>NW_025814867.1:5000-9525000 GCF_022079265.1 Lynx rufus | reverse complement strand
TACCAATAGTCCTCTGTGAGAATAAGAGATTTCCACAAAAATAACTGGCAGCATTCTACTCCCGTGTCTGGAAAATCCCATTCCCCACAGGCAAGTGGATAGTATTAGAAGCTGAGTGGCCTGCCCATCGTCAAACTCTTGTCCACTCCTGGATTTTCCTGCTGCAAACACCTGAGCTGGACCTTGGCCACAATTCGTCTTGCAACGTCATGTTCCCTCCTTGCACAGCTGGGCGACCAAGGTCAGAAGCAGCTGTCCACAGCCACCATGAGAGACAGCTGCATTCCAGAGTGATGGCATCAGCAACATCCTAGAAGGGTGTGCGTTCCCTCCTAAGCCCCAGAGTGAGTGCCAATGGCTGTCACCATTTGGATTGGATGTCCCTTTCCAAAGCGACGTGTACCACTTCAAGAGCTAAGTACTACTGGAAAAAAATGAAAATCCAGGCAACTGGAGGGATGAATGGACCTGCCGCTCTTGATTCAGAAATTAATAAATTACTATATATCGTTGGTCTTCAGATTCAGAAATTAGATGGGAAAGAAGTGGGATGACTTAGCATTAAGAGAAGCAAAAGTGAACGTTTCCAAATTCTCTTGTATTTGTACTTAAGCAGAATGGAATTCTCACATGATAGCTGGAGTGTCTATATTAAGTATCCCAGGCCAATCTTCTCCTAAATAAAGTTCAAGTGGCACTGAGTTCACATGATACTCCGTGCTCTCCAGACAGCTGATTGTCCCCCCGTATCTCCTGCTTTGGAATCAGAGCTTCAAAGTAGCTCCTTGCCTGCTTTTGCCGCCACCAGAGTCCGTTCTGTACCCAGGAGGTGTGAGTGTCATGAGCTACCAGAGGACTGAGCAGTAACAGTGGCCTCTCCCCATGTGGGGGGGGGGGGTGCACGCATGCGTATTTGCACACAAGCACACATTGCTGAAGGCCAGTGGTCATGTAAGATGCTAACATCGGGGGAAGCTGGGTCAAGAATGTGTGGGAACTCTCCGTACTCTCTTTGCAACTTCTCTGAAAATCTAAAATTATACCATGTAAAGACTTTTTTAAACAATAAAATAAACTCTAGGTCAACTTGAAGGCCAGAGGGGTGCTTCTAGTTTTCACAGGCTCCTTTTGTGTAAGCCATTAAATCCTCCAGAAGGTCAGTTTGTTTTGCCCTGAAAGGAAGCTCAAGAAATTCCCAAGGGACTGCAAAACATACCAGACAAAAACGTACAAACATTCAACCTTAAGATTCAGGCTCCACCCCCCCAACCCCCCCTCACCCCCCCCAGCCCCCCCCTCACCTCCCCAACCCCCCCCCCCCACAGGCTGCAACTACAAGCCAGCCAGACCATTAAGTGAAGCCTAGGGAACAGGCAGCCATCTGCTCATTACGTTATCATCCCACCTGCATTTCTTGCCACCCCATCTCCACCCCCAACAAATGCAAAGGGACAACAAACGTTGAGGTACGGTCCTTTGGTAGCCCTTCAACATTTGAAGGGCATTGAAAACATTTTTTATTTAGTTTTCAGAGTTGCCTACTACATACTCAAATGAATACTCCAAAAGAGGTCCTATAACACTGACCTCCTCTATTCCTCAAAGCTCTGGATCTTTGTACTTGTTCCCTCTACCTGGAAACTCCCTCCCCCACCAGGCATCCTCACGGCCTTCTCTCTCATCTTTGCTCAGAGCCTACAGCACATCAACCCCTCAGAGAGCCCTTTCCTGACCACCCTGTTTAAAACTGCACTTGTCCCAACACTCACTACTGTATCTTCTTCCCTTTTTTATTTTTCTTCTTAGAAAGTCATTCCTTCTAATATACTATCCTCATTTGTTGAGGGCGCATTTTCCTCAAATGGAAATGAAGCTCCACGTGAGTAGAGTTTCTGTATGTTCCGTTCACTGTTAATGGGGTTTCTTGGAAACCCTCTATGGAGAGATATTCCATGTTCATGGATAGGAAGACTCAATATTGTCCAGGTGTCACTTCTTCCCAACTTGAGCTATAGATTCAGTGTGTTCCCAATCAAAATCCCAGCAACTTATTTTGTGGAAACTGACAAACTAATTCTAAGGTTTATACAAAGAGGCAAAAAAAAAAAAACAAAAAACAAAAACAAAAAAAAAACTCAGAATAGCCAACACAATACTGAAGGAAAAGAACAAAGTTGGGAGACTGATGTGACCCAGCTTCAGGACCTGCTATAAATATACAGTAACCAACACAGTGTGGTACTCGTGAAAGAACAGGCAAACAGATCAATAGAACAGAACAGAGAGCCCAGAAATAGACCCCCATAAATACAGTCAACTGATCTCTGACAACGGAGCAAAGGCAGTCTCTTCAATAAATGGTGGTAGAACTGGACATCCACATGTAAAAAATGAATCTAAACACAGACCTTACACCTTTCACAAAAATTAACTCAAAATTGATAGTCATAAAATACGAAACTATAAAACTCCAAGAAGAAAATGAGGGACAAAACCTATATGACACTGGGTATGGCTATAACTTTTTAGATACAACAGAAAAGGCACAATCCATGAAAGAAATAATTGATAAACTGGGCCTTCATTAAAATTAAAAACTTGTGCTCTGAAAAAGACATCAAGAGAGTGAGAAAACAACCACTCAGAAAACATTTGCAAATGACACTTCTGATAAAGGACTATTATCCAAAATATACAATTATTAAAACTAAACAATAAAACCCAATTTAAAAATGGGCCAATGAGGGGCACCTGGGTGGCTCAGTTGGTTAAGCGTCCAACTTTGACCTAGGTCATGATCCTGCACTTCATGGGTTTGAGCCCCACTTCGGGCTCTGTGTTGACAGCTCAGAGCCTGGAGCCTGCTTCAGATTCTGTGTTTCCCTCTCGCTCTGCCCTTCTCCTGCTTGCACTCTGTCTTTGTCTCTCAAAAATAAATAAACAATAAAAAAGAAAAATGCGCTAATGATCTTAATAGACACCTTACCAAAGAAGATACACAGACGGCAATTAAGCATATGAAAATATGCTCAAGAGGCACCTAGGTGGCTCAGTCGGTTAAATGCCCAACTCTTGGTTTCAGCTCAAGTCACGATCTTGCGATTTCATGGGTTCGAGCCCCACGTTGGGTGCTGCACTGGCAGCACGGAACCTGATAGGATTCATTCATTCATTCATTCATTCTCATTCTCATTCTCTCTCTCTCTCTCTCTCTCTCCCCCCCCCCTTGCCCTTCCCCCACTAGTACTATCTCTTTCGCTCTCAAAAATAAATAAATAAACTTAAAAAAAATATGCTCAAAATCCTATGTCATCAGGGAAAGGCAAATTAAAACCACTATGAGATACCACTACATGCCTATTAGAATGGCCACATCCAGAACACTGACAACACTAAATGCTGGTGAGGATATGGGGCAAAAGGAACTCTTGTTCAGTCCTGGTGGGAATGCAAAATGGCACAGCCACTGTGGAAGACACGTGGTGTCTTACAAAACTAAATATACTCTGACCAGATGACCAAGCAATCAAGCTCCAAAGGAGTCCAAAACTTATGTCCTGACAAAAACCTGCACCCAGGGGCACCTGGGTGGCTCAGTCAACCGGTTAAGCATCCGACTTCAGCTCAGGTCATGATCCCACGGTTTGTGGGTTTGAGCCCCGTGTCAGGCTCTGTGCTGACTGCTCAGAGCCTGCAGCCTGCTTCAGATTCTGTCTCTGGCTCTCTCTGCCCCTCTCTGTGCTCTGTCTCTCTGTCTCTAAAATAAACATTAAAAAAATTGAAAAACAAAAAACCTGCACCCAGATGTTTACATCAGCTTTATTCGTAACTGCCAAAACATGCAAATTATTAAACCCTAAAAAGAAATGGGTTACCAAGCATGAAAAGACACAAAGAAACCTTAAATGCGATGTATTACTAAATGAAAGAAGCCGATCTGGAAAGCTACAAACTCTAGGATTACAACAACTATGTGACATTCTGGAACAGGCAAAACTATGGAGACAGTAAAAAAATCAGTGGCTGCCAGGGGTGGGAGGTGGGGAGTAGGGATGGAAAGGTGGAGCACAAAAGATTTTCAGAGCAATGAAATATTCTGCATGATATTATAATGATGAACATGTCATCAGACATTTGTGTAAGCCCACAGCATGAACAATGCCAAGAATGAACTCTAAGGTAAACTATAGACTCTGAGTGATTATGATGTGTCAATGCAGCTTCATCAACTGTAACAAACATACCGCTCTGATGGGAGACGCTGATAATGGGGAAGGCTGTGCATGTGCGGGGGCTACGTTGGAAATCTATGCAACTTCCACTCAATTTTGCTATGAACCTAAAATTGCTCTAAAAAAATTGTCTTTTTTTTTAATTAAAACATTTACAATTTTTAAGCATCTGAAAAAAAGACAACAAAACCAAACCATCAATGCGCTTGGCCCTATCAGTATTAATAACATAGTCCATTACGACAGACAGGAAAAAAACGAAATATTTTAAATACAAAAAGGACATTTCTTATGCAGAAAAAAAAGCGAGGAGCAGGTATTATTATTCCCATTTCACAGCAGAGGAAACTGAAACACAAATAAATAGTGAAGCCAAGAAAGAATCTAGCTACCAACACTTTGCTTTGAGCAGTCTCCACCGTAGGGATCTATCTCTGTAAGGAAAAAAAACACCCTGACATCAGTCACTTTAAATTTTTTCCTAGAAAATAATATTTCAAAGTTGGATAATTTTCAATGTTTCATTTATTTTTGAGACAGAGAGAGACAGAGCACTTTAAATTTTTTCCTAGAAAATAATATTTCAAAGTTGGATAATTTTCAATGTTTCATTTATTTTTGAGACAGAGAGAGACAGAGCATGAACGGGGGAGGGTCAGAGAGCGAGGGAGACACAGAATCTGAAGCAGGCTCCAGGCTCTGAGCCGTCAGCACAGAGCCCGACGCGGGGCTCAAACTCACAGACCGTGAGATCATGACCTGAGCCGAAGTCGGCCGCTTAACCGACTGAGCCACCCAGGGGCCCCTGGGTAATTTTGAAATTAAAACGTACATTTAAAGAAAATTACAGGGGCGCCCTTGGGTGGCTCAGTCGGTTAAGCGGCCGACTTCGGCTCAGGTCATGATCTCACGGTCTGTGAGTTCGAGCCCCGCGTCGGGCTCTGTGCTGACGGCTCAGAGCCTGGAGCCTGCTTCAGATTCTGTGTCTCCCTCGCTCTCTGACCCTCCCCCGTTCATGCTCTGTCTCTCTCTGTCTCAAAAATAAATGAAACATTAAAAAAAAAAATTAAAAAAAAAATAAAGAAAATTACACATGCCTAATCACATGTATTCTTCTAGGAAAATGCATAGGGAGAAAGAGACCACAGTTCTCACCAAGCTGCTGTTTTCAAAACTCTGTTAGAATTCATCAATACTACCGGAAAGCCTATCTGTCAAGACAAGTATATATCCTTCTGAGACATGGTTAACGTGGTTCCCATCCTGGGGTGGAGAGTGAAAGTGAAATCTCAAAATGTATACAGACAAAAGTACACGTAAAACTTCCCTCAAGCCCAAGACCTACATATATCTTGAGCGTGTGTATACACACATACACATACACACACACACACACACACACACCTGGTTTTAAGTTAGGTGAATAAGCACTTGTTTATTTTTTTTTTCAACGTTTATTTATTTTTGGGACAGAGAGAGACAGAGCATGAACGGGGGAGGGGCAGAGAGAGAGGGAGACACAGAATCGGAAACAGGCTCCAGGCTCTGAGCCGTCAGCCCAGAGCCTGACGCGGGGCTCGAACTCCCGGACCGCGAGATCGTGACCTGGCTGAAGTCAGACGCTTAACCGACTGCGCCACCCAGGCGCCCCAAATAAGCACTTGTTTAAAAAACACACAGCACACAGGGCAGTTGGTAAAGAAAAACTCCCTCAAGATGTACATTTTTCCCATTTCGAGATCTCTGAAATCAAGGTCTGTCTTATATATAGCCAATGATATCTTACAATTTACTTTGCAGCATTTTTCTTTCTTCGAGGTATATAAAGCAATGATCTTAACTTGTGGTGACATATGGCAGCTCCACATCTCTTTCACATAAAAGGCAGCATACCACACACGTAGTTCTTCTGTACTTTGCTTCTCCTCACTTCACACTGTATCTCCAATCATTTGTTATCAACGCACACAGAGATGTGTCTTCGCCTTTCACATATGCACAGTGATCCACTGAATGGACATACCATAATTTAACCAGGTGCCTAGTAGTTTAGTCTGTTTTAAAGCTTCTGCCATATACTGCAGTGACTGGCCCTGGACAATGGCTTTGGACATTCCTGAAAGCGGAGGACAAGATGCTAGATAAGGCAAGGTAGAGCCCAAAGGAATCATCTAAATACATAGCAGTCGCTCCACCAGAGGCCACTGGGACAGGGGAGGTAAGCTGAACAAGTCAAGTGGCCAAACAAAGGATGAGCGAGGACAGGCTGGATGTTAGGAGAGATCCTTGCATCGGGCAGGATGTAGGCCTGAGTGACTTCAGGGGCTCCTCTGGTCGTCGTTTACCATCATAAAGATGAACATGACAAAATAGAGTTTAAGAGGGAAAGGACACTACAAACAAACCCCATGTACTCCTACTGACATGAGTATGATCCACATATTAAACATGAGGAGAGGGGTGCCTGGGTGGCTCAGTCGGGTAAGCAGCCGACCCCCCCACACTGGGCTCTGTGCTCACAGCTTGGAGCCCAGAGCCTGCTTCCTCTCCCTCTGCCCCTCCCCCGCTTGCACTCGGTCTCTCTCAAAAATAAATAAACACTTAAAAATAAAAATAAATTTAAGGGGCACCTGGGTGACTCAGTCAGTTGAGCATCCGACTTTGGCTCAGGTCATGATCTCACAGTTCGTGAGTTCAAGCCCCACATCGGGCTCACTTGTCAGCCCAGAGTCTGCTGTGGATCGTCTGACCCCTCTCTCTCTCTCTCTGCCCCCTCCCCCACTCATGCTCTCTCAAAAATAAGCAAGCAAACAAACAAACAAACATGAGGAGAGAGACTCAGAGGGGCGAATTTGCCCAAAAGCTGGGCACAGGTCTGACTTCCCATCAAAACACCCCCTGTGGCAGAGCAGTAAGAAAAATGTAAGGAAAACCAGAACTCAAAGGTACACCAACAATCCCATTCGCCTTGGGCAGAGGAAAGATGTGGGAAGGACTAGAGGAGGAAGTGAAGTTTGAGGTCAGCTTGAAATGACTTGCTCAGATTTATTGGCATTAAAAAAATCTACTCAGTTGGCTGTACTTTTCAGTGTCTTCAAATACTTCTGATTAACCAGGGGCAGGCCAAGGAGCAGGTTAAACAGGGTGAGTTCTCCAAGGCATAGGACACTTTATGGAGGAGGGACACATGGCCTGTCTGAGAGGCAGATGAGTCAGAGCCAACCCCATGACCCGAACGTCCCTCCTGCTCCGTGCAGGCACATGTAGCGTCTCAGGGCCGCCTGCAGGCTGGTTCTCCTCTGACAGTTAGGTGAGGGCAGCAGATACAGCGTCACTGCGGCCGTGACAATGTCCACAGGAAGGAGAGAGGCTGTCTTCACATGTCTCTTTGTCTCTCTTCTCCCACGAGAAGAACCCTCCTCAGGAGACTGCGGCAGATTCGTCCCAATCGCCACCACCCATGTCAAAACCATGGTAAGAAAGGGACCACAGGGATGGGCCAAGGTCAATCAGCACCCACCCTCTGCCTCCCCACCCCCACCCCGCATACTGCAAAGAAAGCTGAAGAGTGGGACCAAATCCGAATTCCTTTAGGAAGGAGGAAAGGGTAGTGGAAGATGGATATGGAGGTTGGCAATCAGTTTCTGCTACTCTCATCACTTACTCATTCATTTGTCCATTCATTTTCATGTGAGCTTGTCAGCACAGGAAAAAACACCACTTGCCCAAAACTGAACTCTAGGCTTCCAGGAGCTTATGTTCCAGCCATATTTACATAAGAATATCCCATCTCCTTGATATCCAGAGTAGCACTGGATATCCCAGGTGGTCTCTATATCAAAGAGTAATATACCAGTGATACAGTGATTTTCATCACTGCACCTTAACATGCACCAATGCCTGACTTCCCATCGTCATGATCCTAGGTGGCTAGGAAATGGCTCAGTCTGAGCGGCTAAGGCAGAAGGTGCCCTTCACCAGGCCTGTTCTATTCATAGCAGCTCAGCGTGACTCAGGTTACAGGTTGGTTCAAATCCATATACGACTGGCTCGTCTGACTGAGGCTACTTTGGTACTTTGTCTCTCACACGAGAATTTTTATTTTTAAAACCCTAGTATTGGAAATAGAAATGTCAGTGAAGGTATTAAAAAAGGGTGGAGAGCAGTCTATTATTACAATCAGGGCCAGAAAAAAGTAAGAACTTGTGGATTTTTATACAAATCCCAAGTAGTCAATATTGTGTGCTCATATGGCACACATTTAAGCTTAAGATTTGAAAAATACATACTTTTGGGGCGCCTGGGTGGCTCAGTCGATTAAGCGTCTGACTTCGGCTCAGATCATGATCTCACGGCTTGTGAGTTCAAGCCCCGCGTTGGGCTCTGTGCTGGCAGCTCAGAGCCTGGAGCCTCTTCAGATTCTGTGTTTTTCTCTCTCTCTCTGTCCCTCCCCCACTCACACTCTCTCAAAAATAAACATCAAAAAAAAATTTGTTTTAATCTAAAAAAAAAGAAAAACACATACTTTTATGATGCATTTGAGACGTTACAAAGCACAAATTCTTGCCTCGTTTCTTTAAGATTTCTAAGTGAACAGCATAAAAAAGAATGCTTTTCATTTTACAATTTCTAATACTCACTTGATGAAATAATCTCTTTAACATTAGTTAATATATATACTAAATATAAAGACCAGTGATGTAAGAGAAAAGGGTGTATTTTTGTTTACGTTGAAATATTTTAAGCATTTACTGGATATTCATCCAAGATATGTGTTAATTAAACAAAATAATTTCACAAGTCTGTGTGTCAATGGCCAATAAGCACATGAAAAGACGCTCAACATCAGCAGCCATGGGGGGGGGGGGATGCAAATCCAAACCACACTGAGCTACGGCATCCCACCCACTGGGATGGCTAAAATCAAAAAGACAGTTAACAGCAAGTGTTGATAGGCTGACGGACAAACTAGGAGCCTCATACTCTGCCTATGGGAAAAGGCAAAACGGAGGGGCCACTTAGGGAAGCCGCCTGGCAGTTACTCCAAAGGTCACCACCCGATGGAGCAATTCCACTCATAGGTAGCCACCTAAGAGAAGTAACATTCGCCCACGCAAAAACTTGTTTACCAATGTTCAGAGCAACGTTATTCCTAAGATCAGCAAAAAGCGGAAACAATCCAAAACTTCAACTGATGAATGGATACAACAAAATGTGGTATATACCCAGACAACAGAGTAGTATCCAGCAATAAAAAGGAACGAAGGACTGACACATACTGCTACACAGATGAGCCTGGACAACAATATGCTAAGTGAAAAAAACGAAACACAATGGACCACATATTATATGATTCCATTTATGTGAGATGTGCAGAATAGGCAAATCTACAGGAACAGAAAGTAGATTAGTGGTTGCCTGTGGCTAGAGACCAGGGGGCGGGGGGGGGGGGGGGTGGTGACTGCTAATGGGTACGGGGTTTCTTTCTGGGGTGATGGAAGCATTCGAAAATTGATTATGGTGATAATACACTGAAAACCTGTGAATTCTATATTTAAAGGGGTGAATTGTATGGTACGTGCATTATTATCTCAATAAAGCCAGTATTTTTTTTAAGTTTTTAAAAAGTCTACAGGAGGGAGAGACTATGAAGGGACAGGGCAGGATCTTCAGGGTAAAGGAACTATTCTGTACCTCAGTCGTGGCTAATGACTCTACACATGTTAAGACTTACAGAAGTGAGGGGCGCCTGAGTGGTCAGTCAGTTAAGCATCTGGCTTTGGCTCAGGTCATGATCTTGCGGTTCGTGGGTTCGAGCCCTGCATCAGGCTCTGTGCTGACAGCTCAGAGCCTGGAGCCTGCTTCGGATTCTGTGTCTCCCTCTCACCCTCTGCCCCTCCCTTGCTTGCACTCTGTCTCTCCCAAAACTAAAACATGTATAAAAAAAAAAAAAAAGAAAAAAGAAAACTTACAGAACTAGACACCAAAAGAAAAATACGTATTTCTCCATATGGCAATTTGAAAAATAAAAATTTTTTCAGGTGTACCTGGGTGGCTCAGTCAGTTGAGCGCCTGACTCCATTTCAGCTCAGGCCATGATCTCATGGTTCCTAAGGGTTCCAGAGCCCCTGTGCCAGGCTCTGCACTGACAGCTTGGAGTCTGCTTGAGATTCTCCCCCCCCCCCACCCATACACGCACATGCGCTCTGTCTCAAAATAAATAAATAAAATGTTTTCACAAGTGTATAGCTTCAGGCATGCACAACTGACCTACTATAAACAAATGTTCAGCTATAACCATGTCAATGATTAGTCTGGAAAATGGGGAATGATTCACCTCTTGCTGACTTGGCTGTGTCCGCTACGGTGAATAAAATAACCCAAGTCATCTCCACTCTCCACCATATACAAACTGTAACATATTTTAGAAATGTGTCAACCATGCCAGGAACAAGTATGACGGTCATAAAACAGCAGAAGGCCATTTTCAGAGGAAATAATGGAGTCTCCCAGTAAAACACTGCTGCTTCCACTCACCAGGTGAGGCGTGGGAAGTCCCTGATTCTTGGTGTGGCTATTCTACTGGTTAGCTGGTGAGCAGGCGACCTCTGCTTAAACCCACCCACGGCTTCCCATCGTTGTTAAAACCCAAGCTCCTGATCCTGGCCTGCAAGGCTCTTGCTGCCCAGCGTGCATCTGCCTCTCTGTACTGGCTGGGGGCCAGGACAAGGCAGGACAGCAGGGTGGGCCATGAAACCAGCCAGGCCTGACTCTCCAGCCAAAGGGAGAGCTAAAGGAGATCATTCAGTCCACAAGTACTTCTTGATTACGTTGACTAAGCGCCTAGCACACTCTTGGCACATAACGTGCCCTCAATAAATGGTAGCTCTTGTTACCGTTACAGACATACACAGTTCTCAACAAGTAAACACACACCCACACACACACCCTTATGTGAGCTTCTTAAGGACAGGTCCCCACATCTATGCTATATCCTCAACACCCAAATGGCAACAATACCAGGTACTGAATAAACACACTGACTCCATGAAACTTGTCTTAGAGAACAGAGGGAAGATTCTTCAGAAAGAGCCAGCGTAGAGAAACTTCTACTAAAAATGATAGCATACCTTTTATGCATCCCAGTATCTTCTGTCACAGCTGAAGGGTCAGGGCAGGGTAGGGTGTGTGCAGGAATAGAGATTTCAATTCCCAAATGTGTGAGATGAGCAATAAATCTATCACAAGGCTTGGGAAAAGCAAACAGAGGTCTGGGGTCTCATCTCACTCAGGGAAGACAAATCAAGGAGGGAAGAAAGGCAATGTCCCTGGTTTCAGAATAC
Source organism: Lynx rufus (assembly GCF_022079265.1). Taxonomy (NCBI): domain Eukaryota; kingdom Metazoa; phylum Chordata; class Mammalia; order Carnivora; family Felidae; genus Lynx; species Lynx rufus. Next base: position 9,513,425 of record NW_025814867.1, on the reverse strand, counting down.
CTCTTTGCTCAGGCCAGTTCAGGCCTGTGCTACCTGTCGAGCCAGATCAAGTGGGGTCAGTGTGAACTTGGCTCAGAGCAGGCCAGTATGGGCACCTACCCAGCCTTTGCTGGCTCCTTTGCGCCTGGGGCTCAGGGACAGGGGCGGGGAGGCAGTCACCCCTTTTGATCTCTCCAGTCTTCGCCTGGGTCCAGGAGGAAAGGAGACCACACCACAGAACGGGGACCCCAGCTGAGTATACCCAGCTCCCCCTCCAACAGGAGAGACTCCCCAGGTCTCAAAGCATCCAGCTGACCCTAAGGGTCCTCTTCCCTTGCTACCAACTTGATCCCTTATTCTGGAAGAGGCTGTGGTTTTTCTCTCATAGAGTGCCCTTTTTTTTTTGTTTCTTCTGGGAGAGGGGAGGGGGGCCACCATCATCCACCTTTGCTTTCCCTTTGTGCAAAGAATGAGCCGGCTATCACACTACACTAACTGTAAACATCAGATAAAAGTCAACTAGACAGAGTCCATAAGGTCCACCAGCTTAAACAAATGGAAAAGAAAAGATTTCATTGTGTGGGACATTGCCTGGGAGAAGCAAGAACTCATAGAAACGGCCATTGTTTGCGAGGAAAGAATCAGGCGGCTTTATTCCCGGCAGCACATGAAAAAGCAACATTCAGCCGGCTTGCGGCGTCAGGGAATCTGAATGGCAGTGGAGTGGCCCAGCCAGTTGGCTCCCCCTGCCTTTCCCCCTTAACAGAAGGTTCAAGATGGGCCAGGAGCACCAACAACCCCAAATGCCATGGGAAAATGACTTCTGGAGGGCCTGTGCACCTGGCCCCCACTTTTCTCAGAGCGAAGGTAGGTGGCCAAATCCTGGGGCCACCTGCCACCTCCTTAGAGTGGTGGTGTCCCGGGGTCTTTTGTGATGGGTTGGGAGGAGACAGGGGACACAATACAGAACAAGGCACACAGTGTGATCTCAGGTGGTAAAATACACATCCCACAGCCATATGCACACAGGATAAAGATTGGAAGGAAACCTCCAGAACACTACCTGTTCTTATCACCAACGTCCATACACACAGACCTCGCCAGTTATTCACATGATGCAGAATGAGACAAGTTATTTTTTCCCTAAAGATTTAATCAGCCCGGGCCGCCTGGGTGGCTCAGTCAGTTGCGAATCCAACTCTTGATTTCAGCTCAGGTCAGGATCCCAGGGTCATGGGATCGAGCCTGTGTTGAACTCTGCACTGAATGTGGAGCCTGCTTAAGATTCTCTCTCTCCCCCTCTGCCCCTGCCCCACATGCATGCAGGTGAATGTGCTCTCACTCTCTCTCTCTCTCTCTAAAAAAGAAAAAGAGATTTAATCATGCTTTTGGTTCAGTTGGCTACTTTCCCAAATCACATTGTGAAACTGTTCACAATGGCATAGGGGCCTTAGGCAGTGACACTGGAGGGATATTTCACTCAGGAAGCCTCAGGTAAGACTACCACTCCCGTGGGAGATGATTTCCAGGCTTTGTGCCACTAACCTAAGTCCACAAGGGCTAACTTCTGAGTCTATAAGGTCCTCTAAACCAGTTAGCATGCACCAGAACCTTCTGGAGGGCTTATTAAAACAAAGATCACTGGGCCCCACCCCTGAGCTTCTCTAGTTAGTGTGGAATAAGACCCAAGAATTTATGTTCCAGACAAGCTCCCGTGTGAGGCTGCTGCTGCTGCTGCTTGGGGACCATGAAGGAGCCACTACTCTTTTTTTTTTTTTTTTAATTTTTTTTTTTTCAACGTTTATTTATTTTTGGGACAGAGAGAGACAGAGCATGAACGGGGGAGGGGCAGAGAGAGAGGGAGACACAGAACCGGAAACAGGCTCCAGGCTCCGAGCCATCAGCCCAGAGCCCGACGTGGGGCTCGAACCCACGGACCGCGAGATCGTGACCTGGCTGAAGTCGGACGCTCAACCGACTGCGCCACCCAGGCGCCCCTTTTTTCTTTTTTTTTTTTTTTTTTTAATTTTTTTTTTTAGGAGCCACTACTCTTAACCAACAAGTAATTTCAAGCCAAATATCTGTAAGACACCAATACACTGAACTCTTCAGCACAGGGCTGATGCCATGCCCCTAAGAACTGCCCAGGGGGGGTATCTTTGACTTGTAATTATCTTTAAATTCTTTGTGACTTTGGACGTCACTGATTACTCCTTGTTTCTGAGGGAGACAGCAGATTTCATGATTCAAAAGCTGGGCAGGGGCGCCTGGGTGGCTCAGTTAAGCGTTCGACTTCAGCTCAGGTCATGATCTCTGCACTGACAGCACAGAGCCTGCTTGGGAGTCTCTGGGAGCTCTTTCCCCCTCTCTCTTGCCCCCTCTCTCTTTCCCCCTCTCTCTCTGGCCCTCCTCTCCCACCTGTGCCATGGGCTCACTCTCTCTCTTCTTCTCAAAATAAATAAATAAACATTTGAAAAAAAAAAAAAAATCTGGCACTTGCTAAGCTATATCACAAGGTCAGAGGGCAGCAACAAGTCAAGGAAGGCTTCCAAATGAGTCACCAGGGTGTCACCAGGCAGTAGAGAGGATGGGATTAGAAGGGAGAGAAGTTGAACAAAACCTATAAGGGAAAAAAAATCTAAGCCACATTTAGACAGCCACCAGGACTGGGTTCTTGGGAACTGAGAATGAAACAGCCAGAACTCCACTGTCTTTCATGATTTAAAAGACAGAGGTCTCAGGGCGCCTGGGTGGCTCAGTCTGTTAAGCGTACGACTTCAGCTCAGGTCATGATCTCATGGTTCATGGGTTCGAGCCCTGCATCGGGGTCTGTGCTGAGAGCTCGGAGCTTGGAGCCCGCTTCGGATTCTATGTCTTCCTCTCTCTCTGCCCCTCCCTGACTCATGCTCTGTCTCTCTCTCTCTCTCTCTCTCTCTCTCTCTCTCAAAAAAAAAAAAAAAAAAAGGTTAAAAAATTTTTAAATTAAAATAATTAAAATAAAAAAATAATAATAAAAGATGGAGGTCTCACAATCTGAGGTCACATACTTATCACCCATCACTGTCCTTCCCTTCCCTTCTTACTTGGCTCATCCAACTGCCGTGGCTAAAAGCCAGCCACCTCTAATAAGACTTTGAAGGCCAGTTCGCTCAGGTCTTGGGCTGCCAAACAGCTACTCAGCTATTCAAACTGGTCCATGACTACAGACCAGAGCCAAAGCAAGAAAACGCAGACGTTGGCCCAGGCTGAAAAGAAAGCTGCAGGTAGAGGGGAAGTCCTGACTAAAGGAGCCCCTGACCTTTGAACAGGGTTAATGTGGTCCCCACTGCAGAGGAAAATGAGAAGGCGTAGATCCCACCCACTGAGCTGCCTGCCTGTCTTCCTGCCGGCCTTGGAATGAAGGTTCCCTAGTGAATTATCAAAGAATAGGTCAGAGAGAGATCTGTACCACCCTCATGCTCACAGCGATTCACTCAGAAGATGGAGAGATCTGGCTAGGCTGGTGAACAATGACACATAATAGATGAGATCGCCACCACTAGGAAGACAAAAGCTAAAGGAGTTGCCTCTCAACTGGACTACCGCACACCACTAGCTGTTCTGTATGTAAAAATAAAACTTTGCCTTCAAAGTAGAGTCAGCTTGGGGTGCCTGGGTGGCTCAGTAGGTTAAGCGTCCGACTCTTGATCCCAGGGTCATAAGTTCAAGCCCTATAGGGCTCCACGCTGGGCACCGAAGGCCAAAGGTCCTTCAACTTTACTCCCCTAAGTCCCACAAAAACAATTTTTTTAAGAGATAATAAAGACAAAGCAAATGGAAGATAAGAGAACATGGAAAATTTCAAAAAAATTTTCATTAGATAAAAAGCAGCAGGACCTAGCTTTACTTGCCTAAGCAGAGCAGAATCAACGATAACAAGTGCCTGCAGGGGGGTCCCAAGGAGAAGTGAGGCACTCTGAGAAGGCTCAGGGCTTTAGGAACTGAGCTTTGGGGGGATGGTGAGGGAGACCAAGCTTGGGATTAGCAGAAGGTTCATATACACAATCTGACACTTTGTCAGCCTCCATAGATCCTGTTGGCCTGCCTGAACATCCATCCGGGTAATGGTTCTTTCTCCACTGCAACAGAAAACCGGAGTCAGAGACGTTGAACTCTGCCCTAGAAGCACTGTGCCCTAGAACACCAGGAAGGACTGAGATTGGATTAAAAATAGGGCAGTATGTGTAAGTTTCCCCTGCTCACTTCCCTAACTCAATTCACAGAGCACCAGCAGCCAGGCAGGAAACGAAGGGGTTCCCCTCTGGGGAAACGGACCAGCACCAAAGGAAACAACTACAGATACTCAAAGTGAAAAAGTGAAAATGGTTAAGTGCTCCATCACTTATAATACTCATATTACTTAATCAACAAGCCCCACTCTCCATACACAATGCCAATAGAGAACCCTACTCTCCATACAAGCAAAGACCACCAGACATTTGTAAAAAGCTTCTAACTCGTAGACAGACACCAGAGCAAACAAAACAGGAAACAGAGACAATGCAGGGACCAGAAGCAAATTTCAAAATATTATCATTAATGCCTTCAGAGAGAGAAAACATTGTTTCCAAAACATACGAATAGGACACTATTCCAAAAAAAATGGGAGGAGGACACTCAGAGAACAAGAGTGAACTTTCTCAAATTAATACTGGAAATTAAGTGATAGCAGAAATAAGAAATGAAATAACTGAGGGGCGCCTGGGTGGCTCAGTCGGTTGAGCATCCGACTTCGGCTTAGGTCACGATCTCGCAGTTTGTGGGTTCGAGCCCCATGTCGGGCTCTGTGCTGACAGCTCAGAGCCTGGAGCCTGCCTCAGATTCTGTGTCTCTCCATCTCTCCGCCCCTCCCCTGCTCATGCTCTGTGTCTTTCTCTCTCAATAATAAATAAATGTTAAAAAAAAATAATAAAAAAAAGAAAGAAATGAAAGAACTGAAAATAAAGCTGAGGAAATCTCCATAAGAAGAATATGAATAATAGAGAAAAATAGATAAGAAAAAGAGGGGGTCCATCCTGGGGGTACAACAGCCAATAAAAGGAGCTCCAGAATAGGAAAAAAAGAAAAATAACAGGAAAAAAAAAATCAAAAAATTATATAAGGACTATGCAATTATATATGATTATATGTTTATCTCTACATATCATATATAATAAATATTTCTCTACATTTACATTATACATAAAAATTGTTTCCTAGAACTGAAGAATATACATTTCTAGATGGAGAGGGCCCACTGAATGCCCAGTGTTATGAATGAAAAATATCCTACACATAATCCTGAAATTTCAGAAGCTTCTAAAAAACTGAGTGACATGCAAAGGATCAGGAATCAGTATTCCATCGGCAATACTGAAGATTAAAAGACAGGGAGCATGGCCCTCAGAATTCTGAGGGAAAGTTTATCTCAACCGAGAATTCTATACCCAGTCCAACTACCAATCGAGCGTGAAAATAAAATAAACATGCCAGGGTAATTTAGAACTACAGAAGCAAAGATGAGAAGACAAAACTCAGAGCCTGTGACTTCCAAGGAATAAGATAGAGAGCTGAGCAGGAGGGATGTGGAAATTACAGTTGTTTTCACTGGCCTCTTAGTGTTATTTGACTTTTTAGAAACTATGTACATGAAATTAGCAGGAAATACACTGGACTGAGGACCATGTTGAACTTCACTGTGAATGCACACTAATGTAGAGTTACTTCAGAGCTGTGGTCAACTCCATAGTGCCAATGGCCTGGGTTATTCAACTGTGAGGAAGAGGAAGCCTCTATATTAGAAGACTTAAAATACATATCAAGTTTATTAAAAAAAAAAAAACAGACAAAAATAAATTATGACACCTAGTGATCATGACAAAAGTCTGAACAGCAGTTACCTTTGGAGGGAGGGTGAGAGGGGCTTCTGCAGAAGCTGAAAAGTTGTACTTCCTGAACTGGGCTGTCACTATAGAAGGTATTTAATAATAATTCACTATGCTATTCATGGTTTTGCGTGGCTTTCTGTGTCTATGTTTCATTTTATAATAAAAAAGGTTTTTTAAAAAGCTATGGGGATGTGATTGTCTTGATAAAAATGAATTCATTTTAAAAAAGTCAAGTGGACCTCACACACAGAGGAAATTTTCTGGCAAGATGCTCTCTGTGCATCAACATTGGTTATTTCCGAGCAGTATGATCTGGGATGGTTTCTTGCTTTCATCTCTGTTCTGTCCTAAATCACAGAACCTTAAAAATTGGCTATTGCATAAAAAAGAGAGTCAATATTTTTAATTTAAAAAGTCAACCATAGAGATCTATGGGCTAAGCTTTCAAATTTGGGGGTTCCTGCGCATTCTTCTTTTCTCTCCACCTGATGAATGTCAAACCCAGAAGTGAAGGATAGAAAGGGGAAAGAGTAAATCTTAAATAAGCCCATTTTTCCATCTTCCAGATCTTCTAAAAGATTAGCTTGTGTGGAACCATTCACATCCTACTTTATCTCCACTGAATATATAAAGATAATTCAGGGATATAATAATTACACATTTTTAAAACTGCTTTACTACTGGGTTTTTTGTTGTTGTTGCTGCTGTTATTTCACTTTAGAGAGAGCCTGCGTGAGTGGAGAGAAAAGAGAGAGAGAGGACATTTTTAAAAAATTTTTTATAGTTTATTTTGAGAGACAGAGAGAGAGAGAAAGCAAGTGGGAGAGGGGCAAAAAGAGAGAGAGAATGATGGTGCTGCACCATCAGCACAAAGCCCAACGCAGGGCTCGAACCCAGGAGCAGTGAGATCAAGACCTGAGCCAAAGTCTGACACTTAACCGACTGGGCCACCCAGGCACCCCAAAAAAGAGAGAATCTTAAAGCAGGCTACACACTTAGCACAGAGCCCAGTGAGGGACTCAATCCATGACCCTGGGATCATGACTAAATTCAAGAGCCAGACACCCAACTGACTGAACCACCCAGGCGCACCAAAACTGTCTCACTTAAAAACAAAAACAAAAAAAGGGAACCTAATATCTTGACCATGCTTAATGTAAAGAAGGAATTTACTTAAGTTTATTTATTTGGGGGAGGGGAGGGGCAGAGAGAGTGAGGGAGAGAGAGAATCTCAGGCAGGCTCTACGCCATCAGCACAGAGCCTGACTCAAGGATCAAATTTAAGAACCATGAGATCAAGACCTGAGCTAAAATCAAGAGTCGGGTGCTCAACTGATGGGGGTCGCCCAGATGCCCAAGGATGAATTTAAATATTAGGCACTAAAATGTTATTCTGAATTAGGTAAAATGAATATATAGGTACCTCCAATTTCGGCCGAAGTCTGCACTGTCCCTTAAAAACTCAACGAAACCAAGGCCACCCTAATGAACCAAAGGATAGTTATTTCAGGGCCCTTAGGAAATACCACAATTCATGATATTCAGAATGGACAAAGAACATACACTTACATTAAGAAAGGAAGGAGAAAACCAGTCAATTAACACCAGAAATATGACCCGGTAGTGTTTGACGGGTTTATAGATTGGGAGTTAGTCTTAGTGGAAAATATTTATGCTGCTTCTTCCCAAAACAAGTACTATAAATTCCAGCAGACACTGTACCTTCTAGCCTAAATCCAAACTTAACTGTAAACACATGGACCGATTTTCCCTCTCTCAGAAGGGCTCCAAGCACTCAGTAGACATCCTCTGAATTCCACCTTCCTAGGACAGGGATCCTGGAGCCAGAGGAACTCCAGGCACCAGCTGGTTTATCCTCCCGGCTGGTCGGATGAGCCAACACACTCCTCCAGAGGGGGAAGGCCTTATAGAAGCAGCCAGGCAAGGTAGCAGAGGGACACAGACCACAACCCACATCTGCTGTCACCAGGACTCTACCCTGCCTTCCCAAGCTATGGCCTTCAGAGGGTCTCCTGGGAGTTCCTGAATGGTACCAAAATCACGCGTGATTTTACTTTTCAAGTATGCTCTATGGCAGATTTGAATCGACAAAAAGAACAAAAATTGCAAAAATTGCTCAGTCAAAACTATGATTATCAAGGCAAAGCTTCCAGTTCCAGATTTGGTATCTGCTACCCAAGTGAGTCCCTGGTTTTGGTTTGCCATTCAGTTTGAAGACTGTTCCAGAACACATTTTACCAAGACAGACACTGGCCTGGCAGAGGAGGGAGGGCAACAGTGAAAGACAGCAATTCTCTGCAGGCTCACAGACTCCACTCATGATACGCTAAACCTTTTAATTATCTAAAGTTCAAATAATCAGAAAGCTCCAACACGCAGGTTTTTAAGGTTACCTTTGTAAGTAATGGGCAATCGTAACAATGGCCCGGGGGAATGGGCTTGATTCAGAAGTGTCTCTGAACAAAAAGTACACTGTACGTGCTTCAGTTTACTAAACACAATGGCCTGATTTCTAACCATCCCAGGTGAAGGAGTCTTGGTTCAGAGTGGAAGCCAGATGGCATGGCCTCAGGATCACAGGACAACTGAAGGCCAGGATGCAAACTGGATCCCAAACTGGGTCCCAACCACGCAGAGAACCAAGCATCCGGTAGACTCACCTTTAAGCATGAGCCTTACTTAGGCTCATGTGAAAGGACTGGATCCACAGTTACCCTACCTCACAGGGAGCATTCAGTTTGCATTTAAGTGAGTTGAATGATGACGTGATTTCATCTTTAAAACTCTACTCTTAGGGCGCCTGGCTGGTTCAGTAGGTTGAACATCAGACTTGATTTCTGTTCAGGTCATGGTCCCAGAGTCATGGGATTGAGCCCCACATGGGGCTCCGTGCTGAGCACAGAGCCTGCTTATGCCTCTCTCTGTCCCTCTCCCTCTCTCTCTTACTTCCCCATCCCTCTCCCTCACTCATGTGCGCTCTCTCTAAAGTAAAATAAAAAGCAAAACAAAATAAAACTCTACTATGAACCAGTTTCCACAGCAAGATTCCTTTAAATGAAGGTAAGAGTCCAGCTTCTAAATAAGGTTATAAAATGAAAAGGTATACATTTATAGAGATGTAATGGACTATAAAATGTGTCCTCCTGAGCAGTTTAGGTTCCTGCTTTGAGAAATTTAAATCATCACATTTCAAAATAGCTATATAAGGGCGCCTGGATGGCTCAGTCGGTTGAGCGGCCGACTTCGGCTCAGGTCATGATCTCGCGGTCCGGGAGTTCGAGCCCCGCGTCAGGCTCTGGGCTGATGGCTCGGAGCCTGGAGCCTGTTTCCGATTCTGTGTCTCCCTCTCTCTCTGCCCCTCCCCCATTCATGCTCTGTCTCTCTCTGTCTCAAAAATAAATAAACGTTAAAAAAATTTTTTTTTTTAATGGCCATATATATATATATATTTGTATGTTTCTAAGAAACACACAGGCTTCAGCTGGTAAGCATTTTATTTTCTTCAGTTGGTTTTACAGCTCTAATTTCTTAAACTGGGCTAAACTTAAAAATCCAGAGCAATCATGTCATTCAAGTGAAAAACCAGAACACAGGAAAGAAAATAAAGAAAATAAAGAAAACTGGCAGCAGGCTCAAGGCTGTTTCAATGGCTGACCTTTTAACTGAATATTCATAATGAATAAGTGGTATCTATCAGCAAGCACTTAACCTGCAGCCCCTCCCCCGACCTCACCGCCCCATGAAGAAGGCGCCCCACCTCAGTCCTACCAAGGAAGGGACTGCAAGCCTAGGAGCTAGAGAAAGAGCCCACACGGCTGGCAGGTGGCGCAGATGGGGCTTGAACCTGGGCGGCCTGGCTCTGAAGCCCAGCCTCTTGGCACAGCAAGATAAAACTTGTACTGGCAAATCCAATTTATCGGCTACTTTCTAGGAAACGGGCCGTCTTCTACAGAGAAAACTTCCACATAACACAATATTCAAATGACCTCTAAAAAAAAAAAAAAAAAAGCCTGAAAACTATGGTGTGGGGCAGTGGGATGGGGGGGGGAGGGGGTGTTAAGACTCTAACAGAAAAAACGTTATTTTTAAATTCCAGGGGCACCTGGATGACCCAGTCAGTGAACCATCTGACTTCAGCTCAGGTCATGATCTCAAGGTTCATGAGTTTGAGCCCCACGTTGGGCTCTGTATAGACAGTATGGAGCCTCTCGGGATTCGCTCTCTCCCCTCTCTCTGTCCCCCACATGCGCTGTTTCAAAATAAATAAATACATAAACAAATAGATTTCCAACATTAGTTTTTAGGTCCCAAATCTAAGTCAGGTACCTAGTGCCACCTGAAAGGTTAAGTTTCTACACAGACCAGGGGCCGGCACATCTGGGTTCCAGCAAATCAAGAGAACTAGCTGGTCAGACTACCCTTTCTATCCCAAACCAACCCACTTCTGCCAATGAGGGCAAAGAATCACAACAGGAGGGCGAACACTTGAGTTTCCGTTTTCAAAATATTAAACTATGACCATGGCAATCATTTTGTTTTACTCGAGTTTCCATTTTCAAAATATTAAACTAGGAGCGTGGCAATCATTTCGTTTTATTTAAAATATAGTGTCTCCCACCAACTACAGGCATTTTAAAAGGCCAGGAAAAAGGCTGCCCATCAGGTCATCAATAGCTCAAGGAAACCACAGCATTGTCCTCTTTCAAATCTTCCAATATGAGTCCCCTACGGAAGGTGGGGGAGGAGCTCGGCCACAGTGAGAACCAGGGATACTGAAAAGCAAAGCCAGGGACTGGCTCAGAAATGGCCAAACCCTGCAGACCATGAAAACTGGGTCCCCCCTCTACTCCCCACCTCCGTGGAGAAAACAGGACACAGGGTCTCATATTTAAGAGAAACCCACAGGCAAAAAGCCAAAAACAACATCCATCAGAAACTACTGAGATTTGCTTACAGGGCAGAGGGGGATGGTGGGGGGGAGGGTGGAAGGGGGCCAGGGGTCACAGCAAGGACAAAGGATTCCCAAGACAAAGGGAGGAGGAGGAGGGTAGGGGTCAGGAGGAGGGAACTAGCAAGAGAAAAGAAGGGGCCAGGAGAGAAGAGGGAAGGGGAGAGGGGGGAGAGAGTGCAGAGAGGGAATGGGGGAGGGGAGACCAGAGGAAAGGTGAGGGGGAAGACAGGGGAAGAAAAGAGGGGAGTGGGGGAGGGGAGAGGAGGGAAGGCAGGAGGGTGACAAGCAGGGACAAACTGAGACAGCTGAGTGCCATGAAATGGTTGCTAAGCTGCTGCCCATAAACCCACAATAATGGCTGCAGATACACTAATCCTGACTCCAAAAAGGGGAGGCAAGATCAGCAAGAACACGAAAGCAGAGTTCCCGGGATCAAATTCCACAGAAGCATCCTTCCTAACCTATTCTTTACAAAGGAGGCCAACATTCGCTGGTAATAAGAACCCAGGATCATTATTCTTTTTAAAGAGGAGACAAGGAGATCAGTAAGGAGATCAGTATAATTAGTAACACTTCCAGACCATGGCAGGTCAGGGGCGACTTCAATATTAGAGACAGCAGCCACAGCAGTGGCAACAGGAGGTGATCAGCCCTAGGGACTGGAACAGCCCGTCTGCCATCAGCATGAAGAACTGCATTTCTCCTCTGAAACATACACGATGAAGCAATCGCTTTCATGGGTTCAGTTTCCAAAAATACAAAGAACTTTAGTTCAGTGAAAAACAATTTGTAAGCAGAGGCGATTTTTACTCAGAAGTCTCTATTTCAAAAGCATTTTCATTTAATGGAAGTCCTGAAAAGTAATACAAGAAAGTATGTAGTAATAATGTGAAAATCATTTACTGCAAAATACCATGCTCATAAAGGACAAAAACTACATCACCATCTCAATATATGCAGAAAAAGCATTTGACAAAATTCAACACTCTTTCATGATAAAACATTTAACAGACTAGAAATAAGGAAAACTTCCTCGACCTGATAAAGAGCATCTATGAATAACCCACAGCTAACATCACTCTTATTAATGAAAGAATGAATTTTTCCCCCATGATCAGGAACAAGGCAAGGATGCCCATTCTTGCCACTTTTATTCAACATTACACTGGAGGTTCTAGCCAGAGCAATTAGGCAAGAAAATGCAATAAACAAGCTCGTACTGGAAAGGCAGAAGTAAAGCTTCTATTTCTACTTGCATATGACACGATCTTGTATATTAAAAATCCTAAGAAACCCACTAAAAACCTATTAGAACTTTCAGCAAGGTTGCAGGATCTGTCATAGACATACTGGACTCCTACACCTCACCCCAGAGACAAAAACTAACTTGAAATGGATCACAGCCCTAAATGTAAGAGCTAAAACTATACAACTCTTGGAAGAAAATACAGGAATAGATCTTCATGACCTTAAGTAGGCAATGGTTTCTTAGCTATAACATGAAAAGCACAAGTAACCAAAAAAAGATAAATTGGACTCCATCAAAATTAAAAATTTTGTGCTGCAAATGAGATTACCAAGAAAGTGCAAAGACAATCCAGAATAGCAGAAAATATCTGCAAAACATACATCTGATAAAGGTCTTGTATCTAGAACATATAAAGAACTCTTACAATTCAATAGTAATAATCTCATTTAAAAATGGGGAGGGGACTTGAATACACATTTCTCCAAAGACACACAAATGGCCAAGAAGGAAATGAAAAGATGCTCAACATCACTAGGCATCAGCAAAATGCCAAACCACATAGAGATAGCCCTTCCTACCCACTAGACTGACTACAATCAAAAGGATGAAGAATAACAAGTGTCTACAAGGATCCGGAGAAAATGGAACCCTAATATATTGCTCATGGGAATGGAAAATGGCACAGGTACGTTCAAAACAGTCTGGCAGTCACTCAAAAAATTAAACATAGGGTTACTATATGACCTACTATATGACCCATATACTATATGACTATATGACTACTGCTAGGTATTTATCCAAGCAAAATCAAAGTATGTGTGCTATATCCACACACAAACTTGTACACAAGTGTTCACAGCAGCATTATTGATAAAAGGCAAGAAGTGGAAACAAGCAATATCCATCAACTAACTGCTAAATGATATATACCCATATAATGGATTATTTGGCAACAACAACAACAAAAAATGGGGGCACCTGGGTTGTTCAGTCTATTAAGCATCCAACTCTTGATTTCGGCTCAGGTCATGATCTCACACTTTGTGGGATGGAGCCCCACATCGGGCTCCGTGCTGACAGCACAGAACCTGCTTGGGATTCTCATTTTCCCTCTCTCCTGCTCTCTCTCTCTCTCTTCCCCTCCTTATCTCAAAACAAATAAACTTAAAAAAAAAAAAATGAAGAAGTGCTATAATGCTACAATGTGGATGAAAACATTACACTGAGCAAAAGAAGCCAAACACAAAAGGCCAATTATGATATGGTTCCATTTATGTGAAATATCCAGGACAGGCAAATCCACAGAGACAGAAAATAGTGGTTCCTTAGGGCTGGGAAAGGGTGGGTCTGGGGCAGCTAGTGGGAGAAAGGGAAAGACTGGGATTGACTAGTGACAGCTAATGGGTACAGGGTTTGTTTCCTGGGAGATAAAAAGTTCCTACGTATATATGTATGTACACACACACACACACATATATGTATATACACACACACACACACATATATACACATACACACACACACATAGTGGCAATGGTTGCACAACTATGCAATACACTTAAAAAAAAAAAAGTAAACTGGATGAAATGCAAAGTATGTCAATTGCACATCAAGGCTGTGAAAATAAAACAATGTATCCTTGGTATTTTAGTCCAGGTAAATGCAGTTCAGCTTCCTAGCCCTGTCGCAACACCCTTGCACCACCTCTAGGAGGAGACACTATTAGAAAGATTTTAACTATTGGGGTGTCTGGGTGGCTCAGTCAGTTAAGCATCCAACTCTTGATCTCAGCTCAGGTCTTGATTTCAGGGTCATGAGTCCAAGTCCCGAGTTGGGCTCGGTGCTGGGCGTGAAGCCTACTTAAAAAAAAAAAAAAAAGAAAAGAAAAGAAAAGAAAAAGTCTCCTATTTTCCAGCAGGTTGTAAACCTCTCTCTGCCAGGCTCCAATCCCAGTCTCCCCTCCCCTCCACTTGAGGTCCCCATTAGAAAAAGAAAAAGCAATTGACCTCTCTGATCCACACGCTCACTAAGCAAGGTGCTAAGGATACTATAACCCTGTCTTTCATTTATACAAGTCCAGCAGAGACCCTTCCAGACACTCTTCAGGAATCCAGGACTGCCTGCCCCTCTTGCACGTTACACCACACGCTGCTCGTCTCTGGAAGGGGGAGAAGCATAGACTCAAGTGACGCCCTGGACTTGAATCCCTCAACCCAGACCAGCTACTCCACTTCCAATGGTTCCCTAAGAACTACCTCAACAAGGTCACTGGGAGGATAAACTGCTGTAATCCATGTAAACACTCACTAAATGTCTGTTGTTATTAACAATGAGAAAGGAGAGGCAGGTGCTAGAGACCAATTTTAGAGACAGAAAGAGATTCCTCTAACATGAGTTCCCAACATGGATCATGATTCTTCCTCCATCTGAACAGCCCTACCCCCTCTCTTCAGCCTTTACCTCTAGCCTTCCCAAACTCCCTAAGCCAAAAGCTGCTGTGATAGTTCTCGGAGCACAGTGGCCTCTTGGTCACTGCTACAACTTTACATTTCTTTGTGAAATCTCATTACTGTCCATCTACGTGACAGGACTGTAAACTCCTGGGGGCGGGAGGGCTGCATGTCTGCTCACCATCCCCACCACCCTGCCTGCCATTCCTTCAACAAAAACACTGGGCTAGACACCGTGCTAGGTCCTGAGCATCCCCAGTGACATCATAGATGGGGCTCCCAACTTCCAGGAGCTTCTGTTCTCCTTAGGGGGGAAGGCTGAAAATAAAATCCATAAACCAGTGAATAAAATCATTAAGAAAATGGGCATAAAACTGGTGCAGCCACTCTGGAAAACAGTATGGCGGCTTCTCAAAAAATTAAAAACAGAACTACCCTACAACCCAGCAGTTACACTACTAGGTATTTATCCAAAGGATACAAAAATGCTGATTCGAAGGGGCACATGCACCCCAATGTTTATAGCAGCACTATCAACAATAGCCAAAGTATGGAAAGAGCCCAAACGTCCATCAACTGATGAATGGATAAAGATGTGATGTGTATATACAACGGAATATTACTCGGCGATCAAAAAGAATGAGATCTTGGGGCGCCTGGGTGGCGCAGTTGGTTGAGCGTCCAACTTCAGCCAGGTCGCGATCTCGCGGTCCGTGAGTTCGAGCCCCGCGTCAGGCTCTGGGCTGATGGCTCGGAGCCTGGAGCCTGTTTCCGATTCTGTATCTCCCCTTCTCTCTGCCCCTCCCCGTTCATGCTCTGTCTCTCTCTGTCCCAAAAATAAATAAAAAACGTTGAAAAAAAAAATTAAAAAAAAAAAAAAAAAGAATGAGATCTTGCCATTTGCAACAACATGGATGGAACTAGAGTGCGTTATGTTAAACGAAATAAGTCAGAGAAAGATACATATGATTTCATTCATATGTGGAATTTAAGGAACAAAACAGATGAACATAAGGGAAGGGAAGGAAAAGTAAAAACAGAGAGGGAGACAAAGCATAAGAGACTCTTAAATACAGAGAACAAACTGAGGGGTGCTGCAGGGGTCCTGGTTGGGGGGGGATGGGCTAAATGGGGGATGGGCATTAAGGAGGGTACTTGTTGGGATGAGCACTGCCTGTTATACGTAAGTGATAAATCACTAAGTTCTATTCCCAAAATCATATTACACTACATGTTAACTAAATTGGATTTAAATTTTTAAAAATAAATATATATAAATAAATAAATACAAGAAAATGGGCATCACATGGACAGCTATAAACGTGTCCAATAAATGAATGACAAAGAACCGTACCCATCTAGTTATGTGAATCCTAAAACCACAAAAGCATCTTCCCATTGTTTCATGCACAACAGCAGTCCCCTGCTCCCCGGTACCCCAGAACTACCTGCTGCCCTCTGCCGGGTCAATTTCCAAGAAGCATCAGCTCCCTGCAAGGTTAAAAGGCACTGCGATGTGTAAAGTCAGGCCCGGTCTGATTCTCAGGACGAGAAACACGTCAATTTTCCCCAGTTTGTGGCATGAGTCAGAGCAGCCATGGCTATCTCATGACCCAGGAATTCTGTTTCATGGCTCTGGTGATTACAGCTGGTGATGTGAAAACGTCCACAAACGTGTGACAACAGGGCACGGAGAGGCTGCAGAGAAAGCCTGCTCCAGTGGACCACTCCCATTTCCGAATCCACATCCTTCCATCACCCTGGCAGGCGGACAGAGCCACTTAAGTCTGCATGACGAAAACTGAACCAGAGTAAAAAGATCACCTTTGCTCTTCACTCATTCGATACTTATTTAGCACCTGCTGTATGCCAGGCACTATTGCCTACCTCTAGTACTACTGGGAGTACAGGGGGAAGAGGATCCAACAAAAATCCCTGCCCTCAAAGGACTTGCAACTTGTTGGGAAGAATGATCTCAACAAGCTCTGCCCCCTGTAAGACACAGACAAGAACAGTCCTTTGGGTCAAGTGCCACATGCCAGGGCAGATGTCTGCGTGCCCTCTCCACCATCCAACTGACGCCTCTCACGGACCTTCTTTCACCTCCCGGGGGCCACAGACAAAAATATCAGCCGTGACGGGCCACCAGGAAAACTGCTGACACAGAGGAGTCACCTGGGGTCAGGAGAGGCTCCCCATGCCAACCTCGGGTCAGACCTAAAAGGTGAGCAGGAATCAGCCACGACGCCAGAACAGGCTCTGCAGGGAGGAGAGAGGCAGGGCGCAGCCTCCACAGGCAGAGGAAAAGTCCAGGAGGAAGGAGGGAAAGCAGAACCCAAGCAAGGAAACAAGAAGTTCGGAAGGGCTTTAGCAAGGAAAAGAAGGGCAGCCGCCTCTTCGGCCCGTGGGGGTCTCCCGAACAGGTTGTACGCGGGGGACTGAAGGGATGTGATGAGTGCTTTAGAAAGGTCACCTTAGGGGCGCCTGGGTGGCTCAGTCGGTTAAGCGCCCGACTTCAGCTCAGGATATGATCTCGCGGTCCGTGAGTTCGAGCCCCGCGTCGGGCTCTGTGCTGACAGCTCGGAGCCTGGAGCCTGCTTTGGATTCTGTGCCTCCCTCTCTCTCTCTGCCCCTCCCCCCTTCTCTCTCTCTCTCTCTCTTTCAAAAAATGAATAAACATTAAAAAATCTAAAAAAAGAAAGAAAAAAGAAAGGTCACCTTAGCAGCAGAGTAAATACTAGAGCAGCCAAGGCCAGCAGGGTGTTCAGGGAGGTCTGGGAGGCACATGCCCAGGGGAAGGGGCGGGAGTGAGGGAAAGGAAGAGTCGGGAGAAGGCCCAGCTTCCTGCCCAAGCAGCTGGGAACAGGGGTGCCCCCCATGTGACTGGGCTCACAGGCAGACCTGTTTCGTGGCAGGGAGGAGGTGGCAGAAAGGGGAAGCAAGCGGTGGCGACGAGCTGGGCCGCATTTGTGAATCCCAAAAGGGGGTGTGCGGTGGGCAGGCGGGCAGCTAAGTGGGTCGAAACCCAGACGAGATTTGGGCGGCGATAACAACCAAGGCCACAGGCACGGTCACCTCCAGGGCCAGTGTGCAAGGCAGGGTGCTCAGCTGCGGTGACACACCCGGAGGACACCAGCACTCAGGAGCTACGTGGTGGGGGCAGAGGAGCCTGCAGACTCCAGAGGCAGGGAGCTGGAGAAAGTGGGAGGGAAGCCAGGAGGGCGCAGCTTCCCAGAAGCCCCCGGGGCGGGGGCGGGGCGGGGGCGGGGCGGGGGCGGGGCGGGGGCGGGGCGGGGGCGGGGCGGGGGCGGGGCGGGGGCGGGGCGGGGGCGGGGCGAGCGTTCCAAGACAGAAGGAATGTGAGCGTGTCAAAGGTCAAGAATGCCAGGACTAGGTGTGCCCTGGACTTAGCACGAAATTCAGTGCTGTTGGTGGGGGAATAATGGGCTCAGGTGCCCGGGAGCAACAGGGCCAGGGAGAGGGGGGAGGAGGTTTCAGTGAGACTGGCAGTGAAGGGGAGCAAAGAGCCATGGCCACGGGAGAAAGGGGTTCTGGAAAGATGGGAGAGAACTGGAGTGGGTCACAGGATGAGGCTGAGGAGACAGAAAGCAGGACCGATCTTCCAAGCGCCACGCTGAGGAGGTGGGAGAGGATGGGGATGCACAGACCATGCAAATCGGCCTCGGGCAGGAAGAGGGTCCCTCCGTCACTTCCCAGGAGATGGGGCAGAAGAAAGGCTCTTAACATCTGGACATGAAGGCCGGGAGGCAGCAAGTCGGCTGGCTCCCGCTCACTCTGCCGGGGGTAAAATGTTTGGGAGAGGCGTGGAGAGTCTAGAACGGTCACTGTGGCACAAGGCAGAGAGAGAAGCCAGGGCAACATCAACAACGGAGCAGAGCCTACGTACGGCCCAGCTGAAGTCGCTTTGCAGGGTCTACACGCCGGGTGGTAGGGGACCAGGTAACTTCTCCGGCAGCCCTCAGCAGGCAGGCAGAGTTCCTCCGGGTGGCGCAAAGGAAGGACAACGGCTGCTCGGTGACGACAGGCCACACAGGCCGGGGTGGAGGGGAGACGCCGGGAACCTGGATGTGGCAAGGAACTGTGTGCAAAGGGCTGGACGGCCTGGAGTTCAAAGAGCAACGTGGTTATGCTCAGGGTTTCAGAGGTGGGACGGGTAACTTCAGGAGTGCCTGCTGCGTGCTGCTAACAAGGAGGAGACAAATCTTGCCACACGTCACCTCACTGAATCCCCACAATCATGCTACACAGTCTTATCCTACAGATGCAGGAACAGGATCACCGGAGAAGAACTTTCCCAAGGTCACAGAGCCCAAGCACGCGGGACCCAGATTACGAGGTTCAGGCATCCGAACATCAAATCCGCTTGGCCCCGCCGCCTGCACACACAGACAGGGTAGATTGCATTATTTATGCCCCAGCAACCACTCAGCCCCTTGCAAGGGCTCTCTAATTGCGCCTCACGCCATCTCCGAGGGGGAGGGGTCAGGGGCCACCGCTCTCCTCCTGAATGGCTCGCTGTACTACTCGCGGGGATGGGAGGCCACGGTAATTACCCAGCGCCCATTAAAAAGAGCCCAGAATGCGATGTGCTGATAGTTCCAGAACAAACACATCGAAATACGTCTTGAGGAAACTCTAGCCTAGGATCTACGTTTCTAAAAGAGCTGACTCGATCATATGCTACAGGAAAAATCCCTTCCTTCCCACATTCCCGAACAAAGCAGCCAGTGTTTTTAATCCAAGGACAATGGGGTTTCGTTTTAAGGAGGGCAGCAGTCCTACCACACTTGTTTCGGGGCCTTAAAAATATTGGCGCCAGTCTTAGGGGGACAGAAAAAAACTTGAAGAAGTAAAATAGGACAATTGTCTGGTAGCTAGCCAATATTTATAACTGAAATGGCCATCAGCGTTGGTTTTTTTTTTTTTAATGTTGATTTTTTTTTTTTAACGTTTATTTATTTTTGAGACAGAGAGAGGCAGAGCATGAACGGGCGAGGGTCAGAGAGAGGGCGACACAGAATCCGAAACAGGCTCCAGGCTCCGAGCTGTCAGCACAGAGACCGACGCGGGGCTTGAACTCACTGACCACGAGATCATGACCTAAGCAGAAGTCAGCCGCTCAACCGACTGAGACACCCAGGCGCCCCTTAATGTTTATTTTTGAGAGAGAGAGAGAGAGAGAGAGCGCGCGAGCACGGGAGCAAGCCCTCGTCGGGGAGGGGCAGAGAGAGCAGGGGACAGAGAATCAGAAGCGGGCTCTGCCCTGACAGTTGAGAGCCCGACGCAGGGCTCGAACTCGCAAGCCATGAGACAATGACCTGAGCAAAAGTTGGATGCTAACCAGCTAAGCCACATAAGTATCCCAGCATTAATTTGGTTCCTAATAACTTGGTATTTATTTATTCAGATGCCAATAAGACACAGTGGAAAGGCCAAGACGTGTTTAGAGGCTGGAAAGAATACTTCGGTGGGGCGCCTGGGTGGCTCAGTCGGTTGAGTGTCCAACTTTGGCTCAGGTCACCATCTCACGGTCTGTGAGTTCCAGCCCCACGTCAGGCTCTGTGCTGACAGCTCGGAGCCTGGAACCTGCTTTGGATTCTGTGTCTCCCTCTCTCTCTGCCCCTCCCCCATTCACTCTCTCTCCTTCAAAAATAAACAAACATTTAAAAAAATAAAAAAAAAAAGACAACTTCGAGGGTTGACACACTCTCGGTGAATCTGAGCAATACCCTGGGGCTTCACGCTGTACGTGGCAAGACTCCCCTGGCCATACACGGCACGGGGTGAGTGGCAGAGAAACGCAAGCCCCACCAGCCACTTCCTGGAAGACAGCAGCACATTCTGGAATAACCAGGCATGCCCCACTCATCCTGGCTTACTGCAACCCCAAAATAAGCCAGGCTCTTGTATTGATTATTCTTACCATACTCTACCAGGAAACACAAGATCTTCTGTCCTCAAATATTTCAGGTTCCAAGAGAATGTACCTTCCAGCTTCCTTACTGATAACCTCAGCGGCTGACCTACGTGAAGCGTCAGCATGTGCTTTTGAAAGCAACCTGCTAAGCATTCCTAACTCAGTCCCTCCAAGCCTGCAGGTGAAGGAGCAGAATCCTCTCACTGGCTTCCAGGGAACTGTGGCCGAGTCGGATTTGCTCCCCAGGCCAAGTCTCAAGGTCAGGCCTTGCAGGGAGGGAAATAATCTCAGATTATGAGGTAAGCAAGAGTGATGATGATAAACCTTGGATCAGCTGTTTAATATTTTTTCTAACCTTCTAGTTCCTGAAATTCTGATCCTCATTGGGGGAAAATGCTGTCACCTGCATCGTGAGGAAACTGGCAACGTATCCCCAGACAACCCCACTCTCATTCATAAGAGAAAGCATTTTTAAAATAGTATGTTTCAAAGAGGGTGCTATATCCAGACACAGACTAAGCAAATTTGCAACATTCACGGAGAAAATATTATCAGAATTGCTTGAAGAATCTTCGGGAATTTTTCAATGGAAAACTCAAATCGCTACAGTTCACTATAATCATGGTTACTTCATGCTCGTTCAGTTGGGACGAAGTGTGAGATTCACCTTCTTCCCTCTGCCCAGAAGAGTGACTTCTCAGCTATAGAGGAGCACAGCATTCTCGTTCCTCTCAGTCTCCAGCTCAGGCTTGAGATGAAGATACCCCCACTCATCTTCTGGGTAAACTTTAGCCCCAGCAGCCCCTACTAACCGTTTGACCAATGAGTTACACAGAATGACTTTTAACACCAGGAGTTTTAAATCAGGTAAGTGTTTTCTGGTGTTAAAAGTTCCATTCAGAATGTAGGGGAGCTAAGGCATCACCCCCAGATTCTTCCTTGCCACAGGTCCTCACAGCCACGGCCAGCTGTCCTGAGCCTCTACCCCAAGACACATGGCATCCTTACCCTGGCCTGGAGCTGCCACCGCTCTCCCTGGGCCTTTCCCAGCTCCCTGCTCCCACACCCTGGCTCTCTTCACAGCAGCCGGGGGACCCACTCAAAAAGTAAATCCACTCACATCACCCCCCTCCCGGCTCAGAATTCTCCAGCAACTTCCTTCCAATCATACTCAAAATAAAGTCTTGGGGCACCTGGGTGGCTCAGTCAGTTGAATGTACTCTCAGTTTCAGCTTGGGTCATGATCCCAGGGTTGTGACATCGAGCCCTGCATCAAGCTCAGTGCTGAGTGTGGGGCCCGCTTAAGATTCTCTTGGGGTGCCTGGGTGGCTCAGGTGGTTAAGCATCCGACTTAAGCTCAGTTCATGATCTCTCAGCTCATGAGTTCAAGCCCCACATTGGGCACCTGGAGCCTACTGTGAATTCTGTGTCTCCTTCCCTGCTCATGCTCTCTTTCTCTCTCAAAAATAAATAAATATATTTTTAAATTTTTAATTAAAAAAAAAAAAGAGGGGCGCCTGGGTGGCGCAGTCGGTTAAGCGTCCGACTTCAGCCAGGTCACGAGCTCGCGGTCCGTGGGTTCGAGCCCCGCATCGGGCTCTGGGCTGATGGCTCAGAGCCTGGAGCCTATTTCTGATTCTGTGTCTCCCTCTCTCTCTGCCCCTCCCCCGTTCATGCTCTGTCTCTCTCTGTCCCAAAAATAAATTAAAAACGTTGAAAAAAAAAATTAAAAAAAAAAAAGATTCTCTCACTCTCTCCCTCTGTCCCTCTCCCCTACTCTAAAATAAATAAAATGAAAATAAAAATAAAATAAAAATCTCAACTCCTGACCACAGCCCGGCAGGCCAGTGGGACACAGGCCTGTCCTGACCATCCCCCTCATCCACATCCACTTTCCTGGGGGGCCGTGGGGGGGTACCCTGCATTACAGCCACACCAGCCTTCTTGCAGAGGCCTGGGAACTTGGGGCTTGCTCTGAAAGGACGCATGTTTTCCCATGGCTCATCCTCCTCCCTATGTTGGGGTCTCTGCTCACCCATAACCTCCCTAAGCACGCCTTCGTGGCCCCTCCAACCTCCATCACCCTTCCCTCCCTATGGCCCATAGTCACGACCTGGCATTACAGCCTACACCTGCTACTCGATGGCGCCTCTCTCACCAGCCCCAGACCTGGGCTGTCTAGGTTACAGTCATACCTCAACGCCTGGCCCAGGGAGGCCACTCAACACACACTTCCATTCACTCTTCTAACCAGATCTCCAGCTCCTCATCCTGCCTAGAAGGCACTGACCACAACCAAAGCAGACGCTTACCTGCTGAAGACCTACGAAATCAGAACCAATGTTTCTGGGATACGCATAAGCTGCTCAGCAAATATACTGCCATGAGGCACACACACGTCATTGTCACCCCCACAGCCTGGAGCCACAGCACCTGCCCCTACCAGTCTGTAAGAGCTGGGGCGGCCACCATGGGAAAAGACGTCTTACTTTAATATTCCCGTTCTTCAGATAAAGTTAGGGAAAATGAAAACAGGCCATGCTTGGCTTTCTTTCCCAATCTCTGAATGAGCAGAGAAATCAGTAAGAATAATCAAGTCTAGTTCAGTATCTCTCTTCTCGTGCGGATCTCATGCTATAGTTTGGGTTTGGGCTTTTGTTGTTGTTGTTAATACCTTTTTTTAAAACAACAAAATAATTGGTAAAATCCAATGAAGTATTATTTCTAAAATAGTTATATTTACTTCCCTTCGGGGAAAAATATCCAGGTTACAGCAGCTCTTCTTGAAATCTATTTCTGACAGAGTAAGATATGATGCTAATACACGTATTATTTCATTATTTTTGAAATTAAAATATCAATTTGGGTCATAGCTACAAAAGTGAAATATTTCAAACATCAGCAGTTTGAAATAAACACTAGGACACTTCTATAATGAAGCTTTAAGCTTTAAAAATATACACTGAGGTCCTATCACTTAACAGCACATTCCCTGCAGAGATTCAGTGCCCCCCAGAACAAAAATTTAAGTCAATTTGATACGGACTCTACCTCGTGTTTCCCAGCTGAGATGCATTACTATAAAAATGAGGGGGCAAGGGAAGGGCCGCGTGGAAGCTCACTGATAAAAGTTGGTCAGTGAGTCCCAGGACAATGGTGGCAGGAGAGGTCAGCAGCCAAACGACAACGCACAAACTGTGTGCAAAAATGAACGGAAACAACCAGTGCCCTGGCCAGCTCCTCGGTCTGTCCCGTTGCAGGGGCCTTAGAGCCACAGCCGCGCCCCAGGAGCGGAGAGAGCAGCAAGCTAACCGTGCCACTTAGAACAGGCTCTTGACCAGACAATCTCCAGTGTTCGATCACCATCGGACTTACCTGCACTCCTTACACTTTCTACGAAACGCCGAGGCTCACTTTTAACCTAAAATGGGCAAACTTTCTCCACGTGCCACTCTGTCCTTTCCTAGTCCCACACGGGGTTAAATAAGAGAGCCTCAAAGGAGGGAAGAAGGAAGTCTTAGGAGGGAGGGACTGAGAGAGGGCTGGGGGGAGTGGGGACAGCACAGAAATAGAAACAGGGAGAGACAGACAGAAACAGAGAGAGAAAGAGAGACAGAGAGGGAGGGAGGGAGAGAAAGACAGCAAACAGCAGACAGAGAAACAGAGAAAGAGACAAAGCGGGGAAAAAGAGACAAGAAACTGACAACACAGAGAAAGAAAAAGGCAAGGAACAACGGAGAGAGCAAACGACACGGGGAGGGGGAGAGGGGGAGAGAGAGAGAGAGAGAGAGAGAGAGAGAGAGAGAGAGAGAGGAGGGAAAAGTTCGCGGGAAAAAGGAGTGATGTGTTTCATGGAAAAGCTATCAGTTACCGAGGCGTTCCTTTTCCATGTACTGTATTATGCCATATGTGGGAAGTGAACAAGGCTGGAGCTCCGCCTAAGAACATCTGCCACGGACTTTAAAAGCCCTAATAATAGCACAGCTGGTGTCCCCAGCCTAATGAGCTCACCGCCCACGTGACCGCTCTCCCCCAGCAGCTCCTCCCCAGAGAGGCGGCGTCCAACAACGGCCAGTCCCCGCCACTCTGCCCTCCCTCCTCCAGGCTTTATTTCCTCCACCCACCCCCCTCCCTCTCCCAAAACCACCCCCCCCCACCCACTTTCCTGAGCTGAGTTACTCCGATCCAACAGTTCCTTTGAACAGCGGCGTTCTGAACACAAAAGGCACAGCTCAGAAATAAAAGGTAGGGCACCACTACAAATCTTCCAGACATTAAAAGGATAATTGTTATGCCAATAAATCAACCGCTTGGATGAAACAGGCAAATTCCTTGAAATGCAGAACTTACCAAAACTAACTCAAGAGGAAAGAACAGATCTGAATGACCCAGGATTTATTAAAGCAATGGAACACCTAACGAAAAACTTTTGCAGATACAAGGGAAGGCCAGTATGCCACCAGGTGTGCCTTGTTGCCAGGGTACAGGGTAGGGGCTCCTCCAGGAGCCCTGGTGGCTGGAGAGGACAGTCTCCGGTGGGGAGGCTCTCAGCCAGCTTGACTTTCCCACTGACCACTGCGTGTTGCTAGGAGAAGACCATGCACAGCAAAATTGGAAAGGGGCAGGGGAGGATGTGAACAAAGAAGTGAGGTTTTAAAGGGCTGGGAAGCTTTACCCCTCTCTGGTATAATAACTTTTTGGAACTAATTCCCATATAGTACACTTTTAAAAATCCTCTAGGGGCGCCTGGGTGGCGCAGTCGGTTAAGCGTCCGACTTCAGCCAGGTCACGATCTCGCGGTCCGTGAGTTCGAGCCCCGCGTCGGGCTCTGGGCTGACAACTCAGAGCCTGGAGCCCGTTTCCGATTCTGTGTCTCCCTCTCTCTCTGCCCCTCCCCCGTTCATGCTCTGTCTCTCTCTGTCCCAAAAATAAATAAACGTTGAAAAAAAAATTAAAAAAAAAAAAAGTCCTCTAATACGCTGAACAACCTATACTTAGCATCAGGAAGGGCAAGCATTTCAGCCTCTAAGGGGAAGCCTATTGGAACAGGACAGACAGGAGACTCCAGTTGGCACGGATATCGTATCCATAGCAATTGTAAGAGGAGCTAAAAAATCTGGGACCTCTCTCTCTCTCTCTCTCTCTCAGTCCAGGCGACACATCCTGGCCACAAAGAGGAGCCAAATGGACATGATACATGGGACTTATTCACCAGAAAAAGACAAAAAGAAGGCCACATTTCAGAAACCACACTTGGTAACATACAATAGCAAGGATGTGTCTGTAAACATGCAGTCCAGAGGCTAGCAAATCACTAGATTCTACCCTGCTTACCAGGTAATTTTATCAATAGCAACCACAGGACTAGCTAAAAGGGGGGCAACCATGAATTTTTCTCTACTATTAAACACTGTTGCGCACTAAAAGACAGTGTTTTACATCTTGTTAACGCCATGAAACAGTTATCTAAGCCTTGACAACTTCCTATTTTAATTTTTTTTTTTAACCTTCATTTACTTTTTTGAGACCTAGAGAGACAGAGCATGAACGGGGGAGGGTCAGAGACAACTTCCTATTTTAATTCAGTATCAAGCCACTCTTGCTATGAACACTACAAAATCCACAAAAACTTAAAAGAACGATCACAGTATGTGAAAGACCACCATAAGTGCCTTTATACGTTATTCCCTTCTCAGAATGTTGAATACGCTGAGAAGAATCCTTGTAAGACACAACACAGTTGCTTCCATTCACAAAACACAAAAAGCATTAGCAGATTCAACTGCCATTCCGTCTTTACTAACCTACCCTTTCACTTTTCACTCTTTTGAGGCAGGACATCCAGGCCAAGAACTCTGGTTCTCAAGCCTCACGCTGTCCTGCTCCATCTTTGGGCCCACGACAGTGCCCTTCAAGCCATGTGGGAGCAAGAGGCAAAAGGGAAAAAAATCAGTAATACTGATTCTGCCTTTATTGCAAATGTCGATATTTTGTTCATCACAGATTTCTTTGCGCTTTTTTTTTTAGAAACACTGCACTAAAATATTTTTATTTTATTTTTTAATGCTTATTTTTGAGAGAGAGAGAGAGAGAGAGAGAGCGAGAGCCAGTGCACGAGCAGGGGAGGGGCAGAGAGACAAGGAGACACAGAATCAGAAGCAGCCTCCGGGCTCCAAGCTCCAAGCTTCCGAGCTGTGAGCACAGAGTCCAACGTGGGGCTTGAACTCACCAACTACGAGATCATGTCTTGAGTCGAAGTCAGACGCTCAAGCGACTGAGACACCCAGGCGCCCCATAAAATATTATTTGTCTTGATGACTTAAATTTTGTACCGTAGGCAAGTGCCTCTATCATTTCACCCTACGTCTGACCCTGGGCCACCATGATAATACACCCTGTGTGAACCAAAGAAGAAACACTAAACACCCATGCTTCATTAGCTACCCTAAAGACTGAGGAACAGCTGCCTTGAGGACCATCTACTAGGGGTGTATGTGTATGCACCAAGGGGGTAGGGGCAATGGGATGAAAACCACAGGTTAAGGCACTGGTAAATTCTGTGGAACTATGTTACATCACGTTGCGTTAAAATCTAATAGTTGCCAAATTAACTAGAACCTTTAATTTGTCTTACACATGCAGGGCCATTAATTCTTATGTGCCTATCCACCTTGCACGGTCAATGCCTCCTTGTAGGTAACCACCATTCTTCTGATCCTTATTCCTGGATAGTTTTGCCGGCTTTTGAACTTCCTGAAAATGGAATCCTATAGAGTATACTTGTATTTCTGGTCTCCTGGGCTCAACATTTTGTCTGTAAGATTCATCTATTTATTGCAGGTATTCGTATTTCATTCTTTTTTAATGCTGAGTAGTATTCATTATATGGATAAACCATGATTTGTTTTTACAGTCACTAGGGAATAGACATTTGGGTTTTTTCCAGTTTGGAGCTAACATGAGTAAAGCTGCTATTAACCAAGAAGACAGCATGCATTTCTGTTGAGTATATGCCCAGGAGTGAATCTTTGAGTCATAATGGATATGGTCAGCTTTAGTAAATATTTATTTTTTTTTAAGTTTATTTATTTTGAGAGAGAAAGACAGAGTGCGCATGCACAGGGGAGGGACGGGGGGGAGGGGGAAGGGAGAGAAAGAGACGGAGGGAGAATCCCAAGCACACTCCACACTGTCAGTATGGAGCCCGACGCGGGGCTCAAGCTCACGAACCATGAGATCATGACCTGAGCTGAAACCGAGAGTCAGATGCCCAAACAGCCGAGCCACCCAGGTGCCCCAATATTGTCAATTTTCCAAGTGGTCGTTCTTTGTATGTAGCGCGTGAGACTTCCACTTGTCCCACATCCTCACCAGCGGTTAGTATTGTCAGACTGCATATTTTTTCCACTGTGGCGGAGCTGCAGAAGTTATCTTTGTTCAAGCAAGCAATTTCTAATTCCCTCCAATTTTGCCGTGATTCTATAGCTCCAACAATACACACTATAAAACCTCGAGTTAAATGTGTAGGAATCACAAGAAAGTGCGGCAAAATCTCGAATTCAGAGCTCACAAATTACGAGAATTCTTAAAACATGGACACCCATGAAACAAGCGTACGTGATGCTTGGCAATGAAACCTGCAAATGTTCATGAACACAAGAATCCTTGTAGTCAACATACTGTAAGTTATTTCCAAAGCTAGGCCAGCATCCCCTCTGATACAACTCTACAGATCTTGTCATACCAACTAAGTAGAAACAAACCCAAAGAAGATTTTAGCTGTTATCTTACTTGGCCCCCCACAGCAGAGTGACCCCACGAACCCCACTCATCGCTACCAGAACACTCCCTCCCCGTGCACTTCTGGTCTTCTCCTGGTCGACCTCTGGGAGTTCTTCTCCACATGACATTACTACCATCTACACGGGGATGGCCCCCAAGCCCTCACCTCACACCCAGATCTCCCTTCCAAGCCTCAGACCCAGACATTCCACTGCCTTAAACACCTTCGCTAGGGAACCTCCAAAGCACACCAAACTCCAAGCACGTTCAAAACAGGATCCTGCAAGTCCTAACCCCTGCGCAACTGAGTTATCACAATGGAGTTAACCCAATTCAAAAATCTCAGCCTCATCCTTGACCTCCCTAACCCTCTCACCATCTCTTCAAAGACATGGCAAGCCGTAGCTCCTCAAGGCCACCCAAAGGAATCCATTTCTGTCCATCCACACTACCGCTCACCTACTGCCCAGTTGAAGTCACGACCCTCTCTCACCTGTAGCCAAGCCAGAGCTTCAGCACGGGTCTGTCACTCCGGTGGCAGATAAGGCCTGAGAGCCTGAGATCACACACCTGCCTGGGCACATTCACGGAGTGAAGCCAGCCCCGTGACACTGCGCCCCGCTACGGGCCTTCTCTTCACAACGTCTACATCCTTGCTCTGCCCTGCTCAACAAATGCGTGTGCAACTTGAGTCTGCGAGGGGAAGGGTCACACGTGGTCTTGCTGAGGTTCTCCGCCACGCTGCCTCTTCCGTCAGTATACGAAGGATTACCAAAAAGGATAAAAGTCTGATGATGAAATAACCAAACTCTCCTCTTTATTCTCTTTGTTCCCTTCCATAGGAGTATCATTGCTCTTCTAGGATCAAGAGACTTAGCTAAAAGTTTTTCAAGTTAACATCCAATAGTTGCTACGGCATTCCTCTTGTAATCTCTTAACACAAACTATTTTCCTTCCTTCCAAGTACGGTATCCACACACCTACCGCATCAGTCAAAAGCTTAGTCTATTTTCCCAGTGATTTGCTTGTCATACCTTTTATCTACTGTTACGGTATTAAGAATTTTCTGTTTCCCCAGATAGATATTTTCTCAAAATATTTAATACCAAACTACACCTCTTCCACAAGAGACCTTTGAAACGTCTTGATATTTGTGTCCAACTATCGAGTCCAAAGTGATTTCTCTGATGCCTTGGGATCCTTGGAGGTTAACCGTTTCTCCTCAAAGCCAAAGGAGGGAAGTTAATGGTCAGGTGAGCAAAATCCACAGCCCACACCACTGCCTTAGGTCATGGGGACCATCCCTGTCAGTACCATAAAGATGAAAGCCAACACGAACCCTTGGGGCATGGCACAGAGTGTGTGCTATGAAATTATGTGTGGCTGAACAGATCATAAGGAGTTCAACAACAACAATAATGCCTAACACAAAATGTTTACTATGAGCCGAGCACACTTATTGACTCATGTAATCCCTTTAATAACCCTATGAGGTTACCATACAAGTTAATGATATGGATTAACTGGCTGCCATAAACTGGCTGCCATAAACAGGAGGGTTTTTTTTTTGTTTTTTGGGTTTTTTTTGCCAGGTTCAACACACCTAACCCTGAAAAAGCACCAATCTTAAAGGGGGAAAAAAAAAAAAAAAATATATATATATATATATATATATATATATATATATATGGCTTCAAACGTATCAATAGTGTCAGTTTATCCAAATTATTAAGCCCGGAGGATTTTTTTTTTTTTTTTAACAAATGAACGGAAATAAAGCTACTCCCCCCACCCCCAAGTCCATAAAACACCACTGTACGATTCCCACAGTATTCAGCATTTAAAACATATTCTGGATGCAAAGGTTGCAATGAAATACCCGCCGTCTGGATGCCACTGTTCTCTTCTCTCCTGCAAAAGCCAGTGAACCAATGGTCTCAGAAAGTCTGCGTCCAACTGGGAACACTCACACGGCACCAATGACTCACACGTGTACCAAATTGCTCATTTTCCTTCTTCCCACCTTTCCTCAAAACCATTACACTGCTATTCCTGAATCATAGGTTTGGGTTTTTTGTTTGTTTTTTTGGTGTTTTTAATTCCCTGGCACAAAGCTGACCAATGCCAACTATGTAACACGACAAGAATCTGCCTGTCGCTTTAGTTTAAATAAACCTCCAATTTCCTTCCAAGGTTTGAAATTCTGCAATGCGCGCAAGGCCCACATTTTTGGACCACTCTTTTAAACAACAACAAAAAAATGGCCCTGACGTTACAACTGTGCTGCCAGACCCCTGCAGATGTCAGACCACCAAACACACACCTGCCACTCGAAGGCAAGGTCCAACAGGCAAACGAAATTTATTCTTAGAACTCTGGACTCGGAATCGCAAAATGTGATGTCCTGCCTTACTGAGTTGGCTTTCTACTGCTGTCCACCTTGTTCCCCCAACTCAAACACACCAATTTCCATTTAAAATTAAAAAGGAGAGAGAAGAATGGAAGGAAAGACCATCCACTCACAGACAGCAGCTTCTAGAAGCCTTAGTAATCTGAGTGCCAGCACACTTACTAAGTAAAATTCAATGCGATGCCCACAGAGTTAAACGGTAATTAGGAGCAAGGACTGAAGCAAGAGTTCTGCTTTTCAGGCATTCCCCATAGCTCAAAGCTGGGCAAAAACTGTGGCTAGTGGGGAGAGAATAACAGAATAGAGAAAAGTGACCCAAAAGAAACAACCAAAAAAAAAACAACAACAAAACAAACTAACGAAAAGAAATAACCACATCACATCCATTTGGATGACTATTATAAAAAAAAAAAAGAAAGAAAGAAAGAAAGAAAAAAAACAACTAAAAGAAAGAAAAGTAAAAAACAAAACCAAAACTGAAAATAACAAGTGTTGGTGAGGACGTAGAGAAATTGGAACCCTTGTGCTTTCCTGGTAGGACAAAAACAAATGATCCAGCCATCAAGAAGAAAAGGTATGGTGCTTCCTCAAAAACGAAACATAGAGGGGCGCCTGGGTGGCGCAGTCGGTTAAGCGTCCGACTTCAGCCAGGTCACGATCTCGCGGTCCGTGAGTTCGAGCCCCGCGTCAGGCTCTGGGCGGATGGCTCGGAGCCTGGAGCCTGTTTCCGATTCTGTGTCTCCCTCTCTCTCTGCCCCTCCCCCGTTCATGCTCTGTCTCTCTCTGTCCCAAAAATAAATAAACGTTGAAAAAAAAAAAAATTAAAAAAAAAAAAAAAACGAAACATAGAATTACCACTGGATCCAGCAATTCCACTTGTGGGTACCCACCCAAAAGAAGGTTAATCAAAGACTCAAACAGATATTTGTACACCCATGTTCAAAGATGCATTATTCACCATGGCCAAAAGGTTGAAGCAACCTAAGCGTCCAAAGATGGATGAATGGATAAATAAAATGTGACACGTACACACAATGGAATATTATTCCGCCTGAAAAAGTTATGACGCTCTGGTACATGCTGCAACATGGATGGACCTCGAAGACATTATGCTAAGTGAGAAAAGCCGGATAGAAAACAGCAAACCGTATGATTCCTCTTATACGAGGTACCTGGAGAGGTAAACTCACAGAGACAGAAAGTAGAACGGTGGTCACCCGAGGCTGGAGGGACAAGGGAACTGGGAGTTAGTGTTTAGTGGGTACACAGGGGGGATGGACGAATGTGCTACCTGCACCACCGTGTGAACGTATTTAATGCCATGAAACCGTCCACTGGGAAATGGCTACAGTGGTGAATTTTTGTTATGTATATTACGCCACAACTTTTTAAAACGAAATAGAAGAGGGCCGACACATTAGGTATTTCATCTCTCAGACTGGGGTCCGGGGCAAGAAAAGAAGAATTCTGCAAAGGCGCTTTCCCTGCGCCCATCCCTACGTGAGGTCAGGGCAGAGGCACCCTAGGCCGAGAACTCTGTCCTGCTGGGAAAGCGGGAGGGGAGAAGAGAGGGCGAGGAAGGTTACCTATAGGCTGGGGTCAGACCCACCCACCTTCTGTCTGGCTTCCACTCCGCCACTCTGTCTAGTAATGTCCGTGACCTGGCACAACAAAGACGAGGTGAGCGTCTGGTAGACTCTCCCAACTACGCGCCTAGCACTTAGGGAGAACTGCTGCTCTGGCACATTTTTCAGAACTCGAAACATCACCCCACGTTTCAGGCGTGTGCTGCGGCAGGAAGGGGGGTAAATGGCCACGTTTTGGACTGCTTCTCGTCACTGCTGATCGAGAGGCGACCGTGTGTCCCTTCCCTGCCTGGGTCTTCCCATTTTACACGTCACTGCCCGCAGCTGAAGGGAAGAGGTGGGCGCTGGGGAGGGAACAGGCTCGGTGATCTCTTCTGAGAAGCCCCCACCCCTGTCCTTTCAGGGGCGGGCAAGAGGTTGAACCCAGCTCTGAGCCCCAGCGCCCCTCAGTGCGCAGGGGACTTGATGTGCTGGCCACTTGTTCTTCCCAACATATGCCAAGTCTGGCCTTGTGCCCGGGGGAGGAACATTCTGGGGAACCCCAAAAAGGGAAAGAGGTCTCTGAGCATCAGTACGACCCAGAGATGTGTTTAAAATGCAGATTCAGGGGCGCCTGGGTGGCTCAGTCGGTTAAGCGTCCATCCTCGGCTCAGGTCATGATCTCGCGTGATCTCGCGTGAGTTCGGGCCCCACGTCGGGCTCTGCGCTGACAGATCAGAGCCTGGAGCCTGCTTCAGGTTCTGCGTCTCTTTCTCTGCCCCTCCCCCACTCATGTTCTGTTTCTTTCTCTTTCTCTCTCTCTCTCTCTCTGTCAAAAATAAATAAACATTAAAAAAAAATAAATAAATAAATAAAATGCAGATTCAGATTTAGCAGGTCTGGGGCTGCGTGTGGGTCTCTGTAGGTGTGCAGGGCGCCCAGGCGATGCTGGTTGGCACTGGAGGCCCACCTGCCATGGGCTGCGTCGTGACGCCTTATGCTTCTGCAACCAGCTGGGACCAGGACAGCGGGGACCAAAGGAGACACACGACTGGCAACAATCAGGATCCCCCTCTCTTGGACATCGCCCTCCTCCACCCAGGCCACGGCCCAGTGGTCCCACCATAAATCTGGACTCTCGGTCCCCTTAGGCATAAAGAGTCTCAATGAAATTCTTTCCCTACACAGTTTCCCAAAGGTCTTCCGACAACTTCAAGGATTGAACTACGACTGCCCTCATTGCTCACCTGCTTCCTCGGGTTCAAATTCATGATTCAATAACATAAGTGAACCCAAACCTACTGTAACACTCTAGGGAGACTATTGTTGTTTGACCACATCCCCAACTGGAAATTATTTGATAAGGAGCATAATAAAAGGAGGCAAGCCTATACTAGATCACACCTTCTCAACTTTTTGCAAAACTTAAATAGTGAGAGCTCGCAGAATGCTCCTAAAATAAAACCCCAGGCCCGCAGCATAGGCTCTTGATGTTAAAGAACTGCCTGGAAGGACTTTTTGATCTTACCAAAACAACCAGAAGAAGTGACGGAGAACTTTGAAAATCCCAGGGTTCATCATGTGCATAGATGCTTTTTCCTCCCCAAACCTAGAGAAGGAAAATCAAAATCCTGACCCTGGTTCTAAGCAATACCCATTTTAAGTGACATATACAAACCTGCATCTACGGAAGCCAATGTAGGACCTGCCAATAGCTAATCTGTGTGAACGTAATCCAGGAGACAGCAGCTTTTAATCATAATAATCTCACTATCAGGGTGCCTGGGTGGCTCAGTCGGTTAAGTGTCTGACTCTTGATTTCGGCTTAGGTCATGATCTCATGGTTTGTGAGAGTCCCACATCAGCGCAGAGCCTGCTTGGGATTTTCTCTCCATCTCTGCCTCTCTCCCCCTCCCATGCACACTGTCTCTCAAAATAAACTTTAAAAAAGACAATCTCACTGTCTAGTAACTAAGTCTAGTCATTAAGGAGGAGTGCAGTAAAGAATGAAGTGTTCTGAATGGTATGATACAAGGAATACTTTTCAGAAAAAGTCAAATCACTTGATCCACAAGTTCAGTTATCTTCAACAAATTTTGGGGGGAGAAAAAAAGATTTCAAAGTCCCCTGTAACCCAGAGTATGGTCTTCCTTAACATTCAAATCCAGATAATTTATACTCTGGTGGTTAAGTCAATAATACACCTACCTCCCTTCAATACTAGAGCATCCTTTTCAGCTATTACTATAAAATCCATGTCCTCTGGGGAGGAGATTACCTTCTGCTTTTAACAGTCCTAGCATATCATAAAGCCCGGAACTAGCAAAGCCGCTAGAAATAATCCAGCTCCAAGATTCTCAAATCGGGGTACACATGCCGCAGGGAAGCCCCCCAGAGCCTCGGGGGAGAAAAAGTGCATCGTCCTCAAGTACTTTTTGACTCAAGGCAGCAATTTAAAGCATCTTTTACATTAAAACAGATGAATCCTGCATCCTATTCTCCATTAAAGGAATCACTGAACTCACATTGAAAAATTCACTGAGGGGCGCCTGGGTGGCGCAGTCGGTTAAGCGTCCGACTTCAGCCAGGTCACGATCTCGCGGTCCGTGAGTTCGAGCCCCGCGTCAGGCTCTGGGCTGATGGCTCGGAGCCTGGAGCCTGTTTCCGATTCTGTGTCTCCCTCTCTCTTTGCCCCTCCCCTGTTCATGCTCTGTCTCTCTCTGTCCCAAAAAAAATAAATAAACGTTGAAAAAAAAAAAATTTTTTTAAAAAAAGAAAAATTCACTGAAATGTGCCAGAAACCTCGGGCTGCACCTCCCATATCCCTCTTTCCAGAGTTCTTTGCCCTGAAGGTTACGGGGCAAGCTTCAGAAATATCGATATAACTCATTTCACAGCTTGAGACACTGAGGCCAAAAGATTCCCAAGGCTTGTGAGTAGTCACTAGAAGTCACTGCCACGGGGCGCCTGGGTGGCTCAGCCGGCTAAGCGTCCAACTCTTGATTTCAGCTCGGGTTATGATCTGGCAGTCTGTGGGTTCGAGCACCGCGTCGGGCTCTCCACTGATGGTGCAAAGCCTGCTTGGGATTCTCTTTCCCTCTCTCTCTCTCAAAATAAAGAAATTAAAAAAAAAAGGTCACTGCTATTCGTTAGTCTTCAAAGAGAGTTACAGCCCTCTTCCCACTAACCAGGTGAGGCTGGGAGCAGCCGTTCGTCAAATGCAGGACCAGAAGCCCAAACAAGAATGTCAAGAGCTCGCCTTCCACCTGTGTTCCACCCTCTTCCGCCTCGGGTGCACTACTAACAAACATGTAATTAAATGAGCTTCTCAACGAATAATAAAGCCACATGTCCCTTCATAAAACACATGCCAAAGCATCTCTTTAAGCAGCTGCACATCATTGGTATTATACATAGCTTGGAGGCACCCAGATTTACACGTATGCTATTAGTTACTGTCTCTCCACTAAAACTTTGAATTTTTCAACACGGCAGATGGCCTCCATTTGGATACACCTAATAAGAAGGCAAGTCAGAATAGGTAATACTTGTTCAGAATAGGTAATACTTGTTCAA
The DNA here is from genome assembly GCF_022079265.1 of Lynx rufus. Lineage (NCBI taxonomy): Eukaryota > Metazoa > Chordata > Mammalia > Carnivora > Felidae > Lynx > Lynx rufus. Next base: position 9,477,598 of record NW_025814867.1, on the reverse strand, counting down.
AAAGAAGGAAAACAATGTGGGGAGGAACCAGAAGCCCCATTCTGCAGTGTGTCTGTAGACAAAAGACACTCTCTCAAGACCATAAAATAATATCTAAGAACATACATGAGATGGTCAACTCAAGAGTCACCTAACAGGGCGCCTGTGTGGCTCAGTTGCTTAAGCATCCGACTTCAGCTCAGGTCACGAGCTCACGGTTCCTGAGTTTGAGCCCCGTGTCAGGCTCTATGCTGACAGCTCAGAACCTGGAGCCTGTTTCAGATTCTGTGTCTCCCTCTCTGTCCCTCCCCTGCTCACGCTCTCTCTCAAAAATAAATAAAACTTTAATAGGAAAAAAAAAAAAGTCACCTAACAATTAGAGACCTTTTGTGTGCAAGGTCAGAGGCAGGGGCTCAGAAAGCAACGACTAAAAGACAGTCCACATCAGATGGAGACATAGGTGCTGTTGGTTTGGAAACTGATGGCTTAGGAACTCCTTGCAATAGAAATATTGCTCTAGTTTCAGAACCCTTTTCAATGATCTGATTTGACCTTCCCGGTAAACCCATAAGAAAGATGATAATTAGTATTATAATATCTGCTTTATTATCCCTGTTAGAGCTGAAAAGGGTTACCAGTCACATCCCTAATCATGTTGCAAGGAGACCTGAAAACCTCCCATGTTGTGTAGTCAAACTTTTACAAACACTTTCATTGAAAACACTCTGTAATCCCTGGAACAATCCAATGCATGTTTGTTCCGGGGAGGCAGGCAACCCCAGAGAGGGGGAAAGCCGGGTCAGAGAGGTTAAATCAGGGCCCAAGGTCACAAAGCCAGTAAAGAGAGAGGGGCTGGAATTTGAATCCAGGTTTCCCATTCAGAGGCCTGGTCCTTTTAGGAGCACCAGCCACACAGCCAGGGTAGAGACACCCTCCAGGAAGAGCTTGGGTAACCAAATCTCACAGGCCCCTAGGGAGTCAAACAGGAACCAGCTCACACTGGGGCCAAGGTGAGACCCAACTCTTGTCAAACCTGCTGCACACGGACATGGGCTTTCTAACCCAGCTCATTACCCCTGAGCCCTGCTCAGCTCTCCAGGCGGCTCAGCCTACGCTTGTCTGGGCACCTCTGTGATAAAGCTGTGGTCAGAGATCAAAGGGCACACTTTCCGAACTGAGAGAGAGAGAGAGAGAGGGAGAGAGAGAGAGAGAGAGAGAGAGAGAGATGCTGTCACTCCAGGGCCAACTCAAATTGCCAGCAAGACGGCTTGCCTATCATCCTCCACTGGAACTGGGGAGACCCTCCCCTGCACAGAGTGCTCAGAGCTGAGCAAGGCTCAGTCTCAGCTGGTCTTGTAATTGGAAACTGAAAAGGACCCAGTCTGTCACTCCCTGCCACAGATAAACAAACGATGCTCCAGGAAAGGGGACTCATTCTGCCTACAGACTTGCAGACAACACTGACGATGTTCACACATTTGTTTGAAGCAATTAAGTTCTGGTGGAGAATATCAGAAAGCAACTTAAAAAAAAAAAATAGAGGCCTAAACACTCGTACTTCGGAAGTGCTCAAAGTGAACGCTGATGTGTTTCTGAGCAAGTACAGGGAAGGGTTTAAAACGCGGGCTGAACCGGGAGTGCGCAACCAGCGCCAGCCCTAGGAGCAGCTGGGCTTTTCACTTGTGCTTCCCTAAACACAACTCCACAAAAGAAAAAAACTACATTTCGTTACGTTTGTTTTTACCTGGAAGACGCTGACCTGGTAGATTCAAAAAGGATTTAAAAACTCATGTCCAAACAGTGACAGAAGTGAACCTGTTAACTCTCAGAATGGAAAGGAAGGGTCCTAAAAGCCACCCGTCCGGTCCCGGACCCACTCAGAAGATGTAATTTACGTTAAGTTTTGCGGCTGAGTGGGGACCGGGGTGCTGCTCGCGCTCTGGCCGGGCTCAGCTCGGGGCTCTCTGAAGGTCGCCTCACTGTCATCTCAAGAGTGCCGGAGCGCGGAATCCAGGCCACGCGGTGTGACCGCCACCATGCCCTGTGGGCACCTTTTTGGGCCCCACGAAGGCCTCCCTCAGGTGTGGTCAATGCCAGAGGGGTACTGCCCCTCAGGGCCCCGGAGCCCACCCTCTCCCGCCACCGCAGCACGGGCCCACACTCCCCGAACACCCGTGTCCCTCCTCCCCCCCGCCCCCACCCCAGCTGGACGCGCGGACCCGGGTCTTACCTGCGAGCTGCGCTCGGAGCGCGGCCCCGTAGCCGGCGCGGTCCCGGGGGCCTCCCGCGCGGGGCTACCCGAGCGCTCGGCTCTGCCGGCCGCCTCCTCCTCCCCGTTGTCCCCGGCCGGGCCCCCCGCCGCCCGGCGGCTCCGGTTCCCTCCGCAGCAGCCGGCCGGGCGGCACCGGGGTGCACGCGGCGGGGCTCGGCTTCGGCGCCCCCTCCCCCTGCTGCCCGCCGCCGACTTGGCGCTCGCGGGCTCGGGGTCCGGGATTCCGGGGCGCGGGGGTCGTCGGGGTGCTCGGCTGCCCCGCGCTCCCTCCCGCGCGCAGCCCCTCTCCGAGGGGAGGGGGGGCGCCTGGCTCGCGGCGCGCGGGCGTCACGGGCTCGGGGCGCGCGGGGACGGCGGCGGGGTGGGCCCCGGGGCGGCGGGCGGGGGCGCTGCTGCAGACGCGGGCACTGATGCGGGCGCCGCGGCGCGGCCTCTCGCCATGGCTCCCGAGCGGGCGGGCGGGCGGGCGGTTCGCACCTCCCCTCCGCGCTGCCGTCACCGCCGGACGCGCGCCGAGCCCTCCCCTTCCACCGCCCCGCCCGCCGGCCCGCCGGCCCGCGCCGCCACCTGCGGGCCGCCCTCCAGGATGCTCGCCCGGGGGATCGCGCGCCGGCTGCCGCCAGCCGCGCCCCTTTGCCCTGCGGCCGCGGCCCTAGGCCTGCCCTCCGCCTTGCCCTTTGCGGCTGGGCTCGGAGAGGTACCCAGCGGAATACCTGGGTGGGGAAGAGCTATCATACCGTTCCCCGCACGCTTTTTCTATCACTTGCGCGCTTATTATCCGTCTAGGGTCAATCTAAGGGGAGCACGGGACTCGCGCGTGCAGTTTGCCGCCAAAGCAATGGAAGTCCAGGCGTGGCGTTCCTGCAGGTCGGGCAGTCTCCTAGGGAAGCAACCCTGAGGCTTCAACAGGGGGAGGGCAGAGCCAGGGGACAGGGGCACGGGAGTTGTTGATGGCAGTCTGAACAAAATGCCACCGAAGCAGGGGGGCGGCGGGGGTGGCGGGCGGAATCCGAAAAGGATACAGGAAGTGTTCACAAGCCCCTGTACTGTGCAAATCGCTGGTGGACAGTTTAACGCGGAACAACCCACATTAGCTCATTTCCAGTTGAGACCGCTGAGTCTACTAATTCGGCCCACTCTTTGCCCAAAGGTCGTAGAAGACATTGGGAAGACACGGAGAGGATTCTGACCAGAACCAAAGACACAAGGAAGCTGAAGCATAGAAAACCCGGTTTCAAATACTCGTAGAGGATTTGAAGGGTGCGGTGAAGACTGGTTCAGGCAAGAATCATCAACGGATGCTAACGGTAGAGCGGATTTTACTGGGGAACAGATATTTCCTTGGCTTAACATGTCTCTCCATATAGATGGTTGAGGCTTATAACAGCAAGGGGGAACTATTTACCAAGGAGCAGGTGGACAACATCTTCCTTCACCAGGTGGTCAAAATTAACATCACCAATGAGAGCAGACGGAGATCATGTCCTCAGAACATATCACCTGTGCGGTATTCCAGGGAGAACCAACAACCTGAATCTGAAGATGACACCTTAGACCAACCCCAAATGAGGAACATCTATTAAAAAGGGGCAGGTAGGGGCTGTATTCTTCCAACATGTCAACATGGTAAAAGACAAAAGAAGGCTTGGAAATGTTCCAGATTTAAGGTTGCTAAAAAGTCGTGACAGCTTAATGTGATCCTTAATGTAATGTGTAAGGAAAGGAAATGCTATAAAGGATATTTCAATGGACAAAGTTGGAATCCTGATAGATTAAAGTATTGGATCAATGTTAAATTTGCTGCTGTTGACAACTTGTCCTATGGTCCTGCAGAAGAATATCCCTCTTCTTAGAAATACACACTGAGGGGGCACCTGGGTGGCTCAGTCAGGTGGGCCTCTGACTTGGGCTCAGGTCATGATCCCGTGGTTTACCGGTTCAAGCCCCGCGTCTGGCTCTGTGCTGACAGCTCAGAGCCTGGATCCGCTTTGGATTCTGTGTCTCCTTCTCTCTCTGCCCCCCTCCCATGCTCACACTCTGTCTCTCCTTCAAAAATAAACAAACATCAAAAAAATGAAAAGAAATACACACTGAAGTGTTGTGCAGACATGATGTGTGCAATTTAACCTTCAAGTGATTCAGAAAAAAACACGTTGATAGGAAAAATGGTAGAGTAAATGGGGGAAAATATTAACAATCGGTGAATCTGGGTACAGAGTGTACTAAAGCACTTCTGCACATTTGAAATATTTCCAAATAAAAAGATTTTTGAGAAACCAAATAGGGGATGAGGTGGGCCAGGAGGAAGGCAAGGTATGTAGAAGGGCAACACAAGAGATCCTTCTTTGTGGTTTTAGAACCGGTGATCCAATTTATGTAGAACTTATACACACTTAAATTAGTACAAGTAAAACTGGGGAAATCTGAATAAGGTAGGTGGATTATATCCTTGTCAATATCCTAGTTGTAATAACATATTAAGGTTTTCCAAAACGTGATCATTGGGGAAACTGGGTGAAGTGTATTATTTCTTACGACTAAATGTGATTCTACAATGATCGCAATAAAAATTTCAGTTACAAAAGAAATGACCACGTATCTGTCAGGTTGGTACATCGATAAACAAAGCTGCCTGGGAATATGTAAGAGCAAATGTACTGGCACTGTCTCCTTGCGGGTTTAGAGTAGACATAGGGCTGTTACCAACAGTGAGGTTTTTTTAAGGAAAAAAAAAAGACTATTTGAAGTATAAATGATGGATCAGGTTCCTTCCAGTTCTGTAACTTAAGAACACTAGAGCTGGGGAATCTTTGAGATCATCTGGTCCAACCTTCTCATTTTCAGGAAACTGTGGGCAGAAAAGTGGTACATGACCAGAGGAGCATCAAATTAGTGGTAGACCCATAACTACAACCCTTGTCTGCCGAATATGTCCAATGCTCTTTGCACCTTTACCAGCTGCCTGTCACTCTCTATATCCATGAGATTCAGTCAAGCGGGGTGCCAAATTTTAAAGTCATCCGTTCATTCATTTTGAGTCCCTGACTCTGGCCTTGTGGGTATAGGGTCCTGACATCCTGTTTCCAGCACCAGATGACAGACATGGGCATCCCACCCCTGAGGAGGCCGGGCTGGTTTCCCTCTGTCACTTCCAACCTGGAGGGAGCAGGTGGCAGGCAGGGCCCCTTGACTGAGCCCCCAGCTGTGGGCCCTGTGCTACTTCAGCAGCTTGTGACCTGCTGCTTCTGGAAGTCAAGGGTACAGGGACCTGGGAGAGAGGCTGGATGAGTATACGGAAGAGAAAATACTAATTGCCCTGGCAGGTCCCAGCCTTATCCAGCATTAGGCAGAGGTCTCTGCACCAGAAGTGATTCTGGCCTCCCTTGGGGCGCAAAAAGCCACTGTATTCTTTTCTTCTGTCAAATCAAATCAAAATCAATGTATCTACGCTGATATTTGCCAGGCCCTGAATAAGTAGCTGTGGGAAAATACAAAAAAGAATATCTGATGCCTGCCCTTTAGAAACCCAAAATACAGCCGGGGACCCAAGATGGAAATACAGAAAATGACCTGACAAAAGAATTAAAATGCTAGCTTTGTTGGCTTGGGTTCTCCTCAAAAGCAGTTTTAGAGAAGAACTTGAGGGTGGGTATTTTCAACATTGTGTGTGTGTGCACGCGTGCATGTGCGTGCCCCAGGTATTGGATAGTGAACAAAAAAGGTCTTGGCCCTACGGACCTTCCGGTCCAGAAGAGTCAGATAACATGATACACCTGCACATTCAATTAGTTTGTGACGCAGGTTAGAAGAAAAGGCACGAGAAGTAGAATGATAGGAGGATTTATGATAGATTGATCGGTCAGGGAGGATCTATCTAAGGAGGTGACCCAGAGGAGGAATAGGAACCAATCTTGCAAAGGGCGGGGGGCAGCATCAGACGAGGACACAGAAGTGAGAAAGACGTTCGGTAACTGGCACCGTGGTGGGGTTTCAGGAAAGAGCCAGACCACGGGCCCGTGCCAGGTGGAGGACACCTAGACCATTTCGGGGCCAGATGGGGGGCTCACCCACAGCCTCAACCTCTACCACCACCACTGTTACCAGTAACACTTGAGGAACACAGCACAATCCCACTGTGATGTAAGTGGGTTCCCAAAATTCAACTGGGAGCATGTAGCAAAGGGTCACAAAACCGAAGGTTAATTAAAAGCAATCATTTCTAGTAACTATTTCAGTTGCTATGTGAAAAAAAGAAGGGAGGGTGTTTTCCACTCATTTGATAAATATGTGGGAAACTATAAAGCATCAGCTCAGCCTGAGAGCACCCCAAATGATCAGGGACCCCTCACCTAGTCACCTACTCACCTCCCACACACACATCCTCCAAGAAAAGAACTTGAACCTGCCGCCATTCCACAACAAGAGCAAAAGTCCAATCGTTATATCCCCATTCACTGAATGTCTTAGCTCGGTGTTTTAATCTAACATTTATTAAGTACATATGTGCACCAAGCCCTGTACTAAGTACTTGAATCGCATCAATTCATTGATTTTTCATAACAACTCTTTGTGATAGCCATTATCATCTGCGGTTTAGGACTGAGCCACCTGGGTGGCTCAGTTGATTAATTGTCCAATTTTTGATTTTTCCCTCAAGTCATTATCTCATGGTTCCTGGGATCGAGCCCCAAGTTGGGCTCTGTGCTGACAGTGCAGAGCCTGCTTGGGATTCTCTCTCTTGACCCCTTACCCTGCTCACTCTCTCTCTCTCTCTCTCTCAAAATAAATAAATAAACATTTTTTTTTTTTATTAAAGATATATCTACCCTATGACCCAGCAATAGCACTGCTAGGAATTTACCCAAGGGATACAGGAGTGCTCATGCATAGAGGCACTTGTACCCCAACGTTTATGGCAGCACTTTCAACAATAGCCAAATTATGGAAAGAACCTAAATGTCCATCAACTGACAAATGGATAAAGATGTGGTTTATATATACAATGGAATACTACTTGACAATGAGAAAGAATGAAATCTGGCCTTTTGTAGCAATGTGGATGGAACTGGAGAGTGTTATGCTAAGTGAAATAAGTCATACAGAGAAAGACAGATACCATATGTTTTCACTCTTATGTGGATCCTGAGAAACTTAACAGAAGACCAGAGGTGGGGGGGGGGGGGAGTTACAGAGAGGGAAGGAGGGAAACCATAAGAGACTCTTAAATACTGAGAACAAACTGAGGGTTGATGGGGGTGGGGGGGGAGGGGAAAGTGGGTGATGGGCATTGAGGAGGGCACCTGTTGGGATGAGCACTGGGTGTTGTATGGAAAGCAGCTTGACAATAAAATATATTTAATATTAAATAAATAAACTTTTTAAAAAAGGAATGAGGGGCACCTGGTGGCTCAGTTGGTTGAGCATCTGACTCTTGATTTCAGCTCAAGTCATAACCTCAGGATTGTGGGATTCAGCCCCAATAAAGGCTCTGCGCTGAGTGCAGAGCCTGCTTAAGATTCTCTCTCTCTCTCTTCCTCTGCCCCTCTGCCACACTCACATTCTTTTTCTCTAAAATAAATTTAAAAAGCAAGCAAAAAAACTCCCAAAGAACAATGAGATGAGAGAGGCACCTGGGTGGCTCAGTCAGTTAAGCATCCAACTTCAGCTCAGGTCATGATCTCACGGTTTGTGGATTCGAGCCCCGCATCAGGCTCTGCGCTGACAGCACAGAGACTGCTTGGAATTCTCTCTCTCTTCGTCTCTCTCTGTCCCTCCCCTACTCGTGCTTTCTTTGTCTCTCAAAATAGATAAATAAACTTTAAAAAAATGAAATCAGAAAATGGAGCCTCAGAGAAGTTAATTAACTTACCCAACGTCATACACTATTGACAAAATCAGAATCAATCCAGGCTTCTAGCCCCATATGACTGACTGAACACTTTGTTTTCATCCTCCTACAAAGTAAAGGAGAATCATCCTCAGTCTTGGTTAGGATTGGGATGGGAAAGGACTCCGAGGATCAAGACGCGTAGCCTTATGTGTATCACACCGACCAGTTGATCATGGGGTCCTTGGAAGTAAGAACAAAAAATGGATTAATACCACTAACTTCCGTATTGCATCTGGTGTCAGTTCCGAGGCTCTAAACACCACCTATGCATGGATAGCTCCCAACTTCACACTTCCAGCTCTGACTCTCCCTCCTGAACCCCACACTCATGTAGACAAACTTCCTAGTTGGCATTGCCCTCTGGATGTCTAACAAGCATCCTTGTGATGTACTAACCTGAACTACTGGTCCTGCCCCAGGTGCTACTTTTCCAGTCTTAAGAGATTTCAGTTGCTCAGACCACAAACCAGAGTGATCATTTTTAACTTCTCTTTGTTCCCAACCTATCAGGAAGTGTGTCGGTTCTACCTTCAAAATAGAATCCAGAAACTACTTCTCACCACCTTCCTTGCTTCCAACCTACTCCAAACCACCGCCATCTCCCCTGGATCCCTCCTAACTCCTTGCTCGCTGCCTTCTTCCTCTCCCTTCCCCACAGTCCGATGTCAGCACAAGAGCCAATGTCCCTGTAAAATGTGACTCATTTCATGGTCCTCCTCTCTTAAAAGTGCTGACTTCCCCCAGAAAATAAGGGTCCACCTCATTTTTCTCTTCTTTCCAACTCACTCATTTCACTGCCCGGACACAATGAATCTCCTCGCCATTGCTTGAACATCCAAGGACATTCTCAACTCATCACTGTTCCCTTCGCCCAGAATTCCCTTCCTCCACACGGCCCTTCCCTTCATCTTCCCAGCGACGCCTCCTGGGACCATCTCATTCAATATTGCCACGTCCTTCCCTCAGGCACCCCAATTCCCCTGGCCCTCCTCTACTTTTTCTTATGTAGCACATTTTAATATATTATAAAATGTCCTCATTATTGTTTATTTTCTGCCTTCTCTCTCTTGAGTCCTAAGGTAGTTTTATTCCAACATGTAATCTCAGCACAATGTCTAGAACATAGTAATTGCTCAGTAATTATTTGTCGGATGATCAATCTTTCAGAATCTAACCAAAGAACCATCTGACCCAGAATGCACTCAAGGATTCTCATTTTATTGCTTTGTTGTGAGGTGGAGAATGTAGCCATTTTCGGTTTTTATATCAGTGTTAAAAGATCTTGAGAATATGTTCTGACTATCCTTAACTTCTCTTCCACAATCCATTATGAAGCAACCATCTATCAAAACCCTACTAGATCCTATTTGTTTTCAGGATCTACAGTATTGGGCCATGTGGGTGGCTCATTCAGTTGGGTGTCTGACTTTGGCTCAGGTCATAATCTTTCCGTCCGTGATTTAGAGCCCCGCATTGGGCTCTGTGTTGACACCTCAGAGCCTGGACCCTGCTTGGAATTCTGTCTCCCTCTCTCTCTGCCTCTCCCCCACCCACAGTCTCTCTCTCTCTTTCTCTCTTTCTCTCTCTCTCTCTCTCTCAAAAATAAATAAACATTAAAAATTGTTTTAAAAGATCTACAGTATTATTCTCAAGTTAATGAGTGTCCTATATTACTTTCTGATTATGGTATATTTGTTCATATCAGTTAATATTGTCACAAAATGACTTCTTATCTCCAAGTCCTATGATTCCACACTTAATTGGTTGACTCTGTTGACTCCAACCAGCTAAACCTCAGGCTTGCATGGACTTTGAGCTCATCTATTCTCTTTCCAAACTAAAGAGTCTCACTCTCTGTTTATCCTGATAGAAAACTACCTCTGCTATTTTAATTCTTTACTTACTCCCATCTACGTCTTTTCAAATTCATATGCCTTGAAGAGTTTCTGGTGCATAATGTTTCATGTGTGGCCAATATTCTCCTAGCTGCCTGTTTCCTAGTGGTATATGTTCATGTTTTGCTTTATTTTCCACTGAGCATGGATTCTTCCTCCAGGGCCCATGGAGGTCCAAGGGGGGACATCAGGGAGTGTATTAGAGTGGGCTGAACTGATGTAATAAGTAAACGTAAAATGTAATGGTCCAACACAATGGTTTGTCTTTTGCTCAAGTAACAATCTAGAGTAATTCCAGATTGGTAGAGGAGCTCTGTTCCACATAAAGGACTGATTGTGGACTGAATGGGCCAACTGTGGCTCTGCCATCTTGGGTCATCCTGGGCATGACCAACAACTCAGTGAAGGGCTTGGGGAAAGAGCATGGAGGTGCCTGTAGGGGAGGTCCCATGAGCCAGGCCTGGCAGGAACACATGTATCACCACCACTCAAATTTCACTGGCCACGGGTCTTAGTTACATGCCACTGACACTGCGGGGAGGCTGGGAAATGTAGTCTAGCTGGGCAACTAGGAAGAAGGGGAGAATAGATTTTGGTGCTCAGCTAGCGTTTCCTGCCACAGGGGGTCTGACAAATGGGCACATACACAAAATGTGTTTTTTCATTTCATTTATTTTGTGCCCTTTTGAAAATTATAAAGAAAAAAATTGCTTTATCAGTTCAAATTATAAGCTTATGTGAAGCTCGCTTTGTGCTTCACCAGGAAGCATGAGGTCATACGATTGGCTCAGCCGGGTCATATGACTATAGAGACTCGGGGTCTGTTAGCGAGGAAAGATGCTCACCATCAGGCAAGGAACAGGCATCACCTTTGCACTGTGTTATGACATCTGAATTAACTTAATTGAGAAAACGTGATGTGAGGGACACACTTGGTACTCCGCCCAAATGTCCTGTGGCCTCACCGGTTAGTGCAGCCAGTGTCCAACTGCCAGCACCTGCACGTCCTTTGCAGACTGCCTCTTCTGACCACTGAAGGCTGCCCTCCTCAGTACAGTGGCCTGGAAGCTCTGGGGGACCTGGTCCCAGAAGTCTCTGATCCCTAGCACCTTAGGACAACGCACATTTTATGTGGGCTCCCAGACTTCCTCCATGTGATGAAGCTCCAGTTATCCTTCCTTGATAAAACAGCCTTCATTGGCCGTCTTTCTTTCCCTGTCTCACTTCTCTGCTCTCTTGCCCATGTCTCTTGGGATCACCAAATATATTGCTTGAACTCTCTGGGGGCTTTTTGGTGGGGGGGGGAACCCCAACTAGGACGCCTATCCTGCCGTGACTCTGATGCATACTGGTCAATGTTTGTGCTTAGCACAGGTTATGTTGGAAACTGTCAAAGCAAAACAAAGAACCTCTTGGAAACTTCTTTAGACACTCTTATGATTGTGCACCCTGGGAGATAAGGTGAGAAGAGGCAGGATCAGTGTTTCTGCCCTGCAAGAGCTCTGGAAAGGAAACAAAAGTAACAATCTTGCACAGCTCAGCCTCAGCAAGTAGAACATTTTCCCCCTGGTGTTACTAAATTTACCATATTTAGCAATATAAAGTAGTTGACCCAATATGAATAGACTCCTGTTTCTCCGACTAGACTTTAGGATTAATTAAGCCAGTAAGAAACAACCCCCATGTAGGATAAAAGACCTTGGCACAGATGAAGCCCAGTTAGCTAAGGGACTATGGTGGGCAAAACAGTTTGTTCTCTTCCTCCTGAGCCCTCCCCACAAGGACCAATTATATTGATGACACAGCAGCACAGGGCTCTTTAAAAAAGGCACTAAGCCTATTTGTTAGCTGAGGTGACAAAGAAGGACTCTCAAAAACAGGAATGAAGTGCTCATGGCTTTCATTTTACTTGAGTCATCCCGTGGGATGGGACACAGAGCCACCCCATTGCACATGGGACGACATTATTGCCAAGAAGAACACACAGGCAAGGGCAGAGCGAGAGCTCCCGTGTCTCACCGTCTTGGACAAGCTGCAGAAAGGGTAGATCTTCCTCCTGAAAAGAACTCAGGCTGGAGTCTGCTTCCATTCTCAAGCCTCATGTAGAACAACCTCCAGGGTCGCACATCCCAGTGCCAAATGGAAGAAATGACACCCAACTTGAGGAAACTTGACGAGGTCCTTGTTTCCTCCTTCCCCCTCCATTTCCGAAGTTTGCTGGATGGAACACATTTTATGGATTCTTTTCCTCCCCACCTCAGTGGGTTGAAGGCCTCACCACCTGTTTCTGTTTCTTTGCTATTTACCCTTAAAATTTTAACAAATTTGTGTTTACTTATCGAAACAAGACACCAATCTTACTTGAGGATGTACTCTAGGAAAACAAACAAACATGGATGCAAATAAAGAGGCTAAAAGATGACATACAAGACAATAATGATAAAATAGACTTTGTGCCTGGAGCGTCTCGTAAGGCTAGAAAATAAGAAGTGTTCAAAAACAAAACAAAACAAAAACCACAGTAATGCGCTACGTGAACACAACCCAGGGGTCATCTAAAGGAATTCCCAGTAGCCAAAGCTGAAACAGTTTGACCAAAAAATAAGGTGGTATTGAGTAATTTGGATTATAACCCAAAGTGAAAAATAAATATCCATAAATACACAGTGACATAAATAAACGATTGAATAAATAAATATATGGGGAGGAAGAGACAAATCTCCCACACAGAAGAATTCCAGTTTAAGTATGTAGATCTCCATTCTCAACGGGGTGAAACATAACTCCCCACTCTGGAAGTGTGGGCTAAATATAGTGACTTCCTTCCAGAGAGTTCAGTAGAGAAGGGGAAAAAAGAGTCACTCTATAGTGGGGAAACCTGGTAAACACCACCTCTGGCAGGTGATCAAGGCTTACATCACCAGTGAGTGATAAGTCATGTTGATGGCATGTACCCTTCATACGAAGCCATGAGAAGGGCACTCCGCCTCTGTGGGCTTCCTCCCCCAACCCATAGCCCCAGTCGAATCATGAGAAATATATCAGACAAATTCAAGTGAGTCACATTCTAAAAATACCTAACCAGTATTCTTCAAAACTGTCAAGGTCGAGGTGCCTGGGTGGCTTCATCAGCTAAGCGGCCGACTCTTGGTTTCGGCCCAGGTCATGATCTCACAGGTCACGAGTTCAGGGCCCCGCATTAGGCTCCATGCTGTGGGTATGGAGCCTGCTTAGGATTCTCTTTCTCTGCCTCTATACTGTTCACACACACTCTTTCTCTCTCTTTTCTCAAGAAAAAATAAACATTAAAAAAAAGTAAAACTTCTTTTAAAAAAACTGTCAAGGTCATCAAAAACAAGGAAAATTGGAGAAATCACCATAGCCAAGAGAAGCATAAGGAGACACAACAATTAAATGTAACATGGTATCCTGGATGATATCCTGGACATTTAATAAAATGTCCGAGGAAATCTGATTAAAACATGGACCTTAGTTATGTATTAACATCTGTGACAAACATGCCATAAAGGGTTTTTAAAGAGAAAATTCAGGGGCACCTGGGTGGCTCATTTGGTTAAGCATCCAACTTCAGCTCAGGGCACCATTCCATGGCTCATGAGTTCAAGCCCCCACATTGGGCTCTGTGCTGACAGCTCAGAGCCTGAAGCCTGCTTCACATTCTGTGTCTCCCTCTCTCTGCCCCTCCCCCGCTCATTTTCTCTCTCTCTCTCTCTCTCTCTCTCTCTCAAAAAAAAAAAAAAAACAACAACAACATTAAGAGAAAATTCAGCATGGGGCATGAGAAGCATTTATGCCATCTTCATAATTTTTCTATGACTCTAAAACTATTCTAACATAAGTTTATTTAAAAAATAATGGTAAACATTGAAACTGGTGTAATCTGAAGTCGGGATAACATTTAATAATATGATGGGAATGTTTAATGCACCGGTTATGAAGAAATATTTAAATGTATATAAAATCAATACCTTGAAATTAAAGTACAGTTGCCACAAAATCTCGAATGCTATGGGAGCGGGAAGAAGTTGGAGAAAGAAGTCTAGAGGTGATGCGGGCTTGGGCAAAATGGGTGAAGGGGAAGGGGAGGCAGGCACAGGCTTCCAGTTATGGAACAAACAAATCATGGGGTGAAAGATGCATCACAGGGAATAGAGTCAATGGTACTGTAATAGTGTCGTAAAGTGACAGACACTTGAGCTAAACCCAGCATAAAGTATGGAAAAGTTGAATCTTTATGCTGCACACCTGAAACTGATGTAACATTGTAGGTCAACTATAGTTCAGTAAAAGAGAAAATAAATTTTTAAAAAAACTTAGAAAGAAGGTAAGTCTGGGCGCCTGGGTGGCTCAGCTGGTTGAGTGTCCGACTTCAGCTCAGGTCACGATCTCACGGTTTGTGAGTTCGAGCCCCACGTTGGCCTCGCGGCTGTCAGCCCAGAGCCCGCTTCAGATCCTCTGTCCCTTCCCTACTCGCACTCTCTCTCTCTCTCAAAAATAAATTAAAAAAATAAATAAAAAAGAATCACCAAGGCTATACGGGCCAACTGAAGAATGCTTAAAAAAAAAGAAGAAGAAGAAGAAGAAGATAGGGTTCTCCGGGTGGCTCAGTTGGTTAAGCGTCCAACTCTTGGTTTCTGCTCAGGTCATGATCTCACGGTTTTGTGAGCTTGAGCCCCGCGTTCGGGCTCTGTGCTGACAGCCCGGGGCCTGCTTGGGATTCTCTCACTCTCCTCTCTCTGTCCCTCCCCGCTCATGCCCTCTATGTCTCTCTCAAAATAAATACATAAATAAATAAATAAACTTTAGAAAAAAAAGGGTAAGTCTGAAGGTTTTGTCCTGGGTAATGTATGATTTTGATGGAAAAATAGACTTTTTTTTTTTTTTTTTGTAGATGCTGGGGGTTATTGCTAGAGAAATCAAAGTAGGGTAGCACATCCAAATTGACAGAGGGCAGCAATGATAAAGCATAATAAAGTCAAATATAAAACATGACAGGAATAAGGCCAATATGTAATCCGTGGTCATAGGAAATGCCAAAGGGTTTAATCCTCCTTCGGAAAGAGAAGACTCTCAGACTGGGTAAAGAAAGAAAAGCCCAGCCTACAAAATAATAGGAAAGGTGAAACTACGATAATAGAAGGCGCAATGAATTAAGAAAAGAAAACACACACAGAAAGCGTGGGTGATACCACTCACACGGCAGCAGCGTCCTCGCCTGCTTACGCTTGGCTTCCTCAGTCCGCTCACACCCAGCCTGAGTCCACACCAGGCCTGCCTGCCTGGAGTTCTGCCCTTTTCCCCGCTAAATCTGAGGGTTTACATTTTCCCCAAATCCACCCCATTATTCTTGTCACCCCTTGTGCTGGGCCTGCAAATGACTCACTCAGGCTTCTGGCCTCTGCGGATCTCTGCCGTGGAGGCCACTTGGAGGCCCCCTGATGTCGCCTGAAGCACAGCTAATGCAGGTCTGTCATGTTTCATTAGAGTTCACTAAGACCCGGGGATAGTGATTACATGTCAGCCAAGTTCACCAGATGGATAGACGTGCTGTTGTGATATGTCATTTATCCCCAGATTAATCCATGGATTTCATATAATACCAATCAAATGCCAAATAATTTTTTTTAAGGAAATGACAATGTACCCTACAGTGCATATGGAAGGATAAATACATAACAATATCCAAGATAATTGAAAAAAATATCCTGGGGTACTAATTCTGACCAGAAAGCAAAATATGGAGGGATAATAACTAGAGGGTTGTTTCTGTCATAGGAATAGACAAACACAGGAATTGCACAAAACTGAGAGTTGAAAAACAGGATAATGTATCTATGAAAATTTAGTTTTTTCACTAGCAGGCACAGTTTTCCCCTTGTTTTATTTTATTTTATTTTATTTTATTTTATTTTATTTTATTTTATTTTATTTTATTTTATTTTATTTTATTTCACTTTGTAATTTATTTTTATAGAACGCAAGCAGGGGAGGGGCAGAGAGCGAGGGGAACAGAGGATCCGAAGCAGGCTCTGTGCTGACAGCAGAGAGCCCAAGCGGGGCTCAAACTCACAAACTGCGAGATCATGACCTGAGCCAAAGTCGGCTGCTCAAACGACTGAGCCCCCCAGACACCCCTCCCCTTGTTTTAATAGTCAAAATTCTTTGGGGTCCTGGATAATTAAATAAACACTGTGTTACTGGAAGAAGACTGTAAACAGTTTTACTAGTCACATAGTGCCTATTGTGACACGGGTTTCAGGTAAGATCCTGGGATAATTCAGAGGAAACACTTTTCAAAAGTGTTTCTAAGTGTTCCATTTTTCCCTAATTTCTTCTTCCTCTTTTTATTATTTTTTTGAGAGACTTTATTTTTAGGTCATCTCTACACCCAAGGTGGAGCTTGAACTCATGACCCCGAGATCGAGAGTCACATATTCCACCAGCTAAGCCCACCATGCACTCCTCTTCTTCCTCTTTTTAAAGAAATGATCCTAGGGGCGCCTGGGTGGCTCAGTCGGTTGAGCGTCCGACTTCGGCTCAGGTCATGATCTCGCGGTCTGTGAGTTCGAGCCCCGCGTTGGGCTCTGTGCTGACAGCTCAGAGCCTGGAGCCTGCTTCGGATTCTGTGTCTCCCTCTCTCTCTGCCCCTCTCCTGCTCATGCTCTGTCTCTGTCTCAAAAATAAAATAAAAACGTTAAAAAAAATTAAAAAAAAAAAGAAAGAAATGATCCTGAAAATATATCTATAGACTCCTTACCTTGTCCTCTGATATTCCAAGATTAACAGCCGTCACCCACACGCTCGGCAGTTTTTTTTTAAAAAACCTGTGAAAAAAACCTCAAATGTGAAAACAGGCTTCAGGTATTCAGACCAACTTTAACAATGATCATTACAGAGCCCGTCTATCTTCCTCCTGACTCAATCCCCTCATCTCTTAAATTATTTTGAAGCAAATCCCAATCCCAGACAACACAGGTTGACTTCAGTCTGAATCTCTAAAAGACAAGAAGTCCTTTTCTGTCAAGTTACCTAAAATGGACATATTATTGGTATTATGCTAAGTGAAATAAGTTATAGAGAGAAAGACAAATGCCATATGATCTCACTTACAAATGGAATGTTAAAAAAACCAAAAGGAACAAATACAAAAAGCAGAAACAGACCCATAAATACAGAGAACAAACGAGGGGGGGGGGCGGGTACCAGAGGAGAATAGAATGCGGGATGGGCAAAATGGGTGAAAGGGAGTAGGAGATACAGGCTTCCAGTTATGGAATGAAGAAGTCATGGGAATAAAGAGACCGTAGGGAATACAGTCGATGCCTACTGTAAGAGCACCGTGTGGTGACAGATGGCGGCTATGCTTGTGGTGAGGAAAACATAATGTGTAGAGTTGTGGGATCGCTATGCCATATACCCGAAACTGATGTAACATGTATGTCAACTGTACTTCGAAAAAGAAAAGGTACATATTATTAGTGAAGTTGGGTTCACAAAACTTACCTTGACTTAGCTTTTTGAGGGATTGGACGTTTGGCATCTTTTGTAAAGTTTTCAATTTCTTCCTTAAAGATTGTTTTATTGTAATTTTCTGTGTTTGAGGCCATGTCGTTTGAATTTTGCTAAAAAGATACCAGTTTCATGAAATCTCCTAAATTATTTTCGTGAAATTGCATCTAGCAAGAGACAAAAAAGTAGAATGTATCAAGTTAATGCCGGAGGAGCAGACTGATGATGCAGGAGAGAGGGGATAGATCCAGGGAACAAGTGTGTGTGTGTGTGGGGGGGGGGGGGAGGAGGCTGGCCATCCACTGTGAAAGTGGGGAGATTGGGTTCATGGATTCAGATAGATGTAAATGTGTTGATTTGGTGCTTCCACTGTGAGTGAGTGTGGTGATGAGACTATCTGAGGTTGGACGAGAGAGAAACTGTGAGTCAGCCCAAAGAGGGAAAAAGTGAATTGTCTAAGAAAATGTAGGATTTCCTGGAGGCCTGAGAGACCATTTGAGATGCCTGGGTTATACATTTAAAGTAGGACTAGATCGGCATGATTGTGTGTTTCTCTCCAACCACAATCCTCTGCTCCATGTTGGCATGAAAGGGAAGAAGAAAGTTGAGTTTAACCAAAGTTGTTTTTTTTTTTAATTTTTAATTTTTATTTACTTTTCAACATAATACTTAATTTTATTTTTTTTAATTTACATCCAAATTAGTTAGCATATAGTGCAACAACGATTTCAGGAGTAGATCCAAAGTTGTTTTTAATGCTGAGTTTAATGAAGAAAGCGAGGTAGGTTCAGGGTAGTTGTGAGCATACACAGGAGAGTAATTTTAGTGACTGGGAAAGTAAAAACAAGGTGAGAGTGACAATGACCCAACCATTTGAGGTGTGGGAAAAATAAAATAGCCATGCCTTGAAAGGATTACAGGAGCGGTGATGTGTTCAGGGAACAACCAAAGGATTTGGCCGATGATGGGCTGTAAGTCCTAGACTGATGATAGGCAGAGCAGAAGGACCAGGAAGGGCACAGAAGGGTGTGGGGGAGATTGTTGCATTAAATATATCAGGATAAGATTACAAGAGAGGAATGATGCCCTAGGATATTACTTCTTGTGACCGTTAGTTACTGCCTATGAATCTTATTATTCTTTATTTCTGGGCTTTTCTCCACCCAGAAAAGTGGATTTGCTATTCAAAAGCTCCCCCCATCTCCAGGAGGATTTTCTTTCCTTTAGTTTTCAAAGCGGTCTTTCTTTGTCTCTCCTGTCTATAACGCAAAAGCAGTCCACCTCTGGTTGGTTCTGAGAAACCTTGCAGAGAACATTGTAGGCCAGGCTTGAATTTTTCTTCAATAGTCAACTGGTCAAAAGAAACGCCCCAAGACGAAAAAGCTGTGGGTTAAAAAGGAGTTTCTAGGGGTGCCTGGCTGGCTCAGTTGGTAGAGCATGTAACTCCTGATCTCTGGGTCATGAGTTTGATCCCCATGTTGGATGTAGAGATTACTTAAAAAAATAAAGCATTTAAAAAAAAGGAGGGTTAATATGCATCAAGAGTAGACATGCTGGGAGTGTAACCAACCTGCTCAGGCAGCTTGCTAATACCTTCAGGACCTACAATTGACAATGTAGTACTAACACTGGGCACACCCACCTTAATGACTTGCTGGATCGTATAACTCAGGTCATGATAAGCAGCTCACATCCCAAGGGTACCTAATATCAAATGGTATCTTCCAGGGGCCTGTAACAGCTATTTCTCAAAGAGAGTTAGTTGATGAGGAGAGGATGCTCCGTTTCAAATTCGAAGACACCACCCATGGGCTAGTGCTGTCAAGGACGACCACAGGATCGATGTGGACTGACGCAGACCACTGCACCCGTTGGAGTATATGGACCAAATCACAGGGCTGTTTGCTCATTAGCCTGGACAGGCTGGAAAGGCTCTTTCATTCCTGGGTCCACTCAAATTTGGCATCCTTCTCATATAATTTGGCAAACTCGGGGTCACACATCCGAATATTTTGCCTCAGAAATCCAAAGCAGCCTAGCAAACATCGTGTATCTTTCTTAGTAGTAGAGAGACAAGGTGTGGCAATTTCCTCTCTGCTTTGAAACGTGGGCCACTGGCTTGCCAGAAAATCCAACCACCCACAAACTCATGGCCAACCAATCTTTGACAAAGCAGGAAAGAATACCCAATGGAATAAAGACAGTCTCTTCAGCAAGTGGTGCTGGGAAAACTGGACAGCGACATGCAGAAGAATGAACCTGGACCACTTTCTTACACCACACGCAAAAATAAACTCAAAATGGATGAAAGACCTAAATGTAAGACAAGAAGCCATCAAAATCCTAGAGGAGAAAACAGGCAACAACCTCTTTGACCTGGGCTGCAGCTTCTTACATGACATGTCTCTAGAGGCAAGGGAAACAAAAGTAAAAATGAACTTTTTATCAAGATAAAAAGCGTCTGGGGGCGCCTGGGTGGCTCAGTCGGTTGGGCGTCCGACTTCAGCTCAGGTCACGATCTCGCGGTCCGTGAGTTCGAGCCCCGCGTCAGGCTCTGGGCTGATGGCTCAGAGCCTGGAGCCTGCTTCCGATTCTGTGTCTCCCTCTCTCTCTGCCCCTCCCCCGTTCATGCTGTGTCTCTCTCTGTCTCAAAAATAAATGAACGTTAAAAAAAAAAAATTGGGGCGCCTGGGTGGCGCAGTCGGTTAAGCGTCCGACTTCAGCCAGGTCACGAGCTCGCGGTCCGTGGGTTCGAGCCCCGCGTCGGGCTCTGGGCTGATGGCTCAGAGCCTGGAGCCTGTTTCCGATTCTGTGTCTCCCTCTCTCTCTGCCCCTCCCCCGTTCATGCCCTGTCTCTCTCTGTCCCAAAAATAAATAAAAAACGTTGAAAAAAAAATTAAAAAAAAAAAAGATAAAAAGCGTCTGCACACCAAAGGAAACGATCAACAAAACTAAAGGCAACCAATCGAATGGGAAAAGATATTTGCAAATGACATATCAGACAAAGGGTTAGCATTCAAAATCTATGAAGAACTTATCAAACTCAACACCAGAAAAGCAAATAACCCAGTGAAGAAATGGGCAAAAGACAGGAATAGACACTTTCCCAAAGAAGACATCCAGATTGCCAACCAACACATGAAAAAATGCTCCAAATCACTCATCATCAGGGAAATACAAATCAAAACCATAGTGAGATGCCACCTCACATCTGTCAGAATGGCTCAAAAGAAAAACTCAGGAAACAACAGATGTTGGTGAGGATGTGGAGAATTAGGAAAACTTTTGCCCTGCTGGTGGGAATGCAACCTGGTACAGCCACTCTCAAAAACAGTATGGAGGTTGCTAAAAAAAATAAAAAATACAGCTACCCTAGGACCCAGCAATTGCATTACTATGTATTAATCCAAAGGATACAAAAATACAGATTTGAAGGGGCACATGCACCTCAATGCTTATAGAAGCACTATCAACAATAGCCAAAGTATGGAAAAAGCCCAAATGAGGAATGGATAAAGAAGATGTGCACACACAAACGCACACACACATACACACACATATTACTTGGCAAACAAAAAGAATGAAATCTTGCCATTTGCCACAGTGTGGGTGGAACTAAGGTATGTTATGCTAAGTGAAATAAGTCAGTCGGAGAAAGACAAATATCATATGATTTCACTCATATGTGAAATTTAAAAAACAAAACAGATGAACATAGGAGAAGGGAAGACAAGGGAAGACAGATCAAGTTTGCAGCAGACATATCCACAGAAACTTGGCAGACCCGAAAGGAGTATTCAATGTGTTGAATCAGAAAAATACGCAGCCAAGAATTCTTGATACAGCAAAGCTGTCATTCAAAATAGAAGGAGAGATGAAAAGTTTCCCAAACAAAAATTAAAGGAATTCATGACCACTAAATCAGCCCTGCAAGAAATTTTTTTTAATACGAAATTTATTGTCAAATTGGTTTCCATACAACACCCAGTGCTCATCCCAACAGGTGCCCTCCTCAATACCCATCACCCACCCTCCCCTCCCTCCTACCCCCATCAACCCTCAGTTTGTTCTCAACATTTAAGAGTCTCTTATGTTTTGGCTCCCTCCCTATCTAATCTTTTTATTTTCCTTCCCCTCCCCCATGGCCTTCTGTTAAGTTTCTCAGGATCCACATAAGAGTGAAAACATACGGTATCTGTCTTTTTCTGTATGACTTATTTCACTTAGCATAACACTCTCCAGTTCCATCCACGTTGCTACAAAAGGCCAGATTTCATTCTTTCTCATTGCCAAGTAGTATTCCATTGTGTATATAAACCACAATTTCTTTATCCATTCATCAGTTGATGGACATTTAGGCTCTTCCCATAATTTGGCTATTGTTGAAAGTGCTGCTATAAACATTGGGGTACAAGTGCCCCTATGCCTCAGCACTCCTGTATGCCTTGGGTAAATTATTAGCAGTGCTATTGCTGGGTCATAGGGTAGATCTATTGTTAATTTTTTAAGGAATCTCCACACTGCTTTCCAGAGTGGCTGCACCAATTTGCATTCCCACCAACAGTGCAAGAGGGTTCCCGTTTCTCCACATCCTCGCCAGCATCTATAGTCTCCTGATTTGTTCATTTTAGCCACTCTGACCAGCGTGAGGTGATATCTGAGTGTGGTTTTGATTTGTATTTCCCTGATGAGGAGTGATGTTGAGCATCTTCTCATGTGCCTGTTGCCATCTGGATGTCTTCTTGATGGAAGTGTCTATTCATGTTTTCTGCCCATTTCTTCACTGGATTATTTGTTTTTCAGGTGTGGAGTTTGTTGAGCTCTTTATAGATTTTGGATACCAGCCTTTTGTCCGATATGTCATTTGCAAATATCTTGTCCCATTCTGTTGGTTGCCTTTTAGTTTTGTTGATTGTTTCCTTTGCAGTGCAGAAGCTTTTTACCTTCATGAGGTCCCAATAGTTCATTTTTGCTTTTAATTCCCTTGCCTTTGGAGATGTGTCAAGTAAGAAATTGCTGCGGCTGAGGTCAGAGGTTTTTTCCTGCTTTCTCCTCTAGGATTTTGATGGTTTCCTGTCTCACCTATTTCAGGTCCTTTATCCATTTTGAGTTTATTTTTGTGAATGGTGTAAGAAAGTGGTCTAGTTTCATCCTTCTGCATGTTGCTGTCCAGTTGTCCCAGCACCATTTCTTAAAGAGACTGTCTTTTTTCCATTGGATATTCTTTCCTGCTTCATCAAAGATTAGTTGGCCATACGTTTGTGGGTCTAGTTCTGGGGTTTCTATTCTATTCCATTGGTCTATGTGTCTGTTTTTGTGCCAATACCATGCTGTCTTGATGATGACAGCTTTGTAGTAGAGGCTAAAGTCTGGGATTGTGATGTGTCCCGCTTTGGTCTTCTTCTTCAAAATTACTTTGGCCATTCGGGGTCTTTTGTGGTTCCATACAAATATTAGGATTGCTTGTTCTAGCTTCGAGAAGAATGCTGTTGAAATTTTTATTGGGATTGCATTGAATGTGTAGATACCTTTGGGTAGTATTGACATTTTCACAATATTTATTCTTCCAATCCATGAGCACAGAATGTTTTTCCATTTCTTTATATCTTCTTCAATTTCCTTCATAATCTTTCTATAGTTTTCAGCATACAGATCTTTTACATCTTTGGTTAGGTTTATTCCTAGGTATTTTACGCTTCTTGGTGCAATTGTGAATGGGATCAGTTTCTTTATTTGTCTTTCTGTTGCTTCATTATTAGTGTGTAAGAATGCAACTGATTTCTGTACATTGACTTTGTATCCTGCGACTTTGCTAAATTCATGTATCAGTTCTAGCAGACTTTTGGTGGAGTCTATCGGGTTTTCCATGTATAATATCATGCCATCTGCAAAAAGCGAAAGCTTGACTTCATCTTTGCCAATTTTGATGACTTTGATTTCCTTTTGTTGTCTGATTGCTGATGCTAGAACTTCCAATAGTATGTTAAACAACAGCAGTGAGAGTGGACATCCCTGTCGTGTTCCTGATCTCAGGGGGAAAGCTCTCAGTTTTTCCCCATTGAGGATGATATTAGCTGTGGGATTTTCATAAATGGCTTTTATGATGTTTAAGTATGTTCCTTCTGTCCCGACTTTCTCGAAGGTTTTTATTAAGAAAGGATGCTGAATTTTGTCAAATGCTTTTTCTGCATCGATTGACAGGATCATATGGTTCTTATCTTTTCTTTTATTAATGTGATGTATCACGTTGATGGATTTGTGAATGTTGAACCAGCCCTGCATCCCAGGAATGAATCCCACTTGATCATGGTGAATAATTCTTTTTATATGTTGTTGAATTCGATTTGCTAGTATCTTATTGAGAATTTTTGCATCCTTATTCATCAGGGATATCGGCCTGTAGTTCTCTTTTTTTGCTGGGTCTCTGTCTGGTTTAGAAATCAAAGTAATGCTGGCTTCATAGAATGAGTCTGGAAGTTTTCCTTCCCTTTCTATTTTTTGGAACAGCTTGAGAAGGATAGGTATTATTTCTGCTTTAAATGTCTGGTAGAATTCCCCTGGGAAGCCATTTGGTCCTGGACTCTTATTTGTTGGGAGATTTTTGATAACTGATTCAATTTCTTTGATGGTTATGGGTCTATTCAAGTTTTCTATTTCTTCCTGTTGAGTTTTGGAAGCGTGTGGGTGCTTAGGAATTTGTCCATTTCTTCCAGGTTGTCCAGTTTGTTGGCATATAATTTTTCATAATATTCCCTGATGATTGCTTGTATTTCTGAGGGATTGGTTGTAATGATTCCATTTTCATTCATGATTTTATCTATTTGGGTCATCTCCCTTTTCTTTTTGAGAAGCCTGGCTAGAGGTTTATCAATTTTGTTTATTTTTTCAAAAAACCAACTCTCGGGGGCGCCTGGGTGGCGCAGTCGGTTAAGCGTCCGACTTCAGCCAGGTCACGATCTCGCGGTCCGTGAGTTCGAGCCCCGCGTCGGGCTCTGGGCTGATGGCTCAGAGCCTGGAGCCTGTTTCCGATTCTGTGTCTCCCTCTCTCTCTGCCCCTCCCCCATTCATGCTCTGTCTCTCTCTGTCCCAAAAATAAATAAATGTTGAAAAAAAAAATTAAAAAAAAAAAAACAAAAAAAAAACCCAACTCTCGGTTTCATTGATCTGCTCTACAGTTTTTTTTAGATTCTATATTGTTTATTTCTGCTCTGATCTTATTATTTCTCTTCTTATGCTGGGTTTGGGGTGTCTTTGCTGTTCTGCTTCTAGTTCCTTTAGGTGTGCTGTTAGATTTTGTATGTGGGATTTTTCTTGTTTCTTGAGATAGGCCTGGATTGCAATGTATTTTCCTCTCAGGACTGCCTAGCTGCATCCCAAAGAGTTTGGATTGTTGTATTTTCATTTTCGTTTGTTTCCATATATTTTTTAATTTCTTCTCTAACTGCCTGGTTGACCCATTCATTCTTTAGTAGGGTGTTCTTCAACCTCCATGCTTTTGGAGGTTTTCCAGACTTTTTCCTGTGGTTGATTTCAAGCTTCATAGCATTGTGGTCTGAAAGTGTGCGTGGTATCATCTCAATTCTTGTATACTTATGAAGGGCTGTTTTGTGACCCAGTATGTGATCTATCTTGGAGAATGTTCCATGTGTACTCGGGAAGAAAGTATATTCTGTTGCTTTGGGATGCAGAGTTCTAAATATTCTCTGTCAAGTCCATCTGATCCAATGTATCATTCAGGGCCCTTGTTTCTTTATTGACCGTGTTGTAAGTGGAGTATTAAAGTCCCCTGCAGTTACCACATTCTTATCAGTAAGGCTGCTTATGTTTGTGATTAATTGTTTTCTATATTTGGGGGCTCCCGTATTCGGTGCATAGACATTTATAATTGTTAGCTTTTCCTGATGGATAGACCCTGTAATAATTATATAATGCCCTTCTTCATTTCTTGTTAGCACCTTTAATTTAAAGTCTAGTTTGTCTGATATAAGTATGGCTACTCCAGCTTTCTTTTGACTTCTGGTAGCATGATAGATAGTTCTCCATCCCCTCACTTTCAATCTGAAGGTGAGGTATCCTCAGGTCTAAAATGAGTCTCTTGTAGGCAGCAAATAGATGGGTCTTGTTTTTTTATCCATTCTGATACCCTATGTCTTTTGGTTGGAGCATTTAGTCCATTTACATTAAGAGTTATTATTGAAAGATATGGGTTTAGAGTCATTGTGATGTCTTGCAACATATCACTCACAGAATCCCCCTTAGGATCTCTTGTAGGGCTGGTTTAGTGGTGATGAATTGCTTCAGTTTTTGTTTGTTTGGGAAGACCTTTATCTCTCCTTCTATTCTGAATGACAGGCTTGCTGGGTAAAGGATTCTCGGCTGCATATTTTTTCTGTTCATCACATTGAAGATTTCCTGCCATTCCTTTCTGGCCTGCCAAGTTTCAGTAGATAAGTCTGCCACTAGTCTTATGGGTGTCCCTTTATATGTTAGAGCATGTTTGTCCCTAGCTGCTTTCAGAATTTTCTCTTTATCCTTGTATTTTGCCAGTTTCACTATGATATGTTGTGCAGAAGATCGATTCAAGTTACGTCGGAAGGGAATTCTCTGTGTCTCTTGGATTTCAATGCCTTTTTCTTTCCCCAGATCAGGGAAATTCTCGGCTATGTTTTGTTCAAGTACACCTTCAGCCCCTTTCTCTCTTCCTCCTCCGGAATCCCTATTATACGGATATTATTACGTTTCATCGCATCAAATTCTCCCCTCATACTCCTGGATTTTTTTACCTTTCTTTTTCTCAGCTTACTCTTTTTCCATAATTTTATCTTCTAATTCACCTATTCTCTCCTCTGCCTCTTCAATCCGTGCTATGGCTGCCTCCATTTTATTTTGCACCTCATTTATAGCATTGTTTAGCTCCTCACGACTATTTCTTAGTCCCTTGATCTCTGTAGCAATAGATTCTCTTCTGTCCTCTATACTTTTTTCAAGCCCAGCAATTAATTTTATGACTATTATTCTACCTTCTTGTTCCGTTATATTGCTTAAATCGTTTTTGATCTACTTCCTGGAGTTTCTTTTGAGGAGAATTCTTCCGTTTCGTCATTTTGGGTAGTCCCTGAGGTGGCTCCAAACCGCAGGGCGCTTCCCCTGTGCTGTCCGAGTAACTTGTATTGGTGAGCGGGGCCACAGTCAGACCCGATGTCTGCCCCGGCCCACCGCTGGGGCCACAATCAGACTGGTGTGTACCTTATGTTCCCCTCTCCCAGGGGCAGGACTCACTGTGGAGTGGTGTGGTCCCTGTCTGGGCTGCTTGCACACTGCCAGGCTTGTGGTGCTGCTTCGATGGGATCTGGCGTATTAGCCGGGGTGGATCCGCAAGGTGCACAGGGGCGGGAGGGGCAGGCTTAGCCTACTTTGCCCTTGGTGGTCCCCTGTGGGAGGGAGGCCAACCCCTCGGAGGGATGGATCTACAGAAGCACCCCGTTCGGTGTTTGCGCGGTGCAAGCAAGTTCCGTGACGGGAACTGGTTCCCTTTGGGATTTTGGCTGGGGATGGGCAAGGGAGATGGCGCTTCCCAGAACCTTTGTTCCCCGCCGGGCTGAGCTCTGTCCTCTGGGACTCAACACCTCTCCCTCCCAGTGTCCTCTCGCCCTCCCGCTCTCTGAGCAGAGCTGTTGACTTATAACATTCCAGATGTTACGTCCTGCTGGCTGTCAGAACACACTCTGTCCGGCCCCTCCACTTTTGCAAGCCAGACTTGGGGATTCCGCCTTGCCTGGCGGGCGGCCCCTCCACTGCCCCGGCTCCTCCTGCCAGTCCGTGTAGCGCACACCCCCTCTCCACCCTTCCTACCCTCTTCTGTGGGCCTCTTGCCTGCGCTTGGCTCCGGAGACTCCGTTCTGCTAATCCTCTGGAGGTTTTCTGGGTTATTTAGGCAGGTGTGGGTGGAATCTAAGTGATCAGCTGGACGAGGTGAGCCCAGCGTCCCCCTATGCCACCATCTTCCAAACCTCTCAGCCCTGCAAGAAATTTTAAGGGGGACTCTCTGAGGGGAGAAAAGACAAAAAAAAAAAAAAAAAGACCAAAGGCAACAAAGACTAGAAAGAACACCACCAGAAATTCCAATTCTATAGGCAACATAATGGCAATAAATTCATATCTTTCAGTACTCACTCTTAATGTCAATGGGCTAGATGCTCCAATCAAAAGACACAGGGTAACACAACGGATAAGAAAACAAGATCCATCTATATGCTGTTTACAAGAGACCCACTTTAGCCCGAAAGACACCTTCAGATTGAAAGTGAGGGGATGGCGAACCATCTATCATGCTGATGGTTGACAAAAGAAAGCTGGAGTAGTCATACTTATATCAGACAATGTCGATTTTAAAATAAAGACTGTAATAAAAGATGAAGAAGGGCATTATATCATAATTAAGGGGTTTATCCACCAAGAAGACCTAACATTTGTAAACATTTATGCTCCAAATGTGAAGCACCCAAATATTTAAAGCAATTAGTCGCAAACATAAAGAAACTCATTGATAATCAGACCATAATAGCAGGGGACTTCAACACCCCACTAACAGCAATCAACAAGGAAACAATGGCTTTGAATGACACACTGGATCAGATGGACTTAACAGATATATTCAGAACATTTCATCCCAAAGCAGTGGAATATACATTCTTCTCCAGGGCACATGGATCATTCTCCAGAATAGATCATATACTGGGACACAAATCAGCTCTCAAAAAGTACAAAATGATTGAGATCATACTGTGCATATTTTCAGACCACAACACTATGAAACTCGGAATGAACCACAAGAAAAAATGTGGAAAGATAACAAATACTTGGAGACTAAATCACATCCTACTAATGAATGAATGGGCTAACCAAGAAGTTAAAGAGGAAATTAAGAAGTACATGGAAGCCAATGAAAATGATAACACCACAGCTCCAAACCTCTGGGACACAGCAAAGGCAGTCATAAGAGGGAAGTATGTAGCAATCCAGGCCTTCCTAAAGGAGGAAGAAAGGTCTTAGATACACAACCAACCTTACATCTTAAAGAGCTGGAAAAAGAACAGCAAATAAAACCCAAAACCAGCGGAAGACAGGAAATAATAAAGATTAGAGCAGAAATCAGTGCTATTGAAACCAAAAAAAAAAAAAAAAAAAAAAAAGTAGAACAGATCAATGAAACCAGAAACTGGTTCTTTGAAAGAATTAACAAAATTGATAAACCACTAGCCAGTTTGATCAAAAAGAAAAAGGAAAGGACCCAAATAAATAAAATCAAGAATGAAACAGGAGAGATCACAACCAACATAGCAGAAATACAAGCAATAATAAGAGAATATTACGAGCAGTCATATGCCAATAAAATGGGCAATTTGGAAGAAATGGACAAATTCCTAGAGACATATAAACTACCAAAACTGAAACAGGAAGAAATAGAAAATTTGAACAGACCAATAACCAGTAAAGAAATTGAATTAGTAACCAAAAATCCCCCCAAAAACAAGATTCCAGGGCCAGATGACTTTCCAGGGGAATTCTACCAAACATTTAAAGAAGAATTAACACCTATTCTCTTGTAGCTGTTCCAAAAAATAGAAATGGAAGGAATACTTCCAAACTCATTCTTTGAGGCCAGCATTACCTTGATTCCAAGACCAGACAAGGACCCCACTAAAAAGGAGAACTAGAGACCAATTTCCCTGATGAACATGGATGCAGAAATCCTCAAAAAGATACTAGCCAACCGGATCCAACAATACATTAAAAAAATTATTCACCACAACCAAGTGGGATTTAAACCTGGGTTGCAGGGCTGGTTCAATACCTGCAAAACTGTCAATATGATTCATCATATCAAAAAAAGAAAGGACAAGAACCACATGACCCTCTCAACAGATGCATAGAAAGCATTTGACAAAATACAGCATCCTTTCTTGATAAAAGCCCTTAAGAAAGTAGGGATAGAAGGATCATACCTCGAGATCATAAAAGCCATATATGAAACACCCAACGCTAATCTCATCCTCAATGGGGAAACGCTGAGAGCTTTTCCCCTAAGGTCAGGAACAACACAGGGATGTCCACTCTCACCACTGTTATTCAACATAGTTTTGGAAGTCTTAGCCTGAGCAATCAGACAACACAAAGAAATAAAAGGCATCCAAATCGGCCAGGAGGAGGTCAAACTTTCACTCTTCGCAGATGACATGATAGTCTATATGGAAAACCCAAAAGATTCCACCAAAAAACTGCTACAACTGATCCATGCATTCAGCAAAGTCGCAGGATACAAAAATCAATTCACAGAAGTCAGTTGCATTTCTTTTTTTCTTTTTTTTTAATTTTTTTTCAATGTTTATTTATTTATTTTTGGGACAGAGAGAGACAGAGCATGAATGGGGGAGGGGCAGAGAGAGAGGGAGACACAGAATCGGAAACAGGCTCCAGGCTCTGAGCCATCAGCCCAGAGCCCGACGTGGGGCTCGAACTCACGGACCGCGAGATCGTGACCTGGCTGAAGTCGGACGCTTAACCGACTGCGCCACCCAGGCGCCCCAGTCAGTTGCATTTCTATACGCCAATAATGAAGCAACAGAAGGAGAAATCAAGGAGCCGATCTCATTTACAATTGCATCAATACCATAAAATACCTAGGAATAAATCTAACCAAAGAGGTAAAACAAAAAAACAAAAAAACCTATACACTGAAAACTATAGAAAACTTATGAAAGAAATTGAAGAAGAAACACACACACACAAAATGGAAAAATATTTCATACTCCTGGATAGGAAGAACAAATATTGTTAAAACATCAATACTACCCAAAGCAATCCACATATTCAACGCAATCCCAATCAAAATAACACCAGCATTCTTCACAGAGCTAGAACAAGCAATCCTAAAATTTGTATGGAACCAGAAAAGACCCCGAATAGCCAAAACGATCTTGAAAATGAAAACCAAAGCTGGAGGCATCACAATCCCCAACTTCAAGCTGTATTTCAAAGCTATAAACATGAAGACCATATGGTACTGGCAAAAAACAGACACTCAGATCAATGGAATAGAATAGAGAACACAGAAATGGATCCACAAACATATGGCCAACTAATCTTTGACAAAATATCCAATGGAATAAAGACAGTCTCTTCAGCAAGTAGTGCTGGGAAAACTAGACACGACATGCAGAAAAATGATCTTGCACCACTTTCTTACACCATACACAAAAATAAACTCAAAATGGGTGAAAGACCTAAATATAAGACCGGAAGCCATCAAAATCCTTGAGGAGAAAGCAGGCTAAAACCTCTTTGATCTTGGCTGCAACAAGTTCTTACTCAACACGTATCCAAAGGCAAGGGATACAAAAGTGATAATGAACCATGGGGACCTCATCAAAATGAAAATCTTCTGCACAGTGAAGGAAACAATCAGCAAAACTAAAAGGCAATCGAAAGAATGGGAGAAGATGTTAGCAAATGACTTATCAGATAAAGGGTTAGTATCCAAAATTTATAAAGAACTTATTAAACTCAACACCCAAAAAGCAATTAATCCAGTGAAGAAACGGGCAAAAGACATGAATAGACACTTCTCCAAAGACATCCAGATGGCCAGCCAACACACGAAAAAATGCTCAATATCACTCATCATCAGGGAAATACAAATCAAAACCACAATGAAATGCCACATCACATCCATTAGAATGGCTCAACGGAACAACTCAGGCAACAACAGACGTAGGCGAGGATGTGGAGAAGGAGGATCTCTTTTGCACTGCTGGTGGGAATGCAAACTGGTGCAGCCAGTCTGGAAAACAGTATGGAGGTTCCTCAAAATATTAAAAGTAGAACTACCCTATGACCCAACAATTGCACTACTAGGTATTTACCCAAAGGATACAAAAATACACATTTGAAGGGGCACATGCACCCCAATGTTTATAGCAGCATTATCAATAGCCAAAGTATGGAAAGAGCCCAAATGTCTATCAACTACTGAATGGATAAAGAAAATGTGGTATATAAATACAATGGAGTATTACTCAGCAATCAAAAATAATGAAATCTTGCCATTTGCAACTATATCGATGAAACTAGTGGGTATTAAGCGAAATTAGTCAGAGAAAGACAAATATCATATGACTTCACTCACTTAAGACACAAAACAGATTAGCATAAGGAAAGGGAAGCAAAAATATTTTAAAAACAGGGAGGGAGACAAAACATAAGAGACTCTTTTTTTTTTTTAATTTTTTTTTTCAACGTTTTTTATTTATTTTTGGGACAGAGAGAGACAGAGCATGAACGGGGGAGGGGCAGAGAGAGAGGGAGACACAGAATGGGAAACAGGCTCCAGGCTCCGAGCCATTAGCCCAGAGCCCGACGCGGGGCTCGAACTCACGGACCGCGAGATCGTGACCTGGCTGAAGTCGGACGCTTAACCGACTGCGCCACCCAGGCGCCCCAAGAGACTCTTAAATATAGAGAACAAACAGAGGGTTGCTGGAGGAGTTGTGGGAGGGGGGATGGGCTAAATGGGTAAGGGGTATTAAGGAGTCTACTCCTGAAATCATTGTTGCACTATATGCTAACTAACTTGGATGTAAATTAAAAAGTAAATCATTTTTAAAAAGTGAAAGAAAAAGTAGTGGAAAGACAGCCCGAGACCAAAAATTCCAAGATCTTTTGATTTATATTTTATATCTTGGAGCTTTGGTATTAAAACACAACAGACCACTGTTGAGACCAGTTTTATTCAACTAAGAAAATAGGGACGACTATAAATTCAGCCGACGTATTTGTAATCCAAAGGATTACATTTCTTGTTTTCAATTTAAATCATGTAGCTTTGAAATAAGAGATTGTTTCATCACAGCCATACAGATTCCTGAGATTTTAGTCCATGCTTCAAACCAAGAATTTAGGAACTTAATACTGTCCAACCCCATTAGAAGAAACTATCTCAAGTCCTGGATCTTAAATTCTTGTGTGTGTGTGTGTGTGTGTGTGTGTCCCCTGTAGCAATTACTTTTTACTCTGAAGTCTTTTTTCAAATGGGTATCCATCCCAAGTGACTGCAGATAATAATTTCAATTATTATTTTCCCTCATTCTGCTACAGGTTGCCAAATTCCCATCCCTTAAGATGAACTAGATTTCATTGTCTTGCTCCCCAGATAGACCTGATATCCACCCCGTGTTTGCTCTGAATTTTTAAGGTCTTTCTTTAGCCTGCATCTACTCTTGGGATCAATTTCTACATTTTTCAGGACTCTTACCTGGAAGCAACAGAAATGGACTTTGATTAAAGGGAATATATTGGTAAGATACTGGGAGGTTCACAGGTGTATTGGGAAGGCTGGGAGTTGGGCCAAAAAAAAAAAAAAAAAAAACCTCAAGAAAGAATAAAGAGAACCACAGGACTAGGACGAGGGCTAGGGTCCAAGCTATGACGTGAGTTTAGGTTAAGGTTAGGATCAGGGCTTAGATTGGGGCAAGGACTAGGGCTCAGGCTAACCTAGTGGCAGAGTTATGTTTGGGATATGGCTAAAGTCAGGGTTACATTTGGGGCTTGGATTAGAGTTAGGGCTTACATAGGTCTAGTGTTGAAACAAAGTAGATTTAGGGTTATGGCTTTGACTTTGCCAACCTTAGGACAAAGAAAGCCATAGGACTACAGCTGGGGTTGCCTCCAGTGCTATAGTTAGAATTAGGGTTAAGGCTAGTGTAAGGCTCATTTGTTCAATGTAGTTCATGCTCCCGATTTCTTACCCAGGTTTTCTGTACCTGGCTAGTATACCCATCCTCCATGTACCGCCTTCTGCTGAAATTTACTCTTATCTGACCAGTAACCACCTCAACCTTGGAAATTAGGCTGCCCATCCCTAGTAGCCTGATTTTTGACTGCTACATTAGCATTTGAAGTGACACCTCAGCTTTAAAGTGGAACCAACTCTAGGTTGCAATTTATGGTTCAGAGCTACCAGTGGATTTGGGCCAAATCTTGTCTCCAAATAGACCACACTCATTCTTAGCCGTTCTTGTGCCCTGTCCTATTTTCCTCATTCTCCTCTTCCTAGCAACACTTCCCGATAAATCACATGCACAAAAATCCCCTTCTTAGGTTCCACTTCTGGCCAACTCAACCTAAGATAGTAAGCAGCTCAACCTAACCCAAACAGAAGAAAGAGATTCATGTTCTGCACTGCCAATAATTGACAATCATCCACAATGCCTGTCCTAAAAGAAAACCCAGATGTATAAGCCCCACTATGTATTCTACTCCTGGGACAGTATTTCTCTCTCCACTTCTAATAGGCTCCTATCTTTTTGTTCACTGCTTTAGACTCAGGAGAGAATGCCTTGCCTGATGTACAGCAGCCCTGAGTATATATTTGTTGAATGAATGCACTTGAATACATATGATTCCTCTGATCCTGCTCCTAGACTGCAGCAAACTCTAGAGGGTCACCGTGCCAGACCTTTTCTCTCATAATTTGACGTTCTGCAGCCACAGGTGGGCTGTTAGTGTATCTTAGTGCTTCTACTCTAAATGATGCCCCATCACACACATCACGCACTGCCTTGTCTTAATCATTCCCTCCCCTCCATGTTCTCCTTGTCATCCTGCCCCTTCATTCTCTGCAGGTAATTTTTCTTTCTTCCATGTTATAAAAATTTAAAGCCCACATCATTAAGGATCATCTGTACTTCACAAATAGCTCCACAGATCAAAATTAATAAGCTAGAAACAGACCTTAATGTGCATATTAAAAAACTGGTCTACAGTGAAGGAGGCGTCACAAGTGCCCGAGGAAAGGGAGAAGGTTAGTGCTGGGATAACTGGTTAATTATTCTGAGGCATATAAAGTTAGAACCTAATTTCCCAATGTCCACCAAAATCAATTCCAGATGGGCTGAATAATCCAGTGTGAACACTGAAACAATGAAAGTAGAAAAATAGGTGAAGAGCTGATCTCCACATGGGAAATGCCTTCCTGTGCTTAAAAATAGTAGTTTTTACAAATCACAAAGCAAATGTTAAACCTTTGACACTATCCTATCACATGCGAATTTACCCTCAGGCAGCAAATCAGAGCTGCTTGCGAGATGGATGGATAAGAACGCTCATTTCAGTGTTAACCGTGTACCAGGAAGGAGGAAAGGGAAAGGGCCCTTCCCTTTCAGGGACAGGGAATGTGGCTTAATAATTCAGCTTGAGATTTGTTAAGAGAAAACTCGAAATTCAAATAATCTACAGACTCTTTGCATTTCTAAAGGTAACAATTAGGAGCGGGCAACACTTGTTTACGGAAACTCCTTAACGACCTTCCTGCGGATGAAAGATTAGATCAGTTCTGTCTAGAGGAGGTCGTTAATGGGCTGGAAGTTCAGGTGCTCCATCAGATAAGATGAGGGGACTGAGACAATATTTCCCTGAAGACAAAGAAGGAGGGGTGTCAGCCTTGGACTGGGTAGAAGAGGTGAGAAGGGAAAATGGAGCTCTAGGGAGAGTCTGAAGGAGGAGCATGGTGCGTGGCGGGAAGGCTTGCAGAATGTAGACAAGCTACATTCCATATATGTGTGTAATATATAATTAAAAAATATATATATTCACTTAAATTATGTGACATACAGTAGAATAGGTAGTGCCGTTATGTGGTTTCAAATTTGAGATGTACACATTGTCATCTCTTATACCCAGCCCTGCACCCACTCAGGTCCCCTCCAACAATCAACCGTTAACTGGTTTCTTGTCCTTCCCTCAGGAGATGTTGGAGCTATTCTTTGCCTATATGAGCCAATATCTAGATGTATTCTTGTTCCTCTTTTTTTCTTTTTACAAAAGGTAATATATTATGCTCAGTGTTATGCACCTTGCTTTTCCCCCTTAACAACTAGCCTTGGTTATATATTTATATCAGCACACAAAGAGAAAAATTCATTTCTAATTTAATCAGTCTCTTGCTGATATAAATTTGAGTTATCAGTTTTTTTAAATTTTTTAAATGTTTATTTATTATTGAGAGACAGTGAGAGATAGAGCATGAGCATGGGAGGTGCAGAGAGAGGAGGAGACATAGAATCCGAAGCAGGCTCCAGGCTCTGAACTGTCAGCACAGAGCCCGACGTGGGGCTTGAACCCACAAACTGCGAGACCGTGACCTGAGCTGAAGTTGGGTGCTTAACCGACTGAGCCACCCAGGCGCCCCTGTTAACAGTTTTTTAAAATGCCTCATCTGCATTGAATACTTTTGTGCATATGCCATTTTTCAAATGTAAGTACACACACACACACACACACACACACATATGTATGATAAATTTTTAGAAGAACTGCTTGGTCAATGGGGATGTGCATTTGGTATTTTGATACGTATTGCCAAACTGCTCTCTCCCTGGCAGTGTGCAAATGCCTGCTTCCTAACACCCTTGCCATGACCATGTCTAACATTCACTTTTAAGTTCTTTCTTTTCTGTGTTGTAACCTCTGTTATTACCACACTATCAGTAAAATATGTTTTGCACAGTAACATGGGCTTTGGGAAGGAAGAAGAAGAAAGCACCATCAGGTGCATGAGGGGGAAGCGGGGTCAGAGGTGCATAGGATGTGCTGAGGAGGAGATGGTGAGAAGGGACCAGTCATTAAGGAATTTGTTGCAAGTAATGACCCCAAAAAGTAATTTCTCTGAAAATCTAGTCCATCCTGGAGTTGCCACAGTATGTGTAAAGGATGTTAAGAGTGATTAATTTTGTTATTAAAGGGAAAAGACCTCCCAGGAGGCCAGTAATTTTAAAAGCTATGGGTTAGTATTATAAGGTTGAAAACCTCCCATCCAAGAGGGAGATGGCATCTGGCTCTTTCAGTGCATTTACACTTGTAAACTGGTGCTAGAATGATCGTGTCCTCTCCCAGACTTTCCAGAGAGATGGGGTGCATTGGTCTTGAGGCTCCCAGCCTCCAGCTTCTGTCTCCAGGACAGTCCATTCCCTGAGCTGGTAACCTGGGCATAGAGCACATCATATCTTAGGAAGAGCTGGAGCCCCCAGGGCACCATGGTCAGCTTCTGTGTCTAGTTCTCTGGGGAAATTATAGCTCAGAAGAGAATCATGGAAACAATCTCCTGCCCTCTGAATTTATACTCCTGGTTGGATTTTTTTTTTCCCTTTCAGTTTCATTCATTTCTTGTTTTAACTTTAATAATGTTTTCCTCCTATTTTCACTGGGGTCATTTTGCTGTTGTTTTTCTAAGCTCGCTGACCTTGAACTAAACCCAGAAACAAATAATTGGCAAATCCATGACCATAACGAGTAACTTCAAAACACCTTTCTCAAGAACTGGCAGAGCAATCAGGACGAAGCAACATGAAAAGAAGGTCTGGAAGATTCAAACATGTCACTTAATAAACTTGAAAGTATGCATATGAAATTTTGAAGCCAACAAATAAGAGATCTTCATTCCAAACTCCTGTGGAACATTAAAAAATATTAATCATTTATTATAACAAAGGAAGTTTCAATAGCTTCCCCAAACCAAATACACACAGTTGAACAACAACATCTAACCAGTTAATTAAAAGCAAACAAATAAAAACTGCTCTTAAATATCTTTTGGATTAAAGGAAAAAAAAATACAAACTATAGATGCTATGCATTTTCACATCTAGAATATTAATAATTTTGAAGTTTTAGCCTGGCTTCTGCATCGTATTTGTTTCCTCGGAGTTACTTGCATTGGTTAGCTTATTTTAATCTCTTTCATGTTAGAATCTTTCCTCACATATCTTGATATTTCTGTGTGTTCATATACCAGAGTATTCATATGCCAGAGTAAGGTACTAAAAGGCTTATTCAGTGTTTATCACACATTTGGGGAAGGTTATTGATTAGTGAACTTCCTTTAGTTGAGATAAGGCACTGAGCTCTTTCAGTGGGAGACCTTCCCTTCTGCCAGGTATTAGGCAAATCTCTTTCCCCAACAGGGAACCTTCCAATTTTTTTCACCAAAGATTAGAACATTAGCTGCTGGCACTATTCTGGGCAGAAAAAACTTCAGGGTTCAGAAGGCATTCTCCATTCTCCACTACTCTTGGCCTTTTGCTCATGTCATTTGGAAAGTATTTCCAGGTTTATCCTGCAAGCAGAAACCACTGAGAAAGATTCCTGAGAACGTAGGAAGGGTTAGAAGTCAAAGAATAGATGTGATTCACCCGAGATTAAAGAGAGGCACAGCCCTTCTATATAAAGCAGAGCATGG
This sequence comes from Lynx rufus, assembly GCF_022079265.1. NCBI lineage: Eukaryota > Metazoa > Chordata > Mammalia > Carnivora > Felidae > Lynx > Lynx rufus. The sequence continues at coordinate 9,439,742 of NW_025814867.1, read as the reverse complement.
CCGCTGATTAGTAACATCCACATCACTTGGTAACATGATGGAACTGAAAACTTTTGGGCCTCATCCAGGTGCACAGAATCAGAAGTTCTGTGGGTGGGACCCAGAAATGTGTTTCAACAGCATCCAGGTGATTCGGATGCTGAAATTTGAGAACCACTGAGCTAACTGGAATGGAAGAAAGAGGGGAGCTGGTGTTGACGTCTGGCGTCTGGAATTTGAGGACGTGGAGCTTTGAAAACCATAAACAGACGGAGAATCTGGTCTGTTTTCTCATGTGCAAGAAGCAAGGTTGTCCACAGTCTTCACTTTTCTAAAGAGTGAGGAACACGAGAAGCCGGCTTCATTCTCAGCTATTACTCAGACTATGTCGCCACGTCTTTGAGCTCTGGCAAGCGTCAAAAAACGGATGGGAGGAAACAGAAGACCGTGTAGGGGGAGAAGAAATGACAACGGACTAGGCTTTCATAGCCCCCAACTGCGCATAGGTCTCCTATCTGCCCAAGAACCCGGCCCCCACACCCAGTTAGGTTGGACAAACGCTTTGCCAAGGTCCCGCACTTCCGGGCCTCAGCCAATGAGAACCCAAACGGCTCAGCCAGTCAGCGCCCCGCGCTCCTTCCGGCGTTCTGCGTGCTGCCCTGGAGACGGCATGGGCGAATCCAAATGCAGAGGGGTGCTGGACCACACAGCTTTGAACTGCGCCTGCGCGTTCCGCTGTACGCCATTGCTTCACCCCTGGCCTTGGCAAGTGGACCGGTCCCAAAGGGGTAGAAGCTGAGACCCGCGCCTTCGCGGGAGCAGCCCGCTGGGTCGGCGGCTTCTCCGCCTTGAGCGCTCAGGTGAGTAGCGGTGGTAGTTTTGGGGTCCACGAGTTTGGGTTCGGGTCTCCATGAGCGAGCGCGGAGGACAGTACGGGCCTGGAGGGGCGCCACTCACCTACCCTCCCTCCGTGGACCCTGTGCCCCTCGAGTCTTCCTCTCTGTCGGGGCTCTGCTTTGTTACCGGGTTAAACTAAACACCTTAGACAATTCTCTCGAGGCTTTGGTTCAGGGAACACGGGATACCTCTTCAAGGACTTGGGTGCAGGGAGGATTCGTGGCTGTAGGGTTCGGGAGATGCGCTTTATGGACGCCCTCGATTCGGAGTTCTTCCCCTAAACACCCTAGCAACGCGTCCCGAGCTCTAAGCCGGCGGTGCTGGCAGATGTCCGTGGACCTAGTAGAGAGGCAGTGAAAGCCTCCAGTTCGCTGGTCACGAGCTGGTTGGAGTGGGGGGTGTTGACCTAGCGACCCCGAGGCTGCACTTTCCAGGTCAGACTAAACTCAAAGCCTGCAGTTAATTTGGTCTGTAAAGTGCTTCGAGGAGAAGCACCTGTTGAATGCAAAGCGCAGTGCCTGCCACCTTTTATGCCCTCGAAAAAGGTTGTTTTGGCCTGTGGGTAGTTAAAGTTGAGTGTGCGTCCCGGGGGGTGGGGCGGGAGGGAGTTGAACCACAGATTGCTGGGGTCCGCTTCCGGAATTTCTTATTCAGTAGGCCTGGGCTGGGGCGGCGGTGGCTGCTGCTGGTGGAGGAGTTAATGATCTGAAGGTAGAGAGAAATGAAGGGAGGGTTTTATCTTCCTGCCTCTATCACCTCGTCAGTTTCGAAGAGTTTGTTGAATGTAGGTTCTGCGCCCCCGTATCTTAAATGCCTCATTTATTCCTAAGCGTGACTTGCTCTGACTTCTGCCTTCTCTGATAATACCTAGATTAACTTGTAGATTTAAAAGATCCTTAAGGGGCGCCTGGGTGGCGCGGTTGGTTAAGCGTCCGACTTCAGCCAGGTCACGATCTCGCGGTCCGTGAGTTCGAGCCCCGCGTCAGGCTCTGGGCTGATGGCTCGGAGCCTGGAGCCTGTTTCCGATTCTGTGTCTCATTCTCTCTCTGCCCCTCCCCCGTTCATGCTGTCTCTCTCTGTCCCAAAAATAAAATAAACGTTGGAAAAAAAAATTAAAAAAAAAAAAAAGATCCTTAAAAGACGTGCCACGCCTTTAGAAAACGTGGAAGACTAACCTGTGGTGTCTGGGAATGCACACTCGGTGAGAAAACGTTAAAGATACGCCAGGAAGTGATAACTGTGAAAGTCAGGAGAGAGATTACTTTTGGAAAAGAGGAGTTGTGATTGTCATAGGCTCAGGAAGGGACTTCTGGAGTGGCAGGCCAAGTGGGTGGTGATCACAAGGTTAGCCCTCGTGTTTATTTGTTTTTTTAAGTTTACTTATTTATTTTGAGAGTGTGGGACAGGAGTAGAGAGTGAGGAAGAGAATCCCAAACAGGCTCCACGCTGTGAATGTGATGTGGGGCTTGAACTCCCCAACGGCCAGTCCCGTTTATAATAATTCATTAAACTATACATTTATTTTTGGGGGGGTTTCTGTATTTGTGTTTTATTGTATAATGTAAGAGCTTACACATTAAATATTAGGAAGTATAAGGTGAGGATGCCCTTGGAGTCAAAAAGAATCTTAAGTTGTGGAATTTCCAATTTGAAAAGGTAATTTACAAGATTATCTGATCCAATTCTTATTTTATTCTAAGGAAATTGAGCCCCAGAGAGGGGAAGTGCTTCAATAGTAAACCAACCTTAGCTGACTTTGTAATTGATGCATTTTGTTAATTTCAGACTGCCTGTTCCGCTCAGATGCCCCTACTCAGTAAAAGATTTCAGAAAAGAATTTATTTGGCTTGAATCAACATGAAAATGTAAAGATTTAATTTTTTTTCTTGTGGCTTAAAACCATATTCTCAAGGAATCAATTATGTATTTATTTGAGAGAGAGGGAGGGAGGGAAAGAGGGAGGGTGAGCAGAGGAGGGACAGAGAGGGAGAGAGAGAATCTTAAGCAGGCCCAGCACAGAGCCTGACAAGGGACTTGATTTCACAACTGTGAGGTCATGACCTGAGCCACAATTAAGAGTTGGATGCTTAGCCACCTGAGCCACCCAGTCGACCCTGAAGGAATCAACTCTCTGTCTTATATAAAAAGTCAGGAGACTATTTCAACACCTTATCCTTGTGTATCCTAATAGAGCCAAGTTGTGAACATGTAATTAAAGGTCTGGTTTTTTCCTGGCTAAATAGCTTTTCCATCTTAACATACTGCCAATTTAATCTTTCTTTGGTTATATTACATACCATGTATTGTTGCCAGAAAATTACTCGTGTCTAGGCTGCATTTTGGTGGGTCAGGAGTCAGGATTGGCTCTTTTTAAAGAGTGGGTTTTAGAGTGGAGAGAGTATAGGGAACTTAAAGGGAACTTAGAATTTATTTATTTTTTTTAATTTTTTTTTCAACGTTTATTTCTTTTTGGGACAGAGAGAGACAGAGCATGAACGGGGGAGGGGCAGAGAGAGAGGGAGACACAGAATCGGAAACAGGCTCCAGGCTCTGAGCCATCAGCCCAGAGCCCGATGCGGGGCTCGAACTCACGGACCGCGAGATCGTGACCTGGCTGAAGTCGGACGCTTAACCAACTGCGCCACCCAGGCGCCCCTAGAATTTATTTTTTTAATGAACCCTTTTACTATCTGTGCCATTTTTGGGTTTCCGTTTATTAAAAAATTTTAAAAATATTTATAGTTGAAAGAAAGAGAAACCATGAGCAGGAGAAGGACAGAGAGAGGGAGACACAGAATCCAAAGCAGGCTCCAGGCTCTTAGCTGTCAGCACAGAGCCCAATGCGGGGCTTGAACCCATGAACCATGAGATCATAACCTGAGCCAAAGTTGGTCGCCCAACCAACTGAGCCACCCAGGTGTCCTGGGTTTCCTTTGATTTAAATTCAGATTTTTCCCACATCCTTTCTGCTTAGAGTTTAAAGAATTTTGCTGTCAATAGTCTGAGTTCTTCTGGTTTGGTGTAGAGACCAGGTTTGTAATCTAAATAACTAAATGTAACTACGAGCCTATACATCTTTATAGTAGATTATTTCGCTTTTTGCAGTAAATTTTAATGTCATTGGAAGATGGAATCATAGGATTAGTTGTTAGATTCCTGGATTACTGGTTCCATATGCCAAGACAGGACAAACTGCTGCCTCTTGGCCAAATATGTCCCTCAGCCAGTGTTTGTATGGCCCACAACAGAAAATAAGTTCCAGAGATTTAATGTATATCATAGTGATTACACTAAACAATAATGTATCATGTACTTCAAAGTTGCTATGAGACTAAATCTTAGATGTTCTTAACCACAAAAAAGTGGTAATTATGTGACATGTAGAGGTGTTGACTAATGCTATGATAGTAATCAGATTATGATCTATAAATGTTTGAAATCAACACCTGTACACTTTAAACTTAATGTACATGTCAATTATATCGACAAAAATTGTGATATTCACATACTATATTGTTTACCCCTTTAAAACGTGCAATTCAGTGATTTTTAGTGTATTCACAAAGTTGTGCAATCATCAGTACTAATTCAGAACATTTTCATTTGCCCAAAAAGAAACACCATACCCATTAACTTCAGTTTTACATTCTCTGTGTCAAAGAGTTTTCGGTATAGTTTCTGACTTACTGGATACCATATAGAAACATGAGCTGCTTTTAAAGAGTATATCTACTGCTTACTGGATGATTTCTGGGAAATTTTCTATAGTTATGTAAAATCCTTCCATCTATGAGATGCCAATTTAAAATATATTTTGCAAATTAACTACTTTGATGTATTATAAATATGTTTAAAATCCTGAATTCACTACTTCAATTCTAAATAAAATCTGATGAAAGACTGCATCAACTCCTATTCATGCATGCAAATTAGGTCATTCTGTTGGCCAAGAAAATGAACTTATCTGGTTATATCCTAGATGATGAAATGGTTGGTTAAATTTTTTTTTTTTAACTTAAAACAGGAGTTGGCAAACTCTTTTCTGTAAAGGGCCAGATAGTAAGTATTTTAGAATGTGTTGAAGCCATTGCTCTGGTCATAACAACTCTGCAATTGTAGTCTAAAAGGAGCTTTAGGCAATATATAAGTGAATGGGTGTGGCTATGATACAGTTAAATTTTACAAAAGCAGCAGGGTTTGGCCCAGGAACCAGGAGTTTGGTAACAGCTGACTTTAATATTTGGATTGATTTCTTAGAATATCTCTGGATTAGATGGGAATATTAGCATTCCATATTTGTTTATAAAATATTTTAACATACATTGTCTCTTTTGCTTCTCATGTTTGAGGTTTAGGTGGGTCATATGTTGCCCCATTCTATACAGATATTGACACAACGTGCCTTCCTTGGTAACAAAAGTGTCGAGATACATTGGAATCTCATTCATCCCTCATTTTGTTACATGTGTTAGAAATAGCTGTCATTTTCATCATTTTTTAAGACCTTGTTGAAGGAAGTTGAGTATTAGTTTTTTAGTTTTATTTTCCCCTACAAAAAGACACTGGTATACAACACTTGTAGGTGAATTTTCTGAGTTTATAGAATTATTAAAATTTTTTTTTTCAACGTTTATTTATTTTTGGGACAGAGAGAGACAGAGCATGAACGGGGGAGGGGCAGAGAGAGAGGGAGACACAGAATCGGAAACAGGCTCCAGGCTCCGAGCCATCAGCCCAGAGCCTGACGCGGGGCTCGAACTCGCGGACCGCGAGATCGTGACCTGGCTGAAGTCGGACGCTTAACCGACTGCGCCACCCAGGCGCCCCAAGAATTATTAGATTAACATACTATGCTAGGCTAATTAATCGTGCAACTAGCTTGCATTTGTAAGTTTTATTTTTGTTTGCCTTTTAGGAACTAGAGATGGTATGAGGCTGTTGTTTTACCCAATGTGAGAAGTTGGCCCGGAGATGGAAAACTTCATTCTGTATGAGGAGATTGGCAGAGGAAGCAAGACTGTTGTTTATAAAGGGCGACGGAAGGGAACAATCAATTTTGTAGCTATTCTTTGTAGTGATAAGTGCAAAAGGCCTGAAATAACCAACTGGGTAAGTGGAGTATGTTTTTCTCCCTTTAGGAAAACACAGAGCTACCTACGATCAAGGAGAACAAGTAGCATATAAACAGAAGCTGTTGAATTCACTATAACAGATGCCACATTTTCAATCTGGAATGGGTGACCTTCTGTCTGTTTAGTGCCACACCAATTGTGAAGAGTGACTAATAAACATCCCTAAGTAATTAGCAACTTAGTGGTGTTTTTGGGAAAAGTCAGGAAAAATATGGTCTATATTAGATCATTTACTTTAACTTTTAAATTATTTTCAAAGTTTTAAAGTTTAAATAATCTCTACACTCCATGTGGGGCTTGAATTTACCCCCCAAGGTCAGGAGTCTGACTGAGCCAGCCAGGTGCCCCTAGATCATTTACTTTTAAATTTAGTATGTGATTTATGAAGCTTGCCAAAGGAAGGACTTTGGGTGAGAGTGACTTGAGTTTGAAATTTATATCCTGGACCAAACTTAGGTTCCCCCCCCCCCCCCACCATTGTGGTAAAATACACATAACAAAAAGTTTACCATCTTAACCACTTTTTAAAAATTTTTATTTAAAAAAATTTTTTTTATGTTTATTTTTGAATGAGGGAGGGGGAGGGGCAGAGAGAGAGGGAGACACAGAATCTGAAGCAGGCTCCAGGCTGTGAGCTGTCAGCACAGAGCCCCATGTGGGGCTCGAACTCATGAACAGTGAGATCATGACCTGAGCTGAAGTCGGACACTCAACCGACGGAGCCATCCAGGCGCCTGCTATCTTAACCACTTTTAAGTATACAGTTGGTGATATTAAGTACATGAATGTTGCTGTACAACCATCACCATCTCTAGAACTCCACTTTTTTTTTAAGGTTAATTTTTTAAGAGCAGTTTGATAGCACACCTGTGCAAGCAGGGAGGGCAGAGGGAGAGAGGCAGAGAATCTTAAGCAGTCTCTACGCTCCTTGTGGAACTCAGGCCGGGCTCCATCTAGCAACTGTGGGATCAAGACCTGAGCCCAAATCAAGAGTCAGATGCTTAACTGACTGAGCCACCCAGGTGCCCCAAGAACAGTTCTAGATTTACAGTAAAATCAAGAAGAAAGTGTAGGGATTTCCCCTATATTCCCTGTCCCCACACATGTATAGCGTTCCCCATGATCAACATCCCTACCAGAGTGGTACATCTATTACAACGGACGAACCCACATTGGCACATCATCATCCCAAATCCGTAGTTTACCTCGGGGTGCACTCTTGGTGTTGTACGTTCCATAGTTTTGGACAAATGTGTGACGCTATGGATCTGTCACTATAGAATCATACAGAAGAGTTTCACTGCCCTAAAAATCATCTGTGCTCCACCTATTCACCCCTCCCCCTTCCTCCCAACCCTGGGCAACCATTGATCTTTCTATTGTGTTCATAGTTTTGCCTTTTCCAGAATGTGATAGACTTGGAATTACACAGTATGTAGCCTTTTCAGGTTGACATCTTAGCAATATGCATTTAAGTTTTCTTTTGTTTCTTTGTGGCTGAGAGCTCATTTCTTTTTATTGATGGACAATATTCCATTGCATATGTGCCAGTTTTTATGTATTTTTTAATGTTTATTTATTAAGAAAAATTTTTTTTAACGTTTATTTATTTTTGAGACAGAGAGAGACAGAGCATGAAGGGGGGAGGGGCAGAGAGAGAAGGAGACACAGAATCGGAAGCAGGCTCCAGGCTCTGAGCCATCAGCCCAGAGCCTGACGCGGGGCTCGAACTCACGGACCGCAAGATCGTGACCTGAGCCGGAGTCGGACGCTTAACCGACTGCGCCACCCAGGCGCCCCAATGTTTATTTATTTTTGAGAGACAGTGCGAATAGGGGAGGGCAGAGAGAGGGAGACGCAGAATCCGAAGCAGGCTCCAGGCTCTGAGCTGTCAGCACTGAGCCCGACGCGGGGCTCAAACTCATGAACTGCGAGATCATGACCTAGGCCAAAGTCGGATACTTAACCGACAGAGCCACCCAGGCGCCCCAGTGTGCCAGGTTTTTAAATTCATTTGCCGATGGAAGGGCATCTTGATTGTTTTTGAGAATAAAGCTGCTATATGTGTGAACAGGTTTTTGTGTGGACCTGTTTTCAACTCGTTTGAATAAATACCCAAAGTACGATTGCTGAATTGTCCAGAACTCTTGTCATCTTGCAAAACTAAAACTGTACACATTAAACAACGATTCCCCATTTCTCCATCCCCAGCCCCAGGCACCTGCCATTCTACTTTGTCTCTGAATGGTACTTCATGTAAGTGGAGTCATACATCATTTGTCTTTTTAGACTGACCTCACTTAGCATGATGTCCTCAGAGTTCGTCCATGTTGTAGCATGTGTCAGACTTTCTTTCATTTTTGAGAATGTAGAATATTCCATCGTATGTATATACCACATTTTGCTTATCCATTTACCTGTCATTGGACACTTAGGTTGCTTCTGCCTTTTGGCTATTGTGAGTAGGCAAACACCGGTGCACACGTATGTCTTCGGGACATACTCTGCTTTCAATCCTTTGGATATACCCAGAAGTGGAATATTTTAGTTGAACTTTTTTTTTTTTTTTTTTTTTAAGGAATTGCCGTACTGTTTTCCACAGAGGCTGTACCAGTTTACACGCCCACCAACAGTGTACAAGGGATTCCATTTCTCCACATCTTCGGCAACTCTTGTTTCTGTTTTTTGTTTCGTTTTGAAGATCGCTATTCTAATGGGTGTGAGGTGGTGTGGGCTTTTGTACGGAGTGTGGGTAGTTGAAGAAAGGTGTACGAGACAAGATGCGGGCTCGTCTGTAGATTCGATGCTAGGAACATAAGGCGTTTTTCTTCTGATGAGGTTTTCTCTGAGATGAGAAGCTAAGTCCTCAATTAGGTGGGGGAGGGGAAGGCTGGGTTCTAGGCAGAAGGAAAACAAAAGCGTGAATAGTCACTTGGTGGACAGGATAGCTGGGGCCATTGAAGATTGGGGATTCCAAACGGAAGTCGGATCAGTCAGCATGGCTGGCGTCTGCCTCGGTTGCTCGCTCCTATGCGGAGTGTGGAGGTTTGAACTGAACCAGAAGTGAGTAGTAGAGACCGTGAGTTGGTAAGTGAAGGAGCAGTGGTCACGAGCTAGGATGTGTGCCAGATTTTGGAGATGATACGGTTATTAGTAAACATCTAACAGTGCTGGTCAACCCAAATATAATGGGGGCTACAGATCTGACTTTAAAGTTCATAGTAGCCACACGGGAAGGAGATTAGTTTCAGTAGTATATTTAATCAACAGACGGGTGGTAGAGGGCGAGATGGAGAGAGCGGAGGCATCTGGCAGAGTGGGTACTTGGCATATAGTGAGTGGTAGTGAGCATCCGAGGCTGGACTGTGGCCTGATTTCTGTGGGAGTTTCCACACGTTTGTTTTCCATTAGGACCTTCCCCTTCCGGTGGCTGAGTCCGTGGGAATCATTTAGACAGGCTCACCCTATGTCCTCCCTAGTCTCTACTGGGACAGAATTTACTGGGAGTTTATTATAAGGTGCTCCTCAGGTTCTCTTGACCACTCTTTTTTTTTTTTTCTCCCCATCTCAATTATGTTTTCTAAATTATGTGGATTCATTTCCCTTTCTTTGTGTTAGAATATGAACCCACTGAGTTGTTCCTAGAGTGTATGTACCACATTCCATTTTTTAAATAGGGAGCTCTGTATTTCTACAAATTATGGGCCGATTAGCCGGTGTTGAGTGTGAGTGACTGTGTGTCTGTGTGTGTGTGTGTGTGTGTGTGTGTAAGAGAATCAGAAAACAAGGATCCAAAGTGCTTGGGTAGTTGTCACCAATTCTGAGTCTGGATGGTTTGCTAATAAAGCACACGTTTTTGTGATTCTAGTTTCCATTTTTAATGGGGTCTTGAAAGGAGAAAGCAAAACCCCCGTGAATCAACGGAGTATTTTTTTTTTTAACAGACAGGCTCTTGCGTCTTTATTTTATTTTTAAATATTTATTTTTGAGAGAGAGAGAGAGCTAGAGCGCACCCTGGGGGGGGCAGAGAGGGAAACAGAAGATCTGAAGCAGGCTCTGCGCTGTGTGGCTAGAACTCCTGAATTGTGAGATCACGACCTGAGCCTAAGTCAGACTCAACCGGCTGAGCCACCCAGGCACCCTTGCGTCTTTATTATTGAGGTTGGAATTCACTCTTGTTTTGGTGCCTAGGTATTCTCATGATCTAATGGAAATGTACATCTTAAGATCAGTATATTCACTGCAGTGGCTCTTCTTTTAATAGCCTGAGGGAATTGATACTAGGATTCACGAAGGATGGATATATATTATATATGATTCATATCAGTAGGCTCCATGCCCAGTGTGGGGCTTGAACCCACGACCTGAGGTCGAGAGTTGGGTGCTCTACTGACTGAGCCAGGCAGTCACCCCCACTAAGGCTATATTTAAAAAGAAAATTGTAGAACCCTCTGAGAGTTCCTTTAAACATTGTAAAAGTAATACAGCATAATTATAGAAAATTTGTACAATATAGAAGAACGGGTAGAAGAAAAAAGGGCAGCACAGTTCCATCATGTGAGACAGTCCTGTCCTGGTTTTTTTTGTTCTAGTCTTTTTTACTATGAGTTCTGTTTCAATTTTAAAGTCATGGTATTACATAATTTGTTTCTTGCCTTTTTCACTTAACATTATACTATCATTTTTTATGTTTAAAATTGTTTTCATGTTGGGCTAATATTTTGTCAGTTGATATATAATTTAACTATTATTGAGCCTTTGAATTATTTTTACTTGGTAAGGTTTTTTTTTTTTCTCCTTGAAAATGATTTATTTCATGATTATGAAAGTATTGTGTGCTCACTATTAGAAAGTAGAAAAGTTGGGGCGCCTGGGTGGCGCAGTCGGTTAAGCGTCCGACTTCAGCCAGGTCACGATCTCGCGCTCCGCGAGTTCGAGCCCCGCGTCAGGCTCTGGGCTGATGGCTCAGAGCCTGGAGCCTGCTTCCGATTCTGTGTTTCCCTCTCTCTCTGCCCCTCCCCCGTTCATGCTCTGTCTCTCTCTGTCCCAAAAATAAATAAACATTGAAAAAAAAATTAAAAAAAAAAAAGAAAGTAGAAAAGTAGAAAAGTAGAAAAAATTAAAATCAGCAGCTTCAGCTATTTTTAATTTTTAGTCATTTTCCTATGAATATTTCTTTTGTAATGTTATGTTTATACAAATACACAAAACTGTATTGCATGAGGTTTTTTTTTTTTTTAAACATTGTATATTACCATTTTTTGGTGTCACCAGCCTCCATAACTATCATTTGTAATATCTGTATAGAATTCCACTAAATTCCACTGTTAAGCACTTCCCAATTGTGTGTTTAGGTTTTCTTAATAGATGCAGATTTTAACAACTTGTGAGTGTGTGTGAATGAATGCTGTTTTTATAGGTCCGTCTCACCCATGAAATTAAACACAAGAATATCGTAACTTTTCATGAATGGTATGAAACCAGCAATCATCTCTGGCTCGTGGTGGAACTCTGCACAGGTGAGTGTGTATAAGACATGTTACGAATACATCCATCTTAGGTAGCTTGGAAAAAACATGTAGGTTTTATTTTCCTTTTGTATTACAAATATAAGCACTGGATACTCTTGACTCAGTTGACTTACACATACATTGTTTGGATATTAGGGTAGGGTATAGAGCAAAGATGTTTGGTAAGAGGAAGACAAGTCAAATTCAATTTGGGGTTTACTTTGGAATAACATACTACTAAGTCACCCACATAAAAATTTAGAAATATTTTTTAGTGATTAACTTATCAAACAAGTTTTCCCGATGAATAAAAATCAAGTATTTTAGGTCAAGTAGCTATCTGTTAGCTAATTAGTGTATAAAGTGATCATCTTTTTATTTTTATGAAAAGAGTACTTCGTGTTTATAAAAACTTAGGCAATGTGAAAAAGTACAAAGATGACTCCACAAATACCACCTCCTAAACAATAGAGATAACTTGTTATAGCTCTTGCCTGATACAACTTTCCAGGGCTATGTTTAGGGAGAAAAATGACTAAATATATCACTGTTGTCTGGGCTTTTAGTTTCAGTGTTTTCAGGGAAACAGTACCACTGTTAGTGTCTTCTATTTATCCATTGAGTAATAAAAAAGGATCATTAAACATTAAGGTGTATTGTAATTTCTAGCTTTGCGTCTTTTGGCACTTATAATTTGTAACACTGAACCATCAAATGGATTATTTGGAATAAGACCTTACTTGGATTTTATTTTTTTCTGAATCAATAGGAAAGGACTATGGTTTAATTACTTTCACAGCTGTATGCACTGTAGAGGTGATCAGGGAACTTTCCCTGTGTTACTTTTGGCCTCAGCTGTTCTCCCCCACCATTGTTACAGCCTTACTGATGGATGCCTGTATTTGGAGTGGTTCCTTACCCACCAAAACAAAATAACCCCCCAAATACCTCCTACCTTAATCACCGTTCTGATTGAACTTTCAGATGCCAGCTAAGACTTTTCTTTTTTATTTTTTTTAAAGAGTTTTATTTATTTATTTGAGAGAGAGAGAGGACGTAGGTGTGCATGTGCGAGTCGGGGGTGGGGGGCGGGACAAAGGGGAGCCAGAGACAGAGAGACTTAAGCAGGTTCCATGCCCAGCACAGAGCCCGATCTGGGGTTCCATCTCACCACCATGAGATGATGACCTGAGCTGAAATCAAGAGTGGGATGCTTAACCAACTGAGCCACCCAGGTGCCCCAAGACTTTTTTTTTTTTTTTTTAAAGAGAAAGGAAAAGCATTTTATTTGAACCTAAGGTAGGACAGCTGCCTGGGATACACAGTCTTCACAAAGAGTGCTCTGGGGAAGGAACATCATGTGCAGGATTATATAGGTTTCTCTGAACTTGGCTCCTCTTGGAATCTTGATGCTTTAAAAAAAAAAAAAAAAAAAGTTTGTTTCCGGCACATAGATGGTAGAAATGTGACCGGGATCTTAGAAGAGTATAGAGATGGTTTTCACAATGTGTTTGCCTTCGACGTTTAATTTCCTCAGTGATGTACGCTGAAGGTGTTGATTTTCTGTTAAGGAAAGGGATCTTTTCTGCCATGCGGTACTTTGTAGAATGTGATCCACCTTTGCGCAAGAGTAAATGTGGCTATACTTTGCGTAATGTGCTTTAAATGCACAATTTGGGTTAGTATTGACCACTAATTTTTGCAGCTGTTCAACTCCTGTGGGACCTGGAGTTAGCAGTCACAGCATTAGAGGGATTCTCCCTTCATCCCGCCTGCTTATGTGTGGACCATTCTCCCAGCCCAAGCAGTCATTCTCTGGAAGCTGACTCTGGGGAGTGGATACAGATTCCTCTTAGGGTGCTTGGTCCACTGTGTTCATTCACATGTATATTTCCCCTGCCAGTCTGTCCAGGTATACTGATTTGATTAGTTTTTAAAGCTCAGTATCTCCCTAGCATGGAACCTCCTGGGGGCATTGTGTCATGCTGGTGGGTTAAAATTGGTGGTTTTAATCAACTTGCAGGTGGTTCCCTAGAAATGGTGATTGCTCAAGATGAAAACCTCCCAGAAGATGTTGTGAGAGAATTTGGGGTTGACCTCATTGCTGGATTACATCATCTTCATCAACTTGGCATTCTCTTTTGTGACATTTCTCCGGGCAAGGTAATTCATGGAAGTTTTGATTTCCTAACTGCTCTGTCTTAAGTTACAATGCTTTCTCAAAGGTGTTTTTAATTTTAGACAGAATTTAGATAAACTGTAGAACATCTTGAAATTGACTTACTGTTTTTAAAAAGCATAGTGCCATATTTTAGCTACCTTTTTAGCTACCTGTTGAAGTAGCTTTTAGAATGCAAATTCTCCCCTCCCTTCAGAGTCCTTTGAGTAATCATTATTGCTGCTGAGGTATATTGTGACTGACGAGCTCAGCATATCTATAAAATAAGAAGCTTAGCTCTTAAATTGTGGTATCTGATTATGAGCCACTATTTTAGTTTGATAATGGCATTTTTGGCTTTGCTTGATTACTGGTATTATGGGTCAAATAACTTCTTTTCTGGTAAAACTAATGATCTGTAACTAAGTGTGCTTTAGTGTAGTAGAGTCATGAAACCTGCTTAGTTTCAGAGTCACAGTTGACCCTAACGTTTAGAAGTTGAGTGAACTTGGGCAAGTTACCCTTTTACTCTCTCTCTGCCCTAGTAGCTTCTTTGTCTTTGATATGAAGATGGATTATGTACTACATTTAGGTTAAGCTTCTAGGACGTTTTCTGGTGCTTTTGTTCAATGGCATCTATTATTTATAAGTACATATTCTTAGGGATTGTACTTCTTACTGGTTTGAGTTGCTACTTTTCCTTTGTTAAAATGTACATGATGAAATAAAATTGAATATTTCCTTGTTAAACGTTATTATAGACCCTCTGTAAGATAACAAAAAATTCCATGAAAACTTTATAATGAGAAGTTCTCGTTTGAAATAACTGTATATGTGCCTCAAGTCTACAACCACTTAACTGTGGTCCTAGCCCTGAAAGCAGCTGTAGACAATACTTAAGTGAAAAGGTATAGCTTTGTTTCAATAAAACTTTATGGACACTGGCATGTCAGTTACATATAATTTACACATATCAGGAAACTTATTTGATGTTTGGCAACCACTTAGAAATTAATTTAAAGACCACTGTTAGCTCATGCATATATAAAAACAAGTCCTGGGGGCGCCTGGGTGGCGCAGTCGGTTAAGCGTCCGACTTCAGCCAGGTCACGATCTCGCGGTCCGTGAGTTCGACCCCGCGTCAGGCTCTGGGCTGATGGCTCAGGGCCTGGAGCCTGTTTCCGATTCTGTGTCTCCCTCTCTCTCTGCCCCTCCCCCGTTCATGCTCTGTCTCTCTCTGTCCCCAAAAAAATAAATAAACGTTGAAAAAAAATAAAAAATAAAAAATAAAAACAAGTCCTGGCTGGGCTTTGGCCCAGTGGCTGTACAGCTCCCTGTGAGGGAGTTGTTTTAATGAAGTCTGGTGTTCTATGTATTCTAGGAAATTCACACTGCTTTGTAACATAACCTTTTCTTTTGAGCAGGGGTTGGCAGGGTCGGGCAGCATGACCAATTCTGTAAATGAAGTTTTATTGGAACCCATCTTTTTATTTATGTATTGTCAGTGGGCTGCAGAGTTGAGTAGTCAGGACAAAGATCTTATGGCCTGCAAAGTCTAAAATGTTTATTAACTTAAAAAAAAAAATTGCAAAGTGCTGACCCCTGCTGGGGGTTCTCAAAGTGTGCTCCCCAGACCAGCAGTATCCGCATTACTTGGGACTCATTCGAAATGCGGGTTCTTGGGCCCCACCCAGACCTACTGAATCAGAAACTGGGGGTAGGGACTAGCACTTTATCTTAACAGGACCTACAGGGGATTTGGTGCTCAAAAAAATTTAAAAGCCACTGTTGTAGACTACCAGACATCCTTAGTATCTGTGACCAAAAATTAAGGATAGACCTTAAATTGCTTTTAAAAACAAAGATCCACCTGACCTGTTGTGACTACCCAGAAATAGTTTTAATGGCTCTGGGGGACAAGATACAAGTAGTAGACACTGGTGTGGTTTCACCATTCAGCTGGTAACTTCTCATCACAAATTGTGTGAGCACATTTCAGCACTTATCACATGCCAGTCGTTGTTTAAAAAAAAAAACAAAAAACCCTCTGCATGTATAACCTTAGTTAATCCTTAAAACAATCTGAAGGGCAGTAGTCTTTTTCCCATTATACAGGTAAAGAGACTGAGATTTCAAAGGGTAATAAGTTCTCCAGCTCAGGCTGCCAGTAAGTGGTGGATCTAGGCCTAGATCTTTACCTTTGCAACCCTAGTTTTGACCCTTGAGTGAATAACACGGACAGGTGGGTCTTCACATCCTCCTCCAGCAGTCACCGAGGATCGGTGAGTCTCGATTGTTCCACATACGTTGTTCTTCATCTTTCCCCAAAGCGTGTGGTTTTCCCTGCTATGGTTATCATGTGTTCATTGTATACATCTGAGAATGGGCAGTTTAGTGTTTAATTCTATTGTTAAAATGTTGGATGTATTTTTCTTTGGCTTCTTGTAAAATTGTATGCGTTTAATTTTTTGAGTTGGGATGAAGCCAGAAAGCCCATGCTCAGAGTTCTTCAGTGAGATTAGGGGAGGTCCTGAAGGAAGTACAAATGGAATTGGATTCTGAACACATTTTTTAATCTTCATAGATACTCTTGGAAGGGCCTGGCACATTGAAGTTCAGTAACTTTGGCTTGGCCAAAGTGGAAGGTGAAAATTTGGAAGAGTTCTTTGCTTTGGTGGCAGCAGAAGAAGGAGGAGGTGATAGTGGGGAAAATGCACTGAAGAAAACCTTAAAAGGTAGAGTCAAAGGTACGTGGAAAGCTTACAGATCAGAACCCTAGTTGTGGGCTGCCCAAGTCGTGTGTTTAGGAGATGCTGTCCAGTCAAAATAATAAATATATTTTTGCCATTTTTGACAGTCAAAATAATATATTGAAAATAAGAGGGAGGAGGAGAAGTCTGGATACGGGGATGGCTTTGCCCATGGCCTAATGGGTTTTGCATAGATCCAGTACCATGTGAGGTACAGGGAACCTCGAACAAACCTGCATTCTATCCTTGGCTTCCTGTGTCCCTGACCGCTCATTAGAACATAAGGATGGCCATGTCTTCCTGCTTTCTTCTGTATTCTCAGCACTTAGAACGGTGCCTGGCATACACTAGTGGCTCAATAGATGGTTTTTCAACATTGTTGAGTAGCTGACATTCTGCAATTAGGGAAGATTTTTAGGGTGAATTCTTGGGCGGTGATTTTTGCAGTGACATGGGATCTGGGAATCCCGGTGCTTGAGGAGAGATTGTGTGAAGCAGTAATTCTTCCGTAATGTTCTCTATGTAAATCTGTCGTCAAACTTAACATGTTAATCATTTTTCTACATTGTCTTTTTACATTCACTTATGAAGGTAGGGACTTCATATTCATTTGTTCATTAGTACATCCATTGATTCGTGTGAAATACATTGCATAAATCAACAAAAATTTAGGCATGTTCTAGATACTGGAAATACGAATGTGAACAAAGGTAAAAGTCCCTGGCCTAACTGAACTTGCATTTCTAGGTGAGGAAGAGAGACAGATGTTCACAATTAACACATATTAATGATGCACCGGTTAAGTGTTGGGCGGGGTGCTTGGGCACATTGGGGGTCTTGCTTAGATTTGCTTTCTCAGGATCTGGCAAAAGTAAAGGCAAATAGGTCTTCTGTACGTGTTTGGTGAATGAGATGAATGTATGCATGAAATGTGATTGTCTAGCCAAAATGTCACATAGGAGAACTTTAAAACCTGAGGACACATGAGGCTGCTGCTGTGGCCGCAGTGGGCCCTTGAGATAGTATTTGCTGGAAGGCTTACCTCAGTAGAATTTTATATTCCAGATGGTTGATGATTGCTCGCTTCATGGAAAGAACATTCTCACTGGAAGATGGGAGGGTTTTAGGTAGAGTTCTGGTGGGTGTTCTGCAAGTGGCCCGCTGTGTGACTTGGGGGATGTTAGGGAACCCTCTAAGCTTTTGATTTCTCTCATCAGTAAATAAGGGAACTTGCTAGCTCGAGAATTTGCTACATATTTTACTTTTTACATTTTATTTAGAGGGGGGCGGGGGGGGGGAGAGCGAAGAGAGAGAGAGAGAGAGAGAGAGAGAGAGAGAGAATGAATATCCCAATCAGGGTCCTCGCTGTCAGTGCAGAGCCTGAAGTGGGGCTTGAACTCATGAACTGCGAGATCTTAACCTGAGCCGAAATCAAGAGTCGGACGCTCAACTGACTGAGTCACCCAGTGCCCTAAGAATCCGCAATTTCCATGTTCTACTAAACTTAGGGTAAAGTGTATGTGGCACACCTTAATGCTAATCATGAAATATTTCCTGTTCTTTTGTATCCATGGTAGGATTGTATCTTCTCCCTGCCAAAGCTAAGGAAATGTGAGCAGGAGTGATGTGAGTTACTTGGAGGTGGGAGTTTTCAGAGCCCGTGTGCAGTGTGCATTCTTTCCCTGTCTTGGTGATGGAGGAGGCATGTCTTGAGATGCAGCCTCTCTCAGCCTGGCTCTTTGACTGTGAGGGTCTGAGCCCAGGGGCTGACCCGTGGTTGACACGTAGTTTGAGTAATAAATAAACATTTGTTGGTAAGCCAGTGGGAATTTGGGATGTTAATGCTGTATAACCCTATTCTAGTCAACATATTATAATCAGAGGTTCTTTTGATTAAGTTGTTAACTTAAAAGAACATACAGAATTGTGCCACACCTCTAACTCAAGTGGATTTCTCAAACCTGTTTGTATTCTTACGTATCCTTGTAAATGAAACCTTGAAATCAGAAAACTTTAAAAAAGGTGAAATGTACATGAAGGTGTGTTTTCTTCCTGTTTTTTTTTTTTTTGTTTTTTTGTTTTTTTGTTTTTTTTTTTGCCTTACCAGGTCTTTTGTAGGTTTGTTTTTGGGATTGTTAAAAATGCCTAACAAAGTTGTTCTTTATACTTTCAGGATCTCTTACATATACAGCACCTGAAATTTTAAGGGGTACTGACTTCTCCATCACCAGTGACCTCTGGTCTTTGGGCTGTCTTCTTTATGAAATGTTTTCAGGTGATTACTTTCTGGTACAGTTTAAATCAGAGCTGGGGAGATTCTGGGAAGATGGCGGCGTAGGAGGACGCTGGGCTCACCGCGCGTCCTGCTGATCACTTAGATTCCACCTACACCTGCCTAAATAACCCAGAAAACCGCCAGAGGATTAGCAGAACAGAGTCACCGGACCCAAGTGCAGACGAGAGGCCCACAGAAGAGGGTAGGAAGGGCGGCGAGGCGGTGCGCGCTCCACGGACTGGCGGGAGGGAGCCGGGGCGGAGGGGCGGCTCGCCGGCCAAGCAGAGCCCCCGAGTCCGGCTTGCAAAAGCGGAGGGGCCTGACGGACTGTGTTCCGACAGCAAGCGCGACTTAGCGTCTGGGAGGTCATAAGTTAACAGCTCTGCTCGGAAAGCGGGAAGGCTGGAGGACAAAGGGAGGGTGAGCTGCGGAGCCCCCCGGACGACAGAGCTCAGTTTGGCGGGGAACAAAGGCGCTCGCCAGCGCCATCTCCCCCGCCCATCCCCCAGCCAAAATCCCAAAGGGAACCGGCTCCGGCCAGGGAAATTGCTCGCTCCGCGCGAACACCCAACTCTGTGCTTCTGCGGAGCCAAACCTCCGGCAGCGATCTGACTCCCTCCGGCTGCCACAGGGCCCCTCCTGAAGTGGATCACCTAAGGAGAAGCGAGCTAAGCCTGCCCCCCCTGCCGCCGTGCACCTTGCCTTCCCACCCCAGCTAATACGCCAGATCCCCAGCATCACAAGCCTGGCAGTGTGCAAGTAGCCCAGACGGGCCACGCCACCCCACAGTGAATCCCGCCCCTAGGAGAGGGGAAGAGAAGGCACACACCAGTCTGACTGTGGCCCCAGCGGTGGGCTGGGGGCAGACATCAGGTCGGACTGCGGCCCCGCCCACCAACTCCAGTTATACACCACAGCACAGGGGAAGTGCCCTGCAGGCCCTCACCACACCAGGGACTATCCAAAATGACCAAGCGGAAGAATTCCCCTCAGAAGAATCTCCAGGAAATAACAACAGCTAATGAGCTGATCAAAAAGGATTTAAATAATATAACAGAAAGTGAATTTAGAATAATAGTCATAAAATTAATCGCTGGGCTGGAAAACAGCATACAGGACAGCAGAGAATCTCTTGCTACAGACATCAGGGGACTAATGAACAGTCACGAGGAGCTGAAAAACGCTTTAAAGGAAATGGAAAACAAAATGCAAACCACCACAGCTCGGATGGAAGAGGCAGAGGAGAGAATAGGTGAACTAGAAGATAAAGTTATGGAAAAAGAGGAAGCTGAGAAAAAGAGAGATAAAAAAATCCAGGAGTATGAGGGGAAAATTAGAGAACTAAGTGATACACTAAAAAGAAATAATCTACGCATAATTGGTATCCCAGAGGAGGAAGAGAGAGGGAAAGGTGCTGAAGGGGTACTTGAAGAAATAATAGCTGAGAACTTCCCTGAACTGGGGAAGGAAAAAGGCATTGAAATCCAAGAGGCACAGAGAACTCCCTTCAGACGTAACTTGAATCGATCTTCTGCACGACATATCATAGTGAAACTGGCAAAATACAAGGATAAAGAGAAAATTCTGAAAGCAGCAAGGGGTAAACGTGCCCTGACATATAAAGGGAGACCTATAAGACTCGTGACTGATCTCTCTTTTGAAACTTGGCAGGCCAGAAAGAATTGGCACGAGGTTTTCAGGGTGCTAGACAGCAAAAATATGCAGCCAAGAATCCTTTATCCAGCAAGTCTGTCATTTAGAATAGAAGGAGAGATAAAGGTCTTCCCAAACAAACAAAAACTGAAGGAATTTGTCACCACTAAACCAGCCCTACAAGAGATCCTAAGGGGGACCCTGTGAGACAAAGTACCAGAGACATCACTACAAGCATAAAACATACAGACATCACAATGACTCTAAACCCGTATCTTTCTATAATAACACTGAATGTAAATGGATTAAATGCGCCAACCAAAAGACATAGGGTATCAGAATGGATAAAAAAACAAGACCCATCTATTTGCTGTCTACAAGAGACTCATTTTAGACCTGAGGACACCTTTAGATTCAGAGTCAGGGGATGGAGAACTATTTATCATGCTACTGGAAGCCAGAAGAAAGCTGGAGTAGCCATACTTATATCAGACAAACTAGACTTTAAATTAAAGGCTGTAACAAGAGATGAAGAAGGACATTATATAATAGTTACAGGGTCTATCCATCAGGAAGAGCTAACAATTATAAATGTCTATGCGCCGAATACCGGAGCCCCCAAATATATAAAACAATTACTCATAAACAGAAGCAACCTTATTGATAAGAATGTGGTAATTGCTGGGGACTTTAACACCCCACTTACAGAAATGGATAGATCATCTAGACACACGGTCAATAAAGAAACAAGGGCCCTGAATGAGACACTGGATCAGATGGACTTGACAGATCTATTTAGAACTCTGCATCCCAAAGCAACAGAATATACTTTCTTCTCGAGTGCACATGGAACATTCTCCAAGATAGATCATATACTGGGTCACAAAACAGCCCTTCATAAGTTTACAAGAATTGAAATTATACCATGCATACTTTCAGACCACAATGCTATGAAGCTTGAAATCAACCACAGGAAAAAGTCTGGAAAACCTCCAAAAGCATGGAGGTTAAAGAACACCCTACTAACGAATGAGTGGGTCAACCAGGCAATTAGAGAAGAAATCAAAAAATATATGGAAACAAACGAAAATGAAAATACAACAATCCAAACGCTTTGGGACGCAGCGAAGGCAGTCCTGAGAGGAAAATACATTGCAATCCAGGCCTATCTCAAGAAACAAGAAAAATCCCAAATACAAAATCTAACAGCACACCTAAAGGAAATAGAAGCAGAACAGCAAAGGCAGCCTAAACCCAGCAGAAGAAGAGAAATAATAAAGATCAGAGCAGAAATAAACAATATAGAATCTAAAAAAACTGTAGAGCAGATCAACGAAACCAAGAGTTGGTTTTTTGAAAAAATAAACAAAATTGACAAACCTCTAGCCAGGCTTCTCAAAAAGAAAAGGGAGATGACCCAAATAGATAAAATCATGAATGAAAATGGAATTATTACAACCAATCCCTCAGAGATACAAACAATTATCAGGGAATACTATGAAAAATTATATGCCAACAAATTGGACAACCTGGAAGAAATGGACAAATTCCTGAACACCCACACTCTTCCAAAACTCAATCAGGAGGAAATAGAAAGCTTGAACAGACCCATAACCAGCGAAGAAATTGAATCGGTTATCAAAAATCTCCCAACAAATAAGAGTCCAGGACCAGATGGCTTCCCAGGGGAGTTCTACCAGACGTTTAAAGCAGAGATAATACCTATCCTTCTCAAGCTATTCCAAGAAATAGAAAGGGAAGGAAAACTTCCAGACTCATTCTATGAAGCCAGTATTACTTTGATTCCTAAACCAGACAGAGACCCAGTAAAAAAAGAGAACTACAGGCCAATATCCCTGATGAATATGGATGCCAAAATTCTCAATAAGATACTAGCAAATCGAATTCAACAGCATATAAAAAGAATTATTCACCATGATCAAGTGGGATTCATTCCTGGGATGCAGGGCTGGTTCAACATTCGCAAATCAATCAACGTGATACATCACATTAACAAAAAAAAAGAGAAGAACCATATGATCCTGTCAATCGATGCAGAAAAGGCCTTTGACAAAATCCAGCACCCTTTCTTAATAAAAACCCTTGAGAAAGTCGGGATAGAAGGAACATACTTAAAGATCATAAAAGCCATTTATGAAAAGCCCACAGCTAACATCATCCTCAACGGGGAAAAACTGAGAGCTTTTTCCCTGAGATCAGGAACACGACAGGGATGCCCACTCTCACCGTTGTTGTTTAACATAGTGCTGGAAGTTCTAGCATCAGCAATCAGACAACAAAAGGAAATCAAAGGCATCAAAATTGGCAAAGATGAAGTCAAGCTTTCGCTTTTTGCAGATGACATGATATTATACATGGAAAATCCGATAGACTCCACCAAAAGTCTGCTAGAACTGATACATGAATTCAGCAAAGTTGCAGGATACAAAATCAATGTACAGAAATCAGTTGCATTCTTATACACTAACAATGAAGCAACAGAAAGACAAATAAAGAAACTGATCCCATTCACAATTGCACCAAGAAGCATAAAATACCTAGGAATAAATCTAACCAAAGATGTAAAGGATCTGTATGCTGAAAACTATAGAAAGCTTATGAAGGCAATTGAAGAAGATTTAAAGAAATGGAAAGACATTCCCTGCTCATGGATTGGAAAAATAAATATTGTCAAAATGTCAATACTACCCAAAGCTATCTACACATTCAATGCAATCCCAATCAAAATTGCACCAGCATTCTTCTCGAAACTAGAACAAGCAATCCTAAAATTCATATGGAACCACAAAAGGCCCCGAATAGCCAAAGGAATTTTGAAGAAGAAGACCAAAGCAGGAGGCATCACAATCCCAGACTTCAGCCTCTACTACAAAGCTGTCATCCTCAAGACAGCATGGTATTGGCACAAAAACAGACACACAGACCAATGGAATAGAATAGAAACCCCAGAACTAGACCCACAAACATATGGCCAACTCATCTTTGACAAAGCAGGAAAGAACATCCAATGGAAAAAAGACAGCCTCTTTAACAAATGGTGCTGGGAGAACTGGACAGCAACATGCAGAAGGTTGAAACTAGACCACTTTCTCACACCATTTACAAAAATAAACTCAAAATGGATAAAGGACCTAAATGTGAGACAGGAAACCATCAGAACCTTAGAGGAGAAAGCAGGAAAAGACCTCTCTGACCTCAGCCGTAGCAATCTCTTACTCGACACATCCCCAAAGGCAAGGGAATTAAAAGCAAAAGTGAATTACTGGGACCTTATGAAGATAAAAAGCTTCTGCACAGCCAAGGAAACAACCAACAAAACTAAAAGGCAACCAACGGAATGGGAAAAGATATTTGCAAATGACATATCGGACAAAGGGCTAGTATCTAAAATCTATAAAGAGCTCACCAAACTCCACACCCGAAAAACAAATAACCCAGTGAAGAAATGGGCAGAAAACATGAATAGACACTTCTCTAAAGAAGACATCCAGATGGCCAACAGGCACATGAAAAGATGTTCAGCGTCGCTCCTTATCAGGGAAATACAAATCAAAACCACACTCAGGTATCACCTCACGCCAGTCAGGGTGGCCAAAATGAACAAATCAGGAGACTATAGATGCTGGAGAGGATGTGGAGAAACGGGAACCCTCTTGCACTGTTGGTGGGAATGCAAATTGGTGCAGCCGCTCTGGAAAGCAGTGTGGAGGTTCCTCAGAAAATTAAAAATAGACCTACCCTATGACCCAGCAATAGCACTGCTAGGAATCTACCCAAGGGATACAGGAGTACTGATGCATAGGGGCACTTGTACCCCAATGTTCATAGCAGCACTCTCAACAATAGCCAAATTATGGAAAGAGCCTAAATGTCCATCAACTGATGAATGGATAAAGAAATTGTGGTTTATATACACAATGGAATACTACGTGGCAATGAGAAAAAATGAAATATGGCCTTTTGTAGCAACGTGGATGGAACTGGAGAGTGTGATGCTAAGTGAAATAAGCCATACAGAGAAAGACAGATACCATATGGTTTCACTCTTAGGTGGATCCTGAGAAACTTAACAGGAACCCATGAGGGAGGGGAAGGAAAAAAAAAAAAAAAAAAGAGAGAGGTTAGAGTGGGAGAGAGCCAAAGCATAAGAGACTGTTAAAAACTGAGAACAAACTGAGGGTTGATGGGGGGTGGGAGGGAGGGGCGGGTGGGTGATGGGTATTGAGGAGGGCACCTTTTGGGATGAGCACTGGGTGTTGTATGGAAACCAATTTGTCAATAAACTTCATATAAAAAAAAAAAAAATCAGAGCTGGGCACACACAAAAAGATTAAATCTGTAGTTTGTGAGTATTTATCCTGGAAGACATGAAAACTAGCTTTTCTAAATTTTTATATATACTGGTTTTGGCTTGCTTCCCTTTGTATTCCTCCTGTATGCTTGGTGTCTAGGCATATGCCTAGAACCTTTGATATCTACGTCAAGGAACTGTTGACATACAGGTATTTTTCATGATAATCATTTGGAATGTTAACATGTGCCTACTTATTAAAAACTGTGATTATTAGTAGAAATTCTTGTAAAGGTACCTGTGCCTGCGAATTATTCAGATGTGTCCATTGGCCCATACAGCCCTTAGATAATGGTCCACACATAAATTAGCATCTTTGTTAGGATGATATGTTTTGAATTACAGAAATAGGAAAATATACAGACAGTGTGCCTCGTCTGTACCAGGCATTCAATAAGTAGTTTTTGCTATATATATTTTTTTCCTGTAAGTTGTGTAGTCCTAAACTATCTATAGTTGAGATTTATTTAGAATTATAGGTTGGTAATAGCAAACTATTGTTTAATTTTACAATTTTTCATGTAATTTCAGGAAGACCTCCATTCTTCTCAGAAAGTTTTTCAGAATTAATTGAAAGGATTTTTTATGCAGATCCTTTGCCACCTGTTCCAAAAGGTAGGATTTTTGGGCACCTGGGTGGCCCAATTGGTTAAGTGTCCAACTTTGGCTCAGATCATGACCTTACGGTTCGTCGGTTTGAGCCCCACATTGGACTCTGTGCTGACAGCTCAGAGTCTGGAGCCTGCTTTGAATTCTTTGTCTCCCTCTCTCTATGCCTCTTCCCTGCTTGTGTGCATGCTCTCTCAAAAAGAAACATTTAAAAAAACAAACCAAAACGTAGGTTTTTTTTTTTTTATTATAAATGCAGTTAGTTTACGTCTGACACTATAAATGTACACTGTTACCCAAAGTCTGTTTTTGATTCCTAACCCCCAAATATACATTTTATAAATAGTCCCAAGTTGATATTTTTAGAAATGTTGGCATTCCCTTTGCCTTCTTAAGATAATGGAAAAACACTACTAATAGATTCCTTCATTTAATTATTTTGTGCTCCTATATCAACAGAAGTCTGGTATAAAGATTTTAAAAACTCAAACTTTTGTGTTTCTTGTGAATGTACTATTTACTTACTTTGTACTCATGTTCCTTGTATTTATTTCTGTTTAGTGTTCGAATAGGGATAAGTCAGGCATTTGTCAGCTCTTTCCTCGATGAATCGGGATGCCCCTGACAAGTTTTTAAAGACTTTAAACTAGATATAGTTGTAGTGTCTTAAAATGATTGGAACTTTAATCAAATGGATTTTGATATAACAATCTACCACTAACAATTTTAAGGCAAGACAAAGAAAAAAAACCAAAAGGCCAAACATAGCATAGGAAAACACTTTAGTATATACCACAAGAAAAGTGAATCTTAAGATACACAAATGAAAACAGAACTTGATGAGGAAAACTTTTACAACTAATTAATGGAAAAACTGGGAATACAGAATTCTTTCAAGATTTCAAGGGTCATCCTAAATGAAAAAGCCAAAATGTTACTTTGAAAATAGTCTATACTTCTTAAAACAAAATAAAACTGCTTACTTTTTCTTTAACTTAAGAATGGTTGATTTCTACAAAATCTATTTCCGGTAATGATGATTTTGGATTATTGTTTTTGTTTTGAATACTAGAAGTATTATTGTTTTGTCATTTAAAGATTTTTAGGCAGGGAGCAGAAATCTGAAAATAGAGGTGTCAAAGATCTGGTCAGGGTATGTCTGGTGGCCCACACTTAATTAGGGATCTTCATCAGACTGTGGCCATCGTGCCCAATAGTGCCCTCTGTTGGATGTCTTTGTCCACTGTCTTCAGGGCCACTTGTACCCACAGACTGATAATTTGTGGTATATTCTAATTGAAAAAGAACTAACATTTACAGACTGTTGGAATTGGACAGTGTCATAATATTGTGACATGATTTTCCTGTTAAAAATCTTTAAAAGAGAGAGGGGGAGAAAAGAGGGATTGCAAGTATTCTTATCACCGTACATTATAAAGCCAAGTTGGTCAAATTAAGAATGCCTCAGAAAATGAGGCATAATTAAAAGTTGAGACAAGGATATGAATTTGTCAGCCTGGTGATCCTGGCCAGGCTTATTCAGTAAAGAGAAAGTGTAGAGGTTAGTCCAAATTTAGTTTTTGAGATTCATGTTTTTTATGGTCTAGGAAAAAATGTTTTTTATTTTTATGCCCATTCCTCACCCCCATTAAATGGAGGATATAGTTGTTAATGGATTCAGTGTTCTCTTAAACGTGTGCTCAAATACTATCACTCTAAAGTTTATGCACGGCATATATTCATTACTTACCCCTTTTTTTTTTCTTTTTGGGGACCAATTTGTGTATAGATTCTTCTCTTCCTAAAGCTTCTTCAGATTTTATTAATTTGCTTGATGGTTTACTTCAAAAAGATCCTCAGAAAAGGTATGTATGGATAGTATTTTGATATGAATGAGAAGAATCTTTTTTGTCCTTTCATGTACTTCTAAAATAGTACTGTTCTTAATATACACAGAACTTTTAAAATTACCTCTTTAAAAAAATATGAATTTATATTAAGAGTGTTTTCTATTTGCAGGTTTTTTTTTTTAAGTTCTTATTTTAGGGGTGCCTGGGTGGCTTAGTCGGTTCAGTGTCCAACTGTTTATTTCGGCTTGGGTCACGATCCTGGGGTTATGGGATTAGCCCTGTGTCAAGCTCTGTGCCGAGCGTGGATCCTGTTTTAATTCCCCCTCTCTCCATCCCTCCCTCCCCCCCGCCCACTTGTGCTTTTGCTCTGTCTGAAAAAAAAAAAATTTAGGGGCCCCTGAGTGTCTCAGTTGGTTAAGCGTCTGACTTTGGCTCAGGTCACGATCTCGCAGTTCGTGGGTTCGAGCCCCGTGTTGGGCTCTGTGCGGACAGCTGGGAGCCTGGAGCCTGCTTCGGATTCTGTGTCTCCTTCTCTCTCTGCCCCTCCCTTGCTTGTGTTCTCTCTCTCTCTCAAAAATAAACAAACGTTAAAAAATTAAAAAAAATTAATTGCAGTTAGTTAACAGGTAATGTTAAGTGTACAGGAGAGTGATTCAACACTTCCGTAGTCACCTGGTGCTCATCACGACAGGTGCCATCCCCAATCCCCATCGCCTAGTTAACCGAGCTCTCCTCTCCTAACCATCAGTGTGTGCTCTGTAGTTAAGAACCTGGTTTGTCTCTCAATCTCTGTTTGCAGGGATTTTTAATCATGAGGAAGGTTTAAAATCCATTTCTCCTTTAATGTATTAAGTAGTTGCCTAATTGGTTGACAGATTTCCTTGTAACTTCTTAAGTCCAAGAAGGGCATTGTTTTTCATTGTCGATTTCAGGCTGTCTGTCTTACCCTGTTGAACTAGGGATGATACTGTCAAGATATAGTTACTCTAATAACTGCTGAGTGGTATTTTAATATGATGTGTTTTTATGATAATCCTGTCACAATGAGAGTGCAAGTGAGAGGCCAATAGGCACAGCTTGAATTTTCTGGGTTGCAGTAATGGCAGCAAATGAGAAGCCACTGTGGCATGGGATTGTAGAAGGCAGGCGAGGAGTCCGGAGCGGGTCTCCCTGGGTTAGCAGACAAGAACAATTGGTTTCTAGCTCAGATTGTCACTAGGTATCTGGGGCGTAAGGGTGGTTTAGGCAAGTGTTTGGGGTCTCTGCGTCAGGGTGTAACACGAAGAGTCAATTTAATGTAACATAGGAAATCACCCATTCTCCAGCTTTGTTAAATATAGAAAAAAAGTGCAGAAGGAATTGCTAATTCCCCTCATGCTTACAATGGAATACTCTCAGGATTAGCGTTATTTTGTTCTAGTCTTCCAGATTCCTTTTGATAGGGTACACATCTACTTGATTTAGGATGGGTGTCCACATGTCCACATATTTATATCCCTATATTGTATACTTGTTTGCATAAATGATACTGCTCTATAACCTAGTTCTGTCCACTTCTGTCCCTTTTATTTACTTTTTGACAGTGAGAGCGAGCACACAAGCACAAACAGGGGAGGGGCAGAAAGAGGAGAGAGAATCCCAGGCAGGCTCAGTGGTGTCAGTGCAGAGCCCGTCGTGGGGCTCAAACTCAAGAACCATGAGATCATGACCTGAGCCCAAATCAAGAGTCAGAAGGTTAGCTGACTGAGTGAGCCACCCAGGCACCCTGAGAGTACTTCCTTTTGTTTTTTTTTTTTGTTTTTTTTAAAATGTATGTTTATTTTTGTGAGCGAATGAGCAGGGGAGGGGTAGAGAGAGACGGAGAGAGAGAATCTCAAGCAGGCTCCACATTGTCAGTACAGAGCCTGATGAGGGGCTCGAACTCACAAACTCTGAGATCATGACCTGAGCTGAAATCAAGAGTGGGATGCTTAACTGACTGAGCCACCCAGGCGCCCCTACAGTACTTCTTGACTTGGAATATCACATACACTGGTACAGTAAATAACCTTTTGTGTATTTGTTATTGTTCCTTTAGGCAGTCACCTCCTTGGAGTTTTCTGACCGTGGGGTTGGTGGCCAGAGGCTTAGAACATGAAACAATTTGGTGCATTTGTTACCTGCTTGGAAAGTGTGCTGGCGTAGCACCTCCAGAGAGCCCCTTCCCTCCCAGTATTACCTACATCAGACTTTGTTGACCTTCTACGTTTTTGCTAAGCTGACAAAAAAGAAATTTTGCTTCATTGGCAATTTTTATTTCTCTGTTCGTGTTTTTTAGGAGCCCTTTGTGAAAAAGGGATATTATATGTGATTACAGATACCTTCTGTTTCAATTTTGATCAAAGAATTTTTATTTCAGTAGGCATTTTGAATAGTCCAGTTTTCTTTATTTTGAAATTTTAGTCAGGCTTGGCCATTCTGAGTCCGATGATTATAACTAGAAGCCTCCTCTATTAATAGTAAAAATTAATGCTTTGCAAGTGAGTCTGGCTTTTAGGTACAGCCTAAAGTCTTTAAAAAAATTTTTATTTTAGAGAGAGTACACTGCACCATTGGGGGGAAAGGGCAGAGGCTGGGGCTGGCGAGTGGGCGGAGAAGGAGAATCCCAAGCAGGTTCCATGCTCCTTGTGGATCCTGACGTGGAACCAGACGTGGGACCTGATCCCATAACCCTGGGATCGTGACCTGAGCTGATATCAGGAGTCCGATGCCCAACCTACTGCACCACCCAGGCACCCCAGCCGGCGTCAGGTCATTTTAATGTGGGCAAAGTAGCTGGATAACATTTGACTCCTACACAGACGCGTGACTGTGTAAAATCGTGAGGTTGATTTTCTTGTTTATTTCTGAATGAAATTCTAAAAGTGAAGTCCCAAAAATGAAAGTCATGAAACAGGTAGGGTAGTTAGAATAAAGGATGATAGAATTATAGATTGATAATATCTGTTACATTTCCTTAAAAATGTTAAGCTAATGGGGCACCTAGGTGGCTCACGTGGTTGAGCGTCTGACTTGGTCGTGACTTGGGCGCGGGTTGTGACCTCAGGGTTTGAGTTTGAGCCCTGCATCGGGCTTGCTGTTGTCAGCGCAGAAGCCCTCTTTGGATCTTCTGTTCCCCTGTCTGTCTGTCTGTCTGTCTTTCTCTCTCTCTCTCTGTCTCCCTCCTCTGATCACACTCTCACTTGGTGCGGGGGGGGGGGGGGAAAGGAACAGTAACTATAATTTAAAAAATGGTAAATAAAATTTTAAGCTAATTATAGGCTCCTTTCATAGACTCTTTTGAGAACCCAAAATGTTTTCATCAGGCTCCATGCAATATGAACCAACACTGAGTTTTTAGACTCTTTCATTCTGTACCATTTAAGGCTTCAGAATTATTTTTTGCGTGTTGCTAAGAGATTAATTGTATACTAAAATGCAAGTAAAGTATGAAAGAATTGCGGAGGTACATTTGAATGGAGAAATTTATAAACTATAAAATCTGATATATGTAATTGGGACATGACTTGGGAACTATGCATGGTAAATCACGTGAAAAGAATTTTAACATTTATGTTTTGTCTAGATTAACTTGGGCAGGCCTATTGCAGCATTCATTTTGGAAGGATGCTTTCGTTAGGAGAGATGATGAATCGAGCACTGAGGATTCCATCGTCAGGTAGTGTATAAGCTTACCTTTGTGTGGGGGGGGACGTGGTTATCAGGTGACCATACTGATTACTGTTCTAATAATGCAGCGTCAATGATGTAAATTTGTCTGTTTTCATACTAGGAGAAAATCAAGCATTTGTTCAAGTGTGCTTGAAGAGTTTAGTCATGACCTTACGTGTTTGCGATTTTGCTCATTTTTCCGATCAGTTGTTTCTTCTCCAGTCAGTGATTGAGTATGGTGGTCATTAGTTCTGTTCATCAACTATAACTCACTTCCCACCTTGCAATCACATGGTGGGATCTCCTTCCCCCCTCTTGAGTCAGGCATGGTCACGTGACTTGCTTTGGTTAATGAAATGGGAATAGAAGTGATGTGTGTTCGTTCTGCATAGACGCTTGAAGAGCCAGTATGAGATTGGCCACACTGCTTCCTCCTCATGAGGTAATTGGGAAGACAGTGTCCAACGTTTTTTTTTTTTTTTTTTTTTTTTTTATTTATTTTTGGGACAGAGAGAGACAGAGCATGAACGGGGGAGGGGCAGAGAGAGAGGGAGACACAGAATCGGAAACAGGCTCCAGGCTCTGAGCCATCAGCCCAGAGCCTGACGCAGGGCTCGAACTCACGGACCGCGAGATCGTGACCTGGCTGAAGTCGGACGCTTAACCGACTGCGCCACTCAGGCGCCCCGGGAAGACAGTGTCCAAATGGAGTTGCTGTCGGGCTGGGTCTTTAGTGACTGTGATGGGCATAGCTTCCTTGCCAGCCTTTAGTGGCTGTGTGCATGAGGAAGACATGACATTCTAAGCCACAAGGATTTGTGGGTTGCAGGCTACCACAGCATAACCTAGCTCCTGTCTCATTCTGACTAATATACCTCGTTTTTATTATAAAATCTTCTTAGCCCAGGACACTTAAAAAAGGGATGGCATTAAGAACAAGGTGAGGAGTGGTTGAATCAGGGCCCGATAATTGACCCTCCCCATCCCCCCCCCCCCCCACCGCCCTGCCCCGGTCAGCTTATTCAGTGGTGAATGGTTGTATGATTCTTGGTTCTCATCTCGGCAAATTCAGCATGTTGGATAGAGAAGGTCTCTCCTAAATATTCTATTTAAGGTCTCTCTCAAACTTGGGTTTCTCTGGTCCAGTGAGACTCAACCACGCTCCTACCATTGTGTTTTGCTCTGTGGGGACTCATAGAAAGCGGGGCTCTGGTCGTGGTCCTCCAGGGTCTGCAAGGCACAGAAGACCTCTGACCTTGGTGTGTCCTCTTCCTTGTTAATCTCTGTGCCTTTGGTTTCTTTTCTTGCCTTATGGCCCTTGCTAGGACTTTTTCAGTAAGGCACTGAATCAGGAGTGATGAAAATGAACCTCTTGGCCTAGTTTCTGCCTTTTGAGATGAAAGCACTCAGCCTTTGACCATTAAGTACGATGAGTTGGAGGTTCATGTAGCTGCCCTTCTTCAGTTCGAATCTGAATTCGAGTTTTGAATTTTGTCAGATGCCTTTTTGTATCGGTTGATAAGATCATGTGGTTTTTTTTCTTTAGACTGTGGTTTTCAAATATTGAGCCAGCCTTGCAGTCCCACAATAAGCCCCACTTAGTCGTGGTGTATTATAGGTTTTGTGTCTTGCTGGATGTGTTTGGGGCCAAGTGGCAGGAGGACAGCGAGAGAGGAGGAAAAAGAACAGGACGGTAGGGACTTGCCTCCTGTTCTTAAGATCATAACTCTCTGGCTACAGAAGATGCCCCTCTGTGAGTTCGAGCCACTGGCTAGGAGCTGCTGCTGTTCCCAGCTAGCTGCTGCAGGGTTACCTGGTAGCAGGGATAGAATAAAATGGAAAAAGGAAAAAAAAAATTAAACCATGGCATTTCCTCTGTCCTGACCTATAAGGGGTCCCCTTTCCTGTTTCTTAGAACAGAAATAGAAGGCTTCTCTTAGAGGCTCTTTTGTCTGTACTCAGTGCCTTGGAGTCGAGGCCAGGCAATACTGGAAGGGGAAAAATAAGAGGGAAGTTCACTGCCCGGTTACTGGTACTTATAAACTTAGGGGCTCTGGTTTACTTGCCCGATCTGCCACTTATTTCTCACTGATAAGATTCATAGACGGTACAAAGCCTTGCGTATAGTAAGTGCTCACTTTAGCTACTCAGTGACCATGCTTCTCTAACTCCATGGCTTTGCCAGATGGTACGTGTAATTTCATGAACTTTTCCAACCTCTTGTTCCACACAGAATACTATAGAAAGCTCAAAAATAAGTTTGATTGTGTTGGCTTTCTCCTGTTGAGCAGCGGAAAAGTGACGGAGCATTCTGAGACCCAGGATTCCAAGGAGGTTTTGAAGCCAAGTGGACGAGCCAAGGGGGACAAGAGTGGTCAGCGACCGAGTCACTCTTTCAGACTAGGTGAGCCTTTCCTGGAGCACGTTCTTGCTGCTGAGGGTGCCGTTTCTGAGAAATTCTAGTTTTTGCTACCATTCTCTTTAAGTTTCTGCTTGCATCATGCCCTGCTCATGGTATTTTTGGTTCTTTACACGTAATGTTTTTTCTGTCCTGCCACAGAAAATCCAGCTGAGTTGCGGCCTAAAAGTACGGTTGGGGGTCAACCGAATGAGTCCATGTTTCTTCTGAGGTATGTAAGATGACAGCAGTAAGGAATCCCTGCGTGATGACAGTCAGGTCTTCTTAAAGCATCTGTTGTCCTGCTGGCCAACCGTGTTCCCCAGAGATAAAGCGCAGGGATGTGAATGCCGAATTCCGTATCAGTCTGCTTTTGAAGTTCGTGTTAAGTGCTGGCCAATGGAATGTTGATGTGGCTGTGCATTTTTAAACGTTTTTAACCAAACCAGGGGTGCCTGGGTGGCTCAACTGGTTAAGCATCTGACTTAGGCTCAGGTCATGATCTCAGAGTTTGTGGGTTCGAGCCTCGCGTCGGGCTCTGTGCTGACAGCTCAGGGCCTGGAGCCTGCTTGGGATTCTGTGTCTCCCTCTCTCTCTGTTCCTCTGCCGGCTTGTGCTTTGTCTGTCTCTCAAAAATAATAAACGTTAGAAAAAAATTTAAAAAAGTTTTTAACCAAACCACCTGTCTTTCCTATTTATAAGGGTTAAAACCTCCTCATTTTTACTTGCCCTTCAAATAGAATTAAATGTGAAATTTCAGCACTCAAGCTTCTTTATTGAATACTTTGAGGAAAGAACAGGTTGTGTTTTTGTTAATTTTTTTTATATAAAAAATTTTTAGAAAAATGTTTATTTTCGAGAGACAGAAGGGGGGAGCAGAGGATCTGAAGCAGTTCTGTGCTGACAGCAGAGAGCCCGATGTGGGGCTCAAACTCCCAAACCATGAGATCGTGACCTAAGCCCAAGTTGGATGCTTAATCGATTGAGCCACCCAGGCATGCCATGTTAAATGTTGTTTTATGTGGAGACTTAAATAATGTTTTTTAATACTGTAATCATTGAAGTAATTTTAAAGAGAACAGAATGGCATTTTACTATAATTAAGAGCAATGTATTTAAAATTTTAACATGTAAACGTCAAGTGTTGTATTTATAGTTTTGGTCCTATACATAAATAGTTTTATTTAATGATGGGTTATAACAATGAACTAAAATTTCCTGACTTGTCTTACCCTATGGAAATATAAAGTATATTGAATTTATCTATATACATTCTAGGCATTAATTCAGTTTTTTAAAAAACTTTGTACAATCTTTGGCATACTTCGTGAGTTAAACTACTTGTTTAATGAATGACTAAAAACAGATGAGTGAAAGAGACAAAAATGTAAAAAAAAAAAAACAAAACATAAATATAAACATAAAAAAAAGACCCTAATGATCTCAGTGGAAAAATTTCTTAATATGTGAAAAACTCCAAATCGGAGACCCAGGAGTAATGGAGTTACCCACAGAGCATGACCAGCATTCTTTAATTTCTTAATGTTTGTTTATTTTTGAGAGAAAGAGGCATACACGCAGAGTGTGAGCAGGAGAGGTGCAGAGAGAGGGAGACACAGAATCTGAAGCAGGCTCCAGGCCCTGAGCCATCAGCACAGATCCGGATGCGGGGCTCGAACTTACGAACTGTGAGATCATGACCTGAACTGAAGTCAGATTCTTAACCGACTGAGCCACCCAGGTGCCCCTGACCAGCATTTTTAAGTACAGGAGGAATCATTAAACATAGATACAGATTATAACTTGTTCCTTATCTTAAATAGATACCAAGATGATTTTCCATAACAAACATTTTCTGAAATAGAATTGTAAATATTTTCCATCCTTTGTAGACTGTCTCATCTATATTACTAAGTCAATCCTGCTGATACGAGCAGGCATTTAAAAAAATAATAAAATCAAGAGTGTCTGAGTAGCTTAGTCAGTTGGACATCTGACTCTTCATCTCAGCTCCGGTCTTGATCTTGGGGTCATGAGTTCAGGCCCTGCATTGGGCTCTGTGCTGGGCATGGGGCCTACTTAAAAAAAAAAAAAAATAAAATAAAAATAAAAATCAATGTTTTAAGGTTTCTGGTTAAAATAGAAAATACTGTATATAGCATAGGTGCTATAAATAAATAATAAATTAGCCAGGAAACTAGAAATATTTGCAAAAAGGGTGTTGTATAAACAGAAATTAGAGTTTAAATTTATGAGATCACCCAGAATCTTGACATTCTACCATTTTATCGTGAGATGTGTTTTTTCCCAGATAATAGTAAACAGGATAGAGTTTCTGCACTCTGAATAATGTTGACCGGTATGTATTTTCCAGTTCTCGCCCGACTCCGAGAACTAGCAGTGCGGTCGGACTAAGTCCTGGTGAGGATAGGACCCAACATTCACCACAGAAGGCTTCTCCTTTGACCAAGGTGAGCAGGGAGACTCAGAAGAATAGTTCCAAGTTGATGTCCAAACTATGATCGTAATGACAAAATTTGCAATTAAGTCACCTTCTTTATCACTCTCTTTTTCTGGTAAGTACTCCTACGAGAGCATTGTTTCATAGTTATTTTTTTGGTAACAGCCTCAGTAACATCTGATCGACATCCCATTTAATTCACCACTTAGAGTGTATGGGTCGGGGGCTTTGTGCATATTCCCAGGCACGTAGCCACCACCACAGTCATTCTGAGAACACTCGCCTCCCACAGGGACATGCCATCCCTATTCGCAGTCACTCCCGTCCCGTCCCCTCCGTTTCTCTTCCCTCTCACCCTAGGCAGCCACTAATCTTGCTCTCTTGATAAATTTGTCTCTTCTGGACGTTGCAAATGAATGAAATAACACAATAGGTCCTTTTTTGTGACTGGCTTTTTTCAGATAACACAGTGTATCAGTACTGTGTTCCTTTTTATTGCCAGATAATTGGTTGTATGTACCACATTTTTCCATTCATCAGTTGGTGGGCATTTGGGTTGTGTTTCCACCTTTTGGCTGTCGTGAACAATGCTGCTGTGAATGTTTGCGTACAGCGTTTTGAGCGGGCCTGCCTTGAGTTTCGCCTTATACCTGCAGGAGTGTAATTGTGGCATCGTGTGCGAACTCTGTTAAACCTTCCAAAGAACCGCCAGGCTGGTTTTCAAGGCAGCTGGGCCGTTTTACAGTCTCACTAGCGGCGTGTGAGGCTTCCGGTTTTTACCCATCTCTAACGAAACTAGTTACTGTCTTTTTTCCTAATCGTGGTAAAATACATGTTGCATAGAACTTACCATTTAACTGTTTTTTAGTGGTACAGTTCTGTGATGTTAAGTACATTCCCATTTTTGTGCCACCGTCCTCACTCTCCGTCTCCAGAACTGTTTCATCACCCCACATTGAGACGCTGTGCCCACTGAACAATGGCTCCCCACCTCCTTTCCTCCCAGCCGGGGCAGCCGCTGGTCTACTTCCTGCCTCTGTGCCCGGTAGTCTCCTGTAAGTGGAACCGTACAAAACCAGCCCTTTTGTGTCTGGCCTGTTGCACTTAGCACGATGTGTTCAAGGTCTACCGTGTGTCAGAATTCCATTCCCTTTTCAGGCTGAATAATACTGCGTTGTGTGTAGGTACCGCATTGTGTTTATCCACGCACCCATCTTTGGCCACTCGGGTTGCTTCAGCCTTCGGGCCATTGTGGATAATGCTGCATTATAGCCAGACGAGGAGGTGTGAAATTATACCTAGTTTTGATTTGCATGGCTGATTTTATTGAGCATCTTTTCATGTGCTTATGGGCCATTTGTATATCTCCTTTGAAAGAATGTCTTGTCTTTTTTTTTTTTTTTTTACATTTTATTTATTTTTGAGAAACAGTGAGACAAAGCATGAGCGGGGGAGGGGCAGAAAGAGAAGGAGACACAGAATCTGAAGCAGGCTTCAGGCTCTGAGCAAGCAGTCGGCACAGAGCCCGACGCGGGGCTCGAACCCACAAACTGTGAGATCATGACCTGAGCTGAAGTCGGATGCTCAACCGACTGAGTCACCCAGGCACGCCTGAAAGAATGTCTTTTCAAATCTTTGCTCATTTATTGAGTTGTAAGGAATTCTTTATGTATTCTAGGTATGTGATTTATAAATCTTCCACTCTGTGGATTCTGTTTTTCTTTTTTTAAATTTTTTTTTTCAACATTTATTTATTTTTGGGACGGAGAGAGACAGAGCATGAAAGGGGGAGGGGCAGAGAGAGAGGGAGACACAGAATCCAAAGCAGGCTCCAGGCTCCGAGCCACCAGCCCAGAGCCCGACGCGGGGCTCGAACTCACGGACCGCGAGATCGTGACCTGAGCTGAAGTCGGACGCCCACCGACTGAGCCACCCAGGCGCCCCATGGATTCTGTTTTTCAGTGGTGTCCTTTGAAGCACGACAGTGTTTATTTTTATTTATTTATTTTTTATTTGAGAGAGAGAGGGAGAGCAAGAGCACGTACACGTGGGGGAGAGGGGCAGAGGGAGAGAGAGAACTCCATCATTACCTGACCTGAAGTCAAGGGTCGGCTGCTCAACTGACTAAGCCATCCTGGCACCTGAAGCACAGAAGTTCTTAATTTTGATGTAGTTCAAATTATTTTTTTTGTGTGTGTGTTGTTGCTTACGCTTCTGGTGTCGTAATTTAGAAGCCGTGGCCTCCTCCAGGGTCACAAAAGTTTATGTCTGCGCTTAGCTCTTTAGGTCTGAAATCCATTTGAGTTAATTTTTGTACACGGCATGAGGTAGAGGGTTCAGCTTCATTGTTTGGCGTGTGGATTTCCATTTGTCTCAGCACCATTTGTTGAGAAGACTGTTCTTTCCCAGTTCATTGTCCTGGCGTTCTTGTTGACTATCAATTGGCCGTAAAGGTGAGGGCCTTTCTGGACTCTCTGTTCTGTTGATCTCTGCATCTTTCTTCATGCTCGTCGCATGGTAACTAACTGGCTACTCTTGATCACTGTAGCTTTTTAGTAAGTTTTGAAGTTAGGAGGTATGATTCTTCCAATTTTGTCCTTTTTCAAGGTTGTTTTGGCTACTCTGGGTCCCTTGCATTTCCATGTGAATTTTAGGATCCGTTTGTATGTTAGTTATATGTGAGGGAAAATTGTGTAACAGTACAAATGCATTTTATTTTATTTTATTTATTTTTAGAGCGAGAGTGTGAGTAGGGAAGTGGTGGAGGGAAGAGGGAGAGAATCCTAAGCAGACCCCATGCTCAGTGCTGAGTCCAACCCAGAGCTTGATCCCACGACCTGGGATCATGACCTGAGCTGTTACCAAGAGTTGGATGCTCAACCAACTGAACCACCTGGGTGCCCCCAAAAATGCATTTTGAAATGTAACAGATGTTGAGTCTCTTCTGGCCATGGTTACTGTAGAGGAGTGCACTTAATCGTTTTATTGAGAATAGTCAAGCAGTAATTGTATAAGTAATATATGAGAGTTTATCTTGTATAATTTTTTAAGTGATTTTTTTATTCAATTACAAAATCTTTATAATTGTAGAAAACTTGGAAAATGTACAAGAGGACAAAGGAAAACTACTTGTAACTTTATTATCCAGGGTAACCACTGGTTATATTTTGATATCTCTATTTGAGTCTATACATACATGTTCATTTTCAAACAAGGGAACATAATTTTATGATTGCAGTGTTTGATCACTTACTTTATTCCTGAGAATTATATTTTATTTTGCTGTTGTGAGTGGGTATTTCATTTTTAGACTCTGTTAACTGTGCTTATGTTTCATTTATATATAGGAAATTAATTTTTATATATACATTTCTAATTGGTCTACCTTACTAATTCTTTTATTTAAAAAAAATTTTTTTTTTAATGTTTATTTATTTTTGAGACAGAGAGAGACAGAGCATGAATGGGGGAGGGTCAGAGAGAGGGAGACACAGAATCTGTAACAGGCTTCAGGCTCTGAGCTGGCAGCACAGAGCCCGACGCGGGGCTCGAACTCACGGACCGCGAGATCATGACCTGAGCCGAAGTTGGCCGCTTAACCGACTGAGCCACCCAGGCGCCCCACTAATTCTTATATTAATATGTTTTTAGTTCATTCATGTTGACATTTCTTTGAAGTCTTTCTGTCTTAAATGTCCATGCTTTTAAACATTAAATTCTTTGTTTTACCAAGTTCCTCCTTATTCTTCATGTGTTTTTTGATAAGTCTGTTTTCTAAGTTGTAAAGGGGTGGTCTTGTTTCCAAGAACCTAGTTAGCTAATTATTCCTTTAGTCATGCTCTCGCCTCAGTTTTGGAGAATTTCCTCATTTTTCACTTCACTGTTTTGTTTTGTTTTTTCTGTTTTGTTCTGTTTGTTGGTCAGTGTTTCAGTGGAAGTTCCCCCCCCCCCCCCAAAGAGGTGTTTTTATTAAAGCACGGGGATAGGCTCCATGGGCAGGAAGAGCTGCCTCAGTGGAAGTTGTTAAAGCATAAATCCACTTTTTTTTTTTTTTTTTTTGGTCTGATGTGAAGTCCTAAGGTGGCATCACACTAGGAATGAGAGTTATGTTTAAGTAGAACACAAAGAAAAATCTCAAATATGGTTACTCATTTTCATTATGTGTTAACTCTACTTTAGCTTTTATTATTATTTGAAACTTTTTTTTTTTTAATGTTTATATTTGAGAGAGAGAGAGTGTGAGCATGGGAGGGGCCGAGAGAGACACAGAATCCGAAGCAGGCTCCAGGCTCCAAGCTGTGAGCACAGAGCCCGATGCAGGACTCAAACTCAGGAACCGTGAGGTCATGATCTGAGCTGAAGCCGGACGCTCAACTGACTGAGCCACCCAGGCGCCCCTGTCCACGTTAGCTTTTATAAAGATAGAGGTGTTTAATGCTTAGGTAGAGGGTTAGTATTTGATCTTGAAATTCCTTTATGCTGTAGTTTTAGCTTTATTCAAAATACTGAATATTTTGTAAAGCAGAATAAATTGGTGAGTGTCGAGTGGATGAATGATAAAAACCATCCTGGTAATTGAAAAACAAGTTTGCCTCATTGTAGCTGAAACATCAAACTATAGAAGATCTGTTTTCTGGTTCTAACTAACCAGCCTTTGTGGTAAATGTGAACAAATTGGTTACTTTGACCTTTGTTTTTTCCTTCTGTAACAATGAGAATGATGATGCATAGAACTGAGGATTTTGAAGATCAAAGAAGACGGTCTCTGGAAGTGTTTTGAATAGCAACCTGAGGTCCATAGATACAGGTGACCCTTCCAGTGGTGTCTTACTCAGG
The DNA here is from genome assembly GCF_022079265.1 of Lynx rufus. NCBI lineage: Eukaryota > Metazoa > Chordata > Mammalia > Carnivora > Felidae > Lynx > Lynx rufus. The sequence continues at coordinate 9,399,172 of NW_025814867.1, read as the reverse complement.
GTCTTATTAGCCCAGTTCTTAAAAGCTCTGGAGTAAGTCACAGAAACAAAGCCTCATTTTTGTTCTTATTTCAGATTGCAAGTGAACACCTGAGTCAGCAGGACCTGGAATCCCAGATGAGAGAGCTTATCTACACAGACTCTGATCTTGTCATCACCCCAATTATCGACAACCCAAAGGTGGGGAAAGATGCCCTAACAGCTGAGGGCTGAGCTTTATTTAGACTTTATTTAGAGGGCTGAAATCCTGGTGATACCTTCATTCCAGATACTGTTGGCTTTCTTTTCTTTGCTGTTCCTCACGTCTCCTTTTATTTCACGTGTGCCACACGTCTACACTTCTGACGCCCACCCTGTGTGTGACCCTCTCCTCTTCCTGTGTTACTTGACCCTTCACTGAGTGCTGAATTTCTTCCTCTTCTGCATCGGCTCTGCCTCCCCTCAGTCCATGGGCTTCTAGACCTCAGACCTTAGTCCTCATTCCTTTTGTTTCTCTATACATTCTCGAATGAATTTCTCCAACCACTCTAGTCTTGGATGTGTCAGGAAGGCAGATGTGAGTGAGCACTGCTCCCCCTGCTGGGGTGGGTGGGCAGGTCACAAAGAGACTAGCGGGTGCTCAGGACTGCAGGCCAGATGGCGGGGGGACACTGGGGGCTTGGGGAGTCATGGTTCACGGTGCACTTCATACCCGGCGTGATTTTTGTTGCTTCACGTCTCTTGGAATATACCTCTGTATCGCCAGGGGATGATGAGTATTGTTAAGAAAAAAAATCAACCTCTCAGTCCCTCTGTATTACCTATTCTGTATTTTAATTTTCTTTTTAAAATGTCTTTTCTGTTTTGATTTATGACCATTTCCCCCCATTTCTTTGGGGAACATTAATGTAGAACAAATGGGTTCTGGGGTGCCTGGGTGGCTCAATTGGTAAGTGGCCAGCTTCAGCTCAGGGCGTGCATGATCTTATGGTTCGTGAGTTCGAGCCCTGTGTCGGGCTCTGTGCTGACAGCTGGGAGTCTGGAACCTGCTTTGGATTCTGTGTTTAACATTTAATACAGATTACCCAGCTATTTTTCATAATGGAGCTAATTCTTTTTATGAGTTCAACTATCTGACAGAGTAACTGTATATCATGCCAGATTTAATGTGAAATGGGTCATTTTCCCAGTGGACCTTCTAAGAACAGTTTGTAATGTGTTTTGACAAGGTTCTGTTTCTTTATTTCTTTTTCTAACCATACTTACTTGTTTTAGGGCAGCCTTAGTCAAAATTTTTTTTTAAACTTCTAATTTTACATATACAGAAAAGGTTCAAAAACAGAGTTCTCGTGTACTTTTTACCCAGCTTTCTCTGATGTTAGCATCTCACGGGACCATAGTATGGTTAGCAAAGCCGGGAACTAACATTGGTACGGTGTTAACTAAATTACCGAATTTATTTGAATTTTACCACTCGTACCACTGATGTCCTTTTTCTCTTCTAGGGTCTCTTGTTCCACTTTGCTGTTAGGCCTTTTTCTGTTACCTTCTGTCCTTGTCTTTCATGGCCTTGTAATTTCTTAGTTTTTCCTTGGCCTTCGTGGCTTTCATATTTGAAGAGTACTTACCAGGTATTTTGTAGGCTGTCCCTCAACCTGGGTTTTTCCAAGTGTTTCTCATGATTAACATGGAGGAGGTTATGCATTTTTGGCAAGAAAACCACCAGCAAAGCTTTTTAAAATGCTCTATAAAGAGGTTTTGGAGATGTTAGATATAGAAATGACGGTTGAATTTTTAAATTAAAACTGTCGAGGTGAAAGTACCCTGGCTGTTCCAAACTCATGGATCTAACTACCCATTTTTCCAGTTTCTTAAAAAAAATTGTGTGCTTTCCTATTCATGCTGATTACATCTTCCTGGAATAGTGTGTTCTCGAATTCAACCATGAAATTCTTATTCTTTAAAACCTGAGCCCTCCTTCTGGTTCTTCCATAAGCCTTGTCAGCCTGAGTGCTTGCTGCATTCTCTAATGTGTTAGAAAAATTCCTGTGAAATGTTCTGTCTATAGTTACGTCCTGCCCATTTTGCATTGTTGAATTTTTTTTTTTTTGGCATTTAACATGTTTATCTTCCCAGAGTATCCACTCTCTGACTGTACGATCATGTCTTTTATATATTTGTATCCCCCTTAGCACTTAGCATAGTGCCTCACCCTTACAGGGACCCAGTAAATATTTGTTGAATGACTAAATTTCTTTCTTTCTTTTTTTTTTTTTTTAAGTTTATTTATTTTGAGAGAGACCAAGACAGCATGAGCAGGGAGGGGCAGAGAGAGAGGGGGGAGAGAGAGACCTCCAAGCAGGCTCCACACTGTCAGCGCAGAGCTCCACGTGGGGCTTGAACTCAGGAAACCGTGAGATCATGACCTGAGCCAAAACCGAAGAGTCGGATGCTTAGCCGACTGAGCCACCCACCCAGGTGCCCCTGAATGACTAAATTTCTACCTAGAGGTTGATGAGCTTAAGAGTAAGCCAAGATAAAGTGCTTCTTTTTCCACGAAACTTTGTTTATTTAAAGTAAACTCTGCCCTCGTTGTGGGGCTGGAACTCCTGATCTCAAGATCAAAAGTCTCATGGTCTACTGACTGAGCCAGGTGCCTCAAAATGATCTTGTTTTTATAAACAAGTGCTTATGGTGTTTGCATATTTTAAAAAAAATTTTTTTTTAACGTTTATTTCTTTTTGGGACAGAGAGAGACAGAGCATGAACGGGGGAGGGGCAGAGAGAGAGGGAGACACAGAATCGGAAACAGGCTCCAGGCTCTGAGCCATCAGCCCGGAGCCCGATGCGGGGCTCGAACTCACGGACCGCGAGATCGTGACCTGGCTGAAGTCGGATGCTCAACCGACTGCGCCACCCAGGTGCCCCAGTGTTTCCATATTTTAATTAGAAAGGGCACTGTTGAATTCTTTTTCTTTTGGGTGACAGGTTTTGTAGTGTTCTTTTCTGTCTTCCTTGATTTATAACCTGACAATTGGAGTTATGTCAGGAGACCGATATGTCTCAGAAGCCATCTTTAAAAGGTTTTTTTTCTTTTTTCCAACCACAGATAATGAAACAACCACCAATTAAATTTGATCCAAAGATACTGCATCTACCAGCATATTCAGGTAGGATTACAAAGCGCTTGTCAAACACATAGACTCTTGGCAGACAGATATAAATAAGACCTGTAACAGCAAATGGAGTTTTGTTTTAAGTTTTTTTAGAGACAGAGCATGTGAACAGGGGAGGGGCAGAGAGAGAGACAGGAGAGAGAGAGAATCCCAAGCAGGCTCCGTGCCATCATCGAGAAGCCCAATGTGGGGCTTCAATGCACAAACCGTGAGATCATGACCTGAGCTGAAACCCAAGAGTCAGAGCCACTCAGCGCGCCCCCACCCCCCCCCCCCCCGCCTGCTTTTTTAAACCAAATGGGGCGCCTGGGTGGCGCAGTCGGTTAAGCGTCCGACTTCAGCCAGGTCACGATCTCGCGGTCCGGGAGTTCGAGCCCCGCGTCGGGCTCCGGGCTGATGGCTCAGAGCCTGGAGCCTGTTTCCGATTCTGTGTCTCCCTCTCTCTCTGCCCCTCCCCCGTTCATGCTCTGTCTCTCTCTGTCCCAAAAATAAATAAACGTTGAAAAAAAAAAAAACAAATGGAAGATTTTATTTATTTATGAATAGCTACATTCCTGTTTTCTTGCCAACTGGCTGTATTCTTGGGGTAGTGCTGTGTGCATTGCAAACAACCTGTAATCCATTTGTGCCATCCTTTGACCATGCCAAGCTGAGTCTGGCTGCCCTGTACCCCTGTGGAAGTGAACGTTCCCGTAAAGCTGTGCGGGCCCTTCTCTTGCCCTTCCCTCTTGTAGAGCCCATTGGATTTCCAACATTTATGGTGTTCTTGTGGGTACAGAGCGTCGGAGACCACAACGAAGAATTGAGACTCTACTCTAGGGAGTTGACAATGGGGTCAGATGGTTTACTTTTGTGGAGAGGGTGTGGGAATGAAGATACTCAAAGAAGATGGGTTCGGTTTCCTTTCACCTAATGGGAAGTCTTATGTGGGGTGAGCATCAGAAATTTGTTTACACCTTAAACTTTGATGTATTTTGTATGATAAAATCTATTTTAAGCTGGTAAACTAGATCTAGAAAAACATTCTTCATCATCGCTGGAGTATAATCCAGGATTTCATATCAAATCAAAGTAAATTCAAAATAAAACATTTGAATTTAAATATACAGTGCCAAATAGAGCCAACCTTAGAGGAGTATTATTTCAAAATAATAGTCCTTCCCTTTTCCTCTTTACTCTGAGTTATTTTAGGAAATTATTATTACTGCTTATTTTATTCAAAGATGGAAATTAGCCAAAACTGTGGTCATTTTGGATGGCATCTAATTGCCCATTTTTGTTTTCTGTTTGTATATGGTTTGGGCTTGGATCTCCCAGAGGATTTCAACTACTGTATTAACCTGTTACGTTTAACAGTCATTTCATTGGAACTTTTTTATTTATTTATTTATTTATTTATTTATTTATTTATTATTTTATTTTATTTTTTTTAAATTTTTTTTTCAACGTTTATTTTATTTTTGGGACAGAGAGAGACAGAGCATGAACGGGGGAGGGGCAGAGAGAGAGGGAGACACAGAATCGGAAACAGGCTCCAGGCTCTGAGCCATCAGCCCAGAGCCCGACGTGGGGCTCGAACTCACGGACCGCGAGATCGTGACCTGGCTGAAGTTGGACGCTTAACCGACTGCGCCACCCAGGCGCCCCTGGAACTTTTTAACAACTGCACAATTCTTAGCTTTTCCAACATTTTACAGCTAGATCGCTTTATTTATACGAAGGCTATCACTTGCTTTTTTGTAATACAACTTTCTTGAGTATTTTGTTAAAATCTCGGTTGCAGGATGATTCTCCTTTAGGCATCTTTTAAAGGTGGTTTTCCATTCACTTAGAGAAAAGGGGTCCATGGGTAGAAAAGGAGAGGAATCTAGAAGAATAAATAAAAGTAGTGTCCTCTTTGGAGGACTTTATGGTTTTTTTTTTTTAATTTTTTTTTGTTTTTAACGTTTATTTATTTTTGAGACAGAGACAGAGCATGAACGGGGGAGGGTCAGAGAGAGAGGGAGACACAGAATCCGAAGCAGGCTCCAGGCTCTGAGCGGTCAGCACAGAGCCTGATGCGGGGCTTGAACTCACGGTCCGCGAGATCATGACCTGAGCTGAAGTCGGACGCTTAACCGACTGAGCCACCCAGGCGCCCCGGACTTTATGGTTTTGACATTGTAAATTTATGATTGCCTTTGTCCTCAGCTGCTGAAATTCTGCTTTCCGTTTTTTATTTCTCTTGTAGTGTTTTCAGCAATTTTTTTTTTTTTTTTACCTGATACCCACTTTTAATTTGTTCTTTCCTCTCCAGTGGATAAATTAGCATTTCTAAAAGACCAAGACTGGAACGACTTTTTGCAGCAGGTGTGCTCACAGATCGACTCCACTGAGAAGAGCACGGGGGCCTCGCGAGCCAAGCTGAACCTCCTTTGCTATTTGTGTGTCGTGACTGGACACCGGGAGGTGGCCACGCGCCTCCTCCATTCACCTCTGGTGGGTAGTTCAGTTGTGAAGTCTCCTTTCGTGGTCCTGGCAGCCTGCCTTTGGCGTGTAGCTTTCGTGTTTCTATTAAGATTAAAACATCAGTGCTAAAATACTCATTTGATTTAGGTGCAGTGAAAAGAAAAGAAAAAGATTTATCAAGATTACAGGTTTGCCAGAATTTTGTCCAGTCGTTAGATCCGAAAGAAGTTGAGTAGACGGTGATCTTGAACTTTTTCTTTTGTTATACTCTGGCTTGCGTTTTATTTTAACTTGTAATAATTGTAAGATATTTTTCATATCTGAAATCTTAAGACATTAGACCTGGTCATCAGCTGCCAGAATGAGCTGCCCATGTGGAACAAGGCCTGCTTTCCTGGGTTGACCTGGCAAACTCCCGAGATTTCTGATATCACTCTGATAGGAGACCCAGAGTCTCTAAGGCTTTTCTTTCTTTTTCCCCTGCAAATATTTTCTTGGACTGTCTTGGCCATCGGTAAAACCACAGGAGTTTGGTAGAGCTTTTGAAGTCTTCCTCAGAAAGGGGTTACAGGGTCTGGGGCATTGGGGCATTGGGGAACTGGCTTGAAAAAATTTAAATTTGTTTGCTTCCAAGATAGTATTGAGGTTACTTGTTTGGTGCTTGGTGTGTGTTTGGGAGCAACGCGGGCGTGGGGGCACGTTTATGGAATGTAACTGGGTAGGAGAAACAAAGTAATGTTCTTAGTGTTTATTTTTATCTTGTGTGTTCAGTGCTTTTGCATCTTCCTGAGTAATTGATTATCTCCTAATGCAGGATTCACATTTCAATTGTATACAGGTCTGATTTAACTTAGCAGTCACTTTCTGTGTTATTTCATGAAGGAAATGTACATCTTGTTTTATTCTTTTATTCTAGTTCCATTTACTAATCCAGCATTTGCGAATAGCTCCAAACTGGGATATGTAAGTAACATTTATATTTAAGTAAATTATTCTTCGTTATTGTAAGTCATTACAACATACGTGTTTATCAAAAGCACATGGTCCTAAGTACTTATGTACTGAAGTAATCATTACTGTGAATCCTTGGCAATTTCTATAGGCATCCCAACTGTAAGTTTAAAAAGATTTCGGAATAGGCCTTACACTCCAATCCTAGGATTCTATGAACTATACCTGGAAACTTTGTTACTGTTACTCTTTGGCGTATTCTTGATCAGATACTTTACTTTTGATCCCTGTTTTAGTTCTTGCTGCGGAGTTTTCCCTTGCCACTGCATCTTTCTCTGGCGTAATGCCTGACTCCCTTATGATGTTATTTAAAATCTAATGGTATTATGCTCTGTAAACCCCTGATAGAAGTGTATGATATACTTGTTCAGTATGCAGACAGCATACCATTAGGTAAAGTGTTGGAAGGCTCTGGTTTCCAGTTGCCAGGGAGACCTGGCCAGATGATTACTTTTTTCTGAGTCTCTACTTCGCGAAGAGTCTGTGTGGGGTGATGAAATCGCATGGGTTTCCGATTCACAGACCTGGGTGTGGATCACAGATCTGCCCCCTGGGCAACTGCCGTAAGTGCTGAGCCTCAGTTTCCTCAACTGTAAAATGGGGATAGCATATCTACCTCATAGATTCTTGTTAACTGAATTTTGAGGGGTGCCTGGGTGGCTGAGTGGGTTAAGCATCTTGATTTCAGCTCAGGTCATGATGTCATGGATCATGGGATCACGCCCCACGTCGGGCTACACACTGACAGCGTGGAGCCTGCTTGGGATTCTGTTTCTGCCTCTGTCTCTCTCAAAATAAAGAAGCTTAAAAAAACGGAATGAGATAAATATATGAAATGCCTTGCATAGTGCCTGATTCTTCCTGGGTAGGTAGTAAATGTTGGGGTGTGGAGGCTGCAGTGGTTGTATTTGATATTATCAAGCCTGTTTATCTTACTGTTAGAGAAGCACATGAAGACATGAAGGTGAAAGGTTTTGTGCAACGTGGTAATGATGGTAAGATAGCAATTATCCTTTGCTGGCAAAATTTGTGGGAAACGAGGTATTCACAAAATCCTTTCTTGGATAATTTTTGTTATGCATCTTCTAGGGTCACTTTCCCAAGGTAAAACCTGGCATTGCAACTAGGATTTTTAGGCTTTTTTGAGTGTGTAAAACTTTGAGAAGGTTTGCGGCGTGCTCACCGAAAAGCCAACAAAACCGAGCACTTGAGCTACAACTTACATTCTTGACTGGGGTGCCCCCTGCTGACTTGTTGTGTTGTTGGGGGGGAAACAAAACCTTTTTTAATCTTTTCCAAGTACTGTTGTTTCCCCCTATTTTTTAGCTTGAAGCTTAATTGTAAAACAGCTTGTGTTTGAGGAAAATGATAAAAACTAAGGTGGACACATCCTCTGCTTGGAACCTTCATTTATTGTCTTTGTCCATTCAGACGCCAGTTCCTTCAGTGAGGCCTTCTCTGACCCAGGTCGTATCACCTTCTCTGACCCAGGTCGTATCACCTTAATAGCATGTAGGGTCCTTAGCTGGGGGATTGACCATCACTGTTGAAACGGGTATGTTTATTCCTTGGCTTTTTTTAGCATATAGGAAAACAAAACAGAATAACACAGAATTTGGTTTCTCTTCCCCTTTTGACATAATATTTTTTAATGTCATTAAATATTTAAGTTTTTTTTTTCAGGGTACGCCTTTTCTTGTCTGCTATGAGTGCCTAATCATTTAATTTACCCTGTTCCCTATTTTTGGATGATACTATAACACTGCAAATAATATGCTGGTGAACATTTTTGTGCTTAACTGTTGGTGCATGTTTGTTTTCTCTTTTTCCCTTTATGGCAGATTCTTAGAAGGAATGAGTAGAAGGCAATAAATAGTTTTGTGACTTCTGATAAATTGCTAAAACATTCTTTTTTTTTTTTTAAAATTTTTTTTTTTTTTCAACGTTTATTTATTTTTGGGACAGAGAGAGACAGAGCATGAACGGGGGAGGGGCAGAGAGAGAGGGAGACACAGAACCGGAAACAGGCTCCAGGCTCCGAGCCATCAGCCCAGAGCCCGACGCGGGACTCGAACTCACGGACCGCGAGATCGTGACCTGGCTGAAGTCGGACGCTTAACCGACTGCGCCACCCAGGCGCCCCTAAAACATTCTTAACAAACACCGTATCGACATGCATTCCCACTTGGTGTGTATAAAAATGCTCTCGTTAGACTTTTCAAAAGCGGAGGGGTGCCTGAGTGGCTCCGTTTAAGTGTCCGACTCTTGGTTTTGGCTCAGGTTGTGTTCTTGTGGTCCATGAGTTCAGACTGCGCATTGGGCTCTGCGCAGACAGTGTGGAGCCTGCTTGGGATTTTCTCTCTCTTCCCTCACTCTCCCCCTCTGCATACTCTGTCTTACTCAAAATAAATAAACTTAAATAAAAAAAATTTACTTTCAACAGTGGATAATTATGAAATTTTGTATCCTTTGCCAATAAACTTTATCAAGGTATATGATACACACATAATAATACATAATATTGTAATTAAGAAACTAGATTAACTGTGGGAATGTGCATAATATACGTAATGTGAAATTTACCACTTTAGTGTATCTTTAGTGTGCAATTCAGTGGTATTAAGTACATTTACAATGTTGTGCGACTATCACCACTATTCCCAGAACTTTTTCATCATCCCAAACGGAAGCCATTACTCATCGAACAGTAACTCCCCTTTCCCCTCCTAGTTCTGGTAACCTCTCTAATACTCTTTATGAATTTGCCTTTTCTGTGTGTAATATAAGTGGGATCTTCTATTGTCTCTTTGTACCTGGCTTAATTCCCTTAGCTTAACGTTTTCGGAGTTCAGCCATGTTTAGCACGTATCAGAATGTCATTCCTTTTTAATGTTGATTAACATCCAATATATGTTTATGCCACATTTTGTTTGTTTGCATCTGTTGATGGACATTTGGGTTGCTTCTACCTTGTACTATTGCAAATAATGCTGCTGTGAACATTGGGGTACAAATAATCTGTTAGAGTCCCTGCTTTCAGTTATTTTGGGTATATACCTAGGAATGGAATTATTGGATTATTTGGTAATTCTGTCTTTTCATTTATTGAGTAAATATCCTGTTTTCCACAGCAGCTGTACTAATTTACATTCCCTCCAGCGGTGCACAAGGGTTCAGTTTTCTCCACGTCCTCTTCATCATTTTTTTTTTTAATAGTAGCTGTCCTAATGAGTGTGAAGCTGTCATTATAGTTTTGATTTGCATTTTGTTAATGACTAGTAATGTTGGGCATCTTTTCACGTACTTATTGGCCATTTGTTTGTCTTCTTTGGAGAAAAGTCTGTTCATGTCCTTTGCCTATTTTCTTTTTCTTTTTTCTTTCTTTTTTTTTTTAAGCTTATTCTGAGAGAAAGAGCACATCTGTGAGCGGGGGGAGGGGCAGAGAGAGAAAGAGAGGAGAGAGGAGCATAGCACGGAGCCCAGTGCAGGCTCGAACTCACAAGCCTTGAGATCACAACCTGAACCAAAATGCAGAGACGGATGCTTAACTGACTGAGCCACCCTGGTGCCCCTCCTTTGCCTATTTTCTAATTGGGTTGTTGTGTGTTGTTGATTAATAAGAGTTCTTTATAGATTCTGGATATTAACCCCTTATCAGATTATATGGCTTGCAAATTTTTTTCTCCTGTTCTGTGGTTGCCTTTTTTACTCTTGGTAGTGTCCTTTGATGCATAAAAGTTAAATTTTGATGAAATCCAGATTTCTCATTTTTTCTTTTGTTGCCTGCGCTCTTAATGTCATATGCAAGAAATCATTGCCAGATTCAGGGTCTTAAAGCTTTTTATTTCTTCTCAGAGTTTTATAGTTTTAGCTTTTATATTTAGGTTTTTGATCCATTTTGAGTTAGTTTTTGTATATAGTGTTGGGTAAGGGTCTAACTTCATTCTTTTGCACGTGTATATCCAGTTTTCCTAGCACCATTTGTTGAAAGGGCTACTTTTCCCCCATTGAATGGTATGGCATCCTTGTCGGTAATCCTTTGACAAAATATGTGAGGGTTTATTTCAGGGCTGTCTCTTCCATCCCATGAGTCTATATATCAGTCTTTATGCCAGGACCACCGTGTCTTGATTACCACAGTTTTGTAGTAAATTGTGCAGTCACGAAGCGTGAGACCTCTAACTTTGTTCTTCTTTTTCAAGATTATTTTGCCTGTTTGGGGTCCTTTGGGACCCTTTTGAATTTTAGGAAGGACTTTTCTAATTTTTGGCCTAAGTTTGGCACTTGAATAAAGTAAATTGTCATCATCAATTTTTTAAATACCGTTTCTTCATTTGTGAATTCTTGGCCCTACTTTACCTTTTGGTTGATTGGATTTCATTTGTTTTCATTAGTCTTTTTTTTTTTTTTTTTTTTTTTTTTAAGATGTCTCAGAGGCTCTGCTTCTGTAGTCGTTGCCTCCTCAGAACTTTCTGTCCAGTGTTAGGGCTCAGGAAGAGGGGGCTGAATGCGACCTTCTTGTGCCCCCAGGCCTTGCTCACCCCTATGTCGGGCTTCAGAGTTTTCTCGCTGTCTCCGGTCAGCACACCCCCTAAGACTCGGATGCCAACCTTCTTCCTCTGCTTCCATGGGAGTAGTTTGATTTTTGTTTTTCAGTGCCTGCATTTTTCTTTGGATCCCGGGCCTGCAAAACTTTACTGGAATGTGCCTACGTATTGCATTTTACTAATTTGCTTTGACAATTTTTTAAGTGCTTCAGCCTTTCTTTAGCTTCCCTATTTCTTTATGATTTCTTCGTCTGTGTTTCGTCCTTTTTCTGCTCCTGAAACTCCTATAGGATGGGTGTGGGATTTCCTGTCTCTTGACTCTTCATTTTGTTTTGCTTTTCTTGCTCCCTTTTGTTGAGATAGTTCACATACTGTAAAATTCACCTTTTCTGTTTGTTTTTATTAAGAGTTTATTTTCTAGAGCAGTTTTAGGCTCGCAGCAACATTTAAAAGAAGGTACAGAGATCTATACTTCCTGCCTCCACACATGCGTAGCCTTCCCCATTATCAACACCCCCTACTAGAGTGGTACATTTGCTACAACTACATTGTTAAACCTGCACTGGCATGTTACAATCACCCAAAATTCATAGTTTATACTTCCCTCTTGGTTTTATACCTTCCATGGATTTGGACAAATGCATAATGACCTGTATTGTCATTATGGGATCATACAGAGTGTTTTCATTGCCCTAAAAATCTGTGTTCCACCTATTCATCCCTCTGACCGTCGCTCAACTTTTTACTTTGTCCATAGTCTTGTCTTTTCTCCAGAATCCCTACTTGGAATCCTACGATGTTGGTACCCTACACTATGTGGACTTCAGATGGGCTTTTTTAAGATTTCTCCATCTCTTTTCATGGCTTGACAGCTCCTTTCTTTTTAGTGCCAAATAGCACATCGTCTGCATGTACCACAGTGTGTTTATTCACATACTGAAGGACATCCTGGCTGCTTCCAGGTTTAGCATAATATGTGAATAAAGCTGCTGTTAACACCGTGTGGACATATGCTTTCAACCCCTGTGGCTAAGTACCAAAGTACCAAGGAGCAGGACTCCTGGACTGTGTGTTAGGAGTAGGTTTAGTTTTGTGAGAAACTCCCAAATTGTCTTCCTCTTCCAAAGGGGCTCTACCATTTCGTATTCCCACTGGGGACAAATGAGAGTTCCTGTTGCTCCATAGCTTTGCTAATGTTTGGTCTTTGCCAGTGTTTTGGATTTTGGCCATTCTTCTTGGTGTGTAGTGGCATATTGTTTTAATTGGCATTTCCCTGATGACCTATGATGTGGAGCATTTGCTCATAGGTTTATTTGCCATCTGTTTATCTTCTTTGTTGAGGTGTTGTTAAGATCTTTGGCTTGTTTCTTCATTGGGTTGTTTTCTTGTTGTTGAATTTTTAATGTTTATTTTTGAGAGAGACAGAGTGTGAGTGTGGGAGGAGCAGAGACAGGGAGACACAGAATCCAAAGCAGGAGCTGTCAGCACAGAGCCCGACATGGGGCTCAGACTTGGGAACAGCAAGATCATGACCTAGGCCGAGGTCGGACGCTCCGCTGACGGAGCCACCCGGGTGCCCCTCTTATTGTTGAGTTTTAAAAGGTCTTTGTGCATTTTGAAAGACAGTCTTTTATCAAGTATGTCTTTGGCAAATAATTTCTTCCAGTCCTGGCTTATCTTCTCATTCTCTTGATGTTATCTTTTGCAGAATAGAAATTTTTATTAGACATTTTTTTAACGTTTATTTTTGAGAGAGAGACACACACAGTATGAGTGGGGGAGGGGCAGAGAGAGAGAGAGAGAGAGAGAGAGGAAGACACAGAATCTGAAGCAGGCTCCAGGCTCTGAGCTGTCAGCACAGAGCTGGATGCAGGGCTCGACCCCACAAACTGTGACATCATGACTAGAGCTGAAGTTGGACGCTTAACTGACTGAGCCACCCAGGTGCCCCTAGAAATTTTTATTTTAAATAAAGTCCAGCTTATTAATTATTTCTTTCATGGACTGTGCTTTTGATGGTTGTATCTAAAAGGTCATTGCCATACCTAAAGTTATGTGGGTTTTTTCCTGTTAGCTTATAGTAGTTTAAAATTTTTTTCTATTAAAAAAGTTTTTTTTAATGTTTATTCTTGAGAGAGAGAGAGAGAGAGAGAGAGCGTGAGCGCGCGCGCGCGAGCGGGGGAGGGGCAGAGACGGAGGGAGATGCAGAATCCAAAGCAGGCTCCAGGCCCTGAGCGGTCAGCACAGAGCCCGACGTAGGGCTCGAACTCACAGACTGCAAGATCATGACCTGAGCTGAAGTCGAATGTCCAACCGACTGAGCCACCCAGACGCCCCACGTGTAGTAGTTTTATACTTTGGCATTTTACGCTTAAGTTGATCTGTTTTGAATTTTTGTGACATGAATAAGATCTGTGTCTAGATTCCTTTTTTTTTTCTCATGTTGTGCAATTATGCTACCACCATTTGTTGAAAAGACCATCGTTGCTCCATTGTACTGCCTTTGCTCCTTTGTCATAGATCTTTGATTCTATTCATGTGAGTCTATTTCTTCTGTATTCTCTTTCATTGACCTTTTTGTTTATTCTTTTGTTAATACTACACTGTCTTGATTAACTGTAGCTTTATAGTGAATCTGGAAGTCGGGGGTTATCAGTCCTCCAACTTTGTTCTCCTAAAGTGTTGTGTGAGCTATTTTGGATCTTATGCCTCTCTGTATAAACCTTAGAATCAGTTTGTCAGTATCCACAAGATTTGCTGGGATTCTTTTTTATTTTTTATTGACATGAACATTTTATTACGAGTTGCACTTCCTTGAGTACATTCTCTTTTTGCTTTTGTTTTTTTTGTTTCAGGAAGATAATTTGGTGATTCATCACTTAAATATAACACCCAGTTCTCATCCCAACAAGTGCCCTCCTTAATGCCCATCACCCATTTGGCCCATCTCCAACCCACCACCCTTCCAACAATCCTCAGTTCTCTGTATTTAAGAGTCTCTTACAGTTTGCCTCCCTCTCTCTTTTTTCCTTCTGTTCCCCTATGTTCATCTGTTTTGTTGTTAAATTTCACATATGAGCGAAAACCTAAGGTATTTACCATTCTCTGACTTATTTTGCTCAGCATAATATACTCTGGTTCCATCCAAGATATTGTGAATGGCAAGATTTCATTGTTTTTGATTGCCGAGTAATATTCTGTTGTATGTATATACCGTATCTTCTTTATCAATTCATCACTTGATGGACACTTGGGCTCTTTCCATACTTTGGCCGTTGTTGATAGTGCTGCTTTAAACACTGAGGTGAATGTGCCCCCTCTGAATCAGCATTAAAAATTTTTTTTAATGTTTTATTTATTTTTGAGACAGAGATAGGGCATGAGTGGGGGAGAGGTAGAAGGAGAGGGGGACACGGAATCTGAAGCAGGCTCCAGGCTCTGAGCTGTCAGCCCAGAGCCCTACACGGGGCTCGATCCCATGAACTGTGAGATCATGACCTGAGCCGAAGTTGGGTGCTTAACCAGCTGAGCCACCCACGTGCACCCGAATCAGCATTTTTGTATCCTCTGGATAAACACCTAGTAGTGCAATTGCTGGGTCACAGGGTAGCTGTATTTTTAATTTTTTGAGGAAGCTCCATACTGTTTTCCAGAGTTACTGCACCAATTTGCATTCCCACAAGCAGTGCTAAAGCGTTCCCCTTTGCATCCTCACCAACATCTGTTGTTGTCTGAGTTGTTAACTTGAGCCATTCTGATAGGTGTGAGGCGGTGTCTCATTGTGGTTTTGATGTGTATTTCCTTGATGCTGAGTGATGTTGAGTATCTTTTCATGTGTCTGTTAGCCATCTGGATGTCTTTGGAAAAGCGTTTGTGTCTTTTGCCCATTTCTATACTGGGTTATTTGTTTTTCTGGTGTTGAGTTCGGTAAGTTCTTTATAGATTTTGTATACTAACCCTTTGTCTGATATGTCATTTGCAAATATTTTCTCCCATTCTGTTGCCTTTTAGTTTTGTTGATTGTTTCCTTTGGTGTGCAGAAGCTTTTTACCTTGAGAAAAAATTCATTTTTGCTTTTGTTTCCGTTGCCTCAGGAGACATGTCAAGTAAGCCATGTCAAGAAGTTGCTGTGGCCAGGGTCAAGGAGGTGGTTGCCTGCTTTCTCCCCTAGGATTCTGATGGTTTCCTGTCTTACATTTAGGTCTTTCATCCATTTTGAATTTATTTTTGTGTATGGTGTAAGAAAGGGGTCCAGATTCATTCTTCGGCATGTCGTTGTCCATTCTCCCAGCACCATTTGCCAAAGACACTGTCTTTATTCCATTGGATACTCTTTCCTGCTTTGTCGAAGATTAGTTGGCCATACATTTGTGGGCCCATCTGGGCTCTCTGTTGTGTTCATAGATCTATGTGTGTCTGTTTTTGTGCCAGTACCATACTGTCTTGATAATTACAGCTTTGTAATACAGCTTGAAATCCAGAATTGTGATGCCTCCAGCTTTGATTTTCTTTTTCAACATTACTTTAGCTATTCGGGGTCTTTTCTGGTTCCATACAAATTTTAGAATTGTTCTAGTTGTGTGAAGAATGCTGGTGTTATTTCAATAGGGATTACATTGAATGTATAGATTGCTTTGGGTAGTATCGACATTTTCACAGTATTCCTTCTGACAGTTCGTGAGCACAGGATGTTTTTCCATTTCTTCGTGTCCTCTTCAATTTGTTTCATAAGCTTTCTATAGTTTTCAGCTTACAGATGTTTTACATCTTTGGTTAGATTTATTCCTAGGTATCTGATGGTTTCGGTGCATTTGTAAATGGGAATGATTCTTTGATTTCTCTTTCTGCTGCTTCATTAATGGTGTATAGAAATGCAACCGATTTCTGTGTTCATTTTATGTCCTGTGACTTTGCTGAATTCACATATCAGTACTAGTAGTTTTTTGATGGAGTCTTTTGGGTTTTCCACGAGGAATATCATGGCATCTGCAGAGAGTGAAACTTTGACTTCTTCCTTGCCAATTTAGATGCCTTTTATTTCATTTTATTGTCTGATTGCTGAGGCTAAGGCTGCCAATACTGTGTAGAATAACAGTGGTAAGAGTGGACATCCCTGTCGTGTTCCTAACCTCAGGGGGGAAAGCTCTTAGTTTTTCCCCAGTGAGAATATTAGTTGTGGGTCTTTTGTATATGGCCTTTATGATCTTGAGGTATGTTTCTTCTATTCCTACTTTCTTGAGGGTTTTTTATCAAAGGATGCTGTATTTTGTCATACACCTTTTCTGTAGCTATTGAGAGGATCACGTGGTTCTTATCCTTTCTTTCATTAATGTGTATCACATTGATTTGTGGACAATGAACCAGCCCTACAGCCCAGGAATAAATTCCACTTGATCATGGTGAATAAATCCCACTTGGTCGTTCTTTTAGTGTATTGTTGGATCCTTTTGGCTAGTAGCTTTTTGCGAGGAGTTTTGCGTCTACGTTCATCAGGGATATAGGCCTGTAGTTCTTTTTATTGGCGTCTGTCTGGTTTTGGCATCAAGGTAATGCTGGCCTCATAGAATGAGTTTGGAGGTTTTCCTTCCTTAACTTGGTAGGGCTTTGGAAGTATATCGAATCTTGAGATCATGTTGGGAAGAACTCACATCGGGATAATATTGAGTCTTTTGATCCGTGAACATGTAATACCTTTCTATTCTTAGTTCTTGGATTTCATTAATCATAGTTTTGTACTTAATCATATAGATCTTGTACATATATTGTTAGATTCACAAGGATTTCATTTTTGGGTGTTGATGTAAATGGTATTGTGTTTTGTATTTCAAATACATATTTTTTAACGTTTTTTATTTTTGAGAGACACAGAGATGGAGTGCGAGCTGGGGAGGGACAGAGGGAGAGGGAGACACAGAATCTGAAGCAGGCTGCAGGCTCTGACCTGTCAGCACAGAGCCCGATGCGGGGCTTGAACCCACGAACCGTGAGATCATGACCTGAGCTGAAGTCGGCCACTTAACCGACTGAGCCACCCAGGCACCCTGTTTTTTATTTCCAACTCCACTTGTTAATATATAGGGAAGTGATTGACTTCTAGATGTTAACCTTGTATCCTGCACCTTGTCATAATCCGTAGTTCCTATAGTTTTTTTTTTTTTTTTTTGGCTTGGGAGTAGGATGGGGGGGTCATCAGTTCTTTAAGATTTTCTATAATCACATCTTATGTGAACAAAGAACTATATTTCTTCCTTCTTAATCTGCCTACCTTTTATTTCTTGTCCTACTACATTAGCTAGAGCGTTTAGTATGACATTGAGGAATGGTGGTGAGAGTCAACAGCCTTGATTTTAGTGGGAAAATCTTGAGTTTCCCAGATTTAAGTAGGATGTTGACTCTAGGTTTTTTGTAGATAGTCTTTACCAAGTTGAAAAAATTCCCCCTCTATTTCTAGTTTACTGAAAGCTTTTTAACATAAACGGGTGTTAGATTTTTGTCAAATGCTTTTTCTTCATCTCTTAGATTCTGTGTTTTTTTAGTTTGTAGATGTGATGACAATTGTTTTTTGAAAACCGGATGTTAAATGGTTTTTAGCATATTCACAAAGTTGTGTGACCACACCACTATCTAATTTCAGAATATTTTCATCACCCAGTGAAACCCCATGTCCATTGCTCCTTTTCCCTTGGTCCCTGCAAACCACTAATCTACTTTCTGTCTGTAGCTTTATTCATTTCGAATATTTTGTATAAGTGAGATACACCAAATGTGATGTGTGTGTGTGTGTCTGTCCTCTTTCACTTAGCATATGGTTTATCAGTACTTCATTTCTTTTAGTGTTAGAGAGAGAGAGGCAGAGGCAGTGAGAGGGAGACACAGAATCCAAAGCAGGCTCCAGGCTCTGAGCTGTCAGCACAGAGTCAGATGCGGGGCTTGAACCATGAACCATGAAATCACGACCTGAGGCAAAGTCGAACGCTTAACTGACTGAGCCACTCAGGTGCCCCTGTACTTCAGTTTTTTTTTGTTTTTTGTTTTCTGTTTTTTAAACATTTATTCATTTATGAGAGAGAGAGAGAGCACACACTCTGGAGCCAGGGAGGGGCAGAGGGAGAGGGAGACAGAATCCAAAGCCAGTTCCGGGCTGTGTGCTGACAGCTCAGAGCCCAGATGTGGGGCTCCAAAGTCGGACGCTTAACTGACTGAGCCGCCTAAGCGCCCGCTGCGTCAGTCTTTCTATGACTGGGTAGTATTCCATTGTACAGGTAATACAACATCTTGATTATCCATTCTTGATGAACACTTAGGTTGTTTCCAAATTTGGCTGTTGAGAATGATGCTGCTGTGAACATTTTCACACAAGGTTTTATGTGGACGTATTTTTTTCACGTCTCTTGGATGTATACCTAGTAGGGGAATTGTTGGGTCCTGTGGTAATTCTTTAAGCTTTTGAAGAACTTCCAGACTCTTTCAGTGTTCTTCCTTGGTTTTATCTTTGAGTTTTCAAGTTTGATGTTTATCCCTGCTCATCTTATTCTGGAGAATCTCTATTGTATTTCAACACTCATTACATTTTGGTTTCCACTTTCATGTTCTGGTTGACCCTTTTCTCTAACTGCTTGTATTTGGCCTATTTGTGTACTTTTGAATTTGAGGATAAATTGTAGGATTATAAAAATTCTGTTTTGGAACAGAATTTAGGGTTAAGTATGATAACAAATATTCAGGGTTAAACATTAGGATTATACAAGTTACATTCTTATCTCCTCGGCCTGTAGGTCGGGTCTTATTTTTCATCACGGTCTTGCTTTTTAATGTTGCTCGTTCCTCAGATCCTTAGTGGTCTTCGGGACTGAGTTTGTTGTACGAGTAAACGGTTAAACTGATCGGGATAGAAGTTGGCGATACCAGTTTTCTCTGTGCTTCTCTAAGTCTGTTTCTCCAGCAACTTTTTTTTTTTTTTTTCAGATTTTTATTTAAATTCTAGCTAGTTAACATAGAGTGTAATACTGGTCTCAGGAGTAGAATTTGGCATTTCCTCATTTACGTATAACACTCCATGCCCATCATCAGTGCCCTCCTTGATACCCACCCTTGATTTAGCCCCCCCCTCCCAACCTGTCTCTCCCCATCAGCCCTCAGTTTGTTCTCTGTAGTCAAGAGTCTCTTCTGGTTTGCTTCCTTCTTTCTTTCTTTCCTTACTGTATGTTCATCTGTTTTTTAAACTCCACGTATGAGTGAAATCATACGGTATTTGTCTTTGACCGACTTATTTCGCTTAGCATGATACACTCTCGCTTCATCCACATTGTTGCACATGGCAACATTTCATTCTTTTTGATGGCTGTGTAATCTTGCATTGTGCATATATACCACTTCTTCTTTACCCGATCATCAGTTGTTAGACATTTGGGCTCTTTCCCTAGTTTGCATATTGTTGGTAACGCTGCTATAGACGTTAGGGTGCGTGTGCCCCTTCGGATCTGTATTCTTGTATCCTTTGGGTGAATATCTAGTGGTGGAATTGGCAGCAGCTTCTTTAAAGGGAGAGCTGACGCGTGAGTGGTGATGCCTGTTGACTGATGGACTTGTATGTTGGGAGCCCAGCTGGCTGGAGAGCAGGCAGGCAAGCCGTGGGCCTCTTGAGGAGTTGCGAGGATGGGTTTTTCTTGGGGACGGAGCTGGCTTTCCTGCATTAACCCCCTTTTCTGCTCTATCTGGTGTAGAGGACAGCGGTCTCTGGTCCCCATATCTACATCTGTTTCCCACCTCAGGGTAGATTGCTTACCATAGGAATAATTTTCCATTTTTATCCTGGAGACCAGGGCTGCAGGGTTTATTCTGTGTTACCAAGGAGGGAGATGGGAAGGCAGCAGGACCTGGTTGGCTCACTCGTTCATTGTGTAGGTCTGCAATCTGGTGACTGTCCAGTGGCTCGTCCTTGCCTTCTCTTTCAGTTGACTCAACCTCTGGGGCTTCCTTGGGAATATCTGTCTTTATCTGTGGTTCTTAGGGAGTTCTTCTATTCATCTTCTGTCAATGTGATTTCATCTGTGCTGGTCACCCGGGATTTCCTTGTACGTTTTGGTCCACTTTCAGTCCTTCTTTCTGTTTACAGAAGATTTAATTATACATTTTTTAAAAAATTGTTTATTTTTGAGAGAGGGAGAGGGAGGCACGGAGGAGAGGGAGACACAGAACATGAAGCAGGTTCCAGGCTCTGAGCTGTCAGCACAGAGCCTGATGCAGGGCCTGAACTCACGGACCGTGACATCATGACCTGAGCTGAAGTTGGATGCCCAAGTGACTGAGCCACCCAGGCACTGCTGGTTATCATTTAATTATAAATTTGGTTTTCATTTATCAGACCCTTGAGAGAACAGAAAGGTGCGTGTCAGTGTCCAGTCTGCTACATAAAGCAGCAAAATGTCTTAGTTTCACTTTTATTTCTGTCGATTATGATTATGAATGATCGGCGTTTTCAATTTTCATTTGACACATCAGACATACAAAAGTGCTTCTGAGTTTACGAGTATTTAGGTTTTTTTGCTTTATATTTCTTGTTGCATTTTTATAACGTAGTATGTTCTGTATAATTTCTGCCTTTGGGGATTCTGTGGATTTATCTTTGTGGTCTAATATAAAATCATTCTTAAAAATGTTAAATGTAGTGGTAATAATAGCTAACCCACACAGCACATATTACATGTCAGACGACATGGTAATTTCTTGGCAAGGATTATCTCCTTTGATTCTCTGAGCACCTTGATTAGGTACATACTGTAGTCAGTCCATCAAAGTAACCAGGGACATGAAGGATGAGTCAGTAACCCAAGGAACTGTCCTTCCTTCTTCCTCATGGTGGGGTCAAGGCTAGGCCCAGCACATTTCATTTCAGGGTGATAAACACCACCCTATACTGCTTCTCATTGAATTAGTGTGGTCACTGTTGGTAGGTTGTAGTAAGTTTGGTATATACATTTGTTACTTTGACCTTCATAGTTTTATTATGGATGCTTGTATGTATGTATGTGTTCATGTGGCCTTCTTGCTGTGCTTGGAAGAGAAGCAGGTTGAATTTCCCCACTATTCTTGGGTTAACTTTTAATTCTTTGTTATATGGTGTATAACGATGCCCTGTGTAGGTTGTACTGCTTTTTCTTACAAGGGATCTTTTTCTCAATGATGTTAGCCCTAATTTTTTTTTTTTTTTGAGATTTATATTGGAAACCCTGTTCCACTTTTGTTTACCATGTACAGTCCTATATTTATCCACTCCTTTTCCACTAACATCTTTAGTTACCTTGTTTTAGGTGTCACTGTCCTATTCATTCAGCAAACGTTTATTGGGGCCTACTTGATGCGAGGTGTACTGTCTTGGGGCTTGCGGGGTTGGGCAAGACAAAGTCTTGCATTTGTGGACCTTCTGGGCTGGTAGGGGACACAGATAAGAAACAAGTAAACCCAAGAAGGAACTGGAGCATTTTGGATCTGCTCTAATGTGGTAACAACTAGCTGTATGTGGTTATTAAAGTTTACATTTAAAAGTAATTTAAAATTTTTTTTACTTGTATCAGCCATATTTTAAGTGCTCACTAGTCACATGTATGTGATGGATACTGTATTGAACAGTGTAGATAGGGAACGTGCCTGTCACCGCAGAAAGGTTATTGGTCAGTGCAGATGCTGTCCTGAGTATGGGGACACTTGTGAGGTACAGGGTATTGGGACTCCAGGGGTGCCTGAAATGGTGATATTTAAACAAGGGGCTGATTATGTGAAGAAGCCAGTTTTTTGAGGGCATCATATGTAGATATAGTTGTATGTAAGTATTTGGTATAGACTAAGGAATGTTTTGTTACTTTAAATAGTTGATAGTTTAAAACTATAAGGGTTTTAAGATGGTCTGTTTTTTTCTTTTTCTGATAGGAGTGGTTTCTGGTGAGATTGGTGAAAACATTTACTTAGCACATTGTAATACATTTTTCTTTTACTTGAATAAATCTTGTAGGCATTATTTAATTTTGTAGAATGAAAAAACAATTTAGTGTTTCATAAGTACTTTGGGCTTGTCTTTGAACTAAGATAAAGTAAGTTTTTGCTCTGCGTCCTCTAATTCTTTAGTCAGTTTCTGATACTAAGCATTTGTGTTTTCATCGTAAAAAAAAAATTCAGAAGTTAATCCATCTCTCCCTTGAAATTTCACGCGTTTGGAAATTGAAGCATAATTGACTTGGCCTTGGTCACAAAATGGGTCGGTGGCAGATCACTGACTAGATGCTTTTCCTTGTAACTTCTGGTCCAATGTCCTACCAATCTTTTTTTTTTTTTTTTTTTCCAAATTGATCACTTTTAAAGTATAATTTTTTTAAGACAATCTCCTCAACACATGGTGTTGGGAAAACCGGATAGCTCCATGGAAAAGAATGAAACTGGACCACTTTCTTACACCATACACAAAAATAAATTCAAAATGGGTGAATGGTCTAAATGGGAGAACCGAAACCATGAAAATCCTAGAAGAGCGCACAGGCAGTGATGTCTCTGACGTCGGGGAAAGCATCATTTTTCTAGATCTGTCTCCTGAGGCAAGGGAAATAGAAGCAAAAATAAACTGTTGGCACTACATCAAAATAAAAGGCAACCTGTGGAATGGATAGAAGATATTTGCAAATGACATATCAGTATCAGTATCCAAAATATATAAAGAACTTCTACAACTCAACACCCAGAAAACAAATAATCCAATTATTTGTGGGCAGAAGACATGAACAGACATTGCTCCAGAGAAGACATCCACATGGCCAACAGACCTATGAAAAGATGCTCAACATCACTCATCATCAGGGAAATGCAAATCAAAACTACGAGATATCAACTCACACCTATCAGAATGGCTTAAAATAAAAAACACAAGAGACAACAGGTATTGACGAGGATGTGGAGAAAAAGGAAGCCCTGTACACCGTTGGGAATGCAAACTGGTGCAGCCACTGTGGAAAACAGTATGGAGGTTCCTCAAAAATTAAAAATAGGACTACCCCACGATCCAGTAATCACACTAGTGGGTATTTATGCAAAGAATAACACTAATTCAGAGGGATACGTGCACCCCTATGTTCATAGCAGCATTATTTGCAATAGCTGAATTATGGAGGCAGCCCAAGTGTCCATACATAGGTGAATGGGTAAAAAAGATGTGGTATATATTCACAATGGCATATTACTCAGCCATAAAAAGAATGAAATCTTGCCATTTGCAACAGCATGGATGGAGCTGGAGTATAATGCTAGGGAAATAAGCCAGAGAAAGGTAAATATCATATGATTTCACTTGTATGTGGAATTTTAAGAAACAAATGAGCAAAGAAAAAAGACAAACCAAGAAACAGACTCTTAAACTGTAGAGAACAAATTGATGGTTAGTTGAGTGGGGAGTTGGGTGGGGAGATGGGTGAAATAGTGGATGGGGATTAAGGAGTGCACTTGTCATGATGGGCACTGGGTGATTTATGGAATTGTTGAGTCACTGTTGTATACCTGAAACTTCCATAACGTTGACTAAAGAATTAAAATTTAAAAAACAGTATACTCTTTTTATTTAGAGGCAGAATACTAATCATACAAATAACCTAGGACTTTTTCAGTTTGTATATGGTTAAGACATATGAATGGCTAATTCAAGAAGTGTTGAAATCCGTTAGAATTATGTCTGTATGTTAGAGTTCTGACAACATAAACACTTTCCTATGGTTCTTCTCTCAGTGTGATTTGTTTCCCTCCATGGGTCCTGTGTAGCTTAAGAACCAGGAAAGCAGAGGTTCTCTGGCTGACATGAACACTGATTAGCCCAGAGAATGTGCAAGCATCAATAAGAATATGGTTCTCAAAAAAAAAAAAAAAAAAAAAAGGAAAAAGAATACGGTTCTTATCAACTCACACATTCAACCATTTTTTCCGAATTAAAAAAATCTTATGACTAATTTTCTCCATGAAATAAAATTTTCCACCTGAAAATGATATTTAATAATTTATCAACCTTATTTTCTGTTGGATAATGAAACAGAAACTTCACTAAAACTAGTAGTTTTTGGGACAATATGTATATGATCCATGCTTATAAAAATTACTGTAGAAGTGGATATGTAAATGTTTAACTGTTCTGATATTTTCTCTCTTATGTATACAATCATTGGCCTAACAAGTGGAACATAACCTTCAGCCAAATACTGCTCGACTCAGAAATAAAACGGTTAATTACATTTTCCTTCTCCTCTGTGGTTAAGGCCTTCCAAAATTTTTATTTTGCATTTTCTATTAAAGCACGACTTGTTCAGCTTTAGTCCCATCACAACCAGTTCTGCAGAGGGCATTGCTGTTCATGTCTCCTGTACGTGAGCGTGCGTTTCTTGGGGCCATATTCATGGGAGAGTACATGGTTACCCCAGCACATCCCATTTTTATTTTATGTTAATGCTCATAATTGTGCGATGTTACTTGGTTTCCTAGTTCTCCTCAGACCTTATTTTTCTCCATTTACAGACGGGCCAAGGTTGCTCGGGTGATTGGTTTACTGGCCTCACACACAACTGAGCTCCAGGAAAATACACCTGTTACTGAGGTAATTGTTTTATTACTGAAATGTTATGAATGGCAAAAAAAAAAAAAAAAAAAAAAAATCGTTCCTGATTTTGTGATTTAGAACATGCAACTTTCGTTGACCTTCACGTAAGTTTTTCTTTGTGGAGTTGTGGCATTTGTAAAATAGGCTCAGTAGGCTCTTAGGCTTAAACACAGCCACACATTTGCAACCTGTTCTGTTATTAAAGGTGATATGGCAGAGTTAAAAGGCTTATAGGCTCTCTTATTATTTCAGTAATTTTTGGAGAAGGTTTATTTCATTGCTAGTTTCCTTGTAGTCTCTCTAACATCTTATTATACCTAATTTATTTCCTAGTGAAGCACAGCTCGTAATTCAGATTAAACTCCTTTTTACCCTGAAGTTAGTATTTACATCCTCATCAGTTGTCAGTTGTTTCTGACTGTGACCCCAGTATTTAATGGACGTGCATACTTGGAAGATATTTTGAAGTGTACACCATTTCTTTCGAGTACTGATACTGGGAAGCATCTCTTAATCAGTAAATTCAAGTCCCACTAAGTGAAATCTGTTGCACTGCCTTTTTGAGTGTCTGTTTCCCCTTGGATTGGGGAGTGTCAAGAGTTGAAATAGGTGAAAAGAACCAAGGCTTTTAGGGGCAAGGTTAAGAACTCCTGAAGGAAAGAGAAAGTGTGAAAGAGAGGGGATCTTGTAGAGCCAGAACCTGGTGGTATGGTATTTGAGACTTTAAGAGCAATTGTTGAGCCAAGTATTGTCCAATAGAACTTCCTGTAGCGATGAAAAATGTTCTGTAACTGTGCTGTCTGGTACCTCAGCCAGTTGCTGGGATGGCATCCCAGTTAGCCCTCTTCTGAGTAGATACAAATGGGCAGTTCATTTAAGGTCACTGGATTTCCTTTGCTTCAGTTCCATCCCCATTTTCTGCAAATTGTGAGAGCTCTGAGCTACTAAAGGAAATGGCACTAAGTCTAACCCTTTTTCTTGTTTTCTGGGACCAGTGTGACCCCTGATGGTACCTAACTTGGTTATCAGAGAGGAATAAACTAGACTTTTAATCTAAAATACCAAGCAGCTAGGGCAATATCACTCATCACAGAGGCTTAGTAGCTCAAAAGTTGGAGGGTGGCTTCTCATGACTCAGAACAAGGGTTTCCAATGAAATAGAGTGGCTGTAGGAGTTGAAAGAGAAGTTAAAGAAAAATTCTAAGACCTGTTCGTGACATTCTAGAGGGCTGGGTAATCAAAATTGGCAGTCAGTGCTCGGGAGCAGCGTGCCATGAAGAGTGAGCCCTGAAGGTACAAAATATGACTGTCATATAGGTGCTGTAATAAGTAGGATGAGTATCTTAGAAGTGGAGTGAGTGGATTTGAAGATCAGGGAGGCGCCTGGGTGGCTCAGTCAGTGAAGTGTCCAACTCTTGGTTTTGGCTCAGGTCATGATCTTATGGTTCGTGAGTTTGAGCCCTGTGTCAGGCTCCTCGCTGGCAGTGCAGAGCCTGTTTAGGATTCTCTTGCTCTCCCTTTCTCTCTGCCCCTCCTCCACTTGCTCTGTTTCTCTCTCAAAAATAAACAAACTCTGAAGATCAGCTGGAAGAATTCTCTTAGGATTCAGAAGAAAAAAAGAAAGGTTAAAAATTACGAACTTAAATCATGAAAGATAGTTCTGGAAGATCTGGTCTGTCCAGTATGGCAGGCACTAGCCTTTGAAAAGCAGGTGGTCTGGGGGCACCTGGGTGGCTCAGTTGGTTAAAACCGGTGTCTGACTTCAGCTTAGGTCATGATCTCACGGTTTGTGGGTTCAAGCCCCATATCAGGCTCTGCGCGGACAGCTCAGAGCCTGGAGCCTGCTTCAGATTCTGTGTCTCCCTTTCTCTCTGCCTCTCCTGCTCTCACTGTTGACACACACACACACTCACACTCTCTCTCTCTCAAAAATAAATAAACATTAAAAAAAATAAAAAAAAGGTAATCTGAATTGAGATGAACTTCAAGTAGAGAACACATACCAGATTTTGAAGACTCCATATGAAAAAAGAAAAAAGCATCTCACCTGTACATTTTTTATAGACTACATTTTCAAATGACTGAATATTATTTGGATAAAAATATTGTTTGGTTATTTCTGATAATGTATTTTTATGCAGATAATATTTTTGGATACATTTGGGTGGATAAATTATTACAGTTAATTTCACTTTTTTCTTTTTTGATATGGCTCCTAGAAAATTTTAAATCACCTTTGTGGCTTGAATTGTATTCCTGTTGGACAGCACTTGTCAAAGATAAACATAATGGGATTTCCAGAAGAAGAGATCAAAGCAAACATTCATGAAAGAAATAATAGAAGAAAATTTCACCCTGAGCTGAAAAAAGTCTCAATCTTTAGATGAAAGGTTTCACCAAATGTCAGGCAAGATGCTGAAAAAAGACCCATAATTAGTCCTATCCTGGTGAAATTTGTAATTATAAAGAGTAAAAGAAAACCAAAACTCAGGTTATAAACAAAAGTGAATTAGACTTGCATATAATTTATTTGTACCACTATTTCAGCTGAAGATCGCCGTGGAATTAGACCAACACTAAGAAAGCGGTAGAAAAAGAACACTTACGGGATCGTGTGACCTTAAATTTCTCTGTACAGCCATCCTGTTGTTTGATTTTTGAGGACAAAAGACTTTTTCAGAAATTCAGAGACTCCATCTTAATTTCACCCACATGTCTAAAAAATTGTACTCGAGCAAGCTGCTTGAGCAGCTGTCTGTAAACAAATCTTAAGGTAACAGAAAGCAGCAGCAAATATAGACAGTGACTCCATTAGCATCTAAGTCCAAATAGTAGCTGTTAATGTTGTGACATGTGACCTGGAAAGAATGGATTCTTCAGAAAGAATATATATATATATATACAATGTTAAAAAATGAATAGTAATATGGAAGTAAATTCTACATTGCTTTAGAAGATCTGGAAGGGTAGAGGAGAAGGGAATAGGAAAGAAAAAGGCAAATTCGTTGTTCTTTTACTATTTAAACATTTATTGAGTGTCTGCTATGGGTATGGTAGTGTGTTATGTGCAGGAAGACCATTATTCCAGGCACGTTCTTCCGGAAGAAATTCATCTACTATTTTCTATTTATTTTGTATTGATTTATTTTAACTATAAGTATTTACTGTATGAATACTATTTTGTATTTATTTATTTTAGAGAGAGAGCATGAGTGGGGAAGGACAGAGAGGGCGAGAGAATCCCAAGCAGGCTCCTCACTGCCAGCACATTGCCCAGCACCGGACTCGATCTAAAGAATTATGAGATCGTGACCTAAGCTGAAACCAAGAGTCGGACGCTTAACCGACTGAGCCACCCAGGCGTCCCTGATACTTTTTTTCCTTGTATTGATACTCTTTTATTCCTTGTTTAACAAATATTTGTTGGTGTCCGTGTACAAAGTACAGACTAGGTACCAGGGTATAGTGCTGAGCAAGAGAAATAAAAATGTTTTGATGGAGTGTACGTTCTAGTGTGAGGAGAGAGAGCAGATATCTAGTTTAGGTGCTAATAGATGCAGCGGAAAAGCTAAAGAAGGATAGTGGGGTCTGAGAGGGATGAGGTGATGGTGGCACTATTTTAGATGGGTTGGCCAGAGAAAGCCTGGGGTAGGAACATCCAGGAAGAGACCTGAAGGGTTTGAGGGAGCACGTCCCTCGGCTGGGTGAGCCGCACGTGCAAAGGGCTGGAGATCAGAGGAGCGGTTGGCATGTTTCGAGGAACAGCATGGAGGTGATGTAGCTGGAACTGAGCAAGAGGAAGACTCCTGGCAGGAGATGGGGTTAGTGAAGTCGCCAGGGGTGAGGTCGTCCCAAGCCTTGTCGTAAGCCCTGCTCAGATTTGGGACTTGATTCTGAATGAGATGGGAAGCCACTGAGCAGAGAGCCTCCATGTAGCTTGTATCTGAAGAGAATCACTCTGTCTGTTACAAGGACAGGGGCAAGGTCGAATCAGAGAAAGCACTTTAAGGGCCTGTGCTGTGCAGTAGTTCAGATGGTGATGGTGACTTGGATGGACTAGGTTCATAGTGGTAGATGCTGTAAAAAAAGAAAAATGATCTCAATCTGGATATGTGCTGTCTTTTGAGATTTTGAAATACCGAGGCATCAGAGAATTGCAAGTCAAAACCAACGTGAAATATCAAGACAGTCACCAGATTGGCAAAAATTAAAAAGCCTCAGTCCTAAATGTTGGTGAAAGTACTGAGCAGAAGCAAGGCTTCTGTGCTGCTGGTGGGGATGTACATGGGCATAGCCACTCTGGAAGACTGCTGGGTGATCATCTTCAAGAACTGAGTACATCTCCGGGCACCTGGGTGGCTCAGTCGGTCAAGCGTCTCACTTCGGCTCAGGTCATGATCTCACAGCCCGTGGGTTTGAGCCCCACATTGAGTTCTGTGCCGGTAGTTCAGAGCCTGGAGCCTGCTTGGGATTCTGTGTCTCCTCCTCTCTCTTCCCTTCCCTTGTTCTTTGTCGCTCTCTCTCAAAAATAAAGATGATAAAAAAAACAACAAAAAACTGAGCACATCTTTCCTCCGTAAGCCAGCATCTCCTCCTTTGTCACCCAGGGTACCAAATGACACACGAGAATGTGTATGACCGGCATGATTTGTAATAGCCCTAAATTTGAAATAACTCCCGTGTCTGTCAACAGTAGAACAAAGCGTGTCACCCTCACAGAGCGGAATACTAAATAGCGTGAATAGTGAGCCACAGCATTGGGTGGCAAGCCTGAATGAATCTCCTAGGCATAGACAGTTGTCCTAGATATCAGTAGGATGTTTTCTGGGAAAGACCGATCTGTAGACTCAGAAACGTCCTGAGGGTGAGAAGGTTCTTGTTTAGAGGGTCAGTTCCCCCTTCATTGTGGACACCCTGAAGGAGAGGTGTGTGTGTAGGTAGCCGTCACGGAAGGTGTGCAGGTGAGGGGGTGCCTTGGGGCAGAGTCTGGGAAGACCGGCTGGAGGCCAAGGCTAGTGCTGAGAGGTTGCCCACGCCTGGCTGGCATCTTTGTGCGCGGGGCTCCTGGTGGCCATGATTCCAGGAAGTATGTTCTGCCGTAGGAATTCCCGTCGGTCTGGGCAGAAGGCCTCTGTGGTGACCAGGGACCTGTCAGTCACCCTGGGCGATGTGCTCGGCTCACACCCTGGCCCCGGGCCCGTGGCCTGTCCCCACTGGCAGTTGCCGTCGGTGCTGTCACCGAGACCGTTGGATCGGGCGGTTCTTGAACTTGTCTCTGTGCGGACTCAGGGTGTTTGTTGGCCAGCACGTTGGCCGGTCCCTCCTCAGGGACCGGATACCTTGTGTCCCCCGACTCCTGGTGGCCGTCCCTTATCAGATACCATTGCATTCTTGATGCTGCCTCCATTGGCGGGAGGGCATGGGTGTTAATTCCTGAGGTTCTCGCGTCTTTCCTTGGTGTACCGTTCTTTTCTGGGGGCTGCTGATGTTTTATTAATTTGAAATGGACCTTGGGGAAGATTATACTTACTAAAAAAATGTACTCGTGGGTCATGATATATCTGGGAAACTTCCTAGTTATGCATATTATATTGTGAGCTAAGTTCTTCTGGATAATGAGAAGTGCACAGAGTACCTTGGAATTGTGCCAGGTACTCCTGTATGCTGTTACTTCTTACACTTTTTCATTCTGTATTCGTTCCTGCTCTGAGCTGTTGGTTGTCACAATTGAAGCAGCCACTAGAGGGCACTTGAACACTAGAAACCAAGTTTCAGAAGTTTAAGAGTTTATCTCTTAGCCTCAAGAAGCTGGCGTAACGGGTATGCAACATGGTGTTTCATCTTTTTCCTGTTTTTTTCGGGTTCTTGCTGCAGGGCGTGTGGTTTTATTCCATTAGTGATTATTGCTGTTTGAGATGAATGCCATGGCAGCCTCTCCAGGAAAGTGCAGTCATTCCAGGGGATTTGAGAGCCCCGTGGAGCCCATCGGTGAAGCTTAGCTTCAGGACTCTTGAGACCAGGTTTCTGTAACACTCACGGTTGTGGGTGTTCCTGGTTTCACGAATAAAATTTTGGGTGTGAGATACTGACTTGGCTAGTAGGTTTACTACTGGTGGACCCCCCCCCCCAAAAAAAAAGAATTGTGGTTGAAGATCTTCTAGGCATTTAGAAAGTATAGAACCTCATTTTATAACCTAGTATTCTGCAGTGCCTGGCCCAGCAGAGCAACGAGTGTCTGAGGCACCGAGTCAGCGCTGGAGGATTTAACAAGTCCTTGAAAGAATGGTAGGGAAGTATGGCAGTATCATTGGTTAGAGGGAAGATACGGAGAAATAGCTGCTTTACTATCTTTGTGGTATAATGGAA
Organism: Lynx rufus; assembly: GCF_022079265.1. Taxonomy (NCBI): domain Eukaryota; kingdom Metazoa; phylum Chordata; class Mammalia; order Carnivora; family Felidae; genus Lynx; species Lynx rufus. The sequence continues at coordinate 9,368,025 of NW_025814867.1, read as the reverse complement.
GTCTCTTTCGTCTCGCACTTTCACCGATGGCTACAGAGAAGAGCTGGTCGTGGTCTCTTGCGTGTATTTAGAAGCGTTTATTCCGTTCTTTTTCTTTTCTCCAGAGACAGGCAACTTGTTAAGCCTCTCCTTCTAGATGACACGCTTACTACCCCGTAATCATTGTGCTGCTTATGTGTAATATTTTTCAGGAAATATTCCTGGTATTGTACATAGATTTAGTCTTAAGCATGCAGTGTAAGCATATGTTACAGAAAAAGTTGAATATAGAACCCTGAAATTTAGAACTTGGAAGGAAAGTTAACAGCCTTTCTAGTTTGACCCCTTCATCAAACATTTTTATAGTGGAAACTTTGAGCATACATCAAAGTAGAGAGACTAGCATAAGGATTTACCGCTCACTTCCGATAATTATCAGCACTTGGCCAATGTTGTTTGTCATCTGTCTCTTCTCTCCCTCCCAGTCTCATTCCCTCTCCTTCCCCTCCCCTTTATGGTCATGTTTGTTTAAAAAAAAAAAAATCCCAGATATCATATTTAACGCATAAGTATTTCAGTATATATATCTAACAGAAAAGGATTTTTAAAAATATTATAATAGCAGTATCACACCCAACCAAATCAAGTGTTTTTTTTTAATTTTTTTTTTTTAATGTTTATTTCTGAAGGGGAGAGAGACAGCGTGAATGGAGAAGGGGCAGAGAGAGAGAGAGAGAGACAGAGTGTGAGTGGAGGAGGGGCAGAGAGAGAGAGAGAGAGAGACAGAGTGTGAGTGGAGGAGGGGCAGAGAGAGAGAGACAGAATCTGAAGCAGGCTCCAGGCTTGAGCTGTCAGCACAGAGCCCCACGTGGGGCTCGAAGTCACAAACTGCAAGATCATGACCTGAGCAGAAGTCAGAGACATCTAGTATCCAGTCAATATTCAGATTGTTTTCTTTTTTCTATTTTTTTTTTTTTTGCAGTAGTGATTAGTAAAATTTTATTGTGCACATACTAAGACAGTTTGTGAACTGGGAACACTCAAAACACGGAATGAGGCTCAGAGGTATGCTCTTGTAAAGCAGCTTTTATACTGGGAAGGCAGTATGTGTGGATTCTTTAAAGTGCTTGGTGATAACATTGGGGTCTTCTTAAAGGGAGTTGGTTAGTGGTTATCCTCCTATCAACTTGGGGGACTGTTGATGTTTCACCTCTGATACCCCGACGAATAAGCAAGAAGCGACCAAGATGAGGTCATCCTTGCTGGTTTTGCAAGATGAGTTAAATGAAGCTTTGCTTATATGACTGACTGGTTTTGTCTGCTCAGGAAATTGTCAAGTCTGGTCTCCGTGTTGGATTTTAATGATACCCTCTTTTTTGTCGTGCTCTCAGCAGGCCAGAAAGTCCCGCATTCGCTGTTTTCTGTTAGGAGTTGTCAGGCTGGAAAGCCACGTGGTCTCCGTCTTCATCACTTCTGTGGTTGTTGTTGATGTTCTCCCGTGTCCTGATGCTTAAGGATGCCATTTGGTGCGCATGTGGCTGTCAATAGGCATTTGACAGCCTGGAGAGCATGCAACCCACTAGGGAGGTTCATCTGATGGTTGTAAGGAGAACAGTAGCCAAGGACTGAAAAATCGCCCAGAGCGGGGATTCCTAGGAGCCAAGGCTTAATCAAGAAAATGGGTCTGTGGGAGAGGTGTCACTTACTTGATGAAAAATTTTATCTGCTCTTTAGGCTCCTTTAGACTTTGGGTCACAATTCCTGATTTGTCAACAACGGAAACAATATTTCACCAACTACAGGACATGCAGCTCCTTGTTGGGCAGTCAGGGCCTCAAGGACTGTCCCATTTTGGTGTACCGTTGGAGATAAACCATTTATTTCAGCGTGTACTGCTTGGAGAGCATTTAGGGTATCGTTGAAACCTTTTTCCAGTAATTGCAGAAAAACTAACAAGTGATTTTTTTTTTCTAATTCATTAACTCCTTGTTGAAGGAAGAGCATTCTGACAAATGTATAGAAACCAGAGCTTTTTTGAATAATGGGATTTGAAAGCTTGTGGGGACGCTCGCCTCTGAGGACTCACTTGATGTACAAATGATCATAGCTTAGATCTGGCTAGCCTCCAGGGATTCCTGTTTAGTCATTTTAGCTTCAGGACATCCTAACATACGGTGTCCAGACCATTTGGATGGAAACCTTTGTATATCTTATTACCACAGAGAATGAATAACCCGGTATTACTAAGAAAGCCGGAATGTGGATCCCAGAACCCCCAGGTCAGGGACAATGTGGACGTCATGGCTACTCTTTGGTTTGTAGGCATCAGCACATGTCCATCTTGAATGGCTGTGGTTTTCATGCGGATAGGAACAGAAAACATTCCTCTGCATTTGGTTTAGCTTGTAATGGGATTATGGAGGCGTTCCATTTACCTACAGAGTTTTCATTGAACGTCATTTCCTGGACAGTGTAATCATAGGTATCATTGTCACTGTCTAATTTTAAATCTGTCATTATACATAGGAATCCAGTCTCCTTTATCCGAGTCCAACTAGAGGGTTTGATTACAGAGGGAGTTTGGAACGTGCACCAAGTCAGGTCTAGGACCATTAAGGTCCTTCATGCACAGGGACAGGTTATCAGCAATGAGGTTTATAGTGGTTATGGGTCATCTTTTGGGCTCTGGGGCTTCTGCTCAATCCCACATTAATTGCTCCTTGCTGTGAGTGGGGGCTGCTGAGTGGAGGTGTCCTGGCCTTTGGGGGTGGGAACCTTGTGCTGGTGGTGGCCTGAGTTTTGTGGTGCCTAGAGGACAGGCCCTCCTTTGTCTCCTGCAGCCACACTAGTTACTCCCAGGGAGCCATGGGATCAGAGCCACTCTCCAGATTTTCTTGACGGTCTCCTACATTCATTTTGTAACTTTTCATTGGTCGAGGGTTGAAATAGGGTCTTGCGTTGCATTTAGATAATGTAGACTCTTAAGTCTTAATTTCAAACATTTCCCTATTGTTTTTGTTTTTTGTTTTTGTTTTCTTTTTTTTTTTACTATCATCCACTAAAGGCAAATTGTCATTTGTTTTAGCCAAAGCTGGAATAGTGGAAATCTTATTCCACCCTTTTGGTGTCATTTAACATGGTCCTTAATCACCTGCATTTCCTGTGAACTGCCATTTTTGATGTATAGCCTTGATTAGATTCAAGTTCAGTTTTATGAGAGCGTGATTGGAATTCCTCACACTTGGTTCTGTGTATTTCCTGTTGCCTCACAGGGAGAGGCAGGCAATGTCTGGTTGCCTCATCGTTGGTGATGTTAGGATTGCTCACTGGTTACAGGTTTTGTCAGCCTTGTTGCCGGGTTGCCCATCTCTCTTTTACTTCATAGTTCTTAGCATCCATTGATCGTTGTTTAAACGCCTTAGTCCTTTAGGGTTGCAACAATGATGATTTTCACTTACTTACAGTCGGGAGTTTTTCTTAGAGCAGAACTTGCCCATATCAACTACATTATTATCCTAAAATCTAGTTTGTTTAGCAAAGGCAGGATAAGTGGTTGTTTCCTTTATAGACTGTTTTTCAGAACAATGAGTTGGTGCGTTGGTAATCTTGATGTGGCCAATGAGATTTTCTTTGTATTATTAAGAACTGTGGATTAATATATGTATGTTTATGTATTTCAGTCTTTGGCATTACTAGTCTTTTTGATGCTTTAATTGCAGTAAGTCCAATGGGAACCCTTTCGAGTTTGCTTCTTACTTTTCAACATGACTCTACTATCTCTGATAACTTGCCTGCATTCTGTCAACAAGATTTCACAGGCTTAGCTTGGGAATAACTAAGCCCTAGTTTTGACATCAGTTTTCTAAGGAACTTTGTTTAATTTTGATTGGAAATGGTACTTAGAGAACAAAGTCTGGGTATGAGTGCTCTTTGCTACCTAGATTATCATTTCTTCTAGAATTTTCCAAAGGTTAGAATTAGGAAACACTATTTCTTAAAATGAAAAATAAGTCCATTCATACTGATCTTTCCAATTTCCAATTTAAATTTGAGTTTTTACCTCTTTAAAATTTTTATTTTTCTTTTAAGCTGAAAATCTTGGCTGCTAATGACATTAACATAATTATTTGCTTCAACCTATGGTTTAGAATAGTTTAAAAACAATACCAATCCAATATTGTTGCTAACAATAAAAATGTGAAGTACAGTTTAAAGTATTTTTGTAGCATTTTGTTTGGTTTTGTTTTTCGTTTTGGTCCTTGGGATATAATTCACTGGATGATGTATACAGCTAAAATACTGAGTTTCAGGTTGACTGAAATAATTCTTTGTTACCGACATGATATATAATCATATAGTGTTTTCAATTTGTGTTACATATTTAGGGATTAGGGATTTAGGGATTACTTTGTGCTTGCTTGCTTGGTTTAAAAATTATAATGCTTTTTATTTAATTGAAGAGTTACAGATATACAGAAATATGTACAAAACATATATATCATGCTCAGTAAATTGTCACAAAATGAAAACCCAGGAAACTGAGACTGGGTTAAGAAATAGAACATTACCAGCACAACAGGCGATTCCTTACACCCTTTACCAATCATTAGTCTCTCCCTTTGTTCTATGGGTGATTACTACCATAATATCTAATACTATGATTATTTTGTCTGCTTTTGAATTATATTTAAAGTATATCATATGACATGTACTCTTTGGTATCTAGCTATTTTTGTTCCATATTATGTTTGGGGAATCCTTGTTTTAGGAACCTGTAGTTCATTTTCTTCAAATGGATATATCACCACTGGAGGTGGACCTTTGGGTAGTTTTCCATATTTGGCTGTTATAAGTAATTCTTGGACACTCATTTTGATATAGTTGTGTGAACTTTATGTTGGGTAAACCTAGGAGTTAGAATTCCTTATCATAGGGTATGCATATGTTCAACATTAGAGGATAGTCTAAATGATTTTCTTAAAAAGTTGTATAAAACGAAAATGAAAGAATTTCTAGTGTTCTGTATTCTCATTAATACTTGGTTTTCGTATAAAATCTCGTTAAATAAGGCTCTACCAGGTTTTTATTTTTAGCGTGAATGAGTGTTGAATTTGATTATAGGACATCTATAGAGGTGATGGCATAGTTTTTCTGTCTCTATTAACAGGAATTATTGGCATTCCTAAAATTAAACCACCTTTGTGTTTTTAGATGAAACTCCACTTGGCTTGTGGAGTTTTTGTTTTTACAATCCGCTGGTGGTTTTAAGGGGGGGAGGGTGTGCTAATATTTCTTACGGATTTGTCGTCCTGTTTTTATCCCCCATGGCTTTGATTTCTTGAAGAATCCAAGCTACTTGTCTTGTAGAATGTTCTACATTCTGGATTCGTCTGTCTGTTTTTTCTGGGTCATCTAGTCCCTAAAGTTCCTATAAACTGTAAGTTAGGTTGAGAGGCTTGATTAGATTCAGATTAAACTTTGTTTTGGGGTAAAAATTTATCATAGGTGATGTTGGGTGTTTCATATTTCATCATACCAGGAAGCAGATAGTGTCAGGTTTCCACGATTAGTTATACTTTGATCACTTGATTAAAGAGGTGAGGCCAAATCTATGCATTCTGGGGTGCATCTTTTTCCTTTGCAGCGTCACTTTAACTGGCATGTTAAATATACAGTAAGAAATCAATTATATGGGTTATAACTGTTTTAACCTTTTTCTAAATTGAAATGCACAATTTTAGTTTATGATGGGTTAATGTATTAGCTGTCATTGATTGCTATTTTCTTTTTCTTTTCAACAGATTAATTTACTAAGTTCAGTATGCTATGCAACACTGTTATTGTCATTATTTTGAAATGAATCTAATTTTAAAAATTTATTTACTTATTTTTTAAGATTTTATTTTTAAGTAATCTGTACACCCAACGTGGGGCTCGAACATATAACTCCAAGGTCAAGAGTCTCATGCTCCACTGACTGAGCCAGCCAGGCTCCTGTATTTTGTTTTTTATGTCTTTTTTTTTTTTTTTGGTAGGATAATCACATTTTGTGATTTCATTGCTCAACAGAATGATATCTCCCAAGAATTCTTGACTTAAGATTATCAACACTGTGATATTCACCCTTCTACTGAATTGGTTTTACAATTAAATTTTATATTAAGCAGTGGATATATGGTGATTGGAAGCATTATTTAACTTACTTAGTTCTCTCTGAACATTGTGTGCTTTTGGAACTCTAAGCACAGGATGCGATGAACTGCATTTAGAGACAGATCCCACGTGTATTTTAGAGGTTGTGGTATAGAGTGTTGACTTGGAGCCCTTGTTCAGAGTGAAGCGTAGATGATCGCACCACTTCCTCTGCTGTCCCTGGTGGCTTGAGTCCTGGAGCATTTTCTTGCTGCACAACGACGCACAGTCTGTTCTGTCATGGTCCTAATTTCCCACAATCCTAGTTATTCAACTTAAAACTTCTTTGAAGAACAAAGGATACTTGTTGCAATTTTGGCTGTATTTTTAAGTGTATTTTACGTACATACACAAAATTGTTTTTCCCCACCTTTTCCGTGTAACATTTACTATTTTTTTCTCATTATAAAAATAACATCTGGCCTTCTAATTATCACATTTTAGCTACTTAGATAACCTGAAAGTACTTCAGCAGCAAAACAAAACACCCAAAAAACAAACAAACAACTAGAAATGCGGGGATAAAGTCTTTTACAAAGAGACTTTAAAATAGCCGAATGCACAAGAAAATAAGGGAAATTCTCAAAAGTCAGAAACAGGGACAACTGAAATCTGAAATATTAAGACATTAAGACTGTTTAGAATAAGCACGTTGGTGGGTTATTCCTGTCAGGTTTTGAGTTGGTACAATTTAAGGATAGAAGATGCAGCCTGAGGTTCTCCTGAACCTCTCCTGAAGCAATTAGTTGGAGATAGGACCCTAGATGAGCTACGCCTACTAGTGAACGGGGCATTTAGAAGTGGGTGGGGAGGAGCAACCCACCTATCCAAACAGAGAGATAACAAGTTTGTTGATTTTTATCTTCAATTCTAGAAAAGGAGAAAGTGTCTTCATATAAATTTGGAACCAGTTTTCGGAGTTTCATCATGTTTGGGGTATAAATGTATACTTCTTCCAAAATGAAAAATTAACATAAAGATCAGACCTGGGTTGGATGAATCTGGAGAGAATACGAAAGCAATTCTGTAGAAGCTGGTGAGGGCACACCATTCAAAGGAGGGAAGCAGGCTATGGGAGATGTACTTTTAGTTGGCTTCTTCCCTGCAGGAGTTCGAGTTCATGCAGGGAAGCAGAGTTCAGGTAGAACAAGACAGTTTTGCTGGGCCGAGGAACCGAGGCTGGCATCTGTCATTGCGGGACAGAGTAGAAAAAGAGTAGGGGGGAAATCTTTCAAGGGAAGACCCACAAAATGTGTGTGCCAGTTCCTCTGCGGTCCTTGGCTAACTCGGAAGCTGTGCCGGAGCTGCATGATACTGCATGGAACCAGGCAGAAAGCAGCAGCTGGCAGGTTGAAGAGTTGAGCAGAAAGTTCAGCGGTTGCCCAGTGCTGGGGAGGTAGGCTTTGGGGTCAGGTCCAACCAAGTTAAGAGGGACTCGATAAACACTTGGGGCTTTCCCCTGAAATTCCAGAAGGGCTGCCCTTTAGGTCTAAGAACTATGCCTCAGGACTAAAGGAAAACCAAGCCTTTGTAGGATTGAGGTGATTGACTGGTATTTTAACTGCTTGACAACAAAACTCCACACTCTTTGCAAGAAAATAAGATTATCCACAGGGTTCAGAGGAGAAACTCTTCATGACGCTCAGAGATTTCTTAGACTTGACACCAGAAGCATGATCCATAAAAGCCCCTCCTGCACCCCCACCCCCCAAAAAGCCCGCAAAACAAAACAAAAAAACCCAGCAGATTGGATTTCATCAAAGTGAGAAACTTTGCTGTGGCAGAGGCCCTGTTAAGATGATGAAAAAAACTACACATGGGAGAAAATGTTTGCAAATGACATGTCTGACAAATAACTCATGTTTACAATAGTAAAGAACTCTCAAAACTCAATGGTAAACAAACAAATGAATAAAAAAATTAGAAAATGGCCAATAGACGTGAGAGAGATTTCACCAAAGAGGATATATGCCTGGGAAATAAGTACATGAAAAAGTATTTAGCATTGTTACTCGTTATAGAAATGCAAACTAAGACTGCGTCTACACGTGTAGTAAAACAACTTAATAAATAACGACAGTACCGAGTGCTGGCAAAGATGCTGCGAACTGGACCTTTGTCCACTGCTGGTGGGAGCGTAAAAGACATTTTGGCAGTTTTCTAAAAAACGAAACCTACGTTTACCAGATGACTCAGCAGTTTTGCTCCTGGACTCTATTTCAGAGAAATGAAATCTTCCGTTCATATAAAAGTCTGTATTTGGCGATTCATGCCAGCTTTATTTATAATAGCCCAAACCTGAAAATACTGGCACATCCTTCAATTTGTGAGTCATATAAACCTTGGCACAATCCTTACCGTGGAATATTACTTAACGGTAAAGAGGAAGGAACTATTGATACGCACAGTAGTTTGGGTGGGTTCCAGGGGTGTTGTGCTGAGTGAGAGACTGTGTTAATATATTATTCTTGAAACTACAAGATTACAGAGCTGGAAAACAGATGAGTGGTTGCTAGGGCGTAGGGATACTGAGAGAAGAGGGGGAGTTTCACTGCAAAGGGATAGCACGAGGGAGGTCTTGGTGATCATGGAATAGTTCTGTTGTGATTGCGTGAATCTATGCATGTGATAAAATGATGCGGAGCTCTACATACATGCTGTACCAATGCCACAGTTTTGGTTGTTGATATTGTACTGTAACTGTGCAAGACGTTACCGTTGTGGGAAACTGGAGGAAGAGAATATGGGATCTCTCTGTACGACTCTTGTGGCTCCCTGTGCGTCTACGATTAAGAAAAAGTGTGTTTTCTAAGATATTTCTAAGATGTTCCTAAAATATCTTAGAAAAACCCAGGTTTGTATCTAGGCCTCTTTCCCTTTAACCTGAAAGATCTACTTTAACATTTCACGTTAAATTCTGTCTGGAGATGAATTTACCCATTTTCTCTTTATTTCTTCTTTATTTTTGAGAGTGTTTTCATAGATGACAGAATTCTGAGATAGCACTTTTTTTTTTTCTTTCAACACTTTAAAAATATTGTTTTATCGTCTTATGGCGTGGATGGTTTCTGATAAGAAGTCTGCATTCTTTCATGTCCTTGTTTCCCAGTGTGTAATATATAGTACTTCTCTAATCGCTTTCAAGATTGTCTCTTTAGTTTTGATATTTTCAGCAGTTTGAGTAGCATCTACCTAGTGTCCTCTTTGTAGGTATATCTTGGGCCAGGTTCAACAAGATTCTTGGCACTGTGAGCTCATACCTATGATGAATTTTGGAAAAATTGCGACAATTATCTTGCCAAGTATTTCTTCCGTCTCATTTTATATTTCATGTGTAGCATAAACATATTTGTGTTACGTTGTGTATGAAATATAATGTTGATTTAAAGTGAATTGTGATAATTTACAGATGCTCTTGTAATCTGCAGAGTATCTAGTAAAAAATTAAATAGCTATAGCTAAATAGTCAATAGAAGGGATTAAATAGAATACTAAATGAATGCTCAATTCGAAATAAGTCAGCAACGTAGAAAGAAAGGAAGAAAGAGCAAATGGGACAAAGGGAAAGCCATATAGCAAGATGATGGATTTAAACCTCCCCACATTAGTAATTACAGTCTGTGTTCGTGGCTTAAGTAGTCTATTCAAAAGGGGAGAGATGGTCCTACTGGATAAAGGAGAGAAACCTAGCTGTGTACACTTTAAATGAGACCTACCTTAAAGAGAAAGATAAGCTAAAAAACATGCAAAAAGGATATACCATGGAAACACTAATAACAAGAAAACTTGTGTGGGTATATTAATAACCAAGTAGACATTAAGGGAGCATTATCAGAGATGAGGCTGAGTATTTTATAATGAAAGTTTCAATTCGTTAGGAAGTATGAACAGTCCTTAATCTGTATGTGTCAACAGTGCTTTAAAATAGATGAAGAAAACTTTGCTAGAACTACAAGTAAAAGTAGGCAAATCCGTTCGGATTGTTGGATAGGTTTTAAACAAGGAGTCAGAAAGAACATGTAAGATTTGAATGATACAGATGAAAACGAACTAGTTTGACATTTATAGAACACTAACTCCAACAACTGTAAAACACATTCACCTGAAGTACACATTGAATGTTCCCTAAGATGACATTTTCAGCCACAAAAAACTGTATCTTAACAAAGGATTAAAATAAATTGGATTAATGACGTTAATTAAAATTTAGACTAAATTCTCTGACTACAGTGAAATGAAGTTAGAAATAGATAACGGGAGGAAATCTGGAAAATCCCCCAAATGTTTGGAAATAAAACACTTCTAAGCAACTCATGTGCCAATAAAGAACACTCAAGAGGATTTAAATAATACTGTAAAGTGAATGATAATGGACACCTGATACATCAAAAACTTGGGGGGAATTTAACGTGGAATCAAGAGGGAAATAGCCATAGCGTGAAATGCCCCTATTACAACGGGAGTTCCAAAGACTCTAGTGTGCGTCGGAATTACCTGGGAGGTTTGTTAAGGTGCAGTTTGTTGGCTCTCCCCCACCCCCATCATTTCTCATTCAGTAGGTCTGGAGTGGGGCATGGTAATCTGCATTTCTAATAAAGTTCCTGGGTGATTTTTGATGCTGCTGGTTGAGGGGTTATACTTTGAGAACCACCATATTAGAAAGTAACTTTTAAGTTCCAATAGGAGGAGCTAGAAAGAGGGGAGCAACTTAAACCCAATGCAATGACAATAAAGGTATACTAAAAATAAGAGCCGGAATCATTGAATCAGGGAAGTAGTAATAGATAAAAACCAGTGAAACCGGTTGTTCATACTTCAGTAACTTAAAATTATTGAACTTCTAGCCGGATTGATTAAAAAACAGAGAAGATAGAAGTTACCAATGTCAGAACTAAAAGGGAGAGAGCAGCATAGATCCAACATCCTTTAAAAGGTCTTAAGGGAATAATCTGAATGACTTTAAGTCTGCATACTTGAAGTTGAAATGAAATGGGCAAGTTGCCTGAATGACACAACTTTCTGGGATTGCCCTAATCAGAAAGAGAAATTTGGAGAGCCCTATGTCTGTTAATACATTGTTGAAAACCTTCCCGCCAAAAAAGCTCTGGGCTTAGATGACTTCTGGTGAATTCAGTCCCTGTATGTATAGCAGGATGTACATATTTAATGGTGTGTACATTAATATATATTTGTATTTACCCTGATTTTCATTCAACGTCAAGTTAATTTAGCCTTATGAGAAAATACGAGACAGGCAACGTAGCATGAGTGACAACAGCATGGTAGAGGTGTCCTCACGTAGGTGTGACCAGTGATGATCCGAGCCACTTTGCAGTTGGGAAGCACGTGGTTGAAAGAGGTGACACCGGATGGGTATAGAGCAACCCATTTTGGGGAAATCGTCATCTCCAGAGTTCCTTAAAGCTGTTTTCTTGTCGCTGAGCCGTCTATTACTGAGTTATCTGTCTTCGTGTATCGTCCATCCGTTTACCAACTCTCAATATTTAGCTGTCTGTGTATCTAAATGTCTGTATCTGAGAGTGCTTTATATATTCCGTGTTTTCTTCCAGTCTGTGGCTTGTCAGTTTCTTCTCTTTATATTGTAATCCAAAAGTCAAATTTGATCAAGTTTCAGCTTTCTTCTGTTACAGATCACGCTTTTCCTATCTAACGTAAAAAAAAAAAAACAAAAACAAAAACAAAAAACTTTGTCTCTCCCAAGACCACAAAACATTTTTCCTGTGTTTCTTTGTAAATACTTGCAGTTTGGGATTTTATGAGACCGACATGCTGCTGGCTGCGCTGAGAGGGAAGCTTAAGTTTTGGATTTTATATTTGGGCCTATGATGTATTTTGAGTTAATTTTGTATGGGATATTAGGTACGGATCAAGGTTTATTTATTTATTTATTTATTTTTGGCCTCTCATCATCAGATACTCAATGAGCACTTTCTTTGGGCAAAGTTCTGGAGACAGAACGATAAACAAAAAAGACGTTGTCCCTGTCCTCGTGGAGCTTTATAAAGGACAAAGGGTATTAAAGAGGAAGTCCTAATGGAGCCCACGAAGGAACCGTGGTGAAGCAAAAAGAAGCTCAGGATGGTTACTTTAGTAGAAGGGAAGGGACAACCATGTGCCAGTGAGAAAATGCTCGTCCTTTTTATTGCTTCTCAGATTTAGGTTAAGTTGAAAACAGACCTTTCTCTTGGACGTGGCCAGAGGGACGGTTATTAGTGACCTTTCGTAAGCACCGTTTGTGTGGTAAGAAGCACGTAATGGTTGGGAATGCTTGTGTAGAAAACCAGAGGTGAGCAAGTGGTAGGTACGTATCTAGATAAAGCAGTTTACCTGTGAGGACGAGGCACATGTCCATGCCAGTGGAAGAGACTGACTCCAGAGGGAGGCATTGAAGATAAAGGCTAGTGAGGGGCTAGCTGAAAGCATATAATCCTTCACATGGGTGGGAGGGAATGACTGAGTAGGGTGATGGGCCTTAGGTCAGAGAAGGGGCACTATATCCACTATAACGAGGAAGAGAGGATTAATAACGGTAGGTGGAGTGGGGTAGGGGGGTGTGATTTGGTGGTGAAAACATGCAGGGTCTTCATCTACTGGCTTCTGGCAATGGAAGTACATCAAGGTCACCATCAGAAAGAGGGGAGTGGGTGTCCAGTGTATGTGAAGTAGAGGAGAAGCTATGAAGCTGTCCTCTTCCTGAATGGGAAAGCTGGCTCACCAGGAAAAGAAAATAGGGTTCCGTAGACCAAGCTTGTTGTAAAGAACTTCAGGTGAAAGGAACCAATCTGCCTAGTTGTAGGATACCCTCCAGAAGACAGTTGGTTTTCAGTCACAGGAGTGGTTGAGTCCATTGGAGGGCACGAGGCCACTTCTAAACCCTTTCACATAAGGCCCTATGGTGTTGAGTTTTAGGCCCCAGAGCCCAGTCCTTGTAGGAAAGCAAGTCCGTGAGAAGTGAGTGTGCTCATTGGCTTGAATGGTACGGTCGAGTTTTAACAACTATTGTGGAAGGGCTTTGAAAAAGGATCTTAAAAAGATGTGAGTGGAGATTAGAGAGTATTTGAATTTGAGAAGTACTACAGGTATACTCAGGGTCTGGGATGGGACTGTGTGGTGAGCGGCTGAGTTGGGGTGGAGGAACAGGCCAAGGAGCTGAGTGATGAGGCCAAGGAACCGTGTGGTCAGGGTGCTGGGTGTGGATGTCCGCTTGGATGAAGGTGTGGACAGGAGTACAGGTGGGAAGGAAGGTGAGGAGCAAGGAGCCAGCGTCCTCAGTGGCGAAGAGGAGGGACTGGGGAGTCCGTAGCCCAGGGCACCAGGGAGGCTAGTGTAATATGATGATGCAAGACTGAATTGTGGGTCCTTTGTCACGATGGAAGGTTTGGGAACGTTACCAGGAGTGAGAAGGACATCAGCCTTGTCTGACCTCCAAATCACTTTGAGTTAGGCTCGTTATTACCTTTGCTGTTTGACAGGGCAACAGGAACCATAAAAAGAGAGCTAGGTTTTCAACCAGCATCTCAGAGAAAATGATTTCTCTCTTTGGAAAGGGGCTATTTAAATTTGGCCCATCATCAGGACTGCGTTGACAACAGTGTCGTGTGTTGCCCGTGTGTGGCAACTCAAGACAAAGCACTTGCTAAAATGTAGCCTGTGGGAAGAACTTCTGAAAAACTAGCCATGTTGCTGGTAATACTTTGCTTTCTGAAACCTACATTTGAGCTGGATCTTCTGTGACGGCAGTTTGTAAAAATGGCGCTAGATCTTTTCCTGAAAAAAAGACTTGTCCCCCCCCCCCCCCCCCCCCCCCCCGCCTTTTGTAACAGTTACATAGCGTCACAGTGCTTTGTACGCCACTCCAGCCTGGATGTAGCCTGTAGCCTCCTCAGGAGTTTTTGTGTTGAGGGGCTGAGAGATGCCATCTGTTACATCAGATACTGTGAAACCATTCCTGGCCTGTTTGTAGCCCTGAGCTGAGCCTGTTATCAATCCTAATCCCCCACGTTGTTAGTTGCAGTGACTCTGCCCTCCTACCTCCTGCAAAACAAACTTGTTTTTCTGTTACTTGTTGGACAGCGTGAGAGAAATTTTTTGAAAATAACAAAGCAACGGTTGAATAGTATTCAGGTCTTTGTGTAGAATGAAGTGAAACGTTCTGGATTTGTTGTATTAAGCCATGATGCAGAAGTACGGATCATTTGGGGGAATTGCCGTGTTTGAGTCACTTTTGCATACAAATTAAATCTCTCACATCAAAGGATTCTTAAAAGGCATGTTTCCTAATTTCTTATAATGGTAGAAGTCATTTCATTTCTTACCTGACGTCTTACAGAATAATTTTTAGCTTCTGTGTTTTCTGCTGCAGTTTTTATGCTCATTTTACCTGGGCTGTGCACATACCTTTGTTATAATGTTTTTTGAGCAGCAGTTGTGAGGCTTATATATTTGAATGTGATATGATTTAGTAATTCTTGGGAACCTAGCAGAGCATCACATTTAATTTTCTATTAGATGAAAGAAACCTGGAAAGAGAAGTGGTGATGGAGAGAATTGCACAAAACAGAACTAATCAGAGGTGATCCCTGAGGCAGAAAACTGCAGTTTAAAATGAGCTTCCTTTGTATTTCTACTATTTGAGGAGTGTTGGTGGGCCGACTGTTAAGAACATAGTAACAAGTGAATAATAGTAGATATGTATATAGCAAGCTCAAAACCACAGTATTGACGTTATGTTCTTTGTGCCATAGCTTTTAAATATTCCAGGCCCTAAAAGGCTCGATATTAATGAAGTACAATGGTACCTTTGTTTCTTTAAAAAATTGGTGTTTAGTTAGAGAGAGGGGGAGAATGCGGGTGGGGGAGGGGCAGAGAGAGCCAGCAAGATTCCCAAGCAGGCTCCTTGCGGTCAGTGCAGAGCCTGATGGGGGACTCGAACCCACAAACTGTGAGATCATGACCTGAGCCAGAATCAAGAGTCAGATGCTTAACTGACTGAGCCACCCCGGTGCCCCTAACTTGGTTTCTTCAGAAAACATTTACATAGCTGGTGTGGTTGTGTTCTGCTGATCCCAAATAAAAATATCATTTAATCCTCGATAAACATATGTAGGTGTATCATGTATTGTCTAACCCCCCCCCCCCCCCCCCCCCCGCCCCAGTCGCTCCTTCATTAGACACAGAAAAAAGGGTCTAGCAGGACAGTGTGGCAGTACCTGGAATATGTGTTTGCCTTTGTTTTTCCTGTCTGGACTGGCTTCTCCCTTCCTGTTGGTCAGGTCTGGTTGTGGTTGCCAAGGGGAGGCAGAGAAGGGTGGAAATGTAGGATATGCGTCTCTTCCTAGGGGAGCTGCTCAGAGTCCTGGCTGCAGTACCTTGTTAGAACAGCATGGCTTTCTTCATCGTTGAAGGCAGATTCTAGATTGAGGTCTCTGCAGACTGCCAGTGTCTTAACTTTGTACCACCCTCTCTTAGCCACTGCTACACAGTTGCCATTGGCGACCATTGTTGCTTGGTGAGTAGCCAAGAAGCAGAATTCAGGGGCTAATCTTCACATACCGAGATGACGTATGAATCCACTGTCCTTGGCAATTCCAGCAGTTCCTTTGTTTTTAAAAAAAAAATTTTTTTTGACGTTTTATTTATTTTTGAGACAGAGAGCATGAGCAGGGGAGGGGCAGAGAGAGCGAGCGAGACCCAGAATCCAAAGCAGGCTCCAGGCTCCGAGCTGTCAGCACAGAGCCCAACACGGGGCTCCAACTCACAGACCGCTAGCTAGATCACGACCTGAGCCAAAATCAGACACTTAAACGACTGAGCCACCCACGCGCCCCCAGTTCCTTTTTTTTTTTTTTTTAATTTGGGTAAAATGAACTCAGAATTACAAAATGAATAGTTTGTGAAGGCTTCAGAGGCTGTTACTCAAAATGAAACGTGACAGCTTACTCGTTGGTCAGTGTAAGTGTATGATGTTGGTGTGATTTTTTTTTCAAGAAGGAAAAGACGAATGCACCTACGAGTGGGGGTCAGGGGCACTGTCATTTCCAATGTTAATTGGTTTCAGAAACAACTGCGGGGAAAAATTGGAAAGTGGGGCTTTCAAAGGGAATTCTATCATTCATGGTTCCGAACACATGGTATACTCAAATTGGGATAATTATCTGATGGTTCGTTTACAAAGGGGATAGTGCCGTTATCCAGGATTAGGAATAGTGGAGTTGCCCTTACTTCTTGGTCCAAAGAGAAGAAGGGGGGGTGGGGTGGATGCCATTTCTGGAACAACATTTGGGAGTCGAAGTGGGAGGCTGATTGAAAGGGGCAGTACCGTGGATGTTAGAGCTGGCTCAAGTGCAGGGACAGGGATGGTTAATCGATACCTGGAATAGGCATCTGCCCCTGTGAGGACAAAATGTTGTTCCCTTCATGATCAGAGAGTTCCAGTGTAATCAGCCTGCCACTCTGTGACCACCTGGGTCCTCTAGGGAACAGAGTTACATCAGGACTCAGAGTTGGTCTCTGTTCATGGCAGGCTGGAACTCGGCAGTGGCAGTGGCCAAGTCGTCCTTTGTGAGCACAGTTCCATGTTGTGGGGCCCGTGCATAGTCACCAGTCTGGCCTCCATGCTCTTTTGGTTGTACATGGGTTCCTTGAGCAAGCACCAGGGTAACTGGTGAAGAATGTTGACTGGCACCCACAGGTGGTTCTGCTTTTCCAGCTGACTCTTGATCCCCTCTGGTGGGCATTTATAGGGTGGGTTATGAATGTATTTACACTCTGTTCCCATTCAAGAGGCCTCCGTCTATACTTCTTTCCCCACACTTTATTTTTGGGGGGGGGGATGTATAATTTTGTCCTTTCTAGTTAGCTACTGCCTCTGAGTTGGTATAGACCCATCCTTTGGTCCATCTCTCTTGTTTAGAGAAGTACCACCCACAGTTTTGCCTACTTGGAGCATTTCCTTTCACCATTGTCTTTGTGGACCAAATTGAATGGGGTTGCAGTGACGTGGCCATCCACTTCCTGCTGATTCAGACATAACATGCAGATCCATATGCAAACCAGGTTTATGCTTTTTTTCTCCTGAGAGGGAGGCGATCTAGAACATTCTGGGAAATCATGAGTATAGGCCAAGGAGCAGGGAGGCAGCCGAGCAGTGGGAGCAGATAGTCATGGGAGTCTGAGTCACCTGCATATGGAGTGAGTGAACCTGCTTGGCCCGGGCCCATTGTTACCATTTTAATTGAAAAGTAAAATGCTGCTGTGTGTAGCCCATGTTACGGGTAACATCCGGTTCATGATGGGCGGGGCAGGCCCCATATTATTCCAGGGTTCCGCAGCAAGCCAGGAGCTGCTTTTGAGATGAAGGACAGTTGTTGACAGAGGGCAGGACAGGGCCTTGTTCCAGAATCCTTGAGGTCTGTGCTAGGAGTCTGCTGCTATGGCTTGCCATAGGCTTTGTATAGCATCGCTGTTGGCCACAGTCACATACAATAGCATTAAGTCTGCTGAGTCTTAAGACCCAGCTGGCAGGGAAGCTTGTGCTTTGGCTTGGACCTGCTGCAGAACCCTTTCTTGGGCCCCTCTCAAAACCGGCAGCCTTATCAATGATCAGGAAATGGATTGGAGCCTATAAAACCCAAACAGACTCCCCCACTATTGAACCTCCTTATCTAGGTGGGTAATGCGAGGTGCAGCAACTTCTCTTTTACTTCATTATTATTTTTTAAATTTTATTTATTTTTGGTGGGGGGTGAGCAGAGTGAGAGAGAATCTCAAGCAGGTTCCCTGCTGTCAGCACAGGGCCGTGTGCGGAGCTCAATCCCATGAACCATGAGAACATGAGCCGAAATCAAGAGTCGGACGCTCAACTGACAGAGCCACCCAGGCACCCCTCTCTTAATTTAGAAGGAGTATTATTTATTACATGCCCCAAGACCGCTGGATTCCTAGGTACTTCACCAGTGTAATAGACCAAGGGCTTTTGCAGGATTTATCTGCTACCCTCTGGCATACAAGCTAGGGTGCTACTTACCAGGTCCAGTTAGCATGTCACCAGTATAACGAAACAGTAGGATATCCTGCAGATTATCAAGGTGATGGGGGTTCCTCTGGACTATATTATGACAGAGCAGGAGACTTGGCATAGGGGCAATTTAGTAAGTTGAAACTGCCTCTGATTTTATTTACTGATCGGACTGGGAAAGAAAGCATAAGGAGTGCCAGGGGCTATGTTAATTTGGTTCAGTAAAGATAGCACGGCTGAACTGCAGCTCTAATAGGCATCGTCAGCTGATTAAATTTGCAGTAATCTGTAGTCCTGCTCTGTAACCCATGTGGCTTCTGTACTGGCCTGACAGGCATGTTAAACGGGGACGTGGTAGAAATCACCATCCCTGTACCTCTCAAGTAATTGGTGCCATTGAGTCCTAATAATTGACCTGGCTGGATATGACCTGCTTTTGGTTTCCTGTCATCGGGTGGGCAGGCAGGGAAGGTGTTGTAGTTCCAGGACCTTCTACTTTGTCTCTTGGTACTCTGAATAGACCTCAGTCCACTCGTTGGGAATCCATTGTGGGGATCCTGCTAGTTGCTGAGTGTATCTTTTCTCATTGTATGTTCTAGACCTAGGAAAATAACTGAGGATAGCTCCACGGGCCCACTGGACAGATGTGAGATGGGTTTAGTAAGATCCCATGTGGCACATGGCCTTGATAAGCTCTTTCTTGATCTGACTACCGCAGTACAGTGGTTCCTTAGGTCTCCAGAGATCAGCCCAAGTTCAGAGCCAGAGGGTCTGGGCATTTCCCTTTTCCCAGTGCTCAGTCCCATGGTAAATGTCTGAGGACAGTCTGGGGAAGGAAGGTGGTGGGGAACATCCCCAGCATTCGCTCTGTGGCCATTTTGTAGGGATCTCTTCGGAGGGGACCGTTAGCTTAATGGAGGAGCTCTGGGTCTGTGAAGCGGCCTGGGGTCTGGATGAGAGGCTGTCCTTGTCTTGGACTCCAGGGGGTCAGAATCTGTGATCACAGATTGCATGTGACTCACGGTGGCACTTGTGCCTACAGTTAAGTGCTGCATGGGCTTCTACCCTTGCTGGATCCCATCCCATTATTCCCATTGTGACCAGAGAACCCAATTCAACTGTCGGTTTGCTCCACTGTCCCTTCTGGCCTGTCAAGGATAGCCACCTCAGAGCTTCTGAAAGATGCTGGTGTCCCTCTCACTAAGGCATGCTTTTCAGGCCCACCTTGGAGGGATGGTTTAGGGGGTGGCTGGGCAGGTTGCATTTTGTAGAACCACGTCAACATTTTCAGTTCCCTGAGCTTTCAGACTCTGTTTTCTGTAATTCGGATGTCCAGGCTATGCCCTGGACCGACTAAACCAGAGTCTCTGGGGCTAGATGCAGGTATCTATAGTTTTTAAAGCTTTGCAAATGATTCCAATATGCAGGCAATATTGAGTTCCACAGTAGTGATTTCAGTGGTGTCCTAGACCTTAAGCATCAGTGGGCAACTTGTTAGACGTACAGATTCTCAGGCCCCCCACCCCAGACCTACTGAATGAGAATCTCTGGGGGTGGAGTTCAGCAGTATATCTTTACAAATTCTTCGGTGATTATGAAGCACAATAAAATTGAGAACCACTGCTCTACAGTCTCGGGGAATCCTAGCATTTTGACCTCATTAACTGTAGACCATCATTAAGGTCAGGTTGCTGCTGGTCAGCCTGGCAAAGTCCCAGGTGCTTGAATCTCCGGTCTCCCAGGTGAGAGTCAATGTGAATGTGATCTGCAGACTTGCTTTTCAGACCTGGTTCAATTCTTAGGGAAGATTTCCTCCCTGCCTCCCACTGTTTCGTTCAGTACCAAGATCTCAAGATTCCTTACCATCCTCTTTTGTAGGCTGGTTCACTTTTTATTCATATATCCTTGGGGTTTCTTTTCTTTTCTTTCCTTTTCTAAATATAGTTTATTGTCAAATTGGTTTCCATGCAACACCCAGTGCTCATCCCAACAAGTGCCCTTCTCTCTGCTCATTACCCACTTTCCCCTCTCCCCCACCCCCCATCCCCCACCTACCCTTGGTTTGTTCTTAGTCCTTAAGAGTCTCTTATGGTTTGCCTTCCTCCCTCTCTGTAATCCCCCCCCCCACCCCCCTTCTCCTCCCCCATGGTCTTCTGTTAAGTTTCTCAAGATCCACATATGAATGAAAACATAGGGTATCTGTCTTTCTCTGCCTGACTTATTTCACTTAGCATAACACTCTCCAGTTCCATCCACGTTGCAGCAAATGGCCGGATTTCATTCTTTCTCATTGTCAAGTAGTATTCCATTGTATATATGAACCACGTTTTCTTTATTTATTCGTCGGTTGATGGACATTTAGACTCTTTCCATCATTTGGCTATTGTTGAAAGTGCTGCTATAAACAATAGGGGACATGTGCCCCTGTGCATCAGCACTCCTGTATCTCTTGGGTAAATTCCTAGCAGTGCTATTGCTGGGTCATAGAGTAATTCTATTTTTAATTTTTTGAGGAACCTCCGCGCTGTTTTCCAGAGCGGCTGCACCAGTTTGCATTCCCACCAACAGTGCAAGAGGGTTCCCGTTTCTCCACATCCTTGCCAGCATCTGTAGTCTCCTGATGCATCCTTGGGGTTTCATCTGAATGTGAATGGTCTCCTATATTTGATGCCACACTATGGGCAGGCCCTGAGGTGTGTCTCTTGTTCCGTTTCAAAAGGTTGTTTCAAGATCACCAAGATTTAGCACATGCCGCCAGGGTTAAAGTATCTTGAGGGTTTACTTATTTCTGTTTTCCTCTTTTCTCTCTACTTTTGGTCTTTGAGGTTTCCTTAATTTCTTGCCGGTTCAACTATGCATTTTATAAAGCTACTTAAAAAGATTTTTTCCAGCATTTTTTGTTATTTTCAGTGGGAGGAGTATTCAGGATATTTTGTCTACCACCCGTCAGAATGTACAAAAGAATTTTAACGGTTACTCAGGTTTCACACTACAGATTTATTGCAGTCTGACCTCTGATTCCTTAACTTGATCTGCATAGCAAGATCTATCCAGATACTTTTAATACACTGCTTTTCTAGTAGTTGGTGCCTTGCTTTCATGGTGGCAGATCCATGAATCCATAAATGTTGATGGCAGATTTTAGCTGCCGTACAAATGATCATCTTTCCTCCTTAGATGTGTGTGCCATAGTTTCCTGAGTGTTTTATTAGTGATTATTTGAATTATGAAAACTCCTTTATTTCTGTGTATAACTAGGATGGTCTCCTTGAATTGAATGAGGGATCAGTCTCCTGACTGGCTAGTTTATGTTGTGGTAACGAAGACCTTGGACGTCTCGGGCTCACCTTTGATCCTGCGGGCCTAGGTGGCTCCAAGGGCAGCTGACCTCAGCATTCCCAGCTATTTCCACATTTCCATCTCCATCCAGTGTCGTGCTTGAACGTTTCCTGGGGCAGGGAAGAGAGGCGGGAAAATTGCATGTGGGTGTGTGGACATCGTTTCCACGTTCAGTAGGCTGGAACTAGTCACACCAAGGGGGCTGGGGAATCTTTTTGTGTGTGTCCAGGAAAGGAGGGGCACTGTTGGCCGCTTTTCTGGGTTGACTCTGCCTAACTGTAGCCTAACGGGTATTTATTAGGGGATGAGCAAGGTCAAAGGCTCCAAGAGACTGCTTTGGAGCAGTGAGGACCTGGCGGCTCTGGAAGGCCTCTGGAGCAGGACCCTCTTGGAGTCTTGCTTGGGGCCACTGCCAGAATGAGTGAGTGAAGGTCAGCTATGCCA
The DNA here is from genome assembly GCF_022079265.1 of Lynx rufus. Classification (NCBI taxonomy): domain Eukaryota; kingdom Metazoa; phylum Chordata; class Mammalia; order Carnivora; family Felidae; genus Lynx; species Lynx rufus. The sequence continues at coordinate 9,346,034 of NW_025814867.1, read as the reverse complement.
TTACTGCGGGTCACTCCACTCAAGGTTCATCTTTCTTTCTCTCTTTTTCTTTCTCTTTCTCTCTCTTTCTCTCTCTTTCTCTCTCTTTCTCTCTCTTTCTCTCTCTTTCTCTCTCTTTCTCTCTCTTTCTCTCTCTTTCTCTCTCTTTCTCTCTCTTTCTCTCTTCTCTCTCTCTCTCTCTCTCTCTCTCTTTCTTTTTCTCTCTTTCTCTCTCTCTCTTTCTTTCTCTCTCTCTTTCTCTCTCTCTCTCTTTGTTTCTTTTAAATATTGATTTTTGGGAGAGTGTGAGCATGAGTGGGGGAGGGACAGAGAGCAGGAGACAGGGGATCCGAAGCAGGCTCTGTGCTGAGCTCAGGAACCGTGAGATTCAGACCTGAGCTGACGTTGGACGCTTAACCAGCTGAGCCACGCAGGTGCCCCAGGGTTCATATTTCTGAGCAAGAGCCCCGCTGGCTGAGTTTAGATCGTGGCCTTCTCTTGACTGCACCACACTGAGGGAGGAAAGAGGTTCTGAGGGGAGTTGGGGACCCTTTCAGGTTCCATATTTAGGGTGCAGAATGCCTGTTTTGTCATCCCACAGACTAAACCCAGTACAGGAAAGGTATTTAGCCACAAAAGAGGTTGAGGAGTGTTAGGACGAGGGACTGGATGACCGGTGACCAAAAAGTGACCGGTTTCTTTTGCAGTTGAAATTTGTTGACACCTAATTTAAAAACAAAACAAGAGGCTATGAAGTTGATAGAGTTGGTATACTGAGTGCTTCCAAACTTTCTATATGACTGTAAAAGACGGCATAAGAAATCTGCTTAGGTGTTTTATTTGCTTTTCCTGACAGTTTTCCTTTTTCTTTTTTTAAACGTTTATTTTTGAGAGAGAGAGAGAGAGAGAGAGAGAGAGAGAGAGAGACCGACCTTGGATGCACGACTGGGGAAGAGGCAGAGGAAGAGCGAGATGGAGAATCCCAGGCAGGCTTTGCACTGCCATTGCAGAGCCCCGTGCGGGGTTGGAACCCACAAACATGAGATCATGATCTGAGCTGAAATCAAGTGTTGGATGCCCAAGGAACTAAGCCACCCAGGCGCCCCGACAGTTTGTTATTTTTAAGAGAAGGAATCCACCGATTATAGGTTATTTGTTTATATTTAGGCCTCAACAGGGAAGTGACAAGTTAGCAGTCCTTACTTGAGGTTCCCCATTGCCTGATTTTAGGAGTGAGATGCCAACCGATACTGAGATAATTAAAGGTTACGTCCACGGAGATAATGTTAAAACTTTGATGTCAAGATGTCACCAGGAGAGGTTCATGCAGACTACGCTGCTTCGTTGCAATAATATTTTTGGTTATTAAATACAGAGCAGAATTCTATTCCCGTCAAGCAAGTTTGCCATCTTTCTTCTGCATCATTGACCTGTCTTTATGTGTCAAGACTTCCTTCTCTGCCTCGCTTTTTAACCAGCACTTGTGAAAATGAGGGTTTAAGTTTCAAGTCCACAGGTGTGATTTTACTTGTGAAGGCTTAATCAGAAACGCAGGACCCGAAGGAATGTAAGATTCAGTACAAATAAAATTCAGGCAAGAACTGTGAGGCTCACAGTGTTCTTACTTTACATGCCCTCACTATGTCTGGGACATTGAAGGTGGGGTTCTAAGAAAGAAAAAGCCTGGGCAGAGTGCTGTCCGTTGGGATTCTTGGTTTACTTGAGTTTGTGGATGGAATACCTCTTATTTCAGAGGTTAGGGGAGAATACTGAACAACGTCTAATTTAAAAGGTTATGGTGTAGCTCTTACGATGACTGCTGCTGTGTCTCCTATTGGGAGTAGTTAGGTAGGGCTTTAAAAATGTCCCTGTGGGGTAAAAACACTGACTAGGAAATGCCAGCTACTTCCTGGATCTTGAGTTTAGTTCAGTTTCTGTTTGTAGCTGTTAATTGTATACCTGTGAACATGGACACTTAAGGACTATTTTGAGGGTCAAGAGCAAGCAAGTGATATCTGTGCAAGTGTCCAAGCATTAGTTTTATAACTGCAGAACTTCCAAGCTTTGGTATTCATACTTCTCAGTTCGTCATCTTCCTGTCTTTTTGCCTTTGACCTGAGAGACTCAGTCCAGGCTACGTGAGATTGGTGCACATTTGACCATTTAATTCAATCTGATGCCTTCGTATAAAGCCAGAAGAGGCCTCATTCCACCTTGTCAGAGTTGTGATAAAATGGGTTTGGATTTCAAAGCAGTTTAAGAAATAGTACAATCTTAAATTATTATGTGTAGTGGCCAATCGACCAATCATGGCTTTAGTTGCAGAAGGATGGTCTCCATTAATGACGGTGTATATTTGCCTCAAAGCACAGTGATGCTAGAAATAAGCCCTCTCCCACGCCCTCATTTTCCTTTACTTAGGTTTTTCAAAAAATGGCACACAATACTAGCATAATGCTTGAATATCTGCCCTGTTTTTTTTTTTTTTTCTCTGTTAGTTTCAGTGTTAGAAGGCCAGGTTAATTTTCACAGAACACAGGAAAACATACATAAGAACAGTATCTTCGAATTACTCATATTTTTGAGTTTGAAGAAGGACTAAACAAATCTATTTTTAACCTTTTGTTCTGTTTAGTGTTGGCATTTTCAAATGTCATTGTACCTAGGTCAACGAAAACTTGTTTTTCTCTTTGGTTATTTGTCCCTCATGTGGAATGGTTGTTTATTATTCTTACAGTTGTGCTTTTCAATATTAAAATTTCTTTAAAAATGACAAGTGAAAGGGCACCTGGGCGGCTCAGTTGGTTTCGTGTCCGACTTTGGCTCAGGTCATGATCTCATGGCTTGTTGAGTTTGAGCCACACACGCTGGGCTCTGTGCTGACAGCCCGGAGCCCGCTGCGGGTTCTGTGTCTCCCTGTCTCTTTGCCTGCTTGCACTCTGTCTCTGTCTCTCAAAAAATAAACATTAAAGGAAAAAACAAGTGGAAAATCTATGCAAAGAACATTGCAGACAAGCATTCTGTGTTGTGTACCGTTCAGTGCTATCCAAAGTTAAACTGTTTTGCAAACGAGCTGTCCGCTGGCTGTGGTGTTACTAGCTTGGATTATATGATGTGTATCTGTTTACAAGACACTAAGCTCCAAAGCAATTTCTGTTAAGCTGCAGGCGGTTCAGACAGTTTTATCTCTTTAAAGATCTTCAGCATTAAAGTGTTTTTAATTTCAAGTGACGTTGACGGATTCAAAAGGCCAGTGGATTCGACAATGGGGAAATATTGTAAATCCCTGCCCCTAACTTTGTGAAGCAGAAAGTAGGATCTAGGTTTCCAACGTAGTATGAGGTTGACTCTTTAAAAGAATTAGGCCATTTACTTGGAGATAATTGTAGATCATATGCCGTGGTAAGAAATAGTACAGAGATACTGTGTATTCTTGATCCAGCTTTTCACAATGGTAACATCTTGGGAGTCCTACGGTATGATATTACAGCCAGGATACTGACACTGAAAGAGTTAAGGAACAGAGGCGTTTCATCACCAAGAATAATTCATGTTGCTGTTTATCATTTGTCTCACCCCCACTCCGACTGCTGGCAACCACTGATCTATTCTCCATTTCTATACTTGTATAATTTTGAGAATGTCGTGTGAGTGCAGTCATATCGTGTAGCCTTTCGGGACTGGCTTTTAGACTTTGGTGTCATTCTTTGGAGATTCATCCAGGTTGTTCCACGTGTCAGTAGTTGGTTCCTTTTTATTGCTCAATGGGACTCCATGGTATCAGTTGTACCACAGTTCGTTTAACCATCCCCCTGTCGAAAGACACCAGTGTCATTCCCAGGTTTGACAGTTATGAGTAAAACTCTTACAAACACTGACGTACAGGTCTTTGTGTGGATGAAAGTCTTCATTTCTCTGGGAAAAATGCTTAAGATTTGGGGTTCAGGAAAGAGTGGACTTGCCACCAAATCACAGTTTCTCTGGGATGTATGCTTAGGGGTACGGTTTGCTGGGTCCTTTGGTATATGCATGTTGAGTGTTTTTTGGTTTTTGTTTTTTTTTCCCCAGACACTGCTGCAGTTTTCTAGAGTAGCTGTACCATTTTGTATCCTACCAGCAATTTCTGAGTGGTCTAGTTTTTCTCATCCTTAGCAGCAATTGGTGTTGTCGCTGTTTTTATTTGTTTATTTTTGCCATTCTCATAGGTGTGTAGTGTTATCTCATTGTGGTTGTAATTTGTATTTCCTTAACTGCTAATGATGTTGAACATGTTTTCATGTGCTTATTTGTCAACTGTATATCTTCTTTGATACAGTGTCTGTGCTTTTGGTGCCCAATCTACTTTCTACCTAGACCCTGAAGAGTTTACCCCATTCTCCCCTCCCCTAATTTTATAGTTTCATGTTTTACCTTTAAGTCCGTGATCCATTTTAAGTTCGTATGTTGCATAAAGCGTTAGACTTAGGTTGAGGCTTGCTTTTTGTTCGTCCTTTGGATAGTCCGTTGCTCCAGCATCATTTGTTGAAAAGGCTGACTTTCCTCCTTTGGATTGCCTTTGCACTTTTCTCAGAAATCAGCAGGCCATACTCGTGGAGCTATTTTTGGATTCTGTGTTCCATTGATCGATATATCTGTCTCTGGCAGTGCCTCACAGTTTTGGTTACATTATGTATATGCTGAGTGTTGAGATCAGGTTAATTTCAGCACTTTTTTTCCCAAATTGTTTTGGCTATTCTGTTTATTTTACCTTTACACATAAATTTTGTTTTATTAAAATTTTTTTTAATGTTTATCAGAGTGCAAGTGAGGGAGGGACAGGGAGGGAGAGGGAGACACAGAATCTGAAACAAGCTCCAGGCTCTGAGCTTCAGAGCCTGATGTGGGGCTTGAACTCACAGACCATGAGATAATGACCTGAGCTGAAGTTGGATGCTTAACCGACTGGGCCACCCAGGTGCCCTTTATTTATTTTTTTTTTAATTTATTTTTGAGAGAGAGCGCAAGGGGCAGAGAGACGGAGATCAAGGATCTGAAGCGGGCTCTGTGCTGACAACAGACAGTCCAATGAGGGGCTCGAATTCATGAACTGTGAGATCATGACCTGAGTCGAAGTTGACACTTAACCAACTGAGCCACCCAGGCGCCGCTACCTTTACGCATAAATTTTAGAATAATCCTGTTGATATCCATAAACTTTTGTCTAGGATTTTGATAGGAATTGCATTAATCTGGGCTATTGGGTTGGGGAAAATTGACATCTCTGCTATATTGTCTTCCCATCTAGTATACCTCTTGTGTATTTGTTTATAAGATGGTCAGGAGTGGCCACCAGAGGACACAGAGGAGAGGCTCGGGAAAACAAAGTGTATTATACTAATAGGTCCTTGAGACTTAGCATGGCATGCCACACATGGCCACATGGAAGAATGCCACGGTGGTCAGGAGGCAAAAGATGGCAGTGAGGGGCCTGCTTAAGCCATAGCCTTTATTGGGATTTCTACAGGAAAGGCATGGCAAGGGTAGGGTGAATAGCTTGGAATTGCCTAGTTGAATAACTTAAGTAGGCTCTGGGCTATTGGGATAGTTGGATAGTAACTGCCCCTGGGATGATTAAGGCAGAAGAATATTACCTTCTGGGGGGGTGTATGGGCCAGATAGAGGAGGGTATGGCTCTGGATTGGTTAGTTTGCATATGAAAGAAAATTTTCTGAGCCTTTGCTGTCTCTAAGAATTGGCTAGCCTTGGGAGGGTCAGTCTCTCCATAGTCAGAAAGGTTTTTTAAGATGTCAATACATCATAATTACATAACAATACAGTACACACACAAATTCATCTTTCCATTTATTTAGATCTTCTTGGATTTCTTTTAAATGATATTGTGTAGTTCGAACATGTAGATCCTTTATATGTTGGGTATATATATATATATATATATATATATATATATACACACACACACATACACACACATATATATTTTAATATTTGTTTATTTTTGAGAGAGAGAGAGTTCTAGCAGGAGAGGGGCCGAAAGAGGGAGACACAGAATCTGAAACAGTCTCCAGATTCTGAGCTAACATTATGAGCTGTTAGCATAGAGCCTGACGTGGGGCTCGAACTTGGGAATGGCAAGATCATGACCTGAGCTGAAGTCGGACCCTTAACTGACTGAGCTACCCAGGCACCCCTTGTTCGGTTTATATTTAAGTATTTAATATTTTTAGTGATTGCAAATAGCATTTTTTTTTTAATGCTCATTTATTTGTGAGAGAGAGGGAGGGAGGAAAGAGGGAGTGGCAGAGAGAGAGAGAGAGAGAGAGAGAGACAGAGAGAGAGAGAGACAGACAGACAGACAGACAGACAAGGAATCTGAAGCAGGCTCCAAGCTCTGAGCTGTCAGCACAGAGCTCGTTTTGGGGCTGGAACTCACAAATTGCGAGATCCAGACCTGAGCCGAGGTTTTATGCTTAACCAGCTGAGCCACCCAGGAGCCCCTGAATTACGCTGTTTTAGAGCAGTGCTTCCACACTACGTATTTTGTTTGTTTGTTTCAGAATCGGGCCCCTCTATATGTAGCATCCTGAACCTACTCTATCTTAGTTTATGGTCACACTGTGATTTCATTGACGTGTGTTCTGGTGTATGAATTCCGGCAATGAGTGTATGTAATTTTCTTAGCATGACACCTAGGAAATTAACTGGATTTGACAAAATAGCCTACTGAATTTTTAAGTGGATTATATTGACACTTTGGAATAACATTTACTACTCTGAGATTTTGGGAGGAGTCATTTCAAAGTTTAAGGCAGCGTAAGACTTTTTTCGAAGTCGGAGGTGCTGGAGCATGGTAGGCTCTGTCCTGCCATCTGTGTTCAGTTCCTGGTATCTGAGTGAACTGGACGGAGACCTGCTGTCCCTCTTTGAAGCCTCCGTTCCTTGTGTTTAGAGACTGAGTAACAGTGGCCTTGCAGAATCAGCGATGGAGTGCAAGCTCTTAGTAACTGACAAGTGCCATATGTATGTGCCTTTCCTTCACTAGATACATTTTTACCTTTCTCTGGGACACTTACTGCTTTCTCAGGAGTAAGACCCATATTTTGAAAATAATTTGGAAACTAGTTCTTAAAAATGGAGAGTGAATTTTGTTGAGTGTCTTGTCTTTTACCTATAGGTTAAAGAACTAAGAGATACATATGAACTAATCTCTCTCTTTTTTTCCCCCTTTTTCAGGCAATTACTGTCTTAACTGAGTTAATTAGGGAAAACTTCAGAAATAGCAAATTAAAACAGTGCCTCTTACCAACCCTTGGGGAGCTGATCTACCTTGTAGCCACCCAGGTGAGACCTTCTGATTACCTCTATTGCTGTTTGACATGTTCTGACATATCCTGGCTAACAAGCGTTAATATCCTATAAAAGTTGTTTTGGTTTCGCCCCTTAGAGCATTGCATGTTGGGATCAGCTTGTCCAGTTCTGCAAATCATTAAAAAAAAAAAAAATTACATTGACTGTACAGATCAATTTGGGAAGTACTGTTATCTTGATAATTTTGAGTCTTCTGCTGTGTATTTGGAATTGTACTGAATGTGTCTTTTTTTTTTTTAATGTTTTTATTTTAGAGAGAGAGAGAGAGAGAGAGAGAGTGAGCATGAGTGGGGGGGGGGGAGAGGGGCAGAGGAGGAGAGAGAGAGAGAATCCCAGGCAGGCCCCATGGTCAGTGGTCATTGCAGAGCCTGACATGAGGCTTGATGCGATGAGCCTGGGGTCATGACCAAGTTTTGCAGGCCCCCAGAGTAAAAGCAGACTTTCGGTGCTCAGCTTAGCCCTCATGCTTGCAGTTACCTAACTTTTGGTTTGATTCTTTGTTTCCCTGTCAGATCTCTGATGCATTGTGAGGATGTCAGAATAAAAAGAGCTGCTTTCATTAGAAGAGTGGTCAGGTGCCTAGTTGGCCATCTGATCAGGGATGAGAGTGTAGTGTAATTCTTTTTGTTGTTGTTTCTTTTCTTTTCTTTTTTTGAATTATTATTATTCCCCCCAGCTTAATTGAGATATAATTGGCATGCAGCCAACTGTACATGTTTAATGATTACAATTTGATCAATTTATATACACACACACACACACACACACACACACCTGTGAAAGCATCACCACAGTTCAGATAATGAACATACCTGTCATTTCCAAAAGACTCCACACTTTTTGCAATAATACCTTCCTCCTGCCCTTCCTACTGCTGCCCGCATCCACTCATTTGCTTTCTGTCACACAGACTAGTTTGCATTTTCTAGAATCTTTTGGAATCATATAGAATGCTATTTCTGTTTGCTTTGAGAAGTAGATGTAAAGAATCCTCTTCTTTGGTACATAATTTAATTGGATATAAGCTAGGCTGTTTTAATAAAGGGGTGGTTCTGTGGCATTTGACTTCAACTTAGGTTAGCGAACTGGAAACGGAAGTTAGGTCCCCGGATCCATAAAATCATTAACTTTGCATGAGATGAGGGCTTTTCTGGAATGGTCACTCTGAATATATGTGAACCTTCAAATCTCTGCTCAGTGCTGGTGTAGTAAGACTGACCCGATGTGATAGTGTGTATTGTGTACAATACAGAGACCTAAGCCCTGTCCTGTTGGCTCTCTGGAAGCACCCCAAGGTGACAGGCTTGAGAACGGAAGAGCAGAGCGGAATCGGCCAACAACATGATGAGGCAGTTTGCTTATTGTTTGTGTGTATTTTCTTTTATCAGGGGTACCTCCCACCTTGAGCCTGGGCGTTCCTGTTGTGTCACCTTTTTGTCCAGCTGATAATGATCTCTCACCTGCCCTGTTACAAGAACTCTTAGATGACCTCCTTGCTTTGTTCTGTGCCTGTTACCCTCTGTCAGCCAGACTGAGCCTGTTAGAACCACGGGCGTCTACAGTGTCTGTCACTCCTCAGAGCCCTCCATCGCTTCTTGTCTTGCTTCTTGTCACAGCCAAATCCTGCCACTGACCTTGTAGGCCCTGGGGGGCTGCCTTCCCGGTGCCTGTGTGACCTCCTCTCTCCCTGCTGTCCTCCTGCCTTCCTCCTCCCGCCACACTGACCTCCCCATGGCCCTTTGAACCCGCCGTGCCACAGTCCTGCCTCAACACCTTTGCAGTTGTTCATCCTGCTGGCAGTGATTCTCCCTGAGGTACTTGCGTTTTCTCTGTTCGGATCCCTTCAGAGAGTCTTCTCCTTGCGTGGTCTTGCGTGGTAGGAGATGGGGCCACCCTATCTACGGTGTTCCTCTCGCTCCGTACCCTGCTCTGGTTTTCTTTGTAGCAGCCCCAGCAGCTTGACTGACTTGTCTTGTTTTCTCCTCCTCCACCTACTTCTTCCTTCTTTCTCTTCTTTGTCTTCTTCTTTCCCCACTAAATACTATTAAATTTTTTTTTTTTTTTCAACGTTTATTTATTTTTGGGACAGAGAGAGACAGAGCATGAACGGGGGAGGGGCAGAGAGAGAGGGAGACACAGAATCGGAAACAGGCTCCAGGCTCCGAGCCATCAGCCCAGAGCCTGACGCGGGGCTCGAACTCCCAGACCGCGAGATCGTGACCTGGCTGAAGTCGGACGCTTAACCGACTGCGCCACCCAGGCGCCCCTCCACTAAATACTATTAAAACAGAAAATTTATCAGTCCTGTTCACGGCTGTGTGACCATCATCTAGAAGAATTCCTGGCACTTCGTAAGTGCTTCTATAAGGCGCGCCCCACACCAAGACCAAAGGGACAGGAGGGAGTGAGCAAGGAGGCAGGGCTGGAGAGACTGGCCAGGGCATGTTCAGGAAGGAATCTGGATGAGTCCGATGTCGTCCTCTTAAGCCTGTGAGCAAGGGGAAGTCACTAGGGTTTTAAAGAAGGGTAATGGTGTCATCTGATTTCAGTGCCAGAGGGATGACTCTGGCTTAAAGGTGGAGAATAGGTGGGAGAACGGTAAGAAAAGATTCTGAGCTGAAATGAGAGTAAGCGAAGTAGGAGTGAAGTTAGGCGTGCGAAGAGGGTGTTTCAGGAAAGAGAAAGCCAGTAGGGCTGAGGTAGCTGACGGTCCATGAAAAAGTTCTGAAAAGAGCCTGCTGGATCGAGTGGCGTGAAAGTCACCAGAAACTCCTGTATCCCTTGGGTAGATTCCTAGCAGTGCTATTGCTGGGTCATAGGGTAGGTCTATTTTTAATTTTCTGAGGAACCTCCACACTGCTTTCCAGAGCGGCTGCACCAATTTGCATTCCCACCAACAGTGCAAGAGGGTTCCCGTTTCTCCACATCCTCTCCAGCATCTATAGTCTCCTGATTTGTTCATTTTGGCCTTTTGTAGCAACGTGGATGGAACTGGAGAGTGTGATGCTAAGTGAAATAAGCCATACAGAGAAAGACAGATACCATATGGTTTCACTCTTATGTGGATCCTGAGAAACTTAACAGGAACCCATGGGGGAGGGGAGGGAAAAAAAAAAAAAAAAAAAAAAAAAAAAGGACGTTAGAGTGGGAGAGAGCCAAAGCATAAGAGACTGTTAAAAACTGAGAACAAACTGAGGGTTGATGGGGGGTGGGAGGGAGGGGCGGGTGGGTGATGGGTATTGAGGAGGGCACCTTTTGGGATGAGCACTGGGTGTTGTATGGAAACCAATTTGTCAATAAACTTCATATAAAAAAAAAAAAAAAGTCACCAGAAACTCAACAGGAGCTGTTTTATATGTTTATTTACTTGACTTCAAGCGAGGGAGTTGGAAGAAAGCATCCTGGAGCGCGCTGAGCCTCTAGCAGGAAGTGAGGAAGGTGGGACCAGCAATGTGAATCGAGAATAGGTGTGAAAAGGAGCGGAGGGGCCGAGGCCGAAGGGAGCCCCGTTTGGAAGATGGGGACGGTGAGGTTATTGTGGTGGAAATGGAAAGGACCCCGTGGACAGGACTTGGAAAATTTAGCAGTATGGGGTAGATAGCAAGGTAATGACCCTGGAGGAGGCAGGATGGGAATGGGATGCTGGGCCCACGTGGAACGGGTGGAAGAGCCTGTCCCGTTGCAACCGCTGGGTGTAAGTAGCAGATGGCTTCAGGGGTAGGAACGCCGGGAGCTGCTTTCTCACTCATGACTTCCGTGATCTCTGTGGCGGAGGAAAGTCGGTGCAGTGGCCAGAGGATCACAGCTGTGAAGTGGCCCTTTCTGAGAGGGAGTCGGTCGGAGAACCGGATGCTGCAGTGAGAACGAAGCTCCCTGGGCTTGCTGATCCCACGTCATCCATGGGCTCTGTGTTCTGGGGTCACCCCTCTCAGAGCCCCGCTGCCTGAGCGCAGGCCTGGGGAAGCAAGCCGCCGGCTCCCTCGGGGGCTGGATTCCCCAGAGGAGGGAAAAGGACATGCGGGAAGGGTTTTGGCCTTTGGCAGGAGGGATTCAACGACAGACCAGGGGATCTAAGTGGCTGGGGGAGGGTAGGCGACAGAGTACAGAAAGGGTGTGGTAGACGGTCTGAACAAGTGAGCTGGAAGGGAAGAAAGTCACGTTTGGACGTGAAATTGGGTGCTGAATTTTTGTGATTTTCGATAGTGATTTTCAAGCTGCAGCAGCCTGGGAGGATAATGTCTAGCCTCTGACCTGTGTGGGATTCTGTGATGGAGCAAGGATACAGTTTTAATGGGTCATGATTCTCATCATGCGTATAAAAAGCATCTGGACCAATAAGGTACCAGTTCTAAAATTTGGACGGTGTTAAATATTTTCTCCAAACAGAACCTAAAGAGATTAATTGCCTTAAAGGGATTAATTGCCACCCTCCCCCCCCAATCTTTCTGTGTGGTACCTAATTTATAATTAGATTTTATTTTTATTTTATTAAAAAAAAATTTTTTTTTTAACATTTATTTATTTTTGAGACAGAGAGAGACAGAGCATGAACGGGGGAGGGGCAGAGAGAGAGGGAGACACAGAATCGGAAACAGGCTCCAGGCTCTGAGCCATCAGCCCAGAGCCCGACGCGGGGCTCGAACTCACGGACCGTGAGATCGTGACCTGAGCGGAAGTCGGACGCTTAACCGACTGAGCCACCCAGGCGCCCCTATAATTAGGTTTTATTTGAGAAATTACAGTCGTGTTTCTGTGGTTGTTACCCTAACTTGGTTCTTCTGTGAGAGAATCCTTGCCGATATCATTAAAATCAGCGAACCCACCAGTCACACTTGCTTATTTTTATTTAGCACATTGTCTTACCGGGCAACATACTGCCTTTTACTTATATTTGTGGGTTTTCCTGAGATCCTCCTCAGAGCTGTGAGTTCTGTGCTTTCAAATCCTTTCGAATAATGGAATACCTTTCAGGTAGGAATATCTGTATTCTCACCTACGATTGTCAATAGAGTAGTTTCTCTGCCAAGTGGATCGTATTGTCATTTCTTAGTTTTCTTTTTTTTTCTTCTTCCTGTCTGGCTTCTGCTGGAGGGGTCTGATGAACATCATCTAGAACATGAGGAGAAAGGGCAAACACCTTGTGTGTACAACGTAGTAAAAGACCCCCTCACTGGGTCAGAATTGCCAGGTAGTGATAGGATATTTCAATAGGATATTAAGAAGCTTCAGAGAGTTTGTATGTTTGAAACGGCCTTTTTCTCGAACGGGTTAATCTCTTTTGTGCTGTTAGCTTCACTGCTTTTCCTTCCACTTTTTTTTAGGAAGAAAAAAAAAAGAACCCTAGAGAATGCTGGGCCGTTCCCTTGGCTTCGTACACAGTGCTAATGAGGTGCCTTCGGGAAGGGGTAAGGCTCCTTTGTGGTCCTCTGTAGACACCCGCCGTCGTAATAACCCTTCAGGCGCTGTGTGAGGAGTGTAGCCTGCGGCCGTGCGGGGAGCTTGTCAACCGAGTATGGCTCCTGAATTTAAATAATCCCGACAAGCCGCTGTGAGCAAGTGACCTGTGGTGGGGCAAGTGCAAAAATGAACCAGCTCTCTCTTTCACTTTTTGAAGCGTCTCGCCTTTTTAAAATACGATAGCAAACACAAGCAGCGTAAGTAGCTTCTTCATAACCCATCCTCAATACTCCCCTGCTCTTAAACCCCTTGACACACCAGTTTAGCAAGCAGGGTGTATGCAGAGACCTCGCTGGGGGCCTCACAAGCCCCGTGATTATCTTGTCGGCTTGCCATCGTGCAGTTCGGAAACAGGAACCTTCCGCCAGTATCCATTGATTTTAATATTAAGTGGTATTTATCATGTGATTCTTTTTTTCAATTCATTCACGGTCCTTCTCATGCCATTGGTAGTGGCTGCAAACCAGCCAGCTGGCCAACTAACCGACGGGCATAGGGAGCTCCTGTGTGTGACTTTGTAAAGAATCGAGTAGCTGACCTAAAAGGGTCACGTTTTCTGTTTGCTTTAAACCATTTGACACTGTTTCACCCAAGGCAGAGCCACAGGCTAAAAACATTCCTTAAGGAATGAAAAAAATATGTCACAATAAACATGTTCCTTTTGAGTTCATTACTTCCTGCGTCATTGAATGGTAAGGGATGATGTTCCAGGTGCAGGAGCGCTCTGCACGGTCTTGCCCTAGTGATCCAGAAAGGAAGTTTGAAAACTTCCTAGCCCGTAGGGTTGGAGATGTCAGCTGTCATTATGGGGTATGAATAAAGCCAGTAAATTGTGCTTTACCAAAGATATGAGAATTAAGTCATGTTTCTCTGTAGTCAGAAGACGTGTTTCAGTTTATCACTTAAGACCTCAAGCTAGGCACACTTGGGGACACACAGACGAAGAAGATGAATACTCTTCACGCACAGTGATCTTACCTATTGGGGGAGATCAGATAAAAACAAAGTGGATTATGTCAACTGTATAAATGTGGAAGCACAGAACTATGGGAACTCAAAGGAGAGAGGGAGTCTTCTAGGAACTTTTTTCACAGCGTAAAGAAATTTTGCAAACTTTGTATCTTAATTTTTATTTATTTATTTAAAAAAAATTTTTTTTAACGTTTATTTATTTTTGAGACAGAGAGAGACAGAGCATGAACGGGGGAGGGTCAGAGAGAGGGAGACACAGAATCGGAAACAGGCTCCAGGCTCTGAGCAGTCAGCACAGAGGGCTCAAACTCACGGACCGCGAGATCATGACCTGAGCTGAAGTCGGCCGCTTAACCAACTGAGCCACCCAGGCTCCCCTGTATCTTAATTTTTAAAACGAAGATTGCTAGGGAAAAATCTGTTACTTGACGGCCAACAGGACTAATTAGGGAATTTCAGTCCCTGCCTGACGACTTCCCTTCCAGATTCTTGTTCCCACCCTACTTGCCTCAGGTGCCAAATTACTACTGTTGGGAAAATAAGTAAAGTTCTGCACCATAAGATGGCCTATGGGACTAAAACAAGCTCTAATTCCCAGCTTAGAGACTCCTCTTCTGGGTTCTTCCTGCCCTGTTTGCAGCGTGCCCGAAAGCCGTCAGGAATGCGGAAGATGACGCTATAAATTACCCTTCCCACCTGCATTCGGCACTCAGATCTCTGGAGAATGCTCTCCTCTGAGCCCACCCGTGTAAAATAAATCTTCCTTCCTTCCAAGATCTCCGAGTGCCGCTTGGTTCTTCTGCCGGGTGATCCAGACCAGTTTCCATAATGAGATTAATGGGAAGTAAAAGGTTACTAATTCTAGTTCATGAGGTTGTATCCTTAATCGAATATTTTCTCCCACACCCTTCCGTGTTTTTCATTGTATGTGTAAGATGAAGAATAATGCCTGATATCCGTGTGTATTATTAAACAATTATTTTTAATCATTATGATACTTCGTATTTTAGTAGCAAATGTGCCTTTTATTGTCTTGGTATATATGACAGGTCTTGTGTATTTTCCATAAAGAGGGAGGGAAGTCCAGGCCTCTCTACAAAAATTTTATTGTACGTTAGAAAAGCAGTTAAATATGTGCTTGGACAGCACGTGCAGGTGTCTCTCACTTTTCAAAAGTACATGTTGCGCCCCTTAACTTTTACAAAAGACCCACATTAGTACTTGTTTTCTCTCATTGAAAGAAATACGAAGAGGGTTTCTGCTCCCACGAAAAAAGGCAAAAAGCACAAACAGCATTCAGGGTTTGTTTTGCAGCCAGTTGTTACACAGGCAGGCCTCGGCCTGTCCCGCGAAGCAGGGAGAGTGGCCCGCCAAGGTCCTTCCTTCCCCAGGAACTACGTTCGGCATCTCAGCTTCAAGCCACTGAGCCCACCGTGCCTTCGAGCATCTGTGCCTTGTGTTGATGTATTTTCTGCATCCATTAACAAGATGGGTCCTAAGGTATCAGAGAAGCCTGAGAGAGGTTATTTTTGGGGTCTGGGAATACTCAAAACCTTTTCTGTTTAAATTATGGTGATAGCTCTTGGTTTTACATCATTTGGGCTTACTAAAGGTTTCATAGGAACAGGGTACTTTGGGATAGTGGGAGAAACCTAAACTTGAACATTGTCTCTGTAACACAGATAGATTAGGGGGTGATTATCCCCCCTAAAAAAAGATTTGTTTACAAAAATAACTGAATTGTAGCAGTTCTTTAGCATGTATCTAATGTATTTAGGACGTAGTTGAAGGTGAATAATTTTTAAGCCTCTTATTTTCAACAATTAATTTTTTCCACGTAGAAAAACTTTCCCCAGCACCTACTGATATTTCCTGATGTAGGGGTGTGTGTGTGTGAAACATATATCATAAACAAAAGAGTATGTGAAATTTATGTGTATGGTTAAAAGCACACTGATACACCCACTCTCTTTATTTTTATTTTTATTTATTTAATTTAATTTTTTATTTTTTTCAATTTACATCCAAATTAGTTAGCATATAGTGCAACAATGATTTCAGGAGTAGATTCCTTAGTGCCCCTTACCCTTTTAGCACATCCCCCCTCCCACAACCCCTCCAGTAACCCTCTGTTTGTTCTCCATATTTGAGAGTCTCTTATGTTCCCCATCCCTGTTTTTATATTATTTTTGCTTCCCTTCCCTTGTGTGCATCTGTTCTGTCTTAAAGTCCTCATATGAGTGAAGTCATGTGATACTTGATTTTCTCTAATTTCACTTAGCATAATACCCTCCAGTTCCATCCACGTAGTTGCAAATGGCAAGATTTCATTCTTTTTGATTGCCGAGTAATACTCCATTGTGTGTGTGTGTGTGTGTGTACCACATCTTCTTTATCCCTTCGTCCATCGATGGACATTTGGGCTCTTGCCATACTTTGGCTATCGTTGATAGTGCTGCTATAAACATGGGGGTGCATGTGTCCCTTCGAAACAGCATAGCTGTATCCCATGGATAAATGGCTAATGCAATTGCTGGGTCATAGGTTAGTTTTATTTTTAGTTTTTTGAGGAACCTCCATACTGTTCCAGAGTGGCTGCACCAGCTTGCATTCCCAACACCCACTCTCTTTAAAAAAAAACCAAAAAAACAAACAAAAAAAAACCTGGTAACATTTCTTCTCTGTTCCTCCTGGATGGCAGCTTGCTCTTTTCTTGCAAGGAGTAGCCACTATTCTTACTTTATAATAAACATTCCCAAGTATTTCTTTATCACGTTTGCATCTTTGATTGGTTCTTAAGGCTGAACTTTATATAAATAAATGGCACCAAATCCTGTGGAGACTTTATTTTGCTCAAAATTAGGTTGAAGTTGGGGCGCCTGGGTGGCGCAGTCGGTTAAGCGTCCGACTTCACCCAGGTCACGATCTTGCGGTCCGTGAGTTCGAGCCCCGTGTCGGGCTCTGGGCTGATGGCTCAGAGCCTGGAGCCTGTTTCCGATTCTGTGTCTCCCTCTCTCTCTGCCCCTCGCCCGTTCATGCTCTGTCTCTCTCTGTCCCAAAAATAAATAAACGTTGAAAAAAAAATTAAAAAAAAAAATTAGGTTGAAGTTGATACATGCCAATTGTGTAAACTATAGTTCATTTATACTACTGCATTGTATGTTGTTGGAATGTGCCTCAATACACTCAGATACACGTTGTATCAGTTTGTATTCCCACCAGTAGGGTATAGGAGTACCCTTGAACCCATGTCTTGAACATTTGATCTAGTCAGACTTTAAATTTTTGTCAATCTTCTGGGCATTAAATGTTTCCTCATAATAGCTTTAATATGCATTTTTGTGATTACTAATACGGTCACCATCCTTTTTTATTTATCTTGTTTTGTTGGGGGGGGATTTCTGTTGCTTTGTAGGAATTCTCTACACTGCCTCCCTTACCACAAGCCTGTTATAAAATGTTTGAAATAACTAGAAAAGGAAAGAAGACTACAATGACCTTTATTTCCATCACTTAGTGTCAACGGTTTTTAACATTTTGCTCTCCTTGCTTTGTTGTAATGTAGGTGTGTATGTATATATTCATATGTACATGCATTTATTCATTTATTTATATTCATTTGTTTTCTGAACTGTTTGAAAAAAAACGCAGATGCCGTTGGCACTTCATCCATTGGAATGTTTGTGTATTTTGGATACTAATCTTTGGTTTATATGTGTTACTAGATCCTTTCTGATGGTGGTTGGGCTTTTCATTTTCTTAACCAACTGAGCCACCCAGGTGCCCCAAGGGCTTTTCATTTTCTTACAATATCTGATGATAAGCAGAAGTTCCTCGTTTTAATGTAGCTAAATTTATCAATTTTTTCTGTCATGATTGGCTTTTTGTGTCTCATATGCTTCTCTACTTCACCATCATTAGATCGTCTATTCCATTTTCTTCTAAAAGTTTTAGTTTGGGGCGCCTGGGTGGCTCAGTTGGCTAAGCGTCCGACTTTGGCTCAGGTCATGATCTCGCGGTTTGTGAGTTCGAGCCCCTCGTTGGGCTCTGTGCTGACAGCTCGGAGCCTGGAGCCTGTTTCAGATTCTGTGTCTCCCTCTCTCTCTCTGACCCTCCCCCGTTCATGCTCTGTCTCTCTCTGTCTCAAAAGTAAATAAATGTTAAAAAAAAAATTAAAAAATAAATAAAAGTTTTATTTTTCCTTTATTTAGAACTTTATTTGTAATTGTTCTGTGTGTGTGCTGCTGTGTATGGGTAGTTTTTTCTTTTTAAAAATGTTTTTATTTTTGAAAGAGTGCATGGGCAGGGGAGGGGCAGAGAGAAGGAGAGAGAGAATCTCAAGCAGGCTCCGCACTGTCAGCACAGAGCCTGACACAGGGCTTGCACTCACAAACCACGAGATCAAGATCTGAGCTGAAATCAGGAGTGGGATGCTTAACCAACTGAGTCGCTCAGGCACCCCTGGGTAGTTTTATCTTAAAAAAAAATATATATGGGTAATGAGTTCTCCCAGGATTTTTTAATGAGAAAGTCACCCTCTTCCCACTGCTCTGCAGTGTCCCCTTGTGACATCAGTGTCTTTTCCTGGGCTCTGTGGTTCTGTTGGTCTATTATCTGTCTCTGTGTCATACTATCTAAATTAATACTTCCTATTTAATACTAAGGATATGGGGAGTTTTCCCCTACTAACATAATCTTTTTCAAGAGTTTCTCAGTTAATTTTGTTCCTTTCACTTGCGTGTAGTTTTTAGATTCACCTTTTCAGGTTCGCCTGTTTGGATGTTAAGAACACATCTGCAAATAAACTTGAGAAAAATCGGTTGATATTAGTAGCAAATGGAATGCATACTCAATGAGAAGACCAATAATAGGAGAATGACACATTTGATTAAAAAAAACCTGAAGATAACTGATTGAAGTTCCTTTGAATTCTTGATGAGATTCAGCCGATGTATTTAATTTATTGCTTAAGCTACCTCTCAGATGTAGGTCGCATTCTTTACAGATAACATTTATGAAACATCTATTATGTACCGCTAGGTGCAGGAAAGGTAAAGATAAATTAAGATGCTGCCCTGCCTTCAGTTTTTAGGAAAGAAATTTTTTTTTATCCTTAGTTCTGTATACCAGCCTTTTATTGTTGTTTGGGTAACTTCATTTGCTTTGGTTTCTTTCTTGTGTACTCAGTAAGACATTTCAGGCTATTAACTTTTCGTTCCATGCTAGCTGTATCTCACTAGTTTTGACATGTAGTGTTTCCATTATTGCTATTTTATTGATAGTCCCTAGTTGTAGCTTTAAATTTGTCCTTGATCCAGGGTTGTTTATGAGGTGGTTAAAACTTTTTCATGTGGGTGGGATTTTATTGCCTTTTTTTTTTATTTGTTAAAGTAACAAAGTTGCATTACCTTATTGTCAAGAAAGTGGTTTGTCCTGTTTCTCTTTGGATTAAAAAAATTGTGGTAAAACACACGGTAACATAAAACTAAACCACTTTGACCACTAAGTGTATATAGTTCTGTGGTATTGAGTACATTCACATTGTTGTGCTGTTTCTATTGTTTTAAATATATTGAGATGTTCTTTTGCCTCAATTACTGATTTTTTTTTCCACATCAAAACTTTGTAATGGGTCTTGTTGAATATGGGCCAAATTGATTCAATTTTTAGCCCTTTTCTTTAATTTCTGCATTGGGAAGAAAGCAGTATAGAAATTTTACTTCATTTTTTAAAGAAATTTTACTTCATCTTAATTTGATATGTAGACTTCTTTTTAGACGCCAACTGCAGTTTTAATTTATAAACTTTTTGTTCATAATGCATAGAAAGTTAGCTTTGCCTGGGATTATTTATAGGTGTTAAAAGAATAAAGCATTTTCTAGTCAAATACTTAGAGACACCAGATTAAACAAGGTTGAGCAGTTTGATTTGTTGTTAGTACTTTTCAGAGCTTGTAATTATGAACTACTTGGGAGAATATAGAGCATTTTCAAAGTAATTTGCCCACAGACCTACCCTATGGCATCAGTTGTGTGTGATGCACTGTGGGAGAGGAAGCTGTGGGCTTACACTGAGAGTGTCAGGAGTTTAAGATCATTTTCAGTAGGTTTTCTCTTTTTAAAGTTCTCTAAGATATTATGATGGCGTTTTCCAAACAGCCTACTTTCTGAACACGATTTCTGTAACTTTAACAATGGTGATAGAGATACGAGTCAGATGTTTTTGTCCTTGTGACAGATGTCAGTGCTTAGAGGGAGAGAAGAGAAGTAGTCAGAGAGTAAGAGACATATGGTGGGTCACGCAAGCAGTTTGGAAGATCTTATGTGACTGCTGAAAAAGGAGTGTGGCAGTGTGGAAGAAAAGGTATCTATGAGGATACTGAATCTGTTTCAGAGTTGGGGTTGGCATTTTAAAGACCTTCAGCTGAGAGTCAGAGGATGTGGATTTCAATCCTACACATGCTACTCTTCAGTGGTTTGGTGTTGGCCAAGGTCTAGGTGACCCACCTGGTGGTGTTTCCTGTATAGGAGGGTACTTGTGCCATGACCTTCCATGAGCTTCTGACTTGGGCCCCCTCTGAGTCTGACAACTTTCCCTTCCATTGCTTTGACCTTAATGTTGTATACAGTACTAAGGAGCAGTTGCCCCCTTGGGGTCATTGCTGTATTGATCTCAGGAATATTTGGCAATGAGCTTACGTGATGTATGTTTATATGTGCGTGGGATAAGGAGGGTGAGAAAGCTGACCTTTCTTTGAAGTGTTTATTTTTATATTAAAACATTTTTTGTTAACGATTACTCATTTTTGAGAGAGCGTGAGCAGGGGAGGGGCAGAGAGAGAGGGAGACACAGGATCCGAAGCAGGGTCCGGGCTCTGAGCTGTCAGCACAGAGCCTGATGCGGGGCTTGAACCCACAAACCATGAGCTCATGACCTGAGCCCAAGTCGGACACTTAACCGACTGAGCCACCCAGGTACCCCTGAAGTGTTTATTTTTATCTGGGTAGGTAGTAGCCTAATATTCTACAATGACAAGCCAGAAGCAGCTCCTAGGGAATTTCCCCATATTTACGGGAGAAGATTATTTGTATGTTTGTATCTAATCAACCACATCTGTTTTGATAACCTGCATAATAGTCGGTGTGTGATTATAGGTGCTGAACTCACAATGCATAAGTTGTAGTTAAAAATATGAGGTCCAGGGGCACCTGGGTGGCTCAGTCGGTTGAGCATCCGACTTCAGCCAGGTCACGATCTCGCGGTCCGTGAGTTCGAGCCCCGCGTCGGGCTCTGGGCTGACGGCTCGGAGCCTGGAGCCTGCTTCGGATCCTGTGTCTCCCTCTCTCTCTGCCCCTCCCCCGTTCATGCTCTGTCTCTGTCTCAAAAATAAATAAATGTTAAAAAAAAAAATAAAAAAAAAATGAGGTCCAAAAAACATATAAACCATTGGCTTCATTTTTTTCTGAATAACAGCTTATTAGATAATTTTGAAGTAACACTTATTTTAAGAGGAAATTTAATTTGCATTTTGAAATTAGAGTTCTCTCTCTTTTTTTAAAAATGAAAACTAGTGTTAAAGTTGCTTTTGTGTTTAATTAGAAAAGACCAGGCTCAAATTAGAAGTACTAGAGATGTTAGACATTAAATGTATTATCTTTGAAATGTTTTAGGCCTAAAACACAGGGAAAAATTCGTTTAAAATTCTTGGCTTTTGATAAAAGTGAAAATGTAGAGTTAGATTTTCTGATTTTGTTCCTGTCACAGTTTAATGTTCTGATAAAGAAATGTGTGTGCCTCAACATCAGGTTCTTTCTGGGTCCTCACCACTCTGTTGGTGTTTCTGCAGTGAGAGGTGGCATCATGTATGTGGACTATGAATGATCCAGGGTTTTCTTTGTTAAACTAGCCATAATTTTTCTTTTTGGCTGGGTACAGTGTACTTTACTGATGGTATGTGACAAGGAAGGGCTCCTGAGCCTCCCCCCTTCTTCAGGGGACCTGGGATGGAAACTGTGTAGCGGTTAAGAGATTCACAGTGTATTGGGGGTTGAGTTGGGGCATGGACATCCAGCACCTGAGGGCATCTCTCTGCCTCTTGCTCTTGCTGAGGCTGGTGGCTCAGGGGGCTCTTACTCTTTGGAGGCCACGTGGACCATAATGTCCGCCACCTGGTTACTGTAGCCAAATTTATTGCCGGGAAATGAGCTTGACCGCTTTACCAATGAGCAATGCCAGCCTTAGTATTGAAGGTGGAAGAGTGGGTGTCACTGTTCAAGTTGCAAGAGATAGCCCAGTCCTCAGGGTAGCCCGGGAGGCACTTGAGGGGGCCTTTCCGTGCCTGCTTTGCCACCTTCTTGATGTCATCCTGTTGGCAGCTTTCTCCAGGCGTCAGGTCAGATCCGTGACTGACGGGTTGGAGGTGGGGACATGGAAGGCCATGCCAGTGAGCTTTCCGTTCAGCTCAGGGACGACCTTGCCTGTAGCCACGGTGGTGCCAGTAGCAGCAGGGATGACGTTACGGGAAGCCTCTGGGCAGTCGTGCCACAGCTTCCCAGAGGGACCGTCCCCAGTCTTGTGGGTGGCAGTGATGGCACGGAGTCACGAATCGCGATTCTCTCCACGGTGCTGGGATCGTCATGGATGGTCTTGGCCAGAGGGGCCAAGTAGTTGGGGCAGCAGGAAGCGTTGCTGGCAGTCTTCTCGTTGTTCCTGCCCATCACAACCACGGGGCATCAGCAAAAGGGGGAGAGATGATGATCCTCTGGGCCCCACCGTTCAACTGAGCCCCAGCGTTCTCCATAGTGGAAAAGACCCCGGTGGATTCTGCAACGTGCTCAGCACCAGCATCGCCCCGTTTGATGCTGATGGGAGAGAGGCTTTCCGTTGACGACAAGGTTTCAGTTTTCAGCCTTGATTGTGCCGTTGAATTTGCTGTGGGTGGAATCATCCTGGAACATGTAGATTATGTAGTTGGGGTCAACGAAGGGGTCATTGACGCTGACAATACACGTTTTGCCAGAGTTAAAAGCAGCCCTGGTTACCAGGTGCCCGATACAGCCAAATTCATTCACTCTGACCTTCACCATCGTGTCTTGGGGACGTGACTGGCACCGCACCAGAAGTCGTGGTTGTCTGCCGAATGGGGAGGACCAGAGAGCCACCATCCGAAATGTTTTGAACCCTATTCAGTAGGAGGCAAAAGGGCTTATTAAGGATGGAGTTACCTGATGTGTCTCGAAGTGAACCGTTGAGAATGGCGTGAGGAAGGGACCCTTAGCACCAAGTGAGATAGATCAGCTTCCAGAGAGGTGGTGTAAGGTAAGGAGCACGCAGCATTGCATTTTACATGCAACATGCAAGGGTGAGGTTGCATATCCTCTCCTCCTGTGGTAGGTGACTTCACAGAGGAGGTTTCAGTTTGGCTCTGCTGTATTCAGTATGTAAAAACTGGTGAAACGTCAATAATACCTTTCAAGGATTTATATTGGTTGGATTTCTGTTTAAATTTTCACATTCTTTTGACTTATTTTTATCCCATTACATGCTTTGTACTCTTAATAATCCTGTAGCTCTTTTGTTTCTTTCTCATTTCATACCTATCCTTATAGTTTTTCTGTTTATCTTTTTATTATTATTTTTAACTTATCATGTTTAGAGGAAACGGTATATGTATGATTTCAGTCATTTAGAATTTGTTGAGACTTCTTTCATGACTCAGTATGTGTGTATATTCAGGGAAAAAATGGTGAATTCTGCCATTGTTGGATAAAGTTTTTTTCTGCCCATTAGGTCAGGCTTGTTAATCTGATTGACAGGGATACAAGTCTTCTGTATCTATGCTGATTGCTTTTGCTCTATTTTATCAGTTACTGAGACATGTTTTTAAATGCTTTCCTTGGTAGAATTGCAATTTTGTTGTATTTTGCTTTTATGTGTTTTGAATATTGGTAATTAGATACATAAAAATTTAGATTATATTTCCCTTGGTTTACTGACATTTTTATCATTATGTTGTTACCTTAAAAAATCAACGGTAATGCTTTTTGTCCAAAGCTTATGCTCTTTGATATTAATTTGCTTATACCATCCTTTGTTGTATTAGATATGACTGATATTTCTTTTTTCACTCTCTTATTTTTAGCCTTTCTAGTTGAATAAATTTAAAAAAAATTTTAATGTTTTTATTTACTGTTGAAAGAGAGAGACATAACACAAGTGGGAGAGGGGCAGAGGGAGGGAGACACAGAATTTGAAGCAGGTTCCAAGCTCTGAGCTGTCACCACAGAACCTGATGTGGAGCTCGAACTCACAAACCATGAGATCATGACCTGAACTGAAGACGGATGCTTAACCGACTGAGCCACCCAGGTGTCCCCAAATGAATTTATTTTTGATGTGTCTCTTCGTACAGTGTTTAACAAAATTTCTGCTTTATAGTTTTTCTTTAGTATTTAGTCCATTTATGTTTATTGTAGTTGTTGGTATAGTTGTATTTATAGATGGCATCTTATTTTCTGCTTTTGTTTATTCTGTTTTGTGTTTATTTTTTCTTCATGTCCTTTTGGTTTGCTTTTTTAATGATTATTTTTATTCTTTTAATGGCTATTCTGTTGCTCTTGTTAAAATACATTTTTTTCTGTGAATACAATTGTGGGTTGACAGTATTTTTAACAATTAAAGGTATTGTTTTCGTGTCTTCTGACTACACTTGTCGCTGTTAAGAAATTAGCTGTTAGACCAACTGTGGCTCTTTTGAAGGAGATACTCTGTAATTCAAGTGAGGGCCTACTTACACTTTTAGCTTTTGGGCTTTTTTCCCTGCAATCTCCTTTCCCTAACATACACCTGCAGCCCCCAACTCAGATCAGTGGGGAGTCGGGAAGATGGAAAAGTTACTTTTTGTTCATCCCTATTATATTTGGTTGTGGCCACTGGGAGCTCTAGATTTACTTGGTGCTGGTTCTTCATCTAACTTCCAACTTGTGTGGGTACTCGCCTGCCCTCTCATTCCTTTTGTTCACCTTGTTAGACAAGTGCTCTCAGGGTAAACATCAGCTTAAGTGCTCTGGATATCTCTGAGGGTATCTCTCAGAGTTCTTGCCTATACAGTCACTGGGCTAACAATTTGGTCCTAGTTCACTGATGCTTTTAAAAAGGTTTGTTTGGGGCGCCTGGGTGGCGCAGTCGGTTAAGCGTCCGACTTCAGCCAGGTCACGATCTCGCGGTCCGGGAGTTCGAGCCCCGCGTCGGGCTCTGGGCTGATGGCTCAGAGCCTGGAGCCTGTTTCCGATTCTGTGTCTCCCTCTCTCTCTGCCCCTCCCCTGTTCATGCTCTGTCTCTCTCTGTCCCAAAAATAAATAAACGTTGAAAAAAAAAATTAAAAAAAAAAAAAAGGTTTGTTTATTTTCTTATCTTAAATTTAGCATTTGGATTGGTTTTGGAGGGATAGAGTTGTCCAGATATCTAGCCCACTATATTGTAAGAAATAGAAATCCTGTTTTCTTGATTTAATGAGTTACTAAAACAGTAAACCAGGGAAAATAAACTCCAGATACCTTGGAGTCTTTAGAAGAAAGATCACAGTTTTGCTAAACCAACAAATGTGAAAATAATGTCAGTATTTTTTTGAGGAGGGGAGAGGCAGAGGGACAGAGAGAGAGGAAATCTTAAGCAGGCTCCAAGCCCAGCGCAGACCCTGATGTGGGGCTTGATCTCATAACCGTGAGATCATGATCTGAGCTAAAATCAAGAGTCAGGTGTTTAATGGGCTGAGCCACCCACTCACCCCTAATGTCAATATTTTAGATGTTAATTTTGATACTCCTTTTTGAAGAAGTAGGCATGCAGACTAAAATAACATTGGCAATGAAATTTTTTTTAAGACTTCCCACAATACATTATTAGATCTACTTACCATTATTAAAAATGAGTATAACTCTTCATTAATAAGCATAATCATCATAGGCTTATTTTCATAGGATCATTTCCTAATCATCGTAACTTTTATCCTCATAATATGATGAAATAGGTCTTTGATTTAAGTGATGGATATTAGTTCAGTCCAGTTATCCCTTCTGAAGAGTTAATTAGGCAGAAAATAACACCAATCTTACTGCTTGTATTGCATCCCACAGGGGATTTCAGAGGGACCAGGATAGCTCGTTTCAGGTAGTAGCAAGTTGAATTGACCTGACAGCCTCAGTGAGTTTATAGAGCACTGGGATGACACATGGCTCCTTTCCAACCTGAGTGCTAAAATAGTGGTGTTTTTCAAGTAATAGGAATGAGTCCTCTAGGATTTGGCTGATGGTTGTGATAGAAAGCACATGTTAAGGTATTTGAGAAAGTTCTTCCCCCCAGATAGCACTTTGCTCCCCACCTCTACATCGCAGGGCAAAGGTTTCAGAACCTAATGAGAAGACACAGAGCAAGGCATAAAAGACCAAAATGTCATACATGGATGTACTGAGAGCTAGGGAGGGTGGAGGACATAGCTTGGTATCTGTGGGCAAGTAGGTTTCCTTATATTGCACTCCCACCTCAGGGAATCTTTGCACCCCTCAGGTACAGATGCACTTTCCAAGTGGAGTACCTCTCTAGGTAAGACTTGAGATGGGGAATATGAGAAAACGACTCTGTGTGGATTGGCCTGGGTTCAAGGAAAAAGGGGCAGGAGTTGAGCTGAGTGGTTAGGCATGCTGTTTATTGTTTTCAAATTTACCAACTAGGTGAAGCATTTTCTTTTCTCTTGGGTATAATGAATAAAGGAACAGAGAGAGGATGAAAGGGTTATATTCTAGCCACAAGGGAGGAAACATCAGGAATGGGGAGGAAGCATTGAAGAAGTTCAGGTAACTTTAAAACTGTTTTTCTAGCAGCCTTATAATTCATACTTTGTGATACTAATAATTGGAAGTGAAGCTAACATGTTAAAGATATATTACTTAAAAAATATGCTATTTTTTATGACCTAGGTTAAGTGTCCGCGTATGTTATGTAATTTCCAAACTGCTTTGTGTCTTATTTTTATAGATGAAGAAGCTAAAGCACAGAGGTGAAAATGCCCAGGGGTATACAGTTGGTAGAATGGTTTGAACCTAGATCTATAACTCAGTATCTTCCTACGTTTTTTTGCATTTTCATGAAAAATACATAATTTTTTGATTGAAAAAATTTACGTATGTACTGTAACAATTTAAGCAATGTCTAAAATAGAACTATTGGACCCCACAACTCACACCTATTATACTCATTGTTAATAGGTATTGTATCTATCTCTTTCTATGCTCTTTTTTTTTTAACTTAGATATTTACATATGCGTATGTTCTTGTTAAACAAACATGGGATTGTATTCTACATAGAATTTTTAATGTAATTGTCAATATTTCAGTTGACATAGAACTTACATAAAATATTCAGGTATTCAGTATGTGCGTATTGTAAACATTTCCTCCTAGTCTAAGACACGATGAGGCAATAATGGTGTCATGAGGATAAATTTACAATTTTTATGAGTGTTAATTTAACAATTTTTTCTTAGTGCCTTTTTCCTAACAAAGCTTTGCCTACCTCAAAATAGCTAAGATACTCTTTATGATCTTTTCTAGAAGGTTTTTGGCTTAGCTTTCCCACTTAAGTCTGTGACTCATCTCCAATTAACTCATGAGTACAGAGTTTCGTGGGATGTTTTATGGGTCGGTGTATACTGTAACATGGTAATGTTTTGTGTGATCTTGAAAAAAAAAACATTGTATTTTACCTTTGTTGAGTATTCTGTCAGTGTGGAAGTTGGTTGATAGTGTTATCTTTCTGTATCCTTACTGACTTTCTGGCTTCTTGTTCTGTCAGTGACCGAGTAGAGGGTATTGAATTTCCCAGCTAAAATTGTGGATTTTTCTATTCTCTCAGTTTTATCAGGTTTTGCTTCAGGTATTTTGAAGTTCCATTATTAAGGGGCATAAATAATTAGGATTGTTATATTCTCTTGTTGAATGACTTTTTTATCTCTTGTGAAATGACCTTTATCCCTTGGAGATACTCTTTGCTCTGGAATCTTCTTTCTTTTGGAATCTACTTTTCTGATGAAAAGTGTCCCATCAACCTTATTGTTCTTCCTCTCTACATAATGTGTCTTTTTACTCTAGCTGCTTTTAAGTATTTCTTTTTAGTACTGCTTTTTAGCAGTTTATGATGTGCCTTGGTGTGATTTTGTTGTTGTTGTTGTTGTTCCTTCCCTCTTGAGGTTCATTGAATTTCTTAAATTGACAGTTACCAGTTTTTATGAATTTAAAACTTTTCAGCCAGTATTTCAACCTTCCCCCACTCCTGTCACCTTTGGGATTTTCACTGCACGTACATTAGGTTGTTTGAAGTTGTCCTATATGGTTCACTGATGCTAAGATGCTCTGTTCCATTGTCCCCCCCCCCAATTTTCATTCTGTGCTTAGTTTGGATAGTTTTTATTGCTAATTGCCATGCCTTCAAGTTCATTAATCATTGGATCTGCAGAGTCTAATCTGTTAATCGAACTCAGTGTATTTTTCATTATAAGACTAATTTCTAGCCTTTCAGGCCATTTTTGTATCTTCTATTTCACTTTCTTAAAAGTTTATTTTGAGAGAGCGTGTGCGTGCACAGGGGGAGGGGCAGAGAGAATGGAAGAGAGAGAACCCCAAGCACGGTCAGTGCGAAGCCTGATGTGGGCTTGATCCCACAACCCTGGAATCATGACCTGAGCCAAAATTCGAGGTTGGATGCTTAACCGACTGAGCCACCCAGGCGCCCTGATTTCACCTTTTTGTCATGCTTATGCTATGCTTTCTTCTTCTTTCTTGAGTGTATAAACTATACTGTCCATTTTAATATATTTTTCTTCTGAGTCTGTCACCTGTGTCATTTTACTGATTGAGTTTTCTTCCTAGGAGTCCTGTTTTTCTGTGTCTTCGCGTGTGTGGCCATATTAAGCGGATGTTGGACATTGTTTGTGCTTTTTATATTGTTAGGTGCTGGAGTGTTTGTATTCTTTTTTAAAGATTTTATTTAAAAAAAAAAGTTTGTTTTTTTTTAAAGTGCTTGTGTGCTTTTTCTTGAACTCATCCAAGTTACGTGGAAGCAGTTTGATCCTTTTTGAGGCTAGCTTTTAAGCATTGTTACGACAGCCTGGAGTAGCCTTTAGTCTGGTATCACACCACAGAGGCAATACCTTTCCTAAGACATTGCCTTGTATTTTAAATGCTCTTTGGCTGATTGCTACACTAATACTCCCAGCCCTGAGTGATTCCTGAAGCTTGTTTTGCTTCGTCCTTCAGATTTTAAAATTCTCTTCATTTTTACATTCTGCTCATACTGCATATGTTTCAGATGGTTTCAGCCTTTACAAATTTTTTTCCTTAAGTATTCATTTCAATTCCAGTTAGTTACCATACAGCGTAATCGTTTCAGGTGTAGAATTTAGTGAGTCATCACTTACGTGCAACACCTGGTGCTCATCCCAGGTGCCCTCCTTAGTCCTCATCACCCTGTCCTACCTGTCTCCCTGGCCACCTCCCCTCTGGTAATCCTCAGTTTGTTCCCTATAATTAAAAGTCTGTCTCATGGCTTAACCCCCCACCCCTAACCCTGCCATGTCCGTCTGTTTTGTTTCTTAAATTCCACATAGGAGTGAAATCATATGGTATTTGTCTTTCTCTGACTGACTTATTTAGCTTAGCATTACTCTCTAGCCCCATCCACATCATTGCACATGGCGAGATTTCATTCTTTTTGATGGGTAATTTGGGTGTGTGTGTGTGTGTGTGTGTGTGTGTGTGTATACCACATCTTCTTTATCCATTCATCAGTCAATGGACAGTTGGGCTCTTTCCATACTTTGGCTATTGTTGATGGTGCTGCTAGAAACATGGGGGTGCATGTCTTCCTTTGAATCACTGTTTTTGTGTCTTTGAGGTAGATACCTATTAGGGCAATTGCTGGATCATAGGTAGTTCTGTTTTTAACTTTCTGAGGAACCTCCATACGGTTTTCCAGTCAGTCTTTTTAAAATATATTAAAATTATGTTATGCTAGATTTTAGTGATGAAATGATTAAACTGGTTTAGTGATTAAATTGTAATAATTTCATAATAGCCTAAGGGAATGATTACACCTACTGAAATACATAAAACACGCAGGGTCAGATGAAAGACTCTTGTTATCAGGCCTTTATCTGCAGTGGTTGTGTAGAAATGATATGTATGTATATATCTTTTGGTAAATAACTCCCCCCTTTTTTAAAAATATTTTTTAATGTTTATTTTTGAGAGAGAGAGAGAGAGAGAGACAGAGCATGAGTGGGGGAGGGGCAGAGAGAGAGAGGGAGACACAGAATCCGAAGCAGGCTCCAGGCTCTGAGCTGTCAGCGTAGAGCCCGACACAGGACCCGAACTCATGAACCGTGAGATCATGACCTGAGCCGAAGTTGGATGCTTAATCGACTCAGCTACTCAGGAACCCCTAAATAACTCCCTTTTATTCTTCTCTCTTTCCTTCTCTAGGAAGAACGTGTTGTGAATCACATGGCAGCAAAGATTATTGAAAATGTCTGCACTACCTTTTCTGCTCAGGCCCAGGGCTTTATTACAGGAGAAATTGGACCCGTTTTATGGTTCTTATTCAGACATTCCACTGTTGATTCTCTCAGGATAACAGCAATATCGGTAAGCGGAGCATCTTTTAGGGATATATCTGGGTATATTTAAACACCGAATTTGAAGAATTATGCCACGAACAGAGTAAATCTCACCGGATAAGTAGGACAATGAAATATCAGAGTAATATATTTGGTGAGAACAATAATTTTCTCCTAAAGTAAAATTTTCAAAACTGGGGCTGGAAAACCTTGGGACTGTTGGGAAATGGTTTTAAAAATCATTTGGAAGTGCTAATGGGTGCTAGTGGGTAGGGTACAGCATTTGTTTTGGTTTACATTTAGTGTTCCCTGACTTTTCCTGAGCTCCCTCTTTCAGATTTTCTGCTAAATGCATTTATCATGAATTAATTATAAAGTGAATTCATGTTAGTGTTCAGGCGTCTGTGGTTTTGCAGCTTTTATATTTTGATTGGTTGTCTACTTCTTTGCTCACATGGTTGTAGTGACTTGGTGTAGAAGATAATTATGTATGAAGATGTGTTAACATGGTTGTATCAATTTAACAGTCTGTTAAACAAATACAACCCTTGCTCATATGATTTATGAAAATACTCTTTTTGATCACCGGTCTCATCTTTCTGTTGCCTGCTCGTTGTTGCACCTCTCCCTTTGGTCCCTTGTTTTCTTCCCTTAAACCTCCAACCCACATTTTTCTCCTGCATCCTCAGTAAATGACTTTCCCCCATACTTGGCAGAGAAAATCAACCTCCAGTGGTAATTATCCCAGTGTCTGTCTGCCACATCTGTAGACCTGTTTACATCCACACCTGAGCTGTCTTTCCCTCCTGTTACGATTGATGAACTGTCCCTTCTCCTGCAGAGACAGATCTCTCCCATGTTTCTTCACGTCTTCTTCCTGTTCGCTCCTTAGGAATCTCATTCAAATGCTAATTTTTTCCTCTCTCTTGAGTCCTTTGATTTTTATTTTTATAATTTTTTTTCATGTTTCTTCATTTTTGAGAGAGAGAGAGCGTGAGTGGGGGAGGGCCAGAGAGCAAGGGAGAGAGACAGAATCCGAAGCAGGCTCCAGGCTCTGAGCTATCAGCACAGAGCCCGATGTGGGGCTCGAACTCATGAACCGTGTGTGAGATAATGACCTGAGTCAAAGTCAGACGCTTTACTGACTGAGCTACCCAGGCACCCCTCTTTCCTAAATCTTTAACCCTCTTCTCTACTAGATCCTTCTAATCAGCATTCGTGTATTCTTTACCCCATTAAAAAAAAAAAACACAAATACAAACATATCAAAGTGTCTCTGGGCTGCGTATCTCCCTTCGTGGCCATACTCCTTTAAAGAGTTACTGCTATAGGGGCGCCTGGGTGGCTCAGTTGGTTAAGCATCCGATTTCGGCTCAGGTCATGACCTCACAGCCCGTGAGTTCAAGCTCCTGTGAGGCTCTGTGCGGACAGCTCGGAGCCTGGAGCCTGCTTCAGATTCTGGGTCTCCCTCTCTCTCTGCCCCTCCCCCAATCACGCTCTATCTCTGTCTCCTTCAAAAACAACCATTAAAAAACAAAGTAATAAAAAGAGTTATTGTTACCAACTATTCCTCCTTTCTGGCCCGTTTCCTCTTTAACCCAATGTGAGGCTGATCTTGCTGAGATCTCCACTGGCTTTCAAGTTGCTAAATCCTGAGGGTATTTGTGGATATTTTCCAGTTCTTATCTTAAATTGACCAATGGAATTCTGAAGATTAAGGGCTAACAGTTCTGCTTACTGAATGTCATTAAGCAAAGGATATGGAGCATCTGTCTGTCTCTCTTTCACATACACACACACATGTGCTTCTGGAGCCGTATAATTTCAAAATGATAGAAAAGAACCCTAAATTATCGTTATTAGTATTTATGGAAAGACTGTCAGAGGGAGCTTACAAAGTATATCAGGGAACTTCCGTGAGGCCTCTGGGTATTACTTAGAACATCCGTTTTAATCCTGGCCCTTAGAAAAAAGTCTTCCTTTGATTGGGTTTATGTTATTTTCTTTTATTATTATTTTTGAATGTTTGTTTATTTTTGAGAAAGAGCATGAGTGGGGGCAGGGCAGAGAGAGAGGGAGATCCAGAATCCGTAGAAGGCTCCAGGCCCCGAGCTGTCAGCACAGAACCTGGTGAAGGGCTCAAACTCATGAACCGCGAGATCATGACCTGAGCCGAAATCCAGAGTTGGACGCTTAACTGACAGGCGCCTCTGTTGGGTTTATGTCATGTTCATCTTTATACTTGAGCATGGTTTCTTTTCTTGGTTAAGTTTTTCCCAGTTCCCGCCCAAGTTGTGTGCCTTCTAGCCCTTTCTTTACCTGAGCTATTAAATTTCACACGTTCGTTTTGGGGTATATACATATATTTTTTTTAACTGAAAAATAGGTCTATTTATTTACTTTTTGAGAGAGAGCACGCGGTGGGAGAGGGGCAGAGAGAGGGAGAGAGAGAATCCCAAGCAGGCTCTGTGCTGTCGGTGCAGAGCCCATGTGGGGCTCTGTCCCACAAACCGTGAGATCGTGACCCGAGCCGAAATCCAGAGTTGGATGCTTAATCAGCTGAGCCAGCCAGGTGCCCCTCTTATATTTTGTTCTAGCACTTTTCTGAATCATTAAATTTTCAGTGGAATTTTTCAAGTCGTCCCCCAGAATTCTCACTTACCTTAGCTCCAGGCTCTTATTCAGTATCCTGTGTTGTGTATTGTTTTTCTATCTCTTGAACCTCTTCCAGTACAAAACAGTTCCTCGGTCTTTTTTTTGTACTTCACGTCCTTGACAGTTTTACAGAATATGGGGCTTTGGTTTTGTAGGGGAGGCTCCAGCCGGGTCTGTGTGCCGCTTCCTCATGAAGCCCCCCCAGCAACGTTGAGGAGGGCTGCCGTGCGAGGATCATCTGTGTATATTATTCCTTCTCTGTCAGAGGTTGACGAACACGTTCTGTAAAAGGATCAGATAATAAATATCTTGGGCTTTGTAGGCCACGTACGGTCTCTGTTACACATTCTTTCTGTTTTGTTTTCTACACCTCTTTAAAAATGTGAAAATCCTACCTCATGAGCTGTGGAAACACAGGCCTTTGGTATTTTTTGGCACTCTATCGTGAGGAAGCTCTTTCCGTTCTCCCACACATGTGTATGTACGTATTTCTACCATTATTGTGATGAATAACTTCAGTGGGTCTTAATGTGACACTCCTGCTTCTGTTATTTGCATTGTTTGTTTGGATGCTGAAGTCCTCCTAGGTCTGGCCAGTGTCATCTCTTCAAGCCGGCTTCTGTGTTCTGTGGTCCTATTTCTATCATTGTTTGAGCCCTTCATTATCTTCTGACACCACACAATGTCCTGGCTTAATTTGTACTTGCTCTCCGCTAGCTCTGGAATCAATCATTTCTTCGGGGAACCTTTGGTATTTAGAGGACAGGATCCGAGTGCTCTTTGTGCTTACTGCTATGAGGTGTCTTTGTTTCTAGGCCTTCTTAAAATTCAGACTTGGAAAAAATATATCCATACATAAACATACATTTACAAATGCATCTGTGTGTGTGTATCATTGTACGTATGTGGAACAAAACTCACACTTTCACATCGACACTTCCGATTTTAATCCAATACCTTAAGATTCTTTCTGGCCTTCTCATTTTCCGTGTTTGTAAATCCTTTCTCAGAGACAAACCTGGTTTCTGTTATTCTCAGTATCTATACTGATTTGTTCACTCAGTGAATTTATTCTGTAAACAGGCCCATCCCCTCTGGCCACCTCCGCTGTGTCATCCTCTGTCTTCCTTGTCACTGCCACTTGTACAGGGTTGCCCCTTTCCCCTCACTGCCCCCTCTCCTCAGACTCTGACATACTGAACCTTGGGAGGGGAAGGTAGAGGAGGTGGATTAGGGAAAACGAAGGGTCTCTTCTCTTAACTCCTTCCACTTCCGTGCTCACATGCAGCTACTTAACCTGTCCTGGGATGCTCATTCCTAAGTCTCCGTCTGGCCCCATCTGCCTCTCCCTGCAACTCTGTTGCTGCCGCCATAGTCCAGCCCCCGCCATCTTTCTCCTGGCCCACTGGAGTGGCTTCCTCACTGGTCTTCCCACGGTCAGTTTGCCCCACCGACATCACTGTCCACACAGAGTGCACTTCATGAAATCATGTCTCCTCTCTCTTCTCTGCTGCAACTTTTCAACAGCTTTCCACCATTTTTCTTAAAGGATTGGCACAAACAGAAGTTCAGAATTGGTGAGTGCTTTCACTTTCAGGGCAATATTTGTTATTTAAGCAGGTAACACATCTTGCTACATAAATTAGTTACCTTAGCTATCTGAGCAGTCAGCACAGAGCCCAACGAGGGGCTTGAACTCATGAATCATGAGACGATGACCTGGGCTGAAGTTGGGTGCTTTACTGACTGAGCCACCCAGGCGTCCCTCTGGTAGCACATCTCCTGGCCCCTCGAATCTCTTTGTAGTTTTGCTCATAGCGATGACTATAGCTGTATTTATGTAATGTATGTAAGCACGATTTTTCCCCATTAGTATTACTCCTGGAAGGTAGGAGCCCTTTCCCTCTTGTGCCCTTCCTCAGCACATGTGATCGGTACTTGGTAGGTCTCTATTAACCAGAGGAATGCATGAGCTCTGGCTGGAGAAGAAAGGTACCCAGTGTTGGGGCGCCAGTCTGCTTCTCGTCCTCTTACAACAGTCTGTGTCTGCTGCCTTTGTCACTGATTTTCTTACCCATTTCTCACCCAGTTCTCCTGGTCATCTCTTGGTCCCAGAGATTCCCTTATACCTTCCCACTCAGGAATGCCTCCTTGGCTTAGGGATTGGTTATTGGGTGGAGTGGACCTGACTTAGGAAATGTATTGATTGGATAAAAACAATCACTAGAATTAGGGTTATAGGGAATCTCTCTCTCTGTTAACCATAGTGGGAACCAGAGAAGCCCGTAGAGTTAGATCGAGTAAGATGGAGACTATGAGAGAGATAACTGGAGTAAACATAATTACTAATGGGCTGAGATGAAGGGGGTAAAAAGTGAAGAATCCTATAGCATGGTGGTTTTCACTGGGGTTGGCAGGGAGCTTTTCAAGCAACACTGACAACTTCCTCCACTTTATACACTCCTTGCCCCTATTGTGATATATCATAAGATCTCTTTAGGAATCAGATGAGAATGTGTGTAGTTTAGAAAAGCTCCCAAGGTAATTTTGATAGGACGTTAAAAAAAAACAACAACAACATTCAAAAGGCAAACTAGAAATCGTTTTTAAAGTTTTTATTCCATGGTGATTCTGTCCAAGTTTGTAATAGAGGTATGGCCTCCACTTTTGACTTAGTCTATTTCTTAGAAATTGCTTTCATGATGCAGACTGTCAAGAATTCTGGAGGTAACACAGTGTTCTTTTTAAAGCATGTTTTGAAGTGAATTTTGGACTAGAAGTGTTTTTTTTCCCAGTCTTGAAATGTAGTCTCAAGCACTATTTTAATAAGTAAGTATTTCAGAACCAGATCACTGAAGATCAGAGTTGAGATTTGATTTTTTTGATTCAGAAAATACAAGCACTAATGTGCTACTGAGCCTTCATGAAGCTCTCAACTGTGTTTGATATCCAGAAGTGGAGGGTTAAAGGTTATTTTCTGCATGAGCTTTTTAAAATGGAAAGTCTGTTAGGCTTCTGAGCCGCATTCTGAAGATGAGACATTCTAGTTGCCCTCATATTGGTTTGAATACATTTAGAAGTAGTCTGGACAAATCTTTTACCAAGAAATATCCTCATTATGATCAGGTGGGGATTTTGTACTGATAGAAAGTCAGTTTTGCTGTGAGAGCTGCTCTAACGGTTTTTAAAATGCCAGTGACACTTAGTCTTTTGTGTCTTGAGGTCTCTGTTGGGAGAACCCTTAATCTTGCTCAAAAGTTCTGATGGTAGCATGACCTTTAGGAACTCCATTTAAAATGCTCTTTTGGGGCACCTGGGTGGCTCAGTTGGTTACCTGTCCCAACTCTTGATTTTGGCTCAGGTCATGATCTCACAGTTTGTGAGACGGAGCCCCATGTCGCTGTCCACGCTGACAACATGGAACCTGCTCAGGTTCTCTGTCTCTGTCTCTGTCTCTCTCTGTCTCTCAATAAATAAACTTCAAAAATGTTTTTTTTTTTTTTAAGTCTTGGATTAAGTAATGAAATAATTCTGTTTTGATTTTGTATACAGCAATCTTCTTACATACCTTATAAATGAGTTTTATTTTAGGTTTATTTATTTTGAGACAGAGTGCATGCATGCACCTGCACAAGCAGGGGAGGGGCAGAGAGAGATGGAGAGAGAGAGGGAGAGAGGGAGAGAGGGAATTTCAAGAAGGTACTGCACTATGAGTGTGTAGCCCGACATGGGGCTGGATCCCATGACCACCTTGAGATCATGACCTGAGCTGAAATCAAGAGTTAGATGCTTAACCCACTAAGCCACCCAGGAGCCCTTAAATGAGTCTTAAAAACTTTCATGTTCTGGATTCAGAGCTAGCTTTGTTTTTAGTGAATTTATTTTTTGTAGTCCTGTTTTCAGATATTAGTGTCTACTTTTCTACTGAAACATACACGATTTGGGCTTTAGACTTCAAGAACTGTACTTTAATGGTTTCCAAACCATCATGTCTAACTTAGCCATCTGTAACTCCCATGGAAGGACGAGGAGAGAATGAAATACAATTTGAAAGGTGGCCAAAGTAGAGATTGATTTTTTTTCTGGGTATTTCATTCTGATATGGCTATCTGTAAATGATTACAGATCCTTGGTATATGTTTGAAATAGAGTCAGTGATTATTGTTTTCTAGCTTTATCGAAATGTCATCGACATAACACTGTGTAAGCTTAAGATGTATCACGTGTTGATTTGATACACAATATATATTGCAAAATGTTTACCGCCATAGTGTTAGCTAACCCCTGAATCACATCACATGATTACCATTTCTTTTTTGTGGTGAGGACATTTACGATTTATTCTCTTAACAACTTTCACATATATACAACAATATTATTAACTGTAATCACCATGATATACATTAGATTCCCAGAACTTACTCATGAAACTGGAAGTTTGTACTTGTTGACCAACATTTTCCCATCTTCCGCTCCCCTGGGCCCCTGGTAGCCACCATTTCCCTGAGAGTTTCAAGAAGTCGAAAATATTTTTGAAGTCTTTATCTTTTCCCTTCCCCTTTGCTTTTCTTTTGACATATTTGTAACCATTCATCTCATATTTGATCTTTTCATTGATCAAGGTTATATAGATCTGTTTAACATATAAATCAGAAGGAAGGAAGTTATAGGACATTAATGACAATGAATGCTTTTGTAAAACTGTTTCTGGCTTAGGTTTATTTCTCTTTGGAGTCGCCCATATATGCCCAGAATATGGCCATCCTTTTTGCTTAAAAGCTTCTGAGGTCTTCCCATTGATGGCTTTTGGCACAAAATTCCTAAGTCCCGGTTTGGTAGAGCATCTCTGGCTCCATCCTGCTTTCCTAGATGAATCATCACATTTTCTCCTTTCCTACTGATGGCTTTTCCTCCTCCACCTGAAGTATGTTATCAAAGCATCAACTTCCCCTTCTTCAAACACGCTCTGCTTCTCTGTGTCTCCATGTGAACACGTGTTCTCTTCTCTCTGGCTAGAATTTATTTTTAAGTTAATATTTAAGAATTCCAGTATACATATTGTTCACATATACTGTGGTATTAGTTTCAGGTGTACAATGTAGTGACTCAACTGTATATTACTCAGTGCTCGTTATGATAAGTGTGTTCTTTAATCCCCATTCCCCTACCCCCTTCCTTGGTTGTCTCTCTTTCCTTTTTTTTTTTTTTTTTCCCTTTGCTGATTTGTTTCTTAAATTCTGCATATGAGTGACATTATATGGTATTTGTCTTTCTCTAACTGGCTTATCTTACTTAGGATTATACTCTCTAGCTCCATCCATGTCATTGGAAATGGCAAGATTTCATTCTTTTTTTGTGACCGAATAATATTCCTGTGTGTGTGTGTGTGTGTGTGTACCAAATCTTTATCCATCCATCAGTCAGTGGACACTTGGGCTGCTTCCATATCTTGCCTGTTGTAAATAATGCTACAGTCAACATAGGAGTGCGTGGATCCCTTTGAATTAGTGTTTTTGTATTCTTTGGGTAAATACCCAATAGTGTGATTACTAGATCATAAAGTAGTTCTATTTTTAGCTTTCTGAGGCACCTTCGTACAGTTTTCCCACAGTGGCTGCACCAATTTGCATTCCCACCAACATTGCAAGAGGGTTCCTTTTTTCTCCACGTCCTTGCCAACTCCTGTTTTTTCTTATATCTTTGATTTTAGCCATTCTGACACGGGTGAGGTGATACCTCGTTGTGGTTTTGATCTGCAATTCCCTGACGAGGAGTGAAGTTGAGCATCTTATGTGTCTGTTGGCAATCTGGATGTCTCCTTTAGAGATAGATCTGTTCGTGTCTTCTGACCATTTTTTAGTTTGTTTTTTTAGGTGTTGAGCTGTATAAGTTTTTTATATGTTTTGGATACTAACCCTTAATCAGAGAGGTCATTGGCAAGTATCTTTTCCCATTCTGTAGGTTGTCTTTCTGTTTTGTTGATTGTTTCCTCTGCTGTGCAGAAACTTCATATTTCGATGTAGTCCCAACAGTTTATTTTTCCTTTTGTTTCCTTTGCCTCAGGAGACATATCTAGAAAAATGTTGCTGTGTCTGATATCGGAGAAATTACTGCCTGTGTTTTCTTCAAGGGTTTTTATAGTTTTAGGTCTCACAGTTAGGTCCTGGCTAGAATTTGCTTACTTTTCCACCTGGTCCACTTCCCCCCTACCCTTCAAAAACTGGCTCGAGATCATCTTCCTACGTAGCCGTTGTCGACTGCTTTATCTTCTTTTCCAAACGAATTCAGTGAGCTCACTTCTGTTATGGTGCTCATTAAATTCTATTACTTTATAAATATGTCTCATCTCTAACAGTTCGTGAGTGAGTTAGGAAAAGCTCAGATGTCTGATTATCTTGGTTTGAATTCCAGCTTTGCCTCTGACCAGCTATATGCCTTTGGGCAAGTAACTTAAATATTCTATGCCTTAGTTCCATTGTCTATAAAATAGGTAAGCGATAATACCTTTCTTATGTTATTGGGAGAATTAAATGTGATAGTATTCAGATAGTCTGAGATAATCATTTTTCACATGCTAAAGAATAAATGTTATTTATTTTTATGGGTATTTTTTCACCCCTTAGTTTAGTGTCTGCAAAAAGAAGGCTCTTTATGTTTTTTATTACTTCAAGGGAAGTTTTTCTATATCAGCTTACAAGTTAGTTTGTCATTGCAGTTAACCCTTTATAATTTGCATGCTTATCGTAAGAGTCTCTGTTATCTTATAACAACTTTAGTTTTTATGGGTGTCTGGATTACTGTTTCATGTTTGAATATGCTGAAATTTTCTGACTTTGTTATGCCAGAATGAGTAGTAAAGGAGCAAGGTAAGTAGCCTCTGCTCCTTGGTACAGAAGCGTGATGGTCCCGAGCCCTGGTTAATGCACTTGGAGTTGTCTGACAGATCTGTTCTCTTGTCTTTGCAGGCCTTGTGTAGAATCACTCGCCATTCTCCCACTGCCTTCCAGAGTGTTATTGAGAAGGTGGGACTGAATGCAGTAATAAACTCCCTGGCCTCAGCCATCTGCAAAGTTCAGCAGTACATGTTGACCTTATTCACTTCAATGTTGTCTTGTGGGATTCATCTTCAGAGGTTAATCCAAGAAAAGGTTTGACTTATACTTCACGTATTACTGTACTTTACGAATTGTTGTTGAACCATTACGATTGCAGGAGAAAACAAGTAATATCGTCTCTGTAGAATTTATTTTTCATCTCAGGGGACCTTTTTGAACTTTGCCAAACCTCTGTACCACAGGCCATTTATCTGAAGATATTGTAAGAGTCTTTTAGTGATTAAAGTAGAAATCCAGTAAATGGCTCTGCCTGCATATCCCATTTTCGTAATGGAAAGTTAGAAAATTTATGAGTCTTTCTTCTATGCTAATATTTTTTATGCCTCCTTCTCCTCAGCCCCCGTCTCTTTCCCCATGTGCTTTGCCTTCTTTGGGGAGAGTCCCTTTATGTTCTCTGCTTACTTGGACTTGCCTAATACTCGGCTAATACAAAGCACCTGGACAGCTCTTTGTCTCCTGTTTTAACTTAGTTTCCTTCTAATCCTTTGAGATTCCTTTATTTTATATACAGTAGAGTTTTTAAATATTCAGTTCCGATCACAAAACCGCAGGGCTCTAAAGAAGTCTCTTCTGTAGCCTTCCTCAATGTGTCTTCTCTTGGTGCCTGCTACAGAGTGATCCGCGAACCAGAAGCCTGGGTATCAGCTGGGAGGGGGTTGGATACGCAGCCCCTCGGGCCCCATCTCGGGCCTGCTGAATCCGAATCTACATTTTAATGAGATCTCTAGGTGGTTTGTTTGAACTTTATGATTTGAGAAGCCCTGTCCTAGAAATTTAGTGTTGAGTGAGGTGTTACCAGGTAGAAAAAGCGGACCGTGGTGGTATATACGTGTTTGGAAAGCTTGGAGTCAAAGCAAAAGATCTTTTTATAATTGTACAGCCTTTCCCAGGGTTTTATATGCTCATGTGTATTATGAATCTTCACAGGGGGAATGTAGTGTGTGGCGTTCTTGAAATTTACTGGACTGATCATCCTTTTTTAGAGGGGAGATACTGGTCATATTGGAGTTTTGAGAACACAGTAAGGGCAATGGCACTAACAAGTATAGAGTGGAACCACTTAGATATACTCTTTGCCTTGGTTCTTCTGTGTTAAGGTCTGCACGTTAAATTCTGGTTTTTGTAATGTAAGTTGAAATGTCAGTAAGAATCATTGATTGACGTAGTAAACTTGATCTGTCAAAGTCAAGATGGAGAGTAAACTCCCTCTTACCTTTACTCTGATCACTCTCCTTCAGATTCTGCTAAGGAGCTGGAGCCTCAGAGACACATATTTTTTTTCTAACAGTCTCTGTATCTAATTTTTGCTATTAAATTTTCCAAGTCATTAAGTATTGTTACATTATTAGGAAAAGCACCGCTTGAGTAGTTTTACTGTGTAAACTGTGATAAGAGAGGCCAAGAGTTTTAGCAATTGGGTTTTTTTCCCCACCTTGAGCACAGGCATGGATTGATTTCATTTCAAGTATGATATTTCACAAAGGTAATAAAATAGTATGCATTGACGAATATGATTTTTATAATTGTTTTTATGACACACAACTAATATTCCACATATTCTAACAAAATGAATGGTTGAACAATGAAATGTATTGAATGGTAAGTAATCTTTTGATTTTCGTTAGCATTGTTACTGAAAAAATTTATTGTGGTGGAAATCGCATGATACAGAATTTACCCTCTTTACCATCTTTAAGTTCACAGTTAGTAGTGGTGAGTATATTCACTCTAGAACATTGTCATCTTGGAAAACTGAAACTCTGCCCGTTAAACATTTAGGTTGTTGTGTTTGAAGACTCTGGGTTTTGTTTAAATCTGTGGGAGTAGGCCTCCTCTGACGTGGAACTGGCAGAGGAGGAGGGCTGTGTCTGGTGCCTGCCGTATTGGGGTGGAAATCCAGGTTCTCCGGTGGAATTCTGTTGCACCCTAAGGGCATGGAGGGCCCCTCCTTACTGCTGGGCTGTGGGAGTCCACACTTGCCACCAGGCCTCCCCTGATGGCCCCCTGGTGGGAGTGGGGAGTGCTCCTCAGGCCTGTCTCCCCTGGCACTGTAGGTGGGGGGTGTGAGTCCCATTCCTGGTGGCAGGTGCTAAAGGTACAGGCTTCCCGCTCCCTTCTCTGATGCCGTCTTGGCAGGGGGAGGGAAGGGCACCTCCTTACTGCTACTGATGGGTGGAGGCCCAGGCTCCCCACGTGATGTGTACTGACGCCAGGGTTGGGGCGAATGGCTGCTGTTACTGCCAGGTTGGGATGTTATCACCAGCTCTCTACTTGCTCTCTTCTGGAATTGCCCTAGCGGGGAGCGTGTTGGCTCTGTGTGGGGTTGGAGTCCAGGCTCCTCACTTTGCTGATAGGGGTGGGGCCGTGGTTTCCCATGGTGTTTGGCTGGAGTGGAGTAGCTGTTGTTTGAAAGTTTTAGATCTTTCTGGGCTGCCCCTTTCTTGGTCCTTTGGCTTGAGAGAGCTGGCCTTTCTTGTGTCTTGTGCCTGTTGGTGTTTCTAGGCTCCTGGATTACCTAGCGCCCAATCTGGGATATCTGAGGCAAAGAGAAAACCCAGTGAACTCATTGCCATGTTGATCCTCAGGACCTGTCTTCTCTCTCTTTCAGAGTCACCTCACATTTGTTTTATATACAATGTCCAGGATTTTTAGTTGTCCTTAGTGTGGAGAATAGGAAAAAGTGCATCTTCTCTCTCTTGACCTTTCATTCTTAAAATGGTTCCATGGCAGGTCAGTAATATGCAGTGAATTCTCATTTAAAATATAACGCTCTTTTTTTGTTAATTGAAAAGAATTACCATTTATTGAACATTTACCATGGATCACTTAGTGACTTGCAATCCTGGGGTGTTTGCGGAGGAAACTGAGAGTGCTGGGTAGTTTTGTCAGGTTCATAGAGGGCATAAGTGCCAGAGCTAATACTCATGCCAGACAAACAAGGATGTGGAGCGATTTTGGATAGTGTTAATGCTCTTAAGAGCACAGGGTGTCTGCAATAGGCAGTGTGCAGGGAATGGAGCCAGATCTCATTACCTGGGGGGGGGGGGTGGCGGGGGAGGGAGTCAGGGAAGGCCTCTGAGGAGGTGCTGTTCCAGCTGAGCCCTAAATGACAAGAAAGAGTTTGCCCTGTGAAGTTCTGGGGGAAGAACTTTGTAGTTGAGCTTCCCTGTGAAGCGGGAGGATCTGGAAAGAGAAAGAAGGTCCCCAGACCTGAACCTAGTGAGTTGGTGGAGGGGAGGGGCTGGGGAGAAGGGAGGCCAGTGGGAAGAGGCTGGGACAGGCAGGAGACCTCGCTCATGTAGGGTTGTGATACTAGCCTTCTTCACAGATTTTGACAGAGTGGCCATAGTTGTGTTTTTACTTAAAAGCGCATTAAAGAAATACACATGTGTGTTTCAGGGGCAGATTTACCAACCTTCCTATTGCTAAGTTGAGTTTCTGTCCTGAGCGTTTGCTTGTTGACCGGTTAGAATGAGTGGACGAGGAGGGGACCTGGGAACACATACTGGGTGGGTTCCTTCCGGTTGAACAGAAGGACAACTGCACATACTCTTTTTGGGGGCCATCGCCTGTATATCATTATCTCTTTAAAGTTGAAAATCAGTCCCCAAAGGCATTCGTGCTATTCCTTTTAATTGCAAGAAATTACTGTTTAGGGTAGAAAATAGAAGAAACTAGAGAATGAGACAAAATCAGCTGTAATTTCACTGCCCAGAGATAATTACTGTTAACAGCCTGGTCGGTCTCTTTAGTCTTTTGTCTGTGTGTCTATGTGTTTTATGTACACATTTATAAAATTATGATCAAAATGTGTAGATTTATCTCGATAGTAGGTTGTCATTAAATATTCTCCAAGAACATTAAAAAACATTGTATAATTTTTCATTTCATGGCTTTCCAACAGTTTAATTCTTTCCCCACTGTTGAACCATTTGCCTCTCATTGTTGGTTTCCACTGACTCCGATGTAGTGAACATCCTGTTGTATCCCTCTTTGTGTTCACCGATAATAGATTAACACAGGTATTAGCCCTGCGTATTAGCCCATTTAGAAGGCCCTGCGTAGATAGTGCTAGACTATTCTCTAGAAAGGTAGATGATGACAGTACTAATCACTTACAATTTAACCAGCAGCCAATAGAGACATGCTATGTTTTTC
Source organism: Lynx rufus (assembly GCF_022079265.1). Lineage (NCBI taxonomy): Eukaryota > Metazoa > Chordata > Mammalia > Carnivora > Felidae > Lynx > Lynx rufus. The sequence goes on along the minus strand of NW_025814867.1, from coordinate 9,301,666 downwards.
TTCTAATAAAACGTGGAGTTTGGGATTATTAGCATTCTGCATGTTTTCATAGTTATTTGCAGTTAGCAATTAACCTGACTCTCCATTTGGATTATGTAACTGTAGCCAAGTTCTCATCGTAAACTAAACTAACCAGATTATTATCCCCTTCGGAATCATGCTCGTGTTCTCAAGTGGGTGTCAGTATGCTGAAGGAATTTGTTCAGTTTCCCTGTCACCAGCATTAGCTACTTTTGTATCATTGTCTTTACACGACCATTATCCAGCAGCCACATGGATTCACTGTTTTTTTATTTTGTGTCATCGTCTTCAAAAGGATTGTCTTTCCGATCAATGTGCTAAATGGCAGAATATTCCTTTATCCAAAACAAGTGTTAGTTGCATACACTGTGATGGGAAAAGTGAGTGATCACAGCCATGGTGACAGGGGACTCCCTTGAATCACAAATCAGGTGTTATGAATATTCCAGTAACTGCAGAAATTGAGCAAAACAAAAAATGATAAATAGTTTTTCCATTTTTTTTCTCCCCAAATATGTGAGGACACTTTTTGAACCATTGGTAAATGGTACTTCGTGTGTAACTCTTACATCATTGGTAGAGTTAGGGAGTTGATAACTTTTTCACAGTTCAGAACAAGAGACTTCTGGAAGGTGTGACTGGATGGATGTAAGACAAACCATGTAGGTTAGGTATTCATCCTTGCCTTATTAAACTTTTTTGTTTGTCGTTGCTGTTTTAATGTTATTTTTCTGGTTCTTCCAGGCTGTTAATGTATCCTGTAAATCTTCAAGATCAGGGGCTGGAGGAGTTTGGGAGTTCATAAATGTATTTCCTGCTGTTTTATTGGGGAGAAAGATGTTGGGTGAGGTCATTGCAATTTCCCTTAATTATAATATCAGGAAACTTAAAGTAGGTAATGCTATCCTAATTTATTTTTACTAGGTTATATTTATAACTTTTATGAATTTTGGGGTTTATATGTTTAGCATAGAAAATTCAGAATGTATAGCATATGGAGGACTGGAGTGCTTACCTCCCTGAGCTAAACTCTGTAAAAATTCTGATCTTTTATCCCTTTCAAATTCATACTTGTGCCTGGATACATGCACATGTATACACGTGTGTATACATGCATTCACATATTCCTTCCTCTCTGCTGCCACACACACATACTGTTAGAATCTTCTCGTAGAAATTGGATTAACTCCATACTGTTGGTAATCTGTATTTTTTCTTTCCAATGACATGTTAGGAATGTGTGTCAAAGTCAGTATAACTTCAGTATTATTTTTAAAGGGTAATCACATTCCGTCACATTAAGGTATCCCCATTTATCCCAACAGCTCACTCTTGTCCATCTAAGAATTATTTTTGCCATTATTTTCCCAGGGAGAACATGCTCATGGCTGAAGCCATTTGCATGGCCTTCCTTAATTAGTCCTTGAGGAGAACTTTTAAGTAAAATTACTAGGTTAGTCTCATTTTTAAAAAGTTCTTTTTCCTTCATAGATTACATAGAAAAGACACTGTGGTTGTACGTATGTTTGGAAATAGACTCAGTGCCGGTAAAAAGTGTGGTAACATTGCATCCAGATTATGTGTCTCTCATATTTGCCAAAATGTTTTGGTTTCAAGCAGCATTAAGTGCGTGGTTGCAGTCCCATCATGCCTTTTGATTGACTTTTCTATCTTTAAAAATTTCAACCAGGATACTTAGAGGTCACATGCAGATTCTTATTTTCTTCTTTTCGTAATCTTTTAAATTCGTGGAACCACAGTAAGTTATTTGTGGGTTGTTGAAAGTTGTGGCTCTGTTACTTTGGTCCAGGAATCATGCCAGCTGCAAAATCTGTGTCTTGTGATGTCCTGGTGTCTGGTAGAAGCTGACTGGTTGTGGAACTAAGAAAATATGAACAGAACGAGAACAGAGTCTTAAAAGGTATCTGTGTATACCAGTATGGCTGAGTAGATACCCCACAAACCCTCTCACCGTAAAAACTTACAAATGCTGGATAGTCCTTACAAAGACAAAACTGAGCTTTTTGGGAATGTAACAGAAACATCCAGAAGCTAACCCTGAAGATGAAACGAAAATCTGAAGGGCTCCTGTGAGTGTGATGGGGCTGTAGCCTGGGTTCTTAGGGGGGGACTGGAGTGTGTGTGTCTGTGGTGTGCACAGAGTGAGTGAGTGTGTGTGTGTGTGTGTGTGTGCGTGCGCGCACGGGGTTAGTGTGTGGGGGGTGTTGGATGAGGGGTGGGGTTGTGTGTGTGTGCGTGTGTGTGGGTGTGTATGGGGGTGGGGGTATGCGTGGGTGTGTGCGTGCATGGGGGGTGTATGTATAATTGTGTGTGGGTCTGAGTGTGTGTTCAGTAAGAAGTGTGAAGCCTGAAAACCACTGAGAGAATAATGTAATTGGCCCACATCCGCATCGTCAATTTTCAGTACATGTGAATGTCGTCTCATCTCTGCTCCCTTCTCACTTGTACTTCATTTATACACACTCCTGCCTCTGAGTTATTTTGAAGCAAAACGCAGACATTGTATTGTTTGTAACTCATCTATATCTGTAGAAGATAAGCAACCTTTTAAAATAGATACATTCCCAGTATCATTTAACACCTACCAATTAATAAGTATTTAATACAGTCATATATCAGAGATCCCTACACTGGCTCATAAATTATTATTTTCTAGATTGTTTGAATCGGGATCAGATCAAGGTGTGTGTATCTCCTTTCTATTTCATGTTGATTTGTCTCTCTTAATCCTCTTTAAATCTATAGATTCTCGCTCTTTTTTTTTTTTTTGGTATTTATTTTTTTAGTCCTTGAAATGAATCCATTAAGGACAACAGTCACGGTTCACAGGCCTTTCCACATTTGGATTTTGTTGATTGAATCTAGCAAACAACATAGACAGTGTGGCGTCCTTTAAAATGTTGCTCCTGTGTTTCTTGTATAGGCTTAACGGTTTGATCAGATTTGAATTAGATTTCTTTTTCTTTTGAAGACATTTCATTAGTGGTGGTTTTCATAATGGAAGACACACACCAATGACCCAACTGTTCCTTTTGTGCTACGAAGAGTGAACAGTGGCTTCAGTTCCAGTCTACTCTACAGATGATATCTGTGTATTTATCTCTCTATCTCTATTTGTGTAACGTTTGTATTATGTGCTATTTATTTTATAGATACTTGTATCTCTATATCTCATTTCACCTACCTGCCCCCTACCCTCCAGTGGTCCCGTATTTATCTGTGGGTGAAGGGTTGAGAAAACCCTTTCCTGTTTTGTGTGAGAATTTGACTTTCAGTAAACTTTCTAGCTCTGTGTTTCTGGAAACCTAAGACTAACCTGTCATCTGTGGAGTTGTTACAAGAGAGATTGGTGCCTGTGGGCTACAAGCTTCTAAGCCAAGGTGGCTTCCATGCCCATCCAGGGTGACTCTTTTCTCCCTGCGCCTGGGCCGTGCTGCTGGGGCTGTGGCGAGAGCAACATGGGATGCGGCCTTTCCAGCAAGCCCTGGTTCCTGAGCAGACTGGCTGAAAATGTGATGCACGGTCGTCCTTTGTGTCGGTATGTTGCATTGATTCTAAAATGACCTCTGGTGGACATTGAAATATTCTCTCCCTTCTTGAGACTAAAGGATAGCATAAGCCCATTTGTACCGTGTGTGTGTGTGTGTGTGTGTGTTGTAATGTATCTCAGAGATCCCTTCATTGTCATTTATAGATAGGCTCTTTGTCCCCCTGCCCCCACCTCACTTTTAAAACAGTGCTTCATAGTGCATGCGCTGCATTTTATTCAACCATTCCCCTCTCGGAAGATATTTGGATGTTAGGTCTCTTTTCTTACATCATAAGACTAAAATACGAAAAGGGAAACTTGAACAAATTTTTAAAGAAAATGTAAGTGGCTGTCTTTGCGACCTTGCTATAGGGAAAGTTTTCTTAAGGTTAGCATCCAGCTTATGAAAAATAGACTACACATAAAAAGGAAAAGACAAGACAAAATGGGTGTAGTCTATGCAGAGTTACTTCACAGAAGAAGAAACTAGAAGGGTCCGTAATCTCGGGAAAAGATGCTCACACTGAATGTTGATGAATAGAATGAAGGTTAAAATGAGTCAGTTTCATATACTTCAGGTTGGCAAAAATGTAAGTCTGCCAGTAAGAGTTGTTGGTGAAGATAGAGGCCAGCAGGAATCCTCCTGGGTGAAGTGGTGTAATCACTTGGGAGTGCAATTTCGTACTGTCCAGAGAAGCTGAAGATGTACATAGCACAGCAATAAATCTTTTCATGAGGAGTGTATCCTTGTACGGTTGTACACAGAAACAGGGTTGTTTGTTTCACAGCCTTTTCCAGTGTCCTACGGTGGCAAGAAACCTAAAAGTCAACAAGAGGTTGGAAAATTAAATTGTAACATGTCCATAGGGTGGAACAGTATACAGTAAGTAAAAACGACGAACTAGGTTGAAAATGTATTGGTTCTTATAAGAGTCCCATACTCTTAAATACACAGAACAAACTGAGGGTTGCTGGAGGGGAGATTTGCAGGGGGATGGGTTAAATGGGTGACAGACATTAAGGGGGGCACTTGTTGGGACGCGTGCTGGGTGTTGTATAGAAGTCATGAATCACTCACTGGGTTCTAGTCGTGAGACCAATACTACATTGTATGTTAACTAACTTGAATTTAAATAAACAAATGAAAGAAAGATGTGGACAAATCTCATAAATAAAACTGAAAAAGGTAAGCTGAAAAAGTATATGGACAATACAATAACATGCACAAAGTTTAAACTAGGCAAAAATAGAGGCGCCTGGGTGGCTCAGTCCGTTAAGCGCCTGACTTGGGCTTAGGTCACGATCTCACGGTTTGTGAGTTCGAGCCCCACAGTTGGCTCTGAGCTGACAGCTCAGAGCCTGGAGCCTGTTTCAGATTCTGTCTCCGTCTCTCTTTGCCCTTCCCCCACTCACACTCTGTCTCTCTCAAAAATCAATAAACTTAAATATTTTTTAAATAGGCAAAAATAATTATCTGTATTTTTAACGGGTGTATAATTGTGTCGTCACCAGCAGAGTCTGAGAGTGCTTTTTACCTTTCATAATAGAGGGAGGGCAGCAGCTTCAGCTGTGTCTCTGTAATATGTTGTTTCTTTAAAAAAAAAAAAAAAAGGAATTCGGGTTTTTTTTTTTAAATGCCAAGATTTGGTAAAGTTGAATGGATTATTAAAATCACTTCACCTTTTTGTGTCCTTGAAATGTTTCATAATTTGAATAAAAGGATTCATGTTATAGCCCTTAAGTTACAATTTACATTTTTCTTCACTTTTGGAAAGTTTCTGATGATCTCTAGGGAACGTTCAGTAGTTTTCTCCTTGAGACGGTGTGTGTGGTGAACGTGGCCGTGGTGTTAGGTATGCTAGTGTGGCCACCACACGGGTAGTTTTTACTCATATGCAGCGTGGTCTAGAAGGAAGAGCATCGTAACATCTCATAGATATTCATTGATGAATTTGGTTTTTGAGGTGCAGGAATTCTTCAAAAATTCTGGTGTTTACTCACAATATGACTACTAATGAAATGTATACATTTAGTTTACGTTCATTGAGTTTTGGTATCGTTTGTGATCCTAAGCTTTCCTCTTTGTTGTTTAGAAATGTACTGGGGGCGCCTGGGTGGCTCAGTCGGTTGAGCGTCCGACTTCGGCTCAGGTCATGATCTCTCAGTTCGTGGGTTCGAGCCCCGCGTCGGGCTCTGTGCTGACAGCTCAGAGCCTGGAGCCTGCTTCGGATTCTGTGTCTCCCTCTCTCTCTGCCCCTCCCCCGCTCATGCTGTCTCTCTCTGTCTCTCAAAAATAAATAAAAATTTAAAAATATTAAAAAAAATGTATTGAAGGTTGAAGCACTGTAATATGTATTCTTTTTCCTTTTTGTTCTTCAAGCTTACAGAAAGTCTCAGAATATGTAGGGTTTTAGGAACTCTATCCCTCACGGAAAATAGTATGAGTTCTTAAACCAACTACCTTTGAACATGTGTCGAAGGGAAATATTCTGGCAGATTGGTAATGTGGTACTTTATGATAGACAAAGATGGAATGTGATGAAGGACTTCAGGGGAGCTCGGAAGGAGTGTCTTTCATTGGGACAGGCTGTGTTACTAGTTGGAATATTGCTTGCGCTGGATATAAGAAAAAGTGTCTTATCCTTTTTATTCTGTCCTAAAAATCACAAGATTAGTCATCTTCTTTTAATTTTTGCAGGTCTTCATAGATGACTTTAGGCATACTTATTTAGTTAAGGGGAGAATTCCAAGCTAATTAAAAAAAAACATTTCTTTAAAGACGTTTAGTTTTCAAAGATAATATTTGCCATCTAAAAGCCTACCGGATATCCCTCTGCCTTGTGATTCAGAAAGTGTCATTCTGTTAAATTCACATATGAATTGCATGACTTTCAGTGACAACGTTGCAGTTTATAGCATTGGGAAAATTATTCTATGATGGAAAGAGTGCTCTGAGGGGAGAGGTATAGTGTTTGTACACGGAGTATTTGAGGAACTTAACACTGGATCCTGGTATATTCATGAGATTGGGGGTTGACCACAGCTTCTGTGTATGCCTTCTTGGCTTTTTGTTTTGGTATTTTGGGCGGTGGTCCATGTTTTGGATTGATGTTCAGGAAGGCTTTGGTGCTTTTATTTAGTGGTATTAAACAGTTCATGAGTTTGCTAGTCATTTTGTACTTGTTCAGAATAGTGCCAACCTGGTTGCAGTGAGTGGATTTTGAGTAGGATACACATAGATGCTTAAGATACTTAAAAATATTTATACTGTTGTTGGTTTGTTCACATATTCCATATTTGAGATTGCCTCTCTGTAATTGATTTTAGGTTATAATATCTTACAGGATTATTCAATATCATCAACATCATAGCCCCTTGCCTATGAATTTTGTTAAAACTGAGAAAGACTCAAGGGTAAACATTATATAATAAGTATGTTCCTGTTGGGGTAGATGTGGGGAGGAAGAATGCTGTTGCTTGCATAGAATTTTTTCGATTTCTCAAACCTCCTTATACAGGTGTCAAGTTATTCCTCAAACACCGGAATAGGAATTGGTGTGGTGAACTTGGGAAGGACAGCGTGGGGTCCGCAGCTGTTCGGTAGGTTGTGGAGGAAAGGAGAGAGTGAATTCTGACAGTCCCAGAAACTGAGCAATCCAGGAATTTCCAGCAAGGGCTCAATCTCTATCAGAAAATTCCCCACTCAGAGTGGAAAACCTGGCATGTGGTTCTTAGATGAGTCATTGAATGTCGGGGAGGCTTTACAGGTGTGTTGTGTGGCTGAGTACAGAAAGACTGGGGAGACCAGAGCGGGCAGAGTAACTGAAGCCCTTCAAGATTTTCAGAAATAGTCAAGGAAAAACTCTCTTGTAGGAGGATAACACTCCATGCTGGACAAACCATTAAATACGGTGCACATTAAATATGGTGGGAACCCTGAGAGGAAAGGTGTAGAGGACGTCGGTAAGGCAGCTCTGGGAATGTGCTGTCGACTTGGCTCCAAGAGGCCCTATCTGTGACTATTTCAGTCACAACACAGGAAGGAGCCTTCAAATCACAAAAATGACAAAGAAGTTATCCTGGCCTGTCCTTCCTGTCTACAGTAGAACCTCCTTCCTAAAAGTACGAGAAAATCCATTTCATTCGGACACCAACAAAGCAAAAGGGTGTGGTCAAAAACCCATGAAAGGATGGTATAAAAGAGTGTAAAAATAAGTGGTTCTGAATAACATTCCACTGGACAATGAAGGATTGTGGAAAGAAAACACATGGCCCCAAAGCACATGGCCCCAAAGCACGTAATATTTAAAATTTTTTTTTTTTTTCAACGTTTATTTATTTTTGGGACAGAGAGAGACAGAGCATGAACGGGGGAGGGGCAGAGAGAGAGGGAGACACAGAATCGGAAACAGGCTCCAGGCTCCGAGCCATCAGCCCAGAGCCCGACGCGGGGCTCGAACTCCCGGACCGCGAGATCGTGACCTGGCTGAAGTCGGACGCTTAACCGACTGCGCCACCCAGGCGCCCCGAAAACGTAATATTTAAAAAAACTAAGATGAATTGGGAAATTGGGAGTGGAAGCTGTGGGAGGAGCTGTTCAAATCAGAAATGGAAGGGTGGATCAGATAGAAGCGGGCTGCAGGAAAGTACAAGAACTTATTTCAGGAAAGATTCCAAAATAGGAGGAAAAACAGAAGCGAAGACAGTTTTATAAAGGCACACAAAAGGCAGTGGGCACTGACACTTCCGTCTTGTAAGGATAATCATGGAAAGGAGAAAAATGAAAAAAGAAATTAAGGAAAAGGCGAAAAGCATCCCAGTGAAAGTCTTAGCTACAGAAGACGAAGAAAACAAAGTTATTGAAACAGAACAAATACTAGAAACGACAATCCAATATTTTCCTGAATAAAATGAGTATTTGAATGCACAAATCAAAAGGACACACGGCGTATCTAGGAGAACCATTCTACAATAGTAGTACTATGACATTGTAGAGAAAAGTCCTTTGAGCATCAAAGCAAAAGGACCTTACATCTTAGCAAGTCACTTAGAGGGAACAGGAGTTACGCTGGCATCGGACATTTTGCCGCAGTGATCCTTGATGTCGAACTCAATGGAGTAAGGTGTTTAAATTCTTGAAGAAAAGAAGATGTTCACCAAGTGTATTACATTCAGTCACACTGAGTCTTTGTTGTAAACACCACAGGTAGATGTGTGAACAGGAGCTCTTCCCGAGGCCTCCATCAGAGAATGAACCACAGACAACCAAACAGCATTTGAAGAAGCTGAGGAGACCAAGTAACGATGTTCAGGGCGACAGAATAGTGCGTCATTCTAAACCCGCAGTGACTGTCTCCATCCATCCAAGAGCACGCATGCATGTATACACACACACTTGTGTATATCGATGCGTACAGGGCAAAGGGGTAAGGATGTGGAAGTTACGCTACACTCGTCAACTGCTTTGTGAGTTAATCACTGGAGCGACTTTAGCAAAGCGCTTACAGTAAAAACTCAGTGCCTGATTGTTGATGTTACCAGATTGAAAGCGTATAAAACTCCTGAAACTCCACTCTGCTGTATTTCAGTTAACTGAGCTTCGAAAACTCACATCAACTTGTTTAAGTTACATAGATTCCAACATCTGCCTCGGTTATGTTTTTCCTAAGATAAGTGACCTCGAACGTACTTGGTAGCTGGGTAATCAGTAAGGCATCCTTTGGACTTTATATGCTTTGGGGCTTAAAGATTTAAACATGAATTTTTAAAGGCATATCATATTTCACAGGTGAGTTTGTTCATGCTCCCTGGTAAGAACGGCTTCCTTCCGAGTGTTCTTGGCTAGAAATACTGCCTTCTGAAATTTTTGGCCTTGCTGATTAATTTTGACAATAGCTGCTGTCCGTTTTTATTTAGCAGTCTAGTTTGACTGAAGTTGCTGCTTCAGGTTTTGAGTTTTGACCAAGTAGCACAGTAGCGATTAATAATGAACCAGAAGCCGTAGACCTCTGTTATTTGGAAGTACCGAGAAAGAGCGCTGAGAAATTTTGTGCATGTAAAATTTAGAAACATTTGAATGCCAAGTTTACTCAGGTTTTCTTTTTCTTCTCAGAGTCACTAGGCATACTGACTCAATGGTCGCTAATTAAACATTTAAAATGTGGTAATTTATGCATATTCATCAGACCTTGAGTTGCTATTGTGATATTTTTAGTCCATCTCCATTAATAAATGTATTCTTTGAGATATTTTAGTCAGATACTTGGCTAAACTTCTTTAAGGAAAGTGTAACCCAAAAACAATTGTAGATTTAATCAGTACCTGTTTTATTTCCATCAGTATTAAGCAGGAAAAAATTATGTCCATGTAGTTATCCACATTTTTTCCCTTGAGGCTATTATCAGTTGACGGCTGGGCTGTCCTCTTCGATTTTTATCTGTGACAGGTGATGGAAGCAGGTCAGTTTTCCCTCTTGAGATTTGCAGAAGATAATGTTGAAGTTCTCGGCCTCATCATTATTTTTATTCATCTCATAGTTTTGTCTTTGTGACATGTGTTAGAGGGATATTTTATCCTTCTGCTTAATTTTGATGAAGGTATTATTTTGTTTGTTATGGATGCTACATATACCAATTCCTAGCATCCTGAATATTTCCTCCTGCCATCGTTGTTAGGTAGATCTGTGCTCTCCGAAATCACTGCTGAGTACCGTTGGATTGTTGGATGTAAACTGATCATGCTGTGGTTTGGTTATAGACCTACATGGCGTCTGTTTTTTTTTTTTTTTTTTCCCCCTCCACATGTAACATTTCGGTATGTTGAGCTGAATGGCAAGATGAATTTCCTTCAAAGCTGAATACATAGTGGGCTGCAAACTGAAGGGACCCGAGGTCAGTTTTGGTTCTCTAAAGGTAGTTTTGATTATTCATCCTTGGCACTGAGGCTTGGCCTGCACCTGTAGCCTTCACTCTCTAAGTGTTGTGAGACTAATACTGTTCTAGACATGTGGTGCCTGTTGCTTACAATTAATTATGGATTCCTGGGCAGTTAGTTGTCGGGAGTCAGTCAGTCAGACTGGTCATTTCTTCAGAGGTGACCATTTAGTCATGAGACCATTTCTTCTCATTTAGTCATGAGAAATTATTTAGGGCACAAGATACATTTAAGCCTACATCAAGACTGTAATCTGTAATATACTCCATCTTTTCAAGGGACTCAGGGTTCCTGCGTTACAAATCTAGTATATAATTTATTTTTGGTGTGTGTTATAGTTTGTCTAGGTTTTTTTCCCCCAATCAAAACCATAAAATATTTTAGTTTTGCCAGAGTGTTAGTAATGGCTGCATCCACTACATCAGGGAGAAATACAGTAGACCTCATCACTTATTTGTGGGCATTTCTATGTTTTAAAATTACATGTATTGCTGTATGAAATTTTTTTTTTTTTTAATGCCTGGAAAGTTTTCGTCTTTCATTATATACTTAAGCTGTGTATTTCATTCATCTTTCCTATGTAGCAGACCCCTTCAAAACATAGTGGCTTGCTTAAGAGCAGTGTTTTATTTTGCTCACCAAGCTGTAACTGGGGCAAGGCCGTGTTCGCTGGGAAGATGGAGTGGGATGGGGCATAGATTTTCTCCATGGTTCACTCATAGGACCGGCAGGTTGGTGGAGCACCCAACTGGGAGTGTGGGCTGGGAGCCTCGTTTGCTTTGCACGTGGGCCTCTGAAGGTTACTTGGGCTTTCTCACGGCCGGGTGGTCAGGTTCCAAGAGTGCCCTCAGAGAACCGGGCAGAGACTACGTGGCCTTTCCTGACCTGACTCCGCAGGTCCTGTAGTTCACGTCTACCACCTCCACACCACGAGTGCATCGTCCCAGAGTTTGCCACAGAAGAACATGTCGAAACTGGATGTGGGGTAGACGCAGTTTGTGCTACGGTTATGCTTTACTTCACAGATCCCCTCTTTGGGGATGTTAAGATGGCTGGCTGCCTGTTGTTTCTGGTACGTGAACGGTACCACCGTGAGGATTCTTGTACTTCAAGTCCCTTTGGTTCATCACTTTGTTAGGATACATTCCTTGAGCTGTAACAGCTGAGTCAGGAGAAAATAACGTTTTTAAGGCCTTTAAGAAATAAGTCACTTTCCTCCCAGTTGGAGGAAAGGTTGAACACTTATTTTCATATGAGCTGTATTTAAGATTTATCCATTTACCCATGACCGTGCCAACATTGGCTGTCATCCATTTTCATCTTTGCTGGTCTGCTTTGCAATGAAATGAAATCTTATCCTGAAATTTGCATTTCTTTGCCTACTAGTGAGGGCAGAGGATTTATTTGCTTGTTAGGCAGTTTAAAATTCTTTCATCCGTTGTTTGCTGGGTCATGTGTTTTTTAACTGGAGTATTCCTAAACTTCCTATTGGTAGAAGTGATTTATACACATTTCAAATACTTTTTCCAAGATTATGTATTTATGTTGGCAGATGTATAGTATCATACGGCTGTTTCCCCCTTACTTAAATTTAAATTCTTAATGGCATATTTGTAGTCTTTTTTTTTTTTTTTCAACGTTTTTATTTATTTTTGGGACAGAGAGAGACAGAGCATGAACGGGGGAGGGGCAGAGAGAGAGGGAGACACAGAATCGGAAACAGGCTCCAGGCTCTGAGCCATCAGCCCAGAGCCTGATGCGGGGCTCGAACTCCGGGACCGCGAGATCGTGACCTGGCTGAAGTCGGACGCTTAACCGACTGCGCCACCCAGGCGCCCCTGGCATATTTGTAGTCTTTCTGGTGTAAGTAGAAAAGTAAGGATCCCAGTAAATGAACAGTCTGTTCTTTATTTGCTGAAGTCTTAAATATGCTTCTGACTGTTTTCCTCTTTCTATTGTTTGTTTCCCATACAAATTTCAAAAATTTAGTTCTTGCAGAACTTTTATGATGTTTTAATAATTGTATGTAAAATACGGTGTTTAGTATTTTTAGTTATTGTAGTATCTTTTAGCCTTCAGTCACCATATCAAGCTTATTAAAAGGTGGTGAGCATAATCGTCTCCGTTTCATTTTAAAGTTGAGGAAACGGAATCCTGGTGAGGATATTTTGGCAAGGAATGTGGCATTTGTAGTCAGGTTTGCTTGGCTTCAGATCCCAGGTGCTTTCCTAGCACTTGAAGCTGCCACTCCGGTTTTCAGGGGTTGTCTTACCACTCAGCCAAGAGCTGTGCTTTTAAGTCCTACACCGCTCTCGAGTTTTTTCTTGACTGGTTTGTGTTTTTGTTCTTGATTACAGGGGTTGATTTTTTCCTGACCTTGTATAGTGAAAACTGTGGAGTTTTTAGTTTTACCTAGCCACTTTACTAGGCACTTGGAAAAGAAAGAGCACCAATTCTGTTTTTGGCATAATGCTTTTGGAGTTGAGTTCATAAATGCTACCTCTGTGAATATTTGAGAAATTTAAATGCTTAAAATGTAATACAATGCATTTTAATGTACATAAACCCTTATGAAGAGTATTCATCACTTGTAAGATTGTTTTCTTGGAGTTAATACACATTTTCATTTTCTTGATTTCTTATGCTAAAGTCTTATGTTGTATTCTTTGTCAGGGAGTTAAATCTGTTTAAATATAGATTTACTTTGTTAATTGCCATGAATTATGTTCTTTGTAAGTTAGAATAAGCGGTGTGTTGGGTGCCTGGGTGGCTAAGTAGGTTGAGCATCTGGCTCTTGATTTCAGCTCAGATTATGATCCCAGGGTCATGGGAGTGAACCCTGCATTGGGCTCCATGCTGAGTGTGGAGCCTGCTAAAGATATTCTCTCTCTCTCTCCCCCCCCCCATCTCTCCCTCTGCCCCACTAGCGCGTGCGCTCTCTCTCTCTCTCTCTCAGAAAAAAAAAAAAAGAATAAGGAATGCGTTACCTTGTTTATAAAACTTTGGATAGCTTTAAAGTAATACTAGACTTGTTACAAAGGTTCTCCTTCTAAAGTGACTGTCGTTTGTGTTCATTTTATTTGCTCGAAACTCATAGTTAGAAATTTAAACAAAATGAAAAAATGAATAACAACAAGTGTTGGCAAGAATGTGGAGCCAATGCAACTCTCATAGATTAGTAGAGAATAAATTGGTACAACCACTTTGGAAAATCATTTGACAAGCTCTGTTGAAGCCAAAGAGAGGACTACTCCTTGATCTAGCAATTCTGCTCTCAGGTACATACTCAAAAGAAGTGGATACATATGTTATTTGTTCACAAGAAGACATGTGCGAGAATGTCCATAGCAACTTTCCTAATAACAGTCCCAAACTCCAAGCGACCCAAATGTTCGAGTGGACTCATAGAGTTTTCTGTTTTCACCTAGAACATTTTACAACAGTGAAATATGCACGGCTTCTACGCATAACACAGCTGACTTTCAGGCCCTTATATTGAAGCCAGGCAAGGGGAATTTTTTTGACTTCCTTTTTTTTGTTGTTGTTTTTTGTATATCTTTGCTGTCTCCCCCTTTTTAAAAAAATTTTTTTTTAAAAGTTTATTCGTTTTTTAGAGACAGAGACAGAGCATGAGTGGGGGAGGGGTAGAGAGCGAGGGAGACACAGAATCCGAAGCAGGCTCCAGGCTCCGAGCTGTCAGCACAGAGCCTGATGTGGGGCTCAAACCCACAAACTGTGAGATCATGACCTGAGCTGAAGTCGGACGCTCAACCAACTGAGCCACCCAGGCGCCCCTCCCTTTCTCTTGATTGATTTAGTGCTTTATCTGTTTTGTTGATATTTTTCAAAAAGCCTGCATTTTGACCTATTTATCCTTTACCCATTTTTTGTATTTTCTATTTCATTACCTTCTGCTTACATATTTATTTTCTTTGATTTGTCTCACTTTTAACTTTTGGCTTTTTGTGTTGGGAATTTAGTTCATATATTTTTTCTTCTTTTACTTTCATTTACAGTGTTTTTTACAGGTTGTATTTTCTTCTGACTGTTCTAAATGCATCCTATAGATTCTGATAAATAGTGCTTTTACTATACATGAAAGCCTTGGATTGTGAGTAATTTGTTCTGTGAGTGTTCCACAAAATGACTAAATGTTTCTAACAAATTGTAGCTTGACAAACGAGTGATGTACAAGTAGTACGTGGTGCTGAATGACGCGTGATCATAACTGAGCCAATCGTTCTTGAAATTCACTTTGATATATGACTGCTTTGGATTACAAGCATGTTTCCAGAATAAATTATGCTTGCAAACCAAGGTCTTACTGTATTTTTAAGTTTTTCAATTTTGGCTTATATTTTTCTGTTTCCTTCAGGGCTTTTAAAAATAGTGTTTTAAGGGGCGCCTGGGTGGCGCAGTCGGTTAAGCGTCCGACTTCAGCCAGGTCACGATCTCGCGGTCCGTGAGTTCGAGCCCCGCGTCGGGCTCTGGGCTGATGGCTCGGAGCCTGGAGCCTGTTTCCGATTCTGTGTCTCCCTCTCTCTCTGCCCCTCCCCCATTCATGCTCTGTCTCTCTCTGTCCCAAAAATAAATAAACGTTGAAAAAAAAAATAAAAAAAAAAATAAAATAGTGTTTTAAAAATTTCCAGGTACAAGGATCTTTTGGATTGGTGTTTTATTAATTTTTAGTTTTATTTCATTGTGCTAATAAATATTTCACTTCTCAAACTATTCCCAAAAATAGAAGAGAAAGGAAGGCTGCCAAATTCATTCTGTGAGTTTCAACATTACCCTGATACCCAAACCAGATAAAGACAATGTATCTGATGAACATAGATGTAAAAATCCTCAACAAAATGTTAGCAAACTGAATCCAACAATACACTAAAAAAATTATTCACCACGACCAAGTGGGATTTACTCCAGGGACGCAAGGGTGGTTTATTATTCACAAATCAATCAACACGATACATCACATCAGTAAGAGAAAGGATAAAACCATATGGTCATCTCAGTAGATGCAGAAAAAACATTAGACAAAGTACAATATTCATTCATGATTAAAAATCCTCAACAAAGTAGGTTTAGAGGGAACATAGCTCAACATAATAAAGGCCATATATAAAAAACCCATTTCTAGCATCATACTCCATGGTGAAAAGGTGAGAGCTTTTCTGCTAAGATTAAGAACAAGAGGCCGTTCCTCTCTCTACTTTTATTTAACACAGAATTGGAAATCCTAGCCGCAGCAATCAGATAAGTAAAAGAAAAGACATCCAAATTAGTAGGGAAGAAATAAAACTTTCACTATTTGCAGTGACATGATACTATATATAGAAAACCCTAAAGACTCCACTAAACAACTCCTGGAACTGATAAATTAATTCAGAAAGGTCATTGGATACAAAATCAATACATAGTCCATAGTCCAGAAAGAGAAATTAAGAAAATTCCATTTTCAGGTGCACCAAAATTAAAATACCTAGGAATAAACTAAGGACTTATACTCTAAACTATAAAACACAAAAAAATGGAAAGACATTTCATGCTCATGAATTAGAAGAATTAATATTGTTAAAATGTCCATGCTACCCAAAGCAATCTACAGATTTAATGCAATATGTATCAAAATACCAACATTTTTCACAGAACTAGAACAAACAATCCTAAAATTCATATAGAACCACAGAAGACCCCAAAAGCCTAAAGCAATCTTGAAAAAGAAGAACAAAGCTGGAGGTATCACAATCCCAGATTTCAAAATATACTATAAAGCTGTAGTAATCAAAACAGTATGGTACTGGCACGAAAATAGACACACAGATCAATGGAACAGAATGAAGCGTCCAGAAATAAACTTGTGCTTTTATGGTCAATTAATCTACCACAAAGGATGCAAAAAACATACAATGGGGAAAAGACCGTGTCTTCAACAAATAGTGCTGGGAAACTGGATCACTTTTTATTGTTTATTTATTTATTATTTTTTGAAAGAGAGTAGGGGAAGGGCAGAAAGAGAATCCCAACCAGCCTCCACACTGTCGGTGCAGAGCCTGGTGCAGGGCTCAAACCTGTGAGCCATAGATCATGACCTGAGCCGAAATCAGAAGAGTTGAATGCTTAACTGACTGAGCCACCCAGGCACACCCCCAACCCCCCCACCCCCATTTTAAAAGTTTAATCTGGACCACTTCCTTACACCATACATGAAAATAAACTCAAAATGGATTAAGGACCTAACTGGGAGACCTGAAACCATAAAATTCCTAGAAGGAAACATAGACAGTCATTTCTATGATGTTGGCCCTAGAAACATTGTTTTATATATGTCTCCTCAGGCAAGGGAAACAAAATCAAAATAAATTATTGGGACTACACCAAAATCAAAAGCTCTTGCACAGCAAAGCACACCATCAACAAAACAAAAAGGCAGCCTACTGAATGAGAGAAGATATTTGCAAATGACCTATTCAATAAGGGCTTAAAAGCTAAAATATATAAAGAATTTCTACAACTCAACACCAGAAAACCCCCAAATAACCCAAATGAAAAAATGGACAGAGGACCTAAGAAGACACTTTTCCAGAGAAGACCTACAGATGGCTAACTGACCCATGATATGATGGCGCAGCATCACTCAACATCAGGGAAATGGAAGTGAAAACCACAGTGAAATATCTCACACCTGTCACAATGACTAGAATCAAAAAGACAAGAGGTGGGGATGTGAAAAACAAAAAAAAAGGAATCCTCGTGCACTGTTGGTGGGAATGAAAATTGGAGCAGCCACTGTGGAAACCATTTTAGAGGTTCCTCAAAAAAATTGAAGAATAGAACGACCATATGATCTAGCAACTTCAAAATTGGGTATTTACCCAAAGAATATGAATAATTCAAAAGGATAATGCATCTTTGTTTATTGCAACATTATTTACTATAGTCGAGATATGGAAGCAACCCAAACATCCATTGATAGATGAATGGATAAAGATGTCCGTCTCTCTCTCTCTCTCTCTCTCTCTCTCTCTCTCACACACACACACACACACACACACACACACACACACACACACAAGGATTGCTTAGCCATTAAAAGGAATGAGATCTTGCCGTTTGCAGCAACATGGATGGGCCTTAGCAGGTATAATGCTAAGTGAAATAAGTCAGAGAAAGACAAATACTATATGATTTCACTCACGTGGAATTTAAGAAAACAAGTGAAACAAGAGACAAAAGATACTTTCTTAAAGTTTATTCATTTTAAGAGGGACAGAGTGAGTGGGGGAGGGGCAGAGAGAGAGAAGGGGAGAGAGAATCCCAAGCAGGCTGCACACTGTTAGACCGGAGCCTGATGTGGCTTGAACTCGCAAACTGTGAGATCATGACCTGAGCCAAAATGAAGAGTTGAATACTTAACCGATTGAGCCACCCAGGTGCCCTGAAACAAAAGATAGTTTTAAATGCAGAGAACAAATTGGTGGTTGCTCGAGAGGAGGTGAGTGGGGGGATGGGTGAAATCTAAAAAAATTTTTTTTAAATTTTATGGGTTATATTAAGGTTTTCTTTGTGACCTTTTATATGGTCATTTTAAAGGAACATTTTGTGTGTGTTTAAGAAAAGGTACATTTTCTGTTATCTAAGTATAAAGTTTGATATATACCCATAACATCTAATTTGTTTATGTTATTTAGTCTTTTATATCCTTACTTATTTTTCTTCTCTTGACAGTCTTGGACTGAGAGTGGTGTGATAGTCTGTCTATCGCTCCTTACATCTTCTATAGTTTCCACTGTATAGAAGTGGTTGCTATGCTATTTTTTTTTAATCTTTATTTTTTTGAGAGTGTGAACAGGGCAAGGGCAGAGAGAGAGAGAGAGAGAGAGAGAGAATCCAAAAAAAAGCTCCAGGCTCCCAAGCTGTCAACACAGAGCCTGACACAGGGCTAGATCCCACCAACCTTGAGACCATGACCTGAGCCGAAGTTGGACGCTTAACTGACTGAGCCACCCAGGTGCCCCAGTGCTATTTATTTAAGGCATAGCATTCATTGCTGTATTCATTACTGTTAAGTGTTTGTTTTGAATGGTGGCCTTTAGCATTAAAGATGTTCCTTGTCTTGTTTACTTCTTTTTGGCCTAAATTCTGCCTTGTATAGGAGGAAGAATCATTATGTAACTCTTTGTATATTAGGTACACAAACACCATTCCTGCTTTGTATTCTTGTTGTTTGCCTAGTGTATGTATGTGTGTGTGTGTGTGTGTGTATATGTATGTATATATATATCACGAGGTATCTACATCTGTATTATATTCTCTCTGTGTTATATTTATCACTTTTATCACTTCTAACATTTATGTACAGTGTCAATCACCTTTTGGAATACAATTCTGTGAGAATTAACATATGCTTAGACCCTGTCGTTACTACCACAAGAAGGACACAGAACGATTACAGCATCCCAAAGGATGACACTTTGCTGCTCGCTTTTTAGGAAGACCACTTCCCATCCCAATCCCTGGCAATTACTGATGTCTTCTCTGCTCCAGAGGTTTACTTGTCCTAAAATGTTATGTAAATGGAACTATACTGTATGTAATCTTTGAGACTTGGTTTTTAAATGTAGTTGAGATTCATCCATGTTGTGCATATCAATAGTTTATTTATTTATTTTTTTTATTGCTGGGTAATATTCCATTATCTAGATATACCACAGTTTATCCACATACCCATTCAAGGACAGATGGCTTGTTTCCATTTTTTGACTATTAAGAAAACTCTTGTTGTCAACTTTGTGTGTAGGTTTTTCTGTGAACATATATTTTTATTCAACTAGAGTAATACTTAGAAGTGGAATGCTATATTATATATGGTAGGTGGGCGTTTAACAATTTTTTATCAAAGTGCCAAGCTATTTTCTTTTTTATTAAAAAAAATTTTTTTTTAATGTTTGTTTATTTTTGAGAGAGACAGAGACAGAATGCGAGTGGGTTAGGGGCAGAGAGAGAGGGAGACACAGAATCTGAAGCAGGCTCCAGGCTCTGAGCTGTCAGCACAGAGCCTGACGCGGGGCTCGAATTCACGAGCTGTGAGATCATGACCTGAGCCAAAGTCGGACGCTCAACCGACTGAGCCACCCAGGCGCCCCGAGTGCCAAGCTATTTTCTAGGGTGACTGTACCATTTTGCAGTCCTATCAGCAATGTATATAGAATTCTAGTTGCCCAACAACCTAGTCATTTTTCATTTGGTCATTCTAATAATTGCCGAGTGTCTCATTGTGATCTTAATTGGCATTATTGTAACGGACATTAAGCATCCTCTTGTATTTATTTGAATATCTGCGTAGGTTCTTTGGTGAAATGTCTGTTTAAATATTTTGCCCATTAAAAATGTTTTTGCTTCATATTGAGTTTTGAGAGCTCTTCGTATATTCTGGTTACAAATATTTTATGCCAGTATCTGGCTTGTGTTTTCTTACAGGGTCTTCCACAGAGGAGAGGTTTTAATATTCATGAAGTTCAGTTTATCAGTTAGTTCTTTCATGGTTTGTGCTTTTGGTGTCATATCTGAAAACTCTTCCTAGCCTAAGGTCATGGAGATTTTCTGGTTTGTTTTCTTTTAAGAATTTTATAGTTTTACACTTTTTATGCAGCGTATGACTTATTTTGTATGATCGTCATTTTTGTATATATGGTGCACGGAATGGATTGCAGTATTTTTTTTTTTTTTTTTTT
The DNA here is from genome assembly GCF_022079265.1 of Lynx rufus. NCBI lineage: Eukaryota > Metazoa > Chordata > Mammalia > Carnivora > Felidae > Lynx > Lynx rufus. The sequence continues at coordinate 9,281,428 of NW_025814867.1, read as the reverse complement.
TTTGCATGTAGCTATCCAGTTATTCCAGTACTATTTATTGAAAGAACTGTCCTTTTAAAAAAATATATTTTTTAAAATGCATATTTATTTTTGAGACAGAGCGGGAGGTGGGGGGGGAGGGGCAGAGAGAGAGGGAGACACAGAATCCGAAGCAGGCTCCAGTCTCCAAGCTGTCAGCTCAGAGCCCGACGCGGGGCTCGAACGCACGAACTGAGATCATGACCTGAGCTGAAGTCAGAGGCTTAACCAACTGAGCCACCCAAGTGCCCCTGAAAAGACTGTCCTTTACCCAAAATTCCCTTTTCACCTTTGTTTTTTTTTTTAGTCCGTGAAATTTGTGCTTTATTAGACAGTAGTGAGTCTGAAAGTAACACAAGGCAAAAAACTGCATTCTTTTAGTTACAGTTGGACAATTTGCAACATTTTAAAGGAGATGGAAAATGCCTATTTTGACAAGGCTTAGTAATTCATTCCATTGAAGTTCCATTGATGTCAGTGGCACTGTTACTTTGTACATGATAAGATACAGAATGTAAACATTTTGTACAAAATAGGATATTTTTAAAGGGTGCTGTGATAGTCCTACAGTTGGCCAGCCTATTTCCTTTCTGAAGAAAACCACAAAGTCATTTTAAATGTTTCTAGATTAAGAACTTTTCTATCTCCAGATCTCTAAAATTAGGACTGAAACCAATAATAAAGTCCAATCTCTTGCTTTGAGACTCATCCAGGATAAACTCAGACTGATTCATTTTGTTGTAAGCAAGACACAGCAAATTCAGAAGCCAATATGAAGTGCCTTACTTATTTAAAAAAAAAAACTTATTAATGTTTATATTTGAGAGAGACAGAGCTTGAGCAGGGGAGGGACAGAGAGAGAGGGAGACCCAGAATCCGAAGCAGGCTCCAGGCTCCAAGCTGTCAGCACAGAGTCTGATGTGGGGCTCGAATTCACGGGCCGTGAGATCATGACCTGAGCCGAAGTCACTTGCCCAACTGACTGAGCCACCCAGGCACCCATAGAGTATAAAACTGTAATAACAAATATTTTCAATGACAAAGGCTTCTAATTTTTAAAACATTATGACATTCTTTGGTTATGATTGATTACATTAATTATAGAAGTTTCTAACGCAATTACTTAGGAAGTTTCCTTTTCTAGGTTCAAGAAATGAATGCTTTAAGGTTAGAAAACAGTTAAATATAATATAGAGGTTTAACTACCCATTTTATATTTAATTAAAACCACGTTTTTCCTCCAGAAGACCTCAACCTTGATGTAAAACAAAGGATATGTAAATAAGCTTCAGTATAATTATAATAGTATTGCTAAGGCTTAGTTATCTTAGATTATTAATTATCTACTCTTGTTCTTGTTGCGTGTTAACATTTCCCCAACAAGCCCTGGATAGGGAAGTAAACATGAAATTCAGTGAAACTCAGGTTAATTAGATTTCCTACTTGTTAGCAATTGAGAAAATATTTGGAGAAAGAATGGCAGTATTGCGAGTGTCCAACAACTAGTCCTTGTGCATTGTTCTTCACCTCTAACCATTTTCTTGTCTGATAAAAGGTAATAATTTACCTTAGGGAATTGTGGGAATTAAACGAAATAATTGTACTTTTGTCTTAAGATCATTGACTTTGTTTCTTTGGTCTGTGTAACCTGTCATTTTGTCAATACCACATTGTTTTGATTACCGTAGGGTTTTTTTTTTTTTTAATGTCTTAAAGTCATTGTGTGGTTATGTATTTTTTTCCCCAAATTGTTCTGCTTGTGAGTTCCTTTGCCTTTCCATATAAATTTTACAAGTAGCTTGTCTATATCTACAGAAAATCCTGTTGGGATTATTTTGATTAGAATTGCAATAAATCTATGGGTCCCTTTGGGGGAAAATTGGCATATTAACTTGGAGGTTTTTTTTTTTTTTTGAATAGATGAACATGGAATGTCTCTTATTTATGTCTTTAACGTTTTTTCTTTCTTAATTTTTTAGAGTTAGCAGTTTAACAATTCTCTACCTTTCTTGTTAGTTTTATACCTGTATTTCTTTTTGTTGTTATTGTTAGAGTTATTGAAAAATGATACTTTAAAAATTTGCTGTTTAATTGTTCATCATTCGTGTATAGAAATACACCAGATCTTGCTAAACTTATTAGTTGTAGAAGCCTTTTTATAGATTCTTTGGGATTTTCTACATAGCTAATCACAACCTCTGAGAATATTTCTTTGATTCCAGTGTGAATGACATTTATTTTTCTTTCCTTATCACACTGGCAGTGACTTTCAGTAAAACACTGAGTGATGGGAATGCACATGGTTGTTTAATTCCCAGTCTTGGTGGGGAAGCATCAAGTGTTTCCCCTTTAATTTTGATGTTAGTTATAATTTTTCTCTAGATTCCCTTTTACAGATTGAGGAAGTTCCCTTCTGTTCTAGTTGGGTGAGTTTTTATCATGAATGCATGTTGAATTTTGTCAAACGCTTTTTCATCATCCACTGATAAGATCATGTGGTTTTTCTTATTTCGTCTGATGAATTACAATGATTGATTTTCAAATATTGAACCAGTCTTGCATTTCTGAGATAACCTTGACTTGTTTGTGATTTTTTTTTTTTTTTACTTTTTTTCTCAACGTTTATTTATTTTTGGGACAGAGAGAGGCAGAGCATGAACGGGGGAGGGGCAGAGAGAGAGGGAGACACAGAATCGGAAACAGGCTCCAGGCTCTGAGCCATCAGCCCAGAGCCTGACGCGGGGCTCGAACTCACGGATCGCGAGATCGTGACCTGGCTGAAGTTGGACGCTTAACTGACTGCGCCACCCAGGCGTCCCAGTGATTTTTTAATTTATACTTTTGATGTATTGTTGGACTCAACTTGTTGATATTTGTAGAGGATTTTTGCCTCTATTCCTGAGGTATATTGTCTGTACTTGTTTTCTTGTATAATTAACTGTTTGGAACTTTTTCATGTCTATAAATGCTTGTATAAGTATGTAAGTGTGTGTGTGTGTAAGTAGTTAGATACACGCATCTAATGTATTTATCTCCTGTAGCCTCTTCTAGATCTTTTCATCCTTTTTTGTTATTTTTTAAATATTATATTCATTTGGAGTTTGTTTTCAAGTCTGACATTCGGCCCTGCCTGCCACATACATGCACTCATTCTGTTAATTTTGGTTAGCTCAACATTCAGCAGAATGTTATTACATCACTTTTAAATTTCAGATTGCATTCCCATACATTGGGTATTCTGTCCATTTTTTTCTCCTTAAGGAGATCTCTCCTGGAGTCTTCTGACCAACTCCAATATGGGTAGGGTGCTCTCTGTGCCCATTTATAGCTATCACCCTGGAAATCATCTGGAGATTCCCTTTGCCTCTTCCTTGTGTTCAATATACTCTTTTCTTGGTTTATTTCCCTAGGGTGAGTGTTGGGGGTTATATAGAGGGATGGTGGTATATTAAGTGATTTGGGGAAGGTAATAAAAAACCAGATCATGAATAGCCTTGTATGCCATGATAAGGAATTTTGGCTTCATCTTAGGAGTTGCAGGAACAAGGTAGAATATTTTATAGGTGAATAATGTACTCATATTTGCTGTGGGAGAAGATCACTGTGGCTAAGATTTCCAGGATAGATGGAAGAAAGCAAAGTGAGATAAAACATGTTCTAGTAATCGAAAAATATGGTGTATTGCAATATAAGGCAACATCAATGGGGGTATCATTCTCATAGTAACAGGGGATCAATTGTACATGGGAGGAATGAGGAGTCAAGGAAGATGCTCAGGTTTTTCAAGCATGGTCTTGAGCTGATGATCCTCAGAGGGGGAGAATCATGTTTAGGGTAGGTTCTGAGCTTAGTTTTGGATGTGGAGTTCAAAGGATTGCAATATACCCTTCATCACATTCAGAAAATGTTAGCGTTTTACCATGTTTGCTTTATAGTTCCTCTTTTTGTCTTTCACCTTGTGCGTGCAAGTACATGTGTGACCAGTTTGAGAAGAGGTTGCAGACCTGATGCTCCTTTACTTGTAATCAGTTTACTGAATATTCCCTAAAATCAGGCAATGAATTTAAAAAGAAGTTAACATTTATTTAACATTAACTCATCTACATGACTTTTTCAGATGTCACAATCATCCCAGTTGTGTTCTTTGATGTGAAACAAAATTGCCAGATCTTGAATTGCAGTCAGTTATCATGTCTTTGAAGTCTTCTGTAATTGGGACAGTTTTTCAGTCTAAGACTAGTGGATCTTTGAGTGGTTTTGGAATTACGTGTTTGTGTGGGGGGTGGAAACAGATGACTCAAAGATTCCTTGGTGTTTATGGTTTTATTTAACCCAGGTGATGACTTAGCTTGATTATTTGGTTCAGGAATTAGGTGAGATTCATGCATAGATATAGATACGTAGGTATATCTCCATCCTTAAATAAAAGCATATGCCTGGCTGTAAATTCTTCTTGTTTGGCAATGCAGCACCCAATGTAAAAGGACAGTGGCATAGCAAAAGAGCTGCTTACATTTACCTTGGACGTAATGGTGTTACTGCTAGGTGCTTTCTTCTCCTAAGGACTGTTGGGAATTTTCACTCTTGCTCTGTGTGGCCATCTTGCTAATAATTCTGTGTTCCTGCCTGCTTATATTCATTAACTCTGTGTGTGTGCCTGCATTTCCTTTTTGCCTGTCATTAGGCACCTGAAACAAAGTGAAAATAATGCTAATGTTAGTATTTATCCCTCTGTGTTGTCTTATGCCTTTTGTTAAAGAATGTTATAGGAGTACAGGTTTTTCTTTTGTGTCCTGTATTGGGTATTTTATGTCTGTAGGACTTCAGGTGTGTAGACTAGATGTGTAGACTAGAGATGTGCTTTCTGTACATGCAGGTTTGTGCAGAGGTTCATGGGTACATGCAGTTGTGACGTCCAGTTCTCATTACTTATTGCCACCCTTACTGTTGGGTGGTTGGTTGATAAAGAGATGGATGGGCTTTGTTGTCCTATTGGCCTTGAATTCAATCCAACTTTGTGAATTGGTTAACTTTTCAAGGTTCATTTTTCTCTTTAGGAGTAATACTGTCACCTTGTTATGGCTACTTTCCAGGTTTAAATGAGATAATACATATTAAAATTTTGGTTAGACTCCCGCCCAAATTAAGAATGCAATAACAATAGTTGAAATTATTTTATTTTCTGCCATCTGTTTATTTATTGTAAACTCTTGACCTTGATAGTTGACTGCTCTATTTCATATTTTCTTACAAAATATTTTAATATCTTCCACAGGATTTTGTTTCTACAGTTATCCGTTTACTTGACAGCCCATCAACTTCGATTAGAGCAAAAGCCTTCCTCGTTCTTTTATATGTTTTGATTCATAACCATGAGATGCTGCTGCTCGGCTGCCAAGCAAGGTATGATTTTCTCTGATGGTTTCAATTTGGAACTTGTTTTACTTATTTATTTTTATTTACTTTTTCATTTATATCCAAGGTAGCACATAGTGCAATAATTTCAGGAATAGAATCCAGTGATTCATCCTCTACACATAATTCCCAGTGCTCATTCCAGTGAGTGTCTTCCTTAATGCCGCTTGCCCCTTTAGCCCATCCTCACACCCATGACCCCTCCAGTAACCCTCAGTATGTTCTCTATATTCAGGAGTCTCTTGTGTTTTGTCCCGCTCCCTGTTTTTATATTATTTTTGCTCCCCTTCCCTTCTGTTCATCTGTTTTGTATCTTAAATTCCACATATGAGTGAAGTCATATGGTATTTGTCTTTCTCTAATTTCGCTTAGCAGAATACACTCTAGTTCCATCCATGTTGTTGCAAATGGCAAGACTTCATTCTTTTGGTTGCCAAGTAATAGTCCATTTTGTGTGTGTGTGCATGTGTGTGTGTGGTGTATATGTATATATAGTGATTGCCAAGTAATACTCCGTTATGAGTGTGTGTGTGTGTGTATGTATATGTATATTTATACATAAAACTTCTTTTTAAAAAAAAATTTTTTTTTCAACGTTTATTTATTTTTGGGACAGAGAGAGACAGAGCATGAACGGGGGAGGGGCAGAGAGAGAGGGAGACACAGAATCGGAAACAGGCTCCAGGCTCTGAGCCATCAGCCCAGAGCCCGACGCGGGGCTCGAACTCCCGGACCGCGAGATTGTGACCTGGCTGAAGTTGGACGCTTAACCGACTGCGCCACCCAGGCGCCCCTAATTTTTTAATTTTAGAGAGAGCGTCTACTTGATGCTTACAAAGCTGTAATCAAGACAGTATGGTACTGGCACAGAGACCCACAAACAGATGGCCAACTAATCTTTGAGAAAGCAGGAAAGAATATCCAAAGGAGGGGCGCCTGGGTGGCGCAGTCGGTTAAGCGTCCGACTTCACCCAAGCTTTGAAATCTACTGTATTTCTGCAGAGCATCTACTACAGAATGAACAGGTAACCATGAAGTTAAAGAGGAAATAAAAAGTTCATGGAAGCCAATGAAAATGATAACATGATAGTCCTAAATCTCTGGGATGCAGCATAAGCAGTCATAAGAGGGAAGTATATAGCAATCCAGGCCTTGGTAAAGAAGGAAGAAAGGTCTCAGATACACAACCTAACCTTACACCTTAAGCAGCTGGAAAAATAATAGCAAATAAAACCCCAAACCAGCAGAAGACAGGAAATAATAAAGATTAGAGCAGAAATCATCAATGCTGTCGAAATAAAAAAACAATAGTAGAACAGATCAATGAAACCACGAGCTGGTTCTTTGAAAGAATTAACAAAATTGATAAATCCCTAGCCAGTTTGATCAAAAAGAAAAAAGGAAAGGACCCAAATAAGTAAAATCAAGAATGAAAGAAGAGAATCACAACCAACACTGCAGAAATACAAATAATAATAAGAGAATATTATGAGCAATTATATGCCAATAAATTGGGCAATCTGGAAGAAATAGATAAATTCCTGGAAACATATAAACTACCAAAACGGAAACAGGAAGAAATAGAAAATTGGAACAGACCCATAACCAGTAAATAAATTGAATTAGTAATCAAAAATCTCCCAAAAAGCTAGAGTCCAAGGCCAGATGGCTTTCCAGGGGAATTCTACCAAACATTTAAAGAAGAGTTAACACCTATTCTCTTGAATTGTTCCAAAAAATAGAAGTGGAAGGAATACTTCCAAACTCATTCTTTGAGGCCAGCATTACCTTGATTCCAAGACCAGACAAAGACCCCACTAAAAAGGAGAACTAGAGACCAATTTCCCTGATGAACAGGGATGCAGAAATCCTCACAAAGATACTAGCCAACCAGATCCAACAATATATTAGAAGAATTATTTACCACGATCAGGTGGGATTTATTAGTTTTAGTCGTAGTATTTCTTGGCCTCTATATACTTGATATTGAATTTTTTTTTCCCCTAGACTTTTCTAAGGGTTTAATTTTTCACTTAACACCATCATCTGGGAAACACCAACGATGCAGAGAAGACCTGTGGAACTGAAGCTGGTTGGTGGGAAATACCTGGAGTTTCCTAGATGTGAGGATAATCCAAGGCAGGGTGTTAAAGTTGGTTCTTGTTTGCATCTTTGAGAGGCATTCTTGACTGGTGGTTTGGTCATTTTTCATTTTTGTAAGATTCAGGAATGAGCCACTGAAGCCCAGACAGTCTACAGAAGTGGAGCAGGAGGTAGAGTCAGGAGGATTTCTGGAGTGGTCCTTTGCTGGGCAGATCCTCCGTCTCCCGGTGTCCACTTCCTTCCTCTAAAAGGAGAAGTTGTCCTGATGCTCCTGGGATTCCCTTCATGCTCTCATGCTTCCTGATTAACCTCTCCTGGACCAGTTCATGCTCCATTACACCTCAGAGGAACCTTGAATACATATGGATTTTTGAAGAATACCATATGGAATGTCTGTTTCTGGATCTAGCTTTCTCCTTATTGTAGAATACTCAGGAGACCCTAGCATTGCTGAGATTGATCTAGATTAGAGATTAGAAAATTTTTTCCTATAGAGATTAACTATGTTAGGATTTATGGGGTAAGATCCAAAATTGTGGCTATTATAGTTGTATTTATGTAACAAGAGAAAACAAATATCCACAATTTTTTTTATTGGTGAATATACTTCTATAACGAGAGAAAACAAATATCCACAGATTTTTAAATTGACATCGTAAAGAATATACTAACAAAGGAATATAGCTTTTTTTTTTTTTTTTTTTTTTTGGTAATACAGGTCTACAAATGAGAAGAACACAATTCTTTTTCTGAGGGATAGATAACATTTTGCTTAATTAGGGGTCAAAGTTAGCATCCTCCTCGTCAAATCAGTTGTAAATGTCAACGTTTGCGGTGATTACAAAATGTGTACGTTAGTGCTGATTGCTAGTGCAATTTTATGTACCTGATCTTTGAAAATTCCTTTTCCTGTAGATAGATACTAGTAGTCACATACCAGTGCTAGTTTATGAGCATGTAATTTTAATTGAGCATCCATCACTTGGAAGGCAAGATTCTTCCTTGGTATTTGCTGTTTAGTATGTCCTTAGGTTGCAGGTTAATCAGGTCTAAGTGGAGGGGATATAGAGGCTCCTACAGAGGCTTCTTTCTTTCTGTGTCTCAGAGATCACTGTCCAGCTTTGTTTCACGTCCAGCGTCTTGAAAACCGATGTTTCGTGTATTGTGCCTATTTTGTAGTTGGTTTATTTATTTATTTATTTACATTTATTTATTTTTGAGACAGAGCATGAACAGGGGAGGGGCAGAGAGAGAGGGAGACACAGAATCTGAAACAGGCTCCAGGCTCTGAGCTGTCAGCACAGAGCCCGACCCGGGGCTCGAACTCACGGACCGTGAGATCATGACATGAGCCGAAGTTGGACGCTCAACCGACCGAGCCACCCAGGCGCCCCTTGTAGTTGTTTTAAATGGGAGCATGCATCCTTAGTCCACTAGAGCCGAAAGTAGTAGTTGTTCTCGTCTACTTGTAAGGGTCTCTTTCCGCTGGATTCACTTCCTCTACTCTGGGTGTCTGCCATCATCTTCCCCAGGATAAATAACATAGATTCTCAACAGATGTTCTTACATCGTTTCTCGGATTCACAGTCTCATCTCCATAGAGTGACTAGAGAATCTTGTAGACAGTGTGAATCAGCTTTTGTTTCTTCCCTGCTCAGACTCTTCTGATAATATCCTGTCATCCTGAGATGATAGCCCTGCTCTTTACCATGGCCTACTCTGCCCTCCTTCCTCTAATCCCTCCCACCTCTTAGCCTGTGTCATCTTTGACATTCCTTGGCTCTCACTCCATTCCAGTTACGTGGTGTTTCTTGTTGCTTTTTGAACACAGTAAGCCTACTGTACTCACTGCAGGGCCTTTCCCTGGTGCTGTTCCTTGTGCCCATAATGCTCTTCCCCCAGATGTTTTCATGGCTGGCTTCCTCTGATCATTCAGCCTTCTGGTCACTTTAAGAATCTCTTCTGACAGCAACTCTGATCGCTCTGTCTCAAATACTCTTAACCCCAACCGCAGAAACTCTAACTGGAAGCGACTAGACCATTCAGACCGTCATAGCCAGGGCGGAACCATTTGGTCCTCTCAGAAAATCGCTGTGATTTCTGTGTGTCTGCTCTCTCTGGAGCAACACGGTGAGCAGGATGCGTGTAGAGAAGGAGCCTGGAAGATGAGGCTTAGCTTTGCTGGAGAGGTGAGGACGGGCTCCGTTCTTCCCGTGCTGTGTGGCAGAGATGGCTCGGTATCCTCTAAACCTCGGTGAACAGGAGACCTTGGGGCTTCGGCTTCGGCAGGTGCAAAACACAGACGCCTTCTGTGCGCGGTTGTGGGGGCCAGGCGTGCCTGTTCCCAGGAGATCTGGAGCAGGACTGAATGGGGGCCAGTCTGCCCCCGTCAGTGAGGCTGCAGGCCGATGATGTCATTTCCTCACTCCTAAAGAGAACAGCTCCCTCTCACCACCTGCTTCCTGGCCACGAGCTGTCCTGCTCAGGTGCCGAGTAGGTGAAGAAGTCACGAGTAAGCAGATCTGTCAGAGTCCGTTGAGAGAGACACTGTACTTGGAGGAGACAGAGCAAGAACAGGCAGCTCTTACTGGGGCAGAACGAACGGGACAGACGGAATGTCAGCAAACGAGTAATGGAAACTCTGTGGAGAGGCAGTTTGTGCAAGTGCGGTGGAGGAGCTGAACGAGCGTGGCCTCTGCTGGGGATGCTTTTCGTGCTTTGAAAGGCAGTGTGAAAGAACAGGCCGGAGCACACAGAGCCGATGGCAGAGACCCGGACGGGTCTGTGAAGACGGTAGGAGAGACCGAGCAGAGTTCCGGGAGACCTCACGTGCCCGCATTGCCAGGGGCAGGAGGGACCCGACGGCGGATTTCTAACTGGAGAGGTGTTAGCAGCCGTCTTCTGCTGGAACGTGCTCTCTTCTGCAGGTGGAGGAAGGAGGAAGTCACAGAACCATAAGGGCAAAGGGAAAGATGGCTAAAGCCGATGAGCGTTGTCACCTCACCTTTGTAGTTTGGAAGCTGGAAAGCTGACAGATGGATGCTTGCTAATTTAGCAGAATGGAGATTGCTGACATCCTTTTTTGGTCTGCAAGACGAAAGCCGTGAGGACACTGATGACTGTGTCAGAACTCTGGAAAGGTTGGAAATGAGAGGTGCTGCTACCTTTGGCCGTGGTGAGGGGTGGGGGAGACTCAAGACAGGAATGATGGGGATCTGCTTGGAGGGTTGATTCCCAGCGCCCCCCCCCCCCCCCACCCCAAACGTCCAGGAGACTCTGCCTCTTCTGCCACAGCAGGAGACTTGAACTACATTCTGGATAGTGCCAATCTGGAATTTTCACATATAGGTAAGAGGGAGATGAGGTGCCTTGTGAGAAGTCTGAGGGTTGTATGAACGTCTGATTACTCGGAAGGGTGAGGCCTTCCACCCCCTATTTTACTGTAGTTGCAGACTGTTGGCAGCCTGGCTTATGCACTATTGGCCAGAATTTGGAGATTCATCTCTGGGAAGGTGGCCAAATCCCAGCAAGAGCCCCCACAGGGGCTGTCGTTTGCTTGGCCCCTTCTGCATCCAGTGAAACCTTCCCCCTTGTTCTTGGAATGGAGCCCATCCGTGTTAAGTCCTGCTCCTGCACGTACACCTCCCAACAACACTTCAGTGCATCATTTAAAAACATAAATGGGGGCGCCTGGGTGGCTCAGTCGGTTAAGCGGCCGTCTTCGGCTCAGGTCACGATCTCGCGGTCCGTGAGTTCGAGCCCCGCGTCAGGCTCTGGGCTGATGGCTCGGAGCCTGGAGCCTGTTTCCGATTCTGTGTCTCCCTCTCTCTCTGCCCCTCCCCCGTTCATGCTCTGTCTCTCTCTGTCTCAAAAATAAATAAACATTGAAAAAATTAAAAAAAAAAACATAAATGGGCAATCAAGAATCACCAGGTATTTGGGGCGCATGGGTGGTTAAGTGTTCGACTCTTGATTTCAGCTTAGGTCATGATCTCACAGTTCGTGGGACTGAGCCCTGCGTCAGACTCGGTGCAGACAGTGGGAAGCTTGCTTGGGTTTCTCCCTCTCTGTCTCTCTCTTCCCCTCCCCTGCTTGCACACGCGCCCTTTCTCTCTCTGTCTCTCAAAATAAATACACAAAATGTATATAAAAAAGAATCACTAGATATTTAAGAGAAGCCTCTCACATGGGGTGCAGAAGCCAAAACTCGTCAACAGGTAGAGTGATGTGGCAGAAGCAGAGATTAGAGTTGTGAAGAGACAGTTCGTGGAGAAACGAATGAGGGACCCTTAAACCTACCAATATATGCACAAGTTTCCCCGTTGTAAGAGGAATGCACATCGTTATTCCTCATTCTAAGAGAAACCAGCAGAGATAGGATTTCACAGTGCACTAGCAGGGTCTGCAAATGTATTCTCTTGATGAGGCTGTCGAGAAACCGGGCCTCTCCTACATTGCCTGTGGGAATGTAAAATGTGGAAGCTACTAGGAAGAGGAATTTGACGATATCTAGAAAAATTACATATTTCACCCTTTGGCCCAGCCATCTCACTTCTAGGGCAGAGGGTCCAAAGATCCTTTATTAGCAAAGAGGAGAAATGACACATTTACTAGGCATTGTTTGTTATGGCAAAAAGACTAAACAATGTAAATATCCATGAGCAGGAGACTGGCTGGAGAACTGTGGGCATGTTAGTTTTCTGTCCCTGCCATAACAAATTACTCCAAAAAAACCCACAAAAAACCGAAAACCAAAAAACCCCCAAACCGGCACATTTTAATCTGACAGTTCCCATGGGTCAGGAGTCAGGGTTCTGGGTAGTGGGACCGTCTGCTCGAAGTGGAAGTGGTAGCTGCTTCCGTAGTCTACATCCAAGGCTCGGGGCCTCTTCCAAGGTCACTAATTGTTGGCAGAATTTATTTCCTTGCAGCAGTAGGTCTGAAGTCCCCATTTCCTTGGTGGCTCTTGGCGGGGGCTTTCTCTCAGCTTCTGAAGGCTGACCTTTCTCTCCATTGGCAGTTCATAGCCAAGCAGTTTGCTTTCTTCTTGGAGGCCAGTAGGAGTCCTGCTTGCTTATTCCTGGGATCCCCTCCACACCCCTCAAATGTCTTTGACCTCCCTCTTTTGCCACCAGCCACAGAAAACTCTGCTTTTATGGGCTTCACCTGACTGGGATGGGTTCATGCAGATAATCTGCATATTTTGGGGTTAACTGAATTGGGACTTGACTTCTTCAGATTCTCTTCACTGTATACCTAGATTGGTGTTTGATGCCGGAGGGGTGGGAATCTTGAGAGATTATTAGAATTCTGCCAACCACAGTCCCCATAATGGAGGACTTGGCAACTGTGGAAAGGGGCAAGGAAGATCTCCTTACACAGTCATGGAGTGAGTGGTCTCCAGGATACATTATTATCCTGAAATAACGCAAGGTGCAGAACAGTATTTATGGTAGGCGACCTTCTGTATAAGAAAGGGAGTGAAAACAGAAAGGATAGATGCATTTACTAGTATTTTCAAAAAGAGAAGGGAAGCATACATGAAAAATTACCAAAATATGGCAATTTATAGGGAGAGGAAGAGAATAGGGAGAGAAAGGGAATAGGGAGTAGGAGTAGGGATGAAAGCTATACTTCTCTTAATGTAACTGTTTTATGATCTAGGTTTAAGAACCATGTACATGTTGTACATGATGAAAAATAAAATTAAATAAAAAAGGTTAAAAAGAAAACTCTGTAAAAATTGAAAAATAACCTGATGTCAACTTTGTGGTATAACTCTCCAGAGAAGAGATGGGAATGTGTTTTTAAATCACAGTACTTGGCAGTGTATTTCTTTTCTTTTTATTATTTTTTTAAGTTTGTTTATTCTGAGAGGGAAAGAGAGAGTGGGGAGGCACAGAGAAAGAGAACCCCAAGCAGGCTGTGCACTGCCAGTATGGAGCCTGATGCAGGGCTTGAACCCATGAACCTGTAGATCAGGACTTAAGCCGAAATCAAGAGCTGGATGCTCAACCGACCTGAGTCAACCAGACACCCAGTACTTGGTAGTATATTTCTATTGGGATGTGTTTTAGGGACCAAAAAACCCCAATAAGGAAACTTCAACTTCCTTTTGTTTTTGTTGTTAATGTTAATAATTGTATTGCTGGGCCGCCTGGGTGGCGCAGTCGGTTAAGCGTCCGACTTCAGCCAGGTCACGATCTCGCGGTCCGTGAGTTCGAGCCCCGCGTCGGGCTCTGGGCTGATGGCTCGGAGCCTGGAGCCTGTTTCCGATTCTGTGTCTCCCTCTCTCTCTGCCCCTCCCCCGTTCATGCTCTGTCTCTCTCTGTCCCAAAAATAAATAAACGTTGAAAAAAAAAAATAAAAAAAAAAATTAAAAAAAAAAATTAAAAAAAAAATTGTATTGCTGACTTGAAACTATCGTATATACGTATATGTGTGTTACAGGAAGAGAAAGCTAATAATTATGCCAATTGAAGTAGGAACCAAGGTTTTCTAATATGGAAGAAAATAAACAATTATGAAATAAAAAGTAAAATCCTGTCATCCATAATTTAAATCAAAATTATCAGAATGAACTCACGACTTACTCTTTATTTTGTCTCTTTTTAAAGAAATTACTTATTTTATAATTTGAGCTACTAAAAATCCAGCACAGATTTTAATCCCTAAGTGCTGTTTTCCACTAAAAGGCGTTTTGTGCAAATGACCACTGTCTTGGGCAAAGCCAGACATTCATGCAGGAGATAAGCTATAGAGCCCAGGACATGTTTTCATTCCTGAAAGCAAGGGAAATTACCAGAAACTGCTAAGGTCCTGTCAAAAGAACGTAAGATCCAACTTGAAGGATCTTCTACTTGCCCAGGATGGAATTTTGAGCACTAAAAGGAATAATGACTACAATATATTAAAATAGCAGGGTAAAGAATTTTTGAGGTCATGATTATAGTAAACAACCCTTAGGAGGACAGGTGACCATTAGCCTGAATATTGTTCAATCAGGGGCCAAAATCAGCGCTTACCCAGCATTTAACTGACTTTAGTTCAGAATAATCCAGTAGTTGATTGGGCAAAGTTTTTCTTTATAGAAGTTTCATAACTAAGAAAAACAGGAGAAATGATGTGGTTAGGAAATCTCTGTTTTGCAATCCTTCAAGTCATAAAGGGGTTAATTTTAAAAAATGAGCATTTTGGATAAATCTTTGGATATATGCTTTAACATTTCTCATGGGTAACTTTCTAGAAGTGAAATTGCTTGGTCTTATGGTAGGTCTTAATGTTTTTAAGAAACAGACAAACGATTTTCCAAGGTAGTTGTACCATTTGACATTCCTTCCCACCCCCAGTGTATGAGAATTCCGGTTTTTCTGCAGCATCCTTGCTGACTCCCCATGGCTAGTGTTTTTTTTTTTGTTTTTTGTTTTTTTTTTGTAAACTTTAACCCTTCTGCCAGGTGTGCAGTTCCAGCTCACTGGTTTTAATTGCATTTCCCTCACGATTTATGATTTAGATCATCTTTTCATGTGCTTATTTGTCATCTCTGTATCTTCCTTGTTGAACAACCTATGCACATCTTTTCCTTTATAAAAGTGGTTTTCTTCGTGAATTTTGAGGGTTTAAAAATACATATTTATGATATGTTATTTATCACATCTGTGGCTTGCAAATATTTTCTCTTAGTGACGTTGTTTATTCTCTTAAGAGCGCCTTTCAAAGAGTAGAGATGTCCAAATGTAGACGGATAAATTGTGGTCCATTTATACAAGGGAATCCTTACTTTGCAATTACTACTTAGCAATAAATAGCTTTGAAGAACTGGAAGGTTTCATCCTACTTACAAGCTAACAAGTGAACCTGCTGGTTTTAATAGATGCAGGCAACAGACCTAGACTCCTGGGTCAGAGATGGGCCTTCATCACCCAGGGCACAGTGGACAGCATGAAGGTCCGTTTGAATTGGTCCCCCTTGACACCCGGGTCCCTTTGTGGAGGGAGCAATGCGCAGGCAGGCCCAGGTGGATGCCGTGCACACGGTGAGGGGGTTTGTGTCACTGCTGAGGGCCTCAGTGATTAGAAACCCCTCATTTTATGAGGAGTGCTGGCACACCTGCCCAACTTTTACCCCCAGAAGGAGACATTGTCTCCATTATCCTGATCGGGAAACAAATCTGCTCTCTTCCTGGAGGGAGACATTGTATTTTCCAAAGCTGTTTGCCATACAAACCTAAACATAGCCGGAGTTGGGAACAAATGCTTTAGTGTCTCTTCATCTGACATGCAGAGATACGTGAGAACCATGGAGCGCATTTTCTCCCCACACTATTGATATGATGGCTCTTCGTTTTATGTTTTCAGAAACCAGCGAACTGTTTTCTAGAACGGCTGCCCTGTTTTACATTCCCACCGGCAGTGTAGGAGTGATCGGGTTTCTCTGTCTCCTCGGTAGCTTGTGCTGTTGCCTGGTTTAACTTGAGTCATTCTCAAGGGTGTGGTGATACCTCATTGTGATTTTAATTTGCATTTCAAATGCTAACGATGTTGACTGTGGTTTTGTGTGCTTGTTTTCCTTCTCTCTGGCCTCCTCAGTGAAATGTGTGTTCATGTCTTTTGCATAATTTCAAATTGTTTTTGCTCTTGAGTTTTTGAGTCTTCTTTATATATTTTAGAGATGAGTCCATTGTCAGATATATGCTTTGCAGATATTTTCTCCCAGTGTGTAGCTTGTCTTTTTATCCCCTTTATAAAAATCTTTTTTTCAATGTTTATTTATTTTTGAGAGACTGAGACAGAGAGTGAGTTATTTATTTTTGAGAGACTGAGACAGAGAGAGAAAGGGAGACTAGAATCCAATGCAGGCTCCCGGGTCCTAGCTGTCAGCACAGAACCGAACCCAGGGCTCGAACTTAATAACCATGAGATCATGACCTGAGCCGAAGTTGGATGCTTAAATGACTGAGCCACCTGGGCACCCCTGTCTTTTTAGTCTCTTCACAGAGTCTTTCTCAGAGCAAAAGTTTCTAATTTCGATGAGGTCCACTTGACCAATTTTCCTTTTTTGCTCTCAATATCAAGTCTCAGAAGTCTAGGTAGATCCCACCGATTTTCTCCCCACTCCGCCCCCCGCCAAATGTTTGTTTGTATGCCATTCATCTATCGTCCATTTTGAGTTAATATCTATATGAAGTGTGAAGTTTAGATAGGTGTTGGTTTTTTTGTTTCTGGTTTTTGTTTGTTTTTTTGCCTGTGAATATTTAATTGCTCTGGCACCATTTGTTAAAAAAACTTGTCTTTTCTGCATTGAATTGCTTTTGTTCCTTGTCACAAAATCAGTTGGGCACATTTGTTTTGGGTGACTCTCATTTTGGGTTCTCTATTCTGTTCCGTTGATTTGTGTGTGTCTTTCTACCAGTACCATAGTGTTTTGATTACTGTAGCTTTGTGGTGAATCTTAATATTGGTAAAGTGATTCCTCCCATTTTTCCTTCTTTGCCGGTACTGTTTTAGCTTCTCCAGGGCCCGTATGCTTTTGCATATGTTTTAGAATAAGCTTTTTTATGTCTGTCAAAACCTTGGTGACATTGTGACAGGAGTTGCATTAAACCAATGTATCAGTTTAGGGAGAGTGATATATTTACTCGGATGTCATCCAGTCTTTGAACATGTGTGCAAGGGCAGAGTGGGGGGTGGCTGGGGCGGGGGGGGGGGGGGGGGGAGAGAGAGAGGGAGGGAGGGAGGGAGAGAGGGAAGGAGAGAGAGAATGAATGTATCTTAAGTAGGCTCCACAGTCAGCATGGAGCCTGAGGTTCGGCTCGATCCCATGACCCTGAACTGATTACCTGAGCGGACTGATCTTGGTGAATGTACCGTGGGTGCTTGAAAAAGATGTGAATTCTGCTGCTTGTTGGGCGGAGTGTTCTTTTTGTGTAAGTTAGATTCTCTTGTTTCATTGTGTTGTTTAGATACTTTGTACTCTCACAGTTTTTATTTCTAGCAATTACTAAAAGGATAATGAAGTCTACAATTACATTTGTGGATTTGTTTATTTCTCTTTTCAGCTCTAAAATTTTTTACTTCACGTATTTGGAGGCTCCATTGTTTAGTGTGTACGTATTTAAGGTTATTATGTCTTCCTGGTAGATGGATTTTTTTTATCATTATTTGGGTTCCTCTTTGTCTCTGAAAGGTTTTCTTTTCTTTGATTTAGTGTCAATGTAGCCACTTCATTTGCTGTCGATGTAGCCACTTTGCCTTTATTTGCCTTAAAGCCAATATGCCTTAAATTGTTTGCATTTTATATGTTTTCACCTTTTTCCTTTAAACCTACCTATATCATTGCATATGAAGTAAGTTTCTTACAGACAGTGTATTGCTGACGCATAATTTTGTTTCTGCCTTGCCAGTTTCTGTCTTTTAATTAGTGCATATGGACCGTTTACATTTAAGGTGATTATTGATGTTTTAGGGCTTAAACCTGACTTTTTTCAAATATCATGACTGTATAAAAATTTTCCCTGTTTTTAAATCTTCTGTATATTCTCTATATACACTGATTATTTCATCAGATGGAGTTACAATTTTTGCTTCAATCATGAGAAGTATGTTAGAGGTAGATATATTATACATACCCCTAATTTTATGGATTCTCATGTCCTTCTTTACTTTTTTTTTGAAACTGTTAGCTTGATGTTACAGTTTCCTTTATGTTTAGAAAACTTACTTAAGCCATTCTTTAAAGATAGGTTTGTTTCAAAAGAATTACTACTTTTCCTTTTTCTGAGAAATCTCTATTTCTCCTGCATTCTTGAAGCATGTTTCACTGCAGTTAAAACTTTGGTTGACTTTTTCTTTTTTTTTTTTTTTTGTTAAGTCTCAAAAAAGATTCCACTTTCTTCTGTTCCCTGTAGTTTCATATGAAAAATCTTTGATTGCAGTTGGTGTTCTTTGTTAGTGATGGGCCATTTCTCTCTGGTTGTTTTAAAGATATTTTCTTTGGGGTGCCTGGGTGGCGCAGTCGGTTAAGCGTCCGACTTCAGCCAGGTCACGATCTCGCGGTCCGTGAGTTCGAGCCCCGCGTCAGGCTCTGGGCTGAGGGCTCGGAGCCTGGAGCCTGTTTCCGATTCTGTGTCTCCCTCTCTCTCTGCCCCTCCCCCATTCATGCTCTGTCTCTCTCTCTGTCCCAAAAATAAATAAACGTTGAAAAAAAAAAAAGATATTTTCTTTGTCTTTAGGATTTAGATGTTTAATTATAATTTATCTTTGGTGTGAATTTCTTTGGCTTTCTCCTTGAGTTTGTTCAGTTCCTTATACCTGTATATTTATTTCTTCTGCTAAATGTGGATATTTTCCAGGCAATATTTCTTCAAATACTTTTTCAGTTCTATTTTTCCTTTCCTTTCCTTCTTTGGACTCTGAGGATACACATACAGGTATACCTTAGACATGTTGTGGGTTTAGTTCCAGACCACCACAATAAAATGAATATTGTAATAAAGTGAGTCAAATGAATTTTTTTATTTCTCAGTGCATATAAAAGTTTAAACTGTGCTGTAGTCTATTAAGTATACAGTTGCATTATGTCTAAATAGTGTGCATATCTTAATTAAAAAATACCTTATTGTAGGAGCTCCTGGGGTGACTGAGTTGGTTAAGCATCCGAGTCTTGATTTTGGCTCAGGTCATGATCTTACAGTTTGTGAGTTCAAGCCCTGCATTGGGCTCTTTGTGGACAGTGCAGAGCCTGCCTGGGCTTCTCTCTCTCTCCCTCTCTGTCTTCCTCTCCCCTGCTTCATGCTCTGTCTCTGTCTCTCAAAATAAATAAATTTAAAAACAGGTTTAAAAAATATCTTTTTGCAAAAAAAACCAAAACTGCTAACCATCATCTGAGCTTTCAGTAAGCTATAATCTTTTTGCCGGTAGAGGATCTTACCTCAATGATGATGGCCACTGACTGATCAGGGTGGTCGTAGTTACTGAAGGTTGGGGTTGCTATAGCAGTTTCTTAAAATAATCCATCAATGAAGTTGGCCGTGTTGATTAACTCTTCCTTTCATGTATGGTTTGTCTGTAGCATGTGATGCTGTTTGATAGCCTTTTACCCGTGTGGAGTTTCTTTCAAAACTGAAGTCTGTTTTCTCAAACCTTGTCACCGTTTTATCAACATAAGTTTCTGTAGTACTCTAAATGCTTTGTTGTCATTTCAACAGTCTTCACAACATCTTCACCAGGGGTAGATTTCATCTCAAGAAATTGCTTTGTTTGCTCATCCGTAAGAAGCAACTCCTCTCCTCATTCATTAAAGTTGTATGAGATTGCAGCATTTCAAATATAATAATAGGCACAAGCTTAAAATATTGCGAGAATTACCAAAATTCAACGGAGGCATAAGTGAGCAAATGCTGTTGGAAAAATGGCACCGATAGACTTGATCCACGCAAACCTTCAGTTTGTAAAAAAGACAATATCTACAAAGCTCAATAAAATGAAGTATCCCTGTATAAAGTATTTTGTGATTGTTCTACAGGTTATGAGACTGTTTTTTTTTAAAGCCTTTTTTTAAATCAGTTTTTCATATTTTGTAAATACAATGAATCTGTCTGTAAGTTCACTGATTATGTAGTCTCCAACCTGCATTCTGTTATCGAGCTCATCCAGTGAGTTTTTTAATATTGGTTATTGTATCTTTCAGCTCTATATTTTACATTTTTTATAACCTTTATTTTTCCTGAAATTTTCAGTTCTTTCATTGGTTTTAAGAGAGTGTGAATACGTTTTCCTTACAGTGGCTTTAAAATTCTTAGGAGATCATTCTAGCATGATTCATATTGGTGTTAGCATCTGTTGACTGTCTTTTTTTGATTCTAGTTGTGATATTCCTGGTTCTTGCTACAATTCATGATGTTTGATTGTATCTTGGACATTTTGCCTGTTATCTTAGGAGACTCTGTCTTCACCTTACTCTTTGTCTGGAAGTCTTGTTGCTTGGGAAGAAACGTGGGTCCAGCTCCTCACTGGACCCCATTGACACTAACCTGATGGGGAATCAGATTGCTGCTTGCTTGTGCCACTTGCTCAAATATGCCAACACGGTCCCCTCAGGGAAATTGTAGAGTGGCTGGTTTGGTTGGTCGGGGAGGTCGAGGGTCTGCTGCCTGCTTTTCTCATGGGTGCTACCCCCCACCCCCTGGAGTGGGAGCGGTAGGCGGTGGGGTCAGATCATCTGCTCCCACCAGGGTGGAAGCTGAGCTTCCTGTTGGCCTTGCTCACGCCTGCCAGCTGGGGCATCGGAGTGGGCCGCCTTCTTCTGGGGCTGGCCTGCTGCCTGGCTCCACTGAAAGTATAGAGGAGAGGGTCGTGTGCTATTTTCTCTTGGTGTTTTGCCAAAGGAAGGCACATATTCTCAACGTTTCCCCTTAGGCCATCTTTTTACTCGTTCTTTGGTGGAGGGAGACAGGCCTTTTCTCTTTAGGGGGTGGCTTTGGGTTCACCACTTCCACTGCATCCTTTTCCGAATCCATGAGTAGCGAGAAGAAACGGAGGAGCCTCACGGCTGTGTTGTTGCTCAAGGCCCTTGTTGTCCAGGCAGCTCCCCATTTTCTTTTCCATCTTACGCCTGTTCTCTATATTACATCCAGGCATTTTTAGTCATAAGAGGGAAAATCTGGGAGCAGTGGGGCCTAATTCCATCTTGCCATAATTGGAAATCCAAAGTCACTTTCAAGTATTGCTCGTGGAAATACAAATCTATGCAACTTTTCGGAAAGTAATTTAAAAACATGTATGACTGTTAACAATACACATCGCTTTGGTTCTAACAGACTTGCATTTGGTGTTAGAAATAGAAGTATGAATTATTCAGGATGCGTGCATATGGGGGTCCAATGTAGCCTTTTTTCTAGTGGTTAATATCTGGAAATACAGTTACGATCCATTGATATTGAAATGATGATATAGCTGTAATATAAGTGAGTGCTTCATTTCATTAACTTGGAGATATATTCGCTATGTATATATATATGTGACAAAGTGAAAGGGCAGAGCTTCATATTAGGAAGTTATTTTTATCAAACAAATAAAAATGGCACAAACTCTTCTATTTGTATAAAATTTATTTAAAAAAAAGGCATTGAAGGATAATACCAAGTTGGTTATCTGAGGAGGGTAGGATAGGGAGATTGTTATTTTTATTCATTTTTATTTTGGCCTTATTGTAATCATTTCACTCCTGTAATTAAAAATCTAATGAAGAAAAAGAATGTTAGCAATGGGCACCAGGTGATTTTGAAGGATTAAAGGAATCCTTAAGGCGGTC
The DNA here is from genome assembly GCF_022079265.1 of Lynx rufus. Lineage (NCBI taxonomy): Eukaryota > Metazoa > Chordata > Mammalia > Carnivora > Felidae > Lynx > Lynx rufus. Next base: position 9,259,582 of record NW_025814867.1, on the reverse strand, counting down.
AAAGGTCAGATTTGTTTAGATTTTGTAGATCACATTTAGGAATATGATACTCTCACAAACACATAGGTGGCCAGTCCAGATGATGGAAAATGGTTGGTATTTGTTACTCCATGGTTTGCAGCCCAGGTACGATGTTCAGTGCATTTAAAATGCAGGGTTGAATATCAAAGTATGCAAAAGGAAGGCAGCCTTTAGAGAGATAGTAACATTCTCTTTGATGGGTTCATATGGGAAATTGTTTCTCCTTCCTTACCTGTCCCTTAGAACTCCACTAGTGGCTAGAATTCTGAGCTACCCAGGATGCTGTCCCTCCGCCCAAGAACTTGCAACCTCACATCGAGACCCTATGATAACCTCGGCTACATCATGTAGACCTTTCTTCCTGCTTACTGTCATCGCCATTGGCCTTTTATGGATTAAATATCAGCACATTTTCTATGATGTCAGCTTTCAAATCTATCTAGCATGACAGGCAGTGAAATCGAGCTGTCAGGATCAGGTAAAAATTATATGATAGCCCCACAGTGTCCACCTATTTCTCCAAATGGTTTCATATTCCTATTGAATATGACAGGTGATCACGTGTCTCTAGTAAATGATAACCCTTTCAGAGGATGAATAGTCTTGTAAGTTCATTGTATAGGTTTGCTCTGTGAGCCTGAAATGATGGATGCCATTTTCCTCAAGGTTTTTTTTCCCCTTCCCTATAGCATTGCTGTTAATATGGTAATCGGCAAAATAAAGAAAAAGTCTACTTTGATCATGAAGGATTTTTTTAAAAGAAACATTTATTCTGTATAATTGGTTAACTGTGTGGGAAAAAATTTTCTCAGCTTACACCATACAAAAGTCAACTCCAGATGGATTAAAGAATTATATACTAAAAAGAAACTGTAAACAGCTGGAAGAAAATATGTTTAAACATGGGCAGCAAAAGCTTTTCAGGGTAGAAAGGCTATGAAAGAAACCATAAAAGGAAATACTGATGGTTTGGCTATATATAGGGTAGAAACTTTTATATTCCCCAAGATTATAAATAAGATTTCATGCTTACAAAACCTGTAAATTTTTACAGTGTCGTATGTAACAAAGAGTTTTAACCCGTATACTGTAAAGAGATTCATAAAGATACGAGCAGATATTTGGCCTCAAATAATCAAAGAAATAGAAATTAAAATGATACTATTTCTACCCATCATAATGTCATGTTAAGGGGGAAAAAACCCCTACCACTATCTTAGATCCAGAGTATAGCCCAAAGGACACCTTTTAACCAGTTGGTGAAGCTACCTTTTTAAGGGCATTTAAAAATGTGTATCAGGAATCCCTATGAATCAGTATAGTTCCACTGTTAAAAATAAACTTGAATCGCAGGTTTGGACTTTTCTGAGCATGTCAAGTACCTGAAAGATACAATTCCTCAGTGAGCCCGCCTTTTCTCGGTTGCTGAGATTTTCATTAACTTCGGCTATTATGGAAGTACCCAGAGGCTCTTTACAGAATCCCGTTTCTAGTTGCCCCTGTCCACGCGTAATCACGAGCACTCACTCTTAACCAGTAGAGTAACCCTCTTTATTACCCAAACGGAATTGTTGTTCTGTCCTCCGGGGGGAACTTTCCTTCCTCGGAACCAATCTAGCAGAGCCTTCCGGTCATGGAGATTGGAAGTAAAAATCCTGTGAGTGCTGTGCGATAGAACACAATTTTTCATTGTGTTCCTTCCCGGGTGGCCCATGACTGAGTTTTCAGTAGGCCATTCCTCCTTTCTTTCAAGCCAGCTGCTCCTGGGTAGAGGAGTGCTTGCTGAGATGAGTGAATTTCATGGGCATGAGCACATTTCCACACTTTTTGGATGTTAACTAAGTTCCTGGGTCAGATACAGTATTATATTGATTACCATGATGATAAATAAGGCAGTTCTTAAATCCATGCTTAGTGGAACTGGCAGGCGCTTATGGGCACGGAAAGCAAATCTGTATCCAGGATTTGTAACTATTTCACTGAGGAGAGTTTACAGCCTCTTCCATAAACCGACTTGTTGCTAGATGCCTGGCTGGTCTCTCCAGGAAATGGGGCCAAAGTGGGGGCTCAGCACTGAATTCTCCTGTTGGCTGAAGTGGTAACGGTCGTGGCTGATGAGCATTCCTGTTGCTGAGCCCATGCATAGCCTCCATTATTCACCTTGGCCACTTGGCATGTGGGGCCACTGCGCGAGCCCTGGGGTGGCTGGAGAGAGAGGTGACTGACATTTGCACAACTTGTCATCTTGTCTACCCCGGTATTGAGAGCCTCCTCTGACGTGGATGCCCACCCACTAAGGGTCCTTCATAGGGTCCAGAAATGCCTTCATGCTTTGTGCCCGTCCAGAGAGGTTTACCCACAGGCTGCCTTCCCAGAGTGTCTTACCATCGGTCTTTGTATCTTGTTCTTTCTGTGTCCCTCCTAGGCTGTTAGCCAGTGCCTGTGAAGCAGCATGCGTCTGTGCTTCTGGCTACATCTCAGTTTAAACATAGGGTACAACGAAAAGTATTTGAAGCTCTGCCAACTGGACGTTTCCTTTTCAAGAACTCTTGGATTGGGTTTGTCAACTGCAGCAGTGCACTTCGACTTGGTGCCAGCATTTTGCACTGAACCATTGAGTAACTGGGCTCAGTGCTTGTCCTCTTCGGTCAGTTGGTCATAAATCTTAATCAGGATCAAGAGAGGGGAGGCAATGCGGAAGAGTGAGTATCAAGGGAATCTCAGCCACCGACTTACGCAACTTCCTAAGACGTTCTGGGGCTGTTCCGGCTCAGTCTCTTATAGTAATCTGCTCTGTGTGCCCAGTCTAGTGACTCGGTGTGTCAGGTTAATGATTCAGGTAATGATAGGTAGCTCAGACGTTGTGATAATTTGATGTCAGTGGTCGCACGTTCATTCTAACAAGAACTTTTTCTCGAAAGAAAAGTGATCTGCAGATGAGCATGTGGCTTTGCTCTAAAACCCCTATCTCGGTCTGTTGGGGCCGCTCTAACAAGATACCGAAGATTGGTAGCTAATAAACTATCGAAACACGGTTCCAGAGGCTGGAAGTCTGACATCACAGTGCCAGCAGTGTGGATGAAGGCCCTCTTACAGTTGCAGACTTTTCCTTGTATCTTCACATGGAGAAGGAACCAGGGAGCTCTGTGGGATCTCTTTTATAAGGGTACTAATTCCATTCATGAAGGCAGAGCCCACCTACAGGCGACTTAATGACTTTCTAGCACCATCACGTTGCGTGTTAGGATTCCAGCATGTGAATTTGGGGGCGAGCACCAGTCTTCAGACCGTAGGAGCCCCGAAGGTCTGTGTTGTGACTTGCTTATTGCCCTGGGGCTTCCTCTATCACTCTTGTTTGCCACAGACACCCAGAGGATCACTAGCTCTGCTAGGTCCTAAGGCCCGAGGGGCAGAGGAGACTTATTCTGTACACTGGAACGGCAGCAAAGCCTGTCTTCACTCCAACTCCATTCAAAACCAGCAAGTTTTTAAATGGGTTCCTCAGAAAATGAGTCAAAAGGAACACCTTTAAAGGTGGTATACATTGTTTCCTAAGTTCACAAAAGCCCGCTTTTGGTCCTAGTAGAAAATGCAATAGCTTGTTCTTGACCTGAAGGGATGTCCCAACATGCTGTAGACCGTTCAGCCCCAGAAACTTTGCTGAGGACTAGTGGGCCCATGGATTTTTATGGGATTTATCCACTTCTCCTAGGTCTTACTAAGTCAACTGAAGTACTTGCTATTAAGTGTTCCTTAGGTCCAATCAGCTTAATGTCACTAAGTAGCATACAAGTGTGGTGTTGGGTGGGAGGTTAAGATGATCTAGGTCTTTGCACACTGTTCTCTGGCCGAGAGCAGGATCGTTGGCATAACTCATAGGCAAGGCTGTGAACAATTACTGTGTACCCTCATGAGTAAAAGCAAAGACATGCTGGTGGTTCTTCTAGAATGATACAGAGTAAAAAAGCCTTTGTCAGGTCAATAGCAACCATGATGCCAGGGCTGTGTTGATTTGCTCCAGTAGGGATACTAAATCTTAAATCACAGATGTAGTTAGAGTCACAGCCTGCTCGTGTTTTGGATAACATACAGTCATTCAGGATCTATCATTTTCTTTTCTTTCTTTCTTTTTTTTTTTTTTAATGTTTTGTTTATTTTGAGAGAGAGTGATCATATATGAGTGGGGGAGGGGCAGAGACAGAGGGAAAGAGAGAATCCCAAGCGGACTCTGCACTGTCAGCTCAGAGCCCCACATGGGGCTCGATCTCACAAATGCTGAGATCATGACCTGAGTCGCTTAACTGACTGAGCCACCCAGGTGCCCCAAGATCAGTCATTTTCTAAGATTTTGCACAGGTAGGTAGATAATTTAAATGGGGAGATCGTAGATTTTATCACCCCTGCAACCTTTCCATTTTTTTGTTATTGGTATAATTTCTGTGATTTGGTTTTCTGTCGGTATGGGTTACTATCTTGTTAGGGGACATGTCAGATACTGCCGTTTATCCCTTCTGATCGTAATAGCCCTCACTGTACAGAACAGATAGCCAATGAATGGATTCTGCTGGTTGCTAAGTATGTCTATTCCAGTTATAAATGTAGGAACTGAAGAAACAGTCACTCAGGTTTGTAGATATGCTTAGTGAATGCAATTTGAATTTGGGCCAACATTCCATTTATCACCTGACTACCCTAAGCTGAGAGAGAATGGCTTTAATTACAGAACTTTTAAATTGGATGATTAATTTTCTGAGGATTCTGACAACGAGATGGAAGAGAAGTGCATCTCCTATTTAAAGTACAAATTTCTGCTGTATGGGGGAAAACAACAGTTATAAGTTAAAGAATGTGCAGTAGGTAGATAAAAACGGGCTTCGTATGTAGTGAAGCAGAGAAAAGTGTGGTGTTTTGGTTCTCTGGAAATAGCATATAGTCACAGCAAGGAAGCATTTGGGAAGTTGTCTAGGATGAATCCAAACGGGATGAATGTCCCCAGTTTGCATCATATTGCAGTAGTGTGGGAAGATCTGCAGAAACAGACAGTTGGAATAGTCCATTTATAGTCCACAGTGAGCTCAGCAGAACACGAAGGGACTGAAGATGTCCTGGAGAGGGGGTCGCCGGGGGGGCATCTTCAGGAAAGGGCACGGAATAAGTTAAAGCAAAGAGCGTGGCTTCTCTATTTTTAAAGCCAGTGAAATTGCCTTCCCACCGTGTGCATGTGCCGTTTTCTTGATTATAGACTAGGGGAATTGCGTTTATTTACACCATTTCCAGGTAGTCTGTTTTTCATTTCTCGAGTTCCTTTCTGTTTCTCCTCTTCACCTGTGTGACCGTCCTCTTCGCATGTAACTGCCATTCGCCTGTCTGGCTTACTCCCTTTCTCGTCTTTCGTGCCCCTCCAGGTTAATATTCCTTAATATGCCGCTTTTCATCAAGTCATTCCTTTGTTTTAAGAAATTTCCTTCCTGCAATTCTCTTGTGTTCCCTCTCCTTTTAGTTAGCATGACCTTTGTGTCAGGTTTGCTGGTGTGTGGTTACTTTAGGAATTGTTCATAGGACAGATCTGATAAAGGATTAGTATCCAAAGTATATAAAGAACTGGTGTACAATTCAATGCCCAAAAAACAAATAATCCAGTTAAAAAAATGGATAGAAGACATGAACAGACATTTTTACAAAGACCACCTCCAGATGGCCAACAGACTCATGAAAAGATGCTCAACATCATTCGTCATCAGGGAAATGCAAATCGAAACTACAATGAACAAAAACAAGCAAAAAATTATAATGAACGGTCTCCTCCCTCATGTCAGAATGGCCAAAATCAAACCACAGATGCTGGCGAGTTTGTGCAGAAAAAGTTGGTAGAAATGAAAACTGGTGCAGCTACTGTGGCAAACAGTAAGGAGGTTCCTCAAAAAATTAACAATTGAGGGGCGCCTGGGTGGCTCAGTTGGTTGAGCGTCTGACTTTGGCTCAGGTCATGATCTCGCAGTTCGTGGGTTTGAGCCCCGCATTGGGCTCTGTGCTGACAGCTCGGAGCCTGGAGTCTGCTTCAGATTCTGTGTCTCCCTCTCTCTCTCTGCCCCTTCCCTGCTCACGCTCTGTGTCTCTCTCTCTCTCTCTCTCTGTCAAAAATAAACAAACATAAAAAAAATTAAAAATTAACAGTTTACTACTATATAATTGAATAATCACACTCCTGGGTATTTACCCAAGGAATACAAAAACCTTAATTCAGAGGGGTACATGCACCCCTATACTTCAGGATTATTTACATTAGCCAAACTATGGAAGCAGACCAAGTGTCCATTGACAGATGATGGATAAAGAAGAGGTGATACACACACACACACACACACACACACTGTAATATTTTGCTGTAAAAAATGAAATCTTGCCATTTGCAACAGCGAAAATAGAGCTAGAAGGTATAACATTGAACCAAATAAGTCAGGCACAGAAAGACAAATACCATATGATCTCACTCATGTGGAATTTAAACAACAACATAAAGGAGCAAAGAAAAACGAGAGATAAACCAAGAAACAGACTCTTAACCATAGTGAACAAACGATAGTTACCGGAGGGGAGGTGAGTGGAGGGATGGGGGAAATAGGTGATGGGGATTAAAGAGTATACTTACAATGAAAAAAAAATCTCCTTCCTGCAATCCCCTTGTGCTCCTTCTCCTTTCAGTTAGCATGGCCTTTGTGTCAGTTCTGCTGGTATGTATTTCCTTTAAAGAGTTATTCATAGGGTGGAGAAACTTACCTCTTCTCTTCAGCTCCTAAGTCTATAAACCTGTGTTGTTCCCCTGCCATTTAGAGCTTAGTGTGCTGCTGGGGTTCTGCCTACTTCCCAGGCAGGGTTTTCCATCCTGTGGACTTGGGCCTTCCCTCAGCGCATGTATATCTGGACCATCGTCTTCAGGAAATACTCAGAAGGTTCTGGCAGTGAATGGTACCCTTTCCTAATTTAGGGCTAATGAGGATTTCCTGGCAAAAATAGGAAATAGGATGCTTGGGTTCACCTTGCCAACTGGACCCAGAATTTACCTTTGTATGTATAGGGCTCATAGTGGAACTTAACATACAGTCCTTGCTTTCTTTCCACCTCAGTCCCTTAGCTGGTTCTCTTCTGCTTCGTGCTGGGCCTTCCTTGTTTCCTGATCAGTATCGTTCTGAGGTGATTTCGTCTAATCCGGTGGCTTCAAGTCCATCGGTCTGCTGATACGTACCTGTATGACTTCTTCCCACTCCAGGCTTATATGATCTCCACATGTTCAGTGGCATGCCCAAGAGGAATCTTCAAGTTAACATAGACCAACCAGATCTGCTTTCTGACTCCGTCTCAACTCCTAGGCTCCCATCACCACAATAACGCCCAAAACACTCAGTAGTATTCTTCATCTAGTCGTTTGCTCCCAAACCTCTTAGTAACCCATTTTTGTTGTTGTTGTTCTTATCACTCAGTGCATTTCATCAGCAAATCGTATTGATTCTTCCTCCAAAAGGTGTTTACCTTCTCATTTATCTGCTTCTTTGCATCAAGACCACCCGTACCCCAGTGCAAGCCAGCAGCATCTCTCCTTGCCTGTGACGCTAGCCTGCTGACGTGTCCGTCTGCTTCTGGTCTTGCATCCACCCCCCCCACCCTCCGTAATTTATTTTTCATACAAAAGCTAGAATAATCTGATGAAAACATCTTGGGGGGAGTTGAATTCAAAGCAATTCTGATTATAACACAAAAGCCCAGTTTTTTGATGGTAGGCTCAAAAAGGCTTTAGGAATTTGTTTTAGGAATTTGATGAAATAGACAAATATCTACCTATAACTCTAAGTAAGTTGTACTTAAACATGTGATTACATGTATGTGCTTACAGTTGCATGTATAAAATGTACTGATTTAGGAATTTTTTTCATTCTCAACATTTCATAAAATTTATTTCAACACTCAACATGCATCTTTTTTTTATATGTTCTCTTTTTATATTTTTTATTTTAATTTAATTTAATTTTTTAAATATGAAATTGTCAAATGGGTTTCCATGCAACACCCAGTGCTCATCCCAACGGATGCCCTCCTCAATACCCCCCCCCCCCCAATCAACCCTTGAGTCTTTTATGGTTTGGCTCCCTCCTTCTCTAACTTTTTTTTTTTCCTTCCCCACCCCCATGGTCTTGTGTTAAGTTTCTCAGGATCCACATAAGAGTGAAAACATATGGTATCTGTCTTTCTCTGTATGACTTATTTCACTTAGCATAACACTCACCAGTTCCATCCACGTTGCTATAAAAGGCCATATTTCATTCTTTCTCATTGCCACGTAGTATTCCATTGTGTATATAAACCACAATTTCTTTATCCATTCATCAGTTGATGGACATTTAGGATCTTTTCATAATTTGGCTATTGTTGAAAGTGCTGCTATAAACATTGGGGTACAAGTGCCCCTATGCATCAGCACTCCTGCCATCCCTTGGGTAAATTTCTAGCAGTGCTGTTGCTGGGTCATAGGGTAGATCTATTTTTAATTTTTTTTAATTTTATTTTTTATTTCTTAAAATTTACATCCAAAATAGTTAGCATATAGTGCAACAATGATTTCAGGAGTAGATTCCTTAATGCCCCTTACCCATTTAGCCAATCCCCCCTCCCACAACCCCTCCAGCAACCCCCAGTTCTCCATATTTATGAGTCTCTTCTGTTTTGTCCCCCTCCCTGTTTTTGTATTATTTTTGCTTCCCTTCCCTTATGTTCATCTGTTTTGTCTCTTTAAGACCTCATATGAGTGAAGTCATATGATTTCTGTCTTTCTCTAATTTCACTTAGCATAATACCCTCCAGTTCCATCCATGTAGTTGCAAATGGCAAGAGTTCATTCTTTTTGATTGCCAAGTAATACTCTGTTGTGTGCGTGTGTGTATACACATTCATTCATCCATCGATGGACATTTGAGCTCTTTCCATACTTTGGCTATTGTTGAAAGCACTGCTATAAACATTGGGGTACAAGTGCCCCTGTTCATCAGCACTCCTGTATCCCTTGGGTAAATTCCTAGCAGTGCTATTGCAGGGTCATAGAGTAATGCTAGTTTTAATTTTTTGAGGAACCTCCACACTGTTTTCCAGAGCAGCTGCACCCGTTTGCATTCCCACCAACAGTGCAAGAGGGTTCCCATTTCTCCACATCCTCTCCAGCATCTGTTGTAGTCTCCTGATTTGTTCACTTTAGCCACTCTGACCGGCATGAGGTGGTGTCTCAGAGTGGTTTTGATTTGTATTTCCCTGATGAGGAGTGACATTGAGCATCTTTTCATGTGCCTGTTGGCCATCTGGATGTCTTCTTTTTTTTTTTTTTTTTTTTTTTTTTTTTTAATTTTTTTTTTTTTCAACGTTTATTTATTTTTGGGACAGAGAGAGACAGAGCATGAACAGGGGAGGGGCAGAGAGAGAGGGAGACACAGCATCGGAAACAGGCTCCAGGCTCTGAGCCATCAGCCCAGAGCCCGACGCGGGGCTCAAACTCACGGACCGTGAGATCGTGACCTGGCTGAAGTCGGACGCTCAACCGACTGCGCCACCCAGGCGCCCCTGGATGTCTTCTTTAGAAAAGTGTCTATTTGTGTCTTCTGCCCATTTCTTCACTGGATTATTTGTTTTTCGGGTCTGGAGTTTGGTGAGTTCTTTATAGATTTTGGATACTAGCCCTTTGATATGTCATTTGCAAATGTCTTTTCCCATTCTGTTGGTTGCCTTTTAGTTTTGTTGATTGTTTCCTTTGCAGTGCAGAAGCTTTTTATCTTCATGAGGTCCCAATAGTTCATTTTTGCTTTTAATTCCCTTGCCTTTGAGATGTGTCAAGTAAGAAATTGCTGTGGCTGAGGTCAGAGAGGTTTTTTCCTGCTTTCTCCTCTAGGGTTTTGATGGTTTCCTGTCTCACATTCAGGTCCTTTATCCATTTTGAGTTTATTTTTGTGAATGGCGTAATAAAGTGGTCTTGTTTCATTCTTCTGCATTCAACATGCGTCTTCTTAAACTGCTTTATAGAAGTGTCACCACAGCATGTTTGACATCAGTTCCTTGAGTTTCTTCTGCATCATGTGACACAGTATTCCAAAGAGTATCATCTTCTCTGCCATTTAAATTGTTGTAGAGACAGCGCTTTTTGCACCAAAGTATGATGTTGTCACTGACAGTTCTACACAAACCACACTGTTCTTGTATAACAGTAGATGATTGCTTAAGAATTTTTCCTGTGCTTATTTGTACTCTGTGTAGTTTGGTGTGATTATTAAGTGGATATATATTTTATTCAACCTGTTTCTTTTTTGATTTGCTTATAGTGGGAAAGTTTGTCTGAATAACCTAACTTGACTTAACTGGAAACCAGAAGTCCATTGTTCTGTTCTGTTCTTTTCTTTTCTTTTCTTTTCTTTTCTTTTCTTTTCTTTTCTTTTCTTTTCTTTTCTTTTCTTTTCTCTTCTCTTCTCTTCTCTTCTCTTCTCTTCTCTTCTCTCTTTTCCTTTCTTTTCTTTCCTTTTCTCTTCTCTTCTCTTCTCTTCTCTTCTCTTCTCTTCTCTTCTCTTCTCTTCTCTTCTGTTTATTTATTTATTTTAGAGAGAGCACAAGCAGAGGAGAGGCAGAGAGAGAGGGAGACACAGAATCTGAAGCAGACTCTGGCCTCTGAGATGTCAGCACCGAGTCCAACATGGTGCTCAAACCCATGAACTATGAGATCATGACCTGAGCCAAAGTTGGCCACTTAACTGACTGAGCCATCCAGGTGGCCCCACTGTCTTCTTCCTTGAAGTGCTTTCTACTTGGCATCCAGGATACGTTTTTTTGGTTTTCTTCATCCTTCACTAGTCAACTCTTGCTCAGTTTCCTTTGCTGGTCCTTCCTTATGATGCAGTCTCTGTGGTAGTCCCATGGCTCACTCTTTGGACAGTCCCTCCCGAGGTGATCTCATTTAGTTTAATGGCCTTGCATACCATATGCGCATGATCACTGTCAGATTAATGTCATCAGCCTAGACCTTACCTCTCTGCTTAAATGTCATCCTGTCAGAGATGCCTTCTCTGACAAGCGGCTGTCTTATTTTTCTTTAACATTCTGTATAGGATTTTATTACCACCTGAACTATTTTTGTAGTTATTTATTTGTTAATTATCTGTCTTCTTCCCACTTTAATGTACATTCCATGAGGTGTATCCCCGTCAACTAGAAAAATGCTTAGCACGTAGCAGACACTGTAAGTATTGAATGAATAAATGAGTGTCATCATCCTTGTAATCATCAAGTTCATTTTACTAAAGGCTTTGCACTGATGTAAGTACAGGAGATATAAAAAAGTTTGGGACATGGCAAGTTTGGCCACAGAAGCATGGCAGTATGGCAGGAGGTCTAACAGAAGGCAGATGAGGGAAGCATAATGGTGGATGTGTGTGGAACGAGCAAAAGAATTCCTGTTGAGATGGGATTAAGAAAGTTGTGGTCAGATTAGTGGGAATGAATCACAGAGATAAATGGGGTGGGGGGGACAGGTGGTAGATTGGGAAACAGACATATCCTGGGCAGAAATAATGCTCTTAGGGGCACCTGGGTGGCTCAGTTGGTCAACTGTCTGATTTTGGGCCAGGTCATGATAGCCCTCCAGGGTTTGAGCCCTGGAGCCTGCTTCGGATTCTGCGTTTCCCCCTCTCTCTGCCCCGGCTACTCTTGCGCGTGCGCGCGCTCTCTCTCTCTCTCTCTCAAAAATAAATAAGCATTAAAAAATTTTTAAGATTATATTTAAAAACAAAAAAAGGAATAGTTGTATTAAAGGTAATGGGGGAGGGGAAGAGGAGTGGATCTCATTTATTTGGGGTTTACTTGGATTACAGTTCAGATTGTTGACCTTTTAAACTTATCTTTGTAGAATGCTAAGAAATATCATTTGCAGTTTTGTGCAGCAAATGTAAAGTGTTTATGGACACTACACTCAAATGTTTCCACATTTTATTTTCTTCATAGAATGAGAATTCTTTTAGGAGCTAATACTCCCTTGTCAGTAAAGGCTGGCCGTCCTAGTATAGCCTATGTAAACACATCCTGTAATGGGAAGGCTCTGGGGGGAGCACAGAGGAATGGAGCATCATTCTAGAGTTAGTCTGATATTGTTATGGATCCCATCAGTCTTTCATTTCTCCCAACAGAGATAATGGACATTTTCTTACGTGTTAAAAGTCTGTGCTAGTGTGCGGAGACCACTTGAGTAGTTTTTGCCTTAAAAAAAGACATTTCAAGGGATGGTAATTAGATAGCACATTATTAAATTTTGTAATGGATAATTTAAATTCTAAGGGAAAATCAATTCCTTATAGACAAGTGGTAATTTGCTCTTTTTATACTCTGTGAATTTTGGCAGGATTTCTTTTGGGTCTCCTGATTTCCAATAGGCAAACATTTCTATTTTCTCCATTCTCTGTTTCTGGAATACCTGTTATTTACATAAAGGATTTCCTGGAACAAGGAAAGAAGCCCACTTTTGAATCATCTCAGTCTCTCATTGGATTCAGGTGATTCCAGCTGATTGCTACCCCACCTGCCTTCCAGAAGCAAATGTAAACCCTGTCTGGAGAAGTCTAACCTTAGGTCTCAGAAAATTCTATCAGTTTTCCTGTATAGAGCCTAACACTTAATAGAAAGTAATCATAACTGTGAGGAGAAAAGATGATATGACAAAAATAAAAATAAACAAGATATCAGTATCCATAGAGGATACAGACAATGGACTTATCACATGTTGACATTAAAATAACTAGATCAGTATATTCAAGGAATTTGAAAGATGGAAAATTTTCATAGAGAGCTATATCTATGAAAACAAGCCAAATAGAAATTCCACAGCTGAAAAATACAGTAACTGAAGGTGGGAGCTCAGTGGATTGGGTTAAGGGCAGATTAGACACAGCTGAATAGAGAATCTTCTGAAGTGAGGTGGGATCAGGATAGAGAGATATGAGGTTGGAAAACATGGAGAAGAGCAGAAGAGATGGGAGGACAAGTGGGATATGGTGGTTTTTACAGTAGGTGGTGCTGGATCATTTTGGATATCAGTATAGAGAAATTGTAGTAAGTTACACTTACAAAAAGTCAGTTCAGGTAGATTGATTGCATGTTTAAATATAAAAAATATTATTTGAACAATAAAGCTTCTAGTAGGTAACAAATAAAAATACCTTCATGACCTTGGAGTAGACCAAGATTTTTTTTTTAACAGGACACAAAAGCACCATCATAAAGGAAAATGTTGATATATTGGATCCCCTTAAAATTAGGAACTTCTGTTCATCAAAAGGCATCATTAAGAGAGTAACAAGATAATACAGGAAGGTATTTGTCACACAGATAATCAATGGTGGGCTTTTAATTAGAACATCTAAAGAACTGAAAGCTGATAACTCAGTAGAAAGATGAGCATGAGACTTGAACAGGCAGTTGACAAAGTTCTCTCCAAGCAGCCATTTAACACACAAAAAGATGCATAGCCTTATTAGTCATCAGGAAAATTCCATTTGATTGTGATAACATACCAATGGATACCCACCAGAATGGTGGGTATATGTAATGAAAAAGCCTGATAATGCAGATTTTAGCAAAAATGTAGAGCAATTGGGATTTTTATATCTGCCTGTTGGAATGTAAATTGTCTTAATAATCACTTTGGAAAACTGATCATCAGCAGTGTCTACTAAACTAAATCTAAGAATGCTTTGTGAGCCAGTAATTTCACTGGCAAGTACATACCCAACAGAAATGTTTACATGTACCAAGCATAAGGTATGCTTAGCATTATTCATAAATGGAAACAGCCTCAGCATCCATCAATAATGAATACATTGTGGTATACCCATACACTGGGATACTATACAGCACTGAAAAAGAGCATGGATGAGTATCACCAAATATAATGTCAAGCAAAACCATGCCTGTGGATAAGTGGTAATGTTTGGTCTGGTTACGATTAAGAGTTGAAGGAATGACAACCTGTTCTAGAATTTCTCAGTGCATGGATGAATTTTGTTGACTTTGAGTTTCATCCTAAGGTCATCTGTACAGGCATTTTTAACATGAACTTTAACATTAATATCTCCAGTATGTTTGTCTTGGGCCAGTTTTGCTAAAGGGCATTCTAGTCATCGGCTGGAGGGCAGGAACCTGGCTGCCAGGATCTTGGGGGCCTGCTGGGAAAGGGGGCTGGAAGCCCCGGTGGGGATTCACTTAGTTTCCCCCTATTTGCACTTTGATGGTGGTTTCTTTCTCCCAGTCTAGAAACTTTCTGTTTTACTTTCTCTAGAGAATAAATCTCCAGACTTCAATGTCTGCCTGGGTGCAAGTTCAGTGGCAGTCACCTAGATTCACTGGGAAGTGGAGGTAATCTAGGGATCAACTGCTTTTTAATCAGATTTTGCCATATATTTGTTCTTTTACCCTTCCTTTTTCACACTTAGTTTTGGAAGTACCTATTTATTTATTTATTTATTTATTTATTTATTTATTTTTCTGTTCTTTTATTTTTTTTTCAATATATGAAATTTATTGTCAAATTGGTTTCCATACAACACCCAGTGCTCATCCCAAAAGGTGCCCTCCTCAATACCCATCACCCACCCTCCCCTCCCTCCCATCCCCCATCAACCCTCAGTTTGTTCTAAGGAAAAAAAGAGGTTGGAAGTACCTTTTTAGTCCATAGTACCAGGCAAGTGGTTATCTACCTGGAAGAATAGTGGATTTGGATTCCTTCCCAATCCATATAATAGTCAATTTCCAATGAATTGAGGACTTCAATGTGAAAGACAAAAAGAAGGGGAAAAGGAAAGATCTAGACCACATAAATAATGCCTATGAGTCACTAACAAAAGATTGAAAACCGAAAAAAAAAAAACCCCAAACTGAACCAGGTATTTCACGAAAGAGGAATATGAACAAACAAAAAAAATATGCTTACCGTATTAACAATGGTGAAAATTCAAATGAAGACCACAAGATGTAGATGAGTAAAGATGAAATCTGATACTGGTATATACCAATGAGCTTGTAACTTGGAAGGAACTGCTACCTGGTTGTTGGGAATACATTAGGAAGCAGTTGGGCAGTGACGCGATAGTGGAATGTTCGTGGTTCCACTCTTATGTGTGTACCTCAGCAGCTCTTGGACCTGTACCTTGGGAGACCAACGCAGAAGCATTCACAGCAGTTTCAAAGCAATATACGTCTAGCGAGCTAATATTTATTCAACACTTATTTCATGTCAGGAACTGTGCTCATGAGTCAAAAGATATGGTGAGCAAAATCAGACATAGTTTTTGTTCTTAGGTACTCTTAAATTTCCTGAATGACAAATATTATCAGATAATCAGAAGACATGACTAGACCCTTTTCCAGAGAAGACATCCAGATGGCCAACAGACACATGAAAAGATGCTCAACATCAGTCATCATCAGGGAAATACAAATGAAAACCATATTGAGATACCACCTCATGCTTGTCAGAGTGGCCAAAATGAACAACTCAGGAAACAACAGATGCTGGCAAGGATGTGGAGAAACTGGAATCCTCTTGCACCGTTGGTAGGAATGCAAACCGGTGCAGCTTCTCTGGAAAACAGTGTGGAGGTTCCTCAAAAAATTAAAAATAGAACTACCGTATGACCCAGTAATAGCACTACTAGGAGTTTATCCAAAGGACACAGGAGTGCTGATTCATAGGGACACATGCACCCCGATGTTTATAGCAGCCCTTTCAGCAATAGCCAAATTATGGAAAGAGCCTGAATGTCCATTGACTGATGAATGGATAAAGAGGATGTGGTTTATATATACAATGGAATACTACTTGGCAATGAGAAAGAATGAAATCTTGCCATTTGCAGCAACGTGGATGGAACTGGAGGGTGTAATGCTAAGTGAAGTAAAGCAGTCAGAGAAAAACAGATATCATATGTTTTCACTCATGGGATGTGGTACTTGAGAAACTTAACAGAAGACCATAGGGGAAGGGAATGGGAAAAAAATAGTTACAGAGAGGGAGGGAAGCAAAAACC
Source organism: Lynx rufus (assembly GCF_022079265.1). Taxonomy (NCBI): domain Eukaryota; kingdom Metazoa; phylum Chordata; class Mammalia; order Carnivora; family Felidae; genus Lynx; species Lynx rufus. The sequence continues at coordinate 9,243,467 of NW_025814867.1, read as the reverse complement.
ATAAGAGACTCTTTAAATACAGAGAACAAACTGAGGGTCGATGCGGGGTGGGGGGGTGGTGGTGCAGGAAAGAGGGGAAAATGGGTGATGGGCATTGAGGAGGGCATTTGTTGGGATGAGCACTGGGTATCATATGTGAGTGATGAATCATGGGAATCTACTCCCCAAAACCAAGAGCAGACTGTATACACTATATGTTGGCCAACTTGACAATAAATAATATTAAAAGAAAAAGGGTAATCAAAAATAGATTATAAAATTGCTCTTGGGTAAGGGCTTTAATGTATTCTGTTCTATGAGACTGTATCATTGAGAGGTTGAATTTAAGAAGGTCATCACTACAGTGAATGATGAAATATGTGTAGGAGTTGACTGGCAAGGAATGAAGAGAAGCGTCCTGTAGTTAGAGACGTGATATCTTGTTGCTAGGGAAGGGGAGCGGGAAGTTTAACTGGAGGGGAAGATAGCAAGCCAAAGCAGGAGGTGTAGTTGGGGGCCAGACTCTGGAGGCCTTGAAGGTCTTGATAGGGAGTTTTAAGAACTTACTTTTAAGAACTTAAAGACATGGAGATTTTAAGCACAGGGACAACTCAATGGACAAGATCCACATAGATACAGGGTGTGTAAGCGTTAGAATGACAAGAGTAGGACGTACACTAGCTTGGAGGCTGTTGTAGTTGAGGAGAAGGGAGTATGGAAGCTTGCACTTGATTTGGGGAGCATTTAATGATTGACTTTGTGTGAGAAGTAAGAGAAAGGGAGGTGATGTGTAAGGATGAGTCTAAGGTTTCTGGTTTGATAGTGTTGGGAGTGATATTGTATAATGGGATATTATACTCTGAAAGACAACCATGTTTGTTGGGATGATAATTGTGTTTCGCTGGGATATGTAGATTTTGAAATACCTTTGAGACAGACAAAAGTAGATGTCGAGTCAGCAGTGGAATATATAGATCTGTAGCTTAGAGACCAGATTTGGGCTGCAGATACATAATTGGGAAACATCTGTGTATATAGTGGGAAATCAAATCATTGGTGGAGATGAGATGGCATGGGTCAAATGGTAGGAAGAAAAGAGCAGTGGACCTAGAACTGAGTCTTGATAAACTTGAGTATTTAGGACAAAAGCCACAGAGAGGGACCAACTAAAGAAGCTGAAGAAGGAAACTAGAAATGTATGGTGTCATACAGAGGAGTAAGAGGCATGGCAACAGTATTGAACGTTGCTGACTGGTACCTCCTGGATTCGATGTCATGGAGGTTGTCAGTGGCCTTGAGGTGAGTGATAGGTATGAGTCAGACTGGGGTGGGTTGAGGAGCAAGTAGGAGGAACTGTGGAGGGTGCTAGGTATAGATTTCTCTTTCAAGACTTGTTTGTTTCCCTCCCTCCCTCTCTCTCTCTCGCTCTCGCTTTCTTTCTTTCTTTTGAGAGCATGTGTGCACAGATGTGAGTGGGAGAGGGGCAGAGGGAGAGGACGAGAGACTTAAGCAGGCTCCAAGCCCAGCACAGAGCCCGAGGTGAAGTCAAGAGCTGTATACCTAACTGACTGAGCCACCCAGGCACCCCTCTTTTAAGAGGTTTGATGAGACGGGAAGGAGAGAGACAATGAGGAATTTGTTAGAAGAACACGAACAGTGTTTTGTTAAATGGGAGAGAGTAAATATATAAAAGGGAAAACGAGTAATTGTCAGTTATAAGGTTCTGAGAAGGTGGAAGGGAAGGAGTTACTGGTCCACCGCTGTGACGGAAGGAAATGTGTCGAGGGCGGGATACATAACAGGTGCGCATGTTGAGAACTTGGAAGGAGAGTTCCTTCATGATGCTTTCTGTTTGCTCTCATGAGAGGGTGGGCACTTGGGGGTTTGAAGAGAAGAGACTTTTGAAAACAGACTGGGAATACATTGACCGATGAAATACAGTCAGATTTTGGTACTGCTCTGGGCCGTTCATTCTTGGTGTCACGCGTTTATGGTGGTGTTGAGTTTTAGCAGCCTTCTCTGCAGGCATCCAGAAAGCAAATCATTGGATTCATGCAGACTTCCTTTGGCTAGATGGGTGCAAAGAGAAGAAAAGGGGCAAGAGTGTAATGAAATGGTAGATGATGGGAGATAACAAAGCAGGAAGTAAGAGAAGAAAAGAAAAGGCTGATGGATCGGGAGAAGATGTCATGGAGTCAATTAAGAGAAGTTTCCCCGAAGTCGAGGAACCATCACAGTGGAAGAACTCGCAAGTAGGATCAAGAGCAGATAATGGTTAGAGGGTGTGTTTGAAGTACTCATCTTGGAGGAGACGCTATACTCTTTCACTTTGGAAAAGCTGTTCGACAGATGGTGAGGCTGGGCAGGGAGGTGTCTGTCAGGCAACCCATCTCGGAAAGCAGAAAAGGAAGATGAGTTTCTGTGTGTCTAGTATTTTCAGGTCCTGCTTCCTAGATTGGGCTGAGGGAGTAGCGCCGACTAATCAAGAGGTTCTTGGAGTTGCTGCTCTCGTCTTGGAAGCGCCCGGCCCCAGTGATAACGTGTTGTGCTGCCTGTCGCTGGGAGCTCCTGGCTGGCTGACGGGCCGCCCCAAGTCATCGTGTCACATGTCGTGCAAGCTCTTAGCTTCCACTTAACCTCTCGTTTCTGTGGTTTACTCATCATCGAGCAGTTATGTGCTCTGAATTCGTTAAGTAGTATTGATACATTTTTGCTGACTTAACAGTATTTTTCCTTCATTTTGACTAATGCCATCTATTTGTTAGAGTGTGGCCGGCACTGTAATCAGTGACTCGAGCGGAGGATACTAACTGGTGGATGGAAATAAACTTGTGATTTGGTGCCGCTCCGGATAATAGCAGAAAGACAAAAGCATGACTAAATCTACAAAGAGAGCCACGTAAATGCTAAGTGTTAAGATATCAGTATACTTTTAAGCGTTTTGTGCAAAACCACTTCTTCCCAGTTGACAGTAGGAGTTGGTAGGAAGTTTTCTCTGGGAAGTAGAAGTTGGGTGAGAGGGTAGGGACAGTGGAGCTGGGAAGAGGGATGTTGGCATTGGGAGATGTAAAGAGGCTTTCATATGATGCAGCCTGTGAACTCGCCGCCCTTTTGAGAGTTGAGGGGAATGGGCACTTGGGAAGGTGCCTGGTGGGTCCAGCAAACGGGATGAAACATGAGCCTATAAGTTTCTAACCACACCCTCAATATCTAGAGTGATGGCCCAATATGTTCCGTGGGTCTGGGCTAGGCACAGTTGGTCAGAGATTGACGTCTACTGAATGCCAGTGGGTTGCGGAAGTCTCGTTTTAGATATCCTAAAACTGGGGGACAAAGGGACATGTGAAAGCCAGATGTTTAGATGTAGTGTCTGCTCTCTGTATCACCCAGTGTTGAAATGAAAATCTTTCTTTGGATTCATGTACACAATTTAGTGAAGGAGCTGGAATTCATGTGACTTGCCTGAGGTCCCAAGCAAGTTTAGTACTAATGACCAACACGAGCGCAGACAACTTGTGGTTCTACTTTGAACCTTTGAAACTCCAAGAGCATTCTTCTGCCCAGACGCCTTTTTCTGCCTTTCATCCGTCATCTGGAGAATGTGGTTTCTTTCTCGTGGGCCAAGGCTAAATGAAATGAGGGCATTGTTTGGTAATACATTGGCAGATATATTCAGAGTTGCCTTGTTTTCTTTCCTCATAAACGTGTAGATTTTTCTAAGGCAAAAAACAGACGGTGCCTGACAAATTGCTAAAATCTAAATGTCAGCATGACGGGGACCGTGCCCCCTGGAAACATTTGCCTTGGCGACGTTTTCAGACGGATGCTATCAACTGTTTTATCATGAGAGGTAATCTTTTGCACTTCCCTGTATGTAGACTGGTGATGTACATCGAGAGAGACAGCAGAAAGACCACTCCAGGCAAGGACCTGCAAAGCAGCAATGAATACCTGTCCAAGTGCCTGGACCTTCTCATCTGTCACATTGTGCACGAGCTGCCGCGGATCCTGGGTAAATTCTCCTCAGGCCCCTTGACGCTTCCCTTCCTGTGCTTGGGCTTTTAGGCCTCGCCTCTTTTTTCTTCTTGTTTCTCACTTAACACAGGAAAGCACAGTGACACCGTTTCTTGAATGTGTAGTTTCAAGATTTGAACTCAGGATTTGCTTTATCTGTTTTTACAATTATTTTACATCAGCGACATGACTGAGGCAACGAGCAGGCTAAAGGTTACGTTGAGGTGTCATCTGTGGTAAACTGGCAATTTTAGAAAATAAACACGAGAAAAAGATTGTAAGAGCTTAAAATTGGGTTTGGGCCTTTTGTTTTAGGTGACTTTCTCAAGATTTCCTTCTGCCTAATTCTGAAGAAAAGATTTTTTTCTTTCGGGTTACAGCCACACATTTATTTACCCTTAAGAGAATTTAAAAATGCATAAGGATTAGCATTTAATATTAAAGAATTTTGATATTAAAATTCAAAGTTTGAAAATTTCTTCGGTTTGAAAAGCTTTAAATAATATTAATTTGCAAAAGATTTTTTTTTTTTCTGGCTGATCTGTTATTTCATTGTTATTTGGAGAAATTAAAGTAATCTAAGGAATGTGTACATTTAGCTTAAATTTCATTCCATGCTTTTCCAGCAGATGTAGCTATAAACCAGAAATGTTTAAAATGTTAAATTTGATCCAGTTCCTTATGGTAGAATATACTCAGAAATTCAGAGCATTAAATCAGAATAATGAAAATACCTTTATTGCTGATTAATGGTATCTTTTTGCTCCTTACTAATACTTTGAGAGATTTTTTTTAGTTGTTAATGACTGAAAATAGAACATTTCAAATATTTCTTGGATTATAACCTTTTTTTTTTAATTTTTTTAAAATTTTTTTATTTTTTTCAACGTTTATTTATTTTTTGGGGGACAGAGAGAGACAGAGCATGAACGGGGGAGGGGCAGAGAGAGAGGGAAACACAGAATCGGAAACAGGCTCCAGGCTCTGAGCCATCAGCCCAGAGCCCGATGCAGGGCTCGAACTCACGGACCGCGAGATCGTGACCTGGCTGAAGTCGGACGCTTAACCGACTGCGCCACCCAGGCGCCCCTGGATTATAACCTTTTAAAGTTTAACCTGAAGGCTACAGTGTGGTCGATTGGTAGTTGACTTGCTTAGTGCCAGACTCATCCTGTTTTAGGGTGTGATGCTAAGATTCAGATGTCCACAGTGTAAGTTTTATTATTGGACTTTTCATCCAATGAGAAGTTTTAGGAATTGATCTTTTTTACTTCCATCCTATTTTATTATTTAAAATTGCAAGCTATAATCTGCTCACTTAGAATTAAAAAGATTTTTTTAATGTTTATTTTTTTTGAAAGAGAGAGACACAGAGCATGAGCAGAGGAGAGGCAGAGAGAGAAGGAGACACAGAATTTGAAGCAGGCTCTAGGCTCTGAGCTATCAGCACAGAGCTTGACATGGGGCTCAAACTCACAAACTGTGAGATCATGACCTAAACTGAAGTTGGACACTCACTCTACTGAGCCACCCATGCGCCCGTGTTCATATATAATTTTTTAAATACCCTTTCCCTGTTTACAGAAGTAAGAAGTGCTCATGGTTAAAATTTAGAAAAGACAAAAAAGAAAAAAGGGAAGAAAAATCATATATAAAATCAATACTATATAAATTTTACTTAGAATTGCTAGATGAAAGATGAAGCTTATATCCATTCTGTCCCCTGAGGCTACAGTTTTCTGTTATAATCTCAATATGTGTGAAGAAAACAGCACAGCCCCTACCCATTTCTTTTATTTAGAGATTAATTACTGTAGTAATCCCATTAGTGTTCCAGCCATGACCAGTGGTCCCTAAGTATTTATGGTCTGTAACCTTCATGAATGATCCTGGATGTGCTTTGCAGGTGACATTCTTAACGCCTTGGCCAATGTTTCTGGTCGTAAACACCCATCAACAGTCCAAGCGAAACAGCTGAAGATGTGTCTCCCCCTGATGCCTATAGTGCTTCACCTCGTAACTTCTCAGGTACTATTTTATTAGGAAAAAAATAATAGAAATGTGACTCCTGTCTAGGTAAGCTGGAGCCTAGAAATATCAACTCAGACAAAATATTTTCATTTTTGGTTTCTTATACGTGGCTTTTAGGATTTAATCTGTGGAAACTCTCATCACACAGGTGTTTCGACCTCAAGTTGTAACAGAAGAGTTCCTTTTCAGTTATGGAACTATTCTTGTGAGTAACACTGAATTTTTCACGTTCCTAATAAAAATGTGGCTGTCTCTACTGTTTGTGGAATTTGGTGTCAGAATGATGTAATTTTAAAATCCTTGTGGTATTTATTTGTCTCTAGGGAAGTGACCTTTTTATATTTTTATCTGTTGACTGTAATAAAATTTGACATTTGGAGAAAAATACATTCTCTCTTGATAATGTATTTTGTTCAGATAGCGCCCAAGCAGGGTAAATATGTCTGTAGAAAACACTTCAATAGATTTTAGTATTAAACGTCATGAAGAAATTTAACCTGGCAAGAATGGAATGCTGGGAATGTATTATCATCATGATTTACTTATGTTGTCCAGTTATGCACAGTATCTCTTTTGAGGATGGCATTTCTCCAAGTTAAGCTCAACTTTACTTTTTCTTTAATTTTGGTGAGAAGGGTAGCAATGAAAAATCATTGTCCTATCTTTTATTTCAGTTTTTGCCCACAAAAAGTAGTCTTTCTGTTCAGTTATGGCTCATGAATGATGTTATTTTTTTTCCTAGCCTGGAATACAGTATATGTCATTGATAAAATGGGGAGCTACACAAAGAGAAAGCTGACGTTTGTCACACGGTATCTCCAGTCTTATTTGATGTTAATAACAAACACCTGAGATTTTCAAAATACCATTGAGGTTTCTAGTTAAGATGAAGTGAACATCTCCACTTTATTGTAGGTTTGAAATTAAAAAACAAAAATGATTGTCATCCCCAAATGAGACTGTAGTTTTCTAGAAGGTTCATCGTAAAGTATGAAGTTTTGAAGTACAAATGTTGAGTGGAGGTCACTGATTTTTTAAGAAGTGTGTTCAGGGGAGGCGGTAGGGTCCTTTTGTCCCCAATTTCAAACCTTTATCATCCTAAGCGCGTTGAATCCTAATTCCTGTAAAGTACAGAATTGTGGTTGTACAGTCATGAATTTGCAAATTATTAGAATTTCACTTACCACCTTCTTTTATGTTTGCTTTTAATTTCTTTTAATTTGCTTTTTAATCTGTTTTTAAGTACTGTATAGGTGTCCTTTTGGCACGACTGTACTTCTGTAATTCACTGCACCGACATATGGATGCCTGGCAATGGTGATTTTGCCCCTGCAGCCGTCTTGGAATCTTTTGGCGCAGTGTTTATTTGGGATGGGGATAATTGTCCTTGTCTCTTCTCTTATTTTTGTTCTCATGCGGAACACTTTTCTCTGCCTACGTTAGCTGAGAACGCTTTAGGTTTTCAAGGAACAAGCAAATCTGTCCAACTAAAAGTCTTCATGGACATTCAGGAACGGTGTGTGTGTATTTTTGAGAGAACGCATCTGCTCTGTGTAATGCTATCTATGCTCCATACAAGGGAGGAGGCCACACCAAGGAGGGATCTCCTCATTTCTCCCAAGAATGGGTGAACTCTGTGCAGGTTGGGAGGTATTCTGTAGGGTTTTCTTACTATAGGCCCTTTTGGGAATAGATAATAGTGTGCCTGGTCGAAAGATAATTAGGATATGGGAAAATCTTTGGCGGTATTTTTTTTTCCTTGATAATGGCACTTAGGTAGAGCGAGCTTAGGCAAATAAAATGGAAAAGGTCATTTGGCTTTCTTTGGGCTGTTTTCCTAGTCTGAGTCATGGCTGGGCCCAGAATCTTTCCATTATTTTTCTCATCGCATTTGTTATTTGGCCTTAGCTGTGTTTTATTGTTCTTATACTTAGTGTTGATGGCTTTGATGAAAAAGTAGTGAAGGGAAAGGAGTACCGACTAAAATGAAGGACCCAAATTGAGTTATATACAGAGTTCTTGTGCATGTTATTATGCACTGTGGAGAGTTGGTGGTTGCTTCTGTGAATTGATTCATAATCTGTCCAGAAGATGCCAAAGGTATGACAGAGGTGACAGCGCCCTACTGATGCCACCAGGCAAAGGGAACTTATCCGACATCCTACAGCTCCTTGGAAATTCACAGTGCAGATTAGCATATTAAAACCTCTTGGGTTTTGTGCTTTGAAATAATTCTTTTAATTTTTGCTCAGGTAGCGGTTTCCTGGACTTATTTGAGAGTCTTGTTTGTTTGTTTTGTGGGGAGCAAAGGGGACTGCACAGCTCTAAGTGTCCTGTAGAGCGGTGCACAGCATGGCTTTGTGAAACTGTCCACAGCACAGTGCATCTTCTGTCCTGGTGGCCTGAGGGAGCAGTTCATTCATGTGTATGTGTTTAGGACTGTGTTTTGAAAGCCTTATTGTTCCATATGGAGATAAGTATTTTTAGTATTTTTCAAAATGCATCTGGGAGAGTAGCTTGATCTGCCCTAATCTGAGGTATCAAGTGTGGTTCGTCTTTAGTAATTGTGCCCAGTGGCAGTGGCTTGGCACCCAGAACTTTCTGGGCTTCCCCTGAAGCAGCTGTCTAGGAGCTGCAGGCCTGCCGTCCGTGCGTGTGGAGACGGCAGTCAGGCTGGGCTGATGGTCACTCGTTAGGAGGGTCCCGCCGGGTGGAGGGAGCGGTGGGACTGTACCTCGCGTTAGCTTCAGTTTTCGTGCTGCCACCAGGCATCGTTTGCCTGTTTGACTCATAGACATCTTATTTTTTTTTTATTTTTAGTCTTTGGTAAAAAAAAATTCAGGATACTTCTTATACACGGACACATGACTATAGGAATTAACGTTTTGTAAACATTTTTTCCCAACGATAATGAAGTTGTGGTCGTTTTATGTTTTAAAGAGGGAAGTATTTGGAAACAATTTAGCAGGGCACCTTTAAAACCATTATTAAGCTTTCAAAGGGTCCAGGCAAAAGCTGATAATTGCTATTTTCCCTTCTTATTAACAGAAACAGTGTGTCATCATACCCGCCTCCCTCTCTAGTTAAAAAAAAAAAGTAGGGACAGTGTGAGCAGTAAAACATCTGGGGAAGTGCTATGGGGAAATCCTGTGGTGAATACCATCGTTCTCTTGGGCCTCCATTGAATTGGGCTGGGAATTAGGAAGTAGTGAGATTAAGGAAATACGCTCGGGAACTCATGATGTATGTTAACCTAATGTTCACTGTGTTTCTTGTGTCCTTTTGAAAACGCTGGTGATAAATGAGCTGACGAAGAGGATTTTCTTGTATTTTTTTTCTTACGTTCTGGCCTTGTTAGTTTTTAAAAGTGCAGTGATTGTGTGGCGGTTATAATTTCCTACAAAAAAAGCCATCACAATTCTAATTTTCAAGCACAAGAAGTGATAAAATTATTCTGGTAGATTTTAATACAAAAATATAATCATAACCTCCATTATTAAGAGATCTTCACTTATCCTGGGCATTGAGATAATTGTTTAAGAAAAGACATGCTTCCTGTCTTTTGCAGAGTTTTGTTTTAAGTGAATATTGTTTTGTTGGTAGGTATGGACTTCAGTTGCAGTGGGTAGAGCAGAGAGAGTGCACTCTTACATTTTTAAAAATACGATAAATGTGTTTATTCTCTGCCACACAAATGTTATTCTGAGTCTCCCTCCTCCCTTTTATGAACCATGGATTAATTCACATACATAGTTTGCTACAGGAGCTCATTTCCAGCTTCTTTGAGGTACTAATATTGCAGAGCGCCGGCCTGCCCTTGAGGTGCGGCTTTTCTCTCTGGAGGGGGTCATTTTCTGCCCCCCCCTCCTCCCCGCAGTGAGCCTGGCTGTAGGGTAGGCATCCATGCTTCTTGCTCCTCTGCTAAAACTCCCAGCTTTGAAGCTGGCACCCTCAGGAGATGGCCTGTGTTACGCCCTGTGCTGTGTTCCTACAGATTCCTGGGTCATTGCTGCTCGTTCCTCGGAATCTTCTAGAGTGGAGCTCACTGTCAGTTTCTCCATGCTGTGCCTGTTGACGTTCTTGGGAAACCAGACATCCCTTCGGACCATCCTTCCAACACCTCAGCCTCTCTGCCCCCTCTTCCCTCGTGAACTTATCTTCCTCCTCTCAGCTGCCAGCATCCATGACCTCATTTCCAGTGTCACACTGGCTGGCCACCACCCCTGATTTTCAGCCCCCTTCCTCTGTTCCCCATCTCCAGCAGCCTTTCGGTTAAACTGAGACTTAATTTCATCTTAGTCCTTTCCGCTCACTGTCCTGCCCTCCCGAGGGCCAATGACTTCACTTTTCTCTTCACTCAGCTCCGAGTCCCTTGTTCAGTCCCCATTACTGCCTTATGCAAACCTGTAACGCCCTTTGCTTTCTTCTTCCAGTACCCTCCTCTGGCCGACCTTAATTCTGGTCCCATTTATTTCTCCACCTCCGGCTTTGAGTGTCTAGATACGGCTAGAGAAAAACAACAAAATAACTGGTCTCATTTTATTTTATTTTTATTTATCTTTTTATAACTAGTCTCACTTTAAATTCATGATGGCTTATCTCAGGTGAGTCCTCTCTGCGGACTAGTGCGCCTGGTTTCTTTTCCTAATTTATATGCCTTCATGCTTACTAGAAAAAGAAATATATCAAAAGACATCAACGTTGGTAAATCAATGAAACATTCAGTAGGGATTTTTTTTTTTAATTAAACAGGGGAACAAAGTAAGTTGAAGGAAGCCCATAATTCCACTATCGAGATGACCCTCCTTGACATTAGAAAAGAAAAAAATTAATACACGTAATATGACTAGAAAATTCCAATAGTGTGGAAGGCAGAGAATGAAATGTGAAAGCACACACACCTCCCGGGCCGGCATCTGTCTTCCTAAAGGAAACCTCTGCTTGTGGGTCCCTGTGATTTCTTCCTTGGAAACTTTTGTCCTCATCTGTGTTTGTGTATTATCTATATTTTAAAATATATGTACAGGAAAGATCAGAGTACAAACACTCTGTGGGGCTTTCTTTCTTTACTTAGTAATCCAGAGAACTCTAAATAGATTTATGTAAGTCAAAAGACCTCTTTCTCTGAATATTTTATTCAACGTCAATTCCGTATTTACTCAGCAAAAGTTATGTGCCCTTTTGGAACTTTGTGAAATTATTTCAACCAAATTATCATGACAAGCTACTTTTTTTTTTTGTATTATGTATTATGTTATTTTTTTGTGGTCTTTTTTGTTTTTGTAATCATAGATTGAAAAAACCAATTTAAAGTGTCTTATATGTTTAGCTTTTAAAGAGCATATGTCTTTTAAGATTTTCTCTTAAAGGCAATTTGTGCTTATTTAAATTATAAAACATATGCTTATTTTTAAAAATTTTTTTTTTTCAACGTTTATTTATTTTTGGGACAGAGAGAGACAGAGCATGAATGGGGGAGGGGCAGAGAGAGAGGGAGACACAGAATCGGAAACAGGCTCCAGGCTCCGAGCCATCAGCCCAGAGCCTGACGCGGGGCTCGAACTCACAGACCGCGAGATCGTGACCTGGCTGAAGTCGGACGCTCAACCGACTGCGCCACCCAGGCGCCCCTAAAACATATGCTTATTAAAGAATATGTAGAAAATTACAGTGAGATTTGAAGGAAAAAAATCACCCATAACTCCACCACTCTGAGAAACCGCCATTGTTAATATATTGTTGTTTACTCAGAGTGTTTTCAATTTGCATATATGCACTTGTGTGTAGGAAACCGTCTAACACACATATGAGTTACACTGTGTGTGGTTGAGACGATGCCGTGTGTGTATTTGTATTCTGTCTTGTTTCTATTTAACTTCGACTCATAAGTATTTTCCTACAGCTTTAAAAATTTCTTTTTCCCCCCACAATTATTGGCTATATGCTATCCCATTTGTATAAACTGTATACAGTTTTCTGCCATTTCAGTGAAGTTCAAAAATACCCAAACAAACAGTACACTATTTAGGGACACATGTATATCTAGTAAAACTATGAAAACATGCCAAGGAAATGATAAATTCATGACAGTCATTATCTCCAAATGAATGAATGAGGTGTGGGAAGCTCATGCAGAGAATTGGGAACATTTTAGTTCCTAACTCAAATATATGTGTAAGGATTTTATTTATTCTTGATAACCCCCAAACCTACACATATGTTCTTATGTATATGTCATATATAGTCATTTCTATTTACCAAATATTTTATGAAGAACCATTGGATCATCGTAGCTTCATTTTCCCTCCAGACTAATTGCTTATGTTTTTTATTCCAAGGTAATCTTATATTTTGTTTGCTACTTGTTATTACATATAAAATACCATATATGTATTATTTTTTGAGCCAGGGGACAGAACTAAGTTGCAGGGCTTCCGCACGTCACTAGTATGGTGGCACTGCCTGTTTGTACTGTTTTGTTTATTAAATTAATTTTTTAATGTTTATTTACATTGAGAGAGAGAGAGAGCGTGCGCACAAGTAGGGGTGGGGCAGGGCAGAGAGAGGGGAAGACACAGAATCAGAAGCACAGAGCTGTCAGCACAGAGCCTGATGCGGGGCTCAAACTCATGAACCATGAGATCATGACGTGAGCCGAAGTGGGACACTCGACCGACTGAGCCACCCAGGCGCCCTTCTACTGTTTTGTTTAGATCATATTCACGGAGTAACTCTTCTGTGTGGAGCGTTCAGCTGGGGACTGGAAAACTCGCCCAGGGAGCTCACAGCCAAACTGCTCAGGCCTGCCTCCAGAACAGTATTGGGGGTCATTCTGCATGGAGGCCCAGGGTTGGGGTTTAGATAGAATATATATGAGGGACCAACAACGCTAGTTAACCATGAAGGCAAGCCTTGAACTGCTACATCTCGATGCAGTTTGCACACAGGGTAGCTAAGGCTTGACCTTCCTTGGAGAGGACTGTTTCACCTGATTACGTGCATCCTTACCAACTTCCGAGGTAGTAAGGGAACAAGTGTGGCATGCTGGAAATGGTTATGTATCAGTTGGATTGTCCTCAGTATTTATAGGTTGACGTTTCTGTGCTTCTATTGCCAATGAGCTTATTCCGACATTACATCTCATGGATAGTGAACTGTATGTTCACTGTATGTATATATTATTCATATGATCATACTTTAAAATTGTGATTGTATGATATTTATGTGTATAGTATTTAATGCTTTCGAGGAATTACTTCACTAAGAATGATAAGTGCAGTTTTGGGAGAAAGATCAGTTGTATTTCCTTTCAGAGTTATTTTGCAATCTTGTTTTTATTTTTTACAGAGTCATATTAAATCTATAGACTCAGGAGAAACTAACCTAGATGGAGCCGTGGGTGAGTAGACCGTGGGGCATTTGACATCTTTGTCTGAAGTACTTGGATTTCGCGATTTCGAACATGAAAATAAACACCTGTAATAATTAACTGTATTCCTAGGACTGATGGCATCGGAAGAATTTATCAAGATCACGTTGTCGGCTTTTGAAGCAATAATACAATATCCTGTTCTGTTGAAAGACTATCGCTCTACGGTCAGTTCTGTCAGCTTGTGAGAAAGATAGTGTTTTGTTTACTTGGTAGCTCTGTATGTAAAGAGACTAGTTTACATATGCTCGATTCCCATCTATTCTCACATGAAATAACCACTCAGAAAAGCCGCTGCCCTCACAAGAGGCACATTAAGAACTCCCTTCCTTCCTTGTTGACTTCTCTGGAATTTTCATTGCTCATTATTGTCTTTCTCTTCTGGTCCACACCTTACCCCCAGCTTCCTTCTTCTTACTTCTTTCCTGGTTATTTGTGGTACCCAACTGCATAAACTCTTAGAGCAGAGTTTCTCAACCTTGGCACTATGGGCATTTGGAGATGGACAGTTCCTCATCGTAGTAGTTGTCCTAGGCATTGAGGGATGTTTAGCAGCGTCCCTGGCCTCTACTCACTAGATGTGGGTAGCACTCAGTCCTTCCCCCTTCAGTGATAAGTAGAAAGGCCTTTACGTATTGCCAGAGGTCTTCTGGGCAGGGAATTTGCCCCCATTTCAGAACCTCTGCCTTACGCTGAAGCTTAGGTGAGTGGAGCACTGACTTTAGAGGAGGGAGGAAAGGCTTTGTGATCTCATTCTCACCCGCAGAAAGCCTCAAGAAAAGAAGCCAGATGGGATGAGGACTGGGTGTTGTATGTAAGCCAGTTTGACAATAAATTATATTCATAAATAAATAAACATAAAAAAGCCAGGTAAGAGGAGAACCCTTATTATCATTTTCCCATTCTCTCTAATGGTTCTAGGGGTTGACCGAACTCAGCAAGGCAGTTCTAACTTGGGATCTTTCAAGTGTTTGCGGTCAGCGGTGCCTGGGGCTGGAATCATCTGAAGCCTCATTCACTCACGTGTCTGCCTCCAGCTGGGACTCTTGGGACATCGTCTCCATCCTCTATGTGGTCTCTCCAGTAGAGTGACTTCGGGGGGGCCTGACCTCTTACATGGCATCTGGGCACTCTCAGGACATGTGTTTCAAGAGAAGGAATCATGATTTTTTGAGTGTAGAAAATGTCTATGAATTCTTGCTGGTTGTTTCCTCCTCCACCTCCTCCTCCTCTGTAAAAGTGCATTAAAAGAATGTGTAGTTGAATACTGTAAAACCAGTGCTCCAGAAATTGCCACTCAGTTAAAAAACCATGACCACAGCCCTGAATTCCCCCAGTCACGATTCCTTTCCTCCCTGGAGAGGGGGCCACTATCCCGACTTCCATAGCGATGATTCCCATGCTTTCCTCTGGAGGCCTGTGTGTGCATTCCTAAACCATATAGATTGGTTTTGCCTGCTTTTGTACTTTGTGTCAATACGGTATGTATTTATTTGTGACTTGCTTTTTTGGCTTAGTGTTTGTGGGACATTCTTGTTGTTAAGTATCTGTATGGTTTAATTTTTCACCGGTATATCGTATCCCAATGTTGATTTTGAGTATATGCAGATATCACAGTTTACTTAATTATTCTTGATAGACACTAGGCTCTTTCCAGCTTTTGGCATTTTCAAAATATTGCAACGGAGATTCCTTTATGTATTTTGCACCACATAAGCCTGCAGTATTTCTAGGATACATACTTAGGAATGGAATGAGTGGTTGTAGAATATATGCAAACTCATTTTGTCTAGAAAATGCCGTAGTGTTTTCCAGAGAGGTCGTACTAGTTTATATTCACACTACCAGTGCAGTATCGGATCCCCACCGCCTTCTCAACTCTTGTTATTTCAGGGTTTTTTTGTTTTTTTTTTTTTTAAATTTTTTTTTTTCAACGTTTATTTTTGCGACAGAGAGAGACAGAGCATGAACGGGGGAGGGGCAGAGAGAGAGGGAGACACAGAATCGGAAACAGGCTCCAGGCTCTGAGCCATCAGCCCAGAGCCTGACGCGGGGCTCGAACTCGCGGAGCGCGAGATCGTGACCTGGCTGAAGTCGGACGCTTAACCGACTGCGCCACCCAGGCGCCCCAATTTCAGGTTTTTTAATGAATGGGTATATAGTGATATTTCACCATGGTTTTAAATAGTAAGATCAAGACTAATGAGGCTGTTGTTTTCAAGTGTTTATTGGCTTTGTTTCATTGTGAAGTGACCTTAATTTCTAGTAATGCTTTTTGCCTAAAGGCTTGTTTTTGGCTCATTTTAATATAATCACAAAACTTTCTTTTGCTTAATATTTGCTGACATACCTTCTTTCATTCTTTGTGTTCCAACATCTTTCTATTCTTATATTGTAGATCTGTGTCCTGTAAATATCATAGTATTTAAACAAAATCTAATTTGACCAGTACTTAACTTTTCACTGGAGCATGTACTCCATTTACATTTAGTGTAGTTGTTAGTATATTTGTATTTGTTGTACCATTTTCTTTCAGACTTTTTCTCTTTTCCCGCCTCTAATTTCTCCTCTTGTATAGTGATTTACTTTCTTTTGCACTAATTTTTTTCTCTACAGAAGGTTGGTGTTTAGGTTCTCTCTTTATTATTTTACTGCTTACCCTAAAATTTACATCATGCACATTAACTTATTAAAAGCTGAACTTAAATTTTTTTTTTAACGTTTTATTTATTTTTGAGACAGGGAGAGACAGAGCATGAACAGGGGAGGGTCAGAGAGAGGGAGACGCAGAATCTGAAACAGGCTCCAGGCTCTGAGCTGTCAGCACAGAGCCTGACGCGGGGCTCGAACTCACAGACCGTGAGATCATGACCTGAGCCGAAGTCGGCCGTAAAAGCTGAACTTAAAAAAGAAGCTATCTTTTAAGTAAAATACAGACCTTAGCCAACAACTCCATTCAGTGCCCCTGTGATGTATATTACTTTCGCCTGATACTTTATAGTCTATCTTGTTCTGTTTCTTTCTCTTTAACTCTCTTTTATTATTAAGTAATAATATAATACTCATTATTACTGTAATATAGTGTTCAATTACATTTGCCCACGTATATACTGCTTTTTTGGTTGTTGTTTGTTTTGTTTTTCTTTCTTAGTTCTCACTCCCTCCATCTGGCCCCACTTCTTCATGACTGCAGTATATCCTTCACAGGTTTCCTTAGCTTGGGAGTGCTTGTGGCATGCTCTTTGTCTCTTAAGTCATTGTTTTTTAAAAAAAAAAATTTTTTTTTAACGCTTATTTATTTTTGTGACAGAGAGAGACAGAGCATGAACAGGGGAGGAGCAGAGAGAGAGGGAGACACAGAATCTGAAACAGGCTCCAGGCTCTGAGCTATCAGCACAGAGCCCGACCCGGGGCTCGAACTCACGGACCGTGAGATCATGACCTGAGCCGAAGTCGGAAGCTTAACCGACCAAGCCACCCAGGCGCCCCAAGTCATTGTTTTTTGAAGGAGATTTTTTTCTGAGTATTAAATTCTAGGTTGGCAGTTATTTTTGTTCTTGTTTAGTACTGTGAAGATAATATTTCATTATCTTATGTTCTGAATTTTCTTGACGTCTGTTTTTCCCGTGAAGATAATCTGTCTCTTTGTCCCTTGTCTCCATTTAAGACTATTTTTTGGGAAGAGAAGGAGGGTCTTTGGTTTTCTGTAGACTCACTATGATGTAACTAACTGGGTACTTCTTTATATTCTGCTTAGGATTCTCTGTGCTTCTTGAATCTGTGGATTGTCCTTTTTCATCAATTATGGAAAATTCTTAGCCATCATCTCTGTTCATTCTCTCTCTCCTTTGCTCTGTCTCCGTCAGCAACTCAGGCCACATATACATTAAACTTTGTCGGTGTACTTTCTATATTTGCTGTCTTTCTACATATTCCATATTTTTCTCTCTCAGTGTCATTTTCTGTTTGGTTAATTTCTATCTTCTGTGTCCAGTCTCATGCCAAACATTGCCATTGACTTTTTAATTATGGTTGTTTTCCATGTGTGGAACTTCTTTTACCACTAGAAATTCTGCTTATCTGTTTTTTCAGCCTACTGTATTTTTTATAATTTCCTATTCCCTATAGTTATCTTCCAGTTGTGGTTTATTTGTTCGCATTTGTTAGATGTGGCTGTTTTACACTATGTCTGATAATTCCAATATTAAGAGACTGTGATGTGAGATAGTGTCTGTTATACAATCTTTCCCATGTACAACTCATTTTGTTTTCTTGGAGAACTTATGTTTACTGCTTGTTGGTTGTTGGCCTTGAAATCTGTGGGTATTTCCTGAAGCCTATTGTGGATGCTCCCTCCTCTAAGAGGCTTTGTGTTTGCTTTGGGGCCCTGCCAATCAGGGCTACCTCAGACCAAGGTCATTTGCACCTAGTGTGCAAATCTCTGAGGCTCTAGGTCTGAGATCATAATGTCCCAGGGCAGCCTCCGCAGCACTTCCCAGGAGTGTGAATGTGTGTGGAGGGGTTGGTGAATAGATCCAATTTCTCCATCACTGTTAAGAGAGTGTAATCCCCCCTCCTCAGTGCCCCGCTCAGGGTAGGAGATTCACAAAACTGCATGTGCTGGGAAGACCTGGACTCAGACCTTTCTGGCCCTTGCAACCCCCACTGGAGCCTGTGCTTGGGTTAGTGGTAGGCACTGCCAGGGTACAATCAAGTCTGTGCTCATGTCTTCTACTCCACTCTCTAGTTAAGACTTCCATTCAGAAATTGGTCTAGAAGTTCCTCCACTGTCTTTTCAGAGTTTGAATACTTTTAAGGTCTTGTTCTTTTATATTTTATTTGGCCTTTATCATTGTTTTCAGTGATTTAATTTAATCCAGATAACCATACCCACTATTACCAGAAACTCTGTTTCTTATGGCAATGATTTCTGAGTATTGCCCCAGTATTGCTTATTGATTCTTTATCCTGATGAACGATACCCCATGGATAATTTGTTAAGATCCACTGTTTATAAACATCTATACCTAGATGTATATAAACATTTAGTTTATTTGGTAAACACGAAATGCCATCATAATAATCGTTGAAACTACAGCCCATAGTATTACGATAGAAAAGGTATCGTTTGCAACTCATGGGGTTCATAAGAAATATTTTTTAATGGTATAACCTATGGGAAATCTTCTAATTACCTCTTCTTGAGCATGACTGGAATACATGAAATGGAAGACCTAGCACTCTAAGGAGCATAACATTGTTGGAAATGTTAGCACAAACTGTGTTCAAGGCTGCTGATCAATACTTTATGTGGAAGTGATTACATGCATTTAATTCTTGATGAGCACAATTGCTTAACTCAGATTTTTTCCAGAGTTTAGACCACATTAATTGCTCAGAGTTGGAAATCAACAGTGTGGCCTACACAGCAGTCAGCAGTACACGATGATTTGGATTGTGTAGACAACTTGCTCCCATTCACGGTGGTTTCAAGAACATGTAACCAGTAGCAAAGAGAAAAATAACGGTGAACAAAGGTGATTCTTTGTTAGAAAATTCTGGCAATAATATACATACATCACCTAAAATATATTTCAATTTCTTTAATTTAAAAAACTAAGCTATGATGCCTTTTTTTTTATAATGCCTTTTTTTAAATGAAAACCTGTCCCTTTGTAAGTTTTTAAACTAAAGGCTAGAGGCTAATAAATGAGTAATTTATCGTTAATTAATCCAGATTTTTGAATTAATCTTAAGAGCCGGTGAGGTTTTAGAATGTGGAACTCTGAGAAACTTCTGGGAATGTAAGTTGGTACAAATACTTCAGAAAAATGGTAGTAGCTATTGAAGCCAGACACAGTATATGCCATTGATTCAGCAATTTCACCTCTAAATATACATTCAGTAGAAATATGGGCTTATGTTCACCAAAATACATATAGAAAGATGCTCATAACTCCAAACAGGAAACCATCCAAATGTCCATCTCAGCAATCTAATGGATAAATTACGGTTTAGTCATATGATAGAATACCTCGTAGCAGAGAAAATGAATGATACATCATTATGCTTCAGAACTTGGATAAATCTCACAAAGTTAATGCTGAGATAAAGATGGAAGATTCAAAATATCAGGATCCAGTTGCATTAAATTTGAAAACAGACAAAGCTGTTACCAGTCAGGATAGTGGTCATTCCTAGGGCAGGTGGTGACTAGAGGGAGCTACGAGGGGCCTTTGCAATGTTCCGGTAAAGTCTTTTTTTGATCTGGGTGCTGGGTACAGGAGTGTGTTCATCTTGTGAAAGTACCCGAGACATATGCCTGAGGATTAGTATACCTTTATGTATGTATGTTATGTTGAATTAAGTGTACGTAAATATAAAAATATTTCTCATACATTAATTTATAATTATAAATCCTTAAGTAACATTAAGACCTTAGAGCAATAATTAATTAATAAATAATCTTTGGCTGCCTAAACAGTTCTAAATAAGAAACAGTTACAAAACAGTGATCATTAAGTATAGTTTTTACTTTATTTTTTATAAGGGCAGTAGATGAACAAAATTTGTAAATGCTTTTGATGATACCTTTTAACTATACTTTAAAATTGTTTAAATTGTATGGCATAAATGCTAGTGGACAGAAAAATATCTAAATTATTCTTTATTTTCTCTCTAACTTTTCTTATGCTTGATTAAAAAGAAGGTTGATTACTTTGGTTAAAGATGATAATATAAATAGTTAATACAAAGAAATATAAATATGTGTAGAAGATAATATGATTTTCTGTTTATTAAGAAAACTAGAATAGTTTATTCAGAGAGTAAATTTAATTTGATACCCATTTTGTTTTATTTCATAGGCTTAATTTTAAAGCTACAGTTCAATACTTTAAATTCATTTCTATTTGTGTATTTATACATTTGTGAATGCCTAAAAGCATACATATGAGGGCATATTAATCCTTTAGATTGTTACATGAATAATGTACACAAAAAGTAAAATTGGAATTAGTCTTTTTAATATAAAATAATTAGGTTATTTTATACTCATTAATAAAGATTTTTGTCAAAATATTCTGTTAAATTTCAAAAAATGTATTTCTCATAAATAAGTAAAAGTGTATAGATCTTGGTAAATGTAACCCCCCGCCTTTTTGCAAAGTAACTGATAAGAATTAGCATATCTATTAATCATTGGTGTGGACTTATATCCTGTATTAATTTCCTATTGCTTCTGTAAAAAATTATCAAAACTTTAGGGACTTAACACAAGTTTATTATGTTATGATTTGGGAGGTCAGAAGTACAAAAGTGGTCTTTGGGGTTAAAATCAAGGTGTCAGCACACCTGTGTTCCTTTTGGGAGAAGTAAGGGGAAAAGTCTTTTCCCTCTCCTTTCCCGGCTTCCTGGGGCTGCCTGTGTTCCTTGGCTCATGTGTGGCCTCTTATTCCATCTTCCAAGGTGGCAGCGTAGCATCTTCAAATCTCTCTGACCTCCCCTTTTGTTGACACATCTCCTCCTCTGACTCTGACCCTCTTTTCTCCCTCTTGTGAGGAGGTCTTGTTATTCTATTGAGCCCATCTGTCTAATCCAGCATAAACATGTCAAGATCCTTGACTTAATCACATCTATAAAATCCCTTTTGTTGTGTATGATAACAAATTATCAGGTTCTCGGGATAAGGATGGTGGGCATCTTTCTTTCTACCATCATTCCGTGTGCCACAGATTCCTGTTTTTATCCAGGGCTTCATGACTGAAATTATTTTGGTGCTCCAATTATAACAGATTTGGCCAGTATAAAGTCTTTCGAATTGATTCCTGTGTCCTTGTGACATACTCCATCATTTTCCGAGTGATGTTTTAACTTTCTGGCACAGCAGGATATTCTTGCTTTGGCTTCTAGCTTCTCTAGCCTGGCCTAGTCATTTCCCAGTCAATTCTCAGAGGAGTTCTGGCTCCTTTTCATGGGAGGTGGCATTAGAAACCACGGTGTAGGGCCCTAAGTGTGCCTCTCTTTCCTGGGATGTCTCCGCTTCTGGGAAATATATACATAAAATAGAGCTGGGAAACGGTTACATGTATATACATGTATGAGCACACACAACACACGTATGCATGCTTGCATATATTGGTACACACACACACACATACATATATTTTGAAATCATGAGTTCACGCTAATAACTTCAAACCCAGTCCCTGTCCATATGGTTCCTTCTATCTACTCTATGCTGTGTTCATAAGATACTTGGATTGGTCCCCTTCCTCCTCTTTTAGTGTGGTTATAATACTCATCTGAAACACAGTTGGTTAGTTTTCAGTTTGCTTTCAATTGTTGGGTTTCTTTTTCCCTTTCCTATCCTTTTATCTTTTGAGTACACATAAGATTAATATGCTTCCAAAAGTCAAAGCTGTAGAAAAAGATGTATTCAGAGCAGGGCCACTCCATATCAGTTCGTAGAGCTCTTCCTCACTCTTCATTGGAGCAGTATAGTACTCTATTCTGTGTGTATGTATCATAGGTTATTCAACCCATCTCTTATGTTGGGACGTTTAGGTAGTGTCTAATATTTTTCAGTTACAAACAAATAGCCCATGCACATGCAGTTTCCTATAGTCAGAGGTGTATCTTCAGGGCACGTTTCCAGAGTGGTGATTGTGGGATTGAAGGATAATTACATAGGGGTTACTATTTTGCTTCCCCCACCTCCTAGTAATACATGAGTGTCTGTTTCTCCCCAGTCCAGTCTTGCCAATAGCAAATGCCAGTCTTCTGAAATTTTGCCAATCTTTTGTGCCTTGGGAATTCCTTAACATCTTTTTTAGGTATTTAATATTGTAAGGAAGAGTTAAACAATGTCGTGTCTAGTTTTGGTAGTTGTTCTCCTCAAAAGGGGTATTCTGCGTGGCCCGCTCTGCCATTAGTGGAGGTAGGATTCATGGCATAGGCATGTTTCCCCTGTATGGCCGATATGACTTCGGAGGAAAGGGGACTGGTAGTTGATGCGACATGTTAATTATTGTGCTGTCCGATGTACCAGATTTTCCAAGGCTTGCTGTAAGGAAGTGGTGGTTAATTTTCAATTGTAGGATAAGAATTTCAATTGAGTGCTTGGAATAGTAAACTGCAGTTTTCAAATGATGTACTTTCATCTGTAAAATAAAAAAAACACCCCACTACAAAAATTATAGTATAAAGCATACTTTCAACAAATGATTGTTTCAGAAATACACTTTCCATAGGTTACAGTGTTGCTTTTTTTCTTTGTGAAAAAAGAAAATTTGAATATGGTTATGTGGTTATTTATGGGTTAAAGCTGCTGAACTCCAGTATCTCGTGTTCATCATTTCTTAAAATGGAACGTAAGTTTGTTAAATGATAAATTACCATTTTGGGCATCCAAGGCTTTAAGAACAAGTGAAGTAAAGTTTAGCCATCTGAGCATTATTTACATATTTTGGTGTCATTGTGATTGTGTAGTTTAAGTGTCCCAGAGCTGTCAGCATCCCTAGGTCACAGACATTCATTTCTTTTGGGACATTGAGGATCACTGGCAGCAACTAATGTGCATATATATGCACACATAGTTGGGGGGGTGGTTTGAGCAAAGAAATGAAAAGTCCCTAGACCTGGTAACCTGTATTTTTGTTTTTAGTAAACTACGACCCTGTTTTTAGGACATGTCCTTAAATGACCTTTACCACAGACGAATGCCTTTAAGAAAGTAATTGTCACAAGCATTAAGTATTAAAGCTCCTTGGATTGTTCTGTACACAGGTGTATTAGCTCTACAACTAAAATAAGTAATCATGGAATTTTATGGTAGAAGTCATTAGTGTAGGGGAGCCTGATTAGGGTTGCAGTGGTATTGACTTAAATGGTTTATCTGTTGTTTTAAATTCTGTGGAAGATTCTAGAAGAGGAAAGCACTGTTGAACAAACCACCTACTTGACAGCAGCAGTTACTCGCTGTGTCTTCTCAGGAGATTCAGTCTCTTGTTTGTTAACAGGTCGACGTAGTACCAGTGGGTAAAGCCATGACAGTTGAAGGTTTGTCATCCACAGTGTTGGATTTTGTTGTCATGGTTTCCTCACTGTGACTTGAAAGCTATTCAGTAAAGAGGCTTTTTAGGTTTTTGTCCTTTTTTCTTTGTTATTATGCTGCTTCGTTGCCATCTGGCATTGGGTTGTCTTGAAAGCATTGTAATGTGACCTCTCAAAATGCGGGTTGAGTTTTGTCATGAGTCACACTGCACTCCCCACATATTATTTTTAAATCAAGAAATGTTTTATAACATGACTAATCAGTAGTCGTCTTTGTTTTGGCATGATACGGGATTTGAATTTCTCAGGCTCTAAGGGAACTTAGCCCTGTTTTAGGTAAAAATCTATTATGTATAGAATTGTTGAATCACTATATCATACACATGAAACTGATATAACACTGTATGTTACTTACACTGGAACTAAAATTAAAAATCTAATAACACATCATTGGGTGTTAAGAAAATAACAAATGAATGCTGTTTCAAAGTGTATTTGGAAGAGGGAATGGACAGAGATCTCTGTGAGGGGTGCGGGTCTTGGATTACGTGCAGGGGGACCTCCTCTTTGTGTGTAGGGCAGTACGGCCTGCCTGCGGAAGACAGAGAAAAGCTGTCACCTTGAAATATCTTCCTGGCCTTCTTACAACCATTAGGCCACAGACGGGTCTGTATTGAACTTCCGTTTCCTTTGTAGGTAGGGATCCAGGAGCGGCCTTGAAGCTTGGATGAACAAAAGGGTGGGGGTGGCAGGGGAAGTACACATTGTCTGTATAAATAAGGAGCTGGCATTGGGTGGAGAATGAAGAGGAAGAAAGGAATGAAGAGGGGGCCTAGAAGAGACAGGCAACAGGGCAGGAGCCTCAGAGCTGAGCTGTGTGTGTGGGGGGAGGGGGCGGGGAGACAAGGTTAGTGGGAAAAAAAAAATCAAAGGTGCAGGTGATTCAAAGATGACTAAAAGCAGGAGGTTTAATATTCAATTGCAAATTGTGGGTGTTGCCATTACAAAGCTGCATCCCTCCGAACCATCAGTAGAGTCTGGTGTACATATGGAGAACTTGGGAGACTTTAAATTCAGTCCTTACAAAGGGATCATGTGGTACCGTGAGCAAGGTGGAGATGAGGGAAGACCACCTGAATGACGACACACAGAGGCAGCTGATTGGGAGCTTGCAGCAGTAGGGACATCATCACCCGCACTTGTATTCGGCAGAGGGTGTAAAAACTTTAGGGCAAAAAAAAGGGAAGGCTTAAGGTGTATCTTGGTCGGCATGGGGGGAGCTGGAGGCAGACTAATGAGAAACAGGGCCTCCTATGGGATGGATTAGGGGAGCACATGTGACTTTGGCTGGCTGGCCGCGAGTGGGAGGCAGGCTACAACAAGCCGTGGAGCTGGCATTCGTCCTCCAAGTCCTGAGCGTCCTGAGCTGATTGCAGCAGGTGTTGTGAGCTGGCTTCTGTGCCTGCTTCCCGTGGAGGCCGTGGGACAGAGTCCTCATTGTCACGTCTGGTCTGACTGCCTTTCATTTGGATAGTCGGTCTCAGAAGCAAACAGCAGGAGAAGGGAAAAAGCAAATAAAATACTAGAGTAAGTGAAAACTCAAGAGTTGGCGGTGAACCATGGAGAAGGAAATAAGCCATTGCACGTTCTGAGAAATCTGAGAGAGGACTTGAGATTTCTTACAGCACGCAGGCCTGAGAATTTTATTTAAAATTCAAAGTTGGGCTCACCTCAGCTTACAACCAGGATACAAAAGCAAATCCCTTTTCTTTCCTTTTCTTTCCTTTTCTTTTCTTTTCTTTTCTTTTCTTTTCTTTTCTTTTCTTTTCCTTCCTTCCTTCCTTCCTTCCTTCCTTCCTTCCTTCCTTCCTTCCTTCCTTCCTTCCTTCCTTCCTTCTTTCTTTCTTTCTTTCTTTCTTTCTTTCTTTCTTTCTTTCTTTCTTTCTTTCTTTCTTTCTTTCTTTCTTTCTTTCTTTTCTTTCTTTCTTTCTTTCTTTCTTTCTTTCTTTCTTTCTTTCTTTCTTTCTTTCTTTCTTTCAAAATTGCCATGTGTAGAACAAGTACTTTTAGGTTTCAAAACTTTTGAAACATCCTTTTCATAGTAATAGGATGAATCAATATGAATAGAGTTAAAGCAGTGATGTAATAAGTAGACCCCCAAAAAAGGTTTAAGGTTTTGGTTTACTTACGTATTTTTCACTCGCATATTTATAATAAGTGCCTTTTGTAAACCACATCTTTATTTTTTTAATATTTTTTATTTTTATCTTAGTGAACTGGGGAGAGGGGCAGAGGGAGAGAGAGAGGGAGGATCTTAAGCAGGCTCCACATCCAATGCAGTGTCTGATGTGGGGCTCGATACTACGACCCTGGTATCATCACCTGAGCCGAAATCGACTCAGAGGCTCAACTGACTGAGCTATCCAGGAGCCCCTGTAAACGACCTCTTTAAAAGATTTAATTATACTGGAATTAAAATGAACAACTTAATAAAAAAATCAATGAATGTTGAGGAAGATACACTAGTGAGCTAGAATCAGATCCTGCTCTGAATAGGTTAAGTGTTGGTTGGGAGGAAGAGACCAAGATGAAAAAGAAAGATTGGACCATGGTTTGAAGAGTGCTGTGTTGGTGGTTTGCTTGGGGGTATGCCAAGAGCCCTTTCAGTCTGACAGGGTCTGGAGATGCTTTTTAGAGGAGATGATTTTATTCTTGAACTAGGTCTTGGACATAGGTAGGGATTAACTCCTGAGTGGCCTCCTGGGTGAGGGGTGGGTGTTTCAGACGACGGAATCCTGTATGCCAAGGGAGAGAAGTGTGAAATGTTTTCATGAGCCATTTTAAGGTTTCTCTTGGTATTATTTTGAGATACTTAGAGTAATTTACTTGAAAATACTTCGCCGTACAGGTGTAAAATGATATGCATGAGTTGGTTTTAATGTCTGCCCTAGGAAAGGGTAGTTTGTATGTGAAGGATGCCATACTCTCGCCATATTCTTGAAGTGTGCCATACTCTTGAGGGAGTACTCCCTCAAGAGGTGGTTGGTGAGCCCTGGAAAGATTCTAATCTGAAGTTCACAGCTGTGAAGTGTCTTTATCTTGGTGACCCGTTTGTTAGAAAGATTATTTTCTTTGGTGAGATGAGTCCATTTTTAAAGATACGTGGATTGGCTGGAAATCTTGGGCAAGTGGCCCACGCTTGGAAGGGTACAAGTTTCCAGTGAGCCCCGTGGATTGGTATTCTTGGCATTGGACTCTGATTTGTTTCTGCATTTTGTACATTGGAAGCCTTTGGCAGTCTGGTGAGGTCTGTGAACTCATTCTTGGAAAGACATTTTTAAATGCATCAGGGAAAATAACGTGCACAGGGATATACAGGAAACGATTTGTACTGAAATACAGATTCAAGATATTTTTAAGAAATAACAAATTTGCTCTGCTTCTGGGCCCAAGCAATCATCATTGCTGTTTCCAAGAGCCAGTTTCTGGGTCCCTCTCCCCCACTGCCACGCTCTTCTGTGTCACTTTGAGCACCCTTGGAGCTGTGGTCTTGTATTTTATAGCTGCCCCCCTCTTTGTGTGAGTTACTGTGGGACCTCCAGGCATTTGGGGCCAGAGGCTAGAATTTTGTTCAATGTGTCACCGTGTGCCAATCTGCTCTCTCAATTTAGAGTTGCTTTCTCATCTCTGATTGGTATCTTGTAGGTTATATATCCAGGTAATTGTTTTAAGGTTCATCTGGATGTTTTTAAAACAAATTCAGAGTAAACTACTCTAAATATCTCCAAAAGGAAAAAGAAACAAGGCCCAAGTCATCATCTGGATGGATCTCTAGGCCTTTAAATCTAACTTTTAGCGACTGTTTATTTCAAGGACAGTGGCAATGACAAAAACACCTTCTTCTCTGCCAAGAAACTCTGGCTCATCCACACATCCCAATTTATGTAATGTTAGTTATTTCATGTTTGTGTTCATTTCCATTCTACACCTTAGTAGCTATTAAGTTTTGATAGTGGTGGTAATAAAATCCCTGTACCTACATACTGCGAGCTCATTGACGTTATTTATGTGTGTGTGTGTGTGTGTGTGTGTGTGTGTGTGTGTGTGTAATCTACTTATGTGGGTCTACTTACACTTAATATTTGTGTAAATGTTGAGATGTATCACTCCTACTAATTTTTTTCTTGTATTTTGTGAGAGTAGATGTAGTAACCCTTCTGATTTGTATAGGAGTATATTGAAATGTTTTATTTTTCTATATTTCTTTTGTTATATTTTCTTTATATTTTCTATTAAAATTTGTCTCCATTGTTTCTCTGCTCTATGCTCCAAAGTAACTAGCGTTTTAAAACTTTAACTTTCATCTATTCTGTTTTGCTAGAATCATTGGTTAAGTTAACGATTTGCGAAGGTATGTGGTGTTTTTCATTTTAGGATTTTACAACCAATGATCTTTTCTGAAAAACCATTTATTACTTTGATTTATGTAGTTATTGCATAGAATATAAATAAAATGGATGAAACTGTTTTTCAGTGTTTATCTCCCTTGCCTTGTTCGACTTGCTAAGCATCTGGACATTTTCAGAGTAATTTTATTTTTATTTCTCTGTTTGTGAGTTATGGGCAGCTTTCTTTTGGTAATGTAATCAACTGTCATTGCTCGGGAAAAATACGAATTAAAGGTGAATAGTCAAATAATCTAATTTGTCTTATAATCTGCATTTGCCATATTATAGTAAGCACATTATTTCTCCATTACCATCCTGTACCTGTTTCTTCTTCTAAAGGATCATTCTCAGTTGGAAGGATTAAATTTCTACCATGGGATACAATTCTAATTGCCTTCAGTCATTCAGAGGAGAAGTGTTAATTAAAAAATTAAATGATATTATAACGAACTAGAGTTCTTCTTTTAAAACTGATTAAATATATTTTTAATCCAGAAATTTACATTTGGTGTGTATTTAAGTTTATAGGTATTGTTTTGGGGTACGTAGTGAGATACTGTCTGTGTCTTTTTGCAGCTTGCTTGTTTTCATTAAATATATTGATGTGAGATTTATCCATTCTATTTTTGAACTCTTATAATCAGATCTTCAGTGAATAGCTTTGAATGTGTTACTGGAAACTTTGGTTGGTGCTAGGAAATTCTTCTTCCAAGTTCTTGTACCAATTTATTGGTTTACTGTGGTATGTAGGTACCCATTTCCTCTAAGTTTTTCAAGCTGTCGGTACTAAGGTAATTTCTTAACTGGATCTGTGTAAATTGGTATCTCAGTGTTCTAATTTTCATTTCTCTGATGGTGGGTTTGAATAGTTTTCATATGTTTGTTGACTCTGTGGGTATTCTCTTTTGAAAACTATCATTTCTGTCTTTTGTCCAGTTTTGGGGGTTGTTCGTCTTTTTCTCATTGATTTTTCTCTTGCATTCTGCATATGAATCCATTTGTCAGATTTGGGGATTGCAGAACTTTCTCCTAGCCAATGGCTTTTCTTTTCATTTTGTTTCTAGGGACTCATCCTATATAAGTGTTTTTTATTTTAATGTAGTCAAACTTATTAATGTTTCTCTTTTAGTTTGTGCTTTTTAGATGCTACTTAAGAACTCCTTCCAGGGCACCTGGGTGGCTCAGTCGGTTGGGTGTCTGACTTTAGCTCAGGTTGTGATCTCATGGTCCGTGAGTTTGAGCCCCGCCTTGGGCTTGCTGCTGTCGGTGCGGAGCCTACTTCAGATCCTCTGCCCCTCGCCCTGCCCCCGCTTGCACTCTCTCTAAAAAATAAACATTAAAAGAATGAAAAAAAAGAAGTCCTTTCCTACTTTAATGCCACAAAACTATGCTCTATTTTCCTTTAAAAGCCTTTCTTTTTAACTATTCAACCTTTAAGCCTCCTGTAATTATTTTTTCAGTGTTCTCTGGTATTTTTTAACCAAGTAGATAGCTAATTGTAGCTCTCCCTTAAATGAGTAGTCTACATGTTTTTCCACTGTTGCTAATAATACTATCACTGCCCCTTGCTGAGTTCCCATATGTGTCTGTTTCTAGGCTCTTGGTTATATTCCATGAATTTCTTTGTCTAGCTCTACATTTACACCACTTGGTTTCCCTTATAGGAAGCCTGGAAACTTGGTAGGGTAAGCCATCTCTGCCCCACAATTTCTTGAAAATCTTGTATTATTCTTGATTCTCTACTGCTGTTGAAATAGACCTCTGTGCTCTGGAGCTAAAATATAATATGAAGACAGAGTTTGGGTATAAAGAAGGAGGATAGTTGCTTATTCTGCCAGGCAGAGGAGGCTGCAGGAGGCTAGTGTGTCTAAGAGTGTCAAGCCTGTCCTAGGAAAAGGCTGAGGGGTTTTCTAGGAAAATACAGGATCTGGGTGGTTTCGATAGGAATGTATAGGTATGTGCTGCCAGCCGCCTTCGTCATATCTTCCTAGGTGGTCTCATGTCTAGTGTTGGCACAACCGTCCGAGTCTCATTATTAAGTGTACGTTGAGGTCAGCGAGATGTCAACGTCGATACTGAGTTCCCGGAACAAAGCATTCTGCAGAAAAACGTATGAGGGGAAGGGAGAGGCTTCAAGAATGAGGAAGGGAAGAACTTATTCAGGGTCCAGCCTTGCTGAAGGCACCAGTGTGCCCGTCTTAATTTCCACCCATCTTTATGTTTCTATAGCATTGTCACTATTTTCCAAATACATTACAGAATCAATATGAGGAGGTAATGCAAACCTTCTTGGACTATTTATTTGTATTACACTGGAATGATGGGTTAATTTGCAGAGAGTTGACCTCTCGGAGTCTGTTCATCAATGACCATGTGTTACCTTTGTTTATTCCTTCTCTGATACATAGATCTGAGTTTCTGACCTATATCATTTTTCTTCCTTCTGAAGAACTTTTGAAAACATTTCTTGCAAGGCAGGTCTACTGGCAGAAAATGTTTTCCGTTTTTGTTTGTGTGAGAAAAATCTTTATTTCTCCTTTTACTTTTGAGGGATAATTTCACTCAGAATTCTAGGTTGGTGTTTTTTTTCTCTTAATACTTGGAATATTTCACGCCAGCGTGACCCATCAGGTCAAATGAATTGAGATAAGCACGTCATTAGTGTGAGATTTGATGTGTATGTGGCTTGAAGCCAGGTTGCGTTCCCGTCTGCTCTACCTGTGGTTTTTCAGAGGCTCAAATTCCCTCCAGGGTCCTAGTTTTTGTCTCTCCTGTTGCTTTGGGTTTCCCTAATAACTCCTTCTCACATAAAACCCGTGTCTTGCAACTCTCTCAGTGGTAATCCAGGTTGTTATACAGGAGCCCAGTTGATGTTGCGGTAAGGCATGGCCGGAGGGGAAACGTCCCACAGTCCTGTGGTTAGGATTCTTTTTGTGAGCCTCTGCGTCTGGTCTCTGACGTTCACAGGTGTTGGTCAGTTGTCCCTGCGCCTGTGCCCGGGGGAGACAGGAAGGCTCGGAGGGTGCTGGAGTTGGGATTGTCTTTCCCAGGTTGGTTAGGTTCTGCTGAAACCTTTCTATAGGCTCTGGTAAGATAGTGTCCTTTGTGTCCAGGCCTTTGTCAAGAAGAAAAGAATGTTCTGAGCGTGTTTCAAAATGGCTCATTTGCCTTCCCTCTGCTGGAAGCATGAGGGGTTTGTCTCTGATCTTCACTCTGAGAGTCCAGTGGAGACTCGGGGAAGTAAACTCCCGGGCGTGTGGGTGGTCCAGTAAGGCTGGGCACCAGGAGCTTTTATCCCCCAAGCTCAGGCTCCCAACAGTCCCTCGGTTAGTCTTTAGGTTTTGTACCAGCTGCTGACTCCACTGGCCTTTCTTCTCCCGTTAAGCTGTGATTCTGTTTGCCTGTCTCTTCAGGGGAGCGGTTTGTTCTGTGACTTCAGTTCTTGGAGGTGTCTGAGAAGAGTTGTTGATTTTGTTTGTTTCGCATTTTCCTTGTTGTAAGGATGGTTGTGACAGCTTTCAAGCTTTTTGCAGAAGTGTGTCAATGGCTATTGTACCTGTAAATATTTTCTACATTTTTTTTTTCTGTAAAAGGATACCGTAGATACCTTAGAATTTGATTGCTTCTGTAGATTTTAGCTTAATTATGTCATTTAGTTGGTTATTGTAGGCATGTAGGAATACTGTTGATTTTTGTCTGTTCATGTTCTGTCTGATGATCTTGCTTTTTGACCATGCTTAGTTGTTTTTCAAATGTGAGTTGGACACCTGTCATTTACTTCAGTCCCACTCCTCTTTTGATGTATCCTCTTAAATCTTTAAGGTAGGCGTTGACCATGTTGATGGGTGTCAATAGTGGGCTATGTTTGTTTCCTTTGCATGGTTTTTGCTTTTGACACAACTGGCAGTTCAAAGGAATCAAAATTCCTTAATGGAGTGTGACATATATGCTTTGAGCAATGTGACATCACTTAATGGAAGAGGGTGATTAAAACATCTCTGGTTCTTAGGGTCCTTGTACCAGTATCTGGATAGAATATTATATGTGAACTTACAAGGGGGTGCATGGGTGGCTCAGTCGGTTAAGCATCTGACCTCGGCTCAGGTCATGATCTCATGGTTCGTAGGTTCGAGCCCTGCTGTCTCTGCCCCTCCCCCTCTCGTGCTCTGCCTCTCTCTCTCTCAAAAATAAATAAACATTAAAAACCTTTTTTTAAACTAGAATAGGTTAACACTGGTGGGTTACTGCCCACGTGTAGAGATCTTTACCTGTGCAGGGCTTCATCTCATTGGTCTGGATAGCAGGATGGTCTTGTGGGGCTGGGAACAGTTTCTCCTGCCCTTTTATCAGTGTAGGGAGAACAAATGCTTGTCTTAGGACCAGGAATACATTCAATTGTAAACAACGGGAATTTTGTTTCTTGTCACCAAAATAGTTCATCAAAGGAGAGTAGTAGGTTTCCAAATTAGACTGCAGAAATGATTTGTCCTTTCTTCACTGTTCATTTTCATCGGGGGGAATCAATTTGTTATTTTGGAGTTGGTTTCAAACCACATTTGATTGTACCCTCAATAACTAGGAAATCCTAGAGGTGGTTTGAATAGTGGATTTATATCTTTTGAATATGTTTCTAAAAATAACCAAGATTAACTTGTCATAGCTCTTTGATGTATTTAATAAAACACAAAGATTGGGTGTCTCCTTTCCCCCCAATATTTTGGTTGTGTAGTTTAAACTTGAATAATGATCACTAGCTTATATATATTCATTTGGTGGTTTAATGTCAACCCATGCCAACCGGATTTTGGATTATATACTAAGGTTCCTTTCATAGACTCTGAAGGTTTTGATAAATTACTGTTTTGATGATCAGAATGTCATTTTGACCTGAGGACTTTTTCAGAGTTAAATGAGCCTGGTGGTTTATGTAGAGTTTAAATCCAGGATAAATTTAGCTGTTGATTTTCCCCCTCTTTTGATTAGTGATTCTGTCAGTGCAAAAAGCACAGAAAGTAGTTAATACCAGTTTTGTGATTATAAACATTTGAACCAAGTCTTTCACATCTCTTCTTTAAGGTTGTTGATTATATCCTGCCACCCTTGGTCTCCTTGGTTCAGAGCCAAAATGGTAAGTGTGACCCCGTCACTGAGAATGCCAGTAGGTGCACATTCTGTTTTCATTCTATCGCCATGGACTCACATTCTTGGCATTTTTCTTTCAAGTGGAGTGGAGACTCTTCAGCTTGCGGTTGCTCTCAGAAACCACATCTCTACTCGTGAACCAGGAGGTCGGGGATGGCAAGAAGGAGGCGAATGTTGACTCTGACAGCAATCTACTGGCTCTCATTAGAGATGTCTTACTTCCCCAGTAAGTCCCACGTGCTGCATTCGCGCGGAGAAGTGCAAGATGTCTGGAAGCTTCTGTCAGACTAGTTCTAATGATGGGGTTGAGGTCTTGATGTTCTTATGTTTTTGTACATATGCTTACGTGCTCGCAAAAAAGAAATTTGGGAACAGAGGCACTACAGACTACTACACTGCCTAGAACCCAGGAGAATCCATTTAGAGCCTTAGCTGTTTTCCATAAGGCACATGACTCTGAGGTTACGCAGATTTAAAGGTGTTAATGGCCAGAAGGTAAGGTTTATTATTCAAGGTCAACATTACAAGACTACTGGCACGTGGAATCGGGATGTTTCTCTGACCCTACTCAGAAATCAAAGAGATGGACAGAAATCTTCCTTCACCCCAAACTCTTGGAACGGAAATTAAGTTTAGTTACAAATAGGATATTTCAGCAGGGCTGCAGGGGGGTGGTTGGTGGTGCTAGAACAAGTAATGACGATTAGTTAACAGAATGGGGTTACGTTTTTCTTCTACTCCATTGCTCAGGTAGCAGACACGGTAGGGTGACTACCAAGAGGACCCAGTGAAAACACGTGAAACTCTAAAATGACACCTTGTAATTGAGGCACACTGAATTTTTTTTCTCCCGCACTATGAGTCTTATCAAAAGTACAGGGTTACCTCGTTTTATTATGCTTTGCTTTATTGTGCTTCACACACGTTGCACCTTTCAC
Organism: Lynx rufus; assembly: GCF_022079265.1. Taxonomy (NCBI): domain Eukaryota; kingdom Metazoa; phylum Chordata; class Mammalia; order Carnivora; family Felidae; genus Lynx; species Lynx rufus. Next base: position 9,209,433 of record NW_025814867.1, on the reverse strand, counting down.
AGTTGAAGGTCTGTGGCATCCCAGTGTTGAGCAAGTCTCCAGTTTTCCCACAGCACCTGCTCGCTTCATGTCCCTGGGCTACCTTTTGGTAATTCTCACAGTGGTTCCAACTTTTTTATTACTGTATTTGTTTCCATCTGTGATCAGTGATTATGACTCGCTGAAAACTCAGGTGATGGTTAGCGCATTTTAGCAGTAGAGTTTGTAAAAAGTATGTGAATTTTTTTTTAAGACATAATGCTATTGTACACTTAATAGACTATAGCATAGTGCAAACTAACTTTTATACGTGGTGGGAAACCAAAAAGTTCGTTTGACCTTTTTTATTGCTGCATTTACTTTACTTTGGGGGCCTGGGTTGGAACCTACTATATCTCCAAAGCATGCCTGGAGTTAAAGTTGAAAAACACATGCCAGATATCACTGTTAAGGAAAGTTTTACAGAATTCAAGGTTGCACGTCATGCGTTGATGTGCCTGCTTGATCCTGGTGTCCTCGGGGGCCCGAGCTGCAGTCTGAGGTCAACAGGTTTTCAGGAACAGCACTTTTCACCAAATGCTCCCCTCAGTTTGTTCAACCTCTCCAGATCTCCGGTTCTCATTGAGGAAAAAATTAACTTCCACGATGTATAGAAACCTGGTCTGATTATATTTTGAAGCATTCAAGCCCTCGTCGTTGGTTTAGGAAGGTACATTTGTGAAGCCTGTGGCCAATGTGTCTGAGCCGCCTCCTGGCTGAGGGGGCCTGTCTTGACAGGTTGGAGTTGAATCTGTAATGACTTGGTTTATCGAGCCAGACTCTTGTTTCTTTTATTCCTGCACTGCTGTACTTGGTCTCAGGGAGACTCCTGATAATGAATATATACTGTAAGAATACTTTTCTTACTGTGTGGTTCAGTCGGTTGAGTGTCCGACTTCAGCTCAGGTCATGATCTCGCAGTCCGTGAGTTTGAGCCCCGCGTCGGGCTCTGTGCTGACAGCTCAGAGCCTGGAGCCTAATTTGGATTCTGTGTCTCCCTCTCTCTCGGTGCCTCCCCCGCTCATGCTTGCATCCTCTCTCTCTCAAAAATAAATAGATATTAGAAAAATTTTATTTTATTTTATTTTATTTTATTTTATTTTATTTTATTTTATTTTATTTTATTTTATTTTATTTTATTTTATTTTATTTTATTTTGTTATTTTTTTTATGTCCTTTTCTGCAAGAACCAATGTTTATTAAGAAGGTACAGGCCCGTTTACAATAAATATCAATAACATCATGAAAGAGTGGAACTATTGTATCAATACTGAACTTGTGTAACCAAAGCACATTCTGTATTTAAGGAAACACAGCATACACGTACCAAAACAAAAACAAAGAAACAAAATCAAAAGAAGACAAACCCATACACAGCAAAATCAAACATCAGCCTTAAAATGAAAAAATTTAAAAAAGAATACTTTTGATACCCAAAGTAAAAAAGTGGTTATGTATATAAAAAAAAAAATTTAAAACTTTGTTCGGTGGAGCTTTCTCAGTAAGAAGCTCTCAATGAAAGTATCTTTGGTTGCATATGTTATCTCGGAGTGTGTATGTTTGTACTTCCATGGGTAAATATGAGATTAGAACACTCTCTCATGGGATTAATTCATGCTTTTAGTGCCATTTTACACTTCTGATCTGTATGTAATTACATGCGTATTTCTGACAAGAAAATACATAGGTATAAAAATATATTTGTGCAAAATGTGATTTACTTTGGATATCTGCTATCTAACGGCTTATACAGAAGCATTTTTTAGGGCCTGATATGTGCCCCCACCATAGGGACAGGGTTTTCTTTAACAGGACTTCACAGTTTAGTGATAGCTGGTGAACACCCGTGCAGATTTGAAATGAAATTTCTTCATATCTTGAAGTCTGTCCACTTTTGGAACAGTTTATAAAATAAAAAGTGTTAACTCTATAATCCTGTGCTTTTGTTTTACTCATCTGAGCTGGATTAAATAATACGTCTTTCTCGTAACACGTATCTTTATGTTTTCCAGAGATGAGGGGTTGCAGAGAAAAATACAAATGAAACCACATGGCAGTTGAAGAACAAAAGTAATGTAGACGAGTTCAGGTTTTTATTAAGCAACTTGAAATCCACTTTGGATAATAATAATAGGGAGTTGGTTGGGACATGGAGTAGGATGTTTTCACGGCTTGTGGACTGATTCTGATGTGAAGCATGGATCTTGGCTTTGCAATTCACGCTCTCAGCCTCAGTCTTCTCATCGGTAGAATAGAGACCGTGGTACCTAACTCAGATGATACTTGCAGGAATTAAATGGGATGCCTCTTGTAAGACGCTTAGTACGGTGTGTGGGGCAGAGTACGCCCTTGGCAACAGCAGCACGACTGTTATTATTAGGTATGGTATCATCTCTCCTAGTAACCTTTAAAATGAAGATTGTAATAATACGGTCATAGTGATAACAGTACCTACTTCAGACCTGTGAAGTGGCTATTGAAATAAATATTGCTGATTGTGCCTCCTTGGAATATATGTAAATGCTCAGTAAACGTTATGTAAAAACTTAAAAAGTGAAATACAAGTAATACGTTTATTTACTTTGACTTTGGAAACCTAGAAGTCTTGGCAAGGAGTTTGGTCTTTGATGATAACTCTTGGTAATTAGAAGTTTAGAGATGCTAATAATAGAAAATTTGTGTTCTTCGTTGAGTAGGTAAATATATGGCTTAAATCTTGCCATTTGTGACAGCATGAATGGTCCTAGAGGATATTACGTTAAGTGAAACAAGGCAGACTTGAGAAAGACAACATTTGGTTTCACTTAATATGTGAAATCAAAAAAACATAAACACATGAACAAGGAAGACAAAAACAGACGCATAGGAAATAAACTGTTGGTTACCTGAGGAGGTTGGGGAGGTGACAGATGGTGATAACTAGACAGAGATCATTTTGTAGTGTGTAAAAATATTGAATTTCCATGATGTATGACTGAAACTAATAAAATATTGTATCTCGCTTGTACTTTAAAAAAAGAATCGTGAAGTTTCTAGAGTTTGTAAGAGTGACCTACATCTGTTTTGGTTTGGCAAATACACATATTAATGTCGATACTTCTAATATATTTTAAATGTTTATTTATTTATTTGTTTAGAGAGAGTATGAACGGGGAAGGGGCAGAGAGAGAGAGGGAGACAGAGTCTCCCAAGCAGGTGCCGCGCTGTCAGCACAGAGCCCGACACGGGGCTCAAACTCACCAACTGTGAGATCATGATCTGAACTGAAATCAAGAGTTGGATGCTTAACTGACTGAGCCACCCAGGCGCCCCTTAGTGTTGATACTTTTAATTTTGTTAAGGTTTTAATCCGTCTTCGGCCTTAAATAATACTTATGCTCTAAAGTCAAGATGCTGGGCTTTTCTTGCACATATGCAGTAGGTTTCCCAGTTTTCACTCAAAAGTGTCGTATTAAGACTATTTTATTTGTAAATAGTAACACTCACACTAATTTGGAAAATAATTGTGTGCTCACATTAGGAGCTTGTGCTCACATCTAATATAGCTGGATTCGGGGCTTTGAGTGATGTCTACAGTCCTGTGTGTTTGTGTCTTTCTCACCGTCTCTCTGCTCTGCCTACAGTTACGTGACTTTGTTCTCATAGAGGCTCTTTCTACTTGGTGGTTAAATGGCTCCTGGGCGGTGATCCTAGGGAAAGAGTGGATGTCTTTTGTCATAGCTTTAACAAAATGTTCAGGGAGGGCAATAATTTAATCTTGTTAAATACCATGTGATACCTGTGTTCAGAACGACTGTGTGATATAAATGAAAACTCAGTTGTAAGAATAAATATCTTCTTAAATATTAGTTATGGTTCTCTCAGAGAAATAGAACCAATAGGAGGCATGTGTATATATAGAGAGTTACAATAAGGAATTTGCTCACATGACTGTGGAGGCTGAGAAATCCTGAGATCAGCACTCGGCAAGCTGGAGACCCATCAGACCCACCTGATGGTGTAGTCTGTTTTGAGTCTGAAGGCCTGAGAATGAGGAGAGCTGATTGGGGGTACGTATCAGTCTGGAAACTGATAGGCTGAAGATTCAAGAAGAGCTGATGTTTCAGGGTTCCAGGGTGACTCAGTCTGTTAAGTGCCCAACTTTGTCTCAGGTCATGATCTTGCAGTTCGTGAGTTCGAGGCCCACGTCAGGCTCTGTGCTGACAGCTCAGCCGTGGATTCTGTGTCTCCCTGTCTCTCCCTCTCTCAAAAATAAATGAACATTAAAAAAAACTTAAAAAGGAAGAGATGATGTTTCAAGTCCTAAGGCAGCAAAAGGAACAGTATCCCAGCTCAAGGCAGTAGAACAGAGGAATTCCCTTTCACTCAGCATTTTTGTCTTACTCAGGCCTCGAACGGATTGAATGAGGCCCACCCATATTGGGCAGGGCAATCGGCTTACTTAGTTTACTGACTCAAATATTAATCTTATCCAGACAGACCCAGAATAATGTTGGGCCAAATATCTCTGTGCTCGTGGCCCAGTCAAGTTAACAGGTAAAATCACCCATCACTTCATCTATCATAAATAACAAGGCTGAATTGCTTCCTATATAAATTAATGAATTAAGAGAAAAGAATTGTTACATCTTCACAGCGTATGTGCTTTGGTTTCTGAAGAGTTGAACTTAAGTTGTATTTGTTCAGTGCCTTTTCTCTGGACAGTTATCATACCATGGCAGGCGAGATGGTGTTTCATTTAGACTTTGAAATCTAGATAGGATTGCATAGAAAGGGTGTAATCTAGATAGGATTGCATAGAGAAGAGGAGTAGGTCTTCTGGTCAAGAATAGGGTAAGCAAAGGCATGGAAGAGGCAGAGTAGTGAGAAGTACGCAGGCCAGCTGATTTCCAGCAGATATCTGCATGTGATAGTTGCGTGATGTGAGCCAGGGAGGGAATATTTTTCTCTTAATCAGCTTATCTATTCACTGGTACTAATTTGAGGACATCTTACTGTAGATGTTGCTGTAGTTGCTGGGAATAATGACCGAGATAGGCACAGCTTTTATGGAACATGGACAGTCTGCCAGAGCCAAATAATACGGAAATTAATATTTTTTAACTAAAGAAGTCTGTAAGCTCTGCAAATAGAAGTGTTTACATAAGTATAACTTAAATACTGAAGCCCGCTTCCTTCAACACTGAGCCTGTGTAGTATTCATGAACCTGCCACAGAGTACAGGTTCTTTCTGAAATGCTCTGTGTGTTTACTACCCCTTAGCTTTTGAATTTCACAATTTACCCACTTAACTGTCTAAAGCTCAGTGTTTCTCAACGTTTTATGACCTTAAGACACTATTTCTGATGGCTTATCTGTTAACATCTCCCGAGAACTCCTTTGATCACGGTTTTGAAATCCTACTCAAGGGCATTTCCATTAAGATCAAGAACAAGAAAAAGATGCTCACCATCAAAACTTTTATGTAACTTTTCATCATGAGTATTAACTAACGTGATGATACGGGAATATTAAACTCTGATATCCTATTAGATTCGTATTGATGCATAACAAATCACCACACACTTAGTGGCTTTAATCAGCATCTGCTCAGCCCTGTAGGTTGGAAGTCTGACATGGTGTGACTGGGTCCTCTGCTCCGGATCTCATGCCCCCGAAGTCCGGCATCTGCGGGTGTCCTTGCCTGAAGACTAGGGGAGAAACCGGCTTGTTGAGGTCGTTGGCAGAATTAGGTTTCTTGCAGTTTGCATTAGTTTCATACCACACGCTGACTGGCTCAAAACACCAGAAATTTCTTCTTTGACAGATTAGGAGGTTGGAAGTTCACAGTCAAAGTCTTGGCAGTGTTGGTTCCTTTTGGAGGCTCTGAGGGAGAAACCATGCCTCTCTCCTGGCCCGTGATGGCTGCCAGCAATCCTGGGTTTATAGCAGCATCCACAACAATCTCTGCCTGTCTTCTCATGGCCTTCTTCCCTGTGTCTGCCTTGAATTTGCTTCTGCTTTTCTCGTATAAGGACACCTGTCATTATGTTTTTTTTTTTTTTTTTTTTTTAGTATTTGGTTTGAGAGACAGAGCAAGCAGGGGAGGGGCAGAGAGACAGGAAGAATCCCAAGCAGGATCCGTGCCATCGGCACAGAGCCTGATGCAGGGCTTGAACCCACGAACTACGAGATCATGATCTGAGCTGAAATGAAGAGTTGGACACCTAAATGACTCAGCCACCCAGGCGCCCCATAAGCCCCTTCCAAAGAAGGTCGATTTCACAGGTCCTGGGGGTTAGGACTTGGGCATATTGTTTGGGACCATTATTCACCCTGCTGCACAGTTGTAGGACCAAAGTCCTCCCCTTCCCTTAGGTGCCCACATTTCTTTTCCCCAGGTCTCTCCAACTTTAACTCAGCAACACTTGTCAAACCTCCCTCATGTGTGCAACCTCTCTGAGCTCCTCTTCTGCAACCACCTTGAGAAAACTCTGTGTGTTAAAGTAGGTGATGTTGGCCATTGGTAGTCTGGGTCTCGTGATTAGAATATACTTATAGACAAATCTTGGCCCTGCCACACTTGGTGTATATGCCCTCACTTCTTGCCCTCTTCTTTCTTCCTTCAGTTTCCCCTCCTTCAAGATAGCTGGAATGCTGCTGATGTAACTTGAGTTTTCTGTGTGATTCATGAGAAAAAGTTTTTTTCTGGGAAGAAAAATAACCGTATATACTTGAAAAATTACTGTGATTTCCTTCAGCTGAAAGACAAGGTTTAATCTGAAAGTGTCATGCAGAAGAGGCAATATTTAATGGAACTTAAGTCCAGAATGACTTCATCCATTAAAATCGGCACCTCTCTCCAGCTTAATATCCAATGAACTCATAGTATTGAAAGTAATCTTCTCCTGACTGGTTTTTGTCTGAGACTTGTTGCATAAGGTGTGGGCATTTCTCCTTCAACATTTAACCACAAATGGGGCTAGATCCTTAACTCAGGTAAGACACCATTGCTCTTCTTGGGGAAGAAGAAGTTTTAATATTCATACAGAGGTAAATGTCATTTGTACTATATTGTGTGATTGTGCATACAAGGGTGAAAGCCTTTCCTTTCATCCTCCCTCCTTTTTTTCTTTCTCTTTCTTTCTTAGTTAATTCATTCCATAAATACGTATTGAGTGACTTCGATGTGCTGGGCATGGAGAATGCTATGGTGGGCAAGATTGAATCCCTGCCCCTCAGTGCAATTACATTCTGGTGGTTGAGACAAAGAAGTAAACAAATAAATACGTAAGATCACTCCAGTTAATTGTGAGCATTGTATAGAAAAATAAAACACAAAACAGTGTCAGAGGATAGAGAAGGATAGTAAAGGGAATGAGGAAGGGGTTGTTTCAGGTAGGATAGTCAGGATAGGCTTTACGTAAGGCAGCAAGCCATGGCGAAAATCTCTGGAATTTGCCTTGGCTAGACTGGAACTACTTTGCTAACGTGTACTTTAGTTTTCATATTTTCTTTTAGCTTTGTGTGTTTTGAAAAGAGATCATGCTGATATAAATGTGCTTAGAGTGTTTTTATGACAATATGGCATTCGGCATTTCTCTCCTGGGGAAAATGAGTACTGCCTTTCTTCTTTATAATTCTCTTGTGACTTGTACAATCACCAGGGCCATAATGACTTTATAAATTATTAAGGCTTTGTTTTTTAGAATCTCAGAAAGGACTATATTCTTTACAAATTAGAATTGTATTTTCTTTTAGAAATTGGAATTTATAAGTGGGTTCCATTAGTGGCAATACACCATAGAGCTGTTTATCGGGCTTTGAAATAATATCCAGTAAAAGTCATGAGTTTGACTACCTGGTTTATATGTTGTTTGCTTAAAGAACATCCAGATGGTTCTGTATTGCGTATTTGTCTCCCTTAACCACAAGTATTCTATGTTAAAATAGACATGAACTTGGCCATTTCTGGTGGGAATCAGAGTAGGTCGAGTATTTCAATTTTAGCTTTTCCTTAATTTTATTTTGCAGATAAAATTTAAATCACAGATGTTTTTGCAGCAGATAGAAGCATCATAAATTTCTACTTTGTTCCTTTTACCTAAGCCTTTGCTGTTTTGAGTGTGTACCTAATCAGTGCATTTAGGTAGAGTGATTCCCGCCTGCCCTCTGCCCCAGGACACAACCTATAGGAATCTAAATTGGGATAATTTTGGAATTAAAGGAGGGGTAAATATTCTTGTATCCTTCTGACTTGGGATAATTCTAATACTCCAGGTTTTTAGATAATATTTTGTTTGTTGCTTTATTGAAGTCTTTTTTTTTTTTTTTTTTTTTTTTGCCTTTCAGGTCTTTGTAATAAAAATTTGCTGTTGATTTTATTGAAGAAATCCAGACGAGATTAGGGTTTACTATCTGAAATTATATTGTAACATTTTCTTTGAGGTCATACCTGTTTTTCTTTCACTTAAAGAAATATATATGTGTATATATATATATATATATATATAAATATATGTGTATATATGCCATTTGTTTCTCCATCCACTTATTTATCCATTTAACTTCTGATAGACTTCAGTATCTATGCATCCATGCAAGACAATGGAATATCATGTAGAATTTAGGTCACGTAAAAATCACAAGACCGAAAAGTTCTCAAGATATCCACTCTTTATTTGGTTTATACCCTCTCTTAGTTCATAAAATTTTGAAATTGACTCAGGATATCACCTAGTCAAATTTTGGATGAAACTATACAGAAAATGCCCAAGAGTAGATTATCTACTCTTTGCTCACAGAGGTCTGAGGGGAGGTCTTCAAACCGCTCGAAAGGCAGATTTCACCTCCACGCCTTTGCTGTTTGGTAGCCTTCTCTTAAGGTAACCTTACACCTCTCTTTCCTCTAAGCCCTAAGTGTTGAATCCATCTTGCTTTCTGTTAGATATGCCTTTTAACACAGTTTTCCTCATATCTTTCCCTTGCTCAAAAACCCTTTACATTGTAGAAAGTAATATTAACAGCGCTTACCCAGCCATTCAAGGCTCTCCAGTTTTGCCTTTTGGCAACCATTTTATGTTAATAACTGCCCGTGCCTCTATATGATCTCTCCATTCTAGTGAGATTTGCTTAGTACTTGTTGAAATTTACTCCTGGGAACCTGTCTTTTCTGTCAATTCTCACACACCAGACTGTGATATCTGTATCTATTCTAATATAATCCTGTTTTATTGACTGTCTTGTAATTTACTTATCTATACCTACATTTCTTTATTATTATTATTATTATCATTATTATTATTATTTGAGAAAGAGAGTGGGGGAGAGGTAGAGAGAGAGGAAGAGAGAGAATCCCAAGCAGCCTCCAATGCTGTCAGCACAGAACCCAACACGAGGCTCGAACTCCTGAACCATGAGATCATGACCTGAGCCGAAACCAAGAGTCAGACGCTTAATTGACTAAGCCACCCAGGTGCCCCTCTACACCTATATTTCTAAATGTACTATAAATCATTTAAATAATTTCCAGTTGCTGAGTATCTAGGATTTTCCCAGTATTTCACAATTATATCTACTGCTACAAAGAACCACTTTCAGGGCTACATCTTTGGGTATGTACTGTTTCTCTTTGTTGAATCTCTAGGGTTGGAATCATAAACTGACTTATGTTTGTAAGGGCATTTGTTGGGTATGTGTTGGCAGATTTTTTTCAGAGGTGATGAAGAGTTTATGTGACCAGTTTCCATTTATGAACCTATTTTATTGTACCCTTGTTATCTCTTACTTGAATTCCTTCAGATATTAGTGAAGTTGGCAGTCCTCCCCCCCCCCCCCCCCCGCCCACCCCTCCCTGCTGGTCCCATGCTTCTTGGCCATTTACATTCTTCTTAGGTAGATTTTGTTCAGTTTTTTTTTTTTTTGGATGTTTATTGGTTTGCAATAGCTCTTTATATATTAGAATATTTACTGTTTCCTACCAACATTCTGCAACTTTTTCCTTCATTTGATTTGTTTATGGTGGTTTTGCCATTGAGAAATATTACTTAAAAACTTTAAAGCAATAAAGTTTTTTGATTCATTTCTTATTGTCATGCTACAGAGGGCTTTGTGATTATGTGAATACTCATTTCAGTCTTTTAATGGAAGTTAAATTTTTTTACTTAAATTTTAATTACTTGACAATATATTTTCATAAGCTATGTCCTGACCATTCTAACTCCTTTCTAAGATCACTCTTTCTTGTCCAGTATTGTATCACCTTTCTTTCCTTTTAATTTGTGTGTGTGTATGTATTTTCTTGGTCCCACCCAACACTTAACAATCATCGTGGTTTTGGGGACACCTGGGTGGCTCAGTTGCTTAAGTGTCTGACTCTTGATTTGGGCTCAGGTCATAATCTCACAGTTAGTGGGATGGAGCCCCATATCAGGCTCTGTGCTGATAGCATGGAGCCTGCTTTGGATTCTGTGTCTCCCTCTCTCTCTGCCCTCCCCCACTCATGTGCTTGCTCTCTCTCAAAATAAATAAACTTAAAAAATTATTATTATGGGTTTGTAAAGTAATTCAGCTTTTCGTTTAGCAGGATCTTCCTCACTGTACTTCTCTCTGAAGTTCCTTGGATATTCTGGAATTCTTCCCCCCCAGATTGGCAGAGTGGACCTCTTTAAGATATGGGCCTTCCCTTACCCTCAACAGAATTTCTACTCTTTCCACTTGGCCAATTCTTTGGCCACTTCCCCAGAGTGACTTCTCCCAATAATGCAGAGTTCTTTTGATAGCCTGTTTCTACTTCCTGCCAGCTTACCTAATTGGGCATCAGTTTCACCAGGCACTTGACCAGATAGGGAAGAGACCGCCCCTTGGATTCCTGAATAGGTGATTTTTAGTGGTTTTCTCTTCTTTGGGATAGATGTGGATTTAGTATGAATGGCTTTTCTTGCTTGGGTCCTAGCTGTTGGGGACCTGGAAAAGAGCCCTTATTTATAAGGGAGGATTCTAGAAGTAAAAGAGTGTGGAGGCTTATGTTGCTAGTGATCTCAGTCTGTGGCCAGGCTCAGTGCATTCAGAGTGCTCCTCTCCAGCCTGTGCCCACTGGAATGGGCCAGTTCTTCCCCGGTCACTCTCCTTCCAAGCCTTTTCAGAAGTCTAGGCTTATCACTGTTTTTTCCCCCCTGCCAAGTCACATTCAGAGGAGTGTGAGATCCAATTACTATCAGCTCAGCTGCTTTATCTCCGTTAGGAAGACAAGCTTAATAAATCACAGCATTCTCTTGGCTAGTTCTTGCTGACCATTATAAACCTATCTTTGATGAAATGGAAGTATATTCAATATATTCGGTATTTGTATTCCAAACATATCTATTATGAATCTTACCCTTCTTTTCCAAGGGGAGAGAAACATAATATTCTTTGGGAAAACTCTCACGCACAGGCCAGTACAGGCTTCATCTTTCCCTCCTGTTTCAAGGTTAGATAACCTCAAACAACCTAAGACATTTGAATTTCAGACAGTCAAGCTTCCTCCGTGTGTTCTTTATAAATGTAGATTCTGTATATTCTTGTTAACTCCATTTTAAAATTTTTTTATATTTTCTCAGTCTTATTGAGATTGTCTATTACATTTCTAACCAATTGTCCATATCTTCCGTTGTGTTTTCCACAAGAAAAGTACAGAAGATCACATGGGAAGCGTTTTAAAACTCCTAGGCTTATGGCCCTTTCCTCAGTGATTCAGCTAAGTCTGGGAATGAGGGCAACGGGAGCCAGTTGTCCAGGGTGAGAATTGGACTGACGCATCAGAAATCTCCCATCCCCCCTTCATTTGAAATTCTCTGGCTGACAATTCCCAAATACTGGTAAGCGGCTGAAGAGTGCATTCTCCTCTTATCTGACTTGCATACATCACTTTAAACTCAGTAAAGCCTCAGTTTCCCTCTTCAGGACGTGTGCCCTAAAGAGCTAATAACTTAGCAAGTGTGGGGTGCTCAAGCCCTTCACATTAATGACAAAGAAACTGGCCCTTGATGGGCTGGGAGATAACTTCTGAGCCTTCAGAATATCCTGCCAGGTGAAGAGTCTCTGTGCACATGAAGCCTTGAGCCATGCCAGACCCTTTACGCTAACGCTGTGAATCTGGGTGGGGGCCTTGGGCAATACCAAATCAGCTTGACCCCTGGAGGGGCTGGAGCCCTAAGCACTAAGGTTAGCCACGCGGACGCTCCACGCCCGTGCGACTGACGCCTGATGAAACCCTGGACACCAGTGCTCTAGTGAGCTTCCCTGGCTGCTAGTCTTTCATCCTTGTTGCCCACACACCTCCGCTGGGAAAGGGCAACTGGAGGCTCATAACCGGTCCCTCCTGGACTCTGCCCTGTGCATCTCTCATCTTTGCTGGTTTTCACCGTAACAAACTGTGATCGGTAGTGTAACAGCTCTTCTGTGAGTCTTTCTAGTAAATCATTAAACTGGAAGGTTGTCTTGGGTACCCCCAACTTAGGATGTAAGAGCTTTTTATTTTACAAGAAAGGAATAATGATTTCTCTCTAATATGTGGAGTTGTTCCTTTTTTTTTTTTCAAACTGGATGTTAAATGTTATGAATACATGTTAAATGTTATGAATACATTTTTTTAACACCTCTAAAGGTGTTTCTGCGATGTTTGTTTTATTCATATGATAAAATGTAGCGTTTTCCTAAATTTGATTATTTTCAATCCTAAAAGTACTTATGCTCGGTTGTGTTGTATTTTTTTGACATGTTGTTTTCTTTGATTTATTAAATAATTTTTGAAACATTTATTCATTTTTGAGAGATGGAGAGAGCGCATGAGTGGGGGAGGGACAGAGAGAGAGGGAGACACAGAATCCGAAGCAGGCTCCAAGCTCTGAGCTGTCAGCACAGAGCCCAACATGGGGTTTGAACCCACGAACTGTGAGATCATGACCTGGGCCGAAGTCGAATGCTTAACCGACTGAGCCACCCAGGCGCCCCTTTTCTTTGATTTATTAACATTTATGATTTTCTTATGAATGATTGATATTTAGATTTTTATCTTTGACATACCTGGGCAAAACTTTTAATTACTAGGATTTAAAAATATTTTATAAGAAACTTCTAAAATTCTGAAAGGTGATACTTCCTGTCTCCTTAAACAGAGCACTCTACCCAATTTAACATTTTCTTGACTCACTACCCCTGTTTTGAACATGATGGTGTATAATGGGCCCTGTGGTCCCATCGAGGTACGAGCAGCTGTTTCTTGTACGTTAAATGCTCCCCAGACTTCTCTCTGTTTGGAGTTCTTGGATTAGCTTTTTTGTGTGTTTCCTATGCCTTCAAGTCCCAGTTCTTTCTGTAATAGTCCCTCTCCTCCCTTTACTTGGCTCCTATTTTAATGGCTGTGGGATTAGAGACTGCATAATTAAGCTTGTTATATAATGATTTCCAAAATGAGAGTAAATAGGCTCTGATAAGAGCCTGGGGCCTTATTCTCTAGATGAAAAGCATCCGCTTCATGTCATGGACTTTTAAATATACATTTTGGGTTTGGGGAGGTGTTTTAACTCCCTTTTAGTTGTTGGTTGTTCCAGAGAGTTGGCTCATAAAGTTGATTGGTTGGTTTGTTCATCTGTCCATGTGTCCATCCATTTATCCAACTGTCCATCCCTTTACCTGCCACTTATTTATGGAGCACCTACATGGTGCCATATACCAAATAGCTGAGCCTGAAAAGGGGAGGATACAGTATGTTAACCAGCCTGTGCCTGACAACATGGGAGCAAAGTCTGAGCTGTGTTGTGGGAATTTTTAATAAAGGCCTTCTGTTTATTTATCTTTTGAGTTTTATTCTCTCTGGCAATCATTTACATTTCACATGTTCAAGTGGTAATGAGAAAAGTGCTGTGCAGAAACGAGTTAACACGGCAGGTCTGAGACTGCTGTCCTTAGAAAGGCCGGCCCTCGGCTGGCTGGCATCTTCGAACTTGGCTCTCCGAGTGTTGCCAGTCACCGTTTAACTGATGGGGGGAGTTCAGGGCGGCCAGGCCATTGTGCAGCCAGCATGCTTTATGCCGAACGCCTGCTTTCCTCCTGGGATGGATTTTGATACTTGTTAGAGGTTGCGTAAGCGTCCAGCGCCCAGTAAAAACCTGGGTCACTTGAGTCTCTGATGGGCAGAAAGACCACACACGTGTGCCACGTTTTTATTGCCGGAGGGAAGACTGTGCTGTCTCTGACCTCTTACTGAAGGAGATAGCATAAGGAAGCCTGTGCACAGAATCCTCCTGGCTCCTCCTGCGTCCTTCTCCCTGATGACTCATCTGCGTGCCCTGGCCACAAAGCTCTACTGAATGAATGTCCACCATGACTCCACCGTGAGCAAATCTCTGCACTTGAGGGTGGTCTTGGGGTCCCTGCCACAGGTGCCTGATGTTTATCAGTCTCTTACTCTGTGTGTAGCCTCACGCCGATCCTTTTACACGGGTCGTCTCATTGCAGCGTCCCCAAAACGGACCTCTGTGCGGCGGGTGGGTGCCCTCATCACCACTGGCAAGTGAAGCTGTTTGAAGGTTCATGAAGTTAAGTGCCCTGTGCCGGTCCTTCAGCTCACACATTGGCTTCTTTTTTCCCCCAGATGTTGGCACCTTATGGTTTATTGCTTCCGTTGTCCAGAGGGGAGGTTAAGTGAAGAAAACCACTGAGTATTTTTTTCATCACTTTATCATCTCAGGTATGAGCACATCCTCGCGGAGCCTGACCCGGTACCAGCTTATGCTCTGAAACTGCTCGTGGCCCTGACTGAACACAACGCAACCTTCACCAGGTACTGTAACCCCAGATTTAAAATGGATTTTGTGTGTTCTAACAATGTCACAGATGATGAGATTCTGAAAGGCTAACGTTTGAGTTAACCAAAGTGGTCATTTCTCACGTTTGATGGTTTGTGCTGTCTGTCATTGATGCTGTTTTGGGTCCTGTTCTCATATTTTTATCCCCTTATTGGACTTTCTGTGGAAAGTCAACTGTGGAGTTCATGGTGCTTTAAAATGATAAATTCTTTAACGAGAAAGAAACTAACATATACTTTTAAAAATGTCGATTGGTGCCTCCTATTGTACTGAGCAGTTTATTAAATCTGTAGTTTTGGACTCTACCATTTTGCTTAGTTGGCATACTTCTTTTAAGCACTTCTTTTTAAAAAAATTTTTTTTTTAATGTTTATTTATTTTTGAGACAGAGAGAGACAGAGCATGAACGGGGGAGGGGCAGAGAGAGAGGGAGACACAGAATCGGAAGCAGGCTCCAGGCTCCGAGCCATCAGCCCAGAGCCCGATGTGGGGCTCGAACTCACGGACCACGAGATCGTGACCTGAAGTCGGACGCTTAACCGACTGAGCCACCCAGGCGCCCCTCTTAAGCACTTCCTAATAGTGCCTCTGTTGAAGATACTACGTGTGGTGCAAATTTTACAAAACTAGTTGCTAGGATAGTGGCAACTGCTTTCAGTCTTGCACAGGAGAGCCCCCAGGTACATACAAGGGGTGAAGCGGAAGCCCTCCTTGCTTTCAGTCAAGAAAGCTAGTTTTGGTTGTTAGGTGACATCTGGGGACCTTTGCGTTTGGACACCGTCTGCAGGTGCACTGACTTCTACAGTCGCCGGTTGGTCTTTAACAAGGAACTGAGTCACACAGCCCCAACCACCTGGATTTCATCTGGTCTCTTGTTCCACCACAGAAGGTAGTGAATAGTGACGAGCCACCAGCAGTGCTCCTAGTGAACAGGAAAGACTGTAGACCATCCATTCAGAGTGAGAGGCTGAACGGAAACGTTTCTAGCATGCGAGCCAAGGCACAGAGGTATGCCGTGACGGAGTCGCAGGGGTGCCGAGGCGTCTTTGGGTCATTTGCGGTGCTGAGGCTGGTGTAGACTTCAGGCCCGCTTCCTTCTGCTGTGAGCGAACTCATTCATTTCCAGAGAGTGACCTATAAATGCCACCCTGTACTCCCTGTGCCACGTTGCAAACAAATTTGGGGAGCACTTATCCTTGTCAATTGTAAATCCTGTGTCTCTACAGCCTTTTAAAAGTCTGACCAGTGAGCCTTCCACATTCATCACTCAAAGGCACTGTTCTCTCTTCCTACAGAAGAAATTTAATTGTAACGAGTGTACCTGTACTAGAAGTTAAATAACACTTCGGACAGTTATTTCTTCCCTGGAGCTTTGGTACCAGGTGCTAATACTGTATCCTAATTCCCTGTTTTGATTGGCTGGGGCAGATTGCATTTACTTTTTTAACGCTGACTCTTTCACGTGGCATGCTTTCCAGACAATTCCTCTTCTTGCCAACTCTCTATTCAATTCATCTGAGTTTCCTCACACTGAGAGGAAGAACCTAGTTCAGTAGATGACCCATATACAATCTTTTTATTTTAAAAATGACTACGTTTGGAAGACACTCTATTCTTTTTTTTGAAGTTTACAAGCAGATTTCAGTGGATTAATTTTTATAAATGTTTTTCTTTGCTTTCATTGCACAAATAAGATCTGTGTATATTGTGTGTATTGTGTGTGTATTAAAGTCCAACAGTAAAATCAATACGTCCCTAGGCGTCCTCATTTCCCTCCCACACTTCCATACACAGGTCTCTGCCAGGGGTAATAATTTGTATTATTTTGGTGATGTCTGTCCTGAATCTTTTCAGGCTATTTAGATCTAACAGTCATATACTGAAATAAATGGCTTTGCTTTCGGGTTGTTGATTTAAAGAAAATCATAGATAGTATCACCGTGTATGTATTTTTCTAAAATTTGCTTTTTTACGTATCAAAATTATTGGGAGACTTTTTACATTAGTATTTATTTATACTCTTGGTGATATCTTTGCCAAACTAATGGATAAGAATGGGATATTATTTTACATTGTGTAATGATAACATTGAACATCTTAATACTTATTTACTTAAATTGTAACAGGTACATAACCTTCAGTTCTCCTTCAAAGTATCTCTTGTAGAGAAAAACTCCTATATATGCAAAGATTTCCACCTAGGCAAATAATTTTTAAAATGAGACAAATAGGGGCGCCCGGGTGGCTCAGTCGGTTAAGCATCCGTCTTCGGCTCAGGTCATGATCTCGCAGTTCGTGGGTTCGAGCCCCATGTTGGGCTCTGTGCTTACAGCTCAGAGTCTGGAATCTGCTTTGGATTCTGTGTCTCCCTCTCTCTCTGTTCCTCCCCCACTCATGCTCTGTCTCTCTCTCTCTCTCTCAAAAATAAATAAATGTTAAAAAAAAACTTTAAGAAAAATGAGAAAAATAATCTTTGAATTCTCATATAGCCATAAAATATACAGTGTAACAGTTTGAATGGGCAAGATAAATTTGAATACAAAGATATCCAAATAATTTTGTTAACTGAGAGCACTTATGACCCTCCAGCACCCATTTAAATACCGCTTTTGCTCTATGTAAGGTCTCTTTCCGGATTCACTATTGTGTGTTTGCCTTTCTTCTGAAGAGGTAGGCTGTTTTGGCTGAGGCTCCAGAGGTCAAGAGAAAGCATTAAAGGCCTATTGCCATCCGCCTGCCCTCTCCCCACCCCACCCCTTTAAAGGGAGGCCCCACGCCCACAGACTTTAACGATCTGTGTGCAGTTGGCAAAGTCTACTCACACATCTTGACGGAAAGGATCGGAAAGGAAAAGTAATATGTAATTAGACTTCAGAGTTTGTTTTTATTTCCCTAACTGGAGTTTTAAAACAGTGTAGGGGTGCCTGGGTGGCACATTAGGTTCTGTGCTGGCAGTGGGGGGCCTGCTTGGGATTCTCTCTGACCTACCTGCCCCTCCCCCGTGTGTTCTCTCTCTCTCTCTCTCTCAAAATAAATAAATAAACTTAAAAATATATATATATCCAGAGATAGATACTGAGAAGTCGTGTTCCTTCCTCTGTCCATTCTGCTTTTTCCTCACCTCTCTTTTATCACAGATGGGTAACTACTTTTATTTATTTTAAGCTAATGTGAATAGGTATTTTCTCATTTCTCTCTTTTACACACAAGTAGCATATGATATATGGTCTTCTGCCCCTTCTTTTTTTCACCTAATAGTATATCCCCAATATTTGTTTCTATAGCAATATATAGAGAGTTTCTCTGTTAAGTTTTACAGTTATAGAATCTTCCGTTGTATGGATATAAAATCTAATTAGTGTCTGATGGATGGACTTGAGTTCTAATCTTGCGATACTGCAAACAATAATCTATATATCATTTTGTACGTATGCTTGTACACCTTATGGGGTAAATTCCTAGAAGTGGTATTTAGGTTTCAAAGGATAAGTCCATTTGAAAGCTTTTTTTTAAAAACACGGCCGCATTATCCTCCGTGGGGATTTTCCCATTTTGCATCTCCTGGGGACGTGTTTGAGGATGCCTGTTTCCCTGTAGCTTTGCCTCGGAATTTGTTGCTAAGCTTTGGAATTGGTCCGGCCTGATGAGATAGATTATTTCAGTGTGATTTTAGTTTGCATTACTCATGAGTGAGGTTGGTATCTCTCATTATAGTTAGGGGCTTTCGTGGGGTTTTTTGCTCATTCTGTTTGCCATCAGTTGGGTCTTGGCAATGACACTCCTCAGACCGAATCACCTCCTGCCTGGCTTTCCATTTGCACAGATACAGCAGAGCCTGCTAATCCATTTGACTTTGAACAGCTTGCCTTTTTTTTTTTTTTTTTTTTTGGCTGTCATGAAGAGTGCGGCCAATGAGTTTTCCTTCGCATGCTCCTTGGTGAATCCATACACGTGTCTCCACTGAGCCCCCGTGCTGGAGTGGAAACACTGACTCACAGAGCTTGTGCTCGCCCAGGTCGAGTAGATACTGCTGAGCAGTTTCCCAGTTTGTTGTATTGATTTGCATTGCTACTGGCATTGTTCTAGAGGTTTGATTGTCATATAAGCTTTTTTTTTTAAATTTTTTAAAATGTTTATTTATTTTTGAGAGAGAGAAAGAGAGAGAGAGACCGACCGAATATAAGCAGGGGAGGGGCAGAGAGAGAGAGAGGGAGACACAGAATCGGAAGCAGGTTCCAGGCTCTGAGCTGTTAGCACAGAGTCCGACGCCGGGCTCGAACTCATGAACCGTGAGATCATGACCTGAGCAGAAGTGGGACGCTTAATCGACTGAGCCACCCAGGCGCCCAGGTTGCCATATAAGCTTAAGAGAAAAACTTTTTTGAGACACGTTTACTGAGGGACAATTTACATGGGATACATCTCACTCATTTTAGGTATACAGTTTTTCTGAATTTTGAGGAACATGTGAAATTGTGCAGTCACCACCTCCATCAAGATAGAGTATTTCCATCGCTCCAAAATGCCCTCTCATGCCCCTTTGAATATTACCGTATACACATTCTGTGTGCTTGCAGAATGATATGACCAGATTGCTTTCATATTTTCATTTTCACTTTTAAAATTTATTTTTTAGAGTTAATACATAACACACTGCAAATTTAAGTATTTGAAAAAGTATACAGAAAAAAGCATATTTTCACCCAAGGAGAAAGCCACTCTTCTCAGTGTGTGTGTGTGTGTAGTTTTTCACATAGATGGTTGTACGCTGTATGCACCATTCTGCACTCCTTTTTGAAAATAAATACAACAGCTTTATTGGGATATAAGTCACATACCGTCTGTACTTGTTTTTAGCAGATACGTAAGTATTGCATTTTATGAATACTCCATATTTATTTACAAATTCCCTTTTGGTGACGTTTATGTTTTTTTAATCTTTTGGTGTTATAAAACAAAGCTACAACTAATGACATAGGCCGTTCATCACATGTGTGAATACATACACGTAGGATAAATCACGAAGAGTGGAATTACTTCATGGAAGCGTCCACAGCCAGCAGTGCCGAAACTTGTCTGTGCATCCGTGTCATCTGGGGAATCTTTGAAAAAAATCTAAAGCCTGGCCATACCCAGGGCAACTGGATCAAAATCTGTAGGGCTGGTCGCAGACATCAGTAACTGTTGATTCTCCACAAGTGAATGTGCAGACAGGCTTGGGAAGTACTGGGCTAAGCCTTTGTAGTTTGAAAAGTTGTGCCAGATTGCCCCCAATCTGGGCTGGCCAGTTTTCGCTCCACCAGCAGCGTAAGAGAATGTCTACTTTTGCCAGACCTTTACCACGTTAGTGTATATATGTGTTTGACCTTTGCCATTGTGGTAGGTGAATATCGCCTCTTTGTTATTAATTTCTAGTTTTACTGCATTGTGATCAGATCATATATTTGTTGCTGATTTTTATTTGATTTTGTTTGTGGTATAAGCTCTTTTTGTGAATGTTTTATGTTTAGTTGCTTACTGTGAGTAAAACAAAGTTAGGCGTAACCTTGAAAAGAGTGTCACCCTTCCTTAACTTTGGCCAGTGTCAGAAATGGTAGCTCTTTAATCTAGGAGATCGTCCCCAGTCACTTGCTAGCAGCGACTTTTAGGGAAAATGCTGATTATAACTGCATATCAAGAGTAGAATATCTTAATTTTTTTAATGGCTGTTTATTCATTTTTTGAGAGAAAGTGCAAGCAGGGGTGGGGCAGAATAAGAGAGGGCCAGAGGATCCGAAGCGGGCTCTGAGCTGACAGCAGTGAGCCCAATGCCGGGCTTGAACTCACAAACCATGAGATCATGACCTGAGCTGAAGTCAGACACTCAACTGACTGAGCCACCCAGGTGCCCCCAGAATGCCTTAATTAAAAAAAAAATTTTTTTTAGTATTTATTTTTGAGAGACAGAGAGAGACAGAGTGTGAGGGAGGGAGGAGAAGAAAGAGAGGGAGACACAGAATCCGAAGCCGCTCCAGGCTCTGAGCTGTCAGCACAGAGCCTGACACTGGGCTCGAATTCACAAACCATGAGATCATGACCTGAGCTGAAGTTGGACACTTAATTGACTGAGCCACCCAGGTGCCTCCAGAATGCCTTAATTTTTATGTGCAGATAGATTTCTAGTAATATAAAATAAACACAAGCCATTTATTGTAAATTTAACTTATTTATTGGATCCATCTACACCATGTTCTTTGAAATATTGTCAGTTTAGCTTGTATATACAATCAACCCTTGAATGATGCCGGGGTTAGGGGCACAGTCAGAACTTTGTATAACTTTGACTCCCCCCAAACTTAAGTACTCATAGCCTAGTATTGACCTGAGGCCTTAGAACATAAATAGTCGATGAACACATATTTTATATGTTACATGTGTTATATACACACAAAAAGTAAGCTAGAGAAAAGGAAATGTTAAGAAAATCATAAAAAGAAACTACAATTATAGTACCCTACTGTGTGTGTGTGTGTGTGTGTGTGTGTGTGTGTGTGAATATATATAAGCAGACCCATGCGGTTCAAACCCGTATTGTTGAAGGGTCAACTGTATTAAGAGTTGGGAGTTCCAAATAATAACTATTGGAACATTAACTCATCCTATGTCAAGCGCAACATTCTTTTATTGTGTTTATTCTTATTTTGTAGGATTTTTAGTGGATAAAGAGGTCTTCAAAGGCTTAGTCAGAGTACAATTGAGAATTTATTGTTCCTTCAAATAAGGGACAAGAGCACAATCAAAGCTGCGTTGTACCTGACCCTGACTTTTTTTTTTTTGTTTTGTTTTTAATACCACTGGCCTATAAATCTAGTTTGTTCCTGGGTTTATAGGAGAAAGGTAAATTGTTTACCATGTTGGTCCCATTTTGCTATCAGAAGGAATATGTTAACTCCCCTGAGCTCTGCCCTTTTCTCTCTCCTTAATGTTATGGTAGGTTGCCCCAAACCATTGCTCTCAGGGAGAGCTATACCCCAGGAGCTTGTTTCCATTAAGAGCTAATTAGCTTGCAGCAAATCTTCCTTAGCAAACAAATTGAATTTTAACTTCTTGAGTTCTTTTGGAGCAATATTGAGCTCTTATCCTGAATTGCAAAAAGTTGTTTATGCTCTGTATCTAAGAACTGTCATTTTAGTTAGCTCAAAAAATGTTAGAGCTGTTTCTTTTATGGCAAGATTCACAAAAATGCCTTTAGAAGAATGGAAATTTTGTGATCTCTTAAATGAAATTCACAGTAAATCCACATTATAGCCTTCAGTGAAAAATACTTCTGCCTTTACAGTCATTGAGCTTCAGGGGACTTCCCTCACTGGTTTTTGGTTCATTTGTTCATTCGTTCGTTCATCAAAAATTGAATCGGCAACTATTGAATGATGCAAAGATAAGAGGTAAAGTTCTCACCTTCAAGGTGCTAAGGATTTAGTGGAGGAGCCATTTATCAGTAGGCTTTTATAAAACAGTGTAATGATTTCAAAGGTACGGTCATGTCTAGAAGGTTATGGGAGCTTCTAAAAGAATTTAACCCAAGTTGGGGCGCCTGGGTGGCTCAGTCGGTTAAGCATCCGACTTTGGCTCACGGTCTGTGAGTTCAAGCCCTGCATCTGGGCTCTGTGCTGACAGCTCAGAGCCTGGAGCCTGTTTCAGATTCTGTGTCTCCTTCTCCTCCCCTGCTCATGCTGTGTCTCTCTCTTCTCAAAAATAAATAAACATTAAAAACAAAAAAAGGAATTTAACCCAAGTAGTTGTATGATTTTGGCCAAATTTCTTAACCTGTTTGTTCCTAAGTTCCCTCATCTGGAAAATAGGGGTAATATTAGCATCTGGTCCACAGAAAATGCTGTGTTAAGAGTTGCCTCTTTTCTTCTCCCTCCCCCTCTTTCTCCTTACTCCTCCTCCTTTTCATATGATTAGAGGTGGGTATAGCGAAGGAAGTACTCCTAAAGAAAAGAATCCCCTTTGACAGTAGAGTGAAATGTTTGGTGACACCAATTGAAACCAGAGCTCCAACACCCTACAAAGAATAGGAAGAAAAAGAGTTTTTTGGTAAGAGAGACTGACTGGGGCAGTCTTATTTGTTTGACATTGCATAACAGAACTGTCAAAGCCACAGAGGATGTCCCCTGGTACTAGATGGCTTCCATATCCATATGTATTTGCCTTTTAATTTTTATATATATAAAAATTATATATATATAAAAATTTTATATATATAAAAATTATATATATATAAAAATTTTATATATATAAAAATTATATATATAAAGGAGGAGCAGAGAGGGAGGGAGAGAGAGAATCCCAAGTGGGTTCCTTGTCAGCACAGAGGCTGATGTGAGGCTCCAGCCCACAAACCGTGAGATCATGACCTGAACCAAATTCTAGAGTTGAACACTTTACTGACTGAGACACCCAGGAGCCCCTAATTTATCTTCTCAATGACATTTGTTTTTGCCATATTCTGATACATCATCATTTAAATTTTATAGCCTGGTAAAACTGAAAGCCCGAATCATCAGAAGTGTCAGGGATGTTTGAGAAGTTTCCATGTTGTTAAAATAAGCCAGTTGGGTGTTTGTTGCCCCACCAAATAGCTGAATTTACACAGCTAAATATTTTCTCTCATGAAATATCAGCAAGTGAAATAACGATGTAATACAGTGAAACTTTATTGTTAACCTTAGAATGAATTGATTTCCCCAGAAATAATTTCCTGCTTCTCGGGTTGCCTATGGATGTCAGAAAGCCTGACCGTGAGAAGTAAGTCAATCTCTGAGTCTGTGCGGCTCCCATTTCCATCCTAGGGTCACTCTTCTGTGGCTTTCCCATTTATTCTTTATTAGCACCCACAGAATAAAACCCGGGGTTTCTCCAACAGGCTCTGAGCCTTTGAGCGTCCATTTTCATGGTCCCTTGCCTCTTTTGTGGACATAGCCCCTGTTC
The DNA here is from genome assembly GCF_022079265.1 of Lynx rufus. NCBI lineage: Eukaryota > Metazoa > Chordata > Mammalia > Carnivora > Felidae > Lynx > Lynx rufus. The sequence continues at coordinate 9,185,614 of NW_025814867.1, read as the reverse complement.
TAGTGTTCCCATCCACTTGTTCAACTTGAGGACATATCAACACTTCTTACTAAAGTACAGTCATTTCAGGGGTTAAAGCAAGCGCAGAAGATTTAAAATAAAATACCGAGTGACTTTGAGTTTGCTCCTTTCATCGGTTTCTTGAATCAAGAGCTTTATTTTTTTGTTTTCCATTCTCTCTGCCTTGATTTGGGATTATTGTGTCGCACACTCGTTCAGCGTGCATGTTACTGGTACTTAAATATGAGTTGAAAAGAATTCGGAAATTAAATTTGTCCCAGTGATCAACTTTGATGGGGTATTTTGTGTACTTCCACTGAGATTATCCTTTTAACAGTTGCAAGCATAAAATTTTGTTTTGCGCTTAGAAAGTTTGGCATTTTATATTTTCCAGGAAAGTGCTTTTTCTTCCACCTGCTAGTGGTTGTTAACGGTCTTTGAAAACTGATAGTAGAATAGCACCTTGCAATCGAAAGTGGGTGGTTTCAGTTTACTTTTTTGGTGTGACATTTACATTGAAGGAAGCCAGTTGGAGTTTATTGTACACTTTTGCAAATAGCGACCTCCCCCCCCCCACCGTTGTGTATTGCAGAGCCGGGTTCAATCTGAGGGGGTTTCAATACAGCCTTTTGTGTTTCACAAGATGTCCTTAGGTCTGTTGACTTACCCTTGTCACCTCACGCAGAGATTGGCCAAGTGTGGTCCACAGCGCCGGTCAGCTTGCAGCCTGTTTTTGCGCGGCCTGTGAGGTGAGAGTGGTGTTGATGTTTGTAAAGATTTGTGAAACTTACATACAAACACAGGTGCGTATGAGACGGAGACCTGGTGTCGGGCAAAGCCTTGGATACTTAACTTCCTAGCCCTTTTCACACAATATTTCCTGACGCCTGATCTAAAGGAATAAGCTTTTTTGGGGGGAGGGTCTTTATTCAAATGAATATAGAAATACTAGAATTTCAGGGATGTTATGGGAATTTGGAGATGATCTGGGTGTCTTAAAATGTATATGTGTATTTTTCTTATTCAGGTGTGGTGAGGTCCACAGATTAGGAGAAAACTGCCCTTGAAAAGATAGCTTGTTATCGTCATAGATCCAAAGGTGGGGGCACGCCACGCTGAGGGTGGTCACCTTTGGATGCAACAGGGTCAGTCAAGGGGCAGAGGAAGTTAGAAGAAAATGGGGACAAAGAGCCCTTCTTATAGTTTACAAATGAAGGAAGGGCTGAGCAGGTTTAGGATTGACTAGTTTGAATAATTTCACCAGGCCTTAGGGGTGTAGGGGCTACCTCTTGTCGTCAGGTACCTGGCCCTGGAGTGAATGGAGCCCAGCTCTGGTCCAGTACCTGGGAGTATAGGCCCGGAGTGGAAGAGAGCCTTAAAGGAGGTGGTTAGTGCTGTTTGGCTCTGGATTGGCTGGTTTGCATAGGAAGGGCAAGTTCAAAGACAGCGGAAAGGCAAGCTCTCTTGTTTGCTGTCTCTGAGAAGTAGTTGGCCCTGGGAGAGGCATTCCCTCTGGAGTTAGCAAGGCCTCAAGATGTTAAAGAAACAAAAATACAGAATAAAAGACATGATTAGTGCACTGGGCTAATATCCCCATTTTACACGTGGGGGAAATGAGGTCCCAGAGGGAATTTGTATGCCCCAAACCCCAAGACAGTTTGAAGAAGATCAGGTTTTGGATCAGACTTCCTGGGCCATTGCTGTCTGTACTCCCCAGCAGAGCCACTTTTAAGAGCAGACTCAAGCGGACATCACAGTGGGCTTTGGAGTCCTACCGTGTTCAGTTTCACTGTATCACGTTTACTTACAAGAGCGGTCCAGCTGCTCAACACAGTCCCCCTCACTGTCATGTGGGTCTGTTAATCACAAATGCATCATTCTGCTTTGTTTCCCTCTGCCGTGGTCACTAGGTTCCGGTACGCCTCTGATTTTTATTACCGTGGCGGTAATATACTGGCACAATTCTGGTTAATAATATGATCCTGGTTCCTGGTTCCGTTGAACCTCTTCCTTTCCTCATTCTCCGAGGTTTGGAACCCTCCTGTGCTGATGACTTAAACCATACTGACTGGGTTGAAACCCCTCCTTATTATGTGAATCATGCTATAAGTCATCACCGTATCCTCTGTACAAAATGTTAAGTCTTTGTTAGCACGCATGGAGTCACCATGAAATTACTTCTCTCGTCCCACCCCAGCATTCTGTTTCTGATAGAATTAGGGAAGAACAGCAACCTAAAACCTTAGGAACTTATCCAAGGCATTCTCTTTTCCTTAGTGATGTGTGAGGAAAATCAACTGTAGTCAAAATCTGTTTGGACGTTATGTTTTCAGAAAGAAAGAAACTCTTGAGTGATTTTTGTCTGCTACAGGTGGAAGTGTGTACTTCTGCTTATTTTCTTCCATTATCTTGCTTACGACCACAGAGCTTTTTCCTGAGTTCATGGCGAGTTGGTAAATATTTCATTGCTTATCCTTATTGCATGAGGTTCAGTTGGGTCCACTGGGACAGTTCAGCTCTTTTGTTAGAAACAGCTTGGTCTTTTGAATATTCTCCCAGCAGCCCGTATGCTGGAGACTTCTTCATTCCAGTTTTCCTGTCCGACTTGCACGGGCGCAGTGACAGTTTTCCTTATGGAGACGCAGGCAGCGCCTGGCTGAGAGTCCCATGTGCTGATGTCTCTGGCCACATGGCACCCAGAATTGAGCCACTCACTGCATGTCGTGTCAGAAGTTGAAGTGTTTAGTCACGGCGGCCCCTGGTATTTTGGGGGCTACAATCAACGATAATTCACAGTTCCTCCCTTCTGGATTTAAATAGATGTTCAGAGATCTCATCGTCTTTAACAAAACAACACCTAACATTTTTCCTGGAAATGTTTCCTTACTTGTCCACAGGAAAATCCATTTGCTTCTTTTTTGGTTCTCCACAGAATCTTTTGAAGTTTTGCAGGTTTTTTTTTTTTTTAAGTTTATTTATTTATTTTGAGAGAGCGAGAGCATGAGCAGAGGAGGGACAGAGAGAGGGAGGGAGGGAGAGAGAAGATCCCAAGCAGGCTGAGTACTGTCAGCATGAAGCCTGACACAAGGCTCGATCCCTCAAAGTGTGAGATCATGACCTGAGCTGAAACCAAGAGTCGGATGCTCTACCAGCTGAATCACCCAGGTGACCCTAACGTTTTGCGGTTTATTTCCATCATAAAATTAGGGAATTTCAGGGCAGAGTAAGCTTTGATATTTTTCTTTCTGCATGAAATTTAATATTCATTGATTCCTTGAGTCATCTCACAAATAGTTGTGTTCACTGAGGTAGAACAGACACGGTCCTAGTTTTCATGAAGCTGATGATTCCATGGGGATCACAGATGATAAACAAGGAGATCGATAAAAAAAAATCATAATTTCAGCTAGTGATACAAATGGCATAAAGAGCAGAAAGCAGGGTTAGAGAATGGGGGTGATGGGGTGGGGCCCGCTGTTTTCGAGACGGTGCAGGGAAGGGAGGTGCCTGGCTGTGTTAATGCTACCTTCATCAGTAGAGAAACAGGCCTCGGATTTCCGGAGACTTTCAGGGGAAGGGAAAACTCCCCAGTGTCACATGCTCCCGAGAGTGTCAGTCAGATGAGGATGGAGAAGGGACCATTATAGAGGCAACAGGAGTAGCTTCCTCGGGGGTCATTTTCAGTGGCATGTGGGGCAAAAGCCTGGCGGAGTTCCTCGAGGAGGGGATGATGAAGGCGAGACGGGGAGCCTCAGTAGTTCTAGAGAGAGTTTTGCTATTAAGGGGAGCTGAAAAATGGGGAGCTGGAAGGAGATGTGGGGTCACAGGAACTTCTTGTTTTTAAGGAACTTGCTCTTTTTAAGATGAGCCATCTTTTAGAGACATTCCTGTGTGGACGAGAATGATCTAGTGCAGAGGCTGGTTAACTACAGTTTATGGGCCAAATCCAGCCCACCTGCTTTTGTAAATATAATATCAGAACACAGCCACTGGGCCTTGTTTATTGTCTGTGGCTGCTTCTGCGTTACGGTGGCACAGCTGAGTAGTTTTGAAAGAGCCCACGTGGCCTGCAGAGCCACAAGTACTTCACTTCAGTCCCTTTCCTGGAGAAGTTGGCCTGACTCTTGATCTCTGGAGAAGGGTAAAAACGATGAAGCAAGAGGGTAAGTAGTGGATTGCTCCACAGACATCCTTGCCCCTAGGGGGTGTCCCCTGCAGTATTTGCGAAGGGAAAAGTAATGGAACCCCTGCAAGCGTGGAGGGGTCATTGAGCGGGGGAGTTAGCAAGTGGCTTTCTGCTTTTGGGAGGCTTGCGAGTGAGACTTTTGAGGTGTTTGCCGTCAGTAGTCTCCTAAACCTGTAGAAACCGGGTGTGTGAGGGCAGGATAAGAAAAGTGTTTGGAAGCGATGAGGTCAAGGAATCGGATCTCTATTTGGATAACTGGAAACTATGTTATATGTTCCCATTTGGAGAATATTTCTGAAAACAATACTAACATCGTAGTGAAGACTTGTTTACATATTTCTATTTGGTGCTGTTGTCTGTTACTATCCTTGGTTGCCTACTTTAAGATAGACAGTAAAAATGGGACTGTGCCACTGAAAAATTTTTTTGTGGTGACCATTATTTTTATGAGCTCCTCTCTTCACTCTTGCCTTTAAAACGATTGAGTAATAATTACTTTCCCTGTGGAAAAAAAGTGTTATACATTTTCCTTAATAAACTATTTAAGCGTGTTTGGAATTATTGTTTATTTTTAGCCCTCTCAGGACAGAGGGACTCACCTGTTTGGGGATCTCAGTCCTCTCTGGAACCCTTCTTCGAGAGGTGGGTTGTAGCCTTGGTTTTCTAGGCTTCAGGGGCAGTGTTTTTTATGCATTAAGGGTTGTATATGTTATTGGGGCATTCCTACACATTGTCCCTGGATTCCTGCTTAAAGTGAGTGTCATCCAGGTCGCTTGCTACATACAAACCTAGCATGTGCATTAGAGCTCAGTTGTACTGTGCCCTTGGCCATATTTTATCATCGGCTCATTATTTGCTCAGACTTACGCATCTGGGGCCAGACTTTGGGGCTGTGACTGTCCGTGTGTTTCCTAGCGAAGCTTGGCCGAGCCCTGGAGGAGTGGGCAGTGCCGGCAGCCCACACATCCCTAATTATCTTCTCCTCAGTTCCTCACCGTCAACAGCCCTAGGCTCGTTGGACCTCTAGACGGGGCCAGAGACTGTTCCGCAAACTCTGGGGTCATTGTGGAGGTGACACGGAAGCTCTGTGAAAGTCGTGGTACTCAAATCGTTACTTGACTGCAGGAGGTCTAACCTGGGCTGTCAGAGCGTGATGTAAATTCCGGGGCGAGATTACAAACCTGAGCAGGAGGGCTTTGGGCTTGGTTCCGCCGCAGGCTCTTCGATTGAGTAGGAATTCTAAGAGAAATGACTGAGACGTAGAGAGCAAGCTTTCTGTGGGGTTTTTGTAAACAGTTGTGTGTGTGTGTGTGAGTGTACAGTGAGCTTTTGCAGCTTGTTCAGTGGGGAGGTGAAAGCTTGAAGTGGCCTGTGTGCCCGGAGGAATGATAGTGCGGGGTGGGAGAGGCAGTGCCCACGAGTAGATGGCTGTTACGGTGGCACCGGGCAGACCCGTCCTTCGCAAGCCCTCAAGGCCATCAGCCGTCTAAACATTGATACCCTTCAGTGCAATACTTGGCTTCTCACGTACATATCGGGTGTGGCATCAAAGCATTCGGCTTTATTTTCTGCCGTGATAAACAGGTTTCCAGTTCTCCATCCAGCCATCATAGGCGTCATTATCTTCAGGATTTAAAAGGCATAGTCTTTAAATTATTTGTCTGTTTCACGTCAGATTAACATCTTTATTTGATTGGTTCGTTAAGGGATGTGTAGAGACGACAGTTGAACCAGTTGCCTTGGACTAGAATATTAATGTCAGATAGGTGTATTTTGGCTGATAGATACTTATTTGTCTTTGCTTGGTGGGAGTTTCCAACTTTCCTGATTGGCTTCTTTGATTTTTGACTTACCGCTTAATGCCTTCTGGCTCTTTTGTACTTGTACAACAAATTTATTTTGTTTCTGATGGTGTTAAAATGTGCAGCACTGAACACAGTGGCAAAGGGGGAAGATCGTGCCGTCTTGCTATAAAGCATTTCTATGGCGCCCTTATATTGCGTGTTTATATGGTTATTGGGTCTCTTTATGAATCATACGGTTAATTTGCAAGCCCTTATTATTTGGTTTTTACAGCCAGAAAAACCATCCGCGTAGAAATAATAGCTAAACAAAGTCTCTTGGTAGGATCCCTGTACCTTCTAAAGTCTGAAGGAATCAATCCCTTGGTAACATTTGGCAGATATTCGCATCAGAGTTCCGTTTTAGTGTTTTCACTGCCGTGGTGATTTACTAAGGTAATTTACCAGTTCAGAAATAACACAGTACTTGCAGTACAGGCTCATTTTTGTTGTTGTTGTTTATCTACTCTTGATAAAGCCATGCTGTCTGTGAATATATTGTGACCCCGTCACTGTCAACTCCGGAGAACGACGTGAAGCCCGGATGCATGGAACGTAACATGAGGCATAAAGCACAGACTCCCAGTTTATTTCTCGGGTCTCAACACCCGAGTCCTCCTCCTTATCAAGTCTTTTGATTTTATGTGATGACAGTTATTGGTCAGAATATATTGCAGTGTTTGCTGTACAGAAGGGGCCTTTGTGATGGAATTAAAGAGTGTGAGAGCTGCGAGACTAAACAGTGGTCTGAGTTTCAAATGTTCTGTGACTTTCTTGGCACAGTTTTATTGCCATCTCGAACATGTGTTATCACTTAGGATTCTTTGCCATAGAGTGTTACGTAGGAAAAAAAACCCCAGGCAGTGAAGGAGACTAACTGTGGCTTTTCAATGAGGTAAATGCCTCTGAGACACCTCATACCCTCAAAATGTACCAGTTTTTTGCATGTGCATTTTTTTCTGTCTGCTTGGAGTCATAAATCCAGCTTAATGCATCTGTTTACAAAGTAAACAACATGGTCAGCTTTTAGGGACAGACTTCATTAGTTATCTTGAAATTCTGAAGTCAGGTAGCCCAAGGGGAAAATGGACAAAGGGTATGAAGAGGGCATTCCTGACAATACACATGAAAAAAGGTAACCCTAATTAGTATTCAAGACAATTCCATTAAGATAATAAAAAGATAATATTGGTAGAGTTTTTTTTTTTTTAATGTTTATTTTTGAGGTGTGGGGGAGGGGCGGAGAGAGATTCCCAAGCAGGCTCTGTGCCGATGCAGGGCTCGAACTGCCGTATCGTGAGATCGTGACTCGAGCTGAGATCAAGAGTCGGACACTTAACTGACTGAGCCACCCAGATGCCCTCAATTTTTTTTAATAGCACTTGTTGAGAGTCTAGTGAAATGTACTCTTTCATAAATTAGTACATCTTTTGTGACATGCAAACTGTCAATATGTATTAAACCTTAAATATCCTTTGATTCCACTTCTAGGAACATATATTAAGAAAAGAGTAAAAGATATGCACAAATATTTATATATAAGAATGCCCACTGATACGTTATTTAAAACCACAGTGAAAATAAAGATAGCTAGTATCTGTGTTCAAAGAGCTTTTTATGTTCCAGACAGGGCTGGATGCCTCACGTGCACAACCACATTTACTCCTCACCCTCATGAAATGAGGTCGGTAGGCAGTGATATAACGTACAAAGAAAGTAAAGCTTGGAGTTGATGTGCTTATCCAGGATCCCAGAGCTAGGACAAATTGAGTGAGATTTGAACTCCTTTGAAGCGATCCCTTAACCACTATATTTGTTTTTTTTTCCACCCCTAGTGCATACTAGTAGAAAGTGGATCCTTGTTATAGGATCCAGCAATATAGGATGAGCTCAATACATTGTAGGTTAGAAAACTATGAAGGTCCAAGAGTTCATATCTTCAGTGAGTATTTAACCATGTGGGGAAATGTTCTTAGTGAGCCGCAGTATATGTGGTATGAGTTGACCATTTCTTCCCACCCTCTATTCTGCTGTAATAGATCTTAAATTAGGCAGATGCCAGTTCTAATGCCAGATCCATTATGGGCTTTGAGAGTGGCTGTGAGAAAATTGCTTCACCAACCTGTGTTTCAGTGTCTCCCTCTGTAAGTGTCCTTAGGCATTGAATGAGGCGTGACTGCAAGGGACGGAGTACATGCACAAGAAATGGTAGCTGTTATTTTCCAGATGAGGTTGATCCTATGCCTTATATGAATAGAAAAAAAAAAGCAACTAATACATCAGAACTTACTAATGAGTTTTTTAAGTTTATTTACTTTGAAAGAGAGCGCAGGAGCGCGGTGGGGAGGGACAGAGAGGGGGAGAGAGAGAGAGAATCCCACTCAGGCTCCACACTGCCAGGGCAGAGCCCGATGCCAGGCTCGAACTCATGAACCATGAGATCATAACCTGAGCCAATCCAGAGTTGGACGCTTAACCGACTGAGCTCTCCAGGCACCCCTTATTAATGATTTTTTTTTATAGCACTGCGATTGCAATATTTTCGTTGTAATGTAATAAAATTTTCTATTTTTCCCAAAGGTAACATTCAATAAAATACTATATTTTATGCTCCTCTATTTCTATATTTCACGTAAATAATTTTATATAAATAGCTATGTAAAATTAAGATTTTTTTCTGTCTATTCCAATTTGATTTGTAGGAGGTTTTAAGCTAATACCAATACTATGTTATATTGAAGTTTCATAATCAACTTTAACTGGTAGAGTAGATCCCCCTACCTTGTTCTTTTTGCATTTGTTTGTTTATATTCAATTTATTTAAACTATAAAAAACTCAAAACAGTTCACACATTTCTCCTCTACCTGCCCGACCCTCACCTCTGGCAACCACCAATCTTTTCTCTGTGTCCGTGGGCTTGGTTTTATGTGTTTTGTTTGTTTTGTTTAGGTTCTAAATTTAAGTGAGATCATATAGAAATCACCTTTGTCTGACTTATTTTAGTTACCATAATGCCCTCAAGGTCCATCCATATTGTCAGAAGTGGCAAGATCTTTATTTTTTTTTTAATGGCTGAACTTTTAAATATTCCACCGTATGTCTGTGTGTGTGTGTGTGTGTGTGTGTGTGTGTGTGTGTGTGTATACACACCACATCCTTATCCATTTATCTCAGTGAACACTTGTGCTGCTTTTGTATCTTGGCTATTGTAAAGAGTGCTGTGTTGAGCATGAGGGTGCAGGTATCTTCAAATGAGTGTTTTTGTTTTCTTTGAATAAATACCCAGAAGTGGAATTGCTGGATCCTATGATAGTCCAGTTTTTTTTTTAATGTTTGTTTTATTTATTTTTGAGAGAGAGAGAGTACGAGAGGGGAAGGGGCAGAGAGAGAGGGGAAACGGAGAATCCCAAGCAGGCTCTGTGCTGTGAGTGTAGAACCTGACATGGAACTCAAACCCACAAACCGTGAGATCATGAGCTGAAACCAAGAGTTGGATGCTTAATCACCGAGCCATCCAGGTGCCCCTTAATACGATTTTTTAAACTATTTATACGTTGGTTTTTTGTTTTTTGTTTTTGTTTTTGTTTTTGGTTTTTTTTTTTTTTTTTAGTCTGCAAGTGGAGGAGAGGGAAAGAGGGAGAGAAAGAGAGAATCTTAGGAGAATCTAATCCATGCTAAGCACGGAGCCTGATGGAGGGGCTCAATCCCACAACCCTGGGATCATGGCCAGAGCCAAAATCAAGAGTTGGACACTAAATCGACTGAGCCACTTAGGTGGCTCTAATATGATTTTTAATAATTATTTTCTATAATCAGGAAAAAAACCACCTATTTGTTTAACACACATACTCATATAGGCTGGTGGTTCTTATTAAACATTAATGTTGGGACACCTGGGGGGGCTCATTTGATTGAGCATCGGACTCTTGATTTAGGTTCAGGTCATGGTCTCATGGTTCATGGGTTGGAGCCCTGCATCGGGCTCTGTGTTGACAGTGCAGAGCCTGCTTGGGATTCTCTGTCTCCCTCTCTCTCTGCCCCTTCCCTGTTTGCACGCTTTCTCTGTCTCTGTCTCTCTCTCAAATAAATAAATAAAACATTAACATTAATGGCAATCCATAACCTATCTTGTGGTTTTCAAGGTCAGCAAGGTAGCCTTTGGTTCAGTGGCTTCAAGTTGATCATTACTCTGTTGGTTTGTTAGGTAGAAAGTATTATGCTAAGCAAAATAAGTCCATCAGAGAAAGAAAAATACCATATGATTTCACTCATATGTGGAATTTAAGAATTTAAGAAATTTAAGAAACAAAACAGGTGAACATACGGGAAGAGGGAAGAAAAGGAGAAAGGGAAACAAACCACCAGAGACTTTTAATGATAGAGAACAAACAGGGTTGATGGAGGGAGATGGGTGGGAGATGGGCTAGATGGGTGTTGAGCATTAAGAGGGACACTTGTGATGAGCACTGGGTGTTGTACGTAAGTGATGAATCACTGAATTCTCCTGAAACCAACATTGCGCTGTATGTTAACTAACTAAAATTTAAATTAAATTTAATTAAAAAAAAAAAAGAAACAGCTTCCTGAAATGAGTGTGGGGAGTTATTCAGTATAATACAGTATAATTTTTGGAAACTGGGACTGACCCTAAGATCTGAACATCTAGGAGGGGTTGAGCAGGGTATTGAACTGTTCTTTTTGACTCTCTTCCATTCCACCCCATTGATCTCCTTGCTTCCTACATTCTTTGAAGATGGACACCACTGAGATGTTTCCTTCCTGCCAGATCTTGAAATGATGGTGTGCCTCGGGGTTTCTGCCCTCATTCTACTTGTCACTCTTCTTTCAGAATGTAATTCGTTTTCTTATCCAGAGTAGCTTTTCCCTCTGTGTATTATAGTATCTTAGAGCAGTTCACATCATGAACTTGGAGACTAATGAGCTGTGTTACCTTGGATAAAGTTCAGTGTTAGTTTTCTTCTCTTTAGAACAAGGTTACTCATTCCTACCTCACCTTAGTCATGACCACCATGGTAGTCACTCACCATGGTAAGTGAGAGGTAAAGCACTCACTGCATCGAGTGCACGGGTGGGCAGTGCTCTATGAGTGAGGTTGCTCGCTGTGATGTGCATTTTTCTGGTCGTGGTCATGGTGGTAGCCTCCAGGTAGGACACATCAAGTACCTGGTGTCATTGTGTATTTCTTCTCTTTCTCCCCTGGATCCAGTAGATTTTGAAATCCTACGGATATAACTCACTGATATTTCTCCTTTTCCTTTTCCCATTTACTCCTGCTTCATGTTGATCACCTCGTATTTTGAGAGTAGTCATTATCAGCTAACTGATCCTCCTTTTTGTTTCCAGCCCATCCTCTTCACTGTAACCCGAATAAACATTGTAAAAACAGAAAGCTGGTAATGACATCATTTCGCCTAATCAGCCCCTTAGTGGCACCCAGTCACCTAGAGCAACGCTTGGCAAACTTTCTATAAGAGGCCAGATAGTAAATATTTTAGGCATTGCTGGCCATACGGACCCTGTTGCAGCTACTCAGCTCTGCCATTGCAGCGTAAAAGCAGCCAGAGACCACATGTAAATGAATGAGAATGGTTGTGTTTCAATAAAACTTTACTTATAAAAACTGAAATTTGAATTTCATGCTGTTTCATATGTGATAAAATATTCTTTGATTCCCCCCCCGCCCCCCCCCCCCCCAGCTCCCAAGCATCTAGAAACGTAACAACCATTCATAGCTTGTGGGCCATAGAAATGCTCGTGGCCACAAATATGCCTGTTCACCTGCTTGTCGCTGCCTGTAATGAGCTCATCCCGTTTTTGCTCTTGGTCATGCTCTTTCCCTTGTCCAGCACATACTTCATCCCTGCCTGTCCTCCTCCCCCTTCATCCACCGACTGCCTGTCAATAACCTGCTCCTGTTTCGAGGTTCAACTCAAGTGGTACCTGCCCCATGGGGTGTGATCCAAGCCGCCTGGGTTTATATCTCAGCCCCCTCCTTGGCACTTGACCGATTTACTTCCTCATATCTCAGTTTCTCATGTGAAACAAAACAATCATCGTCATTATCATCATCATCATATTACCTGATTGCTAGGATCTTCTTTTTCTTTGTTCAACTCCATTGAGTTACCACATGTACAGCCCTGGGACTATGTTCTACTTATTAACTGTGTGATCTATGTTTACCACTGTCGTCATCATTGGTTTCACGTTGAAGCCTCTGTTACGCTTCTCAGCCAGAAAAGACTACAGCTGACGGTTGAACAACATGGGTTTGAACTGTGCAGGTCTGCTCATATGTGGGTATTTTCCAATAAATATGGTACAGTGTTGTAAACGTATTTTCTCTTCCTTATGATTTCCTTAACAGTTTTTTCTCTAGCTTGCTTTATTGTACGAATACGGTATATAATACATAAAACATACAAAACGTGTTAATGGGCTGTTTATGTTATGAGGCTTCAGATCAACAGTAGGCTATTGGTAGTTACATTTTGGGGGAGTCAGAAGTTACACATGGATTTTTCAACTATGCAGGGGGTCAGTGCCCACACATCCTGTGTTATTCAAGGGTCAACCGTATTTTCTGTCGTCCCGTCTGTACTCTTTTTTTTTTTTTAAGATTTTATTTTTAAGTAATCTCTACTCCTAACGTGGGGCTCGAACTTACAACCCCAAAATCAAGAGCCAGTTATTCTACTGGCTGAGCCATCAGGTGCTCCCCTTCTCTACCCTGTTTAGACATCTGTCCTAGCACGTAGAATACTTGATAGAGCTCTAACTTAGCTCAATGCATGGCATCTAATGAGTATAGTAATGTTAATAAATAACGAATGAGTGAAAGAAAAAAGAGACAAATCTTAGCCTGACTTCAAGTAAATTCCAAAAAAAAAAAAAAAGAAAATCTCTTACATTTCATTAAGTAACAGGACAAAAAGAGACCATAGAAAATAAATAGTTTCATTAAATTGAAAAGAATTTCAGGACTAGCTCTTATACAATGGCTCTTTTTTAGTGTTGGGCTCATGTCTGTAGGGACAAGAGATGCTGGCCACATGTGAAACCTGGTTGTTCTCCTAGAGATTTGTCTCTGGTTTGTGCCCCTGCCAGTCCTTTATCTTACTTGTCTTACTAATAGTGCTGCTTTTGGTTCAGTCCCCTCCTTGCTTTGGTGTAAGACGCAGCATGCTTCTTGGTGGTATGAACGTAGAGCTTTGTGACCAGTACAGAATCATGTCTTGGGGAGAGTGCCAAGGATTCAAAGCAGTGTTAGAGATAAGAGACCAGCCATAGAGCCATAGGTTCAGAAAGGCAAAGGGTGAGGGCTCAGGACCCAGGCAGACAGAAAAGATGCGGGAATGTGGGGCCAAAGCCCTTGGCTGGTTAACAAAAATGTTGCCTGTGCAGGGACAGTTAGTGTAAATCCCTGGGCAGAATGTGACTTTCAGGCACCTTGTAGCATCTGGGAGTCAGTGATATTTAAAAAAAAATTTTTTTTTAAATGTTTATTCTTGAGAGAGAGAGAGACAGAGAGAGAGAGACAGAGAGAGAGAGGTAGAGAGGCAGAGAGGCAGAGAGAGAGGGAGACACAGAATCGGAAGCAGGCTCCAGGCTCTGAGATGTCAGCACAGAGCCCGATGCGGGGCTCAAACCTATGAACCGGGAGATCGTGACTCGAGCCAAAGTCAGACACTTAACCGACTGAACCACCTAGGGACCCTGGAGTCAGGGATATTTTGTACATGAGTGCCGTGTACCGTGTGGAGATCCTCTGGGTATAGCTGTTCTGTCTCACCTTCTGTACTTTGTATGATAGAAACAGTCTCGGGCCTCGTTTCGTTCAACAGATGTGGGTCATCACAGGCCTGTGTTGGGTATCTGTTGAGGTAATGGGTACAAAAGCTTTTTGCAAAGTCGCTAATGTAATATACACTTTTTAAATTTCTGTATGAATCTCCTTTCTATTGGAAAACACTTGCTTTTTGCTTAACCATAGTTTCTTACTAAAACTCCTATCGTTTTCATGCTCTTTGAGGCAATGGGAGATTCTGTACGTGGGAGGTACGTCCTGGAATAGCCTTGTAGTCTAACAATTTTAAGACTTTCTCAGCCAATGAAGCAGTCGGCTTTATAAGTTGAATTCCGTTAATTTTTATGTCGTGTATATATATTTTTTGCCCACTGGGGTATAAACTTCTTCAAGGAAAAGATACAATGCTTACCCATATGAAGGACTCTGTAGATCTTTATAAAATGACCAGATCTAAACACATCCTGTGCTAGAGCTGCTGAAATTTCAGCCCTGCCCTTTTATTGTGCAAAATATCTCCTTGGATGTGTACCTTTATTGGTAAATAAATAATTGGTATTCTGCAATTCTGTGCAAGAGGATTAGTGAGCATTGCAGACAAGGGCAAACATTTCAAGGAGAAACATTAGAAATAGCTTGCTCTCAGGCTAGACTTAATATCATACCAAAGCTACACATTATAAAACCATTTCTTTTTGGAGCTGATTCACTGGGCCAATAATTTGAAATTCAGCGTGATGTTAGAGATTTTTTTTTTTTAATTTAAAATGGCTGTTGTTGGTACACTAGACTGGCAAATTACGTATGTCATAAGAAATGAAAAAGCTTTGTTTGTTGTCTAGTGCTCAGTTATAAACAAAAAGTAACTCTAAAACTCTTAACCAGCATTGTTTAAGTTTTAAAAAGTTCAGCATCTATTTGGGGTTTCTATGTAAGTTGACCAGAAGCAGCTTATTCAAGGAACTAAATATGAATTATTCTTTTATTTTTTATTCATTTTCTAAAAATATGTGTTTAAGGGGCGCCTGGGTGTCTCAGTCGGTTAAGCATCCGACTTCAGCTCAGGTCACGACCTCGTGGTCTGTGAGTTCAAGCCCCGCATTGGGCTCTGGGCTGATGGCTCAGAGCCTGGAGCCTGCTTCCGATTCTGTGTCTCCCTCTCTCTCTGCCCCTCCCCTGTTCATGCTCTGTCTCTCTGTGTCTCAAAAATAAAAACAGTAAAAAAAAAAAAAATATGTGTTACTCTGAGAGAGAGAACGAACATGAGTGGAGGAGGGGCAGAGAAATAGGGAAAGAGAGAATTCCAAGCAGGCTCCACGCTGTCTGCGCAGAGCCTGACGTGGGGCTTGATCTCACAAACCGTGAGATCGTGACCTGAGCTGAAATCAAGAGTCAGGTGCTTAACCCACTGAGCCACCCAGGCACTCCTGAATTATGCTTTTAAAAAGGAGGCAAGGATGAGGTGAGATTGGAGTGGTCGGAATTTTCAGATGGCCTTCAAGATTCCCAGAAGGTATATACACACCTTCTCCCAGTTACTCAGCTAAACAGTAATTCAGTGCCGCTGTGATGGAATATTGCAGATGTAATTAAGGGCCAAAACTAGTTGGCCTTAAAGTCTAGAGATCACCCAGCTAGGCTCTACTAATTGCAAGAGTCGTTTAAATCCAGCCTGGAGGTCAGAGACTGGGAAGTCAAAGAGATTTGAAGCTCGAGAAGTATTTGACATGGAGGAGAGTCCTCTTTTGCTGGCTTTACAGTTGGGGGAGTCCATGTGCCGAGGGATGTTGAGTGGCCTGTAGGATATGAGAGGGACCTGTGTCTGGTAGCCAGCGTGGAAAGAGAGACTTCAGGCCTACCAGGAACTGAATTCTGTCCACAAGACTGTGGTTGAAAACATATCCCCTCGTCCCCCGGCCTCCAAAGGGGAATTCAGTTCCAGATCCCTGTGCTCTGAGCAGATAACCCAGCCATGCTGAGCTAGGCCTCTGACTACGGGACTTTGAGTTAATAAATGGGTGTTGCTTTAAGCCACTAAGTTTGTGCTGATTTGTTATTCAGCAATAGAAAACAAATACGAGGCTCCCGTTATGATCCTTTGGATTGCTGTAGTAGCCTATCAACTGTTCTCTCTGGTTCTAAACTAATGTTACTCATGCTGTCTGCGGTGAAGAAACAGTTTTTAAAATTTCAGTGTGTTACAGGCCAGTGCAGTGGCGGATTGAGTCTTACAAAGATGGCTACAGAAGTCTCTCCCATCCCACATGCTTTTCCTTCACTCTCCCGTCGGGAGTTGTCTGTGTTTCTCCTCCACTTGAGGCTGGGCTGAGCTTAATGACAGGCTTGTAACCATTGAGAATGCAGTGCAAGTGATACCAGGGAGAAAAGCCCAGACAGCTTCCACACGGTTGTTCAGCAGTGCTCCCTCTTGGCACCCGGCTGCCATGCTGTGAGAGGCCAAGCCACTTGGAGAGGAGAGCAGTAGGTGATCCAGTGGGCAGAATTAGCCGAGCCTTCCTTGAGTCACCTCATGTGGCGTGTGAGCGAAGAAGGCTTCGAGATGCCTACGCCCCCCCCCCCCCAGCTGTTCTCATCACCCGAGCCTTTGTGCCTTCCCAGCTGACATCAGGGAACAAGGATAGGTCATCTCAGTGTGCCCTGTCCAGATTCACGCCCCATCGATTCTCTAGCATCATAAAGTAATTATTGCTTTATGACGCTAAGTTCGGGATCGTTTCTTATGCGGCAACAGATAACCAGAATAAATATTTTCAGAAAATACGATGAAAGTGAAATCTAACAAAGGCACGCAGAATATAAGCAGAAGTCATACGGTGTCACTTCCATGCTATACTATCGGTCAAAGCAGTTCCAAACCTGCCCAGATTCAGGGGGAGAGGACACAGATCCCACTTCTCAAGAGAGGAGAGTCAGAGCATTTGGGAGCCATAAAACAAAAACTAAACAAAACAAACACAAAAAAACTTTTAATATTGAAATACTTTTAGCCTCACGGAAAAGTCATAAAAGTAGTACAAAGAATTTCCTTATGCCTTTCACCCAGTTTCCACTGATGTTGGCATCTTATGGAACTGTAGCAGTTATCAAAACCAGGAAATTAACATTAATATAGTAGTATTAACTATCTGCATATCTTATTCCAGTGTTGCCAGTTTTCTCACTAATGTCCATTTTCTAGTTCTGGGTGTCACGTGGGGTCCCACATTGCATTTAGGCTTCTCCTCTCTGGTAGGAGTCCCCCCAGTTGGGGACAGCTCCTCACTCTGGTCTTTTATGGCTTTAACACTTTTGAAGTGCACTGCTAGTAACTTTGTAGGATGCCACTCAATTTGAGCGTGGCACTTTTCATGATTAGATTGAGGTTTGTAGTCTTGGCGAAAGTCCCCGAGAAGCGATGGTGTGTCCTCCTCAGTGCACGGTATCAGGGCGTACGTGATGTCATTGTCTCATTTCTAGTGACGTGAAATGTGCTCCCTTGGTTAAGGTGGTGCCTGCCAGGTTTCTCCAATGTAAATGTCTTTGTGGGGAACGATTTTGAGGCTATGCAAATATCCTGGTTTTCATCATATTTTGGTGGGGTCACCTTTTATACTGCTGCAAAGTTCTTATCCCAACACACAGAAACTCAGTCTTTCAAATTTCACTAGTTGTCTTGTCCCAGACCTGTGATGGTCTGTAGGCCGGCTCTGGTCTGCAGACCATTCTTTGAGTAGGAATGTTGTAGACTGCACTCCTTCCCCCCCATCATTTTCCCCCATTACTGTCAGATTGGAGTTTGAACAGCAGATCTTACTGTGTCATTCTCCTGCTTAAAATCCTTCATAAACTTCCTGTAACCAGTCTTCTGGTTACAGATAAAACCCAGACAAAACCCAGAGTTCTTGGCATGACATTCAAGGCTGCATCATTCTGCTCCATCTTGCACATTGTCTTTTCACTACTCAGACTGCCCCGTCCCTCCTGCTCCCCCTTTCCATGTAGGTACGCTTCAGTTGAATTGGCCAGTTCTTTCAAGGCTCATAAACACCTCTTTTCACCAGTCTGGGCTCGCTGGGTTTTCCCCAGGTCCATTCTCTTGTCACCTGTGTATACATCCATGATAGAAGTTAATTCTGTTTGTGTCTCTAAGCCATTTGACTCTGAGTTTGAAGGCACAGATTTTGAGTGTATAAGAGTAGCCCATGGCACATGCTCAATGGTGTTAGTCATAATTGAGTACTGAGATAGTTTTCAGGGAAAAAAAAATCTCTAGCACTAAGTAAGGTCTGTATCACAACATGGATTGTTAAAATGCAGGGACAGTAGATGGAGAAACCCTCCGGGGGTGGGGGGGGGTACGGATAGTGTTCCCGATGGATAGGGCCAACCATGGAGATGGAGAGTCTTGACTTCTGGTCCTTGCTTCGTGTGTATTGTCTCTACCCATGTGGGTAGGTAAAAACTGCAAGCCAGCGAGCGAACCTGTCAGTGCAGGTCCACGGACCGACCCTGGTGTCTCCCAGACCCATCGAGTCACTGTTGGGGCTGCTTGCTTTGTTTTGCAACATGAGTCAGATCAGACAGAGATCCTTTCCTTCCCCTCCTTCTGGCTCCTCTTTTCTCTGAATGCGTAGAAGTATGGTGGGGTAGGTCGGGGGACTTCAGGTACTTTTAATTCTTGTTCCTGGTTCGTCCCTACGTAGTCTCTATGTTTTAAAGGAAAGTTGAAAAATGTTAACAAAGGTTTTGCAGCAACGTGGATGGAACTGGAAGGTACTGTGCTGAGTGAAATAAGTCAGAGAAGGACAGACATATGTTTTCACTCATAAGTGGATCTTGAGAAACTTAGCAGAAGACCATGGGGAAGGGAAGGGGAAAAATAGTTACAAACAGAGAGGGAGGGAGGCAAACCATAAGAGACTCTTAAATACAGAGAACAATCTGAGGGTGGATGGGGGCTAGGGGAGTGGGAGAAGGTGGGTGGTAGGCATTGAGGAGGGCACTTGCTGGGATGAGCACTGGGTGTTGTATGTAAGCGATGAACCATGGGAATCTACCCCCAAAACTAAGAGCACACTTTATACACTGTATGTTAGCCAATTTGACTATGAATTATATTTTTAAAAAAAGATGAAATTCAGCCCAACTCACTTCTGTAGCTCTCTGAACAGAAGCAGAGGCATCTCCCTATTTCTACTTTTCCTACCTAAATTGCATCTAGTCATTTATATCTAACCATTGCTAATTTATTTTATATTTAGCCTGAACTGTCAAGCATCAGTAAATAAAACTTTTAAGAAGTTTCCCAATACCAAGGGCAACCAACACTTACTTTAGGTACAGGAGGGAGTTAGAATGTCAAACAATGTATCCTAAAGGTTTTCATAAGTGTATTCAAAATTTGCTGATTCAAATAGCACCCTCTTGGTTAATAATGTAAACAGATATACAAAATCCCGGTGAATCTACTGAATCAAAATTTTGTAAGGAAAACTCTTTAAGCACATACCACCTATTATTAAATTGTACTGTTAAGGGGAAGAAACAAAACAAAGAAGGCCTGTCCCTGAACCCTCCCCCTGTCCCTGCCAAAAAAAAAAAAAAAAAAAAAAAAAACCACCCAAAAAACTGTTTCCAGTGGTCCAGTGAACTACTTTTGGGGAGGGCAGTTTATTTCAGTTTTCATCTGGAATTACTTAGAATCAGTGTGCTTAAGAGGGCTAACATAAAGAAAGAAAAGTATGCTGTGATGTAGTTAATATCTTCATAGTCCTTTGAAGATTAGGGATAATTTCAAAAAGATCTCTTTTTGTTTGTTTTTGGTTTTAAAAAAAATCCAGATAAAACTTTTTATTTCCTGTCCTTCAGGTTGTCCATAGACCATAGAAATTTTATTATTTTAGAATGTAGGGATACAACAGGCTCACGCAGTAAAATGATACTGGTGATTTAAAATGTTAAAAAAAATTTTTTTTTAATGTTTAGTTTTGAGAGAGAGAAAGACACAGATGCAAGTGGGGGAGGGACAGAGAGAGAGGGAGACACAGTATCCAAAGCAGCCTCCAGCTCTGAACTGTCAGCACAGAGCCCCATGAGGGGCCCGAACTCGGGAACCATGAGATCATGACCTGAGCCGAAGTCGGAGACCCTCCCTACAGGTGCCCCGCTACTCGTGATTTAAAATCATGGTGACTGACCACTGAACAGATCCCCCAACTGAGATAGACTTTTGCAGAAGTCTATTATGATGACTTAAGGTTTGCTGCCTGAATAATTCCCGGGGATTCAGCCACATCAGCTTTCTTTGGAGGTAAGCCTCATCCTCCCTGGTCTACAGAGGCCTGAGCGCTGGGGCTGCTCTCCAGAGTACAAATTAAAGGAAGAAAGCTCTGAGTAGTTTGCTTCGTTACTTGGAGCGTACCGAGGGTTTGATCATTTGAGACCCAAGCCACTAATTGGGCCTATGGTGGTATGAGAGGAGGTGGTTAAAATGAAGAGACAGATTTTTAAAAATCAAAGTGTAAGAGCATATTGAAGGCAAGTGAATATTGTCTCCAAAGTTGTCTAAAATCTGTGGATTTCAGATGCTTAACTACGACCCACATAAGAGAAATGCATTTGCATCACCATCCAGTATACACGCCTGTAGACCTGTAACCGAAACAAAAATGTCATCGAACGACACCCTATGTGACAGCTTTGGGTAGTCGCTATGTTATTATGTTTGATCAAGAAAATGCTAGTCAATAGCCAGTGAACTCCTCTTATTGCCCACTTATTGACCACTGCCCACAGTCTGGAAAAAACACTGCCTTAGATCTTCGTAAACATCTGCAGCCCTCCTTGCTCCGGACTGGCTAAGTTGTTTTTGGGAATTTACACTTGTGGTTTAGTTCATGAGTCATGGAAAATGTCATAGAAATGCTGTGTTTTTTAAAAACTAAAAGTGCTTTTATTTAGCTTGAGCTCCCTTTTTATTTACCAGACGTGGCTCTGAATTATGTCAGTCCAATCCGAGAACAATTGTTATGGTTGGTGGTATTCAGAAAAATGTGAGGCCTAGCGTGCTAGAACCGATAGTTAGTTGAAGGGGGCTGGAGTAGTAGTCCCGGCCAGCCTGCTAATCGTGCAAAAGCCCAGAGAAGGACTAGTTGTAATCCATAAGAATGGGTTATGGTAGTTTCTGTAGGCACATCCTAGTAGTGGCATATATTTAAAAATACTGTCAGGAGGGGCACCTGGGTGGCTCAGTCGGTTAAGCGTGTCTGACTTCAGCCCAGGTCATCATGATCTCATGGTTGTGGGTTCAAGCCCCATATCAGGCTCTGTGCTGACAGTCAGCTTTAGATTCTGTGTCTCCCTCTCTCTCTGCCCCTCCTCTCCCTCAAAAATAAATAAACATTAAAAAAAAAAATACCGCCAGGAGGGTGCTGGTATTGTGAGCAGATCTTCCTGGATCTGAATGTTGGGGGAGAGGGTAGAAGAAGCAGCTGTCACCTATAGGTTCCATTGGAGAAGAAGTGGGGCCCGTGTCCCCGGGACTTTGTGGGTTTGGGTGCCAGGGCAGCTCTGAGAAATATGCTTAGCTGTTTCAGCCTGGGCCTAATAAGAGTATAGATCGTAAACATTTAGAAAAAAATTTTTTAATGTTTATTTTTGAGAGAGAGCATGAGCAGGGGAGGGACAGAGAGAGAGGGAGACACAGAATCCGAAGCAGGCTCCAGGCTCTGAGCCATCAGCTCAGAGCCCGACGTGGGGCTTGAACCCACAAACCATGAGATCATGACCTGAGCCGAAGTCCGACGCTTAACCGACTGAACCGCCCAGGCGCCCCCCCCTTTTTATTTATTTATTTATTTTTTTAAAAAAGATCATAAACGTTTTAAAGCACAGTTTAGGAAGAGGGATGGTCACCATTTCAGGAGCTGAGGAAGTAGACTGGGAATGTGCCGGCCTGAGGCTGTGTGTGGTCTCGAGTCTGTGCATTTCCCGTCCTGCCCAGCCATTAGGTGGGGAGCTTTGGCCTCACATCTGAGCCTTCAGTTGCCCAGGAAAGTGAGAGACTGTACATGAGTTTGATATCTGTAGTCAAAATCTTATCCGTTAGTATATTGGAACTGCAAAAGTAATCGCATTTACTTCTGCTAGACACTGGGGGCTTTCTAAAGCGCTCCAGTCTTTGGGACTTCTTTCTGTATCTCACTTTCTCATAACACATATTTATAAACACCCCGATCCTTTTTTTTTTTTTTTTTTTTTTTGGCGTGTCTCATAGGCTTCTCTTTTATCAGTGCGTTATCATAGACAAACAAGCTCGAGGGAGGCCAGATGATAAATTCCCTTCCTATCTACCGGGCAATTTCTGTGAAACAGACAAACTGCACGTGCCCACAATGAAGGCAGCATGCTCGTCTTCAGTGCTGTGGTTTATCATCCAAAGTAAATGCTAATAAAATGAAGGCATCTGATTTATTTTTAAAACTGAATGAGGAGGGATCAACAGATTATAGCTTATGGGCCAAATATGGCACATACCTGTTTTTGTAAATAAAATTTTATTGGAACACAACCATGCCTATTCATTTATGTATTATTTATGATGACTCGTACATTATAGTGACCGAGTTAAGTGGTTGCTGTAGAGACTGTGTGGCCGACCAAAGCCTACAATCTTTGCCATCTGACCCTTTACAGAGAAACGTTTACTGCCATAGACCAAAGGAATATTTAGAGACTGAAGTGTTGTTTTAATAAGAACTGTTACTTTTGAATTGAGGCTATTTTCTCTTAAATCGCATGAAAAAAACCTTTTGTTACAATAGATAATAATTAACTAGTTTTGATGAGGGAAAGGTCCCAAAGTCTTGATTAGGGTCTACATTTTTTTTTTTAAGTAAAAGATTAAAAATCATTATACATTAATTCATTAGTGCTGAGAAGGTAGCTAATGAGGCATATATGAAAGATTACAGTGTGGCACACTTAGAATTTAACTGCGGTGAGGGCTGGTTACATTATTTCGGCTAGCATTGCCTATTTTCATAGCCTTAATGAGAGTTGTGAATTTTAATTAATTCTTACATTTATAAATGTCAATCTATTTGAGATTTTACTTGCTACAGACCAGTAAGGCTAAGCTAATAGTCACTTGCAAAGAAGCCCCATATTTCTTGTATTTAATAGGGGTAGTTCAGTGTATTAAAAATGAATATAATCATCTGTTTTTCGGGCACAGAACTTAAGCAATGAAAGCGGGGGCTGTGGTAATCTTTATCAGGGCAGCAGTTTAAATACGAGTTATCTACTGTGTGCTTATCTTTTTATTTTTATTTTTTTTTTAACAGACTTGTGGAAGAGAGCAAACTGATCCCACTCATTTTTGAAGTCATTCTGGTAAGAAGGGAAACGTGTACCTGAAATTCAAGTGAAATTTTAAGAATGTTAAGGTTTCAACCACGTTGTGCGGTTGGGTTCTAACCCTGACTCTGTCCAAGAAGGATTCTGTGCCCTTCATTGTCTCACTTCACCTTATCGGGCCTCAGTTTCCTTGCCTGAGCTCCTGTCCAGCTCTGAAATTGTATAGGGACACTGTTTAACCACCTGCGCTCGTGTCACAAGTCCTTCATCTGAGGTTGGTTTGCGGAGGAAGGGCAGAGGATGACCACTACGCTTCAGTATGAATTTTCTGATGCTCGCTGTGAATCCCTCTGACGTTGTAGTCATGAGTCAGATCAGCAGTTTTGGGCCTATGGCCAGAAAGTTATGTTCTTCAGGATGTAGAACAGCTCCAAACACCTTTTTTTCTCTTCACAGAATGCTACTCAACTGAAAACCATCTGTTAAAGAAAACATTTCACCTATGGTTCCTATGTGTAGAGAATAAAATGGGATTGCAGAGTTGACTTCCCATTTCTGATAAATCCCTATTTGTTACTAAAGGCAGGTTTGAGAAGTAGGCTGGAAATCCGTACATCAACACAGTGCCCTTAGCGCTCTGTTCTCTTGTACCTAGTGGGTTATCCCCCTTTACCAAAAACTTGCCCTACAAGGCTGGCTGACGGCGGAAGGGACAAAGGAGGAGACACGTCCCCAGCCAGACTGGCCTAACCTCCCTTGGTCTTTAATGGAGCAGTAGCCATGATAGTCTGCTAACTGTACCCATGGAAATTAGCTTTCTTTAATCCAAAACTGTTAGCCTATAGGTTGTTTGTGTGTTGATAATGGCTAAATGGTGAAAACATTACTTTTCTTAGCTACAGATGAACCTTTTCCTTTCAGGAGAGTGGGTTGGGTTTGCTGAGCCATGTGATTGGATGGGGACAAGGGGCGAGAGTGGGTGGTATTTCCAAAGCGCGCTCAGGTGACGATGAGATGATGCAGAGCCGCTGTGCTAGGGGGATGTGCAAAGTGAGAGGCTGGAGTGAATCGCTTTGAATAGTAAGGAGATTTTATAAGCGGTGTCAGGAGAAAAAAATGGAGAAAAATGGGAGGAAGAAACATGGAGATGGAGAGCCGTCTAATGGGGACGTTAAGCTTCGCCAAGTGGCCGGTGTGTGTCTCCACCTTCAGCAGGGTACATACGTGACTTGCTGATTTGTTGCGGCATCGGATTTGTTTTGGAGGGCGGCGGGTGCAGTCAGCTGCCCGGTTTGAGTTGGGTTGGGTATGGGCGAGAGCCAAAGCTGTCCAAACCCAGCCGTATCAGGCTTGCGTTTGAAGAGACTGGTGTCGAAGACCTATGGAGAGCGCTCTAGAGCTACCGTGGGCCTTAAGTGGGGATGTGTCTCATCCCCTTGCTGTGGTAGGAGTGTTTCTGACCTGTTTAGGTCAGTGCAGCTCCTTTTGTGACTGATGAAAAGTTCTCATCCTATCCAGTCCCCTCAAGGTCTAAAATCCACACATAGGAAATTCCTTCTGGAAGGTTACCAAAGTTCCTCTGTGCTTGATTAATCTTTGTGTAATGAGCACCTAGCAAGGCTTCATATCTTACCATGGTAGATGTTTAATTGATTAATGCCATGGTTTAGACCTTTGTCATGTCGTAGAGAGCGGGTAGAGGTGACCTCCACTCTCCAGGTGAGGATCTCAGCCAGTCCTGCGTCCTGAGCCCTGAGTCCTGATCTCCCAGGCATGTCTGGGATGATACTTTCCCCTAACCGGAACAGCTCCATACTCAGGTTTCTTGGAGGATCATATTTTAAAAAGAGGTCCTGTTGTTAAAAAGTAAAAAAAACAAAACAAAACAAAACAAAAAACCCAACATTTGGGAATCACTGCTTTTGGGGACAGGACTTTGATGTCTGTGAAGAACCTTATTCAATCCCTTTTCTTTTTTTTGGTCTTTCTTGAGTTGCATGATCTCAGGTTTTTCCCTCTATATAATTACATTTTTTAATCTGTGAAATGTCCTCATAGCAGTTATCCTGTGAACAGTTGTCTTGTCCTTTCTAAACTTTTATCACCAAGCAAGACATGACATAGCATTTTAGTGATTCTATGATGCATTTTTTTAATAACAGATTTTAACATTTAACAGATTTAACATTTCTGAAACTGGGATGTACTTTCCAAATCAGTGGCATTTTGCGATTGCTTTCAGCCAGGAGACCTGGTTGTCATTGCCTTAACTAATTCATCTCATTTTTCTTTTTCTTTTTCTAAGTGCCCAAGAGTGATGCATTATAAAAATATATGTCCGAATATGTCTAAAAAGGCTCTTTCAATAAAAATAAAAGGAACTTTCTAAGTAATGAGAAACCATGTCATAGTTTAATTGGCAACATTTTTCTTTCTTAGTGCTTGATAAAATGATGGGTGCATCTTAGAACTGAGGGATTCCTGGTTTCACAGAAACATGGTATATTCTTGCGTTAAGTTTGGGTCTAAGCCCCCCGGCCAGTGTGGTGTCCTGCATACACGTAGCAGCTTCTCGGCAACAGTTTGATCAGAAGAGACACCGTGGAAGATGGTGCAGGGTCCTGTGTGTTGGATACTCCTTGTGTCTTCTAGCCCCCCACCCCCATTACGATAGAAAAGGCTGGTGCCACCCCCATTACAGTAGAAAAGGCTGGTGGTCCACAGTGACCTCTTGATGACTTTTTTTCTCTACTCTGAGCTCATAACTGTTTTCCATCTTCTGTTTGATGTCCTTACAATCTGATACAGGCTTTGTAACTTCCTTCTTTTCTCGAGTTCCTCATACAGTGTGTTCTTACCAGCCATGCGTCCTCTCCTAGATGTTTCTCATTAAGAGAGCAAATGTTTGTCTTATGGGCAGGAATTGCAGGCAGCTTCTGTGTCTTTCCTGTAGGCCTAGAGGGGAGTGAAGATGAAGGGAGCAGCGTTGTGAATTTGATGTCCTATCCGTGTCAAATAGCCATGTACAGATCGTACGCAGATAGAACAAAGAGCTTTAAGTATGGGCCACGCTGGTGAAGATACAGTGCAAAGCTGTAGTAATCAAAACGGTATGGCACTGTCACAAAAACGATCTTTGGAACAGAATAGAGAGCTCAGGAATAAATCTGTGCTTTTATGGTCAATCTGTGACAAAAGGGGGAAGAACATACAATAGGGAAAATTAGTCTCTTCAGCAAATGGTGCTGGGAAAACTGGCCAGCTACGTGTGAAAGTATGAAAGTCTACTACTTTCTTAGACCATACGCAAAAGTAAACTCAAAATAGATTAAAAACCTAAGCGTGAGGCCTGAAACCACAAAACTCTTAGAAGAGGACAGAGGCAACAATTTCTTTGACATCAGCCGTAGCAACATTTTTCTAGAACTGTCTTCTCAGGCAAGCAAAACAACAGAAAAAATAAACTACTGGGGCTACACCAGAATAAAAATCTTCTGCACGGCAAAGGAAACAGTAAACAAACCAGAAAGACAACCTACTGAATGGGAGAAGATACTTGCAAATGATTATTATCTGATAAGGGGTTAACACTCGAAATGTATAAAGAACTCACAGAACTCAACACCAAAAAAACCCCAGTCTGATTACAAAAATACCTGTTGGGATGAGCCCTGGATATTGTATGGAAACCAATTTGACAATCAATTTCATATTAAAAATAATAAAAAAATAGGCAGAGAACATAAAGATCTTTCTCCAAAGAAGACACACAGATGGCCAATAGACACATGAAAAGATGCTCAATATCATTAATCATCAGGGAAATGCAAATCAAAACCACAATGAGCTGTCCCCTCACACCTGTCAGAACAGCTAGAATGAAAAGAAATAACAGTTGTTGGCAAGGATGTGGAGAAAAAGGAAACTGCATGCACTGTTGGTGGGAATGCAAACTGGGGCAGCCACTGTAGAAGACAGTATAGAGAGTCCTCAAAAAATTAACAGTAGAAATACCATATGATCCAGGAATACCATATGACCCTGCTAATTGGTATTTCCCCAAGGAAAAAGAAAACACTTCGAAAGCATACATGCACCCCTGTGTTAATTGCAGCATTATTTACAGTAGCCAAACTATGGAAGCAACCCAAGTATCAATTGATAGATGAATGGATAATGAAGATGTGGGGAGTAAACACACACACACACACACACACACACACACACACACACACAGGAATATTACTCAACCCTATAAAGTATGAGGTCTTGCCATTCGCAACAACATGGATGAACATAGACAATATTATGCTAAGTGAAATAAGTCAGAGAAAGACAAATATATGATTTCACTGCTTTGTGGAATGTAAAAAACCACATAAATGAATAAACAAAAAGCAGAATCAGACCTATAAATACAGAGAACAAACTGATGGTTGCCAGGGGTGTGGGGGATGGGCAGAATGGGTGAAGGAGAGTGGGAGGTATAGGCTTCCTGTTATGGAATGAATAAGTCATGGGAATAAAAAGCACAGATAGTGTAAAGAATATCGTCAGTGGTATTGTAATAGTGTCATATGGTGAACAGCATAGGATAATGTAGAGACTTAGTCAAATCACCGTGTTGTGCACCTGAAACTAATGTAACCTTGTCAATTATAGTAAATAGAAAAATTGGTTAAGCACATAACCATTTGAAAGTAGTCTTCATTATTTTGAAGGAAAAAAAAAGCCATTTCCAGTTGTAACTGTCTCCTCAGGAGGCACAGTGCTCCCTCCTGTCTGGATAGCTAAACATCTGGGCCCTCTGGATTCATAATGCAGGAAGAGCGATGTGCGAGCACATAATTGGACAGGAGCAGTGTAGGAGCTTTGTATGGGGAGCGAGAGAATGCTCTGGATCCCAGGGGAGGATCTTCTGTTCATTGCAGGGAGAGGAGTCTCGCGGAAGTAGTAACCTTTGAATGTGGCCTTGAGAGGGAGTTGCCATGAGGAGAAGGTGAGTACTTGGATGCACCCGGACCAGAGACCACGGAGAAGTGTAGGCAGGGAGTCCGGAGTGGGAGCCAGATCCTGCAGGCTTTATACTGTGGTTGTTTCATATTTGCTTGGCTTTGCACATAATTTATGCTTTTCAAAATCAGATAGTAGCCTCTAGTTAAAAAAAAAAAAAAAAAGATCTTTTAGAGCCTCTAGCTGCAGGGACTGTGTGCACTGAGAAGGTAGACTGCTCAGATAGAGGTTGGGCCTTGGAGAGAATCAGGCTTAGGGTTATGGGATAATACTGGAAACTTGGAGACTGGTTGAGGGCTGGAATCTCCATCAGCAAGGCTTTTGAAAGTGGGGAAGGAGACATAAGACACAAAGGTCGGTTTCAGAGGTTTGATCTAAGGAGTTCCAACACCACATTCAGGGCAGAGAGCAGGGCAGAATGGTTTTAATCCTGGGGTCCAGCTGCAAGTTTCCCAGCTCTGGACAGGCCAAGTGGTGGGGAAAGCCAGATAGCGATTGCTTACAACAAAGGAGCTGTCACAGCAGCTGGGCACTGCTTCCCTGGCGGGGCCCACCTGGGTGGGGGGCCTGCCTTTTCCTTGGCCTTGGGAGGCAGCTGTGTTGAGTAGGGGCTGGAGACTCAGGCGGGCTGCGTTGGATTAAGCTAAATGGCTTCCTATTCAGCCTTCAGGGCCTAGCATGCTAAGGCAGTCTGGATCTGTGTAACAAATGTGGGTTCTTAAGAATGTGAACCATCGGAAGGACCCAGTGGCTTGGATCCGAGTGCCGCCTTGCTGGCTGAGCGGGATGGAAGGCGTTCTTCTTTCCCCTTTTGCCCTTTTCCAAAGAGTAGAAGTTGCTTTTAAATGTGTCTTAAGTATGAATTTGAATGAATCAGCCTGTGGATTTTGCTGTAACTCTAATCTCACCTCACTTTATTTCAGTGGTTTATGTTTTGGCCTACTTCAGTAAATCATTTTGATACCAAGTAATATGGGCAAACTGTATTTTATTGGGGAAAAAATCTTTATTCATAGCAGATTTTCCAATATGTGCCAAAATATCGCTGTCATGATGTTTTATGTGTCTGTTCCAAAACAAACAATTAAAGAGCAATTTCAGTGGCAAATGTTAACAATAAAAATGGGATTAGCAATACGCTAGTTTGACAATTATATTGTTTTAGCAATCTTGAGGATAGCAGCTGAAGCAAGCTCGAGTAAATCTTTCAAGTCACCGGTATCTTTAGGAAAGAGTCTCTTTATGGACCCTTGGAGCCGCAAGGATTTAATCATGGAGACACCAGTGTAGTATAGACTGGCAACCACATTGCTTTTAAGAAATGTTTTCAGTCCTGGGCATCCATCAGGCTTTTAAAATTACTTGGCTCTTTTCTACTTGCGACCCACCTGATGTGAATTGGTTCTTTCAGGGTATGTTAAAATGACAGGTTCCTTATGAGGTTAGGACTCTGCACACTTGTGTCCAATATGCCGTTAATACGATTCCGCTGTGCACATGGGCATGAATTTCTAAAGTAGAAAACAAGATTTGATTAAAATTTCAAAATGCTTGACTTAGGAAGATACTTTCAAAGTTACACAAAGAGTGCTTACTGGATGTAGGAGATAAATCTGTTGCTTCAAACTTGCATGGGTCCCTGTTCAGCGTTTCTATAGATTGCAGAATGGAACTCTAAAACCAGCTGTTGTATACGTGATGACTTTACACACTACTCATGCACTGTCATAAAAGTACGTACTTGGTTGTGTTTGTGTGTGTGTGTGAAGGGGAGGAAATGGATATGCACGGATCTGTTCTTGGTAGCTTGTGTCATCAATTTGTATTTGCAAAATAGCCCTCTCAGGCAAGGGTGTAATCTCTCGACCCTAGATTGAATGAAGAGAAGTTGTCCATATACCAACTGAACACTCTCATCAGATCAGTATCCTGATAGCCGGTTAGCCAGAATAAATGGGTGGAAGCTAAGGAAAATAAACTTATATCAGCAAACTTGGCTTGAAGCGTCACTGGTTTCTGCATAAGTAGCCCAACTGGTTTGAAAGAAGATGGACTTTATTAAGATAAATACCACATATTGTGTCCACTGGAAAAAAAAATGCTAAAATACAGCTTAGGATATCTTTGGCCAATCATAGCGCACACATTGGGAGTGTGTTCTATATGGCTTCTCCAGAGCCAGTGGAATCCCGAGTTTTATTATCATCCTCATGTCTAGTTAGTTCTGCTCCAGATCCTGGGCCCCACTTTGAGGAAATAGTATTCCTTCTTCCTTCTCTCTAAGGAAACAGTGTAGTTAAAGAGCACAGAAGTAGACAAGTGATCTGTACTTCCCAGGAGTGTAGCTTTTGCATTTTTTGGTTTTTACTCTTGGTTGGTTGTGGAATTAGACTTGTAAAGAAATGAGTGAAACCTCAGTAAAAATGAGCAGCAGACAAGTGAAGGGAGTCCGGTACAGTGGGATGAGGGAGAAGCAGAGAAACCAAACCACCAGATTAAATTTTAAAGAAGAGAAAAGATAGTATTATACTGAAGAGACAGTTTTCTTGTCTGGATGTCTGTGAATCTTGGGTGTTTATGGGAGTCTCTGCCTTCACTCATCTCAGTGCCTGTGTGTTGATTACATTTCCCCCAGAGACCTGCACTTCTCACAGGGGAGCTAGTAGCCACATAGGGCCTGCTGAGCCCTGAAACGTAGCTAGTTTGAATAGAAATGTGCTCTAAGTGTCAAATATCAGATTAAAAAAAAAGTGTTAAGTAGCTGATTAATTTTCTAATATTATATGTTAAAATAATATTTTGGATATATTGGGCTAAGTGAAAATATTATTAGTTTCATGTATCTCTTTTTATTTGTTTATGGCAGCTTCCAGAGCATTTAAAACGTGTGGTTTGCATTCTATTTCTGTCGGTTAGTACCGTGGTAGGTGATTTCCTAAGTCTCATATCCTCAGTTACGTTGTGAGTTTCACTTAGGGAAGAAACCTTGCTGGATACAACCTCGTTTGCTCCCAGCACGTTGCCCTCCCGCTTTTTGCCTTTCAGTATGTGTTGATTCATTCATGAACACATGAGAGAGGTGAGGCAGGGCTGTTACACTTAGATCCATCCATCCTAGACTGTGGTCACCAGCCGATCTTTCTCCCCTTGGTGATGGGTGGGAAGATGAAATAGAAAGACGGGCTAGTGTTCTCCAAGGTGATACACTTGCAAAAGGTAGTTCGGCCATGGCTGGTGACACCATTTGATTTTACTTCTGACTCTGGACTGTCCGGAGATGCCCAGTCATTGGCCATTGGCCACCTTTGGGTTCAGGTTTGTGTTAAAAAATAAAATGCCTACTGTGGTCATCAGGCATTGCCTAGTCCCCTGACTCCAAAACTCTTGTTTTTAGGCCCCTTGGGTATATGGGAACGGAGTAGAATAATTTGTGGTAAATGTAAAGAATTCCTGGAGGGCCTAGTGTAAAATCAGTGATCGCCCATTCTCAGGATGTAACCTCTGAATGTTACTTCTGCATAAACTTCTCCAGTAATGTAGGATTCAATAGTTTCTTTGTGATCAAAACGGTTGAGAATACCCACTTTTAAAGAAAGTGGAAATGTCAGCAGAAAGTTACTAGTTTCGATTAAAGCCACAAACATCTATTAGCATTTGCTTTTGATGCTCTTGGCGTTTGTTTTCTTGGATGAGCAAGAAAAAGCAGAATCTATGCGCTTACCCAGAGCTGCAAAGGATTTTCAAACTGAGCCAGGAAATCTGACGGACTAAAGCAGTTTACAGATTTATGGGAAAAGGAGAGCTTTTTAAATAGCACTAGCAAGTGAAATTGCATTTTGGATTTATTAGAGGTACCAAATTGGAGAAAGACTGTGATGAGAAGCCAGTGAGGGCAAATTATTACATAGGATTTTTAGGTTTATTTTTTTCTGGTAACAAAATCAGCACCTACTTGTAAAGCATCCAAACAGCACAGCAGTATCTAACGTAGAATGTGAAGATCTTCCATAATATCATACCGCACAGCTTAAATCATATTTCTGTATTATTTCTACACATGTGTTATATCTCTTTCTTTAAAAAAGTTTATTTCTTTTGGGGTGCCTGGGTGGCTCAGGCAGTTGAGCGTCCGACTTGTGCTCAGGTCATGATCTTGTGGTTTGTGGGTTCGAGCCCCGTGCCCAGCTCTGTGCTGACTGCTCAGAGTCTGGAGCCTGTTTCGCATTCTGTGTCTCCTTCTCTCTCTGCCCCTCCCCAGCTTGCACTCTGTCTCTCTCAAAACTAAGTACACATATTTTTGAGAGAGAGAGAGGGAGACAGAGAATCTGCACTGTCAACGTGGAGCCTGGCAGCACACGGGCTCAAACCCACGAACTGTGAGGTGATGACCTGAGCCAAAATCAAGAGTCGGATGCTTAGCTGATTAAGCCACCCAGGCGCCTCTCTCTCTTTGTTTTTTTAATAAAAAACGGAACAAACTAAATATTTTATTTTGTATCTGCCTTAGTGTATAATGTCCATGCCAGCACGGTGTGTGTGTGTGTGTGTGTGTGTGTGTTTGTATTTGTGTGTGTGTGTGTCCGCATGCACATGGGTACTATTCTATTTCATGGCCATATAATATTTCATTGTAGTGGCATAATTTATCTAGCCAGTCCCCACTGACGGACACTTAGAATTTTTCCCTTCCCTTTTTTGCTAACATGAACAACACTGAACAAAATAGCTTTGCACATCTGTGAGTTTTTGTAAGTTCTTAAAAGTTGAACTGTTATGCCAAAGTATATGTATCTTTTGTGTTTTAATATTCCTCTCAAAAATGTTAAAAAAATTTTTTTAATGTTTATCTATCTTTGAGAGAGAGAGAGAGACAGAGGGAGATAGAGCGTGAGCAGGGGGGAGGAGCAGAGAGGGAGACACAGAATCCGAAGCAGGCTCCAGGCTCCAAGCTGTCAGCACAGAACCCGACGCGGGGCTTGACCCCACGAGCTGTGAGATCATGACCTGAGCCGAAGTCGGCGCTCAACCGACTGAGCCACCCAGGCGCCCCTCAGAAATGTTAATATAAAATTTTTTACACACTACCACCTGTTCCACACTCACACTGAGTATTATTATCAGTTGTTTATGTTTTGACCTGTTTGC
Source organism: Lynx rufus (assembly GCF_022079265.1). Lineage (NCBI taxonomy): Eukaryota > Metazoa > Chordata > Mammalia > Carnivora > Felidae > Lynx > Lynx rufus. The sequence continues at coordinate 9,152,243 of NW_025814867.1, read as the reverse complement.
TTTTAAGTATATATGTGTCTTCAGTGTTTTACAGCATGCTTGGGCAAGGACTTCCCTCAACAAGTTTATATAATGTCAGTCTGCATTTTATTCTGTACAGTTGTAGTGTCACGATTTACATTTTAAATCTTTGCTCTGAAATAACTTTGTTGTAAGGAATGGGTACAAATCCAGCTTTTCTCTTCCCTACTCCCCTTTCTCATCACTGAGTTGTTGTTGCGACAGTGTGTGTTGATGTAGTTTGTCATTATGGTGACTTGACATATTATATTCATCATTCATTCACTGGATCTCCACATACTGTCTGTTGTCTGTATTGGCATATAATAAGCTGTATATATTTAACATAGGTAATTTGGTGAGGTTTTGCATATGTCTGTTCAGTCAAGGTAATGAACGTATCCATTGTCCCCTAAAAGTTCCTGCTCCTGTGTGTAATCCATCCCTCTATAGCCCCAGGCAACTATTAATTTGCTTTCAATCACTGTAGATTCATTTTCACATGATAGTTTGCATATGGAATTTTATGTAAATGAGTAATAAGATATGGGCTTTTTTTTTTTTTTTTATGGACTCCTGGCTTCTTCCACTCAGCGGATGTATTTTGAGCTCATAGTAGGTGCTGTTGTCTGTATCAGTAGTTCATCTGTTTTTATTGCCAGAACTGTCCATTGCGTGGATACGCCACGGTTTACTTCTCTGTTCATCTGTCGATGGTCGTTTGGGCTGTTTCCACTTTGGGGCTGTTACGCATAACGCTGTGAACCTTTGTGTATAAACTTTTGTGTGGACCTACTTTACTTTTCACTAAATGCCTAGGAATGGAATGGGTGGCATGTCGAATAAGTGTATGTTTAACCTTTTAAGAAACTGCAAAACTATCTTGGACCGTGGCTCTATTATTTTAGATCCCCATTAACTGTGGATGAGAGTTTCAGTTATTCCGCAATTTCATTAACACTTGGTATGATTAATCTTTGTCGTTTTAGACATTCTAATGGATTTATAGTAGCACATCAGTGTGGCTTAATTTGTATTTCCCTAATTACTACTATTGTTGGGCCCATATGCCATCTGTGTATGTCTATGTATCTTTTATATATAGAAGGTATCTATATAAATCTCCTGCCCATTTTTTATTGTTTGTTTTCTTGTTATTGAGTTGTAAGAGTTCTTTTTTATGTCTCCCTACCAGTACTTTGTCAGATGTATATTCTGAATATTTTTTATGGCAGTGTGTGGTTTGTTTTTTTTATTTCCGTAGTAGCGTTCTGAATACTAAGGTTTCTGAAGTCTGAAAGTTTTCAATTTTGATAAAGTCCAAATAAATGTTTTTTAATACTAGATACTTTTTGTATCCTACTTAAGAAATACTTGCCAAAACCAAGTTCACAAAATTTGCTCCTCTGTTTTCTTTTAGAGGCATAATAGTTTTAGTTCTTACACTGAGATCTGAAATATATTTGAGTATATGGTGTGAAGGGAGAGTTGGGGTTTATATTCTTTCTCGAGGGTATTCAATTGTTCCATCACTGTTCCCCGAAAAAATTATCCTTTCTGTGTTGAATTACTTTGACACCTTGGTCAAAAATTAATTGATCGTTTATGTGTGAGTTTATTTCTGGACTCTGTCTTCTGCTCTGTTGTTTTACATGTGTAGGTCCTCTGCGTTTTCATATAGGTTTTAGTATACACTTGTCAATTTCTCTTCCAGAATGTCTGTTGGAATATTTATGGGGATTTTGTGGACTCTGTTCATGATTTGGCGGTGAAATCATATCTGAATAACACTGTGTCTTTTGATCCATTAGCTTGGTATATCTCCATTTATTTGGATATTCTTTGATACCTTGTCAGCATTGTTTTGTAGTTTTCATTGCATAGGAAGGGTGTATACACAACTTTCTCCATTTAAGTATTTAATATTATTGATGCTGTTGTAAGTGGCATTCTTTAACTTCGCTTTCTGATTGTTCATTGCTAGCATATAAAAATACAATTGATTTCTGTGTACCAAACTGTATCCTGCAACCTAGCCAAACTTACTTTTTATTTCTAATAGCTTTATAATAGAATCTTTAGAAATTTTCTACATAGATGATCATAACCTCTGTAAATGAAACTATTACTTTTTCTTTTACCATCTACATGCCTTTTGTTTTCCTTCCCTTTTTGCACCGGCTCAGACCTCCAGTGCAGTGCTGTATAGAGTGGTGAAGGCAGACATCCTAGACTCTTTCCAGATCCTAGAGAGAAAGGATCGTCTCTGATATGGGCTGTACATTTTTGTAGAGTCCTTTAGCAGGCTGAGAAGTTTCCTTTCATTCCTAGTATGCCAGGATGTCACTGTGATGGATTTTTTCCCCCATGTCTATTGAAATGATCATATAGTTCTTTAAAAACTGTTTTATTGCAAAGGTATTGATTGCTTGCTGCTTGGAGCTAAACTGCATGTGAGTATGCTCTGTTATTTCTTTTATAAAATGTTGGATTTGATTTAGTGAAAATTTTAAGAATTTTTGTGATTATGTCCATGGAGGATGCTGATCTGAAATTTTCTTGTAATCATTTTCTGATTTTTGTATCAGAAATGTTGGACCCAAGGAATGAAGTGGAACATGTTCTCTTCAGTTTTTTTGGAATAGATTTTATTTTATTTTTTTAGAACTGGTGCTATACTCTCCTTAAATGTTTTGTAAAAATCACCAGTGAAACCATTTGGGCCTAGAGTTATCTTTGTGGCATGGGTATAAAGTATCAATTTGTTTTCACTAATGGGCATAGCGTTATTCAGTTTATTTCTTTTTGATATCTTTCAAGAAATTTGTATATTTCATTTAAGTTGTCACATTTTTTAGCATGAAGTTGTTTATGATATTCTCTTTTTTAGTGTCTAAAACTCTATGGCAATGCCTCCTTACCATTTCTGATATTGCTTATTTGAATAGCAATGAGAAATTTAATTCTTTTATTTTATTATTATTATTTTTAACTTTTAAAATTTATTTTTGAGAGACAGAGACAGACCATGAGCAGAGGAGGGGCAGAGAGAGAGGGAGACACAGAATCCAAAGCAGACTCCAGGCTCTGAGCCGATGTGGGGCTCGAACTCATGAACCATGAGATCATGACCTGAACCAAAGTCAGACGCTTAACTGACTGAGCCACCCAGGCGCCCCTGAATTCTTTTTTTAATGTTTTTTGTTTGTTTTGTTTTTGAGAGAGAGTGTGCATGAATGAGTGGAGGAGAGACAGAGAAAGAGGGACAGAGAATCCCAAGCAAGCTCCATGCTGTCAGCACAGAGCCAGATGTGGGGCTCTGTCTTATGAACCATGAGATTATGACCTGAGCCAAAATTCAGAATCAGGTGCTTAACCAACTGAGCCACCCAGGTGCTTCAATTATTATTATTATTTTTTTGTTAAGTTGATTGATTTATTTTGAGACAGAATGTGAGAGCAAGAGAGGGGCAGAGAGAGAAGAAGAGAATCCCAAGCGGTCTCTGTGCTGTCAGTGTGCAGCCCAGTGCGGGGCTGAATCCCATGACCCGCCAACACCATGACCTGAGCTGAAATCAAGAGTTGGACACCCAACCAACTGAGCCACCCAGGCACCCCTCTTTTTTTTCTTAATTCACTTGACTGAAGTTTTAATTACTTTGCTTGCTCAAAGAACTAGCTTTCAGTTTTATTGATTTTTTTCTTTTTTCTTTTTTTCTATTTCATTAATTTCTGCTTTTATATCCTATTTCTTTTGGGTTTTATTTTTTTGCTCTTAACGCTAATTTTTAAAGGTAGAGGCTGAGGTCAATGATTTGTGACCGTCCTTTTCTTTTCTTTTCTTTCTTTCTTTCTTTCTTTCTTTCTTTCTTTCTTTCTTTCGAAAGAGCTAGAGAGAGCAAGGGATGGACAGGGGGAGAGGGAGAGAGAGAAAATATTAAGCAGGCTCCATGGACAGTGTGGAGCCTGACATGGGGCTCAGTTTCACGAGCACGAGATCATGACCCAAGCTGAAATCAAGTGTTGTTGCTTAACTGACTGAGCCACCCAGGCACCCCTCTGTTTTTCTAATATAATCATTTGGTACTATAAATTTCCTTGTAAGCACTGCCATAGTTCCATTCCACAAATTTTGATATGTTTTGTTTCCATTTTCATTTAGTTTTATGTAATTTCTAATTTCCTTTGTGATTTCTTCTTTGATTCATGGGTTATTTAGAAGTGTCTTATATAGCTTGCCAGTATTTTAGGCCTACTAAATATATTCTTTATTGATTTCAATTTAATTAGATTGTAGTTAGAGAACATACATTGTATGATTTGCATGCTATATAATTTCTTCACACTTGTTTTATGACCCAGTATATGGTCTATTTTGGTAAATGGTCCTTGAACACTTGTAAAGAATGTGTATTCTGCTTTTGTTGGTTGGAATGTTCTGTGAATGTCAGGTCAAGTTTGTTGTTAGTGTTGTTCAGTCTTTTATATCTTTACTGCTTTTCTGGATACTTGTCTGTTACTTGTTGAGAGAGAAGTAAGAGAGTGTCTTGTGGCTTTAGTTACTTGATTTTGGTTATATAAGTTCTGTTTTCTGTTTTGAAGCTCTTGTTCTATGTAAAAATTAAATTTAGGATTATATGTTGTCTTGAGGAGTGGAACTCTTTATCATTATGAGGTGCCCCTCTTTTTGCCTGGAAACTACTTTTATCCTGAAATCTACTTTGTCTGATATTACCATTACTACCGTAGCTTTCCATAATTAGTGTTAGTAAAGGATGAATCCTTTTCCTTTGCTTAACTTTTAAGCTGTCTATGCCTCTACATTCAAAGACATTTTCTTGAAGACAGATGTAGTTGGGGCTTGCCTTTTTATCCAATCCAATAATATTAGTTTTCTATTTGAGGTGTTGAGAACATTTTCATTAAATGTAATTATCATTGTTAGTATATTTAAATCTACGATCTTACTACCAGTTTTCTATTGTTCCTTCTGTTCTTTCTCTCTTCTTTCTGTCTTTTTGAGCCATCTTTTGGATCAGTTGAGTGTTTTCCTTTTTAGCGATTGGTGTAGGGTTTACAGTACGCATCTTTGGGGGCACCTGGGTGGCTCAGTTGGTTGACTGTCCAACTCTTGATCTCAGCTCAAGTCAGGATCTCATGGTTCAAGAGTTCTGCACTGACAGTGCAGAGCCTGCTTGGAATATTCTCTCTCTCTCTCTCTCTCTCTCTCTCTCTCTCTCTCTCTCTCCCCCACCCCATCTCTGCCCCTACCCCACTCATGCTGTCTCTCAAAATAAATAAGTGAACTTTAAAAAAAAGGAAGTTAAAACAACTTTAAAAAATTGTTTTAAAAAAATACACATCTTTGTGTAACCCACTGTTACCTGTTATAACTGTCATATAAGTTATTACCTTACATAATGGTTACCTGCGAATATACTGCTAGACAAAGTAGCCAAGAGTTGATTGGACACAAAAGATCACAGGTCAAATAGAAAAATTCTCACATCACACAATTCGCTGAATCAGTTAAGCACACACAGTGAGAAGCAAGGATTGAGGCAAATTAACACGTTTTAAGGAGGGTGCAGGCGAGCTGGCATGCACAGGCCCCAAATCCTGGGGGACGGGGTATTCATCTCTCACCCCTGCCTGCCACATCAGCCCTCCTCAGCATTGAAACGTGAGGAAGAGGGCCCACCAACAGAAAATGTCTCAGGCCAGCAGTACGTATTGTCTGAGAGAGACACTGAGACGTGCGCAGGTGGCCCTGGCTGCAGCTTTGACCGCGTACTTGCTGAACGTCCGTGGATTTTGTGTGTTTCTTCGGCAAAGAACACGCCGGACCTGAACAGATGTCATCAGCGTGTGGCTTAACTCTGTCTGCATGTTATACTGAATATTTGGTGCTTCCTGGTTTTATATTTAGTTTAATATTTAGTATATCATGAATGTTTAGAGTCTGAGGTCTCGTGCATGTTTAATGACTTGTGAATCCTTTGGTCCTCTCCTCCATCTCCATTCATGCTCAGCACGCTTCTGTTCTACACGTCCGTGTCATCGACTTCAAGCATCCCTTCTTTTCTTCCTTGTTTCTGCGTCTGAATGAAATACTCTCAAGTGATAGCGAAACGTACTTTATGTCACCTGATGTCTTATGTGAGGCCCTCACAGCAGCGTTCTTCTCTTCTTAGTGACTTCCCATTCCATCTGTCAAAGGATTGAACTCCCGCAGAACCCTCTGTGGTATGTGGTGATTACCTCCCCGGCCACACGCCTTACTTCTCTTTCCCTTCCTGTGCTTTCACCGTCCTGACCTCTCCATTCACTGAATAGGCTGTGCTTAGGGCTGCTTTTCTCCTACCTCAGGACCTTTGCTTCTCCTAGTCTCTCCCAGAATGTTCTTCTCCCATCTGTTCACTTGGCAGAGTTCATTCCATCCTGCAGATTCCAGAGATACTTGCTTTTCCTCTTGTCTGAAATAGTCTGTGAGAATAAGGGGCGGTAGCTGTGTCTCTAGCTTCACCTACCATCTGACAGGAAGTAGCCTTAGGTGTTGAGTAGCCACACATTAAATATCTGTCGGATAGGTGAGGGTAGAGTGCATTATCATTCTCAGTGCAGTGCTGGGCTTAAAATGCAAACGATTTTTTAAGATTTTTGTACAAGTATGTATCAACAAAATTGGTCCGTGGTTTCTGTGTCGAGTTCACTACTGTGTTTTTTTGTTAACTTTGTATTTTGAAATATTTCTGGTTTCACCAATAATTGCAAAAGTAGGACAGAGAGGTCCTGTGTTCCTCGCGTAGTTTCCCACCGTGGTTCTGTCTTCTGTAACTCCAGTACGATATCACGACCAGAAAGTCTATATTGGTAACTGCATAGTTCGCTTGACGTGCATTTGGTGACATTTGTTTTATGGCTCGGGATGGGGCCTGCCTTGGTTTAGGTTCTGTGGACCTTTGAAAGGAATGTGTATTCTCGCATTTCTTGGAGTGGATGAGATCCTGTTGGCTGATGGTGGTGTTGAGTTCTTCCGTATCCTTGCTGGTTTCCTGTCGAGTTATTCTGTCAACTGTGGAGAGATGGGCGTGGAAGTCTTCAGCTGTAATTGTGGCTCCGTCACTTCTCCTTGTCTCCCACTTGGTTCTTCGGTGTTTTGCAGCTGTGTTGTTTCATATTTATACAAACCAAGGATGTTCATATCTTGTTGATGATTGGCACGATTATGTAATCTTATTTATTATTTATTTATGGTTATTTTATTTTTATGTAATGTCTGTGTTCCTTCTGATTTTCTTTCCTCTGTAGTCTGTTTTTTCTAATATCGGTACAGCCACACCTGCTTTCTTTTGATTCATGTTTGCATGGCATATCTTTTTCCATCCTCTTACTGTTGAAGCCGCCTTTATCTCTATATTTTAAATGAGTTGTAGACAGCATACATTTGGGTCCTTTCTCTCCCCCTCCCCCCCCCCTTAATCCACTCTGCAAGTCTGGCTTTTCAGTGATGTATTTATATGCTATATATTTAATATAATTATTGATACGTTATGTTAGTAAGTTTGCTTATTTTATTTCTAGTTTCTCCCTTTTTTTGTTGTTGATCCTCTGTTTTCTTTTTCCTGCCATTCTGTGGATTACTTGGACATTTTCTTAGAATTCCATTTTGATTTGTCTATAGCATTTTTGAGTGTATCTCTTTGTTATAGGTTTGTTAGTTGTTATTCTTGGTATCATAATTTATAAACATGCACAGAAGTTATAATGATCTAATACTGTCCTATTTTTTGCCAGTTAGAATAAAGCATGGAAACTTTATCTCCCTTCACAGGAAGTTCTTTTGTTTATAAAATTCAGCTCTGAAGCTGTCAGGTCATGTTTTTTTGTTTTTTGTTTTTTTTCTAAGTTTTTGTTTGAATTCCATTTAGTTAACATATGTAATATTAGTTTGCGGAATACAATGTAGTGATTCATCACATATATATAACACCCACTGCTCATCACAAGTACCGTTCTTTTTTTTTTTTTTTATTTTTAAAAAAAATTTTTTTTTCAACGTTTTTTATTTATTTTGGGACAGAGAGAGACAGAGCATGAACGGGGGAGGGGCAGAGAGAGAGGGAGACACAGAATCGGAAACAGGCTCCAGGCTCCGAGCCATCAGCCCAGAGCCGGACGCGGGGCTCGAACTCACGGACCGCGAGATCGTGACCTGGCTGAAGTCGGACGCTTAACCGACTGTGCCACCCAGGCGCCCCACAAGTACCATTCTTAATACCTGTCACCCATTTAGCCCATCCTCCTGCCCACCTCGCCTCTAGGAACCCTCAGTTTGTTCTCTGTGGTTAAGAGTCTGTTTTATGGTTTGCCTGTCTCTTTTTTTTTTTTCTATATTCATGTTTCGTTTTTTAAATTGAACATATGAGTGAGGTCATATGGTATTTGTCTTTCTCAGATGGACTTATCTCACTAAGAATTTACTGAATTTACTACTATATATACCACAACTTTTTTTTTTATTGTCAAATTGGTTTCCATACAACACCCAGTGCTCATCCCAACAGGTGCCCTCCTCAGTGCCCATCACCCACCCGCCCCTCCCTCCCATCCCCCCATCAACCCTCAGTTGATTCTCAGTTTTTAAGGGTCTCTTATGCTTTGGCTGTCTCCCTCTCTAACTTTTTTTTTTCTTCCCCTCCCCCTTGGTCTTCTGTTAAGTTTCTCAGGATCCACATAAGAGTGAAAACATATGGTATCTGTCTTTCTCGGTATGACTTATTTTCACTTAGCATCACACTCTCCAGTTCCATCCACGTTGCTACAAAAGACCAGATTTCATTCTTTCTCATTGCCACGTAGTATTCCATTGTGTATATAAACCACAACTTCTTTATCCCTTCATCAGTTGGTGGACATTTAGGCTCTTTCCTTAGTTTGCCTATTGTTGATAATGCTGCTGTAAACTTCGGGGTGCATATGCCCCTTCAAAGCTGTATTTTTGTATCCTTTGGGTAAATACCTAGTGGTGTAAGCTAGCTCAAAGTAGTTCTATTTTTAACTTTTTGGGGACCTTCCATACTGTTTTCCAGAGGGTCCACACCCCTTGGCAATCCCACCAACAGTATAAGAAGGTTCCTCTTTCTCTACATGCTCGCCAACATCTCTTTCCGGTGTTGTTGACTTTAGCCATTCTGACAGGTGTGAGGTGGTATCTCATTGTAGTTGTGATTTGTATTTCCCTGATGGTGAGTGTTGTTGAGGATTTTTTCATGTGTATGTTGGCCATCTGGATGTCTTCTTTGGAAAAAATGTTCATGTTTTCTGTCCATTTCTTAACTGAATTAGTTTTTCAGTGTTGAGTTTGATAACTTCTTTATAGATTTTGGATACTAACCCTTTAGCAGATATGTCATTTGGAAATGTCTTCTCCTGTTCCAACATTGCCTTTTAGTTTTGTTGATTGTTTCCTCCGCTGTGCAGAAGCTTTTTATCTTAATGAGGTCCCAATAGTTCATTTTTGCTTTAGTTTCCCTTGTCTCTAGAGATGTATCTAGTAAGAAGTTGCTGTGGCCAATATCAAAGAGGTTGCCGCCTGTGTTCTCCGTTAGGATTTTGATGGTTTCTTGTCTCACATTTAGGTCTTTCATCAATTTTGAATTTATTTTTGTGTATAATGTTAAGAAAGTGATCCAGTTTCATTCTTCTCTGTGTCATCATTCAGTTTTCCCAACACCGTTTGTTGCCGAGACTGTCTTTTTTCCACTGGTTATTCTTTCCTACTTTGTCAAAGATTGGCTGACCATATAGTTGTGGGTGCATTTCTGGGTTTTCTGTTCTGTTCTTTTGATCTATGTGTTTGTTTTTGTTCCAGAACCAGACTGTCTTGATCACTACAGCTTTGTAATATAACTTGAAATCCAGAATTGTGATGTGTCCAGCTTTCCTTTTCTTCTTCAGGATTGCTTTGGCTTTTTGGGGTCTTTTGTAGTTCCATGTAAATTTCAAGATTGTTTGTTCTAGCTCTGTAAAAACTTCTGGTTGTGTTTCATAGGGATTGCATTAAATGTGTAGATTGCTTTAGGTAGTACAGACATTTTAACAATATTTGCTCTTCTTCATGAGTATGGAATGTTTTTCCATGTCTTTTTTTAAGTTATTTTTGGGAGAGCGCAAGCAGGGGAGGGTCAGAGAGGGGGACAGAAGATCTGAAGCAGGCTGTGCGCTGACAAGCTGACAGCAGCGAGCCCAGTGTGGGGCTCAAACTCACAAACCGTGAGATCATGACCTGAGCCGAAGTCAGGTCAACCGACTGAGCCACCCAGGTGCCCTGGAATGTTTTTCCATTTCTTTGTGTCATCTTCAGCTGCTTTCATAAGTGTTCTATCGTTTTTAGAATACAGTTCTTTTACCTCTTTGGTTAGGTTTATTCTAGATACCTTATGGTTTTTGGTGCAATTGTAAATGGGATGGATTCCTTGATTTCTCTTTCTGCTATTTCATTATTGCTGTACAGAAATGCAACAGATGTCTGTATGTTGATTTTATATCCTGTTACTTTGTTGAATTCATGTATCAGTTCTAGCAGTTTTTTTGGTGAAGTCTTTCAGGGTTTCCACATAGAATCTGTGGAGAGTGAAAGTTTTACACAGATGTCGTCTGTAAAGAAAGTTTGACTACTTCTTTGCTGATTTAGAAGCTTTTATTTCTTTTTGTTGTTGGATTGCTATGGCAAGGCCTTCCAGTACTATGTTAAATAGTATTGTTGAGAGTGAACATTCCTTTTTTGTTCCTGAGCATAGAGGAAAAGCTCTCAGTTGTTCCCCGTTGAGGATGATATTATTGTGGGTCTCTCATATATAGCCTTTATGATGTTGGGATATGTTCCCTCTGTCCTTACTTTGTTGAAGATTTTTATCAAGAATGATGCTGTACTTTGTCAAATGCTTTTTCTGCATCTATTGACAGGATCATATGGTTCTTATCCTTTCTTTTATTAATGTGGTGTATCATGTTGATTGATTTGTGAATACTGAGCCACCCCTGGATAAATCTCACTTGAATGTGGTGATTGATTCTTTTAATGGACTGTTGGATTCGATTTGTTAGCGTTCTGTTGAGAATTTTGCATCCACGTTCATCAGGAATATTGGCCTGTAGTTCTTTTTAGTGGGGTCTTTGTCTGGTTTTGGAATCAAAGTAATGCTGGCCTCTTAGAATCAGTTTGGAAGTTTTCCTTCCATTACTATTTTTGGAAAAGTTTGAGAAGAATAGGTATTAACTCTTCTTTAAATGTTTGGTAGAATTTCCCTGGGAAGCCTTCTGGCCTTGGACTTTTGTTTGTTAGGATATTTTTGATTACTAATTCACTTTCTTTGCTGGTTATTGGTCTACCCAACTTTTCTATTCCTGTTTAAGTTCTGGTAGTTTGTATGTTTCTCAGGATTTATCCATTCCTTCCAGATAGCCCCATTTGTTGGCATATATTTTTTTCGTGATATTATCTTATAATTGTTTTTATTTCTTTGATGTTGGTTGTGGTTTCTCTTCTCTCATTTGTGATTTTACTTATTTGGGTCCTTTCTGTTTTCCTTTTGGATAAGTCTTGCTAGGGGTTTATCAGATTTATTAACTCTTTCCAAGGACCAGCCCTGGTTTTATTGATCTGTTCTACTGTTTATGTTTGTGTGTTTCTAAATCATTTATTTCTATTCTCATATCTATTATTTCCCTCCTTCTGCTGGCTTCAGGCTTCATTTGCTGTTCCTTTTCTAGCTTCTTTAGGTGTAGTGTTAGGTTGTGTATTCCTTCTTGACTAGGCCTGTATTGCTATATACTTCCCACTTATGACCACTTTTGCTGCATCCCAAAGGTTTTGGACCATTGTGGTTTTTTTTTTTTTAATATGAAATTTATTGTCAAATTGGTTTCCATACAACACCCAGTGCTCATCCCAGCAGGTGCCCTCCTCAATACCCATCACCCTCCCTCCTCTCCTTCCCCTCCCTCCTACTGCCCATCAACCCTCAGTTCTCAGTTTTTAAGAGTCTCTTATGGTTTGGCTCCCTCCCTCTCTAACTTTTTTTTTCTTCCCCTCCCCCATGGTTTTCTGTTAAGTTTCTCAGGATCCACATAAGAGTGAAAACATATGGTATCTGTCTTTCTCTGTATGACTTATTTCACTTAGCATCACACTCTCCAGTTCCATCCATGTTGCTACAAAAGACCATATTTCATTCCTTCTCATTGCCACATAGAATTCCATTGTGTATATAAACCACAATTTCTTTATCCATTCATCAGTTGATGGACATTTAGGCTCTTTCCATAATTTGGCTATTGATGAAAGTGCTGCTATAAACATTGGGGTACCAGTGCCCCTATGCATCAGCACTCCTGTATCCCTTGGGTAAATTCCTAGCAGTGCTATTGCTGAGTCATAGGGTAGATCTATTTTTGATTTTTGGAGGAACCTCCACACTGTTTTCCAGAGCGGCTGCACCAGTTTGCATTCCCACCAACAGTGCAAGAGGGTTCCCGTTTCTCCACATCCACACCAGCATCTGTTGTTTCCTGAGTTGTTCATTTTAGCCAATCTGACTGGCGTGAGGTGGTATCTCAGTGTGGTTTTGATTTGTATTTCCCTGATGAGGAGTGATGTTGAGCATCTTTTCATGTGCCTGTTGGCCATCTGGATGTCTTCTTTAGAAAAGTGTCTATTTGTGTCTTCTGCCCATTTCTTCACTGGATTATTTGTTTTTCAGGTGTGGAGTTTGGTGAGTTCTTTATAGATTTTGGATACTAGCCCTTTGTTCTATATGTCATTTGCAAATATCTTTTCCCATTCTGTTGGTTGCCTTTTAGTTTTGTTGATTGTGTCCTTTGCAGTGCAGAAGCTTTTTCTCTTCATGAGGTCCCAGTAGTTCATTTTTGTTTTCAATTCCCTTGCCTTTGGAGATGTGTCAAGTAAGAAATTGCTGTGGCTGAGGTCAGAGAGGTTTTTTCCTGCTTTCTCCTCTAGGGTTTTGATGGTTTCCTGTCTCACATTCAGGTCCTTTATCCATTTTGGTTTTATTGTTGTGAATGGTGTAACAAAGTGGTCTAGTTTCATTCTTCTGCATGTTGCTGTCTAGTTCTCCCAGCATCATTGTGTTTTCATTATCGTTTGTTGTTATGTGCTTTAAAATTTTTCTTTTTTAATTTCCTGCTTGACCCATCATTCTTTAGTAGGATGTTCTTTAACCTCTGTGTATTTGTGGTCTTTCCAAATTTTTTCTTCTGGTTGACTTCAAGTTTCGTAGTATTTTGGTCTGAAAATTTACATGGTATGACCTCAATCTTTTTGTACTTGTTGAGTCCTGATTTATAATCTGTTCTGGAGGATGTCCCGTGTGCACTTGAAAAGAATGTGTATTCTGCTTTAGGAAGAGATGTTCTGAATATATCTGTTAAGTCCATCTGGTCCAGTGTGTCATTCAAAGCTATTGTTTCCTTGTTGAATTTCTGCTTAGATAATTTGTCCATTGCCATAAGTTGGGTTTAAAGTTCCCTACTATTAACGTTTATTATCACTGAGTTCTTTTTGTTTGCTATTGTTTTCATATATTGGTGCTTCAAGGTGGGGGCATAAATATTTACAATTGTTAGGTCTTCTTGTTGGATATGATACATTGTCCTTCTTCATGTCTTGTTACAGTCTTTGGTTTAAAGTCTAGTTTGTCTGACATTAAGTATTGCTACTCTGGTGTTCTTGTGATGGTCGTTGGCATGACAGATGGTTCTCCATCCCCTCACGTTCAATCTGCAGGTGGCTTTACATCTAAAATGTGACTCTTGGAGGCAACATATGATGGATCTTGTTCTTTTTTATCCATTCTGATACATTGTGTCTTTTGATTATATCATTTAGTCCATTTACATTCAGAGTGATTATTGATAGATGTGAATTTAGTGCCATTTTATTATTTGTTTTGTTGTTGTCTCTGGAGATTTTCTTTGTTCCTTTCTAGTCTTTGTCCCTTTTGGTACTCCTTTTCCACTCAAAGAGTCCTCTTTATATTTCTTGATGGGCTGGCTTGGTGGTCACAAACTCCTTTCATTTTTGTTTGTCTGAGAAACTCCTCATCTTTCCTTCTATTGCGAATGACATCTTTGCTGGATAGAATATTCTTGGCTGCATATTTTTGCCATTCAGCACATTGAATGTATCATGTCAGTCCCTTCTGGACTGTCAAGTTTCTGTGGAGATATTTGCTGCTAACCTGGTTTGTCTTCCCTTGTAGGTTAGGATTTCTTTTCCCTTGTTGCTTTCAGGATTCTTTCCTTATCTCTGTATTTTCCATATTTTACTATGATATGCCTTAGTGTCGGCTAGCTTTTGTTGATTTGGATGGGAATTCTCTGTGCCTCTTGGATTTGGATGTCTGTTTCCTTCCCCAGATTAGGGAAGTTCTCAGCTTTAATTTCCTCAAATAAACCTTTTGCCCCCCTTTCCCTCTCTTCCTCGGGAACTCCTATCAAACAAATGTTATTATGCCTTATGAAGTCACTGAATTCCCTAAGTCTGTATTCATGATCCCATATTGTTCTTTCATTTGTTTTCAGTTTCATTATTTAACATAATTTTTATCTTCTATGTCATTTATTCATTCCTTTATTTCCTCCATCCTTGTTGTCATTGCCTTCAGTCGGTTTCACATCTTGCTTATGGCATTTTTCATTTTGTTCTGACTAGTTTTAGTTAATTTATCTCTGCTGTAAGGGACTCCCTGTGTCTTCTATGCTTTTCTCGAGCCCAGTTAGTATTCTTATGATTGTTGCTTTAAATTCTGGATCAGGCACTTTACTTACATCTGTTTTGATTAGATCCCTGGTCATGACCTTTTCTTGTTCTTTCTTTAGGGATGGATTCCTTCATCTTGGCATTATGTCTAGGTCTCTATCTTCTTCTGTGTGTTAGGAAAGCCTATTATGTTTTCTGCTGCTGAGACTAACGGCTTTATGAAGAAGAGGTCATATACTGTCCAGGGCCTGGCACTTCAGGAAGTGTCTCTGGTGTATGCTGTGTGCACTTTGCTGCTGTGTTTTGGCTGCCCTTTATCTTGGGTCGTTTCTTTGCAGAGTTTCTCCTTGCCTGCAGTGGAGAGAGTTTGGACCTTGTCCAGAATGTGGTGAGTTTAACTCGGTGTGCTCTGGTCTGTTTGTTAACAGAGACCTCATGCTATTTCCATTAGAGCTGAAGCTTTGTATAACTCCGTAGTCCATCGATGTGCATGCAGGGGGGTTGTGCTGGTCTTCTTGGGGAGTGGCCTGCTGCTCTGGTTCTCAGGCCCACTGCCCAGAAAAGCAGCACCTGCAGAGCACAGGGGGGCAGGCCTTGGTGCAGGTGGTTTAGGCTGCCACTGTTGGCGCTCTACTTCTTAGGTTAGTTTATGTTGAGGGGCAGGAGAGAGAAATGGCTCTCTGTCCCTCTCCCCCTCGCTCTCTGTCTCCCTCTCTCTCGCCTCTCTCTGTGACCAGGGATCCCTCCACCCTGCAGCACCCACAGTCCGTTGCTCCCTCAAATCACGTCTCCATTCCTCTTGTCTCCAGAGAGGGGAGTTCACACCTGCGATTGTCCAGGAAGCCCTTCTAGAAGAGTGAACAATCTCCCCTTTTGTGTCTTAGGTGTCCCTCAGATCTTTGCTTCGCCTCGTCTGTGTCTGGGCTGTCTGGGGTACACCTGTGTTCTATCCCAGCTAGGCCAGCTGAGTTTTAAAACTCCAGACTTTAGGGACTTGGTGTGGCTCGGATCCATGTTGGTCCCAGGGGGATGGGCTCACTGCACTGAGACTAATGCAGTTTTGTCCAAGAAGGGCAGTCACGCCAAAGTGAGGGGTACGGATTTTGGAGTAAAGCACGGCAAAGAGCCGATGTTCAAGGTACCTACCGTCAGCAGGTGTCTCTGCACTTATGCTGAGAGGCGGGGAAGGGTAATGGCACCCCCGGCTCTTTGGTCCCTGGAGAGGCCACTTCTTCCACTTACACTCCAAGAAGGGAGTTCTGTCTCTTCGAGTGCATCCCAGGGAATCCTCAGATTGTGCCATCTGCTCCCAGGCTATCTACTCTCCTCCTCCACAGGAGCACAGCAGTGCTCACTGGGTTCCACACCGGTCATGCCGCAGACCTCTAAAACTTCCATCTCTGAGTCCCACTGGTTGTAAAAACTCAGGAAAATCAGCCCCTCTCATTTTCCCAGTCAGTGTCTTTGGAGAATTGTTTTCCTTGTGTGATCCCCATGTGCGCGCTCGTTCTCTCTCTCTCTCTCTCTCTCTCTCTCTCTCTTCCTCTGTCCCTCTCCCCCTCGCCCTCTGTCTCCCTCTCTCTCTGTTGCCTCTTTCTGTGACCAGGGATCCCTCCACTCTGCAGCACCCACTGTCCGTTTCTCCCTCAAATCATGTCTCCATCCCTCCTACCTTCCACGATGTGGCCTTTTCTCTCCCTCTAGTTAGGCAGTTTGTCCTAGGCGTCAGATTGATTTTTTGAGTATTCAGAATGATTTAATATTTATCAAGCTGTGCTCGAGGGATGAGACAAAGCTAGGGTCCTCCTACTGCTCTGCCGTCTTGGCTCCTCTGGTGATGATTCTTTTTAAGGAGCTTCTAGCTCTCTGACCATTTAAAAGCCTTTCGTCTTAGTGTAGTTTCAGATTTGCAGAAAGATTGTATAGATAGTACAGAGTTGCTCTGTACTCTTACCCAGTTTTCTTGTTAAGATCTTACATTACTGTGCTACATTTGTGTCAGTTGGCAATCCAATACTTGACTCAGATTTTCTACTTGTCCATAGTTCCTTTTTCTTTTCTTGGCATCATTATGACATTTAGTCATCATGTCTCCTCAATCTCCTCCTCAGACTTCCCTTGTTTTTGATGACCTTGCTGGTTTTGAGTAGCCCTGGTGTTTTGACAGATGGCCTGTAATCTGAGAGTGCCCTGTGTTTTTGTTTTTTGTTTTTTATTCATGGTAAGATAGTCGTGGGTTTGAGGGAGGAATACCAGAGAGGTGAAGTGCCATTTGGATTACATCACAGTAAGACCTATGAAGAGCAATCAACATGCTCTGTCACTGAGCATTGACCTTGACTGTGTAGCTGAGGTTTATCAGGTTTCTCTTGTATAATGTTCCTTTCTCCCTATTTCTGTACTTCACTCTTTGGAAAGGAGGTCATGAAGCTCGTCCAGCGCTGGAAGGATGCCGAATTCAGCTCTGACTACTTGAGGGCACAGTATCTACATACATTATTTGGAAGTTTTCTCTATGGGAGATTTATCTCTTCATTTATTTTTTTTATCGTTTGACAACTTTTAAAATTGCTTCCCTAGTTATTGCCCCTTAAAGCTTTTTTCTGTATTTTAGAAATTTGAATATTTCTAAAATATCATCCAAATCCATCAGTTATCTGAGTGGCACTGTATAAATATTTATTTAAACATATATGGGTATTTACTCACTTTTCTTCCTAGTTTGTTGCATTTGTGACTTCTGTTTTGTTTGCACTACAATAGTTAGTGTTTCATGATTTTTTCCCCCTCAAATCACTAGCTCTCGGATATTTACCAGTTCTACCAATTTTATCCCATTACGTTAATTCCCTCTAAAAACATCACTAATCATTCCTTTCTCTTTTATTAGAATTTTTTTGTTCTTTTCCTATTCCTGGATTTCAGGGCTGTTATCCTCTCATCGATTTTCCTTGTGAGAAGCAATGGGCGCCAACCAGAGCTACCCCTGTCTCCTGAGAGTGTCTGTGTGCGACTTAGGGCAGTCACTGTCATTCAGTCGGTTGGTTCGTTGGGCACTAGTGGGGGCTTGGCCTCAGTGAGCTCCCGGTTTACTGTGGAGGCCAACATAAGTCAGCAGTTTAGTGCAACGTTGTGTAAGTTATAACAGATGACAGCGGGCCAGCTCTCGGGTGCTGGGTGATTAGAGCCGGGGCACGTTTGTGCTGAGCCCGAAGTCGTGCAGTTTGCGTGATGGACCGTGTCGGGCTCCACCAAAGTGTGTACTTGCTCAGTCCTCTTTCCCAAAGGGCACGGGCCCCCACCTGTGCCTCTGCCTGTATGACTCCTGCTCTCCTGGCAACAGTAACTTCGGGCAGTGCCTCTTGTGCCTTTTTGGCTGTCTCTTCTGAAGGATCGTCTGGGCTCTTGTGACCGGGTGGGACGCCTTTGTCACAGGTGCTCACAGCACCCTGTGCTTCTGAACACCGCTTGTCACAGATGCAGTTTCATGTGATGAGTTGATTAGGGTCTGTCACTGCACCATTGACTTCAGACAGCAGAAACTGTCCTATTTTGTCACCGTTCTATCCCTGCACCCAAATCGGGGAATGGCACATCATAGGTTCTCAGCAAAGGCCTTCATTGAATGAACAGTGGTCGATGCCAGGTGCATTGGGTTCAAACTCTGAAGTCCCTTATGTCCATGCCAAAGGGTTTGGACTCTGCCTCGTGTCCTCTGGTGAGCCTTGGAAGAACCTTAAGCACGGATTTCACGTGATTACATTTAATCTAGAAAGATCTCCTTGGAACCATTTATGTGAAAAGCATGATTTAGGACATGTGTGTAAGGCAATGTCAACCAGTAGGTATTTCTTAATTTTGTAGATATTAACCAGTAGTACTGTTCACAACACTCCCATTTTGGAAATGCCTTTTATAGGCAGTCTTTTAATACGTTTATGTAGATTCTTTCCTATGCTATGCTTAGGAATGGTTTTTAGAGTTTTCACCTGTGGTAAGTCGAATATTGCCTCCACCTACCAGAGGTCCCTGTCTTAATCCCTGAAACCTGTGTATTTTAGGTTGCTTGGCAAAGGGAAAGTTGCAGGCGAGATTAAGGTTGTTAATCAGTTTACTTTAGGGAGATTATCCTGGATTATCAGGTGGGCCCGGAGTAATCATAAGCATCCTTAAATATGGAAGGAGGAGACAGAAGGGGCTCTAAAAGTGACAGCATGAAATGCAAGACAGACTCAACTGGCCCTTGCTAGCTCTGACTCTGGAAGGGTGCCACAGGCCAAGAATTGCCAGGAGCCTCTGGAAGTTGGAAAAGACTGGCCTCCAGGAAGGAATGCAGCCTCACCAACATCTTGATTTTTAGTTCAGTGAGACCCAGCTCGGACTTCTGACCTCCAGAACTATGAGGCAATACATTTGCGTTGTTTTAAGCCACTAAGTTTGTGGTAATTTGTCACAGCCATAATGGGATACTAACAGAAAACCACTTAACTGTGGTTTATAATAAGCCTACCGTGTAAGCAATCATGAGAAAGAATACAAAGGAGTCTTTGTAGAAGCAGCAACTGAGATTAACTATGAAATTCTGCTTGGGTCTTTTTGTGTTTGTGTATTTGATGGGTGATAAAAGTGTCCACGTATATTGGCTGCTTTTTTAGATTAAAATTCACATTAATGTTTCTTGATCTAAATTGGTCAAAGCAGAAATAATCTTCTTTTTTTATTCTGATGCTGCCCCCACATGATTCACATGTGAATAATTCCTGCTGTGCCAAATAACCATGGCAGTTTGTAGGTTTCGTTGTAAAAATAATTCATTTTGCTCTCCATGGCAGGTTTTGCTTTGAAATATATTACTCATGTGCTCTGGGAGATTGCTCACATATGTCTCTCTGTCTGTGTCTGCTCTCCTGAGATGCTCTGTGTCTGTTGAAGCACTGGATTTTTATTTTTATTTCACTATAAAACATTCGATAGTTTTCCATAGCTCCAGTTGAGCCACTTTTTAGCAATTAACATTTTAGAGGGTTTAGTTAGAGAGTATGCCGTGTTGTAAAGCAGTTGAGATGGATGGCAGGGGTAGCAGGCTGGAGCAGGGTCAGCTGCTTCCAGTCTTGAGATGGAGGCTGGTGGGGGGGGGGGGTAGGGGAGGGACTGGTTGGGTCCAACTGGGACGTCTCCGCGTTGGGTCAGCTTTGCTTTTAGGAGATTCTTGTGATGTTCGGCAGGTCCCCTCATCTCCAAGGGGCCTGAGAACTCTTAAAGTTTATTAGCTTGAGTCCTTTGGGAAGTCGGGGACTGCCACTAATGAAAGGCATGCTTAGAAACGAGTTTTTTTTTTTTTAATTTTTTTTTTTTAACATTTATTTTTATTTTTTGAGACAGAGAGAGACAGAGCATGAACGGGGGAGGAGCAGAGAGAGAGGGAGACACAGAATCGGAAGCAGGCTCCAGGCTCTGAGCCGTCAGCCCAGAGCCTGACTCGGGGCTCAAACTCACGGACCGTGAGATCGTGACCTGAGCCGAAGTCAGACGCTTAACCGACTGAGCCACCCAGGCGCCCCTAGAAACGAGTTTTTAAGAAAGTTGTTACTGTTTTAATTTCGGGAAATGCCACGTTCGGAGAATGTAGTGCAGCTGCGGCATTTAGGAGTTTTGTTTGGGTCTCCCCTTTCCGCCGTGTGGCGCGTGATGAAGTGTACGTTTTACCTTTGGGCTCTTCTGTTGTGCAGAGCTGCCCCCTGCCCCAAATCTCTAAGTTTGTGTTTTGAGGAGCATATCTCTTTTTTGGCCTTAATTTTTTTTCCCCCCGATGGTAACTCTGCTGTCTCAGGGTGGCGATCAGGATTACCTCTCTGAATGTGGGTGTTGTTACCTCCTTAGGACCTGCCCAGAAACCTGTCCCCTGCCCCCCTACCCCCCACCCCATAAGTACCTGCATTACTCCCTCCCCATGGCCCGGGCAGGAACCCAGACAACAACACGAGGTGGTTCTACACTGAATTCATTGTTTGGTGTCACCAGGGACTTGATTGCGCAGGACCCTGGATTATCTGCCTAAAACATTCAAGCTGGAACATGCTCTGGGGGGAGGGATAGGAAAAGCCAAATGTTCCTTAAGATGTAAAAGCTATGTGGACAACTTGCCATGTCCTGATGAGTGCAAAGCCCTACATGTTTTGAGCCTGAAGACGGAAAGCCCCTGTGTATTTTCCTTGGTCTACACAGAAAAGCTCTTTGGGGCTGGTTCAGTTTCCCCAAGAATCCGTTGGCATGGCCCTGCTTCACGAGAACAAGTAAGACTTAGCTTTTGGTTTGCCTGTGGGTGGCACATGGGACTTACCTTGAGATTTTTACATTATGCCCCACATGGAAGGGGAGACGGCAGAGTAGCTGAGTATCCGTTGTGGGTGGGACCCCTCTCAGCCACCTCCACGCTGCATGAGATTAAGGTTCTCAGTGGACTTTGCCTCCTGAGCAAAGAGTCTGCAGTGTCAGCCTGGGCGCCAACCTCGGGAAATTAGACTCCGGTGGGCTGCTACTTCTGTCTGGAAGGTAGAGGTTAGGGATGTGCTAAGTAGCCTACGGCGCACGGGACGGCCGCCACAACAAAGTCAGTAGCAGCCACGTCGCTCTGGAGTCCGGCTCGCTTTCTTCCAGATTTCTGACTACTGCTGTCCTCGTTCTTGGTGACTTCAGTGTTCGTGTGGATGGCCATTCGGCACCTCGCCCGTCTTCTGTTCCGTTCCGTCCCTACACACACCTGACGTGCCCCTCTGTGGACACGTTTCCAGCCTTGTCTCCCTTATAAGCGCACTGTCTTCACGGCCTGGCTCCGGGCAGCCCCCTCACTGATTTTCCATCTTAGCCATAGTAGTTACCTCAGAAGTTCTCAGATGTCTAGGCCACTGATCCAGCCAGACTCACTATCTGCCAGCCTCTCTGTGTCGTCCCTTCCCTTCCTCAGCTCCATCTCCTGCCTTTGAAAGCGCCCAGATTCCCTCACCTGTCCCTTCCCTGTCCCTTACTCCCCCGTCAGACCTACCACTTTCTTGAAGCCCAGCTGTCCTCTTGTTCTTCACCGGCACCTGATAAATTAAAATCTCCTGGAGGAAAACATACAGTTATACCAACTGGTTTCTCTGTATTTTTTTTTAATTGTTCATGTTTGTTTATTTATTTTTTTTTTTTTAATTTTTTTTTTTCAACGTTTATTTATTTTTGGGACAGAGAGAGACAGAGCACGAACGGGGGAGGGGCAGAGAGAGAGGGAGACACAGAATCTGAAACAGGCTCCAGGCTCCGAGCCATCAGCCCAGAGCCTGACGCGGGGCTCGAACTCACGGACCGCGAGATGGTGACCTGGCTGAAGTCGGACGCTTAACCGACAGCGCCACCCAGGCGCCCCATGTTTGTTTATTTTTGAGAGAGAGAGGGAGGGAGGGAGGGAGGGGCAGAAAGAGAGGAAGACACAGAATCGGAAGCAGGCTCCAGGCTCCGAGCTGTCAGCACAGAGCCCGATGTGGGGCTGGAACCTGTGAACCGTGAGATGGTGACCCGAGCCGAAGTCGGACGCTCAACCGACTGGACCCCCCAGGCGCCCCCTAACTGGTTTCTCTTTCAGTTAACTGACTGTATCTCAACTGGAAATCTGTGCTGGGAGTCCACGCACGCTTCATGTGTGGTTTCCCGCTCTCCAGTTGAACACCTTCCTTGGGGTAACATCCCGTGGAAAATGAACCCAAACCTCTTCACCCGGACTTCCAGCGGCCCAGCCCATCGGCCCCCTGCACCTCGCTGCCCCCATCTCCTCCCACAGGCCCCTTCTCCCGAGTACTCCGGGCACAGGGCGTCCTGTTATTCTGCCTTGTCAACTGGTTTCCACTTGGGACTTCACACGGTTTCCCTTGCCTGGAAAGCTCGCCCCTCTCCTTGGTGTGGCAGGTCCCTCTTGTCATTTAAGTCTGAATCTTACCTCCTCTGGGGGGGCCTCCTCCAGCCCCCACTCCAACTAAAGTGCTTACTTGCGGTCAGAACACCCAGTTTCATGCCTTAATGTGGCCCTTAACACTTTGATATTTTTCTTGTTTATTTGTCCACTTCGTGTCTCTGCTCACTGTGATTTCAGCTTCGTGAGGGCAAAGCAGCACCTGGAACAGTGAGGGGCACATCAGTAGTGTTAAATACTTACTGAAGGAATGAAAGGATGAACCCGCGTTGAGGCATTTACTTCTCAGATACATGTATTTTTCTGGTTTCAAAATTGTCATTATAGAACAAAATGTTAGATGCTAAAATGTGAAAGAAGGAAATAAAAACCAACTCTCCCCAACTACCTAGGCATAATCCCGTTAACGCTTAGGTATATTGCCTTCCAACCTTGCATATGTTCCTGTGTAGAAGTATTAATACTGTTTTCTAATTTGCATTTATCACACATATCCTTTGCTTTCTCATAAACGTGATTCTGTTTCATTGCTTTTAAGCAACCATAGGACATTTAGCTTGTTGGTTTTGTTCTCATTTCCACTAATTGGTAAACTTTGTGAGGACATGAACTATACCTGTGTAACTACTAGATTCACAGACCTTATCTCAATATAGCATAAAATAAATACCCATTATTCTTGGAATGAGTGAATTTTATTTTTGTAGGCGGCTATTGATTAAAAACATTCATATATTTCTATCTTTATGCATATTCTTAATCTTCAGGAGAAATTTCTGAAGGTAGAATTTCCAAAAAAGGTATATCAATTTATATTCTTTAGAACAATTTATAAAATCGCCTGTTTTCTAGATTCATGCCAATAGTCATAATAAGTGCCCCCACATGCATATATAAATCTTTGCTGTGTACATCCATATTTTACAGGCAGATCTTCTCATCATTGCCATTTGCAATTCTCTGAATACCAATAAAGTTTTCTGTGAAGACGCTTACTGGAAATTTTATTTGCTCTTCTGTCAATTGCCTATTTATGGCCATTATTTTGTGCACGTTTGTCATTTTCTCACTGACTTATAGAACTCTTTACATATCAAACTTACCGTATATGATTCCAATATTTTGGTTTTTTCTTTAACATTTATTTTTGAGAGAGAGAGGTAGAGAGTGAGTCGGGAAGGGGCACAGAGAGGGGGGGACAGAGCATCTGAAGCAGACTCGAGGCTCTGAGCTGTCAGCACAGAGTTCGGTGCGGGGCTTGAACCCATGAACTGTGAGATCGTGACTTGAGCCAACGTCGAACGCTTAACCGACTGAGCCATCCAGGCACCCCAGCAATATTTTCTTAGTTTGTCATTTGATTTTTTGCTACATTTATGTTGATTTTAGACATTTTAATTAATTTTTAAGTCCCATATGCATTCTTTAATATTTGGTCTTTGATGTTAGTCTTCTTTTTTTCATTTTTTTTTAATGTTTATTTATTTTTATGAGAGAGAAAGACAGGGTGTGAGTAGGGGAGGGGCAGAGAGACAGGGTGTGAGTAGGGGAGGGGCAGAGGCTCTGACAGCCCAGAGCCTGACGTGGGGCTTGAACTCACGAACTGTGAGATCATGACCTGAGGCGAAGTGGGGCGCTTAACCGGCGGAGCCACCCAGGTGCCCCTGATGTTAGTGTATAAAATGCTTTTCCTACTCCTCATTTGAAAAGTACCTCTTTTTCTTATGGTTGTGGTTTTATTTTTTAACACTGAACTTTCAAATCTACTTAAAATTTGCTGTGGATTGTGCTTTGAAGTAAATATCTAAATTTGGTTTTCCCTAATATTTAATTTATTTAAAATACACATGGGTGTTTAGTATATACCAGTCGCTGTTCTCGGTGCTAACTTGTGATCTTCATGGCAACCTTATGAGGTAGTTTTCCTTCTCCCCTCCTTTCCCATTTTACAGATGAAGCATGCAGAGTCATGGGGAGGTTAGTAACTTGCCAAGGTCAAGGCTGGTAAGAGTTGGTAGTATCTTGACCCAGAGTCTATACTGTTAACCACTGTGGTCTACTGCCTTTACTCTTGTTAAATACTTCGCTCTGCACAGTTCTGTAAAGGGCCCATCCGTTCCCACTGTTCGGAAAAAGCACTTTTAAAATGATGTGAAGTCGGGGCGCCTGGGTGGCTCAGTCAGTGAGCATCCGACTTCGGCTCAGGTCATGATCTCTCGGTTCGTGAGTTCAAGCCCCACATCAGGCTCTGTGCTGACAGCTCAGAGCCAGGAGACTGCTTCGGATTCTGTGTCTCCCTCTCCCTCTCGCCCCTCCCCAGCTCACTTTCTCTCTGACTCTCTCAAAAATAAACATTAAAACATTTTTTAAAAATGATGCGAAAGCATATACATGTTTAGGTCTCTTCCCAAGCTAGCTTCCTTGCCTGCTTGGTTGATTTGACGTCTATTCTGGTGAAATTTCCACCCACACTTCTAAATAGTGTTTTTAATTTCAGCTTTTCCTCATTCTTCTTCTTTAGATGTTTTAGTACTTCTGCACATTTTGACCAGAACCCTACTTCTAGAAAAGTGAAGACCTCAGTCTTCTCTATTAAGGCTTGTTTCGTTTCCATAAATTACTTGATTTATTGTGAGGAATAATGTATAGACTTCGTTGTTACGAGGAATTTTTCCCAGTGCGATGACACAGCTCTGCAGGCCACTGTAGGTCAAGTCCTCATTGGGTATGTGAGACTGTGGAGTGGACGGGAGCACAATGCTGGGGACAGAGTAGATGCTTAGTAAGTGTATGTTACAAACTTAGGAGGATGATGTGTCGGTTTCCACACTTTTTTCCCCCTGATTTTCATTTGTATCCTCTCTGTCAGACTTGTGTGCTTAGCAAGCACTAATGATTTTACTCAAGTGAGATGAGGCTTTGAAATCCCTGCCCTTACCTGGGCCGGTTTCTGTTGGGGGAGAGGAAGATGCTGACTTCTCAGTGTTAACCTTTCCTCCTCCCTTGCTGTTACCATCACTATTGGGATGGGTCAAGAGAGGTGCCAAGACCCCTGGCCTCTCTACAAGGACTTTCAGAGGGTTTATTTTCACAGAACTTTCCTCTTTGGAGCCAAGGTGATTAGGGACTACTCGGAAAAAGCCCAACAATACAAACCCATTCCCCTTCCTCTCTCCCTCCCTCCTTCCCTCCCTCCCTCCCTCATTCCCTCCCTCCCTCCCTTCCTGACATATTTGTTTATTCAACTAAAATATCTTGCAGTAATGACATTGGTTATGATAATCTGGAGAAAATAAAGCTAAATTTAATGCAATTGTCTGTTTTTTCCCCCAGAACCCTGTTACTACAGGTGAGAGATTGACAGATCTGAAACAGGAAATCAATTCATTAGATTTTTGTTCTCTCATCCCTAGTTTTGATCATTTTAGCTAAATGAAATATGTTTAAGAGAATGTATACATCACTTACATCATGTACTTGAAAATTAAGGCAAACCCATTGTTATAAGAGTTCTTAATGATCACTAACCATACTCACTGGCTTGGATGATCCTTTGACTATAATGAACTCACTTCTGATGGGGACGGAAGCATCCATTATATTATATCAAACGCTAGTAATTGAAAACCAGGATGAGCAGGGGGATAGAAAGAATACTGTTGGGTAATGTTTTGTCCTTTTTAAAAAAGTTTTTTTTAATGTTTATTTTTGAGAGAGAGAGTGCATGAGCGTGCGCGCGAGTGGGGGAGGGGCAGAGAGAGACGGAGACACAAATCTGAAGCAGGCTCCAGGCTCTGACCTGTCAGCACAGAGCCTGATGCGGGGCTCAAACCCACGAACAGTGAGATCCTGACCTGAGCTAAAGTTGGACGCTTGACCGACTGAGCCACCCTGGCGCCCCACTTTTGTTCTTTTGACCTTGACATTTTGCTTTTAAGATTTTCACTTGGCCTTTGGTTTTCTACAGTTTTGCTATGATCTGCTTCTGTGTTTTATTTTTAACCTGTTTTGGATTAACTGAGCTTCTTGAATCTGTGGGTTAAAGTTTTTTTTTTGCTAATTTAAAATACTTTTTTAATCAGGTGCAGAGAGTACTTGGCTGTTACCTCTTTCAGTATTTCTTCTGCTTTGTTCCTTCATTCTTGCTCATTCCCTCTTCATTCTGGGCTCAAATTTTACCTGTTAGATCTTTTGAGTGTCCCACATGTTTGCTTACAGTCTTAAACATTGTTTCCATCATTTCTTTCCCTTTCTGTTTAGTTATTTTTTAACCTATCTTCTAGAAGACAAAGCATGGATTTAGTTGTATCTAAATTACGTTTCAAGCCCATCCATGAATTGTTAATATAGATATTTTTAATTGTTCAATTCCAGGATGTCCGTGTGATTTTTTAAGCAGATTACAGCTTTCTGTGACTGTCCCTTTTTTCCATCTGTTTTGCCACTGTTTTCTTCATTATTCATAATTATTTTGAAATCCTTCTGTGGTAACTCCAGCATTTTTTTCCCTCTTAATATTGGTCAAATTTTCTTGCCTGTTTGCATGTCTAGCTTTTTTTTTTTTTTAAAGCACACGCACAAGTAGGGGAGAGGGGCAGAGCAAGAGAGAAAATCTAAAGCTTGGTTGTATGCTCAGCACCGAGCCCTCTGCTTAGCACAGAGCCCTTCCCACCACTGGGATCGTGACCTGAGCCAAAATTCGAGAGTCGGACGCTCAACGCACCGAGCCTCCCAGGCGCCTCCGCATGTCCAGCAATTTTTTGTTGTATACTTAGATAAACACTATAGAGATTACTGATGATATTATATCTTCTAACAGAGAGAGGCCCCACCTCTTTTCTCTTAGACGTTTAGGGGTAGAGTCTGATCAACTTAGTCCAATTAGAGAGTAAGCTGGGTCAGGGCTGTTAAGATTTGGCTCTAGTTCTGGTACAGTCCAGTTCTTTGGGCTTGGCTTTCCTGGACTTTTGATTAACACGTGGTAGTTGTCGGTCCCCTCAGTCCTGCAAGACCGGGAGAATCAACTCTACCTTTCAGGATGTCCCAGCCTCGTTCTCAAACTTAATGCTCATCTACTTTCAGAATCTGACAAATACCTTAAGGGAGAGACCATGTGAATGCTTGGGATGGAGTCCTTTTCCTGACTAGTCATAGTTGGTTTGTTTGTTTCTTTCTGTTTCCTTTTTTCTTTCCTCTTTTCTTTTCTTTCTTTCTTCAAATGTACTTTTAAATTGAAATGTAATTAATATACAGCGTTATATTAGTTTCAGGTGTGCAATATAGTGATTCAAAAATTTTACACATTACTCAGTTGCTTAGCAAGATAAATGTGCTTTTTTTTTTAAAGTTTTTATTTAAATTCCAGTTAACAGTGTAATATTAGTTTCAGTTGTACAATATAGTGAATCAACACATACAGGGCGCTTGGGTACTCAGTTGGTTAAGCGTCACTTTGGCTCAGGTCATGATCTCGAGGTTCATGAGTTGGAGCCCCACATCGGGCTCTGTGCTGACAGCTTGGAGCCTGGAGCCTGCTTTGGATTCTGTGTGTCCCTCCCCCACTCATGCTCTGTCTCTCTTTCTCTCTCAAAAATAAACAAACATTAAAAAACAAAGAGCACTTACAGACAGCCCAGTGCTCATCATGACAAGTGCCCCCTTAATCCCCATCACCTATTTCACCCATCTGCCTACCCCCTTCCCCTCTGGCAACCGTCAGTGTGTTCTCTATAGTTAAGAGTCTGTTTCTTGGTTTGCTTCTCTCTTTTTTTCCCCCTTTGCTCCTTTGTTGCGTTTCTTAAATTCCACATATGAGTGAAATCATATGGTATTTGGCTTTCTCTGACTTACTTTGCTTACCATAAAACTGTCTGGCTCCATCCATGTTTTTGCAAATAGCAAGATTTCTTCCCCCTCCCTGCCATGGGTGAGTAATACTCCATTGTATATGTATACCACATCTTTTTTTTTTTTTTTTTTTTTTTTTTTTTTTTTTTTGAGATGTAGGGTTAGGGCCAGGGTAAAGGTATGTGCCTGGTATCCTGCAGTTCAGAGAGCTCTCTAAAGAATAAAACCTCAGACATCTGCTGGGGGGAGAATAGAGTGGCAGTCATCTACTGAGCTGACACAAGGAGGGGCTTGGGGCTCTAAATACTCTAAATATTCAGTTATTCCTTCTGTTTTTAATCTCTACCTTCACACCCATTTTCAGAAGTATTACCAATTCTTAAATGTTTGGGTCTTCTCCAGAATAACTAGGCTGCTTCTCAGCTTTTCTTATTGTGTGTTCAGGAACCCATTTTCTCAGATCTAGAGGTAGGGTTAGGGTAAAAGTTTGTGCCTGGCACCTGTAGTTCAGAGACCTCTCCAGCAGTTAGGGGTAGGGGTTAGGGCTGGGGCTATGTTTACGGTTCACGTTAGGGCCTGTGCCTGGAATCCTGCAGTTCAGAGACCTTTCCAGAGAATAAAACCCCATATTTCTGCTTGGGAATGTATAGACATGGCTGCCATCCACTGAGCCGAGTCAGGGAGGGGATTGGCTCTAAATATCCTTTAAATAGATATTGACTTGGTTTTCTGTTTTATCTCTGTCTTCATACCCATTTTCAGAAATACTGCCCATTCTTAAGTTGGTATTTAAATTCCAGGTAGTTAACATACTGTGGAATATTAGGTTAAAGTGTGCAATGCAGTGATTCAACACTTCCATACAGTACCTGGTGCTCATCACTGGAAGTGCCTCCTTAATCCCGACCATCTTTCTCACTCATCCCCTCACCGCCCTCCCCTCTGGGAACCATCATTTTGTTCTCCGTAGTTAAGAGTCTGTTTTTTGGTTTGCCTCTCTATTTCCTTTTATTCCCCCCTTGCTCATTTATTTTGTTGCTTAAGTTACACGTAAAAACCCAAACTACAATGAGATATCACCTCATACCTGTCAGAATGGCTAAAATAAACAACACAAGAAATTACAGGTGTTAGCGAGGATGTGGAGAAAGGGGAACCCTCTCACACTGTTGGTGGGAATGCAAACTGGTGCAGCCACTCTGGAAAACAGTATGGAGATTCCTTATAAAGCAAAAAAAAAAAAAAAAAAAACCTACCCTATAATCCAGCAGTTGATTTACTAGGTATTTTCCCAAAGAGTACAAAAGAGTACTAATTCAAAGACATACAAGTATCCTGATATTTATAGCAGCGTTATCTACAGTAGCCAAAGTGTGGAAACAGCCCAAGTGTCCACCAACTAATGAATGGATAAAGAAGTGGTGTGTGTATACACACACACACACACACACACACACACACACACACACACAATGGAATATTACTCAGCCATAAAAAAGAATGAAATCTTGCCATTTTCAATAATGTGGATGGAGCCAGAGAGTATTATACTAAATGAAATAAGTCAGAGAAAGAGAAATACCATATAATTTCACTTGTATGTGGAATGTACCATATTTTCTTTATTCACTCACCTATAGATAGATATTTGGGTTGCTTTCATATCTTGGCTATTGTAAATAATGCTGCAGTAAACATAGGGGTGCACATATCTTTTGAATTGTTTGTTTGTTTCCTCTGGGTAAATTCCCAGTACTGGAATTAGTGGATCATATGGTAATTCAATTTTTAATTTTTTGAGGAACCTTCATACTGTTTTCTTTTTTTTTAAAAATTTTTTTTTTCCACGTTTATTTATTTTTGGGACAGAGAGAGACAGAGCATGAACGGGGGAGGGGCAGAGAGAGGGAGACACAGAATCGGAAACAGGCTCCAGGCTCTGAGCCATCAGCCCAGAGCCCGACGCGGGGCTCGAACTCACGGACCATGAGATCGTGACCTGGCTGAAGTCGGACGCTTAACCGACTGCGCCACCCAGGCGCCCCCTTCATACTGTTTTCTATAATGGCTGCACCAATTTGCATTCCTGCCACCAGTGCATGAGGCTTCCTTTTTCTCTACGTCCTCAACACTTGCTATTTCTTGTCTTCTTGATTTTAGCCATTCTGACATATATGAGGCAGTAGCTTATCGTGGTTTTGATTTGCATTTCCCTGATGATGAGTGATGTTGAGCATCTTTTCGTTTGTCTGCCCTCCATGTGTATGTCCTCTTTGGAAAAATGTCTGTTCAGGTCTTCTGCCCATTTTTTAAAATGAAAAATTTTTGATGTTTTTTTTTTAATGGTTTGGATATTAACCACTCATTGGATATATCATCACAAGTATCTTCTCCCATTCAGTAGGTTACCTTCTTTGATATATATATATATATTTTTGATGGTTTCCCTTGCTATGTAAAACTTTTTATTTGGTGCATTTTTAATACCTTATTTTCACTTTTGTTTCCCTTGCCTCAGAAGACACATCTAGAAAAATGTTGCTAAGGCTGATGTCAAAGCAATTACTGGCTATGTTTCCTTCTAGGAGTTTTATGGTCATGTCTCACATTTAAGTCTTCATCTTGAGTTTATTTTTGTGTGTGCTGTAAGACAGTGGTCCAGTTTCATTCTTTTGCATGTAGCTGTCTAGTTCTGCCAACACCATTTGTTGGAGGTACGTGTTTTCCTCATTGTACACATTGCCTCCTTTGTTGTAGATGAATTAAAGCCTTTCGGTACAGTGCAGGGAGCGCACCCTGCAACTCTGTGCACCTGCAGCCCCAGCAGATGGACTGAGGGTGTCTGTTCTGAGTGCCTCTCCCACCCAACTGCAAGTCTGGGCCCCCGGGTTCCAGACAGGCCCCTTAATAGCACCGGGACCAAACCCTGCCCAGTGCACCCAAAGCAGGCAGAGTGGGTCATTGCAGCTGACTGGACTGAAGACAAACACAGCTCAGCTACAGAAGTAAGGTGCATGCAGTCTCTCTAAGGAGACATCCCTAGAATACCTGATTCTGGTGAGCAGAGGGCATTCTGTGACAGAGCACCACAGGGCCGCTTCTTCATAAGGCCATTACTTTCAAGATGAGGAGGCAGAGCTGACCTTCCTAATAACAATAGCAAACATGGAGAGTTAGACTAAAGGAGGGGGCAGAGGAGTATGTTCCAAATGAAAGAAGAGAACAAAACCGCAGCAAAAGCCTGAAATGAAATAAGCAATATGCCTAATAGAGAATTCCAAGTCATAGTTCCAAAGATACTTGCTGGACTTGAGAAAACAGTGGAGGATCTCATTGAGACCTTCAACAAAGAGATAGAAAATATAAAAAAGAACCAGTTGGAGATGAAGAACTCGGTGACCAAAATAAAAGAAATACACTAGAGAGAATCAGTAGTGGAATAGAGGATACAGAAGAACACAGCAGTGAGCTGGAAAGCAACCAAACTGAACAGCAAAAAGAAAAAAAGAATAACAAAAAATGAGAATAGATTAAGGGAACTTTGTGATATCATCAAGCATAATAACACTTGCATTGTAGGGATCTCATTGAAAAGAGACAGATGGGGGCAGAAAATTTATTTGAAGAAATATTAGCTGAAAATTTCCTTCATCTGGGTAAGGAAACAGACATCAGATCCAGGAGACACAGAGATCCACCCCCCCCCCACCGCCAACAAAATCAACTCAAGGAGGTCCACACGAAGTCACATAATAATTAAAAGGCAAAAACTAGCGATGAAGACATTCTAAAAGCAGGAAGAGAGAAGAAAACCATTGCATACAAGGGAAACCCCTTAAGTATGTTAGCTGATTTTTCAGTGGGAACTTTGCAGGCCAGAGGAGGTGGCATGCCATATTCAAAGCACTGAAAGTAAAAACCTACAAGCGAGAATACCTACCCAGCAAGGTACACACTAGAAGGAGAGAGAAAGAGTTTCCTAGACAAACAAAGGAGTTCATCACCACTAAACCAAACTTATAAGAAACATTAAAGGGAATTCTTTGAGTGGAAAGAAATTCTATAATTAGGAGTAAAAAAAAAAGATTATGAAAGAGAAGAATTTCACAGATAAATGCAAACATAAGAAAAGTTGTAGATTAATTACTTATTGTGCATCTATAAAATTGCATAGATTAACATCACTATGGAGGTTAAAGCACAAAAGCAGTAAAATCAGTTATGTTTACAAAACTCAGTCAAGGGATTCACAAAATAAAAGGATGCAAATTATCACACCGTATACGTAAAATGGGGAGTGGGAGAGGGGTGCCTGGGTGGCTCAGTAGGTTGAACGTCCAGACTCTTGATTTTGGTTCGGGTCATGATCTCACAGTTCGTGAGATTGAGCCCCACATCTGCTCTGCACTGACAGCAAGGAACCTGCTTGGGATTCTCTATCCCTCCCTCCCTGACCCTCCCACGAACATCTCAAAATAAATAAACTTAAAAAAATAGGGAGTGGGTGTAAAAATTTAGTGCTTTTAGAATAGGTTTCAACTTAAGCACCCATCAACTTAATATAGACTGCTATATGCACAAGATGTTATATCTGAGCCTAGTGGTGTCCATACCAAAAAGATGAAAGAATCTAAGCATAATACTCAAGAAAGTCATCAAACCATAAGGGAAGAGAGCAAGAGCAGAAGAAAGGAACAGAGAGGTACTGCGAAAACAACCAGGAAACAAGGAGCAAAATGGAAGTAAGGTCATACCTATCAATAATTACTTTAAATGTAAATGGACTAAATGCTCCAATCAAAAGACATACGGTGACTGAATGGTTATTATTTCTTAGGTACTACCAACTGTGGGAGATTCTACTCCACCTTTTACAGATTTTCTGCTCATCTTATCAACCTCCTGTAGCACCCATCAAATGTTTGAGGGATGCTGCTTTGGTATGAGGCCTCTTAAATTTCCTGTTCATCCTTCCAGCCCCATCCGAGTGTTAAAACCTTTGAGAGTTTCTCACATTGGAGCCTCCTGTATGTACTGAGGTCATCCAGATGACCCTGGAGGAAGAAATGGAATTATCAGTTGACCTTGGAAAATTTCTCTACTTTCTAGAATTTTAGTTTACCTCCTTCTTGGTGCTTCCACAACTCTCTGATGTCTCTACAAATATGATTTTATAATTTGTCTGGAGTTTTCTGGTTATTATAAGGCAGTATTGGCCTTTGTGACTTAATATATCTTAGTAGAGGCAAAAATCTTCTAATTGATTAAATTCTTCTTTTAGCTTTTTAAATTTCATCCTGTTGCTTGCTTTCACTAGCTTCATCTTTTTGTAGCTTTTAAAAATTGAATACTTCCTGTATTTTAGCATTTTTATTGTGGTGTTTAATGCTATATGTTTTTATTTTATGAACTGCTTTAGCAGTGTCTCCTGCATTCTAATATGTAATGTTTTCATTATCTTTATTTTTGTAAACATTTTCAATTTTGATTTGTATTTCCCTCAAGAATTTTAAAATTGCACTTAATAAAAACTTGTTTGGTTTTTCATATTTATAGTATTAGTCCAATGAATAAATTTCTATTTGGGGGAGATTTATTGATGTTTCTTTGTATATGCTGTGGTACATTTCTTGAATTCTCTCAACATTTGAAAACTGTTCTCTTATTCTCTGTAGGGTTCAGAATTTGGCATATATCTGTAAGCTCTATATCTATAAGGTATATCATATATGTAAAAGATATACCTTACTGACTTTTTCCTTAATCTTAGATTGAGGGAAGTGAATATAGTGCCCCATTATTAGTGCGTTTCTGTGTATTTCTCCTTCTCCTGGTTTGGGAATTCTTCTAATACTGGGTGCAGATGTCAATAATTATTACATCCTTATTTAACTTTATGGTCTATAGTTGAAATTTGTTTAATAAATTTGTTCTTTGTCATGTTTTTTGATCTTTTCAGTCCTTAAAATAGAATTAGAATAAACAATGGGTTTGGACTCCTGTCCGGTCCTTGGGTGGCGTTTTTGCAGCCTCTTTTCTCATAGTTATCATTCCTGCTGAATGCGAATTTTTCCTCCTAAATCCTCTAATTCTTTTTTTTTTTTTTTAGCATTATTTATTTTTGAGAGACAAAGAGAGACAGAGTGAGCAGGGGAGGGGCAGAGAGAGAGGGGGACACAGAATCCGGAACAGGCTCCAGGCTCTGAGCTGTCAGCCCAGATCCCGACGTGGGGCTCAACCTCACAAACCACGAGATCATGACCTGAGCTGAAGTCAGATACTTAACTGATGGAGCCACCCAGGCATTCCCTAAATCCTCTAATTCTTGACAGGCATGATCAAGATTTGAACCAGAGACCCCTCTATTTAGCAAGTTGTGATTCCAGTTATACTTAGCTTTTTCATCATTACACATGTTGGAAGTAAACGTGCTTTGGAAAGGATGTTTAAAACCACACCTGCAGTATTCTGACAGGTGATTCTGTTCTCTGCAGAGCCCAGAGTGAACAGCCACCCCCGCCGTCCTTCGCTGTGTTCCATGTCTGTGTGCCCCTGGGCTGACTGCATGATTGCTTACAACTCGCTGCTGTGTATTCTGGAACTCATACCTAAGTGGCCATGTAGGAGCATCTCCTGGAAGCAAACGCTCCAGCAGTTCCGGCCAGTAGTAACAAAGCACTCCAAACATGATAAAAGTCC
The DNA here is from genome assembly GCF_022079265.1 of Lynx rufus. NCBI lineage: Eukaryota > Metazoa > Chordata > Mammalia > Carnivora > Felidae > Lynx > Lynx rufus. Next base: position 9,116,970 of record NW_025814867.1, on the reverse strand, counting down.
ATCAAAGAGTGGGAGGGGGAGGAGGACGAGCATGAGGACTAAGGTCAGAGGAGGTGAGGTGACCACCAGCACAGGAAGTGGGGACGATTGTGGCTCCCCTTCAAGGCTGGTATGTAAGCTGTGGCTGGTTGAAGATGGTCTCTCTAGCAGGTGATACGATATTGCTGAATGAGATCGTAATCCTAGTGTAATGCTCTCCTCACAGATATAAATATAAAATCTCAAAGTACTCATCTCCCTGGTCACTTCCTGAGTGTGGAGGGGGTAAGATTTAAAAAAAAAATTTTTTTTAAGGTTTTATTCATTTCTTACAGAGTGTGAGTGGGGGAGGGGCAGAGAAAGAGAGGGAGACACAGAATCTGAAACAGGCTTCAGGCTCTGAGCTGTCAGCACTGATCCCGATGCGGGGCTTGAACTCATGGACCGCGAGCCCATCACCCGAGCCGAAGTCGGACGCCCAACCGACTGAGCCACCCAGGTGCCCCAGGGGGTAAGATTTTAGATGATCCATTTCTTCTTATAAACCCCACAGGGTTTCATAGTGGAAAATAAATGAGACTTATTTGTGCTTGCAAATCAAATGGCCATAAAAGGTTATTTCAATAGACAGAGGCAAAATCATACTAAAATAATTTAGTAAAAATGGGAGCTAAGAGCATGCTTAATGGAACATGATTAGATTTAATTTTCTTACTATTTCCATCATTAAAGCTCCATTATCTTCTCCGAGACTTCATTTAGGTTTCCAGCCACATGGAGGCTCCGAGGCGTTCGTGGGGAGCGCATGGAGGCCTGTGAGTTCCATTAAAAAACAAAAACAGCTAATGATATGCCGTTCTTTCATTTTTGCTGTTTGACATCGGCGTCTCACATCCAGAGTCTCTTGTATTCTCTTCCTAACCTGATCTCTTAAAAGTCATAAGTGTCATTATCTAAGAGCTTTCATGCAAAAGAAGTTTGATTCTGGAGTTGAAAACAAAACTGCGACTCGCTGATGAATGTCCCTCAAGTGCAGAGGTTCTGAGGAGTTTTAAGAATTGCTCTGGTTATCCTTTGGCTTCGAGTATCTTCACGTTGCCTCATCCGGAACCAGCAGATGCCCCGACAAGGGGGAAATGATTGAGCCTCGGGCTCTTCCACAGCTAAATCCTAGCTGTAGATGGTAACAGAATCAGTAACGGTATGAGCTCTTCACAGGTGGTAGAACTTCATAGGTAGGGGTGGGTAAGAATCCATACATCTGACACATCTCTAGAAAACATTGTGCCCTCTGCGTGATGTCACGAAGGAGAGGGTGCTGGCCTTTCCAGCCAGAGGTAGACTCTGGTTACTTCGGGTTCAGCGTGAGGTCCGTGCCACGGGCCTGAGTACCAGCAAGTTGCTAAGGTGAGGTCATGAAGACGGGTCCCAGGTGAGGTGAGGAGTTCAGAGAAGCCAGCAGGCCGCGAGCTAACCAGGAGGGTGATGTCCAGTCGCCCAGCCCAGTCCGTGCCGTGGCCCTGTAACCGATGTATGTCTGGAACAGCCACGGCGTATTTCTAGTTGCTGCTGTTGTTGTTGTTGTTTAAGTTGGAGTATATCTAGTTTGTGTTTCACTCCAGTGAATCCAAGAGAAATGACTAACCTAGTCACTTACCATTAGCCGAGATTTAGTATGCATTCTGCAGGTGTCATCCACGTATTCAGAGTAGTCAGCCTCAGCGTGCCTTTGTAATGTCCCATTTCTCTTAACCTCGGGTTCCCGGGTCCCTGGGTTTGCGTCCTTCCTCGGGTCCTGGACCCTTCCAAGCCTGCTGGTTCTCCCTGGCTGGCCCCATTCCCCTGCCCTGCCTACAATCTTTCCTGGTCTCGCCAGCTCAGCAGCGCCCCGCTCCCTGGTGTGCGGGAGCACGGCTTGACTTGATCGGCTGGCCGTACTCCCCTGGGCCCCGTCTGTCTCCCCGCGCGCCCGCTGCGTGGGAAGTGGGTGGGAAGCCCCGTGACGGCAGGTGCCTGCTAGAGCGCGACGTGGCATCGGCGTCTAGGGCGGGCCTGGCGCGGCTGGTGTTCGGGGCAGCTCGGTGAAGGGATGGCGTTCAAATGAGTGCAGGGGAGATGATTCGGGTCGTACCTCCAAAATAGGGTAGGCTGTTTTCTGTAACGCAGGAGGACATCAATGGGGAAAACCACCCCAAATAACGAATAATCAACAAACTGTTCCCGTATTTGTAAAGATTTCCAGATGTGTTTGTGTACATGGGTGTTTGCGTGTATTTTCAAATGTATACAAATTCACACTAAAACCTCTTTTTGTTTTTAAATATGGGAGCTCGCATTCATTCTGTCCAAGTCTGTTCTGTTTTCTATGTTGTTAAACCTGTAATTAGAAAGACTGTATGCACCCCCATGTTGATAACAGCACTATCCACGATAGCCAAAGTATGGAAAGAGCCCAAATGTCCATCGATGGATGAATGGACAAAGAAGATGTGGTATATACATACAATGGAGTATTACTTGGCAATCGAAAAGGATGAAATCTTGTCACTTGCAAACTACGTGGACGGACCTGGAGAGTATTATGCTTGGTGAAATTAGTCAGAGAAAGACAAACATCATATGACTTCACTCACATGAGGACTTTAAGAAAGAAAACAGATAAACATAAGGGAAGGGAAACCAAAGTAATATAAAAACAGGGAGGGGGACAAAACAGAAGAGACTCATAAATACAGAGAACAAACAGAGGGTTACTGGAGGGGTTATGGGAAGGGGGAATGGGCTAAATGGGTAAGGGGCACTAAGGAATCTCCTGAAATCATTGTTGCACTATATGCTAACTAATGTGGATATAGATTAAAAAAAATAAAAAATTGTAATGATACCTCTTCTTCCCCCTCTTCCAGTATTTATGTGATGATGTTGGACTTCTGGTAACTGGGGTGGCTTCTAGTATTTAGGATTCTTTTAGGGGGCTGAAGAAAGCAGGACTCTGAGGACATTGTTTCACCCCACAACCTATTGGTTAGGTGCACATTGGGAAGGCATGGATGAGGGATGCCTGTCTTGTGCTAAAACTTATATTGGAGTGATCTTTGCTATAATCCCCAAGTAAATATTTGAGACTGTGCAGAACTGTCTTGTTTGACTCCAGTAAAGCATAGACATTTGATACTTGACATAATTTGATATTATTTACCTTGCTTTCAAATAAACATTTGAGGAGTGTCAAACAAAGACAAAACTTCAAGCTATGAAATAAACTGTGCACTTACGTTTGGAGTCTTAGAGATTGCAATCCGGGAGATACAGCTTTGAAATAGAAAACGTGCTCTGGGGAGACAGAGGAGGTTGGAGGTTTTAAAAGGAAAGAGAAGATTTCCATAAGTTGTTTTGAAGAAAAGATGCATTGGTGCTGGTATATCTACAGTTATGTTAATCTGTATGTGATTGGTAGCTGGGCCGATGTTATACAGAAAACCCACCTATGTGCATTATAACATAAGTAGATGCCCTGACTTTTACCTGAGTTCAACTAAAAAAAAAAAAATCTGAGAGTTTGAGAAAGAAGATGTGTATGAGCCCCACTCTCTCGATGTCCTCCTGGCTTCATTTTAAATAACTCTCTTAGCAGTGCTTATTCCATTTTATTCTCCCCATTGCCGGAAGATACAGCCTTGGGTTTAGCATGAAAGGATGTTGGAGCAGAAGGGGACCTTGGAGGTGGGCCTGAACCTCCAGCAGGCCACAAGGTTGCCCACTTGTGCACGTGTCGGGGGCAAGGCTTTCCCTTCTGCTTGCTTCCAGTGGAGCTCCCGGTGCTCGCACCTGCATGGGGCAGCTGACGCGAAATGATGAGCCGGGTGCTCCATCCCCCTGGACAAGAGGGGAAGGGCTCCCTGTCCTCTGTATGGATTGAAAGGACGTTTCTAGCTGTCTGAGGTTTTTGCCTCTTCTCCTGTCCTTGGTGGATCTGGTGACTGTGACTTGTATGCTCAGAGTCGTTGCTGTTGGAGTCGTTCTGGTGGAGCCTACGTTCTGTGGCACTTCAGAGCATGATGACATGATTGAATTTCTGTTGGTTATTTCTCCTGCATTTGGTTCACAACTCTCCAGGGAGCTTCCTGGGTGAAATCTGAAACTGACCCTGGTACTGGAAGGGCAGGGAGAGGCGAAGGAGGAGGCCGGCCACTCCAGCTCGGTAGTGGCAGTTCAATAAGCAGAGGGAACCCACGTACGGACAGACGAGGCTTGTCCTGGGCGGGCGGCAGCAAGACAGTGGATCTGTGCAGCCACCTGCCAAACCTTAGAAGTTTGTTTAGAAAGAGGCCCTAACTGGGTGCGGCCATGTTGGCCGCTCAGGTGTTCGCGGCCCATCGCCATCTCAAGGCTGTGTCCTTGGAGCAGCCTCTGGGAGCGGGAAAGGCGAGCACAACCCACATTCCAAGGACAGGGCAAGGGTGAGGGGCCTTCGGTCACCGGGGTCAACCGGCAGTCACGTCTTTATGATGACTGTACCCAACAGCTTCCACCGTAGGTTTTTGTGTGTGTAAACCTGTGTGTTTGTTTTGGTTGTTTACTGTGTTACTCATGTCCTGAGAGAGGAGATTTTAAGATTGGTGACAAACTCCAGTCTTCTATGGATGGTATATGCACGTCACAGAAGCTCAGGGGCATCTTCTAAAGATCAGCACTCCTTCTCTGACTCAGACTCACCAGCATTCACCTGCCTGTGCCCATCCATTGTCATGCACGCCAGCAGAAGGGAGGACGCATGTCAGTCAGTGTGCCGAAGGGACCACACATATTTCCATTTGCAGCTCATCAGAATTCACATGCAGAAGGGGCTGTGACACCACTTCTCTGTAAACTCACAGCGGGGTGGCCAGGTGAGAGTGTGGTAGCAAGAAAACGATCCCAGCCCGTGTGCTGCATGAATTGAGAAAAAGCTTGAAGTGCTGGGCATTAAAGAGAATCAGTTGCTCCTCTGCTCCCTGTCTGTTGAGAATGGCATGTGTCACCAGGCTGACGCCAGGCGGTGCTAAAGGCAGTGACCTGAGCAGTTGTCTCTGTGCAGCTCCCGATGAAATGTTGGTCCGCTTTTATTTGGAGGCACCCAGTGGCCGGACATGTACTGTGTCGGCTGACTTTTTGTTCCTAATTCAGGTGACCCGCTGCTTTGTGATACAGAGACTTTTCGTTTTAGCACCTGTAGACTTGGGGTTGCACCCTGAGCTGGTCTTTTCTGGGCTCGCTTTTCCGTCTTGAGGAAATCCATTAGTCCCTCCTTTCTTCCTTCCCATCCTCTCCAGTCTCTGTCCCTTCTAACCTTTGTCCCTCTCTTCATTCTTAGCACTCATTCTGATTACTGGTTTTCTCTCTGACCTGCATGAAGAAAACTTAATGACGCCATCTCGATATGTAATTTCTTAAAGCTGAAGCCCGTTTATTGGGGTATAAGAATTAAAAATACGAAAACCCTGTATCTTTCCCTTTCCTCTCCTCCCTTCTCCTTCATCCTAAGCTCAAGGCACTTCCCGGGCACTGTTGGGACTGTTGCTTTGATCCAGAAGCAGCGGGTGTGAGCAGATGGGCATGAATAGAGCCTTGATTGCCCAGCAGACAGCCAAGACTCCCATAGGGATTTGTCCCAGAATAGATGTTAAAGAGGGGGATCAGGTTTCAGCTGACATCTCAAGGTCCTTAGGAGATGCCCAGCCTGGCTTGACCTAAGAAATTAATTTGAGCCCTCCATAGTCCACAGTCCCCTTCTAGGTTTCAGAAATGAGACCAGCCAATATATGGTCACATTCTTTCTTGGTCAAGTTGGTCAGTCTCCTTACTCCTCTGGAATCTCCTTATTCTTCTTGTGTTTCCAAGATATACCCTGGTCTCTGCCCAGCATCTGTGTGTTTCTTGATCCCTTCTCTCAAACCTTTTCCCCACACAAGACCCCTTAACCCTGCCCGTGGTTGTCCAGCATGATCCACATTAACACTTCTATGTTTTTACCCAGTTTATGCATTTATTAGAGTGTCTTCAAGTTCTAGTTATTATTTTGGGTCTTTGCTGGCATTTTGTATTATCTAATAGATGAAAAATTCCTCAGATGATTTTTATCCCGTCACAACCAATTTATTCTCCAGGATCGTATATTTTCTATCATTGTGCGGCCAAAAATGAGCATATTGAATGTTCCAAAGTGATTATACAAATATAACTGTTACTGTCTAAGTAGAGTCTAAGAAAAGGAAAGCTGATTGCCCTCTGTTAATGGAGATTGAGAACAGAAGTGTGATCATGCCTAAAATACCAAGTGCACCAAATTCCAGGGTGAGTGACAAAGATCCGGGCCGCGTTGTGCTGCTGGTTGGTAAACATCCAGTGTGTGTGTTTGCAGTTTCCCTGATGTCTGATTTGTTCCTTGCTCAGAATAACTTATTGGAAAATGGTGCTCCTTGTTTAAAATTTCAACTCAGACCGTGAGATGGCTAGGCTCTCACTGCCACTTTAGAGGCAGCCCTGTGTAACAAAAACTGGTTGAAAAACCCAATGGGATCCAGACAGTGTGTGCTTTTGGGGTGGGGGGGGGTCAGTAGGCATCATGTCCTCAGGAATAGCCCACCTACCACTTGCTGACCTAGTGGAGAGGTGTTAATTAAGGTCAACTGAATCTGTAGCTCCAGGGACCGGTGTCTATATTATTACTCCAGTGTTTGCAAAACAATAACAACATTGGTAAAGCTGCCTACTTGACTCTGCATGCCCTGATGTGACTTTTAGAAGTGTGAGGACAGAGTGAGGTGGTGGAGAAGGAAGACACCTTCTCCTGCTCCTTCTCTTTTCTCTTCTCTTCTCTTCTCTTCTCTTCTCTTCTCTTCTCTTCTCTTCTCTTCTCTTCTCTTCTCTTCTCGGGCCTCAGTTGTTTTATCTTTAAAATCAAAAGATTGAAATAGAAAGTTTTCTCAGCTTCTTCCAAAGTCTGATACTTCGACTCTCACTTCACTCCAGGTTTGCCTGCTGGTTTGGCGCAAGCCAAGGACCTCTGACTTTCCTCGGCCCGGTTTCCTTTCTGCCTAGCGCCATCTCTCTCTGCTCTCTGAAACCCTAGGTTCACATAAACTCACCAGCTCCCAGCACGGTCTTCTCCGGCAGACGTGGCCAGTACTCCTTTGAGACAGGAACCACGAGCACCACACTTGGTGAACTCCCCAGTGTGGGCAAACTTCCACAGTAAAAGAGCCGTAATTGAAAACTGTCTCGTGATAATTGAATGTATCGATCTTTCCAGTCCCCGAACGCAATATTTTCTTTCTTTAAAATGGGACACTTCTTTCTATTTGTGAGCAATCCTTTTTAACGGAGAGCCCCATTAAAACCGTGTCTGCGTCTGTCAGGAATTGTGGAGTGTACATTTTCCATGCCGATGCACATGCTTCGTGAGTCCTTGACAACTATTTCACACGTGAGAGATTTGATGTATTTTGGTTAAAGGGAAAAGGTCTGAATTTGTCATTTATTGCTAATATCCCAAAGCGAGTATGTACCTATTAAACGTTTGGAGGACGGTCATTTTTATTGCTCAATAAGTATTTATCAGTTATTTAATTGAAGGCAGTTTCTGGTCAGTGACAGATTCATTCCTTGACGGAGACTCTCATGAGCTATCTATCCCTTCCCCAGCTGTATTGACCCAAGCGACTTGGAGCAAGATTGGTTTTTCGTTAATACACCAGAGGCCTCTGCTTACCAGGCGCCGCTCCTGGCATGGGGACTTGATCGAAAGTCCCACCTCTGCCCTCCAAGGGCTCGAGATCAGGTGAGGAATGAATGAAGGAACCAACCGTTATGTATACAGTAGGTGCTATGATGCAGTCAGGCACGGGAAGGCGATGACCGTGCTGTCCAACGGGAAGGACTGCCTTCCCCACGGCCCCCAGCTGCTGCCAAGGACACCTGGCCTGAATCTTTAAGAGGGGACGGTAGTTTGTCAAGGCCTTATTTTGTTAACATTGTGATTATTATTTTGGGCAGTGGCAGGGGTGTAACGGGAAGGCAGAGGGACTTGTGTGTCTGGACACACCCCTGTATTTGCTCATTTGTCCCCTTCGGGCCTGTGTTTAGCTCACACAGGGTGTTGTGGGGCAGATCAGCCCGTCCATCGGCATCCCGGGCAGACACGTGGGAGGGGTGCAGCCCGCGTCTGGGGACGCTGGTCCCCGCTGCTCCCCTCTGTCTCCATTGCCAGGGCTCTCCGGCCCGACCGGCACTGGTTCTGACCCGCCGTGCCTGTCTTGAGGCGTAGCGCCCTGTCGGGAGCCGGGGGGAGGGGAGGTTGCTGCTAGAAGCTTAAATGGTGTAAAAGGGCAGGAGGGCTGAGCAAGCCAAGTGGCACAGTTCACCTGCCAGGGGGGCATCCGCAGCACTCGGCCATTGGCGTGGAGCGAGGGCTGGAGTTCTCCAGCTGAGCTCGGCATATGATTGGCAAATGGTACCATTTGGTCCACAGCCTCCTTTCTGTGCCAGCTGGAATGTATTGCTAATAAGAACTTGTAGTTGCTGCTGCTTGAGGGCCTCGACAATATCTGTCAGTCAGATTCAAAAATTTAAATTCTTTTCCCGCATGTCTTGAATCAGAAAGATGATGACCCAAATAAAAGAAGGGACTTCGTTCTGTACCTCCAGGCTTTTAGGGTGAGAGCATCCTATGTGTCTGGCTACCTATGGGGAAGAGTGCTTCCTCAGAGCCTGCTAAGCCCCCAGCAGCCCTGACCCCTGGGCCCAGGAGCGGTTTGACTGTTTGGCAGCTGGCACAGCAAATGCCCAGTAATGGTCACCCCAGCCCCAACTTCGTCATGCCTCAAACATTCCCACTCTGGATGTCCATATATCCTTGCCTTGCTTCCCAGGAAATCCTGTATGCATTTATGAGGTAAATGGGTGAAATTCATTTTATTTATTTTTTAGTGTTCTTCCCTTTTGAGAGAGAGAGGAGGGGGGCAGAGAGAGGGAGGGAGACAGAATCCCAAGTAGCACAGGGCCCAATGTGGGGCTCGAACCCATGAACCATGAGATCGTGACCTGGAACTGAGATCAAGAGTTGGACGCTTAACCAACTGAGCCACCCAGGCGCCCTGTGAAATTAATCTTAAATTTGTGCCCCTTCAGCTTGTTCCCTTCCCTGTTCCTTACCCCCGGGGGTCAGGAAATCATGAGAATATTTCCAAAATCATAACGTGATGCTGCTCTGGGATCAAAAGCACGGGAACCACAATGCCCTTGCTTCTGCCCCCTGTGGTTCTTGTGGCCTCCCCTCCCTTCAGGCCTTTGATTCCCCTGGGGCTCTGGACAATCTGGATGGTGGGAAGCAACGGCCCTCCACCTTGGGCCTACGGTGGACTCTCATGTGCTCCCTGGGCCTGCGGGCCCCACTTTTAAGCCCTAGGAATGGGGAGGAGCCTTGCTACTTGAGAAAGAGGAGCCTGGTCTGCAGTGGAGGAGAGGAGGCTGGAAGTAGAGTCTCCACTAGGGGGCTCGTGGCAGCCCCAGCCAAAGATGGCAACCGCCTGTGGCAGAGGAGAGCTGCTAGAGGGGCCCCGGGGAGAATCAGGGGGACTTGATTGCTGATTGGACGTGGGAGGTTGGCGAGGCAGTTGGCCCCGGGTAATTCCAGGATCTTTGGCTGCATGGTGGGCAGACCAAAGGAGGACGTGTGAGGAGAAAGGACAGGATGAGTTCAGTTTAGATCCCATGGAGTTTGAGTGGTGTGTGGCACAGCCTTGTGAAAAATCAGCAATCTGCAAAAGTGTCCTCGTCCCCTCAGATACGGTTGTCACATCGGGATGCTCTGAAGAGCCTTCTGTGGGCTCCATCTGTCTAGGAACCCAGCCGTGTGGGAGAAGGTGTAAAGGGGACAGTGAGTGGACACCCCACTCTGTCCTAGAGCTGCACCTTTGTACTGCGTGCAGGCTTGCGCACCGCAGACTAGCATCCTGCCGTGCAACGTGTGGGTTTGCCCTGAAATATGATCTCACTGTGTGTTGAATAGGACGTGTCCTGTGTTTATTTCCAGGAGATCAGAGATTCCATGTTCACAACACTTGTGTGTGTGCTTCTGCCTTCTAGCCTCCCCTTGGCTTCTAACCTCCGTCGGGACTGGTGGGTGCCTTTCGGTTTGCTGTCTTTTGAGATCTGACCCCACACCAAGGGCAGCAGAGAGTGACCGTGGTTCACTGTTACTCTTCATCGCTAAAGGCATTTCCTGCCTTGACTATTCAGACCCCTGCCAAACTTTCGGATCTGGCCATCTGAAGGCTTTTAGTGCCGTTTCCGCCCTCAGATACTAGAACGAAGTCTAACACTTTGTTTACAGTGAAACTGCTTTGGGATGGCTGATGATTTTTCAGTAGTGTTTCCTTGCTGCGCCCTTGGTATTTCAGAGCTGTCCTCTTTAAGCACTGAAGCAATTAGTTTTGAGAAGGCTGATTCTTCAGGGTCCAGTGCTCCCCTGCCTTTCATTTGCTGAAGCTGTACATTTTAATGAAGTCGTTTCATCTATGTTGCCAAACACCAGAATTTTGCTGTTTCCATTCTAATTATCTCTACTGGCAAATGCTGTGTTTTATTAGAGCTCTCAAGTGCTCCGTTTATTAAATGTCCATACACTATGCCATTAGGCACACAAATTAGGTCAGCTGTGCTTATTGATGGGTTATGGCTAAAGGAGTTAAATGTTTTCGTCATGATCTTGAAATGCAGTAGGATTGCCTTCCGTGGCTGCGTGGGTCGTCAGTGACGGCTTCTCTGATGAGCTCGGCTGCCTTTCTTACCCAGCAGCCGAGGCTAATGCTATGTCTGAGCAATGGTGCTGCGGATGGGGGGGCTCGAGTATGTATCTTCAGTCTTTCGGGTAATATGCTTATTCTTTCCTTTCCTTTAGTTGTGACCAGCACCTGCATCTCGCTTCCCGGGTTGTGTGTCTTACAGCATCGTGATGCATAGTGAGGGCTTTTATGAGGCCAGCAGGTGCCAGTGGTGGTGGCACAGGGAGGGCAGCACTGCAGCACTTCCCCAATTCAGTACTTGGCTGCTTCTTTCCACCTCCTACTCCAGGCCCTTTAAGTTCCTCCCACCTCACCCCGTGGCTCCTCAGGTGGTATTGGTTAAGCTGGGATGTGCTGACGGGCTGGTGGCTCCAACCCCATCCCCCCCCCCCCCCGCCGCCCCCGTTCCTGTGGTCCCCAGGCGATGCCGCGTGGTGACGAGGGGCATGGCTTCTGCCATCGCCCAGACCGAATCCCAGCCTCACCACTGAAGAGCTGGGTGATTCTTGGCAAGTCCCACCTCCCCTCGCTACCCTCCATGTCCTTATCTGTAAAAAGGGGAGAACCAGAGCCACTTGGGTGTATGTGTGAGGATTAAATGAGATGATAATGCAGGTTACATGCTTGGGATACAGGCCCCGGCACGTAGTGCCGCATCAGCAAAACTGTCAGCCCCGCTTTGTCCCTGTTCAGGCCCACATGGGTGTCTGCCACCCTGGGCCAAGATCAGCGCCGAGGCCGCTGGTGGCTGGGCCCCTGACCCTGTGCCACAGGCCCTCTTGTGCCACAGTCACAACCTGCTCTGTCTCTCCTTAGAGGGCTTTGCTGGCGTGCGTTGAGGTGCCCGTGGTGTAGACTGCTTGCTTTATTCATGAGCCATGGGAATTAAATTAAAAAAAAAAAAGACATCAGGTCTTTACCTAGCCTTCCGTTATGGTCTTTCCACCCTGGGGCTCAGGCATAGCTTGCTGGGGGATGGGGTGCCCTAGAGGAGCATCCGATGGGACCCAGTCTTCCATCGGGATCATCTCTCCCTTCCAACTCTGGCCCGTGGCCTTTGAACCAAACTCGAGTTTCCCTTTTCTCTTTGCATGAGGCTTGCCAAGTGCCCAAGACTAACTCTGGCCCCACATATTTACCGTACTGTTTTCTCCCTTCTTAGAAATCCTCTACTCTGACTTTAAGAAGCGACTATGATGTTTTTTAATAGATAATTTATCCCCTGTAGGCTAATATGGTTGTGAACAGCAAGAACAAATCTTATTAACGTTGCTAAGAGAAATGAAATAACTCAGCTTGATAGAAGTTAATGGAAGTGTGTTTAATTCATATGTATACCTTCTCAACTGCTCTTTGCATGTATTTAATTCTTTCTGGGGGAAATGATAATCTAGGCCACAGCAATCGCTATCTTAGTTCCCCTGGAGAACCACAGCATCATCTTGAGCAGGGACAATGATTCTGTCCCATGCTCTTTTCTCCCGCACACCATGTAGGAAGCATATATACCTGCAAGAGAGAAGAGTAACTCTATAGAATTCTCTACTATACTCTTCATAAAGCCCTCACTTTATATTAAACAAAGGTCACAGTGTATGAATTGTTTGAAAACCAACAACAAAGAAACTTAAAAACAACAATGGTTTGGGGCACTTGGATGGCTCAGTTGGTTAAGCGTCCGACTTCAGCTCAGGTCATTGTCTTGTAGTTTGTGAGTTCGAGCCCTGCATCCGGCTCTGTGCTGGCAGCTTGGAGCCTGGAGCCTGCTTCGGATTCTGTGTCTCCCTCTCTTTCTGCCCCCTCCCCCTCTCACTCTCTCTCTCTGTCTCTCTTTCTCAAAAATAAACAAACATTAAAAAAATAAAAAAAAACATTTTTAATAATGGCTAGAAAAGGAACCATTTCTCTCAGTCTGGTTATGGGTCTCTTTTTTATTTCCTGCATCAAATATTTGGTCCTGAGGACCCCCAGTGATAAGGTTGGTGGGGGCTGCTAATAATCAGAGCGCACCTTCGCTTAATGCCCCTCTGCAGGCTGAGTAGTGCGGCTGGCAGAGGCCTTCATTCTGCAGGGAGTCTGGAAACTCCAGGGCAGGAGTCCGAGAACCTGGTTGGCCAGGGTACAATCCTGGGTTCTTAGTGTTCAGGGGTCATGGAGGTTTGGATAGTGGGTTTTTGTACTAAAGGAAATGCCTGTATCGACAAGCGGCCTCACCCCATCAGCACAAGGGAAAATTGAAGTACTGGCTTCACAAAGAGGCAAAAATATTGCCAAGAGCATCGTAGAAAAGATACATTTAATCATAAAAATGTGTAGATCAAAGGAACAATGGATTTATCTCCAGTGAAAAGGACCTATATTTGCTGACAGGCTGGTCTTTGAATAAGCAGTGGAATGTGTTATTTTACTGAATGGGACCAAAAAAAAAAAAAAAAACCTGAAAAGATTTATTAGCTCCTCTTTTCTTGACTAGAATAGGTTTCCTATGTATCGTTAGTTACTTTATCATGAATAACGTGTCGTGTCATCTTGTGCCTATTAATCACCCTTTCCTCGCAACCCACTGTACGAATAATTAGATGAAATTGGTGGCGGACCATCGCTTCCCTATTCATCTTCTTGAGCCCGTGTCAGTGGAACATTCAAACGTTACCATTTACTCTTCAGTGTGTGTTTCTAAAGAAAGTTAGAAATTTGGGGGCATCGGTATTTGGCAAGCAAAGCCCTTGTCTTACATCAAGGGAAGTCACAGATGGCGAGGCGCATGACGCCAAGGGGCTGTCATTGCTGAGAGACCCACATCCGGTGACACGGCAGCTTCGGAGCCAGATGCAGCGTGGGTGTTCTCGTAAGCCTTGGAAACCACGTGTCCATCAAGGGTCTCCTGGTCGCTCTGCCGTGTGTTGTCCCTCCAAGACCTGGTGGTTTCATTTTGTGACCTCAGTCACTTTCAGGTGCGGTCTCCCCAGGTCCACGTAGTTACTTCTGGTCACTCTGACTCCTGCGTCACCCATCTGAAGCAGAGACAGCCGTGTGGCTATCACTCAGCTCCTGGGTTGGAGGCCACATGCAGCCGCACTGTGCTCTGAATGACTCATGCTGCCTCCCAGCTAACTGAACACGCGGATGGGGGGAGTGTCTCAATGCGGAAGGATCTGCTTCGTTAGGTGCAGAAAGTTGACCATTTAGCCTCATGCAAAGGATGAAGGGACAGAGGTCACCCGATCATTTGTCTCTATCGTGGTGTAATTGTAATTCTGCATGGTTATGATGACATTTGTGATCTATTGCAGGAACATCAGGAGAACATTCTGGGTCACACCATGCAAAGTGTGATTGCGTTGCTCAACAATCTGGTGGCCTGCAAAGATTCAAATATGAAGCTACTTTATGAACAAGGTAAATGCTTCTTAGAATTCCTTTTGAGACTCTTGGTTTTGCCTATTGTTCTTGTTTTTGCCTATTTGTTATTTTCCTCATCATACGTAGCAGGGAGTCAAGAAGTGCTGTTTAAAGTTGACGAATCAGGGGCGGCTGAGTGGCTCAGTTGGTTAAGCATCTGAGTTCGCCTCGGTCATGATATCAACGGTCGTGTGATTGAGCCCCACGTCGGGCTCCGTGCTGAGTGTGGAGCCTGCTTAAGATTCTCTCTCGCTTTCTTTCCCTCTGCCCCCTCCCCTACTGGCATGCTTGCTCTCCCTCTCTAAATAAATAAAATAAGTTAAGTCTAGATATGTATGCAACCCCTGGGGTACATTTTTGTCAGGTGCGGCTCCTTGAATTTTGGTCCTCTCGAACTTGAAGACCTGTGAGCTAAGGACACATGTTACTGCTGTGCCACATTTCTAGACTGTAACGAGGAGACGTAGCAAGAAGGACCATCAGAGGAACTCTCATTTAAAAGGGCAAAGTAAAGGTAGATAACAGTCACTGATCCATAACAATGTTGAAATCTTGGGGGACACATTTCCTCAGCCCTCATTGTTCCAAAAGGAAAAAAATACTCCCGTGCTTTGAGAATAGTTTGCCCTGGGAATGGTTCTCTGTGGCTCTTGCCTCTAACTTCTGAATCCTTGTTCTTTTCCCATAAGAGTGGCCCATACTCGTAGCTGAGTAAGACTCTAAGCCTGATTCTTCCCTGTTGAAGTTTGGGACCCTGCAACTGTTTTTCATTCTAAAAGGAATTATCCCTGGTCTCCTCAGTCCAAACCGGTGGTGCTTCTTTCAATGTAAGTCTAGCAAAAGCTTTGTTAGTTTCTTGTAAATTTTTTTCTGGTTTCATTGAGAAATAATTGATACAACATCACTGTATAGGTTTAAGCAGTATGGCGTGATGATTCGGTTTACATATATTGTGCAGTGATTACCACAATAGGTTTAGCTAACGTCCATCTTCTCCTATAGATACAATAAAAAGAAAAGAAAGAAAAACTGGGAATACTTTTTCCTTATAATGAGAACTGTTAGGATTTGCTCTTAACAGTTTTCCTATATATTATGTAGCAATGCTAACCGTCATCTTATGTTGTATATTACAGCCCTAGAACTTATTTATTTTTACAACCGGGGGCTTGTACCTTTTGACCACCTTTCTCCTTTTCCTCTGTTTCTGGTAACCACAAGTCTGATCTCTTTTTCTGTGAGTTCGGTGGTGATAGTTTAGATTCCACATATAAGTGAGATCGTACAGTATTTGTCTTTGTCTTTCTGACTTATTTCACAAAGCATAATGCTTTCAGGGTTTAACCATGTTGTTACCAATGGTAGGTTTTCCTTTTCTATGGCCAAATAATATTCCATTATGTGTATACATACACACCCTTCCTTCTTTATCCATTGATTGCTTGATGGACACTTAGTTTGTTTTCATGTCTGGCTACTGCAAATAATGCTTCTGTGAACATGCAGGTGCAGGTAGCTTTCTGAGTTAGTGTTTTTGTTTCCTTTGGGTGTATTCCCAGAAGTGGAATTACTGGATCATATGATAGCTCTTTGTTTTTTGTTTGTTTCTTTTGTTTGTCTGTTTGTTTTGAGGATCCTCCATACTGTTTTCCATAGTATGGGAAGGCTGCACCAATTTACATTCCTGCCAACAGTGCGCAAGGGTCCTTTTCCTCATCCATGCCAGCATCTGTTACTGCTGGCCTTATCAGTGGTGGCCGTTCTAACAGGCATAAGGTGATACTGCATTGTGGTTTTAATTTGCATTTTTCTAATGACTCGTGATGTTAGGCATCTTTTCAGGTACCAGTTGGCCTTTTGTGTATATTCTTTGGAGAAGTGTGTGTTCAGGTAGGTCCTTTACCCGTTTTTTAATTGGGTTACTTTTTTTGCTACTGCGTCATATGATGTCTTTTTTTAAAATTTCATGTAAATCCAAGTTAATTAATTAACATGTAGTGTAATATTGGTTTCAGAAGTAGAATTGAGTGTTTCATCACATACATATAATACCCAGTGCTCATCCCAACCGTTTGATTTCTTGGTGTATTTTGGATTTTAGCCCCTTGTCAGATACATGGTTTGCAAATACTTTTTCTCATTCCATAGGTTGTTTTTTTACTTTCTTGATGGGTTCTTTGGTGTACAGAAGGTTTTTAGTTGGATGTCATCCCACTTGTTTATTTTTTCTGTTCGTTGCCTGTGTTTTAAGCATCACATCCAAAAAGTCATTATCAAGATGCATGTCAAGAAGTTTTACTCCTATATTTTTTTTCTAGGGCTTTCATGGTTTCAAGTCTTAAATTTAAGTATCTAATCCATTTTGATTTAATTTTCATGAGTGGTGTAAAATATAGGTCCAATTTCATTCTATCTGTTCTCCACTCAGTATTCTTAGTTCCCTTGTCAGATATTAGTTGACTGTATGTGCTTGGATTTATTTCTGGGCTTCTGATTCTGTTCCATTGGTCTCTTTGTGTTTGTGCCAGCACCATAGTGTTTTGATGACCATAGATTTATATTCTAGATTGAAAGTAGGAACTGTGATGCCTCCTGCTTTTTTCTTCTTTCTCAGGATTTCTTTGGGTATTCGGGGTCTTTTGTGGCTCCATCTGGGTTTTAGGAATGTTTTTTCTACTTCTGTAAAAAATGTCATTGTCATCTTGATAGGGATTCCATTGAATATCTAGATGGCTTTTGGTATTTTTGACATTTTAGCAATATTCTTCCAATCCATGGACATATCATACTTTCCCATTTCTTCCTTTCTTCTTTGATTTCTTTCATTAGTGTGTTGTATTTTTCAGAATAGACATCCTTCACTTCTTTACTTACATTTATTCCTAAGATTTTGTTGTGTTTGATGCTGTTGGAACTGGGATTGATTTCTTCGTTTTTCAGAAAATTCATTGATAGCATACAGAAATGCTATTGATTTTTTTGTTAATTTTGTATCCTGCAACTTCACTGAATTTACTGATTAGATCTAACCATTTTTGGTTGAGTCTTTAGAGTTTCTTTATTTAAAATGACATCATCTCATAGGGGTACTTGTACCCTAGTGTTTGTAGCAGCCCTTTCCACAATAGCCAGATTATGGAAAGAGCCTAAATGTCCATCAGCTGATGAATGGGTAAAGAAGTTGTGGTTTATATATACAATGGAATACTACTTGGCAATGAGAAAGAATGAAATCTGGCCTTTTGTAGCAGCGTGGATGGAACTGGAGAGTGTTATGCTAAGTGCAATAAGTCATACAGAGAAAGACAGATACCATATGTTTTCACTCTTATGTGGATCCTGAGAAACTTAACAGAAGACCAAGGGGGAGGGGAAGGGGGAAAAAAAGGGAGGGAGGCAAACCATAAGAGACTCTTAAAAATTGAGAGTAAACTGAGGGTTGATGGGGGGAGAGAGGGGAAAGTAGGTGATGAGCATTAAGGCAGGCACCTGTTGGGATGAGCACTGGGTGTTGTATGGAAACCAATTTGACAATAAATTTCATATTAAAAAAAATAAAACGACATCATCAACAAATAGACAGTTTTGCTTCTTTGTTTACAGTTCCTTTTACGTGCCTTTATAAAGACTTTTATTTTTTTTCGTGCCTGATTGTTCTGGCGAGGACTTCTTGTACTATGTTGAACAGAAATGTTGAGAGTAGCCTTTTTTTCCTGACCTTAGAGGAAAAGCTTTCAGTCTTTCGCAATTGAGGCTAATGTTAAAGTGTAGACTTGTCATATTTGGCCTTTATTATGTTAGGGTATGTTCTTTATGCCTAATTTTTAGATTTTATCATGAATGGACATTGAATTTTATCAAATGCTTTTTCTGTGTCTAGTAAGATGATCATATGATTCTTTCCTTTCTTTCTATTAATGTGACATATCACATTGATTTTGCATATGTTGAAGCATTCTTGAATCCCAGGGATAAATCCCACTTATTCGTGGTGAATGATCCTTTGCTGTGCTGCTGACTTTGGGTTGCTAATGTTTTGTTGATAATTTTTGCATCTATATTCATCAGGGATATTGGCCTGCAGTTTTCTTTCTTAGTAGTGTCCTTTTGTGGTTTCTAGTAACAGGATAAATGCTGGCTTTGTAAAAACGAGTTCAGGAACATTTCCTACTCTTAAATTTTTTTGGAAGAGTTTGAGAATAATTGGTATTCTTGTTCAAATGTTTGGTAAAAGTCACCAGTGAAGCCATCTCGTCCTGGGCTTTTCTTTGTTGGGAAGTTTTGCTTACTGATTCAATCTTCTTACTAGTAATCTGTCTGTTCAGATTTTCTATTTTTTGCTTGAGTCAGTCTTGGTAAGTTGTACATTTCTAGGAATTTTTTCATTTCTTATAAGTTGTCCAATTTGTTGGTGTGTAGTTGTTTATAGTAGCCTCTTAATCATGTTTTGAATTTCTGTGGTGTCCATTGTAATGTTTCCTTTTTCATTTATAATTTTGTTGATTTGAGACCTTTCTCTCTCTCTCTCTCTCTCTCTCTCTCTCTGATTAACCTAGTGAGGGTTTTTCAGTTTTGTTTACCTGTTCAAAGAACCAACTCTTAGTTTGATTAATCTTTTCTTTTTCTGTTTTCTGTTTCATTTATTTATGTTCTAATCTTTCTGTTAACTTTGGGCTCAGTTCTTTTTCTTAAAATTGAAGCACAGTTGCGTTTCAGATGTACAACATAGTGATTCTCTAAGTCTGTACGTTATGCTGTGCTCACCGCAAGTGTAGCTACGATCTGTCATCATACAATGCCATTGCATTACAGTTGGTTTGTCTTTTTCTAGCTCCTTCAGGTGTAGATTCAGGGTGTTCATTTGGGCTCTTCTTAATGTAGGCATTATTGCTCTGAACTTCCCTCTTAGAACTACTTTTGCTGCATCCTTCAAGTTCTGATATGCTCTGTTTCCATTTCCATCTGTCTCAAGCTTTGTTTTATTTATTTTTTAAAAGTTTACTTGTTTATTTTGAGAGAGAGCACACACAGCAGGGGAGGGGCAGAGAGAGAAGGGGAGAGGGAATCCCAAGCAGGCTCTGTGCTCATACCATGGAAACTGATGTGTGGCTTGATCCCGTGAACTGTGAAATCATGACACGAGCCGAAACCAAGAGTCAGCTGCTTAACCGACTGAGCCACCCAGGCGCCCCAAACTTTGTTTTAATCTCATGTTTAATGTCTTCTTTAACCCATGTTGTTCATGAGAGTGTTTAATTTCCACGTATTTGTGAGTTTTCCAGTTTTCCTATTGGTACTGATTTCTAGTTTCATGCCATTGTGTCAGAGAAGATACTTGATATGATTTCAGTCTTTTAAAATTTGCTACGACTTGTTTTGTGGCCTAATGTATGGTCTGTCTTAGAACATGTTCAGTGTGCACTCGAAAAGAATGTGGGGGTGCCTGGGTGGCTCAAGCGTCCGACTCTTGGTTTGGGCTTGGGTCATGATCTCATGGTTCATGAGTTCAAGCCCCACATTGGGCTCTGCACTGACAATGTGGAGCCTGCTTGGGATTCTCTCTCTCTCTTTCTCTGTCTCTCTCTGCCCCTCCCCTGCTCTTGCACGTGCACACACACACACACACACACTCTCTCTCTCAAGATACATGAATAAACTTAAAAAATAAAGTGACTAAAAATGTATATCCTGCTGTTGTTGGGTAGAATTCTCTATGTATGTCTGTTAGCTCCATTTGGTCTCTAGTGTTGTTCAAATCTGCTGTTTCCTTGTAGATTGTCTGTCTGGTTGATTTATCCTTTGTTGAGAGTAGAGTATTAAACTCCCCAACTATTACTGTATAACTGTTATTTCTCCTTTTACATCAGTTAGTCTTTGCTTATATATTTAGGAACTCCAATGTTCAGCACATAAATATTTATAATTGGTATGTTTTCATGTACTGACCTCTTTATTATCATATAATGATCTTTTGTCTCTGGTCATTTTTAGCTGAAAGTCCATTTTGTTTGACATAAGTATATCTACCCCTGCTTTTTTTTTTTTTTGGTTACCATTTTCTTGAAATGTTTCTTTCATCCCCTCACTCTCAGTGAAGACTCTTCACATATTGTTGGATCTTGTTTTGTTTTGTTTTTTAATTCATTTAGCCCTTCTGTGTCCTTTCATTAGAGAATTTAATTTGTTTGCTTAAAGAAATTATTGATAGGTAGGGATTTACTGTTGCCATTTTGTTGATTGTTTCTGGTTGGATTATAGATTCATTGTTCTTTAACCTGTTTTTGTTTTTGTTTTTTGTTTTGTTTTGTTTTGTTTTGTTTTTTTTTTTGAGTTTTGATGTCCTGATACCATATGTTTTGACTTTTTTGGCATGTTATTTATGTAATTACTATGGGATTTTTTCTTTTTGTTACATTGAGGCTTATGTAAAATATTTTAAGCTTGTAACACCCCTATTTTAAGCTGATAACAACTTCAGTTGAGTTTTTAAACTTGACACTTGTACCTCTCTCTCTTACATTTTAGGTTATTGCTGTTACAATTTAGATGGTTTTTTTAATTATGTAATTAAGAACAACAGATTATTGTAGTTATGGTTACTTTGAATACCTTTGTTGTCTTAAAACTTGTAAACTAGAGTATTATTCACCACTGTTACGTATTGTAGAATCTAGCTCTGACTGTATACTTACACTTACCAGTGAGATTTACAGGATCTTTTTGTATTTTTATGATGGTATTTGGTATTCTTTTACTTCCACTCAAAGAACTTCCTTTAGCATTTGTTATAATGCATTTCTAATGGTAATGAACTTCTACTTTCGTTTATTTAGGAAAGTCTTTGTTCCTCCTTCATTTCTAAAAGACAGTTTCACTGGGTATAGAACTCTTGGTTTATAGTTAATCTCTTTCAATATTTTAAATATGCCATCCCTTTCTCTTCTTGTCTGAAAGTTTCTGTTAAGAAACTTGGCAGGAATTTTGTGGGGGTCCCCATGTATGTAACCTTCTTTCTTTTCTCTTGCTGCTTTTAAAATTCTTTCTTTGTTTATCACTTCTGACAACTTGATTATAATGTGTCTCAGTGTAACTCTGTTCAGGTTCAACCTCTTTAGGGTCCTTTGGACCTCATGCATCTAGATGTCCATTCCTCTCCCCAGTTTCTGGAAGTTTTCAGCAATTATTGCATTAAATATACTTTCTCTTCTCATTCTGGAATCTCCATAATGTGAATATTTTTTCTTTTATTGTGTCCCCATAATTCCTGTAGGCTTTCTTTATTCTTTCATCGTTTTTTCTTTTTGCTTCTTTGACTATATAATCACCTTTCCTCCAGGTCATTGGTTCCTTCTTCTGTATTGGTGAGTCTACTCTGAAAACACTATTGAATTCATCAATTTAGTTACTTTTCAACTCGGGGATTTGTTTGTTTTTTGATGGTTGCTATTTCCTTATTGAATTTCTTGTTTTGTTGATGCATTGTTTTTCTAATTCATTTCCTTGCTGTGTTTTCTTGTTCACTGAGCTTCTTTAAAAGATTTTCCTGAATTCTTTGTCTTGACAGTGCATAGATCTCAATTTTGGGGGGGCCAGTTATTGGAGCTTTGTTAGTTTCCTTTGATGGTGTCCTATTTGCCAGACTTTTTATGATCCTTATTCCTTGGGTTAATGTCCACGCATTTGAGCAATCAAGATCCTCTTCCAGACTTTGCAAGTTTCCTTTGGCAGAGATGGCTCTTCACCAGTCAGCTCAGCTTGGGTTTCTGGGTGTGTTTGCTGGAAATGTCCTTGGGCAAGTGGGATGGGCTGTTTTTGTCTGTTTTGGAGGTGAGGCAACTATTTGTCCTCGGGGATGGAAGAGATGTGCCACTGGCATGGAACAGTTGGATAGGATTTCAGGCTCTGTTCCCTATGTGAGTGAGGCTGCGGGATGGGCTCCATGGTTGGTTGGATTCTCCGATTAGGCTTTCTAGATGGTCAAGACTGGGTATTTTATTCAGTAGGAGATTGAGGCTATGAATTAGCTTCCCTGCCCTGGCAGGACAGCAGGATGGTATCCAGCACCCGTGTAGTTCATTATTTGGGGATCTGAATCAGGTGAGAGTGTACTGAATTCCCTTGTCGGGTGAGGCTGCCAGTTTTGCTCTGCAGATGGGCAAAGCCATGGGCTGTGCTCGGTGTTTATGTGCCACTGTACTTTGGGTTATGGAGTGGGCTCTACCGTTGCCTGTGTGTTCGGGGTAGATTGGCTGAAGGCCGTAATTCAGCAATCAGCAGGGCTACGAATGACACTGCCTGCCTGGGAACATTAGGAGAAACAACTCTCGAGCTGCTAAAGCTCTTTGTTGACCTAAGTCAAGCCAGCTTGCACCCTGAGTTCTCCGACTGAACAGGGCCACTGGGCTTGGTCTGCAAACTATTGGCTCTGCTTGCCCACCTCTTGGATCAAGTGCTACTGGGCTCACAGCTTCGAGGATGTGTCACCAGCCCACCTGGTCCAATGGGGCCAAATAACACCCTGCACGGTGCGTGGAGCTACGTGGCTGCTCCCTTGCCTGGACAAGATATAAAGGCGCCACTCCAGGTTACCCTCAGTTTCCCGAGTAGCCCCCTTAGTTGAGAGAGGCCAAGAGTTACCCTCAGCCGTGGTGGTGAATGAATCCTCCGCTTGTATGTAGCACAGGAATACTCCATGCCCCGTACTGGCTTTGCTCTGCAGATGATCAGCTCTGCTTCCTCAACTGCCTTTGGCTCAAGTGTCACTGGGTCGCACTGCTTCCACTCGTCACCAGCCCTTCTAGTCAGATTGTGCTGGAAGTTACTCCCCATAGCGGGTAAGGCCGTGATTCAGCCCCTTGCCTGGGCCTGGGCGAACCGGGCGCTAGGGATGGCAAAACTCGTTTGAAGATCCAAATCAGACGGATCCGCACTGTGCAGTGAGTTCCCTGGTCACGGTGCACCCCCAGCTGGAATGTACAGATGAGTAAAGCTGTTCGTTGATATTACTATTTGGGCACCACAGATACAAACTCAGTCTGCCCAGGTGCCTGTGCTGGGTGTTAGAAGCCCTTCCCTGCTTCACCGGTAGTCAGATGTCCAGTGATTGAGCCCCGCAGACTCCCCCTGCGATCCCTGTGGTGCAAGATCAGACTAGGGTCTCCTGCAAAGCAACTCAAAACTTTGGTCCCTGTGGGTTCATTTTCCCATTAGCGGAATTGAAGAGACCTTTCCCGGGGGTGCTGCCATGGCCTGGGGGAGGGGCAATATGGTCACCACGTGGCTGTTTCTCTTACTCTTCTAGTGTGGTCCGTCTCGTTCTCTGTGGTAACAGGGGTGGACTTCAGCCTTACGTCTATGTTCAAGGATTCTCTCAGTGGTGTCTCGTTCTTGAATAGTTGTTTCTTGTCGTGAAGGGAGTAAAGTCAGGAACCGTCTCTATCACCGTCTTGGTGACGTCACTTGGTTTCCTGTACATCTTACTGATATTTGTTTCATTGAACAAAAAGCCCACCCATGAATCCCTTCAGAACATTCTAACTTTGGACCGAGAATTAGGAGACTACAAAATAGTGCTGGTAAGATTCTTAGCAGCCCTGTTGGCTGGTTGAGGGAGTCGTTAAGGAGTCAGATGTCTGAATTTGAGAATAGAGAGACTGTAGGTCCTGGCTCGTAAAAATGTGGAGTTATGTGGCTGAGGCGAGATGAAGGACAACATGCTCGAGGAGAGGCACTTAGGGAACTGAGAGATCAGGTATGGAAGGATTGGTTATGAGGTGACCTCTGTGGCTACAGAGATACTGCATGCGGTGGACCGTTAGAGCCAGAGCACCTGAAGAAGCCCAGGCAGATTTGCCAGGAAGCTAGTGACGCTGAAGTGTCAAGGGCCCTCTGTTACAGAGGGGCAATTTTACATTCGTAATGTTTTCCTCTTCTAGTCTGTCCCCAGCCGCAACCATGGAAGCTTCAGTTCTCCTGATTCCTGGCCCCATTCCAGGCTTTGTGGAGTGAACTGGAAATCACAAAAGTAATTGTGGCAAGAGTAGTGTTAGTTAACGCTAATAATATTAGTGATGTTAGTGTTAATACTGTGCTCAGGGAATGAGCGGAAGTGAATAAGTGGTCTGAGGGTGATGGCAGTTGGGAGAGAAGAAGCAGGCGGTGGAGACCGTTGATCTGAGATTAGGAAACTGTTGCCCACCAGCTGTCTGCTTGCTTTTACAAATAAAGTTTTGTTGGGACATAGACACGTCCCTTCATTTACATGTATCTTTGGCTAGATTTGTTTTATAATGGCACCGTCGAGTAGTCTGTGTTGAGACACAGACTGTGTGACCCATAAAGCCTGAAACATTTACTATTATGGCCTTTTAAGAAAAAGCTTTGCCAGCCTTCGGTCTAGAAGCAGCTGTACGGAACAAGACAGCACCACCTAGAAATGTGTAGAAGGACGCGGACAATTTGAGGGCTTTTGCTAACGACTGTGAGTTCCACGTGTCACAGTGGAAGGGGCTCCGGTTGCAAATGGTAGACAGTTGCCTCTGAAGGATGATGTGCAGAATCGACTTTCTGTTTTGACTGCAGGAGAAGGTGGGTGAACGACTGTGGTCATAAGCCGCGGTGGCAGATGAGGTAGGGATCGTGGGCGTGGTGAGTCCACGTGGTCTTAAGGCCGAGGAGCCGCAAGGTCAGGCCGCAAGGATGGCGGGGTGAGGAAGGGTGGTGGGTTCCAAGAGTACAGGGTTTGGGAACTCCTTGCCGGCCCCTTCTATTAGAGGGTAGAAGGGAAGAGAGGTGGGGAGGCTCCTGCGGCCTGCAGAACAGTCTGCCTCCAGGCTCTAGAGATGAGCACAAGGTCCGATTTTCCTTCATGCTCTGCTGCTTCTCAGACCCCTTGGTTACTAACTGTGCAGACTGATTTTCCCAAAGCTGGGTAAGATCCGATGCATGTTTGCAAACCCAGAGCGTGTTAAGATTCACTGGAGTGTGGCCGCGCGAAGAGTCATTGGTGACCTGCCACTCTCTGGCCTTGAATGTAAGTGGTTGGTTTGAATTAGGTCTTCCCGTTAATCTTTATTTTGGATAAATTCTGGCTCAGTCACTCGTTTATATATTTATTACAGTTCCCACAGAATTAAGTTCCCTCTTCCAAACAGAGAGCTATTTCCAACATTGATACTTGAAAAGTCACCTGCATATAAGTGCACTGTAAGGTAGAGGAGGAAATGAGTATTCTTGCTTTCGAGTGCTTCATAACAGTGCTGTGTTAGGCCGGCGTGAACTGAGTTTCGTCCTCAGACAATGCACTAACAGCGCTGAGAGGTCTCTGGAGGGTCTGCTCCCCCCGTGCTCTCCTGTATCAAGTCCTCTGACGGATCAAGCATGTGGAACAACGTGGACATTGATGATTCTGAGTTGAAAAGCGAGAAGAGTTGGCCTCCAAAGGGGAAGAACTTTTTAGAAAAACTAAACCAATTAATTTCATTTACATGTTCCTTTTTTATGTACATAGAAAGGCAGTAAGCGAGTGACTCCATATCCGAAGTCTCAGAGAGCACTTGCATTGAGGGTAGGATAGGGTTTTAAGTGATCTGATCCATGGCATCTCAGACTCAATGAGGTACGGGAGGTGGTATATGGGAAGGCTTCAGTACGGTGCCCACCGCCTCTCAGGCCGAAAAGCGCACAGACTGGTAAAGAGAGTCGCCATCCCACCAGCACGAAACCCGCATTACGCAATTCAGGTTTTTTGCTTAACCGCTTTCAGTTTTAAACGAACCATTTAGGGCGAGAATTATAAAACAAAGTAAGACCTTGTGTTTACATTTGAAAAATATCAGAGTTATTAACATTTTAAAACTGGCTGCTGGCCTGTCCCTGTGCGATGACCTTTCAGTAATGGATATTAATTCCAGCTCAGTTTCACCAGCAGAGAAATGTCAGGAAAATGTATTTACGTGACACACTGCCGCAGCCAGAAAACAGTAGCGCCTCTGAAAGAAACATTTGAAGAAGTTAGGTTTGTCTCTGCTGGTTTGTGCTAATGTCAAATCAAAATACTCCTTTCTTACCAGGGTTATTATAAAACTCCCTGAATTGGCGTTTACTTATGAGACCGGGAAGTCACTGAGAGTTGCTTGGGCTTTGCACGGGTACTTGAAAGCTATCTTAGATTCTTTTTCTTTTATGAATGAGATTCAAAATTAGGCTGTACAGTAGAGGTTGGCAAACATCTGCAAAGGACCAGATAGCAAATGTTGTAGGCCTGTAGGCTGTATGGTCTTTGTCAGTACTATGGGTGCAAGAAAGCACCCATAGAGAATCCATGAATGAATGAACATGACCTTGCTTCAGTGAAATTTTATTTCCAAAATGAGGTGGCCAGCCCACTGGCCATGGCTTTCCAACCTCTGTTAAACAGTAACTAACTCAAACTATATCAAAAGTACTCTTAAGTTTTTACAAGTCAACATATTTGTAAAAGTTAGTTATTAAATTTTGATTCAAGTTAGGAAATAACAACACAAAGAAATAACAGGAAGTTGCGTATAAATTCATATGTGCAGGAAGAGCCTG
Organism: Lynx rufus; assembly: GCF_022079265.1. Taxonomy (NCBI): domain Eukaryota; kingdom Metazoa; phylum Chordata; class Mammalia; order Carnivora; family Felidae; genus Lynx; species Lynx rufus. Next base: position 9,090,193 of record NW_025814867.1, on the reverse strand, counting down.
CTGCCTTTATAGTGGTATGAAGATACATGAGGAAGAGCAGAAATTTGCCTAAAGGGGTTAATCTAAAAATGATAATTAATAAATCTCATTGTGTCAATTAGCCGTTGCTAGATAATAAACCACCCCCAGGCTGAGTCACTTAAAATAAGCCACTTATTTTCTCACCATTCTGTGGGTTGGCAGCATGGGCTGGGCTCACTTGTCTGCCTGGATCCTCCGTGGGGCCTCTCATCCTCCAGGGGGGCTCCCCTGGTCTTCTTCACACGGTAGCCACCTTCAACAAGAGCCCGTATGAGAGCTGCGAGGCCCCTCAGAAATGTCGTGCCCCTTCCGTCACACGCTGTTGGTGGAGGGAAATCACGAAGCCAGGCTGGTTCAGGAGCTGAGAAAAGAGACTCCGCCTCTTGATAACAGGAGCTGCAAAGAGTCCTTGGCCATCTTTAACCCAGTTCGGTTACCTAGACATTTAGAAGCAGAACTTCACATGGCCCCACAACTGGTGCACTAGGGGTCGGCAGACTGTTCTGGAAGAGCCAGACAGTATATACCTTAGGCTTGGTGGCCACAGACTCGGGCAGCTACTCAGCTCCACTCCTGGAGCTCCAAAACAACCGTAGGCCATACATAAAGGAATGAGTGTGAGTGTATTTCAGTAAAAACTTATTTACAAAAACAGAGAATTTGAACCCCTGATCTGGTTCCTTCAGTCCTGGTGCCAGGCATTGTTCAAGTGTGAGGAACACAGCAATGAACAAAACCGACAGAAATCTCTGCCCTCGTGGAACTTAGGTTCCGGTGGAGGAAATGAACAGCAAACCAAATAAACGAACGAGAGGGTGATGTTAGATGGCATTAGATGTTACAGGGTGACGAGTACTGAGGAAAAAGTAAAAGGACGAAGGGATTAGGAAATGTCTGGATGGATGTGGGATGGAAAACCCTACCTTGGGTAGCCAAAAGCCTCACTTTGAGGGTGATTGTTAAGTGAGGATGTGAAAGAACTGAAGAAGCAGATCCCTGGGGCGGGGGGCGGTGGGCAGATTGGACACGAAGAGGGCGCGTGCCTGGCATGTCAGACGAACAGCAGGAGGCCGAGTGGCTGCAGTCCTGGGAAGGCTGGTAGGCACAGTGGGATGCTGGGATGATGGTAGGCACATCAGAACCGGCTGGTATGTCAGGGTGCACGAGGTTATTATTTTTGTCAAAAGCTATTGAAAGCTTTAAAATCATCTGGAAACTTGTGGTAGACTGCAATTCAGTTTTAATGGAGGATTGGGTAATTGGTTGGTAGACTACCCTACCTACCTACCTACCTACCTACCTACCTACCTTGACTAACTTGTAAAGGTTAGACCATTGGTTTGGGTGAAGCTAATGATAATTCAGGTTAAAAAAAAATCCTTCAGTGACTCAGCTCCTACCCAGGGCTGGGATCTCTTATTGGCTGTCACCTTGAGAGATTACTGCATGAATGCCTCTGGCATTAGAAAACCTCTTTTTTTTTTTTTTTTTATTCACAAAGCAGCGTACTCCATCTTTGAAAAAATCCTAATTATTAGAAAGTGTTTCTTTATATTGAGCTGAAACTGGCTTCTCTCTTAATTTCTACCCTACTTGATTCTTGTTTCCCCCTTTGGAGCTACTTAGACAACACTTGTTATTTTAGTTACCTACAGGGGGAATAAAGTACCTTACCCTGTTGAGTGTGTGAGTAGAGTTTAGACTACAGTGATATCACAATTTGTGTTTTATAATATCTTATCGTTTAAGATGCCAGAGATATTTCGTTCATTTTTTTCAGCTGTTAAGAGACATATTTATTTCTCTGCTGCCCTCTGTTAATAGCATCCCTTGTGAACATCTCTTTCAAAATACGTAGTGTTCCTTGATTTCGACATTCATTTTACTTCATCAACTGAGAATTTATTCGGTTATACCAATTTATCCTAAACGGTGTTTATTTTCAAGTTCTGTTGGCTGTTGTCGGTTTACAAACCACCCCATAAATCAGTGAACTGAATCAAAAATCCTATTATTTTGACTCGTGTCTCTAAGCTGACTGGCGCCCAGCTCTAGGCTAAGCTGTGAAAACTTGGCATGAACAGATTGCCTAAGTAGCATCAACTCTAATGGACCCCGATGGGCTCTTGTAGGGTTCTCTTTAGTTCTGGACACAGTCCGGCTGACCCTAAGTGCATTAATGGCCATAGTCAATGCCACAAAAATAAACCTATTAGTCTTTCAGGACACAGAGGTCCCAGGGTGACCCACTGACTGCCGTGGCCTAATTTCCTTAGTGGCCCCAAGCATTTCACCTCAGTTTTCTGAACCCCCATCTTTCTAAATGCCCTGTTGTACCTCACAGCAGTTTCTGTGCCCTCATGCCTACAGACTCCATCATGTGGGAGGAAAGACTGATTTTAAGGATTGATATTTTAAAGTTTCTCAAGACAATTATAGAAAATACTTTTTTGTATTTAGTGAAATTTCGGTTGTTTAAACTGTAGTTTTAAAAATTGAGATCGAATTCCTACGCCGCAAAATTCAACATGTTTAAGTTCCTAATTCATTGGTTTCAGTATTGTCACAAGGCTGTGTAACTATTTCCACGGTATAATTCCAGAACATTGTCATGACTTCAAAAAAACAAAACAAAACAAAACAAAACAAAAAACAGACCAAAACCCATGTATCCCTTCCATTTGTTCCCTTTTACTTCTTCTCCCAATCCCATGGAAACAACCAATCTGCTCTCTTTATGGATTTGCTTCTTCTGGACATTTTATATAAATGGAATCACACAATATGATATGTGGCCTTTGTTTGATTTCTTTCCCTTAACATAATGTATAAATTCTAATGTTTAAAAAAGGCACAAATAATCGAGTTTAAAATATTGTTACCCAAGAAACTTGTACATATTTAAATAACAATTTCGTTACGTATTTGAATTTTACTTTCTTCTTACTATCTTGATATCACTAAAACTTTGCATTAACAAATTGCCCCCATTTGCTTCAGAGAGTGTTTAAACATGTCTACCTAAATCTGAAGTAAATTCCCATGTGAAAAGCAAGTTTAATTCAGTAGCTTTCCTCCGTAAGAAATTATTCTCATGTTAAATGAGGAAAATGGCATTGTATGAGTGAGTGTAACGTGAAAACACTCTCAAAAAAGTTGAATTTTAACTGAACATAGAATGGGCCTTGCTTAAATTGGCATGAAATTATTTGTGAGGATACTGTTACCAAACCTTTTCTAAGAGTAGTATAAGGTGGACGCCAGATGGGCTTTTCTTTGTTCAAAGATGCGTTCACCTCTCTTCTTTGTCAAGCTAGTATTTGGATAAAGACAGACTTGTAATAAAACTTGAGACAACAAGGATCCCAGCTTAAATGTTAGGCTATAACTTTTTCTTGGACAAGAACACACCGCAGGCTTAGTTTTCAAAGCCGCATGTGGGGATGAGATAAAACTAAGTGTCTGGAAAATCTTTAACTGAGCTCAATCTCTACAGGTCAGTATTTTTCTTTAGTGGAATCGTGAGGTACGTCATAAGATTCCAAAGTGTGTCTTTTCTTGGCTTGCCACTCACACTAGCCGATAGTTTACTGAATGAATCAGCAGAAAAGCCAGTATTCTCCCCTTTCCCCCATTTTCTTGGTTTCCTACTTTGCAAAGTTGCTGTAATAATATTTATCTAGGTACTCTGCAGGTGAATGAATTGTTGCAGACTTTGAAACCCCCTCAGAAAGGATGCTGTAATTAACAAAACACTCCCTAACAAGAAAGCTATAAAATGGATTCTTTATATATATACATGTCTGTATCTATAAGTTTCCATTAACAAATCCAAGCATACAATTAGACTTAGGTTCTAACAGAAAACCATGAAAACTATTGACCTGCGAAGGCGGGGTTTTGGAGAAAGTGGTTTCAGGATATAGGAGTTATTAGCTTGGACTGTGCTTCTTGAGGGCATGTCTGCCTATGAGCTGTGGCCAGTCTCCTGTCTTATCACGTTATTTATATGTCCGACTCTGAGACGGAGTGCGTTACTTGAGTTTTTCTTCCATGAAATGAAAAACCTAGAGATCTGGAGTTCCAACACCCTATTCTGTCCTCACAGTGGGACCATGAAATTGGTTTTCTCGTTGATAAAGTAGAGCTTAAATCTTCTTTGCAGGGTTGGTAAGATTTAAATGAGATCATGTGTGTAAAGCACTTGACAAATAACGGAGCCCCAACAAATAGTAGCTATTTTTATTACTACTGTTTTGGTGTCGTGCTTGGTAAGTAATAACTAATTGCTAGGTGAACGACAGATTTTATTTTTTTAGGGCCTTTTGTATGTTTCTGGATAATGTAACAGGGGAAAAAAGCCACTTAATTTTACTCCCACATCCCCAAGTCCATATAGAACAGAAGCCCAACTCCATCTTCAGTGAAGAAAACACACCAGAACCTGCAAAACTTCAAGCCAAGACCTTTGAGGTACACCTGCCAGATACTGTGAATTCTGTACAAAGATGAGCGATATACACCCCATGAGACTTTGATCAAGGTCTATATCTTCTCCAGGTAAATGCCACAGCCTTGAAAGACATATCTCATAAGTCCTTGATTGGAATGACAAGATACAGGCCGGCCACGTGGTGGTCTCCCTATAGTGATAACTGTTCAGAACCACAGGGACATTAGGAAACCCACGGGAAATGGGGGGCTGCAAGGGAGACCATGCTCATGTGCCATTTTTGTCATCTCTGAACTTGCCTTCGAGGCGAAGGCAGCAACCTTAGGAAATGTGTTACGGAGGGCCTCTGGCTGGAACTTATGTCCATAGTGGCTTAGCCACTGGTCTGTTGAATGTTGAAGAGATACATGTGGAAGGCTGCGGACTGATCCCACTCATGCTGGCCCTGTCCCTCCCCGTAGTTGCTCAGCAGGTACCTGTTATTTTTCAAAGATGAATAATTGTCAGGAAGGAACCGTCCATAAAAAATGGAAGAAAGGAACCTAAGTGAAAGGTTGAGAAAGGACAGACATTTCGAGAGAAACAGAATCCACGTTTTTTAAGTCTGAGAGATTTAAACAGGCTCACTTCCGAAGAAGGAGCAAGGAGAGACGTGGGGGTCAGAGGAGACACGAGACAGAGAAGGAAAGGAACTGCAAACTGGAAGAGCTTGGGAAGAAACGGAAGAGGAGAACCTTCTATTGTGATACTGCACGCTCTGTGTCACAGATGTGAAAGCCACACCAGACACTGCAAAAAACCAAGTCAGTACAACTGAAAGTACCATCAGGTAGCAAATAGCCTATTTTTTGTGTCCTGTTTTTCGTGTAGCAATAGCCAGAATGATCATTTCAGGGGCAGATCTTCTATTGCTCCCTGCACTAACTCTCTACTGTTTCTAGGAGCAAGAATGGAATCATTAACATAGCACACAGCCCCTATTCCTACTTCATCTCAAGCCACTTTTCCCTCTGCTGTCGGTGCTTTGGCCTCATTCACTTTATCTCAACTGATGTCATGTTCTTTCCACCCCACACCTTCCCGTGTACCATTCCCCATCCTTCTTGCCTCGTTACTGCCTTCAGAGTTCAGTTCAAACACCATTTTCTCAAGGAAGCCTTTGTTGATACCCCATGTTCTCCTCCATTGTGCTTATCACAGCTTTAATGAAAATACAAATTAGTCGGTTAATTGCTTAACGTCCAAGTCCTCTGTCAGAGCGAAATCCCTATGAAGTTCAGAACCTGCCTGTTCCATTCACGATGGTCTCCCCTGCGTAGTTCCTGGTGCATGGTATTTGCTCAGTAAATGTGCACTGATGGGATGAATGATAGCGGATTACCAGTGTAGTGTTCATGTTCCATTTCTAGGATAAGTGCTTTGAGTCTCTGCCCTCTGTTCACAGTTTCAGCCACAGAATGCCCTGGCCACGTGTGTTGTCCAACTGCTGGCCTCCTCTGTAGTGATAGGCTTTGTATCTTTCTTCCCGCCCCGTATTTACATAAGATGTCGTGTGCTAGACTCTTTTAAGGCCACCGAATCGGATGAAATGTGAGCATCCTACTGATTTTTCCTCACTTCTCACCTAGTTCCTCACTTTTGGGATCCAGCTGGCTCATCTCCTACGGGCAGATCCGACGCTTTGAGAACACACTGAAGATCACTGTCAGAGGCTGAGACCATCATCTTGGGTTTAGCAGAGCGATTTCGGGGAGCTAAAAACTTGCAGTGATCTCATCTTGCATCTTTTATTGTATTTAATTTTAAAATAAGGAGAGCTGGGTGTTAAAGGGCACTGTCCACTTATCTTTCTTTAGTGTTTCATGGAGGCAGAAGGGCCCGTGCGCCATTCTTCCCCTTCCCAAGAGCGTCCTCACCAGCCCTCAGCTAGGCTTCTTTTTTTTTTTTTTTTTTTTTAAATTTTTTTTTTCAACGTTTATTCATTTTTGGGACAGAGAGAGACAGAGCATGAACGGGGGAGGGGCAGAGAGAGAGGGAGACACAGAATGGGAAACAGGCTCCAGGCTCTGAGCCATCAGCCCAGAGCCTGACGCGGGGCTCGAACTCACGGAGCGCGAGATCGTGACCTGGCTGAAGTCGGACGCTTAACCGACTGCGCCACCCAGGCGCCCCTCAGCTAGGCTTCTTAATGGCAGGAATACTCAGAAATAGCAAAGCCATGTTATCCCTTACCAAAGTTTTTTCAGTAAAAGGAAAAAAAGACACTTAACAAGCTTTTTTTATTAAATCAGATTAAAAACATGTTACATAGGAGGAAGGGATATATAACAGAAGGTGTGAATCTATATATTAGTGTCAGGGAATAGCATCGAATGAGTTGTGCCTCCTCGAAATATTTCAAAGAGCTCCTGAGAAAGGTTTTCCAAACTTGCTTTAAGAAAAAAGATACAGACCCATCATTTAGGGAAGGATTTGGAGGAGTCAGCATGGAAGTGAAAGAGGGGCACACGGTTTGGCAATTGGAGTAGCCGGGTTTGAATCCTAAGTCTACAAGTTACCTGTGAGATACTTTGGGTCCTAATCTCTTTAGGATAATGGTACCTATTTCATGTGTTGGTTTCGAGCATTACATTATAATACATATAAAATTTTCATGTGTAATTAATAAAATTAGTGTAAATATTTCAGAGTAAGTACTAAAAAATAAAAACAGCTGAGTGGTCCTCACATGGGACCGTGTAAGCAGATCATTGGAAGTGAAGCCCGAGATAAGTCACTCGATTCTAAGACCCTGTCAGCCATTTAAAATGAGTTAAACTTTACCACTTCAAATAGGTTGTAATGCAATGTGCTGAAATATCCCCAAATACGATCTCTGAGCCATTGTTCTTTTTTTTATAATTAGATATTTATTTGTGAGATTCTTTCTCTTTCCTTCTTTCTGAGATATACTTGACATGTAACAATGATATGTTTGTAAGGTGTGTAATGTGTTGATTTGGCACACATACATTGCAGAGTTATACCGTGTTACATAATTACCTTTTTTGTGGTGGGAACACTTAAGTACTACTACTCTTTTAGCAACTTGCAAGTGTACAATACAGGACTGTTAACCATAATCACCATGCTGTACGTGAGAGCCCTGGACCTGATTCATCTTATAACTGAAAGTTTTTACTCAGCCGTTGTTCTTAAGAAGTTACAGAGAAATAGCGTTGCCTAAGATCCATTCACAAAAGGAGGGAAGGACTTGAGAAGGACCTCAGAACTCTAGGTAAGGCTGTCTTAAAATGATGATGCTGTTAGTCTGTGATAATTGAGAAAAAGAAGGTTCATCGGGGAATGCCCAAGACCTTAATTAAGAGGCATTAATGGGGGGTACCTGGTGGCCCACTTGGATAAGCATCTGACTCTTGGTTTCGGCTCAGGTCATGATCTCATGCTTCGTGGGATTGAGCCCTGTGTGGGGCTCTGTGCTGAGAGTGTGGAACCTGCTTGGGATTCTCTCTCTCTGCCCCTGCCCCGCTGGCATGTGTGCTCTCTCTCTCTCTCTCTCTCTCTCAAATGAGTAGACATTGAAGAAAAAAAAAGGAGGCACTAATGGAGATGTGATCTAGAGGATGGAAATCATGAACTCCTAGGTTATACAATTAAGAAAGACTGTGAACATTTGGAAAGAGAACTGTTCAGTTGAGTAATGGTGGCTTATGGAGAAAAGGAACAAAATTTCAGTAGATTAATACAAAAGAGGTTTATCAGTTATGTAATAGTAAAATATGTGGCCTTCTTGGTTAGCGGGTGGCTTTCTTCCATGCAGTGCCCATCTCTTTCCGTTTCGTGGCTCTGTTACTCCCCTGGGTCTTAGCATCCTTCACATCCAACAGGCAGAATAGTAAAATAGTGGAGAGGGCAGGCCTGCTTATTAAGAACCCCAGCTAAAGGTGAAAATACTTGAAAATCATTTATCTGATAAGGGATTAATTTCCATAATATATAAAGAACACCTACAACTCAACAACAAAAACCCAAACAACGTAATTTGAAAATGGACAAAGGACTTGAATAGACATTTCTCAAAAGAAGACATACGAATAGCCAGTAAGCACATGAAAAGATGCATAGCATAATTTGTTATTAGGGAAATGCAAATCAAAACCATAATGAGATACTACTTCATACCTGTTAGGATGACCATTGATTTTTTTTTTTTTTAAGGGAAATAAATGTTGGAAAGAGTGTGGAGAAATTGGAACCTTTATGCATTGCTGATGGCAGTGTAAAATGGTACAGCTACTATTGAAGACAGTACGGTGATTCCTCAAAAAAATCAAACACAGAATTACCGTATGATCTAGCAATCCCCCTTTGAGGTGTATGCCCAAAAGAATTGAAAACGAGGACTCCGGTACTTAAACACAAATGTCGGTTGCGGTGTTATTCACAAAAGCCAAAAGGTGGGAACAGCCCACATGTCCATCAACAGATAAATGGATGAACAGTGTGGTGTCCGTAACAAATATATGTGCAGTGGAATATTATTCAGTCATAAAAAGGAATGAAATTCTGATACATACCACAACATGGATGAACTTTGTAAACATTACCCTACGTGAAAGGAGCCAGACACAAAAGGACACATACTGTATGATTTCACTTATATGAGGTACCTAGAATAGACAAATTCATAGAGACAGAAAGTGGAATGGCAGTTACCAGGGGCGGGGAGGAGGGGGGTGGGGAGTTACTGTTTCATGGGTACAAAATCTATTTAGGAGGATGAAAGTGGTCTGGATACAGTGGCAATGGTTCTACGACATTGAGGACGTATTTACTACCACTGAATTGTAGACTTTTTGGTTAAGATGGTAAATTTTATGTGGTGTATATTTTACCACAACTGAGGGAGAAACTCAGCTAGAAATGACACACATTTCCTTTGCTCACATTCCATGGGTGGTATGGCCATTTTAGGTTGCAGAGAGTTTGAGCAGCGGAGTGCATGATTGAACAGCCTCTTCCCAGCAATGATGGCACAGTTTGGAAAGAAGCGTGAATATTTTGTGAACAGCCAGCTATTTTAGACACAGAGATCAAGTTTTAAAATGTTTTTTAGTATGTATGTATGTTGCAAGATAGTATAAATCCAGTTTAGAAGGCAACCTCTTGAAACTGTAGAATCAAAAGACCCTGAAAATTTCATATCAAACATGAACTGAGTAAAAGAAATATTAAGGTTCCCATTTTACTAATTTTAAGTGCATTAAATGTTTATAATGACTAAAATGTTTCTTATATTAATGTGTGCTCCGTGTCTTAGTAAGGCGTTTGTGAATTGACTTCGCTTCTCCTGTCCCTGTTTTCCCCACATGTTCCTATGTACTTTAAACTCAAATTCTGTCCCACACTGCATTTCGGAAGGGGTGTACTTTCTGTTGTCCCAGCTGTGGGGCTTCAGATGTCTCCTTGCTTTGAGGAAGAATGTTGAGTTTACCTCTGGGTGAAACATGGAAGAAACACCGCAGATAACACTAGAGGCTGCTTAGCTTAAGGCATCCATGATGGAGAGGAAGGAATGGATGGAAGCCAGGCCTCTTAAGAAATGGCAGAAGATGCTGGGACGTTGGCTCGAGGGCCAGATGTGCTCCCAGCACTGTCTTCAGATAGGTGTCCACCTCTCCTGTGAAATGGGAGGAGGTTCATGCGGTGAGTCGCTCTAGAAGGCGGGACCTGGAGCCCTAGTGAAGGTTCCAGGGCAACCACTTCCTGTTCAACACGAGAAAGATCTTTCCAGCAGTTTGAAGACTCGGGTGTGGAGAGGTCAGCTTCTGGGCAAAGTGAGTGACACAAGCCTGGAAGGCAGACCGGACGGAGAAGCGATTCCAGTGCTCGTGGGAAGCCGGCTTATGGCCTCTAGAGCTTTTAGCAGCTCTGGAGAGTCTGTGATTCTTTCCTACACTTGCCAATGTTTGCAAACATTCCTGCAGTCTCCAAGATGAAAAGCAGAGGAGGAGTTAATGTAATGAAAGGAAGCTATTAAGATGTAAATTGTTTTCCCCCATAAGTGCTTTCGAGATGTGCTGAAACATACATTCATTTTTATTCCCTTCTGTCTAGGCTGCAAACACTTGGGAACTAAAGATGGAAATGTGGAATCAAGCAGGTTATCCCCATACAAAGAGAGACCGCTAACATCTGGCTCTTTCCTTTTTTCCTTTAAAGGGTATAATCAGTGTTGCATAGTGTCTCTGATGCCTGCTCTTTTCTATCCTTAGTTTTAGAAGGAAAAAAAATCTAATGTCGGGCAGCAATTATTACAGTACTTTGCTGGCATATTCAGCAAACAGTAGGCCATTTAAACTGAGGACAGTTATTAATGGGATTAGAACAGTAATAAAACTTTATAGAGGAGTTTAATAACTCATTTACAGACCATGAAACAAAGCTAATAGTCACCCTTCATGGGTGAAGTGTTCTATTTGTCCTGTGGTCCACTGCTTTGACTTTTAGTCAAATGTCAAGAGATTACTTAGATTTCAAACATCAGTATGTGCATCTTATTGTTAAAGCAGGTAGAATTTTGCATGCTTAAAAAATGAGTCCCCAAAGAGCAATGACCTAGCATTAACATTTTTAATAAAATGTTAGGTATCAGCTCTTTCCAGTTACAGATACATAAATGAGTGATTGGCAAACAATAAAATGATCTTTTGTCTATATAAGCACCAAACTTTGGATTGAATCCAGTCCTTTTCTCTAGGTGTCTTGTGGATATTAGCTATAAGTGGCTGAATAAATCAGTCCATTTATCTCTCATTCTGCTAACGACTTGTACCACGATTGAGTCTGTGTGGGCATTATAGTTTGTCCTTACCTCCTTCCTGACAGCTGTCTTTTACTGCCCCGTGTCCAGATTTCCTTTCCTGTTGGGGACAGTTGTCTGATTTGGATTTTATTTCGTTCCAATTTCATTCAATAACCGTTTTTTCAACTCTCAGTGTCCAGAGTTGGAGTATTCCTAAAAGTCACTTATTCAAACCCCTCATTATGTGAATGATGAAAGCGGGGCCCAACAGGTACAGAGACTTGCCTTGGGGGGTGGGGCTCCCACCCAGAAAAGCATCTGGGATGACCCTGAGATGCAGAGGTTCTAAACTTGAGCCCCCTTCGCTCACTGTGCCTTCAGCAAGGGCTGGCTCACCTCTGCCTCCGGAACACCAAGTATTTGATACAAGCTACTTGGTAACAGCCGCTGGGTATTCTTCTCTGCCTCTCCTTTGGAACCAAGAGTTTGCTTTAGTTTCATGTGCTGTCGGTTAAACGGACTGGAACACTGCCCTCCCTTTTTGAGGCAAATATTACTGGTAACCTGAGGGCCCTCCTTTATAGACAAGGCTCATCATCTTCTCTCTTGATGTCGTTGGTGACCAGTGGTATGTGTTTTCTTCCTTTTTGAGACTTTTGGCCAGTGTTTAGAAATGGCATCTCTGCCTAGAGAATAAGAACATGTATTCTTTAATCCTGGGCTGCTACCAACCGCACTCCAGCTGGAAATGGCAGTGACTTTAGGGCTCTGACAATAAAGAAAAAAGAAAGGACAATCGTCTGGGCACATGTCTATTTTATGAAATTAAAGCGGTAAGCAGATGGGTGGTAAGACCTTTCAGTGCTGCTCAGTCCTCCTGATCATATCTTGACAGAATGGCCAATCCTCAGGGTTTTACTAAGATAGCCTAATCAGGTATTTGTGATTGGATAAAGGGATGCTCATCTAGATTTTTTTTTTTTAATTTTTTTTTTCAACGTTTATTTATTTTTGGGACAGAGAGAGACAGAGCATGAACAGGGGAGGGGCAGAGAGAGAGGGAGACACAGAATCGGAAACAGGCTCCAGGCTCTGAGCCATCAGCCCAGAGCCTGACGCGGGGCTCGAACTCACGGACCGTGAGATCGTGACCTGGCTGAAGTCGGACGCTTAACCGACGGCGCCACCCAGGCGCCCCTCATCTAGATTTTTCTGGTACTACATCAGGCATGTCATTTTTGCTCGATAAATATTTATTCAATGAATTAGTGAAAGAATGAATGAATTTGAAAATTATGTTAATTAAAGATGATGGCATAAGGTATGTACTTGTGAGTCAATCAGACAAGGAGAGAACAACAGTTCCTGTAATAATAATAATAATAATAATAATAATAATAATAATAATAATAGCAACAACAACAGTGACAATAAGGAGTGGGGCCCCAAATGGCATTTGGTTTTCAAAGATACAGCTATCTAGCATCGGACAATGTTAACGGGGTTTGCTTCTGAGCCCAGTTGTCCACCAGGCAGGGTGGTCGTCTTTTGAGGAAAACCAGCCACCGAAATCCAGAGAGCCCCCAGAGGGCCTTGACAATGGCAGCATGGGTGAAACCTGGTTTTGGCCTTGTGGGTTATTTTACTAAGGTGACACGTCCAACGTATGTTGTTAATGATATTACAGACTCATACTGTTGAGGGGCAAAAATGTTACATATAAAGGAAACCATTTTCTTTCACAAGCCCCATCTCAACTTCATAGCAAAACCCAAATTAAAAAAAAAACAACAAAACTTTAATTTTTCTCCTAAACGTGAACTTCCCAGTTAAATGTGTCTAATCCTTTTCTGGTTGCAAATCGCCTGATTTTAAGTCTGTTTACAGTCTGTTCAAAATCCATTCCTCTCTCCTCCCTGAAGCAGAGTCTAGATCTACAGCAGTGCTTTGTATGTTCTTGTGGGGACAGGGGTTCCTTGAATCCCATTAGGATGAAATATAAATGAAATAAACATTTTGTAACTGACTTGACTTTAATGGCATGAAATGACCTTTTAGTTTTTAATCAAATACACTTCATTATTTTTGAAAATATGACTTAGCATTTTATGATAGAGCAGTTTGCAGATTTGGTTTATTTTTTCTTAATTAGTAGACTTTTTTTTTAAGCAGTTTTAGGTTTACAGAGAAGTTGCACAGAAAGTACAGAGAAGCCCCCCACCTGTTTCCTTCCTCCAGCCCCCAGCACAGATTCTCTTCCTGGAGCACACATTAGTGTACTCATCAATACTCGGTGAGCCAGTATTGATTCATTAGTATTATATCAGATCCATAGTTTACTTTAGAGTTCACTCTTTGTATTGTTTAATTCTGTGGGTTTTACCAAATGCACGTTGTCTTGTATCTACCAGTACAGTAGCATATTAAATGGCTCTACTCCCCAGATCCCCTGTGTTCCATGTGTTCATCCTTCTCTCTCTCCCACTCCAAACCCCTGATCTTTTTAACATTTCTATAGTCTTACCTTTTCCAGATATCATATATTTGGAATCATACAGCCTTTTCATATTGGCTTCTTTCCCTACAATATGCATTTAGGACATTTCTCCATGTCTTTTTGTGGCTTCATGGCTCATTTCTTTTTATTGCTGAATAATATTCCATTGTATTTACGATCTACATTCCATTGGGTTATCACAGTTTGTGCATCCACTTACCCACTGAAAGGCTCTTGGTTGCTCTCAAGTTTTGGCAATTATGAATAAAGCTCTAGTAAACATCTGTGTGCAGATTTTTGTGTGGACTTAAGTTTTCAGCGCATGTGAGTACCAAAGCCCGTATGAATACCAAAGGGCACAGTTGCTGGACTGTATGGCAATCTTATGTTTAGTTTTATAGGAAAGCTCCAAGGGACTCCTGGGTGACTCTGTCGGTTGAGCATCCGACTCTTGATTTTGGTTCAGGTCATGTCTCATGGTTTATGTGTTCGAGCCCTGCAAGGGGCTCTGCACTGACAGTGCAGAGCCTACTTGGGATTCCCTCTCCCCCTCTCTCTCTTTTTGCCCCTCCCTTGCTCGTGCTCTCTCTCAAAAATCAGTAAGTAAACATTAAAAAAACAACAACAACAAAAAAAACGCCAAACCATCTTCCAAAGTCACTGAACTATTTTGTGTTCCCTCCAGAAATGATCGAGAGTTCTTGCCCCACATCCTCACCAGCATTTGGTGTCAGTGTTTTGAACTCTCACTCTTCTATTAAGTTGTGGTGGTATCTTGTTTGATTTTCAATTCCCTAACACCATATGATGTGGGACATCTTTTCATATGCTTCTTCGCCATCTGTGTATCTTCTTTGTTGAAGTTTGTGTTCAGATCTTCTGCGGGGTGGGGGTGGGGGGTTTAACTGGATAGTTTCTTATTGTTGGGCTTTAAGGATTCTTGGTATATTTTGGCTACAGGTCCTTTTGTGGATACGTGTTTTGTAAATATTTGTTCCCGTCTGTGCTCTTTTTATTTTCTTCTGGTTTAGTTAATTTTGGTACTTGGTTTTAATGGTGGTTATCGGTGAAAAAATCTTCCTAACAGTGCATAGATCTGTGTAGCAAAGGTGCACCATTGACTCTGCTTGCTCAATTATACTCATTTTCAAGCCCATAAACCGGTTATGCAAAGATTTGTTAATAATTTATTTAGCAAAATATCATTTTCCCAGAACATTGCCTATTCTTACAAACTAATTGGAACATTTTGCATTCTTATATAGATTCAAGACCTACTGAGATTTACTTGGAAAACATTTAAATGGGTGTGAAAACAGCTTCCAATTTTTTGGGTCATATTTTATTTACTTTTTATTGAGCTCTAACAGGCAGTAACAAATAGACCAGTTTTAAGCATGCAGCTTAATGATTTTTTACACATGTATGAACATATGTAAAACATATGTAAAACCTACGTCTAGATCCGGAGAAAGAACGTTTTTACTACAAAAGAAAGTTCCTTCAAATTCATTCCCAGTCCATGCTTTACCCAGAGCTAATCAGTATTCTGATTTCTAGAACAATTGATTAGTTTGCCTGTTCTTGAACTTCTTATAAAAGATATACAAAATACACCCGCTTCTGTGTCTGGCTACTTTCAGAGCATAATTGCTGTGAAAGTAATTCACATGGTTCCTTTTCATAAGAGTTTTTTCATTTAAAAAATTGCTATACAGTATCCCATTGTATGATTATATTGCAGGTTTCTCTTTTCCCATTGTTGGGCATTTGGCTTGTTTTCACTTGGTGGCTATTATGGATGAAGCTGCTTTTGATATTCTTGTGCACGTCTTTTTGTGGCCGTATTCCCTCATTTGTCTTGGATGCATACAGAACCACACGCATGCCCGTGCACACGCACGCATATGTACGCCTACAAGTGGAGTTGCTGAGTCTTAGAAAAGATGTACATTAGTCTTCGGTAGATTTTGCCAAACAGTTTTCTAAAGTGTTATGCTAATTTAATTTGCGTGTCTACCAGCAATGTCAGAGAATTGCAGTTGCTCTATGTATGTGGTACTTGTTTTTTTGAATTTTAGTCTTTCTGTTAGCGTGTAGTAGTATCTTGTTATGTTTCTAATTTGTAACGTTTTCACATGTTGACTGGCCACTTGGATATCTACTTTTGTGCCTGTGAATATGTTTCACTCATTTCTAAAACTGGCTTGTTTGGTGTCTAATTGATTTATAGGATTCCTTATGTTTCTAGGTAAGATTCCTTGGTTGGATATGTATATTGCAAATAACTTTCTTCAGTTTTGTGGTGTTCTTTATGCTCCTCAACAGCAAACTTAACGAGCAGATGTTCATAATTTAAAGAAATCTTACATTTTTTAGGGTTAATGTTTTAATGAGACATGTTTAAGAAATTTTGCCAAAGTCATAAAGATACTCTCCTATGCTTTTTTCTAGAAGCTTTATCATTTACCTCTCATATGTAGATCTATGAAACGTCTCAAATTAATTTCTATGTATAGTAGGATATAATGGTCATGGCTCTTTTTTTTTTTTTTTTTTAATCTGTGGCACTGTGTATTTAAAGTCTTTTTCTCTTTGTCTGATTTTCCTTATGGTATAATTTGAGGTCTTTAGGGAGCAGTCTTACAGTACTTTCAGCCACCCAGATGATTGTAGAAACTTCATCAAATATCTTTGTTTGAATGATCTCTGTAGTAGTTAATGTTTTTCACTCAGTGTTTAAACTTCTTTACCTTGAAGGAATGGGTGGAATGCATATGTTAAGGAAAAGAGTGTGCGTGTGTGTGTAAGTATCAGCTATATAGCATGCTGACAACTTGTTTGTTATCACAAAGTCTTAGCAAGTATCTTTTTGTAAAGAAAAAAACTGCATAAATCATCAAGTTTAGCAACTGTTTTAAGGTCTTAGCCATGAGATAAGCAGTGAATCCATGTGTTTTTCTGATCACTCTACATCTCATTAAAAAATGTTATGGGGTGCCTGTGTGGTTCAGTCAGCTAAGCGTTCAACTTTGACTCAGGTCATGATCTCATGGTTTGTGGGTTCGAGCCCCACATCAGAGGGGGGGGGTTAAAAATGTTTTTTTAAACATTAAAAAAATTTTTTAATGTAAAAAATGTTATAAAAATTTGCCCATTGTGAAGATCTTATTTTTAATTTATTATTATTTTTTACATTTATTTACTTTTGATAGAGACAGAGCACAAGTGGGGGAGGGGCAGAGAGAGAGGCAGACACAGAATCTGAAACAGGCTCCAGGCTCCGAGCTGTCAGCACAGAGCCCCATGCGGGTCTCAAACCCGTGAACCATGAGATCATGACCTGAGCCGAAATGGGACGCTCAATGGACTAAGCCACCCAGGTGCCCCAGGATTCTGTTTTTATAAAACTAACCACATGAGTGGCGTAATGTTTGGGGAGGGGCACTCTTAACCTGGGTTGCCTGAGTTTGAGTCCTGGTTGTACAACTTATAGTCACTATGACCTTAGGCAATTCTTAACCTTGTCCGTGCTTCAGTGGCCTCACCTGTAAGAGTAGGTTTAATTATAATATCCAGTATAGGGGATTGGTGCAAATACTACATAAAAATGAATATAAAGAAGTCAGAATGTTGTCTTGCACAAAGTTAATATTCCATAAATATTTTATATGCATATAGTCAGGTATGTACGGGTGTTTATTTAATTTTGTGATTTTTCCTCTAGCACATTGTGTACTTTGCCATTCAGTAACCCTACTGCAGCAGTTTGTCAGGGAATGATCTAGAAACAAATTTTACTTGTGGAGTTATCTTTGTAACCTTACCCTGAGAATAATTTTATAAAAAATTGATATCAAAGCAGATATTCTGTAAGTGATTTCACTTATACCATTTTTAATAAAAACATCTCTAGTAAATAAATTATTTACTGTCAAGAATATATCTTTTCCAGAACATCTTTTCTTCAGTGACTCATAGAAAAAGTAATTCTTTGACTGTATTTTGGGTAGGAACGTAGAATCAATTTTGAAGTAGCTATATTGTGATCCAGCCTCTCGTAATATATAATTTGTTCTTGCTCCTTCAAGTTTTCAGCAGTATTTTAAAAATATTGCCGGCAGTATTTATGGATAAGGATTAAATTCCAGGTTCTGTTTTTTTCTTTTGAGGGGGGAGGATATTGTTTCAGCCATTTTTACCATGAGAAGAAAAGTGTTGCCAGATGGTTTATGCTTTTTCTGACTTTTACTGTAAAGTATGAAGCCTCATAGGAGCTTCTGTATATTGATCATTAAGTTTCATAAAATGTTGAGAGATACTAGACTGAAGATCACCTGAAATAAAGACGTTTTTCTATTCAGGTGCTTAGTTTTACATTTTCATGCTAATTATGACAGGTCCATATTTCTAGCTAAAGTATCAAGACAGAATACACAGCAAACTCCTCGTAACAGTAGGTAGTTGTCAGAATTTCCATTTTTTAAGCTTTTCAGATCCCATTACCTTGTCACTGTTGTTAACATCCTAATGTGGTCGAGGAGAGCTGTAGGGAGCAGAGTCGCTCTGAGTCTTTTCTTGTGCTCGTGTTATTAGTATTCCCTTCAGCTTCGCTTGTGGGTTTGTTGCAGGTAGCATTACAAGGACTTCTCTACTGTTTAATTTGTTAATTATTAAATTAATTTAGTCAAAATGAGATCATATAATTGGTACGTCCATTCAAGCAGAGGTACGTGAACTGCTGTTATGTCCCTGTGTGGTGAAATTTTGCAATAACTCCTTGCCCACTCTGCCTCCCCGAGCCTTGTTGCCCCCAGCCTTTCACCTGGATACCCAGGTACCCCTGGCTTTGTGCAGAAGAATGATACATTCAGTGAAAAGACCAGTTGTTGGTGGGTTTTCTTGTTTGTTTGGTAAAAATAAACGGCGCTATATATATACATACACACACACACATATATGTATATATAATATATAAATAATATATAAGTTCTAATATTTTTATAGTGTTTATTTTGAAAGAGAGATCATGAGTGGGGAGGGGTGGAGAAAGAGAGGAGTGGGAGAGAATCGAAGCAGGCTTCTGACTGTCAGCACAGAGCCTGATATGGGACTCTATCTCATGAACTGCAAGATCATGACCTGGGCTGAAATCAAGAGATGGACGCTTACCCGACTGAGCCACCCAGGCCCCCTGACGAGTTCTAATATTTTTTTAAATACACTCCAATTGATCACTTTGGAGACCTCTGGTCTAAAATAACAAAACACTTGCTTAAGTGCTAGAGAACAGGGAACTGATTTGTTCATGAAGGACTGAAGTTTGGAAGGCGAGAAAAGAGATCTGAGAGAAAAAAATAACGGAGAAGGTGATGAAAAATTGGTGGAAAGGTAAAGAAAAACCGTGGAAGAAAGAAGAATTCAAAAAAGGAAGAAGAAAAAAGAAGAAGAAAAAGCAGCAGCAAGGAAAAAAAAAAAAAGACTGGGATCCAGAATTTCTGCAATTCTCTTGCTTCTTGTCTCAAAACTTGGAAAGAATGTTACATCAGTCATTGTCAGCTTCCACTCTTTTCCCTCCAGTATTCACTGTATCCACACTTGGGACACACATCTAACCATGCTCTCAGATTGTTTGGATTTCTGGAATAATCGTTTCTATCCGGTGCCAGAAGATGAGAAGAAAGGCGTGTGTAGCTACCCAAGTGCCTTCTCTTAGTCTTCTCTTTCTGTGACCTGGAGCCCTGAGATTCTCACCCGGCTTCCTGCCTCCACAAAAATGAAATTAGTACCAGCAAGGTAGGATGAAGGAGCTATAATGTAGAAAAAATGTTAATGAACTCTGTAATCCAATTTTTAAGATGATTGCATCAATTTATGTACTGGTTACGTGAGACAGGCATTTCTAGCTTGGTTTTTCTTGCTATATAGACAATTAAAGAATAACACTGCAAAAAATACATTTGGCAAAATACAACACCTATTTATAATTTTAAAACTATTGGCTAAGATTAGAAGAGAATTACCTTGGTTTGATGATACCTCCAAAAAAGCAGAGGTCATACTCAATATTGTAATATCAGAATATTAACAATTTCACCCTGACATTGGAGCAAATGAAAGATGCCCACCATCACTACTTTTAAACATTGTATTCGAGGCCCTACCCAGTGCAATAGGTGGAAAAAAGAAATAGATGCATAAAATGTCAATACTACCCAAAGCAATCTACACATCCAATGCAATACTAATCAAAATTGCACTGGCTTCCTTCTCCGAGCTAGAACAAACAATCCTAAAATTTGTGTGGAACCACAAAAGACCCTGAATAGCCACAGTGGGAGCCATCAAAGTCCTGGACTTCAGCCTCTACTACAAAGCTGTAATCATTAAAACAGTGTGGTATTGGCACAAAAACAGACACATAGGCCAAAGAAGTAGAATAGAAAACCCCGAATTGGGCGCACAAATGTATGGCCACCTGATCTTTGACAAAGCAGGAAAGAGTATCCAATGGAAAAAAGTCTCTTTAAGCAAATGGTGCTGGGAGAACTGGGCAGCAACATGCAGAAGAATGAAACTGCACCACTTTCTTTTTTTTAAAAAAAATTTTTTTTTTCGGGGTGCCTGGGTGGCGCAGTCGGTTGAGCGTCCGACTTCAGCCAGGTCACGATCTCGCGCTCCGTGAGTTCGAGCCCCGCGTCGGGCTCTGGGCTGATGGCTCGGAGCCTGGAGCCTGCTTCCGATTCTGTGTCTCCCTCTCTCTCTGCCCCTCCCCCATTCGTGCTCTGTCTCTCTCTGTCCCAAAAATAAATAAAAAACGTTGAAAAAAAAAATTTAAAAAAAAAATTTTTTTTCAACGTTTATTTATTAAAAAACGTTGAAAAAAAAATTAAAAAAAATTTTTTTTTCAACGTTTATTTATTAAAAAACGTTGAAAAAAAATTAAAAAAAAATTTTTTTTTTCAACGTTTATTTATTAAAAAACGTTGAAAAAAAAATTAAAAAAAATTTTTTTTTCAACGTTTATTTATTAAAAAACGTTGAAAAAAAAATTTAAAAAAAAAATTTTTTTTCAACGTTTATTTATTAAAAAACGTTGAAAAAAAAATTAAAAAAAATTTTTTTTTCAACGTTTATTTATTAAAAAACGTTGAAAAAAAATTAAAAAAAAAATTTTTTTTTTCAACGTTTATTTATTTTTGGGACAGAGAGAGACAGAGCATGAACGGGGGAGGGGCAGAGAGAGAGGGAGACACAGAATCGGAAACAGGCTCCAGGCTCCGAGCCATCAGCCCAGAGCCTGACGCGGGGCTCGAACTCACGGACCGCGAGATGGTGACCTGGCTGAAGTCGGACGCTTAACCGACTGCGCCACCCAGGCACCCCGAAACTGCACCACTTTCTTACACCACACACAAAAATAAACTCAAAATGAATGAAAGATCTAAATGGGAGACAGGAAACCATCAAAACCCTAGAGGAGAAAACAGGCAACAACCTCTTTGACCTCAGCTGCAGCAACTTCTTACTCAACATGTTTCCAAAGGCAAGGGAAATAAAAGCAAAAATGAACTCTTGGGATCTCATCAAGATAAAAAGTTTCTGCACTGCAAAGGAAGCAGTCAGCAAGACTAAAAGGCAACCGATGGAATGGGAGAAGATATTTGCAAATGAGATATCGGATAAAGGGCTAGTGTCTAAAAATCTATAAAGAACTTACCAGACTCAACACCCAAAAAACAATAATCCAGTGAAGAAATGGGCAGAAGACATGAATAGACACTTTTCCAAAGAAAACATCCAGATGGCCAACAGACACATGAAAAGATGCTCAGTGTCACTCATCATCAGGGAAATACGAATCAAAACCACACTGAGATACCACCTCACGCCAGTCAGAGTGGCTAAAATGAACAACTCAGGAAACGAGATGTTGGAGAGGATGTGGAGAAATGGGAATGCTCTTGCACTGCTGGTGGGAATGCAAACTGGTGCAACTGGTCTGGAAAACAGTGTGGAGGTTCCTCAAAAAATTAAAAGTATCTTCTTTATCCATTTGTCATTTGATGTGGTTTATATATACAATGGAATACTACTTGGCAATGAGAAAGAATGAAATCTGGCCATTTGCAGTAACGTGGATGGAACTGGAGGGTATTATGCTAAGTGAAATAAGTTAGAGAAAGACAGATACCGTATGTTTTCACTCATATGTGGATCCTGAGAAACTTAACAGAACCATGGGGGAAGGGAAGGGGGAAAAAAGTTACAGAGAGGGAGAGAGGCAAACCATAAGAGACTCTTAAATATGGAGAACAAACTGAGGGTTGATGGGGATGGGGGAGAAGGGAAAGTGGGTGATGGGCATTGAGGAGGGCACTTGCTGGGATGAGCACCAGGTGTTACATGGAAAACAATTTGACAATAAATTATATTTAAGAATAAAAAAAAATTTTAACTGCTTTTTAAAATAAAAAAATATGGAGAAATAAAGAGAAATAAATGCATAAGAATTGGAATGAAAGAAATAAAACTAACATTATTTTCAGATGACATGAATGTGAACCTGGAAAATTCAAAAGAATCCATGCACTATGAAATTAATATGCAGATTTGTCAAGGTCACCAGGTATAAGGCCGCTATAAGATATCAATATAAGATCAATATAAAAAACAGGTTTTTACTAACAGTAAACAAAAAATTTAAGGATGATTCCTTAAATATGGTAGTATCCAAAAAATCAAATACTTAGGAATAAATCTAATGGGCAAAACTTACATACTCAAAGCTATAAAACATTGAGAGACATGTACGAGGGTGTTCATAACATAACAACAAGAAACTGTAGATTATTCAAATCCCCATCGACATTAAGATATTTAAATACACAGTGGTGTAGTCACAATACATAGCAATACTCTACTGTTAGCGTAGCACGGGTGGACCTCATGAACATAAGTTGTGATTCTCATTATACAAAATACAAAATGAGCAGCTAATTCTTGATGTTAGAAGTCAGGGTAGTAATGACTTTTGGAGAGGGAGATAATGTCTAGAGGGAGCGCAAGAGGAATCTGGGTGCTAGGGACGTTCTTCTTTAGCTGTGGGCTGCTTACATATATTGAGTTTAGGGAAAATTCATCTAACTATGTGTTTGGGTGTTTATACCTTTTCGTATGTCTACTACACATCAGTAAAAACGTTTTCTAAAAAAATCTAGTACTCCTTATATATGCGGATAGTAGTAGCTTAACATTGGGTATATATATACCTTAGGTTCATTCAGTCAGATTGGATTGTCATGTGATAGTGATACGTAATAGCTGTATGGCCTCGTGCACCCAGCCAGCACATGTGTGAACTACTGCATCATCTGTAAGGTGGATAATATCGTCATTGTTTAGTTATATTGAGAATTTAATATGGCGCGTAGATGTCATGGAGAAAAAAGCTCATTTCCTTCCCTTTAAGGGACACCGTGTGCATTTATGTATGTGTATATACACATAATATACCTGTGATAGAGAGCAGTGAATTTTAAATTACAGTTCATGATTATATTCAAAATGATGTATCTACAAATGAAACTTTAAATATGTTTACAGTTCACATTTATAAATCAAGCACAACCCTGCGTTTATGTGGCTATGTTCAACTATAGAGCAAAGTTCATTGAAATTTTTTTACAGTGACAGTATGGCCATATATTTTTTCCCCTCTAAAAGCTGTTATGTATAATAAAATGTATCGTTAGTTACATTTAGGTGGTTATAGATGATATGTTGGGATCTAATAATTATCTTTCTCCCTTTGCAACTTGTCACATTTAATCAGTAGGTAATCAGACATTGATGGAAAATGAAATTCAAAGTTATGCTCTACATTTCCATATTTGCATACATCAATCTCAAGACCTGAGCCATTTTATAGTCTAAAATAATGGAAATGGTTTTTATTTCCATCCACTTAGTCATTGACATATTCATTTATTTAAATATTTGTCAAGAACTGACTGAGTCCAGCCACTATTCTGGGCACTGGGTAGTGGATAAAAGAAAGGCTTTTGTCTTCACAGTGATTCTTTATGGTTTCTCTCCCCCAGAATACGATCTGTGTGTCAAATATATGTTAGATCATGACATGACCGATAAGGGGGCAGGACATGTGACATGGGGGTTATGCACAGGATGACTGAGGAAGGCCTGTCTTTTAAGATGGCATTTGAGCAGAGATGTGAAGAACCTTACCAATGTGTAAGGACACACATTGTCTGCCTGACCAACTCAACACACCCTCGTCTTAATTCAAAATCAAATCATCTGTGCTGAAATTTAAGAAATAAAGCAAAGCAAAGGAGACAAAAACACAGACCCTTACATACAGAGAACAAACTGGTGATTACCAGAGGGAAGGCGAGTAGGGGGTTGGGTGAAAGAGGTGAAGGAAGCTAAGAGCACAGTTCTCATGATGAGCACTGGGTAATGTAGAGTATTGGATCACTGTATTGTGTACCTGCAACTAATATAACCCTGTATGTTACTTACACTTCCAATTGAAAAAAAAAAACACCCGAAATAAAAATGTTTTAAATATTTCTTTGGAGTGTGTTTGTTGTTTTTTTTCTTTGCTTTGGTTTTATATTTTTGGACATGACCAAAATGGCCCTTACTGTTGCTGAAATCAAAGCACTGATTCATTCAAATGACTAGTTTTGAATGTTGAAGTTCTGGAATTCAGGGCTTCTAGTTCTGACTTCTCTTTTCAGATCCTTGCTTTTTTGGTGGTGGTGGTGGTGGTGGTGATGACATTTTTTAAAATTTATTTTTATCTTTTAGAGAGAGAGCACACGCAAGTTGGGAAGAGGGGCCGAGGGAGAGAGCGAGAATCCCAAGCAGGCTCCGTGCTCAGCGTGGAGCCCCCGATGAGGGACTCAATCCCAAGACCCTGGGATCATGACCTGAGCCAAAATCGAGTGTCGGTTGGTTGCTCAACTGACTGAGCCACCCAGGCGCTCCTATTTTTAATTTAATTCAATTTAAGTGAATAAATTTCAACTTAGAGATTTAACATTTATATACATTATGAAGTGTCCACCAAGTGTCATCACCATCTGTGATTATAGTTATTGACTATATTCCCATTGCTGTACTTTTCATCCCCCCCCACAACTTAATTATTTTATAACTGGAAATGTGTACCTATTAACCCCTTCACCTACTTCGCCCATCCCTCCACCCCATCCCCTCTGGCAGTGACTAATTCTCTGTAGTTTAGTCTGTTTGTTTTGTTTTGTTTTGTTTTTTAGATTTCATGTATAAATGAAATCATATGGTATTTGTCTTTGTGACTTACTTCACTAGCATAATCCCATCTTGTCACCAATGGCAAGATTTCCTTCCTTTTTTATGGCTGGATAATATTTCATTGTGTGTGTACGTGTGTCTACATATGTATGTTTATATACACATATCCTCTTTATGCATTCATGTATCAGTGGACCCTCAAGTTGCTTCCGTATCATGGCTTTTGTCAATAACGCTGCTGTGTTAAAAGAACACACTCTGTAAGATTTCAAGTTTTTGAAATTTTTGAGGCTTATCATTTTGGCCCTGCATGTGGTCTGTCTTTGAAGGTTTCGTGTGTACCAGTAAAGAATGTGAATTCTGCGATAGTTGTTGCGTATAGTAGCCTATAAAAATGGTAGACGTCAAGGTGCTTGTGAGGAGCTGTTCAGATTTTTTAAGCTCATTTTCTATATAATGATTTTCTTAAAGTGGTTAACCACTGAGAGAAGTATTAAAAATCTCCTGTTATGACTGGATCTGTCGATTTTCATTTAGTTGTACCAGTTTTTGTTTGATGTATTTTGAAACTTTGTTTTTAAGCGCTCTTAACATTTATGATTGTTAGGTCTTCCTGACAATTTCACCCTTCTATTCCTTTTTACTTCTGGTACAATATTTTTGATTTTCATAAGTTTGACTATTAATGTACTTTGGTATGGTTTTTAAAAGTTTTTTTTTTTAATGTTTGCTTATTTTTGAGAGAGAGAGAGAGAGAGGGCGGGCGGGTGGGCGAGCACACGAGTGGCGGAGGAGCAGAGAGAGGGAGGTACAGAATCCCAAACAGGCTCCAGGCTCTGAGCTGTCAGCACAGAGCCCAGCCCGGGGCTCCAACTCACAAATTGTGAGACACCGACCTGAGCCGAAGTCGGACGCTCAACCGACTGAGCCACCCAGGCGCCCTATGCTTTTAATTGTAATTTTCCTGCTTGTGGTTTGCTGAACTCCTTGAATTTGCAAGTGTATGTTTTGTTTTACCAAATTTGGCAAACTGTGAGCTATTATTTTTCCAAATATTTCTTCCCCCGCCCCCATTATTTCTCTTTTTCCTCTAGAACTCCAATTGTTATGTATATACTACACATGTGTGTATATGCATTAGTCTATTTAGATGTATCATGGTCTCTATTTTTAAAAATTTAACGTTTTTTTCTTTTCTTCATACTGAATAATTTCTGTAGATGTTTTAGTTTACAGACCTTTTTCCTGCCATCTTTGTCTCCTCTTGATCTCAACCAGTGAAAGCTTCATTTCAGGTAGTATACTTTTTAGTTTTAGAATTTCCATTTGGTTTATTGTTTTCGTTTCTTAAAGAGTTCCGATCTGTTCATTCATCATGACCATATTTTTTTCTATGCCTTTCTATATGTTTTCATTAGCTGCTTTTAAAGCCCGGGTCATCTTGTTATCTCCGTTTAATGCTTTTTTTTTTTTCTTGGTTATGGGTTACATTTTCTCATTCCCTGACTTTTTGCAATGTTTAATAATTTTTGATTGCACAGTGACCATTCTGAAAGCACAATAGGGAGTCTGCATTTTGGTGTCTTTCTTTAGAGACTGTTGAGTGTTTTTCTGGCCATCATTTGATTTATTGGTAGTTCAGCTTGACCCTTTCAAGCCTTGTTTTTAATTTTTGTTACCATGGGACTATTAATAAGGCTTTTCTGAGGACTCAGAGTGTTTACCAAGATTGGTTCTCTGTGGATTCCCAGAACTCTCTGTCTCCCAGCTCTGTGCTGTTGTCAGAACCTCCCCTCAGCTCTCAGCTTCCAGGGGGCTGTTGTCTATCACATGCCCTGGAACCTTACCCAACGTACCTCTTGGGACGTGACCAAAGACTTGAGGGTATTGCTATGCAGATTTCCCCAGCTGCTTTGCTGAGCAGGTGCACGCTCTTCATTGTTCTACCTGGGAAACTTGAGCTGCCTCAGCAAACCTTAGCTCCAGCAAAGTAAGGCTGCTGTGCTCCGTCTGAATCTCACAACCGCACACCTTAGTCTGGAAAGTACCTCAACATGAGGAATGCCGGGAAAGACAGAAAAAATATCAGGGTGATTATAGGGCTTACTTCATGCGTTCTCTCTCTCTCTCTCTCTCTCTCTCTCTCTCTCTCTCTCTCTCAGGAATCAGAGTCCTGTGCTATTTGTTGTCTAACGTCTGAAAAGGGTCGTGTCGTATATTTTGTCTACGTTTAATTTTATTTATATAGAAGGAGCAGTTTGGTACCATTTATACCGTCATGCCCGGATGTCACAGGCCTCTCTCAGTCTGTTTTTATTTTGAAGTTTACTTATTATGAGCATCTCTTCCTTTATTCAGAAGCCATTTGTATTTCCTTCTCTTGGACACATTTCTCTGTTCATTTTGTTTGACCGCTTGTCTCCTGTGTTTTTAGTGTTTTCTTATCAGTTTGTCAGTGTTCTTTACAAGTAAGTGAAAATTGATTCCTGTGAAATGGTATGCAGATATTTACCATTTTGTCGTTTCACATTTATCATGTTGTATTTTGCCACAGAAATTAGGAGATTCTTCGTAAATATTATTTATAAATCTCTTATAGCTTCTGGGTTTTGTGTTCTGTTAGGAATGCTTTCTTAACTCTAAATTCTCCTTAATTTTTTTCTACTACTTGTATGGATTCAGTTTTGATTATTAAATCATTGATCTCCCTGGAATTTATTTGGTTTTACGTGTTGAGAGTAGGATTTATTATTTTATGATGCCTCAGTAGTACCAATACCATTAAGTGAATGTTCCACCTTTTCTCCATCAGTCTGAAGTGCCATTGTGTTAAATTTCTGTATATTTTTGAACAGATTTTCAGCCTTTACATTTTTCCCTTTGATTTTGTTTACTCACATGTCAGTGCCAAACTCTTTAATTTTTGTGGCGTTGTTCTGTAGTTAGACATTCATTTGGGGTAGTTCTCACTTCTAGTTACTTTACCTATTTTAGGAGTTTCCTGGCTATTTTGCTTTTTGAATTTTTTTGCCACAGTAACTTTGTAATTTGTCTAGTTTCAAAAACCATGTTGACTCGGGGCGCCTGGGTGGCTCAGTCAGTTGAGTACCTGACTCTTGAATTCAGCTCAGGTCATGATCCCTGGATTGTGGGATTAAGCCCCATGTTGGGCTGAGCATGGAGCCTACTTGGGATTCTCTCTCTCTCTCTCTCTCTCTCTCTCTCTCTCTCTCTCTCTCTCCCCCTCCCTCTCTCTCCCTCCCTCCCTCCCCCCCCTCCCCCCCTCCCCTCCTCCCCTGTCTCCCCCATCTTCCCCTGTCCCCTTCTCATGCTCTTTTTCTTCCTAAAACAAAACATGTTGACTCCTAATTTATTTTGCAGTTACTTTAAATTCATAGATTAATTTAGGAAGAATCAACAGGTTTATTATTTTCTAGCCTTAGAAAATATTCTCAAAATATAGAAATATATTTTGAGCTTTTCTAGCCCCAAATATGGTATGAGTCTCCATTTGTCTGATTCTTTATCCCTTAGTAATGTTTGTTTCCTCATGTAGACCTTGTAGGGTCCTTGATACATTTATTCTTAAGTGTCTCATCTTCTTTTGTTGCTATTGTAAATGGGGTCTTCTGTCTTCTAAGTGACTATTACTCTTCCACTAAATGTTTTTCTTTTTGCAACAAATTCTAAACTGTGATATTCATAACCTTCAGGTAAATATCGTCCCCTTCCTCTGTCTGCTTTTCTCACTGTCATTCACACAGACGTTTAGTCCAGTGAGATGGGCTCTGGGTGGGACGATGCACAAGATATATTCCTACCCTCAGGTGCCAGTGGTCTAAATTAGTCATTTATTTGTTCATTCGGAAAGTATTTACTGAATACATTCTCTATTCAAAACACCATGATAGACACTGTAAAACTTACAAAAAGCACTTTGTGCTATTCAAATATTTCAAATTCAATATTTCTAAAATGTGTTTTTCGTTCCATTTAGTTCCTTTCTTTGAGGAGCTTGTAGTCTCACTGGGGAGGAACACTTTAGGTCAAACATAAGTAGCAATGCAAGATGATATTGCAAAAACGGGTGGTGTAAGCAGAAGCTTTCCGAGGAGAAAGTGGTGAGAGAAAGTGGACCTTGAGGGAGGTGGAGGCTATAGGCAACATGAGGAAGAGGCCGCCTTACCTGGAAAGAGCGGAGGGAGCAGAGCGGAGGCAGGGGTAAAGGACAAGGCGCAGGGGCGGGGCCTGTGTATCCTGGCTGGAGGAGTGGGCCTGTGCTCGCAGGCCTGGCTGGAGCCAGAGTGTGGAGGGCCTTGAATGTGGGGTCGGGTCAGGGGTGGTGGGGCCGGTGCTCAGGCTCCCTGAGCGGTGCGGGGACATTCCATCGGTGACGCCCAACGAGATGAGGCTGCCCTGCTGGTAGGATGGAGATTGGAAGCCGAACCGTGGGAGGCGAAAACAGCGATCGTAGGTGTGTGGGATCCAAGTCAACCCCAGAACAGGAAAGGAGCTGGTGTAGCGCACAGAGACGGAGCAAAAGGGGCACAGCGGGGACTCTCGGGCGTTTGGGTTGAGAGGGCAGAGATGGCATCGCCGACAAGGTTTCAGATCTCAGCGATGCGAAAACTCATCACGCCTTTGGCCGCTTCCTGAAGATGTCATTTTGGGAGCCCTGTCCTCTGAACTGGGCTAATAAGTTGGGAAAGTGAAAGAATTCATTTGTGAGGCTAATTCCAGTCATAGCCCATGTGTTAATATCCTATGTTTTGGGATTTTTTTTTTTTTAATTTTTATTTTGAGAATGAGAGGGGCAGAGGGAGGGAGAAAGAGAATCCCAAGCAGGCTCCGTGCTCAGCATGGAGCCCACCGTGGGACTCTGTCCCACCACCCTGGGATCATGACCTGAGCCAAAACTCGAGAGTCCGACGCTCAACCGACTGAGCCACCCGGGCACCCCTACGCTTTATAATTAGAGTCTAGCAACTAGAATTTTTGCTAGCCAGGAGGGGTGGAGACTGACCTCTGAGACAGTGTCTTTCTTGAGTGGGATCAGGTGAGTGATCCACAGTAGGGCTTGCTTACTGGCTCTCAGGGTGTGTTAGTGCTGACTGCCTTGAGCATACAGCAGGCGTGTTTCTTACGCCGGAAAGAACTTTGCAGATAGTCCCAGGGGAGATGAAGGTTAGGGGGAAAGAGTCCACTGCTACCCAAGTGGGGTAAGGGCAGAAAGGATTGTGCCAGGAAGGGAGATGGTGTTGCTCTTTGTCTCATCAAGTTGTTAGTGGCATTTGGCTCCATTATCAGAGGAGGCGCACCTGTCGATCGCCGGGCGTTGGGCCAAGCTGGAGATCAGAAGCACGATACACCTGCCCCCTGGGCGCTCTGGTCGTCACAAAGATCCTGTTACCGTCCCATTGTGCCCAGCCAAGTATTCTGTCACCAACCAACTGGTGATGAGGGACAGAGAATCCAGCAGGACAGTGAGAAGAGATGAAGTGAGTGTGGTTAAGTACCTGTTGAAAAATCTAATGGTGACGATACTAACAGAAAAAAAATAGAAAGGAAATAGATTTGTTTGCCTTGTCAGCAAAAGAAAGAGGGATTGGATGATATTTTCAGGAGGCAGCAAGGCCAGTTGAAGGTTTCCCTTTGGAACTGAGAAATTGGCTTAGTGGAGACACAGGTGAGGGGAGAGATGAGGGAAAGTTACATGAGGTGAGTGGTTTGGACGGCAAGGCCGGGGGTGGAAGGTTTGGAGAAGGCAGAAGGGACTGGGGTGGAGCTTCCGAACGAGGAGTGGGTCCTTAACAGGGATGAGTCCTGCTTTTGCTTAGAGACCTCCAGGGAGGATGATGAGAGGCGGTCATTTTTTCAGCTCCTTGATTTTCGTGCTCTGCCCCTGTGCTAAAGCCATCCCAATTAGACAGGCCAAGCCAGCACTCGGATGTCCCCCAAGAGGCTAAGTAGTATTTCTTTTCTTGGTATCAAGCTTCTCAGGACTGAGACACTTGAGACTTTCTTCGAGATGGAACAAGCCTCACAAAGGTGTCAGGAGGGACTAATAGTCCTTGGTGGTACAGGGATTCCGTCTGGACCCTGAACAGTAGCCTTTATTCTCAGGTCTGAAGGTGTTTAAAGTACTATCGTTCATTCTTGTCTTTAATTTTTTTAAATGTTTATTTATTTTTGAGACAGAGAGAGAGCATGAACAGGGGAGGGTCAGAGAGAGAGAGGGAGACACAGAATCTGAAACAGCCTCCAGGCTCTGAGCTGTCAGCACAGAGCCCGACGCGGGCCTCGACCTCACGAACCGCGAGATCATGACCTGAGCCGAAGTCGGATGCTTAACCGACTGAGCCACCCAGGCGCTCCTCTTATCTTTAACTTTTAAAGATGTAAAATATCTGTAACCTTTCTGATCATAAAAGCAACAGGTATTCAATATAAACGTACACTAACGCAGAAGGGTATGAGGTTCAAAAGTGAGCTCCCCTGGGTTGATGAGCTGGGTTCCCCTTGTGTGTAAGGCTTACCAAGCAGTGTAGGTGGTGAGGAAGAATCAAGGTCTGGGGCCTTGCCACCTCTCCAGTTCTCTGGAGGGTCCCCACCCTCTTATCTGCATGGAGAAGTGGATGAGATAATGTGTGTAAAGATATCTCGTGTTAAAACGGTACAGTGCTTGAAAAATAGGACGTGTTCAATAAATGACTCTTAGATGCCTCCTATATATGCTGTTATTCTAGGTGTATTGTTTTTTAACTTGGTTTTCCATGTTTTATGTGATCTATGTCTACGGCAGCGTGAGTAGTTCTGCTTCACCTTGTTTAATGCTTTCAAATCTCATTGATCCCCTCCCTAAGTAGGCTTTTAGAGAAGCCTATTAACTATCAGAGTCGTTAACTATTATTATCATTGCCTTGGCCAGACTAGCCAACAGAATTTGGAATGAAAATTGTGAGTGGGCATCCTTTTCCACTTGCGGACCTGAATGGGGATGCCTCTACTATTGAGAGGCTGTATATATGTGGCCAATGGCCAGCTCATATATGAAGATGACGCCCTGACTCCCAACCTCTGCAGCACCTAGCCCAGAAAGCCAAACCACAACCTCTGCAGCAACCACTTAAGGAAGCCACACCACCACCTCTGTAGCAATTGGCACAAATTGGCCAGGACTTGGTCAGCAGCCGTCAGCTTCCTTAAATTTTTGCCCCTCCTTCCAACTCAGGATCAACCACAGAAAAGCAAATATGCTTCCCAAACCAATAGCATAACATGTCCTCCTTCTAGTTAACCTGATCCCACCTTCCCTGGACCAACAACCTCCAATCAGTGCACACCCAAAGGCTTCCCATCTTTTTTTTTTTTTTTTAATTGTTTAATGTTTATTTTTTCAAAGGAGAGAGAGACAGAGTGTGAGTGTGGGGGTGGGGGGGCGGTGCAGAGAGAGAGGGAGACACAGAATGGGAAGCAGGCTCTGAGCTGTCAGCACAGAGCCCGACACGGGGCCCGAACCCACCAACCGCAAAATCATGACCTGAGCCGAAGTCGGACGCTCCACTGACTGAGCCCCCCAGGCGCCCCTTCCCATCTTTTTACTCTAAAGCTTTCCCACTCCCCTGCCTTGCCTTTGAGTCTCTGCCAGATGCGAGCGGTAGTGGCTGACCCCCTTGCTAGTCTAGCAAGCTCTCAATAGCCTCTGCTTGTTCTCTTTTGGGTGATCTTTGTTTCTTTCCATGCACTGTTAAGTATAATTTCCACTGGTGGGTTTTCTAATGATTAATCAGCTAAATTTCTAGGATGTGTCCTTCTTTGGTCATGTAACGTTAGTTACTCAACACCTGTTTCTGGAGAACCTGCTAGGAGCCAAGTTCTGTGCTAGGCTTAGGTAAGATAGGAAGAACCCAAATAGATGTGTTTTCTGTTCTTGTAGAATTTATGGCCTGGTAAGGAATACAGATATTCAGCAGATAAGTGCACACACTTGATTGTGGGGTTTTGGAGAAAAGAGCTCCAGGAAACTGAGAAGGAATGGGCAGGGAGGAAACCCAGAGGAGTGGGGTGTCCTGTAAGCCAAGAGCAGCTCTTCTAAAAGATCAGATGTGACAAGAGCCATCAGGTAGTCAAGTGCAAGGAGGTAAAGAATGAGTATTGTGCTCTTACGTTTTTTTTTTTTTAACCACATTTCCTCATTTATTTTCCTCTACAGTTTTTTTCTGCAGGCTTCATTTTTTTTACATTCATATTTAAGTGAGCATTTACAAGTTCTTTTATAGCTTGAATTGCTTCCCAATGTGACTTCGAAATTTTTAGGAATTTGATGCATAGAAGGTGCCTATCGAATTCTTCCTAACTAATATTCGTTTTCTCTGCCAGAAAACTGGAAATGAAATGCATTCCCTGCTGATTGTTGTCATTTACTTGACAGCACGGGTGTTGAATATCTAATAGTGCTCTGCGTCTCCTGCAGCATAAGCGAGATGGGCTCGCTCTGTGAGTGGCACCTGTTAATTAACTAATGCAGAAAGATGTCACTGAAGTAGAAGATTGTCACGGGATAACAGGCCTGCTGTGTACAAATGCTAAAATAACTTTTGCAAAATCAGATTTTAACGAGGCGGTTCTATTGTCAAGGCACAGTGTGGCAATTTTCTATCCTTTCTTTTTGTTTGCTTATTTTTCCGCCCTTTGTATTTCTCTAGTGGTGGCAGAGATTCAACTTGGCACACGCCGCCCTCCCCCTCACCTTTATCATCCGTACCTGTTCCGAATTACATCTTTTTAAGCCTGTTGTTTTTTGTGTTTTGTTCTGTGTTCACACAGTAAACTTCATAGATAGTCCTTATTTTCTTCCTTTTCTATTTTCAGCCATTTCAGCTATAGAAATGCAGTCTTGCAGCGTGAGCGGTAGCATAGGCCGTGGAGTCAGATGGCTGTGACAAAGTTACTCAACCTTTCCAAGCCTCAGTTTCATCATCTGTAAAATGGAGTTGAGGGGCTGTGGGGCTGGATATCTGTTAAAGCACTTAGAATGGTACTTGCCACCTGGTAAGAGACATATAGGTGTCTGTTAGTGTCATTGTTTCTCTGCATGACTTATCCTGATACCTGAGTTTTAGCTTTGGAGTATTGATTTATAAATAATAGTACCAGTTTGTTGCCCTGTGTCTTTATGGATTGTATGGAAATAATTTTCCCTGTGCAGTTTTAATACGTTTGAAGTCAATGAATATTATTTAATATTCATTTGCCACATTCTGACTTATAAAGTATTAGAGCCAGGAGAAGCTTCCAGTATCACAGAGCGCTCCTTCTTGAACTTCTAACGAGGAAATTAAGGCTCAGGAAAATGGAGCGAGGTGACCGCAGTCAGTCCCTCTGTTAGGTCCTGATCGTGCTGAGACCAGCATGTGGGGCTCCCAGTCTAGCGAGCTTCCTGTGCTCTAGTTTGAATGATACATTGTCCCTATTTTTGGCCAGCCAAAGATGAGCCGGTTCATAAAACGTTTCCCCTAAAACGATACAGTGAATGTAGAGTGTCTCCAGTATTTATCCGCCCCAGGTTCTCAGAGTTCCTGTTCATCAGCTGGTACAGACTCAGAAGTACATCTTATCGGGAGGAAGTGGCTGAGGACTTCCGGGTAAAGACGGCAGACCCGGCCAAGGGAATCACTCTTGCTCTCTCCTTGTATCGGTTTCCTATGGCTGTGGCTGTTGTAACAAAGCCACAAGCTTAGGTGCTTAAAACAACCCAAAACTAAAAAAAATAAATAAAAAATAAAAAAATAAAACAACCCAAAACTGTATTCTCCTACAGTTCTAGAGGTCAGAAGTCTAAAGTCAAGTTGTTGGCAGGCTTCATTCCTTTTGGGGGCTTCTGTTTCTTTGCCTTGAAAACCCAAGGCGAAAAGCTTCTAGCTGTCGCCTGCGTTCCTTGTCTCTTGGCCCTTCTTGCATCACCGCAACCTCGTGCTTCTGTCTTCACATTTCAAGTTCACTCTCATTTCCTGCTTCCCTCCTATAGGAACCCTTGGGATTACAATGAACCCGTTTGTGTTATCCAGGATAGTCTATCTCTCCAAGTCCTTAACCAAATCACATTTGCAAAGTTCCCTTTGCCATATAAGGTGACAGTCACAGTTTCCTGGGA
Organism: Lynx rufus; assembly: GCF_022079265.1. Taxonomy (NCBI): domain Eukaryota; kingdom Metazoa; phylum Chordata; class Mammalia; order Carnivora; family Felidae; genus Lynx; species Lynx rufus. Next base: position 9,054,960 of record NW_025814867.1, on the reverse strand, counting down.
TTAGGATATGGATATCTGTGGGGGAGGGGGCACTGTTCATCCTACCACACTCCGAAAACACCATTAAAATGAGAGTCAAGTCTTCGAACTGATTAACTCTAGAGAAAACATGAAGTTGCCCAGGAAGGGAAAAATAATTACAGTTTTCCGTGTGACTTAATTGGGAATAATGTAGTCACTGACCGTCAATCTGATTGAAAGTAAGAGATAACTATAGCCGGGGACGAGGAGGGAGAGTTGTTTGCGTGTGAGTAGAGGGTGGGGAAAGAGCCACAGCTTCCTTACGGCATGGGAGGAAGTGAACAGATGCCTGCAACCCAAACAATGCCAAGTGTGTATCATTTAGAGAAATAGAGGTTAATAATAAGTAGTTAAAACAAGGGAAACTCAGTTGCCTCTGGGGAGAAGAAAGTGACCTGGGATTGCAGTAAGACTTTTGACTCTGAAAAAAATAAAAAATTAAACAATACATATAGATTGAAAGAAAAGGAAGGTGAGGGGTATGGATAGGGCATGGAGTCCAGAAAGCAAGCTTTTGAAGACGACTGCGTAGCATGAAATTTAACGCCAGAGAGACTGCTACTCTGTCCCACTAAGAGAAGATTTGAAAAAACAGTTCTAACTCCCAGTCCACTGTGCTGGTTAGGACTCTTACCTACGTACGTCAGAAACTTAGATTAGCCACATGAAAAGAGCAGATGTCTTACCAGTGAGTGCGTATCTGGTGGAACTCAAGCCAAGAATCGCTCTTAGGCCCAGAAGCAGCTAGAGCCAGAGGCCCAGAGGCCCAAATGTGACCCTTGGAGCCCCTGCCCTGCCAGGTTTCTCCATCATTTTCCTTGCCGTCCTCATTACCGCCTAGTGTTGTTTGCTCCTTGGTCGTTGAGATGAGGCATCGGCACTGCCACTCTCCATTTCAGATGTCGAAATGTGTTCCTTAGAGAGGAACTCTTGCCTTTGCCGCCCCTTTTCTGGAGCTGTAGGGGAAGGAGACAGTTGGCTGTGGCTGGGGATAGTCACTTTGTGTAGAGTGGCTGCTACAGAGCAACCAGGTGGCACATGAACTTCACCCTTTCTTCCTGGGATTGTTATCTGTGTGGTAGAGATTTATTTATTTATCTATCTATCTATTTATTTATTTACACACATACACACACACAGAATGTGAGCAGGGGAGGGACAGAGACAGAGGGAGACACAGAATCCGAAGCAGGCTCCAGGCTCCGAGCTGTCAGCACAGAGCCTGACATGGGGCTCGAATCCACGAACCATGAGATCATGACCTGAGCCGAAGTCAGATGCTCAACTGACGGAGCCACCCAAGGCGCCTCTGGAATTTGATTTTACAAAGAGAGGCTGTACAGTTACTTAAAAGAACTAGTTAGCACCGTATCTATATATGTAACATGGTAAGACATATAAGTCTCTGATATATTCTTCAGTGAAAACTAGCAAGGTATAGACTGTCTTCCACGCATATCTATATGTGTGTTGTGTATGTTTCACAGCCCCCCCCCCCCCTACAGCGAACCCTTACGTATGGTGAGTTTCGAGGATACGGGATGTTGGGGAACTTTGTCTTGTCTGTGTTGTACTTTTTACCTACAAATACATGTATTTGTATTAATTGAACTTTTACAGAGTATAAGAAAAAATGACAAGAGTGAACTGGATCATTACTCCCTCAGCACCACGTGGGCATTTGATTCCGTGATCTGTTTCACACATGGATATCTTTTTTATGGGCCCTGAAGGAAAAGGACCACGTCTTGAGTTTTTTTCCCCTAGCTCCTTTATTGTCGAGCACAGTAAAATTTATATTACAAATGCTCAGCATATTGCATATGAACCAGGGGCTGAATGAATGATGCCTGTTTTCTCTTGAATGTTTACCTGCCATCTCAGAGATCGCAGGGAAGGACAAAGGGGAGGACAGAAGATCTGGCGTGTGGAACTCAAGAGGATGTGCTCCAGCCCAGGGCCCAGCTCCTAAAAGCCACTTCATACTTAAGCCAGCAAGTGCTGCGCTGACGTCAGAATTCTGTTCGAAAAAGCTTTCACGCTTTCGGGGCAGACCCTGGGCTGTGTCGCTGCTCAGCGAGGTCACACTCCCTCCTGAGAAGGTGTCCTTCCCTGTTCCTCCCCACTCTCTTCCAGCACTCTGTGGGCATTGCACATCTATGATCAGTCATTTGTTGTTCTTTCATTTCCTGGTAGAAACTAGGAAGTTTACGCCCCTTTGAGTTAATAAAATTTACTCATTGAATTAGTCATAAATAATGTATCTTAAGTTCGGGATATGAAATTAGCATCCGCTTCTACTTTTTGTGTTCTCCCTTTCAAAAATGGCTCCAGATATGTTTGTGGAAATCAGTTCTAAGCTACTTTAGCTATCCAAGTAATCAGATGGAGTATATATCTTCAGTGCATAAATCGCTCAAGTTTTAAACCTCTCTTTTCAATGACTTTGTCATGGAGCTTATTCTCTCCAAAATTTCTCTCTCTCACGTATGCATGAGGGGGCAGGGGACACAGAGAGGTGGGCTTACATGTTGCTGAAATGCAGCATCTCTGCTTAAAACCGAAAAGGGCATTGCAGTCTCCTGGGACAGGTGACCAGAATAAATCGTATACTTGAAATAATTCACTACAGTGTTCTCCTCTGGGAGCCAAGTGCCAGACCAGTTCTGCCAGTGCTAATCATGGGGGTCTTTGGACCACTCTGGGTTTGGAGGAGCTGTGGCAAGTTTGTTTGTAAGATACTCTCATATGCAGAGTCCCTTCAGGTTTGGGGGCAAAATTTCTTTTAAGGTTTATCTACTTTTTGTTGGTTTTGTTTTCTTTTAAATTTTATTTTTAATTTTTTTAAATTTACATCCAAATTAGTTAGCATATAATGCAACAATGATTTCAGGAGTAGATGCCTTAGTGCCCCTGACCCATTTAGCCCATCCCCTCTCCCACAACCCCTCCAGTTACCCTCTGTTTGTTCTCCATATTTAAGAGTCTCTTATGTTTTCTTCCGCTCCCTGTTTTTATATTATTTTTCTTTCCCTTCCCTTATGTTCATCTGTTTTGTCTCTTAAGGTCCTCATATGACTGAAGTCATATGGTTTTTGTCTTTCTCTGACTAATTTCACTGAGCATAATACCCTCCAGTTCCATCCAGGTAGTTGCAAATGGCAAGATTTCATTCTTTTTGATTGCCAAGTAATACTCCATCATATATATATATATATATATATATATATATATATATATATATATACATACATACACACACACACACACACACCACATTTTCTTTATCCATTCATCCATCGATGGATATTTGGGCTCTTTCCATACTTTGGCTTTTGTGATAGTGCTGCTATAAACATGGGGGTGCATGTGTCCCTTCGAAACAGCACACCTGCATCCCGTGGATAAATGCCTAGTAGTGCAATTGCTGGGTCATAGGGTAGTTCTATTTTTAGTTTTTTGAGGAACCTCCATACTGTTTTCCAGAGTGGCTTCACCAGCTTGTATTCCACCAACAATGCAAAAGAGATCCTCTTTCTCCACATCCTTGCCAACATCGGTTGTTGCCTGAGTTAGCCATTCTGACGGGTGTAAGGTGATATCTCATTGTGGTTTTGATTTTATTTCCCTGATGATAGTGATGTTGAGCATTTTTTCATTTGTCGGTTGGCCATCTGGATGTCTTCTTTGGAGAAGTGTCTTTTCATGTCTTTTGCCCATTTCTTCACTGGATTATTTGTTTTTTGGGTGTTGACTTCGAAAAGTTCTTTATGGATTTTGGATACTAACCCTTTATCTGCTATGTCATTTGCAAATATCTTCTCCCATTCTGTCCGTTGCCTTTTAGTTTTGCTGATTGTTTCCTTCACCGTGCAGAAGGTTTTTTTTTTTTTTTTTTTTTTTTTTTTTTTTTCAACGTTTATTTATTTTTGGGACAGAGAGACACAGAGCATGAACAGGGGAGGGGCAGAGAGAGAGGGGAGACACAGAATCAGAAACAGGCTCCAGGCTCTGAGCCATCAGCCCAGAGCCTGACGCGGGGCTCGAACTCACGGACCGCGAGATCGTGACCTGGCTGAAGTCGGACGCTTAACCGACTGCGCCACCCAGGCGCCCCAACCGTGCAGAAGGTTTTTATTTTGATGATGTCCCAGTAGTTCATTTTTGCTTTGGTTTCCTTCTCCTCCGGAGACGTGTTGAGTAAGAAGTTGCTACAGCCAAGATCAAACAGGTTTTTCCCTGCTTTCTCCTCAAGAGTTTTGATGGCTTCCTGTCTTACATTGAGGTCTTTCATCCATTTTGAGTTTATTTTTGTGTATGATGTAAGACAGTGATCCAGGTTCATTCTTCTACATGTCACTGTCCAGTTTTCCCATCACCACTTGCTGAAGAGACTGTCTTTATTCCATTGGATATTCTTTCCTGCTTTGTCAAAGATGAGTTGGCCATATGTTTGTGGGTCCATTTCCGGGTTCTCTGTTCTGTTCCATTGATGTGAGTGTCTCTTCTTGTGCCAATACCGTACTGTCTTGATGACTACAGCTTTGTACTATAGCTTGAGGTCCGGGATTGTGATGCCTCCTGCTTTGGTTTTCTTTTTCAAGATTGCTTTGGCTATTCGGGGTCTTTTGTGGTTCCATACAAATTGTAGGATTATTTGTTCTAGCTCTGTGAAGAATGCTGATGTTATTTTGATAGGGATTGCACTGAATATGGAGACTGCTTTGGGTAGTAGTGACATTTTAACAATATTTGTTCTTCGTATCCAGGAGCATGGAATCTTTTTCCATTTTTTTTGTGTCTTCTTCAGTTTCTTTCATAAGCTTTCTATAGTTTTCAGTGTATAGATTTTTCACCTCTTTGGTTAGATTTATTCCTAGGTATTTTATGGTTTTTTGTGCAACTGTAAATGGGACCGATTCCTTGATTTCTCTCTCTGTTGCTTCATTTTTGGTGTATAGGAATTTACCCGACTTCTGTGCGTTGATTTTATATCCTGCAACTTTGCTGAATTCATGAATCAATTCTAGCAGTTTTTTGGTGGAATCATTTGGATTTTCCATATAGAGTATCATGTCATCTGCAAAGAGTGAAAGTTTGACCTCCTCCTGGCCGATTTGGATGCGTTTTATTTCTTTGTGTTGTCTGATTGCAGAGGTGAAGACTTCCAATACTGTGTTGAATAACAGTGGCGAGAGTGGACATCCTTGTCTTGTTCCTGACCTTAGGGGAAAAGCTCTCAGTGTTTCCCCATTGAGGATGAGATTAGCGTTGGGTGTTTCATATATGGCTTTTATGATCTCGAGGTATGCTCCTTCTATCCCTGCTTTCTTGAGGGTTTTTATCAAGAAAGGATGCTGTATTTTGTCAAATGCTTTCTCTGCATCTACGGAGAGGATCGTGTGGCTCTTGTCCTTTCTTTTATTGATGTGATGAATCACATTGACAGTTTTGCAGATATTGAACCAGCCCTGCATGCCAGGTTTAAATCCCACTTGGTCGTGGTGAATACTTTTTTTAATGTATTGTTGGATCCGGTTGGCTAATATCTTGTTGAGGATTTTTGTATCCATGTTCATCAGGGAAATTGGTCTCTAGTTCTCCTTTTTAGTGGGGTCTCTGTCTGGTTTTGGAATCAAGGTAGTGCTGGCTTCATAGAAAGAGTTTGGAAGTTTTCCTTTCATTTCTCTTTTTTGGAACAGCTTCAAGAGAATAGGTGTTAATTCTTCCTTAAATGTTTGGTAGAATTCCCCTGGAAAGTCATCTGGCCCTGGACTCTTGTTTTTTGGGAGATTTTTGATTACTAATTCGATTTCCTTACTGGTTATGGGTCTTTTCCAATTTTCTATTTCTTCCTGTTTCAGTTTTGGTAGTGTGTATATTTCTAGGAATTTGTCCATTTCTTCCAGATTGCCCATTTTATTGGCATATAATTGCTCATAATATTCTCTTCTTATTGTTTTTATTTCTGCTGTGTTGTGATCTCTCCTGTTTCATTCTTTTTTTTTTCCTGTTTCATTCTTGATTTTATTTATTTGGGTCCTTTCCTTCTTTTTGATCAAGTTGGTTAGTGGTTTATCAATTTTGTTAATTCTTTCAAAGAACCAGCTTCTGGTTTCATTGATCTGTTCTACTGTTTTTTTTGGTTTTGATAGCATTAATTTCTGCTCTAATCTTTATTATTTCCTGTGTTCTGCTGGTTTTGCATTTTATGTGCTGTTCGTTTTCCAGCTCTTACTTAAGGCATAAGGTTAGGTTGTGTATCTGAGATCTTTCTTCCTTCTTTAGGAAGACCTGGGTTGCTATATACTTTCCTCTTATGACCACCTTTGCTGCGTCCCAGAGGTTTTGGGTTGTGGTATTATCATTTTCATTGACTTCCATATACTTTTTAATTTCCTGTTTAACTTCTTGGTTAGCCCGTTTATTCTTTAGTAGGATGCTCTTCAGTCTCCAAGTTTTTGTTACCTTTCTAAATTTTTTCTTATGGTTGATTTCGAGTTTCATAGCGTTGTGGTCTGAAAATATGCACGGTATGACCTCGATCTTTTTGTACTTACTTAGGGCTGATAGACCCAGTGTATGGTCTATTCTGTAGAACGTTCCATGTGCACTGGATAAGAATGTATATTCTGCTGCTTTAGGGTGAAATGTTCTGAATATATCTGTTAAGTCTATCTGGTCCAGTGTGTCATTCAAAGCCATTGTTTCCTTGTTGATTTTTTGATTATAAGATCTGTCCATTGCTGTGATTGGGGTGTTGAAGTCTCCTACTATTATGGTATTACTATCAATGAGTTTCTTTATGTGTGTGATTAATTGATTTATATATTTGGGCGTTCCACATTTGGCGCATAAATGTTTACAATTGTTAGGTCTTCTTGGTGGATAGACCCCTTGATTATGATATAATGCCCTTCTGCATCTCTTGATACAGTCTTTATTTTAAAGTCTAGACTGTCTGATATAAGTAAGGCTACTCTGGCTTTCTTTTGTTGACCATTAGCATGATAGATGGTTCTCCATCCCCTTCTTTTTTTTTTTTTTAATTTTTTTAGCATTTATTTATTTTTGAAAAGAGAGAGAGAGAGAGAGAGAGCATGAGCGGGGGAGGAGAGAGAAAGAGGGAGACACAGAATCCGAAGCAGGCTCCAGGCTCTGAGCTGTCAGCACAGAGCCCGACACGGGGCTCGAACTCACAGACCGCGAGATCATGACCTGAGCCTAAGTCGGGCGCTTAACCGACTGAGCCACCCAGGCGCCCCTCCATCCCCTTATTTTCAATCTGAAGGTGTCTTTAGGCCTAAAGTGGGTCTCTTGTAACAGCATATAGATGGATTTTGTTTTCTTATCCATTCTTTTACCCTGTGTCTTTTGCTTGGAGCATTGAGTCCATTGACATTTAGAGTGAGTACTGAAAATTATGAATTTGGGGCGCCTGGGTGGCTCAGTCAGTTGGGCGGCTGACTTCGGCCCAGGTCATGATTTCCCAGCTCGTGAGTTTGAGCCCTGCATCTGGCTGTGTGTTGACAGCTCAGACGGAGCCTGCTTCAGATTCTGTGTCTCCCTCTGTCTCTGTACCCCTCCCACACTCATGCTCGCTCGCTCGCTCTCTCTCTCTCAAAAGTAAACATTAAGAAAAATATGAATTTATTGCCATTATGTTGCCTATAGAGTTGGAGTTTCTGGTGGTGTTCTCTGGTCCTTTCTAATCTTTGTTGCTTTTGGTATTATATATATAATAATTTATTGTTTATATTTATAAGTTTTATATATTTCCCATCTTTTCTCCCCTCAGAGAGTCCCCCTTAAAATTTCTTGCAAGGCTGGTTTAGTGGTCACAAACTCTTAATTTTTGTTTGGGAAACTTTTTATCTGTCCTTCTGTTTTGAATGACAGCCTTGCTGGATAATGAAATCTTGGCTGAATATTTTTCTAATTCAGCACAGTGAATATATCCTGCCACTCCTTTCTGGCCTGCCAATTTCTGTGGATAGGTCTGCTGCAAACCTGATCTGTCTTCCCTTGTAGGTTAGGGGCTTTTTTCCCCTTGCTGCTTTCATGATTCTCTCCTTGCCTGAGTGTTTTGTGAATTTGACTATGATTTGCCTTGTTGATGGTTGGTTTTTGTTGAATCTAATGGGAGTCCTCCGTGCTTCCTGGATCTTGATGTCTGTGTCTTTCCCCAGGTTAGGAAAGTTTTCTGCTATGATTTGCTCATGTAACCCTTCTACCCCTATTTGTCTCTCTTCCTCTTCTGGGCCCCCTGTGATTCTGATGTTCCTTTTTAATGAGTCACTGATTTCTCTAATTCTTAAATCGTGCTCTTTTGCCTTCATCTCCCTCTTTTTTTCTGCTTCATTTTTCTCTATAAGTTTGTCCTCTGTATTGCTGATTCGCTGGTCTGCCTCATTCATCCTTGCTGCCGCGGCATCCATCTGTGATTGCAGCTCAGTTATAGTATTTTTAATTTCATTCTGATCAGTTTTTATTTCTGTTATCTCTTCAGAAAGGGATTCTAATCTATTTTCGACTCCAGCTAGTATTGTTATTATCGTGATTCTAAATTCTGATTCAGACATCTTACTTGTATCTGTGTTGGTTAAATCCATGCCTGTTGTTTCTTCGTGCTCTTTCTTTTGGGGTGAATTCCTACCGAATTCAGTTGTTCAGGTTGTGCAGATTGTTGTGTTCATCCTCCAATCAGTTTTCTAGGTGTGTAGGATGGTTTAGTGTTGGTCTGGCTCCATGTCATGGACGCGAGACACACAAAAAACTTCCATGCTGTTCTGCCATCTTGGCTCCTCCCAAGGTTTATTTACTTTTGAGAGTGACAGCGTGAGTGGGGGAGGTGCAGAGAGAGAGAGGGGTACAGAGAATTTGAAGCTGGCTCCCCACTGACAGCAGCGAGCCTGATGGGGGCCTTGATCTCCTGAACCGTGAGATCACGCCCTGACATGAATGAAGTCAGATGCTCAACCGAATGAACCATACAGGTGCCCCTGGGGGGAAATTTTTTAATTAAGACATTAGCCTCTGTCATATTTGAGAAGGCCCAGCCTCTGACCATGAAGTAATTCCAGTATACAGGTTTGATAGATCACTTTATTTCAGTAGAATACACGGTTGTCCGTTGTCCAGTCATTTGTGTCAAGTGAAACTTGTCCAGTGTCCCTCTCCAAAGTGGGGAAAGCCAGACTCCCATGGGCCCCGGTGTTTGGGCAGAGTGTGAGGGGGAAGTCTTGCGATGCAGAGTGGAAACCAACGCTCCAAGGCAGGGGGTGTGCTGGGGGGCACAAATACATGGGGAGAGTTCAGGCCAGGGCACGGTATGGACACCCAGGATCTCTTAGGAAGGGGCTGGCATAACAGGCAGAAACCTGCACTAAGATAGTTGCTAAGTTTATAGCCCGAGAGATGGGACATATTTTCATTTGGGGTCATGTCTGTGTGGGGGTGGCTGCTCATTAACCCTCAACCAGAACAGGTGTCGTGTGCCTGGGCGCTGTGGCTCAGGTTCGCAGTCCACAGATGCCTCCGTTCACCCTGCTGGTGTGCCCAGGATGGGCCTTGCCACTTTCAACTTCTGTGTTTTTCTGTTTTTAAAGCAGACTTTTAACTCAGCTGGTTTGTTGTGATTCTGCATTTGGTGGTACAGCACTGATCAATTTGGGAAAGAACGATTTTCCCACATCAGATTTCACGGATGCCTTTATACTCCTCTTCCAGATTGTCTGCTCAGGTCGACTTTAATGAATCCTAGGGAAACGGCCACATGGTTGCATGATGCAAATACAAAATTATCCACAAGGAAGCCTCAATTTGGGGAGGTTACATTTGAATTTAGAACGTTGTATTCAAATCATAAATGATAGAAATATAAGTTGCTTTCAAAAGCTTGGGATTTCAAAGTAATACTCTCATATTATCTCTGCAACAGATTTTGAAAAAGTAATACTGTAATCAGGACACAATGACCGGAGCTGGGAACAGCTCATGCACATTAATATTCCCAGAACATTAAACACTTGAAAATAACTTATGGGGATGACTCCTTTAGAGATTTGCTTATAATTAATACAAAATAATTCTTAGATTTTTTTTTTGATGAGTTGGTTGTAATTAATGCAAAATAATGCTTGGGTTCTGTGGCTTAATGAGTTTTGATTTCTTTTGGAAGTGTTAGAGTGGAGTATTAAGAAGTTCTTACGATGGCGTTGGAGCAGGGGGCTGGGAAATGCTAGAGGGAGCACCATGTCAGCTGCCTTTGTACAGCATCTCTCTGGAAGCTTATGCACAAGCAAGGCAGAAACGTTCTTGTGCTGGTCAACCTAGAGGGCTGCTTTTAGCTTTACTTCCTACCTTAGGTCCACCTGCCAGACCAGAAACAGAGTTGCCTGTGGCTTTCCCTGGGTGTTTGCCTCAGTGTTGAAACATCAGTCTTGTAGCTCACCACCCATGAAGGAGGGTCTCCCTTTTCCCTTCACACAGATACATACCAGCTAGCATGGATGGAGAGAGGCAAGAGACACAGCAAGGGGCTGTGCACTTGCCCAGGGGTCTGGAGCAGAGCTGACCTAAGCCACAGATAGCTACTAAATCTCAGACTGGGTCTGGATGAGAGAGGAGAGGAAGAAAAAAAAAATCCCCAAAACAACAAAAGAATGTCCAGGCCTTTCCAATGAGTGGAGGCCTCTGGCTATGCTGTATACCAGCCTTCTTAGTGGAAGAAGAGAGTGGAAAGAGCCATACGTGCATGTCCACTGACAGTCAAATCACTTGGAAAATTTTCACTCTGGAGAATACAGCCCTGGAAATATCCTTGAACTTCACTTTCTTTGGAGGTAGAGTATCTTTCTCTTGATTAGCACTTCTCTGTGGAGAAGAATGAAAGAGCAGAAGTGGGAGAATGTTAACTCCCTTTCCCTCCCTTTGCCACCTCCTTAGATTTTTTCCTCCACTTTAGTAAGATGCATCGTGTTTTATCTCATTCACGGAACTTTGCCAGTATTAGCTATCTAATCCTTGAGTCCCTGGGCATAAGGTGAGGGGACAAAGAGCAGTATCTCGCTTTGCTCCATTATGGCTGTCGGCAGCTGGTGTTGTCAGCCTTGTGCAAACGCACGTTCAAGCCTGCCCTTCTAAGAAGCAATATTTCCTGGGACGCCTGCGTGGCTCAGTCATTTGAACTTCAGACTTCGGCTCAGGTCATCATCTCACGTTAGAGTCCCACATTGGGCTCCTTGCTTACTGTGTGGAGCCTGCTTGGGATTCTCTCTCTTTCTCTCTCTCTCTGCTCCTCCTGGACTGACTGCCTGACTGTCTCTCTCTCTCTCTCTCTCTCTCAAAATAAATAAGTAAAACTTTAAGAAAAATGGTATTTCCTAACTCCCTCTAGGGGGAAATTCTGGACACAGTGTGGTAGCAGATATGTCCAAACCTACAGGTTTATGGGGAAAGTGCACCAAGAAAGATTGACGTCTTGAAGTTTGACTTCGGGCCACAGGATTACCAGTGGCTAGCGTCAAGGGCCTGGAGATGATCCAACCGGTGAACTTGCCTCAGGCTTGGAACTGTGGCAATTAAACACCCTTGACACCTTTTTCTTTTTAAATTCTAGTCGTTCCTTTTTACCTATAGCATGATTATATTGTCATGATTATTCCTTTATTAGTACCTTTTCTTTCCTCTATAATCCCTGCCCTATCTGGGGTTTTCTCAATTCTCCTTGTCTTGCTTGTCTGTCTTGACTACTGTTTGGGAACTTTTCCACTTTCCCTGCTCATCTTTGACTTCAGCCTTTCCCAGTCTTGACTGCCACCTGCTTTCTAGGTTTTAATCTCCAGTTGCTTTTGGGCTTTGGCTTTTGTATATTATCTCAAACTTATCATGTCTTAAAAGCTAACTTGTGATTTCTAGAATACTCCCCATTTTTTCCAGTTACAATATAGTTCTCCTATTCTTTATTCACCCTTTACGGCCCTACCCACTATTGCGGTCAGGTTGCAAATCATGCTTCTTTAGTGATGTGTCTGCCTTCCTCCTTGTTCCCCCCGCCCCACTTGATTATTGCATGACCACAGCAACCTACTCCTTGGCCTTCTGGTCTCAGTTCCCCACTGGTGGGTCCCAAGGGGCTCCATAATATATAAAATTACATGGACTTGGGAGTTATACATGGGATCCATTCACTTCTGTGACTTGTACTTAACTCTGTGACCTCGAACACGTTACTTGAGTACTTGTTACTTGAGTTTTTGTTTTTGCATGTATGAAATGGAGATCTCAGCATCTGCCTCACAGAGCTGTTACAGAAGTCAGGTGAGGTAGTAAGTGTAAAAGCCAAGTAAAGGCCTATTGCCAGACACAGAGCAAGTGCTCAGTAAATGCTGCTATCATCCCAGCACAGGCTGCATCTTCAAAGTGTGGGAGATTTCCATCATCATAGAAGGTTCCATCCTGTCCCTTCCTTAGACTAAGTGACTACCATTCTGATCTCAATCCACATGGACACTTTTTTTTCAGAACCTTAGGTAAGTGTATTCATACCACTGAGTTTATACACCTGTTTCTGGTGTCTATCAGCCTCCTTTTTGGGATTCATTCATGTTGTTGTGGGATTCAGTGGCTCATTTCTTTTTATTGCTGACTAGGATTCCATTGTATGAGTATATCTTAATCTATTCATCCATTTTCCTAGTGATGGACACCTAGGCTATCTCTGGCTTGGGGCTATTTCGAATAAAGGTCTAATGAGACTTTTTGTGGATACATGTTTTCATTTTACTTGGAAAAATGCCTAGGAGTGGAATTTCTAGGTAATATACTAACTGTATGTTTAAATTTGTAGAAATTGTAACTGGAGGCGCCTGGGTTAAGCATCTGACTTCAGCTCAGGTCATGATCTCACTTTTCGTGGTTTCAAGCCCCGCATCGGGCTCTGTGCTGACAGCTCACAGCCTGGAGCCTGCTTCAGACTCTGTGTCTCCCTCTGTCTCTGCCCCTCCCCCACTCATGCTGTGTCTTTCTCTGTCTCTTGAAAATAAATACATGTTTAAACAAATTATAAATGAAAACTGCAACTGTTTTCCATTAGTAAATGTGACAAAAGGGTGTGGTCACTCCACATCCTTACCAACATTTGCTGTTGTCTTTTTTCATTATAATTATTTCTGTTTGTGTCTGGCATCTCGTCGTAATTTTAATTTGCATTTTTCTCATGACTAATGATGAACATTTTTCATGTGCTTATTGACATGTCTTTTGTGAACTGACTGGTTAAGGCTTATACCCATCTTTAAAATTGATTGTCTTTTTATTATTGAGTTGTAGGAACTGGTTATGTATTATGGATTTAAGTTCTTTATTAGATACCTATGTTGTAAATATTTAATTTTGTGATGAAGTTTAATTTACTCATTTTTAAATGATCCATGCTTTTTGAGACCTTAGAAATCTTGCCTGCCTCCTAGTTACAAAGATCTTCTCTTACATTTTATTCTAGAACCTTCACAGTTTTAGCTTTTATGTGTAGATCTATGATTCGTGTGAAAGTAATTTTGCATAGTATATGATGTAGTGGTCAAGGATTCCTTTCTTAGTATGGGTACTCAGTTTTTCTATCCCTTTTTGTTGAAAAGAATTTTTTGTAAAGAATTTACTTGTTGAAATGTTTGTGACCATATACGTACGGGTCCATTTCTGGACACTGATACTGAAAATATTTGCATGAAGTCATTATTTTTCTCTAATAGGTGTATACTTCTTATCTCTATCTACTTAATCAGTGACTCAGTAGCAGAGTCACTGGTGCTCAGACCTTGGTTTCTAATACAGTTTCTTCTTGAAAGAAACTAGGGATTCTTGGAGAAGTAGCTAATGCTCAATCTGAGGCACGGATTTCTTATTTTTTGAAACCCTTCATAAAGCCTTTTATTTTAATCTATTTTATTTAATATTTTTGAGCCAGGAATTCTTTTTACTTATTTATTTTAATTTAATTTTTTTTAAATTTACATCCAAATTAGTTAGCATATAGTGCAACAATGATTTCAGGAGTAGATTCTTTAATGCCCCTTACCCATTGAGCCCATTCCCCCCTCCCATAACCCCTCCAGTAACCCTCTGTTTGTTCTCCATGTTTATGAGTCTCTTCTGTTTTGTCCCCCTCCCAGTTTTTATATTATTTTTGTTTCCCTTCCCTTGTGTTCATCTGTTTTGTCTCTGAAAGTTCTCATATGAGTGAAGTCATATGATTTTTGTCTTTCTGTGACTAATTTCACTTAGCATAATACCCTCCAGTTCCATCCACGTAGTTGCAAATGGCAAGATTTCATTCTTTTTGATTGCCAAGTAATACTTCATTGTGTATATATACCACATCTTCTTTATCCGTTCATCCATCGAGGGGCATTTGGGCTCTTTCCATACTTTGGCTATTGTTGATAGTGCTGCTATAAACGTGGGGGTGCATGTGTCCCTTCGAAACAGCACAACTGTATCCCTTGGATAAATGCCTAGTAGTGCAATTGCTGGGTCATAGGGTAGTTCTATTTTTAGTTTTTTGAGGAACCTCCATACTGTTTTCCAGAGTGGCCGCACCAGCTTGCATTGCCACCAACAATGCAAAAGAGATCCTCTTTCTCTGCATCCTCGCCAACATCTGTTGTTGCCTGAGTTAATGTTAGCCATTCTGACAGGTGTGAGGTGGTATATCATTGTGGTTTTGATTTGTGTTTCCCTGATGATGAGTGATGTTGAGCATCTTTTCATGTGTTGGTTGGCCATCTGGATGTCTTCCTTGGAGAAGTGTCTATTCGTGTCTTTGAGGCGGGAGTTCTTAAGATGAACTTGGGACCTATTATAGCAGAAGTCAGGACACTTTCAAGGGGCTGTCAGTAGCCAAAAATGGAAACAAGTTGAACGTTTTTTTTAAAAAAATGATCGAATCAGTTGAAATCCATAAAACGTATTCTTTAAACATCCACTGTATTCACAATGATGCTACAAAATGAATTCATTAGTAACTGTTGGTAGTTTCTTGCTCCCCCACCCATTCCTCCATTAGTCACATTTGGTAATTGCTGATACTCCAAAATCATTGGTCTGAAAACTGGTAAATGGCAACAAAGAAACATTTATCAAACATCTCTGTTGCCTTTCCTTTACAAACCATATTTTATGATAACCAAATAGTTAAATGAAGATTCCTTATAGAGCAAAATGAGCTGAAAAAAGTACAAACAGAATGATAGAATTTGAAACTTACTATATTGCCACCTCTAATGAAATGATGGGACTAGACAGTGGTCGTTTGTAGGTAACATTTGATGGGGAATTTTATAATGATTGGGTTAGGCTAACAACCCCTGACCTTGATCAGTTTTAACATTGTTAAGTGTGGAATAGCCAGACGGTATATCCTTCCAGATATGATGCAATACAACATGCAGAGTTCCAGCCCCAAGTATTATTGCCAAAATAATTGAACCTGAATTAAATGGAGTCTCCAGTCACTATAATTACCATTTTATAGGAAATACAGGGATAGAGGAATACCACCACAAGAAAATCTACAGGACAAGTGTTCTAACTTTTCCAGAAACAAAAGGCATGCAAATTGCAAGCAGAAGAAAGACTGTTAGACATTAAAGGAGACTTAAGGTCTGCAACCAAATGGAATGTGTGGACCTGGTTTATATCCTGATTACAACAAACTAATCCTACAAAAGACAGTTTTGAGACAGTTGAGTTTTGGACGTAGGCTGTGTATTGCCTATATTAAGTAGGTTTCGTTTTATTGGGTGGTAATAATACTAAAGAAAAGAACCCTTCTCTGTAGACTGTACAGAAGTGTTTACAGGAGAAATAAGATGATGTCTGGTATTTGCTTTAAATTCCTGAAAAAGATGAGGATTAGATTAAACAAGATGAGCAAAAATGCTGATAATCATCGAAGAACTGTCTTGTGACTTTCTTTGTTTTCGTGATAAAAAGTTTAAATGAGAAAAATGTGTGCTTTGACCCTGAAGTGAACGTTCTGGAGATGAAGAACTTGGGATATATGGCTGGGAATAGACCACTTGACATCGTACTAATGAGCTTGCTGGCATTATCACTGCTGTGAAGAAATATTTTGTGTCCTGCTTCATTTCTAATCTCCTGTGAGCACCTTCCCTGACAGCTGGTGACTTCAGCGTGTCAAGTCAGAGCTTGGCATTTGTTGCCTGCTTTTTCACACAGCAGGCTGGGAAGACTTTCCATCCCAGCAGGGACACGATGGCATTCGTTGTTTGCCCTCTTTCCTTGAAGACTGAGTGAGGTCGGGTAGATCGCTCCCTGTTGCCCACCAGTTGTTTAGTCTGAAGCAGCCTGGAGATGGGTGTCCAAGGGTCCACTGCCACCTTCTGAGGAGCCACGTCCTTCTCTGCTGTTCACAGAGTGAGACTTCACCAGTACTCACCCCTCTGCACCTCGAACCATCTACATGGTGGTCACAAAGTGATCACGACCCCCCAGAGGAAAACGTCTTGCAGCGTGCGTTTACCACGTCCTGTGTTTCAAAGCCCTTCTGCCCTATCTGCAGCCCATGAAGGCCAAGTGCTGATTCATGACATGCGTGTTAGCGATGCTGCCTAACTCAGACAAGAGCCCCTGGTCATGGACATGCCATAACGATCGCTTTGCTATGCTGTGTGTCATTGGTGATACGTGTGATCACACCTTGTCATTGATAAAGAAACTTTGCCAGTAATTCACTCTACCTTCTCTTCAAGTGTATTTACCTTCAGCTTTGTGACTTGTACCGGTCTTTGCCATGAGCAGTACAACTTTGAATGAGGCCTTTGTAGTTTTGGTTCCTCTCTGCCGTTAGTGACAAAATTAATTACTTTCAAAGTCCAAGATTTACTCTGTTTACTTGTCTAGGAGACCTAAATCGCTTTACTGGAAATGGCAATGGCAGTGCTTGGAAACGATAGTAAAGCTTAGATGGCTGCGCTTGGCAGAGTTCCCATCCAATTGATCATCTGGGAACTAGGGACAAATGGATTGCAGGACCAATGAAATCCAGCTTATGGTACAGCTCCTTACCATGCTCCCCCCACCAACTGCTGTGTAAAATACGCATTTTTGAAGATTCACTTTTCCTAGAACATTCAGATGATCTCCTGATGCTAAAGGTCCTGTTCACCATTTTAGGTTTGTAACACTGCGTGCTGTATTTTCACCGCATTTACATCTGAATTGTTTTTTTTTTAATTCAAAGGCTAATGCTACATAATAGTATCAATAAAAATGCCAAATTAAGTGTAAACAGTAATGGCCCCTACCTGTGAAAATGTATTTTTTGTGACAGACTACATCAAACTGAAAGTTGCAGACCACCCGCACTGTTAATTTAATATGAGGTCTGCAGAGACACAACGATAGAACCTGGAAGTTTTTAAATTCCAAATTTCTTAAAATCATAGTTGATCTTATATTTCAATATATTTTTGAAATGCATGCAAAAAAAAATGTTTCATTGGTTTATCCTCTTGGAATGACCCAATTACTCGTAGATCCTTATATCCCCTGGGTCCACCTGTCGTCCCTGACCTACACTGTGAAGAACCAACCGTACTTTCAGAGAACCTGGGAGCAGGACGTTCATATGCAACATGGGATCTTCCGGCGCCAGGCAGCCCTCTGTCCTTGTGAAGCCTGTTCATGTAGGATAGTGTTTCTCAAAGTGTAATTTGGGGAACCTTTGCATCATATCACCTGGGGAGCTTATTTAAGACGTAGATTCCTAGGCCCTGTCGCAGGCTCCTGAGCAGACTCTGAGAGTGAGGCCTGGAAACCTGCACTTTTAAAACTTTCCCAAGGGTATCTGGTATGAGTACAGTTGAAGGACTGCTTAGAGTTTATACAACATAGAATACATACGCCTTTTCTGTTGGGTTTTGTGACACTTTAGTTATTTATTTATTTATTGAGAGAGAGCGAGCGAGTGTGCGGGAGAGAGGGAGAGTGGGAGAGAATCTTAAGCTGTCTCCACACTCAGCATGGAGCCCGACTCAGGGCTTGATCCTGTGAACCTGGGATCATGATCTGAGCCAAAATCGAGAGTCGGATTCTCAACCAACTGAGCCATCCAGGTGCCCCTATGTTGGCATTTATGAGGCATGTTTTACCCTTTTTACCCTCAGGACTGGTCCGTCATGTCTGTGACCTGTTCACTGAAACTGCCACGCTGTGCTTGGATGTGGACAATAAGAACCACGGTGAGACGGCCGCCACCCTGCTCTTCTCCCTGCTCGATATTCTGCACGGCATGCTGACCTATACGGCCTGTGTCGTACGGCTGGCTCTGCAGGTATGGGACCTCCCCTCCCGTGTCTGGAGCACCGCACCATGTGGTGCTTCTTCTCTTTCATCGTCTCCTACCTAAGCTTCCTCTGTTGTGTCTTTATGTTTGAAAAAGAACGTATGATGCTGTAGAGAAAGACTACCAGGTAAGCCGTCTTTGGGCAACCAAGGTCAAGGATGGATAAAGTGATCACGGAATCTGAAAGGAAAGCAGGAGAGGCCTATGGAAAGACCTAACCAAGCTCTGGCTGGGGAAGTCCCCCGATGGAGGGGATCATTTGCCTTACAGGCACCCTAGGGCCGGCCAAGCAGTGTGCCATCTTTCCTGTCTAGGGGTGGCGCTCCAGCCCACCCTCACCAGGATGAATTAGCTTGTTAGGGTCAGTGGATTGAGATTTTAGGCACACGCGCGCGCGCACACACACACACACACGCGTGCGCTTGTATACACACACATGCATACATATACAACACAAACTCTCTCGCTTTCTCTTATGAGCAATAAGTAGGACTTTGAGGACTAGAAGTGTGTTCAGTGCCTATGGAAAAGTCAATTCACCCCAAACTATAACCTGGATTTACTTAGCATCGTGCTATAAGGAAGGCCAGGGATGCGGGTTTATTGAGTACTTTCTGTGTTGGATGTTAAGTGCCTGCACATGCCTATTCCCTAACCAACCGAGTCTGCTGATACGTAGATTATGTGAAAGCACACGGCCAGTGTGAATCCATGGCTGTATTTTAAATCCTGGTAAAATTGCAAAAGATGTACATCAGGTGGTAGCCGCATCCCGCCTTGGGTGGGTGCAGAAGCTCGAGCTGAAAGCAAGCTGTTTTGGTTCTTTGCCAGGAGTCCTAGCAGTGGAGCCAAGAATGATTCCCCAGACCCTGGTTAACCTCTGTTATTCATCATTCTGATAAATGCTCTCGTTTATCCCCAGTTGAGCTGGTCAAGTGTTTAGCTTGTCTAGTGTGGTTTAATAAATAATTCCAAGATCCCCTCAGTAAACATGATAGCCAGTGTTTAACCCAATCTTGAAAAGCCGGTAGATGGAAATGGCCTTCACACTACCTGGTTGTTTTTATTTGCTCATCTTTAATGATAACAGCACTGTTAAGTACTTAGGAAATCCCAAATTATGGATTTCTCTTAGCTTGTCCTCTCTTTTCTAGAGTTTTTTTGGAGAATGTTCTTTCTTATTCCAGTTTTTTTTAAGCTTTTATTTATTTTTCAGACAGAGAGAGACGGAGCATGCACAGGGGAGGGGCAGAGAGAGAGCCAGACACAGAATCCAAAGCGGGCTCCAGGCTCTGAGCTGTCAGCACAGAGCCTGACGCGGGGCTTGAACTCACGGACTGTGAGCTCATGACCTGAGCTGAAGTCGGACGCTTAACTGACTGAGCCACCCAGGCACCTCTCTAATTTCAGTTTTTGTAGTGATTTTAGGTAATTCTTCAAGGTGCAGTCAATAGGTACTCTTGCAAGATGCTTTGATGATATCAGTCTGTAACAGATTATGTTTTGTAGATTGTAGATAAAAAGGATCAGACGTTTAAAAATTCCACAACATTAGAAATCATTTTATTACAAAGGATAGATTTTCAAGGGTTTTTAAAAGAAAACTCCTTAGTACAAAATATTTTCTAATTTGTTTTTTTTTTTATATTCTGTTGTACCGATAGATCATTGTGTCTACTTCTTAAATTTCTTCCCCACCACTGTATATTTTACAGCTAACATCTTTCTAAATCCTCCCCCATAACATCTGCCATGTCTTGCTTTTGGCCTTGACCACCGACTTTGATCTTCATAATACCTGGTGTCAGTCTGACAGAGGTAGAGTCTTTGAGACTGAATTTGGGGAAAGGGCTGGGAAAAGAAATGGCATGTGTATCAAAGGCCCATCCTCCTTGAACACAGGCTGTAAGTACTTTCCAAACCTTCAGTCACCTCTTCCATTTATAAACATGCTCCCCACTGGAGATTCTTTTGCATTCAAAACCTGATCTACTTCTAACAGGAACGACTGTAAAGTAGAAGAATTGAGGGTTGCCAGCCTTTAAAATGATAGGTGCCTAGCTTTTCTTTTCAGGGAGGAGAGTGATATGATTGATGCAGGAATATATACCAGGGAGGAATATATACCATGGGAAGGCGGGTGTTCGAATCTCCATCAGGAGTTCAGTCCCTGCCTCCAACATGCCCTGTGATTCTAAATCGGTCCTAGTTTAACCTCTGGAGGGTTGTGTGGGAGAGATGTGGAAGCAGAGACAAATACAGGCTCCAGATTGGCTGGTGTGGTATGGGCCTCACAGGCTGAAATGCCTTGGATACAAGTCCCAGCCACACCACTTTCTGCCTATATGACCCTGGGCAGGTTTCTTCACCTGCTTAGTACTGTTTCCTCATCTGCAGAGTAGAAATGGTGAAACTGGGGGCACCTGGCTGGCTCAGTCGGTCGCCCTACCGACTCTGGCTCGGGTCATGGGTTGAAGCCCCGTGTCGGGCTCTGTGCTGACGGCCCAGAGCCTGGAGCCTGCTTTGGATTCTGTGTCTCCTTTTCTCTCTGCCCCTCCCCTGCTTGCGTTCTGTCTTTCTCCGTGTCTCAAAAATAAATAAATAAATGTTTAAAAAAAAACAAAGGTGAAACTGCTGTGCAGGGTTGTGCCAAGACTTTACTGAGAGACCAAAATGTATGCGAATATATGTAAATATGAGGTGCCTTGTATCTACCCGGCTTAGGGAAGGGGAGCAGTAAATGGTTGCTGTATCATTAACAGCAAGAAGAAGAAAGGTGCACGCCTCACATTCCTGTCTACAGAAGGCTTCCTGTGGCCCATGACTTCCTCCTGTCTGTGTCCTGGCACACGGGAGGGTACTCGGGCCATGTCTCCTGACTAAACTGACTCCTGGCAGGCTCGCGAAATGACTTACGGTTTGTTTTTTGTACGCATTAGTCTGGAACAGGGCTGGGTTACTGTGACTTCAGCAGGGATCCAGAGAAGAAGGGTGTTAGCGGTCAAGGAGCTCGCAGATTCGCCGGGAAGACCGTCACCACACAAACGGGGAGGAAATCATCATCCCGTTACGTTTGCGAGGGTGCGGCTGCTGGAGGTACGGGATGCCGCAGCCTGAAGGTGGGAGAGGAGAGCCTGACTTGACGGGGAGGGAGCCCAGTTCAGTATTAACATCCAGGTCACCCGACTCCCCAGTCTGGTCCTTGGCTATCGTCTGTGAAGTGATGGAGAGCCATTCAACTGCTGTTTCCGTGCAGAGTTGGCGTCGCCGAAAGACTGAAATGCGGCCATGAGTCCTCCTTCGGCTCACACGCACTTCAAGGCTATCCTTGGTGGGAGCCGTATCTGTTTTGAGTATATCTTTAATATTATTGTTATTTCTAAAAATTCTTTTAATGTTAGTTATTTTCTGAGGGAGAGAGAGAGAGAGACAGAATCGGAAGCAGGTTCCAGGCTCTGAGCTGGCAGCACAGGGCTTGATGTGGGGCTCGAACTCACGGACCACGAGATCATGACCTGAGCCAAAGCTGGACACTTAACTGACTGAGCCACCCAGATGCCCCTGTTTTTAGTATCTCTTGAAATTATCCAGTTGGTCTCCTCTGTGGCATTCCCCTCATTGTTCTTTCCCATGAGCTACCCTCTGCCTGGTTGCTGAATCCAAGAGAGACTTTTCTGCCTTTGCCCATAATCCTCATCATGTCTCTCCTTCCTTTGCAAACTTCAGTGACCTCTCATTATCTGTGATATAATTTTCTAACTCCTTGGTGCGTCATTCAAGGCCTTGTAAGATCCAGCCCCAGGGTGCCTTCCAGCCTTTCCTGCCAGGCCTCCGTGCTCCCCATACCCACCCCAAACAGTCCACTCTCAGTATTTCACCCCTTGCCTTTTGTCCTGTGGTTCCCAGCACCTGAAACACTGCTGTCCACACTACTCCCTGTAGACCCCATTCCCACCAACGAATGTGAAGTCACATGTCACCTCCTCTTACTTCCCTCCCGACCACCCAAACTGTGTCTACCTCTGTGGCAGTTTTCACACCCTGCCTTGAGCACAGTTGTTTGTTTTTTGTTTTGTTTTTTAATTTTATTTAAATTCAAGTTAGTTCACATACAGTATAATAATGGTTTCAGGAGTAGAATTTAGTCATTCATATAACACCCAGTGCTCATCCCAACTGGTGCCCTCCTTCATGCCCATCACCCATTTAACCCATCTCCCCACTGACCTCCCCTCCAGCACCCCTCAGTTTGTTCTATTTAAGAGAACAAACTCTTATGGTTTGCCTCCCTCTCTGTTTTTGCCTTATTTTTCCTTCCTTTCCCCTGTGTTTATCTGTTTTGTTTCTTAAATTCAGTATGAGGGAAATCATATGGTGTTTGTCTTTCTCTGACTGACTTATTTCGTTCAGCACCGTTGTTTGGAAGCATGCTGTTCTTTTGGTCAAACCGTGAGACCCTACAGAGTGGGGACCCGAATTGTGTCATCCGCGGATGGTGAGCAGGCGCGTGGTGATAATCGGGGCGCACAGCGAGTGCTGGATTGTCTGGGCCCCGCCATTGCAGGCAGCGCTCCATTTTGTGCTTAAACCTCTGGGGACGTCAGACCTCAACTGCCTGAGGAACTGACTGTCCCTTGTTCTCTACAGATCCTTACTTCTGTGTTAGTTTAACAGACCTCTGTTGAGTACCTGCTTGTGTGCACTAGACTCGTGTAGCAGTGCTAGATATAAGGAAAAGTCAGATAAAAACAGAGAGGGAGCCAAGCCATAAGGGACTCTGAAAGACAGGGAACAAACTGAGGGCTGCTGGAGGGGAGGAGGGTGGGGGGAGGGGCTGAATGGGGGATGGGCATGGGGGGGGCACTTGTTGGGATGAGCGCTCGGTGTTGCAGGTCAGAGGTGAATCACTAAATTCTACTCCTGAAACCAGTACCACACTGTGTGTGAACTAACTTGAATTTAAATAAGTAAATTAAAAAAAAAAAAGAATTGTGTTTCCCTGGCCTTGTGTTGACTTATATTTTTTTCAGCTGTACTCCTTTACCTCATTTTGGACAGTGCTGTGTTGTCATTTAATATTAAAGATGGCTCATAAGTTGGCGTTCCCAGGTCTTATATGTTTAAGGCTGTTAAGTTTGTGTTTCTGTCCAGAGTTCTCCCATGAAATGCATCCTTAGAAATCCAGCAGCTTTCTCAAAATGATCGCCAACACAACGCATCCTCACCTCAAATTCAACATTGTTCAAAGCTAACCCTGGGATTTGCCTCCCCCGATCACCCCGCTGCCCCAAGGCCTGCCACCCCCATCCTGCTGTGCAAACGAGCAACCTGGGAGTCATTCGTAAACTTTCTCTCCTTTTCATACTCCACATCTAATCTGTCACCAGATAATGTAGACTTTACCTTAAATACCTAATACGTCCAACCACTTCTCTCAACCCCTACTGCCCCAGTTCAGTCTACCATCCTTCCTTAATTAGGCTATAGCTGGGCGGGCCAAGAACATTGGATGGCTGGGAGCGGGGTAAGGTACTGTGCGGCAGTGACAGGGGCAAGAGAGTTACGGGCCAGAGGCAAAGGCAGAGGACCTAGATGGAGAGGGTAATAGCGATGTCGTAGCAGAGAGAGAATATCCTTGCTGTGGAAAGGGCCCCTTACAAAATGCACACAGTGGCCCACAGACCCAGGCCATCTAGAGGCTGCCCTTAGGGAGTGTGGTGTTAAGGACCTGGAGACAGACTGAAAGGAGAGGTGGGCCTGGGCCCCTGAGATTGTTATTCAGGATTTGTTTTTCTTTTTTTTCCTCCTACATCCCTGCTGGGATTCCCATGTGCACAGAGCTTCCGTTGCGGTGCCACATTTTTGCAAGGAGACGAGTTTGTATTGTAGTCCGAACAAGTATGAACTTCTCTGTTGTGCAGACAGGCAGCATTCCCCCACAACCCTTGGCAGCTTTGTAGGGAGGTGGTACCTGAGTACTGGTGGGCAGAGTCTAGATGTTTCTTGGTAACAGTAACTAATGACCATGTAGATCTTAGAGGCTGTGGAGGACTACTGGATGTCCCGGTGGGAAGAGTCCCACAGTGTGTACTTGTTCTTGTGGCCCCATCTGCTTGCTCCCGTGTGTTCGGAAAGGAAGTCGTGGCATCGTGCCCCCGCACGGCCTAGGTGCTGGTCTGCAAGACTGCCTTATCTTTCCCAAGAGAGAGTCCGTTTGCTCTACAGGGTAACATGTTAGTGAGGAAAGGCCATGATTCTGTCTCACGCCGTGCTTCAGAAGACGGGATCAACAGCCAAGAATCAGAAGGGTTCAGACCTCCAGGGTGATGTTGCACATTTGTTTTCTGGAAGGAAATTCTACCTTTCTGGTAAAGTCAGTTGGGAAAGCGGGAGGTGTGGGGGTGGGGAGAAGAGAAGGAAGCTCCACGCTACGATTACCTTGGTTCCCCTTGAGTACAGAGAGGTTAAAAGGCAGGTGTCTGCTTTTCACTTGAGCCCCTGTGAGCCAGAGAAAGCAGGCGGCTCAAATTCTGCCCACAGTTGTGGGTCTGTTCAAATTTTCTCTTTCTTCCCGGTTGTGTTTTGGTAGTGTGTAAGTGTCTAGGAATTTGTCCATTTCTTCCAGGATGTTCAGTTTGTTGGCATATAATTTTTCATAGTATTCTCTGATAATTGCTTGTACTTCTGAGGGATTGGTTGTGATAAATCCATTTTCATTCATGATATTATCTATTTGGGTCCTCTCTCTTTTCTTTTTGAGAAGTCTGGTTAGGGGTTTATCAGTTTTGTTTATTTTTTCAAAAAACCAGCTCTTAGTTTCATTGATCTGTTTTTTTTTGGATTCTATATTGTTTGTTTCTGCTCTGATCTTTACGATTTCTCTTCTTCTGCTGGGTTTCTTTGTTGTTCTGCTTCTAGTTCCTTTAGGTGTGCTGTTAGACTCTGTATTTGGGATTTTTCTTGTTTCTTGAGATAGGCCTGGATTGCAGTGTATTTTCCTCTTAGCACTGCCTTTGCTGCATCCCCAAGGGTTTGGACTGTTGTGTTTTCATCTTCATTTGTTTCCATATATCTTTAAATTTCTTCTTTAATTGCCTGGTTGACCCATTCATTCTTTAACCTCCGTGCCTTTGGAAGTTTTCCAAACTTTCTCCTGTGGTTGATTTCAAATGGTGCTGGGAGAACTGGACAGCAGCATGCAGAAGAATGAAACTAGACCACTGTCTTACACCATACACAAAAATAAACTCAAAATAGATGAAAGATCTAAATGGGAGACAGGAAACCATCAAAACCCTAGAGGAGAAAACAGGCAACAACCTCTTTGACCTAAGCCACAGAAATTTCTTGCTCCACGCATCTCCAAAGGCAAGGGATTTAAAAGCAGAAATGAACCATTGAGACCTCATCAAGATAAAAAGCTCCTGCACTGCAAAGTAAATGATCAACAAACTAAAAGGGAACCAACAGAATGGGAGAAGATATTTGCAAATGACATATCGGATAAAGGGTTAGTATCCAAAATCTATAAAGAACGTATCAAACTCAACACCCAAAAAACAATCCAGTGAAGAGATGGGCAGATGTGAATAGACACTTCTCCAAAGAAGACATCCAGGTGGCCAACCGACACATGAAAAGATGCTCAACATCGCCCCTCATCAGGGAAATACAAATCAAAACCACACTGAGATACCACCTCACGCCAGTCAGAGTGGCTAAAATGAACAAATCAGGAGACTACAGATGCTGGGGAGGATGTGGAGAAATGGGAACCCTCTTGCACTGTTGGTGGGAATGCAAACTGGTGCAGCCGCTGTGGAAAACAGTGTGGAGGTTCCTCCAAAAATTAACAACAGATCTACCCTATGACCCAGCAATAGCACTGCTAGGAATTTACCCAAGGGATACAGGAGTGCCGATGCATAGGGGCACTTGTACCCCAATGTTCATAGCAGGACTTTCAACAATAGGCAAATTATGGAAGGAGCTTAAATGTCCATCAACTAATGAATGGATAAAGAAGATGTGGTTTATATATACAATGGAATACTACTTGGCAATGAGAAAGAATGAAATCATGCCATTTGCAACAACATGGATGGAACTGGAGGGTATTATGCTAAGTGAAATAAGTCAGTTAGAGAAAGACAGATACCGTATTTTTTTACTCATGTGGATCTTGAGAAACTGAACAGAAGCCCATGGGGGTAGGGAAGGGGAAAAAAATTACAAACAGAGAGGAAGGGGGGCAAACCATAAGAAATTCTCAAATAGAGCAAACTAAGGGTTGATGCGGGTAGGGGGCAGGGGAGAGGGGAAAATGGGTGATGGGCATTGAGGAGGGCGCTTGTTGGGATGAGCACTGGGTGTTGTATGTAAGCAATGAACCATGGGAATCTACCCTAAAAACCGAGAGCACACTTTACACACTGTATGTTAGCCAATTTAACAATAAATTATATTTAAAATAAATAAATACATACATACATAAAATGAAAAAAAAATGAAAAAAAAAATTCTACCCATAGGCCTGAAGTTTGGAAGGACCTGGGCCTCCATGAAAAGAGTCTGGGAGTCCAGGCTAATAACCTGAGACAGGCAGTCTCTACAGCCTTCTCTGAAGGCCCTGGCAGAGGTCATTACTTACAAGTAGTTGTATTTCCTCTGAGTGAAATTAAAAACAAGAAATGTGTGAATGAATTGTGCACATACTGCAGCAAACACAATAAATAGTCAGTGCCTTTTTTCAACATAAAATTATTCACCTCTGTAATGGAGATCGGACCGTTCTGTAAAACTCCTGAGAACAGACACACCTTAGAGCCCCTCCCTTCTCATTGCCTTTTTCCATTGCAGTTTAAGCCCGTCCCTCCTAAGCAGTGTAGCCCTATGTCTGATACATTGCACTGGGACATTGGACAGCTCTTCTAGATGTTATTCAAGCATGTGCACGCAGGGAAGGAAAGCATACCAGAATTATACGATGATGGCATGCATCGTATACTGTGTATAATCATGCTCACGAGAAATGAGCTCTCGTGATTTGGATTCCGGCTTTGTCACTCGTTGTCTTTGGGGCTTTCGACAAATTACTTAACTTCTCTGAACTTAAGTTTTCTCACCTGAAAAATGTGCCTGAAAGCACCTCATCTCAGCATGGTTGGAAAGATAAAGTCCCATCCACAGTACATGAATGTAAACATCATTCTGCCAATGACGGCCTTGGTCTTGCTTTATCTGTGGGCCATCTGGGTCTGTCTCTGCAGCCTGAGCTGGTGGCAGTGGCACTGAGAGTACTCTTTGTCATGTTATAACACAGCATAACTTCTCAGGGTGCCATGGGGGATTGCTTCCTCAGCCCCCTTCCTCTCCTACACTGAGTGGATCTGTCTCCTCTGGCCAAACTGACTAATTTCCAAGAACCCCTTTCCCTTCTCTTGCTCAAGGCACAGAAGTCTGGCTCAGGAGGGGACACCCAAGCCGCGGAGGACCTGCTTCTGCTGAGCAAACCGCTGACAGACCTCATCAGCCTGCTCATTCCGCTGGTAAGAGCTCACCTGTTCGTGTGTCTTTCAGAGCACTCCTGAGGTGGTAGTAATTTTATTTCAATTTCACGATGCCGTGATTTTTTTATGCTACTTTAATTCTTTTCAAAGCCAGAACCAAAAGAAATTTCAGAAGATTATTTGGCCTAGAAACACTAAATTTCTACTTTATTTTAAAACTAGATGGCTTATTCATTTCAATAGGTATTTAAGGCAGAATTTCTCAAATCCGTCTTGATGAGCGTGAGGTCAAAAATTCGAGAAATGAATTCCAAGAAGGAAGAAGAAATCGCTATTATCAGTATTTCTCAAAAAGATATTTTAGAGTAGTACTCGGCATGCAGGACTCGGCATGCAGGAGTACAGTAGGATGCACACAGGGGCCCCTGGGTAGCTCGGTCAGTTAAGTGTCTGATTGTTGAATTCGGCTCAGGTCATGATCTCACGGTTCGTGAGTTCAAGCCTCGTGCCGGGCTCTGTGCTGAATGTGGGGCCTGCTTGGGAGTCTCTGTCTCTTTCTGCCCCTCCCTGCTTTTGCTCTTTCTCAAAATAAACACACTTAAAATAGGAGCATGCACGCTGACCTAGATAACACTTCCCTAAATTTTCACAGATGTGGGAGATAAGTGAGGTTCAACGCAAACAAGTAAGACTACACAAGACCACTGAATATATGACAAGAGCCCAGCAGGAACTTGGAGTTTGGACCAACCAAACAGTTTTAACCAAACTTAAAGAGGACCCAGTGTCTAGACACATGACTTCTACAAAGCATTCAGTCAGAGGGTGGGTTGGTGACATTCCGTGAAAACTCCTGAAAGCCTCTTCAGATTTGGGGAGCCAAGGACTGGGGGCCCCTGTAGCCCCAGGGAACTTAACCTCTTGTGGCCTCCACTCTCCACCGAGTGAAGATGGAGACAGACCTTCATTTCTCTCAGAATTGCTAGGATTTGTCCTTTTCTGCTCAGTGGCTTTCAAAGGAAGGCAAATGTAGTTTGGATGAATAATTCTGTAGACTTAATTGGGTTCAACAAATGTACGTTTGGTTCAATGGAGTAAAAAAAGTGGGGAAATCAGTCAGTTCTGGGTTATATCAAATAATGGCATATGTGGAGTAAAGCAGTCACAAAAAAAAGGTGTCGGTGGGCTCATAATGAAGTGTGGGAATAGCCCCAAACCCCAGGAAACATCCTCAAACCCAACGGTGGAAGGATCTTTAGTGTAGAAGATCTTTTGTGTGAAGCTACATGGAAAATAGAACACTCACTGCTCAGCTCAGAGTATGGGGACTGAACTCTGACAGCCAGCTCTCTCTTCGGCCAAGAGCAGGAAACAGATGAGGCTCCCAAAAACAGAGGAAAGACTAACACAAACCAGACTCTCTTTTATATAAGAGATTCAAAACAGCATGAAATTAAAAAAATATATATGTGTGTATATACACATACATATAAATTGATGCAATATATGATATATTAGATAATTATATTTATAGAGAATAAAGATTAAACAAGACAGATGAAGAATATCTATCTTAAGAAAGAAATGCAGGGGCGCCTGGGTGGCTCAGTCGGTTGAGCGTCCGACTTCGGCTCAGGTCACGATCTCGCGGTCCGTGAGTTGGAGCCCCGCGTCGGGCTCTGGGCTGATGGCTCAGAGCCTGGAGCCTGCTTCCGGTTCTGTGTCTCCCTCTCTCTCTGCCCCTCCTCCGTTCATGCTCTGTCTCTCTCTGTCTCAAAAATAAATAAACGTTAAAAAAAAATTAAAAAAAAAGAAAGAAATGCAGAATCCATTATAGGCAAAACTTCTAGAACACTCTTTTTCACATGTATCTTATAGACCAAGTTTTGGTATTTGCTACATCCTCAGATTTGCTTTCTTTTAACAGGCGAATGTATTCCAGTTAGATATATTGTTAAACTTGTCTTTGATCTTAACTTTATTGTCTTATTTTATATTTTCTTTCTAAATTTGTTTAAACGTTAACATAAGGCTTAATGTATAAAAAAGTCTTTAACAGAACAAAAAGATGCTACAAAGATCTGGAATAAAATCCACAGGAGTATATACCAACTATGAACTTTTTGGTGTCATATATTAGAACATAGGACTGTGTAAAGAAAGGAACAAAAATACACCAGAGGAAATCCAAAAAACACTGTAGGATCAAGAGATTTAACTTCTCTTTCTCATCGCCTGACAGACCAAGTGAATAAATATAATGATGTAGAGTAGGAGTTGATAAGCCATGGCCTGCAGGCTAACTCTGGCCCACTGCCTGTTTTCGTAAATAAAGTTTTATTGAACAGAGCCACATAGACCTTTTGTTTACATATTGTCTGTGGCTGCTTTTGCACCTTCATAAGTGTTGAGGAGTTACAGTAGAGACCTTATAGCTCACAAGCCTATGTTATTTACTATCTGGCTCTTCACAGAAGAAGTTTGTTTATGCCTGTATAATGAGTATAAACATTTTAATAAAATGGAGCTAAGAGAAATATATCTGTCTCTGTACCTTGAAAACAGAAACTGTACCTTCTGTTCAGTTTGCCAGACACATCTTGAAAAGTTGGTCTTGCGTTATGTTAAAAGCATATCAATAAATTCCAATACGGAGGAATTGTATAGACCACACTCTTCAACCATAATGCAATTAAACTGGAAGGAAAAATAAGAATAGAAGATGCACTGTTAGCAAATACTATCTGTGAGTGTAGTTAAAGAATAAACCATTGTGGGGCACCTGGGTGGCTCAGTCAGTTAAGCGTCCGACTTTGGCTCACGTCATGATCTCACGGTCCGTGAGTTCGAGCCCTGTGTCGGGCTCTGTGCTGACAGCTCAGAGCCTGGAGCCTGTTTCAGATTCTGTGTCTCCCTCTCTCTCTGACCCTCTCCCATTCATACTCTGTCTCTCTCTGTCTCAAAAATAAATAAACATTAAAAAAAAAAGAGAATAAACCATTGTGATTGTATCAGTCTGGGTCCAATCAGAAGGCAGAAACCATGCAGTGATTTAAATAGGAGAGTTGTATCTTTTTTTTTTAATAATATACTTCTTTTTTTTCTTTTTTTAATCTTTTCAGTTTCTTTATTCTTTGCTTCTTCTTTTCCCATTTTGAATTTAACTTTAGGTAGTTAGCGTATAGTGCAATATTGGTTTTAGAGTAGAATTCAGTGATTCATCACTTAAATACAACACCCACGCTCATCATAACAAGTGCTCTCCTTAGTACCCATCACCCATCTAGCCCATCTCCCATTCACCTCTTTCTCAACCTCAGTTTGTTCTCTGTCATTAAGAGTCTCTTGTGGCTTGTTTCCTATATGTTTATCTGTTTTGTTTCTTAAATTCCATGAGTGAAATAATATGGTATTTGTCTTTCTGTGGTTGACTTCTTTCACTTAGCATAATACAGTCCAGCTCCATCCATGTCATTGTCAATGGCAAGATTTCATTCTTTTTGATGGCTGAGCATTATTCCATTGTGTATATGTACTACATCTTTTTTTTCTTTTTCTTTTTTAATTTTCTTTTTTATATTTTAAAATTTACATCCAAATTAGTTAGCATATAGTGCAACAATGATTTCAGGAGTAGATTCTTTAGTGCCCCTTACCCATTTAGACCATCCCCCCTCCCACAACCCCTCCACTAACCCTCTGTTTGTTCTCCATATTTATGAGTCTCTTCTGTTTTGTGCCCCTTCCTGTTTTTATATTATTTTTGCTTCCCTTCCCTTATGTTCATCTGTTTTGTCTCTTAGAGAGCTCATATGAGTGAAGTCACAGGATTTGTGTCTTTCTCTGACTAATTTCACTGAGCATAATACCCTCCAGTTCCATCCATGTAGTTGCAAATGGCAAGATTTCATTCTTTTTGATTGCCGAGTAATACTCCATTGTATATATATACCACATCTTCTTTATCCATTCATCCATCGATGGATATTTGGGCTCTTTCCATACTTTGGCTTTTGTGATAGTGCTGCTATAAACATGGGGGTGCATGTGCCCCTTCAAAACAGCACACCTGGATCCCATGGATAAATGCCTAGTAGTGCAATTGCTGGGTTGTAGGGTAGTTCTATTTTTAGTTTTTTGAAGAACCTCCATACTGTTTTCCAGAGTGGTCACACCAGCTTGCATTGCCACCAACAATGCAAAAGAGATCCTCTTTCTCCGCATCCTCGCCAACATCTGTTGTTGCCTGCGTTGTTAATGTGAGCCATTCTGACAGGTGTAAGGTGGTATCTCATGGTGGTTTTGATTTGTATTTCCCGGATGGTGAGTGATGTTGAGCATTTTTTCATGTGTCGGTTAGCCATCTGGATGTCTTCTTTGGAGAAGTGTCTTTTCATGTCTTTTGCCCATTTCTTCACTGGATTATTTGTTTTTTGG
Source organism: Lynx rufus (assembly GCF_022079265.1). Lineage (NCBI taxonomy): Eukaryota > Metazoa > Chordata > Mammalia > Carnivora > Felidae > Lynx > Lynx rufus. Next base: position 9,022,623 of record NW_025814867.1, on the reverse strand, counting down.
GTGTTGAGTTTGATAAGTTCTTTGTAGATTTTGGATACTAACCCTTTATCTGCTATGTCATTTGCAAATATCTTCTCCCATTCTGTCGGTTGCCTTTTAGTTTTGCTGATTGTTTCCTTCACTGTGCAGAAGGTTTTTATTTTGATGATGTCCCAGTAGTTCATTTTTGCTTTGGTTTCCCTTGCCTCTGGAGACGTGTTGAGTAAGAAGTTGCTGTGGCCAAGGTCAAAGAGGTTTTTGCCTGCTTTCTCCTCGAGGATTTTGATGGCTTCCTGTCTTACATTGAGGTCTTTCATCCATTTTGAGTTTATTTTTGTGTATGATGTAAGAAAGTGATCCAGGTTCATTCTTCTGCATGTCACTGTCCAGTTTTCCCAGCACCACTTGCTGAACAGACTATCTCTATTCCATTGGATATTCTTTCCTGCTTTGTCAAAGATTAATTGGCCACACGTTTGTGGGTCCATTTCTGGGTTCTCTATTCTGTTCCATTGATCTGAGTGTCTGTTTTTGTGCCAGTACCATACTGTTTTGATGATTACAACTTTGTAGTATAGCTTGAAGTCCGGGATTGTGATGCCTCCTGCTTTGGTTTTCTTTTTCAAGATTGCTTTGGCTATTCGGGGTCTTTTGTGGTTCCATACAAATTGTAGGATTATTTGTTCTAGCTCTGTGAAGAAGGCTGATGTTATTTTGATAGGGATTGCACTGAATATGGAGACTGCTTTGGGTAGTAGCGACATTTTAACAGTATTTGTTCTTCGTATCCAGGAGCATGGAATCTTTTTCCATTTTTTTGTGTCTTCTTCAGTTTCTTTCATAAGCTTTCTATAGTTTTCAGTGTATAGATTTTTCACCTCTTTGGTTAGATTTATTCCTAGGTATTTTATGGTTTTTTTGTGCAACTGTAAATGGGACCGATTCCTTGATTTCTCTCTCTGTTGCTTCATTTTTGGTGTATAGGAATGTACCCGACTTCTGTGCGTTGATTTTATATCCTGCAACTTTGCTGAATTCATGAATCAATTCTAGCAGTTTTTTGGTGGAATCGTTTGGGTTTTCCATATAGAGTATCATGTCATCTGCAAAGAGTGGAAGTTTGACCTCCTTCTGGCCGATTTGGATGCGTTTTGTTTCTTTGTGTTGTCTGATTGCAGAGGTGAAGACTTCCAATACTATGTTGAATAACAGTGGCGAGAGTGGACATCCTTGTCTTGTTCCTGACCTTAGGGGAAAAGCTCTCAGTGTTTCCCCATTGAGGATGAGATTAGCGTTGGGTGTTTCATATATGGCTTTTATGATCTCGAGGTATGCTCCTTCTATCCCTGCTTTCTTGAGGGTTTTTATCAAGAAAGGATGCTGTATTTTGTCAAATGCTTTCTCTGCATCTATGGAGAGGATCATGTGGTTCTTGTCCTTTCTTTTATTGATGTGATGAATCACATTGACAGTTTTGCAGATATTGAACCAGCCCTGCATGCCAGGTTTAAATCCCACTTGGTCGTGGTGAATACTTTTTTTAATGTATTGTTGGATCCGGTTGGCTAATATCTTGTTGAGGATTTTTGTATCCATGTTCATCAGGGAAATCGGTCTCTAGTTCTCCTTTTTAGTGGGGTCTCTGTCTGGTTTTGGAATCAAGGTAGTGCTGGCTTCATAGAAAGAGTTTGGAAGTTTTCCTTCCATTTCTCTTTTTTGGAACAGCTTCAAGAGAATAGGTGTTAATTCTTCCTTAAATGTTTGGTAGAATTCCCCTGGAAAGCCATCTGGCCCTGGACTCTTGTTTTTTGGGAGAGTTTTGATTACTAATTCGATTTCCTTACTGGTTATGGGTCTTTTCCAATTTTCTATTTCTTCCTGTTTCCGTTTTGGTAGTGTATATGTTTCTAGGAATTTGTCCATTTCTTCCAGATTGCCCATTTTATTGGCATTAAATAGGAGAATTTTAATATGAAACATTAGTAGCTATGAGAAAAGAGTAACTATAAGATTCAAAAAGAACTCTATAAGGTATCCTAAAACTGAGTGAGAGTAGTCAAGGAAGGACAGCCTTGACTAGGGACACCCCTACACTGAGGCTGTGGGTCAGACTTATTGGGAAACGCTTGCAGCCCATAGAACAGTGGACAAGTCTGCTGGGTTGCTCAGGCCAGAGAAGGTTCACCATTCCTGGGAAAACAAGAAGCAACCCTTGAGGATGCAGATGAATCCTAGCCAGGGGGCAGGCGTCAGAGGGTCGGGGTGCCACTGTTGGGAGGCCTGAGGTACCCAGAATTTGTGTAGAGAGGACCACAGGAAACAAAGCTATGCGAGTGGCAGGCAAGCAGGGGGAGTCGGGTGGCCAGTATCCGTGGGAAGCCTGGGACACACAGGCTCCCTTGGGGAGGGCGACAGGACCATCATCACAGGTCAGACTACAGCTGAGGGTTGCTGAGGGACCACCCATTCTGGACCCATGGTTAGATTGGATCTCCACCAGATGCCTCACATTGACGCTTCCGACTGACAGACCCAGCAGGAGAGCATCCTCTTCCTGGGATGTGTCATCTCAGAGATTTTTTCCCCGGCTCTTTGAGACTCCAAACTCTAACTCCTAGTAACTTGATCACCCTTATGTTCTAGTATATGGCCAGACGTCTGCCTAATGTGTGTGAGCTGTGCTGTGTGTATACCCATTGATCACCAGAGTCATTGCTTTTAAAAATGGCCTGTGACAAGAACATTGCAATATATCTTCTCCGGAAAAGATTAACACACATTTATAGCTGTGTATAAAGTGAAGAAAAATAGTACTAAGGCAATTGAGGACCTAAACTAGAGCACATACAGACCAAAGATAAATTTTACAGTGGTTGTTAAAAAATGTAATAGGTTACAGAATGAGGTGCTGGAATTGCTTTCCCATGGGGAGAAATAAACAGGCTCTCAGTTTTCATCTGACGTGGATAATTTTGGAGGTATTTCGCCTAAAGGCAGGTGGATGAACTTGTTGGCTTTTGACGTTCTTTCCAGATAATGGTCCTATTGAGTGAACATATCCTTAAGAGAAGAGAAAACCTGTCATCCCCTAATTTATGCCCCATATTTTTACAATACACTGTAGGAGAGTCATAGTGGAAGGTAGATAGGAGACAGGGATTTTTATTCTGTTTTGACTGTTAAACTGCTTTGAGAATCTGAGGGTTCTAGACCCTCTTCCCTGAAAAATGCATAGATTCACTTATGTGCAAGGTTGTGCACACAATTCACAATTTCATTGGGATCTCTGAACCCTCAATTGGAGCCATAGTATAAGATCTGGCTAAGAAAAGGTATAACCAATTGACCATGACTCCTGAAGAAATGACAGCACGAGGTAATTGTTTGACTGTAATATTTTATTTAAGAAGAGAAAATGAAAAGCTAGGCTATACATCCTACATGAGTTTTATAACTAACTAGATAACCAATTGCTGTAAGAAATTATGTTACAGCCTCCTTCTTCCTCAATTAGGTATTTTCAAAACTACAAGAGATAATTGCTTTCAGTTTTTTTTACCTTAGCATACATTCGAGATGCCAGTATGTAGCCTGGTTTATATGTTTCGCAATAACCATGCATTCCTTGGCCATTGAGAAGATGGCCCTCTGCAGTGTGGTCAGAGTGGAGGTCCGTACCGAGCATGAGAACATAAGCTTCCTGTCCTGCACTGTCTCCCAAGCAGTTGACGATTCTCCCAGGAGCAACACTTTAGCCTATAGCCACGAGATACTTACCAATTTGTGTTTCTGACGTCACTGTGCAATTTAAAAAATTGTGCCCCACAAAGCATAGGAGAGAAAAAGCAATTTCTTTTTTTCATTTTCTAATTTCTTTCTCTTAAGAAGTAACCAAATAGGTTTTTCTCTTTAAATAGTAATGGGCTTGTCTGTTGTTTCTTTTGCATGCTGCCTGCCTCACCAGTGGCCTGAAATACAGGTGATGGTTTTATGGTGATGGAGGCTGGGGGTCCTGAGTCATCCATTTGCGAGTCAAAGGCAAGAGATCGGGCCTCGTGTTAGCTCTCTAGTAAGCAGCTGCTCTAAGGAGTTACTGCCTCCTTTAATAGGGCTACCTCTCTTTCCACTTCGCCACTGCCCATCTCTTCACTGGGCATCTCCATTGGATGCACCATAAACACCTCAGCTTCAGCAGGGTTAAAACAAATCCATAATCGCCTCCTTGAAACTGTTTCTCTTGTGTCCTGTGTCAGTGAATGACATTCATTTCCCCCCAGTGGCCCAAGCCAAGAACACAGGCATCATCTTGGCCTCTTTTCCTTTGCCATCCCGCCCCATTCCGTCAAGCCACCAAAACTCAGACTGCCATCCCTCTTCATTCCCGTGGGCAGTGTTGTAAAGGCCACCACCATCTTGTGTGTGCAGGGCCACGGTGGCCTTCTCCCTGGGATTTTTGCCTGCTCTCGCCCTGCCCACCGTCTTCTTCAGTGGAGGCGGCGTGCTTTCTCTTCAGAGAAAGACTCCTGCAAACTCGTCTTCTCACTCATTGACTTAAAACCTTTCAATGATCCCCCACTCTTCGTGGATAAATTCCAACTCCTTAACAGGTTTACAAAACCATGTATGATCTGGCACTTAGTTTCTAGCGTCATCTCTTGATTCTCTTTGCTCTGCCCTGTGTTCTGCACCCCAACTCTTTTCATTTCTTTAAATGTTCCTCCATTTCCCTTGTCTCTGCCCAGAACATGCTCTTCCTCCTTCTACTTGGCCGACTCTCCCTCAGCTTTCAGCTCTTGGGCTTCGATGTCTCTTCTTTCCAGCTTGGTTCTTGGGTCTGGTGCACAGGAGGGATTTGGTAAACATTTGTGTAGGAGAGCAAGGTAATTGCTGACCAATGCAGTATATTTTCTACCTTTCCTCAGTATAACCAAGAATAGACTGTGTTTGGTAGGACATAGATTCAAGTACAAATTTATCCAGAAAGTTCATCTGCACCATTGCTCTCCTGCCCTCGCTAAGCCAGCCCCTCCTAGGACTGGTAATGATGATGCCTCGCGAGCTTGTTTGCTTTAAAATGGCATCATCTGGATTTCTCCCTAGAGGTTGACCTCTTTCTTTTTTTTTTTTTTTTTTTTTTTAAATTTTTCAACGTTTATTTATTTTTGGGACAGAGAGAGACAGAGCATGAACGGGGGAGGGGCAGAGAGAGGGAGACACAGAATCGGAAACAGGCTCCAGGCTCTGAGCCATCAGCCCAGAGCCCGATGCGGGGCTCGAACTCACGGACCGCGAGATCGTGACCTGGCTGAAGTCGGACGCTTAACCGACTGCGCCACCCAGGCGCCCCAAGGTTGACCTCTTTCTTGGCAGGAGTTGCCCTGACCTTCAGCGGGAAGCCTATATTCCTGAAATAACCCATATCCTACCTTAGATTGACAGGAAAGGATACAAAAGGGCAGGTAGCATTGCCCAAGGACTTCTGTTTCTGGAAAATTGCTATACTTATAGTAACTGCAAAATATAAAAACCCAGCCCTGGAATCACCACAGCAGCAGTGAGCATAAAATCCTCTGAGCCATCAAAATAGAAGCTTCAGTATCATTACTTTCTCTGAAAGGAGACTCCCCCCCCCGCCGACCCCCAACGCAGGATTCTGACATTCAGCGTTTGCACTTGGGGAGCTGTAGGAAAGAAACATCCCCAAGCTGCAGGTGTGTTTTCTGCCATGACTTCCTATACCTTTTCTTGAAGAGGTTGCAGTATAGTGGTAGGTTTTTCTAATGGCATTTTGTTGTTGGCCAGAGCCGCCGGCGTGAAGTTGAGTAGGCAAGCATTCAGTTATGCGGTGGGGGTGCCAGAAAGCAACCCCCCTAAAGATCGTTCTCTCCCATTGATTACCCAAACTCCTATATTCTTATTGCCCTCTTTTCAAGCCTTCTTTCAAATAGTGATGCTTTAACATGAAAGCATGTCACGTGTTTCACAAAAGAAGATCGGGGCAGCAGGGCAGACCAATGGAAGAAAAAGAGGAAGTTTGAGGGACAGAAACAGAACTGAATGTGGAACTGTGAAACATGGGTCATGCCAAAATCAAAGTCTAGTTAATAAAGGTTTTTTGGGGTGTACTTTATTCTTTGTTCCCAGCACGCTTGTCTTGACTTAATAATTAATGGTTGAGTGTTTTATGTGCCTCCGTGAGAAAAGTGAGTGTTACTAATTGGACTCTTATAACTGGCTCCAAACGTTATTAGAACTAGCCACAGACACATCAGAATTGTTTGGTTTTATATTTGCACACCTCACTTATGTAACAAATGACCAGAAGGCAATAACAGCCTGCAGTTTTTGAAGTTCCACACTTGTCCATTTTTGAAGCAGTGTCTGTAAAGAGGTGATGTTTAGGAAGAGGCCACTTAAATTACCTAGAAATATCCCAGAAGAAAAGTGGGCAAAAGATTGGAGTGGACAATTCACAACAACAAAAGTGCAAATATCCAATGTTAATTTCACTGAATGCATTTAAGCACACTATGAATAACAGAAAATTAAATTTTTAAAATTTATTGATTTATTTTGAGAGAAAGAAAGAGTGTGAATGGGGGAGGGGCAGAGAGAAAGAGAGAGAGAATGCTGAGCAGTCTCCACAGTGTCAGCACGGAGCCTGATGTGGGATTCAAACCCACCAACCGTGAGATCATGACCTGAGCCAAAGTCAGATGCATAACTGACTGAGCCACCCAGGCGCCCCAGAAAATTAATTTTTAAAAATGCAATATGGGCTTCAAAGTTAGAAGCTTACTTTGGGGACAAAAAGAGGTAAATAAAAATATACATAGGTCCATATCAAAAGCCTTAAAATTATTTATATTCCCTAATATAGTCATTCCACTTCTAGAAAATTTATGCACAGAAAATAGAGAAATATTGAATGACTTGTGTAAACAGGTATTTTCACAGCTTTGTCTTTGGTATCAAACACTTTGGTAATAACCTCTGTGTTGCTCAGTTAGAAATTAAATAATTTCCATTCTTAGGGTAGAATGCTGTTATGCTATTAAATATAGTTCCCAAGCATATTTAACAGCATGGGGAAATATTTGTAACATAAGGCTAAGGAAAATATCAGAATATATATTAATTGTAGGATGCTAATGTAAAATGTAATAAATTTTAAAGTATGTATCATAAAAAATTCACAGGTATTCAAAATGTATATATATTTTAAATTGGCATCATTTTATAATTACTATATGTCATGATGCTCACAGAGGCAATCCTTACTTTTTTTTTTTTAATGTTTGTTTATTTTTGAAAGAGTGGGAGAGACCAAGTATAAGCCGGGAGGGGGCCGAGAGAAAGGGAGACACACAATCTGAAGCAGGCTTCAGGCTCTGAGCTGTCAGCACAGAGCCCGATGTGGGACTCAAACCCACGAACCGTGAGATCACGACCTGAGCCAAAGTCGGACGCCCAAGCGACTCAACCACCCAGGCGCCCCGGCAATCCTTTACTTTCACGGGGCTTTAATATGTACAAATTTCAGCCAGATAACAGCAGTCCTCCGCAAGATCGTTCGGTTTTCAGTCACTTTGTTGGATTCACTCTGAGTAATTGCGTGAAGTACAGACTTTGCTGCTAGCTCTTCAGTGAAAAAATCCGCATGTACATAATTGATGTGCATCATCATCAGTGACCAGTCGTGCACTTACGTGAAAATCTGCCAGTGATTGGTCACGTTACATGTATTATTTAGTTCACACGCAGCAAAGCATGTAGTTACGTTGCCTCCTTGTCTTCCAATGATAAACCCATGAAGCATTTTACAAAAGCGGATAATTGACTGAGAGAATTGTGCAACGAAGACAGAAGGGCAGCAAAGAAGCTAAAAGCGATTAATGATGCAAGGGAAATTTGAAACTAATGTAAACGGAGTTGCAGGAGGAACAGCAGACGTCAGGAATGTTGACAATGGTTAAGAGGTTCTAGATAGGCAGCCAGAGGAACTTAGTGGAAGTGAAGTCATCTACATAAATGAGGAAAGTGATTTTGAAGAAAAGAAGGGAGTCTCAGAGGGAGCAAGGCAGGCAAAAAGAAAAAAAAAAGGCAAAAACAAAAACAAGAAAACCTTCACATTACGAGAATCCTGGGAGATATTTTCCAACAGTGAAAGCATAAAGGATAAAATGTTGGGAGGTGAGCCAGAGTTAGAAAGGAGCATGACAGTTGCCCAAGGCATAGAAAAAAATGCTCTCTCTGTATGGTGAGTTGCATGACAGAAAAGCAGCAAGCACCATTCAAACTACTCTTGATAAGTATTTTTTCAGAACAACAAAAACAAAAACAAACCCTTAATTCTCACTGTTTGTAATGTTTTGGATTACAGCAGTAAATATCAGGTTTACTGTTTATGTATTCTTCTGCACGTTTATAAGACACATACACACTTACTCTTGATACTGAAAGTTTTTAATGTTTTGATAAACTTTAAAGGTCATGGCACAGTTGTAACTTCCCCACTCATTAAGATCATTTTGCATGGTTAAAATTTGCCTGGTCATTTTTGCGGTCCCCTCCTACCACGCAGAGTAGGTAGTCAGGACAGACGTACTCTGCAGTGGTTAACTCTGGGTGGTAGGAGGACATGTGATTTCTATTTTTTTTACTACCATCTGTAGCTTTCAGCTTTTATAAATTTGAACATTTGTTACTTTCATAATCATAAAAGGTTTTAAGTCCTCCTTTCTACCTTATATAATCCCATCTTACTCAGCAGAAAACAATTTCTACTATTGAATTTCTATTTCCTCTGCCCTTTCCCAGCTTCCTACTACCCTCTCGTGAATGAGAGACCTCCCTTTGCCGTCAGCCAACAGCTGGTCTTTGTTGTGGTTGTTGTTACAACGTGAAGTCGCCTTCCGCCTCGTCTTCCACAGTGTCCTCAGGACAACTTTTCTTTCAGTGAAGTGTGGAGCAGCAGTTTCCGCCAGAGACTTGCAGCTTCCTGACAATAGATTCTTGAATTACAGAGATCCAGAGTATACTCCTCCGAAAATATACGAGATCTCCAGTATATCTTCATAAGCATTATGCATAAGATCAAGGAACGGCCGCAGACTAGCCAATTCATCACACAACAAAAGATAGCAAAGCCTCTAATAGGCTTACAGGTGCCCTCGGGCCCGTGGAGGGAACAACTAACTACATGAGTTGGGCCAAGGATGAAGGGCTGGTTGAATTTTTTTCCAATTTGTTTTTTCTTGTGGTAAAATAAGCATAAAATTTACCACGTGAACCATTTTTGTGTATACAGTTCACTGTTACTAAATATATTCATAATGTTGTATAGTCATCTCTACTGTCCATCTCGACATCTCTTTTTATCTTGTGAAACTGATAGTCTCTACCCGTTAAGCAAGAACCTCCCATTCCTTTTTACCCCAGCCCCTGGCAGCCACCATTCTATTTCCTGTCTCTAAGATTTGACTACTCTAAGTACTTCGCATAACGGAGTCATACAGTATTTGTCATTTTGTGGCTGGCGTCTTTCAGCATAATGTCCCCAGGGTTCATCCATGTGTTAGAATTCCCTTGCTTTTTGAGGCTAAATAATATTCCAGTGTGTGTGTGTCCTGCATTTTGCTTATCCATTCATCTGCTGATGGATGCTTAGGTTCCTTCCCACTCCTAGCTGTTGTGGATAACGCTGCTGTGAACTCGGATGTACAGATGTCTTTTCAGACTCTGCTTTCAGTTCTTTGGAATATATGCCTGGAAACAGAATTGCCAGATCCTGTGGCAATGCTGTTTTCAATTTTTTGAAGAGCCGCTATCTGTTTTCCGTGGCAGCCATTCCATTTCACATTCCCATCAATAGTATGCAAGAGTACACCTTTCTCTATATCCAAACAAACCAGCCTGTTGTTTTCTGTTTTGTTGATAGTAGGCATCCTAATGGATGGGAGATGCTATCTCATTATAGTTTTGACTTGCATTTCCCTAATTATTAGTAATATTGAGCTGCTTTTCGTGTGCATATTGTCACTTGAATATCTTCTTTGTAGAAATTTCTATTCAAGGTTTTTGCCCATTTTTTAATCTGGTTGACTTTTTGTTGTTGATTTTTTTTTTTTTTTAATTTTTTTTTCAACGTTTTGGGACAGAGAGAGACAGAGCATGAACGGGGGAGGGGCAGAGAGAGAGGGAGACACAGAATCGGAAACAGGCTCCAGGCTCTGAGCCATCAGCCCAGAGCCCGACGCGGGGCTCGAACTCACGGACCGCGAGATCGTGACCTGGCTGAAGTCGGACGCTTAACCGACTGCGCCACCCAGGCGCCCCTGTTGTTGATTTTTAAGAACTCCCTATATATTCTGGATATTGATCCATTTTAAATACGTTTTTGATAACATTTTCTTCCATTCTGTAGACTGATTTTTAATTTTTTGAAATGTTTATTTATCTTTGAGAGAGAGAGAGAGAGACAGAGTGTGAGCAGGGGAGGAGCGGAGAGAGAGACACAGAATCCGAAACAGGCTCCAGGCTCCGAGCTGTCAGCACAGAGCCTGACGCGGGGCTCCAACCCATGAACCGCAAGATCATGACCTGAGCTGAAGTTGGACGCTTAACCGACTAAGCCACCTAGGCACCCCAGTTGATTTTTAAAAATTACGTTGATAGGGGTGCCTGGGTGGCTCACTTGGTTAAGTGTCCAACTCTTGGTTTCAGCTCAGGTCATGATGTTCCGATTTTGCGGGTTCAAGCCCTGTCTTGGGCTCTGTGCTGACGGTGCAGAGCCTGCTTGGGATTCTCTCTCCCTCTCTCTCTCTCTCTCAAAATGAATAGATAAACTTAAAAAAATGTTGATAGTATCTTTTGATGCCCCAAATTTTCATGAAGTCCAGTGTGCCTGTGAAAATTTTTCATTTGTTGCCTGTGCCTTTGTTGTCATATCCAAGAAATTGTTGCCAAATCCAGTGTCATGAAGCTTTCGCCCAACGTTTCTTCTAAATATTTCATAGTTTTAGGTATTAGATTTCAGTCTTTGATCCATTTTGATTTAATTTCTGTATATGGTGTTAGGTCTACCTTCATTCGTTTGAAAGTGGGTACCAGTTTTCTCAGCATCATTTGTTGGAAAGACTGTCCTTTTCCCATTGGATGTTCTTGGCACCTTGTCAAAAACAACGTAGGGGTGTGTGTGTGTGTGTGTGTGTGTGTGTGTGTGTGTGTGTGTGTGTATAAGGATTTGACCGTGTGTGTGTGTGTGTGTGTGTGTGTGTGTGTGTGTGTAAGGATTTATTTCTGGACTCTCTATGTTCTGTTGGTCTCTATGTCAGTCTGTATGCCAGGACTACAATGATTGAAGTACTATAGTTTTGGGGTTTTTTTGTTTGTTTGTTTTAGAGAGTGTGCTAGCAGGGGAGAGGGGCAGAGGGAAAGAGAGTATCTTAAGCAGGCTCCATGCTCAGCCTAACAAGGGCCTCAATCCCACAACCCTGGGATCATGACCTGAGTCTAAATCAAGAATCAGACACTCAACTGACTGAGCCACCCAGGCGGCCCTAATCACTGTAGTTTTATAGTAAGCTTTAAAATCAAGAAGTCTGAATCATCTAGTTTTGTTGTTCTTTTTCAAGATTGTCTTGGCTATTTGGAGCCATTTGAGATTCCACATGAATTTGTAGAGGGGTTTTTCTATATCTAGAGAAAACATCGTTGGGATTTTGATAGGGATTGCACTGACTCTGTAGGTTGCTTTGGGTAGATTATAGTGTATTACATTGATCCCTTTTTATATGTAGACTCATTCTTGCATCCCAGGAATAAATCCCACTTGTTCATGACATCTAGTACTTTTAATATGCTGTTCCTGAATTAGGTTTGCTACAGTTTTGTTTGTTGTTTTTTTTTTAGAGGATTTTTGCATCAGTGTTTATCAGGGATATTAATCTGTAGTTTTCTTGTAGTGTCCTTGTCTGACTTTGGCATCAGGATGATCCTGGTCTCTCAAAACAAGTTGGGAAATGTTTCCTTCAATTTGGGGGAAAGTTTTGAGACAGATTAGTATTCGTGCCTTTTTTTTTTTTTTTTTTTAATGTTTGATAGAATTCACCAGTGAACCCATCAGGTCCAGGGCTTTTCTTTGTCACGAGATTTTCGATTATTGATTGAAAGTCTTTACTAGTTGTACTTCTATTCACATTCTCTATTTATTTGTGATTTAGTTTTTGGTAGGTTCTGTATTTGTCCAGGAATTTGTCCATTTGTCTAGGAATTTGTCCATTTCTTCCAGGTTATCCAATTTGTTGGCTTACAGTTGTTCTTAGTACGGTCTTCTAATCCTTTTTAATTCTGCCTAATTGGCTATAATATTCCCATTTTAATTTTTGGTTTCAGTAATTCGAGTCTTTTCTCTCTTTTTTTTCTGTCCATCTGGCTAAAGGTGTGTCCATTCTGTTAATCTTTTAAAAGAACCAGCTTTTGGTTTCATTGATTTTTCACTATTCTTCTGTTCTTTATTTCACTTATCTCTGCTCTAATATTTTTTGTTTTATCCCTTCTCCTAGCTTTGGGTTGAGTTTTTCTTTTTCTTTCCCCCTAGTTTCTTGAGTTGTAAAGTTAGGTTGTTGATTTGAAATATCTTTTTTTAATATAAGCATTCATAGCTATAAATTTCCCCCTTAGCATTGATTTTGCTGTCTCATAAGTTTTGGTATGTTGTGTTTTCATTTTCCTTCATCTCTAAGTAGTTTCTACCTTGCCTTATGATTTCTTCTTTGATCCATTGGTTGTTTATTTATTAATTTCCATAAATTTGGGAATTTTTTAGTTTTTGTTTTATCACTGTTTTCTAACTTCATCCTGTTGTTTTTGGACAAGATCATTTGTATGATACCTATTTTTTTTAAATTTTTATTTATGTATTTATTTTGAGAAAAAGAGAGAGCGTGAATGAGCAGGGGAGAGGCAGAGAGAGAGAGAGAGAGAGAGAGAGAGAGAGAGAGAATCCCAAGCAGACTCTGCACCATCAATACAGAGCTGATGCCTGGCTCGAACACATGAAACTGTGAGATTATGACCTGAGGAGTTGGATGCTCAACCAACTGAGCCACCCAGGCACCCCATCTATCTTTTTAAATCTATTGAGAGTTAGGTCACTTCTCTTTTCATGCTTCCAAGATTCTCTTTGTCTTTGGCCTTTGAAATTATAAGTATAGTGTGTCTCAGTGGGTTTTTTTTTTTAGTTCATTTTACTTGGAATTGATTGAACTTCTTGGATGTTTATATTCATATCTTTCATCAAATGTGGAAAATTTTCAACCAATCTTTCTTCAAATATTCTGTCTACCCCTTTCTCTTTCTTTTTCTTCTCAAACTTCCACAGTATGCATATTGGTCTACTTGATGGTGCTCTATAGGTCTGTTAGGCTCTGTTCACGTTTCTTCAATCTATTTCTTTCTGTTTCCCAGCCTCGATAATATTCATTTTCCTATCTTAATGTTCACTAATTCTTTCCTCCTGCTCAAATCTGCCTTTGAATCTCTCTGGTGTATTTTCCAGTTCATTTATTGTACTTTTCACCTCCATAATTTCTTTTTGGTTTCTTTTTTAGATTTTTCTTTTTATTTATGTTTCCATCTTGTTCATACACCGTTTCCTTGTCTTTTCCATACAACTTCCTTTAGTACTTTTAGAGCATATTTAAGATTGTTGCTTTAAAGCATTTGTCTAGTACATTTGCCATTAGGGTTTTTTCAGGGACAGTTGATGTTTATTTACTTTTCTCTTTTGAATGTGCCGTGTTCACCTATTTCTTCGTATGCCATGCTGTCTTAAAAAAATTTGTGAGAGCTGGACATTTGAATCTAATAATGATAACTCCGTCAATTAGATTTTCCAACTTCCCCAGGGTTTGCTATTTTTTTCTTGTTGTTCATTTACTTATGTTTGTGGTTGCTGTAGGCTGTCTTGATGCTAAGGATCAGTTTGCTGTGTGAATACAAGGTCTTTTCAGGTCTTTTCCGAGCGTGCGCCTTTCCCCGGGCACAAGTGGTGACTTTCTGATTTTCTCAGTATGTGTAGTTGCTTTTTACCGTCTGGTTTTCAAAAGAGGAAAAACAGAAAAATGAGGTGGGGGGACGTTGTGAGGGGAGGTGAGGGAGAAGGATGCTGTCTTTTAAATATGGAAGTCACTTTATCTAGAGGGAGAGGAACTTGCCACAGTGAGGGAGGCATAATAAGAGTGGCTGCCTGCCTTTTTGCCTGCACCTCTGTGATCAGAAGCAGTAGTAGTCAGTGATTAAAGAACAGATTCCTGATATTTGGAGGACTGAATCCTTTTTGTCTACCCTAGCGTCTATAAGCTGCCCCCAAAACACATGAATGACTGTCTGCCATGGGGCTTGGGGTGGGGAATGGGTAACTACCACTGTGCTGAGAGCTGGAATTGCACAAAATTAACCTCAATTTACTGTCCAAGCCTTCTTCTGTCGTTGTAAGCCTTCAGTAGGTTCCAGAATTCCAGAGTAGTTGCATCGGACAGATTCTGCTACTGCAATTGTTGTCTAAGTGGGGAGACAGATTCCTGCTGCCTTTTACTCTTACCCAGATCCTCCAGGGCTTTTTTAATTTTATTGGAAGAATGGGTTGACAGTGTGCCAACCACATGTGGCGTGAGGATGGGTGAAGGACCGAAGGACTGTGCATCCCAGGTAGAGGACATACTAATCGGCATAAATTATCATTGGAAATTTGAGGCTCTGAAGGTAACGGTAGGGTTGGAACTCAGGGTGTTCTAAAGAAATGCACTTTGCAAAGTTGTCGGGGACAGATAGTGAAAAAAATATGTAAGCCTTTTTACTAAGTGTAAATCTTAATTAAATAACCATTATCACTTTATTTTTTTTTAAGTCAGATGAAACCTGGCATTCTCAATGGATGCTGAAATTAGTGGGTAAATGTATAATGAGAAATAAGAAATAAAATCTCAAGTTACTTCTCCACAAGATACAAAAGAAACAATTTTGATTGTTACAGTGCACAAAACTGTCACCACTCTAAGCAAGCGATCAAAGTTAGTATCACCAGTGATAAGCTTTATGGACATCCTGTACCTACTGGTATAGAATGCACTAAAAAATGTACAACATCACTTCTCTGGTATTCCTGGAAAAAAAAAAAAAAGCATTACCAAGATTTAATCACGAGAAAACATCAGACAAATCAAAGTATCTTCCACACTAACTGGCCACTCGTCTTCAGAAGTGTGGAGGTCAGTAAAATCCAAGAAAGACTAGATGGACTGTCACAAGTTGGAGGAGACTAAGGAGGCACAGCAGCTAAATCCTATCTGAATCCGGCTTGGGTCCTGGACATTAGTGGAAAAACTGGCGAAACTTGAGTGAGGTCTATAAATTCGTTAATAATAATGTCTCCACGTTCAATTCTTGTTTGTAGTAACTATACTATGGTTCTATCAGATGTTACTATTTAGGGCAGTAAAGTACACTCATCTTTCCTATTCGTTGTAGCTCATTTAAGTCCCAAACGGTATCAGAATAAAAAATTAAAAATTAAGGACTTTGAGTAAGGAAGAAATCTGGCTCCCATATGCCATCACTTTTTTTTTTTTTTTTTTTACTACAAATGCCCTTTTCCCTGAATTGACTTTCCGCCGTAAAATTCTTGAAGGTTATCTTGTTTCCCAAGAGTGTGGCGCTTGGAGTTCAGTGTCCCTAGCTCTTAGGCACTACCTCCTGGTAGTCCCTTCTGAAACCTGCCCCGTGTGGCCTGCCCCTTGTTTCCCAGTTGTGAGCCCTTCCTGTGGTTTGGCCACTTCCCTGTCTCGCAGTTCTTCAAGCTTTTATGTCACAGAGAGCCAGCTCTCAGGTTATTTTGAAGAATCTACGGGAAACTGAGGCATCATTTTTTCTAATGTGGATCATCTAACATAGCTGTGTTTAGTCTCATTCTGGGGCAGTAATGGTGCATTTTTGGAAGAATTTTAAGCAAGAGCGTGCTATCAGGTTTTTTGTTTCAGCCTGAGTACTGAGTTGCGATGAAGCTGAGAGGAGGAACAGAACGAGGTGACCAGGGTGCCCAGGACAGAAAGTTGCACAAGGGAGGGGCCACCTGGGTGGCTCAGTCGGTTGGGCATCTGACCTCAGCTCAGGTCATGCGTTCAAGCCCCGCATTGGGCTATGTGCTGATGGCTCAGAGCCTGGAGCCTGCTTCAGATTGTGTGTTTTCCTCTCTCTCTGCCCCTCCCTTTTTCCCCTCTCTCTCTCTCTCTCTCAAAAATAAATAAACATTAAAAAATTTCTTAAAAAAAAAAGAAAATTGCACAAGGAGAGAACCTCAGAGATCTACAGAGGGTTTCTCTTAGATATTCTGCAGGGTATGTGTGTGTGAGGCAGCAACCCAAGGCCAGGGACCAAAACACCCATAAGGATTAGAGAGTAGTGTCAGTTACTCACACATGGGCAAAAATAGTTCTTTTTCCCATCAGACAGACTGGAAAAAATTCTTAATTCATGGAACATTGGAAAAGATACTCAGGAAGATCTTGGCTCAGCGGTGGGGAATAATTAGTCCTAGACTGAATGCTGCTCCAGACCCACCTAACACATCATAAAAACAAGATCTGAAGGGATCGAACTGTTTCTAATTAACAGAACTGCCTCCAAGGGGAAAACAAACCTCACAAGTATTTTCAGGAATGCACATATATCAAGCGCTCAACAGGGTTAAATTCACAGTGTCTAGCATCTCTCCCAAGGATAATTGACCATTTAAACCACAGTAATAGCCATGTGTATTGTGAGCTTTATAAAAGCATGTGTGTACGTAAAATGCAAAATCTGGAAGGGAAAAAGTGAAAGTCTACTACTGAACGATTCTTCCACTAATGTGAAATTCTGTAATATGACTTGAGAGGTCGACTTTGTTATGTTAAAGACGATACTGTTAAACCCTAAAGCAGCCACTGCACAAGAGAGTCATAACTCTAATCAACCAAGGAGATGAATAATAAAAAATATTTTGTTAAAGAGAAGACAAAAAAAGAGAGAGAAAAACGAGAACAGAAACTTCTGGAACAAATAGAAAACAAATGGCAAAAAGATAGACTTAAACCTAACAGGATGAACAATCACAAAAAATGTAACCAGTCTAAGCACCTCAAATGAAAGTCAGTAATTGTCATATTGGGTCAAGAACCAAGAGCCAACTATATACTGCCTAAAAGAAACTTACTGTAAACATAATGACATGAGTAGGTTAAAAGAAAAAGAATGGAAGAAGATGTGCCCTACTAATACGAGTCAAGAGAAAGCTGGAGTGACTATTTTAATATGACACAAAGTGGATTTCAGATCAAAGAATATTACTAGGGATATAGAAGGTCATTTTCTTTCTTTTTTTAATGTTTATTTTTGAGAAAGAGAGTGCCCTGCAGGCTCAGTGCTGTCAGCGCGGAGCCCAGGGTGGGGCTTGAATTCACAAACTGAGATCATGACCCGAGTTGAAATCAAGAGTCAGACGCTTGACTGACTGAACCACCCAGGCACCCAGGAAGGTTGTTTTCTCATGATAAAGTGATCAGTTAATCAAGTAGACATACTAGTCCTAAATAAACTACATGAAACAAAATCGTGTTGGCAGTACAAGGATGAAAAGATAAATGCAATTTTAGTCAGAGATTTCACTGCCCCTCTCCTGATATGTGATAGAACAGGTTGAAAGAAAACGTAAGGACCGAAAGGGCTTAAAAAAATAAATAGAATCTCTTCCTCACATCCCTTCAAGAAGTCATTCCATTTGCTTGACACTGCTTAAAATTCCTTTAATTGAAATCAAAATATTAGGCTTGGATTTCCTCCTTGGGAGAGTTAACAAATCAATGTGCATGCATTTCTAGCAAGTCAATGATGGCATTCAGATTGTTTCCATTTTCGTTTGGGGTGTAGGTGGTAAAACAGAAAGGCTTGGTGTTCATGAGGTGGGGCAGGGATGCTCCTAAGAGCACACAGGACAGTTGACCTTCAACCTGGGCCTCAGAAACCTTTCTCCGTTCCAAGAGTGGCCAGAACCTAACCTCAGAGGCACCCCTTACCTGTGTGAGTGGGAGCCATGGGGGCTGTTTGGTCTGCCCAGAGTGTAGTGTATTAAGACACAGAAACCAAGCAAGGCAGCATCTTACTGCTAGCTCTTTTCCCTCTAAAGATACCTGACAGTCTCTCCATCAGATGGAGAGAAATATCTGGAGTGTACTTTAGCTTCAGCTTCTTGAGCATTTTTCCAGATACACCTTATCATTTTTAGTGAACAGTGAATTTTTTCCTAAATATAGGATTTGAAATGCCAGACTCAAATCTGATAGGTACCTCCAAGCTTCTTGGGGGACTCAGAAGCACACATCCCTCCCAGTCTTTTTGCCAGTGGCCAGCACAGTAGGAAAACTTCATAAATATTTACCAGTTCTGCAATTCTCACAGTAGCTGCTATCAACAGAATTCACTCCAGCTCTGCCAGTAAAGGTCAACATACTGTTCTGTTGAGTGGAAACTGAGAACAATTTGGTTGGCTTTCCTGTGGCGGTAAATAAGCTCTGTAAGTGCTATGATACACACACACATATATATTGGGTCTCCAAAATAAGTACTAGATATGACTTAGCATAAAACTCTAGGTTGAACGTTAAAATGTTGTCGTCTACTTTCTGACTCAGTTCCATGTCTTGGAGTCTGTGCTATACCCTTGAAATGACTAGATTAGTGACTTCAGAAAAAAGAAGACGAGGTTTTTGGATCTGTATCACTTGTGATGATTGCTAATTGTAATTGATGTTTGAGGACTTTCCTGAGGGAGCTGGATTGTGTCCCTTCGCTGCAGAGGACATCACCAGCAGTCTCTTCCCAAGCAGACTGTTTGGGGCAGGTAGCCCATACCTTGTCCTTATCCAGTGACCCAGTGCAACCAGTTGACACAGTGTGTAAAGGCAGCATTATCATCCAGTTCATTTGAAAGCTTGACCAGGAGGTAAAATGACCATTTCCTGCCACCAGACTAGTGGTTGGATAAGAAGAGCTCTGTGGGCCTCTTCAAACTCTATGATTTTAAGATTCACCTGAGATAATGATAAATACCTAATATCAGTTTGAAATGGCATAGTGTTTTTAAAACATATCAACCAGAAATATTCTTCAAAAATATTGGTTATATGCAGTTCCATTTTCCTACTTTTAGAGAATCTGTTGGGAAGTCCTAGCCACAGCAATCAGACAAGAAAAAGAAATAAGAGGCATCCATATTGGTAAGGAAGAAGTTAAACAGTCGCTGTTTGCAGATGACATCATACTGTACGTAAAAAAACCCTAAAGACTGCAGTGAAAAAACTTTAGAAGTAATAAATGAATTCAGGAAAGTTGCAGGATACAAAATTAATACCCAGAAATTAGTAGCATTTTTATACACTAATAATGAAGTAAGAATAAAGAAAAGAGAAATTAAGAAAATAATTCCATTTTCAGTTGTGCCAAAATAATAAAATACCTCGGAATAAACTTGAAAGGAGGTAAAAGACCTGCATTCTGAAAACTATAAAACATTGATTAAAAATATTGATAATAACACAAACGGGAAGGTATTTCATGCTCATGGACTGGAGGAATTAATATTGTTAAAATGTTCATACCACCCAAACCAATCTACAGATTCAGTGCAATCCCTACCAAATTACCAACAGAATTTTTCACAGAACTAGAACAAATAATACTAAAATGTGTATGGAACCACAAAAGACGCTGAATAGCCAAAGTAATTCTGAGAAAGCAGGACAAAGCTGGAAGTAACCTAATTCCAGATTTCAAGATAGACTATAAAACTGTAGTAATCAAAACAGTATGGTACTGGCACAAAAACAGACACACAGATCAATGGAACAGAATAGAGAGCCTAGAAATAAACCCATGCTTACATGGATAAGTAATCTATGAAAAAGTAGGTAACAATATACCACAGGAAGAGACTGTCTCTTCAATAAATGGTGCTGGGAAAACTGGACAGCTACATGCAAAAGAATGAAACTGCACCACTTTTTAACACCATACACAAAAATAGGATTAATGACCTAAATGTGAAAACCATACAATGTGAAACCATAAAAATTCTAGAAGTGCACAAAGACGGTATTTTCTCTGATACTGGCCATAACAGCATTTTTCTAAATATGCCTGCTAAGGTAAGGGAAACAAAAGCAAAAATAAGCTGCTAGGAATACATCAAAACAAAAAGCTTTTGCACAGCAAAGGAAACCATCAACAAAACAAAAAGGTAATCTGAATGGGAGAAGGCATTTGCAGTTGGTGTATCTAATAGTAGGTTAATATCCAAAATACATGAAGAACTTCTAGAACTCTGCACAAAAAAATTTTTTTTTGATTAAAAAATGGGGAGAAGACCTGAATAGGAATTTTTCCAAAGAAGACAACACACACATGAAAAGATGTTCAATTTCACTCATCATCAGGGAACTACCAATCAAAACCACGATGACATATTACCTCACACCTGTCAGAAAGGCTAAAATCAAGAAGACAAGAAATAACAAGTATTGAGGAGAATATCGAGAAAAAAGACCCCTTGTGTATTGTTGGTGGGAATGTAAGTTGGTCCAGCCACTGTGGAAAACAGTATGGAGGTTCCTCAAAAACTTAAAAATAGAACTACTAAATGATCCAGTAACTCCACTGCTGAGTATTTACCCAAAGAAAATGAAAACACTAATTTAAAAAGATATATGCACCCCTGTGTTTATTGCAGCATTATTTACAATAGCCAAAATATGGGAGCAACCTAAAAGTCCCATCAGTAAGTGAATGGAAGAAGATGTGTGTACACAAACACACACACACACGAATATTATTCAGCCGTTAAAAAGGATGAGATGTCACCATTTATGACAACATGGATGGGCCTACAGGGTATTATGCTAAGTGAAATAAGTCAAACTAAGAAAGACAAATGTTATATGATTTTAGGCATGTGTGAGATCTCGGAAACAAAAAACAGAATCAGACCTATAAATAACAGAGAACAAACTGATGGTGGCCAGAGGGAAGGGGGCGGGAGGATGAATGAGCGAGATGGGTGACAAGGCGTGGGAAGTACAGGTTTCCGGTTATGGAATGAATAAGTGAGGGGAATAAAAAGCACAGCCTAGGGAATATAGACCGTGATATTGCAGTAGCATTGTGGCGTGACATGGTAGCTACAGTTGTGAGCATTGCACCACGTGTAGAGAGGTTGAATGTTGTCCACAGGCAACTGATGTAGCATCGTGTCGACTGTACTCAAATAATAAAGCAAGTAAAATAAAAATAGAGCATCCCTTGGGCCAACAAGTAATTGTCCTCTTATTTAGATCAAAGTTACAATTTATTCTTCTCTAGAATTTTATTGAGGAATCTGCGACTTACTTTAGGCCATGCCTGCATGATCTGGTGAAATAATTGGGTAACACCGACCTTGTTGGATTTGACCTCATTAGCGTACTTCTTAGAAGTCAGTTTATCATTCCTTTGCATTATAAACATACGTATGCATCTTCTAGTGGGTACTTTTATTTTCACTTTGACTGGATTCCCTGCAGTCTCTAGGAGGTTTTCTGTAGTTGGCTTGTCCTTGGGATTAAGCCGTCTTTAGGAACAGTAGTGTGACCCCTCTGAAAACATGGCATGCAGAGCTCATTGGCTGTGATCATTCCACCACCAGGGGCACGCCTGTGGGCCTGCACATTTTCAAATGGAGCAGACAACCTCTCGTTTTACAGAGAAGTAAATTTAAGTGTACGTTGTGCGGTTAAGCTATTTCTAGCTTTCTTTTTGTCAGTGTGAATTGAAGGGTAAAATTTTCAACTCATAACTTATTTTGTAATTATGGTTTAGCACATAATTAAAGATAGACTTGAGGCAAAAAAAAAACAGGAAACTCACATTTCATGTAAATGAGACCTCAAAGCTGTTTGGAATGTGGAGACCAAGATAATTACAAAATCCATCATGCAGAAACACTGCGAATACAGAAAATTCAATGTTTAACCCAGTGATCAGTTTCTCTTAATTTATCACTGAAACATAAATTGAGTATTGAAGAACTAAACTCCTTTTTGTGTAGCAGTTATTGTTTAATAATTAGTTGAAAACACTTTGAGCATTAATACTGAGCAAATACAAAATACCGACACACAAAATGATTCTAAAGTAAGGTATTTCCATGCCAGGGTCTCACTTACACGATACCACAAAGCACAAACAAAAAAGGAAAAAGTAGGCAGTCATCCTGACATATGGGCAGAATAGCTCCCTTCTGAGTTTCTAGTGAATGTGCGTGACTTCGAGTGGAACGTTTTTCTGGGTGTGTCTGTGAGGGTGTTTCTGGAAGCTAGTGGCATTTCAAATGGTAGGCTCAGTGAGGCTGATTGTCCTCGCCAGCGTGACTGGGCCTCATCCAGTCCCTTGAGGGTCTAAATAGGACAGAGAAGGAAAAGAAGGGTGAGCTTGCTCTGTGCTTGAGCTGGAACCTCTAAATTCTCCTGCCCCCATACGTTGGAGCTCCTGGTTCTGGGCTCTTCAGACTCAGAGTAGGTTTTACCCCATTGCCCGCCCCCCCCACCCCGCCCCTGCCCTGGCAACCCCGGATTTCTGGCCTTTGGGTTTAGATGGGAACTAGACCATCAGCTTCCCTCAGCCTGTGGGTGTGGCAGGCTGTAGAACTTGCCAGCCTCCATAATCATGTGAGCCAGTCCTTCATAATAAACCTGTCTTCTGCATACGTGAATATCTCTTGCTGGCTCTGTGTTCTGGAGAATCCTGTCTAATATGCTAAGTGGAAGGGTTATAAATTTTTAATTTTGATATTTATTGCCCAGTTGTCCTCCTCAAAAGGTAGAATTCCAATTTTCATTCTCACTGAAAGAGAAACTGCCTGTTCCCCCACAGCCTGGCTGATACTGAGGGTTTTTTTTTTTTGCTAACATTTTGCCTTTCTGACACGTGAAACATTGTAGGTTTTTGATGTCTTGTATTCACTTCATTGTGAATGAAGTTTATCCTCTTTTATGAGTTAACCATTTGTGTGTTTTTTTTTCTATAAATTGGTTTAGTGTAATCTTTGTCCATTTATTTCTACTTAGCTTACCTCTTTCTGTTGGTTTTTTGAAAGCTTTTTGTATATTAAGCTTATTTTGTTATAACAAGTACTAGCTTTCATTTTATCTTTGTATTTCTAATTTTTACTGTTATTTTAGCCATAAAAGTAGTTTCCATTTAGTAGTGAAATTTCTTTAGTATTTTCCTTCTTGACTTTTGAGGTGGTTTTTTTTTTTTAATTTAATGTTTGTTTATTTTTGAGAGAGAGAGCGCCAGAGCATGAGCGGGGGAGGGGCAGAGAGAGCTGGGGGAAGGGACAGAGAGAGACACAGAATCCGAAGCAGGCTCCAGGCTCTGAGCTGTCAGCCCAGAGCCCGACACGGGGCTTGAACCCACGAACCGCAAGATCATGACCTGAGCAAAAGGTCACACTTAACTCACTGAGGCACCCAGGCACCCCTGACTTTTGAGTTCTATGTCGTGTTTTAAAGGTCTTCGTATTTCAAGGTTATAACTATATTCACCCATATTTTCTTCTAGTGCTTTCATGTTTTGTTTGTTTTACATTTAGATATTTGATTTATTCGGGATGATTGTGTTATAAGGAGTAAGGTGGATGTCCATGTGGTGGCATATTTGTAAAAGATTACAGACATCGTGTACTATTAAGATTTTACTTAATCGGTTCTATTTATCTTTTACAGTAGAATGAGTAGATAAGTGGGAGTAGCACTTGGATTTCCTATGAAAGTACCATTTCTTTGAATACAATTGGTTATGTTTATTCTTTGCACCACAAAATTCAATATTTGGGACTAGTAGTAGGAGCTTTGCTAGGAGACAGTAGCGAAGCGTATCCGATGATACCCTCATCTCTTTAACCTAATTTGATGTCTTCCTAATAACAGTAAACAAAAGGGGATAAAACCATAGATATTCTTTTACATCACAGAAATGGAGATGAGAAGTGGCCTCCAGTATTCTGGCGTATTCCTCAAGTGTTACACGACAGAGCCTCCCTTTTACGTTATGTGATCCTCCAGGGAAAGTAGCATTTTCAGAACTGGTTTCCCCCATGGAAAGACATCTTTTCTTCATTGGTTCATCAGAGAGAAATAGTCAGACTCAAGACACGTTATGCTGTTTCTTTTGGGGTGATGCAGAAAACTCCATTTAAAACTCCAATGATGGATAACGGGTAATTTGCCATGCATTTTATGTGTCTATAGATATGTCTGTAGCATGTGTCCTTGTATCTATCTATATGAAACTTGACCTACTTCAAGGTCATCCTGATTGCATTTTACTTTGTCAGTCTGGTCTTTAACATCTCGGCCCCCTAAAATGTGTGCTAGATTTTTAAACCGTGGAAACTGCTTTTGCTTTGTTGCCAGTAGGGTTAATAGCCTGATAGCGTGCATGGAGCTGTCCATGTCCAGGCAATAGTAACAAAAAGAGAAATGGTCGCATCTTTATAAAGGGAATACAAAACAAAGTCATCCAATCCATTTGACATTGCACGTGAGGCCGTTTGGCAAGACACAATGGCGTTTCCATGATTCAGTTGGGTCGTCTCTGAACATCCACTCATTTACCTGTGGTTAAGTTCGGTTTGTGGGTCACCAGCTGAATGACCATGGGGGCGTTAGTAAGTCTCCATTCCTGCATCAAATAAAAGGAGGACATAGTAATACCACACGGGGTTGTTGGGAGGACAAAGAAGCAATGGGTGAAGAGCCGCTAGCATAGTACTTATTGGCACATAGTAAATACCCCCCTGTTTTTATCTTTGTTGTATCATTGTGGATGGTGGTATTATCTTTATTACTCAGTAGTACAATAACATGCAGTGAAAAACACATTATGGCTACAGTCTTGAAATACAATTCCTGGGTGTCTTTAGAAGTGGGCCGTATTTAAAATGAGCAGTAAACACTCTTGAGTTGGCTTCGTTTCATTTTTGCTACCCCCAAAAACGTCTTTGATTTTTTGTAAACTCAGAAAGCGTGCCTATGCATCATTCTTCTTGAAGCAAGAAAATAATGTGGATACTTAATAGTGTGGATATGTACCCGTAACCGTGATACAGCGAAGTTAGCAGTTTTGATAATGATGTTTGGCTTTTTTGTTTTGTTTAATGCCTGCAAAATTATCCTGCCTACGGCTCCCAGAGGCCCTTCCCATACAGCATGTTCTGTAATCATATTACTGATCTAATAAACATCTATCTCATTGTAATAAACTCTTTTTGTGAACAACCTCATTAATGTGCTGAAATAATGGACCCGGGGGTATTTCCAGCAATTTCATTGTAGCTCTAAAATTAGCTGCCCTAACAGCTCTATTGGTGGGGAAACTGCTGCTTCAGCCCCGCTGGTCGAGTCTTCTGCAGTGCCTTGCTGATCACGAAGGTGTGTGGGGCAGAGCTCCCAGTAAAGGTGCTTTGGGGGCAACAAAGTCCTACAGCATAAAACTTTAGACAAACACTCTCATGTTAGTTTTAATTCTGGATCAGTCTCTTTGAATAAATGAACCATTAGTTTATAAGACCGAGACTTTGCCTTATGGAATTCGTGCTAAACGTCTATATAATAAAGCCATAACTATGTTTAACTGATTTCCTATGGAGAATTTTCTTCTTCCAGTTGTAAAAATTGCCTGGTTTTATAAGTTTTTACTATTAGGAAGTGGTTTTTTAAATTTTATTAGCCTTGCACTTTTATTCTAAAATAGCCATTCTTGAATGGGAATAAAAACCTTTTTTAGGGATAAATGTGTTCTCTTTTATTCTTTTTCCTTTGGGGTACATTCTCTACCTCAAGCCTGTATTATTTAGAGGTGAGCTCTTCAGAAAGGAATTCTTTTAGTGTGAAGAGGACTTCAGGTATTTGTCAGTGAACTGTAATTTTAACAGGCTTCTAAATTATATAATTCTGTAATACATTTTTGAATCTTATAACCAAAAAGTAACATTTACACTTTCTTTTCTTTTCTTTTCTTTTCTTTTCTTTTCTTTTCTTTTCTTTTCTTTTCTTTTCTTTTCTTTTCTTTTCTTTCTTAACATTTATTTATTTTTGAGACACACAGAGAGACAGAGCGCAAGCAGGGTAAGAACAGAGAGAGAGGGTAGACACAGAATCCGAAGCAGGTTCCAGGCTCCGAGCTGTCGGCCCAGAGCCCGCCACAGGGCTTGAACTCATGGACCACGAGATCATGACCTGAGCTGAAGTCGGACGCTTAACCAACTGAGCCACCCAGACACCCCTGCCCTTCACATTTTCTCCAGCCATTATCTTTGGTTATAGCAAGTCTTGTATTTGCCTCATGTCAGTACCTGAGGGTCATGACAGAGGGTGCCCAGGAGATTTACCCTCTCTTAGATCTTAGGGGAAGGGAAGGCAGATTTATTCCAGATACTTATATTTGTGTATCTGTGGATGTGCGTAGTTGACACTGTTTCAGATATTTAAGTTACAAAAGGTGCCATAAGCACATTATAACACCTGCAACAATATAGAAACGGTTAAAGTACGAAGAACTGAAGTCTCCACCTAAAGGAAAACGAAACTACCCCCACCCCGGCCCGTGTAGCCACTGTTTACGTTTGACACGTATTCTTGCATTCTTTTCCGGTCTTTTACAATCACATGCGCTTGTATCATTGGTTTTGTTTCTTGTTTTGTTTTAGCTCTCATTCCTAAAAATAGGTTCATAGTATATGTAGATGTTTTGTAACTTTTTACTTACCTCAGTATTATGGGCATCTTTCCAAGTCAGTACTTTACTTATCAATCTCATTCTTTTTAATAATTGTATGGTATTTCATAGTATGAATGTATTACTCTCTCTCCAACTCAGTTGTCTCCCAATGGATGGCCATCCACATTGTTGTCACTTACTTGCTATTATAATCATCATACAGTACACATCTTTGTAAAATTTGAGGTGCTTCTGCATTTCCTTTAATTGGAAGCACCCAGAAGTGAGATGGGTAGGTGGAAAAGTACTTTTAAATTTCAATAAGTATTAATTACCATGTAACGTCCCAAATTTTTTAGCAGTTTATATTCAATTAAAGGTGTGGAAATGTACTAATTTTGCTACATCATCACCAGCATCACCTCTTCTGAGTGGCTTACTTTTAGCAGGTACACTGTGTAGAAATTCAAAGATGTCAGTTTAAGTATTATCACCAGAACAAATACTGTTGGGTAGGATGACCAATCAGAGTTATTTATGTTTTATTTTATTTATTTATTTTTTTTATTTATTTTTGAGACAGAGACAGAGCATGAACAGCGGAGGGGCAGAGAGAGAGGGAGACACAGAATCTGAAACAGGCTCCGGGCTCTGAGCAGTCAGCACAGAGCCCGACGCGGGGCTCGAGCTCACGGACCGTGAGATCATGACCTGAGCCGAAGTCGGACGCTTAACCGACCAAGCCACCCAGGAGCTCCTGAGTTATTTATGTTTTAAAAGTTAAACATTGATCACAGGATACAATCACCCTTTTTTGTCTTCTAGATGTCTTACGAGACTTGTTTATTAGAAATGATATTTTCAAGGGCTCCTTTATGATACAGAATATAACCTGTTCTTCGGCTAAAAGGAAAGAGGGAACATTTTTCTCTTTATATCCTGCTTAGATTTCTTTCACAAGCAGTTAGAAGGGTAAATACTAGAATTCCATTAATTACTTACCAAAAGAAAAAGGTTTCAAGATTAAAAAGAGAGAGAGAGAGAGAGAGAGAGAAAACAGACAACTGGATTGTGGTAATGCTATATTATGCATCTACAAGGTTATCATTAAAATATTGCAAGTCTAGGTGGCTTTACATGTGAGTTCTAAATTTTCAAGGAATAGACAGGTTCTGTGCTGTTTAATTTAGAGTACAGGAAAATATGGAAAGCTTTCTGATTCATTTTCAAAATACGAGAATAAGTTT
Organism: Lynx rufus; assembly: GCF_022079265.1. Lineage (NCBI taxonomy): Eukaryota > Metazoa > Chordata > Mammalia > Carnivora > Felidae > Lynx > Lynx rufus. The sequence continues at coordinate 8,994,550 of NW_025814867.1, read as the reverse complement.
AATGCCATAACCTACTTTAAAATAATACAGAACAGCTGTAAATCACTTTTATTTATGAATATAGCTAAGAAAATTAAAGTAAATCAAACCTAGCAATATGTTAAAGGACCAATATAACTAAATAGGGTTTGATCCAGAAACTCCAGAAAGAAGCACTAGAAAGGCATAATTTAATGCTTTAAGAAATTGAAGGAGATTAAAAACATGGTCATAATACTAGAAAGAGTAACTAGCCATTTTTCATTTTTTAAAACTTCATTTAAGATAGCGTGAAGCTTCTAAACATATCGAAAGTTATTTCCTAGAAATTAATAGTAAACATTAAAAAAACCAAACACTGAAGGTATTTTCATTAAAATTGGAAAAAGAGGAATGCCTTCTACTACCAGTAATGGTCAGCAATGATGGATGAGAGGTGGGATATTGTAGATAATTCTGTGAGATAAAATAAATAAATATTGAGTCGAAAAAAGGATTATTACTTAAGTTGGTAAAATTTTTATACCTAGGAAAATACTGAAATAAAAAACCTGTTGGAACTAAAAAATGAAGTTCAGTAAGCTGGCGTATCATAACGTAATGCACAAAAACCAGCAGCTTTTCTTTCTGCTGACGTTAATCTGACAGAAATAGAAATGGGGGGAGGGGAATCTCTTTTATAGCAGTGACTAAAATCACCCCATAATAAAAGCCAAAAAGAAATATAACAAGAAAATGCAAATCATGTGATAACTGGAGAACATTTTAAAAGACATAATATATGACTTAAATTCACGGAGAGGCGTGCTGGGTACCTGGTTGTAAGACTTAAAAATAGAGACTCTCCCAAAATCTTACACGAATTTAGTTTTTATCGGAATTCCATCCACACTTTTTTAGTTCATGGAAACGATCCTATGAAATAAATGTGAGATTTGCCATGAAAATCTTCACCAGGATGGCCTCTTTCCAACTGTTTGGTTTTTTTTCCTCCATACACTCACCTCCTGTCTCTCACAAGATGCCTTTGAAGGAAAAGTGCAGGGACTCAGAAAGGAGTAACTTCTAACAATGAAGAGAAGGGGGGGACATGGGAGTCAGTAGCAGGTAAGGATTTCAGTATATTTCTGGAGGACAGAAGGGAACCCGTAGAAGAATTAAACTGGGGCAGGAAAAACCTGGCTCCAAAACGCGCCAGCCTGGTGGGGGGGGTGTTGGTCTTCCCACCCAAACCCCACAGCACGTCTGGTTTTAGGGGAGGGGATGAAAATAGGGGCGTATGACCAACAGCTCCGATTTGATCCTTCGTATGCCCTTCTCCAGCTTTCACATGCTGGAGACTAAGTAGGCTAGTATTTGCCCTCCAAAACGGTGCCAGGACTTTTCCCTAAAGAAGTGGAAGCTGAGAAGAAATTAACCAGGACCACCGAGAACAGCCTTCCTTAATTTTCTGACGGGCAGTGGCAGTGGAAGTGATGCTGTGGCTCCCCGAAAGCAGAGCTTCCCCAGCTCCGCACCCATGGTGGAGGGACGGTCTGCCACCCGAATCCGTACCTTTAGCCGTGACCTGCCCCCTGAGCCCCACACTTGAATACCCTGGGCTGCCACCGCCTGCAACAGCTCCATAAGAACGTCCCCGCCGGTAGTGGTTCCGGCCGCCAACGAGGACCCGACTGACGTTTTGTGGGCTCTGTGCCCTCTTGCTGTCCCCTGTGACTGCCTTGGCCTGGCTTCTTGCACTTGACTCCAGTCACGCCGTCTCGTTGCTCAGGGCCTTGTGGATCAGCGCGAGGCATTTGGACTGGATTCTGAATGCAGGGAGATGTCATCGGAGGCCCCAAGCAGAAGAGTGATGCGATGCGACTAAAGTTTAAACAACCGCTGTGGCTTCTGTGTGGGAAACCAGCTGCGAGCAGCACAGAGGGCAGCGTGAGGGAACATTTGCCTGCTTCTTGAGCGGCTATCTCGCACGTGTTTCTCTCATCCAGTGGCGATGAAATCTACCTGAATCCCTCTATGGTCTCTGCCAGTTTGCTGCTTCAGTGGAATCATTTAAACCTCCTATATTGACTGGTTATGGTTGCTTAAAATTTTTTTTAATCTGTATTTATTTTGAGGGAGGGAGAGAGAGAGAGAGAGCGAGAGGGAGACACAGGATCCGAAGCAGGCTCCGGGTTCCGAGCTGTCAGCACAGAGCCCGACGTGGGGCGCGAACCCACGAACTGCGAGATCATGACCTGAGCCGAAGTCAGTCGTTTAATCGACTGAGCCACCCAGGCACCCCCAAGTTATGGCTATTTACACAAGCGATGTTTCCCTACTCTGTAGTTATTGACAAGGAACATGTGAAGTTTTGTTACAAAAGTCAGGATGGTGCGGAAGCCCCAGAAGACAAGACCCACTTGACCTCCCAATGACTTTAAACTTGTTTTTGGATCTTTTCTTTCTTCTTTTTTTTTTTTTTTAACCCTGGCACTCTGGTCTGTGATATATAGACTTACAACTGAATCAATAATGGTAGTGACAGGTTTTCTTCCCTTTAAATTTTCACTTTAAAAGTATAATTTGCCAGGGGTCAATGAGACTAAAGAGTATCCTTACCTCTCAAGGGTAAGGGGGCAATGGCAGGACTGTGTGGGCAATAGTGTTTCCTTGGGCGATGTCATCTGGAATTACCACCATTTATCAGCTTAATGATATTTCCTGCTACCTCTTTAGCTGAATTTGGGCAGGAGTAATGCATTAAAATGAAGAAGAACAGGGACTGATGGCCTAGTGTGAAACCTTGTTAAAGATGTCCTAAAGGGGCGCCTGGGTGGCGCAGTCGGTTAAGCGTCCGACTTCAGCCAGGTCACGATCTCCGTGAGTTCGAGCCCCGCGTCAGGCTCTGGGCTGATGGCTCAGAGCCTGGAGCCTGTTTCCCATTCTGTGTCTCCCTCTCTCTCTGGCCCTCCCCCGTTCATGCCCTGTCTCTCTCTGTCCCCAAAATAAATAAACGTTGAAAAAAAAAATTTTTAAAAAAGATGTCCTAACAATACAGAGGGAGTCTTTTCTCCAGGTGCTTTTAGACAGCACAAAAATAGAAAACATTGCATTATAAGTGGTTATTGTTTTTTTTAGTTAATCTGTTCTGTGAAAATAAATATTCCCACATATTTTTGACAAAATAGTATGCCAGGCAGTATTTTTAAAATACAATATAAAATGAGAACAATTTTCAAAGGCATTATATTGTGTAGACTGAATAAAGGGAAGCACAACTGTAATGTTTAATTGTTTTAAAACAGTATTAGGCAGTCAAGTGTAAGTTTACTTTATTTCTGAACTATGCGTGTGTATATATGTATTTGTTACCTCTTCCATAAAGCATCTGAGTTGGCCAAGAAGAATGTTTGCAATAAATTCAGTGTTGACAGATAAAATACAAGATGCCAGATGGAAATACACCAAAAAAGATTCATTTTTGGGGTGCCTGGGTGGCTCAGTCGGTTAAATGTCTGACTCTTGATTTCAGCTAAGGTCATGATCTCACAGTTGGTGGGATCTAGCCAACGGCACAGAGCCTGCTTGGGATTCTCTCTCGCCCTCTCCCTCTACCTCTCCCCTGCTCACACACACACTCTCTCCGTCAAATAAATAAATAAACATTTAAAAAAATTCATTGTTCATCTGAAATTCAAACTTAATTGGGTGTGCTCTTTTTTGTTTTTAAGGCTGGCAATTCTAAATAAAGTGGAAAACATAAATAACAAAGGTGAGATAGAGGGAAGTTTCTATACAAGTATGAAGTCTAACATCATTCCTAAAGTTGGCCCATGGTTTTGGCCTCGAGGATCCTGGTTGCCACACAGAAATGGAAATATAACTATTTATGAGATGTACGTTACTCAGAAAGTGACCGGTTGCAGGGGGTGGGTGGCGGGGACAGTTCTTTGAGGGGAGGAAACATTTTCTGTTCTTTGGGTCTGAAGAAACCCTTCTAAATGAGTCTCCTTTAAAGGGAGGGACACTTTCTGATGGGGGTAGGAGTGGGGATATCTACCTTTTATTAAACATTTTATGAGCTAGACAGTGTCTTTCAAAGAGAATTTTTTTATTTAGATGAGGTCCATTGTACCTTTCTTTTTTCCTTTTGTAAACTATGCCTTTGCAGTCATACCCAAGGTCGAGAAGGCTTCTCCCAGCTTTGTCTTCGAAGTTTTATAGTTTTAAGTCTTGTATTTAGGTCTATGAACCACCTTTTTTTTTTTTTTTTAAGAATGAAATGAATTTCAGAGATTGCTGAGGACCTAGTTTTCTTTCATTGAGTGGGATGCTCCCCAGTGATCCTGGGCCACCTTAGCACTAGAATTGACCTACGTTGTCAACCATTTTGAGTTAATTTTGGTACAAGGTAAAAGCTATGGATTGAAGTTTATGTTTGGCATATTGTTTGACCATATTGCCGTTGCACTTTTCTGAAAAATCAGTTGAGTGTATTTGTGCAGGTCTATTTCTGGGTCTCTGACTTTATGCCAATAGCACTGTTCTATTTAGCTTTATAATAAGTCTTGCAAGCTGGTGATGTTAGTCTTTGAGCTTTTGTTCTTTTTCAAATTTGTTTTGGCCATCCTGTGTCCTTTGCATTTCCATATGAAAGTGAGAATCAGCTTGTGAGTGTCTCCTCCCCCCCAAAAAAACCCCCACAAAAAATATCCCCAAACCCCAAAACTATTGAAATTTTGAATGGGATTGCATTGACTGTAGACGAATTTGGAGAGAATGTCCATTTTAACAACGGTGAGTCTTCTGACTCATGAGCAAGGCATATCCTTCCCTTTGTTTTGGTCCTTTTTAATTTCTCTCAGCAATATTTTGTATTTTCCCATATACGAGTCTTTCATCCTTGATCACATTTATCCTTAGGTATTTCAGTTTTTTAGGTGTTATTGTAGGTGGCGTCGTTTCATTCTAATTTTTGATTGTTGCTAACATAGAAAAATTTAGTTGATTTGTATGTTGCTCTTGAATCCTGTAACTGTGGTAAACTCATTAATGGGCTCAAGTGGCTTATTTGTAAATTCCATTGGATTTTCTACAGAGAGGATTATGCCTTCTGCCAATCAGGAGTTGTGGTCACTTCACAATCTGGATGCCCCGTTTTTGGGCCTGACTGCTCTGGCCAGCACCTCCCATTCACTGTTGAATGGAAGTGGTGAGAGCAGACATCCTGTCGTTGTCCGATCTCAGGGTGAAGCATGCCTTTTATCAGGTTGAGGAAGTTTCCTTCTATCTTAGTTGGCTGAAGTTTTGTTAGAAATAGATGTTGAATATTGATAAATATTCTTTCCATTGGGATGATTGTATGGCTTTTTTTTTTTTACTAATTAATATGATGTCGTGGGTTGACTGTATCCCTCAAAAAAGATAAGATCAAGTTCTAACTCCCAGTACCTCCAAGCGTGACCTTCTATGGAAATAAGACCATTGCGGTTGTAATTTTTAAAGATGAGGTCATACTGGCGTAGTTTGGGCTCCCTCATCAAATATGACTGCAGTCTTTATAGTAAGATGGCCACACGGAGCCGGGGGCACGTGGGACAACACAGTGTGACGTGAGAGGCAGCAAGTGGGTATCTGCCACAAGGCAAGGAATGGGGGGCCACCAGAAGCTGGTGGAGGCAAGAGAGGGTTCACCCCGGAGGCTTCTGGGGAACGTGGCTCTGCCAACACATTGGTTTTAGACTTCTAGCCTCTGGAACTGTGAGAGAATAAATCTTTGTTGTTTTAATCACCCACTTGGTAGTCCTTTATGATGACAGCCCTAGGAAATTAATCCCGATGATATATTACTTGATCGATTGTTTGGAACATTAAACTGACCCTGCATTCCTAGGATACACCCTATTTAGTCAGGGTGCATTATCTTTATTGTTATTCCCTTAATATTTTGTGCAGTTTGACTTGCTGTGGTTTTGTTCAGAATTTGTGCATCTGTGTTCATGAGGAAATTGTTTTGTATTTTACTTTTTACACTTTTTTTCTTTATTTTTGATTATAGTTGACATACAATATAAGTTTCAGGTGTACAACATTGTGATTCAACAACTAGAAACATGAAATAGGACAATAACAGTGGTTAACATCTGTCACCCTACAAAGTACAGTGTTATCAACTGTATTCTGTATGCTGTGTTTTTCAGCCCTGTGACTTAGTTATTTTACAACTGGAAGTTTGTACCTCTTAATCCCCTCAACCTATTTCACCCATCCCCTTACCATCTCTCCCCTCTGACAACTACCAGTTCTCCGTTTTTAGGAGTCTGCTTCTTTTTTGTTGTTTTGTTGTTGTTTGTTCACTTTGTTTTTGAAATCATGATATTTGTCTTTCTCAGTATGACTCATTTCACGTAGCATAATACCCTCTAGATCCATCCATGTTTCCTTCAATGGCAAGATTTTAATCCACTTTTATGACTGAGTAATGTACCATCGTGTGTCTGTCCCGCATCTTCTTTCTCCATTTATCCATTGATGGACACCCAGGTTGCTAAACTATCTTGGCTATCGTAAATAATACTGCAATAAATATAGGGGCGCACATATCTTTTAAAATTAGTGTTTTTATTTTTGGTAAATACCAAAACAGTGATATTACTGGATTGTATGGTATTTTTATTTTTAATTTTTTGAGGAATCTCAATAATGTTTTCCACAGTGGCTGCGCTGATTTATATTCCCACCACCCACAAGGGTTCCCTTTCCTCCACATTCTCACCAAAACTTATTTCTTATCTTTGTAATACTGGCCATTCTGACGGGTGTGAGGTGGTATCTCATTGTGGTATTGATTTGTATTTCCCTGATGATTAGTGGTGCTGAGCATCTTTTCATTTGTCTGGTGGCCATCTATGGATTTTCTTTGGAAAAAAAAATCTATTCGGGTCCTCTGCCCATGTTTTAATTGAATTGTTTGTGTTTTTACTGTTGAGTTTTAGAAGTTCTTCATATGGGGCACCTGGATGGCTCAGTCGGTTGGGCGTCCGACTTCAGCTCAGGTCATGATCTTACAGTCCGTGAGTTCGAGCCCCGCATTGAGCTCTGTGCTGACAGCTCAGAGCCTGGAGCCTGTTTCAGATTCTGTGTCTCCCTCTCTCTCTGACCCTCCCCTGTTCATGCTCTGTCTCTCTGTCTCAAAAATAAACGTTAAAAAAAATTTACAAGTTCTTCATATATTTTAGTTATTAATCCTTTGTCAAATATATCATTTGCATATAGCTTCCCCCGTTCAGTAACTTGCCTTTTTGTTGATGGTTTCTGTTACTGTGCAGAAGTTTTTAGTTTAATGTAGTCCTAATACTTTGTTGTTGTTTCCCTTGCCTGGAAGAGACACATTCAGAAAATACTGCTAAAGCCAATGTCTAAGAGTTTTCTTTTAGTTAAGAGTTTTAGGCTTTCAGGTCTCACATTTAGGTCTTCCGTCCATTTTTTAAAAATTTTATTTATCTTTGAGAGAGAGAGTGTGTGCGGGCGAGGGGGAGAGAGAGAGGAAGACACAGAATCCAGAGTCGGCTCCAGGCTCTGAGCCGTCAGCACGGAGCCTGATGTGGGGCTCGAACCCACAAACCATGAGATCATGACCTGAGCCAAAGTTGAACGCTTAACTGACTGAACCATTTTAAGTTCATTTTTGTGCATGGTATAAAAGAATAGTCCATTTTCATTTTTTTGTACGTAGCTGTCCAGTTTCCCCACACCATTTATTAGACTCTTTTTCCCCATTGTATACTTCTGCCCCCTCTGTTTTGGATTAATTGACCGTATAAGCATGGGTTTATTTCTGGGCCCTCTGTCCTGTTCCTTCCATCTATGTGTCTGTTTTCATACAGGTACCACACTGTTTTGATTACTATCGTTATGACATCAGGGAGCAGGATGCCTCCGGCTTCGCTCTTCTTTCTCAATATTCCTTTGGCTCTTCAGGGTCTTTATAGTTCCACACAAATTTTAGAGTCAGTCCAGTTCTGTGGAAAATACTGTTGGTATTTTGGTAGAGACTGCATTGAATCTGTAGATTGTTTTGTGTAGTGTGGAGCTTTCAACAATAATTCTTGTACCATTTTTCCCCCCAGCAATGTGTGAGAGTTCCTGTTTCCCCGCGTCCACACCAACACTTGTTATTATCTGTGTTTTTAATTATAGCCATCCTAGTGTGTGTGACGTGGTATCTCATGGTGGTTTTGATGTGTATTTCCCTGATGACTAGTGGTGTTGAGCATCTTTTCCCGTGCATATTGATGATCTCTATACCTTTATGAAGGAATGTCTATTTACTTTACCCCTTTAAAAAGAATATTTTCGTCTTTCTCTGATTGGACTGTCAGAGTCTTTGTATATTTTGTATATACAAGTCCCTTGTCAGATCGTTAGATTTGGGGGGGCACTTTTCACTTTCTTGATGGTATTATTTGCAGCACAGCATTTTTTAATTTTGGTGAAATCCAATTTATGTCTTGCTTTTGTTGCCTGTGCCTTTGGTGTCAGACCTAGGAAGCATTGCCTACCCCAGGGTCACAGAGATTTGCTCTTATATTTTCTCCTAAAAGTTGTATATGTTTAGATATTTGATCCACTCTGAGATAGTTTTCATATACGGTGTGAGGTAGGGGTCCAACTTCATTCCTTTGCATGTGGATATTTAGTTTTCTTAGCATCTATTGATAAGACTTTTTTCTCCATTGAATTATCTCAGCTCTCTGGCAGAAAACCAATTTACCGTAAACATTAGGGTTTACTTCTGGGCTGTCAAATCTTTTCCATTAATCTCTATGTATATTCTTATGCCACTTCCACGTTAGACGAATTATTACAGCTTTTTAGCAAAATTTGAAACTGAGTAATGTGAACCCTCAGAATTTGTTCTTTTAAAATATTTTTTTGGCCATTCATGGCCCCTTGCATTTCTGTATGAATTGTAGGATTGGTTTATCAATTTCTGGCAAAAGAAAAAAAAAAGCCAGCTGCAGCTTTCCTTTCAATCTGTAGATCAATTAGGGACATATTACTTCTGAGCAATATTGACTCCTCTGACCCTACAATATGGAATGTCTTTCTATTTATGCAGACTTTCCTTAACTTTTTTCAACAATGTTTCATAGTTTTTAGTGTACAAATCATGTACTTCTTTTAACTGTAGTTCCAAAAAATTCTGTTCTTTTTGATGCTCTCATAAATGGAATTGTTTTCTTAATATCCTTTTCAGATTCTACACACTGGCAGTGTGGATACAATGGATTTTTGGTTATTGATTTTATATTCTACAGCCTTACTGAATTTGTTTATTCCAATAGTTCTTTGCTGAATTCCTCAGGATTTTCTGTGTATCATGTCATCTGCAAATAGAGTTTTACTTTCTAAATGGTTTTTATTTCTTTTCCCTGCCCAATTCCCCTAGCTAGAACTTCCAACATAATGGTGAATAGAAATGGCGAGAACAGACATCTCTGTCTTGTTCATGATCTTAGAGGGAAGGAATTCCCTTTTTACTTAAGTATGGTGTTAGCTGTAGATTTTTCCTAGATATCCTATGTCATTTTGAGAAAGTTCCCTTTTATTCCTAATCGGTTGAGCATTTTTATTATTAAATAGGGTTTGATTTTGTCAGATGTCTATTCTGTGATTGTTGAGAGGATCGTGTAATTTTTGTCTTTTAACCTATTAGTGTTGCACATAACATTGACTTTCAAATGTTAAACTAGCCTTGCGTTCCTAGGATAAATTCTGCTAGGTCATGGTGTTTAATCCTTTTACTTTTTCTTATGTCTTTTTTTTTTTCAGTTTTATTGAGATAAAATTGACATACCCAAATTGTTTTTTTTTTTTTTTAATTTTTTTTTTCAACGTTTATTTATTTGTGGGACAGAGAGAGACAGAGCATGAACGGGGGAGGGGCAGAGAGAGAGGGAGACACAGAATCGGAAACAGGCTCCAGGCTCTGAGCCATCAGCCCAGAGCCTGACGCGGGGCTCGAACTCCCGGACCGCGAGATCGTGACCTGGCTGAAGTCGGACGCTCAACCGACTGCGCCACCCAGGCGCCCCTATTTTTTTGTTTTTTTTTTTTTAATTAAGCCCTCTACCCAATCTGGGGTATGAACTCATGACTCCAAGAGCAGGAGTCACATGTTCTACCAACTGAGGTGGCCAGGCATCTCTGTAATCCTTTTAATACATTGCTGGATACAGTCTGCTAACATTTTGTGGAAGCTTTTTTTCACCTCTATTCATGGTTTGTAGTTTGCTTTCTAGGAGAAGTATCTCTGTCTGGTTTTGGAATCCAGATAATACCGGCCACATAGAAGGAGTACGGAGGTGTCACTTTTTCCTTAGCCCTCTGGAAGTGTTGGTGTAGAACTGGTATTACTTCTTTCTTGAATGTTTGGTAGGTTGACCAGTAAAGCCATTTGGGCCCGGAGTTTTCTTTGTCAGAAGGTCCTTAACCATAAATTCATTTCATCTAATGGACAAATTGCTATCAAGATTATTTTGTCCTATGAGCTCTAGTTGCTTTGGATTTGTGAGATTTTTATTTATAATGTCCCCTCAACTTAAGGAATCTACTGGTATCCACTTCAGTTGCCCTCCCTGTGCTTAGGCCTGGAAACCTCTCAGGTCTCTAACCTGTGACAAGAGTGGAGCTCCCCTCACTTGTTTTCCATCCTTTGGGCATCACTTTCCTGCTTTGTCTGATGTCTTGTGTCTTAAAAACCATTGTTTCATGTATCTGTCTTCTAGTTTGTTATTGTAGGCAGTCGGGTATATCCTTTCCCTATTATTCTAGGAAAGATGAGAGGATTTGTATACCTTCAATCTTTGTGTGTGGGGGGGCACCGAAAATACCCCACAAACATTATGAGATTTACAATTATCCAAGAAAGAAGCCATCTCGAAAATGTTGCTTATAAACAGTCTCCAGTTACTTGAACAATGAAGCAAAATTAGCTGGAAAATGAAGAAACGTTAAAGTGGATCGAAATAGAAGTCTGAACACCTGTGCCTATCTCACCAACTACGCACAATCTATAAAAAGAGAGAAAAGATTAAATATATCTTAAAATTTGGGGAGAAAAGAAAGAGATGCTGTTAATGGAAAAGAAATCTTGTGCAATTACTAGATGATAGAGAGCAGATGGGAATGAATTGAAATAGTTAAGAAACCTATTACCCACAACATACATAGGAGAAAACTAACCAGAAGGTAGGAACAGATGCAGAAGATCTATAAACTCAGAGTGAGGTGAAAAACTGATAGAGGCCCTAAGGCATTGCCCAGGCTAATTGAAGATTAACGTTTAGAACAGGAAGACCAATCAGTCTCCCCACCTCATCCATTTTGCTCTGCTTTATTCCAGCATAATAAGTCAAGAACTGCACTATAAAGAGAACGAACTGTCTATCTGAGGTGATTTCTACTATGGGGTTAGGGCCTAGGAAGAAGCATTGTGGAATTTGAGGAAACCATAGGACACAGACAGGGGAAGCCAGTTGAAGAAACAGATACACACAAATGCAGAGGAAATCCATACCATCTGCCTATAATAATCTGCCCGATCTTTCATTCATAAAATAGAAAACCAAAGACTGCTAGACATTTGGGGAAGCGTAACAGCAAGGAGCAGAAAAAAACAAGGTGAATAAACAGCACAGAAGGAACAAAGTTGATAGGAAGTGTTATGATGAATTGTGTCCCCCACAAAAATAATATGATGAAGTCCCAATTCTTGGTACCCGAGAATTTGCCTTATTTGGAAATAGTGTTGTTCCAGATATAATTAGCTAAGATAAGGTCATTCTCAAGTGGACTGGGCCCCTAATCCAATATGGCTGGTGTCCTTTTAAGAAGACAACTATGTGAAGACAGACACGCTGGGAGAGTGTCACATGATGACAAAGGCAGAGATTGGAATTATGTAGCTACAAGTGAAGGAATACCAATGATCGCCAGAAGGTATGAAGAAGCAAGGGCACATTCTACTAGAGGTTTCAGAGTGAGCATGGCCCTGACCTTTGCTTTCAGACCTCTAGCTTCCAGAACTGTGAGACAACAAATTTCCATTGTTTATGCCACCTGTTTGTGGTACTTTGTTATGGTCCCTTAGGAAACTACTACTGGGAATTGAAGTTCTCTTTTACTCCCATAAAATGAACGTTAAAGTAACCCACAAAAAGGTTTTTAAAAAGAAGCAAATCAAGAATAACAAGAAATAAGAAATATACAGAAGACAAATAATAAAATCACATATTACACTTAAACCCTAATATCTTAATATTTACCTTAAATATAAATGGTCTAAGTGCACCAATTAAAAGACAAAGAGAGTTAGAATGCATAACAAAACATAATCTGACAATATGTTGCCTATAAAAAACTCACTTCAAATATAATACAGGCAGGTTAAAAGTAAAAGTTTGAGAAGTATGTACCGTGTAAATACTAATTTAAAAAAAGCAGGACTGGCTGTCTTAATATCAGATAAAGTAGACTTCTGAGTAAGAAAAATTACTAGAAGGACGCCTGGGTGGCTCAATTGGTTAAGCATCTGACTTGATTTTGGTCCAGGCCATGATCTCATGGTTGTGGGATCAAGCCCCGCACCAGACTCCATGCTGAAGTGGAGCCTGCTTGGAATTCTCTCTCTTCCCTTCTCTCTCTCTACCTCTCCCCCATTTGAGCTCTCTCTCTCTTTCAAAATAAACAAACAAACAAACAGACAAACATTTTTAAAAAGAAAAATTACTAGAGACAGGGATATTGCATGATGATAAAAAGAGCAATCCCACTGAGGTGATAACCATTTTAAATGTGTATAAAATAGGACCTCAAAATACATGAAGCAGAAAAATAATAGAGCTTAAGATAATAAAAGAATACATAGACTCAAGACTGTAGTGGATTTCAAAACTCCAGTCTCCAGCAATTAATGGAGGAACTAGACAGGAAATCATCAAGAATACAGAAAAATGGAACAACACAATCAACCAACAGGGTATGATTGGCACATATAGAACACCCTACCCAACAACAGCAGAATACATCGTTTTTACAAGTACCCATGGAACACTCAGAGACCCTGGGCCATAAAATAAACCTAAACAAATGTAAAATAAATTAAGCTAATACAGAATAGGTTCTCTGGCCACAGTGCAATCAAACTAGAAGTCCATAATTAAAAGACCATAGGAAAATTTCCAACACTTGAAAAGAAAATACACTTTAAATAATTCATGGGTCTAAAAGGAGGTTGCAAGGGAAATTTTTTAAATGCATAGAACTGAATGAAAAAGAAAAGCTTTCAAAATATGTAGGATGCAGCTAAAGCCCCACTGAGAGGAAAATTTATAGTAACAAAAGCTTACATCAGAAAAGGAGAAAGATCTTAAGTCAACAGTCTGAGTTTCTACCTCCAGAAACTAGGAAAAGAACAGCATAATGAACTGAAAGCAAGCAAAAAGGAAGAAATAATAAGGATTAAGCCAGAAAGTAGTGAAGTTAAAAACAGGAAAACAATACAAAAAAAAATCAATGAAACAAAAACCTGACACTTAAAGAAAAATCAACAAAATTGAAAAATCTTTAGCAAACTGACAAAAACTTAAAAAAGACAAAATTACCTATATGAGGAATGAAACAGGAAATGTTAGTATAGATCCGCAGCCATTAAAAGGATAATAGCAGAATATTCTGAATAATTTTATGCTCATAAATTCAATAACTAGAAGAAATGGACAGATTCTCTAAAATGTACTGAAACTTAACTAAGATAAACCCCTTAATAGTCCTATAATCACTAAAGAAATTGAATTTGTAATTTAAAACTTCCTAAAAAGCAATCTCCTGGCCTAGATTATTTCACTGGAGAATTCTATCAAACATTTAAAGAATTTTTAATCCCAATTTTAAGAGGAGTTTTATGAAGATTATATTACCTTGACACTAAACTAAAAAAAAAAAAAAACACCTACAAAAACAAAATGAAACCATAAAAACAAAAAATAACCCAAACTTATAATATCTCTTTTAATCTTAGGTATAACCATTTTCAACAAAATATTAGCAAACTGGATGTACCAATTTATAAAAAGAATTAATACTGTGACCAAGGAAGTATTGCATTTACAAAGGTTATTCCATGTTCAGAAATCAGTGTATTCTACCATATATAAACAAGTTAAAGAAGAAATAGCACATGATCGTATCAATTATTACAAAAAAAAGGTATTTGGCAAAATCCAGTACCCATGATCAAAGTTCTCATCAAACTAGAATTAGAGGGGGAACTTCCTCGACCTTCAGCTATCATCATACTTAATAGTGAAAGACGGAATCCTTTTTCCCTACAATCGATAACAAAGCAAGGGTGTCAGTCTGCTCCCCCCATTTTTATTCACCATAGTGCTGGAAGTTCTAGCCAGTGCACTAAGACAAGAAAAATAAATAAATAAAAGCATGCTGTTGGGAAGGGAAGAGCTAAAACTATCCTATTTGCACATGACACAATGTAGAAAATTCAAAGGGATCTATAAAAACACTCTTAGAATTAATAAGTGAGTTCAGCAAGGTTGTAGAATCCAAGATCAACAAACAAAATTCAGTTGTATTTCTATACTGGCAATGAACATGTGGAAATAATTAAAATCACTATTTATAGTTTGCAAAAAAAAATTAAGTGCTGACATATAAATATGACAAAACATGTATATCCTCAACATTACAAAATTGTTGTGAAAGAAATCAAAGAAGACATGCATAAATGGAGAGATACCACATATATCTGCATTGGAAGACTCAACAGACTAAAAATGTCAATTCTCCCTCATTTTTTGGAGCATTTTAAGGCAATTCCTGCTAAAATTGCAATGAAGTTTTCAATAAATAGACAAGCCTATTCTAAAATTTATATAGAAAAACATGGGGTGCCTGGGTGGCCATTCATCCAGGTTGAGTGTCCAACTCTTGGTTTTGTCTCAGGTCATGATCTCATGGTTCATCAGTTCAAGCCCCACATCAGGCTCCACACTGACAGTGGAGAGGCTGCTCAGGGTTTTCTCTCTCTCTCTCTCTCTCCTTCTCTGCTCCTCCCCCGCTTTCTCTCTCTCTCTCTCTCTCTCTCTCTCTCAAAATTAAAAAAATAAGTAAAATGTATATAGAAAAACAATAGGCCATAGGATAGCAAAAATAATTTGAAAAAAAATTGGAGTTAGAGAAAACACTCTACCTGGTGTTGATGTGTTATTTAGCTACAGTAACAAGACAGTGTGTTATTGGGGGAGAGATAGACACCTAGATCAATGGAACAGAATAAAGAACTCAGAGATAAGCTCACACAAATATGCCCAGCTGACTTTTTAACAAAAGATGTGAAAACAATTCAATGGAGGAACAAATCTTTAAGAACAATGCTGAAGCAGTTGTACAGTTGGTGGCAACAATGAATGAATGAATGAATGAATGAATGAATGAATGGAAGAACCTCTACCTAAACCTCATAGTTTATACAAAAAATTAATTTTAATGTAGATTTCAAAACCTTCAGGAGAAAATCTGCAGGACTGAGGGCTAGGCAAAGAGTTTTTCAAGTAATTGACACAAAAAGCACAATCCCAGTGAAATAAAACCACAAGTTGGAGGAATCAAAATTAAAATTTTCTTTCTGCAAATGAGTGAAGTGCATGAAAAGACAAGCTACAAACTGGGAAATTGGCTGAAATACGTATGAAATCTCTCTGTATTTTTTCTTACAGCTGCATATGAACCTACAAATATCTCAAAATAAAGGATTAATTCCCATGCAAAAGAATGAAGTTCAACCCCCAATAACACCATACACAAAATTCACTCAAAATGAATCAAAGACCTAAATGTAAAAGTTAAAACTATAATATTCTTACAAGAAAAAATAAATGTAAGAGCTACAACTATAAAAATTCTTAGATGCATTTCTCAGGACATTGGAATAAGTAATGGTTTCTTAGGTATGATACCAAAATCACAAAGAATAAAAAAATAGATGAATTTGGATTCATCAAAATTAAAAAAAAATATTTTGTGCTCTAAAGGATACTATCAAGAAGATGAAAAGACAACCCACAGAATAGGAAAAACATTGTTTAATCTAAAGGAGTTGTATTTAAAATATATATACTTAGTCTGTATCATAAAATGTCAGATCCCATGTCAAAGATGGGAAAAGGATCTGAACAGATATTTCTCCAGAGAAGATGTACAAATGGCCAATAAGCACATGAAAAGATGCTCCACATCATTAGTCATTAAGGAAGTACAAGTGAAAACCGCGATGGGTTACCACTCTACACCTACTGGCAAGGCTGATATTAAAAATACAGATAATAGCAAGTGTTGGTGAGGACGTAGAGAAACTGGAACCCTCCTGCATTGCTGGTGCTCATGGCAGCTTCAGAAAACAGTCTGGAAGTTCCCTGAAAGGTTTAAACATGGAGTTCTCCTGTGACCCCGCAGTCACTTCTAGGTATTCACCCAAGAGAAATGAAAACCCTGTGTCTGCGTAAAAACTTACACACAAATGTTCACAACAGTATTCTTCATAACAGCCAGAAAGTGAAAACAACTCAAATGTCCATCCACTGATGAATGGATAAACAAAATGGGGTACATCCACGCAACAGGATATTTTTATAAATAAAAAGAAATGCAATTCTGATACATGTTGCAGCAGGGATGAATCTTGAAAACATTACAGTAGGTGAGAGAAGCCAGTCACAAAGGATCACATTCTGTGCGATTTCATGTATCTGAAATGTTCAGAGGAGATAAATCCGGAGAGACAGAAAGCAGATTAGCACTGGGCAGGGGCACTGGGCAGTGGGGAGGAGGAGAGGAGGGCGGGGTGACTGCCACATAGTATGGGGTTTATTTTGGGGGTAATGGACAAATTCTATAGTTGACTATGGTGATGGTTGCACAATATACTAAAAATCCCTGAATTGTGCATGTTAAATGAACTACACGGCCCAGGAATTATATCTCAAGCTCTCACAAATAAAAGAAAACTTTAAAAATGAAAAGGTTATACTTCTTTGGAGTATGATTGTTATTTCATATTATGCCTTTCAATGCATAACAGAAACAGTGCTTTCTGTCCCACCTGTTCAGTCAATAATTCAGACACGGACAAATTCAGAATGTTCCTAAATATCTTCTAGGAAGTAGATTTTTCCTAAACAAGTTGGTAACAAACAAGAATGTGTGGGCAGCGCTTCTGAAAACCCAGGCTGTCTCCATTTCCGCAGACACACAACGCTGTATGTATATATTCACATATTAGGAATGCATTTAAATTTTTGTTGGTCCTCTGCTTGTTACTGGCGGTCTTTATTATGGTTTAAAGAGAGGACCGTGAGACTTTCTTCTGATTTGGTGCTATTAGCCTTGAGTTACTGTATGCATTTTGAAAAAGATACTAAAAAAAAAAAACCATTCAATTAGTCAATCTGTACTCTCACTCAGTCTGATGTTTTCCCAATGAAGCCAAATTTTCCTGTGTTTCTTGAGGAATACCAACTGACTTTGATTAACTGACAGAGTCCTGTTGGTTAATTTGCAGCTTCCAAGCGAGGATCCTGAAATTTTTGAAGTTTCATCCAAGTGTCTGTCTATGCTGGTTCAGCTGTATGGAGGGGAAAACCCAGACAGCCTGTGTCCTGAAAATGCAGAGAACTTTGCTGATGTACTGACGTCTAAGGAGGACCCAAAAGAGCGGAAGCTTCTGTTGAAGATTCTCCGAAGAATGGTGAGTCCACACAGAAACTGGGGCCGGGGTTGATGGCTGCAGTGGCATCTGATGGAAGACAGTGGTCATTTTCCTGGACCTGATGTCAGTAAAAGAATTCCCACTTACCTTTCTCTGCGGTCACCTCTTGTCAACGTTGATCACATTCTGCCTGTCTATCTGCATACATATATATATTGTTTTCTGAACTATTGATAAGAATGAGTTAGAGACGTTGTGCCTTCTCCCCCCTGAAGGCATTAAATACACATTTTCTAACAAAATGAATGTTCTTTTAACCACGGTACTCAAAATCAAGAAATTTAACATTGATACATTTCTTTTACTGTTGTACCGTCCATATTCCAATTCTTGTCAGTTGCCCCAATAATGCCTTTTATATAGCTTTTTTTTTTTTTCCCTGACGTAAGATCCAGTCCAGAATCACATATGTCGTTAGACATTTGTCTTTAATTTGGAATAGACCCGCAGCCTTTCTTTATGTTCCATGACATTTTTTTAAGTTTATTTTTTTATTTTGAGAGAGAGAGAGAGAGAAAGCGCAAGATGGGGAGAGGCAGAGATAAAGGGAGAGAGAGAGAATCCAAAGCAGGCTGTGCACTGTCAGCGTGGAGCCTGATGTGGGACTTGAACCCATGAACCATGAGATCATGACCTGAGCCAAAATCACAAGCTGGATGCTTAACCAACGGAGCCACCCGGGGGCCCCTGTGTGACATTTTTGAAGACTATAGGCTGGGCATTTTGTAGACTCTTATCCAGTTTGGGTCTGTGTGATGTTTTCTGATGATTAGATTCAGGAAAACCCCAGAAGGGTTATCGTGCCTTTCTCATTTCCCCCCATCTCAAGGCTCATGATCTCTATTTGCCCCTTCACTGGTGATGCTGATTTTGGTCACTGGGTTTAGTCAGTGGTAGCCATTATTTTTAATGTAAAGGTTTAAGATGGGGATTTTCTAACATCCAGCATTTCTAACTCCTGGTATTCTACCTTAAGGAAAAATTTCCCTTTTGCCCCATTTGTTTTGTTTTCTATTTTACAAATGTATATAGCTGATGTTTGTTTGAAAATACTTTTGACGACTGACTCCTTTTCTTTTTACGGTAAATATTCTGCTGGTTGGGAAAGCCATTATATATAGTAGCTATTGTTGAAATTAAGGATGGAGTGGAGGCCTTCTTCATCTGTGTCATGTTCTGGCTTGTCAATCTGTGTTCACCTCTAGACCCACTTATCTTGAGGGGTCCATTGGGAGCGAAGTCTGTGGATGCTACAGAGACTTAGGTTCAAGACAACTTCTGTGCCAATTCGATAGCTAGCTGTAGTGAATGACCCAGCCGAATCTGCAGGGCAGGTTATGGGTGACAGATTAGGAGGGAGATAGACATTTACCCTAAGATTATTTCTTTACTGTTTCTGACACGGCCAGTTAGATTCCGTCTGTGGAAGAAAAGTGGAATCTGAGTGACTTTGACCGTGTATGTGAAAACAGAAGTCATTTCTGGTGCTGTTCTTGCTTTTTCTTTTTTAATTGTGGTAAATATATGTAATACATATGTATCTATAAAACATAAAATTCACCATCTCAACCAGTTCGGTTGCACCGTTCAGTGGTGTAATGTGCATCCCAGTTTCTGTCTCTGTCTATTCCAGGTCCCTTATATGATACGAGCAAAATCCTACAGTGTTTGCCCCTTGATGTCTGGCTCATTTCACTTTGTGTGTAATGTCCTCAGGGTTCGTCCATGTTGTAGCTTGCGTCAGAATTTCCTTCCTTTTTAAAGCTGAGTAATATTCTGTTTTGTATATAGACCCCATTTTGTTTATCTTTTCATCTGTTGATGGACATGTGGGTTGTTTCCACCTTTTCTGCCCCATTTATTTCTTGCCTTTTTCTATTATCAAGATAGACTCATGGATTTTTCTTTCATTCAGTTTGTTGTAATCTGCTTCCTATGATCTGGCCAGTGGGAACCTCTTCTGGATGTCTGCTGTGCCTTTCCACAAGCCCCCATCATTTTTTTTGAGCACTTTCATTTTTTTTTTTTTTGTAGTAACGTATGTATTCTTTTTTTTTTTTTTTTTTTAATTGAAGCATCGATGGACAATGTTATTACTTTCAGGCGTGCAGCACAGTGAGTGACTCAACAATTCTCCGCATCACACATGGTTCACCAGGATAAGTGTAGTTATCTGTCACCATACAAAGTTATTATAGTATTATTGGCTATATTCCCTGTGCTGTACTTTTAATTTCTGTGACATATTTTATTTATTTATTTATTTGATTTTTTTATTTTTATTTTTTTGCAACGTATCCACTTCATTTCTGGTGCAGAGAAAGACAGACGTATTTATTTTATAAATGGAAGTTGGTACGTCTTGATTATCTTTACCTATTGCGCCCATCCACCATCCCCTTCCCTCAGGCAACCACCGGGTTGTTCCCTGTGTTGATGAGTCTGTTTTCTGTTTTTGTTTGTTTTGTGTCATAGATTCCACATATAAGTAAAATCATGCGGTATTCTTCTTTCTCTATCTGACTTACTTTGCTTAACATAATACTCTCTAGGTCCATCCGTGCTGTTGTAAATGGCAAGATTTCATTCTTTTTTATGGTGGAATAATATTCCATTATGTGTATATATTATATATATTTCATTGTAGATATATGTAGTGTATATACATGTATATGCACACACAAAGACACATGCACAGGCATACACACATACACACACACACACACACACATACACACACACACACATTTCTTCTTTATCTATTCATCTATCAATGGATACTTAGGTTGCTTCCATATCTTGGCTATTATAAATAATGCTGCAATAAACATAAGGGGTGCATGTATCTTTTTCAAATAAGTGTTTTCATTTTCTTTGGTTAAATACCCAGCAGTGGAATTACCTGGAATTACCTTCCCCAGGAATTACCAGACCTCTACACTGTTTTCCATAGTGGCTGCACCAATTTACATCCACACCAGTAGAGCACAAGCGTTTCCTTTTCTCTTCATCCTCACCAAAACTTGTTATTTTCTTTTTGATTCTAGCCATTGTGACAGATGTGAGATGATCTTTCATTGTGATTTGACTTGCATTTTCCTGCCGATTAGTGATGTAGAGCATCTTTTCATATGTCTATTGGCCATCTGTATGTCTTCCTTGGGAAAATGTCCGTTCAGGTCCTTTGCCCATTTTTTAATCAAATTGTTTGAGTTGTATGAGGTCTTTATGTATTTTGGTTACTAACCTCTTATGGAATATATCATTTCCAAATATCTTCTGTCTTTTGGTAGATTCCCTTCATGTTTTTTGTTGATTGTTTCCTTTGCTGTGCAGAAGCTTTTTAGTTTGATGTAGTCCTAATAGTTTATTTTTGCTTTTGTTTCCCTTGCCTGAGGAGACATATCTAGAAAAAGATTTCCATGGCTGATGTCAGAGACATTATTACCTGTGCTCTCTTCTAAGATTTTAATGGTTTCAGGTCTCACGTGTAGGTCTATGATCCATTTTGAGTTTGTTTTTGTGCGTGAAGATACCGTTGTATCTTCATCGTGTTATAGTGTCTGACCCATAAAGGATTCTCAGCAGATGTTTATAGTTCTGTACTCGTCCCTGTGTTAAGAACTTTTGGTATGTTGTCTCATTTAACAGAAGCCCTAGAAACCAGCCCCGGGGATCACACCCGTTTTACAGGTTAAAAACTAAGACTCAGAGAACTTGAGTAATAATGTCCCGATGGCCACCAACTAGGAGATGGCCGAGCTCCCATCAGCCCCAGTTGGATTGCTCCTTGTCCGTGCCCTTTCCGAGCCTCCCTGCCGCTGCTCTGCCCAGTACTGACATGAACTCTGTGGGCGTTCATCAAGCTGACTTTGACCAAATTTTGATCTAGAAAGCACCTGAGAGATTTACGCTTTCATTCATAGAACAATAAGTAATAAAATTCTTCCTACGTGCAAGCAGGGCACCGAGGATACTAAGATAGTAAAACATTTTCCTGCTCCCTATTCTCAAGGGTCTCTAACTAGAGAGACAGAAAAACACCCAGCTTCATTGCAATGCAGTCAGCGCTGCAGTGGAGAGGGCAGCAAAGTTCCACAGGGACCATCCCTTTAGGGATGAAGTTGGCAAGGACATGATGTTTGAGCTGAATGTAGAGGAAAGAAAGAAGCACATCCTGAGCACAGAATCTGAAATTTATGAAGTTAGAGTGGGAGACATAAGAAAAGGGCCAGGAAAGACCAGACAGTTCCAGGAGCGATTTTAGTAGAGTTTGGAGTTTGGACACTATTTTTTGGAAGTAGGAAATTCTGGCCTCTGAAACAAAAGGGCACTGGCAGCATCTAATCGAATTACAGTGATCTGAACTGGGAAATAAAGCTTTATCATAGTAGCTGGCATATAATAGATATTTAATAAGTAAGTATCCACTGAGCCGAGTAAGAAATGTCTATAAAATCTCTGCTTTTGTTATTGGCAGATTTTAGCTTTTGCTGTTCAGCGTGTATTGTGAGCTCATCTTAGTGCTTTATAGGTGCGTGGGTCAGACTGAGAGGGACCTGAGAAGGCATTTAGTTAGCCCAAAGTCTGATGTTCCAGTCTCCTCCATGGTATCCCTGCCAAGTTTCTGAGGAGTGGATGAGGTTGTATAGACGGATGCGTAGAGGACAGGAACTCAAAAGACAGGATTGTAAGCAAGGATTCCTTGTGGCTTTATGGAGGCCAGTGTCTCAGGCTCACCTCAGCTCACAGTAGTGAAGGAACCAGATATGACAGAGAAGCAGGGATCATTCTAGGCTTACTGCCTGGTGTCAGTATTTGGATTAAGGAGGCCTGACTGGTGTAGCCTCCTGACTGTAAGAAGTTAAGTGGGAAAAGAAGCTCCCTAGGACCTTCCTCCAAGGATATTCACTAAGGCACACTCCCTCTAGGGACACTTTCCTGTGCCGTGGGGCTACCATGGCATGACAGAGGAGTACCCTCTCTTCCCTGAAGCCAGGTGAGCTTGCTGGTTTCATCCGGAGAGGGTGGCCTCCAAAATACATGTGGCCGCATAGTTCACAAGACCGGGGAAGGAGCATGCCTGCGACCAGTAAACCACGGTCCTCAGAGAGCTGTCCTGGGGAATAATGTGCCACTTTCTTCCCCATGAGTCACACAAAAGGCCTGAATTCTTGAAATACCTGTGTATGGTCCCAAGCCTGTGACAATTACTTCCTAAAACCACAATTTTCAGTAACCCACTCAAGATAGAGGATGTTTAATTCGTGCTAATGGAGTTGGGATATGTTCTGCCCCTGGGGTGCTCTTCCTTATTTAGGCTGTATTTAGAACATCCAGAAGATGTTGAATAAACCTAAGAATTGAATTATCTATTGCAATTTACCAGAAAGTTGGGAGGTGTTGTAATTATACTTTGTGTTTTAGCTTTAAAAATAGGATGGACTCCTTCAAGCCACTCCCATGTTTACCTATCCCTTAAACGTGATATCAATGGGAGTTTTCCCAGGGTAATGATTATAGATTAGCGACTTGTCTCTTAATTAAAGCTAGCTTATTTCAACACCCAAAATATTGACTACACATAAACTGCCACAGACTTGTTCTATAAAACTGGCTTCAGGGTAGACTGTTGACTACTTTATGAAAGCAGAGAAGTGATCCGTTGGAGGGTGATTAAGACCTGCTTGATGTATCTGACTTCTGTCACCTGCCTACCTGTCTACCTGGTGTGGCAGAGGTGACAGGAGTGCAACTTGAGAGTGCTCTATGAAGATGCTTAAAGATTATTACAAATATCTACGCCTTGGAGCCCCTTTTACCCTACAGCTTTCAGAAAACCTCCCTATGCTATCACTTTCCTTCCAGATTCTCATGCATGCCCGCTGGTCCTTTCATTCCGCCCTGAGAAGAGAGCTGTTCTGTCACCAAAAATCAGTGTGACCGCATTTCTTCATGTGCAGAGGCTTTAAGGCTTCGAGGAGAGCACGTAGGAAACTGGAAATTCTGCAGCCATTCTTTTTCTGTTGTAGGACTAGGATGAGCTGGAGATTTAGGATCAGAAAGGACCTCATTTTTTTTAAGTTTATTTATTTATTTTGAGAGAGAGAGAAACAGACAGTGGGGGAAGGGGAAGAGAGAGAGAGAGAGAGAGAGTCCCAAGCTAATAGCGCAGAGCTGGATGAGGGGCTCGAACTCAAAAACTGCAAAATCATGACCTGAGCCAAAACCAAGCAAGAGCCAGTTGCTCAACCAACTGAGCCACCCAGGTGCCCCAAAGAGGGACCTCATTTCTATTAGAAAAGTAAAGAAATGCTTCTTGAGGTATAACAAAAAGGCAAAATGATTCCTGTCTCCTAGCTTATTTTTCTCATGATAACATCTTCCGTTCTTGCTTTATTTTCTTTAAGGAAAAAGGGAGATTGGTGTGAAACCAATGAAATTTTCAAGAGAAACACAATGCACCCAAATGAGTAGAAAGTAAATGTAATCATTTTTTTTGTGAAATCTGGTCACTTAAGAAGGTTGTTCTGAAACTCTGAGAGAGGCTCTTCCAAGGGGGATCTTTCTCTGAATTCAGACACATCCATTTGTAGTCACACTGGATAAAGCATTCTCCACCAATGATTGCCATATGGTTGCAAAGTAATTGGGAACTCTATGAATGACTGAATTTTCTGTTTCCAACAAAGAAAAGAAATATCTTGCCTGGAATTTTTTTTAAGTCTATTTATTTATTTTTGAGGTGGGGAGGAGTTGAGAGACAGAGAGAGAGAATCCCAAGCAGACTCTGCACCGTCACTGTGGAGCCCAACATGGGTCTCGAACTCACAAACCTTGAGGTCACGACCTGAGCCGAAATCAAGAATCGACATTTAACCGACTGAGCTACCCAGGCACCACGCCTAGAATTTTTACTTAATTCCCTGAGGAAGCCTTCCTGAACTTTTAAGAAAGACGGACCCAGGAAGCAAGTGGCCAGTGGAATAGAGTCCTCGATAGCCAGTCCCTCTCAGGGTGGAGACATCTGTCTTGCTGAGGGGACATGTGGCTCTTTGCCACAGATTTCTGCAGGATGTGCACGTAACACAGAAAGCTTCCTTAAAATCCACTTCGAACACGACTCATCTTCTCCCGCATTTCCTACGTGCGCCTGCTCCCTCCTTCCCCTCCCATGTAGAGGCTCCTCGGGACTAAGCTGGTCACCTTCCCGGCTTCTTTCCCAGTCGGATGTGTGTGGCCCCTGGGCACCATAATTTTCCTTCTGTTTTGACTTTTCTTCAAGAGGTCCAGCACCCCTACTCACTTCCTCAGATTCTTCTAGAGAGAAAGGAAAAAAAAAAAAAAAAAGAATTGTTCCTTACTTTCTCTAAAGAGATTGCCATTGACGATACCTTTTTATTACAAAAGTTTCAAAACCGCAGAAAAGATAAACGAACTCATGTAATCAAGAATTATCAGAATTGTTACCATTTTGCCATCCTTTCTATTTCTGTGTGTCTGTGTTTTCTGAATTATGCAAATATGAAAGCATCATGACGCTTGGCCCCTAGCTACAACATTATCACACCCACAAAAATAACAACTTGTTAATATTAGTAATGTCCAGTTCATATTTGATTTTCCTACGTGTAAAACAATGGCTTTTGTACCTTTTTTTTAGAACCATATTCTAGTCAAGGCTCACATACTGAATTTAATTGTTTTCTTAGTCTCTCTCTCTCTCTCTCTCCCTTTTTTTCCCAAGTCATCTCCACCCTCAACATGGGGCTCAAACTCGCAACCCTGAGATCAAGAGTCACGTGCTCTTCTAACGGAGCCGGCCAGGCACCCTTTAGTCTCTTTTTTTTTTTTTTTCTGGAAGAGTCTTCTGCTTTTCGTTGTTCTCCCCCTATGAAATTGACTTCTTAAAGCGCCGGAGTCTGTCGTCTGGTAGAATGTCCAACATTCTGGAACATGTGATTGTTTCCTCACGACATTTTTGGTTGGAATATCTCACTGGCAATGGTCCCTCATGATGTATCCGGTAAGAAGTACACGATGCCAGGCTGCCCCACCTGTGGGCTGAGTTTGACTGCTTGGTTAAAGGGCTGTCCGCCACATCTCTCCATCTGGCAGGTATGGTACAAAGTAATCCTCGGAGAGAGACGCTGGCACTGTGTGAGTATCTGTAGTCCTCACAGCCGTTTAAACCAAAGAGTAAGAACTGTGTAAATGGGATAACGTTCACAGAGCAAAGGAAACAGGTGATTTGTAAGCGTGAGAGAGGGAACACGTGAAGCATGGGAAGGACCGAAGTGCCATCCTTGGCAACAGGTAGACTATCCCTCAAAATGAGGGAAGGCCTGCCAGAAACGCTGCTTCCTTCCCAATATTAATTCCCGGACGACGCACCCGGTATAAATGGTAAATCAAAAGCTGAGGGCCTTTGGAATTGTTTTACGTTCTGCCTCCTAACAACCAAGGTTGGGGGGGGGGTGGGGGGATAAGGAAAAAGAAACAAAAAATAAAGGAGCTTACTCTGAGGGATGATTTATTAATTCAAACCTAGAATATTCCCATGTATAGGGACTTATTCTCTGGTTCAAATTATAGTGATTATGACTCACTCTGGCATTTTCCTGATTTTTAGTGATCGTTCTGACCATCATCAACCCCACTGTGAAGCTGTTGCTGTGTGCAAAATGCTGCAGGCTCTTGGTGGGATTTCCTTAATGACATGCTTTTAACGAAACCATCTCAAAATAACGAGCACTCAAAGTGTGTTAAGTATTAGGATGGACATGTTTGAAAAATACTTCCTTGAGGATGTGGACAGCAAAGAACATTGTTCTGGACCCTTCCCTTCTGAACGCCTGCATTAAATATTTCAAAATTTTTTATTTTTAAAATATTTTACATATAATATTCCTTTATATGATCTATATTAATTTTAAGAAATGAATTGCATCCATTGAAGGAAACAGTAGTTAATATCTACATTATATTCATAGGAATATTGGTAATATCCAGTTCATATTTGAACATATTCATAGGAGTATGTTTCTTTCCTTAAAAAAAAAAGATGGTTTTCAAGGTGATTTCACTGTACGTAACAAAGAACCAGAGGGGCTCCTGGATGGCTTAGTTGGTTAAATGTCCCACTCTTGGTTTCAGTTCAGGTCATGATCTCCCGGTTCATGAGTTCAAGCTTTGCATCAGGCTCCATGCTGACGGTGCGGAGCCTGCCTCTCTCTCTCTCTCATCTCTGTCCTCCCTCCCCCTCCCCTGCTCATTCTGTCTCTGTATCTCAGGTAGGTAGGTAGGTAGGTAGGTAGGTAGGTAGATAGATAGAACCAGAATTTGGTTTCAGGTTTTCAGTTTTTAAATAATCATAGAAAAAGCTAAAGATTAAAAACATGTTTTTCAGGGGCGCCTGGGTGGCGCAGTCGGTTAAGCGTCCGACTTCAGCCAGGTCACGATCTCGCGGTCCGGGAGTTCGAGCCCCGCGTCAGGCTCTGGACTGATGGCTCAGAGCCTGGAGCCTGTTTCCGATTCTGTGTCTCCCTCTCTCTCTGCCCCTCCCCGTTCATGCTCTGTCTCTCTCTGTCCCAAAAATAAATAAACGTTGAAAAAAAATTAAAAAAAAAAAAAAACATGTTTTTCAGCTGCTATTTTAAATATCCAAGAGAGTATTTTAAAAAGCTTTTGGATAACTTGAGTTTAAAGGTATATTATGACCTCCTTTTTTTTTTTTTTTTTTTTGAAGTAATTGATCAACAGAAGTACTTGACCAAGTTTAAGCATATTATTTTGTAACACAGGAGTTCCTTTTTATTCCAGAATAAGTGATACTGGAAAAATACCCACTTAATGTAAAGTCATGTAAATGAGTCACCTAACAATTGTGGGAAGTAATGATAGGATGTGTGATTGGGATTGATCTCAAAAAAATAAAATTTATTAAAGTGAATTGTCTTTTGACAACATTATAAGGCATTCTTTTTTTTTTAATGTTTGTTTATTTTTGAAGGAGAGAGAGACAGAGTGTGAGTGGGGGAGGGGCAGAGAGAGAGGGAGACACAGAACCCGAAGCAGGCTCCAGGCTCTGAGCTGTCAGCCCAGAGCCCGATGCGGGGCTCAAACTCACAAACCGCAAGACCATGACCTGAGCCAAAGTTGGGCGCTTAACCAACTGAGCCGCCCAGGCGCCCCAACATCATAAGGCATTCTGATAAAGAGTTACTACCTAGTGTTTTGCAACACTATGCAGGAAAGGGCTTCACTAAGAGTAACCACTCAACAAGTGGGTATTAAGTGCCTACTCTGTGGCAGACAGAGTTCTAAAGGCTTGAGGACGCAGCAGGGAACAACACAGACAAAAATCCCTGCTCTGCTGGAGCTTCCTGGGAGAAGGAGATGATAACCATGTAGCTATAAACACAGCTATATTATATTTTAGGTAGCGAAAGCACTAGGAAGAAGAATATGGCAGTAAAGAGATAAGTAGAGCGGGACATTTGCAACTTGATGTGCGCAGGGAATGTCTTCCTGAGGTGACATCTGAGTGAAAGGAGACATGTAAGATGTGAGGGGGGATAACAGGGAGGGGGTGTGGTGGAGGGAGGAAGTCCTTGAGGCCCTTTAAGCCTTTGGAGAGACTGGCCTTTATCCTGAGGGTTTTGAGCAGAGAGCTGGGATGCCCCGGTTGCTGCGTTGAGAATAGTCATAAAGATTGGAGGTAAGAGGTGTCAGGACCTTACTGCAGTCCAGGGGAGTCCTGATCATGGCTTGCAGGATATTTTAGACAAATTATATTTATATTTTAGACAAGTCTTGAAAGTAGAACCAAGAGTGTTTGCCAACAGATTGGATATAGGCCAAGACAAAGAGAATAGTCGAAGATGGTTCCAGTTTTGGTCTACGCCAGGCTCTAGACGGCCAGAACTCAGGGGGAGCTGGTTTGGGGAAAGAGGGGGAAATCAAAAGCTCAGTTTTGGATATTTTACATGTGAGCTGCCTGTCAGACATCCAGGTGGGAGTGTCTAGTTGGCTCTTGGATCCCTAGGTCTGGAATTCCAAGTAAGAGAGGTCTAGACTGGAGAGAAGAATGGTGGGAGGTGGTGACCAGAGCGTGGGATGTTTACATGTGGATTCTGGAGGGCCACAGCTAATGGTAATGACCAGGTCTAGGGTAAAACCACAGGAGTGAGTGTCTGAAGGGCGAAGGGGTCCAAGGTCATTGGGCAGAAAGCCAAAGAACTGAGCAGTGCTTGAGGGATCCTCTCTTTGGACATTGATGCTGCCAAGTGCTGTGACAGGAATGGTGTTGAGGACAAGGACAGAGAGCCGAGGACCAAAAGATCCACAGTAATTGCAACAGGGAAGAGCAGCCAATGGCATTCTCTGGTGACAGTGGATTTAAAGCTGGAGAATGGGGGAATGGAGGAGGGATGGAGAATGGTCGGCAAGTGTTGGTGAGACCCAAGGAGCCACCTCCAAGCCCAGTGGTTCAAGGGGTGTGAGAGACACCTGCAGAGGAAGCAGCCTCCTGAGGGAAAAGCCCAGTTTCAGTTCGAGCAACAAAGCGAAAAGAATATCCTGGGAAGAGACTGGAGATACAAGAGATTTTGCTGGCGACTATCCAAAGGGCGCAGTGTGCGAAGTTCAAGAGGAGGAGTGGGCAGGGAGCCCAAGAAAGGTCTGTGCGGAGCCTTTTGTGTATGACGGTCCAGGGGAAGGGGGAGACCGGGCTTTGCATAGTGACCGATGTGAACTAGAATGAAGGGCGTGAGGACGTTCGTCCCGACTGTCCCAGGCAGACGTGATGGGTGAGGCTGAGAGAGAGAGCCTGCGTCCCCCTGACTCCAGCCAGGACAGAGGTGACCCCACCGAGAGCGTTCCACCCATGACAGCAGAGGGCTGACGTTGCTTCTGAGTTTGCAATTCCCACCCGAGCCCTGCCGGGGTGGCCTGAAGCCTGGCCCTTCCCTCCATCATGTGGGGCTCTACCAGTGATTGTGGCCTTTTTTGTGCGCCATCTTTCACATCATCACACCTGAGTGATGGCACGTTATAATAGTCTTCACGTTCAACCTCAGCACCGCCTTTGACTGGTTTAAGGTCTGTTTAGGGCCTTCATCAACTTTCCGTTGTGATTCAGATTAGTGTTCCCTTTTGAAATGCCTGTCCTGTCATCACACCTGAAGATATTTTCCCCTTCCTCAGCTGGTGCCCATCCAGGCTTTCTAGCTGTCAAACCTTCACTCTTCAAAGGCTTTGGGTGTGATTCTTCCACCATCGCTGGCAATGATTTAACGAAATCATGAATGAAACTTAATGAAATCGCGTATCTTTCACAAGATGTGAATTTTCATTTTGCAATTGATTTGTGTACTGCAAATATACTGACTAGGAAAAAACATTTTGCCCAGGCCCAGCGGGGCACTTCGGTACGTGCAGTGAACTTATTCCTGTCCCAAGGTTGTGTGCTTCCCAGCTCATTCAGAGTGCCTGGGGACAGGGGTTTTGAAAATAAATATTCAGGTAATCAGAACCCTCTGCCACCCTGTAACGACCCTTTTAACTTAGTAAATTTGATGATCCCACCTACAGTCATAGTTTGCATTAAAGAATTTGCCTTTAAAGTCCGCCATCGTAATAAGTGACCCTCCTGATCTATGTCAATAGACATTTATTCTGATATTTTAATATGTCGATTTGCAGGGCTGATGAGTAAGGCTACGCAAACGACACAGTCTCCTTCTGCTCTTTCTCCCTAGAAGCTCGGGAGATGGTTGAGGAGGTTAGTGGCCCACATGTGTGGTACAGAGAGATCAAGTCTCATTAGTATCTTAGGGTGTTCAGCCAGCGTCCCACACAAGCATCCCAGGGGTACCCGTGGGACTGTTGCTGAGACCTGCCATAACTTCTTCTGCTTTCAGGGTTGGCTTTGCCAACACCACTGCCAAAGGAAATGTTTTGGAAGCGTTCCTGAGAATTATTTCCTGTGGCATCTCGCTTTCTTGTTGCCACTCTCATGACCCTCCTTGAAGCAAATGATGATTGGGAGTCTCATTTCAAATTATCCTTGCCTCCCTTCCTGATTTACACCTAAGATGTATTTTTATCCTTTCCTCATAGACTCAAAGTTCTACACAGTGTCATTTTTTAAGATGTGAACTGCTTTTATTTACCATAAACTGATAGTATTTGCTTTCTATGAATGCTCCTAGAAACATTATAGATTTCATTAGCTGGGTGTCCAAAAGATTTAGTTTTAAGTACCACAGAAGTTTGGATGCCACTTCCTTTTTTTTTTTTTTATTCTTTCATTATTATGTCAAGAAACTAAACCTGTTTATAAACTCCACATGGACCTTTTGTGTAATGGTTATGAGCAGGTTTTAATGAAATTTGAGAGTGTCTCTAGAGATCACAGATACTGGGGCCTTTAACATTGCACCGTTGCTTAGCAACCTGGAAGTCATTACATTTCCAGGCTCTGTAATAACATGATATACTTTTCTTTGCCAGTCCCTGATGAAAATGTAAGGGAAATAATCCCTTTCTAAAGGTTGCACTCTGTGAGTGGGCAGCAAAACAGAATTTTTTTTTTCTCTTCTCCTGATCCGGGCAGGTTTTAATTCAGTGCACAAGTATTGTTTTCCGAATGTTGCATGTGACAGAATGAAATAGATTCTACGATGATATTCTTAAAAGGAAGATCTACTGTTCTGAAATCAGGATTGTAAATTCCATATACATTACTAACATACGTGTGTACCTTCACTGTGTTGAGATCAGGCTCATTAGTTGACTTCCAGTTAATGCAAGGATGTCTGTTTATTACTAGTTAATTTATTCTGTCCAGGTATTTGCAGGTATGAGGCTTTCAGAGTATAGTAAAACCATATGTTTAAGGGGGGAAGTTTGATTTATCGACAGTCTTTGAAAAGGTATTTTGTCATTTTTCTAAGGCAGTATTGTTTATATCGTTAAAGAATAGACAGTTTGTGTTTGAGGTGCATAGCAGAATTGCGGACAGTTTGTGTTTGAGGTGCATAGCAGAATTGCGGATGATAGCCAAAAAGTAGAAACAACTTAAATGTCCATCAACTGATGAGTGGATGAATAAAGTGTGGTATATCCATGCAGTGGCATATTATCCAGTCATGAAAGGGAATGAAGTACTGACACATGGTACAAGGACGACCCTGGAGAGCACTGTGCTAAGTGACGGAAGTCAGACACACAATGCCACATAGCGGATGATCCCATTTATGTCCCTGGAACGGACAAACCGATAGAGACGGAAGGATTAGTGGTTGACGGGGGCGTGAAGAGAGGGGAATGAGAGTGGCTGCTAACGGATACAGGATTTTGGGGGGTGATGAAGGTGGCCCAACACTGATTGTGATGATGGTTACACACTTTTGTGAATATACTAAAAACCCCTGAATTGTACGCTCTTAAAATGACGAATTTTACATTAAGTGAACTTTTTATAAAAAAGATTTATAGCATCCAAAAACAAACAAAACAATAACAAAAAAAGCAAAATGGGAATATACAGCCATTGTAGAAACTTAGGGAAATACATGATGGCCCTGAGCGGTCGACTCTTGATTTCGGCTCAGGTCATGATCTCATGGTTCTATCAGCACAGATCCTGCTTGGGATTCTCTCTCACCTTCTCTCTCAGCCCCTCCCCTGCTTCCTCCCTCTCTCTCTCTCTCTCTCTCTCTTTCTGTCTCTCAAAATAAATAAACTTAAAAACAAACAAACAAGGGGTACCTGGGTGGCTCAGTTGGTTAAGCACCCAACTTCGGCTCAGGTCATGATCTCGCAGTTTGTGGGTTCGAGCCCCATGTTGGGCTCTGTGCTGACAGCTCAGAACCTGGAGTCTGCTTTGGATTCTGTGTCTCCCCCTCTCTCTACTACTCCCCTGCTCACACTCTGTGTCTCTCTCCCTCTCTCTCAAAAATAAATAAACATTAAAAATTAAAAAAAAAAACAAAAAGAAAATAGCATCATCCTTTATTAAACTTAGAACCCATATAATTATTATGGTTAATGTTTTATTTCATTCTGGACACACAGGACCTACATGTATGCATACGCACACAAACACACAGACATGTATTGACATTCTTAAGTGATTTGAGATTTTAAATCATGGTAAAAAAAATTCATGTGTTTACCTGGATTGCCTCCACAAATTCCATCAAAATGGTTGATATAAGTATAAAAACAAGTAAAATTAAAAATAATAAAATGTTTTAAATAAATAAGCAAAAGTGCCCAATCTCATGAAAACCAGGAAAAGTATCAGTAATAGATGCCTAATTGGAGAAATTTCTAGAAGACACCAATTAGTTCAACAGAAAGGATATTCAGAATTTAAGAGACCTCAGGCCACTGCAGGCAAAAAAACAGGTTTACTGAGAAGCTCTGGAAGAATCCCAGGCTCAGGGACAGCAAGAGATTAGAGGGTGGACAGAGCCTAGGCCCTGGCCCATCCTTGCACCTGCTTAGCATGGAACTTCCCCAAGGTGCCCTGTGGTGGGCACAAGGGTAACTGAATTCTGGGCTGGGCTGCCCCGGCCCCCCAGAGCCACTGCCCTCCATCAAAGTGGATGTTCAACCTCTGACCCTGTTCCTCCTTTGAATTTAAGTCTACTCATTTCTCCTTCATTTCTCCCAGGGCAAGGCTGCCCACTGCTGTCAGGAAAGCGAGATCTTACACATTCTGAGGTGGCTTATCGGGCTACCAGTACTCACTCACATAGATCTCCATTTATGAATATGAACAGACAAGGAAGAATCACCAGACATTTGAGGAAAGTCTGTAGCCAAAGAACGGGTGAACCAGAAAAGCCAGTGGTTCCAGAAGAAAACTGCTAAGAAATAAGACCCTTTAAAAAATTCTAATTAGTATCCTCCTAAAGCTTTGAAAGATTATTGCATCCATAAAACAAAACGTGACTTTCGAATTTTAAAACCCAGTAGAGAGGTTGAGTAACAGAATAAACTCTGACAAAAGCCAACTGAATTATTTATAAAACCAACTTAAAGAGTTCTTTCTGAAGAGAAATGTTAAGGATTGTGGCAGATGGGTCCAGAAATCCAGCAGCCTTTCAGGGGAACGGTACATTAGCACCATAGATCTGGCGATCCCCCCAAATCAATTACCCTCTTGGCATAGGGAAAAGCGGCCAAACACTCGACCGTGGTACATGGTCATTTCCCCCACATCTTCCACGGGAGAGCAATTTACTTACAGGGTATATGCATACGTGTGTATGTGTACTTACTGTATATTTGTTTGCGAATTGTGCTCCTGTGGAGGTATGTATACACACAATAAGTATGTGTGTGTATATATATGTGTGTGTATGTAGGTGAGGCATATTTTCTAAAGATAGGTGTTTTGGGCATTTCATTTATCTATTGGACTAGATGCGTATTGTTTTGTACTGTTTAAAACATAGGATGTATAAGATTATTCCAGGACGTACATATTTTCTAGGGAATTATCATACAGTTACAAAACTATAATATACAAATAAAAGGCCATCCCACCCTCTTTCCTTTGTATTTAATCTAAATAGTTACTCCTCTTTGTTTGCTGAGCTAATGGGAACTGCCAGCAACTTCATTAGCCCCAGGTTCCTTGTGTTTCCATTGAAGTAAGTCTTAATAGGGTTTCAAGAATGGAACGAGGGGGCACCTGGGTGGCTCAGGCCATTGAGCATTTGACTCTTGATTTCAGCTCAGGTCATGATCTCACAGTTGTGAGATTGAGCCCCATGTCTGGCTCCACACTGGAGGTTAACATTCTCTCTCCCTCTGCCCCTCCCCCGCTCATGCGTGTGCTCTCTTGAGAGAGCGAGGGGGGCGGGGGGAATGGGAGAAAAGAATTGAACTCGTATTGAAGCCAAGGATCCATTTGATTGGGATTCCTTTTCTGGTCCCAAGGGCTCTCTATGTGGCATTTGATTGGGATTCCTTTTCTGGTCCCAAGGGCTCTCTCGTGGGTTGCCTTTAGCACCCAAATGCTGCTTGCTGTTTGCTTTGAGAGCATGTCTGGCCTTTGCAATGGTGCCACTGTGAGACTGTCCTCTTTTCTAGATGAGCGGATCTAACCTGGGCAGACCTTCAGTTGGGCGATGAGCATCACCTTTTGTTGACACAGTGAGTCTATCCAGATGGTTCCTGAATGATTCACTTTGCAATATGGATCATTTGATTTAAACCACTTTGTGTCTTCAATCAAGAATATCAGTTGTCCTAATCTTATTTTTAAGACGTCTTTATTTGAGGTAGCTTTGGGATGTAGTGTTCTTTACACTGAGGTGGCTGAAGTCTGAACTTTGACAAGGTGCTTATTCTGCATTTCCATTGGAAGAGGGTTCAGTCAGCAGAATGGTGAAGAGGCTTGGGGGTTTGGGCAGCCTTGGATTCAAGTGTCACTTTTATTTGGTAAAAATTGGACGAGCAATTTATCTTCGCTGATCTCCGTTTTCTATTATAAAAAATAGAAATAATGTTTCTGTCATAACATTGTGACAACTGAGATAGTGTAAGCAGCACGTTGAGCATGGAACATACCATAGAAATGGTAACTATTCTCTTATCATTATCGTCAACATCCCCATCGTCATTTTTATTCCTATATTATGTTAATTTCTAGGCTTCAAACTACTTAGTTGTCTTCTTTCCCAAGTACCTGTTATGTTTTGCTCACACAATTGTAAAAGCATCAGGACGGGAAGACTGTCAGGCTCTTTGAGAGTATTTTGAATTTGCTTCATCGAACTTTCATAGGCTCAGAGTTCAAGGTCGTGAGGGCCGGTGCCGTGTATTGTCAAATTTATTCCTTTCTTCTGTCTCTTAAATGAGGCAAGTGTGACTGTTTACTGTGACATGAAGAGGCGCTCGCCCATGACACACCCCAGTAAGGACAGCTAGATTTCTAGACCAGATGTTGAGATTATCCAGCAAAAAGCATTTCTGGGTTCTGAATCCCGAGTGTAGTGAAACATGCTGAAATAGCGTGTTTTCACCCAGGGCTGGTTTGATGGTGTCCTGAGCTAACAGGACTTCCAGCCCCTTGCCACTCAAAATGTGGTCCCAGACCCGCAGCAGCTTTAGGACGCGGTGGTGCATGTGAAATGCAGAGTCCCAGGTCCCACCCTGTGCCTGCTGAATCAGAATCTGCATACCAGTATGGTCCCCCCGGGTGGTTCGTGTGCACACTCTTTGAATAAACTCCTTAAAAAAGAAAACAGTAAAGAAAAACACTACTCTAGAGAGGCTGTGCCTGAAAATCCAGAGTGGGTGGTTACTGGCGCCGCACAAAAGATGTGGGTCTGCGAGGTTCCCTTTTCAGAATCCAGTCTCTCTCGAGCGAGTTCCATACACTTCCAGCTGTGTTTTCAAGGAAGACGCCTGGGACCCTAATTTGTGTCTGTCCATTTATTTCTGCTAACACCTACTTTTGGTAAGCTTTTTATTTCTTATTTCTCATTTTTCTCACATTTGAACATGATCATAACATTCAAAGTTGACATAACTGTTTATGGATTCTGTTTCTAAAAGCTAGTTTAATGAGTAAGGAATTCACAAGGGGAGGAATTTTGAACAGCACTAGAAGAGAAATACCAGGGAGAGAATATTGATTAAATAAACCTGTGAAACGGGCTACCAGAAGCACAAGAGTTTTCTTATCTGCTGAAATGATAAAATCCACCTACTGATGCATTAATAATGCAGTAACGTGGACAAAGGGCCCAGCTCAGGGTCCGGTGGAGGGCAAGAAGCCAGCATTGTTGCCGATCGATCAGTTCGGGGGCAGAGGCCAGGCAGTGGAGATGGGGAGAGGAGTATTGAGTGAGCCCTTTTAGTTGTCACTAGTGACTGGATTGGGAGAAGACACTTGGACAGAGATAGGCAGGTTCAGTCCTCTCTGTCCCTTACCTGCTGTGTGTCCTTGGACAAGTCATTTAATGTCTCAAATCTGAGTACATACCTGGTGGAGCCCTTCTGTAAGGATTACAGGAGATTAGTTACGCCAAGGGCTTTATCATACTGCAGTACGTGGTCTATCATGGCACAGACAAAGCCATCAATAAGAGACATACATGCGGGTGCACAGGAAACGGCGAGCATCTTCACAAATACCCAGGACCCGCTATCTGTCCCTGCCAGGCTGTAGACTTTCATCCTGCTGATTTTCTCAGTTAACGTTGCTGCTGCTGTTTGAGAACACACATCTTTCCTGTCTGTGATGCACACCTTCTGCTGAGGGCGTCAGTGACGGCCGAACTGGAACGCACACTGCATAATGCATATAGTTTTAGTGCTCGCTTCTGCAAGGGCCCAGAGCTCTGAAGTCAGTTTTATTGCAGTCACAATCAGATGTGGCAAAGCAACCCCAGGCCAGCAGCAGTCTCACGGCACAGACAACGCCTCTGTTGTCTGTTTCCCCCAACCAGGGATTGGCCTCGCCGTGTCTCGCTCAGGGGCGCTCGGAGCCGTCAACAGAGCTGCTCATGACTTATGCATGAAGCCAG
Source organism: Lynx rufus (assembly GCF_022079265.1). Classification (NCBI taxonomy): domain Eukaryota; kingdom Metazoa; phylum Chordata; class Mammalia; order Carnivora; family Felidae; genus Lynx; species Lynx rufus. The sequence continues at coordinate 8,957,188 of NW_025814867.1, read as the reverse complement.
GTGATCCCAGCTGGCCTCCTTCAAGGTCTTGACCCTCCCTTGGCCCTTCTCTGCTGCCAACACAGAATCCTTAGCCCCTGGGGAACCGGAGGCCTGTTGCCAATTACTGTGGGCATCTCCGTGTGCCTCCCCAAGAGCTCCTTGCTCCTTGTTAGGCTTAATTGCATGGCCACCGAGAGCTGGAGCCTGTAGTCTCAGCCTCATCAGTGGCCCCGGGGCATCGTGAGGATGGGCAGCACGGCTCAGAGAGTCCGCAGTGTGGTGGTGCACAGGCTTACTGCCTCCTCAACCACTCCGAAGGCAGGAGGGTGGCCAGACGGTACGTCAGGGCCATGGCTGGAGCATATGCTACCACACAGAAACTTTCCAGGAACAGTGCATGCGGGGTAGGGTGCCTGGATCTCCTGAGCTTCTGAGCCATCGTGAACCTGGAATGTTCTCTGCCGCTAAGTGCAGAGAATTCCAGTCATTGTCGCCAACCGTTCATCAGATGACAGCCGATCAGAGGTGACTCTAATGACTGGGAAGCCGTTTTCCTCAAAGTTGCAATTGTGACCAGTCTCTTCATGATGATATAAATGCCAACATGTGTTGAGGAGTGCTTTCTCTGGGCTGGCCACCAAGGTGAGTCATTGCCCTGGACAATATTAGAGCAGCCCTATGGGGGCAGATATTAATGTCCCCATTTTTCCGAGTTGAGGACACTGAGGCATGCATGGGGGGCCAGGTGAGTAAGTGGTAGGTCTGAGATTTGAACCCACGTATTTTACCTTACCATCTTTAACCATCATCATCATGAATAGTATACGTCGTATCCTATTTACCCCAATTAAGGAGGAAATCGTGCACCTAAAATGGTTAAGATGGTGCATTTTTTGTGTATTTTATCCCAATTTTTTAAAAAAACTGGGAATGGGGCGCCTGGGTGGCGCAGTCGGTTAAGCGTCCGTCTTCAGCCAGGTCACGATCTCGCGGTCCGGGAGTTCGAGCCCCGCGTCGGGCTCTGGGCTGATGGCTCGGAGCCTGGAGCCTGTTTCCGATTCTGTGTCTCCCCCTCTCTCTCTGCCCCTCCCCCATTCATGCTCTGTCTCTCTCTGTCCCAAAAATAAATAAACGTTGAAAAAAAAAATTAAAAAAATAAAAAATAAAAAATAAAAAAAAATTTAAAAAACTGGGAAAAAGGAAGAATCGGCAAAATATTCCAGGGTCTACTTTTACAAATGTGTTGCACATTTGAATGTTCCTAACTGAACTGTGCTTTCAGTAGCCCAAATGTGTGAATCTCTAATTCAATTATAAATTCTATCTTTTCCCTTCAAATTGTCTTTTCTCAACAACAACAACAACAAAAATCCGGAAATAATTTGGTGTCGTCATACCTAGGCACTTTCTGTATACACGTGGGCAGTACTGTTAGGGTTTGCACTTCTCGTGTTGGTCAATCCACACGTCTGTGCCAGTTTTCACGTCACGCCCGAAATGGGTTTGCTAGCCCCAGCCATCTTTCTTAACCCTCTGCTGTGTGATACGGCTGAGAAGTGGCTTATCCTGGTTAATGGAGGCATCTAATTAAAGGTGTCCCAGGAAACTAGACTGCTGTAAGACCTGCTTATCAGCAGAACTCTTCTAAACACAAATTAGTCTTGGCTTGACTGTTACGAGCTCCTTTCTGAATATTCAGTGACCCGTGTGATATCATGAATGCAGACCACCAAGCGTAGGCTTCTTCGATTATTTCGTTGTTGTCGCCTTACAAGTGTTCCTGAAGTCCTTACTTCATCATGACGTAAATCCACAAAACAGCCACCTTCCTAAGAAACAACACCAAGGTGTTAGAATCTATCTTTACATTTATTTATTTTTTGAGAGACATAGAGAGACAGAGCACAAGTTGGGGAGGGGCGGAGAGAGAAGGAGACACAGAATCCAAAGCAGGCTCCAGGCTCCGAACTGTCAGCACAGCGCCTGACGCGGGGCTCGAACTCACAAACTGGATCATGACCTGAGCCGAAGTTGGACACTTAACCGACTGAGCCACCCAGGCGCCCCTAGAATCTATCTTTAAAGATTTTACGGCAGAAACTTGCACTTAACGCACATCCATTATACCAAAATTTGAGTAAGGGTGTGCATTTTATTAGCATGATTAACATTACACATTCCCAGAAATGTGCAGCGAACAAAATAATACACACTCATGTAACCACACCCAATAAGGTGCTGCTTTGAAAAAGTGTCCTAGTGAGTCACGCTAGGTTATAAAAACTTACAGTAAATGTTGTGATATAAAATAATGCCCAAACAATGATGCATTTTCAACAGTAGAGCTTTCGAGCTTATAAGCGGTTTTATGGAGGATGTGCAGCCTATTCTGGTGGATTCAGTCTTTTACCTCCGCAGGGAATGGCCCGTGTCAGTCCTGACCCCGGAAAGAGAGAAGTTTGTGTTAGAGAGCACTTGGCAAACGGCAAGATACGACATGAACACTTCTGTCATTTTGCATATTTTTCCTGAATTTTATCTCATCGAATCAGTTGTCTCTCAAACAAGTCTAAGTTCGCTGTTTTCTGTTTAAAATCTTTTAAAAGGCATCCAAACCCATCACTTTCCCCCGTCTTCTCTCTCAGCTCATGACTTTCCTTCATATTCCTCTAAGGAAATAGGGGCCGTCAGGGTTTAACTGCCTCGAGCTCCTGCCCCAGCATGGCCACCTCCCTGTGTCTGTGCCACTCACCTCCTGCCCTCTGCTTCCTTGGGGGGCCAGGCCCTCTGCTCCTGCCCCAGACCCATGTCTTCCCTCTTGCTTGAGGATGTTGCTCTGACATTTCTCCTTTCTCTCCCCTACATCGTCATGGTCCCCTTAGCTGGGTCCTTCCTTTCAGAGCACAGCATGCTGTTACATCACCCACCTTTACAAAGGAGAAAACAACTTCTCTTGACCTGCATTCCTGCCTAGCTGCCCCATTTCTCTGTTCTCTCTCCCAACAAAACCCCTTGGGACCCAGCTGGTGAGGCTTTCACTCCCATCGGGTGTCCTTTTGAAGCACCCGGTGACCCGTCCGTCCCTAGCCTGCCTTTCATCTGACCTCACCAAGTGGCACAGCGGTGGCTGTCACCTCTGCGACACTCTCTCCTCTCTGGACTCCCAGGACACCACATTGTCCTGTTCCACCTACATATGCTCCTCAGGGTGCCTCTCCTGGCACCTCCGTATTTGCTCCTTCAAGCCCCTGAACTGTAGTCTGATGGCATCCGGCCTGCTCCATACCAGCACGTGGCTGACCATCCTTCCTCAGACTTCCCGGTCCCCACCCTGCCTCACAGTCTGTTCTCAACATGGCAGCCAGGGTAATCCCTTTAGACCTGAAGTGAGATCATTGCTGTCCTTCTCAGAGCAAAATCCACAAGGCTGTAGCAAGGGGGCCTCCACCCCAACCCATCTCATCATCTGTCCTACTGCTTTTCTTCTCGCTTACGTCAGTCCAGACACACGTCCCACTCCTCAGACTTTCCGGGCATGTTTGGACCTCAAATCCCGTGTCTGTGCTGTACCCTCTTTCTAGGAGATTCCTCCCCACGCCCACAAAGCTCCACCCCCTTCTTTCAGGTCTTTACTCAAGTGTGACTAGGACAGAGAGGCCTTCCTTGCGAGCCTCCCTGAACGAGGCTCCCTTTCCCTGCCTCTGCCTACTGACGGGCTTCCTTTCTCTTCATTACACTCCTCGTGGTGGTGTTTTGCCTGTTGACTTATTTTCTATCGTATCTCTTCCTCACTAGGATGCAAACACTTGTGAGGACAAGGAATTTGTCCGCTTTTAGCATCATTTCTGTCTCCATAGCACCTGGACTCGTACTGGGCATATATGATTTGTTTAAATACATGAATGGTTTCGGGGCCTGCTCCCCACTGGATGGACTGAAGTCCCGAGCTGTCCTGTAGAGCCCACTCCTGCAGGGTGTGTTTGCCCACAAGTGCTCTGTGGCTAGAGAACATGCAAGATGCTCTGTGCATAATGGTGAACAGAGCATGGGCTCTGGAGTCCGAAGAGCTGGGATTAAAACCCGGCTCTCCTTACCAGAACTGCGACCTTAGGTTACTCAACCTGTCTGTGCCCCAGGGCCCTCCTCTGTAAAATGGAATTCTCAGAGTTGTCTCCTAGTATAGGGTTATCGGGAGGATCAGACGAGTTACCTCTGCAAAAGCAGAACGGTGCCCAACCCGTGGCAGGTCCTGTCTTTGCGTTAGTGCCGTTGTTTTCGTTTATCTTTGGATCTGCCGTGACACCTGCCACAGTAGTCTGAATCAAGTGTCATTCATCAAGCCCTTGTCTCCTGTTGGGGAGACAGCCGAAGGGAGAGTAGGTGAAGTGTTGGCTGGCCGGGCAGCAGATCTGTTGCCGACGTGTGTCTGCCTACGGGAGACGTGCCGAGCCCTACTTTGTGCCAGGCTCGGTGCCGGGCCTCGGGCAGAGTGATGAGCAAACACAGGCCAGTCTCTGGTCTCAGGAGCTCTCTGCCCCGCTTACGTAGCTATGGGATCTTACTGTCCCACCCAGAGGAGCTGGCAGTGAGGGAAGTGGACCAAACGCAGTCAGTAATTTCATCTCACTGGCTCCCACGCACCCGGGCCGCAGCTCGGTGCTCCAGCACTCGGGGGGCAGGATGTGCCCCCCACAGCACCGACACATTCTCGGAGATGGCTGCAAGCTGCTGCTTTTTCCTTCCAAGATCGCGTTCACGGGGAGGAAGCTTTCCATTTCAGGTGTAGGTCTAAGTTTCTGCTCTACGCTGGGAAACCTTGGCCAATAAACGAGAAATTTCACCATCTGCTCTGTAGGTTCCTAGGCAGATCAGAGGTTTTCCCAAACGTCCTCACATATTTCAGGCTTTGGGGGTCACCATTTCCTCTAACCTCCAAATAAAGGAATCTCTATTCCCTAGGGTCTGGCACCCCGTCCCCATGGTTGCAGAGAATGCCTGAGAAGTAGGAGGGGCTTAGATCCTGTTGGTCGCTTGCACCTCAGATCCCTGCTTGCTACTCACGATCAGACCTTTTGCCGTTCCTGTCTTTTCTCTCCCTGCTTTGCTGAGTCTTCTCAGCTCATCCCTCAGCATTGCGCCTCCCCAAGGATGGGGAGGGGGCACTTTCCACCTGCTGCCTGAACTGTTAGGCCTCATTCTACTTTGCACCCCACTTCCCAGCTGCCCCCTTCTCTTAGCTCCTGCTCCCCCGGCCGTGGCTCCTACCCAGGACTTGCCCCCGCCGCTCGAACCCGCTCCCCAGGCCCCTGGCTCTCATGGGCTCTGCCTGCTTACACCTTACCTTCCACCCCGATCCTGTCTTCCTTGTGGACCACCTAGACCCGAGGAATGTTTTCCCCGCCCGCCCCCCCTTAGCTAGCGAAATTAAATCTTTATTTTTATTTTCTGATTGTACAGGTAACATATGACATTTAGTCATAGCAATTCAAGCGTTACAGAAATGATTGAGAAAACGAGCAATCCCAGAGAAAGGGAATCCTACGACACGCACTGTCCCACAGCTGCCCTTTCGCACAGGCTTGAATGGCAGGGAGTTTTGAGTCTGGTTAGTCTACAATCAATAAATAGTGGGGTTCTAAAGGGTATGGTTTCTGATGTTGTGATTTAGAATACCACCATATCCTCAGACCTCTGTGAGTGATCATATCAGAAAAGAATGGTCAGAATCACTGAACATTCAGAGAAAAAAGAACAAGCAAGAGACAGGACACTAGATAATACACATCTGACGCTAACAAATCAAATGTGTTCCTGCCAGGCAGCTTCAGGCCTCGTCTGTGTGTCTGACACATCCCAGTGACTGTCACATCTCAATCTCCTATTCATAGGACCTGATATTCTTTGAGCGATGCTCTTTCCTTTATGGAAAAACATGGAAAGTCACAGTAGAGCCAATGAGCAGTTGGGCACGTAGAACACAGGGGGATGGGGCCCCTCCATCGTGGCCTTCAAATATGAACAGACATTCAGTGATGAGGGCCATGACCTATTTTTTATCTCACCAAGGTAAGAATGATAAACAATTGAAATTACCTGTGAAGGAAAATTACTTGATGGCCAAGTGAAATATCCAAGTGTTTATCTAAAAGTGGCTGTGGGATATCCTTGGGGCTAGCAATCTGGTTTGCATAGAGTATCTGTCCCTAAGTCTTCTGTTTTGAATTTGATGACATTTTTAAGCTCGCTGTTTCATTTTAGCATACCCAGTAATGAAATAAACAAAGTGTGAATATGAGGCAGTGCTAGTTAAACATTTATACCAGCCCTACCCTGTCATTTCTTGAAACTATTAAAGTGTAATGTTTTTATATGAAATCATTATAAATTTATAACAAGTCTAATCTGTGGTGACGCGCTGTTCCATGGACTGTGAATTATTGTTCTAAATTTCAGATGGCAGATGCTTTCTCTGAGCGATGGTGCCGGGATGATTAGCTTCTCTGATGCAGCATAAGACTATGTCTTCCATTTGCATAAAACACAAGTGCTGATTATACAGTTTGATTTGAGACCTCCGACAATATTTTTCCCAAACAACAATCTTGACAATCAGCTCTCTTACAATAAGGAAGTGCTGATTGATTATGAATACTGCCCTGAAGACTTTCTACCCCCAAATCTCCATTAAAATTGTATCCATAGAGACGACGACGCTAAAACACATCACTGAGTCCAGGACGGGTGCAGTAATGAGCTGTAAGCAGAAGTTAGGTTCTGCAGAGCTTTTGCTGAGCCCAAGGGCATTGGCTTTAGAGGTTGGGATTCAACCTATAGCATTGAATCCCTCCTCCCAGGGTGAGTCTTAGATGTGGGTAGACCAAAAGCCACCATTTCTCGGGGTGATTGTAGAGTACTAGGAATGCCTTTCCACCTCAGAGTATCTCTGTCCTCGCTGAAAGTCATCATCGGTTTCTAAAATTCCACCACTGGAGATCTCTCTTTGGGGGAACAAGCTCTCGTTAATAGGAAGGCGCTCTTGGAAAGGTGAGGTTTTTGCCCTGAGCACAGTTGGTTGGAAAATAAGAGTTTTCTAGCTGCTTTTCAACGTGGTAGAAAGCTGAGAGCGATTCCTTCAAGAATGAAGAACACACTAGGAACACCTCAGTGTCTTGATACATGTACTGGGGGAAGGGAAAGACAGTGACCCCGATCACTGGGGAAGGGGGATCCACAAGGTAAAAGTGGGGTCAGCAGGCCATTCTGGATTTCCGCAGTAAAATAGAGGGCAAGTGTTCACCTGGAGAAGACTGCACAGTAGTTCTTGTCGACAGTTACGTGTGCCTGTAATGAAAGTGGATTTGGAAAAGAACTTATAGTTCTTTAGTGAACACAGTTGCTTTGGTGGGCTGGCAGATATACCTCAGAGCAGGGCCCTCATTTCCTGAGCTTCTAAGACCCTTGTATAAGCTGGCCTCTGTCAAACTTTTGCCTGGTTCCTAACTTAAAAGCAGAAAGTACAATAAAGACTACTTACTGTATTGTATCTTGACCTCAGAGAGCTCCCAATCCTAATGTGCAAGAGGCATGTTTTCACACAGTGTTTGTAATTAGAAGGTGAAATCAGAAACTTCCACAGAAATGAAAACTACCTGTAAATGTGGTCTGTGGATGAGATAGCTGAAACGGAGAGTTGAAAACCATTCTCCATGGAAATCTCTGAACAAGCCAAAGAAGCTTGATTCATAACGGATGCAATTTATGAAAATGGTGGCCAGTAATGCTCAGGAAATGAGAAGCCCCTGCCAAGTCACTCAAGCCTTTTAGTGAAAGGAGAGGAGTCCTCGTGGTCGCATAAGGCCTTCCCTATGAAATCACGATTCCAGCGCGGCCTCTGCTCAGCCACCATGGACTAATGGGAGAAGGAGGGACCACGAGCATGGTGCCCGCACTGGACTGCATATCCCAGCATCCCTTACAGTCAGGTTCTAGCCAGGTGCAGGGACACATGTATGTGAGCTTCTGGGTTGAGGTTCCTCAGGCAGAAGTTCCTTTTCCGCTCTCTCCTTGCCCATCTGCCAGCTGGACAGTGGAGCCACAAGACAGAAGGAGCATATGTGTCTGAGGCAGCAGGTAGCCTTTGAAGCCTTTGAAGCTTGTGCTGAACTGTCAAAGGAGACAAAGGTAAACTTCTAGGCCCCTGAGATTTCGGTGGAGGGAGTGGTGGGGGACTGTTATTTCATCTAGCATCCTTTTAACTAGTGTAGTAGGTTAACCTATGGAAGGAAGGAAGTTGGAAAGTTGTGACACAGCCTCTCCTTGTTTTGCTTTCGTTATTATTGACTTCACGTCTTTCCAGTCTACACCAAATTGTTCATCCAATACATCGGTACAAATGTGTGCCTATTTCCCCAGCCCTTTGAGTGAACATTATCTGGTCTGTACCCAATGAGGTAGGTCATTGCTTAGTGGAGCAAGCCCAGCTTGTCCTAATCAGTGGGAACTTGATGTCCAGAGAGGGCTCTAAGAGAGGAAGACCCAGGAGCAATGAACACCAAGCTTAGAATTTCACAGAGTAAGCAGGAGGCAGTATCCCCGGGAGAGGTCAAAGTCAAGTTGTTTCTTTGATTCCTAAGCCCAAGGAGGAAGGTTGCCATATACTGCTGGCATTGAAAACAAGTCCAGCAGAGTTAAAAGCCTGAGAAAGCAGGGCAGGAGGCAGATTCCTAGTTCCATGAGCACCATTCTGACACCCAGTGGGTGGAAGATGCTATTGATCTATTGTTCTCGAGATTTGAAAATGCATATGCCCTACTTTCTTGTGAGTTGCCCTTGTGTGACCTCAAAGACTCACACATTTCCCTGTTAACTAGTACCTTAGGTTAGGTCCCTTGAGTCATCTGCCTTCCTCCATGCCTCCGTGCTTCCTGTTTGGGTTTTGGGCTCCGCAGAGATGTGGCTGGGAGCCTAGTCTACAGGAGGAGGTTAAACCAAGAGTTGCTAAGCTCTTCTGCCGGGGAAGGGGAAGTTACTAGGGTGTTAACTATTTTGGACTTCTTCTTGGTGGTCAGAGGGTCCTGACCCTGGGACGAGGGCATGGGGAGAATGAGCTTATACTTGAAACAGAGGGGCCCCGGAAATATGGAGGTGGCAGGGAAAGCAGTGGTTAAAAGGGACCCCAGCAGCGGGACTGGTGAAGCCCTCTGGAGGAACACCAAAACTTGACATAGAGTTTTAAGTCTTCTTTTTTAAATGGCAGAGCCCTTCTGAAACAGTCTAAACCCTTCCAAATACAGCCGAGTCAGTGGTGCCTTGAAGATAAAGGAAGGGGGAGCAGTGTGGGGTGTGACCCTCACCATCCCTCGGTGGCTACAGTGATAATTAGAGCATGTATGGGGAAGGAGTCACTGGTCCTCACATCTAGGTGGTAACCAGGAGCCTTGCAGAGATGCCTGCAGCCAAGTAAAGAATGCAGGACCACAGCCAGATAGCATAACAGTCCGGAGACAACCCCCTTCTTCAAATACACTGGAGCAGTGTTTGTCGATCTTTATTATTATTATTATTATCATTATCATGATTATGCATCCAAGGGAACCTTTTAAGATCTGTTTTTCTAATTACCTCTCCCTATAAAATTTTAACACCACAGACTTTATCTGGTGGTCCTTGGGAGAGCCACAGGTCACTGTAATATCCAAGAGTTAGTCCCGCCCCCACCTCTTTGGGATCAGTATCACCCCGTTGAGAATGCACATCCTAGAAGGTGACCCGGAAAGGCGAGAAGGTCAGGTCCTTTACACCGTGGATGGGAATGACCCAAGCAGTCACTTGGGTGACTGATACTGGACACAACGCACTGAAAGGAGTGCCTGTCCCGTGTGGAGACTGACCTGGTGGTAGGGAAGATGGCTGTATTTGAAAAGGCAGAAACCTGGGTTTGTCTCAAAGGGAAAGCTTTATGTCTAAGCCACCCTGACTCTTGTAACAGTGGCGAGGGGTGAGGAGCTGGGGGCAGGGGCACATGTGCAGCTTGTAGCTGGAGTAAGAAGAGAAAGAATGGAGCGCTGCCCTGTCAGATACTACGCTAGAATGCCTAGTGCTTCTCATTTCTAACTGTTTCCAAATACATCCTGGAGGCATTGGCACTTACGCCACTTTTCATCAGCTGAAACTGGATGAAGTTCCTGGCGTATTTCCAGAAACCAGGCCATAGCTTTGTCCATCAGATACGTGTTGTTTCAACCAAAGAGCTCCTGGTTTGACTCCCTTTTGTGAAGAAGGAAGGGAATCAGTCTATACCTCCTCATACCCTGAGACCAGGCCTTCCCCCGGCAATCCTGCGAAAGTATTTCCCACCGAGCTAAGCTGTCTTTTGGGAGAGCCGAGGTCTTGACTCACCAGCTTCTGAAGGCTTTGGTCTAATGGTGACGTGGGGTGTAAAGTGCCCATATACCGCCCAGAGTTTGCCGGCTTTCCAGAGGACCACTCGGGCGGCTTTGGCCTGTTGGTGGTCCCCAGTGCTCCTGTGTGGGGCGAAATGCATCTGAGAAGAGCCGAAAGGGAGGAGTGGATCATGGAACACTTGCGAAAGTTGTGTTTTGATTTGGGCCACCCGAATGAAGAAGGTCGTTCATGACCGGGTCCTACAGCTCCTGAGAACTCCTGACCGCCTCTGGCTGAACTTCCGTTCGGAAAGAGAAGGGTGCAGGCAGATGTCTTGCCAGGGTGCTAGAGGAAGAGGCCCCGGTGGCTGAGTCCCCAGAAGGCCAAAGCCTCATTAACTTCTCTGCGAGGGGAAATCGGCACACATCTGGCGACACCAGCCAACACCTCTGAGGGCTCTTCCCGCCCCGACTTTAGAATGGAAATCTGGATTTCTGCCTCTTTTCTGTGATGACTGAGGCAGCCCCAGCGAGGCGGACCTTGCCAAACACAAGGATACTTCTTGAAAGACTTAGTGAAGAACCATGAATCCGTCACAAAGAAGACAAGACAATTCTGGAGTTAGCTGATGCAAGCTTAGCTTTGGTTATACTGTTAAAAGACCCCCACACCTACACACCTGGCTGTCAAACACCACTGCCGGAGTTTTAGCTCCTTACTGAAGCTAAATAACATAGAAAGCCTTTAAATTGAAGTTTGTTCTTTTTTGTAATATAATTTTAATTTTTTTCTATTTTTGTGAGAGAGAGAGAGAGAGAGCACACAAGCGAGCTGGGGAGGAGTGGGGAGGGAGTGGGAGAGAGAGGGAGGGAGTAAAGGAGAGAGAGAGAGAGAGAGAGAGAGAGAGAGAGAATATCTTAAGCAGGCTTCACTCTCGATGCGCCTGATGCAGAGCTCGATCCTAACCCTGGGATTGTGACCTGAGCTGAGCCACCCAAGCGCCCCTGAAGTTTGTTCTTAAGCGGGATCACTTGTTGGCTTATATGCTCAATAAGCACATAAAAAAAGTGAAAGATACATCATTCTTTGTAAAGATTATTTCCATATTGTGTTTATGTTAAGGAAATAAACCTCCAATGACCTATAATTAGTTATAAGAAAACTTTGTTTCTACTCATGCGTATTTTTCTGGAGAAGGGATCTATAACTTTCATTCCCCAGGCCCATGGCTTGGAACAAAAACCTAGAAAAACAATCAAAAACAAAAGATCAAGAACATGTTGCCTCTCCGTAAGGGAGACAGAGACAGCCGAGTGAGAACAGTAAAAAATGATTCCTTCAGCTTACACTTTTATTATCTTCTTAGGTTAAATATGGGAATGCTAAATATGATGGATAGTAGGCCTGCACGAAGTGTGGGAAAAGATCTGTGTTTGTGAAGAAATGACTTCCACAAATCATGTTTATCATAATGTAGTGTTAAATTATAAAATGTCTACCAGGTGCCTGGAAATATACCCACAAAATATCAAAGGGATTTATGCCCATATTAATAATGGCAAGATGGACACAATAATCTACATCTTACGTTTCACAAAGGCATGTGTGGCCTTGAGAGTGGTGCCATGGTGATATTTCCTTCACTTTACAGAGGGGAGAAAATGACATAAAAATGATGCTATTGCATTGAAAGTGGGAATGAGGAACTCTGGGAGCCACGTTCCGTAGTGAGACACCTCCCGAGGAGAAACCTATGTGCCTTATATGTGTGCCCAGAGCTTCATGGGAACATCAGTTTTATGTTTATATTTGATGAGTAGGGTGAGGGTGGAAAAGATTCCAGTTTTGCCCTTCTGAAGCCTGACCTGGCCTTTTCTAGAGTCAGTTCTACAGGAGGGGCGGGACTTCAGAAGCCTCTGCTGCTGCTTATTACTATCAGTAGTAATTGTATTAGCATCGCTACAGTTACGACACCTACCTGTCCCTCTCATCCGTACGCCCATGAAATGCTGGGTGTTGCTGAATGGGGCAGTTCCATGCTGGCCTCTGAGCAGGACTTAGATGCAGGGGCCAGAGGTGGAGGAGTCTGGCTCGGGTCATCCCCCGTGGAATGGACTTGGTGGCGAACTGTCAACAGCGAACCTAGATAATCACGCTTCTTTAGGATAACCCCAGAGATCTGCTGTTGCCGAGCATACATTGTGCAGGAAGTACCTCTTTGGCCCCTGGTCAAATCGCAAGGGTCCGTGGCTGCCTTCTAGGAGGTATGCTACATATGGAGGGAGGGAAGGAGGGGGACTTTGGTCATTACGGGAAAACTCAGCTCTATAAATGATATGTTGGGTGCAGGGGTGCGTCGATTCAGTAGGGGCTCAGCCTTCCCATCTCATGTGACCATTACTATGGTCTTAGCCCTGGAGACCCTCTGGTCTTCTAGATGTGCTGGACTGCAGCCCTTGACTGGATTTCCACCACCCAGTCTCTGATGGGACCTGTGTCGGAGAGCGATTCGAGGAAGTATGAACCCCTTGGATCACACCTTTGTGAGGTTTTCACTTCCTCAGGTCTCTTGGTCCTGGGTAGGCTTGCAGAAGGCATTCGCTTCTCTGGAATCTTGTGGAAGTGGAGAACTCAGGACTCTGGGGCTGTCTGGCAAAGCACAGGTGCACCCTGCCTGTCCATGCCTTACTGATCGGGAGTATGCAGAACCTAACAGGTGAGCAGATTCGTGGATGTGGGTGTGGATGCTCTCTGAGAAGTACGACGCGTGGTGCCGGTGCGACTGTTGACTTCTTTTGATTTTTCAAAAAACTGTGAAGCTACCAGCACTCCAAAAGGATTTCACATGTACATTTCCCCGGGTTTTCCTGGGGCTTGGAGTGTGTGTGCAGTTCTAGTTCTTTCTCTCAGATTTATCGTGTTCTTGCGGCAGCATAAAAAATGGGACATAGAGACGGAAGGAATTTTAGCTGTGTGGGCCTCTCTGAGCTCGCTTAGCCTCTCTGACCCCCCCCCCCCCGTTCCTACTCTGGAAAGCAGGGATAATAATACAATTTGATCACTTATTTTTCACTGATATTTTTTGTTGATCATAAAACAATTCTAGAATTACTTTGAGAAATAAATGAAACAGTGTAAGTAAGGCACCTGCACAAACCCTCTGGCATTTGGCTGACACACTCAACGGGCAGCTTTTCACCTTGGGGTCGTCTAGGGACCCCGAAATGCTCAATTGTGAACACTACTGCTGTGCCAAAGCTTTCTTCACATCTGGGGCCTTTTTTTCCCCCCACTTTGTCTCCATGCATTTACTTTTCTTATGAAGCTCTTTATTTTTTTTTTTTTTAGGTTTTTGAATTTATTTTGAGGAAGACTGCACGTGCACGCACGAGCGGGGGAAGGGCACGGAGACAGAGAGAGAATCCCGAGCAGGCTCCACTCTGTCAGCACAGAGCTTGACTCAGGTCTCCAACTCACAAACTGTGAGCTCATGACCTGAGCCGAAATCAAGAGCTGGACGCTTAACCACCTGAGCCACCCAAGTGCCCCTTAAGTTCTTCATTTTATTTTATTTTATTTTATTTTATTTTATTTTATTTTATTTTATTTTATTTTATTTTATTTTATTTTATCTTATTTTATTTATTTTATTTCATTTCATTTTATCTTATTTTATTTTTATTTTTTTATTTTTTTTATTTTTTTAACGTTTATTTATTTTTGACACAGAGACAGAGCATGAACGGGGGAGGGTCAGAGAGAGAGGGAGACACAGAATCTGAAACAGGCTCCAGGCTCTGAGCAGTCAGCACAGAGCCCGACGATGTGGGGCTCAATAAGTTCTTCATTTTAAATCCAGTATAGTTAACATACAGTAATATTAGTTTCAGGTGTACTATTTAGTGACTCAACAATCCCATACAATACCTGGTGCTAATCTCACGTGCACCCCTTAAACCCCACCACCTGTTTCGCCCATCCTGCCACCCCCGTGTCCCCTCTGGTAACCGTCCGTTTGTTCTCGGAAGATAAGAGACTGTTTCTTGGTTTGTCTCTCTCTCTTTTTTTTTCCTTTGTCATTTGTGTTGTTTCTTAAATTCTGCATATGAGTGACGTCATACAGTATTTGTCCTTCTCTGACTTACTTATTTTGCTTAGCAGTATGTTCTCTAGATCCGTCCGTGTTCTTGCAAATGGCTTTTATATGGCTGAGTAATAGTCCATAAAAGTCCACCTCTTCTTTATCCATTCATCTCTCAGCGGAATGGACACTGGGTGCTTCCGTATTTGGCTATTGTAAATAATGCTGCAGTAAACGTAGGGATGCATGTATGTGGTTAAGATTCAGTGGGGTTCAGTGGGGTTAAGATTCAGTGCTCCCATCCATTTACTTTAACTTATCATTAAATCAGCAAATACGCCTGTTGATGGCTTCCTAATACCTTACTGCTCATGTAGGGAGCAGGTATTGATGGCTGTTGTAAATCAAGCTATGCACTAGGGGTCACCTGGAGTTTACTTTGCCCTTAATGAGCCCAGAGGCGATGGCACAAACCAGCAATGCGTGGTTCAGTGATTCCACTGGGGTGAACGTCTCCTTTTTTCTGCATACCGGGGCAAGGTTCTTAGATAAGGTCGCATCTGAGATGAGTTTGACACACGTGTGATCCGTGTGTATGATTTGGACTACAGATGTGGAAGAAAGAGAATTCCAGAGGCAGGAATGGCATGAGCAAGAGTACGGAGGCAGGAAAGGAAGAGCCATGTGTAGAGAAAGAAAGTCAATGTCAGATGGAGTGTTAAATGCACGGAAGAGAGGAGGGGGAAGCAATGGAGTTGGCAAGATCAGTAAGAGCCTGGTCTGGAAGGAGCTTGGCCGTCTCTTGATTTTTCAGAGTTGGGGAGGTAGCCATCTTGCGTGTTCCCTCCAGTGTTTTGAGCTGTTTGTGGACTAGGAACCCTATACTGGAAATGGTCAAAATGAGAATTCTTTATTTTATGATCCACCCAAAAACGAAGGGACATCTTGCGTACTAAACACTTGAAAGCAGCATATACACATGACAGGCCTACTTAGCACGTGTGTGACTTTGGACTGAGTCTCCTACTGGGATGAACCTTAAAGCCGATACACTGTGCCTTTGAACCCAGAGCCGCAATGATGGCATTTGTATTTAATGCCTGTTCTGTTCAGAAAAAAAAAAAAAAAAAAAAAAAAAATGGAAATCTTTACTTGTGAACTCTGTGATTTTTTTTTCCCTGAATACTTGTTCCTGTGTTTAAAAGGGGGGGATTCTAGTGACTGAATTCTGTAATTGGAGTTCTTTGAAGATAAATCCTGAGTAATGACTCATGTATTGTAGGTTATTTTTAAGCCATTAGAAAAGTTGGAAGCTCATCAGAAAAAGCAAGGAGTCTATATGTGACAGAGCCCTCAAATCCAGACGATTGGCTCGCATTCTTTTGTCATGTTCAATGATGTATACTTAAAACTACTTGGCAAATGGTTTTTTAAATGAGTTATTTTAGAACAAGAGAACTCAAGGATATAGGAGCTCTACTTACTGGCATGTTTTTCAATTATTTTACTTCAGATTTATTTTCCACAGCGCACACGAAAGAATATTTCTTACTCATCTTGTAGTTGTTACGGAAAGTCACCAACCATGAAAATGAACATCCGGGGCACCTGGGTGGCTCAGTCGATTTGAGCGTCCGACTCTTGGTTTTGGCTCAGGTCATGATCCCAGGGTTGTGGGATCTAGCCCCGTGTCGGGCTGCATGCCGAGCGTGGAGCCTGCTTAAGATTCCCTCTCTCTCCCACTGCCCCTCTCCCCTGCTTGTATGCGCACTCTCTCTCTTTTTCTCTCTCTCTCGAATAAAAAGAGAAAGAAAAGAGCCAGTGTTTGCTGAACTCACCTTGTGCAGAGAAAGAGAACCAGGGAAAGGGTAGGGTTCATGCTCTTTACGAAGAAGCCTAGCATTCCTTGTGAGGCATGAATACGACACTGGGAACTTTGGAGAGGCAGGTAAAATGAAATCCTGACTGTCATGATGTGTCTGCTAGAGAGCAGCGGGTCATGTAGGAGGTGGCAGGAAAGAGCCTCTGGGGAAGGCACCAGACTGCCTGGTTTGAGCCCATGGGCGAGTCTCCATAGCTTCTCTTTGTGCTCTCACCGCGGCCACTGTGGCCACCAACAGTTACCCTCATTGGCCGTGCTTTTGCTTGCCTTCCAGCTGTCCCCTCCACCTGGAGCCGCGTTCCGTCTCTGCCCCACCTCCTGTCCTCCCCTCCTTCCCACGGCACATCCCTGCGCTCTCTGTAGGTCTCAGCTGACAGCCTTTTCCGGCTAGCGTGGGGTAACATCTTACGCCTACCCTGTTGTAGCATTTCATGGCATTGTTATGTTTAGTTCCTCCGTGTAGACTGCATGGTCTATGGCAGAGTGCATAGAGCACACATAGAGGACATCCAAACATCCAGAGGGAGGAAGGACAGGGGAAAGAAGGAGGAGGAGAAAGAATTGAATTCCTGCAGGGGATTGAGCCAGGCACTGGAAGTAAAGTTTGAGTGAAGTCCCCTTGCCCACAAGGAGCTCGAAGCCTGATGGGGAAGAGAGACTTGTGCTAAATTATTACAAATGCAGCGTGAGAGGGCATATGATAGTGGTGCACACAAGCATCCCGGACCCCACAGGGTAGTTCCTGAGCATGAGTGAGACCTTACAGATCTCAGGCTAGTGGGCCCAGGAGGTCGGGTGAGGAGATGGCCCTGGGTAGAAGGCTGGCCACCAAGGTTGCCATGTGCAGTCCCAGGTGCCCACAGGACCCTCCTTGCTTCCTCTTGAGGGAGCTGGCTCAAGACCTGTGCTTTGTCGGGGCACCTGGGGGGCTCAGTTGGTTAAGCGGCTGACTTCGGCTCAGGTCATAATCTCGCGGTTCATGGGTTCGAGCCCTGCGCCGGGCTGTGTGCTGACAGCTCAAAGCCTGGAGCCTGCTTCAGATTGTGTGTCCTCCTCTCTCTCCGCCCCACCCCTGCCTGTGCTCTGTCTCTCTCCGTCTTTTATTCAAAGATGAATAAACATTGAAAAAAAATTTTTTTTTTAAATCTGTGCTTTGTGTAGGGACACCGAAGATCTCTGGGCTTACGTGCCCCAAATCATGGGGAAGCGTGGAGGGAAACTTCCCCTTGATTCCTACAGGCCCTGCCCCTTGCCCGAACGTGGAGGGGCTTCCAGCTTTAGCGTGGTTCTGATGAGTTGCTGGAGGCCAGAAGGTTCGCCCTCTCCCCAGAGCTGGCCCAGCTCCCAACAGTGCTGCGATGCTGTGAGAGCAAAGAACGCCACAGGCAAATCTATAGGAACTTAACGAACTCGGGCATCAACAGGTGTTATCTTTTTTAGAGTGTTTAAACACCAAAGGCTAATATCAGATGCCCCAAGTGCTGTCCAGGTGAGTAGCTGTCCTTCCTGTGAGCTGTGCAAAAGCCCAGAGGAGAGCACACCAGCCCTGCTGTGGCTCCTCCCTCCCATTCTGTCCCCAGTAGTCTCCTCACTGGCTGGGGTGGGAAAGAAAAAGCTAATGAGCGTTAGGCTGTAGGAGAAGCTTCCACGGTGACACAGGCTTATTCATTGTTCTACACGATTACAATGCCATGGGAACCTGTGAGGACTCACATTAAAACCAGACCACAGCCCTTCGGCGGTTTACTTTTTTGTTCATTCGGCTCTTTATTAGGCAGTGGCTGCTTGCGTACTTCTTGTATGACGTTAGCTCTAATAACAGTAGCAACATCCTAATTATTAGGAGCCCCTAAATCAGCTTTGATTGCAACGTAGACAAGGGAAATCTAGTAGAAACCTCGGGCTCCACAGAGACGCGGCATGGAAGCATTCGATTGTAGCGCAAGTCCAGCAGCTTGGCGGGCGGGCCTCTTCCTGTCTCTTGCGCACGCTTGCCCATGGCTGTGAAGGAGCCCGTGGCTGTGCATTTCGGATACGACTGGGCGCATTAGCCTGTCCCCTTGCACGACAGCTCAAGTAGGGAAATTTGATTCTCGGCCCTCAGCTCATTAATGCGCGCTCCCCGTACGCTTCCGTACTCACCGCTGACCCAGCCCTCAAACGGGGGCAGGGAAACTTTATGAAACCATCATCTTAGCGCAAACCATATTCAAACTTGTTTTCTCCCCGAATCACCCAAGTGAAACACATCAGCTAAAGTGTTGTGCTTGTTTGGCTTTTCATATGGCAAAATTTGTTTATGAACAGTTCAGGGCACGTTCTGCTGTGGGAGACAGTTCTACAGAGGTTTCAGGGTCTGTTTCATTTCTAAAAGAGCATAAGCAAACCCTCAAGTACCTTGCTGCCATTCGTCTAGTTGCCCGTGTTGATCCTCTGAGAGACAAACATCCTCCTTCGCGGGACAGTGACACGTGGGGCCACTTAGCGGCGTTTCCTCCCACAGAGCCTGCAGGATGGCTGTGGTGTCGTTTGTCCCAGCTCATGGCTGCCATTCCCGTGTGGCTTTGTGGGTCTGTCCCACAGTAGACACTGCGACAAGCCGGTGCTTTCGTGCCCAGGGGTCTCTGGTGATCTCAAAACGAAGATTTTGAGGAAGGAGGTTAGTTTCAGCTTCCCCTTTCCCTTACAGTTACAACAGATTTGCAACAGAGGCAAATAATATGCCTGACGAGGGTTGCTGGGGCACGTAGGTCTTTCATGAAACCAAAGCTCTGGGGGCGCCTGGGTGGCTCAGTCAGTTAGGAGTCCCACTCTTGATTTCAGCTCAGGTCACGATCTCACGATTCGTGAGATCAAGCCCTGCCTTGGGCTCTGCATTGACAGCCTGCTTGGGATTCTCTCTCTCCCCCCTCTCCGGCCCTCCCCTTCTTTGTCCCTCTTTCTCTCTCAAAATAAATAAACATTTAAAGAAAGCAAAGTTATAATCTAGTGACGGAGGTGGTTTCAACATCCACGTTTCCCTTTTTGAGTTGCTGTTCTGGTCTGAGCAGGCTTCTGCCGGTCCATGTGGGTCTGTGGTTGTCATAACTTACCTGGTCTGTCTTCACCGTGCTTAATATGGTGCTGCCAGACCAGCTCCTCAGGAGAGCTCAGTTACTTCCCAAAATCACAGCCTCAGACCGTGTCCTTTCCCCACACCAGGCCTGGCCCTCCCTTCTCGCATCGTGGGTCACAGGCAGCTGTTGCCACAATGACGTAACACAATAACGTAATAACGTAACAAACCGCCCTGAGCTTCGTCGCGTCGCACCAATAAGCATTCATTTCTTGATCGTATGATTGCAGGTTCTCTGGGTTCCACCGATCTAGGCTAGGCTCAGGTAGGCTCGGCCCGCCCACAGGGTGAATCCAGCTCAGCTCCACTCCTCAAGGCCAGTGAACCAGCCAGAAGTGGGTCCTTTCGTGCTAGTGAAGCACAGAAGTCCAGACCGATCATGCGACTACATTCCAGGCTTCTGCCTGTGTCTCGTCCACTGACGCCCCGTTGGCCAAATCAAGTCACGTGCTCAGGCCCAAGATCAAGGAGATGGGACACATCTCTACGCTGTGAGGCCAACTCAAGCCACATGGCAAAACCCAAGTGAATATTTGTTGAAAAATAACATAAACTCTCACACCGTCCCAGGGGCTGGCCATATAAGGTAAACCCCAGTTCAGTCTTCCTGTTCTTCTCTTGCTGCCTATGCTGAAACATAGCCCTGCCTGTGTTAACACCTTGATGGTGTAACTACAGCACTGGTGGGAGAATTAACTCACGTGCTAAAGAAAACGCGATCCAGACGGAACAGCAGTTATGACGGCGGCCTGGGCTACGCCCAGCAGTGGGATGACATAACAGACGGGCTTCCGTTTGGAAATTTGAGGCGGCCGATCCTGTACTCAGATTGGGAACCATTCTTAGCCCCCACACCAGTGAACTGTTTGTGCATATGCCTGTCTCCTCCTGGGAGGCCCTAATTTGGAGAAAGCTGTCCCTCTGTCCCCTGTGATTGCCCCTCAGCCCCACCCAGTCTGTAAAGGCCTCCCGGGGAACACCCATAAAATGGCAGAAGCTTCAGCGTTGCGCTGCAAAGCCCAGTATGAACTTGGGCTCATTTTTGTATCATTTTAATCATAGCACATTAGAGACGAAGATGGGACCCTTAGAGACCATCTAGCTCAGCACTGTCCCGTGGAACTTTCTCCACTTGGAAATGTTGTAGATCCGTCCAATAGAGTAACCATCGTTGTAGGTGGCTGCTGAGCTCTTCAAACGTGTGTGGTGGAGCTGAGGAACTGAATGTTAATTTTATGTAATTTTAATTAATTTAGTTTTATACTTAAATAGCCCCATGTGGCTAGTCACTACCGTATTGGACAGTGTAGTTCTAGTTAGTCCCTTACTGGCCCAGAGTAGACATCAATAGATATTTCTCGAACTGAACGAGAAAGAGAGAAATGGCCCCACCCAACATCACACAGCAAACTGGTGGCAAAGCCAAAGTAAGACCCTGGGACACAGGCGGGCTGACCGGGGCGCGTCCCCTACGCCCCACGGCCCCTTCAAGGCCCAAATCTGTGTGCACTAGTCTACCCATAACCTTCTAGTAATATCTACACTCTTCATGGTCAAATAGGTTGGGGCAGGGCGGGGGGCGGGGGGCGGGGGGGGGGAGGGAATGGAAAAACCAAACTATTTCTCTGTCTTTGGTAATTTGTAGAGTGAGCATCAAAAACTCAATCAGACATCAAATATTTTTTTACACCGTCGAAATAATACACACTTTGCATCCAAATTAAAACACAAGCTCCCAGCGATTTAATTATGCAAATGTGATATACGCAGCAGCAAACAGTGTTAAAGGGGAAGAATGAAGATGGATAAGCTAACATTTCTGGCGACACTTTCCTTTCTAATCTCCTCTTTTGGTTGATATTATGCTGATTTTCATGCGCCGCTTAGGTGGACACTTTATTTCTTTGTGGTGAGTGCCTCTGCAGATTTATGCAAATAATACTAATCACTGTGGAGAAAAAGAGCAGCCGTTTCCAGCCCTTCTGCCCACACGTGTTCGGCAACGGCACCAGATGAGTCCTTAGCCATGAATTTGATTAAATCCACAAGTAAGCAAAGCTGCTGTGTCAGAAGGGGCCGTTTTCCTCCAGCTGCACGGACAATTCTAGATTCTAAGCTATAATTCCCAGCTTTGTTCTACAGGAGGCCGGAAGTGAAAATTGAAGAGTGGATATAGAACTGTCTCGCCCCTGCCTCATCAGGGGAGCCCCATTCCCTGGTGGTGGGGGGTGGGGGCGTCCTGTGGAAGCCCACCTGGAGGTGAGGATTTGGGTGCCAGTAGTTTATTGAGGAAGTGCTCCCAGGGGAAGCTCGTAAGGGAGGGTGGTGGAGGTGTGGGGCGTGGAAGGGGCGAAAGCCAAACGAGAGTGGGACCTCAGGTAGAGTCCCACGGAGGCTGCCTTCATTCTGATTCCACGGGGCCACTGGACATAAGTTTCACCTCAGCATTTGTCCCCACCTGAGACCAGGGGACTGGGCTTTCATACGTGTCCTCCGACTCAGAGATGGGCCCAAGCCACCCCGAGGCACTTGGCAGCTCCCCGGGACTGGTAGAAGGCAGACCCCTGATGGGAGCCGCTGGGGCAGGCCCGTGGATGGGCACACAGAGCTCCGAGGGCACTGGGCAGAGGACTGGCTGTGTCCCCCAGAACCTTACCCCGGGTCCCTGCTCACGGAGGGCACCCTTACCTCGCTGCTCTTTTCCCAAAGTACATGGTGTCTCTTCCCTGGAGTCCCCCTCGGGCACTCGATGGCTTCCTGGTACATTACGTCCAGGCGACTGGGATTTTTCTCATAATGGTTTTTTAAATTTTTTTTAACGTTTATTTATTATTGAGAGACAGAGAGAGAGCACAAGCAGGGGAGGGGCAGAGAGAGGAGGAGACCCAGAATCCGAAGCAGGCTCCAGGCTCCGAGCTGTCAGCACGGAGCCCGACGCGGGGCTCGAACCCACGACCCGTGAGATCACGACCCGAGCCGAAGTCGGACGCTCAACCGACTGAGCCCCCCGGGCGCCCCAGTAAAGTTATTTTTTTTTTAATTTTTTTTTCAATGTTTATTTATTTTTTTTGGGGACAGAGAGAGACAGAGCATGAACGGGGGAGGGGCAGAGAGAGAGGGAGACACAGAATCGGAAACAGGCTTCAGGCTCTGAGCCATCAGCCCAGAGCCAGCCACGGGGCTCGAACTCACGGACCGCGAGATCGTGACCTGGCTGAAGTCGGACGCTTAACCGACTGCGCCACCCAGGCGCCCCTGCAGTCTGCAGAGTCTTAGGAGGGGGGTGGGTGGTCTGTGGAACGTGTTCACATCAAGAGAGCTACTCACGGGCAAGGCCGGCTCCTAAGGCCCCCACGTAACCCAGAAACTAAGGGGTGGCGTTTCTTCTCCAGCGCCCGGGACTCTCCTGGGGGTGCTAGAGAGGGAGCACGCCACGTTGTCGGCCTCTGCAGCAGCCTCCCCACACCTGCGTCATTGTTTGGGGGGCCGAGGGTGGGGGGAGAGGTGGGGGACACTGAATCCCAGGTGCCAGGCACTCAGATCCTATTGGGGGGAAATTGGGGCCCTAGATACTTTCTCTCTCCTTATTTATTTTCTTTCAGGGAAGGTGTTCCTCTTTTTGGCTCCCTGCAGAGCAGAAATGCTGTTCTGAAGGTGAACGTGAAAGCTCTCTTGGCAAAGAAATTGCTCTGCTCCGTTTGAGAAAGCCCTCTGCCTTTGAGAGAAGAGAGAGTGTGGGGCTCGGAGGACTTGATTAGCCCATCATCTTCCCCTCCGGCTTCCAGGGACGAGGCTGGACAGAGAGGCCCACGCACTCTCCCCAGGGCTCTCTCTGTGCCCTCATCGCAGAGCTGCCCGAGATCCTGGGATCCCTATCAGGACGGCAGACCCAGAGGGCTGAGCCCAGGGCGCGCGCAGTGGGAGAGGAACTGTCTGTGGTTGAGGCTGATTCGGCCGCTGAGTGGCTTTGAAAATCCCACCTTTCGAAATGAGGACGCAACATCTCAGCTCACCACGAAAAGGGTGCGTTGTAAACTGTAAAGTGTCAAGCAGGTTCGGTTGGTGGTGATGACGATCGTGAACTGTGGGTCGTGGGACGCCGGAATACTGTGTGTGTGCGTGCGTGTGCGTGCGTGTGCGTGCGCTTTGTCCGCATCTGGCAGAGAGCAGTTGGTGGTGACCTGCCCCGCAGGTGGTCAGCCCTTCCCTCATCCCACTTTGCGGGACGGGGGAGCTGAGGAGCCCCCTCCTCCACACAGGCCAGCCTGCAGCAGTGACCGAGGGGGATGGCGGTGACTCCTGCTCCTGAGCTCCTTCCCGCCCCCAGCCATGCAAGGAGCCTGTCAAAACAGCATCCATTTTATTTTACCAAAATGGTCTTTTTTAAGGTTGTTTGTTTGTTTTGAGAGAGAGAGAGACACAGAAAGAGAGAATGAATCCTACGCAGGCTCCATGTGCCGTTAAGTGCAGAGCCCAAGACAGGGCTCAGTCCCATGAACCGTGAGATCATGACCTGAGCCAAAATCCAGAGTCAGACACTTCATGCCCGAGCCATTCAGGGGCCTCTGTCTATTTTTAAATGAACATGAGAAAGATACACCGTATAGTAGCACTTTCAGAGCCCAGAAACGTAAAATTCGAAATAAAAATGGA
This sequence comes from Lynx rufus, assembly GCF_022079265.1. Lineage (NCBI taxonomy): Eukaryota > Metazoa > Chordata > Mammalia > Carnivora > Felidae > Lynx > Lynx rufus. The sequence continues at coordinate 8,933,092 of NW_025814867.1, read as the reverse complement.
GTCCTCATCGGGGTTTTGAGTCAGGTGTGGATTTGCGGTTGACTCATTATGTACATGCATTCTCTCTAAGCCTCAGTTTCCCCGTCGAGAAAACGGGACTGAGAAACAGGTAGAAAGATGGTGTGATGGCGCAGTAAGAGATTTGACAAGCATGGGCTGCAGAGCACTCCTCGTACAAAGTTCGTATCACCGGCGTCCTCGGTATGTTGGTTTGCAGAGCACTCTTTGTACAGAGCTAATATCGTCAGCGCCCTTAGTATATCGGTTTGCAGAGCACTCCTCGTACAAAGTTCATATCATCAGTGCCCTTAGTATATTGGTTTGCAGAGCACTCTTTGTACAGAGCTAATATTGTCAGCGCCCTTAGTATATCGGTTTGCAGAGCACTCCTCGTACAAAGTTCATATCATCAGTGCCCTTAGTATATTGGTTTGCAGAGCACTCCTCGTACAAAGTTCGTATCATCGGCATCCTCGGTATGTTGGTTTGCAGAGCACTCTTTGTACAGAGCTAATATCATCAGTGCCCTTAGTATATTGGTTTGCAGAGCACTCCTCGTACAAAGTTCATATCATCAGTGCCCTTAGTATATTGGTTTGCAGAGCACTCCTCGTACAAAGTTCGTATCATCGGCATCCTCGGTATGTTGGTTTGCAGAGCACTCTTTGTACAGAGCTAATATCATCAGTGCCCTTAGTATGTTGGTTTGCAGAGCACTCCTCGTACAAAGTTCATATCATCAGTGCCCTTAGTATATTGGTTTGCAGAGCACTCTTTGTACAGAGCTAATATTGTCAGCGCCCTTAGTATATCGGTTTGCAGAGCACTCTTTGTACAGAGCTAATATCATGAGTGCCCTTAGTATATTGGTTTGCAGAGCACTCCTCATACAAAGTTCATATCATCGGTGCCCTTAGTATGTTGGTTTGCAGAGCACTCTTTGTACAGAGCTAATATCATCAGCACCCTTAGTATATCGGTTTGCAGAGCACTCCTCGTACAAAGTTCATATCATCGGTGCCCTTAGTATATTGGTTTGCAGAGCACTCTTTGTACAGAGCTAATATCATCAGTGCCCTTAGTATATTGGTTTGCAGAGCACTCCTCATACAAAGTTCATATCATCGGTGCCCTTAGTATATTGGTTTGCAGAGCACTCTTTGTACAGAGCTAATATCATCAGTGCCCTTAGTATGTTGGTTTGCAGAGCACTCGTCATACGAAGTTCATATCATTGGCGTCCTCAGTATGTTGGTTTGCAGAGCACTCCTCGTACAAAGTTCGTATCATCGGTGTCCTTAGTATATTGGTTTGCAGAGCACTCTTTGTACAGAGCTAATATCATCAGCACCCTTAGTATGTTGGTTTGCAGAGCACTCCTCATACAAAGTTCGTATCATCGGCATCCTTAGTATATTGGTTTGCAGAGCATTCCTTATACAGAGTTAATATCATACAGAGTTCATATCATTGGTGCCCTTAGTATATTGGTTTGCAAAGCACTCCTTGTACAAAGTTCATATCATCGGTGTCCTTAGTATATTGGTTTGCAGAGCATTCCTTGTATAGAGTTCATGTTATTGGCATCTTTAGGGTATTGGTTTGCAGAGCACTCCTCGTACAGAGTTCATATCATCAACGCCCTTAGTATATTGGTTTGCAGAGGACTCCTTGTACAGAGTTCATATCATCGGCGTCCTCAGTATGTTGGTTTGCAGAGCACTCCTCGTACAAAGTTAATATCATCAGCGTCCTCAGTATGTTGGTTTGCAGAGCATTCCTCATACAGAATTCATATTGACGTCCTTAGTAGTTTGGTTTGCAGAGCACTCCTCGTACAGAGTTAATATCATACAGAGTTAATATCATCGGTGTCCTTAGTATACTGGTTTGCAGAGCACTCTTTGTACAGAGCTAATATCATCAGTGCCCTTAGTATATTGGTTTGCAGAGCACTCCTCGTGCAGAGTTAATATCATCGGCATTCTTAGTATATTGGTTTGCAGAGCACTCCTCGTGCAGAGTTAATATCATCGGCATTCTTAGTATATTGGTTTGCAGAGCACTCCTCATACAGAGTTCATATCATCGGCCTCCTCAGTATGTTGGTTTGGAGCCACAGTGCAGCCCTTTCCCTGTTCCCAGAATGAGGAAGCAGAGCGCCAGGTTGGTTCAGACAGCTCCACGGCGCTACAGGCAGTTACTGGCAGTGGGGCTGCAACCCATGGCTTCCCGTGCAGTGCATCCCATGTGCGGACGCCGGGGTGGATGGCCTCTCCTGCCTCCCGGAGCCTGGTCCTGCCGGGTACCAGCCCGTGGTGGGCTCTGTAAGTGCCGGTGCTGGAGACCTACCTGAGGGGGTTAGCGGAGCCATCAAAGGAGGGATTGACCGTGGGCATTTGTAAAGGGGAGTGGATGTCGACTGGCCTGAAATTTCTCCTGCTCCTTTGAGTCAGCCCGGCACCTGCCTCTCCCAGCAAGTTCTCTCCTGCATTGACTCCTTGATCTCGAAAGCTGGGGAGGAGAAGTGAATGTCCGCGTGAGTGCACAAGGTACGCGGGACAGAAGTCCAAGGCACACCCCTCTCACCACTCGCTTTCCTAAGCTGGACCCCGATAACATTGGAGGAAGTTTCGGAAGGGGCTGAAGTTCGACCACACCATCCTTTCCTGGCTTTGGACTTCATATGGAGGAGCCTTCGGTGCATTCCGTTTTCCTAGAGCTCTTGCCGGTTGTTCTGTCTTGTACAGAGAGAGTTTTCCTCCAGTGGCAATTTCGATACCGTGGTGGTTTTCCCGCGAACAGTCCGCCGGGTCTCCGGGACGAGCTGAGAGAGTCTGGGTGGAAGCTGCGCTCGTGTTCTGCGTGGCAGAGACTGTATTCGCAGTCAGCTGACGTAGCTGGTGCTTCCTGCCCCGCCCCCCACCCCCTCGGGCATCCCTCTCTGCCAGCAAGCGGTGTTCTAGAAGAGGTTCGCTGTGTTTCCTGTTTTCCGACGAAGTATTTGTTTACAAGCACGTATTGGGTGACCTCATGTCGATGTGTTCCTTTCCACCCTTTGCATATTTCCTTAGAGCCTTGGGATGGGCCGTTTTTAAATATCTAAAATAAGAAATGATTTCAGATGACAGAGTCAGTGAGGCTCAAAGACCACTACATTCTTTGTGCCCTCGCACTTCTGACGCCCGACTCCCTTAAATTTTATGCCTTTGGGACACACCCGTCTTGCAGTAGCCAATTCCATGGTGTAGGTTAACATTATGCACAGCGCTCTTTAGCAAAATAGTTCTTTGCTTACCTTCAGCACAGGCCCCAATTTTCTTATGCCTTTGCGTCATTAGTGGTGTGATTCTTTTTTTTTTGCAAAGGGCAAAAGACTTTCATTTTGTCTTACGATCTCTTACATTTTTAGGGTGTTCCCAAGAAGCATCAGCTACCACCAAGACCTATTTTAATAATTTCCAATCTCATTAAACTTGATGATGCAAAGATGAAGATATTCTTACCTTACTTGTTAGGGATCCATTAAATACATGAAAATATGGATTGATAAATATTCAAAGTTGCTGATTACTTTTGACACCAGGTTTTCAGTCCCACGTCGGGAAGTGTGATTCTTTACACACAGGTCGTCTTCCTGTGAAGTTAACCAGCGTTAAAGACCTGTGCCTTAGCTCCTGACTCAAATTAAGCTAACTTAAGACTCCACTCTTAATGAGTATATGTAATACTGTTGTTTCATGATTTAATTATCCGCTCTACTTGTCTTGCATAAGAACATTATTATGAAGAAATAATCGGGTGCTATCATTTAAAAAAAAAAGCACCTTTTAAAAATCCATTTAGAATTGTCCAGGTTTTGTTTCTCTCACTTGTATAACCAGCAGTTTCATATAAATATCAATTTACCTTTGTCGCCCTTTCTTTCACCTTCTACGTTAGAACTTTTCACCCTGGGGGCACCTGGGTGACTTAGTCAAGTGTCTGACTCTTGATTTCAGCTCAGGTCAAGAACTTACAGCTTTGTGGGTTCAAGCCCCGCATCCGGTTCTGTGCTGACAGCATGGAGCCTGCTTGGGATTCTTTCTCTATCCCTCTCTCTCTGCCCCTCCCAACTCTCTTTCTCTAAATAAATAAGTAAACTTCAGAAACAATTTTTCATCCTGCCTTAACTTCTTGATCCCATGGAAATGAGCCATCATGTTGACTGTCCCTTTCCCCTCTAGCCATGACATTCCAGAGTCCCGGTCGTTTTTTCCTGTTCGGTTTTTCCTTCCCTCTTTGTCTGAGTCGTCTTTTTTTTTTTTTTTTAATTTTTTTTTTAACGTTTATTTATTTTTGAGACAGAGAGAGACAGAGCATGAATGGGGGAGGGGCAGAGAGAGAGGGAGACACAGAATCGGAAGCAGGCTCCAGGCTCTGAGCCATTAGCCCAGAGCCCGATGCGGGGCTCGAACTCACGGACCGCGAGATCGTGACCTGAGCTGAAGTTGGACGCTTAACCGACTGAGCCACCCAGGCGCCCCTGTCTGAGTCTTCTTTATTTGCACCCCCTTCAAAGGATGAGTTAAAACAAAAGTTAGTTAAACACGAAACTTTTTCTTTTCTTTCTTTTTTTTTTCTACTATATGTAGTTAATTCTTTTCCGTAAACCTTCAAATCCATTCTCGTTATTAATACATACATCGCAGATATCTATCTTTAGGCAGTAAACTTCAAAGACCCAGAATTGGTTCTTTGTTTAGATGATATGCGGCCACACAAGGGGACTTCCGTGGAGCGTGCGTGGAAGTGGAGGGGTGGCAGCGGAGGAGGGCTGAGCGACAAGCACCTTCAGAGCTGTATCCGGGTTGCTCCCCACGGCTCACTGTTCTGTGTCTTCATGGACAAGCAGAAAACCTCTAAAGACGCTTAAAGCAGGTGCACCGATTTGAAAAATATATCTCTCTATATATGAGTTTATATTTCTACATTTTCATCCCCTAAGCAGAAAAAGAACCCCTAAAAAATGCCCCGAAGTCACTGTAGAGGTCCAGAAATGTACAGCCGGAAGGAACCCAGGATATTAGATGAGACGCTCTCTCTGTGGCGCCAAGGCTTAGGATCCCCTCAGCACGACAGAGGGAAACAAAGAGCCAAGTGGCCAGTGGAAGGACCCTCAAGAGATTCAACAGGCCTCCGCGTGAGAGTAGATGGGGCGGCCTCTCAACTCCATTCACAAAAATAATTTTAGCAACGGTTCCTATAGGTTAAGCCTTCTCCAATTTGCAGCGCCTTTCACGGACCTCCATGTTCAGCCCTCTTCACATCACCATGGCAACACGCTTCTAATAAAGGAGGAGAGGGGAAGAAGCAATTTTGCAAACGTGACCTTTCCCTACCCTCAGTTTTGCCAGCGCGTGGGGGGTTTTTCCTGAGTTGTCCTGTCCTGCGAACTTGTATTCTCCTCTCAAGATCGTAACATCTTATAATAAATAGCCCCTGGTCGCTAAAATGAGAAAGCCAGGCCTGGAAGCATTAGTAACACAGCACGAAGCATTCCATTTAGATCGGGAATTCCCAAGTGCCGGTCCGTGGCCCAGCTGCTACGGAGTCCTGAAGGCCCCAGAACGGCCGAATCACAGTCTTCACTCATGGTGCCCAGGAGCCGGAATCCTTAATGCTGCCTCCTCAGGAGCCACCAGGTTTGCCAAACCTGGTTTATTTCACACCGTTCCTGTCCTGAATAGCCAGCATCCCAACCCTGTCTCTATGTCCTGTGTCGCAAACAGATGGAAAGTGAAACAGCTCATATCTAACCCTGCGTGGATGACAGAAGGGAGCTGCAAGAACTGTTTTAGACCAAAATAAAGATCATCATAAGACGGCACTATTCTTAGTTACCCTTAGGTAAGATAGGAAAGATTTCAGAATTAGAAGAAAAAAAAATCCCAGACACCAAGACAAAGAAAGAGGAGCGCAGGCCAAGGCTGGTGGCAACATCTACTGAGTTCAGCTCTTTCCCCAAGCACATGCCCCACATAGAGCCCCCCATTCGGATTGTGTATCTAACTTCTCTGCACCAAATTTTCTGGGATTTTTGGTGCATCCCCATTGAAAAGGATGTGGAGAGTCTCACAGTCACAGAAATAAGCAGGAAGTACAGAGCTCATTTCTGTGAGCTCTGCGAATTCCCCTCTGCGAATGAGTGTCTGTGGAGGCCGTGTGCACCGTCGGGCTTTGCTGTCGTAGCATCAACTTCTGTGGATCCCACTGGAGATCAGTTTGCAGTTTGAAATTATCCAGCTTACACTTGTCTGTATGATTCCATTCAGTGAATTGATCCAAAATATCTCTGGATGGTGTTAAGCTAGCTTAATATCAGGGGGAGCTGAGGGGCCCCCTCCTCCACACAGGCCCTTCCAGACTGCAGCAGTGACAGAGGGCGATGACATCTCTCTGATGTCTGAAATGGAACCTTCTAGAAAGATTCTTTCTCACGTTGCCTGGATGTGTCACGGCTGTGCTTAAGTTATTCAGAAGTGTGTTATCCACCTGCCTTCTGGATCTCCGTGCACAACGCTGTGCTTGAAAAAGGTTTCAGAAATTCCAGATGAGATGACTAGAAAGTATGTTTAAAGATTGATTATAAAGTTAAAGGTTGTGCCAACCTTGTTAAAGAAAGGATCTTAAACTCTCTTGCCTGCCATACCATCTGGCCATCCAAGCAGCGTAGTGCAGGCTTAGTCCTGGCTTCCAACCAAGACTGTCATTGGGAAGATGGGATGTTCTAAATACTGTCCTTTTGCACCACTGGTGTCATTATCCATGATGCAATCAAGTTGATTCTTGCTGGGACTTGTCTATCTTCGAGAATTTTTTTTTTTAAATCATGTGAACGTTTGATTGGAATTGACAAATGTTGATATGGCCCCAGCTCGGGTTTGTAATGGATGGCTTTTGGGATAGATCAGCTTTGAAATGGAAATGTGGGTACATCTTTACGTTTTGTTTTATCTTATTTTATTTTTAAAAGCTATTTATTTTAACTGATAGAAAACTTGGAAAGACATTTAAGAGGAAAGAAAAACTATACCATAATCCCAGATAAATTGTTGGCTATAATTTTGGTGCATTTTCTTCTTTAATCATATGTCTACTCACTCTGTATTACTGAGTATTTATTGATCAGTTATTCCTTATAAGGCACTAAGGAACAATCTGAAGTTATTGAGAGTCAAACAGAGATGAGTGCAATTATTGGGGAACTCTCATTAAGTCCAAATGGGGAAAACAAAGTGTTAAGAAATTTGTCTCCAACAGCTTCCGAAGTTGCACATTTGGCACCAATGTTGTGAGTGAGGAGGAAGGTGGAATGCAGAGAAAATGTTCATTTTTACTTTGAATCTGTAAAATGCTTAAGAAAATGTGTAGGTAAATATAGAAAAAGGAGAAACTGAGGGATCCTCAATGACTTTGTGACACTTTTGTTACCCTGGGGTTGGAGATGTGGACAGAAGACAAAAAGCCTAAGAATAACCGTAGGTAGACATTTTCCTTCATGTTTTTACTATTTTTTTTTTAAGGATCAGGTTTTATTCTATAATTGCAGACATTATTAACCCAAGAACACTCTATTTTCTTTCGATAATTAGAGTAGATTAGCTGTCAAGAATCTGGGGACACATGCCCAGTTTCAATTGATTTGCCCAAATGGTGCTGCTCTCTTGACGAGTCCCTTATGTGCATTATTGCCCTGCCATTTCCTCAACTGTTGGCCCAAAGCAGCTCCCCGCCCCCAGGGAGACAGCCCTGCCTGATGCATTTGGAACTAACTAGGTCTCTTACCCTTAATGAATGGTTGCAGGCCTGACCCGCAGAGCTAACCGATACCTCAGGCAGTCTGAGGGTAACTCCCTTCTTTCACCCAAATGGCTACTGTGCCTGAAAGGGTGATAGCCCAAGAGCAGGGACCTGAGGCTGGTTCAGTGTTTTTGTGGGAGGTGTGTGTGTGTGTGTGTGTGTGTGTGTGTGTGTACATACATGTTACATGAGTAGACCCTTTAGTGTTTGGGAAACTGACATGGCAGGTGCTGGGCTCCAGAGCTCAGGGACACCGCCCCTCGGCCCCCATCCCCCCCCCCCCCACAGACTGGCAGAGATGGGCCACTCCTCCTGGTATCCCTTTAGCCTCCTCACTCCTCCTTTCTTTCTGACCTCTGTAGCCACTGGGAGCATAACAGCAGGGCTTAGCAAAAGTCCAGAACCCCAGACTCCTTCCGTGGCCATGGGTGGACCAGAACTGCTGAAGGGCAATTGTGGGTATAAAAGTCCTTTAAGCCATGGAATTCTGGGGGCAGAGGGTTCTTTGGAGCTTTTAGGTGACTTGGGGGTGAACAGACGTCTTAGTCTGTGGCTTGGCTCTGGGCCTCTCACTCCGCACTCTTTACCTTGATAATCACCTGCCTCTTAACAGAATCGTTGCTTGTCCCTGCCCAGCTCTGGTCCCTGAAGCCTCATTCCTGGATGGGTGTATAGAACAGGAGGAGAAAAGTTACACCGAACCTTAGTGGTTTTGCCTATGAGAACTGCCTAGGTAAGCATTGCCTGAGGAATCAGGATAGCACGTGAGCAGTGGCCAGCCTTGGGAAATGTCCAAATGTGCTCCAATCGTCAGATAATTTATAAAACTCATAAAAAGAAGTCAGTATAGGGCCAGTTTCCCTGGGAAAGCAAAATCAAGATGCTTTGGGGTAGAGAGAAGCTGGCAGAAGTTGATTGAATGGAACAAGGGGGAAACAGGCACGTAGGGATTAGAGATGCAGAACGTCCTCGTGCTGGCCAGTTCTGATCTCTGACATTGACTCCAGTACGCTGAGTCCAGAAAGCTCAGCGACAGCAGGATTGTGAAATCTGTGGCAGGAAACAGCTCTTAGCTTCAGGGGAGAAACACATTTAACTGTCCAAAGAGGAAACACGGGGCCTGTGGAGGTAGGGCCAGTTAATGTGATATTAATCTGAAACATCTTCATGCTCACACAAATTAGGGAACTTGAATTCTGGTGCTTATATTTTAATAATCCAGTATGTTTCTATATTTTTGTTCCCTAATGCAACACCATCTGTCAAATCTAATATCCTCTTATAGTGAATACCCTTTTTTTGTGCTCTATTTTTTCATTCAAATGGTTCAAAACCCTAACATATATATAAATAAAGGCATTTATTGGTATATTATGTTAGTGAAAACTTGGAAATAATCTGAATGTTCATCCATAGGGACCTATTATGTAAATGTTGGTCCATCTGTATAATAGAATACTATGCAGTTCTTAAAAATGTTGTGGTAGAACCATATTTTATTGATGGGAGAAGATGTTTATGGTACCAGGTTACACAACTGTGTTTATAATAATATCCCATTTTTGTAAATACTGAATACATATGACTAAGTTTAGAAACAAGTCTATAAGGAATAGGCATCAAACCATTAATAGTGTATCCCTGGAAAGGTGAGAGCTATAGAGGGAAAATTCCATTTTCTTAGCCATGCTTGTATGTGTTCATGCCTAGCATTGGGTTTTTTATAGTGAGCATGGACTTTGTTTTTTTTTAGACTTCATATTTCATTTAAACACCAGTGGAAAGAAAAAGATCACTAAAGGCACTAAATCCTATGATTTCCTTAAACTGGATTCACTGCTTCCCAGATAGAGCCAAAAAAGTTTAGAACATCTGAAGAAACAGAGATTTCAAAGGAGCCATCCTAGCCCATTGAAGTCCCTCCTTACCCTCTGTTTAAAAATTTGGACTGTTGCGGGGCACCTGAGTGGCTCAGTCGGCTGAGCCTCCGACTTCGGCTCGGGTCATGGTCTGGTGGTTCGTGAGGTGAGGCCCCGTGCCGGGCTGTGTGCTGACAGCTCGGAGCCTGGAGCCTGCTTCGGATTCTGTGTCTCCCTCTCTCTCTGCCCCTCCCCCTCTCACCCTCTCTCTGTCTCTCTCAAAAATAAATAAGCATTAAAAAAATAAAAAAAAAAAAAGAAATTTGGACTGTCGATACACAGCAGCTTGGGTGGATCTCAGAAACATTGTGCTGAATGAAAGAGGCCAGTGTCCGGAAGTTACATACAGTATGATTCCATTTACCTGACGCTCTCAGAACACCCTCCCCGTAGGGACAGCAGAGAGAGATCACGGGTTACCAGGGTTTGGGAAAGAGGACAGCAGAGGGGGATCGTCTCTGGCGATGGAACCGTTCTGGATCAGGATGGTGGCAGGGGTGAACATGTAATTTTCATGCCAGAATTCGTAGAACAAACCACAGAAAAGTCCATTTCACTCCGTGTTAATTAAAACAGGTTTTCTTGAGCGGTAAAGTAAAGGAACAGGGAACCGAGGAGGATTGTGTGTCTGACCCCACGGAAGAACTTGGCCATGGTCTTGCAATTGTTAGCACCGTATATTTGCTTCTCTGCAGGGCCTGCTGTCCTTGGCTGAGTCTCAGACGCAGGCCTCACCCTCACCTGTGTGCCCAGGGCACCAGTCCCTCCACCTGACAACTGTGAGGGATGGTCCCGTTTGTGTTCGAGCAAATCCCGTATCGGGAAGCTCAGTACCTTTCACGACTTTATCTTGGATTTACGTGTATGCCTTCTATGGAACTTCGGCCCTCCAGCTTCCACCAAGGGAATCTCCTGTTGCTCTCTGGCAATAAAATAAGGCCAACTCCAGAAGCATCTGTCTATTGCAGTCACATCTCTACTCTCTGAGGGTCTTACATCTGCTACGTTCCGCTCGTGAGACCCTCCAGCTTTCTGGTCTCTTTTGTCCGTAAATGCATCGGGCAGAAGTGGATGTGCTCCTCTGTCTGTGGTCCGGCAGGGGAGGACGGAGCCGGCCAGCTCTCCCGCTGATCCTCACACAGGCTTTCGGTCAATGGCACCGCTGGTCACATGGCCATTTCTAGAGGCCATATCCCTCTGTGGACTCAAAGTGTGCAAACACCCTCTTTTCACACCTGCCGCCATGGAGCCTCGTCCCGCCCATCGTATTCACGAGCAGGTGCTTCGGAATTGCACGTTTATCCTGTTCAGGTGTGTCTTCCTAGGGTGAGCATCCCAAACTATCCAGGATCCTCCAGGGTTCCACCATCTGGCACACCCAGCATCCTTGCCAGCCTCAGGCTCAGACATGCCCAGCCTCCATCTCTTGTCAGTATCGTCCCTCTTCCTGAGAGACTTGAAGAAGGGAGATGCCTCAGCTCCATTTCTGCCCCATCATCTGTGATTCACCGGGAGAGCCGGTTCCACAGGAAAAGAAGGGCCAACGTGCCCTTGAGGTTTCCTCTGCCCATGTTCCTTTCTGAAAAGATCCTCTCGTGTTCCCAATATTGTCCCTCTTTATATGTGACCGGTAATTGTATGCCTTGATATGCCGCTTTAGGCTGGTGGGGCAGGACGGCGCCGCATAAACACAAGTTATCTTCCTAATTGGCATCATTGCATACTTCAGTGGGTCTGCAACCTCGAGGCCTTCTCTGGCCCTTCATGGGTGTGGAGTTGTGAAATTCCTACACATCTGGACGTCTTATTTCCATAATTGCTGCACTTGAAAGGTGACTACTGGCCTGTTCTAGAATGAAAAGGTGTTAATTATGTTAATAATTAGGAATTGTGAAGCAGCTTCTCTTAGTGAGTCCCGGAGGGGTGTGGGTTACAGAGACGACAGAGAAGACAGGTAGCCAGTGACCTGGCGCCGCTGTAACAGCAAAGGGCCGTGAAGGGAAGTACAGACTCGACAAAGAAATGTGAGAAAAATCTGTAAAGGGAAAGCGGATTATAAGTGGTGGTTGAGGCAATTTTTCAGCCTGACTAGAAAGTGCATTTGATATAATGAGCTAAGTTAAAGAGACCGGGGATTTGGCGCAGTTTGCTTCTGAACAAAGTGTTCTGTGGCCTTTGTCCATCAAGATACCTTCTTAAACATTGCTAAAAATGGGAGGGTAAATGCAGCGACCGCTGGATCATCCATATGCTTTCCCTCCTAGAAGCCACGGGTTTGTTTCCAAACCTCTTTTTTCCCCCCTCATTTCACCAAAAACTAAATTAAATAACTCATCCCGAAGCAATGTGCTGGTCTACCTTATCTAGAGGTTGGAAACACCAAGACGGAGATCCTAACATATAAATGCAATGCTATCAAACAGGGACCTGTTTTTTTTAATTAATTAACTAATTGATTAATTTTAATTTTTTAAATTTACATCCAAGTTAGCAAATAGTGCAACAATGATTTCATTAAGGTAGATTCCTTAATGCCCCTTACCCATTTAGCCCATCCCCCTCCCACAACCCCTCCAGTAACCCTCTGTTTGTTCTCCATATTTAAGAGTCTCTTATGTTTTGTCCCCCTCCCTATTTTTATGTTATTTTTCTTCCCTTCCCTTATGTTCATCTGTTTTGTGTCTTAAAGTCCTCATATGAGTGAAGTCATATGATATTTGTCTTTCTCTGATTTCACTTCACATAATACCCTCTAGTTCCATCCACGTAGTTGCAAATGGCAAGATTTCATTCTTTTTGATTGCCGAGTAATACTCCATTGTGTGTGTGTGTGCGCGCGTGCGTGTGCATGTTCTTTATCCATTCATCCATCGATGGACATTTGGGCTCTTTCCATACTTTGGCTATTGTGGATAGTGCTGCTATCAACACGGGGGTGCATGTGTCCCATTGAAACAGCACACCTGTATCCCTTGGACAAATGCCTAGTAGTGCAATTGCTGGGTTGTAGGGTAGTTCTGTTTTTAGTTTTTTGAGGAAGCTCCATACTGTTTTCCAGAGTGGCTGCACCAGTTTGCATTCCCACCAGCAGTGCAAAGAGATTCTCTTTCTCCACATCGTCAGCAACATCTGTTGTTGCCTGAGTTGTTAATGTGAGCCATTCTGACAGGTGTGGGATGGTATCTCATTGTGCTTTTGATTTGTATTTCCCTGATGATGAGTGATGTTGAGCATTTTTTCATTGTCGGTTGGCCATCTGGATGTCTTCTCTGGAGAAGTGTCTATTCATGTCTTTTGCCCATTTCTTCACTGGATTATTTGTTTTTTGGGTGTTGAGTTTGATAAGTTCTTTATAGATTTTGGATACTAACCCTTTATCTGATATGTCATCTGCAAATATCTTCTCCAATTCCGTTGGTTGCCTTTTAGTTTTGCTGATTATTTTTATTTATTTTTTAATGTTTATTTATTTTTGAGACAGCGTACATGAGCAGGGGAGGGGCAGAGAAAGAGGGAGACACGGAATCTCAAGCAGGCTTCAGGCTCTGAGCTGTCAGCACAGAGGCTGATGCAGGTCTTGAACTCATAAACCATGAGATCATGACCTGAGTTGAAGTTGGACGCTCAAGCTACTGAGCCACCCAGGCGCCCCACTGACCTGTTTTATAGAACTACTCCTTACTTGGCAAGAGACTGCATTCAATTCAGAGCCCTTACATAAAGTATTTGCCACCATGGTCTAGGGACCCTGCTCTTGATGGGCTGAGAAGGGGCTGGCCTCTGGGTCAGTGGTCCCTCTGGTTGATAGTCTGGTGAATGGTACCCCTGTTTTCTATGTCCCTCCCAAAGCACCAGACACTGTCAAAGAGGACCATTTCTAATAGGCCTTGACATAGTTAAACTGTCCATTCTCACCAATCAGGGTAACATGACTTAGGGAGAGAGAAGAGAAACTTCATTACAAACAGCTCACAACATCTGGAAAACAGACTTTGCACATGACCATCAAAATACACATTTTGTGTGAGCTTTTCCTTTTATTCCAAAGCCCCCAAGCATGTATCCTATTGGCTGTAAGCTTCTATTGCATTACGTCTGCCATTGACCTAATGTTTTTCTTGTTCCCCTTTTCAAACGGGAGATAGCATATAATACCATTCTACTACGTGTGTAGTCTTGTGTATATCCAAGCATGTAAATGTAACTTTATTTAGCTTGCACTTAATACATTTCCCAACAACCGTAGGGTAATCTAGTTGAAGAGGAAAGCTGGGGATTGTAGCAGGCGGGCATTTCAATCACAGATTCTAAATTATGCTTCAGTTAATAATGAAATTCTTGCAGGAATTAGCTGTGAACTTGTACCCGAGAATCGAATTTGAAGAGTTGTCCATGTTGATTTGTGAAGGGGACTGGTACTTCTCACGGTCAGAAGGCTGGGGATTGGCAGCCTGCAGAGAGAATGGGAGAACAGATCAGAGCAGTCTGTCCTCAGGGAGCCCATGCTGCACTCGGTGGGGGGGGTGCCCGGAGCTCAGTCATCGTGTCCACTGATTTTCACTGGGCCATGACTAAGACCTGGCTTTATTTTATTACATATATAAATGCATTACTTTATGTTTATACAGATATATGCATATACACATGTGTGTGTGTGTGTGTGTGTATATATATATATATATATATACAGAGTTATGTATACATACAATATATATTGTCCATTAAAAAATTTTTTTTAATGTTTACTTATTTTTGAGAGAGAAAGAGAGAGGCAGAGTGCAAGCAGGAGAAGGGCAGAGACAGAGGGAGACACGGAATCTGAAGCAGGCTCCAGGCCCTGAGCTGTCAGCACAGAGCCCGATGCGGGACTTGAACTCACGAACCCCGAGATCATGCCCTGAGCTGAAGTCAGACACCCAACTGACTGAGCCACCCAAGAGCCCCTAATATCCATTTTTTATATACATACATATTATAAAATCCATTCTTTCATTAAAAACAGCTCTTTTAGTGCCAGGGGCTTCTCACATGCAATTTCTGTGTCCTGAAAACCATTTTCAACCAAGACAATAACATAAATTCTAGAATTTACTGAATGGATAAGTATTTGCATTGAAAGTGTCTGCTTTGCATAATAATGTAAAATCTGATTTCTTCCTTATATTTAGTTAGAGTTTAACTCTTCTCTTTCTTCTAGGAAACCAATTAATAATTTATATTTAAGTATTTTTTGAAAAGTTGTCTCAGCCCCTAGTCTGTCTAACTTGTACTTCGTCTTAAGTCTTCAGGGTCCCCGGGACACCCCCAGCTCCCGGACTTTCAGACGTCCTCACTTTTCTGAGTGACCTAACTGATACTGTCACTTTTTGAAAAGAGGGATTTACCTTGGGGCTTCCCGGGAAAATATCGCCATCGCACTCATCTCATGGTCACCGGGGACTGAGAGAACAGTGTCAAGCCGTACTTTAATGAAAAGCGTATCACCCAAACCATCAGAAAATTGTAGGTTGTGCCAGGAAGAAATGAGGGGCATTCTCCCACCCCAACAAGTCCGACTGGTCCCTCCCAGTGCAGATGATCTCATTTGGCTGGGTAATTATCTCCTTTGGAAAGGTGATCATTTGTTTTTACTCTTGTGGTGCTAATTTTTTTTTTCCAACCTAATATTTTGGTACAATACTTCTCCACGCAAGAGTGAAACACGCGTCGTTTGTCATGAGATGGTAGTTGGAAAACAAGAGAAGCCGAGGAGACCCCTCCTAGGATCATAATGTACAAGATGAAAGAGGAAAATGCCTTTATATGGCCCTCCAGGAGAGAAAGAGAAAAATACTGGCAGGGAGAGTCCCAGAGAGAGAGGGGCCCTTCGCCTTCAACCTTGGCTTTTGCTTGTGTCTTCCCCCATTGTTCTTTCCACTTTCCCAGTTTCCCCCTGTCTCTGTCAGCCCTCTGTCTGCTGAAGGAGTGGACACTCCCCTAACGGGCTCTTAATCCTCTGTACCTAATAGCGTTCCCGAGCCTGTCTTCTGTGATTCTTGAGTTCCTATTAACCTTTTCCTGTCTACTCTCCCTGCCAAATTAAGGCAGGGATGTTTTCTTACATGCCTTTGGATAGCTCTTGCATGGAGCAGGCCCTCAATAAATGCATTGACTTTAATACAGGATCTCATAAATGGAACAGATACTCAACCGTCCCCTCGCTCAGCGTAGCTGTCGGATTCAGCGGAGGATTGATTAAGGACTATTGAATGATAGGTAGTGTAGTGACACTAGCTTGAAGACTCCTTCCCAGGGGCCAGGCCCGCATCTTCTTTGTGCCTCCTTGCGGCCCTAACACAGGACGGGCTCACCAGAGTCTCAGAACCTGTTCCCTGAGTTGAAAGGCAGAGAACGGGCCGCCTTCCTCATGCTGCAGAGTACCCGCAATCTCAGTACCCCGAGCCCAGGCCGGGGTACCCCTCCGCCTTTGACACACCATCTACAAGTGGGATTGGACTGGGGGAGGAGAGGGGCCCTCCCAGCAACCTCACAGGCGTCCTCGCCACCAGCCTGGCCCCCCTGGGCCATCGGCAGAGTCACGTGCCTGGGCGAGGGCTTCTCGGAGGTGAGCTCCTGCCTTGCCGGGGAAGACTTAATCTCCTGTAACACAGCAGTGTGAGACCACTACGGTTTTTAGTCGATCCTGTAAATCCTACTTAAGGAAAATGTTCGTTGTTTGTCTTGTAGCTGAAGTTAAAGTTTCTTTCTCTAGATAGATGCACCGTGCCCACTGTTTTTTGCTGTTGTAATTCAACTATAAGCTAAGCTATTTGTCGTTGTTTGTCTTCTCCCTCTCCACGCTGCACTCATGCACAGAGAGCTCTTTTGTGTTTGTACGTGTGTGTGTTTACTTTACCCAAGTGATACTGTTCTTGTGAATGTGATCATGTTCTCTCTTTTTTTTAACATTTCTTTTTTAACCTAACACTGTACTTGAAAGCCCCGTTCATGTTACTTTATGTACGCGTAGTTCTTTGCATCTGGAATATAGACCATACATGGGCATAACTTTATTTCAATAAGTCCTTGCAGATTGTTTGACAGAGTGGCTGTGCGGGGTTAATCCCCCACAATGGTTCTGGAGGGTCCTTGGCTCCTCAACGTTCAGTGTAATCTACCTTTCTGTTTTCCAGGCACTCATATCCACTCTGGTGGGTGCAAGGTCATGTTTCACTGTAAATTCATTTTGCATTTCTCTGCACACAAGTGCTTCTGTGAATTTTCTGTTCATATCCTTTGCCCATTCTCCTGTTGGTATT
This sequence comes from Lynx rufus, assembly GCF_022079265.1. Taxonomy (NCBI): domain Eukaryota; kingdom Metazoa; phylum Chordata; class Mammalia; order Carnivora; family Felidae; genus Lynx; species Lynx rufus. Next base: position 8,916,033 of record NW_025814867.1, on the reverse strand, counting down.
CCTGGCTTACTTATCGATAGTCTAGGTATTTATATGTGGGTCTAAAGATGCCAAATAGTATCTCCACGCCTGGCATGTTTGTTGACTTTGCCTGTCCTGTCCTTCGTTGACCAGAAAAATATCAGCTGTTTGTCTTTGGTTTGTACCTTGAGAGCTTGGCTCGAGAAGGCTTCCTCTAATCCCTGGTCATAAAGATAACCTCCTACAGTGTGTTCTTTTCACCTTCTTTTTCGAAATGTCACCCAATAAATCTCTGGCACACATTTATTTCGGTTCCTTTAATGTTGAGTCAAGCACAGATCCTGAGTACAGATTTCATGTGTTTGTGACGTAGTCTAGTAAGCAGTACCTGCTGAGCATTTTGGATCGTTTGGCCGGAAGTAGGCGTCCATCATTTCTTTTTCCGGTTGTTCTCAAACTTTGGTGTTTATGCGAATCCCCCGGGAGCTTTGCAGAGATGCAGATTCTTGATCCCTGCCAACTACCGTAAGTTCATTAGGTCTGGGGTGGGGCTCTGGAATCTGCTTTTCATCCAGTTTGAGATGGTTCCCATGCAGGTGCTCTATGGCTAGCACTCGGGGGGACTTTCAGTGGGTCCAGTTGGGGCAGGTACATTACTTTAAGAAATAACAGCCGCAACAATCCAAATACAGGACTTTGAGCAAAGGGACAGCAATGGAAAATTTCCCTACAACACCAGTCCAGCCTTTGTGGAGTAGGGGTGCCACTGGCCGGAGGAAGCAAAGCTTCTATCCCTAGGAGTTGTTGAATTTTTTATACCCCTAGCTCTTTTCACACTAATGCTGACTTTCTAAAGGGCACTGGAGACTAGAAACGGTTTTTTAGAGACCATTACCACCCTCATTAACACCTCTCCTCTTCTTTTAAAGGTGCCCCCTGAAGTAGTAGTGGAAATGTGAGATCTTGGGAGAAAGCACCTTCCCAGGGTCCCAGTTTGCTGTATTATAAAGGGAGAAAAGTAAGAACCAGAAAGGTCTGGCAATTAAGACCCATGGACAGTTTCCAGGCTTTAAAAAATGGCAGTAAGCTATAATTGCATTAAATTACTGAGCTTAAAACTTGTTCCAAAGCAGCCTCCATGGCTTATTTAAAGGCTGGGACGTCTCAGGATCGATTCAGGAGCACATTCACGCTTGAGAAGGATTCTTGTCCAGGACGGAGGCAGGCAGAAGTTGTGCTCAGCGCTCAGCCTGGTTTGCGGGAGTGGGCAAGGTTAATGGATGGTTCCCTTGGTCCCACAGACACTGGAGGAATTTATACTATGTGTGTGAGGTTGCCGGGGACCCAGCCACTCTCCTTGTTCTTGGAGAATGTGCTGGGATTCTCTCGGCTGCCTTGTATTAACACGTTCATCATCTTTACCAAGGTAGTAATAGTGATACCCTCTGGATTCATATAGCTTGGTTTACACAGGACTTTCCCCTAGATTATCTCATAATAATAATGGCTGCTTTTTGTCCCATGTCCACAACGAGATGGATGCTTTACGTACATTACCCTGAATCCCCCTCAAGAAATCCGTGCTTCTATAGTTGGGGAGACAAAGGCTCAAACCACTCAAATGTGTCACGTAACCAGTAAGCAGCATCTGGACTCACAATTCAAGTAGCAGATTCTCTAGTCATGTGCAGTGTGGTCAGTGATTTAAGGAAAATACAAGTTTATATTTGTTTTAACCCATAAACACTTAAAATATAGCATATTTATATCACTTCTGAGTTGTATTAAGTTATGAGAAACTTTTGTGTCTGTCTAGACAGAGAAACCACTGTGGATTCAGTGCATGAAAGCTTGGGCTCTACATGTATTATTCAATGACTCCTGCCCTTTCAGTTCCCGATTCCATGATTTTAAGAGAGTTATCTAACCTATCTTCAGTTTCCAGATCTATTAATTGGGCAAAGTGGCAATGCCTATTTCATGTAATTCTTGGGAGGCTTCTATGATGTAATACATATAAAAGGTTTGAAGGGCATCAGGTACATGGGAAACACCAATAAATGGTAGATGTTTAAAAAATAAATATGGTGGGGCACCTGGGTGGCTTAGTCAGTTAAGTGTCTGACTTCAGCTCAGGTTATGATCTCATGGTTCATGAGTTCCAGCGCCACATTGGGCTCTCTGGTGACAGCTCAGAGCGTGGAGCCTACTTCAGATTCTGTGTCTCCCTCTCTCTCTGCCCTGCCCCACTCGTGCTCTCTTTCTCTCTCAAAAATAAACTTAAATAATTTAAAAAATAAATATGGTGATAAGATGGCATTTGCCATGGGAGATCGGAGATGTACTCATTTTGACCATGTACCAGGATGTATTTAGGCTAATAAAACGATACATGCAAAGACTTCTTCTTATTTTCTAGAACCCAGATTTTGAGAGAGCCAGACCTGCAGACTCTCCCTTTTGATCTGGCCTCTCCCAAAATTGACAACAGTTAAACACCTTGCTCATTCTGATGAGTTAGGGTAACCATGCACGTGTGGCACAAAAATTGCTGTTAGGTCTTTCGAGCCATTGAGATCTCTGTGGAAATGAGGTGGCCTGCAGTTCTTACGATGGAGACCATCTGGTTGGCGGAATAAATTGCAGTCACGAACCGTTCCTCGCACTAGCCCACAGCACCCCCTCCCCAGAGGAGATGCCCTCAGACCAAAGAGAGAAACACAGCCTGCAGGGCCTTCCTCAAGGCTACCCCAGTCTCCGCACAGCCATTTAAAGTCGTCTCCGGGGCCATCTTGTACTACCTTCTCTCTTGCACTTAAGTCACATAAGAACCCCATCCTAGAAAGGATGCAAGAAATACCTTAACTCATGTTCACAGACCTGTCACAGCTAATGATACCTTTTCAGACATAATCCTTTATTCCTCAAACTCCACCATCAGACAATCAGTGGTACAGACTCCTCCATTGTTCTGTTTAGGACGAAAGTAACATGCTGGGAGTAAATGTCTTTAATGGATCTGTCATCTTCTGCCAGTTACGGTGACATCACTGATTAAGACCACTTCATTCCAAATGCCACCCGTTTTCTCTGTAAGTCATGATCGGACACATGGTGTCCAAGTTGCAGTTCTAGATTTGCTCTCCCCTCACAGAGGACACTGCTGATTGTCTGCTGCTGTCACTCTCCGGTGTCTCGAGTGACTGGCTGACCCTGTACATCAGGATTTCCCTCAGGGCACGCTACAAGCCCTGGACTTTTCTCTTCCAACCAACGCTCTGCATAGTGCCCTTACTACGTAGAAGACTCTGGATAAATTGTTTTAGGATACTGTTAGCTATGATCCAGAACAAAAGCTTTGTGTGTAGCATTTCTTCCAGCTCTCTGGTTTGCCTGTAAGTACTATTACGTTTATATGTAAGAAACTAAAGTTTTAAACTATGCCTGCTTACCGGGTTTAAAACCAAACCCAAATACCCATTTTTATTAAAATACACAAGCAACCATTCTTTAACAACTAACCTAACAAACCCAGTTCAAACCTGTGTGGACTTCTTAAATTAGAATACCAAACTCGTTCTACAAAGTGAAATTCTACTTGAGACCTGTATTCTAAAAATATCGTCTCCATTCTCTATGCCAGAGAAAATTCCACCAATTATAATTTACCAGTCATGAAATGGGAGAACTAAAACAAGGAGATTTTTTTCTGTCTTGCTTTTTTTTTTTTTTAACCTATATTTGCCCCATTAGGGTTTTCTCGAGAGGTAAGATAAAGGGTTGAGAACAGTTTTTTTCCTTTAAACTCATTAATATTTTACCTTAATCCCTGGGACAACAGCGTCGGATACACCCATTAGTTAAAGGGTCAATAAAACTGCATCCACAGAGGAAGGAGGTCAGGTGATAGATTCCCTGCAGCACCTGTGAGTTAACAGTAAACAGATATCAAAAGCGGTTGGCAGCAACTTTCCCAACCTGGGGACCTGAAAGTAAATCTTTCCTGTCTGTAATCACAGGAAGTTATTCTGGAGGGTGCCAGAGCCCTGGTTTGTGGTTTAGGCAGCATTGCGGAATAAATCAGAACTCTGTAGAGTATTCCGGTAAATTTCTCCATCAGAATTACAATTCTGGTCAGCATCAGCCATTTATGGTAAGGTCCCCCCTATATTAAAATTGATGGGATGTATATTTGACCGAGAAAAAAAATGGTTGTGTTTTGGTAAATCTATGTGTGCAGGAAGGGGGCTGACAGGCTGGAGCTGGGCTGTGTTCTCTTCTGTCATAGAAGCTTCACAAATCCTTATGTTGGATATTTTACCTTTATAAATAATCGGCCGTGCGGGGACTAAAAAGTTATTAAGAAGTAAATTGGCAGTATTTCAAAATCAGAAGAAATGAATTTGAATGGCTGAGAAAAGAGATGTTAACTGTCGATTTTACATGAAAATATTTAGTCATTCAAAAATGAAAATGTTTAAGGAGAGAATTAATGTTTTCAGAGAATGACTGATACAATATTCACGTAGAAAACTGCATAGGGAAATACGTGGGCTAAGAACAGAAGATATTCCAACGTATTAACTCATTTACTTAACAAAGATTTGAGTGCCAATTATGTGCAAGATGCAAGATGCTGACAGTACTCGGTGGACTGAATCAGAAAGGTTCCTACCTTCAGCACCTCGTTCTGACTTTTTTCACCTAGTAGAGTGCTTTCGCAGTTCATCTGTGTTGTGGTACGTGTCAGTATTTCACCCCTTTTATCTGCCCAATAATATTCCGTTGTATGGGTATACATTATGTGTATCCATTCGTCCGTTGGTGGTCACTGGAGTTTTCTCTACCTTTTGCTATTAGAAATACTACTGCTAGGAACCTTCACATACAAATTTTCATGTAGGCTTAAGTTTTTGTTTCTCTTGGGTATGGGATTGCCGGGTCACGCGGTAAATCTGTGTTTAATCGTTTGAGGAATTCCCGCAGTCTCTTCCAAAATGGCTGCATCATTTTATATCCTCATCGGTGGTGTATGAGAATTCTGGTTTCTCCACATCCTTATCATTGTCGTCACTTGCTAATATTTGTCTTTTCGGGTAAAGCCATCCTCGTGGATGTGAAGTGGTATCTCAGTGTGGCTTTGATTTGTATTTTCCTGATGGCTAATGATACTATACATCTTTTCATGTGCTTATTGGCCGTTTGGATATCTTCTTTGGCAGATGTTTCTTCAATACTTGGCCCATTAAAAAAAAAAGATGTTTATTTATTTTGAGAGACAGAGTGTGAACGGATGAGGGGTGGGGAGAGAGAGGGAGAGACAGAATCCCAAGCAGAGCCTGATGGGGGCTCCGTTTCACAAACTACGAGATCATGACCTGAGCTGAAACCAACAGTTGGACACTTAACTGACTGAGCCACCCAGGCACCCTGGCCCATTTTTCAGTCGAGAGAAACTAGGGAAGGCATGGTCAGGGAGGCCCTCTCTGATAGCCAAGGCCTGAATGCTGAGTAGGAGCTGGTCATGTAGGGGAGATTATTCTGGACCTATAGACCACCAGGTGCACTTATGGTGAATGAACTTGGTTTGTTCAAGGAATAGATAGGCCAGTGAGGCCAAAACACATAGGGCGAGAGGGGACAGATGTAGGAGAGGTGACTGGACACTAGAATAGGTGTTAGTTTGGTACGGTTTGTATTTTAATTGCAATAGGCAACTCTTGGAGAGTCTTAATCAGGACATGAAATGATTCTGAATTACGGCTGCTGTGGGAACAGAGGATTAGAGTAAGCAAGAGTTGAAGCAGGGTACTCATTAGGAGGTTACTGTACTAAATACAGATACAGATGATGGTGATGATGGACTGCTATAATAGGACTTGAGTTGTGCTTTCAAGGTAGTGCCTTCAGGACTAGCTCTTGTGTTGGATGTAGGGTGTGAGAGAACCAGGAAATAGGACCACTAGATTTTGCCTCGGTTGTTGGCGAGTTGATGACCACCAGCTGAGGTGAGAAACAATTTCAGAGAAGAATTCTACTTTGTCAGTGTTAAGTGGGAGAGCTTCTTGGGTGCGTAGATTGGTTTTCATCAAATTTGGAAACTTCACAGCTATTATTTCTTTGAATGTATTTTTCTGCTCCTGTCTTTCCCCTCCTGGTACTCCCATTATACACGTGCTGATACGCTTAATGGTGTCTCACGTTTCTCTAAGGCTCTCTTCATTTTTTTTTCATCATTGTTTTCTCTGTGTTCTTCGGATTGCATAATCTCTACTGATAAATCTTAAATATGGTGGGGGTTTTTCTGACTCTTCATATCTACTATTGGGAGTCTCGAGTGAACTTACCATTTCATTTATTATACTTTCCAACATCAGAATTCATTTTTAAAAAATTTTTCTTTTTATCAGTATTCTCTGATGAAAATTGTCATCGTACTTCTTCAAACGTGATTTCCATTAAGAAAGCTGCCTAGAAGTTCACATCTGTTAAATCCAACATCTGAGCCCTATCACAGTTGTTGCTTGCTTTTTTTTTTTTTTTTTTCCTGTATGGGTGCTACTTTCTGTTTCTTAGCATATGCATAACTTCTTTTTGGAAACTAGGCATTTTATTTTTTTTTATTTTTAATTTTTTAATTTACATCCAGTAATTAGTTAGCATTTGGTGCGATAATGATTTCAGGAGTAGATTTCAGTGATTCATCCCCAACATAGAACACCCAGTGCTCATCCCAACAAGTGTCTTCCTTAATGCCCCTTACCCATTTAGCCCATCCCCCCACCCACAATCCCTCCAGCAACCCTCAGTTTGTTCTCTATATTTAAGAGGCTCTTCTGTTTTGTCCCCCTCCCTGTTTTTATATTATTTAAAAATAATAAATTCCCTTCGGCTCATCTGTTTTGGATCTTAAATTCCACATATGAGTGAAGTCATATCATATTTGTCTTTCTCTGACTAATTTTGCTTCCCATAATACTCTCTAGTTTCATCCATGTAGTTGCAATGGCAAGATTTCATTCATTTTGATTGCTGACTAATACTCCGTTGTATATATATACCACATCTTCTTTATCCATTCATCTGTCAATGGACATTGCTACTTTGGCTATTGTCAATAGCACTGCTATAAACATTGGGGTGCATGTGCCCCTTTGAAACAGCACACCTGTATCCCTTGGATAAATACCTAGGATTGCAGTTGCTGGGTGGTAGGGTAGCTCTATTTTTAATTTTTTGAGGAACTTCCAGAGTGGCTGCACCAGTTTGCATTCCCACCAACAATGCAAAAGAGAGCCTCTTTCTCCGCATCCTCGCTAACATCTGTTGTTGCCTGAGTTGTTAATGTTAGCCATTCTGACAGGTGTGAGGTGGTATCTCATTGTGGTTTCGATCTGTATTTCCCTGCTGATGAGTGATGTTGAGCATCTTTTCATGTGTCAGTTGGCCATCTGGATGTCTTCTTTGGAAAAATGTCTATTTGTCTTTTGCCTGTTTCTTTACAGGATTGTTTTCTAGGTGTTGCATTTGATAAGTTCTTTATAGATTTTGGATACTAATCCTGATATGTCATTTGCAAATATCTTCTCCCATTCCTTCATTTGCCTTAGTTTTGCTGATTGTTTCCTTCTCTGTGTAGAATTTTTTTTGTCTTGATGAGGTCCCCATAGTTCATTTTTGTTTTTGTTTCCCTTGCCTCTAGAGACGTATTGAGTAAGAACTTGTTGCAGCCAAGGTCAGAGAGGTTTTTGCCTGCTTTCTCCTCGAGGATTTTGAGGGCTTCCTGTCTTATGTTTAGGTCTTTCATCCATTTCGAGTTTATTTTTTGTGTATGGTGTAAGAAAATGGTCCAGGTTCATTCTTCTGCATGTCACTGTCCAGTTTTCCCAGCACCATTTGCTGGATATTGGATATTCTTTCCTGCTTTGTCAAAGATTAGTTATGTGGTTCCATTTCTGGGTTCTCTATTCTGTTCCATTGATCTATGTGCCTGTTTTTGTGCCAGAACCATAGTGTCTTGATGATTACAGCTTTGTAGTATATAGCTTGAAGTCCGGGATTGTGGTGCCTCCTACTTTGGTTTTCTTTTTCAAGGTTGCTTGGCTATTTGGGGTCTTTTCTGGTTCAGAAACTAGACAATTTAGATAATATATTGTAGCAGTTCTGGTTACTGGTTCCCCTCCTCCCAGAGCTCGTTACTGTTCTTTGTTTATTTGTTCCATGACTGGTAATACTATTATAGGTGGAGTCTGTTTCTTTCCACCCTCCCCACAGCATAGAGCCTTTCATGACACTTTCTCAGGAGTTTATCCTTGAGGGTGTGCACAGTCACCCTGGGATGATCATGGTTTTACCAGGCTCTCTGCCCCTTTCCCTGAACTCTCTGTTAAGTTGTCTGCCGTGAGTTTCTATTAATTCCTGATTGCTGTATTTGTTTTTAGGAATGCTGTAGGGAAAAAATCGCTCTGCAGTCTGATCCAAATAAATTTAGGTCCCTTGCAGGAGAATTTTTTGAGGCCAGGCTTCAAGGTTTCTTCTGACCCCAGGAGGGCTCTCTTTTGGGCTCTTTTTCCAGTTCTCTCTGATAAAGAAGCTGGCCTACAGTATAGCTTGCAGCTACGAGACTGCTAGCCTTCCCTTATTTGCTTACCACCAAAAGCTTCTTTGTCTTTGCCCTTAAGAGCATCCTTAAGCTTGAACTTCCTCCTACTCTGCTCCAAATAAAGTCAGTTCCTTTGGAGAAAGTTTGGAGTTCTTTGTTCTTATGGCTTGCCTCTGCCCTGGGCAATATCCCTGAGCCACAACCCTGGAGCTGGGGAGGGGACCGTGGGCCGTTTCTCTCAGAGCGACATCCCTGCTTTATGAGTGGAGTAGGATAGCGTTGGCAGCTTCTGGCCTTCTCACCTTACCTCTTCCAGCATGGAACCTCTGCCCTATGAGCAAACTGGGGCAGGGGCCGTCAGGGCGCCACTGTCCTCAGTGTGCCACACCTGTCAGGGAACATCTACTCTCCGAACGGGAACCGGGTGAAGGAAGGACGCCTCCAATTTCTCAGATGTACTTGCATGGAATTTAGTTTCTACACCACATAGTTGGGCATAATGGGAAATGTTGGTGTCTTGCCCCTCCTAGGGGTGTATCACAGCCCTTAACTGGGAACTGGCAGGAAAGGGAGCCCATTATTCTTGGCTACACCAGCCTAGAGTGGAGTTTCCACTGTACTGAGTTGGAAAGAGGAAGGAATGGAGAGGATAGTGGCTGACAGGCCACAGACTTTCACGGTTCTTATTGAGCATGTTAGTGGATTTTCTTGAGTAAAAATTTCTCCATTTGCCGTATGGCCTTAAGACAATTTTAGACACCATTAAAAAAATAGCTTTGGGGTGCCTGGATGGCTCAGTTGGTTGCACATCCAATTCTTGATTTCAGCTCAGGTAATGTTCCCAGGGTCGTGGAATTGCACCCCACATTGGGCTCCATGCTGTGCGTGGAGCCTGCTTGAGATTCTGTCTCTCTGCCCCTCCCCACTGCCCGTGCTCTCTCTCAAACAAAAATAAAAAATCTTAAAAGTAATAATAATTTCTACCAGTTATGCTTGTTTTGCTGAGACGTGAGTCTGTGGAGCTCCTCACGATGCCATTCCAGAAGTCTAGAATCATTTTTACTCAAAAGAACAACTACTGGCTGGATTCAAGCATTTGGCAAGCATTTTCTCAAGATATAAAGTCTACCACTTTAAGAAACACAACTGACAGCAGTTGTTGCCATACTCCTGAGTTTTCAAGCAAATATTAGAATTTTAGGAATGCGTAGCCACCACTGAGAGTTTGACAGTGTCCCAATATGTAAAGACTTCCCTGGCGAGATCAGTGGTGATGTTAACAAATACAATTTTTTATATTAGATAACGAAATGTGTCAACATTTGGGCAGATCTTTATAACTCAGTAGACCAATACTTTTGAGATGACAAAAACATATGAGATTACAAACTTCTGTAATGTAAAAGACCTATTCCAAGTGCAAGATAAACCAATGGATTTCCATGTAATAAGGGCATGGAAAGTTTAATGATATGGTTTTCCATTCTATGTCTCAGTTAATCCTTAAGAAACTTCCACTTGTTGAATTTTGGTGTAGCATCAAAAAAGAATATTCACAATCATACAAAAAGACTATTATATTTCTCCATTTCCAATTACATATCTGCATAAGGCTGAAGTTTCTTTGTATATTTCAACCAAAACAATATATCCCAGTAGATTGACTGCAGAAGCAAATATGAGAATCCAGCTATCTTTTAATAATCAGACATTCAAGAATTTGCAAAAATGTAAAACAATTACACTCTTACTCCTAAAGTTTCTTGCTTAGGGAGAAATATTTTTTAAGGAAAAACATTTGCTAATATGCATGGTTTTATTATTATTTTTAAATGAATTAATAAATTTTTAAATATCTCAGTTTTGGTTTCTAATGCAGTAAATATTGATAAATACTCCCCACATAAACAAAAAAATCTCCAAGGTCTTCAACTTTTTATTAATGTAGAGGGTTCTGAGAATAAAAAGTTTGAAAACCACTCATCTGAAGGAGACCCATATATAATGTCCGTTAGGTGTTTGTGTGTGTTTACATAGGCACACATATACATATATATAGGAAAGCCTGCATTGAACAAAGATATATTCTTTACAAAGACACATGGAACAATTACCCTTAGAGATTATCACAACGCTTCTTAACACATTTAAGATAAATTATGCACTCAGATCACATCTCTAACCGTAGTCACATTAAATTAGAAATGAATAATAAGCCATCCCATCACTATCACCATCACCACCACTACCATTATTTGTTTGGGAACTCTGGCATACATATACTCTTAAATAATTCATGGCTCTAGAAGAATTTGATGATGTTAAAACTGAAAATATTCAGAACTTTTCTGGTTATCTATTGCCATAAAACAGACCACACTGAAACTTAATGGCCTAAAAAAATTTATTTGCTGATAGATCTGTAGTTTGGCTTGGACTAAGTCAAAGTCAACCTGTTTCAGCTCTTCTGCACCGTGGGGCATCAGCAGGCACATCTCAAAGGCTGGGAGCTAGAATCATCTGGAGGCTTTAGTCTTATGTCTGGCAATTGATGTTATCTCTTTACATGGCTTCTTCTTGTAGCCTGGGCTTCCCAGAACATGGTGGCTTGTTCTAAGGATGACCATCTCTAGAGAGCCTTCCAGAAGCTATATTGCCTTTTATGACCCAGCTTCAGAAGCCACTCAGCATCACTTCTCTCTGCTCCAGTTCAAGTCACTAGGCTGAGGGAAGCAGGAAATTAGACTCCGTCGTTTGATTGGAGGATTGTCAAAGAACCCCTGGGGATGTTTTAAAACCACTATAGGCTTGAAGCAATAAAATTACATAGTTTAACTTAGGCAGCTCGTTAGTACTTTAGATAGAGGGCAATTTTTAACATTAAAAACAAATTTTAAAAGCAAGAAAGGTTGAAAATAAATAGGTTGATTGTTCCACTCAAAGAAGCTTGTGAAAGAATAACAGATTAAACCCAAAGAAAGCAGAAGGAAGAAATGCTAGATATAAGAGTAGAAATTAATGAAGTAGAAAACAATGCAATAAATGAGAAGATCAGCAAAACCCAAAGGCGATCTGATAAAATACTGATAAAATAGTCCAACTGGCTAAGGAGAAAAACAAGTAATAATGCACCAACAATAGGAGCAATAGCCAACATTCAGTGAGCACTAAATGTTTATTGCCAAGGACTCATCTAGGTATATTACATTAAGCAGCTTAATTTTCCCAACAATTAAATGAGATTGGCCCGTTAGATAACCCTAATTTACAGATGGTGATAATGAAGCATAGTAAAGGTTAAATAATCTGCCCGTGGGACACATAGCCGCTAAGCGCCCCATCGCTTTCCATCTTTGTTTCCTCTGTGTTTATACCCCTGTTTTTGTTCCTAATGGTGTTTTAGGTGCCCTCTTCTTGAGCAACCTTTCTAGAGGTTTGTCTACTCTTGGTCTTCAAGAACCATCCCTTGGCTTGGTTGATTTTTTTCGTGTTAAATTTGTTTATTTAAATCCAGGTTAGTTAACATACAGTGTGGTATTGGTTTCAGGAGTAGAGCCCAGTGATTCATCACTTACATATAACACCCAGTGCTCATTCCAACAAGTGTCCTCCTTATGCCTGTCACCTATTTAGCCCATCCTCCACCCCCCCCCCACCTCTCTAGCAACCCTCAGTTTGTTCTCTGTATTTAAGTGTCTCTTATGGTATGCTTCTGTTTTTATCTTATTTTTCTTTCCCTTCCTCTATGTTCATCTTAGTTGATTTTTTTGAGTGTTTGTTCCTGTTCGCTTTACCTTTGTTCCTATAATTAGTTCTATTTCCTTTAGATTTATTCTGCTTTTTCTAATTAACTTGCATGATTAGCTTATTACTTTTTAGCCTTTCTTCTTTTCTAATACAAGCATTTAGGGCTATAAATACCCCCCCACACACACACACAGGGCCATTTGCACTCCATTCCACAAGTTTTTGATATATAGTATCTTTTATTATCATTCATATCTAACTTTTGAAAACAATTTCATCATCCCCTCTTTGGATCATGAGTTATTTAGAAGTGTGGTTTTAGATTGCCAAACGTATTGGTTGTTTTGTTGCAATTGACTTCTAATTGAATGGCGCTATGGTCAGGAAACATGACCTCTATAGATTCTAGTCCTTAAAATGTTTTGAGTACTTGCTTTATGGCCTAATATTTTATCACTTTTTATTTTTTATTTATTTTTAAAAAATTTTTGATGTTTATTTTTGAGAGAGAGAGACAGACAGACAGACTGTGAGTGGAGGAGGAGCAGAGAGAGAGGGAGACACAGAATCCCAGTCAGGTTCCAGGCTCTGAGCTGTCAGCAGAGAGCCGGATGCAGGGCTCGAACTCATGGACCGTGAGATCGTGACCTGAGCTGAAGTCGGATGCTTAACCAACTGAGCCTCCCAGATGCCCCAGTGATTTGAAACTTTTAATATTATGTAGTAATTTTCTCTATCCCTAATAATGGTTTTTATCTTAAGGTCTATTTTTCATTTCTTATTTTTATATTTTTTAAACATTTTATTTGTTTATTTTGAAGGGGAGAGGAACAGAGAGAGAGGTAGAGAGAATCCCAAGCAGGCTCCACACTCTCAGCACAGAGTCTGACACGCAGCTCAATCCTGAACTGTGAGATCATGACTTGAGCTGATACCAAGAGTTGGATTCTTAACTGATTAAGCCACCAGGTGCCCTTAAGGTCTATTTTTTTAGATTAATATAGTTATGCCTGATTTCTTTGAGTATGACTTTCCTGGTTGATCTTTTTCCATATTTTTCCTTTCAACCTTTCTATATCTTTTGCTTTCAAAGTGTCTCTTATAAAGAGCATAGAGCTGGATTTTGTTTTGTTTTGACTCCATTGATTTCTCAGTTGTCTTTCATTGTAAAACATCTTTCCTACAGGAGGGTATGTAAACCATTTGCGTAATTTAAAGGACAATTATAATGCAGATAGCTGGGTGACTGTGCTGCAGTTGAGGACACAGAATTGCCAGTCCCTTGGCAGCCCTTGCTTGTGTTTCCCTCCCCTACGACATTCTGCTGTCCTCCTAACTGTAACCGCTCCTTCTCGTGCCTTTATAACTTTAAAATTTATTTGGGGCACCTTGGGTGGCCCACTTGGTTAAGCGTCTGACTTAGGCTTAGGACATGATCTTAGGGTTTGTGAGTTTGAGTCCCACATCGGGTTCTGTGCTGACAGCTCAGAGCCTGGAGCCTGCTTCGGATTCTGTGTCTCCTCCTCTCTGACCCTCCTCCACTCGTGCTCTCTCTCTGTCTCTCAAAAATGAATAACCATTAATAATAATAATAATAATAATAATAATAATAAAATAACATTTATTTTATTTTCTAATAAAAGAACTCAAGACTTTATCCTTGCAGTGGCCCTTCAGTTAAAAAGTAGAAATTTCAGGGGCGCCTGGGTGGCGCAGTCGGTTAAGCGTCCGACTTCAGCCAGGTCACGATCTCGTGGTCCGTGAGTTCGAGCCCCGTGTCAGGCTCTGGGCTGATGGCTCGGAGCCTGGAGCCTGTTTCCGATTCTGTGTCTCCCTCTCTCTCTGCCCCTCCCCTGTTCATGCTCTGTCTCTCTCTGTCCCAAAAATAAATAAAAAACGTTGAAAAAAAAATTTTTTTTTTAAAAAGTAGAAATTTCAATATGTAGCTTTTATTCTTTTCAGCTCTAAATAGGTTCTAAGCTCCCTTAAATATATTCTGTGCTCCATTTGTTCACTCTTGTGTCATTAGAAGTACGTTTTCAATATTTAAAATTGATGAGGTTTTTTTAAAAAAACATTTTTTTTATTTTAATTGCATCATAGGTCAGAAAACACCGTCTATTATGATACCAATTCTTAGCTATTCATTGAGACTATTGTATCATAATATGTGATCAGTTTTTGCAATTTTTCACATTTGGAAAAAAATGTGTACTTTAGTTTTAAAGTACAGGATTCCATGTATAGCCATTATGTTAATCTTACCAGCTGTGTTACATTCCTGTCTTTGTGATCTTCCTGATGTTTAGGGCTGCTTGATAGACTAATCAATGAGAGATGTGTTAACATCTCTGGCTACGATTACAGATTTCAGTATTTCCTAATAATTTGTTGATTTCTACCTTGTGTATTTTAGGGTTGTGGGATTTGTGTGGATACAACATCAGAATTGTTAGTTTCCTGGCAAACTTCTAGAGAACTCATCTTTTATCACTGTATGCAGGCCCTCTTCATCTTCATTTCTAAATAGTGTTTTTTGCCTTAAGATCTGTTAGATCTGTTTTACCTTACTTTTGCTTGTTGTATTAGTCAGGGTTCTCTGGAGAAACAGAACCAACAGTGTGTGTGTGTGTGTGTGTGTGTGTGTGTGTGTGTGTGTGTGTGTACGTTCGCGTGCACATGTGTGTATGGAGAGGGAGTTATGCCAGATTTCCATATATATGCATATGGAGAAAGAATTGATTTTAAGGAATTGGATCACACAATTGTTGAAGGTTTGGTGAGCCCCAAACCTGCAAAGTCGGTGGCGGGCTGGAGATCCAGGGCAAAGTTGCAGTTCAAATCCAAATGCAGTCTTCTGACAGATTTCCCTTCTGGGGAGTTGGCGGGGGAGGGTCAGCCTATTTCTCTTGAGGCCTTCAACTGATTGGATGAGGCCCACCTGCATTATGGAGGGTAAGCTACTTTGCTCAAAGCCTACTGATTTAAATGTTCATGTCATCCAAAAAATGCTTTCTCAGAAACATCTGGTACAATGTTTGGTAAAATATCTGGGTACTATGGCCTAGCCAAGTTGAAACATAAATTGTCATACTCGTTATTTCATTTTCCATCTTTTTATTCTTGGCCATTCTCTGTTTTTATGCTTTAGGTAAGTTTCATGTAAATAGCATCAAGTTCGATTTTGTTATTGTTTTTATCTGATCTGACAGTCTCTGCCTTTTAACTGGTCCGTTTTTTCCATTTGTGTTTATTGTGATCCTATGTGGAGTTAGTTTTTTCTACCATTTTGTGTATTCCTGAGTTATTCCTCTTCTGTTTTTTTGTGGCTCCTGAGAAATTGATAGTAATATAAATAAATATATACCTTTTTTTCATATTCTGCTGGTTTGAAAGGGATATGTTCTTTCTCTTTTATTTAGCAATTATCTTTGAAAAGTTAACAGATACAATTGACTTAACAAAGTCTAAAAGCAATGCTGCTCAAAGTGTAGACCACAGGCCAAGAATTTTTTTGTACTTGTTCACAATGACATTAGTATTTAGATTGAGTTTCCACAGCACATAAGAACAGAAAGTGAGACCTTGGATAAATGAGAAAGGAAGTGGAAACTCAAGTTTGGGGTACCAAAATGAGCATGTTCTGAGGCAGCCGCATCAGCAAACATAGCCCCAGGTTTTAATTTCTTCCGTGTGTTTTCCTGCTCGGGATTTTCCTGATTTCCTCACAGGCTCAGCTATATCTTTTAGGGAATGTGTGTTATTTTTTATCAGCTTATGTAGGCTCTTATAGTGTGAGAATTTCTAGCCTATCCAGGCCTTAACCTTATATCGTTGGAAATGGAAGTGTCTCACAATGCATTGTTACCCATCAGAAACAATATTGATATATCTTCATTTAAAAGACAACAAAGCAGTCACCTTTAGAAAGGGTTTGAGTTTCCTTTCCCAGAGTGTAAATCTTCCCCCTCCAGGCCTGGCTGTCATTTGGACGGCCCAGTGTGTGCACCTCTCTCCATAAAATGGGAATGTTTTCTGCCTTCAGCTCTTGGCAGCAAACAAAGACGGTCTCTAATGGTAACACTGCGTACTAGCTCTTCTGGGCTCCCTTGCAGCTGAGCCACAGACAGGTGATTTCAGCTCTTCCTGTCAGACCCCTTCATTGCATATGTTGACCCAGGAGCTAGTGATATAAGCAAAGGACGGTGAGTTTGTTCTCTGGAGAAGTGATGGGATCCCCTTTGCCGATTGACTTCCTGGCACGTGGGAGCAGAAGCAGAGCGTCTGCCCGTCGTGACTGCATTCTGATGGCCTTCCCAGTCAGAAGTGGCCCTGTGGCAAGCTGGAGTACCTTGTAGCAGAGGCAGTGATTGGTGTGGGCTTTGTCCCTGGAAGTTCAGCCTCAATTTTTTAGCTCCCCTCAAAGTTGTGAGCCCCCAGTATCTTTCTCTGCTTAGGTGGTTCAGGGTTGATCTCTGCACCTTGCTATGAAAAAGCAAGAGCCCAAGTGCCATTTATCTGTGTTAAGGTTCTGATTCTACTGAGCCAGTAAGTCTGCTCTCTTGAAGAAGGCAGGTCCTGGCAGACGGCTTACCATTGTGTGCGCGATGCTGAGTACCTTCCCTCCCCCCCACTTTCCAGACCTTCAAATGTGTCCCTTCTTTTAGTATCCATATATAAGCGGGAACACTCATTTGGCCTGACTATAGGCTCTCCAAATGCCTCTGACTGTGTGCTGTACCACACGTCTCCCAGACTTAATCCTGGGCACTTCTGCAGGCGGCTGCCCTTCCCAGCGCAGCTTACCTTAGAGCGCAGGCATATCCACAGGGGGTGCTACCCAAGACTACCCTGAGTTATAGACTCAAGCAGGTCAGAAGAGAATGACAGTGCAGAAGACAGATTTACAATTTGAGAGAGACAGAACACTAGAGAGGGGGGAGCAGAGAGAGAGACACACACAGAATCTGAAGCAGACCCCAGGCTGAGCTGTCAGCATAGAGCCTGAAGCGGGGCTCCAACCCACGAACTGTGAGATCATGACCTGAGCGGAAGTCGGATGCTTTAACTGACTGAGCCACCCAGGCGCCCCTACAGCTGCGTTCTTAAAGATCACATTGCCTGGCCTAGAAAACCCCTTACCTCAGAGAACGCTGCTAGACATGTATGCAGGCTCACTTACATTTGTTGAATAATCAGAAGTCAGTTGTCTGTATTTTACTGTGTGAAGAAGTAAATTCGGGCGAAGTCAATCATGCTGAGGCTCCACTAACCTCCCTGGCTTTGCAGAGACATTTGCATGTTACTCTGAATGTACTCTAATAGAAATGTGGTAGCACATTTTTGCAGTCACAAGATCTTAATTTTAATGAATACCATTTCTCTCGTTTTCTTTGGGAAGTGGAATTAACATTCCAGCCTGAACTACAAATGCTAAATTGTTAATAGCCTCCCTAGAGTTACTTCTTGCCATGACACGTTCAGTGATTTCATCTTGATTTAGACAGAGTGAAATATCAGTGTCGGTTCCCGAGCTGGGAGCTCTGTAAATGCACCTCAAGAAGAGGAAACTCATTTCTTCCAGACCCTGGGAAGAAGACAGAGCCAAATAATTATTATCAGAGGCAGCGCTATAATTTTAAAAAATCATAATGGCTAAATAACAATTATAACGTTTGTTCATTTGTATTTGAATGTTTGATGTTTTATGAATTTTGAATGTGATACTGATTTCATCCTGACATAAACACATGATTCTGTCTAACATTCTTTTGCTGCAGGCTGTTGTAATATATTTAATTTTAAGAAAAACTTTGCCTATTCTTTAATATTGTGAAAATGTTCTTGTGTCCACATCCCACTAGTCAGGGAATAAATTATTTCAATTTTTAAACATTTAACCATACTTGTGTATCTAAATTTGACAGATATGGAGCCAAAGATAACTTCTCTGCTAACATAGATCACTTGGAAATGTTTGTAATTACCCATACTCCCCCCGACAGACATTCGCTGTGAATTTTTTATTTGGAATCAGAGCTTTTTATCATTTTCTCTCATTTTAAAATGATCTGTTCACTTTAAATAAGGACCGTTTTCCAACTTGGAATCTGAACTTTTTGGAGAGAGAATAATTGGGACTAAATAAACCATGGCTGCAACTGGGCAATATTCTAAATATTTCAAGTACTTTGAAAATAGTTGAAAGAAATGGCTTCTAACAGCCTGCTGAGTTTTCATAAGACTGCCTCTCTTGATCACAGACTTGAGTGTCCAAAGAAGAATCTTTCACGGCTTTGTTCCCTTCAGCCTTCCGTCCTTTTGTGTTCTGCCTTCCGAAGGCCACCAGGCGTGTGAGAGCCAAGATGGTGGTGTTAGGCTCCCCGTCATCCGCATCCTCTCTCCTTCTGGATCCCAGACATATGAGAAGCTCTATTTACTGACTTGCTTAAACAATTTCAGTAAGTCTTGATGCAAATATTGTTTTGTTCCCACTCAACAATGAGTTGAAGACAACTCCATTTATCTCTGAGAGAAAAGTCAAGCACATCGAAAACCAGTAGCGGAACCTTTTAACTATGTGTAAGTCTCCATTAGTCAGACATTCTTGACAGTGCTTAGATTTACGAAAGTACAAGTAAAACCTTGGTTTGTGAGCATAATTTGTTCCAGAAACATGCTTGTAAACCAAAGCACTTGTATTTCCAAGCAAACTTCAAGAACCATTGGCTCAGTTGTGATCACGTGACGTTGGGCATCACGTACTACTCGTATCGCAAGACATCGCTCGTTTTTCCAGTTAAATTTATTAGAAATGTGTGCTCGTCTTGCATAACACTCGCAGAACACGTTACTCGCAGTCCAAGGTTTTACTGTAGCTTCCTGTGAGGAACGAAATGCCCACTTTCATCACCCAACTGCTCAAATGATTACAATTTTCCCGTGTTCTTGTTCTGACTCTGACATCCTCAGCATGACCGTTCAATACCAGTTAGGCCTGGGCTTCAGCGGCGATCTTAAATAGAAACTGTTAAATTTATTAAATAGAAAGTGTTTAATTTATTAATATTATAAAAATATTTTATTAATCGAGAGGCCAAGATGGTTTTAGAACCTTAAACTGAGTTTTACTGTAGATGACCAACATCAAATAACTCTTAGACGTAGAGTTCCTCAGGGTGCCTGGGTGGCTCAGTAGATTTCGGCTCAGGTCGTGATCTGACAGTGAGCTCGAGCCCTGCATCGGGCTCTCCACTGACAGCAGGGAGCCTGCTCGGGATTCTCTCTCCTTCTTTTTCTCTGCCCCTCCCCCGTTCACTCACACATGCACGTGCTCTCACTCTCTCTCAAAATAAACATTAAAAAAAGTAGAATTCCTCTTTCCAAGCGGTGTTCAGTCATTAGAGATTCCAACTCATTTTTCAGAGTATTTTAATACTTTAAACTATTTGATACTTTAGTTCACAATTTATGAGACTGTGAAATCTTTTTTTTTAAATGTTTATTTATTTTTGAGAGAGAGAGAGAGAGAGAGAGAGAGCAAGCATGAATGGGGTAGAGGCAGAGAGAGAGCAAGACACAGAATCCGAAGCAGGCTCCAGGCTCTGAGCTGTCAGCACAGAGCCCGACTCAGGGGCTCGAAGTCACGAACCGTGAGATCATGACCTGAGCTGAAGTCAGATGCTTAACTGACTGAGCCACCCAGACTGTGAAATCTTTTAACAATGACATCTGTGACAATATGCATTCAATGCCAGCCAAATTCTTACTTTGTGTGTGTGTGTGTTTTCTCGTGTTTCTTCACTTGTATTAATAGATACTTAAAATAAAGATGCATTTACTCAAATGTATTCCGTTGCAACACTGTAAACATAGCCTGTTTCTGTAGAAAACAGTGACCAACCAACCATTCCCACCCAGTGCTTAAGCTGTTAACTAATGGAAAGTTAAGTAAATCGAGATTGGTTGAAATCTTTTCAGCTGGCTGTATACCATTAAATAAGTTAGTGCTCACTCACTCGTTACATCCATTCCTGGTGTATAACTTAGAGCTAATTAGAAGTTATCTTGAGTCCTGGGAAGACTCAGTCCATTGTATTCAACATTGTTACGTTGAAATGAACATTTCCCCTCATCTTAAAAGATTGAATAGCATTTCATTTAAACATGAAATAAAATGCCAGCTGGTTAAAAGAGAAAAAAAGTGGTTAATATAATATTCTTTGCCTCAGTGGCACCACCTCTACAGGGTATTGATTTCTTCCCATCCTACTCAGCCCTCAGTCTTGACTAATGAAGGCAGCCGGCAGTGGATGATCCCCGGGCAATAAATGATTCAGAAATCATACCTTTTCATTTTGGAGTGAAATACAGTAGCCTTCTCTGACCCTTTCTGGGTCTGTTCCATCCACGCGGCTGCACAGTCTTGGACAAGTCCCTGAGCTTAAGGAATTCTGTCACACCAGACACCCTTCCGTGACCCTCCTTCTCAATCTGGATTCAGGACTTCGGGTCCTGATTATTCTAGATCAGAAAGAAGCAAAAAAAAAAATATATATGTGAAATATATATATATATATATATATATATATATATATATATATATATCTGTGAAATGATCAAGGCTTAAGTATATTAGGTTCAGAAAGTGTTCAGTGTGTATTGTGGGACCTGAGCTCATGAACCTTCCTGGGGACTGATGTTTGTTTAAAGTATCCTGGTGCTTCGAAGCTTACCTATGGTCTGAGGCAGGAACGCCAGCCTGTGCAAAGCACTGGGTTGCAGCAATGTTAATAACATTTTGTCTTATTTTTTATGACCTTTTCTGGAGTTTTGGATTTCATAATTGTGCTCTTTCTTGTCTCTGATCTCAAGTTCTAAAATGAAGAGGAGAAAAAAAAAATCAACTCAACAAACACTTACCTACTGTGTATCAGACTTTGTCCCTAGATCTGGGGATACGTCAGTGAAGCGAAACAGACATAAATCTCTGTCCTCATGGACTTTTCATTCTTGGGTGGAGGGCATAGGGAATGATCTAGAATATCAGAAAGTAATAAGTGCCTGGGGTAAATTAACAAAGGAATAGGCAGACGAGGTATGAAGGGTTCTGGCTGCAGTTGAGAGGTGACATTTGTGTAAAGACTTGAAGGAGGTGGGGGAGTGATCCCTGTAAGTGTTTAGGACAAGAACGTTCCAGGCAGAGGAAAGAGCAGGTGCAAAGGCCCTGCGGTAGGAATGTTCCTAACTTACTTTAAAAACAGCCAGGTGTAGCAGATTCAAGGAACAGTGACAAGGCCAGTCTGAAGAGACAGGAGGGAGGGTGGAAACAGTGGAAGGTGAAGTCAGGTCCCTTACTGCAATACCAGGGACAAAGATAACTGTGACTTGGCCCAGGGTGGTCACAGTGTAGGTGGTGAGAAGAGGTCACATTGTAGATCACTGTGGAGACAGACCTAACAGATTTCCTGACATATTGGATATGGGGCATGAGAGAGATAAGGGAACCAAGAATAACTAGGAAAAGTCGATTTTGAGGACAAGATTGGTGTTGAATTGTTCTGTTCAATTTAGGGTATGTTGATTTGAGATGCTTACTAGATATACAAGTACATGTCCCACAGGCATGATCTGACTTTTCCTTCAAGTCTTGGGATTGACCTAGTCTTGGCTAGGCTTGCACAAGGGCTCAGAAGCTTCTGGAATTTCCTTGCTATTGCATGGATGTGATATGCTGAACATTAGGCCCAGTTTCTGGCGTTAGCTATATATAACTCCACACTTTCATTTGCTATGCAAAGCCTACCAGAATGCAAGAAAGTGAGCATAATGTTTCTAGATGGTAACCTTGAGTCAGTTTTGAACTTGTTTCCTAAGGAGAGAAAATTAACTCTGTTTTATAAACTTTAATGCTTTAACTGCTGTTAGCTACACATCACTTGTATCATTACCGGGAGGGTGTCACTGTGGGTTCTCCTGGCTGAACTTACGTGGTGCTTCTCACTACCACCTGAGTGGTTTATGGAGGGGTACAGGAACCTCTCCAGGCCGACGTGGGGCTGTGTGCATGCATCGTTAGGCTTTGCTGAAGATAAAGCTTGTCCCAGGCATGCACGTATTATCTGGGAAGTCTTCTGCAACCAGAGAATAATCCAGAAATCAGTCAAAACTTACTGTGAAATCCTGTAGAGTTTATTTGTTGTCAGTTTAGTATTAATCCCTCGATATGATTGTGTTAAATAATGCCCGTTATAGACACATTTAGAGGTAAGTGACACATAGTCAAATGCAGTTATCTGTAGTAATGAAGTTTCCTCCTCTGAAAGCTCGTTTTATTTAGAAAAGCAGATAAATACCTACCAGTTTTCACAATTTAGGGCTGCTGTAAATGTTCCAGAAATAAATATCTGAGCAACATTTACCTCTCCCTTCGTTCTCTCCATTTTCAAAAGTTTATGCCAACCTCATTCATCTGGCGGTATACCCATTAGATGGCTCCATGATTGCCCCAGGCTTTCATCCAAAGAAATGTGAGCACAGCTCTCATTTTTCAATTTTTCACCCACTAAATGTGTGCCTCCCCAAAATAAATCCAGTGCTGGCAAGTGTGTGATGAAACCCGTGTCCATCCCCTCTGGTGTCAGTGAACATTTAGCCCCTATCGAAAGTATCTGCTGTCGTGTTTCAAGAACCATAGTATTACAAATAACCTTGACTCTGTAATTTTGTGCCTAAGTTTATCATAGAGAAATCATCAGAAACATGGGATATGTTGTATGTACAAAATTATTTATAGTTCAGAAATTGTAGTCAATCTAAAAATCCACCAGCATGGGCATGATCAGGTAAATTATACTTGACTCCTTCGGTGGAATATTTTGTGGTCATTAGAAATTATTGTAATACAAATTAGCAATGTGGAAAAATATATGGGCTATTATGGTTGGAAGTAAAACAACACAAAAATAGTATGTTCACTAGGTTTCTAAATTACTCCTCTTGAGCAAAGGACCACAGAATATAATCTCCCCATCCAAATGTCTCAAAGACCTCTATTTATATCAATTAAATATTGCTACACTGACCACTCTGAAATTTACTGACTTAAGACAAGAGCCACTTTAATGGCTCATGATTCTGTTCAGCCACTGAAGCTGGGAGTTTCTGGCCATTCTTTTGCTGGTCTTGACTGGGCTATCTCATGCATCCTTGGTCAGCTGCAGGTCAGATAGGAGGCTACGCAAGCCTGCTGGGCTGTCTCACGTGCCTGGGATCGTGGCTGGGCCATTTCTGCCCCATGTGGCCTCTCGTTCTCCAGCAGGCTAGCCCAGGCTGGTTCTCAAGGCAGAACCCAGCTCGCCCAGGCTGGGTCCAAGAGGGAGAACGGAAGTGTGCAGAGCCCCGTGAATCCTAGGCTTGGAACTGGTACATCACTTCCATCACATCCTGTCGGCCACCCCAAGTCCCAAGACCAGCCCAGATTTAAAAGTGGGAAAAGAGTCCACTTCCTGATAGGAGGAGCTGCAAGGTCACATGGTCAAAGGTGCGGATACTAAGCGGAGAATAACTGCAGCCATTTTTGCAAACGTTCGACCCTCCCAACTCACTGAATTGTTCTCACCGAATTGTTGAGGTTCCTTAGTGATGTTCTAAAGAGTTCAGGTATTCCTGAGTACCTAGACATGCTATTTTACCCCAGGCTGAGATCCATCCCGAATGCCCTGGTGGGTACCACCTGGGATTGGTCGGGTGCCCATTCTAGCTGCTCGGTCCCACACCATGCGGATTCTTAAGTATTTTGACTGTCTCTTCTGTTTGACCTTCCCTGATTGGAGGCCCCCCAACAGGCACAAATGTTTACCACCTTTTCAGGGTTATCACCCTTCTGAACACAGTTTAGAGGAGGTGAACTTAACTCTTAAAGGATTTAATCTTCAAAAACAGAAGATGTAATTATGGTAGTTGGGACCCTTACTTATTTTTAGATCAAAATCTTGTTTTTTGATTTAAAGGGAAAAACCTGAGAACAGGAAGGTCTAAATATCTTTAAACAGTACCAATTCTGGTTAATTTGTTTATTTTAAAAACAGAAAAAACATGAGTGCACAGGGATGTTTAATGGCATAGTGTGGAAATTACAACTCACTTTGGGGACTGGCCAATGTGGGATTGAATAGTGAGCCATAAACTCTTAGAAAAGGCCAATACTTTTGTCCATAGAATCTCAATATTATCTCTCCTTACAGACAGAAAACCTGCAATAATTTATCCATCAGGAACCCCAAAAGCCAATTTTTCAAAGTTTTCCGGTAGCTTTCTGGCTTGAGTTTATGCATTAGCCTTGTAAGCCAAATATTATTTTCCCTCCCTTGCATCTGAAACTGAATGTCAGTTGCTAAACGTGGTATATGGTATCATTTGGGTGCCCGAGTCTCCCATTCATTAGCAGAATCAAATGATAGATGCAGCATCGCCAGGAGGTACACAATTTTTCATCTACTGTAAACTCATAAGGCCAAGTGCTGCCTAGTCAGTTGTCGACTGTGAACGTGTTGATTTGTGTTAGGCCTGTGACCTATAGGGGCGAAAAGTGTGGGCGTAACGTCGCCAGGCAGGAGGGCATCATTCATTTCCTCTGTCACCTGGGATACTGAGCTGACGGGTACGCGCTTCTGCAGTGCGATATTGTACTAGCCCATCCAAGGACTCTTGACGACCTCATCATCCTTAGCCTCTTACGGCGAGAGAGGCTGGGTTAAGCAAGGCGGTTTGCTTTGGCAAGCGTCACTGTGGCCCATTGGAAAGAACGGAAATCAAATCTGTCAATAGTGTGAATTTTTCTTTGGCTTCAGTCGATTTCAGTGGCTCTTCGCCTATGGAACTTGAAGAGTGCTCACCCCTCGCCCCCGGGGATTCTGACTTACTGGGTCTAGAGGGGCCTGGAAATCTCTGTGTTCCAAAGCTCTGGGGCTGAGACCCCTCGGATTGGGTCTGTGTCCCGAAGAAGAAAGGTCTGCCAGTCCTTTAAACGGCGTTCAATGTCCGCATCCTTGTGGCTCCTACTCACCACTGCAGTATGCTGAAAACCTTCCTGTGGCCCTTCGTACGGTGCGGCATCAGTCTCAGAATCAAAAGGCTGAGGCACTCCTTCTGTTCTGTTTTCGGTGTTTGTAGCAGGAAGGCTCCCCCTCTCCCCCACCCCCCGCCCCTCACACCAGGCAGATGCCAGGCATCGGTGATTGAAGAGAGGCAGGAGTTAGGGTTCCAGAAGGAATTCAGGATCACAGAGCTTCTATGCCAGAAAATTAAACAGCAAATAAGTGCTGACCATAAGCACAGCAGGCACTCATAGAGGCCATGGGAGGGAGAGAAATTTCAGGAGACTTTTGGTCCCTAAAGGATGGATGGGGGGACGCCTGGGTGGCTCAGTCAGTTAAGCGTTCCAGTTCATGGGTTCGAGTCCCATGTCAGGCTCTGTGCTGACAGCTCAGGGCCCGGATCTTGCTTTGGGTTCTGTGACGCCCTCTCTCTCTGTCCCTCCCCCACTCACACTCTCTCTCTCTCTCTAAATACACATTAAAAAACTTTTTTAAAGGATGGATGGGCTCTGATGGGGCACATTCCTGGCCCAGGAGTGGCCCATCACAGCACCCGGGGCTCTGTTTGCAGAGGTCTGGAATGTCCGAGGTGGCCTGGCCCCTCCTCCTCCCCCCACCCACTTCCCGCCACAGGGACGGAGCCCCTCACTCAGGCCCCTTGGTGTGTGGTCCCTCGGGCTTGGGGTTCCCTCTCCTCTTCCTCAGGCTCCTCTCTCTAGTTTAGGGCTCAGCACAAATGTCGCCCCTCGCCAAAGACCTCTGGCGTCTCAGTGATAATTCTTTCTCCATCAGTGGCTCTGAGACATGGCAGCCTCCCCGACACGGTCCCCAGCTGGTGGACAGTTTCCCAGGCCTGCACCACAGACAGGACGGGCCTGCCTGACCCCCGGCCTCAGCCGGGAAGCTCGGCTCTGGTGTGGCAAGTGTGGGGCCTGTGGCCTCCAGCATGCACCGGGCTGGCGCTGCAGCCTGTCCCCCTGAGGGCCACCCTGGTCAAGATCCCCGGAGGCTTTGGCTTCCTGCCCCGCTTCCCACTGCTCTCTAGGGATCCCTTCCCTTTCTCTCAGACTGAGTTATGTGTTTCCTTGTCATTTGGGTTGTGTGCTGCCCAGCATTTCCATGTGTTTGGATGAAGGGGCGGGGGAGGGGGACTTGTCACATCACTGTCACTATTCATATTGTCCTGAAGTCACATTATCATTACAAAACAAATCTGATCACTTCCATTCCTATAAAAACTCTCATGATTTTTTCTACTGACAGCATAAAGTACGCGCTCCTTAGCATGACCCACAAAGCCCATCACAGCTGGCCCCATACGCTCTCCCACCGCATCTCCGCGCCCTCCAGTGACACCGACGCCACTCCCATCCCTGGGTCCTGGGCCCACCGCGTCCTTCACACCTTCATGCCTTGGTTCCCACCAAGCCCTCTCTACAGGGAGTCATTCTGCCTTCAGTCCGCTTTGTAAACTGCATCTAATCCTTCGAGGTGCGGGTGGAATATCACCTCCACCGAGAAGCCTACCTCACACCTGCCGTGTGCAAATCCCCAGGCTGCTGTCTTCAGGGCCTCCGGTGAATATTGACCTCTCTTTGCCTGCCTGCCCTAGTTCACGTGACTGATCTCACCAGCAGAATCTCAGGTGGCACCCGCTGGCAAAGGAGTCTGGGAATTGTCGTTTCCAGGGTTCCTTCCTACAGGCAGGAGCTTAGAAGGGTAGCAATGGTCCTTAGTATCGAGAGACGATATTCAGCATACATGTGCCACAGCCCTTGTCCATGGGGGACTCATGACCTGGAGACTGCGAATAATTCCGGGAAGCACCTGGAATATGCTTTGTCGTGCTGCCCCCAGGGATCTGGCACCTCAGGAATAAAACTCAGTCCAGTTACTTGGGTCCCCCTCCACCCCTTCCCCGTGCAAGCCCGCTAATCACTGATACCACCGCAGAGCCAGAAAGGGCTCACTGAGGAGTGGAAGCCCACTGAAGATGAGAGAAGCCCGGAAGGGAAGCAGTAAGAGTAAGAGAAAAGCCTCCGAAGCCAGACTTCGGGGGAGGGTTTAGATCCCAGCTCTTCCGCTGTCCAGCTGGGTGAAAGGCACTTAACCTCTATCTCAGTTTCCCCGTCTGTTAAACGGAAGTAGTAACAGCACCTTCCTCGTCCAGTCATTGTAGGATCAAATGAGCGAGTCCCTGCAGAGTGATGGCACATAGTAAATCTTCAGTGAACTTAGCTCTCGTCATCATCACTATCTCTGTAATGTCATAGGGCGGAGACCTTACCAGATCTTAGACCAAAATAAGGTTGCTCTAATGGAGATGATGAGGGGCAGCTCTGGTTAGACCAACTCACTCTCCCCTTCCTGGGGCTTCTCTCTAGCCCTGCGCTCTTGTTTCTTCTGTACAACGAGGAGAGGTGGGGTGAATATGCCCCAGGATTCCTCCTGCTCTGATGACCTCGGACTCCGCAGCCTTCATCAGCCTGAGGTTCTGCGGGATGTCAGAGGGTACCGCTCACGATTTCGTCCTGTGAAAGTTCCCCTCAGCCTTGGCCTTTTGTCAACATAAAACGTGTGGGTTCAGGCACCAAAATCATATTAAGCTCACTTTGTATTTTGTGGGTGTTTTCAGTAATGCTGAATCTCTGAGGGAGTTTTGTGAGAGTATTTATGATTGTTTTTAGTGGGCGTTGGGGGCCAGGTGACTGTAAAATCTAATCAAAAATTCAGAGGCTAGAGTCACCCTTGGGGATATTTCATCATTTATTTCAGTCATTTTCGCGCACTGGGCCTTCTCCCTCTAATACCTGAAACTATAAACTCAGTAAGTAATAGCCATGATTTTGAAATGGTCACTGCCCTCAGATGATGGCACGATATTCCAGAATTAGAAACATTTTAAGGCCGTGGTATATAATTGCCACAACAGCAGCGATAATAAGACAACTTAAGAAGGTTAACTAAAAAAAAAAAAATTAATGTATGGGAGATGCAGCTATAATAGAAAAAGCTAGAAAGCCTCAGAAGTTGCCCACCTGCTTCAGATGTTCCCCCAGCAGCACTCTCAGACACGGAGCCCCCTCCACACCCACGATGTGCTTGGTGCTATGGACCCTGACGGTCGGATGGGAGTGCCTGCCTTGCTGTGAACGGAAACCGGAGGGACCCGAAGGTCCGCCATCTTTGACCGTCGCCTTTCAAGACTAGGCTGGAAACTGGCCATTCAGGTTACTTCCAGGAGGGTTTCTTGTCTGAGTAAACAGCCAGCGGGCATGTCCATGAGTGGGTTTGGCAGCTCTTTGGCTGCTTATACTTTGGGGCATAATAAGGTCCCTTGAAGCATTGTTAGGATCATGGAGTAGTTACTCTCTTATGTCACCAGTAAATCACAAAAACCCTGAGTCCAGCTGGTTTGAGCAGAGAGTAAGCATGTTACACCTTCTAGAAGGGAGTCAGAGATACAGGAGGGCCCAAGGCTCTCCCTGCCCCTCACTCTCGAATTGCCCTCCTTGTCACATGAGCTGCTTGGTGGGACTGTAGCAGGCCACTGGTGGTAGTTCCAGATATCACACCAAGACAGGCCCTCCAGAGCTTCTCTGGGTTCTGCCGAGGTCTTGGAGAAGGGACCTTCCAAAGAAGCTCCCCACAGACTTTCTCTAAAGTCTCCTTGACCAGCTTAGGGTCGGTGCCTCGGCTGGGATGAGCTCAGGCTGGTTGGACACAACCTCTGGGGCTCGGGTGGGCCCAGCTTCCCTAGGCAAAGCCATGTGGAGAAGTGCATACCTGGGATTCAGTTAAGAAGCAAAAAGTGGGAGATGGAAGGTTTATGGCCACGGAGATTTCACGTTCTGTTCGTGAAATTATTGAAGTTTGGTTTTCCCACAAAACTTATATATGAAGGATAAATAGAGGCAAACTGAATTTTAGGATAATTCTCCTCATCAAAGAAATCACTGTTTCCCTTTGGGTCTGCTCACACACACCTTAGACTTAAGAGATCTAGAAGCAACTCTGAAGACATTTACCCAGTCACCTTGTATTTACACACAGGCTCATGGGATCAGTTCCAAAAGAAGTTTCAACTCTGGTTTAAGAAAACCAGCTATGTAGACCCTGTCTTCAAATGTGCATCCCTGGCCAATAATAAGATTCACCAGGCTACACGTAACTTCACACTCAGTGCAGTACTTTCCAGAATGACTCTAGTTCCTGTATTTGGACTCTGGCGAATGTTGTCATCCGAGGCGGGTTTGAGGCTCTTCTCTCAATTTTTTCCAGAGAGGAGGGATGCTTCCACAGACCCGAATCTCTAGTCAGACAGCATTTGAAGGGTGCTCAAACCCCCGGAGAGTTTCCGTGTCTCAGGGGTGAAAGGAGAAGCTAAAATGTGCCCTCCGTCGGTCCCAGCTCTGTGTCCTGTCCTCTGCAGAGCGAAATTACACAACCAGATTTCACCCCACAGGGCCCCCGTTTGATCTGACTTTGCTTTTGAAATTTGGACCAAGAAAAATCAATCTGAAGATAAGCTTCCTATTCCACTCACAGCCGAAACGCCTATCCCAAGGGCAGAAAGAGGAAGCTGCCTTGTTTGTCTCCTCACATCGTTTCAGTTCTTGAGCCAGAAGGAAACCGTATCCCAACTCTGTCCTGCTCGGTCCTCTTGTCCTTCCCTCCACTGAGTTAAACGGGAGCAACTTTCTTTCCTCCTGCTTGTTAGAAGAAACACATCCGTCCCTGGCCCTTCGCTCAGCCTTCCTCGACCTCCAGCCTCCCTTGCTCGGTGGCCTGCCTCACCTTGGCTCTTGTGCACCCTCTGCGTGGCCCCGAGATTCAGTCCCCACCCTGACCTTGCCATTGATCGTGGAGACTTTGACCGGGTCTGCCATGAGCGCTTAGAATTGCACCAGGCCCTCTGATGTGCCCGGAGCGCCAGCAGGGAGCTCTCATGCCTCCTGCATGGACTCTCTCCAGTCTTCAGTGAATGGTTTGCACAAAGAGCAGTTATAAGACACATCTGCAGTGTCCTACCATGGAGAAAGACACAGACTGGGCCTCGGGGCCCTGGAGAAGCCCAGCTGGGAGGATGATGGGTGTCCCTGGGGAGCAAGGAGGTCTCTGCCTCCGGGATAACTGTCACTCCCAGGGGGAAGGTTTTGTACAGAGACTGAAGGCAAGAGGCAGGGAGGGATGGAGCGGAGAGAGAAGGCCCTGGGTGCGAGAAGGCCCGAGCATGGAAGAGAACGGAGGCGTTCTGCAGTTTTGGCGGGAAGCCTGGCCCAAACCTGTACTCCTGTGCCACTCCTGAGCACACGCGTGGAACCGTCTTTCTTTGCCCAGCCCTAGCTCCCTTCCCTCCTAGGCAGGGCTATGGCCACGGCCCCCGGAGAAGATTCTCTCCTTCCCTCTATCATGTGCCCTGCCTCCTCCTGGACAGGCCTCGGGATTGCACCCAGGCGGACCCTCTGCCACTTGTCGCAGCCTCAGCCTTCCAGCTGCCCTTACGCCCTCAGCTGCTTTCCCACACGACTTCTGGCAGCTTCATAGCCTCTGAGCTCTGGGTTGGGCAGATCCAAAAATGCAGCCTTGGGTGACCACCAGAATAACTACGTGCCAAATCCAGGCTCTGGAACTTGACTCTGTGGCTCAAGAAAGGAGCCCGAGTCTCACTCCCCACGCCCCTCCCCCCACCAACCCCCGGAAAAACAGAGATAAAAATAATGCCCACCTCAGAGGCTTATTACAAGGATTCAAGAGCGTAATATATGAAAGACCGTCACAGACCGTCATTCACCAATCTATTGTCTATAAAAAAATTTTTTTTAATGTGCATACATTTTTGAGAGAGAGAGAGAGAGAGGCAGAGAGAAAGGGAGATACAGAAACCAAAGCAGACTCCAGGCTCCGAGCTGTCAGCACAGAGCCCGATGCGGGTCCCCAACTCAAGAAACGTGAGATCATGACCTGAGCCGAAGTCGGACACTTAACCGACAGAGCCACGCAGGCGCCCCCAATCTATTGTCTTTTTAATGGAAATTAGTATATTGTCAATCTCTGAAGATACGGAGCCTCTCGTTCAGCACGCCACAGCAGCACACGCACCAGAACGAGGTTCCAGAAAGGACCTTCTTTCCCTCGATATTGACAAAATGAGTGCAGCTCTAAAGCAATGGCCGGTTCAAATTTCAGTCAATAAAGGAATATAGAGGGAACAAGCTCTCCCCCACCCCTTTCTCTAGCCACCAGATTCTCTTCACAGGAGGCGTCCAACGCTATCATTTTCTGTGTATCCGTCCACGGGTGCCTTGTGCATATACAAGAAAGGGTTGGACGGCCACTCTCCCCCTCCCCCTTTACACAAATGGCTCCTTCCTTCCTTCCTTCCTTCCTCCCTCCCTCCCTCCCTGTTTTATTTCTTTTGAGAGAGGGAGAGCACAAGCAGGGGAAGGGCAGAGAAAGAGGGAGAATCCCAAGCAGGCTCAGCACTGTCAGTGCTGACCCCGAGGTGGGGCTTGAACTCACAAACCATGAGATTGTGACCTGAGCCGAAATGAAGAGTCGGGTGCTTAACCCACTGAACCACCCAGGCGCCCTACTTTCACACTTCCTCCTTGGTGGTTTCGTCTTTGCCAATCAGGAGGTGGAAATGATATTTTGCTGTGTCTGTCATTTGTGTTTTACTTACTGTAAGTGGGATTAAGTGCAATTTCCTGGCCACAAACCGCGTGAGTTTCTTTTCTTGTGAGCTCGATTTTCCTGCTTTGCCCTTTAGGGTTTTTTGTTGTTGCTGTTCAGTTGATCTTATACTTACTGGTTTGTAGCTCTTTACTAGGGAAACGAGCCCTCTGTGATCCTTGTTACAGCTCTTTTCCCAGCATATGGTTTACCTCTTGATTCCGCTTGAATTGGTTTCCATGCAGACTGTGATTTTCTGCAGTCACACTTCTGTCATATACCATGGAAAGAATGAATGAAGATCAGGAGGGCTGATCAGCTCTGAGGGCTGCCTCTCAGTGAGTCTGTCTTGAGCCTTTATTCTTTTTCTGTCACCTGTTGTTATCCTCTGACCTCCTATCTCAGCCAAGGGTCCAAGGGCTGGGGCTTTGACTGGGGTGGTCCAAAGAAGCAAGGGACAGTCCAAAATGTTGAGTCTTGGGGCAAATTAAGATTAGATCTCAATTAAGATTAGATCTCAAATGAAGAGACTGCCCTGGAGAGCAGCCTGGAGGGTCTGGGTGACCAGAACAGGAATCCTCAGAGCTCTGGGAAAGGAGTCTTTTGTGAAGTTGCAGTTGGGTTAAGGATGCCAAGCCTGTTCTACACATCCTGTCATCTGGCAACTACAGGAAAATGAGAGAATTAACCTAGTCAGTGAGTTGAACCCACACATTTTGAGGTCAGCCACTAGACAGGTGTCTGTCATTCATGGACACACCTCCTCCAGCTCATTTTCTCCCCTAGGACAATAAGCCAGGCCCTTGTAGATCAACAGTAGTCCCATCCGGTACATGTTGTGTCATTGTGGAATCCTAGAATTGGGCTGGGAAAGGAACTGGTTCTCAGTCCCTTCTGCATTGACGTCCCCTCCGTAAAAACTATGGCAAAACCCATGTGCGGTGAGGACAGTTCACGACCACCTGCTCTGCGTGGGGGGCCGGTGGCAGCAGCAGCTGGGTCAGTCTTGATCAGAGAGCCTCATTTCCTGGATACGTGCCATCACCCTAGCCCCTGGCCTCTGGCCCCTGTGGATGGTTGGAAAGGTTCTGGGCAAGTTCACCAGCAGCTGGGTTGTTCCCTCATGAGTATTCAGACATCCCGGGGATGCACCAGCTTGCCTGGACTGGTAGCTGAGAGGTTTGCTCTGAATGCCGTTACTGATTTTTCCCCACCCTTTATCATCTCTCCACCCTTTGGCCATTCTCTGGAAGTTGGATTCTAATCTTTCTTTGAAAAGAATATTTCTCAAAAGAAATGTTTTCTCCCTCTGCTAGACACTCCTGGAGCAAGGGGATGAACAAGAGGCTTTGATCTTGAAGGCATTCTTTTTAAGTTTGATCTTTTGATCTAATGTTTTGTTTCTGTGCACTTAATGGTTTGCTTCAAAATCACCTAAATATCAGGTCAAATAAGACAAATACTTTCAAAAGCAAAACCCATACCGATGCTTTATTGTAACCCCTGACAAAGTGCTGTTAAATTGTCCTTTGCAACCAGCACGTTGATTCTAACTGGGCAGGGAGTGAAGAGGAGAACTTCCCAGGTCTCCTCTGTGACAGGGTTAGAAACCCTAGGCACATGAGGCTGTGAGATACACGATGCAGAGAAACGCCAGCAGATTGGAGCGCAACGCCTTAGGACGTAATGGATGGCCCTGCCTGTTGAGGTTTCAGGAACCGACCATGAATCAAGCCTGGCAGAATTTGTCTTCTGGCTCAATACAGTTATAGGCATGTATTCTTTGCCAAGGCCTATAACGAATTGGGCTATATCGGTGCCCAGATATTCTTACAAATAAGAACTTGAGATTCTGTGGTTGCCACCCATCTTTAAATCCGTGAGTCAGTACCTAGGCCTTTTATTCTTCTTAATACAATTAATCTCTGCTTTCTAAGGAAAAATACCACCGCTGTGACTAAATGTCAGTGTATTGTTGGCTATCTGTGTGGCTGTACAATCTTAAAGTATACTGCAGACTCACGCGTGTGCACAAAAAGGGAAAAGCTAGAAACATCCCAGGTACCCAAGAATAGAGAAAAGGTTGGATAAACTTTGAACAGGAAAGCATTACAATCAATACATGAGAACTTCACTTCAGGGCAAAACGGAGTAAGAGGGCACAGATTTACCCTCCAACCTGAAACAAAAATAACAACCAAACAAGAAAATATTAAAATAATTTTATAAATACATATATTTTTACTTATAAAACAAAGGTTTTTAAGACACTGGCCATCAAGCAGTGAAAAATAGTGGTCCCTGAGAGATAGTTCACAGGGAGATGAATCTCTTGGTTGCCCCAGCTTGAGAGTTTGCAGGCTACGGCCTATGGGAGGGGCAGTGAGGTGGAGCCCAGAAGATCACCCCAGTTGAGACGGAGCTGAGTCCAGAGAGACCAAGGCAGCTGGAGTTCTCAGGACACAGCCTCAGAGAGGAGAGGTCAGGTGAGGAACCTCAGACACCCACAGCTGGTTCCCCTTGAATACTCCACAGAGTACTGATCAATACCTGTGAGGCCAGGGAAAGATCTAGCCAAAGGCATTAAAGGGACAGAGCCTGGTGCTCATAAAGAGCCAGGAATAGTGTTCCCACCAGCCTAACTGGAAAATTTCACAATTCACGAGGCATAGGGTAGAATACACAGAAAGGTCTTGCTTGCCTCGGTAGCAGGGGACAGTTAGCCCCAGATTGAGCAGGGCTCCAGACCCTCCTAACACATCAAAAAGGAAAGACCCCAAATCATAAAAATGTTTCCGGTAATTCAACTGCATCCCGAAACAAAAACCAAGAATGTTTATGAGGATACAAAAATATCAAGCATCAGGGCAAATTGCATAATATCTGGCGTCAAAGATTACAAGGTATACAAAGAAGCAGAAAAACACAACCCATCAAAACAAATCCGGAACTGACACAGATGTTAGAATCAGCAGAGAAGGATGTTAAAAGTTATTATAACCATATTCCATACACTTAAAACCTTTAGCAGAGACATGAATATATATCTTTTAAGAAGACTTAAATAGAGCTCTTAGAGATGAAATACACATGGAAAGAAATCTACAGTGGATCAGACCTTGCAGAAGAAAAACGAAGCTTGAATACATAATTATGGGCACTATCCAAAATGGGAGACAGAATAATAAAAAGATAAAGAGCATCAAGGAACTTTTGGATAACTTCAAGTAGCTTAACATATGTGTCATTAGAGATCCTGGAAAAGAGGAGGCGAGCAAACATATTTGAAGAAACAGTAGTTGGAATTTTTCTAAATTTGGTGAAAGTTATAAACCCACAGATCCAATATGTTCCGTGAACCCAAACACAAGAAGCGTGAAAACAAAAGGCACATTACAGTCAAATTGCTCAAAACCAGTGATAAAGAGAAACGTCCTCAGGTAGCCAGGGGAAAAAGAAACATTACATACGGAGGAACAAAAATGAAGATGACAGCCCATTTCTCTTTAGAAACGATGCAAGAGAGGAGACAGTGAAATGACACCTTTGAAGTAGTGAATGGAAACATTGTCAGCTTCAAATTCTATATCCAGCAAAAGTATCTTTCAAAACTGAAGACAAAAAAAAAAAGACATGTTCTTATATGTGGAAGTGGAAAGAATTCATTAACAGCAGACCCACACTACAAGAAGCCCTTCAGTTGGAAGGAAGATGACACCAGATTGAAAGCTGTATCAACACAAAGAAATGAAGGTCATCAGAAGTGGTAATGACATTCCCATCAGCAGCGTGTGAAAGTTCACGATAGTTCCATTTGTGATACCCCAAAGCTGGAGACAGCCCAAATGCCAATCAGTAAGTGATCAGATTAACAAACTGGTATGTCCATCTGTGCAATGGAGTACTACTCAGCTATAACAAGGAATGAATTCTTGATACATTCTACAGCACGGATGAGTCTCAAAATAATTGTGTCGAGTGAAAGTAGCTAGCCAGAGACTATATGCTGTCTGATTCCACCTACATAAAATTTTATGAAATGCAAAGTAGTGACAGAAGGCAGATCAGTGGTTGCCTGGAAATGGAGGTGGGAGCAGAGAGAAGAAGGGAGAGATTACAAATAGGTGTCAGGAGACTTTTGGGATGGTGAATATGTTCACCATCTGGATTATAGTGTTGGTTTCATGGACGTGTACAATTGTACGCATACGTACCATTTAGCAGATTGTATAACTTATGTTTGTGCCCTTTATCACGTCAGTGAAACCTTGATAAAACTGTTAAAAATTAATACATGAAGACATAATGAAAGTGAGAAGGAAATAGAAAAAGGACATAGGAAAACATAAAAGACATAATTTTAGAAGCCCTGTATCAACTAGCTAAAAACTACGTGATACAGATGGTTAAAAAGAAATAATTTAGGAAGATGTCATGTTTAGAAAAAGAGTTACTGTAGTAATCTTTGCCACTTGTTCTAATACAAAAAAGCGAATAGAAGACAAAAACGCACTTTTTCTCAGGTTTTGTCATTTTATGGATTTGAATTTCATTGTCTCTATTTGAGCTTTTTGATAGCTTCCTTAGGAATGTACCCTTTCTGTGCCCCGGTCTCTTCATATGTGAAATGGGAACATTAACAACGTTTAACTCTTAGGAGCTCAGATGAGCTAATTCCTCTCTAAGTGCTTCAAACAGTACCTGGCACACGGCATTCGGTACATGTTAGCAGGACCAGCTGCTAATATAATGCTGCCTCACAACTACCTTGGATCCAAGAATGAAAGGCAGAGGTTGAACTTTGGAGTCATATTGAGTCCGCCCCAACGCCATACACTCAGAGAAAAAACAACAAAAGCTAAAAACAAAACAAACAGAAAAAACCAGATCTAGAGGAAGGGAAAGGGACTTAAGATCTTTGTTTGCGCTTCCTAACTCTGAGACTGAGACCCTACAGCAGTGCAGAGCAAATCTTTGAGTCTTCCTGGGCGGACGGTTGGATATGCACATGGAACCTGTTACAAGGTCATGGCCCACCAGCTGGGTGGAGTGAGTACCTTCCCTGGATGTCTAGGCCTGGCCCTCAGACCCTTTCTTGGTTAGGCATCTGTATCCTCCCCTGTCTGACTGTGTTCATCCATACCTCTTATCTCTGAACTCCCGGCCCCCTATTCGAGCAGGTAGTTTTTATTGTATATTACGGATCATTTTTTTCTCTGAGTGAGGATCCTCTTGTTCTCCACCTTGGACTAACAGCCTTGTCTGCCGTTGTCCTGGGATGTTTACGTGATGTGTGTATGTGTGTTTGTTCTAACATATACATTCTATCTTAAACAGAAAACAGTCTATAATTTTCACACGTAACCGTTCATAGTAATAAATAGTATTTTCATTGTACCTTCAAGCCAAAGGTTGAGTCATCAAAAAGTATGGAGGGTGGGAAAAAAAGTACCCTTGCAACTACGGTTATGTTCAACTACTTTATTGTCCACTTCTCTTTTATTAAGTGATTTAATTTTATAGGAACCTGTAAAATGAAATGTATTATCATTTGAGTAACTTTAAGAGACATGGAGATTATACTATTTAAAGGAACCCTATGAAGGTCCATTAAGTAGATAATCTGCATAAGAATTTGTTTTTCATAAAGTTGCCTTTCATTAAAATAGTGCCAGAATTCCTATGATCTCAACTCAACGTTTCATTATCATGAACCAAGGCATCTCATCAAGGTAGCAACTGAATCATGGTGCCTTTTTGTCATGGGGTGAAATGGATTGAAGCCTCCTAATGTCTGTAATTAAGGGAGCTTTCAGATCACGTTACATTCTCCAGAAGCCACCTCATCCATATGCTGAAAGACTGCATTTGACCATCAATTCCTAGAACTCATTTATCTATCCTAGGCCCGATGTCTGTTTCTAGGATTTTGTATAAAAGGACATGTTGGGTAATAGGTAATATTGCAGGCTGTGGCCTTCATTCTTTTCATGGATTTGCATTGAAATTATTAGTGAAGCTAATGGAGGGGGATGAAATTACCCATTTCCAAGGAATATCTTGGAATGATGAAGGAGTAACTATATTCTAAATACAAAATAAGGATGTCGTGCTCATCCCGCTTTAATTTTTTCCAGAATGCTGATCTGTTCTAAAATTCATACAGAACTAATTTCAGAGGAGTGAATAAAGATTGCTTGAAATTTTCGCTCAAGTGGGTCACATGGGGGAAAAAGAACCAGCTGACAATTGAATGCCAGTTTGGTCTGGATACGAAACGCCTCCCCTAGGTTGGCTGAGTCCGTGTGGCGGGTGGCATTTTGGTCCGGAGAGCAGCTGAGGGGCTGGCCGGAGAGCCACGTCTCAGGTCCTGCTCCGTGACTGACTGCAGCAGCTGTGTGCAAAGCCTTTACTTTCTGGAGCCTCCTGTGGGACGGCAGAACGTGGGAGCCTGCAAGTCTGCTCCCCAGGACATCTCAGCCTGGGGAAAGCTCAGAAGGCCCCTAGATGGGTGGGATACATCCCACGATGGTCCCAGACCCACGCACCACAGAAGGAAGGGTATTGCTTATCGAACAAAAGCTAGTCCAAGGCAGCCTCACATAGGAAAAAACAAAACAGGACAAGGGAGCTAGCCTTCTAAACTTCCTCAGACGTCCTAGTATTGCACGAGAAGGTGACCCAACCTGCCTGAGCAAGGATCTGGTGTCGAACCCAGGGATTGTCAACCTCAGCGCTGTTGACATTGGAGTCATAATTCTTTATCGTGGGGCTGTCCTGGGCATGTAGGACGTGTAGTAGCGTCCCTGGCCTCTACCCACTAGATGCCAGAAGCCAGTAGCACCTCCATGAATCCCCAGTTGTGACAACCAAAACCGTCTCCAGACATGGCCAAATGTCCTCTGGGGAACAAACCACCCCCATTTGAGAAGCACCAGTATGGGGCAAGAGACTGTCACGAAGCCGGCAGATCAAGCCCCCTCACACCTTGAGGCCTGTTTGGCAGGCCGTCTGGATCTCACAGACATCACAGCTCACGCTCCTCCCGACTTGGAGCGTGGCGCTTGATGACCGAGCCCAGATGTTCTCAGTCGAGAAGACCTTGGTTGGCCACTTTGGCTCTTGAGGTGGCAGTTTCCTCCTCTGGGAAACGAGAACAGCAGCAGGACCCCGCCCACTCAGAGGCCGGTTGGGGTAACACACACGAAGGAATATTCACTACAGGTGTTATCAGGTTAAGATCTAAAATCCTGCGGAAGTTACAGTGTATGTAGGATTTCCCCCTCTTTGCCATCCACTGGGTTCCTCATTTCAGGATAAGTGAGTGTATCTAAGGAAAGTGTTTTAAAGCCTTAAAACGCCCCCTCCCAGCACATTCACTCATACACACACACGCACACACACAGCCACCTTCTCTACCTAAAAGATGTCAGGCAGCCCTACCATCCCGTTAGCATTGGCTTGGTTCTGTGTCAGTCCCAAGCAGAGTGTGTTTTGGTTTTGAGGGACTAAGGGATTATTAAGAGGAAGCTGTTTGAGGGAAGGTATAGTGGCGACACTTCCGTTAGAAGGAGGAGTAGGAGAGCTCCTTGTCCCGGCCCGGGAAATCCTTTTCTCCATCCATTTTCCTGCCTCTGTTCAGTGAAAACCTTCTGCGGATGCTTTGGCATTTGAGCTGGGGCTCCTAAAGTACGTGGAAGTCCTGTCTGTGCCACCTCATCTGAAAGCCCTAAAAAGCTTTTCCTCTTGGATAATGTTCTTAGGCTTCCAAGAGGCTTGCCCTTGTACTGGGAGCCGTTGAGGACAGGGTGAAGAAAATGGTCTAGCCTGTTTGTGGCCAAACCACCTATTTCTGGGAATTTCCCCCATGGTGCCTGGCCTGGGTTCAGAGGGAGTGTCCCTGTGGGTCTCACAGCTCTGGGACCTCGGCTCTGCAAGGCCCTCTTGGTGTCCCGTTCTGGCCTACAAAGATGTGTGAGCAGCCAACCTGATGCTTTTCTAGAGACTCTGAGCCACCCATTAGAGGCTCACTTAAACCAAAGCTCTGGCTTCCCTATTAAAGTGCCCCCAGTGGCCCAGAAGGAGGCCATGAGTGATTGCCACATGGGAGCCACAATTCCCTTGATTCCAGCCCCTGTCTAGTCACCAACACCAGCCCCCTCCCCGACCCTGCCCCCATGAAGTACCCACGAAGAATGAGGGGTAGAGGCTTGTGGAGGTGGGTCAACTCAGCCCATCAAAGCCTTTTGCAGAGGAAGATCCAGGCTCTTTGACGTTGTCCTCAAAGCCTCTGAGACTTTGCTTCAGTTAATTCTATCCCACGGCCAGTTTGACCCTGGTCCAGGAAGTTGTTTCCTGTAGATCCCAATTCTGCTTAGTGCTGTGTGGGTCACCAGGTTTGCCCCGGAGCAGAGCAGGCCTCTCGTGGGAGTTTTCCAAGCCCACCCACCCCCACCACACACAACGCTCCTTGTCACCACCTAGCTGGGCGTAATGGATGCTTCAGGGTCAGCTGACAGCCGACCTGCGTCTGAGGTGG
This sequence comes from Lynx rufus, assembly GCF_022079265.1. NCBI lineage: Eukaryota > Metazoa > Chordata > Mammalia > Carnivora > Felidae > Lynx > Lynx rufus. The sequence goes on along the minus strand of NW_025814867.1, from coordinate 8,875,412 downwards.
GATCCGAAGACTTTACAGCTCCCCTCCCTGCTTCTGGAGGCAGCTTTTCTCAAGGCCTCACAAAGAATGTCCTCGTGCTGTGGTCTGCCTGAGGGAGGGAGGACGAGACGCTCACAGGGGCTACTCATTTTCTCAAAATGGTCGTTATTAAAATGCTTCCAAATGGAGTCTTTCAGCATTTGGTTAAGTCCCTCAACAAAAACAACAGCCACCATGGGAATTTTCAGCGCTCTGGCCTAAATTTTGACTAAAAGGTGCCTGACGGCTTTCATCATGTAAACCACGTGTGCTCTAGTTTTTCTTTCCATTTCATTTTCTTCCAAATTTTAGCAATCTGAGGAAATCTCAGCAAGCCCCGATGTTCCCTTAGAGAGTCCCGGAAGTACAAGGTGAAGTTTGGAGGACAGTGCAAGGCAGGAAGAGAAACGAGTAGACCCTTGGCTCAGGTATCCCCATCAGCTCCGCCTGCCCGTGTCCAGCCTCATTCTGACACGTGTGGAAGACGCTGCTGAGGTGATAGCAAGCCTCGTGGAAGCCACCTGCCTCTGAACCCCAGGAAAGCATGCAGGCCACCCCCTGTATCCACGCTGTTGGTGGCTGTGGTGCCGGTGGCTGCGGGTCTGCCCACCAGCCCTGAAGCGGCCCCTCACCTGCCTTCCTGACTGGAGGCCCAGGGCCCAGCCCAGACTGGAGGATTCTGGGGTGCTGGCTCGGCCTGCAGGCCCGGCCGGGGCCACCTGAACCTCGCATGTCCCTCTTCCCTGAGGCCCTCTATCCAAACTTACAGATCCCAACCTGATGCCTTTGAAGCGCATCGTCATGTTTCCCTGAGGGCCTGCGGGGGCAGGTTGATAGGCCCCACCCCCACGTTGTCTCCCCCTTGTACTTGCAAATTCAGCGGCTTCACAACAGCTAAGGTGCTTCTGCTCATGGAGCATGTTGTCATAAGCAGAATGCGTGGCGGCCATAAGCAACTGACTTTTCCCTCCCGTCGTGACATGTATCGCAGGAGTCTGTCGAAGACTTTGTTCGCTTAGCTAACAGTTTCGTCACCCAGAAGCAAAATGCTCATCCAATAAGTCTGTTTAAAAAAATTACTAGTAATTGTGGATGAGTTTATCTCCCCTCCACTCAGAGTTCCTGTGGGATCATGTCACCCGTTTCAAATGTATGCTACGTCCGCCTTTTCCGGATAGAAATCTCAAGGGTTCCGTTTCCACGTCACGAAGTCCAGGATGCAGACTTTTCTCGCATTCCCTCCAAAGGACTGTGTAGACGCTTGGCCCACCGTAAAGGGTTGAGTCGTTTGGCACATTCATCCCCCTGGTCACCTGCTGTCTCACGCCCCCGTCTCTGCCATGGAGGACTAAGGTCCAGGCAGCGTCTCGTCTTTGCTTAACCGAAGGCTCAGTGGGAAGGAAGGTCAGGAGGGATCAAGTCAGCGTGCTTGGGGATCCCGGGCCGGCAGGTGAGCTCTTGGATACGGTGCCCCGGTCCCCGTCACCACCACCTGGACCCTTTTTGCAGTCCCTCCCAGCTGGCTCCCTGCTTCTTCAGGCCACCAGGCGCCACGGCGTCGTCCCCACCTCGGGACGGTGGCTGCTGTCCTTGCCCCTCTGCAGAATGCGGGTCCCCAGGCTGTTCTCATGGCTGGCACGCTCATCATTCCGCCCACCGGGGGACTGTCGCGGCCACCCAACCGCACACCGTTTCTCCTCTCCTCCTGTGCTACTTTCCCCGACTGCTATCGCAAAGTACACGTTTGCTTTCTCATTGCGTTTCTCACAGCCACAGCTCTGCGCTCACACCCCTGCACACGCTGTATTCCCTGAGTCCAGAGTCTGGCACATAGTAGGTGTTCAGTACACCCTTTCATCTCGAGCATAAAGAAAGGGTTTGTAGGACCCTTTACGATTGCCAAAAGAGCTTTTCACGTGCCCTCCGTGTACCGTTGTGGCTTCTTTTCTGCCCACCTGTCACTAAACTGAGGGCCTTGGGAGCGAGGGTTAGGTGTGTAATTTTCTTATCACACTGGGGGCTTCAAGCTTAGAAGGTACCCATACCCATTTTATATAATTGTACTCATGTTCCACATGCGTTTAGATTTTGTTTTTTACTCTACACTGCAAGCATTTTCCCGACCGTTCTTATTTATAATGGCTGAATCACAGCCCAGGGGAATAGTGGCTGACAGTGTCCTTACTTAGGGGAGTGAGGAACTGAGGAAAGAAGGAAGCTTTGTTGACCTGACATCGACATGACCCTACTGTGTCTCCCCATCCGATAGGAGGGTCAGAGAAAGAGCTGGAAATTGATACTATTAAGCCACTTCTCCTATCTGCTTCCTTCCCACCTCAAAGCCCCACCCTTACACACCTGCACCCCACACCGCAAATTAGGGATCCCAGTGTCAAATAGGCACCTAAGTATGACCATATGGTGTTCCTAAGGATGAGCTGGCACTTTCTTGGGTCAAGGTCAAATTCCAACTACCCATACAACTCCTCACTTCCTGTGACCCAAGTTCTCACGCTTACCTAATCACATGATGGCTGCTACCTTGAGTATCTTCTCTTGTGAGGCAATGATTGCAGCCACATCCCATAGTTGACACCCCCATACCCCTGCCTTGGAAATCCTTTCCCTCATGTTTGCCCTTCTCAGCACTTGGATCAGGCCCTCTGGGGAGAATGGCACGGTCTGATCCTATATTTCACCAGAACTTTCTTTGGGCCATCCTCTAGTTTATCCTTATATGCACACAAGGTCCACGATCATCATTCTTTGCCAATTAAAACTGCTTTTTCCTAACATATTTAGGACCTGGCTGTTGTAACTAGTCAGTTGGATCAGGCCTAAAAGATTTCCCAAACCGGCTATATTATATTCAACATTTTAAACTTACTAGATTTAATGGCCAGAAACTGATATAATTACGGACAGTTTTAAGCAATAAGGGCATTTTTACTGCCCTGCAGAGAGAGGAGAGAACTGGCTGGCCTGAAGTGAAAGAGGCAGATATGGATAATTTTCTTCCAGAAAGTAATCATGTCTTATGGGATGAAAAGGAAAAACATTCAAATCCTGAGCATATCATCTCCACGGCCCCTGGATTTAGCAGGTGCCCAGACGTACAGGCAGCAGTTTTGGGCAGGAGAGGAGAATGGAGGTGTCAGGCTAGACTGGGAAGCATACGGACCCCAGGAGGAGGAAAGAAAGGTCAAGAGAAAAAAGAAAATCCTCCCACACTGGTGTGTTCTCACTAAAGTCAGCTTTCCCTTCCAAATGTGGAAATACCAGTCGAAAGAGTGAGCTTTGACCCTAGTTCTAGAGGCTGTGGCCCCGAACACTGCAGGCCCAGCCATTCCTCCAGGGACCCCGGCTCCTGCGGGCTGGGGCTGACTCCCCCCATTCCAGAATGTCAGCCTTCCCATTACTCATGGGTAACGTCCGCTCCTACCCTCCCCACTCCGACACCGGCCCTGTCTCTGTGTTGAGTGCTTCTGCAGCCAGACCCTGATGGGGGAGAAGGCAGAGGACAGCATGGCGATCAGGGCAAGGGGGCAATAGAGAGAGTCAGCCAGACCTGGTCTCCATCCCAGCTCCACTGCCGGCCAGTAGTGGGGGATCCCGCTGTCACTTCATCTCTAACCAGAGGATCATAGAAGACCTTCCTCGTATGGTTATTGTGAAGAGACTAGGAAATACTAGTCCACAACGGCAACCCAGAAAACTCGTAACTCACTTCCCATCAGCAGCAAGGACAGACCTCCCACCCCGGATGCAAGGAGGGATGCATAAAGCCTTCTGGTAGCCAGGCACTGAGAGAAATCGCCAAACGAGTGGCGGTCGCCACATCAGGAACCGTTTACCGGACGGTACATGTGACCCGCAGAGTCCTTCGGTCTACACCTGGAACCCCAGTTCGGTCTACAAGAGAGAGTCTGTGGTTCCCCGCTCCCAGTGAAAGTGATGAGAGTCGACAACAACAATGGTGGGGAGCAGAGGACGCTGTATGATTTGCAAGGGGCCGCGTGCATAGCAGCACGGAGCGGGCAAGCCTTTACACCAGATCACCAGCATTGTAGGTGGAGGCGCTCGAGGTGACACCACACTTCGCCAGTCAGTCACTTGCTTTCATTATCCAGTCAGTCAGCCAACAGCTGTGCTGGGTGTTCAGCAGATGTGAGGATGCAGCAGTCTCTCGGAAAGAGCCGGGGTCTTGAAGTTGGGTAGACGGGGTCCTATCTCAGTGCCAGTGTTTGCTGGCCAGGTGACCTGCGGCAAGTCACGGAGGCCCTGCCAGCCTCCGTTTCCTCTTCTGGGAAGTGACAATACTCGGATTTATTTTGCAAGGTTGTCCAAAAGAAAGTCATGTGTTTGAAAGCACTTAATTCTGTTCGTGAACATAGTACCACAGACGTGTTCGTTTCCTTTCCTGACCCAAATTCCAGGGCCTTTGTACTCCTGGGCCTTTTAGCGCAAATAATCTTATAGACAGGGGTGAACCCCAACAGTTCCTACCTGAAACCTAGGTTTTGTTAGCCTTGCCCGTGCACACCTGCTAATGCCCTGGGCACAGTCCCTCGCCGCCCCAGTTCTTACGTACTCAACGTGGAAACTCGTGGGTGCTCTTGAATAAGAGCCATTTTCTTCTTCTTCTCGCCCGGACTTCTTCAACTTGAGGAATCAATATGTTCCCGTTTCTCCGGGCCTCAGTGCTGCTCAACCGCAAATCAAAGCTAGCTGGTGCTTCCGGAAGAGCATAGAAGAATGCCTCCATTGCGGTCAGTCTGCGTGTGCCCCAGGACCATTCAGGCTTAGTATAGCATCTCTGTCCCTCTCCAGAGAGCCTGAGTTCATGGGAGTCTGGGCCAAATCTAGATGAGCAAGTCTTGGTGCCTAGGGCTGCCTCATCGGTAAGTCCCGTCTCTTCCCCGAAGACGCCCCAGAGTAGGTTCTAGCTGGAACCCCTCACCCCTCCGTGACCGGCAGATCCGCTCACGGGAATCAGGGATACCTCCGGATTTCCTTCCAGTCATCGCCCTGCTTATTAGTCCTGGTCAGAAGGGACCTCCCTTGCTTTCACTGAGGAACATAAAGTTTTTAAGTGGACTCCAGGGAAGGCATGGAGGCCACGAGGCTATGGAAAGCTGCACGAGAATTACTCCATTTTACCCCAGATGCGCTCAGCATCATGGAAGGCATAATGAGCATAGGGGCCCGGATGCAGCATGGCGTGTGTTAATACAGTCTTGCTGTAATGTGAATGTGGGAGGCCAGACCCTGGCGGCAGCTCAAGAAGTTTCTGGAGAAGCCCCCAATGAGCACTGCAACGCCAGATAGAGCCTGGGGGAGGAACTGCCAGACCCCATTACACCTTCCGGAAGTTCTTCCCCGGATTCCATCCTGGCGTCTGATAACAAGTGGAGAGAGCCTGTCTCCATATGCGTTTGGTAAAAATGGCTTTGAAGTAACCTAAAAACCTCAGCCGAGAGAAGACAAAGCATATGTTAAGAGAACTAAATAAAGGGGCCCCGTGTATGGGTTTATTTTTGAAATTTCAACTCTTTGAAGTAGAGTTGTCATAGCTCCCTGCCTGTTTCGACTTGTGTTGGTGAGATCTGAAGGCCACAGAATGAAGACAGTCCTCCCCTGTGTGAAGTGTGTGTCTGTAATAACAAGCACCGGGGAGCACCTGGCCTGGCTCACTGTTGCCTGTTTCATCTCCAGGTTTTTTCTAGTTTCTCAGTGTTGCCTGGGCCTGTCTGGAGGCCTCTCTGGTTAGAAAACTAAAGCTAACTTGGCTTCGCTTCGCCACACGCATTCAGGATCACCGAAGACACAGGCATATGTCATTGTACCCTCATAAACAACCCCCACGGTCTGCCCATGCCTGACTCGGCTGCAGCCACGTCAAGTCCCCATTCCCCAAACCGTTTCTAATAGAGAAGCTGGTCCTGGAGCATTTTATGAGCTTCACGAGGACGATGCTGTGAGTCACGTTTATGAGCATGAATTCACGATACACCACGGCGATCGAAAATCAAAGTTCTTACTCGCACATTTGTTATGACCTTGGATAAAGAATGCGGGCGCCAGGCCTGGCTTTGCCCCTCAGAGGCCACTGTGACCCTGGGCCAGCCACTGTCCTCTCGTCACAGCCTCACCTGCAAACTCAGGGGGCTGGCCAAATTCAGTGTCCTGCCATTACGGGGGACAGTGGGACATCTTTTTGTCAGTTTGCCTTTGGGAAGCTGAATTCCAGAAAGGAGCCAACCCCAGTTCTGTCCTTTACGGTGTATGTAAAGCCACTACCTTACAGTTCGTGAGCCTGCTGGGGAACGTGAAGGTTGATTCTGTAGGACGCATGCGTCTCCTTTCGGTGTTTTGGTTATTCCCAGTGATGCGTGAGTGCTGATTGACACACGCCGTGTTCAAATGACCGTAGCCAGTTGAATAAGTCGCGTATTTGCCCGAAGTACATCATCAGTTTTTTATATATCCTCAATCAAACAGAAGTGGAGGGATAGTCCTGCCAGGTGGATCTTAATTCTAAGTTCAAACTTCCAACTTTTTTCTGACCTTTTTCTTAAACACCCCGTGTTTTGAATGATCCTGTCTACCATGCGAACTGCACATATTTAGTGTAATTCCTATTTTCATTTTGATTGACTTTAGCCGCACAGCTACCAGTCGGATGTCTCAGTGTGAGATAATGACAGGCACTCCGTATTCAGCCGATGCATTTTTATCGTAAAGAGGAGGAATGCGAGGCAGGCATGACTCTGTTCGCGGGAAAGGGACGTTCTGAAATAATGAAATCCACTCATAGACTCTTAGAGGTCCAGGAACCTCTGCTGTAGTACGTTATTAGAAAATAAAATTGAGTTTGTTTTGGCTTCTGGGACCTCACTGAGTGCTAGTAATGAAAATGGTGATTGCAGGAAGAAATATTGTGTTTACACCCTTTGCCAGGCTCCTCTTACATGATTTATTAAAGAGTCCCTGCCCTTTCTTGACTTCTCTAATCACGGACATGAGAAGTTCTCCAACAGTTGCTGAACCAGAAACTCACTGCCATAATGGACAAGTGTCACTTCTACGTCATTGAGATTTTTCGGTGTGCACGGAACATTCTGTGTTTTGATAGCACAGAAGAGGATAGGTAGGATGGCTTTTGAGGAGACCCACAATTTGGTTTTCAACCAAGTTTTAAGTACCGAGAAAATAGAAGGTCCAGGGCCACATTGGTAGGCACAGGGGAATGTTTCAAAAGTAAGGTTGGTTCCCATCTTAATTTATAACCTTCAGTGGCCTGAGAGGAGCCCACACTCTGGGAGAAAGGAGTGATTCACTCCTAAGGATCATTTCAAAGCTACTGGAAGTCCTAATTTACCAGCTTGACTAATTATAGAAAATTGGTATCACAGGACAAAATAATTTAGCAAGGTAAATTAAAACTCGTATCTTTTCAAAAATCATCCGGACTTTACTGATCTGTCATTTTGAAAGCCCAGTCAGACCTATACACCAAATAATGCACGCATGCGTTCCCTGTTTTTTCATTTCCCTGTGGAAGGACATCTTCGTTCCTTTCGCTTTTTAGTGACTGTGAATAAAGCTGCTATAGACTTTTGCAGACAGGCTCGTGTGCGAACGTAAGTTTTCAGTGTACTTGGGTGAGTCCCTAAGAGTGCAGTTGCTGGGCCATATGGTAAGACTGTGTTTAATTTTATAAGAAAGCGGCTCACTGTCCTCCAAAGTGCTGGAATTTTGCATTCCAACCAGCAACGGATGAGAGTTTCTGCTACTCTGCTCCCCGGCCAGCGTTTGCCATTGTGAGTTTTATGAATTTTAGCCATTCTGATAGGTACGTAGCGGCATGGCACTGCAGTTTTAGTTTGTATTTCTCTGATGAAAAATGGTATTGAGTATCTTTTCACGTGCTCATTTGCCACCCATAATACTTTCTTTGGTCAAATGTCTGTTCAGATTGTTGGTTCTCCTGTTGAATTTTAAGAGTTCTTTATGTGTTCTAGATAAACGTCATTTATCAGATATGTGATTTGCATTTGTTTCTCCCAGTCTGTGCCGATCTTACTCCCTTATCGATGTTTTACGAAGAGCCAAGTTTTTAATATTGGTAAAATCCAGTTTGTCGGTTTTTTTCTTTCAGGGGTTGTGCTTTCGTATTGTATCTAAAAATTCATCAACAAAGCTAAGGTCACATAGATTCTTACATTGTCTCCTAGAAGTTTTATAGTTTTAGATTTTACACATTCAGATCCACGATTCACTTTGAGTTATGTTTTTTTTTAATTTTTTTTTTAATGTTTATGTAATTTTGAGACAGAGAGAGACACGGCATGAGCAGGGAATGGGCAGAGAGAGAGGGAGACACAGAATGTGAAGCAGGCTCCAGCTCTGAGCTGTCAGCACAGAGCCCGACGCGGGGCTCGAACTCACGAACTGTGAGATCGTGACCTGAGCCGAAGTCGGTCGCTTAACCGACTGAGCCACCCAGGCGCCCCGAGTTATGTTTTATTTAAGGTGTAAGATACGTGTCTAGGTTCATGTTTGGTCTTTTTTGTTTTTTGCGTTTTTTTGCATATGGGCATCCTTTGTTGTAGCACTGTTTGTTCAAAAGGCTGTCTTCCCCCCATTCAATTACCTTGTCACATTTGTCAAAACGTTGATAGTATTTGTGTGTGACTGTGTTTGGGCTAACAATTCTATTTGATTGATCTGTATATCTGCCAATACCATACCGTCATGGTTACCGTAGCTATATAGTAAATCTTAAAACTGTATAGTGTGGTTCCTCCAACTTTATTCTCCTTTTTTCAAAATTGTTTTAGCTATTCTAGTTCCTTTGCCCTTCCATACAAATTAGGATCCGCTGTTCTATATCTACATAAAATCCTTCTGGGATTTTGATAGGAAATGCATTAAACCTAAATTTGGGGAGAATTAATATCTTTATTGAGTCTTCCAATTCATGAACATAGTATATCCATTTGTTTAGGTGTTTTTTCTTTCATCAGCATTTTGTAGTTTTTAGCATACAGATCCTGATATATTTTGTTGGATTAATACCTTTGGAATTTGTCAGAACTTGTTTTATAACTCAACATATGACATATCTTGAAAACTTCCCATGTACCCTTGAAAAGAATATATATTCTGAAGTTGTTAGATGAATTTTCTACATATGTCAATTATGTCAGGTTTGCTAATCTTGTGTAAAACTTCTGTGTCCTTCTGATGTTTGTATGCATGTTACTGAGAGAGATTGAAAAGTAATCCCACCATAATTTTGGTGTCTAATTCTCCCTTTGGTTTCATCGTTTTTTTTAAATTTATTTTTAGACTGTTATTAAGTACGTTTAGAATTTAGACTTGGTAGGGGCACTTGGGTGGCTCAGTCAGTTGGGCTTCCGACTTCAGCTCAGGTTATGATCTTATGATTTATGAGTTCAAGCCCAGTGTTGGGCTCTGTGCTAACAGCTCAGAGCCTGGAGGCCTGCTTCAGATTCTGGTCTCCCTCTCTCTCAGCCCCTCTTCCGCTCACCTCTGTCCCTATCTGTCTCAAAAATAACATTAAAAATTAAAAAAAAAAATTTAGTCTTGGTATATATTACTGGTCAATTGATCTTTCTATAAATACAAAATGTCTCTCTTTATCTTTAGTTACAATTATTGGCTTCCAGTCTACCTTGTCTGATAGTAGCTACCCCAGCTTTGTCTGGTTACTGTTTATGTGGCATCTGTTTTCATTCTTTAACCTTCATTTGGTCTGTGCCCTTATATTTAAAAAGGTATGTTTGGGGGCACCTGGGTAGCTCAGTCAGTTAAATGTCTGGCTCCTGATTTCAGCTCAGATTATGATCCCAGAGATCATGGGATCAAGGCTTGGGATTCTCTCTCTCTCTCTCTCTGTGCCCCTCCCCTGCTTGTGCACACACTCTCTCTCTCTAAGTAAATAAATAAACATTTAAAAGGGGGAAAAAAGAAAAGATATGTTTCTTGTAAGCAGCATGTAGTTGTGTTGTATTTTATTTTGTTTATATCTAGTCTCAAAACCTTAGTCTTTTACTTGTAGTACATTTATTAAATGCACACTTAAGGTAGGTATTGATAACATTTGGATTTACATCTACCACGTTACCTTTGATTTCTGCTCCTTTTTTCTTCCCTCTTTGAGTTTTGGTTTGTCTTACTCTTCTTCTGGTTTCTTAACATGAAAGCTTGGATTATTAACTTAAACTTTTCTTCTTTTTTAATGTATTTAGTACTATAAATTTATCTTTAAGCACTGCTCTAGCAGAATGCCACAGATTTTGATATATTGTATAGTCAGTTTTTAAGTTAAAATATTTTCTGATTTTCCCTGGGGTGTCCTCTTTGATCTTTGGATGATTTAGGAGTAAGTTGTTTAATTTCCAAGGGATGTGAGATATCCCTGTTACCTTTATTGACTTATAGTTTATGATTACAAATATAATATATATGGCTTCAGTTCTTTTATATTAGTTAAGATTTGTTTTATGGTCCAGAATATTATATACATTAGCAAATGTTCCTGATTTCTTGGGGAAAATATATATATTCTGTTATTGATGGGTTTAGTGCTCCACAAATGCCAATGAGATCCAGTTAGTTGATGATGTGGTTCAACTCTTTTATGTCCTTGCTGATTTTTACCTACTCATTCTATCTATTACTATGAGGGTAGTTTTGAAACCTCCAACTACAGTTGCACATTTGTTTGTTTTTCCTTTCAGTTGTATCAGTTTTTGCTTTGTGTATTTTTTTATTTATTTTGAGCGAGGGAGAAAGCACATGTGCAAGTGTGAGTTGGGGGAAGGGCAGAGAGAGAGCAGAGAGAGAATGCCAAGCAGGCTCTGCATGCTGTCATCACAAAGCTCAATGTGGGGCTCAAACTCATGAACCATGAGCTCATGCTCTGAGCCGAAATTAAGAGTCAGATGCTTAACTGAATGAGCCACCTCAGTACCCCTGCTTTGTGTATGTTTAATTTCTATTGCTAAATGAGTACACACTTGTTGTTCTATCTTTTTGATGACAAAACCTTTTTATCTTTGGTAATTTTTTTTCGTTCTGATGTCTTCTTTGTCTGATATTAATATAGCTACTCTAGCTTTGTTTTGATTCATATTTGCATGATTTTCATCCTTTTACTTTTAACCAACCTATCTCTCTCTATTTGAGTTAAGATTCTTGTAAATAGTATTGTGTTGGGTCTTTTTTTTTTTTTTTTTTTTTTTTTGGTCATTGTACAAAAATTCTTATTTGCTGCGTTTGGATCATTTACATTTAATGTAATTCTTGATATGATACGATACAGTCTACCTTTTTACTTCATTTATACTTATCCCTTCTGTTTTCATTTTCTTGTTTTTTTTTTCTTCCTAACTTCTTTTAAGTTATTGAATATTTTTTAGTAGTACAGTTTGTCTGCTGTATTTTTTACTAAGTTTTTTTAGTTGTTGCTTTTGGGACTATGAAAGACTTTACTTTTCATAATCTATTTATGATCAGTATTTTACCACTTCAATTATAATATAGAAACATTACCACGTTATAGATTCCTCTACCCTTCCCCCTTTATGTTCCAATTTTCTTATATCTACATATGTTGAAAACCCTATCAGATAATATTGTATGTTTTGCTTTTCTGCCACCAAGTGTATTTTAAATAAAGGGGATAGTGTGTTTTACTTTTCTCAGATATTTACCATTTCTGTTGCTCTTCCTTTTTTTCCTAAGGTTCCAAGTTTCCTTCTGGTGTTATTTCCTTTCTCTCTGAAGAGTTCCCCCCCGCCCCCACCACCCTTTTTTTAAGTTTATTTATTTATTTATTTTTTTTAAGTAATCTCTACCTCCCACGTGGGGCTCAAACTCATGACTCTGAGATCAAGAGTCACATGCTCTTCCTAATGAGCCAGCCATGCACCCCTGAAGAGTTTCCTTTAGTGATTCTTTTAAAGAAATTATGCTTCTATTAGTTTTCCTTCATTGGAGAATATCTTTATTTCACCTTAATTCCTGAATGATATTTTTGCTAGATATAGAATTCTAGTTTGATACTTCTTTTCTTTTTTAGCACTTTAAAAATGTTGTGTCACTCTCTTCTGATCTCAGTGTGATGAGAAGTCCACCATAATTCAAATCAGTGTTCTCCTATAAGTAATGTATTATTTTCTGCCTGAGTTCACAGTTCTTTGTCCTCAACCAATTTGACTGTGGATGTTTTTGGATGGGGATTCTTTGGGGTTATCTTGTTTGAGAGTCTTTCACTTTTTTGAATCTGTAGATTTAGATGTTTCATCACACTTGGAACAGTTTTAGCTACAATTTCTTCAAATAATTTTCTTCCATTCATGCTCTGCCCTCTTATTCCAGAACTCCAGTGGTACACACCTTTTGTTATTATCCCACAGATTCCTGAGACTCTGTCCATTTGTGTTTTCAAATGTTTTTCTGTCTCGTTGCTCAGATTGGACCATTTCTATTGATCTGTCTTCAAATTCACTGCCTCTTTCCATTATGCTAATGAATCCATTTGGCATGGCTTTTAAAAATTTTGGGTTCTATTTTTCTAGATTTTCATTTGCTTATTTTTTATATCTTCTAATTTTTTTACATTCTATTCCAATACTGCTTTACTTTAATACTTGTTTTAAGAGTGTTACATTCTACTTTAATGTTTGTTTCAAGAGCATTAGTGATTACTTGTTTTAGCATTTTTATAACACTTTTAAGTCTTTGTCAGATAATTCCAATATCTGTGTCATCTTGTTATTGTCTTTTGTTGTCTTTTCTCATGTGAGTTGAGATTTTCATGGTTATTTGTATGCTGAACAATTTTGGATTTTATCTTGGCTATTTTAAATATTATGAGACACTGTGTCTAGTTGGAACTCTATACAGAATGGTGATTATGATCAGGTTGAAGGCTGGAATAATAATTTCAATGCCAAGTTAGTTTCAAAGCATTTGCAATGCTCTTTGGACCTATCTTATGTGTCTGTCCTTTAGGAGTCAGTCTGGGATCTGGACAGTGGTTTATTAGCTCAGTTCCTTAAGTTTTTGGTATGCCATTTGGATCAGTTCCATGCACGCACAGGTTGAGGGTGAGCCTAGGAGTTTATAGACAATTTTATGGGATTTGTTTCTTGAGGTCTTCCGGATTCATTATCTCCCCAGTACTTTTCTGGTTCCTTGCATCTCCCATTCTCTGGCCAGAAACTGCTCACTTCCACAACTGTCACGTTTAGGGGGAGAGGGGCCGCCTGGGGCTCCTGTCTCTGGCCGTTGTTGTTGCTGCCACTGCCACTGCAGAGTTTCCTGGGACCTGGGACAAGAGAACTGAGGGAAAGGAAAGGAAAAGAACCTGGAAGGTTTCATCTGCTCTCTGTGAGCGTCTGGGAGTTTCCTTTCCCACTTCTCAAGCCTGGCTTGCCCCAGAGCTCTCTCTTCTGCCCCACAGTGCTCACTTCCATGGTTTGGGTTTGCTGATTTCAATCCAGGCTGTACTGGAGGGAAAGAAGTGGTAAACTCACCACCAGCTGAGTGGTGTTTAGAGTCTAGTGCCTTTCCCCAGTCTGCCTGCTGCTATTTACTTTTCAGTGTCCCAAATCACTGTGCTGTGCGTTTTATAGTTTGGGTTTTATAATTACATGTAGAGGGAGAGAAAGGGTGGCATGTGTTTTTCCCGTCTTACCCAGCCAGAACTAGAACCTCCGATTGATATTATTGAAAACCCTTATTTTCTAATTAACTCAGCTTTACATACAGGACAACTGATGTTGTTAGTAAGAAAGAGTTCAATGAAGTGGCCCAATCACATAGTTTTCAGTTAATTCTTTTGGATTTGTTTATGGCTACATTTATGTCGGCTGCACATGATGCTATTTTGATCTTTTCCTTTGATCACCTAATTCTCACTGTAGTTTTCTATTTGCACCTTCTAACTCACCTCGTGAGCCTCGTGGGCAGAGGTAGTCTTGTAATTTCTTTGCAACTTGTGGGGCCTCTGCACACGGGCCCACAGTACAGATAAGGCAGCGATTCTGGATATAGTTCAACTGAGCTGTATGTGGCAACTTTGAGAAAAACCAGGTGGGAAGCCTCACTGAAGACCCCTTTAGTACAAGTTTATGCTTACTTCAGACAGAATTGAACTACAGCTGACTGTTTTCAAATAGCAGCCTTTGAACGCATCAAGGTGGGTGTAATCTCAGAACAGATTTACATGCGGCTCTTTTAAGATGCAAACCTCTGCAGAAACCACACCTGATGCAACTGAGCTGGCTGCTGGTAGCTGGCATACCCAGCGGGTGGGAACGGATCTCCGTGGAAGTGCAAATTCATTCACACGTAATTTGGAGTCCGTGTTAAGGTCTAATTACCCCCGCGGCCTTCCGGTCACCATGAGTGATCGATTAAGAAATGTTTGACCTCTTCTTGCGAACTGGGGAGGGGATCATCTGGCCCCGGTCACTGTGATCAAGTGGAAAGACCAGGAGCACTTGAGCAGCGGGGGGCAGCGGGGGGCAGCCCGGTTCCAGCTTCATGGTGGGATTAGGATCAGGCTCCAGGTGCACCTCACCTCTGTTGTGGCCCCTTAATCTCGCCCAGCCTCCATTACCTCGTCTGTAAAGCATGCCGTGTGCTTGCGTTGCAAGGTGAATAAATAAAAAGAATAGATGAGAGAGTGGACGGGAGACGGCAGGGCCTTCCGAAAGGTAAAGCACCGTGCAAGCGTTTATAAAATATTTTTAAATAACAATAGGACACAAACGTTGAATTAAGAGGAGCCAGTCTAATACTAGGACCGAGGTTCATTCCTGAAGCCTCTTCTTGTGTTGCGGACATGCACTCTTCTGGAGGGCTTTCAGAGGAAGTCTCTGGAAGCCTAGGTTGTGTGTGATTCGGCTCATAGGCACCAGAGAGTCAGAGATCCCCACATGTTTTTCCTTTTCTTCCCAGGACCATGGCAATGAGCAAGGGCCCATTCCTTAGGGTACTTGGGAAGGGGTGTGTACCCAGGTTTGGTTATTAGTCCTTCCCCCCGCAGGCCCCCCAGATCTCCAGGCAACCAGAATTGTGATTCTTCTGTCCATATGAACAAGGTTGTGTTGGACTCAAGGTCCCAAGGAGTCCTGGCCCTGACAACTGGAAAAGTTCCTTTGTCATCACTTTAAGTCGGAAGTTCAGGCTTCCAGAACACAAACACTCCCGAGGGGCCCAATGGAAGGCACCCTACCCCGACCCGGCATGTCTCCAGCCCCGACAGACTCTGTCATGCTCACCCCCAGGTGCCACCACTGTCTGCCTCTAGTGCCCCGCTCAGCAGTGCCCTGGGGGGTGGGGACTCAGGGCCTGCTCCCTAATGCCACCAGTAGCCCGAGACTCAGGGTGCCTATCCAGTGGGGCCTGAGTCAGGGATGGGCTGGCCAACCACTTTCTTCTCCCTCCCTCGAAGGTCACATCCAATGAGAAGCATCTGGAGAATCTCAAGGATGCAGGCAGCCTCCTGCGGGCTCTGGAGGGGCTGGCCGCCGCTGGCGGGTAAGTAGACCGAGGACCAGGACCCATACCTTCCAGCCTGTCATTGCCAGTGTGGGAGGGGCCGCCATGCCACTGCACCCCCCCCCCCGGGTATCCCCCACTGGCAGGTGGGGGGGGGGTGGGGAAATCAGCAGGGGGAGGGAGGAAAGGAGAATGTCTTAGCCCTGCCGGGGGGGGGGGAATATTCCCATCTATAGGGAAGAGAGCTGGGAAGGGACGCCCGGGGGGATGGGATGAACCTCGCGAGGAAGGCAGTCACCCCTTGTGCACAGGTGGCCTCCTCCACCTGTAAGAGTGGTAGAGTAAGGGCCAAAGGGAGGGTTCATCCCACGATGACACCACACGCACACACACACACACACACACACACACACACCCTGAACTTGAGAGGTGGGGGCAGAGGGGGGGGGCGTGCTTACGAGTTGTTCCTCTGATCTGAGCTGTTGATGCCAACTGACCAAAGAAGAACGACATGGGAATAAGAGGAAAGCTGCCCCCAAGCATCCATCCTTCATCGGGCCTGTGTTACCCGCTCACTGCGCGTGACTGTGCCAGAGCCTGGCGTGGGGTCCGGCCCTCGTCCCCAGAGCTGAGGGAGGTGGCCTGAGGTCGCGGGGGCCACGGTCCCCTGAGCTTCAGCCGCTCTCCCGGGCCTGGGGAGAGGGATCCACCTCCTAGGGGGCACCCGGCCTTCACTAGGCACGCGAGACGGGGAACGGGTGCTGGCGTCCCCGGTGGTTGGTTTTCACAACCACAGGGTTCTCTGAATTCTGCTTCCTGGTGTTCTGGGTTCGGTGTTAATTTGAAGAAAAATGCGTGGCTGGGGTGTTGCCGAGAGGCGGTCTGTGGACAAGGGACGCCGTCTCCTAGACTACCCGGGTCCTGCTCTCAGGTTTAAGCCAAAGAGGGAGGCTGTGCGTGGTTTCTGTGAGGTGAGGGGGAAGGACCGGCTAGCTCGGCCGGGGGTGGGGAGCCTCCTTGCCCTGCTGGGACCCTGTGGCATGAGACGTGGACAGTGACTCCCCGGGCTGGGCCGCAGGCCTCCTGCAAGACTGCTGTGAGGAGCACGTGGCACGTGTCCCCAGGGACCTGGCCTCGTGTGTCAGGAAGCCACTCCGAACAGACGTGTGCCCCGGAGGGCCCGGGAGAGCCACCGGGTGGACAGGAGTTGAGCGGAGAGCCCCCGAGAGCCCGTCCTCTCCAGTGCCTGCCTCTGCGGGACTCCTCATCCAACAGGGGACTCCGTGCCTTTAGGCCAAGGCCAGCACAGCCTCAGAGCCGGACCCAAATTTGGACCAAATGCGCCAAAACACGGCTCAGTGCACCACGAAGCGAGTCGCCTCTTGTGTCCCGTTCCCCCCACCCCCACCCGCCCAGCACTCCGGCAACTGAAATGTCTACACCAGGCAGACCTCCATCTTGGGTTAGGGAGGTTGCTGCCACGAAGGTGTCTTATTTGGGCTTCGTCCAGATGGCCAACCAGAAAAGGCCTTCTCATGTTGACCAAGAACGAGCGGATGGCCGTGTTCCTGGTCCTGATGTGGCTCTGTCAGAGGTCGGTGTCCCCTCCTTGCCAGTCCCCGGGTCCCCCCCTGGGCTGCTCTGGTGGGCAGGGTGGACGGCAGGACTCTGCCAGACTGGCCTTGACTCAGCCGGGATCAGGCTGAGTTCAAACGCATTCTTGCCGTCCCTTGGGACGTTTGATGCGCGGAGCAGGAACGCGTGGCACCGTCCCCTGACCACAGCCCTCGGCCACGGCGACCCACCGCTCATGCAGCACGCCCGCCCCCGGTTATTTGGCAACAGCCCTATTTCTGTGTAGGTGAGGGTCTGCCACGAACTAGTTTTATCCTTCAGGGCGGTGCTACAGGTCATTCTTCTCCTCGCTAACCGTTGTTAAGGCGCGGGTTTAAATGTGTCTCATTCAACAGACTTGCCATTTTAAGCTCTGAACGGCACATCCACACGGATGAGGGTAAGAAACCCAAAGCCTCCCGGCTGATCGGCCAGGAAGTGGCGAAAAGGAGCAGGGAGAACCAGCGTCTGGAGCGGGTCTGGGATCTGGGCCCGGGCGCACGAGTCAGCTGCAGGCCGGCCGTGGGCAGGCCCGTTGCGGGATCCGGGCTAGGCAGGGTCGGGCTGCCGTCTGACTCACCCCCACGGCTCCGTGTCCGTGCACGCGGCCTAAGTGGTTTGGATGGCGGGGCCGGGCGCTCAGGCCTGGCTTAGGGGTGCCGGCGCGGCCAGTTCCGAGCCCCTCTGGGACCGTGGGCTGAGGCCCCGGAGACGGAGTATCCCGTTTCCGCTCAAAATGATGCACGAGGGCAGTTTTACGAACCAGCAGATACTCAGGTACGAGAGAGGCCAGCCCCTTTGGAAGAGGGGCTGTTTTCCCCCGGAGACGGCTAAGTGTTTCTACCTTGGTTTTTCCCACAGTTCGTCTGCTGACAGTGTGGTGGCTTCGTTGGCGCTGGAAATCCTCCAGCTGTTGGACACCAGGCGAGAAGGCACTTAGCACCAGCCCTCGGCTACACACGCTGGCCACACCGCCACCCGTGGCTCTCTTTGGACCTAATAAAGTCAGCCGAACCCAGACCCTTGAGGCCGAGGTGTTCTCGTGGACTCTGGGCCCTCGGACACCCTCTCAGAACGGAGCGGTTCCTCCATTCTTGTGGGATGCGTCTGGGAGCCCCGGGTTTGCTAGCTATTCGAGATTGTTCTTTCCCCTCTGTGTGGCCTGGACAGGCCTCCTCTACAGCCCACGCTCCTCAAGTAGATGAGAAGCCATGGTCCTCAGCCTCCGGCATCTGTGAGCATCTCTCTCCTCCAGATAAGATTTAAAAGACAGGACTAGGCATGAAGGTTCTCCCAGCCACAGCTCCAGAGCAGGCCTTTTTGGAAGCTAGTTTTAGCCTCTTGTCGTCCTCCCGCTTTTACAGAATCCTGGGGAGGACCGGGCAAGGCTCCGCCAACGGGCAGGCAGTGAGTGTTTGCGTAAAGGATGCAAAAAACTCGAGGAACCCTGGCCTCTTTGAAGGTCTGCCTGTCTGGATGTCATGACGGGGTGGGGGGGGGGGGAGGATTCTATTTCGATCCCAACTCCTACTGATTACCTCTCCCCCCCCCCCCCCCCCCGAGCCCACACTGTCCCGAGCCCAGACGGGAGGGAGTCTGTCCCAGACGGCAACCAGCACGCAGGCCGAATGGGCGGGACAAGCACAAATGGTAGCCACGTGGGCACACAGGCGGCCCCATCTACTGCATCACAGGAAGCCGGCCACGTGGTCACCAACGGCCCCGCTTTGCCACAGCGATCTGGGTGGTTGGCCAAGCTTCCACTTGGCCCATTCCATTCGGCCCAACTCCATCAAAAGCGTATGTCGGTTACCTTGTTTAATCGCCGCCACCACCTACAAAGCTGGCCGCCTTGGCTTCATCTCGTAACTGAGAGAAAACAGGCTCGGAGGAGCCGGTCCACTTGTCCGAGGCCCCAGGGTCTGGTTTAACTCAGGACCCTGACTGCACAGCCTCCGCGCCCCCCACGGGGGTAACCCAGAGCTAGAGCTGTGAGTACTTGGGGTGCAAGAGCACCCCAGGAGCAGGCGGTCGCCCTCCATCTCTCCCAGCCTACTTACTGCCCGTGGGGGGGCAGCCCCAGGCGATGTGCCCAACTTCAGGCTGTGTGCCCGCGTGGCCCTGGCCCCGCTCGTTTCGCCTGTGCTCCCGGGCGGGGGAGCAGCCCATGGTGCAGCCAGAGGCCCGGCCTCGGCTCCAGCGGCCTTGCCTGCCGGGTCCAGGGAACAGGCGCAGGTCTCCCTGTTTTGCCAGGAAATAAATCTGTTCTGTCCCTTGGTTCGGTTCTCAGGGGAACGGCCCTGGAGTTGTGTGCCTGGAGTCTTCCCAGAAGGTTAATTCGGGGCACCGGAAGATTCTTCTTTCCCCTTTCTAGTTGAGCAGGGAGGAGTCTTTGCTGTTTAAGGTAAAACAAAGTTGTAACGTTCCAGAATGGTTTGTGGAGCGTCGTTGGCCCGGAGCCTCTCGGCATTGCCTTTTTCAGGAGAGCGGGGCTCCCGCTCTGCCGAGGGCACTCGGCCCGGGGTGCCGGGGCACTAGAGCGAGCCCACGCCGGGCTTCACACCGACGGGAGGCCGCCACCCTGGAATCGGGGGGATCCTATCCTCCTCATCAAGGTGCCAACCGGAAAGCAGCGGCCCTGGTCCCACCGAGCTCGGGCGCAGGGGACGCGAACAGGCTCAGCTGGGCGGGCAGGAGGCCTCGCCCCTCCCTGCCCTCCCCGTGTGAGGCCCCCAGGCTCACATTCGGCTCCGCAGGCTGGCTCCAGTTCTAAGGGAAGAGCAGGCCCCTGGCTGCGGGCCCATCAGAGCTCTCGGGGTTCCGGCAACGGCAAGGGGCCCGGACGCGGGCACCTACTGGTCCTCCTTCGCGCTGCCTTCGTGCTTCTGTTTGCTTTCGAAGTGGCTACAACCGCCACTTGAGCCCCCTCAGGGGCAGGTGGTGTCACTGCAGTTGCAGAGGTGAACGGCCGGCTGGAGAGCAACAAATCAGGGAGGGGAGGAGGGACCAGGCTGCACGCGGAAGGGGCTGACTTTCCCTCCGTTACCGGCAGGCCCGGGGCTTCGAGACCCTGCCTTAACTTACGGCCTTAGAGTAGGTGCCTAGGTGCCGGGGGCCGTCCCTCTGCGAAGGGCGCGCTCTGGCCACAGGGGTCCGGAGAGGAGCAGTCCTCGGGGGGTCTCGAGGACGCAGCAACAGAATCTCCTCGCTCCGTTCTGCACACTCGCCTCATCTCCTAGCTCGTGTTTCCCACGTTACCGTGAGGCTTTTCGGGCCGCCTCATGAGGTTCTCGGGTCAATTCTGTGACTGCAGACAGAAGTCAGGGACTGCAGCTCCGTCCCTGTGACGCCGCTCAGAAACCAGGGGCTCTGGGGTGAGAGAGGAACCGGGCCTCTCCGGTCTCGGCACGAAGCAGGATTCCTCTTCTCCCTCCCCTGCCGACAGCAAAGTACAGTGGCAAGATCCATGTACGTATGTACGTACGTGTATGTACGTATATATGTGTGTGTGTGTGTATAGGTATGTATACGTGTGTGCAGGGGCTGAGGCAGGAGCTTCAGGAAGGAGTGGCAGGAAGAGGGCCGGGGACCAAAGTTTAGGAGGCCCCGAAAGTCTCAGGCTTCCGGGGGGCTGAGGAGGGGAAGTGCAGGGACAAGAAGCAAGAAGCCACGGCCCAGGAGGAGGACCGGGGCGGTGTGGAGTCCCGACGAGGCCTGGAAGGAGGACTGGTCCCTTAAATGCCACTTCGGGCCCCTGGCTGCGCAGGTGGTGCTGGGGGCGGGAGGGAGGGGCGAGGACTCCCCGCGGCCAGGCCACCGATGGAGGAGGAAAAGCCGGACATGGCTTCTCAGCTCCACCCCACACCCTCGTGATCCCCTCCAGGAGAGGGAAGGCAGTTCAGTTCCCACCCATGGGGACAACCGCCAGCAACAGGGCGCGATCCACTTTATAAACCAAACAGCACAGTTCAGACCTTCCGTTTTTATTACAGATATCGAAACAAAAATTGAAGAGCATATTTATTGTAAGATCTTTCACTGTCAAGAACTCAGATAATCAGATGAGAATCTAGGACATCTCCGACGCGGAAGAGCTTCCTTCTTCAGCTTAGTGGCAGTCCCCGCAATGGGACCACGTGTCTGAGGCATCCCTGTCCCCCAGGTAACCGCTATTCTGATTTTTGCAGTAATCCAATCACTTCCTTGCTGTTTTTACCATCCATCCACGCGTGACTTCCTCGGAACAGTCTGCCCTTTCGTTCCGCCAACGAAGTCGCGCAGCATCTGTGACTTCTCGCGATCGTGCTGGCAACGCACACCTACTGCCGTGAGGCTGCAGCGAGGCCGTTCTCGTGTGTGAACACGGCGACCACGGGACACACGGCTGCCTGCCACGCAGCACTCTGCCAAGCCACGATGGCGCGGGGCGAAAGAAACCTCATCAATACTGATCCTACTCGTCTCTAAAATCTTGGCATTTTGTCGGTCATGCACTTCCCCCCCTGTATTTTCGATTCTTCCGAATGGCTATCAGTCCCTCCTTTTCACACTGACCTCCAGCGCTACCTCTGAAGCACGGTTCGTGGTCTACAGATCACACTTGTCCCGTGTTCTGTCTGCCTCTGTGCCAGCACGCGATCCCTGTCTCCACCCTTACACTGAGGCCGTGACCGCGGACACAGCGAGTCTTCCGTCTCACTCTTCACCTGTGTCTTGGCTTTTTTTGGCCCTTTGTACTTCTAAATACATTGCAGAACCACCTGGCTGAATTAGATTAACTTTCCATTTTTTAAATAGAACTTCAAAACCATAATGATGTCAAAGTTCTGAAGATGTTTTCTGATTTCAAGAATTTCTGTAAGTGAAACCCCCTGCTGTGCTATGTTAAGCTGCTTGCAATACTGGCCTGATTCTGTCACGAACTGGAAGGAACCTGAAACCAACCACCTCACCAGGTATGGGATTTCCTCTCCAATCCCAATCGCATTTTAGACCACGGTCTAAATGCGAACTTAGACACAGAACTTCAACAAAGAGGAAGTGAAATGTTTATCTAACAGCCATGATCTTAAATGAAAACGCGCGGTAACTCAGAAACAGCTCTCCCTAAGCACAAAACACTTTCACTCTTTTTAAAGACCAAAACACAAGTCTTTACAGGTCTACAGACTCCGCCCTGAAGGATGAACTAAGCTTGTCAGACCTACCGCCAGGATGACAGGATTCCCTGGCAGACAAGTGAAAGGCGGCTCATTCTGGTCTCTCCGATTATGTTTAGATAAACATCAACACTTAAACCACCTTCATTTTTCAGTTCAAAGTGGAGTTGAAGGAATTCCCCTCTCCCCATGAGTCACAATTATGTGAAGGTGCTTGAAATCCAAATCCAGGTAGTTAATTCATTATTACCTTCATGGGCAGGAACCATTTGATGGTAATTGGAGTGGGGGAAGCCTAGCTTATCTGGTTTTCAGTTTTGTTCTGTGTAGCCCAGACTCCATCCCATGCCTCTGAACGGAGGTTTCTGGTGCAGTTTAACCCAGGACCAAAGGAACCTGGCACATGATCCCATCTGGAGGTAAGGCGCTCTATTTCACTAAACCTTAAAAATTACTGCACCAGGTTTGTTTTCCTCAGGATGAAGCTGAATAAGCTAATAAATATCCTCACAAACCATTCAATGACAAGGAAAAAAAGGCTGACACAGTCGAATGAATTAAAAGTTTAATTCTGAACCATTTTTATAACCGCATTTTCTCTTGAAGCATCGTATCACAGCAGGTTACAACAACTTTGGGATAAAAGGCAAATGGTAAACTGTCCAAAACAAGGTTCCAAATAACACCTCTTACTGATTTACCCTACCCATACATATCCCAAATAAAGTTTTTGATCAAAAACATGAAATAGATCCACCTGCTTATTTTAAGCATATTAAAAAGGAAACTAATTGGACCATTTCTATTTGTCTATTTTATACAAAAAGGCTACACAATGTTACACTTTATTCAGATTACAATTAGAGTGATTATGAATTAGTGTTCTACACCATTACTCAATTCTTAAAAATTAGAAATTGCTGTAGCAGTATTCACTATAACTTAACACTACGAGAGACTTAAAAAACTAACAGTTACTGCAAAAAAAAATTAAAGAGCTACTTCAAAGCAAGCAAAGTCAGTACCATTACAGATATTTAAAAAAAAAAAAATTTAACAAGCAAGGCTAGAGTTTGATAAATTCCATATCTTGTGATCCATTCTTGTGCATTCTTCACTTCTTGAGTCACTCCCAAAATCCATTTGTATTGTTACTCCTCGACCAAAAAGGACCAGAACAAAAAGTTTACTTCAATTGTTCCCATAGGAAACTCAGCTTGGTTAGTGTGTCAGGCACTTTCTGAGATACCAGCCCACCCCTCGAGCCCTCTCAGCAACTCTACAGGCCAATCACAATGCAAGTTCAGACAATACAGCTGTATAAAGAGAGAAAGGCTGCTATTAATGTTTAAAACAGCAAATGTTACTCATTTGAGTATTAAGTTGCAAAGCTGTGGCAAAAAACATTAAAGTTAATAACTTCCACACATGACCACTTAACAACCAGAAATCTGAGAACATTCAAATGTTCCAAGACATCTCCTTTCAAAGTACGTATCTGTTCCTGTGGCAGATTTACAAATAGGCCTAAACCACTCCCACCCTACCAACCAAGTCTCTCTGAAGTTCTGTAGGCAGAGTAAAAGTATTTTACCCAAACTGGCTTCTTTTAACGTCTTACCTAAAGGATGATTTACAGGTCAGTATCAAACCAGGCCAGCTGATTGCTGTCGCCTGGAGGCAGCCCATCCATGAGGTCCTGGGCGTGCCCCAGATCTGGCAGCCCATCAACTGGATAGTCAGCACCAGGGTGGTGGCCACCCATCTCATGCTCCATCATGGGGTCCATACCCAAGGCATCCTGGCCATATCCACCAGAGTGAAAGGAACGGTAGCTGGGATCTACAGGAGTCGGGGGGGGGGGTGGCAACAAAAGGGGCAAGGGACACAGAGAAAGAGGAGACAGACATTAACAACACTGAAGCCTGGGCCTTCGATGTCCGCGAGCTGGTCAGAAAGCAGGCCTTTCTAGCCTCTTCAGCTTCTTCAACCAAGTTATTACTCAGTGCCAGGCCACCCACAGGGCTATAAAGTCTGTTTCCACCAGAGGCAGACCAGCAAGTTCTAACCACACCATCAGCTTACCACGGAACATTCTGTGTTTGCCTCGGCGGAGACATAAAACCCCTGAGGGGGACAGCCAGCAGTCTACTACTGCGCATGTGACCGCCCAGTATCAAGAAGTCACAGGCAAGAGATGAAAGCAAAAGCCAGGAGGTCTGGCGGATGTAATCTACCTGTTGAAAAGTCCAGTGAAACAGAAGCACTGTGAAAACTCAAGCTGTTGTTTCCAGTGAAACTTTTACATTAAGGGCTGACATTACAGATCTGCCAACAGAAGATGCCTATGAGCTTTAGTGGTCTAATAATTAGGAAAAGCCAGATGAGATAATAAACACAAGGTGAAGAGCTGTATTTACTCGCAGTGTCTGCCACACTCCATCTCCATTACCCAGATTTGAATGAGTTTTCTGGAAAACCCCCACACTAGAATGATGTAGACCCACCCCAGATCTGAACCTGGGGCCACAGTTCCCTCTACTCTCGCTTCCTGGGTGGGCTGTATGGATGTATAGATTCTCTGACCAAAAAAAGCACGTACAAAGGCAACCTGTGATATGTGTCACTAGTACTGGGCGTCTGCAGTACAGGCTATTTGTTAATGTCATCTGCTCGTTGTGGGGCTCAAAATTCCCCAGGCTCTGAGAAAGATACCGCTGCCGACTCTGGAATTTCAGAAGTGCCTTTAACTGCTGCCACTACTTTCCTGCCAACGCTGGTTTCCCAGATGAGCAAACCAGCTTTTCTGATAAAGCTTAACTTGAACCTTAACTTGACCTGGAGTCAATCGGAAATAAGAGACACATACCATCCTGACGATATCCAAGGGGCTCTCCCTGGGCACCAATATCAAGTCCAAGATCAGCAGTCTAGATAAACAGGTACAAGGCAAGGAAGCAAAATGAAAATTCTGAACTTAGGTATAGTGATATTTTGAGAACACACTTATTTTCACATTATAGAAGGAACAAAGAACGCACAGAAATACTTGAAACTCTACCCTCAAAGATTAACTACCGACACCTAAAGCAGCATGTTTTGTCATTGCACACAGCACTAAAAATAGTCACTAATTTATTCTTTCAAGCAAATATAACCGTAAACACAATCGTCAAAGTGTCTACCCCCAACAGGAGTTGCTGACAAACAGAATATTCTACATGAAAGAAGATTTTTAGCTTGAACGGCTGGAAGGAGACTATGAGAGGAACAGGCTTGGGGAAGTTCAGAGCTCAAGTTGGAACACGTTAAGACTGCCCATTAAAAGCCCAACTGACAAATTACTCACTGTTTGGCAATCTGCTTTTTTCTTCTCTTTTCTTTTTTTTTTTGTAACCTAACAATCTATAGGCTCTCTTTCCATTCTTATAATCCACTGTACAACTATGTAACATCACTGAATGAACTTCCAGGGTGGTTCTAATGTTTTAAGAACACCTCTGTAATGAGGCCGAATGCTGAAGACAAATTCACAGAATCAATAAATTAACATCCAACTACAGTATTTAAGAGGGTTCCTCTTTCCTTAAAAGGAAAAAATTCCTTTTTGAAAAAGATACTTTAGCCGGATAACTTTTTCATCCGTCTCCCTCACGAATTCTAATGTCAATAAGCAGTATGACTTGTTTGTTCTGAATAGGCCGATTCAAGCTGTGGTTCTTCCTCAGCAGCTGCTAAGGCAGCGCAGAGAACGAATATTCAAGCCAAGGACACAGGCAAGGCAAATAAACGTGTACAAGTATTTGCAGGGGAAGCCACACGCTACCGAAGAAACGCGTCCACACGGCCTACCTCATTCCAAGCCATCGGCTCCGTTCTGAAGAGAGAACTGGTCAGCTCCACCGAAAGCCGCTTCTTGTAGTCCTGGGGCTTGTCCTCAGACATTCGGAACAAAACAGCAGCTGCGTATGTTGCTGGGAGAGGAAAAAAGGCCCCTGAGGAAAAGCTGAGGCTTTCTGGTGTGCGCCGGCTAAAGGTTCTGGTTCCGTTTCGACTTACCCACACCTTCGTTTCTGGAGTGAAGGAGCTCCGTCAGGGGAGCCGTGGCTCCCTCCGCTTCGATGGCTTCCGCAGCCTCCTTGTCCTGAGCAAGTTCACAGAGGACCCCCGCGGCTACTCTTTGGATGTTTTCAATGGGAGAATAAAGCAGCTGGGGAGAAAAACACAAACAAATCCGAATTAAATCTAAAGGAGGAACACGGCAGGCACCCCACCGGGGCGCAAGTATTCCCAACTCAGAGAGAAGATGGCCTTTGCGCTACGGTGTTAAATCCTATTCTCTAACTTCCTGTCCTCAGGCAGCTGGTTGATGCTCGGAGCACTGGTTTTCCAGAGCAATTTCAGCCTCAAACTCTCTTCTCCAAACTCCCGGATTGGGCGATCCAGGAGGTAGCTGGACGCCTGTGCTCTGGCAACTGTGACCGGCTCTCCTCCCTCCAAACCTCAGCACCCCTGAAGTGGAGTATGAAGTCTCTCTCTTCTTCGGGCTCTAGTCCCAGTGTGTCCCCTACTACCCAAGAAAAACAAAGGGACTTTTAATAAAATAAAATGCACTCAACCGAAAGGACACTACACACTGAGATTCCAATTGTCATGCTCTGGCAAGGGGCATGAACAGAGCATGTTGTCATTTTGTAACTGGAGATAGTAGAGGAAAAACTGCCCCTAACTTGGTCCCTAACTTTCTCAAATTTTATGGACACATAAAATCTAGACTGCCTCACATAAAACCAACATACCTGCACAAACAATGGAATGGTATTTAGTCCTCTGATTACGATTCGGTTGTGAACATCCCGAGCTAGGATATGAAGGGCTCCGGTACAACCTTCAACAATTTCTTCCATACGGACTCCCTCCTACCAAAAGAAACATGGTTAACAAACAGGGCATTCTCATCTCTAAAGTTTATAAACTTCAAAGGCTTTCTGTTCTGAGTCACAATTCCTAAGCTGATTATTCACAGTATACACCCAAAGTTCCCCAGAATTTGCAATGAGTCTAGGAATGAAGGAGGATTCCAAGAAGTTGAACGTCACTGGGGGGGAGGGGGCTCCTGATGGCACTAATTCCAAGTTGTACCCTTCCCCACAAACACATACAACACACAGGAATTACAGCTTCGATGTACTCCGACAGTCAAGACACCAACTTTAGGTAAAAGGAATACATAAAGATACACAAAGATGGGAAAGTAACGTGCAGACTGACAAATGCTTTTCTTCCACATGCTCCCTCTATTTTTGTATATCTATGTGTATTTCATGAAAACCTAGCAAAGTTTTATCACCAACTGCTAAAATTCTATTGAGCTGTCAAGTGGAAAATCCACTCCTCACCACCTCTAAGACTATCTGACTGGTAGTCTTAAAGAAGAAGGAAGTTAGCCTTTGCAAAATGTTCAGTACTGTTTCCCTGTTTCTGAGTTTTAAAAAAGGTTAGAATTCGGCTTTCATAAACAACTTGATTTTTATAAAAACACAAGATACTCCTTTCTTCCTAGAGAAAAGATGTAAAATAAAAGGTACCTTTTGCATTCTTTTAAGCCACCTCATGGAGACAGGCCAATACCAAAAGTAATGAATGGAGAAAGCCGAAGCCCAGTAATGAGTGCATACACATAACAACTACCAATAAGAGATTCCCAAAATCTGTGCTGGTAGGCTCTTGTTTTCTTTTTTTTTTTTAATTTTTTTTTTCAACGTTTTTTTATTTTTATTTTTGGGACAGAGAGAGACAGAGCATGAACGGGTGAGGGGCAGAGAGAGAGGGAGACACAGAATCGGAAACAGGCTCCAGGCTCCGAGCCATCAGCCCAGAGCCTGACGCGGGGCTCGAACTCACAGACCGCGAGA
This sequence comes from Lynx rufus, assembly GCF_022079265.1. Lineage (NCBI taxonomy): Eukaryota > Metazoa > Chordata > Mammalia > Carnivora > Felidae > Lynx > Lynx rufus. The sequence continues at coordinate 8,847,163 of NW_025814867.1, read as the reverse complement.
TCGTGACCTGGCTGAAGTCGGACGCTTAACCGACTGCGCCACCCAGGCGCCCCTACTCTAGGCTCTTGTTTTCTAAAGTGACCTAATTAAATAAGAGAAAGCTCTTTGAAGGCTTGAATCTTAAAATAAATTCTGAGGAATAAATTCTACAGTGTCTTCAGATACTGTAACAAAGCTAGTTTTTAAAGACTGCAAACCTGACATGGAAAGCTTTAGGTTGAGCTTATGGGTAAATGCTACTACTACTTCTTGAAATTTCTTAGTATTCTTAGGTCTGTGAAAACAGTTTAAACCATCCCTGGAAGAGACAGTAAAAGGTATGTTAAATATTTACAGGCAAAACTCATGTTACAATGGGGAATAAGAGGCTCTGAAATCAGATGGACTTGGATTCAAACTATGGTTCTGCTGCTTCCTAAGAAGGTGACCCTTTGTACGCATTAAATGAAAACACTGCAAGAAGCACCTAACCCCACAGCAGTACACCACACCCTGCTCTCTTTGTAAGACTGACGATGCAAGGAGAGGTCAAAGGCAACAGCACTAGGGGCCACATTATTCCTGATCTTCTCTGCAGCCAGGGACAGGTCACAGTTTTTTTAAATCATTAGCAAACAGCCCCTCAGGCTAGAAGATCAAGGGAACCAATGACCAAAGAAGTTCAGGATCCCATGAATTTATGCATTCCTTTTAAATAGCCGGGTGTCACTGCTAAGATTTACCTACCACAAACTGCTGCTGCGTTCCGCCCATAGATGTGCGGCGCTGGGTATCTTGATGGGCACGAACCAGCAACTGAACTAGTCGTGGAATGGCACCCTGTTCACGGAGAGGTGCGTGATTTGCTGGACAAAGGGCAAGATTTCGAATCAATCCAACGGTGGCCTGTAGATAAGAAGAATAAAGAGCGGGCATGTAACTCAACAAAATCATTTTCTTAGCCTAAAATTCCCACCACACTAAATCTATTGGGATCACCTGAAAGTAGCACAGACTTCACAAACGCTTCGGAAGCCCACCCCGGCCACACTTCCTATTTACTAAGGAATAGGATTCGTACTTGTTAATCCCTCATGCCTAGACAACCATCCAATAACTAGAGGTGGTTCATGTCCAATTCTGCAACCTACTATTGTGACAGACAGTTTACCTTTATCAGAGGCCAATGGGATGGTGGGTGCAGGAGTTTAACCACAACCGGTAGTCCATAGTGAAGACGAACAGCATTCTGGGCCATCTCTGCTTCCTGGTGTCGACTGGTCAGATGACGAAGAGCACAGATGGCAGGCTCGGTGATGTCCTCCCTGTCACCAGCACGAAGGACAGTACGCACAAGTGCCTCTATACCACCCACTTGGCAGACCATCATCTTATTCTTATAATTATTGCAAGTGAGATTAGAAAGAATTCCAGCTGCACAGGTGACCACATTTATATCATCTGAGCCCAGAAGCTGAACAAGGGTCCCAAGAAGACCTTCCATCCCTTCCTATGGACATAAAAACAAATGCTCAGTACATATTCATCTTAATTCTATCACCAAGGCACTGGCATATTGAAAATTTACCTGTTTAGTCGCAGCATCTGATAGATTCCTAAGAGTCCAAAGACAGTTCTGAACGAGACGTTGACTTGGATCTGTCAGGTGAAGCCCTAAAGCTTGCATTCCACCTAGAATATGAAAAAAGATCTAAGGCAATGGCCATTAGCTGGCAATTCCTATCAGCACTAAGTGTCTTTTCTAATCTTAGAGGGTGTCCCTCTTCACTGCCAAAGCTTAGCCCCTCTAAGTCCTTTATTTATTTTCATTTGTTAGGATGGCGCTCAGTTTCCCCTTCTTTTCCCATTCACCTCGACTAGTGGTAACTTCTGTCAAACACCCAATGTGGAAAAAGCCTTCTCTATCCCCACTCTCCTCCTTACGTAATTTTACTTTCGTCCATTCAATCATCTCAAAAATATCCACCTAAATAAAATCAGACCATTTTGAGCTGGAGCTGTACCAGTGAGCAAAATATGGCACGGCCCCTTCTCTCATAGAGCTCATTCATGGTCTAGCTGGAGGCAGACAATAAACAAATATACAATTAATAAGCTGAAACTACACAGTGTGTCAGATGGTGCCAAGTGCTATCAGGAAGAAAACCCCACGAGTGTCGTGGGGGGGGGTGCCCTACAATTTCAAGTAGGGTGATTAGGTCACCTCAGTGTGAAGGTGACATCTGCGCAAAAATATGGAGGAGGACCAATCCTAAAAGGTACTGGAACTCCAGTTTATTACCAGGAACCGTATGAAAATGACGGACTCCAAACCGTGTGACCCAACGGTTCATAACCTTCTGCCATTCAGGACCCTAAGGAAGAGCATTTGTACTGGCGGTGGAGAGTAAACGGACGCTCAATTCCTCACTCGCTGGCTTAACTTCACCCATCTCTCTCCTACTGAAATCCCTTCCGAATGTAGTGAGATACTTTCCCTTGTCTCCTTGTTCATCTCTTCAGGTCTGTTTTATTTTTCATTTTAGGTAGGCTCCACACCCAGGGTGGGGCCTGAACTCATGACCTGGAGATCAAGAGTCGCATGCTCGACTGCCAGCCAGCCAGGTGCCCCTTTTCGTGTCTCTCTTAAAAGTAAGTCTACCTCCCCTAGGAGACAAGCGTCATCCCTATCTGGCTGCTTCCTCCCAGCAGCTCCGGCTACTAACAGAGACCTGCACACGGCTGATGCTCAAGATCTGCTCCATGCCTAGATCCCCCTCCTCTACCTTCTCTCCTTCACAGATTTCATTCCCTCCCTTTACTATTCACACGAACAGGGTGGATTTGACCCCAAATGTCTCATCAGAATACCCCGCAGACTTCAAAAACACGTAGACCTGCTCATTCGGCAGGTCTCGGTAAGAGTCCACGCAGATGACTTTAAGGCATGCCCCCTCTTCCCCCCCTACACTGAGAGGTCAACTCCCAAATCTCTAGCCCCGTCTCCCCCTGCATCTCTGTGCCATACATAATCCAGCTACCTACTGGCCTTTCAGTCACTCTATCTCAGCTTCTTAAATTACCTTGTTCCAAAAATTAACCAATTCATTCTGGTAGCTCCATTTAGGATGTTCTCCCCACCACAAATCACTTCTGGTTGCCCTTCAGCCCCCAAGTGATTACATTTTTGGGTGCTATCAGAAGCCTCAAAACAGTCATCCTTTCTATTTTTCATACCAAAACAGAAGTTTGTAACACAGCTCGGTGGCCTGACCTGCTTGCTTTTGGTCAAACTGTCATACATTGTTAATATTAATAATCCAAACACCTCACTGTGATGCGATGCCACTGCTTAACAGCCACTAATAACTTCTCATTATCTCTAAGACAAAGGCCAAATTCTTTAGCATAACCTTAAGGAACCCTTTAGAATTTGGATCCCACCTAGCACTGCAAACTGACCTATTCTACATCTGTGGTTCTAAAGCTAGGAAAAAAACAAACCATGAATAAACATACATGTTACAGGGGCCTAGAAATGTCTTGCAATATATGGCCCTTGCCTAGCCTACATCAACCTCATCCTGGGTCCTGGGCTACTCACCCATTATTCATTAAATTCAAGTTACACTTCCTCTTTAGCACTTAGAACTCAACAATCTCTTTCTTACCATCAGGACATAGCATAGGGTTCTTTTCTCTGCCCGGAAAACCTCTAATCCCCACTTCTCATATGGCTAATAGGTACCTTCTCGTCCTGCAATCTCATTTTACATCCCTTTCTCAGAGAAGCTCCTCTCTCCCCTTTAATTCTGATCACTACTTACTGTTCCTTTCTTCTCTGATACTCATTCTAAGCTGTTAATGCCCCCATTTTTTGCATATTTTTGTCACCCTCAACAGAATGGAAGAATAAACATAGGGACTATATCTGCTTAGTTATCTAGTATATACCACGTGCTTATTCCAGTGCTTAAGACATAGGTGCTGAATGTTTTCAGAACACACAAGTGAACATCAGAATAACCTCGCTAACTTTTTAAAATAATAACCTTGTCATTCCACTCCAAGGATTCTGATTAAGTCCAAAACTCTGCATTTTCCTCAAGTACTCCTATTTCTGGAACGGCTGGGCCAGAATTTCATCCCCTTATTCTAGATGAATCCAGCCACACCTGTCTGTCTCAGTGCCAGCCAGCTATCCTGGGCAACCATAATGCCCCTTTCTCCCACAAATTCTCAAATAAAACTACTCTCAACAAGTAAAAGAGGTGTTACTAACCCTACACTTCATTCCAGGTATTTTCTTCTATTAAATGCTTTCATATTTTTCCCCTTCCAGTTTTGATATGAAACTTGGTTTGAGAGTCCAGGTAGATACTGCTAAGTGTGTTACAGAAAGAACTGATGCTGGGTAGTTGCAGAGTAACTGTATCCTCATGATAAAAAAACAAAAGGCTGTGGCTGGTCCACCAATTCCTCTCCTTTGCTACCAACACGCACAACAGAAACTACCAAGTATTAGCCATCATTTTTGATGGGTAATAACAACTCTGCCTAAACTGGCCTAGGCTTAAACAGCACCAGTGCAGGTGTTAAGCAACACATACACTTTAAATGCGGTCTTGGCTGCAGACTGAATAGAACCGTCTAGTTTCAGCCCATTAAGGTCAAGTTGTGTTACCCTTTTCCTAAAACAAGTAATCAAATTAGAACTGCCAGATGTTGCACACGAGACTGAGAATACTTACCGGCTTCTACAATAGCTGGTTTATTACTAGAGCAGACAGACAGCACCTTCAGTACTCTGCTTGTGGTCCACAGTAGTTTCTCGTAAGTGTAGGTCCTCATTATATTTACTAAAGCTTGAGGTCCACCACTAGCCAGAATGATCAGCTAGAAAGACACGTATATACTGTTAATCACAAAATTGTCATCATATGCCCAAGAAAACAACCAACCTATTTTTATTATACAAGCATGTCAGCCAGCTTGCCACTGATCTAAATGTATTCCCAGACCCCATTATCCAGATTCCCACACTGGGGCCCCATTTACCCCCTCCTTCTACAGGATTCCACTCAAATTCAGGTATCCCAATACTCCCAAGAATAGATCAACTCTGCCCCAATTTTCTTCCTCCCACACTGATCAGAACAAAACAAAACCACAGAAACCACGCTGGTGTGCGACAGTAATGCCCAGACATTATTGTTGTATCAAAGCGGAGTTGTTAAAAATGTGAACCAGAATGGGCACTTAAAACTCCTAATCCTTTGGCTCTTGGCTGTTTTCACCTTAAAATGAGGTATCATCAAATAATCATTCCTTCTTGCCCTTTACTTCCCTCCATATTCCCACCTCCAAACTATCCTGATTTTCTAAACACAAATCTCATCAGCTCATACCTTGCTAAAACTGACTGCATTTAGTCATTACTCTTTTAACATATTCTACAAGGTCCTGCAGGACCTGCCCTGCTGAGCTCAATAATCTCAACTCAAACCTTTCCTCTTCTTTACTATTGTTTCTAAGTTTATTTATTTTAAGGGACAGAGAAGAGAGCGAGCACATTCAAGTGGGAGATGGGCAGAGTGAGAGAAAATCCCAAGCAGGCCCCGCGCTGTCAGCACAGAGCCCAACTCAGGGCTCAATCTCACGAACTAGGAGATCATGACCTGAGACGAAATCTAGAGTCAGACGTTTAACCAACTGAGCCACTTGGGTGCCCCTTCTTTACTCTGTATCTCTTGAATTTCCAAAACTCATCACTCTTCTCCCTCTGTAGGGCTTTCAAAGGTGCCATTTCCTCTAATCTTCACCTAGTCGATCTCTCCTCACCCTTAAGACCTGAACGCAACCTATCGCTTCCTCCAACAGGTCTCCCTGAACTTTCAAAACAGGGTTTGGTTCACTTATATGCTCTCATTGCTCCTTTACTTCCTCCAAACTCACGAGTTAAATAGTAATTATATCATTTCAGTGCCTATCTCCCACCTCAGAATGGAAGTTCTGAGAGGAGTTTGCCCACTATATCCCCAACACCTAGCTTGATACATACAAACGTTTATAGAAAAAGAGATGTCCAACTTTTTTAAAGGATACACACAAAGGGTGAGGCATACAAAGAATTTGCTAGAGTCCACAGAAGGACATGACATTGGGGTTCCCAATGCTCCATGACAACCACATTCAGAAAAATTATTTTACCTTGCTTTCTTGGTTGCCGTAAGCTAAAATCTGAAGGCAGTCTGTCGTAATAGCCAAGAATTTAACATTTGTTTTGTTGAGCAAGGCAACCATTTTCTGCAGCCCACCAGCTAAACGCACTGCCATTTTAGCTCCTTCTTGATGCAATAAAAGGTTGTGGAGAGTTGTAATGGCATAAAATAATACAGAATCCACTGGTGACCTGGGAAGAAGAAAAAAGCCACATCAGAAATGCAGTGATGGCACTCTTCTCCTTCTTAGCTGTGAGCCTCCTGATCATGTTTTCTTACCCAAGCATCTTCACCAGGGCGGGAATGCCCCCAGACTTAAAGATGGCCAGCAAGCCCTCACGATGATGGGAAAGATTGTGCAAGGTGCCAGCAGTACAGCGAGCTGTCTCCACGTCGTTCGTATTCTGCATGGTGCGTACGATGGCAGACACCATCTGAGGAGAACGCATGATGGCGTGTCTGGAAGCTTCCTTTTTCGAAAGCTGATGGACCATAACTGCAGCCTTATTAACCACCACCTATAACGTACGGGAATTAAGAGACATCATTGGTTTTCAATACTGATACTGGATGGCTATTTTGAGGCTCCTTCCTGGAGAGTTTCCTTCAAAGCAGATCGCGAGCCAGCCTCGTCATTACTGACCTGATCCTCATCGTTTAGCAGTTTTGTCAGTTCGGGGATTGCACGTGTGGCAAGTTCTGCATCATCTTGATAGTTAATCAAATTTACAACTGCGTGTTTCAGCATCTGTGATGGTTCAGCCAAACGCTGGACGTTAGTAGGGTGAGCAGCATCGAACTGTGTGGATGGGATCTGCATGCCCTCGTCTAAAGTCTCAGGGAACATAGCAGCTCGCACTCTCTGAGCTCGCGTCATCGCATACTGACCATCAATATCTGGAAAAGATAAATTCAACACCCGTTATTCCCAATTCAGCATTGTGCCGAACACGCGCTACACCAAACGTATTACCGAAATGTTACCTGAAGGTAACACTGCCACCGCCCCCCTTTCTTGACACCACTTGACACCACTGTTACACACCAACTTCTGTAAGAAGAATTCTCAAAACTGCATTCTGACTTTCAGTAAGGCAGTAATGTAACACCCTTACCAGCCACTTGTTCTTGAGTGAAGGACTGAGAAAAGCCCTGTTCCCACTCGTACAGGACTTGGGTGGTATCCACATCCTCTTCCTCAGGATTGCCTTTACCACTCAGAGAAGGGGCTGTGGTGGTGGCACCAGAATGGATTCCAGAGTCCAGGTAAGACTGTTGCTGCCAGTGACTGACAGCTGCTTTTCTGTCTGGCTCCATGGCCATGTCCAGTTCCATCAGATCAGCTAGAAAAATCCAACAGCATTCGCATTACTGCCAAGGAAATGTTATCTTCATTAAAAAATCTGGGATACGACCCACTGAAATATTGTTAGAAATAGTCAAATGTGGAAGACAGCCAAGAATAACAATGATAGCCAGGATTAGCTCAGTGAGGAAATATCTACACTCTTAGGGAACCACCTAACAGTTACTCACTGAATTAGTGGAAGAATGGTACTGCATCCAGGCTCCAGAAGCAGTCATCCAGACTAGATTCCTGCTGGTGGCTTGTTTGCTATTTCACCAAGCCATTAGGAGGAGTGAGCAGAAAATGGAGCAAAAGGTAGCCTGACAAGTAAGCAGGGAGAGAGTAAAGCAGGGGGATCTGAGCCAGACTGGGTTAATGGCAATGAAGCAGAGCCCCAATTCAGTAACTAAAGACTTGTGATACAAACCTTGGGTAGCCATTGCCCACACAGGATTTTCAAAACCGGTGTATGGTGTGCTTCAGATACCCTAAAAGAGTTAATCAAGTCATTAGGATTTAAAATTTGCTTGTTTTTAGTATTTTTAAGCCACTACGATGGGCTGATAAATACTACGGACCACATCCATAAATAGCCGCAACCCCTTTTACCATGTGATCGTGAAACCCAAACCCCACGGTCTCCTCTATACACCTCAACCACAGCTCCATCATTGGTGAAAACTCCAAGTAAAAACTCCTCTTTAACAAGCACCTCTTTCTAAGTAGGAATACAAATTATAGTTATTCAGGATGTCAAAAAGCACAATTATTGATGCAGATGAAGAAAATTTATAGTGAAAGCCAAGGTGGGGGAAAAAAGTATTCAAAATCAATTCCTCCTTGAGTTCCCAAAAGCGTTCTCCCTTTTTAACTTCTTTCACTGAAAAACTCATAGATCTTTTTGGACAGTGGTTTTAAAAAAGACCAAATTTTCATTAAATGGTTTTTCTTTACTGATACAATACAATGCCATATAAAATACCTTTATAAAGCAAATGGATCAGAACACTGGATTTTAGATCTTTTACTAAGAAGTAAAATTACTTTTCAAATGAAAGTTTGCAACACAAAAAGAATCTTTTTAGTAAATTTTTTCTAGTTCAAATTTATAGCAATGATGTATTATAAACAGAAGTATTACTCACTGGAGTAATGTTTTATCAGTATGAAAAACTTAATCATATACATAAAAATCTTAGCATCTTTGCATTTTGGCTTTACTGTGTAACATTCAGGAAAACATTGAATCACATAGGAAACTAATTGCAAATGAGAACCGTTTGAAGGCTCATGGCCACTAGATATTCCTAATAACAAAACTTCCTTTACTACACAGTATTCCCCTAAACAAGTTTATCTTGCACTACAAATTAACATAATGGTTTACCGACACGTAAAGACATGGACTAAAATATTTACGTGTGAACTGTGTATTCTATCACCGTAAAACAGAGTTTAAATATGTTTAATGAAAGTTGGAAACTACAGTCTAAAGTCCTATTTGCTCTATGTAAAGGAAGCATGTGTTAATTATTCCTAAAATTGCTCTTCCAGTACTAGATTTTTAGAACCACAAAGGTCACTTGACACGTAAAGATGACAAGAGCTGTGGATACAACTGTGTTAGTTCCACGGTAGAAACAACTGACAATCTTTGTACAAGGCAAAATGAAGGACAGAAAATGAAGGTGATTCCTGTCAATACGAATCTTTTAAGATACTAAACAGGATTATGTGTGTTCAGTGTTTTGATTCAATAGGACTAGAGTGGGGCATAGAAACCTGAATTTTTAATGAATATTCTAGGATGCACAAGCGATCTACAGACCACACTGAGAAATACCCAAGGTTTCTGTTCACTGATGCTGTGTTTTAGCTTACATTTTTCCACCTCTCTGGAAACTGAGTTCTCCACTCCAGTTTCCAGTTTATTTCCGGGAAAGGCAACTTAAAACAAGTTCTACATTGGGCTCTTCCTTTGGCCAATGCCACAGGGCTCAGAAACCAACTAGTCACTAGAATACACATACAAAATATGTGTAAATCAGCTGTATAGTTACTGGTAAGGCTTCTGGTCCAACAAAAAGCTACTACCAGTAAAGTTTTTGGCAAGTCAAAAGTTATTCACAGATTTTTGACTGTGTAGGGGGTCGGTGTTGTTCAACGTTCAAGTGTACATGGCTTCAAGGAAAAAAATATTTACAGTATTGTTTCCTTGTTGTTGATGCAAAGGCAAAATATTTAGCCATGTTATTGTGTAAAATCTGTTTATATGGGATGACCTGTAGTTTGACCACAATTTATAATGATTTTATGGAAAAAGCAAGTTCATACTCCAAACTTACAATATCTATTTGTGTGTTGAGGATTCCTCAATACTATTATTTTTATATACTTTAAAATTTATGCAGCATACATAACAGTGAGTCTACAATCCTACGTCGTAAAGGAGGCCAAGTATCAATCCAGCAGGTTGAGAAGTAAAAAATAGGAATGAAAATGGGGATCTACATAAGCAACAGTATGTATCAACTCACCTCCTACATTACACTGCAGATGAATCCAAATTTACCAAAACTATGAGAACTATTCACTAAAGAAACTGAATATACTGTCCAAAGAGATCTAGGCCAGAGTCCTGCCCAAAAGGAAAGCCTTCCTCATTCTTCTTCTGGACAGAACTTTCAGCCCAAGGATTGGCTCCTTCCACTACACCCTGTCAATCATTAGGGGTCCAATCCTAAAGCTCCCAATCAACCAAAGCTTACCAAACACATCTGGAAAGCCTTCAAGAGCAAAGGAAAAAGTTCAAGAAAGAAGTAACAGAAAAAACGAGGACTCCAGAGAAACACAGGATTTTAAAATAGGGGTAAGGGTGGGGGGATGGAAACAGAATGTTTCAATTTACTACCCTCATAAAGATTGGAGATAATAAATTAAAAACTCATTAGATAACCAAAGTTGAGAAAAACTCCTAGAACATAAAGGAGAAAGATATTCAAAATACAAAACAGAAGAAACAAGATGATCATCTAGGGGATCAGAGCGCCAACTAATAGGCATTTCAAAAAGAATTAGGAGAAACAAAAATGGGGAAAAGCCCATTAATACCAACTCAAGATAAAGGGAGGATAATGCTAACAAGTTATGAAGTACTAGAAGTTCCCAAATGCAGTGATCACAAACTACAGAATACTTTAGGATGCTCTGTGTCCTGCCAGCTTCACCCCACCAAGTGGTACTTTGACAAAGAAAGAGGGTTGCCAGGATCACCAATTTATCCAGTTTAGTGAGGTAATGGACGCATGCACCCTTTCATTTTTTCTTTTTGTTAAACATATATTCTTTCCAGTTATATAATTTGTAAAGAACACCTCAAAATTTATCTTGCTACTTCTGATTTAAAATCTGTAAAGACTTAGAAAAAAATATACACTCTTTATATACAATAATTTCTATCTAGGTGAAAAGTTCATTCTGATCTGTATCTTATCCAAAGTGTTACTATGAGTAATTTTTCCTTCAACTTTTTTAATAGGACTACTTAAGTATTCTAGGTTTTTCTTTTTTCTTATTAGGAAAATTTTCAAATATGCAGGAAAGTAGACACAACTGTATAATGAACACCCACATTACCTATACTTAACAACTGTTAACATCAGGCAGTATTTGTGTCCACCCACAGAATAATTTTAAAGTAAACTATATACATTATTATTACTGGTAGTAGTTCATCAGGTGGCTATGAAAAGTAAGGATATTTTCTTGCATACCAAAACATTACTATGGAAGATCAGCCTTACTGACTGCTACTCCATCCAGTTCACAATGAGTGAATTGGAGCCTCTACTTCACCCTGTGTACTTTAAATGGCCTTCTGTCGAAGTCAATGTGAGGATTCCTGACATGATAGAGGTCTCACGCTGAAGTTTACTTCTCCAGTTCCTATTAGGACAAATTATCTTAATTACCCTAGATTTCATAAAATGTGAGTATTACTAACTAGGAGTAACTTTGCTATATAAAAATAAAGCAGATCTATTATAAAACCAGTTTTATACTGGCCATTCATGCTAACAATTCACTTTCCAACAACCTGTACTAAAAGAACAAAAACCAATCACTTACTCTGTTTTAAAGTAAGAAAACCCAACTCTATTTCAGGAGCATGATAAACTTATAAAAAAAATCCTCAAGGATTAAAAACATTTCTAAGTAAAATTTGTTTTGTAAATCTAAAAGCACATACATACGCATTTTTCTTGTCACTACTAATATCTTGCCATTCACAAAATTTATACTCTCCTCAAATCTTCTGTTTAGGCACTTTTCATTTATCACTATTGTTGTTTTTTTTTTTTTAACATTTATTTATTTTTGACAGAAAGAGAGCGTGAGCAGGGGAGGGGCAGAGAGAGGGAGACACAGAATCTGAAGCAGGTTCCAGGCTCTCTGGAACTCAAAAAACCTTTTTTTGCCACGTGTACAGCCTTCTTGGCTTGCCAGATTCTTTAAAAAAATTTTTTTTTAATTTTGAGAGAGAGAGAGAGAGAGAGAGAGAGAGAGAGAGAGAGAGAATGAATCCCAAGCATGCTCCCCACTGTCAGCACAGAGTACAGTGCAGGGCTCAAACTCACAAACCACAAGACTATGACCTGAACCAAAATCAAGAGTCAGATGCTCAGTCAACTGAGCCACTCATGTGCCCCTTGCCAGATTCTAGAGGTAGTCCTTTTATATTTTCATAGGGTACATGTATATGTTATATATAAGAAGTTCCTTGAATAATCACTGATACAGCATATTTAGGCCTATCGTGTGTCTGAGAATATGATTTCACTACTTAAAATAATGTGATAATGGTAATATCCTTTACACTTATGATATATCCTTACTGTCACCAATGAGTACCTTCATACATAATCTCTGGTCAGTAACATAATCCTAAAATAGTCTTGATACTCCAGAAAAAAAAAAAAGAGAATGTTTTAAAACAAACTTTTACTTTATTCACTCTAAGATCAAGTCACTACAAAAAGCAGATGATTTTTCTTCAGCCTACAGTACTCTAAGCAACTGAAAACACTGATATTTTAAAACACAGTTATTTCAAAGTACACAATAAACAGGCTTTATCTATCTACACAGGCACATTTTTATAATTTCCAAATATAATTTTATGCCAGCTAAGTTAAACAAAATGTTTAATACTGTTTATGTGGTAAAAGTACAAAGATTACATGCCAGCTTCTAAACACCTGGGCACAAAGGGAATCAAGAAAGAAGGTATTAAAGATGGCTTCAACTCTTTCGCATTTTTTTAAGATAAAATAAATACAGCAAAATTACATACACCTCCTAATATCTAGGCCACCCGAGTGCATGGCTGTTTGTTACATTATTCTCTATACTGTGCGTAGCAAGAATAATTGACTGAAAATAAAATAAGGAAATAGTTCTACACCAGCATCTCAGGTAAAGTAATTTAAACCCCAAATATGATTTTAAAATATAAGAAAATCTTTGTACCTTTCAAACAATTAAAATGGAACTATCCATAAAAGACACAAATGTTTCATGTACACTTCTGTCAAACCAGCTAAACCTTACAATTCAAGTACCAAAAGTGAGGATAAAATACTCCCGTCTCCTTGAAGAGGCAGCAGTCACACTAGCTCAATAGGCTACAAATCTATTTTAGAAGGCTAGAGACTGCAGCTATGTGGGAGGATCTGTTTCCACTACATCTTGAAACTGAAAATCCTGTTCCTCTTAAGTTCATAAAATGATGATTAGCGAAATCCTGAGGACATTCTTTGTTAACTAACATTCTAGAGACACTTTTACAACTCTTTTAAGTTACACAGTGATAATACTGCACAGAAAACAGTTCACGGTTAAACTAAATTGTTAATAAAAAGTGACCATTATGTACAAACTACTTTCCTATGTACAAATAGGTTAGAAAATCATACTCACAAAAAGATCTCATGCATAAAAGCAACAATAAAAACAAAGTACATACAAAATTAAATGTGATTACTTTTTTCTTGGCTGGAAAATCGTTTTGTACTATATAAAGATATTGTTGGTTTTCTCTTAGTTAAGGCTAATATCCTTGGTACACAGAGAACTAAAGACAAATCAATAAAAAAAACATCAGGGAAAGGGCAGAAACCATCATTTCAAAGGAAAAATACAAAGTAAGCAATAAATACACACAAAAGAATTTAAACTCATTCATTTTTTGCATATCAGCCCAGCAGATTTAAAAGATTAATAATACCGACTGCTAAGACGATACAGTTGACCCTGGAACAAGGGTTCGAAATGCGCGGCTGCACTTTACGTGATTTTTTTTTTCATCATGATTAAGTATACTCTTTAATCCCCATCCCCAATTTCAACCCCACGCACACACCTCCCTTTGGTAACCATCAGTTTGTTCTTTATAGTTGAGTCTGTTTCTTTTTCTTTTTTTAATATAATTTATTGTCAAACTGGTTTCCATACAACACCCAGTGCTGATCCCAACAAGTGCCCTCCTCAATGCCCATCACCCACTTTCTCCTCTCCCCCACCTCCCATTCAACCCTCAGTTTGTTCTCAGTTAAGAGTGTTTCTTGTTTTGCCTCTCTTTTTTCCTTTGCTCATGTTTGGCTTTTTAAATTCCGTATGAGTGGAATCATATGTTACTTGTCTTCGACAGATTTATTTCACTTAACATCATGCTGTCTGGCTCTGTTCATGTTGTTGCAAATGGCAAGACTTCATTCCTTGTTATGGTTAAATAATATTCCACTGTGTGTGTGTGTGTGTGTGTGTGTGTGTGTGTGTGTGTATACTTTTGGCCCCCTCACCATCTTTTTTTTTCCAAACACACACTAGAGTGAACTCTGAAAAGCCTAAATCATAGTACACGCACCTATAGTGGCTTTCTAGTGCACTTTGGATTTTATTCTATATCCTTATGGATCTGACATAAATATAGATGTATAGGTATAGGTATAGGTACAGGTACAGGTATAGATACATATGCACAACCCACTATATCTTCTTTATCCATTCATCTATCGATGGACACTTAGGCTGCTTCCATACTTTAGGTATTGTAAATAATGCTGCAATAAACGTAAGGGTGCACGTATCTTTTCAAATTAGTGTTTCTGTATCCTTTGGGTACAGATCCAGTAGTGGAATTACTGGATCACAGGGTAATTCTACTTCAAATTTTTTGAGAAACCTCCATACTGTTTCCCACAGTGGCTGCACCAATTTGCATTCCCACCAACAGTGTAAGAGGGTTCCTTTTTCTCCACATCCTGGTCAACACTTGTTTCTTGTATACATTTGTTTTTGTTTTTTTATAGTACAGTACTATAATAAATGTATTTTCCCTTATGATTTTAACATTTTCTTTTCTCTAGCTTACTTTATGGTAAGGATACAGTACTTAATACATACAACACACACACAAAAAAATGTTTTAATCCTGTTGATGCTATTGCTAAGGCTTTTTTTCTCTATCAACAGTAGGCTACTAGCCATTAAGTTTTGGAGGAGTCAAAGTTTTATGCAGACTTGGGACTACATGGGAACCGGTGCCCCTAATCCCCACGTTATTCAAGAATCAACTGTAGTTCAACTACCAGAAACTTTTTGGAGGGTAGGTTGGCACTACCCATTAAATATATGTAGATAACCTCTGACTTTAAAATTCCATTTTTATAACAGAAACATAATTTGTAGCAATATTCACAGAAGAATGCCAAGAGGTCTGCACAATGAAGCATTCATAGAAAAAAACTGGAAATTACCCAAATGCTCATCAACAAGGCAATGAATGAACAATAATTTATCCACTCGCCGAACAAACATGTAACACCTTTCATGTTACTGGCATTACAGTAAGAGTGAATACCAGAGTCTGAGACTCAAGCTCGTACATCCAGTAAAGCCTGGATTCGGCTACTAGAAAGTTAAGCAATAAAAACAAAACAATTTAAAGAGCACTTCTGTGAAAGAAATAAACAAGGTGAGAAGAGAGTGAATGGTGGAGAAGGGCTATTCTAGGTAAGCATGGGATGACAGGAACATTTGAGCAGAGGAGGAGGAACCAGCCAGCTTAAGATGGGGCAGAACACTTCATGCAGAAAAAAAGTGGAAAGGAAGGTATGAGCTGTTTGGTAAAGGTACTAAAAAGTCACCAGTGTAACAAGAAATCAGGGAACTATGAAAAGAGAAAGGACCAGATCAACAAGGATATAGAATAAAATCCAAAGTGCACTAGGAAGCCACCAGAGGTACACATGTACTATGATATAGTCTTTTCAGAATTCATTCTAAGTGTGTGTATGGAAAAAAAGATGGTGAGGGGCCAAAGAAAAGCAGGGACACCAATAAGGAAGCTACTGTAAGTGGTAAATCATCCAGGTGAGATGCAGTAGTGGATAACTATGTAGACTTTAAAATGAATGAAAAAAGACACAGAAAAAAACCCCACATATCTAATATGCAAAGCATTTGCACATTTTACGACATTTTTGCATACATTCCCAGAATTAAATGCATGTAAAAAATACATTCGTATCTGGGGCACCTGGGTAGCTCAGTCAGTTAAGCATCTGACTTCCACATAGGTCATGATCTCACAGCTTGTGAGTTTGAGTCCCGCATGGGCTCAGAGCCTGGAGCCTGCTTCAGATTCTGTCTCTCTCTCTCTCTCTCTCTCTCTCTCTCTCTGTCTGTCTGTCTTCCCCGGCTCATACTGTCTCTCTCTCAAAAATAAACATTAAAAAAATTTTTTTTAAATACATTAGTATTAGAAATGATACTTTTCCACAGTGCCTGGGTGACTCAGTCGGTTGAGCGTCCTATTTCAGCTCATGGATTTTGTGAGATGGAGCCCTGAATCAGGCTCTCCCTCCCTCCCTCTCTCTCTGTCCCTCCTCTGCTCCCGTGCACGTGCGCGCACACGTACTCTCTCTCTTTCAAAATAAATAAGCTTTAAAATAATTATATGTCTCCAAGAAAATAAATCATTTAGCCCCAATGTGTGTTAACCAGTGATACACAGCATTAAGGAAATGTTTCTAAGCATAAAAGCTAAGTGGCCCATAAAATAGACTTTCTGCAAAGGAAAGATGGTAACTTCTCAGCAACCATTTAGTACCTCAAGGCAAGAACAAATTGCTTAAAAAAAAAAAAAAAGGACATATTCTTTGGATAATAATGTTTTCCAAAAGCAAGGAGATCAAACTCACTGCAGTTTTTATTTTTTTTTTTAATTTTTTTTTTTTCAACGTTTATTTATTTTTGGGACAGAGAGAGACAGAGCATGAACGGGGGAGGGGCAGAGAGAGAGGGAGACACAGAATTGGAAACAGGCTCCAGGCTCTGAGCCATCAGCCCAGAGCCCGACGCGGGGCTCGAACTCCCGGACCGCGAGATCGTGACCTGGCTGAAGTCGGACGCTTAACCGACTGCGCCACCCAGGCGCCCCATCACTGCAGTTTTTAAATACTTAGACAAATAACATTTTATTTAATTATATCAATAGTTTTCCTATTTTTAGTAATTTCATAGAGATTTTCATTCATTTCTTGTTCTACTAAAGTGGTACTATTCTAAGAATCAACTGCATCACAATGTAGTGTGCCAAGTTTTGTGGACTTATTTTAAATAATATATTTTACAGCATAATTTGAGGATGCAGCCTCTTAACATCAGGTAAACATCTAATTTTGCCCTTGATGTATTTAACAATGTACCATTATTAAATGCTTAGTAACTTTAGTTCTGAGCCTAATGTTATTTCATGGAATTTTCCCAGCAACCTTGTAAGTAGACAACATTCCCCAAATTATTAGATTAAAAGCCTGACTAGCAGCCGTTAATATGAGTATAGTTGCTCCGTTAAAATTGAAATCCAGGTCTTACATTTAAGCTCAGAGTCATGTGCCCTTTTAATCAAATCACATATCCCACTCGCACCCCAAAGTTAAAGACAATTAGTATTTAACAATGTTACAGATCAATTCAAGAGAAAGGTTAACAAAAAGAACTATATTCTTTGAACAGTGACTACAGAAAAAGATCAATCTAAGATGTGAATCACTATGTACTTCATACTTTGACTATGTGCCTAGCCAGACAGCACTACTGCTGACAAGAAAATGCAATCAAACACGAGTATATCATGCCAAGGAGATGGAAGAGTTATTTCGAGAGAGTTTCTACATGTTGATCTCTAGGCTCTGACTATAGGAAGAATTAATGGCAGGGAGTCAATGACTTCTAGGAGTAATTTATTTAATGCAATGCTTTCTATCCCTCAGCAATAACCTTCCTCTTTTTCACTTGTAGGAGTCTCCCTTTTCCACCATACCAGCACACAGACCTTTAAAAAATAAGAAAAAAAGTTCAATGTGTGAACCCTGTGAGGGCTGGGGCCCTTTAGTTGCACACTGTATCCAAAGTGCTTAGCATGTAATAAGCTTTTAGGTATTTGGCAGACTAAATGTGCCAATAAGAAAGATGTTCAAAAACTAGACAGTAGAATAAAATGGAATACAAAGGCTTAGACAGCCAACAAACAATTATGTATAACCTATGACACTTCTTAAATTCCTTTAAAAACATGAAATATTCATTTATGAAAGAACATATCTCATCTGAAACAGAGGTCAACAAACTTGTTCTGTAAAGGGCCAGACAGTAATTACTTTAGGCTTTGTGGGCCATAAGATGGGAGTACACCAAAATAAAAAGCTCTGCACAGCAAAGGAAACCATCAACAAAATGAAAAGGCAACATAATGAATGGAAGAAGGTACCTGCAAATGATATACTGATAAAGGGTTAGCATCTTATACAACTCAACACCAAAACACCCAAACAATCCAATTAAAACTGGACAGAGGACCTGAATAAACATTTTTCAAAAGAAGACCTATAGATGGCCAAAAGACACATGAAAAGATGCTCAACACCACTCATCATCAGGGAAATGCAAATCAAAACCACAATGTGATATCACCTCACACAACTCAGAATGGCTAATATCAAAATGACAAGAAATAACAAGAGCTAGCAAGGATGTGGAGAAAAGAGAATCCTTGTGCACTGTCAGTGAGAGTGGAAATTGGTGGAATCACTGTAGAAAACAGTACGGAGGTTCCTCAAAAAATGAAAAATAGAAATACTATATGATCCAGTAACTCCACAACTAGGTGTGTACCCAAAAAAACCCAAAAACACTAATTGGAAAAGATATATGCACCCCATGTTTACTGCAGCATTATTTATAATAGCCAAGATATGGAAGCAACCTAAATGTTCATCCACAGATGAATGGATAAAGAAGATGTGGTATACATATACACAATGGGATACCACTCAGCCACCAAAAAAAAAAAAAAAGGAATCTTGCCATTCATGACAACATGGAGGGCCCTAGAGGGTATTATTATGCTAAGTGAAGTCAGATAAAGAAAAATAAATACCATATGATTTCACTTGTATGTGGAATCTAAAAAAAAAAAAAAAAAAAAAAAGAACAAAAAGCCAGAAAGACTCATCAATACAGAGAACTAGTGGTTGCCACAGTGAAGAGGTGGGGGAATGGGTGAAATAGGTGAAGGGGATTCAGAGGTACAAACTCCCAGTCATAAGACAAATACGTCACAGAGATGAAAAATACGACATTGGGAACACAGTCAATAATATTGTAATAGCACTGTATAGTGATAAGTGGCAACTGTTTATCATGATGAGCAGTCAAGTCACTACGTGGTACACATGAAACTAATACAACACTGTGTGTCAACTATACTTCAACAATAAAAATTAAAATAAAAAACTTTGTCACAGCTACTCAATTCTCTTGTAGTGTGAAAGCAACCACAGACAATATGCACATGAACAAGCATGGCTGTACTTGAATAAAACTTTACTCCTGGAAATTGCAAATCTGCTATTTCCCATAATTTCACATGTCAAGAGATCTTATCCTTGACTTTTTAATCAGTCATTAAAAAATATAAAACGTATTCTTAGTTCTCAGGCCATACAGAAACAGGTGGAGGACAGAAGTTGACCATCCCCTCATTTATTTATTACATACTTTCACTGGCAACAAACCAAAGGCAAGTGAGTTTACATTTTAATTAAGTACATTAAACCTAAATGTGAAGACCCATAACAGAAAGGGTTTTTAAGTGAGTTAACAGGTTACTTGAGAGGTCACACACAGTTTTTGCCTGTATCTTCAGAAAAAGGTTGTGTAAAAAAACAAAACTGGACCAAATGACATATGAAAGCCACAAGAAGACCATTTATTTGGGAAAACCAATTTAGGCCATTAAGACTGGGTATGGACTAAACCAGAATTAAGCCTCAATATATGGATACCTTTAAAAATCTTTTTTTACTATAAAGATCTCCAACTTTGTTTGAAGGACCCTTTAAACTGACTACCAGATCCTTCCAATGGTTCTTACCTGGAAATTTAAAAAACAAGAGGACTCTGCTCCATCCCCATGGTTCTCTATCCCAGTAGAACTAGGATAGGACCCTGGCATTGCAATTTTTAATTTGTTTGAAGCGTCATACATGTTGCTGACATTGATACCCCCAAAGAAGGGCTACAGCTATAGACAAATAATATGATTCAATTCTGTTATATATAACATGCTGTTACATGCATAACAATGTTATATGTATAATGTTTTATATATATAACATTAGTCAGTAACTCAAATTAAATTAAAACAAATGTGACTCCACAGAGTAACCCCAGGACCAGCTCCTAAAGAAGCATCTATTCATTAAGACACTACAGATTCTAATTACTTAATCTTTTAGCAACCTTCAATACCCCACCATACATGTCAAGTTTATGTTACTCTCCCAAACAGAAGGACATTTTTGCTGCCTTTGACAGCTTTACCAGAGTAACAATTTTCATAATCATGAGGCTCTCTTATATTTAGAAAGAATAGCAGAATATTACAAAAGGTAGAGTGAGCTAGAAAGCTTTTATTTTCAAAATGTGACTACTTTCATTATCTCAATACAAAAAACCTTCAAGGAATAACAGCTCTAAATCTGTTCGAAGTCCAAAAATACACCAGTAAATGAGTCATAACCTGGAGGTATATATCAATGTCTCATTGGCATATTGTTTTTTGTTTTCTCAATTTGCCAATTTGTTAATCAAGATTTTGTTTCACAAGTTTTCCCACAATTCCTTCATTTACTCAACAGTTCAAGGACATAGCAATACCAAGGGCATGAATACAACGTATGCATAGATTTCATTTATTGAGTGCTGATGCATAGGGGCACTTGTACCCCAATGTTTATAGCAGCACTTTCAACAATAGCCAAATTATGGAAAGAGACTTAATGTCCATCAACTAATGAATAGATAAAGAAATTGTGGTTTATATGCACAATGAAATACTACGTGGCAATGAGAAAGAATGAAATATGGCCTTTTGTAGCAACGTGGATGGAAATGGAGAGTGTGATGCTAAGTGAAATAAGTCATACAGAGAAAGACAGATACCACATGGTTTCACTCTTATGTGGATCCTGAGAAACTTAACAGAAGACCATGGGTGAGGGGAAGGAAAAAAAAAAAAAAAAAAAAAGGTTAGAGAGGGAGGGAGCCAAAACATAAGAGACTCTTAAAAACTGAGAACTGAGGGTTGATGGGTGGTGGGAGGGAGAGAAGGGTGGGTGATGGGCATTGAGGAGGGCACCTGTTGGGATGAGCACTGGGTGTTATATGGAAACCAATTTGACAAAAAATTTCATATTAAAAAAAAAAAGATTTATTCAACAAATTTATTCAACAAATTTTTATGTAACCGCTACTCGCGAGGATGTGTAATAGATTCTGGGTATACAGTGGCAATTAAAGCAGATATGGTCCTTGCATCCTTGACCGGAAGGGAGACAATAAGTGAATAAACAATTACAAAGAGTGATAAGTGTATATAACTAAGTCACAAGTGGAAGAAGGGAGTAGAATGACACAAGGACAAATGGAAGGTTTTAGAGTGGACAAAGCCTTCTTGAAGGTAATTTTCAAGCTGAGACTTGAAGAAGGATGCAAAAGAGCCAGCATGTAAGGAGCAGAGCAGAAACATTCCAGAAACAAGAAATAACATGTACAGAAGCCCAGAGTCAGGAAGACCCGATCACTTTAAGAACTAAACCTTGAGACCAGAGTGGTTCAATTATAGTGGGAAAAGAGTGGACGCAATGAGATGAGGCTGAAAATAGCCAGACTGTGTAGGGCTGTCTAGCCTTCGGTTAAGGAATGCATTTCTTTTTCCTAAGTGCCACTGAAAGTCCACGAAAGGTCATAAGCTGGTTAATAACAAGATCTCATGGAGTTTTTAAAGCTGGTTTTGGTTATATGGGAAAACAACTGAAAGAGAACAAGAAATAAAAAAGGGAACCTGTAAAAAACCATAGCAAATAGTCCAGGTAATAGATGGTGGCAGCTTAAGCTCAGATCGTAGCACTAAGCACAAAAATAGCTACGCTGGAGAAATACTTTGGAGGTAGAAACAATAAGACTGTTGATGGACTAGTTCTAATAAATGAGAGGAATTAAAGTAGGATAAGTGGAATTAAAGAAGAGTCCTACATATTTGGGTTGAGCAATTAAGTTGTGATACTAAGTTTAGTGCAATGCAGGAAGAAAGAGGAGAATGTTTCTAGAACTGCAGTGTCCAATATGGTAGCCACTTGTTACATGCGGTTATTTACATTTACATTTACTTTCATAAAAAATTTAGTTTTTCATATTGCCATATTCAAATGCTCTAGAGCCACATGTAGCTGGTGGCTACCACACGGGGCAACATAGACGTAGAACATTTCCACCACCACAGAAAATTCTACTGGTGAGTAGAAGGAAGGTGTTACAGAAGGAAGAAAGAAATATATACATAATACCAAATGCTAGGTGGTCCGGCAAGACTAAAGCTAAAAAGTATCCACACGGTTGGTCAACGTGCAGGTCCAATAGGAGCTCAGCAGAGCATATTCGCTGGAATAATGAAAGCAGAGCATGAACTGGAATGGGAGATGAAAAGTGCAGACATGTCCATAGGGTATGGACACACCATGAAATAGAGCAGAGAAATAAATGGGGCATTAGCCGGAGGAAAACAAAGGGTGTCATTTCTAGAATATTCACCCAGCCAACACACCTTTACTGTGCACCCATAACTTCTAGACATTCTTCTGAGTACCAGAGATATAAAATCAGGACAAGATCAGGAGAGGAAGAAAGAACAAACAAGCAAACAATGTTATTTCAGAGTATAATTAAGTGCCACAAACCAAATAAAAGAATAGAATATGATAAAATTAAAATGAGCAAACAGAAAAGACCTCAATGTAGAAGTGGTATCTAAACATGAACCATAAATGACAAGAAGGAACCATCTCTGCAAATGTCTGGAATATACCTGTATGCTACTGGGAATGATCTAAATGAGATGATAAGATTCACTCAACACATACTTACTGATCATCTATTATGTAGTATGACTCTAGGCACTGGGAGGAAGAAAGCAGTGAAGGACACAGACAAAAATCCCTGTCCTTCGGAGTTTACATTCTAGTAGGCTAAGAAAAAAGAAAACAAACAATCAAAAAAACCAAAATATTATGTTAGAGAGTGACAAGGGCTATGGAGAAACATAAAGCAAGAAAGGAGATAGGAAGATGGGGAAGGACTGTGATTTTAGACAGCATAGCAAGAAAAAGCCTGAAGGAGATGAGGAAGTGAGCCATGATATGGGATCATGCTTGACCAGTTGGAGGAAAAACATAACAGCCTGCACAGATAAAGAAGACAAAAGTAGTAAGTGATAAAGAGAGTGTAGACACGGAGGGATTTGTGCTTTTACTGGGAAAGCACCTGGAGGTTTCTGAACAGAAAAGTTACATATCTACTGCTTTGTAAGGGTTACCTCTGGCTGCTGTGTTGAAGAAATATTTTAGAAGAACAAAGGTATAAGTAGGGAGACCAGTTAGGAAGCCTTTGCAGTAACCCAGGCAAATGATTACAACGGTACTGCTATGGTTAGAAATGGTTAGATTTTAGATATTGTTAAAGGGAGAAAAGACAGGATTTACAGACAGGGTTTCCATACTGAGTGTTAGAGAAACAGGAGTCAAGAACAATATGGTTAGGGCTGCCTGGGAGGCTCAGACAGTTAGGCGTGCCACTCCTGATTTCCGCTCACATCATGACCTCGCCATTCATGGGTTCGAGCCCTGTGTTGCACTCTGCTTTGACGGCATGGAGCCTGCTGGCAGTTCTCTGTCTCTGTCTCTCTCTCAAAATAAATAAACACCAAAAAATGAAAAAGAACAATATGATTTGAAGTCTGAGTACCTGGCGCGCGCTCTCTCTCTCAAAAATAAAAATAAACATTAAAAAATCTTTTTTAAAGAAGTGGGGGGCGGGGGTCGCCTGGGTGGCTCAGTTGGTTGAGCATCCAACTATAGCTCAGGTCATGATCTCAGTTTGTGAGTTTGAGCCCCACGTCGGGCTCTGTGCTGACAGCTCAGAGCCTGGAGCCTGTCTGCTTCGGATTCTGTATCTCCCTCTTTCTGCCCCTCCCCTGTTTGTGCGTGCATGCTTTCTCAAAAAAAAAAATATATATATATATTAAAAAAATTAAAAAAAAAAAAAAGAAAAGCCTGAGTTAACTGGAAAGATAACAGTTCCATTCAGAAACAACTAAGAGAAGCAGCCATTAGGGGAAATTGAGAGCTCATTTCTAGAAAAGTTAAGTCTGTGATACTTCTTAGACACCCCAAAATTTTTTTTCGAAATAGCTGGGTATTAGAATCTAAAGTTTAGGAGAGAAACCCAAGCTAGGGATGTAAATTTGGAAGTCAGAAGCAAACAGATTAAATGCCATCTGTTTAAAGCTATGAGACTAGAGAGTGTATTTAGACAACAAAAAGTAAGTCTTAAGACTAAACTCTCAGTCACATCAATAAAGAGATCAGAGAGAGAACAGAAAACCCAAAGGAGACTAAGAAGGAACCACCAGCAAGGCAGGAAGAAAACCTGCTAGCAGACATCGTAGCCTAGAAGCCAAAGAAGAAAGTGTTTCAAGCAACTGTGCCAAATGCTACTCATAGGTTAAATGAGATGAGGACTGTTAATTTATAACATGGTGATTTCCTGGTATGGGTTCAAAAGAAAGGGAGAGTGAATAAAAGCAATTGTTTCAAGCTATTTTGTGTGGGTGATGGGTAAAAGGGGAGACAGGAAGAAAAAACTGTTTTAAAATGAGATAAGCAATATCATGTTTGTGTGCTCATGGGAAGAGCCAGCACAGAAGGAAAAACCAATGATGCAGGAGAAGGGAGACTGACAAGAGTGATAATATTCTTGAGACCAAGAAGGGAACGAGATCTAGTATACAAATGAACTGGTTGTCTTGAAACACTACAGTTCATCCAGTGATGGAGAAGGTAAAGCGCACAGTCACAAATATGGGAGCATGCAGGAATTTTTTAAATCATTCAATATGCTTAGTGAGATAGAAAGCAAGGGTATTAGATGAGGAAGAATAGGGGAGAAGGTGTTGGAATGTTAGAGGAAAAGAAAGATGCAATCATAAAAGAGAGCGAACTAACAGACTGGGGACCACTGGGGATGAAGCCAGGGAGAGACAAAGTTGTTGAAAGTGTATATAAGAAAGTGATTATGATTCAATACGAAATCTCAGGTGGGTGTAAGTGAGGGTGAGGGACCCTGAAAAGGTTAGATGGATATAGATTATAGGTTCTGGTGGGGCTGAAGGGCTGCTGGAATTCAAGTATTTCCTAGAGGAGTAAGGCAGTGGGGCACTTGAAATGAGATTGGAGAGGGGCACCTGGCCCAGTCAGTTAAGTGTCCTGACTCTTGATTTTAGCTCAGGTCATGATCTCACGGTTCAGAGAGTTTGGCCCCACATCCAGATCTGTGCTGGCAGCACTAAGCCTGCTTGGGATTCTCTCTCTCTCTCTCTCTCTCTCTCTCTCTCCCTCTCTCTCTGCCCCTCCCCTGCTCTCAGAATAAACTTAAAAAAAAAAAAAAAAGAAATTAGATTGGGGAGGGGGTAGTAATTAGTATAAGACGAAGCATGCTAGGATATGACAATGGGACCATGTGGTTGAATTAGAGTGAAAAATGAGATCACTGGAGAAGAAAGAAAGGAATAGGCCAGAACATCTTTTATACCAGTGTTCCTCAAAGAGCCAGACCACGACACCATGAGGAGCCTGTGCCAGATTATAAATCAACATGCTGCTTCCTTTATCAAAAAAGACTTGCTGCAAAAAAAGTCAGCTGGACTAAACAGTGAATTTAGTGACAGAGGTGATTTATATTCTGGCACAAACCCCTTATCATAATCCTCACTAGTAACAAACAGTTCAGACCAGACGACATTTTGAGTAGCACTGCTCTACACGGACACTGATATCTCCAAGAATTATGACAGAAATAAAAGAGGACACTGAGCCAAGCTAATAAAGTGTTCAAGGAAGGAGGGAGATGACCCTCCTTACTTTTTCTTCTCTTCTCAAATATCCCAACACCTCCCCAGGAAGTCAGTAGATGACTGAAATAAAGAGGGGTAGTGGGTAGTATAATTTGATGGCATGAGAGTCAAAGATCGAAGTTCTGGAAAATAACGGTTAAGAAGTGAATGAAAAACAAAGACACTTTCTCTACCTCTCAGTTTAGTAGTAAAATGTGTGTAAAAAGGGAAAACATTTACCACTGAGAGAGCTGCAAGGAAGTAGCATTATCAGGGGACAGACTAGGTTACAGTTGGAGTAAGAGAGAGAAGGGAACATTCCCAGAATACACTGAAAATAAAAGGAGTTCTAGGAGTTACATAAGGTACAGTGAGTGATAAAAGGTGGGAGATGAAGACTTAAAAAGTAACGGGATTAGAATCTGGAGGAAGGGATAAGGCTAATACAGAAGAGTTAGGTAGAACTAAAAGAACAAAGTCCTTGAAACCACATGGGTCAGGACTGGCCTCTGACCAGAATATACTATTTCCTCTATTTTATTTTATTTTTTTAAGTTTATTTATTTATTTTGAGAGAAAGCACACACACACGAAAGCGGGGAAGAGGCACAGAGGGGGAGAGAATCCCAAGGAGGCTCTCAGAGCAGAGCCCAACTCAGGACTTGATCTCTCTGTGAAGTGTGAGATCATGACCTGAGCCGCAATCAGGAGTCAAGACACTTAACCAACTGAGCCACCCAGGTGTCCCTCCTCCATTTTAAAGATGGACACTCGATGCAGACTGACAGGGTGTTGAAGGAGTTCCTGCTTAGCTTCTGATGGATGAGAGGGGACTCATCTGAAAAGCAGAGAAGGTTAAATAGTCTTCCTGTCTTGGAGCTTTCTAGAGAAACGTAGTATCTGGGATATAATGGCAAAGGGAGAAATGTGAAGTCCTTTAGCATATAGTCAGGGTATTCTTCAAGGAGATCAGTATGTATTCTTACAAAAAAAAAAAAAGGGATCCAATTAGCTGAGCCTAAAAAAACCAAACTTGAAAATCAAGCAAAATGCGAGAAAACAGACTAAACTTACTAAGCTATCTAAAGAGTTCTATGTCCACGCATACTAGGTGTCCTGTAACATTTGTGTCCACTTTTGCATCTATGAACTATTAGGGAGATATATGTCTGACACCACTGCATTCTTTCAGTAGCTCAGAAAATAATTTAGGTGTCTCAGCCAGCACTTTCTACACAGCGGAATGGAACTCGACTTGGAAACCTCCACAGTTAGATTGAAAAATATTTCTAAGAAACTCTGGTTCCTGCTTTACACATACGGCACTCATCTAGTATGTGGAAAACTTCAAAGACTTGCTCCCTACACTCTTACCCCCAAACCACTTAATTATACTTAAAAAATAGAGTAGTTTACAACAACCACCCCTCAGTGCAAATTACTACAATCATTTAAGATCACCTTCAAATTGCATTTCCAAGAAATTCTGCAGTCATTTTTATATGGACAATGTATAATAAAATGGGTATATGTACATACACATATATCACAATTATTTAAGCTATCATAAAACCCTTTTAATAAAAGAAGCTTATTAAACTAGCCCTTCGGCCTTTGCACATCTTTTACTTCCAAGTCAAATCAACTACCAGCATTTAAGATAAGACTTATTAATCACAGATATGGTTTGTATGCCACAAGGATTTATGAACTTGAAAGAATGTAGACAGGTTAAAAATCTCTCCCCCGCCCAATTTTTTAAACTAATGGTTTAACATACCTGTTACGAATCTTGAAAGGAAACTACCGGCATAACAACATGTGAACGACGAAATCACAAGCAGAACTGTGGGAACGTTAGTGAAGAAATTAAGAGAGGGAAAAAACAGGAGAGAAAACGGGAAGTGCTATGGAGCATTTTCACCCCAGCAACATCCAGCTGTTTGCACTGTTCCAACTGCTGGGAATGAGGGGGAGCCTTTTCAACAAGTTCGAAAGAAATCAAAGGCCGGAAATTTCTGGAATATTGTGAGGGAAACTTTACAGTGGCTTGGTAAAGTTACACAGGGATAGGAGGATAGGCCAGGGAGTCAGTCCCTCTGAGACAGATGTTTTGTAAAAAGTCCACTGATCAGTTTAGTTTGTATTCTATACCATATCATATAAAATACGTTTGTAGCACTATTCTCAGATACTGCTTTTTATAACCAATGTTGTCCTATGCATTGCACTTTCAGTCCAGACATAGCTTGCTTGTCATTTAAACATGTAGTCTGCAGGTTAAACACGTAATTAAACATGTAGTTTGCCAACTTTTCCAACTCCGGAAATGAAAATTTTTACCCTAGCAAAAAAAGATTTAACCAAAATCCAACTGCCTTTATAAATTTATTCTGACCAAATAATAGAATGCCATTAATTTAAATAAAACTTACGTTCAATATATTTTTAATTATCTAAACTTTGTTTTTAAGTTTTGGATTTGGTCTGATAATAGTTTATCTTAAAAGTGTAGACTTCAGGGGTACTTGGGTGGCCCAGTTGGTTCACCATCCAATTTCAGCTCAGGTCATGATCTCAAGATTTGGTTCGTGGGTTCGGCCCCACATCGGGCCTGGAGTTGGCTTCAGATTCTGTGTCTCCCTCTCTCTCTGCCCCTCCCCCACTCATGCTTTCGGCCTCAAAAATAAACATTAAAATTTTTTTTTAGGGGCGCCTGGGTGGCTCTGTTGGTTAAGCGTCCGACTTCGGCTCAGGTCATGACCTCACGGTTCGTGGGTTCGAGCCCCGCGTTGGGCTCTGTGCTGACAGCTCAGAGTCTGGAGCCTGTTTCCGATTCTGTGTCTCCCTCTCTCTCTGCCCCTCCCCCGTTCATGCTCTGTCTCTCTCTCTGTCAAAAATAAACAAACATAAAAAAAATTAATTTTTTAAAAAAAGTGTAGACTTCAGATAAAAACCAGGAGAACATGATTTAAAGGCATTAATAAAATTTTAGGCTGACATGATTATGTACATGCAGTCACAGTATCTCCAGCGTTTTTAATACCTTCACAGATTAAGTTTTGAGATCTCTTTTAAAAATACTTTAAAAAGCTATAATTAAGATGATCAAGTTGTTATTTTTCCTTCTCCTTGACCCAAACCATCTTATAATTCCTAAACTTAATTGAGTCTTCCAGATTTCACAATCACATGAAAATGTTAAGTTCCTGTGTATAATCAATTGATAGAAGGCATCTTCCAAGTGCCAAAATATAACCCTAACAGTTTAACAATCTTATTTCCTAAGTTATACAAACCCACAGATTCATATTATCTTCATTTCAGAATCATTAAGAACTGTACTCTAAATGGAAGTACTGCAGATGTTACAAACTAGCAGTATCCTGCTAATAGGTGTATTTCATTTGTGCTGAACAGTGTCTTTAAACATGAATTTTATTCACCAACATGTGCAAATCAAAGGATGCACATTAATCTGATCCTTCTTCTCTCAGAAAAAAACAATCAGATGATATGACAACATGAACAATACAGTTCATGTGGGAATATACCAACACAATGGCTGGAACCGAAGACTGGCTGCTTAGATGGAACTCGTACTCTCCAATTTCTTGCAGTCCACGGTCTCAGACACCCCATGCTGTCTGGTCCTAGAAACACTGAGAGGCCATTCCCACTATAACAGAAGACCAAACCTATATGGCTTTTGAAAACAATCTTACTTTAGTCACTTATCTTGAATGCCAACATGCTGTATGTCAGCCAATTTCAAGAGATAAATTAAGTCCCTAATAGGTAGACTTTTTCAGTAAACTGTATGTACATGATTTTTAAAGGAACTTTCAAATCTACTCTCATCTCTTATAAAAATCTTGGAAAATTGGGACAGAAGCTATTTGACCTTAGAGATAATAAATGCTGCAAATACTAAGAAGTAACTTGGACATCTAATTCTAAAAATGATTCTTTATGAAGGAATACAATCCATTCTGGAATAACCACTTACATAAAACAATTGAGACATTCTTGCCGTGTTTAAAGAAAAAAAAAACTCCTAACTATAGTACATTTCTCAAATAGTCAAAAAATCATTAACGTTTCCACAATATTATGCTGAATTCCAAGAGCAAAAATACTGTCATTTCCCTTCCCTACATCAACTTTTCAATTTCATTTCAACCACCCATTATGAAAAAGACATCTAAAATTTTTTCTAAGCCGATGAGTTTTCCGTAAAATTAACATCTGACTTCCAAAAGGTAATTGAGAATACACTTTATTCTTGTTACTAATAATCCTATTTGAAACAAGTATATTCATAAAAAAAAGTGTTATTAACAGAAACATAAGAACTTTAATACAGGAGCATGGAGAAAGGTTTTTATTGAAAAACCTAAAGGGCAAAAAATTAGTGTATCACCACCCACAACTCTACACAATGAGAGCCTATAGTAACTATGGTCCAGAGTTCACATACACTGACTCAGCTAGCTTTGTTTTTATCTAGATCCTAACACAGACATATTCCTTAATAATATAACTGAGTTGAGCACTTACTCATGTTTTATCATGTAATGGATTTAGACAAATTGAGTGATTCAATTAACCTTTGCTGACCATTTTACTTTCTGTAACTCATTAAGATGGCTAAACACCTGATCTTTTACCCCCAAATTATCAGTTTTTGGTTTTACCATTATGATGTACTTAACCTACTTAAAGTGACTTAAATATGTGATCCCTATTTTAACTTTGATCTTTCTCCTATAAATATTGGTTAAAATGACATTTTCTCAAGCCAGTCTTTTAATCAGAAATATTAATATGAATAAATTATTCTAGAATTCAAAAGGTTTCCCAATTGATGCTTTCTCATCAGAATTATCCAAAAATAAGATTCCATACAAACTTGCTGGGGGTAAAAAACAAAACAAAACAAAACAAAAAACCAGAAGCATTACATTATATCCACTGGAGGGCACTCAACATGACCAAAGTATGCAAGGAAAACATGCCCTAACACTACTCTCACTCTGCTGCAGCATCAGGTTTGAGGGAGACTGGGGGTGGGAATGTCTCTTAAGAGATGTCCACAATTAAATTTTAAAAAGGCAGTTAAACTCTAAAACAGGGCTCCTAATTTAACTTACTTTTCTCTGTTAAGAGCATCTTTTTCTTCAGAGAAAATAGGTTTTATACATACTTTTAAGGACAGCAGGGTTCAAGCCTCAACAGACGGGTCTAAGTTTCCAATTGAGTCAAGCTCAGTCTTGCATGAAACGCAAAAGCAGCATTCTTAAGTCAACAGAAGAAATAACCTTCTCCTGAATTTAAATGATGAAAAGCCATTGAGTTAATTCCTACTCATTTTCAAGCAACATAAATCACACATTTTCCCTTTGTGGAACCTGAGAAGTATATACTTATTTTAGCCTATTAGCCAGTTATCTAATCACACAATTAGAACAGCATCACATTAACAACGGTCTGTTGAAAAATGAGAACTGATTCTGCAAATCAGTATCCTCTATATTAGGGTACTGGAGGCAGTAGTAGCTACATGCTCTGGAATCCTCAAAAGCAGTCCCTGGTCTTTGTTTACTATTTACTTTTATGGTATAAAAATGTTTTCAGTCAAGCTATTTCAACAGAAGATATCACATTCCCAACAAAAAGAGAGTTACAAGAAAACAAAGTTAATACAACTCATGTTTTCAAAAACAATGTCACAAGTCTATATGCACTACACAACAGTTGCTGATACTGGAAAAGTGTGTCCTACTCTAAAAGGCATTCACCCCTTCCGTCCTGGGTTAGCAATCAAATCAAGCACACTTCCCACCAAGCTCTAAGTACAAACTTAAAATTCACCCCCTGATTATCAGCAACTAGTAAACCATGAAAGAGAAACAAAATCTTGTTGTAACTGAACAGATACATTCTTTCATTTCAATAACACAAAAGTTTCACTTGGCTAAATATACTTAGTCCATTTCTGGAGTTTTAATTTCACCGCTTCTTAAAACTATAAAAAAGATACTCAACCTTCTGAATTACCCACCTCCCTAGTTTCAATATTTACGCTCTTCTTCCCACCCTCCAAACAATAAAGACGGGTATCTGCAGACAGTTTTCCTAAGTGCTACACCTTCAAATACCCTTAGAGAAATTGGCCTACTTCATTCATGTCTTCCCTTCTATTTGGGAAGTATCTCTCTGAAAACAAGCACACAAAACTTTATTTATATGAAAAATTTTTACTCTAGGCCTGACTAGTAATAATAGGAAGCTCAATTCAGTTTGAGAAGTTTAATACTTACTCTACACTCTACATAATACTCTTGGCAAAGACAGTAGTCAGATACAACAATTGGTTCAAAAAAAGAAAACTTTTGAATGCTTCTTGACACTTGAACAGTGGTAAAAAACAGTGGTTTTACTTTTTCATTAACCACCTTATTCTTAAAACTTCATTTTCCCTGGAAACTCTTTAAAACGACTGTTCCCCAACCTCTGGGAGAAGAATCTCAAGCCTAGGACTCCACAAGGACTCTAAGTTGCATGCTATACTAAACTTCCCAGTGCATTTCATTTCCCCCTCAAGGACTTCAGACTTGAATAGTCTCAGCATTCCTTTAATCCTATAGAACAGTCTTCTGCAAGTTTTTCAAGTTACTGTTGCAATCACTTTAGGGCCTTGTCCTTGTACATGGCCTTCAGAACAAAGACTAGGTCAAAGTAATGAATACTGGTGCAAATTGAGCAAATTTTGTGAAATGATATTCTCAAGTAACCATAATGGTACTTTTTTTTTTTTAATCCAGAGATTTCGGTGGGTTTAACTGTGAATGTAAAATAAATACTGAGCAGCCTGTTTAGACCCAAAACAAAGCCTCCAAAGTAGTTTCGGTCACTAATCTAAGCGGATACTTAACAGTAGCGTTATGTAAATACATTTCAAGGCTTGTCGACTATTTTGTAGGACGAAGACAAGTTCACACGAAGAATATCTGAAGGTACTGAATGTTCAACAACTCACAGTAACGAAATGGCTTCCTAAATTCCACACAAAATGCTTTATAACTCCAACGATCTGAGAAACAGTAGCCTAGACTTTATCAAAGGATAGCCGTCTCTTCAAGTTGATGTCTAGTCTAAGCCACCACTATTCACGACACAAAGCTCTCATTTCACTAAAACCACTCCTCGATTTCCTTTTGCCGACCTCTGCATACCAGCAGGCCAGTCTCTCTTCATTCACCACTCACAAACTCAGGGGGGAGGGGAGACCACAGATGTCTGGAAGATACAAAGTATGGAGACAATGCTCCCTCCGAAAGGGAACAGAAAACCAAGGAAACAACTACACCCAACTGCCAAAGCTTTTAAGTTTCGCGGATTCAGAAGCTGGCTTTGAGAACTTCGAAAGCCTCTGTTCAAAATCCTCTCCCGAGACAAAACACTGAAAGAAGTTGCAACACTTGAATTTCATTTGGTCAATTTTGTAGCGAGGGAAAAATTCACTCCGCTGAAAAGAAAAACGTGCTGCAAAAATCATGTTTAGCTGCCATAAAAGTATCTGAGTACATCATTTCTACCAAGATTCTCCTCCAAGCAGTCAGAAGCTGAATCCCGCGGTTCGCTTGATAAGAAACAGTAAAAGCCAGTCGCCCTGGCCCCCGCCCCTATTTTTACAAGGGTCTCACACCCACCGCCGTGAATCCAAGACTCTCAGTACATTGCACGCCGTTTCCACTCACCTGCACGGAACAAGAAAATTTAGGTGCAGGACATGGATTTATTTGTGCAAGCCCTACTGACGCATCGCGCCGTCTGCACTAGGAGTTTGGTTCCTCTAAGGTTTAAAGTTGCTCGGATCCAAACAAGAACCAGTGCCAAACTCACAGAAGCAGGGCATTAAAAAAAAAAAAAAAATACTAACAATTCTCTTTAAGGATTCTCTTAATTCGTTCTCGAGAAACGGAAAGAGGGAATCGGAACAGAAAGTCTCCTGGCCCTATCGGCCCGGCAGATGGGACCTAGGCTGGCGTCCCAGGCCCAGCACCCGTACCCCAACTCCCCGCTGGGGCTGGGAAGGCGGAGCACCCCCACCCTCCGTCCCCACCCCGCCCCCCACCCCGGCCCGGAGCATCCCGAGGCGCAGGGTCCCTCCCCCAAACTCGGCCGCGGCCGGAGCCCCGGACGGAAACCACAGCCTCCCCCCCGCCCGCCCGCCCCCGCCGGCCATCGAGCTCCCGGACGCGCCCTCGCGTCGCCCCCTCCCCTCCAGCGGCGCCCCGGGGGCCCCCGAGGAGCAGCGCTACCGGAACCCGGGCCCGGCCGCCGCCCTCCGCCCCCCGGGCGCGGCCCGCCCCCGCCGCCTCCTCGGCGCCCCCAGCCCGCGCCCCCCGCTCCCCACCCCGGGCCTCCGCGCCGCGCCGGGCCCGGTTCCCAGCCGCCGCCGGGACCGCGCGCCCGCGACGAAGTTTGGCTCCGAAGACGGAGCGGGAGCAGCCCCGGAAGGGTAAGGAAAGGAGCGCCCAAGCACCTCAGGGGAACAGGCTCCTCCCGCCGCTGGAGTCCGACCGTCCTCGGCCTGCTGTTGCGGCTCGGCGGGGACCGGAGCTGCTCCTCGGACCTTCCTCCGTCTCCGCCTCCCCTCGCTCTCCGCTCCTAGGGCCGGGCTGGCGCGGCTGCCACAGACCGAGAGGCTTAAAATGGCGCCGCACAAGGAGCTCTTATAAGTCGCGCAGTGGCCGCTGTATCCTGCCGCCACCGGCGCAGCGCGGAGCGTTCCGCCGCGCGAGGACAAGGGGCGGGGCGCGAGAGAGCGGCGGAAAGTAGTCCCCGCGCCGCCCAGCGCCCGCCGTCGTCCGACCGCCCGGGGCCGGGGCGGGGCGCCCGCGCACTCCCCGGCCGCTCCCCGGAGAGGGACCCGAGGCTGGCCCGCGGTGCGGGTCTGGGGGCCGGCTCGCTAGGGCGCTGTGGTCCGAGGCGGGGAGGCCCGGGGACGGAGGGAGGGCGGCACCCGGAGCCTCTACTGTCCGGAGCCCGGCGCCCCCGCCCCCGCTCGGGCCCCGACCGGGAGAGCCGACGCGGGCTTGCCGCAAGCTTCCCGCTGCCCGCGGAAGGCGGCCTCTGGGCTCCGGCCCTCGGGGGGGTGGGGGGCGGGGGGCGGCGCGGGCCCTGAGGTCGCGGCCCGCCAGCTCCCGGAGCTGCTGGCCGCCGCCGCAGCCGCCCCGCTGTCGAGTCGAGGAACTCCAGCGGTTTAGGGCTTCCGTGGTCTTTGCGGTCTGGGCCTCATTCTCCCCGCAGGACTCGGCTCGTCTGCGAGCCGCACATCGCCCCAAAGCCCCCCCCCCCCCCCCCCCGCCACTGTCCGGGTCGCGGATCCCGCGTCCCGACCGGTTGCTCAGCCTGAATTTGGAAGTGAAACACCGGGCCGGGCCGCCTGCGATCCCTCCTCCCGAAGGCTGTGAACTCTTAGGATGGGCGCCCAGTCCGCAATTCAACAAGTCTTTAGGAGTAAGCGCTGTGAACAAATGACTGATGGAAATGGATTAGATCTAGAACCCTGTCAATTAGGTTAATTCTGATGGATTCCATTTTTATCTGGTTCCACAGTACTACTATCAATAGATTTATTTGTGAGCATGTTTCTTTGGAGGAAATGCATTTCTAAGGTATTACTTTTTTGAGAAATCAAGTATGTTGTTTATGGAAGGAGTAATCAATTAGGCAGCTTGTGATTTTTGAAAACTAATTTTCCATTCCTCAAAAACATTTTCTAATTCGTATCAGCAGGCTAAAATTGGGTCTTCCTTTCCCTTGGAAATGTCTCGATTGTCACCCAGCAAGATAGGCATTTGTTTATCAAAGCTGAAACAATCATGATTGATTCAGTTTCTCTGGTCTATTATTTTATGCTTATTTTTCCTCCAAAACAATGGAGAGTGCAAAAAGCAACAGTGAAAGTTGTCTTGGGTCTTTTATCCCTATAATTAATGAATGCAAACAATAGGTCTTTATACATAGGTATGGGCAGGAAACCTACTTATTCACTCATGGAGTAGGATATGTAGTTTTAGGCAAGCTAATGCTCAGGGCCAACATGTTCTTTAAATAATTCTTTTTTCCCCCCGTCTTAAAGGTATTTTACTACATACAGCGGTAACGTTTAACTGCTATGACCATACCAGTGGAAAAAGTACACACACTAAGACGATGTTCGGTGAGATCCATTGTCTAGAATTACTTTCTCATTTTTATCTGCGCAAGTAATTCTATAGAATTAAATATAGCCGATGGTGGTGATTAACTCGGCCAGTCAGAATTCAAACAAATTAAACTAAAAAAGGTATTTCATCAAAGCAGTGTTTCTCATGTAAACTCAGAGTGTAAATAGCGTTTCCAGGCACTGACCCCCAATTTTAATCCTCATAAAAAGTATTAAAGAATATACAGTTGATTCGATTAGAGTCATACATTTAAAATCAGATGACTGATTAATCAACATTTGAGCAATTTTTCATGGATGTTTCCTTTTTGTATATTCCCTTTGGAGGGGGATTGGTTTTGTTTTTTGTTTTTTTTTTTTTTTCTCAATAAGGCACTCTGTTAAAACTGGTTTAGAGATATTTGCACCATTAGAACCTCTAAAGGATAAAAACTCTTCTATGTTTGTATTTCTTTATTCAGATACCAAAATAATTGAAACATTTTCTATAATTTAGATATCTTAATCCAAATTTGGAATTAAGATTTTTAAATCCCTGCTAATATTTTAGGTAAACACCATGTCATTAAAGGAAATGTAAAATTTGCAACAATGCAGTAAGCTGTGTTTCCTATCCAATTTAAGTGTACTGAAGAATTACTGTGTGACTAGCATTTAAAAATATTAGTTGAATTTAACAGATTGCTCAGAATTTTTATTTTCTTCTCTCAAAAAACAGAAATTGTTCCAATTGTCTCACCAAACATATGAGATGAATAACTTCTGTGCAATAAAGACAAATGCTACCATTAAACCAATAAGAAATACAAGCATCAAAATACCTGATGAGTTGGTCAAATAAGTGCTTTTGTAAAAATGATTTTTCAAAATGGGCCTTGGGCAATATGTTTCCTAAAAAACATTTGGTTATCTTTTTACACCTTCTTCTAGAGCCAGCCATTTGGGTTTGACATGAATTAATCCATTTTAATGCAAAAGACTGCATTAAACAGAAAAAAAAAAAAAGCTGCAAAAGACAAATGGTTCCAAATTTCAGGCTCTGTGCCTAGAAACCAAAAGTGTCTCCAGCTGGTTTAACAGAGGAAGTATTACTTGTCATGATATTAGACCATTGGCACATCAAGCAGTGATTACATGGATTCTGAATGGAAAGCATCCCTTCACTAAAACACATGATTCTGAATCACCTTAGGCAAAGAAAGAAATGCCCAGCGTGTTTGTGCACTTCCAACAGAAACATTAATCAAGGCAGCACTGTAAAGAAGGCCCATTCACTTTTTGGATAGTTAACTATCAAATCCATTAATTAAACATTTATTGAGCACTATGACAATGAGTTTCCTTTAGAGAGAGGGAAATGAGTGGCCGGCTTCTTTTGATTAGGTCCCTTAAATTAATGTATAATTATAGCTGTTAATCAGTCCTACTTACAAGTAAGCAGAAACGGTAGAAAATAAGAACTGTGTAACGAGGGTGTGGTCTCCTCTGGACTCTATATCCGAACCTCCTTGCGAAGAAACCTCTCCCAGCAGAAAGGTAAGACTAAATAATATTCCCTGCATTTATAAACAGTCCCAATTCTCTAAGAAGGCGTGTTAAAAATATTTCTTTCTGAACAACGTGAAAACGTTGGGCAATAATCAGATCAGGTTTTCATTTAGCAGCTCATCAAGTGCGCTATTTATGGATTGGGACTTTTGATTCGCAAATACATCATCTCAGGGTTCAGTGTTATCTTTTGATTTCTTTCCAGCTGAACAGGCTAAGTAGTTGTAAATACCTCTTGTCAGGCTACATGGTTGGCTATTCTCGCACACAGAAGTAATCTAGGAACCCACTGGGCAAATTCGGAGGAGAGCCACCGTGGAAAGCTTGCATCTGGTGCGCTGCGGCATGAGGGAGGGGGCTGTGAAGGTGGTGGGAGGCGATGGCCATGGTGGTGGCCGTGGCAGCAGCAGTGGTAGCTACGATCATGGCGGCTTCAGTTATGCCAGGAACACGGTTCCTGTTTGGAGTTAGCGTTCTCGAGGCCTTCCTTGGTTTGACACAACAGTCCTTGCCATACTAAGGAAGTACATACATTTAATGGCTACCATAGAAAGTGTGAAGGAAAAGCAATGGAGATATCATCCATGATATTCAAAGAACACAAAGGTGTATGTTTCTAAGAATTAAGACAAATACCTACCGCTGCGTTGCAAAGAAATCACGCTTTGGAGACATAACCACCCCCCCCAACATAGACACACACACACACACACACACACACACACACACACACACACTTCTGTATTAAAAATTTCAAAATGGTTGCAGATATTTCATTCACAAGAAGGTTAAAGGCGTTTCCCATCGCAAGAAGGATTAACTTACCGGAGGATTCTGGGACTGCAGATGTATACTGCGGCAAAATCCTAAATTCATCGAAAAAAATCATTTCTGGACTCCAGCTGCTAAAAATAATAGAATTATAGTAAATCATGGATAAGATTAAAATAAGCCATTTTCACATTCCAAAGTGTTCAGGAAAAAATGATTCTTTTCTTTTAACTCATTTCTTAAACAATGCAAATTTTAAAGTAGCTTTTCTTTCCAGAGCACGCAGCGCCATGAAATCGATAATTTTTGATCTTTCGGTTAGTAGGCAACATGGTGAGCTATTGCAGGGACTGCAGGCAGCAGACATGTTCTTGTCAGCTAAAAATTTTCATATTGTTTTTGAATCCATTGAGATTTGTAGATGTGATATCACCGTTTTTTTTTTTTTTGTTTTAGCCTGCACTGGGCTATTGGGGACGCAAACTCTCAGTTTATCGACACATACATGTCTATTGCTTTATATATATTAAAAACAGGGAGTCTTACTGGATCTTAAACAAAAAATTATGTAAAAGGAGTGGCTGGTGTGATTATAATCCCATCATGCAGGGTCCACGGTTCCCATTTAGTGAAATTTCGCAGAGGGCAACTTCTTAAGAACATCCCTGCTGTGCAGAGTGAAAAGCATGAACAAACCAAAGACAGAATTCATCTGTGTTTATATTTTACAAACAATGAAAAACCTACTCTTTGTATGCCTCTTTTCCCCCACCTTATTATTTCATGAAAACTGCAGCATTTTCCCCGCCCCCATCCAAACACTCACCACCCCAGCACTGCAGTGTTCCGTCCCTCTTTTGCTTCTCCTTCGTCTTCTTTTTCGCTTTCACAAATTCTGCACGCGCCATCTTTGTGTGGGGTGATTCTTTGCTAATTTCAGTTACCCATTCTCTTACAAATCGGTTCAGAAATAGAAAATTATAGTGCGCTTTGGGGCTTAATTTGCCTAAATTTCTTTCAGTCTTTCCTTCTGACATAGAAAAATGGAAACGACAGGGGGGGAAGCCAAAAAGAGATATTTCTATTATTTCCATAACCTGTTGTATACAGTGGTGATAAAAAATATTATTAACATAATAGCAACAGCTGCAGCCTAAATAGAAGCTATGAGATAATTAATGTGCTACAACAAATTAATTTGCTGCAGGTGCCTCTGCTGTGAACTGAGTAACCCATGCCATATAAAGTCTAAATACAATTATGATTCCCCCCACACACTAAAGCAAAAGACAGAGCAAAATGTCTTGTTCAGTAAATATTTTGCATGCCTATTGTAAAAAATAAAATCCTCTCCAGCCTCTTCCCCGCCCCCCCGTCCCCCATCAAGCCATCTCAGATGGTTTAGTCATCAGTGGATAAGTGTGGAGTTGGATCGGGTGTGTACGTGTATTAGTGTCTATGTACAGAGTTGGAGGTTTTATGCTGTGTCTTAGTTGGAAAACGTATGGACCGTCTATAAATTTCTTTTTAAGAATTAGAGATCGTTTATAATATTTAAGAGCCCTATTGGTTTTAAAACAAAAATTAGATGGATTAATGTGTATAGCCAGAAGAAAAATAACTGTGTTGAGGAGTTGCCCATCCGAATTAATCTTTCTAAAAAATCATATATCTTTTAAAAGAGAGAAATGTGTTTGTAGTAGTGTAACACGCTTCACTGATGCAAAAGAGACTTTTTTTTTTCCTCTCACTTGCTGTCAAGTTGAACATTTATGGAGAATGGTGGCAGATTATATCACAAGTATATGCCAGAAATACACTGCATCGGGGCAGCTCGGACAGGGGCCTGGAGAAGGTCACAATGCCAGAAGCAAATGTCCATTTTCTGTTTTGCACCACTCAGCAAAAAATAACTTTGGGCCTAGAAAAGTGGAGGAACAGAGAGATTGATTTTTTTTTTTTAACTACCTGACTAAAAAAATTCTCTTTGAGTAAGGCTATAGTCCTTTCTGACTTTTCTTCCAGTTATGCCATTGAATAAAATGACATTCTTGTTTTCACTGTAGCCTTGGTTCGTTGTTTGTTAAAAGTATACATTTTATCGTGGTCTAAATACCCAAGGTTATTGGTTGTTAAAATGTATGGTGTTAAATTTCAATTCTAAATCCTATTACAAATTAGATTATTTCTTAAATATCGCATAGCATTCTACAGCATTTTGATTTAACCTTGCAGACATTTTAGTTCTAGGATAAGATACGAAATTATTCTAACAGAACACTGTTTCAGCTGTACCCAGAAGGGACAGTACACATGCACAAGTTTTCTTTAAAATGGATTTTATTTCCTATATTTCTTTCGGGTGGACAAGTGGTACCTGTCACTAACATCTGATGCAGAGGTACCGCACATTTGTCATAGCATTTCTCATGCGGTGACGGACGTGCGTTTTACTTCATCTTTCTTTTGTTTATACCAAGGCTTCATTCTTCATAATCCATCTTCAAATCTGCTCGTATTTTGAATTTACAATTGGAGAATTTGAGTTGGTGGGGGAAAGAAAAAGAAACAAAGACCATTGGTTCTCTTTAAAAATGAGGAGCAGGAAATGGCCAATTTCTTGGTAAAAATGAGAAAAGTCGACAAGTGTGTAATGTATACATCTCCTCCAGGATTTTCCAGTTATTTTGAAGTCAGCTGACTGTGTCGTTCACACAAATGTAACTCTCTGAAATCATGTAGTTCTATAAAATCGTCATCTTGAAATCAATTAGGGAAAAGAAAAAAACATGCTTTAATTTCTGTTGTTTCAACCAGTTGTCCATTCAAAATATTTTTCTTTCCACTATAAATTGTATTCAAATCCAAGCCATAAGAAATCAACATAGTAAATGTCTAACACACATATTTTTCTTTCCTATTCATGTTCTTTTTTCATAGCATAATAATCCCTGGTCTTCCAGCCCTTCCTCATAGGACTCTTAGTTTTTGGAACCCGTGTTCTTAGATTGCAGTGCAAGTGAGACTCTGCAGGTTCAGAACAATAAAAAAATGGTTGTTGCTGAAAGCCAACTCGTTTTGGGGTGTTTTGTTACATAGGAATAGCTAACTAATATAGCTAAGATTCGATTTTTGGCTTGTTTTTACCAATCAGTAATTGATCATCAGTATTGATTAACTAGCGTGATCCTGAGCTGATTGTCTTCTAAAACAAACATTTTGAAAGATTTTGCATTGTGTAGTCTTCTTAGTAAAATAATTTAGAGTATGCACCCTCTAGATGTGTATTTATTTAAATTATACATATGTACTGCTCTCAATGCTTGCATGAAATATCAGTGAAACTTGGCTTCTTTTTTTTTTTTTTTAAGAAAGAAAGTAAATATAGAAGTTGAAGTATTTTATTTTTTCATCCCAATGGGTCCTCATGTGCATCTTCTGGGTTATATTCATCCACTCAGGACCAGTCATTAAAAGTCTGAAATCTTTCCCATAATCGGCTTTAAAGCATTATTTCACCCCACTTGAATGGGTGCAATTCATTTTTGAAAACTAAACTCAGAGCTTTATTTATTATAGTTGCTGATGATTGCAGAGTCCTTTAGGGAATTACTCATTGATCTTTTCTATTAACTGACTTTAAATAAACCCTCTTTGGTAAAAACTGCCATTCATGTTTCTAGCACAAGTACCGGGAATATATACTGGTTGACGGAATCTCTTGCATCACCCTTTTCTCTTGATACTTAACTCTTTTGTGTGCGCGTCTCCTGTATCTTTCCATTCTTTAACTCTTGTTTTAACAAGGTGTTAACCTTTGCAACAAAGAGGATGAGGATGCCTTTTCAATGTCCAAAGATCCTGATGTACCTCACATGATAATAGTACTTTTAGTATGTGTTGATTGAGACTCTGCACAATGACAAGACGCTCCTATAAAGTCAGTAATGCTTTCTGTTTTATTAATCCCGGCGGAATCGACATGAATGTGAATACTAATCACAAACATATAGGGAAGACATTTTTCAACCCACAGACAATTCTTACTGCCCAAACGGGTTTTGGAGCTCTTGTTTAAGCTGGTAGTGAGGAAGCCACCGTGGTAGGGAAAACAGGAGATGCAAACCCTAGTCTGCGGCGAATTTGCCATGTAACCTGAACAAAGCTCTCTAATCCCCTGAGTCTTGGCATCTCCTCTGCGGTGGCAGTCAGGAATCTAAATGGTGGCTTCCATTTGTTGAGTTTCTGCCGGCTATGAAGCTTTGCCTTTTGCAGCCTAGTGAACTTCACCTTTTCACATATAAGCCTTCTTTTAACCATCACGAACGGTTAAGTAGGGGACCACTATTTTCCCGGTTTCACATTTGGAGAAACTGTGATTTAGGGAAACTAAAGAGTTTGCTCAGATTACACGCGAGATAAACAGAACTGGAATTAGAACTCTAGACCCGTGTTGTCTGGTACAGTAGCCATTAGATGCCTGTGGCCATTTTAATTGACGTTGAAATAAATTATAATTAAAGACAATTAACATTCAATTCCCCGGTCTCATTGGCACATTTCGAGCGCTCAGTAAGCGTATCTGGCTACCATATTGCACAGCAGAAAGAGCCACATCCGTGGTAAGTTCCATCGGACAGGGCTGAACTAGACTGACCAACTGCCAAGCCTGTGCTTTGTACACTGGATTTAACTCTTCCTTGCCCAACTCATTCCTTTGCTCATGCATTTAACAAACATTTACCGAATACTTACCACTTGCCAGGCACCACCACGTTGGGCCTTAGAGAGTTTTCTCATTGTGTTGTCAAGAACAAATGCAACACACATTAAAGCGCTTCTTAAACCGTAAGGTTCTAGATGAAAGGGAGATACGTTTGTGTCGTAGTTGCTATAATGTAGTGGGACTCTACTTCACTGAGGGAAGGGTCTCTTTTACTCTTCTTGGAATCCCGTCCTCCCTCCTCCTCTGGCACTTAGCAGGGTGTAATACCCATCAAAAGTGAATGCAGAACCTCCCATTAGAGTGCACGTATATCAACCCCATCCACCTTTCCTAAATTTGTCCAATTCATTGAGTAGAGTATTCTGAGCAACATGGCAGCTGGAGCATGTGCACAAGGTCTCAGTCAATCAGATACTTCTGCTTGGGACTTTGAAATGGGAGCAGGAGAAATGTAGCTACAGAAGATTTACTGTGTTCTACACTACTGTCACTGTACGGGCAGGCACTCCTACAAGCAACTTTATTGCTGTCCACCCCACCCAACACCCCCTTAAGTCTCCTCCATGGGAGTGGTTTTGCCATTACCACTCGAAGGCACGTGAAATGAAATGCCCATGACCTTCTAGGACTCCTCCAGGCAGCAGAGTCCTACGGTCACTAACTTGCAAAACACAATCTCAGTTCGTCCATACTTCTACCTTCAGTGGAAGGTAAAAATTATCCTCCCTATCCCAGGTAAGACTATGAAGAGAATAGGTTGACTTGTTCCTCTCCCCATTACGTCCCCACAGCCTAGCTGCTTATTTTGACCCTTCTGGTGTTAGGGCTAAGAGGAATGTGGCATCTCCTCATAGACAGGTTACTGTCATGAACTGGCTTTTGTTGTCTGGGTCTGGCCAATGTTTCAAGGTGACACT
This sequence comes from Lynx rufus, assembly GCF_022079265.1. Lineage (NCBI taxonomy): Eukaryota > Metazoa > Chordata > Mammalia > Carnivora > Felidae > Lynx > Lynx rufus. The sequence goes on along the minus strand of NW_025814867.1, from coordinate 8,802,842 downwards.
GTTATGGGCATTGTTGTGGATTTGTTGACAGCTCTCCCACCAGAATGCTCTATCACTCTCTTGGGCATGGTGGGACTCCACAACCTTAGGGTCCTCTTCAAGAGTCTGCCTCTGATCTCAGTCTCTCCTCCCTCTGACGTCCTCACTGTGTCCAGTTCTGGGCCATCTGCTTTGGCATTTCTGCCTGGTGACCTGCCTCACGCCTTGCTCTGACAGCTCTGACAAGCTGTCATATCTTGGTGCCTCAGTTGAAACCTCTGCTCTGACTTCCTGTTCCCCTAAGGATGGCAGAGGGAACCCAGTCCAGTGGGGGCATGGCCACAGTCTGTTCCTCTGATGGTTCTGCTTTTATTTTGAGTCCATTGCTTCTACCTTCCTGGTGATTCTATGAAATATCCCATACCCTTCCAGTAAATTGTTTTCCTCCTTTAGCCACAGCCAGTCAACTTTTATCCTTTACCTAGTCCAATAAATTTTTCATTTTACTTTTGACCATTGTCCATCTCCCTAGTTTGTACATAGTCATTATATCTCTGCTATTTTTTCATATCGCCAAGTAATGCACGCACCGTGTAGAACATGGAAAGAAATCAGAAATATAGAACATAGGATGAAAAAGTGCCACATAATTCCATATCCCCCAGATACCCACATCCAGAGGCACTTCTAATTTAATTTTCAAATGAAATAATGTATTCACAGTTTTATCTCTATTTCACCCTATTCACCAGTTACCACCACCACAACCCTCACCTTTGCGTTGTTATTAATTTCTTCTGTATCCAGCCAGTTTCTCTGTGCATATATAAGTCAACATGAGTTTGGCTTACTTACCCTCCACCTCCCTTCTTACAGAAAAGAGAGTATAATCTTCTCGCCCTTTACTTTTGTTACTTCCCAACCTATCTTGGAAATCTCACCACATCAGTACTCAGAGTACTGCCTCATTTTTTTTTTTTTTTTTTTTTTAAGTAGGCTTCATGCCCAGCGTGGAGCCCAACACGGGACTTGAAGTCAACAACCCTGAGATCAAGAACTGGCTGAGGTCAAGACTCAGATGCTTAACCAACAGAGCCACCTGCCTCATTTGTTTTTATAGCTGCGTGGCATTCCGTGGCACCTTAATTTACTTAACTAGCCCCTTCCCGCTGATGGACATTAGGTGGTTTCCAAGAGTTTGTCATTGCAAATAGTGCCGCATGAATAATCTTCTATGTATGTCATTCGCTTCATGAGCAAGTCTTAGCTGTAGGATAAATTCCCGAAAGTGGGACTGCTGAGTCAAAGGGTACATGCACCAAGAGACAAGAATCAGTATTAGGTATTGCCAGGCGGCCAACAACTCACTGACACTGTCAGTTACCATAGGTATTGTAACAATTTCCATTCTCACCAGCAATGTACAAGAGTGCCTGTTCCCTAGCAGCAGCATCAAAGGAGGAGGATGCTACTGAGCCCCATCCGTGCCTTCTAGACCATCACCTCTATTCTACAGCTGCAACTCTCTGCCCCAGGGCTTTTTTCTGGCTTCAGGAAGCCAGCTTGGCCCCCCCGTGTGAGTGTGGGAGACAAGGCAGAAATGCCTGAGAGTTAATTCCCCACAAACCGCCATCAAAAATGGTGGCCAGGCAGTTGGTGGAGAAACACCCCAGCTTTGTCACTTATTGAGGGGATAGCTCTGAAGTGCGTTCTGCACTGTCTCCCACAGTTTCCCAGCTGAGGTCCAGATACCCATCCTGGTAATTGGCCTAATAACACACCCTGTCATATCTTCTTTCCCTTCTCCTCACTTCCCTGCTGACATTTCCTGCAATCACCTCCCAAGTAAACTACTTACATTAAACTATTTGTCTCAAAATCTCTTTCTGGGAAAACCCAGTCTCACAGCTGGTCATCAAACATTTGGAATTTTAGAAATGATATCTCAGTGTAATGTGAATTTGCATTTCTCTTGTACATGAAGTTGATCATATTTTCATACATTTGAGCTGTTTTTATTTCTACTTCTATGAACTGATGGCCATATCTTTTGCCTATTGGTCTCTTCAATTTCTATAAAATCGATAGGAAGATTAGTTCTTTGTCTGTGGTGTGAATAGTTTTTGCAGTTTGTTGTTTGTCTTTATGGGGTTTGTAAAATGTTTGGTGTTTTTTTTTTTTTCTTCTCTCTTCCTCTTCCTTCTCCTCTTCTACTACTTCTTCTTCTTCTTCTTCTTTTTTTTTTTTTTGCCATTCAGAAGTTTTTATTTTTATGTAGACAAATTAATCACTCTTTATTTTGTGTCTACTGAATCTTTGGTCATGGTAAAATGCTTTCCTCCATCTTAAATTATAGAGGAAGAATTCCATGTTTTCTAATAACACTTACAAGTTGTTTTAGTTTTAATTATATCTTTAATCCATTTGGAATTTATCCTAGAGAACGTTCATCAACTTTTACCTTTGTTGTGCTTTTCTGCACTCTGATCTCTCCCAGGATCACCCACTGCTCTGAAACTGCCCTTGGGTTACTTTGAGCAAAGTGTCATATTTCACTGCCCCAACCTATTTCCTCTTGCAGATGATTATGGGTCTCTTGTCTTTCCTCTTCACTTGGCCTTTACTACCCTTATTAGCAGAAGAGTTTCCCGCTGCAGTATTTCTCTGTCTGGAATAGCCTTCCTGTATCTTTCATTTTCCTGAGCCCGTATTTTATGTCTGCAAAAAGCACATATTTTCTTCCTTTCCCACAACTCCGCAGTTTTTCTTTAGTTCTGTTCAAAATTGCAGAGCAACTCATGTGCCATTTTCATATGCCATTGGATCCCGTCTCTCCTAAGATTGCAGCATGATTTTAATTGCAAGTTCAAAAAAATAATGAAAAAGATTGAGAGGGCCACTAACAGTTTTCTAAATCTGCAGGATTGTTCTGCAACTCAGCACATTGTGGTGTACATTTAAAATTACTTTGTCTTGGGGCGCCTGGGTGGCGCAGTCGGTTAAGCGTCCGACTTCAGCCAGGTCACGATCTTGCGGTCCGTGAGTTCGAGCCCCGCGTCAGGCTCTGGGCTGATGGCTCAGAGCCTGGAGCCTGTTTCCGATTCTGTGTCTCCCTCTCTCTCTGCCCCTCCCCCGTTCATGCTCTGTCTCTCTCTGTCCCAAAAATAAAAAATAAACGTTGAAAAAAAAAATAAAAAAAAAAATTACTTTGTCTTGGCAGTTCACTCTTAGGGAGAAAAATACAAACAAAACAAAACACACGAACAACAACAACAAAAACAACACAAGAACCAAACAAAAAAACCCCAGACGGACAGATAGATAGATAGATGAATAGCCCTGATCGGTATTCATCTGTAGAATGCTAAACAAGTCATGCAAATCATATCTGCACATGAACTTGATTGAATTCTGTTGTTTTGGCCAAAGCAGACAAACTGGAAGAATTAAACCTTTTCTGATTTATTGCTGCCCTACCTGTTTGGCCGTTTCTTAGGTGTATTTCTAAAAATATTGGTCTTGCACTTCGGATGCCTTTTTTGATATTGCAGGCTAATTCTACCCTCCAAATATGGGTGAATCATACACCCTGATCTCCCGGACCTTCTTTTGGTTGAGTAACACCCATGGAGGCACATTCTCTTGTTAGAATGAAAGAAACTCATCATGTCCTATTGGTCTGGTTAACTGTCCTACCATTGAGTCAGATGCTCTATGGAATGTGAGAAAAGGAAACCAGCTTTCATTCCTTCCTCCCATGGGTGTGTTAAGCTCCCTTTGCTCACATATGATACAAAGAAAATACATCACCTCGACCTGTTTACTCAACTGTGTACGATTCTGCTTGTTTACCTGGGGAGAGAATAATGCAACTAGAATAACACAAGATCCCCTTTTGTGGATACTCCGGGCCTTTTTGACTTTTCTTGTAGGAGACCAGGGGAGGGGAACTGGGTAGTGAAATGCCCATCTCCCTACCAGTCCTCCATTCTCTCTGTGAGTTTTCAGTGTAGCCTCTGTGGAAACTTCCATCACAGACATCTTCCCCGGGCACCCCCACCCTCCTCATCAGAATACTCCTCCCCTGAGTGTCACTAGCTGTGGGATTGTAAGACTCCATTATAATAAAGGTGACAATGACAGATCTCAAGGAAGTAGAGCTCCAAAGTGAGGGAGGGAGGCACATCAGAGAGAACGGGCTCTGGGAGCCTGATAATGAGCATGGAAAGGACTTTTTCTGCTTATGGGTGAAAAAGACAGGGAAGTCTCTGTTTGAAGACAAAGCACATAATAATGTGATCACAGAGCTCTCCTAATGGGGCCCATGTGATGTTCAGAAAATGTATTCTTTTCACTGACTTATTCTCACGTTCCAGTGGAAAAGGTCTTCAAATGAGTGTTTACTTAATGTATCTAACTCAATAACACCACACTGTAGCCAAGATTTTTATACGGCAAAGTTACGCAGGCATATATGTTTAATTGATTTAATGACCTTGGGTCTTGTAGATGATTTTTTTGAAACCTCAGGTGGAAGAATAAAAAAAAATGTTTGGTCAGACAGAAATCTTTTAGTAGTGTTGTCAATGTATTTCTAAAGGATTTTCTAACATGCTTAGCTGGGTGTTCCCTTGCCTTTCTCTTCTCCTGAAAGGTAAGGTGGCTTTTTTTTTACAGAAAGTGTATAAATTGGTTCAACCAGCATCACCAGCTTCCCATGTAGCGAATGCTCTGTTTTCCCCACTCTTGAATTTGGAGAAACAGGGCCCGTGTAAGGAGTGACCTGACATCGCCTTGGTGTTCAGGAAGGAAACAGGCCACACCTCTGCCTCGTGTGCCCGAGGCCACTGCTGCCCTCAGGATAGCTGCGTAGGCAAACGCTCACATTTCTCTTGGACTGTGACACCGGGCCAGATTCATTAGCTTGGCTCGATTGAATTGGTATGGCCTCTCCTTTTCTTTCTTGATTTGCCAGTCGCTGAGCCTGGGGATCAGAAAGGCACTCTAAACTCTTGACCCCCAAGCATATGTAGATACTGGGGGACTTTCCAGAGCTAATTCTTTCCCATAGGACTTTCTGGATGGTTCCTGAGATTAGGAACAAGAGGGATGGTCCACCAGCCCCGTCTACTTTTTTGCTTAGCACTAGGGGCTTGAGGTGGGGATCAGGAATGATTGCTAATGGGTGTGGGGTGTCTTTTTGGAGTGATGAAAATCTCCTAAAATGGACTGTCGTGATGGGTGCACTGCTTTGTTGACTATCCCAAAAAATAACGAAATGTGCAGTCTCACTAGGGAAATTGTACGGTGCGTGAATTATACTTCAACAGAACTGTAATGAAAATGTATTCATATACCTTACTGTTAATAATTGACCTAGTCTTCTAGGATCCTATCCTTAATGAAGCTAATGATATGCATCTCTCAAGAGCAACATGTCGTCACCCATGACTAAGTGCAGGTGTCAAAAGATATGAGCAGACCTTGTACAAAGTTTGTTCCTGTGACAGACTCAGCAGCTCATACAGCTCGTGCAAACATTGTCATGCAATTCACTCGGTTCCAAACAGGGAACATGAGCTTTGTTTTATATGCTTAGATAGCCTAAGATTAATTTTTAAAACGTTAGGTAAACAAAAGCTCTGCCATAGATACAACCTTACAGTCGCTACGCGCCTGTCACCTCGTACTTCCTGATTCATTGGCTGCACAAGAACACGCCCAGTGGAACTACAGGTTCTTGTTCTTCAGCATTTTGTGAGAGCTGCTGCAGGCAGAGCCAGTATGCTAGGATGTCACAGAACCAGGGTCTATGTTCTGCCCACATCTCAGAAAGGCTGTACCATTTGGGGACCCGTTCCTCCACACTCTGGTGTTCATCTCCAAGAGGTAACATCTGCATTTCTTTTTAAAGACTGTCCTCAGTCTACTGGGGCACAGATTGTCTATCTGCACAGAGAGCCAGGAGCACTTAGGGATTTAGGTGCCTGTGTACATAGGGAGCAGCTTTAATCAATGACTAAGGGATACAGATGGGGATTGTTGAAATGCCAGCTTCCTTGTCTCAGGCCAAGAAAGCTGTGAGATGCAGCTTATACTCCAGAGTTCCTCATGGGATCAGGTGAAATCACCTGCCCGCGATCACGCTCTTGGCTTAGCTGTTATACTTCCCTGTTTCCTTCCAGGTTTCTCCTGTATCACTTCCTTTACAAATCACCCGCACGGCAATTCTTTTCTCAGAAGCTGCTTCTGGGGATCTGACCTAAGCCTGTCAACCTCCAGACTAATCAGGGTACTTGCGGTAGGCACGCCCTGGCATGCTGTGGGTACAACTGGCCTCAGAGTCTCAATTGGCTGTTTGTGTGAATCGGACAGGTCTTTCCCTCTAGAATGTTGGAGTGTGAGTGGAGGCATGGGATCAGGTGGGACTTGGAACCAAGAGCTAAAGGAGAAAGACACCAGGGGCCTGGTGACATTGTTTGAGCCCCTGGCAGGGCCAGCACTATGGGCATGCAGTCTGTGCAGTCCCATAGGGCTCTGGGCTTAGAGGGACCCTGTATGTAGTTGAATGCTCTTACATTGTCATCATTGTTATCTTGAAATTCTCAATAAGTTTTGAAAAAGGCCCCTGTACTTTCGTTTTGTGCTGAGCCCTGCAAATTGTGTAGCTGACCATGGTCCCTGGATCTAACAATACCTGAAGCTACATTCTCCTGAATTATTTCGATTTGGCAACGCAGCAAATTTCCTGTGGGCTTCTGTCATTGGCAGCTTATAGAGCTATGGTCACAGTCTGGGCTCCCACTTGCAAATGTCAGAAAGTCATTCTAGCCAGTTTAAGCAGGAAAACAATTTGTTCAAGAACATCAGATAACTCACAGAATCTCTGAGAGGTCTAGAGGAACAAACCTAAAGGCCCACGATAACCACGGCCAGATTCTATCACGAACAGAATATACCCCTCAGCACAGATAGCATGTCTGTGCCCCTGACCCTGGTGCTTGAGAGCTGCTTGGGACCTCTGTCGCTGGGAGCTGCAGACTCTGCTGCTCTGGTCAGCAGCATGGACTCTGTGCGCCCCCACATCCCTCAGGGCCCTAGCCTCCCAGTCAGAGTCTCGTGGGGGTGTGTCAGATCGGTGAAGCCCAGATCTGCTGCCTGGACCTTAGGGGCAAGAGCAGTGGAGCAAGAGAAATCCCAGCTTCTATCTTGAGGAGGCATGGGGTCATAAGCCAGGGAATTGCCCTCATAATAAGAAAGGGGTTTAAAGACGCCGGAAGCATCCAATACCCTCTACTTACATACATCTGACTTTTGCTGAGGACTGTGCACATAGGAAGTACAGTAAAACCTTGTTTTGCGAGCGTGATTCGTTCCGGAAACATGCTTGTAAGCCAAAGCACTTGTATATCGAAGCAAATTTCAAGAACCATTGGCTCAGTCGTGATCACATGACATTCGGCGTCACCTACTACTCGTATTGCAAGACATCGCTCGTTTCTCAAGTTAAAATTTATTAGAAATGTTTGCTCGTCTCGTGGAACACTCACAGAACAAGTTACTCTCAATCCAAGGTTTTACTGTCCATATATGATCGATGCACACACTTTCTGCTTCTCTCAGTGATTCTGGGGTCCCCCAGGGTGCAACCCCAACCGATTCTTAGGAGATCCTACCCCTCCCTTCTTGCCCTTTTAGGGGCTGCCCTGGGTCCAGTTTTTGACCCCACCTCCCTGGTGATCTGCTATTATCCGCCCACCTGGAATCACAACCAGGACAAGATGGGTACGTTTCTGCAAGGCAAAATATGACCCCACACACAAAGCAAGTCCCACACACTTACTGCAGCTGGCAGGTATTAAATCTATTTCTATGCAAAAAGATCTCTTCATTGCTAATAATTTTTATGCCAGCTTCCAGCCTGTTCAGAAGGAATATTTTTTTTGGAATCAGGTGTTAACAAAATCGTGAACAAAATAAAATGTACAGTTAGTAATTATCAGCTTCCTTTGATGAATCAGCCCTAGCGTTTGTTATCACCAATCTGATGTAAAAATTAAATAGAAGAACAAAAGTGCGCCTTCGGGAGGGGCATGAAATCAGCATTTGAAAACAACTTTCATCCGTTTTGTACCTTTGTACCGAATACATTTATTTCAAGTGTTTGGAGTACAGAAATGGGCAGAGGGGCTGCTGTGGACACCATGCTCCTCAAGGTTGGGCTTCCTGGCTGTTTTTCAAGAGGCTCTAGATGGTCTGGGGTGAGAATGCGTTGGTGTCAGAGAGGTGAGGTTGGGCAGACATCAGCAGGGCCAGATTCACGTCTGATGGGAGTGTCACTGCGCCGGGGGCTTGAGGACGTACAGGATTTACCACTGAGAAAGTTTGTACCTCTGTACCTCTGCCCTGGGTCCGTTCGTGGACTCTTTTTCAGAGCCTGTACAGCTGGTTGGGGAGGGTTGGCATGAACTGGGCCCCCTCTGAGGTGCCATTCTCTGTCCCATGGCTGGAAGAATTGACCACAGGCCTTCATTCTCCCAGAGAGTCTGGGCATTGCAGGATCCTTCAGAGTGTCTTAAGGGGTGGCGTGGCCCTGAACTCTGTGTATCTGGAATCAGCCAGCGGTGTGTAATAGGTGCTCAGTAAACATTTGCTAACTTGTAAACTTTCATCTCTGGGTGGCTCGGTTGGTTAAGCGTCCGACTTTGTCTCAGGTCGTGATCTCGCGGTTCATGAGGTCAAGCCCTGTGCCGGGCTCTGTGCTGACAGCTCAGAGCCTGGAGCCTGCTTCGGGTTCCGTGTGTCCCTCTCTCTCTGTCCCTCCCCCGCTCACGCTCTACCTGTCTCTCTCTCAAAAATAAATAAACATTTAAAAAAAACATGAAACCATCATCTCTGGTATTTCCACTACCTGAAGTATTCCTTCCCTTTCCTTGCTTCCCATTAGTCACTACAGCATCTTGGAATTTTGACAGAAAGCATAAAATAAAGTCATAAATCTTAAGGGAGCAGTGGTCTCCTGAATGGCAGGAGTACATAGGCACCCAGCGGACATCTTCCATTGCAGTTACTTCCAGATCCTTCTCAAGCGTGGTTCCCGTGTACTGCGCGGGGAGCGTGGGTAACCCACGTCGAATTCCGTGTTACCTCTTGGAAGGAAGCTGCCACGTGAGCTAGTTCCTGAATAACCTGTGCTGTCTGTGTTCACGGACCTTGAAACCAAAACAGAATAGATGAAAAACAGCCACAAGGATGAGAAAGGCAGGTTGAGCCTTCACTTTTTAAGGAATCCATCACATCTGGGAAGTCTCATCCCTACTCCCAAGTACAGGTCTTCACATCTGATATGACTCTTCTTAAGCAATTCTGCCTGAGGCCCTCCCTGTCTGGCATCTTTGGGGCTGTGGTCTCACCTCCTGTGACCCGCGGGAGGTGGCAAGGCTTCCTCTACGTTGGAGGGGAGACACAGAACCCACATAACTCAGCTATCATTTCTGAGATAACCTGAGCACCCTCTCTCCCATCCCTAGTGGGGCCCTTACTGTGAGTCTCAGTTCATCATCAAACTCATTCCTGGGCCTTCTGGGGTGGGAGGTCGCCTCCTGAACTGAGATTCCCTGCCTACAGCCCCTGGGATCAGAGCGACCACGTAGAGCTTCCCGCTCTGTCCCCCCAAAGTTGGCCAAGAAAAGTTCTTCCAGGATTGGTTGGCCAAGCGGCAACTCACCACCAGGGTACTTCTGAATCCTTCCTATTAAGAAGGATGCATAAATTCTCAAAGGTGGCAAAAACATATTTTCAGAAGAGATGCCAGCTCATGCTGGAGGAACACACACAAAAATAAACAATGTGCTGTAGAGCGCCCTCCCCATTCTGGACTCTGAAGCCACCCCGGCTTCCTCAAAAACAGTACAGCCTAAGTGGTGTGGGGCGTGCCTACGGTTATGCACCCCGGCTCTGCCACTTTCCATCTGTGGGATCTTGGGCAAACGACTTGACCTCTGGGTCTCAAGTTGGTCACCCGCAAAATGGGGATAATAATTGTAGCGCCTCACAGGAATGCTGTGAAGATTAATGAGACGGGCTGGTGGCGGACTCAGCATGGTACCTGGAACACACAGTAGGAGCTCAGCGAACATCAATCATTACCTGTCCCTTGGCTGTGATTGGAGGCGCATGGCCTGACGGGAGTCCGGAATACAGAAAGATGCTCTCTTGAGGGGCACAGGAGCAGGACCAGGGGCTTGGGGCCAGCAGTGGATGCTGTTGCTCTGTAGACTCTGAATCAGAACCTTCAACTCTGGCCTCCGTGGTCTGGACAGCTGCCTCTGCCTGGATGACCTTTAAAATGGGCAAGCCCTGAGGCCAGAAAATTGTACTCTTTGTGTGATTGACTTGTCTAATTATCACTCCCTGGGTTCGACCGGCCAGAGATGAGCTCAAGAGAAGAAAAGGGGCCAGATTCCAATAGGACTTCTGTCCGGCACGAAGGAATTTAGAGTTTTCTGGAAACTAGAGCAAGCCTTCCAAGTCTTTTAAGCAAGAGGGTGGTAGGGTCAGAATTACGGTTCTGGAAAAAGCTACGAGGGAAGATGCTGCACCCCGACAAGTGTCCACAGAAGGCCATGCATGCAGGTAGGAGGTAGGACGTGAGGGACATCAGGTGGGGACTCCTCACGTCACTCAAGTGAGAGATGACCCATGTAGACAAAGACGGGGCAGTGGGAATAGAGAGAGGGGAGTGAGGAGAGAATGGACACGAGCGAGAGCAAGGGGGTGTGGCGAGTGGGTGGGTGGGTGCAGGGCCGGGGGGGGGGGGGGGGGGGGGGGAGGGTGGAACCCGGCTGTCAAGTTTCCAGCCTGGACGCATTGCCTGGGGCGGGATGCAGGGCAGGTTTGGGGAAAGAGGAGCGTGCAGACTTGCTGCGTTCCGGGTCATTGGGGGAGGTCCAGGGGGCTCCCTGCAGATGCAGGCCCGGAGCTCGGTGCGTGAAACTGACCAGAAGCACAGCAACAGCTTTAGGGTCAGCCCCGCCCCCAGCCGAGTAGCCAATCAGCGCGACCTCCGCGCAGCGGCACGCCATCTACCCCAAGGCGTGCAGGCTACACCTCTGGAGAACTTGGAGGGGAAGCAATAGGAAGACTCCCTCCCTGCAGGGCCAGAGGCTGGGGAGACACGCAGTCCCAGAGGAGGGTTAGCCCTCCCCTCTGGTCCCCCGGCCTTGCGTCAGGCTGCACGCGCCACCACCGCGTGGGAGGAAAAGCCTGCCCCTGGGAGAATTCTCCATCTACCCTGGATCCCTGGGGATGCCTGCCAGGGAGCACTGGGACTCTGGGGAGCTTTGCTTTCTTGCCTCTGAGGCTCTGCAAAGGCCTAGCTGTCAGCAGGAAACAGGAGGGCCTAATCCCAGAGGTTTGAGGACGCGCGTTGGCTCCCGGAGCCTCCACTCCGGCAGAGGAGGACGCGAGAGTGGCACCGGTGCCCGGTGGCGCTTCACAGGTGAGTGATGAAAGGCGCAAGCCATAGCTGCCAAGGAAAGAAAGAAACACACCAGGCCGTGCCCCACAGAACCAAGTAAAGCAAAGACGGATAAAGCGACTCAGTCACCCTGAGAGCCTGCCTGAAGCCCCAAATTGACCCCTGGGTCCCCTGTAGTTAGGGATGTTGTGTATTTACTTATCATAGATCTTGTGGACGCACCCTGTCAAAAGAGCATCTCTTGACCGCATTTTCGAGTTCCACAGGGCTGACCCTCGGCGGTTTGATGTCAGGAATAGGCTTCTCCTAATTCCCAGGACTTGGCCTATGTGATATTAGAGCTTTTTCTGTGTTCTAGAACCAGTGACCAAAGTCTCTTGAGAAGAGCCTCAGTGTTAAGGATGCATCTGATTCTAGCCTGCGGAAGTGGGGCTGAAATGTTTTCTTCTGGGGTGGAATGGAGGACAGGGGCAATCCGTGTTGCTAACTCCTTTCCTTGTGGCTTCAACTCAAGGCTCCAGTTTGGTGTTGTGATTAATTTTGCCCTAAAGCAGAGTTTCTCAGCCTGGGTATCATGGACATCTTGGGGTCTGATAATCGTTTGTTGTTCGGGGATGTCCTGTGCGTTGTAGGATTTAGCAACATCCCTGGCCTCCAGAGGCCAGTAGCGGTGCCTCGAGTTGTGACAACAAAAAAATGTCTCCAGACATCGCCAAATACGTCTGGGTGGGCAAAATCACGCTTACTTGAAAATTACGGTTCAGAAGGAGGGTTTCTGGTTAGAAGTGGTCTCTGGCTGTTTAATATATTTGTGCCATGAGAGAAGCAAAGAGGATGTGAACACATGACTGTAAACATCATTCTTCATGATGGGATAGCCTCCTTATCACATCCGTTGGGTGAGCCAGATTTTGAACCCTGGTATTCTGCTCACTGGGGATAAAGGATGGGATTTCGGGTGGATCACAGATGCAGTGTTAGAAAATATTGAACCAGGGGCACCTGGGTGACTCAGTTAGGCATCGGACTCTTGATTTCTGCTCAGGTCATGATCTCACAGTTTACAGGATGGAGGGGGCCCTACGTCAGGCTCTGTGCTGACAGCACAGAGGCTGCTTGGGATTCTCTCTCTAACTCACTCTCTCTCTCTCTCTCTACCGCTGCCTTGCTCAGGTGTGCTCTCTCTCAAAAGAAAATTAACTTAAAAAAAAAAGAAAGAAAGAAAATGTTGAATCAAGAGCACAAAACTTGTTTCTTTCAGCCCTACCAAAATCTCAGGTTGGTGCTAGCCTCTTTCCTATCTCAATAATATGCCTTTGCTATTTTTCTTTTTTTCTCCCATTTTATCTCAAAGGACTAGCTTTTCTACTATGCTTCATAGTATCATTCTTTTGATTGTTACTCTAGACATTACAAAATGCATCTTTAATTTATTGCAGTCTATCTCAAATCAGTACTTTTACCCCATTCTGAACAATGAAAGACCCTTACGACAGTTTTTTTTTTTGAAAGGGGGAGGAGTAGAGAGAGACTGAGAGAGAGAGAGAGAGAGAGAGAGAGAGAGAGAATCCCAAGCAGACTCCACATTGCCAGCACAGAGCCTGATGTGGGGCTCGGACCCATGAACCGCGGGATCATGACCTGAGCCGAAATCAAGTCAGATGCTTAGCCGAATGAGTCACCCGGGTGTCCCAACAACAGTTTGAACCATGTATCTCTCCCCTGCCTTTTTGCTCTCATTTTACTTCCACACATGTCATATGTTGTTATTACTCTTGGTCTAAACAGTCCGTAGTTTTTTATATTTTTTAGGTGCACTACCTCTCTGCCTGTACTTCCTTCCTTCTGTCTGGAATTAGTTTCCTTCCGCATGAAGAAGCCTCTTAAGCATTTCTTCTCTTTTAAACACAGGCAGAGCAGACCTCAGGCGAAGAACATTACTCAGACATTAACGTCTGAATTTAGTCAGACCAGTTTTTGTTTCCGCATGTTTGTTGGAGTTCTCTGATATTTTAAAAACGCGATCATTTTCCCCCATTTAATTTACCAAAGGAATCCACTGGGTTGATTTAAAGGAAAATATTAAGCGAATACTCATCCAGATGATACAGATCAAAACTGAGAAGGGGGGATGGAGATTTCCAAAGTTTGGTAGTGATAGTTCACGAGCTTCAAGTATTCATATAGCTCTAGGTTACTTACAGTTATCTTACAGTTATTTTTTAATAGCTGCCATTTAAAGCATAAACTCTACGTGTCAGGCAATACACTAAAGACCCTATACAAGCCAATGGTCAGGGTGTTATTATCAACCGGTACCCCATTTCTCTTTAATTAGCAAATTTCCCATGTGTGCTAGCTTTCTTCATTTACTCACTCAGTAAATGGTTATTGGGCATCTTCTCTGTCCTAGTCCTGGCTTTGGTGCTCAGCATACTGTAGTGACCAAAATCTCTGCTGTAGAGGTGCTTAACAGCAGACGGCAGACATTCATCTAAAAATCCCCAAAGTAAGTATGTAACTGCCAACGTGCAGAGGGCTGGAAAGAGAACAATGCTGTAAGGTGCTACCAGGGTTCCCGGAACTGTCTGGGTGATTAGGGGGAGCTTTCTGAGACCACTCAGCTGGGAGTCTCTCCTCTCACCCCTCCTCTCCTCACCTGGCCCCTCTCCCATACCCTTCGGGTCCCCACTTATTTCCCAAGAGCCTTTCTCAGATGCCTGCGTCCAGTTAGATAGTTGAACTGCTGTTAGCCTGTACCCTAGTGAATACCCTAGACTTTTCCTTTTATAGAATGTCACCTCATTATAACTACAGCTGACCCTTGAATAACATGGGTTTGAACTGCATGGGTCCATTTGTATGTGGATTTTTTTTTTTTTTTTTTTTACAATATAGTCCTGTAAATGTACTTTCTCTTAGGATCTTCTTAATAACTTTTCCTCTAGCTTACTTCCTGGTAGGCATACAGTATGTGATACACATAACACACAAAATCTGTGTTAATCAACTATTTACGTTATCAGTAAGGCTTCCTGTCAACAGGTTAGTTTTGGGGGGAGTCAAAAATTATACGCAGATTTTTGACCGTGCAGAAGGTTGGTGCCCCTAACCCCTGTGTTGTTCAAGGGTCAACTGTACATAATTATTTGGGTAATCATTTTTTTAGTATCTGAGAGCGCACTGGACTAAGTTTCACGAAGGCTGAGAAAATGTGTGACATGTTCACTACCATGTAACCTGTGCCTGGCACACGGGAGGTTCTCAGCAATGTGGATGAATCAAAGCAGACCTCTCCTGACCTTAGGTTCCTCATCTGTAAAGTGAACCTGATGATCTTGAACTCACTAGCGTATGTTTTTCTTATTGTCTTTTTTCAAAAACAAAATAAATGTGTCAAGTACAAGGCACGTAGGTAGTTTTACATATTATTCCCTGCCCCATTTTTTTGCTCACCTACCAGAGGTGGCTGTTTCCTTGGTGTTTCTTTTCTTTTTCTTTTTTTTTTTTAAATTTCTTGCCTGTAATTCTTTTTTTTTTTTTAATTTTTTTTTCAACGTTTATTTATTTTTGGGACATAGAGAGACAGAGCATGAACGGGGGAGGGGCAGAGAGAGAGGGAGACTCTGAATCGGAAACAGGCTCCAGGCTCTGAGCCATCAGCCCAGAGCCTGACGCGGGGCTCGAACTCACGGACCGCAAGATCATGACCTGGCTGAAGTCAGACGCTTAACCGACTGCGCCACCCAGGCGCCCCTCTTGCCTGTAATTCTATGACCTCCCGCATTAGCCCATTCTCAGAGTTCCACATTCTTCTCCCTTCTCCCTCCAGAAATACATCACCCAGGCAGGCTTCCAGTTTTTCTTTGTGGTTAGGGAAGACTTCTCCCCACCCTGTGGTCTCTGACAAACATTTGCTTAATCATGAACAGATTTACAACTTAATTACAGGTCACTTAAGCTGGCCCTAGCTGGACTGGGGGTGCTCCAAAACTCACCTTTGAGGAGGGAGAGGGATGCATTAAATCCTTTAATAAAATCCCTTATCCCCACCAAAAGGAAAGCAGAAATATTTTTCATGTACTTTTAGGAAAAGCAAACACATGTGTTCTAGATCAAAGAAGCAATGGTCAGTTGTCACCAAGCTGGGCAGGCCATGAAGCACATCAGGACAAGTCCCTCCGTTTTACGGATAAGGGAACTGAGGCCCAAGGAGCATGGTTAGTTACTGGCAGAGCTCAAACCAATGTTGGGACCAAGACTTTTGTCGTTGTTCGGCAGTAGCCACTGGCTTAAATGATGTATCTTTTCCCTTTTTGCCCACATGTAACGGATGAACATTTTCCTGGGCAACTAGACTGTTTCCTTATATCACTGAAAGGGGACCAATTAATTAAATAATTTAACAACATTTTCTGAATACCTGGGTCGGATATACTGTGCCAGGGTCTGGGTAAGCAAAGATAATAGGACAAACTCACTGTGCCTCATCCAGAATGGTTGAATTCTGGGACATGTATACACAGGAGTATTCTGGGTTGGAGGTTCAAGTTGAAATCCTTCGAGATCTTTATTCTGGGCTTCATCCTGATCAGAGGTTTCATAAAGGGAGAGAAAAAAAGATTAAGGGCTTTCCAGAAAGAATAGCTTAAGTGGCTTTGCTTTTCTTTATCTCTGCTTCTCCCTTGACAAATTTGGATCCAAAATTGTGAGGGTTCCCCTGGAAAAGGGAATGTGTAGGTGAATCTGTGCTTGTTCTCAGCTGCTATCCTCCTCACTTCGGCTAGCTATTCCTGTTTACCTCCTTCTACTGGCTGGAGTTTGGTTCTTGCCTGGGGAATGGCAGCCAGCCCTGCAGGAACTAAAGTGTGATCCCCAAAACTGTTACCTCATTTGTCCCCCAGAAGTTTCTGTAGGAATTCTGATCTCTGCTGGCTGGCCTTGCTCTCTGGTGTTCGGTCCTTTCTGCTTCTTATTTGCCTTGCTTTGATTACTAACATCCTCTCGGTTCAGGAAGCGTGTGCTTTTGGCCTCTATTAAACTGCCCAATAGAATGTCTTACGGTGATGGAAATGCTCTATAATCTGTGCCATCCAGACAGTAATCACTAGCCACATGTGGCTGGCGAGCACTTGAAACGTGGCTAATATGACTGAGGAAATGAATTTTCTAACTTTGTCTACTTTTAATTCATTTAAATTTAAAAAACCACAAAGAGTGGCTACCAGAACCAGACAGTACAGGTCTAGATAGAGACTTTCCCTGGCCTGGATCACTAGCAAATCTTTGGGCTTTCACACTCGTGGAACACCTACATTCTTGACATTATCCATCCATCCATCCATCCATCCATCCACTCATCCACTCATCCCAGAGATTGCCACTTGTCCCATACTCTCAGATGTGTGTTGAGAATACAAAGGTGAATCAGACATGAACGCTACCCTTAAGAAATCCACAGCCTGGAGGAGGGAGACAGATAAACAAACATGGCCACCATTACCTCCAACATTATATCCTTCTTGGTATGATTAATAGACTTCAGAACAGGGGTGCCTGGGTGGCTTAGTCAGTTAAGCATCAGACTTCAGCTCAGGGCATGATCTCACAGTTTGTGGGTTCGAGCCGTGCTTTGGGTGAGCCCAGAGCCTGGAGCCTGCTTCAGATTCTGTGTCTCCCTCTCTCTCTGCCCCTTCCCTATTCACGTTCTCTCTCTCTCTCTCTCTCTCTCTCTCTCTCTTTCTCTCTCAAATATAAATAAACATTACAAAAAAAAAACAGACTTCAGAATAATAGTAGGGACATAAAAGGGGGCATGGTCAGTTACACTTAGGTTTGGGTGGGTGGCTAGTCAGAGAGGACATAGTTTTTGTGATCAGTCTTGCAAAGCAGCAAGAGGAATATTTAGCCATATGCTATTCTGTGCATCTTTAACACCTTCCTGAAGTTCTAGTAGTTAATCTTTGGTACCTTGAACTAAAGACCAAACTGGAGGTTTCTGGGGATGGGGGGTGGATTGAAGAGCAATTGATTCTTTTTAATGTCCTGCTTAGATATTTGGATATTGCTTATGTTTTTTTCCAAATATTTCAAAATATGAATAAATAGACTATATCCCATTGAAAAGAAAATTAGTTTTTTCTAAGCCCTGGTTGTTGTCCAAAGAAAAGGGATGGTCAAAGAGAGTTTTCTTTTTTTTTTTTTTTTCCTTACAAATGGGCCTTTATAACTTTTAAGGAAGAGGAAACTGAAATATGGAAATTGTTATCATTCATTTTTATTCTCTTTCATAATTACTTGAGTCTGTTAAAAAGAGTTTTTAAAAACCCCTCATGAATTAAACTATCTTTCAGAAATGTCTAGAGAGACAAGAATTCCAAGATGTCAGAAGACTGAAAGAGCCCCTACTTCCTGAAGAGTCATGTTTGTGTTACAGGGCCCATCAGCAGTATTTTGTCTGTTCCAACATGCTCCTTCCTTGCACTGGGGAGCTGTGCGTCCCCAACTTCAAGTATGATGGGTGGGGGTGGGCAGTCACAAGACTCTGATCCCTTCCCGGGAGTCATGTGACCCAAGTAAGGCCAATCAGGGTCCCTCTCAGATTTTTCAGTTGGTGTTGGAGAAGGGCCCTGTCCCTGGGATTATGGATCAGGAAGGAGTTTGAAATTGGAGAATGGTGGCCTTGTTCCTAGTCGCCCAGAGAAAGCATGTCTGCTGTAGGAGAACATAAGCCAAGCAGATATAAGCAAAGAAAAGAGAAAGAGAGAGCTCTGGTCTTATTTCTCACCCCTAAGAGGGCACATAAAAATGAGCTCTGAATGGCTCAACAGGATTAGGGAAAATATGTCGGTTAAGAGAAGCTAAATGTAGGTGGTTCACTGAGAACTTTCAGTGTGGTAGAGATATAAACACAAGATTTTTTTCCTACTCATTGCTATTCTTTGCAATATATGCCTTTTTTTTAATTTTTAATTGTTCTTGGCAGATTTCATAACTTTCTGGCCACCTCCAATGATT
Organism: Lynx rufus; assembly: GCF_022079265.1. Lineage (NCBI taxonomy): Eukaryota > Metazoa > Chordata > Mammalia > Carnivora > Felidae > Lynx > Lynx rufus. The sequence goes on along the minus strand of NW_025814867.1, from coordinate 8,784,367 downwards.
AAACATAGCCAGGTCCCATTAGAAGCACCAATCTTCTGTCCAATGCCATGATTTCTCCTCTGCCGCTGCTGTCTAGACTTGTGACTCAGAGGACTTGTATACGGGAAAAACATAGTCTTCCTTTCCCTTATTCCCCCTCCCTCTTGTTTCTAGCTTGTCTACACTGAGGCAGTGGGGAGGGATGGGAAGAAGGGATCAACTTACATGACTCTTATGTGGTGAAGTGGTCTTGATTTCTCTCTGGTTCGATCTGGTTCTGTTTGAAACTTGAGGTCATTTTGGATGTGGCCATCACTGTGTACGCAGTTTTCCTGGGGCAGTTTTGTTCCACGTCTTCCTATTGTTAAAGATTTGTTAGAGGTGACCGTGTCTCCCCGCAGGCAGTTCAGTTTCCAGCACCCTTTCTGAGGCGGTGTCTCCTCTCTTGGCTGGGGGACATCTGGGCAGCCCCACACTTCCTGCCTCCCCCTCTACCTCTGCATTCCTTCCGTCGAGGTGGAGGTGCCTCTCTCTATTTCTTCCTGGGCACCTTTATGAGTTTTTTCTCCAGGTAAGAAGAGGATGTCCACATGTGTCCTTCACCTTCAGGAGACATTTACAAATTCTCCAGCCACTCTCCAAACAGGTTCCTCCCTGACTGTTGCCAGCACTAGAGAAAGCCGGAGGGACATGAAATCTTCTCTTCTTGTAGATGTCCCAAACATCCATGAGTGATTTTCCTGATCCTTTCTGCCCATGGTGTGAAGAGGAGAAATCCCTCTTATCTCCCCATCATTAATGGAGAGGTATGGAATTGACTCTTGCCAGGAACCCCGTGCTCACCGAAAAGCCACACAGAACTCTCCACTCATCTCCACTTCCTTTCTTCTCCTCAGTGCTGTCTTTATAAGTACCATCCAGGGACAGGGTTGGTGATTGATAGCAGAACGGACACTGCTGCTCCCTCTTAGTAAGCCCGGTAGGAGATGCCATCTTTTTCAAATGTGGAGGTTATTAGCACCAAGGGTACCAGTTGTCAATTCCATGTAGACAAGGAGGCCTGGTCAGAGTATGTTACAATCATTTGTAAAGGGTCTTTCCACCTCTAAACCAAAAGACACAAAGAAGAGTACATCACTCAATGGCTTGGGTCATTTTTCCTGATGGGTTTGGATTTCAGACAGGCCATGGATATGGATATAGACTGCATACAGTCTATGCAGATATCCCTAGGTGGGCAGGAGGAGAAGCCTGAAAAATGCTGAATAGGATTTGTACCTTACCTTGAGGCCAGTGTACAAGTATTCTTGGAGAGAGATTCCATAGGTTGGAAGACATATCCTCACCTGTAAAACTGCTACCAGTATGAAAAGATGCCTGCTATCTCCATTTACTACCTATGTGACCCAAGGCAATCACTTTTGCTTCTCTGAAACCTCATTTTCCTCATCTGCAAGGTGGGGCACTACTATTGACCTTGCTATGTGGATTAGAGATGTATCATGAGTCCAGTAAGCAGGAAATATCAGTCTTGTTTCCGTTCCTATTCCCTGTAACAAAGATGACATCCCTGCTTTACTTCTCAAAATGAATAAGTTTAGTAGATTGTTCCTACCAAGAGGTATGGGAGTTGGACTGGTGATGGGGACATATTTTGGAGCTGATGTAGATACTTCTGGTGTAGCTGCCCAGGTTCCAGCAGTGACCGTAAGTTATGTCCTTGCTATATCCCCATTCTCCTCAGGGAATGATGCCTAAAGCTGCGTGAGGTTTTAGTAAAGGCTGCCATTCCTAGGAAACCACATTCTTGACTTGATGGGGTCAATCATAGTGCTTCAGCTCCTGACACCAGTGATTGGTCTTGGGATGGGAAAATATATAGATGACACCTTGACCCCCTAGGTTAGATACTCTATGAGAAATTCTAATTCTTAAAAGCCCATCTGGGGTCCTTGAAGCTTCTCTAGCCGGCTCCACCCTATGGAAATGCTTGGTTCCTTTACCTCATCTCTTGGCTGAGCTCTGGGGCCTAAGCTTACGGGGACAATGTGGCCTCAATGGCAGCTTCCCGTCCCTGTCTGCAGCACCTGTACCCTACTGCTGTTCTGTTCCCTGTCATTTCCAATGAAGAACAGGGATCTTAGAATCACAAAGAACTGGGTCTGAACCCTGGCCCTATTATTTTCTAGCTGGGTGAATCTGGGCACAAACTTCATCTTGCTGAACTTCAGGTTATTCATTCATAGAATGGGAATATTAATAGTACCTCCCTCTTGGGGCCACTGAGCCTGTAACCAAGTCCCCCTCCCTCCAATTGTATGTTTGAGATAGGAAAGGTAAACTTCCCATAGGAAAGGTACAGAGTGCTGGACAGATGAGGCACTGATGTCCTTGTGACCCCAATGTCCTTACTAATGGGAAGGCTCATGACACATTTTTAATGGAACATGCTGTCATCTATTACTACTTTAACATGCAATCACTCAGACCCATATCTGAGTCAACACCTGAGCCTCTGCTGCCTTTTCCCTAGAAAGAGACATACATCATTGGTGGTTTCTAGAGGACTGAAGGCCGTGTTCATCCATGAAGGTTGTAATACATCATTGTTTTTTTAAGCACCAAAAATTCACTCTGGTCAGTCTGTAAAATACCTTCAGCCATTTGTGCCAATCCAATGCCTTTGGGGAGAAAAGCTATACATTTTAGGGTTGTAACTCCCCCAAAGAGGGCCTAGTTTCACCCAAGAATGACTTCTCCCATTAATAATTCTGAATATTCTATCTATTTGAGATGACGGACATTAACTACACGTATTGCTGTAATCATTTCATGACATATGTAAACCAAGCCATCAAGCTATATCGTACACAGTGCTGTATGTAATTTAAAAAAGAAAAGAAATCGTCAAGCTCAGGATGGGTAGAGGATATGTTGCTGGTGAACCTCAACAGAGGACATGTTGAAGAAATGAGAAATTAAAACGTAAAAAAAAAAATCTGAAGCTATTCCCCAATATCCATTTGCATTTTAATTTGCAAGCAAATGCGCCCTTTGAACGAAACCTTTCTGTGATTTGATCTGTTTTCCCAAGTTTGAGATGGAGAATAATGATGACTTTAGTTTGAGGAACGATACTGAGCACAGACAACAGATCAAGTACTGAGTGGCACCAGGGACACAAAAATGATCAAAAGACACCGTCCTTACCCTTGACAACTTTGCAAATCATTGTAGTATCATATGGTAAACGCAGTGCTAGAGATGCGCACGGGATGAGGGGTGGCTTGGCCAACTCAGAAGGGATTGTGGGTGGATCTCACTGTGAAATCAATCATGAGCTGGGTGTATACTATGCGCTTCCTGCTGTTTTCTGAACACACTCAGCATGCTTTGACCACAGAGCCTTTGAACATTTGATTTTCTTTTTTTCCGAGATTACTTTTCTCCAAATATCCTTATGGATCACTCCCTCACTATCCGACATCCACGTTCAAATGCTATTTAATAGAGTAGACCTTTACATCCCATGTAGAAGACTACTCTCAACACATTTAGTTTCTATTCCATACCTGGCTTTATTTTTCTTCATTATATCTATCACCACTGACATATTATATGTTTATTTGTTTGTTTTTATTTGTCATCTTTTGACACACACACACAACTGTTAAAATTAGGAAAACAGGGGCCTAGTATTTTTTTTTTTTTTACTTCTGTGTCCCCAGTACATGGAACAGTATTTGCCACAGAGTAGGTGCTTACTAAATACAAATTATAAACGACTGAATGTACTATAGGATACCTGGATGGTTCAAACTTGATCTCTCCATTGATACTGCACCGTTTGGGAAGAAGACTAGTCCAACAAGCAGAAGAAAACGTGGTCGCTGGCTCAATTGAAGGGTGTGTGAAGTGCTAATGGGACTTGAGAGAGAAAGCTATTCATTTCTACTCTGTGGAGAGACAGTGAGGAAGGAGGTGATATCTCAGAAGAGGTCACATTTCCCCTGGATCTTGAAAGATAACGGAGTCCGCCAGGCCAAATGGGGATTAAGAGGAGTAGCAGTGTCTGCGGGGGCGCGGCCCATGTCCCTCAGCCCACTGTCCGGGATCTGGTACCGGCTGCTTCCTGCACACACAGCCCTTGGCCTGCGGCTTTCTCCCGGAAGTGTGCTAGGCAGGCCGGAAGTGCGCTAGGCAGGCCGGAAGTGCCGGTGAGCAGGCGCCTAAAGGAGCAGCCCTCAGCCAGTGGTGGGTGGGCGTTGGAGGAGAGAGGCCCCAACTTCTTTGCCCCTCAGGTGGGACGACTTGGAGGTGTGCTTCATGCTGTTTGCTTGAAGTCTCCAAGGCATCCGGGTCTCTCTCATCCACAGCGGTCTGCTTGATAACACGTTCTTTATGAACTTTCTTTCCTTCCCTGCCTCACTTCCTCACTTCGCTTCAGTTGTTTCCTGAGGTCACTTCCCAAACAATTCCCAAAGGCCAGCGTTGGGAGAACCATCTAAGGGCAGTCACGGTCCCCGAAGCAGCAGGAACGTGGACAAAGGGGGCTGGACTGCACCCTGCAAGCGGCGGAGATGGAGGCATCAGAGCAAGAACTACAACTGTGACTGGGCTGCAGCTCGACTGTGAGATGTGTCTACACATCAGATTTAATAGCAGCGAGATTATGCTGACAAGCGCATAGAGCATCAGCTTGGAGCCAGCATTTCCTCCGTCCTCAGCCGCAGCTTTTAGATGCTGACTTAGACTTCTGGTTTTTCAGCATTCTGTTTGCTGCCCTTTCATTCCAGATTTTTCCTCCTCTGTCAGTCATTGGAAGAGAAATGCTACCCCTGCTGTGAGAGCCAATCTCTCTTGTGTGGAGTGGGCCTTGGGAAGTATCACTGGGGCTGCTCTCTGAGCAGAGAGTGTCTAACATAGAAACGCCAGCTGGTAGCACATCATGGCCCCAGAGCAGATACTAGCTAGTTGGCGGGTACCACTAGTGGGTGGTCTAGGCAAAGGGAAGAAAGATAGGCACAGGAAATGGGGGAAATAGGTGTGGGACTATTTGTTCCTTTGGAGTCGCACATTCACATCAGACATCATTGTCATTTCAGTGAAGTCTCCTTGTCTGAGTGGCCAATTGTCTGAGAGGTCATTAAACAGTACCCAAAGCAGGGACAATCAATAGAAAGGTTGCTTCTGAATAGGCAGGACAAGAGTAGCCAGCGTTTTGAGGTATAAATCCATTCCCAGGACGGCTGTAAATCTTGCAAAGAGGGGGATACTGAGATCTGGTGCTGGAGGTTCTCGGGGCCCCCAGTGTGCTTTCCCTAGATAAGTGACCGCTGGACCTTTGTCTCATCCAGTGGGCCGAGAGGAAATTGAGCTGCCAAGCCATATGAAGTTCCCGCTAGAGATTTGGAGGAAGATGAATGGTACTTAAGTAACAAGAAGACCGTGAAATCAAACCATTAAAAAACAATTTCAAGTCCGGTCAACTTCCCTCACATTTTCACTGTGATAAAGCCCCCCAAAGTCCCTGGATGGTTCCTTTGATCTTGCTTAAGTTGGTGTGTTGGCTTTCTCATCACTTTCCACTGGGGCATACGGGTGTTCCTTGCTTTGGGGAAATGCTGCCTCTGGGAGAGGATGGGGAGATGAGAAGCTCCACTCCCTTCCCTCCACTTCTCTTGTTTTCCAGCCTGGAGACAAAGCTGGGGTTCTTGGGGTTGAAGTCACCAAGGTTATCTGCAGGCATACCTAGGGGAGGGTCTCACTAGGCTTACTGTTCTCTGATTTTAAAAAGGTCTTTCATCGCATCTGAGATCTCTTGTCATTTTCTACCCCAGAAAATGAGATCAAAACAGAGGTCTGGAATGGACTTGTGTGGGTTTTTGGCCCACACGGTACAGGGTGCCTTTAAATCTGGTGTTGGCGGTAGTGGTGGTGGGTGTAACCTAGGATGACACAAATCCCTCCTTCTGCCCCAAAGGCCCAACTTCCTGATTCTCAGCTTTTAATTTTAAAAATAATTCTACTAATGATAGAGAAATGAGTCCTCCTTGTGAAAAATTAAATCAAAACCCTTTGGATAAGATTAAAGGCCCCTTTGACCCACAGTGCCCCCCTCCCCAGAGAGGTAACAGACATTGCAGGAAGACGTATACCCCCTCTTGTCTTTTTCCTGTTTGTTAACATGCACATTATATATTTATATCTCTACAGAACATATAAAGAATGCGTGTTTAAATATATTAAAGACATAATATTTCATAGACTATACTGCGACTTATTTTTCCATTTGACATGGTCCTTCAGTTTGGTAGGACTGAACTCAGAAGCGGCCTCTCTGGTCACAGAACCGGGGGGGGGGGGGCATGAGGGAGGCTGAAACTCAGCCCATCTGTGCTAACTTAGCCCAAAGGGAGGGTTGCTCTTTTCTAACTGGTTTACCCAGAGGGGGCTATCTTTCTCTAATTCATATAAAGATACGGTGTGTGATGTGGTGGCCCTGGGTGGGTCTTCTAGGCTCTATTTAATTTCTTAGTGGTATTCCATAGAGTGGATAGATGGCGTTTTACGTACCCCTCCCCATGGTTAGACGTTTAGTTTGTTTCTAATTTCTCCTGATTGTGGGCGACGCTGCCACTAACAATCTTGTGTATGTCCCTGTGTGCACACGTGTGACTGTTTCTCTAGAGAAGTATTGGGATTTCTGAGTCATAGGGATACACATTTTAAATTCTATGAGACAACGCTAACTTGTCCTCTGAAGGGCCCCACCGATATGCAGTCCCACGGACAGTGCACAAGAGTGCCCGCTTCCTTCATCCTCCCCAACATTCGGTGCTGCCAGACTTGGATATTTCCTAATTTTTTTCTCCTTCTTAATGTGCATCTAATCAACCCTACCGCTCGGGGGTTGTTCTGAATCTATTGTTTTATTTTGCTCCGAGCTTCTTCATCAACTTGATTTCAATCTTCGTTCTCTGGCCACCTGAGCTTCCTGCTCGTTGGTCCATCTACTCTGACAAGGAGCATGTGTCTCATTCTGGCCTGAATTCCAGGTGGCAAATGGGCACAACAGGTCTGCCTCAACCTAGCTGTGTGATCATGGGCCAGCTGCTTGCCTGGGCCTCAGTTTCCCCATCTGCACCACAAAGGAACTGGGTTACAGGAACTCCAGTGTCCTAGCTCTCAAACTCTGGCCTGAATAGGGCTAAAAAATTTCATTTTGAAAAGGCACTCTTGCCCCCATCGGAGTTAACCACTGTTTGGTCCAGCTGAAATGCTTTACTGTGAGTGCACACAGTCAGACATGAATCATTTGAGAAGATAATAGGTAGGTATGTATTTTATTGCTCCAATAATTTGTATTGCCATTCATTTCTGTGTTTTCATGGATGGGGATGGGTGATGGAGAAAGAACCTTTCGTTCTGTACACGCCCTCAACCAGGTAGTGAACATTTCTTTTTTTTTTTTTTAATTTTGTATAGAAACATTTATTTATTTATTTATTTATTTATTTATTTATTATTTATTTATTTGTTTTTTTTTAACGTAAGAGAGTGCATTTATTTTTTTATTTTGTTTTGTTTTATTTTATTTTATTTATTTATTTTTTAAAATGAAATTTATTGTCAAATTGGTTTCCATACAACACCCAGTGCTCATCCCAACAGGTGCCCTCCTCAATACCCATCACCCACCCTCTCCTCCCTCCCACCCCCCCTTCAACCCTCAGTTTATTCTCAGTTTTTAAGAGTCTCTTATGGTTTGGCTCTATCCCTCTCTTTTTTTTCTCCTTCCCCTCCCCCATGGTCTTCTGTTAAGTTTCTCAGATAAATCAGTTCTATTTTCACCTCTATAGCCACCTCCTTCTTGTTCTTCCGGCCACACCTCCCTCATTCATTCAACAAATATTTATTGAGTACCTAGTGTCCCCTGCTCCTTGGTCACTTTTGGAAGGAGTGAGAGTGGAAGATGTAAGGTAGTGGAAAGTGCTTTTATGAGCTCTCATGGTTTCGTCCAGCATTATTTAGTAGAATTGTTGGCGATGATAGAAAAGTTCTGCAAGATCTGTGCTGTCCAATATAATATTGGACTCCAAGTGCCTTGGAGGAAGGAATACAGTGCTGGGGACTTTGCAGCAAATACTCCAGAACTCAGTCTTCTTGATCTTTTCTTTGATGCGTCAGTCTTTTAGTTTGTAAAGGATTGTTTTGAGGATCACAAGTCGTAGAGTGTAAATGCCTTGCATAGGGCCTGGCCCACTGTAGATTCCAATTCCCTTCCCTGCGTCATCTTGGTTCTCAGAATTCCTGCATGCTTCAGACAAGTAAAAGTTTCCACCTTGAGGAGGCAGGACTCAGGGAGCAGAGTCTATGCCCCTGGGAGGGGCAGACTGAAGAGGCCACCTCCCCCTCCAAAGGTTTCCCGAGCCACAACTTCTGATTCACCCAGGTGAGTTGCACAACTTTATGGGTACCACAAATCACATCACTCTCATTGTGGGGATTTTCAAGGGTGGGAACTTACCGCCCCCACGACTGCCTACCTAGACAGGTGCTAGAACATAATAGATGCTCAGTAAACAACTGTGGGCAGGTTAATCACCCAAAGTCCTCATAGCTGAGTGGAAGCCAGGAGCTAGGACTTTTAGACAGCCCTGCCCCCCAGCCCACCACTGCCTCTCCAGGAAAATGCAAGGACTCCAGGTTAGCAAGCCACAGTCTGCCTCTCAGCTTTGCTGCTGCCTGGCTCTGTGATCTTGGCAAGTGCTGCATCTGCTTGGTGGCTTGGTTTCCCTATTTGTCCCTGGGTGCCCTCGAGTTCTGTGACCTGAATACATATGGGCTGCTTTTGCTGGTCAGATCCTGAGGCTGGCATAGGGGTTCAATACACATTTCTCCTCGGATCGGGGTTTGTCCAGGCTGGTCACTGTCCTGCTACCCCTTCCATCCCCCCTGCCCCTCACCATACAGTGGGAGCTTGCAGCTGGCTTCCTGCCACTCCAACAGCAGGCGGGCGGTGTTCTCCTTCCCTTCCCTGACCTCATCCAGCAAGCACTCCAGAGGCAGTCAAAGCAAACAGGACTTGCTCAACTTGGCCAGGAAATCCAGAACAAAAGAGGGCTTCTTTAATCAGCTGTTTCCTTTTGTCATAAGATAAATTGTGAGTAATAACCTTTAAAAAACTGGAACAGGAGAGAAAGTCAGTCACAGATACTTGGATGAAATTGAAGCCTTCGCTTATTTTTCATTCTAACGAGCATGTGAATCTCATGACCAGTACGTGGAGCTGTGGCCGTGTAATGGGGCACTAGACAAAGGGTGTGACCTAGAAGGGGGCACGGTTCAGTGGAGATTAGAAGAACCAGAGCAGACTATCATATAGTATGACTAGGGGTCACTGACTTTCCCTTTTTCACTACTGTACCCCCACTGTTTAGATTTTGGCTAGATTGCGATATGTATTCTTTATATATGGTGTTCACAAGCATGTATATGTATATAGTGATAAATCATATTGGGTTAATGGTCAGCAAATATTCACTCTTTGGTATTTATGTGTGCGTATGCATATATAAACATATATGTATACAGTTGGTGCTTAATAATGATTTGTTGAATGAGTGAATACAGGTGGGATGTCTGGGAATCCCCTAGGAGGGGGCCGTAATCCCATATCCAAGGCTGCTTGAAAGAAGTGACAAGAGGCTGAAAGGCTTCAAAGGGTAGAGGTGAGCAAGGAGAGGCAGTGGGGGTAGGGGTAGGGAGGGGAAGGACAGGGGTTGAGAAGGGGTTGGGGCTTGCAGGCCAATGGAGCAGCACACAGTTGTGGAAGAGGGCCTTGGGTAGGTTCAACCATACAAAGTTGCCAGTACTTGACCATTCTTGACTAAGAAAAGCAACAACTTCATATAGTTCAACCAAATGCTTCAAATGTCACTAAATAGTTAGGGACAAGATCATGTCGGGCCTTATGAGTTATGTAAAGAGACTTAATTTTCTCCTGAGGGCATGGAGAGGCAAAGAGATTTTACCTTTTCTTCTCCTTAAAACCATTTATTTGAGGGGTATGGCAATGTAACTTTCATATCTTATTATTTTCAAAAATTCAGAGGCACCTGGGTGGCTCAGTCGGTTGAGCGTCCGACTTCAGCTTCAGGTCATGATCTCACAACTCGTGAGTTCGAGCCCCACATCAGGCTCTGTGCTGAGGGCTCAGAGCCTGGAGCCTGCTTCAGATTCTGCGTCTCATTCTCTCTCTGCCCTTCCCCTGCTTGTGCTCTCTCTCTCAAAAATAAATAAAAGTGTAAATAAATTTTTTTTAATTCATATTATAGCAGTAGTATAAAGAAATAGAATAATAATCCTATTTGCTCTCACCACCCAGATAACCATAGTCAGTTTGAACTGACATGTCAGTCATAACAATTTAGAATGTCTTTTCTGGACTGTTCTTTTTTTTTTTCTTTCTCAAGTTGTATATATGAAGAGGAGCGAGGCATGACGCTGCTATTTAAAAGCTGACGGTGGCCTCTGTGTCTACGGGAGGAGGTTGTAGGTTGCCGTGGAAAAATTCGTTTTTGTTTTGTGCGCAGAGTGGGAAAAAGATATAGCTGGACTTTTTGGGGTTTAGCTACTGTACCCTTCCATATATGCCTCTTGTGAAGCTGCTGGGGACAAGCTGGCCACATTTGTATGAGGCTCAACGAGTTCCCTGGGACACAGGGCATGGCGGTCTAACACCTTCTCTAAGAAACCACACCAAACCCCAAAACATTGGAAATTTGAAAAACAGAGAAAAACCCAAAATTGAAAATGATGGGCTGTAATCCTCCCACGCAGAATCTCATCATTGACATTTTTGGGTATATTTGCTCTCTCTCTTTCGTTTACATATTTTGTTCACATATATAGTGATAAATTGCATTAATGGTCAGTAAATACTCCCTTTTTGGTATTTACATATGTGTGTACATATATAAATATATACATATGAAACATGCATGATAAATATATGTATATGTATATATATATAGGAATTTTTGTTATATATATACATGTATAAATACACACACAAAATAAATGGTCATGTTTTGTATTTCTCTCCCTCTTGCCACCTTATTTTAGAATTCCAGTTTAGAAATGCCCGAAAGGATCTTATTATCCTGAAATAATCCTTCACAACTCTTTGATGATATGCCCTTAACTCCAAGAAGGTCTTTCTTTCCCCAAAAAGTGCTAGGCTGAAGCTAGTTTTGGTATCTGTTCAGAATCGGAGTCTCCTCCCTTTTGTGGTGTTCTGTTTCTTACCTAATTCACCAAGGGTAGACGTAACTGACGTCTGTCAAGTAACAAGTCAAGTCCCTCAGCTTTTAGAAATGGCAAGGGGGGGGCGCCTGGGTGGCGCAGTCGGTTAAGCGTCCGACTTCAGCCAGGTCACGATCTCGCGGTCCGTGAGTTCGAGCCCCGCGTCAGGCTCTGGGCTGATGGCTCAGAGCCTGGAGCCTGTTTCCGATTCTGTGTCTCCCTCTCTCTCTGCCCCTCCCCCGTTCGTGCTCTGTCTCTCTCTGTCCCAAAAATAAATAAAAAAAAAAAAAAAAAAAAAAGAAATGGCAAGGGGGCCACAGACAGCTTCTCTCTGCCTCTGTGGCTTTCATGCAACATGGATGCAGGGCCAGGACGTCCACACAGAGCCCGGCCCTGCTGCCTCGAGTGGAGCGCGAACACCTGAAAATGACCACGTGGGTGTTTGTTCATTTGACACCCCTGCACTCCTCCCACCACCACCTCCCTCTTCCCTGAGCCCCCTCTACTATGTTCCAGCCTCACTGCCTCTCTATCCTGGGGGGAAGCTTCTCCCACAGAATCCACCTTCCCAACCCAGCCAAATTCTCGGGGGGGCTCTGGGTTGGCCATGAGAGCCAAAGCTCATGGAGACTTGTGACATTCCACTGATGCACCGAATCCATTTTATCTCGGCTTCCGTGTTTCTCTTGGGGACAGGCTTCAGCCACTGGAGACTATTTCGGTGCACGGTGGCAAAGCCCTTCTTTTAATCTCCTGCAGTTTTCTGACTTTCTCTAAGTGTCCTTAACTTTTGCAGCTGTGGAGAGGAAATTCTCTTTCTGAACCCACTCATTTTGCATACGCTCATCCCCCTCTTGGTGGCTTGCCCCTTTCCCTGCATGTCCCCAGGACTGTTACAGGGGCTGCATCTGCAGTTTGAGGGCTCACCGCCCGGCCACCAGGGTTTGAGCAGGTTTCCTTGAAGTCCTCTCAGTTGCTGTCCTCTCAGTCCTTTTGCATTGTCTTGGGATTCGACCATTTCCACTGTGTCTTCTCACATACGTTTTATTAACCGGATGAAATTAAGGATTCCCTGTGGTTCAGGACTCAGAACTCAATCCTTGATAATGGCGCCTTCTTTGTTTATTGTTCTCTTATCTATTGCTTTCCACAACACACTGTCCAGGCTCATGACAAAGACCTTTGGCTCTTCTTGAATAATACTAATACTTCTCAGAATCAAAATAAAACAACAATAATACTAGTCCATGTTTATGTACCAGGTACTATTCCATGTGCTTTACAGATATGATCTCTTTTTTTTTTTTTTTTTTTTTTTCAACGTTTATTTATTTTTGGGACAGAGAGAGACAGAGCATGAACGGGGGAGGGGCAGAGAGAGAGGGAGACACAGAATCGGAAACAGGCTCCAGGCTCTGAGCCGTCAGCCCAGAGCCTGACGCGGGGCTCGAACTCACGGACCGCGAGATCGTGACCTGGCTGAAGTCGGACGCTTAACCGACTGCGCCACCCAGGCGCCCCAAGATATGATCTCTTTTGACCCTGATGACAATCCCTACTGTACAGATGAGAAAAAATTAGGCACAGAAAATTTAAGTAACTTACTAAAATGCTAGAACCAATGTGTGAGCCCTGTTAATATCCCAGATTAAGAGCCATGGGAATATCTCGTGTGTGGAAATATCTGCATATCCTGTAGGCCCCCTTCCCAAAGCCTGCTCAAGTGGTCTTGGACACTCAGACACTGTTACCGAAACACTGTTTGTCTTGAGGATGTGACTTGTCACATATGTGCTCTTAAAGGCTCTGCATCTGGACCCTTCTTTTGGTTGTTACTGTCTACACTGGCTGCAGCTGTTCTTGTGGGGTCTCAGGGTCATGCTTTATTGGGATTCAGACATCCCCTCCCCAGGCCCTAGCAGCACTCTCTGAGACACATTTCTGATTGTAGCCTCCCCAGTTGTGTTCCTGACCCCTTCGCCTAGCCTTTGCGTGTTTCTGTGACATGCCCCGGGCCTGGGCTGAAGGGAGGAAATTATGTGCATCAGCCACGGGTGACCCTCTGCTTCAAAGTCGCATCTGTGAGACAGGCATAGCCACCAACTTCCAGATACCTGGGGCAGCTGTGATGGTGCATCGTCCCTGGACATCAGTGTTATGTTCCTGTTGGTATATCTCACCCCTGGGTATCTCCCCGCCCCCGCCAGGTGCTGGCTCCCTTGAGTCAGTGTGCCTGGGCTTCCTGCAGCCTTTTGGACCCCAGTGATTCCAAGTGGTGCGCTGGGGCCAGACTGCTAGGATCAGTCTCCCTGGACGGCTATATCTATAATTTCATGGTCATTTTGACTGCTGTAAATGACAGTGGTAGAAAAAAGCCTACACGGAGGGTGGCTCTGGCAGGGTGGGTTGGCCTCCAGGGCAGAGGTGTGGGTTATGGTTGGTGTGAGTCTTCCCTAGAATCTACACTGACCCAGCACCCCCATCAGAGTCTCAGGCCTCCTGGAAACAAGAAGATTTCCCAAAGTACTAGTATTACCAGGGGTCCTGTGTCTCTGTGGGACCCCGCTCCTCCTTCTCTCCATCCAGTACCTGGATGGGTTAGAAAAGAATGGTGTCCCCCCACTGTCGGAAGTGGGAACCAGAGAGGAGGAAGCAGAGGGTGAGAAGCTCCCACAGACAGTGGAGGAAGTGCTGATGTGAGAGTTTGGGCCAGTGGTCCCTGAAGGGGATGTGAAGACATGATCGACAGCAGGAACGCGTCAGAGCCCAGAGACCCATGGCCTCACCAAGGGGAGCCAGGACCAAGGCGCTCAGACGGCAGCTGATAGGCTATTCCAGGGGGCATTCAAATGGCCAGATAACTGGAGAAAAGTGCCCCACCTAATTTAGGATTTTCAAAATTCAGATTAGCAAAGGTGAAAGCACTTATGAAAACGGCACTCTCATACTTTGCTTGGGGCAGCATGAATTAGCACTGGTCCACAGTCCTTTACTGGAAACCCATGGGGCCAGAAACGTGTTGCAATGTTGAATTTCTCAGATTTTTGAAAAACAATATGATGTATAAATTGTATATTATATAACACCCCCTGTAGGAATCAGGGCAATACACACATTTATGTGTCTGCCTGAAATGTACAAATATTCATACTCAGTGGGATAAATAAAGACTGGAAATAGCCTTGTGTCCATTCAGGTCAGGGTCTGACAACAAATGAATTGAGATGTTAAACTTGTAAAGTGTTCTCAGTTTTCAGGGCTTTGTGGATAAGGGATTAGAGACCTTGCGACCTCTTTGCAAGGCACGTTGACAATATGTGTTAAGAATCTTAAAATACGCACGACCTTTCACCCAACAGTTTTACTTCTAGGACTTAGTTCTAAGGAAATGATCATGATTACAAGCAAAAATCCAGCAATAAGGATGTTCATTACTGCATTGTTTTTGTTTGAAAAAGAATGAAAGAAAATGAGAAACAATCTAAATGTCTACCAACACGAGATTGTTTAAGTAAATATAGTACATCCATGCAATGGAATAGGAGATGGTCCTTAAAACTGTAATGTTTGCTTGTTGACTTGGAAAGATGTGCACGATATATTATTTAGAGACAAATTTCGGCTATGAGTACCGTCTTATTTGCGTAACAAAACCTGCAAGAGTAGACACCCCCCGGCAGGGTTATCTCCAGGGTTTTCTATGGTGTTTATTTATTTATTGGTAATGTGAATTCTCTCATTTCTCAGTTCTGAGTTAGGAAAGCAATACTTCCAAACTTGCAGAATTCAGATGTATCTAAGCTGTAAAACCAGACTTCTGCTCCTTTCACCCTTTCCTATCGCCTTGGAAATAACCCATATCCATGGGTGGGTATCTTTCCAGGACCTTTTCTCTGTAAATGCATAAAAACTTTTAAAGTAACTCTTCCATCCATGGAGTTACACCATGTCTATTGGTCTCTGCCTTCATCTTTCACTTGACTCTATCATTAACCTCTTTCCATGCTGCAAGGATGTACGCTTCTCTTTTATCGAAGTGGAGTGGGCACGCAACGTTACATTAGTTTCAGGTTTACAGCATAGTGATTCAAGAACTCTATACTTTATGCTGTGACCACCACAAGCGTAGCTCCCATCTGTCACCATACAGCACTGTTACAATACCACTGACTGTGTTCCCTGTGCTGTGCCTTTCATCCTGCAAGGTGGGACTTTACGCAACCCTTTCCACCTCGTTGGTCATTTAAGCACTTTCTATTTATTTACCATCGCAAATAATATCGCAAAGAATGTTCTTGTATGTGTGCTTTTGTGGACATGTGCGTGCGTTTATGTAGAAGCGTTCTTCGTTTTCGTTTTTCTGCAGTGAACATGTGCTATTTCGATCATTAAAGATATTCACATATTAAAAGATTCCATTAGACTGTTTCTCATAGCCTGAAGGCACTCATTTGGACCATTTTTTTTCCCCCTCAGGATAAATGAGCTATTCACTAGCACCACCTTGTAAATAAATACCGCATATTTTTGGGTCACATAGTTTTTACAGATTCCTTCCCCCCCGGGAGTATCTGGTCCAGGGTAGCAGACAGGAATCAGGGGAGGTGGTTGCAGTTGCCAAACCTCAAGGGGACAGTGAGGGGGGGGTGGATTGTCCTTGGATGGCCCTGGATTTCCACTTTTCACAGACTGTCTGGTGGCCCAAAGACCTTTCCTTGGCTGTCGGTGGTCGCTGACCAGTCCGGAGAAGGCTCCGTTGCTGATCACAGGGGCTGATGGCCTCCTAGGAGGTGGGGTGGCCTCTCTGGAACTTGGGCCCGATGGATCTCCTGGAGGTGCAGGAGGCTGCTGGCTCCACAGGGGTATGTTTTGGGGGGAGAGAAAGCAGAATGGGTCCTCATCCTGGACCCAAACCCTCCAGCCCTTGTCTTCTTGCGCTTGCAAAATAGACACCACATTTTCTCATTGTTCACATACCCACTTTTCTTTTACATTGTAGTGCTCCTGCAATGGCAGGTGGACATCGAGTGTGGGAGTGTCCCTCCCCCTGGCCCTTTCTGGAGCCTATTATTAAATAGGGGGTGTGCCGTCCTACAGTTGGTGGGGTACCGGAGTCAGGGAACATACATGGCCCCTTTATATTCCCCTTCACATCCAGCCCCATGCAGCTCTGCTGGCCCACCAGATCAGGGGCTACAATCCTACTCCTGGTACATAGAGAATGAAGGAAAGGCACTCAAAATTGTTCTGAAATTCAGACTGGACTCAAGTGCAAAGCAAAAGCCAAGCTCATCATCTCTCTCCTGGGTTGCTCAGTGCCCATCCCTTCCCATAATGCTGCCTGAATCCTTCTGTGTAATTAGTGGGGGCATAATTAATACGTGAGAAGAGGCTTTCCAACAGATCTGAGCCAACGTGTTCTCATAAAATGGGACGGGAGGCAGAACCATGCAGGCTCCGACATGTCCACCCGAAATGTCCAGTCTGACAATCCCGTCGTTGTCTCCAGCCGCATGCATTTATACGCTTCTGGGATAGACCAGCCGGTGGAGGAAATCATGGGGTGAGGAGAGGTTCTGGGTGACTGGAGAGGGTTGGCTTTCGTAATGAGCTGGGAAAACCATGATAGCGTTACTCGTTCAATATGAGCATCTTTGAAAGGTGGGTAATTGGGCAGTGGGACTGACTGGGGAAAACACAAAGAAACAAGTATTTATGAAGCAGCTACTGTGTGCCAGGCACTGCGATGCTATTTCATTTGAGCCCCGGGATCAATGTCAAGAGCTCCTCATTTGCAAGTGGTAGCCGGGTTCCATAGTGGTGAGGTGCCAGCCGAAAGCCATGCTGAGAGACTCAGGTTTGTCTGGCTCGTGAGGCTTAAAGGAAAATCATTCTTATCGCAATCTGAAACTCCCTGCCTCTTTTCTTCAGTCTTTCCCCACCAGTCCATCCAGCACAGCACTGCTAGGATAAAATTCTAGCGTCTTGATGTAGATCATTCCCTCCACAACCTGGCTCATCCCTATCTCTGCAACTTGATTCCCTGTGGATGGAAATGTGCTCCCCTTTCAAGGCTTAGCTCAGGTGACATGAAGATATTGGTCTCCGTGCTCTTTGAAGTTGCTTCCAGGCCAGCTGGTCATGGTTTTATGGCTGGAAGGGCCGAGTCTTTCATAAATATATCTGACTGCCAATAGGCAGAAGGAAGCATCCTTGCCCCCAACCAAATTTGCTTTTCTTCTTCTCTTTTGCTTATCCCAGTGACCATCCTCCCCTCTGTTGACCAAGAAGGGCCTGGGTCTCAACACTGATGCTTCTTTTTCCCTCCTACCCTGCCTTGCCCCATCACTGATACCCAAATTGCCCCTAACCCACACCCAGCTCTCCAATTCCATGGTCACGACCCTGGTTCGTCGCTTGCTTGGAATTGCTTCCTGTCTGTCCTGCTACCCTTATTTTTACCCTCCACCCTTTCCAGCAACCCCTTGTTCACATGGCAGCCAAATGAGTATACTCTTCCTAGAATATAAAGCTGATCATGTCATTCTGCTATTTTAAACCCCTCCGATGGCTCCCTCATTCTCTCCAACTCCTTAACATAACTTACAAGGACTTTGTCATCTGGTCACTGATATCTCCCCGGCTGTGTCTCCCTCTTCCCTCTTCCTGCCTCTCCCATGGCCTTATTACACCCCAGTGGCGTGGACCACTTCCACTTCCACAAAAATACATAGGGGATGGGCATTTACATAGTCGCCGAGCTCAGCTGTGAGAGCAATGAAACTTTATTTTTCTGTAACTGAACTCAAATGATTACATGGCTCCTTTTCTGCTCAGGAGTAGAAAAAAGTAATCCTGCCAATTCAAGGTAACTTGACTAATGCTGCCTTTTTTAAATACTTTTTTTACTGTGACAAAATATACATAACATAAAATGTACCATTTTAATCAGTTTTTTTTAATTTTTTTTTAACGTTTATTTATTTTTGAGACAGAGAGAGACACAGCATGAATGGGGGAGGGGCAGAGAGAGAGGGAGACACAGAATCTGAAACAGGCTCCAGGCTCCGAGCCATCAGCCCAGAGCCTGACGCGGGGCTCGAACTCACGGACCGCGAGATCGTGACCTGAGCTGAAGTCGGACGCTTAACCGACTGAGCCACCCAGGCGCCCCAATTTTAATCAGTTTTAAGTGTGCAGTGGCATCACGCTGTTCACATCATTGTACAGCCATCAATATTACCCGTCTTTCGAACTTTTTCATTATCCCAAACAGAACCTCTAAACCCATCAAATAACTCTCCCTGCCCCCAGTGTCTGATAACCGCCATTTCGCTTCCTGTCTCTATGAATAGCCCTGGTTAATACTCAGTGTTTTGGTTACTACTTGGCAACCCCCTCTCTCTGGGGTGATTTACGTTTCCAGGTGTCAAGGGAGATTCACGTCCTTGCTACTCCGTTGGCATGAACCTTGTCTGTGGTTCATGTCCTTGGTCCTGCTGTGGCTACTGGTTGACGGGGCCACATACCGTTCATGCGTCCACATGGACCTCACCAATCCACTGGCCCTCTCAGCCCTTCTGAAGACAGCCCCCAGCCCCAGGAGCTCCAGATGCACACCCGTTCCTCACCGCCTAGCCTCACTCCCAGGTGTAGGCCCCAGGTGCCTGAATCACCATTGCCTCTCTCTTGGGGCACTTGGATTTTCTGCAGAACTCTTCCAGCCACCCTGGGTTATACTTAGAAGGCCAAAAGTCAGTCCCACCTGCCCCTCGAGTGCCCTCTTCCTATTTGAGGAATCCATCACCCCCCCCACCCCCCCCCACCCCCATTCTCAGAATTTCAACCAGGGGTCAGGTAGCAGCTAGCTATGGTTTTGTCTCCTCTCATTCTCCTACCACTAGCTCTGAATTCTCTCCATTTGGGCATAAGAAAGCTATTTCCTTCCAACCTGTGGCATAAATTTACTCCCTCTATTTCAGGGCTCATACCTTTTGGGAACTCAGAATTTTTTTCCTCTAGTTCTTACGATGGAGAACTTTGGCTCTCAAGACTGTCCCTGCTAAGGGTTTCTACATTCATTCATTTTTAGAACAACTATTTGTTGAGCATTTACTATGTTCAGGCAACTTTCTAATCATAGTGAACAAAAGAGACAAAGGTATCTGTCCTCTCCATATAGTCCGATGGGGAAAGATAAAGAATAAACGAGTAAAGTAAATGTCAGCTGGTGATAAATGATAAGGAGAAAAAGCCGAGAAGAGGAGTGTGGAATTATAATTTTGGAGAAGGTTGTCAGAGAAGACCTCACTGAGAAGAGGTATCTGAGTAAAGCAAGGGCAGAGGTGAGGGAGACAACCCTGCAGATAGCTGGGGGAAGAGCTTCCTAGGCTTGAGCGCATGGGAGGTGCAAAGGTCCTGAGCATTTAGTGGGGCTAATGCATTTGGGGTACAACAGCAAAGTCAGGGTGGTTGCCTTGGTGTAAGCAAATAGAAGGTGAAATCCAAGAGGCCCCTGGGGTTGGGGGGACGGGAGCAGGTGATGCAGAACTCTCTAGGCCATTGTAAGGCTTAGGATTTCACTCAGAGTGAGAGGGAAAGCCTTTGGAGGGTATGAGTACAGGAGAGATGTGGTCTAACAGTTCTTAGATGGAGGATTACCTACCATGCACACCCACACTTTCTCTTACCTGTAGACCTTTGCTTTCCTCTTGGCCTTGAACCCTCTTCTTCCCCTCCCCGTTGGTGGATTCCTACTCCTCTTTCAGGGGTCTCCCTTGGAAGCACCTCTTCCAAGATGCCTTGGAGTCATTTGACTCCCACGTGGGATTGGGAGTCCCTTGTATGCCTTCCACGGGATCATTCTGTACCTTTCACGAGTTAACATATGTGAAGGTGATTTTGATCTATAAAGTACCGTCCAAGCATATCTCCTGCTCTTGCCTCTCTTTGTTCTTCTTGCTGTTCTTTCTTATTGCCAATCTTCTTCTTCCTCCTTATTTAGCAGAAGTCCTTCTTCTCAGGGCCAGGGGAAGGGAAGGCAGCATCTCTGGTATTTGGGTGCATGTGTATGTTCCTGGGGGCAGTCTCCAGTGCGTTCATCAGTGTCTCAGGAGTACTTGACCCAAAAAAGGTTAAGAATCATTATAAGTTTTCTCGGCACCAAGGGGGAGTAGGATGGAGGAGGCTTTATTCTTTAGCCCTTCGTCATTCTCTCTGCCCTGCTTTATCTTTCTAGAGCACAGACACAACCTTAAAATGTTAAACCAAACTTTCAAATCTAGATTTAGGCAATATCTGGAATCTAAAGTTCAACCTCAAAGCAATCTCTTCTCTCAGAGTCGTTTGTCCCCAGGAAGGCAGCCGCAATACCCAGAGCTTCCTCTAAGTGCTGGGCAGAGTGATGAGTAAAAGGCCAGGTTCCCTGTGGGGCTCCACTTTCCACGGAGAGCAATTGAGGCAAGAAGGTGCTGAGGAGGACTTGTACCAGGGACAAGAAGCACTGTCCCTAGGGCCCCTGAGAGAGTTGCTTCCCTGCCTTGTGGGCTGTTTGCCCATCATTGCCAACTGCTCTGTCCCAGTGTGGGCTGAGCCTCCTGTGAGACGTGACCACTATCATTCAGTTGAGTTCCCATTTAATATAGCGCCAAGATAAAAACTGAGGATTCATGAGTCCAGCCTGGAAGGTGCAGAGCAAATGTGTGAAAATAAAACATCTCCCACGTTGCCGTCGGAGATAGAGAGTTTATTTATTTTCTTGGGAGTGAAGTGTCTGGTGGGGTCACTTGGCCACCCTCCCCCCCACTTTCTTTGGTTGTTGTTGTTGTTGTAGCTCAGCAGGGCATTAAATTTAGGGAGCAGTCTGATCTGTCATAGTCGTAGCTGGTAGGAGTGTGGATGATGTGGCCCAGAGATACAGGCTTATGAGCTTTGTTATAAATTCTTTAGTCTGCAGCTGGGGCCCTGAGGGAGGGCTCCAGCCCTAGCCTGCTCTGAACAAGCGTGGAATCATAAAAGCAGCATCACGATAACACTTGCAGAGTGCATTTTGAGGCCTTGGTGGAGTTTGGGTACCCCCCCAAAGCAGTCTCAGGAAGCTGTATAGGTTTAGGGAAGTGAGACAGGGAAGGAAAGGAAGTAGATCCGTGTGAATTAACAAGCAGGTCTCCTCTGTGGGCATGCTGGGGTTCAGTCCACAGCGGTCCTTGAGAGACTGTTCCTGGGTGGAGGGAAGAAGATGGGATGTTTATACATAAGCTCTTGCTCTTGCGATGGGGGGTTGTTTCCTGGGGTCAGTTTTTGGTTTCTGTGACACACTGCTGTGCTACATCTCCATTGGTTTTCAGTCTACTTCTTGGGATCCTCCTACTGCATCCATCATTAAACGTAGACTTCCCTTAATTTTGGTCTCCCTGTTTCCTTAGTTACCTGCACCGCCATCTTATACTATCTTATTGGCTTCCTTGGCTTTCCTTCCACCTGTCCACTCATGACTGTAATTGCTGGCTTGGGAAGGCCACTAGTTGCTCCCAGATCTGTTCTCCTTTCTTCCGTATTAATTCACTTGCAACCAGGCCCTGGGCTTCCTTGCTAGACCCAACATTCTCTGCCTTTCTTGTGGCTAGCTGTGGCCAGCTTTGGGGTTTGGCCAAGTTTGAGCCAATTGGTGGCGAGCAGAAGTGGTGGAAACTTTTGGTTAGTTCCACTTTGAAAACAAGCCACTTGCCTTGGACCTCCCCTCTTCTCTCCTTCCCACAGGATGTGATACAGACAGCAGTAACCTAGCTTTGTCAGTCCCAGTGAAGACACACTTTGGGGGTGGATGGAAGAACCTGAGCCCCTGAATTGCCTCATGGAGCAGAGTCATACCACACTAAAATTTTATTTTATTGAACATCTGTATTTGCGGCTTTGTTATGTTATATCAGGTTAGCTTGTTAATTAAGTAATAAACTAGACCAGACTTCACTTCTGAGGTCCTGACCCACTTATCCAAATTCATCTCCACATTTCTACATGGATGACCTTGGGCCCTCAATCACAACTGAATACTTAGTTTTCACTCCCTTTTTCCCATAATGTCCTTCTCCAATATTCTCCTTTTCTATCAGCATCACGTAGGCTGAATTTCTATATTATCAGGATGTTGCTGTTTATTTTAATACCTACTTTTTTCTCACCTTCATTTCCAATCCATCACCAAATCCCTTTGATTCTATTTTCAAGGTCTGTCACATGTTTGTTCACATACTTACCCTATATCCTTTCTCCTGTGGGCACCCATTCTGATGCATTTGGTATGTAGCTTGGAATAGATATATATCTTTGAAAAATACATAGCATTTGTGTATGCAAATGTTTTGGTTTATAATAGAGATCTTATTCTAACTCTTGTAACCAACACAAAGCTCTCTAAGATTTATCTGTGTTACTATATGAACCTCTAGTTCATTATGTCTATTGCTTCTGTGTGTTCCATATTGAGTTGGCATTATATTTTGCTTATCCATTCCCCTAATGATGTATGCCTCCCTTATCACCAAACCCCTGCTGGAAAAAAAAATGTGTTGCAAAAAAAAAAAAAAAATCCTCACATATATTTCTTCACAGACCTGGGTGTGAGCTCTTCTTGGATGTGCACCTGAGTGAGATTTCTGGGTCACAGGCTATAAGCAGACTTAAGTCATGTTAGATTGCTTTCCGGTATGGCTGCACTCGGTCTTCTTCTCCACCTTTAGGGCATAAATGTTCCTTCCCCCAGATATTTGCCCATTACGCTCACAAATATTGGTACTGCCTGACTTTTTAATTTTGCCAATTTCACGGATATAAAGTGGTATCTCCTAATTATTTTAATTCAGTTAATTAGACTGTTAAGCCGTTAAGTAAGCCGAATCACTGATTCAGTTCATTGTGTCAGTGGGAGCATCAATTCTCATGCGTGGCGGCCATTCACCTTCCACTTCCTTGAATTGACTGTTCACATTTTTTGCACATTTTTCCCTATTGGATTTCCTGTCTTGTTCTTACAGATTTGAAGGTAGGTGTTCCTTTTGTTATGGGAACTATCATAACCAAATACTGTCCCTGTTTCCATTTATGTTTATGAGCATGTTGGTAAAGCTCAAACGAACTATAGGAGCAAGGACTCATAGTAGTTCCTACGAAGAAAGGAGGTGGGGGGAATGAGTCATTTCCCCATCCCGGGTAGCACTGAGTGCACCACCCCAAGAGCCTGCACTGTGGCCATTAGTACCATGCTCACGGCACAGGGCTGTGCTATACGGGCCACCTCTTTGTGCAAACCAACCTTCAACAGTTCATTAACAATAAGGGTATTAGTAATTGTGCACTGGAGAAGTTTTCATTAAATGGTGCTTTAAAATTTTCAGCACTCTATTTGGGAATGCACCATTAAATTGATTGGCCCATTAAAAATCAGTGGTTAAAAATGAGTTCATTGTTAAAACGGAAAAATAATGGTATTGATACTGACAGTGACTGAAACAATGGGCCATCCTGCTCAAAATCAAAAGAATCAAGCCATTAACATGTGAAATGTGAGATGTGCAAATGAATTTTCCCACTGTTGGGTCCAAGGGTTGGTGATTTACTTTGAACAAAACAACATCATTAATCATGCTAAAGAAATGTGGTTAGTTTCCATTTCATTCATTTTAGAGTTTTGCTTGTGTTTAATTTGCAAATTGGTTTTTATAGTTATTTTTTTTTTAGATTTTGTAACCATGAGAATTTTGTAACTGTTTTTATGTTTCTACATTTTAAATAACGTTGTAATAAAAATAATTTTGACAAACACTGGGGGGTCTGTAATAATTTTCCCATTAAAATTTGAGAACTATTGCCTTAGTGTACTGAAATGTTCATATGCAGATTATAGACTATTAAGAGTTTGACACAGTTGGGGGAGTGGTGGTCACCAAAATGGACTAAAAAATATCAGGGACTGCAGACAATTCAACCGTGTGTGAATCTGAGGGGCAGATCAGAGGCAAGGTTAACATATCTATCCATTTCTGGCAGATATGAGGGGTTGACCCTCAGCAGCCATTTCACCCTTTTTCTAGGGCCTTCTCTTCTTGTAGAGGCTGGAAAGCTAAGAACTATATTTCCCAGACTCCCTCGCAGGTCAAGTTCTAGGTAGGATTTAGACTTTGCCTGTCAGACGCACTTACATGAATGTGTGGGGGCTGAAGTGAGCAGTTGACTAGCTTATGCTCTTTCTGTTGTCAGGCACACTTACGGAGCCATATGTATTGGTCTCGGGGTCCAGTCACTGTCTTTGAGGGTGTCCAAAGGCAGGGGACAAGTGGGGCAGGCTTCCAGTGGTGTGGATCATGGCAGGTGTGGCGATGTCTTGATTGTGAGACTGATGATGTAGCCAGTAGCTTCCTGGCTGTGAGAGACACCGTAGCTCTTTCGGTGGCCCAGTTATTTCTGTTTGTTGAGTACTTCCAGTGATCTTGTAAGCTGTGAGTACCCTATAATAATTCATTCCTGCATAACCTGGCTAGAATAGCTTCTATTCTTTGGATAGAACACTAAGTGATATAAAAGCAGGTCCTTGTAGAGTGAGATTTTTCTGACCATTAAAACCAATTTCTGCGCAGGATATGATCACCCTTTGTATACAGAGGGAACAGTTTAGGTGTTTGCCTTGTCACTGGGTAGCCAAGGACAGGAGTGTTCAGTGGCACATGAAGAGCACAAGTGATGGTCCCTGAGTTCAGGGATGGGTGGGTGTGGGGGTGGGGGCAGGGGAGGGATGGGGAGAAGATAGCACTGTGTGTAGATGGCTAGGGAAGTCTCATCGAAAAGATGGAACCTGAATGGAACTTAATTAATGAGTTGAGTCTAGAGAGGAGGGAGGAAGGAGGAAAGGAGGCAGGAAGGAAGAGAGAGAGAGAGAGAGAAGGGGAAAACAGCAGATAGAGTATGCGGATGTGGGAGGCCCAGTTTTGGCTAGATACGGGAAAACCTTGAATACTAGGAGAAGGATATAGTAGTGCTTCATTGTCTAAACATCGGTGAACCATTTCAGGTTTTGAGTAGAAGTAATGTGATTAAAGCCGTACTTCTCCACACCATTCCTCCCCCCAGCCTTCTCTTGGGGATAAAGAAAGTAGTGTTTACATGATAAGCGTTTGGAGTGAATGGTGATATTTTATGGGGTGAGATTGGGACTGAGATATTCTGATGTGACCCATGAGTTTGGAATTTCAGAAAGTGGGACCCCTGGGAGACTTAGCATTGGATAAATCTTACCTGGAAGACATTGGAAGGGCTACACCATTCCAAGCAAGTAGCCAGCCCACACTGTAGCTCCTGAAGATTCCATCCAGGTTCAGAAGAGCCATCTGTCAGATTACGGCTACGTGAAACAACAAAATTCTGCAAAGGATGTTGTGCTACTTTGATTTTTTTAAGTGGTAAAGTGGGGGAGATTTGATTTTAGGACTTTACTGTCTCTGAGACAACACCAGAAGGGTGATGGCATTGTTGGAAATAGAACTTTTGCGTGGAAACTTCATAATGGTCTTAATTTCACTCTTACCTTGCCGGTTTGGGGTTAAGCACCTTGCATGACCTTCTTTGAGGAGCCAGGTTGGATGAGGTAGCTGGCATACAGAACGGGGCAAATTCTTAGGTAGTAGACTTTGGAGTTAAATGAGTGGCCTTTCTTGACCCATTTCAGAAATTTCTGAGGGCAATGCAAACGAGGCACTGCTTATGGGTGTGAAAGTATTAGAAGAAGGACCACAAGAATGAAGGAAGAGGTATCCCTGACATTCTGTGGATTTTCTCCCCCGAGTCAGATAGTTCAGGTTTGACTGACAATGGACCTGACAATTGAGCCTGGTGCTTAGCAAAAGCAAAAAGCACAGGGAGGCTTCTAAAGGAAGAAATATACTCGTGGCCTCGTCTTTCACCCATTTTCATTCCTTCCCGGAGGGGGAAATGCCAGCCTACCTGGATGGGTGGACAGTGATTTCCTTGCTTCCTCTTGACTCCACCGAGTAGCTGTGCCACTCTGGACAGTCTCACTTCTAGGTTCAAACTAGACCTGTGTGTTCCCTTCCCGGCACCACCAGATGATGACAATACAGGGAGAAGTTTGACTTCCCAGGGTACCTTGTTTAGTGTCTGTGCAGTCCTTGCTCGGTGACAACTTGATAGATGATTTTCTTTCGAGGTCTGTACAAACCACGTTAAGCTTCTGTGATCCAAACTGCATGGACTAGACTTAAACCTTCCATTTTTCTTTAGAGATGCCACTGATGTTCAACTAAATTACCTATTTTTTAATTGTCTTTGTCACTGTGGTCGTGTCTTTTTGGTGCCAGCCCATCTCGCCTCAGATTATTGTCTACTTGTTTCACAAATCCCTTTTTAACCCAAGCGTACAGATGCATTTTACGGTCATCTTCTTCCTCCTCATTATCCTCTCCAACGTCCTGTTTGGAAGAAAGCTCTCTTCCTCTTGTTTTCTGGCATCTGGAAGAGTAACGGGACACATTTCTCTAATCTTCAGTCATGTGAATGTGGATACCATCCTGCCCTCGGTCTTGGGTGCCGGGCTGTGGAGTTTTGTCTTGAGCTGAGGGGGTGGACATCTTCCTTGTCCTTGGCACTCAGACATGCTCTCCAGGCTTTGGTTTTCTAGAAAGTCCTACATTAGGATTTTAAGTCTGCAAATAACAAAACAACACCTTGTTACTCACTTGCTCCTTTCGTACAGTGGTAAACTTATCTTAGAAGCTCACTGGGAGAAGGTAGGATTCGGCATTTCTGGGTTCCCTGTCCACATGTCAGTTATAATCCCATCTTGTGTCAGGTAGATGATATTCCTGGAGCTAAGCTGGGGATGGAGTGTGGTGGCAAGGGGCAGGAGACTGCTGGCAATCACTGAGGCATGTGGTAATGGGGTTTCCACTGAGGGTGGCAGTGTGGGAAGAAGAGAAGGTACGGGTGGGTGTGAGAGACGGTAGGGAAGGAGAATTCAAAGGGCTTCGAGTTGGTGATAAAAATTGTTCCTAAGAAGGACGAGCAGGCAAAAATATCAGGAATGGGGCAAAGAGATAACTGAAAAGATGAGTGACATAGATAAGAGAGAAAAGAAAAGATGAAATGAGAATATGTTTATAGGACAACAAAAATTTAAGAAAATACATAAAAAGATGTTGAAACAGTTTGTAAACAATGTCCTAGAACTCTACGTGCTCACCCAATTTTTCTGCCCACTACCCACATCTACCTGGTGGCTGACACAGGTTTAGGGAAAGTCAACACTAGTTGGTCTAAATGGGAGAGGCCTTTAAAAGGAGCTGGGCCTTGTGTTTCCAAATGCCTTCACCACAGATCAGGTCAGTTACTCCAAGATTACTTTGGTTTCTGAGGTCTCTGTGCCCTAATTTATTCTGAAGCAACGTGCAGCTTGAACTTTGTCTTCTTGGTGGTAACTTTCCTAATTCCTCCTGTCTTGCTTGGTTTGTGTTCACCCAAAAGCAAAGCCTGAGATGAGGGCTCAGGGAGTGACTCCTGGAAGCAAGAATGAGGGGCAGGGAGGAGGAGAAGCTGATACACAAATGCTTTATGAAGGTCTTGCTCCCAGGACTGTGGAGAAGGCCAGAAGGCCTCCCAGGACCATTCACTGAAGGAGAGGAGGAAGGTGTCTCTCTAGCATGATTCCTCCCTCCCCCACTGCTGGTTGAGGATTGACTCAGGGAGTGTGGTGCCCTCCCCTTCTGGGTTGAGCTACAGCATGTTGACAGCTCTGGGGCAAAAAATGGAAAGACAGTGGTGCTTGAGGTAGAACACTGTCAGCTTCTGGAATTAGCCACTGTAGCTGTGGTTGAAGTCATAGATGGGATAAAGGGACATGGCAGGGTGCCCAAGCATCTGCCCAGCTAATAACCCCTTCTTCTGGGCCCACACCTGGCTTACACCAACCACACGACACTGTACCAGTGGTGGTACTCTCTTCAGGTGTCCAAACACGGAACTAAGGTCCCCATGTCCCCAACTCCATGCCAGCTCTTAGCTTTTCCTGAGACCTCTGGATGGTCCCATAATCTAGCATCTACAGGGTTAATTCCTGGCCAGGCAGGTCCCTGCTCCGCTCTGATTTGTCAGAGGTCTGTGCCCCATTGGTTGTAAAATACTGTGAATATCGCCCCTTGATTGTAATCATCTGCCCACATGTCTGTCTCTTTCACTAGATTGTGTGCCTTCCGGCAAGGACTGTTGTGTTTATTTTTATATTCTCATCAGCCAGTAAAGGGCATGCCACATTTGGCGACTCAATACTAGAAACACAAATGGTATCAGAATACAAATACCTATTTAATACCAAGGTTACCCAAAGCTTAGCTTAAGTCAGATGCTGACTATTGAGCACATTGTTTATGACCGAATTGAACAGTGAATATTTCAAGTCTTACTTTAACCTTGGGCATAATCTTATTCTCAACCGTAACCTAAATCCATTATAAAGCTGGGTTTTAAAGATAATATCTTGTAAACTTTGGTTCTTTGAGAGTGGATTTGATGTGTAGAAATGACCCAGATCTGCTCAGAGATAAGTCTGGCAAATTCTGGTAGTGTTTCAAAGTGAGAAAGGCTGTTTTGGATTATAAATAAGGTATATGACTCTGAAGTAATCAGTTTTTTTTTTCTTTTGTTGCTCTAAGCTTCACTGGAACGCATTTCTAAAGGCTGAAGTCCAAAAATACTTTCAACAATGGCAGATTGGTTAAAAATAAATGCATAGCCATAATGAGATACCACCTTAAACCCATTAGGATGGTGAATTTAAAAAACAACAACAATAACAACAATGGGAAGTGACAAGTGTTGGTGAAGATGTTGAGAATTTGGAATCCTTGTACGCTGTTGGTGGGAATGCAAACTGGTACAGCCACTGTGGAAAACAGTCTGGGGTTTCCTCAGAAAATTAAAAATAGAGCTGCCCTATGATCCAGCAATTCCACTTCTGAGTACAGACTCAAAGGAATTGAAAGCAGGAACTCAAAGAGATATTTGTACACCATGTTCATAGTAGCATGATTCACAATAGTCAAAAGATAGAAAATAAACCCAACTGCCCATTGACAGATGAGTGGATAAACAAAATGTGATAAATACAGACAATGGAATAAAGTGGGGGGAATTATGACACATACTACAACATAGGTAAACATTGAGGACATTATTCTAAGTGAAATAGTCAACAAAAGGACAGATGCTGCATGGTTCCACTTATATGGGATATCTAAAGTAGCCAGGTTCATAGGGACAGAAAGTCACCTAAAATTCAGTTGTCACTGTTGATTGGCCTTTGGGTCACATGAAAGTAGACAGAGTCCCTAGTCCTCCAGCCTCCATTCTCTTGGGCATTCAGCTTGGTTGGAGACTCTTATTCCTTTATTTTCTTAAAAAATTATTTTTTCACTTTATTTATTCTAGAGAGAGAGAGCACACAAACTAGGGAGAGGGGCAGAGGAAGGGAGAGAGAGAGAGAGAGAGAGAGAGAGAGAGAGAGAGAGAATCTTAAGTAGGCTCCATGCTCAGCAGGGAGCCTGCTGTGGGGCTCGATCCCACGACTCTGGGATCCTGACCTGAGCTGAAATCAAGAGTTGGATGCTCAACCTACGGAGGCACCTAGCAGCCCTGACTCTTATCCCTTTAAATCGAGATTTCTCAAGCTCAGCACTGTTGACATTTCGGGTTGGATAATTATTAGAGCGGGCTGTCCTGTGCATTGTAGGATTTTCAGCAGTGTCCCTGGCCTCACTTGTTAGATGCCTGTAGCAACGTCCCCACCTCCCATCCCTGTGACAAAAATGTCTCTAGACATTGCTAAATGTCCCCTGAGGAGCAACCCCGCTCCCACCCACGTTGAGAACCGCTGCCTTAAATGGAGGACAAACCACTCAGCACCTCTCTGAGAATAATGTGACTTAAATGGCAGAGAACTTTGCCACGTCTACCGTGGTGGTGGTGCGGAGCATTCTGCAAATGGTGTGGTTTTGTCAGATGCCGGAGGGAAACCCGGGCTTTTTACCCCAAGGCCATCCATGCCTATTGTGGTGAGAGGCAGCTGTTAGCTGACGTTTCCTGCTCTTCTGTGACTTTAGTGTGGTTTAAGGACAGAGCACGGCCTTCAGGGCCATATGGTTCTGGGCTCAGGTCCTGCTCTGTGGGTACATTACCCAATCCATCTGAGTGTGGGTTTTCTCTGTATAAATGGGGATTTCAGGCCCCACCTCGTGGAAGAGCTGAGGGCAAAATGGTGCATGCGGATGTTCTAACGACAAATCCTTACTTCCCCGTCTTCTCCCCAAACTGTCTGAGTCAGTTGTAGCAGACAGATCTGGTCCTCTGCTCAGGCCCCTTTGAGCCTCTTTCACAGTTCCGTGCACCCCTTTCCCAACATCTGTGTTCCTCACTTTTCCCGGCAGCTCAGGTGCCTCTTCAGAGGACTGCCCTCAGGCTACTGGAGCCACTTTGTGCCATGTCCAGAGAGGGAAGTGTCTGGGTGTTCACACCCCCTGTGTCTCCCTGTAGGCACCAGCCAGTTACTCACGGGTGTAGAAATGTGAAAGGCTCCGTTCCTTCTCTCAAGTTGGATCAAACTTTCAGGCATAAACTCCAGCACTCATCTCTGCATTCAGGGTGAGGCTAGAACTTTGCCCCAAACCACCCCTGCTTGGCTTCTTCCTGTTCCCTGGCATGCTTTCCTAATCTCTTACCATTTCTCCCGGGAACACTTCTTCCATCAGTCGCCTGCACACGAATCATCCACTCAAGGTCTGCTTTGGGGGAACCGTGTCGTCTCCGAAAATGGCCTCCATCCGTTCCTTCCTTCACCACACATGCGTGTCGTTCCTTGCATTAAGAGGTGGATTCTAATACTCCTTCCCTGGATCTGGGCAGGACTTGGCGAGCTGCTCATCTAGTGGAAAGCGGCAGAAGGATGTTTTGAGAGTGCTGAGGCTAGGTCAGAAGAAGCCAAGCAGCTGCCACCTGGGTCTCTTGCTTCCTCTTGGACGCCAGCCACCATGCTGTGAAAGCCCAAGCCACACGGAGAGGTTGAGCTTCCAACCTGTAGCCACTGCTGGCCACCAGCCACGAGGGCGATATCTCGGATGTCCAGCCCAGTTGAGCCTTCAGACAGCTTCAGCTGCCATCTGACTGTCACTCCATGATGGACACCAAGTGGGAGCTGCCCGACTGAGCCCCGCTAACCCACAGACGCATAAGAGATCATAACAAATTGCTTTAAGCCATTCTGGTTTTGGATGTGTGTTTCACAGCAGTAGATAACCTATAACAGGAATTGGACTAAAGACTCCAATTACAAGGGGATTCTCCCAGAGGACATAACGGGGAGCCGAGATGCGCACACCTGCCCCCATGTGCTAAGAAGAACATTCTCCGGGCAGCTTTCCGTGGGTGAAAGGCTGTGGCAAAACTCCCAGCTAATCTCAGGGATGTTGTAATTTGCAGGTAGGATGGGCCCTGGTCTAGTGTTTACCTCCCGCAGAAAGGACTGGGGAGTGAGCTATTGTATTCCTTGTATGTTTCTCTCTGCTGAGTCTTCCAGCAAGATGTTTATGTGTTGTTCCTTCCACAGCTCACCTAATTAGCAGCTATTTCTGATTAACTGCTTGCCTTCTAAAAATGGGTCCGTGAAAATGACACTTCCCCGTTCGGGAGTTTTATTGGCTTTCTGCGGGGTGCTGGCACTTTATGCCAATCTCAGGCCCAAACCCCAATGATATGAAGACAAACATCCCCCCCCCCAAACGAGGTGTTGTTAGCTGTGCTGGACAATCAATCTGCGCAAGCCACCTGCTCAAGCTGCTGTCTGTCTCCCTGTCTCCTGGGTTGATGTAAAGTGAGCTAAGTTTTCAATTGCTGTTACTCAAAGATCTGATCGGAGAGTAGGCCCGTGGGGTTCTGGAAGGAGTGGGTATGAGAGAGATCCAAAGTGAGGTTTTGGGGACCAAGGAAGATGACTCCCTTGACCTGACTCATCTCCAGTGTGTGTGTGTGTTTGCGGGGGGTGGGGGTGGAGGTGGGGGTGGGTGGGTGTGTAAGCAAAACAATAAGTAAGGAAAGGAAAGTGTAACAAAAAAGAGGCTCTCTTACTCTCTCACGCTTGTTAAAGGCAAGACCTATGCCAGAGGCCGGGAGGTGAGGGGAGGAGAATTGCAGGCTCATTGTTTCTCTGCCCAGTCCAAGGAGCCAAGGAGTCAGCTTTGTCACTGGTAGAGGCCATGCTGGCTCATGCCTTGTCCTCTGGCTTCTGAAATTACAGGCTTTGGGAAGAAGATAATGAGTGAGGAGATTTGTAGATCAGAATCAACTTCCGGTTCATTCTGGTGGGATGCTGGTGGTCCTCCATCAATGCCCCTTTCAACCCCCAGACCAACCTTGTCACAACCTAGTAAGGAAAGTGAGGACTGGAGTCAGAAGTTGTTAGCTTTGTTTACACATACCAGGAAGAGATTAGGCATGGATATGAGGCGGTGTAGTCACTATACTTCACAACTCAGGGGTATTATAATAGCTTATGTGAACTGTAGTTAGGCAGTGCACAACTTGTGCAGCTGTGCTTAGTGACCCTGGTGGAAAAGGAGGCAGTTTAGACTTCTGTAAATACCACTGAGCCGGGGCCTAGAAGACGGTTTCTAATATCCCTGAAAGCCACCCTAATCGTGCTACTCTTCTACTCAACAGCTTCTTAGAGAAAGTCCCTAATAGCACCCCATGACCTGGCTTGTTTTCATCCCTAGTCTTGTCCCCTCACTTACTCTGCTCCAGCCACACTGGCCTTCTTGCTGCTTTTCAAATACACCAAGTGTGTTTATTTCTTGGGGCTGTTTCCCTTCAACCCAGAATGCTCTTCCCACAGGTGTCTGCATCGCACTCTTTATTCTGGTCCTGCGCTCAAATATCAGCCCCTCAGGGAGGCCCTTTCTCTACCTGGTCCAAAACACTGTCCTAGCACTCTCCACCTCCACCCCCGCTGGGCTTATATCGTAGCATTTTTCACCTCCAGAGAGTATCTCTTTGTGTGTGGAGGGCAGAGACTTTGCTCTGTCTCTATCTCTAACCCTGAGAACAGTGCTTAGAATATAATAGAGGTCCTCAAAGCATATTGGATGAAATCAGTGAGAGAATGCTCCTTAGGTCTGCTGATTGTGTACTGTATGATCTCAGGCAAGTCACTTGGTCCCTTTGAGTAGCCCATCTGTCCCATGAGGAGATGACAGGACCCCCCCTGGTCTCTGCAGTCATGGCTGGGCACTTTGCGTCTCCCCTCTTTGGGGCAAATACGAAGATACTGGGCCCCGCATGGGATGTGTGGAGGGATCCTTAAGGAAGCAGAGGAAATACAGAGATGGAGAGTGAGGAATGATGTAGAAAATGCTGTAGGTGCTCAGGGCACCTGGGTGGCTCAGTCACTTGAACGTCTGACTTCGGCTCAGGTCATGATCTCACGGTTCGTGAGTTCGAGCCCCGCGTCGGGCTCTGTGCTGACAGCTCAGAGCCTGGGGCCTGCTTTGGATTCTGGGTCTCCCTCTCTCTCTGCCCCTTCCCCACTCGCGCCCTGTCTGTCTCTCTCTCAAAAATAAATAAACATTGAGAAAAAAAAAAGAAAAAAGAAAATACTGGCTCAAGATGACTTCCAGGGTAGATGGCCTAAACACGTCTTCCACGTTGGCTGTGTCAGAAGCAGGCAGAAAAATCTCACCAAGGAGTGTGGAATCCAGCTTGGGCATGAAGGGAGGTTCAAAGGCTCCTGAGTGAGTGGCCAAGGTGGTGGACAGCTGTACGTGGGGTCCACAGATCCAGTATTGAATAACACTGAATCCCCTTATGATAGTTACGTCCTCATCAACGCTCCCCCTGTTACGTGAAGGAAAGAGTCTTTATCAGACACTGGCAAACTTTGCTCTCTCTTTCTAATCTCCCTTTGCAGTAAAGAGGCCGTAGGCCTTAGGCTTAGAGCCTGACACAGGCAGCATTTCCAGATGGAATGTCGTAGTGTTGTTTTCCTTGTAGATACTTTTTTGTGATGACCGTCCATCTATGGCAAACAATCCTGAATTCCGACTTCTCTCGGAAAGCGGAAAGGTCTGGCAAGCCCAGACCTTCTTTCCCTAATGGTCACAATTTACTAGGGTGAGGGTTGGCCCCTCACTTTAGGGGGGTATTTCTCCAGAATTACCCCACCCACTTTCTTGCTCACAGATACCATTCCCTTCACTTTATAGGGAAACAAAGGCTAAGAGGTTAAAGGCTGGCCCCCGGTCTCACGCAGAATGTGTCCAGGATGAGAGCTCAGGTTTTTTGCTCTCATCCATCGGAGGAGGGATTAGTAATCATGTATTGGCATCAGCATCACCAGGCAGTTTTTTTAAAAATGCATTTCTGAGTTGTTTGGAAGCCTGTGGGTGTTTCTGATAAACATTGCCTGTTTATATTGCATTGGCCTGTAGTTAAGAGATGTCAAAAAAAGGTTTGCCTACTCGCCTGCACCGTTTCTCTAGGGATCTGTTAGGTTTCTTTATAGTAAGCAACAGAAACTAGTATTTATTAGTTTAGTTAAAAACTAATTTATTGGAAGGATGTTGGGTTGTTGATAGAATCACAGAAAAAGCTGACCAAGCAGGCTAGGGAAGCAAGGAGAGCCATGAAAATCTTACTCAAACACAACACTGGTGAGCTATCTTGTTTGGGGTCTTTCCATCAGATGTCTCAGTTCTGTGTCTCTCCACTTAAAATTCCAATTTCCAGAAGAATCTCGATAATCGCATCGAGCCTACTCCTATCTCTTGGCCCAACGGGGCGGTAGGGCTTTTTGACCTATCAGGACCCTGGAAGAAAAACTGCGTTCTATCAGCAAGGAGAAAGGAGAGATGCTGGGAAGGTGTGAACAGTTAAGTGTTACTACATTTTGTGAGGATCTCCTCGGGTACAACCAAAACTACTCCCTGTTGGCTTGTTTTCAGAGTCCCAGATGGAGGGATCATTTCTTATCTGCAGATAAGTGGGCCTCGATCTCACAAAACCGTGAGATCATGACCTGAGCTGAAATCAAGAATTGGATGCTTAACTGACTGAGCCACCCAGGTGCCCCTGAATAGGGAGATTTTTATTTTGAGCCTTGCCACGGTTCTCAGAACTTGTGCTAATCAGTGACAGGATTGTATATTTCAAGGGGGGGGGGAGCCCTTAGTTCATGGACCTCGGTGCTGATTTGAATAGCATGTTTCTTGGGATGAGAAATGAATCTCAGCCTTCTCTGTAATGCTGGATCTTGTTTCCTTTTTCACTTAGCCTGCCAGGATATCTTGAAGTATACCAACTGTGCAGGAGTTTGTTGAGACCTTTTTCTTCTCAGCCCTCATTTCCTGTTCTAAATCCTATGCTTTCCTGTTTCTGTTCCGCACTGCACTATTTTATTATATGCATTTACTGTTGCCTTCTTCATTCCCTTTGTAGAAAAAAGCTGGCTAGAAATAACATGACTCTCTTCTGATCACTATTAGCTGGGCGTTCTCAGGAAAGACATTCAGATTCCCTGCACCTCAATTTTCTGTAAAACGCCCTGCCAACTTCACTGGGCAGTTTCAAGGGTCAAGTGAGTTGATGTGCATGAGAGGGATTTGTACGGCAATACAATCCTACCAAGTATCACTATGTGTTGTAGCAGAGGCATGATTAAGGGTAATACTTGGCTGAGGCACATGCAGATTTTACTCTAGTTCTGAAATTCAGCCAAGCAAAAGGAAAGGAAAAACCGAGGGGCAGGGCTGCTATTTCCAAAATCGGGAGCGAGGGGCCTTCGGCTCTGGGCCTTTCTGAATTCACTTCACCCTTTGTTGGCTCCAGCTGCTGCAAAGCTATTTTGGATCAGCCTTTTCCGCTGTGAGCGTTGGTCTCGTGGTACAAGGTGCTGAGTTCCTGAGGTGAGAATTACAGTTTTCATAGCAACATTTGCCCTGAGAAGTCAGGGAGGCCTGTAAGATGGACCGTAGGCTTGTCTGCACACCGGGTCAGAGCAGGGGGAGGCTGAGTCACAAGGTTTGTCGACCTGGTGTCCCGATGGTAACCTAAATACCTGAGAAGAGAAAGAAGCCGTTTTAAGGGCCTCTTTGCTTCCATAGAATCTGCCCCATTTCATCGAAGAAAACACCCCATCTTTACCACGTATGCAAATACTGGAGAGCGACATCTCTCGACCTGGAACAATTATTTGCATTTTCCCAGGGGTGAGAATATTGTGTTTGTCTTTTAAATAACTTTGGGGGAGGGTTTTCTCCTTTAATCAGGTTTGACAGAAGCATCAACACCTCTGAAATAATCTCTCCCTCCTGGCCTGGGCCGATTTGGGAGATGTGCTCCCATCAACATGGACACGTCCCAAGCCAGCCATGGGTCCCCGTCAGCCACAGCACATCTTAGGGGAGGAGGGCTCTGGGGAGTCCTGGCAGTGCCATGGGTGAGCTGGTAGGGGGCCGCACCTTGTCCCCAAGGAGGAGCCACTATTCTTCATAATGCCAGTTCCTAATTCTGCCTTCTCTGTCTTTAGGCAAAACTAGCTTTTCCCGGCCAAAGTGGAACGTGGCTATGGGGGCTCTGGCCTGACTTGTCCACTTAGCTACCTTTTAGACTAGTTTCCTTTAAAAAAATTTTTTTTAAGTTTATTTATTTTGAGAGAGAGAGAGAGAGAGTGCACAAGTGGGGTAGGGACAGAGAGAGAGGGGAGAGAGAGAATCCCAAGCAGGCTCCACTCTGTCATTGCGGAGCCCGATGTGGGGCTGCATCTCACAAACTGTGGGCTCATGACTCATGAGTTGAGTGTCCGACTTGATTTTAGCTCAGGCCATGATCCCAGCGTCACGGGATGGAGCCTGGCATCGGGCTTCGCAGTGAGCATAGAGCCTGCTTAAGATTCTCTCTCTCTCTCTCTCTCTCTCTCTCTCTCTCTCTCGCGCCCTCTGCCCCCCTCCTCTGCTAGTGTTCTCTCTCTCTCTAAAATATAAAACAGAAATTCCCTCCTTGGCCCCCCTGCCCTTCCAGGACACCAGATACCCAAAGGTTTCTACCTCTTGTTTGCCCCCCACAAGTTATATATATATACTTATATATATATACTATATTATAAATAATATATATATATTACTTGTATTAAGTTAGTGTACTACTTATTTTGTAAAAATTTTAGTTTTTCCTTTTTAAAACTAAGATATAATTGACATACAACATTCGTTTTAGGTGTAGAACAATGATTTGATATATGTATGTATTGAGGACATGATTAGCACACTCAGTCGAGTTAACACCCATCACCGTACAGAGTTAACGAAATGTTTTGTGATGAAAACTTTTAAGATCTAGTTTCTTAGCAACCTTCAAATATACAACACAGTAGGGTTGTATAGGCACGAGGCTATACATGACATCCCCGGGACTTATGTTTCTCGTAAGTGGAAGTTTGTGCCTTTTGACTTCCTTTTGTATATTTGACCACATATTATACTATATCTTGATATGTAAGTTTGTATGCTGTTTATTAACTTCTCTTATGACAGTTGAGAACTTAATATCCTACCACTACTTGTCCTGACCCTCCCCCTCCATCTCTATACCGCAACTTTTGGTTAATCAAATCCTTGTTTACATTAAGGCTATGAAACGATCACCCATTGATGGATCAAGTAGGGTGATACGGTCACGTTTCAATGTTTGAACAAGTGTTCCATTTTTTTCCCTTTGCTTGATTGTCTATCTATCCAAGGCAATTCCTCCACCCCCAATCTGTGCCCAGTACATCTACAGATCTGTCAGACTCATCAATGTTTCTCACAAATCCATCAAATAACCTGTCATTCCCCTCCCAAGTCCACACTGCCGCTGTCCTCCCTGTGTCCCCCACTCTGTACTAATTGGCTTCTAGGACGGTAAAGATCCTTTACCCTGGCATGTCCTGTCACTCTCTGCTCTGATTAACCTGCTGTTCCTTCTCTTTATGGGTTTTTGTTTTCATTTTGCCAAAACACATCCTCCAGGAGCTTCCTAAGAAAGGATACATAGCCGATCATTCTTTTGAGTTCTTGTATGTGACCATGTCTTCATTCTACTCTCATTCTTGATTGACTATTTGTCTGGATATAGAATCAGTTGGATGTTCTCATGATTCTCACCTTTGTGACCCTGGAGCCTGGTACAGTGTTTGGCACATGGCTGCCCCTCAAAGTCTTACTGAGATGCCCGAATGGAGAGCTCAGAATTCCAATTTAGGTCTGTAGACTCCAGAGCCGGATCTGCCCATGTGCCTTGCTGCCTCTGCGGAGGTGCACAGCTAGATGGTTTAGGAGTTCCTGGCTTCTTCCTCACCCAGCCTTGGCCTCTTTGCTGATGTCAAAACATTGTAGGAATTATGCATTAGCCAAGGAGAGCTCAGTAACCTTCAAGGCACAGCTCTTACAGATAGAGACTCTGGAGCCAGATTGTCTAGGTTGGCACTCCAGGTCTGTCCCTTCCTAGCTGCATGGCGTGGGCCAATTTCTTAACCTTTCTGTGCCTCCGTTTCCTCATCTGTAGGTGGGCGAAATAGTGGTCTCAACCTCATGAGGTTCCTGTGAAGAAGAGATGAGAAAATTCATGTAAAACACCGAGAACAAGACCAAGCAGATAATAACTGCTCAATAAATGGTGGTTGATATCTGTCCTCAAAGGTTTCCCTGTCCATCTGAGGGCCCAGCCTTTTGTTCCTGGTTTCCTCATTCTGCCCATGTGGTCAGGTAGCAAACATTTGGAGTTTGGGGTCAGAGAGTGTGAGCAGTTCACCAACCATGTGGTTGTAGACAAGTCACAGGACCTCCCAGAGCCTCTGTTTCCTCACGAGGAAATGGTGGACTCCATCGTCACCTGCCTGTGTAGGCTCTGACTCTTGGGCGATATACCAGTGTCATCTATAATCATTGCTGTTGTCCTGTTCACATCAAGGGGTCCGTGTGGACGCAGGGAATCCCAGCTGTACTCCTGTACTCCAGGGCCTGCTGGCCTGATTCCCACCTGCCAGAGGCTGTTTCCTTTCTTGAAGGCTTCATCTGGCCCCCAAAGTCTGTGTGATGGATCCACATGAAAGGTCGGACATGCTGGGAATTAACACCCACCCCCCTTTCTCCTCCCTCCATCTCCAACTGGCTCATCTTTAGCTCGAGACTGCAGAAGTTAGTGTGAAAGTGCCCCAGCTAACTTGTGAATAATCTACGCGAGCTCCCAGTTTTCCCAGGGAGGTTAAACCCTAGTGAGCCATAGCCAGCTAGTCGATACGGCACCATTTATCTCCTAACTTCCTCAGTCTCTTTTATTCCAAAATAAACGACTTGCATTTGAATCCTTGTCTCAGGGGCCGCTTCTTGGGGAACCCACGTCTGATATAATTACTAGGTGATGCCTCTGAGCTTCTTGGGTGGGCTTACATTATAAATGGTGGCTTGAGGAAACTCTGTCCCCCTGGGAAAAGTTTGCTCCCGCCTTGTAGGAGGGAGTAAGTGTCAGCTTTGGGTCTGCTGCATGGGTATTTCTGATCAAAGACAAGATACGCTCTCGTGTGGGCAGGTACAGGCGACAGCTTCTCCCACAGACATGTGAGGCCTGGGCCATGTGAAGAAAGGCCTTATTCCAAGTGATGATGAAGCTTGGCACGGATTGGAGCCATCCAAGAGCATTTTTGCCTTCTGCCAGGGATCAGCCTTGGCACCCCTCATGCCCAACTGTCCACTGGCAAGCCCCTGAAAGCACATGGGCCTCCCAAGAGCTGCAGCCCTTGACCTTCCAGCTCATGCTGGGCCCTTCACAGTGGCCTCAAAGAGTAGGACAGCTCAGGGGCAGGGGTGGGAGGTCATCATTGTATAATTGATCACAGGGTTATACTTTATTGGCCCTTCAAGGTTAATCATGGGAGTTAACAGCTAGTTATTTTAATAACTGTCTTACATCTTGAGGGGGAAAACAGAAAGAGTTGAGCTGTGCTGGACTCCATCCAAGCTTAGCTTTGAGCCAAGTGTAGCCTGTGGCATTCTGGTGGGCAGCACAGAGGAGGCCCGGGATGGTACAGGAAGGAGTCTCAGGTAAGGGGTAGGGGCGGACCACCCGCGTGACCCAGTCAGTTGAGCATCGGACTTCAGCTCAGGCCATAATCTCGTGGTTTTTTAGTTTGAGCCCCGCATTGGGCTCTCTGCCATCAGCACAGAGCCTGCTTCGGATCCTCTGTCCCCCTCTCTCTCTGCCCCTCCCCCACTCATGCTCTCTCTCCCCCAAATAAAAACCTTTCAAAAAAAATAAATAAAACCCCATCCAACCATCACATATCTTTTGACTATTTTGCTCCTTCTTTCTCCCCTCTATTCCTGCACCTTCCTACCAGCAGAACACATCACCAGTGGTTCCTCAGTTCGAATACTGGGACAGTCTGACATTTGATGAGCACTGGTTTCTTGTGATCTGTACAGCTGGGCTGTGTTGTCCTCAGCTCGGACTGCCGGTTCTTGGGGAAAACGCAGGGTCTGCATGCTGTGAGGGGCAGAGCTGGAAAAGGGACACTGGAAGTCATTTCCTTTGTGCTGAGGGCAAGAAGCCACTTCCCCAAAGCGAAGACAAGCTGTCACCTTGGGAAGTATGCCTGCGTCCCAGCAGGTAAAGACAGGGTGTTCCATTCAGTGACCAGTGCCGAATCCTGACCAAGGAGACAGGAAAGAGTAAATATCCAGCTTTTCTCCCATCGTGTCCAGGATAGGGGAGACCTTTGAAGTGTTAACAAATGATTAAAGAAAGACAATTTAGGGGATGCAAACTTTATCTAACGCTTCGTGAGGTGGACAGTCTCAGAGCACTGCAAAGTGAGGCAGAGGGCGGGACACTTGCATAGGGTAAAGAATAAAGAACAAGGAAGAGAAAAACAGAAAACATCTGATGGGCCGAGGCCACGTGGCCAACCTTGTTTGGGGCGAGAAGGCCCAGAGTTGGCTTGGCGTTTGCGGACCGGCTGACTGGACGGACTGCATTTCTGGTCAAGCAGAGCATTTGCAGGGACTTGGGGTCTCTGAGCTTTGGCTTGCTGATGTGGCAAGAGACGCTCTATCTTGGGCCTCGGAAGCTATCTTGACAGAAGCATTGACCAAGCCTCTCATTTGATAGGACGGTTATGGCACACGACGGTCAACGTGTCTATGAAGATACACACCCTGACTCTATCCAGAAACTCAAACCTCCCCCCTCCCCGCCTTGCACTGTGCTTACCCACCCCCCCAGCCTTGTCCTTGCCCTCTGCCATGCTGGGCCCCAGGCACATGAGACGGGTGGTGCGGTGTTCAACCAAAGCACTCCTGCTGGCGTTTGATGTGGAAGTTTAGCTACTTATCCCATCTCCTGGGAGCCTTGCCCACCCGTTCCCAGCTTCTGGGGGTCCCCACCAGTTATGGGGACCCCATGGCTGGTGCCTGCCCAGCCTGCCATGCCTACTTCCAGCAGTCCTGACATACCCTCCTGCCTCACCCTTGCTGGCCCTTTGGCAGCCTGTGCCCCCCTCCTCTTCTCTCTGAAGGCCCTTTGGGATGCAATTCTCTGCTGCAGCCCAGGGAGGCTTTTACCCTGCCACCCAAGCCTCCAGAGACTACACTGGTTGTCCCTCAGGGAGAGGTGTGGACAAAGTTTGTGGAGCCAGGTTATTTAAGCACCTCCCTCCACCACCAGCCCCTCTGCTTCCCTTGCCCCAGCAGCCCCCGGTGCACTGAGAAGTTGCCTAGCTGACCTTGCCTGTGCTTTACTTCCTCACCCAGTAAGACTCCTTTGCAAGGATTCCTTTTTTGGGGGGGAGGGAGGGAGGCATCCAAATTATCTTTCTTGGGAGAGGAGATCTGTCTGGCATTCTTTCAGTTGGGGCTTGCTTTTGTTTAAAACGAGGATCCATGTCTTCGCATTTGCCTATCTGAGGCAAAGAGAGGATAATACTACCAGTCCCCAAACTTAGAGCTGTGGGGATATAGGATGTGGAGATAGATCATGTATATACCGTTACCTGTATCAGTTATCCAGTGCTGTGTAATAAACAATGCCAAGACTTGGTGGTTTGAAACAACAGCCATTTGTTTAGCTCACGGTGCTGTGAGTCAGGAATCTGGGTGAGGCTAGGTTGGGTGGTTCTTCTGGTTGAGTTAGGCTCACTCATGAGTCTGTGGTCAGCTGGCAAGCCCACTGCTCAAATATTGCTACACTCACATGTCTGGTGGTTGGCTGGCTATTGGCTTGTTTCTGTACCACGGGACCTGTCATCTTCCAGCAGCTAGGTTGGGCTTCTTCACCTGGTGAGTGGGCAGGGTCCCAGGACAATGAGCAGAAACATGCGAGGCCTCTTTTGGCTTGGCTCAAAACTAGCCTAGTGTCTCTTCTGCTGCCTGTTGGTCAGAGCAAGTACGAGGCCGACCGTGATTCAGGGCGGGAAATAGGATCTGAAAGGTTTCAGTACCAAGGGACATGGATAGGAGAAGAGTAGAAGCAATCTACCTATCACACTATTTACGCGTTGCCTTTTCTCGTCATAAAAGGCCTGGTGATATTCAAGCAACACCGTGTAAGTCCAGAATTTTTCTACAGTTCCCTTTGTACCTCCAAGCAATGGTCCCCGTGGTACATGGAGTGGGTGTTGCAGGAGGGGATGATATGAAATCTTGGAGCACTGGCACCACGGGGATCTTGGAATGAATTAGACAGTCCCTGGAGAGGCTTACAGGCTTGTGGGGATGGAAATAAATAAAACAGATATTCCAAAACAATCCCCTAGGTGCTGTGATAAGATGAGGTGAGGAAATAGAGCAGGATTTTTTTCCCATATATTTTTGACATTGTTTTGAAATAATTTCAGACTTAGAAAAAAGTTGCCAAAGTAGTACACAGAGATTCTGTCTATTTTTCACTTAGCTTCCCTTAGTGTTAGCATCTCACGTCACCTAGTACAGTGATCAAAGCCAAGGAATTAACACTGATGTAGCTCTATTAACCAATCTATAGGCTTTATTCATATTTTACCAATCGCCCCGCTAATATCCTTTTTCAATTCGGGAACCTGCACCGTCTGCCCATATTTAGCTGTCCTGTCTCCTAAGCCTCTTGTAATCTGGGATGCTTCCTCAGTCTTTCTTTGCCTTTCATGAGTGTTGCACTTTTGAAGAATGCTAGCCAGTTATTTTGTAGAATGGGGTTTGTCTGGTATCTTCTCATGATTAGATTGAAATTATGCATTTTTGGCAGCAATAGCACAGAAGTGATGTTGTGCCCTCCTTAGTGCATCGTATCAGGAGGCGCATGATGTCACCTTGTCTTATCATTGGTGATATTAACTTTGATCACTCGGTTAAGGTGATGTCTGCCAGGCGTCTCCCCTACAAAGTTGCTCTTCTTCTCTTTTTCCTTGTAAGGAGACACTTTGAGACTACGCAAATGCCCCATTTCTCAGGCACACAGTTGTCCACTAATTTTAGTAATTAGCGTTTGAATCTTGCCTACAGCCAGTATCAACGTGGTAGTTGCTAAATGATGATTTGCCATTTCCATCACCCCTTGGGCATTTATTAATTAGAATTCTAGTGTAAGGAAGAGCTGTCCCTTCTCTGCCATTTAATTATTTATTCACATGTTTGTTTATATGAGTGTAGACTCTTGAATATGTAGCTTATGTTACAATCCACTGCTGTCATTATTATTTTGCCAGGGCAGACCCTTTCAAGTGGTCAGGAGCCTCACAGCGTCTGAACCATTTGTAATGTGCTGGTTACTTCTCCCAGAGTGCGTGACTGGCATCTCCCAGGCCACAGGCATTGCAGTGTGCCGAATGAGTGAATGAATGAATGAATGAATGAATGATTTTAATGCCTGTAAGTAGAGGCAATACTAAGATCTCTAGCGGCCCAAGCTCCAAAAGGTTGCTGGCGACTTTCTCCAAGCTTGATTAGTCAAAACAAAAAAAAATAAATAAAAGAAAACAAAAACCAAAAATAAAACACAGAAGGAAGGCCAAACCAGATCAGAGTATTTTGCATATTGTCTACTTAGCTGACTTGGCTTTTTAGAAGTATTGAAATTGATTAAAAAGAGCTATTGGTTGTCTCTGTTGCTAGTGCCCTGAATACATGCTAGATCTGCCTATTTGATCATCTTCCACCTCTTAGAGGAGTTGGAGAGGACTTCGTGGAGGAGGGGACATCGAAGGTGGGTCCTTAAGGGTTACGGGCAGCCCTTTAACAGGAAGAGGAAGGGGGAAGAGTATTCCAGGCAGAGGAAAGAGCACATGCAAAGCGCAACAGAGTGAAGAATGGTGACCTTTTGGCCAAATGGTCAATAGCCCACGTAGAGGAATGACAGGGCATGAAACCCGGGTAGGAAATCAGGGTAGAAAATTGTAAAAGGCCTTGAATAATTAATTATACAAGGGGTTTAGACTCGATCGTATTCTTCTTCAAAGAATTTTCAATGAGGATACTCGTTTAGTCTTTCATTGAAGAAAAGCTTATTGATGATCTGTCACCTAGATCCTGCTGCTGGCGGTTCTGAGAGACGCTCAGGCCTGGTTCACATGG
Source organism: Lynx rufus (assembly GCF_022079265.1). NCBI lineage: Eukaryota > Metazoa > Chordata > Mammalia > Carnivora > Felidae > Lynx > Lynx rufus. The sequence continues at coordinate 8,739,401 of NW_025814867.1, read as the reverse complement.
AACCAGCAGGGAGGGAGGGTGTCAGCAGATAAACCATGTAACAGTAAGTGTTTCTACAAAAGCCATGTGCTTTGGGAAGGGTCTCTGAGGAGAGGGGAGCACCGATGGGGAGGCAGGGAGGGAGGGACTCATCATCGCCTTCCTCCTTACTGCTCCGCTTTGCTTGGACACAACTCTAGATCCACAGGTGCCAGAGGAAAGGAGAAAGAATTCTTCAGCTCCAGAAAGTCCTGCAGGCAATCTGGGGTTAGGACGGGACTTCACGTCCACGCAACTCTTCCTGCAAAATGAGGAGAAATGTTTCCTCTGGGAGAAACATTTATGACTGTGATGGTGGGGCAAAGATTCCTCAACCCAGTGTCACTCGTGGCCTGGAAACCCAGGAGGCACCCAATGAGAAGAGGTGTGGCAGGCTGAAGGCAATGTTTATCTGCTAGATTTCAATTCCCACTCTTTATTTTGAAGCTACAGCCCCAAACTTGAACGATACGGGTCACTGATACTTGCCGTGGGTGCTCGCCGTCTAGCTTACTGTCGCGATGTCCTTCCAGCCATCAGCACCTGTGTCTCTTTGCTGGCGGCGTCCTCTGCAGCCGGTGCACGAGCTCAAAGTGCCGGAGAAGTAACACCCTCCTTCCTGTAACCTGCAGCCAAGGACTGGCAAGAGCAGGTAGACAAAACACTCCAGGTCCCTCACCTCCAGGTGTAGCAACTCTGAGATGCGTGATCTCTGCCGTCTCCCGGAGTTGTCCGGGGGGGGGGGGTGTGGATTAAGCCCCAGGTGCCCCCAATAGTCACTTGCTTGCTATCACGGTCATATTGGCTATCTGCCCTCCCGTCTCACCTCTGACTTCCCTACAAGTGTTTCCAGGGATCCCCTCCCAGCTAAACTGCCCCCACGGGAGTCCTGGCTCTGCCTGGGGGAGTCTATGTTGGGATAGCAGGGCCACACAGGAAGAGTCTTGTCATTTGTGCTGACGTCCTGGCTCACCTCATCTGAGGTAGGGCACAGTCAGCCAGGGCGGGGGCACCCTACCTCTCCCCGACTCCACTTCCTGATGCCGCCTGAGGCCCTTGATATCTGTCAAACGCCCCTCCCTGACTCGGGAGACAAGGAAGGTAGAGATCACATCACAGGATGAGCTCAGGCAGGGTCTGCTTAAAACAGGCAAGACCGATGGCAGAGGAATTCATGGCTCATCCTTTTCAGTCATTTCCCTGTAAATAGCAACGAGCACCTTGGCTTTTTTTTTCTTTTTCTTTTTCTTTTTTTTTTTTTTCCCTCCAGTTTAATCACTAAGAACTCCCCTCCGGTGGGTACTTTTTTTAGAGCATAATAGAAGGTGTGATATCTTGAGAGAGGCGCCAGAGTCACTTGGAGAATGGCAGCTCTGGGATTGAAGTTCCTGAGAATATTAAAGATTAACACCAAATACTTTGTTGCTATTTAACTCTCTGCCGATTCATGTTCCTGGAGCAGAAACAGAACATTTCTTTCCCTCCCTTCTGTTTATTCCTTCCCTTCTCTGTTCTGGGGATTCAGAAGCTGTAGATGTCAGATGCCAACTCCTTAAGGGCTGAAATGGTTTTATATAATAACAGAGAGGGGGAGCCTACAAAATGAAGAAAGAATCTAATTCAGCGCTTGGGCTGAAATGGGAACTGGAAACGAGGGGGGGTAGCCTTCTTAAAAATAGCTCACTCAGAGGGAAGAATGCGGCTTGTCTCGAAGCAGGCAGGCAGGCAGGCGCAACCCTTGGGTGAATTATAGGAACCCACACTAGGCCTTGTGCGTTTGCTTTTGAAATGTTGATCGCGGCTAAGAGGAGGCGGGTGAATGGAGGGCCGCTGGCAATGGACGAGGCTGTCAAGCCTCCGTCTGCACAGGCAGCACGCCATGGGGATACGCACACCCCGTGCCCATCCCTGGTGATCTGTGCGGCCCCGTGTCACTGAAACCCCAAACCCGCCCAGAGGGGCCCGCAAGTGTCTACGGAGGACGGGGAAGGAGCTCTGGGGGAGGCCAGGGAGAAGGGGAGAGGTGCAGAGAGAATGAAGAGAGACGTCTGACAGGAGTTGATGAGCACCTTGGAGACCCAGTGGTACTGAGGGGGAGGGAGGGAATGAGAGAGAGAGAGAGAGAGAGAGAGAGAGAGAGAGAGAGAAAAGCCAAATGGGGACAGGAGCCAACAGGAGGAAACAGAGAAGCAGAGACAGAGGAAAGGAGGGGGATCCACCACAGAAGGGAAAGGAAGCAGTGAGTTCCTTGCTGGATAATGAGAAGGAAGGGGACACAGCATCCTCCCCCAGGGTGCAAACGATCCGTTCTTCCTATGCCCAGCCCTTCTCTGAGTTTACAAGAGGAGCCAAGATTGGGGCGCCCGGGGGGCTCAGTCAGCTGAGCGTCAGACTCTTGATTTTGGCTCCGGTCATGATCCCAGGGCTGTGGATCAAGCTCTGAGTTGAGCTTCTCGCTGAGCGTGGGGCCTGCTTAAGATTCTCTCTGTCTCTCCACCTGCGCCTTCCCCTGCTTGCACTCTCTTGCGGTCTCTCTCAAAAAAAAAAAAAAAAAAATTAAGAGGAGCCATGATTGATTTTGTTTTATGGTCATCTTTGCTTCTAACGGACAACTAGCAGGAAGAGCGTGCAAATACTACGATTATTGCGAAAGATTTCAGTGCAGTCTTCCAGCTTGACAAGTGGTCACCGAAGCCTTAGCTTCTGTGCCTGGTGCGTTAAGGGACCTCTGGGTCTGCCCTCTTTCCTCTCTGGAACGTTTGCCTTGGATTGACGACAAGCCCCAGGACCTCGTCCGCATCCCGTCAGACTCCCCCAAACTGGGAAGTGACCCCCAGATCCTCCTTCGCTGCCTGAGACGCACGAGAAGGTGAGCACGCAGATGGACCAAGTGAGCTAGAGTCCTTGCTGTAGGATCTCCCAAATCACAGCCCATAAGGAGGAAGAGGGGAGAGAGGGAACGAGTTCTGTCTTACAATCATGGTATCTGACACCACACCACGATGAGGGACACCCCGCCCATATCCTGTGGTGCCCACCATTCCCGTGCCCGCTATCGGCCTCTGATGCGTGTCTTTCTCTGCCTGAGGACTCTGGCCCCCGTGTTGGCTTGTCTGGGGTGGGCCTAAACCAGCAGCTGGCGGGTACATACTCCACCTTCCTTTGCACAAACTCTGAGTCATGTCCTACAGTTTCCCAGAGAGCCCCAGGTGCCCCCAGAGGTGACCCACTCAGTGACTCCCCCTGTCTTGTCTTTCTTTCCTTCCCCATCTCCTGCGGCTTGCTACTGGTCTGGAGCTTTCCGAGTTGGCCCTCTCAGGACAGGGGCTGTGTGGTGACAGCAGCTTCTCCCCAGCTCCTGTGGGCTGTGGGAATGTAAAGGGCTGTGTCTCCACAGCACAAAGCAGCACGTGATTCTTGTCCGGGTTTCCCGGAGACCACCCAGGAACTCGCTGGAGCCCAAGTGTGCCTCTACAAGCACCGTCAGGCAGAAGCCGCCTTAATGAAGAAACAGCAGAGAAACGAGAAAATCGTGGAAAAAACAATGAGCACAGCAACTTCTGAACTTTGATAGGCATACTGTGGGAATGAACAACGCAAATCAAATCGAATGTTCTTGGAGCAAGCCATGCGCTTGGAGTGAGCTGACCTGGCCCTCTCTTGGCCCTTCTCAAATTCTGGTTGTCGGTGGTCATCTGTGAGGTGGGTGTAGGCAGTAGGAATGTGGGACGTGGCTGCCGTTGCCCTGTCCTTAAGGAATGCTCCTGGGGAGAATGATCCTCCTAGGAGAGGGGCTGGGGGTATGAAGGAGGACTCTGAATCCCGGAGGAGACAGGGTGAGGTGTCGCGTCTGCTGCACACGGTCTAGCTGTGTTACCCTCAGCAAAAGATTTAACGTCTCTGAGCCTCAGTTTCCCCAGCTGCAAACCAGGGGCCACACGCAACACCTCGCGGAAAACGTAACGCACGTCCAGCGGCTGACATTAAGGACAGTTCCCGTCGGCCTTCTCCTTGTCCTCCGCCAAGGGAGCCACATCCTTGGCCCGACGGAGGGCAGGCTGAGGACAAAAGGAAGCGTGTCCTGAGAGAGCCCCGGCCACACGGCCAGGCACTGAGATGGCCGGACACCACAGGCCCCTCACGCAGCCAGTCTGCATCCGTGGGCGTGGGAAAGAGACGTAAACGCTGACGGGCATTAAACACGAGTTAGACATGCCATTCCGCGCCACCAACACATTTCAAAAGTGCACATCACAAGGCTCTTGTTGAAGCCCTGGCGGCCAGCCAGGGTCAGACCACAAAAGGAAGCTGTTTCCCCGCTGGAGCTGCAGGGTGGCCGGGCGTGGCCAGGGCCTCGCGTCACTGCAGAGTGTGAGGGCTCTGCTGGGATTTCCTGCCCTCGCATCCGCTCTTTCTCCTGCGGGCCCTGCTGTGAACACCCCAGGTGACGGTGCCCCACCGGCAAGGAAAGCCAGCTTTGCCCCGACCTTTCCCTGTGTCGCCAGAAAGGCCAAGCGGGTGGTGTTTCTACGGGGCCTCTTGAGGCCGGCCCTGCAGCTTTCTGGAGCTCCACCTTGGCTTTTCCTCCCCTCAGAGTACCAAGGAAAAGCTTCTCTCATCCACAGCTGGTGGAAGTCGCCGTCCCTCCGCAGTGTCAAGGTGTGAAAGGCGGCCCCAGGCTGAGGGGTGGCCGAAGGTGTGTGAGGCAGCTGGCCTAAGTCAGGCTTCGTTCCTGGCAGACCATCCGCAAATATTTATTGAGGGTCTGCCCCGGACCAGCCCTGTGCCCAGGTCTGCAGGGCACAGAGAGGCGCCCTGTGTGGCACAAGGAGCTTATGTTCTGACCGAGAAGCCAGGCGGACACGCGGGAAACCGGGGGGTCCCTGCTGACCCCCGAGCCACGCGTTGATGCTTGGATGTGTGGGAAGGCGCCGGTCCTCCTCCCGGTGACTTGACACGTTGTCGGAATCCGGAGGAGGTTGTGGAGCCGTTGTTGTTTTGCCCGTGGGCTCTCCTCCAAGCCCCGCTAACTGCCTTTACTCCTCAGATGGGTCCCCTCGTGGACTCCGGCCCCCTTCCTTACTCCCACCCGTCTTTTTGCCCCCCACCCTGCCCATCTTCAGTCCCACGTAAGTGTTGCCCCTTCACACGAAGCACGTAAACATCCACAAAATGTTTGCTTGTTATCAATTAGCCCTTGCAAATACCCGGTAAGGGTGGTCCTGCTGTTTCCACCTTGCAGAGGAGGAAACTGAGGCTGAGTGGCGGACATGCCCAGGTTCACACAGAGAGTGAAGCTTCTGTCCTGTGCAGTCCCTGACTCTCAGAGTCCCCATAGAAGGGGTAGGACTGGTTTTGTGTGGAAAAGGTGATGCTGGCAGACCCAGATCTATTCTTAGGCTTGCCAAAAGGTTGGTCCCTAGGAGCAGACTCCTTTACATGTCATTTAAACAGATTCTACCTCCTACCGACCTGCCATAGGTTCCCATTTGGATCAACACTTACACACGCTTTCCTATGCATTGAGATAGAAGGTCTCAAATGATGGATCACTGAGTCATTGAAACCTCATTGGCCAGACAGAGTGACTAACCCTTGCTAAACACCTAAAACTGGTCTAACTCTTTGAGGCCCACCCTTCGCTCAGCTCAGCCCATTCTCTGTAGGGAGCAGCGTCTCACGTTGAGATTCGAAGGGGCCCAATAAACAGTATGTCTCTTCTCACCCGAACAGCCGAGCCGCTGAGGCAGATGCAGGAACCCCTGGGTTGACAATGAAGTGGCAACTTCCTCGCTAGCCAGGCCGATGGCAGAGAGCATCGTGGCCGCTGTGGATCTCAAAATAATGAACCCCCAGTAGGACAGACTGGCCTCCCAGCACATTCCAGTTGTCCCCGTGTTGGGGCCTGACCTCACACCGGGGAGCAAGGAAGAATGCAAGTTTCCTGTAGACAACCAGAGCCCCAAGAGGAAAGAACTTCTGGTAGCTTCTTTCAACCTCACCAGTCAGATTTGGGGACAGTGCAGGGCGGGGAAAGGTCAGGGTTATTAAGTGGGTAAATCTCCCACTCGACAGTGCAGACCATACCATAGCTACGCACATGGTGGGGTCCCTGTCTGTAAGGACACCCTTTCTAGCCCCACATCACTCAACTCCGGCTGTCTTGGAGACATATCGTGAGGTCAGGGGTTGAAGGCCACCCTACTGGTAGCTACCTGGGGGTGGTTCTTTGGACAGGGAAAAGAGGGTGGAGAGAGGGACCGTGAGAGTCTGTTACAACATTTTCCTACACGGAGAGGCTTAGTAATATGGTGGCCAAGGGCATGGCTTCTTGGAGTCAGCCCTGGCTCTCTTCCTAATTTCCTTATCTGCAAAATAGAGATAGTGCTTATTGTTTTTATGGATTATGTAAAATAATTTATAACACAGGGTTTAGCACAGTCTGTGGCACATAGTAACTGTTTAAGGGATATTTACTTTTATTATAGCAAATGAGATACCTTACGCTGACGCCATCATGCTCTTGCAGAATACTTTCTTATTTGTCCATTGATGGCTTTACCTGGTCAAAGGCCTTGGGCAAGGTGCTGGGCACACAGTGGCGGTTGGTGTGGATTCATTCCACTAGCGAGTTCCCTCTCCACTCGGGGCTGAGCTCCCTGTGCTAAGCGAGTGGGTGTTTGGATTGGGAGAAGCAGAGGGCGGTGATTGTGGTGCAGAGTCTCTGTCATGGGGGTGGGGAGAACCCGGGGCCCTGGAAGAGGGTAAAGTTGGTCCTAGCCAGTCAGAGATGAACGTGGAAAGGAAGATGGGGGTAGCCAAAGATAAGCTTCTCCTGCACTTCCGCCTTTTTCCATGAACAGGGAATTCCTGGGATCCAGGGGTTCATGGACAGCCCCACCCTGGTCATTGCATTGGATGGCTCATGAGAATCCCCTCTTCTTTTTCTCTCTCCCGCTCGCTCGCTCTCCCTCCCTCCCTCCCTCCCTCCCTCCTACTCTGCAAGCCTCCTTCTCTCTCTCTGCCTCCCAAACTCCCAAACCTCCTGCCCTCTCTAATTATATTAGGCTTCAGCCTTGGATCTGGCGCCTGCATTTTTCAGGCAACGAGAGCAGACCCTGCCTATGTTGTGATGTTCTTTTTGACAAAACTGCCTTTTAGGTAAATACTTTTTGGGCCAGTCTCACTGAATTAACTATCTGGGTCATTTGAATTTCTTCTCCGGGAAATAATTATGGCCTTTGGGAAATGGAAAGTATGCTGCAGCCCTGTGAGCGGAAAGAAAATTCCGGCCTCCCTCTTCCTGTGCCACCTCCTTCCATTTCGCTGTGACCCAGGGACCCAAATTAGCAGTGACTCCCATCTCTGGGGTCCGGTGTGGCTTTAGATCTCTCTGGGGAAGTCCCTCAGGCACTCAAGGTGGCTCTACACGCGAGGGAGATTATATTCACGTTGCTTTTCCTTGTGTGAGAGCAGTGACTTCCTTCCAGGCAGCTAACGTGTTTCGAAAAGTAACATTCTGTAGCTTCCCTCTCCAATTCTGGAGCGGGACATAGACAAGTCAGCAGTGCCGCCACCGAGCTACGGCCCGGGGAGGACCGACGCCTGCTTCACGACACAGGGCAGGAGCAAGAGCCCTTCCACCCAAGCTGGGGCGTGGGTTGCTGGTGGGGGTAGCTGAGTAGCTTTGATTATGGTGACGAAACATGGTAGTGAAAGACGCTGCCGGCCCCTTCTCTGTCTGGGAGATGCCAAGAGGCCGCCGTCAACTCCAGGAGGGTTCCTCTTTGTCGCACAAGTGTAAGATACAGAGGTCTCCGTCCGCTGTCCTAGCTCTCCTAGGGGAGCGAGGCTGGCTCTGCCCGATACCCCTTGGGAGGCGGAGTTGGCAGGCGGGAAGATGGTGGGGAAGTTTGCAAGCAGCTTTCTGTTCTTTCGCGAGGACCACCGCCGCAACATACCACAGGCTGGGCAGCTTAAACAGTAGAATGTATTTCCTCATGGTTCTAGAGGCCAAAAGTCCGGGCTGAAGGTGTTGGCAGGGTTGCCTTCCTCCTAGGCCTCTCTCCTTGGCTCGAATTAATTGACTGATTAATTAATTTAGAGAAAAGTGGGGGGACGGGGGGTAGGCAGAGAGAGAGAGAGAGAGAGAGAGAAAGAATCCCAAGCAGGCTCAGCACGGGCAGCACAGAGCCTGATGTGGTGCTTGATCTCATGCGCCATGAGATCGTGACCGAGCCAAAGCCGAGAGCTGGCTGCTTAACCGACTAAGCCACCCAGGTGTCCCCCTCTCCTTGGCTCGTAGAGGGTTGCCTTCCCCCTGTGTCTTCACGTGGTCTTTCCTCTGTGTGAGCCTGTGTTCTAATCGTCTCATGAGTACGCCAGTCATACTGGGGCAGGGCCCACTCATTGACCTCATCTTACCCTGAAGACCCCGTCTCCAGATACAGTCACATCCTGAGGTACTGGGGGTTAGGATTTCAGCATATGAATTTTGAGGACGACACACTTCAGCCCCTAACAGTCCTCCTGGGAGGACAGGTAAGAAGGTTTGGTGCTGGGCCAGCGGAGAACAGAGGGGAAGTGACTGGTGTCCCCTAAGCTGCTGACGTTCAGAGACGTCAGGACCTCCCTGGTGCGCTGGGTCATCCTGACCGAGGCACTCTGAGCAGAGGACATCAAGAGAGCCCGTGGTGAGGTTGCCAAGGAGGAAGGGAGGTCTGGGTCGGTGACCCAGGTTCACCGGCAGAGTCTAGAGCTGGCGTGTGTGCGTTTGAGAAGGGTGGAGTGGATGATTGAAGAAATCATCGTACAAGAAATACGTCTGGTTTGTCGAAGAAATACCAGTCGTACGAGAAATACGACTGGTTTGTACCAACCAGCTTGAGAGCTCTTTGGGGAGAGTGGACAGCTTTTTTGAGCGAGACTTTACAAGTCTGCACTTTGGGATTTGGGTTGAAATCTTGACTCACGGTGCATCCGAACACACACACGTTTTATCAGTCCGGACTCATCAACAGGGCAAAGACTTATGTGCCAGGCGCTCTGGTGGACGTGGGAAGAGAGGCATTGGCTCCCAGTAATTTATTAACAGAGGACAAGAGACCAGTCATTCAGTCAGCTGTGTCCCAGACGCAAGTTGGCTGCCCTCAGTGAGGAAACGCGCGGTGTTAGGGGGGTTCTTGGAAGCAAGCCCTGAGACAGGGACCCGTGGGCAACTGATCTCTTAGGAGGTGCCTCCAAAGGAAATGGTGAAGGGATGGGGGAGCGGGGCAGGGTCTCAGCCTCCACAGGGTCCCACCAGATGCTCTGGAGCACATTCCACCTTCGGGGCTGTCCCGACTCGAGGCTTTCATAGCCCCTAAACAGTCAGTCGTTAACTAAGGGCCACCTGGGCGTTCGGAAACTTCTAGGCACCGTCAGCGTTTTGCTCATGTGAGTAGAGTGCCGCGGGAGCCCTTGGACGGTCCTCCTGAGGGAGAGGCCAGGGCGGCTGTTAGCAGCAGAGGGACGCAGCCCCTGGGGCGGGCGTGCACAGAGAGGGCAAAAGGAATGTTCTGGGGGCTGGCTGCCCGCGTGCCTTGTGTTGGCTCCCTCCCCCAGGAGCTGTTGGAAGAGCCAGTCTGGTGCAGAATGCAGCTTGGGCCAGCACCACCACCGAGGCTGAAGGCAGCTCCTTAACTCACCAGCTTCGTGACCTTGAGCCAATGATTCTGACCTTCCCGTTCCTCATTGGCACCACGGGAACGGGGAATGGTAATTCCTTTCTCATAGGGCGGTTGTAAAGATGAAAGGCCGTGCTGCTGGGCGCCTAGCCCCCTGCTTGGCTCCCAGCAGGAATTTGTGAAATGCCTACTCCCTTCCTTGACGACTTCTCCTCCCTCTTCTTGGGGAAGAACGTAGTTCCCCATGAGCCCAGGGCTGCCGAGAAGTCTCCGCAGCCCGCTCTTTTGTTTATGTACCGTCCTGCGGTAGGTAACAATTTAGATGGCAAATTGCACTGCCAGGGTTGGGGAGTTGGTGTATTAATTCCTGACTATTTACTGTGACAGGTTTACAGCCCCGTATCTCAGGGAGTGCTGGGGCTCCCACTCTGCGGCGTCCCGAATTGCAAGGATGTACTTTGCTGCTTCCCGGCGGCACCAAGAATCTCCTCTGTGCGGGGGGTGCTGGGAGCAAGGTCCTGGGAGCCGCCAAAGGGCTGACTTCATCCTGTCCCCCCTCCCAGCAGCCCTGGTGAGCCACCAGCCCCAGCCCTCTGGGATTTGGGGGAAGCCACCCTTTCTTTCTTGGAAGAGCACAGGCAAGCCCCTGGTCAGTGCGGGACGGCTGTGTGCCCGCTGGCCTTCTTGGTGGCTCATCTCAGTCAGGCCACAAAGGCGTGCAGCCGGGGGGTAACCTGGGACGTGGCCCTGGAAAAGCACCGGAGTCTCTTCAGTGCAGGCTTCAAGCACGTGCCCATCTTAGGGGGCACCGGCTCACGCTGCAGACCAGCCCCCTGAGGCTTGAGCAAGCTCTCCTAGCCAGCGAGAGGTCAAGTCCAGCATTAAGCGGACGTCTTTCTGACTTTCTGGGAGACACCAGACCACACCGCCTCGCCTTTCTCCTTGCACAGCTGCCCCCAGGCCTGCCTGTGAGGGTCCTTCCCGCATCACAGGAGGGTTTTCAAAGAGTTTTAGGAGCTTCTTGTGCTCTTCATGCTTCTCCCCTCCTGGCACTACGTTTTTCTGTCCTCTGCCAGCTTTCCCCGGAGAAAAACAAATTATCACAGAGTAATTTGATCAGCGCCCTTTTATTCCTTGGGCACAATCTTGGAGTCTCACCCTCTACCCTGAGCAGCATATTAAAGCATTTCTTCCCAACAAATTGCTTTTAATGAACGGGAGAACATTTTTTTTTTCACCAGAATTTCTCATTATTTAAAATAGTTTAAAATAGGACTCACGCCTTGGGGTTGTGGGGAAGTAACGGTGTGTAGCCGAGTGCCTGGGACCTGGTAAATCCTTAGCTGCTGTTCGTGATTATTATTACTGCCAGCCTCTTTCGGTGGGATGCTCCTTGGTGCCTTCAGTAGGTAGGAAGACATACTTCATTCTAAATCTGAATTGATTTGGAGAAAGGCAATATGAAACAAAGGTCCTCTGTGACAACTCGGTCTCAAGAAGAATTGCTTAGCCAGCATGATCTAATAGAACTTTCTGTAATTACAGGACATTTCTGTAATCCGCACAGTTCAACATAAGAGCCAGGGGCCACATGTGGCTACTGAGCCCCGAAGAGTGGTGACTGCAAATGAGAACTCGAATTTTTTGTTGTTGTTGAACTTTTAATTTTAACTGAGTTGCATTTAAGGGGCTACGCATGGCAAGTGGCTACTGATCTGAACTGTACACATGTAGCCCTAATGTTGTAGTGACTCGTGGCTGCTATAAAAACTTTAACCACAGCGCATGCAAATGCTCTAAAACAATTTGTTGTTAAAATATACATCCTAATGAAGCTAATAATCATGGTGGGTAGTGAAGGATTCGTTGATCATTCCTTGGAGGTGACGTACCTAAGACACAAACACTGGTAACTGATTCCTGAGCAGGATGGTCACGTCTGTCTTCTTAAGTTAAGCTGATGATCTTCTCAGCCTCACACCGAAATGGGAGTGAAGACACTTGGGTCCTTTTGAACCCAAATACTACAGGCAAGTCTTTACGGATGTTTCTTATAAATGCATTCTAAGCTGTGCTTTAAAAATATGCTATGGGGCACCTGGGTGGCTCAGTCAGTTAAACATCTGTCTCCGGCTCAGGTCATGATCTTGCAGTTCATGAGTTCAAGCCCCGTGTTGGGCTCTGTGCTGACAGCTCAGAGCCTGGAGCCTGCTTCAGATTCTGTCTCTCTCTCTCTCTCTCTCTGCCCCTCCTCTCTCTCTCTCTTTCTCTCTCTCAAAAATAAACATTAAAAAAATTGTTTTTAAAGTAAAAATACACTGTGTACAATATTCTTCTCTTTTAGCTCAGTAACCTCACTTCTAGGTATTTATCCTAAAAAAAGTCACCCCCAAATAAAGAAATAATCCTGTATGCACAAAAACGTTAATTCCGGTGGTGCTTACACTAGATGGCCCTTGGAAACAAGTCACACATTCATTAAGACAAGAGCTAAAGTAATGCCACAATAAAATATTGGAAACAATTCAGATGGTTAAAAAGGAAGTGGCTAAGAAATTGCATAATATCAATGTGATGGAATATTCCGTATCCATGAAAGTCATATTTACAGCATAATGCCAAGTTTTAAAAAGCAAAACTTTTTTGCATACAGAAAATTCTCAAGTTTCAAATGCATAGGAAAAGATAGAATTCCATTAGAATTCTGTTTCTGGGGAGACGGACTAGACATACTTCTGTTTCATCTACTTCTACGTTCAACTAAAAACTCTGGACAGTATAGGTGAAACAAACATAAGGATTCTCAAAGTTGGAGAAAAGCAGCTGGGAACTTTAGGACCAAAGGAACGACACATTAACTCTACACCAAACTTGGAGCTGAAGAAGCCAGCGGTCCCAAAACACCAATGGGTAAAGATTTAAGAAGTTCCAACAGGGGTACCCTGGGTGGCTCAGTTGGTTAGGCATCCAACTCTTGATTTCGGTTCAAGTCATGATCTCACGTTTCGTTGGTTTGAGCCCCACATCAGGCTCTGTGATGACAGCATGGAGCCTGCTTGGGGTTCTCTCTTTCCCTCTCTTTCTGCCCCTCTGCCTCTCTCTCTTTCTCCCTCTCTCTTTCCCTCTCTCTCTCTCATTCAAAATAAGTAAGTAAACTTAAAAAATAAAAAGCTCCAACAAAAGCCTGTTCTTTTGGTCCAAAGGACCAGAAAAGAGGCAAACTAACAAGACAGAACACTTTTAGACAATGACTGCTCTACTTCATCCAAACACCGCACAAAAAAGTGTGGCTCACCTCTACGCATGCCAGTAAAGGCCAGTTGGGAGCCTAAACCTCCACCCTCCCAAGGCTGTAACAAGCCCCCATAGGCGTGAGGTCTGAGAAGGCCATTTACGCAGCCAGGACTTTCATTCCCCCAGGCCAGTCACGAGGCCCCCTCTCCCCTAAGCCAGCTGTAACAGAAGGCTTAAATAAGAATCAGACTTATAAAATGAGTATGTCCTGGTTTCAATAGAAGATCACTTATAATACCAAGAACCAGGCAAATCTCAACCAACCAACCAAACAAAAGATAATCAAGAGATGATAACACAGTCAGCCAAGAGAATCTAATAGACATTTATGGAACACTTCACCCAAACAACAGAATACACATTCTTTTCAAGTACCCATGGCATACATACAAAGATAGACTATATCCTGAGCCAGTAAAACAAACCTCAACAAATTGAAGATGATAGAAGTCCTTCATAGCGTGTTCTCTAACCACAGTGAAATCAAATTAGAAATCGGTAACGGAAAGACAACTGAAAGATCTCCAAATACTTGAAAACTAAACAACACATTTGAAAATAATCCATGGGTTAAAAAGGAAGTATCCGGGGAAATAAAATCATACATTCGACTGAATGAACATGAAAATACAATATTTCACAACTGCGGGACACAGCTACAGCAGTGCTAACAGGAAATGTGTAGCACTATGTAGATACACTGGAAAAGTGGAAAAGTCTCAAGTCAATAATACAGCTCCCACTGTAAGCATCTTGAAAAGGAAGAGCAAAATAAATCCGATGCCAACAGCGGGAAGGAAATAATAAAGATAAGAGCAGAAATCGATGAAAATTGAAAATAGAAACAATAGAGAAAATCAATGAAACAAAGAGATGGGCCTTTGAAAAAAAATCAATAAAGTTGATAAACCTCTAGCAAGACTGACAAAAGGAAAAAGAGAAGAGATACCAATTACTGATATCAGGAGTGAACGGGGAGCTATCTACGAACCCCAAAGGCATCAAAAAGATAATAAGGGAACACTGTAAGCAACGTTCCACGTATAAATTTGACAACTTGGGAGAAATGGATTGCCTTGTTGAAAAAGACAAACGATCACACCTCACTCAATGTGAAATAGATAATTTTGTACAGCCTTTTAACTATTAAGGAAATTGAATTTCTAATTTTAAAACTTCCCCAAAAGAAATCTCCAGGCCCAGATGGTCTCACTGGAGAATTCTACTCAGAATTTAAATCAATTCTACACAAATTTCTTCCAGAAAATAGAAAAGAAGGAAACATTTCTCAATTCATTCTATGAAGCTAGTATTATCCTGATACAACATGAAAACATTATAGACCAATTATAGAGATACAGACCAATATAGCTCATGTGTACAGATGCAAAAACCTCCTCAATTTGGTAAAGAGTATCTACAAGAACTCTCCAACTAACCTTATACTTATTGGTGAAAGTCTGAATGCTTTATCCCTAAGCTCAGAAGCAAGGCAAGATGTCTGTTTTACCACTCTCAAACAACACTGTGCTAGAATGCTAGTCAGCACAATAAAACAAGTAAAGGAAATAAAAGGCATACATATTGATAAGGAAGAAATAAAGCTGCTCCTACTTGCAGATGACCTAATTATCTATATAGAAAATCCCAAGGAATCGAACAACAACAAAAATATCCTAAAAGTAGTCAGTGAGTTATGAAATAGGATACAAGATGAACATATGGAAAAACAGCTATATTTTTGTATACTATTTAAATTAAAAATACAGTATCATTTAAGATCACTCATTTAAAAAAGTGAAATACTTAAGTGTACATCTAACAAAACATGTACAGGACTTATATGCTGAAAACTATAAAACACTAATGAAATAAATCAAAGTGAATCTAAATAAATGGAGAGACATACCAGGTTCATGGAAGTCTCAACACAATAACTATGTCAATTCTCTACAAATTACTCTATGATTTTAACATGTTTCCAATAAAAATCCCAGGAGGATTAGATTTTTAGATATAGAAGATTATTCTAAAATTTTTATGGAAAGGCAAATAAGTTATCTAAAACAATTTTCAAAAAAAAAGAATAACGTGTTAGGAATAAGTCTACCAAATTTCAAGATTTATCAAGTAGCTATACCAACCAAGCCTGCATGGGAATAGTGGAGGGATAGACACAAATATGACTGGAACAGAACAGAGAATCCAAAAGGGACTCACACAAACATGCCTAACTGATTTTTGATAGAGGTGCAAAAATGATCCCATGGAGGATAGATAGCCTTTACAACAAATTGTGTTGGAGAAATTGGACATCCATAGGCAACACACACACACACACACACACACACACACACACACCCCTTAACGTAAGTCTCACACTTTGTACAAAAATTAACTGAAAAATGGATCACAAACTTAAATATGAAATGTAAAACTATAAAGCTTATAAAAGTAGAAAAAAAACCAGAAGAGAGCTAGTTGGAGTTAGATTTCTGATCCTAGTCATTTAAAGGTCTTGACTAATATACTAGGTAATATCATTCTTGGACAAAAACAAGGCGTGGTTTTATGGTGATGATACTGCTTCTCTTTGATGCCTTGTAAATGGTCTCAGAAGGTCACGGCAAGAGGTGTCTCAAAACACCTCCAGCAATGGCATCCACCAGGCATAAGATGCTTATGGTTTTCCAGAGTGATGCTGTGGAAGGCAGAGTTCCTCTGGGTGTAGAAGTTCTACAACCTTGAAAACAAGAGAGCCTTTCTCCTTTATAATCCAGTCTGTAAAATTTCACACTTGGGGTGCTATTTGTCCTGCAGTCCTGAGGGTCTCAGGCAATTTTAGCCCTTAAAAAACCAGAAGGTGTTTTATTGTAATGTTTTTTTAAAATTTTCTTTTTGAGAGAGAGACAGAGCTCTAGCAGGGGACGGGCAGAGAGAGGGGGAGACACAGAACCCGAAGCAGGCTCCAGGCTCCGAGCTGTCAGTGCAGAGCCCGATGAGGGGCTTGAACTCATAGGCCTTGAGATCATGACTGAGCCAAAGTCGGACGCTCAACCAACGGAGCCATCCATGCGCCCCAAAGCCAGAAGGTTTTTAAGGAGGGTCTCTGAGGTGCTGTCCCTCTTCCTGAGGATAAGAGGGCCCCTTCCCATGAAGGCGCCCTTGAGAACTCAAACACCTCATGGCTGGTTTGGTCTCAGGGGACTTATGTGGGCACAGGAAGGAATGTCACTCTGTCCCATGCAGACTTTCCCCTCCTAGCTGATACCATGTGAAACCCTTGTCTGTTTTTTGTTTTGTTTTTTGTTTTTTTTTTTTTTGGTGGAGGCCCTTTGTCAATCATCTGTAGGCCCAGGAGGTTTCTAGGCCAATTCTGTCCTTGGGCTAGAGGGAATTAAGAAGCTCCTGCCCAGCCCCCACCTCTGGTCATTCTTTCATTCTAGCAGCTCAGGGACCCTGCCCGTGCCCTGGCCTTACAGAGGAGCTCCGCATCATCCTTGCCCTCGTCTGCCCCTTCCCCTGTCCCGGATAATGCTATCTGTTCTCAGAAGCGGATTCGGAGCCAGGGGCTCGGCTCCCGACTCCAGGCTTGCTTCGCAGGGCCCCAGCCATCTCCCGGGCTGTCTTGCTTCCCTCGTGCCCTGGCTGTCTCCCTATCGCCTTACCCAGTTGCTTTTCCTTGCCCCTGCTGACACCTTCTGCCAGGCACCCCCCTCTCCCCAGCCACAGCTCTTGGCAGATGACTCTGGAGCCCTCCCAGAAGAGGCTCAGTTTAGCACGCAGCTCCACGCCTGGCTGGATCCTGGGGTACAACAGAGAGCTAACTCCCTTCCTACACCAGAGTGCTAGATTACAGCCAGGTTTTATTCCAGGGAATTCTGTGCAGGAGCAACTGACCTCTGGAAATTAGAGAAGAGTCAGGCGTGGAACTGGGCACGGCTGTGGGTAATGGTAGGGAAGCATCCTTGGCTCTGTGTTCCGCTCCAGGGAGCAGACCGGATCTTGGAGGGTCTGCTCACACCCTAGGTGTCCACAGACAGCCCAGGAACCCTGGGAAGGTAGTATAGTCTGGACTCAGCATCAGTGGATCTGAGGACCACGGTCAAAGGCCCGCAGCCCTGGGCGTGCTCTGATGCCCCGGACCATGCCCGTCTGTGGACCAGCATGCAACTGGTTCCTGAGGTGAGTGGTGTCCTACAGCCAGACCAGGGCAGGGGGAAAGCTCTGTATCTGCCCCAACTTTTTCTCTCTCCCAAGTGGGACTTGTGCAGGAAGCACCTTGAGCTGTGCTGGAGTCTGAGTTGCAGTGGCTGGAGGTTCTTGGTGCCTGACAGTGTAGACCTGAGCTCAGTCTTCCCACAGGCGGGCCCCCAGCCCTCATCCTCAGGCAATCCTACTACATTCCCCAGGAGCCAAGGAGGCAGGCCTTCTGAGGAATGCTGACTGCCAGGGGTGGATTCATTTGACACTGGCCAGTCTTCGGGGGCAGATGGAAAAAGCCAAATCCTATCTCCATTTTTGAGGCTTCAGTGTCAAACCCTGTTAAAATACGGAGAGGATTCTTCAGCCAGAAGGCCAGGTCATCCCGTCTCTACCCTAAAGTCCACCCACAAGAGGAGCCTTTTAGGAATATGAATAGCCAGAGACATTTTTGGGAGCCAGTGCTCAGAAAGCGGTGTGTTGGGTGACACAGTGACAGATGACCCGGTAAAGTGACCTGCCTCATAGAAACCGCTCGTGCTGCGCACGCTGTCCTTTATCATGTGGCCAAGGAGCTTGAACCACCCGGCCTAGTAAATGATCCTGGCAGCAGACAGGGAGGAGGAGCAGGGGGAGGTGCTCTGGGAGCCTGGGAGGGAGGGACAGCAGAAGGGTGGCAGTGACCCAGGCAAGGATGGGGGCATGGCGACAGGAGACAACTGGCCAGTTAGTATGTTCCGATTCTCCCAGTCTTTTGAATGAAACAAGACAAGACAAGACAAGACAAAACAAAACAAAAACGGTCTTCATGTTACAAAAGAGTTTTCCCACGAACAGTTGGAAATTCTGACAGTTACGGTCTCGTGGGGAAGGCATGGCACGTGCATGCCCACTCTTGCACGCAGGGACCCGAGACGCCAGGGCCCGTGGAGAGCCTGGCTTCCACTGAGAGTCACAGGGTGTGCACCGCACCCCGGCACCATCACAGAGGTCGGTTTCCCTGGTCCCCCGTCCTTGAGTCACTTAGCACACAACCCTCCAGGCCTTGCCTTCCAACAAGAATCTATTGCTATCTAGACTGCTAAAAGACTTCTCTTGTTGATTTGGACACAGTATCGCCACGCCCACTGACTTGAGAAGCCCCTCCATTTATTAGCAGAGTTTGGCTCATAGGAAGCAGATAGGAATGGGAAGAGAGATAAAGGTGCGAGGGGTGTGGCTGTCTTCTGGTTGATGGTGGCAGAGCAAGGGAGACAGGGAGGGCAGGCGACAATCACGATACCACGAGGTGAGTGTTTAAAGAAAGCCGAACACCGTGTGTTTGGCACCCAAAGTTAAGGAGGACTAACTGGGGAGCAGGAGGCAGGAGGGGGCTAAGGAGAGGTGAGTTGTGGGGTTGCAGCAGCTCGGCAGGTGTCGCAAAGTCAATAGTAGGGAAGGGGAAGGGAAAGGCGGGCGTCCTGGGGAGGGCGCAGAAGGGCACAGGGGCAGAGGTGGACAAGCCATGGGGTGTCAGCGGGAGAACGGAGCACCGTGGCCCTGAGCAGAGGGCTTTGGACAGGAAGTTTCGTGATTAGCTTTGCTTTTTAGGATTAGAACTGGGTCATCTCCCTTCCTTATTGGCTTGTGGGTATAAATGACGTGACAGTGACAGTGAGATCCGGGTTGTGCTCCCATCATTTCATAGTCCCCTCCCACCTGCGGAACCAAAGGACCCTGTTCCAGCTGTCCTATCTGTTGCTGCCAGGCCACCGCCCGGTTCCCAGCCCTGGGTTGAAGGTGGCCTCCCTGCCTCCTACAGGTCTGCTGCCTCCATCCACACCGTCTGGGCTCACCTCTCCTGCAGGCGGGGAATATTCCTTCTCCGCTGTGTTCTGTCCTGTCACAGCGCCCCAAGGCAGGGTTACCTAGGCCCAGGAGTAACCCAGGATTTTTGTCAACCTTCTTTTTTTTATTTAAATTCAAGTTAGTTAACATACAGTGCAGTCTTGGCTTCAGGAGTAGAGCCCAGTGATTCATCACTTAACATATAACACCCAGTGCTCCTCCCGAAAAGTGCCCTCCTTCATGCCCGTTAATGCCCATCCCCCATTCGGCCCATCCCCCCCCCCCATCTCCCCTCCAGCAACCCTCGGTTTGTTGTCTGTATTTAAGTCTCTTATGGTTTGCCTCCCTCTCTGTTTTTATCTTATTTTTCTCTTCTTTTTTTTTTTTAATTTTAAGACTTTAATTTTTTAAGACTTTATTATTATTTTTAGAGAAGATTAAGGCTTACAGTCAAACTTCTTTTTTACTTTGAGACCCACCACTTTCTTCCCAGAGCACGGGGCTGGATTCGATGCTTACTTTTGAAAAAAAAAACCCTTGCTCGTTTGGGCTTTTGCTGCTGGAAGCTTTCCAGCCTCCCCTGAGGCTGGTCACCAGTGTAAGTTTATGGTTGGGTTTAAGTGAATTCCCAGCAACTCAGACGTATTTTAGAAGGCAAATTGAATTTTGGAAGCCTTTCTGTTGCAGATGCTGTACTTCTCGTTTAAAAACAAAAAAAAATGTTTGTTTATTTATTTATTTTGAGAAAGAGAGCGTGTGTGTGGTGGGGAGAGGCAGAGAGAGAGAGAGAGAGAGAGAGAGAGAGAACCCCAAGCAGGTTCCACACCCAGCGTGGAGCCCGAGGCGAAGCGGGGCTTGATCCAAAGACCGTTAAGATCATGACCTGAGCCAAAATCAAGAGCCCGATGCTTAACCAGCTGAGCCACCCAGGCGCCCCTGTGCTTTCTTGTTTAGTGTCAGTGGTATATGTACGGGAAGGCAGGGAACGCTGTGGAGGTGGGCGGGTCCTGGGTCCAAACCAAAGCAGCTCGAAGCCTGGTCCTGCCACTTTCTGTGTGGCCTTGGACAAGTCACTTAGCTTTGCTGTGTCTCCGTTTCCTCATCTCTAACAGTGCGGATAGTAACAGTAGCTACGACCTCAACTCGTGAAGATTCAAGTGAGTGACGTTTAGAGCTGTGCCTTGCTCAAGGCAAGGGCCCGGTGGGTGCCGTGCTGCTGCTGCTGGTGATTCTGATGTGCAGCTACTTTCTGCTTTGGTTGACAAGGAGCAAGGAAATTTGAGCGGTTAGACGCACGGTGCCGTAGGAGAGGTTAGATGAGTGGTGCTTTCAGATGGCCGAGCTGCGGGACGCTGCTTTGCCTTTCAAATGAGCATCGTCGCGGGAGGGTGAAGACTATTTTTTCTCCGGAGAAGATTCAGGCTAAGGCTGACAACTGTTTTTTTATGGGGGATTTGAAACGTAGCTTTGCCCAGAGTCAGGGGAATAGATAATCTGAGCCGGACAAGGATTGTCTCTGCGAGATTATGTGGCTCCCATCGTGCGGCGTGGAGGAGTTGGGAAGAGTGAGCTGTTAAAAAAGACGAGTTGCAAAAGGAAAACAAAATTATGCCCCTTTGACTCTTGCACTCGGGTGGCTCTGAGAGCAAGGAACCTGCGGCTCTGAGACTTAATTGAATAATTGCTAGAAGCCCCCAGCTCCCCTCGGGCAGAAGAGGCTCCAGGGCAGAAGGTTCCTCAGCTGTTAACTAAGGAAGGCTGGGTCTTCCCGGGCCAGGGAGCCTGGGGCTGCTGCTCGCTGCTTAGCCTGGGAGGCAGGAAGTGTCCCCATGAAGTTCCTCGTCTCAAGTTGTTCTCCTTGGTGATAGGCAGGAAGTGTGCTCTGACTGCTGGAAGCCCCAAGAGGCTGTTCAAACCCCGTGTCACAGCGATTTTCGGCCCCGGACCTGGTAGGTAGGACAGATGGAGTGCTCACTGTGGCCAGGTGGGTGGCACTCTGGGCAGCGGGCTCGCCACCAAGGAAAGGGGTGCCTTTTCTCCACACTTCAGCCCTCCACTTTTGTGTAAAAATAACTGTCTGTTGGGGTGCCTGGGTGGCTCAGTCTGCCTCTTGATTTCCGCTCAGGTCATGATCTCAGGGTCATGAGATCGAGTCCCTTATGGGGCTTTGCGCTGGGCGTGAAGCCTGCTTTAAGACTCTCTCTCTCTCTCTCTCTCTCTCTCCCTCTGCCCCTCCCTGGCTCACACACATGTTCTCTCTCTATATAATAATAACAGTCTCTACCAAAAGCTTATTAATACTAAAACTTTAGTAATTACATAAAACCAATTTTAGAACAAGAAACAAAATCCCCTTTCCACCAACATCATTGCGTTTGCAACGTTTTTCCTTCAGACTTAGCCATGTTGCAGATGTAATTCTGGTTTTTGCAACCAATAGTCTACCGCTTGTAGTCCGGGCTTCACTTAACATTGTGTCATAAGCATCATTAGTGTTGCTATATGATTTCATGATTATTCCATAGAACTTGATGACAAATATAGTGCTGAGTTCCTGGGCCATCATTTATTTAGTCATTCCCAATTAATAAACATTTAGATCATTTTTGACTTTGGCTATGATGGTGACTGTTGTGAGGATATCTTTGTATTAACAGCTGGGTTTTTCTCTTAAGTTCTTCCTTTGGATAAAATGTAAGTAATGCTCTTCCTGGATTGAGAGGTATGACATTTCTTCTTCTTCTTAATACATATTATCCTCCAAAAGGAGTGAACCAATTTGCAATGTTATCAGCTGTATATGATGCCACCACCTTCTTTTCAACTCCTCTCACATTGCCTGTTGCCATTAAACTTTGTAGTATTAATTTTCATAGCTGAGACATTGTATCCCATGTCTGCTTTAATTACATTTCTTAAGTTCTTCCTATCTTCCCTGTGTCTGACCCTTTTGTCTAGGAAGATCTACTCATCTGTCCTACCCTGCTGGCCTTAACCTTCTACCACATCCCTTTAGCCCCCAAGTTAATCCCGAATCTGTTTTCACTGATTTATTTATTTTTTTTTTCAAGTAGGCTTCAAGATCAGTGCAGAGCTCAGGATCGGGGCTTGAACTCACAACCCTGAGATCAAGACCTGAGCTGAGATCAAGAGTCAGATGCTTAACCAGCGGTGCCACCCAGACGCCCCTGCTTTCGCTGATTCCTTAAACCCGGGGAGAATCTCCCTGCCTGCCCCTGGCTCCTGCCGGGTTTGATTGTCTTCCAGGTTCTTGTAGGTGTGTACGTTCTCTCTCTGGCCAACTCCTCCGGTTGTTTCAATTAGGGACTCACCATTCCATTCATTAATTTATTCGTTGCCACAAATGTTACTGAGTGTCTAAGATATTCTGGATGGTTGAGGTGTGACAGTGAAGGTAGAGTCTCGGCTTCCATCCAGCTCAAGTTTTACCGGGGCACATACACGCTATTAATAAGCAAGTGACTGGACGAATAATTTATCATGCGGAAGAGACAAAAAACCAAATGGGGAAAAGGGATAGAGAATGCTAGGGAAATGTGGGCAATGGTGTCCTCCAGCTACCTTGCACCAGCTCTGTGTATGCCTCCCAGCCTGGGTCCAGTGACCTCATGTTTGCGGCTGGAAATTGCTCATGGAAGTATTTACATCACACACATAAAATGCTACAATCCAGGGGCAGCTGGGTTTTAAACTTTTATCGGCACAACAGCTGGATATGGGGTTGCCATTTTGTGTGGGTTAGTCGGGGAAGACCTCACTGAGAAGGTGGCATTTGACCTGGAGGAGATGAGGGAGGGAGCCATATGGGTTTTGGGGGGAAGAGCATTCCAGACAGAGGGAACAGCCTGTGCAAATTCCTGAGGCCAGGTGTGGTTGGCATGTCTTAGAAACGGCAAGGAGGCCAGTGCAACTGAAGCAGATTTGGAGGGAGTGGGGAATAGAACGGGGGGTGAGTGATGAGATGGGGCACAAGGGGGAGACTGGTAGGAGATAAGATCAGATGTAGGCCTTGTAGGTTACTATAAGCATTTTGGCTTTTACTCCTGATTTGAGATGGATGTCACTGGCAGATTTTGAGCTAAGAATTGACATGTTCTGATTCATGTTTGAAAGGATCACTCTGGCTGCTGTGTTGGGCATAGAACTGAAGGAGGGAAGAATTCTAATCCTTAGCAGACTATTGAAATAATGCAGGAGAGAGCCGATGGTTGTTTTGATTGGTAGGGGAGGTGAAGAAATGGTTAGAGTCTGAATACACAGTCAAGGAAGAACCCATAATGTTTGCCACCGGATCTTAGATATGCCGTGTGTGGGAAAGAAGCCAAGGGTAACCTCTTTCTGTTAAGGCCTTTTCTTATATTAACTTGACAGAAAATGTTTTCGTTTAGGAAGATTTGAGGCATGGTGGCAGTCTACCACTTAGCTCTTTGGTTTTTATTTCTTTCTCCTGCACAAATTTTATTCTCAGGAAAGATTTCCTTTTAACTATGCTTGATTTTGCGCAGTCCAGTCCTAAGTCAGTCAACCAAGCACAACTGCGGGGAGAGTGCTAGAGGTCCACAAAAATCCATTCTCTTCCTTTCGCATACACGGTAGCAGAACTGACATTGGGCATGAAGCACCTAGATGCATCTCTGGGACCAAGTGGGGGCCAAGGCCAGGTGAGTGGGAGTGTCAATTCCAGGTGGTCCCCCCCCACACACACACAAAAGAGGACATTTTTCCTCTTTTGAGCACATAAACTCAAACACGGATGCCAAATGTGCTAATGACTTGGCTTTGACCATGGAACCACGAACCGTGGAGTCATAGGATAGAGAAAACTGAAATTCCGAGGTGACCCATGAAGAGCAGAGCTGCTGCCCTCTACTTCCCCCAGTGTTGTTATGTGAGAGAGCGAGAACACAGTCTTTTCAAAGTCATAGTTTCTTGGAGGTATTTTCAATATGGCAGCTTAACCTTTACCCTAACTGATATAAGAGCCAAGTCCGAAACAAACCAATCAACCAATGGAAAAATCAGAAAGCTGAAAGTGACATATTTCAGCTGATGAATGAAGCCTGAAGAATCAGAACCTTTAGATGAGTGTAAAATAGAGGAAGACCAAGGGCAGAGGGCCATCCAGGAGCTGCTGGGAATGCCTACGGAAGGCTGGCCACGATGTTGGTGGGAATAGTGTGAATAGATTTACACTGGGAACAGTGAGGAGAGAGACACCGAGTGAAGACGAGGAAAGAATGCTGGCATTTTTAGGCGGGAAGACTTTCCCAGCATGAGACCAGTGGGTACTGGGAAGTGGGGGCTGAAGTCAAAAACGCACAGGGGAAGTTGTTCTGTTGTGAAGAAGGCAAAGCGTGAGAAATCATCCTGGGACAAGGCACTCTTGCAGTCACTGAGGAGGTGGGTAGGAATGATCCGGTAGGCCTTTTGAAAAATATGTCTTTTATTGGCCATGCACTAACCTTGATCTATGCCAAGGGAGGGGGAAACAGACACCTAACAACCTTCCACATTAAAGTTAATGGGGAATCTCCTATAAAGTCTAAGGACAGAATATGGCATGATGAATCTGTATGATTATTTCATGAAGCTTCCCAAAGATAAATAAGGCTCTTAAGAGACGTGTTTATTGGTGAACAATTTATATCGGTGTACGTAGCATCAGCTGGAATGTAATACACAATTGCTGAGGATAAGTCAGGAAACGATTACCAAGTTTGGCTCCAGCTGGTGCTGCCCCCGTGGGAATGCAGTAAATAACTGCCGAATCACAATGAAGATAAATTGGTGCACTGGGTGAACACTTCCTGAGAGCCCACACACACCTCCTTACTCTCTTTAAGGAGCTGGGATTGCCTGGCCCTTGGGGGAAGCAGCAAAGTTTCCCTTGAAGACCACTCTGGAGGCCAGGTCAACATTTTTGGCAGGAGGGAGGAGCCATGCCCCAATACTCCAGGCACCTGTGAGCCTAAGTTTTGCTGGAGGGACTGGGCTTCCACCCCCTCCATAGCCCCGTGGATGGCTACAGCAGGAAGAGCTCTGCCCACTTCCCTTCTCTCTATGTCTTCCACACTTTGTCACTCTGAGGACACAGTCCTATGGTCCCATTCCTCACCCCCCAAATATCCCCAAATAGGTCTATGTCTTCCATGGTCTGGCTCTTACTCCCCCACCCTGCAGAGGCTGTTCGTGTTATCAGCGCCCAGCATGGGGGTTAATAAACACACGGGCTGTGAAGTGGGTCTTCTCGGGCAGAAATCCTGGCCGTGCCGTGTGGGGACCTCAGTGTCAATGGATACCTAGAGAACAGGACACTCCAGATTAGGGGAGTGACCAAAAGTTTCCAATGCATTGCAGTAAGATGAAGGCTGGAAAAAAATGTCCAACTGACTTGGTAGTTTGGGAGATAGTCAATGACTTTAATTAACAATAGCAAACAGTTACCAATGCTCTCACGTCCTAGACATTGAGCTAAGCCTTGTATTTATATATTTCAGGTAATCCTTATAACACCTCCTGAATTAATAATACCTAACATTTGGGGCATCTGGGTGGCTCAGTGAGTTAGGTTTCTGACTCTAGATCTCAGCTCAGGTCATGATCTCACAGCTTGTGACTTTGAGCCCTGCATTGGGCTCTGTGCTAACACTGTGAACCCTGCTTGGAATTCTCTCTCTCTCTCTCTCTCTCTCTCTCTCTCTCTCTCCCCCCCCCTACCCTGCTTGTGCTCTCTGTCTTTCTTCTCTCATTCTCTCTTTCTCCCTCTTCCCCTCCCCTGCTTGTGCTCTCTGTCTTTCTTCTCTCATTCTCTCTCTCTCCCTCTTCCCCTCCCCTGCTTGTGCTCTCTGTCTTTCTCTCTCAAAACCAATAAATAAACATTTAAAGAATAATACCTAACATTTCCTGAGTGATTACCATATGTCATGGATCAGCTAACTCAATCCCCAGCTCGTTGTGTCTATTTATCCCACTCTGAACACCATGAGGGCAAGAACTGGCTCGAGCTTTTTCCTTATATTGCTAGATGCTAGAACATGATAGATATGTCACGGATACCCAAAAAATACTTTTTTAGAAGAATGGGTGTATGGAGAAATGGATTGGGATCCAACTGAGGTTAGGCCCCCCAAAGAAGAGGCAATGGGCTGTTCCACCCTCATTAGTTGGGTGTGTATGTAGGGGGTCTATCTCCTTAGGCAAAAGTTTCTAGAAGAATTGAAGATCCTATTAGATAAAAGGTGCAGAAAATGGGGTAAAAAATGGGTGTCGACATCTACCTAGTTGGGGTTCTTCAGAGTAAACTGAATTGAAGAAGGCGGGGCAAGACAAGGACAAGGACCATTTTGGGGAAGGATGAAACTGATACTAATAGGACTTATGTTAAACCAGTTGTGGCATATTTTTGTTGTGATGAATTATTGCTCTCCCTCTAACTAGGCCTCTTTGCAATATGACTTTGCAGGCCTTCCCGTCAGGAGGTGAAGTCTATCTCTCTACTTAAGTCTGAGCCGGCCTTACGACTTCCTTTAACCAATAGAAAGTGGCAGAAAAGTGACACTGTTCCGGTTCTGAGCTTAGGACTCCAAAGGCTTTGTGGGCTTTTCTGCCTTGACAACCCGTACTGTCACGTGAGCAAGTCCAGGCCAGCCTGTTGGATGGTGACAGGCCAAGGGCAGCAGAGGGCCTGTGTCAGCCCAGCTGTCCGGGCAGGCCTCAGAAATGTGAGAAGATGGAGAATGTCAGCAAAGCCAACTGACAGCGGACGTGCGCCTGACTGCAGGTGCATGAGGGAGCCAAGCCAAGAACAGAAGGACCCACCAGCAGAGCCCAGAACCTTTGCCAGGACGCAGTATCGTGATCTGGATTAATGGTATGGTTTTAGCCACTTAGTTTGGGGTTGTTTGCGATGCAGGAATAACGAATACATCATTTGACAAAGTTGGAGGGGATCTGAGAGTCAGAGAAAGCGGTGTGGGTCCCTTTCCCCACACTCACTGCAAACAAATGCCGTTATTTTTTTACCCTTGACTTTCCTAGGAGTTATAGGGGAAGATTTCTGGCTGATGTCCAGGTCCGTGGCACAGCCGATTAATCAGTCAGTCTACATCCTGTCCGCAAAGGTCCAGTTTCAGAACCCGTTGCATCTTTGGACATTATCCCCAAGGAAAGCCAGTAGCAAGGGCTACACCACCCGCAAAAAACCTATGTCAGCTCCTGCGGCGGCTCCGGAGAGGTGTGCAGTGATGGGGAGGCACGAGAACATAAAGACTGTAGCACCGACAAGTCTGGACTTGAAACCTGGTACTGACTAGCTGTGGGACCTAAACTGCTGGAGCCTCAGTTTCTGCATCAGTAAAAGGGGGACGGTAATGCTTGCCTCCTAGGGTCACTGTTAGGATGAAATGAATGAGTACATGTGCGGGGCCTATCGCATCGTAGGATTGGAGTGGAGGGAAGAGTGGAGGGAATCATGCAGGGGTGGGGCCTAGCATAACAGCTTGGAAAAGAAGTCTTCCCCACATGAATGAGGCGACAGTCCCGGTGCTCTGTCGCAGGCCATCGGTCTAATTTACGGTTATCTCAGAGCCATCAGAGGAGGCCCTGGGGGCGGGGGGGGGGTTCCCCTTTGCCTCAGAAGTCGTGGTCCTGCCTTTAACGACTTAGCTGACTCCCTGGTCAGGACAGGGCTGTACTCTTGGCAAAACTTCTCTGCTCTTTGTGCTAGGGATGTAGTGTTTAGTGAATTTCTTCCTGTTTTTAGAGCCCAGAAATGATTGCGTCGGTGGCCAGGGCACGTGTTTTCCTCACAGAACATGGGAGTGGGAATGGTTTGCTCATTTGCAGCCAGTTCCCTCCTGCTCCCCCCACCCCCCGCCCCCCTGCTCCCAGTCTGCCCTCTACCTCTCAGCCCTGTTCCAATTCCTGTGGGTCCACAGGCTGGGCCCAGGAATGTGGATTTATGTCCATGAGAGGTTTGTTTGAGGGTTAGCAAGACTCATTTGAAATGTGATGACAATCAGAGGCCCAGACCCTATGGTTGTAGCTGCTGTTTCTTTTCACAGACTTCTCCCAGGAGCCCTCTGTCTTAAGCAGTTGCTAATATCTGCTAAAAAACTTCCTACTTCCCCATAACCCTAGAAAACTTAATTTTTTTAAGGTTTTTTTTTTTTTTAATTTGAGAGAGAGAGAGTTAAAAAAGAGAGAGGCAGAGGGGCAGAGAGAGGGAGAGAGACTCCTAAGCAGGCTCTGCACTGTCAGTGCAGAGCCCCATGTGGGGCTAAATCCCCTGAACCATGAGATCACGACTTGAGCTGAAATCAAGAGTTGGACGCTTGACTGACTGAGCCACCCAGGGGCCCCAGCCCTAGAAAACTTTAAAGGAGAAAACACTTAAGCTTTGGGTCATCTCTTTTTGCCACCCCATCTCATTGCATAGTCTTCCAGAACTTTTGTGCCCACACACACATACGTACACGGATTCACATGCATATATACGTATATGTATGTGTATCTCCAATTGCATGTGTGCATACACATATAAAGAGACAATACATGTATGCTTGTGTGTACGTGCATGCATACATGGATATATGTAAAATGGGATCACACTGATTAGTGGCCTCTTGTTTTCACTTAATACAGCATAAGCGTCTTTTTCGATCAGTAAACCTTCAGTAAGACATGACAACCTGTTGCCATGGGAGCGTCTGGTTTGAAAGTATCTTCCAAAGAGCTGAATCTGAATGTCTTAGGAAGGGGTATGTACCCTTCCATCCCTGACTGGCCCTGGGGGTGTTTGAGATTGGCCGTCCCAAGTTTTATATCATTATTTATGATTATTAGTATCCCACCGTATCAGTCACTATCTCTCAGTAGTAATTGGCCCTGGGGGCCAGAAAATTCCTTGTTTTCTGGGACTATTTTGGACATTGCCGGACACTTAGCATCTCTGACTCCCACCGATTCAAGGCCAGGAGTGCCCCTGAGTCAAGGTGGCAATCAAAACTGACCCCATGTGTGGCCAACCTGGGCCATCTGCTCACATCCTGGGCTAATGATAAGATCATTATCGACTCTCTTTCATACATATGTTTGAGTATGGAGATCACACATCCTAGTTTACCTGGGGGCAGTCCCAGGCACTCCTGTGGTCCAGATGTACTTATTTTCTTTTTAATTTTTTTTTAACATTTATTTATTTTTGAGACAGAGAGAGACAGCGCATGAACAGGGGAGGGTCAGAGAGAGGAAGACACAGAATCCGAAACAGGCTCCAGGCTCTGAGCTGTCAGCACAGAGCCCGACGCGGGGCTCGAACCCACGGACCATGAGATCATGACCTGAGCCGAAGTCGGCCGCTTAACCGACTGAGCCACCCAGGCGCCCCCAGGTGTGCTTATTAATAGCACTCCTTTCCTCTCAGAAATGTCCTTGTTTGGATGATAACCTATTTGGCCACCCCAAGTATAAGGCCCTACTTCAGAAATAGTTAGACTTGTCGGAGATCTGGGCAGGAGGCACTAGGCATGCTAAATGTCCTTCGTGTGTCTTCCCAGACTTCACCCACGTGTCCGATGGTGGATGGCTTCCACTGGGCGGTGCCACAGACAGATCCTACTCCCTGTCCCAGGGCGGAACATCAGGGCATTCAGTGACAAGGGCTGAGTTTTTTTTTTTTGCTTGTTTTTTTTTTAAAGCGAGTAGAGAATTGGCCTAAGACCAGAGCTAGGCTGGAGAAACAGGATGTCTGGTAGCCCCTCGGATTCAAGAAGACTTGGAACTTTATATGGAGGGACAACCTCTTTTATCCACATGTGGAACCCCAAACAGTGAGACAGGCTGTACATGTGGTATTAACATTCGTGAGAATATAAGTACTGCATCAAGGGCTTTGGGGTCTCTTGCTCTCCCCACCTTGGAAGCTTGCGTTTCCTCGGAGCCCATCTACAGATGGAGAGTCCGCTTTGCTTGGAACCCCCAGCCACGGGTCACAGAGATCACTCGGGTCAGAGCCAGAGCCAGAACGCAGGGCTCCCAAGTCTTGGGCTAGAGCTCATCACCTGCGTCCATTCTGTCTCTCCCTGGATTTCTTCCTAAGATGCTTAAACCTCCACTCCCATTCACATCTAAAAGATGGAATCGGTTCGGAAGGACCAGCTGTCTCAGAGAGAAGGCTCCCAGAGGCTTCAGGATGCATGTTCAACAGTCACATACAAAACAGTCATGGTGGAGTAAAGCTCTTCTGTGGGCTGGTTCGAGAGGTGGGTTCCATTGTGTCTGACTTTGGAAACTTTTTAGTCGACCCCCTCGTGAGAGGACACATTCTTTGCTCACTCGAGGGCTCAGGAGAGGTTTTCCCTAGGAGCCATGCCTGGGAGCAGCTGGTTGTCCGGGATGTGGAAGAGAATTCACTCCAAACTTCCTGACTGCGAGGGAGCTGGTCTCTCAGCGTGGAAGGTAGCTGGAATTGACCTGGCTGCAGACCCTGTTTCTGCCTGATGCTGTTTCCAGCTGGATCCTTAAGTGTTTAGTGCCGGCCCCATGCAGGAAACGTGTCTTGTGTTGAAAGCCAAGGTTCTTGCTATTGTTCGTTCTTATTTATGGCCTTTTATGGGATTGGTGATCCTTTAAAGAGACCTGTCAGCTCTTCTTTGTGGGCAGCTCTGTTTATCGACACATGATTTGCTCTGTGTTGGTTTACGCATGAATCATGGGCATTACTACAGTCTGGGAGACCACAGAATTTTACAAGAGGTGGAGCCTTTCTTTCCATCAGGTTTCTCAAATGTCCTCTTGGAACTTGCTCATCTAACCTCACTTTGGATTCATGCTTTTCATTAGGAATGATGTATTACTACTGGATTTTAAAAATTAAAACAACTCTGAACATATGTGTAAGAAACATTTCGGGGATCGTTTACACGTTAATATCAATATTAATCCAAATAATAATATTATTTATTGGTTTCCATGGGCCAGATCTATGCTAAGCACTTCCACGGACAACCTCATTTAATCTTCATAGCTATACTGTGATACATGAATCCCCTCCAGGGTAGAATGGAGGCTCAGAGAAGTTAGGTAACTTGATCAAGAGTACACAGCCACTGGGGCGCCTGGGTGTCTCAGTCGTTTAAGCGTCCGACTTTGGCTCAGGTCATGAACTCATGGTCCATGAGTTCGAGCCCCATGCCGGGCTCTGTGCTGACAGCTCAGAGCCTGGAGCCTGCTTCAGATTCTATGTCTCCTTCTCTCTCTGCCCCTCCCCTGCTCACACTCTGTATCTCTCTCTCTCAAAAATGAATACACATTAAAAAAAAAAAAAAGAAGAAGAAACAGTACACAGCCACTGAGTGTCAGAGTGTTTTCCTGGCTCAGAGAACTCGGGGCAAGAGTGCCCCATTTACCAGT
Source organism: Lynx rufus (assembly GCF_022079265.1). Classification (NCBI taxonomy): domain Eukaryota; kingdom Metazoa; phylum Chordata; class Mammalia; order Carnivora; family Felidae; genus Lynx; species Lynx rufus. The sequence goes on along the minus strand of NW_025814867.1, from coordinate 8,707,962 downwards.
TCTTTCTGAGCATTCTCAGCCCCTCCGCTTACCAGGAATGCAGTGAGGGGTCACAGAGATAGTACTGCTCCAGAGTCAGCATATCTGGATGTGAGCAGCAACACCTACCCTGCCTATATTAAGTTTGTTATAAAGATTGAATGCTACAATCTGCATGACTAAGGTCTTTATAATTGTAGGCTGTGACGGCTTTTATAAAAGTTGGCTGTCACGTATCTATACATACCTGTTTTACGTGTCTATATACCACACACACACACACACGCACACACACACACGTATATCCAATGTTGATAGGCTTATATCGGGTTGCTCACAGTTGAACAAGCTATTCTTGGGGTTAGGATTTCTGGACTGGAAGGGGCCTACGAGATGGCCACATTGTACAAACAAGGACAATGGAGCTCGGTGAGAGATTTCTTTGTACTTTTCCCAGGGGCAGCAAAATGACAGTGAGGCATATGGACTAATGACTCAAGGGTAGGCAGGGACCAAGAGAATTGTAACATGTAAATGTAATGTTAGAAAGTTTGGGTCATCTGCGGGAGGAACCCAGTCCAGATTGGGAGAGGAGCAGACTGGAACCAGAGAGACAATAATGACAGCAGGGAGAGGAAAAAGGGACATTTCCAGGGAGCTGGACAGTGCTATCTGTAAGGCAGAGGATTCAGAAAGCTTTATACCTGAGCCAACCTGACGTTGTTTCTTCTTCATGTGTCCTCACTTTTCTTTCCATAGACAATGTACAGGGTTCCATGGCCGCATACTTACGGGTAATTGGGTTTTGCTGTATTCGGGGAGGCTGGCTTAAGAGTATACATTCAACATCTTACCAGGAGGCTGGACTTTGGAGGGTATTGGAAGGTATCCCCAAGGGCAAGTCAACTCTGAAGACTAGAAGTGGTCAGGGAAGGGACCTGCACTGAGTGCACTGAGCCTCGGGTGAGGTCAGGGTGAAGGGTTTGATTCCCAAAGGGGCTGGGAACCAGTTGATCTTTATAGAAGTGACTCCTGGAGCCACATTCCATACTAATCTCACCCCCAATGTCCCCACACTCCACATCTACCCGTTCTTCCCTCAGAGGCTGAGTTGACCCCATCTTCCTGCAAATGCCTGGTTCCAGCCCAAACTAGATGAAAGGGTACTGACAAATAATCCAAGGCCGCAGCTGACAAAACAACCCACAGCACACGTCCTGTGCCCAGATGGGGACCGGGGTCAACTGTGTCATCTGTCTTTATGGAGGAGAGCATGTTATTATACTAATTACAGTGTACTGGGCTTTACTGGGAACCAAAAATAGATATATGTGGCTTCTAGGGACAGGGAGCAACATTCCTTTGGCTTCCTTTCCTATGTGATTTTTTTTTGTTTTGAGAAATCTTGGCCGTGATTAGAAAAAAAAGGAGCTGACAGAAGCTGTGCTGCCTTAGGCATTTGGGGAAGGGCAGGTGCGTTTGACCTATGCCACTGTCACATTTGCCCTGTTCATGATGCTGTTCCCTATGGTCACGTGCAATTGCCAAAGAAACAAAACAGGCAGCCCCACTCTGTCCTCTCCTCTAGCTTTTCGGTTTCCAGACTCTTCACATCTCCTAATGAGGAGTTGCACGCCACAACCCGGCTTGGGTAGGCCCGAGAGACCTTGTCCCTGGAGAAGCAATTGGAGAGAGTTTCATGCTGACTCTGCAACAGGATGAGAGAGGGAATTAGCATTTATTGAGCTCCTGCTGTGTGCGCTTCTGTGCCAGATGCTTTTGCTGAACGCCACAAAATCTCTGGCAGGCAAATGAGGAATTGAAAGCTCTGGATAAAGAAGCCAAGGGTGGAGCTGAAATCCGGGCCCATGCCTGTTCATTCCAAGCCCAAGTTCTTCCTGTGCTGTATCAGGATACAATTAATCCACAGCAGAAAGAACAGACTTCTTAGTGGCCTAGCTGCACATGTAATATCTCTTGGGAGATAACAGCGGAAGTGAAATGGGACAGGACAGGAAACACTCTTGTTATTTCTGTTCTCAGGTAAGCATAATCAATTGATGTTCACAAACTCAAATGCCTTTGATGGCCTGGTGGGATATGTAAATGTGAGTGAGTGTGGTGAATAGCGAGTTGGTGGGGGACAGAGCTATAATGGAACCAAGGAACACGTGTCCCATCGGAAGACATCAGCGTTCACATTTTTAAAAACATTGTTGGCCAAACCAAACATAACTGTGAACCAATCAGGACCAAGGGCTGCCATTTTAGGGCTGCTAATTCGGACATCCCTCCAAGTGTCAAAGGCATTGTGTAATATTTGATTTTTTCATTTTTTTAAAAAATGGAGAATAAATATATCACCTACACAAATTAAATGTGACACGCACACATGCAGACATACGAATGTGTGTGTGTATGTGTATATGTGTGTATATACATACATACACATACACACACATACACACACGCATTGAGTGGAAGGAATATGATGAGTGTTACATTATTATTTGTACTTTCCCTTCTAATTCCTATTACATGTTAAAAGAAAATGCAGTGCGGGAGAACTGAAAGCAAGCTTAGTGCTTTAAAAAATTTTTTATGAGTTGGGGGGGGTGGGCAGAGAGAGAGGGAGACACAGAACCTGAAGCAGGTTCCAGGATCTGAACTGTCAGTGCAGAGCCCGACTCACGGCTCGAACCCACGAACCAAGAGATCATGACCTGAGCTGATGTCAGATGCTTAACCGACTGAGCCACCCAGGCGCCCCTCTTTAAGCCAAATTTAAAACCCCACACCACAGCCCAAAGGCTGAAATTTGTCCTAACTCTAGATGAAAGGTGCTTTGAATTCCTTGGGAAACGAATCAGAATATTAGAGCCGGAAGGAACTCTGAAGAAGAACCAGGCAAATCCCTCATTACCAATGGGGAAACAGGTGCAGGAGGAGAAGGCGTGATCACTCTTAGAGCGTGTGAACGCTGGGAAAATAGTTTTTGCAGGGTCTCTGTCAGTATAAACAATTTGAAACAATAATAAGAAATTATAGTCTTAAAATGATGTAATAGATATAATAATGATGATGATGATAATAAAATTATAATTAGAAAATAATAACTTTCTAACAAGCGTATTATAAAATTCATGGGCCCACGTAAGGCATAGTAATTTATCAGCGAAGATTTAGAATAATGAGTAAAGAAGGGGCATGTATGAATTGTTTATTGTCCTATCAGTGCATGCGAATATTCTTTGTGGACTCCAGGCGTTGTGTCTTCCTTTTTAGGTCCATCAACCATCTCTTCATGTTCTTTACCGTGAAATACACCTGGGTAATTTCATATCTCCCACTATGAGAAAAAGATAGCAACACCCATAGGGCCATGGCTCCTTGGCACATCTTGGTATTGAAACAAAACAGATCTTACCTCTGCAGTTCCCTAATGCCATCTATTTAATGCTGGACTTACCATTACTCACGGTGCTGTATCGTGTTCTGTGCCACTTGTGAATAATGGCTTCAGTGACTTTCTCCAAGATTGTTACTGTGCTTCATGGATGATGACCACTGTATCAGTCAGGGTCAGCCAGAGAAACAGAATCAGTAGGATATGTATATATTACGACATGTATCGTAAGGGATTGGCTTATGCAATTGTGAGAGCTGGCTAGGCAAGTCCGAAATCCATAGGGCAGGCTGTTGAGAAGGTAGGGTCAGGCGTGAGCTAACACTGCTCTTCACAGGCAGGATTTCCTCTTCTTTGGGAAAGCCTCAGTTCTGCTTTTAATGCCTTTCAACTGATTGGATGAGGCCCATTTGGATGTCAAGGATAATCTTTTTACACTTCACGTAACATCTGTAAACTGTTTGTAGATGTTTATCATATCTACTTAGATTAGTATTTGTTTGAATAGTGTGGGACTATAGGCTACTCAAGAGGACACGTAAAGCTGACCATTACAACCACAAATGCAAGGCTTACCTAGAATATTCTGGAAAATATGAATGATGCTTCATTTTTTGGTCATGTTAAATGTACTATTTAGAATTTTGTAGTGTAAATGTAGAACAACGTGTCTTCCAACCATATATTCTACTGAATTTTTTTAGGCTATAATCACTGCATGTCTAAACTGTGATTGCTACCAATGTTGATTACACCCCTGCTTTCCATACTGGACGACAGGCTAAGGCCAATAGCACAAAACCATCTGTTGTTCAGCATCACTTAACATTGACCTGAAAAGACACCATGTCACTACATTGATTTATGGGAAGAGGGGAGGTTGATCCAACAGGCCCGTTGCCTTTGTGGAGTAATGGTCTTGAAAACTCTTGGAAGAGTTGGGTGCAGCCAACTCTAGAGGCAGCGGGGCCTGCGGGGGGTTGGGGGTGGTGACTGCCCTGCATGCCCACAGCAGAGGGTTTACAGGGTAAAATATCCCTGCTGCCATCAGGAGCTATAGACTGGTGATGGCACTGTGGTCAGAACACCATTGAGTGAAAGCTAACCCAGAGGTGCCTGCACGAGACCCAGGGCTAAGAGTTGATGGTGAACTATTGTAAGTCCAGAACCCTGACCTCATCCTGTGTTTTATGTGAGTGAGAGTCACCTCAAATCAGCATTATCAGCACCAGTCCGGCAGCCCAACCTTGTGCAATCCCTTAACAGAAATACCACGTCAGCCAGTAGGGGCAGTCTTTTTGTCAGGTCACCCTAGGACAACCTCATAAGCATGAGTCCTGAAGCTCTTCATGGCATTAAGTCACCGCTATCCATGGGATAGGTCGGAGCATTCTGAAAGGGAGAAATGGGGATTGGGGCCTGCATGGGTCCCAGTCTGTGCTCAGGATACCCTGCTGAAACAGTAGTGTTGTCCCTGGCTGGTTCCAAGTACCTAAGTGTTTGTAGGAATGCTTTGAGGAAGATATTCCAAAGCAAGGGGAGGGGATTTGGGTTCTGAGACACAGGGATTGGAGTAGGGGCTCCGCTTACTTGCCCAGATCTGAGTGTGGTGCTAGGGGAAGGAAATTGTTTAGAATCACACAGTGGGTTATTGGCAAACCTGTGGTGTCAGCGGGGTGTGGCCAAGAAAGTGGCTACTGGTAATTATTAAGTGAAGCTTATAAATTCTTTACTCAAAAAGTAGGACAGATATAATTCCTATGAAAACCCCACTGTTACTTGCACTGGTATGCTTTCTTGAGATGCAGAGGAAAGGAGAGAATTAGAGCTAGCCCAATGGGAATGTAATCTGGCTACATCTGTGAGTGTTTTCTAGAGCTAGATAAGGAAGGAGTGGCCCATTGGGCACATTGGGCAAGAATGCCAGCCTACAGAGGGTGCTAAGACACTAAACCACCACTGAAGTGTAACATAATGGAGAGAGCTGCAGTTCCCAAAGTTCCTGCAGGGCTAACAGTCCATACATGCTCCAGGGATGGAGATGTAGAAGTGATAAGGTGTCCAAGGAGCAAGCAAAACACTCACACAAAATCCCCAAACCACAAAGGTTGGCAAGGATACAGAGCACCGGCTGCTCTCCGACACGGCTGATGCAAGTGTGGCTTGGCACAATCTCTTTCTCTGCCTCTCAAGAAGGTGCCCAGCTCCCACCTGAGGGAATAAGGACCGAGGAGACATGAGTTACCTGGGTATCTGTCTCATACTCTAACTTCCGGAGAAACTTGCAAAACCCTCCATTTCATCTTTTTTTTTTTTTTTTTTTTTCCCCCGTGCTAAACAATCTCCAATTAAACTCTGGAGACGTGAAGCAGCTGGTCATTCTGGGCTTCTAAGGCTTAGGGCTTTGGCCTTCCTGGGTTACACCAAAAGCTTGACCTTTAGTCCCAAGAAATGTCCTCAAAACTGATGCAGCCTCATCAGCGGTTGGTTAGGGAGTGGACTGAGTGACAGAAAGAGACCTAGATTTGCTCTAAGACACCGGACAGGGATTTCCCAAGGAGACGAGAATGGAAGGCATTGCAGGCAGAGAACACAGCATGGACAAAAGTGTGGGAATAGGCATGGCCTTCTCAGGAACTGTCAGTAGCTTGAAATGACTGGAGTGCAAAACAGAAAGCAGGCTACGTGTGGTTGGAGGGGATGGGAGAATGATCATTCATGGATGGTCATGAATTCAAATTAGAGAATTCTGGATCTAGCCCCCTCCCCCTGCTGCAAGCTCCTCTACAATAATACGGTTTCCTCAGTGAAAACTCTCTCATACTTAAGGTATTGTCATATTTTAAAATAGTGATGGGAGACCCCTTCCTGCGGTGTTCCACACAGACCCATGCTGATTCTGTTACGCAAATCGGATTATGCTACGGCCGTAAGAACTACTGTATCTCCAGTCTGGGATTACGTGTAGTTTCCTTTGGCGTTCAAGGCCACATATGGCCTGTTTTGGTTCATTCTCCAGCTGCATTTACCATTGCTTGTAGGTGATGGAGTTCATGTGGAAAGCAGGACGATGCTAGGTACCTGGAGCTATAAAGATGAGCAAGATAAGGTCTTAGTCTGGGTGGTGGGGCTGGTAAGCAAGTGGACTGCATGCTCTGAGAACTCTATGTGCAGGTTATTAGAGAAGCAGGACTATTTAAGTGTTCAAGAGAGGAAGAGACCTAGTGGTGGAAATTTAAAGCACTGACTATGAGCCGAGAGAATGAAGAGACCTGGTCTTGGAGTCTTACTGAGACCGGGGCCGGGGCCGCAGCCCTGAGGGTGACTAGCTGAATGCCACTGGCTCTAAGACTCGTTCTCTACTTTTTCAAATGAGGAAAAGCATTCTTGTTCTACCCACCTCACGCGATAATTCTGTAGGATTTAGAGGAGATGTTGTATGCCCAAACCTTCACGAATAATAAGCATTTTAGAAACGGACAGCATTATTGAGGGTACGGGCGTATCTAGGGAGCTGGCAGGTTCTGCTCTTAGGGAGTCCGACCTCAGGAGGTGGAAATCCGGTTCCGCGTGTGCATGGAGTCACGTGGCTCTGTTAGACTCTGCTACCCTGCTATGCAAAATCATTATGGAGATGGAGAGGTCACTAGCGGGTGCATAGTTTTGGCCCTTGACACCCAGAATGCAGCTGGACGACTCAAGGAGTAAATAGCGTGGCCCATCTGCAGGAGTTAGCTGGCAACCTGTTTTGTTTGTGGTCCCCCAGTAACCTCGGGATGAAGGACTGCTGCAACATTCGGAACTCAGTATTGATTGTGTCCATGATTTAAACACTCAGAGAGTAAGGAATTGACTGTTGGATGTTTCCTGATGCTTTATGACAGGTGCAGCCCAGAGACCATTCCTCCACGCCTGGGGGCATCAGCTACTGCTGTGAAACAGCTCAATTATTTCTCATCCCTGGCATCCTCACCAGTCCACTGGCTCCTCCCTCCCTCCTCTCTTATGTACAGAGCTGCCTCTTCCTAGGCTACAACCAGGTGTGGCTGTAAATACTGTGAGCCTTAGGCTGCTGGGATGCCAGGGTGAGAGTCAAGAATAGGACTAATACGGGGCACCTGGGTGGCTCAGTCGATTAAGCGTCCGACTTCAGCTCAGGTCATGATCTTGCGGTTTGTGAGTTCAAGCCCTGCGTCGGGCTCTGTGCTGACAGCTTGGGGCCTGGAGCCTGCTTTGGATTCTGTGTCTCCCTGTCTCCCCGCCCTCCCCCATTCACACTCTGTCCCTCTCTCTCAAAAAAATAAATAACTATTAAAAAAAAAAAAGAATAGTACCGACATTTATGGGATGTCTTTTAGACTACTAGCATGGTTATCTCATTACCAACTTTTCAAAATAGGTATTATTGGTCCCATTTTGCAGATGAATAAGTTGAAGTTGAGGGAAGTGATGTGGGGGTCCCAAGTCGGCCATACTTCCCTGCCTACGTAAGAGGCTAGAAGGAAAAAGGGAGACAGTAGGGGATAGAAAATAGAACAGCTTTTGGGGTAAAATAAATTGGAGCCTGGGAACAATGTTTCAGGAACCTCCCAGGCTGTACTCTAGGTGACTCAAGATACAATGGGTGGGGAGGAGGGGTAATGAGAGGAGTAGGTAGTTTTGTCCTAAGCTCCTTTAAAACAAAGTCCCTGGAGAACAGACATAGATGAGTCTACACATACCTACACCCCTTCTATACACATATCACTTGTAGGTTGCTATGTGGAGTTCTTTGGTATCTTCTTTACCTAATTTCCTTCGGGATGGCAAAGCTGGATATGTCTCTAAGAAGGTAATAATAAATAGATAATAAATAAGTAATAAATAATAAATAAATAATAAATAATAAAAGCTGAGTAGCCCAGATCCTATCAGTTTGGAAGAGGGTCGAGAGCTCTGGGTCTCTGGTCCAAGGCCACCTGTCTCTACCTGTCCCATCCAGCCCGTCATACACTTGGCCTCTCTTGGCCATTCCAGTGGTTTGGTCCCACTCTCTCTTACTCTGAAGATGGTCAGATAGTCCCAGGCTCATGTACTTGAGGAGACTTTGTGGGTAGGGGCTGATAGGGTCCACTTACCCTGGGGAAGAAAAGGAGTAGGAGAATCTCTAAAGGGGTTTGTATAGGCTTTCAACAACTCTGCTGTGTGGTAAGCATGAGCTTACACAGGATCTCACCTCACTTTGTTGACTCAGATTAGACCAAATTCACAAACACTGGGTACATGATCCTAGGCTGTAATGCCCGAGATGGATAAGACGTGCTCACCAGTAACCACTGGGTACGGCAGAACAGTCTAAAGACTCAGAAAGAGGTCTAAACAGAGGACTGACGGGACCTGAGGGAGGAAGGGGATCAACACAACAATTGCTCCTTCAGTAATTCAGCAGACATTGACCAAACTCTTACCCCTCTCTAGTTGCTGAGGAAATAGATATAAAAGACACATCCTTGTCATCAGGGAATCACAGTGTAGGCTTACAAAGACATAGGCCATTATCAAGGAGTTAGAAATATTTAACAATAGATGCATGCCCAGGGGACTCTAAAACCTAATCCTTGTGAGGAAGGGGCGGTTCCTTGGAGGGTGTGACCTCTGACCTAAGTCTCAGTGGACAAAGGATGAGTAGACCCTAGTGCTTGGCATGTCTTGTGAGCTACAAGTAATGGGACATGGTGTGTCTGCACAGTGGGTGTTTATGAGCTGGCGACAGAAGCTGGGTGGGGAAAGGAGATGCAGCTGAGAAGCCGTCAGAACATAGCATAGATGTATTGCATGCCCCTGGTGCTTTGAAGACTGAGTTATCAGTGAAGGAGGGGGTAGCAGATCTGATGTGTATTCTGCCAGTGTTGCTTTGACTACCACGGAGCCTGGACTAGAGGGAGGCATCACAGTAATGCAGGCATGAAGCCACGAGGACCTCATGAGTCATGGCTTGCACTGGCCTCAGATTTAGAAATACGGGACTGCAGGGTGGCTCTAGGAGGCATTCAGAGAGAGAGGCCCTGTGAGCTCCAGGCTGTGGCTTGGTTCCATTGCGATGTGGTCATACCAGTCACTGCTCTAAGTTACAGGCATTGGGAACCAACCTCTGCTGATGTAGGCAGAAGAGAGTATGATGGAAAGGATGCTGGGCGCCTAGAGAATCAGTAGAGAGCCAGTTGATGGAGCTGGAGGATAGCAGCCTGGAGCAACACTCAAAGTCACGTGGCAGAGGGGTCTGGAGAAACTTTTACTCTTGTGGCCATTGCACCCTCGATGACGTTGCTACCACCTCTGTGCCCAAAACTTGAGCCTGCAGCAGAGGGAGAGAAAGAACTCCACCAGTCCTTCTTCCGGCTTCTGTGTCAAAATCTCACATGGGCACAGTGTTGATGGGTCCTGGAGATGGCCTGTGCTCTGGCTGCAGAGGATGCTGGGAGTGCCAGTTTCTGTTATCGTCAGCATCTACGATGGCAGGTTGACGCCAAAGACCATGAAGGCTCATAGGGTGGGGAGCTCTCCAAATATAATGGGGTTCAGATACTTGGGCGGCCAAATAAAATGACCAATATTCACAGTAGTAGCCTTAGTGGAGAATTGGGAAGTTGTGGGCAGGGTCAAGGTACTGGTGGTAATAATGTTCTTTAATGGGTTTTGAGCAATTACTCCATGTGTTGTAAAGACAGAATCGCATTTGATCCTCCTGACAGATCCCCTGGCAATTACTAATATTGTACCCATTTTACAAAAAAGGCAAATGTAATATAGACACGTCCTAGGCACACAGCTAGTAGGTGGCCACGCTGAGATTCTAGCTTAGACGTCCTGTCTTCAGAAACCGTGGTCACACTTCCATGACGGAGGCTGGGTGAGGAGCTCTAGAAATATTTCTCTAAATTAGAGCATTGTAACCAGCTGTCTCTAAGCCTCTAAGACAAATTATGCCACGTTAATTGTTCATAGGAATTCCCGTCTTTTGTAAGCCCCATCTCAAGGTACTTCTGGGAGTCTCCAAGGAGAGCTTATGCGGGCTTCTGAGCCAGAGCAGGTTTTCGGTGGCCACTGTATTGTCACCATCTTCTGCCCCAGGCTAGGCTTGCTGTGGGGGGACAGCCGGCCTTGCTGAGAATCTCCAGCTCTATCTGGTGCTGGTGGGCAGACCCGCTTCCTCAGCCCCACTTGGCGGCACTGGGGGTCCTCCCAACTCTTCCTCCGCCTTCCAGACTGAGCCACCTGCTGCTACACGTCCCTCTAGTCTGCCATAACTGTCCATCAAGCCTGAGACCCTCTGGGACTCCTGGCTCTCACCCAGGTGATGACTTCAGGAGCAGATCTCTGCAGCTCACTACGGACACTGGAACTCTCAGCCGTGGGGGTGCCTGTGAGGGCAGAAGAGGTTGCGCTCCTCTTGGCTGCATCTGTGATGGGGCAAGTTCGGCAAGGCTACTTGGTGCCCAGGAGCCTCCGATTTCAGTAGAAGGCCGGTTTAGTTGCTCCAACAAGCCACACTCACTTCTGCCTTGGGATCAGCACAGCTGTCTGCACAGCAATGTGAGGACACCCTCAGCCCCGAGGGCACAAACCAGCTGGTATGACATCTTCCCTCTGCTGCCCCCCACTGACAACCCCACCTTCCTTTTTGATATTTGGTTGTGTGTGTGTGTGTGTGTGTGTGTGTGTGTGTATGTGTGTGTGATTTTTCCTTTTTAATATTTGGGCCAAACCATTCTCCCGCCCTAACCTCACATTCATTAATTTACTCAGTCAATAACAAATATTCATTGGTGCCTGGTTATCTGTAAAATATAAAGATCTATATAATAATAGTATCTGTCTGTCTTGGGTCTCTGGCAAGCAGAGTTGAGACAAGGACTTGAGTTCAGGTTGGATATTTGGAAAGTGACCCCAAGAAGCAGAAGTGAGAGGGCAGGGAGAGGGAAGGAAGGACATACCAGCACCGGAGGGAAGGAAGGTCACTTCTGCTGCAGTGGGATCCCAGTTGCGCTTGAACCTCTAAGAAGTGTGCAGAGACCCCCAGGATTGTCCTCGCGGAGGACGGGGACAGGAGCATTTATCCACAGCTCCCGCTCTACATGATGGAGAGCCGCCTGGAGTGGGGGCCAGGCCCCAGGGGTTGCCTACCCTGCCCTCTGCCCTTCAGAGGACTGAGTTGGCTTCTGCAGCATCAGCTGTGGGGTCAAGAAGCAAGCCGTGGGCATATGTCTGGGGACCCTGTCCAGGGAGGAAGGTCCCATCGCAGCTGGATTGAAATAAGGATGAGACGAGGGGCCATGACGTGGGACCCAAAACATAAGCTATGCTTCCCCGTGACGTTGTTATGATTACATGAGCTACTTTATGTAACACGCCTGGAATAATGCCTGGCCCTGTAAGGTTGTGTGTGTGTTTGCTGTTATTATTTGTGAAGGTACATGCCTGGTGCTTCTCTAGGCCCTGTGGGTATGTCCTCAAGGGACTAACTTTCAGTTCACAAAACATGCCTTGTTTATGTGTCAGAACTCTGATTACTGACATTGTTCCAGTCCTTTCGCCCGGAGGTTCTTGACCCCCACGTAAATGGGTTGTTTGAGGATGGGCAGGTGACGTGGCCCCGCCTGCCTGTTAACCTTGTCCGTATCTCTGTTCCGTTATAGAGGCTGGCCCCGTGTGCCCTGCTGTTCAGGATCCTAACAAAGATTTGAGAGCTAAGGTTTGAGTCCTAGATGTGAAACCATCAAACTCAAGTTGTCCTCCTTCTGAATTATAGCCTTCTGGGAAGAGAAGACTGCTAGAGACCACAGTCACTTAGATCTTTAATAATTGATGGATAATAGATTGCAGCATGGGCAAAACACACCTTCCAGATATGCCACTAAGTGGTTCAGAGAAAAGAAACCGCCCTGCCATCCCCTGATGCCTGACCTTCCCTCACTCATCTGATGACCTAATCTTTTCACATGGGGGAGGACTAGAGTCTCTGTGTCCAGGCAACGAGTGCACCTTTTCACTGAATCCTTCTGGAGGTGAGTCTAGCTCAGCCATTATTTATCGGTCCAAGGCAGCTGACCGGCCTCCGGTGCCTATGCCAATGTCTGGTCCTGGCAGGAATGTCTGGTCCTCATCCTCCTGCCTTCTTGCCAGCCTAAGCCTTGACTTATGCTGTCCCCATACCTGTCCCTAAAATGTGACACTTAATACGGCTTTTTGGAGACTGCCTTGCCCACCTTCTGGCTGGCTGGCTCCTTGGGTCCCAGGAGTTTCTAGCTTCACAGGGGATCTTCTTCTCCTTAACTCTATGCTATATAACCTAAGCGGTCACTGGGGGCCTGGGGCCTTCTCTAGCCCTTCCTGGGCTCTCACAAATGGGTACTGGTGAGGTCTCACCTAGGATAAGAGCCAGAATTCACTTACTTTTTGAAATGGTAATATATTGGTATGAAAACCTGCCTCTATTGTTTCTTAATCCCTTATCCACAATCCCAAGATCCAGAAAAGTGCTGCAAACCAAAAGTTAGTTGTAATCTAAATAGCAGCAAAATCTGATCTGACTTATCTCATTTGCCAGAAATATCTGACCTGCACTATAAGGGGAGGCTATTTATAGACCTTATTGATCTCACTTGGTGTGAATATACATATACATGCTGCTGCAAAAATATTAATGCCATTGACCACGAGATGTCCCAAAGGCCCCTGAGGGTGTTGTGTAAGATGTGGTTTGTGCACCAAACCACCTTTCTAAAATACACTCTACATTTTGAATCATGCTTGGCCCAAAGGTTTAGGACAAGGGACTGAGGCCCTTGTCAGGATTGTCCCAGCTAAGGCTATGACCTGGGAGAGGTGACCATGCAGGAAACAGGGTTAGCTGCAGCCCGTGATAAACACCACTCAATTCTTTGGTAGAATTACAGTGTCGGGACTTCTTAAGGACACAGTGACAACCCCCTCCCTTAAAAAGATAGAAAAATCTTGCCTTCTGTAATCTACACCCATGAGTGCAGCATGGTTCAATGGCTGAAGCCCCCTCAGAAAGACCAGGACCTTTTGTAGATCATATTTTGGGGTCTTTGTCTTCTCTTGTCCCTCTTTGCCCCACCTCTGGACTTCACCCCCTCCGTTTGTAAGAGAGCAGCTCCCCTCAATTACATGACAATAAGGTAATCAAAGGGAAATTCAAAGTCTGAACTACACATGAGAGGTCACCTTGCTCTGTTTCCAGTTCTGCTTGGACTGGGAATGCGGTTCTGGGGACAGGAAGGAGAAGGAGCCAGTGCACGTGAAGCGTCTACTAAGCACTGGGCACTTCCACGTGGGGTGGGCAGAGAGGATGTTTGGGACACAAACTTGGTGTCTCTCTTCCAGACTGTTTAGTCCCCTCATGTCTGGGCTACAAGGGGGAGACAGGGCTGTAAGTTTCACTGGAAGTCGTAGCCTATGTTCTTCCAGAAGCAGACCCTAAGATGAGGCTTCTGGGAGGCGAGGGGACTCTGGCGAGGTAGGGAGGTGGAGAAGTGAGCCAGGGGGTGCCTGGAGCTTAAACATGTGGGAAAATCTGGGAAACAGTGTAGAACGCACACTTGAGAGTTATCCACTCACCCTCCCCCTACTCCCCAACCCCACCCCAGGTGTGAGGGAGCTGAGGTGTTTATATACCGGCTCCTGAGAACCATGGGACGAGGACTTCTGGGGGTCCGGGATGATTATGCCCTGGTACTTCTGGCCTGCTCTTGAGGACAGAGCAGCCTTCCCATAAGCCTTCAGGATAGAGGCCTCGAGCTCAGAGATACAAACACTTGGGTTTGAAGGTGGTTGTTGCAGGCTGTAATAATGAAGTCCAAAAAATACTGGCAGGGAACTGACCACCTCCGTTACCATTCTTTCCCCTAAACGTTTAGAGGAATTTTTGTACTACTTTATCAGATCTACAGAAGAGGGAAAAGTTATTCCTCCAGCAGAGCCTGGAAGAGCAGTAATGATGCTTGGTGGTGGGGTCGTTCGTGCCCAGTGATCGGTTAAGGGAAGGGTGTGTGGTCCTCTCCGGGCCAGTGAGACGTGAGGGAAAGCCTGTGTGCGGTGGAGGAGGGGGGAGGGCCAGGAAGGCTTACGCTGTCCTAAGAAGGAGACTCAGAGAGAGATGGTACCTTCTTCCTGTGGACGTTGCCATGAGTGCCTGGTATTGATGTGTCATCTTGCCATCATCCATAGGACAGGCCAGCATCGAAGGATGGGTGAGCGGTAGAATGGAAAGTTCCTAGGTCTCCAAGGACAGTACCACCTGGCTATCGAACCGTATCCACCCTCAGGTTACATTGCCTCTCTTGCGTATTGTTGATGCCAACTGTGAGTTGTAACCCTCTGTTCTTTGTCCCCCAAAGCGTCCTCACCGATATAGGTGATGTCATGTCCTTGAGACAAAAGCACCCTCTAAGATGAGAAATAAGGGAAGAGCACACAGAGGACAGTGGGGGGTCTTGACACTTTTGATAGGTTGGTGTGAAACACACCTTGCACTCCACCTGGAACATCCCCAAGGATCTGTATTAACGAATTAACTCTCGACGAGCTTGTATCAGGCACCTGCCACATGGGCTGCACAGGGACAGGTCTTCCTGGGAATAAAGGAGTCACATAAAGTACCGTCCTTGTCTTCAAGCATCATAAAATTTAGTTGGTGGAGACAAGACTCGAAATAAAGCAAAATAAATGGTTTAGAGAAAGACACGATCAGTGCATGCTAGAGTAGGTAAAAGCTTCGTGGAGATGGGGAGAGCTGAGCTGGGTCTCAATCAGGGAGAAGGACGAAGGTGAGGACACGAACAGCAACGTGCTCCAGATTACACTGCTGGAAAGTAGCAGAGCTGAGGCTCAACCCTGGGGTGCGACTCCTTCTAATACCTGAGCCAGTAACTACCCCAGTCGTGCTCCCAAGGTGGATGTGTAAGCCTGGAATGTTGATTTACTAATGCATAATGAGAAATAGAAGTGACCAGCATTGTAATCCAAAATTTGGGAAGCCAAGTTATATTCAGAAGACCCCTGAGGGAGCCTGACGCAGATCAACGGACAGCAGAGATCAATATACCCCTGATACCCAGATGGGGTCACACGCCTGCAAGGGCTGGCTGGGTCTTGTCTCTCTGTCTAGCTATAATAAGAGAATGGCCAAGTCTCAGGGCTCCTGTTTCAGAGTGCCAGGCTGTTTATACAGTCCTTTTCCAGATATGGTCAAACTCAACTGGCCAGACCTCTCCCTATTAATTATACTTCTGCTCAGTGGTGGGCTAGTGACTGCTTTCTCTCTGGAGGAAAAAAGCACCTTGATTTATAGTATTTGCCAAGCTCCATGGTATAAATGTACCCACCAAGGCTGATTTCAAGCTACCAGTGGAAAGAGCTGTGCACAGTGGCACACAGAGCAGGTGTGGGCAGGCTCTAGCATTTCTCTGTGATAAGGTCCAGATGCCCTAAGGGAGTTGAGTAGTGTCCCCAGACATCTCAGCAGCACATTTATCAAACTTGTCACAGCCGCTGCATGTCAATTCCTGGGGAAAGGCCTCACTTCCAAGTTCTTGGAGAACATTTTATTTTTACCCCCCTATGCTACCAACTAATACAGGCTTAAGGTGGCCATTAAGTGACTGGGAACTTGATGGGCTCAAGAAACCCAAGATAGATTTCCTTTTCATGTTGTCGAGAATCAAGTTCTATGGGGAAAAAAAATGTCAAGAGTTGGGTACAGGGTCTGTGATGGACTAACACCATGGGCAGCAATAGCAGCATTAGTACAGAAGAAGCTTCTGGAACCCCCACCCCCCATTCCACCTCACTTTGCTGTTCTGCCCAATATAAAATGACAGGAAAAAAAAACCCACCTCTGTTGCCTAGTAACAGCCCAGAATGCAGGGGGAGACCAGTTCAATACAATTCTGAATTAAGGCAACAACAACCCACAAAAAAAAATCCATCTTGAGGATTTATAGGAAGACCAAAGCATACTTATAGTCTCATTGTTGGTAGGGAAGTCCCATTAGCTCTGGTTATTGGATTATTTAAGGTGAAATATCTGGGATATGGATGTTTTTTTCTGGGAAGAATAATCTACTCTGAGGCCTTCGAAATCAATAGGCCACTTTGAAGGCTGACTCAAGCCATTATTGGTAATGTTTTGGTTGTGTTTGCAAATCAATTCAGCAAAAAATAGGACCATTTAGTAGTTCCCATGGAGGGCCCTATCCATCAATCTTGCAATGAAGCCTCTCCATCCATTGAAAGTGCCAGCACCTCCCAAGGGCTGTGGGGGGCCGGTGGGGGGCCCAAAAGCTAAACCCAGCATGAAGGATTAAGGGTAGATCTTTCTAGAATGGCCAACCATCCCAGTACACTTGGGATGCTGGACTTTTAGCACTAACACCAGGATAGTTCTGGGCAAACTGGGATGCTTGGTTACCCTAGATCACTGGTTCTCAACTGGGGGTGATTTTTCCCCCCAAAATGAATATTTTCTTGGTATAAGTATATCTCAAATATAATACACTGATTCCTTGCTTATCTGAAATTCAAATGTAACTAGGCATCTTTTTAATTTTTTATTTTCTAAATCTGGCAAACCTATTCCCAGAGGGCATCTGGCAATGATTGGAGGCAGTTTGGGTGGTCATAACTACAACCCGTGTGGCCGGGGGTCAGTGCTACTAGGCTCTCGTGAGTAGAGACCAGGGAGGTTGTTGCAGTGCAGAGGTGAAGAAAGCTTTAAGCTGGGCAACCCACAAAGCTCCACCTTCCTTGGGAGAACACTGGAGGACGGGCGTGGGCTTGTCTGCTTCACCCGCGCGCGTGCGCGCGCGCGCACACACACACACACACACACACACACACACACACACTGGAAACGTGTAATATACATTCCTGACTCTTAATGCTGTCAGTTACATAGAGTCAAGCAGCACTTGGAGCTGAAGAAGTGACCAGCAAAAGGCTCTCCCCTTGCAAGGCTGCCCCTTCCACACTCAGGGAGAGCAAGACAGGCCGTGCCATGGAACAACAGTGCAGAGAAAAGCTGAATCACCGTGGTCTGCAGGGTGCTTCCATCTCCCCAGACTTTTGCGGTGACATTTCCTTGCACTCCTGAAGCGTGTTCTTGGCTTTGAAAACAGAGCTTCAGAATGTCTTCATTGTTTTACACACACCGGTACTGGCCGCGCCTGGAGTTTTCCTGAAGGAAACTGTAGCAGCAGGAATTTTGTGTAATGCTATAATAAGGGGGCTTTATCCTTTCAAAAATACATCCTTTCTCCTTGTTGCCAGCTCTCCCACAGCCCTCTGAAAAATGCGGCTCAGAAGTTACTGAGGCGTTTTTATGTTTTTCCTGTCTCTCTATAGTTCATATCAAGCGACAGAGGGCAACTATTCTGTGGTTCACACTTAGGCATGCTAGCTCCATTGAATACCTGAGTGAATCAGTGAATCCCAGGGTCAATTCTGTACCCATGTCCCTATTATTTAAGAAGTGAGGGGCGCCTGGGTGGCGCAGTCGGTTAAGCGTCCGACTTCAGCCAGGTCACGATCTCGCGGTCCGTGAGTTCGAGCCCCGCGTCGGGCTCTGAGCTGATGGCTCGGAGCCTGGAGCCTGTTTCCAATTCTGTGTCTCCCTCTCTCTCTGCCCCTCCCCCGTTCATGCTCTGTCTCTCTCTGTCCCAAAAATAAATAAACGTTGAAAAAAAAAAATTAAAAAAAAAAAGAAGTGAAATGTGGGCTGCCAGTCGATGAAGCGTCTTGACTTTGGCTCAGGTCATGATCTCGTGGTTCATGGGTTTGAGCCTCACATCGGGCTCTGGGCTGACAAGCACAGAGACTGGTCTGGATCCTCTGTCCCCCCTGTCCCCCTTGCCCCTCCCCCAATCATCCTCTCTCTCTCTCTCTCTCAAAATAAATAAATAAATAAACTTTAAAAAAAAGAAGTGAAAGAAGTGATGGGGTGCCTGGGTGGCTCAGTCAGTTAAGCGTCCAACTTCGGCTCAAGTCATGATCTCATGGTCCGTGAGTTCAAGCCTCGTGTCGGGCTCTGTGCTGACAGCTCAGAGCCTGGAGCCCGCTTCGGATTCTGTGTCTCCCTCTCTCTCTGCCTCTCCCTTTCTTACACTTCGTCTCTCTCTCTCTCTCTCTCTAAAATAAACATTAAAAATTAAATTAAATTGAATTGAATTAAATTTTAAAAAGAAGTGAAATGTAAAAAAAAATGGCATCTACTTAAAGGAACTGGTGAATTTAACTATTATAGGTCCTCTTATATATGGAATTCATGTTTAATGGGGACGGAGTTTCAGCTGGGGAAGATGAAAAGGTACCTGGAGATGGATGGTGGTGATGGCTGGACAACAGTGTGAATGTATTTAATGCCACAGAACTGTATGCGTAAAAATGGTTAAAATGGCATTATTCATGCTGTTTAAATTCAACCGTAGTGGGAAAACCGCTTGTGGAATGGTACTCGTCTCGGCGTATAGTTAAGTATGCAGTAAATGTTTACTGATTGATTACTTACCTAAGGTTGATCTGGGTCTGTTTGCATATGTTCCCCCAATAAACTTGGCAATCGCCTCATCATCCTGTTTTGTGGTCCTCAGAGTGACGTGGGCATTGCCTGTGCCCTCTGCTTCCTATTCTTCACTCCAGCAATTACTTGAAGAGAAGAATATGTTTTTCTGTTTGGAAGTTACTCTTAATCTTCCAAAGTCCGATCCTGCTAAGTCTCCATTTCCTCCAAATATGTCTGTGATGCTTGGGGACCTCTTGTCTTTCCCCAGAGTGTGGGGAAGGCATGTGCCATTCCAGTCTGAACCTGGGAGCACCGCTCACCAGACTACTAAGTCTTTACCAGCTGACGGCCCGTCGTGGTAGCACCGTTCCACGCAGGTGACCCCAGAAGGAACTCTTAACTCTAGGTTCCCCAAATGTATGCCGTCCGTTCCGTGTTAGCCTCCCGGGAAGTAGGCAGAACTGGGAATTCTCTCCCCCATTTTACAGAGGAGGAGATGGAGAACCTGCGAACATAGAACCTGTGCCCAAGATCATCTCCTGACAGCGCAGAACGGGTGCCCTCCGCCTCCGTTTCAGGCTTTTGCCTTCTCTGAAGGCGCCTCAGAAGGCGTACTCCCTTCTCTGTTTCAGGCTTTTCAAGGCAAGAGGGGTTTCTCGGAGACTGAGCTCAGGTTTCTCTTTCATCCGTGACTCTGGATGTCTGCAAAGTGAGCATCAAGTGGAGGAGGGGGGGAAAAACTCGTGGCTGACCAGCCCCCACTCGCAACACGCACACAAGCACACAGGCGTATGTGAGCACACACAAACACACATACACACATATACATAACATGTGCACACGAACACGCAGACACGTACACGAACACACACACATATACACAAACACATATACACACATATACATAACGTGCACTCGAACACGCAAACATATACATGAACACACACATATACACAAACACATATACACACATATAAATAACATGTGCGCATGAACACGCAAACACATACACGAACACACGCACATATACACAAACACATATACACACATATAAATAACATGTGCGCATGAACACACGAACACACACACATATACACAAACACATATACACACATATAAATATCATGTGCGCACGAACACACAAACACATACACGAACACACACACATATACACAAACACATATACACACATATACGTAACATGTGCACACAAACACAAAACACATACACGAACACACACACATGCACAAACACATATATACACATATCAATAACGTGCACACGAACACACAAACACATACACGAACACACGCATATACACAAACACATATACACACATATAAATAACATGTGCGCACGAACACGCAAACACATACACGAACACACGCACATATACACAAACACATATATACACATATACATAACATGTGCACACAAACACAAAACACATACACGAACACACACACATACACAAACACATATACACACATATAAATAACATGTGCGCATGAACACACGAACACACACACATATACACAAACACATATACACACATAAATATCATGTGCGCACGAACACACAAACACATACACGAACACACACACATATACACAAACACATATACACACATATACGTAACATGTGCGCATGAACACACGAACACACACACATATACACAAACACATATACACACATATAAATAACATGTGCGCATGAACACACAAACACACACACATATACACAAACACATATACACACATAAATATCATGTGCGCACGAACACACAAACACATACACGAACACACACACATATACACAAACACATATACACACATATACGTAACATGTGCGCATGAACACACGAACACACACACATATACACAAACACATATACACACATATAAATAACATGTGCGCATGAACACACGAACACACACACATATACACAAACACATATACACACATATAAATAACATGTGCGCATGAACACACGAACACACACACATATACACAAACACATATACACACATATAAATAACATGTGCGCATGAACACACAAACACACACATATACACAAACACATATACACACATAAATATCATGTGCGCACGAACACACAAACACATACACGAACACACACACATATACACAAACACATATACACACATATACGTAACATGTGCGCATGAACACACGAACACACACACATATACACAAACACATATACACACATATAAATAACATGTGCGCATGAACACACAAACACACACATATACACAAACACATACACACACATAAATATCATGTGCGCACGAACACACAAACACATACACGAACACACACACATATACACAAACACATATACACACATATACGTAACATGTGCGCATGAACACACGAACACACACACATATACACAAACACATATACACACATATAAATAACATGTGCGCATGAACACACGAACACACACACATATACACAAACACATATACACACATATAAATATCATGTGCGCACGAACACACAAACACATACACGAACACACACACATATACACAAACACATATACACACATATACGTAACATGTGCACACAAACACAAAACACATACACAAACACACACACATGCACAAACACATATATACACATATCAATAACGTGCACACGAACACACACATACACGAACACACGCATATACACAAACACATATACACACATATAAATAACATGTGCGCACGAACACGCAAACACATACACGAACACACGCACATATACACAAACACATATACACACATATAAATAACATGTGCGCATGAACACATGAACACACACACATATACACAAACACATATACACACATATAAATATCATGTGCGCACGAACACACAAACACATACACGAACACACACACATATACACAAACACATATACACACATATACGTAACATGTGCACACAAACACAAAACACATACACGAACACACACACATGCACAAACACATATATACACATATCAATAACGTGCACACGAACACACAAACACATACACGAACACACGCATATACACAAACACATATACACACATATAAATAACATGTGCGCACGAACACGCAAACACATACACGAACACACGCACATATACACAAACACATATACACACATATACATAACATGTGCACACAAACACAAAACACATACACGAACACACACACATACACAAACACATATACACACATATAAATAACATGTGCACGTGAACACACAAACACATACACGAACACACATAAACACAAACACATATACACACGTGTACACAGATGTATATAACGTGTGTGCACGAACATGCAAACACATACACAAACACACACCTATACACAAACACATATACACACATGTACACAGACGTATATAACATGTGCACACAAACACACAAACATGCATGAACACGCAACACATACACGAGTACACACAAACACATATATACACACATATTACACACATGCACACACACGTACATAATGTGCACACGAACACAAATACGCATGAACACACACACATGAGCACACACATGAACTCACATGAGCATGCACACACACAAGCAGCTGTGAGACGACTGACAATGGCCCCAAACTGGGACACAAGCCGGTTCTGGTGCCTTCTGGGCCTTCTCGGGAGTCGCTGGTAAAGCTCTATGTGGGCGTCCGGGGCTGTTTCAGAGGGAACGCCATGCGAGCCAGCGACCCAGGATTTGGAATAATTTCTGTTCAACTGCTGCTGGCATCCCTCCCTCACTGCTCCACGCCTACTTAAAAAAGCAGTCTTTTCTAAACCGGAATTTAACCACGTCGCTCTCTCTCAGCAGCCTGCATTACCACCCTCGGGGTGCAGCTCAGGCCGAAAGCCGGCATGAGGACCTGGAGAGGCGTCCAATGCCCGCCAGCAGAGCCGAGGCAGTCCTGGCCCAGGGCTTCCTGTTCTCCAGCCACTTAGAGACACCTGCCCCTCCCCTGGCTGGGGCCTCTGCACCCTGGCTGGGGCCCTCTGCACCAGTCCCTCCCTTCCGTTCCCCCTTGGGGATGAACCTGACCGTCAGGTCCTGCCTCCAGGACTGTCCTGGCTCCTCCTGTCTTTGAGGTCATCTCATCGTTTGTTTTTGTTGTCTGCTCCCTTCCATTTCTCATCAACGGGCCCGGGCACTGGAGGATGAGGACAGCGTGGGAGTCCCTTCCAAATCCCCATGTTCTAGCCCAGGCCTGGTCCCAGTAGGCACCTTTGCAAACCTATTGAATAAACGAAAGAATGAACGGATGGCTTGGAGGTCTGAAGGCATCTTTCTACAGAAACAATGTTGAAAATGACTCTGTGTTCCCAGTAGACCACGGACCAGGGCTGACCTCTGACCCCTGGGGGACTGCAACAGACTGGCTCCTCTACCCTCACGGAGAGGCAGCAATGAGGTTGGGGCCTTGACCTCAGCTCCAAGGCAGACTCAAGTGGGCAGAAAGTCATTCCAATGGCCTGGCCTGTGATTGGCTTAGGGCCAGTGGGCACCCCATTTTGGGCCAGTAAGACTCAAGGGGAGAGTGGCTGGAGGTTCCAAAAACATTCTTAGAAGAGGCAGATGGCCAGTGGCCTCTGACAGCCGTCTAAATAACAGAGAGAATGCAGGTATAAGAGGAATCTGACTCTGTAGAGGGCAGAGAGGAAAGACGGAGAGCGCTTGGGTCCCTGGGGGACTACTGGCTCAAGCCCTCAAACTGCCCACTTCTGACTTCCGGTACATGCATCAGGAAGTCCTTGGTTTGGGGGGCTGCTTTGACCTGGGTTTTCTGTTACCTGCAGTTGGAAGCAGGGTTGATCTCTGTAGGCTGAAGAACCGTAAGCCTTATGTGTATTAAGGTTGTTTTACGTACGCAGGTCCCTTACCAGGCCCTGGGAGGGCCTCACAAAGTATTTCCAGCAAAACATGTTTTTGTAAAATTTGCAAAGGCAAGGTTATTTAACCACAGTCCATCGAAACACACCTCTTTCCACTCCGACCTCTTTTCACTCTGTCACACTGCCCTGGGGTTGGGTGCAGCGGAGGCAGCCAAAGGCAACTTGAGAATCCGGCCCGGGGACAGATGAGTTGGTGGCTCATTCAGCTGGGTGTGGAGGGACATGGTTCACGGTCACTTGGGGTTTAGCTTAAGTCACGCTGGATGATTCCATGTGGGAACGACTTCCAAGAATCCTCTTACCACCCACAGAGCTGACTCACCGGGCACTGGGTCTCAAAGGTGCAGGGCTGCAGACTGTCACATGATGTGATACACGGACCATGGTACACAGCCCAGAACCACACGGAAGGCAGAGGAAAAAGAAGATTTGAAATGTAGGCTGGGGAAACTCCTCCCACTTGCAGGACATGTAAGTGAAGGACTCAGTTCTCTGCAGCCCCTCACCAAGACCTCACCAAGTTCTTGGGTCAGATGTGAGGGCGTCAGCCTCCCGGTAGGCCGCTGTGGTGGTGGTGTGGTTGACAGACTCTTTAATGGGCATCTCCAACTCAAAGCATAAAGATGAGCCACTGCATAAGGAAACCTGAAACGTCCTGGGAACTTCCCAGCTTGGAGAAGATTCCCCAAGTTTGACAATAACCTTGAAAATGTCTATAACCTTAACAGTAATGGATTGTGAAGCTATAAGAAACTTCATAAACTATAGCCAATAATTAAAAAAGAACTGATCAACCATGCTAGAGAAAAAACTTAATTATCTTTCTATTGGCTCTGTAGAAAATATTATAAAATTGTTGTCGTGTCATGAAGCAATCAAGGAGAATGCAGACAGATAAACACAGGGGAAAAACAGTTTAGAAGGAAGTCAAGCAGTTATGTGATAAAAATAATATGCTGTTTCTCCGGATTTGGTGATGTTTGTGTTGTCAGCTTTTCAATATTTTTAATTTGTTGTCATTTCTTTTCTCATTCTAGGTGTTCGTTGTTACGCCTAATTATGTATTAGTAATTTTGTGTTATTTCCGAAAGAGAGGTCCCTGAGTTGTGTGAGCCTTAGGCCCCACAGCACAGGAGTCTGCTCTGACTGGTGGCCCTGGGACAGCAGAACCCACCAGAACGGGGCACTGGCTACATCCCTCCACCGTGAATTTTGCAGAGGAATCTTTCTGGGAACACAGAGCCGCCATTGGCTGTGGCCTCTGGTGGCCACTCTAGCCATGGAAAGACCATGTGACAGACCATCCCCACGGACATTCCCCCTTGAGCCCGGGAGATGCCTGGATGGCAATGATCCTAATGTATTAAAAAATGTACCCGAAGGCTAGAATGAGAACAATCCCATGTTCTAGGAGCAGGGGGAACGTGGGACATTCCCCCAACATCCAACTGTACCCCAGGCTGGAGGGAAGCAGCTGTCAGGGTTGTGTCCCAAGTTTTGCTGGCACGGACAGCAGGGGTGCTTAACCTGGGCTCCGCAGACATCTCCCCTCGAAGGCTCAAGGGTAGAAGTCAGTGGGACTGGGAACTTGGCTAGCTTATACCATTACATCTTTATTTCTACTAACTTTAGGCAAAGTTTGGCATTTCTGTCAATTATAAACATAGGCAGTGAAGTATAGTATGAGGACCATCACCAAGAAAAATCAATGTTTTTCTATCCCATTAGTGTTTTTGAGGTTATCTTAAGATATCATTAAGTTAAGGGGCGCCTGGGTGGCGCAGTCGGTTAAGCGTCCGACTTCAGCCAGGTCACGATCTCGCGGTCCGTGAGTTCGAGCCCCGCGTCAGGCTCTGGGCTGATGGCTCAGAGCCTGGAGCCTGTTTCCGATTCTGTGTCTCCCTCTCTCTCTGCTCCTCCCCTGTTCATGCTCTGTCTCTCTCTGTCCCAAAAATAAATAAACGTTGAAAAAAAAAAAAATTTAAAAAAGATATCATTAAGTTAATAGTCGTTATTAGATCTACTGCTAGTCTTTATTGAATGCGTTAATGTGGAAGCTATCCATTGCTGCGTCGCAAATTATATTTTATATTTAAATGATTTCAACATAATTAGATTTCTTTATAATCTATTATTTTCTTTTCTTTTGTTTATTTTTATTTTTTTTTTAAATTTTTTTTTTCAACGTTTATTTTATTTTTGGGACAGAGAGAGACAGAGCATGAACGGGGGAGGGGCAGAGAGAGAGGGAGACACAGAATCGGAAACAGGCTCCAGGCTCTGAGCCATCAGCCCAGAGCCCGACGCGGGGCTCGAACTCACGGACCGCGAGATCGTGACCTGGCTGAAGTCGGACGCTTAACCGACTGCGCCACCCAGGCGCCCCTCTTATGGGAGGGGCAGAGAGAGAGAGAGAGAGAGGGAGAGAGAGAGAATCCCAAGCTCTGCCAGTGCAGAGCCAGACACAGGACTAGATCTCACAAACCATGAGATTATGACCTTTGCCAATCCCAAGAGTCAGATGCTCAACGCACTGAGTCACCCTCGTGCCCCTCTATTATTTTACTGAATTTACTTAAAAACATTATTCTGATCACCTCACACCTGTCAGAATGGCTAAAATAAACAACACAAGAAACAACAGGTGTCAGTAAGGATGTGGAGAAAGGGGAGTCCTCTTGCACTGTTGGTGGGAATGCAAAGTGGTGCACCCATTCGAGGAAATGTACGGATGTTTCGCCAAAAGTTAAAAAATAGAACTATCCTACGATCCAGCATTTGCACTATTAAGTATTTAGCCAGAGGATATAAAAATACAGATTTGAAGGGGCACATGCACCTAAATGTTTATAGCAGCATTATCAACAATAGCCTAACTGTGGAGAGAGCCCAAACATCCATCGACTCATGAATGGTTTAAGAAGATATGGTATTTACATATACAATGGAATATTACTCAACCGTCCAAAAGAATGAAATCTTGCCATTTGCCATGATGTGGATGGAGCTACAATATCTTATGCTATGTGAAATAAGTCAATCCGAGAAGACAAACACCATATGATTTCACTCATGTGGAATTTAAGAAACAAAACAGTCGAACACATGGGAATGGGGGGAGAAAGAGAAGAGAGGGGAACAAACCACAATAGACTCTTAACAACAGAGGACAAACTATGGGTTGATGGAGGGAGGAGGGTGGGGATGGTTTAGATGGGTGATGGGCGTTAAGGAGGACCCTTGTTGTGATGAGCACTGGGTGTTTTATGTAAGAGATGAATCACTGATTTCTATTCCTGAAACCAATATTACAGTGCATGTTAACTAACTAAAATTTAAATTTAAAAAATACACATTATTCTGAGAAGGGGTCTATGGGACAGGGCTGCCAGAGGGCCCCACAGCTCTAGGAAGATTAAGAATACCTATGGCAAAGGATGTTGCGAATATAGAGATAGGGTGGTAGATGGGATAAGAAGAAGAACGAAGCATTACCTAGATGGCTAGCTTTTGGTTCGGAGTTGAATTTTTCGACTTTGTAGTCACGCCTTCATTCATCCAAAGAATATTGAGTGAACATCTACTATGTGGTGAATTATATGAACTTTTTCTCACTTAATCTAATTCAATACTCCCTTGATGAGGCAGGCAGCATTATTAAACCCATTTTACAGATGGAGAAAGGAAGGCTTAAGGAGGTTAGGTTACTTGCCCACAGTCACGTGGCTGCTAAGTGGGCATGGGGCCCGTCTGTAACCTTCATGTCAAGCTGACTGGCCTGGTGAGGGATTGAGTGCCCTGACACAGGGAACATGGGGTATTGTCATCTCAACCAGCCTATGGAGAGGCAGGAGGGTTACCTGGAGAAGGTGATAGTGGCACTGAATTCTGATATTTGGATAAGAGTTGGCTGGTACCTAGAAGGCAGCTGGGGTGGGGGATGGGGGCTGAGGCAGGCTTCCCAGGTGGAAGGAGGGGCTGGGAGCAGGAAGAGAGATGTTATGGAAGAGAAGTCAGATCAAGAGCTCCGGGGGCATCTTGGATTCCTCCTCTAACACCTCAGAGTCTGGAACTTGTTCTGGCCACATGGTTGGGGAGGGAGGTGTCTGAGTTAGGGCCCAGGGTTCTCTCTAGGCCACTTGGGATGACTAACCATTCAAGTTTGTCAGGACTGAGGGGTTTCCCAGGACGTTGGACTTTCAATTTGAAAACTGGAAACGTCCTGGCAAATCAGGATGAATTGGTCACCCTAGAAAGCAAGAAAGACAGCTTTTCTGGCAGGGGAAACGTTGCTCTCCTGTCTTCAAGGCAAGATGGAGGAGGTGATGTCCATTCACAGCTCCTGGGTTTGCAGAGGCAAGAGGCAATCTGAGGTGAGGGCCGTTCAGCTTCTCCTTGTTCTCACACTTAGCTCTGCTCTTAGATTAGAAAAGAACAAAGCTCCGCCTCCCTGGCTGCAAGACCATGTTTCCTCCAGAATATTCTGTAGCCTGCACCCCAAAACGAACTACTGATTGAATGGGGTCATCACCCTTGGGATGGTAGCCTCTTTAGCTACAAAAAAACTAAGTTGACATATGGGGTGTCGGTTCAGGCCTTGTAGAGGGCGTGGGCCAACCGAGGGACCTACAACTCCGTGTAAGTTCTTTCTTTCTTTATTTCAAGCCAAGACCAGACCAACCTTCTCAAATGTCACTGGGCTGTTTGTGAAAATGCAGATTCCTAGGCCTATACTCCTTGAGATCGGAGTTCAGTGTGTCAGGGTGTGGTCCAAGGAACTGCACTGGACAGAAGTTCTTCTGGAAATAATGGTGCCGGAACCCTCAGACACTGGAAAAGGCCATTTAAAATGCACCCAGAGATTCTACCTTTTGAAATGTATCCTAAGGCAAGGGCATAAAAATGAATTTAAGGGAATTATTTCAATGTGGTTAAAGCAGAAAAATGGAGGGGGGGGCGGGAAACTAGGTATTGATTCAGTAAAATTTGGCATTTGTATACAATGAAATGTGAAGCGGCCATTACAAATGCTATTGTAGACCTCTATTGCACTGGAAAAAGTTTTTAAAACTTTTTATTTTGAAATAAGTCTGGACTTACAGAAAAGCTGCAAAGAGAGTGCAAAGAGTTCCACTATACCGTTCACAGAAACTTCCCTGGATGTTAACATCCTATATAACCATGGCAGATTTATCAAAGCTAAGAAACCAATCAGCAGCCATACAATCTAATTCATTAAACTCTCCACTTCATTCAAATTTTACCACTTTTCCACTAAGGCTCTTTTTCTCTTCACGATCTAATCTAGAATACTATCTAGAATCTAGATGTCCCGTGTCCTTAGTTTTCTCCAATCTGTGACAGTTTCTCAGTCTTGTTTTTCAAGACCTTGACACTTTCAAAGAGGACCCTCGGAGAGGCCTTGCCCAATGACAAATGGGAGTTGGGGGATAGCTTTCCAGTCTCTGTTGTTGAGGGGCTGATGACAGCATGCCTTGTGTAGTTTTCCAGAATTCCCTGGGAGGGTTGGGTTTTTTGGTTGCCCAAGGAGATAACTGGCTCACTGGCCACTCTGCATTGGCTGTCTCCCTTACATTCCCACTGATATCTCTTGGGACCACCTCCCAAGTAAACTCCATGCGCTCTAGTCGTATTCTCAGAATCTACTGCTGCAAGGGATGGGGGGTTCCAGCTAAGGCAGTTCCATCATATCCAGAGCTCAGGTCCAATTCTGCACCCTGTGTTCACGTCACCAACAGGAGGGGACTGTCATGATCTGAGTCTTGCACACCCAGCCAGAGGGTTTACAACCAAAGCGGGGCTGTTTAACTCAGGGAAGATTTTGAAGAAGTGGGCGAGGTATCTTCAAATGCCCAGAAGGTGCCTCATAAAAGGAGGATATGTGGCCCCCACTCCAGAATGCAGCCCTGGTGAGTACTCTGTAAGTCATAATGAGTGACCCCACCAAGCTATTAGCTTCTTTAGGCAGGGATTGGGTTTTATTCAACTTGCTATCCTTAGTAAACAACATGGTGGCTGTCACAAAGCAGAGGCTTGTGGGAGACACTTGTGGCTTCCTCCCCAAGATCCATTACCCCCTCTCCTGCTAACAGCATCCATACTTTCTTTTAGAGACTTGGCTCCTCCCTCATTTCAGGTTTTTTGGTTTGGGTGGGATAGACAATAGCCCTTTCCCACCCCAGCTCCATATGTCATCCCTCTGGCTGCTGTGATTGGCCCAGGAGATGGGTAGATGTCTCAATTAAAAATTTTTTTTTTATTCAGGTATAACTGACATGACATATAACATTATATTAGTTTCAGGTATATAATATAGTGATTCAATATTTGTGTACCTTGTGAAATGATCACCACAATAAATCTAGTTAACATCCATACATGACTCAATTTGAGCCGATAGGAGTGAGTCTTAAGGCTTTGAGAAAGCTAACAAAAGAGTTGCTCCTGGTTTTTCTAGAAGATCAGATAAGAGGCCTGGAACCACACCAACCATTTTGCTAATGCGAAGGATAACCCAGGAGCTACCAGGATTGCTTGAGGGCACATGGGGTAACGACATAGCAGACAAATTGGAATGGGAGCACCACCAGGTCCTTTGTGGCATTTTTAAACTCCGGGATAAGCCTCACATGAAACTGTTTTCTAAAAGGCCTTTTTCAGGGTAGGTCAATTTTATTGGGCTTTCTGTCACTTGTAAAATTACGTCATACGGGGCACCTGGGTGCCTCAGTCGGTTGAGCATCCAACTCTTGATTTCAGCTCAGCCCACGATCTCACGGTTTGTGAGACTGAGTCCTGCATCGAGCTCTGTGCTCACAGTGTGGACCTTGCTTGGGATTCTCTCTCTCCCCCTCTCTCTCTGCCCTCGTCCGCTGGCATGCTGTCTCGCTCTCAAAATAAGCACATAGACTTAAAAAAATTATGTCATACAAAATGAATCTGTGCTAACACAGGTTTGCTGAGGGATGAATGGTATAAGAATAAGGTGGATTTCAGGGAGGCTTACAGAGGGCTTATAGAACTCGGAGCTCTGAAACAGAGAACAGAATGCCCCCCTGAGGTAATGTGTTTCATATTTCCAAAAGTGTAAGGCTGGGCTGCAGCGTCATTCTGTCAGGGGTACTGAAGAAGGAATCCCCGTGGGAGGAGATGGGTCTATATGAATGCAGAAATAGAACCTTTCCACCGTTAACATTCTGTCAGGGTGTGAAAGCAGCAAGACCCCACAGCAGATGGAAAGCTGAGAAGTGTTTCTTTAAGAGGCTCCACAATCTGAGGGTGATACTGCAATACGATTATGACTGAAGAGACGATTTGGGGCCTAGTTGGTCGCTGTTACTCCACAATCCTGGAATATTCTAGGCGGGGGAGTTAGGGGAGGAATTCTGGATCAATCAAGAGAATGACAAGGTGGCATCTGAGTTGGGTGACCGGGGGGGCCCGTAGGACTAGGTGGGGGGAAGCTGGTCACCAGCAGCAAGACCCGTGTGAAGGTTCGGGCAGCTCAAGGCCCCAGTCAACTCTTGGCTCGCTGACAGGGATGCGGAAGGCCCTAGAAGGGGGCCTGTTCTTACCTCAGCATACATGTCAAGAAGAGAGTGCTCGAGAGAGAGTTGATTGCACATTAAAGGGCATGTGCAAGAGTAGGCATCCGCCAACACTTGTTACTGATTGATTTTTCCCTTTCTTTTCAACTGATTTCAAAGCTTATAAATAATTGATGGTGGAATTAGTTGGTTCTTTTTTTTTTTTTTCTTATTTCATGGGGTTTTATCTTCTTACAACCCTGTATATGCACATATATGAAGCTAAGGCTGTGTTCCAAACCTTAGGGACCCTGGGGTCTTCCAGATCCAGACTTAAGTCCTGGTTCTGTGTCATTGGGGGCCACATATTTACCTCTCGTGGCATTTCCCTTCTCATCCATAAAATGGGACACAGCTCACAGAACCATCGTAAGGATAAAATATGAGAGTTCTACAAAAAGCTTGGCATACCCTAAGGGCTCAGAGAGTGAGAGACATAAAATGTTGGTTCGTGAGGGCCTCTCTGATGCTTAAAAGGATGACACAATTCATCCAAAGCCTCATTGCATGGATTATAGAAGGCCAAAGTCTTCCTCAGATTCCCTGGGGTCTTCTGCTTTTTCCAAGTGTCGGTCAAGGAGGGGCCAGAAGGACAGGTGGGTTGAGGCCAAACAGGGAACATGTGTGGTGACGGATGACAAGAGGGTAAGGTGTGGACTGTGACAAAGTCGCAGAGGGGAGGCTCTGACAAAAACAGCAGGTGCTCTCAGCTCCAGCCAGGGGTTGCTAGGCAGTGGGGGTTGAGTGATGCCAGGACGTCTTAGAAGAAAAGCCGGTAAGTCAGATGAGTTTTTTTCCCCTAAATTCTTTCGATTTTTAAACGTCTTCAAGTAGTTAACAAAAAATTAAAACCTCTATCGGCCAAACAAAAGAGAAGCCAGGGTTGAATTTGGCGTAGCCATCAGTTTGCTACATTTGCTTTGAAGTCAGGAGGTCGGCCTGTGAGCTCCAAATGTTAAGGCCACCTGGCCTCTTGCCCTGTTCTCTGTCCCCGTGAATCTCCATCCATCCTCTTGAGTACTGCAAGGCTGGGACACATACTTCCGCGTGTCAACAGCTGAAGGCACGATGTAAAAACCATCAAGGGCAAGAGAACTGAAAGCAAGCAGGGAGATCAAAGTTTCTGAAACCCTCCCCACCCCCACCCCCCTTGCAGACATCGTGTTTCGTTAGAGGCTGAAAGCCAGCCTGCTTCAACTCAGTTCGCTTCAATTAAATTTCCTTAATATCGCCACATGAGAAGCGCTAAGCCAGGCCTGGGGGACTTCTCGTCATGCCTACTGCGTGCTTGGGACAGAGTTAGACGCTTTAACTCCTTTGGCTCGCAACAGCCTCGTGAGGTCGACATCATCCTCTCCATTTTTACCTGGGGAGAAATAAAGGCTCAAGAGTGGTGAGCGACTTGCCTAAGGCCACCTTGCTAGCCAGTGACAAAGCTGGTTTCCACCCCCAGTATGTAGGTCTCCAGATTCCTTGTTGACTTCATCCTCCCACTGTTTTTTTGGACATAAAAAGTCAAGTGTGAAAACTGTAGCAAAGGTGCTAAGCATTCCAGCGGAGGTGAGCAGAGGGGGCAGTGGGAGGAGAGAGAAGGGAAGCATCTACCCCAGCCATCTCGTGTTTCCATGTGCACGGGGGTCACCTCGGGGGCTTGCCAGACTGGGCTCCAGGTCAACAGCTCTGGGGCAGGGCTCCGGGGTCTGCATTCCAAAGAAGCGCCCAGGCAATGCCCAAGCTGCAGCTCCGTCTGCCACACTTTGGGAAACAAGGCTCTGTCCCATGGTCTCAGCCTTTTGAGAAGAGCCACTTGAGAGGAAGCGTGGGAAGGCAGGGGTGTGGCTACTCCTATGCGAAGCCACCACTGTCCCTGGCAGAGCAACCCTGCCCGCTGCCTGTTTGTCGTCCTGTGAGGTCAGGAGAGGGGGACAGGTACACACGTTACAGATGGGGCTCCGGACTCTTCATGGGTCTACCAAGCCCGGGATTCCTGATTTCAGACGGGGGAGGTGGGTGTGAGCTACAGCAGGGGGCACTCAGGGCAGTAAACAATGGCAGAGACACAGCCCCAGAACCCCCGTCACAGGGGATAAAGACCCCAGCCCAGAGACACTAGAGGACGGTGGGAGATGACTGATTTGGGAAGCTCCGGTGGCAGGCTCCAAGAGCGGGATCTTGGCAAGCTTCCCAGGCTAGATTTCACCTGGAAGGTCCCGGCCCAGAACCTCGCCCCCCTCCAGCCAGAGGAGATGTCCGAGCTGGAATCTTCCCCGGCGGAACCCACGGAGACTCGGAGTCCTGCCCTTGTGACCATCTTGCTTATGGATGCCGGAGCTCACTTGCCCTGTGACATCCTTTCCCAGATGCCGGACAGTGGTAGGAATGGTTACCTTAAGACTTGCCTGCTAGCTTTATAGCTGGTCGGTGAGGAAGTGTTGGGAGATTTCAAGGCCAAGGCAGGCAGGCGTTTGGGGTGAGAGGAAGCACTGCGGACTTTTGGGATTCAGTTCTTGAATCTGTTGTCATGGCAGGGATGTGTGAGTGCTCACCCGGGGGTCCTAGCGATGAGTCTTTTAGGACCACCAGATTCCTGTACCTCTAGCTTTCTGGGCCACCCTACAGACATGGGCTTTAGCAATCTCTGCACCATTCTCTGTGGAAATTGGAAAGTCTGCTGCTTTACAGTCGGGGCCTGTGTTAAGGGAGAAGGTCTGGCCAGCTCTGTAATTCTACGTTTGAAAGGACGCAAGTCACAGAGGAAATCCTGGGTGAGCATAGTCCTGTTGGAACAATAAACACGCGCTTCCTCTTCTGACCCCCCTTAGTTACCAGAACTGTGTGCCCTGCAGCCCTAATGAGAACCCCAAGGGTGTAGACCTCTCCCCTGGCCTTGTCAGAACTGACTCTGAAGGCAGAAGAGGCTAAAAATGCATTTTAAGCTTCAGGCAATTAGAGCAACCTTGCAGAACCCCTGACACCAAGGGGATTTATATTGGATTTTTTTTTTCTAATATTAACATGATCAAATGCAGTTGAGCACCGGGGCACCTGATTCTCCAGGAGAGAATCTTCTGGTTTGGGACTCGCCGAAGACAACGCGATGCTTGGGGCCCAGACCTTGCCGGGAAAATATTATCAGAAAACGAAAGGGCCCAAGAATTAGAGCCTTGTGCTTCTATTTTAAAAACGTGCCCCAAAGGCAGGCTTTAAACAGAGAGCAGGCACACGCAGAACTTTATTCGCAGGAGACCCTGGAGGAGAGGGCAGACCCCTTTCACCGCTGTCAGCAGTCCGATGCGGGGCAGAAAGAGGCTGGAGATCCCGGTGGTCAACAGCCGCAGTGGATTTCCAAGTGTCGTCCAGGGCCAGCTGTGTCAGCATCTCTGGGAAGTTGCTAGACAGGCACCTGTCTGGCCTCCACCCCATCACCGCTGGCTCAGAGGCTCTGGGGGTGGAGCCCACTAAAACCTGTTTTACTAAGGTCTGTGGCCGACTGTGATGCCTACTCCTGTTTGGGAACCACTGTTCTACA
Organism: Lynx rufus; assembly: GCF_022079265.1. NCBI lineage: Eukaryota > Metazoa > Chordata > Mammalia > Carnivora > Felidae > Lynx > Lynx rufus. Next base: position 8,672,942 of record NW_025814867.1, on the reverse strand, counting down.
TCTCACACGGGGACCTTGTTAGGTCCAGCCTGCAGATGCATTTGTATTGACTGGTGTAGCGTTTGAAATGGTTTGAACTGATTTCCGGTGTTCCCAAATGGGTATTTTTATAGGAAAATCCATGTTTCTGGCTTTTCTTGGGGGAAAAAAATAGCAGAAGATCCAGCCACAGGGGACCCTCACACCTGCTTGGCAATAATCGTCTGGAGCTGAGAAGAAGCTAGTGCTCTTAGAAAGGCCGCTAGCCTTTCGGGGAGCAGCGGCCCCTCATTACGCATCACGCTGGCGGCCTCACTCATTTCCATCTGGAGGCATGTGAGCTATTGGCCCGTGACCTGTATAATGTCTAGTGCCATCTTGGGGTGAAATTCATTCCACATGTGTTTGTTGACCACTTACCCGGTAGGATGGGGTTTCTGCTGTCCTCATGACCTCTTCTCCCTGACCCTGATCTTTGCCTCCCACTCCCACCACCATTCTAACCTACCTGCACCTTTTGTTAAGAAGGGGAAAAAAGGAAAGCCTTGGTTAGCACAATATCTAGAGTACAGCCCTGCAAGTCAGTTACTATGAATTAAAAAAGAAAAGTTTCTTTTCTTTTGCCCATACTATTCTCTGACCCCACTGGTAAGAAAGTAAACTTAGTATCATATTCAGAAAAGAAGGGACACTGCCCTTCTGTTAGGGTGGGAAGGTTTTTAGCTATGGCTTGGGGGCCATCAGAGGTGAACGAGCTCATTCAGCAGCTGGGATGGCCTGGGACACTTGGCAGTCTTCTCTGTGTCCATCGCTGGGCTGGGCTCTGAGATGCCTGTGAGGTTCCGGGCTGGGAGGCAGATGGTCCCTTCTGATCTGTTTCGACCCGATCTGCCTTCCAGAGCTGCTTCCTCCCTCAGCGCCGTGCTGACCTTCCTCCTCGGCCCAGGCCTGCTCTCCCGTCTATTCTACCCCGAACCACTACTTGTGTGAGGGGCAGACTTGATCAAAGTTTGGTAGCGGCAGATGGTTTTTTTTTATTACAAACGACTTAAAATGACACTGGATGTTCCCGACCGTAACGACCCTGTCTTCATCCAGCCCCTCAACTTCCTCTTCCTGTCTCCATTTCTCATCTCCGCCTGCTCGCCCGATTCTCTCCCAGCCCCGCACATTTCTGGGAGCTCCTTAGTGCACAGCATGTTAGCTGTTTCACTGTCTGCTTCTAGACTCTTCTCCACGCGCCCCTCCCTCACCCAAAGTGGTCCAATCACGGTCACCACTGGGTACATTGTACCTTATAGCTCAGAATCAATAAAGTCAAGGCAATTTCCTTAACATGCCATCAATAAGAGATTATGGAAGGGGGAGGGTTTTCCTCAGAAGCTAATGCCTTACTAAAGTTCAAATGAGGCAATATATAGTAAAATAAATTCCAGCTCCATTTTCACTCCTCACAATTTTAGTGGAGACTAAATGAAATGGAACTGTGTTGATCCTAACCCGTTCAATATATCTTCACTTCCTAAGAACCAAGGTCATTTTTACCTTCATGGGAAGGGAGGCAAAATATAAAATACTCACCCACACTGAACAGAAATGCATTTGCAGGTTTTTGAAAGCCAGGTAGATGACTGATATATTATGTAATTCATTTCATGGCACAGCTGAATGTGTTTTATAGATAGTGTTTAACCTTGCCAATTCTGCTCTGAGATAATCCCCCTTCTGAGGATAAAAATCATATATTTAACATAAAAGGAAAGGTTGGGAGAGGCAAGCAGCATAATGTGTCCTGTTCAGCAGATAACCAGAAGTTGCTAACACAGAAAGATGATCAGAGCAAGTTCATTACTGCTTTGCCTTATTAGCTAATCATCACACTGCTACTAATCAAAAGTGAGGTGAGAACCCCTCGAGTGGCACTGTACTCCTGAATGACAAAATATATCCAGTGTTGTGTGGCAGGTGGTGTGCTGGCAGTGGCACAGACCCTAGACTGGTCCTCTCAGTCCTGTGGCATGTGTGTTCTGTGACCTTGAGCGATTCGCTTAATGCCTTTGAGCCTCAGTTTCCTTGTTTGTGAATGGCCATAGCAATAATCACTGTAGAATTTAATATTGGTTATTTTTTTCATTATCCATTTCCCTTCCTCCTCCTTTCCGACAGAACCCCGATTTTGTTCAGGATTCCCCACCTCTCACGCCACAGAGGAATCTTGATTTATCCCGAGCAGTGTAATGCAGTCCCTCCCTGGCATATGCTATTGGTCCAGAGAAGGGTACATGGTTCCTGCTGGTCCAATCAGATTGGAGGAGAGGCATTCTAACGTCCTCTTGGTGCATGTGAGCAAAGAAGGACATTTTCCCCAAAGGCCCCTGGTTGCCATCTTGTAGCCTGATGAGGGATTGGCTTGATGTGAAGACAGTAGTGAGAATGGCAAAGCATTGAGACAGAAGGACCCTGGGTACTGATAACCTCATTGATTCATTGGGGTGTGCCTAGAAACACCCTTCTTCTTGTCTCTGAGTGGAAATAAATTTATCATTTATTTTAAGATTGTTATTTATATTTGAAGTCATTTCGAGACTAGGTTTTCTGTTACAGGCAGTCCAACGCACTCTCATTGATAAACGTTTCAGGGAACTGTTGCAAGGATTAAGGGGAAAAGAGTCTATACAGGGATGTCCAGTGAAAATTTCTGTGATGGTGGAAACGTTCTATATCTACACTATTCAATACAGTAGCCACTAGCCACATGGCTGTTCAGCATCTGAAATGTGACCAGAGCCACTGAAGAAATAAATTTTCAATTTGAAATAATTTTAATTAATTAAAATTAGACATGAAAGTAGTTACGTGTGGCTAGTGGCTACTGTATTGTATAGCACAGATCTATAAAATCATCTGGCGCGGCATCTAGAAACTAGTAGGGCTCCATGGATGTTGGCTTCTCTTCCTGTGTCCCCCACACCCCCTCCACATCTCTCTGAAAACTCATTCAGTCACCAGCTTCTGGGAAGATAGCGACGAGAGCACGAGGTGTTCATTTTGAGGGTGAAGAGAGCCAAAGGTTGGAAAGAGAACCGGATTTAAGGGGCTGGCCCAAATGGATGTTGGCAATAACACTGTTTGAACTTTGTTCCTACCTAGTTACCTGGTAACTAGGTAGGAACACAGGACCCTGTGTTGTTGGAAACTCAAGAAAAAGCTGGTTCTTCCCAATGTATGCGTGTGGGCAAGATTAGATGTTGATGCACAGATTTACCAGAACTTGCCAGACTTACCAGAACACTGCCAGATGATTTAACAGCCCAGTGAGTATGATAACGGTTTCCTAAGATCCCTGGTCTTCTGAGGGCTGATATCTACAAAACACCTAAACATTAGGCGGTATGTTCCATGCCGTGTGACCACTGTATCTCCCATCTTGGCAGAAAACGTCATATCACAGAGTGGCCTTCAGAAGGAATCGTGGGCTGGAGGAGATGGGATCTTTCATTGAGTGACTGCGAGCATAGCTTTTTTCCTATAAATCTTGTTCATTGTCATCCGTTGTCACCTAACCCCACCCTCCCTTTATTAAACCCCCACCTCCCCTCTACCTCCAATTCAGTCACCACCCAGAAGCTGTTTCATTGACCCAAGCCAGTGAAATATCCCTGTCCAGCATGGTAAGGGGAAAAAAAACTTACTAAAAACTCCCAATTTTATCAAGGCTGGAAGTGTGGTGTGCCCGAAGACTGGCTCAGTCCTATGGGCTCTGTAGGGGAAATATGCTATTGTTGGCCCCACGGGAGACAGACATATTGGATTCCGAATTTTCTGCACTTTTTTGGTGTTACTCACTAAGTTTTTTTAAATTGAGGTGTAACATAAAGTACAGAAATCTTAAATGCACATTTTGACGAATCTTTTTATATACACACACTTGTGACTCCCACCTAGAGGAAGGAATCCTCATCCATATCTTCCTGCAAATGCAATCACTTTTCATTTTTATCACTATAGACTGGCCTTGCCTGTTCGAGAACTTTGCATTCATGGAATACTACAGCTCCTCTCGTTCAATATTATGGCTGTGAGATGCACCCAGATAGTTGCAGGTAGAAGAGTGTATTCTTTCCCGTTCCTGTATAGTATTCCATCGTACTGAATGTATCAGAATTTATTTATTCATTTTACTGTTGTTGGACATTTGAGCATTTTCCAGCTTGTGGCTATTATGAATAAAGCCGCTATAAACATCCTTATACGTGTGTTTGGGTGCGTATACACATTCGTTTTACTTGGGTTTATATCCAAAAGTGGAATTGCTAGCTTGTAGGGTGTGCAGATTTAGCTGTAGTGGAGGCTGTCAATGCTTTCCAAAGTGACTATACTAATTTATAACCCCATTCGCAATATGTGAAAGTTCCAGTTTCTCCACACTTTCACCAACATTTGGTAATGTCAGTTCTTTCCGTTTTTGTCAGCCTTGCGCGTTTGGTGATTCTGGCGCAAGCGTATTGCCAGATTTTGAAGCTCAAACTCAGAGGTTGGTAACTACCACCTGCAGGTCAAATCCAGCCCACTGTCTGTTTCTGTAAATAAAGTTTTCTTGAAACACAACCATGCTCATTCATTTGTGTATGTCTATGACCACTTACGTGCTTACATAGCCACGCTGAACTGCATTGCCCACAAGCCTACGATAGCCGGCCAGTTATAGAAGAAATTTGCTGACCCCTGTTTAAAGCAAGTGGGTCATGGAAAAATGATTTCAGATATCATTGTAAGTCTCTTGTTGCTGTCTTCTTGGCTTTCTCAGCCAGTGGGGACAGGTGCCCACCTGGTATGCTTTGGTGCCTTGATGCTGAGATGGTTGCAGAAAGCTGGCATGTTAATCTCCTCAGCCCTTGGGGCAGCTGGACAGGGGATAGCACAGGTCTTCTGTGAATTTGAGCGGCCTCAATGGTTTGTCTCAGTGCGTTGTATAATAATTGTCTGCGTGTGCCATGATTTGTGAAAGGTTGGGCCGCCCTCAGAGAGCAGTCCATATCAACTGTCCTAATTATCTCGAGCCTATTCCTTAAGCCCTGCCAACTGGCTTCTGCCTGTCTCTGCTCAGGGAAATCACAAATCCAGCATTTTTTTCCTTTAAGTCCTCATTTTTCTTAATCTCATGGCGGCATTGGGCACCATTTACTGCTCTTCTTCAAAACACTTGCTGGCCTTGCCTGTATAATAATTATGATGCTGATTAGCGTTCTGGAAGCCCCTCCTCTGGGACGTGAAAGATTTACGTGGAGCATCTTGACTGTTTCTCACAATAGGCAGACATGGTGAGTACTGTCACCCCAGATTTACATTTGAGGAAACAGTTTCGGCAAGTCTCTGTTCCCAGCTAGTAAGGGGAACAGCAAGGACTCGCACCCTGGTGTGGGGGACCTGACTGCCAATACTTCCCAGGTCAGTGCTACCTCCGATTGCAGGATGCTGTTGTCTTTCCTCGGACCTGAAGGATCTCGCTTTTGTTTCAGCTTTTGCTCCTTCTGCTGTCCCCTAACTGTTGTTTTCCCCAAGACTCAGGCCTTAATCTCTTCTTCTTACCACATACTCTTTCCTTCACGGTCTGGCTCACAGTTTCAGTGTTAACTTTGATCCTGAATGTGAATTCATATTGATTTTTCCAAGAGCGCTCCGGGGACTCTACATAGGGTATCTCATTAAATCCTCAACATAACCCTTAAAGGTCAATGCTGCACCCACTTTGAAGTTGAGAGGAATCCATTGACCTGGCTGAAGTCCACTCGGTTGGAGGGTGATGAGAGTAGGCAGCTCAAACCCAGCTCTGTGATGATACTAAAGCCCATGAGTGTCTAGGGCACCTCCCCCCACATGAATGCCAGGTCAGGACCCCCAGCTGCCTAGAGGCCGTGTCTGCTTCTATATTTCATCAAGGCCTTTAACACAACATGTTTAGAACCAAACTCAGCTTTCCTTCATTTTCTTCTATGCCTCTGCCTTATAGATTCCCTATATGTTGACATCTACAAGTGACCTTGGATTCCAGATTCTCCATTCTATACCTACATGGTTCTAGCCAACCCCAAGCCCAGGTAGTGCTTGTTCTGTCCCCTGACACCACGCAGAACCATCTAGATCAGACTCTTTCCCTGGATCCCCATCCTTCCTTGTCTGCTCTGTTTCTTCTGCAACCCAGTGCAATGCCCGTGTGTAATGTCACCTACCTGCTTTCATCTGTCTGCACTCTATCCACTTGGGCTTGTACATATCCCATCAGGGCAGGTAGACCATTCGGTGTTATGTTTCATGGCATCCTCAAATTTGTCTGAGCCTCAGAATCAACTACGGTCTTCTTCTTCTTCTTTTTTTTCTTCCTCCAAGTGGATTCCTGACCGGAGCATTTGATTCAGTGAATCTGAAGTGAGGTTGAGAACTTGCATTTTTAACAAGAACCTCTGGGTCTGTAATGCAGGAGGCCCTATTTGTTACTCTGAGAAACACTGGTCGGCTGCAACCCTTCCTCCACAGATGAGAGCTGCAAGCCAGAGGGAGCGGGCTGGCAGGACTACTGGCTGGAGAGTTGCATGCTTCTGGCATTCAAATCTTGCTCATCTCTAGCTTCTCTGGAACCCTCCTCTGTGCCTCCTCCAGTGATTTCTTTGCGTATATGGAGGGCTCAGTGATTGTAGAATGAATGAATAAGTGAGTGAGCGAATGAATGAATTTTAAAGGCCTTTGTCATAACATCTCAGTTATTCTCTGGTTGTAAAGTTCATAGATGCCTGTGGAAGTTGCACAAATCCTGCCTCACAGTAGGATTTTGTAGGTACCAAGTGGTGAGGCTGCGGGAGGGTCTACAAAATAGACTTAAGAAACGTCAAAGTCATCAAAAACAGGAAGAGTCTGGGGGCATCTGGGTGGCTCAGTCAGTTGAGTGTCTGACTCTTGATTTCAGGTCAGGTCATGATCTCAGGGTTGTGGGATCAAGCCCCACATCAGGCTCTGTGCTGAGTGTGGAGCCTGCTTGAGACTCTCTCTCTCTCTCTCTCTCTCTCTCTCTGCCTCCTTCCCTCTGGCCTTCTCCCCTGCTTGTGTGTACTCTATCTCTCTCTCTCTCTTAAAAAAAAATATCAAGGACAGTCTGAGAAACTGTCATGGCCAAGGGGAACTTAGGAGACAAGGCAACTCAATATAATGTGGTATCCCAGATGGGATCCTGGGACAGAAAAGGAACATCAGGTAAATCTAAACATTAGTTAAGTTAAAAAAAAAAAAGGTGATAGAGCAGGACTCTAGCTTCCCTTCAGCACACGGGGGGTAGGGGGGTGGGTAGGACATCAGCATTCGGTCACCTCAGTGTCAACATCTCATTCCTAAGGTTCATGATGGATACGCTTACAAGGATTGACATTAGCCCAGCAAGTGTCCCATTCCCTCCCCTGCTCATTTTCCAGGATAGGCTCCCCTTGATGAACTGGCTGGTGTGATGGCCTGTGATGGCATTGAGCGCTGGTAGAAGGAAAGCATGATCATTTCAACTGAACCAGACATCAAACCCAGCCTTGACACCCATCGGCTGTGTGACCTTAGGTGTGTTACCTTTTTTTTTTTTTAAGTTTATTTATTTATTTTGAGAGAGCATGCACACGAGCTGGGGAGGGGCAGAGGGTGAGGGAGAGAGAACCCCAAGCAGGCTCCATGCTGTCAGTACAGAGCCTGACTCAGGGCTCAAACTCATGAACCACGACATCATGACCTGAGTCAAGATCAAGAGTTGGATGCTTAACTGACTGCACCACCCAGGCGCTCCTTATTTTTTCTTCTCATAAGTGGAGTGGTGGTGACAGTGCCCTCTTCAAAAAGCTACAGCGAATATAGATTCAGGGGCACAGTGGAACTCGACACCTGGGAGATGGTACTCTACTTAACACACCCTTCGGTCAGGCACTGGGAGTTGGGACCTCTCAAACTTCTGCCTAACCCATTTTCCACCCTACCATGCCCCGGCTGGACACCCCCAGCCATAACTCAGGCTTCTGGTTCTCTATAAATGGAACATTCATCTGCCCTGGTCCCAGATGTCATTTTTATTGGTGTCTAAAAATAAAAATAATAGTAATTTCCTAAACGGTAATAGCTTGACCCAGCCAGCGTGCTCTCTCTTCCTCCAGGCATGCTGTGAAAACCATTCACACCACGTTCAGATTGCAGACCTCTGACCCGTCACCAGCCTGTCAGTGTCAGTGAGGCCGAGGAGAGGACGCAGGCCAACAATCCAAAAAGGACGCTTCCAGCCTGTGCCCAGGGCACAGTCTCCAGGCTGGGACTCTTCCCTTCCCAGCTGCTCCTTCAACCCTGGTAAGGGCTCTGGGGAAAGAAGGAGAAAAGGGGGGGAAGGGGAGGCAGGAAGGGGAAGAGCAAAAGAGAGAGAAACACGACTCTGACAGCTTAAAGGTGAAAGAGATAGTTCTGGCGGATAAGTAACAAATGTGGTCTCCTCCTGCATGAACCATCTATGCTGCTGATTAGATTTAGCATCGCCCAGGATCATTCTCTGACGCACTCCATGCCACATGAGGTGGGGGGAAGATTTACAAGTGCAATTCTCGGAGAAGCTGTACTGGGGAGTTATGGCATCTCTGTACAGTGCAGCCGGGGAGGCCAGGAAAGTCTCATGCAATTTAAAACACTCCATAGATCTTTCTGGACACCTTTCCAATGTATCACTGGGCCATTAGCTATTCCAACAGAGGCAGGGAATGGGAGCAGGGCAGGGGTGGCTGACCCCTGCAGAAGGGAACATTACTGTGTAGTCATGGGCCCCGCTCTAAAGGCTTTGATTCCAACTGAGAGGCTGGGGATACCCTTTAAGGAAACTCTATCTCGATCCAAGGGACGTGGGTTCCCAATGGCTGGCATATGTCTTAAAAATTTTTAATTACATAAGTAATATCTGAATGTGCTCTCCTTATAAAACGAAAATTACAGCAATATCCATAATCTGAAGTCCTGTTCACAGATTACTTCCAAACTTCCTCCCTCCACCCCAAGCAATAACTACTGATGCCATTTGAGCGGACGTTTTCTAGAACTTTCCAATGCATATCTATCCATATACATGAATGCTTAGAAAAACATGTTTTTGTGTGTGAGAGTTTCCCTCCTTCCTTTCCTGATTTTTCTTTTCTCTTTCTCTGTCTTTAAAAAAATATTTTATTCATGTAGATATGTATGTGTTTATTTACTTACGTAAATGATATCTCAGTGCATGCATTGTCCTGCAATTTGCTGTTTTCATCCATCAATGAGTGTGTCACTTTGGGGTTTTCTCGGAGGCAGACACAAAAGCAGTTAGAAGTGTAGGAGATTAATTGAGGGCAATACCTGGGAAAGATTTGGGGGCCAAGCGGGGGCAGGGACAGGACAGAGATGTGGATCTCACAGGGTCTTGGCCAGCTTTCAGAGGAGCTCCTCGCTTGGCAGAAATGGCTAGGCCTCAGAACCCCACCATGCTCTGTCATTGGCTAGGGGGCACCCAGGAAAATCATGGCCTTGACTCAAATGCTGCAGCAAATCCCCAAAACTCTGCTGCTGGAGGCCATCAGCTCGTTGCACTCCTTGTAACCAGTGGCAAGTCCTCTCTTGAAGGGAGCTCCAAGAGTACAGTCCCACAGCGGCCTCATTGGTCTTAGAATCTTTTCATGAAGGATACGTATGCTTTTTGTTGGAAAGTGTTCCCCAGTATGGGTTGATTACAATTGACTTAACTGTTCCCCTCTTGATGGACGCTTAGGTTGGTCCCCTCTTTGCTGTTATGAACAGTGTGGCAATCACCATCCTTGGACAGCACTCCGTCCACAGCAGGAAACTGATGAGGACTTCTCTGGGTAAATATGGAGAAGAGGACCTCTGACTCTAAGGATGTCCATTATTAACTCATAGATTCAGGCAAATTCCCTGCTCAGTGGGCCCTATATGATCCCCTGCAATATGGGAGAACCTGTATTTTCCCACGCCCCCAAGACATCTGAGTTTGATATTAGACTTTCACCACTGAGGTTGGCCTCCGTGTGTTGGGCCCCTGACCTTGTTTGTCCAGACTTTGCCTCCTGACAGCTGCTGATGTGTCCTCAGGAGATCCCTTCACCTAAACCCTTGTCCTCTTTGCGTTGATGGCCTTTGGCCATCTGAGGTGGCGAATGTAGGGTTTATGATTACAGACTCTGAAAACAACTGATGAACTTCAATCTAGGCTCCACCAGTTTCTAAATGTGATGCCAGACAGGTTCCTGAACCTCTCTTTGTACCTCAGTTTCCTCATCTATACGATGAGGATAATAATAGTACCTGTTTCATACAGCTGTTGAGATGAAATGAGTTAGCACGTGTGGACTATTCAGCACCCTGCCTGCCAACTCAATAAATAGTATCTTTTGTGATTATCTGACCACGTGGCCTGGATCTCGGCCCCCTGACAATCATAAAGCCAGTTTTCTGATCCTGATTCTCATTTCCCAAGTGGCCTGCCCTTGCAAATAGACTCCTGAAAACCTGGACCCACTTATGATTTGGTCTGGGAAACATGCTCACACCATTTTTTTTCCCCTGAGCTGGGCTACTCCCAGCCTAGGTTTCCCTTTTCCTGACTTCAGCTTTCCAGCTCAGACCATGAACACTTTTCCATCCTCCTAGAGGTAACACCTGTTGTGTCCTAGAGTGCGACATAGTGGAATGAACACATAGGAATGTCAACCCCCCCCCTTTTTTTCAAATCCTAGTTTGTGTTGAGTCTATTGATTCCCAAATATAGCAAAACCCCAATAGTTCACATCTTGATCCTACAACTTGAGATCCTTGGCTCCTTCATCCATAAAATGTAGTTGGCAATGTGACCTACCTCACAGGGCCATCGTGAGGATTAAAGGAGGTACCATGGGCCAAGAATTTAGAGCCACGCTCAGCAAGTGGGATTAACAAAATCACCTCCCCAGAAATGGACATTCTTAGACCCTGTTCACTTGCACCTCCTAGTTGAGTGAGGACCTGGCACACCCATCAATCAGGACACGATTAATACAATCTGACTAATGCAATCAGGTCCGACTTGTATTCAGTTAAGTGTATGATTACAGGACCTGGTGCAAAGAAATGGAGCCCTGAATGGGACAGAGGTGGCACAAGCAAAGAAACGGGATCATCAATAGCAGCGATGGCTTTCCTGTCCATCTGCATCATGATGTCTACACAGGTATGCGTGTCCTGTTCTTCATGCCATGAGGAATGTGAAAGTGTCCCCATCTAAAGATTACCACCCAGCTACCACCCACCATTACCTTTCAGGATCTTGGGCACAGCATTGTCAAATTCAATTTTCAGAGAAACAAAAACAGAAGTTGGGACTTTTATGTAAAACCTCTCAATTTTATGACTGGCCACTAACTCAAACGGAAGTGGCCAGCCAGTTTATGCCTCTGCAAAGTTTCTCCATAACTAGCTATGTCACTTGAGAGCTGATGGTGTCTTTCTCTCTAAAGCAGGTGATAGCTTCAATGGTTGGTAACATTTAAGTGGCAATTTTGGACACTGTGGGATTTCGGTGGCCTGCATGAAACACCTTCTCTTTTGGGTTCCCAGGTTTTATTTCTCCTGGGGTCCTGCTTGGCTTCTGTTAATTATGGTCTTTCTTCCTACCTCTCCCCTCCTCCACCTTTCCACAAGGGCAGGTGATCCAGTAGGCTGCTTGGCACATAATATTTGTTGAAGGATTGCTAAGTTAGGAATCCAGGCACTTCTTTCCCCCAGCAACTCTTTTAGTTTGTATCTCTCTCTTCTTGGAATGAAATTAAAGCTATTTTTCAGGAACCTGTTTAACCGGATGGAGAGCAAGACTTCTCTGGGACCACAAATCTCCCTCTGGGCCTCTTCTTTGTGTCTAGGGGGTTGCATTTTTCATTTCCAAGAGCTTTATTTACCCACTGCCAAAGCTCCCTTCTTTTAGTTCTGTCCTTGGTTTATATCTGGGCACCATCTCATTGCTATACACTGAAAGGTAAAGTCTGTTTTATGCATATTTATTCTTAGGGTTTTCCACAGAATTCTGTGACAGTGTAGCCAGAGCTGTTGGGAGCTTAGGGTTTTCAGTTTGGTAGGGTGCACAGGGGGCAGGAGGGAGGGTATACAGCAAAGGCTAAGATTACTGCTATCCCAGTATAGGGTGGATGACTTCTTCCATGGGCGCCATGCTTAATTATCATCTTGATTTACTCTGTTCTGTTTGCACATGGAAGGGTTGAAGAGCCATTGTTGGACGATTTTCAGGTTTCTGTTTACTAGAAGCCTTTCTTTAAATGTCATTGTATATGGAAGAGGAAGGAAGGATGAGCTACTCTCCTTGGAGATCCTGGCATGTGCAGCCCCACCCTCCCTCTCTTCCCAGTTGCAGTGGCCCCTTAAAAATTCCTCAGAACTCTGAAGTTCCACGAAGGAAACAGGCATTCGAGTCCAGGGTGTTTCTTTTGATCATTCCTTCACCTTCACAGGTATTAGTAACCGGAGTGGGTATTGTACTCTGCCCAGATCCATGCAGGTCCCTTTTACCGTATCTGTGTCTTTCCTTGGCTTTGGTGAATTTTTGCTTACAACAACTATTAACTTCTGCTCTTCTCCAGTGAATGGCCCTCCAGCTCTGGGACCCCATTTGCTGATGAAGATCTTGGAGTGTTAGGGAGTTTACACCTCCAAGGGCAGCCCATGACCAATGACTGGCTGGCAAAGGAACAGGAGAGCACAGCTACCTGACCTGAGGGAAGGCCAATTGTGAGATGTGATAGGAGAGAGCTTACCTCTGGGACCAGGTAGAAGCTGCCCTTGGAAGGGCTTCACCTGAAATCACAACCTTGCTTGACTTTCTCCCCTTCTCTGTACTGCTTCTCTCCTTCCCATACCAGTCTCAACTGTGAGCAAGTCCTTAATTAATTGCCTGTGCCTGAATCCTTCTCTCAAGTTCTCCTCATCCTGAATGTCTCTCCCATAGGCCTCTGTTCTTTCCCAGGAAGATGCCTCTTGTCTTTGGCTAATCTTCAGTCAGCTTTTTCACATGTACAGTGGGGCTCATTCACCAATGACCTTTTTGGACCCAGGCAACTGTCTGCTTGGGCCCTTAGCCACATCTCTCTTCTGTGTTGGTTTATTTCTGGAAAGTCCAACTCACCGGCAGTGTTTGACTTATCTGGGACTTTGTTGTCTTGGAAACATGGGGCCAGGAGACTGAGGAGCCAAGTGGGCCCAAGTTAAAGAGAGATGGTGCCTGGGATCCTTTTTCTGAGAGGGAGGAACAGCGTCCCCTTAGGGATGTGTCTTTCAAGACTTGATTTATAGTTCCTTTGACGAATCCAGATTAAGGCCGTGTCCTTTCCGTATCCCCACTGTTCCAAAGAGCATAATAGAAAATAGCTTGCCCTCCACTCTCAGCTTCTGCTTGGCTTTTACATGGTTAATGTCTTATGTGTACTTCTGGTTGGGCCAGGTGGGGAGGGGCAGGAGTAGGGCAGGTATTACCTTGGGGCACCAAAAGCCTTTCCTGACCACCTCAAGACTGGCCCAGGCCCCCCCAGTGTGTTCCTGCAGACTCCTACTACATCATTTCACACACTATTTTGTAATTGCCTTTTACTTGTCTGGTTGATGAGGTTGAATGAAAACCTCTAGGTCTGAGGGTTTGAAGTCATCGAATAATAATATTTAAAAGCAAATCATGATGCCTTAATCAAGTGGTAAATTTGTACTTGCTGGTCTTGCCTACTTGGCAACAAAGGAACAGCCCCAGGGTGAACATCAGAATATAATTTGCAGATGGGAGAAAATAGGTCACTCTTCATACTCATAGACTGTATTTTAAGTTAAAAAAAAAAAAAAGAAAAAGAAAGCCGGGGCACCAACTCTCCCAAGTACTTATGAGAGCAATGGGAGGGAATGGTTGTAAATCCAGAATGGGGTGCCCTTCTAGTCGGGCAGGCCATGCCTAAGCTAATAGCTCCAGAGCTCTCAGCCCCAACCCTGGTCCTACCCCTACATTGATCAAGGTGACAGAGATGGGACAACTACCCATTCCGGCCATCATCCTAAGTCTTCCAGAGTGATCATCCTGGCACCCCATATCTCATTGATCTGCTCAGACCGCCCCCTCTCCTCCATGCCTATGGCACCTGCTGGACTTTACCAACCTGGAGCTCCTGGCCACTCTGTGTCTCCCTCTCTGAGTTCAGCCTCTTGTCCACCCAGGCTTCCCGATCCCCAATTACTACCACATCCACTCTTGGACTCCTTGTGCCTTTTTTTCTATGTGTCCTCTCTAGGCTCCCCTAATTTCAGAGGGCATCATCTCTCTTTGGCTAGCTCCCCTGCTCTCAGCCTGCTCCATACTCTAAAAACCACATCCACCCTTTCTACACCTGTCTGGCCTGTTAAAGAGAACTGGGCCAGACTGAGGTTAAAGCAGGAAAAACAGACTTTGTTCAGGAACTATTGTAATAGAGGAAAAGAGGCCTCGGTATAGAACCGGGTTCAGTTCTGAACAAAGCAAGAACTCGTGAGAATTCACAGCCGAGGAGCAGTTTGGGAGGGTTGACGCATGAAAAATTCTACTAGAGAAGGCATCAAGGGTAGGGAGAATTCTTGTAGAACTGACCTAACAGGATTCTTGCTGAAGGCAGGCTGGGGCAATCAGGTGTCACGGGTGGTATGGTGGGAGAGGAGGAATTTGATCAGATACCAGGGGTGGGGGATTCTCTCTAAACAGACTTAGAAGACTTCTTACCAAAACTGGGCTGTGCCAACGCAACAAGGATGGAGGCCAAGGTTGAAGGTTGAGAAGCGGGCTTAGAGGAGCTTGACTAGAGTTTGATTAAGGAGAGGATTTTTGTTGAGCCTATGAATGCTGCCAGGGGACAATTGCACAGCTCTGTTAACCTGTGCCCTCAGCACCACTCAGCATCTCTGTGACGTCCCCAGTTCCTTATGCCCTCCTTTTGCAGCTGTTCCAAACCCATTCTCAAGCCTTGGATAGACTATGCTAGCACAGAAGGGAGAACCCTGGTGTGAACTCTTCCACTCCCTGCCCAATTTGCTGCAGCTGGTCTCCTCCTTCTCCCACTTCTACCAGCCTGGTTTCTATCTTCTGTCTGCAGAAACCAAGGCCAAGACTAGACATCATTTCCTCCAGGAAGTCTTTCTTGGATCCTCCCACCCCTGCCGGCCAACACGAGGTTAGGGTCCCCTCCTGGGGTTTCTGCACAGCTCTGATTTTCACTCCATCACACCATACTGGAGCGATTGAGTCACTGTTCATCTTGCCTTCTAGACTGTGAGTTCTGGGGTGGGGGGACAGAAATAGTGTCTTCCTGTTCTTCTTTATGTTCCCAATACTTGGCAGAGTGCCTAACACATAGTAGGTGCTTGGTGCGTGTTGAATGAATGAATCCCTTTGCTGTACGAAAATTAACCCATTCGCCTGCATTCTGGATCTTTTCTCTGCCTGCCACCACAAGCTATCAATAGCTCATTCTCTGTGTGCGTCTTCGACCTGCTTCCCCACGGTGTTTTGCATTCTACGGCCATTATTGTCACTATTAATAATATTAATATTATAGTGACTATTTACTGGATACTTACTAAGTTCCAGGTACTTTGCTAACCACCTTACATGTATGCTCTAGTTTAATCCTTATAATAGTCCTATGAGGGCGCTATTATTATCCCACTTTCCAGATGACATTTAAATATAGTCTCCTTTATTTACAGCATCACCCTTCCTGGACGCTGTATTCTCTGCCACCTGAAGCCGTTGCGCTCTCTCATTATGTTCAAAGTGCCATCTGCACCAGCTGCCTGCACACTCTGACCTCTCTCTCATTCCTACCACACTGGAACTGAGCCCCGTCTACTGTCAAAGCTCCGACTGACGTCACCAGTGACCTCCATGAGGCCAGTACAGTGCCCGCTTTCATGCTTTATCGCCCCAGTTTCTTAGTAGCAGGTGACACTGAGGGCCGCTCCCCCTGACTCCTCCCTTCCCAGCTCCCATTTCCTCTGGCCCTGTACACTGTGTTCCCCAGGGCTCCATTCTCTGCTCCTTCTTTTTCTCCTTCAGGCCTTCTTTCTTTTTTTTTTTTTTTTTAAATTTTTTTTTCAACGTTTATTTATTTTTGGGACAGAGAGAGACAGAGCATGAACGGGGGAGGGGCAGAGAGAGAGGGAGACACAGAATCGGAATCAGGCTCCAGGCTCTGAGCCATCAGCCCAGAGCCTGACGCGGGGCTCGAACTCCCGGTCCGCGAGATCGTGACCTGGCTGAAGTCGGACGCTTAACCGACTGCGCCACCCAGGCGCCCCTCCTTCAGGCCTTCTTTCCAGCATTCTCTGTCTCAGCTTCTCTAAAAGTCCCTCTCTGCAGCCCAGGCCTTTTCCCCCTGCTGCCCCGCACCATATGACCAGACCTTGTTCCCCTCCCCACCCTACAGGGGCCACACTCAGCATTGGATGGGACCTACCCACTTGCTGCCTCCATCCAAACCCATCCCAGCCCCTGCTCCTCCTCTTGTGCTCCCTAACTTGGCCAGTGACACCATCACCTGCCCTGAGACCCAAGTAAACACGTCTTTGAGAGTTCTGACTCCTTCCTTTCTCTTCCAGCCACCAAATCACATTTATTGTTTGTGCCAGGCTTCTCCCACGTCTGTTTTTCTTCCCTTCTGTCTTCATCGAGGTTGCCCCAACAATGCCGAGCCAAGTGCCCCCCAAGGAATCAGCCAAGCTCTCCCTCACCTCTGAGCCATTTTTTTAACTTAAAAGAATTACATATATTTAAGGTGTACAACTTGATAATTGTAGGTTGCTAAGTGCATTACAGTCAAGCGAATTAACATATCCATCAACACCTCACATAGTTACTGTGTGTGAGTGTGTGAGACACACACACACACACACACACACACACACAGATGAGAACACTTTGGGCCTATTCTGTTAGCAAATTTTGAGTATACCAAACAGTGTTTTTACCTATAGACACCATACTGTATGTTAGATCTCCAGAACTTACTCATCTTGCATAACTGAGACTTTGTACCCTTTGACCAATGTCTTCCCATCTCCTCTACCTCCGGCCCCTGGTCATCACCATTCTACTTTCTGGTTCTGTGAGTTTGACTACTTTAGATGCCACATGTAAGTGAGATTATACAGTATTTGTCCTCTGCATTTGACTTACTTCATTTAGTGTGGTGCTCTGTGCGCCCAACTGTGCTGTTGCAAATGGCAAGATTTCTTCCTTTCTCTCGGCTGAGTACTATTCCGTTGTGTGTATAATGATTTTCTTTATCTATTTATCTGCTGGTGGACATAGAAGTTGTTTCCCTATCTTGGCTATTGTGCATAATTCTTCAAAGAATGTAGGCATGCAGGCATTTTCTGGGGCTTCTGATTTCAATTCCTTTGGATAATTACTTAGAAGTGGGATAGCTGGATCATATGGTATTTCTATTTCTAACATTTGAGGAAATTCCATACTGTTTTCTAGAGTGGCTGCATCAGTTTACGTCCTCACCAACAGTGTACCAGGATTCTCTTTTCTCCACATCCTCACCAACACTTTCTAGCTCGTCTTTTACCACACGTGTTAGCCATCCGAACAGGTGTGAGGTGACATCTCATTGTGGTTTGGATTTGTATTTCCCTCATGATGAGTGATGTTGAGCATCTTTTCATGTGTCTGTTGGCTCTCTGTAGGTCTCCTTTGGAAAAATGTCTGTTTGGGTCCTCTGCTCATTTTTTAATCAGACTGTTTATGTTTCTGCTATTGAGTTTTAGGAGTTTCTCATATATTTTGCATATTAACCCCTTATAAGGTTTGCAAATATTTTCTACCATTCCGTAGGTTGCCTTTTCATTTGTTGATTCATTCTCACCTCTGGATATTTACCCCTAGTCTCTCTTTCCTCCTTCATGACTGGTCCTTCTCCCCCTTGCTCCTACTTTGACATACCTCATTATAGAAGTTACCTTGTTGCATTACAAATACTAAAATATCTATCTGTACTCTCTACTAGACGATGAGTTTCCAGAGGTCAAAGATTTTGCCCCTTTATTTTTGTGATGCCAGTGACAGTGCAGGGATTGGCATGGCTAGGGTGTAACTCAAAAAATTTTTTTTCTCCATACCCATCCTTTAAATGAATGGTCAATTCTTGGAGTCAGGGGTAGATCATACAATTCCAAAACCCAGTTGTAAGTGACACTTTGGGCTTAAGACCAGAGATACCAGCAAAGGGCATTCTTCTGTGCCTTTCCCTCTGCCTACCTTCTGAGAAGGGGCTCAGGCACTATTGAGAATCACGGGAATGGTGTCTGGAAAGAAGAAAGGGATGCAGTGATACATTCGATGGGCATTTGTGTGTTTTGCCACCCTAGTTATCTCAAAACCTGCAGGTCTTTGGATTTAGCTGAGGAGTCAAGGTCAGCATCCATGAAGGTAGGCCTGAATGTTAATAGCCAGTATTTGTAGGCGGCCTCTATATTTGACAGCTCAAGTTTTTGGTTCTATTTCTTCCATCTCTTTCAAAGGACCCCTGATGTTGAACTCTCTTAGGAAGGAGGATCCTGGTCACAGTGTATGTGAGTAACTGAGAGCATCTGTCTCTGACCAGCAGGACATGCTGTGCTGTTATTAACTGGGCTTGGATGGAAGTCATTTTCTGGTTTCTCCATGCTCTCCTGGTCTCCCAAAGGGACAGAATTCCAGATAGTTATTGGGGCCTGGGAATAGAGGTGAGTCAGAACATCCAAAATCTGTGTACCATATTGCAGAGAATCTGTCTGAGCAAGATCAGTAAGCCCCTCAGGAAATCTGTGTCTTTGGACAAGACCCTTCCCCTTTCAGGGGTGAGTTTCTTCATTGGCGACAAAGAGAAAAAGGGGAGTTGGGCTAGATGATTCTGAGGAGCTAGGAATCCATGGTATATGTGACAACCTCTAAGGACCATAAGCTTGTCTGGAGACATTGCACAGGACGGTAATTATAGGGTGGGGTTTCTTCTTTCTCTTCCTTGAGAATTTAATGCCTGGAAATGGCCTGTTAACCATTTTGTACAGATGCCCCCACCACACGAACATGCCCGGGCTAGCCAGCTGCAGGTTGAAAGACACGTGTCCCAGCCATCCCTGCCACCCAGCTGATCGCAAGCCCATCCTGCAAAGCAGAACCACAGGTAAGACGGACTGTCTGCAGGACCATGAGGGAGTCCAGCTGAGACCGGAATAACTGCCCAGCCAAGCATGACCCTTGTGTTAAGCCCCTAGGTTTGGGAATAGTTTGCTTAGCGGTAAAACTGGGTTATGGGCAGGAGAGGGCGAGTAGTGTTCCCGCTCCTGACCTTCATGCACAGCTCAACAGACAAGGATGTGGGCGTGGTAAATAAACACACAAAACAACAGAGAATGGATCCAGGTTTCTGGATCATAGGTCACCCAACAAGAGGACTGGGGAGGATGGATGAGTGGACGGGTGTCACCAGTGAGTTCCGAGCTGAGTGGAGCCCACAGGCAGCTATGGGTGTGCCTACAAAGCTCCTCGTTTTCTTGCGGGGACAGATACACAGCCCCTTGACTCCCATTCTGGGCAAAACAACAAGCAGGGTTTTGTTTTTTCCGTCCAAAAGGAACTTAACATTTTATAAGACAGCTGCTGAGTCTTACCACAGGGGTGCTCAACTTATGGCGTTTAGGGGCCAAGTGGGAACTATAACAGAGGGAAGGAAAGTGTCTTTGGAGAGAACCTATTCAGAGTTTCCAACGCCTTCTAGCTCTGAAGGGCACCCCATGAGAAGTAAGAATTTGCTCTGGCCCAGCCAGGGCACAGAATGGCAAAGGCAAACAGCTGTTGCTTTGTAAGGGTCTGGTCTGAATGGCTGCACGACAGGGGTTAGTGATGGGATTTTACATCTGCAAGGGGTCTTAAAGGTTGTCTTGAGGGGTGCCTGGATGGCTCAGTCGGTTAAATATCCAAGTCCTGATTTGGGCTCAGGTCATGATCTCACGGTTCTTGAGGTCAAGCTCCATGTTGAGCTCTGCCCTGAGAGCTTGGAATTCTCTCTCTCCCTCTCTCTTTACCCCTCCCCAGCTTGCACTCGCTCTCTGTCTTTCAAAATAAATAAATACTTAAAAGGTTGTCTTGTGAGAAACCTCTGTCCTCCACTTGAATGCCTCATTGTGTTTTTATAGTTATGTTTTTATGGACACAGGCAAAACCTGAATATATTCGCCTTGGAAAGTAGTCATACGAGAGCAACATTGCCTCTTCATGCCATGGTGCCCTTACCCACCCTTGCAAAGGCAGCCATTGTTGGCATCCTCCTGACCCCTCTCTATCTGTTTACATTCCTATAAAAATGGACGTATATTGGTGGATATACTTTCCTATTGCTACCTTATGGGATCATGCCAAACCCAATGTTTTTAAATTTGTTCTTCTCACTGACCGGTTTGTTTTGGAGATCTTTTCGTTCGGAGATCAAGTATGGAGGTCAAATTCATTTTTTAAAGGCCATGTAGTATTCCGTCATATGGAATACGTGCTCTTGACTGCTCCATCACTGTTGGGAAATGTAGATTGCTTCCACTTCTTCGGCTGGTATGAACCCCAAAGCAAGAAACACTTTTGTGCACAACTCTTTGAGCATATGTGAGTATTTCTTTGGGGTACATCCCTAGAAATGGAATTGCTAGAACAGAGGGTGCAAGCATTTCTCAGGTATGACGTAATTGGCTTTCAAACCATCTCCACTTGCTGCTTGCTCTAGGGAAGTTATTCAATTACCTTTCCATTTCTTTTCCAATTGATATTGGTCTACTCAGGTTTTGTGTCTTCTTTAGTAAGTTTTGAAAATTTATTTTTGCCCCAGGAAATCATCTATTACATTTAAGTTTTCACATCTGCCGGTAATTACGCTTTCTATGTCTATTTAGTCTTTTAAAATTTATAACAATCTTCTCTTTGACCCACACCCCTTTTTGTCATTAATATTGTTTGTGTCTGTATTTTTTCTTGATCAGATTTGCCAGAGGTTTATCTGTTTGTTGGTCTTTTCGAAGAGTGAGTTTCATTCCTATTGACTATTTTCTCTTTGGTTTTGTAGCCTATTCGTTTCTTCTTTTATCACTATTCAATTCCCCTACATCTTTTGAACGATTCTGTAGAGCTTTTGTGTAATTTTTCTGGGAGTATGTTTAATTCGTTTAAAGATGTTTAGCTTTCTAATATGTGCATTTAAAGTTGAACCTTTTCCCTTGAGAACTGCTTCCAATGTATTGCATTCTCATTTCTGTTCACTCTTAAGTAGCAATAATTTCTATTTTTCTTTTGTATCCAAAAATTATATTTGAAAAACATATTAAGTTTTTATTTAAATCCCAGGTAACATGCAGTGTAATATTAGCTTCTGGTGTACAATATAGTGATTCAACACTTCCATAAAACACCCAGTGCTCATCACAAGTGCCTTCCTTAATCCCGACCACCCATTGAAACCATCCCACACACCCTTCCCCTCTGGTAACCATCAGTTTGTTCTCTGTAGCTAAGAGTTTGTCTCTTGCTTTGTCTTGCTGTCTTTTTTTTCCCATTTGCTTGTTTATTTTGTTTCTTGAATTCCACATATGAGTGAAATCATATGGTATTTGTCTTTCTTATGTTTAGAAATAATATTCCTAAGCAGTAGACTCTTTTTGGCTATCCTTTTGAGGCTGGCTTTTATTTTTTTTTATTTTATTTTTTTAACGTTTATTTATTTTTGAGACAGAGAGAGACAGAGCATGAACGGGGGAGGGGCAGAGAGAGGCAGACACAGAATCTGAAACAGGCTCCAGGCTCTGAGCGGTCAGCACAGAGCCCGACGCGGGGCTCGAACTCATGGACCGCGAGATCAGGACCTGAGCCGAAGTCGGCCGCCTAACCAACTGAGCCACCCAGGCGCCCCTGAGGCTGGCTTTTAAATTTATGGCAGTGGTCTGAGAATATAGCCTGTATTATTTCTGCTTCAGGGAAATTGTTTTATAGATTTTATTTGTGGTGTGTGTGTATTTGTGTGAGTGGCTTAATAGATGGTAAGTTTTGTGGAAATTTCATGTTGGTTTGAGAAGAATGCTATTCTCTCTTTCTCTTTCTCATCAAGTTTATTATTATTATGGTATTCAAAGTCCCTATGTCTTTAAGGTTTGGGTTATTTAATGAGAGAGAGAAACAAATCTTCCCTTCTTTCCCACCCCTCCTTAAACTTTACTGAGATATATTGCCATAGTATTGTATAAATTCAAGGTGTATGATTTCATTTGATATTATGATTTGATTCGATACACTTACATACTTGATACACTTATATATTGCAAAATGATTACCATCATAGCATTAGCTAACACCTCCATGATGTCACATAATTACATTTTTTATGATGAGAATATTTAAGACCTAGTCTCTTAGCAACTTTCAAGTCTATAGTACAGTATCATTAGCCATAATCACCATGCTGTACATTAGATCCCCAGAACTTGTTAATTTTACAGCTGCAAGTTTGTACCCTTTGGCCAATATCTCCCCATTCCCCCCCGCCTCCCATCCATGGTAATTATCATTCTGCTTTGTGTTTCTATGGGTTTGACTGTTTTAGCTTCCACATACAAATGAGATGATACAGTATTCATCTTTCTCCATTTAATTCATCTCACTGAGCATCATGCCCTCAAGTTTCATCCCAGTTGTTGCAAATGGCAGGATTTCCTTCTTTCTCACGGCCGAGTACTATTCTATTATATATTGCCTCTTCTTTATCTATGCCTCCATTGACACTTGGGTTGTTCCCATGCCTTGGCTGTTGTGAATAATGCTGCAGTGAACGTGAGGGTGCAGATGTCTCTTTGAGATTGTTTTCATTTCTTGTGGATATATACCCAGTGGTGGGATTGTTGGATCGTATGGTAGCTCTATTTTTAATTCTTCTGAGGACACTTCATACTATTTTCCATACTGGCTGTACAACTTACATCCCCACCAGCAGTGCACCAGGATTCCCTATATTCTACATCCTTGCCAACATGCGTTATCTCTTGTCTTCTTGATGATGGCTATTCTAACAGATGTGAGGTGATAGCTTGTGGTTTTGATTTACATTTCCCTGATTATGAAATGATGTTGAATACCTCTTGTTCTTGTTGGCCATTTGTGTATCTTCTTTGGGGAAATGTCTGTTCAAGTCCTTTGCCTGTTTTTAAGGATTGTTTGGGGTTTTTGCTATTAAGTTGTGTAAGTTATTTATATATTTTGGACATTAACTCTTTGTCAGATACATCACTTGCAAATATTTTTCCCATTCCACAAGTTGCCTTTTCATTTTGTTGATCACGTCTTTTGCTGTGCAGAAGTGTGATGTAGTTCTACTTATAGTTGACTCTTGACCGAGGTGGGGGTTATGGGCACCAATCCCCATGCAGTTGAAAATCCATGGATAACCTGACTACCCCAAAACTTAACTACTAGGAGTTTATTGCTGACCAGAAATCTTACCGATAACAACATTAACACATATTTTGTATATTTATTATTACACACTGCATTTTTTTTAAATTTTTAATGTTTATTTTTGAGAGAAAGACAGACAGAGTGCAAGCAGGGGAGGAGCAGAGAGAGAGGGAGACACAGAATCCAAAGCAGGCTCCAGGCTCTGAGCTGTCAGCATGGAGCCTGACGCGGGGCTCAAACTCACAAACCATGAGATCGTGATCAGAGCCAAAGTCGGATGCTTAACCGACTAAGCCACCCAGGCACCCCCATACTGTATTCTTACAATAAAGTAAGCTATAAAAAGAAGATGTTTTTAAGGAAATCATAAGGAGAGGAAATGCACTTACGGTATTATAGGTATATTGATTGAAAAATATCTGCAACATAGGAAGGCCGGGCTGGCACCGGAATGGAGGCAGCAACAGTCCAGGCCCCTGGGAGGTGATGCTCCACAGCCTAGTGGCTTTGGCTTATCAGTAGTGGCCCGATGCAGGCTGCGGGTGGCAACAGTGGCCTGGAGGTGCGGTTCGGCTGCCCATCCACCTGGAAGTGTACCAATTAATGTGGTATATCACATTTATGGTTTGTGGATGTGTAACGATCCTTGCATCTCAGGAATAAATCCCACTTAATCACGGCGTATGATACTTGTAACGCACTTTGGATTTGGTTTGCTAACATTGTGTTGAGAATTTTTGCACCTATATTCATCAGGGATATTGGTCTGTAGTTTTCTTTCCTTGTAGTGTCTTTCTCCGGGTTTGGATTTAGGGTAATACCAGTCTTATAAAATGAATTTGAGAGGGTTCCCTCCTCTTCAATTTTTTTGGGGAAGAGTTTGAGAAGGATTGGCATTAATTCTTTAAATATTTGGTAGAAATTCACCAGGGAAGTCATCTGGTTCTGGGCTTTTCGGCATTGTGAAGGTTTTGATTACCAATTCAATCTCTTCACTTGTTATCGGTCTGTTTGGATTTTCTATTTCTTCATGATTCAGTCTTGCTAAGTTGTACATTTCTATGAATTTATCCATTTCTTGTAGTGTAATCAGTTTATTGGTGTATAACTACCCGTAGTAAGATGGCAATAATTAAGTATTTTGCCCATTTTAAAATTGGATTGAACACTTTCTAACTCCTTCTGTTAGGTCAGTATTCCCCAGATACCCAAAGCAGACAAAAACATCACAAGAAAAATAAAACTGTAAATCAAGATCTCTTAGGAATACAGACACAAAAATCCTCAATAAAATACTAGCAAATTGAATCCAGCAACATATCAAAGGAATTATACACCATGACTAAGTAGGATTTATCCTGGGAATGCAAGATAGGTTCAACATGCAAAAATCTATTAATGTAACACACCATATAGACAGAATGTAGGACATAAGCCACATAATCATCTCAACAGATGTGGAAACAGTATTTGATAAAATTCAATACACTTTTGTCACAGCAACAATAAAAATTGCCAACGTAGGAATAGAAGGGAACTTTCTCAAGCTGATAAAGGGCATCTGTGAAAAACCCACAACTAACAATACCTAGTGGTGAAGGACTGAAAGCTTTTCCTCTAGGATCAAGAACAAGACAAGGATGTCTTGCCCCTTATATACAACATAGTAACTAGAGCTTTTGGTGGGCGATTAGGCAAGAATATGGGGGAGCAGGGAAGGCATCTAGATAGGAAGTAAAACTGTCTTTCTTTGCAGATGACTTGATCTTGTATGTAGAATCCTAAGGAATCCACTGGCGGCGGGGGTGGGGGAGCGGAAACTATTAGAAGAAATAAACAAGTTGAACAAGGTTGCAGGTGCAAACTCAAGATTTTAAAAATGGATTGTATTCTTATATACTTGAAATGAACAATCCAAAAATAAAATTAAGAAAACACCTCCATTTAAAATGACATTAAGATGAAATTGTAAACTATACAATATTGTTGAAATAATTAAAATTGAATCGTCTGTCTTTTACTATTGAGTTGTAAGTGTTCTTTAGTGTTCTGGATAAAAGTCTTTTATTAGATATATGATTTGGCAACATCTCCCAATCTATGGCTTGTCTTCGTTTTTTTTTTTTTTTAATGGTGGCTTTGAAGTGCAAACATTTTTGATGTTGATGGAGTCTAATTTAAAATTTAAAGAAATGGATAGTTCTTTTGGTGTCTTATCTAAGTAATCTTTGCTTAACCTAAAGTCACAAATATTTTCTCCTAGGCTTTTTCTGAAAGTTTTATAGTTTTAGCTCTTACATTTAGGTCAATGACTTCTGTAGTGTTAATTTTTGTTTAAGGTTTGGGATTAGGGTCTAAAATAATTTTTTTGCATATGGATGTCCAATTGTCCCAGAGTCATATGTTTAAAAAACTATTCATTACTTTGACACATTATTCAAATATCAATTGACCATAAATGTCAGGATTTATTCTTGTATGCTTAATTCTGTTTATGTCTGCCTTTATGTTTGTACTATACTGTCTTAGTTACTATAGCTTTATAGTAAGTTTTAAGATTAGAGGGGCGCCTGGCTGGCTCAGTTGGTTGAGCATCTGACTTCGGCTCAGGTCATGATCTCAAGGTCTGTGAATTCAAGCCCCTCATTGGGCTCTGTGCTGACAGCTCGAGCCTGGAGCCTGCTTCGGATTCTGTGTCTCCCTCTCTTTCTGCCCCTCCCCTGCTCGTGCTCTGTCTCTCTCTGTCAAAAATAAATAAACATTAAAAAAATTTTTTTTAATTAGGGCTTGAAATCCCTTCAAATTTATTCTTCTTTTTCAAGACTTCTTTAGTTGTTCTGAGTAATTTGCGTTTTCATATAAATTTTAGGATCATCTTGACAGTTTCTTTTTTTTTTTTAACTTTTTAATGTTTATTTATTTTTGAGAGAGAGAGAGAGAGAGACAGAGTGCAAGTGGGGAAGGAGCAGAGAAAGAGGGAGACACAGAATCTGAAACAGGCTCGACTCTAAGCTGTCAGCATAGAGCCTGAATTCACGAACCATGAGATAATTACCTGAGTCAAAGTCAGACGCTTAACCAACTGAGCCACCCAGGTGCCCCTTGACAATTTCTGGAAAAAAAAATCCATCTAAAATTTTGACAGGTATTGCATTGAATCTCTAAGTTAATTTGGGGAGACTTACTATCATGTGTGAGTCTTTCAGTCCATGAATAGAACATAAATATTTATTTAGTTAGATTTTTTTAGGTTCTCTGAACAATGTTTTGTAATTTTCCATGCACAGATCTTGTACTTCTTTGGCTAACTTTATTTCTAAGTTTGTAATGCTTTTTGATGTTATTGCACATGAAATTGTTTTCTTAATCTTATTTTTGGATCATTTGTCGCTAGTATGTAGCATGTAATCATTGCTAGCTGTTACTAGTTGCTGAACTTGTTTATTAGTTCTACTATTTTGATTTTCTACATATAAGATTATGTTATCTATGAATAAAAACAGTTTTACTTCTCTTTTCTAATAGAAAATAGATGCTTTTCATTTCATTTTTTCTTATCTGATTGCACTAGCTAAAACCTACGGTACAAGGTTGAATAAATGTGGTGAAAGCAGACATCCTTGCTTTTTTCCCAATCTTAGGGGGAAAGGCTATAGTCTTTCGTCATTAAGTATGGTATTGGCTGTAGGTTTTTCATAGATGCCCTTCATCAGGTTGAGGAAGTTTTTTTCTATTCTGAGTTTGCTGAGAGTTTTATCATTCATGGGTGCTGGATTTTGTCAAATGTTTTCCTGCATCTGTTGAAGTGTTCAGATAGTTTGGGTCTTTTGTTCTATTGACATGCTATATTACATTAATTGTTTTGGGGGGGGGCGGTCGTTAAACCAACCTTGAATTATTGGATAAATCCCATTCGGTCATGCTATGTAATTTTTTTATATGTTGCTGGATTCATTTTGCTAATAATTTCCTGGGAATTTTTTACATATATATTTGTAAAGGATATTGTCTTTGGTATCAGGGTAATCTTGGCCTATCGATAGAATGAATTCGAAAGTTTTTTTTTCTCCTCTTTTATTTCCTGTAAGAGCTTTTGAAGGATTTGTATTCATTCTTCTTTAAATGTTGGGTAGAATTCACCATTGAAGCCATCTGGGCTGTCCCTTAACTTGATGGAAAATTTTCAATTACTAATTCAAAGTCTTTACTACTTTAAAGCTATTCATTTCTTTTTGTTTGTTTGTTTGTTTCATTCTTTATACTTCTTGAGTCATTTTATTAAATTTTTATCTTCTAGGAACTTTTCCATTTCATCTATGCCATCTCATTTTGCTTTTATATTTACCATATTTTATGTTCTTTCCCCCCACCCCTGTTGCTTTTTAGTGAATTGATTGCATTTTCTTTAATCCCTTTCCCTTTTAAAGATTTGAGAATTAAGGGGTGCCTGGTGGCTCAGTTGGTTAAGTGTCTGACTCTTGGTTTCAACTCAGGTCATGATCTCATAGTTCGTGGGATGGAGCCCCATGTCAGGCTCTGTGCTGACAGCTTGGAGCCCACTTGAGATTTTCTCTCTCCTCCTCTCTCTGCCCCTCCCTGGCGTGTGCTCTCTCTCAAAATAAATAAATAAACTAAAAAAAAAAAAAGGAATTTGGATACTGTTTCTTGTCTTCTAGCAGTTACCTTTAATTTTTAAGTAAATATAGTAAAACCTTGGTTTGCAAGCATAATTTGTTCCAGAAACATGCTTGTAATACAAACCACTTGTATGTGAAAGAGAATTTCAAGAACCATTGGCTCAGTTGTGATCATGTGACATTTGCCATCACATATTACTTGTATTGCAAGACATCACTCGTTTATCAAGTTAAAATTTACTAGAAATGTCTGCTTATCTTATGGAACATTCACAGAACAAATTACTCACAGTCCAAGGTTTTACTGTGCATGCACACATTTTTCTATCCATACTTAGAGTTAATAAGTGTTTATTATATCCCCTCTCCAAATAAAACATAACCTTGCATATTTACAGTTTTCTACTCTCCCCACCTTCTCCCTCCCTACCCTCTGTAGTAACTTCCCATGTTGAGATCATTTGGCATTTTACCTTTAGTCTTCATCTTTATACTTCTTTGTTAAATAATCAATGCCTTTGTAGGTAGCTGTGAATTTTGTTGATTTTTTTTTTGTTGCCCTTCTTTTTTCACTGCCCCTCAGGCCTCACTCACACGGTCATTTTCTAGTCTAGACTTTGTCAACCATAATAAATGAATCAGGACCTAATTCTCCATTTTAAATATCCCACTATCTGACCATCATTGCTTTTCCTTCTGTCTCATCGCTCTGGTTCTCTCATGGCAGGAGATATCTGACTTTATTGAAACTTCCAAATCTTTGACTTTATCTTTATCACCATCCTTCACCGTCTATTTCCCTCCCTCCCTGCTTTAAGTTATGCAGACAACACAGTATAATCGTCTCCTTATAAACACCCTTTGCTCCTCTCTCCCTTCGTAATTACTCCTGGAACAACAACCCAGTTAAACCCTGGTTTTCTGTTCACTCTATGTGCCCAAGAAGCTGAATAGTACTGAGGAAAATGACGTTAAATAACTTCAAATTTGTGACCTTAATCTCACATGGGCACTCAACGCTTTCAGACACTCCTACTCCTCTTCCCCAATACATTTACCCTTCTACCTCTCAAACAGCTATTTTACTTCTCTTTTATCCTTCAGGCTCTCACCTCTTAATCTCAGCTTTTCCCACTTTTTCCCTTTCATCTAGGTCATCCCACATATATATACCTTAACATCTCCCACCTTAAATGGAATCCTCTTGATCCAGCACCCTGGCCTCCCGGCTTTCCCATTTCCTTGTTCCTAGTCATAGCGAAATTCATCAAAATATTTGAGCACAAGCAAACCTTTCAAATTCCTTGGCTCCCATCTTCCCTCCAGCCACGTTCAATCCACACGGACAGGGCTTTTCCTAAGGTTGCCTTTGACCTATATTCTGACAAAGCTGAAGGCCAATTTTCTGTCCTCATCTGACTTCTCAGTGGCATCTGATCCAATTGACTCCTCCCGTCTTTGAAACACTACTGCACATGATCCTGAGATAACACCTTCTTCTTCTTCTTCGTCTTCGTCTTCTTCTTCGTCTTCTTCTTTTTTGTACCTTGCCCCACTGCCCACACTTTCTCAGACTCTTTAGTTGCCTGCTGCTTCTGTTTCAGATCTTGAAATGCTATAATGCCCAAAGCTCTTTCCTTGGCCCTCTTCTTTATCCAGACTCTATGGGTGGTCTCCTACAGTCTCAGGTGTATAAAAAAACATGTATGTGTTGATGACTTAAATTTTAATTAGCGGACCAGATCTTTCTTCTGAGTTTTAGACTCATATGTTCAACCATCTACTCAACATCTTCACTTGTTTGCCTATCAAACATCTCAAACTTCGTACATTCGGAGAGAGCTAATGGTTATTACATCCTCCCTCGTCCTAGTCCCAACTATCCCTTCTCGATCATCCCCAGACTACTACGTGTCACCACCCTTTATGCAGTTTATGATGCCCCAAATTTGGTTAATCTCAGCTCTCTTTCCCTCACACCCCACATGCAGTTTAAAAATCCATATCTCAAAATTTTCCACTTCCTTTATAAATACACTGTCTTCATTTCAGTCCAATTTACCTTCCTCCCTCCTCTGTACAACTTTAATAGCCCCCTTAATGATCGTACTGCCTCATTTTGCCTCCATAACAGAATAAAATACAGACGGTGAAGTATTTTAGAACTAGAGAAAAGTACAAAGACTAGCATAACAAACTTCCACATATCCATAATCCAACACAAGAAATAAAATACTATTGATATAGTTGAAGTCTCCATGAAGTCCCTCCCTCTCTCTCCCTTTGGATGTTATTGTCCTTTTTAATTTAGTAATTGTTATTTCCACACACATCTTTATGTCTTTATACTCTAAATGTGTGTATATTCCTAAGCAATATGCAATTTTGCTTCTCATGCTTTATAACTCTCTAGAAGCATCATGGGCCTAGAAAATAAGAATAGTTTGCTTCAGAAAATAGTGCTCTGACTTGGGAGGCTTCTAAGTTGCCAAGCTTGGGCCGCTATGTGAAATTTCTTATCCCTTGGCTTGGTATTTTTTTTTCTTAGGGATGACTGTGACATTTTCTCTCCTTCAAAACAATTTTTTTTTCTAATGTTCACTTATTTTTGAGACAGAGAGAGAGCACGAGCAAGGGAGGGGCAGAGAGAGAGGGAGACACAGAATCCAAAGCAGGGTCCAGACTCCAGGAGGAGTCACAAGCCTGATATGGGGCTTGAACCCATGAACCATGAGATCATGACCTGAGCGGAAGCCAGACCCTTAACCAACTGAGCCACCCAGGCACTCCTACCTGTGACATTTTCCAATGAATGACTACAATTCCCTTTCCTTTCACCTCAAGGTGTTAGGATCCAAATTTGAGCAATTTGCATATAACCTTTGACTCTTATTGTATGGACTGACCCACCCTCTGACTTATTCTGATTTTTCCCTTTATCCCCACAACTCACTGACATTATTTGAAGTCATGTATATATTTGTGTGATTACAAAACTTTTTCTAGTAATTGGGCAAGGCCCAGGTAAGTAAATAAAAGTAGATTTGGCAATTCCAGAAGAAAGAGAAGGGTTTGATACAGATCCCTTGCATGGTTGTGGTGGTAAACGCTCTTTTTTTTTTTTTCTTGCATTCAGGGCATTATGCTACCACAACTGACCAGGTCACTTTGCATTATCACAGAAGCTAATATGCTGTTTTAATGACAGTTTAGGATTAACTGCCTTATTCAAAACTGTACCTTAAAGGACCACAAGGCATCAAACACCTTATCATACAATGTCAACATATGACATCCCAAGTCTCCACTGGCCCTGGAGGAGGGAGGTGGAATAAGGATGTGGGAATTCATATTTATAATGTATTTAAGATCAGCTCCATTAAACCTCATGTTTCTTTGAAACAACCCTAGTGTTCACTTTTGAGGAGGGGTACGTACCAAAGTCTGTTGTTTTGTCAGAAGATAAGCCTGTAGGATGACGAGGAGTGTGGTGTTCGTCTTCAGATGTGAAAATGACTGCCACAGCGGGAAAGGACCAGACTTTTTCTGTGTGGCCCCAAGAGACAGAAGCCAGACGGTTGGGATCAGTAACAGAAAGAAATTTTCTCATAGTCAAAGCCTGCCGAGGATGGAATGGTTTACACTGTTGGTTGGGGTTTTTTTTTTAGGTCTGGAGACAAAAAAAAAAAAAAGAAAAGAAAAAGAAAAAAGAGAACATTAGCGTGATCAGCTGTGTCCTCTGGTTGGCAAAAACCTAGCCTCCATCAGCTGTGAAGCAAAAAGCTACCACCAGTGCTAAAAAGCTTGCAGACATTCCTATTACACATCTATTAATTGAAGATGACAAATTCTGAAAGTGTTTAAGAATTTCATGAAGATTTAAAAAAAAAAAAAGAATTTCACGAAGCTGTAACAGTGTGGCTGTTTGAGGGAAGGGCGTGTGTCTTCTCAAAGACAGTCTTTTTATCCTCATTTATTCTCTTTGGATTTTCTTGAGGTGATGGATGAAATTGTCCTTTATGCCAATGAAAGGGGGCTGTGAGCAGAGCCAGCTCAAGGATCCCCATTTGACTCTGCTATAGCTCACTTGGGCTCTTAGCCCTCTACTCGGAGTGAATCAATGCAAGGGATGAGAAAGGTTTGATCTGTTCTAGAATCTGGAGTGTTAACCAAGGTCAGCATGACCAGGAAGTGAACAGAAGTGAGCAGACACTGGCATACTGGGTGAGTTACCAGTGATACAGTCCATTCGGATTTTCGTATTTATTGTTAAATGTATACCTTATCTTTCAGTAGCCTGGAATCCTGGCAGTCTCATTTGAAAGGCAATATTTCACAGCAGGCGTTAATACTTGTGAATTTGACTTCCACATTCGAACCTGCCTTTCACCCTTTGCACACACGCAGTGGTCACGGCCATCCCGTCGGTCAGGGACGGCCAGGGGTGGTGGAAAGACACTGAAGCGTCTCACCTCAGTGGCACTGTGCATCTCTCCCGTCTGCCCTGGGTCAGCCTGGGGCACCTGCACAGCCATTCTGATACCCACCGTCCAGGATGTCCCATGGGGAAACCTTAGCCCATCAGGGACAGAAGCTGGCTTCGTCTTCTTCTCCGCTTTGCCTTTCCCAGCGCTCCTCTCCTGCTCCTTAGGATCATTTCCCAAATGTGCAACTGGCACGCAAGCCCTGGTCCCAGGCTCTGCTTTTGGAAATAAACTAGGTGAAAATACACCAATTTGTTTTATTTGGGGCAAGTTCCTTTCATCTGCTGGGCTTCCATTTCCTCTTCATTGAAATGAGAGAATCTGGCTTGTTCATTCCTTCCAGTTTTAAGCGTCTGCAAAGGGAGGAAAATTGTTAACAATTCCAGGAAACCCCATCTTCCTCAATAATTCTTTCATCAACACTCAAGTGATTTAACCACAGTTCAGATAAGTCTTCCATAGTTTGAAATACTTCCGTTCTTCCTTGCGTGGGTGCCACGACACTGCTTTATGGCTTTTCACCCCCCTCAGAGCTTCTCCTAAAATAGCAAGAAGAAAAGGCTGTTAGAGACCTCCACGATGCCAATGCCCATAAGTCCACTCCCACTACTTTCCCACCTTTCACAATTACTGCTCCACCAGGGAAGCTCGGAATGGGGTTGGGTGTCCAGAAAGGACCACAACCATCGCTGAGCCTAATAGTCAAGAATGGCGGGGACAGAGATGATGCACTGTCAGCAGACTGACCACCTGGCAGGCTGCGTGCTGTTGGGCACACCCTGAAGACGTGCGGGGGCCTCCACCTCCAGTTCCCAGCCATTGCCAACGCAGCACCCGGAGAGGGGGCGGTCGGGAAGAGAAGGGTGGTCACCTGGACAGCGAGTTGGTCACCGGAGGTTGAGCGAGGGAAGTGACCATCTGGCTGGCCCCACCACCTCTTCTTAGGGGGGGGACGGAGCTGGCCTTGGGGTCAGCCGTGAACCAGGATTTGTTACGGCAAGAACTCGGGAGCCCAGCTTTTAATCCGGATCCGTGAGAGGGTTGTAGTGATTGATGCGGAGGAAGCGGGGCTTGAAGAGTGGGGCCGACACCCGGGTGTGCTGGTCCTTTCATCTTCGCGTCAAGTGCTACCTGGTGAGTTACAGGGCACAGGCTGAGGGCGGGGGGAGTGAGGGCAGACAGCGGCTGCTCAAAGCAGAGATGGGGCCCCGTAGGCTGAAGACAGACCCCGGCTTCCTGTCCGACAGCTGGCTGTAAATAACAGGCTGCAATTTCCTGGGAGGGGCAGACAGGTAAGAGTCTCTTAGGAGATGAAAGTCCTGGAGCCGATGATATATATAACAGAAATCTAATAAATTGATTTATTATTCATTTGTTCATTCCTTTAACTAGGATTTATGTAGCCCGGCTCCTCAAAGTGTGGGCCATGGCCCGCAGCCTCGGCATCATCTGAAGTAGAATCTGCATTTGGACAAAATTGTCAGGGGATCCTTGACCCTAAGACCAGACAGAAGGCCTGATCTACAGGGTAACTGTAATGGGCCGCTCCGGGGCAGAGCCCTGCAGGGATGCTGGGAGGGTGCACCTGGCAAACATCACGCCCTCACCGTGAGGTGCTTGAAGAGGGAGCTTCTGAGAAGCCACGTTCCACACCTGCTTTACGCCTTTCCAGAGTTCCTAGAACATGTGCCCCCTTTAACAAGGCAAGAACATAAGTGATGAAAGCTCACAGCAGTGACGATACAGCAAGGGGGGGGGTATCACTGTCTTTTCCTGATGGGGTTTGAGATAAAGCCACCATGGGTCCTGGTCCCTTCTCTTGTGTCCCCTCCCCACCCACTGAAATTCCCTGGATCCTCCTACCAAAGAACCCTGCTCTTTCTGAATGAGAATCTGGCAGGAATCACTTAGAGCTCTGGGTGAATTTAAGTCAACGAGCATTTGCATTTCTCTAGTCTAAAGGACTGTCACAGCTATCAAGGTATGGGCCAGGAACACGTCGGGGGAGGTATCTGGGGGCAGAGAAGTCACACCATTCTGGTAAGTTCTGCAGTCTTAGAACGCAGGTCCTGAAAATGACCCTCCCAACATAGAAGTCTGAAAAGCACTTTACAGTTTACAAAAGTCCTTTTTCCCTCGTGCACTTATTTTGTTTGTGATGAGACTCCAGTTCAAAGAGGTTGTGATTTGCCCAACGTTGCGCAACTAGTAAGTGGTAAAATTGAGATTCCCACCCGGTTTTTCAACTAGAAAATTTATGTTCTTTATGTGCTGTTAGGCTCCTTCTACAGCAGGAGAATCCTTGGTTATCCAAGAAACCCCAAGTCCCTCATCTCTTTCCATTTTCCATTAGTTCATGCAAAAAGAAATGTATCGAGCACTTTCTTTATGCTGAGGAAAGAGAGCAGCTACAAGAATAACATCTATCTATCTATCATCTGTCCAATCATCTATCCATCCATACACCATCTATTCATCCATCCATCCATCCTATCCACCCATCCATCCATCCATCCGTCCTATCCATCCATCCATCCATCCATCCGTCCTATTCATCCATCCATCCATCCATCCTATTTATCCACCCACCCATCCATCCATCCATCCGTCCTATCCATCCATCCATCCTATCCATCCATCCATCCATCCATCCATCCTATTTATCCACCCATCCATCCATCTATCCGTCCATCCATCCATCCATCCATCCTATTTATCCACCCACCCATCCATTCTTCCATCCATCCAATCATCCATCCATCTATCCACATACCGGTCTATCTGTCCAATTGCTGCCTTCAGCCTGAAGAAAATTACAGACCAATAAAGGAGAAAAACACACTGAACAAACTGAATCATGTCCAAGCCCCTTTAGTAGAAACTGAACTTGCTTCAACACCCAATTTCTTGGCTCCATAAAGTCTCATGTCCTCTCAGGGATGAATGCCAATTCTAGAGTTCAGCCTCTCCTGAGGCTCTTTACTGCCAGCTCCTGAATCAAGTGTGCTAACAACATTTCATTCTGTGCCAGTGGACACGTGGGACTGAGCCACTTCACCGCAGTCCAGAAAAAGACCCTACTGGTGCGTTTTGTGAGCTTGGATTGCACACGTTGCGAGTCACAGAGTCGCGGCGGCGGCGCGGGAACACAGCTGCCCCCGCCCCCAGCCCTGTCTCTCTGCCCCACACCCCTTTGCCCCTCAGGGAAACGCCAATGTTTCTCTTCCTCTTTTAGGGTGACCTGTTTACCCACCTCCGAACCCCAAAGGTGAACAACCAAAGGCATCACAGTGCTCAGAAAAAAAAAAAAAAAAAAAAAAGAACTCTCTCTTGGCCACGAGGACTTTAGACCCAGTTGATACTTTATCCTTAAATAAACTCTTTCCTTGGCAGACTACATCCATGCGGAGTGCACACATTGGAGCCTGCTATTTGATAAACTTGCACAAAGAAAACACACCTGGGGAACCCCGTGTGCAGACCAGGAAACCAAACAAAAGCACCCCATCTCCGGGCCTCTGAGACAGGTGGTAATTTAAATAGCAAATGTTTTCCTCGTATTTGCAGACCTGAGAGGAACAGAGAAAGTGCCACGGAGGGGGAACGGTATCCTGCAGGAAATGGAGGGTGCTTCGTTCCGACAGGAAAGAGAGAAGGAGGCTTCAGAACTGGGCCCTGCAAGACGGGGAGGGGGGGTTGGGGGGGTTGGGGGCGAGGTTAAACCGAGAAAGGCGTAGGTGAGCCAGGGTGGCGGGGATCCCTTGAGCATAAGAAAAGGACTGGAAGGTTTCGGCAACCAGCAAGAGGCCCAGTCTGGGCTGTGTTTGGAGATGGGGGAGGGCGGGGAGAGGGCGCTGGAGAACCTCAGGCTGGGGCCGTGGGCGCAGCATCTAGAACGACAGGGTAGGTGGCCGTTGGGGGGTGTTCGATATATAAAATACGATAAAATAAGCCACGTGTTGCCTCAGGCATTGCTCCATCTCGGGTTCAAATGATGACTGAGGATAGGTTTCCCCCTCTTCTCTTGTTTTTTTTTTTTTTTTTTTTTTTGGTCCTTGGAGCTGTCACTTTTTAATCTGGGTTCCCCCAAATTGGACCTGGAGGCAAGGATCGGACTACGATTTGGGAAATGCAGGAAGAACCAGTGAGGGTGTTGGGAAGTGAGTCGGGAGGGAAGGCTGCTGGGAAGTCTCTGTGCCCGGAGCTCGAGGCCTCCCAGAAGCTCTGGGAAACCATGGAAGCGAGAGCATCCGGGCTCCCTGCTCCAGGGCTGGGAAGCTGGGGTCACGACTCCCACCGGTCACTGGCGGCTAGCTGCTCAGAGGCAGTTAGTAATTCTCAGTCCCTTCCAGCTGCTGTGCCCCGCAGGGAAGAAGCCCCACGGATAATGGTGGGGCCCCGACAGCACAGGGGCCTCCATTTTTCTCATCTCCATTCTTCGCCGGCTCTGCCTTGACACTCACAAGGGACAACCATTTCTCGGGGCTGGAAAAGGACAGGTTTTTTTCTTTCTCCCCCAGTACGTGAGCGGAAGGCTTGATCTTGGCTTTCATTTCCTCTCCCTTGGGCCACTTGAATTAATCCCTGAGGCCAGGGGAGGTGATATCTTAAGAAGAGAGTCCCCGTGCCATTAGCTGAAAGCAAAGGAGGGAGGAGGAGCACGTTTCACACTCAAATGCGGAGTCTGGTGCGGGTGTGATGGAGGTTGTCCTCCAGGCAACTGGTGTGTGGTCAGGCAGCCGGAGAAAGAGCTTGATTGCAAGTCAAGCATCCATCTTCGTTTGGGTGTCTTCACAGCAGACCCTGAGAGAGGGCGTGGGTGCAAGTGGAGGAAAGGAAGACAGTTCGAGGGGTGTCTGTGAGCATGGCACCTCTATGGGCACCTGGGACTCGATCCCGCTGGGTCTCCGAGAACCAGCGAAGAACGTATCTCAAAATTTCTCACCGGTGTCAGAGGAAACCACAGTGTCTGCTCGCTAGCGCCCATCCCCCTACGGCTGAGAGACTTTCTGAGGCATTTCGCTCCCCAGTGCTTCCAGCCTGACCAGAATGTGGACACAACAGGTGCCTGCGGCCAGAGAATGCCCCCCTCCGGCTGACAAACACAGGCAGCCATCAGCAGTGCGGGCATCGGCCGGCAGAAGGAGTCCTCCAGGGAGGCTGGGAGGATGTGGCTGGGACACATCTGGGTGCTGCTGGGTCCTTCCTGTTCTCCTGCCGCCCCAGCTCTTGGTCCCCGTCCCTTTTCCTGTCCCTGAATTCTCCGCTCTGTTCCCAGGCAGCCCTGGAGCCCGCACCTGCTGTGATCCCACTATCTGTACCTCCGCACCGGTTCTGGATGTGAGTGTTCTAGATGGAGAATGTAATCCTTCGATAAACTCCCACATTAAAAAGAAACAAGGAATAAAGGCTAACAGGGGAGCATCAAATGTTAACCCAAACTCGTCCCTGGGGATGGAAACGGCAGTTATGTGGGCAGGAAGAAAATTATGTGACCTTGGCCTCTAGCGAAGGCCAAGTTTAGTTAGTTTAATTGAATCAGTGATTCTCAAGTGGCCTGGAGGGTGCTTTTAGAATTTCTGGGGAGCTTCTTTCAAAGCAGGCACACTTTGTCCTCTGAATCTGATGGGTTGCCCTGCAGAGGGTCAGGGGTGGAGATACGGCCTCCTCTCTGCCTCCCTGGCAAAAAATCCCTGTGGGAAATCTGGGAAGTTACTGATGGGGAAGCCTTGGAGTGTGGACAATGTGGGGGCAGAGGGAAGGCTGAGAACCTCTGGTTTAAACTATAACCCTGGATCCCCAAGGGCAGTAGAGTGGGAGGGGCTTGTGGAGAGGAGACAGGGGTTTGAATTCAGAACTGACTGGCCACCGACCTTCTCTGCGCCTGTTTCACCATCTGTAAAATGGGAATGAAAATGCAAGCTGCATGGGAGTGTTGAGGGAATTAACAGAGTTTCTAGCACACTGGTTTGATCGCACGCTCACTTATGATTTGTTTTGTAATCAACCATCTGAGTGGTCTTTAATGCAGTGAGATTTAACCCGGTGAGATTACCCAATAGCAGTCTCCTGGGTCCCTCCCTTCCACCCATATTACTGACCCTCTTGCCCAGCTCCTGGTCAGCCTCTGGCCATAGCTTGAGCTCCTCCATAGTTGCCAAAGGTCCTTAAAGGGGTGAGGGAAGGTCAGAGCCACCTCCTTCTTGCAGAAGCACCTCTCTTTTTTGTCTAGTAGGTGTAGGAGAGTAGGAGCTCTGGAGGCTGGTTCAGATGTCCCAGAGGGCTACGGAAGAGCGCTTGTGAGTCTTGGGACAAATGGTGGTATTTAACAGGAAAGGCAGGAAATGGAAGTTGAGCACCTTCCCTGGGAGAGGAAATGAGAACCACGACCAAATCACCCGCAGAGACACTTTCCTGACCCCCCAATCCTCCCCCGTAGGTGAAACTGAAGGCAATCCCCCACCCTTTGAGCTCTACAGGGCACACTCTCACCAAAGAACTGCCAGTCTCGTCTCTCACATACATTTGTCTGCATGGCTATTTCTGCCTTTCCTGTGTGCCTTTAATTAGTACTGAAATCATTGCCCTCAAATATTCAACATACGGGCGCCTGGATAGCTCCGTTGGAAGAGCTGATCTCAGGGTCATGAGTTTGAGCCCCATGTTGGGTGTCGAGATTACCTCTACAAATAAATATTTTTTAAAAATTCAGCCTCGTATTTTTTAAAGATATGATAAACAAAGAAAATAGCATACATACAAAGTAGCACACAGAGGAACATTTCATTTGCATTCCTAAAGAGGCGTTGGTTGTCGTGGATTCTCCAAGAAGCCTGCCTGAGTTGACAATTTATCCTAAACCCAAATGCAAACATAAATGCTGTCAGAGTGAAAAGCCACTTGCTGTCTTTTCGAGGGGAGGAAGTGGGTGGAAATTCCCAGGAATTCCCTGGGTGACTCCTGCAGAGGCATTGCCTCAAGGAGACTGACCCCAAATATAGCAGGTGCAGCTGGCCCCAGGCTGGAAAAGCATTCCTTCACCATTCTTCACGCTTAGCCGGGAGGGGCTCTGCCCAGTACCATGCTGTCCTTTTTTTGCCTCCTGGATTAGTGTGACATGCTCTGAGACATTTTTTCCCCCCTTAAAGCTCTATGTGGCGAAATGAAAAGAAAAAATTGCTCGCCCCTCCTTCTCCTCCTACTTGCTTTACCCAATGACAGCCAAGGACACATTTTTGCCTCTTTTTCTGTGCCTGCTCCACACACATACTGAATACGCTAGGAACCCAAGCAGAAAACTCTTGTAGCGAGAGCCTGCCCAATTCAAGTCCCACCACTGCAGGGCCTCTGAGAATGCCTGATGCCCAAGAGTTCTGCCAAGGAGATGAAGATAGTGCAAAGTCAGTCCATCTGGTATATTCCACTGGTTGCTTCTAATGCTGGAAGAATGGCACAACTCTATGCATAATCCTATCTGGAATAGGATGAGAAATAGATGAAGAAATAATCACACAGTGTTAGCTACATATTAATATATTTAATGTTTATATAGAGAGTGTATTTTCAGAAGAGTTTGTAAATATTCCACATTCAGGGACTCGCTGTGTGCCAGG
Organism: Lynx rufus; assembly: GCF_022079265.1. Lineage (NCBI taxonomy): Eukaryota > Metazoa > Chordata > Mammalia > Carnivora > Felidae > Lynx > Lynx rufus. Next base: position 8,632,660 of record NW_025814867.1, on the reverse strand, counting down.
TACACTCATATTGGAATCTTTCTGCAATAGGATTTGCGGAAGAGTGGAGAAATGATTGGACCATTCAATACAAGGCGTTAAAAAGAAGTGATACACTTCTACACCATACTGTGCACAGGAATATATTCAAAGAGCATTAAGAAGTTAACAATAAAAGTATAAGGGTATGAGGATAAAACACAGGAGAGGTCATTTTATTTTTATTTTATTTTTAATTTTTTCATGTTTATTTATTTTTGAGAGAGAGACACAGAGTGCAAGCAGGTGGGGAAAGAGAGAGAGAGAGAGAGAGAGAGAGAGAGAATCTGAAACAGGCTCCAGGCTCTGAGCTGTCAGCACAGAGCCCGATGGGGGGCTTGAACTCACCAACTGTGAGACCGTGACCTGAGCTAAAGTCGGATGCTTAACCGACTGAGCCACCCAGGCACCTTAGGATAGTTCATTTAAAAAAAAAAAATGTTTGGATGTGGGCTTCCTAAAGAACAAATAAACCCCCAAAAGTCATAAAAGTGGAAAATTAAGAAATCTTATCTCATAAAAATGAAAAAACGTGTGAGCAACAATAAAAAAAATACCATAAGCAAAGTTAGATGGAAAGTTATACACAGAAGAAATATTTGCAATATATTTAATGCAAAGAGATTATTAGACAGAATGGAGCGTGGGTGTTACAAATCAATAAGACAAGCTGTTACGATAGAAAAATAGACAAGAGATATGAATGGGTGCTTCAGACACAGATATATAAATAGCCAAATATATATTAAAACACTCTAGACAATAATTAGACAATAAATAATTAGACAATAAAGAAGGGCTATCATTTGACATACATAGAATTGGAAAAATTTTAAAGATGGACCCATCAGCAGTGGATCTTAGTTGGCAACAGAATTCAATCCAGAGAGTTTAAGCAGGAAAGAAATTCATGGAAGTTCTAGGAGGGCTAGAGATAAAATTGTAGGATGCAGGGCTGGAATAATACCAGATCACACTATGGGGGCCATTCTGGCTAAGATATCCCTGCTGCCCATCCTTGATCCAGACTCTGCAAGTGGCCCCAGTGATGTTAGACCCTGGACACCAGCAACTCTGCCTCTGAAACTCCTGTAGAGCTAACACTTTCACAACAAACCTTGTCAAAAGAAGGATCTCACGTTGACCCATTTCTTCATATTTCCCTCTTCTGAAGACTTGAGTGCATATGTCCGATAGGTAGAACCCATGCCCATACCAGCAGCTTAGACACAATGAGGCTGAGAAAGCGACACCTGACGGCTACAATAGGACAAAGGACTCATTATGTCTTCAAACACAGGAAGGATGAGCCAAAGATGGTGAGGTTCTAAGTTTCCACTTGGAGAAACTTGAAAAAGTAGAGCAAACTAAATCCAAAACAAGCAGAAGGAAAGAAGTAGTAAAGATAAAACAGAAATCAATGAAATTAAGAACAGAAAAACAAAAGAAAAAAGTCAATGAAACTAAAAATCTGGCTCTTTGAAAGGCTTAATAACATTGATAAACATTTAACCAGACTAACCAAGAAAAATCCAGAAGATGTAAACTACAAATATCAGGAAAAGAAGAGGTGATATCGCTAAAGACTCCGCAAACATTCAAAGGGTAAGGAGAATACTATGAATAGCTTTCTGCCGATAAATTCGACAACTTTGATTAAGTAAACAAATTCTTTGAAAGACACAAACTGCCAAATATCACTCGAGAAGAAATAGATAACCTAAATAGTCCTTTACCTTATTTGTAAAATACTTTATTAAAAAATGGAATTAGTAAAGGCCTCCCCAAAAAGAAAACTCCAGGCCTAGATGTCTCACTGGTGAATTCTACCAAACATTTAAGGAAGAAATAACATCAACTATACACAAATGCTTATAGAACAGAAAAGAAGAAGGAACACTTCCCAATTTATTTTAGGAGTCCAGTATTATTCTGATACCAAACTGGACAAAAATTTTATAAGAAAATAACATTATGGACCAATATCCCTCATGAACATAGATGCAACAATCCTTGGCAAAATACAAGTAAAATAAACCCAGGAATATATAAAATGATAATACATTATGTCTAACAAGGATTTTCCTAGGAATGCAAGTTTGGTTCAACATTTAAAAATCCATCTCTGTAATTTACCACGCCAAAACACTAAAGAAGCATTACCATGTGATAACCTCTATGGATGCAAGACAAGCATTTAACAAAATTCAATATTGATTCACAGGCAAGAGCTCTCAGCAAACCAGGAATTACCTCAACCTGATCAAAGACATCTGCAAAAAAAAAAAAAAAAAAAAACCTCTCAGCTAATGTATACTCACTAGAAAAGACTGAATATTTTCCCCTAAGATCGAAACAAGACAAACATATCTTCTCTCACCACTCCCGTTCACTATTGTATTGGAGATCCTAGCCACTGCATTTCTATTGGAAAGGAGAAATGATAACAATGATAAACTCTCTCCACTGACAGATGGCATGATTGTCTACATAAAATACCCCAAATAATCTACAAAAAACTACTGGAAATAGTGAGCTTAGCATTTTATAGAATACAAAGCTAATTAAAAAAAAATCAATGCTATTCCCATAGGCTAGCAATGAAGAATTGAAATTTGCAATTTAAAAAAGTATCATGTTAATAGCACCCGAAAGTATGAAATACGTAGGTACACATTTTATAAAATATGGTCTGAATGAGTGTGTTGCAAAGTGCAAAACGCTAATGAAAGAAATAAAAGAAGACCTATGTAAATAGTAATATCATGTTTGTGAATTGGAAGACTGAATATAGTTTAGGTGCCAATTATCTCCACGTTGACTTATAGATTCAGTGTAATTCCAACCAAAATCCCACCAGGAATTTTTTTAGACACTGACAAACTGATTCTAATATGTACGTCGAAAAACCAAACCAATTTTTGAAAAAAACAAGTTTGGAGAACTCACGCTATCTGATTTCAAGAATTTTATAAAGCTACAGTGATAAAAAGAGTATGTTATTTGTAAAAGGACAGACACAAAGATCAATGGGACAGAATTGACACTCTAGAAATAGATCCACATATATGCTTGATTGGTTTTCATCGAAATCGCAAAGGCAATTTACTGGAGTAAAGGTAATCTTTTCAACAATTGGACATCCATATGCAAACAAACAAGAAACATCAGGCTCAGGGCTGGCAGCATGAAGTCGGCTTGGGATTCTCACTCTCCCCTTCTCTCTGCTCCTCACCTGCTCACGCTCACTCTCTCTTCCCCTCTCTCTCTCTCAAAATAAATATATAAACTTAAGAAAAAGTTAAATACCATATGACCCAGCAACATCATCTCTGGAAGAGAGGCAGTGGGGGGCACCACCCTTAAGCGGCTTTCTGATTTGGTGAGCACCAAGGAAGGGACCAGAGAAGGAATGGACGACTGCTTATGAGTGCATGTGGGAGGAGCAGACGGTGGGTAGATTTTGCATGAGGTATAGGCTTGTGTCACTGAAATGTAAATTATTACTGTGGGGAGGACCCCTGCTTTGCTCACATTGTCCTCTGTGGGACAGAAGCACATGCCGTAGGAGAGTTTCTCACAGCCCTTCTTTAAATTAGACTAGGACAGCTGAACTTGTGGGCTTACCGAAGAGGCCCTTTTCCCAAGCACCATCAGTCACTGCCCAGAGATTTAAATTACACAAATGGAATCTGTAGCCTGTGAACCACTGCTGTTTAAGTTGGATATTAATAATTTGTGCCCCTTCTACTACCAAGAAAGAGTTTTGAGAAATGACTGCGTATGTTGTGAATTTTAGAACATCCTGGGTCAATTCATCTTCTAAAGCTAACTGGTCAAAGCAGCTGCTGTTCACAACATCAAAGATTAAGTTTCCGTCATCCACAGTGGGCTGGCTCCAAAGACAAGTTTCGAGCCTAGCTGGTGATGCTTGATTCAGATCCTTTTCTTTCACGAATAGCAACCATTGTTGAACCAGTTCAAGCCAACTGGACTCCTTATAAAGGCTGTCTGGAAGGTGATACAAGGTCAAAACTGTCCTTGAAGACACTCCGAGTCTCTGCAAGGGTACTGCATTATTACTATTGGCAATATCAGAGCGTAGGGCATAGTAGACGTCAACTGGCTTATGTTAGATCAAATGTCATTGAGTCACTTGCCATGCCGGTCCCGTATTACGCTGGGCTATTTTCTCCAAGACACAGACTACATTAACGATGCAGCCAGACAGTATAGACTGTGTTGATTGACAAGTGCCTTTATAGGTGTCAGTGGGTGGCAAGTAATTAAACTTGTCTCTACAATTCAGTTTATTCATAAGCTGTAGAGACTACATATTTTCTCCAGAAAGATATAGAAGAGGATTAAAACAATTTTTTTAAATGTTTATTTATTTTTGAGAGAGAGAGAGAGAGAGACAGAGTGTGAGCAAGGGAGGGGCAGAGAGAGAGGGAGACACAGGCTCTGAGCTGTCAGCACAGAGCACAACATGGGGCTCAAACCAATGAACTGTGAGATCATGACCTGAACCGAAGCTAGACGCTTAACCGACTGAGGCATCCAGGCGTCCCAAGAAAGCATTTTTGTGTGTGTGATATGCGGACCCTATAACTCACCCAAGTATTGCCCATCTGATAATAACTGGGAGGTAATTTGGAATAGATCCTAACATTTAGCATGACTGGTCAAAAAATTCCAATGAGAAATCCACATAGATTTCTGCAAAATGAGTGCAAGGCAAGAATTTCTTGATATAAATTTATGTTGATACAAATCAATATATATCTATTTATATCTATTTATATTTATGGATATATATATCAATTTATATCAATTTAGTGTGAGAAAGGATGTAAGTTATTGTTAACAGTACTCCCAAGCAAATATTTAGATCTATAAAATTTAACAGTGTGTATGATGACTTTATTACATAAACCAAAACTTTCAGAAAGACTCAGATCCTTCAGAAAGGGTGGGCTAGCCGGGACAGAGGGAAGCAGATGGTTGTTCCATCTCATGAGCTCTCCTTTGAAAAATAACCTTTTGTTTTCCCTTGATGATAAGTTTCTTTGTTTATGAAAATCTGGATGTGATTTTATCCCTTTACCTCACCCAGCTTGGATATAGAGCAGGGTGAGAGTGGTAAGTACCCACTTGTAAAAGTTCACACGGGCTTGGGGTGGGGCATACGGAGACCTCAGAAACACAGGCTTGTAGGGGACGGCGAAGGCTAGGGAAGCATGGGAAGAATGAGGGCGGAGGTGAAGGTCCAGGACGCTAGGGCAGAGGCTTCTAGGGCAACCAGCCTTTGGCGAATGTTAGGAGGGTCCCAACCAGCAGAGGCAGTAGGTGGTCCTCTCAGAGGGAGAGGGCTGAGCCCACTTGGGGAGGAGTCCACTAACCAGATTAATGCAGCTTTGCTAACGCCACAGTGGGACATCTGGTTCCCCTCTGAAATGAGGGTACCGTGGGCCCTCAGCAGCTTCAGGCCTCAGGCCAAGAAGACTGGAGCTTAGCCCCAGGCTTGCGGACGAGAGAAGGTGGGAAGCTGGCCAACACGATGGGTATGAGTGAGAAGTGGAGGCAGGGGGCCCTTTGGTGGCCTGAGAACTCATCACAGCAAGTATTAGGCTTGTGGCTCAGCCCCACGTGCTGGAGCTGGGCTGCCGGGAGGCAGTTTGCTAAAAGCTAGGTCCCCGAGTTGGCCTGGCATCTCGAATGGTACAGCCTTCCCATAAGAAGCCCAGGTATGGCCCAGATGCACACAGGGCTGTCTGACAAAGCAGGCACAGCACAACATGCTAGCCCCAGGACTTGTCCCTGCCCCGCGCTGCTCCCTCATGCAGCCTTAACCGCACTGGTCTCTGTTTTTCCTTAGGAAGTCCAGCACCTTCCTGTCTCAGGGCCTTTCTCCTTGCTCTCCCCTCTACTTGGACTGCTTTTCCTCCACACATCCTCTTGGCTCACTTCCCCCCCTCTATTCCGTTGTCTGCTCAAGTGACCTTAAGAAAGATCTTTGCAGACCATTTTTACGAAAATAGCGCTTTTTTTCCCTCTAGTCTCCTACCCTGGATTTACTTGCTTTTCCTCATAGCACTTGTGATTCCTCGATAGTATATCAAGTATATCAAGTATATCAAGACAAACTGAGCCATTATATCTGCAATGTGTAGAACCAGATTCGGTACAGAGAGGTGCTCAAGGGATATTTGTTGAATGAATGAATGAATGAATGAATTGTACTAGAACCCATCATAGGGAGTGAATGGCGATGGTGTTCACCACCAGCCCGCGTGTGGCACGGTCAGCACAGTTAATTAAATGGGGTTGCCTAAAGTTGTCTGTGGTCCTAAGAAAGCACTGCTGGGCTCCAGAAAACTGGGGTTACTGACGTGTGAGGAGAAGCTTTCAGTTCGCAGGGAATCTTTGCACCGTCTTGTTCTCTCCCCAGAGGGTTCTCCCCGTCTCCGGTGGACAATGGCAGTCCTGATTAACACAAGCACCTCCCGCAGGGGCTGGAGAGAGTGGCTTCCGGGCAAGTCATGACCTTGGGAGCAACCTGGGAACAGGAGACAAATCCCCCCAATTTGTATGCTCAGCGAGATTCAAGATGGCACAGCACTGATGAAAAGGGAGAAATTCGAAATCAGGATAGATTGCTTTCTGATGAAAACATGAATTCCCTAATTTAGAAAACCATCCTGGACAGCGTGAGTAACACAGTGGATAAGGCAGAAAAGACACTCATTGATTTTGAAGGATGGTTTGATAAATTATCTGATTATTCAGAAATGTAAAAAGATTTCCTATAAATGTAAAAAGATTGAGATCATGAGCAAAAGATAAGAGTCATGAAAAATTGATTCAGAGGTATTATGAAAGCTATTTCCCAGAGCGGAAAAGACTAAAATCTTCAGATTAAAAGGGCTTACCAAGTATCAGAGAAATTAATATAGAGAAAGAATAGACACTTAGAAGTACCCTGGAAAAAAAATTTTAAATTTAAGAATAAGGGGAAAGGTCTTACAAGTAACCGTGTAAATAAAACAAACAAAATGATCAAATGTGCTGCTCACTTTTTTTCTGCAACTCTCAAGATCGGAAGGAAATGGGGCCATGTTATAGATGGCAACTGAACAAATTTGGGGCAAATAAAATAGGGAAGACCCAGATGACAAGGTCTCCGGGGGGAATGCAACAACTCACCTCTCTTCTTAATTTTGTTTTCCCAGAAAAGTAGTCCAGTGATCTTAGCAACAAATCACAATACGGAACCCTGGTATGAGGAAAACACAATAGGAAAGAAGTGGGGTGGGCAATGATAGAGTGTAAAGTGAAATTATTCTCTAAGTAATTGATTAAAAATGTAAATATCATGGGGCCCCTGGGTGGCTCAGTCTGTTAAGCACCGACTTCGGCTCAGGCCACGATCTCATGGTTTGTGAGTTCAAGCCCCGTGTCGGCCTCTGTGCTGACAGCTCGGAGCCTGGAGCCTGCTTTGGATTCTGTGTCTCCCTGTCTCTCTGCTCCTCCCCTGTTCATGCTCCGTCTCTCTCTCTCTAAAATAAAATAAACATTAAAAAAGATTTTTAATGTAAATATCACATTAAATATAATTAAATTTTTAATTATGTAAGGAAACAATGCTAATGTAAAAATACTTATGAACAGAAAGAGATGGACAGTTAAACAATAACATTAACTTGGATTTAAAAACCAAGGTTATACCAAAAAAAAAACCCCCAAAAACAAAAAAGCCCTGGGAAGTTGGACATGGGCATAGGTGGGGAAAAAAATAGAAGTGTACTAAACCATCCACTGTGGAGAGGGCCAATTAATCCTGTCTCATTCTTGACACTGATAAAACAATATAGGATCTTATGGTTTACCGCCCTGTTTTCATCTTATTTTATTTTTGAAGCTCTTAACTATAGAGAACTGAGGGTTGCTTGAGGGGAGATTGGTGGGGGGATGGGCTAAATGGGGGATGGGCATTAGGAAGGCCCTTGTGATGAGCACTGGGTGTTACATGTCAGTGATGGGTCACTAGTTCTACTCTTGAAAACAATACTGTATTATATGTTAGCTAACTTGAATTTATCTGTTTTTTTTTCAAATTCCAGATATGAATGAAATCATATGGTGTTTGTCTTTCTCTGATTGACTTGTTTCACTTGGCATAATACGTTCTAGCTCCAACCATGTCATGGCAAATGGCAAGATTTCATTCTTTTTATGGCTGAGTAATATTCCATTGCATATACCACATCTTCTTTATCTATTCATCAGTCAGTAGACATTTGGGCTCTCTCCATAGTTTGGCTATTTGTTGATAATGCTGTTATAAACATTGGGGTGCATGTACCCTTTGAGACTGCATTTTTGTATCCTTTGGGTAAATACCAAATTAACTAACTTGAATTCAAATACAAACTTGGAACGACAAACAACAAAAAGAAGACAGGATCGACTATTTCTTGAAACGTAAGGGTAACCGTTATCCCGGGAAAAACAGAATTCACAACATTCCACTCACTTGAGTAAGAAAAGAACAAATAAGCCATTTGGCAAGAGATGGGAAACAAAGAGGCAGAGAGGCATAAAAATCCCAAGCAGGTCGCGGAAACTACAGTGAAAGAGACAAGACCGACCGCGTCCATCTTCGAAGCAAATAAAAGCAAAGATTCCCAGATTGGATCTAAGTGGGGATTACTCCTAAGTAACGTATCTAAGACAAAGGCAGAGAAATTACAATGTCAGTAAGAAACAAACAAAGAAATACACATATAAATGAAAGTACAAGAATTCACCGGGGTGCGACACACAAATAAAATCATCTGTTCAAAACACAAGGCAGCGAAAGGAAGCCTCGTTATTCCCGTAGTTCCTGTGAGCAGCAACATCACATTTATGTGGAAGAGATGTATGGATGAGCCGCCGGGGTGCTGTGGGGAGTCCCAGGGCCAGCTTAGGCCTCGAAGGTGCTCACTAAACTGTTGTGCACAGCCCTGCAGAGCGTCCTTCGTGATCCTCGGACACAGGGAGAGGGAGAAAGGAAGGAACCGGCAGGCTGCCATTGGGCCACACTCTGCACTGTTACCCTCTCTCTGTGCTCCAAGCAAGGTCAGTTGGGTCAGCCCAAACCCCTGCCGAACCCCGGGCGCCCTTGGGTTTTCGCGCAAAGGGGTGAAGGAGCTCGTATCTCCTCCTGAGTCGCGGCGGAAGGGTGAGATACTTGAAGCAAACCCCAGCGGCAGGAGGCCCTCCAGCATTTGCAGCAACACTGAGGAGGCCCCGATGGGTTTTCACCGAGCACAGGTTTGCGGGTCTGACTCGGAGCCCCCGAGGGTGGGGTGACACCCTCGAATGCACTCCGGTGGAGATCAGGGGAACCCACAGACCAGACCAGAGCGTAAGTTGAGGGCTGGGGACGTAACAAACGCAATCGCAAAGCTCCATCGGGGAGGATGGAGTAAAGAGCCAAAGGTGAGGCGCTCGGCCCAGGTATCCTGAGATCCTTTCTACCCCTCCCTGTGTGCTTCTCCCACCTCTGTGTCTTCCCTGTGATCCCACTGCCCACAGCCAGTGCCTGCGGCGATTTCCTGAGGACGCCCTTGGGCTGCTGCAGCCCCCCACGTGCATCCGTGGCAAAGGCTGAGAGTTCTGGAGAGCGAGCTTACTTCTCCGCCATGGCCCATAGCCAATGACTGATGGGGGCAGGAGGATTCGAAGCCATTTCCTGCTTGCAGGTGTAACTTGTACTCCAGAGCAAAACTCATACCCCGGAGTTGCCGGCCGTCCGTCTGGAAGTGTCTCTGGTGGGAACCTCTGCTTGGCCCTCCTGGCTCTTGCACCCCCCAACTCCTTTGCCAGGTTTTTATCTCAGGATCTACTTCTGGGGAATCCAACTAAAACAGGTGTGCCTGCCTCATGCAGTTCTGGCTTTTTCTGCCACCTTACCTCCTCCCTCTGCTTTGGCTTCCTGCCAGAAAGCAATCTCATGACTCGGTTCCGTGTAGACTCTCTTACACAGGGAATGAGTGAGTTGGGCTATGAACACCGGCATTGGGGGGGGGGGGTCTCTCCTTGGCACCTTGCTCTCAGAAGACCTGTTAAAGACTGTCCCCATCCAGCTTTATGAAGACCTGTAAAGATGCTACTGAGGCTGTTAGCTGTTGGGAGTCCCTCCTCACTGGTTCCAGGTTTCTCTTCTTTGAGACAGATAAATCTTTGTTTTGGGGGACTGTCCTACGTACTATACAAGGTTTAGCAGTATTCCTGGTTCTCTACCCACCATATGCCAATAGCATCCCCATCTCCCCTCAAGTTGTGATAGCAAAAACGTCTCAGACATTCAGCCAAATATTCCCCGGGAGAAAAAAACGCCCCTGGATGAGAACCACCCATCTACACTAGCTCCCGGGGCCGTGGCCAATGCCACCACCATACTCCGTGGAATGAGGTCCCACTTCTTCCTCCTCTTTTGTGGTCGAGTTTATTAATGGCGTGAGGTAGGGGTGTTTTGCTTTGAAAACACAAGGGATCGCCAAGGCTCGATCTCTAAGCCAGCCATCAAGCTGACCGTTTGGAACTTGGCTAATTCTGACCTCAGTAGCTCTCTTGTATATGCCAGCCAAGGTTCAAAACCTCTGTAACCGCTGTAGAAGGAGCACGGTCTGAGTCTCAACTGTTATTTTCCATTTCTTTGGTAACAGGAGGAGTGGTTTTTCCCAAGGTGTTCCGTATTGTTGAGGAACACCCAAAGGGCTGGTGAGAACTGGCTTCTAATTCTGCAGATGGGTCCCCAGATACACTCATTAATTTAGCTTTCTCCCTCGAGGAATGTGACTCCTCCATGCTGAGGAACCAATTTAGGAGCAGGAGAGAACCTCTTTCATGAGCAAGATTTCTAACACACCTGGGAGAAAATGTGGTCCAAGCCAAGGTGACAATTTGTCATCTCCATTCCACCTGAAGCTGTTCAGAACGTTCTGTGTAACTCTCCTTGGCCATGTGGGGAATGTAAAAAGCACACGGAGTTTGCTGCTAATGGATTTATTAGAGCTGTGTGACTTCGGAGAAGTTTCTTAACCTTTCTGAACCACAGTTTCTTTATTTAAAAATGAGTACCGGGGCACCTGGGGGGCTCAGTCGGTTAAGCTTCCAACTCCTGATGTTGGCTCAGGTTTATGATCTCACGGTTGTGAGATCGAGCCCTGCATCAGGCTCACGCTGACAGCACAGAGCCTGCTTGGGATTCTCTCCCCGTCCCTCCCCTTGTGCACACGTGCAATCGCTCTCTGCCACTCTCTCAAAATAAATAAATAAGCGTTTAAGAACAATAAAATAAAAATGAGTACCTACTCATGGATAAGTTGGATTTTTTTAATAAAATGAGATAACATATACGAAATCAGCTGGTAAAATACCTAGCACAGAACTGCCACTCCATAGATGGTAACTACTCTGTCCTTGAGGACCCTGGTCAAGTTCCTTCGTTCTTCTGAACCCTTGGTTTTCTCATTTGTAAAGCGGGAATGCTAATTCCAGTCTCACCGGGTCCCCATGGAGATGAAGTAGCAGCTTAGATGCAACTCTTGTTACACCTGTGGAGTTCTACAAAAGTATGATGGCATCAGCTACGTCACCGCTACGAATATCACGGGAGCTTGCGACGCGCTGAGCACGGCTGGGTTGGCTGTAAGCTCCAGTGCCAGCGTGGCATAGTTGAACCCCTTGACACCTCAGGGCACCTGCTCTTCCCATCTTAATAACATTAACGCAGTGTTTGACACTTCCCAGCAAGCATTTGGCCTGAGGGAAGCTTCCAGAGTACCCCACCCCAAATCAAGGAGCCATTCACTGGCTTCTTCAGAACCCAGAAGGGCTTAGCTCTTCGGAAGGGGAGGAAGATCGTACGATGCAAAATGCCTTCTCTTTGATACTTAGTAAGAGCTAACTTTTTGGAGTGCCCGCTCTATGTCAGTCATTGCGTTGTGCTAAGCAGCCTGTGTGAATGATTTTACGTGATCTCCACATGATCCTCTGAAGTGAGTGCTCTCATTATCCTTAATTTACAGGTGAGTTAACTGAGGCTCGGAGTGGTAGGTCCAGTGTTGGAGCTGGAATCCTAATTCAACGATCTAACTCCATAGAACTGGCAGTCCTCTAATTTCAAGCACTGGAGATGTTGTCATTCTAGAGCTTACATTAAGATTGATCGGGGGGGCGCATAGGGGAGAAAATCTTTTCCCCTCAAAATAAGAGAGCGTGTTTTGTTGACCAGAGTTGTCCCAAGTGAAAATGGCACCTTTGAGTATGCAAGCTCTCTATCATTGCAGATACTCAAGAATAGTCTGAACAAATAGCCATCAGAGATACAGAAGAGAGAATTCAGTCTTGCTGGGGTTTGGGTTATACGAGAATTTAAACGTGTCGGAAACATCGGGTCTGGGATTCTGGCAAAACACAAAACATATTGGGAGTATAGTCTGTATCAGAATGGTATCATAAGTAAAAAGTCAGGTTGTCTCTCAAAAAGAAAATAGGATAAAAAAAAAGAAAATAGGATTGAATATAATGGATCAGGGGTAGAAGCTATGAAATAGAACACATAAAAAAATAGAGAAGATCAATTAAATGACATTCGTTTAAATGACCAATAGTATGAATGAGGGATGTACCATCACCTCAGATTCTACAGTTATTAAAGGGCAATAAATAAATATTATAATTAACTTTATGCCAATAGATTTGACAATTTATATGAAAGGGACAAAGGATAAAACAACCAAAGCTTTCTCAGGAAGAAATACATCATCTTAATAGCCTTAAAAATATTAAATAAATTAAATTTATAGTCGAAACATTCCCCAAAGAAAACTCCTAACCCAGATGGATTTTCATTAGTGAATCTACCTCACATGTGAGGAAGAAACAGTACCAATTCTACACAACCTTTCAGAAAACTGCAAAAAATGGAATACTTTGCAACAGACTCTATGAAGCCAGGCTTACTTTAAAACCAAATTGAGACCAAAAAAACTTTCAAGAAAAGAGAATTACCAACCAATATCCCTCATGGACGTACTAGCAAAAACCCTCGAAAGAAAACTATCAAAATGAATCTAGCAACATACAAAAAAGATCATACATCACAACCGAAAGACGTTTCTCCCACTTGTCATTGTTGTTCAACACTATCATTCAACATTTGAAAACCTGAACACTACTCCTACACCGTATGTGCCCTTGAACTTTATTTATGGAAACCCCTCAGATCTTTCCATGACTTCTTCCAACCTTTCCTCCTCTTTCTCTGCACTATTGTTGGGTTATTAGACGTGGACCCTTGGCGTCTGCTGGGGAATCTGTCTTGTGTACATCGTTTGGTTCTTTCTTGAAACTTTTTTGAATGTTTTTATTTATCTTTGAGAGACAGAGAGGAGGAGAGACCGCTGAGGAGGGACAGGGAGAGGGGGGGACAGAGAATCCGAAGCAGACTCCAGACCCTGCCTTTGGTTCCTTCTAATTCCGGATATCTGAATTCAGAGTCTAAGACCTCCAGCCTCCAACCCCAAACTCAGCCAACCCAGAATCCCATCCATGTTCGGCCTGTAAGGGGGTTTCAGACAGGAGTAAGACCATCTTAATTTACGAAAGGAGGGCTTTGAGAAACAATATATGTAAACCACCTACCACATGGCAGGCACCCCAGGAACACCACTTGACTTCTTCTCTTCTCTAGGGGAAAGCTCTGGATGAAATCTGAGTGAGGCAAGTTGCCTATTACGTTAAGCCTTCCAGCTCTGCGTTGTGAATCCAGATGCGAGCCGCCCATCGCTCTTCTCCAACATCAGGCTTGCTGGATAGAGTTGCAGAGTGCTGTTGGGCTGTGCTGGAAGATGAGGACCGCCTTCAGTGAGAAGGGATTTAATCTCATTATTACCGACAGTGAAGTTATGGCTGCTGGCCTTGCCATCAGATTGCAGACCCAATCAGCAAGATGAAGGGGCATCATTTCCAGGAGTTGTAGGATGGCCGCTGCAAAATTATGTTTAGGAAGCTGCTTTTTTTTTTTTGATCGAGAACATCCACCTGAAAATAGCTCCGAACATTGTGGAGACAGCACCGTGCGGAGTACCGAACTGAGAGTTCAAGCCTAAAGATTTGTGGAGCAGACTGTACCTCTAATTCCAGGTTTTGTAATGATACGAAACACGTTGATAATAAATAGCAGTCACAAGAAACCTGAGAATGTGATCCCAGTTCTGTTCACTCCTTGCCTTTTATCCAGAAAGAAGAATCTGAGTCTCCTGTTCCTCGAGCCTGCGGGGAACAACGACTATGCCTTCCCCTCTCCGTTAATAGTGGATTTTTCTCTTGCGTTCCACTCACAGGTTGTTTTCCTTTTCTTCCTTGCTAACAGAACCCTAATTTTGTTCAGGCAGCAGGTCACGTAAGCCAGTCTTGGCAATCCCATTCTCTTTTGCTGGGCTGGGGCTGGGCAGGGGAGCCAGGGCTGGCAAAGGAGACGGAAGGAGAAGCTTCTAGGGACTTCTGCGGGAACACAAAAAAGGGCAGGACATGAAGGAAGCTCTCCGCCACCACGTCCTCAGTCCTGCTTTTGGAGCAGGTGCGGGGATCTGCTGCTCGAAGCTGAAGCATCTATCTTGCCACCAGAAGACCACGGCCGGGGGAAATAAGAGGCAGAGGGGAAGCGTGGGTGCTAGCCTTGGACCACCTGCCTCTGGATTTCTCCGTGATTAAAGAACGAATGTCCCGGTGGCCTAAACCACTGAGATACACACCCACTGGTTTTCCCTCAAGATATGCACTCTCCATCTTCCTTCGTAAGTAGAGACCCCCCTCCCCCATTTTCATCCAGGCATCTGGCCACTTGGATTCATGCGCCATGTCCCAGCTTGCCCTACAACTAAGTGTGCCCATGTGACTGGTGAGTTATTGGTAGATGTGTCAGGTGGCAGCTGTTGGGAACCATCCTTGACAAGAATTGGTTCATACAGCTCCTTTGTCTTCATCCCTTTCTTTATCCAGGCACCGAGGATGAGAATGTGATGGCTGGAGCTTCAGCCACCATCTTGGTCTGTGAAGATGAAGGCTTCATCCTGAACAAAATGTGGCAAGTTGAAAGAACCTGAGTCCTTGAGTGCTTTATAGGCAAGAACAGACCTAGATTTGCCCACCTGCAGATTTTTGTATGAAAGGCAAGTCAGCTTCTGTCACGTTTAAGCCATTTTTATTTTGGTTCTCTGTTCATGGAGCTGAATTTAATCCCAACGGATACACTAAATGGGCAGCTACTGGGAGGACCCCGTAGCCCTTGTACTTCATACCCTGGAGTCCACAGCAGCCCTCTAGTTTCTAGAAGAAGAGGAAGGAGTTAACAGTGAATTGCAGTTGTAGGGAAAAAAAAAAAAACAGCTGTAGATAATATGTAAATGAATGGGTGTGGCTGTGTCTCAATAAAACTTTATTTGTAAACACAGGTAAGTTGGCTAGATTGGTCCTGTGACCAGGTGTTTTAGATGCCAAGCATCATGTTAGATTCTCATTTATCAAGCATCTACAAAGTGCCTGACATTGTCCAGATGTTTCAAAACCCTGCCTCTCCTTATTCTGATCAGATTCTGAAAACTTTGTGCACAAGGACACTGACCACTGGAGACAGGAGCCACATCGCCAAGCTCACAAGTCAATAACGTTGCTGGGATGTGGACCCAGACCCGGTCTCTAAAAGCCATGGCCATTTGAATCCATTACTCTCCTGTTCTTTCTGTGAATAACATTTCTCTTCTAGTAATTGTGTGCGTCATGCCTGTCAGACTGTCAGTGGCTCTACCTGATCACATTTCAGACGCTCCCCAAGGACCAGGACGGAGGAACATGCCAGGAAAGCCCGTGGACGGAGGCGCGGACACAAACAGCGTTTCGTTTAACACGTTTCCTGCAGACAGAACAGGGAGCTTCAAATTGTGGGTGGGAGAGGAAGGGAGAGACAATAGAAGGAAAAAAGAGAGAGAGAGAGGCACGAGGCTGTGAGGCATTTCCACAGCAGAATAGCCCAATTCTAGTGCCTCCTCCCTGAGGTCTGAGAACCCAGTGGGCAGGAAGTTGGAAATACCAAGCCCACCAACAGGGACCTCCCATGTGCTGACCCCTGTGTTAAGGGCTTTCTTTCTGTGGTCTTATTTCATCCCCACAAAAAGCTCCGTGAGGATGATACTAGAACCCCCTTAATGGTACCAGAGGCTCAGAGAGTGGAGTGCATGGCACAAGGCCACCTAGCTTATGAAGGGCAGAGCTGCGAATTAAATGGACATCAGTCTCACTCCAAAGCCCATCCTCTCCCCTGTCCCGTGACTTTCCAGAGCCTCTCTGCTGGTGGAAGAACTACAGGGGCTGCCCAGGGGGTGGCTTGTCCCTCCGGCCACACCCCCCTGATCAGCGTGTGGGCGTCTCCAAGGCCTGGTTCTCTCTGCTCCTTTCTCTTTGGTCCGAGCAGCAAAGCACTGCAGGAATGGAGGGAACGGCGGCCTTGGAGGGAGGGCGCTACATCCAATTCTGCCTCTTCCACAATGAACCACGTAAAGGTGCTTCAACTCCTGGGATCTCGGCCGTCCTTCTGCAAAAATGAGAATAATAAAGACCTACCTCGCTAGGTTCTTGTAGAAGCCAAACATGAACGTGGATAGAAACACTGTGCACAGTGCTTGGTTCATACATGGGGACGTAACGGGTGGGTTGCATCTCAAATGCATTGAATACCAGGGAACCCTTGGGAGGCGGTGTTGCCTAATGGTCATGGCATCCAACAGCCGTCCAGACTACCATCTGAGCCAGGGAAAGTCACTAACTCATCCAGCCTTGATTTCCCTCTTTGTAAAATACGCAAATGCTAGTAACTGCACCCTGGGTTTGTCCAGAGGACTAAATGAGAAGATAAAGGACCGTGCCCAACAAACTGCAAAAGCTCCATAAACGTCATTATTATTATGTCATAGACTATGATTGTTCCATATGGGTTCATCTACTACATTAATAAAGGAGGAAAGGACGGAAGAGGGCTCATGGCCCAGGGGAGGGATTTGCTGGACGACTCATGCATATCCTGATGTGGCATTAAATTGCACGCTCAGAGCGCATGGTGGATGGGGGACAGTCAGAGGTAGAAGGGAAGGAGAAGACTAGAAACTCTCGTGAGAGAACAAATTAGCCTGCTCCATTTTAAAACGTATTTATTCATTCATCCAGCCTCTCTTTATGACCACATTTTTATGCACCAGACACACAGGGCTGGGCTCTCAAGACACAGGAGAAAACAGAATAGACAGGATGTCTGTCCTCACGAAGCTTAGAGTCCAGCAGAACGACTAAGCATCAAAGAAGTAAAACCACATCTGTACCTAACAGCAGGTCCTGATACTTGCTAGGAAAGAAAGCAACTGGATGCTGACAGAGAATAACGGGAAGGACTTTCTTTTCATGGAGAGTCCGGAAAGGGCTCTGGGAGGTCTCAGGTGACACTTACTCCGACATTGACTGTATAAGAAGGAGGCAGCCATTGCAAAGGTGGGCAAGAGGGAGGAATTCTGGGCAGAAGGAACACCATGCTGTTAAGACCCTAAAGGGAGACCGGATTTGCCTGCTCAGAGGATCCGAGTGAACGGGGAGTGGGGGAAGTTGGGGGGGAAGAGGGCTCTGAGGCCAAGCTGGTACCATGAGAGTTCAGATTCAGTTTTGAAGCCACTGGAGGGTTTTGAGCCCAGGAATGATGATCCGGTTCATGCTCCTGCAAAGCCATTCTGGCTGGTCTGTGATGGCAGAGATTCAGTGGGAAGGCCACTGAGGGTGTGAATTTGATGATTCGGTAGGAGTCGGTGGGGACTCGGACCAGGGAGCCAGCCTCGGAGACGAAAAGAGGTGGATGGATCTGGGGGCACGAAAGCACACAAGGTGATGGGCTAAATGGAGCGAGGAGGAGACACGGGGACAATGTCCGGAGCCTGGCTTGAGCAACCCATGAGAGGGACGGGTTACCAGCTCCATCACAAACAAGCTTGAGATTTCAAGGACACGTCCAAGTGTGTGATACCCACGAATGGCTCCAGAGCTGGCAAGGGGGGTCTGGGCTGGAAAGAACACACTTCGGAGTTGCTGGCATTTGCATAAGGTTTAAAACCCTGGGCAGGCTCGGTGTCCCAGCCCCATCCTGAGGCTCCCCTTCTCGTGCTGCTGACTGGCCCCGAATCTTGGTACAGCCTGCTGCCTGCGGACCCCAGCATGCCTTCACGCTGCCTACCCCGGGGCGGGGTGCCTTAGAGCAACCCTAGCCGCCCCTGTCCCACAAACGTCTTGGTGAGCAGGGGCCATCCAACACAGCCGGCACCAGAGCCCTGAGCTGGGACATCTTTTTGTCTTAGAAAGGTGCCTAGGCACGGAACACTGTCCACGAGGACTGAGGGCTGGAAAGACAAGGGCGGAGTCGGGTGGGTGTGAGGGCAGAGTGCCCCGTGGGGCACACGGGCACGAAGGACGTGTTCTGCCCTGCCCCCACCTGTCCCTTCTAGATCCTTGACCTCCTCTCCTTGTCTCCTCCCAGCTCTAGAAGAGCCCTCATCTCCCCCGTGGATTGTCTTTGCCCAGGTACAGCCCTGTGTGTTCAACAACCCTTGAGCAATACGCGGGGAAGGTGCTTTGCACCCTGTAAAGTGTAATTAATGCGTGCTGTCCTGTGCACAACGCTTAGCAATGTGTGTAGAGTCTCTTACATTTCTGCTTTGCCCGCTTTGGATGGTAAACACCCCAGGGACTAGACCGGACAAGCCCAGGGCGCTGCCGGGGACTGTGAGGGGTGCGGGGTTGTGGCTGCTTCTGTTCAAAGATGCCTCGCGTCTGTGGGGTCTTGTGCTTTTCAAGGAGAAGAGGGCAACTTTTTGTTTATGCTCTCGATTCACAGAGTGATGTTAACCGGTGCCTATTCTGTGTACTGAGCAAATCTTAGGATTGTCAGGATGTCAGAGTAGGGAGAGAGGGTGCTGGGAAGAGAGGAGGGAGGGAAAATTCACAGTTTAGGAGAGTAGCAGTACTCACATCTCGGGTTTGGGTTTTGTTTTGTTTTTTTTCAACCCAACAAATAAATAAGAAAAAGCCCCTCGAAGTGGTCCTAACCCCAGGGCCTTTATGACCGGATCTTGACCGCTACCCGAGGAGAGTTTCAAGCTGAAGCCATGTCAGCTGCATGCACTTGAGCGTGAGTGTCTGCGGCTCTGTGCGCCCTTTGGCCTGAGAGGGTTGCAGAAGCCTCCAGAAGCCTCCTCCACGTCTGTGTTGACTCCGTTTCTCTGGCTTTTCTCAGCCTCTTTCCTGTTCACCTCTGGCCTCGGCTGTCTGGCAGGCCTGACTCACAGGAAGCCACAGCCAAGTCACCTGGTTAGTGTCAGTCACACTGGTCTTGGAGCATCTCTCTCTTCAAAAATAATAGAGGCAAAAGCAAATGCCTAAGTACTGCGTTTTGCCACGGATTTCATCCGAGTGGTGCTCTTAAATGGTCAGTTCTGGGAACTCCCCACATGTCAGATGACTCCTCTTTGGCAAGTGCGATATAAGCAAATCATTTTCTCTCCCGGCAACCGACTTGCCTCCTCCCTCCCTTTTCCTCCGCAAATATTTGCAGAGAACCCGTGTGTCCCAGGCGCTGCGCTGGGGCTGGACGAGAGATATGAAGACACGGTGTGCTGGGCCACAAGCTCCTGGTGCACACGGGGGGAAGGACCAGTAGACACATGAGAGCAGACGGGACAAGTTCACTGGTAAGGGGCAGCACAGGGCGTGGCTCCAGCCTGGAGATCGTCCTGGGCACAGGGCCAGGTGTGAGCTGTCCAGGGGAGGCGCGCATGGGGAGACACCCCGGGCAGGGTCAGACGATCCTTCGCCACCCTCTTTCACGGTCAAGTGAAACGTTCCCTTAGGCAGCAGCCTTCATCTACCCTTGGGGCCCACTGAGGTTGCACCACTCTTCGGTTCCCTGCAGGAGGGAGTGCAAACAAAAGTATAGGTTGGAGGAAAGACAGAGGAGGGCCGTCCTTAGGGTCCCCACACCCCTCGGGGGAAGCTGATAGCAGTGCCTTTCCGCCTCAGTGTCGTTGGGATCCTCTGGGTCCCCTGGTGGGGGAGCACCCCCATGGGCACAGTGGGGAACAGTAGGTACAGAAGGGACAATATGTTTTTACACAATGGTTTTGGTACCTGTGACACATCCCCTCAGCCCCCCTATGATTTCAGCTGTGGCTCTGGTGGTAAGTTCAGTAAGTTCATGTCTGAAGCTGGGAGCCCACCCAGCTCTCCCACAAGCACACCCTGGAAGTGTGGGAAGGTCACGCCCAGGAGCCACTGTCAAGGGGAGAATGAGAGCCGGTAGACAAAAAGCTCATCCTTTGGACAGAACGTTCTGGAAGGAATTCTGTACACTTGCCGGAGGTTCTAGAATTGAGACCCTGTTGCCCAGCAACCTTGATAATACACATAGGGTGACTTTTCGTCCTTCCTGGGCTTGCTCACTTCCTTTCCCTTTACCCCTGCTTCCTGGGATCTCCTCCCAAACGAACGAGTCCTGTCTCAGGCTCTGCTTCTGGGGGAACCCAAGCTACGAGAGAAGTGCTATTAACAACTGGAGGATCTGAATGCCATCTCTTACCTTTCAGAATTGTCACTTACACCTAAACCAGAGAGGAGGAGAGTCCCAACACTGGCTTCGAAACGCCTCCGACCCACAGGAAATGGCTGTTTTCAAGGTGGGCTGTGAACAGGGCTTATTGATATAGAAAGCTCAGAGGACCTGGTGTGGGGATTGGTCGGGGGACTCAATTTAGCACGTGGCAAGAAATTCTGGTTTCACCCAGGGGAAAGCTGCTGGATATTGTTTCCTCAGTCATAATGGCCACATGTTTTAAAACCCCACAGTTCTAGGGGCGCCTGGGTGGCGCAGTCGGTTAAGCGTCCGACTTCAGCCAGGTCACGATCTCGCGGTCCGGGAGTTCAAGCCCCGCGTCAGACTCTGGGCTGATGGCTCAGAGCCTGGAGCCTGTTTCCGATTCTGTGTCTCCCTCTCTCTCTGCCCCTCCCCCGTTCATGCTCTGTCTCTCTCTGTCCCAAAAATAAATAAAACGTTGAAAAAAAAATTTAAAAAAAAAAACAAAAACCCACAGTTCTAGAAGGATGAATGGCTGGGAAAAGATTGGGATAGGGAGGTTGTATGTGAACCTAAAAACTCTTATAAATATTTTTACGTTCATAAAAGCCCAGGGGCGCCTGGGTGGCGCAGTCGGTTAAGCGTCCGACTTCAGCCAGGTCACGATCTCGCGGTCTGTGAGTTCGAGCCCCGCGTCGGGCTCTGGGCTGATGGCTCAGAGCCTGGAGCCTGTTTCCGATTCTGTGTCTCCCTCTCTCTCTGCCCCTCACCCGTTCATGCTCTGTCTCTCTCTGTCCCAAAAATAAATAAACGTTGAAAAAAAAAATTTAAAAAAAAAAAAATAAAAGCTCATTAAGAAAATAACAGTGAAATTTAAACCTCAAAAAATTGGAAATCAAAGTTAACAGACGATTACTTTTCCTCGTCTTTAATCTCAAGATATTGGACTGAGGTAATGATGGAGTGATGTATGGAGGAGAAAGATTTGGGGACGAGGCATTCTTAAGATTCCTTTTATCCTCTGAATTACTTTTGATCTTCATATACGCTATGGAAATTCTTTCTGTTGTAGAAAGTAAATACATCGCAGATGGAGTCAGACTCATGTATTTGGCGAGGTGTGGTAACTCCCATCCAAATATTTCTTTTAATTTTACTCTGCTCATCAAAGGGCCAGCTCACATGGAAAGTGTGCTTGGTGTGCCAGAGACCAGGTTACATTTCTAGGTTATTCACGTGTTTCACGAGACACTTAACAACACAATAGCCCTGAAGGTACATGACAGCGTTTAGTTTTATAGACAGGAGAGCTGAGGCTCTGTTATGCATGCAGTATGATCAGACCTGGTTTTAAAACTTTGAAAGGTTTTTCATGTGGATATATTCATGCATGGTGGTGGGGGGGGGGGAAGGGGCGGGGACTTGCCAGGCCATGTGACTTGCCTTTGGGTTAAAATCATGATCATCTAAAAATATTGGAATACATGCTGTTAAAAAGCCCACTTCCAACAATTTTGCATTGGAGAAGGCCGTATTTGTCTCAGGGAGAAAACACTTCTTTAAGGAAATGCTCCGATGGCTCACTGGTCATGAACAAGCTCCCTGGCTCTTGTCAAGACAACAAGAGAAATTACTCGGCTTGGATCGCTTAATATTAAGAGATTTAAAATGTTTCCCCAGTGAGCTCAAGTCAGAAGTTAGAGTGCCAGCGGTTAAGATACGCCCAAGGCAGGGATGGTCAGTTTTCAACTGTGTGTTTTGTTTTTGTCTTTTTGTCTTGTGCAGTCCTTCCCCTTTGTTGCTCTCAAACCTTCAGTGGATCCCATCACCCACGGAGCACTGCATTAGCAGTGTCTTCGGAAACTAGAGGGGAAAAAGCAGATACGTCAGCGTCTGGGCAAAGCCATGTCAAGGAAACACAATAGTCAGCAGGAGCAGGGAGCGGACGGTCAGAAGGCAGTAAGACAAAGCTGGCAACAGTTGAGATTGAGAGGTGACGTCCGTAATTCTCCACCTGTAGAATTATTCAGGAAGCCGCTGGATCTCGTACAGAGGGAGTCTGGATGAGGTTTTGGTTTTCCTTGTTTGTTTGCTTTCTCCTGGAGATTGTAAGAAACCGAGACTTAGTCAGGCCACAAAGATTACAAAGAGAGTGTGAGCCAGTTGACTCAAACCCCTAAAAAAGATATGGTGATTTCGTGGTGACTTCTTGGGCTCACTCCTCTTCCCAGTCACCTGAGAGCCCATTAATTCGGGGGCATTTTTTAACATTTATTTATTTTTGAGAGAGAGAGAGAGAGACAGAGTGTGAGCAGGGGAGGGGCAGAGGGACAGAGACGCAGAATGTGAAGCAGGCTCCAGGCTCTGAGCTGTCAGCACAGAGCCCGACGAGGGGCTCGAACTCACAGACCGCGAGATCGTGACCTGAGCCAAAGTCGGACGCTTAACCGACTGAGCCACCCAGGCGCCCCTGGGGGCATTTTATATTCAAGTTTGTTAGATAAATGGAGTTGAAATTTGATTTTACTTCTGATTCATCACCTTTGTTCACCAACTGTACGACTGCGATAACTTCCAATAACTAACCCAGCCTAAATTATTAGTAAATGTGGTCTAATTTTTCAGACCCCCCCCCACCAGACAATTTATTAAACTCACTTGAAGCGTGTGATAGGATGTAAATGGAGCTCTTGGGGCTTGTTTACGGTGTCCCATTATAACCTTGACCCTTGGAATCCCCGTCCCAAGGCACTGATCATGCACACATGCTCCAGCACCATGAAGCAACTTACAAGGGGGTTCCAGGATGGCTGCCAACGTCAGTTTTTAAAATCCAATGGGAGAAGGTTTCTGGAAAGATGGAACAGACGTACTCTCTGTTATCTCTCCCGCTAAATCCAGCTAAAACCTCTGGACATTACATAGAAAAGAAATGTAAGGAAGGGTGTCACGGTTCATGAGTTCGAGCCCAGCGTCGGGCTCTGTGCTGACAGCTTGGAGCCTGGAGCCGGCCTCCGATTCTGTGTCTGTCTGTCTCTCTGCCCTCCCCCACTTGCACTTTGTCTCTCTCTCTCAAAAATAAAATGCAACGTAAAAAATTAAAAAATTAAGGAGACTCTGAAAGGTAGACCTTGGCTGAGGACCTCAGGACCCCAGGAATGACAAGCTGATGTTTCCCTGGGTGTTCTTGGGGCCCCGTAGATCCCAGACTAAGACCAAAGGAAGCCAGCAACTCAGATATGCCAATGGTTGCAGACAAAAAGAAGCCCCAGGAAAAGCCTGCTCTCTCTAGCCAAAGGACTGGGAAAGGGGCAGTCTTAAAGACAGAAAACCTTTAGGCGACCACTGCTCTCCTCCAGCCAAACATCACAGAGAGCACTGTAGTCCTACTCCACTCGTTCTAGCAAAAGCCAAGTGGAGAATCTAGATTTCCACCTCAATAGGCTGTGACAAGGCACGTTCCCCCCCGACAGAGTGGTGTCACAAAAGGTAGGGAGTTGGGACTTTTCATCTCTGAGGTACGGACTTGCACTTCCAGGTGATAATGAGGTACCCCTTCCCCTCCTCACTGGGGGGTGTCAGAGAAAACCAGGTGGAAAGTCAGGACTTCTGCCACTGCTCAGCAGTAATGAGCTCACCCAGCTCATTGGGAGGTGACCGGGAACAGTAACCAAGTGCCACCCCTGTCCCTTCAACCAGGATAATAACAGCAGAGACCCAGTGGGGGAGACTGAACTCCTATTCCCACCCAGGAGCACAAAAAAAGCTTCCTCCCTTCTCCTGTTTTGACTCCCACCCCCCCCCCCCCCGTAAGGAAGTGATGTCTCCCTTGGGAGCAATGTGAGAAGAATCCTTCTAACAATGTAAAATTTAAAAAAGATCTCGAATCTCATAGTACCCCAGATGTCCAGGTTTCAATTGCAAATCAGCAGTCATACCAAGAACAAGAAGATTTCGACTTGAATGACAAAAGACATCAATACACAATGATTATGCCCAAGTACCAAATACAAATATCAATGTGAAATACCAAAACAAATACCAACACCAACACCGAGATGACACGTTGGAATTATCCGACAAAAATTCAAAACCAGCCGATATAAACCCATTTAAATGAGTAACTATGAACCTACCTGAACAAATTAAACTTTAGAAAACCCTAACTAACAAATAGAAGATATAAAAAAGAGCCAAATGAAAATTTTGGAACTAAAATATACAATAACCAGAATAAAAGCTCAATGGCAGAATGGAGAGGACAGAG
This sequence comes from Lynx rufus, assembly GCF_022079265.1. NCBI lineage: Eukaryota > Metazoa > Chordata > Mammalia > Carnivora > Felidae > Lynx > Lynx rufus. The sequence goes on along the minus strand of NW_025814867.1, from coordinate 8,607,665 downwards.
AAAAGAATCAATAACCCTAAAGGTAAAACAATAGAAATTAAGACTCTGAACCACAGAGGACAAAATAAACTGATAAAGAACAAAATCCGCGTGATCATCTCAGCAAATGCAGAAAAAGTGGCTGAAGGAATTCAACACCCCTGCATGGCAAAAACACTCAACAAACTAAGGATAGAAGGGAACTTTCTCAACCTGGTAAAGGGCATCTATGAAAAGCCCACAACTAACACACTTAATGGTGAAAGATTGAGTGCTTTCCTCCTAAAATCGAGAACGAGACAAGAATGTTCCTACCACTGCTATTCAATACTGTACTGGAGCTTCCAGTCAGGACAATGAGACACGGACGAGAAATAAAAGGTATCCATACTGGAAGGAAAGAGGTAAAACCATTTTATTTGCAAAGGACATGATCTTACATACAGAAAATCCCGAGGAATCCGGTAAAACATGAACAGAGCCCCAGGAATATAACAAAACAAAAAGCGAAACAAAACAACAACAACCAAAAAACCTAGAATTTGGGGTATCAGAGCCCGAGAAGGAGGGGAGAATGGGAGTGGAGCTGGAAAAATATTTGGAAAAAAAAAATAGCTGAAAATTTCCCAACGTTAGCAAAAGACATAAACCTACATATCAAGAAGCTGGGCAAATCTCCAACAGGATAAACCCAAAGAAATCTGTGCCACAATTCCTGAAAACTCAAGACAAAGAAATCTTGAAAGAATTCAGAGACAACTGAGGTGTTACCTGTAGGGAAAACAATCCAAATGACAGTGGCTTTCTCATCGGAAACCGTGGAGGTCATAAGGAAGCAGAGAGGTATTTTTCAGGTGCTGAGAAAAAAAGACCTGAAACCACTGAATTTTATATTCTGAGAAAATATCCTGTAGCAATGAAGGGGAATCAAGACCTTCTCAGATGAGGGAAAATTGAGAGAACTGGTCACCGGAGGACCTACTTTACCAGAATGGCTAAATGTAGTTCCATAAAAAGAAAGAGAACCATAAAAGAAGGAATCTGGGAATGTCATGAGGGAAGGAATAACATAATAAAGAAAAGTCAGGAAAGAGGCTTTCCTTTTCCTCTTAACTTTTCTAAATTATGTTTGACTGTTGAAGCAGAAATGACGACATCATCTCATGTAGTTCTCAAAGGATGTAGGTGGAATATTTGAGGAAATTGTATTACAAATCAGAAAGGGTAAAGAGATATAAAGTGGGGAGTACATTTTTTTTAATGTTTTATTTATTTTTGAGACAGAGAGAGACAGAGCATGAACGGGGGAGGGGCAGAGAGAGAGGGAGACACAGAATCAGAAGCAGGCTCCAGGCTCTGAGCCGTCAGCCCAGAGCCCGACGCGGGGCTCGAACTCGCGGACCGCGAGATCGTGACCTGAGCTGAAGTCGGACGCTTAACCGACTGAGCCACCCAGGCGCCCCAGGGGAGTATATTTTATACACTTCACTTGAACTGGCAAAAAGCAACATCAGCAGACTATGACAGTTACAGACACATAATGTAATACTTACAGCAATTGCCCAAAAAGGTATGCAGAGAGATACGCCAAAAACATTACAGAAAAATCAAAATGGAATTCTAAAGAAACGCTCGGTTCTCCCTCAAGATGGCAAGAAAAATGAAACAGAACGACAGGAAAACAGAATAAACAGAAAACAAAAAAGTAAAATGATAGACTTAAGCCCTAGCATATTAATAGTTACACTAAATGTAAATGAACATATCCACCAATTAAAAGACAGAATTTGGTGGAGTAGCTTTTTTAAAATTATTGAATTAACATACTTCAAGAAACTCACTTCAAATATGATGGGATAGGTCTGTTGAAAGGATGGGAAAAGCTATGCCAGACAAACATTAATCAAAAGAAATCAGGAGTGGTTATATAAAGATCAGAAAAAGTAGATTCGAAGCAAAGATAATTATTAGAGATAAAGAAGGACATTACAGAATGATAAATCAATCTCCCAAGAACGCATGCCCATTTGAAAGGTGTACGCAGCCAACAACTGAACTACCAAATGTGTGAAACAAAAACTGATGGAATTGAAAGGGGAAATAGACAAATCTACAGTTTTAGTGGGAGACTTTAACACCCCTCCCTCAACAATGATAGCAAAACCACACATAAAATCAGCAAAAATAGGGGCACCTGGGTCAGTTCAGCATCTGACTCTCGATTTCAGCTCAGGTCATGATCTCATGGTTCGTGGATTTGAGCCCCGCATCAGGCTCTGTGTTGACAGCGTGGAGCCTGCTTGGGATTCTGTCTCCCCTCCCCCCTCCCTGCCACTCTCTGTCCCTCCCCTGCTCAGGATCTCGCGTGCTCGCTCTCTCTCTCTCTGTCTCTCAAAATAAATAAATTTCGGGGCGCCTGGGTGGCGCAGTCGGTTAAGCGTCCGACTTCAGCCAGGTCACGATCTCGCGGTCCGTGAGTTCGAGCCCCGCGTCGGGCTCTGGGCTGATGGCTCAGAGCCTGGAGCCTGTTTCCGATTCTGTGTCTCCCTCTCTCTCTGCCCCTCCCCCGTTCGTGCTCTGTCTCTCTCTGTCCCAAAAATAAATAAACGTTGAAAAAAAAAATAAATAAATAAATAAATAAATTAAAAAAAAAATAAAGATAAAAAAATAAAATCAGGTAGACTATAGAAGAATTCAACAGCGCCATCAACCAAGTGGATTTAATTGATCTGTATAAAACACTTCACCCAACAACAGCAGAATGCACATTTTATGCCCAGGGAACATATACCAAAAGAGATCATATTGCAGGCTATGTAATAAACATGAGATCATGCCATTTGGGATGACTTAGTATTTGCTAAGTGAAATAATAAGTCAGGCAGAGAAAGACAAATACCATAAGATTTCACTTGTATGTGGCATCTATAAAACAAAACAAACAAACAAAAAAACCAGAAACAGACTTGGAAATACAGAGAACAAACTGGTGGCTTCCAGAAGGTAGGGGGTGGGTGGAGGGATGGGTGAAATAGGTGAAGGGGGTTAAGAGGTACAAACTTCTGGGCTGCCTGAGTGTCTCAGTAGGTTAAGTGTCTGACTCTTGATCTCAGCTAAGGTCTTGATCTCAGGGTCGTGAGTTCGAGCCCCACGTTGGACTCTGTGCTGGGGGTGAAGCCTACTTAAAAAAGAAAAAGGTAAAAACTTTGTAAAGTTATAAAATAAAGAAGTCACACGGATGAAAAGTAAACCTCAACAAACTTCTAAAACTAGAAATAATACAGAATATATTTTCTGGCCTCAATGGATCCAGACTTCAGTTTAGGATCAAAGAGGAAATATTAAGAGAAATTTTAAAATACATTAAACTGAATGCAAATGAAAATACAACGTATTAAAATTTGCAGCTAAAGCTGTGCTGAGAGGGAAATTTATAGCACTAAATGTTTACATTAAATAAGAGAAACAGTCTCAACTCAATAATTTACAACCCCCATCACAAGAAATGAAAAAGAGAAAAATAAACCCAAAAGTAGCAGAAAGAAGGGGAAAAAAAGGTAAGAGCAGATATCAATGAAATTGAAAGCAGAAAAATAATAAAGTCAATTTTAAAAAACCCTGGTTCTTTGAAAAGATCGGTAAAATTGATCAAACCTCTAACAAGAATGACAAAGAAAAAAAACGAGAAGACACAAATTACTAACTTCAGGAATAAACTGGGGGCATCACTGCAGAGCTTGGAGATGTGAAAGAATGACAAAGGGATATGATGAACGCATCTACACAAATAAATTTGACAACTTAGATGAAATGGACCATTTCCTTAAAAAGTACAGACTCAGTATGAAGTAGATTATTAGGATAGTCCATCACAATTATGAAAATTATTCATACGTTAAAAATGCCCCCACAAGAAATCTCCAGGCCCAAATGGATTCAATGGACAATTCCACGAAATGTCTCCAGAAGAATTAACGCTAATTCTATACCGTCTCTTCCAGAAAATAGAAACACTCTCTTCCAACGTCACTTCATAAAGCCAACACTACCTACAACCACAAGAAAGGCAATACCAAAAGAAGAAAAATACAGACCAGTATCCCTTATGAATATATATGCAAAAATTCTCAACAAAATGGCAGCAGATAGAATTCAACAATATAGAAATGGAATTACACACCATGACCAAGTGAGGTTTATTCCAGAGGTGACAGGCTAACTTAATATCGGAAAATCAGTCAGTATAATCCACCATATTAAAAAGTTGAAGAAGCACATGGTCACATCAACTGATGTAGAAAAGGCATTTGATAAAATTAAACATCTATTGTGATAAAAACTCTCAGAAAACGAATAGTGAACTTCCTCAACTTCATCAAGAATATCTACGAAAACTACTGAGCTAAGATCGTGCTTAATCATGAAATTCTGAACGCTTCTCCTCTCAGATCCGGCATAAGATAAGGATATTCACTCTCACCGCTATACTAGAAGCTCTACCATGCACAACAGTCAAGAAAAGGAAATAAAAGGCACAGAAATGAGAAAGGAAGTAAAACTGTCCCTATCTGCAGAGAATATGATTATGCACATTGAAAGTCTCACAGAATTTATAAGAAAACTAGAATTGGGGCATCTGGGTGGCTCAGTCAGTTGATCAACCGACTCTTGGTTTCGGCTCAGGTCATGAGCCCACTGTTGGTGAGCTTGAACCTCCCATCGGGCTCTGTGCTTCTGATGCAGAACCTGCTTGGGATTCTCTCTCTCCTTCTCTCTCTGCCCCTCCCCAGCTTGTGCTTTTTCTCTTTCAATCTCTAAATAAATAAATAAATAAATAAATACTAAAAAGCCACAAAAAAACAAAAAACAACTTCCAGAAGTAATGAGTTCAGTAAGGTTACAGGATATAAGAATACACAAAAAGCAACTGTATTTTTGTATACTAGTAAGGAACACATAGAAACTGAAATTAAAAATACAATGCCATTTAAGCTGCTCAAAAGAAAATGGGAATACTTAGGTGTAAATCTAACAAAACATACATAGGACTGGTTTGCTGAAAAAATACCAAACACCAGGAAGATATTCAAGAAGATCCAAGTAAATGAAAAGACATGCTGTGTTCATTAATTGAGAGGTTCAGCATAATAAAGATGCCAATTCTCCCTAATCGGTATGTAGGTTTAACTCCCAAATCCCAGTGAGACTTTTTTTTCTAGATATTGACAAAATTATTCTAAGCTTTTATACGGAAAGGTGAAGGGACGAGACAGCTAAAACAATTTTGAAAAAGAAGAAAAAAGTGGGATGAATTACCGCATCCAATTTCAACACTTGTCATATAGGTATAGTATTTAAGACTGTGTGGCAATAGTGAAAGGATAGATTGATGAACAGAACAAAACAGAGAAGCTAGAAAGAACCCCACACAAGTACGAGCAACTGATTTTGGACAAAGGGGCAAAAGCAATTCAATGGAGGAAAGACAGTCTTCCCAGCAAATAGTGCTGTAACCACTGGGTATCCACAGACAAACAAACAAACAAACAAACAAACAAAAAACAACAACAAAAATGAACCTTGACTTAAACCTTACACTTTAGGCAAAAATTAACTGAAAGTCAATTATAGATTTAAGGGTAAATAAAACCTAAAGCCGTAAACTCATAGAAGATAATACAGGAAAAAAATCTTTAGGACCCAGGTCTTGGTGAAGAGTTCTCAGACACGACACCAGCCGCATGATCTAGAAAAGAAAAAAAAAATCGGTAAGTTAGACTTTATCAAAATTAAAATATTACAAAATATTCCATTGAGAGGATAAAAAGGCCAGCTACCAACCGGGAGAAAATATTTGCAACCACATAGCTGACATAGGACTCACATTCTAGAAAAGATGAAGAAAGGATTCTTGCATGTCAACACATCAACATGCCACGTATAAAATAAATCCTATTTCAAATGGGCAAAAGACACCTCATCAAAGAGGAGATGCAGTGGCAAGCAAGCATGCAAAGGGGCGCCTGGGTGTCTCAGTCGGTTAAAGCATCTGACTTTGGCTGAGGTCGTGATCTCACGACGGTTGGTGAATTTGAGCCCCTCATCGGGTGATCTCGAGCCCCTCACCACTTCAGGTGAGCACCAGCACCGCTTCTCTCTCTCTCCCTCTCTCTCCCCTCTCTCTCTCCTCTCTCTGCTCCTCACTCGCACCCTCTCTCTCTCAAAAAAAAAAAAAAAAAGCACACAAAAAATATTCAACATCACTAATCGTTAGGGAAATGCATATTGAGAACATGAGGTTTTATCACTGCATAGAAGTTGAAATAGGTAAAACAAACAAACAAAAAAAGCCGACAACACCAGGTGCTAGCAGAGATGTGGAGACGCTGGATTGCCCACATGGCTTCTATAAAATGGTCACTCGGGAAAAGAGTTTGAAAGTGTCTTAAAAAAACTAAACATACACCTACTAGAGATTATACTGCCGGAGAAATGATAGCTTTATGTCTAACAAAATCCTCTACAGGACGGTTCACAGCATAGCTATTTATTTGCAGTCATCAAAAACCAGAAGCAACCAAAATGCCCCTCAACAAGGAAAACAGTTAACTGTGGTAAACAACCACAACAAGCCCATCATCAATAAAAAGGGATAAAATATTAATACACACAGCAACCAGGACAAATCTCAAGAGCATTATGCGGAATGAAAAAAAGCCAACCTCAATATTACATACTGTATGACTCCATTTGTATATTATTCCCTAATGACAGAATTATAGAGCTGGAAAACGGATGAGTGGTTTCCAGGCGTAAAGAATGGTGGGGAGGGGGCAGGGGGGGTGGGGGGGGAGGGTGGGAATGACTATACTGGGTAGTAGGAGGGAGATCTTTGCAAAGATGTAACAGTTCTGTATCTTGATTGGTGGTGGCTACAGAAATCTACAAGTGCCAATGTCAGTTTCCCAGATTCTTCCTACAATGAGGTAAGAATGTAGCCTTTGGAGAAAATGGGTGAAGGGTACACAGCACCTTTCAGCACTATCTTTGCAACTGACTAAAAATGCATAACGATTGCATAAAAAGTTAAAAGAGAGAGAGAGAGAGAGAGCCAGAGAGATCACCCAAAAGTAAAGGAAATCGACGCTCAAAGAAATCTAAAGGGGCTGGTATTCTGAGCCTGAGTGCTACGTTCGCCACCTCAATGGAGTGTGGCGCCTTGGGAAAGTGTCAGAGACCCGAGATTAAATGCTTTGTTTGTGTTCCTAAGACTCCAAGCGGCTTTGAAGTGTTTGGTCTCCAGCGGGGTCCGAAGTTCAGCGTACCACTGGCCCAGGGAGCCACGCCTGTCTGCACACACAGGGGCGGGCTGGCTGGCCCCTGCGGAACCCTCCTGTTTAGGAAATTCCTTGTGTAGTGGAACAATGTCCAGGAGAACAAGCATTGAAAAAAGTGAGGGTGTGGCTGCCGCTTCATTGAACAATGTCTCCCGGTGGGAATAAGCCCCGCTTTCCAGCCTCTGGCCGCAGTCCACCTCCTGTACTCGGGGGACTTCTCTCCTAGGTGCACCTGGTTCAGATAAGCTGCATAGTTTCTCCTTAGGCCCCTGCAAGCTACACCTTGGAGTGTCACGCCCTGTAAACTTGGAGTTGTGTGGCTTTAGGTGAGTCATCGGTTGGCTGAGCCGTGCTGGTTAAAGGGCACACTATACTTTAAGACCTTTAACTGGAAGGGAGAATAAATCGAGAATTGTGTACCTGGTGCTCTTGATGTCCGTGTTATTCAGCTCGACTCAGTCCCCGTGCCGGTAGGCCCTGGGCTAGGCATTGGGATGCAGGAGGGAATAAAGCACTTGTTGTCCTTCATGGAGTTGGGTAGGGAAAACGGACGTGAAGCAAACAAACACAGAGAAATGTGTAGCGGCCCATGCCTTCCGGAACTTCCTGCCAAGAGAGCAGGAGCAGAAAAATAAACCGGGCAAGTTCCAAGGAGATCAGGAAAAGCCCCTTGGAGGTGTCCCTTCAGCTGGGAGGCGCGGTGGGGATGCAGGATGGAAATGTGCTCCACGTTGGTGGAGAACCAACGTGGGCCAAGCAAAGGTCGAGGAGTGGTTCAAGGCTTGGCCAAATTGGAAGTGGGCTGGTCTGATTGGAGAGTGGGGGGCCTGCGGGCCATGGTGAGATGTGTTCATTGCCGACAGCCAGCAAGGGTGGAGGGGGCATCGCCTGATACTTCCAATGGTCAGTCTGTGAGCAAGCATTTGCTGAGACCCCACGGGCTGAGCTACAGGTCCAGTGGGGTGCCCAGTAAGGTCTGGGCCTGCCCTTAAGGAATGTCCAAGCCTCTAGTGAAAAGAAAAGTGTACTTCAAGGAGATGTGTTGTTTTCCGTCTACAGAAGGGTGAACTGGTGTTGGCAGGCTGAAAATACCACCAGAACGTCTGACCAGCCTCTGCAGCTGTTACACATTACGGAGGCACAGAGGTCTGGCCTTGAATGTCTTATTTTTTTTCTGTCCCAATATTCTTGTTTTAAAATAGAGGAAAAAAAAAAAAACCCCAACTTAAAAACAGTCTTGTTTACTTTATCCAAGATTAAAGAGCTTAAACCGACTGGGACAGTCTAAATGGATTTTTAAGTGCTTTATGGACAAGTACCTCTAATTGCTAAAATGCCCGACTGGGCTGCCGTGATTCTGTGCGACGCTTGTGTTGTCTGGGTTTGCTTATTTACTCTCCTTGTTAGAGGTCAAAAGCTAAATCTCAGATTAGACAATCTTAACTTCTGAAGTTGAGGATTGCAACAAGTTCTAAATTTTCGTCCTTGAGTCGGCTGGTCCAAGGCCTGACCATGTCTCTAAACCAGCGTTCTACCCATGGGTAAACAGTGCAGTGATGAACTGGAGGAGAGGGACAGATCGTGGTCTATGTGTTTTGGAAATATGGAGCCACCACAGACAAGTGTGGGAATGGGGCAAACCTCTACCCCTCCTTCTGCTTCCTTTTGTCCATCTTGGAAGCATCCTGGGTTGGTGGAGACCCAGATTCTGAGCGCCAATCCTAATGAGGGTGCTAAGGGACTATGTGACTCGGGGTGGGACACTTCACTTCTTTGAGTTGCAGGTTCCTCACTTGTAGAGTGGGGATGGTAACACTTGCCTCAGTGCTCCGTTACCGAATCTAAATCGTGGCCGTGAGAGCTCAGGCAGGCCCAAAGCTCTGGAGTCAACAGGGTTCTTGTGAGAGTCCCTTCCTGAGAGAAATGGGTCCTAGATGGCTGGCTCTGTTGGAGGTTGGAGTCACCCACCAGATGGGGCAGCCATTCACTCGGGCCGTCCAGGCGGTGACTTCCGGCGCAATTTCACCGACGGATGGCCCACAGTTCGTTGTCCTCTGGAGACTGGAGCCGAGGCCTACTCTGGAAACCTGACGCAAAGGGAGTCAAAAGCCAAACTAAGGAGCAAGCAAGGCTTGGTCGGGTAGGAGCGAGGGGGTGTATGTATTGGGCGGGCAGTGCTTGTGACCCTTCAGAGGGACTCCCAGTCTAGCAAGGAGGCAGGAGACAACTCTAATCATAACTGGGGTGTGGTGGGGGAGCAAGGCCAGCAGGAGACTCACTCCAATATCCGGAAGGGGGAGAGAGCCGGCTGAGGATGCAGCCTGAGCCGAGCCTTGAAGGATGAATGAACCCAAGAGAATTTCAGAAGAGGGGTAGGAGAGGCCCTACGCTGAGGCAGCTGAATTCCCAGGGGTACAGAGGTGTGCAAACAGATGCTGTGTCTGGGGCGGCAAGTTTAGTGAACGAGCTGTTGAGCATTACAGATGAGCCCTGAAATGAAGAGGGGATTGAACGGCCTGTATTTTGTGTGGAGGTGCTTGTTGGACTTTTTTTCATCATCAGGGCAACTCAATAAAACTGACAGAACACATATTGGTATGGATCTCTTTTCATTTATTTTTTCATTTATTTAAAATGTTGGCCTGGGAAGCTCTTTCAATGTCTGTGCTCAGATCAGGAGAAATCAGGAAAGTTGTCTCCAGTTAGGAGCTTAATTTTTGCCTGGGTTTTCTGCCCCCCGGGAAAGCAATAGTTCTGACCTTGGATTTCAGTTCTGTATCCTGGATAGCTACCGCCTCTCTTATCATTTATCTCTTCCCTTACCTCTGTGGGGTTTTTTTAAGGTTTTTTTTTTTAATGTTTATTTTATTTTTGAGACAGAGAAAGACAGCAGGAGTGGGGGAAGGGCAGAGAGAGGGGGAGACACAGAATCCGAAGCAGGCTCCAGGCTCCGAGCCATCAGCACAGAGCCCGACGCGGGGCTCAAACCCACCAACCGTGAGAACATGACCTGAGCCGAAGTCAGACGCTCAGCCGACTGAGCCCCCCAGACGCACTCCCCCCCCTTTGTGTCTCGAAAGCACTTCCCAAACATGGCTTCCACCTCATGGATATGTTCTCTGCAGTGTTGGCTTGTAGGGCTGGATTGGGGGTGGGAGAGAGGGCCCTGAAGGGACAGCAGAGCAGAATTCTGGACAGCTCTTCTTTGTAAGTAGGAATAGTGGGATTTACCCCAACTCTAACCCCAAAGGGCATTTTTGAACCTCACAAGACCATTTCTCACATTTGCCCGGGTATCCCTGATCTCATATCCCACAGTACTCTATCTCATTCCCCTGTTTCCTTGGAGGCTCCTTGAATGTCCTCAGACCTGTAATCTGGCAGTGGGTCAATAACGACAACTCATCAACTAGTGGTTCTCGACCTTGACCACACGTTACATTTGCCTGCATTTACCCAGGAAGGTTGAAACCCATGGATGTCCAGTCCCCAACCCAGACTTTGTCGGGTTTGTTTCCAGATTCCAGAGTGTTGCGGGGACCAAGGAACGACAGTGAACATGAAAGTGGGACGACCCCACTTCCGTCCCAGGCGCTGTTCCCACCAGCAGCGTCTCACACGGGGACCCGCCTCCCTACTCATGCCGGCACCACTCTCTCTGCTTTTCCAACTACTGCTCTTGAGGAGTTTGCATCTGTCCCAGCAGAATATAACGAAGTGGGGACAACCGTCACTTTAACGCTGTCAAGTGGGGACCGCATCCCAGTTTCCCGAGTGTTTTCTGATCAGAATCCCACAACGTGAGATATGCAAACGTTTTAGTTGGCTGTGTTTACCGGTGCCTCTTTGTACAACATTCCGTACACACAAAGGCTCCTTTAGTCTTGAGGGTTTATTCGGTCACGCTTGGACAATTCTGGATGTGTGTCAGGGATTTCAAGTCCAGGCCCCTACCTCTGAGCAATCTGGAGAAGGTCACCATACTCACGTCCAGCATGGACCATCACTCCCCACAGCGTGCTATAGCTGAAGATTCATGTGAGAAAGATGATTTTAGGGGCGCCTGGGTGGCTGGGGCGGTTAAGCGGCCGGCTCTTGGCTTCGGCTCAAGTCACGATCTCACAGCTTCCTGAGTTCGAGCTCCGTGCCAGGCTCTGTAATGGCAGTGTGGAGCCTGCTTGGGATTCTCTGTCTCCCTCTCTCTCTGCCCCTCCCCTACTTGTGTTCTCTCTCTCTCTCTCAGGATAAATAGATAAATTTTTTTTAAAAGATGACCTTACCCGTAACGATCCTTTCTAGTCCCCACCCCCCATCTTTAGGATTGTAAGAATTTGGCCTTATGCTCTCTCCTTACTTTTCAGCTATACAACATCACATTATTTTTGCTCCCTTTCTATTGACTTTTACTCATTTCGGAAAATATTTACCGGTCGCCAAATCATGCAGGGCATCTTGGGGGACACCTGGCAGGAGCAACAACGTATCCGCTCTCAAGGGCTTCCACATTTCTTTAGGAAGATACCCACAGACACATAGAGCAATTTAAACCCCCAGCTGCCACACTCACTCACACAGTGGTGCATGGTGTGCCTTGTGCACCCGGGGAAGCCCGTCCCTCTGTGCACCATTCCACAGCTGTGAGTTTTGACTACGTGGGACTAGAGGCCCTGCAGCTACGTGGTGAGTTCTCCGGAATGTGGTCTCCCGGCCACAGGGCCATTGGACAAGACATCACGAGAGGACGTTAGGCGTATGGCAACTGCATCAGGTTATGCATCCTTAACATTTCTAATAAGGAAAGTCCCACGTTTCTTTTCTACCCCCTTCTTACTAAGAATGTGCATCTATATTCCAACGATTCAGTCTATGCTAGACGTCATCAAGCAATCTATTTCCTTTCACCTCAGTGGAGTGTTCGATGACGGAGCCCTCCCTGCCCTCTAGGAAGGGAGAAAATCCTTTTCGTTTGCTAGCGACTGGAAATGTGGTTCTCCTAGCTCTTCAAGGTTTACTGTAGAAGTGACAGATGACGCTGCGTATGTGGGGAAGAGAGGGCGGACGATGAGCAAGGGAACAGAGCTTTCGACATGGGCCACGACGGTGGGCCCTTGTCCCTGAAGGAGGAGACCTTCCGTTAGGGGAGTGAGCAGGAGCCACGCTGGACTTGAGTTGTTACCACTCTCCGGCCAGCACATCTACCAACTCTCCCGAGAGAGTCTATGCCCCTTAATGGTGGGCATGGAGGCTTGTGCGTCCCGGGGCCCCTGGGTGGGGGGCTACACCAGTGAGCTGAGGTGTTCCTAGGCTTTGAGATGTGTCGTGACTTTTGCCTACCCGCTGGTACTACCAGAAATCAGAGAACAGAGAGATGTTTCCCCGCATGGTTGCAAACTGCTGAGATCCTGCTTCCTCTTTTCCCGTTGAACCGCTGAAGTGACCGTGTGGTGTCCACCTCCCGCGGGCCTTCAGCCTGACCTTGGATGGCTGCTTACGGGACTCACGCGCAAGGGTGGCAAATATGTGATGCCCAAGCCTAGAGGACTCCAGAACTCAAGGGAGGGACACCAAGTCGACCGTCACCAACAGGTGGTTCCTACTGAGTCAAAGTAACTGTTTCTTTTTTAGGAGTTCTTCTTTTTTTTTTTTTTTTATGTATTAGATATAACTTATTGCCAAATTGGTTTCCATCAAGCGAACTTTTAAGAGCCAAAAGGAATTTAATTTTATCTAAAAAGCAGCGAGCGCTCTCAAAGAGACAAAACTTGTAAAATCCCAAAGTCCTGAAACTGGAAGATATGATTTCTTCAATATTTCCTTAAATTTCTTTAATGTAAGACGTGATTACAACTTTCATAAGGAAACTAAAGGATAAGCACTGGTTGTGGACTGAACCCAGTTTGTGTGCCCCAAAGCTCATATATTGAAGTTCAGCCCTCAATGTGACTGTATTTGGAGGCAGGGCCTTTATGGAGGTGATTCAGTTTAAGTGAAGTCATAAGGACGGAGCCCTAATCTGATAGGACTGATGTCCTTGTAAGAAGAGAAAGAGGCCTCGGAGAGCTCTTTCTCCGCACACACAGAGAAGGGACCATCCGAGGACACAGTGAGAAGGTGTCATCGGCAAGCTGAGGAGAGAGGGCTCACCAGAAACCAACTCTGCCGGCACCTTAATCTTGGACTTCTAACCTCCAGAACTGTGAGAAAATAAGTGTCTGTTATGTAAGCCACTCAGTCTGGTTATGGTGACCCGTAATACAGCACCAGCCCTGAGAATTGCCTGACACTGGTTTTGAAGATCCAAAGGAAGACATAATCTTACCACACTGAGCAATAATACAAGGGAAATGAAGTGATGAAAGAAAAACATTAGGCACCAAGGGGGGGAAGTACAGGAAATCTAACATTTCCGTAAGAGGAGACGTGAAGCGATGTGGAAGGAGAATAATGATAATTAGGAAAGTAATAGAAGAAAACATCTCTGAGTTGACTCGATCTTCAGATTTTAAACACTTAATGAAAAGCAAAATTAGTAAGAATTTATATCAAAACCAGTATAAACAATAACAAAAACCAGCCCTACGTGCCTAAATGTACCCATCCTAAGGACAATGGATCTTCCACACTTCCTTAAAAAAGAAAGAGAATCATTCATTAGTTGATGGGCATTTAGGCTCTTTCCATAATTTGATGAATGGATAAGGAAATTGGGTTTATATACACAATGGAATACTACTTGGCAATGAGAAAGAATGAAATCTGGCCTTTTGTAGCATCGTGGATGGAACTGGAGAGTGTGATGCTAAGTGAAGTAAGACATACAGAGAAAGATACCATATGTTTTCACTCTTATGTGGATCCTGAGAAACTTAACAGAAGACCAGGGGGGAGGGGAAGGGAAAAAAAAAGTTAGAGAGGGAGATAGCCAAACCATAAGAGACTCTTAAAAACTGAGAATCAACTGAGGGTTGATGGGGGGTGGGAGGGAGGGGAGGGTGGGTGATGGGCATTGAGGAGGGCATCTGTTGGGATGAGCACTGGGTGTTGTATGGAAACAAATCTGACAATAAATTTCATATTTTAAAAAAAGACAAAAAAAAGAAAGAGAATCAGATTAGGAACAGACTTCTCATCTGTAGCCCTGGGAATCACAGCTATAGTTCTACCTCCCAAAGGAACCCCATTGAGTGACAAGGACACTAATACAAAAGCTGGACACATGCAAGATAGCATTACTAGGTCAGGGCAAAAGAAATACATCTTGAAACACTCAAAGTCTCAGAGAGTACACTACCCAGGTGTCCTATCTAAGGAGAATTCATGACAGGAGAATGCAAACCAGATGAAAATCAAACGAGATCCAAGATCTGCAGGGGACTAGAAATAGCAGTGGGCTTCTCACTTCTAATGCATCGAGTAAAATCTAAATGGATGGACTGGCAGTTAAAGTTGACCACGCATTTATACTTCTCTCTCCTGTGACCCCATTCAAAGGATTGTAAGTGAATTTTAAAAAGGAAAAACCCCACAAGGTCCAAAAGACAGTAGAAGAAACAGCGGCAGACGAGAGGTTTCAGTGGATGTTGGGCAATCAAAAGGTGGGGGGAGCAAGGTAGAGCCAAGTGGCTCCGCAGAACTGGACTCAAAGGCACCAGGGACAGCAAAGGGCGGGGCAGCACTGGGAGCTGGAACCAGGCAGACTGGTTAGAGCCATCTGCACCTGAACTGTACTCTCTTCCATCCCAGTGTCAGGAGGAAGCCCGGGGAGCTTGACTTGGAAAGACTTACAGTGCAGAGGACAGCAGACACAGCGGAGTGTGGGAGGTAATGCCTGAAGCTTAACTAGAGGGATTCAGTGAAAGTTTGCAGCCTGCCTGCAAGGACCTCCCCCAGAGCCTTCCTCAGGAGGCTGGCGGTCAAGCACGGACTCCCCAAGAGAAAGACTGGAGAGGATAAGTACCCCCAGACTGACAAGTTAACGCGAAGGTACGTGGGATAGAATGTATTGCTATTGGGTCTCGTTACTCACGCTGCTATCATATGGGTATTACTGATTTGTTCAGTGTACCAATAAAGAATACAGAATTGAATGCCTACCAAATTTAGAAGGTCCTGTTTGACCCTGGGTCAAGGGGAGAGGAGGGTAGAATGACATCCTAAAAATGACTTCCTGAAGATAGCTTACGATCACTCCAATGTCATTTTTTTTTTTGATATATACAAGAAATGTGTGGCCTGGAGAATTAAGCATAAAGGACTATGAGAATATTGCTTCCCTGTGTTTTGCAACCCATGATATAAATGTCTCCACGAGGCAGAACTGATACACACATATCTGGGATGCTATAAAAATGCTGTTTTCATGGGGTTCAATCTACTAAAGAGGGGCTCGGTATGACAGCATGGGTGGAGAAAGGGATTGTTCTGGTTTCTGAAGTTCCAGGTTTCAAGTCCTGGAGAAATCTCTAACAGGAAATAACCTTGGTAACCCAGGAGCAAAGCTGGACTTTTAGTGGGTAGGCATCTTTGAGCCACAATAAGATTTAGAATTAAGGACAGAAAGACTTCCGAGAACAAAAATCATTGTATTGATCTTTTCCGTTAGAAGGAATAGTTTGCGTTTGGTGTCTTTGGTATTTGTACTGTTAGAATTTGGCTAATTATAAATGAAAACCTTGAACTCAAATTTAAAATGTCTGTTAAAGGATGTCCATTCTCACAACTTTTATTCAACCCAGTACTGGAAGTCCTAGCCATAGCAAACAGATAACATAAAGGAGTAAAAGGCATCCAGATAAGTAAGGAAGAAACAGAACTTTCACTGGTTGCAGATGGCATGATACTCTATATACAAAAACCCTGACGATTCTACTAAAAAACTACTAGATCTGGTAAAATGAATTCAGTGAAGTCGTAGGACATAAAATCAATATACAGAAATCAACTGCATTTCTATACACTAAAGATGAGGCAGCAGAAAGAGAAATTAAGAAAACCATCCCATTTACAATTGCACCAAAAAAAAAAAAAAAAAACCGATAAGATATCTAGGGATAAACTCAACCAAGGAGGTGAAAAATTGAACTCTGAAAACTATAAAACGTTGATGAAAGAATTTGAAGACGACACGAACAAATGGAAAGACATTCTCTGCTCATGGACTGGAAAAACAAATATTATTAAAATGTCTATATGACTCAAAGCAATCTACAGAATTAATGCAATCCCTATCAAAGTAACCACCAGCATTTTTCACAGAACCAGAACAAAGAATCCTAAAATTTGTATGAAACCACAAAAGACCTCAAATAGCCAAAGAAATCTTGAAAAAGAAAAACAAAGCTGGAGGCATTACAATTTTAGACTTCAAGTTATGTTACAAAGCTAAAAGAATCAAAACAGTGTGGTACTGGCACAAAAATAGACACATAGATCAATGGAACAGAACAGAGTGTCCAGAAATAAACCCACACTTGTATGGTTACTTAATCTTTGATGAAGGAGGCAAGAACATGTAATGGGAAAAAGACAGTCCCTTCTACAAATGGTGTTGGCAAAACTGGACAGCTACATGCAAAAGCATAAAACTGGACCACTTTCTTTCACCATACACAAAAATAAACTCATAATGGATTAAGCACCTAAATGTGAAACAATAAAAATTATAGAAGAAAGCACAGGGAGTAACGTCTCTGACTTTGGCCAGAGCAGTATTTTTCTAGATATGTTTCCTAAGGCAAGAAAAACAAAAGCAAACATGAACTACTGGGACTGCCTTGAAATAAAAAGCTTCTGCACGGCAAAGGAAACAATCAACAAAGCTAAAATACAACCTACCGAATAGAAGATATTTGCAGATGATACATCTGATAAAGGGTTAGCATCCAAAATATATAAAGAGTTTATACAACTCAACACCAAATAGCAACAAATAATCCAATTAAAAAATGGGCAGAAGACATGAACAGACATTTCTCCAAAAAAGCCATCCAGATGGCACACTGGTACATGAAGAGCTGTTCAGTATCACTCATCATCAGCAAAATGCAAATCAAAACCACAATGAGGTGTCACCTCATACCCGTCAGAATGGCTAAAATTGAAAACACAAGTGTTACAGAGGATGTGGAGAAAAAGGAACCCTCTTCCGCTGTTGGTGGAAACGCAAACTGGTGCAGACGCTGAGAAAGACTGTATGATGTTTCCTCAAAAAGTTAAAAATGGACCTACCATAGGATCCACCAGTAATCACACTACTGAGTATTTACCCAAAGAATATGAAACACTAATTCAAAAGGATGTATGCACCCCCATGTTTTTGCAGCATTATTTACAATAGCCAAACTATGGAAGCAACCCAAATGTCCTTCAAAAGATGAGTGGATAAAGAGGATTTCATACATATATTACATACATATATCATATATATAACATAATGTATTATATATATATATAATATATATTATATATAACACAAAATCTCTGGCTGAGGACTTTGCAGAAGGTCCAGGAAGTCAGATTAGAGAAGAACAGGGCCTCTGGAAGAGAGAGACAAAGAGAATGAAGGGAACTGTTTACCCCAAGTTGATCAGATACGAAGGAGTACTCCGGAAGAAAACACTGCTTGGCATATGGTCGATCAGATGCCACGTGTGGGTGAGATACAGGTACGTAAAAACCAGGCAACTGTTAATTTCAGAAAAACGAAAACAAATTGTACAGGAAAAAAATATACAATCTTCTACTTGCCACCACAAGGAACATTATTTCCATAACCACAATCATGTAAACATTGACTGTTAGTGAACAAACAAGAAACAATTCTGTAGACGTTTTGGGGAGGATGAGAGCAGGGGAGAGGGGGTTGGGTGGCATTATGACAACATTTTGACTCAGTTGAACAGGATGTTAATGGATAAGTTCTAAAAGCTAGTGAATAAGAAACTAGGGATATGAAAGTATTTAGAAAGCTGCAGGTTAGGGGCGCCTGGGTGGCTCAGTCAGTTAAACACCGGCTCAGGTCATGATGTCAGAGTTAGTGAGTTTGAGCCCCACGTCGGGCTCTGAGCTCACAGCTCAGAGCCTGGAGGCTGCTTCAGATTCTGCGTCTCCCTCTCTCTCTGCTCTCCTCCCCCCTCCCGCACTGGCTCGCACTCTCTGTCTCCGTCTCTCTCTCTCTCTCTCTCTCAAAAATAAACATTAAAGAAAAAAACAAAAGCCTGCAGGTTAATATCAGAAGTGAACAGTTCAAGCAGGCAAAAAGAAATTGCTTCTAAGGGAGCAGGCTTGAGGAAGGGCTGGGGGTGGGAGGGTAATTAATTCTCCTAAATCTTCTGGTACGACGTGACTGTGTGATGATTTGCAGGTACTGTGCTTACAACGAAAGCCCTTTATGCCTCAGCTTGTCCCGGCCTCACCTGCCGGTTCCTCAAATCTCAGCTGCGGTGCAGCCTCCGGCCAGCCTCCTGCAGGTGCAGCCTGACAGTATCTGGCGTCCGGCCCACGTATGCTTCTTACTTCCTGCCCTTGAGCTTCTCCCGGAGACCCAGGCAAGAGCCACCTCCCTTCTGATGTACGTTCCACCTGGAAATAGAGTCGAGTTGACACCCCCTGAGTCACCTCTTTGACCAACTGGTGTAGGGGGAGAATCCTGAGCTGACAGAGGCATCCCTCCCTCTTTCTCGGGAATGGACAGACAGCGCCAGGACACGTTCACGCAGCTGTCCAGGCTGTCCCCCGATAGAGCAACCAGTCACCTGCCATCATGACCAAGCAATAGTGAATCCTTGAACCGGCTCTCCCTCCTTCCCTGTTTCACCTCCTATCACTCCCCGTCCCCTGGAGCAAACCCCCGGTTTGTCTCGTTCGGTCTTGGGCTTTGCTTTCTGGCAAACCCAGGTTAGAACGAAACTGATTAAAAACGTTAAAAAAAATTTTTTTTTAATGTTTATTGATTTTTGAGGGAGAGACAGAGTGTGAGAAGGGGAGAGGCAGAGAGGGGGAGACACAGAATCACAGAACAGTTTTCTAAATGTTTTCTGATCGTTATAATCGTGGGTCCCGATTTATCTGTTGTTTCCTACTATGTGGCCTGGCCGAGTTTGGGGGGTTTCTTCCTATACTAACTCCCTCTCCTCCATCCACTTACAGCTGTTACCACGCTTCTCCATTATGAAATATTAGTATTAGGGGTAAATATTAGTATATCTAATGCTCTATCATCCACTGGTATATGAAATTAAATAATGGTCATTCTGTCCCCATAAAACACTTTGCCAGCTCAACCCCCTTCACTCTCATGGTGAAGGAAACTTTATTTTTTTACTTGCTATTTCCTTCCTCCTTCAACTTTGAGCTTTGCTGAGACTGCCCATAATTATAAATGTCACCCCATCAGCTTTCCCCTTCAGGTATTTACCTTTGGTTTCGAAATCCTACATTTATACTTTGTAATTCTTTGTTACATTATCTTTTTCCGTTTAGATCTATTTTTAAAATCTGATTATTTGATTCATTTTCATTTACTTTGGCCTTTATTGAAAAGTTTTTAGGGGCGCCTGGGTGGCTCAGTTGGTTGAGCATCTGACTCGTGGTGTCGGCCCAGGTCACGATCTCAGGGTTCGTGGGTTTGAGCCCCACATGGGGCTCTGCACTGACAGTGTGGAGCCTGCTTGGGATTTTCTCTCTGTCTCTCTCTCTCTGCCCTTCACCTGCTCGCATTCTCTCTCTCTCTCTCTCTCTCTCTCTCTCTGTCTCAAAATAAATAAATAAACGTTTAAAAAAAGAAGGGAAGAACTAAAAATAAATCTGTCACTTAGGTCAATAAATGGGCTGAAATCTCCCTTTAAAAAATAGACCCTCAAATTTAAAAAAATAAAATAAAATAAATAGAACCTCAGGTTGGTTCAAAATGAAATTTTCATCTACATGCAGTTTCTAAGAGACACCTCTAAAAGTAAACACTAGTGAAGAAATGTTCATTTTAATACTCAACGCTACACCAGGAAAATGTGAATAATTAAAAAACAAGAAAGGAGGTATTTCAATGCAAAGATAATTCAAGGCCTGAACCATGGAGTGAAGAAAAAGATTACATTTTTCTCGTAATAGATACAATCCTTGAGGAAGATGAAAACAGACATGGACCTTTGTGCAATGAAAAACGTGACAGCAAAATACACAGAACAGGGGCGCCTGGGGGACTCAGTCGGTTAAGCGTCTGATTTCAGCTCAGGTCATGACCTCATGGCTTGTGAGTTCAAGCCCCGTGTGGAGCTCTGTGCTGACAGCTCGGAGCCTGGAACCTGCTTCAGATTCTGGGTCTCCCTCTCTCTCTGTCCCTCCCCGGCTCGTGCTCTCTCTTTCAAAAATAAATAATAAACATTAAAAATAAATAAATAAATAAATAAATTCTTTAAATTAAAAAAAAAAACTTTTTCTTAATGCACAGGACAAAAACACCCAGAAATTAAGGAGGGCTTGACAAAATCACTCTGGGGGTAGATTTGATTGCACCTCTGGAGTGTTTAAATATCACAACCGATAAGTTCATCTAATAGCTCTGTACGAAATCCTTTCCACCCTGGAAAGCATGTTTAACAATCAACATTTGGGAGCCTGGGTAGCTCAGTCGTTAAGCATCTTGACTTCGGCTCGGGTCATGATCTCACGGTTCGTGAGTTCGACCCCTGCCTCTCTCTCTCGTTCACCCTTCTCCCTCTCCGCCTCCTGGGATTCTCTCTCTCTCTCTCTCTCTCTGCCCTTCACCCACTTGCACCCTCTCTCTCTCTATAAACCAACCAACCAACCAATATCAACATTTACTTCACCTCCAAGAAAACAGACTCTCTCCATAAGAGAGTTCATAGATCTCATTTGGAAACACACCCCTCATACGCTGTGGCCATTTTTGTCCCTCCCCTTCCCACACACGGGGGGTGCATCCATGAAGCCCCAGTGTGGTACCGAGCAGGGGCAGAGGCGGGGGCGGGAGTCGTGCAGAGGGAACTGGCGTCACTTGCCGACACAGCTGTGTTTGCTCAGCTTTTCTCGCATTTTCTCATTCAGTTCTCAGCACAGTCCTATAGAGGAATCGCCAACCATGTTGGGGGTGATGGACGGTTATTCTCACTGCTCCCTGTTTGGACTATCAGATCCCTATCAACACCAGCAAGCAAACTCCCTGCCCTTCATTGGAAGGAGGAGCTGTTCCCTCGGCCTCAGACTCCAGGCCCTTTTCCCCTCTCCGGGAAAGGTGTCTTTCACCTCCGTGGTAAAATGGGGACTGTCACACTGACCCACTTCCCAGCAGGGCTGGGCGACGTAACGACTAATTACAAAGGCTAATAAAATATTTACAGAGCCTCTGGCACACTTTGGATGTGCAAGGGCTTACTTAATAAAAACAATGACGGTGCTGGATAAACACTGCACAGAGCCTAGTGCCACTCTGGAGAAGAGTAAACAACTTGCCACGGTAATTTCAAGCTCTATTAGATGCTTGCAGCAAATATCACTGTTCTCCGAGAGGAGAGAAAATCTGCCACGCAGGAAATCTCGACTGAAGGCCACAGCCCAGCCATGCAGAGCAACGCGGTTTGATTAAAATGAGCAGTGACCTTTTGTGCCAGCGCTGGTGCGTCTGGGCTTTTTCAGAATTCGGGAAGGTAGAAGTGAGTTAGCTGCATACAACTGGGGCCCCAGCTCCAGCGCCTGGCCTGCTTTCTAAAGGAACCACTGTCTAGGAATCCGAAACAGAGGCTGCTGTTCCGGGCTGGCCAGGCCCCAGAAAGGGAGGATGTCTTGTGACAAGTGCAGGGGCGTTTTGCATCTTTGCAGGGGACGGGAGAAAGAGCAAATGGCATGGCCCGTTTATGTAACAGAAAGAAAGCCAGTGCACGAGAAGTCCCCCACGAGGAGCGGACGGGAAGACAGAGCCCACGCCAGGAAGTTGGTGCAGGGTATCAGAAGTAAGAGAAAAGCTGAAAGGGCACCTGGGGGACAGTGGGGCCACCCTGAGATCCGCAGCAGTGGGCAGCTGCTCCCAGCCTGGGCCGGGGGGAACAAAGATGACGGTGGTGGTGTTGCCAGAGCCCAGATGTGAGCTGGACGCACGAATAAAATGCAGCCGCAGCCAGAGACATGTCCCAAAGAGGAGAAGGGAGGGGAGAAGTCCTAGGACGCGTGGTTTGCGCGGGGGGGCACCTGTGGCACAGAGCAGAGCCAGGGAGGGCTCTGAGGGTCACAGGTGCTCAGCATAGAGCAGGGCAGTGGCAGGTGGGGCCAAGCAAGGTCTGGCTAAGCCAGATAGGAAGCCAGGCTCCCACTGAAGAATAATGGGAAACAGTTGATGGTTTTTAAGATGTTTTGTAACGTTTATTTTTGAGAGATGCAGAGCACGAGCGGGGGGGGGGGGGGGGGGGGGGGGGGCGGCGGGGGGGTGCTGCAGAGAGAGAGAGGGAGACACAGAACCGGAAGCAGGCTCCAGGCTCTGAGCTGTCAGCACAGAGCCCGATGAGGGGCTCAAACCCATGAACCGTGAGATCATGACCCGAGCCGAAGTCAGCACTTAGCCAACTGAGCCACCCGGGTGCCCCAACGTTTGCCAGTTTTTAAACCAGGGGTGGCTTTCCCTATCCCACACACTAGATAAACAGCAGATCGGGAGCAGAGCTCCCTCCTCGCTGCCAATCTAGCTCACGAGTTGTCACCTGGTGAGCTCGGTACCAGCAGCCCCCACCCGAGAACGAGTCTGTGGGTCAAGGGATAGGATTCTGATCACTTAACACAAGTTGTAAACTCCCAAGGCTGGCGGCCTCTGGGAGCAGGTGAGTGCTCTCTCTCTCTTTCTCTGAATTTGAGTTCTAGCTTTTTTTACTGCTTCAAAGACCTGGTGCCAGGGGCGACCTAGTTCTCACCGGTTTACCAAATTCTCATACACGTAACTGTGGGATTCCAGCTACAGAAAGTCACCTTTACCTCCATCGCAAATGACCGAGCTGGCACGAGGGTCAGTGAACAGGGCAACGTGTTAACAACATCACAGTAGGAGAATCAGTTGGGTGGCCCCAGGAAGCAGTCTAGAAAGTTCCAGACAAACCCTCCGTTCATTTTTCCTCGGTAAGAACGGTGTTTAAAATTGTAAACTTGTCTTATGAATCAAGCAAGGAGAGTTAAGTTCATGGGGTGTTAATTTAATGGCTCACTTGGGCTTTGACTAATTTTGTTCTATGACAGCGGGATAATTTTAGAAACTTCACACTGGGAAGGGAAGAGGAATTCATTCCCATTCACTCTGTGTCAACAGAGCTGAACCGCTGGAAACAAGCGTTCCTTTAGGCAGGCAGGTAGGTGGGGGTTCAAAATCTCACAGAGCGTCAGGGAGACAGGATACAGAAGGTTGTCTGATTTGTTGGAGGCAGAACTGGGGCCCAGAATCCAGAACTTGGCCCAGTGGTTGGGCTGGGGACACGGTGGGGACCTATTTGGTTAATAGTGCCTTCCCCCTCCCCCCCATATTTTGTTCTGAAGCTCCTTTTATTTCCAAATAGCTTGGTAAGAATATTTGTTCCTGGCCCCCATGGAAACAACACTGGTTTCATTTCTGGAGCCCCAAGAGTTGTGATATCTCTTTTTTTTTTTTTTTTAATTTTTTTAATGTTTATTTATTTTTGAGAGAGAGAGAGAGTGTGTGAGCAGGGGAGGGGCAGAGAGAGAGAGGGAGACACAGAATCTGAAGCAGGCTCCAGCCTCCGAGCTGTCAGCACAGATCCCGATGCAGGGCTTGAACTCACAAACCATGAGATCATGACCTGAGCCGAAGTCAGACACCCAACTGACTGAGCCACCCAGGCGCCCCTCAGATCTGACTCTTCACCCCATGACTCAATCATGTTATCTGGGGGTTAAATAGGGAATGCATTTCCCAGTGCCTAGCATGGTGCCTGGACACAAGAACTCAACGATGCCCCCTTCTTTTGTGATGATGTTGGTTCATTAGCCATTGGGCTGGACAGTCTCCCTTCGCCAGCTCAGGACCCCACAGTTACTAGCCACAAGCGCTTCACCCATCCCCTTGGCTTCCCACCCTCTCCACACCCTCAAAAATAACCTTCTTACACTCAGTTGTGCCCTCCTTTTTTTCCTGGACTGTTTAATCCAGTCATTGATTAAACTATATCTCACGGTAAAAAACCAGTTTGAAAACTCTCAGGGCCTGTTGTGGCCTCTTTGGCCTCTCAAGGCCGGTTGTGACATGCCTTTGTCTTTGTTATTTCATCTTTTCAAATTCCTCATCAGGCAGGTTGTGGGAGAGGAAGTTGGGGGAATTTACACCAAGGGGGGTGAT
Organism: Lynx rufus; assembly: GCF_022079265.1. NCBI lineage: Eukaryota > Metazoa > Chordata > Mammalia > Carnivora > Felidae > Lynx > Lynx rufus. The sequence goes on along the minus strand of NW_025814867.1, from coordinate 8,583,005 downwards.
CAGACATTTGGCTTATGGCCCATGGTACAGATCTTCTGGAACATGGTCGATCAAGAATATTCTATCCCTCTGTAGCTGCAAGTATGCTCATGTACCAGGGCCAAGCTCAGGTCCCGTGCACCTCTCCCCTGTGGCCAGAGACTGACGAATGGATAAAGAAGATGCGGTTTATATATACAATGGAATACTACTTGGCAACGAGAAAGAATGAAATCCGGCCATTTGTAGCAACGTGGTTGGATCTGGAGGGTGTTATGCTAAGTGAAATAAGTCAGGCAGAGAAAGACAGGTACCGTATGTTTTCACTCCTTGTGGATCTTGAGAAACTTAACAGAAGACCAGGGCGGAGCAGAAGGGGGAAAAAAAGTTACAGAGAGGGAAAGAGGGAAACCATAAGAGACTCTTAAATACTGAGAACAAACTGAGGGTGGCTGGGGGTTGGGGGGGAGGGGAAAGTGGGTGATGGGCATTGAGGAGGGCACCTGTTGGGATGAGCACTGGGTGTTGTATGGAAGCCAATTTGACAATAAATTGTATATAATATACAAAAGAGAGAGAGATGATGGACCCAGACCATTTGCTATGATTTCTGGGAAACCGAGCACCAAATTCCAGCTCCCAGAGACATGTTGGGCACATCATGAGCACTCAATACCCATTCGTGGACTAATAGATGAATTCTGGCATATATCCACATTCCCCTATGGGTGGCATATGGGGCCGTCAGAAACCATCAACTCCTCGCGTGTAAAGTGTGCCCCGTGTGTGTCCACTCCTATGCGTCCGGCCATTATCTGTAAAATGCAATCCTTAGACCTTTGGCAGATACCAAGAGTAGCAACCAGTTGGGTCTCTGGCTTTAAATTGTCTTCTCTAAGGGAATACACCATGCATTCTTGAGGTCGGCACACCATCGCAAACCTCAATTCCAGCTTCTGACCTGACTAAAAGTGGAAAGGATGAGAGGGCTCAAATCTCCGCAGCTGCTCCCTAGCTCTTTGCTGAAGAACCTAAACCAGAAGTGGCCCCCAGGATGACCCATCCTGAAGGGAGAGCCTTTTCCCTGGAGGATGTGCTTTGTGATGCTAATTGAGTATGAGGGAGTTGCTTAGGAAACAAGATTTGCTTTAGGTGACAGATCTTCGGTTAAACTGGCCAGGTAAGGATGAACTAGCAGCTTTCTGGAGCCTACACTCTACGGAAGAAGCTGCTTTGTGGGTGTGGCTTTGTGCCCTAAGCTAATGGGATTTCTAGCGGAGAAGGGCCTGAGGCCCTGAGCCCCAAAAGTAGATGTGATCCACCTCTGCCCAGAGACAATTTTCAGACAAACAAGTAGAGTTATTACAACTTATCCTCATGATCACAATTCCTGCAGATAAATAGAACTTGACCGTGGAGTAGCTGAAACTCTTGCCCGGGCCCCCCTCCCCCACCCCACGGAAGCAACCATTGTGTGGGTGCTTAGGAAAGGATCTACTGAATTACAGCAGAACCAACTGGTAAACAGGGACCTTCAGAAAGCTGATCTGACCCTCAGCCGTCCTCCTCCGCTTGCTCGAATTTGCACCAGGACATTTCCAGGACCTTCCAGACAGGTTAGCAGCCTTCACTCTGGCAAGCTTGATCGGTCTAGGCTCCTTTTGTGACAGAGGTTGGTTGTGACTTTCCAGGCCTACTTTTCAGAAAGAATGTTGTATTAATTCGGGTTCTCCAGAGAAATAGAACCAACAGAATATATACGTGGGGTGGAAGGGAAGAAGAGAGGAGAGATTTGTTTTAGGGAATTGTCTCACGTAATTATGGGGGCCTAGCAAGTCCAAAGTTTGTAGGACGCTGGCAGTCTGGAAATTCAGGCAAGAGTTAATGTTGCAGTCTTGAATCCAAAGACTGGAAACAGGCAGCATTTATATATTGTGCAGTCTTAAGCAGAATGCCTTTTTTCTCAGGACACCTCAGTCTTTACTCATAAGGCCTTCAACTAACTGGATAAGGCCTACCCACATTATGGAGGGTAATCTGCTTTACTCAAAGCCTACTGATTTAAATGTTAATCTTTACTCAAAATACAATGATTGTTAATGTTAATCACATCTAAAAAATACCATCACAGCAACATCTAGACTGGTGTTTGACTAAACAGCTGGGCCCACAGCCTAGCCAAGCAGACATGTAATATGAACCATATTATCTGACAAAGATCTCCCCAGACAGGTGTATGTTCCAACAGATATGTCCCCTTTACAGAAAACAGCCATCCTGAAGAGAAGTGACTGAAGGAGATATGAGAGTATAAGAAGGAAAAACGTGTACATTCTAGTATGATCTGGGTCTTAGTGCCCCATTTTCTTTTCTTTTCTTTTTTTTTTTAATTTATTTTATTTCTTTTTGAGCGAGAGAGAAAGACCGAGTACAAGCTGGGGAGGGGCAGAGAGAGAGAGGGAGACACAGAATCCGAAGGAGGCGCCAGGCTCTGAGCTGTCAGCACAGAGCCCGACACAGGGCTCAAACTCGCCAACCGTGAGATCGTGACTTGAGCGGAAGTCGGACGCTTAACCGACTGAGCCACCCAGGCGCCCCAATATCTGACTCTTGATATTGGCTCAGGTGGTGATCTCAGAGTTGTGAGACTGAGCCTCGAGTCGGGTACCCTGTCTCCCTCTCTCTGCCCCTTCCCTGCTTGAGCTCTCTCCCAAAATAAATCAATAAACTCAAAAAAATAAAATAAAGAAGAAAAAAGGACATAAACCTCACACCTGGGACAGCATGTGAACGACAGATGGTCATCTAAATAAGTATCTTGCTGATTTCTTGCTTTTTAAAATTTCATGTTCTATTTTCATAGATTCACAGCTAGCTCTGAGTAAATGAAGTCATTCTGTTTTGTAGACACTTAGAAATAAATGTCTACAATCTCTATTCTCTATTCTTGTCTCCATTAAAATTTTTAAAAAATATTTTTATTTTTTTGAGTAATCTCTACACCCAACATGGGGCTCAAACTCCCCATCCCAAGATCAAGAGTCACATGCTCCACCAACTCCCTGCCGGGTGCCCCTTCTTGGCTCTGTTCGTTGGACATCGTGTGGCATTTTGAGCCCTGCCCCAGATGCATAAATAAATACATACATACATACATACATACATACACATATATACATATGTATACACACATATACACATTTTTAAATGTTTTCTTTAAAAAAATTTTTTTAATGTTTTATTTATTTTTAAGACAGAGAGAGACAGAGCATCAGTGGGGATGGGGCAGAGAGAGAGGGAGACACAGAATCTGAAGCAGGCTCCAGGCTCTGAGCTGTCAGCACAGAGCCCGATGTGGGGCTCCAACCAAGGAACCGTGAGATCACGACCTGAGCCGAAGTCAGACGCTTAACCCGCGGAGCCACCCAGGCGCCCCCATTTCCTTTTCTTTTAATCAAAGTCACAGCTTGTTGGAACCATCAGGCGGAGTAGCCCCTTGCTCGCTGCAATTGACGATACCCCTTGAGAGTCCCCTCTCATTTTGTCTTGCTCCACCCCCCTCCCCCAGAGAGGAACAGCACACAAACCCCGCTGTGTTCCCTCACACGTGAGGTCATTTTGGGTTAAAAGGTAAAGAACACAGATACCCTCTCTTCTCTCCCATCCATCCACGATGAAGCCGTGCATATAGACATCGTAATGCTAAATAAACCACGTGTTTTCTTTCCTGGGTTTTCCTGAACTTTCCTACTTAGAACCAACGTATGCAAAATCGTTTAGGTCAGCCAACTGTATTTATCCAGGATCTAAATAAATCAACACTACCTTTTCTGACATTTTTAAATTTTTTTTTTCAACGTTTATTTATTTTTGGGACAGAGAGAGACAGAGTATGAACGGGAGGGGCAGAGAGAGAGGGAGACACAGAATCGGAAACAGGCTCCAGGCTCTGAGCCATCAGCCCAGAGCCTGACGCGGGGCTCGAACTCACGGACCGCGAGATCGTGACCTGGCTGAAGTCGGACGCTTAACCGACTGCGCCACCCAGGCGCCCCTGACATTTTTTTTTTTAATTTTTTTTTCAACGTTTTTTTATTTATTTTTGGGACAGAGAGAGACAGAGCATGAACGGGGGAGGGGCAGAGAGAGAGGGAGACACAGAATCGGAAACAGGCTCCAGGCTCCGAGCCATCAGCCCAGAGCCTGACGCGGGGCTCGAACTCACGGACCGCGAGATCGTGACCTGGCTGAAGTCGGACGCTTAACCGACTGCGCCACCCAGGCGCCCCGCCCCTGACATTTTTAATAAAGCAGAAAGTCTCTAAGTACAGTCCCATCACATGGGCCAACTGAGAACATCCAGGTGCGTTAAATCTGGGACTCACTTATATTCTTTTCTTTTTTCCTTTTTGGTCCTTCAGTCAATGCTTTTTTATGAAATGTAATTCATATTATTATTTTACAGATTGATACTCACTCTTCCATTAAAATGAAGGCCTTGATTCAAAAAGGTTAACAAAAGAAGAGAGTAGACATTTATACATTGACTCGAATTTGAATAGATTATAGAAGTTTTTTGCTTTATAAGATAATATCGCAATGTATAACATTAAAATTTAAAGTATTCAATTATTTTATTGCCAAATGCCATCATTTTTCAAATGACAAGTTTCCCTGCATTTTCTTACAATGTATAATTATATGTAAACAGATAACCCGAATTCAAATTAAAAATTTAAACTCCTTGCTGATCACTAACCTATGAATTCATGGCAGTTGCTATTTGAAACAGTAATGGGAATCTCCTAAAATCAGAAATTTTGTTGTTTTTTTAAACAAAATTTATATTAAAATGTAACACAAATACAGAGAAATGCACAGATCCTGGGTTTAACTTGATGAATGTTGGTTTTTATTTCAATATTTAATTTTAAACAATTTCTGGGTTGCAAATTATTCCCGTGTATCTTTCTAAAGCACCAGTAAAATTAGACTATATCTTTCTTGTTCGAAAATATAGAATGATGCATCTAAAAAATTGCTTGACATATGTTACCTGTGTGTCTTAACTTTTAGTGGTTGGGAGTTAGAAAATACTAGCCACAGGAGTATGAGCACATACCTCTCAGGGTTGTCAGTGGGGACGAGGGTGACCAGCTTGTCACCAATTTGTCCAGGACTTTGCTGATTTTAGCACTAAAATCAGTCCCAGACGAACCAGAACAATTGGTCATCTTAACAGGGACAGGATGTGGCCTGGTCTGACCATGGCATTTCCGTATTGAACCCTCTCCCCTCCCCCCTCCTCTCCCCTGGCCCTTCTCTTTTAGCCTCAAAATGAATCCTGTAATTGGATGGGGGTCCGGGGAGGTAAGGGGGGACCTGGGAAGTCCTGGGAGAGGACCTTACAGAGATTTCCAAAGAGGGATCTCAGTGCAAGTGTGAAATTACTTTTTCTCGAAGCCATTTACGTTGCTTTTATGCCACAGGTCCTTTTTGGGTTTGGTAATATTTTTCTGCCCGTCAGCCAGAGCCTTGGGGAAATCGGATGGAGAGTTGGATTTGCTTGACCTTGCAGCCCCCAGGCCTCAGTGGCTAAACCTGTACATGATCACTTGCCCTTCTGATCGGACACATTTCATAGCAAAAGGTCCTACAAGAATTTGTATTTCTTGGAACATGAAAAATACGGAGGGGAGAATTTTGGTGAGTGAAGTGGAGGGGAATAGAGAAATACTTACACTTTACCAAAACCTATTTAAATGAAGAGAAAAAGAGAAAACATGCCCCACACACCTGCCTACACAGAAAGAAAGAAAGCGTAAAGGAAAACGCAGGCAGCAGGCTGAAAACTCTGGCCCTCAAGCAGTTTGCTCGATCCAGACTTCCTGCTGGTTAAATTCTCTTGCAGAACACTCCCTGTGAAACCCTAGTGAGCCCTGTGCTTTGGGAGCAGGTACAAATGGGTATGGCTGTTGCCTTCGCCACTTGCTGGCTATTCAAACCGTGGTGAAATGCTTAAGAATTAGGAACTTCAAATTCCTCACAGAGAAAGTGAAAATAAAAATATTTATCTTAAAAAGTTGAACTGAGGATAAAATCAGATAATGTGTGTAAAGGTGTTAGCCAGGCGATGGCATATAACAAATGTTAAATAAATGCAAGATTACCTTGTCTCCTGACATTAACAAGGCATTCATTCATCATCCATACATCCATTTATTCGGCAAATATTTATGGTGCTGAACTGGCCCTGAGTGTAAGCCAAGAGTAACCCTGGTGATGAGCAAACCTGCTGGGTCCTGGCCCTCATGGAGTCCAAGAGGAGAAATTAGGCATTAACAAAGCTACACATAAGGAATTTTTAGTTACACGTGTATTAGGAAGAAAAAGAACATGGCCCCATGAGAAAGCCTACTAGACAGATATGAGTTTGTATGTGGAGGTCAGGAAAGCCTCTCTGAAGAACATATATTTAAGTTGAATCTGGAGGAATTGTTAGAGATAGCCCAGAAAAACCACAAGGGTGGGGAAGGAGGAAGAGGAGAACTCTGGAGTAGAGCAGGATATGTGAAGACCCTGAAGCAGGAAGAGCTTGGTTCACTCAAGATTGAAGAAAGGGTGTCATGGCCGCTTTGAGGGAGCTGGAGAGTGGGCTCCAGTAAGGAACGAGAAGAGCGGCCACCCCGAGTTGAGGGTATGTCGGTGGCCTCAAGCAAAGCAGTAAAAGCAGGCCAGATCACACCTGGCCTTGGGTGTTACATGTGGCAGAGATGACCAGCTTCCACCAAAAATCATGCTACCCCTTCCAGAGAACGGAGTTGTTTCTGAGAAGTGTTTGACAAGTCAGGACCCCTCCCCTTGCACTTAGATGTGGCTAGAGGCCACTTCGGGCTAGAAAATCAAGGCGATATGTGCCATTTCTAGGCTAAAACCTTTAAGAAGTAGGTCTACCTTCTCCAGACCCTTCCTTTCCCAGTCTTCCAGCTGGAAGCAGATGTCGATGAGGCCCTCAAAACCTGTGGGATTGTAATCTAGAAGGAAGTCTGGCCCCTAAATCCTAGAGGACGGCTGCCGGCCGCCTAGGCGCACTCACCCTGAACTCCTATGTGTCTGAGAATTGACCTTTGATTGTGTTTCAACCGCTACATGTCTTTTGTTCCATCTGTTCCAGCAGCTAGCATCGTTCTAACATCTAGGTTATGCTAAGGAGTTTTGATTTTATTCTCAAAATTGTATTTTGAATTCTATTTTGCTCTAAGTGCAGTGCAAACTTGCTGAAGGATTTTAAGCAAGGACATGACATGACCTGATTTTCACTATAAAATGATTACTCTGCCTGAGCAGATTAGGAGGTCTAAAATTTTGTAAGATGAAGCGCCTGTGCGGCTGAGTCACTTAAGCATCCGACTCTAGATTTTGGCTCAGGTCGTGACCTCATGGTTCATGGGATTGAGCCCTGAGTCAGACTCTGTGCTGGAAGCACAGAGTCTGCTTGAGATCGTCTCTCTCTCTCTCTCTCTCTCTCTCTCTCTGCCCCTCCCCTGCTTCTGCTCTCTCTCTCTCTTTCTCAATCTCAAAATAAATCAACATTTTTAAAATAAAATAAAATTCTATGGTAAACAAGGCAAGAGATGATCATAGCCAAGATTAGTGGTTGAAGTCAAGAGAGAGAAATTTGGGTGTGTGGGATGACCGAGATTCAATGATGGCGGGCGGGAGAGAGACAGATGTTGCAGGTCTACTCTGACTGGAGCATGTGGGTGCTCTGATGGTGAACTCTGGGAAGGGTCCTGGCTGGGGTGGGGGCAGAGAGTCCAGAATGAGCAGTGCGGAAGTGGGGATACTTCCGTGGTCAACTCTTTTAGTCTTCACTGTGGGGCTAATCTTCATGCAGTCACATTACCAGAGGGAGCCTTTGGTCCGGAGAGCATGAGGCATCTTTCCATCTTAAGTAGCAAACACATCATGCCATATATTCATTTGTTCATTCATTCATTCAACCAGGCACTGGGCTGGGGACAGAGTCGTGCTCTTGAGGAACTGATAGTCCTCACGTTCTCTGTCTTTAATTTCTTTCTGTTTATTTTAATTTTTGATAGAGAGAGAGAGAGAGAGAGACAGAGCATGAGCAGGGGAGGGGCAGAGAGAGAGAAGGAGACACAGAATCCGAAGCAAGCTCCAGGCTCTGAGCTGTCACAGAGCCCGACGGACGCGGGGCTCGAACTCGCAGACCTGAGCTCACATGACCTGAGCCGAAGTCGGACGCTCAACCGACTGAGCCACCCAGGCGCCCCACGTTCTCTATCTTTAATTGTGTATGTATATCTATCACACGGAATCAGTAGCCAGAAGTAGGCGGCCAAAGAAACTGACAATTAATGAAAATACCCTTTCTAATACGGAGAGGGTGGTGTGAGGGACAAGGGTAGAAAGAGAGCAGGTCTGAGAGCAGAAAGGGCGAGGAATGATAGTTTCCCTTAGAAATTTACAGGGTTTCCACCTCTGCAGTTTCACAGGATGCTTAAAATATGGGAGGGAGAAACCAAGTCCCAGGTGCACAAATCCCCCCAAAAGTTACAACTAAAACAGCCTTTGAGTCAAGGTCCATTTGCTCATCACTACGTGCCGCCAGGATGCTTCCTCAGAGTAGGAGAAGCGCCGTATACAAAGTAGGTCAGAGAAAAATGGTAGACTGTGAGGATTAGAAGAGGCTGCACCTGCAGAAGGACATAGTGACTGACACCCCTTCACCCGAACAGGTGCTCAAGACCTGGCTGTCTCCACTGGGTGAGGTCCCAGTGGCCGGAACGGATTTGGTCGGGTTCCCAGTATTGTGCCAGGGGGGCACGGCAGGTTGTGTCCCATGGAGCCTGATGGCCAAGTTGTGTCTCCAAGTCAGAGAGGAGGGCATTGGGCTGGAAACAAGGATATGCTGAAAAGGTCAGAAGAAAGACAGGCAGCAGAGCATCGGCATGTGAGAGACACAGCTGGTTCCCAGACCTCCGGGCCTGGGTGGATGGTGTTCCTGGGGCCTGTTTAGAGGCAGTCAGAAGCAGTGTCATTTCATCAGAGCCAGGAGAGCTTAGGAGGATAATCCAGGCAAGCCTGTGCTCAGGTGCGTGCACGTGTGTGTGTGTGTGTATGCGTGTGAGAGAGAGAGAGCATATGTGCACGCTCGCACACACACACATATACGCGCTCAGGGCATGTTGCATGATGGTGGGGAATCGGGGATGAGTAGAATGAAAACAGCAGACTTAACACGGAGAGAGCTAGCCTGGGAAAGCATTTGTTTCTGCCCCCGCTGGCTCTCTCTGCTTCACAAAGTCTTTCGATTTCGTTCCCAAGATTCATCACACACAGTTCCTTCTTACGCTAGTCTTACAACGAAGGAGGTCTACTGAAGATGTGGGGCTGCTTCCAGCTCTCCCCAGGACAGAAAGAGCCCCTTAAGCCTTTGCTAGAGAGAATCAGTGGCAAAAACAGATTCTGTGCTAATATCAAACACTTGGGTGCTCTCTGTAAAAGGCGGCCTGTTAAATACAAACAGGTTTAATGTTGCCACATTCTGTTAGACTTTTCATGAATATATGCTTATAAACCAGGAAAGCTCTGCTTATATATTCAGTGCCTTAATTTTCAGACTGAGAAAGGGGGTGTCCCAGCCCATACGGAAAAGGATTCCTTAAGGATTATATGCAATTTAACAACAAAGTGCTGTGCTGTGATGTGCCAACCGCTTAAAAAATATTCTTTTAATCCTCTAAAAACCCCACCAGGTTAAGTGCTGTAATCATCAGATGAGGCCACTGAGGCTCAGTGAGGTCAGGTAACTTGCCCAAGGTAACACAACAGGGAGTGGCTCAGGCAGGATTTGAACCCAGGCCGCTGGGTTCCAGGGGCCCTGCTCTGAACTGTGATCCTCCTTCCAGGGGCAGGAAGGGCCACTGCTCTGCCTTGTTTTCCATTTCACTAGTAAACTTGGAAGAGAAGAGAATCTAATTGTAAGGTCCTAACCACATTTTCAAAATGGCAGATCTTGACCCAACAGAACAGCTGACCTAAGGAAGGAAGAGAGTGAGTGACGTTTATTGACCTCCTACTACAGGCCAGATTTTTACATATGTCCCTTTTGAAAGTCACTGAATGGTTACCTGCACTAAATGGGGATGTCAAAGTTCTCCTGCACTAAATGGGGATGTCAAAGACAGGAGTGGTTTCTCATTTCTCCTCATTCTTCCAGCTAGGGGCACAGAGGAAGGTTGACAAAGGAGAGAAGCCCACTGAGATTATTACTTGTTCGGTGTTGGGCCCGGCAAAGCGATCTGACCCATTCCCCTGCCGCTGGCATCATCGTCTAGGATTTTGCACACAGCAAACTTAGCCACTCCTCCTCATCCCCATTTCCTCCATAGTCTAGTCCCTTCTACACAAGCTCCCCTGGCAGACCAAGTCCCGGTTCATGATCATGGGCATCTGCCACTTCTTTGCAGGGCCAGCAGGAAATGTGCCACAGCACTGAACAGTAAACAATTCTGAGTCTCAGCCACATGTTATCTGGGCTGGGCACCAAAGCAGGCTCTGGTCCCTTGTCACTTCAGCAACAAAACTCCCTCTAGTTCCAACAATGATTTATCAAGTGAGCCCGCTGCTGGGCCTACCGTGTTCCTTTCATTTTGGGGGCACAATAGGTAAAATCCATTGGTGAGACAGAATGGCAGATTGAACTTACAGATTTGGACGTAGACACTTCCCTGAAAGGGGAAGGAGCATTCCATGCTGTTTGGGTTTCCTCCAGAATATTGCCCTAAGGCCTAATTAGAATGAGAAAAATAGATCAGCCTTTTCCATTTCACTAGAAAACTTGGAAGAGGGGCGCCTGGGTGGCGCAGTCGGTTAAGCGTCCGACTTCAGCCAGGTCACGATCTCGCGGTCCGTGAGTTCGAGCCCCGCGTCGGGCTCTGGGCTGACGGCTCAGAGCCTGGAGCCTGTTTCCGATTCTGTGTCTCCCTCTCTCTCTGCCCCTCCCCCGTTCATGCTCTGTCTCTCTCTGTCCCAAAAATAAATAAACGTTGGAAAAAAAAAAAAAAAGAAAACTTGGAAGAGAAGAGAATCTAATTGTAAGGTCCTAACCACATTTTCAAAATGGCAGATCTTGACCCAACAGAACAGCTGACTTAAGGAAAGAAGAGGGTGAGTGACATTTATTAACCTCCTACTACAGGCAAGATTCTTACATATGTTACTTTTGAAAAGTCACAATAATTTTACAGAGGGATTATTTCAAGGTGCAGTCTGGGAGGGGACCAAGATCCAGAGGTTATGTGACTCTCCCCAGGTCGTATGGCTAGTGGGTCACAGAACTTGAATTTGAACCTAGGTCTGTGTGACCCCCAAATTCATGATGTTCACACACACACAGAGCTGCCACAGGCCTTGACTGAGCCACCCACAAAGAATGATTTTTCTAGATTGCTGCAATAGATGTCTCTAACCTTTAAAAACAGCACGAGCTTATAAAAAAAAAAAAATTCTCCTATTTTGAAAAGTTAACATCTGTTCCAAGATTTATATGGTAAATAGCATAGTGGTATATTGTATTTTTGAAATACATTTTTGAAAAGCTGTCTTGACCCAACTGGACAAAAATAAACTGTACCAAGTAAAGGTGAAGAAAGGTAAATGTTCAAACAGTTCCATCCCGTGTGTCAGGATTTTTTTTTTTCCTGATCAAAGCTAACAAGCAACACAGTCAAACAAGGAGACAAAGTTAACTATTAACTTTGAGGTGAAAAGTCAATGTACATTCTTTGTACTACCCTGCCCACACTCCGGCAAACATTAACATATATGGGCAAGCACACCTTCCTGTGACTATACAAGTCTGTTGGATACGCTTGGGAAACACCTGCAGTGAAGGCATTGTCCAGTGCTAGGCCCTTCTGTTACAGAGACCTGGAAAAGTGACCTGCTTGAGGTCATTTGGCCGCTTACGACTGGGAGCCCAGAGAAGGGTAGTCCCTGACACTCCTACCCTTGTGTGATGGTTGAATAGTTGCGTTGTGGTTGGACAGAATTGCAGTACACGAAATGACTGCTTCCACTTTTGAAACAGTGATGAGCTCAGCATCCTCTTAGATCTTAACCCCGTACCTAAAATGAAAACCAAATTCTCACAGACCCCTCTGCCCTTTTGCCTCCAGTCGTATGATGTGGGGGCCAACTGTTGGACAACCATTGGCTCCATGACTTTCCAGGCTCAAGTTTGCAGACCGGTTTTCTAGAAGCAGCGTGGTGTAGCAGAAAAAGCATGGAACTGGCCTCAGACATGTCTGAGACGACAACTTAGCTCTGTCAGTGGGCAGTTGAGTGACAGGGAAAGTGGCTTTCCCTCCCAGATCTCAGCTTTCCCAGCGATGATATGGAAACAGTGTTACGCAATAATCCCTTTGTGTAGTGGGTCGAATACTGTCCCCTCCCAAATTCATGTCCACTCAAAACCTGAGAATGTGATCTTATTTGGAAATAGGGTCTATATAAATCCGTTAGTTAACACTCTGGATGAGCTCATACTGGATTAAGGTGGACCCTGAATCCAATGACTGATAACCTTTTAAGAAGAGGAGAGGGCAGAGACACAGAAAGAAGCCTATGTGAAGATGGGGTCAGAGGTTGGCGTTAAGCTGCCACCAGCAGAGGAGCGCCAGGAGCCATCAGAAGATGGAACAGTCAAGGATGGATCCTCCCCTAGACCCTTTGGTGGGATCGGGGCCCTGCCAACACCTTGATTTTGGATGTCTGGCCTCCAGAACTGTAAGAGAATAGAATTTTATTGTTTGAAAGCACCAAGTTTGTGGTCATTTGTTATGGCAGCCCAAGAAGGCTAATACACTACGCAGAGGGGTCAACGGAGTACTTACCGCACAGAAAATAATTGAAAAATGCCACCAACAGTTATTAATCACACATCATCATGTTCAGCCAGCAATGGGGGTACTCTGCAGTAGGTAACAGAAGTGTCACGATCCCAAAGCAAGACTAGAATCACCAGTTGGATCGACTGAGAATCTCCATGTTTTTCTATTCTTCTTTTTTTCACCACTAAAAGCAGAAATAATTTGTTTTGTTTAAACAACGCAATTTAACCATACAATCTGATGCTTAATCTTAAAAGAATCCATGACAATGCAAAATCCTAAAGAAATAGACTTCTAGGCTCTGTTTGGAAATAATTAAAACTATACAGCAAAAGTCATACCCACAGAGCTTAAGCTAACTGGTTTTAGTTCCCAGACTTCCTTATAAATGTCTGTCTGGCCCTGGGAAAAGAGCAGAACGGTGGATAATACGAGCGGGGCCCTGCCTGCAGAAGGAAGAAGAGTCCGGAAAACCCAGAAAAGCAACAGATAGAAGGATCATGTTTTAGAAGTTGAGGGCAGCAGGCCTCGCAGTACAGACAGGATAAAGACGACAAGAGCCATGAAATAACAACCCCAAAAGCTATATCATGGCCTACCTGTCAGTGGTGGAAAAAGTTGGAATGTTTTTCGCAGGCCTCAAAGCCTTAAAGCGTAGAACTTCCCCAGAGTCCACAGCTTACGCTCTGTTTAAAAAATCAATTCCATGGGGCGCCTGGGTGGCTCAGTTGGTTAAGCATCCAACTTGGGCTCGAGTCACGATCTCACAGCTTGCGTATGCAAGCCCCACGTCGGGCTCTGTGCTGACAGCTTGAAGCCTGGAGCTTGTTTCAGATTCTGTGTCTCCCACTCTCTCTGCTCCTCCCCTGCTCATGCTCTGTCTCTCAAAATTAAATAAACATCAAAAAAAATTTTTTTTTTAAATCAATTCCATCAGTATCAAGTGGCTTGAGGTCTGGGCTCCCCACGGTGGTGATATCAGAACTGAGGACCCACCGAATTGAGCGCAATAAAGACTATCGATGAATGGCTACGTCAGACCTTCTGGTGGGGTTGGGGGCAGGGGGGCTTCCTAGTTCAATAGTCTCACCCTCCCCTGGTCGCCTCCCTGATCCCACCTGTGGGAATGGGCCCTGTCTCTACCACAAGCCTCACTTTCTTCTGCCCTTAACTACCGTTCATACATCCACAAGTAGATGTTTTATCCACGCTGAGCCAATGAGAATCTGTCCTGGGAATTTGAAATCTGGAACATACACAAATATGGATTGGCGGTCTTTCAAGCAGAGTCACATGAATAGTAGACACTTAAAAAAATAGGTCTGAAACTCTAGGCTGATGCTGCTATGGGAAGCTCTAATCCCAGCCTTCCTGGAGCTAGGGGCTTCCCTGGTTTCTGGGATTCCATAAGCCACCTTAGCATTCTTCCAGTAAATTCTCATAATTAATTAATTAATGGTTTCCGTTACTTCTGCTCGTTCCACAGCCTCTAGGTGACACCCAAGGTGTGAGTAGCATGGATGGACCACCATGGCGAGGCAAAGGGGGTACCTGGAGGGAGCGCTGGCAAATAAACCAGTAAGGAAGTGGGGAGCGTGGCACAGAATTTCTAGTAATGCATCGGTGACCATCACTAATGAAATGAATAGGGCAACATTATCTTAGTAGCAGGCACCAAACTTCTCTTAATCAGGGAACTATCTTTGTTTTTAAAAAGCCTGGGGGGCTCAGTGGGTTAAGTGTAGGACTCTTGATTTCGGCACAGGTGATGATCTCATGGTTGTGACATCAAGCCCCACGGGGGGCTCCACGCTGAGCCTAGAGTCTGCTTAAGACTTTCCCTCTGCCCCTCCCCCGCTGGCACACACACTCTCGGTCTCGAAAAATTAAAAAATAAAAATGAATAAATAAAACAGGACAAAACAAAACTGTCAAAAGGACGCAGGGAAGCATTTTTGAAAGCCCCTCGAACGGCAGTGTTTGGGAGACGAGTTTGCTGAGAAGTACAATAGCATAACGGAAGCAGAAAGTTTCTGAAATTCCCAGACCGTGCTTAAAGTTACTCGTGATGATAAAAGATAGAAGGCGGAGAGAGAAGGAGGCAGGGAGGTGTTTGAATTCTGTGTGAAGTCGGGTGAGACCCCCTTCTTGAGATCCGCTCTCCTCAGCCTTTAGGAGGCTGGATTCACCAAATCCACACGAGGGCATGTGTGGATGCCCAAATTCACCAAATCCACACATGCTGGATGCGAACCATTGTTTGTTGCTGGAATGAAACACCAGCTCGAGTTTCTCATTGGGATTGACATGTTATAAAACATCCCACAAAGCTAGAGCCTGTGAGGCAGTTGACCTGGGAGAACAGAAGTTCCCAAGAATTGGCAGAACTGGGGAGAACATTGGGGGAGTGTTGTAGGCTCCTTCGGCCGGTGGAATGGGCCTGGAGGTGACGGGAAGACAGTTTCGAAGTAATTTCCCCCAGACCTCCAGGTGCAAAGATGATCCCCAGATGCCAGCTGGGATTCAGGTAACAAAGACACCCCTGAGCGAGCGAGTTGTAATCTCATTCCCGGGAGCACGTGGGGCCATTCCTTTGGCTTTCCTTGTTCATCACGTACCCTTCTCCGAGAAGAATGTGACACAGCTATCAATGCCTTCCCGAAAACAGTGTGCGTAACTCAAGGTAGAGGACCGAAGACAGTTCTGTGCAAGCTCAGACTGGTTTGAGCAGACAGCATCTTGACACAGTACTGGTCCTTCTGCTTTCTGCCCCCAAGGCTTCTCCCAGGCCAGCTGGCTCTCTCTGCCTGCGCTTGAGTTCATGGTTAGCCCTGCAGGGGCACCCCCCAACTAGGGGGACGCTTGTGGATAAATGCCTGGCTGGATGAACATCCATCTTTTGGACGGACACTTCTAGGAGACACTTCTTATGACTCTCGGGAGGTCCCAGTGGAACTGAGCACAGTTGCACACAGTGGTGACTCAAGCCCCTTTCCTGGCTTTTCCTCCTCGCCAGTCTCACTCTCCCCACTCTCTCCCTTCTGCTTCTTCGGGTCACCTCTCAAATAAGTGTTCCCAAGTTCTCATCGCAGGCTCTCCTTTCAGGGAAACTCCAGCTAAGACGGAAATACTGGGTCGTTTTGATAAGATAAAAGGCAAGCGGATTTGTTTTGACATGAGAGGAAGGCAGAAGGTGTCAAATGTTCCGATGTCCCATGAGAATGCCAGTCAAATGTCCCAGAAACTCTGAAAATAGGAGGCCCCAACTTCAGAACCCCACACTCATCAATAAAGAAGACACACTCAATTCTGAGACTACTCCAATGCCCTGAGGCACCTAAGTGGTTACCCTATAATTGCTACCCACCAGTGGGTAGACTTGTTCCTTTGCTTTAGATGGCCAGGAGAGCCCATCACTCCACTCATGGCCAGTGTCTTGCCACATGAGAAATGCAGTGGAGAAGTAAAGGTGTAAGTCATTTTGAAAGCTTTTAAAGCAACACACAGCTCTTAGAATGCGAACTCCAGGAGAAGCCAGCTACTGTGTAAGAACTCCAGCTATTCTAAGACTGTTGTCATGTGAAGCCTAACCTAGCCATATGGAAAGAGGCTGAGCGGACCCCATTCTTCCAGTTGTCCTGGCCGAGTCTCAGAGCATGTGAGTGAATAAGCCGCCTTGGATAGAAGCCCAGCCAAGTGTTCAGATGACTTCAGCTCCAGCCGCCATGTGACACAACTTCATGAGAGGGCCCAGGTGAGAACTGCCCAGCTGCTTCCAGCCCATCTGCACAGTTACGAGAGGGATTGACAAACCGTTGCTTTGAGCCGTATAAAAAAAGTGATTTAAAAAATTCCTGTTTTTGTTTTTGTTTTGGTCTCTGATTGCCATGAGAACGTGCCTTGGCTAGCCTGCTGGGGATTGAAGGGTCGTTGGTAGAGAAGCAAGTTGAGTCAGCCAAGGTCATCCTGATCAGCCAACAGCCAGTTGCCTGTGCTCGTGTGGGAGACAGAAAATGTACCAAATGGAATTTTGAACATGTCCAAAGGATCTCCAGGCAGAATATTGAAAGTGTCAGCTGGCTCTTACTTTCCATATATGCTAATATACCACAAGAAGAAATGAACGCACAAAGAGAACGGGCTGGTTTACAGGCCAACTTTAGAGGGAATATAGCCATGCTTGATTTGAAAAATGAAAACTTTCTCATCTCTAGTCTCTGGAGTGAGGAAAAGGTGATCAAATTAACACACGCTATCACGGCAATATCAAACCAAGGATGTGGTTGTGAGATGCTGAGAGAATCAAGGTAGTTCCCGATAAGTCCACTCAGCTAGACAGGAGGGTTTCCAGGAATTTTAAGGGTGATATCTCACAGCAAATTACATGCCCAAAATAGCAGTGATTAAGTCTATAGTGAGAGACTCATTTTGAAAAGGATTACGAATATGACCTTGTCTATTCTGATTACTCTGTAAATAAAATAGAACCTGGCACACAATATATATTCGTTCAATGAATGATTGAATTAATGAATGAACTTGAAGGAAAAAAAGTCTAGTATAAAACATATGTGCTAGGATTCATTCATTCATTCATTCATTATGCAAATATATATTGTCTAATATGTACCAGAAACCATTCAATTTGTTGGGGATACAGCAGGACACATACACACATAAACAGTGAAAAGTGAGATTCCATAGAATGGCAAGTGATATGAAGAAAACAAAGAAAGTTAAAGGGATAGAAATTGACCAGGGTAGGAGAGTGGTGGTTGATATTACATAGGCTGGTCAGGAAAGGTCTATCAGAGGAGGTGATATTTGAGCAGATCCCTGAATAATGAGAAGAGGTAGCTAAACTCTTGGGGAGTGGGTGTCACGGAGAATTTCCAGGTAGAGGTAATGGCAGGTCTACATGCCTTGAGGTGGGATCAAAGATGAGTCTTCAGTTTAAATGTGCTGCAGAGGTAAAGTCAATTCTGGATTATCATATTTTCTGGAAGCTGACGAGGACCATCCTATTGTCTGAATACGTAGCAATACATTTCAATACAGTCAGCTCTCCTTTGGTGAGTGATGGTGGCTTCTGACAGGAGAAGGAGGAGTCTGGAATAAGGGAAGGATTCACGGGGTAGAGGAATTGAGAAGGAAGTTGCATGCATTTAGGTTTACAAGTCCAATATAAAAAGCTGAGGGTTTTTAGATTCTCCACTTGGTTGTGGGATTACTCGGTCTTCAGCCTCCTTCCACTAAAGCAGGCATTTAAAAGTGGCTGGTTCACGTCTTTAAGGATCTGTGCTAAGAAAAACACCCAGCAAGACTGGCTATGCTTCCCACCTTAAAGATGGGGGAACTGGATGTTTCAACTGGCATCCCAAAAATAAGTAGAGATGTTAGGAATTGAATTCAGCCATTGGAGAATCTACTCCATATGAAATCCAACCTCCAAGATGGCTCCACTGAGTCTTATTTCCTGGTATTCATGCCCCCGTGTGCTACTCTCTTACCGAATGAAGGCTGGCCAATGTGACCAGAAGATTATGGGGAAAGTGACAGCGTGTGACTTTTGAAGCTAGGTCACAAAAGGTATTGCAGTTTCTGTTTTGGGAGCACTCACTCCAGGGGAAGCCAGCCCCCATGTTGTGAGGGTTCCTGGGCGGTCCTGCAAGGAGTCGCACGGAACCTGCTTGGCAGTCTTTCTCTGCTTCTCCCCTGCTTGTGTGCAAGTGTAATGACTCTCACGAAAGAAAGAAAGGGAGAAAGAAAGAAAGAAAGAAAGAAAGAAAGAAAGATTAAATAGATATAGATATAATTTGGTACATAACTATACTAAAATTTTTGTTTATCTGAAATTTAAATTTAATGCACTGTCTTGTATTTATCTGACAACCCTACCTCATGGAAATGAACTCAGACCCCGCCCCCATCAGCATGGTCCCCAGTTGGAAGCCACGTGAGTGAATCATGTTAGATTTTTTTTTTAATGTTTTATTTATTTTTGAGAGAGAGAGAGAGCATGCGTGCATGAGTAGGGGAGGGGCAGAGAGAGGGAGAGAGAGAGAGAGACACAGAATCTGAAGCAGGCTCCAGGCTGTGAGCGGTCAGCAGAGAACCCCACATGGGGCTTGAACTTATGAACCATGAGATCATGACCTGAGCCGAAGTCGGACACTTAACCAGCTGAGCCATCCAGGCGCCCCGTGAGCGAATCATCTTAGAAGTGGATCCTCCGGCCCCAGTCAAGCCTTCAGATGATGCGATCGAGGCTGGAAACTTCTGAAGAAATTCCCAAGTCGGAACCACTCCGCTAAGCAACTCCCAAACTCCTGGTCCACAGAAACCATGAGACCTAATACATGATTGTATTGTTTTAGGCCCCTAAGTGTTGGAGTGATTTGTTTTCTAACGTTAGATAAACAATACATTCCATAAAACTCTATTAAGCCTGTGTTAGTCCCTTCAGGCCACTGTCACAGAATATCATAGACTGAGTGGCTTATAAACAACAGAAATTCACTTTCTCACGGACCTGGTGACTGGGAAGTCTAAGGTGAAGGCACCTGAGGATGCAGTATCTGGTGAGAGCCCGTTTCGTGCTCACGGATGGCTGTCTTTCTTCCGTGTCCTCCCATGGTGGAAGGGTGCCACAGTTTTCTGGGGCCTCTTTTTATGAGGGCTCTAATCCCATTCATGAGGACTCTGCCCTCACAATCTAATTACCTCCTCCAAATGCCACCACGCTGGAAGTTAGGAATCAACATATGGGTTTGGGGAAGACACAAACCTTCCTCACTGCCAGGGACCGTGTCCACAAAGACGACTAAGGCAGAGTTTCCGGCCTCGAGGAGCTCAGAGTCAGGTGGGGAAACAAAGGCGGACAGGACTTGTTGACCCGGTACTGTGATCAAGGGACAACAAACGGCCTGCAGGACAGCATGACTCATTCTGGCAGGGTTTTCGGGGTGGGGGGGCTCCCAAACGAGAGGAGTCTTGAGGTAAATCTTTCGGGAAATCCTAATTCCTCAGGCAGGTGGGGGAAGGGTGAGGAAACCAGATGGTCATTCTGGGCAGAGAAAATGGAGAACCACAGGAAGCTAGTTTCACTGGAACGCAGCGTGTGTGAACGGGGACCCCGGCCACGTGGCTGAGGCAGCACCGGACCAGCAGTCACATAGGCTGTTCCTGGAGGGACAGCGGATTAGTAGGTGCTGTGTTAGGAGGCTGTTGCCGTGGACGGATAGACAGTGATGTTCTGGGCCTGGGCAGTAACCCTGGGATGGAGAGGAGACAGGACAGGACTGACAGGGCCTCCTTGCCCAGTGTCCGGCAGGAGCAGCTGCTCCCCGAGTTGTTTGTTGAGTGAGTGACGGATGGGTGTACAGGGGGCTGACTCGAGCAGGGCTGTCTGCGTATTGATCTGAGAGGCCGGGGCCAGATTTTCCCCGAAATGGGAGCTCGGGGTGGATTTTTGCGACGGGCACGCGGAGTCCCACGTGTGAGCCAAGAAGTTCAAATAACTGTCATCCCTGGGGTTTGAGGTTGATCTTCTAGCCCACAGGGGTAACCTGTGACTCTGGCGGTGGCCCTAAGTGTTTTCCGTGGGGCCCGACTGGGAGGGCACCTAGGACATCTGCAGAGTTTCAGCCTCCCCAGGAGTGACTTATCCTTTTGCCGTCCACGTGCTGGGCAGGAAGCCTCTGGACGCAGTTAAAGGGCTCAGGTACCTGGGGGGGGAGGAGAGGACAAGGGGGACACTGGGGTTGAATTCACAGCTCCCATCACGGTGGCGGGGGCCTTCATTCCTGCTGGAAGGTGATTGGTTCTGAGGAGTAACTGTAACTTTTTATTTTTTATTCTTTTTAATTTTATTTTTTAGGGCACATCATTTATTGATTTAAGTTCAAGTTAGTGAATACGCAGTGTGGTTCTGGTTTCAGGAGTAGCATTTAGTGATTCATCTCTGACCTGCAACGCCGAGCGCTCATCCCGACAAGTGCCCCCCCCCTTCATGCCCATCCCCCATTCAGCCCCTCCCCCCACCCACCTCCCCTCCAGCAGCCCTCAGTTTGTTCTCTTTCAGAGTCCCTTATGGCTTGGCTCCCTCTCTGTTATCTTATTTTTCATTCCCTTCCCCTGTGTTCATTGCTCGTGTTTCTTTTTTCTTTAAATTTTTTTTTTCAACGTTTATTTATTTTTGGGACAGAGAGAGACAGAGCATGAACGGGGGAGGGGCAGAGAGAGAGAGGGAGACACAGAATCGGAAACAGGCTCCAGGCTCTGAGCTGTCAGCCCAGAGCCTGACGCGGGGCTCGAACTCACAGACCGCGAGATCGTGACCTGGCTGAAGTCGGACGCTTAACCGACTGCGCCACCCAGGCGCCCCTGCTCGTGTTTCTTAAACTCCACATATGAGTGAAATCATATGGCATTTGTCTTTCTCTGACTAGAGAAGTAAATTTCCTTTTAAAAGGGCTGTGTGTGTGTGTGTGTGTGTGCACGCACATATGCACACACAATTTTGGGTGGAGCACAGCTTGACACAGAAGGTAATGGGATCTTTGCTTTAGAAGCTTGGCAGTTGATTCTGTACAGAGTGAAATGAAGACACCACAGAGAATGAGACAGAGATTCCATGGAGCTGTCCTTCAAACAACAGGAAACTAACACTTATTAAACACTTCCTAGAGGGGCACCAGGCTGGCTCCCGTCAGAAGGGCATGCGACTCTCGATCTCAGGGTTGTGAGTTCGAGTTCCACATTGAGGGTAGAAATTACTAAAAACAGAATTACTAAAAACAAACAAAAAAAAAGGGCTCCTGGGGGGCTCAGTCGGTTAAGCGCCTACTCTTCATTTAGGCTCAGGTCATGATCTCACGGTTGGTGGGTTTGAGCCTTGCATTCAGGCTCTGGGCTGATGGTGCAGAGCCTACTTGGGATTCTCTCTCTCCCCTTCTGTCTCTGCCCCTCCCCTAGGCTCTCTCTCTCTGTCTCTCTGCCTCAAAATAAATAAACTTAAAAAAAATAAAAAATTGGGTCATCTGGGTGGCTCAGTCGGTGGAGCGTCCGACTTCAGCTCAGGTCATGATCTCACAGTCCGTGAGTTCGAGCCCCACGTCCGCTTTGTGCTGACGGCTCGGAGCCTGGAGCCTGCTTCGGATTCTGTGTCTCCCTCTCTCTCTGCCCCTCCCCTGCTCATGCTCTGTCTCTCTCTGCCTCAAAAATAAATTAAAAAAAAAAATTAAAAAAATTTAAAAAGAAATAAACTTAAAAAAAATAAAATAAGGGAATTAAAAAGAAACATCTCTTGGGAGCTATACATATATGATCTCATTTAATCCCTACAGTTATTCCCAGGTTAAGGGTGTGTATCTCCGTTTCTCAAGGTTACACAAGATGGAAATGACAGAACTGAAATCTGAATAAGTTTCCAACCCTGTAGCCTTGATGGTGTCATGATTCCTCAAAGATGGGTTTCCGAAGGCTTTAGAATCCCCTTCCTTCCTCTTCCATCTGCAGCCAGAGACCTTTCCAGTCCTGGAGGGCCAGCTCTTCATTCCCCTGAGCCGATGCGGTTGGTCAGTCTGGGACGCAATGGAAGCCAGGTGACTGGTGGGAGGTCAAGCCAGAGCATTTTCATGCATAAGCCCCTTTCTTTTCCCCTCGTCAAGGCCTCAGGGCACCAGCTTCCAGGAGGGTGACACCTTCGCCAGGATTCACTTGGGGAGCCTCTTTCATGTGTTGGGCAACGTTGCCTCAGAGCTCAGTAGTTACAATAATCAGCGTTTATTGAGCCATTGCTATTTGCTAGACTATGACCAACAAGATACCTGCATCACCCACCAACAGCTCTGAGGTTGTTACCTTTGATCCCTCTTATTCTACAAACCAGGCAACAAGGCTCAAAGAGGTGGAAGAAAGGTATCTCAGAGCCCGACCTTGAATCTGCTGTGGCCTGAACCCAGCACCCAAGCTCTTAAGCACCAAGCTCTGCTGCCCCGGAGGGAAAGGGAAATGGGCCATTCTTTCCTGGGCAGGATGGTCCCTCCTCCGATTCCTTTCTTGGTTGTCCTAGAGGAGAGCAGACCCAGTGCCCACAAGCAGTGGTGGCAAGTGTTTGCTGAGAGAGAAACCCATCCTGGGAGTGCTGGGCCGTGTAGCCTCCCCATGGGCTAGCCCCACGTCAGCGCGGGCTCCTCCCTCTCTGAGCACTGGGGTCGGGGTTGACCTTTGCTGGCTGGGAGCTTCTGCAGGGTAGGCGTGTGTGTGCGTGCGTGTGTGTGTGTGTGGGGGGGGGCAAGAGTCGCCATGCCTTCCTGCCACCTGCACTTCATGCCAGCTGTCCTGCCTCTTTGGGGTACCAGAAGGCTCCCTGAGCCTTTGCGCTCTGGCAGTCACGTGGCCCCATTGCCATTTCTTTTCTTCGGGAGCATTCACTGAGCTTTGCCAGGAGGTGAGGAATCTCAGGGGCCCAGAATGGTGACCAGCTTTCCTAAGGTCACAGAGCATGACGAACAGTAACCCCTGGGGTTTTGACACCTCCCTTTCCTGTTTCCAGGTGAACCAATAGCCCTGAGTGTCTTTCTTCCGTGGGGGACCATGCACCTCAAGCCCGACCATGACTCGTTGCCCAGAACCAGGATGACCCCACAGATGGCCTCCCTGTTACCCTGCCCTGCCTTCAAGCTGCTCCAGATTCTTAAGGCCTAGCAAGTGTTTCTGTTGGGGGTGTTTTCCAGCCTTTGAGCCTGCCGCCCTGACCCTCCTGGAGCTGAGACCCCTCCCCAGCCCCTGAACTTGACTAGGAGTGTGTATTACCACCTTAGCCAGGGAAATGGCTGTCACTCCAGAGACTGGGAGTCAGCTGGAGTTCTCCTCCTGGGATACTGGCCTGGCTGCAGCTGAGGGCAGGAACGAAGGCCCAGGTCCGTTCTCATTCCACACAAGCCTGAGCCTCAATGTGAGGCATTAAAAGCCTGGGTCTTTGATGGATCGAAACGGTTCCTCTGTAATCACAGCCCCTTGGCTCTATTTTTACAATCCTTGCTTTGGCTCTCTTCGAGGCAAGGCTCTCCTGGGAGCTTGCTGAGTCAGACTGTCCCCAAGGGAATCCAGAGGGATGCTCGCCAGACGGAGCCACCCCTGACGGCCCTTCCTTGTGGGCCTGTGGTCACCCAGGCCTCTTCCATGCTTCCTGGAGACATGGAGGGGCAATTCCGGGACCTTCCGGGGCCACAGTCAAAGAACCGTGACCCGTTGGTGACCCTGGATTCAGCTAACGCCACGTGTTGGGGCCTGCGGGGTCTCCTCAGGACCCCAAGAAGCTGGTGCAAAGCCAAGTCGTGACAGGCGAAGATACGTCGGCCTGGACAGAGCCCAGGTCTCCACTAGCCAGAGCGTTCCTTCTGGAAGCCCACGGTTGTTCCCCACAACCTCCTTCCTCTCTCCCTCAGCCACAATTTCCCTTCTGTTATTATTTTATTGTTTTGTAAAGAGATTGATGTGGAGCCAGTCTCCATCGGCTACATTTAATTTGTGTTTTCTTCATGTGGAAAGTTGCCCTGGCTGTGTATCCTGGAGAATTCTGGGCTTTGGTCCTTCTCAGGACCTGCTCCTGTCAACAGCCACTTTCTGCACTTCTGAAGGAGCAGAGCCTTCGCCCCTGAGCACCAATGTGCCAGGGTGAGTAGGCCTCAGGGTGTTGGCTGAATTTTCTGAAGCTCAAAGTCCCATATGACCAAACAAGGGAGAAGGGACTTGGGTCTCAGAACAGGGCAGTCCCACCCCCAGGCCACTGGGCATCCATCCCATCCAATCCCAGAGGGCATAATCGCTCCTGCCTGGTGTAAGGGGAAGTTTTAACTGACGCGAAACATCAGGTTGGTGTGAACAGCTCACAAATCACAACAGGAAGTACATTACACAGTTGGGAACAAGTGCTGTGGAAATTTTGTTCGCAGAAAAAGGAGGGAGAATGTTACATCCTGCCAGTCATTTGTACCAAATGGTTAGTTTGATGTGGAATAATGAGCTAATTTATTTTTCTTTCAAGTTTCAAGTTTTGCATTTGTTTGGGCTCCATTTATTTGAATGTAACTCTTTTTAGCGTAATGGCATGGTACGTACATATAAATGTGTCTGCAAGCCTGCAGTCTAGAAGGAGACCCTCCCTTCGGTGGTTTTGCTTTTATTCTGCAACCAGCAGGCCGCGATGTGTCCAACTGCGCCTTGTGATTGCTTGGTTTCCCTCCAGGACCTCATCACAGCCCTCCCCACGGAGGGAATATGATCCCTGAGCTTGGCTGGGGGACCTTCTCAGACACTGTCGATGCCATTTTCAACCAAATGTATTGACTTTGCTCTATTTTTTGCACAGTGCTGCTGCATTTGGCGTTTCCTACAATGGGGTTTCCTAAATGGGGGGGGGGGGGTTGTTTACTAATTTATTTGTTTGTGTTTATTTAATTTCTCTTTCGGTTTGGGCTCTACCAAAAACCAAACCCTAGACCAGGACTTGGGTGCTTACGGTTTTTTGCAAGGCGATTCCAGGAAGTAACATAAGGAAATGGGGAGAGTGAGATAAGAAGAAGACAAGCCAATAAATGGTGAGTTCTTACAGCAAGTAAAAGCTGGTTATTTCTGTGGGCACCTGAGCAGTCGTTCTGGGGGGTGCCTATGGAACTGTGTAGAATACATCTCAAAAGAGGTGCATTTTTATACCAATCCCCAACCTCCTTTGATAGGGGGTCTCTCCTGGGGATGTCAATCTCCCCAACCCTCTGAGCTGTGCTTGTGTGGCCTGAGTAAGCTCTGGTGGCTTTGGAGAAGCTCCAAGGCAGGAAAACCCAGAAGCTCAGTAAGCCGGGTCATTGTTAAATGCAAGGATTAGCTCATCGTAGATGAACGAAAAGATGTGACGAAATTAGGCAATGAAGGGAACGAAAAACAACACGTTTCCCTCAGGTCTTTCTAGCAGCCAGTGGGAGGAGGGAACCTGATCAGTTATACAATTTATATTGTCCACGACACAAGTAAATCTTAGGCAAAGTTAACCTTCCTCGATGGTCCTTGGAGCAAAGGCAGGGCGCACAAAGGTGACACTGGTATCCCAATGGCGAACACAGTGGCTAATCTTCTCTCTGTATGGTCTAATGGGTGAAGAGTCCGCCCTCAAAAAAAGACAAAAAGCCTAATGCTCTTGAACAGATTGTTGGACAGGATTCTTTCAGTGAAGTGAGTGAAGCCCAGCGAACAGCGGCCTTGGTCGGCTCGTGTGCTCTGGAAGTCAGGAGTGGACTGACTTCAGCCAAAGCTGGATGCAAGGATTCACGTTTTCACCATAATTCAGTCTCTGTCTACCAATTCCTTGGTGCTGCTTTCCTCTGCATGGCTTCATTTTCCAGATGTTCTCTCTGTGGATGGAAAGGTGATCCTTGGCAGCTCGAGGCTTACGTGGCCCTTGAGAAGTTTGCTCTCCCAGCATCGATATATGAAGTGTCACTAAAGCATTCTGACTGACCCTGCTGGAGGCCCATGCGGGCCCTTTCAACATTTATTCACCGTATGAGGGCTATGATAGGGCTGGCCCTGACCGTGTGTCCACCTCTGCAGCCAGAAGACAGGCCCGTCTCTGTGATCCACAGACCCTTCCATCACAGTCATACGGGATGGAAAAAAGAAAGCCGAGCAGCCCATGCAGCAAATCCCCTGTACCCACTATAACTTCTCAGAGTCAGGTTGACGTTAATATTCTAGGGGAGGGACTGACACGATACGGTTCCCACCGTGCATCGTGACTGGGGATGATTTTTTTAAGTGGTCCCAGGGATGTAAAAACAAACCTCCTGCTTGCTTAAGAAAATGGATGAAACTACCGTCTAGAAAGAAGAGGGGTCTGGCAGAGCTCTTGGTGCCCCGTGCATAGCCCTTTGGTGTTACTGTTCCCATACATGTTGATAGCCCCTGCAATTGCGATTGTTCTCAGGGCTCTCACCACAGGATTGTGTTTGACTTGTTCGTGGGCACTGGAGGTGGTGAATGTCCCCAGGAGCATCCATCGACAAATTGGGAATTGGAAGATAAAAGCCCCATCTCAGTGACACCAAAGCGTGGTCTACACTGTTTCCTGGAGGACCCTGGTGTGATTATAGATGTAATCAATACTTCCTCCGCTGGCTTCCTTCCATTCTCTCTCGCCTGCTCACCCCATCCTGGTGCTTCCTGGGATCACCTCCTATAGACCGTTTGTATTCAGACCCTTGTTTCAGGATCTGCTTCCCCAGGAACCCAACATCAGCACACATACTCATTCATTCTTCTTATTTCCGAGATCATTAATTTCTCTCCCCCACCCACTCCCCGGTTCTCCAAGATTAATAAAGTCTGCATTCCGAATTGACAGCTTTGTGCTGCCTGTTTAGAGATGAACTAGGTTACCCAAAGGTAGGAAGAGGTCAAGATGATCCTTCTTAGATTGGAAATCGCCAGCAGGAGCAGATGCCTGAAAGACAGAAAGATGGACCGCCTTTAGCAAACATACCTCCCATTATAGCTCAAGGTCTTTTTCTGCTCGATGTCCAATTATAGCGGCAAGACTTATTGCTCAGCTTTAAACTGCTATCGGTTATTTTAGAGACAGCACAGCCAAAGAAAGAGTGGAGCCAGCCCTCAGCAAGGGTTTGCAACCTGGATTCCTAGCCGACAGACCAAATCGGCACTCTGTTCCTGAAGGCACAGGGAACGGCGGATTTGTAATAATTTCCAATGGAGTCCAGACAGGTTATATTACAAGAATGAAGATAACTCCCCTGCCTGAAACGTATGGATTTATTTCCAGGCATACCTCTGTCTGGTTGAAGAAGGACCTTCATTTAAATGTAAATGTGGGTTTTCAATGTGCTCCCGGAGAAAGAAAAATACTGAAGCCACCGACATCCAGGACCTGGGGGAAGGTGTTTAGGGTGGGTCCTATGAACTGAAGGGGAGAAGGTGCACGAAGGGCAAGCAGTGAAAAAGATAAAACGGAAACGGAAAGAGAGCAGGTAAACTGAGGATTGGACAACGAGATGTCTTACGGTGGGACGGGTAGGTTGCAGGAGCCTATGGGGAGCTCATGGGCCGACTAGAATAGTGCTGTCCCGTGGCAGGTCTGTGATGGCAATGTCCTCTGCCTTGTCCCGTTCACCAGTGGCCATGGAACACTTAAAATGTGTTACCGGAGAACTGAATTTTTGATGTTACTTAATTATAATTAATTTAAATTTGAGCAGCCATATGCCTAGAGGCCATATGAACAGCAGAGGACTAGAAGCTTGTAGTTTAATAAGGAGGGTTTGAAAACAGATTATCGTTCACTCTGAGATATATTAGGCCTGGTGAATCTCCGTGTAGCTGGAGAAGGGCAGATCGGAAGGCTTTTTTTTTTTTTTTTTAATGTGTATTTACTTATTTTGAGAGAGAACGAGAGAGAGCATGAGCTGGGGAGGGGCAGAGAGAGACGGGGGAGAGAGAATCCCAAGCAGGTTTCGCTGCTTGTCAGTGCAGAGCCTGACTCGGAGCTCGGTCCTGTGAATCGGGAGATCACCACCTGGGCCCAAATCAAAAGTTGGACACCTTAACCGACGGAGCCACTCAAGTGCCCCTGGAAGGCTTTCTCAAACAGCACACGCACACTATTATTCTGATAAGCACCACCTCCCACCTCGGGAGGAAGGGCCCTGCCCAGGTCTGCGGTGAGCTTCCCTTTTGGAGTGTGTGTCACTCAAGGTATTAGAGCAGCAAAATAAAGTTGAGAACTCTTGGCTTACTGGGCCAGAAAAATGGAAATTTTCCTACCTTTATTTGTCCCCCAGGGCCTAGGAAGGAGTATTTCCAGTGGATCTTGAGCTACAGGATTCTTAATGATGAATTCCACTTTTGTGTAAGACAGATGGGAAGCTGCATATGTACTCATCCTGCTTATGCTGAAGGCCTACTGTGTGCTCAGCTCTCTGTTAGGCACACGGCTTATCACGGAAGGGGTGGGGAGGTAGGGAGGCGAGCCATCCAGTCCTGGCCAGACATTCATGAAGGTTCTCAAACGGACACTTATGATTTAACGTCATTTACCAATCCAGGAACTCTTTCTGGAATGGCAGCATCTGTTTCGTTTTAGTTCCATGAGTTAATCTAATTTGGTAAATAGAAACATGGAAATTTTATCAAAATTATCTGTGAACCTCAACTGGGCTTTTCTTCTCATCTTGGCCGCACTTGGGCGATCTGGGCTGGACTCACTCGGGTTCCTGTGGTCAGCTGGTGGGTTGCTTGGAACTGACTTTGCTCCTTTGGCTGTGCTCTCTTGTATGTCTGATACCTATGTATCCCACCTGTGGTGGGATAACTGAGCCCACTCCGCCCCCATGCTGTCCCTCATTCTCCTGTTGGCGAGCCTGGACTTGTTCCCATGGCAGAAGCCAGGGGCCCCAGGCAGCAAGCGGAAGCCCATAAGATCTCTTGAGATCTAGGTTTGAAACTCCCACATGTTACTTCTGCCACATTGGATTAGTCAAAGAAAGTCACATGGCCAGCTCAGCTTTTAAGAGTAGGGAACTTTTCCAGTTCTTGACTGGAGGAGCAGCTAAGTCACATTGCACACGGACATGGATACGAAGAGGGAAGTAATTGTGGATTTTTTTTTTTTTGCAACAGTTTATCCATAAGGCTCAGTGGAGCTCCTTGAGATGGGAGTCTAAGGTGATCTAGGGGGGATGGTAATATTTGAAGTTTTAATAAGACATTTGTATTCAGAAGAGAGACAGATACCCTTGCGTAGAAATGTACAACTTAGCTGGAAAGGAAAGCAAGCACATGTGACAAGCACATCGCCATTGACCCCACCTCCATCAGGAGAGCACACATGGAAGGTTTTCTTGATAGAGGGGAGGGTTTAAGCTAATCCAGCCTCGCATTTCTTCCTGTCTCTTTTCTGAGCATGAGTACAAATTTAGATTTTTGCAAGACAGCTGGCTATGGTTTAGATTTTCCTAGACAACTTTGCAATAGAAAAAATTGATAATATATTTGGCAACGTAAGTCTCCTAAGGTCCTAGAGTCTTTTGTTAGCTTTTGTTAATTTCCTGTTGTTATAATGACTTTTTGGTTGCTCCCATTTGCGTCATTTTACCTACGTGTTTGGGTGTTTGTTTGTTTTTTTAATTTTCAACTCATCGGTGCTCTTTTTTGTATATTGCTTGGACGTAGATAGATAAACTAAAGCAATATTAAGAAAGTTGAGTAGGTATGATAAAGTAAGGTAATGGTGCATACAAAGTTGAAAAGAACTTATGCTAATTCAATAAGCGATAGAAAACTATGGGTGCTCAGTAGAAGTGACCAATGGTCGGTGTCCTAGACACTCAGCACACTGTATCCCTCTGTGACCTCCAACTGCTGTCCCAAGCTGTGGAGTGGCGATCCCTTGCTTGGTTGGCTCGCAGGCACTGTCTCTTCAATTTCTTACAGAGAAAGCATCTCTAAAGCGTAGAGTTCCTTTGGGTGAGGCACCTTAAAGAGGCAGAAGGGAACAGCCCTGGCTTATCTCCAGGTTTTGAATGACATCAATTCTACCCAGATTACTGGGGAAACAGCAGAACCATTTCCTCAGCAGGGTTTGAGGGAATTTGTTTGGACAGATCCAGGAAATACAATTTGATAACTCAGGGTTTATCTCATCCTCCCCTGTCAAATTGGAACCTTTCCTAGAGCAAGAAATGCAGTCAAGAATTGCAGGGTGAGTTAAAATGTATAACTGCACAGGAAGGAATCATTGACTTCATTTCTCATTGGCTGTCAGGGAGCAGGTGCTCTGGGGCTAGACAAAGAAGAGAACAGAAGGCAGAGGAACCCCTTCTCAGTCCCTCCCCCACTGCATTCGGGATCTGAGCTTACACGGAGTGAGGGAGACTCTCTTTCTCTGATATAGTCTACAAAAGTATTTTGTTTTTATGTCAGCTAGACCCTTGCTTTTAGGTAGGACCCATGAACCTACAGTAGCAGCATCACCTGGAAACTTGTTAGAAATGCAGATCTTGGACCCCACCCTACACCTGCTGAATCAGAATTCACCTTTAACAAGATGCTCTGGTGACGAGCATTCCACATTAAAGTTTGAGAAGCCCTGGTCTAGAGAAATCTCTTTGATAATCAGATGCAGAGACTATTCTAGATAGGGCTTGGCATTGATTCGGGTTTGAGTCACGGCACTGCCCATCATTAGCTCTATAACCTTGAACATCTTTTTTTTTTGTTGTTCTGGAAACTGATATAGGCAGTAGGATGCCTTAGTGAGCGAAAAATCGCCCTTCTGTTCAAGGAACTTATAATCAGGCAGTAAATGGATCATCGGAAGTCATCATGATGAGTTTCATGATAAGAGGAAAAGTCAAATGTTATGAGAACATAGATAAAAGTATATAACCCAGTCTTAAAGGCAGAGATGGCTTCCCAAGTGATATTTAGACTGGTGAGCTTCAGTTAAGGGGCACGGTAGGGCGTGGCAAGGGGAAGTGATGCACATTTACCAAAGTGATGGGAACAGAAGGCACATTGATGGAGCTAAGGAACAAATGGGAGGTGAGGAAGCAGAAAGCGTTCATAGTCAAGCCTTTTTAAATGTTTCTCCTGAGGATTAGCTGGAGAGAACATGGGTTGTGGGAGGATTTTTCCACATGAAAGAAATTTGATTATGTACAAATACTGATGGAAATGGACCAGTGGAATGGAGAAGGGGTAAATGAAGGAGGAGACCCCAGAGACTGGAAGGGAAGAGACCCAGACCCAGGGGTTGGGACCAGTCGCAGGCAGGAGAGGGGTTCCTTCCTTTTGACTAGAAGGAGAGAGAAGACAGAAGCAGATGCAGGTATGTTTGTAGTGTCAGTAACAGGAAGTCAAAGGAATCCCTCTCAGATGCATTCCATCTTCTGTAGGGAGAAGCAAGTAAGAATACTTGCCAAGAGGGAAGAAGTCTGAGGAGAGTAGAAAGAGATTGAAACAGAGGCTGTAAAAAAAAAAAAAAAAAGAGGAAAGGGCTGTTTCAGGGCACACAGAGGTCTCTCTGGGCCCCTCTGATGATGGAGAACTTGCTGTGGCACCAGTTTGCACGGTAGGGGTGGTTTTCTTTAAAAGTGCTCTTCAGCATTAAGTATAGGCTGAGACACGGAGGCTGATATAAAGCTGGGTTTTTTTTCCCCAGGTGTGTGATGAAAAGACAATGACACAGGAGCTGACAATTCTGACAGGAATATGACAGACCATGGTATGAGAGAAATCAGTCATTCTCTTCCCTCCCACATCCCCTCTGGTGGGCACATTGGTTATTATGGGTCCACTTGGGCCCCCAATTCATATAGGCTGAAGCCCTAACCCTCAGTATGACTCAGAATGTGACTGTATTTGGAGACAGGGCCTTTAAAGAGGGAACTAAGTTCAAATGGGGTCGTTAGGGTGGGCCCTAATTTAACATGGCAGATGTCCTGTGAGAAGATTAGGACACAGACAACACAGACAGAGGGTTGACTGTGTTAGGACAAAGCAAGAAGGTGGCCATCTGCAAACCAAGGAAAGAGGCCTCAGAAGAAACTACGACTGCCAACACTTAGATCTCAGATCTCCAGCCTCCAGAACCGCAAGAAAATCGATTTCTGTCGTTTAAGCCACCCGGCCCTAGCAGACTGAAACATGACAAGTATGTATTGTTTTATGCACGGGCTCATGCGGTCTTACCTCCCCCATTGGGCTGTCGGTGGGAGGCAAGGGTGGGCACCTGACCCCACTGACCCCTGACTACAGGCCAGTCATCAAGCTGTGGTGTGCGAGTTGAGTCATCAGAACCTCTGCTTTGGGAATTTGAACCAAAACACGTGGATGTGTGGATGTCGTTTGTGTTTGAATGCCGGGGATCCCAATAGACCCGGGGCTAGAGTGGCCCTTTGGGGGCCATGAACAAGTTAATGAGATGGCAAAAGAAGTTGATCTGCAGACTGAGAAGCAAATAGGTAGGTAGAAAGAAGATATGGAGAGAGCTGGAGTGGCCCTGACTCCTGAGATTTCAATCCCCACAGGCCTAGATTAGTTTCCAATCTTTGAACTCAATAAGACCTCTCTATAACTTTATAATAACTTTCCCTGGAGTGAGCACCCTCCTCCTTAGTTGGATGGGGAGGGACCCGAGGGAAAAGATGATTTACGGCAAGAAAGTGGAGAAATCAGGGACCTGAAGTTCCTAACTAGGTTGAGGAACAAGAGGGGTGGGGTGACTGGGTAACACGTTCCTTCTGTCAAACCTGCCAGTTCCGAACATCTGTGCGTGTCAATGGGCCATCGGCCCCTTATCAATCCAGTGTGCTATTCCTCACAAAGGTCTTGGTTACAGGACAAATCTCTTATTTCAAAAGAGTCAAAGTGGAGAGATATTTTGGAATAGAGAGTACTCTGGTCTTGAAATCAGGCCACGTAGACCACTGCCCCTCCTTCCTTTGTATACACAGCATTCACCTTGTCTGCACTTCCTGGGGCCAATAATCCAGCTTCTAGGGAGTCTCTCTGGGTCCTTGAGGTAACCACAGAGAGACCTCCGTCCTGCGTATGTGCTGCTTACGTGGAAAGGGGTGCAGCGTCAGGAGGGGCATCCCTGCAGTGTGGTCCGTGTCAAATGCAAGGGTACGGTGGTTGGTTGAACCCTGTAGTCCAGGCCTCGGGGTGGCATGCCATGCCCAGCCCCTTGACCTTGGTGCCTGTGCTGTGTCCTCTCATGACATTAACCCCTTGCGCTTTATGCTTTCTGGCTCATTGAATACAACCTTGCTGTGTCACCAGATCGCAAGCTGCTTGAGGACAGGACACCTCTCACCGTCCTCGTGGCCCCTTTGGTGTGATCATAGGGCTTCGTTTGGAGCGTGTGCTCCACAAATGTTTGTTGGCATAAAGTGGAATGCCCCGTCCCCCACAGCCGGCCAGGGAATACGGTTGTCTGACTCCTTACTGGGGACACAACAGTTGTCACGATGTCATTCTCTGCTCTCTGACTTGTTCCCTCGCCTCTGTTCAATGCATTCCTCTGGGATTTGGAAGAGCTAGAGGCACCCACAATTTGTGTGTCTGCTCTGAAACACGAAGGTACTTTGTAGTTATGAGGCAGTAACTTTGCCATTGTTTTTATCGGAAATGGTGACAACAAGGCAGTGATTGACTCTCAACTGCCGCCCCGGGATTTCACGATCGATGGCGTGGCCGCTTTTCCTGTCACCATCAAACGTCGCTTGGCCTTTCGCTGTGGGAATTATGGGAGTCGGAAGGTGAAGAGGGGCACATCTGAGGCTACCTGCATTTATCAGTCTGGTTTTCCAGCAGGAAAAGGGTCAGGCTTCATGATCAGCGAGAGACTATTTCCCCCACGGCCCCTGCCATGTTCAGGTGGCTTCTCAATGTCGATATGGGATCCAGGCAGGTGCAGCGAGCCACAAATAGGATGTTGGCTGATTGGTAACGTTGAACTTCCACTTGGGGAAAAGATTAGCTATAGAAAATGCAATTACCTTTGGATCCCCCAGTTATGCAAATTTGGACAAAATCCCCCGGGACTGGGCTGGTTTGTCTTCCTGTGAAAGAAAGGTTTGTCAGCAAAACAAACAGATGAAACCAAATTGCAGGTAGAGTGTTCAGACATCTTAGGGAATCATTTCCCAAGCCCTTTAGCAAAGACTATCTGTAAATCAACAATCAGCTGGAGTATTTACTTATTAAAGCCATTGGTTTTCAGCTTTCTTTTTATTTATTTACTTTTTTAGACAGGGAAGTGTTTTTTGAGTCTTAGACAAAGCAGAAGAAAGGGGAGTTCTCTGAGGTGAAAGTGGGCTGTGGGACCGTGCACGCTCAGATGTCCTTTTCTATCTTATCCCTCTTTCAGGGCCGGCGCTGGCCCCCCAAGCACCTCTGCAGAGACCCGGGATGCCAGGGAGGCCCATTTACAAGCCAGCAATTCAAAAGGTGAGACCTACATTTGGAGCTGTTTGATAAGCAGTTAGAGTTACCGCGCATGCTTTCCAGAAACGAGACTGCTTCTGAACAAAGCATTCTCTAACCGTGGCTTTTCTTTCACCAGAGACTTGTTCTCATTCAAACAGCCTTTGCAATTAGCCCGGACAATCGTTTGGAGTTCTTCAAACAAAACAAGGGCGGAGGAAGGGAGGGAGAGAGAATAATTAGCGGGGATGCAGGTGATCCCGGGTCCTTGGAAGAGCGGCAAAGTGAAGGATGGGGTTGCCTGGGTCCGTGTCGGTGACAGGAAAGAAGGCAGCGAGGGAACGGGGCACGGCGTTAAGAGATTTCAAATGGTTGTTCCCAGGAGCCAACGCAAATACTTTTCCAAAGGCAGTGTCCCGCACGCGTGTGGCATATACCTCCTGGAGGCTGTTCCACATTATACGGCCCCAGGGCCAGTGATTGAAGTCCAGTATCGGCCCCCTAAGCCAGAGTGCCAGGCAGCATAGACCAGGGCCCTTGGTCTGGTTGCTGGCTGACAAATCAGAAAGGCCACTGTGAGGGGCAACCTGACCAGCACTCCCAAGCATCTGTCTGTGGCCGAAGTCCCCAGATCCTCCGAAGACTGCCATATTTTCCACGGATATATCCTGGAAGGTGGCTGGGGGGACTCCCAAGCAGACCGTGCATTGTCAGCGCAGAGCCTGATGCAGGGCTCAAACTCACAAAGAGTGAGATCATGATCTGAGCCAAGGTTGGGCACCTAAGTGGCTGAGCCACCCAGGTGCCCCCATATTCTGGAAATTTTTCTTGTCCACCAAAGCAGAGAGAATAGCATACTGAAATCCTATGGATGCATTACCTAGGCATCAACATTCAGCAATATTTTGCTCATCTTGTTTCATCTATATATCTATACCTGTTTTTTGTGTTTTTTTTTTTTTTTGCTAAAGTGTTTCAGAGTAAATCTCAGCTACACACACACACATACACACACACACACACAAATAAGAACTTTTGTTTTTTAACATATCCATAGTGTATTATCACCAGCCCGGATTATCTAATAACCTTTGTTCACATTTTCCAGAATGTCTCAAGAAAACTTTTACAACTGGTTGGATAACATCAGGGTCCAAACTGGGTCCACAGATCGTTGTTTTCAATACATTTCCTAAGTTTCCATTAATCTGTAACAGCTTCTCCTGTCCCGTGTTTTCAAAGTCATTTCCATGTTGAAGGAATCAAGTCCTTTGTCCTATAGAATTTCCCATCTCCTGGACTTGGCTTCCTTCCTTCTCATAATGTTGTTGAGCGTATTCCTCTATCTCCCGAACTTCCTGTGCACGGTGGTTACCTCCAGATCCTTGATTAAAGCCCGGGTTCATTCTTTCTGGCAAGAATACTTCTTAGGGAATATTGTATGCTTCTTAGGGAATATTGTATGCTTCCAATTGTATCATAGAAAGAGACGCATCATGCTTGTGGCAACTCCCTAGCGCACATCCTCATTAAATACATGGTGTCGTTTTTCTTAAACTTAGTATACTTTTCTTGAATCTCAGTTGGACAGCATTTGTAACTTCTTACCGTTGACTTTAGGTATTAGCCCAGAGTCACGAGGAACCCCGGAACACACCCAGCAGATGAACCCCTTGGAGATCAGCAGGTATATCCACTGTATTATCCCCTAGAAATAATAATAGGAAACTACTTCTGAAGCTTCACTTGTGGTCCACACTTATCATTATGCCCGGCTGGTGATTTTTAACCTCTCGAACCACGGTGAAGTTCTGCTTGGCATGGAACAGTGCCTGGCATCGAACCAGGTGCTTGTGTTACACACTCATTCTCGGAGCCCCAGGGGGTCAGGCACGTTCTTAATAACAGAGCAACCACATTCACAGATGTGAGCTATGGGTTTTCAATCAGCAATGTGTAAGTTTGCACGCATCAGTTAACAAAAATTCCCGGCGTCATCTAAACAAGCTTGCATAAATTAGCAACAGCTACGCTCTGCGGTGATATTTTATTATCGTCCTGGAGCTCACAACTAGGGTTTTAGGAACTGGAGCTAAAAATGTCCTTCATGCTGCAAAGGCTTCTGGTGGTGTCTCCAGAAATTCAGGCAGATACTCGAGGGCTGTGGTATCTCAAAACGTAATGCTTCTGCAACCACAGAGAACAAGGCAAACGTGAGATTAACCCAGGCTCTGCCTGTATTCTTTCTTTCCTCCCTTGGAACCAAGGAGGCAATTTTCATTTGTTAAGGAAAGTTACCCCACCGCTCAAATTAAATGATGCAGTTTTCACGATCAGGGGCTTCGAATCCGCATATCGCCTCAAGGAGCCTACTGTGCAGATCTGTCTTATGGAGACATGATCCATTTACAGGGGAGAGGGGTCCGTCTTCCGAGTGAACTTTTGAGTTTTCATGAAGATTTCCTTGAGAATCTGGAGCCCTTCAAGGGAATGATTCTGTCGGGCACTGGAAGGAAGTGTGTGCCAATCACACCCACGTTAGATTATCCTTGCAGAAGAGACCAGTGGTGTTTATTGGACTCGTAGAGCCGAACCCAATCTGGACCCTGAACTTTGCTTTGGTTGAGCCCATTCTCAGGTCTGCATTGGGAGGTCGACTCTAGAGCAAACTTCTGTTGGAGAGCCGCACTATCATAACCAGTTGATTAATCCCCAAGCGGGTTTTCAGAGCCCTCCTCCAGGTCCGGAGGCAAGTTATCTCTGTGTCTCTGTTTTTCCACTACCACAGGGGAAACAGCAGCCCAGTTCAGAGGAAAAAGATGATTGGAAAAGCAAAGTGAGAGTGTTTACCGACACGTTACAATTCCGTGAGCCTCGGGGCTCCCGTCCACCACGGAGAAAAGTTTTATTTACCTTTCCATGATAGGAAAACATGCACCCCAGTGACTTCGCCAGCTCCCCCCCTCTTCCAGACTGCATCCAACTGCACTGGCGGGAAGTTGCTGGGGAAGGCGGCAATGCACCCTGAACAAATGTCTTTGTGCGAGAGGCAGGCCGTCCTGGCCAGGGGCTAACGGGCCTGCTCAGTGGAATTTTTCTCCCTTTTTAACCAGACTGAGGCCTTACTCCTTTCTGGCAGGCAGACGGGCCTACTCTTCCAAGTACGCAGGAAAGTTCTGTTTTGACAAGCACACACATTCTTTTTCAGAAAGCCACAGAGGCAAACGCCTTTGTTGCAGACAGACCAACTCCCTTCCAGTCCAGGAGGTGAAACCCTTTCATGAGCCACATAATGGGAGCCGCAGTGGCGCTGGCCGGTTCAGTCCCCGAAAAGTACATAACTTCTATTATGTGGCTTCCACATACGGAATGTACTTCCCCTCTCAAATCCAAACGCTGGCAGGGCTGTTTGTCCGGCACTGGGACTGGCACGGAGCAGAGGTTGGCAGGAGTCATGAGGCATTTTTCTGTGGGCTTTGGTTTCCTGGCCAGTTGAACCCAGTCCAATTATTGTCCCCAAGGTTCTGCCAGATAAAACAAGGAGAGAGCTTTTCTAGAAGCCTGGTGACTCAGAGATGGGGGGAGGGGAAGGCACAAGCTAAATGGGGGGTGGGGCGTCCAAGTTCTAGCAAAGGCCATGGCCTGCAGACCCCTCCCCAAGCCAGGGCTGTGACTCTGCCCTATGGAATGTGCAGTGGCCTCCAGAGACCTTGCCCTTCGGGCAAATGCCTGGCACTCAGGCCTCTCTCACCCTGGCACGGGGCCCCCTTCTTAGCACCCTTTGAGACAGAAAGTCAAATTTCCTGGAACACGGGGTGAGCATTTTGGGGGGACCAATCCCCTTGGTGATAGTTAGTATTCTGAGCGAGCTGCCCATACCCAGAAGTGGTCTAGAAAGTTGCTACCTTGAGGTAGTACCAAGAATGCTGGGAGACCCCGTCCACTTGCAAAGTACCTCCCTGAACTGCCTGCCCTGTGTTTGAACTGCCTACAGCTGGAGCCACTAATTGGGACTCACTAAAGCATCTCGTCCAGGAAGTTCTATTTAAAAAGCACATATTGAACAATAAACTAAAATGCACATAGTAAACTAATCGCGCCCTAATTAAAACTGGATAAGTACACGGAGGCAAATCATGACATATATACAGGCTTAACTCCCCCTGCAAGTCTAGTGGCTCCTTCCCATCCCTCCTTCCTAAGAAATGGCTGCATCTTTTTCAGAGAGGAGGCTAAGGGTAAGTGTCAGCTGGACCCTTCTTCTCATACTCTCCTGGTTGCATGTTCTCCTCGCTTCCTTCAATGGTCCATGAAGACCTTCCTCCCCCGTTGGTCCAAACAAACCCACATCGGATCGGCCATTTTCTAGTGTCTGAGCTGACGTGCTAAGTGCAGAAGCTTTTCAACGTCCAGTATTCGAAGTATGGAGACTTTCTGTCTTGCTTACAATTCAGCGATTCTATTTCTGCTGCCCTGTTATTTTGGTATCTATGTGTGATTGCATGGAACTGTGACACGTTAAAAACTCAGGAGGAGCTCGTTTCTCCTGAAATATAAAGACTCTGTGATACTGCTTCTTGCAAAAGTGTCTTTGAAGGCCTCCTACCAAGTGCCGGTGCTCAGCCCTGCAGAGGTGGGGCAGGGCGAGAGGGTGGGACCTCCTTGATGATGGGCAGGCTAGGGGACGTCCTCCAGGCTGTTGGTTGCCAAAAGGATTCTGACGACTCGAAGCCCTTTCCGCTGTGGTCACTTTAGGTCTCCCGCTATCGAATGCCCCTCTGGCTCTGGCAACTGTCCTCTGACCACAAAGTAGGGCTTTGCCAATGCCTGATGTTTAATTATTTCCATTTAATTAAGTCTAGGTCACTTGCACTGTCTTGTTTTCTCCCAGTTCTTTCAAACCCAGCGTTTTGGATCAATGCAGGGAGGAAAATCCAGGCTTCAAAGCTACTCCTACCTCCAGATAAGCGTGTAAAAACAAACAAACAAACAAACAAACAAACAAACAAATGTGGGGCGCCTGGGCGACTCAGTTGGGTGAGCGTCCAACTTCGGCTCAGGTCACAATCTCACAGTTTGTGGGTTTGAGCCCCGCATCGGGCTCTGTACTGACAGTTCAGAGCTGGCTTCAGATCCTGTCTCCCTCTCTCTGCCCCTCCCCTGCTCAGACTCTGTCTGTCTTGTCTGTCTGTCTCTCTCTCTCAAAAATAAATCAACATTAAAAAAATTTAAAGTACGTCATTTAAAAAACAAATAAAACAAAAGCACTATATATTGGAAAGCTTTAGGTTTCCCATTAATTTCCACTTTTATTTTTTTAAATGAAGAAAGGATAGAGAAGGGAGAACCATGAAGGGCCACAGAGGAAAGGGACAAGAAGCAAAGCAGTAGCAGGGCAGGCCAGAGCCGCTGGAGTTCGTGGGCTGGGAGGAGCGGAGTTGGGTGTCCTCGGCGTCGACCAGAGCATAGCCAAGCCTTCTGAGCCTTGGTGGACCATACTGGCAGCTCCAGGCCAGTGTGACCCCGAAGCCGGGCCAAAGACACCCTCGGGGAGTAACCAAGTTCAGGGTGGAGCTTCTTAGCATGGTCACAAGGAGGAGGAGCAGAGGCCAAAATGGCAGCTAAGGACAAGGGCTAGCAGCCTAGAAGCTGGTGTAGAAATAAGACAAGAAGAATCCCAGCAATGGACATTCTGGGCGGTTTCTGGGAAGCTTCTCTCTATCAGCTGTCAGCTAGAGTCTGGAGGCAAGATGTTGGGCCAGACAGTTGGGTTAGAGGAGGGGAAAAACCAACCGTAATGTCTTAGAGCTGTATACACAGAGGGTTTCAGGTAACGCTTTATGAGTGAATTAGCCTTTGAAGACTAATATTTTTAGCTCTTTGCAGCTTTAGAGGGCATGTGTCACTGTCTCCTGCAGCCCCAACATGACTACTTGACCCACACCCGTCCCTGAGCCACATAAAGACAGTGGCTGTAAATGTGACAGGAAATTGCCCACTGGCCCACATTCTACATCTGGGGCGCCCAAGGTGGGGGCCGAAGGATGTTTCCCTTAACTGGGCTCTGTCTTGCTCTTCCTCTGCCTTGTTTCCAGATCTCACTTATTTATTCAGTAAATGATTACTAAACCATTACCGTATGCCTTGCACCGTGCTAGGCATGGGGCATACGGTGGTGAACAAGACAGAATTGATCTCCATCCTCATAGACCTTAGAGTCTGGTGGAGATTTCAGACAGGAAGGAGGCAAAGAAGCATAATGTATATACAAGATACATACATGCGTTCATGAAAAACTATGACAGCACTGCTCTGTTTTTCCTTTACAATCACTCGGTTACATTCATCTGAGGCTGTGTATGGTTGAATCCATGGAGTCGAATTCAAAGATCTGGAGACACCCTCACTATCAGGAACTGATCACAAGGTGACACATGCCCAGACGGGTTCCACTCCGATCTTGCCTTCATCTCCCTGTACAGCATTATTCAGGTGGCCTTTCTGTAAACAAACAAACAAATAAATAAAAGGTCATTTCAGGAACGTGTGCCCAGATCCTATAGTTTCCCACCTCTCCAAGCTTAACTCATTCCTTGGTTCAAATGGCTTTTTCCTATGGTTCCTAATTCCTTACTTTTGTATCACTTATCTGTGGTCACAATAATGCTGCATAACAGACGGTCTCAAAGTCCAAAATCGTAAACATCTACTTAGTTTATGGGTCTGTGTGCTGGCGGTTTAGGCTGAGCTGGCCAAGCAGTTCTGGTCTCAGAACTCACGTATCTGGTAATTGTCTGACTATTGGCCATCTTGGCTGGGACGGCTGATGATTCAACTCTGCTCCCACGTTTGTGTCCCATCCTCCAGCAGACTAGCTGGGGCACGTTGTCTTGGTGGCGACAGAAGACAAGAACAGAAATGCACATGGAAACATGTAAGTGCTCTTTCAAGCATCTGCTTGTGTCTCGCCCACTAATATCCCATTGGATAAAGCAAGTCACATGGCTGGATGCACAGACAGTAGGAGGTCTTCAGAGGTCATGGCTACAAGAAGGGGTGGGGAACTAGGATCGTGGATGTGATCACTTTACCATACCTACCATCTCCTTTTTTTGCTTTTTGGATGAATGAAGAGAGCTCATCTGATTAGGACGTTTGCTTGATTTAATACTGGGACATCACTGGCAATTTTTGTGTTCATATTTTTGAAATTTGCCAACAGTAAAATTTACCTTTTTGGGTGTATATAATTCTATGATTTTTTTAACACCGGCAAGGACTCGTCTAACGACAAATAAGACACAGAGCAGTTCCTCCCAGAATTCCTCAGGTCACTGATATTTTGAGACCTCACGTCTGGATGCAGCTTCCCCAAAAAACTGCTATGTTTGAGTGAAAAAAAGTTAAAGCTTTAGCAACACCTCTGGGCTATTGTGTAGCCCAAACTTGAGGTGTCACTAAGATAAACGAGTCAAAAGAGTTAGACATCAGATGGAATGCCTTGTGAAGACTTTGGTATTAAGAAATTCTAAAAGTTTCAAGCCGGAGGGATCTGAACTTGAAGAGATCACTACATTAAACAATAACCTAAATCCCGGAGGGGTTTGAGTGCATTTTCAAAATGAGGGAGGGATGGAGAGAGAAAGAAGAAGAGAGGGGGAGAGAGAGAGAGAGAGAGACAGAGAGAGACAGAGAGAGACAGAGAGGGAAAGAGAGAGAGAGAGAGAACAAGAACCTATGCCTCTCGCTCAGTCCGGTGTTGCTCAAAGCTTCTCCCATTTGTCCTTCATCTCTGCTACAATGTTCGTCTCTGCCCTTTGACTTTATTTTCCTACTATCTGGCCCAGTGAGAATAGACTGGCCTATCAGTTCTCTGTTGTCTTAATTCCTCTTGTGGAAGCTGAAGGCCTTGTTATCTTCCAAGAAAGCCCATTTGGTGCTAACTGATTTGAGGTGCCTCCCCTAGGTTTGCAGAGGGAGCAAGGTTTTAGTTCCTGGAAAATGTAAGACACAATTTGATCTTTGCTACCCTCTTGGACTCCTGCCAAGTTCCCTTTCCCGGTCTCAGAGCTCTCTCAGCTGCCAGGGAATTTGATCTGGATTTGTCTTATCAGTCCTAGGGGCA
The DNA here is from genome assembly GCF_022079265.1 of Lynx rufus. Lineage (NCBI taxonomy): Eukaryota > Metazoa > Chordata > Mammalia > Carnivora > Felidae > Lynx > Lynx rufus. The sequence continues at coordinate 8,539,982 of NW_025814867.1, read as the reverse complement.
ACAAGCAGGTGATGAATGAGAGGGACTGGGGAGGCAGCTGTCTCTTCTTCGAGGCCACTGGCATTTTTGAAAGGGACTATGTGTGTGGCAGTTGCTGGAAATGGAGGTAAACCTCACTCCCATGCTCCTTGGTCCAAGGTCTGTAGTATTCTTCTGTCTCCTCTCCCTCCAACTAACTTAGAGGTGGCCCTTTCTTCTTGACGGTTCTTGGCCTTCATGGGGCTTTGCAGTGGCCTGGTCCAGAACAGAATTTCCCGGGTATGATCTTGATCGATCTTTAAAACATCGCTCACACTTACAAATCATGCCCAGCGCCTCGAACTGAGTGTGCAAATGTGCAACAGGTGGATGTGAGATTAAAGAATCAAGGAGAAGCTGTTGAGTCATGGCATCTGGTCCACTTAGACCTGCTACGCTCTCTTCAAGAACCTGCGATGTCCTTTGAGAGGGTCTGCTTGTGAGTTGTACGTCTTCTGCTCGGCTGCAGGGAGGAAAGCCCTCCGTTTCTGCCGGAGGGAAAACGTGAGCAGGGAAGATGGAACCTAGACTCATGGACATCCGGACCCAGCTGGACAAAACCCTGTATGATGAAGCCACCGGGCTGACTGTGTAGGACGCTGTTTGCCTCCATGTCCTGAATAGAAGCGTACCCAGCCTGCCTAGCTGACACTTCAGCATTCCTGTGCCTCGGGGGTCTGATGCCACAAAACAAGTCAACCGTCATTTAGGGGAGTCATTTCAAGGTTTCCCATGTCTGCTCTCCGGCTCGCTTTCCCTCTGCTCCTGTCACCAGGATGTCAGCACCCAAATTAGCGCGAGGCCCCAACCCAAGCAAGCATCAACTGGATTGTCAGCCCAGTGAATGACCCACCCTGGGGACCTGCTGTTCTAGCCTTGCCTCAGCTGTCACCTTCCTGTGGCCTTTCGCTTTCCCTCGGCATGAAGAACTGCCAAAAACAGCAGTCGGCTTCTCCCTGAGGAAGAAGCAGCTACGTGCAAGGTCAGGTAAACACGGGGCCTAAGAAAGTCTCCCCTCCCCCCACCCCACGTATACCGTGTCTTATCCTCACTCCGAGCTAAGGACCTCTATCTAAATCCAGCCACAGCACCGGTCCCGAATGGCAGGAAAGCGTTCAACCCAGAAGCCACATCCTCTGCAGTGCCACAGCCAACACCAGTGAGGGACGCGAAGTTGAATCGAAATGGAATTTGAATGACAAAGTGACACGATGTCCATCTCCCTGATGATGGGACGAGTCGGCCTTCCGTCACTGGCAAGGCAAAACTGCCAGGCCCGGATCTGTATTTAAAAGCTATTTTGCATGGCTTTAAGTCACCAGCTCAGCTCAATATCTAAAACAAAGAGAATGCATTATGGAACAGGACGAAGGGAGCTTGTTAATTTTCCCGCTGATGCACTGTGAAATGAAAGCTTTATTCTAAGAATGGTATATCCTCGGGGCTCTCTCTGGAGAGGCGCTGACAAATCCAAGTGTCCTTACTGTTTCCTTTACCCCCTGCTTCACGGCTTTTTTATACACATTTACCAAATATGTATATTTCATGGTATGTCAGTATCTGTAGGACTCAGTGAGTTCAAGTCTGTGATTCTTTTTAGGGCTTCTTTGACAATAGAGCGCTCAGGTGATGTTATTGATGAACACACACACACACACACACACACACACACACACACACATTTGGTTGTGTACAGCCCGTCTGTGCATATTATAGAAGTGTCCATGCAGCCTGCGAGCTATTGTCCATGCTAGTGAGCTGTATAGCCCATCTCCAATTGGAACCCAATGAAATAATCATGATAATTTTGCCTTCGTGTATCACCTTTCATCAGGGAGGATGAAAGGGCTTCACAAACTCTGGGTTCCTCTTTGATCCAGGCTACTATCTGGTGTACCAATCTCCACTGTGCATTCTGCCCTCACCCCGCAGATGGGCCTCCCATTGACAGTAATTGAACGTCCATATGCGGAGCTCCAGCCTGGCCCGAGAGCCTCCTGCCAGCTGCCAGGAGGGGGAGGGCTGCTTCCAGAAGGGCTGTGCTTGCTGGCCCACATTCGCGACAGGGCAGGAACTATAAACACGGGAAAAGGGGAAAGGATTTCTTAAGCCGCAATTTTAGTTTTGAGAGAGAGGTGTTTCATGGCAGGTGGAAGAACCTCCTAGGCAGTGATAAAACAAACATTCAGAAAGTAGGTGTTGCCTAAGGCTCTGTTCTTAGTTTCTCATCCACACCCAGGACTTTAGCTATTAGCTCTATGGGAAGGACTCCAACATATATATCCCAGGCTCAGACTCTCCCTTGGGTCTGGCCAGGCATCTCCAGCTGTCTCCCGGGCATTTCCATCCACATATTTCACTAGAACATCAAACTCGACTTCTACCGAATATACATGATTCTTCCCCCTTCACTCTCAAAGAGCTCCCTTCCCTGACTTTCCCGTGTGCGGTCGCTGGAGTCACAGCCACGAGTGACTGAGTCAAGATCTGTGTTCTCGTGGAGCTGGCATTTGCAAAGGGGGGGAGAACGTAAAAAGCAGGTGACAAAAGAAGAGAAACACCAGGCGATGGGGGGCTCAGGGTGTAGTGGGTTAGAGGTGTAGACCTCGTTGGACGGAGTGACCGACACTGGCTTCTCGAGGCAGATGATGCGGGAGAAAGCGCCCCGGGTGGGGGCCAGAGGAAGCAGGAGAGCCCGAGGCAGCAGTGAGATCTGCCTGCCTGTGGAACCGAGGTGATGCCACGGTGCCGGAACACGAAAGAGGGCGAACAGGAGGCAGGGAGCCCAGAGAGGTGCGCAGGGACCGGGTGAGGCGAGGTCCGCACATAGGGCGCAGAGTCCGGATTCTCATCCAGTGTCGCTCAAAGCCAGGCGACGGTTTTTAGCAGGGGCTGTGGGAGCTGATGCCCGTTACTGGCAACTCTCCGCTGTGGCGATGAGTCACTTTGCTCTCTCTATGAACCCCTCTCGCTTTCCACGCAGGCAGCGTCTAGCACAGAGCGAGGGCAAGGTTCTGGTCCTCCTCCAACTCCCTGCATCTCCCCTCCAGGGTCCTGGACAGAGTCTTCTGTGTTCAAGAGCGCTGGCAGCCAAAGGGAAAACAAAGCATCCCTTTTGTGATCACTGGGAAAGCACCAGATACCCCTAAGGCCGTGAACATAGCTTAGGCTTGCCGACCAAAGCCTAGCTTCCTCATATCCTGAGAATTTAAATCTGGGAGCCCACCTGCTCAGGCGTGCCTGCTGGGGGAGGGGCTGAGAGTTGGGTGGTCAAATGGGGACTGGTGGGTGCCCCGATCCTTCAGCTGCTGTGAGTGTCGGCTGTGAAGGGGTCACAGCTGCTTCTCCAGAAGAATCGCCCTGGGGAGGCTCATACCTCCTTCCCCCCACCCCCCACCCCATCCAGGGGCAGCAGGTAGCCCATGACTGACTGGAATGGGGGCACGAAAGGCCAGCCCGGCCCAGGGGGTCAGTCCAAGCCCCAGCAGTCTCCAGCTGAGACCCCATCCTTGCTCTGTCTCTTGCTCCCTCTGGCTCCCCTCCCTCCCTCCCTTCCCCTGGGAGCATTCTGTCAGTAAGCCACACGCAGTTGGCCACCTTCTCAGGCTCTGCCTGCGGGGCAGGGAATGTAAGACAAAGCGAGATGTAGCCAGACCTTACAAGGAGGCCTGACTCAAGCCCGCCGTGAAAGCTTTCACCCACCTTTCTCTTCTCAGTGCATTCAGGTATTCGACAAATATGTCGAAGCACGCTTCATTCACTGAGGCACACAAGGAACCGGATGGGTACGGCCCATGCCCTCGGAGCTTGTTAACCAGGGGGAGAGGCGCATGTTAGACTGCTACACGCGTCCGTTTGGGCGCGTGGTGGCTGGGCGGCCTTCCACACCGTAGGGGGATTGTTTGCCTCCAAAGCCGTATTTCCCAGACGGTGCAGGAGTGCAAGTGAGTCTAGGAAGAAGCATGGCCACCAGAACCTTCTGCTTGGGAGCTGCCGGGATGCAGTTAGAAATAGGGGCCCAGATGGCATTACCAGGCTCACCATCTCCCTTGAGCTGGCTGCCGCCGGTGAACCCATGTAGTTAAAGGGGCAAGAACCCTGCAGGAGACCCCTTGGTGTGGCTCACACCTCCTTCTCCTAATTATTTTCCTTTTTTTTTTTTTTTTTGGAGGGAGGGAGTGGGGGAGGGGCAGAGGGAGAAAAAGAGAGAGAGAGAGAGAGAAAGAGAGAGAGAGAGAATCTGAAGCAGGCTCCCTGCCCAGTGCAGAGCCCTACGCAGGGCTCATTCTCACGACTGTGAGATCACGACCCGAGCTGAAATCAAGAGTCCAACATTGAACCAACCGAGCCACCCGGGTCCCCTTTATATATATATTTTTTAACTTGGTTATTTCAGCCTCTCGGGAGAGGCTCAGCTTGTGGGGGAATATGGCTGCCTCCTAGAAGAGTCTGGCCATGACTTCAACACCAGTCCCACAAAATCCAACACGGCTCAAGACCCCCCATGCTATCGTGGGCTGAGAGCCACCCTGCAGCTCTTGTGACCGAAGGTGAACATCCCAGTCATCCCTGGGCTTGCACAGAGGCTGGGTCCTGTCAGAGAATTCTTTTCACCCGGAGTCCCCAGCCACATTGCTGGGAGGAGACTTTCCTGGGTCTGTGGGCTCTCCCAGAGATCCAGCTAACACTAATCATCCTCTGTGCCTCAGTTTCCCACCTGGAGAAGGAAGAGGAGGATGGCAGACTGAGGCTTGTTCAAGTCAGTCTGAGGGTGCAGCCTAAGGAAGGTCTCCCTGAACGGTGGCTGGACTCCAGAACCCTCTATTAGTGCCCACTAATGGAGGGCATAAATTCGGGTCAGGGCCAGGATTATGTGTGTTCACCTCATGCAGTTACACAGGGCTTCCCACTGGGAAGATCCTCAGGCTTGGTTTAATGCCCTGCTCTTGCTGCCTCAAGTTTCTTAGTAGTTCGTAAACAACGAGCTCTGCCTTTTCATCTTGTCTTTGGCCCCACACGTTATGCCGCCAGTCCTGATTGGGGCCCCACAGCAAGAGTTGTTTGGGGTTGCCTGCCAAGAGGCAGGGGGGAAGGTGAAACTTCCCCGGGACAGGCTCTGCGGCAGAGTTCTCCAGTTAGGCAGTGTCTCGGGGAGAGCGTATTCCCAGTATAAAGCCGCCGGACTGTACAGAGGCCAACGTGGCGGACAATTCCTGATGCCCCAGGGTGGTCAGCAGGGAGAATAGAGGGCAAGAGGGGCAGAAAAAAGTCCTGCTTGGCTGAGAGCAGACCCCGATCTGTCCTCTCTTACTCCGGCAGATGTTTGGAGCTGCTTTTCTCGGGGAGCTTGTGTGGGCTCCCTGGATGTTCCCTGCTGGCTCTTCACTGGGCCTTCCCTCCATCCAGACAGAGGTCTCTCTGTCCCAGGAGTTGGTCGGGCTCTTTCCACGGCCCCTACAGGTCCAGCCTTCCCGTCAGCTCCTGGGGCCTCTGTAGAGATGAATGCAGGCAAACCCCACCCTGCTCCCCTCTGCGTCCGGCTCGGTCCCCTCAACCTTGCGGCCACGGACCGCTCTGTCTGTAGCAGCCATGAAGGAAGACACTGATCTGTCCTTCCGCACTTCTCATACAGCTTTACCCATGTCACAGCTTTCTGAGGCGTCCCATGGCCACGCCTCCCTAAATCTGAGGCCAAAGTAGCACTCTACCATTGCCCCTAGATGGGATGAGGAACCCCTTGGCAGAGCAAGTCTTTTCTCAATAAACAGATACATAAATAACACACACCCCTGCAAAATTCTCTCTCCCTCTCCTCTCTCGCTACTGTTTTTGCATATTTTGTGCGCAGAGTATAGTTGAGTGGCTGAGAGAAGATTCGGGAGCCCTAAAACTGGTTCTTGACAATTTTCTTTGTAAATTTTACATGAGGGATCTGGCTTTGGAATTTCACACCATTGCGTCTCATCGTCTCTGCGGAAACTTCAATATTAACACCTTGTTACAGGTACAAAGCCCCGGATTAAGTGCCGCAAATTGAATAACGTATTATGTAGCCGGTCCTGTCAAGTTTATGAAGCATCTCACGTAACTGGCCTCACCTGGTCCTCCCAACAGCCCTGTGGTAGAGATTATTATGTTCTTACTTTACGGGTAACTCTTTGGAGATTCAGTCGGCTGTGCGCTTGCCCTTGCAACTCAGCTCATAAATGGGAGGGCCGCAGCGGAGGCCCCCTCCCCGGTCTCCTCACTCCCAACTGCTTGCTCTGCCCTAGTGTCTCTGCCCGGGAAACAGACATGGCTGCTGGCAAATGAGACACAGAGCGGCCTCCAGGGAGCTGTCTACAAGGAATGAATGAAAATCCATTGCAAGCTGTAAAACGAAGGATCAACAGAACGGGTTACTACTTCTGTGATTATTACCTTTAGCTCCTGGGTCATCTGGGTTGACTGTGTAAGATGCCCAAGTTCACCTATCATGGTCATCCCACTCCTGGATTTTGGATAACCCTGAACACCGTCTATCCTGGTCTTTGCCTTGTGTTCCCTCATTGCTTTGAGTATCGTTGCAGGTCAGTTATACCCTCCCTGGCCCCGAGTGAAGTTTACTTTTCCTGCCTCCCTGTACTTCAGGCCTCTGCTCATTCTCTCTCCAAACCACCTTGCCCTTCACAAAGGTGAGAAGGTGAGTCCACACGGAGAACCGCCCTGGCCTTGAGTGAGAGCAGCTCTGTAGTTGTGAGGACATTGTGAATGATCTAGAAAAGTTACTTACCAAAGGGCAGGGAAACACTCAAGTGAAGGGAACATCGGCTAAGAACAATAGTTAGTATGTAACGTATTTTGTACATGCTAAGCACTGTCGTGCATGACTTTTTCTACTAACACTAAGTTCATGGGTTTGCGAACCCAGGAATAATTATCCCCATTCAACAAATCCCAGCTGTTAAGGTTAAGTACCTAGCCTGAGGTCACACGTAAGCGGTAGACCTAAGATTTCAGCCCAGATCTTTCTGAATTTGAAGATCATGCTGTTAATCATTATGTTGTGTGTGATCTGACCCCTTGAGGACGGTGGAGAAGAGTACTGCAGATATATTCATGTGGGTAAAACTGTAAGAGCTATTTTAAAGAGAGAATAAAGCACGTTTGTTCCCAAGTTCCACCCATAAATGTGCCATGGAAACTTGCATGATTCCTCTTGATTCTTTTCTTCCAGAGTTTCCCAAGCACTCTGCCGTGGATCATAATGTACATGACGGCTCTTCACGTGGACGTGTTGCCAGCTAAACCTCCTTATAAGAATTCGGGATGCGTTACAGAAACATGGCTCTCCAAAACTACGCGTTCCTTTAAAATCTCATTCTGAGGAGTAGTCATGAGGCCTGCTCTCCCCACGGCCAAGTCCACCACATTAAAGCAAATGAAAACCTAACTCAGATGATTCATATAAAATCAGTCTTTCCATAACCTTTTATATTATCAAAGTGCTTTGCCCCTCTGGTGTTGGGCTGTGTAAACCAAGTGATTCAGCCAGCCAAAACATCAAGGAGAAAGAGCCCACCAGGCTTTGATTGAATTAAATAGTCCATTTTGTTGTTGTTGTTGGCCATTGCTGAAGTTTTCGTATGAAATTAAAACAAGAGAGCCTACCCCTCCCAGCTAACATCTCTGTAAGAAAATAATCTGAAGCCTTTGTTCTCCTTCCCTCTGTAGAGTGAAGGACCAAGCCCTCCCATTTGGTTGCAAGGTGGCACATTTGAGAGCTTTGTCCCAAGATACAAGGTGACCCAAAGAGTAGGTCTTCAGCTTGGCTTCTCCCAGCAGCAGACCCTGAGGCAAGAATTTGAGTGTAAGCGACCCTGGGTGGCTCAGTCAGTGAAACATCTGACTTCAGCTCAGGTCACCATCGCATGGTGCGTGTTCTCAAGACATACATCAGGCTCTCTGCTGTCAGCGAAGAGCTTGCTTCAGATCCCTTCTCTCTCTCTCTCTCACTGCCCCTCTCCCCCTTCTCAAAGATACACGTGAACAAAAAAAATTTTTTTGAGTGTAAATGGTTTATTCAAGAGAGGATCCCAGGAAACATGGGTGGGAGAGTGAAGAATTGAAAGGGAAGGAAAGACAGCCAATAAAAGGTCCATTGTCAAAAAAGTCACACTTTGGGAGGCTAGGGGTTAATCCTGCTTGTGTCCTCTGGGAGTCAATGAAGAACGTGGGCCTCTGAGTTTCTGGCCTGAGAAGTGAGGGACTAAGGGTATTTACACACCATCTCCCATTACATACTATTTTAGAGCTGCTAGATAAGGAAATCCCTAACAATTCCAGCTTCAAAGTGCCCCAGGTGCTAGCCCTGAATAGATGGGCCAACAGGCGTGGAAATGGTAAAGGCCAAAGCAGGCTGCAGCAAGGAAAAGGGGGAGAAAAGAGCAGAGGCCGAGCTGACTCCTTCGTTAGGCACAACATCTGGGGCCCAGGAAAACATTTTAATTCTAGTTTCTTTTAAGATCAGAAGGAAGAATGGGCATAATCATAATGAACGTGTAAAAATAAATCCAGCCTGGATGGTATTTGTCTTTATACCGGCACAGTCATAAAATAGAATTAAAAAAAAAAAAACAACCTTTTTTTTTAATGAACAAAGGGACTCATAAAAACCCATAGAAGTTATACTGAATCCCTGAGGAGGAGTTCAGTTATTTATTTATTTATTTATTTATTTTTGATTATTGGCCTAGTCTCCCATTTCAGATGGCTCACACTAGTCCAAAGTACCCCACCCCTTCTGTTTTCGTTTCTTTCCATTTTCCTTTTTTTTCTCTCCTGCTTCCACGCTCCGGTGTCTCTCCTGCTATATTTCTCTATCTGTATCAGTAGGGGATACGTGTTATTTTTGTCTCCTCAGCATCCAGTCCCAAATCTTCTGATAAAATATTTGTTTTTGAGAAACCAGTCTGCCCTACCTGCCCCTGGCCAAGAGGTGGGCACCTGACGTAAATCAGATGATCACTCCCTGGAATTTGAGTTCTGAAGAGAGTAATATAAAAACTACAAAACTTCCTGCCTCAGAGATCCCTGGAGTACCCTAGCTTCTACCATTTTTGAAACCTGGTTCTTCAGCTATTCTTTCAATTCTGCAATGTATAGGGTATATGTGCAATGCATACGAGATGCATACACACACAGACACACACACACACACACACACACACACATCAGTACAGGAAAAGCATACCATGTTTATAGATTAGCAGACTCTATGTAAAAGTCATCTATTCTTGTTGAATTGATGCCCCAAACAAACTATGAATAGGGTTTTCTTCCTGTAAAATTAAGAGAAACTGAGACACTCTTTTTTTTTTTAATTTTTTTTTCAACGTTTATTTATTTTTGGGACAGAGAGAGACAGAGCATGAACGGGGGAGGGGCAGAGAGAGAGGGAGACACAGAATCGGAAACAGGCTCCAGGCTCTGAGCCATCAGCCCAGAGCCCGACGCGGGGCTCGAACTCATAGACCGTGAGATCGTGACCTGGCTGAAGTCGGACGCTTAACCGACTGCGCCACCCAGGCGCCCCCTGAGACACTCTTGAAGAAGAAACATAAGGCATGATGATTTGCTCTACCAGACAAGAATTACTGTTTTAAAGTTCCCGTAACTGAGATACGGTTAACTAAGCTAAAAGTCTAGACGAATGCACCAATGATACAGAAGAGAGCCAAGAAACAAATACATAGGTGTAGAGATACTTGATTTATGACCAAGGTGGCATTGCAGAGAATTAGAATAAAGACTTTTCAGTAAATGGTGCTGGGACAATGAGATAGTGATATAGATGTGTAGATATGGATAGAGATAGAGATAGAGATATTGAGATATAGAGATACAGTTATGCTGAGTCCCTACTTCATACTATACACAAAAGTCAATTCCAAGTGGATTTTAAATGTGAAAGGCAAAACAGCAAATTCTTTAGAAGATAAGATTAGAAAATATCTTCATTATCTTAGAGGAAGGCAATAATACGGAAACACATAGTAATTAATGAAATAGAAACCTGTTAATAAGGTAGATCTTAGGTTAAGTGTTCTTATGGAAAAAAAGGAAGGAGGACACCTTTAGAGGTAATGGTCCCATTTATGGCACTGTTTATGGTGACAATTTGATGCATATATACTTATCTTCCTAGTCAAATTTTATTTTTTTCTTTTTAATTTTTCTTTAATGTTTATTTTTGAAGGAGAGAGACAGAGTGTGAGTGGGGGAGGGGCGGAGAGACAGGGAGACACAGAATCTGAAGCAGGCTCCAGGCTCTGAGCTGTCAGCACAGAGCCAACTAGGGGCTCAAACTCACAAACCATGAGGTCATGACCTAAGCCAGGCACCCCCATACTTAAATTTTAAAACTCCAAATCAAGTTGTGAGAAAGTCTTTGCCTCCCTGGCTCTCCGACCAACCCCTCTCTTGCAAACTTTGCACATTTCTTAGGTTAAACGAGACCATAAGAAACACTGACTGGACGTTAAGAAAGATTACTAAACCAGACCTGAAATTAAGAATTTCTGTTTAAAAAAGTCACCTTTAAGAGCCTGAAATTACCTTTAAGCATGAAAAGACCATGAAAATGCAAGCCACTGAGTGGGAGAAAATATTCGGAAGTCATATAACTGACAGAGAACTTGTATCTTGAATATAAAGACTACAAATCAATAAGAAAAAAGTATACAGGGGTGCCTGGGTGGCTCAGTCAGTTCGGCGTCCGACTTCGGCTCAGGTCATGATCTCACAGTCTGTGGGTTCGAGCCCCGCGTTGGGCTCTGTGCTGACAGCTCGGAGCCTGGAGCCTGCTTTGGATTCTGTGTCTCCCTCTCTCTGCCCCTCCCCTGCTCGTGCTCTGTCTCTCTCTGTCCCAAAAATAAGTTTAAAAACATTAACAAGAAAAAAAAAAGAAAGAAAGAAAAAAGTATACAATGCAATGAAAAAGTAGGCAAGGGACTTAAACAGATCACTTAGGGAACAACGTGTCTAAATGGCCATAAATATACGAAAAGCTGATTAATTTCATTGTAATGAGGGCTGTGTACATTTGCAACCACAACGAGATACCAATGAATGCATCTCTGATGAGGGAGACCAAGGGTCTTTGAGGTCAAGAGCACGTATGCTTTTCACTGTCCTCTTTTGCATTGAGTTTATTTTATGCTTCCTTGTATTTCTTTAAATTAAGAGGAAATAAAATTAGTTTTAAATTAGAGAAGGAAAACAGTAAAGAACAGAAGTGACAAGACAGACTGTATCTTTTCTGCTGTGGATCAGTGACAGGCATTAGCTGACTGGTGTTCTTGAGGTCTCACCACTACACCAAGATAAATTAATGACTCAGAAATCAATTGATGGAGCAGTCCAACAGGTAATTCAGGCTCCCAGACCACTTTTGTTTTCTAATAGAAGACAGGTTCAGTGAGGAAAGCCAGTTTTCTTTCGCTCTCAAAGGGTCATCGTGGGCTGGGATGATATCTAACTGACTGGAAATAGAACTCCTTTGAAATACATCTATGTTTCAGCTGAAGTACTCATTTTTCTACCTTGATGGTTCATTCATCCGCCTAACTGTGCCTACCGTGTGCCAGGCACTGTTCTAGATAAAGAGGATACAAGAGTGAATGAAGCAGACAAATTCTCTGCCCTCTTGAAGCTCACATCTTAGTAGGAACGGAAAACAAACAAATGTCCAGAACGAGGCCAGAGACAATACATGCTATGAAGAGAGGTAGAGTTAGAAAGAGTTGAGGGCGATGTGGTTTCAGCTAGGGTGGCCACGGAAGGTCTCTTGGAGGAGGTGATGCTTCAGCAGACAGTGGGATGAAATGAGAGACGGAGTATTGCATTCTAGGCACAGGAAGCAGCAAGTGCAAGGAGCCTGAGGTGGTTTGCCTGCGAATGGACTCTACTCGGCTTCTTGCTGTTTGATGGGGTGGGATGGTATCTTCCTGGGCTGTTTCCTTTAAAAAAGGTAAAGTTACAAGTGAGTTTAATGTCTGTGGTTTGTCTGGATGCGCTCCTCCGGGCAAGCCTGTGCCTGCTAGGCTGGAAGCAGATGTTGTCAGCAACGGGCTATGAAAGAACAGATTGTCTCCCCTGGTGTCATGGCCATGCTGCTCATACTCTAGAATAGCTAATGAGGTGTCTTCTTCTGGTGTAAGATGAGTGGGGATTTTCAGACTAACTCCGTAAAGTGTCCTACAAAGAGGGCATCATGAGCCGCTGTCACAAGCTACAGGTCTTGAGTTCCCTCCCACCCCACCTCAGGATGTTCAAAGGGCCTCTTCTGAGCTACTGGGCCCCATCCAGGACCCTTGGTTGCTCCTATTCCCACAGGCTTCCTTTGGGTCCTGACCTACACACTCCCGTTTCTTTGTACAAAAGCCTTGTTTTCTTTTCTTTCACAATTAACTTTGGCTCATTAAAACCCAGAACTCAAACATTTAGCAACCAAAAAACTGGTTCTCCTTTCCTTGAGGCAGGGACGGCTTGCTTTCAAACTCTGCCAGCTAGTGGGGAGACGATCACATTCCGTCCTGGTGGCCGCGAAGTGCCCTCCCCTTCCGAAGTGGATTGCGTCCCTCTAATGGGACAAGGGAAAGGGAGGAGGAACCTTTGTCAACAAGGATAACCAGGTTGAATGATCAGTTCTTGCTACATTTTCTCCTGCCAGTGATCTCGTTGTGCACCCCAGTGTCCCTAGGACAGATTTCCTTTCATTCAGCAGATACACCACCCACCGCCGTGGGAGGGACTCTGGCTTCTCTGGGTGTGTGCATTAGCCTGGCCCCCCGGGGTGAATTGCTCACCTCCTTTGTGCTTTGTTTCCAAGGGCGTGATTTCCTCACTGTGTTTGGTCCACCTCTGGGCCATCCCTGTGTGTGCCGTAAGGCTCAAACAACACCATGCAGGTGTAAAATGAAGCTGTGGAAAAATCTTTCCCTCCCTAGCTCCCTGACCCACACCTCTCTGTGGCTGTGTCTATCTTCCTCAGGCTCATACTTGACTTTGCTGCTATAATCCCTGGGGAGTCCATCATCAGACCCAGCTTCTAAGAAAGTGCTCTTCGTCCCCGCTCCCACGAAGTGAACTACCTTTTCTTGAACTTTGCATATTTGAGGATAGTTTTCCCATCATCTCCCTCAGGAAAAATTCACCAGGTTACTTAATCTGAGCCACCTCAGCATGCCCTCCTCCACTTTTTCCCCGTGCTCATTGCAGGGTAAGTCTTACTGTAGAGAGACTTTCAGTAACGGCCATTCTGTTCCTAGCATGCCGTCCTCCATCTTGTACCTCAGTTGGTCCCCTTCCTGTAGCTTCTGGCACCCTCCCCGGGCAACGTAATTTAGTCAGGTCCCTGCTCTTGCTGAGATAACCGATACTCTTCCCGCAACTTGGCTCTTAGGCCCTTCATCCAGTGGCTCACCTCCTTCGCCTATCCTCAAGCAGTGATGGTTGGGAAGCAAGGTTGTCAGCCAAACCTAATGACGTCACTCCAGTTGGGATTGAACGTGCGGTAAAAGCACCGATGAAGAGTATCTATTGCTTGTTCTGATCGGGGGGAAAGCGTTACCGCCTGTGTACAGAGAGAGAAGAGGGGGATGGCCAATAGAAAGGATGACTGTCCATCCTGAAGACAGAAGAATATCTCTGTCCTGTGATGCTCCTAACCCAGTATAACCGGGGGCAGTGGGGCTCGACATAGAGCATTCATCCGAACCTTTAAGGATCTGGTAAAAACGCAGACTCCAGGGAACCACTGACAGATAAGGAAACTGAGACATAAAGACTAAGTAATTTGCCCAGAATTTTACAGTAAGCTAACCTCTATATTATACCGTTTCTGTTTAATCCTTGTAAATATATTTATTTTATATCCTGAATTCGATACTTTTATCACTGAAGTTCCTAGGAGTCTAAGACTTCTGTTGGTTGACTCTCTTGACCCCAGCTCATGGAATTTTGTTTTTCAAGCTTATGTGGGGTGGGATCTATCTGCGGGTGTCCTGTGTGGACAGGTTGAGTGGGAGGAATCTCTCCCAAAGGATTTTACTTTTGCTTCTTTCCAGTTGCCCCAAAGATGTGGCCTCCCAAGGACTGCTCTTTCTTAATGTCTAGGTTTGGAGTGTGCTAGGATAGGTTTGAACCTATATGAGGCAACCCTTGGATGCAAATTCCCAAAGAAGAATCTTTTCCACTGCGAGGAAGGTTCAAAGAGATTCAAACTTGTTAGTCCCTTTTCTTTGATAGTGAATAGACTTGCCTTAGTTCACTGTTTGTATCAGCGTTCTCCGGAGAAACAGAATCACCAGAATGGGCATATAGATACACATCTATGTATCTATAAGTACATATGAGAGAGAGAGAGAGACAGAGACAGAGAGAGACAGAGAGTTTAGGAATTGGCTCATACGATTATGGAGACTTGGTAAGTCCAAAACCTGCAGGGTAGCCCAGCAGGCTGGAGACCCAGGGAAGAGTTGCAGTTCTGGTAGAATTCTTTCTTGCTTGAGGAGGGTTAATCCTTGTTCATTTGTTTTGTTTTTGTTTTTGTTTTTGTTTTAGCGAGAGCAAGTGTAAGTGGGGTAGAGGGGCAGAGGGAGAGAGAGAAAATCCCAAACAAGCTCCACACTCAGAATGGAGCCCGCCACATAGCTAAACCCCACGGCCCTGGGATCATGACCTGAGCCAAAATCAAGAGTCAGATACTCAACCGACTAAGCCACCCAGGTGCCCCTCAATCTTTGTCTTTAAATTAAGGCCTTCAACTGATTGGACGAGGCCCACCCAGATTATGGAAGAAAATCTGCTTGCTACTCAATCTCCACTGATTTAATAGTCATTCTCACCAAAAAACAAAACAAACAAACAAAAAAAAACACCTTTCACAGAAATATCCAGAATAATATTTGACCAAATATCTGGGCCGTGTGGCCCAACCACATTGACATATAAAATTGACCAGAAAATTATTTAATAAGACCAGGGCATTTGAGTATACTGGCTTTGTGCAAGGGTCTCTGTTCCCATTTTCTGCCTCTGTCTCTTACCCCGCATGGAATTCGTCTATTTTTAGGCCTAGGTTTCTGAGTTCCATTTAGGATGACCTAATTCTCACAACTTGAATTTTCATTTGGAGGCCTCTTATTACTCTCATTAAATTACTCTTCTCACCTGACGTTCTTGAGAAAACCAGCTCTTTAATGACGTGTAGAGACTGTGGTAGTGTATTCCCTTGGCCCACAGATCTCAGACCGAGTGATTTGGTAATGGATTTTAGCACCTGCAATTCACACAGCCTTCACTTGCTATATTAAAGGAAATTCAAGTTAAAATGTTGTCAGCTTAGAGAGCAATTATGATCTGAGCCTAGTTGATTTAGGCATCATGTGAGCTCTGGCTTCATAAAAACATGGCCGTAGATTATTCTAGAACCTACTGCGGAGGATGAATAGCATTGCCATTGAAAAGGGCTCACTGGATAAATCTCATAGTTGTATTAATACTAACGATGATGGTTGGGGCGCCTGGGTGGCGCAGTCGGTTAAGCGTCCGACTTCAGCCAGGTCACGATCTCGCGGTCCGTGAGTTCGAGCCCCGCGTCAGGCTCTGGGCTGATGGCTCGGAGCCTGGAGCCTGTTTCCGATTCTGTGTCTCCCTCTCTCTCTGCCCCTCCCCCGTTCATGCTCTGTCTCTCTCTGTCCCAAAAATAAATACACGTTGAAAAAAAAATAAAAAAAAAATACTAACGATGATGAGGGGAGTCTGAGTGACTCAGCCGGTGAAGGGTCCAACTTCAGCTCCGGTCATGATCTCACAGTTGGTGAGTTGGAGCCCTGCATCAGGCTCTCTGCTGTCAGCACGGAGCCCGCTTCGGATCCTCTGTGCCCCTCCCTCACTGGCCTTGCCCCACTTGCACATGCATGTGCACGCTCTCTCTCTCTCTCTCCAAAATAAAACAAAACATTCAAAAAATACTAATGATGATGTTACAGCCACCGTTTACAAAGCACTTACTATGTATGCCAGGCGCTGTGCTATTTCCTTTGAAACCCTTGGAGCCAGGAGCTCCAAGGAGCCGGGACCTGCAAGAAGTAGGGGCTGCTGTACTTGGAGAGTTTGCCTTAAGAGCTAGGTTTGTATTGCAATATTGTTGTGTAAGAAACAATCCCAAACTCTCAGCGGATTTCAGCAATACGCATTTATCTCTTACTCATGAGTCTGTAGGTCAGGTGCAACTCAGGTGGGCTTGGCTTCCGGCTCCAGGCTTCGCGTTGCCTATACTGTTATCTCAGGACCCTGCCTGCAGCCCCAACCGCTTTGTGGAGAAGGTTCTTCCTGTGGCAAAGGATAGAAACTCCAAGATGGCGAAGAAACGGTGCACGATGCCTCCTATAAGGCCTCGGCTCTAAACTGGCACCCTGTCCCCTCTGCTCACATTGCAGCAGCCAGGGCAAATCCCACGTCCAGGCTCGGAGTCAGTGGGGAGCGGGAGTAAAAGCTGCACCACGCAGAGAACAGGAATAGACCCAGGCAAATAATACCACCTGCCATGTTAATCACTAAATGTGTGCCTAGCCCCCAGTCCTCTCTCGGGATGTTTTTGAAAGAGAGAATGAACGTATTTATTGATCTTGCTAGTGTTGTAGGGCAGATCAATCAAGCTACAGCATCCTCTCTGCCCTTTATTCACCTGCATCCATCAACACATCCCTAGGGCCCGGTCCACTGTAGATGCTCAGTAAATATGTGTTGAGCGAATGAATAAGTCAACCAAGCAAGCAATCCAGGAGGCTCATGTAAAATATTTGATGTCCCTAAAGGACCTTTGTCGGAAAACTTGGCACAGACATTCACATCTCTGGATGCAAGGCATGACCTCAGAGAGCCTCACAGCAAGACAGCTACTGAGTCAGATGCATAACCATCCTTGGGGCCCAGGAAATGGGGTGATCTCCTGGGCTCTGTCTTACGGTGAGCACATAGGAAAATAGGGCTCTATATATGTCTCCATATATAGGAAGACAGGTCAGCTGAAAGGTGAGGCATGAATTGCTTTGCCAGCTGGCGTAAGAGGGGCTTGAGGCGCAAACATGGTGATAAATCCACTCATTTCTGCTCCTACAACCCACACACGAAAGGGCAAAAATAGCGAACACAACAGTTGAGTGGCTGGCAGGGTGGGGGGAGGGTGATAGAGTCACAGATAATGACCCAGAGCATGTGTAAAAGCAAAGTAAAAGCTTCTCCCACCAGCACCAAGATTAGATAGAAGATGTCCCCTTCCCACTAAAGACTGGGACACGTATCAATCTATTTGTCTATAATAATGCAGAGACCAGGTGGCATTCCTGAGCTGTTTGCAATCCTCTTTAGAAAATCAGAGGCGAGTCCCCACTCCAACATTTGCACGGAATAGTGCAGCACCAAATAAGAGTAAAGACAACAGGAAATGTGGATACAGAGTCAAGGAAGATATTCTACTGCAAACCCTAGAGTGAGAAGTTTGAGAAAAAGAGACCACGCAATTCTCCGCAATTAGTATACCAACAATCAGGCTATCGGAAGTGACCAGCCCGGGATCAACCAACAGGGGCCACAGAGAAGGATCCAAAGCTGACACATGTATTAAGAAGGAAGAAAAGAAATAGCCCAGAGGCTTTTCCCTTCTCTCTCTGCTGATGGCTTCCCTAGTGGCTTATGGAGGGCAGATGGGTAGGTGACATATAACTCACCATAGGTGAATATGTGGGTTACTTGTAGTATCGTCCTATAGTATATTGGTCATTTGCCTATTTGGCCTTAGATCTAGTCTCTGCACTTCTGTTCTGCTCTATGTGGCATCAGCCCCCTAAAAATTACTTTTCCCAGGCTTCCTTGTCCACTGGCTTCCTGTGAGGTTCACCAATGGGAAGAGCCCATGGGAAACTGAGAGCAGGCGTGCTCACCCTTCCAGTGCTTCCAGATCCCAGGGGCCGCTACCCCCGTGTTTCCATGTTTCCAATTCCAAGGTTCGGCTCCACCTAGGCAGGCCTGGCTCTTATGTTCTGGTGCCACTATCTCTGCCCTTTGTCCCTCTAGCTCTAAGAGTGGTCACATCTTTCTAATCTTCAATTTGCCCCTCTGTCTCTTTTTCAGCTCTTCCAAAACCTCTATAACCAGGTTCCCTTTTAAAAATCCCTCGATTGAACTGCTCGGCATGGGTTCTGTTTTCTGGGCTTCCATGGCTATGGTTACATTTCTTTCTCTCTCTTTTTTTTTAGTGTTTATTTATGTTTGAGAGAGAGAGAGAGAGAGAGCATGAGCAAGGGAAGGGCAGAAAGAGAGGAAGACAGAATCGGAAGCAGGTTCCAGACTCCGCGCTGTCAGCATAGAGCCCGACGCGGGGCTTGAACTCATAAACCATGAGATCATGATCTGAGCCGAAGTCGGACACTTAACCGACTGAGCCACCCAGGTGCCCCCATATGGTTACATCTCTTTGAGCCAAGTCAAGCGGGAGAGAGACACAAGGTGAGTTCCCCTCAAGAGCCTGGAAGCAAGCGTCTTGCCGTCCAGTGGAGCAGGTTAGCTTACGCCAGCTCTTCCCACAGCGCGTGGTGCTTGGTGCTGATGGGAAGCTGTCACTCTCTGTCCCAGTTAAAGCAGCACTTCTTGGTCTGGCGGATAAAGGTCGGCCAGTGTGTGCTGTGCCCCAGAGCAAGGCAGGGTCCTATAAACACTTCCGGTTGGCCACCCCAGCCCAGAGCTCCAGGCCCTTGAGGCTGGGACGGGGAGGAAAAACAGCTCTCACAGCCCTTTAACTCTCTGAGCTGCCAGTTTCCACCTCTGCAAATTAGGGAACCATGAATGAGTTCGTGCGTCTACATGAAAAGCTCTACATGCCACACGCCTCCGCGATCTTTAGCTCCTGATGGGTATTTAATTTGTCTCCAGTCACATACCTCTATCACATTTCCTCCCACAGGAAGCACTGCCCCCTTCCCCTGGGAGGGGACTGCAAGTCTCTGCCGTTATGCCTCCCCAGGACCTCCCGGGCTGCCCCAGCCCCAAGTGTATTTTCCTAGCACCCACCCAGACCCGTGCGTGGTCTCAGCACAAGCCAACAAGCAGTGCTTTCACCTGTTGCTTGCCCTTTGCTCCTGTGTGTGCCCTCCCCCTACGCTGTAGCACCACGCGACCCAACCATGGGGTACACCCCGTCCCTCCCCAGCTCGACACCCCTGAGTGTTGGAGCCTGTTCCTGGGCTGAGCTAAACCAGCCCGTCTTGATGTCTTGAGCTGGGACAACGGTTAACATTCCCGTTATGCTCCCAATGAAAGGAAAGAATGGGGACCCTCCCTTAAATTTGTGCCGATTTGGAATTTCAGACAACGCTGGCTGAATACAGATTTCAAAATCTTTCTTCTTTTATCTCAAGTCCAACCCTCAAAGTCCAGCTGAAAGGCTCATCTGACATGGTGTGCTTTTCATAACAGAAGGGTGTCGTGGAGATGTTTGCCGACTGGAAAGAAACACTGAGAGCCCAAGAGTTAAACTCTGCCGGCACGGCCACTCCTCCGCTCCTATGTAGCATTATCCTCCTCTGCCCTTGAACAGTTGATAATATGGAAAGTGGGGGAAGAGAGGAAGATAATAACAGTCACCTTTTTGAAATCAGCCTTATTTTGGCTATGAGAACCAAAGACTAAGAACATCAGAGCAAGTCCATATTCCAAGTCTTCAATGGACCGTGTCCTTTGAACATGAAAGCCCCAACTTAGGCTCCCCCAGGCATGGAATCACTTAAGCAATGGTCAATAGGCCCAGGTCCAGCTGTGAATAAAGTCAGAGATTTCAAGGCTCAAATCTTTATGAGAATGGGACGTTAACCATACCATATATTTCCAAAAATATGCTGAGGACCAGAAGTGGGAGGAGACCTCGAGGCTTTGGTTTTCCTCCAGATACGACCCAGGGCTCTGTGGAGAAAGCTCTGCCCTCCCTTCCTTGTTGTCCACTGTAGGACTGAGAAATGTCAGCTCAGTAAAAAAGGACCCCAGCCCTTAGATCTTATTGCCACTAGTGCTCAACTTTTTTTTTTTTTTAAGTGTGTTTTGGAAATAAATGTTTTAGAAACCTTTATGCATCCACTCCTCTGCCTTTGGTTTCCTTTCCTTTCCCTCTGGGCCAAGTGGGTTCTGGGTACAGTTTGCAGAACAGGACCCGTCTGCCTTCTCCCCGCCCCCCATAGCCTTTCCAACATAATTGGAACTATGACTGCCACCTCTAGACAATCCTCTTTCTGGATCCTAAGATAGTTAATGGGGCGCCAGGCCAGCTGTTCTGTTCCGTCCACACTAGACTTGCGCTGCTCTTATATCCATTCCTTGTGTCTGGGCATCCCTTTGGATTTTTTTGTTTTGTTCTTCTTTGTTTTTGTCTTTTTGGAGCCAGGCTGATGTGTTACACTCCAGTTCTAGAAGTTTGGCTCTGGCGTTCTTTCTCCCACCTGCCTCAGTTCATGCAGGAACTTTCTTGTTCTTACCCACCCTGTGCCACTTTTCTGACACCTTCCTGTCTCCCCCTATTTCTCCCATTCAGCCTCCTGCCAACACAACACCACAACACAACACAACAACAACTATTCATCCATCCTCTGCCTGGACACCATCCTCTTACATCCCATCCAGGTTCCATGTTGCATCTTTGGGGGGCCTTTCTGGGTCATGGTCAGCCTTGTGATATATTTCTAGTGCCTAAGAGGTCTCAACATTCCGCCCTGCTGGCTTCTGGGATCTGGTGGGATAAGGGGCTCTGACTGAGCCTTGATGAACCCACCATAGCTTGGTATTCTGGATTAAGAACTGCAAATACGGGTCTGGAACTTTGGCCACTTTTTTGACTCACTTATGGTCCTGGGTTTACTGGAAATATAGCGATTAGGAAGGACCTGGCAACACCTTTCGTCTTCTGGGTCACTCTGGCCAAATCCCTTCCTCTTCTTTTCCTTATATGTGAGACGAGAGTTGAAGAAAGAGAATCTGTAAAGACCTTCCAACTCTAGGAGCCTTGACTCCCGTATACTTTTGACTGAGGCAGTTCTGCTCTCGGTGATGCATGGACTTCTTATGAAACCCATCTGTTTGGGTCGGCAATGCTGACACCTTGTACTTGGTCTTCATCGAAAACCCGGTCACTTCACTATCGTCTTTTCCCAAGGCCATTTTATTTTGTGTTGCTCTGTTTAGAGTCTCATCAAATCAATTCAGCAAACGCCTAATATGTGTTGCCATAAAGGAAGAATGACTTTGAGATGCAGAGAGGAGAAACCCACACACACGCGTCTTCCTCCTTAACAGAAATGAAACCACCAAGATGCTGCGTGGGGACCACCCCAAAGCAGCCAGAGCTCCCAGGTGCCCCCACCCCTGCTCTGCCTGTCATAAACCCAGGCCTGGCAATTTTATGAACCTCCCTAGGTGTGCATTTCCTCTCCTTACAGATGAAGAAAATAAAATCAACCTAGGCCCTGGGAAAGATCGTAAGACCAAGGTCTTCAAGCGATTAACTCCGAGCTTACCTGATCGAGACCTCCATCTTGTTTACGCCTTAAAATAACTCTGTGCAGCAAATGTATGTGTTCTTATTCCCATTTTCCAGATGAGAACACTGAGGCTCGGAAGGATTTCATGACTTGACCAAGTCACTGTCCCGATCTTTGATCTGTCCTCTCTCTTTCATACATAACCTTTCTTATTTGAGAACACGTGACCGTACGTAGCCCGAGCCTTGCCTTGCAGTGATGACGGAAGAGTCTCTTCAGACAGTTTCACGGATCATTTTCAGGCAGCTGTGGAGAGGACAAGAAACACCATCTTACGGCTCTGGATAGAGGAGCAAGTAAGATACGGTATCATACGTGGTCACGGAGCCTGGAGCCCAAGATCCCCGGTATGGCAGATGACTCCATAGCTACGAAAATATTGTCACTCAGGCTCTCATAAGCTCCAGTTGTCCAAAGCCACCAGAAGCATTTATGAGGTGGGGAGAGGGGTGGCAACGGGGGTGCCTCTTGCTACTTTGCTTTAAGCAGAATTACAAAATGGGACTGTTAATTCGCCTACTTCACCAGCAGCTCTACCAGCGCATGTGGGTGGATTAATAAGGCTTTCCCCTCCTCTCTTCTACTTTTTAATAGGAGAGTCATTCTTGGGGTGAACCAGGGGCTGCAATTACTAGGCAGCAAAAAAAAAAAAAAAAGTCACATATCTAATTACTAAGCCAGCCCCACGTGCGTGTTTCTAACCAGAGGGTCCTGTGTATGGGGTGGGGGGCAAAGTCCACAGGTGCTCACAGACCCACCCATGCATCAGTCCTCCCGGGAGGACCCTGACGAGAGCCCCCCACACGGACATGACAGGGCTGAGGCTTTCAGAGCTCAAGGGACAGAATGGTCCTCCCCAGCATGGCAGTCTGCGGACCGGAAAAGACTCTGTGGTCTCGGTAGGTCAGAGGAAGGAGGATCCCTTAAGAGCTCTGCTGTAGAACTCCTGGTTGTAGTGAGAGGAGACCAGAGGCCGGAGAGGGGGACGCCCAGGAGTAGCCAGTCCTGCCTTCCCTGCCAAGGCAAGCCGGCGAGCAGCACAGACCTCCAGAGCCTCTGCACCTGCCGTGGGTCTGAGGAAGGGGGAGAATTCCAAAGATGCCTGTGTCCCTTCCGTGCTGGGGACACGGGCAGGGGAAAAAGGAATGCAGGGACAGACCGGGCAGACTGCATGGAACACAGACAGCACTTGGCTGGTCCCCAGAGCCTCTGTTCTGAGAAAGAGAGCGCTATCCAGGCTGACTCTTAAGTAACTAGGGGACCCAAGGGAAACTAGGACAGTGCTTGGCTTGCTGATAGAGGCAGTGTGCTGTGAGGTCCGCCAGGTGCGAGTGAGCATGTGTGCGTGAGTGAGTGTGCGTGCACCGGTGTGTGTGTGTGTGTGTGTGTGTGTGCGCGCGCGCGCACGCGCGCACGCCCACACCTTCACAAGGGCAGGCAGACTGTCCCAGGACGCAGGGACAGGAACTACAGGCAACTCCACGGGGCCACAAGTTCTTTGCTGGAATCTTTGCTGCTATCGTTTAAAGGGGCCGTGACGGGTAGAGGGGTGACTTTTACAAAGGGGTGACTCCCCAAAACATTTTAAATTTCCTTAGAAACCACCACAACGACTGGTAGTCCCTGCCGAAGGAGTTTTGCAGGGAGGCCTCCAGACCCGGCTGCTAGGATGGGTCCTGCGCATTGGGCCTCCCGCCACCTCCACCCACACCAGGCTTTTTCCCGATTTTGTTTCGCTGTCCTGAATAGGTTTGTTTTTCAGTTAGTTCTCGCGGGTCTTTCTTCGAAACGTGTCATTCTTTTCCTCTGTTTCTGTCCCCGGGTTGCCTTTTGGCTTTAGCAAAATGAGGGTACTGCAAAGTAAAACGTAAAAACTGGAAATGCCCACACCTCCAACATTAAAAATCTCAGAGTTGTGCACATAGGGCCAGGTCTTTGGTTTTCATTAGATCAGAAAGACTGCAGACCTAGGAGCTGGACAGGCTCGCGGCCAAATGCTGCCTTTGCTATTTGCTTGCGTTGCTTTGGGCAAGTTCCTCGACTTCTCTGCTCAGTTTTCTCATCTGTAAAGCAGACGTGGTTATGCCATCCTTGCCGGCTTGCCTGAGGATTCTGTCAGCCCATCATGCCCAAGAAGCACATGGTAGCTGTTCGACAAACGCTACCTCCTTCCCCAGCTGTCCCCTTGTCCTCTCCGTCCCTGTCAGCAGCTGTCATTCCCAGACGTGGTTCACATGGCCACAGTCCATCTTTGTGAAAAGTCTGACACGGGGGTTTCTTTTAGGGAAACATGAAGGGAAGGGTAGTCAGGAGCTATGAGCATCTGCTAATCCAAGCATTTTAACAGATTTCTTTTGAACAGAGGACACCCCGAGCTTTGGGAATCAGGCAGGCCTGGGACCATGTGCCGGTTCAGCCTTGTCACAGTTAGCTGTGTGACATCAGACAGATCATGTAGCTCTCCAAGCCTCAGTTTCCTCCCTTGTGAAATGGGGGAGGGGAGGGTGTGGATGGGGGGCTGGGCAGATTGTACCTCACCAAGTTGGTGGTTATGTTTATTAAATGAAATAATACTTATTAAGGATAGTTCTAGTCATCGGCTACCACCCAACACATCAACCCAAAACTTAGTGACCTACAACGACGGTTTGTGATCTCAGAACTCTGCCTAGAGGCTGTGCTCGGCTGGTGGTTCTTCTGGGCTGGAACATCCAAGATGGCTTCTTTGCGCACACGTCTCGCACCTCGCTTGGCACGGCGGGAATGGCTGGAGGCCGTCCAAGTGGTGCTCGCTCTCCCTCTGTGTGGCTCCGTGGCCTCTCCATCCAGACACTTGGGCCACCTCCCAGCATGGAAGTGTCCCCGTAGTTGCACTTCTCATTTGGCAGTTGGCCCCCAAGAGAGAAAAGAAGCAGAAGCCCCCAGACCTCCGAAAGGTTAGGCCTAGAACTGGCACAGTGTCATTATCACGCCATTGTGATGGTCAGAGCAGACCAAAGGGCCAAGCCCAGATTCAAAGGAAGCAGAAATACACTCCATCTCTTCAAATGAGAAACAATGGGTGCATGCGGCATGGGAAGTAATTGATGGCGGTCACATATGGAGACCAGCGACTCTAAGCCCTCAGTCCAGTGCTTGGAACAGTAGGAGACATTTTTCTTTTTTTTGGAATGACGTGGTTGAGATTAGATTGAGATCTCTCTGTACAGAGAAAATGAAACACAGACTGTCCACCTGAAATTTCAGGAGATGTTTGCTCCTTAGCATGGATGAACAAGAAATAATTCTAAGCAGGCATTCCCAACCAAAGCCTCAAGAATGCCATGTTCCTCCTCACTTACCACATCTATGCCCCGTAAACGGCCCCCTCAGAGTGTTGTCAGCAATGCAGAGGTCCTGTTTGCCGTGGGGATTAATGCAAATTAATGCAAAGAAACACGGGAACAGGTGGTTCTTGCAACGCAGAGCGGAATATGGATCCCATTTTAAAGGAGACTGATGGCCAAAGATGTGTCAGAGGAACTACCCAAAACCCCTTGGGGCGAGAGATTTCTGCTCCGGGGAAGAATGATTTTGTGTGTCCATCATTCTGTCGGCCGTTGGACAGTGATGGGTACGGAGGAGGCAGAGGGAACACGGTACTCGGACTTCAGAGCAAACGGCGCAGGCAAAGCCTTCGTAAACGGCAGGTCAGACCTGCTCTTGTGAAAGATTCTGTTCTTTCCCTGACACCCCCCACCCCCGCCCCAAAACTGGCAAAGCTGTACAACGTTCTTTTAAATAAAAACGGAATAAAGGTTAAAGCGAGAGGCTGGTGTTTGTGCCCCAACGAAGCCCACAGATGACATGGCTAAGCACATTTGCTAACACAGCGCGTGGTCAGGGCGCCATTGTGAGGCAGGCAACCTTCTCTTGGACCTCTTTCTCTCCTTTTCATCACCAGTCTTGCTTCTGAGTTGACCTTTCTTTCTCCCTCTTCCTGAGTGCCTGGGGCTCTCGACATGCACACCCTCTTCTCTGGTATCACAACAGTATATATTAGAAGACCCCCCCCAATATTTTTTTTATTTTCTAGTAAAAGAATTTGTTTGGGGGTGGAGGGAGGAACTGTCTTTGTGTGGAAAATACCTTGATAAGCTGCTGGAGGTTGGAAGGGAACACCCTGAGGGGTAAGTCAGCACTGGGGACTCAAGAGTTCTGTACTGGAGGCAATTGGGAGCTGAGAAATAAGGACCCAGCATAGAAGGGCTGCTGGAGGGGAGGTGGGTGGCGGGATGGATTAAATGGGTGATGGGCATTAAGGGCACTTTTCGGGATGAGCACTGGGTGTCATATGTAAGAGATGAATCACTGGGTTCTACTCCTGAAGCTAAAACTACACTGTATATTAACTAACTTGAATATAAATTAAAAGAGAGAGAGAGAGAGAGAGAGAAATGATGAACCCCTTGGCCAGGAGCTGGCGTCTACGATGGAAGAAATGGCCCGTTGACTTTTTTTCAACCGTTTAACTTCTACAACAGCCGTTCCAAAACTTTCTCAGCTCATTGCACCCTTAGTGTTTGTGATTTTTTTCACGGCGGCCCCTAGATCAAACGAATTACCTAATGGTTCTTTTATCAAGTGGTAAGCTCAAACAGCTTAATATGGCCCAACAACTTAGCGGCAGTTTGCAAGAAAAGTTAAATGAAAACTTATTTTATTTTATTGTTAAGTGATCACAATGATTTACCAATCAGATGCGTGCATCTTGGGCGGTGCGAACCTCTCAACTTTGGAATCGGATTAGATGCCTCCACCCTCATTTCCTGTTCCATGTTGAGTTTCTCTCTAGACGTGCTTCTAATATCAGTAACCTCAAACATCGACGAGTCACAGAGATGTCATTGAAAGGAGCGTAGCGCAATCTGCTGTTGAAACAGTGAACTACTTTGAGTTAGTAACGTGTGCAGTGCCCGACTGAATATCCCTTTGTTTCCTTCAAAAACATAAAATATCTTCCAGCACTGCTGTGAGTTGGCTGCAGCACCCCAGGGTGCCTTGGCACACAGTTTGGGAACCAGGGTTCTACAGCATTCACTCTGAGTTCCCAGTGTGGACTGCCATGTTGTCCTGTCTCTCCCAAGGTTCAGCAAGTTCTGAAACACCGGAAGAGAACGTGTGTAAGTGTTGACACGTGGCTGAGTGTCGAAGACGACTCAGTGAGGCAGGGTGGTGACAGCAGGCACAGGTGGGAGGAAATGCTGAGAACAGAACCAGCATCACAGAGGTGCAGCTCTGTGTGAGGGGCGGCCCCACAAATGTGGCCTCTGGGGTCTTGTAGACATCTCAGGGCAGCATTTCACTTTCTGCAAGATTCGGA
Source organism: Lynx rufus (assembly GCF_022079265.1). NCBI lineage: Eukaryota > Metazoa > Chordata > Mammalia > Carnivora > Felidae > Lynx > Lynx rufus. Next base: position 8,512,976 of record NW_025814867.1, on the reverse strand, counting down.
ATGGAATTTGATCTAATCTCTGGACAGAATGATGCCAGTTGGCTTTTTTTTTTAAGAGTTGAACATCTATTATCTCGGTGGTTGGCAAGGTTTGTAGTTTTTATACTTGATCTTAGCCAAAAGGCTGAGAAGCGATGGGTTTGTAGAGTTGGGTTTTTTTTTTAAATTTTTTTTAATGTTTATTTATTTCTGAGACAGAGAGAGACAGAGCATGAGTGGGGGAGGGGAAGAGAGAGGGGGAGACACAGAATCCGAAGCAGGCTCCAGGCTCCGAGCTGTCAGCACAGAGCCCGACGCGGGGCTTGAACTCACAAACCGTGAGATCATGACCTGAGCTGAAGACGGACGCTCAACCAACTGAGCCACCCAGATGCCCCTGTAGAGTTTTTAATGTAAATTACCACCCTTGCTTAGCCTAAAATTGGAAATATGTGTCATGGGGACAAAATAAAAATTGCTCTATGGAATATATTTTGATGACAAAGAGGTTAGGGGGCCAACCTGGAAGCTTATCATTTCACATTTATCACGTAATAATGCCACGCCTATCTAGTAATTTGCACTTCGTTTGCTGAATTCATTACTGCGATTCACTTTCCTTGTCCTGTATGTCCTGCCCAACTGTTGTCCTGTGAAAGATAATAATAATTAGCCCACGTTTAGTGACCCTCTGAGCCCATACTCCCAATTCCCAGGTCAAGTTCAGGTCCAGATCAGAAACTGGCAAACTTTTTCTGTTCGAGACAGTTTGCTAGAGAGTAAATATTTTAGGCTTTGCAGGCCATACAGTTTCTGTTGCAGCTACTCAACTCGGCTGTAACAGTAGGAAAGCAGCCACAGATGATATGTAATGGAACGAGCATGGCTGTGTTCCAATAAAACTTTATTTACAAACATAAGCAGGGGGCCAGATCTGGCCCATGGGCTAGTGTCTGCAAACTTCTGGTCCAGGAAGTAACAATCTATAAAAGAATGTGTGCGATATCTTTGAATGGAGACCGTAAATGAAATACGTAACTGCATTTGGTTGCCAAACTCAAGGCCAAGGGCACCGTTCTCCACACACCTACCCTATCAGCCCAAGATTCAGACACCAGCTGCAAGTCTGGGGGTCCTCAGGGCCACCCTCACTTCTGACTAGATGACAGATTTGGAGGTTTTCACAGCCTCCCTCCTGTTTGATAATTTTCTAGAATTATTCATGGAGCTCAGGAAAGTACTATATTTGCAATTAAAGTTTTATTACAGTAAAAGGGTTTAAATCTGAACCAGCTGAGGGAGGGGACACACAAGGCAAGATCGGGGTGGGGAAGGGGGGCAAACATAAAGCTTTCGTGGTCTTCTCTCATGGAGTCCTGTACCGCATTTCTCTTCCTGGCTATGACATGTGACAGCGCTCATAGGAGTCCTGCCAACCCAGCGTCAGGTTCCAGAGCTTTCACTGGCCCCCCGTCACACACTGACCACACACTGAGGCTGAGCTTTAGCTCCCCGCCCCTCCCAAGGGTCAACCTAAAACCTTTGCCTTCCAGTTCTTCCAGAGTTCAGAAGTGATATGGCCTGTTCCAGAGCCTCCGCCGTGAATCACGCTATGAGAGTGTCAGTGGTCAAAGCTCATAGGCAAACAAAGACATTCTTATCAGGCAGGACATTCTAGGGAACTAAAGATCAGCTTCCAGAAGCCAAGAGCAAAGGCCAGAATTTGCTTTGAGTAAAGATAATTCGTCACTATAGGATAGGATGTCACTGCTTGAAAAGATCTTAATTTTCCCACTTATTCATTTGTTTCTTCATTCATTTTTTTTTTATTGTGGCAACACCTTCGGACCATCTAATGATCTCCCTGCTTCCATACAGTTAGAGTGATCTCCTCAAAGCCTGTGTCAAGTCACATCACTCCTCTGTTCGGGACCCTCAGTGGTTCCTCTCCCAAACAAAAGTCAGAGTCCCAGAATGGTGCCCAAGGCCTTAGTGATCAGGCTCCCATCCCAAGTGTCCCATCACCCTCTCTTTCCCCCTTACGCCACTCCCCTTGCATTGGCCTCTTTATTGCTATTCACCCACGCTGGGCCTGTTTCTTTGTGTTGGCTGTTTTCTCTGCCTGGAATGCAAGTATCCTCCAGATATGCAGATGGCCAGTCCCTTCCTTCCTTCAAATCCTTGCCTAACGTTACTTTCTCAGTGAGGACGAGTCTATTGTTTCAGTCTGTTTGGGCTGCTGGAACAAGTTACTATCCACCGGGCAGCTTAGACAACAAACGTTTATTTCCCGTAGTTCTGCAGGCTGGGAAGTCCGAGATCAAGGTGTCGACGGGTCCAGTGTCTGGTGAGAGCCCCCTTCCAGGTTGGCGGATGGCTATCTTGCTGTCCTCAACATGGTGCAGAGAGACCTCGTGTCTCTTCCTTTCTTAAAATCCCATCATGGTGGCTCCGCCCGCACGATCTCCCAAAGTCTCCACCCTCTAATGCTGTCACACTGGGGGTTGGGATTTCCACAGGCGAATGGGTGAGCACAAACATTCAGGCTAAAGCACCTATTCTAATCACATCATTGACATCGAGAGCACCCCCAAACCCTTGCCCTCAGCACTCCTAAGCCACTTTATCTTCCTCTAGTTTTTTTTATTATTTTTTATTGTGCAACCAGCCTCCAGAACTTTTTCATCTTGCAGAACTGAAATTCTGTACCCATTAAACAACAACATCCCATACCCCCCAACCCCTGTCAGCCACCATTTTATTTCTGTCTCTATGACTTTGACTATTTTAGATACCTCAAATAAGTGGAATTACACAGTGTGTGCCTTTTGATGACTATTTCATTTCAGTTAACTTAATCTCTTCAAGACTTATCCACACGGTACCTACCATGCGTTGGAATTTCTTTCCCTTTTAAGGCTGTGCATATGTAACGTATTTTGTTTATCCATTCATCGATGGACACTTGGGTTGATGCAAGCTGGAGGTTACTGTGAATAGTGCTGTCATGAATGTGGGTTTGTACCCTCCTCCGGTTTTTTTCACTGCGTGTATCACCTTGTACAATATTATAAAATTTACTCATTTGTATGTGTACTGTTTATGATCTGTTTCCCTTCATTAGAATGGAAACGTCGGGGTGCCTGGGTGGCTCAGTTGGTTAAGCGTCCAACTTCGGCTCAGATCATGATCTGAGCTCGTGGGTTTGAGCCTTGCATCGGGCTCTGTGCTGACAGCTCAGAGCCTGGAGCCTGCTTCAGATTCTGGGTCTCCCTCTCTCTCTGCCCCTCCCATGCTCGCCCTCTGTCTCTGTCTCTCAAAAATGAATAAATGTTTAAAAAAATAATTTTTTTAAAAGAATGGACACTTTATGAGGCTAGGGGGCTTTTGCCTTTTGTTCTGTGACAGACCACAAGCAGAACAGGGTCTGGCACGTAATAGACACTCACTAAACAGTGCTATTAAGCAAAGTAGTAAAAAGCACCTACCATGTAGCAGGTGCCACGGGAGGTCTTGAGGAAGCCCCAGCAAATAAGACATGAACGTACAGGTTGGCAGTAGAGTTAAATAAAATTAATTGTTAGGTTCAAACGTGGCAAAACACACTCACTTACAAGAATGATATTAGTTGGGCAACTTACCTTTTTCTTCCTGTGGCTCCTTGGGTGCATCCCTATGTCTGTTACATGTGTGTCCTAATGATAAGACTAAGCTCTTTCTTTTTTTTTTTTTAAATGTTTATTTACCTGAGAGAGAGAGAGAGCGCACGTGAGCAGGGGAGAGGCAGAGAGAGAAGGAGACACAGAATCCAAAGCAGGCTCCAGGCTCGGAGTGGTCAGCACAGAGCCTGATGCGGGGCTCGAACTCATGAACATGGGTCATGACTTGAGCCAAAGTTGGACGCTTAACCACCAACTGAGCCACCCAGGCGCCCCGACTAAGTTATTTCTATTTGTTCCTTTAAGTTCTGCCTGATGTGGAAATATTCCCATAATTTAAATTGTGATTAAATAATAATTCTATTTTTATGTTATCCTTACTGGAACATTTCCACCCATCAATCTGGCTTGATTGAAGGGTATGTTGCCCTAAACACTCTTCATTTAATGCCAACATCCACAGCAAGAAAAGCTTTAAGTGTTTCGTGTGTGTATGTGTGTGTGTGTGTGTGTGTGTGTGTTTTATTAGACCTCCATAGAATTTCCAGAAATATCTTTAAAAGGGAATTATCAGATTTCCAAAGCCCTGGATAGCTATTTTTTGTTAATCAGTATTTTTACTTGAACGAAATTCCAATGTTGTTTAAAACAAGTAAGCACCCTCGTGCGCTGGGTTCCTGGGAGCATATGTATGGAGAGCTCAGAAATTCTGTTCCATTTTCTAGGCGTGTGTGGTCAGTGTGTTTGATTCTCCCTTCTGCTTCTTCAACTTATTATTTTTTCAAATTTCAGTATAATTAGCATACCGTGTTATATTAGTTCCAGGGATGCAATATAGTGATTCAACACTTCTATACATTACTCAGCGCTCATGATGAGAAGCGGGCTCTTAATCCCCTCCCCCTCTCTCACCCATCCCCCCCCCACCTCCACGCTGGTGATCATCAGCTTGTTCTTTATATTTAAGAGTCTGTTTTATCGTTTCTCTCTTTTCTCTTTGTTTTGTTTCTTAAATTCCACATATGAGTGAAATCAGATGGTATTGGTCTTTCTCTGATTTCTCTTGGTATTACACTCTCTAGAGCCATCTATGTTGCTGCAAATGGCAAGATCCCTTTCTTTTTACGGCTGAATAATATTCCATCATATATATCACATCTTCTTTCTCCAGTCATCTATCGAGGGACACTGCTTCCATATCTTGGCTAATGTAAGTAATGCCACAATACACAGAGCCGTGCATGTATCCTTTTCAGTTAGTGTGTTTGTATTCTTCGGGCAAATAACCAGTAGTGGAATTCCTGGATCGTAGGGTAGTTCTATCTTTAATTTTTTGAGGACACTCCATGCTATTTTCCACCGTCTGCCTGATCCGATATTCAAATGACTCTTTGGACTCCTTTCTCTGAGTAAATAAAAACATTTCTTTGAGTTATTTCTTCTATGAAGAAAAGTCATATATTCCAGAAGACACAAAAACATAAAGAGCGCACAGGGCACTAATCGTTTCAACTTCTATTAAAAGCTTGGTGAATATGATTCTAGACTTGTGCTGTCTACATTGGTAGGCACTATTCCCTCTCGGCTAGCGAGCACATGAAATGTGGCGAGCCTGAATGGAGACACGTTGTAAGGGGAAATACACATTAGATTTTAAAGATTTAGGGGCGCCTGGGTGGCTCAGTCGGTTAAGCAGCCGACTTTGGCTCAGGTCATGATCTCGCGGCTCGTGAGTTCAAGCCCCACGTCAGGCTCTGTGCTGATGGCTCAGAGCCTGGAGCCTGTTTCAGATTCTGTGTCTCCCTCTCTCTGACCCTCCCCCATTCATGCTCTGTCTCTCTCTGTCTCAAAAATAAAATAAAAACATTAAAAAAAATGTAAAAAAAAAAGATTTTAAAGATTTAACACACACCCACCAAGTTGTAAAATATCTCAATAATTTTCAAATTGATTACATGTTGAAATTAAACTATTGTGAATATACTGGGTTAAATAAAACATTATCAGTTGTATTCGTTTCTTTCTACCTTTTGCAATGTGGCCTCTAGAAGATGTAAAATTACATATGGGGCTTCCATTATATTTCTATTGGATGGTGCTGCTCGGATAATCAGTTTCTGTACCTCTCTGTACATTTACATATATTGTAAGAGTAAGAGCATGGTACTTTTCATTTCATAATCCACATTCTTCACTTATTAATATACTATTGGCATATTTCCACGTCCAGAGACATAGGTTTCAAAGTTATACATAATAGTCATGGTGTTCCATTATAAACATGGGCCATAATTTCTTCAACCAATATCCTATTGTAAAACAGTAGAGTGTTTCCAGTTCTATTACAAGCGTTGTGATAAATATCCTTGAACCCACATCTTTACCTACGTGAGTGACTATTTTATTAGACCAAGTTTCCAAAGGTGAAATTGCTAAATCGACACACACACATTTTTAGGACTTTTGTTACCAACTAAACGCAATTAAGTCACTCTCTAAATATGTGGTGTTAATTTGAACTCCATCAGCAGGTGTACCGGGTTTCCATCCCTTTATAGCTTTTTCTTACTGATCGTTACAGCTTAAAGAAAAATCTCATTGTCTTCATTTTACTACTTCTATTATAAGTAAAATGAAAGTTTCTCACATTTTCATTAACATCTTGTAATTTATCGTTTGTACGCTAACTGCTTGTGTCCGTAGCCCATTTGTCTTTTGGAAAATTCATCTTTTGTTCTTGATTTACGAGGTTTTTTTTTTTATAGATTAATTATATTAATTCTTAGTCACACGTGTTTCATATATTTTGTTCTTAGTTTATTTGCCTTTAATCTTTTCTGTTACTTTTTGATGTCCAGAGGTTTTAATCCCTATGTAATTTTCTTTTAAGATAACTGCCCTTGAGCTTACGTTAAGGAATTCCTTTAATACTTTAAAATTATGTTGTTATTCAAGTGTAACGTCTTCTGGTATAGGCTTGGTGAATTTTTTTACATTTATTCCCTTACACCATATGGAATCTATTTTCATGTAGAAATTACAAGGCTTTTCTTTTCAAAATATTTCAGGTTTATTAACAATCTGTCCTTTCTTTGTTGGTTTAAAAGTGATTTGAAAGTGAGCTAATGGTCAACTCCATGGAAATTTGCAGAAGTAGGAAGAACGAGGTGTGCACGTGGGTCTAGGATACAGCTGGGCAGTGATGAGGGTAAATCATAAAGCTCAGCATGAAGGGCACAGACTTCCAGCCTTCTGCACTGTTCCCAGGCATGGGTGCTCTTACTTGGGCTTATGATTTTAACTCGTGCAAAATCATGTGCCATTTTATAAATCTGAGTAACGTTCAGATGTCTCGCCCCAGAAAAATGGGCAAATACCTCCAGTACATCAAACACATCCAATACTTTGTACATCATTGCAAGAGGTTTCTAGACCGCCCTGTAGTCTGTCTAGTGGACCTTTGGGGATACAAAGACCTCAACGTGAAGATCCCTATTTCCTTGTGGAAAAGAAAATCAAGGACCCAGAGGCAGGTGCAAGGGCTGCTTCCCTCTTTATGCAGTCACATTCGGATACTTCCCAGTTTCCAAACCCAGACACGCGTCTCAGTCTCTTGTTCCTCAGTCTCCGTTCCCACTGACGCCCCGTCTAACGTGCCATTTTCTGCAGCAGTGGTTAGTGCCGGTTACTTCTCCAGCATCCTTGCTCCATCAGGTAACCCCTCAGTGCCCTAAGTTTTATTTAGTTGTCCGCTCTCTCTCTCCAGGAACTGACCCCACCCCAGCCAGCACGAAGGGTGGGATCTGGTTGGTTCGGACCAACCGGGACACTATCTCCTTTGACTTCGGTCATTGGTCCGGGATTGGACATGCGACCTAAGCCATTCCCTCAGTGGGAATTGAGGTCTCTTTCCTGGGCAGAAGTTGGGACAGAAGCACTCTCTCTCTAACTGGATGCAAAAGGGGAAGTGAAGGCACAATCTGCCGCTGTCAGCCATCAACCAGCCAGCCTTAGAACAACGACAACACCGTGGAAGGCAGGTGGGGAGAAGAGGGATTTGCTTAGTGGGAAGACTGAGCCACCTGATCCATCAACCTTGAGGGCTGCCCTGACTTGGGACTTGTGTTACTTGGGTCAATAAATCACCTTGGTTGTTTAAGCTAGTTTGAGTTTTGCTTCCTGTTCCACGACCATAATATTCCTAACTAATACAGCCTGGCCTGGGAGCCTGGCTGAGATGCTACCTTCTTCATGGCTTCCACAGTCAAGCCAGTTAGGAGGGACGCTTCCCTCTGAAGCATTTGTGGGACCCTTTGCTCCTCCTGGTCATACTGCGCCAACGCCCCTCACTAGATTATACACAAGTCGCCAGTCAGGGACCATAGCTTGAGACCCATTGTGTCATGACAGCACCTGTTAGCTATTCAATGACATCTTGAAATCCACACTAGGCTTGCCTCGCTTGGTGACTAGGTCTGTGTGTTCTTTCATCGCTAATATAAAGTTTTCTTAAAGGGCTGAAAGAAAGATTAACAAGAGTTTCCCTGATGCCCAGAGGACCTGTGAGCTTCACAAACCGTGACTGTCAACCCTCGCTGTCCCTTTTCAATTATCTGGGGAGTCTCTTAAAATACAGATTGTTTTGGCTGGTTCAAGATGGCGGAGTGACCTCACACATTTACCACTAAATGACAGAAAAGTGGTCAGAAGACGATACGCTCATAAAGGAGGAAAAATGGTGCAGAAGACCAGAGACCTTGCTGAACCTCTGGGCAGGGTGGGATGATTTGAAAGAATAAACCAGAGCAGGGGGTGTCCTGATCAGAGGACCCAGGGGGAGGAGCTTGGGGAAATGCTGGCTTCTAGTTGGTGGGTGAAAAACGCGGGAACAGCAAAGGCCTCCAAACTGCAGTGACTCCTGGCCCTAGGGTTATCAGGGTTTGACCCTAGGAGAGGAATTCCAAAGAAATGAAAAGCACGCCTGGACATCTAATGAAGGGGCTGCGGCTTTGGGCTGGAGTCTTTCTGTCCTGACTTTTGAGGGTCACCAAGTGCTCAGTTGGACCCTCCGAAAACGAAGCTGGCCTCCGAAAACGAAGCTGGCGGGTCCATCTGTCTGGTCCACTTACGCGGGGCCTATAGGCAGCCTATGAAGGAAATGGACCTTCTGGGGCACCCGGTGGCTTAGTCGGTTGAGCTTCCAACTTTGGTTCAGGTCGTGATCTCACAGTTCCTGAGTTTGAGCCCCACGTCTGGCTGCCTGCGGTCAGCAAGGAGCGCACTTCAGAGCCTCTGTCCCCCTCTCCTTCTGCCCCTCGCCCGCTCATGCTCGCTCTCTCAAAAATAAAACAAAAACATTAAAAAAAAAAAAGGAAAAAAGAAAATGGACCTTCAAAAGGGTCATATGCCATGGCCATAGTTACCCTTTCATATATAAGATGGAATAACTAAGATTCACTAGCTGTCGAAGTAAACACGCAGAACAAAGGATTTGGGCCAATACGAACAGAGAACCCTGGCCGAAATAACTTTTGAAGGAGAGAACTGTAGAGAAAATGTAATTTCTCCCTAGAGAAAGTTGAGCGGCTACTGCATCCATTAAAACAGGACGTGTATCTATAAAAAGGAGCAAGAATGAGTTCATAAATTTTATATATCTATACATATAAAATTTTATACATAATTATTTTATACTTGTAATAATTATATGCATATGTATGTACAAACCATTTAAACTCAGTTTGCCCCTCTAGAACATAAACCCTGGAAATACAGACACTTTGTCTATTTTGTTATTGTTGTATCCCCTCTTACTAGAGTCAGACAAAAATAGATAAAATAAAAATATAAATATAAGCAACCCGAAACTAAAGTAATAGAAGGGAGTAGAAGAGATAATATAAACGAACTAATATTCTTGCCTTTCAGGTAGAGAGTCAACAAATATTTTTTAAAATTGATAAATCAATAGAAATATTATGGGACTTCCAAGTTGAGATGGTAGGTTAACCACATGAATACATTTTCTTCTTGGTCTCAAAACCCTAATGAAAAGCAGTAAAGGGGCTTTTTGAAAGACACAGTCTATGAAAACAAAAAGTAAAATATGACAGAAAAATTTGGGGGAACGCCTGGGTGGCTCAGTCAGTTGGGCGTATGACTTCAGCTCAGGTCATGATCGTGCAGTCTGTGAGTTCGAGCCCCACGTCGGGCTCTGTGCTGACAGCTCAGAGCATGGAGCCTGCTTTGGATTCTGCGTCTCTGTCTCTCTCTGCCCCTGCCCCACTCATGCTTTTTCTCTTTCTCTCTCCAAAAGAAATAAACATTAAAAAAAAAATTTTTTTTTTAAAGAAAATTTTTGAGGAGCCCCTGGGTGGCTCAGTCAAACATCTGACTTCGGTTCGACCATCTTGCAGTTTGTGAGTTCGAGCCCCACGTGGGGCTCTGTGCTAACAGCTTGGAGCCTGGAGCCTGCTTTGGATTCTCTGCTTCCCTCTTTCTCTGCCCCTTCCCTCCTTGTGCTCTGTCTCTTTTAAAAATAAATAAACATTAAACAAAAATTTTTTTAATAAAACAAAAAAAGAAAAATTTTGGAAACTATAGAATTTGAATGGGGACTAACTCTTTTAGCTGACCTAGGCCACCTAAGCAGGAGGGAAAGTTGTGGATATTTAGGATTTAGGTTTGGCCACTCAACTTGCGATGCCCAATGGTGTATAATAGCTAACTCAGTAATATGGAAGAAACTACCCAAAGAATTAGTTCAAAGTGGTTGCCTCTGGAGCATAGGATTATGATGTTGGGGGCCGGATAAATCATAGAAATATTGTCACACCTTTAAGTACTGTTGGAACTTTTATCTCCATGTGTGTTCAGTAAATATCTATATCTACCTATATAATGGATCTGTTTCAAAAATGGTCACAGTAATTGTCCTCCTTATATCCCTTTCAACACTCACATTCCATTAATTTATAACCAGATCTATTTCTCCCCTTTGTATTATACTTTCAGCCCTCCGCTTTGAAAGGAACCTAGGCGACCATCAGAAAATAAACAACTGCCTCTAGGTGTTGGCATGATGCCTAACTTTGATTAGACTTTTATTCCTATCCAGAAAGGAAAAAAAGCACATTAGCGGCCCATCATCTGTGTCCATGTTTCTGACCACTTTTTTCATTTTGTAGCCCCTCACTATCCAGAGAAGAATTGTACGCGTTGCCTCAGTTTCTCCCAGGTGACCAGCATATGGGAGGACAAAAATAAAATGGCTTTGGTGACATCAAGGAACAATACAACATTGGGGCACCTGGGTAGCTCAGTCGGTTAAGTGTCTGACTCTTGATATCAGCTCAGGTCATGATCTCACGGTTTGTGAGTTTGAGCCTGGCATTGGGCTCTGTGCTGAGAGTATGGACCCTGCTTGGGGTTCTCTCTCTCTCTCTCTCTCTCTCTCTCTCTCTCCCCCCCCTCCCCCACTCATGCATGTACATGCGTACTCTCTCTCTCTCTCAAAATAAATAAAGAACGTGTTAAAAACCTTTTAAAAAACAAATTCAAAAGAAGAAACACAAGAAAACAAGCAAAATAAGAAACGCAATGACTGATCACTCTTTTACAAATGGCTGATTGCGTCCACATCAGCCAGAACATAGGCACGAGCTCAAAACGTTTGCTTTTATTACAAATCACATCGTCTGTTCATGTCAAAAAGAGAATATATACTCTGTGTGGGCTCCTAGTGACCAGAGTCCTAGGCTTTAGCTCAGGTTTTTGTTACTCAAGCTTCTGTCCCTGAGCTTGGGGACCCTGCCTGAGACAGTGGTATGAACAGCCCTATCCAGGAGGGGTTATCGTGCAAGAAAATTGGCACTGAATGCAGTCAGACAAGCTTTACCTGTTCTGGACTCTGAGAATTACCCAGCTGGCCTCCCCAATCTACTCTAATAATACTTGAAATATGAAACTATTCAGAATCTTCTGAAAAATCCTATCAAAGAGACCGATGGCATTTTTTGAAATCAGAGTGAACATTTTCATGTTAAGATTGGGTGATCTTTCCTAACGGGATCATAAAATTCATGCATGGAAAATATAGCCACGGACATGGACACATGCACTGACTGTGTATTCCAGACTCCAGGCACAGGCGGGGCAGAGGGGGGCGCTGGGAGGCTCTCCACTCTTGGAAGAGCCTGTGCATTATCAGCCAGGCCAGCACTAACCCAGCTTGGCAGGAAAAAGAGCTGGGCCGTATCGTTGATTAGAACCTCGCTGCTCCAAGCATGGTGTGCAAGCCAGGGGCACCAGCATCACTTGAGAATTTGTTAGAAATACCGACACTCGGGCCCCACGCCTAGACCTGCTGAATCAGAACCTGCATCGTCACAAGCGCTGCAGATGATTTATGCGTATACCATGGGGTGAAGAACGCTTGGACAGAGCTCCTCCCTTGTTTGGGCGGGACTATTTCTCACTGTGACAGACTGGAAAAGCTGGTCACAGATTCCTCCCGCGTCTGTTCACAAGCTCCCTTTGCTCCTCCATCAAGAGGCAAATCCTTTGGGGGCGCCTGGGTGGCTCAGGCGGTTGAGTGTGGGACTCTTGATTTCGGCTCAGCTCATGATCTCGCGGTTTGTGAATTCAAGTCCCACATTGGGCTCTGCGCTGACGGCGCGGAGCCTGCTTGGGATTCTCTCTCCCCCCCTCTCTCTCTCTGCCCCTCCCCAATGTTCATGTGCGTGCGTGCTCTCTCTCTCTCAACATAAGTAAAAAGAAAAGAAAAGAAAAAGAAATAATTATTTAAAAAAAAAGAGAGAGAGAACCAGAGTCTTTTTCTACCCCTTTGAATCTGGACACTCGTGTCCTGCTTTGAACACTAACAGTGATTGCAATAGCAGTGATGACATTGGAGGTCCAAGTCTGGGCCTTGAGTTGGCCTTGCGGCTTCTGCCCTCCCCTTCTTGGAACCCCAAGAACCCTGTGTGAAGGGGCCCCAGCCAGCTGGATGGAGGATGAAAAAAACTGTAGAGAGGGAGGCTCAGCCAAGAGCTATAACCAGTAGCCAGACGTGTGAATGGGTCACACGAGATCACCTAGTCCTCGTCAAGCTGCCAGATACAGCAATCATGTGGGTGTCCTCTGAGAGACCTCCATAGAACTGCCTCACTGAGCCCGGCCCAACGTGTTGACCCACAGAATTATGAGTGAAAAATGGTTATTGTATTAAACCACCAAACTGTGTGGGTGGTTTCCTATGCGTCAATAGATAAAGAATGCACTCCCGAAATCTTTAACAAGGGCCATGTAGGTTTCTCAAGAACAAACTAGTCCGTCACCATCTTGGTGGGAGAAATCACCTTTGCCGATAGGAAACCTGAGGGGTGGGCAGGTTTATTCCTGGGGAGGCCCCCTGCTGATGGGCTCACAAATGATAGAGCAATGCAGCTATTCATGCCGGGTGATTGACACGGGCTCCGTGACCCCCTTCCCAGCTCCCCAGATGGATGTTGTGAAGGAACAAAAGTCACGATCAAAAATTCCCCAACACCCCTTGCCCGGTTCATGCAGAGACTCTGGCCTGGCTCTGGCTATTCTCTCCCCCGGGCCTTGACCCAGACCCCTGAGAGTTTCTGCTCGGAGCCAGCTACCACCGAAGGCAACCATCCAGGAGTCTTTGGTGAGCAGGGTTTAGGCTGGAAGGAGTCGAAGCTTTGGGGTCACCCGAATCAAGTTTTAATCCTGGCCCCACCACTCACTAGCTAGGGGATTGGGCACATTACCTAACTTCCCTGGGACTTAGTTTCCTCATCCGCCGATTGAGATGAAGAATCTCTTCTCTATTGAGATGATTAAGATTAGGTATAAGATGATGGCATATAATGAGTGAATGCTCTGCAGATGTATTCTGCATAAATACGACCAGGGGCATGAAAGCCATCAAGTCCCTGACGTGTGCAATTTTGAAAAAGAGACAAACCCACCAGCTGGCCCCCCAGCCCCTCCCCCCCCACCGCCCCCCGAGAGTGGCGGGTGTCTAAAGAGCTGGCTATTCCCACTACAGGCTGGTCTGTTTATCTGCTGCTCTCCTGCTGCTCTTCTACTCACCGCCATTGGAAAGAGGGGAGGGGGCAGGGTGATCAGCGTTCATCTCCGGGTCACCAGGTCAAGTGGGTGCTAATCAGGAAAAATGTTTGGCTATTAAATGCTCCATTGAGTCCTTTAAATATCACCTGATGTGTCATAAATTTGGATTAGCCGTAGAAAATCAATCTTCTCCGTATGCAAATCAGAGATGAAACGAGATTCTCCTTGCGAGCCATTGCTGTCCCCCAGCACACCAGTCGCTTCGACTTTATTTAACTGGCCTGAATTTCTTTTCCATTTTGCTTCATTGTGTGACTTGAAGCCAATTATCCCTTAGACCGTTTATGGTCAGAGAGCTCCGATCCCCAAGAAAGCCTTCAGAAGGACTCTGCTAGCGGCTGTTGGCTTTGTTTCCTTACCTCCCCCGTGTAGACTCCGCTGCCCCTGGGACTGAGCCCCGGTGAGCTGGCCTTGGCCCTGAGACCCTCTCCCCAACACGGATGTCAATCTTGGTCAGGACGCATACGGTGCGTGTACATGTGTGCCTGTGCCCGTAAACAGGTGTTCTGAGAGTATCCGGGAAGTTGAGGTCTCCATTAAAAACAATAAAACACCATATTTATTCACAACTCTTCCTGATTCCATGGGGCAGGGAAGCCTTGGCAGACTTCTCAGAGCCGGATTGAATTTTTGGGTTTGGGAGGGCAGAAAATAGGCGAGCTGCTCTGTACCAGCCCGTAACATCACCGTCGCATAGAATACACGGAGGGGAATTGAGCAAAAGCGTCGGCAACTTCCCAAGGGAATAAAACGCCTGCTTTGCGTCCCAGCAGCCGCTGGCTACCCAGAAACTTATTAATGTTCTGCCTTTGTGTTCGGCAAGCTTGAGATAGGATGCGGCTAATTAGCCTGCCTGGGAACCAACTGGTGTGGATTGGAATGGGATGGAATGGAATGATTAATGATAATAAACTCAGCACACTACTTCCTAGTTTACTCTAAACTTGCAATAAATTACCTCACTTGATGCTCTCGACAATCACGTGAGGTTGGTATTATTATTATTATCCCATCTTACCGTATGGAAACTGAGGTGCAGAGAGATGAAATTAACATGAAAAACCTTAAAAATATGCATGCCTTCCGACCGGTCATTCCACTGCTAGGAATTACCTTGGGAAAATGCTAAGAAATTCAACAATTAAGAGATGTATTGATGGAGACATACAAGGAAGTTACTTATAATAGTAATAAATTGAAAACCACCTACACGTCCAAATGTGAGGAATGGCTTGGATACATCACAATAATTCAATGTAAGGGTCCACTTCGTTTCTAGAAACCAGGTTCTTGAATATCGTTTAAGGAAATAAGTTTACTGTAGAATCTTAAATTTTAAAAAGGCACATTGCCTTTTTAAGGGCAGTGTTATCCCAATTGTTTTGTTTCGTTTTTAATGTTTATTTATTTTTGAGGTGGGAGGAGGAGCAGAGGGAGAGGGAGATAGGATCCAACGTGGGCTCTGTGCTGACAGCAGACAGCCCGATGCAGGGCTCGAACTCACGAACTGCGAGATCATGACCTGAGCCAAAGTCGCATGTTTTAACTGAGCCACCCGAGTACCCCTGTGTTATCCCAATTGTGTTGCATCTGTGTATATGGCAAACAATATGGAAGAAATATCCTAAAATATTAGTCATGGTTATATCTGTTCCATGAGATCCATATTGATTTCTCCCCTTTTTGCTTTTCCGTATTTCCATATTTCTCCATTAACATACGACTCACACAACCAAAGAGTGATGAATAATAATCAATAAAACAATGGTGATACATGAAAGTATTTTTTAACGTTCTTTTGTTCATGAGGAACGAGTGAAAACCGGAAAACGAAAACAGAGGAGTACCTTGAAGTGCTTTTCAAGGTCAGAGCAGACATATGCCAAATACGGTTATTTTATCAAAACCATTTTGCCCGGGTCTAACTAATTTATCTTTAACAAGATAAACAAGATTGCACGAGGGTCTGGTAATGATCCACCTGCGAAGTCACTGGACGTTTGGTTCATCCCTGCAATTTTCTAGAGTTCTCTTACTTCTCCTTCACAAAGCACTGTCAGTGTTTGGGAAAATGGTTCTGTGAAACTTGGTAAATTGCTAGGTAAAATATTTCCTCGGATCGCGGTGTAAAACTCTCCGAGTTATTAGATCTCAGACGGAGGAGGTCAGATAATGTCTCTGGATATGGTGCCTATTAGGAAAGCTCTGGGTGCTATAAAATAGGAGGCAGGGGCGGAGGGAAATAGCAGGCTGCAGCTGTAGAATTCTAAACAGATATTTCGAAGGAATTTCCAAACAAGAGGCAAAGACCCTGCTTCTATCAGAATGAAGGGAAGCAAATTGATTCTGCAAGGGAAAAGTCTGGCCTTCGTGAGGAGACTTCTAATGATACCCAAATTCCATTTCTTACCTTTTTTTGGTTGGTGTTCCATGGCACGTAACGCTATAATCTTAGCATTTTTTATGTGGGGGCGTTTAAATATAAATGCGGGGGTGTTTCAAAATTATGAAACTCATTGGAAATGCACGGATACATTTTTTACCTGTAATTCTGTAATTCACCTGGAATGTACTTTCCCTTTTTGATGGATCTCTGATCCACTGAGAGTGAATATTAGTGATTTTATTAATAATCATCCCCGCTACCATTTATCAGTACTTGTTATCCACTCAGATTTGTGCTAGACCCTTCCTCACAAGCTAGCCTACTACGTCAGTTGCTGTGCACCTCACCACACTCTGCGGATCTGGGAACCGAAACTCATAGAGGTCGAGCAGGGAGACAGCCAGTGATCTTGACTTTCTGACTCCCGAATCTTAAACACTCTGCTATGATGCCACCTACATCACAGACCAAATCGTCACATGGGGCATGGTCCTTTCATGCAATCTCTGTTTAACTTCATAGTTCTGCCTGTCCTGTCCTGCATCTAACCATCTACTAAGTATCTTGATAGGACAAGATCCCCTAATGAGTCTACATAATCAAAATTAATCTTGACTATTCTCACCCACACATCCTTCCAAAAGATGTCTTAAATAATTTTTGTCTTTTAATTGTCCAAGTAATACATGCTTATTACTGAATGCTTGGGAAATGCACACAAGCAAGAGTAAAAGAAAAACTAAAATCTCTCATGAACTCAACGACCCAGAGATGATCACTGTGATAAAAAAAAAAAAAATTCATGTTCATCTTGTTTATTTATGATCTGTCTCCCTTCATTGGAATATAATCTCCGTGAAGTGGGGATTTTGTCTCTTTTGATCATTGTTGCATCCCTGGGATCTATGCAGTGAATGACACGGTCTGCTGCCCAAACCACAAGTTCAAGGCCAAGGTTCTCATTAGCCAATCTGCTGGGAGTTGGAGTGCTGGCTCACAGATCAGCCCTTCTTCAGGAATAACCTTCAGCCAAAGGAGTGCCTCTTCCAAGTTTACGTCTCCTCCACAGAGTAGCCCACATCAGTGACTTGTAGGCTTGGGGGGGTACCGAGGCCCAACCCCCTTGCCCCAGCTTGGAATGACTCCAAAGGTCCATTCTAATTACAGAGCCCCCCCGTGGAACTGGCCCCCCCGGTTCACCTCCCTCTGTCCACTCCTGCCTCCTTAACTCCTCTACTGATGCTATTTCTAAGAAGGCTCCCCAGGAAACCTGCTGCAGGCTACCTGCTGTCACAGAGCCTCTGGCCAAGGAACATAACGGACGATAATGTGGAATAGCGCCTGACGCGCTTGGCTTGATAATATTTGTTGATGAGCAGGTGCAAAACTCCCTAGGGCTCCTCCTTCATTCCTGGTGCCTCTCCCTCCATGAAGCAGAAACTCCACTGGGCCCCCATGGAAGCACGGAAGTCTTTTTACTTTTTCTTTTTTTTTTTTTAATGTGCACACATCAACACTATTGTAGCTTCCTCCCAGTATTGTCTCCTCGCCTCCTGGTGATGCCGGGGGCCCCATCCACGGCTCGCTAACAGTCCGACACTGTCCAGAGACAAGATCCCAACTTGGCCACCAGTTCTGGGTGTCTCTGTACCCGACCTCCACTAGTCCCCATAAATCCTGAGGCATATTGTCACTGCTGACTGATGCCAGGGAACCCACAGATATCCTAGTCCTGCTGAACCTACCTTCTGGGTCTCTGCCCAGTTTTCCAGGGTGGGAAGCATGCTCCCGCCTCAGGGTTTTGTTCAGATTAAGGGTACTCCGCGATGGAAGCGACCTGGTCTTTCAAATTTCAGATCTTAGGTTCCTTCACACGGCTGCTTCCTGAGAACAAGGCCCCACCAGAATGACCATGTTGGGATTACCAGAGCAGACCTAGAAGCCAACACATGCCCTGACTCTGAGCAAGTCGTCACCTGCCCTCCCGATAAAATCTCTCTCTGCCTCTATCTGAGGTCAGGATAACCAGAAACGGAGCCTGAAATCGGGGGTTCTTGGCCAACTGATTCATGGAGGAGCACTCTTAGGAGAAGGGAAGGAAGCAGCAGCTGGCAGGGGAGGGGCTCAGCAAGGGTGTAGCCTCGGCCGAGTCCGTCTCCACCTGATCCCGCAGGGAGTTCTGGAGCAGGGATAGTACCACTGAATTATCCCACTTAGGGGTAAAGGGGTCCAGCCTTTTATACCTCATGCCAGATGCCTACCGGCTATGGGCTGACCCCAGGGAAGGAGTGGGGAGCATAACCTTCTAGGCAAGGCAACTTCTGGTCAGCCCAGGGCAATCCTCTGAAGAAGGGGACAGCTGTGAGACCTTAGCAGCCAACACTCAACAGCTGGGAAAGGGTGAGTTAGCCGTGCTCACGCGGGGGTAGCGCACTCTCTCATAGCAGGTGGCCTCCAGAGAGTGATCCCCGTCCTCAACAGATTTTAATACCTTTGCCTGAAAAGGGAAGACGCCAGGCCTCTGTCACATCTCCCCCGACAGCAACTCTCCTCCCCTCATATATTCACGGGTACAAACAGAGAAGCAGGTGGAGGGGCTCTGCCCACCTGCCCTCCCGTCCCCTTCCTGTCAAGCAGGGTCCAAGCTCCAAATACTCAAGGAACATCTGCTTCTAACGACCGGCTCTCCAAGGAGAAAAACCCTGATTTGTTGCATTTGTCAATTTCTGTGATGTACTTGCTCGCCCCATGGTCCGTTTCAGGATACCATGGTGATATCGCTCCACTCGGAGTTGGGGAGAGATACGCATGAACACACGCTTCTAGAGTATTTTCGCCATAAGATACAATAGACATAACTACAAGAACAGCAAAAATAATAAAATGTAGTAAAATAACTGATGAATTTTAAGTATATAATACCTTTTCTCTTCTTTATTATTTTTTTAAAAAGCTTTGACATTCCGGAGCCTGCTTGGGATTCTTACTCTCTGCCCCTCGCCGACTCGCACTTTCTCTCTCCCTCAAAATAAATAAGTAAACTTACAAAACTTGACACGCCATGAAATTAACAGTTTCGTGAATTTTAACACACGTCTACCTTTGTGCAACTATCACTACAATCAAGATTCAGAGTAACTGGGGTGAGCCAGCTCCCGCGTGACGCTGCCTGGGCCCTAATCCGCTGAAAGTTGTTTCATAACATGTGCATGTAATGTGTGTATTTTCTCAAAAAAAAAAATGTTTTCTTGCTCATTCTTTCAAGGATATGCTGAGTATTAGGGTGTAATAACAAGCACAAACAGACTAATCTCTGCTTTTATGCAACTAACCGCTACTCATATAATCACACAAATAAATATATAATTAACAATTGATTTTTAAAAGAGGCAAGTGCCATGAAGGCAAAGCACAAGGAATAATTCCTAGAAGTGGAATTATTGAGTCAAAGAGTATGCATACTTGTAAGGCATTTGACGTCTGTCCCCAAATTGCCCTCCAGGAAAATCATTCCAATTTACATTTCTATAAACATTACGTAAGCCTTGTACATTTCCTCTTACCCTTGCTAAGGCTAGATAGTATCTTTTTCTTTTTTTAGCCCTTTTCATTTGGGTAGGTTAAAATAAAAATATCAATTTGGTTTTTTGTTTTGCATTTTTTAAGTTGATTTATTTATTTCGAGAGAGGAGAGAGAGAGAGTGCAGGGGAGGGGCAGAGAGAGAGGAAGAGAGAGAATCCCAAGCAGGCTCTGCCCTGTCAGCACCGAGCCCGATGTGGGGCTCGAACTCACTAACTGTGAGACCATGACCTGAGCCAAAGCTGAGAGTCAGACGCTCAACCAACTGAGCCACCCAGGTGCCTCTTATTCTGCATTTTTAATTATATTCCTAATCTTCCTTTTCTGACTCATCTTTTCATTTTTGAGAAATTTTCTATTAGGTCTATTCACCTTCATCTTACAGAATTGGGAAGGTTTTGCATAAATCGGGACGGTAATCTT
The DNA here is from genome assembly GCF_022079265.1 of Lynx rufus. Classification (NCBI taxonomy): domain Eukaryota; kingdom Metazoa; phylum Chordata; class Mammalia; order Carnivora; family Felidae; genus Lynx; species Lynx rufus. The sequence goes on along the minus strand of NW_025814867.1, from coordinate 8,492,803 downwards.
TTTGGTTATTTGTACCATATGCTTTTGAAAATGTTAGATGTACTTCTCTCAAAGAAGTAAAAAGAAAATGTCCGTGGTCTCTAAGCCTCACACCCTCTTGCCAGGAGTGCTTACTCTGCACGGCACTGCCTTTTCATTCTGCAAAAGCTCCATTGACATTCAGTTTTATAATTTGTGCCCATCAATTATTCAGCGTCCTCGAGTTTTACACGGAGCTCTCACTTTTTCATCTTGTTGAGTTGAAATAAGAGTTTCTACAAGAAGAATACTTGGATTGGATCTATTTGGAAGGACCCCTTTATCTTGTCAAGTCACGTGCTTTTGCACACGAGACGCGCTTTGTGGAGTATGAAATTCAGGGATCACTCTTTTTCAACGCCTTACACCTGGTGCTCCAGAATTTTCTGACCCTGAGCACTAAAAGAATGAGCTCTGCTGGGTTTTTCGTTGCTGTTGTTCTGCATGACCTGTTCTAGGATTTTTATACATTCTTTTTTTTTTTAATGTTTATTTTTGAGAGAGAGAAAGAGAGAGAAACAGAGTGCGAGTGGGGGAGGGGCAGAGAGAGAGGGAGACACAGAATTGGACGCAGGCTCCAGGCTCTGAGCCATCAGCCCAGAGCCTGACGCGGGGCTCGAACTCCCGGACTGAGAGATCGTGACCTGAGCTGAAGTAAGACGCCCAACTGACTGAGCCACCCAAGCGCCCCGGATTTCTATACATTCTTAAGGAAATTGAATAATCTTTGCATTTATTTCTGTATTTATCTTGTAGATATAGTGGTACTTAGATTTTGGCTTTCATGCGAACCTTAACGTCCATTTCTCTTTTATTTTGTTTCTTTTTTTCCCTTCCAGTTGCTTTACTGCCTTAGACTGTTCTCTTTATAACTTTATGCTACTGAGTTCTAGACTCTGTACTTAGCACTCCATTAAGTATGCTAAGTAATTTCTTCTTCTTTTTTCTTCTGGATCCTATAATAGATCATTTTCAGAGGGGAGCTCTTCCTCTGAACATTCTAGATGCAATTCCATTCTCTCATTCTTCAGTATTTTTTCCAAAAGCCCACAAATCGGTATTCTGCTCTCTTATCCTCAGAGTAGATCCAAACTAGATGGGGCTGAATAGACCTCTTTGATTTCTCTCAAAGGTCTTTCCAAATCTCTGTCTGAAGGGCAAGTTCATATCAACACCAGCCATCGCATTTTCCAATTTTAGGCAATCTGTCATGCACTGCCCTGACTTGTTACCTGTGTTCTAAATAACGTACCACATGAAAAACTACAACGCTCTGTGTGGAATTCTATCACTTTCTGTTCTCCATGTGGCCAATGGTGGTTCTCTGGTGGGGATTACACCTCTCAGGGCTGATCACATCATTTCCACAATGGACTTCTCACCACCATCATCACTTCAGCCATCACATACGCAGTTAGCATCTGGGATTTGCAGTCTCCACCTGGACGTGGAAAGGTGGGACTAGAAGCAAGGTGGGGACAGCAGAGATAGAACAGAAGATAGACATACAAAAAGAAGAGAACTTTTCTTGCTTCATGGAGAAGCACACAAGGAGGCCAGTGGATTATGGCCAAGATCTCAATCAGAAGTAGATAGTATATTCATAGTGTTTATTAACCTTTGCTTGGGTTGTCCCCATCTTATGAGAAAAGTAGGAAAAAATACCTTTATAGTAAAGGAGGCTTTATTCTACAAGATTCAACCCCCACGCCCCCAAAATACCACATGAACACAAACTAGGGGGAAAATGGGAAAAAAGGGCAATAAATTTTATTACCGCATAAAAGGTAAAACTTTTGTGTAATACAATTACAATCACTATAATTTAAGTGAAGAGATAAGCTACAGACATGGAAAAGATACAGTACACATGCCTGACATGTGGAAAGAACTTCTGCCTGTCATTTAGAAACAGATCGTGGACACAACAGGAAAACAAACGATATGAGCAAGCAATTCACAGAAGAAAACTGAATGGTCAAGAAGCCGAGGATAAAGTGCTTAACTTCACTAGTTACTAAAGAAATGCACACTAAAACAAGGACTATTTCACGTTTGACATTTGACATTGACAAATGTTTATCCGTTTGACATTTAAAAAGGTTTATCATACCAAGTGATTGCAAGACTATATAGAGCGAAAATTTTTTATACCAATAAAGAAAGTATAAATTGGCAGAACGCTTAGGAGAGCATATTGGTCATATCCTATATATTTTTTAGAAAGGTGTGCTTACCAGGGTGTCTAGCTCAGTCAGTTAAGCGTCCCAGTCTTGATTTTTAGCTCAGGTCACGATCCCGGGGTCGTGGGATCAAGCCCCACGTCGGACTCTGTGCCGGGTGTGGAGCCTGCTTGGGATTCTCTCTCTCCCTCTCCCTCTCTCTCCCTCTGCCCCTCCCCTACTCACGCTCTCTTTCCAAAATAAAAGAAAAAAATGCACTTACACTACAACCCAGGGATTCTGCTTCTAAAGCTGTGCTTCCCAAACTAGATCATCCATCAGAATCAGCTGAAAGGCTTATTAGAACACCAATTGCTGGGACCCAACCCCGAATCAGAGTTCCTGATGTAGTAGGTCTGGAGCAGGACCTGAGAATTTGCACTATTTCTTACATGATACTGTTGCTGCTGTTCCAGAGACCACACTCTTAGAATTACTGCTTTAGCAGAACTCTCACATACGTGCGTAAGGTCTGCATACGACACTGTTCATTGTAGTGTTACTTGTCGTAGCCAAAAAACAGAAAGCAATCTACATGTCTACCAATAGGAGAACATACAAACACACTATGATATATTTACATGCTGGAAAAAAGAATCCTGCAGTAAAATGAATGAACTAGATGGCCAAGCAAATTTAGAACCACAGGTCGTCCTAGCCAGCTTTAGAATCATTGTGTCAAACACCATTTGGGGCACATCTTTATTAATTTGTAACTTCATGAATTTGTGTTTTCTGTCTTCAGCCTTTGTGGTCGGAATATTTTCTATGTTATTGTTTTTCTTTTTTTTAAGAAGCAGCTTTCAGAGGTATTTATCAGTTCTGCTTTTCTGCTTACTAATTAATTAATTTCTGCATTTTATCATCATTAATTTCTTTTCTCCATTTGATGTTCTTTATATAACTTATTGAATGGAATCAGGAACTTATTTATTTTCATTCTGTTTATTAATGACAGAATTTAAGGCTATTGATTTCCCATTCGGCAAAGCTTCAGGACCCAGCCCACAAGTGTTGTAACGTTATATAATTACACTTGATTTTCTCTCCAACTTGAGAGTTATTTAGGAAAGCATTTTTTTTAATTCCCAAGTGTTAGAGGTTTTTTTGTTTTTGTTTTCAACTTTCATGATATTGTGAACAAAGAGTATGGAATATTGCGTGTGTGTGTGTGTGTGTGTGTGTGTGTGTATGTGTTCTTTACAGGTAATAAAAAACAATATATCTTTTCTATTGAAAGAACACAAAGTTCTCTGGATACTTTTTAATTTTTATAATGTTTATGTATTTCTGAGAGAGAGAGAGAGAATGTGAGAAGAGGCAGGGGAGGGGCAGAGAAAGGGAGAGACACAGAACTCAAAGTGGGCTCCAGGCTCCCAGCTGTCAGCACAGAGCCCGACGTGGGGCTCAAACCCATGAACTGGGAGATCATGACTTGAGCCGAAGTCAGATGCTTAACCAACTGAGTCACCCAGGAGGCCTTCTTGGATACTTTTTAAATAAACTTTATTGATTTATTATTCAAGTCCTCTCTGTCACAATGAATGATTTGTCTAATCCTTCAAAGACTAGGAGACACTAAATTTTTTCCACTGTGGAGAGGACAGATAGACAAACACATACCTAGATACTATATGTATCTTATCTTGACTGTGTCTTGCATGATTAAATTATCTTATTGGTCCTTTTTAGTGTATTTTAATCTACAATCATATGTTTTCTGAGCTCAGCGATGTGAACCCTGATTTTTTTCATTTGCACTTGGATGGCATAGATGTGCGCATTCTTTTAATTTCAACCTCTTTCTTGTACGTGGTTTTTTACATACATTTCTCAAAGATAGCATATAGCTTGGTTTTCTTTGTGGGATCCATCTGAGAGTTTTGTATAATTAAGCAAGAGTGTACTGACATTTCTTGAAGTGCCTCCTTTCTTATTGGATCTCATTTCAGTTCTCTGCTCTGTAGGCTCGGTCTGCCTGTGGGATGGGCAAAATGGGTGAGGGGTTGTGGGAGGAACAGACTTCCAGGTATAGAATGAATAAGTCAAGGTACAGCATAAGGAATACAGTCAAGGGTATTGTAAGAGCGTTGTATGGTGACAGACGGTAGTTATACTTGTGAGCATAACATAATGTATAGAGCTCTCAAATCACTGTCATACACCCAAACGAACGTGGTATTGTGGGTCAGCTATGCTTCAGTTTTAAAAATGCCCCTTTGGTTCACCTAGAGGGCATGTTCACTGAAATCTCCAAATCAAGAAATGAAACTTCACTCAATTTCATCAAGCACTCAAGGGAGCAGCATGATAATGCATGTTGGTTTGTGTGGGATGCCCAAGTCAATTCAGCAGATGCCTTTTTCAAAGAGGCTTTATTGCATTGTTTGGAGATGAAGAAACACTGGATGGGTTTCGAAGCATTTGCCCGTCTTATCCTGTACTTGGGAGATTCAGTCTCCATTTGTGTTTTCACATCCCCTTCTCCACCAAGCCCAGTCCAAAATTCTTTCTACATGTTGGGTAGTATGCTATGTTTAGATTTTTTTTTTTTACCTCCCTAATCCAGATAGATGTGTCTATACATCTATCATTAAAACTACACGGTCAACTATCCCTCTTTTCAGATGATATCTGAGTTATACTGGCATTTATACTGTAATTGTCCCCATTTTATTATCTGAACTCTTAGAAAACATAGGCATACTACTCACAATGTTAAAAATTAAAGTGAGACTTCCAGGCTGCCTGAGTAAGGACTTCCATAGTAAATCTGATCCTCAGAAAATGATTACACCAATGGCAAAAAAAAAAAAAAAAAAAAAGTTAAAGTCAAAACTTTCATAACTCTGTAGATTAACCAAAGCTTGCAACATTGGACAAATTCCTAGAAAGACACAAACTACCAAAACTGACTAAAAAGAAACATGAAATCTGAGTAGATGTATATTAAGTAAAGAGACCATATTACTAATTTAAAATTTTTCCACAAAAAAGGCCCAGATCCAGGTTGTTTTATTGGTGAATTCTACCAAATATTTGAAAAAGAATTAATATCAATGTTTCACAAACTCTTCCAAAAAAAAAATAAATAAGAGGAGAGAATACTTCCCAAGTCATGCTATGGGACAGTATTCCATCAACCCCAAAACCAAGCAAAGACTCCATAAGAAAATAGACCTACAGACCAATATCCTTCATAAAAATACAAGAAACTTTCTCAAAAAAATTAGCAGAACAGAATCCAGCAGCATGTAAATGTGACCAAGTGGAATTTGCCTCAGGAATACAAAGTTTTTTAATATCCAAAAATCAAACTATGTAATCAATTAAGCATACACTAACAGAACGAAGAACAAAAACCGTAGGATAATTTCAATAAATACAGAAAAAAGCATTTGACAAGCATTTTTTTAATTTTTAAAAAAATTTTTTTTTCAACGTTTATTTTTGGGACAGAGAGAGACAGAGCATGATGAGCAGGGGAGGGGCAGAGAGAGAGGGAGACACAGAATCGGAAACAGGCTCCAGGCTCTGAGCCATCAGCCCAGAGCCCGACGCGGGGCTCGAACTCACGGACCGCGAGATCGTGACCTGGCTGAAGTCGGACGCTTCACCGACTGCGCCACCCAGGCGCCCCGACAAGCATTTTTTTTAAAGCACTCAGCAAACTACAAACTGGCTCAGTCGGTGAAGTGTCCGACTTCAGATCAGGTCATGATCTTGCAGTTTGTGAGTTCGAGCCCCGCGTTGGGCTCTGTGCTGACACAGGCTCTGTGGAGCCTGCTTCAGGTTCTGTGTCTCCCTTTTCCTCTCTGCACCCCCCCCCCACACCGCGCGCTCTCTCTCTCAAAAATAAACAAACATTACAACAATTTTTTTTAATTAAAAAAATAAAACCTCACAACTAACATTATATGTAACGGTAAAAGACTGAATGATCTCCCCTCAAGATCAGGAACAAGGCAAGAATGTCCACTCTTCCTACTGCAATTCAACATCATACTGTAAGTACCGGCTGGGCAATTAGGCAAAATAATGAAATAAATAGTATCTACATTTGAAAGGAATAAGCCATTTCCATTTGTAGATGACATCATGTTGTATTTAGAAAATCGGAAGGAATCCATTTAAAAAAAAGAAACATTACTAGTACTAATAAATAAGCTTAACAAGATTGCAGGATACAAGATCAATGTACAAAAATCAATTGTATTGGTATACACTTGCAATAAAAAAAAATCTGAAAACGAAATTAAGAAATTAAGAATACAATTTTATTTGGGGACACCTGGGGGCTTAGTGAGTTAAGCGTCCAGCTTTGGTTTCGGCTCAGGTCATGATCTCAGGGTTCGTGGGTCCCTTCCCCTGCTTGCGCTCTGTATCTCTCTCTCTCTCTCTCAAAAATAAACATTAAAATTTTTTTATTAAAAAAATTTTTTTAATGTTTATTTATTTTTGAAGGAGAGAGAGAGAGAGCACAAGTGGGGGGAAGGGAAAAGAGAGAAGGAGACACAGAATCTGAAGCAAGCTCCAGGCTCTGAGCTGTCAGCACAGAGCCTGACATGGGGCTGGAACCCACCAACCGTGAGATCATGACCCAAGGCAAAGGCGGACGCTTAACCGACTGAGCCACCCAGGCGCCCCTAAAATTTTTTTAAAAAAGAGTACAGTTTTAGCATCAAAATGAATAAAATACTTTGGTTTAAACCTAATAAAACAAGTGCAAAGTTTGTCCACAGAAAGCTGTAAAACATTGTCGAAAGACATTAAGGATGTAAATGCACCCATATTCATGGGTCAAAAGACTTAATATTGCTACCATGGCAATACTCCCCAAATCGATCTGCAGATTTAATGTAATCCCTATCAAAATATCGGATGACTTATTTGCAAGAATTGATGAGAAAATCCTAAAGTTGATATGTAATGGATTTATATGCAATGGATTCATAATCACTGAAACAATCTTGAGCAGAAAGAACCAAGTTGCACACCTCACACACTTAGATTTCAGAACTTACCACAAAGCTATAGTAATTAAGACATATTGGTACTGGTATAAGAATAGACATATAAGTCAACGGAATAGAATTGAGAAATAAACCTTACGTTTATACCTTATGTATAAACCTTACGTTTATAGTCAATTGATTTCAAATATGAGTGCCAAGACAATTCAATGGGGAAAGAATAGTCTTTTCAACAAATGGTGTTGGGACAACTGGAATCCACTTGGCAAAGCATGAAATTGGAGCTTCTATCTCACACAATGCACAAAATTAACTCAAAATGTATCATAGACCTAAATATAAGAGTTAAACTATAAAGCTCTCCTAAGAAAAATTAGGAGGAAATCTTCAAGACCTGAGTTAGACCATGGTTTAGAAAGTATGACGCCAAAATCTCAAAGCAACAAAACAAAAGATACATCAGACTTCGTCAATATTAAAAACTTTGTTCAAAGGATGCCATCAGGAAAATAAAAAGAGACAACCCACGGACTGAGAAAAAATATTTGCAAGTCATACATATGATAAGATATTTGTATCCCAAATAGATAAAGAACGTTTACAATTCAGCAACAAAAAGACAAACACGCCAACTGTACAATAGGCAAAGGATCTAGATAGACATTTCTGCAAAGATATACAAATGGGTAATAAACCCACGAAAGGATGCTCAGCTTCATAGCCATCAGGGAAATGCAAATCAAAACACAGTCAGATACCACCTCATCCACTGTGACAGCTATAATCAAAAAGTCAACAAATAACAAGTGTTGGCAAAGATGGGGAGAAATTGAAGCCCCCATACTTACTGATGGGGACGTAAAATGTTACAGCTACTTCAAAAAACATTCTGGCATTCCCAGCCAGAGGTAAAAATCCCAGTAATTCCCCTCATAGGTGTATACCCAAGAGAAATGAAAATACACGTCCACACAAAAACTTGCACACAAATAGCAGCATTCAGGGCAACGTTATTCACAACAACCAAAAAGCGGAAACAACTCAAATGTCCATCAACTAACGAACGGTGAAATAAAATGTGGTATGTCCATACAATGGGATATATTATTCAGTATAAGAAGTATCGATAAAATCTAGAAAATGGATGAACTCTGAAAACAGCATGCGAAGTGAACGAAGGCAATCGCAAAAGTCACACAGTGTGCGGTCGTGTTTATGTGAAGTCTCAAAACAGGCAAATTCATGGAGACAGGAAGTAGATGCACGGTTGCCTATGGTGCAGGGGGGTGGGGGGAAGAGTGACCACTAATGAGTAAGGGTTTTCTTTGGCGTGATGATAGTGTTCCCAAATTAGATTGTGGCGATGGCTGCACAATTCTATAAATATACCAAAAAGCACTGAATTGCACACTTTAAACAGGTCAATTTTATGGTAGGTAAATTATATCTCCATAAAGTTGTTTAAAAGAAACCTAGCTCTATCACAATCCAATCCCCGAGAGTTAACTCACAGGCAAATTAAAGACAAACTGTGAATGCTTACACCTGCAGTGCACCTGAATTGCACACTGAAGTCCCTTCCCCTGGGAGAAATGCAACAATGAATCAAATGAAGCAGCAAATCATGGCTGTCAACACCAGCAGTCAGGGGAAACAACCAAGAGCAACTATGGAAAGGTGTATCCTTTTTTTTTTTTAATATTTATTTATTTTGGAGAGAGAGAGAGCACAAGCAGGGGAGGGGCAGAGAGAGGGGGGGATGACACAGAGGATCTGAAGTGGGCTCTGTGCTAACAGCAGAGAGCCCGATGTGGGGCTCGAACTCATGAACCACAAGACCACGACCTGAGCCCAAGTGCAGCGCTTAACTAACTGAGCCACCCAGGCGTCCCCAGGGTGTATGCCCCTGACACTAAATAGGGTGTTGCCGTCAGTCTCTGTTTGGGGGGCTGCCGTATGGATTTTGTATTTTTCCTCCAACCTTTGCACCCATTTCCAAAATCAGGGAAGGGTTTTAGGGAAGGGTGTCTTTTGAAACTAGAAAAGTCCCTGGCAAACCAGGGGGGTGAATCACTCAGTCTGCAGACGAGTGAGGGGGAAAAAGATGTTGCTTTTCCGTGTGACGCTCTGTGCGAGGGCACCAAACCGGACTATCTGAACCCTAGTGTTCTGCAGAATTTTTACCACTAAGGTATCTCATCATCTGTGCTGTTCTTTTGAACGAGACTTTTTTTTTAAATATTATCAGTCATTGTTTGTGAATAGAAAGACTAATGACTATATATTTTCTAACTACTCTACTGAATTTTCTTATTATCGCTAACAGTTTTTCTGTTGATTTTTCTGGGTCCCTGCCTCCCCTCCCCCATTCATTATTTAACCGCTTACTTATAAACCACTTTATTTGTAAAGGCTGAAAGTTCCAGGAAACCACAAGAGTCCATTCAGAAGGCACATTTTGTCACTTACTTTAACGGCAATATCCCTGTGAAGTTTTTCACTATGAACCGGACTCCTGCCTTCAGGATGGTGACAACCTTCTCATGTCAAGGAGGATCTATATATTTCTTTTCTTTTCTTTTTTTTAAGTCATTTTATTGATTGATTGACTGAGAGAGAGAGAGAGAGAACCAGCGGGGAAGGGGCAGAGGGAGAGGGCGACAGAGAGACCGAAGCAAACCTACAAACGAAGAGATCATGACCTGGGCCAAAGTAGGACGCTTAATCGACTGAGCCATCCAGGTGCCCCAGGGTAAATTAAACTGATGACTTCCTAACACTGTATCATCCCTAGTTTTACTGAAAATGGATCTCACTGAGCCTTCATTCATACTTTTGCTAATATAAACATAAGAAAAAAAGAGAGGGAGACAAACCATAAGAGACTCCTTAAACATAGGAAAACAAACTGAGGATTGCTGGAGGGGAGCTGGGTGGCGGGATGGGCTAAGCGGGCGATGGGCATTAAGGAGGGCACTTGTTGGGACGAGCACTGGGTATTATGTGCAAGTGATGAATCACTCAGTTCTATTCCTGAAACCGTTATTACACTGTATGTTAGCTAACTTGGATTTAAATAAATTGTAAAAAGCCATAATTTTGCTAATTACTGCTCCGTACTGGTTGCTAATTTTTATTACAACGTTTGCTGTCGACATTCATAAACGAACTTGGGTGTCTTCCTTGTGCTGTCTCTGATTCCAGGACCCATGTTATTCTGGCCTCCCGTGAAAGCACTTCTCTTGCTGTGCTCAGAGACAATTTAAGCGTTGGTTTTCTCTTTCCTGAACATTTGAATGTATTTACCTGAGGAACCACCTGGGCCTGGTGATTAGGGGATGTGGCAGTCTCAATTTCCTCTCTGATTATTGGTCTGTTTAGACTTCTTATCTCTTCTAGAGTAAATTTTGGTAATTTCTACACTTACTAATTAATCATTTCTTCCGGGTTTCAATGATTGGCACCTACATTTGCCAACCATTCCCTGAAACTTTTTAATACCCTCTGTACCCCTCGTTAAATTCTCCTTTCTAATTTTTAACTTTATTTATCTTTTAAATTAATCAATTGATTAATTTTCAATTCAGTCAACATACAGTGTAGTCTTGGCTTCAGGAATAGAATAGCTTTCTTTCTTTCTTTTTTTTCTTTTAATGTTTACTTATTTTTGAGACAGACAGGGACAGACTGTGAGCAGAGGAGGGGCAGAGAGAAAGGGAGACAGAATCCGAAGCAGGCCCCAGGCTCTGAGCTGTCAGCACAGAGCCCGACGCGGGGCTCGAACCCACAGACTACGAGATCATGACCTGAGCCGAAGCCGGACGCTCAACCGACTGAGCCACCCAGGCGCCCCATATTTATTTCTAATATAAGTGGTTTTGTCGAAGAAACAGATTTTTAAATGTATTGATTCCTTCTCCTGCTTTGTAATTTATTAGTTTCTGCTTTCCATTTGTTACCTTTGCTTTTTTTCCTGAATGGCTCTTTAAAAATATTTTCACTTACAGTGTCTAGTACATATGTCTACAGCTTTATGTTTCCTATGGTATCAGCTTTGGCCGTCTTCCCTGAATTTTGAAATGCTGTACTTCATTATTGAAGTAATAATATTACATGTTCGTTATTATTACTAATTTCTCGAATTTGCAATCACTAATTTCTCGATTTGCCCTTTCAACTTCAATTTTCTCACTGACCCCAAAATTACCTAAGAGGACAATTCAGTTTTTTTCCCCACGTTATTACGTGATCAAATAATGGAATCACACTAATAAATGTCCTGCTGCTTATTGGTTTGTCATAAATTTTATCCACTCTGCTACATGAGTTGGTCAAGATCCTGGCGACAAGAAGATGGGACACTGAAAAATGAACTGAATGGAAGCGAATGAGGAAAGTCAGCGTGGAGGTATGGGCTGGGTTGAAGGAACCACCGAGACAGATGATCAGGGACCTGGGAACCAGCATACATTACTTCCTCTAGGCCTAACGTGACAGGGCAGAGGAAAATATCACTGGGGTTGGGGGCAATACAGCCACTCCCAGAACCACAGGGAGGTGGATAGGAATGCAGAGAATATTACTCTAACCTCTCTTTTCCTCTCTGTCGTCCAGTCTTCCGTGAACACCCAATGACTCAACACAATCCGAAAGCAGAGTCCCCAGGAGTCCAGGAGGTGCGGTGTGTAGAGTGACGGAAGGACCCAGGATAGGCAAGGGAGGAGAAAGGAAGATCTGGTAGCAAAATCTGGGACTAACCAGCGCCTCAGGTAAATATCATTCTACTCCCATTTAAACGTCAGAAATAAATGTCAACTCCATGAATGCTCTGTGGTCTGCCCATGTGGTGAATTCTACATATAGTTTACCTGATTTCAAAGCATTCTTACAGTTCCAGAACGCTTGATGTGTATTCTTTTCATGATACTTTTGAGTAGTAACCTCTTTGTTTAGAATTGTTCTATCTGTGTGATAAAGGAGATTGGTCTACGATTTCCTTTTTTGAATGGCAATTGTCATAGGTTAGTATCGGGGCTGTGCTTGCCTTGTGAAGTGAATCAGAGGGTCTTTTCACGCTTTTAAGTTCTAGAATAATTTACATAGCAAAGGAATTGTGTATTTGGTGAAAGTTTTTTTTTTTAATTATTTAATCATTTCCTATCAGGAAATGGCAGGTTTTCTTTCGAGCAATTCTTGGATAATTTCTCAGAGACTTTCATAATTATTGATCTGTATACGTTTTCTACTTTAAAAACAATTGTTTTAACGTTTATTCATTTTTGAGAGACAGAAAGCGTGAGTGGGGGAGGGGGGGAGGGGGGAGAGAGAGAGGGAGACACAGAATCTGAAGCACAGAGCCCGACACAGGGCTCGAACTCAGAAACCCAATCGTGAGATCGTGACCTGAGCCGAAGTCGGATGCTTGACCGACTGAGCCATTCAGGCACCCCCAAGTTTTCTACTTTTTGAGTCAATTCTGGCCACTTCTTTTTTTTTTATATATATTTTATTTATTTTTGAGACAGAGACAGAGCATGAGCAGGGGAGGGGCAGAGAGAGAGAGGGAGACACAGAATCTGAAGCAGGCTCCAGGCTCTGAGCTGTCAGCCCAGAGCCCCACGCCGGGCTCGAACTCACGAACTGTGAGATCATGAACTGAGCACCCAGGCGCCCTGAGTTCTGGTCATTTCTTTTTTTTTTTTTTTTTTTTTTTTTTAATTTTTTTTTTTTTCAACGTTTATTTATTTTTGGGACAGAGAGAGACAGAGCATGAACGGGGGAGGGGCAGAGAGAGAGGGAGACACAGAATCAGAAACAGGCTCCAGGCTCTGAGCCATCAGCCCAGAGCCTGACGCGGGGCTCGAACTCACGGACCGCGAGATCGTGACCTGGCTGAAGTCGGACGCTTAACCGACTGTGCCACCCAGGCGCCCCTGGTCATTTCTAATTTCCTAAGTAATGGTGCTTTCGTGGAGAGGTTCGTTTTCCCCTACTTGGGTCCATGTTTCATTCCCCCAACTTCGGGGGTTAGACGGTGTTGCTAAAGGGCCTTTGCATCTCCTGGGGAAACCCACAGTACAGAGAGATCCTCAAAGGTTGGTTAACACGGTCACAACTCTTCACAGGGGTGTCATCATGCAGAAAGGCTTGTCCAGGCTTCTCTGCGGCTGTTGACAAATGTCGCACCCCGTGGAGCTGACCACGGGAGAATGTGTTTAAGGTGACCTTCCAGAGTGATTCACCAGGCAGCTCTGTGACCTCAGCACCTGCCTTCCCCAGAAACTGACCTCTCCGAGCTGTGGCTGTGATTTAGCCCTCCGGCTTTGGTAAAGCAACAAGGGCGTGTGGGTACACGAGCCAGAGAAGGGGGGGAGGGAGCCCATGCACGAGTGGCCCTGCTCTAGGGTTGTGCCTTCCTCCTGGCCTCGGCTCTGCCACTTTGGATATGTCATTGTGACTAACCGCACTGGGCTTCAGTTGCCTGATCAGAGAAATGACAGGCTCCGGGGCTTCACAGATTTATGATTCTATTAACAGATCCCCCCAGGAGTGAGCTTAGCACAAACGGGTTTGTGTCACATTTTCAGCAAGTCCTCTCTCTCTCTCTCTAATAAGAAACGGAGGCTCTTGCCTAAGTAGCAGTGTCTGAGATCCGCTTCAGGGGGGGACCAAAGGATCTCTGTGTTCCCCGTTTATCTCCCCTCCAGCCTGCCTTGCACTCAAAGGTCTCACGTGCTGGGTTTAAGGCGTCAACAGCCTGAGGGGGAACGCTGTCCTGGAAAGGCAATCTTCGAAGTACCGAGCACCTTTGGAAGCACTAATGTATCCGTTTAGCAAGGTTCTAGGGCAACGGGAGGTACCGATGGGGAGGGAGAGATCTAGTGCACGGAATGCGGCAGGGGAAGGCCAGCCTGGAATGACAACCACAGGTGCAAGAGATGGGTGGGGAGGGGGGCAATTAGCAGGAAGGGGACAACATGGTGGCTTTGGGGCCCCTCGAGGTGGACTATGGCACCAGTTAGCCCGCGGGAGTTTGAAGAATGACAAACATTTAAGACCCTGGCAACGTAGCATGAATAGTGTGGTCTTTGGATGCCAGCCAAGGTGGCCAGCCCAATTCTGCCACTCGCTGCTGAGTTACTGAGCCTCTGCGAATCTCTTTCCTCGGCTTTAAAATGGGAATAACAATGTCTACGGTCAAAGCCGATGGGGAGATAATGTTTTAAAAGTACGTAAGAGGCGCCTGGGTGGCTCAGTCCATTAAGGGTCGGACTCTTGATTTTGACTCAGGTCATGATCTCACGGTTCATGGGATCCGACCCCACGTCAGGGTCTGCACTGACAGCGGAGTCTGCTTGGGAGTCTCTCCCTCTCTCTCTGCCCCTCCCCCACTCATGCCCCCCCCCCCAGAGTAAATAAAGAAAGAAAAAAAAAAGAAAGAAAGAAAAAGAACATGTCCAGGCTCCTATAGCAAAGGTTGCCCCCATGCTGTCCTCTCCAGAGCCACCAAAGCTGCCTCTCTCAACAGCAAAGCTGGAGGTTAAGTGCCTGACCCACAACCTGATACCCTGTGCTTTCCCCGGGGAATCTGGGTGGCTCAGTTGGTTGAGCATCTGACTTTGGCTTGGGTCATGTTCCAGTTTGTGAGTTCGATCCCCGCGTGGGGCTCTGTGCTGACAGCTCAGAGCCTGGAGCCTGCTTTGGATTCTGTGTCTCCCTCTCTCTCTCACCAGCTCATGCTCTGTCTCTCTCTCTCTCAAAAATAAATGAAAACATTAAACAAACAAACAAAAAAACCCCTTGCCATGACACGCCTCACACCTCAGGAAAGGAAGAAGCCGGGAACAGCAACACTTACCCACTTTAGATGTAAGGGAAGGCAAAGAGCGGACATTCCGACATCAGAGACTCCCCCGTCCGCACGGAGACCCCAGAGATATAAGGCAAATCTCCACTCTAAACCGGATGCCTACAGGTTCTCTACCTCTGCAGATGGCCCCACCCTCCGGCCTCTTGCTGGTCAGAAACACGGGGGCCATCCTCAAATCGTCCTTCTCTTTCCTTGCTTTGTCAGTTCTCTTAGCTATTTAAAATAAAATGTTTTAAAATGTTGGGATTTTGCAATTGCCTCCCGTGTTAGTCCAGGCTCTTCAAGGAGCTGACGCCGAGGACTTTGACGAAGGGGGGTTGTCTATGACAGGAAGTGTGGAGGAAGCCAGGAAAGGTTGGGGGAGCCATCGGACCGTGATGCAGTCTGGCCTTGAGTGAGGGAGAAGGGAAGGAAGGAAGTCCCCCACACTCTTCTGTAGGGTAAGGAAGTTTCCACAAAGCCACTGGGGAGTTCCTGAGCCACAGTCAGCCATCGGTGGCATTCAGGGTCTCCAGGAAGAGTCCTGCATCTGTATCACTGCTGCCCTCAACAGTTGGTGGAGAGCAGTCCATGGGAAGCATGGGTCAACAAAAGCAGGGATCTCTGAACCCTGCAGCAGGGTCCATGGCCGGTTATGTTCCCTGTAGTTGGAATCCATGAGGCCAGACACACGGCTTTTCAGCAACCCTACCATCCCTGGCCCTGTCTAGACCCTTCTATTCTGTGGAGGATTGCAGCAGCCCCTCAAGCTGGTCTCCTTGCTGCTAATCTTTATGCCCCCCAACCCTTTTTCCACACCACAATCAGAAAGACCTTTCTAGAACACAAATCTAACATGCCAGAACTCCGCTTAGAGCCTTCAATAACGATTTTCCCAATTCCCTTGAAACCTATAAGTGGAGCTCTTGCTTTGAATAAGAGATTGATTGAACATCTAATCAAACAAGATGTCCTTGAACTAGTAACATGAGCATTATCCCAACACTCAGACCTCTGGGTGAGGTAAGGCTCTACGGAGACTGAAAATGGAAGAATTCACCTGAGACGCTTGGGCGTTACTTTCAATGAAGTCAGCAAATCTCTTGTTGATCTTGTTCGGGAACTAAAACTTTTGTAAAACATGACGTTGCTAGGCTTCTCAACAGCTGGTTGTTAATGATATTACAGCAAAAACACAATCAAACCCAAGAATCTACCTTTGGAGTTCTTCATTTGAAATTTTGGCAACCTTGGGCTTCTCCAGTACTTTATGGAGACAGCTTGCCATCTAGGATTCAGGGGTAGTACCATGTTTTGAAAATGGTATTAATTGATCCCACTTAGTCATGACGTAAACCAATAATTAGCCATGGAAAGATCGGAGGAAGCTCTCATCGCAAAACATGAGACTGGCAGCGTGGCTTTCATTATTCACTCCTTAGGAACACGGTGTAAACATGTGCTTTCATCTCATAGATGATAGATGGATAGATAGATAGATAGATAATAGATAGATAGATAATAGATGATGGATAGATGATAGATGATAGATAGATAATAGATAGATAGATGATAGATGATTGATAGATGATAGATATATGATAGATAGATAGATAGATAGATAGATGATGATAGATGATTGATAGATGATAGATAGATAATAGATAGATAGATGATGATTGATAGATGATAGACAGTTGATAGATGATTGACAGGTGATAGATAGATAATAGATAGATGATAGATGATTGATAGATGATAGATAGATAGATAGATAGATGATAGATGATTGATAGATGATAGATAGATGATAGATGATTGATAGATGATAGATAGATGATAGATGATAGATAGATGATAGGTAGATGATAGATGATTGATAGATGATAGATAGATAGATGATAGATGATTGATAGATGATAGATAGATGATAGATAGATAGATGATAGATGATTGATAGATGATAAATAGATAGATAGATGATAGATTATTGATAGATGATAGATAGATGATTGATAGATGATAGATAGATAGATAGATAGATAGATGATAGATGATTGATAGATGATAGATAGATAGATAGATAGATTCTATTGTTTCTGTTTCTCTGGAGAACCTTGACTAATACACAGGCCAAGAAGTTTCCTCGAGCTTTCTCTCAGGCCCACAGCTGGGGAGAAGGGAAACATAAGCCCGAGAGAAACAGACCCACAGAGGGGGAGTTTGAGTCTCACTAGAGCCGGTACCTGAACTGCCTACGCTCACACACTGAGGCTGGCGCCAGGGCAGACAGACCCTCCCAGGTAGGCATTTGACAGTGAAGTGTTTGCACCCCCGAGTGCTGTGGCCTATTTGGTACTAAATCCACGTCACCCAGAGGCCCCGAGGCACAAAGATGTCCTGTGCTGGATATTCTCCATTTGACCCTTTAGATCCAATCCCCTCCTTTTCCACACCAGCCCCAAGAAGCTGATCTCTGTGAGCCACATGGACAGATTCTCTCTCCTCCAGGACGCCAGTTGGGTTCAGCCTCTCGCACGACGGTCATTGTTCATCAGGCAGCCCTCCCCATAGAACTTCCCTGTCTCTGGGTCCTGAAATCACTCCCTCTCCTTGCTCCTTTATGGGTGGTAACTGTACCCCACTCTTTCTGACTTCAGATTCCCCCTCCCCCATCACCCTTTGTGGTCTCCTGGGACTGTCCACACCTTTGTAAATAACATCTTTCTGAATCTCGTTTCAAATTCCCCCCATTTAGGTATGTCATCTTTTTTCTGACAAGACTCTGGCTGGTGTACCACCTTCATTAGGGTTGCTAAATTTAACAAGATGAAAATACAGGATGCTCAGCTGAAATTGAATTTCAGACAAATAACAAAATTTCTTAAGGATAAGGTATCCATATTCATTGTTTATCTGAAATCCAATTTTAACTGGGCACCCTGTATTTTAACATCTTAATGGGCAACTCTGGCCTTCACCACCAACTACGAAAATACCTTGGGGATCCTTTGGGGCACCTGTATGGCTCAGTCGCGTAAGCCTCCAACTCTTAATTTCAGCTCAGGTCATGATCTTATGGTTCGTGGGTTTAAGTCCGTGTCAGACTCCATGCTAGCCGTATGGAGCCTGCTTGGGATTCTCTCCCTCCCTCTCTCTCCACCCCTTCCCCACTTATGCTCTCTCTCACTCTCAAAATATAAATAAATAAATTTAAAAAAAAGAAACTATCTTGGGGAACCTGGTGAACTTCACTGATCCCTGAAAGAAACAAGATTATGACAGTCTCAGAATATTAATAGTCATGATGCAGAGATGGTCCTAATTTTCAGGACTGGTCTCTGAATTGTATGCGTGTGTGTGCACGCACATGTGTGGGCATGTATGGAAGGAGAGAAAAAGGAACCATATGAGGAAAAGTGGGAACAAGATAAAATAATAGGAATTAAGCCTGGAAAGGAAGGGTGAGGTTCACGGAGAACTTAAGTCCAATGAAAACAACCTGGGGACTCACTACTCTACGACTTTCTCAAAGCCTCGTATACTCAATAAGAGTTTGGATCCTCCTCTGCATTATTCAGATTTTCTTACAGGTCTTTTATGGCTGATTCTGATGAATCTGGCTCTCCAAGTTTGCTTTGTCTTTTGAAAAAATCTCCTGAGATTTACATCAAAGGATAAAATTGGACTCTGGGAATCTTACTGGTCCTTCTAACTTTAAGCCACATTTGGATATTATTTCATGTTCAATTTGTAGAACAGAGTCTTGATAATAAGATGAGATAAAAAGACTCACTTTAATTCCCCTTTTCTTATATTTTTCTTGCAAAGACAAAAAGAAAAAAAAAAGAGTAAGGAGGCGAGCAGAAGGAATTTTGAAAGCTCAAATTAAGTGTGCCGGAAAATAATGGAAACGTTGTGGCTCTAGTAATCTATGGTGGAAAAAAAAAAAAAATAGAAACATTATGTAATCACCAAATAAATTATTATTTTTCACAGCCTGCAGCTATTATAATTTCACTGGTTACCTTATAAGCAATTATTGTTCTGGGAGATACTCCAAGGCTTGTTCTGGGATTTCAGGAAGAAAACGTTGCCACAAGTCTAAAAAGTGTTTGATGAAGTAATATCGTAACTGCCTTTTCGGTCTTTGACCAGGGGAGGCAACCGCGTGGGTGTATGGGAAAAGGGAAATGGCTGTCACGTGGGCAACAAACAAAAACAGCTCTTTGTGCTTTCTGAGGGGGAATTAAAAAGGAAACAACGTAACGTTTCTGCTTTCCGTGGCTCTCGAACAGAGCCTTCGTAAATCGTTTTCAGCAGTGTGTAGGCAGCCACTTCCGGTTTCAGTGTGGCTGGTGGCGGACAACGTAGCCAGCCCTGTGTCAGCCAAACGCTAGAAATGCTGGAAAATGTAAGAATACATTACGTATCTATAGAAACACTGTCGAAAATAAGAAGAGGAGCCCTCGGTGGACAAAAAGCTGTGAGAAACTCGTGAACGACCTTAACAGAGAGGGTCACATCGCACAGGAAAGGGCAGTGAAGACACTGTGACGGTGGGAAGGGAGCCCAGCAGTGAGGACCCACGTGCTAGGCTTCAGGAGCTGGAGGGGGTCCTGCAGTGGGGCGCCCCGTGCACCCCCTCACCTCCAGGCAGGCAGGTCCTGCCCGGAATGTGAGTGGAGTTGATCAGAGCCGACAGTCGGGCCACCAGGCCCTCACCAGCAGCCACAACACGCTGCCAGCTCTTGCGACGTTTGTGATTAGCCGGCCTCCACCGCAAAGCACCCAGAGACTCTTCCAGTGAGCCCCTCAAGCTGGGCGTGGATACCGGGTTGTCTGTGAAGTCTGACTCCTCATAATAATCTTGAATATTTACCAAAATTCCTTCTGTGTGCCTCCTGGCCTTATGCGGTCTACATCAGGGCCATTCAAAGCAATGTTAACCAAACCCAGGCTCTAGGCAGAGTCTGTTGGTAAACCACCAGCCTTTCTGCAGGTTAAACCAAATAGGAGAATATGCTTGCACAGTGATTAGAACATAGAAGGCATTCAATAAATGTTCAGTTTGGTTTTTTTTCCCAACATTTGAGGTAACCAAGAGTTTTCCTGGCATTTAGTATTCCTGAAGCCCTCCTGGCCCTTATCTTACTTTTCTCATTCGTCCTTGGCTGTGTCCCCTATTCTTTAGAATATAGTTTATCTTGAAAGCCCCATTACTAGCACATTCCGCCATGGAAATGCCTTCTTTTGGGATTGTTATAATTTTGTGTTTTTTTTAAAGTCCCCATTTTGTCCGATGTCATATCACCATTCGTAGATTCTAGCCAGAGATGGTACCTATTTTTTGTGGGCATTTTAGAAATCTGCCTTCTGATGTCTAGAATCCATTTTCTTAGCATCCCCAACACCTCACTGGTGAATCCCAAGTTACAACAGTCACTTATACAAAGCTTTTATCTCTTCCATTTTGCCAGTTAGTTTGTTGGTGGTGGTCAGGCCCATTAGAGAATAATTTTTCTCCCTTCGCGGCCTTCCCTGCCTTGCTAGGAGCTGACATTGTGAGCAGGGCACATTAGGAATGTGTTTTTCAGTAGAATGGGTCCTGCTGTAGAAATCTGGGGAGCTGACACTCCAGCCCAGCCCCATCACTAAAACCCCTGACACGAAACAGATCGTACTTCCCAGCTTCTAGCCTCACCGGAATATTCTCCGTGGGGCTTGGCTTCTCCACTTGGATCCGTGAGTTTCTGGGCCACCCTCTCCTGCAGTGTGATTCTGTTGAATGTGGCACCCTTCTGCGTATATTTCAGATGAGTTATTTACCAGACCCGAGTGTGCTTTGAGACCGCTGTTCCCTTTTCATGTTAAAATGTTTGGGGACTTTGATTTTATTCTTCCCTCCCTCTGTCAAGATTCATCAAGTTCCCTCTTTATCAGGGAAGCAAGTTGTCATGAAACCTTCCTTCTTTCCTTCATGAACTGCCTTCCGTCCCTAGCCAGGAGCCCTCCACCTTGCCATCAAAGGCCACGGTCCAGGAAAAACAACCTTCTCTTTGCTGATATGCAGCCAGCCGTTCACACTCCACACCCTCCACTTATTCCTTAGGCCCACCAGTGAAAGCAGAAACAAAAATGCCGAGTCTCCAACCCTGCAGATATTCACACTCCAAGGCACCGCCTGCATTAATTCTGAGAGGACTCACATGAATCTGCAGAATGGGGGCAGCCTGTCTTTTTGGCAGACCTCCCATTAAATCACCCCTAGCAGACCCTGTGGGGCCACCATATTGCCTCAGCACTCACCATTGCCCCACACGTCGATGGCATCTTACTGGGAGCCTGCAACTCTCTCCCTGAGGACTTTGACCAGTCCATGTGACAACAGACTGGAAGTTCTTGGAACCCCCAAGTACAGCCATCGACCAACAACAGACCCCAGCTTCCCTGCTCCTCATATAGAACATCTCTGAGGGCTCCACACTGTTCTCCAAAGATCTCAAGACAGACTCAGCCTTGACCGCCCGCAGCAGTAACTTGCTCAGAAAGAAAAACTTTGTCTCCCTGTTGTACTTCTCCACTTTCCTACATTTCCAAATCAATGACTTGCATTCAAATCAGTTTCAGCGTCTGCTTCTGGGAAACCCAATCAAAGATATGGCCCTACATGTGACATCTCCTCACATCGGCCTTGGTGCACCCCAAGCAAGCTTGAACAGTTGTCGACCCTGTTAGTTTCCTGTTGCTGGTGTAACAAATCGCCATAAACTTACTGGCTTAGAACAACGCAAATTTATTCTCTTATAGTTTTGTAAGTCTGAGATTGAACTGAACGAAACGCAAACTGTCGGCAGGGCTATGTTCCTTTTGGAGGCTCTAGGGAAGGAATCGATTTGCTTGCCTTTTCCAGCTTGTAGAGGGTGCCTGAATTCCTTGGCTCAGGGCCCCTTCTTCCATCAGCAAAACATATTCAAATCTCTCTCTCTCTCTCTCTCTCTCTCTCTGAAGATCTTGGCTCATTTTCATAAGGACCCTTGTAGTTACATTGGGCCCATCCAGATAATCCAGGACAATCTTTACATCTCAAGATCCTTAACTTAATCACATTTGCAAAAGTCTCTTTGCCACATAAGGTATCATATTTGCAGATTCGGAGAATTAGGACCTGGATATCTCTGGGGGCCATTATTTTGCTTATCGCAGATATTCCAAGACCCAAACTACCATTCTGAATCAGGAACTATTGCCGTCATCTACTCTGCATGGTCCGTGTGAAATGCAGGATACATGAATGACTTTGCCACAGACAAATCTTGTCTTTACAAACTTTCAGAGAGAGAAAAGAAAAGAAAAAAAGAAAAGAAAAGAAAAGAAAAGAAAACCCTTAGAGATGGTGGAGTCCGGACACTTGGTTTTGATAACGAATTCTCAAAGTACAAGTGAGTAACCTGCAGACCCGGGATAATAGCCCAGCTCTTCTGAAATTGGAGCACAAGACTCTGGAAGCCCGTGGACACAGCTCCCTGTGCGTTTATGAGTCCCTGGGGGAGGCTCCACTGTCTGAGCCTGGGCACCTGCACAATTTTTCAGGAAACAACGTGGTGAAGACTGATCCAGGGCCAGGTCAGGCCCCTCCTGCTCTGCCCACCTGTCTTTCTAGGGCTCCCAGGTGAGCACAGGTGGAGCCACTATCCACGCATTAGGTCCCCGAGGAGGAGAACCAACGCCTTCTCTTTGTGCCTTTCGCAGAAAGAGAGTCAGACAGAAGGGAGCGTTCCTTCCCAGCTCCCAGCCCAGCAGCGGCATGAACAGGAACCAGCACAGATTCATACAGCTTGGAGAGAAAGAGGTGAGAGGCTGGGGGAGGGGAGGCGTGCAGTCTCAGCAGAGGGAGGGGGTAGTGCTGAAAACCTGCTCAGTCTTCAATAATTCAAATTCTCCTGCAGTCTGTCTTCTCAGGAGCCAGCAGTGTTTAATAATGTGCTGTTTTAGGAGCCGCCATCACTCCAGGCCTGCGTTCCTCTCTCCTCATTCAGTTATACAGTGGTCTTTGCCTACAGGGCCTTGCGGCAAGTGTTGAGGGCAGGAGGCACCACTACCTCTTCAGTAGAATGGGATCGCAAAGCACCCCCCTTCCTGGCCTCTGGGATCCTGCTCTTGCCTAGCTCATGTCAACCAGAAACATGCACATCCAACCGGACCCATGTCCCGGACCCATGTCTTTACCTATGTCCCCATCCACAAGTGGCAGGTGGGGACTATATTCCAACTTGCCCAGAAAAAGGCTGGCCTGGCTTGGTAAAGGGAGATTGACCACTTAACCTCTCTGAGGCTCAATTTGCTCACCTAAATATGGAAACGATCCCGTCTGCCTTGCAGGGTTGTTAAAAGGTTTCAATAAATGATGTAGTCAAAAATTCCCTTGATAAGTTATTTTCACCTCTCAAGGCTGGATCTTTATGTTGACTAGTTCTGTGTTTATAAAGTGGTAGCGAAACAAAAATGACATTAAGTGTATAAATTAGACTCAGGAAATTGACTTTTGCTCCAATTAGCTGTTCTAGGCTTTAGGGATGCTTAGATAACCCGTCTAATTACCACAATCTCTCTTTTGCAGGTACCCCTCAGAGGATTTAAAATCAATTCCATCTTCCTGGTTGGTGACTCTCAGCCTCTACTCTCAGAGGAGAATTAACTTCATTAACTGAGTCAGGAACTTAGAACAATGGGGACTTATGCAGTTGGTCATGTGGCAAGGCAGAGAAGAGATCCAATCAGGATCTTCAAGCACGTGAAGGGATGTAAGCCAGAAGATGAAAAAGATTGCTCACCTTAGCACAGTCTTCTTGATTGACTGTGTCAAGGACACAGGTTTGCTACTGTCTCTGGCCCAGGGCACAGAACGGGACCTATGGGTGGAAATGGCAGGAAGGCAGGTTTCAGTTTGGCCTAAGGAAAGATTTTCTGGCATCGGAAGCTGTCTCATAATGGAGTGCTTCCTTTGGAATGTAGTGTTTGGCCTTCCACATTGCTAGAAGTGTTCGTGCAACAGTGGTTTGAATAGCCAAGCCTTGCCTGCCCCCACAATACTTTCTGGGAGACACTATTATACCCAGCTCTACTATATTTTGATTGTTGTTTTAAGCCACTAAGTTTTGAGGTCATTTGATACACAGCAAAGCTAACTGATAGGGTTTCCAAACCATAATTTCAGCAACCTTTACTTACATCCAAGTTGACAACATAATCCCTGTCCATGCTTAGGACTTGAGGAGTTTTAAAGTTGATCATCCCATTTCTGAGTTCAACATCTGTCCTCCAAGGTTTTGAAGTCACTTGGAATTACACCTGTTCTTTTTTGGTATTGAAACCTTCACCCCCACCCCTCCTTTCTTTCCCACCCCAGGCATGACCTGACTTCCTTCTTTCTCTGTGCAGCCTAGACCCGAGGTTCATTGCTCATTGCATGCTCTTGACAGCATCCCCAATATGCTTCTGATCTACCTGATCCTCCAGCCCCTGTCTTGAATAAACCCAACCATCCATGCTCTCTGCCACTACAAGGCACATGATCATGCTGATTGGAGTCATAGGGGAAACAAAACCCCCAGTTTCCAATGTCAATGTCATTTGGTAGTTTTATACTTTTTTTTGAACCTCTGGTAGTGGTGTTCCTCTCTCAACAGAATTTTTTATTGATATTAATGTTTATTTTATTTTATTTTATTTTATTTTATTTTATTTATTTTATTAATATAATTTATTGTCAAACTGGTTTCCATACAACACCCAGTGCTCATACCAACAAGTGCCCTCCACAATGCCCATCACCCACTTTCCCCTCTCCCCCAAGCAGAATCTTTTTTAATAAATAACAATCTTCAAACTATCTGACTTGGGATGCCTGGGTGGCTCAGTCAGTTAAGCGTCCAACTTCAGCTCAGGTCATGATCCCATGGTTTGTGGGTTCAAGTCCCACGTCAGGCTTTGTGCTGACAGCTCAGAGCCTGGATCCTGCTTCGGATTCTGTGTCTCCTCTCTCTCTGCCTCTCACCTGCTCATGCTGTCTCTGTCTCTCTCAAAAATAAATAAACAGTCAAAAAAAAAAAAACCTATCTGATTTTAACTTCCTTGACTTCCTTCACTCAAACCTAGAAACTGACCTCATCCATAACACCTGAAGACCACAAGGAAGAGATCTGCCCTCTGCAGCCTTAGGATAATTATAAAACTATAACTTTTATTGTTCTTTATACTAATTACAAAAGAAACCCATAGTCTTCTAGCTGTAACCCTGCTCTCGAGAAAAGCACATCAGAATGCACAGTAAGGATCCCTGATGTTTTAGGAATAACAAGGGGACCCTTTCTAATTTGGAACAAAAAGTCAATCACAAATTCAAAGATTTTAGTTATTATCCATAAGAAATTACCCCCAGATCCATGCCTGAGATCATTGTTTGAAGGACAAGAACTGAATCCAGAGCTCCTTTGAGAAGATATACACGTTGGAGTCACTCGAGGAGCTGAATGCTTGAGATGAACATCACAGCAAGAAGGTGACAGTGCATGTGAGGGAGTGAAAGAAAAAGAGGAGGAAGAAGGGTAAGAGGGAGGGGAGAAGGGCTAAGAGGAAAACAACAATAAAGGATAGAAATGTGGTAGGTCTTCAAAAAATTTTATTAATTTGTGTGTTTGGGAAACCATTCAAAATAACACAAATAGCTTCTGTTTTCCTAACTCGATTGTTAAAGTGCAAATGTTTATCAGTGCATAATAAATGAAAGCCTCCCTTAAGCCCAAAGAAAACTATCTCTCTACTCCAAATGAATTAATCTTGTAGAGCAGCGGTTACATTATTCCCTGAGAGTCTTAATAAATCCATGTTGGGCCCTACCTGTCAGAATGAAAGATCCCAAAGTCACGAAGGAAATAGATGTAAAAAAGGTAGTCTTCATTGAATGTCTAAAATGTGGGCCCTTCCCAACTGTTACTCAACAGAATGTCCCTTAGGTGGTTATCCCTAGAAGCTGAGCCTAAAACGGGAATTCAAAGGGACACAATTTCTTGAAGGAGCATCTTGGGAGAAGGAGAACGAAGGCAATAGGTGGAGGAAGAAACCTAGCCTGGATGTGGTCCCTGCTGGAGACAAGCCTCAGCCTGATCCCATAGCAAGTCTGGAGGATTAATTGCAACATAAAGTTGGTTCCACTTCAAAGGCAGGAGCCTGCCTTTTGGACCCCTGTATCAGTTAGTCATGGGCTACCTCTGGAGGGTGAGATGTAGAACCTCAGGTTCAGTCAAGGGCAATCCTCTGGAGAAGGGAAGAACTATGAGCCGGTAGTGGCCAACACCCATAGCAGCTGGGGGCTGGATGCACCAGGAGGTTAAATAAAATGAGGAGCATAA
The DNA here is from genome assembly GCF_022079265.1 of Lynx rufus. NCBI lineage: Eukaryota > Metazoa > Chordata > Mammalia > Carnivora > Felidae > Lynx > Lynx rufus. The sequence continues at coordinate 8,466,330 of NW_025814867.1, read as the reverse complement.
CTCCCACTGTGGGCAAGGTTTGAGTCTTCCTCACTGGAAATTCTCCTGCCCCAAGGTAAATCAGAGGGTAGAGATGGGGCCACTCGACTCCCTATGCCAGAGGCATCCAGCTGTCCAACCCCACCAGGATGCCTTGTGACACCAGTTTTAGCCTTGAGGTTTGATTGTCCTCCCTTCCTGGGGATCATGGTCAACAGAGTCCAGGCCCCTGATTTTTCTGCATTTCTGTGGACTCCCAGCTCTCTCTCCCATCTCAGTCCTGGTATAGGACTTCTTGGTCCCCGGCCTGCCCCAAGGGCAAGCACTCTGTCCTGGTGAGTCCTCATCCCTGCTGGACTCTGGTCTGAAACACTGTGGGAGTCTTTAGGCTTAGGAAAGACATCAAGCATTAGAGCTTGAGGGACCTTCAGAGACTCATGCAGACCGTAGGGTCCATAGTGGGGAACAGTCTTGCTGCATGACTGGTCCAGGCTCTTACCATAGAGCCCAAGATGCTTGCAAGCACTGACCAGCTCACATGTCCACTTCTAGTCCAGGCACCTGTGGTCAGGGTTTTAAGGAACACGGAGCAGCCTCTCCCAGGCGGGGACTCTGGGTAAATGAACACAACCTCATCTGACCCAAAGGCAGCGTATCCCTAGGCTGATCCAATCAGAGTTTCTTCTCAAAGATGTGAACTGAGATACACAGAGATTGTGGTCAGCAACCTAGATCGTGGTTAGGGTCTGTCCCCTTTTTAAAGAAAGATCATGATATAGAGAGAGACCAGTGGAAGTCAAGTGGGATTTCAGTAATATTTACAAGTCAGCTATATTCATGGGTGAAAAGGTATTCATTCAAAGACATTTATCATTATGAAGGCAAACACGAACATTTATGCAGGTTGCTGTGTGCTTTTACTGGTCTGGATAGCAGAAAGTCCTTGGGCCCCCAGGCTAGAATTTTGGTAAGGTGTTTCAAATTCTGCTACTTCTGAATGGCAATATACCAGTTTCTAATTTCAAAAACTCTAGCCTGCCTGTGAATTGAGTGAGGAATGGTGGAATCTGTCTAAGGAGCTCAACAGTTTAATGCATTTTGCCATGGAGATTACAGCTATCTCGGCATGGGGACAGGGGCCGGCTTAAAAAGGGACGAGCGCTCATTGAGCATTCTGTTCAGGCAACTGCCCATTATCCAGGGGGTGGATGATCCAGTTTGGGGATTTTTCATGCCTCTGGCTTCTCCTCCCTTCTACTGTCTGCCCTTTGGCCACATTACAGATCAAATTAGCATGTCTTTGAGAGGATAGAAGGGGAAGGGACAGGTAGAATTCGAACTGGTCAATTTTGCAGCTTGTCCGCTGTTCTAATACGTGAGATCAAAACCAAAGGCTAACGTGGGGTTTTGGATTATCCGTGGGTTATGCTGAACCTATACCAGGCCTCGTCTCCATCGCTAGAGAAATTGGAGTCCGAGGAGAACTCTCTGTATTTCACGTGGATGTCAAGGCGCAGCATAGGGCGGCTTGTCCAGAACCCCAAACACATTCGCATTAGAACTTTAGAGCTGGAAGGGGCCTTCGAGATGATCCAGACTTGGGAAATCGAGACTCAGTGACTTGAAGTGCGGTGCCCAAGGTCGCACCGTGAGATGACTGACTGCCAGTGGCTAGTGGACAACTTGCAAGGTGAGCTGAAACCAGGTAACTTCAAAATTACGTAACTGTGGCCGGTTTTCATGTGAAGTATTGAGGAAATGTGTTTTGACTCCCCCCTCCCATAACTATTTGTTGGGACTCTCCACCAACTGGAAACTAAAATCAAGACCATCCATTGTTGCAGAGATACCCCCAGCACCGGGAGCAAAACCCCTGACCCCAAAGTCACTGAAGTACACGACTCCCAGTTTGGGACTGGATATACTGATGCAAAGAGGTGCCAGGGGACAAATTCAGGTTCTCCTTGTGCCGGAATAGAGGGCAGCAGAGTTTAAAGATCCAGAATGAGAAGCCATGCATCCCACTGTGTATATGCACACACTCATCACTATCATCATCATCATCACCACCGGAGTAAAGAACAAGATACAGGAGAGGATTCTCCGTGAGGCTTGTGGAGAGCTGAGGGAAAAAGAGAAAGGCTACTTGTTTCTCTTCTGGAGGTTTCCAACGGTGGTCATCTCACTCAGCTAGCTAGCGGGAGTCAGCAGAGTGGAAGGGAGTTGTAGTGGAGATGAAGGAGACAGGCAGCACTTTCCCCAGACATGATGTGGTATGAAGAAGATTTCAATGGGTCCATATCCTCCAGTGGAAAGAGCTAGCATGTTCCCCGTGGAGGAGGTAATTCAACGAGACATACACCCATGTGGCTTGTACGATGAGGGCCAAAGGCAGGCACGGCTGGTTTGGTTCTAAGGGAGCTTTCTGGAGACCAGACGACCCTCTGGCCACACCCAGAGGCTGCCCTCTCCTGTCCACCTGCACAGAACAGCTGGCCACACCCTCCAGGCAGACACCCAAGGCAGGAGAGAACAAGATGGCCGCTCCCTCTGAACACAGGGCAGTCGCCATAGACACCCCACCCACCACCCACTCCCGTTGGGGGGGGGGGTGGGTTTGGTCAGAACCAGAAGGGGCAAGAAGCCCCACAGAATCATTTTGGACAGTACTGTGACCAAACTGCAAACTACAGATCCCGAGTCGACCCTAGAAATGACTGGTATCATTGCAATGAACCGGATGAAGTCTTCTACTGCCCAGTGGACCCGGGGTTTATTCCATGGAGGGAAAAGAAAAAGAATTCTTTTGCCCTACTTGGTGTCTGGAGGGCTGTCATGACTGAAACTCTATATCCAGAATGTTCTCAGTGGAGAAGGCAGCTGTCTTCTGTCTCCTAAAGCAAAGGAAGACGATATGGCCTCAAATTATAGCTGAAGGAACAGTTGAGCCACCCACGAAGCCTCCAAGGACAAAGTGGTGAGGGAGAATCCGCATACAGTGAGCACCTATGATGTCCCCTCCCTGTGGTCAGCCCCTCCACCATTCTTTACCCCCTCCCGCCTCGGTGTCCTTAGAAGATCTCCAAAAGAAGGAAACTCACATCCTCATTGCAGAGAAACAGTAGTAGGTAGCCACCTGGGGACTCACATGGCCCATCTCCAAGATGCCAAAGACCTTTCCTCTTGAGTGAAGCTGCCTCCTGACAGAGCATATCCGAGAAGGATCCTCGACCCCAAGCTTCAACCCTCCTTCTCGCATCCCCTCCCCAAAGGTGCCTTGCGTGTAGGACAGTCAGCAGCCGAGCACACAGATGCAGCCCTGTCTGGGAACTGGGAACCCGAGGGGATGCATTGGTGGCCTTTGGAAGGGTCAGTGACAACTGTGTAATCAGGGAAGCGCCTTGTCCAATTGGAAGTCCACCCTCCCTTTGAACTGTGCACAATCCCCCGTGGTCCGGGCTGTGTTTTTCCCTTGGCAAATCGCAAAAAAGCAGGCCCCAGCATGTGAGACGCATTTTCTCTGAACCGTGTGGTTTGCAATGTGTCAGAAAAACAAACTTGGAGATGCCCGTTTGGCTCATGTGCACGCGCAGACCCCCCCACCCCCTCCCGCAGCTGAAAAATGTAGTTGGCCTTAGCCCCTGTTGCTTTAAAGCAAAACAAAAACTCCTTCCTGCGTCTGGTTCCCTGAAACCTGAGGCTTGGACAATTGCCGCTCTTTCAAGTGGCAGTCCCGCTGGCCATGTGACCACGCCTTTGTGCCCCAGCGAGGCCAGGGGAGGCTGCCTCTGCTCTGTGTCCCCCCGCCCGGCCATCCATCGGCCGGGCCGGCTCCTCTGACCCGTCGCCTCCAGGCCCTTGGCTCCCCCTCTTCCACCCAAACATCCTGTTCCCAAAATAGCTACGCGGAGGAAACCGCCAAGACCTGGGGCCCGGCAGCGGCAGCGGCGAATTCTCTGGAGAGGGCTGCAAGGGGCGGGGCTCCGCTCTCAGCTGCAATTCACCAGCCGCTGCAGCCGCTAGTCCCGGGGCAGCTCGCACAGAGCCCGCAAGCCAGGAGGGCGATCGGGGCCCTGCTTCTCCTGCTCCTCCCACCGAAACTTCTGTTTTTCCTGCTAGAGCGAGGCAGGCAGCAGCCTGAACTTTTCTGTCCCTCAGGAAAGGCGCTGACGCTTCCAGGCGCTTGACCTCCAGATGAACTAACCAGTTAACTCCTCCTTTCTGACCCGGACTGTGGCCACCTAACCACAGGACAATGGAAGCACCCCAGCGGGAAATTCCTGGTCCCCACCTCCCACCTTCCCATGATACGAAGTGAAAGAAGCCCCTGGGTTAGTGGCTGGAGGGAGTGGTCTCGGCCTCGTCCGAGCCAGGAGGAGGGGCCGCCCAGAGTCTGAGTCCCGGGAGTGTGCAGCCTGCGCCCTGAGTGACGGAGCCCTTGCCAGCAGGCCACTCCTCCGGATCCCATCAATGTTGTGTAAAGCGCAATGAGCCAATGCCCTAAGCAGTGGTTCTCAGCCACTGGGGTCACCTGGGCACCTCCTAACAATCCCTTACCCCACGGCCCCCAGACCTAGGAAATCAGCATCTACTGGGAGGTGGGGCCGGGCATTGGTGTTTTTTAAAACTCTGCGCGGTGGTTCCAGTGGGCGGCCAAGTTTGAGAATCGCGTGTTTAGCATTCCCTCTCAAACTCTCACATAGAAGACCCACCTGGGACCTTGTTAAAAACGGAAGCCCCGATTCAGCAGGTTGTGGAGCTCCCGGTCCATAGAGCATGGTTCCAGTAGCCACGCTTTAGGAGAACTCCAAAGTCTCTGTTAACACCCTGCGCTTCTCCCTGGTTGACTGGACGGGAGCAATGAGATGAGGTGGGGAAGTCAGCAGACATTCCGACTACTAGGTCTGGAAGGGATCGCTAGGCTGGAAGCCACATCCAAGCATCTGGAAAATCTGTTCAGAGGAGGAGAGATTTGACAGGCAGTGGGGCTCTGACTGAATTTGGGGTGGAGTGGAATACACAGGCAAGCCTCAACTGTCCCAGCTGGGGTGAGACAAATGGCAGGGTCAGGGGTCATCTCCTACATGTCCGCTCCGCACCTGAGGCTAACGGTGGGGACTCTCGGCTCAACGGCTGAGTGACATAAGCCCTGTTTGGGATGATCAAAAACCATCTGGCTGAACGGAGTGATGGGATCCCAGGTTGCTTAAGCAACGAGGATGAGGCAGAGGCGTCTACCTGGCTGTAGGTCTCGGCATCTCAGAGAGCACCACGTGCTGTGCCTACAACAGGGAAAGCCTCCCGCTGCCGGTTCCTCTTTGCCTTCAGAGTCAGAGGTTGCCTTAGGAAGTCAGAGTAGCATCAGAGCCTCCTAGCAGGTTTCCCCAAGCTACACAGCGTCCAGAGCCTTTGAGCCACAATAACCAAGCACTCCCTAGCTCAACCCCTGAGTCAGAAGGGCTGGAACGATAAGGTATCAACGCAGGTGGGATCTGGGGCTTTCCCTGGGTAAAATGGGGGCAACCAAAGTATCTACCTGTCTGGATTATTGTGAAAACTACATGAGATAGTGTGTGCGAAAGCACATGGTACATGCTCAGGAAATGCTAGCTGCTGTTATAATAATAATAATAATAATAATAATAATAGTTATGATTAAAATAAGACCATTCATCTCCTAGGACATGAAAACGCCTATCATGATGCTTCACATACACTAGATATGCAATAAACACTTGCTAAATCTAGCAGAAGTTGGGTACGTTTTCCTTCTATGCCCCCTTTCTTCTTTTTTAGGGTAATCCACCAGTTTTTAGTCAGTTTCCATCCACCCCTGAGTCAGGTTTCCTGGGCCAGATGCGCAGAGAAGATTTGGAATGCACATTGCCCCCCGGAGAAGTGCAGCCGGCCGGTCTGCCTGCTTTCCGGGAGAGGTATTGCTTGTAGGAACCAGGGGACAAGGTAGACGTGGGAAGGGAACACTTACATAACGAGACCTCACCAGGGAAGGGCTCAGCACCAAATGCTACTCAGTCATTGCCAGCATGCTTCTGTCCTTAATAACAAAGGAAGGAGGAAGGAATCCCACCTTAAGGTGAAACCATCCCCAGGCATCCCAGCACCCTTTGCACACGTCCTTGCACTCAGAGAATGGTTTTAGGAATCGCTCGTTCATTGCTGGAAGTTTCTACCTCTCTTAGGACTCAGAGAACTAAGTCCGGGTGGACTTCAGCGTCCAACAGGCTTATAGTGTCTCCTTGAGTTTAAATGCAGAGGGAGACGCTAGAGAGAGGATGGGGCTAAGGAAGAGCCATGCCCGGCAATGTGACAGCACAGAGCCTGCAGCGTTCCCCCTCGGATAAGTGCGTGCGGGAGGGACCTGCTTTCTGCCAAGCTCCATCTGTCTGGCTCAAGACATTTGGGGGTGGGAATTAGGGGAAAGACTTCTAGAACAACAGAAACTGGAGCCATCTGAAAGGCAGTCGGCTTGCCCTCGGTTGTTAGAAGGGGGCTGTGCTGAGCACAGTGTGGTGACGTTCCCCGGGATTTGTCCCACCCGGTCCCGTGGACTCAGGTCTGTCCTGGAAGACAGGACACCGTACGTGGAAGGGGAAAGGGATGTTGACTGAAGAGTTAGGAGGTGTCGGAGCCAGGGCAGCCCGGGTCCAGCACCCCTTGGTACCGTGTGAGTTAGTGAGAGACACCCTCCTCTCCTCCATGGTGCATTTGGTCACGTGGAGGCTCTAGCATTTTCTTTGTCTAGGCTGGCCGTTTCCAGTGTGGGACGGAAGCACAGGCTAGAAGGTGGAGATGTCCAGCAGGCGTGGCAGTGCCCGGGACAGGCAGCGGTGACCCACGGGAGGGAAGGATGAGGTGCCCACAATGCATCAGACTACCCACTGGATGCATGCAGGAGTGGTGGCCAGAGAAACCCCAGTTCCCGGAGAGACAGAAGGACAGAGATGCCCCCCAGAGGCAGCACTAGAAGCCAAAGGCCAGCACCAGAGGCTGGGAGCCTGGGGACACCATGTGGTGGCTGAGTGGACGTGGGCTTGAGCTCCCAGAAGACTCCCAGAACCACAGTACAGGAGGCTTTGCAGGAGCTAAAGACCTGCATTGGCTGGTGGTAGGTAGACTGACTACCGTCCAAGTCATCTGGGTTTTAACCCAGCCTGGGATGCCCGAGGAGTGCTGGGGTGCAGGGATGAAGCCTGCTTTTGACGCACGCCTTGAGCATTCTCTCTCCCTCTCCCCCCCCCTCCCTTCTCTCTGTCTTTGTCTCTATCCTTCTCTGTCTCGTCTGTCTTATTCTCCCAGTCCCACGCAATGCCTGACTCATTCTAGGCATTCAACAAATAGTTTTTAACTTCATATTGTGTAAAATCTCACTCGCACACAAAAGCAGCAGAATCATATAAGGAACCCCCCAGCGCCCGTCCCCCAGTTTCAACAATCACAGACTTCGCACCCACTGCTCCCCTGTATTATTTTGAAGCAAGATCAGACCTCACCCGTCAATATTTCAGATGCCTCTAAATGGTAAGGACTCTGTGAAACCCATAATCACGATCCCACTAACACACTCATAAAAGCTAACATTAATTCCTTAAATCAGCATCTAAATACAACCCAGAGGTCATGATTGGTAATGTGTCTTAATTCTCTAAACTCCTGTTTAAACTGCAGTCAACAAATATTTGCGGGCTGACCACATGTCTTTCTGTTTCTCTCTGTCTTTCTGTTTCTCTTTTTCTTCAATTTACATTTATTTTTCTGTCTGCCAATTTGGTTTCTGTCTGTCTGTGTATGTCTGTTTCAGTGTAACTTTATTTCTGTGAATATTTTTCTTTCCGTGTGCCTTTATCTGTACCTTTCTCTCTTCCTCCTTCCCAAGACCTGTCTGTCTCGGTCTCACACACACACACACACACACACACACACACACACACACCAAGCACACTCACACGCAGGCTCACAACCCCAGGAGGGTCAGTAAGGGGGTCCTTTCCATACCCTTTGAAAGTATATAAAGTTGGGTCTGCAGGATGAAACAGATCTCTGGCCAAAATGTTAGTGTGGCTTTGCCGAAGCACCTTCCACTCTTTTGTGCTGCGTCTCTTCCCCTGTCTCTCTTGAGATCTTCAGGTTACTGAGCCCTCCCTCAGTAATCTACACGTAGGCTGCTAGGACCAGAGCAAATACTCAATTGTGAAGGCGGCCGGGTGCTGGGCAGACATGCATAGCATTTGTTACTTTATCTGTTGTTCCAAGTAAGACTTCTGAAGGCTCGCCCATTGGTGAATTCCTAAAGTGCTGTCTGTAAAGAAAGCCGGAGAATGCTTGTTGGCCAAGTACTACTTTATGTCAATCACAGGGATAGAGCTCCATTTTGAAAGCAATCTTTTACTGAGCCTTAAATTATTTGTTAGGGCTGGAGGCAACAAACCCAGGCTTTTTCCATTCTTTTTAGCGGTGGAATTCTTCTTTTAATAAAATCTTACATAAACCTCCAATATATAAAGTGAATGAAAACAGAGCTAGATATGTGTGGGCTAGGGGGTGGAGAGAGAGTGCTGTCGAATATAACTTTAAAACCCCCCTCAACTGATCAAACTTGCTTTGCAAAGGAGTAAACCGAGTCCCAGAGTGGAGGCCATGACCCACACAAGGCCAACGGCAGCCTCGAGTGTCGTGTCCAGTAAGTCCCTAAGTCCCTCTTAACCTTACTCCTTAGGGGCAAGTTCAGAATTTCAGGGAGGCTCTGCGTCTCAGGCTTTTTACTCTTTTCCAGGTAATTATTTTGGTAAATGTACTAAGCTGAGCAGCGATCTGGGAGATTTCACGTCCCAGACATCACCTGAGCTGTGGCTTCTTTGTTTCCTGGGACAAAACCTTTTGGTTGACTCTTTAGCAAATGACTAATGGTGGAATGGCTTGAGAGTCTGGTCACCGAGGTCAGAGCTGTAGAATGTGAGGCTGCCTCTCACGGGAGTGGCCCTGTGCTTGCGGGAAAGTGAGCCCCAGCGTTTGGCTAACCGAGCTGGAGAGCCAAACGATGACCCTCCTTGAGTAACAACACTTGCTGTGAACCAGTCTGAAATGGGATTGCTGAGTGACAGGAAGGAGCCTGCAAGACGAGAGGTACCTGAGCTGCCTGGGCCCCAGCTGCCGTGCGGGAACTCCGACAAGCCACAGACAGCATCAGTGTGAATCTAGAAGAAATTCAAAGTGCTTGTTAGCTGGGTGTGTGCATCTCCAGCAGGGGCCGGCAGCAAAAGCTTCTAGTCTCCTATAAATACAGAGAACAAAGAGAGGGAAGGGGCAGGGGGATGGGCAAAATGGGTGAAGAGGAGTGGAAGGTACAGGCTTCCAGTGATGGAGAGAAGAAGTCATGGGAATAAAAGGCACAGCGTATAGAGGGGCACCTGGGTGGCTTAGTCGGTTGAGCGTCCAACCTCGGCTCAGGTCATGATCTCCAGTTTGTGAGCTCAGCCCTGCATCGGGCTCTGTGCTGATGGCTCTGAGCCTGGAGCCTGCTTCGGATTCTGTCTCCTTCTCTCTCTGCCCCTCCCCCGCTTATGCTCTGTCTCTCTCTCCTTCAAAAATAAATAAACATTAAAAAATTAAAAGGCACAGCGTAGGGAATAGAGTCAATGACACTGTCATAGTGCTCTATGGTGACAGATGGTGGCTCACTTGTGGTGAGCACAGCACAGCATATAGACTTGTCAAATCCCTAAGTTGTACTCCTGAAACTAATGTAACGTGTGTGTCAACTAAGCTCCTATTTTTTAAGAAGCCGCTCTTCCCTTGGTTCACACTGAAAGTCGATTATATGTAGGCTCAGTGGAGAATTGTGTTATTCTGTGCAGCTCAAGGACTTGAAAATGTACCTGCGTGCTCCTCATTTTGGGGGACAAATAAGGCATACTAGAAAACACCTGAGCCTCGGGACCAGAAAGACTGAGCATAAACCCCGTCTCCACCACTTTCTAGCTGAGTGGTTCCAGAACATCACCTTGCCCGCTAAGCTTCGGTTTCGTCCTCTGGGAGTCAGGATAATGCCACCTTGCTAGCTTCCAGTGCGTTTTCACGTCATGTACCTCTAGCAACTTTGCGAAGCTGGTGTCGGGATGCTCGCTTTATCAAGGAAGAAACCAAGCCCCAAGAGGAGACACCTGCAGCCCCACGTACAGATACTCACTGGACTCGTGGGCCACCCACTTTCCATCACCCCAGGTTGCCTCCTGTCTAAACTCTGGCTGGACAAATGAGAACACAGAGGCTGAGAAACACTGCATTCTGAAACAGCCAAGATTCGAATTTATGGAGAAAGAAAGTGAGCTAGTGGTTCCCTGGGGCCGGGGTGGGAACAGAGATGAACTGCAAATTAACATAAGAGATCTTTGGCGGGGGGGGGGGGGGGGGAGCGGTTGGGTACAGATGCTGTGTCACAGTGATGGTGGCACGACTCTACATTTCCTAAAAAGCATCGAACTGTACCGTCGAAATGGGTGAATTGTTACGCAAAACGTACCTCAATGAAGCGGTCGACAAAAAGCCACAGTGATAAAATACTCACATTCTGAGAAAGAATCGTCTGTTCTACGAATCATATCTGGAAGCAATTAGCATCAGCTTATTTCTTATATTTATTGGCTTGAAAAAAATAAAAGGACCCACCTTGCTCTACAGTAGCCACTGGCAACACGGTTCATATCTGCTTCGTTTCGTTCTCCTCACCCTGAGACCACAGGCTGGTCGGCACCGGAAGGAACACACGTGAGCGCAGAGGTGGCCCATCGCAAGCTGTCACAAATGGCAGGGTTAGAGGCCTGGAAGCCCCTCTACACCCCCCTTATAGGAAGGCTAGTCAGCAGCGTACGAGGCTGTAGTAACAATCAGCAACCCTGTAGGACGATACCGACACCCCATCCTGGCACTCAGCAAGTCAAGGCAATTGGCAGTTTGATTCCCACTCGGACCCGCTAAGTCCACTGCAGCAGAAACCCTCCCCACGTCCGCAGTCTGGCGGGACCAATCCTAGCCTTCCAGAAAGCTGCGTTCTCATCCACCATGCTGACAGTAACGTGAGCGGGTGTCCCGCCACCAACGCTTGCCTACAAAGGAAAAAGAGGGGGAGATTCCAGCGAGGTGTATTTTAGGAAAGAGTGCGGCCTGCTGGGCTGCAAATGCGGAGTTTAATGTTTATTTTTGAGAGAGACAGACAGACAGACACAGTGTGAGCTGGAGAGAGGCAAAGACAGAGAGGGAGACACAGAATCTGAAGCAGGCTCCAGGCTCTGAGCCGTCCGCCCAGAGATCGTGACCTGAGCTGAAGTCCGACTCTCAACCAACCGAGCTACCCAGGCGCCCCAGCAAATGTGGAGTTTATAGTTCGTGTTTCATGATAGCCAACGCTACTCCTCCGTGTGATTAGAACGGGGAAGTTGAAAGAGCGGCCACGAGCTGGTGTGGGAAGCAGCCAGTTTACATGTCGGTATGTGGGACGGGATTTATTAAGGGCTTTGCAGTCCCCCACGCTGTCTGCAGAACCAGCTGTGGTCGTACGAAAGACAGAAGACACGTCAGAGGTGTCGAGGGCTCTTTGTGCCAGTGTCGTTGCTGGGCTCTGGGGGAAGCAGGGAGCAAGAATTCAAGTGTGGGCAGCTCATCATTTGGAGCCCATCTCAGAGATCATCAGTAGGGGGTGGGGAGTGAGGCAGAGAAGGGAGGGGCGACCAAGCAAGGCACGTTATTAAGCAGCCTCCCGAGGCTCTGAGGGAGAAAGATCCAGGAGACCGTAGAAGAGATTGTCAGACTTGGGTGCCTTTCAGAATCACCTAGGGGGCTTGTTGAGACACATCGCTGGGCCCTCAGCTCGGAGTTTCTGATTTAGTAGGTCTGAAGTGGGCAGGGCCTGAGAAGCTGCAGTCCCATCAAGTCCCCTGGTGATGCCAGTGCTGCTGGTCCTGGCACGATACTCTGAGAGTGACAACGAAGAGCCAGGGGTGACGAGTTGGGATGTTTACCAATTCCCGTCCCTTGTTGCTGAAGGCCGCTCGTGGGGCAGTTAACGGCCGGGTACCTTGTGTACCAGCCGGCAGGCCCTGCAGCCGGAGAAGTAGCTAGGAGTAGTGGGCACCTGCTCTAAGAAGCCATGAGGTTGTAGGGGAACAGAGCGCCGGGGCACCCAGAGGGCCAGCCGCACCGCCCATAGGAACGGTGCACCTCTGCGGTAAAATCACAGTCCCCTGAGTTAGATGGAAAGAGTGTTACAACATGGTGGCATAAAAAAAAAAAAAGGGTCAGTGCCCGAGCTGCTTTTATATTCATAGCAGTGTGACATCGAAACAGATCTCTCACCTTCTCTGGGCCCCCAGCTGGAAGATTTCCAAGGCTCTACCTGTCTCAAAAATCCCTGACTTCTCTGACCACTGGGTCCAAGTCCCCTCGCTCAACCACAGCCTGTGAAAACATCGAGCCCTGAGAAAGCTCCGAGAAAGCACGGGCATTTAGATCTGTTGCCCCTGCCCACCCTTCCCGGAGGAGGTCACCTTTGCCCGAGCAAGTGCTGTCCCCAGAGCGCCAGGCATGCGCTCCCAAGCCCTCAGGCTCTCTAGGGTGGGCATCCTGGGTGGGTCCTTCAGGCCCCTGGTCCCCAGGCACCAGCTCACTGCCCTCCCTTCGCATCCTTGGCAGGCACGTCAAGCATTAATAAGGACTTCACCTCAATCAGAGATGACTGTAAAACTATGCATTTTCTTTTAATGAGTTGTGCAGTTAAAACAATAAGCTGCTTAACCTTTTGTTTTGGGGTAGAAGGATGTATTACGGTAGACTCCGTTGCTCCCCCACTCCCCTCCCTTTCCCTCGGCAGCCTGGCGATGACGCTGCCTGGTGGTTGAACCTTCTGGGCACCCGAGTATAAAAGGCAAGCCTGGGATTCCCCAGGGAGCTATGAAGCACAGCTTGGGCTTTCCGGTGTCAGGGAAGTTCAAGTTACCTGCACCCAGTGCAGAGGAAGCACTGAGATTGAGATAGACTAGCAGAGCGGACGTCTACGGCTTTTGTGTCTTCCAAGAAGCCAGATCCCCTTTTAGCAGAATCAGCTACCCAGTTCTCCATGGAAACGGACACTTCCCCATTCTTCATCCCAGTGGTTTGGGGATGATAAGATCCCCCTGGTCCCCGGTGAGCCTAATCAGTATATTTGACCAAGCTGGTCCAGTGAGGAGCAGTCCAATGGTAACGAGTGAGGATGCCAGTCCATTAAGGGATCTCCTGCTCCAAGTAGGAGGAATTTCCAGGACGAAGATTCTGGGTGTGTTCACAATTCCCTGAGTTAGATAGAAGGAGTACTAAAACATAGCGGCACAAAAAATTGTTAGTGCCAAGCTGCTCTTACACTCATAGCTGTGTGACCTCAAATCTTTCACCCTCCCTGGGCCTCCAGCTCGAAGGTTTCCAAGACTCCACCTCTTAAAAATTCCCTGATTCTCTATCCTAAAAAGCCCTGTAACTTGACAACTAGATCCAAGTCACCATGCTCAACCACTGCCTGTGAGACACTTACTTGGTACAGACCCAATCTCTGAGAGGGCCACATCGTCACCATGCTTGACTCCTGGAAACCCAGAGTGGCTCAGGAGACTCTCATAGCAACCTCTTCTATCATCAACGTTCCCCTTGCATCCCTGGGTATGAAATCTCTTGCTGTCCTAAATACCTGTTACTGTTTGACCTGGCTTCAAGCCATGGGGTTGAAGACCCAAGCAGTAGCAAGACCTGAAAAAATATTTCAGTGGATCACTAGAAGGCTCAGACCTTCACTGGACATCTTTGCAAGAGGAAAGCAGGGCACTGAAGGACTTTTCCATGCCCATCCCCCTGCAAGGACTATCTCTCCTGCCCCCTCAATCAGCAATGTCCTCCCTTCCTTCAAGGTTCACTCTTAGGCAGGCCCCTTTCTAAAGACCCTGTGTCCCACCCAGGCACAACCAGGTGCTTCCTCTGCTGAAGCTCTTCTTCCTTTTCCTCAAGAGTCCAGAGAGTAAGTAGGAGGTTTAGGTTGGCCACCCATGTCCCAGCCGCCATCTTTGTTTCCTTGGTCTCAAGGAAGAGTTGCCTTATTCCAGGGGAGGATGCACGTGTGTGCACTCAGACAGGCACATACGTGGGTGTGATTCCTCTTGCTAAGAGATCTGAGCAGGGTGCCCCCCAAAGACATTCTCACATAGTCCCAGGGTTAAGGAAGAGGAATAAATGGGGATCCCACTTCTCATAAAATTGCCTATTGTTTATAGGCTCATGTTGGCTGCCACCAGCTGAAAGCTCCTTGCCTGACACCTGATCTGCTACCAAGCAGTCTTGGGTCTCCTGAGTCTTACGATGACCGAAGTTAGAGCCAGGTCACCCTGGTCCATTTCCTTTCAAGCAAGGGTCGGGGAAGGCACCCAGGTCACATTTCCTTCTTCAAATATGAATCAAGCCAATCACATACAGTACTCATGGATACCAGGTTCGATCCTACTTTTTATCCAAGTTCTAATTTCCTTCAAATCCTAATTAAGGAACAACTAATATGTGGACACTTAAGGGCCCTCAAAACCACTTTCCCATCTTGTAACTTGACCTTCAGTCTTTTTTCTCTAAGCCTGGTAAAGATCTGATGTGTTCATGTGAAACTAATTTTTCCAATTCAGTGATATGTTCCTCCCTCTTGTTTTTGGTTGCTCAGTATTCCAGCCTCATTTTCCTGTTTAGGGTCTTCTCCATCAATCTTGCCTCCCATCGTAGAAGTCAAAGACACCATGCAGGTAAAACAGGTGGTCTAGGCTTGGAACTAGGTCAATCACACCTCCCGTCCCCCCAGACTTTCACTTGGAAGTTAGTGACCCAAAGAAGCAGGGACAGAGGGGAACTCTTCCTGCTGCTGATGGGGGCACTGTAATCACAGCATCCAGAGTCCAGCAGTCAACTAAGCAGGGGTGTCTCCTCCAGTCTGCATCTGTGGTATAACACTGGCTGTGGTTCGGGCAGTGCAGCTCCCTCTGTGCACTTCCAACCCCCAAACCTCATTCTCTAGACATCCTGGGGATACCACAAGCTGCCCAGTATCCTTTTAGTGACTTGCTTTCTCTGATTGCATCATCCAGTCAATTCACATGCAAGAAAGAACCCTAATAATGAGCCTGCTACCTGTTCTCTCCTCCTGTCTCCCTCAACTGAAAGCTGCTTCTGCCATAGCCCTTGATGGCCTGGCCCCATCTCTCCTATGGCAGTACATGCATTCTAAGCATTTCCTCTGAGGACCCACCACACCCTGATGGATCTCACACCACGTGGAACCAGGAGCACTTACCCGCCTGGGCTTTGTTTTGTTTTGCATTGTATTGCTTTGTGCCACAAATACCACCCAAGCAGACCACTGATAGAAGAAGGATGCTTCTTGCCCCATGTTGATCCTTTCAACCTGCCCTTGAGGACTTTCTCTGTGAGCCTGGCCTCGAGGCAGCTAGGGATTTGCCTCGAGGTCTGTGGAGTCACTGCACTGTAGAGCCACCCAAAGGAAAGCAGTGGTGGCTTGGTGCACAGACCTGGGAACTTTGCCTGGACGCCTTCCATCCTGAGATGGGTCCCACTTACTCACAACACAGCAGTCTTTGAGCCAAAGGGATCCCAGGAGACCTCATCTGATCTGGGATGCAAATTAAGGCCCACAGGGAAAGTGGTTTACTCTGAGTCACATGCCGTATTAGCAACTGCTAATACTAGATCCCTAGTAAACTTCAACCCAACTTGTCAAGTATTGGTAACAGCCTACCAGCCTTTCTTCCACGTCAATACTTTATTTTCCTCCATTTGAGCAGATCTGTCAATTAAGTTCTTTTCTTCAGGGGCCAAACACATAGGTCTTCCTAAAAATAATTTTTTAATTTAGAAATGTGTAGCAGGGATGATTTTGCTACGTGTTTCTTTTGTCTTTCCAGCCTTTGCTTATTTTTCCAGGGCCTGATCAAAAGCTTCAACTTTTCAATGAAAGGGTCAAGAAGAGGTCTTTGTAGCAGTCAAGATTCTCCAGAGAAACAGAACCAATAGGATAGAGAGATAGATAGAAAGATAGATAGATAGATAGATAGATAGGTAATCGATAGATAGATGATAGATGATAGAGATAGATGATAGATAGGTAGATGATAGATAGATAGATGATAGATAGATAGATAGATAGATAGAAGAAAATTATTATAGGAATTTGCTCATGCAGTTATGGAAACCAACAAGCCCTACAACCTGCCATCTGCAAGCTGGACAACCAGGAAAGCCCGTGGTACAATTCAGTCTGGGTCTGAAGGTCTGACAACCGGGGGAGCCAATGGTGTAAGTCCCAAAGTCCGAAGGCCCAAGAACCAGGTGTTGTGATGTCCAAGGGCAGGAGAAGATGGATGTCCCAGCTCAAGAAAGAGAAAGGAATTTGCCCCTCCTTTGCCTTTTTGTTCTTTCAGACCCACAGTGGATTGGGTGATACTGCCCACATTGGTGAGAGCCAATCTGTCCACTCAGTCTACTGAATCAGATGTTACTCTCTTCCAGAAACACCTTCACAGACACATTTATAAGTAATGTATCCCCAGCCATCTGGGCATCCCTTAGGCCAGTCAAACTGATACATAACATTAACCATCACAACTCTACCACTATTGGGCACTATACATGTCTCTCTAAACCATACTTAGTATCTGAATAAAGGCAATAAGAAGCTTGTAATTCCATCTAACATGATACAACCATTCTGCATACAACCAAAAACACACTAACCCTTTCCTGGAAGAGAAGGTAAACTCCTGGAGTGCAGGTTACCCTCCTCCTTGGTATCCTGTACCTGAAATGCTATGATGTAAAATTAGCAATACTTAAATACTATGATATAAAGACAATGTATCTTATGTTACATAATAAGAAAATAAGGGAGGAAAGGAAACAAAGATATTTGCTTAATATATGTGTATATATACACACAAAAACATTCATAAAACAAGGAGGAAATACTGAGGACAATCACAGCCTTGTTTCCATAACTGGTCACATGGCCACGGCTGGGTATTTATAACTACCCTCTTCTAACTATCCATTCTGTATTTCCTTCGCCTTCAGCCAGCACCTCAGCTGGTCCTGCTTCTTTACCTGGTGAGGTGACCCGATCCTTCATTTCTGAAGAGTCCTGTCTGGATTGGGTTGTTACAGTTTTCCATTGACCTTAATCATAGGGCATGGTGCTACTAAGAGATGCCCCGAGAGATACCCTGTATCCCAGACATACTCTTCCTTCCTGCATGGTAGAAAAACATTCCAATCTCTCCTTGGTAGTCCAGATCAAGCACCCCAGTCAACACAGTAACTCCCTTCTTTGCCTTGTGATTCAGGGGCATGTGGACCCCAAAGGGGCCAGGTGGCAGTCTCAAATTCCAGTTCAGTGGAATCATCGTGTCTCCTGGTGGCACCATTCCTCCCTTAGGAACTAAGACCTCCAGGCCAGCATAAAGTCATGGGAACAGAAAGCAAAATCTTGCTGGTATGTCACTAGGGATAACGGTGAATAGTACCATTTCCATTTCCAACCCTTGATTCCTGGACCCGTGAAGCCTGGCTATGGGAGAAACAGCACCACATATCGGATGCCGATTCAGAGTATATGCAGCCTTCCGGAAAACCTTGCTCCAGCCCCACAAGGTATGGTCACCTCGCTGTCACTGTAACTGAGTCTCCAAAGGGCCATCCCGTCATTCTATCAAGCCAACTGCTTCATGATGGTGGTAAGACCAGTGAATTCCATTAGCATGAACCAATTGCTGCACTCCTTTCGCTGTGAAGTGAGCTTCCTTGGTCTGAAGCAACGCTATATGGAATGCTATGACGGTGGATTAAGATATTCTGTAAGTCCCTGGGTAGTAGTTTTGGCAGAAGCACTGAATGCAAGGAAGGTAAATTTGTATCCAGAATAAACGTCTATACCAGTCAGGACAAAATGCTAGCCCTTTCATGATGGAAGTGGTCCAATGTAATCAAATCTCTACTTATCTTTTCTTCCAGCCCAATTGCCTTGGGGCTGGGAGGAGTGTCCACCAACCAAAGTCAATAACCTTTATAAATTGTTTCTAGTTTTTATTTTATTTTATTTTTGGACCACTATAAGCAAAACTTAAATATCTACAACATATTATCAAGTAAGAAAAGCTAACAACAGACATTTATCGACTCCATTTTTAAACAAAAGATGCACTAAAAATCACATACAAACTTATGTATTTGTAAGTGTTTGTATGGCCTGGAGAAGTATGTGGAAAGAAACACCAAGTTTGCCAATATTTCTAATCAGACAGAATTGGGTTTCGTTGCAAGTAACAGAGACTAGGGGAAAAAGTGACTTAAGCTAGAAGCTCATTCCTCCCATGTGTAAAAGAAGCCTGGAGGTAGGCAGTCCAGTATGACAGCTCTACAAAGTCACCAGAGGCAGAGGCTTCTTCTGGATCACTCCTCCACTGTCCCATGATATGGCCCTTGTCTTCGTGGTCCGAGATGAATGCGGGAGCTCCAGCCACATTCAGGGGAGCAGGAAGGAGGAAGGAAAGGGGGAAAGAAAAGCTTGCTTTTAAAGGAGGCCTCTGAGATGCTTCACAGGACAATTCCACTTATGTCTCATTGACCAGATTCTAGAAACGTGATCACTTGCTGTTGCAAAATAAGCTGGAAAATGTAATCTTTTAGCTAGGAAGCAATGGGATACCTAAAAGCTGAGGTTTGGTAAATTGAGATGAGCAGGGAGATTGGATGCTCAGAAGTCCTCAGCTGTCTCCAATAGCTAATTTGAGGATGAGAAAGTGAGGTTATCAGGAAAGGAAAGAATGGAGAGACATACAGGTAGAAACGGTTCCATGTGTGTATATATCTATATATATATGTATAGTATATGTGTATGTATATACATATTCATTAGTTGTAGTGAGCTCATCTTTTAAATATTTATTTATTTATTTGGGGGGATGGGGAGGGACAGAGAGAGGGGGAGAGAAGGAATCCCAAGCAGGCTCTGTGCTGTCAGAGCTCAACACAGGGCTCAATCTCAAGAACCGTGAGATCATGACCTGAGCCAGAATCAAGAGTTGGATGCTTAACTGACTAAGCCACCCAAACAGCCCTGTAGTGAGTTAATTTCTAAAATGTAATTTTGGAAGAATTGAAAAACATTTTTAATAAGCATGATAAGGGAAATTTCCCCATAAGTCTTTATATAAAATTCATGGAACAAGCTAACGAACCAACAGCTTCCTCATGAGATTTTTTTTTTTAAAAACAACAGACAAGAAGGCCAAGATGAGGGACGCTGGTGGGCATTGTGGTGTCCCTGTGGGGGTCTTCCATTGAGGCACAAACACAGACTGGATGGAGAGAAGGTCTGAAGGGAGCTTCTGCGGCAGAAGCAGATTGCAGGGAGGGAAAGATGGCTGCCCAAAATCTAAACTCAACACTCTTGGGACCTGTCGAGCCTGACCAAGGCAGAAGTGCTTTAAGACCCAAACTGGAAAATATGAGGTGGGCCTTCTTGGGCTTGGGAAAGATATGGTACCGGGTGCTGAGTCCATCCCCAAACTCAGCTGTGTCCCAGAGAAAACAAGGTAGACTGGAGTGTTCGATCCAATCCCTGGGGGATAGGACCCAGATTGGAACTCAGGCAGCCCCATTCCCAGGCAGAGCTCTGCTCCCTGCTTTTCCCCCACAGCCTTTCCCCCTCACAATCTCGTGACACTTCCATGAGGAGAAGCAAGAACTCATTCTTTCTTGGGTTCCCATTGTTGGAATTTGGACCCCCATCGGGATAGGGGAAGATCAAAGTGGGGACACCAGTTAACTACTTTTCCCCTGCTGGTTCCTGTTCAGGCATTTGGTTCCCCAAAGCATGAAGGGTACATGGTAGCCTGGGTTTCCAGAAATAGTCCCGTATTAATTTCCCGGTGTTGCCATGACCAAGTGTCACAAATGGGGTACTCAAAACAGTAGAAACCAATTCTCCCGAAGTTCTGGAGGGTACAAGTCTGAAATCAAGGTGTCAGCCCAGCCACGCTCCCTGAGACTGGATAGACTCCTTCACCGCCCCTTCCAGCTCCTGGTGGTGGCCATCAGTCCCTGACTTCCTCTGCTTTGCAGGGCATCATCCCAGCCTTTGCCTCTGTCGTCACACGGTGTTCTCCTTGCGTGTCTGTCTTCTCCTTTCTTGTAAGGACACTGTTCATAGTGGACTACAGGGCCTGTGCCCGTCTAACATGTCCTTACCTTAATTTGCATATAAGTGCATTTGCAAAGACCCTAGGCCTAAAGAAGATCACCTTCACAGGTACCGGGGTTCGGAATTCAACATTTTTTTCAGGGGATACGATCCAACCGTAACAAACCCCTTCAGGGCCTCTCCTAGAAGCTTTCAGGGCCCTTGGTACCTCAGCCAGGCTGTGGCCATCAAGAGCATCCCATTTGAAAGGAAGCCGCCATGAACATGCTTGTAAATGGAAATACTTTGAAGATAGATGTTAATGATGAAGAAAAAGAAAGAAGGTGGAGTGCTCCAAGGTGGCCCCCATTTCCAAGCATGGGGGCCCAGGACAGTCACCCAGAGGTGGGCCTGATCTCTTCCTCACGGTTGGGAAAGCGGCAGCAATGGCCTTTCTCCTTCCTGTGAACACAGTCCCTCTAGCTGTACAGATACTGGGGACCCCAGCCCTGGAAATCCTGGGGGTGAGGAGTAAATGAGGTTAGATCAGGGGATGAGGAGGTTCCCACCCCCCCCCCACACACACACACCATAGCATATAGATTCACGGGCCAGAGCAAGAACCTTCTATTCCAGCATCTCAGGCAGTCGCCAAATAAAACAGTGTGGCCTTACCCCTAGCCTAGCCCTATGTCCTTCCCTGACTCTGAGCCTTGATTTCCTTGTCTCCCAAATAAAGGAGTTTGAGGTCTAAGGTCCCTTCCAAACTCAACAATTCTGAGCTCAGAGTGGAAGCGGAAGTCTCGTGGAGGATGTATTAGCTGGGTTTCCCTAGAAGCAGAGCCTGAGAAGGGATTCAGTCCCTGGGAGGCAGGGAAACAGCACGAGGAAAGGCAGTGGCAAACCTATCTGGTCTCAGGTAAGTTTAGCCTTGGCCTGAAAGTAATGGGAGCTCCGGAGCAGAAACCCTATGACAGAGTTGCCCCCTTTGAGGAAGCTCAGGGAACCGTACCCCTGCGTCAGTAAGCCGGTCTCTACGGGCTGCTTTGAATGGGCACATCCACCCCTGCTGGGCAAGGTGGGCTCCGAGGGTTCTTCCCCAAACGGCTGCTGTGAGCTGTATCAGCCACTGACAGCAGCTGGGGGAGGGGTGAACCACAGCCACGAGTGCCCACGGAAATGCAAACATTAATTCTCTCAGACCCCTGTGCAGAAAAGGCTTGCCGACAGCAGAAGCAACACCCAGGTTCCTGAAAAGCCCTCCCGATTCATCCAACTAATACTACTGGGTACTTGCTACCTGCCAGGCACTCTTCTGGGTACTGGAACATGAGGCTTAGTCCAAAAAATCACCCCGGATATTCTGGCTAGGGCCCTGCTCTCAAGAAGAGCTGGGATCTCTGCTCCAGAAGACCCTGCCCGAGGGAGAGCTAACAGTCAGCGGCCAGCAGGCGTCCTCTGGGCTGGAGCGGCGCAGGCTGGCACGGGTTTGCTTTCGAAATGGCTGCGGCACCTTCGAGCAGAGATACAGTGGCCACGCTGGTACAATTTGGAGGCGAGTCTGGCCCCAGTCTCCAGGAGTTTCTGGCCAAGATGCCTGCTGTGCAGCCAGCTGTAGCCTCCATATGTTTGAGCAAATTCCACTTGGCAGGTGGAGAGAGAACATTTGTTGGGCAGGCCGTCCCTTCCCTTCAAAGTCCACTCGCCTTCCCCCTCACCTTTTAACTTGCATCTGTGCTCATCCCTGCAGCCCTGCCTCTGTGGGATCCGCTCCCAACGGCCGAGGTGTTCACACCGGGCCGGCCCAGGATCAGCTTTGACACCCTGGAGAGCCACGAGGGGATGGCACGCAGTGGAGGAGGTGAGCCTAAGAAGCTGGGCCAGATCTGGGCACCTGCCGGGAGGCCCATGCGGGCAGTGCAGGAGGGGCGCTGCGGAGGGGCACTGGGTCCCCAGCCCTGGGAAGCTAGGGGGAAATTACCTCAGGCGGCTTAATGTTCCTTCTTCAAGCTCAAAGTCCTTTCTGTTCATGGAATAAGGAAGGGGATATTTCGGGGCGCCTGGGTGACTCAGTTGGTTAAGCGCCTGGCTCTTGGTTTCAGCTCAGATCATGATCTCGAGGTTCATGGGTTCGAGCCCCACATCAGGCTCTACGCTGACAGTGTGGATGGAGACTGCTTGGGATTCTCTTTCTCCCTGTCTCTGCCTCTCCCCTGCTTGTGAGCGTTCTCTGAATAAATAAATAAACTTAAATGGGGGGGGGGGTTTGTTTTGAGAAGTGGAAGTAAGGGGCCTGAAGCCAACATCATACTAACGAGAGGGGTCAGGCTTCGAGCTGCTGGAAAGGACGTCCCTGCAGAGCACCCAGAAACTCCCCCCAAAAACCAGATAGTCTCTGGGCGGTTCAAGCATGGCAACAGCTCCAACTGTGAACTGAATCTGTTGATGGCTCTAAGCCAAAGTACCCACCACACCCAACCATCATGGAGCTCGTAATCTCTCTTTGTGTCTCTGTGTCATTCTGTATCTCTCTCTATACATCTACCTATCATCTATCTATCTCCATACATATATGTGTGTGTGTGTATGCATGTTTTTGTATATGTATGTATATATATTTCTCAAAAATATGGACCAGATCACTTTCTATCTTTCAGAGAAAGTTCCAACAGCAAGTCATTCAGGTGGCCACTTGTCTGTAACACATGGTCATAATTTTGAGATTATTGTGTCATTCCAGGGAGAAATAAAAGACATGGCAGAAAAAGGATATAGTATTGACCAAAACACTAGCATTTATTGAACACTTCAGGTACTGCGTGAAGCCCTTTCCTTGATGATCTCGGTCCCCCACAACAACCCCGGGGGGAAGAATCATGAGTAGTCTCTCATTTACAGATGAGGAACCTGCAGCCCAGAGTGCCCACTTGGGGCTCACACACGTAGTGCATGGGGGGTTCCAGAACCCAGCTCCTAACGACTTTACCATAGGCAGACCTAGACACCAATATAGCTTGGCCTCATACGAAAAGCCTTCAAAAATGGTGTCAAAGATCAGCTTCTCCCAGCAAGGTCCAGTAGTAAATACAAGAGAAAGGCTGGGAAAGTGGAGGAAGTGGGGAAGGATGGAGAGGGCAGAGAGAGAAAATAACAACACAGAAAGAGGAAGCCAAAGGAGGGATGGCGCCGGGACAGACAGCTTAGCTCCGCACATCCTGGGAAGTGAGGCAGGTGACAAGTCGGGGAGGTCCTGCTCTCACCTAGGAGCAACTTGGTCCCCCTGGTCAGATGACATTTTCCCAGCCCTAGGTCCTCCTGAGATGGATTTGTCCCCGAGCTTTTCTTATTTAAAGGGCAAGACTGAGAATGGTTGTTCCTGCTGTTGTTGAGAAGGGGTGCTCTGTCGTTCTGGTTGATGTTTGTTAGGAAAGCCTACTCTGCCTCAGGTGTCTTTGGAAGGGGTGGGGGAGTGGGGAGTGGCCACTGAGCAAGGCGGCAACTCGTGGGTGCTAAAACAGAAGGTCCGCGTCCACGTGTGTGCCTTCCATCTGAATAAGGCAGACCTTGACCCCCTCCCACATCCCCTTGACCTCCCTCCGCTCTCCCTTTTCTCCACCCGCCATCAATACCCCTGCAATGCTGCTGTGGCCTCACATTGTAGTTCTACAAGATCACGGATACACATTTTAACTTGTCATCTATGTAGGCGACGATAAATTGGACTCAGCTATTTGTTCAACCTTACTGCCCCCACACCTCATTGCTTCTGCCAGGAGACACCAATTCAAGTGTCTCTACATAGTATGCATCTGAGCCGTGTATCTCAGAGAACGTCTTTAGAAGCTTTAGAATGATAATTCAGATGTATACAAAATTCTGGGTGTGAAGATATTTTCTCCTCCCACTCCACAAACGTTGCTCTATATTCTTCTGCGTCCCACGTGGCAGGTGAGAGGTTTGAGGTCTATTGGAAATAGACTCATTTGTAGACATCTGTTTTCCATCTCTGGAAACTTTTCTCTGTGTTTGATGTATTTAAATCTCATTATAATGTGTCTCAATATGTGTGTGCATGAATGTACCCTGTTTGGCACACCATGTGCCCATCCAATCTTTCGGGCTCAATTCTTCCATTAAATCTGGAAAATTCTCAGTCATTCATTCCTCAAAGACTTATTTTCTCCCCTTCATTGACTCATTTCTCTCTTTGTGGTAGTCTTAGAAACTAACATCGACCCTTGTAACTCGGACCTCCACATTGTTTCCTCTCGTCCTTTCCAACTCCCTCTCCCTCTCTGACACCTTCTGTCAGAGGGGTAACCCAAATGTCCCTCTCATGACTCATTCTGTAGCTGAACCCACAATTTTCCTCAACCCACCCATTGGGTGCTCCCATTTAACAATTCTATTCTTCACGCCTATTATCTCTAATTAGTTTTCTTCGTAAATGTTTATTCCTACTTCCCGGTCTCCCAGAGGATATTTGTTATGCTTATTTTAAATTCTTGTTCCATTTGTTCCATTAGCTTTGCTCCTCCTGCCCAAGTTGCACCATTTGTTGGGTTTCTTACCCAACAAATGTGCTTCTCAGAGGTCTTATAATTTTCCCCTGAGAGTGCTCACCCCAACCCCTTGGGATTGTTGGCTGACATAGCCAGTATGTCCACTTGGTTGGAGATGAAGGGCTCCCACTGTGCTCCTCCAGGAGCGCCTCTCAGGGCAGAGCCTTTAGGTAGCACTCCAGGCTCAGCCCCAAGGTAAGCTTTTCCCTTAGGGTTGGGCTGGGGGAGGAACCACCTGCCCACGGTGCCATCCGCACTTCCCTCTGCCATCTGGACCTCCTCTGATGGGACTTCCTCCTGCCCTGTGAAATATGACCCAGAGGGCAATCATCCTCTCAAGGCACTTCTGGAAAGCCACTTGTGGCCCCTTCCCTGCCACTGTCACCCCAGCCTGGACCCTACTGGGGTCCTTCACAGTCCCAGGGTTTTTCTTCCAGTTTCTGTGTTGGTTTCTGAGATCTACCCTCCTCTCTTTAATGCCTGTGGCATTTTTAGGCTTGGAAATGAAGACAAAGTAGCCCATTCCTTGTTGCTACCTTGTTCAAAATCCTTCTGTCTCTGAGTCTCCACTCCCTGTCCACACCGCCTTTCTCAGGAAACACCACCTCCTACTGCCAGCCACTGCCTAACCTGGGGCCCATCAGAACAAGAGACATTGACAGAAGCAAGCCAGAATCTCTTCACGGTTTGACATCTTTGAATGAAGCCAGGGCACCAGAAAACGGATCACGCCCTACCTCTCCACCCCCACGTTGGCCTCCAAAGAATTGCTCTGGGAAGTGACTGTCCACCCAAGAGGGCACAACCCCTGTGGAACCTCCTCCAGGCATGAGAGGACAGCGGGTCCCTAGAGTCTCCATTTCTCCTACAGGCATGGAAAATACTGCTCCGTGGAAATGCGAGTAGGTAAAATGCTGCACGGAAATGTGTAAGAAACAATTGCCCTTTGGGCACCAGAAAAATCACTCTTTGGGGCGCTTACTCAGACCCGACAGCTGTTCCACACTAGCTATGCAGAGTCTGCAGGAATTTTTCAAGGGAAGTGTCGCCCTCCTCCAGCCTTAGCTTAGTGGAGGCACCACCAAGAGGCCACGGGTGTGCAGGGCCTGTATAATCCAGGCCCAGATTTGCTCCCATTCAGTGCCCTTGGTCTGATCCACTCCTCTCTCTGTGCCTCTCCTTATCCCACTTGTGAAAGAGGGATTATAATCCCTGTGTGGAAGATTTGAGATGTGGGAGAGATGGTGAAGGATTCTACGCTTCTCAGAGGAGATCCATAAATATAAATCATCCTCATTGCTTTCAATGAGTCATAGGGGAGGTGTAAATAAAATCCCATGGCAACAGAACTGCACATCAAATTCTGGACAAACTTGGTACCCAAGGGCAGCCCCCTGCTATGCTGGGAGGTACTTGATACACTGGAGAATCCTTCGGAAATACAATCGTTCGCCCTTTACGGCTCTGTCACGTTAGTTTATATTTTGGCGCTCTGGTTATCCTTCAAGAGAGGCAGATACCTTATATGAGGACTTGGATCCACAGAGAATCACTGGAACAGCGTGGATCTGTGTGCTCTGGTGGGTCAAGTGCTCAGAATCCGACATCAGACTGATCTAGGCTCAAACCCCATTTCTATCTCTTTCTAGCTGAGCTTCAGATTTTATATCTATAAAATGGAAATAACATTCACCACATAGGGCTGTTAGGATTAAGGGAAACAATGTAAGAAAATAAAATAATGCTGTGCAACGATGGCAGTAAGTATTACTCGAGCACGAGGGTCCCACCACCACCTCTCTCGGTCTCTGTCTCTCTTTCTCTTACACACACACACACACACACACACACACACGCACGCACGTCAGATGAGAAGACCGAGGCCTGGAGAACTGTGAGGACCCTGGATCTCACAGCGTGTGCACGGCAATGCCGGAGATTCCAAGCTAGACCTTCTCCTCCCCCTGCCATGCTCCGAGGGTCCGAGGAGAGAGATTCAGAAACAGGGCAACTCCAGATACTTGGGGCATGTTCTTGCGATCATGCCTGTAATTTATAGGAAGGGGAGGGGACAACTTCCTGTGTACCTAGAAACCTTTATCCCACCTAAACTCTTCTCCTGCCCATAAGTGAGGATGACCTTGCTTTGGAAACTGACCCCACTTTACCCTTAGCAGAACTGGTGCTTAAGAGGAGGGTCTTCTGGTCCCTCACACAAGGGCTATTTTGACTGGGCAGTGCCTGTGTCTCACTGGTAATTAAATATTTTAATATTGACCTATTTAAAAAAATAAAATAAAACGCACAGAGGAATGATCTGCCCTCAATAGGGCCACAAAGTCAAATTCCACAGGTGAAGGTGTCTCAGCATCTTTATGACTCCTCCTCACATCTTCTGTTCTTGACTCAAACCCACAACCCTAGCGCCATTGTTCTGGGGAAGCCATCTATCCAGCTGACAGCCCTTTTGAAAAGCTAACATCCAGGGGTGCCGGGTGCTACCCGTTTCCAGCTCTGCTCAGCACAGGGCAGGAGGTCTCGTCACCGGCTCCAGGGTGAGCCCTGATCAAGGCGGGGATGTACGAGAAACCACGGACCGCCAGCTGGAGGCATCAGGACTTAGTCTTGCTGCCCTGAGGCCTACAAACTATAACCTTACGCTGACCAAAACCTTGACTTCCCAGTCCACAGCTCGCTTTTTTGCCTTTGTTTCCTGAGATACTCCCATCACCAGGCCAGAATTGAGCTCAGGGTTGGGCCACCTCTATCCCCATCAGACACGTTCACAACCCTGGCTCTTGGCAACTGCCTTTCCTCGAGACTGGACCTTGACTTCAGACTCTGGCTGGGTCTACTCCAAACCGAATGTCTTGCTTTGGCCTCCAAAAGCCAGCCCCGAGCTGGGTAACGGTAGCTTATTTGGCAGATAATTCAAGGAAATATAGTAAGGGGGAGGGGGGTGGTAAGGGAAGGAGGCGAGAGGGGAAGAAACCGTAAACACGGTTGGGCAAATAAATGAACAGGTTACGACCGCAGGCATCTGGATCTCAATCCTGCCAAGACCCCTCTGAGAGACGGTGCCGAACTTAGACGTCACAACCGACCCGGCGAGAGGTGATGGGACTGAGATATTCCGTCACCGACTCCCAACTGCCCTGGGTTGAGGCTTGCTCTTGGGAGGATGAACTCTCCAGCACGTCTGCCCTTTGTGTGTGCCGGCCGGGAACGTCCGTGGCCGGAAAAGTCCAGAAGCAGAGAGAGAGGCGCAGGGGCTCGAGGGAGGAAGGCATGGGGGATGTTCGGAAACTGTCAGCTGAAGCTACAGACGACCTTCGGGGCGGCAGAAATGAGGTGGCTTCAGAACGGGCGGCACCCGCTGCCAGCGAAACACGTTCTGAAATAGCCAAGTTTTCCATCGGCTTCTAAGTCTACCTGGAGTCTTGCTCATACCAAGTGTCCCCCCCCCCCCCCCCCGCCACGCGCCCTTCCACCACCCTGGCCTTAATTTTCTGAGAAACCGAAACGTCGAGAAAGAAGAAAGCACAAAACGTTTGGCCCAATAATGGTCTGTAAACCTCCGTCCCGTACTTGTGGACGTCAGGCTTCTGTCGCAGGCTGGGGTTCCCCAGAAGACGCCCTGAGGTGCAAAGTCGTGCGTGCTAGTGATTCATTAAGGAAACGCTCCCAGGGGAAACTCCTAAGGAAGTTGGGGAAGCCAGACCCGGCAGCGGGGAAAGCCACGGAAGGCTGGGACTCGAAGAGGGGCCTCCACTTGTCCCCACAGCGAGCTCTGGAGTGTCAGGTAACCTCTCAGAGCCACCCTGCCCTGCGGCCAGGGAGCTAGGCTCTCATCTTCCTGGACTGAGGAACCACTGGTAAGGGCCACTCCAGAAGGGTAGAAATCTCCTGCTTTTCCACCAGCGTGGGCAAAGCCGGCTCTGCCAGTCCAGGGGCAGCACCGGCCGATGGAAGCGAAGGTGCACCTGAGGCATGGAAAGGGGACCTGGAGAAGAGCACCCACATTACCTGCCGGAACTTCCAGAGAAACTTGCACCGGAGCAAGTTCTGTTGCTCGAGAAAGGTTCGATGCCCCTGGACCACAGTACCTCTCGAGTGGTTTTTTTTTTTTTTGTCTGGGTTTTGTTTACCTCCTAGCTCTGAAAGTCTATAATTCTTCCACGCAGAATGCCGACCACATGGTTTGGGGACTGGATACTAAATTATCCCATTAGGATTGGAAATAGTTCCTAAATCACACCCTAGGAGTGCTGAAGCTGAGGCCCACAGCCCGTGGCAGCAAATTTTCAGCTCAGAAAGATCTAGTCACAAAAATACAAGAATGACTGAATCTTACCCAGCAGAGATGACGCACAGTAAGGCAGGCATTGGGGCTCTTTTCCCACCCCGGTCCCTATACCCTGTCTCCTGCTCTGCGGGTCTTGGCTAATAACAGAGATTGGGTAGGTGCTGGCTCCCATGATGCGAACTTTAGTTAACGGATGATACGTAATTGCATTTTATTTCCACTCAGGAATTCTTCAGAATAAACCTTAAGATATACAAAATAAGGGGTGCCTGGGTGGCTCAGTCAGTTGAGCATCTGACTCTTGATGTCGGCTCAGTTCATGATCTCACGGTTTGTGAGTTCAAGCCCCACCTCCAGCTGATGGTGCGAATTCTCTTTCCTTCTCTCTGCCCCTCCCCCACTTGTGTGCATTCTCTCTCTCTCTCTCTCTCAACATAAATAAATATATTTTGGGGCACCTGGGTGCCTCATACGGTTAAACGTCCGACTTCGGCTCAGGTCGTGATCTCACAGTTTGTGAATTCGAGCCCCTTATCGGGCTCTGTGCTGACAGCTCAGATTCTGCATCTCCCTCTCTCTTCAACCCTCCCCTGCTTGCACTCTCTCTCTCTCTCTCTGAAAAATGAATAATAAACATTAAAACATTCAAAAAATTAAATAGTTTTAAAAATTCCTAAATAAATGCAAAGATATGCAAAATAAGTGAAAATGACATTGTAATATATTACAAGTATCTTGGAAAAGGTATTTCTGACCCTTTCCTCTTTGGATACAATTTTGAGGTCAGGTAAATTTTCTTGATTCTTAAAATAAATTAGAGAAAGAAGGTATGAGGCAGTCCTCTAAACTATCCAAGGATTTACATTAACGCGTAAAAAGTTCACCATCTCGTACAGGTTAATACCTAAGGTGCTGTCGTCTCCAATGACACCATCCTATTTGTTTAGAAAATGCGACTTTGGAGCCTACGTTGGAAATAATCTTGTGTTTTCATTCTCGGGAAACCTTTCATCACTGGCAAAGAGAATGATGGGAGAGGAGTTTGGGCGTTTTGACTGTGCAAGAAAAAGTAAATCTGTTCTTTTCTTAATGGCCAACATGAAGAAATAGACAAAACATTCAATAGAATGTCAAAACAAATTAAATTCTTGCACCTGCTTGTATATACTTCATGTAAGCGGCAGCTAAAACTCGTCAAGAGTGAGATCTTGGTGACATTAATTCCACTCACCCATTCGCCAAGTCATTCTTGAGTATCTTCTGTCCGCCAGCATTGTCCTGGGTGCTGGGGACACTGCAGTGAACAAATCTCCAAGATGCTTCAAAGGTTGGAATATTAGCCCCATCATTTTCTGAATTCGGCTTACGTATTGGAAAGATGTTTCCATTTTTAAATCTCTGTCTGTTGCTCTGATAAATAATGTTCTCCCAGGTTCCCCAAAGGAGAATTAATTTGGCGAAACAAATCAGTTGTTTCATTCATTGTTATGGTAATAGAGAAATTAGGTTTTTAATTAAGGCTGAGGAAGGATGGAAGAGGGTAGGCAAATAAACGCCCACGAGGTTTGATGCCCAAGGGAGGAGGCAAGCCTCCTTTTTGCTGTAGTGTCAAAAGTTCTCTCCCTTCCAGCAGCTTCCTCGGGTTAAGGCATTTTATCAGGAGGGGGGGAGGCGGAGGGGGGTCAGCTACGTGCATTTCCTGCCATGGAAATGCTAATGCACCCACCAGTTTGGTGTGGATGACGATTTAATCCCAGCCACTTTGGGGGGGATACATTGCAGGTGTCACTGTTTTGAAAATGAGTAAACTGAAGCTTGGAGAAAGTAAGCAACACGCACCTGGTCACAAATGTGAGATGCTGTCTTGATTGCAATTCAAGCAATTTGATTCCAGGATGCTCTGAGCCTTTAACCTGTATTAACTTTTAATACCTAAAGAAGGAGTCTGGTCTGGAAGTGTCCAGTAGGTTTATCACCCATCTTGATTTTTTAAAAAATCGCTACGATATTTTAAATTACACAAGGAGCGCATGTCACTGAGGAGAAGAAAAGGAAGAAGGAGGAGAACAGCAAGAAATAAAGGGGAGAAGTAAAGGAAAATATGAAAGAAACACAAAAATCTGCATTTTTTCTGCTGTCTATAAACCATCCATTCTCAACGGGTAAGATACGAGGACCCGAAGAGGACAAAAACCAGCCCTAAAGGAGAGAAAAGCTTAGTGTTTTATAAAGCACAAACATGCGTACCATACATAAATAGATATACAATATATCTGTAGTACTAAAATTTTGTTAGGGAACCGGGGCATCTGGGTGGCTCAGTCAGCTAAGCATCCGACTTCCGCTCAGGTCATGATCTCGCAGTTCTTGAGTTTGAGCCCTGCATCAGGTTCTGTGCAGACCGTGTGGAGCCTGCTTGGGATTCTTTTTCTCTCTCCCTCTCTCTCTCTCTTCTCCTCCACCACTTGTGCTCTCTCTCTGAAAACAAATAAATAAACCCAAAAGTTTTTTTGTTAGGGAACAAAATTTGGGGGGAAATGTCTAAAGAGACTCTGGACGGGAGCTGTGTTTAAAAAGTTGAGAAATAGGGGCGCCTGGGTGGCGCAGTCGGTTAAGCGTCCGACTTCAGCCAGGTCACGATCTCGCGGTCCGTGAGTTCGAGCCCCGCGTCGGGCTCTGGGCTGATGGCTCAGAGCCTGGAGCCTGTTTCCGATTCTGTGTCTCCCTCTCTCTGCCCCTCCCCCGTTCATGCTCTGTCTCTCTCTGTCCCAAAAATAAATAAAAAACATTAAAAAAAATAAAAAAAAATAAAAAGTTGAGAAATAATGCCATAGATATGGATTTTAATATATCGGTAGCTATCTGTACAGATATTTCTATGTATGCTATGTTGTTTTTTTTTTTTACAAAAATGGGATTATATGTACATGCTCTACCTTATGATTTAAATCTTACTTCTTAAAACCTTTGGGTATACCTTGCTATTTTTTCCAACCTTTTTGAGTAGAAATCTTAGTTCCTTTATTGTAAATCTAAGAGAGAGCAAGTGGGGGAGGGGCAGAGAGAGAGGCAGAGAGAGAATCCCAAACAGGCTCTGCACTGTGAGCCCAGAGCCCGGTGCAGGGCTCGATCCCACAGACTGTGAGATCATGACCTGAGTTGAAATCAAGAGTCGGATGCTTAACCTACCGAGCCACCCAGGCGCCCCAATTATAAATCTTTTCTAGTTTTCTAATAAAAGGTATACGTTTTCCTCAGATACCACTCAAGCTTCATACAGTTTCTCCATCAGACACGAAAAGATCTCCCCTAGCCTTGCAAACATATCACCTGTTTCCAGTGGGATACTGTTAAAGGAAAGGACTTTGTGAAGCTTCAAGAACTTTCCCTACTGTGCCAACCTGTACCTTCTTAGAGGATGTTGACCATTTGTCCCTTAAAGACTTCCGGCCCTTGCACTGGCATCAGGAGGCCGTCGCGAGCATGCCCTCTCAGGTGAGCTCCTTTACCGTCACCTTGTTCTAGACCCCAGGCCCAGTCCCCACGCTCAGGGCCTGGTTCACAAAAAGAATGTGGTAGGAACCGAGCTGCCCGTTGGTTTCTATCCACAGCGGCAACAGACAGCAAGAAGCATGGTAGTAAGAAACGTTGGTCTATTTTTGACCATGAATTTGATTAGAGGTTGTTCTGGTTGGATGTTTCAAGAAGCGAGAGACGGAGGTTTTGTGTCCAGCTCCAGCCCCGCCAGCCATAGAGTAGAGAGGGAGCCCATGTGTGCAGACTGGCACTTGGGTACCAGCAGCTGAGGCCTTCCACAGAGGCATGCCTGCCTCCTGGAGCCCCGCACCCTGCAGGGTCCAGAGGGGAGTTTCCGCATACCATCCGACCTTTGCCTGGTGAGCCACTCCAGATACGTGGCCAGTCTTCCACTGTGGCTCCCCCTGGAGTTGGTCCGGTGTCTTTGAGGAGGCTTTTCCAACTGCCCTCACCACAGGTCACTCTTTGAGCCGTCTTTACCCCGTTCAGCCTCGGCCCCTCCAGTGAGAGCAGTGCGGGAAAATATTCTGGCGTCTCGGAAAACTTGTTCAGCTGGGGACTTGGCTACACGGGTTGCCATGGCAACCAGAGCAGGTGAGTGGGGGGGAAGGCGGAGCTTCCTGCTGGAGCATCGGTTGTGTGTTTGTGTGTGCACGTGAGTGTGTGGAGCACAGAGGAAAGGGAGGACGTCACTACCAAGAGGGAGAGGCCTAACCACTGCACATGAGACCCTGGGATTGTACCGGAAGCCATGTCTCTGGCTCCCAGTCGAGTGGAACTGGACTCAAGGACATTCGCTATTTCGAGGCAGCATGAAGCCAGTCCTTTCCAAACTGTCCAGGTTAGTTCTGGACAGGTAGTTTCCTTACTTAACCTTTTTGAAATTAATTACAACTTCTACAAGGTGCATCGTCCAACACTATTTACAGATTTTCGATCCCATGCAATGCTCCCAGAGTTTGTAAGAGTCTTTGCATCCTCACTACCTAATGTAATTTATGTACTTAAAGAGTGTTATACATTTACGGTAATATTTACTCAATAGAATATTTAAACTCTCAAGTGCGAAACGTCTGAATCATATGTAACTGAAAACAATATATGGAAGAAATGCTGTAGTTAGAGATTGAAACATTGGAGACAAAATGAAACTCTATACAGATCCCTCTCCTCTCAGATGTTAATAAGAACAAGAGATTTTTTTTTAATGTTTATTTATTTTTGAGAGAGAGAGAGAGAGAGTGAGTGGGGGTGGAGCAGAGAGAGAGGGAGACACAGAATCTGAAGCAGGTTCCAGGCTCTGAGCTGTCAGCACAGAGCCCGACGCGGGGCTCAAACTCACGAACCGTGAGATCATGACCCAAGCCGAAGACGGATGTTTAACAGACTGAGCCAAGAACAGACTGTCGCCCCAAGAACAAGAGATTTATTGGGCACTTATTATGTACCAGGCTCTGGTTTAAGTATTTTGTACATTCTTATTCATTGAATCTTTCATCTTTCATCTCTACCTTACAGAAAAGGAAATGCCGACACAGAAGGAAATTATCCAAATCACAAGGCAGTGAAATTGGGAGGCCGGCTGAGTGATCGGGCCCCACCACCCTGTCTGCTAATCCTGGCTGCCCACTGTCCTCTCCAAACCAGAGATCGACCCTGGGTGCGGGAATAGATGGAAAGCCCCGCTCAGATCCCAGCCCAGCCCTTTTCCAGTGTTCCCTTCTCTCCAGCTCTCTGACTCTCCCCTCTTCACCTCTCCTCCAGATCTTATTTCCTTCTGGGTTGGAAAATAAGCTCTCCCGTCATCTTGCACTCCTTCAGAAACTATTGTTTAGGGAATAAACTTGGGGCATCTGGTATTCAAGCAGTCTAGAATTTAAAAAGTCTTATCTCTCAAAGTTACTGCCTCTGCCATGAGCTTCAAAAGTCTGTTTCAAAACCCAAAGCTGAACACTGGCTCATTTCTATCTCCACATTTCAGTCCGCTCCTGAGGAGATAAGGCTCAGCCTCACGGTCTAATTTTAGCAGAGGAAGGACTGTAGATTAGAATAAATTAGCAAGAAAGAAGAAACTTCAATTAAAATTTCAAAATATTATTCCTCCACATGTTGCATCTGGGAATAAAAAATTGTTAGTTGCCCTTGTGAGAAACACAAGAATAAATAAAATGGGATAATATTTGAACTATTCAGATGTGCTACAATGGCGTATGTTATTCAAAGAGCTGTGTCAAAGTATTGTGTCTCAACATCCACTCTTCCTTTTAGAACAAAATCACTCCCAGATTTGAGCCATACAGCTGGAGGCTACATTTCAGGCCCCTTGAGCTGGGTGTGGCCATTTGACCAAATTCCAGTTCAGGGCACTTCTGCTTACTGGCCTTGTGAGCTCAAATAGGTCGTAGAGTCTAAATCCAAAATGTAAACACCAGAAAGAACTATAGAGATTAAACACCTGAAGGCAGAGGAGGGACAGGAGACCAGAGATGTGAAGTGAGGTGCCCAGGTTCCCCATCAGTATCAGAAGGACCGGGGCTTGAACCCACCTGTCTGCTGGCTACAGAGGGTTCTGTTTCACCACCCTCCGGTTCCCTAAGCTTCAGTTTCTTCTGCAGTGTGAGGGTGACAATAGCACATCCGTAGTGGAAACGGTAGATGACCTCCCAAATTCCATTCTACCCTTACGCCATTGCGTAGTGCCACTGTGGTTTGAAAACTGGAGGCCTACTCCAGACGGAGACTCTGATTAGTCTCAGCCAATAATAATAACTCATATCCTTGCCAGGATGGACTCAGCAGCCCAGGCCCAAGCTAACTGGCACTCAGCATTCCCTTGGTACACAGTTATTGGACAAGCCAGGGGCACATAACCTGGGTTGGACCAATCAGAATTAAGGGAAAGATTTTTGTTTGTTGGCAACCGAAGAAGCCCTCTCTCCCCCTCTCCTTCCTTCTCCACCTCCCCTTCTCTTCCTTCTTCTCCCCTTCCTCTCTCCAAACATCAAGGAGAAAGCCTTTTGAGCTGACTGAGACCACTGGCCATCCTACAGCCTAAATTACCCCTGTCTTGAGTTGTGAGCTTAAATGAGACAGGACAGGTAAAACACTTAGCACAGTACCAGACCCATAATATGTGCTCAAATAACAGTAGCCAGCCATGCAAGGGTAGTCTGTCCATAGCTGTCCTGGCTCATAAGGACATTACTACATGATTCCATTCTTTCTATCTTGATCAAGGCATAAGGTTTACCTTTCCTGCACATTCCATGAAACTAGTTCGAACTCCACACCATAGTTTACATGGGTGTCAAGGGGCTCTGGTGGGTTGTGTCCCAGCTACAGACCAGTGGGAGTGAACACTTCAGGAGAAGCGGCTACAGCTCCTTTCCATCCCATCCCTTGTCCTTCTACCCTCACTCGGAGCATTCACAGCTCATACCTCCCTCCCTAGTCTGCCTTCTCCTCCCCTGCCCACCAGCCCTCCCAGCCTTACTGGTTTGGGGGAGCAGAGAACCCTATTCTGGGGCACGTATCCTAACTTTTCTGTTGGTCGCTGTGGTCCATAGCTTCCTTAAGTCTTTGTCTCTGCCTCATTAGGGGGAGAAGTGTTTTTCAGGGTTCCTATAAGAAAAAAAGTTTTCAAATACCTATGAGAGGAGCAGGGGAAAAAATATCAGGACAGGGAGATTCTCCACGCTTTTGGGGAACAAATGCACTCACCCATTTGAAACGTCTAATCACAGCACCTGGCCCATTACAAGGACCTAAGCCATAAAAGCTGTTATTATTTGCGAGAGATTCATTGCCAAACTGGCCCCAACTCCCTGCCTCTTGTCATGTCCCTACCCTTTGCAGTGTGACCCCGAAGCTCCTCTCCCCCCCGTCAAGAGCTGGAAACAACGTTCCCTCCTGAGGAATCTGGGCCAGCTTTGGTCAATAAAACACAATGGAAGCGATGGAGTGTGGGTGCTGAGTGAGGCCTTCAGAGGGTACGAATGGTCTCTCTCCCTCTTAGGACCTTGCCCAGTTGCCATGAAAACAAACCCAAACCAGCCTCCTGGAGGATAAGCTTTCACGTGGAGGAAAGACAAGCCGTCCCAGTGACTGCAGATGCACGAGTGAGCCCAGCTGGTCCCAACAGAGCGTGGGCAAGATTAGCAGAATCGCCCAGCCAATCCAGAGATTCGTGGACTGAGAGAATTATTTATTGTTGTAGGCCACTGAGGTTTTCCTGGTTGTTTTTTACGCAATAGAATTGTCGCGAGAGCTAACTGACGCATTTGTTGTTTCTTATTTTTTATTTTTATTTTCGGCGGACAGTGGCCGAAGAGAAAGTTCTGTGGGCAAGGCCAGCTGAAGGCTGCTCAGACACAGAGTTCAGGTCAAGTTGGCTATGGACTGGGCAAGTGGAGGGGGGTATCAGGAAGGAGAAACAGCACCTTCTGTCTTTGTAACTATGGCTTTTCCTTAGCTCAGAGGTCTTCAAAGGTTTGCTTGCATGCACGTCTCAAAATGAAGTTTGAGGGGTGCCTGGGTGGCTCAGTCAGTTAAGTGCCTGACTCTGGGTTTCGGCTCAGGTCGTGATCTCAGTTTGTGGGTTCGAGCCCCACGTCAGGCTCCGTGCTGATGATGCAAAGCCTGCTTGGGATTCTCTCTCTTCCTCTTTCTCTGCCCCTCCCCTGCTCACTCTCTCTCTCTCTCTCTCAAAATAAATAAATAAACTTAAAAAAAATTTTTTAAAGAAAAGCAATGCACCCCATAGCATATTTTTAGATTCTCATGTAAACGTTTTGATATAATTTTCTTTTTACTACAAATATTGACATTTAAACATAAACCTATCAGTCTTTTAAAATATTAAAGGGATTCTGGAACTCATAATAATTTCACGCTCAAACTACCCAAGCTAAAATATATGAATAAGCTCTTCTTCAGTGTTGAGAAATTTTACATCTTTCAGTTTTCTCCTTGAATTCACATTTCTTATCTACTTACTTCACAAATCTTTGACATAATTTAGCATAGTTTAAAAATTGAAAACCTTTTATTGATTACCCTACGATACATAAAAATACATTGAATATATAAATTCAAAAAAACATATTAAATATAAATCAAATATTTATATTAAATATAAATATTAAAATATTTTCAATACATTAAAAAATACTTTATTCCTGTGACCGTATGTCTATGTTTAAAAAAAAATGGTTCTGGGGCGCCTGGGTGGCGCAGTCGGTTAAGTGTCCGACTTCAGCCAGGTCACGATCTCGCGGTCCGTGAGTTCGAGCCCCGCGTCAGGCTCTGGGCTGATGGCTCGGAGCCTGGAGCCTGTTTCCGATTCTGTGTCTCCCTCTCTCTCTGCCCCTCCCCCGTTCATGCTCTGTGTCTCTCTGTCCCAAAAATAAATAAATGTTGAAAAAAAAAAATTTAAAAAAAAAAAAATTAAAAAAAAAAATGGTTCTGGATTGAATTATCACACAACTGATCAAAACTATAAAAAGGTTGGGGCCCCTGCATGGCTCAGTAGGTTAAGCATCCAACTCTTGATCTCAGCTCAGGTCTTGATCTCAGGGTCCTGAGTTCAAGCCCTGTGTTGGGCTCTGGGCTGGGCGTGAAGCCTACTTTAAAAACAACAACAACAAAAACTACAAAAAAGTTTTATAATTTTCATCATTTTTGAAGATAAAAAGTTAAACAACAAAACTACAAAAAAGTTTTATAATTTCCATCATTTTTGAAGATAAAAAGTTAAATACAATTGGAAATGTATCTCCTAATGAGATAAAATGTGATCTAACTTGTCATATGCATTTAATGAAAGAGAAAGGTATATTCAGTTGAAAATTAATCAGCCAGGAAACTAGAATAACATTATTCTTGTTAATAGGAGGTAAAAAGTTTAAATATTTTATATGGTAAAATAAAATAAGCATTAGCTATCACTGGATGATTTCATGATACGATTTCATAAAAAGGATTTTAAATTGCCCTCCTGAATAGGGTATCCAAAACAAATCATCTAAAAATTTTAGCTGTGGGTTTTATTTGATATATCTTGAGAATTATGAATGTCTTGGAGAGGCTTTCGGGCTACATTTAAATGAGTCAGAGTCGCTAAAGCTACATGCTGGGGCCATGCTGTGGTGTTCTTTCTCTCAGCTGAAGACTTGACCCGGGATTAGTACTTAGTGTGGTGGGAAAGTATTGCTTATAGTTAAATACATGTTTAAAAGCCAAGTTCTTTCTTCTTTAGCATTCGGTGTTTCTGACCAACCATCTCTCTGCTTCGCTGTCATTGGACTCACCTTCAAGAAGGGCAATGATCTTGACTCCCACCACACAGACTACCAGATGTCTATTTTCAGAGCATCCTCACATGGCCAACACAAGACCCTCTTTCCCCTGAACGTAAAATGTATACGATGAGGAAATATGAGAGTCCAGGAGGTAAAGGAATCTTGATTAAGCAATAAAGGAATCCTCCCCTATCCTTCCCCATTCCCCTTGAGGGTTTCTTTTCCTTTTTTTAAGTTTATTTATTTATTTTGAAAGAGAGAGAGAAAACATAAGCAGAGAAGGGGCAGAGAGAGAGAGGAAGAACGAGAATCCCACGCAGGCTCCGTGCTGTCAGCACAGAGCCCGACACAGGGCTCAATCTCATGACCCCCACCCCCACCCCGAGATCATGACCTGAGCCAAAATAAAGAGTCAGATGCTTAACCAACTGAGTCACTCAGATGCCCCAGTCCTTGAGGTTTTCAGACTCGGTGGCAATGTACCATAGTCAGATGGGTGAAGGCTATGCCTTTTTCCTTTTTTTTCATAAGAATAAAGTACACATTTTTTATTCGGTAAAACAAATATATTAAACTGAGGACACATTTTGTAACACATGAGACATATTCTCATGCAAATAAAACTAGAAAAGTGTGTGTGTGGAAATTAAGGATCAAGAAAATCATTCCCTTAGAGGCGCCTGTGTGGCTCGGTCAGTCAAGAATCTGACTCTCGGTGTCGGCTCAGGTCGTGATCTCACGGCTCCTGAGTTCAAGCACCGCACCAGTCTCTGTGCTGACAGTGCAGAGCCTGCTTGAGATTTTCTCTCTGTCTCCCTCTCTCTCTGCCCCTCCCCCACTCGCACGCATATTCTCTCTCCCTCTCTCTCTCTCTCAATAAATGAAGTTAAAAAAAAAGGAAAGAAAGAAAGAGAAAGAAAGAAAGAAAGAAAGAAAGAAAGAAAGAAAGAAAGAAAAAATCGTTCCCTTAAAACAACTCATGTTCAGTAGCCCTTGAAACTTTTTCACCGGCCCATAGTGGTCATTCACTAGGTGCTAGAATTTTCAGTGACAACAAGTCAAAGTATTTAATATCCTAACTAGGTAATACATTTATATAGTTCAAATATCAAAGAGTCTAGAAAAGCATAAGGTATAAAGTAAAAAGTCTTGTTTCTTAATTCTCCTCCCATAACCATGTACTTCTTTGAGTGTATATATGAACAAATACCATTTTATTACACAACCCTTCATTTGTTACACAAGCGGGGGCATAAAGGACACATTTTCTGCTCCTGGATTTTATTCTCTTCAAATTGTATGTTGGTGGAGATCTTTCCGTACCAGTATGTGGGGGTACTTTCTCGCCTGTAATTTTTTAATAATACAACTGCAGGGTATTCTATTGAATATATGTACCATACTTTGTTTAATTAATGCCCTTTGGTTGGACATTTAGGTTATTTCCTATCTTAGCTATTTCATACAACATGGCAATGACTAACCTCGCACATGTATTGCTTTACGTGTCTGAGAATATAAGTGTGACAAATTCCTAGAAATGGGGTTGTTTGTTGTGATATATGTGGGTTAATCTCCCTCTACAGAAGCTGTGCCAGTTTTTACTCTCACTTGTGATATACGAAACTGCCCATTTCCCCGTGGCCATGTCAATAGAGAGCACTATCAAACTTTTAGATTATTGGCCATCTGAGAAGTTAAAAATGGCATTTGAGGTGGTTTTAATTTTCAGCATTTTTTATCTTTGGGTTGGGAGATATCAAATGCTTGCCAAGTTGTCAGGAGAGGACCCAGGCTGTCAGTAGCCATAGCTCAGCCATGTGGATAAGGACAATTTGGGAGAAGGTCAACCCCAGAGACCGAAAGGGCACGGTGGAGGGCCCCTGGCTCCAGACGTGCTGGACCCCACTAGACAATGACTCTCTTCTTGCGTTCTGTTGACCCACGTCCAGAGGGAGGTTATACACAGACAACCTCTTCAGGCTCCCACGAGCTGGTTGACCAGGTGGACTGCCTGGTCGGGAACCAGAATACTTGTGAGAAGCTGCTGTAGGCTCAATACAGCTACTTCGGGGAACTGTATGATGGCTTCTAATATGGTTAAACACACACGTACCCTATGGACCAGCCATTCCACTCCCAGACATGTACCCCAGCGAGACGACTGCATGTGTCCCCGAAAAGACATAGCGGTTTGGGTCGTAAGAGAGAAACGCTGGAAATTACCCGAATGCCCATCGACAGGAGAATGAAAATCAAACAAACCGAGGTGTGTCTTCTGATGAAACACCACTCGGCAATGAAAATGAATACGGTACCAATAGAGACAACAACAAGGAAGGGTCTCATAGACACAGTGCTAAGCAGAGGGCAGACATAGAGTACATCCTATGTGGTCCCATTTTTCAGAGAGTTCAAGAAAAGGCCAAACCGATCTGCAATGATGAGGTGACCACAGTCATTGCCCCTGCAGGGGGCCCTTCTCTGAGAAGGAGACAGGAGGGCACTTTCTGGGGTGATGAAAACGTGCCATAACTTGATGGGCGTGGTAGTCACATTGGCTGTTTGCAGCTGTCGAAATTCATCAGGATATACGTGTTTTGTTATATCTCATATGAAAGGAGAGGAATGCTATCAACAACAAAACACACCATTGTAGGGGACGGAAACCATTGCAGGAGATCATTTCTACCAAGTGTAGGTAACCCTGAATCTGTCTTGGTTAGTGTGGCAGCTCCTGCGTGTAAAAGGAGAGGCCTCTGTTCAGAGCACCTTGCACTTAGCTGTAGATCTACAGCTCTCCGTGAACCTCCCTCAGAGGCAGCCTCTTTTTACACCATTTTGCCACTCAGATATCTTCCCTCAACTTCTAGACAGCAAAGGGCCGGGAGATGGGGCTAGCATCTACGCAGCCCATGTCTAGGGGTCAGACAGACCCCCATTCCCATCCTGGCTGACCCTCTGAGCCCATGGGAAGGGGCTAATGACAGCTCCCGTGCAGGAGTATTGTGGGGATTCCGGGCATCAGGAATACGGGGCCTGGCATCATCCGTTCTGCACATTTGGTGGCTACTTTATTATTTGCTAACAGGAGCTGCACTGACTGAGGCCCCGGCTGGCAGGGGTGAGGGAGCGGCTGCGGCAAGGGTAGGGAAGCTTTGTGCTCACCAAGCTGAGTCCTTGAATATTATACTCCAGGATTAAGTAAAGCTCTGCCGCAGAATTCATTATGATTGGCTCCCACCTGCTCCCAGGAATTAGAGGAGGATAATTTGGAAAAGGAGATTTGCATCGGAAGCCTCCTTCACACTGCCCTGCAAATGCCTTTAATCCACCCCCTAACATTCTAAGCGAGGGATGGGGAGGGCATCCAGGAGAGCTTGGGAAAAACTGGAAGGAGTGGGGACTGAAGAGGGACAACAGTGAGGGTGCACAGGGTCAAAGGAGGGAGGGGGTAGTGTCGAGAGCCCCTGAAGGGAGACAAGGAACAGCAGAGACCAGGTGGCCTCCTCCACGGCTTGGGTGAGGGCCACCCTTGCAGCCTCAAGACTGCATTGCACAGGATTGCGGCTAGGAGCCTCTTGTGGCCGGTGAGTGCTTAAATGGTCCTCCTGCTACAGAACTTGACTCTTAATATTATTTCATTTTAATTAAAATGAAAACTGGACACCTGAAGCAAGATAAGACTATTTTCCACTGAACACAACTTTATTTGATATTATTACATGTTCTGTATTACTAGCATTCTTAAAATTGTGTGGGCCACGGTCCCAATGGTAAAATGGTTTCAGTTGTTGTCATTTAAAATTTAAATGTATGTAACAGGCTTGGGGTGCCTGGACGGCTCGGTCGGTGGAGCGACGGACTCAATTTCAGCTCAGGTCATGATCCCAGCGTCATGGGGTGTGGCCCCAACTCTGGTTCCACACGGAGTATGGAGTCTGCTTAAGATTCTTTCTCTCTCTCTCTCTCCTGCCCCTCCCCCCCATCTGCAATAAATAAATAAACAAATAAATAGCCTGTATCATGTTTCCACTGAGTAGTGCTGTCCTGAGACGTACACACCTGCTCAGTTCAGTCCTGCGTCTTCCGCAGGCCGGGTTGGATTGAACCACCAGGAGGTCAATTCTTTATGTGCATCACACTGACCATGTTCACGGAAGCTCGGCTGTTCTCATCTGCTCATCTGATTAGGTCATCCAATCAGAAGGTGAAGGAGATAAACAGATAGACAAGCACATATTAGAAGGGGGACTCTGGGGCACGTATCTCTGTGAACTTCCCCTAAATGCACGAGAAAACCAGTCCTGACCTTTATTAGGCTTTATTAGGGAAGCGGGGAGTGAGGGCTTGGGGTCTGACATGCATTTTAAAGGATGACTTTAAAAGGCTGCCCCTGGGAGAATGAACTGAAGGAAGGAGAGTGAATGTGGAGGGCCCAGTGGGTAGCCCTCTGCCCCAACCCCGGCAACAGTTATTACTGCTTGCTCTGAGTTTACTGGGAGTAGAATTTTGCTTTAAGCAAAACAAAGCAACGGGAAAGCAACTATAAATAAATGTCATCTTCCCCCAACCTCCCGGGTAACGTCTTCTAGTATATGTTCTGAAAAGGCAAGTGTCCCCGGTTGTCCAGCCAGCCGCGGGCTCTTCCATGCCCACTGGTCACCCCTGAGACCCTGGCAGCCAGCTCCTCTCTGGGATACTGCTGTCCCCAGGCCCCCGCAGAGAGACAGGTCAGGTAACCACTTCTGTTGAGACTGCTCCACTCCCAATTCCTTAATTCCACCAGCCCTGGCTTATCAAAGTTTCAGCCTCCTCCTTACCTAGCCTCTGATTTCCATGTGGGACCTACCCATGTAAAGAGATCCACTCTGGAGTTATTCACCGATGGCTGTGTAGATATCCAGCCGGACAATGATATCGGGACAACAAGGCACACAGCTCCGCCCTCTCACGAGGGGGCAAGAGGTGGGTGTCATAACACATGTATAACTGTCTCTGTCGTGTAAAATGCTGGAGGGAATTCCTTTCGGCCTCCCCAACACTTCTCAATGACTCTCAAATATAATGTGCCTGGGAAACACGTGGAATGTTTCGTGAAATGTATATTCCTAGGAAGTAGATG
Source organism: Lynx rufus (assembly GCF_022079265.1). Lineage (NCBI taxonomy): Eukaryota > Metazoa > Chordata > Mammalia > Carnivora > Felidae > Lynx > Lynx rufus. The sequence continues at coordinate 8,422,259 of NW_025814867.1, read as the reverse complement.
ATACCGTCAAATGGAATGATTAGGGAGTGTTGAATAAAGGAACTATTCACAAAGTGGAGGTAAGGTTAAACAGACCAACAACGGTACAAGAGTAGGACCTGTTGCCATCTGGAGATCCCCAGCTCAAGCGAAGGGAACCAGGAGGGAGGAGTTGTTCAAGAATCATGACTAAAAGGAGGTATGGCCTTGAGTAGAGGGCCAGGGGAGGGAACCAGGGGAATAAGCACCTCGACCTCACTCTGCTCTGGACCTCTGGATTTCTCACTGGTGTCCTGCATTGGCCAGAGAGCAAGGAGCCACCGGCACACCCATGCCAGCCATGTGCCTGCAGGGATCCCAGGTTCTGCCTAGGTTGGAGAAGTTGGAGAGCAGATACGAAGAGACAGACAGAAAATGTCCAGCCTATACTGCGTACACAACATATACAGAGCAGGAGTGATCGCCAACCTGATAACTATTGGATTGCCTGTTAAATTCCAGACACCATACTTTAATGACAACATTGGCACATTGGCAGGGAACGAGATAAGGGTGATAAGGGTGCCAGGAAGTTAAGTCATTTTAAAGATAATGCTATAAGAATGGAAAAATTCAGTCTGAAGCCAACAAGATTTGGGAGGGATAGCTGGTAGCTATCTGGTTTAACTGGTTTGAACCACTTCACAAATATATGCCAATCTCTTTACTTTTTCTAATTAGTTACTTGAGTATACATAAACCTTATTTAGAGTCGGTTCAGTGTATCCCTCTTGAGGTTTTCCACTCATCCAAACTGGATTATCCAAGAATCCCAGGGGGTTACTCAGTCACAAAGGAAACAACTTGGACCAATGCCGGGTGACGGAACTGGAATCTGGGTCCCATGACAACAGCTATTGCTTTCTCACTGCCACGGACTTTGGCTGTCGAAGCTGAGACAGAGACCAATCCTCAGACACTTGTGCCCAGGAACAGTCTCTCCCGCAGGTAGAAATGAGTCAGCTGGCCTCAAGAGTGCCCAGGCAGGACTCATTCCAGCACCTACTACCTTATAGACTATCGTAAAGAAAAAAGCCTTTTTCCCTACCCTCTTACGTTCTGTACCTGGGGATCCGCAAATTAAACCGACAGAAGACGGATTAGCAAGACATTTTTATTCACGTATGTACATGGGAGTTCAGAGAAAAAATGTGACTCGCAGAATGTGGGGCTTACGTACCATCTCAATAGGAGATGAGGGGCAGAGGGGCATCTTGAGAGAGCAAAAGACTTCTTAGAAGAGGTGGGGGGACAGAAAAGACACTTACGGAAAAACAAACAACTTTTTGGAAAGGGAAACGGACCCTTAGAATAGATGGGAAGATGACAGTTTGGTGACAATGACTTCTTGGTTGTGGTGCCAGCTGCTCACAAGGTTGTGGGGGGTGGGGGCGGGTATTGATGACAAATGGGTTTTGTGAAGAGGCTCAGCTTGGCAGATAAGAGATTACAGGAAATCAAAAGCTTTGAACTCAAAATAATTCCGATGCCAAAGTGGCATGCTCTGGGGTGGCTAATCCCCTTCAAGATTCAGAACTACTGTCCTGATTTCTTCTCCTTCCCCACCCACCCATCCAACTCCCAAGGGGTAAAGCTGATTTGTTTGTAAGCCTTTAAAAAACAACACATTTTGAAAAAACGCTTCTTCCTTGACAGCTGAGGTGGCTTTCCCTACACCTGGCCTTCTGTGAAAGCTGCCCTCAGAGGTACCAAGGTAGCTTTCTAATCCAGCCACACGGTGACCTGAAGGCTTCCAGGTCGGCTCCTTCCACTAAGAAGACAAAAGCCAAGTGTTGACCCTAGCAGGTGCCCTAATGGTGAGCCAGCCCTCCGCAGAGCTACTCAACATTTTGAACAGAATGACAATGAGGGCCAACATATTTGGGGGCGGGGGGCACAGGGACAGAAGGTTCAAGAAGCGAACGAGCAACAAATTTCTAGTTCAATACTAGGAAGAAATTTATAAGGATAAAAGCTGTTCCAAGAAAACTGGGCCCAGTGTGCTTGGGAATTTTGCATATTACGACGGTTGCAAACCAAAAGGGAGAAATGGATTATTGAACAAATGGTGTCGGGGGGAAATTGCGCATTTTTTTCTACATAATCTCTACACTCAACATGGGGCTTGAACCCACAACCCTGAGATCGAGAGTCACAAGCTCCGTGGACTGAGCCAGCCAGGTGCCCCGAAAATGGCCAATTTTGAGAGGGGAATAAATATTAGTTCCAGTCCAGGCTTCACAATGAACAAAATTTCAGATGAGTTAAATACATACTAAATATCTTTTAAAGAATGTAAAAATATATATTAAAATATAAGAGATATTTAAAGTTTTTCAGAACAGAGGAGTCCCTGCAAATAAAAACAACAAAGTATTTTAGAGGGACACAACTGCATAAAATTTAAAATATTCGTTAAAACCAACAATAACAAAAAGATAAATTATAAATTGGGAAAGAAATATAAAAATAAATATAAAAATATAAATGTTATTTTAAGTCATAAAAAGTTCTTTATTTATTTTTAAAGATTTTTAAAGCTTATTTTATATTTGAGAGAGAGAGAGAGACACACACAGAGTGGGGGGGGGGGGAGGGGCAAAGAGAGAGGGTGACAGAGGATCCGAAGCAGGCTCAGAGCTGTCAGGACAGAGCCGGATGTGGGGTTCGAACCCACAAACCATGAGATAATGACCTGAGCTGACTGAGCTACCCAGGTGCCCCCAAGTCATAAAAAGTTCTCAGAAGTTAGTTTTAAAAACATTGTCACACCTGTAGGGGGAAAAAAATGAGCAAAGAAGTGTAGAATTAAATCACAAAAGAGTGACTATAAATGGCCATTATAAGCATATGATAAAAGACATTCAATGCCTCTATATCAGAGAAATAGAAAACAAAGCAACGGGCCGGGCGATGTCGCTTTTCAATTATAAAGATGACAGGTTTTTTTAAATGATAAAGTAGGCGACGTTTCACTGAAAGAGGGCCTCTTATAAGAAAAAAGAAAATGGGGGGTTGTGGTTTTGCAGTGACAAACTGCATCCCTGGAAGAGATTAAGGAGAAGCTGGCTACCAATGCTTGGAGAGGGGGTGATGAAAATTCTAGACTGGAGGGGAGGTTGGGGCTGAGTGCTACGCTCCCGTCTGCTTCTCTGGGTTTTCGGTGCTGTGTCTCAGGGCTAGAGTTCCACACAGCTGGCTTAACAGCACAGACATTCCAGAAAAGCAGAATCTCCAGGACCTTACTTGCCTTATTTCTCCGTAAATGCATCGGGTGCTTGTAGGTAGAAACTGGATTGGACGCTGTCCTCAAAGCACTAGCAGATGGGTGGGAACGCCGATGATCGAATTCAGGACAAGACCAGGTGTCCGAGGGAACATGACCCAGTATGAGCCCCGCCTCCCCCCAGATTTTTAAGTCGACCTGTGTTCTGTCCAGCCAACTCTTTTGTGAGCGAGGAGTCAGCCCAGCACAAGGGTGATCACCTTAGTTAAGAAGCAGATATTGTTGCAAATCAGAACCCGGTAACTAGCAGGTTCATTGTCGAAAGTATTGATCCTTAATTATTGATCTTCTCTGAAAAATAAAACAAGTCTCACTCTCTCCCCACTCTCTCCCACCCTCTCCCTCTCTGTCTCTCTGTCAATGTGCACTGATATCTATCACATACACGGGTAGGAATGTCAGGGGAAATGTTCAAAATGGGTGCAAACTTCTTATTGATTCTGCTCTAGGCCATCACTGAGCTCACGGCGACTGCTATGATTCACTATGATGCTCATCCCCAACATGGTAACTCTCCTCCTCCATCTCAAAGTCAACTTCACCCTTTGCATCTAAAAATATTACCATTTTTGGGGCGCCTGGGTGGCTCAGTCGGTTAAGCGTCCGACTTCAGCCAGGTCACGATCTCGCAGTCCGTGAGTTCGAGCCCCGCGTCGGGCTCTGTGCTGACAGCTCAGAGCCTGGAGCCTGTTTCCGATGCTGTGTCTCCCTCTCTCTCTGCCCCTCCCCCGTTCATGCTCTGTCTCTCTCTGTCCCAAAAATAAATAAAAACGTTGAAAAAAAAATTTAAAAAAAAATTTTTTTTTTTATAAAAATATTACCATTTTAAACGTCTGAGAAACAAGAAACCTTTGCTATTGCATAAATACCAGTCCCTGTAGAATCCCCCCCCAAGAGGCAGGGACACTTTTCACTGAGCTCCATGACAATCCCAACCTCTCTGATGGTGGGTAGATGAATGCTCTGGCTATTCCTTGCGGGGGGCAGGGAGTGGGGGGGGGGTGATGTGGCCTCGAGGGGCCCCCTTGAGGAGCTCTCTTTCTTTTTCACACACTGAGTCCTAGGCTCACTCAGTCTCTAAACCATGTCAACCTGCAGAACCCAGGAACCCCATGCAACAGAGCCAGTCTGCAGAGCTACCCAAGTTCTCACTGAATGAAGACCCAGCTAACACCTTCAAGAAGCCCTAAATACCGAAACCATTATGATGTCACAGATCTCAATTGAAGACATTAAGCAACAGAATGCATGTTAGGAGATTTAATGAAGTTCTGACTTTCTCATGTAACATCTTTGATTTTTAAATTAAAAAAAAGAAAGAGCCCAAATGTCCATCGCCTGATGAATGGATACAGAAGATAAATATGTATAATGGAATATTAGTCAGCAATCAAAAAGAATAAAATCTTGCCATTTGCAACTACATGGATGGAACTGGAGTGTATTATGCTAAGTGAAATGAGCCAGAGAAAGACAAATATCGTATGACTTCACTCACATGAGGAATTTACGATACAAAACAGATGAACATAAGGGAAGGGAAGCAAAAATAATATTAAAACAGGAAGGAGGACAAACCATAAGAGACTTAAATAAGAGAACCAACTGAGCGTGGCTGGAGGGGTTTGGGGGTGGGGGGATGGGCTAAATGGGTGACGGGCATTAAGGAGGGCACTTGTTGGGATGAGCACTGGGTGTTGTATGTAGGTGATGAACCACTGGAATCTACTCCTGAAATCATTATTGCACTACGTACTAACTTGGATATAAATTATGAAACAAATAAATACATTTTTAATAATCAACATTTTCTAGCATTAAAACATTCTATTAAGCCATTCTTATTATTAAATCATCCGTATGTTTTTGGATTAGAATCCATTGGTTATGGTATATTTTTCTATCAGTGTGCTCTTGGATTTATTTAGGATTTTTTGCATCAGTATAAGTGAGATTGAGTGGTGACTTTTTTTGTGCAGTTTTGTGGAGACTGTATTAATATTATGCTTGCTTCATGAAAAGAACTTGAAGGCTTTACTTCTCCTTCAGTGCCTTGAAACAGTTTAAATGACAGTAGAATGATTTATCCTTGAAAGATTTAGGAGAATTTCTCTTGAAACCATCCAAACCTGGGCTGCTCTTGACAACTTTCTCCATTTTTTTTCCAGTACCTAGTGTATTAAGATTTTCTATCTTCCAATGTCAATTTTGGTAAAGGGCGCTAAAACATAATCCATTTTATCTAAGTGTTCAGATACCTCTACAAAGAGTTGAATAAAGCACTCTCTCGTGATTCTTTCATTTCCTCTATAACTTTTATTTTTCCTCTAGCATTTTTTTTTAAAAGTTTGTGTATTATTGCACTCTCTCTTTTTTCTAGATGAAGATAGCTAATGCATTAACTCTTTCATCAGTGTTGTCAGAGAATCAGAATTTGGATGCATTTAATTCATTTTGTAACTTTCTACTTCAAAATTCATAATCTCTCCTCTGTCATTATCTCTTCCTCCCACTTTTCTTAGTTTATTTTGTTGTTGTTGTTGTTTTTTCAAACCAAGTTAGATACTTAATTCCTTTACTTTAATTCTTTCTCCTCATTACTCATATTTAAGGAGAGAACTTTTCTCTCAATGTCGCTTAAATGATGATATGCAATATTTTTACTTCTGCTTTTCTTTAGATTTTCTAAACCTTCAACCGGGAAAGAAATCCTGATTTTATGATGCCACCTTCAAAATTATTTTTTTAATTATACTATACATTTCCATGCCATTGTTCCTACCTTCGGGCTTGCCTCTTCTGAAAGTAAAAAGTCCTTCTCCAAAGCTACCTGGGACAGACACCAAGAAAGCAAAGGCCTACAACTATCATACTGCTGATAGTGGAGAGTGGAACTGAGAGGTAAAATCCAGGCGGGCAGGGGCGCCTGGGTGGCGCAGTCGGTTAAGCGTCTGACTTCAGCTCAGGTCACGATCTTGCGGTCCGTGAGTTCGAGCCCCGCGTCAGGCTCTGGGCTGATGGCTCAGAGCCTGGAGCCTGTTTCCGATTCTGTGTCTCCCTCTCTCTCTGCCCCTCCCCCATTCATGCTCTGTCTCTCTCTGTCCCAAAAATAAAAATAAAACGTTGAAAAAAAAAATTTTAGGGGCGCCTGGGTGGCGCAGTCGGTTAAGCGTCCGACTTCAGCCAGGTCACGATCTTGCGGTCCGTGGGTTCGTGCCCCGCGTCAGGCTCTGAGCTGATGGCTCAGAGCCTGGAGCCTGTTTCCGATTCTGTGTCTCCCTCTCTCTCTGCCCCTTCCCTGTTCATGCTCTGTCTCTCTCTGTCCCCCAAAAAATAAATAAACGTTGAAAAAAAAGAAAAAAAAAAGAAAAAAAAATCCAGGCGGGCAGCGGCATGAAACTCTCTCTTCCTCTCTCTACTCCCTCCCCAAGAACCCAGCTCCTTCTCCCTCTGTGCCTCCCCCTCCCCTCCCTTCCCCTTCCCTCCCGCCCTCTCTTCCTCTCTGCCCCCCTCCAGTATATTTTACTGAAAGAGGGAATGGCATTGGCCCAGAGCCTGACCTGGGAATGAACTGGTTATGTGAGGACCTGTTTCTGCTCAAACTTTGTCCGCTGTACCGGGGTATCCAGTATATTCGCTCTTTCCTCTTGTTATCTATGATTCGGCTAGAGTCATAAAACCCCAGCCACTTTCAATCACTCTAGAAAATCAATTCACGCAGTCACCAATTCCGTGAATATTTGTTGAGCACTGACCACAGCCCTATCCTGAGCATCAAGGACCCAGTAACGAGCAGGGACAGGGCTTCTCCCTCACCAAGTTAAGGTCCAGAGGGGCTCCAGCAGAGGCTCTGAGATTTCTTATTTGGGCTCTATGATTGTTTGGAGGGTGGGCTAGTGGTGCTTATAAGGAGATGAGGCCCCCTGCCACCACCAGGGAAGCCACCCTTGGCACATACTGTCCCTGTGCAACGCTGTGGTTTTAATAGAGGGGGTACAAGACGCTGTGGGGGCAGATAGGAGATGCATTTCACCTAACCTGTGACGGGAAGGCTTCAGGAGGAAGTGATGTGTAAGAGGAGGCTTGAAGGATGATTAACAGCGAGCTACCGAGGTGATGGGAAAGGACGATGCAGGTGCAAAAGGCTCAGAGGGAAAGAGGCAGGTGGGCGAGGAATGAAGGGCTGTGGCTGAGTAACCACGGGAAGGTCTCCAGCAAGCCGTCTCTTGAAAGGAGTAAAGGGAGTGCATTGGGCTGGTGGTCGTGCGTGGGAAAGGAAGGGAGGGAGGGAGGAAGGGAGAGGAAACAGACTCAAGGAGAATGAAGGAGAATGCCCCTTGAGTGGTGAAACCATGCCTCATATGCAGAAAAAGGAGATGAAAACAACGCAAGGAGAAGACAGGGGAGGTGGAACGACACGCGCCAAATCATGACACCTCCTGTTTGCGGAGACATCCCAGCGGCTGGGCAAGCGGTCCAAGCCAGCCTGGCAGACCCCGGGGATTTTCCAGGAGCCCCGAAGCTGGAGGCAGGGCGGCTGAGGTTGGAGGGATTTTCCACCTCGTCCTTTCCTCCATCTGACTCAGCTAAGGCTGAAAGTAGCCTCCGAGCAACTGACTTGGCCGGAACTCATGTTTCTGCCACAGCTGGTGGAGGAGGACCCGAGGCTACTGCCAAATTGAGAAGAAAATTAATTGTGATCGCCAAGGTTCCGGCCCGACTAGCTGGTCTCCGGGGACGGTCGTGCTGTCAGCGAGCTGGTCTGGGCTGTACACGTCGGCGTGGCCTTTGGGGAGAGTCAGACAGCCCCGTAAGGGGCCGGAGGGCCACGCATTCCACAGGGAAAGAGGGTAGCTATTCAAACACTCAAGTGCCCCAGGACTTCAGTTCCCAGTGATGAACTTGAACTCCAGCTCTGGGCCCGGAGGGGAGTGGAGAACAGCAGCCAGGCTGGGAGGGGTGTGTGAGGAATAGCCGAGGGCAAGCTGGGGGGTGGGGGGCAAGAGGGGCGCAGTGTTTCCAAAAGTGTGTGCGCGCTGGAGATGAACACCGTGATTTTCAGGAGGCAAGGATTAAAAAGTAAAATAATTATGTGGGGCTCCTGGGTGGCTCAGTCGGTTAAGCATCCGACTCCTGATTTCAGCTCAGGTCATGATCTCCCACTTTGTGAGATCTAGCCCCACATCAGGCTCCCAGCCCACAGTGTGAAGCTGCCTTGGGATTCCCTCCCTCCTTCTCTCTCTGCCTCTCCCCCATGCTCTCTCTCTCTCAAAATAAATAAACTTTAAGAAAAAGTAAAACAGTATGTGTTTATTTTAATGCATGTTTAGAAAACTTCACATGTAAATTCCAGAACTTCATTTGTTTGGGATTAGGCTAAAGTAGGCACTCAGTTTAGAATGGGCGACAGTTTAAAGAAAAATACTAAGTCCTAGCGCAGATGGGACACAAACAAGGCAAGCCTCATGAGGATAAAGCCCAGATGACTGACGTCCGGAAACGCAAGTTCAGGAGACAGAATGATAACTCTGTCCCAGGTGCTGTCTCAGGCAGTGGACATCAGTGATGAGAAGAAGCAGGACGCGTCCCTGCCTTCAAATAGCTGATGTTTTGGTGGGGGGCAACAGGCAGTAAATGTGGCAACAAGGAAACCAATACCCAGTACCAAGGAACGCGCAGAGGATGGAACGGGGCTGGAGGGAGGGCGGCTGGGAGGGGTGCATCTTCAGGGAGTGGGGAGGCCTCTGACCAAGGGATGATTCCACCAGAATTTAAATGGCGAGAAGACAGCCAGGGGGGACAGTGAGTGTGGCCCTCATGCCCAGAAGGAGAGCCCGCGTGAAGGTAAACGGGGTTGAGCGGAAAGAGGTCACAGGGAAGAGAAACAAAAATGTCCTCATACCTATTATATGCCATAGGTAAGATAAATAATATATTATTCTACTAAATGCACCCAGTGGTTTGGTGTGATCAGTGTTACTATCAACCCTGATGGCAAATGACAAAAGTCAGAACTGATGGCTCAATTAAGCAACCCATCCAGGGTGCACAACCAGGTGGGATTCAAACTCAGGAGTACCCGTGGCAACCCCAAGGCCTAAGAACAAAGTGCACACCATTGTGCCATTCACCGAGGCTGTTGGGGGCTGTCCCTGCAGGTCAGGAGCTCACAGGTTATTCCCTAGCAGACCCCAAATGCACAGAGGCCACGGCCCTGCTCATCCTGTGAAGTGTGCATCTCCTTATTGGCCTCTCCTCCTCCTATAACACCTGTCAGGGTCCCTGGTAACCTGTCACCGGCACAAGTGCAGCCAAGGTCCCAGGTTCCACCAAAGAGTCCGCAAAGAGCCAAGTGGGAGTGCCTGGGTAGCTCAGTCGGTTAAGCATCCAATTCTCGATTTCTGCTCAGGTCGTGATCTCATAGTCGTGAGGTGAAGCCCCACGTGGGGCTCTGCAGTGGGTGTGGGGCTCCCACATGGGGCTCTGCTTAAGATTCTCTCTCTCCCTCTCCTTCTGCCCCTCCCCTGCTCACTCGCTCTTTAAAAAAAAAAAAAAATGAGTCGAGTGGCTCCTGATAGATCAATCCAGACATGGGCCCTGACTGAGGATAAATTAGCCCCAGCCATGAAAAAAACAATTGGAAGGAGGGACAGTGAAGTCTATTTAACCCCTCCCGGCCTCAGTTCCCCCATGGAAAATGAGGGAACAAGAATGGTCCTTGATTTGATGTGGGCTCAAACCTGACTCTGTCCTTCCAGCTGTGACCCTTGGGCCAGCCCCTTCCCTGCTCTGAGCCTCACACCCCTCACCAGGTTCTGAGCGGCAAGGAGGGAGATGTAAACCAAAGGGCACATGGAAGTTATGGGCAAAGAGTCCTGTGGAGGTGGGTGGCTGTTCTTCCAGAATCTAATTTTATTTGACTCCCATGGTTTCTCCAGCCACCGTGACATTTTGGCAACAGGAGTGGTTCAGGAGTGGGGCTCTGGGGCCAGACGGCTGTGTTGAATCCTGGCTCCGCTAATCCCCAGCAGGGGGATCTCAGCCAGTAGCTCAACCTGCATGCTCCCCGCTGTCCTCACCTGTAAGTGGGTTAGTAATAGAACCATCTCAGTGGTCACGGTGAGGAGTCAGTGAGTTAGTACACATAAAGGCTTCAGACTGTTCCCAGTAATAATCCCTGCCCTCAGAAGATGCTACTCTTGTGGGGCGCAGGCGGGAATAATGACCAGGGAGGCATCTAGGGTGCAGGGAATAAGCTGTTTCCTGATCTGGGATGTAGCTTTACAGGTGTATTCTGTATATAAAAGCTCATCGACCCGTGTGCGGAAGATACGTGCACTTTCTCTGTATCACAGCTCAAGAAGGCGTCTTGTTTTAATTAATGCTTGGGAATGAGCAAAATTCCTAGGAAAACTCCAGACTTTCAAAGTCTATGGAATTGCTGGGGTTTAAGCCACATGTCCAAGGGAGATACCAGCCACTGCTACCCAGGTAATGTCTGGGTTAGAGGTAGAATAAGTAGAAAACTTCACTGAGGAATAGATGGGATGTGAAGATAGGACAGGGCTGGCACAGAGGAAGCAGGGAAGGGGGTGGCATCCAGACAGCCAGGAAGGCAGTGGGACCTCTTAGGCTGGATGGCAGGGGTGTGGCTGTGGATTCTTCTCCCCCACCCTCAGGAATCCTTTGTGACTGTTCCATGGCTCTGTGACATAGGCCTGGAACTCTCTGGAACACAGCACACACCTCAGGGCCCATTGCCAGAGGTAGCACTGAGCTTCCGGCCTCAGATGCTGGATGGCCATCTTCTTTCTGAGGAGCCAGGGGCTGACTGAGGAGGAGGCTGAGAGGCACTTGGTGAACCCACCAGGAAATGGCTTATTAAAGGTTCCAAGAGAGACCAGAAAACTAGAAAATGTCTGAGAGGCACACTGGGCAGGAAGACGGAGCCAGCCAGCCAGGGTCCTTTCTGAGTCAGTTGTGAGTGGTTCTTGGATGGCTGCCTAGTCTACATTGCATTGCCCCTCCTAGGAAGTTCCATATGGAAGTTCCATATGGCTTGTAAACCACTGGGCACATTTCACATAACCTAAATACCTCTTAGATTATCATCTTCCTCATTCAGGAGCTTAGTAGGTCTTAGATGCTCATATTTTAAGTTTTTTTTGTGGCAGAGGCCAGGTTCTCCTCTCAAGATCCTTGAATCCATTAAAGCATTTAAGCTGAGAGATGCCGAGCCTGGCCTCTCCTGTTTACTTTTCCCTCCCCAGGCACCCGTGTTCCAGGGTGGGGCTCCACAGTCAAGATTATCAAGAAGTCCAGGGAAACAAAGTCATCATGCTTAAGAGTCCTCTCTCTGCCCTAGCACCTGTGAGTGAGTGTGGAAGTCCAGAGGACCTTGAGATCCCTCTTTGACAGTGACCATGGATGGGCTCACACAGGGCCCGCAGATCGATGAAGACGGCAGACAGACCTTTCAGCCCCTCACACCCAACATGGAAGCAATGTGGCACAGTGAGGCTGTGGATGTAGCCCAGAACTGACTTATAGGTGGAGTGATGGCAGGAAATGAGCCAAGGGATGGGGTGCCCAAACCATCCCGGCTTGCCTAGGAGGGAGGGGTTCCCCGGGACACTGGCCTTCCTGTGCTACAATCAGGAAAGTCCGAGGCAAACCCTGATGAGATGGTCATCCTACCAATAGATGAGGGCAAATTGTTTCCTGAGCCTCTAGCCACAGAACAGCAATGCCCCCGAGGCAGAGAATAGAGGGAATAGAATGTCCTGAGGGAAGAGAGGTCCGAATGGAAGAAGCTCACCAGAGAAATAGAGCATCTTCTCTAAGGTAAGTTTCCATCTTAAGAAAAGGATGCTGGAAATTCATTTAGGAATCCCTTATTAAAGGGTTGAAGATTTCAGGGAAACAGTCAAGTTTGAAGGGTCCCCACGTCCTGGCCCAAACCAGTAGACCACCACAGAGACAATGAATTGGGAAACTCCCCAAAGTGAAATGGATCAGGATGGTCTAAGGTCTCCTATAACTGAGAGATATCCTTAAAGAGCAGATTTCTGGTCCCTTAAAGCTCAAAGAAAGAGCCACAGTGTCAGCCTCAAGACAATCCCATTGACAGGTCCTTTGCCTCAGCTTGGCTTCTAAGGTCTCATAGTTCTGTGCCCAAAGTATTATATATCTACAATGGTTTCTTCAATTTTACCTGCAAAGATGTCCTATGTTTTAAAATACATATTTGGGGGGCACCTGGGTGGCTCAGTCAGTTAAGTGTCTAACTCTTGATCCCGGCTCAGGTCACGATACCATGGTTTGTGAGATCGAGTCCCACATTGTCAGGCTCTGCACTGACCGTGTGGAGCCTGCTTGGGATTCTCCCTCTCCCTCTCTCTCTGCCCCTCCCCACTCGCTCGCTCTCTCTCTCTCAAAATAAATAAACATTAAAAGTGACATAAAATACTTATTTTTTCAATTTCCTTCCTCCCACATTAGCACCAAGAATGAATACTATAGACCTTGTCCATTTTTGCCAACTGAATAAGTGCAGGGTATGGATACGTAGATACACAGATTTTTTTTTTCCTTTTCACACGTTAGATGTCGTATTAGTCATCGTCTGTTTGGGAAAAGAGAAACGACACTCTTAAGAGAGAATCTGACATAAACAATTGGGTAAACGTATTGGAAGCCCGAAAGAGTCAGGGGAAAGACAAAAGTAGCAAACGCTGGCAAGGCTGGGGACACAAAGGGCAAGGAGGTCACACACAGACTACAGAGCAAGGCTCATTGCATAGGTGGTGTGGACATCTCAGGAGCTTGGAGAAAGGGCCTCCAAGCGATGGACTGTAAGCACAGAGAAGAAACCCTTGCCCGGATGCCGGGGGGGACTAAGGTGTGCAACGAGGTTGGCTCAGGGAGGAAAGAATCTGGGAAAAGGAACCAACTGTGCTGTTCCTCGGATGACAGTGGGAGAAACAAGAGATGTAAAAAAAAAAAGAAAAGATCCCTCCCCACCCTCCTCCTTCCAGTGTTTCTGGCAGAAGCTAACAGGGAGCCAGCTAGTAGAGGAACGCAGTTCACAGAATTCCAGCCCCGGCTTCACCAGCAGAGCAGTGTGGATTCAGAGCTCACACAGTGCACGGGCCAAGTCGAGACTCCCAATTTTTATTAACCATATTTCTTTGAATTTCCCATTATATCCAGCCTCCATTTTCCTTCAATGTAGTAATACGTTGATTTGTAGGAGTCTTCTATACATTGTGATAATCCTTGCGTATCTTTTCTGTGGCACACCGGTCCTCAACCCTAGCTTCAGAGTTGAATGACCTGAGTTCCGTGCCATGTTAATTAAATGAGAAACTCTACACGTGCCTGGGTACAGGTACTTTTTGAAACTATCCTCTTAAAAACTGAGAAGCAACTGAGGGTGGATGGGGGGTGGGAGGGAGGGGAGGGTGGGTGACGGGCACTGAGGAGGGCACCTGTTGGGATGAGCCCTGGGTGCTGTATGGAAACCAATTTGACAATAAATTTCATATTAAAAAAATAAAAATAAAAATAAATCAAATAAAAAACAAACAAATAAATAAAACTATCCGGGTGATCTCCCAATGCCACCAATAAGAAGGATCCAGGAGCTCCCAGAGAGAGCATCCCTGTTCCCTTCAGCACCTTAAGTACTTGCTCTTTAGAGGACCTCACCCTTCTGTGCATCCTCTTAAGTGGAAATACAACCTACATGTTCTTCTTTCCTTCCGGTCTGGTCCCTACCTATGCACACAAAGTTACCCGGACACAGATGGCAATAAGGCAAGGGGCAAAGGGACACAGTGCCAACCTCTCCCTGAGCCAGCCAGTGCTGTCCCTTAACCAAGCACTCACAGGCAAAACAATAAGCTCTTCAGAAATCAATAAAGACCTATGTTAATATATATAACTTGTTCTTGAAGGGAAAAAAATCAATATTGTTAAAATGTCAGTTTAATCCCAAAGCGATCTGCAGATTCAATACCATCTCAACAAACTTCTGGCAGGTTTTTCTTCGGAAATGATGTTTCCTAAGGCTGCTGTAACAAATCGCCACAAAGCTGGTGGCTTGAAACAACGAAAAGGTAATCTCTCCCAGTTCTAGAGGCCAGAAGTCTGAAATCGGGATCACTGGGCCCAAACCAAGGTGTGGGCAGGATCTCTCTCCCTTTAGGGGCTCAAGGGGAGAATCTGTTCCTTGCTTCTCAGCTTCTGGTGGCTACCGGTGTTCCTTGGCTTGTGGCCACACCACACCAATCTTGAAGGCTACCCTCTTGAAATCCCTCTTCACATCACCTTTTCTTTGTGCAGTCAAATCTCTCTGCCTCTCTCATATACGGAAACATGTGACTGCATTTAGGACCCACCTGGGTAATCCAGGATAACTTCCCCATCTCAAGATCCTTAATTTTTTCCAGATAAAGTAATAATCATTGGATCTTAATCACCGAGATTGAGACATGGATATCTTCTGGGGGCAATTTTTCCGCCCACCACAGAAACTGACATGCTGATCCTAAACATATGTGGAAATGCAAAGGAGTAAGAATAGCGAAAGCAATTTTGAAAAAGAACGAACCTGGAAGATGCATAATGACATATATGGAGCACTATTGTGAAGTTACAACGAGGTATTGGGACAAAGATTTAAAAATAGACTGTCTGGGAAGGGGGTCTCGCAACAGGCTTACACACATATGATCGAGTGATTCATTCCATTCAGTGGGAAAAGAATAACCTTCCAATAAATGTTGCCGGATAAGTTGGCGAACCACAAAACCCCTAACTCACATTACACTAAAAAGTGTTTTAAGATGGTTCACAGACCCAAATAGGAAAGCAACAATGATAAATATTCTAGAGGGAACATAGCAATTTATCTTTTCCATATGACATTTACGATCTTGGGTAAGTGAAGATTTCTTAAACGGACACGTGCAAAAGAAAAAAAAAGTGAACTAAGCATTCAAGACGCTAGAAAAATAGTAACAAAAAATCAGTAGCAGCCTTGATTTCAAAATAAAGAGCTAGCTGTTTCAAAGTACTAACACCATTAATAAAAACCATTCACAAAGCGGATGGGAGGTTGATGGATGGCTGATGGAAATGCAGGTGCTCCACTCCCTGGCCCTGGCCTCACTGCCACCTTTCTGTTCTGTTAGCGTCCCACCCCTTGGCAAGAGGACTCCTGAAGGGCAGGTGAAGGTCATAGGAAACCCAGAGTCACCTGCCAAGCCAGAGAGCATCTTTATACATACAGATGTGTACAAATCTCAACCCCGCACCAGTGTTTATAGGGGAGACTTTCCAAACCAGCCAAGTGGGGCCCGGCCACGCCCAGCTGGGGGTTCTTCCCTGAGAAGACAAGCGCTGGAGTTCATGCTAAAGAAATAGTTACATGTGAAATTAAAGAACTGAGATGGGAAAAGCAGCAGAAGCTATAATGAATTACCTCCTAGCTTAGAAAATGATGTCAGGATTTCTTGAGGAAAAAACTGATCAAAGAAACTGGAAACATGTTCTAGAGACCACGATAACTAGCAAGAGGGGCCTCGACCCCCGAGCAGGCCCCAACACAGCTATACACAGGTCACCTATATGCTGGAAGCCCGGGTGAACTTGGATAGGAACGTTCTAGATGTCCTCCAGTAGAATGTATCCTTTGTGAGGCTCTTGTGGAAAACAACATTTCAGGGCTCTGGAATATTTTACTTATACAATTCAAGACAAGAGAGAGGAAGAAAGTCCCCACAGTTTGCCAAAAATGCTTCCATTCCCTCAGAGAATTTTATCTGGAGCCTCCTCAAGGAAAGCAGGAGAGACGAAAAGCACCAAATATGCAACTCCTCCTGCACGGGTCATAAGAGTCAAACTCGTGTCCACAAAAAGCCAAGGACTCCAAAAATTCCACCTCAGATGACTGAAGTAACACAAGAGTTGCATAAAGAAGAATAAAGGTGGCAGGAGCAAGGAGGGATACTTAGAAAAACAGGAGAAGAAATGGACCGTCCAGAACCCGGTCAAGATGAGGCGGCTAAGCAAAGACACAGCCTAGACTCTGAAATCTCAAACACACACAACATAATCCACATATAAATAGGAGGGCGCTTCTACGTCTGAACATAGTGAGGTTGGAGAAAATCCTAGCACTGAAAATCCTGGAAATGTAAGTACAACTTTCCGTGATGTCGTCCCATTGCAGCGTGCGAAAATATTTAGGCAGAGTTGAGTAAGAGGGAAAAGCCAGTGCACAGTTTAGCCCCCCCAAAACAAAATTAGGTCGACTTCTAAAGATTCGGCCAATTCTTTGGGACTTCTGTGGGAGACGCTCTGTTGTTTTGGGGTTTTGATTTGGATGACCAAGTAGTATTTAATCAAGTCTTTGAATGGATGTAAATGTATATGCTAAAAAAAATAAATAAATAAACAGGATCAAGGAACTCTGGGAGAGGGAGGGGAAGTCAGAAGGGAGAAGACCTGGAATGAACATCACCCATTGCCTGAAAGTCAAGGACCAGAGCTTATGCTGGAGCTCAGGGAAACACTGAGTCCACAGAGTCTGGTGTTGCAAGCATGATGCATAAAAGTGATCCATAAGGGTGTTGGAAGAGAATGTTAAATCTTTCATCTTTGTTTATTTTTGTCCCCCCCACACAAAAAAAGGCAGAAATTATGATTTTAAACTACCGACTATGTGGATTGACACTGGGGCCCTCCCTCGGAGAGCCCTGTGTCACGGGGGCTCTGTGGTTAGATTCCTTCATAATGCGAGGAGGTCACCAGCAGAACCATTCGATCATTTGCACTGTCCTGCAATGTGGCCTGTTCAATGGGTAGACAGAGTGTATTGTATAGTTTAAAATACTTGTAAAATAGTGCAAACCATGGCACTCACTTAAAACATCACTGCAAAGAGAGTTAGTGAGGAAAACTGTAAATATGGGAGCACCCGGCTGGCTTAGTCAGTAGAGCATGTGACTCTTGATCTTGGGGTTGTGAGCTCAAAGCCCATGCTGGGTGTAGAAATGACTTGAAAATAAAATATTAAAAAAAAAAGAAGGCAAAGAAAGAAAACTCTAAGTCTGGAAATAACAAGTGAACAAGAAAATGTCCTAGCAGAAACCTCTCCTGGACTGTCCTATGTGACAGCTACAAGCTCTGCGTGGCTATTGAGCACTTGAAATATTGCTTAGTGTGAACGAGGAAATGAAGTTTACATTTTATTTCATTTTAATTAATTTAAATTTGTATTTAAAACCTGGTACTCTGTGGATCCTGAGAAACTGAACAGAAACCCAAGGGGGAGGGGAAAAAAAAAAAAAGAGGTTAGAGTGGGAGAGAGCCAAAGCATAAGAGACTCTTAAAAACTGAGAACAAACTGAGGGGTGATGGGAGGTGGGAGGGAGGGGAGGGTGGGTGACGGGTATTGAGGAGGGCACCTTTTGGGATGAGTACTGGGTGTTGTATGGAAACCAATTTGACAATAAACTTCATATATTGAAAAAAAAAAGTCTCTCTAGTTTCCCACCAATAAAAATATGATATTTGTGGCTCAAAAAAAAAATAAAAAAAATAAAACCTGGTACTCAATTCCATTACTGGAAAACTTTTAATTTTTTTTTTAATGTTTATTTATTTTGAGAGAGAGAGAGAGACAGAGCACGAGCAGGGGAGGGGCAGAGACAGAGGGAGACACAGAATCCGAAGCAGACTCCAGGCTCCGAGCTGTTAGGCTCGAACCCACGAGCTGTGAGTTCCAAGACCCGAGCTGAAGTCGGATGCTTAACCAACGGAGCCACGCAGGCACTCCTTACGTATGCTTGAAATGACGAGTATGAAGCTATTCTGGCCAACTCGCATTCTGAAATTGAAATACGGATCAGGAGCTTCCAATGAGTTTTTAGCAGTGGATGAAGATGTGCTGTTAATGTAAAATACACACTGGGCTTCAAAGACAGGGTCTGAATAATACAAAGTATTTCATTGATCATCTTTAGATTATGTGTTGAAGTGGTAATATATGTAATACACAGGGGTTAAAAATATGTATCGCTAAAATTAATTTCACCTTTTAAAAACTGTTCCAATGTGGCTCTAAGACAATATAAAATTCCATGAGTGACTCACATGAAGTTCCCACTGGACAGACTTGGTTAAGATGATGTGCATTTTCCTGAACGAGAAATCCCGGACCAGGCCCCTCGAGGATCTTGGAAAACGTTCAACGTTGTCTACTCGCTTTGAAGTTCTTTGTTTGGTAACAAAGTCACCAACCAGAAAAGAGAAGAAAGAAAAACCAACACGGGCAGACAAAGTGCAGGGGTCATTTACTCGGTGCCAGACGCGGGGCTCCCAAGGCCATCATTCAAATGGCAAAGCCCTTCAAACTTTCAAAGACAATGGAATGACTCTCACCCCACCGCCGCCCTCCCCACCTCCCAGAGCTATTACGAAGCTAAGTGAGAAGCTATCTGTAGAAACACTGTGACATCTGCCCAAGGCCTGAGTAGAATAGCAGCCAAGTACGCACTTTTCCACATGTTCTGTAATCATCACCGCACTCAGTGGGTAGACGATTATCTCCATCTAATAGAAAACCATGGCACGCTGAGGCTGCGTCTCTAGCTCAGGTCACGTAGCTAACATACAATGGCACCTAGACAGCCACTCGGAACTATCAGGGAGTTCACGGACACTGATGAGGTGGATGAGGGATCTCACGCTCTGGCAACAATTCTCAAATGAGACACGGAGGCTGGAGGTCTCTCTGCCCCTCTGATCTGCAGGTAGCCCTTCCTGGTCCTTGGAGGGTAGACATTCTCTGTGGGAGCAATAGATTCCATGACAGCCGGGAGAGAAACTTCCCGAACGTACCAGGTCTTTCCAGATCTTTTCTGGAAGGAGGCTGGTTCTTGAAAGCCAGGACCTCATTCTTGAGCTAGCTCTGCACATTCAGGTATGCCCCCCGGGTGGCCTCAACATGGCCAATGCTCATTTGTCCAAAGCAACAGTTGACTCTCCAGGGCTGATTGGACCTCCAGCCGAGAAGCTGCCCTCATTCCCACAGCCCACAGCCCTCCGGCCGAATTCCTATTACCTTCAGCCCCGACTGCCTGTTTTTTCCCTTCTCAGTCATTACCAGAGGCAGGCCTGGCATGGGTGGTAGAGAAGGACAGCATTCACTTCCAGCCATTGGTGGTGGTGCACAGGGCCCGCCGCAAGCCATGGCTTCCAGGCCTGGACTTCTCTTTTGAAAGGTGGTAGTTTGACTTGGAATGAGGTGCGCCTGCACCTGCCAAGTTCAACACACAGTGGAGACCAACACAGCTCTATCCCTGAGAGGCCCCGCCTAAGGCAAGGCCCAGACAGGGCAGTTCAAATGGCGACCAGGGCGAGGGGGAGGCCCAGGCTCCAGAGCCGCTGGATAGAAGTGGGGAAACAGTGGTTGGAGGGCTGAGTGGCTGAAAAACAAGGAGGCGGCGATTGACTTTCCGCTGTTGCCTGCCTCTATTTTCCAGTCAGCTACTTTCCCTTTGGCTTAAAGTAACCCTATAAGGTTGATTTGATGTCTTGTGTTGTCCTTTGAACTGGTCCTCCTCAGGGAGGGTTTCCTGAGTTTCCGGGAGCTGGCAGGGCCTCAGAACAAAGCAAGCTCTGCCACACCCAGTCCCTTCCTCACGGGACACAGGCCAGCACCCTGGGCTACAGCTCAGCCGAGGACCTCCTCTCCTCCGCTGGCTTTCACCCCTTCTCTGCCACCATTCACGGGGGTGGAGGGGAGAGGCTGGGTGGTTGGAGGGGAGCACCAAGGTTAAAAGACATTCAGCCCAAATCAGCGACAGCCCTGGAATGCAGAAGAAAGTGCTAGCCCTGAGTTATGTGACCTGGGAGGAAGGCAGGAGAGAGCAGATCATATACCACTTCTAGGTGGCTCCTACCCCCCCAGGATGAGTCAGTTGCCCTGGCTTTCTTGAAGAGCTGTTTCAAGGTCTCCAAATGAGCTGATCTGAGGAGTTTTGTTTTGTTTTGTTCTTAACATTTATTTATTTTTGAGAGAGAAAGAGTGAGCACAAGCAGGGGAGGAGCAGAGGGAGAGAGGGAGACACAGAATCCCAAGCAGGCTCCAGGCCCTGAGCTGTCAGCACAGAGCCTGATGCGGAGCTCGAACTCATGAACCATGCGATCATGACCCGAGCCAAAGTCGGACACATAACCGACTGAGTCCAGGCGCCTGGAGCTGATTTAATTTTTAGCTGCTATTTCCTAACAGAGGTGAATAAAAGACCCCAGGCAATTGCCTACCTGGATAGCAGAAAGGGTCTGTAGGGCCCATTTCTAGATCCAGATGAAGCTACCTGAAACACTAAGTGGCTGCATAGTTTCAGTTAAACTTCACAAATTATTACAGAATTACTAGTTCTACCAGTCCTGACACTTCTAATAGCAGCTTAATGGTTGTTTATGAAACTCTCCCCAGTTATGGCTGCTTAGCATATCAAAAGGCTTGGGAAATACCCCCCAGATAACCTTGGGAAGAGAGACAGGCACAACCATAATGGGTGACTTTGCTGGGCTAAACACAGATCTCCAGAGGAGAGCAAACTCCAGTGAAGGTGAAAGCCATCCTTTAAACCAACCACAGATTTAAAAAGTGCTAAAACATAGACATACAGAGGAGCCACCATACAATATTCAACAACTCTCTTCTAAGTAATTTTAGATACCGAAACAAATGTTCTGCCCTTGGACTCCATATTATGTAATTCCCACTGTGATGACAAGGAAAGTCTCATACATACATGTTACAAGATTATAAACACAAAACCCTGTGTACTGTACCCTCTGGACAAGTAAAGGGATTTTAACCCCTAATATTTACCAAGTTTGATTCTCCCCTTTGCTGTCTTTAGAATATAGCAGTTGAATAGAGAGAGAGAAGATACCCCTCGGCTGCCAGTCATGGCTCCATTGAGATTTTACTGCATGTCAGGTGCTTTACGTACATATTCCTCTAGTCCTTAGAATAGCTCTTGGGGTTTTTCCTCCCATTTTACAGATGAGGCACTGAAGGATCCAAAAGGCTTATATAACATGCCATAATTACGGAGCTTAAAAGCGCCCAAAGCCAGGATTTAACCAGGGGCATCAAACTCCAGATCCCATGGCTTGATCACTATGCAACACTTCCCTAATTTGATAGTCAACTTATTTGTTGACTACTGATTTAAAGTTTTAGCTATCTAATTTACTTTCCTGATTGGGGCGGAGCAGAAATTGTGGAGGCACCACCAGGATCCGCCTCAGATGTTTTTACCATTTCCATGTTCCCCTCCCCCAGCTTCAATGCACCTTTACCTTTGAATTCATTTGCCACAAATTTGCAAGAAGTTTTGCAACAAACTCCCACAAATTTCGTGGTTTAAAACAGTATGTATTTACCTCCTTAACAGTTCTAGAAGTCAGAAGTCCAAAATAGGTCTCATGGGATTAAAATCGATATTTTAAGCCTCTATTTCTTCCAGAGGCTCTAGAGGAGAACCCATTTCTTGCCTTTTCTGGTTTCTAGAGATTTCCTTCATTCATTGGCTCATGGCCCCTCCATGTGTAAAGTCAGCAGTGGCATCATTCTGAGCTCTGCATCTGCCGTCACATCTCTGACTTTCCCGCCTCCCTCTTTCAGTTATAAGAATCCTGGTGATGACATTGGGACCCCAGGAAAATACAGGATAATCTCTCCATCTCAAGATCCTTATTTGAGTCATATCTGCAAAGTCTCTTTTGTTATCTAAGATAAAGTATTCACGGGTTCTGGGGATTAGGATGTGGAATTCTTTGGGGGTCATTATTCCACCCACCACACCTAATGGATGCAACAGTTTCTTTTCCAAGGACTTCCCTTCAGCTCCTGGAGCCACTTTGCCCCAGTGCACAGAGAGCTAGAAGTTCCTGTTGCTAACTGTCCTGGTTTGCCCCAGGCTGGGGGGTTCCGGAACATGAGACTTTTACTGCTAAAACCAAGATAGTCCTGGACCAACTAGAGGGGTTGGCTGCCCTACCCTAGAGCCAATGACTGATGGTGATACGTTGTGAAACCCAACTCACTTGCCTCAACAAAGACAAATTCTGAGAGCTAATTTATACTCCAGACTTTCCCTAGAAGATCAGGCTTAGGTTTCTGACTCTGCCTAAAATTACATCCTTGCCTCTCCCATCCCTGTCCTTCTTCCCCATTCCCTTAGTAAATTCTACTGGAAGCATTTCCTTAGCAAACCGCCTACACACCAATCTTCATCTCAAGACCCTCCATTGTGGTGACCCGCCTAAAAGGGGGGGAGGGGCACAGGAGAAGGAATAATAGCTTTGTTTCCATTTATTCAACAAACATTATTAAACTCCTATAATGTATCAGGTCCTACACTGATGAAGAGTCACACAGAAGCCAAACCCAATCCTCAGGAGGCTCACTTAAAAAAAACAAAGAGATAACTGAGTAGAACAATACAATGTGATAAGCATAGAGAGAGACATTCAAAGAAGATCACAGAAAACGAAGGGTGCAAACTACAAGAAAAGAGGTACAGGCAAGCATTGATCATCAAAGAAGCTTGGACTTTTTTTTTTTTTTTAGAGGGAGAGTATGAGCAGGGGAGAAGGTCAGAGGGAAAGACAGGAGAGACAGTCTTAAGCAGGTTCCACACTCAGCACAGAGCCCAACATAGGGCTTCATCCTATGACCCTGAAATCATGACCTGAGCCCAAATCAAGAGTTGGGATACTCAATCAACTGAGCCACGAAGTACCCCAAGAAGCTTGGACTCCTTAAAAGCTACTCAAAACCGTTAAAGGTAACACACATTTCAACCAATTTTTGTAAGTCAGAGGGAAAATCTCTCTGAAGATAGGAGATGGAAACAGAGATGGAAAATAGGAAAGAAAAAAAAAATCAGAGAATCATACATACCAGAAGTTCCAACATCTGAATGATAGAAGTTACAGAAAGAGAACACAGAAAATAGGAAAAAATTTTCAATGAGATAAGGAAATCCTCAAAATTGAAAAATATATCACCAAAAAGTGAAAGGACCACCAATGACCTAGAATGACAAGTGAAAAGACTCAGTAAAAGTGTATCTGTAAAATTTCAGAACCTCAAGAACAAAGCAAAGACTCCAAAGCTTCCAGAAAAAATTTAGTTAGGTACATACAAAAGCCACATTGAAATCTCATAGACACGATTGGTCTATGGTCTGTGCCTTCAAACATCTAACAAATAATTATTCTCAGCCTGGAATTCTATGCCCACAAACTGTCAATCATGTGTGAGTTTAAAATATATTTTAATGCATTCAGGAAACCTAAAACTTTTTATCTCCTGCCTTTTCTTAGAAAGCTACTGCTGACGTGTTCCAGAAAAAATAAGGAAGAAAATGAAGAGAAAGGAAAACATGGAGCCCAAGAAAGAAAGAACCCAAAGGAGGAATGACAGCTACATAGTAGGCTTAAAGAGTAACCATTTCAGGAGAAGTAAACTCGTAGAATAGTGTTTGGGGCTTTTTAAAATACACTTTTAACTACCTAAAAAATCATGTTAATACACTGATTCATCTGATGAAGCATTTGAGAAAAAAATTTAAGGATCAGGACACAGGTAATCGGTTGAAAAGGGAAACAATTATTAACACCAAGAAGAAATAAATAAAAAGGAAATATCATTATCGTGTCTTCCTGTACCCTGTCATAAACAGTATTTGCAGAAAGCTAATGATGAAGAATGCAAACTGACTATTGAATAAACCCAAAGTTTGCAAACATATAAATAAATAGGTGTAGTTGGTGTTACAAGCTGAATGGTATCCAAAATTCATATATCAAAGCCCTAATCCCCAGTACTTCAGAATGTGAATATATTTGGAGATAGAATTTTAAATCCAATATGATATGTCTTTATTTAAAAAAAAGGAAATTAAGACACAGATGGGTACAAAAGACCATTTGAAGACACCAGAAGAAAATGGGCGTCTACAAACCCAGAAGAGAGGCATCAGGAGGAACCAACCTTTACCGATGCCATGATCTTGGACTACCAGCCTCCAGAACTGTGAGGAAATAAATTTCTGTTGTTCAAGCCTCCCAGTCTGTGGTGCTTCGTTATGGTGGCCCTAGCAGATTAAGACAGA
This sequence comes from Lynx rufus, assembly GCF_022079265.1. Lineage (NCBI taxonomy): Eukaryota > Metazoa > Chordata > Mammalia > Carnivora > Felidae > Lynx > Lynx rufus. The sequence goes on along the minus strand of NW_025814867.1, from coordinate 8,397,743 downwards.
TGGGAAACATGTAAGTCAAATCTTCCTAAATTATAATAGAGAGTCACTGTGCAAAAATATCCAAAACTGATAAATCAAGAAGCTTAAAACGTGAATATAAACATATTTTTTAAAGTACTTGTTAGCTTTTAATGGACCTCCTTCCACGTGGCTTCAAACTACCAAGACATAAACCCCCACACACCCTTAATCTTCTCAGCTCTTCTACTGAAGAATTTGGCCTTCACGATGACAGGCTATTTGGGGAGCTTTTCCTTTCCCAAAATTTGGCAGTAGCCAGATCACACCACATCAACGACGGGAGAAACTCCAGTGTCGGTTCTGGTACCATTTGCCCATGTCTGCTCACTGACGAGGGTCCGTAGTTTATTGAGGTTGACAGTTGGGCAGAAGCTCTGCTTCCTCTTGAGGAGGTGATGCCTCGTTCCAACTTTTCCAAAGTAACCTGGGTGATACTTGCCGAAGTTGATCCTGTGGTGATGCACGCCACCAGCATTTCCCAGCCCCCTGGGTGCTTCCGGTGCTTGCCTACCCAGCCATGGCTCACGTGGTCCTGAAGTGTCTGGGTCTTCCTCAGGCTGGATGGCATGTTGGAATTTTTTTTTTTTTTTTAATTTTTGTGTTTGAGAAAGAGCGCAAATGAGGGAGGGGCAGAGAGAGACAGTGACACAGAATCCGAAGCAGGCCCTGAACTGTTAGCACAGAGCACAGGGGGGGCTCGAACCCAGGAACCGCAAGATCATGACCTGAGCCTGACTGAGCCCCCCAGGAGGTTAGGCTTCCGACTTCGGCTCAGATTCTGTCTCTCTGCGCAACCCCCTTCTCGTGCTCGGTCTCTCTCTGTCTCTAAAACATAAATAAAAAATCTAAAAAAAAAAATAATTAAAAGCTAAAGGAGGTTAAAGAGTTGCCTGGGGGGGGCAGGGGAGGGGGGGTGGTGGGGAGGGGGGCACCTGAATGGCCCAGTCGGTTGAGCGCTGACTTGGGCTCAGGTCATGATCTCACAGCTCGTGGTTGGTTCAAGCCCTGCATCAGGCTCTGTGCTGCCAGCTCGGAGCCTGGAGCCTGCTTCAGATTCTGTGTCTCCCTCTCTCTCTGCCCCTCCCCTGCTCGTGCTCTGTCTCTCTCTGTCTCTCAAAAATAAATAAATGTTAAAAAAAATAATTTAAAAAAAAGTTGCCTCAGAAGATTGAGGCAGGGTCCCACACTCCACCTTGAATCCTTAAAGACAGATGTATTTCAGAATTCAGATATTTTCCTATCTTTAAAAGATAATATTCACATACTATATCATAAGCACACAATTATGTGCACATAATTAGGGACAGCATCCCATAATTAACACAATAATTTTGCAAAAGGATTTTAAGTTTAGGTCAGGTTTTGCTACCAGAATGAGCTTTGGTGCTAGGGTACCCCCCAAAACTCAATTTTCAAAGCTCTTTTTGATTAAAAAACATGCAAACCAGTGAGTGTAATCTTGTGTTTGATATTTTTAACCATGTATAGCGCTTTGATAAAAATCAAAATCATTTTTGAAAAGGCTACTCTGGCAGAAGTGTGGAAGGAGATTTGGGGGAGTGGAATTATACCAGGGGCAAGAGGAGAGTCAGAGACTCACAAGAGAGCCCATGTGATAATGAAGCCCGGATGTAAGGACGGCAAGTGAGGCAACAACGATGGGTAAAAAAGGAGAAAGAACGACGGATTTCAGAGATCTTGTGAACAAATCAAATGGGATGGGTAAGAGAGAAGGAATAATAATGGACAAAACCCCAACTCTTAACTTGGGAAGTTGTGTCAAGGTACCAGCACTGAATGGAGAAGGCAGAAGGATAGGACATTTGGAGGACAAGGAGACAAATGTCCAAGATAGGACATTTGGAGGACAAGGTGAGGTGGGGCCTCTGAGACTTTCATTAGGGGATGTTTTGGAGGCATCGGAAGGCATCTGGGCTAATATATATTTGACATACCCCACGACAGAATTCCTAATGGGGCGGGGGTGGGGGGGAGGCCAGGAAGGGAAAAGTAGGGACAGGATTTAAGAACACAGCCCTCCTTCCTGCTTTGCTTTCTTTTCTCAATGAAGTCTTGACATGGTGAAGAAAACGACAAGCCCTGCAGTCAGTCCACCCAGTTCCCATGCCCCAAACCCCTGGAGGCAGCTCGCAGGGCCATAGACACTCCGGGGGTTCTCTCATGAAAAAAGGAAATCGCTCCTCAGAAAAGCCAATTCCAGGTTCAGTTAATGGCTGAAGTGATCATCGACAACTCCATTTGATAAGGGAAGCTGAAAATAATTCATCTTCTCCTATCTCCCCAAATCAAAATTAGGGAAACAGAGACTTACTTATCAAAAAGTGCGAGTTTTAAATTGTTTTTGAGGATGAGCTATTTCAAAACCAAAACTCATATGCTATTTAGGACATATCAGAGAATAAGAAAAGAAGGCAAACATCTCCATTCTTTTAAAGACACTGACATAGAGCCGACACCAGATCTTATCCATGATAATTGTTTTAAAAACCAGTCCAGGGGCACCTGCGTGGCTCAGACAGTTAAGCATTCAATTCTCGATTTCAACTCAGGTCGTGATCTTGCAGTTTGTGAGTTCGAGCCCTGCATCAGGCTTGGTGCGGACAGCATGGAGCCTGCTTGGGATTCTCTCTCTCTCTCTCTCTCTCTCTCTCTCTCTCTCTCTCTCCCCCTCTTTCTGCCCCTCCCTTGCTCATGCTCGTTCTCTTCAAATAAATAAATAAATAAATAAATAAATAAATAAAACTTAACATTTTTAAAAAAACGCTCCAATATTTGTAAATATACATAAAATGTCTAAATATAGTGGCAATAGAATCTAAAGGTATTTTAAAATTAGTTCAGTGGCATTTATTCCAGGAAGGTAGGCACAGTTAAAAATTAGGAAATCTTAGTAATATATTTCTTCAATATATTTGATCCACAGTGAATGAAAGGGAGAGATCATGTGATGATCACGAGAGATTTCCAAAAAGCATAAGACCCCGATTTTTTTAGAAACTCAATAAAATTAATAACTAACAGCTGGTATTCTGCTTGATGGCAAAACATAAATATTCCCATTAAAGTTGCAAACAGTATACAGTCGACCTTTCAAACATCACAGGGGTTAGGAGTGCTCACACTCTACGCATTGAAAATTAACATGTAACTTTAACCCCTCCAAAACTTAATGACTAATAGCTTACTGTTGACCAGAAGCCTTACCTATAACAAACAGTTGATTAACACATATTTTAAATATGTATCACATACTATATTCTTAAGGTAATCTAGAGAAAAGAAAATATGATTAAGAAAATCTTAGGGGCACCTGGGTGGCTCTCAGTTAAGCATCTGACTTTGGCTCAGGTCATGATCTCACAGTTCATGGGTTCCAGCCCTGCGATGGGCTCTGTGCTGACAGCTCAGAGCCTGGAGCCTACTAAGGATTCTGTGTGTCTCTCTCTCTGCCCCTCCCCCGCTTATTCTCTCTCTCTCTCTCTCTCTCTCTCTCTCTCTCTCAAAAATAAATAAACATTTTTTTTTTCTTAAAAGAAAATCTCAGGACGCCCGGGTGGCTCAGTCAGTTAAGCATCCGACTTCGGCCCAGGTCATGATCTCGCAGTCTGTAGTTCAAGTCCTGCGTCGGGCTCTGTGCTGACAGCTCAGAGCCTGGAGCCTGCTTCAGATCCTGTGTCTCCCTCTCTCTCTGCCCCTCCCCTGCTCTCACTCTGTCTATCTCTCAAAATAAATAAACACTTTTTAAAAAAAAGAAAAGAAAAGAAAATCTTAAGAGAAAATACATTTTTGGGACTGCGCTGTATTTTTCAAAATAAATCTGTAAGTGGACATGTGTCATTCAAACTTCATTCCAGAGTCAACTGTAAACATATTAACAATAAAATAACTTAGAAAACTAAAAAGTAAAGTAAGTACATTGATATTCTAAATGACAGGGCAAGTTTCCCATATTTGCAGATATTGTCATGACATTCCTCAAAAACCCAAATAAAATCAACTGGAAAACTATCAGAAATAACCAGCAAATTCAATAAAGTGATCAGTTACAAAATAAATGCAGAATACCAGTAGGTTTCTTATACACCAAGAATAAAAATCTAATGCACTCAAAAAAATTAGTGCAGGGGCGCCTGGGTGGCTCAGTCGGTTAAGTGGCCGACTTCGGCTCAGGTCATGATCTCGCGGTCCGTGAGTTTGAGCCCCGCATCGGGCTCTGTGCTGATAGTTCAGAGCCTGGAGCCTGCTTCTGTTTCTGTGTCTCCCTCTCTCTCTGCCCCTCCCCCATTTTCGCTCTGTCTCTCTCTGCCTTTCAAAACTTAATAAATGTTAAAGAAAAAATTTTTTAAAAATTAGTGCAAAAACAGAGCTCACTCTCTCTTTGAGAAGGTCAACTTTTAATAAGACCTACCTATAGCTGTTGAAATTTCAGAAAATGACTTCCATAAACTCACCATACTCTAGTACTACCTGGAAAGTCCTCATGTTTCCCCACTGATATTCACAACCCACTTTGAAGACCAATTCTCTAACAGGGAAGGCTAGAACCAGTGAATAAAGTGTAACAAAATAATTAAAACTCTCTAAACACACAAACAGATCCCACTCACATTAATAAAAGATTCATCTGAGTAAATCCAACAAACATGTACCTTACCTGTAAGATTAAAACCATAAAATTATACTAAAGGATCGAAAAGAACACAGGAACTTATGGAGAGGAATGCCATGTTCTTGTATAGAAAGATTAAAAATGTAACGAAGTCACTTCTTCCTAAATCTATAAATTAAGCCACTGTCAATCAAAATTTCTGGATAAATTTTCAAGTTTGAAATGTGTTAGAATAGTCAAAATATTCAAAAAAGAAGAATATTAAGGGGAATTCATTTTATCATATTAAATGTGCTATAAATCTATAGCACATCTATAGTTATTAAATATTGAAAAATGAATACCCTGACCAATGGAACAATATAGAGGGCATTTGTTTAAAGGGTGGACTTTCAAATCAATGAGGAAAATAAATGCATGAACTGCTTTTCTCACATAAAAACAAAATATTTTTCCTAAGTCCACTTCCTCATAAATCACTTTCAGATGAAGCCACAACTCAGAGTCTGCACTGGTCAGAACCCAGTGTAATCTGCATTGCTTTATTTAATCTCAAATACAAACCTATGAGATAGATGTTATTCTGTTTTACAAATAAAGAAAATGAAAGTTGAGAAACATGCCCAAGTTTAAGGGGTAGATCTGAGAATAAAAACCAGGTCAGAGAGGCTCCAAAGCTAATTCCCTCAGCCCCTTTAGTGAATCATTCCTTTCCTAGTCTCTCATTGGGCTCAAGGTAGAAGCCAAGTAAACCTTTTCTGAAGGTGTATTCCAGTGAGTCACATCTGTAATCGTGGAATGTCATGGACAAAGGCAGATCTTTGTTTAAACAATGCCCCGAGATTCACAAGATAACTGCAAATAAAAATATCCAAAAGTATACAGGTTCGGCTACCTAAAAAAACCCTACAACCATCCACTTACATCAATAGACAAATCATCTAAACAGAAAATCAACAAGGAAACAGTGGCCTTGAATGACACACTGGACCAGATGGACCTAACAGATAAATTCAGAGCATTCCATCCTAAAACAGCAGAATACACATTAGTTTCAAGTGCACATGGAATATTCTCCAGAATATGTCACATGTTAGGCCACAAAACATGCCTCAACAAATGCAAGAAGACTGAAGTTATACATGCACCTTTTCTGACCATAACGCTATGAAACTAGAAGTCAACCACAAGAAAAATTTTAGAAAGACCACAAATACATGGAGGTTAAATAATATGCCACTAAACAATGAATGGGTCAACCAGGAAATCAAAGAAGAAATTTAAAAATACATGGAAACAAATGAAAATGAAAACACAATCGTCCTTTGTGATATAGCAAAAAAAAACCCAAACAAACAAAAACAACAACAACAACAACAAAAAAAAACCTTTGAGAACAAAAGCAGTCCTGAGAGAAAGTGTATAGTAATACAGGCCTACCTCAAGAAGCAAGAAAAATCTCAAATAAACAATCTAACCTTACACCTAAGAGCTAGAAAAAGAAAAGCAAAAATAGCCTAAAGCCAGCAGAAAGAAAGAAATAATAAAGATTAGAGCAGAAATAAATGTTATAGAAACTAAAAACAAAACAAAACAAAATCAAAAAACAAACAAAAAAAATCTCATAGAACAGATTGATGAAACCAGGAGCTGGTTCTTTGAAAAAATTAATAAACTTGATAAACTTCTAGCCAGATTTATCAGAAGGAAAAGATAATTGATAAAGTTCTAGCCAGACTTATCAAAAAGAGAGAGAGAGAAAGGACCTAACAAAATCACAAAGGAGAGAAGAGAAATAACAACTAACACCACAGAAATATAATTATAAGAGAATGTTATGAAAAACTATATGTCAACAAATTGGACAACCTGGAAGAAATGGATAAATTCCTAGAAACATTTAATTACCAAAACCAAAACAGGAAGAAATAGAAAACTTGAACAGACCCATAACCAGCAAAAACAATGAGGCAGTTATCAAAAACTCCCAACAAAAGTCTGGGACCAGATGGCTTCACAGGGGAATTCTACCAAACATTTAAAGAAGAGTGAATAGCTATTTTTTATCAAAAAAATTATTATTTACAAAAAAATAGGGTGCCTGGGTGGCTCAGTCAGTCGAGTGTCCGACTTCAGCTCAGGTCATGATCTCACAGTTCATGAGTTCAAGTCCCATGAGTTCAAGTCCCAGCTCAGAGCTTGGAGCCTGCTTCAGATTCTGTGTCTCCCTCTCTCTCTGCCCTCTCCCACTTGCACTCTGTCTCTCTCTCTCTCAAAAATAAATAAACATTTAAAAATAAATAAATAAAAATAAATAAAAAAGAAAAATGAATAAAAAGAAAAAAGAAAAAAAAACTTCCAAATTCATTCTATGAGACCAGCCTCACCCTGATACCAAAACCATATAAAGACACCATTTAAAAAGAGAACTACAGGCCAATATCTCTGATGTGAAAACCTCAACAAAATACTAGCAAACCGAATCCAACAATACATTAAAATAATCATTCACCACAATCAAGTGGAATTTATTCCTGGGTTGCAAGTGTGGTTCAATATTCACAAATCAATCAATGTGATATATCACAATAATAAAAGAAAGGCTAAGAACCATACGACCATTTCAATAGATGCAGAAAAAGCACTTGACAAAATACACATCCATTCATAATAAAAACCCTCAAAGTAGGTTGAGAGGGAACATACCTCAACATAACAAAGGCTATATATGAAAAACCCACAGCTAATATCCTAAAAGGGGGAAAAACTGAGAGTTTTTCCTTCACAGGGACAAGACAGGCACGTCCATTCTCACAATTGCTATTTAACGTAGTACTAGAAGTCCTAGCCACAACATCAAAAAACAAAAAACTAAAAGGCATCCAAAATGGGAAGGAAGAAGTAAAACTTTCACTATTTATGGGTGACATGATACTACATATAGAAAATCCAAAAAACTGCTAGAAGTGATAAACAAATTCAGTAAAGTCCCAGAATACAAAATCAAGGCACAGAAATTTATTGCATTCCTATACACCAATAATGAAGCAACAGGGAGAGAAATTAAGGAAGAAATCCCATTTACAATTGCACCAAAAACCATAAGATACCCAGGAATAAACCTAACCAACGAGATGAAAGACCTGTACTCTGAAAACAATAAAACACTGAAGAAAGAAATTGAAAAATGACACAAATAAATGGAAAGACATTCCATGATCATGGATTGGAAGGGCAAATATTGTTGATATGTGATTACTACCCAAAGCAATCTACACATTTAATGCAATCTCTGTTAAAATACCAACAGTATTTTTCACAGAGCTAAAACAAACTCCTAAAATTTGTAGGGAACCACAAAAGACCTCAGATAGCCAAAACAATCTTAAAAAAGAAAAGCAGGCAAAGGAAACAATCAACAGAACTAAAAGGCAACCAATGGAATGGGAAAAGATATTTGCAGATGACATATCAAACAAAGGGTTAGTATTCAAAATCTATAAAGAACTCACCAAACTGCACACCCAAAAACCAAATACTCCAGTGAAGAAATGGGCAGAAGACATGAATAGACACTTCTCTAAAGAAGACATCCAGATGGCCAACAGGCACATGAAAAGATGCTCAATGTCACTCCTCATCAGGGAAATACAAATCAAAACCACACTGAGATACCACCTCATGCCAGTCAGAGTGGCTAAAATGAACAAATCAGGAGACTATAGATGCTGGAGAGGTTGTGGAGAAACGGGAACCCTCTTGCACTGTTGGTGGGAATGCAAACTGGTGCAGCCACTCTGGAAAACAGTGTGGAGTTTCCTCCAAAAATTAAAAATAGATCTACCCTATGACCCAGCAATAGCACTGCTAGGAATTTACCCAAGGGATACAGAAGTGCTGATGCATGGGGGCACTTGTACCCCAATGTTTATAGCAGCACTTTCAACAATAGCCAAATTATGGAAAGAGCCCAAATGTCCATCAGTTGATAAATGGATAAAGAAGATGTGGTTTGTATATAAAAATGGAATACTACTTGGCAATGAGAAAGAATGAAATCTGGCCATTTGTAGCAATGTGGATGGAACTGGAGAGTGTTACGCTAAGCGAAATAAGTCACACAGAGAAAGACAGATACCATATGTTTTCACTCTTAGGTGGATCCTGAGAAACTTAACAGAAGACCATGAGGGAGGGAAAGGGGAAAAAAAGTTACAGAGAGGGAAGGAGGCAAACCATAAGAGACTCTTAAAAACTGAGAATAAACTGAGGGTTGATGGGGGGTGGGAGGGAGGGGAAAGTGGGTGATGGGCACTGAGGAGGGCACCTGTTAGGATGAGCACTGGGTGTTGTAGGGAAACCAATTTGACAATAAATTTCATGTCAAAAAAAAAAAAAGCAAGCCTTCAGGCATCACATTTCTGGGCTCCAAGTTATATAACAAACTGTAATAATCAAAACAGTATGGTACTGGCACAAAAATAGACACATAGATCAATAGAACAGAATACAGAGCCAAGAAATGAACCCACAATTATATGGTTGATTAATCATCAACAGAGCAGGAAAGAATATCCAGCGGGAAAAAGACTGTCTCTTCAACAAATGGTATTGAGAAAAATGGACAGCAACATGCAAAAGAAAGAAATTGGGTCACTTACACCATACACAAAAATAAATTCAAAATGGAGTAAAGACCTAAATGTGAGACCTGAAGCCATAAAACTCCTAGAAGAGAACTCAGGGGGCAATTTCTTTGACATTGGCTGTATCAGCTCCTTTCTAAATATGTATTCTGTGGCAAGGGAAACAAAAACAAACATTAACTATTGGGACTACATCAAAATAAAAAAGTTTCTGCACAGTGAAGTAAATAATCAACAAAACTAAAAGGCAACCTAGAAAATGGGAGCAGATGTTTGCAAATGACATATCCGATAAAAGGCTAATATCCAAAATATGTAAAGAACTTCTACAACTCAACACCCCCAAAACAAATAATCCAATTTAAAAATGGGCAGAAGACATGAATAGACATTTTTCCAAAGAATGGACACATGAAAAAAATGCTCAACATCACTTATCATCAGGGAAATGCAAACCCAAACTATAATGAGGTATCACCTCACACCTCTCAGAATGGCTAAAATCAAGAACATAAGAAACAACAGGTGTTAGCAAGGATGTGGAGAAAGAGGAACCCTTGCGCACTGTTGGTGGGAATGCAAACTGGTGCAGCCACTCTGGAAAACAGTATGGAAGTTTCTCAAAAAGTTAAAAATAGAGCTACCATACAATCCAGAAGTCACACTAGTAGTTACTTACCCAAAGAAATCAAAAATACTAATTCAAAGGGAGACATGTACTCCAATGTTTATAGTAGCATTATCTTCAAGAGTCAAATTATGGAAGCTGCCCAAGTGTCCATCAATGGATGAACATATAAAGATGTCGCATATACAATGGAATATTACTTGGCCATAAAAAGGAATGGAATCTCACCATTGGCAATGACATGGATGGAACTGGAGAGTATTATGCTAAACAATATAAGTCAGTCAGAGAAAGGTAAAGACCATACAATTTCACTCATGTGAGGAATTTAAGAAACAAAACAAAGGAGCAAAGGGAGAAAAAAGTGAGAGCAAGAAACAGACTCTTACCTATAGAGAACAAACTGATTGTCACCAAAGAGGAGGGCCTGGAGGGATGAATGAAATAGGGGTTGGCGACTAAGGAGTGCACTTGTGATGAGTGCTGGACATTGTATGCAAGGGTTGAATCACCACATTGCACACTTGAAACCAATATAACGCTGTATATTAATTAGCTAGAACTTAAAAACCTTTTTAAAAAAACCCTACAACTAATAAAAAAATTCCCATGATATCATACAGTTTATTAAAAGCACCAGTTTTAAAATTCTCTAACCATACATTCTGTACCAGAGAATGTTAGGTAAGTTATTCAACTGAGAATCATTCAAACTGCCCTCTCTGCCTACCCTCTCACCCAATAGCATCATTAAACAAAGGACAAGCCCAGAGTTCTGGACTCCACCCAATAGCCCCAGTAGATTAATCACCTCCCATGAAATCTTTAATGATTATACCACTAGGCCTTTCTATATAACTCACCGCTGACAGTGCACTTGTCACACTAGGTACTAAGGGTCTTTCTCATTGTCTGCTAATGGGGTCTCTGAAAACAGAAACTCAAGGTGTGTGGCCCTTGGTGGGTATTTAATGTTTGTTGAATGAATCGGTGAGTGGATGATGAATGAATGCTGACAGACAAATGATTAAGGCGTTACTTTTCAGACTAGACCAAAACAGGAACCAAAGCCCAGAGAGCACACTTGTGGGCTAACTATCGTGTGGCCACTTGCCTAAGGCACTTTTCCATTTATAGAGAAGACTGGGGAGCTTTCCTGTCACATACATCTATTATCATAACATTGTTCCAGATGTATTTTTACATGTCTGTTTTTCACATGTCAACCTTCGGCTCCTTCTCAGAAGGGATTAAGGCTCTGTGCACATTTGTATCACTGACAGCTGGATCGAAGTCTAGAGCAGAGTAGGAGCTCACCATTTGCTGCTCCATGCATGAATTGATGATTGACTTTTGTTCTCTTATTCTACCAGAAATCCAAACACGAAAGCCAAGTTGACAGTCTTCTGCAAGAGCAATGATCAGGGACCCATGCATTTTCTGCAGTTGACTTGGCCTGAGGTTCCCTCCCATCTCCCCTTTGGGAGGTCTAGGGCCACGAAATAGTGGCTTCTGAGCATTGAGGGAGAATCTCGGTTAGACTGACAAGTGGGACAGCCATGGTGGAGCTGGCCCAGGTAGGATACTCTGAATGTACTTCATGTCCCATTGGCCATTCACGGTTGCAGCCAACAAAGAACATAATGTTGTGCCGAGAGGAAAAATAAATTGAAGAGAAACAAGACTTAAGTTTGCAGCTTAGCTGAAAGCCAAGAATACTTTGTTCTTGAACAGGAAGCTGGAGGAATGGGCATGACCCCAGCCTTCCAAAGCTGCAGATGCCATATCAGAGTGACCATCTACAGAGTTCCCCATTCCAAGCTCTGCTGTCGGTCAGAAGAAGCCAGAGAGTGCAACCAGAAGATGGGAGAGAATTGTTCTTGAGCCTTTCAGAGAAATTTAACATTATAATTATAGTGTTACTAATATTTAATCTTGAGGTTTAAAATTGTCCTAGGCCATTATTAGTCCTTTGAGAAACACAGACCTTCCTCTGCTAATAATAACCTAAGACATTTGTGGAATTAATTTGTAGTTGTGTTCTGTTCATGTTTTATCTGCATAAAATTCCCCAAGAAATTCATTAACCAGGATTTTTTTTTTTGTTATAGCAAAAGAGCTCTTATATTAAAAACAAAAAAGTCAGATAAAAGCTACTCCCTAGACCTTTCTCAATACCTAGGAAGCAGGTAACAGCTTAGGATAGTCTCAAAAGACCCCTGCTTATAAATCCCTTATATCAAATACAAAGCCCTTAGAGTAGATCTAAAGCTCCCAACTACCCCAACGTTCTCTCACTTTGTCTACTACTACTATTGGAATTAAAAGGAATCTATGCCCAAATCAATGTAAACATGACTTGAGACATAAAACTCTATTCTTTGTGTATATAGACACATACACCACACACACCCACACACACACACACGCACACGCACACGCACACACACACACAATTTTCCTATCATCTTAGTAATGTTATCAGTTATTTCTAAAGAGTTCTTTCCCTTTAACTCTAGTGACACAAGTAAAAGTCTATCTGTCTGATATTAATATAGCTAAAATTCCAGCTTCTTTGTGGTTTCTGTTTGAATGCTATACCTTTTCTCATCCTTTTCTTTTCAATCTATTTGCATCTTTGAATCTAAAATGTGTCTCCTGTAGACAGAACATAGTTGGATTTTGTTTCTTTTTCCATCCGGAAATCTCTGACTTTCGATTGGATTTTTAATCCATATATATTTAATGTTATTACTGATACAGTTGGATTTACAACTGCCATCTATTTGCTTTCCATACGTCTTCAGTCTTTTTTGTTCCTCTATTTCTTTTACTTTCCTTTTTGTCTGGTTTTTGATTATTGACGTATAATTGACATACAGTGTTACATTAGTTTCAGGCACATAACATACTGACTTGACAATTCTGTACATTACTCCGTAGTCACCATAATAAGTGTAGTCATTGTCCATCACCACACAGAGCTATTACAATATTATTGACTATGTTCTCTATGCTGTACTTTTCATCCCCATGATTGATTTATTTTATAACTGGAAGCTTGTACCTCTTAATCCCCTTCATCTAATTTTGCACATCCCCCCCATCCATCTCCTCTCTGGCAACCACCAGTTTGTTCTCTGTACTTAAGAGTCTGGTTTTTGGTTTGTTTTCTAGATTCTACATACACGTAAAATGATGTGGTATTTGTCTTTCTCTGTCGGACTTATTTCACTTAGCCCAATACCCTCTAGATCTGCCCGTGTTGTCACAAATGTCGAGATCTCATTCTTACGACTGAGCAATCAATACATTCCATTGTATCTATATACCACTTCCTTATCCATTAACCAGTGGACATTTGGGTTGCTTTCATATAGTGGCTATTGTAAGTAATGCTGCAATAAACATTGGGGTGCATGTATCTTTTCAAATTTGTGGCTCTGTTTTCTTTGGGTACATACCCAGTAGTGGAGTTACTGGAAAGGTTTTCTCTTCTAATATCAACTAATACTGGATTCTTTAACCTTTTTTTCTTTTCTTTTTAATTTTTTTTTAACATTTATTTATTATTGAGAAAAGGAGAGAGACAGAGCATGAGCATGGAAGGGGCAGAGAGAGAGAGGGACACAGAGAATCCAAAGCAGGCTCCAGGCTCTGAGCTGTCAGCACAGAGCCCGACACGGGGCTCGAACCCATGAACCGTGAGATCATGACCTGAGCCAAAGTTGGTCCCTCAACCAACTGAGCCACCCAGGAACCCCCCCTTTAACCTTTTTTTTCTAGGCATTTTCCAATTCACTTATCAGCTTGCATTTCCCCTAAATCAATGACAAGTTCTCTTTAAACCTGTAACTACAAAACCTGACCCTGAAGAATATTTCAAATCATTCACTATAGCCACCAATATAAAGGGAGAGGCAAGATCACCAAATATTTAATCAGGATTTCTCTTCAATGCTTTGGAAACATGCAAAACATTTATTCAACAGTCCATAAACACCGTGGGTCCTCTCCCACATCTATCCTCCAGAGCATGAGGCATCACCATAAATGAAATCCTGCTCTTCATTTCTTGCCTGATATAATATTCTTTTCCTTTTCTGCTAGTACTTGTATTCACTGCACACCAATTCTGGGTCTATCTTTGCTCCTTGAGGTATAAAAAATGAGTAAGATTCAGTGCTTGCTCTTTGAAAGTCAAAAAGGAGATAGAGACACACAAATAAAACGCTGCACTATGAAAAGAACAATAAATACCATTATTAAGTATTTACCACATGCTGGCTGGCCATTGAACTGTAAACAGACCTCCTGCAGCCTTTTGCCACGGTCCTATGATGTAGACCCTGTGATGATCCCCATCTTATAGATGAGGAGACCAAAGCTTGGAGAGACCAGGTTCTATAACTAGGTGGTAGAAAGATCATGTTACAGCAAGGAGGGAAGGGTCAGCTCAGCCTGGGAAATGCAGGAAAGACTTCAAGAGGGTTAAGTTTTGGTTGAGCCTTAAAGACTGAGGAGACTTCAGGGTCACGTACATTTGCCTTGCTGGGAATTTAAAACAGACAAGGTTGGAGGTCGAATTTCTAAAAGGGCTTTTAGAACTTCTTTTTGGTGTTTTCCCATTAGCTCTAACAAAGCCACAACATCACTAAAAAACTCAATGATCTGAAATAAGGTATACATGGAAGATCATCTTCTAATGTCCGTCCACCCCACTTGATCTTCCCCTCTTCCTAAAATGTTACAATTAGAGATTCATTCTTTGGGTAAGGTATCTTGTCTGCTCTCTGGAGGTTCCCTATTAAATGCTCAGATGAGACACGGGCTAGTTACTACCCATTAACACTCTAGCCTGAATCCATGTATCCACTCAACGATAGCCCTGGAGTTTGGCCACCAGTCACTACCTTGGTGACCCTGGGCAACGTCCTGAACCATAAATTGGGGATAATAATCATAGCAGCTACCCGATAGGATTGTTGCCAGGATAAAAGATAATTCACGCAAAGTACTTAGTACAATGCCTAGTATTTTGTAAGCACTTAGTAAATATAAGTAATCTTATAATTAACAAGACCGGAAGAAAAGGGAGATTAGAGGGGAAGTTTCTGGATAAGGGAAGGCCAATGAGGGCAGATCAGGGGGAGACTGTTTCTCTGGAGCTGAGGGTCAGACACACAGACATAGGAGACAAGAAGGCAGAGACTGGGTAAGTGGAGACAGCAGGTTACCATCCCTGGTGTGGTATTAGTTAAGTCTCCCGTGGTTACGTGTTAATAACCCTAACCTTAACTGTATCAGTCTCAGTCATCACTGTATCCCCAGCACCCAGTGCCTACTAGGTGTTCCATAGTGTTTGTTCAATGACTTAAGGAATGAATGAGGGACTGCCTTTTGTATTTCAAAATATACACCATATCCATAGAACACATTCCAAAATGTTCGTTGGGGGTTATATTGGCTTCACAAGATATGGCAGATGACTTTTTGCCTTTGTACATCTTTGTTTTTGTTTTTGTTTGTTTGTTTTCAAATTTTCTGCACTGGTCTTTAGTTTTATCATTTGGAGGGGAAAAGTTTTCTGGATGACTAAGGTTAGTCTGTTCTCATGTTGCCCTCATACAAGAGCGAATTTTCTGAAACAGAGCTTCTCAATTCTAATGTCCTTACAAATTGCCTGGGAATCTGGTTAAAACGCAGATGCAAATTCAGCAGGTCGGGGGCAGCACCTGAGTGTCTGGGTTTCCAACAAGCTCCCAGGAGGCTGACAGTGCTGGCCTGGGCACCACACTGTGAGAAGCCAGGTTACAGTCTAATGTAACAGAAACCCAGGCCAAACACACGTACAAAGAAAACAAAAAGCAGGAGGAGAAGATGTGCCAATGGACAGAGGACACCTCATCCGGAAGCCAACATGACTTCAGGACGTTTCTCTCTTAGATTATGGGTTCTTGAGGATTCTGTTTTGTTTGCTTGGTCTATTTGGAGGCTGCGCCGTTCAAAAGAAGAGATTCAAGTCTGTGAAAGCCCTGGGGATGCTCGTATTTTCTGAGCAAAAAGAAGGGCTCATTTTTTTACTCTGTCTTCCATTAAACACTGCCACTGCGGCTGTCAGTCGCATTCGCTTTAGATTAATGTCTCCTAAATTAATTTTGTGTTCAATAAACCTCCATAAATGTTTGTTCAGCAGACCAAATTGGACCCTTCGATTTAACTAAGGGTGCAAGTACAGCCACACAGCTCCCGTCCCCATTCACACACTGTTGGCCCTGCCTTCATTAGTCACTGTCAATGCTGGTGCTCTGCTAAGCTCCTCCATATAATCAAATGTTGCTTCCATTGAAATATAAGCCTCCCAGAACATAGAGGGGCATTTTCTAAATTGGCTGGAGAGGATTACAAAGCACTGGAGAAGAAAATAAGTACAAGTGGAAGCAATCCTTAATTTAAGATTCTTTGACAGCAGCAAATCTTCGCTTTCTTTTTTTAACCCTCATTTTCTCAGAGAATTTTTAAAACACTCCCCTGCTGCCCACCTTGTCCCATTTGGTTCCCATAGTCTAGACCACCAGCCCTGCTAAATCCTGATACTACAGACTTTGGAGTTGGTCCAGACGCCTCGTTTTACAGATTGGGAACCTGAAGCCCAGGAAGGCTGGACAACTTGCCCAAAGCCCTCCAAGGCTGCCCCAGACACCAGGGCTCTGCCATGACCTCAAGCTGTGTTGCTTCATTGTTTTGAGAGCTTGGGAGCGAGCGGACAAACCAGGTTGGTTGTTATTTTCCTATCAGGGTTAAGTCCTGGCAAACGGCTTCAAAAGTCAAGTGGTGTTTTAATAATCAGAGTAGCGGCACAGCTACAGCAGCGGCCCTTGATTTTTACTTTTTCATTACAGAAATTTTCAAAAATACTCAAAAGCAGAGAGGTTGCCACATCTCCATGCGGTTATCATCCCACCAGTTTCAGTGATCACCAACGTTTGATCATTCTCGTTTTTTCTAGTCACCATCTCTTCCCTTTTGTCTCAATTTTTAATACTTTGGATTATTTTGTTCCAGGCTTTACCCACTGTGTCTCCAAACGGTATGCATTTGCTGTTATCTCCAGATTGACCAATTCTAGGTGTCTCCTATTGACTTCCTATTAAGGCAAATCAAGACATAGCTCTCTTCCCCAGTCCAGCATCCTGTCCTCTGGTTCAGTTTCTCCAAAGATTAAATTCTAAGCCTCCTGCATAAATGGAATGAGACTCTAATATCTACCTGCTTCTTATACCGGCTTTCAAACAACCACTCACTGTCTCCCATGCTGCACCTCACCCAGCATTGGAAAGTTCCTGCGTCACCCCCATATGCGAGCCCTTCCTGCATTTTGCATGACAAACACAAGCAAACGAAGTGTGTGTATACACCCTCGCACACGCACACCCCTATTCACAGTCACACGTTCGCACACCTGGCAACCAGTTTTAAGCTTCATCCTGTCAACTAAGCTGTGAACCTTTCTTCCCTCCTCTCTCTGACTTGGTGTTTTGTGATTCAGGGCTTCAAATGTGTCATCATTTTTCTTGTTCTCCTTGTTGATTTTGGATAATTTGGGGGAAAGAAAAAGATCAGAGAAACATCTTTACTGTATCTTCCAGAATTTCTACCAATGAAGATTTGAACCCAGCTCCCACAGCTGATTAGCTTTCTCATTTTGAGAAAGAGACCGGTCTTTTCTGAATCTCAGTTTTCTCAACTTTGCCAATAATCCAGCTTTCCTAGGGTGGTGGATTGAATGATCCTGATGCCTGTGACACAGGGGAGTCCTGTTATCTCAAGGAATGGATAATGGTGGCCACAAAAGGTAGTACCTGGGCTTCTCCAGGCTGGAGGGCAGAAAAGTCCCAGGAATAACTTGGTACCCTGCTGGGCACCACCATGGATATTTGCCCGCATTTCTGATTCAGCTCATTGCCCAAAGGCCACGCAGGGGCGGGTGGGACAAGCAGAAGGCTCACCTTCCAAATCTCCGCAGCGACCACTCCTGTGATGGAGCCTCCCGCTGCAGTGAAAAAAACTCGCTGCAAAATTCATGGTTATCCTCACAGAATTGACATTCTGCATTCCACTGAGTGTTTCATTTTGTTGTTGTTGTTTTCTAGCAAATCAAAAGCTATCTGTTATCTATAAAAATTATTGTTTGATCCAGCAATCTCATTTCTAGGAATCTATCCAAAATATACACTGGCAAAAATAAGAAAAGATATGTGCATCTGAGGCTTTATTGCTGTGTCATATATATTAACAGAAAATTGGAAAAAATGTAAGTGCCCATCAATAGAAAAGTGGTTGAGTAAAATATAATACATCCACACAGCGGAGTGTTATACACCTGTCAAAAGATAGTATAAGGAGATAGTTGCCAGGATAAATAGTTAAGAAAAAATTTTAATGTGGTGATGTTTGCATGGCTCCTAAAAAGTGGTGGATATAAAAATATGCATATATATGCAAATGCATATTTTTAAATGGATGGATGAGCCACACAAATTTTTTAAAGTTTATGTATTTTTGAGAGAGAAAGAGTGCAAGCAGGGTAGGCGTAGAGACAGAGAATCCCAAGCAGGCTCTGCACTGAGCCCAATGTGGGGCTCGAACCCACGAACCGTGGGATCATGACCTGAGCTGAAATCAAGAGTCTGACGCTTAACCAACTGAGCCAACCAGGCGCCCACACACAGCCTTTTCAATGGTTACCTATAAGCAGAGGAGAATAAAAGGAATAAAATTCAGTCTTCTCTTAATACAGCTAGTTTTGAGGACTTGACTTGAACCACGCAAATAATTAACATAATTTCAAAATGAAATTAAAATTTTAAAGTGCAATCCTTAAAATCCAAACAACAAATGAATATATATACACCTCGGTAACAATCCCAAGAAAAAAATATTCCAAATGACTCTAAAGTAATTGCCTGAACATGTCTAGCAGGGTCTATCTTTAAAAAAAGAAATAACTGCAAAATTCCTGCTTTCAGTAACTACATTGTCAAGGAAGCATTGACATTATTACCCAACAGGTTTTATTAAGTGGGTTAAAAAAAAAAAAAAAAAAACAGGCAGTCACGGTGGCGTCACTGAGAATGTTTTTCCACGCAGGGGAAGGCGACACTTTGTCAGGTCAGCAAGATCTACTCTGTAATCCTAAATTTGAGGACAGTATCAATGTAAACTTACAAGGTATTTTACTTTTTAATTTTTTAACTGTTAATTCTAATTTTGCTTATAGTTTATTTATTTCTTGAGAGAGAGCAGGGGAGGGGCAGAGGGAGAGAAAATCCCAAGCTGGCTCTGCACTGAGAGCAAAAAGCCAGATGTGGGGCTTGAACTCAAGAACCATGAGATCATGGCCTGAGCCGAAATCAAGAGCTGGACCCTTAACCAACTGAGCCACTCAGGCGCCCCTTAACCCTTTATTTTAAAATAATTATAGATTCATAGAAAGTTGCGAAAATAGAGGCACTATGAACCCTTCCCCCAGTTTCCCCTAGGGGTTATTTGTTAGATAACATGGTACGGTACCAAAATCAGGAAACTGACATTGGTACGATGTGTGAATACAGTTCTATGCCTTTCTACCACTTGTTTCGATTTTTGAACTACCACGACCATCAAGGTACCGAATTATTCTATGACTGCAAAGATCTCCCTCCTACTAACCCTGCCTAATACACTTCCTCCCACTCATCATCCCTAACCCCTGGCAACCACTAATCTGTTTCCGTATCTATAATTTTGTCATTTCAAGAATGACATACATAAACGGAATCACAGAGTATGTGACCCTTTGACTGGCAGTTTTCATTCAGCATAATGCCCCCGAGATCCATCCAAGTTGGGTGTATCAATAGTTTGTTCGTTTTTATTGTATTCATTCCATGGTATGGATGGACCTGCCGAAACTTTCACTCATTGAAAGACACTTTGGTTTCTTCCTCTTTGGGGGTTATTGCAAATAAAGCTGCTAAGAACATTCGTGTTCTGGTTTTTGTATGGACCTAAGTTTAATTTCTCTGGAGTAAATGTCTAGGAGTGTGATTCTTGGGTCATTCCAGAAGTGTATGTTTCCTTTTTAAGAAATTGTCAAACCGTTTTCCAGAGTGGCAATACCATTTTGCGTTCCCACCAGCAATTTGTGAGAACCAGTTTCTCCGCATCCCTGCCAGCATTTGGTATAGCATTCTGTTTTTAATTTTGGCTGTTCAAATTGTTGTATAGTGATATCTCATCATGGCCCTTACTTGTGCTTTCCTAGTGACCAATGGTATGCAACATGCTTTCGTGTGCTTATTTGCCATCTGTATATCCTTCTCAGTGAGATCATGGCTTTTGACTTCATGACTTTGCCCATTTTCTAATTGGATAGTTGTTGAATTTTGAGATTTCTTTCTATATTCTAGATACGTGTCCCTTGACATCTATGTGGCTTGCAAATATTTTCTCCATGTAGCTTGTGTTTTCTTCTTCTTAACAAGGTCTTTCACAAAGCAAAAGTTTAAATTTTGAGAGGGTCCAATTTTTTTTTAATGTTCACCTATTTAGTCGAGAGAGAGTGTGAGCAGGGCAAAGGCAGAGACAATCCCAAGCAGGCTCCACTCTGACCGAGCCTGACTCAGGGCTTGAGCTCACAAACCATCAGATCATGACCTGAGTTGAAATCAAGAGTTGGATGCCTAACTGACTGAGCCACCTAGGTGCCCCAATGGAGTCCAATTTATCATTTTTTCCTTGTATGGATTTAGATATGTGTCTAAGAATTCTTTATGAAGCTATAGGTCCCAAATATTTTTGCTATGTATTCTAAAATTTTTATGATTTTTTCCCCCAAATGTTTATTTTGAGAGAGAACAAGCGGAGAAGGGGCAGAGAAAGGGGCACAGAGGACCCAAAGTGGCCCTGTGCAGACAGCCCGATGGGGGTTCGAACTCACAAACCACGAGATCATGACCTGAGCCAAAGTCCAATGCTTAACCCATTGAGCCACCCAGGAGTCCTTAAAAATTTTATAACTTTATGTTTTATATTTAAATCTATGACCCATTTTAAGTTAAATTTTATATAAGTTGTGAGGTTTAGGTTGAGGTTTGGTTTGGGGATTTGTTTGTTTTTGTTTTTGTTTTGACTTATGAATATGCAAATGTTCCAACACCATTTGTTTAAAAAGATGGTCCTGGGGCACCTGGGTGGCTCCGTCTGTTAAGTGTCCAATTTCTGCTCAGGTCACGATCTCACAGTTGGTGGGTTGGAGCCCTGCAGTCCTGCATCGGGCTCTGTGCTGACAGCTCGGAGCCTGGAGCCTGCTTTAGATTCTGTGTGTCCCTCTCTCTCTGCCCCTCCCCTGTTCGCACTCTGTCTCTCTTTGTCTGTCAAAAAGAGACGTTAAAAAATTATAAATAAATAAATAAATAAACAAATAAATAAATAAATGATGGTCCTTCCTCCATGAGGTACTTTTGTATCTTTATCAAAACTCAGTGTGGTTTATTTCTAGGTTTTCTACTTTGTTCTATTGATCTGTATTTCTACATAACTGTGCCAGTAACACTTGCCGTAATTATTATAGCCATATAGTACATTTTAAAATCAGGTGGACTGATTTTTCTCACTTCTTTTTAAAAATTTTTTTTTTAACGTTTATTTATTTTTGAGACAGAGAGAGACAGAGCATGAACGGGGAGGGTCAGAGAGAGAGGGAGACACAGAATCTGAAACAGGCTCCAGGCTCTGAGTGGTCAGCACAGAGCCCGACGCGGGGCTCGAACTCACGGACTGTGAGATCGTGACCTGAGCCGAAGTTGGCCGCTTAACCAACTGAGCCACCCAGGCGCCCCCTCACTTCTTTTTAAAAATTCTTTTAGCTACTCTTGTTCCTTTGCCTTTCTATTTAAATTTTAGAATAAGTTTGCTTGTTTCTACAAATAAATCTTGCTGGGATTTTAATAGGAATTGTGTTGGTCTATAGATTAATTTGGGGAGAAGTGACATCTTTTCTATGTTGACTGTGTCAATCCATGAGCATGAAATGTCTCTCCATTTATTTAAATCTTCAATTTCTTTTATTAACATTTTGTACCTTTCAGCATCGGGTCTTTACAAG
This sequence comes from Lynx rufus, assembly GCF_022079265.1. Taxonomy (NCBI): domain Eukaryota; kingdom Metazoa; phylum Chordata; class Mammalia; order Carnivora; family Felidae; genus Lynx; species Lynx rufus. Next base: position 8,375,670 of record NW_025814867.1, on the reverse strand, counting down.
TTGTTAGATTTATACCTAAAGATTTCCCTTTTCAAGTAACCATAAATGGCATGTTACTGCAGTTTCTGTGCATTCATTGCCAACATATAGAAATACAATTTACTTTAAGGGGCATCTGGGTGGCTCAGTTGGTTGAGTGTCTGACTTCGGCTCAGGTCATGATCTCACAGTTTGTGGGTTTGAGGCCCGCGTCGGGCTCTGTGCTGACAGCTCAGAGCCTGCTTCAGATTCTGTGTCTTCCTCTCTCTCTGCCCCTTCCACAACTCAATCTCTCTCTCTCTCTCAAAAATAAATAAACATTAAAAAAAATTTTTTTTAAAGAAATGCAATTTATTTTTATATGTTGATCTACCTGTGGCCTTACTTGGCTCACGAATTCATTCTAGAAATTTTTATGTAGATTTATGGGAATTTTCTACATAAGCCAGCATGTCATCTACAAAAAGAGAGTTCTTTTCTAAGCTTTATGCCTTTTATTTCCTTTTCTTGCCCTAATGCACTGGCTAGGACTTGAGCACTATGTTGAATAAGAGCGGTGGGAGCACCGGATGAGGGTAGAAGCTAGGTTGCTGGGGGTGAGGAAGAGGCATGTTTTGTTTAACTGATTCAGGGTAATTATCAAAACATTTTCCATCCTTCCAGACCATACCTTTTAGTCCTTTGGCTAGATAGAGAAGGCTTTTCATGGGCCTATTTTTGTCTGTGTCCATTGGCATTTTGAGTTGCCAGCTTCTGGACAAGTAGACAGGGTTACAGCCAATCTGGAACATAATGAGGCAAAGAAAATCCAGAGAACTTACAGCCACATTGTTCCTCGACTCATGAGGTCTCCAGCTGACCCACAACCTTCTCTATATCTTTCAGAGCCTTCATATGTTTACAATGTCCAGAGTTTGCAGCTGTATTTAGTAGAAAGCAGAGGGAGAAATGCATCATATTGTCTGGAATAAGACATTCACCTTTAAAGTGGATTCTTCTTTTTCCTTTTTGAAAAACTCAAAGAAAAGTTTTTTTAACATGACTCTCAATTGATAACTGAGTTGGTGATCCTCAGATGAAGAGGGGCACAAAGTCTCAGGCCTACAATTGCTTGGTGCTCCATCAGAATTCTGCTACTTAATAGAGAGGGGGCTCTGACATCTCTCCAGAAGCTTTCAGAAGCTCAACATTGCTCTTGAGATTGTCCCTAATACAAAGGAAACACTTATTCCAGGGATACCAAAGATAGGAAGGCAGCTGATGAGCAAAACCTAGAGCACACTATTCATCATGTGTCCTGAACTCCCTTAATCCAACCCATGGTCACTGAATCACTGCATTTGGAATTTTACCAAGAAAATCTTCATTCAGACCAAGAAAGATGGTCTATGAGTTGGAAACCTCAGTCAGCATTCTAAACCATTCCTACATGATAGTTTTATTCTCTCTTAAGTGTTCTCATGTCAGATGTCCCTTGGTGCCAACAGAATTTATCTGCAAACTTGGAGACAGGAGCAGGAAAATCAAAAGTCGATCTCGATAGATCTGGGCCTTGACTCCCTTACCTTTCCAATGTCTCCTTTATTTCGAAGACAGGTAGCAATTGGCTGCCCTCTAGGAAGAAGAATGATAGGGGGAGGAGCCCAACCATACCCTAAAAATAGAAAATGGAATTGAACCCCATGTCTCACTGTCCCCAGAAAAAGGAGATAGTTTTTTATCACCTGAAGCACACTGCTGTCTTAGGCAATGGGCAGTGAGATGTGTGCTCTGTTCTAGAGTATTCCACGCCTGCATCACAGAGTGACTAGTCACAAAGGGTACCCAAGGGTGGGGGAGGGGACTCCACCCCTACCACAGAGCCTAAGAGGTCCCACCACCTCCTGAGATTCTAGATGTCTCCCAACTTCTCTGGGACTTCCTACTTGCCACCCTTGTCCTGTCTTCACATCACATCAATACCTTAGTGTAATTCTCTATTTATTCAACCTATAACCCAGACAAGCTGGGTTCCTGTAACCTAGGAAGCCCTTTACAAGCCTTTTGATCTGCTTATACCACATCAATTCCACAGCCTGTGAAAGCCTGGAGTTTTCCTAGGAATTTTGCTCATTCCCAAGCATTAATTACAACAAACAAACAAAAAACACATTTCTGGAGGCATGATATAGAGAAAGTGCACGTATCTTCCACACACGGGTCGATGAGCTTTTATATACAGAATACACCTGTAAAGCTACATCCCAGATCAGGAAACAGCTTATTCCCTGCACCCTAGATGCCTCCCTGGTCATTATTCCCGCCTGCACCCCACAAGAGTAGCCATCTTCTGAGGGCAGGGATTATTACTGGGAACAGTCTGAAGCCTTTATGTGTACTAACTCACTGACTCCTCACCGTGACCGCTGAGATGGTTCTATTACTAACCCACTTACAGGTGAGGACAGCGGGGAGCATGCAGGTTGAGCTACTGGCTGAGATCCCCCTGCTGGGGATTAGCGGAGCCAGGATTCAACACAGCCGTCTGGCCCCAGAGCCCCACTCCTGAACCACTCCTGTTGCCAAAATGTCACGGTGGCTGGAGAAACCATGGGAGTCAAATAAAATTAGATTCTGGAAGAACAGCCACCCACCTCCACAGGGCTCTTTGCCCACAACTTCCATGTGCCCTTTGGTTTACATCTCCTTCCTTGCCGCTCAGAACCTGGTGAGGGGTGTGAGGCTCAGAGCAGGGAAGGGGCTGGCCCAAGGGCCACAGCTGGAAGGACAGAGTCAGGTTTGAGCCCACACCAAATCAAGGACCATTCTTGTTCCCTCATTTTCCATGGGGGAACTGAGGCCAGGAGGGGTTAAATAGACTACATTGCCCCTCCTTCCAATTGTTTTTTTTCATGGCTGGGGCTAATTTTCCTCAGGGCCCATGTCTGTACTGAGTGACCAGAGGCCACTGGATTCTTTTTTCAGACTTCTTGGTGGAAACTAGGACCTTGGCTATGCTTGTGCTGGTGACGGGGGATCACCAGGGATCCAGGCAGGAACTGTAGGAGGAGAGGACAATAAGGAGATGTACACAGCAGAGGCTGAGCAAGGCAGGGAACTCTCTGCATCCAGAACCCACTGGGGCATGACTTATGGGCCCCAACCTGCAAGGACAGCCCGCAACAGCATTGGCCGTTGGCACAGTGGTATGAAGGTGTCAGTTGGACTGCATTCCATTCTGGAACTCAGAGTCGTCTTCCAAGCTCATGTGGTGGGTGACAGCAGAATACACCTCCTTGTGGGTGTAGAGTCAAGGGCCCCTTGTCTTGCTGGCTGTTATCCAGGGACTGGAAGTCACCTTCAGGTCCTTTGCCACGTAGCCTCTCCATGGCCCTTCCCACAATTCTCTTCATTTCAAGGCCAACAAGAGAAATTTCTTTCATGCCCTGAATTTGTTTTGTCAGAGAAGGTTTCCTTCCTGAGGAAAAATTCAATTCTAAGGACTTAATTTTTTTTAAGTTTATTTATTTTGAGAGAGAGAGAGAGAGAGAGAGAGAGTGGGCAGGGAGAGGGAGACAGAATCCTACGGCTCCACACCATCAGCACAGAGCTCAACACGGGGCTCGAACCCATGAACCATGAGATCATGACCTGAGCCGAAAGCAAGAGTCAGACACTTAACAGACTGAGCCACCCAGATGCTCCAAAGGACTTAATTGATTATGTCAGGCCCACCCAAATAATCTCCCTTCTGATCAACTCGAAGTTGACTGACTAGATACCATAATTATATCTGAAAAATCCCTTTTTCTTATTAACATAATCGTGGAAGGGATATCTCATTATATTTAGAAGTGCCAGTCACACTCAAAGGGAGGGAATTATAGAGAGCATGCACACCAGGGAGTCAGGAATGTAGGGGCCGTCTTGGAATTCTGCTTATCACATCAGGTGAGGTTATTGATTTTGTACCAGGGACCTCATCTGAGAACAGCTACTTTAATGCAGCTACCAAATAAATATGAACATTTATGTGACGGTGAACACACTGAGCACAGAAAAGCAATGATTATATATCTCTAGACGAAGATTTCTAATCAAAATGACAAAGAGTTCAAGTGGAAACCCACTCACTACACTGAACATTTATTGATACTGGATACGTTTCTTTTCATTATGAAAATACATGTAAGCTCAAAAAGAGAGAAGAAGGACAAGAAGTTGAATGTAAGTATGCAGGGGTGAATGGGGGCTAAGACCTTTGGCTACTGTACTCTGAGGTTGTAGCCATATGGGACCGAGTCCAGCTGTCTGGGGCACCATGTTATTTGAGTCCTCAGCAGCATGTGAAACTGTTGACTGCCCTCTCAGGTCCACGACACATTTCTCTAAGCACAGGTGGTTCCAGTGCTTCCTGGTTTCTCTCCAGCCACTCTTCACCCTTCTTCTCAGTCTCCTTTGCATGCTCTTCTTTTCCCTGCCCTCAGGTTGTTGCTCAAGGCTCGGTCTTGCATCTTCTTTTCTCAAGGGATATGCTGTCCTGGAATACGCCAACACAATCCATAGCTTCAAAGACCATCCCTGTGTTGAGATTTCTCAGTCTTTATCTCCCTCCAGGTCTCTTTTCCTGAAAAGCAGCCCCGTGTATCCACTCACCTCCAAGACAGCACCACCTATGGATCTTCCAGGCCTTCAAACTCAACATGTTCAAATTTGAACTCATCCCCTTTCCTCTCCCCAGCACCTGCCCCCCCAAAATAAAAATGCTTTTCCTTCCATATTTCTCGTCTCAGTAACTGTCACCATCATCCACCAAGATGTTTCAAGCAAACCTGGAATTCTCCCTTGGTCCGTCAGTCTTCTCACTTGCCTATCTAAGTCATCGTCACCACCTATCAATTTCACCTCCCAAATGATCCATCCGCTTCACTCCATTTCCACAGATACTCCCATAGACCAGGCCATGATCTTCTTTTGTCTGCATGATGGAAATGATTTCCTAACTAATGTCTTCGCTTCTACTATTATTTCCTTCCAACCCATGCTCCACTTCTTAGCTAGAGGGATTCTACTAAAATGCAGACCTCCTCATACTACTCTTCTACTAAGGGCCTCATTGGCTTCCCATTGCTCCTTATGGTAAATTCCATACCGTGGCTTCAACATTCTCCATTACCTGACCCCACTCTAGTTCTCCAGTTCTGGTCTTGCCAATCCTCACTGCACCCTCTATAATACAGCCACACTGAACTTTGGTTCACTCTTCTCATACCCTACCCCATCCTCCCAACTTCTGCTAATTGTCAGGTTAAGTAACTGGATTGCACATCCTAGCCTCTTGGAGGGTCTTTCCTGACTCCCTCAACAAGGCTAAGGCCCCCCACAGAGTATATCATAGCATCCTGTACTTCCCCATTATATCTGTCATACATTATCGTAGATGCTGAAAACTCCTTGAACAAAGACACAGTGCTTGCCATCATCTGGTCCTCCTCTGTGTCCTCAGTGCAGCCATTGAAGCGGTGGGTAAACTATGTCCTTCCAGAAGTGGTAAGTGGCTGAACATCCCAAAGGCATTTCCTTGCTAGACCTACCATGAGAGATGTCACAAGTACTGAATTCTCTCAGGAACAGAAACACAGTCACTAGGAATCAGGCAAACAGAGAGGTTTTTCCCTGAATAAAATATGATTTTAATTTGCACAATACGCACATTTATAATAATAATAGCTGCATGAGACATGCAATAATAAGTTCCTAATGCTAACCTGGGGCAAAATATCTAATACAAATTAAATTGGCTCTGTTCCTAGGAATTTTAGTATATTGCATTGTGGATTTTTAGCCAAAATTGTGCAGAGCATAGCTGATTAATATTCTAATTAAAATCAGAATGGAACTATAGGAAATTGTTGGGTTTCCTCAGTAATGAATAAATAAATGCCTTCCTAATAAAAGTAGGCTCCCAATAGACATTAGTATTGACTCAGATGTCTTCTATGGAAACCACATAGCCCGCCTACCTAGAAGGTCGTGAGGCCTTGAAATGCTGCTGTCTCCAGAATCAACCCCACGAATGCCCTCCTGACTCTAGAGGCATTTTCGGCCTTTGGAGGGACTCAAGATGTATGTGCAATCATTTTCTTCTCTTTCATGCTTCAACAAGAAGAAACTGTCCCACTCAAACTCTTTAAGGGGCAGTTCATTGCACAATGTGATTTCGCCTTTGGCCACAGATGGTTGAAACAGATGTGGATCCTTGTACCAAAACGGGTCAGTCTGAAAGGCATGCGAACATATGGAGCCGAGCTGGAAATCCAAGTGGTCTTGGGGTCTAGGGAACTCCTCGAGGGCAGCCATGACCGTTCGCTGTGAGCCTCAGCGAGTGAGCAGAGCTCCAAGTCTGCATCGGCTGGCAGATGCAGCATTCGCTGTAGCAGAAATAGGAAATCATGAGGATCCAGATGGCAGAGTGAAATAAGAGTACATGGAATGTCTCAGAGTGCTTAAAATAAATCTTCCTTTTCTTATGCTACTTTGAGCCACTTTCTCTCCTTGCTATCCAACAACTCCTAAGATGAAGGGGAGTAGTGGCACCAGCCACGTGATTTCCGGCCCCGGTTCTTTTTTTTCTTTCTTTTTTTTTTTTTTTTATTTTTTTTCAACATTTTATTTATTTTTGGGACAGAGAGAGACAGAGCATGAACGGGGGAGGGGCAGAGAGAGAGGGAGACACAGAATCGGAAACAGGCTCCAGGCTCCGAGCCATCAGCCCAGAGCCTGACGCGGGGCTCGAACTCACGGACCGCGAGATCGTGACCTGGCTGAAGTCGGACGCTTAACCGACTGCGCCACCCAGGCGCCCCCCGGCCCCGGTTCTTAATTTCACTCCTGGTTAAGAGCTGTACCAGTGCCTTGGATGAGGACAGAGAGAAGGCCCTGAGGGAAGATGTGGGGGGTGTGACGCTGGGCAGAGCAGCAGGACCGAGATGAAAGAACTGGGGGCCAACAGAACTCCAGTAACTAGAAATAGGTAAATCTAACAAGAAAAGGGTCAATGTGGGTGAATATAAAACACACACTTGGACCGGAAAGGAAATCAACCAGACAGCCCAAGATGAGTGGTGGACATGGAGAACAGAAGTCACAGCGACGTACGACGAAATGACTGAGGGGGGTTGTTGACAAACATGTCTGACACGTCCGCGCTCATGAATTCGAAGCTACTATCTGCATGTATGATGCGCCAGGCACTCTGTTAGGTACTCTACATCACACGTCAACAATTTTACTATGGCCTTCCTAATATCTTTTTTTTTAATGTTTATTTATTTTTGAGAGAGAGAGAGAGAGAGAGAGTGCACATGCATGAGAGTGGGGGAGGGGCAGAGAGAAAGGGAGACAGAGAATCCCAATCCGCAATGCAGGGCTCAATCCCATGAACAAGGAGATCATGACCTGAGCCGAAATCAAGAGTCGGACATCTAACCAACGGAGCCACCCAGGTGCCCCAGCCTTCCTAATTTCTAATAAACATAGAAGGCCTCATTTTCAACAGAGCAACTGAGAAAAAAGAAAGAACTTAGAAGAGTCCTAAACTCACCGGGTTCAGTGGTTGCCCCTTTAAACTTTGGTCTCTCTTTCACAGCTATGGTGGTCATCTGGCCCTGCTTTTCTGGGGCTTCCTCTCCATCATTTTAACATATGTATTAGTTTGGAGATCCCAAAATCAGGTCCTGTCACGAAGATTCTTCTTCATTTTTTCGGATTTTTTTAATGGTTAGTTATTTTTGAGGGAGGGAGAGAGAGAGAGTGAGAGACAGAGTGCGAGTCGGGGAGGGGCAGAGAGAGGGAGACACAGAATGAGCCGGACACAGGGTTTGAACCCAAAAACCGCAAGATCATGACCTGAGCCAAAGTCAAATGCTTAACTGACTGAGTCACCCAGGCACCCCGTGACACAAAGATTCTAACACAAATGGTTGATTCCGGAGGTGATCTGGGGAACACCAGCAGAGTGGGGAAAATGAGGCAAGGAAGGGAAGGCAGCCAACTTGTTATCCAACAAGTTCCTGCTGGGACAGCTACAGCTTGGGTTTTTAGAGGGACCTCCAGGAGTTAGTGTAGGACACAAACATCAGAGTCGTCTTTCCTAAGGCATGAGAATCTGGGGTGTTTATCCACCACCTACTAACAATGATTGGTCGAGTTCTGCTTCTGGGACACCGATCTTCTGGCTTGCCTTGCCACAGGCTGTGTGCTCCCAGGGCCATATAAAAATCTGTTGGGCAGAGATTTACAGATGTCACAGAAGCAGCCTTTGTCTTACAGAGGTAAATTCTGAGGGGACAGGATGGGACACTGACAACTAGAAAACTCGAGTTTTCTTTGGGATTCATTATCCTTCTCCATGACTGTGCTTTTTAACTTGGTGTATGGAGCAAAAGATAGGCTGATTCTTTTATAGCAAGCAGAAGATGGCATAATCAGGAACCCATGAGAAAGGAAGAGTGTGTTATAGAAGATTCTTGCTGTCATGTTTCAGAAGAAACCTGTCTGGCAGAATCCTAAAGGGGACCTACTCAACAGCCCGCACAAGCGTCCCAGGGTCTGAGTATCTAAAAACCCCCATTCCAGTGCCATATCCTAAGCAGTCTGTTTGTTTTCGAAGGTGGCCCAACGAGTCAACTGGGCCCTAAGACACTGATTAAATTGGCTGAAAGCTGAATGCTTCCTGTTGCTTCATAAAGTCCTTGACGTTGCTCTCTTTTGCACTTGAAATTGGATATATATTAATTTTTTTTAATAAAAAGGGAGAGGAGGAGGTCGTTTTTACCTGAGCTGGTGGAAAAGAAAAATTTGACTAGCGCGAAATACATGTAAATATTACATGAAAATCTTCCTAGTGTGTAGATATCTTATTAAGATTTTTATTGTAATTCCAATATTGTTAACATATAGTGTTACATTAGTTTTAGGCGTACAATATAGTGACTCAACAATTCTGTACATTACTCAATGCTCATCGTAAGTGGTCTTTAATCCCCATCACATGTTTCACCCATTCTCCTCCCTCACCTCCTCTCGAGTGACCACCAGTTTGCTTTCTATAGTTAAGAGTTTCTCTTTTTTTTCTTTGTTTGTTTTGTTTCTCAAATTCCACATATGAGTGAACTTACACAGTATTTGCCTTTCTCTGACTGGCTTATTTCACTTAGCATTATACCCTCTATCTTCTTCCATGCTGTTACAAATGGCAAAATTTCATTCGTTTTTATGGTTGAATAATATTCCTGTGTGTGTGTGTGTGTGTGTGTGTGTGTGTGTTTGATTCTTAGTATTCTTGTATTCTTTGGGTAAATGCACCGTAGTGCAATTGCTGGATCATGGGGGTGGTTCCATTTTTAACTTTTTGAGGAACCCCCATACTGTTTCCCACAGTGGCTGCACCAGTTTGCATTCCCACCAACAGTGCCGGAGGCTTCCTTTTCCTCCACGTCCTCGCCAGCACTTGTTGTTTCTTCTCTTTTTGATTTTAGCCATTCTGATGGGTATGAGGTGATACCTCTTTGTAGTCTTGATTTGCACGTCCCCCTAGTGTGTAGACTTTTAAATCAGTCGGGGGCATTAAAGATGAGGTAGCAATCTGGTTTTTTGGAATAATTGTCTTCATGCCAAAAGAAATGCTCCACCAAAGCTTTTTTTTTAATACGAAAGGAAAAATTCTTAGAAAAAGTCTCCTCCCCTGAAAATATTGCCTTTCCTCTTTTCCTTCATTCCTATTTCTGACATCAGCCCAATCTAGCAGCTTCCTTTCACCATGAGTCAGCTCATAAGCATAGTCCTCTTTCACGACAACTATCCAGAATGAGAAGCAATGTGACAGCTTTCAATCTCTTCCTACCTAAATCCGAAACACCAATTCTTGCTTTACACACTTTTTCATGGATGCTATTCCAGCACTCCATAAATGACTAACTCATTTTGTAGTTATCTACATATCTTTTCCTAGTCTACATCATTGTACTACACTTAATAGCCCCCAAGGAAGACTCTTAACTATCTTATCCATCTAGAACAGTGGCACATGCCACCAGCATGGCTGCCATGTTTCACAGCTCCAGAGGGTACCATTTATGTAGAATACTGCAGAAAGCCTGGAATTGTGAACTTATTGGTGCTGGTCAGCATCAACCCAAGATTACTGCTCAACGGTGACCATGGCAATGAAGTCACTTCTCCATAGCAATTATGACAAATCCACTTATGACAAAGAAAGAATATGGTTTTGCAGGTGAGATAAAACCTAAATAGAAGATGGAAATTCAGAGTTCAACTAGTGCAGCCCTTTCATTTGACCCCACACTGTCCAACATCCAAATGGCTAACCCAGCTTGGAAATGTTGAGCTGGTTTCAGAATATTCTACACTATGTCCTCTGCCACAACACCCTTCATCCCTCACACCCCTACCTTCTCCTCCACTTCTCTCCCCTACCACACACCTTACCATTACTCACAGAGAAATCTGTATCAAAGGTATCAGACTCAAATGGCTGAAAGGCTAGGCAGAGGATATAAATTCATAAAATGGACCAAATGGGGATTGTGGTGACCATGAAGGGTTCTCCCCACCTGAGAGAGGAGCCACTACTCAGCCAATAGCACTATACAAGTGATGTTCTTCAGGAGAAACCCAAAGTCTAGATTATAGGAAATTTCCTGGATTTTAAATGTAGTAAATTAACTTCGATTATTTGTAAGCACCATATACCAAGCAAGTCACATCTGGCCCAGAGTTTTCAGTATCTGCCTCTGATGATGGAGCCCATGAAGGAATCAACATCTCTTCACCACTCACAGCTAGGTGATCTGTTATGCATCAGTGTCTCTGAGCCTTGGTTTCCTCATCCATAAAAATGAGATATTGACTCCTTCACAGGATTTTGTAAGAACTAAGCTTATATAAGAGGTAAAGAACATAGCACATGTGGCTGGCACAGTCAATGCTCAATGAAAGATGGCTGTTCACTTCCCTCTGCAGCAGAGACCTCTCTGCATGTGGGTATCGGTAGAATTCACCACAGCTTTCCACCTGTTCCTTTCTCTGCTATTAAGGAAAAATGCCCACTACTGAAGGCATTACGGAGTGGGGTGGTCTTCAATTAGTCATCTTCACCCCAAAACAGAGTTTTTACAAATCAACAAATTTGGTTTTGCATGCTTTCTAGCCTAAGGACAGTAAGAACAAACCAGTAATAAAAATAAAAGAATATAAGCTAACACATTGCATTTAAAGAGAAAACATAATCGTTATAAACATAAAGGTAGGGTGTTCACTTCAGGCCATATTTGCTGAAGGTCACACCATATCATGTGTGCTTGGATCCAATTTGCCAGGTCCTGCTGGGTGGCCAAGGGCAGAAGTCAGTTGGCAGCTAAGAACACAGTAATGTCTTCTCTCAAAAGGTGAGTGGGTCACTGCCTTTAAAAGAACTGAGCTGGGTTGCATTTAACTGTTGACAACGTAATAGCAGGAAGTGGGGCTAAGGCTTAGGGTCAGGGCAGAGGCCACTGGAACTGGGTAAGTCCCTGGAGCACCAGGCTGGTCCACTCCCTTTCTATCTCCCTCCTCACAGTGATGAAGGATGTCTGAGGGCAGTAAGATGTTTGAGCTCAGACTCAATGCCTGAATTACTAGTTGGACTTCCTGTGTTTCACTCCTATTCCTATTTGGTGATGATTTTCTTTTTTTTTAAGTTTTTTTTATTCATTTTGAGAGAAAGAAGCGGGAGAAGCAGAGAGAGAGGGAGAGAGCGAGAATTCCAAGCAGGCTCCACAGAGCCCAACGTGGGGCTCGAACTCAAGAATTGTGAGATCATGACCTGAGCTGAAATCAAGATCCAGACGCTCAACTGACTGAGCCACCCAGACAGCCTTTTGGTGATGATTTTCATACCTGGATCACAATAGGTAGAAAATATGCAAAAATATTTTGCAAATATGCAAAAAAATATGCAAAAATGCAAAATATGCATTTCCTCAAGGCAGCACAGATTCTGGAGCAAAGTTGCTACAGAGTCAGACAACCATGACATCTCAATTCCTGCCAGGCTAAAAGATCCTCTAATTTAAAATCAATTAAGTAACACAGAGAGTTGGTGATCGTATATACCCACCAGCCCCTTGCACTAGGCCTTCACACAATAAATACTGGTTATTGAATAAAATCAACTCGTGGCAGAGTAAATAATAACCCATGAAGTACACTCAACAGAATGAAGGCTGATACTCTCCAAATGCATGGGTTTACTCCTTCATTTTATTTCTTATTAACAGTATTTCTCCATTGGCATATTCATTCATTCATTCATTCATTCATTCAATAAATATTTATTGAGCACCTCCTGTGCTTCAAGCACACTTAAAAGTTAAATTCTGAGGACAAAAAGATGATCTTCAATTAGAACCTAAGGTTATGTCTACTCTATGAAAAACCACATGGCCCTTAGAACCATAATTGCACCAGATCACCCGTCGCGGATACCAATCTACAAGGCCCATGTGTCTAAGTCAACATATGTGTTAAAAACTGTTTTGCCCTTAAGCTTCCTCTGTGCTGCACTAACAGCATGTATTTCACTTGGTTTGGCCAAATTGAAAAGCAGCTTAAAAGAGGAAGGGGATATTTGCTTATGAATTTATCATTCTTTTGGATTAAAAGTTTATTTCATGTTTGAGCTGATGACTCTCAAACCAAAAGCCTTCAGTTGAAATATACCAAGACTGTCCTAGATCAGTCTGTTATCAAACAGCTGATCAGAGGGGTAGATGTGACAAGAACTAGGAACTTTCTGGTGGCCTATAAACATCATTTAACTACAATTTGCATGAAGAGAATTGTAAGAGCTGGTAATTGAAAGAGCAAATCAGGCTTGCTGCTCATCGAGATCCTTTAACACATATTGATTACTGTGTGCCATCTACTGTGCTCAATGTTTTAGCTAATCTTCTAGAATCCTCACAATAATTCTGTTTTTATCTTTTCCATTTTAGAGCAGAGGAAACTCAGGTCTTTTCGAGGACTTAATCACCTGCCCGAGGTTACAAAGTTAAGAAAAGAGGGAGCCAGGAATCCAACACAAATAATGAGTCCAGAGCCCCAGCTCTGAACCACACAATTTCTGCAGCTCTGTCATATACATCACTTGTGTGTCACCACCAACCTGTGGCAGCCAGACAGCCTCTATTCTCCATTTGACAGATGGCAGACTATAGCTCAAAACCCACAGCTCTGATGGGTTACAAGACAACAGAGCACAGATACACCACCTATGGCTGGCAGAGACTCGAGGAATTTGGAAGGACCGTAGCTCCTACATTGGCATGTTCTAAGATACTACACCAAGACTGGGGTCTGGTCACCCTCTCTCAGCTCAAATGAATGTTTTGGCTGATGCCAGGAGACTTGAGAAATGAAAGCCCAGTGCCAGCCTGAATGTGCCCTATACCCTCCCAGAAACCAGATTCAAAAGAGAGGAACAAATATCCATGCACATTGTAAATACATTTACCTCTTGACTCGATGATCTCCCTTCTAGAAATGTGTTCTACTGATATTCCTGCACTCGTGAAAAGATTATTCTTTGCCACACCATCTGTAACAAGAGTGGAAACAACTCAAGCATCCATCAAGAGGGAACTGGTTAAATTAATTATGGTAAAGCCTTTTAATGGAATACTACATAGTTGTGAAAAAGAGTGAAGTTTTCCATGTACTGATACAGAAAGGGGTCTAAGAATTATTGTTAAATAATATAAAATTCAGAAAAGCATTTTAGTATGCTATTTTTTGTGTAAGAAATGATGTACATATACAATCATACATTTATATATTTATATATTCAATAAATTTGTTTAGATACATTTAAATGACCTCTAAAAGAACACACAAGAAGCTAATAAAGATGGCAATCTCTTTGCATGTTACGGGAGGACAGTAAATAGTGTGGATGGGGCAGAGATGAGAGTGAGTTCTATGTATCTTTTCATAACATTTGCTTCTTCAATTGTGCAAAAAAGATGACCAGGGGCATCTAAGTGACTCAGTTGGTTAAGCATCCAGCTCTTGATTTCAGCTCAGGTCATGGTCTCACAGCTCATGAGATCGAGCTCCGCATAGGGCTCATGCTAACAGTGTGGAGACTGCTTGGGATTCTCTCTCTCTCTCTCTCTCTCTCTCTCTCTCTCTCTCTCCCCTGCCCGTCCCCCACTCGCACTCTTTCTCTCTCAAAATAAATAAATAAACTTTAAAAAGTTTTGACAATAAAAAAAGTACGACCATCTTGAGCCCAACTAAAGATCATCTGCACCTCTATGGAGACTGGGCTGCTGAGTCTGGGCATGAACAAGTGTGTGTTGTAATATGTATACACAGACTTGGGAACGTCTTCTCTACCCTGCCACTCCATGGGCTCATACTTGGAGTACTCTGTATCATTCGGTGTAGACCAAGCTGCTGTGAGAAATAGATCCAAACATGTAATGGTCTGACATGGTAAAAGTTGACTCCTTGCTCACGTACCTGGGAAGGGGTTCGAGTCGGCAGGCGACTCCCCTCCACCAGGAACCTTCCATCTAGTGTCCGCCCCTCTCATTCTCTAGGGCCTTGATATCACATATATCCAGCTGGCAGAAGGGGAACAGGTGCAGGAGGACACATATGCTCATATGCTCCTTTTATCAAAAGCCTTGGCCCAAAACTGACACACTGCACTTCCTCTCACATCCCATTGGTGAGAACAACTCACGTGACTACAGCCAACTACAAGGCAGGCTAGGAACGCAGTCGCTAGCTGGGCAACCTCTTTCCATCTCACCATTTGCCGTGGAAGGGGAGAGTAGACAGTCACCCATCTCTGACACCACCTCTATCCCCATTACTGAAGGAATTCTGGAAGGATTACTAGGGATCATTCATCTAGCAAACCCTTCCAAGGAACCCGTGTGTCAGTCCCTGCTGATATAAAGAATACTGTGATGTGGTTTGTGGTTTGTGGAGACGAAGAAGCTTAGCTCCCATTGGAATGATGAAAAGGGGGCCACAGGAACCAGTTGAAGACCTCAGTTACCCTGAGCCTCCGCACGGCCCAGCACAGGGATCAGAATCACTATCTTTTCCCAGTACCCATCACTGATTCTCTCATCAACGTTTCCTTGTTCCCTTGTACACTTTCTCTGTTCAGTTATCATCTATGGCAAGAGGACCTTTCAATGACCAATAGTGCGTTCTCTTCTTGACCCACCTGACTCCAATTCTAGCATTCATTTCCACGGGCACGGCTTCTTTATTTATTCCCCGGGAGATCACCCTCCTAACCCTGTCTGCCCAGGGCCTTCACACGTGCTTATACTTGTGTGCCCATATGTGCACACACGTACACACACTGAGGCTGTGATGTAGCCCCAAAGGAAGCACAAGAAGAATAGTGCGAGCCCCAAACCTTCCCCCAGCCTTGTAGGAAGGAAGAGAGAGACACATGGACAAGTATGCAAGGGGCAACAATTAGGGATCGATTTTGAGCTGAAATACCTCTGCCAAGGGCCTAAAGCAACACAGACGTGATCTCGTCCGCAGGATACAGCAGGTGAAAGCAACAGATGGGGACTCTGAAAGCTGCCGCGTTAAACTAGAGCATACAAAGGCAAAATTCATCCGGACCATGTAACTCCAGGAATTACTTTTTTACCACCAAGGGCCTGTTTTAATTATTTATATACATCACGTGGGCTTGTGCTTGCAAAGATTTTTCCTCCTAGAGAAATTACATTTATTAGATAGCAAGGTCTCATTTCCCCTGTGTCTTATTAAGCAAAGACACGTGCCACTACCATGCAGGGTTTCTGATCATTCATTTGTTCACTCAACAAACATTTACCGAACCTCTACCATGTGCCAAGCGCTGGGGACACAGTGGAGAATGCAGCAGACAAGGTCCCTGCCCTCCCGTTCTCTCTGCAGATCATCAAAAGATTATAAATACATAAGTATACATTAGAAAGGAGAATAAAGGAAGCCATGAGAGAGCATGAGGTGAGATTTGCATAAGAAGGAGCTTCAAAAAAACGGCATCTCTGCCTTAAGGACCATCCCAGTGGGGGCCAGGTTCTCAAGAGGTGTGACCACCCAAACTTCAGGAATTCCCCCTAAAAGAGATGAAAACACTCAACTTAAAAAGGAAGCTGATAAAGTCTACCTGTCTTCTCTGTGCCAGAGACAGGGCTGGGCCATTTCTCAGCACTGTTTCTTCTCCCGCCCTGCCCGGGGCTCCCCTTCCCAGGTGGGTGACCTGTTCTTCAACTTTCACGGATTAAGAACCAAGGTTCCAAAAGTTTCAGTAGACCGATTGCACCTTCTGCTTAGTAAAAGGCAGACCAGAGAGTCAAACCTGGATCCAAAGCCCAAACGAGCCAGTACCAGAAGGTAGCGATGCTTAGGGGGGACCCTGTTTCAGCACTGGAAGGAAAGTCACCGAGAGGCAGCACCTGCACCTGCTGTGAAGGATGGATGGATGCACCCAGGTGACACTCAGGTGCTTATTCCCCCACAGATAGCGAGTCAGAGGCCCCTTCATCCCTTGGACCACCACATCTGCTGCCCGGGGCCTTGCAAACAGGTGGCCCATGGGAGCAGCCCAGCCAATGAGAGAGTTGTCCTTCTGTACAGATGTCTATAAATGAAATGTGGGCTTTCACAGATTCTGACCTCTCATGCTGAGTCCTTTGCAGGTCCCATCATCATTCCTGGCAGGACTCCCAACCTCCCATAAAAAGGAATGTGTGACCTATTTTAAAATTCCTCCAGGGAAAGAGTCAGCATGTTGCCTTGGCAACTGATGGAACCCTTCTAGGAGTCCTGCTTGGTTCTTCCTTTAGTCTAATGTACTTCCGCCCCAGTGCAATTCAAAGCCTGTGCTGGCCTCCCAGGGGTGCAAGAGAAGACAGAAGTGATTCCCTGTGACCATACCCTCCCACTGTCCCTTGCCCCGTGAGAGTTTCGGGGGACAGAGAAAGGGAAGCCGAAGAGGAAGCAATATGGAAAGCGAGGACAGGAGGACAATAGAAGGACCCTCTACCCAGACGTGGAGGCTTGGCTTGAAAGGCCTGGGCAGTCTCTAGTCTCAAAAATGTGAACCAGTTCTGTCACAGGGTTGCTGACATATCCCTCTGCCTTCTCCTCCACTGACCACTCTAACTTCCTGACCCAGCACTTTAAGAAGCCTGCCTCTCTACCAGCCTCACGGCCCTCCATGAGCCCCCACACCTCTGACCGACCAGATCCCCCATCAGGGCTTGCCCTTGGACCTTTAGCTTTGCCCATACATGCATCCTGTCACCCCTGCTCTAAACCAAAGTTCCTGGGGTGAAGCGCCCGTGCTGATGTTTCATTTCAGCCACCACATCGGCGCGCTGCAATACTCATTTCTACTGACTCCAGAGAGAGTCACAGACTTCTGTCCCTCTCACCGTGCTGTGGAGCACGTGCCTACTTTCCCACCAACCCCTCTCCCTGTGGATGAGAAACACCTGCACCCGCAGGCACCTAGACCTTGATGGGACCACCACAGAGCAAAGTCCTTCTGCCCTGGCCCTGGCCAGAAGGTGGGAGGCAGAGTTTTAAAAAAAGGAGTTTGGGATTAACCTGCCTTCCAGGACTATTTTGTCTACAAAAAGTCCAAGTCAAATTAGCCTACACAAAACCAAAGGAGAAAAGAACCTATGGACTCATTTCACTGAAAACCAGACTGGATCTGGTAGCTCCAACAATTTGATCTCCCTCCCTTGCCTTTATTCTATTTTGACTTCATTCTCAGCAGGTTTTTGCCCACATGGTGACAAAGATGGCCACCAGCAGAACCAGGCATCTGCCCTTCCAGAATTACAATTCCAGCAGGAAAAAATGTCACCTTTCCCAGAGTTCCAACCAAGTCCCAAAGCTGAGCCTCCTGGGTCGTGTGTCCAGCCCTAAATCGTTCCCCCTGGCAGGGCCTGAGTCGTGTGTCTGCTCCCTGGAGCTGGGAGAGTCGCCCCCACAAACCCTGTGACCCTGAATAGGGGAGAGGCGATACCCCAGTGCAAAATCAAAGTGCTGTTAGCAGAAGACATGGAGGCTGGACTGACCGCACAACAGATGTCCCCCACCATCTGCGGCCTTGTCTCTTCCTTTCTCTTATTCAGAATAGTGAGACGTGGAGTTAGAAGTGTCTCCCCCTTAAGAAACATCTTTAGCTCTGAAGGATCGGGCAGGGCCTGAGAAGAACCAAGTTGGGGGGAAGAAAAGTGAGTTGCCTAAAATTGGCTCTGACCCTAAGTTTACAGAGACAGGAGTGAATGGGGGTCGTATTTATTCGTTTTCTCATTGAAATCCCCAGCTCTGTTCCACCTTCAGGCCTTTCTCATTGGCTGTTCATTGCCAGTGGGACTTTGCAGACCTCAGAACAGTTTCCTTAATTATATGTCTGTGTTTAAAAAAAAATAAATAGTGGCGCTTATCACTCTGCCTGCACATGGGGACCTGGATGAGCCCACTGACGCAAAGCAGTTTCTAAGCAACTTGTGGAGTTGGTGCCTAATGCAACAGCCACAAGATTTGGAGGAAAAATAAAATAAAGCCCGTGGACTCTCAATGTGGAGCCAATTGTGATTGGTTCATAGAGGCTGCACGGGGTCCTTCGGGAGGTTAATTCCATCTCAGGCTGACAGAAAGGGGCTTGTTTCTGGAGAGTCGGGATCTCTCTGGTGTGGGATGCTTGATAAGTGGGCTTCTGGAGGATTCCAACAAGCGCTCTGTCCCAGGGAGACCCGATGCTGATGATGTGTGATAACAGATCGCTGACGTTCAGAACTGAGAGAGGCTCTGAGCCATGAGAGCAAGTCCAGGGAAGAAGGTTGGAGGGGGAGAGGGCAGGGCCAGGCTTCCTTGTGTCCCCCACCCCAGCCCTCGGCCCTCAGCCCTCAGCCCAGTGTGGCGCTACTGGTCAGAGGGCGGGGAGTGACGTTCTGACTGAGGAGGAGAGACTCAAAGCCACGGGACCGACCTTACGGCGCACAGAGAGAGTGAACCACGGCCAGCAAACGGGCGTCATGAATAAATGATACCAGCATTTGTATCTGGCTGCAATGCTCACACCTGTATGACCCTCGGAGAAGCATTTAAGCTCTCCTTGCCAAAGGTTTCTGGTTTTTACAGTGGAAATGATAACAGGATCGTCATAAAGATTAAGTGATTTGTGGAACACACAGCATTTTTCTCTGCCATAAAGGGTCATACCGGGCCTCCGTGGCCACTGCACTAAGATTCTGGAGAGTCTATTGGTCATTTCCATAATGGACTATATCCGTTAACTTTTTTTTTAAAAGATTTTATTTTCATAGGCCGTTTTAGGTTCACAGTAAAACTGAGAGGGAGGTACAGGGTCCCCACACACAGCCTGCCCCCACACAACCTACGCTGACGCATCATAACCACCCAAAGTCCTCGTCTTACTTTAGGGTTCACTCTTGGTGGTGTACATTCTGTGGGTTTTATGTGGTAACTTTTGCCGTGTGACGAATCCCCCAAAACTTAGTGACTTGAAACAACAACGTATTTAGCTCCTGAGTCTGTGGGTTGACAATTTGAGCCGGGCTCAGATGGCTGGTTCTTCGGACCTCAACTCACTCATGCCTCCGCAGTCAGCTGCCAGGCCATCTGGGAACCGACTGATCTAGGACGGCCCCAGCCAAGATGACCTATCTCTACTCAACATGGCCTCCATCCTCTATCTTGCTCGTCTGAATATGTCACGGGATGGCTGGTTATGCTCTGGGCAGGCACAATGTCCCTTCTACCACATTCTCTAGGTCAGATTAAGCTACACGACCCTCTTGGACTCAGAGAGTAAGGAAACAGACTACATCTTCCTGAGAGGAGCTGCAAGGTCACATTGTAAAGGGACATAACTACAGAGAAGGGAATCATCGTGGCCCTGTTTGCCATCCACCATAGCTCTGTTCAGAGACCTTTTTAAAAAAAAAATTTTTTTTTAATGTTTATTTTTGAGACAGACAGAGACAGAGCTTGAGTGGGGGAGGGGCAGAGAGAGAGGGAGACACAGAATCCAAATTAGGCTCCAGGCTCTGAGCCGTCAGCACAGAGCCCGACACGGGGCTCGAAGCCACGAACCGCGAGATCATGACCCTGAGCCCAAGTCGGACGCCCAACCGACTGAGCCACCCAGGCGCCCCTGTTCAGAAACCTTTGAGGGAAAAAACATTGGTTTGCATCCATCTCTAGACCTTCTTGGGAATAGTTCTTAGTCAAGTTGCTGACCAAGGACACCGTTCCATTAGAAAAGGCTGTGGAACTGCCCCCACAATCCCTGATATCCAAATCCAGTATCTATCTATATACAGCTAAAGCATAGGTGTGAATATAAACCAAGGGGAACTTAGGGATGACAAAATAAGGTATAATTTATAGATAAATTTGCTAACAATAAAAATCACTGACTCTCAGAAGAGAAATGGCCTTAGAAGTAATTTGATCTACCAGTTTTTCAACTTGTGTGACATGGAACCATGGAGGTTTCAAGAAGGTAAGTCATGGGCTCACTGAAGAGAAAATCAGATACCAAACAGCAATGCAGAGAAGAACTCTGGGCCCCTCACCCCTATGTCAACCAAGGTGTCCACAACTTTTTATAACAAGTCATTAGACACTTTATTGCAAAGATTCTTCTACTCCCTGTACAAATGTTCTAGGATTTCCCTGTGGTTACTTGGCTTCATTTGATTTTTACTACCCAACATCTTTCAGGGAACTAATATATGTTGAGGGCCTACACCAAATAAATCATTGTGTTGGGTCCTTCAGTATTGAGTCTGATTCTCTCTTCCATGTGGGTCTAAGGGTCTTTCAAATGTCTTCTTCAAGTCTGCCTTTATTCCGGGCAGCCACTAGTCAATTCGCCTCTTGTGTTCCAGCAAATTCTCAGTTTCTATCACTGCCCCCAGTTCAAGAGTTCCTTCTGTTTGTAGGAAACATCAACTTGGTTTTTAAATCCAAACACCACCAGCTCTATTCTGTTTCCATCAGCTCCAGCCCACCCAGGTATCCAAGAGCAATCCCAGTATAAGTGGCAGGAAATTGTCAGTAAATCCCCCATACTCCCACTTTCCACCTACAGCCAAGACCCTTCATTGCTAACACCTGCCCCAAGCCAAACTGGTATTAACAACACATATCTAGCCAGGAATCAGGGCCATTTCTCCTCAAGCCTGGTCCTCTTTGACTCACATGGCATCATCTCATTTCTGAAAATCCATTGCTAGATGATAAATAATAAAAATATTAGTAAGAAATGACTGAAATCTTTATTCTGAAACAAAAATCCCACAATGCAACATGAGGACAGTTGCTGTGAGAGAAATTTGCACCATCTGATAACTAAAATTTTATTCTTGGCCTTGCCATCAATTTAGCAAGAAGCATTAAGTGAGTCACTTTATCTCACTGGGACTTTTATTCCTCGTCTCCCTGGTCTGCTCCCCATGTCTTATGGAAGAGGGCCACCAGCTGCCTCCAACTTCTCTAGATTTCCAGCTCCCAGGCCAAAGAGCCAGAAGTACTGGTGAACCAGGATGCTAAGGGTTAATAGGAATGTCCCCATCTCAAGAGAGTGCTGGGACTAACTGACTAATTCTAAGATGACTGACTGACATTCCTTATCTGTTGAGACTCCATGAAGGTCAGAAATTAGTACTCAGCCCTGATTAGCACGTGATGGGGTAACACGTCTAGCTGGTCAATCCAGTGGGAGTTTCCTACGTGCATTAATATCTACCTCCTAAATGATGTGACCGCTAGGGAAAACAGTATGGAAGTTCCTCAAAAAATGGAATTAGAACTACTATATGATCAACGATCTCACTTCTGTGTATTTATCCAAGAGAATTGAAACCCAGATCTCGAGAAGATATTTGCACTCCTATGTTCACTGCAGCATTATTTACAATAGCCAAGAGGTGGAAACAACCTAAATGTCCATCAGTGGATGAATAGACAAGAAAAATGTGGTGTATACATACATTGGAATATTACTCATCCATAAACAAGAAGGAAATCTTGTCACATGCTACAACATGGATGAACCTCAAAGACGTTATGCGAAGTGAATTAATCCAGTTACAAAAGGACGTGTACTGCATGTTTCCAATTATATGATGTATCTAAAGTAGTCGAAGTCGTAGAAACAGAGAGTAGAATGGTGGTTGCCAGGGCCAAGGAGATGCAAATCAGAGGGCTGTTCAATGGACACAGAGTTCCAGTTATGCAAGACAAAAAAGTTTTAGAGCCCTTCTGTACAGCATTGTACCAAGAGTTAACAATAGTGGTCTGTATACTTCAAATTTTGTGAAGAGCGTATACTTCATGTTATATGTTTTCTACTGCAATAAAAAAGGATAATAACAATAACTATTTCCTACCTTCCCACGTTTGGGTGTTAGAGATATTTCATGTGAAAATGGTTTGGAAGCAGGCCAAGTACTATGCAAATGTAATGGATTATTACTTTGATTATTACATTACCTCACCCATTTTTTTTCCTGTTTCAGAATGCAAGATTATCCTATAATTAAATCTAAATCAGAAGAAGAGGCTACACTTTACACCAAATCCTCCAGTAGTTTTCTGGTGCCACAGACCACACAGGGCAGCGGCACAAGTGAGCCCACACAGGCAAGACCCCTTAACCACAGACAGAGAGGAACTAATGGGCAAAGCTGAGAAAACACTGTTTTGTAGAGCTGCCTCCAGCTTGTATATGGTACCCAAAGGCAGAGCTGTGCTCTTCAGCGAGAAAATCAAAGATATTTTTCACACCCTGGCCAGAGATGTTTCAAAGGAGGAGTCAGAGACAGGAGCGTTGAAAAAATGCCATTGCATATCCACCTTAAAAGAAAATAAAATTCATCTCCAGAAACTAGTACAATTCCCAGTACATGGCATTCACTAGCCAATGTATACAGAAAATATTGGTTGCATGGAGGATGGGTGGATGGATGGAAGGAAGGAAGGAAGGAAGGAAGGAAGGAAGGAAGGAAGGGAGTAAAAGGGAGTAAACATGAATGAATGAACATAAAAATGCTCCCATGTCGGGCTTCTATCTTTAGGATTCTGTCTGGTCACCAAAATGATCAGAAGCTGCTATTTCAACAAGTACCAAGGCAGGCTTTCATCATGAACAGCTTTTCATGACCCAATGTTAGCCACAAGGCCACTGTTAGCTTGAAGGATAACTCTCCACAATATTACAAAAATGATCCCCTCTTGGAGGGTGATTAAGAAAAGGCACCTGCTCTGGGCTGGCACCACCAGAGCCCACACCTTTCATTGCCTGCTCATTGCCTCTGTGAGGTACTTCTGTGCAGTGCACAAGATGAACATCAGGACTAAGTGGCTCTGATTAGTTGTATGAGGAAGCAAAAGCTAACAACTTGGGAGGAGACAGACTGTGGCTCAGTGGTTTGCAGACTCTTTTCTCCAGTCCCCTTTCAGGCTAGAATTGGGGTTTGCTAGCCAGTGGCCCTAGGTGAGCACACATAGAGGTGTTCTGGCAAAGAGACAGAGAAAAGAAATCCTATGTAATCTTTACCCAGATCAAGATAAACAATACTTCCATTACCCACAGAGACTTCTCTCCTGCCCCTTTCCAATCAACATCCCCAACTCTAGCTTCTTTGGCAATCACTCCTAAGACCTCTATCACATAGATCAGTTTTGTCTGTTCTTTCATAAAAATGGAATCATATAGTATGTTCTCTTTTGTGTCTGGCTTCTTTAACTCACGATAACGTGTTTCAAATTAGTCCATGATTGTGAGTAGCAGTAACTCATTCCTTTCGTGCTGAGAAGTATATTCAAATGGCCAAATCACACACAAAAAGATGTTCAAAGTCATTAGCCATCAAGGAAATACAAAGACAAACAATGAGATCCCTCTACGCCTTCAAAGGACCAGCTAAAAATAAAGACTGACCATACCAGGCGTTGGTGAGGATATGCAGAATCTGGAACTCTTGGATACCGCTTGTAGGAGAGTGCACTGGTAAAAATCACTATGGAGAACTGGTTGGCTTTCTAATAAACTTAAACATACACCTCTTCTCTTCTATGACCCAGAAATTCTACCTCTAGGTATTTACTCAAGAGAAATGAAAACAGAGAGGGAGGCAAACCATAAGAGACCCTTAAATACGGAGAAAACTGAAGGCTGCTGGAGGGGAGGTGGGTGAGGAATGAGCTAAATGGGTGATGGGCACGAAGGAGGGCACTTGTTGGGTGTTACATGGAAGGGGTGAATCCCTGGGTTCTACTCGTGAAACCAAAATACTACACTGTATGTTAACTAATTTGAATTTAAATAAATAAATTGTTTAAAAAGAGAGAAATGAAAACATAAAACCACAAAACGACCTTTACAAGAATGTTCATAACGGCTTTGTTTATAAAAGCCCCAAGTGGAAACAGCCGAGAGGTCCATCACTAAGAGAATGGATAAATAAACCGTGATACGTCCACACAACGGACATGTGACTCTTAACTCTCTGGGGCTTCAGTTTAGGGGAAGAATGATTTTAGGCCACACACAGAATCACTAGAGGAATAACGTGGAAAGTGGCTTACAAATACAGGATTTATTTTTGGCTTTATTGCGACATAAGTAAGAAAAAGACAAAGAAAAGGTAAGTGAAAAAAAAAAAAGTCACAAACCAACATGCTCTTGGCCGCCAATTCCCAAACCTACTTATCCCTCTGGATCCACCTGCCATTTTCTATCTGCAAGCAAGAAACAGTCCCGAAATGAAACCATTTTTGCCAAAACAAAAACAAGGTGACCAGAAGGGTTGGCCTTAGAGCCTCAACCTTTAAAGAAAGCACCAAATTTCCGGCACATGGTTAATCTGCTCGCTTAGAAATCTCAAAGCATCCGCTGCTGCATCCTTCCCATAATATTGATTTTGTTTTATTATTAACTGCCTCATCTTTTATTCTGTTTTAATCCGCAAACCACCTTAAAACTCTGGAAACAGGCGGGAAAATAATCAGGTGCACACACACGTGCACTCACACACACACATGCATGTGCGATGCCTTCCCCACCTGCATGTACATGGAGGCCTTCACGTTTTCTACATCTGTGTACAATCAGCATAGTATAAACCAATGAGTCACTTGAGAGCAAACATGGCAGAACATATACGTCTCAGCGAGGTCCCCAAAGTGGAGAGTTTCTATCCTTCTTCCCACGATGCTGTTCTCGCTCAAAACATTTTTGGATCTTTGGAAACGATGTTCTATAAAGAATTGTGAAAATAGCAGAGCCTATTAACCTGGGAGGAGAAAAGCCCGCCCTTCAATATTTGAAGAGCCACTGTGCAAAAGAAGAAATACATGCTTTATAGCCATTTTCCACTTGAGGAAACGGAAGTTACGTCACTTGCCTGCGGTCACGCAGCCAATGAGCAGTGCTGGCTTGCTTTGAGCGCAGGCAGTCTGCCCCTGAGCTGGCCTCATAGAACAGAATGAGACAGACTAATGATGAAGAATGATATTGTATCTCAGGTGTTCTGGTGGAAGACTACTGGGGGACAGTGGGTGCTTCAAGGGGAGTGCTCAGTCAGCCCCAGGGACTGGGGGGATGGTGGTAGGTGCCGGGAAGGACCTCACAGAAGAGCTGCCATTCACAAGGAAAGGGCTGATAAAACCTGATTCATCTCTTTGCAGACCGGTGGGTTCTTACATTCTCACCTTTTCCCAAGGATGTTTCAGAAAAAGCCAGGTAGGACTTGTAACATCCCTCACCTCGTCCCTATCCTTATGCTTGTCTGGTCCTCAAAGGGCACTTAAACTCTCTCCTGCAGATCGGGATCTTGTGACAGCTTTGGAAAATGGGGTCACTACAAGGATATGAGTGACCTGCCAATGCCTTCTCCTGTCTGCCTCCCAGACTCTGGAAATCCGTCATGAGATCTTTCTTCAGCAGTCAGGTGGTGGTCCAAGGAGTGTGTGTGCATGTGTGTGTGTGTGCGTGTGCGTGTGCGTGTGCGTGTGTGTGTGTGTGTGTGTGTGTGTTGAAAGGGAGGCAGGGAGGGGGGCTGCCTCTCCCTCAGCCCCAGAGCATCCAGCCTCTGCACACACAAAGCCGAAGCTGCCTGGCCCTTTGATCGGGACCCCATGCTGTGCCTTGTTCAGGGAATTTTTAAATTCTCTTTCATTTTATTGAGCGGCTTTGCTCCCCACCTCCCATGCCTGAGTCAGTTCTCAGGATTATTGGGTCCTTCTCTTCATTGATTTGTTTTTCTGACCTTTGTAGTAGATACCAAAATATATGGATGGAACAAGAAAGGAAGGAGGAAAGGGAAGGGGAGGGAGCCCAGGTAGCCTCTGAAAGGGAGGGCCGATGGTGAGGATCTTGGGTCTGGCCACATGTCACAGAAAAGAGAGAAGTCAGGTGGCAGACACCTAGTGCTCCGGAAGAGGAAGTCCCTGGCTTGCGGGGGTTGACCACCGAAGACCAGGCTGAGGCCACTAGGCTGAGTCCCCCGCACACGCCGGAGACTGATGCTGGACCTCTGCATCTCTATGCATTTGCTTTCTGTTGGAAAAACTCCTGTGTCAGCCCCGTCTTTCATTCTTTCAGAGAATGCTCACTTGACTCAAGGCCCTGCCCTAAGAACGCACGCACACCCCTCTTTCCCCGTGTCAGGGAGCCCGTTTTGTATTAAACCCCACGTCCTCAGAACAGCCACACTGGTTGGTGCATGTTCCATCACGGACACTGAGAAGGAGGAAATGAATGCCTGCGGAGTACCCACCGCCTGTCACTGTGAGGTGTTTCATTTGCATTACGGGTTACTAGGCGACACTTTGCCTGCCATTCCGGAACCGAAGCTAGACTCACAGCAGAGCCACCAACTGGAAGGCGGTGCTGGATCTAAGAAGTACGCTTCCTCCCGGTGGGTGTGAACGCTGTTCCCATCTCAAAGCCAAGTGAGAAGGCTTCGAGAGTCAGTGGTAAAGATCTGGGATTCCTGCAAGATGGGGAGTTTGGCCCCAGGGAGGCACAGGGCAGAAGGGGAGAGCCTGGAATAGCCCGTACCTCAGTATTTGGTGAGGCTGATGACATGGGTCCCCTAAAGGTCAAGAACGTGGCTGGACTTGACTTGTTTTTCCTATACTCGGCTCAGGTGGGCTGCCCGCTAGGCACAGGGAGGCAGGAGCAGGAGGCTGTATGGTAGACCCTACAGTGGAAGTCGAGTAGGGGGTGGGAAAGGGCGGCCTCCATCAGGGACTTACCGCGGGGCCCCTCAAAGCCCCTGACGCACACCCTGCAAGAAAGCCTAGCCTTTGGACTCATGTCACAAAGAGTATCGACGACAGGTCAGTGCTGGCCCAAGAAACACCAGCATCCACCAAAGGGAGCACCAGAGGTGGGCACAATTATGTAAAGAGAGGCTTGTCCTTTTCCTCTTCCTCTGACCAGAGAGGCCATTCTGGAAGAGCTAGACTCTGAAGGATAGATGCTCCAAGCTACCTAGAAGGAGGGAGGTCATGGAGATGAGATTTAAATGGAGTTTGAGAGTTACGAGGCCCTGCAAACACCCCTATCCGCACACTCTCATCTTTACCTTTGGGTTCACACAGGCCTGACCTCCGGCTGCCAGAATCTGCATCTCTTTGCCTACAGCCTTCCTCTGGCCACTGAAGCCCTCTCTGCTCACAGACAAAGGCTGGGGAATTGACACCCCTAGAAGCAGCCCTCACCCACTGACAGGTGGGTTTCCATGTATAAACACCCCAGCTCCTTCATTTGGATAGGATAACTCTGAGTCACTTGTCCTACACTGTATTAGTTATCAATCGCTGTCTAACAGCTTATCCCCCAAACCTAGCAGGTTAAACAACAACAAACACGTATTACCTCACAATTTCTGCTGGTCAGGAATTCAGAGGAAGCTTGAATCGGTGCTTCTGGCTCCAGGTTGCTCATGATTCTGCAGTCAAGATGTCAGCCAGGGCTGCAATCAGTTGAAGGCCTGACCGGGGCTGCATGGTCTGTTTCCAAGCTGGCTCCTTGACATTGATGGCTGCTGGCAGGCCTCAGACTGCCACCACTTACACTTCTTCGTGATCTGTGGCTGGAATCCAAGAGAATGAGGGACCAAAGTGAGAACAGCGAAGTCTTTTATGACCCAACCTTAAAAGTCGGATACTGTGTTAATTGTCTATGGCTGTCTGACAAATTACCCCGAGACTTAGCAGTTTTCAGAAATGTATTAACTCACCATGCCTATTGGTCAGGAATCTGGCACACCTTAGCTGGGTGCCCCTTGGTGCCTCTGACTCAGAATTCCTCACCAGCCTCTTCCCCACGTGGGCCTCTCCATAGCATAGCTCACAACATGGGGGCTGTTTTCTTTTTTCTCAGAGCTAGTGAAGGAAAGAGCAAGAGAACATAAGCCAGGCAGAAGCCAGAATCTTTTTCTGACCTAATCTCAGAAATGACATCCATCACTTTTGTCATATTCTATGGTTAGAACTGAGTCACTTCTTATGTGGTTATAAATGGCCTACACTCAAGGGGGTGGATTGTGCGAGGTCACGAATACCAGCAGGAAGAGAGAATTGGGGCCCTCTCAGAGGCTGCTCTCCATGGTATGGCATCACTTCTGCCATATCCTACTGGACACACGGGACACACGCATAGTTCAGTGTGGGAGGGAATTACACAAAGGCACAAATACCAGGAGGTGAGGATCACTCGAGCCGACCTGAAGGCTAACCCCCACAAAAACTGTTTCCAGAGTTCCCCACTGAAGTTACGCATCTGTTGAAAACGTACTTTTGAATGCCTTCCTTCCTTCCCTGGCTCACTTCCCCACTCCCCTACGGGTCTTTCCTGACAAAGAAACCACTTTCTTTGTCACTTTCCTCCCAAATAAACCACTTGCACATGAATCCTTACTCCAGGGCCTATTCTGGGGCAAACCCAACTAAGACAAAGAGTGATACATTAAATTAGACTTTGATAGGGGCACCTGGGTGGCTCAGTTGGTCGGGCGTCCAACTTTGGCTCAGGTCATGATCTCGTGTTTTGTGGGTTCAAGCCCCGTGTCGGGCTCTGTGCTGACAGCTCAGAGCCTGGAGCCTGCTTCCAATTTTGTGTCTCCCTCTCTGCCCCTCCCCCACTCGCGCTCGGTCTCTCAACAATAAATGAACACTAAAAAAAATGTTCTTAATTTTTTATAAAAGTGTGTGCCTATGTGTGAGCGTGTGTTAGGGACTAATGCAAAAGTTATTTCTTGCTGTGAGACACAGCAAAAAATTTGAAAGCCATTGTAGTTAGCATCACAGAATTTCAGGGCACAAGTGGTTCATTTAACCCTGATGATATCTAGAAAGACTAGACCTTAGAGAATTCAGTGGAGGTAGAGAGAAGACAAAGAAACATGAAAAACTGGAAAGTGCATGGTGCATCCAGAAACAATGACGTGTGAAACTAGGGTTGTTACTTCCTGAGTTAATTCCCCATTTTCTGTTGGAGTTTTATTTCTATCTTCTCATCACCTTATTTCAAGGGGGACCTTGTGTCATGATGCCCATATCCTGTCTGAGCTCCAGCCAGGCCTCATGCCTAGCAAATAGCCCATACTTTCATGAAGGAGACTTGCTCTAACCAAATTGTAGAGGCGAAATGTGAGAAAACTTCATAGCGCTTGCGGGGGGAGGAGTGGAGCTCCCAGGAGTAAGCTAAGTCACTTGAAACAACTGTACATTTTCATACACTTTTCAAAACTCACTTTGAGACTGACTTTAGATAGATAGGTACCAAATGACTCTTGACCTCTAAGTACCCCCAAAATGCCCGGGAGAAATCAAGGCATTCCAAAGCACTCAGTTGTGGGCCTATCAAGGGCTGGCTAGAGGAGCTTAAATCCAAATTAATTACCCAGATATCTCTAGTTCAGAAGTTGGGCCACAGACAAACTCATCAGCATGCAACAACAGCACCAGTCCCACGGTGAGAAGAAAAGGAAGCAGGATAATGAGGACAGTAGATAAAAGGGAGACCATGGAGGAGGATCTTAATTGTATCTTAATTGAGTCACACACTTTCTCCTTCATGCAGATCCCAGCCCTCAAGTCAGAGCAAGAGTGGCCTCTCTGCTTGGGTGCTTCCTGTGTCCCAGCCATGACTGGTGTCCAAGGTCAACATACTGTGGCTTTCCATTAGGAAATAAGTGTATCGGTTAATGGTTGCTGCAGTCATGCTGTACAATAAACCACCCCGAATCTTAGTAGTTGTCACTCGTGTCACCCATGTACCTGCAGGTCTGTGGGTCTGCATGTCAGCCGGACGCTGGTTGGTTCAGGCTCCGTCTCAAGCTTTGGGCGTAGCTTATCTTGGCCCTCGCTGAGGCTTGGCTCATCTCTGCCCCCCAAGTATAAACCTCAGGGCCCAGAGACCTAGAAGGTCTTCTCTGACACACAGGGAAAAAGCAGAAAATTCAAGGGCTCTCAAGACTTGAGCTTGGAACTGGCAACCCCTCGCTTCTATCCATGTATCACTGGCCCAAGGATGTCACATGGCAGAACCCAGAGTCAAGGGGTTACACTCCACCCACAGCGAGGCCGTGGGAAGGGTGAGGACAGAAGGCAGAGTGATGGATGTAGAGACAACGATTCCATCCACCAGGGTCCGGGCCCTGCCTCCAAACCCAAAGTGAAGCCATGAGACTTGATAGAGACTCTGGAATTCTGATCCATTGGTTATATTTCTGATAACGAGGAGGCATGAAGATGAGGGTGACACGCTCACACACCAGGCCACCGTGAAAACCAGCGGACGCTGATGGGGCACACACCCATTCCATCTGCACTTTGGAACTAGTCGGGGTAGACCCCCGCGCTCACGGGCCCACATCGTCAGAACTTGTCATTGCTTGCCGTCCAGAGAGGCGTGGCGTCTCCTCTGACGTCAGACTGTGAGGGGAAAGAAGCAGCTCTTTCTTCAAAGACACATGTGCTGCTCTGCAATCAGGAACGTTCCATAATCATGTCATTTCTTTCACGTTGACTCTGGCCTATGTGGTTGGCTGGGAAGGCTGCTTCTGGGAAGGAAAAAATATATATTTCTTTCCTGAAGGTAGAGTCCAGACGAATCCAGCTTTTTGACCTGGATGGTCAAAACCAAGAAACTACCCCAGACGGCTCCCACCTGAAGAGCTTGGAGCTGGTGGTAACAAAATGCACTCCCAGGCCTTGTGAGTCACTCCTTGAGAGGGTGCAGGGTCGCAGCACCTAGACCTGCAGCTTGACCCTGCACCAAAGTGCCCGCCCAGGGAGCAGGTGGGGGCTGAATTCCACACTGTCTTCCACTCTCCAAGCCAAGCACCCAGACCGGGGGCTGCATTATCCCAAAGCAACTTTGATAACTCATCCGCCCACAAGGGGCACATTTTGGTAATTCACAGAGAGATGACTTAGCACCTCCTTGGCCGTCAGATGTTCGGTTCTCCCGGATCTCTCAAAGCTGCCCAAAGCACGGGGCCTGGCAGTGTGTGAAACTGGATTCCTCTTTCCAGCTCTTCGCTACTCCACCCCTCCCCTTAGCCCCCCCCCCCGCCCCCCGCCCCTTAGCACTGACATCCACACCCTTTGCATGTGACTCTGCACTGCCCTCCATTGGAAGAGGCAGGATGTACATCTCCATCCCACCCACAGTGGACTTGACCATGGACCTGCTTTGCCCAGTAGCATGTGAATGGATGTGAAGTGAGCAGAGAGACTTTCAAAGCGCTTGCTTCGTCTAGCTTGGCCTCCTGAGTCTCAGCCATCTGCTACGAGAAGGGCATGCTCCTTCTGGTACCAGAGCGAGGAATCCCACGGTGACCCACAGTCTGAAACAGAGCCACCCTCACTGCCCCACAGATCGATAAGCAAAAACAACAGATACGTGTTGTTTATCATGCAATAAAACCTGATACACATGGCAATTCATGGAAGAGGACAAACTCTCCTCTCAAAGCAAGAAGCCTCAGTCATCCAGTTAAGAGGAGGCATCCAGGGGTGAGCAGAAAATGTGAACGCCCAATTGATATCCCACCAGAGAACTGATCAGAGACACAGACCCTGGCTGGAAAGGAAATTTGAGGACACCAGATGAGATCAAATGCGCTCAGAGAAAGGTCAGAAGTCATGCCTCGCCAGACTCTGGAGCTGAGCTTCCAGGACTTTCCATGGCATGCCCGAGGCTTCCGTTGTGAGGGAGAAGGGGCTGCCGGGAGTTCTGAGTGTGCCCAGGTACAGTGATGTCCATCTAGGTGGCCCCAAACCCAGTGCCACCCGACCGCTGCAGCAAAGGCCACCATGCTGGGCGGGCCTGTCTGCTCCAGCACCCACACCTAGGTTTCCTTGTGGAGAGCTACGACACACGCCCAGCTCACCCCTCCAAGGATGGCAGACGTTTTGTCTGCGGGAACCTTTCCACTGAGTCGGCCAGGTTTAAAGGAGGGCTGTGCACCAGATAGTGCGGCCACCTCGACACGTTTATCAGACCTTGGTCGCAGCTCTACCCAACTGCAGTCTATTTGGCTTTTGCAAATGCAGATGCATTTCTCACCACTCGTGGTAATCAGCTGAAGAACATTCAGGTTCAGTAGCGTGTGGGAAGAGATTTTGGGAAGGAGAAAGGAAGGGAATTCCTTTACTCGCTGCTTCCAGCCCCCAAACAAAGACCAAAGTCAAATGCTTAATCCTCAAGGGTCAGTTTGGAAAACAAGCCCTCGCCCAACATGCGCCGTGCGTGGACAGAAAGAGGCAGGAGACGGCCACCTTCCGAGTGACCGCCCCCACCAGGTGTGATGGTGCCAGACCCCAGGAGAACAGTGACATCTGGGTTCACCCTCCTTTAAATCCTTTTAGAACCGTACCCAGGAGAAACATCTTTGCTAAGAACTTTTTGAACAACAAAGGAACCTGTTAAGGATAAGAGGACCAGTCCCACTTCGGCTCAGGTCATGATGTCACTGTTCGTGGGTTCGAGCCCCACGTGGGGCTCTGTGCTGACAGCTCAGAGCCTGGAGCCTGCTTTGGATTCTGTGTCTCCCCCTCTCTCCACCCCTCCCCTGCTGGCACTCTGTCTCTCTCTCTGTCTTTCTCTAAAATAAGTAAACATTAGGGGCGCCTGGGTGGCGCAGTCGGTTAAGCGTCCGACTTCAGCCAGGTCACGATCTCGCGGTCCGTGAGTTCGAGCCCCGCGTCGGGCTCTGTGCTGATGGCTCAGAGCCTGGAGCCTGTTTCCGATTCTGTGTCTCCCTCTCTCTCTGCCCCTCCCCCGTTCATGCTCTGTCTCTCTCTGTCCCAAAAATAAATAAACGTTGAAAAAAAAAAATAAAAATAAAAAAAATAAAATAAGTAAACATTAAAAAAATTTTTTAAAGAATAAGCAGATCAGCACCACATAAAGAAAATTAAAGTTTAGCCAAAAAATGCATATTGAAAACCCACGATGGGGCTTTCGCATGAATCATTGCGAATCCCTCAACAACTCTTTAGGGCAAGTGGTTTGACACATGCAGGAGGGGAGGTCAGAGAGACGATGTGATTAACCCGCAGTCACCCAGCAACTCAGTGACAGGACCCGAATTCAAATCCAGTGCTAGTCTGACTCCAGAATTTATATTCTTCCCATCATATAGACTAACATAAGTTAACCTTAATATTTTATATAAAGCAGATATAGAATCTCAGTCTACAAACACAGGTGTCTAACAAATATAGCTTTCTTTAGTTCTCTATTATTCAACTTAATTTCTCTTTCGAGCTCATTCCAGCAGCAGGGAGGTAACTTAAACTCAAGCCAACTTCTTGCCCTGTCCTTCCCAGGGTTGTGCAGCAGGCCCTCGGATGCTCTGCACCATGTCCCCCTGGGCAGTCGTTGGGGACAGCTCCACATAAGTCCACGCACACTGACAGTACCCAAGTCAGGCACGGGCCACCGTGCCTCTCTTCTCTGCTGCCTCAGTGGGGAGGTAACAAGCCTCTTCGCCCTGTTAAAAGAAAACCACGGGCCCAAAATGGCATCACTTAGGCCAAGTCATGAAACCAGGGTTTAATCCCTAATCTAATTACAGTCCCAACCTCCCCCAGAGATGTTAAGTCCTAACCACTCAGGAATTTTCTGACTGGTGCCAATGAGGTCCTCTGTCACACGGGCCCTCTCCATCCCCCAAAGGAAGATGAGGTGATCTGTAGGATCAGATCCCCTGCCCTTCCCCCTAAGGGAAAGTGACCTTGCCTGGAAAAATCTTTCTCTTTTGCTAATAACTTTCTTGCCCCACCCTCCTTCCTATAAAAATCTTCCATTTTGTACAATTCCTTGGACCCCCCCCCCAGTTGCTAGATGGGATGCCACCCGATTCACGGATCAATGAATAAAGTCAGTTAGATCTGTAGATTTACTCGGTTAAATTTTGTTTTTTAATAGTCCTCTGGGAAGACAATTTTGAGGCCTGTTCTTCAGAGGGTCCCCTGAGACACCGAGCCCCAGCTGCTTGCGGCATAACCTGATCATCGATGCCCCCTTTATCGGCTGCTGCTCCTTCCCTGACTCATTCCTCCCACTCACTCACTCCTGCTTCCTGGGATCGCCTTCCAAATAAACTACTTGCACATGAATCCTTGTCTCAGGCTCTGCTCTCGGGGAACTCAAACTAACATGCAACAAGCCCAAGTTCCTGGGAACTTCCACAGGGCCACGGCATAGCAAGGGCAGAGCAGGATGGAACAAGGAATCAGTAAGTCACCTGCCCCTTCGGAATCAGCTAAGCCATCCCCATCTTACCATCCCTGGCCACCAGGCTGCACAGATTGCTGCTCAGTTGTCCCTTGTTCCCATCATCTGGCTGCCTCAGGCCCAGCTTTTCTCTTCCCTATTTCTACGCCGCGACACCATGTGGGGGTGACAGAATCCCTCTGCTGGACTGTCCCATAGCCATCCCATAGCCATTCCCACCTCCCCAGGGCTCTACCCAAGAAACAGAACATAGCATGCATTCTTGGGTCTCATCTGCCCGTGTTGGCTTTGGCTGCTTCCCAGGTGCTCCCCTGAGGCACCAGAACGACCATCCCTCTTTCTAGGACCATCAGAACCTGTGCTCTCATCTCTTTCCCTCTGGCTCCCTTCCTCCCCAAGCCTGGGAGAAGCCCTCTCTCAACACTCTGCTCTCCCTTGTGCTGTGTTCCCTGAGTGTTCTGTCTATGCCGAGTCCCCTCCATCCCCTGAGGGCTCTAGGGCTCTGGGGAGTTCTCTCAGGATGGTACCCTAGCTCCTTGAAAGATGGGAAGTGGGGGAGGAGGGAACCACTGTGGCAAAAAGGAGGTAACTGAAACCATAAACCTCAGTTGACATTTTTTTCAATATCATTCTTCCACATTTGTGAGACACATGACAAATAATCCATAGTACAGTGCAGTCCCGGTAGGGAACCCCCGCGTTTCTTCACCAAGCGGTTGGAGGAAACCCCCCTCATTTCCTCCAGATCTTTCCCACGTCCACTACCATCCTGGGTTGGCTTCTTCATTTCCTGATGTTGGCGTATCTGTACTATGAGAAGGGGCCCATCCTGTTCATACTCTGACTTCGGGGGTAACCGACTACAATCCTTTTTTTAAAAAAAAATATCTATTTATTTATTTATTTACTGAGAGAAAGAGAGAGAGCATGGGAGGGGCAGAGAGAGAAGGAGCGAGAGAGAGTCCCAAGCAGGCTCCACGGGGTCAGCACAGCACCGGATACAGGGCTGAACTCCCGAACCGTGAGATCATAACCTGAGCCAAAGTCAAGAGTCTGACACTTAACCAAACGAGCCACGCAGGCGCCCCACAACCAGCAGCCTTTCTGTAAAATGACTGTGATGACGGCTACTTGCCCCAGAACCATCTCCTGTCCCTCGGGGGGTGGGCACCGTGGTGGGAAGGGTACCTTTGGCTCCGGTGGCAGCTGTCCCCGAGCCCAGGGGAGCACACAACTGGTCCCCGAACACATTCACACTCCAGACCAAGAAGATAACAATTCCGTCCCTTCTCGAGAGAAACTGAGGCACAGTTCCTACTGAAAATGGTTTCCAAATTCACGGAATCACTGACTACCTGAGGCCCACGCCTTCGACTGCCTTGGAAAGCAGAATCCCTGGTCAAGAGGAAACACTGCCTCTGCCGCTTCCAGTGCCCTGACCTTGCAGCCCAGTTAAGGCTGGTGGGTGGCTTGTGGCTGCTGCTTTTAAGTACAGCTCAAAGTCTCCTCCTTTCAGAACCTTTCCCTCACTCTGGTTTGGGGGCTGAGGAAAGATCACCGCTTGTAAAGAGATCACGAGCCAGGCTCTTATGGTATAACTGCCAGCTTCGATTTGGAAACCTGGGGTAAGCCATGGCCAATGCTATAGTAACAGAGTCCCTAAGGGCTGCTGCACCCGGTGTTACAGTCCCCAGGGCTTCCAGGAATACTTCGGTGCCCTCTGCTGAGGGAATGTCCCCACCAAGTTGGCCCTCCCTTTGTCTCTTCTCTTGAGGCTCCTCAAGATGAAAAATCTCTCAGACTAACTCAGCTTTCATGCTCATTCCCCTCTACCCTCTCAATGACCAGGTCCTTGGAACAGGGTCCCTTTGCTCCAGGCAGATGCTCTTTGTGCCCACCTGGAGTGACAGCCCTTTGAGGTAATCTGTTTCAGATGGCCTGGACCGGAAGGATGAAAACACTGGCCAGTCCCAGCGATGAAAGTCTTATGTTGGGCTAAAACGCCCTTCTTGGGACCGTCGCTACCCCTCCCCCTCCTGCTCTCCACGAGAGGAGGTCTCTCCTCCACTCACTGCCCTCCTAGCTCTTTCACTCCCCGCAGAGAGGGGGAGATGCTTGGTCAGAGCCAGGGTTGTAGACTGGGCACCATCGCTAGGTCTTGCACTCCACTGGCTCCCATTCATTCTCCCCTCACGCTGTCATTCTCAATCCCAAGTGGCTGGGGGAATAAGAGAACCAGGGTCCTAGAGAGCCTGTCTCTCCACAGGCATGCTCAAGCACATGAGCACCACCATTCACATTCAGGGACATCAAGAAATCCCAGAAGTCATGGGTTGAATGGCGTCTCCTCAAAAGATACATCCACTTGAAACCTGTCACTGTGAGCTTATTTAAAAAAAGGGTCTTTGCAGGGGTGCCTGGGTGGCTCAGTCAGTTTAGCTTCCAATTTCGGCTCAGGTCATGATCTCACAGTTCGTGGGTTCGAGCCCCACATCGGGCTCTGTGCTGACAGCTCAGAGCCTGGAGCCTGCTTCGGATTCTGTGTCTCCCTCTCTCTCTGCTCCTCCCCTGTTCGCACTCTGTCTCTCTCTATCTCTCAAAAATCAATAGACATTAAAAAATTATAATAAAAAAGCGTCTTTGCAGCTGTAAGTAAGTTGGGAATAGCCAGATGAGACCATCCAGGGTTACCCACGTGAGCCCTAAGTCCAGTGGCAGGTCTCCTTATAAGAGTCAGAAGAGGAGGAGACCCAGATACAGAGAAGAAAGACATGTGAAGACACAGAGGAAAAGACCATGTGGAAATGGAGGCAGAGACTGGAGGGATGTGGCCACAAGTCTAGGAAATCCTGGAGCCACTTGAAGCTGGAAGATGCCAGGAAGGGGCTCCCTCAGAGCCTCCGGAGGGAGTGTGGCCTTGCCCGTACCTTATCGTACTTTTAAGTGTTAAGAAAGTCCAGTCCAACTCAATGGCAAAACTTTAAAGTTTCTCCCCTTTCCCCAACTTGAGCCTGACTTAGGGCCAGAAACCTATAAACCTCCAAAGTGGAGTAGGAGAGAGAAGTTAAGGAACAAAGTCCAGTTTGAGAGTGCTCCATGATGTGGCATCCCAGCTTAATGGAGGGGTACAGGACTTTGATGGGGAGGAGTCCAGGACAGGACCCCCCACAGTAGAAGAGCCTTGCAGGGGGCTCAGGTCTGGTGGGAAACTGTAAAAATGTAATGCTCCAGAGACGGTGCGGATGAGCCGTGAGCTAACCCCCAATCTGCCTTGACTTATCCCCGCCAGGTATATCTAGTTCTAGGGTCAGCGAAGAAAAGTCAGATAGGAATTTCAGGGTTGGGACAACGCATGGAGATCTTTCAGTCCCCTCCCTCCTTTGATTTTACAGATGGGAAACAGGGACCCAGAAAAGTTCAACGTATCCAAGTTCACATAGTAAGTTCATTCCTAAGTTTCCTGCTCCCCCGCCCCTGTTGGTATGCTTTTGTTGTTTAGTTTTGTCACGCTGCTTTGGGGTACATATTCCCAGCAGATTCTGCCCCAAATGCTCAGTGGGGTATGCACGGAATTGAGATGTCAAGCCTTTGCCCTGGCACAGAACACCTGTGTGCTCTGTCCCCACACCAGCTGGGTTTGGGCAGAGAACTCTCTGAGGACAAATTAGCCCAGGGCTGGAAGCCTTTGGCTCCATTTGGGGTCATGCCAACAGAGCACAGGCAACCTTCCAAGGGCCCTGCCTCCTTCCCCGGGCAGATCAGCAAGGACCTCTATTCCCTGCCTCCTATCAGCTTCCCAGCAATGGGAGGCCTTCACCTTCTCTGATCCTTGACATCTGCTAGCCCTCTTCCTACTGCTGCCCAGTGCTGCATGTTTTAGATTGGGCTCCCTCGAAACCAATCCCTGAAACAGAGACCAGGGTATGGGTAGTTTATTTGGGAGGGGAGCCCCAGAAAGTAAGGGTGAGAGGAAAATGGGAAGGCAACACGGGGAAAGGAGAAAAGCCAATGAAGGGTGCACTCGTGAGCAGTACTGGGGTTCAATCATGCTGGGGACCCTCTGGGATACGAAAGATGTGCCTCAGAATCATCCCTCTGGAAAAGTGAAAGACTGGGGCATTTATACCGACTCCTGTCCCCATTGGTCACGGGCATCTGGAGGGCATGGCTCCCTCTTGGCAGGGTGAGATTCCCTGCAGGCACGTTCCGCCCTCCATGCCAGGCTCCCTCTGAGGTTGATGTTCAGCCTTATGGAAATTACACCTCCACAGCCATCAGAAAGGTACAATAATAAAGAAATTTCTTCCATTTTGGAAGGCCTTCCTCTTTCCAAAGCCCTTTCCCACATGCCATTCTCTGTAGTCTTCACAGCAAGCCAAGGAAGAAGGTATCACAATCCCAATTCTACAGAAGAGGCAACGGAGGCTTGGCAGGGGGGACGGGGGTGCTGCTTGCCAGACAGCATGATTACAATAGAAATATCAGAGCTATTCTTGCCAACCCATATGGCAACACGCAATCCCTCTGCCATTTTCTTCCTCCCCTGGTGAAAGAGATGTGCCCATCAGTAGCTAAGACTTTGTTTTTCCCCTTGCCATTCAGTTGACTCTGGGAAAGGGGCCAAGCCCCCCCAGAGGGGGCTAATTTGGGTAAGAAGAAGGCCAACCAGAAGATGCCTGAAAACAGTGGCCTTGCAACTACTGGGAATCACACGGGATCAAAATCGCTGTGCACCAGGGGCTAACTTGGCCACTCTAGGCAAGTCGGCTCATCTCTCTGGGCATCCCATCCCCCTCCCCTAGGCAGAAGGCTTGGTGGGAAGGAGGTGGGCCCAACAGGCCAGCCCCTGGGGGCAGGGGGAGGTAGGAACCTCAGGTTTATAAGCCTGAGAGCAAAGGGTAACAGGGGAAGGAATGTGCTGAGCTTGACAGCAAATGAGTTGAAGATGCACCAGAGACCAGGTTGGGAGCTTCAAGGTGGGATCAAAGGGGGCTGGAGGAAAAGGGACTCGAGAATGTATCCTTAAAGCACAGAATCAGAGCATAGGGATGGAGGTCTCTGCCATTTTCATCTTCTCCACGATTGGGGTCTTACAGCCCAGGGTGCCTCGGTCGGGTTCCCTGGACCATTTAAAAAAGCCCCAACACGGGGCGCCTGGGTGGCTCGGTCGGTTAAGCGTCTGACTTCGGCTCAGGTCATGATCTCGCGGTCCGTGATTTCGAGCCCTGCGTCGGGCTCTGTGCTGACCGCTCAGAGCCTGGAGCCTGTTTCAGATACTGTGTCTCCCTCTCTCTCTGTCCCTCCCCCGTTCATGCTCTGTCTCTCTCTGTCTCAAAAATAAATAAACGTTAAAAAAAAATTTAAAAAAAAGAAGAAGCCCCAACACAGGACAACAAGGGGCCCCATCTCTTCCTTTGCTCATTGAAAAGGGATGTACCAGGCCAGTTGTTTATAAACAGCCCCTGCTGAGTCTCCAGGAGCCTGGGGCTGTCGGAGGTGAGCAAAGGAGGATGTGGGTATGACCTGATCCCAAGGGACGGCCTGGGTCCCCCACCAAATCCCACTGGCAGAGCACTCTGCTTTCATTTGACAAAGCTTTTGAGCATCATTCTCTTTACAGAAAGGGTTTCAGAGGCTACATATGCTCAAAGCCAATGAACTATGCAACCTTAAGAATCTTTCTGACTCTAAATTCCAGGCTGTTTTTGCAAAACAAACAAGGTAGTCTTGCTACCATGGGATCAAAGGGTTTGCTTCTCTCCTGATGGAAAGGATTTGCCTGGGAAACATTTTGTTCCTATTCTTGCTGCCATCTTGGTGCCACGTGGGTTGGTCTGAATTTGACTTTGGCATTTGTAGAGACTAACATGAGTGACTTCAGGGACTGGGGGTGATTTGGTGATCTCAGGCAGGCTGTGAAGGAGGCAAACTGGGTTCCTTCCCAGAGGGTCAGATGTTAGGCCATAAGAGTAGTCACCCATGTGCAGAGCTCTGAAGCCCTTTTTCCAAAACTAGAAATCCGATTCAATCCGCAAAGCTATCCTGAGAGGTAGGTACTACCAACCCCATTTTCCAGATGGGGACAGTAAAGCTCCATAAGCTTGAATGACTGAACTCAGTCAAGGTCACCAACCAGTAGGAACAGAACCAGGAATAGATTCTCTTTTTCGGGTACCACATCCGTGTCAATTGCACTTTTTAAAAAAATTTTTTTTAACATTTATTTATTTTTGAGACAGAGAGAGACAGAGCATGAATGGGGGAGGGTCAGAGAGAGAGGGAGACACAGAATCTGAAACAGGCTCCAGGCTCTGAGTGGTCAGCACAGCGCCCGATGCGGGGCTCGAACCCACGGACCGCGAGATCATGACCTGAGCCGAAGTCGGATGCTCAACTGGCTGAGCCACCCAGGCGCCCCTCAATTGCACTTTTTTAAAAAATTTTTTGTGAATGTTTTATTTATTTTTGAGAGAGAGAGAGAGAGACAAAGCATGAACGGGGGAGGGGCAGAGTGCAAGTGAGAGCGAGAGAGAGACACACACACAGAATCTGAAGCAGGCTCCAGGCTCTGAGCTGTCAGCACAGAGCCCAACATAAGGCTTGAACCCACAAACTGTGAGATCACGACCTGAGCCGAAGTCGGACCCTTAACCAACTGAGCCACCCAGGCACCCCTCAATTGCACTTTTTGAGTATGAAGATTAGTCTAGAAATTCTGACCTCCAGTTGGGTAGCAACCTACTCTTGGTACCCCAATCACATCCCCTTGCCCTTCCTATTTCAGCACACACCTGCCTAACTTCTAGCATTTCTGCCTGAGATCTGCTTTCTTCGGCCACTACAACCCGCCCGCCCAGTGAGGCAGCCCAGAAGCGCAGGGGAATTTAACAACCCCCCCAACCCCCCCCTTCCCACAAACAACCGGTCAGTCACCAGTGGCTGCCAGAAGTTAGTGTATAAATACACCCCTTCTCCTACCGACGTCCCCTGTGATCACCCCCCAGATAAACCACCCACACAGAAATCCTGGAACAAGGGTCTGCCTTGGGGAACCCAAACCAAGATACAGGCTCCTCTATGGTCAGAAGTAGGGCTTACGAGAAATCAACTGTCTCCCCGTTCCCAGGAGCTGTTGCAGATCTCTGAGACAGAATTCTTAAAGCCTGAGGAAAGAAAGGTGCCTGATTAGGAGCAGACACCAGCTTTATCCAAAACCCATAAAACGTTCTATATCCCATACGAAATGTACTCCGCAGCCATTTTAAAAAATGAGGAAGATTTCAATATGTTGATAGGAAACCATAGCCAAGATGTATTGCATCGTGAAGAAAGCAAGTGACAGAACGGTGTATTTAGGATGCCACCATTTGTGGGTCTTAAAGGGATTTATACACATATGTATGCAAGAATATCTCTGGAAAGAAACATAAAAAAACAAAAATGTAGGAGTCCCTGTAGAGGGAGCCTGGGGACCAGGGACCATTCCTCCTTTTCATTGTTTGAACCAGCCTCACCCTATCTCTATATTACTTTTAAAAGCGGGGGGGGGGGGGAATTTAATTTAACAAACACGCTCATGAGAAGTATTCTATGTGCATCATATCTACCTGAAGAACTTATTGAAAAGGCCGCTCCAGCTGGCCAGGAGATTCTAGAACATGCATTTCTAATCAGTCCCCAGGTGATTCTCACGTCGGTGGACTGTGCCCTGAGAAAACCGGCCAACAAATGCTAGTGCCTCACCCACTACAGCACAGGCTACGGAGCCCCCGGAGGATCTGCTGGGCTGGAGACAGTGCGGGGGATATCTGTGCGCCACTGAGGGCTGTCCCTCGGAGGGCAGCACCTGTGCTCACTGTGGCGTGACACTTGATAATAAAGGAAGGTACGAGCCACGGCCTTTCCCTGGCTCACCTCTCAAGTCCAAGGCGACCATCTCCCTGGATGGCACTCTTGGCAGGAGGTGACTTTGCTGTCTCCTCTCCCTTTGTAGAGGATGCCCCCCTAATCCGAACGGTGAGCAAAGTCAGATGCAGCTTAATTGAAAAGGAAAGGGGAGGATGAAAATCACAGGCAGCATGAAAATAAACTTGAACCCGATAGACCTTTGTAGCCATCTACAAAACACTCAGACAGAGGCTGCCAGAGAAGGCAACGGCAAACGACCTCCAAAACTATTTGAAATAAACTGGATATCTGGTCGTAAAGTGAGAGTCCCAGACACCCAAACTTGAAGCGATAGTGGACTTTTAATAAATCTTGGGGCTTCGTAAAATTGCAATGACCACTAGGAAATAAAGAAATCCCCATTAAGTGGTGGCCATGATGCATTATGTGGTCCATTAGATTGGTTTCCTGGGACAGGGGAGGTCTGAGAAGCAGGTGTAGAAGAAAAGTAGAGGAACTGATTGTGTGCAAGCCCATCTGGAATTTTAATTCACACAGGCCCCAGATACCCGGGCCAACACAGTTCTCAGGTGCTGTGACGTGTGTCACAAACTGTAGAGGGACCAACTATGGGACGCGTAGTAGGCAAAGGCACCTGGAGCCCTGCCCAGCCCCAGCTTC
The DNA here is from genome assembly GCF_022079265.1 of Lynx rufus. NCBI lineage: Eukaryota > Metazoa > Chordata > Mammalia > Carnivora > Felidae > Lynx > Lynx rufus. Next base: position 8,332,244 of record NW_025814867.1, on the reverse strand, counting down.
CTGCATCTGCCCCCCCTCCCCCACCCTGGGAAAAGCAGGGAAGGAGGATGGGGTAACCAAATAAAAGATGCATGATCCAGCTTGGAGCTGGGGACCCTGCCGGACCCTAGACCCGCAGCAGAAAAGAGAGCAAAAGCCAACTTTGCCACAACGTGATAATGAGCCAGCCTCATTATAAGATTAGCTGCCGGGATGAACAACACTCTCTTAATAATGCACGCATCGCTATGACAACCACCCACTTTGCTACCTAAAGATAACTTCATTGTGTGGCCATGTTTCCTTGTTTGAAAAGAAAAGCTGTTTGCTGTGAGCTCCACCATTTCTACTCCTCCCTGGTGCCTTTAGCTTTGTGAGTGTGTGCGTGCACATGTGTGTGCAAGCGGGCCCGTGTGCATGTGAGCGTGTGGCAGGGGGAGGCAAGGAGCCCCCCACCCCGCCGCGGCCGTCCTGGCTGCAAGGATATCGTCCGGTGCTCAAGGTTGGTAACATTTCTGCCGGGCCCAGGCACCCAAGCGTGTTGACATAATTATTCAGGAAGACAGGCTTGGCCAGGATTAATACTGTGATTAATTATGGTGGGAGCCTCAACAAGCAAGTGCATGCTCGGGAGGGCCGGGGAGGGACGTGACAGAGCCTGGCTCCGGCAGGACGGCCGAGGAGGGTGTTGAGTGGGGAGCCGCATGGGCCTGACTGTAATGAGAAATGAGCAAAGCGCTGAAAAATTGATGGCGCCTGCAGATTGCACAGGCTGGCGCACAGCGGGGGCCCCGCAGCCGGCGCGCCGAGTGCGCTATGCTAATGTGGGCGCCCGGCCCGGGGAAAGGGAGGAAGAAAAGCCTGCACAAAGGAGAGAAATGCAAATGACAGGCACGGAGATCAGTGCCGAGAATCCCGGATTAACTGCTGGAGCTGGTGCTCGCCTGAGTTTAACCCCTTCTGGACTGTGTCACGGCTGCAGGGGGGGCGGTTGCCGCTGGGAACTCCGGGGCCTGGATCCGGGCCCAGGCCGAGGTGGGGATGCCGGAAAATGGAGTTGGGAAGAACCAAGAAGCTAGAGGCAAGAGGCTGGTTCCTCCAGGGCGACGGACTTCTTTGGAAACGGTTGTGGGGAGGGCGGGGTGTCGAGGAAGCGATGTCCGGGGTAGGAAATGCAGTGGCCGCCGGGCTAAGTGATTCCTGGTACCAGTGGCCCACGAGAGCTTCTACAATGTGGGCAGAGTTTGAAAGGAGGCCGGAAGAGAAAGCACCTGGGCGCCGGAGCGGCCAGGACCCTGACCTGGGCAGCGAGCATAGCGACGATTACACCATTTAAGTGATAGTGTAAGTATCAGGTCGGGGCACCTAGCAACACCTCCGCTATGTTCCCATCACAAGTGAAAGCAGGAAGAAAAGAGAATGAGGCGGGTGAAGAGGAACGGGGACCTGGTTCAAAGCTTCACGGACTGGCCTTCTCTGAGAAACAAGGGAGGAGGTGCTCCATCAAGAGCGGGGATCCAAAAACACAGATCAGCGCCTTGGTGCTTTGGGGGCCCCCCCCGCCTGCACTGGGGCACGTACCGTCTCAGAATGTCACTGCAGTTTGCGCTCACGGAGAGAAAAAGGTGCTAAAACACAGATACACCAGTCCCCAGTCCTCCTTCCTGGGAAAGCGTGGAGGGAAAGATGTCGGCAGAAGCCCCACGGGGAGTCGCAGCAGGTGTGTGATGTGAGGTCCTCAGACCAGCCGGAGTAGGAAAGAGGAGCCAAAATTCCAGACCCCAGAAGTCCACGCAAAGATGGGCAGGCTCTGGCAGATGCTACTGATGCAGGGTTACCCAGACAGGAGGGAAAACAAATAAGGTGTGTTGCCAGAGAGAGAACAGAATCAAAGAGATTCCATTTATGTCATAAAGTTGAAGTTCTTCACATATTTTAATATTCACTTTCTAAGTCTGTTCAAAACAAGACCAACAGGCCCAAAATGAAATCCCTTCTGCTAAGCCTCATGTCACCCAAAGCAAGACGTCACTTAATTACAGTTTGGGTCTCCCAGAAATGGGATCTTAACCCAGTCAAGCAGGAGTCACCTGATCAGCCATAGACCCTTGCCCTCCCTAAAGGAAAGAGACCTTGCAATAACCGACCTTTCTGCCTAGTATAACTTCCTTGTTCCTGCTCCCTTTTGCCTATAAAAGGCTTTCGTTTTTGCACAGCTCCTCGGAGCTGCTTTCTGTCTGCTAGATTGGATGCTGCCGATTCATGAATCATTGAATAAAGCCAATAAGATCTTTAAACTTTACTCAGCTGAATTTTGTTGTTTAACAAGTCTGAGTACCTGTATACCCAGCCATTAACAGAAGTTCCCAACACGGGATGGGAGGATTTGAACTTTCTCTTTCGTGTTTGATTTTTTTTTTTTTTGCCATATTCAAGTATTAAGGAAAATGCATATATATGTACACATATATATATACATATATATATGTGTATATATATATATAGTCGTTTTGAAAGAAAAAAATGGCAAAGTAATTGAAAGTCATGTGAATCACGAGCTCTGCCTTTCTGGTGACCTCGTTCCCTAAGATAAGCAGGAAAGGCTTCCAGTATGAATCCCATTTACAAGTGGAGGCATAGACCGCAGATCTAGGAGAGGTTTACCTTGTCCGGGGCAGGGCCGGTGTGGAGGGGACCTTTATCCACTACCTGTTCCATGCCCACACTGTGCAGGACACTTCGTAAACAGGACTTCTGCTCGGTTCTGACTTGCCATTTTCCTGATTGGGAAACTTTGTGAGCCGTTAGGACTTGCCTCCAGAAACTGTCCCAGGAGTGTGTGGAAAAGGCACTCCACGGCGGAATGTGGCCACACCATCTGTGTCCCATCTCCACAGCCCCCGGGGCCCAGCGCAAACTCCAGAACAGCAGTGGAGAGCCCACACCTGTGCTGAGAAGGGAACGAACTCTACAGCCAAGGAGGAGTAGGTGAATGTAGGCGCACACAGGGCAGGAAAGGAACGGGGAAGGGGCGCGGTGGGGGGGGGGGGTTGTGGTTTTTTTCCCCTGGGACAAACAAAACAAGGCAGATTGTCTGTGCTAGAGTTCCTTTGAACCAGAAATTACAATCTTTGCTCCAAGAGACAAGAGGATTACAAAACATTTTAAATGTCCTCCTTTTCTCCTTTTGTGGCAAAGCTCCAATGAACTCCAAACCCAGGGGTATTCACTGTAACACAACAGATTAAGCAAATAGGACTGGAGAGTCATTTGGGATTTTTTTCCTTTCCACATGCCCCCCTGAGAGGGCAGGGCTTGCTGGGAGAGCGGGGAGAAGGCCCCCTTTGCTAAGGCAGGCAAGGCTTCACTAGGCACAGCAATTATTCTAAAAACATCTGGAGCATGAAATTTTAAAACGCCAGAAATACAGTGGGTCGAGCTGGTGCCTAGTATATTCTTTGCACGGTGCCATAGGAGAGGCCAAGACGCGTTCCCAGGAGTTAAGATTTATCCTTTCTCTACCTGTCCTGAAGCAAAGGATTGGGACTTGAATCCATTTGGTGCGGGACTCCCCCGTCCTTCTGATTCCCAAACAGGAAGAAATCCAGAAATCACAGTGGATCACTTATGGATCAACCCCATAGAAAGGCAACCCGATTTTTTTGCTTTCTGTTTCACAGATGCATTCAATGGACATTAAAAAAGAGAGAGGTGGGGTGCCTGGGTGGCTCGGTTGGTTAGGTGTGTCCGAGTCTTGATTTCAGCACAGGTCACGATCTCATGGTTCATGAGGTGAAGCCCTGAACTGGGCTTGCTTGGGATTCTCTTTCTCCCTGTCTCTCTGCCCCCCACCCCTGCTTGCACACTATCTCTCTCTCTCTCTCAAAATAAATAAATAAATAAATAAATAAATAAATAAATAAATGAAATTTTTAAGAAGAGAGAGAGAGGGAAGAACTAAGCAATTCTCTGCTTTTTAGGACTAACAGTTTACACATAGTTGGTGAACAAAGATAAAAATCTCCTTTATACAAGAATGCCAACTAATAGATGTGGCAGGAATGAAGAAAACTGGAAAGTCTACCAGTTTGCAGCCCAGACTGAAGTAAATGATTCAGACAAGGATTACCAATGAGAGTTAAAGCCATTAGGAATTAGGGTAGAATAAAGTCATTTTTAGTTGTGGAAATGAGCAAAATTAGCTCCCATCTGTCCTTCCTGAGGAATTCAATAGGATGTGAGCCCCCACCTCCCCCAATAAGACATGGTGCCCAGGAGACAGGAGGGCCCACAGAGAGGGTGTGGGGCAGAAGGCGTGCAGAGATGGGCACCCCAGCCCAACAGGAACAGGATGGAAGGCTGGGGCCTGGGGCAAGATTTGGGAGATCTTCTGCTTTCCGTGAGAATTTGAAGTGAAGGAGGCAATGAAAGCAGACAATGGAAAAATCAAAGGAAAGATCTTTTTTGACCCCGGGGAAAATGAAAACAAACCTGTGCGGGGAAGGTACCATCCTCACAACACACCGTTTAGCTCTGGCGTGAGCCCTGTTTACGTAGCCATGACAACGCAATCGCTGTTAATGACTTCCCACTTCTAAAATTTACCTAAAACCAAACCAAGAGACTTCGGGATAAAAGAACACAATATAAACATCCTCCGCCTTGACAATGTGGCCATTGGAGTACAGACGATGGAGTGGAAAGGGGTAGGAGATCTGTAGGGATGTAAACCTCGCCTTACGAGATGAAGAGGAGGAAGTCGCTATTATTGGCCTAAAAAGAAATAAGGTCCAAGCAGATCTCCAAAAGTGACAAATGTAACACAGAGAAAAAAACAGCGACATTATTATCCCGGGCCATTGGGGAGAGATGGAGAAGCCGTGGAGGGGAATTAAGTCTTCATCTGTCATGGCAGGAGGTCAAGAATTAATGTCCAAAATTGATCAGTCTATAAATTGCAGCAAAACCTACTGAAAAATACAGAGGCAACTTTCCAAAGAAAGAGCTAAATGTGTTTACAAGGGCTGTCTCCGAAGAGTAGGGCCCAGGCTCGGAAGGATGAAGCAAGAAATGGTTGTTTCTCTTTATAAATCTTTTTGCACAATTTGATTTTTCAACCAAGAACATGTGTCACCTCAATTAAAAGACCTAGCTTTAGAGGTACAGTTAAGAGGAATGCACGGAACCATTAATTTGGGAATGATTGTCATCCCACGTGTATGTATTATCTTGATTTCACAAAGCATTGACATAGAATTAATAGAATTGCACCTCAACAATTAATATGGGAATGATTGACACCCATAAGTGAGGGGTCTTCCCGCTCTCAGGGAAGGTGCACCTCTTAAATTATTCATGCCTTCTTTTACGTGTCTCCCTAAGAATGTTGTTGTCTGTCTACATATTGTTTCTGTAGATCTCTTGTCCGCTAAGACTTTTACATTTGTATTCTTGTTTTGAATTAAGATTTTCAAAGAAAGATTTATAGGTGATCATTGCTAACATAGAAAAACTATTGATTTTGCTATTTTAAAATACAACCCTCGTACTGTAATCTTCTATTACTGTAAATAGTTGGGCAGTTGTATGTCTTGGGGTATTTTTAGTTAATAATACCACCTATGAGTGATGATCAGCCCAGCCTTAATTCTCCTTATTCCTTTGCTCGGTTTATTCTTCAAGTTGTTAAGGGACAGCTGCACCAGCCAGCATCACTTCCTCCCTGATGTCAATGGGGGCACATTGCACGCTCCACACAGGCAAGGTTTTGAGCCAGCTGCTGTCAGAAGGTGACAGTACACGGTGGTCAAGAGGCTGGGCTTTTTAGATCAGACTGCCCGGTCCTGAGTTAGACCTGGATCTCCCATTTTCCTAGCGGCATGATCTTGACCAATTACTTAGCCTCTACACTTCAGTTCCCTTGTCTATAAAATGGGATGACAGTGTTCACTAAACGATGTTGTGTGCGCCAAACACGTATGCGATCCACGGGCACGACTAGTGCACATTACTTTTAAGATTCTGACTTTCCGTATCGTCTGGTGAGAGCTGGCCTTTTATTAGTCCCTGGAGGCACTTCTGGGCCTGTCTCTGTCATTCATTTTCCTGGCTTCCATTAGTTCAGCCGAGCCCTGCTGATTCCCTGGGGTTCGGGTAGAACTCGGCGGTGCTGTGTGCATTCTACCCAAGGAACCCTAAGTGTCACTCCAGATCCCTGCGGATCTTCGCCTCTCTCTTCTTTGTATCTTCTTAGGAGAGGAAGATCAGACGGTTCGCCTGGGTGGCTGAGTCGGTTAAGGGTCTGGCTTCAGACCAGGTCATGAGCTCACGGTTTGCGGGTTCGAATGTCCCAGTTGGACTCCAACACTGGCAGCACAAAGCCTGCTTGGGATTCTCTTTGTCACTCTCTGCCCCTCCCCCACTCACACTTTCCACCCCCACCCCCGAGAAATAAATAAATAAACTTAAAAAAAAAAAAATAGAAGGGAAGATCAGACAGCCCTGGGGTGAGGTCACAGCTCTAGCTCTCAATGTGTGGTCTTGGGCAAGGCCTTAGCTTCTCTTGGCGTCCAGCTCTTGTCTCTAAGCGGGAATGAGAGCATCTGCCTCTGGGGGCTGTTTTAAACATAAAAGAGGTGAGCAAAAGTGCACATCTACCCTGGCGTCTGTACCTCACCCTCTTCATTTCTTTCCACTTCTTCATCCAGGACCCCCTTGTCCAAAATCAGAAGTGGTGAGGGGTGAAACCCTCACTAGGAGAGGAAGGTGGGAAGAAGCCAAGCTTCTTGGGGTTAAGCCCAGCTCCACTTTAGGTGGGTGTCACTTGATCTTTCTAGGCTCAGCTTCCCTGGGAGTCAGAGGCTCCCAGTCCTGGTACCACAGCTGAGCCGCCCCAGGAGATGCTATAACCTCTGAAAAAGCAGTCCCCTCACCATCAACAGCTCTGAAATCCTCAGCTGAGGGACTTGATGTGCGACACAGGGATATAGCTTCCTCCCCTGCAGAGATCAATTCTTCCTCAGCCAGAGCCTGTTCAAAGCCCTTAGACCTTCCAGAAGGGCGCCTACAGCTCTATGCAAAGTATTTTTATTAATATTTGGACAAGACAAAAGAATGCATTACCCAGCGGCCACATCTGTAAGCGGCAGAGACATTCAAATCGCTCTGAGTCACCCCAAGCAAATGCCACAAAAACAGACAAAGGCCCCCCTGCTGACCGTCTTGGTTGGTAGAATACCAATTATCAGCATCTGTGGACCCGTCCACTTGGCGCACGTGTATGCGGTTTTGCTTTGTCCTGCTTGCCAAGCCGTCCTCACCTAGGACACAGAGAGGAGTGCAGAGACGCAGATCGGCAGGGGTGCTCCAGCCTCAAATGTGCATTTTCACGAAAGCCTCCTTGGGCATTCTCCCGAGTGGCATCTGGAGCCATTAGACCCCTGTTGGGTGCGCAAGGTCCTTTCGTGGGTTCTTCCTCCTACCGTCCCCATCTGTCTGAAAGGCCCCAAGCCCTCGCTCAAGCCAGAGATCTGATGGCATCCTCGGATCCCTCTGTGCATCGATCGCCAAGTCCTGTCGATCAGATTTCCTGAATCACACCCAAGGGTGTTCATTTCTGTTTCCCCCACGCCCTCTCCGATGCTTCCTGAATTACCACAAACGCCTCCTACTTATCCTGGTGCTCTAGTCTGCCTGTCTACAAGGCAGCTAACGTAATTGTGGGTTTCCATGCCACCACCAAGGGCTTGGACTCCGGATGAATTCAAGACCCTGTGTGATCTGCCACCAGCCGCCTCTCCTTGCCCTCCTGTGCCCAGGGTCACACTCCACCAGGCTGAAGGCGGTCCAGTTCGATGGCACTAATCATCTTCTCCCTGACTGTCCCCACTGTCTCTACCCACCTCCCCCTGGCTCATTCCCATTCACCCTCAGATTCCGCTCAAGTGTCATGTCTGGGGACAGCTTTCTTGGTCCCACCCACACTGAGTGCCAGAGCCACTGTCATGAGACCCATCTTCCTCTCCGATGCCCACCTTCCTCTGGACCATTGTACAGGAGTGCGAGGTGACATATTTCCTGACAGTTTAAGCCACATAGAGACATACTCAGATATTCCCTGCAGGAAACATTCCAATAGATGTAATTCCTTTGCCAATTAAAGGGTGGGGAAGGACTCTACGGGAATGTCATGGAACCCCAAAGGTGAGAGAAGCGTAAGAAAACCCAAGAATCTTGGGAGGCAGTGGTTTAGGCCATGAACTAAAAGTGTATTCAGATCCCAGCTACGACATGCTTCACGAGTTTTGCTACTGGGAGTGTTACTTAACCTTTTGAAATTTCAACTGTCTCATCTGTGAAATTGGGGTAGGAAGTCCTACCCCAACCAACCCATAGGTTGGTTGCAAAGATTAAATGAGATAATGCAGGAAAGGAACTTTGCACAGTGCCTGGGGCACAGCAGCAGGAGTTGCTAACATCAAGTAACGGCAGTAGGACGATAGTGATGGTATTTAGTAGCAATAATTATTCCATGCACATCAAGTCCCCCGAAGGCTTTCCAAGTCATCCTATGCACTGTTCTTCCCTGGAGGGGCTGATGGAATTTCCATCAGACTCGGAGTTTTGAGCTTATTGCATCGAACGGTTGAAACTTCAGCTGTTTGCAAATAGGTATTAATCGCCAATGAAATATTGGAGAGCTTTAATTAAGGCGATCCGGCTGATTAATGATTCCCTCTGGGCAAGTGCTGAGGCACCCGCAAGTGGAGCAAGGACTTTCTGAAACACAGGCAGAGCGATCCATTCACCAGTTTGCAAATGATGCCGGCTCTTCCCTGGCCGTTGGCTCTCAAGGCTGTACCCCACATCCAGGGCGCCCGTGCCTACTTTTACAGTCCTAAACACAACCGCCTATCAAAAGGAGGACTGGGTCACCGAACCTTGGTGATTTCTTTATTTTAACCCTTAATCCTTCCTCTGCAAGAACTGAGTAAATAAACCAGGACTACAGGTGGTTGCAGGGTTTTGGGGTTAGGAACTCCAAATACGTACTCTGTTCCACCATAAATTTGGATTCAATAAAGCCCGGGGACTCAGGGTTCAACTTCCCATGAAGCCTCTGGAAGGTAGACCCTCCCCAGATCTTATTTTGCCCTCAGCAGCAATCTCCTCATCTTCCAGATGGGAAAAAAAAGCAAAGTGGATGTTCATTCAGGACCAACACCCCAAGCCAGATCTTTTGCTGGCTATTGGGACTCCAAGAAGGAGTGAGGGCTTTGGAGTCAGGATCTGAATCAAAGAGTTGTTTTAAGGATTAAATAAATTAATTCATGTGCTTAGATCATTGTTTCTCACACTGTAATACGCATGCAAATTATCTGGGGAAAAACTTGTTACAATGCAGATTCTGTTTTAGCAGGTCTGGGGTGGGGCCCGAGAAACCATCTGCCGTACAAACTTGGACCATGCCAGTGGTGCTGGTCTAAGGACCACACTTTGAGTGGTTGACAGCTTAGCAAATGCTGTATGTGATAGATATATGCATTCAAAGACTGTCTGAGGAGCAGAACTGAGCTGAAGGGCAGCTGGGTGGCTCAGGCGGTTAAGCGTCAGACTTTGGCTCAGGTCATGATCTCGTAGTCCGTGGGTTCAAGCCCCGCGTGGGGCCCTGTGCTGACAGCTTGGAGCCTGGAGCCTGCTTTGATTTCTATGTCTCCCTCTCTCTCTCTCTCTGCCCCTCCCCTGCTCATGTTCTCTCTCTCTCTCTGTCAAAAATAAATACACATTAAAATAAAATAAAACCCCTCACAGAAAGGGTAGGAGGGCTTCTGGGTTGGAGAGTAAGTGGGGGTGCCAGGAGAATGGTATGGAAGTGGAAAGAAGCTTTCCCCAGGCCCTGCCCTATGCATCTCTTCCATCTGGCTGTTCCTGAGTTCTATCCTTTTAAATAAATGAACCAGTGACCTAGGAAGCCCACTGTCTTCCTGAGTTCCGTGAGCCACCCCAGCAAATTATTGAACCCAAGAAGGGGGTTATAGGAACCTCTAATTTATAGTTGGTGGTCAGAAGCACAAGTAACAGCCTGGGTTTGTGGTTGGCATCTGAAGTGTCTCGGTCAGGGAGCAGTCTTGTGGGACTGATTCCTTAACCTGTGGGCTCTGAGGTTATCTCCGGGTAGATAGTGTCCAAATTGAGTTAAATTGTAGGACACCCCACTGGTGTTGGAGAGTTGCTTGGTATGGGGGAAAACCTCACAGCTTTGGTGACCAGAAGTGAAGTATTGGGGGGCACTAAGAGTACAGAGAAACGGAAGAAGAGTTTTTCCCATACAGGTGTTTCTACTGACTTTCTCAGTAAATTTCATATATATATATATATATATATATATATATATATATATATATATTTTTTATTGTGAGTCCAGAATCACAGGAATTCCATCAGGGGGCATTATTTGAGCCTGGAGAGGATCTCCATTTGCTTTTTCAAGTGTTGAGCCTACGTTAAAGTAAAAATTCTCAGCTTGGGGGAGCCTGGGTAGCTCAGTTGGTTAAGTATTGGACTTCAGCTCAGGTCATGATCTCATGGTGTGTGAGTTCAAGCCCCACTTCAGGTGAGCCCTGCTTCTCCTCTCTCTCTCCCTCTTGCCCCTCGTGGGATTTTCTCTCTCCCTCTCTTTCTGCCCCTCACTCACCTGCACCCTATCTCAAAAGAAAAGAAACTCTCAGTTTGTTTATTTCAACCTTGCAAATAATGGCGTTCAAGCACCAACCCCACCCAAGGGCCAGCCCAGGTCCACAGATTCACAGAGGATACTTTTCCCCTCCACTCGGAATCAAGACTCACCTGGGACAGACAAGTTTCCTTGCATTATTCCTTTGCAAGGAGGGTTTTTCCTGGTTTATGTTTTTACTAGGAGTGTAGACCTTTGTGGATCATAGCTTCACATGGAGTAGAAAGAGGAGTGTCTTGCCTCTGTTCATGTCTGTGGTTAAAGGTGCCTCCAGACGGCCAGAAACATCAGTGCTCACTCACATTCCTGAATTCCCTCTACCTCTTCGTCCCTAGTGTCTAATGACCTCCTTCATTTTCTTGCAAGGTCATCTTGCATTTAAAATCATGTTTCAGGGCGCCTGGGTGGCTCAGTCAGTTGAGCGTCCAACTCTTAATTTTGGCTCACGTCACGATCTCAGGGTTGGTGGGTTCGAGCCCCACATTGGGCTCCTTGATGATGGTGCGGAACCTGCTTGGGACTCTCTCTCTCTCTCTCTCTCTCTGCCCCTTCAGCACTCACTCACTCTCTCTCAAAATAAATAAACTTTAAAATAAAGTAAAATTATGTTTCTAATGTTCTATCTAGCATCGTTAGTGGTTTGCAATGGAAGGGTTTTAGATTTTCTAATCTCCCATTTTGCTAGAACAGAAATCTCATCTTTTTCTAAACTCACGGTGCTCAGTAAAGATGATAAAGTGTGACACACACCATGCAGCAGGCAAACCACAAAGATTGTTTGCCTTTCTAAAGGGAATAAGAGATTGGATATTATCCACATTAAGGTGTCTTGGGGATAATATTGCTCTGGGGGCTTTACCAGTAAACACTTAGAGGAAAATGGCATCATCAGGAAAGGTTCCATACAGTACATTCCTGGGAGAATTTTCCTCTTAGAACAGTGATAAGAACTTGCATGCACCTGTCAGAGGGTAGTTTCTGTCCATTTGAGACAAACAAAAACACTCCATTGAAGATCAATGTAATGATAATTGTTACAACAGCTTAAAGTTGCATAAAGGGCATTGTTTACAAAGTCCTTCTCTTGTATTTATTTGGGGCCCCTTTTGACATATGTCCTCCAAGGACCCCCGGGTTAAGGAGCTATACCTGGGAGTACTAGGGTACCTCCTCTAGGGTCAGAAGCCCCCACACAACAACAAGGCAAGCCTTCTTTAAGAAGGCTTTAAAATTTTTTTTAATGTTTATTTTTGAGAGAGACAGAGCATAAACAGGGGAGGGGAGAGAGAGAAGGAGACACAGAATCCGAAGCAGGCTCTAGGCTCTAAGCTGTCAGCAGAGAGCCAGGTGCAAGGCTTGAACTCAGGAACCATGAGATCATGACCTGAGCCAAAGTCGGATGTCTAACTGACTGAGCCACCTAGGCACCCCAAGAAGGCTTTTAATAAGCCACCTGGAATCCAAGATCCTCTGTTGTTTTTTTTTTTCTTCTCTGAATTTAGCTTCATCGCACATGCTGAGTTCTATGGGGAAACTCGGACTCTTTGAGGGTCACTGGCATTCACCAAACTCAGAATTCTCATCCAGTACATTTTGCCATAGATTCAACCCAAGCCCTTCAGAGTTCATGTCCAGCACCCTTTCATTCTCAGTAATGGCCCATCCAATAGGGTCTTAATGCAGAAGTGGTTATTGGGAGACACCATCCAACAGGGAATGCTGTGAAACTCTCTCCGTCGCCCCACAATCCTACCGCCCAACACAGGACTTCTCCAACAGCAGACTCTCCCCAGCCTCAGGTCACCTCTGGTACAGGGACGGTGGCCTGGTTGGATGACACTCTAGCTCTCAGCAGACTGATCCTAGGTACCTGGCCATCAGTAGCCCCACTGTTGCTCTTTTTTTAAGTTTCATTTATTTAGGTAATCTCTATACCCCACGTGGGGCTTGAACTTACACCCCCTAGATCAAGAGCCAACCGGGCTCCCCCCAGTGTTGCCCTTTTTGAGCAGGGCAAACATAGAGAGCGGGTCTAGGTTAGATGGGTATTTCGGGGACTGTCAGGAATGACCTATTGCCTTGCTGTATGATCCACACAGCATGGGATCTTTATTCTTTCAATGCTCTGATTCCTGATACCAAAGGTAAGGAACATTCGTTTATCTTTCCTTATCTAAAATCTTCAGTTCCTCTCAATCTTGCCCAGTATAAAGCATTAGGAGATTTTGGCCTTTTTCTTAACACCCTGACATGACCCAGAATGTTCCAAGGCACAGTTATAAATAATCACCTATTTCAATGTGGATGGTCAGTTCTTACTCACCTTCAAAATATATCACAATTCTGGGGTACCTGGGTGGCTCAATCAGTTAAGCGTCCAACCTCAGCTCAGGTCATGATCTTGCAGTTCTTGGGTTCGAGTCCCACATTGGGCTCTGTACTGACAGCTGCCTGGAGCTTGCTTAGATTCTGTGTCTCCCTCTCTCTCTCTCTGTCCCTCCCCCGCTCGCGCTCTCTCTCTCTCTCTCTCTCTCTCTCTCTCTCTCTCTCTCTCTCAGAAATAAACATTAAAAAAAACTTTGAAAACATATCACAATTCTAATTTCAACCAGAACACAAATATTACAATAAACTGAGGCATATACAAAAAGTAAGAAAACCAAGATCACCTAACACATATGAGGAAACTAAGGCTCAGAGCAGGTAAGTAATTTAGTCCAGATCCCAGGCCCAGGACACAAACTCAGGCCACCTGTACCCAAATATGTTAGCTTTGCTGGTATGCCAGGTTGCTGTCTCACACTGGGTAGCTCACTTCTTTAACATAACTCCACCTTATGAGGAAAGATGGCCCTGATATAAACCTCACAGATAGTATGGAAAGGCCAAGATTTTCCATGATGCCATAGCTGGAATCAGCACCAAGTTTATCAAAACAACAGAGAGATTAAAGAGAAAGAGACAGAGACAGAGAAGAGACTCTTTGTGAAGTGATTACCGTCTTTGATTCGTTTTTTACTTTTCAGACCTCCTATTAATCTGATTTAGGGGACACACACACACACACACACACACACACACACACACCTGAATAACCTAAGAGAAATGTGACATAAGAAGGCCGGAGAAGTCTCTCTAAATGGAGACGCAGTGTCTCCAGGGGTGCAGTGCTCTGTCCTGAAGGGAGTGCAGGAGAGACACAAGACAGAAGACAGCCAGGTGAGGACTCTGTCCAGATAAACCCATGGCCCAGATAAGCAGAGGTCAGATAAACAAGCCTGTCCTGCGATCAGCTGCCTCTCCTGAGCAAGGTGGCCAGGGGTCAAAGAACAAAATACATACCTGTCCCCAGGGCAGGTTTGGTTTCTCCAATCATTCAGGCAATGGTTTATCAAGAATCTGGCCCTTTATTATTTTTTTAAGGTTTATTTATTTATTTTGAGAGATTTATTATTTAAATTTATTTATTTATTTTGTGGGGTAGGGGTGGAGAGAGGGAGAGGGAGAGAGGGAGAGAGGGAGAGAGGAAGAGAGGGAGAGAGGGAGAGAGGGAGAGAGAATTCCAAGCAAGCTCTGCACTCAGAGCCTGATGCGGGGCTTGAACTGACAAACTGGGGGATCATGACCTGAGCTGAAGTCAGACGCTTAACCGACTAAGCGACCCAGGTGTCTCAAGAAGCTGATCCTTTAGTTAGACTGAACCACGACCAATTCAGCTCTCAGCCCCACCCTGCCACTGACTCACGGACCCTCATGGAAGGCAGAAGTGGCTGCCCGTCAGCTTTCCTTGGTGTCGCAACCATACGTACGGTAAAAACAAAAGCAACAACAACTAGCACTTATGAAGACTTAGTATGTGCCATATTCTTCATATACACGATCTTGACCTGCCCACAACTCTGAGGTAGTTATTGCTGTCATCGTACACTATGGAAACTAAGGGTCAAGGCATGAGATGACCTACCTCTAGTCACGTGGCTGGTAAACCTCTAGTCACGTGGCTCGGACTCGAACCAAGGAGTGGCCAGCTCAGGCGCCTCCGTGTCACGGCGGCTCACTTTGGCTGTCACCTTCTTTGTGCCGGCTTCTTTTCCCGAAGAAGAGCAGTGGCTCCACTGGGAGACTGGCATTACCACTTTCTTCTTCCTTCTCTCTCCTGCCGCCATTCACCCCCCTGCACACTTGGCTTTTGCCGGTGGAATCCAGGGAGTGAGACCCAAATTTGGAGAGTCAAGCCCATCAGTCTCTCATTCACCCATTGTGGGTTTAGGACACCAGGTGATTATTTACTTTTCAGATGATGCCCCTGTTCTCTGCAGAAGCACAGACTGAAAAGGGTTCCTAAGAAGATTCTCAGAGTGTGTGTTTGTTATGCATTTTGTTGTTTCCACAGCATGCAGAATTTATGAGCATTGAAGAAATCAGCCCCCGCTGCAGGGTTCCTTCAGTTCTTCCAGCTGCCAGTTCCTCGTGATGCAGAGGTGTCTCTGCCAAATCAAAGGATATTTAGAACAAACACTCCATGGAATATTTGTAAAATAATGTGATAGGAAGACGAAAATCCCAGCCTCAACTGCTGTGAAAACACCAGAGTTTAGATTGCCTGACACACCAACAGGCTGATATCCCCTCTCACTTCCTCTCCTTTTCCAAGTCTGGCTACTGAGATCTTTCTTACATGCTCTCAGGGATCCTCAAGGGCGAGTCAAGATCTATATGTCAGTGATGCCATTTGTACAAAACTTGGCATCTCTAGGACACACAGAATCTTCCACTTCTGAGTCCCAAATTGAGTGTAAATTCTGCTAGATTAAATGAGACAAAATGGCTCAAAATATTCTTGTGTCTACACCATCCCCATTCCTAGGTTTGGCCTGAAACAAACCAGTCCCAGAGCCCAGAACAGTTTCCCAGAATACATGGTGCTTGGGGAAGGTCTAAATCTTTGTGGGGGGAGGGGGGGAGGGGGTGCATAACCACAAACACTCTCTAAAGGTTGTGGCAGGTGAGGAGACTTCTTTTCACCCTGGTCCTTCTACCCCTTCACCACCCCTATAACCCACCATTGCAGGAGAAAAACCTAGAGCTTACAGAACACTTATCTGGAGCTGGGACCCTTCAATGTCAATTAATACCAGAAATCTTTATGGTGCAACTTAGAATCAGAAGGGAATTGAACCCTAAGAATAAAGTTATGATCGACAAGGAGTAAAGTCAGAATTTTGTGTATGTAGGGAATAGTCATCTTTTTTTATAACATTGAAGGAAATAAATTCTCACAGTGGTGAGATATATTTAATTTTGTTAGTTTAGAAGAAAACAAGCAACAACCCAGGTTGGAAACCCTTCCCCTGCCAACATTCTGTATCAGGGTTCTCCATAGAAACAGAACCAACAGAATGTGTGTATGTGTGCGTGTGTGTGTGTGTGTGTGTGTGTGTGTGTGTGTCATAGGTATGTATGTAAACAGAGGGGGGGGTGGAGAGAGAGAGAGAGAGACTTTAAGGAATTGGTTCACACAATTGTGGATGCTTGGCAAGTCCAAAATCTGCAGGGTTAGGCCAGCAGGCTGGGGACCCAGGGAAGAGTTGCAATTCGAGTCTGTATGTGACTTCCCAGAATTCCCCCTTCTCCTGGGAAGCTTAGTCTTTTCTCTATTAAGGCCAACATTGCTACTTACATTTGTCACTTCCACCACATCGTTCAGGAAGAACCAGAGTACATTCTCATCTTTGACAGAGCTAAAGGACCTACCCTTACTGATACTAAGCCTATGCCCAAAACTAGAGTGCAGAAAACGTGGTAAAGGGAAGGGGGAAGAAATCGGCATTAGAAAGGTCCTATTAGAGGAACAATAGGATGTATGGGTGTCAGTAGGACACAGGCCCCAACCCTGAACCTGTTGTTCAGGTGAGGGCATATGCCATGAGCTAGACATGCTGGACAAGAAGCATGCCATCCAATGCATACTAAGTTTTATGTATATCAGATCACATTTTCCAATGGCTCTGTAACTGTATCTAGATCAGCTGATAGCTAACCAAACCTCAGACATGTGAATGAGCCCAGCTAACATTGTAGAGCCTACTTGCCAACCACCACACAATAGCAATCGCAATAAATGCTCAGCGTCATATGTCACCGCCATTTTGTGATTGTTACGCAGCATTTCTGTGGCAATAGCTAACTGATACACTGACTCTCCAAGTCAAAGAATGGGCTGACAAATTCAAATGTTGACAGGGAAAGGCAGGTAATATAATCCTGCAAAGAGGTAAAGTGGAATCTCTATTAAACTGGAACATAAATGCCCATCCGAAGAGGACAGCTGGTACTCAGTTCAATCAGTCACGCCACGCGGAAATGTCTATTCAGTGCTATTGCATTAATGTTTCAAGAGAGATGGAGACTCAGGTGTTTGTATGAAATGTATTATCTTATATGTTTTCAATACATTTTCTTTTCCTCACAAAACCGGGCAAGAGTAACAAAAATGCAAATTAAACCTCAACTGAGATGCAATTTCTCTTTCTATCCAAAAGATTAGCAAAAATCTGGAAGTTCAACAATATACTCTGTTGGGGAAGCTTTGGGAAAACAGGCACTTTCATATATTGCTAGAAGGAAAGCAAAGCACTCTAACCCCTATGGAGGAGAATTTGGAGATATTTAGTAAAATTACATATCCATTTACCCTTTGATCCAATAATCATACTTCTCCAGAATTTATCCCAAACATATACTGCCAAAACTACAAAAGAGATGTATGCATGAGGCCACTAATTGTGGCACCACTTATAATAGCTAAGGCAGAAAACAACCAAATGCCACAATCAGGGACTGGTTGAATAAATCATGATACATCCATATGACAGAATAGTCTATAACTATAATAAGGAATGAGAAATATCTCCATCTTCTACTATGGAGTAAGTTCCAAGTTACACTGCTAAAATGATTTTTTAAAAAAACAAGGTGCAGAAAAATGCGCATCTTATTCTATTTCTTTTTTTAATGTTTACTTATTTATTCTGAGAGAGAGAGAATCCCAAGCAGGCTCTGAGCTGTCAGCACAAAGACTGACATAGGGCTCGATGTCACGAACCGTGAGATCATGACCTGAGCTGAGATCAAGAGTTGGATGCTTACTTGACTGAGCCACCTACGTGCCCCCATATTCTATTTCTGTAAAAAAGGAGGAGATATATACAAAAATATATATACATATTGATTCAATTTTTCAATGGAAGAGTAAGCCATACAAACATTTTAAATGGGATTTTATAGGGGAAAGGAAAGTATAGGGTAGGTGAGGCAGAAATAGAAGCTAGACTTAGTTGAATATATTTTGGTTCTTAGATATAGCTTTAATGGTATGTATTTTTATAAATAATTTTAAGACACAATTACATTTTAAAATATTAATCCCCAAATATGAAAAAAATAAAATGAAATAAGTGAACCTAACAGTGCACCCACTGTGGTGGCAAAGCAACACAGAAGTGGGGCACCTGGGTGGCTCAGTCGGTCAAGCATCCAACTTCAGCTCAGGTCATGATCTCACTGTTCATGGGCTCGAGCCCCACATCGGGCTCTGTGCTGTCAGCTCGGAGCCTGGAGCCTGCTTTGGATTTTGTGTCTCCCTCTCTCTGCCCCTCCCTTGCTGGTTCTCTCCCAAAAATAAATAAATATTTAAAAATAAACACAGAAGCTACAGCAGTTTGTACACTCTGAGTGGAATATTTACTAAGCACAAACAGAATTGTGAAAACAACAACTACAAAAAGTAACTGTTCAATAATAATATTGGTGGTGGTTGTGCGTGCGTTTGGAATTGTAAGACCACTCTACGAGTAAAGTGGGATAAAAGTGCAGAATAATTACATGATATTCCAATTCTGTCATCCATGCTGTTTTGGAGAACAAGGATTGTGGGTGTGGAAAGAAAGAAATGAGGATATTAGAAAAGTTTAAGTAAAAAAACCACACGATCCTGAAACTGGAAAAGAACATTGGTTCAAATTCATAATGTATTTTATGATGATAGAAAGAAAGAAAGAAAGAAAGAAAGAAAGAAAGAAAGAAAGAAAAGATAGAAAGATAGAAAGAAAGAAAGAAAGAAAGAAAGAAAGAAAGAAAGAAAGCAAAGATAGATGATATTGAGGATAGATAGATAGATAGATAGATAGACAGACACTACGCATACTTCCTAGTTCCATTGCCAAGGCCAATAGCAATGAGTTCTCTTAGAGCTCATATTGCAATTTCTAGATAGCATTTCTCACTAAAAGGGACCAAATCTGCGTAGAGAAATAGCTAATCTCAGGTCTGCTCAGGAAATAAATGAAGAGCCTGAAACACCCAACTGTATCAGAAAACAAGAAAATTATCAAAGACTGATGGTGTTATCTCAACTTGCCAAAGTTCCCACTGGCCAAAGATGGGGCAATCTGAGCATCGATAATAATAATGATAAGCTTGGGGTGCCTGGGTGGCTCAGTCATTTAAGCACCCGACCTTGGCCCAGGTCATGATCTCATGGTTCGTGGGTTCGAGCCTCGTGTCAGGCTCTGTGCTGACAGCTCAGAGCCTGGAACCTTGCTTTGGATTCCATATCTCCCTCTCTCCCTGTCCCTCCCCTGCTTGCATTCTGTCTCTCTCTCTCTCAAAAATAAATAAATTTTTAAAAATTGAAAATAATAATCTTTAAAAATAATAATAAAATTAATGCTAATAATCATTGCGGTAAATTAAAACATCAAATATGTTTAAATTCATGGATTCATTTTTTTTTAAATAAGACAATTGGAAGAATGCAAACATTGACTAGATGTTCAATAATATTCAAGAACTTATGGGTAATAATGGTAATGGACGTTATGTTTTTAAGAGTCCTTATGTTTTAGAGGTATATACTGTCAGTCCTAATGATCCACTGTTTCTATATTTGTGGATTCCCCTCCTCACTAAAATTTATGTGTAACCCCCAGACCAACACTCTCAGCTTTTTTGCAGTCACTCATGGACATGGACAGAGCGGCAAAAAATTTGAGCCACCCTGACGTGCACCTTCCCGGCTCAGGTTGGACAAGGGTGTGCTCTGCCTTCTTGTTTCAGTTCTCCTACTGTAAGCACGTATTCTTTCTGTGGTCTATTTAATGTCACATTTTTGTGATTTTGTTGTTGTTGTTGTTGTTAATCTCACTGTTTAAAATGGTTAAGTGCTGAAAAACAATCCAGTGTTCCCAAAGGCAAAAAGGCTGTGATGTGCCTCATGGAGAAAATACAACTGTTAGAACAGCCTCATCCAGGCTTGAGGTATAGTGCTATGGGCCGTGAGTTCAATGTCAGTGAATCAACAATGTATATTAAATAAAGTGTCTTTAAACAAAAACACATGTAAAACAAGGTTATGTATCTATTGGTTGATGACATGTGGCCAGAGGCTCGCAGGAACCTCTTTTCACTGTGAGTAATAGTTCAGTATTTTCTAATTCAGTGTTCACAGAGACTTTATAGAACATAAAGACACAATGTTTATGATGTAGAACATGAAGAAACAACAAATAACAAGAATCAACCTACTGAAATAGTTGGAGATTATCTAAGACAAAAATACTGTGCAAAGAGAATGAGATATACCTGCCGGACTGAAGTGGATTTACCAGGCCGTTTTAGCCTCTTGTCTATTTCATCCTCCTTTACTACCACACAGAACAGAATCTTTTCCATTTCAATCATTGCCCTATTGACAGACGTTTGAGTTGATTCCAGGTTTTCACTGCCAGGATCAGTGCTGCAGTAAACATCTGCACAGGTGTAAAAGTTTTTCTCGAGGAGACGTGGAGAAGTGTAATTGCTGAATCACCCGGGAGGCACATTTTACATTTTAATAGGTGCCGCCGACTTGCCTTCAAAGTGGCTGTACCAACTGATACTCCCACCAACAGTGTGCACAAGTCTGGGTTTCCCACACTCTTGCCAACACTTAATTCCACAAGTATTTTTGGAATCTGCATCCTGTGTGAGGCACTAATGAGGTTATGGGGGGTGCAGAGGAAGCAACGTGGAATATTCGCTACAGGAGACACGGTATCACAGCCCCAAAGACAAAATGCTTATCCTCTCCAGACAGTCACAGAACAGGGTGATGGAAACAGGAAGCAAGGAAAGGATGTTCAAATCTCATCCAGTGGCTCACAAAAATTACTTAATTAGCTTTGGAGTGCTAATTTGGGCCAAGATATGACAGATCGGTCTGGCCCAAGACTGTATCGAGGGCAAATCCTGTTTGCTTAATTTTACAAATAAATTGCTTTTTTCCTTATTACAGATGGATATATATTTGGCTGCATGCATCCAAAAAATAAATAAGTAGACAACCCTTAAAATGTGCATGCTATTTAACCAAGCAATTATTTTCTGCATATATCTTAGGGAAATTAATCTGAAAAATTTACAAAAATGCAAGTGCAAGAATATTCACTCACAGCATTAATATCCCCAGAAAATGGAAAACTACCCGACTATTCAAAAATAAGGAATTAAATAACAACGATTTTGAACAGTCAATTCAATAGAATGTTAAATAAATTAAATGATTAGGAAGTATTATGCAACCATCAGAAATGATTTATCTGTCGTCATGGAAAGCCATTTGGAAAGTAGCGGGTATAGTGTTAAAAAAAAAAAAAAAAAAAAAGCAGGGCGCCTGAGTGGCTCAGTTGGTTAAACGAACGACTCTTGATTTGGGCTCAGGTCGTGATCTCACGGTTTATGAGATCAAACCCCACATCAGGCTCTGTGCTGACAGTGCAGACCCTGCTTGGGATTCTCTCTCTCCCTCTCCCTCTCTCTGCCCCTCCCCTGCTTGCATGCAAGCGCGCTCTCTCTCTCTCTCTCTCTCTCTCTCTCTCTCAAAATAAATAAACTTAAAAGAAAAAAAAAGACCACCACCAAATATGTGCCGCGCACCCACTGTGCGCCAGGCACTGTGCAGAGAAAGTCCTAACGGCTGCAGGCAGTTTCCTTGCTTTCCGAGCTGAGCTGTTTTCAGCTTCTCTTGCCTGTCTTGTGGACGACATAGACAGGTTTCTCCAGCCTGGATCTGAGCAAACCGCTCACTGTTTGCTACCAAGCTCCCTGTGACTTCACAAGCACTGCTGGATTGCTTCTAACTCTTACACCGTGTACGACCACGCCCCACTTGGTTAAAGCTTCTGCTTTCCAACATCATAGGACGTTGTAGACCAGTGCAAAGAGAGTCCATCTTACCCACAGAACCAGCACAGCTCTCTCTCCCAAAACCATTCTCTGAGGGAAGGCTTCTTGAACGCGGCCCAGGAATGTAATGGGGCTGACTCAGCGTCCCTGTTTTGCTTTTTCCGCACCTGACTTGACATCATCTGGCTTCAGTGAGCCCACCGGCAAGATGAACGCCACAGCTTTGATGTGAAGTGAATCAGCCATGCAGATGATGCCTGGTGCATAGTAACCACCTCCAGATATTAGTTCCTTTCTCCTCTTCTATTTTTGTGTCAAAGATCAGTTTCCTGGGGCGTCTGGATAGCTCAGTCGGTTAAACGTCCAACTTCGGCTCAGGTCACGATCTCTCGGTTCGTGAGTTCGAGCCCCGCGTCGGGCTCTGTGCTGACAGCTCAGAGCCTGGAGCCTGCTTTGGATTCTGTGTCTCCCTCGCTCTCTGCCCCTCCCCCATTCATACTCTGCCTCTCTCTCTCTGTCTCTCTCCCTCCCTCCCTCTCTCAAAAATAAACAAACATTAAAAAAAAATCTGTTTCTTTGCAGAAGTCATTAGTATGAAAAGTAGACATGTGGTACTTTAGCTGGGATGTTCATTTTCTTTTTATCTCCTCTAACTTTGAGGAAGAGTGGTCTGGCCTACCCAGAGATTCTCTGAAAATGTTCACCAATACGATCTGATGGTTAGCAGGGGATCAGATTCTAGAAGTACAGATAAATCAAGGCTCCTTGCTTCTTACAAATAAACAGACACCAGCACATGCACAAGGGCAAGGGTCTGCCTTACCTACTGCTGAAACTCAAAGCCCTTGTCTCTGCTCCTGGTCTCTCCAGCGTAGGCAGTGGAGTGGGTGGGAGACATAGGAAGGGGGGCACAGAAGAGAACCTGAAGGAAACCACAGGCATGTGACTCAGGATTGGTCAATCAGACCCTTCCATCCACCTGGCCTCAGTGATGACTCAGAGAGTAGGCAAGTCAGGCCAGTGGTTTGCCATTCTATGACTTTCTTGGAACGATTCACAAAAATAAGTTCTCTTCTTTCTGCTCAGGTAGTTCAGGTGGGAGAATATTAGCCTACATGTGTTGGGAGCCACTGTGTTGAGAAATTCTGCCTGGGGAGAAAGTCTAGCCGAGTGATGGGAAGAGAGAGACCACGTCCTAATGATATTGTATGAGTCTACTGGGTCTAACTTTACCTGAAGCCAAACCCATGTCTGGACTCCAGTTCTATGAGGCTAAATGAATATCTACAGCACCCCCCCTTCCTCTTTCGTGGAGGCTCTCCCTAAAGAAGACCCTGAAATAAGCATTCATCTGCAATAAAAATTTATCTGAGAAGCAAGCCCAGAAAACACCAGCAGGGGAATGGGGAAAGAAGACAGGGGAGAGAAGGCACATTATTGAGCAGATAGCAGCTAAAGGCCAACCTGGGCTCAGTCCGACTCAGGAACTCCTAGACACTTTGTGGAGCACACGTTTCAGAGTCATCCTGCCCAAGGGGCAAGGGGGCTGGGGTATTGACCCACCTGTCCTGCCTAGGGCCATGTCAGGCTACTCCCTTGAGGAGTTGATAACCTTTCCCTTCCAGTCTGTCCCGAGGATAAACAAAGCAGCCCCCACCCCGGAGGCAGCCACAGGGGGCTGGCAGTCTGCAAACCGTCATTCACTGCACCAAGGGGCAACGAATGGGATACAGTTCTCTTGTATCTTTTTATTTTCTTTTTTTGCTGGGGTTACCAGGTCGGGGGGAGGTTAAGCGAGGCTTCCTGCTGTGTGCAAAGGAAAAACATCCTGACTAATATATGTGTTACTTTCACCCAAGACAGAAGGTTATCCTAGAAAGTTCCTGGGATGGAGTAGTCCTGGATTCCGTCCTTGACCTAACCCCATCCCAGACATGACGCCATCCTTGGTTACAGGAGGAACTCTCACCAGCGATGACATTTACGACCTGCACCCACACTGACATGGCCACTGAGACACCGCGGAGTGGCAGACGTGGTCAACCCTGAAGGTTTCCAGAGTCAGCAGGCGCAGCGGCCCCTTGGCAGCTGCCCAGAGCAGCCGTCATGAGCTTATGTCTTCAGTGTGCCTCCCACCCAGAGAGTCGGGGAAACTCCGGCCCCCAGCCCTCCCATGGCAGAGTCTGAAGGGTGGGGGCCCGGAATCCAAGCTACAGTCATCACAAGTCTGCCCCCCCCAACCCAGAGGGATGCCTGGGACGGAGGGGGGAGAGGGCAGCCCATATGTCTTCTATCAGTTTGCTTCAAGGTGATAAAAACCCTTTGTTTCTATCGTGAACGAGATCTTTCTTTTCCATTATTTTTTCTAAGCGGTTACTGTTGGAAATAGGAAAGCTATTGATTTTTGTACATTTATTTTGTGACTGGCTGCCTTACTGAACTCTCATTATTTCTAATAGTTTCTCAGTTCAATTCTCCCAAAGGGGGGTTGGGGGGGGGGTGGAAAAAGTAGGCGATGTGACAAAACTGACAAAAACATGTGAAATCGGCCACCATTCTATTTGTTCTGAGACGTGTGAAAAATCAAGACAGAAGCAAAATCCCACTCGTGCTGCATGAGTCCTGTGTTTCCAACCCACCCTCCCCCACCATTTCAGCGCCCTCTACCTCAACACCCCTGGGGAACGGCCACCCCCCATGTGGTGAAGATCGTCTTTGAAACTCAGACTCAGAAAAGTCCTTCGTTGGGGCAAACGGTCAGACCCCAAGCCTGCCTGGACTGTCGGCCAAGGGCAGATGTCCTGGTTGCCGGGAGAGGCCCGGGACAGGGCTGGCTCTCTTCAAAGCCTGACCCCAGGTTGTTGTCACTCACTCTGGCCCCTTGCCCAGCTCCCACTCAGCCCCCCTGCAAGTGGCCCTCAAAACTAACTGAGCAACTACTGGGGTGCCCTGTCTGGGAATGTCAGCACACACGAGGTTCAGTCACCTTCTCAGTTCTTCCAAGCATAGAACGTTCTGGCAGATGTGCCAATTTTGTTTTACCAGACCGTTCGCGGGTACTCTCGGATATACATTTTGTTATTGACTCAGATTTGCCCTTCTGGGATGAGGCCACACAGCCAATGCCTTGCCAAGGTGCCCTGTGATCGCTTTTACGCTTGTTGTGCGGCCCTCCCTGGCTTCTGTGTGATCTTGCTCCTGGAGGACTGCCTTCAGGCGACCAGAGCTGCTTTGCCCACACCTGCAGAGACTGGAAATGCCCGGGACTTGACATTGCCCCAAGGCAGCCCGTAGCCAGTGCTGACAGGTGCGGTGTCTCAGGCTCCCAGCTGCCCTCTGGGGCCAGGAGGAAGCCGCCCCTGGGGGGCTGCACCTGAGCTCTGCCCTGCCCCTCGTGGACTCCCTGACGCCCTGACCACTGTGCCCCGCGGGGCTCGTCTTCAGAGCATCCCTTGCACACAGTCATCCTCCCCGGTTTGTCCTGGGGGACCTGACCTAAGACACAGAATGAGCATCTAACCTCCCCGTGGCCTTAGTCTCCTCATCTGTCAGGTTGGCATAATTAGAAAGTCCCCTGAGAAGATGATTGGAATCTTGACATGGACTGAATTGTGCCCCCCCACCCCACCCCCCCTCCCACCCCGCCACCAAATTCCTACATTGAGGGTCACGTGGGTGACTCAGTCGGTCAAGCACCCGACTTGGTTTCAGCTCAGGTCACGATCTATCTCATGGTTTGGTGGGTTCGGGCCCCACATCGGGCTCTGTGCTAACAGTGCAGAGCCTGCTTGGGATTCTCTCTCTCTCTCCTTCTCTCTCTGCCCCTCCCGCGCTCATGCTTTCTCTCTCTCTCTGATAATAAATAAAAATAAATTTTAAAAAAATTTTAAAAAATTCTTATGTTGAATCCCAACCCCAATGTATTTGAGACAGAGCCTCTGAGGAGGTAATCAGCCTTAAACGAGGTCATATGAGTGGAGCCCTGATCCAATGGGATTAGTGTCCTTATTAAAAGAGACACCAGAGAGCTCACCCCCTCTCTGTCCGCCCTCCGTGCACTGAGGAAAGGCCATGTGAGGACACAGCAAGGTAGCAGCAAGCCAGGTGAGGAGGCCTCAGAATAAAACTGAATTTGCCAGCATCTTGATCATGGACTTTCAGCCTCCAGACGCGTGAGGAAATAAATACCCGCTGTTTACCTGTTGTTTAAGTCAGCCAGCCTGTGGCATTTTGTTATGGTATCCCAGGCTGACTAATACAGATTCCCTCACCTGCTGTCTGGCTGGGGTGCGGAACGGTCGCCTCTGCCTCATTCAAGTGACCCGTCACCGTGAAATACAATCACGATGGCTCTGGAAGCGGTGCTGCCTCCCTCCAGGGAAAATGAAATCATATTGAAGCCACAGACCAGAGGTTGGCACATTTTTCCTGCAAAGGGCCGGATAGTAAATACCTTCGGCTTCACAAGCGATGCGATCCCACAACTGCTCACTTCTGCTGTGTCAGTGCAAAAGCAGCCACAGACAGGACGTAAATAATAGGTGTGGCTGTGTGCCAATAAAACTTTATTTAGAAAACAGACCACGGAGGGGCTGGTTGCTGCCACCGGCTCTGTGAGCTGGGAGTTTAGCAAACCTCAGATCGAAGCCCGGTTTGCAAAGATGAGGACAGGAGTGCGTGGGTGGCTCAGTCAGTTAAGCATCTGACTTCCGCTCAGGTCATGATCTCACGGTTCGTGGGTTCAAGCCCCGTGTCAGGCTCTGTGCTGACAGCTCGGAGCCTGGAGCCTGCTTCGGATTCTGTCTCCCTCTCTCTCTGCCCCTCCCCCACTTATGGTCTGTCTCTGTCTCTCAAAAACAAACGTTAAAAAATTAAAAAAAAAAAAAAAAAAAAGATGAGGACAAACACAGAGGGCTGTCCAAGGACTTGCCCCAATCCCACAAGAAGTTAGTGGCAGAGATGCCCCACTCCTCATTTCCTTTCCATTGTTCAGAACTGAGGCTCGCATGGCCGGGCTGAATCCCAAAGGTTTCTGTGAATGTTGGGAATAGAGGGTAACGTGACCCCCAGGAGGAGAAGGGAAGGGCATATGCCGGCAGAAAGCCAGGAGTAGAGGCAGGCGACAGCATTCCCGCCTGTAGATCAGCCTCTGCGCCAGCCCCGTGAGGCACGGGGTCTCTGGACCAGTCTCTGGACCACTACAAGGCCACGAGGGTGATGCTGAACCACGGGCTCCCTTTGTTCTTCAAAGGAAGAAGAAAGCCAGGCCCTCTCATTGCCAAGACTAGGTCCCACTGGCCGAGCACTGAACAGCAAGGGGTGAGGAGAAACTCTGGATTCACACCACCCTGACTGGAATGCTCACCTGCCCCCATGTCCCTGGCTTCCCCCTCTCCCAGGCCTTTGCGTTAGGCAGGAAGCCATGGACCTATTTTGAGACACCAGCTGCACCAACTCTGACCCATCACTTTACATTTCACAGGGACAGGGTAGGGTTGGAGCCTCTCGCATTCCGGGGGAAGGTGACAGAGACTTGGCAGTTACCAGGATCTGTGGTCTCTTCTCTCTCTTTCTCCCTGTCTCCCCCTCTGTCTCACCTTCATTGCCACAGACCACTGAGCTCAGATGAGAGCATCTCAGCAGATGCAGGGACGGGAGCGGCTGGATCACAGCAATGACCTTCCCAGAGCCGCGAGATTCCCTGCAGACCCCCAGGGGTTCCTCAGGGTCCACTCGGCAGCCTCCTACCTTAACATCTCCAAGTCAAAGCTTCGAGTTTTAAAGAAAGAAAATTTCGGATTTGGAATCAGAAGGAAAAGGGGAGCATTTGGAGTCTCGCAGAGAACTGATCCTATTTGGGATTCTGTTCGCCCATCTCAACACCAAGGAAAAGTGAACCAAACATACCACTGGCACCCTAGAAACAGATTTTTTAGCATCTTCCTATCAACAAGATTTCGGTCTTCAATCATCTCAAATTAAATAAAACCTAAGCAGTAGGAGTTATTGTAGATACACAGGGTAAAGAAAGAAGGGAAGGGGGGGGGGGGGGGGAAAGAGCCTTGTATCACGTGACTTTTATGCAGCAGAAACTTAATGAGAAACACACCACATTTCCAGAACCCTCTTTCTAGTCAGGGCTCCCGCTGAGATAAAAGGTCACAAGAAGAGAAGGAGGGAGAGAGGGCGGCTCAAAGCCTTGGAGCAGGGAGGCACTTTTACTGGAAAGATGGGCCCAAATTTCATACAAGCTCCTATCAGGCCGGAGAGTCTAGACTGATGATTTTCTTTGAATGCCAGATGTGAAGCGCTTTCATAAAGGAATCTCAGACATCACCCATTTAAAAACAAATCGACCCAAGCTGCATTCACTGATGCAAAGGAGAACTTTCTATCCCAGACTGCAGGGAAAGCCAGCTGGCCCGCCAGGGAGAGGCCTGGCCTCCCCTTCGCGTCCCGCTGCTGCCCCCTGCAGGCCGTGAGCTGCAGCGCTCCCGGGACGCCAGCCAAGGCTGGGTCCCCGGGCTCCGCCGGGCCTCTGCCAGCCGGTGGGTGGAGGCTTTCTGTCCCTCTGGCCCAGGGTGGCAGGAGAACGGTCCTCTGCGACGTGCCAGATCACAGCCGGAAAGACTGAGCTGGCCTGGGCCTCAGCGTTACACACAACTGTCTCATTCAATCTTTAACCCTGCGAGGTGGAGACTTTGACCCTTGCTACAGATGAAAAATCACAGGTCCCAAGAGGCAGAGTGCTTTGCCCAGTGAATGCACCTGCTTGCTTCAGTGTGTGATGGATACCCAGCGCCCCTTCCGTGGCCCTGTGTGCTGTGGCCACCATTGCCACAATTCCTGTCTCGGGGAAGATGGAATGGTATTTCCAGAGCAGACCAGCAAGAAGGAAGGGCCTGTGAGCCCGCAGGGCCAAACTGGGGGTCTTCACATCCTGTGACCTCAGGCTGGGAGTGGCCAGGATGGTACAACTGCCAAGAGGCTGGAGGGAGGCTCCCTAATTCCCACATCCCAGGCAGGGCTCAGGGCGGGTTTGCAGAGCAAGGAGTGTCCTGACGGCCCTGCATTTCGTCCCCTGTTGTAGCCGTCTTGGGCTGTGACCCCTTAAACGGGGACTGAGTGTGTAAAATCACTCTGAGATGACCCCTAACCACAGACGTCTTGCTTGGCTGCCAGTACAAATCGTAATGCCAGACGCTTGGGATCGGCGACCTTTAGAAGAGGCCAGGCGCGGCAAGGAGCCCCCAAGTGATTCATGTTTAATCTAGTGTGACAGGACCTCTGCCCCCACGGCTCAGGACAGCCCAGCCCCCTGGCCTGCCTGCTCCCTGCTGTCACAGGGAGCAGCCCGGTGCTCTGGGGAGCATTTGGTTCTCTGCACTTACGACCCTGTGGTGCACCCTTGGGCGTTCCTTCCTTTTCTGGACTCTTCTAAAGGGGCCCACACACCTCTCTGACCCAATCTCTCCTCAGGGCCCCTGCTGGACCCAGAGAACAGAGCACCCCCATCCTGCTTCTCCAGTTTTCCCCTCAGCCCTCCTCCCCTCTTCCAGTACATCCAGGAGGGAGGAGTAGATGGGGAGTGAAGGACAGCCAAGCCCAAAGAGGAGCCCCAAGGCTGCAGGTGTGTCTAACAGAGGTGAGAACCACAGGGAAAGCACTTTTAAGCCTCCAGCTGGTAATAAATGAAAATATGGAAAATAACGCACATGGTTTTCCATTGCAGCAACGTGCCTTTGATCAAGACAGGCCACCTGGGGCCGTGGTGAGGGGGTAAGTTTTGAAGCCATAGCCTGGGTTTGAAGTTCCCCTCTGCCACTGACTAGCCTGGTGGGGATACAGAAGCACTGCCTTATGGGGCACAGGGAGATGTTCGAATGATGAAGCACTTTGAGCCTTGCCTGGCACGTGACAAATGCTAGCCAGGAGCAGGAAGAGGAGAAAATAGCAAACAAAAATACGGTGCTAGGAGCAGAGAGCTACAGTAAGCATATAGAGCACTTTACAGTTTGCAAAGCTCTCTTAGTTCTTTCACATGATGCTCACAGTGGCCCTAGGAGCTACAAGCCGTAATTATCCCCACATCACACGTGAGAAAACTGGGGTCTCAAAGTGTTCAAGAGGCTCGCTTGTCATCCACACAGATTTCCCAATGGATAACAAAACAGAACGCCACGGAATGGGTCTGATTGGGGCCGTTTGGAATTTCGCCATCAGAAAATCCAGAAGGATAGTCCTTGCTGATTTGCGCCCAAGCACGTGTCTTACACACGTGGGGGAGTCCAGCTGTTCGGGGTTCCCATCGGTGAGCGCAGACAGGGCAAGGGTGAGAGCCCACTGCGCCTACTGCCGGCCCACGGCTGGTTTCAGGGCATACAGACCTCGTGAGGTCTACAGGGACATTCAGCCCGGGGTTTGCGAATGAACTAAGGCAGATTTTGGCAAGCCAGCAAGGGGAGGTTGTCACCCTGTGTGTGTGTCCAAGTCTCCCTGCCTCCTTCTGGTTTCTGTTACAGACACCGGCACGTTCACCTACCCTAAGCTGCAAAACCCTCCCGTTTACGCCTGCATCCGAGCGCCACCTAGTGGCAGGTGTTGGGCATGGCGTCCAAGTGAGCATTTCCTTCCAAAGCCACCTTCTCACATTTAGCCATTTGGCGTAAAATGTGCACTATGCACTCAGCGCACTTGTGGCCCTCGTCCTCTGTGACCCTGTCCGTACAACCTGCTGTGTGCCAGTCCCGTCGATTTAACTATGCCAGGCAGCCAGAAGGCACGGATTGCCTAATTATAAACCTGACCCAAGACAGCTTGGAGCATCTTTCCTCTTGTTCTCAAAACCTACAAGGCTCTCTGCCGTCCCAAAGGCTTGGCCGGGGCTGAACTGACAACCACTTGGCGTAGCGGAAAGAATACAGGAGTAGGCGTCCAAATACCTGAGTTCTAATTCCTCCAGCCTTGCTGGAGCTCTAGGTGGCGTCTAGGGGAGCACTAGACTTGAACAAGCGACCCGAGGGCGCCAGGTCCACCTGTTCCCCATCTGTACAACTACGATCGGACCCATCGTGGATGTCGCATCGCGTCATGGTGAATGTGCCAAACAAACAAGTGATATTTCTCTGCAAGAATCCGGCAAATAAGCCGAGAGAATTTCTCTGCACTTCGAAGAAATGGGTAGCAATCCTCGTGCCATACAGTTCCCTGCCTCTGTAGATGCTGGTTTCTCTGCATGGTGTGCTCTTCCCCCCACCCCCGCCCCCCTGGCGACCTCCTCCTTCACACACCCCCTCCCCTACTCCAGACAGCTCGCTCTCCTCCCACCCTGGGCTGACCTGGGGTCCCCACGTCTGGGCTCCCTCTGCTACGGCTCTCCTCCCCCTGACTCAACTGTGTTCTTTGAGGGCAGGGACTCGGTCTTTTCACTCTCACATCCCTGCTGCCCAGCAGAGTCCAGTACACAGTATGCTCCCAATCCTGCTTTGTGTTGCATGACTAAGAACAAATGAACTAAATAAACAAATGCGACTCTAGGTCACAAGGGTGTTCTCCTCTGTATTCTCTCAGAGACCTTCTTCTGAAAGCCACCTGGATTGTTGTGTACGTGTGAGGTAGAGGTAAAGAGAGACGTTTTTCCCCCCAGATTCATATGTAGTTGACCCAACAGTTTTATTAAAAAGACTGATCCTGGGGCACGGGGGTGACTCACGGTTGAGCTGCTGACTCTTGATTTCAGCTCAGGTCATGATCTCACAGTTCATGGGTTCGAGCCCTACGTCAGGCTCTGTGCTGACAGTGTGGAGCCTGCTTGGGATTCTCTGCCCCTCTCTCTCTCTCTCTCTCTCTCTCTGCCCCTCCCCCAGCTTGTGCATGCTCCCTCTCAAAATAAATAAATAAGTTTTCAAAAAAAAAAAGTAAATAAATAAATAAATAGACCATCCTGTCCCCACTACACTGCAGAGTTACCTTTGTCATAAATCAGGTGACTGTATATGCATGGGTCACTTTCTTGACTCTCTATTCTGTTCCACTGGTCAATTCATCTTCCGGCTTCCGGAGCCAAAGACCCTGTTCCAGACTTACTCTGTGCAAACAAAGAACCAAATTCAAGCCAGTGAGAACTTCAAACAGCGTCACGCCCACTCGAGAGCCTGAGCAGTGAACAGGGCCGGAGGAAGCGGCCAGGCTGTGGGCTGAGGCTGCCATCGGGGAGCTGCAGGTGAGCGGGAATCCGGAACAGCCCTCTCAGGGAAGGGAAAGGCACAGCCAGCTCTGAGAGCCTGTGCATCTCATGGGACCCAACAAGAGGTGGACTGTCCCTGTGACAAGCACAGAAGCAGAAAGTCAAGCCAGGGCACAAGTCAGGAGGAAGCCAGGCGCCGCCTGAAGTCCATGACAGGGACGAAGGGAATGTGGGCACCACCCTGAGCTGAATTCACTGCTACCCACTGCTCTGGCGTCTGGCTCTTAGCCCTGCAGGCAACTCTTAGGGAAGCTTCCCTACCAAGCAGCTCATGCATCCAGAGGCTTCTGACAGCTGGGGCTGGAAAGAGGAGGAGAATCCAGGAGAAAGACATGTTGAGAAACGGCCCAGTTCCGTTTTGCCCTCAGTTAGGAAACTCAAAGGCCACCTCTGGGGACAGTAGGGATCTGACACGTGGCCCTCCCAAAGGGGGACCCACCACCCAGCCACGTGCTGCCACAGGGGAGTGGGGCCTGGGGTCTGCCAGCTCTTCTAGTTTTCCAGAAGCTGCAAATCCAAATTTGTATGCAAGATGTTTAAGTATTGGGGCGCCTGGGTGGCTCAGTTCAGTTGAGCGTCCAACTTCGACTCAGGTCATGATCTCATGGTTCGTGGGTTCGAGCCCCGCGTCGGGCTCTGTGCTGACAGCTCAGAGCCTGGAGCCTGCTTCGGATTCTGTGTCTTCCTCTCTGTCTACCCCTCCCCTGCTCATTCTCTGTCTCTCTCTCTCTCAAAAATGAATACACTTTAAAAAAAATTTTCTAAAGAGATGTTTAAGTATTGGTGGTTAGTTTTTTTAAGTTATAAATAAGGTGAACCACATACAACACATCTACAGGCCACACCTGACCATATCTGATTGAGTATCTGATCGTTATCTGATTGGTATCTTTGGAGTCAATAGAGGAAGAAAGCAATTATTTTGCCCTGGAGTCCTGGGTATTGTTCAGATATTAGGAAGAGAGTGTGGAGGGGGGCATCCCCTATACACTGAGAAAATTTATTGTGAAAATGAGAAAATATAAACATGGCCCCCTGCTGGGTTACTTTTCCAAACCTAATTGCATTTTAATAATCTGGAGCTAATTCTGAAGGTAATAATTGTTTGGTTCTCACATCGGGTTTGTGTTGATTATTTTGGAAAATGTGTTGAAGCTTATTTTATTTTCCAATCTTGTACTACTTTAATGAAAATTCATTACCAACAGAGCTTTCTGAACTGGGAAGGAAGAAATTGAAAACACTCATCTGTATATAAATAAACAGGCATGCTAAATAAATTCTTCTTACATGAGGTATCTGATGAAATACAAATAAGGGAATATTTAAGGCTCAGAAATAGAGTAAAAAACCATGGAGCAGGTAAGTAAATGACAAAATAGTATTTCAAGGATCATTTGGGACACCACGGTGGGGGTAGGGAGGAGCATTAGCTTTAGAATCATAAGATCTGGCCTAAATCCAGATTTGTCTCTTTCAGGTAATTTAACCTGTGGATAATGAGATTATATATCCCTGCCCTCTGAGTCATTCCTTCCGTTGGAAAAAAACAGAGAAGTGTGAATGTGTTACAAAATGAACTTGTTCTAGCTTTGTCGAGCTTTCGGTGACAGGCAATAGCCCAGGTGGCAGGCACTTTGTCACCCAGAGTTCTGTAATGAAAACAACCAGGGTGCAGAGCAGAGTCACAGAGCAACCCGCCACGGACGTGCATATGAACAAGAAATAAGCCTTCATTGGGTGGCTGGGTGGCTCCGTCGGTTCAGCATCTGACTTTGGCTCAGGTCATGACCTCACAGTTCGTGGTTTGGGCCCCTCATCGGGCTCCACCACTGTCAGCGCACAGCCCCTTTTGGATCCTCTGTCCCCCTCTTTCTCTGCCCCTCCCTTGCTCGTGCTCTCTCTTTCAAAAATGAGTGACAGGAAACCATCAAAACCATAGAGGAGAAAGCGGGAAAAAACCTCTCTGACCTCAGCCGCAGCAATCTCTTACTTGACACATCCCCAAAGGCAAGGGAATTAAAGCAAAAATGAACTATTGGGACCTGATGAAGAGAAAAAGCTTCTGCACTGCAAAGGAAACAATCAACAAAACTAAAAGGCAACCAACAGAATGGGAAAAGATATTTGCAAGTGACATATAGAACAAAGGGCTAGTATCCAAAATCTATAAAGAATTCACCAAACTCCACACCTGAAAAACAAACAATCCAGTGCAGAAATGGGCAGGAGACATGAATAGACCCTTCTCTAAAGAAGACATCCAGATGGCCAACAGGCACATGAAAAGATGCTCAATGTCACTCCTCATCAGGGAAATACAAATCAAAACCACACTGAGATACCACCTCACGCCAGTCAGAGTGGCTAAAATGAACAAATCAGGAGACTATAGATGCTGGAGGGGATGTGGAGAAACGGGAACCCTCCTGTACTGCTGGTGGGAAGGCAAACTGGAATGCAAGCCGCTCTGGAAAAGAGTGTGAAGGTTCCTCAAAAAATTAAAAATAGATCTACCCTATGACCCAGCAATAGCACTGCTAGGAATTTACCCAAGGGATACAGGAGTGCTGATGCATGGGGGCACTTGTACCCCAATGTTTATAGCAGCACTTTCAACAATAGCCAAATTATGGAAAGAGCCTAAATGTCCATCAACTGATGAGTGGATAAAGAAATTGTGGTTTATATACACAATGGAATACTACGTGGCAATGAGAAAGAATGAACTATGGCCTTTTGTAGCAACGTGGATGGAACTGGAGAGTGTTATCCTAAGTGAAATAAGTCATACAGAGAAAGACAGATACCGTATGTTTTCACTCTTATGTGGATCCTGAGAAACTTACAGAAAGACCATGGGGGAGGGGAAGGAAAAAAAAAAAGTTAGAGAGGGAGGGAGCCAAACCATAAGAGACTCTTAAATACTGAGAACAAACTGAGGGTGGCTGGGGGTTGGGGGGGAGGGGAAAGTGGGTGATGGGCACTGAGGAGGGCACCTGTTGGGATGAGCCCTGGGTGTTGTATGGAAATGAATTTGACAACAAATTTCATATAAAAAAAATGAGTAGATATTTTTTTAAAGTTTTTTAAAAAAAATTTTTTTAGTGTTTATTTAGTTTTGAGAGAGAAACAGAGACAGAGTGTGAGCAGGGGAGGGGAGAGAGAGAGGGAGACACAGAATCCCAAGCAGGATCCAGGCTCTGAGCTGCCAGCACAGAGCCCAGCGTGGGGCTGGAACTCATGAATCACGAGACCATGACCTGAGCCGAAGTCAGACGTTGAACCTACTGAGCCATCCAGGCGCCCCAATGAATATTTTTTTTTTAAGAGAAAGAAGGCTTTATTATTTTAAGCCACTGAAATATGGTGGGCTGCTTGTTTCTACAGCACAGCCTAGCCCATCTCAACTGATACCAGTCTGTAAGCCCAACTGCTTATCTTAAAATGAAATGTATGAGCACCTGCCTTAGAACACGTTGGTTCAGGTTGCCTCCCCAGCAACAAGTATACCGAATTACTCATTTTTCTACCTGTACCAGATAGATACCTCACATCCACTATTCCCCATTACATTTTATGCATAATTACATGTCGATGTTTTCATTATGAGTTTCCTGAAGATAGGAACCCTGTCTTTTCATCTGTGTATCTCAGATAACAACAACAAATGGAGTCAACAAACAAGATGCGTTTCTCTTGGAAGAAGAACAAAATTTGAATGCGGTGCTCAACTGGTTAAAACAGGTTTATTTGTCACTGGTCATCAACTAATACAAACTCAGACCACACGAAGGTGTAATTGCAAGCCCACTAGAATGCAAAGTCAAGGCCAGTGACACAAAATGTCGCCAAGGCTGTGGAGTAGGCAGGACTCACACCAGCTCGTGAGAGTGTCAGAGACACAACCGCTTGAAAACAGCGTGCAGTTTCTTCACAAGTTCAACGTTTCAATGTACACCCACCGTGTGATCTAGGCCTTCCACTTACAGATATGCAACCAAGAGAAATAAGGACATAAGCCCACTCTGTTAGCTATCTATTGCTGTGTAATCCTAGCACCAACTTAGCAGCTCAAACAGCACTGAGTTACTATCTCACAGTTTCTGTGGGTCAGGAGTCCAGCCACAGCTGGGTCCTCTGCTTCAACATCTAGCACAAAACTATCATCAAGGTGTCTTCCAAGGGCCGGGGTCTCATGTAAGGCTTGACCGGGGAAAGACCCACTCGCGAGTTCATGTGGTTGCCGGCAGGATGCAGCTCCTTTCTTGCAGGCCCCCAGCCGAGGACCTCAATTTTCTTGCTGGTTATTGGCCAGAGGCTGCCCTCAGTTCTTTGCCGTGCGGGCCTCCTCATAGAGCACATACTTCATCAAAGCCAGCAAGAAAGTCAATCGAGTCTGCCAGCCAGATGGAAGATACAATCTTCTGAAAGGTAATCACAGAAGCAGCATCCCATCCCCTTTGCCACATTCTATGGGTTAGAAGCAAGTCGTAGGTTCTGCCCACACCCGAGGGGTGGAGCCTGTATAAGAGTGCGAGTGCCGGGAGGTAAGGATCACTGGGAGCCAGCTTAGAGCCTACCACACTCTTGCGAAGACTCGTTCACAAATGTTCAGAGCAACTTTGTCCAAAATAGTCCCAACCACCCAACAACCCATCAACAGGAGAATGGAAAAACATTGTGTAAATATACAACAGACTACTATTCAGCCATTAAAGAGAACGGGCTATAGATAACACACAATATGAATGAATTGCAGAGACACGCTAAGTAAAGAAGCGAAAAAGAGAGACACAAAAGGACACATAATGCATTTACACAATGGTCAACAACAGGCAAAACTAATCTATGGTGACAGAAATCGGGACAGTGGCTACATCTGGGCGCCAGGAATTGACTGGAAGGGGACAGACAGGAGTAATCCAGCAGACGGAAACGTTCGCGATCTTGTTTTGGTGGTGGTACATGGGTGTAGGTAACTGTCAAAACTAATCAAGTGCTTAGAATATCTGCGTTTTATTGGGCACTAATTATATTTCAATAAAAGCTAGATTTAGTCTCTTACCAGCATAAAATAGTGTTTTTGTTTTTGTTTTTTAGCTTGAAGAACACTAACCCTGGTCATCAGCTGCAATTCTCAGTTTTAAATTTTCACTTCTACTGAGGGAAAAATGATACATGATAGCAAGTGGAAAAAAATGTTAGGAGAACAGAAAATTCACGAAGACATTTTGCAATATAATCGATAAACCTTTTTGAATATTATTGCAAAATAATGGCCACCGGAGAGGGCTCTGCTCAAAGATGGCCCGAAAATTATGTGGCTTTTTCTATCGTTATTATTATTATTAAATACAGAGCACAGACAGCATTTCAAGTTGGCATGGGCTTTTGCACTCAAAGCAAAATATATCAGCCAAGGCACCGTAAAAGACATCCTAAGCTCATCCTCCTGCTACAGAAAGAGACAGCATTTGGCGGGGGCTGGAAAGAGTCCAATCGCTGAACAGCCCAACCGCAGTGCAGAACCACAGCCCAGCTTGCAGGGCCAGATGCGAAGGGTAGGCCAAAATGAAAGCTATCAACAGAATAAAAGAACACACGGGCAGGAAAACAGCAGGAGGGCAGCAGAAACAGAGGCAAGCACGGGGGAAATATATCAAGAACATGAAATGTGCTGTTACTGATTTGCATGTTGGATTGGGCTGATACACACCATTTTTGGAATAGGAAATTAAAATGGGCAAGAACCTGTTTTAACGAACAAGAAAAGACAGAATGTGGGCAGAGTCACGATAACCTGGGAGAAGAGACCAATCTCTTCTAGTCGAATTAAATTCCAACAAAAAAGAGGGGGTGGGTGTGTGAATGAGACTGATTTTAAACAAAGGGGGAACAAAGGTATTTGGGGTTGAGAGATAGTGTGTCCTAAGGCAAGCTATAACATAAATAATAAAGCTATATTTAACAAAAACACACTTAAAGGGAATAAATCCTTCTTTTTGCGGGGGAGGGGTGGGGGTGCGGTAATAAATGCTTCTTATGGTATATGGTTTGGCAGCTGGAAATCCAAAAAATAAAAGGCAGAAGGAGTAGAGAACAGGGTGTCTTGCTGTCCAAGGTCACAGATGTCATCACTCATTTACCCCCTATACATTTACCAAGCTCCCATCCCCATAGCATTCCTGACCCAAACTGACCACAGGATTATATCATCCTCCTCCTCCCTTTTTCTGTGTGACCTTCCCTTCCCCAGCACCCCACCAGGGGTTCATAAATGCTTTCCTCCCACTCCATACCCCTCTGCCATAGGCAAGCTCCCAACCCCCCATATTCCAGATCTAGCCTGGACTAAACCCTCAACATTCCTGCCAGACAGAGAATCAGAAATTATGTCAGAGAATGTGTGCCCATTTCTTTTACACATGATAATGTAGGGTCCTTTGAAACTACTTGCCTTTTAGAGTTACCAACTGAGATATTTATGAATGGAATCATATGATATCTTGAATTTGCTTCAAAATAACATTGGGAAATACTACACAGCAATTAAAAACAATTACCACTAGATGGATGAATCTCACAGACAATGTTAAGTCAAGAAACTAGACCACACATGATCACATAGTTCATGAGTTCAAGTCCCACATCAGGTCACCTGGAGCCTCACTTAGGGTGAGCTCAAGCCCTGCTTCTCTCTCTCTCTCTCTCTCTCTCTCTCTCTCTCTGCCCTCACTCACTTGTGCCCTCCTCTCTCTCTCAATAGAAAGAAAGAAGAGAAAAGAAAAGAGAAGAAAAGAAAAGAAAAGAAAAGAAAAGAAAAGAAAAGAAAAGAAAAGAAAAGAAGCTAGACCACAAAAGAATATATGCTCTATGATGCCGTTTGTATAAAGATCAAAAACAGACAAAATGAACATTTTGACACACAGGTTAGAATAATGGATACTTTGCAGGGAAAAGTTGTGATAAAAATCAGAATAGTGGCCGCCTCTGGGTATTCACTGGGCAGGGACAGGAGGGAACTTTCTGGGATGACTGAAATGTTCTTTGTCTTGGATTAGCAATGGTACACAGATGTATACAATTGCCAAAACTCAGCAAATGCTTAAGATATGTGCATTTCATTGCATACAAATTATATTTCAATAAAAAACTAGGTTTCATCTCTTGCCATCATAATAGCTATTTTTTTAGCCTGAGGAACATTTATTCTGGTCTTCAGTTTTCTTTATATGACTAATGCTATGGAGACTCCCCTTGTATGTAAATCTTTGTGCAAGCCCATAGGCATTAATTTTCCTTGCCAGTGAAGAAATGAATGAAAATAACTGTCCTGTTATTTAGCCGTGAGAATAATTCCAACCTCGAGCCACAGATACTTAGAAAAAACCTGCAGGACTTTGTCACTGACAAATCACCCAATTTGGGATCTTCTTTCTGAATCACCATTTTTGCATATGATGTATATCAAAGAGCCATACCACACATGACCAATGAATAATAAAACAAATGTTCTCATTTGAGAAGAGTAGATGCACTGTATGCAGTGAGCCAAAGAAAACCCAAGCCCAGCTGTCCCGGTGAGTGAGGGACCTCTCTGCCCTTCAATGCCAGGCACTGGAGGGATACAAATGTGGGTGTGATCAACATACATCCCTTACAGGTCTAAAGATTCTTCATGAAGAAATGAAACTTCTCCCTAGGAAAGAACCTCAGCCTTGGAAACTAAGCATATTTTTAAATAACCATTCAGTAAATCAACAGAGGGATAAAGGGTCCTGCCTGTCCCAAGAATAATGGCAGGTCAGGTGGAGGGTCATCCTCGTCAAGGTGTCCCTGGCTCTGAGCAGCAGGAAAATCGCCACCTGAGGACTTAAGAGGTTTCGGTCTCAGCTAGAATTGATTCTTTCCTCCCCTGGTGTTGTTTACAGCTCTGTTTTAGCAATATCTGGCAGCTTTCACCTGATTGGCTTGTCATTCTACTGAATAAATAGTCTGAAGTTTGCTTCAGAAATGGCATTCTGCAGCCATTTCACCTGCCAAGGATAATTTAGTAGAATTATAAAACTTGATTAAAGTCCTGTCTTATGCTCCACAGATTATACAGACAGGTATATATCATCTATATTTAAAAATCAGGGTGATGATTCAAGCAAGAATAGGTACAAGTTTGATAAGGAGCAGGATATTTATTTAAGTCCAAAATATCTCCCACAAAAGTACTTATCAACTACAACAGGAAAAATAGTCTACTTTAACAGTGGAAAAATCCAATGGAAATCACCTTAACAAATGATTGATGTTTGTTTCATCAAAAATGAAATCAACCCGCATTATATGCCTCATGATAAGGTGCACTGAGAAGGACACAATATCCCTTCTGGGATATTCTGGCCAAAATGCATAATCTGAATCTAATAATGAGAAAACTTCAGAGAAAGCCAAGCTGTTAATGCCAAAGTCATGAAAGACAAAGAAAAGCTGAGGAATTGTTCCAAATTTTAAAACCCTAGGGCGATATGAAAACCAAATGCAATGTATGATCCTGGACTAGAAATAAAAATATCTGTAAACAACTCTAATGAAATAATTGGTGAGATTGGAATGCAGACAATAAGTTAGAAAATAGTATTGGCTCTATGTTTGGTTTCCTGAATTTGACAACTATGTTGAGGTTACATTAAGAAAATGTTCTTGGGGCGCCTGGGTGGCACAGTCGGTTGAGCGTCCGACTTCAGCCAGGTCACGATCTCGCGGTCCGTGAGTTCGAGCCCCGCGTCGGGCTCTGGGCTGATGGCTCGGAGCCTGGAGCCTGTTTCCGATTCCGTGTCTCCCTCTCTCTCTGCCCCTCCCCCGTTCATGCTCTGTCTCTCTCTGTCCCAAAAATAAATAAACGTTGGAAAAAAAAAAAATTTAAAAAAAAAAAAAAGAAAGAAAATGTTCTTGGGGCGCCTGGGTCGCTCAGTCGGTTAAGCGGCCAACTTCAGCTCAGGTCATTATCTCATGGTCCGTGAGTTCGAGCCCCGCGTCAGGCTCTGTGCTGACAGCTCAGAGCCTGGAGCCTGCTTCTGTTTCTGTGTCTCCCTCTCTCTCTGCCCCTCCCCCATTCACGCTCTGTCTCTCTCTGCCTTTCAAAAATGACTAAGTGTTAAAAAAAAATTTTTTTTTTAAAAGAATATGTTCTTGCTCTTGGATATATTCATGGAAGTATTTAGGGGTGAAGGGACATGATGTCTGCAACTTACCCTCAAATGGTTCAGGAAAAAAAAATACTGTGGGTGCACATATGTCTATCGAGGGAGAGAGAGAGAGAGAGAATAATAAACCACATATGGAAACTGTTAATAATTGGTGAATCTCTGTGGATCTTTTTTCAAGTAGAATAAAGATTAGAATGGAGATTTGAGCAGGACTCAATCCCCTCTCTAGATACTGGCATACCAGAAAAGTCAGACGACCTCTCAGTTGATCCTGACAACAACAAAATGAGACTATTTTCTGGTCTGTGTGTGTCCAGCTGGATGAACTGAAATGACTCAAATCATCTTTGGTTTTTTGCCCTTTATTTCTAGAGCTAATGTCGTACTCACATGACAATACCTCTGAGTGCAGGTAAAATAAAGTTGTAAACAGTGCCCAGTTTTACAGATGAACATAGCAGACGAGAAGGAAAAATAAGATAAAAACAGAGAGGGAGGTAAACCATAAGGGACTCTTAAATACAGAGAAAAAACTGAGAGTTGCTGGAGGTGGGTGGGAGGATGGGCTAGTTGGGTGATGGGCATTAAGAAAAGTATTTATTGGGATGAGCACTGGGTATTATATGTAAGTGATGAATCACTGGGTTCTACTCCTGAAACCAATACTATACTGTATGTTAACTAACTTGGATTAAAATAAAATTAAAAAGAAAAAACAATGCCTAACTTTGCCCCTTTTCTCACTGATAAGAATAAACTGGTTGCTTCTCACATTATTCATTTTCCCTTTGTTAATGACATTTATCTACCAATATATATTTCCTTAATGTTTTAAGATAATTTTTGCTCTGTGTCCTTAAAGTAATCCTATAATTATGGAAATATTCCCGTTTGTTCAATTTATAAACAAAGTAGGCTCTGTAGATATCATTTATCTGTATTGTAATACGTAGTGAAGCCTGTTTTATAATTTATAGCTCATGAATCTCTGTATATTTACTGCGTAGCCTCCTGATGACATTAAGCTACAGCTTGAATTATGATGAAGGCAATAACTATTTATACAATGATGCTTTAGTAATTTATTTATTCAAAAATTATTTATTGAAAGCCTTCAACACGTGAGGCACTCGTCAAATGACGTCAGTCATTTGGAATAAGAGAACTGTATGAATTAGACATGTCAGCTACTCATAGACTGTTTACTCTTTTCTCATACCAAAAACAACAGTAACAACAACAAAACATCATGATGGCTGTAAGTTCAAATGAGAACCAATAGTCAATGCCTCTTGATCACCATCTTTCAGCACCAAGATCATAGAGATCTACTTATCAATCAGTTTGGGTTTCCACACAAAGAGAGAGTCTGAAAGCCAGATAAAAGTCCAGCAGCCCCACACCCATGAACTAGACTAAACATATCAAATGCCAACTTTGCACAATCCATGTTCAAGATAACACAAAACATCTAATTCCCAGCTCTTGGTTTCTAAATACCATTCCCAACACTAAGACTACTTGGGAAATAGTTGATTTCCAGGCTGGGGCTGGGAAGTAAGCATGGACATCATGTTGGGCCAGAAAGCACAAAAATGTTCAAAGACTAAGGGGGACATGGCCACAGGACACAGGAGCCAGGCTGAAAGGGCTCCCCGTGGCCAAATGGGGGACAATTTAATAAGAAGAAGAAGGACTGAAATTGATTGTAACACACTGAGTAATAC
This sequence comes from Lynx rufus, assembly GCF_022079265.1. NCBI lineage: Eukaryota > Metazoa > Chordata > Mammalia > Carnivora > Felidae > Lynx > Lynx rufus. The sequence goes on along the minus strand of NW_025814867.1, from coordinate 8,289,134 downwards.
TTTGTTAAAGATGTGAGTCCACAGTGATAAAGTGGAAGGAGATAAAAAGATCTTTACCAGAGAATGCCAGAAAATAAATGCAGACGAAATGATAGAATTGGAAAAGAACTCTCTTGCAATCCCCAGTGATCAATTCAGGCAAAAGTCATTAATGGACACTAAAACCATTAGAACAAAAGGTTGTTGGAGGGTAAGAAATTAGCATGATGCTAAAGAATCATGCCATAAATTACAAAGTAACTTCAAAGAGAAAAATGTACCTTTACAATAAAAAAGATCTGACAGTCACCACCCTAACCAAAAGATCAAACTTAGCATCATCTTGGCATTAAGTGCCTCCTGGAACACAGTATGAAACATAATAACAACACCATGAAGTGTTTTGTTTTTGTTTTTGTTGTTGTTGTTTTAAGTAAACTCCACACCATACATGGGGCTCAAGAGTCGCATGCTGAACCCAGGTCCCCAACCATGAAATGTTTTTGCCAGAAATGTTACCAGAACCTGATCAAACCTCTAGACAAACTTCCAGGATACAGGAAATACAGAGAAGGAAGGAAAAGGTTAATACCCTGGGGAAGTAACCATGCAAATCAACACTGGGGGACATTTTACAAGACAACTTTTTTGGGAAAGGGGGATTAACTACCCTTTTCTTAGTGTAAAACAACATCATTTCACAATGTATATAAAGTCATCATGCTGTATGCCTTAAACTTATAAAGTGATATATGTCAATTTTTTCTCAAAACTGGAAAAAAATTAAATTAAGAAAAAACAAATAAAACACTAACACAGTAACCCCAGAGCCCTAGAATAAATTAAGGCACACTGCAGACAAGGGGTGATTTTCCCAGGCCCAGGTAATGAGTCTGGGACCTATGTGCCCCAAATTCCCTGAGCAAACCCCCAAGGGAGCTGGAAATAGATGGTTCTGGAGGGGTTTTCCCTTGGGATGAAAGATATGGAGTGTGACATGTGTCCTAGGAGGGACTCCTGCAGGCACAAGCATAGGCCACGCTGTTTGAAGATGTTAATTGTAAACTACGAAGAAAATAATTCCAAAAAATATAGTTTAAAAAAACAAAGAAATGTAAACAGTACACTAAAAAATATTTATATGACATTAAAGAAGACAGTAATGAGGGAACACAGGAACAAAAAACACATATGACATATGGGAAACAAATGACAAAGTTGCAATTGTAAATCCTACCCATATCAGTAATTACACTGAATGTAAACAAACACTCTAATCATAAGGCAGAGATTAGCAGAATGGATTTTTTTTTTGAGGGAGAGAGCGGGGAGGGGCAGAGGGAGAGACAGAATCTTAAGTAGCCCTCAGGCCAGGGCTCAGTCTCACCATTGTGAGATTTTGTCCTAAGCCAAAATCAAGAGTCAGTTAGCTGGTTGACTGACCCACCCAGACGCCCCAACTAAATGGATTTTTTAAATGACCAAACTATGTGCTGTTTAAAAAGCACAATTTAGATTCAATGACACAAAGGGACTGAAAGCAAAATGATTGTAAGAAGATATGCCATGCAAAAAGTAACCACACAGAGTTGAAGTAGCTCTCGAATGTCAGACAGAATAGACTTCTAGACAAAAAAAAAAAAAAGTTACTTGTGACAAAAAGATATTTTATCATGATAAAAAGCTTAATTCAGCAGAGACATAACAATTATAAATATATATGTACCTAATAACAGAGTCCCAAAACTAAAACTGACAGAACTGAAAGAAAAAGATACAATTCAACCATAACCACTGGAAACTTCAATATTCCAGTCTCAATAATTGACAAAAAAAACACACAAAAAATTAGCAAAGACATACAAGAACTGAACAACATTATGAACCCACTTGATCTAAAGACGTCTATCCAACAGTCCACTCAACAAAAGCATAAATCACACTTGTTTAAACATTCTCCATGATGGACCATATGGTTGGTCACAAAATAAGTCTTAATGGATTTAATGTCATTTAAATCATACCGAGTTTGTTCCCCAACCATAGTGGAGTTAAATTAGAAATCAACAATAAGACGGAATTTTGGAAAAGCAAAAATATTTTAAAATTAATGAACACTTTTCTAAATAACCCATGGGTTAAAGAAGAAATTAGGAAGTCTTTTGATCTGAATGAAAATAAAAGCACAACATATGAAAATGTATGGGATGCAGCGAAAGTGGTGCTTAAAATGAAATAGTTTTACATGCCTATATTAGAAAAGAAAAAAAGAGAATATCAGTTTTTGAGGGGGCCAAGATGGCACAACAGCATGGAAGTTCTCTGCCCCTCTTGTCCCTGAAATGCAGCTAGATCAGCACCAAACCATTTTGCACAGCTAGAAAATTAATCTGAGGACTAACACAACAATCTGTATAACTTGAGCCACAGAACTCAGCAGGTTCGCAGCATGGAGAGGTGAACTGGGGGAGAGAGAAACCACGGAGGGCAGGGAGCTATTTTTGTTTTCGGAGATAGGACAGAGACAGGGGGACAATATAGGACAAGTGCTCCCTGCAAAAGCAGCTGGAGAGAGAAAGAGTGGAAACACCTATAAGGGACTGAACAAAAAAGGGAGAAAGGAGAAAGGAGAAGGTTTTAATACCATTACAACTCTATCAACAAGGGAGCGTAGAGTCCGAAACACCACAGCCCAATACCTGGTGGAGCTCTGGTGGGAAGGGTGAATCCTCAGGAGTAGACGGCAAGGTCCCAGAGGTCCTCAGGCCACAAAGGGAGAGGCGGCTCCCCTGCCAGGAGGGCATTTGGTAGAGGCGTGCAGCCGCCCCACAGGCAAAGGTCCCAGTGGACCCTGGAGAACAGCCATGTTTGCCGGTGTTGGAACAAGGACGCTGGAGTGCGGTGAAGCCTGGCACCAGGTGTGTGTTGCAATTTACCACAGTCCCTGAACCGCTGCTGCTACACAATTGCACGAAATTTTTCTGGGGTGGGCTGGCACCCGGCCATGCTGGCACCCAGTCTCTGTGCCTCTGCAGCAGCATGGTTGCGTGAGGGTTCCTGGGGCAGGCTGGCACCTGGCCTTTGCCGGGCAAGACCCTCCCCCAGAAGGTCAGAACAGGTTCAAGCCGCAGGGCCCACAGAAGTGAGCGGTTTGGAAACACAGCCCCGTCTGAGATAAAATTCAGGAGGGAGGTGCTGCCCGGCAGGCTGAAGGCTGGCTCACAGACAGCGCAGAAGCGGGGAGCGAACGAGGCTGGAGACAAAGGAGGGGTGCTTAATTGCCGGTTGATGAGAGCACAGAGAATGATGCCAGAGACTCGGAAGCTGGTTGATGCCATTTTCATCTGTCCTGCTCCTGTGCATACACGTGTGCCCGGGCCACAACGATGGACCCCAGTAAGCTAAGCAATGCCACCTAGTGGAGAACAGAGCCATTACACCAAGCCCTGTCCAACTGCGCCAACCAAGCCCCAGAGGAGGACCATGAGCCTCTCTCCACCTGCTTATTGTATGGACTATAAAGTGCTTCATAGTTTGACTTCTAGGGGAAACTGGATGTAATTTCATTCAGATTTCATTCTGTTCACTGGTCCATCTTTTTTTTTTCTTTTCTTATTCATGGATACAGAAGAGAAAAAAATTATTTTTATTTTCCATTTTTATAAAAAGATTTTTCTTTAATTTTTTTCTACTATATTTTTTATTGTTTTTGGAAATTTTCTAGTCTACTTTCATTTCATTTTATTCTATTTTATTGTATACTTTTTTTAAATTTTTAAACATTTTCTTACTTTTTTTTGGTTTTCTTTTCTATCCCTTTTTTCTCTATTCTATCAAGCTTCTTTCAACAACCAGACCAAAACACACACCCATTTGATTTTGTGTGTGTTTTTAATTTTTTAAATTTATTTTAAATTTTATTAATTCCTTCCCTTCCTCCAAAACGACAAAACGAAGGAATTCATCCCAAAAGAAAGACCGGGAAGAAATGACAGCCAGGGACTCAATCAACACAGATATAAGCAAGATGTCTGAACTAGAATTTAGACTGACAATAAAAATACTAGCTGGGATTGAAAAAAAGGATAGAATCCCTTTCTGCAGAGATAAAAGAAGTAAAATCTTTTCAGGATGAAATCAGGAATTATATGACTGAGACGCAATTTCCAGTGAATGCCACAGTGGCAAGCAGAGCGGCGAATCAGCGATATAAACGACAAACTTATGGAGGAAAATGAAGCAGAAAAAAAGAAGGAAACTAAGGCAAAAGAGCACAGTTTAAGAATTAGAGAAACCAGTGACTCATTAAAAAGGAGTATCATCCACATCATAGGCATCCCGAAAGATGAAGAGAGAGAAAAAGAGGTAGAAGGTTTATGTGAGCAAATCATAGCAGAAAACTTTCCTAACCTGGGGAAAGACACAGACATCAAGATCCAGGAAGCACGGAGAACTCCCATTAGATTCAACAAAAACCGACCATCAACAAGGCACATCAGAGTCAAACTCACAAAATACACAGACAAGGAAAGAATTAGGAAAGCAGCAGGGGAAAAAAAGTCCTGAACATATAAGGGAAGACAGATCAGGTTCTCAGCAGACCTATCCACAGAAACTTGGCAGGCCAGAAAGGAGTGGCAGGATATATTCAATGTGCTGAATTGGAAAAAATACGCAGCCAAGAATTCTTTATCCAGCAAGGCAGTCATTCAAAATAGAAGGAGATATAAAGAGTTTCCCAGACAAACAACAACTAAAGGAGTTTGTAATCACTAAACCAGCCCTACAAGATATTTTAAGGGGGACTCTCTGAGGGGAGAAAAGATGAAACAAAACAAAAAAGATCAAAAGCAGCAAAGACTAGAAAGGACCAGAGAACACCACCAGAAACTCCAACTCTATAGGCAACACAACGGCAATAAATGCATATCTTTCAGTACTCACTCTAAATGTCAATGGACTAAATGCTCCAATCAAAACACACAGGGTAACAGAATGGATAAGAAAACAAGATCTATCTATATGCTGTTTACAAGAGACCCACTTTAGACCTAAAGACCCCTTCAGATTGAAAGTAAAGGAATGGAGAACCATCTATCATGGTAATGGTTGCTAAAAGAAAGGCAGAGCGGTGATACTTGTATCAGACAATCTAGATTTAAAAAAAATTTTTTTTCAACGTTTATTTATTTTTGGGACAGAGAGAGACAGAGCATGAACGGGGGAGGGGCAGAGAGAGAGGGAGACACAGAATCGGAAACAGGCTCCAGGCTCTGAGCCGTCAGCCCAGAGCCCGACGCGGGGCTCGAACTCACGGACTGCGAGATCGTGACCTGGCTGAAGTCGGACGCTTAACCGACTGCGCCACCCAGGCGCCCCAGACAATCTAGATTTTAAAATAAAGACTGTAATAAGAGATGAGGAAGGGCATTATATCATAAATAAGGGGTCTATCCACTTAGAAGAACAATTGTAAAAATTTATGCCACCAATGTGGAAGCACCCAAGTATATAAATCAATATATATATAAATCAACTTTAAAATAAAGACTCTAATAAGAAATGAAGAAGGGGTCATAATTAAGGGATCTATCCACCAAGAAGACCTAACAATTGTAAACATTTATGTGCCAAATGTGAGAGCACCTAAATATATAAATCAATCACAAACATAAAGATACTCATTGACAATAATACCATAATAGTAAGGAACTTCAACACCCCACTTACAGCAACAGACAGATCATCTAAGCAGAAAATCAACAGGGAAACAATGGCTTTGAATGACACACTGGACTGGATGGAATTAACACATATATTCAGAACATTTCATCCTAAAGCAGTGGAATACACATTCTTCTCAAGTACACATGGAACATTACCCAGAACAGACCACTTACTGGGACACAAATCAGCCCTCAATAAGTACAAAAAGATCGAGATCATACCATGCATATTTTCAGATCACAACACTATGAAACTCAAAATCAACCACAAGAAAAAATTTGGAAAGACAACAATACTTGGAGACTACAGAACATTCTACTAAGGAATGAATGGGTTAACCAAGAAGTTAAAGAAGAAATTAGAAAGTACACGGAAGCCAATGAAAATGATAACACCACAGCCCAAAACCTCTGGGACACAGCAAAGGCAGCCATAAGAGGGAAGTATGTAGCAATCCAGGCCTTCCTAAAGAAGGAAGAAAGGTCTCAGATACACAACCTAATCTTACACCTTAAAGAGCTGGAAAAAGATCAGCAAATGAAACCCAAAACCAGCAGAAGATGGGAATTAATATTAGAGCAGAAATCAAAGCTATTGAAAAAAAAAAGTAGAACAGATCAATGAAATCAGAAGCTGGTTCTTTGAAAGGATTAACAAAATTGACAAACCACTGGCCAGTTTGATCAAAAAGAAAAAGGAAAGGACCCAAATAAATAAAGTCAAGAATGAAAGAGGAGAGATCACAACCAACACCACAGAAATACAAACAATAATAAGAGAATAAATTGGGCAATCTGGAAGAAATGGAAAAATTCCTAGAAACATATACACTACCAAAATTGAAACAGGAAGAAATAGAAAATTTGAACAGACCCATAGCCAGTAAAGAAATCGAATTAGTAATCAAAAATCTGCCAAAAAACAAGAGTCCAGGGCCAGATGGCTTTCCAGAGGAATTCTACAAAACGTTTAAGGAAATGTTAACACCTATTCTTTTGAAACTGTTCTAAAAAATGGAAATGGAAGGAAAACTTCCAAACTCATTCTATGAGGCCAGCATTACCTTGATTCCAAAACCAGACAAAGACCCCACTAAAAAGGAGAACTACAGACCTGATTACATAGTTGTAAAAAACAAAAAACAAAAAAAACAAAAACAAAAACAAAAAAACTTAGTTCTAATAGAGAAGACTCAGTTAAAAAAAAATTAGTCTGAACTATACTAGACTTAAATAGACCAAAATAGTATAAAATCTGTCATAAATGCATAACTCTTTTTTTGTTTTTGTTTTTAAGTGAAATCTACCCCTTTTTCCTTTCAGAGGTAAGCGTCTCTCCCAGAGTACACTGTGTGGGTTTTGAAATCATGGTCCTTCTGTGCACCCTTCATAATAGGCAATATGGCAGATTATTTTCTCTCCAGTTAGGCTTATGACAGAATATGTCTTTAAAGATCACAGAACACCAGAAAACAGTATGGAAGTTCCTCAAAAAATTAAAAATAGAACTACCCTATGACCCAGCAATTGTACTACTAGGTAGTTATCCAAGGGATACAGGTGTGCTGTTTCGAAGGGGCACATGCACCCCCATGTTTATGGCAGCATTATCGACAATAGCCAAAGTATGGAAAGAGCCCAAATGTCCATCGAAGGATGAATGGATAAAGAAGATGTGGTATATATATATATATGTACAATGGAGTATCACTCGGCAATCAAAAAGAATGAAATCTTGCCATTTGCAACTACGTGAATGGAACTGGAGGGTATTATGCTAAGCGAAATTAGTCAGAGAAAGACAAATATCGTATGTCTTCATTCACATGTGAATTTTTTTTTTAAACATTTATTTATTTTTGGGACAGAGAGAGACAGAGAATGAACAGGGGAGGGGCAGAGAGAGAGGGAGACACAGATCTGAAACAGGCTCCAGGCTCTGAGCTGTCAGCACAGAGCCCGACGTGGGGCTCGAACTCACGGACCGTGAGATCATGACCTGAGCCGAAGTCGGACGCTTAGCCGACCAAGCCACCCAGGCGCCCCTATTCACATATGAAATTTAAGGTACAAAACAGATGAACATAGAGGAAGGGAAGCAAAAATAATATAAAAACAGGTAGGGGGGCAAAACATAAGAGACTCTTAAATATAGAGAACAAACTGAGAGTTGCTGGAGCAGTTGTGGGTGGGGGATGGCTAAATGGGTAAGGGGACTTAAGAAAGACACTTGTTGGCATGAGCACTAGGTGTTATAATAGGGCATGAATCACTGGAATCTATTCCTGAAAACATTATTGCACTATATGCTAACTAAATTGGATGTAAATTTAAAAAGAAAAAAAGAAAATGCCTATATTAGAGAAGAAGATCTCAAATAAATGATCTAGTCTTTCATTTTAAAAATCTAGAAAAAGAGCAAATAGAAACTGAAGGTGAGCCTGAGGAAGAAAGTAATAAATATCAGAGAACTAAATAGAAAACAAAAAACAGAGAAAATTAATGAAACCAACATTGATTCTTTGAAGACCAACAAAATTGACAAATCCTTACTTGTCTTAAGAAAGTGAGATGATACAGATCACAAAAATTAGTAATGAAAGAAGGGATATTACCACTGACCCCACAGAAATTAAAGAGAATGCACAAACAACTTAATTCTTACAAGTTAGATAACTTGGGAGAAATTTATCCAAAACCCTAAGAAATCACAAAATACAAAAACTGGTTCAAGAAAAAACAGAACATCTGAATAGACCTATAACAAGTGAATTAGCCATTCAAAATCTTTCTACACACACACAAAAATCCCAGATGACTTTCACTGATGATATTCATATCGATATTCCACAAATTCAGAAAACGAAGGATAAAGGAACACTTACTAATTCATTCTGTTGAGGCTAGGATCATTCTGATACCAAAATCAGACAAAGACATCACAAGAAAACTCTAAGCCACCATCCTTCATGAATATAGATGTAAAAATTCTCAAGAAAATATTAGCAAACTGAATCTAACAATGTATATGAAATTATATACATAACCAAGTGGGATTTATCCCATGAATTCAGGGTCAGTTTAACATCCGAACATCAATATTAATAACACCATAGTATATGTTTTATATTACTATATAACATAGTATACTATATTTATATTACTATATAATATAGTATATGTTATAATTAACACCATAGTAATAAAACAAAGGACAAAAAACACAGTATCTCAATGGATACAGAAAAAAATACTTGACAAAATCAAACACCTATTCTTGATAAGAACTCTTAACAAACTAAGAAGGGAAAGGAGCTTCCTCAACCTGATAAAAAGCAGCCACACAAAACCTACAATGATTTTACTCAGATTACCTAAAAATGGACCATTGACTTAAATGTAAGAGCTAAAACAGCAAAACTTGTTGAAGAAAACGTAGGAGTAAATTTTCAAGGTTAGTAAAAAAATGGTTTAGGAAAAGATTTCATGGATAGGACACCGAAATCACAATCACGTAAGAAAAAAAATGATAAATTATACCTCACTGAAATTCAAAGCTTTAAAGGATACCATTAAGAAAGTGAAAGAGCAAGCAACAAACAGGGAGAAAAGATTTGCAAAACATGTACCCAATGATAGACTTGTATCCAGAATATACAAAGAACTCTTACAACCCAAGAAGACACACGACCCAGTCAAAAAATGGGCAAAAGATACGAACAGATACTTCACCGAAGTAGATATACAAGTGACTAATGACCTCAGGAAAAGACGTTTAACATCAGTTGTTAGAGGAATACAAACTAAACTCACATGTGAGTTATGAAATGCTAGAAATGGCTAGAATGAAACAAATAACAAATGCTGTCAAGGATGTGGCAAAATGGGAATTCCCAGACATTAATGGTACAAATGTTAGTTGGTGCAGCCACTTTGGGAAAAAATTGGGCAGTTTCTAAACATTAAGCATAAAACTACCATAAGATCTAGCAATTCTACTCCTAAGGATTTATTCAAGAGAAAGGAAAATATACAACCACACAAAGACTTACACGTGCAGTTTTATTAATAATAGCCCCAAGCTGGAAACAACCCAAATGTCCGTCAACTAGTGAATGGGCAAACTTGGTATATCCACACAATGGAATACTAATTCAGCAATAAAAATAAGTGAAACTGACAGATCCTTACATCATGGATAAACATTACGCTTAGTGAAGGAAGTCAGATATAAGAGACCACATACTATATTCTACTTACAGGAAGTGTTCATAAGAAGCAAATTTTATAGAGAGAGAAAGTAGATTAGTGGTTGCTTGGGCATGAGGGATCTTAATGGGAGGAGGAAAATATTGTTAAGCTGATTTGTGGTCATGTTTTCACCACTCCGTAAAGCTTCTAAAAATCACTGAACTGTATAGTTGAAATGGGTGAATTATATATATGTAAAATATACCTCAATAAAGCACTTTTTAAAAAATCAGTATTTGCTTGAGTGCCTGGGTGGCTCAGTTGGTTGAGTATCCAACTTTTGATTTTGGCTCAGGTCATGATCCCAGGATCATGGGATCGAGCACCACCTCAGGCTCTGCACTGATCATCAAGTCTGCTTAATATTCTCTCTTCCCCCCAGCCCTCTCTCCCTCTCTCCCCCTCTGCCCTTCTCCCCTGCTTGCTCTCTAAAATAAAAAATAAAATAAAAATAAAAAATAAATAAATCTGTATTTGTTGAATCACTGTATTGTACACCTAGAAATAATATAACACTGTATGTTAAATATACTGGAATTTCAAATAAAAAGTACAAGTTGATATTAATTTTTTTTTTTTTAAGCAGAAGACTATTCTAAAAGAGAAATAACCACTAAATCCATGGGAAACCTAATTAGGTCCTGGACTGGGAAAAAAAAAACAAAACAAAAAACAAAAACAAAAACAAAACACTTCTGGGGAAATTAGAAGATATTTTTCAATGGACATCTAATTTTACAATTGGATGACACTATCAAACTGTTGGTACATTCTCTTGGGTGTGAGAATGGTTTGTGTTTATGTAGAATGGTCTTAAATTCTCAGGGGATACAGTTGAAGAAGTTAGGGGTGAAACATGATGTCTACAACTTACTTTCAAATGATTTAAGAAGACATACATACACACATATGAAGATAGACAATACGAATATGAAAAAAATGTTAACAATTGTTGAATCTATGTGGAAAGTATATAGGTATTCATTGTACCATTCTTTCAACTTCTCTAGAGCTTTGACAATTTTCAAAATGAGATGTGTGGATGAAAATAGTCCAAGGACCACACTTATTTGCTTTAGGATAGACCTTTAAAAAATCTCTACTTAATAAGCAAACTGTACTAGGGATGCCTGGGTGGCTCAGTTGGTTGAGCGTCTGATTTTTGATTCCAGCTCAGATCATGATCTCGTGGTCTTGAGATCAAGCCCTGCTTTGGGCTCCGCGCTGAGCATGGGAGCCTGCTTAGGATTCTCTCTCTCCCTCTTCTCTATGCCATTCCTCCACTTGCTCTCTCTCAAAATAAATTTTGAAAAACTTTTTAAATAAGCAAATTGCACTAGTAAAATGACGCTATACTTTTTATTTTCTCCATCCCTCACTTATTACCCAGTCACATTAGATTTCCTTCAGTATTTCAAATGAATTTGAATTTCATGTGCCTTCCTATCTCAGGCCCTTCCCTTCCCTGGCTTCTACCTTTCCTTCAAATGCTTGCCAGGGGCACCTGGGTGGCTCAGTCGGTTAAGCGTCCAACTTCAGCTCAGGCCATGATCTCACCGTTCATGAGTTCCAGCCCTGTGACGGGCTCTGTGCTGACAGCTCAGAGCCTGGAGCCTGCTTCCGATTCTGTGTCTCACTCTCTCTCTGCACCTCCCCCACTTGTGCTCCGTCTCTTTCTCTCAAAAAAAGCCTGAAAAAAATTTTTTTAAGTTTTTTTTTCAAATGCTTGCCAAAATTAATAATTTGTTCAATTATCTATCCCACTATCTGCCTCCCACAAAGGATTGTAACATTCAGGAGGGTGAGGGTTTGTTTACCATCGTGTCTCCAGTCCCGGTGCAGGGCTTAGTACATAGTAGGCGCCCGATAAAATTTTTAAGGGAATGAAAGAATGAATTTAATAAGTCAACCAATGTGTCAACCGCTGTCATGAATGTCTCTAGTGTTAGGGAAGCACCACTGCGTCTTAGAACAGGTCGGTCTCTAAGGAACGGTTATCATTTTAGATCCAGTTCTGTTGATACTCCCTGGAGGTCTCTGCCGACCTGTTTCTCACTATCTCCATAATGGACGTCCACTTGGGAGTAGATAGAAAATCAAACAGACCGAGCACGCAGTCATTTAGGGGGGAAAGATGTTGTAAAGAACACGGAACATCAGTCAAGGACAAGGCAGGAAGCATTGCTCAAAGGCTCCTCCAATAACATGCTAGAGCTTGCTGCCGCATCTGGCATGTCGTGGATGTGGCGGGCTGATTAAGCAAGTGGCTTGTGATTTGTTTCCTTGGTTTTGCTGCTGTCAGTCATCAAGGAGTGAACATTTTTTTTTTCCTCTCCCAGGAGAGTAGCTAGATGTATTGGATACTAAAATCAGAATTTTTCTGTCCCTGTGGGGGCAGTTAATAAGCGCTTGTTTCTTATAAAAAAAAAAAGACACAGCAATTTGCAGTCTAGTGCCATGACAATACCTTTGTTTAGAAGCAGACATTTGCTATTAAAAGTGTAAGTTTATTGAGACGCTAACTAGACTGGGGAGAGGATGAAAGGCAGGCTTTGTGTTTTTCTGGATGGGGCAGGGGGATCCAGAAGAAGACAGCTGCTCCCCTAGGAATAGGAAGAGAAGTGGCAGGGATGGGGACATGAGTCATGCATATTCAGAGGGTCCGAGGTGGCAGAACTCCAGGTGACTTGTCCACTAGTATTTGAGAGGACTAAGTTTTAGTCCCTGCGGTGTGCCAATCTCTGAGGATAGCACCTAGGAAATCTGTTTTTAAGTAGTCCTCCAGACCCCCAAATCAAAGAATCCAATTTAAAAATGTTAAAAAAAAAAAAAAAAAACGGGCAGAAGACCTGAACAGACATTTCTCCAAAGAAGACATCCAGATGGCCAGCAGACACAAGAAAAGCTGCTCAACATCTCTCATTATCAGGGAAATGCAGATCAAGAGCACAAAGAGATGTCACTTCACTCCTGGCAGAATGGCTAAAATCAGCAACACAGGAAACAACAGGTGTGGGGATGTGGGGAAAAAGGAACCTTCATGCACTATCAGTGGGAACGCAAACTGGTGCAGCTATTGTGGAAAACAGTATGGAGATGCCTCGAAAAGTTAAAAATAGAACTACCCTATGATACGGCAATTGCACTACTAGGCATTTACCCAAAGAAAACAAAGACACTAATTCAAAGGGATACATGCACCCCAATGTTTATAGCATCATCAACGATAGCCAAGTTATGGGAGGAGCCCAAATGTCCACTGATTGGTGAATGGATATAGATGTAGTGTACAAGGGAATATTACTCAGCCATAAAAAAACACGGAAATGTTTCCACTTTCAGTGACATGAATGGAGCCAGAGAATATAAGGCTAAATGAAATAAGTCAGTCAGAGAAAGGCAAATACCATATGAATTCACTCATATGTGGAATTTAAGAAACAAAACAAATGGAAAAGGAAAAAAGAATGAGAGGGAAACTAAGGAACAGACTCTTAATGATAGGGAACAAACTGATGGCTACCAGAGGGGTGGAGGGTGGGAGGATGGGTGAAATAGGGATTGAGCACCAGGTGATTAAAATAAAAACTTAAAAAAAAAAAAAAAAGAAGTTCCTCCAGATAATTCTTAAGCACACTCCAATTTGAGAAGCATTGATCTACAGTATGATCCCATTGGGGCTTTTAAAAAATTGTATGTGTATATGTGTATATACACATTCATGCATACATTTTAAAAAATCGTATATTGGCAAACAAATCGAACAACACATTAAAAGAATTATTCACCACGAGCATAGGGAGCCAAGATGACAGAACAGCGTGAAAGTCTTTTTTGCGTCTCGTGTCCATGACATACAGCCAGATCAACACTAAACCATCCTGCACGCCTAGAAACTGATTTGAGGATTAACGCAACAATCTGCACAACCTGAACCACAGAACTCAGCAGGTGCGTGGCGCGGAGAGGTGAACTGGGGGAGAAAAGGTGCAGAGGGCAGGGAGCCGTTTTTGCTTGTGAAGAGAGGATGGAGATGGGGGGGAATACGGGAAAACCACTGCCCCCCCAAAAGCAGCTGGAGACAAAGTGGAAAAGTGGAAAGAGCCGCAGGGACAGAACTAAAAAGGGAGAAAGAAGAGGGCTTAAATTCCACTAAGACTCTATAAACAGGGGGAGCGCAGATGAAACTCCGCAGCTCGATACCTGGCGGTGCTCTGGTGGGAAGGGCGAGTCCGCAGGAGCACAGTGGAGTCCAGGGGTCTTCGGGCCCCGCGGGAGAGGCGGTTCCCCTGCTGGGAGGACGTTAAGTAGAGGCGGTGCGGCCCCTCCCACAGTCAAAGGTGTCAGCGGACCCCGGAGAACAACCACATTCACCGGTGCTGGAACAAGGCCGCTGGGGGTGAAGCCTGGCGCCAGATGTGTGTTGTGATTTTCCGGAATCCCTGAGGCGCTGCTGCTACGCGATCGCGTCAACTTTTTCCGGGGAGGGCTGGCGCCCGGCTGCAGTCTCTGGGCGGCGGTGGCAGCCCAGTCGCAGGACGTTTCTGGGTGTGGCTGGCTCGGGGCCACCGCTCCGTGAGACCCTTCCGCAGAGGGGCGGAGCGGGTCAAAGCCGCAGTCCCTCAGAAGTAAGCGCTGGGGGAAAAACGGCCGCATCTGACATAAAACTCAAGATGGAAATGCCCCCTGGCAACCCGAGGGCTTGCTCACGGACGGTGTAAAAGCGGGGAGAGGGCAGAAGCCGAAGACAAAGGACGGTGCGTGATTGCTGCTCGGGAAGAACAGAGTTCTAACACCAGAGACCAGGAAGCTGGATGACGCCATTGTCAACGCTTCCGCGCATGCGCATACACACGCACAAGCGCCCAAACATCCACCCTAGTAAGCTGAGCAGCACCATCTAGTGGAGAACGGAGCTGTTACACTAAACCCCGCCCAACTGGGCCAACCTCGCTCTTCAGGAACACAAATCTCTCCGCCTGCTTAGTTTATGGACTATAAAGCGCTTCCTAGTTTGACTTCTAGGGGAAAATGAAGTAAATTCAATCGTATTTCAGTCCGTTTGCTGGTCCATCTATTCAATTTTCTTTTATTTTCCTTTTTTTCTCTTTTTCATTTCTTTTCTCTTTCTTGAATACAGAAAAAATTTATTTTTATTTTCAATTTTTATTACAAACATTTTTCTATAATTTTTTTCTACCATATTTTTTACGCTTGTGTCAATTTTTTTTAATTCTATTTTACTTCCATCATTTCATTTTATTCTACTTGAGTGTATCCCTTCTTTCAAATTTTCAAATGATTTCTTTTTTTTCTTTCCCCTTTTTTCTCTAATCTATCAAACACCTTTCAACACCCAGGCCAAAACACACCTAGGATCTAGCATCATTTATTTCATTTTGTCTGTGTGTGTGTGTTTGTTTTTAATTTTTTAATTTTGATTTTTTAAATTATGATTTTTAATTTTAATTTGAATTTTTTGACCTCAATAATTCCTATTATCCCTTCAACATGACAAAACGAAGGAATTCACCCCAAAAGAAAGAGCAGGAAGAAACAACAGCCAGGGACTTAACCAACACAGATACAAGCAAGATGTCTGAACCACAATTTAGAATCATAATAAGAATACTAGCTAGAGTCGAAAATAGATTAGAATCCCTTTCTGTGCAGATAAAAGAAGTAAAAGCCAGTCAGGATGAAATAAAAAATGCTATAACTGAGCTGCAATCTCAAATGGATGCTGCAGCGACAAGGATGGATGAGGCAGACCAGAGAATGAGCGATATAGAGGACAAACTTATGGAGAATAATGAAGCAGAAAAATAGAGGGAAACTAAGGCAAAAGAGCACAATTTAAGAATTATAGAAATCGGTAACTCATTAAAAAGGAACAACATCAGAATGAAAGGGGTCCCAGAAGAGGAAGAGACAGAAAAAGGGGTGGAAGGGTTACATGAGCAAATCATAGTGGAAAACTTTCCTAACCTGGGGAAAGACACAGACATCAAAATCCAGGAAGCACGGAGAACTCCCATTAGATTCAACAAAAACCGACCATGAACAAGGCATATCATAGTCAAATTCACAAAATACTCAGGCAAGGAAAGAATCATGAAAGCAGCAAGGGGAAAAAGTCCTTAACATATAAGGATGTCTTACCATATAAGGATGGAGAACCATCTATCATGCTAATGGTCAACAAAAGAAAGCCAGAGTAGCCATACTTATTTCAGACAATCTAGACTTTAAAATAAAGACTCTAATAAGAAATGAAGAAGGGGTCATAATTAAGGGGTCTATCCACCAAGAAGACCTAACAATTGTAAACATTTATGTGCCAAATGTGAGAGCACCTAAATATATAAATCAATCACAAACATAAAGAAACTCATTGATAATAATACCATAATAGTAGGGGACTTCAACACTCCACTTACAGCAATAGACAGATCATCTAATCAAAAAATCAACCAGGAAACAATGGCTTTGATTGACACACTGGACCAGATGGACTTAACAGATATATTCAGAACATTTCATCCTAAAGCATCAGAATACACTTTCTTCTCCAGTGCACATGGAACATTCTCCAGAATAGACCACATACTGGGACACAAATCAGCCCTAAGAAGTACAAAAAGATCGAGATCATACTTGCGTATTTTCAGACCACAACACTATGAAACTCAAAATCAACCACAAGAAAACATTTGGAAAGGTAACAAAACTTGGAGACTAAAGAACAGCCTACTAAAGAATGAATGGGCTAACCAAGAAGTTAAAGAGGAAATTAAAAAGTACATGGAAGCCAATGAAAATGGTAACTCCACAGCCCTTTTAGGCCTTCCTAAAGAAGGAAGAGAGATCTCAGATACACAACCTAACCTTACACCTTAAAGATCTTGGAAAAGAACAGTAAATAAAACCCAATACCAGCAGAAGACAGGAAACAATAAAGATTAGAGCAGAAATCAATGGTATTGAAACCAAAAAGCAGTAGAACAGATCAATAAAACCAGAAGCTGGTTCTTTGAAAGAATTAACAAAATTGATAAACCACAAGCCAGTTTGATCAAAAAGAAAAAGGAAAAGACCCAAATAAATAAAATCAAGAATGAAAGAGGAGAGATCACAACCAACACAGCAGAAATACAAACAAGAAGAAGATATTATGAGCAATTATACACCAATAAGATGGGTAATCTGGAAGAAATGGAAAAATTCCTAGAAACGTATACACTACCAAAACTGAAATAGGAAGAAATAGAAAATTTGAACAGACCCATAACCAGTAAAGAAATCGAATTAGTAATCAAAAATCTGCCAAAAAACAAGAGTCCAGGGCCAGATGGCTTTCCAGGGGAATTCTACCAAACATTTAAGGAAGCATTAACACCCATTCTCTTGAAGCTGTTCCAAAAAATAGCAATGGAAGGAAAACTTCCAAACTCTTTCTGTGAAGCCAGCATTACCTTGATTCCAAAACCATACAGAGACCCCACTAAAAAGGAGAACTATAGGCCAATATCCCTGATGAACATGAATGCAAAAATCCTCAACAAGATATTAGCCAACCGGATCCAAAAATACATTAAAAAATTATTCACCACAACCAAGTGGGATTTATATCTGGGATGCAGGGCTGGTTCAATATCCACAAAACAATCAGTGTGATTCATCACATCAATAAAATAAAGGATGAAAACCATATGATCCTCTCAATAGATGCAGAGAAAGCATTTGACAAAATACAGCATCCTTTCTTGATAAAAGCCCTCAAGAAAATAGGGATAGAAGGCTCACACCTCGAGATCATAAAAGCCATATATGAAACACCCAACGCTAATCTCATCATCAATGGGGAAACACTGAGAGCTTTTCCCCTAAGGTCAGGAACAAGACAGGGATATCCACTTTCACCACTGTTATTCAACATAGTATTGGAAGTCTTATAGCTTCTGCAATCAAACGCAAAGAAATAAAAGGCATCCAAACCAGCCAGGAGGACATCAAACTTTCACTCTTCTCAGATGATATGATATTCTATATAGAAAGCCCAAAAGATTCCACCAAAAAACTGCTAGAACTGATTCATGAGTTCAGCAAAGTCACAGGATATAAAGTCAATGCACAGAAATCGGTTGCATTCCTATACACCAACAATGAAGCAACAGAAAGAAAAATCAAGGAATCAGTCCCATTTATAATTGCACCAAAAACCATACAATGCCTAGGAATAAATGTAACCAAAGAGGTGAAAAATCGATACACTGAAGACTATAGAAAACTTATGAAATAAAGTGAAGAAGACACAAAAAAAATGGAAAAAGATTCCATGCTCCTGAATAGGAAGAACAAATGTTAAAATGTCAATACTACCCAAAGCAATCTACATATTCAATGCAATCCCTATCAAAATAACACCAGCAGTCTTCACAGAGCTAGAATAAACAATCCTAAAATTTGTATAGAACCAGAAAAGACCCCGAATAGCCAAAGCAATCTTGAAAAAGACAAAGCAGGAAGCATCACAATCCCTGACTTCAAGCTGTACTACAAAGCTGTAATCATCAAGACAGAATGGTACTGGCACAAAAACAGACACTCAGATCAATGGAACAGAATAGAGAACCCGGAAATGGACCCACAAACGTATGGCCAACTAATCTTTGACAAAGCAGGAAAGAATATCCAATGAAATAAAGATAGTCTTTTCAGCAAGTGGTGCTGGGAAAACTGGACAGAGACATGCAGAGGAATGAACCTGGACCACTTTCTTACACCATACACAAAAATAAACTCAAAACGGATGAAAGACCTAAATGTAAGACAGGAAGCCATCAAAATCCTTGAGGAGAAAGCAGGCAAAAACCTCTTTGATCTTGGCCGCAGCAACTTCTTACTCAACATGTCTCCAGAGGCAAGGGAAACAAAAGCAAAAATGAACTACTGGGACCTCATCAAAATAAAAAGCTTCTGCACAGCAAAGGAAACAATCAGCAAAACTAAAACTCAACTGACAGAATGGGAGAGGATATTTGCAAATGACATATCAGATAAAGGGTTAGTATCCAAAATCTATAAAGAACTTATCAAACTCAACACCCAAAAAACAAATAATCCAGTGAAGAAATGGGCGAAAGACATGAATAGACACTTCTCCAAGGAAGACATCCAGATGGCCAACCAACACATGCTCAACATCACTCATCATCAGGGAAAAATGCTCATCAGGGAAAAAATCACTCATCATCAGGGAAATACAAATCAAAACCACAATGAGATACCACCTCACACCCGTCAGAATGGCTAACATTAACGAGTCAGGCAACAACA
This sequence comes from Lynx rufus, assembly GCF_022079265.1. Taxonomy (NCBI): domain Eukaryota; kingdom Metazoa; phylum Chordata; class Mammalia; order Carnivora; family Felidae; genus Lynx; species Lynx rufus. The sequence continues at coordinate 8,269,839 of NW_025814867.1, read as the reverse complement.
GATGTTGGCAAGGATGCAGAGAAAGAGGATCTCTTTTGCATTGTTGGTGGCAATGCAAACTGGTGCAGCCACTCTGGAAAACAGTATGGAGGTTCCTCAAAAAACTAAAAATAGAACTACACTACGAACCAGCAATTGCACTGCTGGGTATTTATCCAAGGGATACAGGTGTGCTGTTTTGAAGGGACATATGCACCCCCATGTTTATAGCAGCACTATCAATAATAGCCAAAGTATGGAAAGAGCCCAAATGTCCATCGATGGATGAATGGATAAAGAAGATGTATATATATAGATATACACACACACAATGGAGTATTACTCAGCAATCAAAAAGAATGAAATCTTGCCATTTGCAACTACGTGGATGGAACTGGAGGGGATTATGCTAAGCAAAGTTAGAGCAAGACAAAAATCATATGACTTCACTCATATGAGGACTTTAAGACACAGAACAGATGAACATGAGGGAAGGGAAGCAAAAATAATCTAAAAACAGGGAGGGGGACAAAACAGAGGAGACTCTTCAATATGGAGAACAAACAGAGGGTTACTGGAGGGGTTGTGGGAGGGGGGAATGGGCTAAATGGGTAAGGGGCACTAAGGAATCTACTCCTGAAATCATTGTTGCACTATATGCTAACTATATGGATGTAAATTTAAAAAAATAATAAATTAAAATTAAAAAATAAATTAACTAATTTTAAAATAAAGTGGACAATCTATTCAAATGATGGAGACACCTCAGTGTTTACAAAAAAACTAGGCATCTCGTTTATGGGGAGATAAGAAGACCTGAGAAGTACAAGGAAATTGCCCTATTCCCAGAACACAGCGCCTGTAAAGAGAATCGCCCTTCTCAGAAAAAGGCACAGTGTGGCTTCATATTTCTGCTGCCTATACTGTTAAGATTCATTATTTACACTTTTACAGTCTAATGGACATCACTCCTGCCATAATTAACCAATATGCTAGTAGTCACTGAAGAATAAATTATAATAAAACTTCTAAGACTGCCTGCAAAATGAGGGCAAGTAAAAAAAAAAAAAAATCTCTGCCACACCAGTAATTATTTGATACACTGAAATCTGCTACACTTGCGGCTGTTTTTCTTAGAAAGTTAACGTCAAGAGCTGAAACCGTGCATCAAAACATTTCATTTCTGTCCCCAACCACTGTGACCTTGAGAAAGGTCGTTTACCATCTCTGGAGTTTCCTGGTATACAAACCAGAGATAGGAAGTCTCTCATGCAATGTACTGTGCTTAAATATTAAGTGGCAAACCAGAAAAGTATCTATTTTTATCATTATTAACCTCCAAGGTATCCTTGTGGAGGCAGCAAAACGAAGTAGACTGAAACTTTTAGGCCAATTAAAATTTCCTGGAGCACCATAAATTCATTGTAATTAGCAAGTGGATCAGCAGAAATAAAATTGTACCACTGATTACGGATTCCTTTAAGGGTAAGACATGAGCCAATCTTGTAATTGGGCTCCATGTAATAAAACTGGCAATGCTTTCTTTAAGCAGTACATTCAAGCACCTAGCTTTTAACATTATGATTTTTAGATTAAAGCAAGTTACGTAACTTCTGGACAGTCACGAAGACACTGGTACTGGTCTACTTACAGGGAGATTGAGAGACCACCTTTTCTACGCTAAGAATCATTAAGTCAAGATATTCTAGAAAATATCGAACTTGTTTTGAGAAAAGAAAGAGGTGGCAACAGTGAAGGGTGGTGGGCAACTGGCGAGCAACATTTGGGATTGGGTTCCTGGAGTTTGGGACAAAACGAGAAAAGTAGTAAGAGAGAAATGAAGAAGGCAGGCGAGAGACGGAAATGTCTTGTATATTTTCTCAGCCTATGCCACTGATGCTTGCTCTCATTTGTCTATGATTTTATATTTTGCATGTGTATAATTTTGTATACGATGTGTATATTATAAAATAGTATATTGTTGGTTTAGATTTTTAATTTATGCAAATCATATCACAGTGTATCTATTTTTATACGATTTTTTGGGTTTTGCTTTGTTCTGTTTTCAATGATCGTTATATTTAATATCTAGAACAAAATCTCCCACTTTGCTCTTCAAAGTTGTCGGAACTATCCTTTGTTCTTTGGTCGCCTAAATATAAATTTTAGCATCAGTTTGTCAGGCACCGTACACAATCTTCCTTTGCAATTCTGGTTGAAATTGCTTTTAACTTTATAAATTCATTCGGCAAAAGTTGAAATCTTGACGGTACTGATCCTCCCCAGCCACGACTATGGTGACCCTTCAGTCATTTTGGCCGTCTTCTGGGCCTCTAGTGGGGGTATCTGATATTTTATGGCTGCCCCAAAATATTTTGAAAACCCTTTCCCCATTTTAGGACTTCTCCCCCTTGTAAACCTCACTTTCCCAGGTAGAATCCAAAAGGTATTTCCTGGAAGCCCTTGCTCCTCCGATGTACACATATAATCGACCTCAGTGGCAGGTACGCCCTTGAAGACAGAAGATGACGGTGCCCTGCAGTCTCCTACCAAAACGGTCGTGCGGGTACTTGCTTTTCTCCACCTCCTGGTGGTCCCGCTCTCCAGTGGGGTTAGGTGACATCCAGTCACAGACACCAGCAGCGGCTGGGTTCCCGCTGAACCACTGGGTGCTGCCATTGTCAGTTACTCTTCTCGGCTTCTGCCACTGTGGCATCCTCCCTTGGCTCCCTCTTGGAAATCCTGCACGTTAACCACTAATAGGTTAACAAATCTCTTTTCGCTTAACGCTAGTTGAGGGGGATCTGCAGTCAGCACCTGGACACAAGAGTTAGGAACCAGAAGCGGACTGCTGTGCGGGTGAACCTTAGAGGTGGACGTGCCTTAGCGGAAGTGATTGCGAATACGGTGGTGGAAGACCAGATGCCCCAAGCTGGAAAGGTGGCGCGCCAAGGTGGCCCCACGTGTCCTCGCGGGTCACCCAGGCTCCCTGGAGCTCACTGTTCTCCCGGCGGAGGGCAGAGATGACCAGCAGCTGGGCCCAAGGACGGAGAGGGACGCACCGCAGAATCCAGAAGACAGAAGCTCCAGAATAGTGGTCGAGGGAAGTGGGGGAGGGACGTGGACCCCAGAAATACCGTATGACGGTCAGGAAGCATCAAGGGCCTACTTGCAGTTACTGGCCACGAACTTTCGCGAAAACGATTGAGCATGGCAGTTTGCCCCGCTCACTTCTGGTAGTGAACGTGCAGGCACCAGGAAGGCAAACAAGCTGCGTTTGGTCACGGGTGGGGTTTTACCAAGTGCACACGGCTAAGCAAGAGGACGGGGAGTTCAGGGAGACTGTGAAGGAATGTCCTAACAGGTGAGCATGGAATTCAAGCTGGGCGAAGGAGAAAGGACAGGCACGAAGGAAGTGAAGGACAGTCCGCATCAGGATTCTTAAGGGAATACACCGGAAGGAGGTGGCACCGGCAGGGTATTTAAAGTGCTGAGGGCACCGTAAGATGTGCGTGTTCGGTAGCAACAAGGTCTAGGATCTGATCAGGGGAGGGGCTGAGGTAAAATGGAGGACCAGAAAGGAAAGGAGAGGGTGAGGTACTGGAAAGATCAGCTATTGCAATCACCGGGAATTAAGAATAATGTTGAACAGGGGCGCCTGGGTGGCTCAGTTAAGCGTCTGCCTCTTGATTTCGGCTCAGGCCGTGGTCTCACAGTTCATGCGATTGAGCCCCCACACCCCACACCAGGCTCCAAGCTGAGAACGAAGAGCCTGCTTGGGATTCTCTACCTCTCCCTCCCTCTCTCAAAATAAACTTGAAGAAAAAAAAGAAGAACATTGAAGAGAACGACAGCAGGCCAGCAGCTAAAAGCTTCCAGGAATAATGGCATGGGACCCAGAAGCCCAGCAGTACAGCCTGATGACATGAGATTCAAAGGTGGTTTTTAGGAGAGCAGAGGGGCGAAGAATGGCCTGGAACGGGCAAAGAGAAACAAAGAGGACCCAGGGTATCCGGTAGCAGCAGCGTCAAAGAAAAGGGGCCACCCTGTCGGGTTGGGGAAGCAGAATCCTCAAGGAACAGGCAGGTTTGGACCAGAGCACAAAGATACAAACAATGTTCTGAGATGCTGAGCGTACGGGACATTTTGCTACCAGTGGATGGGCCATTTCAGGGAACAGAGCAAAGGAAGGTTTTCAGGAGTTGAAGTAAGAGATGAAGACAACAGGGGGATGCACAGAGGCCTAGAGGACTAAATTTGCAAGACGCTGCGCTATCCTGGGAGTTCAGGGCTCCCAGCGGCGACTGAGGGAAGCCTGTGGTGCGTGCGGAGACAGCCCCCGGGCTCAGGACTAGAAGGCTGGGGAACCGGAGGTTGGGGTATGGGTCTGGAGTCCTTCCTCGTTCCTGCCAGGAGAGGCATGGAGGCCTGAGGCTGGGTAACCTTACTCCAAGTACCTGGTGCTCCCCCTTAACATGTGCTGATGAAGGCATGGAACCCTAGGCTTCAGTTCTGGGAAATCTTCCAGAAGCATTTCTTGTAGCATTTGTTTCTCTCTTCCTCTCTCTCTTAGCGCCTGTCAGGTCACCTACACCGCACCCCTCTTTGTGCTGCTTTCACCTCTTTTTGGCTATGCTTCCCTGGGTGATTTCCTTGACTGTATTTTCCAGTGCTTATTCTCAGTCTCATTTCTGGTATCAACGGTTAGTTTTCAAGAGGTCTTTTTCCATTCTCTGAATTTCCCTTTTTTGGAGCAAAAAGGTTTGCATCTGTTTCATAGATGCAAACCTCTTCTCCAAGCTTAGAATAAATTTGCTTCTTCCCACACAGTCTGTTCCAAGTGGGCTTTCTTTTTCCTTGCCCCGGCCTCTTTCACATCCTTGGCTATTTGTTTATATCTAAGAACGGAGCGATAAAAAGCTGGCTGGGGGGGCTGGGCACGGGGAACCTGGCTACGAAGCTCTATGTGTACAGCTGGAATGTCTAAAGAGCCCTTTCACTGAGGAATCGGATATGTCAGGATCATCGCTCTTTCCTCTCCCAAAGAAAGTTCTTCTGATTTCCAGCTGAGAAGGTACACAAGTCCAGTGGGCAGCATTCTGGATGGAAGCGGGGGCAGAAGGCTAGAAGGGAGGGAGAAGCATTTGACATTCGGCATCGTACCCATGACCTCCAAAACTGTTTTACTGCTCCAGAGAATAGAGGGATAGGGGCGACCTGAGAATCTTAGTGCTTTGTAAAGACTTAGCAAATTCTCCTGTTCTTGTAGCCCCACCAGCACCCTCCACCTCCACAGAAACGTGAATCTTCAATTCCCAAGTCGCCGTGGGAAATCTGCCACATAGGACGGCTGCTCGGCATCCCCCAGTGCGGCTGTTCAAAGTCACAACTCTTCACCCGCCTTCCAGCCTCCAAACTGTTGGCATCATATTTTCAACGTCCTTGTAAGTTTGTGCCTTTCCATTGTTAACCATTTACCGTTTTACTGGGGTTTCAGGAGGCCATGGATGCTAACACGTCCAGCTACCATTTTCACTAAAAACTCTGCTGTGGATTTGATCTTTGCCAACTTTGATTTGGGTTTTCTGGGTCTGTTTTTCTTGTCTTTAGTTTTTGCTTAATTTATTTCCCACCACCAAACACCATCCCCAGCTTTCTGAATTCAAGGCCTCAAACTCGTTTGCTAAAGAACGCATCCAAGCCTGCAAACACTGCTCTGAGCACCACCTTTTGTCACATCCCAGACCCTGTTGTATGCTGTTCTTACCATCGTTCAGTTCCTGATCGTTCCCAGCAGCCAGTCTGTGCTACCTTGAACCCAAGAGCTCCTTGGAGGGGAATTAACTTATAATACGAACATATTTCTTCATTACTTCAGCCAAGAAGCAAACAGCAAAAGGTAGCCAATGTCAACCCCTGCAAGCCTCTGGCAGGGGAGACTTCTAGAACGCCTCAGAGCCACCTCAGACATCTTTGCCTCTTTCTTTCTTTTTCTTTCTTTCTCTCTTTCTCTTTCTTTCTCTCTTTCTCTCCCTCTTTCTCTATTTCTCTTTCTTTCTTTCCCTCTTTCTCTCTCTCTCTCTTTCTTTCTCTCCCTACTGGCCACATTTCAGTTGCTTTTCTCTCTTCTTCTAAACCAACACCACCTGCCCTGCTTTTAGAGGTCTCTCTGTCTCTCTCTCGCAGATCCACTGTGAAATCAGGCAGTCTCCCCCAAACCCTGTATCAACATATCAACCTCCAAACAGCCCACAGCCATTTTCTGCTTAGAGCGTCTCTCTCAATGTATGTCTAGGCATCAGCTCAGATATCCAAAATTAGAACTTCTGGGAGTTAGGCTAGAAAATTACTCTTTTTACACCAGGTTATTCAGACACACGGTGAAGTTCAACAGCCACTAATTTAAAGGTTTTTCTGTTAACTGCTGTGGAGAAACATCTAGGTAGCAAGAGCAACAGAAAAGAATAAAATGTATGACTGCTTCCATCAATGTTTAAGGAGTTACTTTAAATTAATGCTGATAATGCAGGACTCAAATTCTTTCTCCAGAAATTGCTTCATACAGGCCTTTGCAGCGTTGTAAAAGATCGCCATCAAGGCCCAAACTAAGAGCAATCCAAAATCCTGCTTCACTGACCTATCACATAAGCCTAGCCACTGACCCATCACACAGCTCCCTCTATGTCTAAAAAATAGCTTTAGAGGCTTATTCAGATTTCCCCCAAGTTGGCTTTACACTGATGCTACTGCTTTCGTAATTCGTCAAATTCACATTTACAATTCATGCTATCTGGAGCACACAGAACGCAGGAGCCAAAGCCTGCAAACAGAAAACCAGAATGCCCACCAGGAAAAATGGACACAACACATGGAACGAAGACGAATACCTTGGTGTATATTTACTTAGGAAAAGTTAAAAAAAAAACATCTAGATCTCCAGAGCAAAACTACAGGGAAAAAAAACAAAACCGATTTGTGTTTAAAGACATGATTGCTCTCAGTCACATAAATGATCGCTATTACTGCATACACACTGTTGTTTTCCACTGGTTATTTCACATGACCTTTTGCACAGACACAGGAGACGCTCAATGACCCGCGCCGAGGGCAACATAACCTCGGTTCTGTTAATGGACCACCTTAGCCCGCTGAGCAATCTGCATTAATTTCTGAGTCCGCTGCTGGAAGCAGATCCCAGCGCTCTTCCCAGCCTGCCCCAAGTTCCTGGCAGCCTCCTGGCTTCCCCGGAGCTGCCTGGCTCCAATCACAATGACCTTGCCGGAGTCGGGGTCGGGGGCGGGGGCGGGGAAGGGGCTCTCTCCCAGATACTCTAATGCAACAAAGTGTCCTACCAGCACTTCCAACATCAGCACCCCCACAGTGCAGATCCAGCCATTACTGTGAAAGCCTGAGAGACCAGTGCAAAAGCCAAGCGGTTACACTTTCTACCGGAGGAAAAATCTACAAACATAGTCTTTCAATATATGTAGATTATAATGGAGTTTATGCCGAAACAACTGTAATGCATGTAAGCGGAGAAAAAAAATACAAACAAAACAAGCGAGGCTGAAGATGTGCTGGGCCTAAGAGCCTCAAGGGTGCCGAGATAAAGCTCAGGAGGGGTGTGGGGAAGGGGTCAGAATAACTGGGGAAGGCTTCACAGGGGGAGGAAGGCCCTGGAAGACACGCACTATTTGGACAGGTGAGGAAGGCATTCCGGATGCGGGCAGTAGCATGAACAAAGGCCCAGAGGTAGGGACGAGCACAGCATGTGGAAAGGTCAGTGAAGGCACGGCCACGGCTGGAGCAGAGCATGGGCCCTGGAGAGGAACAGCAGATAGGGCTGAAGAGGGGCACTGGGGACTCCTCAGGGATGGCCCAAGAACCTTGACGGCCTTCTTCTCCACAGGGTGCAATTTCTGGTGCTGAACAAAACTGCCATACCATTTGAACGCTTTCCCACACACCTTGCATGCATAGGGCTTCTCTCCGGTGTGGACCCTCTGATGCTGGATGGAAGCTATCTTCTGAGTGAAGGCCTTGCCACACTCCTTACACTGGTAGGGCTTCTCCCCTGTGTGAATCCTCTGGTGGACGATAAAGAGTGACCTGCAGCCGAAAGCTTTCCAACACTCTTTGCATTTATAGAGTTTCTCCCCAGTGTGCAATCTCTGATGCTGGAGATAGGCTGCGCTCCTGCGGAAGGCCTTTCCACACTCCTTGCACTCGTACGGCTTCTCTCCAGTGTGGATCCTCTGATGCTGTGTCAAGGCCGTGTTGGAACTCAAACCTTTGCCGCACTCCTTGCATTCGTAGGGCCCCTCTCCGATGTGGTTTTTCTCATGGACAATACAGTCATAGCTGGACTTAAAGGCTTTGCCGCATTCCTTACATTTGAAGGGCTTCTCCCCGGTGTGACTCATCTGGTGCCGAATCAGCTTTGAGTTGTACCTGAAGAGTTTCCCACATTCTTTACACTCATAGAACTTCATCCCCCCCCGAAGTATCAGATTCGGATTCAGGCTGAAAGTCTGCCATGTCGCCTTGCTTTTAAAGTCAAAGTGCTGGGAAACGTTTCTGAGAAGCCCTCCTCCTGGCATTCTGTGCCACTCCGCCTCTTCAGCGGCTTCCCGCTTTCCAGCCGGCTCTTCGTTCCTGATCCGGGACTCACCACCTGCCCAAAGAAACCACAGGTGTCCCTGGTTACCACACCGGAAGGGGAACAGGACGCAGGGCTCCCCGTGTTCTCTTGTGGAACGTGATTTTAAAAAATATTCTCACGAAATGGCTACAAGCACCCACACGGGAGGACAAGAGAGAAAAAGGAAAACAACAGTGTATGGCTGGAGAAGCGATGACCCTGGAAACGGACCAGGAAGTGCCTCCTGTGAGGAAGGCTGGAAAGTGGACTGAGGCAGGTGAAAGGGGCACGATGAGGGCTTCCAGAATGGACAGGAAGAAGGCAGCAGGTGGGAAAAGAGAGGAAACAGAATGGGAGAGGTAAGAGAGATCAGCAAGAAATGGAAATGTTTCAAAAGAGAAGGGGAGAGAGGGAGAGATGCCGAAGAGAGAAGGAAGTCAGGGCTCCCAGGGAGACACGACAGCAGCTCCCGCACGACCAGAGGGCCAGCAGGCTGCAAACCAAACTCAAAAACACTGGAGCTCAACGTCCCACCTGGAAGCCAGGAAGCCACCCTAAATTCCAAATACTGGCCCAGTGATTTTTAGATATTCCACATAATATTCTGGGACAAAAGACTCTTTCAGAAAGTGCACTGGGACACAAATTGAACTGGAGAGCTGTAGGCCACAGGGGCATTTCTGCTAGAAGAACCACTGTTTACAAAATCACAGCATAGATGAGAGAAGTGAGGCCTGGAAACTTCCTTCCAAAACACAGAAAATCCAAGTAATCGAGAACTCCCAGGACCAGCCAGCGGACTCAGGTAAATTTTAGTCTGTATGTGTTGGGTGGGGGTGTGTGGGTGTGGGTGTGGGTGTGTGTTGGGTGCAGTGGTTGGGAGAAGTCCTTGCCTTTCCCTCTACAGCTGTATGTGAGACAAATATAATGCAGACCTAACGATCATGACCTACACAAATTACAGGTGATTTAAATACTAAAAAGGAAAGTTAAGGCATTTTTTTTATCATTGCTGAAGGCCTAAAAACAGAAGTCACGGCTGTGGCACAAATAATTCAGTTTGACCCACAGAATCATACTTTCCTTAAAGTATGGCTGAAATCTACTTCTTGGCATAAAATTGGCATACAATTAAGTATTTCCATTGGTAAGTGAGAAAAGAAGTGGTTTAGGAGCTACTGGGTCACGGATTTTCGGTGGCAGGTCAGTGGCCATGCATTCCCAGGGACTGGTTTTCCCAGGTTGGGGCTGGAAACTGGGCAGAGGTCAGAGAGTGCGTGGAGTAGTGCCTTATAAAGAACAGGGAGCCATGTTCTCTGCTGCAGAAGAACCATCTCCAATAAACTGGGAAGGCAGGGGTGCCTGGTTGGCTCAGTCCGTGGAGCCTCTGACTCTTGATCCTAGGGTCATGAGTTTAAGTCCCATGCTGGGTGTGGAGCCTACTTAAAACAAATAAAAAATGTAAAATAAACTGGGAAGGCAAAACCCAAACTGCTAGGTTCTCTTACTCACCTGGACAGATGCCTCTCAAAACCTCTGCTTCCCAGGGATCTGGGCCCCATGGCGCTTCCCCTCTCTCCAGGTGGGAGACCAGAACAGGTTTGGGGAATGGAAATGCTACTCCAGCAAGAAAAAGGACAAACAAGTTGAGAGTCGAAGGGAGACTTCCAGAGTTTTCCTGAGATCTCTCTTGGCCCACCCTACAACAGGTTGGGGGGGGTGGGGGCAGGGGGAGGAAGAATGAAATGCCCAGTGAGCTACCCAGGGGTTCTGCGGAAGGGCTCCACACTGTGCTCCAAGGTAAGGCCGAGGAGACAGCAATTCTCCTCATGGAGAAACTGCAATCTCGCCCTGACCTAAACAAAGAGATGCCTTCAGGAAGAACACAGGTGCTGATATCCTGGGAGACTCCCCCATAGGCAGAAAACCAACATCCCCAGAACACCGGCAGCATGGAGGAACCAAGGGCTCACCTGGGACACAAGAGTCCCTTCGCTCAGGGCCCAGAACCACACCCTGCCCTGGGACATATAGGGAAGTCTGATTTCAACACGTGAGGGGACCAGGGATTTCTTCACCCGACATCTGCAGAAGCTCGTGACTGCAGAATTAACCTCAGGAGTTCAAAGCCCCAAAACATCAGAGGAAGATGTTGAAATATCACAAAGGACCACGGAGAGGGGCCTTACCCAGGGAAGCCATGTTCGTATAATTCTCCAGCATCACCTCCCGGTACAGGGCCCTCTGCATGGGGTCCAGGCTGGCCCACTGATTCTGGGTGAAGTACACGGCCACGTCCTCAAAGGTCACCGGCTCCTGAAACAACATGTCCCCGGTCAAGCTCTAAGTGGCAGAAGAGGGACCTGGGCTGCAGGGAGGCGGTGGACCTCCCAGGATCTGCAACTCTGAGCCGCATGGGAGGTCTGCTCCACCGAGAACAGCACCCGGCACCCCACAGGGGCAAGCCCTCAGCCACCGCTCCACTTCCAAAGGGAGCACCCCAACACTCTCCCCTCCGCACGGCTCTGGGGTCCAAACTGTCCTCCCAATCTCGCAGCCTAGCAGTGGGGGCTCCCCGCCTGCTTAGGGCATCAACCCCCACGTTCCTGACTCCGTCCCTCTGTACCTCCCACCCTCTTGTATCCACAATCCTGCCACCGGCTTCTGTACACACCGGCCCCTGCCGGCCGCTGCCACTCACCCTGTCTCCACCCACCCAAACAAGCTCAGCCCACTTTTGTTCCCTGCACCCAGCGTCTCCTCAGCCTTCCCTGCTGTCCCGACTAGTGCAGAGAAGAGGCACACCTTAAAGCTATTTCCAGCATGTTATATACCCCCTTGGCTGGTCAGAAAGCTCTCTCCAAGGCAACCTGCAGCCTGCCTGTTCCGGCCTCTTCTCTGAACCCCCCCCCCCCGACTCCAGAGAAGGTCGGCAGTGCCCCGTCTCTGAGAAAGATTCATCCCCCAGTCTCGAGCTCCGTCCCCATCTGCCAAGACGGCCGCTCTCTGCCTCCCCCTGCAGCCCCCGCCATCTCCCCAAGGATGAGGGGCATCAATTCTTGTTGATGAAGACCCTAGGCACCAGGCTCTTAGGTGGGTATTTTCAAAACATGTATTTCACTTCATCTGAAAACATCTATGTGAGGCAGGATTTATTAAGCCCATTTTCACATGATGAGACGAAGGCTGAGAAAGATTAATGACTCTACCCAACACCACACAGCCAGGAACTGGTTGAGCTGGGATTTCAGCCCAGATCGGACGGGGACGGTCAAACAGCAAACCTGGGCTCTTCCCACACACCGAGCTGCCTCCCGTACTGGGCTCACGAGCCTCCCCTAAAACACGGCTCACCCCCGCTCCTCAGCATTACTGGGTGCTGCCCCATCTTTGGAGAACAGCTTCTCAAACTCCTCACTCCCAACAGCGCCTGTCTACCCATCTCTACCATGCTCCCACCAAGCCACGGGGACTCCCTCCCCCAGTGTGGACGGAAGGGTCGGCTATTTCCAAACCCCGCACGCCACCCTGCGAGCCAGAGCCTCTGAATCTCCCATAGAGCCCGAGGGCCGTCCCTGATGGTGGCCACTGGCTCCTTTCTCTGCTTCCACAGTCGGGGTGTAGGGACCACAGAAACCAGACTCCCACGTTGGAGGAGGTTTCGTGACTTCTGTGCCCTCTCGCCTCGAATCCGCCTCCAGGGAGACACGCGGGACCCTATGCAGTCAGCTTTGCTCTTTCAGCCACCAAAAACAGGAACGCCTCCCCCGGGCGGCTCAGCGAAGCCCCTCTCTGTGCACCACCGTCTCTCCGGGCAGCAGCCTTGCACTGGCATCAGGGCCAGGGCCAGGGCGAAGGGAAGGAGCCCTCTTGGAGGAAGCGGGAGGAAACGCATCCCAAGGATGAATGCTGGCCCTCTTGCTTTGGTGGCCACTCTACGCTGGGTCCTTATGAGGGTGTCCTTTTAAAACAACCAGAAGGAGGGAACCTGGTTCAAAAGGAGACACTGAAAGAACAACAAATGTGGACATTCTTCAAAGCAAGAGCTGGCCTTTAAACTGGGCGAGGACGAGGTCCGAAGGGCCCCCCAAATCCAAGCCCCAAATCCCCCCACTAGGCAGAACCATGATGGCCTGAAGTAGTCACGCTCACCGAGGCGGGAAGGCCTCTGAGGACAGCAAGCACAGGCTCGCAGGTGAACCGAAGTTCACCTCCGCTTACGGCAAGTCAAACCTCACCTCCTAACGCCTCCAGGGCTGGTCCCACAACTTCCTCCTTCCAGCCTGGCACCACCAATCTCTTCCTCCCCCACTGTCCTCTCCAGCTCCTACCACATAATCTCAGGGTTCCAGAATATGGGGGGGGGGGGGAACCTGCCTAGAATTAGAGGAAAACATACTGCTTTAAGGTAGTTGGGTTACATATACGTTTTTTCTTCCTCCTGTGGATGGCCCCTATGTACCTCACCTTATTTTTCTCCACAGCCTTTCTCATCACCCAACAAACTATATTGTTCATGATCGATCCCTCTCCAGCAGAACGGAGGTCCATGAGGCAAGGACTCTGTTTTGCTCGTCACCGGCTCGCTAATACACAGCACAGTGCCTGCCTGGCAGATACTGGATGCTTAATATGAATTTGCTAAAAGAATTTCAAAAATGGTTTGACCGTAAATAAAATTTTTTAAACTTATGAAGAGGGTCAGGAAACAGCAGCAAATACCACCATAAGGAAAGTGCCAGAGCATTTCCTGTAAAGTGGACGGATACCTTACCATGAGCTGCCCACAAACTGCGAGATCGTGACCTGAGCCCAAGTTGGAGGCTTAAGCGACGGAGCCAACCAGGTGCCCCACAAATGGTAAATATTTAGAACTGACAAAATAACTCATTAAGTTATCTAGGGATAGGATAAGTAAACCAGAATCACTGGTTTTCCTAAATACCTTAGCAATTAGAAGATAAAATGGTGGGCAGCTGGCTGGCTCAGTCAGCGGAGCATGCAACTCTTGATCTCAGGGCTGTGAGTTCAAGCCCCGTGATGGATATACAGATTATTTAAAAATAAAATCCTTAGGAAAAAAAAAAAAAAGAAGATAAAACGGAAGAACATAAGATGCCACTCATATACAAATGGCTAAGATTAGACCTAACAAAAATGTGCAAGACCAAGATAAAGAGAACTGAAAGTAAATAAAGCAGAAACACTGTTTCCAAAGGGGAAGAATCAAATTTATGAACAAGTCAACTATGTCCAATAATTAATTAATTGGACAATTATGTCCAATTGTGCCTAGGAATTCAATAACATCCACTCCCCCACCAAAAAAAATCAATGACATCTGTGCAGAGAAAAGAGGTCATTTAAAGTCATCTGAGGGACACCTATCTGGCACAGTTCACAGAGCGTGTGACTCTTGACCTCAGGGCTATGAGTTCAAGCCCCATGCTGGGTGTAGAGCCTAATTTTAAAAATAATAAGAATAGGGGCACCTGGGTGGCTTGGTGAGTTGGGCATCCAACTTCGGCTCAGGTCATGATCTCCCGGTCCGTGGGTTCGGGCCCCGCATTGGGCTCTGTGCTGACAGCACGGAGCCTGGAGCCTGCTTCGGATTCTGTGTCTCCCTCTCTCTCTGCCCCTCCTCCTGTTCATTCTCTGTCTCTCTCTGTCTCTCAAAAATAAATAAATGTTAAAAAAAAATTTTTTTAATAATAATAAGAAGAATAAAGTCATCTGGAAAAGTAAATGTAGAAGACTACCCAAAACATTTTGAAGAAAAGAAGTTTCAAAAGAAAAGATGAGCAGGAATTAAACCTTACGTTAAAAAGCCAATACCTCAGATTTATGCTTCCTCTTTCGAAGCCAAACATTCATCAAAGAACAATTGAGTTAAACTATCACTGGTAAACAATTTTCAGCTTTTCTCAGTTGCACTGTAGGATGTACATAAGCAGTAAGTGTATTTAGGTTAATACAGTCAAATTCTATTCAATGTTGCTTTTTTACCACATTACACTGAACACTGGATACACATTTAAAGACGTGGTTTTTTCGGTAAAACTCAATAACTCAGAGCTGTGTCTACAGTTAAAAGGGAAGCATTTGGCATGTTTGTTAATTCTAGTTTCATTTAATGACTTCTCAGGCATGTAAATTTAAGTTTTTAAATTAATGGGGAAAATCTGAGATGCAGTACCGATACTTTTGGATTTCTGTCTTAGTGTTTATACGAAATTCTGAGACCTTGATTTAGATCTTTTATTGTACTGTGATTTCCTTTTCTTTTTTTTTCAAGTTTGTTTATTTATTTCGAGAGAGACAGCATGAGTGGGGGAGCGGGGGGCGTGGAGAGAGAGAGAGAGAGAGAGAGAGAGAGAGAGAGAGAGAGAGAATGAATCCCAAGCAGGCTCCACACTGTTAGTGCAGAGCCTGACACGGGGCTTGAACTCACAAAACTTTAAGATCATGACCTGAGCCCAAACCGAGAGTCGGACGCTTAACCAACTGAGCCACCCAGGCACCCAAATCTTCCTTTCAAACACTGAAAGAAAGGGGAACCTGAGTGGCTCAGTCGGTTAAGCGTCCGACTCTTGATTTCAGCTCAGGTCATGATCTCACGGTTCTTGGATTGAGCAGCGTGTCAGGCTCTGCCTTGACAAGTGTGAGCCTACTTGGGATTATCTCGCTCTCCCTCTGCCCCTCCCCAACTCACACACTCTCTCCTTCTCCCTCCCAAAATAGATAAACTTCAGAAAGATAAAAAAATGAAAGAAAAAATAGGGTAATACTATAAGAAAGTGAGGAAATAGGCCGACAGGAAGAAAACCGTTGAAAAGGCCAAAAGTATACAAACAGCTCTTAAATCTCAAAGGTTAACAAACAATCCCGTTACAAAATGTGCAAGAGACCAGAAGAGACACCTCGCAGAGATATACAGATGGCACAGAGGTATATGAAGAGATGCTCTACCTCATATGTCAACAGGAAAATGTGCATTAAAACACTGAGATACATTAGACACCTATAGCAACGGCCAAAATCTAGAACACTGAAAACACCAAATGCTGGAGAGGACGGGGAGCAAAAGGAACTCTCATCACGGCTGGTGGGAGTGCAAAATGGTGCAGACGCTTTGGAAGGCAGTTTGGCAGTTTCTTACAAAACTAAACATGCTCTTGCCATATGATCCAGCAATCATGGTCCTGGGGATCTTCCCAAATGAGTTGAAAGCTTCTATCTGCACACAGACATTTACAGCAGCTTTAGTCACAACTGTCAAAACTTGGAAGCAATCAAGATGTCCTTCAGTAAGCGAATGGATAAAACGTAGTACATCCAGACTATGGGATGTTATTCAGCACTAAAAAGAATAGTGCTATCAAGCCATGAAAAGTCATAGAAGAAACTTAAATGCATATAACGAAGTGAAAGAAACCAATCTGTGAAAGCTACATACTGTAGGATTCCAACTACATAACATTCTGGCAAAGACAAAACTATGGAGACAGTGAAAAGATCAATGGTTGCCAGGGAGATAGGGATGAACACGTACAGCACAGAGGATTCTTAGAACCTTGAAACTGCCCTGTATGATACTATAATGATGGATACATGTCATACATTTTTAACCCATGGCATGTTCTGCACCAAGAGTGAACCCTAATGTAAACTGTGGGCTTTGGGTGACTGTGATGTGTCAAGGTATGTTCATCATTGTAGCAGAAGTACCACTCTGGTGGGGCAATGTTGATTATGAGGAGGCTAAGAATAGCCAAAGCAATCCTGAGAAAGAAAAACAAAGCTGAAGTTATCACAATTCCAGATTTCAAGATACACTACAAAGTTGTAGTAATCAACACAGTATGGCACTGGCACAAAACAGACACACAGACCAATGGAGAATAGAGTCCAGAAATAAATCCACAGTTACATTAATTAATCTGTAACAAAGGAGGCAAGAGTATACAATGGTGAAAAGACAGTATCTTCAATGAATTCAGGCTGGATTAAAGACCTAAATGAGAGACCTGAAACCATAAAAGCCCTAGAAGAGAACACAGGCAGTAATTTCTCTGACATCAGCCACAGCAACATTTTTCTAGATGTGTCTTCTAAGGGAAACAAAAGCAAAAATAAACTACTGGGACTACACCAAAATAAAAAGCTTTTGCACAGCAAAGAAAACCATCAACAAAACAAAAAGACGACCTATTGAACGGGAGAAGATATTTACAAATGATATATCCATTAAAAGGTTAATATCCAAAATATATAAAGAACTTATACAACTCAACACCAAAAAAGAACAAAAAAAAAAAAAAATCTGATTAAAAAATGGGCAGAGGACCTGAATAGACATTTCTCCAAAGACCACCTACAGAGAGCCAACAGACACATGAAAAGATGCTCAACATTACTCATCAGGGGCGCCTGGTTGGCTCCCTCGGTTGAGCATCCAACTTCAGCTCAGGCCATGATCTCATGGTTCACGGGTTCAAGCCCCGCGTTGGGGTCTGTGCTGACAGTTCAGAGCCTGGAGCCTGCTTTGGATTCTGTGTCTCCCTCTCTCTCTGCCCCTCCCCTGTTCGTGCTTTGTCTCTCTCTCAAAAATAAATAAAAATTAAAAATTAAAAAACAAAAAACAAAAAACAAAAACATTACTCATCATCAGGATCTGCAAATCGAAACCACAATGAGATATCACCTTACATGTGTGAGAATGGCTAAAACCAAAAGGATAGGAAATAACAAGTGTTGGCGAGGATATGGAGAAAAAGGAACTCTTGTGCACTGGGTGCAGCCACTGTGGAAAACAATATGGAAGTTCCTCAAAAAATAAAAATAGAATACCATATGATCCAATAATTTCAGTACTGGGTATTTACCCAAAGGAAACAGTAACACTAATTCAAAAAAAAATTGGGGAACCCCTATGTTACGGCAGCATTATTTAAATAGCCACAATATGGAAGCAACCTAAGTGTCCATCAATAGACAAACAGATAAGGAAGATGTGAGAGACACACACACACGTACGCACACTGAAATATTATGCAGACATAAAAACAGATGAGATCGTGCCATCTGAAACAACATGAATGGAGACAGAGGGTATTATGCTAAGTGAAATAAATCAGACTGAGAAAGACAAATGCTATACGATTTCACTCATATGTGGAATCTAAAAAAATGATAAACAAAAAGAATCAGATCTATAAATACAGAGAACTAATGGTTGCAGAGGTGGGGAGTTGGACAAAATGGGTGAGGGGAGAGTGGGAGACACAGTCTTGCATTTATGGAATGAATAAGTCACAGGAATAAGAGATACAGCATAATGAATATAGTGAATGACATTGTAACAATGTTACATGGTGACAGATGGTAATTATGCTTGTGGTGGGGATAGCATAATGTATCAACTTGTCAAATCACTATGTTGTACACTTCAATTAAGGTGACACTGTGTGTCAATTTACACTCAAAAAAATTTCTTAAGGGAGCCT
The DNA here is from genome assembly GCF_022079265.1 of Lynx rufus. Lineage (NCBI taxonomy): Eukaryota > Metazoa > Chordata > Mammalia > Carnivora > Felidae > Lynx > Lynx rufus. The sequence goes on along the minus strand of NW_025814867.1, from coordinate 8,251,713 downwards.
GGCTGGCTCAGTCAGTAGAGCATGCAACTCTTGATCTTGAGGTCACGAGTTTGAGCCCCACATTGGGGGCAGAGTTTACTTAAGCAATCAATCAATCTATCTATCGATCGATCTATATACATATTTAAAGATAACGAGCTATCCTATGCATCTATGGAGGCAAGGGGTATATAGAAACTCTCTGTGCTTTCCAGTCCATTTTACTATAAACCCAAAACTTCTCTAAAAATAAAGTCTATTTAAAAAAAAAAGACAATATTTATCTCTTATCTGGACTACAATATGTTGTTTTGTTTTTTTTTTTTTTAATTTTGAAAGAGAGAGAGACAGAGCATGAGCAGGGGAGGGGCAGAGAGAGAAAGGGAGAGAGAGAATCCCAAGCAGGCTCTGCACTATCAGGGCAGAGCCCGATGCAGGCTTGATCTCACAAACCAGGGGATCATGAGCTAAGCAGAAAACAAGAGTCGAATGCTTAACTGACCGAGCCACCCAGGCGTCCCAGACTACGGTATGCTTCTAACTGATTCATACCCTTCTACAACCAACTCACCAATAGTACTGGGGAAAAAAAAAAATTTTTTTAAATAATCAACATGGGGTTTTGAACTCACAACCCTGAAAATCAAGGGTTGCATGCTCAACCGACTGAGCCAGCCAACTGCCCCTGGAAAATCTTTTTAATAAATAAATCCAACCATCTCACCTACCCTGCTTAAAATCCTTTAGTGCCTTCCCACTGAACTCAGAATAAAAACCAAAGTCTTTACAGATGAGCCTACCTCTCCAGCCTCAGTGAACTACTTTCTCTGATCTCTCCCTGTTTCTAGAGTACACCCGGCTTTCTCCCGGACTTCAGGGCCTTTGCCATTCTTTTCTCCAGAAAGCTCCTCTTCAGCTGTCTCCTCAGTAGTTTCCAAAACTGTTTCCATCTCATCCTTGAGATCTCAACCTCATGTTACCTCCTCCATGAGGGCTTCCCTATTACCTTGAGAGGGAGCTTCTTTGGGGTTCCTCAAATTAGAAAAGGTAATTGCATAGGAATCACATGAAGAGCTTGTTACAACAGATTCCTGGCCCCACTCACCCTCCTCCCCAGTCTGATCCTGGGTCTAGGGCAGGGGCGTGAGAATTTGCGATTCTAATGACTTCCCAGGTGATGTAGACTACACTTTCGAAGCACCGTACTTTAGCAACATGTAATTACTGATTTAAAGACTGTCTATTTTGCCAGCAGTATCTTCTGAGAAAAGGAAACTTGTCTGTGTTATCCAATATTGTGCCCCTAGCATTTATAAAGTGCCTATGGAAGGAACAATGCTGGTTTCTCTGGGATACCTCTACGGTCTGTGGGACAATCTTTTCAATAGAGAATTTCTTGGATGTCAGCAGGCAAGTTTTACGTGCACCACATGACCTGGATTTCCACCTTCAGAGAGAACTTCTTAGCTTGGGTGCCTCTTTTCCCACTTAACCCTACACAATCCAAACTCATCACTCATACACAAAACTCTGATTTCCTCCACCACTATTTACAGCCAGAGCGGTGGAGATAAATTTAAGGAGGAAATCATAGCGTGGCCAAGTCGGACCTTCTCGGTCCCTTCCTGATTACCGGACAGCTAATGTGATTTCAAAAGACTGAAAGAAGGTCAGCTCACCTGAGGCCAAGTTGTTTGGTGCATGGCTGATGTCCCCTGGTTTCGAGCACTGTCTTCTTGATTTGGAAAAGCAAGAACCTTAGGAGCTAAGAGAAGAGCCATGAGTGCAATGGACCCTGTCCTGCAACACCCACAGCGGCCTATAGCCTTCCCAGTCTCATTTCCAGCACTGGTAGGAGACTCTATCAGACCCCCTTGTGGCCGATGGCCTCAACAACCTCATGAATTGCTCTGGTCCTCAGGACAATTCTCCATCTGCCTGCTCAGTCCATGAACGTTCCTGAGACCATTCACACGAAATGGACTGAGGGATCCAAGACGAATCCTATCCCTACGGTGTTCGGTCTGAACAAACCTAAAAGCGCGCTTACAGGAACCATGACGTTGCCCCTAAAGCGGAGCCGATGGAGAGGAGAAGGGACAGAGATGGCAAGATGCGGATTAACAGTAAAATAAATACTCGGTGTTCCAGTGGCTGATGATGACCGGAGACCCGACCGGGATCTCCGCCCAGGGAATCAGAGACCCCCAAACAGAAACGTCAGTAGAGGGCGCGGGAGGCTGTTGGGCCAAATTCTTTGGGACAGAAAAGAGGATCACGCTTCGGTGGGCAGGGGGCTGGACCAGGGCTCTAGAAGGCCGCGCAGCCACCTCGGGCGGCTTCTGCGAGGCCCGGACGCCGGAGTTCCGCATCAGGGAGCGGGGTGAGCCGACACCGGGCCCGACTTTAGGGGAGGGGGACGCTGACGAGCCGCCAGGAAAAGCGATTAAGCCGGGGCCGGGCGGACCTGGCACGTAGAACTCGCCGGAGCCCACGCTCTCCCCCTCGGAACACCGAAAAGCTGGCAGCTGCGAGCCGACGCGGAAGTGGGCGCGAGCTCCCAGGGCCGCTCTAGGCCTCGCGGAGGCAGCCCATCTCGGTGGTCTCCGCGGCCCGGCCCACGTGACTCGCCCCGCCCCGCCCCGCGGAAGAGGCGGAGCTGCGGGCTGGCAGCGGCCGGAGCGTTCTTTGCCTGGGTCTTATTCCCGCCGCAACTGCATTAACGTCCTCCTCGCTCGTGGGCCGCGCGGCTCCGGTGCCGCCTCTAGGCCCACGTGGGGTCCCAGTTAACGGAATGCCCGGCAGTTGTCGGCCGGCTTTACTCCGAGGCTCACCTGGGCTGTGATGGTATGGGGAGGCTGGCTCCGGGTGTCCCCTCTTAAAGGCCCAAGCTGGGCCGCCCTTAGGGAGACTGTGGTTTCCATCCGCCCGTTTAAAGCCCTCTCTCTTCCTGGGCCTGCACGTGTGGGGGTGCCTTTTAGGACAGACTCATTTAACTACCAAAATAATGGTGACTAAGGTTGCCAGGCATCCTCTGTATACAGGGCATGTCCTATATTAAATGATGTTCTTCTGTGTTGGCTTAAATGCCTTCTGCTTAGCTTCTCCAAATTTACCAACAAATCTGGAGTTTAGAGCTATTTTTATCACCCAGTAACTGGCACTTACATAATTTCAATGTAAACATTGGCTGAAAAAAAAAAAATCATACCTTCCACAAATAGTCTCTCCTGCAGGTTTGGCTTAGTGAAGTTAAAAGAATTGAGAATTAACAGATTAAAATTACGTTTTTCATATTCAAGTAATTACCGTTAATCTGCATAACTTTGGTTCAGTGCACATGCTCTGCAAATCATCCAATGACCGCCTCGCTTGGGTGGTTCCCTGTTGCTGCTGAAAGTTAGCAAATCAATGGCAGCCCAAGCTTCTAACCGTGAGCCAATCGGTGGCAAACACCCGTGAACGTTGGCCAATCAGTGCCCTTAATACAATGACCAAGCTTTTGAAGTCACTGGGTAGCCATACTCCGGTGACCCCTACGATTCCCAAAGTCAACAGACCTTTACTTTGATGTTTCTGTTGAACACATTTTCTGACACGCGCCGCCTCCCACTGCTAGGAAATAGAAGGATCCTGGATGTCTGGCTCTATCACAGGACCTTCCGCTCCTTTTGTTACCAAACCCAAGTTGGGCTGCCTGTTGTCTGGAGGAAAGGAATGTGAGCTTTTTTTCAGAAGGCCCGCAATCTGGGAAGAAGGCAGGCTTTTGTCCCCAAACCCAGGTTTCTGCCTGGCCCGGGGGGTCTTTAAGAGGTTTGGGGTAGTTAATCAGCGAAGGGAGTGCAGTGGCCTCTAGCATTTCTTGATCACGTGCTGACTTGAAGATGCCTGCTACAAACATTTTCAGTGCTCAAGGGTTGTGCGTGGGGGTCTGGTTCTTGTTTCACGATGCGCTGGAGTGCTCTATTCTTTCCGCAAAGGAGGGCAAGGTCTACAGATACAAAGGGAGGTTGGTAAAATCATTTGTGTGACCTAAAAAAAAATTGCTGGACTCCTCAGAAAGCCGAGGTGGCTTCAAACAGAGTTGCTGGCCTCTGGGGCCTGGGCACGTTTGGTTCTTCACTCCTCAGGGCCAGTGGTCTGCAAATCTCAAAGTAAATTAGCTCTGTTACAGGCCAAGGGCCTGAGGTCAGCAAGGAAGGAGTGTTAACTTGAAGCAAGTTAACCCTTAAGGCCGGCTGAGTGCTGTCACACTTCCACAGGAATTAGGCTGTTACTGACCAACTATAGCATCAGGAAGTGCCGTCCCGGAGAGTACAATAGGTATCTACCCCCCAAAACTCTGTGGCTGGAAGCCATACACAGTATTTCTCAAAGTCTCTGTGCACCAGGAATTCAGGAGTGGTTTGGCTGGAAGGTAACAGCTTGGGATCTCTCATAAAGTTCCATTCTGGGGTCACTTGGGGCTGCACTCACCTGAAAGCTTGACTGAGCCTGGAGGCTCTGCCTCCAAGATGACTCCCTTACGTGACTGGCAGATTCATACCGGCTCTTGGTATGAAGCTTCAGTCCCTTCCCACATAGGCTTCTGCACTCAGCTGGGTGTCCTCACCACATGGCTACAAGGTTCCACCTAAGGTACACAGTCCAAAAGGCCAAGGCCAGAGGCACCTGGCCAGCTCAGTCGGTGGATGGAGCACGCAACTCTTGATCTCAGGGTCGTAAGTTTGAGCCCCAACACTAGGTGTAGTGTTTGCTTAAAAATATATATATATAGTTTTAAATAAAATTAAAAATAAACAAGGCCAAGGCCAGCTAGTGTTATGACCTCACTTTGGAAGTCATCACCTCAATATACTACCAATACAGGCCAGTCATAATACATTATTAGATGAGATGCACAAGGGCATGGACGCAAGGATTAGAATCACTGGGGACCACATGGAGGCTGCCTAACCCTGAGATTTGGCCCATCAAAGAAACCACGTAGTTTACAAAACTTACGGTATTTTTATTGTAAAGCTTATGTACAACTGTTTTAAATTAATTAGGTTTCCAGGAACAATAGCACGAGGACTTCTATTTTCACACTGTCCCTTCTCTAAACCTACCAAAATGAACATCGACCATGAATCTAGAGATGGGTACACATATATAGGTGCATACACACGCGCGCGCGCACACACACACACACACACCCTACATCACAGACCCTTAAAAAGCATTAGCCAGTTACTACAATTGGATCTAGCTTGGGGCACTTGGGTGGCTCAGCCAGTTAGGCATCCAACTTCGGCTCAGGTCATGATCTCATGGTTCATGGGTTCGAGCCCTGCGTCAGGTTCTTTGCTGACAGCTCAGAGCCTGGATCCTGCTTTGGATTCTGTGTCTCCCTCTCTCAAAAATAAACATTAAAAAATTTAAAAAAAAATTAGATCTAGCTTGAACGGGGACAATATTGGACATGGAGTTCCTCTATCTGGTATTACAGTGTAGGGAGAATAATGAGGAAGCTTCGGTAGACCCAAATAAAAATCCCCAAGTTGTGAGAATAACTGGAATCCTGGGCAACCAGAGAAGAAAACTGGGAGCGAGCAACAGGGGTCCCATTCTTTCCCAGAACAGCCTTCCCAGAGGGACGGAGTACAGGCAGTGCTGACATGCCGGCAGCTAGGCAGCAAGGTGAACCCGGAGAGATGGGACACTTGGGCCCTTACAGCTACCAGGGAGTCTGCTCATGCCTCAGCAAAGTTAAAAGTCTGGAGCTGGATGTCCCTCCCCTGGCCAATGCCACAGGGACTGGTTCTACCTAAACACACTATCCCCAGCCACTAGCCAGAGCAATAAGGCAAGAAACAAAAGAAACCCAGAATTGGAAAAAAGCAAAATGGTTATTTATGAACATGATTTTCAATGTTAGAAAATCCTACAGAATTTTTTTTAAAAATGTTATCAGAATAACTGAGTCGTGCAGGGTGGCATGATACAAGGTCAAAACACAAAAATCAGTTACATCTCTCTATATCATCAATGAACATTTGGAAATTTACTATCGTAATAGCATCAAAAACTGATAGACAAATCTGAAAAAGGTGTGAAAACCTATATAGTAAAAATTACAAAACACTGCTGAAATAAAGATCCAAATAAATGGAGAGATTTACCACATTTTTGAGTCAAAAGACTATATAAAGATGAGAATTCTCCCCCACAATTGATTTATAGATTCCATACAATCTCAATCAAAATCCCAGGATATGTTTTGTAGAAACTGACAAACATTCTAAAATCCACGAAATGCAAAGGACCTAGAATGGCCAAAACAACTTTGGCAAAATACAAATAGGACTGACACTGTATGACTCTGACACTTAGAAAACCTACAGTAATAGGGGCACTTGGGTGGCTCAGTTAAGCATCCAACTCTTGATTTAGGCTTAGATTGTGATCCCAGGGTCATGAGATTGAGCCCTGCTTAAGGTTCTCTCCCTCTGCTCTCTCTCCCCTGCTCGTGCCACTGTCTTTCTAGAAAAAAAAATTTTTTTTTAATAAAAAAAATTTTTAAAGATAGAACTAAACATAAAACCTATGATGTTTCTATAAGGAAGGGCACCTGGGTGGCTCAGTTAAGCATCCAACTCTCGATTTCGGCTCATGTCAGGATCGCACAGTTTGCGGGATCAAGCCCTGCCCTGCACCATGCTCCATGATGACAGGAAGGAGCCTGCTTGGGATTATCTGTCTGTCTCTCTCTGCCCTTCACACACATACAGACACACACACACACGTTCTTTCCAAATAAATATATAAAACTTCTAGAAGGAAAATGGGGGGGGGAATCTTTGTAAACTTGGGTAAGGCAAAGATTTTTTAAATATGACACTAAAAGCATAATCCATAAAAGAACAAACTAATATATTGGACCTCATCAATATTAAACTCTTCTGCTCTTCAAAAGATTTAAGAGAATCAAAAGATAAGCCACATGCTGGGAGAAAACGTTTAGAAATCACATATCTGAAAAAGGACTTGTATCCACAATCTGTAAAGACCTTTCCTCTCCAAAAAAGATCTTCCAAAAATCAATAAAAACAACCCAGGGGTGCATGGGTGGCTCAGTCAGTTAAGCCTCTGACTCTTGATTTCGACTCAGGTCATGATCTCACATTCATGGGATTGAGCTCCAAGGCAGGCTCTGCACTGAGTGAGGAACCTGCCTGGGATTCTCTCTCTCCCTTTCTCTGCCCTTCCCCTGCTAACACTTTTTCTCTCCATCAAAATAAACAAACAAAAAAACAAAGAATTTTTGAGGGGCATCTGGATTAAGCGATTAAGCAATTAAGCATCCGACTCTTGATTTCAGCTCAGGTCATGATCTCAGGATTCGTGAGATTGAGCTCCACGTCAGGGTCTGTGTTGATAGCACAGAGCCTGCTTGGGATTCTCTCTCTTCCTCTCTGCTCCTCCCCTGCTTGGGTGCTCATTCTCTCTCAAAATAAATAAACGAAGAAAGAAAGAAAGGAAAGAAAGGAAAGAAAGGAAAGAAGGAAGGAAGGAAGGAAGGAAGGAAGGAAGGGAGAGAGGAAGGAAAGAAAAAAGAAAAGAAAAGAAAAGAAAAGAAAAAGAAAAGAAAAGAAAAGAAAAGAAAAGAAAAGAAAAGAAAAGAAAAGAAAAAGAAAACAACCCAATAATAAAAACACAAGCAAAAGATATGGACACTGGACCTAAGACATAATGGAAGGCAAATAAGCACATGTAAATATTAGAATAGCTAAATTATAGTTATATTAGAATAGCAAAATTAAAAAAAAAAAGGCACTACTGAGCATAGCCAAAGATGGACTGGAAATATAAGTCTCATACAATGCTGGCAGGGATATAAAATGATACATCTTCTTTGCACAACAGTTCTGAAGATGCTTAAAATGTAAATATATACTTACCTTATGACCCAGGCATTCCACTACTCTTACTTACCCAAGAGAAATAAAAGCATATGTCATTACAAAGACTTAAAACACAAATGTTCATAGCAGCTTTATTTATAATAACCCAAAACTGGAAACAGCCCAAATGGTGATCAAGAGATAAATGGACAAATTTTTGTATATCTATAGTGTAATACTGCCAGGAAGGAAGGAAGGAAGGAAGGAAGGAAGGAAGGAAGGGGGAGGGAGGGAGAGGGGGAGAGATAAAGAGGGAAAGAGAGAGGGAAAGAGAGACAGAAAAAGACAGAAAAGGAAAGAAAGAAAGAAAGAAAGAAAGAAAGAAAGAAAGAAAGAAAGAAAATAACCACTGATACAACACATATGCAACATGGGTGACTCAAGATAATTATGCTGAGTGAAAGACACCAGGCCAAAAGTAAGAGTACATACAATACGTTGTTTATATAAAATCCTAGAGAAGCAAAACTCATCCAAAGTGACAGCGGATCAGCAACTGCTGTGGAAGCTAGGAGAGGGGCATCAGCAATGTTTGGGGGGTTATGGCTGTTTATTATCCTGACTATGGTGACGGCTTCACTGGTGCACACGGACGGCAAAGCTCGGCAATGATATCATGATAATAAATAACACTTTTGTTCATTACGTTCAAGTCCTTGTTCTAAGCACTCCGACATGTATTAATGCAGTGAATCCTCAACACAAACCTCTGAGGTAGACTGTCAGCAGATTTTACTAAGGAAACTAGTTGGGTCTGTAACTTCACCAAGACTCCGAACAAAGCCGGCCCGTCTCGGTGTTGTTACCCACTACTCTGCTTCCCGCATCGGGTAAAGTCAAGCGGCTTGCAAAAGAGGGATGCTACAACAGAACACATGGACACCTCACCTTGTTTCCACACGTAACACAAAACAATGGTCACTTTTTCCATGATACAGAACAGCGATGAGATAGATGAGTTTATGATAAATAGGGCCTTGCATCTGACTCAAAGGGTACATACACCCCAACTTTTGCAAAGGCACAGGCTGCAACTGAGTAGTGACAAGTAACTGACGAGTAAGCAGTGTGGGTGGGCCTGCACCCGAGGTAGGTCTCTGAAAATGTGCACCCTACTAGGAATGTCCTCCACCGTGCACATGGTTCCACGGGGACAAGGGCCCTCTGTTTCTGAGTTTAGGGGACTCCTAATATAAAGACACTGACAGGGTGTCCATTTCTTTTCTGAGTGACCCCTTGTTTGCTGTCGCACACCTGAGAAGGGATGCATGGGACATAAACGTTCCAAATCTAAAAGGTCTGAAATACCTTATACCAAACTCACACTTGGGGATACTGAATTCTGGGTGGAAGTTATTTTCCCTTTGAATTTTGAAGGCCTACTCCGTGGTCCTCTAACTTTCAAGACTGCTGTTATGAAATCCAATGCATTCACATTCCCGGTCTTTTGTTTTCTCTAGAAACTTTTTGCCGTCTCCTCTTTAAGCCTGGACTCTTGATAATTCACAGTGGTGTTCTCTGATGGAGGTCCTCCCACACCTCCCTCATCCATCTCGCGGGACACTCAGTGACACCACTAACCCCGCGAGGTATCAGCCAGTTACCCGTCCTCGTACACTCGTGACTTAGCGGTTTGTTTCTTTTCTCGCTGTCAAGAGCGTACTGACGAAGAGCATGAGAGTGGGGAGAAACAAGGAGGCACGGCGCCCACAGCTGCGGACAGCCCTACTCTTGCACGGGTACCTTCTGCGTGTGTAGTTTCCGATGCAGGGTGAATCGCCCACACCAGCTGAAGGTTTTCCCACACACCTCGCACTCGTACGGTTTCTCACCAGTGTGAACCCGCTCATGCTGGACCAGGGTGATTTTCTGACTGAAGGCCTTCCCACACTCCTTACATTCGAAAGGCTTCTCCCCGGTGTGAATGCGCTGATGCTGAGTCAAGGCTGTGGGGGAACTCAATCGTTTCCCACACTCTTTACATTCGTAGTGTCTCTCCCCGGTGTGCACTCGCTGGTGGACGATAAAGCTGGAGCTACAACTGAAAGTCTTCCAACATTCATGACATTCATAGAGCTTCTCCCCCGTGTGGAACCTCTGGTGCTGGAGGAAGACGGAGCTGCTGATGAAGGCCTTGCCGCACTCCTTACATTCATAGGGCTTTTCTCCAGTGTGGATTCTCTGATGCTGAATCAAGGCCGTGTCCGAACTTAAGCCCTTCCCACATTCTTTACATTTAAATGGTTTCTTTCCAGTGTGAATTACCTGATGCCGAATAAGTAATGAGTTATATCTGAAGGCTTTTCCACATTCTTTGCATTTAAAAGACCTTTCGTCGGCGTGACATCCCTGAAAATCCGCCACTCGACTGAAATATCTGCCACATCTTCTACATTCGTATGATACCTGACCACCGGGAACAGTCTGATCTGTAGAGACTCGTGTGCTGACACTAACGTTTTCCCCAGACTTCTCACACTTCTCCCCGCTCTCCACGGCGTAGGCCTCGCGACAGCTGGTTGGCCCATCTGTGAAAGCTCTCCTCTTGGACTTTGTCTTCTTGGCTATGCAGTGACCAGGCTGCTGCTCTAGGCTGCAACCCAAGTCCAGGTGCTGGGGAACGTTCCCTGGTAGCCCTCCTAACGTCAGTCTGTGGGACTCCGTTTCTTCGGGAATGTGTTCCTTTGGGCTCGACTCTTCCTTCTCAGCTCTGGTCTCAGAGCTACAGAGCTCTGTATCACAAAACAAAAACAAAAACAAAAACACACAAGTGTCAGCCTCCGATACCGCAAAAAGAAACTACTTGTGCCGAAGGGGAAACGGGCCAAGTGGTTCTAATCTACCCTGTGTGGCCATTTTCTAACCTGCACACAAAATGGCTACCGAACATCAGCACACAGTGGAGTGCCACAGGCGAAACGAAGACTCCACGGGCGGAGGCAAGCGAGGCCGGGAGGCACTCCCATAAAGAGGACAAAGACTAGAGAACGGCAAAGACTGTGACCTAGCGGGCCAGGAAGACCAGTGGTGTTCTCCCAAGTGAACAGGTTAGGTCAGAGGGCAGACACAGAGAAGGGATGCCTAGAGACCCCGAGGTCAGAGGAAATTCAGCAGATCAAAGAAAGGACAGGCCAAGCACCTCAAACTGCAAAGGGTCCCGCAACGGAAATTCCTGAAGGGCTGCTCATCTTTTACAACACTGTCCATGTCCTAATCTTTGAGAAGAGAGTGGTCTCTGTCACCAAGTTGGCCCTAGCAAAGCAGCAGGCTCCCACGGTGCGACTGAGGGGACCGGGTCCGGCTAACCCCACGGCAGCTGGGAGGACGGGAGAGGTGGAGCCTTGCCTTTAAAACGGGCGAGTGCTGCGCATGTGAAGAACCCTTCTAAGGATGGACAGGACCTGGTGATGACTCTTGCGCTCTCCCTAAAATGCTGCATGGGCCGTATGTAGGGTTTAATACGACAGTAGGAACGTGAAATCCTAAAACCAACCAGACGGAGAAAACCAAAGGCTACTTTCCCTCTGCCGCCAAGGCCTTCTGCAGGCTAACATGGCCTTCAGCACTGGGCCAGGGCAAACTCGCGCGTCAAGAAGCCAACAGTTTAGAAAACACTGTTTACCCAGAGAGCCTGAAGTCCTGGGATCACACCCAAAGGGCACAACCTTAACACAAGGCTGAGGGCAGCTGGGGAGCTGGGCATTATTAATGGTCACTCCCTGTGAAGTCTGAAGAGCCCCCCAATGTTAATAGGCGGAGGAGGGGTGAAACGGAGTATCAGAGGCCAAAATATACGGTGTGTTGTTACTTTTAATTCCTGGGTCAACACCTTTCGAAATGAGGAAGTCGTCCACCGTTCTTCTGTAACAAGTTTTGCTTCGAGAGTTCAGCTATTAAAATAAAAGTCTTTCTAAGTGTAGGGAAGGTGACGTACTTCGGGTGGCCGCTGACGCAAGGGAAACGGGGGGGGGGGGAGTGTTGTGCTGATGTCCGCGTTCTTCCATTAGGAAAACGAATTCCCATTCCCATTAGGAAAACGAATTTTTCTTTATCTTCCAATAACTTTTTCAATTATACAATTCTGTTTTTTCTTTTTACTTACGTCGGTGTTTGGGAACCCGTAATTTCATTTTCCATAGAGGAGTGCCTGCTTGGCTCAGTCGGCGGAGCACACAACTGTTGCTCTTGGGGTCGCGAGTCTGAGCCCCAAGCTGGGTGCGGAGTTTACTTTAAAAACATGTGGGGCGCCTGGGTGGCTCAGTCCATTGAGCGCCTACCTCTTGGTTTCGGCTCAGGTCATGATCTCGCGGTTTGTGGCTTCAAGCCCCACACTGGGCTCTGTGCTGACAGTGCAAAGCCTGCTTGGGATTCTCTCTCCCTCTCTTCCGCCCCTCCCCTGCTGGCTCTCTCTCTCTCTCTCTCTCTCTCTCTCCTCTCTCGCAAAAATAAATAAACATTAAAAAAAACTTTTCCCATAGAAATAATATATCCTGAAGCTGCGGACGGCCAGATAGGCCGCAGAAGCCTATTTTCCCTCCAAGGTGGTTGACATTCTCGTCTCCGCAAAAACAAACTGGTGGAAAAGTTAACTGTTTCCATGAGACAAGACCCCAAAGGGCTGTCATGGTTCAACAGCTGCCGAGCCAGATGCTATCCCTTGGCAGGCGGTGAGGCGGAGAGGCAAAAACAAACACGCAAAGGCATCCCGCAGCCGTACCTTCCTTGGAAGAGACTGGCCCTTCGTCTGGCGGGGGGCGGCTACCACTGTGAACACAGAATCCCACGTAATGATTCCAGAGGAAAGAAAACAGTCGCGCAAGAGAAGAAACACTCTGCACACACTGAAATGGGAAAGTAAGCAAAATGGGCAGCTGGTAGGTTCTCAGGCTCACCTGGACAGACGCCTCCGAGGACTTCCCTGCCCGCAGGTTCCCAGGGTTCCGGGCCCCATGGCAGTTCCCCTCGCTCTAGCTGGGAGACCAGAACAGGTCTGGTGAATAGAAAAGCTGCCCGGGAGAAAGAAACAGGAACAAAAGGTGAAGGGAATCAGAGAGCAGCATCCCCTCCCGGCTGTCTTTACCTTTCTTCGTCCGCCGAGCCAGGGAGGGAAACGAAGAGAAGTCAGTCTACACCATCTCAGAGGACAGAAAATTCCCACAAAGGGGGGCAGAGTCCTGGAATAACTCTGTGCTGTGCTGACAGTGCAAAGCCTGCTTGGGATTCTCTCTCCCTCTCTTCCGCCCCTCCCCTGCTGGCTCTCTCTCTCTCTCTCTCTCTCTCCTCTCTCGCAAAAATAAATAAACATTAAAAAAAACTTTCCCCCCCACTCACATGAAGGAGTCCCAGATCTTCGTCAGAGAACTTGGAAGACAGAGGCCCAGGGGCCCTGCTGAGCTCTCCCTTCCCTCCATGCATGGGACAGAGCCCCTTCCCAGGGTCAGAGGGACAGTGGATTCCAAAACCTGAGAATCCGAAACTCTCCTCACCCACGAGCCTCCGGGAAAGCTCAGCCTTCGTAGCAACTGCCCGTGAGGGTCAGAGAGGCCGTGATGTCTAAGGAGGAAAGAAAGCAGACGCACAAAGGGCAGAGGGCGAAAACAGCAAGGAGAAGAGATGCCTTACCCAGGGAAGCCACATTTGCATAATTCTCCAGCATCACCTCCCGGTACAGGGCCCTCTGTGAAGGGTCCAGGATGACCCATTCGTTCTGCGTGAAGTACACGGCCACGTCCTCAAAGGTCACTGGCTCCTGAGACAGCAGGTTCCTGCTGAAGCCCTGTGTGAGGGCCGAGGAGCCTAAGTATCAGGGCAGAGACCCACGGGGTAGGTGGCATTGCCAAGGACAGCTCTCGGGGGCCCCCTCCCCCCCGCGGGGGGCAGCCGGGGGGCAGCCGGCGGCCAGCACTGCCCTCAGCCACAGGCCAGCCCAGGACTCCCTGCAGTCCTCCCCACCAACAGCCCTTCCTTCACCTGCTCACCTCTGTGCTGACTCTGCCGGGCCAGGGTCTACGTGCCTGTCGGCCCCTGCGGTTCCCTTCCAGGGGTTTTGCGTGTCCGTGCACAGGGGACAGCAGTATAAACACAGCCCATAGCACTTCACTCCCTCCCGAATCTCACTGAAGTGACAATAACACAACGGCCCAGCAGGAGAAGAGTCAGACAGACTAGGCGCATGAACAGAATTTCAGAAGGATGAATAGCAGCTAAATTAGAGGAGCAGAGAAAGCTGAACCTTAACCGCCAGCAGAGGGGGAAGCAAACAAAACCCAAGATGAGCTCAGGATTTTTAAAGTGTGCTCTGCTTTTTAAAACTTGATAACATATTCTATCCATTTAAAAACACCAGGGAGGAGTGAGGAGCCACAGAGTACTTAAGGCAGTAAATGAAAAATACCTACCCAGAGGCGTATCACTGAGCAGTCGCGGAAAAATGAGACCATTAAAGCAAAACAAAACAAAACAAAACAACCTAGGGGTGCCTGGGCGGTTCAGTCGGTTAAGGGTCCCACTTACAATTTCAGCTCAGGTCCTGATCTCGCGGTTCAGGAGTTTGAGCCCCGCACTGGGCTCCATGCGGACAGTGCAAAACCTGCCTGGGATTCTGTCTCCCTCTCTCTCTGCCCCTCCCCTGCTCGCTCTGTACCTCTCTCTTTCTCTCAAAATAAATAAACATTTAAAAAAAAAAGAAAAAAACTAAAGGCTTCCAGAGCAGGAAAAACAACACACACAAGAGGACTGGGGAGTCGAGATGGCAACAGACTACTCGGCGAAAACAAACAGGGAAACGTTTTCTTTTGTTTTAAGTCTTTGTTTATTTTTTAAATATATATTTTTTTAAGTAATCCCTACACCCAACGTGGGGCTTGAACTGACAACCCCAAGAGCAAGTCACACGCTCTACGGACTGAGCCAGCCGGGCGCCCCAAATGGGAAAACGTTTTTAAAAATGCTGAGTGAAAACGTCTGCTTCCCGTCCAGATGGAGTCAAAGGGATCGGGTTCATCCTGCCTAAACCGAGACAACACAAATTACGTCAAACAGGTTCCCAGGTTAGCGACATCTGATGGCAATGAAGGACAACATTCCCCAAGAGATGGGAGATAAAGAGGTGAGCCCTAAGATTCCTCAAGCTTGTCTTGGAAGGGTTTCCAGGCTGCATCACAGGGAGGGGAAACGAGGCAAAGCCCAGCAGCTTCCCTGGTAGATTCCGAGGAGACCAAGACTGTGGGAGTTTAGAGGACAGGACACCACGGAGAGAGCTGCACAGAGAAGCAAACCCAGGGGGGTTATGGGCAGGGGTTCCCCAGACTACTCAACGGAACAATGACCAGGGCCCTTTTCATCTGAAAAGACTGAAGGGCACAAAGCCTGGTGTTCACACAGGGCCAGTAAAAGTACCTATTTCCACTGGAAAAAATCCATAATTCATGGGCTATTGAATAGAGCTCTCAGGAAACTCTTGCCTCAGTCGTGGAGAATAATTATTTCTAAGGCCATGGACCGCTCCAGATCCTACTACCAAATCATAAAAATCAAGACCAAAAAGGATCAAATGTATTCCTAAGTAATTGAACTTTATTCCAGAAAACACTCAAGGGTATTTTGGGGGGGAGCACCTGGCAGGCTCAGTCAGCAGAGCATGTGACTCTTGATCTCAGGGTTGTAAGTTCGAGTGCCACATTGGGTGTAGAGATTACTTAAAAATAAAATCTTAAAAAAAAATTTTTTTTAAAGAATATTTTGGGGAAGTAAGGGCACCTGGGTGGTTCGGTCAGTTGAGTGTCCAACTTCAGCTCAGGTCATGGTCTCACAGTTTGTGGGTTCAAGCCCTGCATCGGGCTCTGTGCTGACAGCTCAGAGCCTGGAACCTGCTTCAGATTCTGTCTCTCGTTCTCTCTCTGCCCTTCCCCCACTCGTGCTCTGTCTCTCTGTATCTCTCAAAAATAAATAAAAGTAAAAAAAAAAAATTAAAAAAAAAGAAGGTGGGAAAAGAGGAGTAAAGGGAACAAAGAACAGATGGGACAATTAGAAAACAAATACGAAGATGACAGACTCAAATCCAACCACATCATAAATAATCTAAACATCCCAATAGGCAAACATTATAAAGTCAGCCTACTATACGCTGACTTTAAGAAATGCATATTACAAATAAAGACAGGAATACATTAAAAGCAAAAAGATGGGAAAAAATACACTAGCCAAAAAAAGCTGAAGTGGCTATATTAATTTAAGGTAATGTAGATTTCAGAGCAAAGAATAGTAAGAGAGAAAGACAGTCGTTCATAACCATAAAGGAATCAGGGCATCTAACGATCCTACATGCCGGGGCTCCTGGCTCGCTCAGTCCCGACAGCACGCGACTCTTGATCTCGGGGTTGTGACTTCAAGCCCCATGTTGGCTATAGAGACTACCTAAATAAATAAAACTTAAAAAACAAAAGCATAAACAAAAACCCCCACCATCCTACATGTTTACACAGTTAGCAACAGAGCGTCAAAATACATGAAGCAAAAAACTGATGACCCTGCAAGAGAAACAGACAAATCCATAATTGCAACTGGAAATTTCAATAACCCCTCTCAACGAGGACATAGCAAACATGAACAATACTATTATCCAACTTGACTTAACGGACATTTACAGAACGCCCCACCCACAACGGCAGAATACACATTCTTTCCAGGTGTCCAAGGAACCTTTTGTAAGGTAGACCATACTCTGGGCTATAAAGAAGAAATCAGAAGGATCAAGTCATACAAAGAGTGTTCACTAACCACAACAGAATTAAATTAGAAATAACAGAGGGGCGCCTGGGTGCCTCAGTCAGTTGAGCGTCCAACTTCAGCTCGGGTCATGATCTCACAGTTCAGTTTGTGAGTTCAAGCCCGTCCTAGGCTCTGTGCTGACAGCTCAGAGCCTGGAGCCTGCTTCGGATCCTGTGTCTCCCTCTCTCTCTGCCCCTCCCCTGCTCACCTCTGTCTCCCTCTCAAAAATAAATAAACATTAAAAATTTTTTAAAGCAATAAATAAATAAACTAGAAATAACAGAGACGCAAGGAAAATTGCCAAATATTTATGAACTACATAACACACGTCTAAATAACACATAGATCGAAGAATAAAACAAAGAACTCAGAAAGTATTCTGAGCTGAATGAAAATGAAAACACAATGTACCGAAATGAAGGATGGTGCTAACACAGTACTTAGGAAGAAATTTATAGTGTTAAATGCCTGTGTTACAAAATTTAAAAAGAAAAAAAGGTCTTGAGCCAGTGACCTTTAGAATCTAGAGAAAGGCGGGGCGCCTGGGTGGCGCAGTCGGTTAAGCGTCCGACTTCAGCCAGGTCACGATCTCGCGGTCCGGGAGTTCGAGCCCCGCGTCGGGCTCTGGGCTGATGGCTCAGAGCCTGGAGCCTGTTTCTGATACTGTGTCTCCCTCTCTCTCTGCCCCTCCCCCGTTCATGCTCTGTCTCTCTCTGTCCCAAAAATAAATACACGTTGGAAAAAAAAAAAAAAATCTAGAGAAAGGTGACCTTCACCTTTAGAATCGAGAGAAAAAACAAATTTAACACAAACTTAGCAGAACAAACAAAATAAAGATCCAAGTGGAAATCAGTGACATAAAACAGAAAAAGAGAGAAAATCAGCAAAACCAAAACTAGTTCTTTGTGAAGATCAATGCAACTTCTAAATCTCTGGTCAGATGAATCAGAAAAAAAAAGAGAAGAAATAAATTAGCAATATTAGTTATAAAAAAGGTGACCACTACAGATAATAAAAGGATAGTAATTATTATGAACAACTTTATGCCATCAATGTCCACAACGTAAAACGGACAAATTCCTTGAAAGACACAAATTACCAACACTCATTCAAGGAGAAACAGAATAGCCCTATATCTACAAAGGAACTGAAACTGTATTTAAAAGTTTTTTTGTAACATTTTATTTATTTTTGAGAGCGACAGAGACAGAATGCCAGCGGGTTAGGGGCAGAGAGAGAGGGAGACACAGAATCGGAAGCAGGCTCCAGGCTCTGAGCCGTCAGCACAGAGCCCGACGCGGGGCTTGAACTCACAAGCTGTGAGATCATTCCCTGAGCCCAAGTCGGACGCTCAACCGACGGAGCCACCCAGGCGCCCCCTGAAACTGTACTTTAAAACTTATCAGAAAGAAAACTCCACATCTAGATGATTTCACTGGTTACCAAACACATAAGGAAGAAATGTAATCAGTTCTATGCAAATTCTTCCAAAATACTGATAAGGATGAAATACTTCCCATTCTATGGGACAAGGACATTACAAGAAAAGAAAACTGAAGATCAATACCTCTTACAAACATAGAGGCAAAAATTCTACACAAAAATTTAACAAAATAGAATCCAAAATATAGTCAAAGAATAATACATCAAGACCAAGTAGTTTTTATCCAAGGAGTGCAAGGTTGGTTGAATATTTGAAAAAAAAAAAAATCAATGTAATTTGCCACATTAAGAAACTAAAACAGGAAAATCATATAATCCTCTAAACCAACATAGGAAAAGCATGTGTCAAAATTCAACATCCATTCCTGCAGCAAGCTAGGCATAGAAGAGAACTTTCTCAATCTGATAAAGGGCATTTACAGAAAACAAAACAAAACAAACCCTATGGTGAGGATCATTCTTAATAGTGAAATACTGAATGCTTTCACCCTAAGGTCAAGAATAAGACAAAGATGCCTGCTCTCACCACCTCTACTCAACATTGAAATGGAGGTTCTAGCTAGTGCAGTTAGGCAAGAAAAAGGAATAAAAGGTATCCAGACAGGAAAGAAAGAAAGACAATTGTCTTCATTTGTAGATGGCATGTCTATGTAAACATCCAGCAGAATCTACCAAAAAGTAATGACAATACTAGAATTACTTTATCCATGGAAGGACTTCAATTTGTGGACAGAGGTGAAAAGGGTCCTCACTGTATGCAATGATGCAAACTTCCCGTTTAATGAATTTCCACTTTTCAGCCTCGATTGCCAAACCTATCCCAATCAATCCCCTACACTTGTTTTTCCATCCTGATCATGTCTTCGTTTGGGCCTTCTCATCTGTCCGTCCCTCTCAACTCATCCTCCCCTGTCCAAACACACCCGATGGTGACAGATGCAAATGAAAGATACAAGCCTGCGAAACAGTAAGGAACCTTGGGAACAAGCCCCATGTGCACCTGTGAAAGTCCCCGCCGCCTGCGGGCTGTCAGCGCTTTTCTTGCAGAACTCCCTACCGGCTATTTTTACTTTGCTCGCAGAGCAAAGCACCAGCTAAGGAGCAAACCCAGCCAGGTCCACCCCCACCCCTCACCCCCCCAACCCCCAGTGCCGAACTTCCACGATTTTTCCCTCATTAGAATACTAAAAATCATGCCCAGGGGCCCAGATTCAACACGATCATTACGCACGCGATGCGTGAAGAAACATGACCTTGAAGTGCGCAGGTGCTAATAAATCCCTGCCTCTACATGCGTAGACAGCCCCCTCTTCCCACCGAAGTACCTTTAAAAAACTCTCCCAGACCTCTCCTCGGAGAGTCAGCCTGAGGATTCTTCCCTTTGTGCTGCTCTTCTGCGCTCGAGCATAAGCCCCAATAAAGCCTTTCTTGGGACTTTACATTCTGGGTCCCGTCTCGTTTCTACCCACGCTGGGTCCAAGGACCCCAGTCCCGAAACACCTGCACAACTCAGGCTCCGGATGCAGGCTGACAGCTGCTCTCTTGACATCAGAGGGTGGGAGGGCCGGTTACGGCAGGGGAGAGGGGGGAGCGACACAGGCGGAGAGGAGGCTCGCTCACCTGGTGCCACGTGATCTGGAGCATGGCTGGGGTCCCCGTTTCACACGCCCTCGGGGTTCGAGGTGAGACAGAAGAGAAAATAAAGGACGGGCAGGACAGCTGCTGCCGGGCACCCCGCAAACGCCGTCTGTCCGCCGGGGGCTCCCTGCGTCCTGGAACCCCCCTCACCACAGAGGCACAGGGATCGGAGAACCGAGCAGTGAAGAACTCCGCGGGGATGCGACCCCGTTAGCCCGTTCCCGGGACGCGGAGCCCAGGCGACCGCTGACGCCGCGCGCCCCGGACGCAGGGAACGCGCGAGAAGGCGGTCGGCCAGGGCTCCCGGGAAAGCTTAGGACCCGCGCCGCCGGAAGCGCGTAGGGCCGTTTCCCCTCCTCTCTAGGAAGCTGCAAACTTCCCGGTCTCCGTGGTTCCCCAGCCCGGCGGCCACCGCCACGGTCTCTACTCCGGGAAACGTCGAGCCAGAGTTACCGGCTCCAGGCTCGGGTCCTGCAGCGCCCCCTCGCGGCAGCTCCTCCGGAAGATGGCGTCTAGCCAGCTCGGGCCACAGACCAGTTGCACAGGCCACAGACGGGGCATCACCCAGGGTTCCTTGGCGTTTGCCACTCTGGCAGCCCTTCCAGCTATTGAAGGGACCATTGCTCCACCTGTGCCAAAGCCTGCCTGGGTTCTGTGGCTGCGCTGCAGTGGGGGGAAGAGTGGGACCCATCACTTCCAACAGCCAACTGGGTGTTGGTTGAGAGCATTGACTACCTAGGTCCACGAACCTGGCTGTACCACTTCTTAGCTGTGGGAGGAGCAGCAAATTTCTTTACCTGTTTCCTTATCTGCGAAATGGGTATGATAGTGATACCGACTTCAAAGGGCTTTTGAGGTTTAATAATTAAGTGAGTTAGTGGGTTGGCAAAGTAATTATAGTAGTTCCTGGCACACGGCAAGTGCTTGCGAGTTGTTTGGTTTTCTAATTGTGTTTTTGCTTTTGAAGATACAAGTGCTGCTGGGACTGCCAATATGTGGCACCGTTTAGGGAAACACCTATTAACATTTAGCCTTAGACCCCTTTCCCACCCTATCCCTGGATGTATGTTCCAGGCCCCGCCTGGAAACAGATTTCAGTTGATGGCTCAGCAGCCTTCCCTGTGAATACTGTGTCCCTCATATTAAGTTAAATGTTTTATATAGCTCGATCCCTGCCAGCCTTCAAAGACTTGTCAGGGTACCCCACTGCACAGATAGACCTGCCAAGGGGAGAGCCTCGTGATGGGTCTTCATTACATATTTGCAATCCAAGCAAATGTCTCCACCCTATCTCAAGAAGCTCTTCTTGGAGGCTGTCCGTGGGTTTTGTCAGTGGGTGAGTGGCCGAACCTGGTCTGTTTGGGACCCCAGGAGCCAGGTGATCTTCAGCCTTGGCTACATTCCCTGTTTTCCAAGATTAGAAGGAATGATTTGAGCATTCTGGAAGCTGAGCAAGGAGAGGAGCCTAGAGATTCAGTATGCATCCTTTGACAATCCCCGTTTTCTAGAACTGGGTGGATCATTCCTGCCCCTTCAGCTTTGCATGGTGTCCCTGAAAGAAGGGCATCTATGGTTCACCAGTTTGAGAAAACGCACTTCCAGATTTCTGCCTGGGGGGTGGGGGGAAGGAGAATCACATGGCTACATGGAATCAGGGAAAGGATCTGGGATCAGGCTGAGACAGGGAAACTAAAGAGACCCCGTGAAAGCTGCTTTTTCACTCCTTTTCCTGCTTCTATTCTTGTTACAACCTACATCCCTCCCTTATTGCAGGCATTATAGAACAATGTACGTCCTCCTTGTAAAGGTCAAGGATTTAATTTCTCTGGCGTCTTCCAACACAACAGATAACATCTAAGAACCAAGTGGAGTCATGTGAAAGTTTTCCAGGACCAATGACTCACCAAGACCCCTGGTCCCAGGGCGTAAGTGAATTAGGGAGGACACTTCAATACTGGTCTTTGTTCCTTGGATTACTAAGAAGACAGGTATACGAGACAGCTGTCTTCGATAAAAACGCCAGGCTCCAAGCAAAGCCAAGACTCATTTTCCTTCCCTTTCCTTTTGGAGTCACCCAGACACTCTGTATGTATCTATACTCTGTCTCTGTGGTCTTCAATAAACTCTGCTCTCATCTTGTCTTGGCTCACATTTGATTTCCATTCTGGGTGAAGCCAAGGACCCTCTTGGCTGGTCCCGTGGGACCCCTGCTGGGTCCTTGGACCCAGCCAGGCTGCATTAAGGACTTTTAAACAAGATCAGGGACAGCTGAGTGGCTCTGTCAGTTAAGCATCTGGCTTGATGTCAGTTAAGCGTTCGGCTCATGTCATGATCCCATGGTTCGTGAGTTCGAGCGCTGCATCAGGCTCTGCGCTGACAGCACGGAGGCTGCTTGGGAATTAGGTCTCCCTCTTTCTGCCCCTCCCCTGCTTGCTCGCTCGCTCTCTCTCTCTCTCTCAAAATAAATAAAAATAAACTTAAAAAAAAACACAAGAGCATCTTCCCTATGAGGGCAATGTGTTTAAAAACAAAAAGACTTAAGGCACTTATTGTAAGTCAAACTATCATACTATTAATCTCCGTGGGAAAGATTTGATACATTTCTAAGCTCTATTATAAATTATGCCAGAACACAAATTTTATTGAGATAAACACAATAATTTCAACATTTGATGTAACACAAAAAGGCATTCTTTTCATTAATAACTCTGCAAAATGGCTGTGTGAACATCTTCATTTAGCATTTTCTTAGGAAAGCGTTACATACAACATACTTAAGACTTTACAAGGAGCACCTGGGTGGCTCAGTCGGCTAAGTGTCTGACTTAGGCTCAGGTCATGATCTCACAGTTCGTGAGATGGAGCCCTGCGTTGGGCTCTCTGGAGCCTGCTTCACATTCTGTGTGCGTGTGTGTGTGTGTGTGTGTGTGTGTGTGTGTGTGTGTGTCTTTCTCCCTCTGCCCCTCCCCTACTTGTGGACCAGTCCTCCCTCTTTCTTTCAAAAATAAATAAACATAAAAAAATTTTTAAAAAGATTTTACAAAGCGTATGTAGAATATTTAATGTCCATTTATCTGAACATTTATACCAAAAAAAGTAAAGACAAAAGAAATCTGAAACTGATGGAAACGATGTCAAATTATCACTGCTATAAGCTAGCAAATGACAAATGCCCTGAGAAAGCTTCATGCAACATTTACATATGGTTAGGGAAGATTTAACTAGCGAAGTTTTACAAAATCCTATGGGAAATAAGGTAACCACAGAAAGCAGAAGGTGCAGCACAGCTCAGCAGAGCCTCACGGGGTCCTGGCATACCAGGTGAACTTGGTATATACCCAGTGTATCAGACAGATGCAGCTCAAGTTACACATAGAGGAGCCTCAAGTGGGTCCTTCTGTGTTGGAGGAACTCATCTTTTGTGAGCCATGCTTTCATACTCAAGGTAAGGTAATCAGAATTTACACACAAATGTGTGCACTTCTATGTCAAGGAATGTTTACACATTCTGGGCCCTTTTGGTCCCTGCAACACAGCCAGAATCTGTCAGGTGGCAATAATGATTGCAGTGCCCAGATGTCACCCAACAATATCTCTATCTCATTCCAGCAACTCAGAAAGACTTTTTCCCTATGCCATGTAAACAGTGCTCGCTGCAGAGCCAAATGGTATACAAAGATTATATTTCTTATATTGCACAACTTTTTCAAAATTCCTAGTTGCTTTTCTATTTTTCACTGCTTCGACTTTATGATAGCCTAGGTTTTCCACAAACCCTCCTTGGTATTGTTGCCTGGTGAACTGGGGAGACCCTGGGCCCTGGGGCCTTGACCCAGCCAGACCCGAAAGAGTTGCTGACAGTTCTTGGTCTTGTCATGAGAATGAATTCAAAGACAGACACACAGCACAGTAGACAAGTGACACAAGTGGAAAAGTTTATTAAAGCGAGAAGTACACTCAAGATATGAGAGTGGGCGAGAGAAAGAGAGAGAGGGAGAGTTGCATGCCCAGGGGATTCAGTTTCTATCTTTGATTGACAGTTGTTAACTAGGGGTGTAATATTCATTACCTGGGGAAGGAAGCAGTGTTTAGAGCTTTTTCTTCTAATTTGATCAGGAGTTTCCTGTCATGGCATCCGCCATCTTGGGTCTGTCTGGTTTGATCTGGCTTGTGGTGGAGTGGTGCCAGGACAGGCCTCTGACCTTCCCAATAGCTGGCCATGACTTCCTCAGGGCTGGCCTCCAAGTATCCTGTTAGAACCTAACTGCCCACTCTAACAGTATGAGGACACAAGTTTCCAGTCCTGCTGCACAACTGTCATAGTGAGTCTTCACAATTTCCCCACAGTGGACCCATGCTTTTCTGGACACTATGTCCTCCTCATTCTTCCTTCTGTCGCTGAGCACATGCTCCAATAATGATGTTTAGTCACATCTTCAGGGCCAGTTTATATACATGTATATTATACATTACATACATTATACATATATATACACACACATTTTATATACACACATTTTATATATATGTATGAATTCCCTGCTCCCTTTTATATCTGCCTGGCCTGGCTTTTATGGACTTGAACTTTCTTCTAAGGAAAGTCCTTTTCTTCCTGCTCAGTTAGCTTATCTTCTTTCATTTTGCTACCATTTACCCAATGTTCCTGTTCTGACTATAAGCTTAAATCCTATTTCCAAAATTAATTCCATTAGTCCTTGAGTACCTGAAAAAAATCATTTTCGTCAAGTGCTGAAGAGGCAATCATTTACATTTTTTTCTTATCTGTACAGTTTTTCTGTACAGTTTTTCTCTCCATCAAAGATGTTATCTTTCCCGTATAATATCTAACGCATTATTCTAGATGGGCTCTTACTCTGTTTTATCTTGTCATTGATAAAGAACCACTAACTCACTGCAGAATAGGTTTCTGAAATTTACTCCCACAATCAAGTTCTTTATAAATAAACCATCGGCCCACGAAGGACTAGTACAAACAATTCAAGGCACAGAGTCTCAGCCTTCCCAGTATTCCTGTCCCCATATGATGGGCCATGAGCAGGGCAAATTCCTGTCCACCAAACAGGACCCCAGAGATCCCATATTTTTCTCTCCTGCTCTAAATGGCTACAACACAATGGTTTTTCAGGGGTTCCTCTCTCCTACAGACTGTGAAAAAACATGGTGCGTCCCTAGCTTCCCTGGACCCCTACTTGCTGCACCAAAGATCCTCTCTATTTAAAAGTTTTCTTCCTGGGGCACCTGGGTGGCACAGTCAAGTGACCACCAACTCTTGGTCTCAGCTCAGGTCACAACCTCAGTTTGAGTTTGAGCCCTGCATGGGGCTCTGCGCTGACGGTGTAGGGCCTGCTTGGGATTCTGTCTCTCCTCTCTCTGAGCCTCCCCTGCTTGTGCTCTCTCTCTCTCTCTCTCAAAATAAATAAATAAATAAATAAACTTAAAAAAAAAAGTTTTCTTCCTAATCACTACAGGAAAACACAGCCAATAAATATAATTTCCAGAAATCAAAATCATTGTCTTTTTTCCTACAGTTTAATGGTTTTTCTTAGAGATGATCTGGGATTGACTCAAACTACATCTGGATGCACTAAGCTTGAATTTTGATTTTTCTCTTGAATTCTACCTATTGCATACCCATTATAAACAAATGGAAGAAAAGCCCCCTGTGTCCCCCTGTGAAGGTCATTAACAGGCTACATAGAAACCCAAAAAGAGAATTCACAGTAGATGCAGGGAAGTTTTCTCACCAAAATAGTCTTAAGTCCTTCCTAGAATGGGGTCCTTCCTGAGAAGGCACTGCTTCAAGGTAACAGTAGGGCTGAATTAGAAGGAGAAATGCTATATGGAAACTCTGTATAATTCGAGAAATTGGAATAGACTGACAAGAATAGGAAAGGCCACAAAATACTCTCTGGATTTTTAAAAAATCTTTCTTAATGGACTTCTTTCAAATGAAGAAAGCTAATTTCCATCCCAATTATGACCATGAATGCCTCAAAACGTTCGTTTAGTGACCTTACATGTTCTCATAGAAACAATGAATGATAATGTTACGTATGTTCCCCCAGGCTAGTTCACGGAAGACTATATTCCTCTAATTGTAATTAAAATACACCTTTGTGTTGAAAAGAGTAGAACATTAACATATCCCATTACATGAAAAAAACGTATGGGGGGGCAGAGGGGGGGAGGGTAACACAAATATGTGGCAGAATGTGCAGAACTCTCGCACGCATGCATCCCTGGGGACTGTCCTTTCCAGTTCAGGGCTGGTACTCCAGTGAGCCCTCGCCAAGTGTTCTACAACACTTCTGTTTGGTTTTTTGCTTTTAATGTTTTTATTTATTTTTGAGACAGACACAGACAGAGCATGAGCAGGGGAGGGGCAGAGAGAGAGAGGGAGACACAGAATCCAAAGCAGGCTCCGGGCCCTGAGCTGTCAGCACAGAGCGCAACGCGGGGCTCGAACTCACAGACCGCGAGATCATGACCTGAGCCGAAGTCAGACGCTCAACTGACTGAGCCACCCAGGAGCCCCACTACAACACTTCTGTTTAAGAGTGACCATTTTCGGGGTGCCTGGGTGGCTCAGTCAGTTAAGCGTCTGGCTTCGGCTCAGGTCATGATCTCATAGTTTGGGAGTTCGAGCCCCGCATCGAGCTCTGCACTAACAGTAGAGATCCTACTTGGGATTCTCTCTCTCCCTCTTTCTCTGCCCCTCCCCGCTCGTACTCTTTCTCTGTCTCGAAATAAACTTAAAAAAAAAAAAAAGAGTGACCATTTTCATCCCCCACAGCAGCCATTTGAGAAAGAAAACCCCTCTGGGTGATAAATGATTAAAACAAAGGGAGAGACTGAGTAGGGAGGGCAGCTCACAGGTCCTCCTACTCACCTGCACTGACATCTCTTAGGACCCTTCTGCCAGCCTGTGCCTAGAGATCTGGGCCTGTGGCACCTCTCCGTGCCCCCGCAGGGCTATCAGAACAGGAGGGGGCTGGGAATCAGACCCGACTCTGGAACTCCTTCTAGCCCCTCCTCTGCTTTTAGCAAGTGGAAAGGGGACTGACCACCCAGGAGAACAAGGTAGGTGGGCCTTGGGGAAAGAGAAGCCTTCTAAAGAAGGAGCCCAACAGGGGCACCTGGGTGGCGCAGTCAGTCGAGCACCCGACTGCAGCTCAGGTCATGATCTCGCAGTCTGCAAGTTCAAGTCTCGCATCAGCCTCTCTGCTGTCGGCGTGGAACCCTCTTTGGATCCTGTTCCCCTGTCTCTGCTCCTCCCCTGCTCACTGTCTCTGTCTCTCTCAAAATAAAGAAACTTTTAAAACAAGCAAGAGCCCAACTGTCTTACTAAGGAAGAAATGGAACTTATGGGGCCCTATCTGAGTGTGCGCTAAAATAGAGGAGTAGCGGTGGAGGACCAAGATGGTCCTCTCAAGAAAACAAGGATGAGGCTTCAGGAGGGCATCAGGAAACTTTTCACTTCCCATTTTTCCCAGAGCAGAGCCTCTAACTAGGGAGTTGGGGACGTCTGTTTTAATACTAAAGAGAACCAATGCGCCTAGGTGGCTCAGTCGGTTGGGCATCCGACTTCTGTTCAAGTCATGATCTCATGGTTTGTGGGTTTAAGCCCCATGTTGGGCTCTGTGCTGACAGCTCAGGGCCCGGAGCCTGCTTTGGATTCTGTGTCTCCCTCTCTCTCTGGCCCTCTTTGCTTGCACTCTGTCTCTCTCTCTCAAAAATAAAGAAACATTAAAACAACAACGGTAACAACTGAGGAGAGACACCTCAGCGCACAAGAGGAATGGAACCAGGAAACTCCAAAGTACAGAGACTGAGTCCTAGAGGAAAGAGAGGCCTTACCTAGAGAGGCTACGGTCCCATAAATCTCCAACATCAAATCTCAGGCAGGGGCTTCTGAGCAGGCATCAGGCTGGCCCATCGCTTCTGGATGAAGTACACAACCTTGTCCTTCAAGGTCACTGGTTCCTGAAACAAAAGCTTCCTACTCAAGCCCTGAGCTAGGCACAGAGGGAGGAATGAGCTGTCAAAATTGGATGGTCAGGGGCGCCTGGGTGGCTCAGTCAGTTGGGCGTCCGACTTCGTCTCAGGTCATGATCTCACAGTTCGTGAGTTCGAGCCCCGTGTTGGGCTCTGTGCTGACAGCTCAGAGCCTGGAGCTGCTTTGGATTCTGTGTCTCCCTCTCTCTCTGCCCCTCCCCTGCTCACACTCTGTCTGTCTGTCTGTCTCTCTCTCTCTCTCTCTCTCAAAAATAAACATTAAAAAAAAAATTTTAAAAAGAGAAAAATCAATACTATATTGGGGCACCTGGGTGGCTCAGTCAGTTGAGTGACTTTAGCTCTGGTCACGATCTCATGGTTCGTGAGTATGAGCCCTGCATTGCGCCCTCTGTTGCACAGGGCCCACTTCGGATCCTCTGTCCCTCTTTTTCACTGCCCCTCCCCCACCCATGCTCTGTCCCTCAAAAATAAATAAAACATTAAAAAAAAAAAGAAAAAGGAATACTATATCCCCCAAATCAATTAGAAACCAGACAAGAGCTATAGTTTACACACACACACACCCCTTCACTGAAGAACATAAAAGACCTGAACAAATGATTAAAAAAAAAAAATGTTCCTGAATTAGAAGCATTAATTTTATGAAACTGTCATTTCTCAAATTGATCCATAAATCGGGGCAATCCCAATGGAAATCATCTTTATTCCAAAGTCCTAAAGAATCTGGATTTTGATATATGAGACTCTTAAATATAGAGAACAAACAGAGGGCTGCTGGAGGGGCAGACTAAATGGGTAGTCTGGGGGGATGGGCTACATGGGTAAGGGGCATTACGAAATCTACTCCTGAAATCATTGTTACACTATATGCTAACTAACTTGGATGTAAATTAAACAATAAATAAATTACTTTTAAAAAAAGAATCTGGATTTCGAAATTTATATGGAGGAATAGATGAAAAGACCAGCTAAAAATATTCTGAGAAAATAAGAAAGGGAATTTGCTGGACCCAGATAGCAATACATCCTATAACAAGGGAGCAACCATCTCCGGAAGAGTCTCCTGCAATAGCCTAACTAGCCTCTTAAACCTCAACGGACTTTCTTTTTTTTTTTTTTAAGGTTTTATTTATTTTTAAGAGTCAGCATGAGCTGCGGAGGGGCAGAGAGAGAATCCCAAGCAGGCACCACACTGTCAGTGCAGAGCCTGATGCAGGGCTCGAACTCAGAAACCGTGAGATCATGACCTGAAGTCAAAGTGAAGAGTTAGAGGCTTAACTGACTGAGCCACGCAGGTGCCCCCAGGAGCCCAAGCAATCTCATAAAGTCTTCATGAAACACTCAAAAACCTTTCAATGGCCAACCGTTGCTCGTATGATGAAATCCAAAGTCTTTCCCATGAGCTAAGGTCCTACAGATCTGGCCTCTGTATTTCTACAACTTCAGCCAGCGCGACACTCTTCCTGGGCTCTGTGTCTGGTCACCTGCTTCCTTTCTCTCCTCCACACCAATCCAACTCTCTCCTACCTCACGGCTTCTGTGTCTGCTCTCCCACCAGCCTGACGGTCTCTCCCCTGGTCCTTCCTTTTCCATAGATCTCTGAGCAGACATCACCTGTTCAGTGAGACCTTCCTTTACAACTCTGGGTGCAGGAGGCCATGCCCAAGGACACAACATCAAAGCCACACAAGAAGTGGCTCGCCTCTCTCCCTCTGTCCCTTTCCTTCTCTGTCCTTCTCTTTTTCTCACCTCATCTCTAGCTACCCTGCCTCGCTCATTGCACTTAGGAAATACTCGCCTTCTTTCTGTTGCTTAAAAACTCAAATAGTTTGAGAGGTCACACCTTTGGACCCTGATGTTCCCTCTGCCTGGTTTGCTCCCTCACGCTATTCTGCTCAAATAGCATGGCCTTTCACTCAATGCACTATTGTCACTTTCTGTCCCCTTCCTTACCTTTCCATTTTAACGTGGATCGCTCCCTGATAGCATATTATATGTTCACAGATATGTTGTCTGTGTCCCCCAGTAGAACCTAGAGCTCCAAGAAGGCAGTTTTGGGGACCATTGGCACAAAGTAGGAACTCCATAAATGTTGGTTAAATGAATGAATCTATCAAAGTAAGAGCCCAGTCAGTACGTTATGTAACTATTAGTATTGTTCTCCTGGTACTCCCAAAGCCTATTGCATGGCATTGCACACAGGGTGCTCAGTATATATCTGGTGAATGAACAGAGAGGTCTTAACTTATGCTATTCTATGTAAACAATTTACACAGCGAATGTCATCCCCTAAAAGGGTTTTCCTGCCTGTTGGTAGATTCATTTGTTGAAAGTGACATGGATTATGGGGTGCCTGGTGCCTCGGTTGGTTAAACACTTAACCGGCTCAGGTCATGATCTCACGGTTCATGAGTTTGAGCCCGATGGGGCTCCCTGCTATCAGCACAGGGCCCACTTCAAATCCTCTTTCTCCTTCTCTCTCTGCCCCTTCCCAGCTCGCATGTGTGTGTGCCCTCAAAAATAAAAAATAAACGTTAAAAAAAAGTGATATGAATTTATAGCTCCCAGGAATTTCTACTGGCAGGTGCTCCCACCTTACACATCTAAATGGATCTTCTGAACATCATGTCCTCTCTCTAATCACAGATATTTCCCTGGATAATCTCATCTCACCTCAAACTGCTTTCCCCAAAGAAACACACCCTCCTGTGAACAGACACACATATACACCTTCCAGAACTACGTAGCAAGGGGAAAGCCAGGCCAGACCTAAGTACTGTACGGACTTCTCTGAGAGCTGATCCAAGAAAGCCTATCAGGATCACCTCTAAGACCACATTCTCTGGAGCATGGCTGCTGACTCCCAGCTTCCGGCACAGCTCTCTGCCTCTGGAAAAGGCAGAGCCTCAGATCTAAGACAGCAGAAGCCCTCCAAGTGAGACTGCCCCTATCTCGCAGCCCATAAGTGCACTGCTCGCCCATCTCTCCCCACCATCCCTGGACTCCTGGGCTCTTAGAACAATGACTGTCCTACCACTGCGGGGGAGCCTGGCCCCTACCCTCACCCACAGTGACAACTGCTCCTTTCAGTTTAGTTTTCCATCCACTTGCTGGCAAGGCTCAAGGCTTCTCAAAATTAACCGCTACACCCCACTCTCCAGAACCAAGTGCAGGAAAGTCCTGGCTCAAGTGACTACCTGGGTTGGAGGAGAAAATAGTTTTTACTGAACGTGTTCGGTGACCCTGACCCTTGACAAAGATTCTGTCCTTGACCAAACTCTAGCCAGGCTCCCCGAGCCCTTTCTCTACTAAGCCTATAAAGACCAACAAAAAATAGTCTCTAACAGCTCAAGGTCACATCCCAAGGATGACCCTAGCCCCTCTTGGACTGAGAAAATTTAAGGCTGCGAAAAGAACGTACTATTTGTTCCAGCCAACACTCGAAGATAGGGCCCCTGTCTCCCAGGCTCTGTGGGAGTGCTGGAACCAAACTTCTCTGAGCCGGGTGGGCAAGCCCTCATGGGCTCCACATGACATCCTTGACGCCATGCTAAGCCACCCCATCCCGCCCCCTCCGCCACCATTCTCCTTTTAAAAGGTCCGGTCACTTCCGTACCAAGGCCGAGTTCGAGTCACCCTGGGCTCTCTTCTCTCCTGCGGTAGTTATTACTGGTTAAAACCTGTCCGGCTTTGTTCATCTTTGACACCACGAGCAAGAGGCGCAGCCTCTGGACAGAAAGAAGGCAGAGGGCGCCTGGACCCAGAAGGGCTACAGGACGAAATGCAGGTGGCGGCGAGGCCACGGGTCAATGCAGGAAAAAGATGCTCAGGCGCGCAGCTGGGTGGCAGTGGGCGCTGACCGGGTCGGACCCCCGGGAAGCTGGAGACGCCAACACCCAGGCGCAACAGGGAACGGGCCGTGGCAGGTGCTCCCGAGGACGAAGGAGGCCCCTCCGCGGGCCGGGGCGCAGGTAAGGGACCTCCTCGGCCAGGCACTTCCAGGTCAAGGCTGGCCAGCCCAGACCACCGAGGGCCGAGGGGCCTCGTATCAGTGAATCGGCTCCCTGAGTCCCGCCGCGCCCGCACTCGAGCTCACCTGCCGCGGGGGGAGCGCGGGGTCTCCAGGAACCAGCGAGGAGCCCTCCTCCCCCTCTAGGAAGTCTGGACGTTTCCGTCCGTGTGGTGCGCGGGTCCTGGACGCCCCCCCCGCGCCCCGTTTGCACAGCGGCGCCCTCTCGCTGCAGGTGGCAGCGTTGCAGAGGTCTAGCGGCGGTCTTGAAGTCTCGTTGCCACCCCGCCTGCACAGGCCTCAGCGGCTGGCCACAGATGGGGCCGCAGCAAGGCCGGGAACGACCTTGCAAATGTTTGGGGGTCCCACGTGCAACTGTGATGGAAAAGCCAGACACTGCCCCGCAGTGTGCGTCATATGGGGCAACGGCCGTTTGAGTCTCTTAAGCCCTCACTATTTCTGGAACCCAGTCCAGGGTCTGCACCGGTGAAGATTAATGAACAGTGGGTAGTCGGTGCTCCGTCTCTGTTCCCGCTAACCTCTGAGGTCTTGTGAACAGGGCAAGACTTGATATGCTTGAGTACTAACCTGGGGAGAAGGCCAGAAACTAGAGAATTGGCCCGACCTCACACTTTAAACGCTGAGGACAGTCCATCCAGTTGCAATTTGCACTGGACTGGCCGGACTGCGGGAGGAGGTCCGCCCACACCATGCCCGATCTCTGTTACGGTAAAGGAGACAGGGAATGTACAGAACGTGATCTCTCCGAAGGTGCTACTTAGAAATCTCCGGTTCAGGGGACGAGGGCTGTGGCAGGGGCAGTTAAGGCAGGTGCAAGGGAGAACCTGCCAGAAGTCTATTCCTTGTGGAGGCCCGGCAGTGGTAGCTAAAGGAGAAACCGGGCAGCCACATTGCTTTTATCACCAGCCAGCTTCCATGTTGGAGTGGCTGTGGAAAGACAAGGAAAACCAACAACTACGACCAGAGTCGAACCAGACAAGAGCTCCAACCAGGGCACCAGGCTTGCGGTTGCTGAGTGGGCTACACACACTCCAGGCCCCAGAGGAAAAAGCCCACAGGCCGTAGCGATTCAGCCTCACTCAGCCCAGGGCCAGAAGTGCCTGTTGATCCCAAACGCACAGAGTGTAGGGAAACCAGAGGGGACCACAACCTCACTTCCTGTAACCCCACCAGCTCTTCCACCCCGAGACCAGCCAGTCACAAGCCATTCGCAAAAGATCTGAAGGGACGCCTGGGTGGCTCGGTCGGTCAAGCGTTGGACGTTGGCTCAGGTCACGTTATCAGGGTTTGTGAGCTCGAGCCCCGCGTCAGGCTCTGTGCTGACAGCTCCGAGCCTGGAGCCTGACTCTGGATTCTGTGTCTCCCCTTCTCTCTGTCCCTCTCCTGCTCTTGCTGTCGCTGTCTCCCCCTCTCTCTTGAAAATAAACACTTTTTAAAAATTTAAAAGAAAAAAAAAGATCTGAATGCACAGACTGCGAGTGCACTGTGAACCAAGAAACATTGACGGAGGATGATCAACACTTCCCATAAGGGGGCTGTCAAAGCTAAATTCCTAAAAGCTTCCAGGCATTGGGAAAAAAATATCCAGAAGCTTCTCCTCAGTTATCTTAGTTGCCGGGAGACCCGGAACAATGGAAACAAGAGAAAAGGTTGTGATCTCAGAAGGCAGCAAGCTATCTTTCTGGTGTCTGATTAGCCCAGTTAACTCCCCCTTACCAGAGTGGGACCCCAGCAGCCTCATCCACACTATGTGACCTAATCTCTTGGCCAGAGAAGAGTAGTGAACACACCTAAACTGGGCAAATCAGATTCTCTCTCCCAGGGATCTGTCACAGTCCGGCAAATTCTTTGGGTTACTCCCAGGATAGAGTTGTAAACATGAAGTCTGGGGCAACCTCTGCCGTGTGCCTGGGGATAGAGACAGCAGAGCTGAAGAGGGGAGAAGGGATCAGACGTGAAGAAAGAGTGGGGACTGCCTGTTGCTCCTGCTTGAGTTTTCCAGGGTCCAAATCTCCTGCTGCATATTCTTGCCTTTGGTGCCAGGATACATTTAGGAATCCTTATAATTAAGTGTACTTACACTAATTGAAATAAGTTTTTTTTTTTTTTTGAGAGGGAGAGAGAGAGCAGGGGAGGGACAGAGAGAGAGAGAGACAGAGAGAGAGAATCCCAAGCAGGCTCCACACTGTCAGTGCAGAGCCTGATGCGGGGCTTGAACTCACAAACCATGAGATCATGACCTGAGCCGAAATCAAGAGTCAGAGCCATCCAGGCGCTGCAGGTTTCTGTTAATTTTAAAGAGTCCTAAATAACATAGCCAACTCACTGATAAAGGTAAAAGTCTCAGAACTAAATGATTCAGGTAATACGACACCCATATCCCTTTCCTAAAGGAAGTGGGCAGTTCTCAGGCTCAAGTTAACATAATAAGTTTGGGGGGCAGGGGGAGTCAGTACGTTTAGACATAGTCAATTCACCTTCAGAGAAAACAAAACTCTTGGAAGAACCGTATGTTGGAATTTAAGTGATGTGAGTTTATTTTTACATATCTGTCCTTTCAGTGAGCTACACATGGCCCTTGTCAAAAAACAAGTACCTACCGGAGCACCTGGGTGGCTCAGTCGGTTAAGTGTTCGACTCTTTGATTTCAGCTCCGATCATCATCTCACGGTCTGTGAGACTGAGCCCTGTGTGGGGCTCAGCACAGAGTGTGGAGCCTGCTTGGCATTCTCTCTCTCTCTCTCTCTCTCTCTCTCTCTCTCTCTCTCTCTCTCTGCCCCTCCCCTACTCATGTGCTCACGCTCTCTCTCAAAAAAATAAATGAACTTAAAAAAAAAAACAAACACCGGGGCGCCTGGGTGGCGCAGTCGGTTAAGCGTCCGACTTCAGCCAGGTCACGATCTCGCGGTCTGTGAGTTCGAGCCCCGCGTCGGGCTCTGGGCTGATGGCTCAGAGCCTGGAGCCTGTTTCCGATTCTGTGTCTCCCTCTCTCTCTGCCCCTCCCCCGTTCATGCTCTGTCTCTCTCTGTCCCAAAAATAAATAAACATTGAAAAAAAAAAAATTTAAAAAAAAAAAAAAAACAAACACCAAGTAACTACTATTGGGGCGCCTGGCCGGCTTATTCAGAAGAGCACGCGACTCTTGATCTCAGGGTCGTGAGTTCAAGTCCCACGTTGGGTGTACAGGTTACTCGAAAATAAAATCTTAAAACAAAACAAGTGCCTACTAAGTGCCAGACAACCTGGCAACGCTGTTCCCAGCATTAAAAAGAATGGCACGTTATTCATCTTTTGGCCCCTAGTAAGTGCTATGGAAGCTGTATAGTAACATTTGTGCAACAATGGGGGAGACCCTACATGCCTGTGGAATTCATGAACAAGGGAAGAAACAGACGAGAGAATACCAGTCATCACCGTCAGAAACCCGTAACTCTATTAGCTGTGAGGAATCGAAAGTCATTTTTCAACCCAGAGCTGATACTGATTTTCCCTACACTCCTTGCTTTCTTCTCATCTTATAACGTCTATAATGTTACCTTCCACCCTTCCAAACTATATTTAGAAGTTATGTTTTTCTGAAATTTGGCTAGTTTTGAGGTCTCTCACCCCCACCCTTCCATGCTATAATCTTCCGAGAAGCCGTGAGGCCCTGTTTAATGGTGTTGGCGGGAAATAGAATGGATGTTATATATATATTACATTTACCATAAATTAAATATTAATAACATATATACTATAAATTAAATATATATAATTTTGTGTGTAGGAGAGAGAAATATGGCAAAGAAACCAGTAACTATCATTTTCCTACATTTTGACTGCTTTTCCTAATGGTGATTCTAGGTGAGGGATCTTTGCATATTCTGGAACCTCTGACTACAGCTGGGAAGATACGTTTGGTTTCTGCCTTTTCTTCTCCTGACTTCTGTGTATTGCACAAAAGAAGAAAATAAAGAAATATCTCCAACATCCCACAAACATTTAAATTTCTCCCTGTGCTGAGGGTGATGGAAATTTTCTTTATCTTGGTTACACAACTGTATTCATTTGTCAAAACTCACCAAACTGTATACTTGAAAAGGGTAAAGGCGGGGCGCCTGGGTGGCTCAGTCGGTTGGGCATCCTGCTTCAGCTCAGGTCATGATCTCACAGTCCATGAGTTCGAGCCCCACGTCGGGCTCTGTGCTGGCAGCTCAGAGGCTGGAGCCTGCTTCGGACTCTGTGTCTCCCTCTCTCTCTGCCCCTCCCCTGCTCATGCTCTGTCTCTCTCTGTCTCAAAAATAAATAAAAACATTTAAAGAAATTAAAATTTAAAAAAAAAAAGAAAAGGGTAAAGGCTATAAAGTATATCTCAATAAAACTAACCAAAACGGTGCTTTATGCTCTCCCTTGCAGACATCATTTTATGGTGTCATAGTAACAGTGTATATATCATTTACTTAGTGTCGTATTCCTGCTTAGTTAATTAAAGTACCTTTCCATGTTGCTACTGTCGTCCTGAAACAATGATTCTGAGAAGGACCATGCCACTAGACAGGAAGCATAGCCACACCGGTGGCATCATACCATCTGGTAACATTTGCGTCCATAAACCCTTCTTGGTGCTCTCAAAATAGTTCATTACAAAATTAACTTAAAACCAAAAACTCAGATTGTACCACAGAGGATGTGGAGTAGGTGTGAGAACACATCAGAGTATGTGTATGGTTAGGAATAAACTCTCCTTTGAGGCAGGAGCTACAGCAGGTCAGGGTTAGGTCTCTCTCCTTCCCTCTGAGGCTCCACACTGTGTTGCCAACAAGTTCACTCCAGGTATAACTGAGAGATGGCTACACCCAGGCATCTGCTCTCAATGCACAGGCCCTAGCCACTTTCCGTACCTACGTATTTGAGTGGGCACTGAAGAAAAGAAAAAAAAAAAAAAAAAAAAAGATGTGGCTAGGGACAGAAAAGGAACCCAACAGAAAAGCCACATCCCCTTCCAATCAAGTCTAGGAAGGTAATTTTACATTATTGCCATCAATGCTGACTCATCACTTCCTATTCTTTTTACTGGTTATCTCCTCGGTCTATTGCTTAGTTACACAGCATCCTCATAATGGTCATTATCAAGGTAACAAAAAGTCCCAGGCTCAGATGCCACACAGTGAGCCTTGCTACTTCCCCACCAAATGGCCCTCAATTCCTGAAAGCAATCACTGCATACCTCCTTCGATTACCTCCCGTGGGCTTTGCATCCCACCCCCTTTTTTTAATGTTTATTTTTGAGGGAGGGAGGGAGGGAGAGAGAGAGAACGAGTGGGGGAGGGGCAGAGAGGAGGGGCGACAGAGGATCCGAAGCAGGCTCTGTGCTGATAGCAGAGAGCCCTACGCGGGGCTGGAACAGAGATCATGACCTGAGCCCAAGTCCCATGCTTAACCTACCGAGCCATCCAGGTGCCCCTCCCCAATTTCTTGAACTACAGCAGGCCATGTCATTGGCATGCCACGCCCCTAAAGCCCCCAGATCTTCTGTAAACTCCTCCAAATCCAGTAGAGAAGGCAGGTGCAGACCGAGGCTACCGGCCCATCCCGAACAGCACAAGGGACAGCTGCCACCATTTCCTACCCAGGGGACGGAAGCGGGGAATCCAACACGGTCCTTCAGGGTGAGACCAGACGTGGAACTGGGAAAGCAACGACGACTCACACGAGCCCAGGAGAGCAACGACAGAGACGCGGGGCCGGGGCAACAGGACTCTGGGCGGGCGGGCGGGCGGTGGAGGGCGTGAGGGAGCTCACCGGGCGTGGGGCGAGGGGTTCGGGCTCGCGGGGGAAGTGAGGTCCCGAAGGCCGTGCGCTACTCGCCCGGGCGAAGGGCCGGCCGCCGCGGCCCGGGGGCGCAGCGCGAAGCCAGGCGCGGGCGGGGGCCGCGGCGCGGGGTGTGGGGCAGGCGGGGCGGCCCCCGGCAGGGCGGGGGCGGGTAGAGCCGGGCGGCGGGGCCCGGGCCCCGGCGCCGCCCCCCGGCGCGCGTGCAGCTTGCGGTGCTGGACGAAGCTGGCGCTCCACTTGAAGGCTTTGCCGCACGCGGCGCACTCGTAGGGCCTCTCGCCGGTGTGCAGCCGCCGGTGCTGGACCAGCGTGACCTTCTGGCTGAAGGCCTTGCCGCACTCCTGGCAGCCGTAGGGCCTCTCCCCGGTGTGCACCCGCCGGTGCACGGCAAAGCGCGAGCTGCAGCTGAAGGTCTTCCAGCACTCGGTGCACTTGAACAGCTTCTCGCCCGTGTGCAGCCGCCGGTGCTGGAGGAAGGCGGAGCTGCGGCCGAAGGCCTTCCCGCACTCCTCGCACGCGTACGGCTTCTCCCCGGTGTGGGTTCGCTGGTGCTGGCCGAGCACCGACGCGGAGCTGAAGCTCTTCCCGCACGC
This sequence comes from Lynx rufus, assembly GCF_022079265.1. Taxonomy (NCBI): domain Eukaryota; kingdom Metazoa; phylum Chordata; class Mammalia; order Carnivora; family Felidae; genus Lynx; species Lynx rufus. The sequence continues at coordinate 8,213,467 of NW_025814867.1, read as the reverse complement.
CTGGCACTCGTAGGGCTTCTCCCCGGTGTGGATTCGCTCGTGCACGAGGCGGTCGTAGCTGCACCGGAAAGCCTTGCCGCAGGCCTCGCACTGGAAGGGCTTCTCCCCCGTGTGGACCCGCCGGTGGCGGCGGAGTTTGGAGTTGTAGCTGAAGGTTTTCCCGCAGTCCTGACACTCGTAGGGCTTGTCGCCGCCGTGCAGTTTCCGATGCTGCCGGAGGTGGGAATTCTGGCCGAAGGCCTGCCCGCACTCCTGGCACGAGTAAGGCCTCTCCCCGGTGTGGCTCTTCTGGTGCCGGGCCAGTTTGGAGCTGTACCTGAAGGCCTTCCCGCACTCCTTGCATCCGAAGGGCCTGTCGTCCGTGTGGACGCTCTGCTGCCGCTGCAGGTCTGAAGGCAGGCCGAAACACCGGCCGCGCTCGCCGCACGCGTAAACCGCCGGTCCCCGGCGCAGGCCCGGCTTCGTCAGGACACGGGCACCGGCGCTTCCCTGCGGTGTGCTGGCTGGCTCCTCCCTTTCCCTGGTGGAGGGTCTGTACCCCTGCACCAGCCAGCCCGTGAAACCCCCTCCGTGTGAGCCCGTGTCCGCCCCCAGGTCACACAGCGGTGGCTCCTCCAAGCTGGCTTTAAGGTGAGGCTGCTGGGGACCGTCCGGGAGCAGCCCCTCCACCGCCGGTCTCTGGGCCGCCGATGCTCCAGAAACGTCCGGCCTTGGGGTTTGCTCCTCCTTCGCAGTCTTGTTTTTACCACCTGGCATGAGAAAAAAAGGAAACAGAGGAGGCACTTACTAAGGCTACAAGGGGAAAGGGATTAGGCGGTAATAGTATTGTTGGGAGACAGACAGGGCTACCCGAGGATGCCCCGAAGGGAGAGAAAAGTCCCGGGGGCGGAGAAGGCGAGCCAGGGCATTTGGACAAGAAAAGCCGCGCACGCGGGCGGCAGAAGCTATCCACCCAGAGGAGTGAAGAATAACGGGAGCGGGGTGGAGAAGGTGCTGGAAGGGGAAGCGGTGAAGAAAGAGGGAGCTGACGGGGAGAAGGAGATCTCTAAGCTGGAGAAGAGAGCTGGGTGAGCAACCCCAGGCCACCCAGGGCCCGGGGCTGGGAGTCGCAGCGTGCAACAGTGGACCCCAAGGCCCAGGCGTGGGATGGGGCCTGACCAAATGCTCCAAACCGTTCTGTGACCTTTAAAGAGGATTCTGTCCTAAGCCTGGCTGGAGAGAAAACAATGGGCCATACTGCCGATCATGAAGGGTCCACAGGAGGACCATGATTTCAAAACCCACACCGTGTACTCTGAGACACTTACCTCTGAAAGGAAAAGGGTGTAGATTTTATGTTAAAAAAAAAAAAAAGAGTGATGCAGGTATGACAGATTTTATACTATTTTGGTCTATTTAAGTCTAATATAGTCCAGACTAATTTTTTTTTTTTTTTACGTTTTTATTTTATTTTTGAGAGAGAGACAGCGTGCGAGCAGGGGAGGTGCAGAGAGAGGGGGAGACACAGAACCCGAAGAGGGCTCCAGGCTCCAAGCTGTCAGCACGGGGCCCGACATGGGCCTCGAACTCACCCACTGTGAAATCAGGACCTGAGCTGAAGTCAGATGCTTAACCGACTGAGCCACCCAGGTGCCCCCAGACTAATTTGTTTTTAAAGGAGTCTTCTCTATTAGAATAACTAGGGGTTTTTTTTACAACTATGTAATTTTTCAAATCTTTTAAATTAAGTAATTAATTAATATATTTCAAGTAATCTCTACATGCAACATGGGGCTCAAACTCATGACCCTGAGATCAAGAGTCACATGCTCAGGGTGCCTGGATGGCTCAGTTGGTTAAGTTTCCAGTTCTTGAGTTTGGCTCAGGTCATGATCTCCAGCCCCACATCAGGCTCTGCACTAGCAGCTCAAAGCCTGCTTACGATTCTCCCCCTCTTTCTGTCGCTCCCCTGCTCACACTCTGTCTCTCTCAAAATAAATAAATAAACTTAAAAAAAAAAAAGAGAGTCACATGATCTACCAACTGAGGCAGGCACCCCCCACCCCAACTTCCAGGGTAATTTTTAAATGCTAAGCACAACTCAATGATGACATGCAACCCAGAGTTTAAATGATATGGTTTGAGGGGCACCTGGGTGGCTAAGTCAGTTAAGCATCTTTTTTTTTTTTAACATTTATTTTTTGAGAGACAGAGAGAGACCACAAGTGGAGGAGGGGCAGAGAGAGAGAGAGAATGGGACACAGAATCCAAAGCAGGCTCCAGGTTCCGAGCTGTCAGCACAGAGCCCGACGTGGGGCCTGAACTCACGAGCGGTGAGATCATCACCTGAGCGGAAGTCAGATGCCCAACCGACTAAGCCACCCAGGCGCCCCTCTGACTTTTTTTTTTAAGTTTATTTATTTATTTTGAGAGAAGGAGTGCAGGGAAGGGGCAGAGAGAGAGAGAGAGAGAGGACAGAGATGGAGAGACAATCCCAAGGAGGCTCTGCACCGCCAGCATAGAGCCCAATACGGGGTTCAATTCCATGACCATGAAGTCATGACCTGAGCCGAAATCAAGGGTCAGTTGGGGAACCAGGCGCCCCAAGCATCCGACTCTTGATTTTGGCTCAGGTCATGACTTCATGGTCATGGAATTGAACCCCGCGTATTGGGCTCTATGCTGGCGGTGCAGAGCCTGCTTGGGATTCTCTCTGTCCTTCTCTCTCTGCCCCTCCCCTGCTTGTGCTCTCTCACTCGCTCTCTTCTCTCTCTCAAAATAAATACATAAGCTTTAAAAAAAAAAAAAGATACGGTTTGAGATTCTCAAGGGCAGTAGTCTTGAAGGTGTGGTCCCTGGACCACCATCACCTGGGAACCTGTCAGTAATACGAATTCCTGCCCCCCCCCCCCCCCCGGTCCTGCTGAATCAGAACCTCTAGAGCTGGTCTCCAGCAAGTCCACACTCTAACAAGCCCTGCATGAGATTCGGATGCTCACTGGAGTTTGAAACCACTGATCCAGGAGCTAAAAAGGCAGGGGGAGGCTGTTCCTGTAATTGTTTTACGCCGCACTGTACATAAGGAAGTCTCTAGACGCCCGTGGCTACTTAGATTTAATTAAAACGGAGCCAAGTTTAAAATTCGGTTCCTCATTCGCACTCACCACACTCCAAGTGCTGATGAGGATAAGGGCTACCAGATTGGGTAGAGCAGACGCAGAACATTTCTGTTCCACGGTGTTCTATCTGACCGTGCTGGGTTAAAGCCGCTGGCAGGCTAGACAGACGACGTGTAGCTGTGGCAGAGGGAAACACTGAGCCGCAGGCAGACCGCTGGGAGGGGTTTCCAATCAAGACGACGGCACGTGCTGAGTCAACCCAAAGGCCCCGACGAAGGCCGAAGTGGGGCTGAATCAGGAAGGGGCACTTGGTTTATGAGACTTGGAATAGCACACGGGATGGAGGGAGTTTGCGAACAGGGCCAACTGAGTGAGAGAGGCTGAACACCCAATCTCTGGATGGTTCTCATGGTATCTTTCAAAAAGGGATGGGGCGCCTGGGTGGCGCAGTCGGTTAAGCGTCCGACTTCAGCCAGGTCACGATCTCGCGGTCCGTGAGTTCGAGCCCCGCGTCGGGCTCTGGGCTGATGGCTCGGAGCCTGGAGCCTGTTTCCGATTCTGTGTCTCCCTCTCTCTCTGCCCCTCCCCCGTTCATGCTCTGTCTCTCTCTGTCCCAAAAATAAATAAACGTTGAAAAAAAAAAAAAAAAAAAAAAAAAAAAAAAAAAGGGAAACCATTCATTCCCAATAAATACACAGGCTTTCTTTCGACAGCTAATCTGTAGGGTTTAGGAGTTCCTAATCATTCTATTCTCATGTACAGTTTCGTACACACTCATACCTACAACGTTCTTATAGAAACAAGTTCTTACTGTATTGCATTTATGTTCCTAAATTGACCCCTCCCCCCCAAAAGCCTATTTTCACCGCATATTTTTGAAACCCTGTGGCTTTACAAGGAAAAATAACAGCAAATGAAATGTTTGGACAGGTCTTTTCGAGTTTGGGGCTGAAGGCTAGCAAGGGGCACTTTTCTGAATGAGAGTGACCGTTGCCACGCCCACAAGAGCTGGTATGACAGAAGCCAAACCTTCTTCCTGTTGAATCATTAACGGACGGGAGGAGGCCAAGCAGAAGAGGACAGTGGCAGGCTCTCCTGCTTACCTGTGCGGACATCTCCCGGGGCCTCTCCCCCCGTGGGTGTCCAGGGATCCAGGCCCCGCGGTGCCTCTCCTCGCTCCAGCCGGAGTATCAGCTCTGGTTTGGGGAATGGAAATGCTCCTGAAGGAGAAGGAGAAGGAACAGGAAGCTGAGGAGAGACCCTGCTGACCCTTCTCAGTCCACCTTCTGCTTTGTCAGGTGAAAAAGTCCCAGGACACCAAGGGAGGTCAGTGTTGAGACAACCTTGAGATCTAAGGGACGCTCAAATTGTTCTGCTCAGGGGTGGGGGTGGGGGTGGGGGTCTTACTCTGGCTCCATCGGAGAGGACAGAAAGCTCTGTCGTTACAGCGTGTACAGGGGGTCCTACGAGACTGTCACACAGGGGAGACGGGGCCCAGGACTCCAGGGCACTGGAAGAGTGGAGCAATGAAAATGGGGCCACCAGGAACCTTCTCAGCTGTCTGCGCCCAGAGCAAAAACCCCTTTCAGGAGAGTCCCCACCAGGACACAGGGAAGAGGCAAGTCCTGCTGAAAACCAAAGTGATCCCAGATCGCTCTCCATTAGCTACTCCCGAAACTAGGGATTAGGGAGCTCGGCTCACGGAAGCATCAGTCCTGGGGGTATGGGAGACCCCAGATCCACCAAGGAGGAAGCCAAGGGCCTTGAGGGCAGAGCTGGTTCAGACGGAAGGGAGGACTTACCCAAGGAAGTTATATTTGCATAATTCTCCAGCATCACCTCCCGGTACAAGGCCCTCTGCACGGGGTCCAGGCTAGTCCATTGATTCCGGGTGAAGTACACGGCCACGTCCTCAAAGGTCACTGGCTCCTGAAACAACAGGCCCCCGCTCAAGCCCTGTGTGAGGGTCCAGGAGGGGCCTGAGCTCCGGGGTAGCCCTGATTCTACTGGAGTCCAGGGCTCTGAGCCCCATGTACTTGTTCATGCACAGTACCTGCTTGCTGGCAAGGAGCTCCACAACAGCACCCCAGCCAGGGACAGCCCTCAGCACATTTTCAATGTGCAACCGCTGGGGCCCCAATCCAAGCACACCCTCCAGCACCTGATGCTGCCTGCCTGGTGGTCACATCAACCCCACGTCTGGTTCCATGAGATGGGTCAATCTTCCCGGCATGTTTTCTAAAATGACCATAGCAGGCCATCTGTCTTTTACCCTGACTCCATCCATCCTGGAGCCCCTATTAGGCCCTCCACTCGGGTTCTCTCTGGTCTTTCCCAGTCATGTCTTTGTGTGGACAGAGGAACAATTCCAAGGGCACAGAGAGTTCCCTTCACTCTGGTGGTTCTCCCTCCTTCTGCCATCTTGCCTTACTGTCTCTTGAAGGCAATGTGCAGTGTTATCTCCTCCTCTCCTAACATACCTGACTCCAGAGACAGGCCGCCAGTCTCCATCCCTGAGCAGGGACCTGCTTCCAGATCACCCAAGCTCTGTCCGACCTGGCAACACTGTCCTCTGCACCAGGTGCGTCTCGCTGTGTCCCCTGGGGCCATTTCCACCTTCTCCGGGGAGAGGGAAACCTTCACAGGTTGTTCAGGCCTTTGTGCCTTATCCTCGGTCAACTACTTTTACATCAATTCACTCAATCGTCAGAACGCATGTATGAAGGAAGAGTTATTCTCTATCGCAGATGATGGGAATCAGTGATATTAAGCACTTGGAAATAGACAAAAGGGGGCCCTCTTTCTTTGAGCACTTAATACAAGGTTGAATAAGGAGGCAAACATTTCAAAATGAACTGACCACTTATACAAAAGAGTGGCACTATAATGTCTCTTCCTTGACTTACGCTCTACTCTGCCCCAGTCTGTCACGTCAACAACCTCTCTGCGTGTAGCATCTGCTGGGTGGGAGACAGAGCTCATAAGTACCACAGGATTGCAGCCATCGTGGTGAAGATTGGTTCGGACCAGAATTGTTAATGGATGCTAAATCTAGGAGGAAATTTTGACGATGAACAGGATAGTTGCGTGATCTCAAACGTCGCCCCATAGATTTCTTATTAGTTGCAAGGGAAAGATAATTATCTATACGCTGAAGAAACCAGGTATCGCCTTGACCAGAAAGTTTAAATGTGGCTAGTGTGACTGAGGAACTGAATTTCTCATTTGAATCAGTTGAATTTTATTTTATTTTATTTTTTTAACATTTATTTATTTTTGAGACAGAGAGAGACAGAGCATGAACAGGGGAGGGCCAGAGAGAGAGGGAGACACAGAATCTGAAGCAGGCTCCAGGCTCCGAGCCATCAGCCCAGAGCCCGACGCGGGGCTCGAACTCACGGACCGCGAGATCGTGACCTGAGTTGAAGTCGGGTGCTTAACCGACTGAGCCACCCAGGTGCCCCGAATTTTATTTTTATCTATTTATTTATTTTAAATATTTATTCATTTTCAGAGAGAGAGTGCACGCGAGCAAGGAAGGGGCAGAGAGAGAGAGGAAGAGAGAGAATCCTAAGCAGGCTCCGCACTGTCAGCACAGAGCCCAACTCCGGGCTTGATTCCATGAAACGTGAGATCATGACCTGAGCTGAAATCAAGAGTTGGATGCTTGGGGCGCCTGGGTGGCGCAGTTGGTTAAGCGTCCGACTTCAGCCAGGTCACGATCTCACGGTCCGTGAGTTCGAGCCCTGCGTCGGGCTCTGGGCTGATGGCTCAGAGCCTGGAGCCTGTTTCCAATTCTGTGTCTCCCTCTCTCTCTGCCCCTCCCCCGTTCATGCTCTGTCTCTCTCTGTCCCAAAAATAAATAAACGTTGAAAAAAAAAATTAAAAAAAAAAAAAAAGAGTTGGATGCTTAACCGACTGAGCCGCCCAGGCACCCCTCATTTAAAAAGTGTTTTTAATTGTTTTTATTCTTTTTTTCATTTTGTTTTTGGAGAGACACTGAGACAGAGCGTGAGCAGGGGAGGAGCAAAGAGAGAGGGAGACACAGAACCCAAAGCAGGCTCCAGGCTCTGAGCTGTCCGCACAGAGCCCGACATGCGGCTTGAACCCGTGAACCATGAGATCATGACCTGAGCCGAAATCGAACGCCCAAGCGCCTGAGCCACCCATGTGCACCCCTCATTTTAATTAACCTAAACAGGCACACTGACCCCAAACGTAACTAACCTCCTGTCTTCATCTCCTTCAGAGTCAACACCTGGGAACGTGGCCCTGACCTTCTTTCCTCACATCATGCTTCTACCCCTCCACACCTCTGGGACCCCTCTCTAACGGTCAGCGCATTCTTTCTTCCTTTGTTTCCGACAGCACTCGGCTTCTCAGCATCCCGTTCCGTCTCTGATCGCTCTGCTTCTGTCCCTTGCTAGCACTTACTCCTTCTTCAAGATGAAGCGGGGCTGGTGATTCCCCGACACGGGAAGTAGGTCCCGAGGCGGCACAGCACCGTGCAAACAGCACAGGCTTCGGAGCCGCGCTTCTCAATGGGGAAGTGCCCGCCACGGGAGATATGGCACTGCGTGTCTGGAGACGGTTCTTGTTGTTCCGACCATGGCGTGGCGTGGGTGCTGCGGGCACCTCGTGGGTAGTAGAGGCCGGGGATTCTGCCCATCATCCTGCAATGCACAGGCCAGCTCCCCACGACGCAGAATTATCTGGCCCAAGATGTCAATAGCGCTGAGGTTGACACACTGGCTCTAGAGCCAGACTCCCTGGCTTCCAATCTCACCTCTGCAAGCCATCAGCCGTGTGACCCTGGAGGAGATACTCAAATTTTTTTTTGCCTCGGTTTTCCCGCAAGGCTCCTGTAAGAGGGGAGTGAGTTAATATGTGTAAAGGACTGAAATATCATCTGGCAAATGGCATTACAGAAACCTGAGCATTTACAACAACTACAGGTGAGATTAGGGGAACATCTCTCATGGAGCCTGTAGATAAGACTGGCAGTTGTCTAAACGTGTGTGTGTGTGTGTGTGTGTGTGTGAGAGAGAGAGAGAGAGAGAGAGAGAGAGAGAGAGAGAGAGAGAGAGTCTGTTTTTTCCCCTCTCTTTCTTTTTTTATAATGGAATCTTTAATTTCACCTGGGGCTGCTCCCTGCTCCGGCAACTATAAGGGAGGCCAGTGAAAAACACAAGTATAAAAACTAGTGGGAACTCTCGGGGAAGGTTCCTGAAAGAGCACAAACTGCTGAGCGGGTTGCCTTTTTTGTCATCTCTTCTATCTGGAACTCACACATGACAGCTGGAGATCAAGCAGCCACTTTGGACCACGAAGCAGCCTTGAGCACAAAAGCCAGTACTAGGATGATGAAGCGGAAACAGATAAAGAGCCTGGGTGTGTGACAATAGTACCACTGTCACAAAATCCCTGGACTGCCTCCCTCCAACTTCTTTTGCGTGGGAGAGAAGCCTCTATCTCGTTTAAGCCGCTGTCACTTAGGGTTTCCTTACTGGAACCCAACCCTGAGTGACTACTGTGCACCACGTAAAGCACCAAGAGAGAAGAGACTGCCCCCCACAGATGCTTAAACATTTCCTGACTTGGAACTGATTTTGGCTCACGTGCTGACACTGAAGTAGAACCGAAGAAGATGGCCAGTGCCCCCCAGAAAAAGAGCCACGCACACATTATTCTTATTATTCTAATGACACGACCCATCCATGACATGAGACACCCAGCTTTCACATTACGTGATCTAGGATGCTGGAGAAAACTTGGATGCAATCATCCTCTAGGGCCAAGAACACCCTGGAAGGAGAACAGCTTCTGCATGAATTTATGCCAACCAAGGATTCAGGCTCTCCTAGAGGTTAAGCTGGAGGCAAATGGGCTGGAGACACTGGCTTCAGCGCCACACTCAGCATTCCTCCAAGAATCCACCTCCCTGGTCAATCCACACCCTCCACAGGCTCCCAGCAGTGGTTTCACTGTACCCGGACTTTGCGATGGGCACGGCAAACTCCCCCTGTGGGAGCACCTGTTTAAACACAGGAGGTGGCCTTCCTCTGTATGGTGGGATGTGCACGAGCACGCCCCAAATTTTAACTTGCGCATTCGTTCCCCAGGTATTGTACAAATGTAGATTCTGATCCAGGAGATCTGGGTTGGCGCCTGAGACGGAGCCTTTCTGGCATGCCCCTTGGTAGCTGCTCATCTGTGAACCGTATTTGCAAGCTCCATATTTGCATGGATGCAGATTCTCACTTTCTAGGAGAATTTCTTTTTTTTTTTTTTTTAACGCGAATTTATTTTTGAGAGAGAGGGGAGGGGCAGAGAGAGAGGAGGCACAGAATCCAAAGCAGGCTCCAGGCTCTGAGCTGTCAGCACAGAGCCTGATGTGGGGTTGAACTCCCGAACCGTGAGATCATGACCTGAGCCGAAGTCCAGTGCTCAAGCGACTGAGCCACCCAGGGGCCCCTCTAGGAGAATTTCTTGTCTGGTGCCTCCCTCTTTCCCAACCAACTTGATCCTCCCAAGTTTACCTGCTCACCCTCATCACCTCCCCTGCCACATCCTCTTCTGCCCTACTCAACTGATGGATGCAAAGCTAAGCATGGGACTAACCAGGTCAGGCTACTTACTGTTCCTGTAGTGACTGTTCTTATCTATTCTGGATGTGGAAAGCTGGAAGAAAGCTCAGCTCACCTGGGACCACAGAGTCTGGAGCATGGCTGATGACCCCTGGCTTCATGCACTGCCCTCTCTGTTTGGAAAAGCAAACACCTGCGGAGCTAAGAGAGAGAATCACAATGAGGCTGACCACGCCTTGTTCCCCACCTCTTCCCCCTCAGTCTCCATGCCTCTCTCATTGGAAACGATATTTCCAGGACACTCTGGGCATTCTCAACGCACCTCCTCCAGTGGTTCGTGGGGTGCTGAATCTGCTTCCTGTATAAATTCGACAAAGCTGCCTGGCGAGGCTGAAGATTCCTCGAAAGAATGTCTGAGAAGCGAGAGTCAAGAGCTGCCGTGGATTTGTGGCTTTCAAGAAAAATCCCTGGCCCACGATGAATGAATTACCAGTAAGTTTGTACCGAATGATTCTAGCGATGGTGGCAAGATCCCAAATGCGCATTGAGAGAAAAGGTAGGATAACCGGGCCCTGGACCAACCACGGGCTGCACGGCAAAATCCAAGTGGTGATCTGGCCCCCGGGGAAAGGGGGCGCCGCTCAACGTCCCAGGGGGCGATGCTGACCGGAGACCCGACGCGAATCTGAACACTCCACCGCGGGAAGTGGGCGACCCCACGCGTCACCGCCCCCCACCCCGGGTACCGCGAGCCGGGGGACGTCAGGCCAGCTCTTCGGGGCAGGAGGGTTGGTGGCGCCTCGGCGGGCAAGGGCCCCTTGGGCGATGTCTGTGGGCCCTGACGCCCGAGCCTCGGGACAGGGGCTGGGGGCGGGACACCGCACGGCGCGGGGCCGCCGCAGACCCGGCCGCCCCCGCCGACCGCCGCCGAGGCGGAAGCGCGGGCGGAGGCGTTCCCCAGCGCAGCGCCGCTCTAGGACGGCCGGAGGCTGGTCTTCTCCATGGTCCCGAGCCAGACCCGCCACCCGCGCGCCCGGGTGCCGGCTGTCCTCCCGCCCGGGCTCCGCGGCTCCGCGGCTCCGCGCCGCAGCGGGCGACCAGCTCCTCGGGGACGCCGAGTCCGCACCGCACTCCGCGTGGGTCTGCGAGCGGGTTGTGACGCCTGCCGGCAGTAATTAACCTCCTACTGAATTCCTGGCCCCATTCTCCGCCCATCGGCTACGGGACTGCGCCCTGAGACCTCCAAGCCCGGCTCTGACTGTCCCCGTTCTGATCCCGGCGCCACCACCTATATCCACTGTAGGGCCTGTGCGAGGTACTGAAACTCTGTGCCTCCGTTTCTCAATTGAGAATGGCAGTAGTTTCGAACTCATAAACTCAGCGCATTGAGTGTGTCAACTCATGCAACTTCTGGTTCTCACCGTAAGTCAGAGTAAGCGCTTGCACTGTTGTTGATGGCATTATTAGTATTCCTGCCTATTGTTGCCACTTTTCCTAGAACACACGCCCATATCTCTCCAGTCCAGATAGAATAATAGTCACAGCAGCAGGGCTTCCTATCGGCCAGGCATTACGCAGGTAGTTTTGAGCTGGAGTTCTGTGTATCAACCTGCCTACCGTTTCTTTCTACTTGGCTAATCCACAAGCACCTAAAATTCAAAACGTTCCAGACTGATCTTGTCATCCTTCCCTCACCCTCCTGTCCCACCTTCCAGGGGTGCCCTGTCCCTTTCGCCCCACAGACTGCACTGTAACCGAACTAAGATGAGTTCATTCCTTGGTGAGTTACAGGTAGAGCCTATACCAGGTGGGTTTGTCACACAAAGGAAACTTTATTTGCGGCAAAAAAGGAGATTACGGGGAAGAACTTTTCACACATTGGATTGGCAAATTGTACGATATCAGGAATTCAAGATTGTCAGGCAGGAATGCCTGCGTTCACTCTTGATAGAAGTCAAAATTGACAGAGCAAGTCTGAATTGGTAGAACCTCCAGAAGAGTGATTAAAAAACACTTGCATGGGGCGCCTGGGTGGCTCAGTCGGTTGAGCGGCCGATTTCGGCTCAGGTCATGATCTCACGGTCGGTGAGTTCGAGCCCCGCGTCGGGCTCTGTGCTGACAGCTCAGAGCCTGGAGCCTGTTTAAGATTCTGTGTCTCCCTCTCTCTTTCCTCCTCCCCTGTTCATGCTCTGTCTCTCTCTGTCTCAAAAATAAATAAACGTTAAAAAAAAATTTTTTTTAATAAAAAACACTTGCATTCTTCAACTCCGCAAGCGCACTGACTGGTAATGTGCCCCAAATAAACAATGACATGTACAGAAGGACGTGCGTACAAGGATAGTCACGGAAGTACTATTTATAACAGAAAAAAATTGGCACCATTCTTAAGGTCTATCAATAGAGATCAAATAAACCTCCGCAATGAACTTCAATAGGTCACACGAACATTCACACCAGGAACTATTATGCAGAAGATAACTAGGTAGATTAATAGGGGCTGAGTAGATAAGATCTCCAGACGTATGAAGGGAAAAAACTTGCAGAATATGCAGTGTAAGATCCGTGTTTGAAACATGAAAACTAGATCATGTAGATTATATAAATGCATGGAAAATGTCTGCAAGGACATACACAGTGGTTCCTTTGCAAGATACCATAGTTGTTAGTGGAGATAATCAAAGGGCCCTTTCAATTCTAATGTAAATGTATTAATGATGTAATGTATTCATGGTTTATTCTGGACACACACACACACACAATTCAGCTAGCTGGCGGACCTACAGGTAACCTTAATAACTTGGGCACTAAAAGATACACAGAATTTCATCCAAGAGCTGAGAGGTAAAGAAACATGTGAATTAGAGAAAATAGAACTCAAGACAAATTCCCGTGGGTTGTCACAGTTGGGAGATGCTAACTGCCTAGAAACTGGAGGCTGTAGGGGGCAGAGGCTCTCTGAAAAGCCAACTATCCAACTGCCTTACTTTACCTAGAGGACCGGGTTACGTCTGTCTCATTTGATCCTTGCCACGGTGTTGTATAAAGCAGGTTATCAGGGTCCCTGTTTTTCAGATGAGGCTCATGGGAAGTACAAGAACGGGCTAGGGCTGCATGACAGGATTTAAACTTGGATCAGACTCTGAAATCAATATTCTCTCCGAATGCCATCCTCCCTGATAAGGTAACTGGACAAGTGTGCAATTCTCTATCATCAGAGTGGACTATTATGTACCTGTGTATTTTAGTAACTTCCTGATCTCCCCTTCCATCCTGCTCTCCCTCTCGCTCTCTTCCTCTGGAGTCTGGACTAGGCTGCCAGATGGATTTTCCCAAGGATTACAACCTAGCTAAAAAATCTTTATTATTTGCACACCTCCCGCCCCCCCGCTCCCCATTGTACTTTCCTACCCCTTTTCAAGTGCCTTATACCTCAGTCACTTCCCTGCAGTTTCCCTAGACTGAATTTCCAAGTTCTGCTGTTCCCTATTGCACCCTTTTCTAGGTGCAGCTCAAAACTGCCTCCACCCTGAAGCGTTCTCAACCTCTCAACCTTAAACTCATCCTCTGAGCACCTCATGGATTGGAGGTGAAGGGCCATCCAAATCAAGGTCTATCTGACAGAAGCACTCTCCCCTCTCCTCCATGGACAATTTCAAACCTGCATTCTCTGCAAATCTACATTCCCTCATCCCTTTCTGCGCATGTCACCTTGTTTTCAAACTCCAGAGAAATTCAGAGATCAGAGACACCCTTGATTTCCTGACAGCAAAACTACAAATTTAGCTCCTAAATCCACTTTCTTTTTCCTCTTCAAAGGATGTATAACTTCTTAATCCCTCCTCCTTTAGGCTCCATTCTGTCTTTTCTCAAAAACCGATTCCTTTCCAACTAGCTGCTTTTCCAGAAGCATCCAAACGTGTCCATCGCTCCAACTACAAAATCAAAACCTCCAAGCTCTATGTAACATTTCTTCACTCACTGCCCTCTCCCTCTCACGTTGACAATCCCAATGTTCTGTGGTTTCCACATGCCCCTCCTGGTTTCCCACCTCTGATCATTCCTTCCCAATCTTTCTGTATTTGTCTCCTTCCCGAGGGCATCTTGAGTGACTGCTTACATACCCACGAACCCCAAACCTGTCCTTAAGAGACGTGTCATAACTACCACCGCTCCTATGAACCAGTCACTGGGCTGTCCAATCACCATTTACTTCCCTACTCCATGAAGCACACCGCATAGGAGGAAACTGGGCTTGAGGATAAGCAACATGCCTGAACCACAAAGCACTTAAGCGACAGAGCCAGGATCCGAATGCAGGTTGTCAGCATCCTTTATCTGCCAGACTATCCGGTTAAGTCTGTGTAGTACCCGTCCTGTGAATAACCTTGCTCCAGCTTTTTCTTCCACAGGCAATGAGCCCAGTACAAACCAGAAAACCTTAGCAATTTGGCTCTTACTTTCCTTCCAGCCCAATCCATGAAGGCCTCCTATGGCACTACAGCTACTTGGTTTGTACCAGTCAAGGTGAGGAATACTGCCACATCTGTACCACACCTTTGACCTTCCCGGTAAACGTTCCCTTAAGATTCAGTCCAACGTGACCTAAATCTGAGGGATCACTCCACTGGAAAACACTCAATGGCCTGTGGCACTCCTCATGGATCAAACGCTAACCTGCCATTTTGTTCTGGGGTCTTTAGCCAGTCCACCGCATTCTTGACTTTCCTGCCACCCTTCTCCTTATACCAGCTTTCTTTCAGGTTCCAGCTGAAGATCCCCACTTACCTAGATAACTCCCCACCCCTCAGGAAAGGACAGGTAACCCTAAACTGCCTGTACTTCCCTTATCTACTCTGCACCATTTGCCTATTAATATCACCAAACAAAGAAGAGTTTTGTCCTCATTAATCCCAGCGAGGCTCCAAAGCCAGCTTTTGGTTAGAAAATGATAGGGAACCAGAGAAACTTTAACCGTCACCCCTTAAATGGTAACATTAACAATCCTATCAATCTGCGCCATAATCCTGACCTGGCAACAGACTTTATGTCACAGATCAAGTACACTTGCCAGCGTGTCAAAAAGAACCTTTATTACGGATTTATAATAGCCTCTTATGCTTTTATGCTTTCTTGCCCGATGCCTTCGGAGCAGGTGCTTTCTGGGCTGGAGCTTTCTGACCCTTCTGAGCCTTTGGAGGTGCTGCCTTCTGGCCTGCAGCTTTTGGGGCAGGAACCTTCTGGGCTGGAGCCTTCTTGCCCGCAGCGGCCATCTTTTTTGCTGGAACTTTTGCAGCAGCTGCTGCAGCAGCACCCTTAGCAGCAGGTGCTTTTTTGGGAGAAGCTTTCAGGAGAGCTGCTTTCTGTAGCTTCCTAACTTCAAGCTTGATTATTCTGTTCCTCTGAAAAATTCCAACATAAATTATTTACCACATACGCACACAAAAACCTATTTTTTCCATCCTGTATGTATAGAATGTATACGCACAGAAAATAAGCCTTATGTCTAAGACCCCTATGAATTCAACTTTGGTCTACCAAGCTTGGGCAATCTGAATTACCGACTTTAGGGTTTGAATATAAAAATCTTGGGCGCCTGGGTGGCCCAGTCGGTTAAGCATCCGACTTCGGCTCAGGTCATGATCTCCCGGTTTGGGAGTCTGAGCTCCGCACTGGGCTCTGTGCTGACAGCTCAGAGCCTGGAGTCTGCTTTGGATTGTGTCTCCCCCTCTCTCTGCCCCTCCCATGCTCATGCTCTGTCTCTCAATAATAATAAATAAATGTTAAAAAAAAAAATTAGAATATAAAAATCTTAGAACAATTTTAAAACTTACCATTTTCTTTGCCTTCATGACTTTGTAACGATCAAAATCTGTCATCTTGGCTTTCTGTGAAAAAGGAAGTAAATATATGATCGCTCATACCACCTACCACTCCTCCATAAAAGAAAAGGTCACAATTCAAGTCACCCTAAGTCATTACCCTTTCTCTGGCTTCAATCTTCTTGGCCCATCTTGTGGCTGCCCATTTCGTATTGATATCTGCCTTCTGCCAGGCTTGTCGAACATATTTCTGGCGAGCACTAGAAAGAGCCAAGACCAGAATAAGGAATCAACTTTGAAGCCACACAGACCCAAAGACAGCTCTGAGCCTTCTGAAAGCACAATTTATACCCTGTTAAGTTAAACAGCATAAGCAAAACAAGCCAAAAGCACCCTTCCCACTCATTCATCACACTTCCAGCCATAGTTGTCTCCAAAGACCACATACCACTTGGCACACTAGGTCTTTTACTCACTTGAATGTTGTCCACTAAACCAGGATGTCCTATTTATTTTTAAAGTAAGCTCTAGTTCAACATGGGGCTTGGGCTCACAACTCCCAAATCAAGAGGTCCCATGCTCTACTGAGCCAGCCAGGCACCCCTCAAACATACAATTTTTATAATAATAGTAATAAAAAAAGCAAA
Source organism: Lynx rufus (assembly GCF_022079265.1). NCBI lineage: Eukaryota > Metazoa > Chordata > Mammalia > Carnivora > Felidae > Lynx > Lynx rufus. Next base: position 8,197,316 of record NW_025814867.1, on the reverse strand, counting down.
CCAATCTTTCTGGATATAAAACTACCTCTGATCTTGTATATACCATCACTCTGGTGCAGTGGATGTATAGAAAGCAATTTCCTTTTCATAAAGAATGAGATAAAGCTAATCCTTAGGCCTAATGTTTATTCTGTACAATAATGCTTAAAGATAGACGGCCAAACAACAAAAAAATCTAATTATAATAATTTTGAAGTTTTGTTCAAATACTTGAAGTATCAAAACCCTGCATGCTTAATAAACCAGCAGTACACGTGACAGCACACGTTCCATGCAATCAACCGTCACTGCAGTCGAAATAACTTTAGAGTAACACGTCACAGTGTTTTAACTTCCATAATCTATATCACGTCAAGAAAAAAAAAATCACTATTGATATCTTCTATTTCCTATAAGTAGCTGGAAACAGAATCGCTTTAGTGGCTGTCAAAAAGAAATGATGTAGGTTAAATACATAATAATTGACACATACTAAAAGCTGAACTAATGACAGCTAGTACTGGAAGAAACAAAAATTAGTTTTTGCTTTTTAAGCTAAAGGTGACTACAATGTCTGGGAGACCAGAATTCCCCAGGGTGGTATTTGTCGTGTAAATCCTGAAAGGAAGCAAGAAAAACATGGCAAACCTGGATAAAGACAAAGCCAGAGAACTAGCAGGGTGGAAAAAAAATAAGAAAGGAAACAACGGCCATTCCTTTCTATACTGAAAACCCCTCTTCTAAATTGTTCTTTCTCTTCAACACTGTATGCTACATTCTCAAGAAAACAAAATGGCAAAATGTTTTCTGAATTAGATGAAGCAAACTTTTACTAGTATAAACAAAGTTGGGAGAGTGGTGTTGACTGGCATATAGTTACCTGTGAGGAAACTTGAGGATGAAGTCAGTGAGCTGCATGCATTTGAAAGGCATCGCCTGCCTCCTTACCTGAGTGCAAGGTCCATCAACCAAAGCCTAGAACACAGAAGATCAAATACCTCAGTGCAAAACATAGTAGTACCCCAAACAAGGATTCGCAAACTTTGATCACTTAGTTCATGGTTCTCAAATACCAAAAGCATACAAGGGCTTTCCGTGTGCCTGGCTTTGTTCTACACTCACTTTACGCATAGAAACTCCTCTAAACCTCACCAACTGTTTCAGCCCACAGTCAGTCAAAAGGTCTGGCCAGTTTAAGTGGCAGAGTAATACTCAAACCCAAGAACATCTGGCCAATTCAAGCCTGTGCATGAAACCCCCCACTTGGCACTGCGTGTTTCTCAATGGTAAATTAAAGCTACAACCTGTCCCATTCCTAGCTCAAGAGGGCCATTGGGAAAATTACCATTGCCATCATACTGCAGATCAGTCACTGGCATGTGAAGTTGTGCTGCTTTTCCTTACACTTACCCTGTTTTGATCAATAACATCTACAATCGCTACCAGCTTCCCGGCATGAGGCCCAAAGGAGACGTAGGCCACCCGGCCAACCTCCACGAAACGCCTGAACACCTAAAATCGAGGGGGAGGGAGATGGACAGACTTACTGAAATTGAAAATACTCGTCAGTTTATAAGGCTTTGCAATCCAAAAGCAATAGAAGTACAGCAAAAAAGAACGTTTGGGGAACACGCCCAAGTGCCATAAGATGATCTGATGAATGGACAAAACACGCAGAGGCGGCGGCGCCAAAGTCCGGTTCCCGCGGGCTGGAGCTCCAAGCACATGGGGTCTGCACAGCCCTAGGCCGGCTGGGCCCCGGCAGACCCCGGGCCGCTCCAGCTTTCCAGCTCTGGCGGCTACCGCGCGCACGCGAGGCCCAGGCGTGCCAGGCCTGCAAGGCCTTCCACGCGCTCTTCGACCGGGCGCCTCGGCAGCTCCGAAACTCCGTGCCCCACCCGCCTCGGGACCCTCACCCCAGGCTACCTAAGTCCCGCTGGACATCGTCCCACGCCTTCCTTCCCCCTCCGAGGCGGAGGTGGAGCGGCATGGCCGCCACACCCGGAGGCCGCAACAGCAATACTCACCATGTTGGCGGCGTTCAGCGAGAAGGAAGAAGGGCCGCCCGACCGGGCGGATGTGTAGAAGGCCGCCCCGCCCCTGCGATTAACGAGCCGCCGACGCGAGCACTGATTGGTTAGGGTCGTACGTGCATACGCGCACGCATGCTCACTGGGAAGACATGGCGGAGCTGGTTCGAGCCTTGTTACATTTTGGCTGACCGGAGCAGTGGTGTATGGTGAGGCAGCTTGGTTAGTGGCGGGACGGTCATCTAGTAGGACTTGAGAATGAAGAAGAGCACAGAAGCTGTGACTTTCATTATAATTGTGTCCTCATTCCATCTGACTTCTTTTAACGTTCTTCCATTTTTCTTCGTTTCTCCTGACTACCCCGGATTTTTGTCTAAATGTTGTTACTCATGGCTTAGTACTCGTTTTGTTTTCTTTTGTTTTCCTCTAAGTGATCCCAGCAATTCTGTTACCTTTTGTTTTATTTGTTTTTTTTTTAAGTAGGCTCCATGGTGGAGCTTAGATTCACAATCCTGAGATCAAGAGGCACATGCTTTACTGACTGAGCCAGCCAGGTGTCCCTTAACCTTTTATTTTAAAGTAATTCAGGCTAAACAGGAAAGTTGCAAAACAGTACAAATAATTCCCCAAACAGCTTCACTTACGTTCCCCAAATGTTAACATTATATGTTTGCTTTACTGTTCTGTCATTTACTTCTAAACCCATTTGAGAGGATGTTAGACATGATGTACCTATTAGACATGATGTACTATTTCCTAAAAGACGAAGACATTATCTTAATCAGTGCAATAATCAAACTTAGGAAAATAATATTAAGTCTATCGTTTATTCTGCAGTCCTTATTAAAGTGTTACCAGTCGTCCCACTTATGTCCTTTAGAGCAAATAAATTTTTTTTTTCCTGGTTCATGATCTAATGGAGGATCACAAGTTGGACGCTGTCACGTTTAGTGTTTTAAAATCTGTAATAGTTCTAAGCCTGTCTTTCATAATACGTTTTAATTTACAGGCCAGGGGCGCCTGGGTGACTCAGTCAGTCGAACTTCAGACTCTGATTTCGGCTCAGGTCATGATCTCATGTTGGTGGGATCAAACCCAGCTTCAGGCTGTGCACTTCCACCGCAGAGCCTGCTTGGGATTCTCTCCTCTCTCTCTCTCTCTCTCTCTCTCTCTCTCTCTGCCCCTCCCCACCCTCTCTCGAGCACTCGCAGCGCCCCCCCCCCCCCAAGCAAATACATCAACATTTTAAAAAAAGGTCTTCAGGGGCACCTGGGTGGCTCAGTCAGTCAGTCAGTTAAGCATCCAACTCTTGGTTTTGGTCCAGGTCATGATCTCACAGTTCTCAAGTTGGAGCCCCACATCAGGCTCTGTGCTGACAGTATGGAGTCTGCTTGGAATTTTCTCTCTCCTCTCTCTGCTCCTCCCCAACTCTCATATGCTCTCTCTCACTCTCTCACTCTCTCAAAATAAATACACTTTATTATTTTATTTTTATTTACATTTAAGTTAGTTAACATACAGTGTAGTCTTGGCTTCAGGAGTAGAACCCAGTGATTCATCTCTTACATGACACCCAGTGCTCATCCTTCCTTAAAGTGCCCTTCTTAATGCCCATCATCCATTTAACCCATCCTCCCCCAACCCCCTCAAAATAAATAAATTAAAAAAAAAATCTTTAAAATACAGGCTAGTTGTTTTGGAGAAGGTCTCTCAATATGGACTTGGAGTCAGATTCCGATTATGCATTTTTGGCAGAAATGCTGTGCCACTTGATGCAGAATGTCAGAATACATGCATAAGCTATCTCTTTGTCTAAATATGCAGTGTTACCTTTCATTGCTGGATTAAGGTGATCATTGTACTGGCGATTCCCAAATATCTTTCAGTCCTTTCCTCTAAACTCTATGCCAGTATCTTCCAGGACTGCTCTACCAGCCTCCTAAGTGACCTGCTTTCTCCATTGCCTCCCTTAATCTATTCTCTGCTCATCAGTCAGAGGGATCTTTAAAAAAAAAAAAAAATTAAGATTATATCACTTCGTTGTTAAAACACTAGTATTTAAAATAAAACCTAAACTCCTTACTCTAGCCTACGAGGTCCCGCATCATATGCGCCTATATTCAAACACACCTGTGCCAACCCTCCTTTCCCATCTTCATTGTGTTTCAGCTGCGCTGGTCTTAACAGGCCAAGTTCTCTCCTGGGCTACGAGTTTTGCACACAGTGGCCCCCTGCCAGGGATGCTCTTCCCTCTGTTCCCACTCACTGCATGGCAGTGCCAACTCATCTCCTGTATTTCTTTCTAAATAGTTCTTCTGAGAGACTTAACCTATCACATAAAAAGACAGGTGAGTGCCCTTCCTCTTTTTCTAGCTCAATTTTATGTTTTCCTCAGAACCATTATCACAATTGCAATTGTTGACTTATTTTTCTGTCCGTGTAGGTTGTAGTTTTGCACCAGGTGCGATGAGTTCCATGAGAGCAGGACTTTGGCCATTTTTTTCTTTGTACAGTAGGCTCAATAAATGGGTAGTGAATGAATTAGTCTTTAGGCCTTGGTAATTTGCTTTATAATTTACAAAGCAAAAGGCATGAGTAAGAAAGTTCATAGCACATTTTTTGTTAGTAGCCCCAAACTGGAAACTATTGAAAGGTCATAAATAAGAGAATGGATCAAAGTTGCTAGCAATGGACAGCAACTACAAGAACAATATGGATGAATTTACATATGACACCAAGTGAAATAAGATGGATACAAAGAGCGTATGGTATATGATTTAATTTATATAAAATTCAAAATAGTCAACAGGCAATCTATTGTTGTCGGAAGTAATGATCATGTTTACCCTTGGTGCGGGCAGTAGTGACTGGGGATGGGGTGGGGAAGAGAGGCTTCTGAGCTGTGGGTGATGTTTCTTCATCTGGGTGTTGGTTACACCAGTGTGTTCAGCTTGTGAAAACTCAAATCTTATGACTTGTGCATTTATTTTCCCCAAATGTATGTTCCCTGGCTGTACACCTAGAGAATCTGATTTGCGGGCCTAGCGAGGGGTAAGAACCTGCATTTAAAAACAAGCTCCCCAACGGGTGCACTGAAACACGCCTGGAGAAACACTTTAGTTTTCTCTACAATTACTGAATTATTTCCCTAATTTCATTATCTGATTATGTCACTCCTGTTTAAAGTGCTTCCAATGTTTCTTTTTATCCCCTATTCTGCAGGATGAAGTCCAAACTCCCTAGCCTGGCATTCACGGCCTCCCACAATCTCACCCCAACCCCTTCCTAGCTTCTTCCCTCTGGCAATTCTGCGTCCGTCACCCCAAATCCCGTTGTAGCTACAAGTCTGGCGGCCATTCATGCAGCTGTGCCCCCTCTTCCTGGAATAGGATCCCCACTCTCCCTTAAGAACGACAGCACGTCCTTAAAGAAGCATCTCAATGAGTAGGGAAAGGGTTAACAGTAGGCAGGGATACATAAGGTACCCTCCAGAGGTAGATTGCAGCGGCCGTCCTACTCCTTGCGTCCACCGTGCCCCCAGCCCCTGGCTGCAGATGCGAGTGGGAGGCTATAACTGCGGACGGGTTTTGGGGGGGGGGGGATAAACGATTCCAGACCTGCCCATGCTAGGTGCCATGAATAGACTTTCACAGGCTTTTATCCAGTTCCTGATAAGGTCCCAATAAAAAGTCAGAGACAAAAGTCCTTGGCGGCAACCCAGCTGGGACCCCTCTCCCTCTCAAGAGCTTGGTACTTTCGCTCAATAAATTCTATCGCTTTGCTCAACTCTCTGCTGTCCGGGAGATTCTTTCTTCTACTCTGTGAGACAAGGACCAGGGTCTCTCTCACCCACCTGTAACGTCAAGATCCCTTCCCAAGCAACCCCAAGGCGGTTTTCAGATTTCTTCGAAGCTCCATTAGAATGCGTAGGCAACTCTCCAAGCAAACTTTGTGTACCTCGCCGGGTCACGAGCGTCCTAGGAGGAGGAAGGAGATCTTTAACAGCCGAGACTTCAGAAAGCAAATTACCAAATCAAACACACGGGCGGGGTGGCTGGCCACGCCCCTTCCGGGACACCTAACAGGTTCGTCCAATCACCGGGAGGAAGGGCAACTCCTGGACCACGCCAGGGATGCGCTCAGTAGTTCCTTTGGCTCCTCCCTGCGGGGCCACGCCCCCGCCGTACGCCGTCCTGACCGTCCAATCACCGAGAGGAAGGGCGCACCGCAACCCGCACCGGTAACCCACGTGGCAGTCCGCGGGCACACTTAGCTGGTGTTTCGCGTGGGATGTGTGGGAAGCTATGTCCGCTTCAAGCTGCGCCTTGCGCTTGCTTGTGGGAAGAGGTCAATGTGAGGGGCAGGGCAGGCGCCCTTCGGGTGCCTGCAGGGGAGCACCGAGCATGGGAGTAGCGCTTGGTCCCAGCTTCGGCTGGGAGACGCGGGGGACGGCAGCAGCACGCCGACTTCCCCTTAGAGTCCCTGCGGGTGTCGGCACGGCCAGCTGTCCACCTGTAACCAGCTGCTCCCCAGAGTGCTTGTCAGCTTCAGCTGAGTAGGTGTGTCTCGTTTGTTTCTTTCAGTCACGGGGGATGGAAGCGTCAGTTTAGCCAAGTTTGTCGATGTCCCCAAAGAGAAATCTAAGCCTGTTCAAGATGTGAACCAAAAGCTACCCAGAACCGGGTAACCTTTCCGAGATGTGAACCGATCCCAGTTACGATCAAACCGGCACGGTAGTCATGTGTATGCCTGCCTGGCATAATATATTTAGGAGTGAAAAAAAAAAAAAAAAGCGCACGTTACAACTGTTATCAAAATTTTCATGTTAGGAGCCCCGAAGCTGAGCAAGACAGTATCTCAGCCCAATCAACCAAAACCCACCGGGAATAAACCTGTAGTCCTACAAAATCAGGTATGTTGATTCATTGTAATGAGGGAGACTGCACACCACAAACATCATGGGGCATTTAACCAAATAAAGTTACAGGACTGGAGGGAGATGTGAAGTTTAGATGAATGGCAATGGAACACTGTTTTGATAGACTCAAAGCAAAGCAGGACTGTGTAAAGGGAACAATATCAGTCCTAGACAGCAAAATGGACCCAAGGTCCTGTTTCTTTGAGAGTGTTGTCCAGAAACCCCTTTTCTGCGGCTTTGCACCTGGATGGCAAATTGAAGCTATTTCATTCTTACTGATAAAACTTCAAACACCGAAGTTTCTGAGAGTCTTTGATTTTAGAGAACAAAGTTTCTCCGTAAGTAAGAAAGCAGCAATCAGTCAAAGAAGGTTATTGGGGCTCCCAGCTGGCTCAGTTGGTTAAGCATCCGACTTTGCCTCAGGTTGTGATCTCACTGTTCTGGTGTTGGAGCCCCTCATGGGGCTCTTTGCTGACAGCTGGGAGCCTGGAGACTGCTTTGGATTCTGTGTCTCCTCTCTCTGCCTCTCCCCTGCTCAAGCTCTGTCTCTGTCTCTCTCAAAAAAATAAACATTAAAAACAAGGTTATTATGACACTTTATGGATGTAGCATTGGTTGCAGAAATATTGTTTCTTTTTAACTTTATAGCTGTCTTTTTTTTTTTTTTTTTTTTTTTTTTAAAGTAGTCTCCGTGCCCAGTGTGAAGTCCAGCATGGGGCTTAAACTCGCAGGCCTGAGATCGAGAACTGAGCTGGGATCAACAGTCGGACACTTAACCAACTGAGCCATCCAGGCACCCCTAGCTGTCTTTATTTGTATCTGGTTTTTCTGCCCGAAGGAAGAGCCATGCAGGTTTTACTTCCTCACTCAGAGCTAATTTTTTTTTTTTTTTTGGATTGTGATCGAGGAAGGGTCAGAGAGAAGGCGGGGGATAGAGGATCTGAAGCGGGCTCTCTGAGAGCCCAACTCAGGGCTCAAACTCACAAACCATGACATCATGACCTGGTCTGAAGCTGGACGCTTAACTGACTGCACCACCCAGGCTCCCCAGTCAGAGCTGATTTTTACTTCACAGAAATGCTGATGATAGCTATAGGAGGAAAGAACTTTGAAGGTTTTTATCAATGGGGAAGTTTTAGATCTTTTATGTTGTAAAGCAGGAGGTACACTCACAAACCACATATTCTGGGATGAGAAAGATGTCCATAAGGAGGAAGACAATGGCCTATTAAATCCCGGGGACCGGAGTAAGAGCAAATGAAGGTTATTTTAGCAACCCATTGGTTGCTCACTTCCAGCTTCAAGTTCCCTAAGAGATGATGGACTCTGGAACGGGTCGGACTCTTGGGCTGTAGCACCCAGCTCCTTCAGCAATACAGGCTTGTCCAATACTCCAAAGGCCTGGATCGGGTATTTTGTGGTCTGTTTTTTGTATTTAGCAACCAAAGAGGTAGTGTTGGTTTCTGTGCTTTTCAAAGACTGGTCCAAGAAAATGCTTGGGAAATGTAGCAGATCTAAGGAACACGGCAAGGCCACAGCAAAGGTGGAGGCTTCTGTTGCCTTTGCGTATAAGAAGCTGTTGACAGAAAGAAGTTGTCATGCCCTAAAGTAGATCATTAAACTCTTTGTTCTCGGTGGAAGACAGAATATTCCACTGCATGGAGGGCTCACTAACACCAAGATTATATAGGCATTCTCATATTATATTACAGAACTGGACCCAATGTTAAAGGAAGATGTTACCTGTGCACTCTGGAAACTGCTGAACAAATGCAGAGTGAACTGGTCAAGCTAATAGGCCCCTAAATCCAGAACAAGTTCCAGGAACAGGTAAAAGCAGCTACATTCCTCAGTGTAATCATAGATGGGAGCACCAGTATCTCTTTCAAAGGAAGTCTCCCCTTCTTGCTGTGCTATTTTCACCAGGGTGCAGAAGTTAAGGTGGAACTTTGTTAAGATCAAATTGATTTTGTAGAGGCTGTTGACATGACTGAGAGTCCCCTGCAGACGACAGCAGTCTGGGGTTTATCAGAGGAACTCCTGTGGGGTTTCATTTGCCCGAGGGTGATCATCCCATCAATGGCCAGCTGGCGACGGTTTGTGACAGCTCTCCCACGGTCTTTTTCTTGACCTCTAAGATGAGGGAGATGGTTTCGCTATTATTTGGTCCTGTGCAGTGGAACCAGTTACCAAGGTTCTAGATACTGTGGGCAAAGTCACGGATGGCTAAAGGCATTCTCGGAGCACTTCACCACTAGGCTGGGTCTGCAGCAGGCATTCCTGAATGAGTAGGGGGAATCCCTGGGAGGAGGAGGAGGAGGAGGAGGAGGAGGAGGAGGAGGAGGAGGGAGAGAGAAGCATCAGAGAAAATGCCAGCTGGGGCAGACTGAGCATCTGAGCCTTTTCACAGCTAAGTGTACAATCACCATCAAAGTTTCTTCGGAAATAGGCACCTACAGGGGTGCTGAAAGACCTTTTTTATTCTTTTTTTAAATGTTTACTTATTTTTGAGAGAGAGCACAGCGCAGGGGCCGGGGGGGGGGGGGAAGGCAGAGAAAGAGGGAGACACAGGATCCGAAGCAGGCTCTGTGCTGACAGCAGAGAGCCCGATGCAGGGCTCACACTCCCGAACTGTCAGGTCACAACCTGAGCCGAAGTCTGTGGGGTCAAGACCTGAGCCGGACTGAGCCCCCCAGGCGGTCCAAGACTTTTTTTTTTTTATTCTATCAGCACGTTCAACTTTACGGCGATGACACTGTGTGTCGAGTACATCCTTTCATGTACCGAGTCCTTGCCTCGGGACATTCGGCAGGCCGATAGCGCACGTAACATTTGGGCCTCATTTCCTACCCCTGTATCAGTACAGCTGTCTCTAGCCTGGCCGCTATGCCCCTTCATGTACACCCCGCAGCAGAAGAGAATCTGAACCTTACAAGGCACTCTGGCAGGGAGCAAAGGCTTGCCTGGGTTGGCTCTGACATGAATTCCTCAGGACAGCCGCTAGGCATCCGGTCTTGGATGACTTTGACGCGTACACACACACAGACAAGAGTGGTTGGGATGCTGTCTGAGTTGCTGAGCTTATAACTGGTACTTGGAACTTGGCCCAGGGGAAATGCACCTGCTGAACATAATTTTGGGTTTTGCTATTTGATTTATATGATTGTTTTTAAAAGGCTTTCCAGTGTAATGCATCTTGTACTAGAGGAGGTGAACCTTGTGAACCTTTAATGCAGTCAGGTTGAGGGACAATTTCATAAGAGGCAAGCAGGGGTGCTCAATATATTTAAATCTTAATCACTGTGGTTCAGTAAAGAAATTAGAATTCATGAGGAGTTCTTAAAGGCAAGTGGCTTTGTACATTTTCTTTCCCTGCTATTATTGGATTAAAACTTTGCAGAGAGGAGCGCCCGGGTGGCTCAGTTGGTTGAGCATCTGACTCTTGATTTTGGCTCAGGTCATGATCTCAAAGTTCATGGGTTTGAGCCCTGGATTGGGCCCTGCGCTGATAATGCAGAGCCTGCTTGGGATTCTCTCTGTCTTTCTCTGCCCTCCCCTGTGCATGCTCTCTCTCTCAATAAATAAATAAACATTAAAAAAAACTTTGCAGAGAAATTCTGGGTAGAAACCCAAGTACACTTTTTTTTTTTTTTTTTGAGACAGAGGGAGAGAGAGAGAGACTGCATGTGACTGGGAGAGGGGCAGAGAGAGGGAGACAGAATCCCAAGCAGGCTCTGCACCACCATCACAGAGCCTGATGCAAGGCTGGAACTCACAAACCTCGAGATCATGACCCGAGCCTAACGCTCAACCAACTGAGCCACCCTGGCGCCCCGCACACTTTTCTTTCTAAGCAACAATGTCTACTATAGAATCATTAGTACAGCCAAGGAATCCTCTTAAGGACCCGAGGCAAGGGAAAGGGAGGGAAAGGGGACCTGCAGAGAGTGAAAAAAGACGTACTTGATGAGGAGCGTGCCTGGGCACCTGGCAGAGCAGCAGTGTGGTTTGCGGGAAGAAACACGGGCTGTTGAGTCAGCCCTGGGTTCACATATCCCGTGTCCCTCTCTGGCTGTGTGACGTTGGTTGCGTTACTCAACCTTTTAATCTCCTTTCCTGTCTGAAATCAAGGTGTTTTGTTGTTGTTGTTGTTGTTGTTGTTGTTCTTTATAAATAGACTCCACACCCAATCTGGGGCTTGCACTCATGACCCTGAGATTACGAGTCCCTCTACCAACTGAGGCAGCCAGGTGCCCCTGAAATCGAGGTTTAAAAGCTCTCTGGGGGCACCTGGGTGGCTCAGTCAGTTAAGCGTCCGACTTCAGCTCAGGTCATGATCTCACGGTCCGTGAGTTCGAGCCCCGCATGGGGCTCTGTGCTGATGGCTCAGAGCCTGGAGCCTGCTTTGGATTCTGTGTCTCCCTCTCTCTCTGCTCCTCCCCCACTCGTGCTCTGTCTCTTTCCGTCTCTCAAAAATGAATAAACATTAAAACAAATTTTAAAAAGAAAGAAAAAAAAATCTCTCCGCATTTCCCTAAACATTGCTGGTAGTTTGAATTGGGATAGAAGTTGTGACAAATATCTTGTAAATTATAAGTTTGTATATGTGGTTAACTACCGTGGTGCTAAGAGATTTGTAGTGAGACTGTCATTCATTGATCCACTTATTTAGCAAACTAGCACATACACATAATGATTATAGCTCTCATTTGTTGATTACACAGCGCCAAGCCCTGTGCTAAGTAAGGCCCAGTGGTCAATAAGACAGCCTCTGCCCTCAAAGACCTGTAGCCTGGGACAGCTCTTCTCTCATGAAACTGCCCTCTCGCAGCTCAGTGCTGCAGGCTGGGATGAGTTAACCGGGCAGGACTGGGCTCCATAGCCTGGGGCAGCCTCTTTCTCAGAAGAGTTGGATCTGGTTTGTTCTCACCTCTGTGCTCCTTTGGGAACAGGGGAGGGCTCTTCCTCTGGGGGCGCCGACGGAGCTCTGGAAGAATGGTACAGAAGCAGCACCCTCCGTGATGGCTGTGTTGGAACCCACTGATGCTCCTTTATTGCCTGTAGAATGAGTTTGCCTCAGGAAGGTCGGGCTGTCTGCTTGGGGAAAGGGTGGCGGAGATGTAGGAAGTTTGTACGGAGAGCTGGGGGGTTGGTTGGGATCCCAGGGCGAGGTTGATGCTCCTGCACCAGTGGACAGAGTCATTTCTGAACGAGTAAAGGGACAGAGAAGATAGAATGGCCTTTAGCTCCAGGAAAAGTACTTATGGTGTCTTAGCTGGCTTGAGACTTGATACTTCAATGCTTTGGGTTTCTTTATCCTACTGTATCTCCTCACTGATGTTCCCAGGAGGTGGGGAAATGACAGGGAGGTGATGGTCAACTTTATGTGTGAACTTTGCTAGGCTACAGACCCTCATTATTTATTAATCCAGGCGTTGCTAATGAAGGTTTGCAGATGTGAGTAAAGCCCATAATCAGAGTTTTTAAGTGAAGGAGGTTATTCTAGATAATCTTGGTGAGCCTGACTAAATCAGTTGAAAGACCTTAAGAGCAGAGCCAGACCTCCCTGAGCAAGAAGAAATTCCGCGTGTAATCTTTGCACGTGCTATGTCCTGCACTTAGAATGACCTTTCACCAGGTGTTCAGATGGCTGACTACTTGTGGACGAAAGCGTTAGCTCAGGCCCTCGGGTTCCGGCCCGCCCTTCCTGACAGCCTGCCCCGTGGATTTCAGACTTACCTTCAGCCCCCGTGATCACACAAGCCAATTTCTTGGAAAAACTGTACCTTGACGTGTATCTCCTACTGGTCCTCTTTCTCTGCCTAAACCCTGACTGATCTACGAGATATATCATTCATTTCATCTGGAAATAGTTCAGCAAGTATCTAAATGGGAAGGATTCTTGAGACATACCCACAAATTCACTATCTCACCTAAACAAAAGTGCAGAGCAGTTTCCTGATATCAAACGTTCAGAACTCCAATCGTCACATTCTTTTATAATACTAAAAATATTTTTGAACGAGTGATTTTTTTCAGCATCTTTAGGGAGAGAAAAAGCAAACACCGTCTTGGAAGGGTTTTCTCTGTGGCTCCAGCAGAGGGCCTCAGGTCTCATGTGTTTCCAAAGGAAAGAAGTTGGTCTGGCTTCTATAACCTCAGTCACGCCGCAGCCCAGCCCTTAGCACAGAGTAGACTTTTGGAAAATTTATGATGAATGAATGAATGAATGAATGAATGAATGAATGAATAAGTGGGCGAAACAAATACTTTTTAAACTTGAATTCATTGGCTATCCTCTTGGCTATGTGCTAAATTTTCTCTTTTCTTATAACCATCCCATGAGGTATAGGTATTATCCTTATTTTATATATGAAGGAATCAAGGCTCAAAGAAGTTTAAAGGCTTTATGAAGATCATAGAGGTAGAAAATCTTTGAGTTAACCTAGATTTACAATTTTTATTTTTTTAATGTCATGTAAGACAATAGAAAGTATATAAACGGCTGATGAGGCACCTGGGTGGCTCAGTCGGTTGAGTGTCTGACTCTTTATTTTGGCTCAGGTCATGATCCCAGGGTCATGGGACTGAGCCCTGAGTCGGACTCTGTGCTGAGCATGGAGCCTGCTTACGATCCTCTCTCTCTTCCTCTGCCCCTCTCCCCAGCTCATGCTCTCTCTAAAATTAAGTAAATAAATAAGTAAATAAATGTATACAAATGGTTGAATAAAGGTAATACGTGTAACCACTAGCCAGTTATAGAACATCACCGTCACCCCAGAAGTCCCATTGTTATGGGCCAAATGTTTGTATCCCCCAATATTCAGATATTGAAGCCCTAACCCCAACCATGATGGCATTTGAAAATGCCTTTAAGAGGTAATGCCTTGAATACCTAAGAGGTAATGCCTTTAATGCCTAAAATGCCTAAAATACCTTTCAGAGGTAATTAGGGTTAGATGAGGCTATGAGGGTGGGGCCCTCGTGATGGGATTGGTGCCCTTAAAATAAAAGATACCAGAGAGCTCAGTGTCTTTCTCCCCCCAACACAAGCACAGAGGAAAGGCCAAGTTTAGCCTCAGTAAGAAGATGGGCTGTCTACGAGCCAGAAAGTGGGCTCTCACCAGGAACTGAATTAGAAGGCACTTTGGTCTTGGGCTTCCTGGCTTCCAGAACTGTGAGAAAATAAATGTGTATTGTTTAAGCTACCTAGTCTCTGGTATTTTGTTATGGCGGCCCTAGCAGACTAAGACACTCATTTATCCCCTTCCAAAGTTAAGAGTAATAATTTCCTTGATTTCCTTGAGAGTTACCTCACGTGTTTGTGTTTGTCTGCTTTTGAACTTTGTATAAATGGAATTATACTATATATGTATTTTTTTTGTGACTTGCTTTTTACCCTCAAAGTTATCTTAGCAAGATCCATCCGTATATTTGCAGTTCTTTTGTTTCCATGCTTTATGGTATTTTCTAGTACAGATACATCACAATATACCCTTCCATTTTATGCAATAGGCATCTTGGCCGCTGGTAAAAACATTCCTAGGCATGTAGCCTGGTGTACATTAGAACACGTATGTCTAAGGTATATACCTTGCACTAGAATTTTTGGGTCATTCAGTACGCATATTTTCAACTTTAATAGACAATACCGGAATGGTTGCATTAAATCACATCCCCACCAGCCGTGCCTGAGAGTTCCAGTTGTTCTCCACTCACCAACATTTAGTGTTGTCAGAGTTTTTAATGTTGTCAAACGATGGGTGTATTGTGTTAATTCATGGGAGTTTGTTTTAATGTTTATTTATTTATTTTGACAGAGAGAGAGGGAGAGAGAATGCGTGGGGAGGGGCAGAGAGAGAGGAGAGAAAGAATCCCAAGCAGGTTCTGCCCTGTCAGCACAGAGCCCAACTCAGGCTTGATCTCACTGATCTCACAAACCTTGAGATCATGACCCGAGCCGAAATCAAGAGTTGGACGCTCAACTAACTGAGCCACCCAGGTGCCCCAGTTCATCATAGGTTTAATTTGCGTTGCCCTGATCTGTGCATGAGGTTGAGCACCTTTTCATATTTATTGGACAGTTAGATTTCTCCTTTTGTAAAATGGCTTTTCAAGCCTTTTGCCCATTCAGGAAAATTGGATCATTTGCCTTTTTCTCAGTGAAATTTAGGAATTGTCCATGAAATTTGGAAACTGGTCCTTTATCAGTTATATATGTTGCAAATAACTCCTTCCACTCTGTGGCTTGTCTTTTCACTTTTACAATGGCGTTTTTTGAGGGACAGAATTTCTTAATTTTAATGTGATCAAATGTATACATATCCTCTTATGGTTAATGCATTTTGTATAATGCTAAATAAACCCTTCACTTACTCAAGATCTTAAGAATTTTCTCCTCCTTTCTGTTCTAAAACCTTTGTAAGTCAACCTTTCACACTTGGGTCTTTAGCCAGCCTGCAAATAATTTTTGAAAATGGTATGAAGAAAGGGTCGAATTTCCTTTCTTCTGCATGTGGAAATCCAATTGTCTCACATCTTTTTCACTGCTCTGCCATGACACCTCTGTCATAAGTCAAGTGTCTGTACGTGAATGAGTACGTTGGACTACAACATTCTAAAGTCAGACTCCTATCTGCCATGTGACGCTGCCTTTCCCTGTGAACGGGAAATGTGACAGAAATAATGGGTTTTAGATTCAACCAGTATCTCAACTCAGTCTCCACCTCCCAAAACACTTACTAGCTGCGTGATGTTGGATGTTATTTTACCTCTGAGCCCATGCCTTTCCTACATGGTTATTCTAAAGAGTAGACACAATTTGTGATACCTCATCACTTTCAAATACATTTGGGGGCCCCTGGGTGGCTCAGTCGGTTAAGCGTCCGACTTTGGCTCAGGTCATGATCTCGCGGTCCGTGAGTTCGAGCCCCACATCGGGCTCCGTGCTGACAGCTCAGAGCCTGGAGCCTGTTTCAGATTCTGTGTCTCCCTCTCCCTCTCTGCCCCTCCCCCACTCACGCTCTGTCTCTGAGAAATGAATAAACCTTTAAAAAATTTTTTTAAAAAGTACATTTGAAATTTTCACTTGTTTTGGTTGGAGTCTTGGGGCCTGGTTTCTGTAGTATTAATTTTCTATTGCCGTGTCACGAATTTCCATAAACATAGTAGCCTCAAGCCACACCTATGTATTACCTCCCGGTTCCATATGTCAAAAGTCACCTGGGTTCTCCTCTTAGGGCCCTCAAAAGGCTGAAATCGATGTGTCAATCTGGTGGAACTCTTAACTGGAAGTTCGGGGGAAATATCTAATTTCTAACACTATCTGTCTAATTTCTATCTAATATCTAAAACTTCCAAGTCTATGCAGTTGCCGGTGGAACAGTTACTTGGAGTTGTAGGCCTGAGGCCCCTGCTTTCCTGCAGGCTGTCAGCCAAGGGTTGCTGTTAGTTTCCAGAGGCTGCTCTCGGGTTCTCTCACACCTGACCTCCTCTGTCTTCATGTCAGCAACAGCACATCAAATCCTCCTCCCGCTTTGAATCTCTCTGACTTCTGGAGCAAATCCCCTGCCTTTAAAGAGTTCATGTGAGGAGAAAACGCCTACCTGGATAATCTCTCCGTTTTTAGGTTAACTGATTAGTGATTACATCTGCAAATCCCTTTGCCAGGTAACGACGTAATCTCCGGAGTACCACCAGAGGGCAAGGTGATGGGGGCCATGTTAGGCTTCTGCTTACCACAGTTCTTACTAGATAGGTTGTTCCCTGTACTGCAGATTTCATGATGGTCAATCTGGTAAGAATTCTTTGATACATGTCAGAAAGCCCAAAACACCTCATCAGCGTGTTCCAAAGCCAGAAACATTGCTTTCATGAAACCTTGGCCCTCTTCCCTGCACAGACAGATCTGGTTTTTTCTTGCAAAATCTTGGTGATTTGGATGCTATTTTCATCTGATATCTCTAAACTTTATTGTCCACCCTTCAGTCGTTTATGGAAATGACATCAATCAACAAATATGTTGAGTATAGTACATCCTTGGCACGTATCTAAATCCAAGCTCACGCCTGGCAAGGTGTTAGGCCCATCGTAAGTGTTTTTTGGATGTCTGTTGAATGAAGGAGTGAGTGATAAAGGGTGGGATTTGCCGTTCCGTAGCCTACTGTCTATTTTAGAAATAAGCCATGTGCACACACAAGATCAAGAATATAAACATTTACCTAACTAGTTTTTAAAAGGTGATCCAGGAGATAGATCACGTGTGTGTGTGTGTGTGTGTGTGTGTGTGTGTGTGTGTGTGTGTAGAGAAAGCTTTGTGGAAGAAGCCGAGCTAGAATTAGGCCTTGAGAAATATGCATTATTTGGACAGTTGGGGAGATGAACCACAGGCCAGGTGGGGAGAATTGTGTGAGCAAAGGAGCACTTTAGGAAGGGAGCAGCCATTCTGGGTAGGCGTCACGAACTGAGTGACAGGTTCTAACTTCCCCACTTTTGAGTGTCAAATAAGGTACAGAAATGTGTGACTCAGATATCTCAAGGAGCCAACGGCTTTTATCAAAGGGAAGCACTTTGACTTCTCGGGAATGAAGGTGACATTAATGCATAATTTTCTTAGCTCAGGAAAGTCTATTCTTAAGAAAATTTTCCTCATTTTAAGAACTTCCTCTCATAAATGCCACCTTGGGTCCTTAGGAGAAAACAAAATACTGTTTGCAAGGTCACACACACGCTGCCAATAAAGAGTCCTTTATTCCACATGCAGCTAACAAACAACAATCTGGAATAACGTTGATTTTCAGTTTGTAGCCACTTGCTGGATTCTTTCTCATCCTCTATCGGAAGGAGATGTCCCTGCAGTCTCCTCTTCTTTCCCCAAAGTGAAGAAGGATGATGCTATTGCACAGAGGCCTGCCATCTAGGAAGGCGGTAAGCAAGGGGATCTTGGGACAGCGGCAAGTACCCGTGCCGGAATGGCATATTGTACCATACACACCATGACCCACTGAGAAAACAGCCCGAAGCGAAAGCCTAGCAAAGGCAAAAAGATCTGGAACATGGTAGCCTTGCTAGGAGTAAATGTTTTATAGGAGGACACAGCAACGTGAAGGGGAGGTGAGGATGAAGACACACACAGGCTGCAGTCTACCAACCGGAGCCCTGAATGGGACTCCCACTGCAGTATCCTGGGAGACTTTCTGTGCATCTCTGTCCTTTGGGTTCCGCCTGAATGACAGGGCCTGGCCATGGCCACTGTCCTTGGGGGAATGGAGTCTTCTCCCCCAGATGCTATTATGCTAGTAGACTGAGGGAGCTCAATGCTTATGGGATTGCTAAGTTTTGGTTAAGAATCAACGGGAGGAAACCATAAAGCGACATATCTGACTGTGTCAAATGCTTCATGGGTGCCTGCCAGCTTCCAAACTTGCCGGGAGGAATATGGCGTTTCTGTGGAAGGAGAAATGCAAACTGAGCCCTGAGGTCAATTCTTCAACATTAAACTGTCATAGTCTCAATTCACTGTTCCTCTAGGGCACTTGGAATAAAGAGCCTGACTTTGATGGCCTGTCTCTCCTCTGTTCCCCAGTAGGTCAACAAGTGCGTGGTAGGGTCTTTGGAGGAATAAACAGTTGAGAGACTCCCCAAGAGGTGCTTTGGCATAAATTAGTTATCGGAGAGGCACGTAACCTAGGTATTTGACTTTAGTCGCATTTCCCGAAGATGGACATTTCGCCCGCGTTGTCTGTTGCTACCCAGGCTGGTTCCGGGCAGCCCTCAGGCTCCAGGAGCTGCTTCAAGAGGCTCACTCAGAATCCACTGTGTGGTCGAAGGCATGCTGGGAGCGCCTCTGCTTCCCGGATGAAGCGCACAGGTACACGAGGAACGCCAGACACAGCAAGGCCACTGCCGTGAAGAAGGCGAGGGTGCCCACAAAGGCAGGTGGGTCCATGGGCAGGCGGATCAGGGGGCTTTCGGCTGGGATCTGGTTGGTCAGGCTAAGCATGTAGCCCAAAGACCAGGCTATGCTGCTGTTCCCCACCTGTATGATAGAAAGATGGCTTCGTTCTCAGGACGGGGCTCGAGGCAGAAGTTACACACATACACCACTGTCATCCTCGTGAACCACCCACCCGAAGCTGTGACCTAGGGTCAGGGGACTTGCCCAAGTTCAGACACTGCAGAGACTGGGCTAGAACGCAGGTCACTGAGACCACAAAGGCTCAGGGCCCTACCCTCTCTGCACCGTGGAGAAAAGCCGTCAGAACCCTCCCAGCCTCGTCACAGCCAAGTGGAATGTCGGCACAGTTAATAACAGCAAGAGTTTTTCTCCTGTTGGGTCCACAAGTGTCTGTGGCTAAAGAAAGAGGGTAATGAGCAGCTTACATAAATCTAGAACCAGTTTCTAAGCCCAGGGGGTCAGTTTAAATGCACAGCACAGAGTCTGGCCATTTCTTACGTTAGTTCCATCAGTTTTCATTTCCATGTCTTCAGGCTGTTTTATTAGATACAAAAAAAGTCTAGAATTTACAGTCTTCAGAATGGACTCTGTATCATTATGTTGGAATCCTCTGTATCTTGAATGATCCTCTTAAAGACTATTTGGTCAGGTATTACAGAGCTCCACTGAAATTTGAAACAGTCAGTTCCACCCCTTTTCTTGGGGTAGTGTTTGCCTGATAGTTAAAACTTTTTAACTTTTAATCTTTCCATGTCCTTATGCTTAACGCCTAAGGGTTTTTCTTACAAACAACATATGCTTGATTTTTAAAAATCTGATCTGACGATATCTGTCTTTTAACCGGTAGGTTTAGTCCATTTATAATTATTTTGGTTATTGATATATTTGGGCTTCCGTCTAATGTCTTAGTTTTAAATTTTCAATCAGTGCTATTTTCCTATATTTATTTTTTCCATTCTTGCCTTAAAAATGTTACATATATAAAGGCCTCCTTTACAAGATGAGCATGTTATGACCCCTTACCCTGCTCCCTTCACACTGGATATTAGCTATACTTGAATTTTGGGTTGTTATGGATGGTTTCTTCTCTTTTACTTTTCTTTTAAAAAAATTTTTTTTTCAACGTTTATTTATTTTTGGGACAGAGAGAGACAGAGCATGAACGGGGGAGGGGCAGAGAGAGAGGGAGACACAGAATTGGAAACAGGCTCCAGGCTCTGAGCCATCAGCCCAGAGCCTGACGCGGGGCTCGAACTCACGGACCGCAAGATCGTGACCTGGCTGAAGTCGGACGCTTAACCGACTGCGCCACCCAGGCGCCCCTTTTTTTTAAAAATTTTTTTTTTTCAACGTTTATTTATTTTTGGGACAGAGAGAGACAGAGCATGAACGGGGGAAGGGCAGAGAGAGAGGGAGACACAGAATCGGAAACAGTCTTTTACTTTTCTTTGATGTAAGTTTTCTTTTTTAAAAAAAACTTAAAGGCACCATATCACTTATTCTGACTGCCTATATTTTTATAACATCCTCCTGGATTTATTTCTCTTCGTATTTATTTCCTCCACAAATATTTTGGATGTCTTTGTGTGGCAAATCTTCTAAGTCTTTTTTATGCCTTTACATTTGAATGCTAATTTAACGATATATAAACTTCTTTATGAATAAAGGAAAGGGACTTGAAAGCTGGGATTCTGTATCCATCCAAACTGGTGTTCAAGAGGAAGTCACTTTCCGTTCTCTCAATGTACTTTCCTGCTAATTAGATTCATTACAAGCAAAGCTTAGAGAGTGCATGCCATCAACAGTCCCTGTGTCTCCAGACAGCCTCATCTTTTGCGGGATGACTCAATTTTCTTTATGTAAAAGTAGACAATCACAGGCCTCATGCTGGGTATTGATTGGTTTATCCTAATTATTGCTAAAGCTGATATTGAACATACTGGCTTCTGGCTTTATATCAGCTATTCCTGAAATGAGAATATTTTCCCCAAACCTGAACATAGTGCTGCGTGGACATGTCCGCAAGGCTGAGTCCTGCCTGGAAACAAGGCCCGGAGGGTGACAGACCGAACAGTCACCTAGTAGCAGCTATGACTGCAGCTTCAGACCATCCCTGGACGCTTGACGTACACACAGTGACCTCAGGCACATTCCAAGAGAAATTCTTCCTTACTGCTGCTACGAATCCCTAATACTCTCCGTTACCCTGACATCTGTGTAAAATGGAGAGCAGCTAATTACTATCCTCTTTAAAAATTACCGTTATGTTTAAAGTTTCTTTTCAGTATGAAAGGTCTAATCCTTAACATATTTATTTATACACTTGCCAAACATTTAAGTAAACACTTTCTAGGTTCTCAGTCCCGTGCTGAATGGTAGGAGTATGAAAAGAATGAAACAAGTCCTGCGCTCGCGGAGCTCAGGGTCCGTGGGCACCTGGCCTCTGACCGCTGCCTCGTCTGGAAGGGTCTCCAGCGACACCTCCTCTGAGTTCTCCGCTGTCGTTTCTTTGGTCACGAGGGACCGAAGTCTCCTCAGCTTCCCTTCAGCAAACTGAAACCACCCCTCCCCCTGTAAATTCTACATTTCTTTCGCACGTCTACACACAAAGCTTTTGAGAGCGAGGGGAGGAAACAACCCGTGCCTTGACTTACTTCTTTTTTAAAATATATTTGGGGCCAGGTCTCCTCGGTGAATCTGTATCCATTCACCAGCAAGTGGTAGATATAGTGGGCGGAGAAGCAGTAGGAGCGGGCATACACCTCGTCAAACCTGGGCAGCAGCAGCGGGAGCTGAAAAGGAGGTTCCATACAGATGAGGCAGGCATGCTTGGAAAAGGCATGCTCCAGAACACCGCGTTTTATTTTATTTTATTTTTTTTCAACGTTTATTTATTTTTGGGACAGAGAGAGACAGAGCATGAACGGGGGAGGGGCAGAGAGAGAGGGAGACACAGAATCGGAAACAGGCTCCAGGCTCTGAGCCATCAGCCCAGAGCCTGACGTGGGGCTCGAACTCACGGACCGCGAGATCGTGACCTGGCTGAAGTTGGACGCTTAACCGACTGCGCCACCCAGGCGCCCCGAACACCGCGTTTTAAAGAACCTCACCACCTAGAACCTCATAAGACAATCACCACGAAATCATCGAATTGGGTCCTATCGTACAGCATCACGCGATAACCACCTCTAAGTTTACCGAGTGCTGCGTCTGTTACCGCACGCTGTTCTCACCATCGTGTCTGTGGCTGGAACGTTAATCCACAATGCAGGTGTGAGGTGGGTTCCCTTATTACCCCATTTTATGGATGTGGGGAAGGTAGAATGGCATGAAATCCAAATTCGGAACACACACGTGCTCACAAATGGAACATACTCGGATCTACTCCGTGTTTTGTACTGATGTTGCCCTTTTCTCTTTATTTGTTAATTAATTAATTAATTAATTAATGTATTTATTTTAATTAAAAAAGATTTTTTTTTAACGTTGGTTTATTTTATTTTATTTTTTTAATTTTTTTTTCAACGTTTATTTATTTTTGGGACAGAGAGAGACAGAGCATGAACGGGGGAGGGGCAGAGAGAGAAGGAGACACAGAATCGGAAACAGGCTCCAGGCTCTGAGCCATCAGCCCAGAGCCTGACGCGGGGCTCGAACTCACAGACCGTGAGATCGTGACCTGGCTGAAGTCGGACGCTCAACCGACTGCGCCACCCAGGCGCCCCAACGTTGGTTTATTTTTGAGAGACAGAGCATGAACGGGGGAGGGGCAGAGAGAGAGGGAGACCCAGAATCGGAAGCAGGCTCCGGGCTCCGAGCTGCCACCACAGAGCCCGACGCGGGGCTCGAACTCACTATCAGTGAGATCATGACCTGAACTGAAGTCGGACACTCAGCAGACTGAGCCACCCGGGCGCCCCTCTCTTTCCTTTTTTTTAATGCTTATTTATTTATTTTTGAGAGAGAGACTGAGCGAGTAGGGGAGGGACAGAGAGGGGGGATAGGCAATCTGAAGCAGGCTCTGCGGAGCTTGAGAATCTGTGCTGTCAGCAGCAGAGCCTAACGCAGGGCTCGAACTCGTGAACCGTGGGATCACGACCTGAGCCAAAACCCAGAGTCTGGCGCTTAACCGACGGAGCCACCCGGGCACCCTGCCCTTTTCTCTTTATTTATTTATTTTTAATTTTTTTTTTTTTTAGCGTTTATTTATTTTTGAGACAGGGAGAGACAGAGCATGAACGGGGGAGGGGTAGACAGAGAGGGAGACACAGAATCCGAAACAGGCTCCAGGCGCTGAGCCATCAGCACAGAGCCCGACGCGGGGCTCGAACTCACGGACCGCGAGATCGTGACCTGGCTGAAGTCGGACGCCTAACCGACTGCGCCACCCAGGCGCCCCATGCCCTTTTCTCTTTAAATACTCACCTGGCTCCAGCTCTCTGAGCAGAAATCCCAGCTGCTTGAGTTGAAGGCACTGAGGGAGAAGCTCCCTGAGAGATTGAAAGCGCTGGCTGTGTAGTAGAACCCAGCAAATGCCTGGGAGGACGTAACACAGAAGGAAGTTAGTTCTCAGAATGGGACACACCATGGAGCTTTCAGGCTAGGGGAATAAGAGAGGGGGAAGCAGGTGAACAGAAGAGAAACAGAAAGGTGAGAAGTAAATACTCACTGGGGGAAAAAGGACACTTTTGGGCGGGTTTTGCTCTTACCACAAATGTCCCTTTAACTTTTGGCTGATAGACCCCATCAAAGGAACAGGCTTCCTGGTCACGGCAAGCTGTGAAGTCAAACAGGGAAGCCACCTTTTCCCTACACAGCGATGGGTCCCCGGTTCCTCCAACAGTGATGATGTCGTCAGGGTTGTAACTGACAGGCCTCAGGTCTGCTGTGCACAGGCTGTCAAATATGTAGCCCCCGGTGAAGGTGGTGAGATAATTCCGAGGGTAGCAGGGGTTGATGAGATTGGTTTTGGTGGGAGAATCCTGCAGGTACAAGAGTGAGGTGTCAGAAACCACTTTTTGGTGGGGGGGGGGTGGGGGGGCAAGTGCTCCCCTCTTGCAAAGTCTCACTATTGTTACCCTCCAGTGCCAAGAGAGAAATGGATGAAAACATGCCGTTCTGGGTCAGCCCGTGCCTGAAGGCAACTCCCAGGTTGCCTCGATACGTCCAGTGGGTGTGGGTGAACAGTTAGCCCTGCACCAGCCACCACGCTGGGCTCTCGCTCACGTTACCGGACCCACCCCCCACGACAGTCCTGTGAAGCAGGTTTTAGGAAATCCATTTTGAGGAGAACACGAGACATGTTGAGATTAATTGATCATTTTGAATAGAATATTATCTATCCACCTGACAAAATGACCGAGAAGTTTGCAAATAAGTATATTGTGAAAATGAGAGCTCCCTCCCCACCATGTCTAGCCACGAGATCGCCTCCTTAGAAGTAACCACTCTTGCCAGTTTTTGCGATTTCCTACCGGAGATTTTGTGTATACTTCTTGTACGCATACACAAATATCTTTTCTTCTCCTCCCTCTTCCTTCTTCTAAAAACTGTAAGTGGTAGTACTCTATACACAGTTACACCCTTTGCTTTTCTTACTGAAAAATGTATCTTCAGATCTTTCCGTTCACTGTACATATAGAATGGCCTCTTCTTTTTAGTAGCTACATAGCCCTCCGCTGTACAAATCAACTACAGTTTATTTAAGGTATCTCCTCTATGTGAACATTTAGATGGTTTCCAATCATTCTGCCATTATAAACAATGCTGCAACAAATATCCTTATTCATAAAAATCTTTGATCCACTTGTAATTTATTTGGCATAAGGACTGTTGTAGAGACCTGACTTTACTTTTTCCAAATGACTATCCAATATTTTACTTACTGGTGAAAAATGCTCCGTTTTATCTTATGCTAAATTCCAAAATGTGTAGGGTCCTATTTATGGACTCTCTTTTCTAAGGAATTGTATTTGAACTTTGCCCAATTTTCAAAACCACTCATTTTGACTCAGTCACATTTTGGCTTCAGACAATATTTATTCCAACTCCTTTAACTTACTGATGAGGAAATTGAGGTACGTATCAAGGTAATGCAATCATTTAACAAAGGTCAGTGACAGGACTGCACACAAAATCCTACAGAAGTCCAACACTCATCCAGTATAACTCTAATGAGTGTCCTCCAGAAAGATCTTACTATGACTGAATCTGTGAAGGCAACAAATAGGTTCCTCTTTGCTTCAATGGTATGAAAAAAAATCCATGATTTCCAAAAATTGTTATGTGTAATTTGTAACACGTCGCACCAGGGTCACCCTGTGGTGGAAATACTATTTTAAAGGGAAAAAGAAAAGAAAAGAAACTAATACCTGGTTATTTAATTTCCCCCTCCAAATCTGACATGCTTTTAAGATAGTTAAAATAAAATACATTATTTCTGGCGTGGCCTGGACAAGAAGCAAGATATAAATTGTTTCTGGCTTGGAACATAGAAGCAGCTCAGGAAAGATGATTTCTGTGCTCTTTTTGGAGTTTGAATTATTTGTTATGCCTTCTTTAAATATAATTTGCCAATAGGCCAAGCTGTTCAGCCCTCAACATGGAACAAATCTCGCCTGAACTTAGTATTTGCAGGACATTGGCACTAAAGGGTCAACCATTAGGCTTGAGAGCAAAAAAGGCCACTGGAAAACTATAGCATAACTTGATCTCAGGGTAAATCCTATCAAAAGTGGAAAGACAATGATAGGAACTATTCTTAATAGTGATAGAAACTATTAAAAAACACATAGGAAACTAATTTAAAAGGAAGGTACGGGACCTATAGTGAAAACGATAAGTTTTATTGAAGGATGCAAACCAAGAACTAAATAATTGGAACACTATTTTGTAATTCTACACAGAAATTCCTAATATTAATAAGCCAGTATTTTACCAAATTAATTTGCAGTCAATGCAACTGCAATCATAATCTCAATGGAAAAAAGGTTCCTCTTTGTTGCTACTTTGAACGATTTTGAAGTTTAAAATAAATGCCTCAGAGTAGAAAAACAAACTTCTGCAACTAGAATAACATGATACTGGCTCAAGAATGGAAAAACGGGTGAATATAATAGGGAATTCAGAAGCAGATCCTCATTATCCAAGGACTTAAAATTCTCAGATTGCAAAAGGTCATCACAACATTGTTGGTGGGAATCTGGATGGTTTTGTGTTGGAAGATTGCCTGTTTATCCACTTATATGAGAAATATACCTATCCTTCGATTCTATCCTCTAGAAGTAAAATCAGTAGTTCATAAGGTTACGTGCACAAGAAGGTTTACGGTGTTATTGTTGCTGCAGCAAAACAGGACACAGCCTGTTGTCCACCAGGATTGGGATGGTTGACAAATTGTGAAATCTTAAAGGATCAAAAAAACAAGTTAGATATTGATCTGGAAAGTCTAGAATAACAATGTATCAAGCTGTGAACAGTGAAGACATTAGGTGACTAGCATTGGAAAGTCATTTTTACTTCAATGCGTTTTTTGCATGCTTTGACATTTTCACAATAAAAATGCACTTTCTGGGGCGCCTGGGTGGTGCAGTCGGTTAAACGTCCGACTTCAGCCAGGTCACTTTCTCGCGGTCTGTGAGTTCGACCCCCGCGTCAGGCTCTGGGCTGATGGCTCAGAGCCTGGAGCCTGTTTCTGATTCTGTGTCTCCCTCTCTCTCTGCCCCTCCCCCGCTCATGCTCTGTCTCTCTCTGTCCCAAAAATAAATAAACGTTGAAAAATGCACTTTCTTTTATAAGAAAATGACCTATCTCGTTTTTCTTTTTAAATAATGGTGCTTGGAATATTATGCGTCCATAAAAATAATAAGTTCAGAGGCTACTGAGCAACACAGGCAATTGCTCATGATATACTGTCAGGTAAAAGAAAAAGCTGGAGGAGCGCCTGGTGGCTCAGTCGGTTAAGCGTCTGACCCGATTTCGGCCCAGGTCATGATCTCATGGTTTGTGAGATCAAGCCCCGTGTCGGGCTCTGTGCTGACAGTGTGGAGCCTGCTTGGGATTCTCTCTCCCTCTCTGCCCCTCCCCTGCTCATGCTCGCTCTCTCTCTCTCTCTCAAAATAAATATATAAACATTAGAAAACAAAAAAAAGGCTAGATATGAAACTATATATAGCATATGAAGCCAAATTTGTAAATATACATATTCATGCATGAAAAAAAAAACTGGAAGAAAATGCAACAGTATGTTTATGGTGGTTAATTCTAGGGTTCTTTGGTTTTATTATTTATATTTTTGTGTGTCTGTGTCTGCATTTTCTAATTTTTTTTCACTGAACATGTTTTACTTTAAAAATAGAAGAGGGGCGCCTGGGTGGCTCAGTCAGTTAAGCGGCCGACTTCGGCTCAGGTCATGATCTCACGGTCCGTGAGTTCGAGCCCCGCGTCGGGCTCTGTGCTGACAGCTCAGAGCCTGAAGCCTGTTTCAGATTCTGTGTCTCCCTCTCTCTGCCCCTCCCCCGTTCATGCTCTGCCTCTCTCTGTCTCAAAAATAAATAAACGTTAAAAAAATTTTTTTTCAAAACAGAAGAAAAAGTCTTAAAGAGGGGAAGAAAGAAAGTGAATGCGTGTCCTTAGCATCTAAAAATGCTGTCACCCTGGGGCAACTGGAGGCTTGTTCATATGAAAACAGGCTGCAAAGTATGGCTCCAGGTACCATCCACACCAGACTGGGACACATGAGGAAACCAGATCCAGACCTGGTGGAATTTACTCAGCCAGTGTTCATGATGTAATAATCTTTGTGAACCTTCTAAGCCGGGGCTTGGCAACATGTATTTGGCACATGAAAGTACTGGCCAGGCAGGTCGGGACGTGCATCTGTGGGTGATCGTCAGCACACTTGGATCCTTTCCGTCACCTGAGTCAGAAGGCTTTGCGGGCAGAGCCACCTTCTCAGGCATCCAGAGGCTACCAGGCAAGTTGGACAGCTGCCCCTGTCCCTCTGAACTGACTGTCCACATTCGAGGGTGGGATCGCCCACCTCTGCCCCCAGGCCGGGCTCACACCTTGAGACCTACGTTCTCAAACCCAAGTGAGACCTCAGACAGGTGGAGTATTGGCTTCTCTACTGTAGGTTCTTGGATACGTGGATAACCATTCTTTTTTTTAATTTTTTTATTATTTTTGAGAGGAGGGGAGGGACGGGGGGGCGGGGAGAGAGAATCCCAAGCAGGCTCTGCGTTGTCAGCACAGAGCTGGACGGACATGGGGCTCGATCTCACAAACCATGAGATCATGACCTAAGCCAAAATCAAGAGTCAGATGCTGAACTGCCTGAGCCACCCAGGTACCCCGACATAGATAATCATTTTTTTTTTTTAATTTTTAATGTTTATTTATTTTTGAGAAAGAGAGAATGAGCAGGGGGAGGGGCAGAGAGAGAAGGAGACACAGAATCCGAAGCAGGCTCCAGGCTCTGAGCTGTCGGCATGGAACCCGATGCAGGGCTCGAACCCACGAGCAGCGAGATCATGACCTGAGCCGAAGTGGGACGTTCAACCGACTGAGCCACCCAGGCGCCCCAATAATCACTCTTTAATAAACTTTGTAAAAATAAACACATGCACACATTTTCCTCAGGGCCAGTCGAATTTAAGAGGTTAGCTTCTCTGACCTTCACTCCCTCTGGGAAAAGGATGATTTCACCTGCCCCCTCTCCTGTTTCGAGTTCAGAGGAGCCCCCTGCCCTCTGCCCCCACTAGGGTCAGAACTGGAGGGAGAGGCATTAAGCATTGCCAGAAATAAAAGGAGATGGAGAAAAGAGGTGTTTCCAGAGTTTCTCTCCTGGACAGAAGAGCATGTTGGCTGAAGTACGTTAGCAAGCGATCAGGGATGAGTAGAGGTCATGGAGACCTTGCTAGGGAGGATCGATCCGGTTCCCTGTGGGGCTCCCTTTGGCCAAGTGGGGGTGGTGTGAGTCTGGGGTGGGCACTGGGTCTCCCGAGCCCCAAGGGCTGCCTGCAGGGTCCCCCACTCTGTCCTCCCCAGGCAGTGTGCAGCCTCTCCCAACAAGCCATGTCACAGGCATGTGTACCGGGGCTCCAGCCTTTCCTGCGAGGCTCAAAGTTTTGGGGAGCGGCCGGATCCAGAGGTGAATTCTCACGCACATCCCTGCATGACTACTCAGTAAATGCAGGGGTCTGAAGATGTCAGTTTTGCCGATGGCACTTTGCTGAGCCAGCCCATTGTTCCCTCAGGCTAGTGGCTGGGGGGGGGGGTACTGCTTCCTTCCTCAGCTGCCCAAGTAGGAGGGAGGGGTGGGGATTAACCAATGGTGCTGTGTCCACTATGTTCACAGGCTGACCCAGCCCTTGTCCCCTGCCCCTGGGTCTCACCAGAAGCCAGGATCTGTGGCCTATGGCTGGCCTCATGCCCCTCTAGGTGGTCAAAGTCCCTTTCTTTCATTTTCGTTTTCCCTGCTCAGCCACGCATGGTTGAGACTGATGTCCCCCGAGCACTGGAATTTGGGGTCTAGGGTATCCCTGGAGTCAGTGCTGACTGACACACACACCACGCCAACACTGAGTTTATATTAACGATAACCTCGGGGCGCCTGGGTGGCTCCGTCGGTTGGGCGTCCGACTTCGGCTCAGGTCATGATCTCACCATCCGTGGGTTCGAGCCCCGCGTCGTCAGGCTCTGTGCCGACAGCTCGGAGCCTGGAGCCCGCTTCCGATTCTGTGTCTCCCTCTCTCTCTCTGCCCCTCCCCCGCTCAAGCTCTGTCTCTGTCTCTCTCAAGAAAATAAACATTAAAAAAATAATAATTATATATTAATGACAAGCTTCCAGTTGGTGCCTGAAGAAGCCGTCTGGGCCAAGGGACAGTTACTGTATCAATTACTGACCAATGTGATGGCATTCAGTTACTCCCAAATCCCACCATAAAAGGGCATCAAACCTACCTAATGTAGGCCCATCTAAAAGGAGGCCGCACCCGGGGAGGGCTCAGTCCTCTCCCCTGTCAGCAAGTATTTCTCTTGGGACCACTTTCATTATCTTGTCAGCACTCGGGGGAGTCACAAGACTCTCAGGTCTATTTAGCTGTTGGTTTAAAGCCGCTCGTGTCCGTAAAGGGATCCCAGGTCTTGAATCATTTGCCAAACATCTGGTGCCCTGTAATTTCCCTAGACTTCGGACTCAAATACACTGGAAGTGGTCAGTACAACACAGAGAGCGGGCGAGCAAGCTCGGACCCCCGTGAGTGAACTGGCAAACTGGTCTTGTTTCCGATCCCATCCGAAGATGGATGGGCAGACCCCAGAAGGCGCCCTCCCCTCCAGACCCCCAAAGGAACGCCTGCTGCCCGCCCCTCCCCTTCCCCTCCCCACCCCCCCCGCTCAGGTACCTGAAGAAGTATGGCCAGAAACCTCTTCTCAGCCTCATTGCGGCCGTAGCACTGGAAGCTATGTGTGTAGAGCGAGTACACGTAGCCGTAGAGGGACACTTTCATGATATGGCTGCTGTTCATCCCCACCTTGTCTCCGGCCGCGAAGGATATTTGGGTAGAGGCACCACCTAAATCCAGGGCACCTGTGGTCTCCACTCCGTTTGGATGCACCCACATATGCCACAGGTTCTTCTGCACGGTGGGGAAAGGAAACAAGAGAGAAGGCCAGAGGCACCATCTCTGTTTGCCCGGGACTCTCCACCCAAGGCCCAGCTCTTTTTGCTAAGAAGTCTGACATGAGCATCTGGAGGCCGAAACGCTCTTTTATTTCAAGGGTGGCGAACTCAAATGCTTCCAGGGGCTAGACAGGCAACGTAAACGAATGAGGTAGGTTAGGTGGGGACGACAGGGAAGGTTAGGTGGGGGACTGTGGCAAACCGGGGACCGCGCGAGCCACGTTCTGTTCCGGTCTAGCCACACTCTTCCGGTTGGTTATTGCCAACGTGAGCCCACTGGGACCAGTGCTTCCAGCTTTTGCAGGTTGTGGGGGTCAGGGAAAGCTAGAAATGCGGATCTGTATGTGACGTTTCTTTGTGTGTGTGGGTGTGACATTTCTAAAATATGAACTGCTGGCAATTAACTAAAATTTAAGAATATATTTGAGGGGGAACAAGATAGGTGTTGGGCTGGATAAGGCTCACGTCCTCTGAAACATGGTGATTGTCCCTTGGGGTCGGCTTTCCTTTGCGCAAGGGGCAGGGCAGGGTAAGGGACCCGGGGACACAGGACGGTTTGGGAAGCAGACTGCCCGAGGGCTCTGGAAGTTCCAGAGGGCTGTGGAGCTTCTTAGAAGAGTCATTCTCCAGCTACCCTTCAAAAAACCCACAGCCTTTAGATTTAGATCCCCCCACCTCCAATTTCTTATCAGCTAGTAAAGTGATGCTATTCCCTCTCCCCTGTGCATTTGGTCCTATTTACGATGCAGTGTTTTTGCCCCAGCTCTATGTGTATTTTCTTAGCTATTGTCTCATAGTTGTTTCCTCAATGCAGTATATGCTAGGGATGACACAGGACAGATGCCCCTGTCAGCATGCACCTCTGCTTAAGTGACCACCCACAGGGGACGGGGTAGATAGCAAAATTAAAAACCATGCATTTGTTTTCACACACCTCCAGGAAATTTCCCATTAAATAGTTGGCTGTAATCCATCCATATATCCCTTCCTCTTGCCCAGAAATGATTTGAGCACCCCTAAAATCAAAGGGCTGGGACTTGAAGTAGTTTTGGATGCTGGCAAGGACTTCATTAGCTGCTGTTTCATTCTGTAACCTATGCAAGGCACAGAACACAAAAGGCTGAGTGCCTGGACAAGAGAGTCTTCAAATAATCTCACTCAGGTGAAAAGGCAAACCTCCCCACCCCTCCGCTGGCAGGGATGATTTTCCAGATGTGTGCAAAACTGGCAACCTTTCGCAAGTCAAAACCTCCCAGGCAACCAAGGCAGATGCCCTTGTTACCTGTCACACCGCCAAGCAAACAGCTTTACGTAAAAACACCCCTTGTTCTCTCCTCCCCTACCTGTTCCTGCCTCGTTCGCTAGCAACCAGCTGACCAAAAGGGCCTTCTGCTTAATCACCACTGCTCTGTCTCAGATCAGCACAGGCAAGGGGGTTGGTGAAGGCATAGGGGTGGCATAAGGAATCCGCTGGGGGCATCATACAGGAGCCCTCGTCAGGCCAGAAGGAAGGGGGATCTTTAGGAGGAGGGGGGGAAGAAAGAGGGTGAGGCGTTCAGCAGTCGCTGCTTTGCTCTCAGGGAAGGCTTCATCATGAGGGTATATAACGGCTATCATGGCCGTCAGTGGATTGGAATCCATCAGTGCGCTGACCCACGGGAAAGTGGAAACATAGTATTCTAATATCACCCATGACGGGGCTTTATACTATTGTTCACTGGCTGTCATTTTACCTTATGGAAGCACATTCACTTGGGAGGGTATCTCCCCTTTCATCACGGGGTTAAGAAAACCGGGGCACTGGCTCACTATTGGCTCAAGGAGGAGAAAGAGCCACGCCACAAGCTGAGGTCCATTCTAATTCAGCCACAAGTGATCACTGTTTGGAAAGTAATCCAAGAGTCTTCCTAGTTTTATCAGTTCCCCTCCCAGAGGATTCTCATTAAATGCTTTTTTTTTTTTTTTTTAATAGTTGACTTTTCCCTCAATGGAAACATCAGCTAGATCCTCAGAAGGAATGGATTACCATCAGAAAGTTTTACAAGGAGGAGTTAATATTTAATTTATTCAAATGGGACATTCACTGTTTTCCCAAGTGGCGAACGTCCTATTCCATGGTTTTTGTCAGGGGCTATAAGTCACAGAGTCTTCTAATTATTCCTCACTGAGAGGAGTGGGAGAAAAAGCAACTAAGAGAAAGTCGGATGCTTTGTTTCCATAAAAAAGGAAAAGGCAGAAGGAAGGCATTTCTGTATCCTTTCTTTCAGGTAAACGCAATCATTTTGAAACACCCTGGAGATTCCAAGCAGGGCAAAGAAATGCAACTTCTTCCCACGTTCTGTTCGGTCAACGAGGATAGAGGGATAGAAACAAGGAGAGGAAAACCTCAAGGAACAGGCCCAATCCAACCGAGGGTGCTTCGTGATTTCTCTTAATCATCATGTTAAAGTGGCTCTGTTGGTTTGTTTCTGTGTATCTTCTTTATGCCCACACATATAATTTTATGTTACTGGCACCACAGACAAAGTGGCTTTGAAGCAATATGAGTGTCATCTTTGGGGGATAAAGCCTTATTTTCAAAGTTCAGAGCAGGCTTTACCCTGGGTAGATTTAAGTTTGATTTTTAAAAAAAAAAAAACTATTTTTCTTGGGGCGCCTGGGTGGCTCAGTCACTTGAGTGTCTGGGTCTTAATTTCAGCTCAGGTCATGATCTCAAGGTTCGTGAGTTTGAGCCCCACATCAGGCTCTGTGCTGACCGTGCAGAGCCTACTTGAGATTCTCTGTCTCCCTCTCTCTCTCTCTCTCTCTCTCTGCCGTTCCCCTGTGAGCTTGCTCTCTCTCTCTCTCAAAAATAAATAGACATTAAAGAAAAAGAAATATATTCTCTTAAAAAATAAAAATAAAAACTATTTTTCCTTTATTTCAAGGTCAAGGAGCTACAATAATGGGGGAAAAAAAGAGAGATCGAAAGGGCACTTGAACACAGTGCAACTGGGCTAAAAGTCATGGCTACAAATCTAGAAGGAACTGCTAAATTGAATGAAATGAGCTGTTTGTTTCCTAATAGCTGCAAAGGCTTTGCCTGAGGTGAAGTGCAGAAATTCCACTAATTTTTTTTAGAGGGAGGAGAGGGGCAGAGAATCCTAAGCAGACTCCACATCAGTGTGGAGCCTGACATGGGGCTCGATCTCACAACCGTGAGATCGTGAGCGGAGCTGAAATCAAGAGTCGGACGCTTAACTGACGGAACCACCCAGGCGCCCCAGTGAAAAACCACTCTTGTAAAGCAGATTGCAGCGAGATCGTGTACGTGAGTAGACGCCACGTAACTGTGGGTCGCACTCAGGATCGCTGCTAGCACACCGGGGTCAGAAGACCAGGCATCCAAAACAGTTTTTACTTTTCTAAAAAACTAGAGGTATACCCCATGGGATTTCATGTCACCTGCCTTTTTTTCCCCAGAGTTCTCGGGAAAATCACCAAGGTGGAGGGAATCCCTTTTAGAGCAGTCTCTTTCTGGGTATTAAAATAAAGACTAAAAGCGTCCCAACTTTTAAATTTATGGCAGAATATGGGCTTCTTTCTTTCGGATTTGTCCCCAGGCAGAGAGTTACATTCTTGGCAAGGCTCAACACATTCTTGATTTCGGTCAGATGGGCTCCGTGGGGCCACCCCAGCCCTTACCTCAGCAAGCGCATCCCCGCCGTGGCCCCCAGGTAAATGCGGGTGGATCTATGGAGGTGGGCTGGAATCTGCCCCTGGACTTTTTGCATGCAGTCCTCAAAGGCTTTGGGCACATCTTGGGGGTTTTTCCCATAGCTGGAGATCCCAGAGCCTGAGGAGCAAGCAGTCAGCACTTCTTAGCATTCCCAGGAACCAACAAGAGTACTACAACTTCGAAATAAACACCAAATCGGCTTTGGGAAGCAGTGGGTTCGAGTGGGGGGGTTGAAAACAGGTGGAGGTGCTAAGTCCCGTGCGGTCACACTGAAGTGTCAACTCCCCAAATACAGAAGGAAGGAATTACAAAAGTGAAAACATGAAACAGGATCTGCTTAAGAAAAAGGTCTCATTACGGAAATTTCAAACATCAACAGAAGTAGGGAAGAAGGTATAATGGACCCCCTTGTACCCACCTCCCAGCTCTCACAATGATCACCTCTGGTGTCGTCTGTTCTCTCTCCCCACAGAACGAACTGCAGAGATGGTATTATTTCATTCTTTTTTTTTTTTTAAATGTTTATTTATTTTTGAGACAGAGAGAGACAGAGCATGAACGGGGGAGGGGCAGAGAGAGAGGGAGACACAGAATCGGAAGCAGGCTCCAGGCTCCGAGCCATCAGCCCAGAGCCCGACGCGGGGCTTGAACTCACGGACCGCGAGGTCGTGACCTGAGCTGAAGTCGGACACTTAACCGACTGAGCCACCCAGGCGCCCCTCATTTCATTCTTGAAATACTTCACTATGTTTCACTAAAATATACAAATAATTCTTCTTCTTCTTCTTTTTGTTCAGCAATAATCGTATCTGCTTTTTGCCCCTCTAGTCTCCTTTCACACGACCTGCCTTTTGGAAAGTGTACTTGTGTTTTGGTTTGTTTAAAGATTTTATTTAAAAAAATGTTAATGTGTATTTGTTTTTGAGGGAGAGACAGAGCATCAGTGGGGGAAGGACAGAGAGAGAGGGAGACACAGAATCTGAACGAGGGGCCAGGCTCTGAGCTGTCAGCTGTCAAACTCGGGAACAGAGAGGTCACGACCCGAGCCAATGTCAGATGCTCAACTGACTGAGCTACCCAGGCGCCCCTAAAGATTTCATTTTTAAGTGATCTCTACATACAACGCAGGGCTCGAACCTACAACTCCAAGATCAAGAGCCACATGCTCCACTGACTGAGCCAGCCAGGTGCTCTAGTAAATTCACTTCTTCACAGAATTTCCACCCAATGGGTTTTGAGACACAGTAAAAGGTGGGACAGGAAAAATGAAACAAAAATTCAAATCTATTCCATGTGTTCAAACAGAGGGGAAAAAAGGAATCTTGTCATGATTTATCTTCAGGAAACGTTGTGGCATAACTATATGTAATTTAAGATGTTATCCTAAACATTAAATATGAAAGAATACCAAAAAGTCCACGTTTATCAATGTCAACAAGAAATAACACAGCTAGAGAGACCTATAACTCAAACAAACCCATGACAGGGTTCCTCAGCTTGGTCAGAAATCTCCATGAAGCTGAAATGAACGATCACAGAAAGAATTGAAAGTAGGGTTAGGCAAGAATTCTTTTAAGAATTCTTTTAAAAGAATTCTTTTAGGCAGCGTGAGCACCTGCCTGCTATTACGCCTGTAGAAACGAACAGAACCAAATTCTAGTTAAGGTGCCCGTTTTCTCCATATTCATCTTTTCCCTCCCTCTCCCCCTCCCCCCACCTCTCTCTTTTTCTCTCCCAGTTTGTTTGAATTAGAGTCCAAATAAATTCCATCCCTTCCAGTTGGCTTGTGTGTCTCTTGAGTCTCTCTTTTTTAAAAGATTATTTATTTATTTTGAGAGAGAGAGAGAGAGAGAGCGTGCACGCATGCACAAGTGGAGGAGGGGAAGAGAGAGAGAGAGGGAGAGAGAGAGAATCCCAAGCAGGCTCTGCACAGCCAGGGCACAGCCCCATGCAGGGCTCAAACCCATGAACCCCGAGATCATGACCTGAGCCGCAATCAGACGCTTAACCGACCGAGCCGCCCAGGCGCCCCTATTTTTTATTTACTTTTAAATAAGCTCTGTGCCCAATGTGGGGCTTGAACTCATGACCCCAAGATCAAGAGTCAGATGCTCCACCGACTGAGCCAGCCCGGTGCCCCTGTATATTTCAGTTTGGAATCCCCAGCAAGAACAGTTACCGGCAAACAGTTGGCAGTCAATACATATTTGTGAGATAAATGAATCAATCAATCAGTCAATGAGATTTTCAAACCAGTATGAAACTCTATACTAAGAGGATCATGCAGTTCAATCTAGACCAGCCAGAGCTGGTCTCTGGAAAGGGACTGGTTAGGAACCTTGCTGGAATGTCAAAACTTGGGGTATCTGAGCATGTCACCTGAGACCTATTTGCATAAGGTCCCATAAGCCTCCTAGAGGGAAGACGGGATTGGGCTCATGGGATCCTGGGATTCACAACCCTAAGAAAGGAGGGCTGGAACTGCTATTCCAATCTGGAGAAAGGCGGCTGGACAGATGACACAAACCTTACTCGAGGATATGTACCCAAGCAAAGGATGCTTTCAAAACTGTAATGGCCAGGTCCCCAAAGCAACTCCTTAAGGCATTTCAATGGAGGAGATGGCTACACTTAGGCCCCAGTAGAGTTCAAGCACTGGTTTAAAGAGAACACGTGAATGTCCTTTGTGGGAGGAGACAGCAGCAGGCTTGAGAACCGCACACCGGGAAAGACAGGAGGGGCGTGTAGGGGACCGGTGCCCTCCAGGGAATGGCTTTACGACAAACAGCCAGAGCTTCAGACACCAGCATGGGGACCAGCAGCTAAGGCAGCACCCGGTGAACTCAGGAAAACAGCGGCAAGTGAGGAGTGATGATACTCACCAGGTCCCTCCTCGCCCACAAGAAAGAAATCTCCAAGAGCCTGGTTATCTGGGAGACACTGCAGGGCAAGCAAGCGTTCACCACCCCCTCAGACTGGCCAAGGCAGGGGAGCCCTGGGAAATTTGCAACTGGGAAACCAGAAACCCAAATTATCCTTGGACATGCCACGTGTCTTCAAGGCGATGGCACTTGCCAAACTTCAACTCTGTATTTTGCGATTTAGTTTGTGGTCTTCTGGTCATTTGGAGTATATATATGGATCCCCGAGGCTACTACGATCAAAGGGAAGACTCATTTATGGATATGATGTGGGCTCCATGACCCTGCCCCTCCCCTAAATCACATCCTGGGTGGCCAAGGGCCCCTCCCATGAAGGTCACATCTACCCCTATAGCCAGAAGATCATCAGGACTGACTTGGCTGAATTGCTCTCCGGGTCTAAAGACAGATCTGGACAGACTAACTTCGTGGCAAGAAAATCCAGGAGCTCTAAACCGTGCCATGAATAATAATCGCTAACACTTACTAAGTGCTTACCGCGTGCCACGCATTTGTTACCTGCTTTACACATATCACGTCACTAAATCTTCAAATGATTCCCAGGGGATGGGCATTACTATTCTCATGCTTCGTATTTTAGAGATGAAGAGGTCAAAACTCAGAGAGGTCAGAAACATCCCAGAGCTCACACAGGAGGGATGAGGTGACGTCTTAACGACTACCCTACACGACCCTCTCTTTTCTGGAAGTGGCTGGTCTCACCTTTCAAAATGAACATCCTGCTGCCGTCTTTCACGCTTGAAGGGGAGGAGATGGCTCAGAAGTGAGGACAGCAGAGAGGGGATCTCCGGCTGAGCTCCGAGCAAGGCCGTGGCCACCCGTGTCTTGTGGATAACAACGCAATCGGTACTCAGAAAACATCCGAGTGCCCTGTTGTGAGAGAGGCCAGCCAGACGCCCCTTCAAATTAAGGCTTAGGGTCTCCGCTGTCAGCTCCTTCATGGTTTGCCTTAGCTGCAGACAGCTGCCTTGCTCAACGTCTTGCTCTTCCCAGGATGCCGCCATCCAACAACTGAGGGCAACGGGGGTGTCACAGCCTAGCCAACTTGGGCCACGCAAGATAACTGATCACCCGGAGCTCCGTCAGGCCCATGTGGCAGTATGACTTCTCTTTCTGGCCAGTCCTCCTTCTCCCTTCCCCCACAGGTATGGATCTCTCACAATCACCTTGCATCCCAAACTCTGTCTCAATATCCGCTCATCGACAACCTAACCTGGACACCTAGGTACCAGGGTAGGTGAGCTCCTGGCTGCCCTCCATTGAAAGGCAGATGATCAGAATTCGCCCTGTTATTCAAAGATCTCTGTTAGTCTCCCTGTGGGAAAGGCTAATTCTGCTTCCCAGCTTTTTCAATGCCATGACCCCAGAGATGATTATCTTTGGGCAGATCATGGAGGCAAATGAAGGAGGCTGCTTGGGGCCGGGGGAACCTGTCCAGGGTCTCTAACCTGTTGTCCGTGGGCTGAGGGTATACCTCAGTAACACATTCAGGATGTGTTAACATCCTGGTCAGGAAGCTCCAGGCCAAGTCAGAGATCATGATGCTCTGAAGAGGGTGGTTTTTAGAAAGGCACACACATAAGGGATGGATCACTGGGTTCTACCCCTGAAACCAATGCTACACTGTGTTTGAATGTAAATAAGTAATTTATTTAAACAATAAGTTATTTAAATAAATACATTTAAAAGAATAAAAAGGCACACACACACTAACTGGGGTTGGTTATGTGTACCAAAGACTTAATTGTGGGGTACGTGAGGCTCAGTCGGTTAAGTGTCTGACTCTGGGTTTCAGCTCAAGTCATGATCTCACGGTTTGTGGGTTCGAGCCCCACACTGGGCTCTGCACTGACAGTGTGGAGCCTGCTCAGGATTCTCTGTCTCCCTCTCTCCCTGCCCCTCCCCCCACTCGTTCTCTCTTTCTCCCCCCCCTTCTCAAAAATAAATAAACCTTAAATATAAAAGACAAGATTATAAAACTTTCACTGAAGGATATCTTTATGATCTCAGGCTAAAGGATTTCTTAAATACGCAAGAGCAAAACCATAAAAGAGAAGACTGATAATTGTGCCTACATAAAAAGAACTCCTATTCACCAAAAGACACAATGAAGAGACTTAAAAAGACAAATCATTAGCTGTGAGGAAATAGGAGAACAACATAATAATAATGCTAGCTGGGCACTCATATTCACAATATGTATAAAGAACTCCGGGGGCGCCTGGGTGGCTCAGTCGGTTAAGTGACCGACTTTAGCTCAGGTCATGGTCTCACGGTTCATGGCTTTGAGCCCCACGACGGGCTCTGTGCTGACAGCTCAGAGCCTGGATCCCGCTTTGGATTCTGTGTCTCCCTTTCTCTACGCCCCTCCCCCACTCATGCTCTGTCTCTCTCAAAATAAATAAACCTTAAAAAAAAAAAGAACCCCAATGAGTAATGAGAAAAAGTCAAGAATAGGAATTTCACGAAACCAGAAATGATCATGTGACATATAAATATAAAATACATAAGCATATTTATAACTTATAATGTTATAAGTAAATTAAAATATAAATATACTCAACCTTATCGCTTCCATAATCATGGAAACACAAATGCCCATCAACAGGGAAGAACGTATGAGCTTCCTCTCCTCCCTATTAACACACATGGATCTTAAAAACCCGACGTCCGTAAACGAAGCAAATTACAGAATCAATGTTGACTCCATTTATGTGTATACATGTTTGATCCCGCTTTCAAAAGCAGGAAAAACTAAACGCATAAGGATGAAACTGTAAGAAGGACAAAGGAAACAGTGAATGTAAAATTCAGGCTATGTTGTGGAGGGTCATTAAAGATGCCGAGAATGTTCTGTCTCAAGGGTGGGCATCTCTCAGGCCAAATCCAGTTCATCACCTTTTTTTTTTTTTTTTGTACAGCCCATGGGCTAAGACCGTTTTCACAATTTTAAATACTAGGGAAAAAATTAAAAGAATATGTTGTGACACTTGAAAATTATATGAAATTCAAAATTTCAGGGTCTATAAATCAAGCTTTACTGGACCCGAGCCATGGCCGTCTGGTTATGCCTTGTCCATCCATCTCTACCACCGCCAACCCCCACCCTGACATACACGGCCAATTAGAATACAATTCCCCTACTGGAATACAATTTTCCACGACTCCCTCATGTTTCTGCATGTCCTAGGAGCAGAAGCCCCGACTGCCTTTGCTTCGGATTATACTTTCAAGGCTCAGAAGATAGAGACAGTGTTTTCCCCCCAGATCAAGAGGCAGGCATTATAAATGTCTCAGATTCCCTAATCTCGGGGTTCCTCTTCTGTAATACGACCCACCGTGCGAGCAGATACTATCTGGCCCTCCTTACATCACCTGGTGCAAAGTGAAACTCAGAGAACCAGCACAAGAAAATGCTGATACTCTGCCTACCGCTAGTACTATGAGTAAGAAACCATCCTTTGTTCTGACCCAGGAGACTTGTGCCTTCCGTCAGCATTCAAGCAAGTGTGGCAGGGTAAAATCTCACACCACGCACCGCCATGTTTTAGACATGAGAAAACTGAAGCCCAGAGGAAGGGGGTGACTGGCCCAAGGTCACTGCATGGATGGGGAGTGCCACTACCATTGGATGACATATGTTCCTGACGCCCAGTGCAGTGCTCATTCCTGCCTCCAGACAGCTTCTTGGGATCCCTCCAGGCCTCCGAAGGCCCTTAGGACTCTCCCTTGCTTCCCTTTGGGCCTCCTGCACACAGTCCGGGCCTTACCTTTCACACTACACTTGAAGGTTTGACTGACCACTCCAGTATTATTCTCCTTCTCCGCTGGCCACTGATAGACGTAGACGGTGGTTCTGGAAGACCCGGCATCGAGCACGATTCCGTACTGAACAAAAGGGGGAAGGGAGAGTCAGAAATGGGCTGGGCCTCTCTGAGGACTCTTCTCCAATGGGCCACCGAGAACCCCGAATACTCTCCAGAGGGTAACCCATACTGCTTCATTTGGGGAGGGGCTGACCAAGGGGAAAAACCGAGTTTCTCCAAACCAACTTTGTCTCCTTGGGCTGTGGGGAAGGGGGTGGGGGTGGGGTGGGTCAGGTGTTCTGGGGCATGGTTCTCACTCTTGGCCCACATTAGAATCACTTGGGGAGTTTTGGAAACTCCCAGGGCCAAGGCCACATCCCAGACCCATTAAATCAGAATCTCCGGGAGCGGACCCAGGCATTGCAGTTTCTAAAGCTCCCTTGGTGATTCCAATATGCAGCCAAGGTTGAAAATTAATACTCCGAGGGTCTTGTTCCCTGATTCTTCCTCTTCCAGACCTCTGAGGTGGGGGGACAGAAGCCACCTGGGCCTCAGGAGGGAAATGAAAATAGTCAGTCGCCTGCTGCCCTCTGTTCTTCAAACTTCCAGGCCAATAAGCCTGAAGTAAATATAGGAAGTTCTCACAAGGGTGACACACGTCAATACCTGCACTGGCCTGCAGAATGAAGGTATTCACAATTCAGGAGAAAAACCCCAAAATGCCAACTAACGTTGACATACTGTCCCCCTTTGGTAACACGGTACATGGACAGACAGGGGGGTCTGCTAGGGCAGTGCCAGGACTAGCTGTGCTCAGGAGAGCAGGCTAGGAGTCCTGGACCATGTCCCCACCTTGAGGCAGGCACCAGGAAGCTTCCTCCCCTGAGGGTGTGGCCCAGCCCAGGCCCTGGACCAAGCCTGAGCAGGAAAGGGCATGCGTTAGCAGCCTACGGGGATTGGAATGAGTAATGCTGACCTAGGTCAGTATGTGCGTGGGCCCGGAGTCAGCCCAGGGCAGTGGAGGCTTCTGGAGCTTTTCTCCAATTCCACTGCTGTTGGGTTAAGCCAGCTGGTCTCAGGGAGGAAGATGAATTTGGGTTCTGGAAGCAGGTCGAACTCAGACGGATGCTTGCTTGCTTTGCGACCCTAGGCAGCAAGAGGCCTAACGTCTCTGGGTTTCCTCATGGGCAGACAACTTAACTTGCAGAAGTAAACAGGCCCTATGCCTAACACTCATGGCTGCTCAATAAACACAGGTGATATGGAAAGATCAACAAAGCAAAATAAACAAAACCACAAAGACCAGAGGAAAGAGAAGTAAATAACACCCCTCAAATCCCACTATTGTTATAACACCTTGCTATACATCTTTTCTAACGGCCGCCTGTGCATACAGCTACATATATGAAAATGCGGTCAGACATATGTTTTCAATTCAACCCAGGATTATAGTGTACGTAGACCTTTCCAACGCTCTGTTCTTACATAAAAAGTATATCATGTACATCTCTCGCCGCCAATAAAAATACTGATATCGCTTTCAATACATTCCCCACCTCTTCCGTGAGATGTACAATAATCCATTTAACCAATTCCCTGACGCTAGCCATTTGGGAGGGCTCCAGCTTTCTACTATCAACAAACGCTTGTTTCATTTGAAACAAGGGGACCGAATAAAAACGGGTGGCCCTAGCTCCTCAATCGCAGCTTTCCCATTATATTGAGACGGAACATCCTGCGTCCGTCGGTACTTGAACTTAGACACCCTCCTAATCTCAGCCTTCAGTCTGACGAATGCTGACGGGGATCCTGACATGACACCCCCCGGGGGAACAAGGAAGGCATTGTTCACAGCCTGCTTACCCGGAGATTAACGCACAGGTGGCACTGAAGGAAACCGGGCACTCAAGCGATCTGAGCCTCCCTACCAGTCCGCTTTCTCTCCTCCCTCCTGCTGCCGACCCCCCACCAGCCCAGCACCGGCCCCTGGCCCCTCCACACCGGGTCCTGACTACAGGAGGGAGCACACGTGAGCAACCACTCCGCAGGGTCCCCACCCTTCCCAGATCTTCTGGATCCCAGCTCTTCACAAAGAGTGCGTTTTCCCTGTGAAGGAGGCTTGGGGCTGCTGTGCCAAGCTCAGGAAGGAGGAAGAAGGGCCATTTTCACGTTCATCGTCATCCCAGCTGGCATCCAATTTTCACCAAGGTGGGAGCAGCTGGCCCTCCCCTCGGGCACCTGCCGGATGTGCTGACAGGGACCAGCCCTGAGCCCGGGGCTACTCCTGAGGACCAGGTATCCACCCCACCACTGTTCGCTGACGTTTTCCGAAGTGGAAAAGTTGGTCTTTTTGAGAGCTCCCTTACCTAAATCAGCGGAACTCAATGTGGTTTGATGGAGTGGGTGGGATGGGGACTGATTTCATTCAGTTCAGCTGGGCAGTGAGTAACCCCCTGTCCA
Source organism: Lynx rufus (assembly GCF_022079265.1). Classification (NCBI taxonomy): domain Eukaryota; kingdom Metazoa; phylum Chordata; class Mammalia; order Carnivora; family Felidae; genus Lynx; species Lynx rufus. The sequence goes on along the minus strand of NW_025814867.1, from coordinate 8,153,824 downwards.
ACGCAGTGTCAGAAAGGAACGTGGCTTGAATGTAGAACTGAAGACACACTCAGTGGGTTAACCAAAAGGAAACAGTCTTCCGTGAGAACCCCATGATCCAAAACTTAAGGGATGTGTGAGCTTCTAACAAAAGCAAAAGTCGTAAGAACAGTTTTCTTAGATTTGTTATTAGCACTGTCATCATCATCCATGGCCATCACCATCATCATCCCTCTTGGCATAATAAGACGGATCCTAGCAGTAATACACATTTGTGGAGCACTTCTAATATGCCAGGCATTGCCCGAAGTGCTTTAGTGTTGCATCTACAACGGCAGGTGTGGTCATCCTTCCCACTTGACATATGGGAAAACTGAGGCTCACAGAGGTAAAGCATTGCCCACCGTCACAGACTTGGGCCCGAGCTTGGTTCTAACTGGCCATCGGACCTCTACACACAGCCCCCATGCTTTCACTGAATTCCAAGGAAACCAGGTCTAACAGGGTTGACTGTTTAGTAATGAGGTGCCTAGGGTGCCTCGGTAGCGAGTCGGTCGAGCACCCAATTTTGGCCCAGGTCCTGATCTCACAGTCTGTGAGTTCGGGCCCCGCATTGGACTCTCTGCCGTCAGCTCGGAGCCTGCTTCAGATCCTCTTCCCCCTCCCCCCACTCTCTGCCCCTCTCCCACTCACATGCACACACTCTCTCTCTCTCTGTCTCTCAAAAAAAAAGATGCCTGGTGCGTAGAGCAGACTTTCTTTGTTCAGACAAAAAGTCCCTCAAAAGCAAGCTTGTAGCTAAGTAGTATGCAGATCTGACTATACAGAGGAGGTGGACCAATGTGATGAAGAAGCCACATCTGTCTGGAAAGGAAGAAACTAATTATCCAACTTTCGCTCTCTAAGGGGTAACCAGGGAGGGCCACAAGGCACCAGAGATCCCGGCTGATGACTGATAACCAATGAGGGTTACAAGGGAATGTTTTTTTGTTTGTTTGCTTGTTTTTGAGAGACAGACCGAGAATGCAAGTGGTGAAGGACAGAGAGAGAGGGAGAGAGAGAATCCCAAGCGGATTCTGCACTGTCAGCACAGAGCCCAAGGCGGGGCTCACACCCACGCGGCATGAGATCGTGACCTGAGCCAAAATCAAGAGTCTGGACGCTTAACCGACTGAGTCACACAGGTGCCCCTACAAAGGAATGGTCTTAGCACAGCCTGGTCTCGTGGTTGTGCTTTGGAGAATAACGGCCAAGCACGGGAGTGTGACTCAATACGGGGATCTCATGTGACCTGAGCGGGACTACGTAGGCCCCTCCTGGACACTGATGTCCTGTGGCTGCAAGGGGCAGTGGCAATGGGGTACTGATCATACTGGACTGAGAAACTCCAGGGCTTCTAGACAGTTGTGATTGGGGCTGGGGAGGGAGAAGTCTCGAGAGGAAGAGATTGGACTTCATGAGAAGGAAGCAGGTGGGGGGCTGAGTAAAAAATAGAAATGATGCCACCATGTTTACTCTTCAGGCTGGTGGAGCAGGTTGGACCAGCAACAACGAAAATGGCACTGGGGACGCGTTGACCCTTGACTGAGTTTTGATACTTCTCCTCTTAAACTCCGATAGACCAGGGTTAGGTAAGCCAAGGTTGCATGTAATAGCCAGCTATCATGACCTTTCATTAGGGTCTTAAGGAAAATTCCAGCCCACCCCCACCCCCCACAGGCCATTGTGGAGCCGGCTCTCGTAACCAACTGTCATCTTTACACAGAGGCAAAACAACGTTCAAGGTTATGAAAACACAAACATAACAACGTAAAAGCCCTTGAATTCATTCAGCTTCACTTCCACAACTGCCCTTCCCACCCCTGGCACACACCGAAGAGCCAAACACAAGAGGCTTGTCCTCAACCTGAGAAGGGCTGCAGGTGGAATGTTCTTTCAAGTGGCCGTTCTGCTCCCGGTACCCCCGGCTCAGAACATCTGTCTTTTCTCACATTTAATCCACCCAGCTAAGCAGAATGAGTCCTCTGAGTCAACATTCCAAGGTGATACAACTTCTTGTCCCCTGCAACTGTGACTGGGGCCTGGCAGCGCGATTCTGAGCAGATTACAGATCCCCTCTTTGAACGAACTGTCTGCTAATTGGTGAGCGTGGTTCTTCTGGTCCTTCTAAACCCTCGTTCGAGGCCCTGTTTTCTGTTCTCTTTTGTTTCTTAGGTCCCACGTCTGCTATTTCCAGTGCGTGCAACTGTGAGAAGCGATCCACCCTTTCTGCTCCTCCGTTCTCACCCGTGAGTAATCATATCCACGTGGAATAGTCATGGAGGGTTCCCTGCCCACACTGCTCAGGCCTTACCGCTGTGCTGTCCAACCATGCGCTTTCCACGCATCTAAAGGCTTTCTCTAGTGGCCGAGCCCACCTGAGCGTGCAGCGTGCCAGAAATACGAGGGGTTAGTGTCTCCCAGGGAGCAGCCACTCCGCCAATGACTAGTGGAAGCTGGTCGTGTAAGTATGTCCTTGAGTGGGATACCTGTGAAGCAGGTGTTCCAGATGCCCTTTGGTAGAGGACTCACCTGGGGATGAGTTTTACACTGGCTCCCAGACTGAGAGTCCTCCCCAGGACTGAGCCCCCACTGCCCACAGTGGTAACCTGCTGGGTGGCAGGCCCTCCAGGGGCTGCCTTCCCTCCAGTCTCACCTCCCACCCCCTACCTGTGTTTCCTCGGGTCATTCCCAGATGGTCTGCTTTTACTCACATCTTTGATCAGGGGAACCCACCTGACCCAGGAGCCTGAGACATATGTGCTCCTCTCTTTCAATGGTAGCCTCCTTACTGCCCTGGGGTCTACTTTTCTCTACTCAGTTTACTCTTCTAGTCTTTTAATCCCTCCACGCCCCTCCAGTATGAACAGAGGACTTACCTCTTACCTCCTAAAACAAGTGAAAGCTAGCGGCTGTCAACTGCCTTAACCAACCCATCCCAAACTTCTGCAGGGCCTGAGGGAAAATTTTTTAAATGAAGACTTTTACTCTCCCTCCAAACTTCCACCCGTCCTCACCCCACACCCCTGGCCAATCCACAGAGCAAAGAGCCTCACGCACCTGTATGCTGACTACAGAAGGTGGGACAGCTCCGACCCCATATCCACGCTCTGTCTACACTTCCTGCAAATGGCTGCCCCTTTGCCACCCCTCAGATCACTGGTGAGGTCGGTCCTCAGGAGGAGGTCCACACAGACCCTGGCTTCTGGAGTCTCAGGCACCACAGCACATTCTAGAAGGGGACGCATGACTCTGGGTGGGCACATTCCCTTGAGCCATGGAGAGAGATAAACCTGGAATACAGCTAGAGCTGGTTCCTCTGAAATATGGGGTGTAAGAGTGGTTCCTGGGGTTTAAGAGTGGCATTAGTCTTGCCCCCAATTGGGGGGTACTTCCATCCCCCCGTTCAGCAAGCCTTCCTGCATCTGCGCCCACCCTCCCCCACCCATCCCTCCTGTGCAAAGGAGGATAAGTTCTCTAGTCAAGGTCAGTAGCTCCTCCTGGGTCCCTCATTCTGAACTTAGGATCAGGGAGAGGAGGGAGGTAGTGAAGAAAGCCCTGGCCTTGGGAACAGGAGGGACAAGGTTTTAGTTCCCATCCTGCCACCCACTGGCCAGACCCATGGTTCCTCACTTGCAAAGTGGGGGTGACAATGCTTGCTTTGTCCCCCTGCTATCGCTGCCGCAAGGGTTACACGAGATAATTCAGGGAAAAGTGCTCACCAAGCTGAAAAGTTTACAAAGCATAAGGAGATGGTGATACTCCTGGTTGCAATCCTGATTTTATGCAGTTTAGAGAAGAAGACCGTGCCCCGAGGTTGGGAAAATGGCTTCTCTTGGCCTTGGCTGTTGTCTTTAGACAACCAGATAATTTGTTTTTCTCTCGTCACTGAGGTTTTTTTTTTTTTTCTTCATGTTATTCATGGGGGCCTGAGATTTTTTTAAGTTTATTTATTTTGAGAGAGAGAGAGAGAGAGAGAGAGAGAGAATGAGCAGGGGAGAGGCAGAGAGAATCCCAAGCAGGCTTCATGCTGTCAGCGCAGAGCCCAACTCGGGGCTTGATCTCATGAACCGAGAGATCATGACCTGAGCTGAAATCAAGAGTCGGGTGCTTAACCGAATGAGCCACCCAGGCGCCCCTAGAGTCGGGGGGGGGGCTGAGATTCTTAAGTAAAATGTCTTATAAAAGAACCAAATGCCATCATCTAAAGGAGTTTTAATTTAATCCTTCAGAAAAGCAGCCTCAGAACGGTGGGTCTAACTCACCCACACAGCCGAGGCAATATTAGTTTCTTTTTTATCTCATAAAAATTAAAAAAACTTCTATTTCAAATACAGCCTTTGAATAGTCACTAAGAGCAGGAAGATGTAGACAGGATTCTTGAGGTCAAGGGTAAAGGCTAAATGAGGTTCAAATAACGGTTGGTTTTCTTGGCTCCTATGGCCCTATAGCTAAGAAGGGTTTGTACATTTTTAAAGAGTCATAGGAGACAAACAAACAAAAAAAAGATACGTGACAGAGACTATAATGACCTTTAAAGTCTAAATATGTAGTACTTAGCTCTTTACAGAAAAATTTTGCCAACCTCTACCCAAAATGACTGAAGGACTCTTTTCCCCTTCGTCTGACAGTCTTGCACAGGATCACCTCCCATCACCCTTACATCCAAGGCTGGGGTGATGTATATGGTTCTCAGACTGTCGGACATCATTTGAGAGGTCATTTGGGCACTTATCAAAAGGGCTAAGAGTAGCCTCTGAAACTGAGCACGGGTCCTGAGTAATTTTTCAAGGGGAAGAGTCAGAGGGATCATGGCACACTTTTAGACTCAAGAGAGGTTGCACAAATACAGCTCAAGGGGACCTTTTCAAGTCATTGATGTCTTGTTTACCAGGTCAGGCCAGAAGAGGAGGCTGGGTCTCCCTGTCTTCACTCATGGTCAGGGTTGTGTGGTCTTGGGAAATGTACAAGCTGCTAGATCTCTGGCAGCCTTCTGGAATCCTTGGCTACAAGGTCTAGCTTGGGCTCCAACAGTCAGGAGTCAAAGCAAGGCCACACGGTCCTTGGAGAAGGGTCACCATTATCAATCTGTAGTGTCAAACAGCACAAAGCTGGTATGTCCAGAGCTTCTCCCCTGGGTCTTATGTCAAGGATCCTTGGGTTCTTCCTTGGGTCTTCCCCCACGGGAGATGGGGTAAAGGGTTTTTTTCTAACTCATGGCCTTAGAATACCTGATGTCATAGCCCATCCCTTCAGTGCCAATCCCTTCACACTTACCTTCAGTCCTGGAAGGAGGACCTCTTTCTGGTGAAACTGGATGAGTGTGATGGTCACAAGCACCACAACACTCAAAATCAAGACCACCAAGGCGATGATGGCTGGGGTTCGGGAGAGGGCCTTGAGGCCTAAAATGGAAAGACCCAGAAGACACATGAGGGGAAAGTAGGAACAAGGCACTGGCCTTCTTTGTAGAATCCAAGGACTGGGTGCACGACTGCATGCCTACAGCACTTCCTCTGGCTTTAGTAAGGCCGAGACTTTTTAAGGCGGAGGAGTGATTGGGCTCCAAAGCCCATTTATCTTTTCTCCAGAGAGGGAACTAAAACGCCATTTGCAGAGAAGGTGTGCGTGCGTGGTTTAGTTTCCTGGTATCTCCCGAAACATGTTATGCATATTATCGGTCAGCCCTGAGATGCTTTACAATAACATTTACTTCAATGTAGATGAAAAAATATGGGTTTTCTATTAATGCCAGTGGTATAATATCTCATTTAAAAATAACATCAGACAAAGAGAAATGAATACTACGCTTCAGATATAGTCAATGATTATCAGGCTCAGTACTCAGTGACATACTGTCAAGGAAACAGTAACATGTATGAATTTCTGAAATATTTGAGTTTCCAGTAAGACGTCAACCTCAGCCATTTTTCCTGTGTCTGCAGGGAAGGTATAGGGTCTCCCCTACATTCACAAACAAAGAATCACTAGACCCACGCGTTCACTCCCAAAGGGGTCATGTCATCTCTGGTACCCGTAGTTTAATCACAACATGGAAACTATACTCATTTAAAAGCAAAACAAAACAAAACAAAACAAAACAAAAAGAAGAAGCATATGAATCATCTTCATCTAAATACATAGCCTCTGAATAAAGATAATTATATCTGTATTGTATAAAGGTACATGATTACCATAATGGACTGATGATTAACTAATATTGCTTAACTAGATCACTTAAAAAATGTTTTTAATGCTTTATTTGTTTTTGAGGCAGATCGTGAGCTGGGCAGGGGCGGGGGGGGGGGGGGAGACACAAAATCCAAAGCCAGCTCCAGCACAGAGCCTGACGCGGGGCTCGAACCCACAAACCATGAGATCATAACCTGAGCTGAAATTGGATGCTTAACCAACTGAGCCAACCAGGCGCCCCACTTAACTAGATCATGTTGAGCACATATTTACTTGGGTCGTAAGAAACCAGCAGGGGCTAACGGAAATTTCATAAATGCAGTAGCAACAGATTTTTTTTTTTTTTAAAGAAAGAAACAAATACTGTTCCGTACCGAAATGATTCCATTCACGTGAAGTTCTAAAACAGGCAGGTGACTAGGATGAGAACAGTGACAGTCCAGAGGGCTGGGGCAGGGGTTCCCGGGAAGGAACACAGGAGCACTGTCTGGGGTAATAGAAATGCCCCATATCTTCACAGAATTGTGGAGTATATAGGTGTGTGCCTTTGTCAAAATTCATCAAAACTTTCAAAGTCCTTTGAGGAAAATGTGAAAATTAAAGTAACCAGCTCCACACTTTACACACTGTATGTTAGCCAATTTGACAATAAGTTATATTAAATAAATAAATAAATAAATAAACAAACAAACAAACAAACAAACCCCTCTGGGGGGAAATTAAAAAAAAAAGTTTAAGAAAAATAAAATAAAAGACTGACAGAATTCCCCAGGGCAGAAAATAAATAAATAAATAAACAAACAAACAAACAAACAAACAAATAAAGTAAACCACTCCTTAGGTATAATTTCCCTTAAAAAATTTTTTTTTCAATAAATTGCCCCATCCTGGGGTGCCTGGGAGGCTCAATCGGTTTGATTCTTGATTTTGGCTCAGGTCATGATCTCACGGTTCATGGGTTTGAACCCTGCATCAGGCTCTGTGCTGACAATGTGGAGTCTGCTTGGGATTCTCTCTCTCTCTCTCTCTCTCTCTCTCTCTCTCTCTCTCTCTCCCCCCCCCTCTCTCTCTCTCTCCCTCTCCCCTGCTCATGTTCTTTCTCTCTCTCAAAATAAATAAATAAACATGACAAAAATTAAAAAAAGAAATTGTCCCGTCCTAAAAACATCCCCTTTTGGAAGACAAGGGTACCCAATATAGGGGCACAACTTAAGATCTATCCATTTCACTGTATATAAATTATACTTAATTTTTTTAAACATAAAAAGGCATTCAGTTAAAATATTGATTTGGGGATGCAAGCTGGTGCAGCCACTCTGGAAACCAGTATGGAGGTTCCTCAAAAAATTAAAAAAAGAACAACCCTACGACCCAGCAATTGCACTATTAGGCATTTATCCATGGGATACAGCTGTGCTGTTTCAAAGGGACACATGCACCCCCATGTTGATAGCAGCACTATCAACAATAGCCAAAGGATGGAAAGAGCCCAAATGTCCATCGATGGATGAAAAGATAAAGAAGATGTGGCATATATATACAATGGAGTATTACTCAGCGATCAGAATGAAATCTTGCCATTTGCAACTACGTGGATGGAACTAGAGCGTATTATGCTAAGCGAAATTAGTCAGAGAAAGACAAATATCATATGACTTCACATATATGAGGACTTTAAGAGACAACATAGATGAACATAAGGGAAGGGAAGCAAAAATAATATAAAAACAGGGAGGGGGACAAAACATAAGAGACTCTTAAATATGGAGAACAAACAGGGGGTTACTGGAGGGGTTGTGGGAGGGGGGATGGGCTAAATGGGTCAGGGACATTAAGGAATCCACTCCTGAAATCATTGTTGCACTATATGCTAACCAATTTGGATGTAAATTAAAAAAAAATAAAATTAAAAAAAACATTCACTAAATAATAGTCTTGGTAAAACTACTATGACATAAATGTAAATGGTGATACGCAATTGGCTGAAATATGATAAACACTAGCATCACAGAAGGATCACTGGATTCAGATAATCCCAATATGTCTCTTATCAATTGGGCATTCTGTTTATTTATTTATTTCATTTTAATTTTTTTTTAACATTGTCAAGTTAGCTAACATACAGTGTATACAGTGTGCTCTTGGTTTTGGGGGTAGAGTCCCGTGATTCATCGCTACATACAACACCCAGTGCTCATCCCAACAAGTGCCGTCCTCAATGCCCATCCCCCATTGTCCCCTCTCCCTGACCCCCCAACAACCCTCAGTTTGTTCTCTGTATTTAAGAGTCTTTTGTGGTTTGCCTCCCTCCCTCTCTGTTTGTAACTATTTTTACCCCTTCCCATCCCCCGTGGTCTTCTGTTAAGTTTCTCAAGTTCCCCACGAGTGAAAATATATGGTATCTGTCGTTCTCTAACTGACTTATTTCACTTAGCATAACACCCTCCAGTTGCATCCATGTTGTTGCAAATGGCCAGATTTCATTCTTTCTCATTGCCAAGCAGTATTCCATTGTATATATAAACCACATCTTCTTTATCCATCCATGTGTTGATAGACATTTGGGCTCTTTCTGTAATCTGGCTATTGTTGAAAGTGCTGCTGTAAACATCACCAACTGGGCATTTAAACGTAGATGAATTAATCGGGGCACCTGGGTGGCTCAGTCGGTTAAGCATCCAACTTTGGTTCACGTCATGATCTCACGGTTCCTGGGTTCGAGCCTCGTGTGGAGATCTGTGCTGACAGCTGGAGGCTGCTTCGGATTCTGTGTCTCCCTCTCTCTCTGCCCCTCCCCTGTCCGTGCTCTGTCTCTCTCTGTCTCTCAAAAATAAATAACCATTAAAAAAAATAAATGTAGATGAATTAAAATAAAATTAAAAACTCAGTTCCTCTGTCTCACTAGCTACATTTCAAGTGTTCTATAGCCACGTGTGTTCCTATTCTAGAACATTTACTTTTAGATCATATAACCTAGGCTTTGCTTCTTCGTTGTTTCTAGGAGACATTTTTCTGGAAAGAAAAAAGGTCATGTGTATAAAACTATATAGAATTAGGTTCGGTCTCAATATCCGATTATATCACAGTACTGAGTAGCTGGCAAGGCCAGTCACGTGGTGCGTCTCTGTAGCTCAGAACAGCCAACTCTTCTCGCCCATTCTGATTTCCCTGAGGTACAGACACTTCCTTTTACTAAAGATGGCCACCCAACACCCTAATTCTCCTACCTTGTCACTGGGAGTGTAAACCCGCACACCATCAATGGAGAGTGGTTTGTCAATGTTTATCAAAGTTCCAAAGGTGTGTGCCGTCTGACTTGCAATCCCACTTCTGGGAATTTATGCCACGGAACTAGCCCCGTGTATGCAAAACGACTTATACCTAAAGTTACTCACTGCAGAATTGTATGTGACAGCAACTGGAGGGAGGCCAGCCACCGTGAGGTTGACCTTCAGAGCCTCTAAATGGGTCCCAGATCAGTTTTCTGTGATTCCAGATAAAAGTACGTGAACTAGCCAGAAACCGGTTTATCCGCAGACGTAAGAGTCTGATCAACATTTAAAGAATATGTCACATGTCAGTGTCAGTTTTACAGGTTTAAGGCACTTTCCGCCCCCCTAACAAGACACGGGAGAACTTTAATTTGCTAAATTAAACAGTGTAACAAGTTAGCCTGATGTGTGGTGTTACAGTATATGTGTTAAAATTTCAAAGCATTTTGGGGGAAAACCTGGAAATCAAAGTAAACTAGCTCTTTAGGTACAATTTCCTTCTACAGAAAAAGACTTGTATAAACTGCTTCTACTATCCGAAAATCATACCCTTTTGGAAGACAAGAATGCCCAGTCTCGGGACACAACTAAGGATTATCTGTCCAGGGCAGGGAGGGGGGGGTGATATGTGAGCAGTGGCTGACCACACTGGACTCCCCAGTCCTTCGCCTCAGCAGTTTTCAGGTAAAAAGCTATGATTACCCTTAAGCAGACCTTTGCCCCAGCAGAAAAGCGCATCACAAAGCAAAATGGACCAGACCAGGTCTCATTCATTTAGGGGATACAGCCCAGAGCTGTGCTGTCATTAGGAGTGAACAAACCCCGTAATTACAAGGTGTCTACCTGAGAGTAGAGAGGCCAGACCCTTCTGGGCTTCTACACGAACAACCGCAAAACATACTCCAGAGGCAGGCAGGCAGGGCAAGCTTGGAAGCGGGTGTGTGAGAGTTCTGCACACGTGCCTCTGGTGTCAGGGGTAACAACGCTGACCTGGGGTGGGGTGGGGAGCGCCGGGTGCCGTAGGTGCTGTGCCAGCAGCAACACTTGGGTGGAAGTAGAGGACTGACCTGAGGACCTCGCAACTCATCACAACATCAACAATACTCTGAGGCAAACCTTCACACACAGGTTGGTAAGGGAAACCACAAAGGGCCAAATTAGTGGATTACGCAACCCGGAAACACCATTTAAGCAAAACATGCACGTTACGTTAGTCCTCGTTTTGTGTAACTTTGATGGAAAGCCTTACTTCTACCTGAGGCATGCCTGGTGGTGAAAGCCTGGCGAGCAACTGAGGCTCGAACCAAAGACCTTAAAGTCACTGGCAGGGGACAGACAGGCGTTAAAACACTGGGGGCTGAAGCGGGGATTGTGCCTTGTCAATATCACACTCGCTGCCTGTTCGGAGATACTAACCTGCTTGCTCACAGGGTTGGCGGGTCAGCAGAGTGAACATCTTTCCTCCCAACTGTAGGTGAGAGAACACAGAATGACAGTGTGTCCGTGGACCCTGACTTCAGTTCCCCAAACGTGCAGCGTCAAACCCAATTTGGGGGCGCCACTAAAGAACATCTGTCCGGGGGGCGGGAGGGGGATGATGTGGAAGCCACGCAGCTGCCTCTTAATCCTGTTTTTCAGATAAAAAGGCTATGATTACCTTTAGCAAAGGAATCTCACTGGTCCCAGCAGAAAAGCCCATCACAAAGCAAAACCCGCTTTCCAACCCACTTCACTTCTTCCAAATCAAAACCTTCCGGGGGACACATGCACCTAAGATCTTCGGCCCCAGACCCAAAGCTCGGCTGAAATTCTAGCGTCCCCTCCGCGGACGCGAGGAAAAGAACGGGTCTGCCCAAATTTTAAACTGAAAATCTTCAGAGAAGAAGTCAATCACTTCCCGCAGATTTTTCCACCTGTGCACACCGCCCTGGGCAGAACGAATCTTCCACCTACCGGTAACATTCACAGGGCTGAGGCAGGGCTCTCCAACTCACAGCAGCAGGGCGGGTTGCTGGGGGGGTCGGCGACCCGTGAACTTGGAGTCGCCCCTGGAAGCCCCGGGAGGTTTATTTTTAGCTGCCGGCTGGAACCAGCCGCAAGGGGATCCAGGGCCCCCCGGATCCAGCGCCCCAGGATCTGGGAGGCCCCGCTCTGGGACTGCGTCTCCGCGCAGCCAGGCTCTCTGCGCGCCGGCGCATCTCCGGGCCCACAGATGCGCTCGGGGAAGACGCGGCCACCTCTCCCCGCTTGGCACGGACCCCTCCCCGCCGCCCGAAGGTTGGGGCGCGCGTCCTTCGGTCCCTCCCTCCCTGCCTCTGCGGAATCCGATTTCGCCTCCTTCCCTCCCAGCGCCCAGCGCCACGAAGCTTCCAGCGCCTCCCTTGGCGGCGGGGGCGCGGGGTCCCCGGTCCTCACCTGCGCGCGGACGCTCGGCGGAGGGCGAGCTGCGCTGCCGCAGTGGCCGCCGGCCGCCAGCTCGCGGGAGGCGCTGCGGCGGCGGGGGAGGCGGGGGAGGCGGGGCTGCGCGGGGCGGGGGCGGGGCCGCCGCGGCCCGGCGCCGCCCCCTCGGCGGGGTCAAGGCCCAGCACCTTCCCTACGCTTCTTCCAGTGCCCTCCGTCCCCGCCCCTCCAGCGCTACCTGGAGAAGGTGAGGAGGGTGTCGACTGCCCGACTCCCTCTTCCATCAACGTCAAGGCCAAGAACTCTTGGACCTCTCTTTGGGTTTCCTCCACCCTCACCCCAAGCCCAAGTGGAGGGGGAGTGGGGCCGCGGAAAGCTCCTCGCGGGTGCGCACAGGTGAGCCCTGTGCCCCATCTCTCCGTGCAGCGGAAGCCGGTAAACACCCGTAGTGTTGAGCGTGAGGCCAGCAGGCACCCTGGTCCCTGAGTCACTTGGGCCAGGAGAGGAAAGTAATACAGAGACGTTTCCTGGCATGTATTTTAGAAGAACTAGGGTGACCCTGCCCAAGGACCCCCTCACTGGTTACTCAGCAATGCTCTACCCCACCGCAGTTCATTTCTTCCTTTCTTATCTATCTATCTATTTTTTTCTACCTCATTTTATATGGGTATCATTAGATTATGATTCAGGGCAAGCTCTTCCTGGAAGAGGCCAAACAGGACAAACATGCAGCGATTCAAATGTCCCAGGAGTCTGTTTTTAATGCATCAGCAGGCAGACTTTTGGCTCTACTCAGCGACCTCAAGGACTCTTGTTATGATCCAGCGAAAGGGTCAAGTGGGCTTCTGTTTGACCACCCCTCCTAGTGGCTCCAGACTATCCGGAAGGAAGAGCTAAGGTCTGGGCTGTGTCTGCCTGTTCTCCTGGAGAGCTAGACCCTATGTGCCACTAGTTTCCTGTCCTGTGCAGATGGGGCCAAACCCACTATTATGGGGCCCTTTAGAGAAGAATGCCCTTATTTGAGACCTCTGAGCCCAGAGACAAGGGCTCCAAGCTAGGCATGTGTATTTGTGTGTGTGTGTGTGTGTGTGTGTGAGCATCAGTCACTCTGAGTTGTTTGAAATGGGCCCTTCTGGGAGATTTGTAGAGGGTCTGCGAGGAGGATGTCAGACAATCAGTGAATGCTTGTTGAATTCCAAGACTCACTTTCTTTGAAAGCTTTGTGCCAATGAGAGACAAGACACACGGCTCAGAGCTGATCTCTGCACCCGGGGGCCGTAAACCCACAAACAGCTGCTGATGCTGCACTGACACCCGAGGTCAGTGACTTTGGGCTATGGAGTGAATGCCTGACCTTAAGATCCTCAGTGATTCCCCAGGAGCTGAGAGAAGGTTCCCGGGCCTAAGGGGCTTTGAAATGCAGTTGGTGCTCGTTCTAAAGATAACAGAGACCCATCCACGTTGCCAGCTTTCCTCTTTGCTTCCCTCAATTTAGAGGCTTTGGAAATGTGAGCACCAGCCTCCTTTGAGGGCCCAATGGTCTCCTTTATTTTCCAAATGTCCTTGGAAACTCTGCTCCTGGCACTGTCTCAAATTCCTTTGCAGGTCCCAAACTACTCCTAGTCATTCAGAGGCACTTCTCCACCAACCTTCCATGTGTAAGAACATACACACACACACACACACACACACACACGCACACACACACACTTCCCCATCAACCCTCCACAGGTACATACACATTCATACATATGTAAACCGTTATGGGTTTTCCTGATTATAAAGTAATACAGATATGCACTACCAGATATCAAACCATAACATAAAGCTACAGTAATTAAAACAGGTGGTTTGGGGGGGCGCCTGGGTGGCGCAGTCGGTTAAGCGTCCGACTTCAGCCAGGTCACGATCTCGCGGTCCGTGAGTTCGAGCCCCGCGTCGGGCTCTGGGCTGATGGCTCAGAGCCTGGAGCCTGTTTCCGATTCTGTGTCTCCCTCTCTCTCTGCCCCTCCCCCGTTCATGCTCTGTCTCTCTCTGTCCCAAAAATAAATAAACGTTGAAAAAAAATTTAAAAAAAAAATAAATAAATAAAACAGGTGCTTTGGGTACAAGAATATATCAAGAGATCTAAAGAACAAAAGAGATAGGCTGATATCAGGTTAATGGCCTACGGGATTGAGTTTAACATAAAGAGGGGATTGAAAGATGCCATTTCTCAACTGAATTGAGAAAAAAAAATCCCAATTACTCATCACAGACAAAACTAGATTTTAGTCAGATTAAAGGTTTAAATGTAAAAAAGGATTTACTATCCTAAGAAAATATAAGAGAACATTTTTGTGATCCTTGGAAAGGAACAGCGTCCTCCAGCATGAAACCAAAGCAGGAAGACAAAGTCAACAATCTTGCAAAAAACAAAAACCAAAAAACAACCCCCCCCCAAAAAAAAAACGTGAAACAACTGCATGGAAAAAGACATCTTTTTTTTTAATTTTTTTTCAACGTTTATTTATTTTTGGGACAGAGAGAGGCAGAGCATGAACGGGGGAGGGGCAGAGAGAGAGGGAGACACAGAATCGGAAACAGGCTCCAGGCTCCGAGCCGTCAGCCCAGAGCCTGACGCGGGGCTCGAACTCCCGGACCGCGAGATCGTGACCTGGCTGAAGTCGGACGCTTAATCGACTGCGCCACCCAGGCGCCCCGAAAAAGACATCTTAAAAGAGAAAAGAGGGGCACCGGAGTGGCTCAGTCGGTTAACCATCTGGCTCTTGATTTTGGCTCAAGTCATGATCTCACGGTTGTGAGCTCAGTTAAAAAAAAAAAATTGTGTAGCAATATAGAAGAATGTGACAGCAAAGCGTGAAAAATCAAAATATATAATGAGGTCATACCCATCTAGAAAAATAGGAGTATCTAGAAAAGGAAAATGGACAAATGACGTACACTGGCCAATTCACAAAAGAAGTATAAGTGGCCAGTAAACGTGGCAAAGATGCTTAATCTCATTACTTACCCCAAAATTGCCATTTAAAATTTTGACATCTTTGGGGCATCTGGGTGGGTCAGTCATTTGAACGTCTGACTCTTGATTTCAACTGAGGTCAAGATCCCAGGGTCGTGGGATTGAGCCCCATGTGGGGCTCTGCACCGAGCATGGAGACCGCTTGGGATTCTCTCTCTCCCTCTCTCTCTCTCTCTGCCTTTCTCCCTCTCCCCCGCTTACACACACACACTCTCTCTCTCTAAAAAGAAAAAACAAAAACAAAAAAACAAAAAAACCCTTGACATCTTTAAACAAGATTTTTCTTGACTCATCAGTTTAGCAAAGCTTTAAAAAACCTCTTAGGTGCTCTGTGTTGGAGAAGGTGTGGGGGAAACACTTCTTGAAGTTTCTGGGAGGTGACATGCCCTAGTTTTCTTCCCGCCTCCCCAGATGCTCTCTAGATGCTTTTTGCTGGTTTGTGCTCCTCTCCCAAGAGTTTCTCAAGACTCTGCCCCGGGCCCTCTTTCTTCCAAACCCTGTACCCCCTTTCTCGGTAATCTCATCCATGCCCGTGGCTCCCGTTTTATTCACAGAAGCCTCTTTTTTTAAAGCTTATTCATTTATCTTGAGAGAGAGAGAGCGCGTGCGGGAGAGTAGTGGAGGGGCAGAGAGAGAGGGAGAGAGAGGATCCCGAGCAGGCTCCTCACTCTCAGCACAGAGCCCAGCGCTGGGCTCGAACTCACAAACCTTGAGATCGTGACCTGAGGTGAAATCAAGTCAGTCGCTCAGTCGCTCCACCAAGGCGCACCGAAGCCTCTTCAACGCACGTGTCCTGCTCAGGCTTTTCCCCTTGAGCCGTGGACCCAGAGAATGGCCTGTCTGATTTCTTCTGGATGTCTCAGGGGCGTCTCAGTTTTGTCGGGCTCCAGCCGAGCGCCTCATCCTCCCCCAGCAAACCGTCAACTTCTCCTGCGTGTCTTGTCTCAGTGGATGGTAGCCTCACTCATTCGAGTGAGCAAGCCAGAAAGCGGAGGGTTCCCTTTGCTAATCGTTCCCTCTTCCCTCATCATCAACCAGTCACCGAGCACGGCTGACTTTCCCCTCCTAATTCTGTCCGCAGTGTGCGCCCCGTCTCCACCGCCACCACAGTCGGAGCCAGGGGTTCTCAGTCTAGGCACGATTTATATTTCCGGCCAGGTAGTTCTTTGTTGCGGGAACAATCGTGTGTACTATAGGGTGTTTATTTAGTAGCATCCCTGACCCTTAGCTGCTAAATGCCAGTGACACCCTCATGCACGGTGTGACTATCGAAAACGTTTCTAGAGATTGCCAGGTGTCTTCCGAGGGGGCAACATGTCCCTGGTTGAGAACCTCTGGCCTGAGCCAGCATTCTCTTTCTCCTGGATGTTGGCAACGGTCCCACCTAGTTCTCGGTGTCTACTTTCTCCCCTTCAGATCCATTTTTCTCACTACCACCGGCTTCATCTCGTCAAAACACAAATCTCGCCGTGTCGGCGCCTCCTTAACAATCGCTCCTGTGCTGTCCATTCCTCAGTCGATGCAGGTTTCAATCCTTAATGTGACCTAGAAGGCCTTGCACTGACTGGTGCCTGCTTCCCTCTCCAATCTCTTTGAGCCACATCTTTCTTCCCACTTTATACCCGGAGGGCATAGCAGCCTTCTTTCAGTTTTTCAAATATGCCACAGGGCCTTTGCACGTAATTTCCTTGGCCTGTGGTGTCTGCCCCTTCTTCCACCCTTCCTTAATTCGTGCTTGTGTGTGCTTTCATTCTCAGCTCAGAATTTCATTCATAGCCCCCGAGACTCCCCAGTCTGGGTCACACATCCAGCATGGGTCAGGCCCTCCATGACATGTGTCCTCGGCAGGCATTCCTTTCCTCCAGTTAGTGTTTCATTGTGATAATTGTCAGGTGAGTGGCACCTGTGGCCTAACAGCAGGGACAGGAGTCCCAGGATGTCAAACCACTGCCTAGTTTGCAGGTGTCGAGGTTGCCGGGAAAGACATGACTCACGCGGGCCCTGGGCGGAAGGACACTTCACTCACGTAGAGAAGAGACAGCAAGATCGGCTTCAATAGCCGTGTTTGTCTCCTACGCACGGCCAGCGGGTCTTGACCTCACAGCCCACTCGGGGAGATGGTCCGCACGCACCCCCTTTGCACTGCAGGCCGAGGACCCCATGCCCTCCGCCTTGGGGTCTGAAATCCAGAAAGCTGAAGTCAGGCCCGAGGGCCTTTGACCATGCTTAAATAGAACAAAGAACTACGTCTGTTCAAACGTGGGGTGGGAAAAGATATTCCAGAGCCCAGAGCTATACCCAGCACAGGTCATAAGGGCTCTTTATCACTTTGTAAGGGAATGTTCCAGGCCCAGGGCCGCCCTCCGATGCAGGAGCCTAGAAGCTGCACGTGACTGCCTTTCCCAATGGTGATTTCAGATTCATTTGTTTCTGCCCACTAGACAGTGAACTCCACGCACGGAGAAACCGTGCTATTCTTACCCACCATTGTGTTCTTAATGTCTAGCACACTGCACCTGCTGAGCACTGAATAAACGTGTTGAATGAACAGGACGCTCTCTTACAAATTAAGGATATTAACCCTGTGACTCTCCGACGGGACAAACACTTGCCCCTAGCTTTCTATTTAAGACTCAATGTTTTTTCCTTCCCCTCCCCCGTGGTCTTGTGTTAAGTTTCTCAGGATCCACAAAAGAGTGAAAATATACGGTATCTGTCTTTCTCTGCCTGACTTATTTCACTTAACATAATACCCTCCAGGTCCATCCGCGTTGCTACAAAAGGCCAAATTTCATTCTTTCTCATTGCCACTTGGTATAAAAAAAGGTTAGAGAGGGAGGGAGCCAAAACATAAGAGACTCTTAAAAACTGAGAACAAACTGAGGGTGGATGGGGGGTGGGAGGGAGGGGAGGGTGGGTGATGGGCATTGAGGAGGGCACCTGTTGGGATGAGCACTGGGTGTTGTATGGAAACCAATGTGACAATTAATTTCATACTAAAAAAATTTTTTTTTAATTTAAAAAAGACTCAACGTTTTTATGGGTGACTGCTGTATGTTGAGGATTTGTAGTATCTGAGGTGAACAGAGCATATCTAATTGAAGACAGCAGATAGCTAACAAGGATATAGACCAGAGGGAAAACCAGGTTATCCGAGAGAGTGCTAGAGTACTATTGGGGAAATCTGGCTTCTAGTCTCAACTCTGCTAAATTACCGGCAGATACACGTCCCTGGACACATCTCTAGGTTTCTAAGCTCTTCAATGTTATGATCTGTGAAATGAAGGCACTGGGTGGCATCATACTATCTATGGTTCCATTGTTTTTGAAAGCTCAAGGCTAGGGATATACATCATTAGCACACTGGGAAGGGCTGGAGTTTGGAGACTAGAGGCGACCAAGGGTAAAGATCTGAGTGGAGTCTCAAGGTGGAAGTCATGTTGCCAGAGATCACGAAGAATGCACGAGGCGGATGTGAAGCAGGTGTGTGTGTGTGTGTGTGTGTGTGTGTGTCCATGTGCCCCCGACAACCCAAATTCCTGTCCCCCTCCAAAGCAGTCCTCACCTCTACCATTTGAGCCAAACTTAAGTTCTACTGAAATTCATTACCTCGTTTTCCCTGATGTTCTTTTGTTGATTTAGCAAATTTAATAAAGCACGAGGAGCATGTATTCTCTGAATTTACGACGTTGGTCACATCTGTACCACTTTCGTAGGTGAAGGGCCATGGACAAAGATCATTTCTACTGCGGTGGAATCAGCAACAGAATCAATAGGGGATAGAGAGATCGATAGATCAATCAATCGATTGTGTGGTTGTGGAGGTTGAGAAGTGCCAGGATCCGCACTGGACAAGCTGAAAACCCAGGAGAGCCAATGGTGTATTTCTAGCCTGAATCAAAGGCCTGAGAACCAGGAAAGCCGATGCTGTGAGTTTCAATTTGAGTCCAAGTCTGGAGACCGGAGGAAACCAAGTCCTAGCTCCAAAACAGGCACAGCGAGTTTGCCTTTCTCTGTTAAGCCAGATATCTGAGCACGGGATGATACAGTCAGGTTGACATATAAAATTAACTCTTCTGAAATCCAATTGCCTTTTCTTGCATGTCGATCCTGGCCCCAGATCCACGTCTTGCCTGGGCGGTGTCACATAGGCAAGCCATTCTTTGCAACAGAAGTTCTGGGCCGGGAAAAGCTTTGTCCCAACCTGCTTCTGTGGAGACGTTCAGGAAGACTGACGGATGTGCTTTGTGGCAATGGCTCAAGAGTCCCATCTAGAAAGGAGAAAAGGCAAATCTGGAACAAGATCAGTGAAATTAAAAAGTGAGACCATTGTGCACTTCCGGGCCATTCTTGCCCTTTAGTAGGGGCTCCCTGCACGTTTCCATCCTTCTGGACCTGCCCCCCGGGCCAGACCCCACTGGAATGCAGCTGGGTTTGATGCAACAGCTTCTATCCCCCTTGATCCTCCATTCCTTCCTTCTTTCTTTCTTTTTTTCTTTTTTTAATATTTATTTATTTTAGAGAGAGAGAGAGAGAGTACAAGTGAGGGAGGGGCAGAGAGAGAGACACACACACAGAACCCAAAGCAGGCTCCAGGCTCTGAGCTGTCAGCACAGAGCCCGACGCGGGGCTCAAACTCACGAATGGCGAGATCATGACCTGAGTCAAAGTCAGACCATGAACCGACTGAGCCCCCCGGGGACCGGGATCCTTCCTTCTTTCTAACCTCATAAGCCCACTTACTGGACCAGCCCAGTATATCCCACTTCACTGCTGCTTCCCACGCCAGTTCCATTTTCCATTCATTTAACAAATTAGACTTGGTGGCCTCTGTATTCCAGGCACTGTGCTAGGGGCTGGGGCTGGGCAGGAAATGAGTCAGATGGGGTTGTAGGGCTGAGCTTCCCCTCTGTCCTTCACACCCTCATTCCAGCCCCGCTATCATTGGATCAGACTGCTACAGCCTTCAGACATCTTCCCTCCTCTTCCCACTCTTAGCCGTCTTATTTTTCACTTTTCTTTTTCCTTGGGGCCTTGGACCCCTTTGCCAGTCCAGTGAACCTTATGAACATTCTCAGAATCATTTTTTTAAATGTATAAAAAAATTCTGAAACACAGAATTACAAAGGAAACCTTCATATTAAAATGCATTTTTGAAATGTTTTAAAAATCAAATTTGAGATGTAATATATATGTGTGTTTAAAATTTTTTTTTAAATGTTTATTTCTGAGACAGAGAGAGAGAGCGTGATTAGGCAGGGGGCAGAGAGGGAGACACAGAATCCAAAGCAGGCTCCAGGCTCTGAGCTGTCAGCACAGAACCTGCTCTGGGGCTCGAACCCACAAACCAGGAGATCATGACCTGAGCCAAAGTCAGATGCTTAACCTACTGAGCCACCCAGGTGCCCCTCTGTGTGTTTTTTAAATCAATTTACTAAGTAATGAGATCCAGCAGCAGATCTAAAGCCTACTCTAATTTCCAAGGGTGATGACTAGAAGGGTATTTAAAGAAATCTACCGCAACTATAATGTGATAGGAAAATATCTGCGGTTTCTGTTAGGGCCAAAGTCACAGTTCCTGCCCATAGCACTGTGTTTTGTTGACTACACTTAATGGAAGGAAACGTCCCATTTCCTGAAAACAAAGATAAATCCCCCCCCACCAGGCAAGGACACAAGCCCCCTGACTTCTGTCTGTGGACCTCAGGTTAAGAAACCTCCAGAGTGATCTTGTAGCAGAAGTGTGGGTTTCCTGCTCAAAATCTTTTGATGATTCATTCACTCAACAGTGAGCTCTCACTGCCTGCTAAAGTAAGTCCAAATTCAGCCCGGCATTCAGAGATTTGCTTCTAGCAATTAATTTCTTTTCTAACTTGAAAAATTATGTAAATGGTATTGTATATGGCTCTTCTCTTCGGCCAACCTGCCTTTCCCAGTCAAGAGTTTTTTTTTCCCCAGAGACTTACCCGTCATCTATAGATTTAGTTGCAAGTAAGCTGTATACTATTTTATTAAACAAATAAAGCACAGTTCACTCATGATTTTCCACAGTTAATGGATATTTGCCTTGTTATCATTTCGCATTGTCTGTGAATGATGTATTGAATTTATTATTGCTATTTTTAAGTGAATAAAAATTTTTTAAATTTGAATACAGTGAATATTGGTAGCTAAAATCCACGAAAATAAAAGCCGTTTGGGGTCCTGAGAACTGTTCTAGGCCAATTCTGCCCGCGCCACAGATCGGCACATACTCAGCCCTTTCTTAGGATGGGGCCCTGTCTGTGCCCAGGACCAGGTGGGCATGGGCGGACCTGGCCAAAACCTTTCGGGTGGACTGAGATCTAGAAACAAGTTTGGGGTGCCTGGGTGGCTCAGTCAGTTAAACATCTGACTTCGACTCAAGTCATGATCTCGTGGTCCGTGAGCTCGAGCCCCGCGTTGGGCTCTGTGCTGACAGCTCAGATCCTGGAGGCTGCTTCGGATTCTGTGTCTCCCTCTCTCTCGGCCCCTCCCCTGCTATACTCTGTCTCCCTGTCTCTCTCTCTCTCAAAAATAAACATTTTTAAAAATTAAAAAAAAAAAGAAAGAAAGAAACCAGTGTTTCTCCTGGGGAACCAATTTGAATTGCAATCTTTCTCCATCACTTGATTTCAGGGACTAAACTTCTGCACTCCTAGCTGGAATATGCCTGATTTCCTTTTCCATATGACTGGCTTCAGTGTATCTTTTTTTCTGCCTGATTGGATTCTGCATTCTTTCAACAGCTTTCTTGGCTGGCTGGCGGCCGCAATTCCATTGTCATTTTGTTATTGTCCTCTCTGCAGTGTGCCTTACTTGCCATCACAGCTAGTTTTGTTATTTTTATTACTTCCTTCTTTCCACTTTTAAAATTGTCATTGTCCATTTTGTAACTCCTTGAGCCAAAGGGTTACTTTATTATTAAAAACATTGTTTTCTGGGGCTCCTGGGTGGCTCAGGAGGTTAAGCATCTGACCCTTGATTTCGGCTCATGTCATGATCTCATGGAGATCAAGCTCTGGGTCCGACTCCACAGTGAGAGCAGGGAGCCTGCTTGGGATTCTCCCTCTCTCTCTCTCTCTCTCTCTCTCTCTCTCTCTCTCCCCCCCCCCACCTCTCCCACACTTGAGCACAAGCACTCTCTCTCTCCCTCCCTTTCTCTCTCTCTTTCTCTCAAAATAAATACACAAACAAAAAAAATTCCTGTCTTCTCTGATTATGCTCTTTACTCCAAAGGCCACTTGGGCTGTGTTCTACACGTTTTCACATTTAATGCTTCTGTTATTATTCTGTTTGAAATATTTTATGGGTTCTATCATGCTATTCTTTTCCCCATTGATTTTTTTTTTTTTTTTAACATGCATCTTCTTAGTTTCCAAAAGGATAACATCTGGGAGCTAAATTTTCATAACTGATTTAGAGTTTTATTGGACTGTAATTAGAAGATCTGTGTGTGTAATATGGATCTTTCCTGGTTCTTAAGATTCCTTCTGTGACCAGGCACTTGGTCACGTATATATTTTATTGAACTTCAATAGACTATGTTTTTAAAATTCAATTTAAGAGTTTGTTTGTAGGCAGTAACATTCCTGGTTTTGGTGGTCAGTTCAGTAAGTTTTCGTGGATGCATAGAGTCGAGTAACTGCCTACCATGATGGGACTAGAATGGTTGTCATCCTCCACTGCCCCCCCGCCCCCCCAGCTCCTGGCCATCTCTAACCTGTTTTCCGTTCCTTTAATTTTGCCTCTTGTAGTCATATTAATGGACACGTAGGTATGTGACCTCTTGAGTCTGGCTTCTTTTATTCAGCATAATGTGTTTGAAATTCAGCCACATTGTTACAAGTAACAGAATTTCACTTCTTTTTATTGTTGAACAATATTCCCCTGTGTGGATGTACTGCAATTCCTTTATCCATCCACCAGCTGAAAGAAATTGGTATGGTTTTCAGGAACACTGTGTATTTTATTTTATGTTTTTTTTAAGTTTATTTATTTGTTTTGAGAGGGGGGCAGAGGGTCAAAGAGAGAGGGAGAGAGAGAATCCCAAGCAGGCTCTGCACTGTCAGCGGGGCTCGAACTCATGAACCGTGAGATCATGACAGGATCTGAAACCGAGAGCCAGATGCTTAACCGACTGAGCCACCCAGGCACCCCAGGAACACTGTATGTTTTAAATTATTGGGAGTAGAATACTCTCTCTATTTTTTAAAAGAAGCTTATTGTGTTGTTTAAATTTTCTGTAGACTTAGAAAATTCTTGTCTGCTGCCTCCGTCACATTCTGGGAGAGATATGTCAAAACCTCCCACTATGATAGTATATTTGTTATTATCTCCTTATAACCCCTGTGGTATTTTCTTTATATACTGAAAAGCTTATGTTGTTGGATTCATATAGCTACAGGACTGTTACATCTTCTAGATGAATTATTTGTTCTACCATTATGCAAAACCCCCTTTCATGCCTAATAGTGCCTTTTGTCTTTAAAGCCTCCCCCCACCCCCGTCCTTTTTAAGTAGGCTTCATGCCCAGTGTGGAGCCCAATGTGGGGCTGGAACTCATGACCTTGAAATCAAGACCTGAGGTGAGATCAACAGTTGGACGCTTAACCGACTGAGCCACGCAGGTGCCCCATAGCCCTTTGTACTGAGCGTGAAAACTGTCATACCTTTTGCCCCCCTTCTCTTCTCTCCCTGGCACACAAACTGTCCCCCCACCCACCCCAGACTCTCTTGCTAGCTGCTTGTGGTTAGGCTGCCAATGGGACGCAGGAGAGGTAAGAATGGAGAAGAGAGGTCAGGTATTCCTTCCGTCTTCTTCCTCAGTCCAAACTGCATTATATGGCAGAAACGACATCCTTCCACGACTGTAGGGCATGGAGACCCCTCCTCCAGGACTCTGACATCCTCTGAAGTCTAGCAAAACTGTCTTCCCCATGTCACTTGTTGCCTGAGAGTACCAACAATTTCTCTCTGCTTCTCATCCCTGTTTTATTTCCTGAATCTTCCTCTACCTCCCTCTGTGGGCTGTCCCTCTGGGGGTCGTCCCTAAAGTCTTTTGAACCATCTGATTTGGATTCTACTGGAACCCAGCCTGATTCACCTCGTAGATTTTTTTCCATCCTTTGACTTGTCGTGTCCCTAGATTTCATGTGCCTCTTAAAACCTTTCCATTTTGGTGGGGCACCTGAGTGGCTCAGTCGGTTAAGCGTCTGACTCTTGATTTTGGCTCAGGTCATGATCTCACAGTTTGTGAGTTCGACTCCCACGTCAGGCTCTACACTGACAGCACAGAGCCTGCTTGGGATTCTCTCTCTTCCTCTCTCTCTGTTCCTCTCCTGCTCAGGTTCGCTCTCTCTCTCTCTCTCTCTCTCTCTCACAATAAATGAATATACTGAAAAAAAAACCACTCCATTTTTAAGGTGAATTGGTGATTACTAATATATTTTCATTCATTTTTCTACTATCTTATTTAGCGACCTTTATGCACTGTGCTTTAATGCTCTCTCTTCCGTCCTTTCCTTCCTGCCTTCCACTAGAATTTATTGAGCTTTCTTTATTCCCTTATTTTCCATCCACCAGTTGTGATTTTTTTTAATGTTTATTTACTTTTGAGAGAGAGAGAGACAGGGCATGAGCAGGGGAGGGGCAGAGAAAGAGGGAGACACAGAATCCAAAGCAGGCTCCAGGCTCCGAGCTGTCAGCACAGAGGCCGACATGGGGCTCGAACCCACGAACCGTGAGATCATGACCTGAGCCCAAGTCGGATGCTTATCTGACAGAGCCACCCAGGCGCCCCATCCATCCGCCAGTTTTGAATGCATACATCCTATTTTTATTCTTTTGTTAGTTGCTATGACATAGCAAGATACACATATTTGGTTTCTAACCCTGGTTTGTGACCCAGAGCTCCCAAATGCCTTGGAATTTCTTAGGCAATAGAAGCATAGTTTGTTCTAATGAGACAATTCTCAGTGGGCTCCTGGATGAAGCCTGCTCACCAGAAAGACCAAGCATTGTTAGAAGCTTGAAGCTTTCAGCCACAACCCCCATCCTCCTAGGAGGGGAGAGGTGCTGGAGACTGAGTTAAAAATCAATCACGCTTATGTGATGAAACTTCTATAAAAATCCCTAACCTATGGGCTTCAGACAGCTTCTGGGCGAACCTGGCCATGTGCCAGGAGGGTGGCTTATCCCAAGTTCACTACACGTAGAACACTTCTGGGTCTTGCCCTATGTATCTCTCCCTCTGTATCCTTTCTCCCTTCGTTCTCTCCTTTATAATGAATCGATAAACGTGTTTCCCTGAGTTCTAGGAGCAGTTGTAGCAAACTATTGAACTTAAGTAGGGGCTTGTGGGAGCCCCCAATTTGTAGCCAAGTAGTCACAAGTGTAAGCGACAGCCAGACACCTGCGACTGGCCGCGGAAACAGGGGGACAGTCTTGTAGCACGAAGCCCTTCGCCTGTGGGGACTGCACTCACCCCAGGTAGTTAATGTCACATTTGGATTCTAGGACACCCAGTTAGTGTCCGGAGAGTTGGAAAGTTAGTGCGGGGGGAAAGCTGCCCCACATCTGGTGTCAGAGGTTAAGAGTAGAGCAAAACAGGTGGGTTTTTTTCCTTTCAGTGACTCTAACATGTGCACTTGTTATAACAAAGATGTAAAATGCATGCTTGATGAAGGTAATCGGTAACTTTATTATCTTAGCCCCAAACAATGCACAATCCGTAGATGGCAATCACTCTGTTCCCAACTTCTGACTTCCGCTTGCCACTTTTGTTGCCATTATTGGGTCAGCTCGGATCACCATAACAAAATACCACAGACTGGGTGGCTTAAACACCAGGTATTTATTTTCTCACAATTCCGGAGGCCAGAAGTCCCAGATCCAGGGGCTGTCAGGCTTGGTTTCCGGTGAAATCTCTCTCCCTGGCTTCTACACAGTCACCTCCTCACTATGTCCTCACATGGCCTTTCCTCTGTGCATAGGCAGACAGACAGAGAGAGAGAAAGAGACGGGGGGTGTGGGGGGGATCTATCTGGTTTGTTCTTTAAAAACAGAATCTTTCTTTTTAGTTTATTTATGTTGAGAGAGAGAGAGCAAGAGCAGGGGAATGGCAGAGAGAGAGAGGGCGAGAGAGAATCCTAAGCAGAGTCTACACTGTCCGTGTAGAGGCTTGAACTCACGAACTGTGAGAGATCATGACCTGACCCGAAATAAAGAATCAGACACTGAGCCTCCAGGCACCCCATCTGGTCTCTTCTTATAAGGACATCAGTCCCATTGGATTATGGTCCCACCCTATGACGTCATTTAACCTTAATTACTTCCCTAAAGGCCCTATCTCCAAATATAGTCACATTTAGAGATAGAGCCTCGGGGCACCTGGGTGGTTCAGTCGGTTAAGCGTCCGACTCCGGCTCAGGTCAGGATCTCACGGTTTGGAGCCTGGAGCGCGGAGCCCGCTTCGGATTCTGTGTCTCCCTCTCTCTCTGCCCCTCCCCCACTCATGCTCTGTCTCTCTCTGTCTCTCAATAAAGAAATAAACGTTAAAAAAAAAACAACAACAACCCTAACTATGCCTGATATTGATTTAGGTGAACTGGAGTCAGTATTACTATGACATTACCTTTACATCTGTATTTTTCACTTCCTCAGAAGTAGTGATTTTTCTAAAATAAGCTTTTTATTTTAGAATGGTTTTAGTTTTACAGAAAAGTTGCCAAAATATCACAGAGTTTCTGTATTCCTCATACCCAGTCTTCCCTAACATTAACAATACTATGGTACATTTCTCGGAACTAATACATTGATACTGATCATGAATTCAAGCCCATATTTATTCAGATTTACAGTTTTTACCTACTGTCCTTTTTCTGACCCAGGATCCCATCCAGGATGCCATATTACATGTGGTCATCATGTTCCTTTTAGGCTCTTCTAGACTGTGACCGGGTCTCAGATTTTCCTTATTTTTGATGAGCTTGACAAATTGGAGAAGCACTGGGCAAGAATTTTGTAGATTGTCCTTCAGTTTGGGTTTGCGTGACATTCTCAGGGTCAGAGAGGAATTACAGGTTTGGGAGAGGAAGAACACAGAGGTGAAGCACCCTTCTCATCACTTCCTATCAGGGGTACCAGCTGTCAACATGACCGTCACTGATGATGTTGACCTTGAACACCTGGCCAGAGCATGTTCATTAGTTCTATCCAAACATACTCTTCTTTTCTTCTTTTCCATTGTGTACTTCTGAGAAGGAAGCCTTAAGGGGTGGGGAGTTATTTCCACATCCTCGAGGGCGGAGCATCTACATAAATTATTTAGAATTCTTCTGTACAAGAGATTTCGTGGCTTATATTTTTTCATTCAATTGTTATGTTCACCAGTTTCTTTGTGCCCCATTGCCTCTTTTTAAGTAGTTTTTATTATGGAAATTTTAACCATATACAGAAACGAAGAAAATAGTGTCATGAACTCCTATAAGCTAGTTGCGATAATGAACACTTTGTTGCTTCCATATTCTCCGGCCAACACTTTTTGCTGCTGTATTTTTTAAATTAGTATGTGTTGTACCATACCCATGATCTCTCTTATTTGATTTTTTAAAATGTTTTTTATTTTATTTCTTTTTGAGAGAGAGAGAGAGAGAGAGAGAGAGTGAGCAGGGGAGAGGCAGAGAGAGAGGGAGACAGAGAATCCCAAACAGGCTGCACACCTAGTGCAGAGCCCAACACAGGGCTCGATGTCACCACCCTGGGACTGTGACCAGAACCAAAGTCAAGCGATGGATGCTCTACTGACTGAGCCACCCAGGTGCCCCTGTTTTCTCTGTTTCTAAAATTAACACGTTTTTATAAGATAGAAAGCAGATTATAATGGAAGAAGAAAGCATCCCTCTTCTTAGCCCAGCAAAGCCTTGGGTCCCCACCTTGCACTCCCCAAAGATCTAAGTGTCCCCTCAGGAGGGCTGTTAGCCCTTGAACGTGCCCACCAACCTCCCCACCCCCCCCCACCCCGCCCCGCCCCACCCCACCCCACCCCACCACCCCTCTGTAACATTGGCATGGACAGTAAAACCCAGGATTGTAATTCTGGGAGAAAATGGTTCTGTTTTTTGGGTTTTTTTGGTTCACAATTTTTTTTCTTTTTCTTTTTAATATTTTATTTACTTTTGAGAGAGAGACAGAGACAGAGAGAGAGGGCAAGCAGGGGAGAGAGGGAGACAGAATCTGTCTGAAGCAGGCTCCAGGCTCTGAGCTGTCGGCACACAGCTTGATGTGGGGCTCGAACTCGAGAACTGTGAGATCGTGACCTGAGCCGAAGTCTGATGCTTAACTGACTGAGCCACCCAGGTGCCCCTGTTTCACCATTTTTTAACTTCACCTGGTAGTCAGAGGACGGGAACATTTGCAAAAAGTTTGTATAAAGGATTTGTTTTTTATGAGGCTTTATAGTTTAAAAAAATGTACATATTGATGCTTTCTGGTATGATAAGACCCCAGTCCTATGTCTTGATTGTTTCTGGGCACCTAATGGTATTTTGCCTTATCAATACCCCGTATAAGCCACATTTAGAGGCTTTATCATTCTTCCTACTACTTCTTCTATAGATGCAGTGGGTGTGTGTGTCACTTACATGACTCACCTCAGGGGTCCCCACCTCCCCAAGTCTAGTCGCAGGGTTTCACATCTCCACCCCTGTGGCTGTGCGGGGGCCTCCCCGGATTTAGGTGTTCTCGGGACAGTATAGGGTGGAGTTGAACGGAACAGGGTACTCTGACTGGAATGGAACGAAGTCCACTGCAGTGATGGTTTTTGCTCACTTGAGAAGTCACCAGGTGAAGGTGGAGGCAGCCGTGGTGAGATCCCGACCTGAGAGGTTCTCCTGGAGAAGGTGAGACATTCACCTGGTGAGACCTCAGCCCTCGGACAGGGCCTCCCGCAGTGATCCTGCACAGCACAACCGCAGGGCGTGCCCTTCACGTGGAGGGCCTTGTGCAGTGTGCAACCTACATAGCCGAGCATGGTGGCCTGGATGTGGCTAGGTGCACAGGCTTCCAGAGCGTCAGGGCTCCCATTCCTCCCCACGTCTTGCTTTTTTGTCTCCATAACTTGCACAAGGTCAACTCCCAAGCTTGGGAGTTCCCGGCGTGTACCTCCCCTCTCCCCTCCACTCATCTCTGGGGCTGTTTGAGGATTAAGTTCTTCCTGCCTTTAGGAACTGTGAACCGGTTGTTGGATGCTAATGGTTCTGTTCCCCTACTGATGGGCCATGAGGGTTATAGCGCTGAAATACAGATAGAGATCCACACACACACATATATAGGAATTAATGAATATAGCATAGAGTTTTTTGTGTCCAAGGCTAAGGGAACACCGGAAGGTAGCAGACTCAGTGACTATAGCCCCTTTTTACAGATGTGGAAGTCACAGTCTAGAGAGATTAAGTGATTTGACCAAGAGCACCCGGCTTAAAGTGTGGTAAGGGTAACTCCTGGTTTGCGAGCCCATCGTGGTGGAATCATACGTTACCCGACCAGTGGTTTCTAGTGAGGTACAGGAGTGAGGTACACTTTCGATACAGTAAACACACGCATCTCAAGTGCTTAGTTAGCCGACCTTTCAATGTGCAGACGACTTAGTTCAAGGTATAGAAAACATTTCCATCCCTTCAGAATGTCTCCTCGTGCCTCCTCCCAGGGGCAATCCCTATTCTGACATCTGCCACCATAAATAAGTTTTGCCGGTTCTGGAACTTTACCCAAATGGAATGGCGTGGTAACGGGCCGCCCTGTGTGGTTTCCTGCTCCAGGTAATGGGCGTGTGCGGGCTAGCACTGAGTCCTGTTTGCCCTTCTCGGCGACACGTTAAGTACAAACCCAGAAATAAACAACAGGCCCGGTGAACGGCTGAGCTGAGTCATGGATGTGCTGTGCATCTCTAGTTGCTGGGTTTGGGGGAAGGCACCATGTCGCTGGAGGGCCTGCATGTAGCTTTGCTTCCGGCCCAGTGACGGAAATCATCGCCTCCGTGAACTTCATCTGTTGGCTTAACAACGTCCGTTCTCCAATCACATTAGCTGTTCATGGGAAAACAAAATTAACTCCGTCAGGGCTGCACCTGGTTGAGTAAGTGCCCGT
This sequence comes from Lynx rufus, assembly GCF_022079265.1. Taxonomy (NCBI): domain Eukaryota; kingdom Metazoa; phylum Chordata; class Mammalia; order Carnivora; family Felidae; genus Lynx; species Lynx rufus. Next base: position 8,123,755 of record NW_025814867.1, on the reverse strand, counting down.
TGTACCCGAATGTTGACTGGAGTGGGCATTGTGGTCTCAAGCTTTCGAAGGACAGGGACACCTCCCATCTCTCCCATTTCTTTGTAGCGCTGCGCTGGGTAAAAACACACCCAAAGGGAAATGAGAGCTGCTCACTGCTGGGCTGGCATTGGGCAGGAAGGGTCTTGCTTTTCCGCTTCCTCTTCGCTCCGCTTTCATTATTGTTCCCGTGAGCGTTGGCACAGGCCGACAAGGTGACTACCGCACGTCTCGCAGGCCGTCTTTGCTTCGTGTTCTTAAAGGCAGTGAAACCAGGCGGTACACACTCAGGCGTTGCCATTTACTGGTTGTGTGCCTTTGGGCAGGTGACTCATCCTTTCTGGGCCTCCATCCCCTCAGCTGCAGAACGGGAACAGGACGGGCACCCGTGTCACAGGGTTGTCGTGGAGAGTAGATGAGCTGCGCATTTATGAGTGCCAGCGCCGGGCACACGACAAGCCCTCAGTCAAATACAAACTATTGCAAGAACAGCGCTGAGAGCCTCTGAAAGCACATGAGCATTTCGTGCAAATATCTGAGGCTTCAAATCACATCGACGGGCTCTAGATTATAAAAGGAAAACTGCAAAATGAAATCAATAAATATTAGATAAGCTTTGTGGCAGGGACATTTACTGCTCGTGAATAACCCTGGGCTCCCCTGCGTTTCTCGGTTTCTTTGCAGTAAGCACTTTGTGGCTGGTTCCGGCCATTGGCTATGACTGGAAGTGGCCTCTGTCCCTTCTGGTAGGAAACACCTAAGAGCCACTTAAGACTCTCCAACTTACTCCTTCCCGGCTATAGAGGCTGGAGAGGTCGTATGTTTCCATTGGTGCAGCTACAAGACAATGATGCCTTCTGAAGTCGGGGTTCCCAGGGGAGCAGAGCAACTCCGACCTACACTGGACATGCAGTGAGCCAAAAATAAACTTGAGTTCTGTTAAGCCACTGAGATTTAGGGGATTGCTTGTTACCTCTGTAGAGTCTAGACTAACCTGACTAATGTAAGCGTCTACCTAACAGAACATGCCAACCATTCAACTATACTTAACTCAATTCAACCTGACTCCTCCATAGTCGTATTTAGATTGTGTAAAACAAAGGTTCTACAATGGTAGGGATCTTAGTTTTGTTCGCTACTGTGTGCCAAGTTTCTAGAACAATGCCTAGGGCAATCAATCCTCAATAAATATTTATGACATGGATGCATTTTAAAGGATTTGATAAGAATATAGGTGGGGCTTTCAAAAGTAAGAATGCTCAGGACCTAGAAAGGTCTTAAGATAGCTCAGATGGCGTTGGATACAAAGGTCTTAAAACAACTCAGATCGGTATAGATGCCCTATAACCAGAGATGCTGTTTATGTTATATGCTGATGAGATAGAACTCTGATTCTTTGGGGTCCTACCCTAAAGTCCTGCTGCAGACATAAAGGAGATAAACTTCAGAGGTGGACGAACCACATTTCATCCTCAAGGCCTCTCTCGTGTTCTTCCATTTTTAAATTCCTGACTTGTATTGTTCTTTATAAAGAAGAGGACAGACCTGAATCCATCTTTACAAAAATTTTTTTTAATGTTTATTTATCTTGAGAGAGAGAGAGAGAGAGAGAGAAAGCACATGAGCAGGGGAGGGACATAAGAGAGGGAGAGAGAGAATCCCAAGCAGGCTCCATGCTGTCAGTGCAGAGCCCAACTCGGGGCTTGATCCCATGAACCATGAGATCATGACCTGAGCCGACATCAAGTCAGATGCTTAACTGACTGAGCCACCCAGGTGTCCCTGAACGCATCTCTTTCTACAACATAATTTAAAAATTACTCCAGAGCAAAAGTCAGAAAATGTGATGTGTAGCCTACCAGCCTATACTTCTTGAAAAAAATTTTAGTTTTAACAGTGAGATAAGTATGTTGTTTTTAAATATAGAAATCTCAAGCATTAAATTATCACAGTAAGATGACACTGGTAATTATACAGACAGCTTCAGATATTAGCATGAACTTAATACCAAAATAAATCAGACCATGGATAATAGGAATCAAAGAGGATAAACAGTGTGACTAACGAAGTGAATATATTTTGGCTCTGTCTTTCTTCGAGTTAGTTCTCATTTTGAAATTGTGAGACCATCTTGCTCTTCTGATACGAGGAAAAACTAAGATGGACCAAGGGAAAGGCATTTATCGGCTTTAGAAAAACCAGTGAAAATATGAGATCTGGAGAAAATTTCCACCCTCCGTTCTCATAAGAAAGACAGAATGACATAATCATATTCAAACATGGACAATATCTTTTAGTAACTTTTCATATTTTATTGGCCATTTGGTGTTGTTTGTTCGTTTTGGTGAACTGGGAGTACGTACTCTTTATTTATTTTTTCTATTAGGTTGTTTACCTTTTTAAAAAATTATTATTTGAGGGAAGGAGAAAGAGAGTGTGACAGCATGGGGGAGGGGCAGAGAGAGAGAGAGAGAAAGAGAGAGAATCCCAAGCAGGCTCCACGCTGTCAACACATGGAACTTGATGTGAGGTTCGATCTCATGAACCGTGAGATCCTGACCTGAGCCGAAATCAAGAGTCAAATGCTTAACCCACTGGGTCACCCAGGCACCTCTAGGTTGTCCATCTTTTAAATGAATTTCTCTGAAAAGATAAAGGATTAAACATAAGGTTTGTGTCCAGAGCCCCTGGACCTGCTGCAATCTTTGGAGGACTTGACCGTCCTAGGCCGTGTGTTGCAGGATTCAGGGTAGACATGGCCCGATCAACGACAACGCGGTTGGTACTCCTTCTGGTCTTGGCGGTCGTGATGTGGGGCACCCAGCCCTGGACTTTGCAGGCAAGAAGTGACCTTCTCCTGTCCCCAGGGATGCCAAGTGCCACGAGGGAAAGACTCGAGGACACGTTGCATGAGTAGTACAGCCCCTGAAAAGACACTGCCTGTTCCAGGAAGCCCCCGATGACATGTCTGGCCCGTTCAGACTCACTGGAGCCACATAGAGAGACGGCACCCTCCTGCAAACATCCCTTCATCCTGCACACCTATGCCCTGAGCAGGATTCAGCAGGTGGACCAGCGTGGGCGCCGGGGGCAGGCGTGGACGTGTCGCTGCATGAAGAGGACTGTCCATACTCATGGGAAAACTGTCACACCTGCTTCACCTGCACGAGCAGTGGCTGAGGGCAGGGGGTGGGTTGCAGGACGCACTAGTGCCGGGTGGGGACTGCCTGCCTCCCCTTAGGTTTCTACTTCCCCACACCCGGCACTCTGTGCAATGAAGGGGATGGTTGCTGCAACCAGATCTGGTTCGAGCTGCCCCAGGGAACAGGGGAGGTCCCGTGCCGTGACAGTGCACTTAGGCTGTGCCCCATAGGGCCGGCCTCTCTGGCCCATCCTGCCCCTGTGGCTGCTCAACTGAACGATTTCTCCTTCCTGATGCTGGGACATCCCAGGTTGTGCAGCCCACAGCTCCCAGACTCTCAGTTCCTGCTTGGCGGTGGGGTGTCTGGCAGGCGATTGAAACAGACGTGCCTGCTGCCCACACAGAAGTCTTGCAAAAGGTTGTGTGAGGGAAAGAAAACCTCCCTCCAAAGATATGCTGTATTTCAATGGTTTCTTGTTAAAAATGGTAACTTGAGCAACATTCATAGTGCTCGTCTGAAAAATGTCCAGATTTGGGGAGGAACTGAATATTCCTATCTCTTTCTTGACTGTTAATATTTAAAGTTTCTCTCTTGGTATAGTTATTTCTCCCACAGAATTACTCAACATACAGTTGCCGGTGCCCTTTTACATCAAAATGATGCTTTGCACCGTTTCCTTTCGGCGCCCCTTGGGCTGGGATATCTGAGCATCAGGTCTAAGACCCTGTCTGGTAAATGTCACCTTCCTGTGAGTTTCACCTCTCATCTTCCTGCCCTGTGCCCTGACCCATGCTCCTTAAATTCTTCTGATTTGGTTTCACTGTTTTTTGGTTTTTGTTGCTGTTGTTTTGCTTTGTTTTGTTTTTGCTTTTGTTTTGTTTTGTTTTTCCCAGAAAGCATGCCCTTACCTGCTTTACTGTTTTTGTTTGGGTTTGGAGAAAAAAACAGTTTTAAAAAATCGGAGTAAATTGTGATGTCTATTTTAGGAAGGAAAACTGCCTGAGAACACTGAGAAAGTCAATGGAAACTGGCTAATAGTGATCACATTTCTCCCAAAAGGTGTGATACGGGCTTGACCGAGGCTCATAAGGGAGCACTCGGGAATGGTTTGAAGAGAGCCTTGCCTGAAGGAGAGGGGAGGCCTGATGTCTGAAAAGGGTCAGGCTGGTCCACTCAGTTTCCTCTGACCAAACCCTTCATGGCTTTACCACAGGAAGTTATAGATGGGTATTCTCAGGCTCTCCTAGAAACGGTCTAGATTCTGGGAGTCTGGTTTGGAAGATTCATTAGATGCCTGGTGATGACTGAAGACCTCAACTCCAGGCTGAATGGTAAGCCTTAAATACGAACCAAAGCCAAGGCTGAGTAGAGAAAAACCACCAACGTGCATGACCGAGTGGGAGACTATCGCATCCACACGACTCCTGAAACAGAATGCTACGGGCACCAGTGACAGTCACAACAAAGTTTATTACAACGAGAGGCAAGGCCGACCGATCGGGACCAACACTCTTGATAAGAGTGCGGCCCCGAACAGCCGGGGTACAGAGTTTTTATAACCGATCACATCGTTTTATCATCACCTGGGAACAGAACAGAGAAACAGGTTCCAGATGAGTTAGAAACAGTTGCCTAATGAGGTGTTTACTTTAGACTTTCTGCCTCTAAGTTGCAACCAGTGGATCTCCTTGACCCTGCCTCTGATGCTCTTTTCTTTGAACTTTTGTTTCCTTAATTGGTGAAGCCTAATTTACAAGGGTATGAGGCCGTAGTTTACCAGAGCAAAGCAAGGCTGTTATCTCTTAACCTTCAGTGTTAACACAAAGCTGTTATTTTTCAAGCTAAGCATTAGCCCTACACTACAATTTAACCCTTACAAGACAACAAGGAACAACAGCCACAACAAAACAAATCGGAAAAAGGGAACTCCGAGAAAGCTAAGATGATGCAAATAACAGAAGAAAATATAAAAAGCAACCCCCAACAACCATTCAGCTTCTCAGGCGGACTTGAAGGTACTGGATCCATTACGCAAGAGAGAGATTCTTTGGAGCGGGAACTGCCAGAGTGTAGGAAGCCCTCTGATGGGCATTTACGACAGGATAGACAAGTGAAGAATATAAGACTGTTTGGAAGATAGAGATGGAAAAGTAACGTACGTTTGTGTGTCACATAAATGTATAATATTAGTATTATAAAAAGATACAGTTATGGAAAATGGGGCAGAAATGATAAGAAAATTAGAGGCTCAGTCCTGGAAGTACAGCACCCAATAAGGAGTTCCAGAGATAAAGCAGAGAGGGTGAGAGGGAAGAGATTATCGGAGAAGTAGTACAAGAAAAATCCTCAGAGTTGGAAGAAAAGGAAAGTCCAGACTGAAAGTGCTGATGGAGTGCCTAGCACCACAGATGGGAAAAGAAGCAACGCAGACATCTCACTGTGAATTTTCAAAACACTGGTGATGGAAAGAAGGCTGGGGAGAAAGGGAAGGAGAAAGAGAACTTCTTCTCGGTTCTGTCCTACCCCCATGCCAGATAAGCCTGACTCGGTGTCTTTGACGATACGGTACATTCCGCATCCACCGTGAGCCTGGGCACAAAAACGAATCCTTGTCCACTGGTGAAGCCAGCTTTTTACATTCAAACGTGTTCGGATGTGAATAGGTGAATTTACACCGTGAGCCCCACTTCCCTTGTGAGGCAGAAGAGGGATTTCAGGGAAGAACATTCAGGATGTTCTGGGAGCCCCTGGAGAGGCGGACATATCCCTGGAGGAAACGGAATTCAATTTCTCTTTTTCCAAGTAGGACTGTGGCTGGTAACACGGTCTCGGTGAAAGCGAGCGGGAACAAAGGAGGCTCTTAGGGAGGGAGGGAGTCCCCTTGGGTGCTGCTGTTGATAACCAGAGGTGATAATCACAGGATGGGGAGAATGAAAAACATCCTGAGGGGTCACTTAAAAAAATTCCACGGAAAGTTAAGCAAATAAAAACTAGGGAAAAACAGACCACTACAAAAGGAAGCAAATCATAGTGCGAGACTAGGTACGAGAAGAAGCACTGAAAGGCTTGAGAGCAGGTGCTTCTTGAAGGACAGGGGGAGTTTGGGGGTAGGGGTAGGTCAGGGAGAGAGCTGTCTTTCATACTACTGATTGTTAAATGCTGTGCCGGTGTTATTTTACCTGCATTTTTTAAATGTTTATTTATTTTTGAGAGAGAAAGACAGAGACAGAGCATGAGCAGGGGAGGGGCAGGGAGACAGAGACACAGAATCCGAAGCAGGCTCCAGGCTCTGAGCTGTCGGCATGGAACCCGATGCAGGGCTCGAACCCACGAGCAGCGAGATCATGACCTGAGCCAAAGTCGGTCGCTTCACTGACTGAGCCACCCAGGCGCCCCTTAGCTGCATTTTTTATACTAGAAAGTATTTTCAGATGTTTCAAAATTCAAATGGCACAATAAAATGTCTCCCTCCTTCCCTGCCTCCTTCCACCTAGTTCCCCTCTGCAGAAGTGACCAACATGTTTTTCCTCATGTGCTGTTTCAAGGATAATTTGCTTATACAGTTTTTATTAAAATAAGTATTCGTTTTTTAAGTTTGATTTACTTAAGTAATCTCCGTCTCCCACGTGGGGCTTGAACTCATGACCCCGAGATCAAGAGTCAGGGACTCTCCCAACTGAGCCAGCCAGGCGCCCCCGAACGCTTGTGACTTTCAAAGGAGTTAGGCAAAAAAGAAGATCTGATAAGGCGGGCATCCGTAAAATAAATTAAATCTCAATGCAACAAAGTGACTCTTGCCGCAGATTCGTAGAATGTCATCATTCCTTGATATCATCGATCGTAGGCTACGCTCTTGCCTTAACAACAGTTTTTCTGGAAAAAAGAATCATGTCATTCAATTAAAAATCAACAGATTTACAATAACTACAACTTCTCTTTCTTTCTCAGGGGCATGGGCCCGGCTTGTAATGTTCCTGGATTTGCTTCCACTTTTAGAATGAGAGGGAGCTGACTTCAAGCCAAACATTCTGCCCTTAGGCTTGACATTGGATCCTTCTCCCAGAGCCAGTGGTGAGTTTAGCTGCTGGTTTGCTTAGAAGTCAATTACAGATATTGGTAAAGACAAGATGCGATTTGGGGGCAGGCTAACTTGTTATTAAGCACACTGTGTTTTGTCCGGTGCTTGCTAAACACTTTTCCCCCGGGCCCTGAGGAGTCATTCCCAAGCATGATATCCAGCAGGAAGACGAGAGCGGGATGGGGGCAGGGTGGGGCAGAGGAACACCATCCCAAGGCTGCCTTGTTTATTTATTTATTTATTCATTATTATTTTTTTTAGTATATGAAATTTATTGTCAGATTGGTTTCCCTACAACACCCAGTGCTCATCCCCAAAGATGCCCTCTTCAATACCCATCACCCACCCTCCCCTCCCTCCCACCCCCCATCAGCCCTCAGTTTGTTCTCAGTTTTTAAGAGTCTCTTATGCTTCGGCTCTCTTCGGCTGCCTTGTTTAAGTGTACAGGAGGTGAGAGAGGCCCAGGCTTCGTAAGTCCTTATACCTCAGTGATCTTTGTGTCATTGACCGCGTCTGTGACAAAGCCGGCTCCAGAGAGTCTGGGGAAATCTGTTGTGTATTTGTTCAAACATCAAATTTTATTCACCGCCTGCCATGTGTCAACACTGGGCTGTGTTCAGGAATTACAGAGGGGAGGACTGAGGCTGACAGGGGCTCACTGGCAAGATGGTCTGTATTTTTCTGTGACGCCAACTAAATACAGGACTTGATGGAATCTTAACTTCGGTCCCTTTGTGGCGCCTGGGTGGCTCAGTTCGTTAAGGTCCAACTCTTGATTTCGGCTCAGGTCGTGATCTCATGGTTCAGGGGTTCGAGTCCCATGTCGGGCTTCTCACTGGGAATGGAGGCTGCTTGGGATTCTCTCTCTCCCTCTCTCTCTCTGCCCTTCCCCCATTTGTTCTCTCCCCCACCTCCAAAAAAAAAAAAAAAAAAACTTAAAAAAAAATAAATTTGGCCCCTTAGAAGTTATTTTTCCAGGAGCACCTGGCTGGCTCAGTCAATAGAGCACATGACTCTTGATCTCGGGGCTGTGAGTTCAAGCCCCACATTGGGTGTGGAGATTATTTAAAAATAAAACCTTGGGAAAAAAATATTTTCCAGATGGGGCCCAGTGACATTAAGAGACTGGCCCAAAATCTCACTGGTATTTGCAGCACTGAGATGAAAACCAGTCTCCAACCTGGTTGGGGTCCATGCAGCAGATTAATATTAAAGGTGTGAAAGGAGTATAGAAATTCTGCATCTCTTATGATAGGAAGATTCTGGAAAATGCATGACTAAAGGGGCACCTTGACTTTTCACAGAAGGAACAACTCAGTTGAGCATCTTTGCCAAGGAGAAGGGAACTGCTCCCGAGGGTCAGGAACCTCTCTGGCTCTGAGCTGTCAGCACAGAGCCTGACACGGGGCTCGAACTCCACAGGTTTCTAAGAGAATGGAAAGGACCGTCCTGGAGGGAAAGCGTGTACTGTGATATACTCCACACAGGCTCTTCTCTAGCTTGGCAAGAGCTGCTGAGCTACAGGGAATAAAGCAGGCAGAAGTCTTTCACAAGGAAATGGTAGCCGAGTTATACTTTCTGAAAGAGAGAGAAATAAAATCCGTCTCACACAATTTTCAAAAGAATTAGGAGCCTGAAACACGAAAACATGAATTAACAGCAGAACATACTCATTAGCTCAGGACTGATGCTGATTCAGTCACGGGGGTGCAGGGGGAGGAAAGAACAGAACAACAGAAAGAGGAGGAAATCAGAAAGTGGGAAGGGGGCAGGGCAGGGGCGGGGAGGGATAGGATTTAGAGAGAAATAAGCAGAAGAAAAAGGGCGGAGGGCAGCGACACAGCGAGAAAGGAAAGGAAAGGTACAAAGAAGAGAGATTTCAAAAGAATAACGTAATCATTCCTCATGTCGGCCGCTCTCCCTCCCCCATCCCATAGTTGTGGGGTCCAAGGTTGCTGGGTCGCCATGACTCATGCAGGTGAATTGAGCCCTCCCCACAGTGTTCACCCCCCACCTCCAAGAGATGGTTAAAATCTCTATTTTCTTTAGCCAGTGCCCATCTTCCCAGATTTCCACTGCACTTTTCTTCAAGCTCTTGGGCCTAAAGAATACATCATAACTGTGCACCTTCACACAACTTTTTTAAAACAATTTATTGTCACATGAGCTAACATACAGTGTATACAGTGTAGTCCTGGCTTTGGGAGCAGATTCCCGTGATTCATCGCTTTCATACCATACCCAGTGCCCGTACCCAACAAGTGCCCTCCTCAATGCCCATCTCCCATTTCTCCCGCTCCCCCCAGCCCCCACCCCCATCAACCCTCTGTTCTCTGTATTTAAGATTTCTTATGGTTTATCTCCCTCTCGTTTGTAACTTACTCTTCCTTCCCTTCCCCTATGGTCTTCTGTTAACACAATTTTAAGTTAACACCTACTTTCTTCTCGTCTTAAGATTAAATAAAGGATAGAATCCTGCAAAGGACAGAATCTCCAGTGTGCCCATATAACATATGAATCTTAAATATATCTTTGTCAAAACACTGTGGTTGCAGACTTAGCCTGTCTAATTTATGGAAATGCCTGGGTACAATCCAATCAGCCACGCCAGTCCTCATGGTCAAACCCAACCAGCAGACTGGGCTCATTTTTTCTAGAAGTTGCTGCATTTAAAATTCAAATAAACATGTTACGCTTGCTCCTTTACGACCGCATCACCATACAGAAAAAGTAGGGCCAGAGTCTCCCCCAGGAGGCGATGTGCTCTTTACGTTTCCAGTTTTGGGGTGCCCTGTGCCCCAGCATAATTCCCTTTGGAAGCTTTGGGGTGTGTGAGACGTGAGCCTCTTCTACAGTAGCAGGAAAAATGGCAGACAGCAAGCTTCTTCTCGGAGAGCTTTGTGTGAGGAAGGAGTTCATAAAGAAGGCAAGGTTCTGGAATCCTGTCTGCCCTCAGAAACCCCTTGGGACCACCCAGGACACAGTACTTGGCTTTGATGATGGCCACTCTGCTGCCTTGTCTGTGGCTTTGCCATGCTGTGTACCTCTCTGTCCTTGACGTGGTCACCACCGTTCTCCACTTCCTGAAACGCTGTGTGGATGTCCTGCCTCAACCACTTCTGGGAATGTTCTCCCCACCTCCTTGCCTTTAACCCCACCCCCCTCATGTCTACTGGGAGTGCTTCCCCCGCATGACTTTTTATTCTCTTACAATCCAGGGTGGGGAAATGATTATTGTTTTTCACCCCACCTTCTCATAAAACCTCTGCCGTGTGGCTGACAGTAATACAATGTGGGACGATCTCTATTTGGTCAAATGGTTTTTCAGCATTAGTGAGATGATAATGTATTTCCCCTTTAATCTCTTACTGTACTGAATTAGAGTAATAGATATCTTAATGGTGAATCATCTTTCTATTTCTAGAATAAACTCATAATACATTATTCTTCTAAATCATTGCCAGACTCAATTTGTGAGTATTTTATTGGGATATTTTCCCACTATGTTCTTAAGCAGAATAGACCAATCACTTTCTTCTAATTCACTAATTTTGGTATCAGATTTTAGGCCACAATCCTAAATGAGTTGGGGACATATCCACCTTTTTCTCTGCTGTAGGAATATTTATGTGACATGGAAATTCTTACCTTGTTTTAATCATTTTACCTCAGGTGCCTTGTTTGGGGTAGATCTTTGACTGCCTTTTCTTTTCTGGTTGTTTTCTTTCTCAAACCAGTTTTTTATTATCTGTATTACTCTGGAAAGCAATCCATTTCCTCTAGTTTTCCAAATCTATTCATACAAAATTTCACATAATTGATTTATCCCTTTCAAACTCTTCCATGTTTGCAATCATTTCTTGTGTGTGTGTGTGTGTGTGTGTTCTCTTTTTTCTTGATGACACTTGCCAAAATATTTCAAATTTTAATTGATGTGTAATTTAAAAATTTGGGGTGTGTTGCTATAGGGGGCAGACAGTTGCCACTCTCAAAGAGGATAATTTGAGAGGCGTTTAGCAAAGAACTCTACGAAGTTGTGGTCAGGGTACAGGGAAATGCCAGGGGCTGGCAGTGGTGGGGGCATTATCGCTCCTAGACAGGAACGGGTGAGGGCAGGAAGCAGTGACCAACACCCGGAAGAAGAGAACCCTGGCGGGGCGGGGGGTCCGCCTTGGAAGGAGCTCTGATTTGACAATGAGATACACAGGCAGACACAGTCTGAAGAAAGGGACATACATGGAACAAAGGAATAAAAGTTTTAATCTGACTCTTTTTTTCTCTTCCAACACAAGCTAGCGCTCCCCAGTGGCCAAATCCGACCGGAGACCCCTGGACACCATACACAGTGATCAGTACCTCACTCAAGACGTAGAATCTGGTGGAGAAGGTGAAGGCTCTCGAGGGACAAAGGGAAGATGTCCTTTAAAGAACAAGCTTTTCAGGGGTGTCTGGGTGGCTCGGTTGGGTAGGTGCCTGACTCAGACACTTACGTTTTTAATAAACTGTAAAAACAAAGAACAAGCATTTCTTTTTTAAGTTTACTTATTTATTTTTGAGAGAGACAGAGCATTATCAGGGGAAGGGCAGAGAGAAAGGGAGAGACGAGATCCCAAGCAGGCTCTACGCTGTCAGCGCAGGGCCCCACTCGGGGTTCGATCTCCCCAACCTGGAGCTGAAACCAAGAGTTGGAGGCTTAACTGACTGAGCTACCTCAGGGGTGCCCCTGAAAAAGCAAGCATTTGATTTGATGGTCTATGTTAATTTCCTATTTCATCTTTTTTTTTTTGCCTTTATATTTATTAATTCCTTTCTTCTAATTTCTTTGCTTTGATTCACTTGCTCTCTTTTGCAGATTCTTGGGTTTATTTATTTTCAATCTTTTTCTGTTTTAATAAATTCACGTAATGCTCAAAATTTTCCTTTAAGTACAACTAGATTGCATCACAGGTTTTTATAGATCATCCTCTCATTTTTTAATATAATAGTGTTTAGTTTCCTTTTGGGGGGTGCTTAGACTAGGAATTACTTGTTTTGTTTTTGTTTTTGTTTTTTTTATTTTTTACCCTGTATAATTCTGTTTATTTAAAGTCCAAAATTAAGCAAAAACTGATCTATGGTTAGTGGAAGTTAATATATTGGCTAACTTTGGTAAAGAGGGGGATTGGGAGGGGAAATGATGAGGGCTTCTGGAATGCTGATAATTTTCTATTTTGACCCCCTTGGTGATCTCATGGGCGTGTTCGCTTTGTGAGATGCATTGAGCTTGTGTTAGTCAGCAGCTTTGGTTGCCTTAACAAAGTGTCATAGACTTAGTGGCTCAAACAATGACACTTATTTTCTGATAGTTCTTATTTTCTCATTTTCTAGGATGTCCAAGGTCAAGGTGCCAGCCAATTTGAGGGCCCTCTTCCTGGCTTGCAGATTGTTGTTTTCTTCCTGTGCCCTCACATGGAAGGGGGGCAGAGGGGAGAGCATTCTGGTGTCTTTTCCTCCTCTTATAAGGGCATCTTATAGGATCAGGGTCCCTCCCTTATGACCTAGATGACTTATGGAATTTAACCTTTATCATCTTCTCACAGGCCCTATCTCCAAACACAGTCACATTGGGGGTTAGGACTTCAACATACGGAGGCATTTAGGGAGTGAAGCGGGGGATACAATTTAGTCCATAGCAGAGCTATTCACCAATAATTTGTATGTTTTTCTGACTGTAAGAAGTGTATTCTGTAAAATATGGGCTGTTCTTGGTAGCTCAGTCGGTTGAGTGTCCAACTTGATTTCGGCTCAGGTCAGGATCTCACAGTCGTGGGATCAAGCCCTGCATCAGGCTCTGTGCTGAGTGTGGAATCTGCTTAAGATTCTCTCTCTCCCTCTCTCTCTGCCCCTCTCTCCCACTCATGCTCTCTCTCTCTCAAAAAAAGCGTATTCAATAAAATAAAATGAAAGAGAATATGACGAACATCAGATATCCAAGTCCCATGGTCACAACAACTCTTGGAGACACGTGAATCACAAAACCAACTGATAGAGATGGACCAGTGCTCATAGGCAGTGTGAAAACTTCAGTCCGGTCTCCAGGCCTGGGTTCTTTGCCTGACTGCCCATGGTGGACACACCATATCTCAGGTCAGTAGGGAAGTACTCACTGTCACCATGCAGAGTGCTGTACCTCATTGTCCCCCGCAGTTTTCTCCTCCGTTGAGCTGCTGATCTCATAGACAGATCATGACCTGTACTTACCATAGAAATGGTTGTTGATCTGATACGGACAGCCCCACACTGCATCCTCCAGGGGCTCCTTTTTTTCCAACGCCTTGCAGCTCAGAACTGAGCATATCTCTAGCACAAAACATGGACTAGTTGTTGGGGGGGGGGGGGTTGCCAGCACGAGGTGGGCTAGGGAGAGAGAAGGGAAGAAGAAAAGGAAGAAGTCAAAAAGTATTTTAAAATATCAAAGGGCAAAGATTTTTAAAAGTATTGTTTGGTTATTAATTTGTAATTATATCACACCGTTGTCATTAAATGTGACCTAGAAATTTCCGCTCTTTGAAGTTTGCCAACATTCCCTGTGTGACCTAATACCTAGTCAAAATTTGCTAATGTTCCATCTTAGCATGAAAAATGCATATTCATCCAACAAATATTTATTGAGGTCCTACTATGTGCCAGGCACTGTGCCAGATTCCTAGGATCCATCGGTGAATAAAACAAAGGTCCTGCTGAGAGCAAACAGACGATAAGCAATGCTCGCAATGAATAAGCAAATTGTAAAGTAATGATATATGTACATTGGAAAGTGACAAATGTTTTCCAAAATAATAGAGTAGGGTAAGTTGGATTGGGATGGCAGTTTCATTGGGTGGTCAGGACAGGCCTCAAGATGACGTGGAATGTGAGGGTAGAGGAGGTAGGTAGGTGTGGGTGTGTGCACGTGTGTGCACATCTTGTAGGGCTTTGTAGGGCTGTGTAAGACCCCTTGACTCCTGGTGAAGTGGGTTTGGACAGAGGAGTGTCATGATCTCAGTTTTTAAGGGCTCACACTGATAACTTTGTGGGGAATTGACTGTAGGGAGTGAAAAGTGGAGGCAGGGAGATGTCCAGGGGGTTAATGTCGTTGTTCAGGTAGGACATGATTTGGATCACAGCAGTAGAGGTGGGGAGAAGTGATTGGACTGGGGATATAGATATATGGTTGAAATTTTATTTATTTTGAGAGAGAGTGCGCATGCGTGCACAAGCAGGGGAGGGGCACAGAGAGACAGGGAGAGAGAATCCCAACCAGGCTTCATGCTCTCAGCACAGAGCCTGACGTGGGGCTCGAAGCCATGAACCTCGAGATCCTGACCTGAGCCGAAATCAAGAGTCAGATGCTTAACCGACTGAGCCACCCAGGTACCCTGGATTTAGGACATGTTTTGAAGGTAGAGCCAACTGGATTTCCTGACCGATGAGCCATGGGGAGTCCAAGATTGGAGTCTAAGATCGTGTCAAGGTTTGTGCTGTGTGACTTTCCACAGTCGCCATCCGCTGAGATGGGGAAGACTGTTGATAAGTCAGGTTGGGGGGTAAAGGTCTGGAATTCAATGTCCAAAATGCTAAATTTGAGTTGTGTTGAGTAGACGATTGGATCTATGAATGCGGGGCTCAGAAGAGAGGTCAGAATGGAGATATAAATTTAGGAGCTGTTAGCAGGCAGTTAGTATTTATAGCCAAGAAACCAGACGAGGTTTCCAAGGGAGTGGATGTAAATAGAGAGGAGAGCTCCAGCATCATGTGAAGTCTGAGGGAAGGAGAGGAACAAGGAAAGATCTGGGAAAGAGGCACCAGTGAAGTGAGAAGAAAACACAGGATGGATCATGGAGGCTCGGTGTAGAAAGTGAATCAAGGAGAAGAAATATATTATTTGTTTTGAGGCTATAACATTTAATGTACGTTATCAACTGTTATTCAAACAATCTATATTCTCATTTGTTTGTACCCACTCTGCCAATGTCTGAGACTTTTAATTTTGTCATCAAGATTGTGGATTTGTCCATTTGTCCTTGTACATCTACCATTTTTGTTTCACAGATTTCAAAGCTTTCATACTAGGTGCATAAAGTTTCACGTATATAATTCTTCTACCTACTCTTAATATTTAGGTACATCTCCTATTTTCATTGTGGGGGGGGGTGGTTAGAGGAAGATGTGAAACATCACAATATTAAGAGCAGAGATTCAAGACGTGGCCCTGGAGGAAGAGTTTGAGGACGGCAGAGAAGCAAGCATGAAGTTTTATGTCTGAGAAAAGCTATAGCTATTAAAATCTGTTAAATACAAGCTCCCCAAATACCACCAACACAACCTATTGTTAAGACAGTGCTGAGTTGATTGCTTACTCTGGTAAGGAAGAACAACACCACAACAGAACTCCGAGGGGCAAAGGCAAAGCTGGACTTTATTGAGAAACGGAAGTGGGTTTTTCTAATGTTTGTTTTTTTAATTTTTAGGAGAGAAAGAGAGAGAGAGTGTGAGTGGGGGCGGTCATAGAGAGAGGGAGACACAGAATCCGAAGCAGGGTCCAGGCTCTGAGCTGTCAGCACAGAGCCCGATGTGGGGCTCCAACTCATGAACCGCAAGATCATGGCCCGGGCTGAAGTTGGACGCTCAACCAACTGAGCCACCCAGGCGCCCCAGAAATGGACGTGTTATTTAAAGTGACTCTTTCAGTGAGATGCTCGATGGATAAAGAGCATGGCATAATGGTTTAGAGTTTCTGGAAACAGCAAGGCAAGGGTTTTGAGGTGAGAGGTCCAAAGAAGTTTAGAAAGTCAGCGGTCTGCTGACGCTTCCCAGAGAGGCATTGATGTGTCTTTTGGGAGGTTCTTATAATGAACTTTCAAGTTACTTTCCTGGGCAGGAGTCTCCTGGCATAGCGAAATTACGCTCATGAATATGATGGAGATAGTAAAGTCCTGTTAATGTAGGCAGGACACTCTGTGTAGTGGGGAGCGGGTTGTGTGTTCAACACAAAAACCTCCCGGGCCCTTCCTCACACTGGGTGCCGGCCTCCAGCCCTCCAGCCCCGACTGCACTATGCCTGCTGACTCTGGGCCCCCAGGCCTTCCGTTCCCATGCTAGAACATGGCGGATCGTTTGACATCTTCCTAAAGCTCGTAAAGTTTCTGTAGTCATTGAAAATGCAATTCGTAACAAACAGAATCATTTGAAATTGAAGAAACAATAAAATATTTGCCAACACTTCTCATTGTTCATCCGCAGTGGATGTTCCAGAAGACATAACGTGTTGTCCGTTGGTGACAAATTAGATCTTGAGTTTTCGACTCCCGCTTTATTCTGTTACAAGGTTTTAGTTACAAATAACTAAAGGCTGTAATTGTCCTGACCTTATCAGCGCTTCCATTTTTTAGGAAGCAGAGATTTCCTGGTAGACATGGGCTCTCCAGCTGCCAAACACAATTCACAGTATTCAACCTCATTCCCTGAAATTCCCTCATTACCCTGGGCATTGTTGCGGAAGACTCAGCTGACCACGTGGCCTTAGTTTTATTATTATTATTTTCCCTAGAAGAATCACCGAGTTCCTAGGAAAGACATAAGAGAGTTTAATTCATCTCCCATAATTACTACCACTACTACTTGAGTTTTCTCTTTGGTCATATCGGTTAACTAAGTGAATAATTAGCTAATTGAATCCACTCCCAGCAGCTGGGAGTGTTGGTCATGAATGACTCACAGCGTTCCCCTTCAGAGGGTTATTTTGCCAGAACAGGAGCCATCTGGCCTGGAATATCACACCCCCAGTCCCCCCAGGGCAGCCCAGAGCCAATGAGTGACTGACATGGATGGCCAGCCCTCTTGCCTCGAGCTGAGACCAACTCTGTGGTACAACTCAGGCTCCACAGCTTCCCAGGGGACCAGGCTGAAGCTTCCTCCAGCTGAGACCACTTTCCTGCTTGGCCTCCACCCTGTTTCCCTCCCTCTCCTCTCTCTTAAGAACACTCCCTCTGTAAATCATAGGCGCCCGGTACCTGTCTCGGGCTTTGGCCTTTGATACTCCTCCCATTAGCTGTTGTGTGGTGATTCAGGAAGACAGGAACTAGTCTGGATGGAGTCATAATGAAGTATATTGACCTTAAAATGCAAACTCCACGAAGGCAGAGGGGGTGCCTGTTCTGTTCATCGGTGTATTTCTAGCACTTCTGCTGAAAAAGCACCACGAGATCAGGTATTGTGGTATCTCAGGGCCAGATTCATGGCGGTCGCTTTTGTGGCCTCTTGGGGTAGAATCTCTTGTCCTTGTCTACCCCCCAATTCTGACTTTTTATCCTGGGGAACTTTTGGTTCAGATGGAGCTGACCTCTTTTGGTTCAGATGGAGCTGACCTCACCCCAGCCACTACCTAACAAGTGAAGACAACGCTAGAGAAGGCAGAATGAATGATGTAGTCTGAGCTGCTGGAGTCAGCCGTGACTGAAGATTGGTGAACCAATTTGCTTTTTTATGCTTTAGTTAACTTGTGCTATGTTTCTGGCACAGGCAACCAAAACAGTCTGGACTAATAATACAATGCTTCTGCTTATATTGCAAACTATCTTGCCTTTTGACCTAACCCCTTCCCTTTTGGCCTACATCCTCAACGGCGGCGGACAAGAGAAGATGGCTCACCTGTGAAACCTGACTTTCATTGCCACTTGAGAGGTGCTCGTCCAGGGGAGGCATATATTCTCAGGCATCTTATCTGCTGATCGTTACGTCTTTGATCAGTACCCGAAAACCCTCACCCAGATCAAAATAGAGGTCTCCCCTGCTCCCTGACAGCTTGCGTTATGCCTGCTTCCTTTTACAAAAGGCCTACGTCAGTTTTTTGCTACTGACAAAAGGCCTACGTGTTTTTGCTGGCTGAAAGCTGAAGGGGAATTTTGTCTCTACAAAATGGTAATGCTTTTTCCACTCACGCCATTTCAATTTATGCAAGGTTTCACAGGGGCACTGTTGTCAGAGAGTGGGGGAAAACCTCTACTCTGCTTGATCTCTGGGACTGGGAAATACTGAACAGAATCTTGGAGCCGTTTGCCGAGTGTTTACTTTGGAGAAGACGTTAAGAGTCATACGGTTTCGATAGATTTGGTTTGAACTGCTCAATAGATCAAGATGTCGATGGTCGTTGTTGGTGTTTGACCTTTAACAGCAACACCTAGGGGCAGTAAGATTTGGCCATGCAGGTGGTTTTCATTCTTAAGCTGCGGTGAACTTGAACTTTTTTTTTCTCAGAGTAAGATAAACCCATGGAGCCCAGTATATTTAGCGCCCATTTCAGTAGGTCTTTGGATGGAATTAGTGAATGAGATACAAGCCCTTAACTCTAACGTGTCAGCCATGGCCCCCTCGTGTTCCCACACGGATCCAACGACTGGACGTGAAGAACGGGGCAGCTGCACTGTAGTTCCGGCACCAGGGGGGTAATCAAGTTCATACTCAACGTGCCCATCACATGTCACAATGAGAGGCCTGTGTTGAGGCCAGGGGTGGGAAAAAAGACGGGGTAGAGACAGGGAGGGCCATCAACTCCTTCTTTGGCATCTAACACTCCAACGACTGGCTTCTTTTCTATTTTTAGTCACATGCTTAATTTATCAAACCATGTGGAAGCACAAAGGAGAGTTTTGAGAACCATTTACTTGGCCCAAATTTCTCCAGCTAAATCAGAAATGCCTTCTAAGAACTCCATAGCTGCCTCAACTCCATTTGAATATCTTCTTCTTTTAAATGTTTATTTATTTTGAGAGAGAGAGCACGAGATGGGGAGGGGGAGACAGAGAGGAAGAGAGAGCATCCCAAGCAGGCTCCACACTGTCAGCACAGAGCCTGATGTAGGGCTCGATCTCACAAACCATGAGCTCATGACCTCAGCCAAAATCAAGAGCTGGACGCTTAACCGGCCGAGCCACCCAGGCGCCCCCTGAATATCTTCTTTTAAAGCCTCTTCTATCAAAAAGGGTTTTTGACTCATGCGATAGACTCTGGGACGGTTTTTGTTTTGCTTTGAAAGTAAGTGGGAGAAACTGAATCCAGATCAGGTTAAAGGAGGGCTTCGATAAGGAATCAGGTGGCTTTTAGGGATGAAAAATAGAGTGACAAATATTCCCCAATCATCGAGTGGAAGAACCTGGGAAGAATTCAGACAAAGAAGTGACAACAAATGACTGTATCTGGGGGACAAGTTTAAGTACATATATCTTGGTAAAAAAAGAACAGGACAGAAACAATCCAAACGTCCATCCATGAACAACCAAATTGTAGGATAGCCATACTATGGAATATTATCCAGCTATAAAAAGGAATGGAGTACTGATACATGCTTCAAGGGGGATGAACCTTGAAAACATCAGGCTGAGTGAGAGAAGCCAGACACAAAAGGCTACTGACTGCATGACCCCATTTATACGAAATACTCTGAATAGACAAATCCACAGAAACAGAAAACAGATTGGTGGTCGCCAGGGGCTAGGGAGAGGGGCATGGGGAAAATTGCTTCCTGGGAATGGGGTTTCCTTTAGGGGCAACGAAAATGTTTTGAAACTAGATAGAGGTGGTCGGTCGTCGCACAGCATGGTGAATTTTGCTGAGTACCACTGAATTTATCACTTTAAATTGGCTAATTTTATGTTACGTGAATGTCGTCTCAACAACCGGATAGAAGGAAAGGATATTCCTGTTTCTATTATCATCCACGTTTAAGAGGAGGATGGGAGCAGACATAGTTTCTGGGGTTAGTGTTGTGGTTCCGTCTAAGCAGGACAGGAGGAGCCTCTGGTGTGTGGTGTGGTTAAGGCCAGCAGTCCCCCCAAGGACCCCTGCTCCAAGCTAAGCTGTCGGGTCCCGGAGCCCCACCAGCCAACCCTTGCCTCGATCAACTCCCAACATGGCATCCACGGTTTTGTTGAGGAACCTCAGAATCGTATACCTCAAAAAATGACCGATGGCGTGAGGACAAGAAATGTGAGGTTGTCAGAGGATGGTGACTAAGAACAACTCACTGACTAAGAACAACTCACTAGATGCTTTCATACGCCCTCATCCGATACTGATGGGAATGTAAATTGACACAATCTTTCTAGGAAGCGATTTAGCAATGTGTTCCCAAAGATCGTTCTAAAAGGATAGTGGCTTTTGACCTAGTTTTATTCTTAGGAAATAGATGACTAATTAAGAATCAGCTCTATGGAGGCTAATCTCACTGTTATTTGGACTAATAAGAAATTGGAGACAACCGAAAGCCCCAAAAAGGAGAATTATTATACGTTCATGCAATGCCATACTGCTTCGGTTACTAAACAGTAACCATTTTTTATACCATCATTTTTTTAAGTTTATTTATTTTTGAGAGAGAGCAGGGGGAGGGTCAGGGAGAGGGAGAATTGCAAGCAGGCTCCATCCACACTGTCAGCGAAGAGCCCGACGCAAGGCTCCATCCCACAAACCATGAGATCGTAACCTGAGCCGAAACCGAGAGTCAGACGCTTAACCGACTGAGCCACCCAGGCGCCTCATCGTTATTCCTTCTAATCATGGTTTTTGTGGTCAGAAATTCGGACGGGACACAGTGGAGATGGCTTATCTCAGCTCTGTGCCGTCTGGGGGCTCAGCCTGAGAACTTAAAGGCGGGAATCACGTGATGGTTGGTTTGCTCACGTATTTAGCAGATGCTGATGATCGGACAGGAGCTCAGCTAGAACATTCACGTGGGGCTTTTCCACGTAGCTTGGACTTCCCCATGATATCGTGGTTTGGTTCCCAGGTGGAAGAGAAAGAAAGAGTCAGGCAGAAGACATATTATTGCCTTTCATGATCTAGCCTTGGAAGTCATGCAGCATCACCTACGCCTCCTTTGGTTGACTGTGACCGTTAAAAAAGTCTGGCTAGGTTCAAAGAGAGGAAACAAAGACCCCACCTCTTAATGGTGACGTGGCAACGTCGCATTGTCGGAAGAGCTTGCAGTGTGGGATCTACTCCAGTCTGGGCATCTTTGGGTAACACGGTGTGACTGTAACTAATCGTATTTTAAAAGAATGTCTAATGGCATGGGAAAACATTCATGACATGTTAAGAAGTAAAAATCAGATTACAAAACAGTGTGGATGGTGTAATTCCAGTCTGAAGGAAAACAGGTATAGGTGCAAAATATGAACAGTGGTTATCTCTAGGTGATGGGACAACAGGACATTTTTATTTTCTTCTTTATGCTTTTCTGCATTTTCCAACATCCTCACAACAAGCGTGTTATCAATTTTGTAATTAGATAATTAAAATGAAAAAAATACCCAATACATCCAATACATGTTATTTTCAAAGGGATGCGTCCCTCTGCCTTGGGGTGTATCAGAACATTTTTACCATAGGGTGTCAGGGACCCCACACCCCACTGCCCCCTTGCCCCCCAGGCTGATCTCTGAGAGTAATGGGTTTTCCTCATCATGAAGGTCAAGTCCCCATCTGGCATCACTGGGTCCATTCTGGCCCTCATTTGAGAAACTTTTCTCCGCCGGCTACCCTGCCTGTCTCCTCTGTTTCCAGTTTCCTCTTTGTTGTTGGATCTTTCCTCTCCGCTTACAAATACTCTCAAGTGACCAAACTTTAAAAACCAAAGTGCTTCCTTGACCTCAAGAACTACTCTCCCTCTGTTCTGGAATGAACCCCATACACTGGCCTTCTCTATTCTCACCTCCAATTCCTTCCTCAGCTCTCCACAATATGCCTTCTGGCCCCCCTCCTCAACTTAAATTACCCCAGGAAAGGTCCCCGTGGATGTCTGATTGACAAACCCAGTGCCACCAGAGGCTGCAAGCTGGGGGATTGTGGTGGGTTCTGGTGCATGAGTAGGTTTCTCGTAACTTCACCGTATTTGAACATGTTTGAATCGATTCCAAAGTTTAAAAATTAAGAAAACCCATAATAAGAGGCAGAGTTTCAGCCTCTTTAAAAATGGAAAGATCTAGCAAAAGTGCCCCTCCACCCTTGCATGGCAACAGTCTCTTGAGCAGAGTAGGAGCTATCCCCAAGAGAGGACATAGCCCCCCCCCCCCCCCGCCCCAGGACCCCCCATGCACCTCCTGGCTTCTTCACTCATTGACTTTGGCCTGTAGATATTTGGGTGTGAGATGTTCACTCTTAGTACAGCTACCTTGGAAATGTCATTACTGAGATTAAGAGTAAAACCGAGTCTTTGTTTGAGTTCCTCTGAAAGCAGATGCTGAGACTAGGATTTGGATGCAAATACCCTGTATTTCTGTATTTGAAAAGCGATTCTATAAAGTGAGTCAGAAAAGGGAGGAAGGCCAAGGCAGGGAAAGTTAATGAGCAGGGGGCCAGGGTGGGCAACGGGGGCTTCTCCCACCCAGGGGGCCCAGGGAACCCAAGTGGGACAAGGGGTGAGGAGGCCGTGATATTTGTCTGCCAGCTCCTCCCTCACCGGACCCCCTCCTGGGGGCACTTTGCGACAGTCCTGTTCACATGCCTCAAGCTCCCATAGCCAGAGATGGCCCCCGGTCGGAGACGTGCGGGGGTTTAGGGTAGGAGGCCGAGGGACCGTAGGTGATTTCCAGGTGCGTGGTGGGCGGGGTGCTGGCCACGTTTGCTGAGAGGTGACCTCACCTCATATGCCCACAGTGCCTGGCACCAAATGAGCAGTTCCTCCACGAGAGAGGTTAGAAGTTCTTGCTTTCACATCCTCGTCCTGATGGCTTCCCAACAGAAATGTGATGAATTTCAATAGGTAATTGTGCAATCCCAATTTGCGCTCTCTCTCGCGCGCGCGCGTGTGTGTGTGTGTGTGTGTGTGTGTGTGTGTTGGAGTGGGGGCATTTACTGGAAGCACCTGTTCTGTGCCCAGAGGCAGCGCTCTCAGCTTCCTTTGGGAGTGCTCTCATTAGCTCCCCGAGTGAGGCATTGGATTTAATAATCAGGAGTCTATTTTTACTCCCTGATGCCTCGTGGTGCTGTTCTGAGAGGCCTGGCTTCAGCCCAGGTGACTGTGGCTCAGATTCCCAGCAGCACGTGGGCACAGGGACAAGGCATGAGTGAATTCACGTTTAATTACAGGTGAAACTCGGCTGTAGATGGGGTGACCTGTTGCTTCCTGGGTAGTTCCCGTGGGCGAGGTTCGAGAGGGCAGCATAAACCCCGGCCACGTTGCACCACTCTCCCAGGCTGGTGTGTGATCGATCAGTCCCCCCAAGGGCAGTTTTGTGGGACACCTTTCTTTCTCTTTGGCAGAGGGGATACAAAAATGTGGAGGAATATGGCGGTACAAACACAGACCGCTAGTGTGGGGCAGTCTGGAGGAGGAAATGCAGACTAGGTTCCTGGGTCTGTAAGCCACCTGGAGCCCTGAATTCCGGGCCCCTTAGCTCCCGGGCCCCTCAGGCAGCCTTCAGTACTTTTTGTCGGGATGGGTGAGCCAGCTTCTCTGTCCACTGCCAAGCTGACTTACCTGCTCAGAGAAGTCACCGGAAGATCGGAAAAGGGGGGCATCTACGTGGCTCCGTCAGTTCATCATCCGACTCTTGGCTTCCGTTCAAGTCACAATCTCACAGTTCATGAGTTCGAGCCCCGCATGAGTTGGGATTGTCTGTCTCCCTCTCTCTGCCCCTCCCCCGCTTGCTCTCTAACTCTCTCTCTCTCTAAATAAAAAAATAAATAAACATTAAAGAAAGTAAAAAAGATCGGGAAAGCCACAATCAGGGCTCGGGAGTGGGCCTTATCACACCCTGGCTCTGGGACTTTGGGTGAGGCCCAGAAGCCATTTGAGCCACAGTCCTTTCGGTTGGATGACAGTCCCTCGCCTTAGCCCGCCTGGGGTGTGTCCGGGGGACAATGACGCCTGTCAGGGTTAGGCCACATGAGCCTTTGGCGCCAGAACATGACAGCAATGAAGAAGACAGAGTTTCATGGAAACCGAAACTCTGCTTGGCAAAGCAGACCCCCGTGGTACCAGGCTTTGGGGTGACTGAAACCGGATCCACGGGCACGTCCCAGGGCTTCAGCAAATGGAGTTGGCAGGCCCACCCGGTAACACCGACACGATGATGGTGAACCTGAGAGGAGAGTCCAGGGAGCAGCGACTGTGCAAACACATGCTCACACCTTTCCACATGTCGTCTCCTCAGCAGAACCCAGGAGGCATTTCACCCCATCGCCACCCCCCCCCCACCCCCCACCAGTGACGCTTCCTAACCCCCTGTAGGCAAACGTTCGGCCTGCCCTCGCTCCTGCTCTCCTCCGGCCTCTCCCGGGCCTCTTTTCAGAAAGCCACGGGGCCTACTAACTCTTTGATTATTTCCCTATTTCCCAGCTCAGCTCAGGTTTCTGACAGTGGGACAGTCCCCCATCTGCGGAGGCCCAGGCTCATGCAACTTCAGACACTCTTCACAAAGGGAGGGAGAGGTTTGTATGCAAATCTAGCCTGGGGTCCTGGAGGAGGCCTGAATCTGAAAGCGTGTTTGTTTCAGGGCGAGCCGGTCACGGCTCGGGTCCAATAATAAGGCGCTTTTGGTGGTTGGGGTGGAAGGCGACATTCGGTGGGGTCAAACCGGACCGTTAGAAGCCGGAGCCTTTGAGCACGGGCCCTGTGTTGGATGTTCTTTTCTCAACCATGCAGGGAAACTGGTCTTCTCCGGGAGAACTTGGCCGTCTCCCCATCTCATGGGTGCTTCTCTTCATCCAGAAGCTGGATGTGGGAGACGACAACTTCCCTGGGGCCACAGACTAAGTGTGGGGCTCCCCGGAGACCTGCAGGGGAGGGCGCAGGCACAGGATGGGTAATGATCAGGTGGTAATTCCCATCCTGAGCGTTCCCCAGTACGCAGCTCCCGAAGGACTCCAACGGGGATGAGGAATGGCTGGATCCAGCCGAGCGTGGGGACATTTATAGCGTTCACATGCCATCGTGGATTTATTAAAACCTTTCCATGCTTCCTAACAACCATCTCTGACGGTTTCTCCAGCAAAAGTGCCTGGAAGCGGAAAGGTCTCAACTTTTCAAGGGCCCCGACATGTACTTTCCTTCAAACGAAATCCAAATTTCATTCTAGAAAGTTGTGCCAGCTTACGCTTTCTCCAAAGAGGACGCATTCGCCCACGTCACAGCATCCTCACCAATCATGGGAGCTATCATTTAAATCAATTCCATTTATCGTTTTTCTCTCAGGACAAAGGTAAGAACCATGCACTTTATAAAAATTCAAATGTGCCAGAGACATACAGTGGAGAAAAGGAAAGCCCTCCCACCCAACCCTCCAGAGGTACCCACCACGAACAGTTTGCTGAATATTCATGCAGATTTTTTCTATGTCATTTTAATAAAAAAAAAAAGATTTGGGTTTATTTATTTTATTTTGAGACGGAGAGAGAACACAAACAGGGGAGGAGCAGAGAGAGAAGGAAAGAGAATCCCAAGCAGGCTCTACGCTAGAGCCTAACTCGGGGCTTGAACTCAAGAACCGTGAGATCCTGACCTGAGCCAAAATCAAGAGTCAGATGCTGAATCGACTGAGCCACCAAGATGCCCCAAATTTTAAAATTTTATACAAAACAATGTCACACGAGAAATACTTCTTTGAAACTAGCATTTCTGATGTGCCACATGGATTCCTTCCAGGACCTCTTCTCTATACAATCTCTGCCTAAAAATTTCACCATGGCTTTAAATAGTCTGTGAGTCCATACCTCCTGAATTTATGTCTTCTCTGACCGCCAGCCTCATACACCCAACTACCTGCCTGACATCTCCGAAGGGGCGTGTGTCTAAAGTCCCTAACACATAGCATATCCACACAGAATTCGCGTTTCCACTCCTTAATCGTGTGTCTCTACCCCAGCCTTCCTCGTTTTGGTCATGTCACCTCCTGCCCCTCGGTTTCTAAAGGTTGGATGTGGGAGTCATCTTTTCCTGGTCACTGACATCCAGTACAACCCCGAGTCCTGTTAGTTCTGTCCCCAGGTAACCCGCCCAACTCTTCTCTTTGCCACCATCTCCTGCTTGGACCGGTGCAGTAGCCTCGATTTGGTCTCCTCACTTCCACTACTGCTCCCCCTACCTCCCTTCCTCTCACTGTGCAGCAGCCCCAACTGGCTTCTTCCAGTAACTCTATCGGGCTGTTTCTCTGCTTTAGAACATGCCACTGCTGGGGCGCCTGGGTGGCTCAGTCGGTGAAGCGTCCGACTTCGGCTCAGGTCACGATCTCGCACTCTGTGAGTTCGAGCCCCGCGTCGGGCTCTGTGCTGACGGCTCGGAGCCCGGAGCCTGCTTCCGATTCTGTGTCTCCCTCTCTCTCTGCCCCTCCCCCGCTCATGCTCTGTCTCTCTCTGTCTCTCAAAAATAAATAAAGATTAAAAAAAAATGTTAAACACATCAATGCTTCAGGGTAACACTCACGCTTGCGGCCCGGGCCTATGAGCCCGTCTGACCGCCTGCCTTTCTAGCTTCCTCCTCTATTGCCAACCTGCCCTCTGGCTCAGTGCTCTCATCACACTGGCCATCTGCTCTGTCACAGGGGCCCTTTGTGTCTGCCGAGCCCACATCCTGAAGCTTGCCACCTCCCACCTTTGGCCTGCCTGGATCCTCCTCGGGCTGAAGGTATTTACTCATTCTGGCTCTGGGATTGGTCGTTTCAACCACGGTGCCCGAACCATCTGAATGCGTTCCGCTTTGCCCCAGAGTGGAATGGCTAGGAGGGAAGGGAATTCGTATAGGACACTTTGATATGAAAATGGTAACACGCCCTGCACAAAACTGGGCACTCTCTGTGCTCCTGCAGATTCTCCTCCTGTTCTCATTCTCCCGGGAGAAGCCGTGGACCCCAGAGAAGGAAGGGCTGGCGGGTTAGTGGTCTCCCTGCGGCCAAGCAGGAAGCCCTGCCTCCGGGGATGCCCTTGACCCGTGGATGGAAGCCTGGAGGCTCGTCCCAGGCCTGCCCGCGTCCCTCCACGTTAGGGGGTTCGTAGGGCCGTCTGGTGACTGCTGTCCCCTTCTTCCTCCCTCCATCTTCCGCGAGAGGGCTGAGCTGTCTCTCTGGGCTTCCTCTGACTCCCTCGTCATGAAAACTAAGAGATCAATGCCGTTGCATCAGGCGGGTGGATGGTCTGTCTCCCTAGTTTCCGGCAAGGAGGCGGGTGGGTTTTCCCATATTTTTAAATTCTGTACAACAGTGTGTCAGACTTGCGCGATCTCAAGACGTTTCTGGGCACCTGTTAAAACGTTGAGTCCCTTCCCTCCCCAGACATTCTGAAGATGTGGGAGAGGAAGGGTCTCACGGGTTTGTGGCGTTTCAGAGCATCTCGGGCAGATTTGGAAAATGAGCCCGCACATCGTTTCCGTGACAAACTAGAAGTGGTCCAGGGCGTCCTGTATCGGTATTCACACTGCCACGTTCCGTGAAAGTGTCACATCTCCCGAAAACGTGACCAAGCTCGTACCCTGGCGAGGCGTTGGGTTGGGAGCCATATTCAAATCACTCCATTTCACCCTGTGTGTTATTAAATGTAACATCCCTAAGTCGCTGTTGAGGAAACTGAGGCTCTGAGAGCTTCTCTGGCTGGGTCAGCTCACACTTCAGCGTGGAGCCTGGATTTGAAGGCAGGCCTTCTGATTCCAAATCCTAGAGATTCTCTGAAGGGACCACCACCCTGACTCCTGCCATTAGACCACGGCCATGAACGCTTGCTACCCAAAGTGTGGCTGGCAGACCTATGTTACCAGCATCACCTGGGAGCTTGTTAGAGATGCAGACTCTCACGCATGTGGCTAGACCTCCGGAGTCAGAATCTACATTAAAAGTTTTTTTTTTTAATTTAATTTCTAGTTAGTTAACATACAGTGCAATATTGGTTTCAGGAGTAGAATTCAGTGGTTCATCACTTACGTACAACACCCAGTGCTCATTACAGCAAGTCCCCTCCTAAGTACCCATCCCCCATCTAGCCCATCCCCCCCCCCGACCCCCCCTTCAACCCTCAGTTTGTTCTCTATCATTAAGAGTCTCTCCTGGTTTGTTTCCCTCTCGTCTCCCCCCACCCCCGCTCCCTTCTCATATGTTTATCTGTTCGGTTTCTTAAACAGAATCTGCATTTTAATGAAATCATCAGGGGATTCTTTCCCCTCCAGCTTGAGACAGAATTCGTATATAACATTATGTAAGTTAAGGCATACAATGTGATGATTTGTATGTATTGTGAGATGTTTACCAAAGTAACGTTAGTTAACACATCCTTCACTTTCTTCACTTCACATAATTACTATGTTGCTGTTGTTTTGATGGACTGTTGAAACTCTACTCTCGCAGCAACTTTTCAGTACAGGTTACCTATTGTTAATTACAGTCACCAGGCTAGGGATGAATGTGTTCATTGGATAATTGAAAGTTTGTATCCTTTGATCAACATCGCCCCATTTCTCCCACCACCAGCCCCTGACAATCACCATTCTCCCTGATTCTAGGAGTTCCAGCTTTAGAGTCCACATATAAGTGAGATTGTACCGTCTTTCTCTTTCTTTTTTAAATTTACTTATTTGGAGAGAGAGAGAGAGAGAGCGCACATGCACAAGTGGGGAGAGGGACAAAGAGAGAGAGAATCCCAAGCAGGCTCAGTGCTGTCAGCACAGAGCCCGACTTGGGGCTCAATCTCATGAACCGGGAGATCATGACCTGAGCCGAAATCAAGAGTCAAATACTTAACTGACTGAGCCACCAGGCGCCTCCAGTCTTTGCCTTTCTCTGTCCAACTTATCTTGCTTTGCATAATTTCCTTAAGGTCCATCCATGTTGTCCCAAATGCAAGACCCCTCTTTTTTAATGGCTGAGTAATATTCTGTTATACACATATATATGTACATACATACATATACACATACATATAACATATATGTACATATATAACATACATATTTATTTGTTTTATAACATATACACACACACCTCACATCTTCTTTATCCATTTGTCTATAAATGGACACTTACGCTGTTTCCACCTTTTGGCTATTGTGAATAATGCTACAATGAACATGGGAGTGCAGATAGCTCTTTGAAATAGGGATTTCATTTCCTTCAGATGGATACCCAGAAGTGGGACAGCTGGTGGTTCTTAATCAGATTAAGTCTCAAGGAACACTTAGGAGGCTGTGGTTTGAACAGAGGGCATTTGAGAGAGACAGGACACAAACACGAAGATATGTGTACCTTGGAAAGGTAATCATTCAAAGGCAGATGCCCTCCCTCACTGTCACTTCCACAACCTGTTTAACTCTGGTGAAAGTTGTGCCCAAATAGATTCTAACCTTTTTAACCCTTGAAGGTGAGTTTTGGGAGGAGTGTTCATTTGTAATCCAAAACAAGTCATCCAGGTGACTGCACCAGGAGAAGCATCACCAGGGACTGACTGGGCAGATCACTGGGACATCAGGACGCGGGAGGGAAAACAAATGCTCCTTCACTAGACCTCTGGAATGAGAAGTTCTCAAAGGGACATTTCTCTGCATCTTTTTACTTATTTATTTATTTATCTATCTATTTTTACTTTTTAAAGTTTTATTTATTTTGAGAGACAGAAAGAGAGAGAGAGAGAGAGAGAGAGAGAGAGAGAGAATCCCAAGCTGGCTCCACGCTTTCAGCACAGAGCCTGATGCGGGGCTCAATCTCACCGACCTCACTGAGGTCCATGACATGAGCTGAAATCAAGAGTCAGACACTCAACTGACAGAGCCACCCGGGCACCCCTCTCTGCATCTTTTAAACCGAAGTTTTAATTTATTATGCTTATATCTTGAGTGCCTGGAGCATCTAAGTGTTCAGCCAGTATCATATAACCTCTCTACCTCTTCTGACTTTGGGGTCTTTTCTTTGAGACAAACTCACCCGCAAGTCAACAGAAATTAGAGAGCCCTACGGAATAAAAGAGCTGGCCTTAAATGGGTCAATAGCATCATCTATTGGCCATATGTGGGTACTGCATCTCCTTTTTTTTTTTTCCACTCAATAAAATTACAAGCTACACTTGGAGATTTGTGGCTAAGACAAATTGTCTCCCCATCGCACCCCCAGCCCTGCCCATGCTGTAACAAAGCAAAACCACAAAGAGTGTAAAAGCAGTGCTGTCTTCAAGGCAATAAGTTGACATGTGATATCTCCAAATAGAATATTTGAAGAGAGTTTGACACCAGCAGTAAAAATGAATCTGGTTCAAAAAAACAAAAACAAAACAAAACAAAACACACGAATTGGGTTGAGGATACCTGCAGAGTTCAGGGCAGGAGACCACAGAGCTCTCCAAGGAGCTTCGGGAAGACCATAGTTAATGGAAACTAGAAAATATCTCTTAGTGAATGATAATGAAAAGACTAGCTATCAAAACCTGCGGGCTGCACAAGGGGAATGTACATCCTTAAACGCTTACAGTGGAAAAGAAGAAAAGTTAAACGTGAGGGAGCTCAGTGTCTAATTTTAAAAGTGACCAAAAGGATAGAACAAAGAGAGTGGAAGGAAGAAAACAATAAAGGGCAGAGATGAAAGAAACAAAAGAATAGACATATTAGGTTTCCATAGTAGGTCAAGGAAACCAAAGAAATTTGTGGTTCTTTGTTTACTTGTTTGTTTTAACAAAACGGATACGTTTTTGACAATACTTATCAAGAGAAAAGGAGAAAAGGTACCAACAAAGAATAAAAGTGGAGTCATAACTACAATGCTATGGAGATTAAGCAGTTCAAGATCAAAGTTGACTCTTCGTAAACAGGGGTCACTGTGCCCAGCCCCAAACTTAATGCGTGGACTTGGTCCCCAGGACTGTGCAAGCCCTGCTTCTAACAGGATGGTTGAAATGCCACCTTAGATCTCACATCCTCACGTTTTCTCATCACGCACCTCGTTGATTTCTGTAAAGTGGACACGACCCATGTTTTCTCCTTTATAATAACACAAGGAGAAAGCATTTGTTAAATGCTTATTATGTGCCAAGCACCGTGTAGTTATCCCCACAATGAGTCCCTGAGGTTATCATCATCATGTCCATTTTATAGATAAGCAAACTGAGGTTTGGGACATGGAGAAATATGCCTCGTATCCCAGAGCCAGGATTTTGGCTGAGCAGTCACGGACCAAGCAGACAACAGAATCCAGGCCTTTTTGACCAACGTCCTAGTGACATCAACAACTCTAAACGTTGTTTATTTTTTCCTCTCCTTCTCCAAATTGAGCGGGGATATGCTTTGAGACTCAGGATGAATCCATAAATGCAAGTCTGGTCCTAGATGTGGGCATTCGCATGGTCCCGAATACCGGGAGGAGGTTTCCAAGGCTTTGGGGGCCAAGTGGCCTCTACCTCAAGTCTCACTCTCCTGCCTGTTTTGGAAAGAACCCTTTAAACAGGCTTTCATCCATTGTTATGGGCCACTACATTTTACTTTGAGGGGCTTCAGATAAAAACCTGCTTTACATTAGAGAGAAGTGTGGCTTTGCAAAATGCCATCGTAATCAGAACGGTATTTCTTGGTCCTGTGTGTGATTTCTTTATGCGCCATGATCCCCGTGTCACATGAAATTAGGGTCTGGAAGCTATGAATCCTGGGCCACATCCAGCCTGTTGCTTGTTTTTCCATGGCCAGTAAGTTCGGAGAGAATGGTGTTTCCATTTTTAAGTGGTGGAGGAGAAAATCAAAAGAAGAGTAGTATTTTGTGACTTGTGAAACATCTATGAAATTGGAATTTCAGGGTCCATCAATAAAGTTTTATTGGGACACAGTCACTTCCAAGATGGAGTTGGATGATTGAAATAAAGGCCATTTAGCCATTATAAGAAGGTCTGCTGCACACAGACAGCTCACTTGGGTTTTCACCTGGAGATGTTCTGCTCTGCCGTTGGGTCTTTGGAAGCCTCTGTCCTTGGCTGGAGTTTCAGGAGCCAGGGCGGACGACCTTGTTGGGTTACAGAACCTCAGGTCCTGGTATTGCGGGGGAGGAAAACCTTTCCTTATCCTTCGAGAGCCTCCCCTGGGACCTTGCAAAGGAGACAACAAAAGACAGAAGTGTATTAACACGTGTTTACACACAGGAGTATTCGGTGATGAGTACCGCAAAGGGATGGGTAGCACTTGGGTCCATGTAGCATCTTGGGTCCATGTAGCAAAGAACAATAATTCTGTGGAGAAGTGATAAGAAAAAGGGAGAGGACTTGGAGTTTCTAGGGACAGCAAGTTGCAGGAAGGCAATTATCAGCAGAAACTAATGGTACAAAGAGCTGGTTACAAAGGTTTGTTTCGTAGATTCCTCTGAAGTCCAAAGTTTGGCTTCTCCAAACTGCAATGGGAACACCCAGAATTTCCACACCTGAGTCTGGACAGGCAAGGTCCTAGGGGGGAGGGGCTATCAACCACTGGAGAAGGAATAATGAATGACATAAAAAATTGTGAATGAGCGAGAAAACAATAAAATGGGGTACAAAATATAATAGACAGGCTAATCCTACTTTCATTATAAAAACAACTATACCCCAAACCCCCAAAAGCTATAAGATTATTATTTTTTTTAATTAATTTATTTTGAGAGAGAGAGAGAGAGAGAGAGCGAGCATGAACGGGGGAGGGGCACAGAAAGAGGGAGAGAGAAAATCCCAAGCAGGCTTTGCATTATCAGCACAGGGCCTGATGAGGGGCTCGATCCCATGAACCATGAGATCATGACCTGAGCCGAATCAAGAGTCAGACGTTTAACGGACTGAGCCACCTGGGCACCCCCAAAAAGCTACAAGGTTATATACTTATGTGATACAGTGTCTCCCCTGCATGGTGGAATTATGGGTAACTTTTTTTTCTTTAAGCTCTTCTGGATTTTTTGTGTTTTCCAAAAGGCCCGAAAAAAAACCCACACATTACAGAGATAACAATAAAAAAGTTCAAGCTTTCATGAAAAACAAAAAGTTTATTCTTTCATTTAATTATCTCCAGTTCTAATAGCCAAAACACGAAGCTGTCTTCCCTCAAATGGAGGTAAAACATTTTTCTCTTTTTTTTTTCTGAAAGCCATGATATGTGCATATTTTTGAAAGAAGCTTAATAACTCTTTGGTATATATTGAAAATGTTTCCTTTTAGTTTGGTTGTGTCTTTAAACTTTGTTGTTTTAGATTTTATTTTGTTTGGTTTCTGAAAGCATAAATTTAAAAATTTGGCCAAATCAATTAATTTTTGAAGGTGCCGGATTTTAAATAGTCAGAAGGGGGCAGAAAATCCTCCAATGAACATTGTGGAAATAAAAATCATTCTCAAGTACAAAAGGCTTTCTTTGCTGATTTGCAAGAATCCCTTATATATTCTAGAATTTAGCGCTAAACCTTCATAGGTTTTAGGCTTTGTAATATCTTCTGTTATTGTCTGTTAACTTCGCCTGGTGTGTTTCTGACAAAACACAGTC
This sequence comes from Lynx rufus, assembly GCF_022079265.1. Classification (NCBI taxonomy): domain Eukaryota; kingdom Metazoa; phylum Chordata; class Mammalia; order Carnivora; family Felidae; genus Lynx; species Lynx rufus. The sequence goes on along the minus strand of NW_025814867.1, from coordinate 8,090,058 downwards.
TTTGTTTTCAATTTTTTTTTTTTGTAACTTTATCTGTTTTGAGAAAGAGAGAGAGCAAGCAAGGGAGGGACAGAAAGAGAGGGAGAGAGAGGATCACAAGCAGGCTCCACGCTGTCAGCACAGAGCCAGATGCAGGGCTCAAACCCACAAACCGTGAGATCGTGAGATCGTGACCTAGCCGAAACCAAGAGCCCGACGCTTAACCTACTGAACCACCAGGCGCCCCTCGACAAAACACAGTCTTTAATTTTAATGGCGACCAAACCATCAATTTGTCTCCTTATCCTTTGTTTTGGGTCCTGTTACAAAATTCCTTTTCTGCCATATTCATAGCAGCTTTATTCACAATAGCTAAAAGGTGGAAGGAACCCAAGTGTCCACCAATGGATGAATGAGTGAACCAAATGTGGCACATACATACCACGGAGTAATTTTTTTTTTTTTCAACGTTTATTTATTTTTGGGACAGAGAGAGACAGAGCATGAACAGGGGAGGGGCAGAGAGAGAGGGAGACACAGAATCGGAAACAGGCTCCAGGCTCTGAGCCATCAGCCCAGAGCCCGACGCGGGGCTCGAACTCCCGGACCGCGAGATCGTGACCTGGCTGAAGTCGGACGCTTAACCGACTGCGCCACCCAGGCGCCCCAGCACGGAGTAATTATTATTCAGCCTTAAAAAGAAAGGAAAGGGGCACCTGCGTGGCTTAGTTGAGCGTCCAACTCTTGATTTCAGCTCAGGTCATGATCCCAGGGTTGTGGGCTCGAGCCCCACATCAGGCTCTGTGCTGAGTGTGGAGCCTGCTTAGGATTCTCTCTGTCTCTTCCTCTGCCCCTCTCCCAGCTCTCGCACGTTCTCACTCTCTAAAAAAGTAAAAGAGGGGCGCCTGGGTGACTCAGTCGGTTAAGCGTCCGACTTCGGCTCGGGTCGTGACCGTGCAGTCAGTGAGTTCACGCCTTGCATCGGGTTCTGTGCTGATGGCTCAGAGCCTGGAGCCCGCTTCGGATTCTGTGTCTCCTGATGTCTCTCTACCTTTCTCCTGCTCATACTCAGTCTCTCAAAAATGAATACGTGTTAAAAAAAAATTAAAAAATACACAAAATAAATTTTAAAAATTAAGGGACGTTCTGACACCTGCTACAACACGGATGAACCTCGATGACATCATGTGCCACATGAACTAAGCCAGGCACAAAAGGACAAATGCTGTCGGACTCCAGTCGTATGGGGAATCTAGAATGGTCAAATGTATGGAGATTGAAAGCAGAATGGTGGTTGCCAGGAGCAGTGGGGGGGGGGGGTGCGTGGAGGGCAGAAGAGGGAGTTACTAGGTAATGGGCACAGAGTTTCAGTCTTGCAAGATGAGAAGAGTTCCATGGAAGGATGATGGTGGTGGCGACCCAAGGTGAATCCACATAATACCACTGACTGCACCTCAAAACGGTTAAGATGGCAAATTGCATCTTAGGTATGTTTTACAATAGAAAAATCTTTCGCGTCTTGCAGTCACAACATACCCTACTACGTTTTTTTGATTACTGTTAAGTCTTTGCTTTTCACAACTAGATCGTTGATCCGTCTGGAATCCACCACTATTCATCGTGCGAAGTGGGGACCCAACTTCTTCCCCATTTAGCCAAATTTCCCAACACCAAACAATCCATTCTTTCCCCCAGTGGATTCCCATTGTGATATACAAGGCCTGTGAGAAGAATGTAACTAAGTCTCATCCAGCATCTTGGCAGGGCCGGGCACTAGGTACTGCTGGTGAATGCCAGCGGGGCCCAGCGTCCCCGTCTCCCCAAGGCCCTGGTAGGATATGCCTCCGCCAGGCATCCTGCCAGCTTTCTCTCTCCTGCGTCTGAATTCCTCTCCTCTGCCCCCACTCCAGGGAGACGGCATGGGTGACAGGCAGGGTGAGGAGACAGCTCGCCAGGAAGAATTGTGTTCAAACAATCTGATGACAAAAAGTGTAGCCATTTCCCATTTCGGGGATGGGTGGGCTCCAAATGCCTTCGCAACCGGAACGATCCGCAGCTAAGTTATCTAATTGGATTGGAATTTCCCAAAGGGTGAGTGGAGGTCAAAGGAAGGAAGACTTAATCATTTGTTCAACAAGTATTTACTGAGCATCTATGGTTTCCCAGACCACGTTCTAAGCACTGGGGGTGAGAGATACAGGGGCGTCTTAGGTTGGGTTCCCACGGAAGGCTGTGATAAGGATTTAAGTGCCCGTAGTTTATCTGGGAGGTGAGCTCAGAAAGCATTGGCAGAAGAATGGGGACGTGAGACAGGAAAAGAAAGAAAGCCGATCAAGGGCGCAATAGCGATAGGTTATTATTATTTTTTTTTTTAATTTTTTTTTTCAACCTTTATTTATTTTTGGGACAGAGAGAGACAGAGCATGAACGGGGGAGGGGCAGAGAGAGAGGGAGACACAGAATCGGAAACAGGCTCCAGGCTCTGAGCCATCAGCCCAGAGCCCGACGCGGGGCTCGAACTCACGGACCGCGAGATGGTGACCTGGCTGAAGTCGGACGCTTAACCGACTGCGCCACCCAGGCGCCCCGCGATAGGTTATTATTATGGGCACCTGAGGTCCCAGCTTGCTGGGGAATTCTGGGAGCCAGGATAGAACATGCTTCCAAGTTTTCCCATCTGCGGGCGAGGGATCTGGGGTACAATATACCAATTCCCACCAGTCACTGAGGGCCACCGAAGTAAGGGGCAAGGCGCAGGCGTTAATTCCCTTCCCCGTGCAGGCCCAGCGTGGTCCTGTGGCCAGAGAAAGCCCTCAAGCGAAGGCCACAGCTGCTCGTAGATGGAACACCTAGGGAACGTGCACAGGAATGGTGAGTGCCGAGGGAATGAGGGACCCTGACAGCGTCTCCTGCAAGAGTCTCTCCCGGACCTTACAGGGAGAGGAAACCAGCAAACAAGTAATGAACAAGATACTTTTGAATAAATGGAAGTACTATGAAGAAAGGAAAATACAGGGTGTTTTGTTAGCAATGGACGGTGGGGGGCTTGTGAGGACTAGATAGTCAGCGATGGCCTCCCTGAGGTTGGAACTAAAATGGAGTGACAAGGAGGGAGATGGAGAGGGGGCAGAGCATCCCAGGCAAAGTGAACGGCGAGTGCAGAAGCACCAAGGCAGGGGACCAGTATGTCCCGAAGCAGAGTGGAAAATCAAAGGTGTAGAACAGGAGGCAGGCAGGGAACAGGTCACTGGGACCCCGTAAGCCCCTAGAATATGTTCAGCATTAATATTAAGCACAGTGTTCACAAAGATTTTGTGCAGGGAACTGACGTAATCTCATTTGAATTTTATAAGGCATCTTCAGGGTCGGGGGCCCAGCTCATGGTGCTGACGCTGATCACGTAGGATCAGATCCCTACAGTACAATTTCCGTGTCGCCCCGAGCCCTCGTTACGTCTCCCCTGCTTGTGACGTTGAGCCTCTCCAAATGAGTTCTGTTCTAGGTTCTCCAGGCTTAATGGAACGGCATCGTGTATTGTGGCCTTATGAGCTTTTAGGGAATCCCGTCAGTACTTTTCCCAGATAAAAATCGCTGATGTGCAGCTGACCCTCTATGTGGGTGTGCCTCTAGTAGCCAAAAAGGCACAGTAACCTGTGACACAGGTTTAAATCGAGAGCACTATATTTTTGAGGTCTCTCTCTCTGTGTATAAAACTCCAGCTGTGTTCTTCAACAGGTGACAGTTTAGGAGCAGCACTTGTTCTCTGGAGGCTCTAAACAGATGTCTCTGTTTACATTTGAGTTAAATTCCTTCTAATAACATTGTGGTCGATAGTAGGTGACGTGGCTTTATGCTTCCCCTGGGTGAGGCTGCAGAAACGTTTTCTGGTCTCTCCCACGTAAAAGTAGATCGCAACAGGTTTTTATGGACTGCAGTGATCAAAGATCGGCTGGACCAATTTCGGCCTAATACGCGAGGGGCGACAAAATTAAAGTCGTCAGCTGGTGTGCTTCAAGGATCCCCCGCCAACAACTTAAACCTCAGCAGTTTACTATGAACTGCCTTCCAGGAGCTATCGTTTTTTCTTAAAGTGGCCACAAGGGGGCGGTAAAGGGCTACACACTTGCCCCCAATCACCTCCCCTTTTCACCTGCCCCTTTAATTCCCGGTCTCTTTAATAGCCCAACTCGCCCCTGCACCCTATGCGGTTTTATTTCAACAATCCTGGTCTACCAAGGAGGTCGCTAGGGGCTCCTGTAGTCCAATCTGAATATTGGGCTCACATTTCCTGTGTTTTTAACAAGTCGATGGCAACAAAGAGCTGACAGTGGCACTCAGTTCGTGACCGGGGAGTAGTAGGTGGGCCTCTTGCCTACTTCAAATAGTTATGCTTCTCTCCAAATCCTTGGCGATGTCTTCTCCGCGGAATTTGTCGTGGTTTACATGGATTAAAGTACTTTTTGATTCTATCTCCACTGCCGTGCTGTTTGCTGTCGCGTGCACCTGGGGTCCTGATAAGAATGTGTGAAGGGGGCGCCTGGGTGGCTCCGTCGGTTGAGCGTCGGGCTTGGGTTCAGGTCATGATCTTGCTCAGGTCATGATCTTGTGGCTCGTGGGTTCGAGCCCCGGGTCGGGCTCTGTGCCGACAGCTCAGAGCCTGGCGCCTGCTTTGGATTCTGTGTCTCCCTCTCTCTCTGTCCCTCCCTTGCTCATGCTCTGTCTCTCTCTCTGTCAAAAATAAATAAACATTAAAAAATTTTTAAAAAATGTGTGAAGGACACGTGGAGACAAACCTGAGGGTTACAGTTAGCCTCCTTTAAGACCGTTCTGTATGCCCAGAGGCCCCGTGAAACCCACCAGGCTAGAGAAGAGAGCTTCAGCTGAAGCACCGTTTGGGGGGCTGAGATCACTTAGATTCCCGTGAGAAATTTTGGCTTTGAACTCTAGTCCCCGTTTGTGCCTTGAATGAATGGCACCTATGTGTATACTTGCTTTTTGCATGAAAAACGTCTGTAGGTTGCTCATTCCTTTGAGATGAAGGCACCAACCATAATTCCAATCATGCCCTCAATTCATCGGGAGAACTACAGACCGCGGCGGATTTACCGCTCCCCCTGCTAGGTTCAAACTCAGACTGATGAGCCGCTCGGTGAGCTGCCTGACCCCCAGGCATCCTCACAGCCGAGGCTGACTTTAGCCGGGCATTCCAGTTCTCTGTGCAGGTGAGAGGCTCCTCGAACACGGTGATGCCTGGATGAGGAGGATCCAAGGACAGTTGGAAATTCTCTCCCCTTTCTGGCGCTAATTCCACTCCGAATGATTCTCCACGAGTGAGGAAAGGCAGCCATTCCTCTGATTAATGGTGTTTCTTTTTCCAAGTTTCCATTAGCCAGATGAAGGCAGTTAAACGCCAACATGGCCACGCGAAAGGAGCTGTCAACGCTGAGGGCCCTTTACATGGTTTCACTCCTGCTTAATCGTAGCTGATTTGCTTGGTCCCTTGACCCCAGACAAGCATCGTGTCACCTGGCTACCGCCTGCCTGTCGAGCAAGGGCAGCTGGTTGCAATCCCCGCGGACGAAGATTCCCTTGGTTTTCATTACAGCAGGGCCATGCCTCCCTTGTCCCTCCCCCCCCCCCCCCCCCCAGGGATTCTGGCTTGGGAAGGGGAATCCTCAGGAGCCCCAGTGGAACAACCCTAATGAGGTTGTGGGCAATCTGGTGAGGCTGGTTTTTGCACGAGCTACCCGTTCCTTTAGCTGGAGCCCAGCGGTGGCAGGTGGCACACAGAAATCTATTCACGTTCTGTGTCTCTTACTTCCACTGCCGTGTGACTGGGAAAAGAACTGTTCTTCTGTGTGAAGAGTCGCCCCCTTCCGAGGATGGTTGAGAACAGCCACTGTTACTTGAATCCTTTGTACCTAGAGCCGGGCCGCGTCTCCAGGCTTTCCTCTGCCTCAGGGCTTCTGAGATCTGAGGGCAGGGGACGTCACTGCTAGTAGCCCTTTCCTCCAGGCTGCGCCTCAACCAAAGGTTCGTTTCCTAAAGGCTTCGCCAAGACCTCTGCCAAGTCTAGAGGTTCAGGGACAAATGTCCTCGTCCTCTATTCAGTATTTTCCATGTTGCGTCCTCAAGGTACAGACCACTTACGACACTGCTGATCTAAATACTCCCACACCAGAAGCACAAGGAAGTACGCCCCTCGGCTAGTTATTTTCGGTGCATTTAAGACGCGATCTATTTTCCCTCCTCGGTTATACAATGCTGCCTAGTCCCTCTTGCCCCTGAAGCAGACAAGCACAGTTGGTCCTGCTCCTGTGCTTTTACGTACCTCTAAGGCTCTCAGAGGGCTTTTCCACGTGAGGGTGATGTTTTTTCCAAGTTCATCCTTTGATGAAGTTTCAGTAAAATTGCAGAAATCCGTAGCTCTTAGTTACGTCCTTTCTTTCCGTGGCATCGCAAACACCAGAGAGGAAAGGGTACATGATCTGTTCTTGCTCTAAGGATGGGGATTGCCCTACAGGTGAGAAGTCCAATCAGGTATCTGGGGCTCACAGGCTAAAGGGAGGTCGAGAGAGGTGCTCCTCAAAAAAATCCAGTTTTGCTCAAGGTTTTTGATCCATGCGGTGGGAGTGGCCTGACGCACTGACGACGGGAGAGCTTACCTATGGGAGCCCAGATGAGGTCCCTTTTTATCTGAAGTTTCCCTCTTCCTTTTTTTTTTTTTTAAACATTTATTTATTGCTGAGAGACAGAGCATGAGCAGGGGAGGAGCAGAGAGAGAGGGAGACACAGACTCCGAAGCAGGCTCCGGGCGCTGAGCCGTCAGCACAGCTGGACATGAGGCTCGAACTCACGAGCCGCAAGATCACGACCTGAGCAGAGGTTGGATACTCAACCGACTGAGCCACCCAGGCACCCTTTCTGTGTTCAGTTTTAAGTCAATTCTCTCCTGGGCAATAGTTTGACTCGACTTTAAATACGCCACAATGAAAAGGCAACTCTGGAATGTACCTGTTAAGTCAGGTTTCTGCTTTATCGTTTTCATAAACCGTTTCCACAGCACCTCTCAACTAGAGGTGGAATCATTGTAAACTGTTACGGATGGAAAATTGAGGCTTGCTCAGTGAAGCTGAAAAATGCTCAACAGCTCAATCTTCTTGTTCAAATTGTACTGTTTTTCAGAAATGAGCTTGCTCAATCTGGCACCGCATTCTGGTATTCTCACTTAATAGGACCAATCTTAAGTAGTAATGGGGTGAGAAAGTAAGTCTATTACTTAGTGTCTTTAAAAGGTCAACTATGGGGCCCATTTTGCTGGTCCAAAAGCAGTCCCCTCAAAATAGGGGCAAAGCTTCAGCTGGTACACAACTGGTGGCCCACGTGAGACATCTCTCACGTCATCATCAGGCCGAAGAGGACACACTTGTGGACGCGTCTTGGCAGAATGGTTTCAACGGCATGGCTTATGTAACCGAGCAGATTATTACCATCCACCATCCACAGTGGAGTGTGGAACTCGAGCTGCAAATCTATTTCTCACACCGTCCCCAGTCCCCTGCGAGATCACCCACGGCTCTCACTTCCTGTGGCGGAACACATACCGAAGCCAAGACGCAGTGAAAGAACACGGATCTTCTGGCCCGGGAGCCCCGAGCGGGCACCCCGATGCCCAGCACTCCCGGCAAGATAATCTGCACCTCGTCTTCCATCTGTAGGACAGCGACACCAGCCACCAACACTTGCAGGACAGCGCGTGTGACTGAACTTATTTGGGGTCGGGAGCCTGCTGTATCATCTGGACTTAGGGACAGATTCATGTGGGTAGTCCAGTAACAGCAATAAAAACACACAGAAGAATTCTACGTGCTAATACCTGGGAATTTAAACTGTACTTCCTATTTTCAAACTTTAACACCACCTTCTGATAAATCTTGCCTGTGGCTGAGCTTATACTCCAGTTCTCATTCTCATCTGTAAGTCAGTAAAGGAAGAACACAGGTTACATAACAAAGGTTCCCCTCCCGCTTTGGGTTTAACAGCAGGTGAAAACTAATCAGAAAGAACACTTGCAGAAGGAGAACTCCAACTCTGAAAGACAAAACCTGCGTATTTACTTGCTTAGATTTGGGAGCCTAACTGCTCACAGAAGGATTCAGAGATGTTTCTTTATTGTCAAGCTGCAACATACATGGTTTAATACAACAAAAAAGCATTTAATCAGGTGAAAAAGAAGCTGAACAATAAACAAATAAACACTCAAAACAAAATATTTTCCATTGGAAACATGTTAAGATGAATACGGGGTTTCGTTACCATCTTACTGCAATTTTCTTGTGTGTTACTAGCCTACATACCCCATGTTTTCTGTAATCATGCACATGTGAATGGGAGTTTGAACGATTAAATACATGAAAAGTCCGTTTACTGCAGAGAGTCATTTCACGAGGCAGCCACACTGGGTTTAGAGGACAAAATCATTCAAGAAATTCTCCACGTCTTCGGGTTCGTTTTAGAATCCATGAACCTTAAGCTGTTCCTCCTTGACAATGCCAACCTGCAAAACAAACGTAACAGAATCGCTCTGAGGGATGCAGGACTTCAGCCCCAAGAAAACGTGGAGCCCCGATGATAAAACAATCAGGGTTAACAGTCTGTTGCAACACTGTTCCTTGTGGCGTTTACCGTTAGCAATTCAATAGACGCTTACACACCTTGACATGCCCCAAAACTGGCTGTGCAGATACAAGAACGGTCACGTCATTTGAATGACAAAATAAACGAGAAAAGGTTCCGCTGCTTTTAAAGTACTGATACTGTATTTCTCTCTCAATTAACGGATTTACCTCATTCACGTTTTTTTTTTTTTTTAAATGAAGTAGGAGACAATTCACATTGTCCTTGAATACAATTTGGGAAGCAATCTCAAGGTGGTACATAAAGCACCCAATCACTCACCTCCAGGAGAAACTGGCAAATGTTTTTTCTTTGGTCACCTTGAAGCTGAATAACCTCTCCGTACTCAGGATGCTCAATCACAGTACCATTACAGGCGAATTTCTGGAGAAGGAGATGTGTCACACAATGGAGTCAGATACCACAAGGAGGTCTTACTTTGACCATGAAGACCAATATAGCATTTGAGTAGAGCTGATCGTGTTTAACACGTTTGGTCTCCCCAACACTCCCAAATTAATTTGCAAGTGAATCAGCAGGAAACATACGGGGAATGATTTTACTTCGAACACCAAGAACTGAGTATTCCCCATCTCGTTTGGTTTGAAAGCCATTCACATCTCAGTTTGAAATGGGAGGCCACCCACAAACGCCTGGATGTTAATTACCAGAACCAACAGGCTTTCCCTTCCCGAGCCCCTCGTTTTCGCCCATACTGTTGGAGTCGAGTAAGGGTGTCCTGCTGGGAAGCGCATCAGCAGCTGTGGTTTAACCTTTTCTTCCCAACACCTTTACCTTTTTGAAAGCTTTCACAAGTTTCTTTTTGTCATAATCATCTGCGATGCCCTGGACAGTAGTCAGTGTCTTTCTGCCGTTCCGTTGCTGGATTCTTATATGAATGTAATCCTCAGTCCCTGCCGGGAGTAAGTCGTCACCCTTAGTTGCATCAGCAAAGGGGTCTGCAAAGGGACACACACAAAAAATGCCAAAGCAGAAGAATTACCTTCCAGAAAGTGATTCCCCGGTGTATGGCCCACTACGATCCAGGCCGGCGGCAAAGAAGGTTCTAGTGCCTCTGCTGTTTTTGCGGGTGGGGACGGGGCGGTGATGGGGGTGGGGCATGACTAAAACCTCCAGGCAAGGTACTCTCGCAGAAAGAGGCACATTTGAACGGCCCATGCCCCCCGACATCCGACTAGAAAACGCTATTCTAGGCAGACTTCTCGGGGAGCATCGTCCTCTAACGGGGGGGGGGGGGGGAGAGATTTCAAAAACACGATTTTACAGCTACGATAAAGACGTGCGTCATCTCGCCTACATTCTGATGACAACAGAGGCACTCGAACGTGCCCACCCCAAGCACTTAACCGTGGCCGCGTCTGGAAGCAGCGAAAAGGAGAAACCTACCCACGTCCACGCACAAGCACGAGCACGGGTCTCCCCAAAGGCGTCATTTTACAAATTACTACGCCAGCGGAGGAAACCGGACCCATCGGAGGCCGCGACCCGCGTCTCCAACCCGACGCCCGCCGGAGCTGCTGGGCATCGGCTCCGACCGCCCAAGGACGCCGATCCCCGGGGGGCCCGGCCCCGCGGCGCCCCGCGAGCGGAAGGGCAGGTCCAGGCGCGGCGGGCCGGGCTCGCAGGCGCGGCGGGGGCAGGGCCCGGGCCCGGGGCTCCGCGGGGAGGGCCCGGCGGCTGCGGCCGTCCTCGGGGAGGGGGTCGCCAGGGGCCCAGTCGCCATTTTCTGGGCGCCGAGACAAAGCCCCACTCGGGGTGCGGGGAGGGGGGCGGGGGGCGGGGTGGGGTGGTCCTCGGGGCTGCGGGGCGGCCGGCGGCCCCGCCGAGGGCGGGCCGGGGCGGCCGGCAGGCGCGCGGGGGGCGGCGGGCAGGGGGCGGCGGCCGGATCTTACCGAAAGATTGGAGGTTCTGGATAGTGGACATGCGATACTAGTGTGAGGCCGGTGAGGGGATAAAATTCCTGCGGGGCCCGCCCGGATCACCGTGTCTGGAGGCTGCAGTGGCGAGAAAACGTAAATAACTAAGGAGACGCTTTGCCCCGGGGTTGCGACTCGGCTGGAGCGGCGGCGGCGGCGGAAGCCGGGAGGAGGCAGGAAGAGGCGAAGGAGGAGGCGGAGGAAGAGGCGGCGGCCACGGAGGCGAGGACGCGAGAGAAGAGGCGGCGCTGTGGCTTCTCCCACAAAATGGCCGACGGAGGCTATTTAGCCGCGCCCGCCGCCCCTCCCTCGTGACCCGCCCGCGCCGGGCATCCTGGGACTTGTAGTTTTCTCGAGGCGGCAGAGCCCGTCCAGCCCGGGGGCGGCGGGCTTCCGGGACCGCAATTCCCGGCAGGGAGCACGCCCTCCTGCGCCGGCGGCCGGGCCGGGAGGGTACCGGGGGCTTCGGCGCCGTCGGGGCAGAGCCCGCGGGGTTCGGGGAGTGGGGTGGGGTAGGGTGGGGGGGCTGTGCACCCCATGCCTCGCTCGCTCTCCCTGACTCCCCTTCTCTCGCCGTGCAGCTGCGGCGCCGAGGGGTCGGTGCTGGGTGCACAGTCTCCATCACTCACCGTCGAGGCTCGGGGGAATGTAAGTAAAATCGGGGTGCAGGAGCAAAACAAGCACCCCGGCCCTGGTTTGGGACTCGTCGGCCGCCGCTCAGCGCCTCTTGCGTCGCAATTCCGTCCCCCGACTCCGACCCCCGTCCCTGGTCCGCAGCTGTGGGAGCCAGCCCCGAGGTTGGAGGCGAGAGAGCTCCTCCGCCACCCCCACCCCCACCCTCGCCCCGGGTGGGGCCGCCCTCCCGTTCCCTACGGGTGGTTGTCCAAGTCCAGCGTGCATCTCCCGGAGGGCTTGATAAAACACGGATTGATAGCCCCGGGTGCGTTTCAGGGCTGCGGGGTTCCCCGAGAGCCAGCAAATTGGCAAATGTGACAAATTGCCAGGAGACGCAGATGCTACTGGGCCCGGACCACGCTGCACACTCACTGCCCCGCTTCACCAGGGGCCCGGCGTCCGGCGGGGGGCCAGGGCTGTGTCATCCGAACGTACCAGAAAAGCAGCCTGTCCGCTTGGGACACAGGACCTTGAACAGGACAGGTGCCAGGCGTAAATGGAAGGCGAGCTTGGCAAATTGACTGATACAGAGTCGGGTTCCAGGACTGTACTATCGTTTCCGGCGAGCTACGGACAGAAAACAAACCTGAGACTTTGGGAATGGGCTCACCCAGGCAGGTGCTCAATTGTCCAACTTGGTGGGCTTTCTGGAAGGAAAGAGAGAGACTAAAATGTAGGGATTCTTAACCTGTTTTTGGTGCCATGGCCGTCTTGTGAGGCCCATGGACCCCTTCTCAGAATAATGCTTTTAAGCGCATAAAATAAAACATTGACGATTACAAAGCAAACTACGCTTCTCGAAATTAAAAACAAACGTTGATAACATAGTATTGTTTCTTTACTCACGCATTAAGATCTAGCACCAGGTGTAACGACAACTAGATTTCAAAGAGACGATAAAAGATATTTGGACATAAGTGTAACATCAGAAATGTAACGTGAAAACACCTGTAACTTCTATTAGTGCAAAGAGACAGGTTCTTCTAATACTATTGTGGTGAATATTCATAATTGGGAAATGCTGAATTTTGCTTAGAGGTTAGCGAAAATGTAGATGTAATCTCTTTTCCCCATCCACGTTTTGGGATTCCCCACAACCCTGCAGTTTTGTCTATGGACCAGGTATTTGTAGACCCCAAGTTAAGAATACCTGGCTTTAATAATCTTTTCTAGCTAATGATGATGGGTACCACTTACTGAGTGCTTACTATTTGTCTGTTGGACTTTACATAATATTATTACGTATTTTCATAGCCATTCTGTGATTTAGTTATGACTATTGAAAAGATGTAGGAATGGAGGCTTTCCTAGGTTAAATAATTTGCCTTAAAAATTCAAATTCTTAACTCTCAGGTATCTTACTACAATTTTGGTCTTCCAATCTTGATGTAAATGAGTAATACTTTTTAAATCCAAACTTGGGTATAAGGTTTTAGAGCTGGTTCCAAAACAAGGAGAATCAGGCATTTTTTTTGGTTGCCCATTTGTTGATTACAACTATGATGGTTTGTGTTCTTTGGTTTTAACACCTCTGTAAGCATGTTTTAAAGTAATTTTTAATACTACTGTAATGAAGCACAGGACATACAAAATGCATATCTCTTTCTGTTTTCTTTCTTAGCCATTTTATATTACATTGTTTCTCAGAAGGAGACAAGGGTGGTTTAGTGAAGAATAAAATAACAAAGGTACATAGAGAAGTTAAACACACACACACACACACACACACACACACACACACACACAGTATCTTAGGATTTCATGATCATTACCCTTGGGAGAACTCCTTTCTACTTCCTAGTGTTGTGTCAGAGACCCCCAGGACCTCAGAAATCTTTAATAAAAGGCAATCACATAGGTTAGATACAATTATCTTAAAAACTCTTCTGATTTTCTGGTCATTGGTAGGCCTGTTTTAGGCTTACACTGTCTAATACAGGAACCACTTTTCACATGTGGCCACTGGGCGGGGACTTTTAGTGTGGCTGGTCCAAATTCATACATGTTCTAAGTATAAAGTATACACCGGCCTTTCAAAGGTTCAAATTGTTTCCATTTCATTTGTTTCCTTTTCCTTTTTAAGATGTGGCTACTAGAAAATTTAAAATTACACGTGGGTCGCCCACTGTTTCTATTAGGGCTGGTTTAGAGTAGAAGGGTTGACCTGTATGTAAAGTTACCATAAAAGGAATAAACTGAAGCATTTAAAAACTACTCTTTTTAGTTCTAACAGGTACTGGCCTAATTGAACGTGATTATATCCCGCCTTATTTCAGAAAGGATTATAGATCACCTGCAGGGAAAAAAGAATATTGACTAAAGGAATCAGGAAAGAATAGAAAAAAGATAGAATGGTTGAAAAATAAAAGCCCCAAAGCTAAAGTTAGACCCCAGGTCTGGATCTTAACTGGTTAAGACAAAGGGAAAATCAATGAGAAAATTTGTATGTCTACAGGATGAAAACATACCAGTTGTGCAGGAGGAATGACTTTGCCCGGCCCTGAGCCACAGTAGATGTTTCTCTTGGGCCCTCATAAAGGAGACACTGTGATGTAGTGAACAGCATCCCCAGCGGTTTGCCTACCACGAAGACAATGGTGGGTTTTATGCGGCTCTTTTTTATATCTGCTAGTTATGAAGATGTACCGTCTGGTTAGAACCTTGGGTCCTCATCCATCCTTCTGTGGCAGGCGGGTGATAATGCGCCACTCAGATTCCCTGCTTCAGCATGCATAATTGACCAACAGCCCCAGACACTGGGCTCTGAATTCTACCTCGCTTACTGCTGAGGCCACACTTCCCACCCGCTGCTCCCAGCAGATGACTGTGCAACAGGGATGCCCGTGCGGGCTGTTCTCCAGATGTGGGACTCAACTGATGGGCACCTTTCCTCACGGACTCTCCATTGGCCTGGGTGAACTTTCCTAACCTTGGGCTGAGGTCTGAGTCTCTTATCCAACCCTTCTTCCCTCCTCCTTCACAGGGTCACCTCCTCTGGCTCCTCCCTCTTTCCCCCACACATCCTGCACATCTAAACCCATCTCAGTGTCTGCCTCTCAGAGGACCCACACGGGGACACTAACCCCATGCTGGGTGGGACACGAGGTTCAGCTTCTGTGGTCTACTCTCGCACTAAGCTCAGAGGCAACAAGAAAGGACACGAGCGTCAGGCCATCTTCGTGCGATTCCAGCATGTGGTTGCTTGTAGGGTTCCGGCTTGCCTGAATCTTCTCTTCTTTCCCTTCCCTTCCCACTGGACTCTGCATCAGATGCAGAGATGCAGTCCTAAAGAAGCTACTTAAAGGTCCCTTACAGTCACATAAGCCGATCATCCCCTGTAACAAATTCCTTTCTATATATTTGTGTGTGTTCAACTAGAGAAGTAGAACCGGCAAGAGATACATACAGGCGCTATTCCCAGCCCTGTGTGGGGTATTGCGCGCTGTTCCCCTGACCTTTTGGGTGCTTTCTAACTAAGCTCCACCTGGTTGCCTTATATTCATGTGCTGATCAGTATTCTGCCAATTACCGGAGGAGGGCCCAAGAGCTCTTCAGAGTTCCCCCTTTCTCAGAAGCTCTTTCCAGGACTCTTGTCCATGAACTCTAGCTGCCTTAGACTCCTCACTGTTTCTGCTTAGCTTAGGGAGTCTGCTGGTCTCTGCCTGCGTTTCCCTCCAAACTCTTTCAAGGCAGTGAGATGCGGTGGTCACAGGGCTCACCTCACTTGTTTTTCATCTTTTAGGGATCGCTATCCTTTGACATAGAGTTTCTTGAAAATCCGTGGTGGCTCATATTGTGTCCTTTGTTTTGGTTATTTTAGGTGGAGAGTAAATTCAGGAAATTCATCTCGGTTGACAACAAAAGTCCACTACATGTATTTGGAATAAATGGTTGAGCTTCTCCTTGGCGTCCAGCCTGAGGTTAAACCTTTCGCTGTGAAGGTGTCTGACACTCGGACGGCACGGTGACCTTGCCATGTGGATGTGCTACAGTGGTGAACACGTATGTGTGTGCAAATTTTCTATCCACCGATGGTGCACATTTCTTACTGTACTAAAAACTGGTCCTTCAGAAGACCTTTACAAATGTGTATTTCTGTAAGTGCTATTTTATAGCAGGGAAACTTTGGGTTGCTTTATGGCAGAGAAATGAATCAGCCTATAAATTACGTCAACTAAATTCCTGTTGTGTTAGTCTGCCCACCTATCCACTTTTATACCTGAGACCTTGAAAATTTTCTTAGTTATTTGCAAGTACTGTGTAGGGAGTTAAATATACTATGAGTATTTGGTAAGCGTGAGTTGACCTACTTTATGGCTAAAAAGAGAAAACAGGGGTGCCTGGGTGCCTCAGTCGGTTAAGTGTCTGGCTTCAGCTCAGGTCATGATCTCGCAGTCTGTGAGTTCGAGCCCCGCGTTGGGCTCTGTGCCGACCGCTCGGAGCCTGGAGCCTGCTTCGGATTCTGGGTCTCCCTCTCTCTCTGCCCCTTCTCTGCTCATCCTCTCTCTCTCCCAGAAATAAAAATAAAACATTAAAAAAAATTAAATAAAAATTTTTAAAAAAAGAAAGAAAGCATATTCTGAACTGAGGCACGCACTAAATGACCAAAGAAAATTGCTAGTAATATTTTGTATATTCCATGTGGGCCAGGAGATGTGCTAAGCACTTTACGTTACTGTTTTACCGTTCATAATAATTTTGTGAGGTGGGTTTATTATCCTGTTTTACAGATGAGGAAAATGAGTCTCAGGAAGTTGATTACTTACACACACACACACACACACACACACACACACACACGAGGGGTATTCCTTCCTCAGGAGTCTGTAGCCAGTAAATGGCATAGCCAGGATCTGAACCTGGGTTTGTCTGCCTCCAAATTCTATGCTCTTTATCCTATATTCTTACTCCTTTATGGAGGTTAAGCATACACTGTGAGCCACACTATGTTTATTAGTATTTTTACGGGAAAGAATAGGAAAATCTGGCCAGGTGAAAACATGTAACACATGGACCAGGAAAGTACAGTTCCAGTGGTTGCTGATAGATGCCCTAAAGTCACTCACGAGTATAGATGTCACTAAAGCTTGTGTCAAACATACACTAACGCTAATTTTTCACAATGCCAGGGTTTTTGTTGCTAACAAAGCAGGTGTAAAACCACGGTGTTCTCATTCACTGGGAATAAAAAAGTGATTGGATCTCCTCTTCATGATAACCAAGCTCCTATTTCTCAGTTCCGTGACCCTATCCAAGTTCTGAAGCAGCCCTGAAACTCCTCCCTCCACGAAGGGTACAAGTTCATTGGCCAAGTGATAGCATCAGGCAGCCTGGTGCTGTGGCAAGATTCATATATTTGAACCAATTAGGGAGTAATTCAGTATGTGCTGGGGGCCCACTCATTATTTTTTTGAACGTGAATTAGTATATTCACTAAAATTGTATAAAATTTAGGTTTATTCTCTTAAGGACAGTATATGAATTTCTAGCTTATCTTTAAAAAATTCAGAAACACTGGTAGCAGTTGCTCTACCTTAGCTTAGGGACAGTTCTTGAATTTGTCACAATACCTATTATTTCTTTAAATTTCTTTTTTAATGTTTATTTTTGACAGAGAGAGAGAGAGAGCGCGCGTGCGTGCGCGCGCATGAGAGGGGGAGGGGAAGAGAGAGAGGGAGACACAGAATCTGAAGCAGGCCCCGGGTTCTGAGCTGTCAGCACAGAGCCCAACGTGGGGCTGGAACTCAAGAACTGCGAGATCATGACCTGAGCTGAAGTCGGACGCTCAACTGACTGAGCCACCCAGGTGCCCCAATACCTATTATTCCTTTTTTAAATGTTTACTTACTTATTTTGAGAGAGAGGGCGCACAAGCAAGGGAGGAGCAGAGAGAGAAGAGAGAGAATCCCAAGCAGGCTCCACGCTGTCAGCACAGAGCCTGACGCGGGGCTCGATCTTATAACTGTGAGAGTTGGACACTCAACCCACTGAGCTGCCCAGGTTCCCCGACAATTGAGATTTCTGTCTTCCCTTAAGAAAAAAAAATCTACGTTTACCGTTTATCTTCAAAAAAAAAAAAAAAAAGTCAAGGCTGATCTGTAGATACTTCACTTCTGATTGCCCAGGCAGTGGGATGATGTTAACGGAATTGTGATTAAAAAACAAACAAACGGTGAATTAGGAAAATATTAGAAAGCAGTGGAGCCACTCATGACCTGGATTATTCCACTTTAGGGGGCATTTGGGGAAGAGTTTAGTACCGAGTCGAAGAGTGGGGTCCTGAAGGAAGGAATTTGTGTTTTGTATTAAAAAGTTAAAATTGAACCTTTTGGCTTGAGAGAGCATCTGGTGGTACAGAGTTTTTGGCTCCTCTCCTGACTTGGGTTAGTCCAGCGTGCATAATACATCAGCAATGCCATGCTGTGTTGTTTCGCTGTTCTGTGCCCTGGGATTTGTGGCAGAGATTGTGGGTTGCTACCTAGTATCATTCTCCCCTTCTTTCTTAGCAAACAAAACCCAGTTTCATTCTGGGTTGCAGCGTGCCCAGCTAAAAGAATATACTCCATTTCAGTTGGCCTTGCTAGATGTGGCCAATGCGGTATAGGCACAAATGTTGAGTGGGCTTTCTAAGAATTCACTTAAAGGAAGCCGACTCGGTTCAGAAAAGGGCCCGGTTTGCCCTTCTCTCTTCTTCCTTCCTGCTGCCTTGAATGGAGACGCGATGTTGGAAGTGTGACTGCCATCTTGGACGATAAGGTGACCTCGCCATATGGTTGTGCTGCCGCCGGTGGCTCAGAATGATAGAGGGAGCCTGGGGCCATGGACTGCCTGTCTCTGGTCTTATTACGTGACAGAAGGAAGCCCACGTGTTTAAGCCCCTGCTATTTTGGGTTTTCTGTTCAATGAAGCGGAACCCAGCCTGCAGAGTGCTGCTGCCCCAGTGGAAACCCCCGGACCCAGGGAAGCTGGGCGTGCACCTTCCCGGTGCCCTGTGTTGGGGTTGTCTGTGGCATGGATCATGCCTTCTGTGCTAGCCGTGATCCAGAAGTTGGGCCCGCTCAACGTGGGCTGTAGGAGGATGTGCTAGAAACAAACTGACAGTATGTTACATTGTGTCTCCTGACACTTCAGAGGCCACCTGGCCGGGCAGATGTCCATCAACTGTCTTGGGCTCATCACATCTTTGCCATAAACACTGGTGACAGATGGCATCCTATGGGAGTTTTAAGGGGAAGGGTTGGTGAAATTTAGCCCTGTTTATTGTCTGCCTTATAAACAACGCGCCTGGACTCTCCCCATGGAACTGGAAGCAGAGTCCGTAAAGCTCAAGTTTAAAAAGTCTTAAATAAACATTCTTTGGCTTTTTAGAATTTGGTTGTATTTGTTGGAGTGTTGACATCCAGCTGGTGTACGTGACTGCATCCATACAAGTCGTTAAGTTATTAAAATACGCCCGTGCTGGTCGGCAAATAGTTACTGCTCAGCCCCCCCCAATGCCCGCTCATCCCTTTGGACCTCTTCGACCATTGCATGAACAAGCAACGAAAACAGCAAAATTTCTCCTGGATTTGGGCCCTCTGCACTTTTAAAATTAGGCATCTGAGCTCACAGTGCTCATTTTGCCAGCAACGTGTTCGTTGCTGCCCAATTTTTGTCAGTCGTTTGATTGAAACACTGTGGAGGGTATTGTTCTAGATGTTCCAGAGTCCAGCCCTGGATCAAATCAGGTCAGCAGAGGAACTGAGAACGGGTATATTGTTTCAGTTTGTTCCTGCCGCCTCCCACCCTCTGCAGAGCGGGTCTTGCTGAACTGTTTTGGGTGATGTCATCAGCCTGTGCTGAGAGACAGGGAAGGGACCGGCACAAATGACTCTCACTGTCATCTGTCTTACAGATCGTTGTCAAGCTGTGTGTGTTTTTTTTTTTATATCACAGTGTCTATTTATAAGAATCTTCAGAGACTTGCTTCACTGGTTTTAGAAGCAAAACAGTTGTATTACTCCGGGAAAACTGTGTTTTTTGGGTTTTTTTTTTTTTTTCAATCTTACAAACCTGTCTATAAGTGTCCAATTTTCCCTTCTCCCTGTCTTTGTAAGTATACTTGTTACAACCTTTCTGGAATGAAGCAGAGAAGAAACGGAGGGAGGAAGGAAGGGAGAAAACACTCAAAAGTTACGGAAAATCAAAGTAGATAGGTGATCAAAGGAACCCAAATACACAGGCATTTTATGTTTTTTTTCCTCAGCGGAATCTCAACACGAACTCATCACGGATTTATACCGAGTAACAATTAGGAACTTCACTTTTCAAAGCTGTGAAGTACAAACAGGAAGTACCCGAAGAGGATGTTCTTTCTAAATGCCATGTCTGGGGACACTTCTAAGCTCTTCTTCCCACCATGTTTTTGCAAATAACCACTTCAGTACAGTTAGGGCCTTTGTAGAATGATACCTGGACAGGTTGCTTTCATTCGAAGGTAGGCACAGTAACAGTGTCTTTGTCGGCCTTGATCTGCATTTTGGCAAACAGGGAGAGTGCAGTTCGTGATTTCCATAAACAAGTAATCTAGGCATATCCAAGCACTGCGTCTTCTGAGATTACTGCTTCCTTTTTTCCTTTCGTTAATAAACGGATTCAAGTCCAATCCCACGGGACTCTGGGCCGTCCTGCACCCTACCTACAATTGCCAAGGATTCTCTGGCGGTCTGCATTCTCCTGGTCCTCTCCTACTTTCAGTTCTGACTCTGGCGGAGTTCTTTGCCCCTCTTCCTCCCTTACTTCCCTAAACAGTGCTAACACAGGGTGATAGCGCATAGCACTTTTATGGAAAAATTGGAGAGAACCCAAGAGGCTACAGCATTGCACGGGCTGGGGATCAACTTCCAAGTTCAGGGTTAGGCATCATTGCCTCCTGAGACCCCTCCCACTGCCATGTGACTCATCCTCTCCCCGTGTTCCGGGCAAGGAAACCACTCATCAGGGGAAGGTGAACGTTTTCTGGTACTTTGTCCTGCAGAGCAGTTTTATTTTTTTTTATTTTTTATTTTTCAACGTTTTTTATTTATTTTGGGACAGAGAGAGACACAGCATGAACAGGGAGGGGCAGAGAGAAGGGGAGACACAGAATCGGAAACAGGCTCCAGGCTCCGAGCCATCAGCCCAGAGCCTGACGCGGGGCTCGAACTCACGGACCGCGAGATCGCGACCTGGCTGAAGTTGGACGCTCAACCAACTGCGCCACCCAGGCGCCCCTGCAGAGCAGTTTTAAATGCCTCCCTCAATCCCCCACCCATCTCGGGGTAGAGGCCTCGCTATGCTGGAGTCCCATTACATAGCAACAGTAGCAAAGGGCGGCAATGTTGTAGGTTATATTTTGCTTTAAGTTCTGGAAAAGCAAATTCTTGGGCAGCGCTCCCTCTCCACCAAGCTGGATCCAGGGATTGTGGGGACCTTATGGTTTGTGGGGAGGAATTTGGAGCCTGTAGTAAAATAGACACTCTTATCAGGTATTTTTGGGCTGTTTACGGTAGAGTTTGCTAATCAAAAAAGTCCGTTAAAGATCTATAGCAGCGATAGACATACTATGTGTTTGCATTTTACTAAAATATGTAATTTGATAGTCTTTCAATATTGGGCTCAGGCCTTTTTTTTGATGATCGGCTTACTAACTGGAGCTCCCTGGGATCACAAATTCTACCAATAACACACTGGTTACAGTGTCCTCTTTTTGTGTTTTTAACGTAAGCGCTTAAAGAGTATTTTTAAGCTCTCAATGCGAACTCTGTCTAGATTTTTATGACTACTTCCCGCTAACATTTGTTGGTTTTGTTTGTACTTGACCGTAATTTTCTTCAGCGATTTGCTTTTATCTCATTTTTCCAAAGTAGCCCGTGTATTTATCCTGGATGTGACGACCGTCTTTCTGTGTGCACTCACTTACTCAGTTTTATTATAGTTGAATTAGATAATTGCAGTAACATGTAAAACCTGCACAAACAGATTTGGGAGCAAACACGACTGGCTCCTGGTGGGCATGCGTTTCACGTGGTGGAGACCCGGCCAGACTGGGCAGCAGCATCAGGGCGGGGTGATGGACGGAAGGAAGGGGTGGAACAGCCTGGAGAGCTGGTCGGTGAAGGTCCATCATGGGAACGTCTGAGCAGATTCGTATCAATAAGCAAAGGCCCAAAGGCTCACTCTGTCTACCACGTACATGGCTTCATGGATGTAACATCGCCTCTCTGAACCTCAGTTTCATCTGTAAATTAATGGGGGGAAAAAGAATACCTGCCAAAACGACCTGCTAGCAAAATCAAATGAAGCGATGTATGTAAATACGCAAAGCCCCTTTTGAAATAGTAAAATAGGTTTTAAAAAACAGGTTTTTAAAATTCATTCACAGTAATTGAGAGCTGTGGGGAAATACTTGTCTGGACTCTCTCCCACCTTTTCTTTCGTTTATGGTGACCGATATTCGTGATTTTTTAACTTACCTGGAGCCTTATGTGACATGGAGAGGCTCAGTCACCTGTAAATTGTTGTCCTGGAGATGAGTTGCCTGGTCCCAAATGTAAATACTAGCCTTTCCAGATTTCAGTTTAAGAAATAAATTTGGTTCCAGTTAGACACCAAGACATGTGATGGTTTATCTGGCAGATTTTTTTTTTAATATTTATTTATTTTTGACAGAGAGAGAGAGAGAGAGAGAGCGAGCGAGCGAGCATGAATGGGGGAGGGTCACAGGGAGGGAGACACAGAATCCGAAACAGGCTCCAGGCTCCGAGCTGTCAGCACAGAGCCCGACGCGGGGCTCGAACTCACGGACCACGAGATCATGACCTGAGCCGAAGTCAGACACTCAACCGACTGAGCCACCCAGGTGCCCCTATCTGGCAGTTTTAAGGCCACCAAACAGAAGCAAGACTTGTTCCCTATGTTATACATATATTTCAACGTCTGAATCCTAAGACTCGAAGCATACAATTACTCTGGCTAAAAATGTCCAAACCAGAGCGTTTATATATATATGATTTTATTAAATGAGGGTAAATAAAGCAGGTGATACTCTTATGTTTATGTAGCAGGAGCTTGAGGCTAAGAGGGGGGTTAAGAATCTTGTTCATGCTCACACAGCTTCAAGGCTGAGCCGTGAATCCGGGGCTTCTGATCCGGTCTCATGATGACTTGTGCTCTAACTCCCTCGTACTCTTTGGGCAGAAATTGGATAAACATACCTCAGTGATGCACAGAGCTGGAGCAAACGGAAATAATTACAGAATGTCTGAAAAGTCAAGAAACGTAAGGATGAACTCATTTTTAGAAGCATATTAATTACATTTTCAAATAACGTTTGAAAGAACATTTGAACTCATTTTTAGAAGCATAGTAATTACATTTTCAAATAACATTTCAAATACATTTTCAAATGCTCCTAAGATATTTTTTTTGAACCCCTGGAAAACTTTTCAGGTGAAATAACTAAGCTTAAAGCAATAGGTCCAGTCTATTTTTTATTTTGAAACAAGTACAATAAATACACTATTTATGTTTCTAGGCTTGTTAGACACCGTCTCATGTCCAGGTCAGGTAGAAAGAGTAAAAAATCTCAACTTACTATGAGCACCTGATGTTGTATCAGCAACGTGTGATATAAAGGAAAGACTGGAAACATTACTAGGTAGAAGGATTTAATTCTTTTATTTATCACTGAAAATAGAATTCTGTCACAGCAGAACTTATTGTTAGGCATATTTGCACCGGCTAAAAGTAAAATCATGTCCCCAGAAACCTACTTAACCTACAGTAGGAGCTTGGATGACAGATCATTAATAGTAATCATCATACTAAAAGGTTATACTATCTTTAAAGAGAAGGGGATAGTAATTGGCTCAAGATGGTTAACTCAGCATCTTTACCATCAAAAAGTCCCTGGGGGTCTCAGACAAGATATATTTTGGGACAGAATAAATCTAGCACTGGACAACAAGGGTATACTATCTTTGGATCAGACATTTCCTTCCACCTGAAGGAAAATACAGATGAAAATCAGTTGATGGAAGAAACTGCATATTTAAACACTGGCACCATTGGATTCTTAAAGATCACAGAATATCTTCAAAATTTGGAGATTTTGAATCCCAAATCCTATATTTAAGTAAAAGAAGATGCAAGAAAGAAGGCAAAATAAAGGCCCTTTAAAGCATTTTTTAAAATATTCAAGAACTCAGAAAGTTTTCTTCCACAGGCAATATTGATGACACAGAAAAGAAAGATATGGGACAAAAGAAATATAGGTATATAAAGAAATCAGTATTAAAAATTAAAAACCCACAGAAAAGAAAGGCATGGGACAAAAGAAATATAGGTATATAAAGAAATCAGTAAAAATTGAGGTTATGTCTAAATCATACTGGTATGTAATGAGAGTGAAATATTTTATGGGTGATTTCTAGAAGAATAGAAATTTAATGCATTTTTTAATTAAACAAAAGGCAAGGAAAAGGATAAAGTCCAGAAGAAATCATGTAGTAAATTAAAAACATTAAGTGGTAACAAAAAGAAAGTACATTATTATCAGTAATCCACAAAAAATGTGAATGATATGGGGTGCCTGGGTGGCTGAGTCGGTTAAGCGTCCGACTTTGGTTGAGGTCATGATCTCATGGTTCGTGGGTTCGAGCCCCGCCCGCATTGGGCTCTGTGCTGACAGCTCAGAGCCTGGAGCTTGTTTGAGATTCTGTGTCTCCCTCTCTCTCTGCCCCTCCCCCACTCGCGCTCCGTCTCCCTCTGTTTCAAAAATAAATAAACGTTAAAAAGTGAATGATAATATTTTTTGGTTATAACACAACCTCTGGTTTCAATTAAAAATGGTTTCAAAACTTTATCTAGCTTGTAGTTATGACACATTTAAAGTCAAGTGACAGGGGCGCCTGGGTGGCGCAGTCGGTTAAGCGTCCGACTTCAGCCAGGTCACGATCTCGCGGTCCGTGAGTTCGAGCCCCGCGTCAGGCTCTGGGCTGATGGCTCAGAGCCTGGAGCCTGTTTCTGATTCTGTGTCTCCCTCTCTCTCTGTCCCTCCCCCGTTCATGCTCTGTCTCTCTCTGTCCCAAAAATAAATAAACGTTGAAAAAAAAAAAAATTTAAAAAAAAAAAAAAAAAAAAAAAAATAAAGTCAAGTGACAGAGAGATTGAAAAACTTATTGCAAGCAACTGCTAATTGAAAAGTGGGGTGTATATATGTGTATATGTGCATATACATATATATATGTGTATATATATACGCTCATATACATATATATACATATACACGTATATACAAACCGCGAGATCATGACCTGAGCTGAAGTCAGACGCTTAACCGACTGAGCCACCCAGGCACCCCAAGAAATTCATTTTTCAAAGAAAGCAGTATAATCCAAACTTAGGGAGTATAGCCAAAGCAGCATTAGGGGAAAATGCGTAGCATTACTTGTACTTACGAGAGAACATGGGAAATACCCGGACTATATTTTCAATTCAAGAGCTAGAAAAAGAACAAAATAAGTCCAAAAATATGGGGAAAATCCCCCAAATCATAAAGAGCAAAGCAAAAGTTAGTAAGTTAGGAAAAGCAAGAGTAGTGATCAGTATAACTTATTGATCAGTAAGAAGCCAAATTTTGTTTTATTTTAAAGGCTTTCAAAATAGACAAACTCTTGGCAGGTGTGAACAAGAAAGAGGAAGAGGGCTTATAAAGATAACCTGGTGGGGCTCCTGGGTGGCTCAGTTGGTTAAGCATCCAACTTTGGCTCAGGTCATGGTCTGGGGTTTGTGAGTTTGAGCCCCACATCAGTCTCTGTGCTGACAGCTCAGAGCCTGGAGCCTACTTTGGATTCTATGTCTCCCTCTCTCTCTGCCCCTCCCCTCAAAAATTAGCTCTTTCTCTCCCTCTCAAAAATTAGCATTAAAAAAAGTTTTGTTTTTTTTTTTATTTTTTTTTTTAATTTTTTTTTCAACGTTTATTTATTTTTGGGACAGAGAGAGACAGAGCATGAACGGGGGAGGGGCAGAGAGAGAGGGAGACACAGAATCAGAAACAGGCTCCAGGCTCTGAGCCATCAGCCCAGAGCCTGACACGGGGCTCGAACTCACGGACCGCGAGATCGTGACCTGGCTGAAGTCGGACGCTTAACCGACTGCGCCACCCAGGCGCCCCTGTTTTTTTTTTTAAAGAAGGAACCTGGCCCAATAGTTTTTGATGGTCAAGTTCATCAAACATCAAAAATCCCATCTTATTTAAAATGGGATTTTTAAAGCATAGAAAAAGATGGAAACCTTTCTAACTTGTTTTAGAACTCTAAAAGCAAAAGGAATAGTTTATAATAGCATCAAAATAATAAAATACTTAGCAACAAATTTAACAAAATAAGTGCAAAACTTATACTTTTAGAACTATGCAATGCAATATTCTTGAAAGACATTAAATACATGAAGAAACATGTTCATGGATCAAAAGGCTTAATATTGCTAAGGTGCTAATCTCCCCCAAACTGATTTACAGACTCAACACAATATACATTAAAATTCAAGCTGACTTCTTTGCAAAAATTGAAAAGCTGATCCTAAAATTCGTATAGAAATTTAAGAGACCCAAAATAGATAAAACAATCTTGAAAAAGAACAGCATTGTTGGAAGATTCATACTCCTTACTACAAAGCCACAGTAGTTAAGACAGTGTGGTATTGGCATAGGATAGACATTGTAGGTCAATGGAATGGAACTCGAAGTTCAGAGAAAAAAAAACCCTAAAATTTATGGTCAACTGATTTTTTGACAACAGTGACAAGACAATTCAATGGAGGAAAGGATAGTTTTTTCAAACTATTGGTGTTGGGACAACTGGATATTCACATACAAAAGAATGAAGTTAAACTCTAAATTCACATCATACATAAAAATTAAAATGGACAAGAAAGCTAAATGTAAGAGCTAAAACGATAATGTTCCTAGAAGAAAGCATAGTGTATATGTTCATTGTATTGGGTTAGGTGATGGTTTCTTAGGTACGACACCGAAAGCACAAATAACAAAAGAAAAAAGGTAAGTTGGGCTTCATCAAAATTAAAAAACTTTTGTGCTTGAAAGGACACCGTCAAGAAAGTGAAACAGAAAGCCACAGAATGGGAGAAAATATTTGCCAATTATATACCTGATAAGAGAGTTGTATCCATA
Organism: Lynx rufus; assembly: GCF_022079265.1. Lineage (NCBI taxonomy): Eukaryota > Metazoa > Chordata > Mammalia > Carnivora > Felidae > Lynx > Lynx rufus. The sequence continues at coordinate 8,063,580 of NW_025814867.1, read as the reverse complement.
ATACATAGAGAATTCTTACAACTCAATAATAAAAAAATAATCCAATTAAAATAAGCAAAGGATTTGAATAGACATTCCTCTGGAGAAGATAACACAGATGGTAAATAAGCACATGAAAAGGTGCTCAACACCATTAGACATCAGGAAAATGCAGATCAAAACCACAATGAGATACCACTTCATACCCACTGGGATGGTTACAATCAAAAGGAGAGATAATAATAAATGTTATTGAGGATGTGGAGAAATTGAAACTTTCATAAATTGCTTGTAGGAGCTACTTGTAGGAATAGGGAATGTCTTTCTGAAAACAGCCCGGTAGTTCCTCCAAAGGTTAAACACAGATTTGTAATATGACCCAGCTGTACTACTCCAAGGTAAATACCCAAGAGGAATGAAAACCTGTATGTTCGCAAAACATTTGTACATGGATGTTCACAACAGCCTTATTCATGAGAGTCATAAAGCAGAAACCACCCAAATGTCCATCAACTGATGAATGAATACACAACATGTGGTCTCTCCGTACAATGGATGTTCAGCCATAAAAAGAAGGTTACATGCTACAACACGGATGAACTTTGAAAACATTATGCGAAGTGAAAGAAACCAGTCACAAAAGACCACATATTACAAAATCCCATTTATGTGAAGTGTCCAGAATTGGTCTCCGGAGACAGAAAGTAGACTAGTGGTTGCCTGGGGTTAGGAGTGCATGGTAAGGGGAAAATGGGTGGTTGCAGCTAATGAGTATGTGGTTTTTTTGTTTTTTTATTTTTTGTGTTTTTTTTTTGGGCGATGAGAATGTTCTAAAATTGTGGTGATGGTTACATCAACTCTGTAACTATACTTAAAAAAAACCATTGAATTCTACACCTTAAATGGGTGAATTGTATGGTATATGAATTTTGTATCTCTATAAAATTGTTATAAAAAGGAAGAATAATAAAAAAAAGTGAACACCAGTTTCTCCTATTTCCTGTCAATATGTTGACAGCATTATATCAAAAAGAATATTATTAACCCAGACATGCAAGGGTAATCAAGCATAAGTAAATGTACTATTGTAATTACAGTAAAAGATCCAGCATTTAATATATAAGGATTTGAATACAGGATTTTGCCATTTTGGAGGAACAGGGAGACGTGTTTACCAACTCTCCACACTGAGGAACCCTCCACACCGCAAGTTTTTAACACATCAGGTTGAAGGCTTTTATGACCCATATATAACCAAGACCGCTCGTGGGAGTTTCCTTTCAGTTAATAAGGTTGAAGGGGCCTTGGGACACTCAACGAGGGAATGGAGACTTGGCGATACTCAAGTGGAGGTGATGGAGACCCACATCTGCCAGATGGAGGAGATGAGACCCCTTGACAGCATGGGAAAGAAAGGTCAACATCATAAGTACAATCAGCTAACTTCAGAAAGGCCCTTTGGAAAGCGATGCTGATCATATACATTCGGAAAGTGGCATGGAGGCTGTAACTCCTAGTTAAGCACGTGATGCACCACCATGTTGTAAAAGGAGGGATAGCTCTCTTCCCCAAGACATTGATACATTAAAGAACCCCAGCTCTGTGGTCCTCTCAATAAGGTGAAATAAGAAGTGATTTTAATCCATCACCTTGTTCTGTTCTCTAAGGACAGCCCTCCCCCACAACCCCTGCCTGGCTTTGTCCCCAGTGTGAGAAGGGCCAAGGACCACAGTGGGGGTTAAGGCCTCATGTTAGATCACCTGTATGTTTTCTCAAAGTGGGATGATGCAGGAGTTGTTGCTTCTAATCTCAAGGATAGACCAGTGACCTTTCCAAGTTCTAGATTTATGCTGATATTTTCATTGTAATAATAGCCTCCCCAAATTCTTTCCACAGCTCACTTCAATATAAGAGCTGCTTAATCGATTCTATTACTCTTTTAACCAAGAGTAATATTTTAACCAAGAGTATTTTTAACCAAGAGTAAAATTTTAACCAAGAGTATTATTTTTTTATGTGCAATATACCCATACTGTAGTCTGCCCACCAAAGTTTGTAATCCCAGGCTAACCATGCCCTTATGTTACAGGGCTGCACAAGGCTATCACAATGTAGTAGCCACAATGAGACAAACTTGTGGTACCGTGTCTGTATAAAATCTTATTTAACTGATAGCACGCTCTTCATGTTTCATTGGTTCCGTAGGCTTTAGGTCTACTTTTCAAGACTCTTAAATTCAGTCATCTTACTTTATTGGAAATGTTTTCTGTATTTAATGGACTTACAATGCTGGTAAAGCCATCTCACCCAAGATTCATTTTCTCTTTCTTTGTTTCCTTCCTTCCTTCCTTCCATCCATCCGTCCATTCTTTGGACGGGATTGTATCTCATCTAAGCAAACAGTAAAGACATATTCATGTGGGAAGATAGTAATGGCTTGCATTTACTGAATGTGCATTATATACCAGGTCAGGGCTAAGTGCTTTACACAAAATACGTCTGTGTTCATTAGCCAGCCTCATTTTAAATTTGAGACCACAAATCTCAAAAGGGTAGTCTGCACTTCACTTCTTGCCGTACTTCCTGGGATGTCCTTTTGTAACTCCCTACAGTGATGAGTTCAGACCTCTTCTCTCTTTGCAAAACCCAACTTCTCCCCCTATATTCATCTTAGCTGATGGCCTTGCGCATACTTTATTGAGAAGATAGAAACAATCAGATGGGAACAAACACCATCCAGCCATGAAATCTCCAAATTTCTTTGCGTTTGTACCTCTGGTCTCTACTTTGCCTCTTGTTACAATCGATGTAGAATCCCTGTTTTCCTCTTTTGGCTTTTCTAGGATGTTGGTCCTGGAAGAATCCCCTTCTCTTTACTGTATTTATAATGTCTTTCTCTGTATAGTGTTAGTTCTACCAGGATGCAGGTATTCTCTAGAATCTTCCATCTCAAAAAGACAAAAGTAAAAACCTCCCTTGACCTCATTCCTTGTCTTGCCAGGACCCGTTTCTCTGCTCTTCCAAAGAGCTGTCTGTATTACTCTCTCCACTTGCTCAAGACCTGTCTCTCCTGAACCCCTCCAAACAGGCTTCTCTCTCCATTGCACCAAGAGTATACTTGTCCAAGTTTGGTTGACCTCCATATTGCCAGTTGAATGCAACTTCATTTTTTTTTTTTCCTTACGTGACTTCAGAATTTGATGAAGTGAACTACTACTCCTTTCTTCTTTTGGTTTGTATGACATCACCCTCCCTTGGTTTTCTTCTATATCTTCTGTCACACTATTTCCGGCACCTTTGCTGGCTCCTTCTCTGCTCAGACTGTGTCAGTGTGATCATCAAGAAAGGAGGAAAATCAGAAGATGGTGTTTTGGATACGAAAGGAAGGAAGGGTGCATCCTAGAGGCTGGGTTAGGAGGAGTAGTCACCGGCAGAGGACAGTCAAGCCCAGTGGCCTGGCAAAGTCACAGTTTTATTCGGTGGCACGATGCTTTCAGGGTGAAGAGGATAGAGCCGAAGTAGAGAAAGTAGCTATTTCCAAACACTCGGGAGACCAGGGAGGGTCTCAGATCATCCACGTTTTGGTTATACTAGTTACAGTAATCTACCAGTAACAAGGAAATGCATTAGAATTTTCCCTTGAGCTAAAGAAGAATGAAGATGGAGAGGAAATTTTTCTGCATCAAAAACATCTTTTTTTTCATGTTTATTTATTTTTGAGAGAAAGAAAGAGGGAGAGAGAATGAGAATGAGCAGGGGAGGGACAGAGGGAGACAGGGAGAGGGAGAATCCCAAGCAGGCTCTGCACTGTCAGTGCAGAGCCCGATGCAGGACTCAAACCCATGAACTTTGAGATCATGACCTGAGCCGAAATCAAGAGTTGGATGCTCAACTGACTGATGCATCATGCATCAAAAACACCTTTGAGGAAGGGAAACAAAGGTGGGCAATTATGTAAATAAAGGCATTCGACCTTAAGAAGTGGGTAGGACACGGAGAGAGGGTGAGAAAACAGATTAAATAAAACAAAATCTACTCTTTAGTTCAGGGCACCTTAATTCCCTTTGAATATTAGTTCACTTTAATGCAGAAACATGAACATTTGTAGAGCTATCAATAAGAGCCATGAGTTTGGAGGGCAGCATCATTGTTTCTTGGGCTATTCCAAACTAAATAAAGTACCCCAAGCAATATAACAGACTATTTTCAAGAGCAATTTCCACCGTAAGCACAGAAAGGGGCTCTGTGTAGCTTTTTCTTATAGGGGAAAAAGGAGTGAATATCTTTACTGTCTTAGAAACAGTTGTATTAAAAGTACCCAATCTTATTATGACTTTGTATATGTGCTTGACGTATAGAAATGCCATTAGTTTCCCCTCTGCAATGTCAGAGATTCCAAAATAAGTACCCAGTTACAAAATCCAGATCTGGTTTTCACAGCAAACACATATATTTTTCTTTTTTTAAAAAGCTTATTTATTTCTTTTGAGAGAAAGAGTGAGCAGGGGAGGGGCAGGGAGCAAGGGAGAGAGTGAATCCCAAGCAGGCTCTGCTCTGTCAGTGCAGAGTCCCATGAGGGGCTCGAACTCATGAACCATGAGATTATGACCTGAGCCGAGATCAAGAGTCAGACGCTCGACTGACTGAGCCACCTAGGCACCCCCCCTATTTTTTCTATGTAATTGCGTGGTTAGCCGTGGGGACATCACCGCTACATAGCTGGGGTGCTAAGTTACAGGAGTGGTGGGAATGGTACAATCAGTCTTCTCTCCGTTACTCAGATAAATTTAGCTAATGAAAAAGTGTGGAGATTGCAAAATCAGTTCAAGCAAAAATCTGAGCAAACTTCAGAGTAAAAGCAAGAACTACATCCCATATCTGTTCCATTGTTTCAGCTACTGACCCAACAGCCCTAGCAGGAAATCTGGGGGCCTTCCTGCCTTTCTTCCCTTCTCTCTGCTTTTTCTTCTTGGTTCTCCTCGTCTGCCTCCAACCCTTGAACACCTGTTTTCAGCCTCACTATTGCCTTGGGCCTGGGTGAGGAGGAGGCTATGTCGAGGGTGGGTCCCTTCCCTGCCTCTGTGCAGACCCCGGTTCTTGAGTTCGTCCAAGAAAGAATGCAGAGCCAAACTCTCAGGTAAGCAAGGCTTTATTAGAAAGTTCAAAAGCAGAAGTACACTCTCCGGATGGGACAGCAGGCAGGCTCAGAGACGGCAAATGCACCAGGGCTGGGGGGTGACTTCTCTTTTTATGCTTTTGCCTCAATAGCTAGGGCAGCCTCTGAGATTGCTTCCAGTCAACTAAGGGACCCTCCTACTGGTTGGGAGGGGGGAGCTTTTGGCCCTATAGGGTCCTTGTCCAAACTGTCATGGCAGCCTTCCCTTCCAAAGGGGAGTCGAAACTACAAAGTAGATGTATTATAATGAAGCTATAGGTTGCTTTAGGGCAGTGGTTATAGGGAAAGGCACATGTGTGCTCCCTGGGGCTTTTCCTAGCTGTTTGTGTTCTGGATTTTATTTATATTCGTTTGTTTGTTTGATTAATGGTCAGAAAATCCTGTTCCCTGCTAATATCTAGCTAACTGCCTATTCTATCAGATAGGGATAAGATTGTGTGAAATTAGAATTTTGGTAGGGAAAGGGGGCTGGCATGGGCTGGCATGGGCTGGCATGTGTATTCTTAAAAAGCACCCCCGGGGATTCTGATTCCCCTCCCCACCACCACCACAGTTAAGAACCTGAAGGTATAATACAAATTCTGAAGATCAAAGGAAATACAAGATCTTTCACAGCAGGAACAGATATTCTAAACCCCAGATGCGTCATTCAGGCAAAATAAAGGACAAAAAGGCACCAGGAAGGAGATGTGAGAGAACATGAAATAAAACAGGACAAGCCAGAGACCCAGATTTGAGATATTCAATACGGATCTTTGGCCACCCCTGCACCCCCAGCCTGCCTCTGGGCAATAGGCTCTGCCCAGTTCTGACTGGGTGTCCTTCTCTAATGGGGATGCCAGCGTCATTAATTCTGTGTCTTCCTAGACTGCAGACTGCCAGAGGGCGGAATTACAAATCTTTTACTTTTTACCTATCTGGTGCCTGGCAAAGGGTAGACACTAACTAAACATATGCTGCTGAATTCAGTGAGTGAATGTGTGTTTCTAATCTGCACCTGGATATCTCTATCAAGATGTTCCAAAAGCGCCTGAAACTCAACATGACCCCAAACTGATCTTTTTATTTGGATTGTGCTTACTCGTGTGCCTCTACTTCCGTATTGGTTGGTGGAATGGAGTCGAGCAGTCAGAACCCTGATGTCTTCTGGTGTGCCTACAACTTGAGTCGTCAGTAGCCACTCGCTTTTTCCTTCTTAAACTTCCTGTGTCCTGAGACATTATTCTCCCCTGGTTTTCTTTCTTTCTGCCGATACGGTTCCATAGGTCCAGGCCCTTGGGACCTATCCGATTTTATAAGGTCCCCCGGTGACCTCATCCATGTGCACACTTCTGGTTCCATCCATGTCCCAGTCGCCCTCTGATCTCCACCTCCAGCCCTGATCTCTGCAAATGTAGACCCACCTACCTCCTGGACTCTCCACTTGGCCAATATCTCAAATTGAACATATCCCCAAAGGAATTCGTCTTCCTTCACCATCCGCCAGTTCAGTGAATGGGAGCAATGTTTTCCTTATTTCACACCTCAATCTTTTTTACTCCCCATATCCAACCAATTCCCCAATCCCATTTTTGCCTCCAAAATGTCTCCTGGATCCACTGAAATTCTCCTTCCTCCCTGACCTGATCCAAGCTGTCTTCATTTGTTCCTGGACTCTCTGGGAAGTCTCTGAATTAGTTTCCCCATAATCTTTGTCCTGCTGCAATGTATTCCTTACTCTAAAAATCCAGAGCAATTAAAAAGAATAACTCACAAATCTGATTGGGTCACTTCCCTCACAAACTTTTCAATATCTTGCCTTAAATCATGGACTAAGCGTAGGATTTCTCTGTATCGATCCAGACTTGCACATAAATGATATTTATCTGTGATAAATGGGATGGTGATGGGGAACATGCAAAATGGTCTGCATAGAGAGGAAGTAGTGAATCACGCAACTAGGTGGGAAATGATAGGTTAACAGTGAGTCCCGGCACTCTGCATAGGTGGAGAGGTGTCTCTGGGCAAGTGCTTGGGGCAGAAAGTGGGACAGATTGTATGCCTTGAGTTTTCAGTGGGGCCAAAACATCATGGAGGCCCGTGGAGTTGGCCAAGCAATCCTGGAGGTCAGAGAGGAGGAGACAGGGCATGGCGGGAGACTGGTGCCATATGGAAAGTCCACTGTTGGTTGGAAAGAGGACTTTTGAGGAACAGGAATGTCTCAGTGAGATTTTTTAGCCATTAGGTGACATGTTATATGCTGCCACCCACTCCCCCACCCGACCCCAACCTCTGCCAGCTCCTGCTGCCCTGAAGTCCTTCAGTGAGGTCTACTATTTAGAAATGGTGGGTTGTTGTCTTTGTTGTTGTTTTAAATGAAAATGGCGACGGGCTTAAATTTCCTGTCTGGATTGTTGCAGTGTGAAACAGAGCCTGCAGCAGGGAAGCAAAGATCAGAAACCACAGATCTTTGAAAGTACAAACTCACCGGCTTTGGGGAAAGGCTTTGGGCTTCGCAGGAAATAGAATTAAGGGTTTGAACCAGTATAGGTTTGAACCTAGGTTTTGAGTGGCATCCCCCCTCCAACCACCTGGGTTACACTAGGATTCTCCTAGGCTGGGAGGGATCTGGCACCATCAGAGAGGAGGTGACACTTGAGCACAGCCTTCTTAAAGAATAGGTAGGGATTTTCCCAGTCAGAGGGAGGCATTCCAGGGGATTGAATATGATGTGGGAAGACACAGAGTTGAGAAAGGTCTTAGCTTTAATGGCTTGTGACCCACAAAGGGTAAATGGGACCCTACCAGGAGCTGTGGTCCAGAATTCCCATCTGGTACAGCCCAGCTCTGACAATGCCTGAAATGGGCTTTCTAACCACATTGTAGATCTATCATTTCAACATTAGCCAAGATGTTTATTTTCCCCTGCAATCAAAGACAGAGTGGAGGCCAGCAGAGCAGAATCCTAACTCCCTCTAGTCAAGAAGGACTGACTTATTATTCTTTTGTCATCAGACAGTTCAACAATCAACGGGCACCAAGCTGACATTTGGCCGAGTGACATCAGCAGAGCTGTTGAACCTCAGACAGTCAGCATTTCAATAGCCCGTGGTCACTAGGAAGAATTGCTACTGGGCACAGCAAAAGCAAAAACAGTGTCATTCAAAGACAAAAAAGAACTTCAACTCTGCCAGACTGAGGAGAGCAAACCCATTCATCACCAGGATGGTCCTACAAAGACCCAAATTACAAATGGGGTGGAAATGCTCATTCACAGTCTGTTCCCGGTAGAGCATTCAGGACACATGGTCTACATTTATCAGGGCAAAGAATGCTTGTCCAGCCTTCCCCTTTTAAAGACTGGCCCGTCCTCAAAGACGGAAATCTTTTTCTGACTTCTGAGTGCGTTTGTCATGAAATGAATAAAACAGAAGGGAAGAATAAACCAGGGAAGACAGGCTTGAAAGTGCCAAGTTATTGTCATTACCAGAAAACAGGGAGGGCGTGTTGAAGACGGAAGTGCAACAAAAAATCCTACCCCGACTGACTGCAAATCGCTCTTTTAGCTTCCATTAAGTAATGGCCATATTGCTCAATGAATGAGGACAGCAATTACGTGCCTTCTCATCCTGTCATCCTAACACCTCATGGCTGTGGCACACCCTGGCTCTGGGCCAGCATCACTTTTTCATTTGATCACACAGCACACGGAGAAGAAGGTGGCTCTCGCGGTCCTCAGGCCACAAGGCTCTCAGGTCGGTCTCGCAGACCTTCCTGAGCAAGCACAGACTGAGAACTTGGCAAACTGGATGGGGAAGTGCCAAGGGCATACTCTCCAAATTGCTCTGCTCAGAGCAGAATACAGCCTCTCCTGGACTCACGCGAGATCTTAAGAGATGGCAGATGTACGGATGTTTGGTGCCCTTTTCCTGTGCAAGTAGACTTCCTGGAGGTCCTTAGGTTGCTGGGCTTGTGAACGGCTGAGCCTGCCTGGCTGGAGGGCTTTGGGGGCTATAAACCGGAGGGACGCAGAACGGGATAGAGGAGAGGCTGTTACACCTGCCTCACAGCGCCACGTGGCTCTTACCCCTACTAGCAGAGATTTAACTTGGGTCCGCTTCAGAGAGCCACAAGGACACTTGATTGGAAATCCCCACACCTCAAGGCTGCCTCCTGGGTTGTTTCTGGGCAAAAATACCCTGATGTCCTTTAGAAGCTCAGTTGAGATGGCCGGCTAGGAAGTAGACATTCCCTCCCTGGGGTGGGGGTGGGGGGCGGGAGAGCAAGGAAGCCAGGACTGACCGAAAGCTTTTCTCTGAAGGGTTGGAGGGACACTCATCCCAGGCAAACCAATAGATTGGGGCTCTCAGGATGACCTCCCCACCTCTGCCCTGCTTTCAGCTGCCCTTCAAGCCCTGGGTCATGTCTTGAGAGTTAGCACTGTCCCTGACAGGGCAGGGGTGGGGACTACCTGGAAGGCGAATTTGAGTCATGAGAAGTGTACTGGGTTTTCTAGTTCGTGGGTGGTCTCCAAACCTTTTTGGCTACATATGCCATGAGTAAAAACTGTTTGATGATGCGTGCTCAAAAGATGTAGTTTCATTTATAAATTATTTACATGTACTGTCATCTATCATGTATTTAATATTGGAAAACTTGCTTCCAGATAAAAAATAAGTATAAATAGAAGTTCTAATATTTTCTTTCACCTGTCCGCAGTTGACCACATTCTATACCTTGTGTGTTATCTGTACCCCACCTTGGACTACTACGTTTTTTGAGTGCTTATTATTTTTTATTTTTTATTTTTTGAGAGAGAGAGAGACAGAGAGGGAAAGAGTGCAATTGGGGAAGGGTCAGAGAGAGAGAGGGGGGACAGAGGATCCCAAGCAAACTCTGTGCTCACAGTAGAGAGCCCGACCTGGGGCTCGAGCTCCTGAACCTCGAGACCACGACCTGAGCTGAAGTCAGACACTTAACTGACTGAGCCACCCAGGTGCCCTGAGAAGTGCTACCTTAAAGCTCTCATCTTTGTGAAACCTGATAACTTTGATATAAAACATACTTTTCCATATTGTAGGACTTGATTCTACCAACCTGGATCCTTCTAAACAACTTCTTTGAGGTTTCCGGTGTTTGAAGTGGATATTAAAGTTTTCCAGCCCTTTGAACACTCTTTAAAATGCAGCTCCATTTACCTGCACTTTATCATAATTGGAACTCAATTGCAGAGACAGAAGGCTCGCACAGCCAACTGTTCTGTAGAATGCAAATTGTGCATGGGAAATACTTCCCCTGGGAGAAAATGGAGTGGCTGTTGTGAGAGAGGTTATTTTTACAAGAACACACCAAATGTCTCCCGTGCTTTAGTGTTTTATCGAAAATCTCAATGAAAGAGAACCCTTTGTGAGAGATCAATACACACACGCACAGGCACACGCGCACACGCGAGAGTGAGAGCAAGAGAGCGATGCTATGTTTTAGGGCGCGTGATGGAAACCTAACAGAAGTTGCCTACCTCAATTGTGAAATGTCAAAAACAAACACCCCAATAGTTTGCTTATGCATCCTTCATACTGGCACGTGATTTTCTCTTTGACAGCCACTCACCTTCACTTCTTCCCCAGCAGGATTCATCTAAGGTGATAAAACTCATCTTTCAGGTAGCGTATCCATTAGCCATTCCTGTGTCATAAGCTACTGCCAGATTCAGTGGTTTATTCTTGCTCGTCTGTCTAAAGGTTGGTGGGGTGGCTCTGCTGATCTTGGCTGGGCTCAGCCCAGCTTGGCTGCAGGCTGTAGGTTGGTTGGGTCTGGCCCTGTTCCTTGGACCTGTGACACGTTCTCATAGTGAGGGGCAAAAGGTAAGTGGACAAACCCACCTCCATAAACGTATTTCAAGCCCCTTATGCAGCTCTCACCATAACATCTTATTGGCCAAAGCAAGTCATGTGGCCCAGTCCAAACCAAGGGTTGGAGACTCCAATGCTACAATCTGAATGTGCCTCCCCGCCCCCCCCCCCCCATTCATATGTTGAAACCTAACCCCTAAGGTGATGGTATAAGGAGGTGGAGCTTTGGGGAGGTGATTAGGTCATGAGGGGTCCGCCCTCCCAATTGGGACTGGTGTACTTTTAAAGGAGGCGCCAGAGAGATTCCTCGCCTGTTTCCACCGTGGGAGGACGCAGTGGGAAGATGGCAGTCCGCAACAGCTTCCGGCAGCACCTGGCCATGCTGGCACCCTGGTCTTGGATTTCCAGCCTCCAGAACTGTGAGAAATACATTCCTGTTGTTTATGAGCTGCTGGGTCTCCGGTATTTCATCACAGAGCCCCAGTGGACTGAGAGGGGTATGTTCCACCGACCATAAGGCATGTCACGTGGTCAAGCCCAATGTCAAGGGTGGTGCTCTCCTCTCAGAGTTAGGGTGTAAAAGGCGTGCATATGTGTAGAACGAGGGTCTTTTCTACTATCAGTAGGAAAAGTGAGGCATAGCATTTTGTACAAGTCATGGTGCTCGTGTGAAGGATTTTCTTATCCTGAGAGAAGGAGGACACAAGCACTGAGTACCTATGGTACTCCAAGATTCTACTGAGTTTTCTCCCATGTTATTTCACTGAACCTTTTAACACCACTAGAACCCATTTCACATATAAGGTGACAGGCCAAGGAGCTAGGACGTGGACAGTCTAGGAGTGGAGCCTAGTTTTTTCTGGCAGCCTTCACGTGCCTTGACTGTTGGGTCACATTTTTGTTGTTGTTGTGGCAAATCAAGCACTGACTTCTTAGGGGGAAATATTTTTATTACACTGTTCTAATACCCCAGAAGCAAGAAGCGCCATACTTTTTCTGTGAGCATAGCTGCCCATCACTCTTGATATTCAAATTGTTGGCTCAAATGGATTCTCTTGAAAACCTGCACTGATGATGCTGATTGGTTGCTCAACACAGGCTTTGGGGACTTCTACGGGTTAGAGAGGTGGACTGTTCCCGTCACTTGAGTGTGACTGGCCTCTCTTGACTGTCTTGCTATCCTATCCTGCAGGGCTGGGGCCGTGGGGAGGAAGGATGGAGAAATCAGGAACTCCAGCCAGGAAACACTGCCTGAAGAGAATTTCAGGTGGGTCGACGATGTTGTTCTCCCCCATCTGAAATGCCCTGTTGACCTAAATGTTAGCTTGTTTGTCACCAATGCTTAGCAAACACCGATGTGCCAGGCACATTCACGGGAGTGTGGAGAAAGGTAGACCGAGCGCTAGAGATGACCGGGTGAATCCTATGGATCTGTGTCTTAACAGGTGATTCTGGTGCCACTCAAGTTGGAGTATTACTGTGTTAGGCCACCAGATAGAGAAGGCTGGTGGCTTCTATTAGAATTACTATTCATTCATTCATTCATTTCAGGTTAGAGGAAGGTTCCTGCTCTTCTTCAGGGATGGCAGGGGCCAGGGTCTGGGGAGGCCAGCCTCAGAGAAGCAACAGTTGCCACCGATCCCGTGCAAGACTCTGGGAGAGTCACGGTCCTGCTTCCTGCTTGGCTATGTAGTCCCTGCAGGGATGGGCAGGGGCCTCCCTGGTGATGTCCAGGCTTACCTGCAGGGTCTAAGGTTTCTCAGCCTGGGCACTATGGACATTTGGCACTGGATAATTCTTGGTTGTGGGTGGTTATGCATTTACCAGCATCCCCGGCCACTCTCCACTGTATGCCAGGAGGAGCACCCGCCCCCCCCCACCCGCTCTGCCCCGCCAAGTTATGACAATCAAAAAGGTCTCCTGAGGGATTAAATCACACCACTCCCCTCCCGTCTCCTGCTTTGAGACTGCTGGGCTTATGCTGGGAAATTCCGTTCTCAGGATAACGAGCAATGGAAAAGCCAGTGGTGTAACTGCAAGGAACGTGGGGTGTGAGGCTAGCAGCCTTGAATCTCGGCCCCTCTGATGACTGGCCACGGACTTCTTTCCCTGCCTCCTCTCCACTCCCAGTCTTCCCCAACCCCCAAAAACCACACCCCCACACACATTATTTTCATAAATGACTTTTACTTCTTTATCATTTCTCTTGACAGTAATTCTTGGCGATGTGCATATAACATGAAGGCAAGCATAACTTTCAGAAGTCATCAAAGATATGGTCTTATTGTCCTCGTTTTCTTAAACCATTAAAATATTTTCATTTATAAAAATTAATCTAAATATAAATATTGACACTGAAGATCAAAATCACTTGATGACAAAATAATTCTTCTGAAACTATAACATATGCTTATGGTTTTTAATAGTAAATTAAATCTTTGCACTTATTTGGCACAAGGAAACCTTTATAAAATTTCAAATGCCATAGAGCAGGCTTCTTCTTTTTTTTCTTTTTGTTTTTTTTTTTGTTTGTTTTTGTTTTTTGCAAGGCTTACACAGTACACATTTTTGTCAAAGAAAACTGAATATTAACACTGGAACACACCAATAGTTGCTTTTCATGCCTCTTAAAGGAAACATTCGATTTGGAACTCAGATCTTTTGTTGTTGTTGTTGTGTTTTTAAAATTTGTATTTGTCTGCTTTGAGTCATACCAACAGAACAAAAAGCCAAGATTTACTGTGTTTCAAAGAAGTCACTTCTGTTGGATAGCACATACACAGGATCAGCAAAGGGTATCACCGGAAGATAGGTAGATCGCATCAGGAATGGATCGGAACACACATTTCAGCAGCGAATCAGGTCTGGCAATGTGTGTAGCAGCAAAAGAAGGTAGAAGTTGAAACCAACGCAGGGTGAGGCTTTGGGGAGGCATTCTGATTACACTTGGCTTAGAGGTGTGACTTCGGCAAACTAATCTCTCTGGCCCCCTCGGTTTCCAAATCTGAAAAGTGGGGATACCTACTGAAGAGGGTTGCTCCAAGGATGAAAATGAGAAGAAACTGCCTTCCCCAAAGCAGTCACTTAAAACATTTCGGTCAAACTATCCCCTTGCCCCCCATCGTTTGCTTTCTTCCTAAGATTCAGAATGTCTCAGGGACAAATTTTAACAAAGGCTGTAAATGCTCAGTGCATTGAGCGGAATTCTGCTCCACTGGCTTTTATAAGCACACTCTACACGGTCATGCCTTCGAGACCGCAAACGTGGAGCACGTGTCGGCTCGTGTGTCTGTTAAACTCACAGTTTGTCCTTGCTTTTTTCATGCCTGTGAGCTTTCCAAGGCTATTCTTTAACCATTTTTTTCCTTTAAGGTCATCCTACTACTTTTGCCGAATTATCTACTGGGAAATAAATTCTGGAGGACATTTTCTCATGTGGTCAGAATCCATTTAGACGCGGCCATCACCAAGCTGCATCACGTGGATTCCAGACAGCGCCCCAAAGTTAAGCCAATGGTGAGCTTTCTCAAGCTCCTCTCCCCTTCACAGTGGGGAAACTGTCAGTGAGTCCAAGGAGAAACCCTAAGTTCTCCATGAGACCTCGATTCAGAAAGACCTGGGCCTGGCGTGGGTGAGTCAGAAACTTTCCATTCCGTGGTGTGTGATTACAAAGCGATGGAAATGACTGGGCCACTGGTTATGGTCGTGTGGTGTGGGGAGAGGGGTAGCTAGGAGCTTCCCAGGAAGGAGGCGGCTGAAGGGAGACCTGCATCCTTGCTGGGTGCACGCTCCCCAGATGGGACGGTCCGGATGTTCACTGCGGGGACATCTGCACATTTTTCCTTAGCATTTGTGGGGCAAACGTGGTTTTGAGAGATTAGTAAGAACTGGTGATGAATTAAGTGATAATCTCCATCTCCCTTCTTTCCACCCACCCCCCCCCCCAGCTCCCAACGGTTCTCCTTTGGACGAATAACTATTGACATATACTTTCAGTTGAATCAAAGGGATTAAAAAAAAGAGAGATCTTAAAGACAACACACAGTAGCGAAGCGAACACGGAAAAGATGCGTCTTTTGAACAGGGAGCTCTGTTGTTGGAAGCCAGCGTCTCGGTTTTCTGTCTCGGATTCCCCTGGGAGCCTAAGGCAGCGAGTGGGCAAGACCGCAGTGCTCAAGTCTGGGGCTGCTTTCTGGGTGAGGTATCAGGACAGCCCTGTGCAGTGGTGCACCATGGCCCCCCCAGGCCCCCTCCTCGGGTGGAAATCGGTACAGTATTGGATGGCTGTTGGGTCAAGGCACTGTCGTGTACGGCCGGAGGCAGTGGGTCACTGGCAGTGGAGCTCCGTGGCACTAATACATCACAGCAGACGCCAGACTGGGCTCCTACGGCGAGACAATGAGCGCATGGTCATCCGCCACTTGGCAAGAGCAAGAAAAGGCGATTAAAAATGTCTCCTGCTTTTTTTCTTTTTTTTCTTTTTAAATAGGCTTCGCACCCAACATGGAGCCCAATGCAGGGCTTGAACTCAAGACCCTGAGATGAAGACCTGAGCTGAGATCAAGAGCTGAATGCTTAGCCGACTGAGCCACCCAGGTGCCCCTGTTTTCTATATCATAAAAAATGTTTGTGCTCATTGACTGGGAATATTTAATTATTTAAAAAATGATACTTTAAAAAAAGTTTATTTTGGAGAGAAAGAGGGGTGCACCTGCATGCACATGAGCAGGTGAGGAGCAGAGAGAGAGAGGGAGAGAAGGAGAATGCTAAGCAGGCTCGAACCCACGAACTATGAGATCACGACCTGAACCAAAACTGAGTTGGACACTCAACTGCCTGAGCCACTCAGGCACCCCAAAAGTGATGCATTTTTTACTTGTACTTTTTAAAAAAGTGTTTATTTTTGAGAGAGAGAGAGAGAGAGAGAGAGACAGAGCACAAGCAGGGGAGGGGCACAGAGACAGACAGAGGGTCTGAAGCAGGCTCCCAGCTGGCAGCAGAGAGCCCGAAGTGGGGCTTGAACTCACAAACTCATGAGATCATGACCTGAGCCTAAGTCGGATGCCCAAGCTACTGAGCCACCCAGGTGCCCCTACCTGTACTTTTTAATCTGTCTGAAATTTATTTGGCATGTGGAATACAGCAGTTATTTAATTTGATTCCCTTCCCATTACCACCCCCATGGCCAATTTCCTATGTTCAGAGTCTCTTGTGGTTTGCTTCCCTCTCTTCTCTTCCCACCCCCACTTCCTTAAGTTCATTTTTTTTGTTTCTTAAATTCCACGTATGAGTGAAATCATACAGTATTTGTCTTTCTCTGATTGACTTGTTTCGCTTAGCAGAATACATTCTAGCTCCATCCACATTGTTGCAAATGGCGAGATTTCATTCTTTTCGATGGCTGAGTAATCTTCCATTGTGTATATAAACCACATCTTCTTTATCCATTCATCAGTTGATGACATTTGGGCTCTTTCCCTAGTTTGGCTATTGTTGATATGAGGAATCTCCATACTATTCTCCAGAGTGGCTGCACCAGTTTGCATTCCCACCAACAGTGCAACAGGGTTCCCCTTTCTCCACATCCTTGCCAACACCTGTTGTTTCTTGTGTTGTTAATGTGAGCCATTCTGACAGGTGTGAGGTGGTATCTCATCGTGGTTTTGATTTGTATTTCCCTGATGATGACTGATGTTGAGCATCTTTTCATGTGTCTGTTGGCCATCTGGATGTCTTCTTTGGAGAAGTGTCTCTTCGTGTCTTCTGCTCATTTCTTCACTGGGTTATTTGTTTTTTGGGTCTTGAGTTTGCTAAGTTCTTTATAGATTTTGGATACTAACCCTTTTTCAGATCCGTCATTTGCAAATCTCTTCTCCCGTTCCATAGACTGCCTTTTAGTTTTGTTGTTTCCTTCGCTGTGCAGAAGTTTTTATTTTTATAAAGTCTCAGTAGCTCATGTTTGCTTTGGTTTCCTTTGCCTTCGGCAATGTGTCTAGTAAGAAGTTGTTGCGGCCGAGGTCAAAGAGGTGGCTGCCTCTCTTCTCCTCTAGGATTTTGATGGTTTCTTGTCTCACACTTAGGTCTTTCATCCATTTTGGATTTATTTTTGTGTATGGTGTAAGAAAGTGGTCCTGTTTCATTCTTCTGCATGTTGTTGCCCAGTTTTCCCAACACCATTTGTTGAAGAGACTGTCCTTTTTTCTATTGGATATTCTTTCCTGCTTTGTTGAAGATTCGTTGGCCATATAGTTGTGAGTCCATTTTTGGGTTTTTGATTCCATTCCACTGATCTATGTGTCTGTTTTTGTGCTTGTACTGTATTGTCTTGATGATTACAGGTTTGTAATATGGCTTGAAATCCACAATTGTGATGCCTCCAGTTTTGTTTTTCTTTTTCAGGATTGCTTTGGCTATTTGGGGCCTTTTGTGGTTCCATACAAATTTTAAGATTGTTTGTTCTAGCTCTGTGAAAAATGCTGGTAGTACTTTGATAGGGATTGCATTAAATGTGTAGATTGCTTTGGGTAGTATAGACGTTGATTTATTTATTTTTAAAAGAACATTTATTTGTTTATTGTTTATTTATTTTTGAGAGGGGGGAGGAGCAGAGGGAGGGAGACAGAAAAGCAGGACCCCGCTAACAGCCTCATGCGAGGCCCGAACTCACGAACTGTGAGATCATAACCTGAACCAACGTCGAACACTTCACCAACTGAGCCTCTCAGGCAGCCGGGGGAGTACAGACGTTTGAACAATGTTTGTCCTTCCAATCCATAAGCATGGAACGCTTTTCCATTTCTTTGTTGCCCTCTTCAATTTCTTTCGTAAGTGTCTTACAGTTTTCAGCCTACAGATCCTTTACCCCTGCAGTTAGGTTTATTCCTGGGCATCTTATTGTTTTCGGTGCAATTGCAAAAGGTAGTTCCTAATACTTTAAAACAAATCAAAAACACATTCTCATATATGCCTGTACCTCTTCTGAGCCTTCTTTTCCACTGACCATTTTTTATAGCTTTTAATTTGTTTTAAAATCTAGCAGGAGGGGCGCCTGGGTGGCTCAGTCGGTTGAGCGTCCGACTTCGGCTCAGGTCATGATCTCACGGTTCGTCAGTTCAAGCCCCGCGTCAGGCTCTGTGCTGACAGCTCAGGGCCTGGAGCCTGCTTCCGATTCGGTCTCTGTCTCTGTCTCTCTCTGATCCTCCCTTGCTCACATTCTGTCTCTCTCTCAAAAATAAATAAAGATTTAAAAAAGTCTAACAGGAAAATCACTTTAATTTTGCAAAAATGCTTTTGTCTATTCTTTCTGAGTCATTCTTTCAGGAACTTTAGTTCGAAAGAAAGTCCCACTGAGAGCTTTATGAGAATTGGATTAAACTACAAATTAATTTGGGAAGAAATGACTTTTCTTGTTGAACTACTGATGTAACTGAGTAATCAATACCTCAGTATTAAAGATATCCTTGCATTTCTGTAAAAGTTACGGCTGCAGTTAACTCGCTGATGCGTTATGTAGTAAGTTGCGTGTGTGTACATGTGAAGAAGGATAGCTGTTGTGCGGGGTGTGTGTGCACGCGTGTGTGTGTGAGCAGGCATGAAACACGTGTGCACACGTACGTGTAGCTTCACAACACGAATCTTTCAGTTTTCAAGTTTTTTAAAAAAAAATTTTTTTTTTCAACGTTTATTTATTTTTGGGACAGAGAGAGACAGAGCATGAACGGGGGAGGGGCAGAGAGAGAGGGAGACACAGAATCGGAAACAGGCTCCAGGCTCCGAGCCATCAGCCCAGAGCCTGACGCGGGGCTCGAACTCACGGACCGCGAGATCGTGACCTGGCTGAAGTCGGATGCTTAACCGACTGCGCCACCCAGGCGCCCCTCAGTTTTCAAGTTTTTTAAGTGTTCCGGAGTACTTTATATTGCCTGGAATTAATTTCTGCTTAAAAAATCTATCCCTGAGGGGCGTCTGGGTGGCTCAGTTGGTTAAACCTCCCGCTCCTGATCTTGGCTCAAGTCATGACCTCACTTTGGTTCATGGGATTGAGCCCTGAGTCCAGTTCTGTGCTGACAGCATGGAGCCTACTTGGGATTCTCTCTCTCCCCTTCCCTCTGCTCCTCCCTTGCTTGTGATCTCTCAAAATTAATAAACTTAAAAAAAATTATCAGCAAAACTATTTGTCCAGACAGTCTTTTTTTTTTTAAATATGTTTATTTATTTTGAGAGACAGAGAGAGAGAGTGAGCAAGGGAGGGGCAGAGAGAGAGGGAGAGAGAGAATTCTAAGCTCTCTTGGAATGCAGGGCTTCATCCCATGAACTGTGAGATTATGACCTGAGCCAAAATCAAGAGTCAGATGCTCAACTGACTGAGCCACCCAGGTGGCCCCAGACAATCTTTTCTTTAAGTTTTACTAAGTTTTAAGTCAGTTCTTACTAACATTCTGATGTAATTCTTATTTTATTAGAATTAAGCCTCTAAAATTCATTACTATATATTTACATCACATGGTATGTTTAAATTAAAAATTTACATCTGTTAGAGTCTCTTATTTTTATTTATTTATTTATTTATTTTCTTGATTTGGCTTACAAAACACTCTGCTTTTTATTTTTTCGAAGAATAAGCTCTTGAACTTATGATCATTTCTGTAGTTTTCTGGCTTGCATTCATTGGTTTCTGCCTTTATCTCTGATGTCTGGAATGCATCGTGTATGTGGGCGTACATGCTTTCTAACTTCCAAGTAGAGTTTCTGTGTATTTTAAGTTTTGTTCCAATTTGCTAGGTTTGCTCTGTCACTTCTGGTAGTCTAGGCACATGTGGCTCTTTAGATTAATTAAAATGAGTGAGATTTAAAAAATCAGTTCCTTCAAGGCAGGCAGTAGCCACATTTCAAGGGCCCGACAGCCCCATGTGGCTGGTGGCTGCCATATTGTGCACCACACAGAGAACGTATCCATCATTTTGGAGAGCTCTGCATGACAGCGCGGCTGGAGAGTCTCTCTTTTTGAAACTTGTTTTTAATGTTTATTTATTTTTGAGAGAGAGAGAGAGAGACAGCATGAGCAGGGGAGGGGCAGAGAGACAGGGAGACACAGAATCCGAAGCAGGCTCCAGGCTCCGAGCTGTCAGCACAGAGCCTGACGCACAGCTCGAACCCATGAACTTGAAGATCATGACCCGAGCTGAAGTAGGACGCTTCACTGACTGAGCCATCTGGACGCCCCCTGTTGAAGATTATTTCTGGCACCGGAGTCACAGAAGTTTGTTCTATGCTTCCCACTTTTTGTCGCTTTTTGTAACCTCAATAGGTTTTCTTTGTAGCTGGTGAAAAATCAACTTTTATAAAGGGTCCATTGATGCTTGGAAACAAAGTGAATCTTCCATGAAGTGTAAAGTAAGAGAAGTGCCTTAACTAAAGCTTATTAATTATACTATTCACATGCTCTCATTTGTACTTAATTTTTTAAAAAAATGTTTATTTTTGAGAGACAGAGAGAGAGAGCACACACGTGTGCACAGAGGAGGGGCACAGAGAAAGGGAGACAGAGGATGCAAAGCAGGCTCCGAGCGGTCAGCACAGAGCCTGACACGGGGCTTGAACTCGCAAACCGTGAGATCATGACCTGAGCTGAAACCGAGAGTCAGACGCTTAACTGAGCCACCCAGGCACCCCGATTTTTTTAAATCAAAATGAAAACATCCTCCTTCCCCGTTTTCTCCAAATGTTTTTCTCTTGGATTCTACTTTGTTTGAAAGTGATATTGCTGTTTTTTGTTTGCATTTGTTTAGGAAATATTGCCCATTCTTTCACTTTTAACCTCGCTGTATTATCTAAAAGGTAACTTATTCTTCAAAACAATCTGAGGTGAACTTAGGTGATGTAACATTAACCATTTTATTATTTTATTTTATTTTATTTTATTTTATTATTTTATTTTATTATGTTGAGGGAGAGATAGAGCATGAGCAGGGGAGAAGGGCAAAGAGGAAGGGAGAGAGAGAGAGAGAGAGAGAGAGAGAGAGAGAATCTTAAGCAGGCTTCACTCTCAGTGTGGGGCCTGATCTCACTACCCTGAGATCATGACCTGAGCCGACATTAAGAGTTGGACTCTCGGGGCGCCTGGGTGGCTCAGTCGGTTGAGTGACCGACTTCGGCTCAGGTCATGATCTCACGGGTTGTGAGTTCGAGCCCCGTGTCGGGCTCTGTGCTGACCGCTCAGAGCCTGGAGCCTGCTTCTGATTCTGTGTCTCCCTCTCTCTCTGCCCCAACCCCACTCATGTGCTGTCTCTCTCTGTCTCAAAAATAAATAAAACATTAAAAAAAAAAAAGAGTTGGACTCTCAACAGACTGAGCCACCCGCACGCCCCAACATTAACCATTTTAAAGTGAACAGTCCAGTGGCATTTAGTACATTCACCATGTTGTGCACCCATCGTTTGAAAACCTCCTGTCCCTCTAAAGTAAAACCTCCTATCCACCGAGTGGCTTCTTCCGATGGACCCTCCCTACAGCCCTTGGCACCCCCTGATCTGTGTTCTATCTCTATGAAAGGTAATTTATTTGTAACTCTCTTATTTATAACAGATTCCTTCCCTGACCCTAATGGTCTGCCCTTTTAAGTGCGTAATGCATTTTTTTCACTCTTTGAAGTAACGCTCTGACGGCCAGGAGCAAAGTCACTGGACTTTAAAAGGTCGAGGGTAACGGCTGAGCAGTGAAGAAAAGCTAGCGGGCAGCGCTGTTGCCAAGGGGTGCCTAAGAGATGCAGTAATCCGGAACCCCAAAGGGCACGCCCCCCATTACATCATTACCTGGTGCTCCGCACTCGGAGCACAGGGACGGTGGGGGGGAAGAAGGGGAAGGGAGGGAGGGGCGAGGCATAAAAGACCACAGAATAAACTGGCCCTTGCTCTAATCCTGTCACTCAGACATCATCTGCCCTCAGCATATTGGTACCACTGAGGCAGGTTAGCTGGATTATCACTTCCCGTATCGACAGCACCAAGCCTTTGCCCAAATCTGAAGCATGTGTTGGTGTTCAGGCAAACAGTCCGTTAGCCCTCTGTACGCGATCGCCTCTTTACGTGCCAATGATGTCCTGTCCCTCTCTTTGCATTTAGGGGCAGCTGCTGGCTTTTCTCAGGAGCACAAGTAATTCAGGGCTAATAAGAGATTTAAGGAAGAGTGAATTTGGATCAAAAACAGGAGAAAGACTCTGGCACCTCAACCAGACCTTAACGTTCCCATGTACGTATTTTTACTTCTCTCGGATCAAACCCCACAAGGAGCTGGATGTGCGGCTGAGAGGACGTATCCGCATATCAAAGAGGTGAGCGGTACCGGCACGGTGCTCATCACTTCTCACTGCACCCCCGCCCCCGCCCGTCTCCCCAGCCAACGGACCGTGAAACCATCCACGGAGGATGCTTCCTGGGGCTCTGACGGGGGAGCTGCACACAGAACGGCTACAGACTGGAGGCACCATCGGCAGTGGAAGCGATGGGCACTGAGACAGGGCTGACTTACCATCAAATCCTTGGTGGTGCTTTTCCTTTCATTAGTCCTGTTTGTCAAGGAGCCTTGGAGAAGGAAGTTGCGGTTAAATGTTTTAATGGTGGTCACTGAAGACGCCTCAATGTTTTCGGCTAAAAGGAAACACATGGAAGTAAGCGGTACCCAGGAGCGGGGCCGAGTGTTGAGGAAGAAAGACCAGGTGTCCCCATCACCCAGATTTTTGCTCTAGACTTGGCGTCTCATTGCGGTCCACAGGTCTGACTGTAGGATCTCTAAATTTTGTGTCTATGTTTATGATATGCACCAAATGAACTCAAGAATTGTTAGCGGCTTTCCAGGAAAAGGTAGCTTGGAGATAATTGAACATAGTTCACAAATCCTTATTTGCAGTTCTGGACTATAAAAGGCTGTAAAGACAAAATCTTTATAACTTTGGGGCCAAAACTGTCTGATGGGAAACCCTGACTTAACTGACATGTGGCCATTTAAAATCCTGGTCCATCCCACCCAGTGTGAACATTCTCGAGCTTTGCTGAGAGGATTTAATGTGTTTATCAGAGGCTTCCCCAGACACCAGAGGGAGGGGACTGTTATGAAATATACAGTACATATACCGTCTTAGCTTTCTGATGTCCAACACGTCCTAAAACGTATATTTATCCAAGGGTTTCAGATAAGGGACCGTGGATCTGTAATAAATTGTAATTGTATAGGGTCTCATGGAATATAAAGTAGGCATTTAATAAATGTTTGTTGAAGAAAAGATCGGTGGAACCAAGACTCAAACATCTATCTTCTGTCTGTCTGTTCTTCTACTTTGTAGATCTAAATTTCTGGTTTGGCATCATCGTAAGCGGCTCCTAAATCCAGGGAAAGTGTTCAAAATGCCCAGTGGCTGAGGATGCCACCCCGGCATCGCTGGACTCCCTTCTGGGAGGGGCGCTGTGTTAGATGCCTTCGGTGTCCTGCCCACGTTTCCCTGACATCACCACACATTCTGTCATTCAGCACATTCCGGAAGCATGTGACCACAAGCACCGTCACTCCCTTGGCTCATGCACGGGGTGGGGCAGAAGTACCAGGGGATTAATGCCTCCCCACCCCCACCGGAAACTTCAGGGGCTGAGGGCTGACAGCTGATATCCTCATCTTCCTGTTCTTTGCGCAGGAAACTCTGAGGTGCAGTCAATACTGTCTCCCAGGAAGTCCCCAGCAGGATTCAGCCTCATTTGCCCAGAGAAGTAAGCTATGAACTAAATCGCACTGTACCGGGGTGCCTGGGTGGCTCAGTCTGACTCCTGATTTCAGCTCCGGTCATGATCTCGCGGTTCATGAGTTCGAGCCCTGCATCGGGCTCTGTGCTGACAGTGCGGAGCCTGCTTGGGGATTCTCTCTCCTCCTCTCTCTCTCTGCCCTTTCCCCACTTGCACACACACACACTCTCTCTAAATTAATAAATAAACATTAAAAAAAAGACATTGGACTGTACTGATTTAATTTCCTTCCCTGAATCATTTCTCTCTTTTCCTACCACGATTTCTTGCAATCACGTTCCAAATCACACCCTTGTCCATGGATCTGCTTCTTGGGGGGATTCAAGTCAAGACAGATTCTCCACAAGAGCACTTCTAGGTAAGAACTCCCCGTTAGGTCTGGTTCTCAAACTCAGATCGCCAAGTCACTCAAAGTCAGGCTTAATTCTTTGATAGCTCTGCTACTGTTTTCCTTTAAGCACACCTTTCACTGGTGGGGCAGGCAGTTTCCTCCTCTGCTGCCTTGATGTGTCTATGGTTTGCACCTACAAACAGAACACAGCAATCAGTACGCCTTTGCAAAGCCAAAGATACATTATCTTCCAAATTTTCCAGGTGGTGCAATAGTCCAACAGAGGGAGTGAGGGGCAAACGCACCTGGTTCCTTTGCTTCTGATCGCGTCTTCTTGTGAGGCGGACACACGGTGCTATGTTTAATCCTGCAATGGTCAGGGCTGAAATCCGGCTCTCAATATCAGAAATCTTAATGCAACAGAAAGACAGAATTGGTAGGCGAAAAAGCACAGGAGGGGAGAATCTTTGTTAAAAGTGTCAGGAACCTCGGGGCATCTGGGTGGCTCAGTCGGTTCAGTGTTGGACTTCGGCTCAGGTCTCGATCTCACAGTTTGTGGGTTCGAGCCCTGCGTCGGGCTCTGTGCTGACAGCTCAGAGCCTGGAGCCTGCTTCCTTTTCTGTGTCTCCCTCTCTCTCTGCCCCTCCCATTCGCCCTCTGTCTCTCTCTCTCTCTCAAAAATAATAAAAAAATTCGGGGCGCCTGGGTGGCTCCGTCGGTTAAGCGTCCGACTTCGGCTCAGGTCACGATCTCACGGTCCGTGAGTTCGAGCCCCGCGTCGGGCTCTGGGCTGATGGCTCAGAGCCTGGAGCCTGCTTCCTTTTCTGTGTCTCCCTCTCTCTCTGCCCCTCCCATTCGCCCTCTCTCTCTCTCTCAAAAATAATAAAAACATTTAAAAAAGTGTTAGGAATCTATAAAGATTAAATCTGCCTTTATGTATACTCATTTACTCAACTTGCTTTTTTTTAAGATTTTTTTTTTAATTTTTTTTTTTTCAACGTTTATTTATTTTTGGGACAGAGAGAGACAGAGCATGAACGGGGGAGGGGCAGAGAGAGAGGGAGACACAGAATCGGAAACAGGCTCCAGGCTCCAAGCCATCAGCCCAGAGCCCGACGCGGGGCTCGAACTCCCGGACCGCGAGATCGTGACCTGGCTGAAGTTGGACGCTCAACCGACTGCGCCACCCAGGCGCCCCTCTAAGATTTTATTTTTTAAGTAACCTTTACACACAACGTGGGGCTCGAACTCACAACCCTGAGATCAAGAATCCCGTGCTCTACTGACTGAGCCAGCCAGGTGCCCCTCATTCATTCAACTTCTACGAGGCCCTTCTCCATCTAGTGCCATAGTAAAAAAACAGCATAGGTTTTTCTTTGTAAATTTACATGTCTAGCTTGGTAGCTCCAGACTGTATCAACACCCTTGTCAGAGTATTTCTGGGGATAAATGGAAGCCTGGGGCATGATGGGAACCGTGGCCCAGGGCCTCCTGGCTCAGCCCGGGGGCGGAGGGTGTGAAAGGTGGTCAGGGAAGGCTTCTATAGCAGGCAACACTTGATGTGAGCTTTGAAAGGCAGGTATGGTTTAGAGGCCCTTCCATCTCCCATGACTCCATGAACCAAAACCGCAGAGCACCGGCTCTTAGGAGGGAGGTCCAACAGCCCCTGGTTCAAGTCCGTTTCTTTCACTAAAAGGACAAGTGCCTTGAGAAACTCCCTGTTCTCCCTGGGCCTCTTCTTTCTGGGTCTCAGGGCCCAGAAAGAAGCCTGATCCATCAGGTCCCCAGGGTTGAAGAAGACAACAGTCCCTGCTCCCGGAAAAGAGCATTAGTATGTGCTGCCATCATGCGAGGTGCTTTAAATATGCGACCTCGTTCACGCTTCGCTCACGGACTCATTCGTGAACCTGTGACGCAGGTACCGTGCTTTGAAAGATGGGGAGACCGTGGCTCCGAGGGTAATACGGCCAACGTTTCACAGCTGGTCTGGGGCAGAGCTCCGGATTCATGCCAACGCTCATGCTCTTGCCACACCGCCACGTTCTCAGAGGATGTGCCGTGGGGGACACAGGAAGAGGCCGGAGGGGGCCGGTGGAGGGGCGGCAGGAGGCAGGGGTCCCAGCCGTCTTGCTGCTCTCCCCACGCAGCCTGAGTGTTACTGGGGTGTCAGGCAGGAAACCTGAAAGGCGGCTGCAGTGTGCGTGACCTCTGCCCTGAGGTCCCCCCTCCCTCCCCTATCCCTGCACTCTCTTGAGCTGCTCGCGACACATCTGTCCTTTAAGGGCAGACTACAGGGAGTGTGAGGTTCCTGCTCTGACAGCGGCCTGCAGTTCGGTTCCCGGATCGAGACAAGGTCCATAAAACCGAAGGCAGGGCTGATGCCCTCCTCTGCCAATGAAGGGCACTGATGCGAGTGTCTGCGGGACTGAAGGCAGCACCGACACGTTTCTCAGGAAGCCACACGGCGCAGGCTGGTGAAGAACGTGGCCGTGAGGTCAGAGAGGTTAAAACCCTGGCTCCATCACCCGCTAGTTATTTGACCTTGGGCAAGTGGGATAACCTTTCTGATCCTCAGGCTCCCTAGAAATGAAAGGGGACACATCACGGAGCCCCTCGTGGAGTTGCTGGAAGGATTCATTACAATAATGAGGTCAAGCGCCAAGTACAACTTTTGGCACAAAGAAAGGCCCGCTGAACAGTAGGTATTATTGATAACGTTACTGTAATGTTTAAAAACGTGGAAAAACCAGGCACATTCAAAGACAGAAAATGGTAGTTTGGACTACAGGATTTTCTCCCATAAAACACAGCTCTTACAATTGAAGACCGGAGAAATCTAGAAGCAGGAATAACTAATTATCCAATATAACCCTCTCAGACACCCGCAAATAATATTACTTCTGGCTAAACCATTCAAGAAGTTATTTGCTGCAGAGTGTACCCCAGAAAACAAGAGATTTGATCCCACTTTCTGTAGCTTTATGGCAAACGGATTAAAGGTTGGGTGGCACTTATGGGAAATGATTTGTATTTGGGGAGAGACGCTCTTCAGTCATTCTTGCTGATAATGAATAGTTGGCGGGGCCGTGTCCAAAGAGACCACGCCTATAGCACACAGTGTTAACGCACCCACAGGGTGGAGAATGGGCGCGCTCACACTCTCAAGAGTGCTTCCCGCTGTCAGCGGCGGTTGTGATTTTTGACTCTCTAAAACAAAAATCCTGGTTGAAAAAATAATTACCACGCAAGACTGTCATCTTCTCTCTCCATAGGTGGTTTCTACCGACCCCAGTTTTCCTAGGATACAGTTTAGGGATGCAAGGTGTCCATCCGTGAACCGGGGGTTTGTACTGAGCTCACACTGCACGTCTTACCAGCACGTCTCAAGGACCCCACTTTGAGCATCAGTGGCTTAGTCCACAATCAATTCTGATCCAGAGTCAGAGGCCACGGGGATATCCTTGCAAGATGCAAACAAGTGTCTTCACAAGCTAATATCACAATGATACTATCTGTCTTCCAGATAATATCATTTCAGTTCTGAAAAGGCCATATCTAAATCATCAAAATACTGGTCTGAGAAATCTTTTCTTTCCTTCTTTCTTCCTTTTTTGTTTTTCTTCCTTTCTTTCTCTTTCTCTCTTTCTTTCCTTTTTGTTTTTCTTCCTTTCTTTCTCTTTCTCTCTTTTCTTTCTTTCTTTCTTTTTTGTTTTTCTTCCTTTCTCTTTCTCTCTTTTCTTTCTTTCTTTCTTCATTTTTGTTTTTCTTCCTTTCTTTTCTTTCTTTCTTTCTTTCTTTCTTTCTTTCTTTCTTATTTTTTGTTTTTCTTCCTCTTTCTCTCTTTTCTTTCTTTCTTCTTTTTGTTTTTCTTCCTCTTTCTCTTTCTCTCTTTCCTTTTTGTTTTTCTTCCTTTCTTTCTCTTTCTCTCTTTTCTTTCTTTCTTTCTTCATTTTTGTTTTTCTTCCTCTTTCTCTTTCTCTCTTTCTTTTTTGTTTTTTGTTTTTCTTCCTTTCTTTCTCTTTCTCTCTTTCTTTCCTTTTTGTTTTTCTTCCTTTCTTTCTCTTTCTCTCTTTTCTTTCTTTCTTTCTTTTTTGTTTTTCTTCCTTTCTCTTTCTCTTTTCTTTCTTTCTTTCTTTTTTGTTTTTCTTCCTTTCTTTTCTTTCTTTCTTTCTTTTTTTTGTTTTTCTTCCTCTTTCTCTCTTTTCTCTTTCTTTCTTTCTTCTTTTTTGTTTTTCTTCCTCTTTCTCTTTCTCTCTTTCTTTCCTTTTTGTTTTTCTTCCTCTTTCTCTTTCTCTCTTTTCTTTCTTTCTTTCTTTTTTGTTTTTCTTCCTTTCTCTTTCTCTCTTTTCTTTCTTTCTTTCTTCTTTTTTGTTTTTCTTCCTTTCTTTTCTTTCTTTCTTTCTTCCTTTCTTTCTTCTTTTTTGATTTTCTTCCTCTTTCTCTCTTTTCTTTCTTTCTTTCTTTCTTTCTTTCTTTCTTCTTTTTGTTTTTCTTCCTCTTTCTCTCTTTCTTCTTTGTTTTTCTTCCTTCCTTTCTTTCTTTCTTCTTTTTTGTTTTTCTTCCTCTTTCTCTCTTTTCTTTCTTTCTTTCTTTCTTTCTTTCTTTCTTCTTTTTTGTTTTTCTTCCTCTTTCTCTTTCTCTCTTTCTTTCTTTTTTGTTTTTCTTCCTTTCTTTCTCTTTCTCTTTCTTTCTTTCTTTTTTGTTTTTCTTCCTTTCTTTCTCTTTTCTTTTTTTCTTTCTTCTTTTTTTCTTCCTTTCTTTCTCTTTCTCTCTTTTCTTTCTTTTTTTTTCTTTCTTTCTTCTTTTTTGTTTTTCTTCCTCTTTCTCTTTCCCTCTTTCTTTCTTTTGTTTTTCTTCCTTTCTTTCTCTTTCTCTTCTTTCTTTCTTTCTTTCCTTATTTCTTTCATAAAGAAATCTACATTTTCAGTTTCATTCAGCTATTCACCCCAGTTTTATTCAAAGTGCTAAAGCCATGTCAGATGTCAGGCACTGAAGTTATCGTGTTAAGCTAGACAGCTATAGTCATGTCCTCATGGGGCTCTTAGTGTATAGAGGGGAAAAGGGCATCAAGTAAGTCATCAACCGTGTGATACAGGTTAGGGGAGGGTGGTTTTGAGATGCAATGGGAACCTATATAGCAAGGAGATCTGCCTGTGGGTCAGAGAATTTGTCAAAGAGGAAGGCAACATAGGTTTAAAGAAAATTCTGATATATTTTTTAGAAGGAGGGTTTGGTGGAATCCACCCGAAAGGACAATGCGAGTGTGCTAGGGAGCTGATACAAAGGCTTTGCAATAATTCTTGTGGAAGATGGGGTGCTCTCCCCTCGTTCACGGTGGTCCTCCATCTGGGCGGGAGGGGGCTCTTACCTGGAGCTCAGCGTGGTGAACCTGGGCTGCAGCCGTGGCCACCTGGTCCTCCAGATCCGCCAGTTCGGTCTCATCGGTGCCACTGTGGATGCAGCGGGCGGCATCCTCCAGTTCACTCAGCTGGCCTTCGAGTCCATACACGGTGCCTGCCGCCAGGTACACCTGCAGAGGGGGTGCAGCCTTGAGCTCAGGATTTGGAACCAGGACTGTTGGGGTCCCTTATGGGCGCCCAGGTGATTCAGGCTCAGCACTGGGGGAAAAGCCAGGGGATGTCCCCATCTATAAACCTTCTTCACGCTTAAATGGTAGCATGAGGTCTTACCACCCCCTCTCCGTCAACTGCACCTCCCCTGCCTCAACTTTCTGGCAAGAAAAAGCAACTTATAAGTTTTGAAAATCTGATAAAATACTCCAAAGTACATGGCGTCAGCTACATAAGTTGCAAATTTGTCCGGTGATTCAAACAACCAGAATACCAAGACAGAAGAAGCAAAGAACAACTCGTGATGTGATTTTTCCAATAAAAATTTTGTTTGAGGAAAAATAAGACGAAAACAGAGAAGGAGGCAAACCATAAGAGACTCTTAAACATGGAGAACAAACTGAGGGTTGCTGGAGGGGTGTTGGGGGGGGTGGGCTAAATGGATGATGGGCATTAAGGAGGACACTTGTTGGGGTGTTATATGTGAGCAATGAGTCACTAAATTCTACTCCTGAAGCTACTAGTACACGGAATGTTAACTAACTTGAATTTAAATAAAAATTAAAAAAAAATTAAAATTAAAAAATTTTTTTTGCTTGGCATTTAGTAATTGAGAAAAATTCAGAAAACATAAAAGACATGAAATTAATTTAAAACAACAATTTAAAACATGTCGAATGAATTATCTCTGATTGATTACCTACAGCTTGCCTGGAGCAGGTGAAGGGCATTAAAAGGGACCTGAAATTCACAGCAGGAAAATAGTTTATTTCTTAGAAAAAAGCGCGATGTTAAAACAAACCTGTCCACTCTATTCATCTGTCAAGGAAGACAGTTTTTTGAGAGCTACTGAAAATTAAAGAGAGTCAGACAAAGGGAGTGATGTGAGGAAAAATTAAAGGGAAAAAAACGTTGACTCAGGAGTTAATACAGCGATTGCCGTAAAAGTGGGCAAACAGAAGGTAGAATCATTGGAATCATTCAGACCAGGGGAGGAGTGAAACAAATTCCTTTCTGCCTACAGAATAACGTGGATGAAATGACCAACAACACCGGACGACTCTGATCTAAAGAAGCTAATTACTTACAAGGGGTTTTTTGAAATTTAATCAACATCCACAAAGATCTAAGCATGTGATTACAGCAATTTGGAGTTGATTTGAATGAAAACACACGGTGGTCACACAAGCTCTTTTAACTTGAGTTAAATAAAGCAGAGTTGGGATAAGCCAAGAGCTTGTGCACACAGGACAAGCAAGCGTTTTGCACTGAGCTACACCGAGTGTTGGTCAGTTGGGGAAAGAACACTGAGAACCCCGTCAATTCCTCAGCCCGATTCCTGCATCTCCATCAAAACTGGTAATTTTAGGGGCGCCTGGGTGGCTCAGGTGGTTCAGCATCTAACTTCGGCTCAGGTCGTGATCTCACAGTTGATGAGTTCCAGCCCCTGTCGGGCTCTGTGCTGACAACTCGGAGCCCGGAGCCTGCTTCGGATTCCGTGTCTCCTTCTCTCTGCCCCTCTCCCACTCACGTTCTGTCTTTATCTCAAAACTAAGTAAACATTAAACATTTTTTAAATAATAATAAAAAAAACCTTGGCAATTCTACACAACATTTCAGAGCGCAGCAAAGCAGGTGCAGGTGTGATGAAGGAGCACTGGTGCCACACCAGGCACAATTTGGGCTTGGCTGGGGGGCTTCTGGCACTGACTGGGGTAGTGGGCGTCTGTCGTGTTAAGCCATTTGTCAGTCGCATGGTGGGCCACGAATCAAACGTCTGTTGACAACTGCCATATTTCAGTTTGCCCTTAGTTGTGCATTTCTTGGTCATATGTGAGTATCAGAGAACTTGTGTTTCTAAAAGATCCTCACAGTTTAATAGAAGACATTTATTCTTCGCCTTGAAAACAAGATACACTCCTTTATTGTTTGTCACCTGAAGGAAATGATGAATATTTCAAAGCTATTTGAGGGTAGAAAACCTTAAAAATTAGTCTCTCAAAAGTTCTGAAGTTAAAAGTTTCTCTTCAGAGGGAAAGAAAATTGGGAGAGAGAAAGAGAGGGAGGAAGAGACAAGGAGAGAGGATAAAAGTAAATGTATTTTGATAAGATAATTTTATTTTTTAAATTTTTATTTAATTTTAAAAAATATTTAATTTTATTTAATTAAAAATATATAAGTTTGAGAGGGAGAGAGCGAGCAGGGGAGGGGCAGAGAGAGAGGGAGACAGAGGATCTGAAGCTGGCTCTGGGCTGACAGCAGAGAGGCTGACATGGGGCTCGAACTCATGACCTGAGCCTTAGCTTTAGCTTTAGCTTAACCGACTGAGCTGCCCAGGCACCCCTTGATAAGGCAATTTTATTTTATTATTATTAAAAATTTTTTTTTTAAGTTTTATTGAGTTGAGAGAGACAGAGACAGTGTGAGCGAAGGAGGGGTGGAGAGAGAGGGAGAGAGAGAATCCCAAGCAGGCTCCTCACTGTCAGTGCAGAGCCCGAACCCATGAAACCATG
This sequence comes from Lynx rufus, assembly GCF_022079265.1. Classification (NCBI taxonomy): domain Eukaryota; kingdom Metazoa; phylum Chordata; class Mammalia; order Carnivora; family Felidae; genus Lynx; species Lynx rufus. The sequence goes on along the minus strand of NW_025814867.1, from coordinate 8,031,391 downwards.
AGATCGTGACCTGGGCTGAAACAGAGAGTCTGACGCCCAACAGCCACCCAGGCGCCCCTGGATAATTTTAAATATAAACTTACAGTGTTGTACGATGAAACAAAATTTGGAATTATTATTTAAATGAGACCAATAATTTGAACGTGACAATGGGGTTAAACACAACTCGACATGACTTGGGTCTCAAGAGCCTGGATTTTTCCGGAAACACACAAAACTCAACATCATCACACCCTACAGCTGTATCATCTCAACGGTCTCTTGTTTTGTCTTCAGCATGGTCATCCGCTAACGTTCTTTGTTTTCTCTGCCAAATCAAAGCAATATGAAATAGCTCCAAGCCTCCGAGCTCCCGTAAGAAATAGCTCAGTAAGGCCAGAATGTTCGTCTTTTACTCTGTGTTCCCTGAAAGCCTGCTCTCCTGGCACGAGGGGAAAGGGAAGGTTCTGTGGTTTGGCACCGATGCGGGCTGAGCGGGAACTCACCGCCAAGGTGGTGGAGCCGAAAGGGCCCGTGACGGTGATGATGGTGACGACACACATTTATGGAGCCAGGCGCTGAGCCAAGGGTTTGATGTGACATTTCTTTACTGCTCATGGCAGTCCCTGAGGTGGGTGCTATTACAGTCACGGTGTGAAGGAGGAGAACACTGGGTCCTGGAGTTCCGGCGACTTCCCCAGGCCTCGCAGCTGGGAAATGGTGCAGCTGGGATTTGAGCTCCTGGGGGCTGATGCCAGTTCCCTTGCCTTTATTCACCCTGTCCTATGGTGGCCTGATACTTAATCTTGCTTGCCATGTTATGTTATGACTTTTTACATTTTGAACTCTGACCTGCAAGTCCTAGAGTTACTGTGGTTATAGATCAACATGACTTTGGCTCTGTTGCTGGGGCTAAAATAACAAACGTTAACATTCTATAGCAGTGGAAATGTTATTCTAATCTTAAAAAAAAAAAAAAAACCAAACCAACAAAAAAACAACCCATTTGAAAACCATGAACCTGGACTTGCTGGCTGACTAAAGGCCCACTTTTGGCGAGAACCAAGGCTCCCATGTTTGTGCAATCTGTGCCTTCTCCAAGCTCCAGCCACTGATGCCCATGACCCCATGGACTGGCTCCTGGTTCAAAACGCCCTTCTCAAAGTGGGTCAGGGGACGAGAACAGGTGTTTCATTAAGGAGGAACTTGACCTAACTTTGGTCTCAAGAGGCCTTGTGGTCAAAGCCTGTAGGATGAAGAGAATGAAACATATTTCTTTGCTGCAGGACTTCTTGGAGTCTTTAATGTGCTAATCCGTATCTCAACGATCCTAGAAAGACACTATACGGATTGATCAAACCGATTTGGTCTTATCGCATCTCGTCAGACTTACCTTCCATGAAACACATTCTAGAGAACTAAGGCTAGACAGGAACCGATAGCAATTCTTTGCTTGCTCTCGAGGGCAGAGGAGCACCTGATGAGCCAGGACCATCTCCAGGGCCACAACCTCTCCGGTGCTGTAGGGGTACCCGAGAGCCTTGAGGAGGAGGACCGACAACACCCTCTGCCCGGTCCCGGATTCTGTGGCAGAGCTGGGGCCCCTCAAGGGGAAGTCCCCCGGTGTCTCCAGCCACTACCTACGCGACGGATTTGGTGTTGCCAAAAGTTACGGGGTAGTGCGAAAAGGGAAGTTGGGACTGTCCCTCTACTGCCTCTGTGCCGGGAATTACAGGGTGCCCCAGGCTGTCTGGGAGTTCCTCAAATGGTGGCAGTGGAGGGGTGAGGCAGCTGACTCATCCCTCCTACTCATAACCCTGCATAAATCCACAAGATGGCCTCTGTGGGGCCCTACTGCTCACTCCACAGGTCTGAGAATGGTCATGCCCGTTCTTCTGTGGACTCCTAGATCCATTTTCCACTCTTCTCTGTCCCACTCTGTTCTCAGGCTGCCCTGTGTGGACCTCATCACCCAGGCCCCCTTGCGGGTTGGGCCGGTGGGAGACACCAGCAGGAGATCAAAGGCAGGAGGAGAAAGAAGTTAGTCTCCCTTCCCCTGCTCCCTCTCTGTGTGGGCTTCTTGGTGACAGCTCCCACTAGGGGGCGATCCCCCAGGCTCCAGCCCTCCCTGGGCTCCACTGCCCAGGAGTGGTGACCGCTTGCCCGCCTCCCCGCCGACTGCTACTCCCTGGGGGCTGCAGCATCCCTGGACCTTACCCACACTTCAGATTGTAGTCCCTTCCCGAAACTTGCCTTTCCCAGCCAAGTCCCTGCAGGTACAATGGAACCCTACAACCCACAGCTGTCAGCGAGAGCTTCAAACACAAGAGACGCAGGCACGCAATCCAAGGGACCGAGCTCCCCGTGGTGCACAGGGGAGGCTGGGATTGGCCCGAGGATCCCCCTGCCTGCAAGGGAGCCAAGAGCTGATTTCACGGTGCCCAGCCAGGCCGCAGGTGAGAAGTGTCAACACAGAGAGACTAAGGGAATTCTGAAGTCCCCAAGCCCTACTCTAATTAAGTGGATTAACAAGGCACCTTGTGAAAACAGGAGGTTCGCCATGTGAACGACATTTTTTTGTTATCGGAGGCAGCTCTGAAACCTTCAGAAGTATTTTTGAAGGTGAAACATTCTCGAGCCAATGTTCTCTTTCATTTCTGAGTCCCCGGGCCGGTCTGCGGTGGCCAATGTTCAGAAGGTGACAAGAGGTGTCCCCGTTGCTATTTCTGACAGTCCCCATCCCTGAGCACAAAGGAGCCAGGCAGCGAGAAAATGAGGAACGTGGGAGCCGCTCTTTAGAACACAGACAAAAGCCCCAGTTTAATTAAATCACTGCACCCAGAGGCCGGTTTAAGAATCTCCCTGCCCTTCTGCTGCTCCGCTGAATTCCATCCTGGAAACCGCAGAGCCAGACCCGCCCAGGGCTGTGATCTCTGTCTCTAAAGAGATAAAGAAAACAGCCATCCCTTCTCTGACTCAAAACCCAGAGAATTCAAAGGAACAGCTATGGAGTTTCTTCTGAGGTGCAGTTTGAAGAGCTGGATGGGGGGAAGGGAGGAGGAGGAAGAGGCAGTTAACTCTTGGGGACCAGGAGAGGCATCTCCCAGGACCGCGCAGGGGTGAAGTAAACTACAGACGCTGGGCAGGGGTGAGGTGCACTACAGACGGCGGCCTGCAACGCAGTCCCTGCTGGGGTTTGGGACCTCTCACATCGGCGGCGAAGTGGATGTGTTTTGAACTGAAAGTGTTAAGGAACCCCAGGAAAGGAGACACAGCGTGTAATAAAAGGACGTTACAAAATGAAACCCCCCACGATATCCCCCTTGGAGGGCAAAAAAGGCAGGCTGTCTTCGCTTTAAGTGTGTGCCACGGGAACCCACGGTTGTCATTTAAATCTGAAAATTTCACGCACTGTATTTTTTTTTTTTAAATACAATACCTTGTAAAACAAACAAACGAACAAACAAAAACCCACGCCCCTTGCCTGGTGAACCATATCTTGACTTTCACTTTTTCACTTCTATGTGTCCAGGGGATTACGGCCACTGTAGGACCATCAGCACTGAGAGAACCGTATTATAGACGTATTTAAAGAACAGAGGCCCGACGCGTCAGAAGCAAAACATTTTTTCCGGAAAAAAAAAAAAAAAAGAAAAAAAAAAAGGACTTCATTCATCTGAATCTTCTATCAGGTAACCACATTCTTTGAGCACCTCTGTGTCAGGCTCTGGGCAAGGGCTGGAGCTCGTGATGTGCAGGACCCTGGTCTTCAGGGATTTATACACCTGATTCCTAATCTGGGGGCGACTGCACCTCCGTGCATCTCCCTCTCTGATGTTTGGCAACATCTGGAGACATTTTGATGGTCACAGTTAGAAGGGTGCTGTTACCGGCATCTCGTGGGTAGGTGCTGGGGTGCTGAACATGCTCTACCGTACAGGACGCTCTCCCCGCCCAACAAAGAATTATCGAACCCAAAATGTAAGTGGTGCCGATCTAATGGGGACAGACGAGTGGACAGAAAGGGCAGCCAAGTGACGTTAACTGGCAGACAGACCTCTGCTCAGGTTTTGTGGGAATTCAGAGGGAGAGAGTCTTTACCTTTTAAGATAAAGCGACTATTGGCACTTTTTTTTTTTTAACCTGGAGGCATTCTGATTTGTCGTTGTTGCCACTTTCTGCAAAAAATTGCCTCTACCAACCGGTCCTGATTTCTGGGAGCTGCATTCCTGACAGCACCCCAAAATCAGGGTTGGTTCTTGCTGGGTGTGGGAAGATGGAACCACCCGACTTCATTTGGTATCTGATTCATGGGCAGGGCTCTGCCAGCTGGTGATGGTGAGTGTGGCCCAAGGGGCTAATGTTCCAGATCCCTCTGTGTCACCCCCTCGTCTGAAGGGTTGGCAAATTCTCATCAGACATTTCTGAAAACGCTCGGCGATGAGGGGGGATACTTATATGGAAGAATCTGTTCCCTCCATCGTTTCCTCCCGAGGGAGGCTAGAAAAACGCCCTACTGGCAAACAGACCTGTAAGCTGGGCAGACCACTTGTGACCTAAGTTCCGCGGGCAACCACGCCCTTGCCCTGCAGTGGCACTGGCAGTGCTCCACCTGGATCCTCCCGGGGCCCTTTTGTAGTTTCTGCATCGCCCCACCCCCCCCCCCCCCCAGCTTCAGTGTTCCTGGGTTCCCACCCGCTCAGCCCTACACACCAGACCGCCTGGGGCTAGTGTAGACAGAAGTGTCTACATTTGGCTTGCTTGCCAAGAGACCGAAGTGCCTGCTGGCTGGGTAGAAAAAGCCAGTTCCTTTGGCTCGCGTCAAGACAACTCTGAGATGCAGCTAACACCCCAGGGCTCCCTACAGGTCAAAGCGACTCTTGGTCTAAGGTCACACCTTTGCTTGACCCCTTAGCTTTCCCCAGTCCTTCCCCGCTCCCTGATGAGCCTCCCTGGGGGAGCACTTCCGAAAGAAATTGCCTATCCTCTCCTCAGGGTCCGCTTCTGGAGGACCAGGCCTGACACCCTCCCTGAGGATATACTTGCTACGTTGTGTGGCGTGCATGTGTCCTTGCACTGTCTGTGACGGGTCACAACGTCATCAGTTTCTTCTTATGTTTGCCCGAGACAGGGAACACCCACACCGGCTTACGTTTTCTTCCAGAGAAGTCAGCTGTTCATCCAGTCTCACTTGGTCTGTCCCAAGAGGAAATGTCCCCTTCTCTCTGTCGGGAGGGACAGGTGGGAACTCCCAGGGCCCTGCGGACTCTGCTATCAGCTCCTCGGTGGCGTTGATGACTTTCAGGACTTCTGTGGAGATGTTGCAGAGAGAAACAGCAGAATACTTCTGTTTGGCCCAATAACAGAAGGGGACAGAAGACAAGAACAGCACATTAACAATGACAAGGGAATGCCACATTATCTGGTGCTCATCATGAGACTTATTCCATCATAACACATAAACATCGCTGTGCCGAAGGAACGAGAAGCTAAAAAAAAGTCTACACAGCAGGAAGGCGCCTGGAGGAGGCCTGATTTGACACGGCCTCGCTTCTGGGACTCACATGGGGTTATTTGATCCCTCGAGAAGGAAGGAGACCTCAAGCCGAGGCTACCACATCTTCGGCCCACTGCTGGTGGTTTTAGACGCATCACCTCACTGTTTGCATGGCATTCTATGTCCTCAACAGAACGTCAGTCACAGACTCTGTCAAACCACATCCATGGTGTGGTCTAGTAGGTCTGGACTGGATGTTAAGAGACCTGGGCTCCAGATCTGGTTCTCCCTTCATCTGGTGCTGGGATCTCGACCAAGTGACTTCGTGCCTCTGGAACTCTGTTTTGTCATGTGTGGAATGAGAGTGGAAGAGTTTCCCTGAAGGGTTCGGTAGCCCCCCGTGTGTTAGCTCACACACACCTCTTCTCGAGCCCATTCTCCCTTGCTCTCCTCTACCACAGAGGCGGGACAGAGCACTCCATTCCCCACCCCTCTGTAGCCAGGGGCAGGCATGTGACACAGTTCTGCCCAGTGAGCCCGACAGGAAAGTCTGCTGAGGGGGTCTCTAGCAAAGCCCCTGTTTTCCTAACCCAGTGAAGAGATCTAGCTGATGTTCTCCTACCCCACTTCTTTTTCTGTTATCTGTGGCTGAAAAGATTCCTTACCGACGTAAGTCAGTTCCTGCTTTTACATTCATGGCTGAAAATTACAATCAGGATCTGGGCCAAAGTCATTGATGGAGCAGGGGCACTTCAACCACCAAGAATTATCTGCATCTTCGAGTTCATCAGGACATAGAACATCATTATAAGCTGGAGATCAATGTTTCTTGATAGTAATGGCATCTACCTATGATCAAGTTTATTTATCCTATCGAAGGGTTTGTAAATTGGAACTCAAATATTGCGGATGCACGTGTGTGTGTGTGTGTGTGTGTTTACCATTTACCAGTAAAGTGTTTCAAGAAAATCTGGAATTTTAATCCCTTTGGTACCTTCTAAGGTACCCTTCTGACTCACGTATCCTGGCCAAAATGTTAAGGGCAGCTATGGCTTGATTTTGCAAAGCCTGTTCCTCCAAGCAGATGATGCTACTGCAGGTTTTGTTTTGCTGGAGGATTTTTTTTTTAAATTTTTAATGTTTATTTACTTTTGAGGGTGAGAGAAAGAGTGTGAGCAGGAGAGGGGCAGAGAGAGAGGGAGACACAGAATCCGAAGCAGGCTCCAGGCTCCGAGCTGTCAGCACAGAGCCCGACGCAGGGCTCGAACTCGTAGACGGTGAGATCATGACCTGAGCTGAAGTTGAATGCTTAACCGACTGAGCCACCCGGGCGCCCCAGAGGATGTTTTGACACCCTTCCCAATTCACTAGGGAATCAAAGTGTTTGAGTGACAAATCAGTGAGTGAGTCCACAGTCTAGAAACTGGCTCTGGCCTTCCATGCACATGGTCTCCTATCTGTCAAATTTTTGTAGGCTTAGGGCGCCTGTGATAAGAGGGCCCCCCATCTAGCCCGTCCACTCCACAACAGCTGCTTGCCTGACCCAACGGCCACACTCCTTTCGGTTTAAGGGATTTGCTATAAACCCAAACAATTCGGTCTGCGGTGTCAGGAGAAGGGAATGGAAGGGAAAGTACACAGACCCAGTAGAATAGGGCCAGCAGCCAGTGCCAACTCTTTATCTGAGGTGGGACTTGCAGGGGCTACCCCGCCACTTTCCAGGACTCTGGGACTTGCCGTGGCACAAGGCGAGGATGAACGGGGCTCGGCATGACTTTGGCACGACACGGCTATACCACTGTCGGCTCGCGTCCGTTTCAGAAGAGGCAACGTTGTAGGTACGAAAGCAGATGCGTTGCCCTGCTCTTAGCATGTGAGCTCGTGTTTAGAAACTCTGCCCCCTCTTTGGTAGAAGAGGTGTCCTTGTACAGTTTTTTGAAAAGAAAAACGTATGACTAGGAGACTCCGAAGAAGAACAAAGGACCACAGCACAGTAGGAGGGAAAAGTGTGAAGATGGACACACGTCCCCAGTGGGCGCAGGGTCATTCAAGGGCCAGGGTTATTGATGGGAAGGGTTTAAGAGGTGCTTCGCCAGGAAGGGTTATCTGCATCCTGACTCCGACTGAACATATCGCGTCAAAGCTGGGCATCCATGTTGCTTGGCGGCCACTGTTCCATTCCATCCATAAATAGTGTTGTTTATTCAGCCACAGGGGTTGCACGCTGGAAGCCAAACATTGCCCAGGGGCATGCTTTTGGGTTTTTTTTTGGACGAGAATGCCTTCCTTGAGACACGTACTTCCCAGGTCTCTGCAGTCCCCACATGGCTCACCCTACATATTTCACTGGGGGTGGTCTGTGGTGGGCAGGCTCTGCTCTAGGTGCTGGGATCAAGCAGTGGACAGTGGATGAAGTCCCTGCCCTCGAGGCACACCTCTAGTCCTACCCCCCGCCACTGGACGTGCAGACATACTTTCCTGTCCCCTGAAGGCCGTCTGCATGTGCCGCTGAGTCAGAGCATGGGGTCCCCGGTGGCCGGTCCGAGGACAGCAACCACAGCTTTAATGGGAAGATCTGTGGTCTGGGGGAAGCCCCGGGAAAGTTCAGAAGCGAACTAGCTGCCAGCTGGGGGAAGTGGCCAGAAAGAAAGAAAGAAAGAAAGAAAGAAAGAAAGAATATGAAAACTGGACAAGATCTCTCTGGTTGGTGAGCCAGTCGGCAGGACCACTGCCCTCTGTCTGGTGGTGAGCTCTCCGTGGGCAAGTGCAAACTGGAAACCATCAACCCCGGCAGGGAATCAGGTCTACTTGTCCACTACAAAGGGCTGACGGGGCTTTTTGCTTGGATGTGGGGGTGGGTGCGAACAGTGTGTGGACTGGAAGTTAAGATACCTGGGATTTAATTAGCCACATGGCAGGAGCGGGGCTCCAAGCCTCCCTGCTCCTTGGTTTACTCGCTGGTCCAATTAAGGAGACCAGAAGATTTGGTGCAGGGCTGACACGGACTTGTTATGTAAACGTCCCGCTCCCTGCCCGGTCCAGAGTTAAAAGTAGAAAGCACCTTGTACAGTTACGTTAAATAAAGCTAGATTTAGCACTGGACGGGATCTTGTTCAGATGAAAAGCTGGTGTGGACCGGGGTGCTGGCAGGGAGCCCCGTGTGTGGGAGAAGTGAAGAGGTAAAGGACCCTCTGCTTTATTGCTCATAGCCCCAGAGAGCCGAGCTGAATGGCACCAACAGAACACAACTGGAGAGCCCAAAGCGAGCTACTGCGGTGGCTGATGGTACTCCAGATAGCAATTATAAGATGGGTCCAGTGTGACAGTTTCATGGGATCAAATAGGGAGAGGTGAAAGTGTGGACATTAGCCCACAGAGTAGGGACAACTTCCAAACGGGAAGGTGGCCTCACTGACACTTGGGGCCAAGTCCCCACAGATGACAGAATGAAAACGGCCACGCAGTAACAAATTCAACCTCCCAGCTGTCAAAGAGATACAAGTTAAATGGCAAATTGTATCAGGCACCAGATACCCGTGCGATTCCCATTTAAAACGCTTGTGTGGGGGGCCCCGGATGGCTCGGTCGGTTAAGTGTCCGACTTCGGCTCAGGTCATGATCTCACGGCTCATGGGTTCAAGCCCTGCTGACAGCTCAGAGCCTGGAGCCTGCTTTGGATTCCGTGTCTCTCTCTGGCCCTCCCCTGCTCATTCTCTCTCTCCTCTCTCTTTCTCAAAAATAAATAAATAAACATTAAAAAAATAAAAAAAATAAAATGCTTGCGTGGGCCATCATGACTTCACGGGGACTTCATATGGAACATCGCATCCATCACGCCGACTTTGCTACCTCTGGGGCTGAAACAAACAGTCTACACTCGGGGTACAGAGAGGGTGATGAGAAACTCTCCGGTGCCCTTGATCGCTCACAGCAGCAGCAGAACAAGCAACCTCAACAAAGACTCCTGTTTCTTGTCTGCCTGTAACCTACAATAGGACCGATGCAGACCTTTCAGAAGGTCCCGCTCGAAGGCGGGAGTCCTGCCACGGGGGCCATTTCAATGGCAGAAGAGCAGGTCAGGACCCAAGTCGTAAACCCCAGCATCCTTCTTCTCTCACTAGGGACTGCAGAGATTAGCCTTAGTGATTTCTCCCTCCTGTCCCCACACACTCCCTATTCAGATAACACATGTTCTGGAACAAATTCCTCCTCCATTTACTCTTCCTTAGAAACTGCTTTCCAAAGGCATGCAGACTGCAGGGTGTTGCCAGGAGGAGATTCTGAGTCTGTGGAGTTCTACGGAAAAGACAGTTTCCATCCTAACCATTAGCTATTCTTGCTTATTAGCAACCCTTGCAAACTCTCCTGAGATTTTTTTTTTTTTTTTCCGGCGTCATCATTCATTTCAAAGCTTTATGCTGGACAAAGAAATGCAGACTCATTTCAAGCTGGAACAGACAGGAATGTTCCTTACCAGAATACCCCAAGCTTGCCAACACGCAAAGAGCGGGGGTGCGTGAAACGCCTGGCTTCATCCAGAGGGAACGCTGTGGATGCCAGACGGCTGATTCTGGCCCCAGTTCTACCCATGTGCATGCACGTGTCTGCCTGCCTCGGCTGGGCCAGAACAGACCCCATGGCTGGCTGCGTGCGATGAACTGGGGTGTGACAGAGGCCTGGGGTGTCTATTTATTTGACTTGATATGAGTCTTACGATGATCTCATCGAATATAAGGTCGGGGGCAGGGGGAAGCTTTGAGGATTAAGTTATATGTACAGGTATCTGGGGCAGAGGAGGAATTTTTCTAGTTTGGGAACTGCTCTGAGTCCCATCATAGGAGCAGAAAAGCTAAATTGGCAGAAGCCGAAAGGACAGTGACACCAGGTGTTTGTGAGATATGGAGGCAGGCGGTACGCTTTGAGGTCCGTGGGTCACTCCATGAGACAGGGATGGTCAATGGCCTCCTTGCCCACTGGGCTCAGCAGGTGTCGAGCCTACAGCTCATCGTTCTTTTAGAAGCCTATACACATGCTTTAAAATCAGAAGATAAAAGAGAACTCTTAGGCCCGGGAGCATGTTTTGATACATAATATTAATATATTAATCTATATACCAACACAGCTGTAAGATTTGATTCGCAAGTGTGTTTTCTAGAGCAAAGGGCCCATGAGGGCAAAGGGAAGGGCGCAAGGAAGTCGTAAGTTGGCCTGGATCTGGCTGGCCTGGAGCCCCTCTGTGAGAAGGCATGTGGGCAGCAGAGGCCTGGTGAGACCTGTCCTCTGGGGGCACTGCTGTCCTCCCTAGATATTAGTGAGGTCCCCAGGCAGGCCCGTGAGAGGGGGCTGTCCACTCACACTTGGGAGAACCTTTCCGAGCTTCCCCCAGATGACGGAGGGGGGCGGTGGGTGTAGGTGCTGTGGTCCTGCGGCTTCCTATTGAGGATTGATGCTAATGTGACCTCCCCATTGCACACACCAGACCACGAGGCTTGGGAAATTCAGGTTACACTGTCTGTGACACTTTGGGCAAATACCTTAACCTCTCTGAACCTCCATCCCAAAATGGAGATGATAGCATCCAGCTCAAGGGGCTTCTGAGATTAAATCAGACAGCATATGTCGTGTCCACAAAGTGTCTGGGGCCAGAGCTGTGAGCCGCCCCTCCTCCCCTCGCCAAACTGCCCCACTGGCTCTAGATGGGCCTGTTACTGCCTGGCTTACGTGCCTTCCATTATGTGCCACGCTCTCGAAGCATCTTTCCCTGCCTACGAGGTGTTTTGAAGAATGTTTTTTATTGTTCTTTCCTGAAAAAAGTTAAACTTTGCTGCTCTCCGTTTCCCAGTTTTTTTCCTCGTCAACTAAGAATACCTTAAAAAAACAAAACAACAACAACACTGTGATCTAGTATTGTCTACCACCATCACCACAATTTCATAAAGAAGAGATAACTTGGGGTGCCTGGGTGGCTCCGTCGGTTACGTGGCCGACTTCGGCTCAGGTCATGATCTCTCGGTCCGTGAGTTCGAGCCCCGCGTGGGGCTCTGTGCTGACCATTCAGAGCCTGGAGCCTGTTTCGGATTCTGTGTCTCCCTCTCTCTCTGACCCTCCCCCACTCACACACTCTCTCTCTCTCTCTCTCTCGAAAATGAATAAACATTAAAAAAATTAAAAAAAGAGAACATAATATCACAATATAGAAGGTCTATCCTAAGCAACGACAGTAGGTGACCTGACATGGACATTCGGACAGCCCCCCACCCCCCCGCCCTGGGCACTCACACGTAACCCCGACCCTGTATCTCCCTCTGACTGCAAGCAGACTGAACCATATGTACTGCTGATGCAACAAAAACAAGGTATGTCATTGCCTAGCTGGGAAACTGAACGAATCAGGTCCTCAAACATTGTCTGCTGTTTCTCACCGGCACTAACTTAATGCAAAGCCTTCGGGAAGAGTCTCCTCTGTGCCAGGGCCCTGGCGTGGAGCCCTGCAGGGGATGCAGAGGTGAGTAAGCCGTGGTCCCTGTCCTCAGAGAGCAGAGAGGGGAGAAGGACACGAAGACCAACGGCAGGTAGCAGAGGGGAGGCCCTACCCTGCCTGTGAACCACAGGCTGCAGACCTGCAGAGGCCACGCCGGTATGTGACTTTGGGGTTGGTCTGGAGGCACAAGAAAGAGGTGAAGAAACCGCGAAGTTGGGCTTCCGGCCTCAGCTGGAAGGGCACCGGCCCCGGAGGCTGGAGGGCACAGCCTGGGGCGTGCAGATGACAAACAGGAGGGAGGCGGGGGCAGGGCAGTGCCCCGAACGCCAAGCTCAGGAGTTTGAGTTTTGTGCTCCCGGCAATCAGGCGCCACCGCGGGTCCTCGATGCTGCTGTTCTCTAGAGCTGGCATTTCCTGAGCACTGACTGCATGCCAAGCTCTGGGACAAGCACTGGACTGGCCTTGCCTCCCCGAACTTTCCTGAGCGCCCTCCGAGGCAGGTATTCTGATCACATCTCACAGACGAGGAGATGGGCCTTAGAGGGGGGTTTGCTCGTCAGGAGTCGGCTTTGCACCCAGACCCGCCCGATTTCAAAGCCAGGTTCCTCCCACGCCGCACAAGAGGCTTAGGCTTCAGGAAGGCGGTTCTGACCGGCAGAGGAGGCACAGATTTAGGGCTGGGGAGGACCCGTGGCAGAGAAAAGCGTCGGAAACCATTACTGCAGCTGGAATCCAAGGTCACCGGGGCCCTGGGGTGGGGCAGCTGCGTGGGAGTAGGTGGTGAGCAGTTTTCTGGAAAGAGAGCTGAGGGCATGCTGTGGCTGCAGGGTGGGGAGGGACACGGCGGGACAGGCTGTAATCCCAGTGGAGGGAGCGGGTGCAAACTGACGCCAGTAAGGAGATTTTTAGATCCCGGCAGAGAAAGAACGGTTCACTGGGCTCTTGGAATAAGGGACAATGTAATATTTCAAAACTCCTTCTTTTTTAAGTTTACTTATTTTGAGGGAGGGAGAGAGAGAGAGAGAGAGAGAAGCAGAGAAAGAGAGGGGGAGAGGGAATCCCAAGCAGGCTCTGAGCTGTCAGCGTGGAGCCCGATGGGGGGCTCAATCTCACCAACTGTGAGATCATGACCTGAGTTGAAATCAAGAGGCCGTCGCTTAACCGGCTGAGCCAACCAGGTGCCCCAAAGCTCCTTTCTGACAACCCGAGAGGCTGTGATTACCAACGGCCGGGATGGAAAACCTCCAGGTCATCTATTTAGTCTTTATTTTGAATCTATCATTTTTGATGTCAAGTGTCCTGAGCAGGCTGGGGGGACACAACCTCCAGAGGTGGCTTTGGCAAAAAAGGGAAGATGGTGGGAGTGTGGAGCCCTCCAGGTCTCCTTTCAGCCCTGTGATACGTGAGTGTTCCTCAAGGGGCTGACAGGAGAGCAGACATCCCAGGTATCGGAGGAAAGAACTTTTTAACAGGGCCCTTCTAGGGACCGGTTTGAACACAAAGGGGGCCTTTCATGCAGCACAGAAAAGTCCTTCAGGAGCTCACTGTGCATCAAACACACATGGGCCCCTGCCGAATGCTGCTCCTGAGACCCCTCTAGGAGGGAACAGAAGAAGAAAGATGGCGGCCAACTCCAGGCTTCTCGTTACTGCATTTAGCCCTCACAACAACTGGACATGGTTGATGTTTTAATCCCATCTTTAGAGATGAAGAAACTATGGCTCAGTCAAGCAGACGCAGAGCTGGGACTTGAACCCAGAGACTGGCCTCCCAAGCCCATGCTCCTTCCCACCTGTCATAGCACCTCCTCCGTGCGCATAATTCCTGGGACCCAACGGTCTCTAGGAAGTGATGGTGGAACTGAATTGTATTGAATAATCAGGTCAGGGAATAACAGATCAGCGAGAGAAGGGCATGTGAGAGCCCTCGGAATGTTCTGCACCCTCGACTGGTTGACATCTGTAAGAATTTGGCCACACCAACCACCAAGCCACACAATAGAGCTTGAGATCTCCCTGGTGGCAAGCTCTAGTTCTGAGCCTTACTGAACCCACTAGGACTGGGGCACCAAGGACACTCAGTGGGAAGGAATGCGGTCTATAAGGAAATCTGCTCTAAGTGTGGTCCAGACTTGACGGTCTCCTCATTACTTTTCTGTCCCATATTACAGGTGCTTTCTTGGCTTTACAAAATGCTTCCATCAGACAACCAGAGGAAGCAAGGAAATTTGTCCAAAAGAGCCCCGATTTCATGTTTTTTTTTTTCCCCTGTTCAAAGGTAAGAAAAGAAACTCCATATGTCCTCTTAAATAGTTGACAGAAATCTGCTAGAAAAACTAAATGCAAATACGTTTCATAAAACAGAAGGCGCTCTGGCGATGCCTCTACAACCCGTCAAAATGCGTTCTCCATGAACAGACTCATGTCCCTGAAGTGACTTGATGAAAGTGGGTGACACAGAATTGTAGAAAGAAATTGGAGCACAAACCTAATACATTAGCATGTGTAATAAAACGAAGCTACGAACCGTAACAGAGATTAGAGCACTGACCTCTTAGGAATGTTTAGGTTCTTAAATCATCTTGGTTTTCATGGCCAAGGCCATTTATGAAAGAAAGAAATATTTTCCTTTTTTTTTTTTTTTTTTTTGAGAAAGAGAGAGTGAGTGAGCGTGTGAGCGAGTGGGGAGGGGCGGAGGGGGAGAGAGAGCCTGATACAGGGCTCAATCTCACAACCGTGAGATCCTGAGCTAAGCCAAAACCAAGAGTCAGATGCTTAACTCACGGGAGACACCCAGGTGCCCCAAGGTTTCCTTTTTTAATGGTGATTACAGAAATGAGTTTTTGAAAATGTGCTATCTGCATTTTTGTTCCAGAATTAAACTCACTGGTCTGCATGTTTTCCTGAGGGCATTTTCTTGCCCCCTCCCCTGCTCATGCTCTCTCTCTCTCTCTCTCTCAAATACATAAACATGAAAAAAAAAAAAGAAAGAAAAATAGTTCCTGGGCACCTGGGTGGCTCAGTCAGTTAAGCGGCTGACTCTTAGTGTAGGCTCAGGCCGTGATCTCACGGTTTGTGGGTTCAAGCCCCGTACCAGGCTCTGTGCTGACGGTGCAGAAATGGCTTGGGATTCTCTCTCTCTCCCTCTCTCTCTTCCCCTCCCTAGCTTGTTCCCTCTTTCTCAAAATAAATACATAAAAACTTAAAAAAAATTAGTTCCTGATCCTGATTGGAAACATTTCTCCACTGCTGGCCGTAGCCAGGGTGCTGCCCAGGAACACGCTCACATCTACAGAAGCTTAGTGGGACGTGAAACCACCTTCCACGTTCACTGGGGACGGAAGCGGCACATGGCAGCCTGGGTGATCTTGGTAAATGTAAGGTCCTCCTTGTCACTTCTGCTGACACCTTCCCAGATGTTCCCTATGTCAAAGCAGAAGTTCCCCGCCTGGCCCTCTGTCACCTTCCCTCACTGCCCTCCCCTTTGCCACGGTGCTCGGGCCACCCTGGCTCTTTCATCTGTTCCTTAAAGTTGTCCAGGTCATTTCCAAAGTATGGCTTTGCTTGTGTTCCTCTGCCTGGAAAGCGCTTCCTTTCGATCTTTGCCTGCCTTCTTCTGTCTTGCCCTTCAGATCTCAATCCAGGGGACACTTGGGCAGAATGGTGTCTGAAAAGACCTTCCAGGACCCCCCTTCCTCCCAACTCCTTCCATCACTGCCCTGCTTAACCTTCTTTTGAGCTCTTATCTCTATTTGACACCTTGCCCTCAACCTGTTTACATCTTTCTCAGCTGTCTCCTCCAGTAGAAGGTAAATTCCACGAGGCAGGGGACTTTTCTCTCTTATCCCTGCTGTATTGCAGCTCTTGGAATAGTTCAACCATTATTTGTTGGATAAATGGCAAGCGAACAGGGATTCAGACTCCAGAGCTTTAATCTTCCTTTATTGTCTCCTGTAAGTACTGTTGGGCCTGCAGACCAGGAAGATTCATTGGAGGGGAAATTCATTCATTCCTTCATTGGAGGGAAAATTAAGGATGTTCTTCTCTCGCTACATCTTCCCCTCTTCCAAATAACAAGTGAATGTTTGTCCCGACACCATTTATTAGAAAGTGTTCTTTTTCCAAACAGGGGTGACAGGTGGGTGGGAATCATGAGATAAATCAGGAGTTAAATTTTAATATATTCTAGACTGTACTTCTGGACTATTTCATTGTATCTTGTATCACTATCTCACAAATTTAATTACTAGGACTTTTTTTTTTTAAGTTTATGTATTTATTTTGAGAGAGAGAGAGAGAGAGAGCACAAGCAGGGGAGGGGCAGAGAGAGAGGGAGAGAGAGAATCCCATGCAGGCTCTGTGCCATCAGCACAGAGCTGATGTGGGGCTCGAACCCATGAACTGTGAGATCATAACCTGAGATGAAACCAAGAGTTGGATGCTTAACTGACTGAGCCACCCGGGTGCCCTTTTAATTTTTTTTTTTAAAGTAGGCTTCAAACCCAGCACAGAGCCCAATGCAGGGCTTGAACTCATGATGCTGAGATCATGAACTGAGCTGAGATCAAGAGTTGGATGCTTAACCGACTGAGTCACCCCTAATTACTGTGCCTTTAAAGCATACTGTAATATCTTAATACAGGGGTCATCTCCATTAGTTTTTCTAAATATTTCTCAACTATTCTTGACTTTCTTCCCTATCCAATGATTTTTGAATCCATTTGAAAAGTTTAAAAAACATCTGGTTCAGATGTTGATTTGACCAACATTAAACTTCTACCCTAATTTTGGAAGAATTCTCTTACATTATCTTTTCTTCCATCAGACTGCTAGGTTTCCTGGAGAACTTCAGTTTTCTTAAGTTTTAAGTTTTATATATATATATATATATATATATAGTTGTATATTATATATGTTATATTTATATATATGTTATATGTTATATATATAATTGTTATATATAATTGTTATATATCATATATATGTGTGTGTGTGTGTATGTATATATATATATATATATATATATATATATATATATATATACATATATATAATTTGTTTCCATTTTATTTGCTCTCCCCAACTCCCAAACTTGGGTTGAGATTCATCTACAAATTTCACTGCAAATTAATGGTTAAATTAGAAACGCTTGATATGAGGAGTTGTAATGTCAATCCTAGAATTGACACTTGAGTTGTCCTATGTAATTTTGCTGAACGATGTGGATTTATGAATACACCTGCTACTGACAGACCTTTTCTTCAAATAGAATGGATTTTTGTTTTGCATTTATTTTGCTCAAGGTTACTTGCTCTTTATGTCTCAGGTAAATGTTTGTGGTCACTGATCTCACCCAGGCCTTCCTTGCCGTGTGGGGACCCTTCCTATTTGCCCACACTGTTTCCTTTCCCTTTCTATGCTAGAGCTGTTTCAAACCTTGAAACTTCAATTCCAATACCCCCTCACCTTCAGAAGACAGACTTGCCTTCTAGTTCAGAGAGTGGGAGAAAAACCCAGAACATAAGACTTCTCCAACTTCCTGACATCAAATTTATGCACTTCCTTGTGTCTGGACCAAATCTGTCTGCTATTCCAGTGCTGATGCCCATCTGTTTTCTGGACCCCATCCCCCTCCATTCCCCCGAATCCCTTATTGTTGGACAGTAAGGTCATTGTTTCCCTACAAGAATAATGCGATGCTTGGTGAACTGCACTGATATACCCTTGGCTGCTTGTTCAGTTTTTCTGTAGGATAAAGCATGGAAAGTACAATTAATTGCTGGATCGAATGCTATGCCCCCTTTGATTGCTCAGAGCTACCCAGTTACCACTGTGCTAACATGTGCCCCTACTATTTTGTGTCTATTAGACTGGCTGTTTCCCTGAGCTCTTACCAACTTTGGTGATCGTTCTTTTTAATCGTCCAGTTTGTTAGGCAAAGTGACATTTCATTATTTCAATTTGCATTTCTGTTGCTTGTCTAAACGAATGATGAGCTTTGCCCTGTTCATGGCTGTCTTCCCAGAGCCTCACTGTGCTCTTGTTGAACGGGAAAGACGAATGCGCAAACCATACGCTAAGTTCTGGGCTAGGTGTTGTATTGAATACAGTTGAAATACAGATGAAGTGAGATATTTTTTTCACATGCTTATTGGTCATTCACGTTCTTTCTCCTTCCTTCCTTCCTTCCTTCCTTCCTTCCTTCCTTCCTTCCTTCCTTCCTTCCTCTTTTTGGTGAATTGCCTGCTTACATGGATTGCCCTTTTATCCATTAGCATTCTGAGGCTATTAATTATTTGCCCATTATATATTTAAGCAATATGTCTTTCCAGTTATTTGTCCTTTAATTTTATGGTTTGTGAAAAATCAACTTGTCTTTTCCCTCCAGAATTATTGGGATATAATTGAGACAGAACATTGTGTAAATTTCAGGTGTATAACAGGATTTGATACACTTATATATTTTGAATGAATTACCATAATAGGGTTAGTGACTACCTCAATCATCTCATAGAATCCTTTTTTTTTTTTTCTTGGTGTATAGTGAGAACATTTAAGGTTTACTCTTAGCAACTTCTAAGTATATAATACAGTATTGTTAACTATAGTCACCACACTGTATGATTCTCGGGACTTATTCATCTTAAAACTGGAAGTTTGTACTCTTTGACCAACATTTCCCCATTCCATCCATCCCACAGACCCTGGCAACCACCATTCTACTCTTGGTTTCTAGGAGTTCAGCTTTTTTAGATTTCACACGTAAGATCATACAGTATTTATTTTTCTCTGACTTATGTCACTTAGCATAACACTCTCAAGTTTGTCACAAATTGCAAGATTTCCTTATTCCTCATGGCTGAATAATACTCCATCGTACCTATATGCCACATTTTCTCTATCCATTCATCTGTAGATGGATACTTAGATTGTTCCCATATCTTGGCTACTGGATGATGCTGCCATAAACATGGGAGGGCTGATATCTTTTCCAGATCCCAATTTCATTTCCTTCTGATAAATGCTCAGAAGTTGGATGACTGGACCATATGGTAGTTGAACCTCTATACTGTTTTCCACAATGGCTGTATGAATTTACATTCCCACCAACTGTATACACAAGGGTTCCCTTTTCTCCACATCCTCACCAACACTTGTTTTCTCCTGTCTTTTTGATGACAGCCATTCTCACAGGTGTGAGGTGATATATCAACGTGGTATTGATTTGGATGTCCCTGATGACTGGTGATGTTAAGAGTTCTTTTTATGCACCTACCTCTTGGTCATTTGTAGGTCTTCTTTGGAAAAATATCTATTGAATTCCTCTTCCCACTTTTAAATTAGGTTGTTTTGCTTTTTTTTTTTTTTGCTATTGAATTGTATGAGTTCCTTATATATTTTGGATATTAACCCTTATCACATAGACAGTTTACAAATATTTTCTCTCATTCTGTAGGTTGCCTTTTCCTTTTGCTGACTGTTTCTTTTGTTATGCAAGAACTTTTTAGTTTGATGTAGTTCCTTATTATTTTGTCGCTTATGCTTTTGGTGCTGTATTGTCATATCATTGCCATGCTAATGTCAAGGAAATTTTTCCCTCTGTTTCTTGAGGTGTTTTAGAGTTTCAGTCTTTGATTCATTTCAGGTTAATTTTTGTGAGTAGTATAAGACAGGGGATCATTTTCATTCTTCTGCATGAGGTTATCCAGTTTCCCCATATTGTTTATTGGAGTCTATCCTTTTACCATTCCGTACTCCTAGTTGAGTATTTGAGGGTTTATTTCTGGGCTCGTGATTCTGTGTCATTGATCTGTATGTTTCTGCTTATGCTAGTACCATACTATTTTCACATCTCTGGCTTTGAAGCATAGTCTGAAATCAAGAAGTGCAATGCCTCCAGCTTTGTTCTTTTTTCTCAGAACTGCTTTGGCTATTTGGGGTCTTTTGTGGTTTCACAGAAATTTTAGGATTGTTTGTTCCATTTCTGTGAAAAACGTTATTGGAATTTTGATAAAATTTTGATGGGGACTGCATTGATTCTATAAATGGATTTGCATTGTATGAACATTTTAACTATTAATTCTTCTGATCCATGCACATGGGGTATTTTTCCATTTGTTTGCGTCATCTTCAATTTCTTTCATCAAAGTCTTAATTTTCAGAGTACAGATCCTTCACTTAGTTGGTTAAATTTCTTCCTAAGCACTTTATTGTTTTTGATGCTAATATGAATGAGATGATTTTATTTCTTTTACAGATGTTTCTTTGTTAGTATTTAAAAACACAACTGACTTCTGTATGTTGATTTTGTATCCCACAAATCTACTGAATTCTTTTGTTAGTGCTAACAGTTTTTTGGTGGAGAGTTTAGGGTTTTCTCTATATAAGCTCCTATCACCTGAAAACAATGACAATATTACTTCTTCCTTTCCAAATTGAATGCATTTTATTTCTTTTTCCTACCTGATCATTCTGGATAGGACTTCATGTAATATATAGAAAAGGAGTGGTAAGAGTGGGCCCCTTTGTAAAAGAGGAAAAGCTTCCAGTTTTTCACCACTGAGTATGATGTTAGCTGTGGCTTGTCATCTCTGAGGTATGTTGAGGTATGTTCCTTCTATACACAATTTGTTGAGGGTTTTTATCATGAAAGGGTGATGAATTTGGTCAAATGCTTTTTCTCTATCTACTGAGAGGATCAAGGTTTTTATCCTTCATTATATTATTGTAGTATATTATATTTAATGACTTGCATATGTTGAACCACCTTTGCATCCCAGGGATAAATCTCACTTGATCATGATGTAGGATTCTTTAATGTGTTGTTGAATTCAGTTTGCTAATATTTTGTTGAGAATATTTGCATCTATATTCATCAGGGGTATTGGCCTGTAGTTTATAGTGTCCTTATCTGCCTATGGTAAAAGGGTAATGCTGACCTCATAAAATCACTTTGGGAGTACTCCCTCTTCGTAAGTTTTTGCAAGAGTTTAAGAAGGATTGGCATTAATTCTTCTTTAAGTGTTTGGTAGAATGAACCACTGTGCCATCTGGTCCTGGGCTCTTCTGTGTTAGGAGGCTTTTGATTATTGATTCATTATTGGCTATTTAGATTTCCTATGATGACTCATGATTTTTCTTCATGATTCAGTTTTGGTAGGTTCTGTATTCCTGGGAATTCATTTATTTTTTTTTCTAGGTTACCCAATTTGCTGGCATATAATTGTTCCTAATATTCTGTCATGGTATTTTGTATTTCTGTGATATAGGTTGTTATGTCTCCTCTTTCATTTATGATTTTACTTGAGTCTTTTCTCCCTTTTCTTAGTCTAGCTAAAGGTTTGTCTATTTTGATGTTACCCACAAAACAAGCTCTAATTTCATTGATCTTTTCTTTTCTTTTTTTGTAATGTTTATTTTTTGAAAGAGAGAGAGAGAGCACACGCGAGTTGGGTTAAGAGCAGAGACAGACAGAAGAAAGAGAATCCCAAGCAGGCTCTGGGCTGTCAATATGAACCTTGATGCAGGCCTCAGTCCCATGAACCATGAGCTTATGACCTGAGCTGAATTCAAGAGTTGGACGCTCAACAAACTGCACCACCCAGCTACCCCTCACTGATCTTTTCTATTGCTTTCTGGACTCTATTTCATTTATTTCTGCTCTGGTCTTTGTTATTTCCTTATCTTCTGTAGCTTTGGTCTTAGTTTGTTCTTTTTTTTTTTTTTAATTTTTTAACGTTTATTTATTCTTGAGACAGAGAGAGACAGAGCATGAACAGGGGAGGGGCAGAGAGAGAGGGAGACACAGAATCCGAAGCAGGCTCCAGGCTCTGAGCCATCAGCCCAGAGCCCAACGCGGGGCTCGAACTCACGGACCGCGAGATCATGACCTGGGCTGAAGTCGGACGTCTAACCGACTGAGCCACCCAGGCGCCCCAGTTTGTTCTTCTTTTTCTAGTTCCTTGAAGTATAAAGTTAGGTTGTTTATTGAGATCTTTATTTTTTAACGTAGGCATTTAATACTATAAACTTCCCTCTTCGAATTGCTTTTGCCAAATTCCGTAAGTTTTGGTATATTTAGTTTCCATTTCCATTTGTTTGAAGTGTATTTTTTTATTTCCCTTTTGATTTCTTTTTTGACCCACTGATTTTTTGGAGTGCGTTGTGTAATTTCCACATATTTGTGAATTTTCCTGTTTTCCTCCTGTTACTGATTTTTAGTTTTATACCACTGTGGCTGTTAAAGAAATTTAGTATGATATCAACCTTTTTAAATTTGTTAAGACTTGTTTTGTGACCTAACATATGTTCTGTCCTGAAGAATGCCCCATGTAAGCTTGAAAAAAATGTGTGTTCTGCTGCTATTGGATGGAATGGTGCAAATGTCCATTTGGTCTAAAGTATAGTTCAAATCCAACCTTTCCTTATTGATTTTCTGTCTCTCCCCTACTCTTATTGTATTGTTATTTATTTCTCTCATCAGACCTGTTTGTATTTGCTTAATATATTTAAATGCTCCAATACTGGGTGCATATATATTTATGAATTTATATGCTCTTAATGAATTGAATCCTTTATCATTCTAGAATGACATCACCTCTTATTATAGCATTTGAGTTAAAGTCTATTCTGTCTGATATAATTACAGCTACCTCTATTCTCTTTTGGTTTCCATTTTCATGGGACATCTTTTTCCATCCCTTTACTTCAAGCCTATGTGTGTTCTTAAAGCTGAAGTGAGTCCTTTGTAGGCAGTGGGTAGTTGTGTCTCGATTGGTGAATTTAATCTACTTACATGTAGAGTAACTATTCACAGGTAAGGACTAATGAATGTATCTTATTAACTGGTTTCTAGCTGTTTTGTTGTTCTCTTGTTCCTTTCTTCCTCTCTTGCTGTTTTCCTTTGGGAATTGATGATGTTCTGTCATGGTATGCCTTGACTCCCATCTCTTTATCTTTTGTGTCTCTACTATAGATTTTGCTTTATATCATAAGGCTTACACAAAACATCTTCTAGATATAGCAGTCTACTTTATGCTGATAACAACTTAACTTCAATGGCATACAAAACTACCCTCTATTCTCCCCCTTTATGTTTTTGATGTCACAATTTACCTCTTTTTATATTGTGTATTCATTAGCAAATCATTGTAGCTATAAGTTAATTTTAATATTCTTGTCCTTAGTCTTTTTACTAGCATTAAGTGGTTAAGACACTACCATATTACAGTATCAGAGTATTCTGAATTTGACTATATATTTACCTTTATCAGTGTGTTGTATATTTTAATTCATTCATATTATTAATTAGTGAATTTTCATTTCAGCTTGAAGAACTTTCAGCACTTCTTGTAAGGCAGGTCTAGTGTCGCTGAACTCTCTCAGCTTTTGTTTGGGAATGAATGTCTTTATCTCTACTTCATTTCTGAAGGAAAGCTTTGCCAGTTAAAGTATTCTTGGTTGGCAGGGTTTTTTTTCCAGCCCTTTTTAGGAGGGGGATGGGTAGTGGGGGAGGGAGAGAGAGACTCCTAAGTAGTCTTCATGACCAGCATGGAGCCAAATGTGGGGCTTGATCTCACCACTCTGAGATCATGACCTGAGCCAAAATCGAGAGTTCGATATTTAACAGCCTAAGCCACCCAGGTGCCCTTTTTCTTTTCTCTTCTCTTTTTTCTTTCCTTTTCTTTTTCTTTCAGCATTTTGAGTACCTCATTCTACTCCATCTTGGCCTGTAAGGCTTCTGCTGAGAAATCTGCTGATAGCCTTATGAAGATTCCCTTATAAGTGATAAGTTTCTTTTCTCCTGCTGTTTTTGGGATTCTCTTTTGGTCCTTTATTTTTGTTAGTTGTATTATTATGTGCCTCAGAGAAAATATTTTTGACCTTTTTGGGGACTTATGAGCCTCATGAACTTGGATGGTCAAATCTCTCCTCAGATTTGGGAAGTTCTCAACCATTATTTTTTTAAATAAGCTTTTTGCCCCTTCTCCCTCTCTTCTCCTTCTTGGTCTCTAGTAATTCACAGATTGCTTCTCTTGATAGTATCCCATAGTTCATAGGCTCTCTTCACTCTTTTTTCATTCTTTTTCCTTTGTTGTTCTCTGGCTGGATAATTTCCAAGATCCTGTCTTCTACTTCACATATTCTTTCCCATGCTTGATCCATTCTGCCCTTGATACTCTCTACTGCAGCTTTCATTTCATTCATTGTGTTCTTCAGCTCCAGAATTTCTGTTTGGTTCTTTCATATGATTTCTGCCTCTTTGTTAAACTTCTCATTTTGTTTTATGCACTGTTTTCCTACTTTTGTTGAATTAACTTTCTGTATTTTCTCATAGCTCATTGAGCTTCCTTTAAAAGCTGTTTTGGGGTGCCTGGGTGGTTTAGTCAGTTGAGCGTCTGACTCTTGATTTTTGCTCAGGGCATGATCCCAGGGTCATGGGATTGAGCCCTGAATCGGGCTCTGTGCTGAGCATACAGCCTGCTTGGGATTCTCTCTCTCCTTCTGCTCCCCACTTGCAGGTGCTTTCTCTAAATAAATAAATAAATAAATAAATAAATAAAAAGCTGTTTTGAATTCTTTATCAGGTAAATCACAGATATCCATTTCTTTGGGGTCAGTTACTGAAAGATTATTTTGATCCGCTGGTGGCATCACGTTTCCTTGATTTTCCATGTTCCTTGAAGTCGTGTTGCTGTCTTTGCATTTGAAGTAGCAGTCACCTCCTCCAGTCTTTACTGGCTGACTTCAGGAGAGAAATACCTTCCAGCAGCTTTACTAGGGATTCTGAGGCTTTCTCAGACCTTCTATGGATACTCATGCCCTACACTTCTTCCTCCCTCCTGAGGCAGAATTCTTGAACTTGTATGCCTTCTCTCAATTCTGCAGTGCACGAGGCTGAGTGCTGACAGACTGCCTTTTGCTTTCCAAAGGGCAGTGCTGTTATCAAGTCTGTGGCCTCTCTCGTACTCACAGGTTCAGTCCTGCTTTGTGTGCATGCTCACTAGCCATCTGGCAAAGCTTCCTCTCACCGCAGCCACTGGGGGTATCCTTGTAGGGGAGCCTGTGGATGAGGTGTCCTAGTGGTGGGCAGGACTCTAGAAGGAGTCTATGATGCAGTTAACAGGATCTGAGTCCATCTGATACATTCTGAGCCCTGGCTGCTGTTCCTGTAGCTTCTCGCCAGCCCCTACTCATGTAGCTTATGACTCAGTATTCTGGATGGGGCAAGCGAGAAACTGACCTCTTTGGTAGTGTCCTGCACAGCTGGGGAGGCGGGGTGCTCACTCACATGCTGTTACTTTCCCCCACGGGAGACATCATGGGCCATGCGCCCCCCTGGGGGAGGGGTGAGGCAGGTAAAGTCAAACTGTTACTTTTGCCATCTCCAACGTGTCCAGGCTCGGACTGGTTTTGCTCCAACAGGATGTTGGAACTTCTCGGATGGACTCCTGGACCTTCCACATTCCTAACCGCCTATGTGCAATTGTCTAGGTCAGTGTTCTCCAGGGGCTTCTAGACCATGGCTGAGATGGGCTGCAGCTGGCTGATGGGACACATCAGGTCCACAGCTGGGCCTGGGCTCTGTATTCCTGTGACTTGATGCATAAGTGAGTGAGACTCATCCCGGGACTCTATCCAAATCCTTTTCATTCTTTACAGGTTTATGGAGAGCAGCATATAGTTTTCATCAAATTCCTAAAGAGACCAGCGAGACTCAAAAGGGTCATTACTGTTGAGTTTTTATCTTCCAATTTATCAACTATTTTTCACTCAATACTTATGAGTGTTCATGAATTTCCTACTACATGTTAAACACCAATCTAGGAATTTATCAAAATAATTATGTTTTCCCCCTTTGATCTATGAATATAATGAAAAGTATTAACAGGTTTCCTAAAATTGATGTGATTACATTCCTAGACAAAATCCTACTTGGCCACTGTAAATTATTATTTTAATATGCAGCTGGAAACATTTTGTTAACATATTAAGAATTTTTGAATATTTATCAACCAGTGAGATAGTACGCAAATTTTTGGTGGTATGTGATTTTTGGGTTAGACTCAGACAAAGTTTTTAAATAAATAAAGTGGACTTGTATACCTTTAATTTTTTAATGCTAAATCATATGGGAGTAATTGGTACCATGAACGATAAATGGATTTTATTGGCAAGATCATGGGGACTATCTTCTTTTTGATGATAGTTCTTTGACCACTTTGCCAATTTCTTCTGTCTGGTCCGTTTTGCTCATTTACTTCTCTTAAAATACTCAATATTTTAAAAATCATTACAAATATCAAATTATTCACCTATAATTTTACATAAATCTTAAAGCCACATATACTTATTTTTCAAATGTATGAACATGCTATTTTGATTAACAAGATAAGCATTTATGCAAAATCATTTGCATTCATGACTCATCATATATGGATTTGATCAATAATGAAATATTATAATATTCAAGACATTTTTGATATTTACAATGAGTTCTCATTCAGGAAAAACTCCCTAGGTGCTTTGAGATGAATATCCTTCATTAGAATTATCTATTTCATTGGGAGTTTTTTTTTTTCTTTTAATGGAATATGTGTTGAATATTTCCAAGGGCCATTTTGGCATCAGCTGGGATTATCGTGTGTTTTTAAAAAAAACAGTATTTACTAAGCAATTTATTAAAACAGTGGGGTGTCCTGCTATTGCCTCCAGTTTTCCATCCTCAGAATAAATGGGTTAGTTGTGTGGGCATGCAATTCGAATATTACAACATTTAGTTTGCTAATTATTTAGGATTTTGGTATGTGTGTTTGTAGGTCAGACTGGTATATATTTCTTTCTTTTGTTCTTATATTCTCTCCACCCAGAAGTGTTTTCCAAGAGCACACTCCTACTTATTCTGGGGAGCTGCCTGCACACAGTATGTTCTTTGGTCTCTCTCCCTTCTTACCTCCCGTGGTCCCATTTCCCCAGGGGATCCTACTTTTGAGCTGTTGTGGGCCAACAACTCTGAACCAGTGCTTTCCTATTTGCAGCCTTCTAGGGCAACTCTGCCTTTCTCTCTTCCAACCACATCTGTCCTATGTCCCATTCTATTGCTGTCGCTGAGGCAACCTCAGTTTTTCCTGGCCTTTCAGATAACACCTGCATTTCACAGAGACGTTAAGGAATCTTTGCACTGGAGTTCTGGACAATCTTTCTCTAGTCAGTTCATCTTCTGCCAAGGGAAGATGGTGTTCTGCTGCAACCCCAGTGATCCAGGAGAGAACCTGGAACTCTTCCCAGGCAGGCAGCCAGGCCCCTCCCCATACACACCCAGGATACGGTTGTGGGAATCAGTGACGCCAATGACATCCTGAGTGGTATGGAGCCTCCTCACCTGTTCAAGCACCGTGGATAAGAGCTGTAGTTCTCAGTGGATGGCTAAAGCTTCTCCCCGCCACCCCAACGGTTAAATGGAAAGTTAGAAAAGAGGCTCTAATTTTTCAACAGGCACAGGCCTACTGAGATGAGTCACTTGTAAGATACAAGTCAGTATCTAACACTATATTCTCTCTGGCACCAACTGAAGATGAAGACATTCTTCTCAAATAGAATATGACTTTGGTTGAAAGACACTGGATCCTTATGTGAATGGCAAGTTATTTTACGGGGTGTGACACATGTGGACAAACTTGCCTTTATGTCAACACTGATATCAACGAAAAGTTTTTCACAAGCACATTAAACTTTAGAAACCCAAGGCTCTAGGTTTTCTGGAACAGTTAATAGATCGGTCTCCTTGATCATTGACCAGGATTGTGTTTTTCTGTCCCTTGAGGTTAGTAAATGGGGAACAGCCAGGAGATACACAAATTTGTCTCTTGTTTGGGGAGAAAGTCATTTAATAGTTCAGGGAAGTCTTAATACTTTAATGAAAATTGTTTCAAGAAACTATAAATATGGGTGATATGTGCAAGCCTGTGACTCCGTTGGAAAGCAAAGCACAATGATCCAGCCACTTATAATAATAATAAACAAAGCCACTTTAAATAAAACGCTTTTAGGAGCCTGGATATACAAACATTTGCCTATAATGTAAGAATTTACTGATTTGGGCCTTCAACAGACACTCAACATTCCATGGACATCTTTTGTCATATAAACAGTGTCATAAATGATACTTATGTCAGGAAACAAAAATCCATCTAATCTGTTACATATCTAGACCCATGGGACTTTGGAGCCTGAAGGGCCATTGGGGACCACTGCTCCAAGCCTGGAAAGATCAGGGGGCTTACAGGAGATCCAGCCCCTGAAAGTAGTCTCCAAACTCAGGCCAGGAGTTCTTAGCCATTCTTTCGCTCCTTCTTTCAGGAATGCTGCGCTTGCATACCTAGAAGCAGACAGTTCCAAGAACCGCTTTGTCCATGACTTTTCTGCCAGAACCATCGGCATGACCACCTACCCAGTGGTAGAGGAGAAGTAGGTGCTCGCTCCTGGGCTCGAAGGATCACATGGTTTGTAGGACTGACCACTGAGGGTTGACGGAATACGATGGCTTAAGGAAAGAACGACTCTTTGGGAATCCGGTTCCCAAGAGGTTTCTGGGCTTGCCCCAAGCTCCACAGACTTGTTCTACAGTTGGTTAAAATGCAGATGGTGCTGACTATCCCCCAAGTGCCACCTATATGACAAGTTTGCCTACAGCAAAGGGCTGACTCCCATCAAGGTAAAGCATGTTTCAGGGGCACCTAGGTGGCCCAGTCAGTTAAGCATCCAACTTCGGCTCAGGTCATGATCTCATGGTTCGTGAGTCTGAGCCCTGTGTTGGGCTCTGTGCGGACAGCCCAGAGCCTGGAGCCTGCTTCGGATTCTGTGTCGCCCTCTCTCTGCCCTCCCCCGCTCGTGCGTGCACCCTTTCTCTCTCTCTCAAAAATAAACAAACATTTAAAAAAAAGAAAGATAAAGAATGTTTCTGAAATGGTTCTTCTGCTGTTGGATAGGATTCTGAAGTCCCAGTTCCCACATGGGTCATCATACTAAGGACACTAAACAGCCACTGATGTCATGTGTCTACGGGAATAGGCACATTCCTCTGCTTTGGCTCCTGGGGAGCAGGGCCAGTGGTGGAGGCAGGGGACAGTAGGGCCTGAGCAAAGCTCTCTCTGTGTGAGGCAAGGCTCCTCTTGGTAAGGCAAAGGCCATTAGCAGCCAATCGGGCATCTGGATTTCCTCACTGCCCACGTGTGAGCACCGACGTACGGTCACAACCCTGGAGTACTTGCCAATCGGGGACCCTACATTTCTCCTGTTTGGTTACTGGCCTAGTCTGGTTTCACCCAGAAGCCGATCTGAGATAGGGATTTAGTTCATTCGGGAGGTGATCCTGGGGAAGTAGTGGTGGAGGAGGGGGAAGTGGGGCAGGGATGGGAAGGGAGTCAATGGGGACGGCTCATCAGCGTGCGTGCCCAGAGCTCAGCGTGCCGGGGAGGCTCGGGGAGTCAGTGTAGCTCTGCCCCAGAATCATCATGCCAGTGGGGGCCAAATAGCTGGACAGCATTTACTTTCTTCTCGCTCCCAGCCTGCCTTCTGTGCAGGAAGAGGGGCTCCTGCCGCGTCAGGTGTCCGCAGGCAGCTGGACTTTGGGCCAGGGGGCACTGCCACAGTAAGATTAGGGGAGCACCGGCAGTTTCCGAAATAGTCGCTTTAGTGAGTTCCACTCCCAAACCATGCTGTGCCAAGGTCACGGTTATTCTCTCTCTCTTTTTTTAGGTTTATTTATTTTGAGACAGACAGAGTGCAAGCAGAGAAGGGGCAGAGACAGAAGGAGAGAGAGAATCTCAAGCGGGCTGTGCATTGTCAGCACAGAGCCCGATGCGGGGATAGAACTTACGAACCACGAGATTATGACCTGAGCTGAAATCAAGAGTCGGATGCTTAACCTACTGAGTCACCCAGGCGTCCCAGAGATAGTCCCAGTAATTCTGATCCTAAAGATGGGAACCTGGGGCGCTCTGATGCCCTGGCTTTCCACTTACATTCTACGCCGCATGACAAAGCCCCGAAGGTGGTTACAGACCCAGGCTTGACGTACCAGGTGCTGACTGCAACCAGGTGCAGAGCTGTTCCTTCAGTCCCAGCAGATGGATGTTATCTCACAGCAGTGAAGTTTATTTTCCTGGAGGTTGTTCCAGGGGATAT
This sequence comes from Lynx rufus, assembly GCF_022079265.1. Lineage (NCBI taxonomy): Eukaryota > Metazoa > Chordata > Mammalia > Carnivora > Felidae > Lynx > Lynx rufus. Next base: position 8,001,249 of record NW_025814867.1, on the reverse strand, counting down.
GATATTTGCTGGCCTCCTGCTAACGTGCTAAACCCAATGCTGTATAACTCAACCCTTACCACTCTATTAGTGGGTATGATTATCCTCATTTTACAGATGAGGCCAAGATGTGTTTATCTAATCAACAATGAAGCCCTGGGATGGGTCCCAGGGATGAACTGAAAAACAAGACAGGTGTGGGCCTGTCGGTGGTGTTGGGAGCAAAGCTCAGCGACTGGAAGGCGGTTCCGGCTGCTGAGTGCAGAAAGGACCGGAGTACCACGCAGGGCCTGGAGGGACAGGGGCAGCAGCCTGGGGGTAGGGTACGCCAGCTTGTTCAAAGCACTGGTGGCGAGTTAGGATATTAACCACAGTTCACAGAGTTTGCAAATTGCATGGTTGGTGTTCAAACTCAGTCTAATGGCGAAGCCTATCCCTGTATCTTTCTGCTTCTAAATAATATTGAAGATAGACACCTGTATTTGTTTTCCCATCCCAGAGTAGCCCTCTGCCTGATATGTGCTAATCATCTGTTTTTGTTTGCTTATGTGGATTCTTGCACACAACAGATCTGATTGATATTTTCACGCACTGATTCATGATAGGCTGGGGAAAGACTTAAATTTCGAGGCATGGACATATGTGGGAGCTTGAATAAAAGCTGGCGTTTTCAACAACTCTCCTCATTTCTTGCTCAGCGAGGCATGGGGAAGGATGGGGGAGCTAAGATTTTTGCCCACTGGTTCCTCCTTTCCCTGTTCACTCTCTGCCCAGGAGAACCCCGCGCAGATCGGTGGCTGTGCCTCCAGAAGGTGACGCCTGCTGGCCGATGGAGGGGTGGGGTGGCGGGCGGGAGTGCCTGACTCATCGGGGTCTGGAATTGCAGAACAGCGGGAGTTTTTGGAGCCTTGTGACCATCAGGCAGTAGAGCCATTGTCAGAAATAACGTGACATTCTTCAGTTACCCTCTGGCTCTTAGTTCTGGCAGACAAATGATGACAGTAATGGGGTACTGGTTCAAGTAACGGAGAGAAGCAAAGCCCACTACCATTGAGGAAGCCACGGGTTGGAGCCCACATCCCTGGGAGGGGCTGCCTGCGAGGGCCAAGCTCCATGCTCCAGCCCATGGGCAGGCCAGTGGAAAGATGTGCGCACCGTCCACAGGCAGATGACCTGACGGATTTACGAGTGCAAGGACTCAAAGGTTATGGAGGCTGGGGTGGGAATGAGCGAAAGGCAGAGTCTGAGACATTGGAGGGTTCGGGGGCTCAGCGATGGGAGACGGTCCCCACACCCCTCCGGGCCTGCTCTTGACCACGTGCGGTCATTCCTGGCTTGGCCTGGCTCCCCCATGGCACCCAACTGTACTACGGAGCTTGGCTCCAACAGCCTGGCTACAGAGCAGATGAAGAGGGCCTCTTCCCCCATTCACATGGGCTACCGGTAACTTGTTAGCCTATGTAATGTACTCTCAGAATAGGGGGACAAACCTGACCACAAGCGCAAAGAAATCTAAGTGTTTCTAGGCGAGATCTTATCTGAGTTACAGAAGAAGCAGCTTGCTGTCGAAGGAGCCTGTGATTTAAGGCCAAGCAGGTTTGTGAAGCGGCCCCAGCTCTGAAACTTACTAGCTGTGGGCCTCAGGTAAGTACCTTCACAACAAGCCTGTTTCCTCCTGTACGTCTTCAGAGGGTTTTTATGAAATGAACGAACTAACATAAGCAAAGCACCAGGCACATAGGAGACCCTCAGCAAATGTTAGCTTCTTCCTCTTCCATTGGAAGCAGCCTTATCCCGACTCTAATGTGGCCAAGTCTAGCATGGATGTGCTTTGAGGAGCTGTAGAGGGAAGGACAGGGGGTGGAGCACTGACTGGGGGGCACGGGGTCTGGGACCCCCTTTCTGCCAGGGGTCCTTCCCGCTGTGGTTTTCAAGCAATGTCCGTAGGTGCTCGAGGTGGGGTGGGGTTGGGTTGGGGTGGGGTTGTCTGTGCTGACAGCTCGGAACCTGGAGCCTGCTTCGGATTCTGTGTCGCCCTCTCTCTCTGTCCCTCCCCTGCTCACACTCTGTCTCTCACTGTCTCTCAAAAAGAAATGTTAAAAAAAATTAAAAAAAATAAATTATAGTCTCGAAAGTAAAGGGCTGTCTGGTGAAGGACAGCAGGAGGAGGAAACAGGGCTCGGGAGGCCCGGGCCACACGGGGCCCTTTTCCTGCTTGAACTACTCAGTGCTAAACAACTGGGGTTTCTGGGGTCTCCCGTGTGCACAGGACAGGCATTTGAAAGACAGCTCTTTGGGGGCACAGGGCACTTCGGCACAAATATAGAACTTTCCCCACACCCCGGCCACACAAAACAAGCTGTCCACCGGTGGCTTCACGGTGCTTACCTTCTTGAGCTCTTCCTGGACGCCCTGGCTGTTGTCTTCAGAAGACAGACTCTCCTGGGGGTTCTGAGACTCCGTCTTGGGCTCCGACTCCTGATCGTCCCCCGAAGAGGTCTCCTTCTCGCTCACTTTCATTGCTAACTCGTACAGCCTGTTTCTCAGTTTCTCTTCCGTGGCGGCCGCCCGGCTCCGAGGGTGCCTGGCGTCGTTGCTGGTGTCGGTCTCCGACAAATCACCGGATGCCTAAATGCAAGTCAGAATCAGCAGCTGAGGACTCCTCTGCCAGAGTCCTGGTGCTCGTTCCCCATCACCCCCCGGGGAAGGGACGGTCCAGGAAAATCAAGCTCTCTTGCCTGACCCGCTTGCTCTACAGATGGCCTTTTACTTTCCACTTTTACTTACTCAAATACATGCACCTTAATGCTTCGTTAAAGCGACCATGCAGGTGAGCGCCTGTGCTCAGAAACGTGTTCAAATTCAGCGTTTTTCGCTCACAAGATGCTTACGGGGCGCCCACCGAGGCAGCTGAGTAGGAGGAGGCTGAGACACCTGGTTGGCGACGCCCTTGTGGAAGGGACACACTAAAACTCAGGTGCTAAACTGTCCTGGTGGTAAGTACCGAGAAGGGGGTGGGGAAGGATGCTCTGAAGGCCCCCCTAAGGGCCACTTGAGGGCCGGAAGATGGAAGAAGCTTTCTCATGGAAATGGCCATACAAAGTGCAGCAGTTACCGAGCTAAAAGGGAGACAGGGAAGGACAGCATTCTGGGCAAAGGGCAAAGATTTTGAGATGGTGTCAGGTCCTTGTAGGTAGGTAAGCAATACTGTGTGACCTTCCTTTGATAATTACAGTCCCAGCTTAATAATGATACCTTTGGCTCCTACTGTCCACTTGGTGGGTATCTCCTAAGCTGCTTCTGGGAGTAGATCCCTGAAGACATGGAGACTGTGACTCTCGCTCTGGCCTTGGACTTAGGGTGGACAGATGTGCATGGAATTTTAACAAGATAACCCTCAGCAAACCATTGGGGTCCATTAGACCAGACTTCAGTTCTTTAATTCCCCTTAGTTGCTCTATCTATTTATAAGGCTTGACGCTTTATTGTTTTTATTCTTTCTTGAAGGCTTTCTTAAGAACAAAGAGAAAATTTACTGATTTTTTAAAAAATAAAATAAGACTCATTCTATTTTGTAATTACTACGTGGGTTCGTTGGACCCTTTCATCAATCTATGGTACATGACGGGATCTTTGTGGTCTTCTTTTTCCTATCTTTCGAAATATTTTGCTCTTTCATCGTCCTGGGAATTATCTTCCATCATTACTCATCAATTATGCCCAATTATGCTAACAGACACCAAAATAATACAACAGAAGAACGGAATTGCCTGGAAGGATGATTCAGTAACGAAATAAATCATCGCCGTTTTGACTCTGCTTTTAGCTCACTGCATACAGTTGAGAATTCAAAATTTTTCATAACTGCAAAGAGAAGGAAAGTGACAGAGAACAACATTTCATGACGATGAGATGACTCAGAGGATGAATTCAAAGAGAAGGAGAGCGGCTCTTCAGAGCTAACAATGATGGTAAGTTGCCTGTATGAGTAAAAGCTCAGCCCAAGAGTCTTCAGATGATAGTGCCTCAAGGTGAATTTCCTCAGACTAAAAAATCTGATCAGTAAATAATGCATTTATAAGGACACAAGGAAATACGGTATTTTCATTCAGTTGGCCGTTCAACAGGAAGGGCTTCATCATATACCATATTATAGCAAGAATTGGGACCGTCCTGTTCTGCTAAAAAATGTGTGACAGATTCTTTCATTCTTTGTGACATTTGCACATCACATTTACTTGACACAGTTGTAACTGGACGGATGCTAAAGGCAGCAGTCTATATAAAGGGGAGTAGGAGCAAACAGATGACATAGAAATGAAAATAAAGAGCCCCTGACTGGATTGATAAAAGAAAAAAAGTCCACTGGAAATGATTGTTTATCTGGTCCTGAGCAAGAATCCATGATGAACTGGCCTCATGCGAGGTGACCAGTACTCCCGGCGTGCTTGAGAAGGAGAAATCCTTTTGCCTGGGGATACAGGGAAGCTCAATGGGGAGAATGGCCTCTGAGTAGGTTCTTGAAAGATGAGGAACATTTTAATGTGCAGATGTCGGGCCAGACATTCTTGATGAGGAAGCAGCTGGGCCAGTAAGACCCAGGGAGCATGAGATTGCTTGGTGTAGCTGGAGGAATAAGGCTCAGAAATGGGAGAGTGGTGGGGGGGGGGTTGGGAGGGAGGAGAAAATGGGTCTGGGTCAGACTGCAGAGGGTGGAGGATGAGCCCAAGGAGCTGAGCTTGTCTACCAGATAGTTTCACTGCTGCCTTGTGGTGTGCACCACACTAGCCTGGAAGTCAGCAACTGGCCACCAATCCACATCCAGCAACCTCTTTTCAGCTCACTCAACAGATTTAACACACTGAAAGAGCAATTCGTCTTAACTTCAGTTTGCTTTTCTTTAGCTTTGGCTTATGTCTTTACCTCACCGGAACCTTTGAAGACTTGGTCAATGGTGATTCAGTCTACATTCAGCAAATGCATTCCGAATGCCTACTATGTGCTGGGCCCGTGCTGGCCACTGGAGCCCACAGGTGGGAGTGAAAACCATGCCGCTCTGGTGAAATTCTCTGGTGGTGGAGGGACGTCATCTTGACACATGGGGTACCACACACGCGTGCGAGCATTTGATGAGACTCAGGGGGAGCCCTCGCCTAGTTCGTCGGATGGATGTTGTCAGGAAAGAAAGAGGAATCGGTGATAGCGGAGTAGAATCTTAAAGGATAAAGTCCTAGAGATTATCGGGATATATGTCCAGTGTTATTTGAGTGTTGAGAATTGTATTAATGATACACGATGGCCCCAGAGTTCAATAAACACTGTAGTCGTACGCACAGGGATCTGACATCAGGAGATGTAGTACCATGAACGTAGATGAAAGCATCATTATCAAAAGCCACGAGAGCTTCAAAACTAACTTAAGTAATATTTGGCCCTGTAATATTTACGTAATATTAAGTATGTCAACAAATAGTTACATCTCTAAAGAAAAATGGGTCTGTGTTTTCAGTCTACAAAGGATCGAATCATGCCTGCTCTGTTATAAACTTACAGGTTTCCCCCATGTATTGATTTTAATGTCAGTCTCCATGAGAGCTGGAACAATAGATGTTAAGTTGGGGTCTCAGCTAACACGGGTCTGTGGTTGGCCTCTGGGGATCCCTGATACTGTTTTCACACTTCAGTTTCCATGCACAATTTTCTAGGGAGAGGGTTACTGGCCTTCATCAGATTTTCACTGGCATCCATGGCCCCATAAGACTAAGAAACAAGGAAAAGAATAAATAATCCTACTTCCTGATAAGACAACAGTAGACAGATACACGTTACTCGAATACGGAATAGCAAACTTCCAGTTGAAATCAAAGGAAGGGGGAGAAGTGTAGTTGGTTTCCAGAGTCTGTTGGGAACCTGGACAGAAGGTTTAGAGAAGATGAGAAGGGCTGCAGAATGTCCAGCCTGAAGACTATATTCTTGTACCTCAAAGGGACCTTGAAAATGAAAATGTTGGACGGTGACTCAAACAGATTACCAGGAGCATTATGAAGACAGTGGAGAATTCTAAGAAGCTTTGGCGACTCAAAAAATAAAATAATCATAGAATGGAATTCCTGAAGGGCAAGCTGGATACCACAGCAATATGTGTATCTGGGCATAAGACATTTTATATAATCAGTTAAAAATCATAATTGCCTTCCACTGGTGCTTTCTCTCAATCCCGCCCACTCCACTTCATAGATCGGCATTGGTATGTATAATGGGATGACATTACTTTGAAAATAAGAAACTAATGTTTTTCAGTTGCCATTAAAACAACACTCGTTCGCACCTCCTTTTTCTTAGCCAAGCCTAAGCATTTTACCCAGGGGAGAAGAGCGTAGATCCAGAAAGGAAGGATCATGGATCAGCTCACTCCACCACCTCTTTAACATGGTGATAATGTAGAAAGCCAGATTTTACGGAAAGAGAGAAGAGGCTTCTAGAGACTCAAGTTCCCTAAAGTTCAAACGCTGGATTTTGCTTGCTCCTCAGTTGGGGGCCAGGGAGAAGGACCCTCACAGGCTGCCTGTGGCCTCTCACCCTTTGGACCGTATTAATTTGGGGCTGCCGTGCCAGGGTTGAATCAGACCCAGAGGAAGGGCCTCAGAGGGACCTGAAGGGGCTCCTGGTCTCCCCGGGCTCCTGTGTGGTGCAGAGAGCATCCAGGAGCCGGCTCGCAGAAGATCATTGGTGGTGCCGGAAGGTGAGCTTAGTAGCGTTTCCTCAGGTGGGAAGGAAGCGGCTGACTTGGGGCTGGACAGCCGGGTCCCAAGGGTGATGACGGTGACGGCCACGGGGGAGGGGGGGCGGCCCGAGGGAGAGATACTGGGTTCTGACCAGGCACACAGGGAACAGACCACCGGTTCTCAAGCCTTAGGACGCCAGCGGGGTGGGAATGACTTCGTGAACAGGGACCCCGTCACTGAAGAGACCTGCAAGGACCCAGGGGACCCTGCTGAACTCTAAGATGGCCATACAGCCACAAGGACACAGAAGCTCCCCGACGGGTGCCCCAAGATGGCAAAAGTGGAGAGAGTGGAGGGGCTGGAGGACTGATTATCTACCTAGAAGAGGAAAGACCATTTTATTTATTTATTTATGTATGTATTTATTTATTTATTTAGTGGAGGAGGGGCAGAGAGAGAGAGAGAGGGAGAGAGAGAGAGTATCCCAAGTAGGCTCCATGCTCAGTGCAGAGCCTGATAAGGGGCTTGATCTCATGAACAGTGAGATCATGACATGAGTTGAAATCAAGAGTTGGACGCTTAACCAACTGAGCCACCCAGGTGCCCCAGGAAAGACAGTTTTAAAGAGAGAAATCACAAGAGGCAGTGTGTTCTTGGATTGGTTAGTTTACATCACTGGCTACGCAGCGTGGGGAGGCAGAGAAGGAAGGCTGAGGCAGTTACAGAAGGACACAAGGTCACCTTTTCCTTGCACACTTCAATTTAGCACGTGGAACCCGGAGACCCCGGCTAAGTAAGAAAGTGATGGGGATGTGAGAGTGGGGGGCCGGAACTGGACAGCTGTGGCTGTGCACGTTAGCGTGGGTGAGCACGGAGCTGGGCACAGGACACGCGGGGTCTCACTCGCGTGTCCTGACGATTCCCTGCGTATCCACGAGGGCCCTGAGGTTGAGCAGGCTGTCGGAGGTCATGTGACCAGACAGCCTGACCCTGAAGGCCACGCTCTTGCCATTTTTTCCAAGACAAGGCCAGATGCTCCGGATGAAGCCATGCTCATTAGAGAAAGACAGCAGAACCACAGAATAGGGACAGAACCCGACAGGCAAAGGATTTAATCTCTTCTTTCATGAATCGCAAGTGTAAATGGGGGAGAAGATACTTTCTCTGGAAGCTTTCTGGAGATGCCTACCTTCAGACTTCCTTAGAGGATAAAGTGTTCTTACCTCCACTCACCCTTGTGATCTGTCTTTATGCACCCTGAAATCCTGCCTGCTTTAATTTAAAGCAGTTTTTCTCCTATTACGCCTCTCCATCGTCCTTATCAAAATTCTCCACATGTTTGAAGGGAAGCAATGTCAACGTCTTCTAGACTGAGCAACCCCGGTCCCAGGAACGCTTTTTCGCAAAGCCCGTCTTTCATCTGCCAGGTCATTTGAGGGAGAGGTGGGAGGCTTAGCATTTTCTCCACCTTTGAAAAAACCCGGCTGAAGGATTACTTTCACATGTTAGGTATCAGCCTTCGTTGATTATATCCTGGGTTCTCGTGGTTCTCTCTGTTCCTGCTGATGAAAAATACTGAACCTGGCCTAAAAAAGCAGTTGTGCGGCTTGCTTTTAGGTATTTCAGTGAACTTCAGAGAAGGGGCCTGGCTTCCAGGTGCACCCGCCCTGGGACTACCATGCGTGGCGAATATGCACGTAGTTTTCCTTGCAGATGCCCCGGCAGAGTTGTCCAGAAGCCGGAGAAGAGAGAAGGAGCCTCAGCGCTGGCTGGCTCTACCGTCGGCCTGTTTCTTCTGAGGACTCGGACGATTTCCGTCTCTGGCGCCTTAAGGCAGAGGTCTGTCCTCTCTCGACGTACTGCCACTAACCTAAAACCAGTTTTGCTCACAGGCTGTGCCCTGGTGATCAAGGCATTTATTTTTCTTGTAACTGGTGTGATAAGAACAGACACACAGCCACACACCAAATCCCTGGCCAACTATCACGGTTAAAATGGGAACACATCACCTGGAATCTTATCAAATTGAATACGATCATCTATTTCTTCCTGCCTCTGTGACAAGCCCTTCACATGGAAGGACCTGGGTTTGGCCGGTGGAACTGTATGGAAGGCAGATGCCGGCCCCAGCTGCTGCGGATGCATTTGGTGAAGCAGGTTGTGAAAACTTAGCACCTACATGCTGATCCGAAAGGCTTAATTTTAGCTTTTACAATTACAGGTCCGTTGTCCTGTATGGATCCCAGGCTGTTTTCTGAGTCTTTCATATTATAAAATTGATTTAAAAACGAACGAACAAGGGGCGCCTGGGTGGCTCAGTTGGTTAAGCGTCTGACTTCGGCTCAGGTCATGATCTCGCGGTTTGTGAGTTTGAGCCCCACGTCGGGCTCTGTGCTGACAGCTCGGAGCCTGGAGCCTGCTTCAGATTCTGTGTCTCCCTCTCTCTCTCTGCCCTTCCGCCCTCTCACTCTCTGTCTCTCTCTTAAAAATAAACATTAAAAAAATTAAAAAACAAAAACAAAAAACCAAACGAACAAAACCTCAATCTAATCTGGGGCACATCTCCCTCTCCCAGAACAGAAAATCATTCCCTGACTGATGGGCTCTGCCACTCGTCTGTGTTCCCTCTCTTTATAATCTCCTCTCTGACGTAATTAGACCATGCTGTTTCTTGAAAGGGCCAGAATGATGGCAGTTCCATATAAAACAGCTAGAAAATCACTTGCCTGGCCTTCTCGGGTCAGTATTTACTCGAGGGACGGGCATTTGAGACACAATCATTTGTGTATTTTTTCATACTGACCACAATTGGTCTATTGCTTTGTAGAGAAATCTGTTAGGAATAAAGCATCATTAACAGTGGATTTCATCTTTTTTTTTTCTCTGACTCTCCATTGCAATTGAGGGGAGTCTCTAAGTTCTGTGACCTTTGGATTCTGATGGCCATTTAGACTTGGACCTTAATGCCAGCACGAGATTCAGAATGGTGAGGAAGAGTCTCCTAAAAGTGAGGACATTCAGGGCAGGGATTGGGGTACGGGGACTGAGGTATGTTCCAGATCCCCTTCTTTTCACTGGTTTCTAAGACTTGCTAATGATGTTGAATGAGCTAGGTTCAGGTCTGAGCCATTTGGAATAGAGAGGCCAACATTTTCCTTGCGGAGTCAGCATGGTTGGATTGCCACAAAGAAGTAAAGGTCTTAACTGATAATTAGCCCTGGTATTTAATATCTGCCCCAAATAAAGACTACATTTGAACTTATTGCAAACCTAATGTCATCATTTTTGGTGGATGATTCTTAACGTCTAATGACTCCTGATTAAAAACCCTCCACAGCAGGACTTCTAACCCAGAGTCTGTGGAGCCTCAGGGAAGCTCCTGCTCCCCAAACTCCTTGACATTGGATGTAAACCTTTGAGTGACTGTGTTTATGCTCCACCGCCCCCTACCCCCTTTAACCCTCCGCTGCCGCATGTAACACACACTGGGGAGAGGAGTCTGTGTTCATCAGGTTCTCAATAGGGCCTATGACACAAACATATTTAAGAATCACCATTATTCAGCAAGTGTCTCTCCTTGTTTTCTAGACCTGTTCTCTGCAGGGAGGTTACCTTGGAGGGCACACCCAGCAGTCCTCATGTTCAAGGGGAATCATTTGCCAGATACTTAAGATTTTGCTCCTGTTGAGGGGGGTATTGGTCACCCCCATTCGGAACTGTTTCCAGGTTATTATTTGTTTTTGCTTAGGCTGTTGTGTAGGTGGGAGTAAGGGACAAGGGCAGAGGCCAGCCCTGTCTCAGAGCTGTTCTGCTTTCAATTATATTATATATTGTCTTCTCCTTAAGTTTGCATTTCAGGCAAAGTTCCATGCCTAAAAAGGTCTGAAAATCAATGGCGAAGGGGCGCCTGGCTGGCTCGGTTGGTAGAGCGTGCGACTCTTGATCATGGGCTTGAGTTTGAGCCCCACATCGGGTGTGGAGTCTACTTTAAAAAAATAAATAAAATATTAAAAAAAAAGACAATTGGAGGTGAAGAATTGGGGGCAGGGTGTGGGGATTACCACCCTTTGGTCTGTGTACTGGAGGCAATTCAAATTCAACTGGGGTAGACTGAAGGGCCTGCTTGGGGGATATTCTCTTGGCACACCTCAGAGGGAGGTGCACCTGTTGGGTGCCTCAGTGTTCTCGGGATGCGGGGGGCGTCACACTACCCCCAATACCCGTGGGTCTTGCTAGCACTTGTCAGAGAGCACCCCCTTGAATTCGGAACTTAACAACGCTCATGAACCAGGGCTTGGGGCGGGGGCAGCCATCCACTCCTCCACATATCCCGAACTGAATCCCGAACAACCTGGACCAGCAGAGGTTGGTGTATTTGGCCCCTGATAGACTGACTTGATGGAACTGTGCCCGCGGTGATATACTGGTTCAAGCTGAGTGACACTGCGAGGAGCAGCCTCCAATGTGTGTGCTTGTTTGGAGCCATTTATAGCAAAGGGTGATACATCCTGCCTTCTCTCCATGAGGACCCATGGGATAAATTTCTCATGGATCTCAGCTCCAGAAGCAGCCCGCTTTAAGGAATGGATTTACTGTTCTAATATGGTTTCCCTGACTCAGCAAGCTGCTCGCATCATTCTCTTCCTATTGTCTTCTGGAAAGCTCAGAGCCAAATTTTTGGTACCGTTAGCCTATGATTAGGAACCTCACTGCATCCGTATTGGGAACTAACATGACTCCTAGCTTCATTTATTTTTCCTATCCTGATTTCCCCTTTGTCCTACTTTTCTTATATTTTCATTTTATTCTCTTCTGTTTACATTTATAGAAACCACTTTAAATTCTCTCCGTAGCAAGGCATAAACACGCAAAAATAAAGGAACATTTACAGATTCTTAGTTATAAAGGATTACTAGCTTCTCAATGTGGCGAGATTCTTAAAATGTCTTTTGAGAATAACTGGGACCTAGCACGCTAGACAAGGGGGCAAATTTCTCCCAAGGAAACAAGTTTCACTAATGAGTACAACAAAACGTGAAACCTCAGAGGAAACTGAAAACAGCAGCCCCTGCAATCCTGACGTCTCAATCAATGAAAAATTAACTAGCAGGTTTCCATTTTAAAATGGCATCTGGCAAACATCATTCTACAGCTTCTCCAAATTTTCCACCAGAACTGTGTGGGAAGATGCAGATAAAGGTGAAAACTTACGTAACAGAAAAGGAATGGAAGTCGGCTCATTACTGGTAAATGGATGGGAACAATTTTCACTAAGTACAAAGCCCAGGGAAATGAACTGGAGAGAAAAAAAAAATGTTTGCGGAGGCCTGTCCACTCTCTCCCTCTCCTAAGTGGTCAGGATAATTGGTTGCCCTCCTACCAAACAGTACCTCCTCCTGGTTCAGAGTATAAGATAAATGCTCACAATAAAACAAAACAAAACAAAACAAAGCAAAGCAAAACAAAACACCAGACAAACAAAAGCACATTATCCAAGCTGTTGTGGTATTGGCCATTTGAAACATCCAGAGATAAGCCCTACTCCTAGCCCTTTTTCTTCCTCCTTGTTTTACAGCCACTTAGGAAGTATCTTCTTCAAACATTCAAGTGGGCGGAGGAAAGAGCTCACCATGGTACCATGTTGCCTCCTAGGAGGTATGGTCATGAAATATAAAGCGCCAGGGGCAGAGACTATAAAACCATGTAGAAACATAGAATGATTTTTGTTCTTTTCCATTCATTCATTCTTTCATTCGTTCAACATACATATACATATTGTAGGTTTTAGCCATTTGTCCAAAGAAACATAAAGCAAGACAATGTGAGTAGGAGAAAGCTTGTATCTTAAGCTAGCAGAGGGGAAATGGTTTGAGCATGTTAGATACTGGTAAACAATGCGGTGGAGACAGCATTATTCTCATTTAGCGATGACTAACAGAAACACGCTAACATGGAACTTATGGAAAAATACTGCAGAGCAAAGGAAACAAAAGCTAGCTCAGAGGCATCACGTAAATTTCACTAACAAGTAGGGCACAATGTCTGACGGTGGTTTTGCATTTTCATTAGGGCATAATAATACAGAGTCTCAATGAAGAGGTATAGAAAGTTATGAGGGCTAAGCACCCAGACTGAAAGGCAAGGAAGTAGCATGAGATAAAATGGGGAGACTGCTGATGCAAAAGAATCCAGGAAGACTGTAGGCATGGCTGCAGGATTAGAACTCATATCTGACAATGGTAATAGCTGAATTAACCCTGGGAACACAAATGAGTGATGGGGAGGACAAACTTGGGAAGGTATTCTAGAGGCTGAGAAAAAGATCAATAAGAGAAGGGGAAAACAATAAGAGAGGACTGCAGACATGGAAGATAGAGAATCAAGATTCAGCATAAGAACTACAGGTGAGCTGGAAGAAGTAAGAATCAAAATGGCAGAAGAAAACACTAGAGTTGGAACAATACTTAAGTGTGTAGGAAAAAAGGTCTTTGTATTATGTGCAACAGCATGAAATGAGTAGACACTACCGTTCTGGCAAACTGTTTGCTCTTCAAAGATAACGGCAAACCAAACAAACGTCTAAGAGAAGAGAAAATCGTTACACATAAAGGAAAAATTAGGATGTCTTCAGGCGTCTATTCACTCCAAGGCTAGAGATGGTGAAATACCTGTTGCAGGGCTTTGGAGGGAAAGTGGTCCAGCCGCATGGATTTCATCCCATCGGCGGACATCAGGGGTTGGGGTTCCAGAGGTCAGAGAATGTGCTCAGCAGTCTATGGTAACAGATGACAGAGCGCCTCCATGTGCTAAGTTATGTGTGAGGTGAGACTGGAGGCTGGGGGTGCAGTTAGAGAATGTGGGACGGGACTTCTGCCCTCAATGGCTCTACCTGCTGATCAGGGCTGGCGAGGGCAGGGGTCCAGCAGGGGGTGGAGCCTCCAGTACCCGCTGTGTGTCTTCCAGGGAGTCGCCAGAGTCCGAAGAGACGGAAAGTAAGAAAACCACAGAAGCACGAAGACGACAGTAGAAAAGAGTGGGGAGTTAGGGGAATGAAGCCTGACGGACGTGAAGGCAAAGGAATGTGAGCTTCTGAGGCACTGCCTTGTCTAGAGCACTGCCTTGTCTATCTTGCTGACGTACACAACATTGTGCCTGTGTACATGGTGTTTCTCCTCAACAGACAGATAATATGTGTTCTTTTCAAACACACAAATGAAACAGTCATGAAAACTGGCCATGGACCGGGCCACAAAGGAAATGCCAACAGCAAAATCACATAAGCCATATTTATTGTTCACAATGCTATAAGACTAAAACACACAAAGACTAAAAAAACAAAGTGAAACAAACGAGAAAGTTATCTACTGATAACCTCTTCTTCTGATTAAATCTTCTGATAAAATCTTCTGATTACCTCTTCATTTTGATTGAAAAGAGAATCACATTGGGAATGATAATTTACTTGCAAAACTTTGACGATGGGTACACTACATTGCCTATGGGATGCTAACAAAGCTGCACTTGAGGGAAATTCATTATATATACACATATATATACACACACTATATATTACATTATATATAATGAATATATATATATATATATATGAGCCAGATTATCATTTTATTAATTGATCTCAAGGTTTTTTTGTTTTGCTTTCATATTAATTAATATTTTCATTTAACTTTCTTGTTTTCTGATATATTTCTAATATATATTTTCTACAGATTCTAATACATAAAATATTTCACGTATAAAATTCACTTTTAAAGCTGTGGGCAGACCTGGATAGCTTTATAGGTGAATTCTTCCAAACTTTCAGAAAATTATCAAGTCATATAAAGTGTTCTAGAAAATAGTAAACAACAGAGAGTCTTTGTCAAGTCATTAGTACAACTTGATAGCAAAGCTCAACAAGGTGGCATGAAAATGGAAACCTGCGACTAGAAACCAGTTTTTGTACAAAGGAACCAGGATCCAGTAAGATTTACGCAGCAAATGAAAAGATGTTTCAGAATTAAGCACTGTATTAATGGGACTTACAAACATCAACAGGAGAAAAACTATAGGATCATTTCAAGGGATGGCAGAAAGCAGTTGATGAAACTCACATTCCTGATTTAAATCATTGAGGGAGCCAGGAACAGACAGATGCTTCTTCGTCTTGGAATATCTACTAAAGGTACAGGAGGTAACTTACTTAACCGTATCTGCTAAACATAGAGGAGTCACCACTGGAAGCAGATGGCTAAGGACCGCAGCAAGATAGACACCAAACGCTGGGTGTCACTAGTCCTTCATAGTATAGCACACGATTGTTGCCAGGCCATGATACGAGCAAGACAAATAAGTGTAAATCATGGAAAAAACCATAAAAATGTCCTTCCTTGTGGACAAGATGATCATCTACCAGGAGTTGCTAAAAGAACCACGGGAAAGACTATTAGGACTAAGAATCTATTAGGGCTGAGTTATAAAATTACAAACATAAAGTCAATAGTGTTCTATACACCGTCAGAACTCAGAACAGGGAATGGATAAAAGAGATCTTACGGGCGCCTGAGTGGCTCGGTCGGTTGAGCGTCCGACTTCGGCTCAGGTCATGATCTCACGGTTCGTGGGTTTGAGCCCCGCGTCGGGCTCTGTGCTGACAGCTCAGAGCCTGGAGCCTGCTTCGGATTCTGTGTCTCCCTCTCTCTCTGCCCCTTCCCCACTCACACTCTGTCTATCTCTCAAAAATAAACATTAAAAAAAAATTTAAAAAGAGATCTCAACCACAATGTCAATAAAAATGTACATAATTAAAAACTTCTTCACAAAAAGAGGAGAGCTTTGAAAAAAGTCTCTAAAACTTGACAGAAAGTAAATGAATAGAGACAAGGAGGACACCGTTGGATGGGGAGCCTCAGTATTATGCAGACATACATTTTTTCCAAATAGATAAATGCATTTGGAGCAATCCAATCAAAACTTAAAATTTTTTTCAACTGGAAGAGAAGATTGTGAAAAATCATTTATGTGAGTAAAGGCCTGAGACAAGTTGAGACACTTTATAAAAGATCCTCGGCAAAAACCACCACGAAGGGAAGATCATCTACCGGATATCAAAGTACGTTATGATGTTATTACAGTGAAAATAAAGTTGTATCTGTACATGAATGGACTTCTGTGTCAGTGAAGAAAACAGAGCATAAGGAAACCAGGCCCATGGAAATAAAAGAAGGTTAATATATATTAAAGGGGACACCTGAGGCCAGCAGATAAAGGATGAATTATTTAATAATGATTTGGTGACAAATGCTTCATTTGAAGAAAAATAAGGTCAGATCTTACCACATATCATCCGGAAAAGCAAAGAGCAGAGCCACTGAAGGCCTAACTGTAAGTTACGCTACTCAGAATTGTCCCAGCATGGTGCAAGGTGACTTTTGTTGAACTTATTATTGTTTTAAAATTCTCTACCGGAGATGTGCGTGGAGATGTGCGCTGACATTTCCATCATTGTGAATAGCAGGTGGCGGGAGAATATGGAGAGTAAAGGCCCGTTTTGCTAAAATACTGATCGCTTTCCAGAACTGTATTTCTTTAAAAAAAATTTTTTTTAATGTTTATTTATTGAGAGACAGAGAGAGACAGAGCATGAGCAGGGGAGGGACCGAGAGAGACAGGGAGACACAGAATGTGAAGCAGGTTCCAGGCTCCGAGCTGTCAGCACAGAGCCTGATGCGGGGCTCGAACTCACAAACTGCGAGATCATGACCTGAGCCAAAGTCGGACACGCAACCGACTGAGCCACCCAGGTGCCCCCAGAACTGTATTTCTAAACGTACTCTATGTGTACGAATGCACAAACACAACTGCAGTTATTCTGGGGGACGTGGCAGGGATTTAGATTGTGGTCAAGGGGGATTGTATTTGTACGTTCACAACTTTTTTACTACATTCATTTATTTATGTTAAATATAAATTTGGATAGTTAAAAAGCATGCAGTTAAAAATAACTACACATATATATACATGTATATATATATATGTACACACACATATAAGATCTAACCTTATGAAATATATCTAACCGTATAATATATATATATTTATATTAAATATAAATTTTCATAAAAAGCATGCAGTTAAAAATACTATACATATATATACACGTATATATATGTTCACGCATATATACAAAAGATTTCATACTTTTCTCAAAAAACGATGCATCCCTCAGTATTGGAGATGTGTGTGTGTGTGTGTGTGTGTGTGCTTATTTTTATTTTTAGTTAGTTTTGTTTTTGAGAAGACAGAAGAGAGACTTGCCCTAGTAAACTAAGAGCGAGAGCCAGGAGGGCCAGTTTTGAAGTCTCTGTTGGTGCAACACCACTGCCACCTACTGGGGAGGAGAGGACACTGCAGGGAGGCAGAAGCGACGCTGGTCCCAAGCGCTTTTCTGCCGGTCCTGCCTTCTCTCTCTATCAATGCCTTGCAAATATTGCCACCGGAAGACAACTTTCAAGCCACTTCAGAATAAATAGGAAGCTTCATGCAGCCAGCTGTTGTGGATACGCGGCATTTGATGCCGGCCCGTGAGTCAGGCCAACAGCCCTCAAGAACATCCCTTCAGGTAAGTCACCCAAAGTCTCTGTAGGACAGTCTCCACTTGAGCTAGATAATAATGGTCTGGTGTTACGGAGGAGCAAATGAGACCTTGGAGCAAAGAAAGGATGTCTCCTAGGGGATACATTAGCAGCTCAGGCAGGACCGCTGCCAGATTCTGTGACCCAGGGCCTCTGCGTCCCCAACGATCTTCACCACGGGGTCTCTCAAGGGCAGGGATCTGGCTGATGCATTCCCAAGAGGGCACTGTCGGAGCCACTGGTGACGTCCCAGCCTGTATCCGCTGGAGGTGCCTGAGTTGCCTGAAGTCCTGAGGGACAGTTTCTGGCTACTGATAGTTTCCCACCTCAGACCCGGGTGTCTCTGCCTGCAGGACTTCTCCAGAAACTGCTTGTGTCTCCAGTTAATTCTCTCCTGGGTGGGGCCACTCTCTACCAATGGGAGACGGGAGACTGTGACTAATGCTCCTGTCCTCAGGGGGGAGGCGTGTCCCGCGTGGCTTCTCAGTGGGTCCCTGCTGGAGAGCACAGCCTCAGTCGTCAGCCTTAATAGGCCTTTCTCGCCACCCTGGCTCACTCTTGGGGTTCCTGGGATCTCCTCCCACCTAAACCTGCATCCAAATTCTTGACCCAGGGCCTGCTTTTGGTTAGACGCAAACTAGGAATGCAGAGCACGGTGGCTAAGGGCTACTGGCAAAGCGGTGAGGTTCCGGAAGTGGGTGTGCTTTCTCTAGGAGTGTAAAAGGTCAACCCGACAGTAATGTGAGCCTACAGAAGGCAGGGGCAACCTAACAAGATTCTTCCGTTAGACTCTCAGTTTCAAATGCAACCCATTGTTTTCATGAAGTCATTTCAATTCTCCGGGCCACCTGTGTCGCTTTTCAGTTTAGAAAATATTGAGATGAGAGCGGGCTCCACAAAGTTCCACATTCAGTTGGCCGCGTCGCGCTTCGCCGGGAAGAGGCAAGGGAGGGGCAAGGGCACAGCGTGATCCCAGCACAGAGTTGCGAGCGAGCAGGGTGTCTTTGGAGACTACAGAATTAATCTGGTTGGGGGTGCACGAACTACGTGACGTTGTACGTAAAATGACATTCGAGTGCACGCCTGTGTGTATGTGTATGTGTGTGTATATTTGTGTGTGTGTCAGGTGCGTGAGTGTGTGTGTGTATGGGTACATTTTTCCGGGTAGAGAGTCCGTAACTTTCATCACAGAGTCTCAAAGGAGGCTCATGAACTAATTCATGTTGGCAAGGCCCACTGAAGACACGTAGAGGGGGTGTGAGGCGGACGAAAGAGTCACAGAATGTGAGTCAACTGTGGCCTGAGCTATCATACTGGAATAATATTTACTGAGCCCTGTACTCTGTCTAGGACAGAGCTCGGTTCCTTATAAGCCTCACCTTTTTCGTGCATCAGAACCGTTCTTTGAAATGGCTGGTAAAATCATCTACACTTACAGAGGAAGGAACTGAGCCCTCGCCCAAGGCCACACAGCCGGATTTGAAGCCAGGCAGCCTGACTCTAGACCGCATACCTTTAACCCTAAGCCAGCGGCCCTCACGCCTCGGTCCAGCAGACTCACCAGGAGAGCTGGTTCCAGCAGATGCCGCACCAGGTCCCCAGGGTTTTTGGGTGGGGCGGGGCCTGAGAATTTGCATTTCTAACTTGTTCCCAGGTGGTGCTGATGCTGATGGTCTGGGGGCAACACTGCAAACCCACTTTGACCTGTCGGCGCTCGTCTCCAGAGAGGAGGTCGTGGAACCCCAGACAGGTGACGCGAGCTGTCTGGGCCACTCAGCTACCTCCCAGCAAACCAAGGTGAGAATCTGGGTCTGTGAATTCTAAACCCAGCCCTTTCGGCACCAGTCATGCTGGCAGAAGGGCACCTCTTGCTGAGAAGCGTGTACGTGCACCTGCACGCACCCGGTTTTATTACCTGATGTGCATCCGGCCCCTGGCAATGGGCGTTGGGAGAAGACAACTCCTCGCTCGGCTCCTCTGAGCCCACACGGGCCCTTCTCCACCTCCTGGCCTTCCGGTCCGCAGCCTGGGGCATCTCCTCAGGCTCGCTGCTGTCCGAGGTCTCCCTGCTGGCTGCCTGGGGGTTGAAGTTCACGTCCAGCTCTCCCTGCAGGCGTATCTTCTCCGCGGCGGGGTCCCTGGGGGCCTTCCTCTGCAACCAGGACAGTCTGGCCCGGCGTCCAGCTTCCCGGGAGGAGCCCGCAGAGGACGTCTCTGAGTCGGAGCACATGGCCTCGGGGTTGGGAGAGAGCCCGGAGGAGGCGGAGGTGGCCGAGGGGCCTTGGTCCGAACCCTGGGCCTGTGTGGGCTGAGGCTGGGGGCTCCTGGGCAGGCCTGGGGGCCGCGGGCACAGCGTGCTCAAGGCCTCACTCCAGTCAAAGTCCTCCTCACTTTCGGAGCCCATCTCCTCGTAGGCGGATGTCACGCGGGAGGCTGCCTCCAGGGACTGGAACGTGCCACTCTTGGGCTTGACCAGCAGGCGGGTGGGCGGCAGAGTGCCATCTTTCAGGGCCACCCAGTTCCCGTCGGGGCTCTGCAAAACCTCGGCCAGGTCTGCGGGTGGGAGGAGAGAAACCAGAGAGGGCTGTTATCACCTGACAGCAAGGTGAGGCTGCTGTCTGTCTCTTCCCCATGACCAGCTTGTGGTGGTCTTTGGATTGGCGGACTCTAGGAAGTCCACGAGGCCACGCCTCTTTAGCAGAGCTGAAGGTCCCCAGGAAGTCCCTCGAGGCCCCAGTGCTCCGCAGATGGGGAGAAACTCAGAGATCAGGATTCTATTGCACATATACCTGGGTAGTTGGTCACCTCGGCCTCCTCAGAATGGCCCCCCTCCTCCCCTAGGCTGGCTGGGCACAGAAGAGGTGAAGGGAGAGCTACCGTTGGCAACCGCGGGTCTGGCCTTTTGCCCTTGGGCCATGGTTTCTCCCGGTTGGATGGGAGAGGATTCCATCACCCTCCCTGGCCTCCCTCGAGGTTAATACACCCTGCCTGCCCTTGGCACTTGGACAGATCCCACCAATCACAGCCCTGTGAGACGGCATGTGTGAAAGAAGATATAGGCATGCACACACACACACACACACACACACACTCCAGACTCTGTCCAGGTTCCTGCTAACATTTGGTCTCTGACCCCAGTTCCTGACACAGGGCTCCTAAATTAAATCCCTTGGAATTTCCTGGGTTCTGGGAGCATCTTTTATGCTAAGGAGGTGACTCTGGGGGACTCCAGGATGGGACTGGCCACCAGAAAGGCCAAGCCATGAGTAGAAACTTAGAGCTGTCAGCCCCACCCCCACACTCCAGAGAAGGAAGAAGGGCTGGAAAATGAGTTGATAATTGATTGTGCCTACAGAATGAGGCCTCCATAAAAGTCCCCGAAGTAGGGGGTTCTGAGAGCTTCCTGGTCGGCACGTCCATGTGCCTAGAGAGTGGCACACCCCAGCTCCTCGGTGCTCAGGACCCTCCAGGGCCTCACCCTATGTACGTCTTCATCTGCTTGTTCATCTGTGTCCTTTATTACGGACATAAGTACTTCCCCGAGTTCTGTGAGCTGAGCCGTTCCAGCAAACTACTGCACCTCGGGAGGAGGTCGTGGGAACCCTGAGTATAACTGGCTGGTCAAAATGCGAGTGACAGCTTGGGACTTGCAATTGGTATCCGAAGTCACGCAGTCCTGAGTACCTGGCGGAGCTCACCGGCCTTGGGCACAGCAACTGCCACCAGAAGCTGTTTCCTTTATGAGGAGCGTTACAGGACCCCCTGGAGGTTGGGTGATGAGGACCCTGGGGCTTTGGGGACTAACTTGTGTGTGGACACCAGCTCCTGGGCTTGAGGCCTACAGGGCCACAGCGCTGCTGTGCTGGGACATGGGGGCAGAGTCCCGTCACATGCCACTTCAAACACAGATTCATTTTTACCCATTAGATGATTACTGTCTCACGTAACGAAATGAAGGTTATCAGTATTTCACGGTGTTGTCCACGGAGGACTGCCCTGGCCAGGACCCTGCTTTAGAACCACAGCCTGAAGGGCATTCAGATGTTGGCTGGACATTCTTCTCAGCTCAGAGACCCAGTTCTAATTTAGCCGCCCAGGCTGGCAGGACACCTGAGTTCCCTTTTTTCACCGGGAGTCAGAACACAGGCCTTCTACATTCTGAGCCCGGTGGCGGCTGATTGGAGTACAGCCCTCCCGGAAGCCTGAGGGCCTGGGTCCTGCCTTTCTCTGGCTGGTTCCGCTATCTTTGGGGTCCCTCCGCACATCTCCATGTGGCAGAGCTCTGGTGACCCCTCAAAGGCCTCACGTCCTAGGCCCCCCTTTTCCTAGAGCACTTGCTTCTCCCCCTGCCCAGATGTGGCCTCCTCCTTCCCCGAGTCCTCCTGGTGTGATAGCCTGTCGGGCTCATTCCATGACCCCATCTGTGTTCCCACGGATCACGCGCATGACCGCGCCCTCCCCCCCCCCCCCCAGGACAAGGCCCCGCGGCTGGGGCTGCATCTCTGACCTCTCCAGCCCGCTCTGCCCCACGGCCAGCTTGTGCAGAGGGGAGAGCAGACACCGTGGAGTCAGGGGGCCTGGGCGGAAAGCTCTGAGAGCCTCTCAGCCTTGGTACAGCTAATACCCCCCTGGTTGGGTGTGGGGTTTAAATGAGAGGACACCCATCAAGGGTGTTACATGTGCCTGTTCAGAGCAGGGGACGGTCATAACGGCACTCTTCCCCTCGCCCATACCTGGGCTGCTTTAGGGCAGGGTGAAGAACAGGGACTGTGGGTTCAGGCAGATCCAGGGCTGAGCCCCAGTTACTGGGATTCCTGGCAGGCGACCTTGGTCAGAGAGCACCTCCTGTGCCAGTTCCCTGACCTGAAAATGGAGACAGTGTGCCCTCCGTGGCGGTCAGAGGATTATCACGAGACAACCTGCGTAAAGCATCGATCATACTATCCGCTACCCCTCAGCCTTTTTTATCTTCTACCTGTTGAATGGGCTTATACTATCATTATTTTTATCTGACGTCACAGGGCAGCACCACGAACTCCGTACATGTGTATATGTATCCATCTACCCCATAGTTGCTATTCCGGACCACAGCAACACTGCCTTCATTGGCCATGGAAACATTCAGAAGAGAGGCCAGTGAGGGTGTTATTATCATTTACCTGTTATGGGCTCCACCTGCCGTGGTGGTAACGGAGGTCTTCTTCTGGGAAAAAGGGTCTCTATTTTGCTGGCATTTTCCCAATGCCACATCCCAATAGCATCAGTCAGCTGGTGTGGAAGGCAGGGACCAAAGAGCCCACCCGGGTTTCTCCAGAAATGCCCGGGCTCTCTCTCAGTGAGGCTATGAATGGCCAGTAAGTGGCAATATTGATTTTCTCTGCAGCAGGCGTTGTGGATCATTTCAGGGTATATATATCCTCTGGGCTCCCAACTGCCAGCACTTGTGATTCTTTGCCTGAGGTGTGCTCTGTTTACCAGAGACTGCTGGGCTGCCCCAGGGGCGGGGGGCGATCCCGGCCCCCTGGATGCAGCCCTCAACGAATGACAGGGGAAGCCGGTGGATAAGTCTCCCCACTCCCCTGTCTGTGGCGCAGGACAGTATTCTATGCGGGCTCTTAAGAGTTCCCCAGTGGGGACGAACTGAGTTCCCCAGTGGGGACGAACAGCCATCCTGTTTAATGAGTCATTTGCCTGCCTTCCCTTCCTGTCTCCTGTCCCCTCCCCTCTCTGTGTCTCCTGGGCTCACCTCCAAATAAACCACAGGTCCTCAGGTCTTCACATTACAGTCTGCCAACAGAGACACCCCCACGATGCAAAGCAGACTCGGCCTTGGCCGCGGGGAGCGTTCACTCCGAGGGGAGAGGTGTGGCCCTGGGGCCTTACAATCGGTCACCCTGTCTGCCTTCTGGGTGGTCTTTGGAGGCCCAACTCACCGGCTGCTTCCTGGGCAGGCTGGCCCCTCTGCTCTCTGGGCTCTTCCAGGAAGCTTTCACTTTTAAACCCTTAAACTACACTACAGCTTACTTCCTTGGCCGTCCACCCCCATCACCCCTGGCCCGCCGCCACCCTGACCACAGCTTGGGTCTTCTTTGCCGCTCTACCTCCAGTCCCTGAGCATTTCTGGAACCTGTCCTGGGCTGGTAAAGACTACTTGTTAGTGAACACGGACACGCACAGGCTGCAGGGACGAGGCTGAACTCTCGATGCGAGGCTGTCTGGGGCCGTGGGAGGAAGCCAGAAAGAGAAAGGCCCTGAGAAGGCCGCTCCTGCCTGGCTCCAGGGCAGACTGTGTTTTCTCTGCGGTCACGCATCTGCCTTCAACACCCACCCCAGGGCGGGCAGGGCTTCAGCCACTGCTGGCTCCTCTCTTCCGCCTTTTATGGTCCCATCTACCACGGGCCTCTGCGGAAGCTAGAAGTTGACCGACTTCTATCTCCGCAAAAACAGAGCCGGCTCCCTGAATGCCCGACTCGATGGAAACCTCGCTGTCTAGCTTCCTGGCTGGAACAGCTCAAGGCTGCGCCTGGGCTCCAATACCACATGCTCTCAGTCCTCCGGGAATATGCACCGGGGACCCTGCGTCCCTCCGTTCTCTCCTCTCTCCACATCCTCTTTCACGACGGTGCAGACAACGGCTCCAGAGCAGGCGCTGTCCCCTGACTGCAATGTCCCAGCACCGAGCACATGCTGTGCACGCAGCCAAGGTCTGTAAGGGGAAGATGTGTTTTGGGAGACATCCACGGACTGCGGTCGGCCCTGCCAAGGCCCCAAGTGGATCTGCTTTGGTTTACTCAGCCCACAGCGTCTCTACGGCTGACCCTGACCGTGAATTAGCAGGCTCTGGAAGCGATCTTTCCCCTGAGGCATACACAGAAGTGCTGAAAATAGCCCAGTGGACATTAACCTAAGATGCTCTCCACCTCTGGGTCTCCGCTGGTCTCCATTTCTGCTCCGCTGACATGGGGCAAGGGCCCTGGGTATAATCTGCTTCCTGCTAAACATATCAGACATCCCTCAGCACCTCTGGGGTTGGCCTGGAGACCTTAGCAAGGCCAAGCAATCCTCAAAACACCCTGCAGTTTTCTGCACAAGGGCTTTATATGTTTGTAATTTTAAATCTCCATCCTGAGGGATGCATGGAGCTTTTGAGTATGAAATCTTTTGTGTGTGATATTGTTGAACTAAATTATATATATATTTAAAAATTTTTAATGTTTATTTTTGAGAGAGAGAGAGAGAGAGAGCATGAGCAGAGGAGGGGCAGAGAGAGAGGGAGACACAGAATCCGAAGCAGGCTCCAGGCTCCAAGCTGTCAGCACAGAGCCCCACATGGGGCTTGAACTCATGAACCATGAGATCATGCCCTGAGCTGAAGTCAGACGCTTAACCGACTGAGCTACCCGGGCACCCCTAAATTTTGTTTATATACAACTGGTGAATTATAATATGGGTGCTTTATTTTACAGAAAATTAGGTTAAAAAAATCACATTTTGAAAATTAAAATCCTTTCCAAATTTATTTGGAATGCTCATAATTCAGCAGGGAACTATTTCATGAATTGGAGTGTTTGTCAGACGTTTTTATAATCTCTTCTAAATGTATCAGTGTGTTAAGCATGGATTCTGAAAGGCTCTTTGTCACTGCTGTTGTTTATTGGTTTGCTTTTATGGAGTTGGGACGCACTTATTATCATGCAGTGGTTGAAAGAGCCCACAAGCTGGGGCCACGATGTTTGGGTTTGGGCACACTAGCTGTGGGATCTCAAACTCGTTCACCCTCACTGCCCCTCACAAGATAATGACCCTGGAGGAATGAATAAAACAGTGCCTGCAGATGAACCCTGTACGTCGTAGGGTATTTTTAAAAGTGACGATCTATTATATGACATCCTCATATGCCTTGCGGAACTTTTACAGTCCCTTCTCTGTGGGGACTTTCAGTCTCTGGTGGGAGCTAACGAGAGAAAAAAAGAAAGAATCTGAATGAATGAACAGCAGGAGGAAGGGAAAGTAAAGCTCATTTAAAATGGAAGAATGTGGGGCGCTTGGGTGGCTCAGTCGGTTGAGCATCCGACTTCAGTTTGTGAGTTCGAGCCCCGCGTCAGGCTCTGGGCTGACGGCTCCGGGCCTGGAGCCTGCTTCAGATTCTGTCTCCCTCTCTCTCTCTCTCTCTCTGCCCCTCCCTCACTCACACTCCGTCTCTCTCCCTCTCAAAAATAAACATTAAAAAAAAAATTTAAATGGAAGAATGCAATTACAAAACAAAGCCCAAACCATATACATAAAGAAAGACCGTTTCATGAGTTTCACCAAATCCCTGCAGGTTCTCCCAATGGGTTCTACTACATGGGACGCATGGAAGTGACCTGTGTGGAAAAAGTTTTAGAACGACTGTAGTAAACAGTGCATTGGCCATTCTTTGCCCTGGGAGAACATGGAACATTGGAATTTGCTTCAATAGCTGTTAGTTCAGTCTTTTCCCTTAGAGAGCAGCAAATGATAGCGCCATCTTTAAAAGCATATTTCTAAGACGAATGTTTTGCTGCGAGGTTTTGTGGTGTTGTTCAGAAAAGGGGAGGGCAGAGCTGACATACACTGGGAGCTGAGAACCCTCTTGTGGTTTCTTCCTGTGAGGACAGTGGTCCTAGCTCTCATTGCGTGTATCTAGGTGAGGAAAAAACAGGCCTGGGCCAGGGTGGAGTGAGCATCTTGACGTGGACAGTCAGTCACGGGCCGGGGAGACCGAGGTGGCCTGGCCAGGCCGCTCCATGGCCCTCGGCCGTTACCCATGTCGTTCCAACCCCCTCACGGCCTCCTGAGGTGCGACTCTGGGAAAGCGACAGGCTACTTCGAGCCTCCTCATTGGGAAGGGTTACGTGACTTGACAGGTTTACAAGGGACCGCGTGTTGTGGATGTCGGGTCTCTGGAGAGGTGAGTTCAAGGGCTCTATGCAGAGACAGGGCCTTCTGGAAGCAGGAGCAGGAAGAATGGGGAGCATGCCATTCTCAGGTTGGCGGGGATGACAGCTGGCCACGAAAGCCCCTCTCACGGCCCAGCTGTGTGGCCGGAATGTGTTTGCAACGCCAGGACTGTGTCTGCCAGGCCCTCTGCATCAACGTGGGGCTGTGTGACCGGTCCTGGGCTGCGGTCTGGGAGTGAAAGTGGTGCGGGCCATTGGGCCATTTCCCTGCTGAGGCGGGTAGGGAGCAGGTGCACTGACTTCTCCATTCTCTCTTCCTCTAACTGCTGGCCGAGGTGAAGGACCCAGTGGAAGAGTCAGAGGCCACAGGGCACAGCAGAGCCACAAAGCAGGAGCCGCCTCTGGCCTCTGAAGGCCCGTTCGCGGCACCGCACCGGTGTGTGGTGAGAAATTAAACTATTGTGTTGAGTCACCTAAATGTTCGGTTCCTTTGGGACAGTAGAGAGTGCTACCCCAACTAGTATGTCGGGTTTTAAAAAGGACACCCTTCAAACCAACCCACTCTGGGACCCAAATCCTTCTGAACGCTGAAATGCCCTGCCAGGTGGGATTAGCCTTTCTGGCCTGCCTGAGACATATTCTCCCGGCCCACGAGGCAGGAGGCTGGAGTGAGACCGTGAACCAAGGACCGTAGCGCACTGGCCCAGGAGCCCCCTGCTGGCCCGTGGGTCTCAGCAGGAACCTGCCCCGTGGGGAACACGACCACATTACAAGCGTGGACCGGGCTAGAGGCCTCGTGACTTGGTGGCTCAGCGGCCCCCAGGGGGCACACATCGACTCGGGCTGATGGAGGGGGGTCACTCAACAGCCAAGAAGCCCCCAGACAGCACTTCGGAGACCCACAGACCAACCAGATGCTGCTTAAAACAGTTACTTGTGTCGTCCAGCCTGTCCACGCTCTTCCAGATGGGCAAGGCCGCCTCCTCCCTCGGTGGCTGGTCCTGGCCCCTGGGCGGCCTTGACATAGCCTCCAGCGAAGGGGTCCTCGGGGCATCTTCTCTGGTGAGTGAGAACGCAGACTGGGATCGCTGAGGAGAGACAAGAGGGGAAAAGGGTGAGCTGAGCGAGAGTCACCGGGAGGAAAGCCTTGCGCTTTCTGGCGGACGATACGACGTGGAGAAAGCAGGATGGCTTTTCCTGTGCTGAGCCTTAAAAGCTGCGAACCAGTGCGTAATGCTGTATAACCACAGGAACGGTGCCCTGTTTGCTGCACCGCAAGCTGGCCAGGCCTTCCGGAAAGTGTCAGAGACGCAGCGGCCTCCGACAGAGCCTGTGTCGTAAGGCTCCTTTT
The DNA here is from genome assembly GCF_022079265.1 of Lynx rufus. Taxonomy (NCBI): domain Eukaryota; kingdom Metazoa; phylum Chordata; class Mammalia; order Carnivora; family Felidae; genus Lynx; species Lynx rufus. The sequence goes on along the minus strand of NW_025814867.1, from coordinate 7,973,642 downwards.
ATGCAGCAACACTTCTGAGGCCAACTGTGCCGGAAAAGGAAAGCATCTTCCCCCCGAAGACCTCCAAACCCGAGAGTTCCTGCAGCACAGATAGATCTCGCACCATGAAAATGCTACGACGGCTAAGTAAGCCAAGTGTGGCCGTCCACAAACCTACAACTATTGCAACATGTTCCCACCCAGCAGGGAAAAGACAGTTACCTAAGAAGTGGTGAGGGGGAAACACGTTTGAATTGTATCACATGTATATGTTATGACATATACACAAACATATATATGTTACGAATGTTACAAAGAATTATATGTATATATTATATATTAATTACATATATTAATTTATTATTATATATTAATTGTACATATTATATATATTAATTAATATATATAAATTAATTATTATATATATAATTTATTGTCAAGTTAGCTAACACACACTGTATACAGTGTGCTCTTGGTTTCGGGGGTAGATTCCCGTGGTTCATCGCTTACCTACAACACCCAGTGCTCAACCCAGCAAGTGCCCTCCTCAATGCCCGTCACCCGTTTCCCCCTCCCCCACCCCCCACCGCCCCTCAGTTTGTTCTCTGTATTTAAAGAGTTTCATCAAACAGAAAGAGGCCAATTTTTCCCTTTGTCATTTCATCAAGGGATTATCCCTCCCTGGTGATTGATTTTGCTCTTTTCGTGTTGATCAAGTGAGGAGGGAAAGGACAGAGCCACTCCAAGCCTCTGTGACTCCCACGGGAAACAAGGCACTGAGCTCTAATGCCGGCCCCTGGGCAGTCTGTCTCCCCCTGCTGGCAGACCTCAGCGCCAACAGCCCCCCTTGCCTTCCCTTCCAGGGAGAAACGCTGCTCTTGGTAAGGTCCACCCTCCACCATAGGTGCTAAGAATAGGAGAGAAAGGAGAGCATGTTGGGAGAGTCGTGAGCAGGGCCCTGTGGTGGTTGGAGCCAGGTCAGGACTCAGTCGTACCCGGGCTCCACCACGGCCTCTGCTACGACACCTTGGCCAGATGACTGAATTCCCTGGGAGATGTGGAAACTTAGCCTTGCCCTGCACACAGTAAATGCGTCAACAGTTCTGACGCTTGACAACAACCAAGGTTTTCATGGAGATGGGTAGTCAGGGAGCCATCTATGATTTTGCTAAATCCTTGACAGATGATGATCAGCTACCAGAGAGAACAGAGGTCAAGGCTGATGGTCCAGTGAAGTTCCCAGAAATGAAGGACAGGGGCACCCAGGTGGCTCAGCGGGCTGAGTGTCTGACTTCGGCTCAGGTCGTGATCTCACAGTTTGTGGGTTCGAGCCCCGCGTCGGGCTCTCCGCTCTCAGCGCAGGGCCCGCTTCAGACCCTCTGTCTCCCTCTCTCTCTGCCCCTCCCCTATTTGTGCTTTCCTCTCTCTCTCAAACATAAACATTAAAAAAAAATGAAGGACCAAATCCTTCTATGGCAAACTCCTGTGTATTCAGGGCCTACACCCCTGACCACTCATGTCTCCAAGGTCTGGCAAGAAGACCGCCCTTCTGTGTCATCGCACAGATCTTTCCATACTCTGATACAGTCATTATTACGACATGTCAGTTCTGCCAAAGACTGTGAGCTCCTTGAAGGCAGGGATGGTCTTTTGGATGTGATGGTTGGTTACACGTCTGTGACTGAATTTACAGGATGTAAGACGGAGGTCTGGCGCTAAAGGAGCTGATGATCTATCGCCAAGGACACAATGAGCAATTTTATATGCCCTTCTCTTCCTTTTTTATATTTGCAAGCTTCTCAACTATAAACCACTGAATACATGTTTACATCATGACAAAAATGATATTTAATGTTGCATTTTACGGTGGTTCGCATGGTATTTTATGTATGCCCGTATGTGTCTTTAAGAGGTGGCTTGGGTCCATTTCTATGGTCCAAAAATGCTCCCCCACCTACAAAAGCCAAGCCCAAGAAATGAAAGGGGGCTTTGGGTCCAACATGGAAGATGGAATCTGTGTTCTTCATGAGAGTTGGGGACACCAGACTTTTATAATCTATTTCAGGCAAGCTGCTCTTTCACACTAGAAGAGAACTATATCCTGACAGTCACAGAAGACCCAAAGATCTGGCTTCTACAGGTCTCAGGACGCTGCTGGCCAGGTGTCCAGCCAGGGTGCAAAAACCCCAGTTCTGAGACCCAGATCTGGTTTTGCCACAAATCCATTGCAATAAGCACATGGTCCAGCAGATGGCGCCACGATAATGCTTTTACTCACCAGTTAGTTCAACCTCTATGGCTCCTGGGAAGTGATGGGATTAGTTGAGTCATTTACTTGCTCATTACCCTGGCTGGACCTTTGTGCCCACTCTTTCGTTCCTACCCATGACCTCTGCTTCTCTTCTCTTTCCTTTCTCTTACCCACCCTAGTGTCCATGGAAGAAACAGGGCTGGTGATGTCAGGAAGGGCTGACCTGAGTTAGCATCCGCACGTGCATTGCAAGGAGGGCCCAGAATGGTTGGTGGAATCGACGGTCCAGGAATATGAAGCTTGCAAAGCCAGCAAAGCCTCGCAGGGATGAACTTGAGAACCCGAGCTTGGAAACAGGCCTGCCTCAACTCTTCAGGCACTAACTAATGGGGCATGTTAGGCCAGGGGGTCCGTGCCAGCTTCTCCTCCTGCTATGTGGGATCCTGGGTGGAACCTCAGCTGTTCTATGCCTCAGTTTCCTCATGTAAAGGGATCAGTGTCAGACCTGGCACCTCAAAAGCACTCGATGAATATCAGTCAAAACAAGAGTGTTTATTAAGCTCTGCCACCTAGCCCGGGCAACGAGGAAACAAACACGAGGAAACTGAGGCCAGGGTGGACTAATTTGCCCAAGCACATCGTTGGTCAGGGGGCAGAGGCAGGGCCTGAGCTCGGGTCTATCCGGTTCCAGGCTGATGCTATTCCATGCTGTGTGGAGCCTGTGCTGGAAGCCTGGGAACAATGAGCTCCTGGCTACTATGCTCCAGCCTGGCGGGATTTGGCACTTGAACCAGCTGGGTCTGTTGCTCTGGGCGAACACGCAGCGCGACCACAAGTTACCTCTGTTACAGCTTCCTTTGCATCATGTGCTGCCCACAGCCCTTGGAAGGGTATGCTGTTGCGATGGTGGCTAGGGCTCTCAACGGGGCAGGCTCCCTGAGGCCCTGACCATGGCTCCCAGTGGCCTTTGCTCTCAAGGAGGCCGCGCCACAGGGAGAGAATGTTTTTAGTATCAGGCGTTGGGGGCCAAGGGATCAACAGTGGCGCTTGTATGAATGACAACTGAGACCAAGCTTTTGCTTTGGAGTTTTAGGGTCAGGCATAGATACTAAATTCAATCTGGTAATCATAACTAATGAGAAATACTTTAGGTCTATACTGGAGTCCCTCAAAGGAGAGAGCAAATATGAGGGAGGAAGGGACCGAAACACCAGAGGAAAGGCTGAGAAGAATAGGGAGGAATAGAGAAGGGACAGAGAGGTGCCTCTTGGTCACCGGGCACATCCTAAGAGTCTGGCGCCTGCTGTTGCCACCGTTATTATCGGTAGGATCATCAAATTATTGCTAAAGCAATTTTGTGTATATACACGCCCAAAGAGACAGGCCTTCAATGAATTACAACCCCTGCAGTTTTAGGATATTGCACCTTAAGGCTTGGAAAGCTGGGTGGCACTGACCCCCCTCCCGGCAGAGCACCACACAATAAGGGAGGAAATTAAAAAGAGAACAATCGCAGTCAACTTTTTTCAAGAGAAGGGACGAGAGCTCCTGTCTGCCTGGGGATGGGCTCAGTGTGTTTGCAGATCAGCGAAAGTCACAGGGCCTGCGCTGTCTGGGATTCTGCATAGTTATTCCCTGAGCCAGCGGGGGCCAGGTCAATGGGGCACTGAGGCCACGCAGACGGTCAGGGCCGTCCACGGTCCAGAGGTCAGGGAGTCCTCCTGGGATAGAAAGAGGCTGTCCTTAAGCCTGTTGGCCTCACCTGGGCAGATCTGGGTCAAGTACACTGAGGCCCAGGCTCCACTCCAGACCCCATGAGTCAGAACCGCTGGAGTGGGGCTCTGGCGGGTGACGCAGATGAGCATTCAGGGTGGGAACAGCAGGTGGGGAGGTGGGGACGACCAACTTCCACGAAGTCCCCAAGAACCAAGACTTGGCCCGCTGCTTCATGTCTGGGCTCTGGCCAGGGATCAGGCATAGTTCTGCATTTATGCGCTCCGTTTATCACTTCATCTATTTATCTCTTCCTGTTTATCACTTCCTCTGTTTATCACTTCCTCTGTTTATCTCTTCCTCTGTTTATCTCTTCCTCTGTTTATCACTTCCTGTTTATCATTTCCTGTTTATCACTTCCTCTGTTTATCGCTGCTGTTTATCACTTCATCTGTTTATCTCTTCCTGTTTATCACTTCCTCTATCACTTCCTCCATTTACCACTCCCTGTTTATCACTTCCTGTTTATCTCTTCCTGTTTATCACTTCCTCTGTTTATCACTTCCTATTTATCACCTCTTCTGTTTATCACCTCCTCTGTTTATCTCTTCCTGTTTATCACTTCCTCTTTTTCTAAAACCCTGGACCAATGCTGTGCAATAACACTTTCTGGAGTGATGGAAATGTTCTGCATCTGGGCTGCCCAATATTGTAGCCGCCAGCCAGAGGTGCTGCTGAGCACTGGAAATGTGGCCAGCGTGACAGAAGAACTGGGTTTTAAGCTTTGTTTCATTTTAACTAATTTAAATTTCAACGGTCACTTGGGTCTTGTGGCCACCGTGTTGGAGAGCACAGCCCCAGGACTTGGAGGTCACTGAGTCTGCTGATCTCATTCTATAGAGGAAGAAGCTAGATCAAAGGCTTTGGAACAGGAGAAAGGTGTTCATCTCCCAGCCCCACCAATCACAGGCTGTGGGACCTCAGGCAGTTTATGGTAAAGCGTTTGCCTCAGTTTACTTATCTATAAAATGGGTTCAATAATACCCGCATCCCTGCCTCATGGTGAGGGGTAAGAGAGCCCTGAGGTGGGCAAACGAGTGCCTGCTCCTTGACCCGCATGCGCTGCTGTCCCCTCCCCACACGGCCTCATCAGCAGTCACCAGGCTGCACAACCCAGGGGGTGCCGCTCGGCCCGGGTTCTAGGTGAATGGCTGTGCAATGTGGTGGCCTTGGCCAGGGTAAGTCCCCCTTAGGCTCTCACTCCGGATGTGGTGCTGGCACAGACTCTTTCACGGCAGGGGAGTGGGGCCAAGTGCAGGCCAGGGGCCGGCAGAAAGCACCAGCTTAGCCCTCAAGGGCAAGCATTTGGAGAAGCTGACCCTCGTCCCCTGGGTGTGTCACCGCCTGAGGCCCCAGGCTGGCCCTGCCGTGGTGCCGGTCAGAGGGCAAGGGCTTGGGGTCCTGACCAAGGGAAGTCAGGCTGCGGTCTATCCAGGGGTTAAGCCCCAGGTGTAGCGTCACATGGAAGTCTGAAGGCAAGAGAGGAAGGCAACAGGCCGGAGACAGGGACAGAGGGAGGAAGGCATGAAACATGGTGGAAAGTGGTGGGTCAGGGGCACCGGGTGGGTCAGGGGCCCTTTCCTGCAGGCCCTCTTGGGGGCCTCGGCCGGCCAGCTTGTCCTGTTAGTTTGTTAATGTGGTTGCGGCCAAATGAGATGGCAACTCAGGCAGAGGAGGGATGCAGGCTTCTCTGTCCCCGCACAGCCAGCACTTGGCTTATGCCTTTCCGAACAGTCAGCTAATCAAGACTCGAAGGGTTCTTATCACCGAGGGCTGGGTAAGGCACAGGCTCTCCTTCCAGACGTTTTTGCAAAGCTCTAATCACACTGCTGTCTTTAAACCAAACCAGGAGCTACAAATGGTTGTTCGCGAGGGTGTGGATCACAGCGTTTTGCTGAGACCTTAATCCACATGTTCTCCTTCCTTCACGGGTATCCCGGAAGCCAGAGGGGAAGCGCTCAAGTCCGGGCCGTGACTGAGTCCCCACAGATCAACATCCTGCCATCAGGTGGCCACGGCCCCGTATCCGAGAAACCCCCGCCACGTGCCTGATGCCGAGCTGGCCCAACGCCAGAACATACGTGACCAGTGACAACCGGGGGCTGATGCTAGAGGCCGCTACGTGGAACAGGCTGTGCCAGGGACCCGGCTGCGTGCTGGATTTCCCTTCACTTCCAGATTCAGGCTGCTCCGTTTGGGGCCGCTCCCATGAGTACAGTGTGGTTGGAGAAAGACGAAGCATTCATGTCTCTCTGCCTGCTGTTGTTGACAAAAATATGCTGTTTACATATTGCAGATCACAGTACGGGCACAACTCACAGGGAGAGACCAGCAGAGGACTTCTTTGATCAAACATCAAAATTCACGGGGCACCTGGGTGGCTCAGTCGCTGAAGCGACCGACTTCCGCTTAAGTCACGATCTCACGGTTCGTGAGTTCGAGCCCCGCGTCGGGCTCCGGGCTGGCAGCTCAGAGCCTGGAGCCTGCTTCGGATTCTGTGTTTCCCTCGCTTTCTGCCTCTCCCCGCTTGCACTCTGTCTCTCTCTCTCTCTCTCTCTCACAAAAATAAATAAAACACTAAAAATAATTTTAAAACCCCCCATCAAAATTAAAGATGAAGTTGTCAGTGATAGCAGCCAGCTCGTGATCTTATCCCCTCGGTAAGGTGCCCACACTCCTGCCAAGCCCTGTGACCTGGGTGGTTAAAGTGTGATGCAAGAAGGTGTAACAATGTCCTTTATGGGGTGTTCCCAAACTACAGCCTCAAGGACCCCCTGCCACCCCCTCTCCCACAGGTGGATGCAAGCCCTGGGTCAGGTGGACACAGCTTCCAAAGCACTGCATGAAAGAGATTCAAGAGGTACTCGATCCGAGAGACTTCCATTAGGCCTTGGTCTATGTCGAAATCTGGAAACAAATCATACTCTGCCATTTGCCTCGGGAAAAGTAAGAAATGCGTCAGCTTTGTCTGCCTTGATGTGGGAGCCAAAATGACAATTGTGCTGTGCAGAGGTCAGGCGTTGGGCCAGACAGACCTTCTGGTGAGAAAAGGACCCCTGAGAAGCTTTGACGTAGCAACGGGAGTCCCGTGCGACTCTGACCTGTGCCCGCCGCCTGGCTGCGTCCCAGCTGGGCTAGAGTGTCTCCAGCCGGCCGAGGGGCGGCGCAGGGGGCCCCCCCGGGCAGCTTCAGGGCTGCTTTCGGCCAGTGCTTGACTGGGGGGTGTGCGTGAAGCACTTTGCGGCCCCGCTGTGGAAAGCTGGGGCCGCTGCGTTCTGGCTCATTCCAGCGCCCGCCGTCCCACGTGTCTGCTGACACGCAGAGTGTCTCCAGTCTCTGTGAGGGGACAGGAATATCATTTCTAGGCTGCGCTATGAACACGGGGGGGGGTCCCCCGGAACACCTGGCGGGGAAACAGGCAGTTCGCATCCAATAAGCCAGGAGACGGGAGCAGGGCAGAGCAGAGGAAACGCTCGGAGCCAGGAGACCTGGATTCTGGCCCTGCCTCCTCCCCCAACTTCGTTTCAGTGGCTCGGACTAGGTCGGCCTCAGTTTACCGCCCCGTAAAATGGGGGTGATAACGGGTGCTCTCGCGTGAATCGAATGAAATAATGCGTGGGAACACCCTGTGAGTTTAAAGCCTATGTAAGACGGGGCGCTTGGGTGGCGCAGTCGGTTAAGCGTCCGACTTCAGCCAGGTCACGATCTCGCGGTCCGTGAGTTCGAGCCCCGCGTCGGGCTCTGGGCTGATGGCTCGGAGCCTGGAGCCTGTTTCCGATTCTGTGTCTCCCTCTCTCTCTGCCCCTCCCCCGTTCATGCTCTGTCTCTCTCTGTCCCCAAAATAAATAAACGTTGAAAAAAAAAATTAAAAAAAAAAAAAAAAAGCCTATGTAAGGGAAAACTATTGGCCGTATGCTATTCCTATAGATGTCCGACAATCCCTCAATTACTGCTATTTATTAGTTACATTTTCTATGATGACTCCCAAGTCTGTCTGCATCCGTTAGTTACTGTGCAGAGCTGCGGGCACCTGACGTGACCAGGGAGCGTTGGAGGAGTGTTTCCGGGGAGTGAGTCTCTCCCCTGCCCTGGGGAGGCAGCACAGGGTCAGGGTGGGGAGGGGAGCTTCCGGCCTCCCATGAAGAAAAAACAGGATGGCCCAACACGCAGTGAGTGGCCAGAGGCATCCAGCGGGTGAGCTGAGACAGCAGCAGAGAAGCAAGATGATGCCTTCTGGCTGCAGGGGGAGGGGTGGGGAGCGGGCACCCGGGAGGACACGAGGCAGGGGCTGGGCTGGGGGAGAATGGGGTGGGGGGACTGTGAGTTGGAGCAGACTGATCAGTGACCCCCTGACAGCTGCTGCCCTAGCTGACCAAAGCATGGCGGGTTCAGCTCACAACTCGCAGGGGTCCCTTGATGATACTGTGGCCTCAGTTCTGAAATGTAGAAATAAGGTGATAAGAAGAAGAACAATACCTATCATTTGGGGAATGCCATCTCCATGCAAAGTGGCCAGTAGCCGCGTCTCATTTGGTTACTGTTCTAGTCTATTCCTTGAACACATTAAGTTCCTTCCTGCTCTGAGCCTCCGTGCATGCTGTTCCTTCTGTGGGAATGCTCTTCCTCTCACTGCTCCCAAGTCTCTCAAACCTTAGTCTCAGGTGACCTCCTAGGAAGGGCTTTCCCTGACCGGCCCCCTAGCCAAGCTTTCACCTGCCTCAGTACTCTGTTCCTGCCATCTTCTTGGCTCCTCTTGACGACAGTGACTAGAGTTTGTCCCCTTGTATTTCTCTTATTATCCCTATTTTACAGACAGTTACTAAACAGCTGCTCAAGGTCACGGTTAAGGGCAACTCCAGACTCTCATGCCCAGAAGTGCCAGAGGCAGAGCGCCCAAGCCCCCTGGGCTTGCCTCTGACCCCTCAGCTCGCGGCCAGGTCTGGGGTGCTGTGGAGATCTGCACCTCCTGGAGACCCCCAAACCTGACGCTTCGAGTTTCCTTCAGAAAGACCCCCGGAAAGCAGGGTGATGCTGTGCACGCAGCCTGAGCCCGCGAGGGCAGGGATCACTTAGCAAAACATCTGCATGACAGGCTATTCGAAGGTCGTGTGCCTCTCCCTTCTCTGAACCCCAAATCCATCTCTGGTCTCAACCTTTCAACCGAGTGCCTATCACCGCGGACTGACTCGTATCCCGGTCCTGCTTTGCTAAGCAGGTTATTGAGTCCCGGAGGGCTGGGATCGGGTCTCCTACTTATTTTGTGGAGGAGCACACACAACGAACAGCAGTCAAGCTGACAGCATGTTGGCAAGGGAAGGTTCTGCCAATAAATCAATGACGTTAAAGCTCTGACAAAGCCATCAAGGTGCCTCTCGTCACCCCCCATGCATCTGGTGGCTGGTGAGGCCACGGAGCATCACTTCCGGAGTTGCACGCCGACCACGCAGCTGGTGTGCACGCCCTTTTCTCGACCCTTGACCCCAAGGAGGGGCAGGGTACGGGCTTGGTGGCTCCACCAGAGACATCAGCAGGCCCAGACCCTTGGGTCCCAGGAAGGCCACCGTGCCTTGTGATTCGGCCCTTGGCTTAATTTCAAGGTGACAGGCAGAAAGGCCGGAGCCCCTTCCTTCCCGACTTCCCAGCCGTGTCCAGATGTGGCCGTGGCCACTTTGGTGGCAATTTTCTCACGGTCACCTCTCAGGTCCACTAAGGCAAGGGGCGGAAGTTGTAAGGACACACGTGGCCCTCATACAGGTGTTCTTTTCACAGGGCCAGTACAACTCTTTCCAGAAGGAGCATGCTTACTGACACCTTTGTTCTTCCTAAATTGGTCTCTGCGTGAAAACCTGCCTCCATATTCCTTAGGAGCCCGACTGTGTTTCCTCCCTCTGTCCCCTCCCAGGCCGCCCACCCCCCCGACACTTTCTCTGTGCCTCACCCCGTCCCCCCTTCAGGAACCCTTGGCACACCAGTCAACTACAGATGGTTGGGCGTGGCAGCCCCACGTCCATGGGGACAACGGCTCTGACCTGTGCCTGATGCAGGACATCTGCATGGGAGGGGGGGCCTGGGACTCACCCAGAGGGTGGAGGGAGCTCGGGGGCCTCCCGGGGGGGCTGCGGTCCCCTCGTCAGCGGCCTCTGCACTGCAGCTCTGGGGCTGTGACCACTCTGTCTCTTCTCCCATTTGCTGCTCGCCTTTGTTCTTCTGTTTTCTTATGATCTGGGGAGGAAGTGGGTGACACAAGGGGGCAAGTTACTGGCAAGGCCTTTGGGTGCTGGGTGGAGCAACTGGGGCCACCTCTGGGATTTTTTTAGCCACTTTCTTTTAGCCACATTTAAGGGCTTAGTTTCAACAGAATACCAGCCTGTTCCAGATCTGCCTTAGGGTAAAAACGACACAACTACAGCCCTAAACATTCTACAGCACTTTGCGGTTTATAAATAATCCTTTTGTGATGCTGACAACTTCTATTTATTAAGGGCCAGCACATGCCAGGCTGTTTCAGGCACTGTATATGGTCTACCTCATTTAATCATCGAAATAATTCTCAGGGCTATGTTCTATAACTCTTCCCATTTTATGGATGAGGAAACGGGCTCGGCGAGGTTAAGTTATCAGTTAAGGCCATAGAGCTCATGAATACTGGAGCTGCATCTCAAACCCAGAGTCTCTGGCTATAAATCCTGGTTTTAGGAAGTGCTGGCAGAGTCTGAAGCGGGCAGGTACCAAGAGCCGTCAGGGAAGGCTTCTGCTCGTTTGTACTGCTTGCTACGTGGGGCACAGCCATTTGGATATAATGAGTCCATTTATACAGTGGTGTCTGGGCTCCCAACCTCTTGTAGGCAGGAAGCAGCTGAGAAAACGGCTGAGCCACTGATCTGAGTGTATCCTTCAATGTCTTTGTAGACCAGACAGGATGAGAAAGCGGGAGGCCGAGAGCCAGGGGGAGTGATGAACTGATGTGCCACGCCCTCGGGCAGACCAGGGCCGGATGGAGGTGTACCCCCATCTCCAGAGTCCTGTACCAGCCGTCTGTGCCCCCACAGGGTGTGTTCGACCCGTGACTTGTTTGCTTGGTTCATAGGTCTCCGGCTTAGAAGCAGCCGAATCTGGGTTGAACGTACTTTGAGCTGTGGGTGGGATGAGACGCTTGGGGGTCTCTGGGTGGAGTGAGTGTGCACGGCATAAGGGACATGGATTTTGTGACCAAAAGGGACGACCAAACGTGCTCATCGCTCCCCGCATGCAGTCCTTTGTTGGGTGACTCCTCATCGCTCCCAGGACAGGGAGAATATACTTCCCACCTTGGCTGTGGCTGACTGTGCGCCTTGCTTTGGCCAATGACGGGTGAGGAGGGAGTGGGTAGCGACAGGTGTCAGGGTGGGGCCTGGGCCCTCGTCCACACCACTGTTTCCTCTTGCTCTCCCGTGCTTCTGTCCTGGCTGTGTAGCTGAAGTGCCTTCAGTCCGGCCCCAGAACGAACACATTGCACGGGCTAGATCCCAACCCATAGCTCGAGATGGGGTCACTGCAGATGCACGCGTGAGAAAGAGACTGCGGTATGATAAAACGTATGTGTGGCCTTTGACCCTGGTTCCTGGCACAAAGCTTGGAGCGTCGTTGTTAGGCTAATGAGGTGATGAGCTAGACCACTATACAGATGGAGGCTGGTGGCCAGAAAAGCCAACCATGCGAACCATGGGACTTTCAGCCCCACCTTCAGCCTCCCTCGGGGCGAGGGAGGAACTCTGTGCACCCGACTGGTGCATCCACTGATGTGCTGGGAGTGAGTGTGGCGGGCGGAGAGGGCATGGAGGTCTGCACACCCCTCCTACACAGGCCTTGTTACCCTCTGTATCTCTCCATCTGGCTGTTCGTCTCCTTTATGATAAACCAGTAATTGGAAGTACAGCGCTTTGCTGAGTTTTATGGAAATCATCCGACCCGAGGGCAGTCACGGGAATCCCTGAATGTGTAGTAGGCTGGACAGGAGTGCAGTAACTTGGGCGTACCTGAAACTTCACTGGTACCTGGAGTGGGGGCACTCTAGTGGGGCTGAGCCCTTGGCTTGTGAGGTCTGTGCTAACTCTGAGTAGACAGTGTCAGAACTGAGTGGAATTGAATTGAACTGAATGGAACTGAATTGAATTGAATTGAAGAACACCCCTGTGGCGTCAGAGAATTGCCTGTGGGACACAGAAATAATCCTGCTCAGAGGCACAGAGTTTTGGGGTGGCTGGCTTCTCAACAGTAATTAACTGACACACCATGTAAGGGACAGTTTAGGGCATAGAGGTAGCAGGGGGTGACTGCAAGTTTTCTTCAGCAAGAGACTATTTGAGAGATGTGAGAAGAGGACACACGTATACACACGCACACACGTGCACACACACACTCGTGGGAGGCCCAGGGAACAGGAAGACAGTGAGTAACCTGCTCCGTGCTGAGTTCCTGGCTCCCCACCCGCTAGCTCCATCCATAAAGGCAACCATATTCGACCCCTCTGCTTACGTTTTGCCGGGCAACGCAAATCCTTTCGCATTGGCCCCCAGAGCACAAGAGGGGACAGTGACAAGGCACAGAAACGGCGCCCAAGGCAACAATGGTACCCACGGGTGCGCCTCAGCCGGCCAGAGGCCCTGGTCTGGGCCAGGGTGACGAACTGCAGTGCGGGAGGCCAGGGTCTACCTACCTTCTGCAGGATGGTCGTGGCCAGTTCGTCCGTCAGCTCCTCCTTGTGGTCCCGCAGGTAACTGGCCTCATTCTGCTTGTCCTGCGGAGGGAGGGAAGAGAAGGGCCGCATGCTGTGGGTGGGTCAGGGGACCCGGCAATCACTTTCTTGGGAGTTCTGACCACAGAGGCAGAGGGAGGGTGGGCCCAGCCCTAGTCAAGGACAGACACCATGAGGCCGGTTTGCTGACAACCTATACTTCGTCCTGGCGGCCAGGACCTTGACCCGCACCTCCCCGCAGGGAGGAGAAGGGCGTCGTACCAGACTGTCCCCGTAGGCTTCTGCTTTGGAAATTGCCTCCTCGATGGCCTCTTCAGCCACCCGCAGGGCGACAGCCAATGTGTCCATCATGCTGTGTCCTAGACAGGAAACAGAACACAGACCACTTTCGGAAAGGGAAAGACAGGTAAAATGATGGTTCCACTTTACTGCTGCTGTTTAAGTCTTGCAGGGGCCCGGTGATAAGTTCCCCACCGTTCACCCTGGCCCCTAGTGGTTCCCACTCACCCTCGACTCCAGCACAACAGAATCGCTGCAGAGTTATTATCTCTCCCTTTATGATTCCCATATCTTGGGCTTCCTTCCTCTGGTCCCTGCTCTGTAACTGAGCTGGTTTCTGGGGACCCCAAGCCTTGGCCCAAGCGTTCCTCCTCTGAAAATCCTCCTGTCTAGATCCCTTCTGTCCACCCACCTTGGCTGGATGTCCATCTGAGGTTCTGCAGTTCCTTCCCGTGGGGCCAGAAAGACTGTCCCTCCCCCCACAGGTCATTCTCAGAGAGCACGACTGGATCACACGGTCCCTCTTGTGGCCTAACACTGAGCATGGCTCCCGACACACAGAGTGGCTTACGGATAACTGCACAGAAGGACTCCATGTAAGGAAATACTGGTTCTTCTAAACCAAGTCTATCACTAACAACTCTGACCAAGTTCACCGAGCTCAACCACCTGCTGGCCCCAGACTGAGTGTCACATCCACGGCCACAGTTAATCTCTACAAGAATCCACTGAGTAGGTGCCATCTGACAGACAAGAGAACTGAAGCACAGAGAGGTCAAGCAACTTGGCCAAGGTAACTCAGGGAGACAGGAAGAGAGATGAAGTTGGGATCCAGACTGTCTCCAAAGCCCTCGATTTTAACCGCAAAAGCGAGACAAATACAAGCTAACGTGATTTAAAGTCTAATGCTATCATTATTTTTAGCAAGCGTATTTTTTGCAAATGGCATATTGTTTGCAAATGGCAACGGGTGGATAGAAATGTCCCCATGTCAAAGGACTTTTGCAGGTGACAAAATTCTTTAATTTTTTTTTTTATTTTGGAGAGAGAGAGAGAAAGAGAGAGAGAGAGAAAGAGAGAGGGAGAGAGGGAGAGAGACAGAGAGAGAGAGAGAGAGAGAGAGAGAGAGAGAGAATCTCAAGCAGGCTCCACATTCAGCATGGAGTCCAATGTAGGGCTTGGTCCTGGAACCCTGGGGGGTTGACCTGACACTAAATCAAGAGTCAGACCCTCAACCAACTGAGCCATTTGGGTGCCCCAACCAAATTCTTTTTGGATCTAAGTGATTGGAAGAGTTCCGCTTCCCCAGAAGCTAGATTTCTTCTTCTTACTTGAAAGTGCGAATTTCTATCATCCCTCCCTTAGTTCAGCCCGGAAACCTGATTCACACCAGGCACAAGAACACAGGTCTGCAAGGGCTGCGTGCCTATGTCTCCTTTGCCCGGATTTCAACTTCCTGTTTCCATTTATAATCTCCTCCTCATGCATTATTTAACACATGCAAACCTCCTGAAAGCTGCCTCAAATCCTTTGTAGAGCGAGACTAGGTGTAAATACATCAACTCACTCATTAATCAATCAAAAAAACTTAATTCAAGCTTCTTAGGCTCCTAAAGACACAAACGTGGACCCAGATTGGCATCTGGCAGACATGAGTAAATCTCTAAAGCCAAGCCAGTCAAGCTCAGAGCGATCCAGCCGGCTGACGGGTCCACTGTAAGCTGACTATGATGATACAAGACACCCGGATCGGGGCGACCCAGGTCGAGGCTCTGCGCACCTCAGGGTGCCCGACTGAACATGTATGTTCCCTAATGTCTCCATACGAACAGGCTACAAGATTGAGGTTGTCATGACACCCAGTACTCCCTGGAGGACACTGAATTTCCCATGTCTCTTCTTCAAGATACTAGCCAATATATTTGTCACAGAAGAAGTGCTTGTAAGCTCTTGCGAGTTCTGTGAGGGGCCCCATGATGCCTTGAGAGACAAACCAAGTCCACGCTCTTGTGTGCTTCCCAGGCTACTGGGCGGCGGGGATCATTACCCAGCTCCACAGGTCCCGCGCCAGTACGAGCCTGGAGCCATAACCCAAAGGCTCTGAATGCTGAGGTCGTGACTTCCAGAGGAGGAGGAAATGGAGCACTGAAGATGGTTTAGCTTGAAAGTGAAGGTTCAGGTCGGCGCCACACAGGGAAAGACTGCTGGGGGGTGTAGAGGAAGGAGAAGAAGCCAGAGGCAGACTGACCTAAGCTCAGAAGGCCAGCAGACAACGGGGTGGTCAGTTTTAGGCATCAACCTGGCTAGGCTACTGTCCCCAGTCATTTAATCAAACTGGGGTTATGAAGGTATAGCATCTACAGCAGTTGACCTGAAGCGAAGGGCATTGCCCTTTAGGTAACGTGGGTGGGCGTCATCCAAGCTGTTGAGAGCAAAGGCCTTAAGGGTACCAACTGAGGTTTCCGAGAGAAGAAAGCCTGTCTCAAGACGGAAGCATGGACTTCTGTCTGAGTCTCCCACCTACTGACCTACACTGTAGACTTCAGGCTTACCAGGCCCCACAACTGTGTGTGAGCCAAGTCCCTAAAATAAAATAAAATAAAATAAAATAAAATAAAATAAAATAAATCTGTGTGTGTGTGTGTGTGTGTGTGTGTGTGTGTGTGTGTGTGCATATGTCCTACCGGTTCTGCTTCTCTGGAGGACCCTGGTGGATATGAACGGTCACTGAAGGCAATATCAATACCAGGGAATTGTGGGCAGGAGGTGCTCAGGCCATGGATGTCAGAATATCAGGATAGAAATTGAAGGACAGAATTGGAAACAGAGCTGACAGGAACTTGAGTGGCTGGGGCGAAGTAGCAGGGAGGGGGGCTGAGGGAAAGGGAACTCTTGCCGGTGGAGCTAGGCAGCTGAGGCCCTTGATTAGGATGGGTTGAGGTTCAGATCACTGTAGGGTTCACAGGGCTTAATAATCAAGCTTTGGAAATGTGAGTTTAGATCTCTGGGCTGAAATGAGCGCCGGGCATTTCAGCCTCGGCAGTGAATGGAGGTGCGCGGGGGGCACAGGGGTGTAAGGTACCCCGTGGAGAGGTTCCAGGCGGCAAGGATGGGGGAGGACGGGACCTTCCTGGGAAGGCACCCAAAGGAGAGAACGGAGAGCAGCTGTAGGGCACCAGAAGCCGGGGACTCAGGAGGCTCTCAAGGTCCAGCACTCAGGAGAAGGAGGTGAAATAGTGGAGAAGGTTTTATTTGAAACCGGAAGTTTGTTTGGCGTTTAACTTG
This sequence comes from Lynx rufus, assembly GCF_022079265.1. Classification (NCBI taxonomy): domain Eukaryota; kingdom Metazoa; phylum Chordata; class Mammalia; order Carnivora; family Felidae; genus Lynx; species Lynx rufus. The sequence goes on along the minus strand of NW_025814867.1, from coordinate 7,957,341 downwards.
TGCTCTAAGGGGACTATTATATTGGTATAAAAAAAGGAGAAGTGAATCAGGAAATGACACATTCTTTAGAAGAATATTTTTATTTTATTATTATTTTTAAATGTTTATCTATTTATTTTGAGAGAGAGAGAAGCAGAGAGAGAGAGAGATTGAGAGGGAGAGAGAGAATCCCAAGCAGGCTCCGCATTGTCAGCACAGAGCCGGATGCGGGGCTCGAGCTCACGGACTGTGAGATCATGACCTGAGCCAAAACCGAGAGTTAGACGTTCAACTTACGAAGCCACCCAGGCACCCCTGCAAGAATATTTTAATATGAGCTACGCGGGTGTATTCATTATTATATTCCAACTCCGGAAGATGGTATTGGAGCTCTGACTCACCAGGTGATGTGAGGTACCCAGGGGTGGGGTAGCAAATGCGTTTCTTTAGGCCACGCCTTGTGTATACTCACCAATTTCGACGATGGAGTCACACAAGTGGCAACAACAAGAATGCCCGTGGAGACTCACACACAGCCACAAGCAGTTGTGTCCAGCGGTTACAGGGCAACCGGGAGACCCTGATGGGCTCTGAAGGTGTTCCTAGCCCTCCAACTTCCCGTTAGCTATAAACTCTTAGGCAAACTCACCTTCAGACTGTCTATAAAATGTTGAATCACTGCCTGACACACTTCCTTCATTCTCCAGGTTTGCCTCGAAAAAGCTTCCTCCTACAGGGAGGGAGAAAGCGGGACAGAGAATAGGATTATCACAGGTCCCCAGGGAGCACAGGTGCACGGTCACAGAACTGGCAGGTCACCCGTACCCACTCTGACTAAGCCAGCTTTGCAAACAGGTTTAGGGAACCGCTGGGTTTTATAATAATGCTACGGTTTGGGACCAGTCACCCTTTTCTTCTCACACTGATTCGTGGTGTAACGTTGTTGCCTCCCCTAGCTTTCTTCCGGTACCTTCTTTGGAGGCAGCGTGGAGTCAAAAACAGAACAACAGATCGAAGTCAGAGACAGGAAAGGTTGATTCCTGGACCTGCAAATTACTAGCCGTGTGACCTTGAGTCTGTGACTTAACCTCTCTGACACTCGGCTTCCTTACTAGAAGAAAGAGAAATCTCTAGAGCTCGTGACGGTGATGAGACCCTGTGAGTTTGGTCTTTAGCTGCGGTCTGTGGCACGGACCCACACAGCTGCCTTTAGCTAATGATTTAACTATCACCCTTCTCTTCTGTAGAAGGGAGTCCACGTGGAACAAGCCCAGAGATAGCCAAGGTCAACCCCCTGGCATCTGATCTTTGAAGGCCCGCTGCCTCTCCTCTGGTCTTCTTTGAAGCGAACACACAATCCTAATCTTAATCCAGGCCGGGCAGAGCAGTTGGCTAAGCCCTTTTTAAAGCCCTTTTCCAAGTTGGGGATTTTTATGATATGTGTTCATTCATCAAATGAGATCTCTGAAGATGGGGATGATGGACTGTTTTAAAGTCACTGGATATTATATCCTTGGTACCCAAGATAGCACCTAACAGTGGGTGGCTCAAGAAAAATGGATTGAATTGGATGTTGGTGGGAACACTGATGGAACCCAGAAAATAAATATGGGTCTATGTGCCTTAGCTCAAAATGGGGCAAATGCCAGTAATGCTATGTCAAACTAAGCAATGGGCCTCCAGTGCTTATAATACACCCCGTGCTTTCTTGGATGGCTGTTAGGGGGGCTCCCATGTGGGAAATCCAGGGGTAAATGCTATAGGTATTTGAGGCAGGTTTAGTAGCTGGCTACCTTCACGAAACAAGCCATTAGTGGGTAGCCTGTCATGGCGACTCAGTCTGACCATATATCATTCTCTGTGGTTGTGTTTTTTGCCCAGCCTTTCACAATATATATGAAGTCCATTTATTCTAGCTCTGTGACCCTGAGGATGTGGCTTTGTCTTTCTGGGCCTCAGTGTCTTCACTTACAATGTAAGGCTTTAAGATGTCATCTCTGCAGACCCTAAGCTACAGATCTTAGTGCAACTATTTCACTGTGGCGTGGCTACAGCCAGTATTCATTCATCCATCCAGCCAAGAGTCCACAAGCACCTACTAACTAGGTGCCTGGCTCTGGGCTGGGTGTTAGGGTATACTGGTGAGCAAAGCCAGAAATTCTTGCTGCCCTGACCAATTGGATAGTCTAGTGGGAAAGAATTCATCAATCAAAGATTTATGTAAGTCAATGTAAAATTATAGATACATTAAGTGCCCTGACTGGGTGCTTCACAGTATGGTGGACATGTCTAACAGGGACAGTGAGTCACCAGGCAGAGGGGTGGTGGGGAGGCGGGCAAACAGCGTGCACAGGGAAGGCGGTGGGGGTAGCAGGTGCATCTGAGGACCGAAACAGGAGGCAGTGTGGCTGGGCTTGGAGACCCAGACCACACAGGGCACGGTGACCGTATCTTTATTTTTTGATCTTTATTCCAACAGCCACATGAATAGCCAGTGAAGCTTCCATGGAGGTGATCTGGTCAGATTTGCACGTCCAAGTGCACTCTGGCTGCCATCGGGAGAACGGCTTGGTGGGGGCAGTGAGGAAAGGCAGGGAGTGGAAGCCCTGAGTGCAGTGTGCTCTCGGTTGAGGGTCTCCGCCACCTACTGGGAAGAGCACTGAGGCAGGGCGGCAAGTGGGGGAATGGGCAGACCAGGAATGGTCTGGGAAACAGAGAGACCCGGGCATGTTTACAGATCAATAGGAAGGAACCAGTTAAGAGAGAGGCTGGCTTAGCAAGAAGGAAAGGATGCATGACCTTGAGACCTTCCTGGAAGGTGACAGGATCCAGTGTAGGGGCGCATACTACCTGCCCTGTGAAGGAGAAGGTGCGGTCATCTGCCGAGAGAATGGGGGAGGGTGGAGGGGGGAATGAGCAGAGAGAAGATCTAGAAATATCTTAGGGAGAATGAGCTGCCCAGAGGGCAAGCTCTTGCTGTGCATGATTTTGAACCTTCTAGTACAGCATCTCTCCCCCCGTGTCCCTTTAAATTCACAGGTGGGATCTTTCAGTGTTATTTAGGAATGGCAGAAAGCGGCTGAACTGTTCTGGAAAGCACTGATGTGGCAGTCACACCAGGTCATCCTATCTTTCGTGAGTTGCAGGAACCTCTGATTTCACACGGCTCAGCATTTTCAAAAGACCACGTTTGGCAGTCAAATCCAGACGAAGGATGTTATAGACCTTTACGGGAATCACATCCAAAATAGATATACAGTGTTCATGAATAAAAAGGCAGGGTTTATTTCTCCCATTTTATTTATCCCATAAACGCGTATTTATCCAATAAACGTTTATTTATCCAATAAACGCGTATGTTATTTATCCAACTGTCTAGAGATTAAGTACATTAATAACGACTACATTTATCATTTCACGTAGTGCCGCTTCTCTCTAGGGTAACCATTAAAAATGTCACGCTCAATCTATCGGATGAATCAGGTGAGCACTCGTTACCACTGGACACTATATTTTTAAAAAATTTATTTACTTATGATCTGACCTCTCCAACTGGCCTGCTGGCTCTGGAATGGTAGGGTCTTGTCTGTCTTGTCACTCAAACCAGGTGGGCACACAGTAGGTGTTCAATACATGTTTGCTGCATGTTTACTAAAGGAATGAATACCTCTTAGATCTATCTGATGGGACCAATGGGTCTCCTTGTAGGCCTGGCCTATCCCGGTCACCTGATACGGGCTGTGGGAGGAGTAAGCCTAGCTTGGGAGGGCCGGAAGGACTGACGTGGGTGCAGGGCGGGCACCTGGTGGCTGACCCATAAGATTCTACGAACTCAATGAATTTTCAATGGACTGAGGGTGCTCAGGCCAACTACGCTGGTCCTGGGGGTGGAGAGGTTTCACAGGTACAAGGAGCTCCACCCCGAGAGTTCTGGAGCAGAGCACATGCCTTGCGTGCCGTAGATATTGCATGTTATGTTCTGACCATCACGATTCTGAAAACGAGTACCCTTTGCTGGATCTGAAGATGGGCCCATTCTTGTTTAGAATGCTTGCTGCATAGGGCCGCCTGGGTGGCTCAGTCGGTTGAGCAGCCGACTTCAGCTCAGGTCATGATCTCGCGGTCCATGAGTTCGAGCCCCGCGTCAGGCTCCATGCTGACAGCTCAGAGCCCGGAGCCTGCTTCGGATTCTGTGCCTCCCTCTCTCTCTAGCCCCTCCCCTGCTCATGCTCTGTCTCTCTCTGTCTCAAAAAATAAATAGAAACATTAAAAAAAAAAAGAATGCTGCTTCACAAATTGTGGTCAGGTGCTCTCTGGGGCTCTCCATCTCGGCTGTGCCTTAACATACCCCATGGAGCTTTACAAAGCATCTGTACTGGGCTCACCTCCACAGATTCGGAAGTACGTGGCTGAGCGTGGAAGATGACCCTGTCACTGGAAGGTGATTCTGGACTGAGTATGTACGGTTGGGATTGAGGAAGACAGGTTAAAAACAATGCAAGGGTGCTGGGTGATAGGTGGGAGCTCATTGTGAGGGCGCCCCAGTCATTTGGCGTAACCGGGAGGCCACGTGTGCCCTGGGGGATTTCCCTCTACTTGAGGCGTGACTGAATTTTCTAGGCGGTGTGTAGAATAAATCCCATTGTTTCATGATCGCGGCTTATCAGCTTTGAACATGATCTCACAAACTGTTTCTTGTCCCCTGGTCTTCGCTTCTCTTAAACAGAAATCTTAGTTTAAATGGCGCCCTGAATCATGAAAGCAACTGACTGGAATGCTTCAGCGAAGCGTCTTCGTGCCCGCAAAATGCTTTCAAGATTAAGCGAGTGCCACGCTGAGGACAGAAGATGTGCCAGGGGTTGAGTCACACTTTGGGGACACAGAGGTGATGAAGCTATTGCTTCACAGGGTTGAGCAGGAGAGAGGCGTGCAAAGCATTCCCTGAAGGCCCGGATGAAGGAAGTGGTGAATCCCGGAAGGCCCAGAACCCAGATCTGCCTCTATGGTGGCAGACAGCTACCCCCAGTGGATGGTTTTCCTCAAGAAGTGACGCGTGAAAATTTCAAAGCCCTGAGCTGGCCCGCTTGGGACGCATGTCTGCCTGAGCCACCCTTGGGGCCTGAGGGAGAGAGGGGAGGAGAGCAGACTTCGTCTTGCAGTAGGCAGTGGAGGTCTGAATTTGGTGACTGGTATAGGGGTACACCAAGCAGACCTGGGGGTGTATGTGAGAGAAAAGAAAGGATGAGATGCAGTCAAGTGAGCCAATAATATTCTGGAAACTTCCTGAGGTATCTCTCTGGGTTGAAAAACGACTGTTAACAGGATTCCTCTCAGGCTTTATTTCTTTTTGGCCTCCATTCCTGGAGAAAAGGTTTTTCGAAAAACCAGCAAAGCGAAGATAAAAATAATCTGTGGAAACCTTCAGCACTGCTCTCTTAGCTTAGGCTTCCTGAACGGTTTGAAAGATAGAGTCTAGCAACCACCACAAAAGGCCCTAATGATTCTCTGTGTTTAATGCGTCCTTTAATGCTTTCCTCCCTCGTCTCAGTGGCTGGCATATTTTTAGATAAGACATGGCCATAGACTTTATTGAAAATACAACAATGTAAAATAATGACGGCAAAAAAGCTCCAGAATGAGACGGATGAGATCTTTTTTCCTTCCCTCTTTCTTGTGGATAAAAAGCATTTACCTGTGTCAGCAAAGTGTTGGAAAAAATCTGTCTTTAGATAGAAGGGAAAAAAAACAACAACAAACACCAGCCTTTTTTTGGAGGATATGCTGTTCATATTCTGACAACGATTTCTTTCTACTGGCTAGTGTAATAGAACTGAAGAATATAATTTCTCCTTCTAATTACATTGGTTGTCTTAACTGTATAAAAACAGCGAAGGTAGAATTAGTCCTTCAGGCTTCCTGGGAGAGAAGCCTGGACTCTCCCAACACATCAAGTTCTGGAACTGGTGTGAGTAGAATTTTGGAGTAGGAGGGCAGGGGAGTGGAGGGCATACCTCAGAGTACAGACTAGTCTATGTGATCAAACAAAGAGGACTTTCTGACGTTTTAATCTTTAGGGGGAGACGATCCAGAATCTTTGATTTCTAGGGATCTAGAATTAATATGTCCACAACACGCAGAAATACTTTGGTCTTCTTTTTTAAATGTTAATTTATTTATTATTTTGAAGGGGGAGAGGGGCAGAAAAGAGAGAGAGAGAGAGAGAGAGAGAGAGAGAGAGAGAGAGAGAGAGAATCCCAAGCAGGCTCCATGCTTTGGGCACAGAGCCCGACTCAGGGCTCAAACTCACCAACTGTGAGATCACGACCTGAGCCGAAATCAAGAGTCGGACACTTAACTGACAGAGCCACCCAGGGGCCCCAATACTTTGGTCTTCTCAGCACATTTGACAGCCCAGTGGGGATGCTGGCACGGGGTAACTCAAACTTAACAGAATCTTTGGTATTTAGCCTCCTACTTCTGATCCTCATTGGGGCCAGATAGTTAAGCAACTTTCTTGGTCCCAGTTGAGTGTGGCCGGTGTCGGGGGCCTCCCATCCCGGCCTCCTTCCATCCCACCAGCCCCGCAAAGACTCCCAGAGCAGAGCACCGCCCACGTACCTAGAATATCGAAGCACGCCCCGCTCTCCAGCCGGTGTTTCCTGTACAGGTTCTTCAAGACCTTAGCACTGCCGAAGCGTTTGAAGCGACTCTTCACGTTATTGTAGAACCATTCCAGAGACTGGGTCCTCAGAAGCCTGCGGAAAACACAGAATTAGAAAACAAAATCAGAATTAGAAACCGGAGTGACTAAAATGGTGGGTGGCCAAAGGTGCCGTGATACTCCGCAGCGCCTTCCATCAAGACGGGCAGCTGCCTTCTCCACTCTCGAGTCCGGGCTGGTGCGCGTGTGTGACTTGTTCGGACCGCGGAGATGGGTGGGTGTGACACTGCAGATCTTGAGCCTTACGGTGACCTCTCCTGCCGCTCCTGGAGATCCTGCACCCCGTGACCACGCGAGCAAGCCCAAGCTGGCCTTCGGGGTGCCCACGGACACTTGGCCCAAATCACCCCTTCCGCCTCAGGCAATGACCGGCCCATCTCAGACAGGTGAGCGAGGGAAAAGGTGACAGGGACCTGGCGAGTGACAAGAGTGATAGCAGCCAGGAGGACAGCAGCGAGGATGAGGTCCAGGCCACCCGGACAAAGAGATACTCAGCAGCGGTGTGGATTCAGAAGATTAAAGAGCTGACTCTGGTGATGAGGACACAGGCCAGCCTGTGGCAGTGACGGGGGTGGGGGGTGGCCAGGGGAGCTGCAGCCACAGCCGGAGCCACAGTACCAGTGTCACCCCCAGGGGCAGCGAGCACTCAGCCCAGGAGGCTGGCAGTGAAGCCACAGCTTTGGATTCCAGGCACAGTGACCGAGTCCCAGGGCCCCCGGGACTGGCGCCGACACGATTACTGTGCACAGAAACGCATGTTTCCAGCGGTCTCTTTGTGAGCCCTCCGCTTTGTTCGTTTTCCTCCCCTCCTCCAAACCTTGGCTGTTATTAAAGCCAGTCTCTCTTTAAACAAATAAACAATTGACTGGAGATGCATGAGTGGCCTGAAGAAGGACCAGCAGAGCAAGCATGCACCTGAGCCCATCCAAACAGCAAGTGGATAAATGCTGGCCATTTTAAGCCACTGACTGATACACCTGCTTAATAGCAGGCTTTGTATGTGATACTCCTGTTGCACTGACAACACCTCTCACTCAGCACGGGAGAGACAAGATTCTCCAGCCACTTATGCATTCAGCTGGGAGCACGGAGGGAAAGCAGTTTCTTGGGCAGTGCTGGAACGGTGGGTCCAGAACACTGACAAGATGCTTCTCTCTTTTTTTAATTTTTAAAAAAATTTTTAAGAAAGTTTATTTATATTTGAGAGACAGAGCTTGAGCAGGGAAGGGGCAGAGAGCGAAGGAGACACAGAATCCAACGCAGGCTCCAGGTTCCGAGCTGTCAGCACAGAGCCTGTGCACGATCATGAGATCGTGACCTGAGCTGAAGCTGGACGCCCAACCGACTGAGCCACCCGAACGCCCCTCTTTTTAAAATTTTTTAAAGTTTATTTATTTATTTTGAGAGAGAGCAAGACAGTGAGCAGGGGAGGGGCATAGAGAGAGGGAGAGAGAGAATCCCAAGCAGGGTATTGCACCATCAGCACAGAGCCTGATGAGGGGCTCAAAGTCATGAACCGTGAGATCATGACCTGAGCCAAAACCAAGAGCCGGATGCTTAACTGACTGAGCCACCCAGGTGCCCCCAAGATGCTTCTCTTTTTGGCTTGATGACATATTTCTAAGTCCCTTCCATTTCAAGAATAGCTTTTACTGTTACTTTTATTATGAATGTAATAACACATGCTCACTTTAGAGAATTCAGAAAAGCGAAACGAACATAAAGGCCTCTAATTCAATGGATGAACAAGCACATCTGTATCTACTCTTCCTCCCCAGATGCCAGTAAAATGGGAGAAGATACCCAAAGGGAAAAATCTACACAAACGAAGAATAGGGGTGAGAGCAAAACACCAGAGATTTTGACATATTTCTGGAAAATCGAAAGTGGATGATAGCATGAACGTAAGAGAGAATTCTGTCCTCCAGACAGGTACAGGATCTGGGCCTCCTGGACCGAGGGGTCCAACTTGGAGCTGGCTTGTGCCAAGAGCAGCACTGGTTGTGAGACGGAATTCAGAAAGCTGATCTAATGGCTACATACACAACAGTGAGGCCTCTCGGTCTCCATCCCAATTCCTATTCAAATGGACAACTGGTCCAGGATGCTTTGTCCTTAGGCCCCAAACGAAAACAGTCCTGTAATAAAATTGGACAATCTACTTGAAGAAGACTAGGGCTTGAATACAAGGGTCACACCTGGGAGTGAAACCTTCCTTGGGCAGCTTTGGAGGAGCAGCCCCCCCCCCCCCCCCGCCAACATCCTGTCCATCCACCTGAAGATGGGCCTGGCCGACAAACTTGGAGTTGTCAGTCAGCACATCACCCCCTGTTCAAAGGACAGGTCTGCTGGAAATACTAGCCTATCCATATTAGCCATCTTTATTAATCAGCCAAGTCCTTTGTTAAAAAATATGAATAGACAACCAGAGATCACTAGAAATTTGAAACAATCCAATGGATTGGGAAAGAAGGACCAAGAGAAACTAAGAGGGAACTTTTAAAAAGAGAAATGAAGGTAATCTAGGGTAATGAAAATAGCTCTAAACATTCTAATAAATAACAGTGATTTGAAACGACACTGTACCTCATCCATATAACAAGACTACGTGATGTGAAAAGTAAGTAATCAGGCAATAATAGTTTCTTGGACACAGAACCTATGATCGGTGTAATCTTCCAGAATGCAGAGCAAGCAGTCAAAAAGATAGGACTTATCGGAGAAAGGAACATGAGGATCAATTCAGTGGGCTCAGCATCTAACAGGATTCCAGGAAGGGAGAAGAGGAAAGAAAAAACATCAGACATATAACAGAATAAAAGGGGCCCAAGCTAAGAAAGGCAAAGGTATTTAGGTTAAGAGTCTACCAAAGGCCAAGCAGAATACATTAAATACCAAACAAAACACAGCAGACAATCCTACCTACATACATCTAAGATTCAGACCCTCAAAAAGATGAGGCTTTGAAGGCTTCCAGACAGAAAAAAAGGGCATTTTTGCAAATGAACAAAAATATGAATGACATTAACATTTGAAATCTGTAACACCGAATGCAAGGAGGCAATGGAGCATGGGTTTCCTAAGCCCAGAGAAGAAGGAACAGGAACTCAGAATTCTATGTTCAAACTGTCATCGGAGGAGGGCCCAATAAAGATATCTTCAGCCATGCAAGATCTCAGAAAGTTTATGTGCTTTCTGGGAGGAAGAAAATTCTTAAGGTAAACCATAGGAGAGTGAAAAAACCATCTAAGAAAGAGGAAATCACGGCCCTCTAGAAAGAGGGAGTCGGTGCAGGGATGGGCAGAAGTCTCAGGTGCTAGCTGCACAGCAGGTATGAAAGGCGGGCAGTGCAAACAGGCCATTCAATAAGCACATAATTAAGCGGCCAAACGAATGTAGAGAGACGCTGAAGAAGGAGGCACATCTTTCTTTTGGCAATAAGAATAAAGAAAGATAATTAGAAGCCCCGGGGAAAACAAAAACAAAACTAAAACGGCAGCTCTAGAAAGCGACGGGCTAATCAGGAAGCACATTCAAGGCCGTCAGGTTCTGCCAACTAACGAAGCAGAAGAAAAGAGGCAAACGGCTCGTGGCCCCGGGTTCGAGGCCAAGGATCACATTTCCTTCTCTCTGCGGACTTGACGACAAGACTCTGGTCTGTAGCAAATTGTATATATTGTATTCCATATATAATATATGCATTATAATTTTATATGTACAACGACAACACCATTTTACTTGTCACACCCTATTTATAGACAAGGCATGAAAGGCCCTCCCTGTCAAGACGTTTGCATTTTTTGCTGAAAGCGAAACCAAGTCATCAGCTGGCCTGAAAGGAAGCCCGGAAGCAGAGAGAGGCCGGAACAACACAGACGGCTCACGGAGGCTAACCTCCTCATCTTGCACAGTGGGGTCCAGACCGGCTTCTCGAATATATGGACAACCATCACGGTTTAAATATGTCATGTAAAGTGACAGAGGCCACCGGGTATTAATAAAACTTTGGGGGGAGGGGAAAGAGGTAGCAAGGACGTGGGCCAGGCATGAAAGTCTAAAGTTGATGAGTCAAGAAATGGTAAGATCAACACGTTAGTTAGAATTTTAGCAGTAACCCCAAGGAACGTTTACAGGTGACTGCTTGGGGCATTGGGACTTGGCATGTTGCTGGGGGCATGAGATCCTTTAACTTTCATATCATTTTATATTGCTTGAATTCTTTTTTTAACCAGGTACACGCATTAACGTAAGAGCACTGAAATAAAAACAAAAGGGGCGTCTCGGTCAGGTGGGTGGCTCAGTCAGTTAAGTGTCCAGCTCTTTATTTCAGCTCAGGTCGTGATGTCACAGTCATGAGCTCGAGCCCCACGTTGGGCTCTGTGCTGGTCGTGGAGTCCGCTCAAGATTCTCTCTCTCCCTCCCCCTCTAACCCTCTCCCCAGCTCATGCTCTCAATCTCTCTTTCTCTCTCTCTCAAAAAAAAAAAAAAACATAAGTAAAAGAAGTTTTTTTTAAAAAATCACCCCAAAGTCTTACCACTGGAACTTGACATCTGAAGTGTTTGTTATGGACTGAAAGTCCCTATCCCCACAAAAGTCCTATGTTGAAACCAAATCCCCGATATGATGGTACCTGCGGGTGGGGGGCTTTGGGAGGTGGGGCCCTCATGAACGGGATGGTGTCACTATAAAAGAGACCCTAGAGCGCTTCGTCCCCTCTCCTACCGTGTCAGGACACAGCGAGAAGCCGGCCGTCTATGAGCTGGGAAGCGGCTCCTGGCCAGACACCAAGTCTGCCCGTGCCTTGATTTGGCCTTCCCGGCCTCCAGGACTGTGAGACATATGCTCCTGTTGTTTAGAAGTCACTCAGTCTGCGGCATTGTATGATAGCCGCCGGGAACAGGTGGTATGTGTGGGTGTGTATGTGTGTGCACACGTGTGTGCATGCACGCCTAACGCAACACACATGGGGAAGACAGTGTCGGTCTCAAGTCTGTTGGTGCAGAAGGGGCCCCAGGGCCAGTGTCGCTCTGAGGGACCACGTTTAAGAGGGAGGAAGCTCCTCCCCCTTCCGATAAAGCCCAGCCGACAAAAGCTGTGGGGCAGCATCAGTGCAGCCACCACGAGTACCCAGGAGGCAGTGAGGGTGGCAGTGGAGGGGCACCCCCCGTAAAAGGCTCAGGACTTCACTGAAGAGAAGTTCTGGACGGGCTTGCTCCTGAGCACATGCGAGGGACCTCCAGTACATGTAATTCGCACACTGTCTTTTCTTAATTTGTTTTTAACGTGTATTCATTTTTTGAGAGAGAGAGAGAGAGACAGAGCCTGAGTGGGGGAGGAGACACAGAATCCAAAGCAGGCTCCAGGCTCCAAGCTGTCAGCACAGAGCCCGACGCGGGGCTCGAACTCACGAACCGTGAGATCATGACCTGAGCCGAAGTCCGACGCTTAACTGACTGAGCCACCCAGGCGCCACCCCCCCCACCCCCACCCCGACACTGTCTTTTAACAAACATGGGATCACAATGACTTCGATCCCGCAGATGCCTTCAGAGCTCAGTCTGTCACTTCATTCAAGTCTCGGCACAAACGTCACCCCCTTGTGAGGCCCTGCCTGGCCACTTTGGCTAGAATACCACGACCACACCAACACGTCTTGTATCGCTCTCCTTTTCTCTCTCCGTTTCCCCATAGAGTACTTCTCTGCCCCTCACGTGTCATTATATATAATTGTATAGAGTTACTTACAAGTTAATATGCTGATGCATTAATTAATGATTGTTAAATTGGTCACGATTTCTTTCTCCTTTCCAACAGAACGTAATAAGCTCATGGGAAACAGGGTTTTTTTTTCCCACTCCTGTATCCTAAGTGCCTAGAGCCACCGTGTGCACACAGCGGACACTCAATAAAATCCGGTGAGTGAGGGACACACACTGTGCTAACCTACTGTTTTCACTTGCTATTCCTGATTGAGTTCAATGTCCTTAAACAGTCTTCCCCCACAGCACCTTTGGCAGTCCCAGGGTTCTCCGCGGTTTGGATGCAGCCTGCTTTACGTAACTGATCTCCTATCTTCGGACGCGGAATTTTTCCCCATTTTGTTTTCTATTAACAACAATTCTATGACACGTATGTTGGCGGCTATGGTTTCACACAGCCACGATTGTGGATTCTAGAAAAGGAATCACTGGGCTCACAGATATCAATCTTTCATAAAGTTTGTACCAGAAAGCTTGCTCCTCACCTGGGCGTGAGATTCTAAAATCCTCAACGTGGCCTCACATTGAAAAGAAAGCCCCAGAGGAGTGGCTGATGGCTCCGTGCAAAGCCCACCTGTGGTCCCTACGTGCAGCCCAGGAAGGAAGGCAAGCATCACCTCCTCCGCACTCCGGTTTGACCCCCAAGAGGGCATTTAGAGGCTGGTCTCCGCTGAGGGGAAAAAAGCAGCTATCCAACAGCACGTACCAAACATCTCATCCCTTTTATTTAAAACTGCATGACATCACCCGTATCATTGCCATTAAAACAAATGGACATGGTTATGCGAGGGCTTGTTCCGTCTTAGGCACTGTGCCAAAAGCTTTCCTCGAATCCTTTTATTTAATTCACAGAGCATAGCACGGGGAGTTAAGACCATGCGTGCTGAGGCAGGTTGGGACTGGCCCAGGGATTTGCTACCTGTGTGGGTGCTGAGCAAATTCCTGTCTGTAAGCCTCAGTTTTTTCGTCTATAAGATGGGGATGACAGTAACCACCTCGTAAGGCGGTTTGAGGATTTTTTTTTTTTCAACGTTTATTTATTTTTGGGACAGAGAGAGACAGAGCATGAGCGGGGGAGGGGCAGAGAGAGAGGGAGACACAGAATCGGAAACAGGCTCCAGGCTCTGAGCCGTCAGCCCAGAGCCCGACGCGGGGCTCGAACTCATGGACCGAGAGATCGTGACCTGGCTGAAGTCGGACGCTTAACCGACTGCGCCACCCAGGCGCCCCAGGCGGTTTGAGGATTAAATGATAGAACACAAGCAGTAAGTTGCCTGGCGAAACATGACTTCTTAAGACAGCTCGGTGATTTCTTAAGACAGCTCCACAAGGGTGAGCCTCATTGGGATAGATGGTTAAGTCGAGATGTAGTAAGATTGACTGTGTCGCCCAAAGGAGCAAAGTGCGTCAGCAGGGATTCAAAACGGGAGCTCAACCATGCAGATGTGCTCGCCACGGGCATTCAAAGGGAAGAGAGATTGGCTCTCCTTAGTGCATTTTCCTGTAGCATTTTAATTTACTACAAAGAATAACTGTCATTTAGTTTAGCATCTGTCACTTTTATCGAAAACCCATACAGCTATTTTCAGAATAAACACTAACATGGCAGACAGGAAAAAAGTACAGAAGACTTTGTCCTTGGAAACCATAACATCTGGGCTTACGATTTATTTGATAGCTTTAAAAGCACAAACGGAATGTGACTCTAGAAATGTTCTCCAGGCCACGTGCCCGGTGCACTGCCCTGCTCTCCGAGCCGTCGACCATCACAAAGGACCTGTTGGTGGCTCAGCAACGTGGCTGAGGGTCCACAATGGTCCTGTTGGGGGATAGTTGTTACTGTGCTCCACATTCCTTCGACCAAAGGACATTCCCTGTCCTTTTGGGACACTCACCCTTCCCTCCTAATGGAGGGTAAGTTGTTCTGGAAAACCTAGCGCCCCTTCCCCTCGCTCCCCCCCCCCCCCAACACCGCCCTGGTCAGCATGTGGGTGGTCACACGACACAGAACAGCAAACCCAGGTCAAGATGGAGGTTTTTGCTGCTGCTCTTGGAAGGCGGGGTGCTGCCCTTCTGCTGGGCTGGCCCCACAGAGGAAGGAAAGCCCAGAACTGCTGGGGCCATCCCGCCCATCACTTGGGGGGATATTTGTGGTCGTCTGGACAGAAGCAGATCTGATGTTGGAAAGGGACAGGATCCTGCTGCTACACTTCGAACACGTGTATCTCCTCAAGCCCAAGGTCAAGCCCTGGACTTGTCTATTACGTGAGCCAGTAATTTCCCTCTCTTACACCTTTTGGAATTGGTTTCCCTTATTGGCAACCAAGAGTCTTCATACCTCAAGTATACAAAAGGATGAGCTCTTTCCTCCCTGGTTATACCCAAACTTTTGGCATTCAGAAGCGCGTTAGTGACCTCTAGAGTGGAAGCCCCAGTGTGCTCAAGTCTTGGAGTGGGACCAGGGCACCGCCCTGGGCTGCTGGGAGGTGGGAGGCCGGCACCGAATCCTTGGAGAATGACTGTCAAAACCACAGCCTGATTTGGGAGCAGAAAGCTTTTCTCTTACAAAGTGATGTGTTTTAGACTATGTTTTGACTTAGCGTTACCGTGGAGAGCTTTCCTGGAAGTCAGGCAAGGCTCGGACAGGATGACCTTCATTTCATATTAGCACTCTTATCTCACTTATTTAAAATCTCAGGGCCCAGAGGAAACTCATGGGACGCACGTGATTCGTGGGGGAGGGGTGTGGGGAGGGGGCTGTGAGGATGCCAGCACCAGCGGGGACTGGGTAAATGTGCTCCTGGGGGCTCCCTGGTCTCAGGGAGGCTGGAGACCTCAGGGTAGTCCGGTCTCCAGCCTCCACCTGAACGGACATGACTGCGGGCAAGAGCGGACGGGAAGGGAGGAACCTCGTGTCGGCATCCTGCTCGAGTGGAAGGCAGAATGGAATCCTGTGCGTGCATGTGGACTCCTTCACTTGTCCACTCACCCATTCTTTAATTCCCTCGCTATTTCTTGCGTGCCCCCTGGGGCAGGCACCGTGCCAGGGATATCGGCGGTCACGCACAGATAAGGCGGCTACCCCTCAGTGCTGCCAGACTAATCTCAAAGAGTGCCAGGTGCGTCATGAGATGGGATCAAAAGGAAGCCACAGGTATCTCAGGAGTGGCCGGACATAGGCTTTGGCTTCTGGATTATTCCCTCCGGTGGATGCGACACTACGTGTGGAGGAGAGGAGACGTAGGCAGGGGTGGGAGCCACCCTCCTGGTGACGAGGCTTGCCAACAGCTTCCCAACCCGGAACCGTCCAGAGGGACCCTGCTTGACTTCCCTGACTTATTCTGTAAATGATCCCGAGTTATCCCTAAGAATGTTTGCACAGCGATTCTCAGCACGCTGTAGTTTCACCAACGTAAGGCAGAAAACAAGACTGGGCATGACAAACTACTTAGATGATGCGACTAACCATATGCCACAGGGGTATGCCTAGACTTGTCCTTCAAGACCTCATAGACCTGTCAGGACAAGAAGGTGCCCAAGGGCCCGAGGCCATGGGTGTGGCCACCTTACTATGAAGCTCCCGAAGGAGTGAGTGAGTGGGTGCTGGGCCCCAGGACAGGCTGGGTGAGCCCCTCGAGTTACACCGGGGAAGCACAGCACCGTGGAAAGAGCTGTTCGAATTCAAGGTAAGCACAGTCCGAATTCTGGTTCTCCTGCCGTCCTGCGAGGTCACTCCGCCTCTTGGTGCTTTGGCCCCCTCTGCAAAGTAGCCGGAGAGGTGACGTGACAAACAAAAGATGCAGCATGTGCCGATTGCGGCAACAACCCACCTCAGGCAAGTCACTTAACCTCCCCCTGCCTCCGTTTCCTCACCTGTAAAATGGGGATAAGCACGACAACCATAGCGCGTAGGGAGCAGCTGCCGGGCAAATCCAAGTCAAGTGCTCGGCCCTGACACAACTCAACCGCTGTCCTCACTGAGTTCGAGGCGCTTCAAAAGAAGTGTATGTAGAGGAAGAGGGTCAGGTGTCCCACTCTGAGAGGGTGACAAGAGAGCGGGGTGTGACAGTGAGGGGGGGCAGGGTAGGCAGACAGGTCAGGAGCCCTGTTGCAGGCTGGACCGACAGCGGGAGGTAGGACGGAACGCCACCTCCCATCAGAAACATGAGCACCCCACCTTCACAGACAGAAGCGCCCAACTTCCTCCCCCGGCCCCTAATGGTCTGTTCTGTCTTTGAGGAGACTGACGCTTCCTTATAAAGTGCTCGCAGGAGGCGTGCGTGTGTCCCCGATGGTTTCACTCTTGGAATCTCCCCAGGGAAGCACTCACAGGTGTCCTCAGGGGTATTCCCTGAAAAAAAAACTGTGAACAGCCTTGGCTCATTCATTCATTCCTTGTTCATTCACTCGCTCGTACATCAAATACAAATTCATTCATGAGCACCCACCACACGCCAGGTGCTGGGGTGAGCACCGTATCCTGCAACGGACAAAATGGACAAGGTTTCAGACATTCTAGGTGGAGGAGACAGGAAGTGCAAAGGCCCTGGGGCCTGGTTTGCTTCCAATATCTGAACGACAATAACAAAGAGGTAACTGTCTGGAGGGGAGTGAACCAAGTGAGGAGTCTGTCAATGAGAGAATGGTTAAGTAAACTGCGGTTTATTCATTCCACAAAAGATTAAAAGATTACACAGTGATATTAAACGGATGAGCCAGATCTACCCTTATCAACATGTTTAATCTATAAAACGAACTTCAGAACCCTATGGGCTGATCACGCCATTAACGTGAGTTGGAAGCATCACATAAAGTGACTATGTGTATGTGTATATATAGTTATATATAAGTTGCAAAAGTGAATTATCTGTATGGGAACAATGTGTCCAGTTTCAAGGAGAGAAGGGTTTGGAGTCAGAGAGGGCTCACAATGGAGCTTCAACAGAGTCAGTAATATCTCATCTCCATAAAATCTGTTCTTTTTTTTAATGTTTATTTGTTTTGAGAGAGAGAGAGAGAGTAATGTTTATTTGTTTTGAGAGAAAGAGAGAGAGAGAGAGAAAGAGAGAGGTCGTGAGCAGGGGAGGGGCAGAGAAAGAGAGAGAGAGAGAGAGAGGATCTTAAGCAGGCTCCACACAGCCAGTACAGACCCGGATGCAGGGCTCGAACTCACAAACTTTGAGATCATGACCTGAGCTGAAATCAAGAGGTGGACACTTAACCAATTGAGCCACCCAGGCGCCCCACCGTAAAACCTGTTCCAGTGGGGTCCATGAGGGCTGCCCCATCAGGACGGACACGACTGGCCCATGGGTGTCTTTGTAGCCTGCCGGGAACTTTGGAGTAGGCCTGGAGCAGTCCACAGTATAAACACAAGAAAACCCAGCAGAATCTGCAACACATATCTTGCCACCTATCGTCCTCATTCTTTTTTTTTTTTTTTTTTTTTTTTAAATTTTTTTTTCAACGTTTTTATTTATTTTTGGGACAGAGAGAGACAGAGCATGAACGGGGGAGGGGCAGAGAGAGAGGGAGACACAGAATCGGAAACAGGCTCCAGGCTCCGAGCCATCCGCCCAGAGCCTGACGCGGGGCTCGAACTCACGGACCGCGAGATCGTGACCTGGCTGAAGTCGGACGCTTAACCGACTGCGCCACCCAGGCGCCCCCCTATCGTCCTCATTCTTAAGAAAACCTCACCCAACCTCTTCATCTGTTCTCTAAGCACAAACCTTTATTGGAGCACTTTCCGGCGCTGTTTTCATAAATTATTTTAGGACCTGTCATCACTGCTAAGTGTCCACTAAGAGAAGAAGCCTCTGCAGACACACTTCACGGTCTGCACTACGATGCTGTGTCTCCTAAGATGATCTCCGCGAAGAGAACAAGAATATATTGCTTCGGGTTTTCTTTCCTTTTTTTTTTTTTTGTAAACCCCAACCACAACCGGCTCTCAAGTTGTTATCTTTCCTGGCTTCGCAGGAGGGTTCTTAGTCTGTGGGTGGATGAATTCTTGTTTTTCTGGTTGACTCAACAGACATCACTTTCTTTAAAGCTCCCTCGTGCCCTGCACTGCAGATCTCATGCCCTCTACCTTCCTCCTCATGCTAAGACCATAGGCACCCCCCCAGCACAAGCTCTACGTTCTCCCCAGCACGGAAAACTGTGTGGGCTGCACAGTGATCTCTGACCCCACGCCATCGGCCCGTCAACGTTTGCTAATCCCCACCATGAACCAATGGTCCATTAGCCACAGGAGTCTCCCCACGGCTGTGTGTCAGCCCCAACAAAACCCAATTTGCCGCCAGGCCCCAAGGAAGGAGGGCTGGACTGGGATGGGAGAATGTGTCCACGTCCAGACCGGACCGTGAGCCCATGCTGTGTGATGTCACGGGCTCGGCCGCTGGACACTGTGCCCGTCTCTGCGCATGGCCCCGGTGTAGCGCGGGGTCGGGTAAAGATTCTGCACCATCCCTGGGGACAGCCTGCGGTGGTTCAACCCTCTTGGACGGCCCGTGTTCCAACCAGGAAGGAAGGGCTGACGGCAACCTCATGCACCCAGGGTCGGGCTTCCTGAAGAGGTCTGTCTGGTGTCAGACTCTCTGGGGGGGTCCACACCCAGAGGGAACCGAGGTTTCTTCTTGGTCTAGCCCTGACCCAGGAAGATATCTAACTGCGGTCTTATGGTTTCCACTCCCCCAGCTGTGGGGCTTCTGGGAAATTGGTCTGCCGCCCAAGTAGTCTAGCTCTGGACGTATTAAAGTGTGACAGCGTCTGGTTCTCAAAGTCACAGGTGGGCACAGAGAAGGGCTAGGAGAGGAGGCAGCTGCAGTCAGAGCTGAGCACCTCCCGGTCCACGGCCACGGGGCCCAATCTTTTCAGTCTGAAAAGTGGGGGGAGGCGGGGGTAAGTACATTTGTTTGGGAAACTCATGTGTTTTTTTTAAGTTTATTTATTTTGAGAAAGAGAGAGCACACTAGGGGCAGAGAAAGAGGGAGAGAGAGAGAATCCCAAGCAGGCTCCACGCTGTCAGCACAGAGCCTGATGCAGGGCTCAAACCCACGAACCGTGAGATCATAACCTGAACCGAAATCAGGAGTCAGACACTCAACCGAGGGAGCCACCCAGGCGTCCAGGGGAACATCTTGGATGACAACGGGGCACCCGCTTGGAGTCAAGTTCTCTTCTGCGGCTAAAGTCCAACCAAAACAAAAGATGGCACTCCTTTCCTGCAGCTACGGAGAATCAGCAACATATTTTCTGCATTCTTTAAAGCCTTTTTCCCCATTTTCTCTCCGCCCTGTCTCATTATCCTGTGTCATGATGTCTTCACTAATTCCCCACTTAAGGAAGGCATCAGGAAGAAACTGGCAGTTCCATAGTCATTAAGGAAACTGGTCTCTTAAAAATGATATAAGCCCAGTTTAAATGGATTTTTGCCATCATTTATCAAGAGCCTCCTCAAACCAGGCTTTTTCAAATGGAATGTTTTTTGCGTGGAGAGAATTCTTGCTGCTGTGTCTAGAAACTCAGAACAGCCCCTTCCCACAAAGTAGAAGATTTAGAGAAGTTCTCATTTAAAAAAAAAAAAAAATTAGGGGAGGGGCGCCTGGGTGGCTCAGTTGGTTAAAGGTCCGACTTTGGCTCAGGTCATGATCTCAAGGTCTGTGAGTTCGAGCCCCATGTTGGGCTCTGTGCTGACAGCTCAGAGCCTGGAGCCTGTTTCAGATTCTGTGTCTCCCTCTCTCTCTGACCCTCCCCCATTCATACTCTGTCTCAAAAATAAATGAATGGTAAAAAAATTTTTTTTTTAAATTAGGGGGGCGCCTGGATGGCTCAGTTGGTTGAGCATCTGATTTTTGGTTTTGGCTCAGGTCATGATCTCGTGGTTTTGTGGGTTCGAGCCCCACACCGGGCTCTGCGCTGGCAGCTGGGAGCCTGCTTGGGATTCTCTCCCTCCCTCTCTCTCTGCCCCTCCCCTATTTGCACTTTTAAAATAAATAAACTTTAAATTATAAAAAAAATGAGGGATATTTTTCTAGCTAAGAGAAGCTTTAAGAAAGAAAAAAATATGGGGGCAGGGTAAACTTGACCTATAAGATATTAAAACAAAGGCATAATAACTAAAATAGTGTGTTATATTAAAAATATAAAGACAGGGGTGCCTGGTGGCTCAGTTGGTTAAATGTCCGACTTTGGCTCAGGTCATGATCTCACGGTTTGTGGGTTCGAGCACTACATCAGGCTCTGTGCTGACAGCTCAGAGCCTGGGGCCTGCTTTGGATTCTGTGTCTCTCTCTGTCTCTGCCCCTTCCCCACTCATGCTCTGTCTCTATCTCAAAAATAAATAAACATTAAAAAAGTATAATTACAAATAGGAAAGAAACCTGGAAGACAATGTATAAAATATAACTATTGATATCTCTGAACAGTGATATTATGGGTAACTTTGATTTCTCAAACTGTGCAAACATACACTATTTATTTACTTATTTATTAATTAATTAATTTACTTATTTATTTTTGAGAGAGAGAGAGAGAATGGGTGCGTGAGCAGGGGAGGGACAGAGGGAGAGAGAGAGAAACAGAAAGAGAGAGAGAGAGAGAGAGAGAGAGAGAATCGCAAGCAGGCTCTATACTCAGAGTGGAGCCCAACACAAGGGCTTGATCTCATGACCACGGGATCACCGCCCGAGCTAAAATCAAGTCAGACATGCAACCCAACTGAGCCACTCAGGCACCCCAAACGTATACTATTTTATAAACAGAAAAGAATGTCCTGCATCTTTATGAAGTTCCCAAGTAAAAGGAAGAGAGACCCTATTCCTCTATAGTATGTTAAGAAGGTCTATGGCCATGGGGAAGAAAGGGTAGGCGCTCCAGCCTACTCACTTCTGTGTGATATTGGGAAAGTCAGTAATTACTCTCTGTGAACCTCAGCGTCCTGATTTGAAAATGATGTTTACAAAATCTACTTCCCAGGTTGTGAAATGAAAGATAGCATCCCAAAGGTACGTAGTAGGAATGCATCCACGAAGGAGAGGGACAGGCTGCAAGAAACGTGTTAAGGAAAACGCTGAAAATACACAGATACATCTAGATCACAGAATATAAAATAAATTAGAAAAGTACAAAGCTTTGCTCACATGGATTCTAGATTCATGGCAGTTCACTATAACCTGGTGGCAGAAATAATCAACAAAAAAAGCTACATTCACTTAAAAAAAATTTTTTTTAATGTTTACTTATTTTTGAGAGAGAGACAGAGTGAGCGAGAGAGCATGATTGGGGGAGGGGCAGAGAGAGAGGGAGACACAGAATCCAAAGCAGGCTGAGCTGTCAGCACAGAGTCTGACACGGGGCTCAAACTCATGAACCTTGAGATCATGACCTGAGCCGAAGTCAGATGCTTAACCAACTGAGCCACCCAGGCACGCCTACATTCACTTTTTCTTTGGCAGGACGGGGGGCTGTAATTCTCCACAATTCTTAAAAACAACTCTCGGGAGTTGTAAGGACCATCCATCTTTATGAAGTTTCGTTCAATGCAGGTATTTTTTGAGCATTTTGCTGCGCTGAGTCCGGCAGAGGGTACTGGGCTTATAAAGGCGAGTAAAGCCCAATTACTGCTTCAAGGACTCACAGTTTAACAGGGAATGATACCTCCTGGCTTGGATGAGGAGGGCATAATGGTCACACAACCTGGTCACATAACCAGGGGAGGTAATATAAGAAGGGGATCAGGTTTGGGTGGAAGGTGGAAGTTCAACGAGGCCACCTGAATTTGGGGCGCCCATTGCAACCCCAAGTGGCAACAGAAATCCGGACGAGAAATATAGATTTGGGAATTCTTGGTCCATGGGTAGCAGTAACTAATTGATGTATCGGAGGCATAGATCTTCATCTGCTCTTACTGAGGAAAATGGAAACACGTTAGGTAATTTGCTGATTTGTCACTGAACCAGCACGTCCGGGAACAGAATACAGACCCTATTCTTGGGTCATTGCCTTGATGTCTGATCAGACCGTGTTTTCCTTCCAGAAATCCCGGTTCGTGTTCTTATGGAAAATTAGGGTTTCTGCCTGAAAGTTTAAGCTAATAGAAAGCTCCATATATCAAGGAATCAGAGGAAAACCTAAAAACGTTGTACTGTTTTCCTAAAGAACCCTCCACTTATCCCATCGTGAACACCAACACTTCAAGGCACTTACTGTGTAAGCAGCTGTCTACTTTGGTTTTTTTCTCTGACATGAGTCAATTTGTAAACATGATGAAGTCTCGTTAGAAGACCAGAATCGTAACACAAGAGCGGCACTGAAATTACAATCACATGAAGCTTTGCCCAAGAATGCCAGACTGATTGTGGTTCATTGGACTAAAACAATATAATTGTGGGAAGCGTGGAATTTGCCTACATTAAAACTGCTCAGATCCTGGCTGCTAGCGATGAAGCAAGTCTTCAGGCCCTCGGCCCCAGCTTGGCAGGGCACCGCATAAACTGAGTTCACACTGGGGGAAGACTGAGATCCTGTTATCTCTGCTTCCTGTATGGTCCCTGGGTGCCTTCTGAAGGCTTAAACGGAAATGCACAATCCCAGACCTCCACCCGCACCCTGAGACCTGCCCAATCAGAACACACATTTTGGCAAGATTCCCAAGTGACTACTCTGTTCCTCAAAGCCTGACAAGCACGTGCCTAGCACAATTAGCAGAGTGTTTTCTGAGACCACTTGATTCATTTTTCTTTTCAATTCTGACCACAACCCACTTACATAGACGGGAGACAGAGCAGCTGACTTGCCTCGCTCGTTCCCACTTTCCAAGGACAAAGAAGTGAGCTGGGTGATAAAAAAACAAAAACAGAAACAAAAAAAAAAAAACAAAAAAAGGAACAGAATAAATGGCATCCCCAAATTTCAGGTGCATTCGTTGTAAGAAAATAAAATGCCAAAAATACTGTTGACGCAAATGCAAATCATCATACGCAGCACGGTTCCTCCAAACAACCTACAACCAAATAAACAGTAGCGATTAAAACCCACAACCGGCTGAAGACAGTTTTGATGATGTCTGGAAAAGGAGGCATCCCCCCTAAAACCTGTAAGGACGTCTGTGACCTTGAGCTGGGCTTTCGCTTGTGCAGGATGCAAAATGAGAAGCTTCAGCAAGCACCAATGACACACTGAATAGCAGTAAAAGAGAAAGGGCTCCAGGCCTTTCAAACAGAGGGACTTGAATACAGGCAATTGGTTTCAGAGATAAGGAAACTGCTGAGACTCTAAACAGGGGACCCTGAGGGACTCTAGAAGCAAACAGAAGAGGGAAGCTGCCGCCCCCCCCCCCCCCCAGGGCTGGAGAAGGCATTGCCAGGGGCAGAGTCTTGGAGCCAGGAGCTCGGGCCACCGAGGAAATGATGCCAGGGACAGATGGGGGAAATTACTGGTACCTGGTCTTCTCTTGACCTCCCGCCCTCCCATCTCCCTCCAGGCCTGCCATTGGCCAAGGTCAGAAGAGAGTCAGCCCATGATAAACAGAGCAGAGCAAGGAAGAGCCAGGATGCAGGGTCTGGGATCACACAGCCAATGACTGGGACACATGGAATGTTTATGAACACCGGACTCCAAGGGCCCTTAATAATTCTCTTAGTAGGTTACTAGTAAGTAGCCTTAGCTTTTTTAAAAATTAAAAAAAAAATTTAATGCTTATTTAATAAATAAATAGGGAGGGAGGAGAAGGAGAGAGAGGGAGAGGGGGAAGGACAGAGAGAGAGAGGGAGACACAGAATCTGAAGCAGGCTCCAGGCTCTGACTTATCAGAGCAGAGCCCGATGTGGGGCTCGAACTCACGAACTGAGAGATCGTGACCTGGCCCAAAGTCGGATGCTCAACGGACTGAGCCACCCAGGTGCCCTTAAATTCTTTTTAATATTTATTTATTTTTGAGAGAGAGAGACACACAGAGTGCTAGCAGGGGAGGGGCAGAGAGAGGGAGACACAGAATCCAAAGCAGGCTCCAGACTCTGAGCTGTCCGCACAGAGCCCGACGCGGGGCTCAAATCCACGAACCGTGAGATCATGACCTGAGCGGATGCTTAACTGACTGAGCCACCCAGGCACCACTAAGTAGCCTTGGTTTTAAGTTGAAATTGTAAGTCTGCAGAATTGTGACTCATCTGGCCACAAGAAGGGAAGAAAGAAATTATGTCCGGGGGTCGATTTGCAGCCATGTGCCCACAGAACATACCTTAGGACTTGCTGGTGTGGGGCAGACAGGGGGCTGGGTATTAGACTGGACATTAGCATTTACCACCTCTGTGGCCAAGGGCACGTTCCTAACCTCTCTGGGTGCTGTGTTCTTCATCTGCAACCTGCAGCTGCTAATATTTATCTGGCAGAGTCTTACGAGGCATCACTGGCCCGATGGGCTCATGCATCTACTGTCACTTGAACACAGTAAAAACTAAGAAAATAGGTATTTAATCTCAGAAGAAACTACAAATTCACTAACTCTAAGTTCTGTCATAAGCAAGGCTTTTTCTCTAAAGAAGTCAAACAAAGAGCCACCCGCCCCCTATGTGGACCATGGTACAAGGTCAGCAGGAAGACCTGGGTTTATCCTTTAGGACCAGTAACTGACGTCGCCTTGGGTCTCAGCCTCTTGATGTATCTCAGAGGGAAGCCGTGTGCAGGAACAGCTTCCCTCAGCGACAAGGACACAGCGTCTCCTGGCAGCACAGGCTCGTAGAGTCCAGAACTCTTTAACTGGGGTCCGTCATCCTGCTGAGGGCAGCTCACCCGGATGAGCGCTCAGCATTGCGGAGGGGCCCAGGGATTGCCCTGCTACCGGAATCACTCAGCCCTATTCTGCTCAGCGAGACCCAACTCTTAGGAAGTATGATTTATTTATTTTTATTATTATTTTTGTTTTTAAATTTTTTAATGTTTATTTTTGAGAGAGAGACAGAGCATGAGCGGGGGAGGGGCAGAGAGAGAGGCAGACAGAGAATCGGAAGCGGGCTCCAGGCTCCGAGCTGTCAGCACAGAGCCCGACGTGGGGCTTGAACCCACGAACCGTGAGATCATGACCTGAGCTGAAGGCGGACACTTAACCGACTGAGCCACCCAAGCACCCTGAAATATGATTTCTAGATAACTCTTTGGATACAGTGTCCCTAAAATAAATGCAAGGCACGATTGCCCAATTCACCAAAAAGAGCCCACCAAACTTTTCTCCCCTAAATCTGATCCTGGGCAATTTATTTAACCTAGCAGAGCTTTTGCGTCCCCAGATGCAAATGAAGAAAATGAATATTTCTTCAGGTTTTTATAAGGATTAAATGACATAACACACGAGAGACATTCAGCACACTATTTCACCCAGGGTAAGGTCCAGGACGTGTCATTTCTCATTATCATCAACACTGTCATTTCATCCTAAGCCCTCTGCATTCTTTTTTTTTTTTTTTTTAGAAGGATGTGAATACAATCAATAAATAAAGAGTAAAACTAGACTTGGGAAGAAATGTGTTCCATCCTTACATTTCATCTGAATCAGAAGGAGACTTTAGGGTTAAAGTGGTTCTCAATTTTTCATTTTTTTAATGCTTATTTCTTTATCTTGAGAGAGAGAGCATGAGTGCGACAGGGGCAGAGACAGAGAAAGAGAGAGAGAGAATCCCAAGCAGGCTTTGCACTGTCCTCACAGAGCCCGAACACAGAGTCCATCTCACGAACCATGAGATCATGACCTGAGCTGAAATCAAGAGTCGATGCTTAATTGACCGAGCCACCCAGGCGCCCCGGTTCTTAATTTTTAGTAGTTGTGGAACGTGTGACCACCCAGCTTGCTGGGCCCTGTCCAGAGTTTCTGATCTGGTAGGTCTGGGAGAGACCTAAGGATGGGCATTTCGGACAGATTCCCAGGGGAGATGATGGTGCTAGCCAGAAGACCAGAGGGCCACGAGGTCGAGGACAGATTTGGCAGGTTGCGAAGAGCGCACAAAGATATTGTGGATTCAGGGCCGTGGGCAAACTAACAGACTGACAGTCAGGTGTTTGGAAAACAAGGTTCCTTCAGCCCTGACAGCAGACAGGCCCTGGAGCACTGAGTCAGAGCAATCAGTTTTGAAAAGGCAAGAGAGACTGGGAGGCTGGATGGAAAAGAACAGCCCTCACACTGGGACCCCTGTATGTCACTGGGAATTTGCAGACAGACTCGCCGGGAGGCTGCAAGCGTCACGTTCAGTTGATACGTGACAATGGCCATTAATGTGAAGCATCCCGCGAAGGGTGAGAAGTTAGAGCGGACAAATACTGAGAAGGAAGGACAGCGAGTTGTCTGACAAACCCACGGCTGCTCCTGGGCCCTCCGCGCGCAATGTCGCTAAACCCGCACGGCGTTTAGGGGGAGACAGATGAGGAAACTGAGGCTGAGGGACACTTGAGATGCCCAAGGTCACACGGCTTGACTGGGATTTTTAAATCTTAAAAGTTTTTAGTGTCTCGTGACTCAATCAGGTTTAAATTTTTTTTAACATTTTAATTGAAGTATGGTTGATATACAATGTTATATTAGTGTCAGGTGAACAACAGTGACTGGAAGATTCTATACATTATGATATGCTCACCACAATAAGTGTCGTCACCATCTGTCACCGTGCAACATTATGACGATAGTATTGACTATGCTCCCTATGCTGTCCTTTTCATCCTCATGATTTATTTATTTTATAACTGGACGTTTGAACCTCTTAAGGTGAACCCCTTCACCTATTTTTCCCATCCTCTCCGGCAATCACCAGTTTGTTCTCTGTATTCATGAGTCTGTTTCTTTGTGGTTGGTTGTTCCTTTGTTTTTTTTGTTTTTTGTTTTTTGTTTTTTTATATTCTACCTGTAAGTGAAATCATACGGTATTTGTCTTCCTCTGACTTATTTTGCTTAGCGTAACAGCCTCTGGGCCCACCCATGTTGCTGCAAGTGGCAAGAAGAACTCATACAACTCCCCACCAAAAAAAATGAACAACCCAACTGAAACACGGGCAGGTGACCTGAATAGACATTTACCACCCTCCCCCCGCAAAGATGACGTAGAGATGGCCAACAGACACAGGGAAAGATGCTCATCGGTAATCCCCATCAGGGAATTATTGCGTCAGGGAAATGCAAACCCAAACCTCAGTGGACCATCACCCGACTCCTGTCCGAATGGCTAGTACCAAAAAGACAAGAAATAACAAGCGTTGGTGAGGATGTGGAGAACAGGGAACCCTCGCGCACTGTTGGTGGGAGTGTAAGTTGCTGTAGCCACTGCGGAAAACCGTACAGAGGCTCCTCAAACCACTAAATATAGAAGCACCATATAAGCCAGTAATTCCACTACTGGGTGTATACCTGAGGAACACGAAGACATCAGTTTGAAAAGATACAGGCACCCCTGTTTATTGCAGCATTATTACTATTAAAAAAGTTTTTTAATGTTTATTGGCGGGGGAGGGGCAGAGCGAGAGGGAGACCCAGCATGCGAAGCAGGCTCCAGGCTCCGAGCTGGCAGCACAGAGCCCGATGTGGGGCTCGCACCCACAACCCACGAGATCGTGACCTGAGCTGAAGTCGGACGCTCAACCGACTGAGCCACCCAGGCGCCCTGCAGCCTCGTTTACAGTAGCCAAGATATGGAAGCAACCCCAGTGTCCGTCAACATATGAGTGGACGGAGAGGATGTGGTATATATACGACGGGGTATCACTGGTCCATGAGAAAGGACTGGGATTTGACCCCAGCTCCATCTGGCTGCAGAGCCCCTACGTCTCCACGGGACCACACGGATTATGGATGTAATGTGAAAACACCCACCCTGTACTTCCCACATGCCAGGCCATGTTCTAAGCCCTTTATGCAAACCCACCTGTCTAAGCCTCACAACCACTCTATGAGGTAGTGTTGTTCTTAGTACCCATTTCACAGAGAGGGACCGGAGGCTACATGGCCTGCCTGAGGACATATGGAACTAGGAGGCAGAGCCGGGATGGGGCCCAGCAGCCTGGCTTCGGAAGCCTTTGTCCATTGTCACTGCCCCGCACAGGCTCCCTTCTATAAAGCGACGATTCAAAAGGAAAATAAGCCGAGCAGAAGTGTGTGGCTTGTCTAAAGTTACGGAGGAGAGGGGCGCCTGGCAGGCTCAGTGGGTAGGGCATGCGGCTCTTGATCTCGGGGTTGTAAGTTCGAGACCCACGTTGGGCATAGAGCTCACATCAAAAAAAAAAAGTTACGGAGCAGCTGCTGAAAAAGGCTCGTGGTATCTGTGGGGGTCTGTGTGGAGATCCCAGCCGCCCCCCCTCCAGCTGCATTCTGCTGACCCACTCCGACTCATCTTTTCTGGATCCGATCACATTTTTTTTTCTCACCTGCTACTCTGCAGGGCCATCCCTGCAGCCTGTGCTAAACCCCAAGGACCCCCTCGGGCCAGCCTTTCTCTCCAGGATTGAGCCTCCCTGCAAAGCCCCAAACAGGGACAGAAGTGAGTGCAGGGAGAGAGTGTGGGCTGCCTGGCTGTCCTCTCCCTGTGTCACACCCCTAGCTCCAGCCCTGGCCACAGGAGTGATCAGTCCCCTCCTCCTTCTCCCAGTGAGCTGACAAAGTGTGGAACTTCTTTCTTCAGACAGAGCCACTCATGGCCGTAAAAATCAAAGGGTGCCGAAGTCACAGAGAGCACTCCAAGAGGGCTCCTGGTACAGGGAGGAGCCTGGCCCAAAGAAGCCCGTGACATGGCTGGGTCCACAGCTGGCACCCAGATCTCTGAGTTTCTGGAGGCTTTGCAGTCAGGCTCTGGTGGACGTGTCTTTCCACTGGAACAGGGTGGGTGGAAGACGGCTGCAAATTCTTTGCTATCCCCCCTTTTGAAAAGTGGAGTCTAAATTCTCCGTCCCCTTGAATCTATGTTAGCCTTGGCGACTTGCTTGTCCATTAGAAGATGGCAGAGGGCGCCTGGGTGGCTCAGTTAGTTGAGTGTCCAATTTCAGCTCAGGGCAGGATCTCGTGGTTTGTGAGTTCCAGTCCTGCACTGGGGCGCAGAGCCTGCTTTGGATCCTTTGTCCCCCTCTCTCTGCCACTCCCCCGAGCTTGCCCTCTCTCTCTCTCTCTCTCTCTCTCTCTCTCTCTCTCAAAAATATAAAATAAAATAAACATTTTTTTTTTTTAAAGGAAAAGAAAATGGCAGACATGTTGTTCTGGAGCTTCCGAAGTTAAGTCACAAGAAGTCCTGCACTTCTGTTCCAGGCTGCTTGGAACATTCTGGAAGTCTGGGACTGCTGCATAAGAGAGCTGTCCTGAGACCATTGGGCCACGAGACTGTGGGGAGGGCTGGCTCTAGCCACAGCCACTGAGCCCATCCTGTTTTCAAATTGAAGAAGTGCCCACGTTTGGTAATGTTTCCAACCAAATTACAATGTGAAATAATGTTTAATTCCATTCCACTTGCTGGAACTTCTTTCACAGGAGGCCAGGGTGGCTGGTGTTGTTAGAGACAATTCTCAAGAACACTTCCAAATTGGATAACACCAAGCTTTAGAAGATCCAACCACGATGGCGGTTTTTATTACCAACGATTGATTATTGCATGTTGCTTCAATCTACGCCAGAGGACATTTCTATAGGATTTAAATTATCAGGCCAGTCAAGAGCCAAACCACTGGCTGCTTTGTACAAGTCAGACATAGTCACAGAAAATAACTCTTCTCGAGTTAAAAAGTCATAATCTGCAGGCCTTCTGTTTAATTTTTATGTCTCCATTTCAATGTGAAATAAGAACATCGATCATCTTCTTAATTTCTATTTTAATACCGCTTTCCTGTAAGAATTGATACTCTGACCCAGCAAATTGATACATTTCCAGTCTGTCTGTCATTTATTTTCAAATTTGGGAGGTCATTTCTCTTGTTAAAGTCTTATGCTCATCGAACAGACTTTCAGAGCTCCTTCCTCTCATTGAAACTTACAGCTCTCAGGTGAAAACAACGTAGCACAGAAGTAGATGTTTGAAAATGTTGTCAATGAACATGGTTCCATTAAGGCCAGGAAAGTGAAATTGCAGCAGGCTCTACTTTTTATTTAAATAAAATAAAATATTTAAACTTAAAATAATGTGAGTTTAATACACCTACTTTTCAATTTTAAATGTCTCTTTTTTCAGGCTTTTTAATATTCTAGAAAAATTAACCATTAAAAATGCATATAAACATAATTCCTTATGTCCCAGTCTCTAACACAGAGACTTTGTACAAGATCTTGTCTTTATTCAAAATTTTTACATTTGGTTATATATATATATATTTTTTTTTTCAATATATGAAATTTATTGTCAAATTGGTTTCCCTACAACACCCAGTGCTCATCCCAAAAGGTGCCCTCCTCAATACCCATCACCCACCCTCCCCTCCCTCCCACCCCCCATCAACCCTCAGTTTGTTCTCAGTTTTTTAACAGTCTCTTATGCTTTGGCTCTCTCCCACTCTAACCTCATTTTTTTTTTCCTTCCCCTCCCCCATGGTCTTCTGTTAAGTTTCTCAGGATCCACATAAGAATGAAAACATACGGTATCTGTCTTTCTCTGTATGGCTTATTTCACTTAGCATCACACTCTCCAGTTCCATCCACGCTGCTACAAAAGGCCAGATTTCATTCTTTCTCATTGCCAAGTAGTATTCCATTGTGTATATAAACCGCAATTTCTTTATCCATTCATCAGTTGATGGACATTTAGGCTCTTTCCATAATTTGGCTATTGTTGAGAGTGCTGCTATGAACACTGGGGTACAAGTGCCCCCATGCATCAGTACTCCTGTATCCCTTGGGTAAATTTTACATTGTTTTGGTCTTTTGAAAACGTTGCAATATTATTTATCTTGATTATTAGTGTTTTTGGCACTGCCTTCACTTTTTTATTTTTATTTTTTGAGAGCGAGCGAGAGAGAGAGGGCACAAGTGAGCGAGAAGCAGACACAGAGAGAGAAGCGGGGCTAACCTGAAGCGGGCTCATGGTGTTTTTCACCAGCTCACCCAGAGCGGGGTTCATGTTCACCCAGAGTGGAGCTCCAGCTCACTTGATATGGGACTCGAACTCAGAACCGTGAGATCATGAATGACCTGAGCCGAAGTCAGATGCTTTAATGACAGCCACCCAGGTGCCTAGCACGATCTCAACTTTTGCACTTGAGGTGGGTGTCTTGCTCACCTCACCCCAACCTCTGCCCTGATGGGGCAGCACCATGTTGACACCTGTGACTCCAGGGCTCCAAGGTGGCCACGGGGCGCCTGGTGGTGGGCACTGTGCTAGTGGAAAGGAGGAAAGTGTGCAGTACAGCAGGTGATCCCAGGAGAGGGGGGAGCCCAAAGAGATCGGTGGCTGTACCCAGAGGGATGTGGTGGGGAATGGATGTGGTGGTGCCCGAAATACATACACTGGGGAGGAAAAGCGGTGGGGAAAAACAAAAGGAAAACAGATCCCGGGATGCCACGGGCCAGCTGCTGAGCCCTGTGCCTTCAGAGACTCCCAGAAATCCCGAGGGGTAGGGTAGCCAGGAGGGCTTTGAAAGGCTGGGGTCCTGCGTTAGCAGTTAGGGATGAAAACCAATGGAACACCGTCGTCCGAGAAAAGTCTGTAAGAGAATACGTTTCTGAGAAGGTCCGGAGGCGATGTATCAGAGTACCTCTGTCCCTTCTAGGACTTTCTTGGGCGTCATTCAGGCACTGCTGTGTCTCTTCTTTGCAGGCAGTCTGGCCTCGGCAGGACCTGCCCAGCTGTCCATATCTGGCCCTCAAGCAGCCCTCTCAGACCTAAGGCGGCTGGCACTGACCTTGCCCTAAACTTTCCATCTCTCAGGTGGTCTCCATGGCCCCCAGCTCCGCCCTCCTGCCCGACTCACTCTGTATGGTGCAGCAGGTTTGACTCCCATGCAACCAGGCAGCTGTCATGATGGGGTGTGGGGGACGACACGGTTTCGTTCAGCATGAATGTCATTGGAATATGGGTTTTCTTTTGCCTTCTCATTTATAAAGCTGATTGGGACTTTTATTTGTCAGAATCAACTTGAAGTGAGTGAGCCAATTTACGGGTGTTGATTTGAAAAGCTGCTGTCCTTGCTGTCGCTGCAGAAATCCGCACTCCGAGGGGGCGCCTGGGTGGCTCAGTCGGTTGAGCGTCCGACTCTTGGTTTTGGCTCAGGTCATGATCTCACGGTTTGGTGAGTTTGAGCCCCGTGTCGGGCTCTGTGCTGACCACACCAAGACTGCTTGGGGTTCTCTCTCTCCCTCTCTTTCTGCCTCTCCTCTCTCAAAATAAATAAATAAATAAACAACAACAACAACAACAACGACAACAAAGAAATCTGCACTCCGAGCCAAGCTGGCCCCGGAGAGCAACCCTGCTCCCTTCCTGTGTTCATCTGCATTATCTGGGGACGGAGACAGCAGAGAACAGTCAGCGTATCTGGATTCTTTCCCCAACCACATCACCCCGTGTGTGGCCTTCGGACTGTCAGTTTATCTTTCATGCATCTCACCTCCCATGGCCTCAGAATACAAATGGTCACAGTTTCCTCCAACCAGACTTCCAGGGACACGGGGTCGCATCGGATGTTACCTCATTTCTCACGTCCCTGACATGCTGATCTGTGCTGGTTTCGCTCTGATAACATCTTGCCATTCGTATCTAGAATCGTGTCCAGTGCCCTCTTCGGTTTATTCAGCAGTTTGATTAGTGGTAGCATTATGCTACATGGTGGGACGCTTTCCCTTTACTTTCTTTTACATGTTTATTTTTGAGAGAGCTCAAGTGGGGGAGGGGCAGAGAGAGGGGGACAGAAGATCCGAAGCGGGCTCCACGCAGACAGCAGCAAGCTGGATGCGGGGCTCGAACTCGCAAACTGTGAGATCATGCCCTGAGCTGCAGTCAGATGCTCAACCGACTGAGCCACCCAGGTGCCCCTTTTCCTTTAAATTAAGTTCCAAGATGGTCGTTGGAACAGGATTTGATTACTGTTAATAGTAGCCAATTCTGGGCTCTGGCTATAATGTACACACGATGTATTGCTGTGCAAAGTGAAAGTCAAGGACTCTGCTGTATTAAGCGAGTGGTTAAAGATATCGTAAAACCATCTCTGTTTGTTCATAGCAAAATACCTAGGTTGAAACTGTTGGGGCTGACATGTATATAATAATCTCTGCCACTTGCTGAATGCCTACTACGTGCCTGCCATGGAGCTAGGTCCTTTTCGTCCCAAAAAATAAGACTGAGACAGGTCAAACAAAGCCTACAGAGCTGGTCAGGGGGAAGCCAACATGGTCTCTTTTTGCCTATGAATTTTTTTTAATAAAAAAATTTAAAAGATGGGTCACAGAGTTTAAAATACCATCCGTGTTCCCCCTCCCTCCAGTTCCTCTCCATAGAAACAAACGACGTCACCAGTTTCTTGTGTACCTATTGCACACCCAAGAAAATGCTCACCAAATATTCCTTTCTCCTTTTTTGTCTGCACAGCATGCCATCACATGCTGCTTTGTACTTGCTGTTGTCTCTCTCTTTTTTTTTTAAATGTTTGTTTATTTTGAGAGAGAGAGCGCGAGCATGAGCAGGGGAGGGGCAGAGAGAGGAAGAGACAGAGAATCCCAAGCAGGCTCCACACTGTCAGCACAGAGCCCAATGAGGGGCTCGATCTCACAAAGCACAAGATCTGACCTGAGCGGACATCAAGAGTCAGACGCTTAACCAACTGAGCCACCCAAGCGTCCCTTCACAAGAACACAGTCTGGAGAGCATCCCCTGTTATAAATAAAAAGCTTCCTCATTCCTGTGTAGGGGTATATTATAATTTATTTAACCTGTGCCCTATTGATGGGCATTGAAATTGTTTCCTAATTTGCTATCCCATCAATACACCCATCCTTTTGCATATGGGTGAATGTGTCCGCAGGATAAAAAGGATTGAGTGTTGAAAGGTACGTGCATTTCAATTTCACAGATTGTGTACAATTTTGTCCCCTAGGGGTTACCTCAACTTCTCCCCATCCTGCCTGCAGTGTGAGTTCCCTGAATCTTTACCAACAGCGTGTTATCAAATTTTTTTAATCTTTGCCAATCTAATAGATGAGCACGGGTGTGCTACTGTAATCTAATTTGTATTTATCATATTATAAGGGAGGCTAAGTGCCATTTCATTTGCTGAAGAGCTATTTGTGTTTAATTTTCTAAAAACTCTCGATTCGTTTTCCTCGTCCCTTTATCTATTATTAGGTTGTCGGGCTTTTTTTCTTTTGGACTTGAAGGAGCCTCTATATGTTAGTACAACCGCAATGAACTGACTGAAATTAAGTTTGATGTCGGTGGGTGGGAAGTATCCAGACCCACATGTTTTCCAGGCAGAGGTAAGATTTGAACCCAGATACGCCTGCAAAACAGCCTCCCACTATATCCTACGGCTTGCTGTTTCTTTTCTGTCTCTACACTAACAGAATGCACCGGGGAATCAATATATCATATTGATGATAACAGAGGGTTCTTTCTTCAGATGTGCCATTACCCTCAAGGGAAGAAATAATACCAAGGTACGTGAGGGTGCTAGACATATACAATAAATAAAAGACACTTCAATTTGGAAATCTAAAAAAAAAACAAAAAACCTAAGTACATAGAAGTGGGAATAATCTGGAAAGGAGGAGAACACACATGGGTAGAAGCAAACCAGTCACAGGTTACTTCAAGCAGTGGAGGATAATAGCTAAAAGGGTGGAGTCTGTGATGTGATATTAATGGAATTACTTTTCTATTAACCCAAGTGCCGTGTTATAGCTCTGGTGAATCACACGTTGTAGCGTAGGACTCTCAGTTCCGTTTCTGACGTCCAGTTCCCAGAATCAGTGCTGTTATTTCACTTCTGCTTTTATGTACCATGTGTCTTTCCAGGTTCTCAGATCAACATGTTAGATGGAGGATGTAATGTCTTCATTAATTTAATTACCAAATGTTCCTAATGTGACCACCGAGAGATGGTGCGGTTACAAAATTTTCAAAATAATAAACTTTCAGAAAGGGGGAAAAAGGATTGGAAGGCACACGTGGCCTTACCGGATGCTATAGTAATATTGGCAGGGAACTGCCAAGAGGTCACAGCCGTGGGCTTGGCTACGTGTCCCCGACTGAGATAGAGATGGG
The DNA here is from genome assembly GCF_022079265.1 of Lynx rufus. Classification (NCBI taxonomy): domain Eukaryota; kingdom Metazoa; phylum Chordata; class Mammalia; order Carnivora; family Felidae; genus Lynx; species Lynx rufus. The sequence goes on along the minus strand of NW_025814867.1, from coordinate 7,921,677 downwards.
AGAGGGAGGGCAGGGAATTAACGTAGGTGTGGCCTCCATGGAGGTCATGCAGCTACGAATGAGGAATGGCTTGAAATATATTTCTGTATGGCTCCCGAAAAAAGGGCTTCATAGTTTAAATAACAGTTCCATTGAGACTGCAAAGTAATCTTCAAGCCGACAGATCATTTTAATGTTTCTTAAATACACTCATTATTTCTTGTCTTTTTGTACTAGTCGTTGTGACAGGTGTAAGGTGGTATCTCATTGTGGTTTTGATTTGAATTCCTGTGATGATTAATGATGTTGAGCATCTTTTCATGTGTCTGTTGGCCATCTGTAGATCTTGGGGAAAATGTCTATTCAGGTCCTCTGCTCATTTTTAAGTTGGAGTATTTTTTTTTTCTGGTGCTCAGTTATATAAGTTGTTTATACACACACACACACACACACACACACACACACACACCCACACACACACACACCTACATACATATATACATACATACATATGTATGTATATAAAGTTTTTATTTAAATTCCAGTTAATTAACATACAATGTAGTATTAGTTTCAGGTGCACAATAGATGATTCAACATTTCCATACAACACTCAGTGTTCATCATGGGGGCACTCCTTAATCCCCATCACCTATTTCACCCATCCCCTGCCTCCCATCTCCTCTGCTAACTATCAGTTTGTTCTCTATACTTAAAAGTTTCTTGGTTTCTCTCTTTTCCTCTTTGCTCATTTGTTTTGTTTCTTAAATTCCACACGAGTGAGATCATATGGTATTTGTCTTTCTCTGACTGATTTACGTCGCTCAGCATAACACTCTCTAGTTCCAACCATATCATTGCAAATGGCAAGATTTCATACTTTTTTATGGCTGAGCAATATTCCATTATATATATATCACATCTTCTTTATCTATTTATCAGTAAATAGACTTGGGCTGTTCCCCTATCTGGGTTATTGTAGATAGTGGTGCTATAAATATTGGGCTGCATGTATCCCTTTGATTTAGTATTTTTGTATTCTTTGGGTAAGTACATTGTAGGGTAGGGTAGTTCTACTTTTCTAAAGTTTATTTATTGATCTTTTGAGAGAGAGAGCAAGTGAGCACGTGCTAGTGTGGGAAGGGAAGAGAGAGAGGGTGAGAGAGAAATCCTAAACAGGATCCAAGCTGTCAGCTCAGAGCCTGACACAGGATTCGAACTCACAAACAGTGAGATCATGACTTGAGTGGAAACCAAGAGTTGGACTCTTAACAGAATGAGCCACCCAGGCACCCCACGGACAGTTCTATTTTTAATTTCTGAGGCACCTCCACACTGTTTTCCACAATGGCAACAGCAGTTTGCATTCCCACCAACAGTGCAAGAGGGTTCCCCTTTCTCTATATCTTTGCCAACACCTATTGTTTGTGTTGTTGATTTTTAGCCATTTTGGGAGGTGTGAGTCGATATCTCATTGAAGTTTGATTTGCATTTCCCTGATAATTGGTGAAGTTGAGCATCTTTTCATGTGTCAGTTGGCCATCTGTATGTCTTCTTTGGAAAAAGGTCTATCCACGTCTTCTGCCCATTTTTTAATTGGATTATTTGTTTTTTGGCGTTTAAGTGCTTTATATATTTTGGACACAACTCTTGATCATATCTTTTATCAGATATGTCATTTGTAAATATCTTCTCCCATTCTGTAGGTTGCCTTTTAGTTTTGTTGATTGTTTCCTTCGCTGTGCAGAAGCTTTTATTTTGATGAGGTCCCAGTAGTTCACTTTCGCTTTTGTTTCCCTTGCCTCAGGAGACATAGTTAGAAAGTAGTTGCTATGATCAATGTCAAAACAGTTATTACCTGTGTTCTCTTCTAGGGTTTTTTTGGTTTCAGGTCGTAAATTTAGGTCTTTAATCTATCTTGAAATTATTTTTGTGTATAGTGTAAGTGGCCCAATTCTTTTGCATGTTGCTGTCCAGTTTTCCCAATACCATTTGTTGAAGAGACTGTCTTTTTCCCATTAAATATTCTTTCCTGCTTTGTTGAAGATTAACAGTTATTGGTTCATTTCTGGGTTTTCTATTATGTCCCATTGATCTATGCATCTATTTCTGTGCCAGTACCATACTGTTTCAATCACCTCAGCTTTGTAATATAACTTGAATACCAGAATTGTGATACCTCCAGCACTGCTTTTCTTTTTCAAGGTTCTTTGCCTATTCAGCATCTTTTACGGTTCCATACAAATTTCGTGATTGTTTGTTCTAGCTCTGTGAGAAATGTTGGCGGCATTTAGATAGGGATTGCATTAAATGTGTAGATTGCTTTGGGTAGCACAGACATTTCAACAATTTTATTCTTCCAATCCATAAGCATGGAAGGTTTTTTCATTCTTTTTGTCATCTCCAGTCTCTTTCATCAATGTTTTATTGTCTTCAGAGTACAGGTCTTTCGCCTCATCGGTTGAGTTTATTCCTAGGTATCTTCCTTTTCTGGCGCAGTTGTAAATAGGATTGCTTTCTTAATTTCTCTTTCTACTACTACGTTATTGGTATATAGAAATGCAACAGATTTCTGTATGTTGATTTTGTGTCCTGTGACTTTACTGAATTCATTTATCAGTTCTAGAAGTTTTTGGTGGAGTCTTTTGGGTTTTCTATATATAGTATCATGTCATCTGCAAATAGAGTTTTACTTCTTCCTTACCAATTTGGATGGCCTTTTATTTCTTTTTGTTGTCTGACTGCTGTGGCCAGGACTGGCAGTACTATGCTAAATAGCAGTGGTGAGAGTGGACATCCTTGTCTTGTTCCTGACCGTAGAGGTAAAGGTCTGAGTTTTTCCCCATTGAGGATAATATTAGCTGTGGGTTTTTCACGTATGGCCTTTAGTATGTTGAAGTATGTTCCCTCTAAACGTACTTTGTCAAGAGTTTTTATCATGAATGGATGCCATACTTTGTCAACTGCTTTTTCTGCATCTACTGAAATGATCATATAGTTCTTATCCTTTCTTTTATTAATGTGGTGTATCGTGTCGATTGATTTGCAAATATTAAACCATAACTGCATCCCAGGAATAAATCCCACTTGATCGTGGTGAATGATTTCTTTTAATGTATTGTTGGATTTAGTTTGCCAGTATTTTATTGAGAATTTTTGTATTCATGTTCATCAGGGATACTGGCCTGTCGTTCTCTTTTTTAATAGTGTCTTTGTCTGGTTTTGGAATTGGAGTAATACTGCCCTCATAGAATGAATTTGGGGGTTTTCCTTCCTTTTCCATTTTTTCTTTGGAACAGTTTGAGAAGAGTAAGTATTAACTCTTCTTTAAATGTTTGGTAGAATTTGCCTGTGAAGACATCTGGTCCCTCGACTTTTGTTTGTTGGGAATGTTTTGATTACTGATTCAATGTTTTTGCTAGTTATCAGTCTGTTCAAGTTTTTGATTTCTTCTTATTTCAGTTTTGGTAATTTATATGTTTCTAGGAATTTATCCATTTCTTCCAGCTTGTCCAATTTTTGGCATATAGTTTTTCATGATATTCTCTTCTGTGGTGTTAGTTGTTATTTCTCTTCTCTTATTTGTGATTTTATTTCCTTGGGTTCTTTCTCTTTTTTTTCTTGATAAGTATGGCTACAGGTTTATCAATTTTACTAATTTTTTCAAAGAATCAGATCCTGGTTTCATTGATCTCTTCTATTGTCTTTTTAGTTTCTATATCATTTATTTCTGCTTTAATCTTTATTATTTCCTTCCTTCTGCTGGTTTTAGATTTTGTTTGTTGTTCTTTCTCTAGCTCCTTTAGGTGTAAGGTTAGGTTGTTTGAGATTTTTCTTGCTTCTTGACATAGAAGCATGTTGTATTGCTATAAACTTCCCTCTTACGACTGCTCTTTCTGCATCCCAATGGTTTTGGACTTTTGGTTTTCATTTTCATTTGTTTCCATAGATTTTTCTTAATTTCTTCTTTTATTTCCTGGTTGACTCATTCATTGTTTAGTATAATGTTGTTTAATCTCCATGCATTTGTGGTATTTCCAGATTTTTTCCTGTGGCTGACTTCTCATTTCATAGTGTTGTGGTCAAAAAAGGTGCATGGTATGATTTCAATCTTTTTGTATTTATTTAGCCCTGTTTTGTGACCTAATATGTGATCCACTCTGCAGAATGTTCCATGTGCACTCTAAAAGAATGTGTATTCTGCTTTAGGATGGAATGTTCTGAATATATCTGTTAAGTCCATCTAGTCCATTCAAAGCCATTGTTTCCTTATTGATTTTCTGTTTACATGACTTGTCCTTTCATGTAAGTGGGGTGTTGAAGTTCCCTACCGTTATTGTATTATTACCAATTAGTTCTTTAATGTCACTAATTGTTTTATATATTAGGGTGCTTCAGTTGGTTGCATAAATATTTACAATTTTTTATGTTCTTGCTGGTTTGGATTGTCCCCTTTATGATTGTATAATGCCCTTCTTTATCTCTTGTTACAGTCTTTGATTTAAAGTCTAGTTTTTCCAATATAAGCATTGCTACTCTGGATTTCTTTTGACATCCATTTGGGTGATAAATGTTTTTCTATCCCCTCACTTTCAATCTGCAGGTGTCTTTAGGTCTAAAATGAGTCTCTTGTAGGCAGCATACAGATGGACCTTTTTTTTTTTAATCCATTCTGATATCCTATGTCTTTTGATTAGAACGTTTAGTCCATTTACATTCCAGGTAATTATTGATAGATATGTATTTATTGCCATTTTATTACTTTTTTGTCATTGTTTCTGGAGATTTTCTCATCCTTTCTTGTCATTCTCACTTTTGATCTCTCCTTTCTGTTCAGAGTCCTCTTTAATATCTCTTGCAGGGCTCATTTTTTGGTCATGGAATCCTTTAGTTTTTGTTTGGAAAACTCTTTATCTCTCCTATTCTGAATGATAGCCTTGCTGGATAAAGTATTCTTAGATGCAGATTTTTCCCATTCATCACGTTGAATATATCATGCCACTCCCTTCCAGCTTGTCAGGTTTCTGTTTAAGAAATGTCCAGCTAGTCTTATGGGTTTTCCTCTGTAAATTAAGGACTTTTTTCATCTTCTTGCTTTTAAGATTTTTTCTTTTGCACTATATTTTTAAAATTGAATTACAATATGTCTTGATGTTGGCCTACTTTTGTTGATTTTTTTAAATGTTTATTTATTTTTGAGAGAGAGACAGAGTGTGAATGGGGGAGGGGCAGAGAGAGAGACACACACAGAATCTGAAGCAGGCTCCAGGCTCTGAGCAGTCAGCACAGAACCCAATGTGTGGCTCGAACTCACAAGCCATGAGATCATGATCTGAGCTAAAGTCAGACACTTAACCGACTGAGCCACCCAGCCAACCCTGCTTTTGTTGATTATGATGGGAGTTCTATGTGCCTCCTGGATATGGATGTCTGTTTCCTTCCCCGGAGTAGGGAAGTTTTCAGCTATTGTATCTTCAGATAAATTTTCTTCTCCTTTTTCTCTCTCTTCTTTTTGTGGGGCTCCTATAATATGAATATTACTATGTTTGATGGAGTCACTGAGTTCCCTAAATCTATTCTTCTTTCTCTCCTTTGTTGAGCTTCATTACTTTCTATTATTTTGTCTTTTAGGTCACTGATTCATTCCTCTGCTTCTTCCAGCCTGCTGTTCATTGTATCAGGCCTGTTTCCAATTTTGTTTACTGCTCTCTTCATCTCGATTCTTTTTAACTCTTTTATCTCCGTGGTAAGGGTCTCACTAATGTCTTCTATTCTTTTCTGAAGCTCAATGAGTGTCCTTATGATTGTTGCTTTAAATTCTCCATCAAGCATATTACTTACATCTGTTTCACTTAGATCTCTGGCTGTGGCCTTTTTTTTTTTTTAATTTTTTTAACGTTTATTTATTTTTGAGACAGAGAGAGACAGAGCATGAATGGGGGAGGGTCAGAGAGAGGGGGAGACACAGAATCTGAAACAGGCTCCAGGCTCTGAGCGGTCAGCACAGAGCCTGACATGGGGCTCGAACTCACGGACCACGAGATCATGACCTGAGCCAAAGTCGGCCGCTTAACCGACTGAGCCACCCAGGCGTCCCTGGCTGTGGCCTTATCTTATTCTTTCATTTGGGATAAATTCTCCTATCTTGGCATTTTATCTAACTCTCTGCCTTCTTCTATGGGTTAGAAAAGTCAGTTATTCCTCCTGCTCCTGAAAGTAATGCCCTTATGAAGAGGTCACGTACTGCCCAGGGCCTGTTGCTTTAGGGAGTGTCTCCGGAGTGTGCTGCATGTGCTTTGTTGTGTGTTTTGGCTTCTCTATCCTTAAGATAAGTCATGTTCGGAGGCTCTCTTTGCCTTCTGTGGGCAGTGTTTGGTCCCTGTCCTGAGTGTGGTGAGTTTTAACTAGGTGTACTCTGGTCTGCTTGTGAAATAAGACCTGACACCACCTCCACTGAACTGAGGCCCTGCAGAACTCTCTGGTTAGAAAATGTGGGGTGGGCGAAAGTTTGTGCTGGTCTTCTGGGAGAGAAGCCCACTGTGCTGGGACTAAGGCAAGCTTGACTGAGAAGGGCAGTCCCACTGGAGTGCAGCAGGGTGGAGCTTGGTATAAGCAAGTTGGGCACACAGTGTAGGTGCTATGCTGCTTCCCACAGGTGGTTTTGTGCTTATGCTGGGGGAGGGGGAAGGGAAGTGTCATTGGCCAGCTACTTTCTCCCTGGAAGGGTGTTTCTGTGAATAGTGCCTCTCAGGGACATGCTCCAAGAAGAGCAAATAATCTCCCCACTGTGTGCCCCAGGTGCTCTTCAGATTGCTGTTTCCACACTGTCTGCCCCTGGGTGGTCTTCCTGCTTTCTCTCCAGGAGCAGCATGGGGTTCTCTGGGCTCTATCCCGCCAAGCCAGCTGACCTTTAATACTCAAGGTTTTAAGGCCTGCTGGTTGTAAGAACTCACAAAATTCAGCCCCTCTCATTTTTCAAGTCAGTAGCTTTGGAGTAATGTTCTCTTTGGGCATTCCCCTGTGTGCTCCTCTCTCTCTCACCCTTCTCTGTGACCATGGCTCCCTCCCCTCTGCAGCATCCACAATTTGTTTCTCCCCTAAACCATATCTCCATATTTCCTACCTTCTTCAATATGGCCTCTCCCTTTAATTGTGGAGTTTGTCTTTTCAGTCTTAAGGTCAGTTTCTAGGGTATTTAGACTTGATTGTTACCTAGTTGTGTTTGTCAGACAAGGTGACAATAGGGTCCTCCTATTCTGCCTCCATCTTCTTCTCCCAAGTTCTTTATATATTCTGGCTATTAATCCCTTATGTATCACTTGCAAATATCTTCTCCCACTTATTAGATTGCCTTTTTTGTTGTGTTAATGATCTCCTTTGCTGTACAAAAGCTTTTTATTTTGGTGTAGTACACTCATGAATTGATTTGTGGCTAAGAACCTGTAATCTCTACATAGTATGTTCTATTCTGTTCTCCAGTCCTGTGAGCATCCTTTGAAGTTTGTCAAAATCCAAAATGCTATATACTAAAACTATAGGTTAAACATGGCGCTTGAAACCTGCGGCAAAGATGCAGACAGACAGAACCTTCCTACTCTGGATCAGATAAAATGGAATTGAGCCAAAGGTTGCCGAATGTAGAGAAAATAAAGTGTTAGAAGCAATGAGTCCTCTCCTTGTTTTACCCCCAGGGGCAAGAGAGCAATGAAGGAGGTTCTTTAATAGTTGTTTGAGGGGGCAGAGATCCCACTGCCAGGGACAAGAGGACACACATTAGAGGGATGTGGCTGCTCTTTTAGGGATCAGGGGGAAAATGTGGATGGAAACACAAAAGGATGGCCATTCCAGGGAGCTCTCTGGGTGCCACATGAACCTTACAGCCAGCTCCTTTAATGACCCTTGAGAATTCAGACTCCTCCTTAGTCTGTGCCAATTTGTACTCCCGTTCCACCCACCCACGTCACTCTGTGGAGCTGTTGATACTTGCAATGGCATGGCTGTCACCACAGCAGAGTGAGGGGACAGGAGGGCATGGCTCTCAGACCAGTTTTGGTGTCTTTATACGCACTCTCTTACGGAGGCCCACTTGGGGAAACTGACACGTTCTGTTGTAAAGTAGCCAAGTAAATTCCACAGCAAAGGGCATCACCTAGAAGAAGGAACAACTGAACAGGAGGTAGGAAATCTCATGCCAAGTTTCTTCTTGAGCTTAACTTGCTGAGTGACTGTGGACTTAGTAAGCATCAGGTTCTTCTGAAATTAAGAGAGTGGAAAGAGAAGATGTTTAAGGTGTCTGCTAGCTCAGTTCCTGGAGTCTAACTCTGGATATACGGCTTAAAATACTAATTTTATTTTAAAATAAAAAAGTGTGGAGCGCCCGGCTGGCTCAGTTGGCGAAGCGTCCAACTCTCGATTTGGGCTCAGGTCATGATCTCACAGTCACAAAATTGAGCCCTGCATCAGGCTCCGTGCTGAGCCTAGAGCTTGCTTGGAATGCTCTGTCTCCCTCACTCGCTGCCCCTCCCCTGCTCATATGCTCTCTCTAAATAAATAAATAAATAAATAAACACTAAAAAAAATAAAATTAATCATGTAATAAATGTGCTCGGCAAGTAGGAAGGGGACATTCTGTCCTCTTCTTTCTCCAGATTTTCCACCCCACCACTTTCTCTTTTGTATCCCCCCAAATCTCTGGGCATAGACAGACCTATTATCATACCAATAGTTCCGTATCAGCACATATAGAAATACTTCATTTTCCCCTCGTCCCTGTAGAATATTCTACTAGAGGCTTACACCATATTGTATTTACAGCACCGAATGAGAGACTTTTAGATAGTTTCCAGTTTTGCAGTTACAAACCATATTGCAATGAATGTTCTTAGGTATAGGCACATTTCTCTACCCTGTACTCCTAGAAATGAAACTGTTAGCTCAGAGGTTACGTGTTTGTCATTTTTTGTAGCTATTGCCAAACCACCCTCCAAAAAAGGGAGCTCTACCGATTCACATCCTCACCACTAGTGCCTTTAAGCACCACTTCTCCATCCCGTCAACACTGAACTATCAATACTTGTGAGGTTGGCCCCTTCCGGTCAGCACCGACTTACACTTGGCCTCTCTCGTCTGCTAAAAACACACAAAAACTCCAATCCCCTCTTGACCACTACCTTTCCCTCTTGTTTGAAAATGTAAGTTTCATTATCACTCAGATCCGGTGGGGCCAACAGATTGGAAGACCACTGATATGGAAAAGGTAGTTTATTATCCAAAGATTGACAGCTCCCAAGAGTAGGGGGCATGCCATGCCATGCAGGGTCTCAGGGAAGCACCAGGAAGGGTCAGGAGGCAGAGGGACTAAGAGGAAAGTGTGGGTGAGGGTCCGTGTTGTGGTTGCTATGGGAAGGAACGGGCAAGGCGCTCTAAGATCGGCTAGTGTGAATAATTTCCGAGGGCTCTGGGCATAGGGGCTGTCTCTGTTGTCTGGTGCTTGGCTCTGGGGTGATTAGCGCAGGGGACAGTGGCCCACTGTGACAGCCTGATGGTGGCAGGGGGCTCTGGAAGGGCTGGTTTGCGTTTGAAAGGTGTACCCACAGGTGAGTTGTTGAATGTCTTTAGAAATAAGCTGTCCCTCCAGAGTCAGCAGGGTCCCAGATGTGAAAGCATCACACAGAACCTAAAAAACCTAATTATTGCCCCTCTCTCCTTAGCAGGCAGGAGCTCCCGGCCTTACAGTCCATTGTGATTTCCTCATCCCCCCTCCCTCTGCAGATAATTCAGTGTCCATCCCACTGAAATTCCTCTTCCCGAGGCTCCCCTCCTTCCCCACCCAGTCGAAGGGCCACTTTGCTGACCTTAGCTCATGTGCGGGTTCAGCCCACAGTTGATGTGTTTGACCTTCTCATTGTTTCTGAAGTGCTTTTCTTCCTTTGGCTTCTATGACACTCTCTGACTTCCAAAACGCTGTTTGCCCTTCATCTCTGGCTCTCCCTTCTCAATCTCAGACCTCTGTAAAGTCTGCCCCTCTCCCTATCCATTGACCGTCAGTACTCTTAGGCCCCATCCCTGAACTCACCACGGTGAATCCAGGGACACCCCCGTGGCTTCGGCCGCCATTGCTTCTCTCTTCTAAACTCCGACCCTCCTGCTCACTGCATATCTCCACTTATGGCTCCCACCCCAGATGCAAGGTCAGCACACTGTCTTTTCTCCCACAAGCACGGGTGTGGGTCTACACTCCCTGCTTCAGTGGCTGCCGAGCACCCCGTCATTTCTGACTCATTCCCTCTTTCTTGCAACCATAGCTAAGTTGCAAGTGCCTCTCCGTTTCCTTTCTGCGTTTGACTGAAACCATATTATTACTTTACTTGCTCTACCCACATGTTCTTTCCAGCCACCATCACCCCCACCTGGATGACCATGCAAGGCCTTCGCATCATCCAGCTTCCCCCTCACCCCTCGAAGGTAAGCTCCATGCTGAAGCCAGATGGTCACTGTCACTTTGATGAGGGACACTGATGTGGTCAGTTCGGCTCCCCATTAACTCAGGATGAGGGCAGGACCTTCTCTGATGGTGTTCCAGGCCCTCAGAGATCTTCATTTGTTTCTCTCCCTCACACTGGCTCCTGGAGCCCTGGCAAAAGGCCTAGTAGAAAGTCTGTAAATTCTAGAATGAGCTTGTTAGTAAGACTTCAAATACATGGGGCACCCGGGTGGCTCAGTCAGTTAAGCGTCTGACTTCGGCTCAGGTCATGATCTCACGGTTCATGAGTTTGAGCCCGTGTCAGGCCCCGTGCTGACAGCTCAGAGCCTGGAGCCTGTTTCGGATTCTGTGCGTGTGTCTCTCTCTCTGCTCCTCTCCCACTTGCACTCTGTCTTTCTTTCTCAAAAATAAATAAACATTAAAAAAAATTAAAATGCAGTCAGTTTAACATCTGGTATAGACATCTGGAATGTTTTTTTGATGTTTGCCCCCACTTTAGATTATAATTCTTCTGAACTTGATGCTTTCAGTTAGCTTTGTTCAGGGATACCTATGATTTGTGCTCTGGCCACAGACTTCGTCCTCTCTAAAGACCTTGGCCTTGCCCCCACAGTTTCCTTAGCCCCTTCCTTAGCCCCTTCTTTAGCCCCTGCAGGGCGACTCCTACTCCTCATTTGACTCAGCCCCGTGGTCAGCTGCATCTTGGCGGCCTCCCAGACTGCCAAGAAGCCCTGCTGTGTTGTCACAGTCCCCTCTGCCAATTCCTATTAGGGCATCGATTACCCCATATTGAAATTTCCTGTTTTCTGTCTCTCTGTGTTCTTACAGGCAGGACCAAGCACAGAATCTATGCAGCTCCCTACAGAGTGAAAATGTGGGTTCCCTTTTAAAAAAATTATTAAGAATTTCAAAACAACAGTGACAGAGCATTCAACGGAGCTTGGGGCCACGAGGCCACCATGCCTGTAAAGGTAGCCCTGCTTATGGGGCAGGAGCTCGGTTATATCCTCGGTTGTATCCCCAGAGCCTGGCCTGGAACCCGGTACCCAGCAGAGATGCAGTAACTGTTTGCACAATTTATGAGTGGGGAGATGTGTGGGTATCCAACTAGTTATTACTCACCCCCATCACTCTCCAGTGGCAAAAAGGGGGAGTTGTTGGGCCACCTTAGCGGCTTGCAGATAAAGCACACAAGAGGCGACAGACTTGTCAGTTATCATAATACCTGTCAAGAGGTCTAGTCCGTATTTAATAGATGCTTGGAGAAAGAAAAAAAAAAGCAAAACCCAATTACATGCTATTGACAAGAAACATGTCAAAAAAAAAAAATCAAAGGGAAGATTAAAAATGAAGGAGAAGGCCGCAGAGCACCGGGTGAACACAGAGACACAAGGAGAACAAACCAGATAAAACAAATTCAAGAAAAATCCATGAAATAGGACAGATCATGGTTTTTCCACTGAGAAAGGGAATGACCCATAATGAGGTCTGTAATAGGCTGAATCATAAATGTGGTATCTTTGAAACAGAAAGGGCACGTTTCCCCACAAAGGTGCCAGGAGAACTCATAAAACTGAATCACATTCCTGACAAAAAAAAAAACCCTCAACAGATCCCTCAGAGTAGACACCGTCCAGATAAAATTCTCTGACTTTATAAAGGTAGGCATTAATAACAAGCATATAAAAAGGGAGCACTCAAGCCACTAGGAAATTAGATATCCACCTATCCCCCGCCCCCCATCAAAAATTCCTCTTAAATAGCTTTTGCCCAAAAAGGAATAAAACATCTAATTGTGTTGTGGTGTTTCCAACTGTTCTGTATTTTGTTTTTTAATTTATATTCATGTTAGTGAATATATAGTGTAGTCCTGGCTTCAGGAGTAGAACCCAGTGATTCATCTCTGACATAGAACACCCAGTGCTCATCCCAGAAAGTGGGTGCCCATCACCCATTTAACCCACCCCCACCCACCCCCTCTCCCTCAGTTTGTTCTCTGTATTTAAGGGTCTCTTATGGTTTGCTTGCCTCTCTGTTTTTGTCTCATTCTTTCTTCCCTTCCCCTATGTTCATCTGTTGAGTTTCTCAAATTCACATATGTTCTGTATTCTTTTCCCACGTAGGTGAGACCGGCATGGGGAGCCTCTGGGCAGCTGGACGTGTAATGCAGGCAGGCAGACTGTCTTACGTTCAGTCGTGGTTACCCCAGGCACCCATGTGCTCCTTGACCCCATAAGAGGATGCCACTTTTCCATGGCAGTTCCTCTCACTGGACCTTTCCAGTTAGCACCGTTCACGGCTATCTATGAAAATGGTTAATAAAGCCCTAAAGGAAAGGATGATTAACACACAAGTTAAGGAGCGATGTAACTGGGCAGAGGAAGGGGATGTGACTGTGGAAAGGTGGTTTTCCTTAATCCAGACATTCACTTTATTATTCTCTTCTACCCATTACAAATACATATTTAAAAAAAAATTTTAATGTTTATTTTTGAGAGACAGAGACAGAGTACAAGTGGGGGAGAGGCAGAGAGAGAGGAAGACACAGACTAGGAAGCAGGCTCCAGGCTCTGAGCTGTCAGCACAGAGCCTGATGTGGGGCTCGAACCAACGAACCGTGAGATCATAACCTGAGCCAAAGTTGGACACTAAACGACTGAGCCACCCAGGCGCTCCATACAACAAATACGTATTATACACTCTTTGGGATATAGGACACATTTGCAATTAAAAAAAAAAAAGAGTAGAAAAACATTAACCACAGTTTAGTGCACAGCTCAGCTGGGAACAGCAGTTATGCAGCCATAACAATGAAACACTAATTTATGGTGTTGGCTTTACTGGAAGGTGAGGGAATGGGAAGGGAGGGAGTACGGGGTCTAAATCCTGTTCTGTGGTTGAACGTAACAGAGAATGCCTGAAATTGAGCAATCAGCAAGGAACGAGGCATACCACAGACAGCAAGGACAATTTTATCAAGCAAATAAGTGAAAGAGATCAAAGTGGCCCTAGGGGGGTGCTCCTGGAGGGACGTGTTGGAGAAAAGTGAAAGATTGTGTTTCTCACAACAAAGCCTGACTCTTTTAAACCCTGTGCGTATACATCTTTAGGAAAAGTAAAACCTTAAAAACACAGAGTCGATTGCCTCATTGTGGAGGACAATATACACCTGTGGGATAGTTTTAAAAGCTAATATTATGAGACTGTCTCTGTGTTGTAAATTAAAAATGCCAGTGAGAGAGCAATCTGTAGATTCGAGATCGCTCAGATGGAAACACGGCTGCTGTACTGCGGAAACCATGTTGCGTGACTCCGGATGGTTCTGACGAAAAGGAGGCTGACAGCAAAGATACAAAGGGTTTCAGGAAAACCCCTTTGCAAAATGAGAGAGGAAAAAGGCAACGCTTCCAAATGAATACATAATTATACACAATGAGCTATTTAAAATTTTTTAAATGCTTATTTATTTATTTTTTTGAGAGACAGAGTGAGATGGGGGCGGGGGAAGGACAGAGGGAGGGAGACACAGAATCTGAACAAAGCAGGCTCCAGTCTCTGCGCTGTCAGCAGGGACCCTGACACAGGGCTCGAACCCATGAACCATGAGATCATGACCGGAGCCGAAGTTGGACACCGACTGAACTACCCAGGTGCCCCCACCATGAATGATTTTAGGTAAGCATGTATTAATAGCTTTATGAGAAGGCATCAAATTACTTTGCCTATCCCTCTAAAAGTTTATGTGTCAAAGATGGACAGAATTCTACTTCTGTTCATTTTTCCATGTGAAAATGGGGATTAGCATTTTAGCTGGGGTGGCCAGCTCATGACCTGAGCTGAAGTTCACCACTCAACCGACTGAGCCACCCAGGTGTCCCCTCTTCCCTTTTTTTTCAGACAGAGACAGAGAGAGAGAGCATCTGAGCAGAGAAGAAAGGGAAGGGGCAGAGAGAGAGAGACAAGCTCCATGCTGAATATGGAGCCTGACGCGGGGCTTGATCCCGTGACCCTCCATCATGACCTGAGCCCAAATCAAGAGTCGAATGTTCAACGAACTGAGACACCCAGGCGCCCCTCTGGAAGTCCTTTTTAAGCATGACCCTAAGGTAGGAATTGTAAAGGAAATGACTGATGCATGGTACCCTACTAAAATTTAAAATTAGCAGAGAAATTTAAAAAAATGGTAATCACTAGAAGAGGCCAGCCTGTAGTTCCAAAGGCATTCTCACCACACGTGGGACTTTGAACTGGTTTGTTCTTTCTGGAGGACTTGGAAGCGTGTATGTAGAATCCAAAGTGCTGTACTTACAGGATTTAGACTTCTGTACAATGATGCGGACAAGGTAGTTCTTCACGATACGTCAAAGAGATACTTAAATACCGAACAGTAGAAAATTGCTTAATAGATTACAGCATATCTTTAGGAGGGTATACTATAAGCACTGTATGCTAGAAGAGTATTTTTTCACATAAAAGTAGTTGACATTTGTTACTAGTTAATTCCTACACAATTAACCTACTTTTATATCAAAGCAAAACAAAGCAGGAAACCCCCCAGCAGTACATGACTGAGGGCGAGTGGGAAGGATGGACACCGGAGTCTTTATGGCCATTGTCTCCAGGCGGTGGGATACATTGGACAGCGCCTTCCCTCCTCGGTGCTTCCCTAATTTTCTATGTTCTGTGCTCTTCTCTGGCCACAGTTCAGCTTTGTGATACAAATGGAAAACGCGTATGTGCATTCTGACCCCACGATACCTGGGATTCTGCGTGCACATTAGGGGAAGCCTCGCAGGTGCTTGGCCTTCTTGCCTGGGTCTCCCGGGGTGCGTGGAGCTCACGGGCGCAAGCTGGGGGGCGTGGGTGCTCAGGCAGGGAAACCACTGTCAGGAAAGGGCTACAGATGGGGGGGGCAGAAAGCGTGCCGGAGTTACCGCTGTGGGGGGGCACCCCCCACCGTGTGGACATGCTGCGTGTGGGATACAGGATGGCCCGAGTGTGATAGATAGATAGAGAGCTCTGCAGAGTCTGAGCAAAACGATGACAATCGTGGTGATAATGCTGCCAGTGTGGCCTCCGGTCACTAGTGCTTTTCGGACTTCTGGTTGTGACCCATTAGTGAGTCGAGAGGATCATTAAAAAAAAAAAAAAGTGAAACAGATTAGAAACATCTGAGTGCTGTGCCAGTGGCAAGGGTAAGTACTGTTTTTCCAGACCTCTGCTTTTTCTATACAGGAGTTTTACATACAGAAGTGTACGTAGCTGCCTCCTAGGTTGTGAGATTAACTGAAATTCTTTTAAGAAACTTTTCTTCTTTTTATTTATTTCTTTAAGATTTGTTAAAAGTTTATTTATTTTGAGAGAGAGAGAGAGAGAGAGAGGACAGAGAAAGAGGGAGAGAGAATCCCAAGCAGGCTCCACGCGGTCAGTGCAGAGCCCGATGCAGGGCTTGAACTCACGCACCGTGAGATCATGACCTGAGCCGAAACCAAGAGTCAGATGCTCAACCAACTGAGCCACCCAGCGGCCCCACACTGAATTTCTTAATGTGGGTCAGTCCTCCCCTAGCACTGCCCTCCTCTAGGGTGGTCGTGCCCAACCAGGAGATTCAGGGGCCACCCTCTGGCTGCCAGAGAGGAATGACATTTTGTGCCACTGCCACGGCCCGAGACTGGTGTTTCGTGTTCCCAGATGGGTCCTCATGTAGCCTCAATCCCCTCAATGGGAGCAGGAGTCAAAGATCAGGCCTTCTAGCTGAACAAGGTCAATTAAACCCATGACTTTACCCCTGCTCTTTCCCAAACCCTAGGAAAATACAAATAACATGCAGACGCCACAGCGATGACATCTGGGAACCTGGAAAGCAGATGAAGCATAAGTAAATGACTCAGTGGACCCTGATGCTGCAGTAGGGAAGCCTGAGTGAGACATCAGAACCCCAGCAAGGCTCAGGAATCACAAGCATCAGTTACCTCTGGAAGTGGGAATACAGGTAGAGAAAGCGGTTAGGCCCTCAGGTACCCTTTTACGCTCCGTTTCGTCCAGGTAACTGCCCTCATCCGTTTCAGCAGAAGACTCAAGGTTTAGTGCTAGAAAGGCTCATACAGGTATCTGAGACCAGGGCTCCAAGCACATCAAGGGCAGGGACACCCACAGAAAACAGGAGAATCAAGTGAAAGCCCCCCTGCTTAATGCTGGGTCTGGCCTTGGCCCCTCTCTGCCCTGGGCTCCCTTAACTAACTCTCAGACTTACATCCCCAGTGAGAGACTGGAACATTCTTCTCTGAAGAAACGGACCATCTCCAAAGGAAAAAAACCTCCCGACAGTTCCTCCACTAAAACGGTCCAGTCAGATCATTCTAGGAGAAAGTCCACCAGCCAACAAGCCCCACTCAGCCCCACTGCTCTTCAGATGAACTTCACAGTCCTGGGTCATCTCCTGCTTGATCAAAGTGTCTGTCATTAAAGAGATACACCAAAAACAAACAGAATAAAGAAATTCAAAGGAGAAGAAAGCTTCAGAACATCAATAATGGAATAATACACTGCAGATATGAAGGAACAACACTATACTCCAAAAGGAACAGAGAAACAAAAATAACAGAAATTAAACACAATTATTCTGGAAATTTAAACCTTAGTAGATAGAATGGAAGATGAAGTTGAGGATACCTTCCAGGAAGAACAAAAGGACAGACAGAATTCAGGAGAAAAAGAAAACTGGAAAATTAATCTGTGCGATCCCATATCTGTGCTCCAGAAGGAAAAAAAGAAGATATTAAGAACCAAAATGATCCAAGAAATAATTCAAGAAAATTTCCCAAGCCTGAAAGAGCTGAGCTTCTAAAGTGGAATGGTCTCTAGGAGCCCAGTAAGATAGACGAAAAAAAGACCCAAGTGAAAACACATTACTGTGAAATCACTGAGACCAGAGAAGATCCTATCAACTTTTTGGGGGTGAGGGAGGGGCGAGCCACATAAAAAGGATCAAACATCAGAATGACTTTGGACCACTCAGTAGCAACACCGAAAGGCTGTTTTTTATAGTCACAATAGTAAAACATTGAAACTGATGTAACAGAGACTATGTCATAAATAACTGAAAGAAGAGAGGAAAGGGGCATGTGTATGTGCTGGGAACTTGGAGCTATAAGAGAATAAAGCCTTTTTACAATAGAAAGTGAAGAGATTAAAAAAAATAAAAGCAATGTAAGCAAGCTGTTTAAAATTTGGAGGGGGCACCTGGGTAACTCAGTCAGTTAAGTGTCTGACTTTGGCTCAGGTCATGATCTCACGGTTCCTGGGTTCGAGCCCCGCATCAGGCTCTGTGCTGACAGCTCAGAGCCTGGAGTCTGCTTCAGATTCTGTCTCCCTCTCTCTCTGCCCCTTCCCCCACTCATGCTCTGTCTCTCTCTCTCTCTCTCTCTCTCACTCTTTCAGAAATAAATAAACATAAAAAAAAAAGACCCAGTTCTCTTGGAAAACATCAATCACGACAACCAGGCAGCCTAAAATGAAGGATTATAGGAAATAATCAATAACAGTAAGCTGTGAAATAAAGGACAAGTCAACATCACTTAATTATTCAAATGGCCGGAAACTGTTTTGTTTTGTTTTGTTTTTTTCTGCCAAGTTCTTCTACCCAGACCTAGTTCAAGTGTCTTGAGAGAGAGTTAAATGCCAGGACACAGGGAATGGAGTCCTCACATCTTCACTCTGTGTCCTTATGGCCACAGAAGCCCTGAGCCAGAACACGAGCCAGGAATCCTTCTTAGGAAGACACAGAACTTGGGGCAGATGGCAATCCGGGAAAGGTGCAGCACAGTGACATCGCCTGTTTCCATTACTCGCTCCAGAAGGGAGGTGACGGGGAGCTGGGAAATCCCAGACAACCGGGCTGAGAAAAACCCATCCGTGTGCGTGGGAAAGGGAGGGAGAGGGGCTGCATTTCCTTTAAAGCCGCCCGCCTAAGAAAACTTCATGGAGGAAATGTCCCCTCGTTCGTACAGTGGACGTCATCCCTGCCCCCCACCCTGCTGAAAGGATCAAAAGAGATCACGCTTGTAGTACACCCAGTTACTATACCTTGCATGTTTCAGTGCTTGGGCGTAAGTACTATTACTCACAAACACAGAAAAATGTTTTCCTCCGATCATACCAACTATGAAGGTGCTATCGCAGAACGTTTACTGGTAACCTCAGCACGTATTGCAAAGGTGTTCCTGCAATGTCCCTCCCACTCTGCCGTGAATCCTCCCTTCTAGGTAAGCAGGACAAATCCAAGTGGTCGCCAGAAACTAAAAGGTTCTTAAAAAAAAAAAAAAGCTGCCAAGTGGCCCAGTGCAATTCCAAGTAGCAGGTCTCGGCTGGGCCAGTCTGCTCTCTGTCCAAAACCAGCATAGATTTTTCAGATAAGATCTCATTCTGGTGCTAAATACAATGTGACATCTTGACCCACAATTCCTGAGCGCACGCTCCCTCGGGCACTCCTCCCCTTCCCTCCCAGGAGCAGAACATCTGATAGGAAAGAACTGGGAAAAGCTTCTCTCTAAAGCACCTAGGCAAGATTTTGAAGAGCGTGCACACCCTTTTACTGTGGAGTGGTAGGCAGAATATTGTGCAAGTGATCCCACAGCTCCAGTCTGTGAGTATGTGTGCATGATTCAGAATATTCACGAGAACCTAGGTCACTCTGTCAACCAGGGTCCACCCACCTCTGTACGCAGCGCTTACTTGGAAAAGGACCTATAGATAAACCCGGGGTGGTAAGGCGGAAAGGAAGGAACTGGCTCGTTTTTGCCCACTGCCAACCCTCTGCCGATGGGTCCCTCTCCTCTGGACAAATGCACAGGTGCACAATCCTGCTGACGCTTTTACGGACTGTATTGCATCAGACATGGGTTCTCTTCACACTCGCCAGGATATAAACACAAACTTTGCAAAGGCACATGCCTCACCGGCTCATTTTCATGCACAAATCAACGGCTATTTCTTACACAAATGGAAACAAATTTAAATTCTGCAAATCACACGTGAACTTACTGTACTTCTGTTCACATGTAAATCTCGAGAAAAGGCTGCTGTTATTGTCTGACTTGCAAAGAAGTTGAAAGTCTCCGAGGGAGCCAAATGCAAATCATCTGAAGGTGCCAGTAACTCTGACTTACAAAGGATCGGTTTCCACGGCGGAAGAGGGATACCAGGATGCGCTAACCATCTTCTAGCTAATTCCCCCAGTAGTACTTCCTTTCTCGTTCAGTCACTGAGCTCCTCTTCTGCAAGTTCTGCACCACCTCTGTCTTCCATGTTGTCAAGAGAAGGTCACAAATCCCTTTCCAGTGTCCACGCTGTTTGAGCAGAAGGGACCGCCAACTGGGTTCTGTGGCAACCACCAGACCTTGTGGATTTCTGCTTACAGAGAAACTCAAGGGGCTCTGAGTTCCGAGCACCACACTGTGGGACACACTTCCTTCAGGGATGGAAAGGGTGCACATTACCAGTCCCCACCTCCGCAGTGGGAGCCTGGCCAAAGATCTTGTGTGTGTAGGTGGTGTTGGGGGGGGGGCGGGGAGGGATTTTATTTTAGCATTAACCACCATGGTGGACTTCATGGCTTTGCACAGAAAGATCTACTCCATCTGTATGTGGCCAAAAACGTCTCTCAAGAGAAGCCTTGAAAAACTGAATACACTGTTTTAGAGGGGACCCACCAAAATTGAAACCGCCGGCCAGGATTCAACCAAGGACCTGCGATCCCATTCTTGAGAAAATCTGCATTTTTGAGTTCTTGAGAGCATCACAGCGTGGAGGGTAAGAATGGCCGCCATGGACCTCCACTTCCCGGCGGTGAGGCCGCGAGCAAGTTCCTGACCTCTCTCCTCAGTCTCCACGTTGCTAAAACGGACGTAGTATACTTGCTTTGTGGAGTCGTGGTCGGGGTGACTGAGTGGCAGAGCAGTACAGAACAAGCTCTCGGTGTTGGCTACGACACCGACAGGTAATCTCCCAGCTACACAAGCTGGTTGTTGTTGGTTATGGGATCTATTTGCGAAGGCAGCGATTCAAGGCCCAGCCTCTGAAGAAGCTGAAAGCCTCTGTGGCAACAGATGGGCCTTTTTTCCCTGACTGCTGGGCCTGGCAGGGCCTCTGGTACCAAGGCACGTTGACGTAGAAAGCGAGGAGAGAGGAAGACTGGGGGGGGGGGGGAGCGTTTTGCTTCACCCAAACAGTAAACCAGGGCTCTGCCAGGCGGCACAGATGCTCGATCTCAGGAGCGCCCAGAGTTTTCTTACAGTTGTCATTTTGCCTGGCAAAAAAAGCTTTCGTCATTTCAAAGGCGTCGCTTCATCCTTGTTTATGCCCCCTGCCCCACTGCTCTGGGAGGGACCCACCTGGAGCTAGCTGGTCCTGCGCTGCTCTATGCCGTCCGTGGCCGGGGATGGCCACCCCTGTGGCCGGAGCTACAGCAGGCCTGTTAAAAGTGATCTTTGGGGCACCCGGGTGGCTCGGTCGGTTAAGTGTCCCTCTTCGGCTCAGGTCATGATCTTGCGGTCCGTGAATTCGAGCCCCCCATCGGGCTCTGTGCTGACGGCTCAGAGCCTGGAACCTGCTTCCGATTCTGTGTCTCCCTCTTTCTGTGCCCCTCTCCCGCTCATGCTCTGTCTCTATCTCTCTCAAAAATGGACATGAAAAAATATTTTTAAAAAAGTGATCTTTGATTTCTTTGGTCATTTATTTATTTTAAGGAGAGTGTTTAAGAAATCTTTTTAAATGTTTACTTTTTTAAAATGAAATTTATTGTCAAATTGGTTTCCATACAACACCCAGTGCTCATCCCCACAGGTGCCCTCCTCAGTGCCCATCACCCGCTTTCCCCTCCCTCCCACCCCCCCTCAACCCTCAGTTTATTCTCAGTTTTTAAGAGTCACTTATGATTTGGCTCCTTCCGTCTCTAACTTTTTTTAAAATGCTTACTTTTGAGAGAGAGAGAGACAGAGAGACAGAGAGACAGAGAGAGAGCAGGGAAGGGACACAGAGAGAGGGAGACACAGAATCCGATGCAGGCTCCAGGCTCTGAAATGTCAGCACAGAGCCTGACAGGGGGCTTGAACCCACGAACTGTGAGATCGTGACCTGAGCTCAAGTCGGATGCTTAACCGACTGAGCCACCCAGGTGCCCCTGTTTGGTTATTTAGATGGGGGTTTTGTCAGAAGGGAGCTGGACTTAAGGCCTCGAAATCGTTTGCATACAGAGATCTCTGCATTGATATATCATGCCACCTTGGTAGTATACTAGATTTGGCCTCCACTCCACAGTGTCTCCCTTATTATGCAGTGAGCATGTAGGACAGGGGGGTGTACCTGAAATCAGAAGAGACGTGTAGGGAATAGCAGCCTGGGGGCCGGAGAGATGGGCCCCATGCCCATCTCTGCCACTCTGTGACCACGCTCGGGTCACTCCCCTTCTCTGACCACGGTTTTCTTATCTGAGGTACTCCGTGTGAGCACGGGTCCAGTTTCTGAAGCTGGAACATAAGCTTAGGGTTTGGCTGCCATTTGGGGAATATCCAGAGAAGGAAAACCTGAGAAAACCCACGGAGGCCAACCTTTGAAGGATCAGTGCTCATGATCCGAGGGCTCAGGGTTGGAGTGTGTGTGTCGGGGTCTAGGGAAAGGGGAAGAGTGGGGAGCTGTTACGTTGTACGCCTTGGGCGTATACGAGCGAAAGGGGGTGTGTGCGTGGGAGAGAAGCAGAGAGACAGGCACTATCCATGTTAGGGGCCTGTGAGAAGGAAAGGATGGGGAAGGGAAGGAGAAGAGGGCAAGTGGGAGAGGGAGGAGGGAGAGGTGGAGAAGGGGAGGAGGGAGAAGAGGGAGGAGAGGGTGTGGAGTATTCGAGGAAGACATTGGGTGACAGCATTCTGAGTATGTGAGGGAAAAAGGGAATGGGGAGAGGGAGAGAGAGCAAGACAGAGCAGAGGCAGAGAGGGCACCTGGGGGGTGTGTGTACCTGTGAGCAGACGCCTATGTGTTTGTGAGTGTGTGTATGTATACCTTGAGTCCATGTCTATGTGTTTGTATGTGGCGTGTATGTGCGAGTACATGTCTGTGTGTGTGTGTGTGTGTGCGCGCGTGAGTGCGTGTCTGTGTCTGGGAGCACCAACGCGTGGTGCATGGCAGCTATAACCAGTGACTGGAGTAACACACACCGCCCCTGCCTACACATTTCTCAGAGAACTTCCGAGCTCCTTGAGGAAGCACAGGCAGGGGGTTTGGGGAATTCTCTCCTCTGCCTGGCTTTCCAGCGAGGCTGCCTTCTCCACGTCTGCAGGCAGGGGATGGGGAGGCCCCTCCGGGGTCCTGCTCTCTGGCCAGGGCCCCATTTCCGGTCTGGGTCTGCGGAAGTCGGCCTGGCTCTAAGCCGGATGCATTGGTCCTCCCTGGGGAGGCTGCCGGTCCCACCCTGGGGGTTTCTCGGAGCAGCAGCTGGAAGCTGACCCACCCTCTCCGCCCCACGAGGGGGACGCCAGGAGCTGTTCACAGACAGGGGCCTGACAGAGCCTTCCCGGAAGGGACGGGAGGAACCGGAAGTCAGGCCCTAGCCTTGCGACGACAGAAACAGGGCAGCACTAGTCAAGTTTGGAGGAGGTGTGAGGTCAGGTTGGGAAATCTCGTTTTCAGGGCCTGGTATCCATCCCTCCTCTTCCTAGTGAAACAGTACTCCAAATACTCGGGGACCGGCCTCTCCCCACTGCCAGCTCTCACTCTCAGCAGTGATGGTGGGTCTGGCCCCTCTGAACTACAGCGACTGCATCAGGGAGGGGCAGGTGACCCTGAGGCAGGCCAATGGGAGCCACGCCTGGGACTCGTCCTGCCCTGAGAGCACTGGGGCGTGTGTCTGAGAGAAGGGAGTGTAGAGCTGGGCTGTCACCTTGACATTGTGAGACACTGTGAGTCCCGAAGGGAGTTTGAACCCTAAATCCAGCAGTGCCGGAAGCCAGGCCAGTACCCTTGAACTTCTTTGATGACACAAACTAGTACATTCCCTTTTCTTTAAGCCAGCTTGAGTTGGGTTTTCTGTCACTGGGGATCCACATAGGCTTGGCTGAAGTAAGTGGATGGGATTCCCAACCCCCTACTGAGAACCCACAGTGTGCTGGGCAGGTGTAGTGACAGGCACAGGGGAGGGGAGGAGGGGATTAATCACGGGCTCCTGTCCCTGGCTTCCTGTAATTTACACCTGAGAACCCACGCTTAAAAGGAAGAAAAGGAATCTTCTTGGCTCCTTCCTGAACGCCCACCTCAGCTCCGCGCCAGTACCTGAGGACAGAGCTCGGGCGCGGCACTCCTGAAGGCGCCACGGCCCCAGTAATCTAGAACACAGCTCAACACTGTGTGTCCCTGGCAGACACCCACACAGGAAACACGCGGAGAAGTGGGACACTACCGCTGGGGAAAGAAAGAACAGATATTCGGGCCACATGAGACGTCCCCTTTGGGCCTCTTATTCTGAAACGGCTCTGGGCAGAGAAGTGCATATTCCAGCAGGTTTGAAAGATAATGAGTTAAAAATGAATGAAGTTGGTCAGCTGAGTTCGGTTGTCCTTCCCCGAAGTGAGACCACAGCCCGTAACACAGTTGACTTGCTTTTGGAGACGAAACCTTCCTTCAGCAGAAAGTTGGGCTGGTCACCAAGGAGAGAGGGCTCTCTCTGGGGGCTTTAGGCTCCTAGCAAAGGTAAACCCCTCTGCTGCCCCTCCCCCCCCCTTTGCAGCTGTCTTGGGGAGTTACACTGCCCCCCACGTCCACATGCACGATGCCACCTGTACACAATCACCGCCCTCCACGACATCAGCAGATGTCAGTGCCGAGCCCCAGTCCGGCTCCCAGAGCCGCCCCCTGGGTGCTCTTGAGGAATGTGTCACGGGTGGGGGGGGGCACCCAGAAAGGTCAGGGATTTTGTACAAGGTATTAAAGCTCACCAAGCAAGAAAAAAAAGTCCAAGTAGAAACAAAACCAAATGTGTTGATTTTTCTGGATGCAACTGTGAATGCAGCAATTATTCATGGAGTGTTTTTCAGGTCTCACAACACCCACTAGGAACTTATTATTAAGCTCCCGAGAACGATTTTCCCAAGGTCAAAAACGAAAGCATGGAGAGAAGCACTTTTATATTACGATCAGAGGTGCGCACAGTATAGACATCTATTTCTTTGGCCTTGTCCCACAGAAACAGATTCACAGGCTCTTATACATTTACAGATACCTTGGTGTGAAGATCCTGTGTAGAATTTGAGAGAAGAAAAGAGAAATCTGTAGAAAGCGGTTTGAGGGAAGCAAATGCAATTCTGCACAAACAATCCATTGCCAAGGCCATCGCAAGACAATAAGCCCAGAAATGTCCCACAGAGAGAGACATCTCCGTCAGAACTAACGTACAAAAGCTCTATGAAACCTCAAAACCTCCAGCTCTATGAAACCTCCAAAACCTCAGAAAAAAATTCTGCTTTCAGCTTTGTTTGTTTGTTACCGGCTCTCGTTTGAGTTGATGTTTTTGAGCCACAGACAAGTCTAAAGATCACTGCCTCCATCTTGGCATCCTCTAACTAAATCTACAACCCAAGTTTTCCTGCAGCGTGAATGCATCCCGATCTAAGATGCCAGGAGAGCATCTCAGAGTCTTAAAAACCTGCATGGAATCACAGAGAAATAGAGCACAGAGAACATAGTCAATAATATTGTAATAACGCTGTACGATGACAGATAGTGGCTACGTTTACCGTGGTGAGCACTACATAATGTTTAGAATTGCTGAATCACGATGTTGTACACCTGACACGAATATAATGTTGTAGGTCAACTACACTTCAATAATAATTTTTTAATGTTTATTTTATTTTTGAGAGAGACAGAGCGTGAGTGGGGGGAGGGGCAGAGAGAGAGGGAGACACAGAATCCGAAGCGGGCTCCAGGCTCCGAGCTGTCAGCACAGAGCCCGATGTGGGGCTTGAACCCACGAACTGTGAGATCACGACCTGAACCAAAGTCGGATGCTTAACCGACTTAGCCACCCAGGTGCCCCAATACTAATTATTTTTTTAAACCTGTGTGGAAAGCTACTAATGCCAAAGATGATTTTTGAAGGCTATCAATAAAAAGAGACCATGTTTTCCCCATCTCTACAAGCATCAATTTCTTCAGTCACAAAACCAGAATATTGGCTCCACATACCCCATGGATGGCTGAGATGTGAAAATAACATAATGCAAGCACATTACTTTGAAATTTAAGTGCCAGATCAGACGCGGCTGTATTCTGCTTAATGACCCAGAGTCCAGTTTTGGATTCGGGCTGCTGATGGCCATCCCTCTCCCTAGGTCCCTGTATCGGGCATCTACACTGGGGGGACAACAGCCCCACACTCACGTATCACCCTCCAGGCGAGCCTCTCTTCCTCCTGCATTGTCTCCCTGGAAATGACACCAGCATCCATCCAGGGGCCGAGCTGAAACCCCAGAATTACTTTTGACCCCTACTCTGCTCCCACCGTCCACATGCCTGGATCTCTCTCAAAGCTATCTGTGCCTTACCACACCCACGGCCACCGCTGAGTCCAGGCTCCCATCCCAGCCATCGGTGACTGCCGTGGCCTGTGTTCCTGCCTCCAGATGCGTCCCTCTCTGGACACATCCAGAGGCATCCTCCTCAAACAGGAATCTGTGCGTGTCTGCCTCTGCACCTGAAGTCTGTCTTTTGTTCTCAAGATAATCATAAACTCCTTATTAGGTCTGAGAAGGCCCTGGGGTGGGGCCCTGCATTCCCTCCCAGCCCCAGCCCGGCCTCTCCCTGCTTCTGCCAAACAGGTTCCGGCCATGGCAACACTCTCCACTCTGCTCTCCGGATTTCCTGGCTCACACCTCAGGACCTGTGCACTGCCTCTGGGTGCTCTCCCAGCATGGTCTTGAATTCTGTGGGGTCACAGATGGGGCCTTTCTATCTCCCCTAGTCTCCATACTGGACTCCGTTCCTGATGGGCAGGAACCTCATCCTATTCGGGGCTGTGTCTCCAGCTTGTGCGTGGTGCCTAGATATGAATGAGTGAATGAGAGAAAGAAAATGAAATAAAAATGAAAGAAAGAAAGAAAGAAAGAAAGAAAGAAAGAAAGAAAGAAACATAAAGAAAGAAAGAGAAAGAAAGAAAGAGGAGAAAGGAAACTGGCGAACATTCAGGCTATAGGAGGGTAACAATTTCTGATTTTCAGGTATCTGAGCGCCACCCCCACCCTACAGCTATCAGCTGGGTTGACTGGTGGGCTTCCGCCTGTGTCCCAGTCATGCTCCAGGTTCTGAGCCAGTTCTGACTGAATGAACACACCGTTTACCAACAGCTATGGCCATCTGAACCACTGGAGTAAAAAATTCTAAGGCTGGAAACTAGTAAACACTGATTAGTTCCAACATCTGTCCTTGGTCCCCCTTCCTTCCCCACCTGCCTGTTAATGACCAAACCCTTGTGCCTCATAGTACCCTCCCTTCTTTTTAAATTTTTTTTTATTTAAATTCCGCTTAGTTAACATACAGAGTAATGTTAGTTTTAGGTGCACAACGTAGTGATTCAACAATTCCATACAACACCCAGTGCTCATCACAAGTGTGCTCCTTAATCCCCATCATCTATTTCCCCCATCTTCCCACCCCCTCCCCTCTGGGAACCATCAGTTTGTTAACAGTTTGTTAAGAGACTGTTTCTTGGTTTTCCTCTTTTTTCCCCCTATGATCCTTTGTTTTGTTTCTTAAATTCTACATATGAGTGAAATCACATGGTAATTGTCCTTCTCTGACTGACTTATTTCACTTTGCATAATACTCTCTAGCTCCATCCACGCCATTGCAAATGGCAAGATTTCATTCTTTTTTATGGCTGAGTAATATTCCAGTGTGTGTGTGCGTGCGTGTGTGTGTGTGTGTGTGTGTGTGTGTGTGTATACCACATCTTCTTTATCCATTCATCAGCGGATGGACATTTGGCCTATCTCCATAATTTAACACTCTCCCTTCTTGATGTGAACTTTCAGTACGTACTCTGGGTTCCCTTGACCTACTTGCCTGGCTTACCACCCACTGATGGCAACAATAACGACGGTAATAATAGCTAACATCTGTTGGTGCTCACTATGGGCCAGCTGCTAGGCTGAGCTCTGGCATGTACTTCTCGTTGAACCTCATCCATAGTGCTGTGAGGCCAGGACCATTGTTACATTCATCTGACCAAGGAGGACACTAAGCTTTGGAGCCTTGCCTGAGGGCAGGCAGGGCCAGCACCAGAACCCAAGCTGTCTCAGCCCTATCGCCTCACTGTCATGGTCACACTGGGTCACCTGCCCTGCTTCCTTCTTGGGGCCTCCCTCTGGAGGGACAACCATGCCTCTGCATGTGTCCGACACCAGTGGCCGTGGTTTTATTGTCTTCTGTGTAGCAGTGGCACGAGGGGAGTTCACTGATAATGCCTTGTGGCACTTTATGAATTCCCTGACCATCCTCAGTTTTCATCCCGGGCTCAGGGCATGGGGATGGCTTCCCTGTCCCCATCTTAGAGCTCTGAACGTCAACCAGACTCAGTGCCCACCCTGAAATTCATTTGCTGCTCTGTTCTTCCTTCTGGGTTTAGGCTCCCAGGAGCCATAGCCATTCAAATGGCCTCTCTGATCCTGGCCACATACACATTCACTGAAGGTCCACTGTAGTAGGAACTGGGCTCTCTTGGTTATTACTCCCAGCACTTCCCCAAACCAGCATCAGTTCTGCCTGATGGATGGCGGACTGGGGGACAGAGAGCTAGTAGGGGCCGAGCCAGGGTTTAGGCCAGTGTATCTCATGGCAGGGCCAGCATTCCACAACACCAGAGGTCCTGAGTGGAAGGCAGGGGATAGGCCTCTGAATGGCCGGGGAAGCCGATTCACACCACCACGTCCTGGCACCTGGCCCCAAGAACAGCAGGCCCCACCTTGGTGACCCTCTCGGTGGGCCCAGCCTCCCATCCCAGCCCCTGTGAGCAGGACCCTGTAGTGGGCTGAGCTGTGGCCTTATTCTGTGGGCATCCCTAGCGCCACAAAGTTTTCTCATCCTTTGGAAGGCAGAGTCCACACAGTAAGAAGGAAGTTCTTGACTTTGTTTTAAGGTGGCGGCTAAGGTAAGGGTAGCTCAGGTCACTTAGGGGACCACTTCCACTCCTTCCGTGTCCTTGTGGGACACCCTAGTGTGAGTGGACCTTTCACACAGTAAGTCACTGTCCTGGGGTCTATACTGGGGCTCACCTGGGAAGATGCAGAACTTTCCAAACACCCAGTAGGAGAATTTCTCCTGATTTTGCCCACACTTTGGCAATTCCTTCTGAAATTGTTTCTTTTGGGTCTCGTTCTTTGTTTTTTCCTTTCCTACCTTCTCGTATGCTACTGTTAGGATTCTATCTTGAATTATTCATGGGGTTTTCAAGTATATCTCTTTGTATAGCTTTTGTAGTGATTACTCTGGGCAACACAACATATGTATGTTCCCAATCACAGTGTACTGGTATGAACATGTTCCCACTTCAAGAGAGGTGTGGAAACCTTAATTACATTTAGGCCCCCTTGCCTTTCCCACTTTTAATTTTTTTGTTTTTTGAAAGACAGACAGAGTGCGATTGGGGGAGGGGCAGAGAGAGAGGGAGACAGAATTCGAAGGAGGCTCCAGGCTCTGAGCTGTCAGCACAGAGCCCAACACGGGGTTCAAACTCATGAACCCTGAGAACATGACCTGAGCCAAAGTTGATGCCTCATCGACTGAGCCATCTAGGCGCCCCTCCTTTCCCACTTTTAAATATCATTGTCTTGAATATCAGATGGTATTATCATTTTTGTTCTTGTCCTCATATATGATTGATCAATTGATTTTTTTTGTAAGTAGGCTCCATGCCCAACATGGGGCTTGAACTCATGACCCTGAGATCAAGAGTCATACGCTCTACTGACTGAGCCTGCCAGGCACCCCCCAACAACATGTGATTTATAAAGATAGTCCATTGGGTATACCCATAGTTCTGCTTTATCCATGGCTGCTTCTGTTTTCCTAATGCTCCAGGATTCCTTCTCTGATCATTTATCTCCTGTTTGAAAAGCTTCCTATAGCCAGTCGTTAAGGACGTGTCTGCCAACTACAAATTCTTTTCTAATTTTCCTTTATCTGAGACTCTCTTGATTTCTCTTTCATTCCTGGAGAAGTTTCCTCACACCTAGAATTTACGGTTGACAGGGCTTGCCTCTCTCAGCACTTGAAAAATGTTGTGCCATTTCCTCCTGGCGGCCATGGCTTCAGAGGAGAAATCTGCCGTCACCCGAGTAGATCTTCCCCTATAAGAAATGCGTTAGTCTATAGGGATGCTTTTGAGAATTTTTTTCTTTCTCTTTAGCTTTTAAAAGTTTAATTATGATGCATCTTGGCTTGGATCTGAACGTATTTGGTTTTCCAAGTTGTGTGGTTATTTTTCAGGATCACATTTTAGCATTATTCCAAAGAATGAATTTTTTTTTTCTCCTCAACAGTAGCCAGTGAGTTTATTCGGTTTTCGCTTCCCACAAGTACCACCCACAAGCCTTCTTTAGAAGTTTCTAATTTTCTCCACCCCTGCTTAGGAAATCCTCTACTGCAATGAAAGGGGGAGTTCGAATATTTTTGTGAGTGCGATTAGAAGCGATGTTCTTGTCATGGGAAATGCCACCTGGTGGCACTCCCGCGGGGGCTCAGCATGGCTATTTGTGCCATCCAAGTTGGAGCTACCTGAGCCTGGGGCTTTGGACTGCAGACCATTACGTAGAAGAATTTAAGTTCTCACGAGGCGCCTCCTAACGTGTGACAGACACTGTGAGGGTCACAAGTCACCCTTTCTCTAATCTTTCAGCAAACCTTACGGGCCCAATATTATCGATTCCCATTTTTCAGATGAGGAAAATGATGCTCAGAGATGCTTGGCAACTGGCCAGTAGCTACACAGCTAAATGGTAGCACCAGGGTAAATGTTTCAATTAATTTTTTAAAATTTATTTCGGGGCACTATGGCTTCCATATAATAAGGTGTAGGGCACCTGGGTGGTTCGGTTGGTAAAGCGTCCAACTCTTGATTTCAGCTCAGGTGATGATCTCTCGGTTGGTTGTGAGATTTGAGCCCTGCGTCGAGCCTGCCTGGGATCCTCTCTCTCCCTCTCTGCCCCTCCCCAACCCAGGTGTGCATTCTCTCTCTCTCTCTCTCAAAATAAATAAACTTAAAAAAAAATTAAATAGGGGCACCTGGGTGGCTCAGTTGGTTAAGCGTCCAACTTCAACTCAGGTCATTATCTCACAGTTTGTGGGTTTGAGTCCCGCATCAGGCTCCGTGCTGACAGCTCAGGGCCTGGAGCCTGCTTCCGATTCTGTGTCTCCCTCTCTCCCTCTGCCCCTCCTCCACTCACACTGTCTCTCAAAAATAAATAAACATAGAAAAATTAAAAAAAAATTAAATAGGGGAGCCTGGGTGGTTCAGTCGGTTAATCGTCCAACTTCCGCTCAGGTCATGATCTCATGGTTTGTGAGTCCGAGCCCCACGATGGGCTCTGCGCTGACACCCTGGAGCTTGCTTCAGATTCTGTCCCTGTCGCTCTCTGACCCTCCCCTGCTCATGCTCTGTCTCTCTCTTAAAAATAAATCAACATAAATTTTTTTTAAAAAAATTAAATAAAATTAAGTGTCACACTCAGGGAATGTTTACATATGTGTATACCTGTAATACCACCACTTAGTCAACATATAGAACATTGTAATTGCTCCAGGAGGCTCCCTTGTGTCCCCTCCCATTCAGTCGCCCTTCCTACCCCTAAGGACCATCACCATTCTGATTTTCATTATAGATCAGTTTGACCATTCTGGAAGTCTACATAAACGGGATCATGTGGTATGTGCCCATCTGTGTCTGGCTTCTTTGGCTCAACATCATGTCTGTTCATCCATGCTGCTACATGCCTCTGTAGTTCATTAGACGGATGTATTTCATTAGACGGATACAGTGCAAATTATACACTCATTCCAGCCTGGGGGTGTTACAGATGAAGCTAATATGGACACTTGTGTGCACGCCCTTCCTGGACACACACCATCATACAAAAGCAATGGAGGCTCCTCTTGCCTGGTTCCGCCATGTAGCAGGCAGTTCCGGTTTTGTTTTATTCTGTGTGTTTGCTCTTGCTATGGAGATTATATTTCTCTTCTTTTTAGCCACAGGGGCACAGGGAAGGCAGACTCTTATTGCCTTAAGTAGGAAGAATTCTGAGTAAGTTCTTAGAGTGATCCCCAAGCAGTTTTCAATCCCTTCTTGGTGAGCCCTTGGAAGCAAGGCAAGGGCAAGTCCTGCCTCTCCAAGAAACACGCACGCAGGAGCACACCCTCACACCTCCCACGCTTTGCAGCATCTCACACTCTGCATTGCTCTACATGTTCCTAAACTTCCCACATCATCCACTGACTTCCCCACTGGCCCCCAGTAGTGAACCCCTGCTTCAGGCACACCCGTTCTGCTGCTCCTAGAAAAGACATGCTCTTTTGCAACACTGCATCCTGCTTCACCCCTCCTCGGCCAGGCTCCACCTCTCTTTCAAATCTTTGCTTGAATGAAGGCTTGCTTCCCTCTCTTTCTGTTGCAGGTTGATAGAACTGTAAGTGGATGGGGACAGAAATACTAAATAAATAAACCTAGGACACACACGGGCGTGCGCACGCGCACACACACACACACACACACACACACTTTATTTATATAGATCATACAACAAGTTTTGGTTCCCTGAAGGTCACTTTAAACAAATAAAGGACATAATTTAATACATAGGAAATTTATAAAAGGCAAGAAGCAAATTCCTTCTATTTGATAACACATAATGGCCAAGACATAGCTTACCTATTGGATGGTGTATTATTTTTCCCAAAGTTGAGACATATGCTACATTGATTAGAAGCACTGAAAAAGTTTCAGTGCTCTATGACTCCATCTGAAGGGCACAGCTGACAAAAAGACTTTCTAAAGTTATTCAGCTTATTTGGAATTTGTGACACTTCCTGAATTTAGAAGGCCATTCCTACACATCTCTCCAGGGATCTCATTTTCGAGGTTGGCATGAGAACCTCACTCCGCAGCTTGAACAAATCACCTGAGGGACACACAGCCCTCGAAAATGCACATGTCTTTGTGTGGTTTCATTTGGACAAGCGTCTGGAAGTTACCTGACTGAGCAATTGTGGTTCTCGGCACAACTTTTTTTTAAAGAATAAATTAGATCCTCTTTTCTTAATTATCTTCTAACCTCAGTTCTACCACTATAAATGACAAGCCTCTTCAATTCTTCCCTTACCAATGAATTCCTAAACCCAGGTATCTCCTGCTCTTTGAAATTTCACATTACGCCACTTCGTTTTTACAAAAGTCCTACTTTGGTGCCTATTTTTGCTAACTGAAAGAAATCTAAAGAGGATTTTCCTTCTCAAGAAAAAAGGCAAGAAGTGAAAAAGCATTTGGTGTTTGTTTTACAGCAAGCCATTTCAGGGGCAGCGCACGCCAAGCATCCAAGCAGCGAGAGTGGCCCCGCCAAGGTCCTTCCCCAGGAACTTCCCCAGCACCTTCACAGGGAGCCACCACAGCTTTGGACTGAGCGAACATCTGTGCTTTATCTTGAATTATTTTGTGCATCCATTTAGCAAGAAGTGCCCTAAGGTATCAGAAAAGCCTAAGAGGTAATTTTTGGGTTCTGGGAATGCTCAAAAAATTTTCTATGTAAGTTAATGCTAATTACTTCTTTGCTTTGCATCATTTCAGCTTATGCAATGATTCATAGGCACGCTCTCCTTTCAGATAGCAGGGGAAACCTGTACTCCCCATCTAGTGCTGCCTTTGAATTACAGACAGCAGAATATTCTCAGATGCCTTTATGGGGATTCTGAGAGCAATTCACACCTCAGGTAGGATTCCTAGGAATCCTCATGGTGGCGGAGAGCTTACACAGCCCAGGCGATGCTGAATTAGCTTGCTTTCTTTAGGCCCCTTGTTCCTGCTGTCCGACGAGAATTCAAAATATTTAAAAGCATTTTGCAGTAGCTTCTGACTCTTTGGGGGAACTTTGATTTTGTACCCGTAAGACTCACCCTCCATCCTGTTCTCCCCTCACTGCACCATTCAACGTTGGTGTGCTCCCTCCAGCCCCAGGCACCATCCAAGCACTTATGAGCCCCTGAGCTCTGGCCAGCTCCCCACCTGAGACACCACAGCGAAGGCACCCACGCCCAACACGCGCAACACCAAATCTATCACCTTTACTCGTCCTTCCAATGGTACCTCACTACTGTTCTCTAACTCCATCAGTGGGGCCGCCCTCCTCCCACCGATGGTAATCCAGGAACCAGGCAGTCATCCTTGATCCCTTCCTCATTTCCCAACAGCCAATGCATTCTTCCAGCTAGCAGTTATTTACTAAGTACCTGTAAGCACCAGGCGCTGTGCCAGGCGCTGGGGACCCAGCAAGGGCCAGGACACAGGGCCCATAGAGCCTTATTCAAGGGAAAAGAGAAATAAGAATAACTAAGAAAACAGTTGGACAACTGAATGTATAGTTACAAACCATGAAGTGTACTGGCATAGGAAATGTTAACATGAGAATATGTGTCAAGGGAGCCTTGCGGGCCATGGGAAATTTCCATCAAAAGATACATGAGCTGGGTCTCAAACTCATCGCCTACCCACCCCCGCACCTCCCCACCCTCACCATGAACCTGGGCCATTGCAGTCGCCATCAGACAAGGGTTCCCCTGGAACAGAAGCACATGAGGCAGGCATTCTGCTTTTTGTTCTGGAGAACTCTCAGTGCCTAGAACAGGCCTGAACAGAGAAGGTGCTCAGTAAATATTTACTGAGCTAAAGGTCTCAACTTTCTCACCAAGGCCAGTCCAGGCCCTTGCCACCCTCCATCCTCACACCTTCCCCCTCTTCTCCCCTTTGCTAGCTCCAAACACCCCGGCCTTTAGGTTCTTTATTTAGGCCATGTTTCCACTCATCTCAGGGCCTTTGCATATGCTGTTCCCTCTAGCTGGGAACTTCTCTTCCACACTGCCCATCCACTGGGCCTTGTCAACACTTACTCAACCTTTGGATCTTAGCTTAAACATTAGGGAAGGCTACCTTACCTCCAGCCCATACCAGGTATCCCCACTATAGGCGCTCACATCTTTGTAAACTTCTTTTGTACAGTCCTTGGCACTGCTTGAAAATATGCATGCATTTCTGTGGTCATATCAGCATAGTCACATTCTCCCACAATGCTATAAGCCCCAGCGAGCCGAGAATTATGTGCATTTTGTCAACACTGTGCAGCCAGGTCCTAGCACAATGGCTGACACACACTAAGTGCTTAGTACATATCTGTAGATTAACTGCTAATAATTTTTTAAAGCATGAGGCATGAAAAAAAGATGGAAAAAAACTCAGGCCCAAATTTCCATATTGATATACAGAATGAAAGCTTAAAACCCAATCAAATGGGGGAGAACTCTCCTGTTGAGAAGGGGCTCTACGTCGCCCTGTCTGGGTCCCAGCCTTGGTGAGCCAACACCACCTGGGTGCCAGAGCGTTGTCTGCCTTTCCAAACTAGCTGAGGCATGCTTCACATGTGATCACTGCTTAAACTTTTCCTCTTGCCTCTCAGTTTAGACCAAAACCATCTTTCACAAGTGTTTGGAGACTCATTCTTGGACGCATTCCTATACTTCCCAAGGCCTGGAAGATGTGGGGGCTCCTGAGGGAGAAGTCCTCTTCTCTGTCAGCTCTGGGTCCACAAACAAGTGTTGGAGTTGGATCTCTGAGGAGGGAAAATTGGCTGCTTTAGGCTTTTAATGGCCATGAACCCTAGCATTGAGCCTGTCATGGGTCAGGGATATAATAAGGTTCCTGCAACGAATGGAAAAAGGGCAAGAAACTCCTCTTCCCATTTTTGTGATAGAGATATTCTGATTCTACCTAATTACACTTAATTTTTGGCCTCACTTTTTTTTTTTTTTTTTGGTCGTTGGTACTTTGGCTATAAGAATAACAGGGCACAATGACTACAGCATCTCTCTACTTTCCTGAGCTGGAAAGTAACGGTCCCTCTGCAGAGAAGAAGTCAGTTAGGGTTGCCCACGGAAGGATAACAGAAGGGAATTACTAGTGATGGGTTCCTGGCACTTGTCAGAGCATCCCCTTTAATCCTCACTACAACCCTGAACGTTAGGTATTAGTATCTTTATTTATAGATGAGAAGAATGATGAGCAGAGATGAGAAATAAAAGGCTAAAGGCTACACAGCTGGCAAAACTAAGAGTCAAATCTAAGTTTCTCTGCCAAGTTTGTGGTAGAGGTGAAAGGAGGACAAGAGACTCTGTTAGGTATAAAAGGACCTTTCAGTCATAGGCTACAGGGATCAAAAGGGTAGAAGAAAATTCTAGAAACAATTATTTCCTAGGGGGTTTCTGTCCTGGCTGTGCTTTGAACCCTTCTGCTCAGAAAGCCTGAATTGTACTTTAACATGCAAGCAGCACATCATTAGAACATAAACATTTTAATTGTAATCATATCAAAAAACATAATAGGAATAAATTTGACAGAAGATGTTCAAGTGTTTTACACTGAAAACCTATAAATTGCTGCTGAGAGAAATTAAAGAAGAACTAAACAAATGGCAAGTTATACCATGTTCATGAACTAGGAGACTTGGTACTGAGATGTTAATTCTCCCCAAATGGGTTGTCTGTGGATTCAACACAATCCCAATCAAAATCCCAGACAGTATTTTTGTAGAAGTGACAAGATGATTCTAAAATTTACCTGAAAATGCAAAGTACCTAAAACAGAGCAATTTTGAAAAAGAACAAATTTGGAGAGTGTACATTATCTGCTTCCTAAACTTAATTTATAGTAAGCTATTATTACTATGGGGTATTGTCATAAAGGATAAACAAATAGATCAGTGGAGAATAGCAAACCCAGAAATAGACTCACACTTCTATGGTCATGTGATACTCAACAAAGGGACAAAGCAATCGAACAAGGGGAGAAACATCTTTGTACAAATGGTGCTGAAATAACTTGATATCCAAATTAAATATGACTGATTTCCTTTCAGAAAAAAAAGGCAATACAGAAGAGTAGTCACTTAAGTTTCCTTATCTGCAAAAGGAGTAGGTTTGCTAAGATTGTCTGAGTTTTATACTCAAGGTTTGGAGAGGCAGATTTTTGTGCTGGAGGAGGGAGGGTCTGGATGCTTAGCTGAACTTGAGTGTGTAGCTAATGAAGAAGCAAAGCTATAATGAGGAGAACTATAAAGGTGGTATCCCAAAAGCCAGGGCATGGGTACTTCCAAGAAGCCAGATGGAGTCATAACCAGGAGAAAAAGTAGGAAAAGAGGAGATAAAAGGAGCAGAATCTAACCAGAGGTTCTAGAATCTGCATCTCTAAAGTAAGCTTGCTTGGGGTAGCTCTTGTGAAGTACACTGCAGGAGATGGTACTTTTACCCCTGGCCCCCAAGGTCTCACTGAGGTCCAGTATTTAGGGAGCTCCAAATACAGGGTTCTTCTGATAGTTCAATACTCTTTTCTTTGCCTTTATCACCACTACCACGTTTTACTGTTGAAGATGGAAACTGAAATGAGGAGAGTGGAAAAATGAAGAAGAAAGAGAAATAAGGAAGGAAGCAGTCTTGCCTACATCTGGCCTTCTCTGGGATGTGTTTCTCCTCCTGCCTTTCTCACTGCCCAGTCTGCCTTTGTCTGACCAGTTCCCACCATCCTTTTAGGAGAACTGAAACGTCACCCCCCCACCCTGGTCCCCATAGCCTACATCTTTCTGTCTCACAGCACTGTATCTTTCCCTTTCAGTACTTACCCTGACTGGAATCACACAGTAATTTGCTTATTCTCCTTCTAGGCCATGAGGTCCATGAACCTGTGTCTGGTTCTGTTCACTTCCAAATCCCTAATGCTGGAACACAGTGTCTTGCACATAATGGCCACTCATTAGATATATGTTGAACAAATGACTAAATCCCTATCAGCTCCTAAATGGGTTACCAAGGGATTTTTGTGTTATTTTGGGAAAACTCCAATGTCTACTAATGGACGTTAATTGCCTATTAAACGTAAGCTAACGCTCAGCTTCTTCAAACTGGGGT
Source organism: Lynx rufus (assembly GCF_022079265.1). Taxonomy (NCBI): domain Eukaryota; kingdom Metazoa; phylum Chordata; class Mammalia; order Carnivora; family Felidae; genus Lynx; species Lynx rufus. The sequence continues at coordinate 7,883,963 of NW_025814867.1, read as the reverse complement.
CCTCACTCAAAACGATCCAGTATTATTTTATGGGCAGATACTTTGATTTTAATCAGATTTTTATCTTATTGTTTTGTTATAGAAAGAGTTATGGGACTAATTTCTCATCTTTATCTGCTAAAGAAATGTAGGTGGCCTTGCTGCAAAGAGCCATGTAATAAGCAGGTGAAAATTCATCGTGTTTGGTTTTTCTCAGCCTCTGTAATTGAACTGACAATAAGATTTATACTTTAAATAACTTGGTCACTAGGCCCTAATTAGAATGATAGGGTTTCCAAACCCTAATGATCACAGGTAAAGCATACAGTGCACTAAATGCTAGAGAGATGAACTGTTGATTTCTGTCCTGGAGGATAAATGAGCTTGAAGTTCATAGTTTTGGGTAATTAAATATAAATTGACTAAATGATTAATGAAACACATACACAAGAGACAGGTATCTGTAATTTTAAGAGCGCTCAAAGCTGTTGGAATTGGTTAAACGTAGACCCGCCAGAGTCGCAGGCAACTACTGATTTCAGCCATGAGTTTCTGCTGTGGCTTCAGCTACTGGAAGGCTCAGAAATGCCAGGAGGGATCTGAGAAACTTGTCCACGAGAGTGTCACTAAACTTTGGTGGTGTTGTAACCTAAAAAGGTATAAGTTGACTCCCATTCCCAGGAGTATGGTGGGCTATGTTCCTTAAATTATAAACTCCTAAAAGCAGCGAAAAAAAAAAAAGGGGGAAATCTGCAAAGCTCAAAGCTATGCAAAAATGAGAATTCAAGGAAGTAAGCAAATATGGAGGTGCCTTTTGCTCAGAGGGTTTCAGCTGACTCCAGGCAATCCTTCTCTTTTTGACAACTGCGCTGGGTGCAAGGCATCAGATACGAATTTTAGGGCTCCCACCAATGTAGAGAAATATGAGAAACCCTTCATATGAAGCTTGGATGCCATAGGTTATACTTCCGGTCTAAGAGTCACCTAGAAATAAATCCACCATGGCAGAAGGGGCCAGCGAAGAAACATTTTCGTGATGAAAAGGAATAAACTGTATTTGAAAATGGGTGTTTTAAAATTTCCTCTGAAGAATTTATCACCTCAAGTCAGACCCACAAAACTTTCTTGGAGTTTTAGCCTAAATTCTCACTACCTTTATTGGTAAACAAAAACAAAAAACAAAATTAAAGCAATATCTGCTAAATCTGGATAATCTTGAGCAAGAATCAGGAGAAATAACAGAAGAATCAGACCACTTAACATCTCAAGTATTAGAATTATCAGACAAAAAAATAACTGTGTTTAATAAGTATTAAGAAATAAGAGAGTATTTAAATTATGAGCAAGGAACAATTATTATATGATCATCAATCCAATTTCAAACAATAAAATATAATTCCCAAAAGTGAAAAAAAATTATACTTGAGACTGCAAACTTGATGGACATGTTATACAGCTGATTAAACACAACTTGATAGAAAATTAGTGAAATGAAGGAGAGATGTAAACAAATTATCCAAAATGCAGTACAGAAAGCCAAATTAAGAAAGGAATATTTAACAATTATAAACCTGTAGGTACCTAATAACACAGCTTCAAAATATATAAAACATAAACTGATAGAATTACAAGGGGACACAGACAAATCTATTACTGTGGTAGATTTTGAAATGCCTCTCTTAGTAACTAATATATCAAGCAGTCAAAAAACGAGCAAGGATACAAAAGACTTAAATGGCACAATGCAAGGCTTGATCTAATGATCATACATGCATAGGACATTCTACTTAGTAATTCATATATATATATATATATATATATATATATATATATATATATCCTTTTCAAGCACCCATGGACTATTTAGAGAAGATGACCATGACTTGGGCAAGTCTCAACAAATTTCAAAGGTCTGGCATCATATGGACCACAGTCTGGGAGCATAATGTAAGTAAGTATGAAATAAAAACAAAAAGACAATTAGGAAAACCTCATAGTTTGGGGGTGCCTTGGTGGCTCAGTCAGCTGAGTGTCTGATTCTTGATTTCAGCTCAGTTCATGATCTCACGGTTCATGAGTTTGAGCCCCACATTGGGCTCTGTGCTGATAGCCTGGAGCCTACTTGGAATTCTCTTTCTCCCTCACTCTCTGCCCCTCCCCTGCTAGCATGCACGCACTCTTTTTCTCTCTCATAATAAACAGACTTAAATTTTTTTTTAGAAAAACCTCATAGTCTGGAAATTTATTTATTATTTATTTATTTATTTATTTATTTAATGTTTATTATTTTAGAGAGACAGGCAGAGCATGAGCAGGGGAGGGGCAGAGAGAGAGGGAGACACAGAATCCAAAGCAGGCTCCAGATTCTGAGCTGTCAGCACAGAGCCCGATGCAGGGCTCGAACCCACGAACCGCGAGAGCATGACCTCAGCTGAAGTCGGACCCTTAACCGACTGAGCCACCCAGGCGCCCTGATGGAAATTTAAAAATTTATTTGGAGGAATCAAACACAAGGGTCAAGGAAAAATAATCAAAACAAATTAAAAACTCTTACAATTGAGTGATAATTTTGAACACTACAAATCAGAACTTATGGGACATCATTAACATTGTGCACTGAGAGGCATTTAGGGGAAAAGCAAAAGACCAAAAATAAATAAGGTAAGCATCCACATTCAGAAAGCAGAGAAAGAACAGTAGGAAAAAAAGCACAAAGAAAATAGAAGGGAGAAAAGAAAGTAGAAATAGACTAGAAAGTAAATATCAATAGAGATAACCTAGCAAATCAGAAGCTGGTTTTAAAAAAATGAGAAAATAAACAAACTTCCATCTTAAAAAAGGAAGAAAGAAGTCATGATACTGGTAGGAATGATGCTATAGATGCAGACAGGAAGTAGAGAGAGAATAAAATGCTATTATAAAGAAAAGAATGCAAACTAAGTGGAAAGTTACATGGAATGACACATTCCTAGAATATGCACCTTACTGAAAACCAACTCAAGATAAAATAGAAAACATGAATCATTCTACACTTATTTTTATTAATTTTTTTTTCAACGTTTATTTATTTTTGGGACAGAGAGAGACAGAGCATGAACGGGGGAGGGGCAGAGAGAGAGGCAGACACAGAATCGGAAACAGGCTCCAGGCTCCGAGCCATCAGCCCAGAGCCTGACGCGGGGCTCGAACTCACGGACCGCGAGATCGTGACCTGGCTGAAGTCGGACGCTTAACCGACTGCGCCACCCAGGCGCCCCTCATTCTACACTTATTAAAGACACTCAATCAACAATAAAATGTTTTTCCTAAAAAGAAACCACCAGTCCCAGGCAAGTGAGTTCTACCACAAATCAGAACACAAATAATTTTATTTCATATATAATTTTTTTTTTTTAGAAAATGGAAAAAGAAGGCACAATACTCTATTCAATTTATGGGGATAATGTGACATTAGCACCAAAAGCCAAAATCTGACAAAGAAAAGTAAAAGAATGGAAAAGTACAGGCCAATCTCATCAGTGAACCTAGATGCAAAAGTCCTAACGAATATAAACAGAGTATAAGAAGATAATACGTGACCAATTTGGGTTTCTGCCAGGAATGCAAGTTAGTTTGCTTTTTAGAAAACTAATGAACTTAATTCATCAAATTAATAGAGAAGAAAAATTACCCATTTATGTTAAAATCTCTTGGCAATCTAGGAATAAGAGGGAACTTGCTCATTGTGGAACAGAACATCTAAAACTCCATACAGTCAACATCACACACATTGGTGAAATATTAATACCATTTCCTTTAACATCAGGAACCATACAATGTTGGTGGTGATCCCCAATGTTATTTAGCTTTTACTAGGGGGTTGGGCAGTGCAGAAAAACAAGAAAAGAAATGAAATTTATGAGGATTACTTAGTTCTTCCTATATGGTAAGAATAGTTTCTTAGAAAACCCTGAAAATCAACATATAAATAACTAGAATTATTTTTTAAAAAGGAATCACACAAGCTTTGTGGCAAAATTATGTTGAATTGTTGAGGAAGTATCTTCTTTCGTGAAACACCTGTGCATAATACTATAGTTCGCATTCACTTGGCCCCAGGCCTCTGAACTTGACCAACTAAGAGGAATTCATACCTCAGGTTAGCCAGCACACATGCATTTCAGGATCCTATGTTGGTTTTGCAAGAGGTCTTGGAACGAAAGGGCCTAGAATCCTGCAAAAGGAGAACGTGCCTAGCTAATGCACGGTGCCGGGGCACCTGTTCTGTCTCACAACCAACCAGAGTAAGTCCTGACCGTTTTATCACAAGGGCATGATCTGAAAGCTAAATGCTTTAAGGGGAGGGTCTGGGTCGGCTCTGACAGAGGCGTGAGCCCCCAAAAGGACTCTTCAGGGGGGTTTGTGGGCAACTGTCCCCTGATGGAGCTGAATGTCTCAGACTCAACAATTGAGTTGAGCTCAATTGATCCTAGCTCCCCGGATCTAGGGAGGTAGGCCAGCCCACTGGCCATGAAAAGTTAGAAATACATACCAAGGAGGACTTTTTTTAAGTTTACTTATTTACTGACAGAGAGAGAGAGAGAGAGAGAGAGAGAGAGAGGGCACGACTTTGTGAGCAGGGAGGGGCAGAGAGAGAGAGAGAAGGAGAGAGAGGAACCCCAAGCAGGTTCCACGCTTAGTGCCAAGACGCACGTGGGACTCGATCTCACATGATCTGAGCTGAAATCAAAAGTCTGACACTTAACGGACTGAGCCACCCAGGCACCCCCTGAGGAGGGCTTTTCTGTGAATGAAAATGAGGGCCACATAATTAGGGACACCACATAGTCCCGTTCACCCAGAACAGTCCCAGTTCATATCTACCGATCCTAGTGCAATTAAAGGCACTCCCCTTTACTCTCAAAAGTGTCCTAGAAGGCTTAACTGATGCACTATGCGATCTTACATGTAGTTAATTTCCAGATGCAGCATTTTAAAATCCCTTTACCTCTAGTGACCAATACCAATGGAGCGAGTCCCCTGACAGCTTCTATCTACTGTCTGGGCTTGTCACTGCTAAATTAGAGACTCTGTTCTTTCTCCTGAAAGTCCCTTCCGCGCTGCTTGGCCTCATCCTAGGGGTTACAGGCTTCCGACTGAATGGAGAACCGAGGTGACTGAGAGAGAAGGAGGGTTCCGAGGTCTCGACGCACATCCCACTTTCCAGAGGAGCTCAAATCACGTTCTGACAGGTGGAAGTCCTAGCACGCCTACGGTACCGCCAGGCTGTAGTATCTCCTAAAATCGGGCTCTTTTCTCGAGAGCCCAAGCCAATGCTTGGCAGACAACCTGCCCGCCACAGCCCAAGAAGCAATGCCACACATACTAATCTGGGAGGCGTGGGGGCGAGAAAGGGAGAGAAAACCACTGGAGCCTTTCTTACCGGCAGCTGAGGTGCCTGTGGGAGGCTCAGCCATATATAAACTCGGGAGAGAGGGAAGAAGATCCTGAATTCAGCAGTGTTTTCAGCCACATATCACGTACATTTCTAAACTGCATTTTAAAACCGTGACACGAAAATCGCTATGCGAAAGGCTCGTGGTTCTATTTTACCCTCTAACTGAAACGAGAACGTCATACGGCAGTGCATTGTAAACTGTCGTGTGCCATGGGAAAGCAGTTATCAATATTAATACAACCACCCTTGGGGCATCTGTGATGTACCAGCGGATTCGCTAATGAGATGCCATCCTCCTTTCTGTTTATTGCTGTGCCTCGCTTTTGAATGTCACCGTAGACAGCCGCCTTGAAGTACGTTCGCTCCATCGTAATGACATCTCGTTTTCACAAGTTGAGAACTGTGTGTTTATTTCACAAAACTCAAAAGAAAACTAAATGTTTCTTTTATTCCAGCTTAAAAAAATCCCATTAGACTTGCTGAAATACATGAAGCCATAAAGGAAGAAATTCAGCCATAGCCCTCCCCTCTGGATAATCTTTGCTATTTGCGGGGGGCGGGAGGGGGAGGTGAAGAATCTTCTCAAACGGTCTGTGTCACGATAGCTGGCCACCAGAATGCCTTCTCCTCTTCTTCTCTGGTAGCGGGATTGTAGCCATGTGCTGGCCAGCTCCCTCGTGTGACTATGTTCTGGGACAAGAGAGTGGATGCACAGGAGACGTGTGCCTTTTGGGGCCAGGCCCTTAATATGAGAGTGGGCCTCCTCCATAGCTTTCCTCTCCTTCTTGGGGATGGAAACTCCATGTGGCTTTGGCCTCAACCGTTAGTAACGGTTGGTAAGTCTTCAGGGCACTTGGCTGCGTCGGAATCTCCTGGAAGACTGTAAGAGTTATTGGTATCTGGGTCCCACGCCAGTGATTCCGACTGAATGGGAAAGGAGTGTGGCTGGACAACGTGATTTTCTCAAAGCTTTCCAGAGGATTCTAACAGGGAGTCAGCTTTGGGAACTCCCTGGCCCTGGGGGATGGTGGAGTCCTGAGGCCTTGAATGACTGTGTGGAGTCAACACGTTGGCCAACGTGCAACACTCTCAGGGGAGACAGGTAACCACCTCTTCTTTAAATCACATTTTTGGAGTTTTTTCTGTTATCACAAATTAGCTTTCCTGACAACACAGTTGGGCAATTCGGGAAACACGGACAGAAGTGTAAAATGAAGAAAGTCTCTTCCACTACAGTTAACCATTTCCAGGCTCAGATCAAGGTTGATCTATCACATCTCCTTACTCCACTCCCTCCCTCTCTTCCTCTCGCACAAGAAACCACACTACACACTGGCCTGCACCCTGCCTTCGCACCATTTAATAATATATAATCCTCAGCGTTTATTGACAGCTTACGCTGTGGTTGGCACTGTTCTAAATACCTCTTTATTAATTTATTGAAACCTAAAAATATCCCTTGGAGGTAGGTCCTCCTACTCACATTTTGCAAATGGGGAAACTGAGGCACAGAGATGCAAGTAACTTGGCCCAGATTACAGTGCTAGTATATAGCAGAACTGGGATTTGCACCCAGGAGGTTTGGCTCCAAAGACATATGCTCGCTCCTCACCTCTCCCATCAGGACGGACGGACCTACTTCAACTTCATAGAAAAGATGTCTCAATTTTTTTTTTTCAACGTTTATTTATTTTTGGGACAGAGAGAGACAGAGCATGAGCGGGGGAGGGGCAGAGAGAGAGGGAGACACAGAATCGGAAACAGGCTCCAGGCTCTGAGCCATCAGCCCGGAGCCCGACGCGGGGCTCGAACTCACGGACCGCGAGATCGTGACCTGGCTGAAGTCGGACGCTTAACCGACTGCGCCACCCAGGCGCCCCAAAGATGTCTCAATTTTTAAAACCAGTCCTTGATGAGAATGGGCATTTATACAGTAAATATATAAATATACAATATATAGTAATATAATACATAGTAATATAATATGTAGTAATAAGTATTCTATATATGGTAAATATATATTTTTCTTAGTAGTTAGAAACGATGCTCCCATACATCTGCCGCTTTTTGGGGAATTGTGCAGCTGAGTGCATTTTTAGAATTGGAAGTATGTGTAAAACTGTCCTCTGGAAGTTTGTACTAGTTTGTAGTCCCACTAATTGTGCAACAGAACGCCTGTTTCCCATATATAACTGGGTATTGCTATTTCTTTTTTTTTTTTTAATTTTTTTTTCAACGTTTATTTATTTTTGGGACAGAGAGAGACAGAGCATGAACGGGGGAGGGGCAGAGAGAGAGGGAGACACAGAATCGGAAACAGGGTCCAGGCTCTGAGCCATCAGCCCAGAGCCCGACGCAGGGCTCAAACTCACGGACCGCGAGATTGTGACCTGGCTGAAGTCGGACGCTTAACCGACTGCGCCACCCAGGCGCCCCAACTATTTCTTTTTCTATAAGCTGCCTGCTTGTATGCCTTTTCCCCTATTTCAGTATCTTTTCTTTTGGTTTTGTATTAACTTTTATAATTGGAGGATGCTATCCCTTCGAATTCATGGTACAGATATTCTTCCCCAGCGTGTCCTTTTTTTTTCATAAATATATATAGTTGATTGCTTCAATTTCATTATACAAATTTCTAATTTTTATGTGATCAAATTAAGATGTAGTTTAGAATTTCTGCATTTGGGGTTCGACTCCCTCTGAGATTATACGTTTTCTTGTGTTTTCATCTACTTCTTAAAACGTCCAGTCTTCGATATTGAAATATTTGATTAACCTGGAATTTGTTTTTATGTAAGGAGATAACTTAAGGAGATAGCCCCCCCCCCTTTCTCCAAGCTGGCCAGCTAGCTAAACCAAATACCATTCGTTGAACCCTTCTCCACTGAATTGAAATGCCATCAGTGTCACAAACTACATCAGTCCATTTCAATCCTATGTGGCCTATTTCTAAGCTCTCTGTTTCAAGAGCTACCTATTCAGGGGCCAGTATGCTGTTGTTATATTTATAGCAGAACTACCTCATGTTTGGTTATCTACCAGGACAAAATTGCTCTCCATTGTTCTATCTTTTTCTCTGAGTTTTCCGAGTTTTTCTTGTATTTATTTTTTTCCATGTGAACTTCTACGTTCAGCTCGGATAGCTTTAATACCCATCCTGTTGAGAACTTCCTTGGGCTCAGATGGAACTTACAGATCGATTTAGAGAGAACCAGGCTTTTACCACGTTGGCTCCTCCATCCAAGGGGCATATTTCCACTTAGTGAAGTCTTCTTTTATGGCCGGTAGAGATTTAACATTGTTTTGTTTTGTTTTTCCATCTGGAGTCTATGGATTTCCTGTTATTTTGAGGCATCTTACCCTTTTTCGCTATTGCTGCTGTTATAGATGGGATGTTCTTTCCCATTATATTTGTAACTGTTTCTAGGTAGGAGACCTACTGGTTTTTATACCCTAGCCTGGCTGTCATTTACCACTCATGACTGTAAGTGGTTTTCAGTAGCCCACCTTCCAGTGTCACAGTTATACCATTGGAAAATAATGGGGATTTTGCCTCCTCTTTTTACATTTTTAGACATTTGACTTCTTTTTCCGTTATGTTAAATAACAGTGGTGATTGTGAACATCCTGACTTTAATGCCTACGCTCCTGGTACTTAACTGCCTTTGGCTTCAGGAGAGAGGGAGTGGGTAGGCAAGCAGGCACTCAGGTATTTATCATTAAGAAAACATTCACTTCTTTCTCTTTGTCCATTTTAAAGTGGAAAAGATAACGGATTTTGTCAAATGCATTTTTTAACGCTGATTCAGAGACTCACATGGTTGATTTCCTTTGGCTTATTAACATGTGATATTGTATTAATAGATTATTGAATTCCTTGTGTTTCTGGGATGAAAACCACTTTATTATGAGGTTTTGTTCTTTAAATGTATTCCTGGATTCTATTAGCTTGTCTTTTACTTAAGGATTTTGCATTAACATTCATAAATGAGACTGATCTAACATTTTCACATATTGTACTATTGTTTCAGATTTTGGTGCTATCTTAGCATTGTGTAAAAATTTTTCTCTGTACTCTGAAGCCTTTTGAATGATTTAAAAATTCTCAGTTAGGGGTGCCTGGGTGGCTCAGTCGGTTAAGCATCTATCTGACTCTTGATTTCAGCTCAGTCACGTTCTCAAAGTTTGTGAGTTCAAGCCCTGCATTGGGCTCTGTGCTGACAACATGGAGCCTGCTTGGGATTCTCTCTCTCCCTGCCTCTCTCTCTCTCTCAAAATAAATAATTCAAACAAATTCGTGGGGCACTTGGGTGGCTCAGTTGGTTAAGCATCCAAGTCTTGGTTTTGGCTCAGGTCATGATCTTGTGGTTTGTGGGTTCAAGCCCCATTTTCGGCTCTGCAGTGACAGCACAGAGCCTGCTTGGGATTATCTCTCTCCCTCTCTCTGACTCTCCCCTGCTCACCACTCTCTCTTTCTCTCTCAAATAAATAAACACTTAAAAAATTCTCAGTTAAGGTGAAGAAATGGGGCAAAGGCTAGTGGTGATGAATCCTAGGAAGCAGGGCTGTAGTAGAGAAAAATCAGCCTCCATTCAGTCAATACTCCATCTTTCCACTTTTTTTCTATAAAGCATGTGATCCTCAAGGTACACTGAAAGATCACACTGTCTATGACACCTAAACATTTCTGCTTCTGCCAGTTGAATTGTAAATCAAGAATCAGTATGCACATGTGTTTATTTCAGTTATTCATAATTTAGTTACATAGTATGGAAGTAATGAAAGACGTATAAAAGAAAAGTGTTCTCTTAAAATGAAATTGAAAATCTGGGAAGATTGGGTAGACTAAATTAGGTATGGGCAAGAAACTAAAGGATAGGAAAAACTAAATAAATTAGAATGCTGCTTCTAGATTCTTTGCAAGAATATTCAACTTCTTGCCCTAGCTTAAAGACGCTGCAATTGGAATTTTAACATGGCCCATTATGAATATGCTGTATACAGAACTTCACTAAATCCATCATTGAGGATCATAGCTCATTCCTCCATGAAAGTATTGGCAAATAGACGGGCATTTACATGTTTTAAGTTTTAAAAAGGTTTCAAGTATGCATACTTCAGTCGGATCATTCCCTGGGAAATTACAAACTAGTCAAGCCTCTGATTGTATTACATGAGGGCTTGTCTGTAAGTGGCCACCATCATTTATAGTCTATAACATCCGAAAGGTGAATATTTAGTACAAAATATTCTTTGTTGTCTTTACCCGCGTACAGTTGCTGTTGGTGCCTGGCCCAGAAAAAAATAGCTGAGAATTCTCCAGAACCAGTGAAAGACATCATAACATACTGGTTCAAGATGCCCAATGATGCGTAAAAAAGATTTTGAAAAAGCATGTCTAGATACACCTTAGTTAACTGAACAAAATAAAGGATAATGAGAAAATCTGAAAAGCAACCAGAGAAAAGAGGCAGATTACCTAAAGGAGGGACAGACAGCTGACGGCTCAACAGCAACACTGGACGGAAGTGATAGGCCAGTGGAGACACAGTGGTCAAGGCGGTGACGGAAAATAACTGCCAACCCAGAATCTCCCACCACAGAAAAGAACCTTCAAGAACGAAGACAACATCAAAGCATTTTCAATCAGGCATTTCAGACCAAAATAACTTGCCAGCATGAAATCAGCCATCACGGAAATTCTTGAGAATGGTAAGCACAAGGAAATTCATTTCAGTCATGTGAAAAGTGTAGAAATTAGCAAATACGCATGTACTGTGACTATGTAAAGCAGAGGTCAAAACACTTTTCTTGTAAAGGACCAGATAGTAAGCATTTTTTTGACTTTGTGGACCATATAGTCTCTATGGCAATTAGTCTGCCACGGTGGCATGGAAGTGCTAAATATAATACATATGTAAATGGCTGGAGCTGGAGTTGGCCTATGGCAGGCTGATTTTGGCCTGCTGGCTGTCAAGTGGGGTGTGGGTACATATGTATGCCATGTAATTAAAAAATATAGTTAGGCACCTGGTGGCTCAGTCAGTTAAGCACCTGACTCTTGATTTGGACTCAGGTCATGATCTCACAGTTCGTAGGTTCGAGCCCCGTGTGGGGCTCCACTTGGGATCCTCTCTCTCCCTCTCTCTCTGCCCCTCCCCTGCTCACATGCATGCACACTCTCTCTCTTTCTCAACATAAATAAACACATGTCTCAAAAATATAGGAATTTATACACAGATACTCATAGCCACATTATTCACAAAAGCAAACTGTGGAAACTTCTCAAATGGCTATCAATGTATGGATAAATAAATGTGATATATCCATAAAATGGAATATTATTTGGCAGTAAAAAGAAAATGAAGTTCTGACATATCCTACAACATGGATAAGCCTTGAAAATACTATGCTAAGTGAAAAGAAGCCAGTCACAATAGACTACATATTACATGGTTCCATTTATATGAAATGGACAGAGACAAATCCACAGAGACAGAAAGGAGATTAAGCTGTCCAGGGCTCAGCACAGGAGGGGAGAATGGGTAGTGATGGCTATAACTGGCATGAGATTGCTTTACAGGGTGATAAAAATGTTCTAAAATTAGACTGTGATGATGGTTGATGTAACTCTGTGTTACACTAAAAACTACTGAAGTGGGGGCGCCTGGGTGGCGCAGTCGGTTAAGCGTCCGACTTCAGCCAGGTCACCATCTCGCGGTCCGCGAGTTCGAGCCCCGCGTCAGGCTCTGGGCTGATGGCTCGGAGCCTGGAGCCTGTTTCCGATTCTGTGTCTCCCTCTCTCTCTGCCCCTCCCCCGTTCATGCTCTGTCTCTCTCTGTCCCAAAAATAAATAAAAAACGTTGAAAAAAATTAAAAAAAAAAAACAAAAAAAACAACTGAAGTGTACATGTTAACTGGGTAAACTGGGTGGTATGTAAATTATATCCCAATAAACTGTTTTAAGAATTCAGTATTAGAGGGGCGCCTGGGTGGCTTGTCGGTTAAGCGTCTGACTTCGGCTCAGGTCATGATCTCACAGTCTGTGGGTTCGAGCCCCGCATCGGGCTCTGTGCTGACAGCTCAGAGCCTGGAGCCTGCTTCCGATTCTGTGTCTCCCTCTCTCTCTGGCCCTCCCCTGCCCATGTTCTGTCTCTCTGTTGCAAAAATAAATAAAAACTTAAAAAAAAAAAGAATTCAGTATTAGAATATGTTGATACATATTAAAATACAACAAAGCTAGAATAGGAATCAAGAGGAGATTAACAAATATTTGAAATACTTGTCTATAACTTTAGGAGATGGATAAAGGTGATACTTGTCTATAACTTTAGGAGATGGATAAAGGTGATAATTCGGAGTTAATATTAGACTTCCACAAATCAAGGACGTATGTTATAATCTCTAGGATGACCCCCAAAATATAAATAAGAGAATAAAACTTTTAAACTGGTAGAAAGAGAAAACAGAATGATGAAAAATTACTCCTGAAATCTAAATAAAGATCAAGAAAGGAGAGAAAAAGGGGCAGAAAAGAGATACAACAAATAGAAAGCATATAAGAGTGTAGTATATTGAAACCCAAATATATGGTATTACCCTAAAAGTGTATGGACTACACAGTTTAGTTTTAAAAATTATCAAACTAAATGAAAAACAAATAACTACAAAAAAGCCAAAAAGGCAACACATATTTGTGAATTTTCCAGTTTTTCTTCTGTTACTAATTTCTAGTTTCATTCGGTTACGGTTAGAAAAGATACTTGGTATGATTTTAATCTTCTTCAATTTGTTGAGACTTGTTTCGTGACCTAGCATGTGATCTATCCTGGAGGATGTTCTGTGTGCACTTGAAAAGCATGTGTACTCTGTGGTTGTTGGGCAGTATGTTCTGTACATGTAGAATGTTCTGTTGAGTCCATTCGCTCTACATTGGAGTTCAAGCCCGCTGTTTTCTTATTGATTTTTCTGTCTGGATGTTCTATCCATTGTTGAAGGTGGGTGCTGAAGTTCCCTACTATTACTGTATTGCTGTCTATTTTTGCCTTCAGATCCGTCAATGTTTGCTTTATATATTTAGGTGCTTTGATGTTGGATACATATATATTTACAATTGTTATCTATTCTTGATGAATTGACCCTTTTAATCATTATATAATAACCTTTCTTGTTTCTTGTGCAGCTGCTATATAATAGTTCATCAAAAACTTAAAAATAGAACTACCATATGATCTCACCATCCCACTTCTGGGTATAGACTAAAAGAATTGAAATCAGGATATTTAATAGATACCTGCACCCCTATGTTCACTGCGGCACTGTTCATAATAAGCAAGTTATGGAAACAACCCAAACGTCCATCAACAGATGAATGGACAAAGAAAATGTGGTATATACCAACATTGGGATATTATTCAGTCTTAAAAAAGACAGAAATCCTGCCATTTGTGACAATGTGGAAGAACATAGAGAGCATTATGTGAAGTAAAATAATCCAGCCAAAAAAGGATAGATACTTCATGATTCCACTTATGTGGAGTCCATTAAAATAGCCAAACCCCACCCAAAGCTATCTACACATTCAATGCAATCCCAATCAAAATTGCACCAGCATTCTTCTCGAAGGTAGAACAAGCAATCCTAAAATTCATATGGAACCACAAAAGGCCCCGAATAGCCAAAGTAATTTTGAAGATCAAAGCAGGAGGCATCACAATCCCAGACTTTAGCCTCTACTACAAAGCTGTAATCATCAAGACAGCATGGTATTGGCACAAAAACAGACACATAGACCAATGGAATAGAATAGAAACCCCAGAAGTAGACCCACAAAAGTACGGCCAACTAATCTTTGACAAAGCAGGGAAGAATATCCAATGGAAAAAAGACAGTGTCTTTAACAAATGGTGCTGGGAGAACTGGACAGCAACATGCAGAAGGTTGAAACTGGACCACTTTCTCACACCATTCACAAAAATAAACTCAAAATGGATAAAGGACCTGAGTGTGAGACAGGAAACCATCAAAACCCTAGAGGAGAAAGAAGGAAAAGACCTCTCTGACCTCAGCCATAGCAATTTCTTACTTGACGCATTCCCAAATGCAAGGGAATTAAAAGCAAAAATGAACTACTAGGACCTCATGAAGATAAAAAGCTTCTGCACAGCAAAGGACACAATCAACAAAACTAAAAGGCAACCAACAGAATGGGAAAAGATATTTGCAAATGACATACTGGACAAAGGGCTAGTATCCAAAATCTATAAAGAGCTCACCAAACTCCACACCCGAAAAACAAGTAATCCAGTAAAGAAATGGGCAGAAAATATGAATAGACACTTCTCTAAAGAAGACATCCAGATGGCCAACAGGCACATGAAAAGATCTCAACGTCGCTCCTCACCAGGGAAATACAAATCAAAACCACACTCAGATATCACCTCACGCCAGTCAGAGTGGCCAAAATGAACAAATCAGGAGACTATAGATGCTGGAGAGGATGTGGAGAAACGGGAACCCTCTTACACTGTTGGTGGGAATGCAAATTGGTGCAGCCACTCTGGAAAACAGTGTGGAGGTTCCTCAGAAAATTAAAAAGAGACCTACCCTATGACCCAGCAGTAGCACTGCTAGGAATTTACCCAAGGGATACAGGAGTGCTGAGGCATGGGGGCACTTGTACCCCAATGTTTATAGCAGCACTTTCAACAATAGCCAAATTATGGGAAGAGCCTAAATGTCCATCAACTGATGAATGGATAAAGAAGTTGTGGTTTATATACACAATGGAGTACTACGTGGCAATGAGAAAGAATGAAATATGGCCTTTTGTAGCAACGTGGATGGAACTGGAGAGTGTGATGCTAAGTGAAATAAGCCATACAGAGAAAGACAGATACCATATGTTTTCACTCTTATGTGGATCCTGAGAAACTTAACAGGAACCCATGGGGGAGGGGAAGGAAAAAAAAAAAAGAGGTTAGAGTGGAAGAGAGCCAAAGCATAAGAGACTGTTAAAAACTGAGAACAAACTGAGGGTTGATGGGGGGTGGGAGGGAGGGGCGGGTGGGTGATGGGTATTGAGGAGGGCACCTTTTGGGATGAGCACTGGGTGTTGTATGGAAACCAATTTGACAATAAATTTCATATATTGAAAAAAAAAGTAGCCAAACCCCTAAAAGCAGAGAACAGAACAGTAGTTATTAGGGGCCAGAGGAGAACGGAAATGGAAAATTATTGTTCAACTGGTATGAAGTTTCAGTTATGCAAGATGAATTAGTTCTAGAAATGTGCTGTATAGCAGAATGTCTACAGTCAACATAGTGTATTATGCACTTAAAAATTGGTTAAGAAGGTAGATCTCATGTTATGTATTCTCATGTCTCTCTCTCTCTCTCTCTCTCTCACACACACACACACACACACACGCACAGGAACACAAGGAAACTTCTGGAAGCGATGGATATGTCTATTGTCTTGACTGTAGTGATGGTTTCACGAGTGTACACATATCTTCAAGCTCATCAAATTGTATACATTAAATATGGGCATTTTTAGTGTATCAATTATACCTCAATAAAGATGCTTAAAAATAAGGCAACAATAACAGTAATTAAAAAAAAACAGAACAACCACAACATATTCTGCTTAGAAAAGACACATCTAAAAACACATGATACAGAAAGCTGGAAAGAAAAATGATAGAAAAAGTATGTATATCATGCAAATACTAACCAAAAGAAATTTGTTGTAGCTATAGACAACTCAAGAAAAATAGATTCTAGGGAAAACAACATTACTAGACATAAAGAGAAATAATTCACCATAAGATTTATCAGGAAGACACAACTATTCTAAATATGTATGCATCTAACAATATAGCCTCAGATATATAAAGGAAATAAAGCAGAAACTGACAGAGCTATCAGAGAAACAGACAAATAACCATACTGGAATATTTTTAATATACCTCTTCCAAAAATTATGCAAGGAATACCTTAAAAGAGCATTAAGAACATAGGAGAGTATGGATATGAATATGATGTACATATTCACACACATATATATATGTGTATACACACACACACACACACACATGATCTTTATACATATATATGTATGCAGATCACTGCATCCATCAACCGCAAAGTATACATTAAAAAAAAAAAGACATAGAGTGGTGCCTGGGTGACCTGGTTGGTTAAGCATTCGACTCTTGATTTCAGCTCAGGTCATGATCTCACGGTTTGTGACTTCGAGCCCCACATTGGGCTCTGTGCTGGTGGTGCAGAGCCTGCTTGGGATGCTCTCTCTCCCATCTCTCTCTCTCTGCCTCTACCCTACTTTCTCTCTCTTTCAAAATAAATAAATAAACTTAAAAAATACGTACAAAATTTACAAAAATTAACTATACACTGGACCGTAAAACAAGTCTAAAAGCATTTCTTGGGATTGAGATCACACAGCAGACATCTGTGGTCTCAACTCAATGAGGTTAGAATCAGTAACATAAATGTAACTAACCTATTTCTATGTTTGGAAATTTAGAAAACACACTTCTGAATTACTCACGGGTCAAAGAAGAAATTATAATAAAAATTATAACATATATTGAATTGAGTGATAACAAAAGTACTATTTATAAACATTTGTAACTATAGTAAAACAGTATTTAGAAAACAATTTATGCTTTCAAATGTATACAATAGAACAGAATAAAGGTGGAAATTTAGTGAACTGAGCACCTATCTTGATGCTTGTCCCAGATGAGTTCTATGACCTGCCTTCTGCATGCCGAACCCCAAGGCACTGAAGATACTATAGAAAAATCACATGACCAATCTGGCTTGGTTTCCCAATAAATAGAGGCTATAGACTTAAGTGAGCATGCCCTTCTGATCAGCAGTCCTTCTGTGTTTCTTTAGCGATGCCCTTCCCTTCACAAAGTCAACTCTTTTTTGTGTCTTCTCTCCTCAAACGTACCAGCTAATGCCCTTGCCTCACTCCTCAGGGATAAAAAGAGTGAGTTCCTGATCTCCCACCCTAAGCCTCCCAGCACCCTCCTCCCCACCATCCAGTAATGGTGGGAGTGCCCCTCTGACCACAATCCAGTCCCCTTCATGCCCTGGATCCCATCTCCTCTTAGATTCCCAAGAGCCTCATACTCAAAGTTACCATTGTGTTCCCGATCACCAAGGTTTCCCTCTCTATTGGATCATCACACAGGTTCTAAGATCACCCATGGTAAATAAACAGACGACCACCCCTTGATGCCCCCATCTTTTCCAGTTATCACCCTATTCTCTACGGCAAACTCCTGCCAAGAGCTGTCTAGATGGGCTGTCTGCATTTCCACATCTTTCAATTTCAATCCACTTGCCTTCATTCCTGACCCTGTACCCCTTCCAAACACAAACTATTCCACTCGTATAATTGTCTGAGTCCTCTGCTCCTCCCATTTCTCTTATGGCCCACATTCCGACCCCAACAAGATCCTTAATGCCTGCCTGAGTGGCCTGAGGGACTTCTTCATCCAGGAAATTATAGCAGGGAATGAGTCAGGTCAGAAGATTTGGGGGATGGCTCTTACTGCAGGTGAGAATGTTGAAATGGCTCTTCCTTCCATGTTTTCCTCCCAGCCAGATTCTTACGGCAAAAGGCGAATGCCTCTTACTTGGGTTTTGCCTGATACCCTTTTTGACTCGCTCCATGTGGAAGAGAAAGTATCATCTGGCCAGTGAGTACCACGAACCCCACCGCATACTGGTTATGCTTTAGGGTGTTTGGAGCTCGCCATAAACCCCCACATGGAATGCCAGGGAAGATGCCTGTCCCAATGCCCAACATTGAACAAACGCATGGTTAGAGAGAAAATGGTATTTAGGGTGTTAAAGGACACAAAGCCAAGATTTCTAGCCCCTGAATCAAGTCTGATCATCAAAAGCACTAGGCTGTACTTTGTGATCTCACTGAGGGTAAGAACTAGGTCTCATTTGCTTTTGTAATTCCCAAGCTTATAGGTGACTTAATACATACACGTTAAACAACTACATGAGTAATGTCAACTTCAGCCATGCTGTCTTGGCTATACCCTGAAGGCCTTTCTCAGAGTACTTCTGCGGAGTCGGGCCTTGGGCTAACTTTAGAAGTTCACTAAGGAGCAGTCTTGTGAAATCCTAATGAAGCCATTATCAAAAATATAATTCCCCACATAAATGCTTCCCTTTAAAAAATGAAATGGAGAAAAGTCTTGCAGAATTAAAGGGCTTAGAAACCCTCGCTTTGCCTGGAAGTCATGTCTTCCTCTCCCAGAGTTACATAATCCATCGAGTTGTGTTTTCTGCTTTGGCCACCAAGGAACTCAGATACAAACGTGTGGTCCAACATCTGGAATTGTGTCGTTTACTGCAGGGAGTGTTTTTGCATTATAGCTGATTTACATTTTCCTGGTCCTATTTCTAAATTTCTTTACATGTATCTTTCTATTTTAGAGAAGACCTTTTCGTAAGGCACTACAGACCACGTTAACATAAGCTGGTATAAAACTGGAAATGTTTACCAATGTAACTCGTAAGACGCGAAAGGGCAAATTGTAGGACTCCAGTTACATGAGGCGTGTAAAGGAGGGAACATTTATAGAGACAGGAAGGAGAATGGTGGTTGGCACAGGATGGGGGGAGACTGTAGGGGGTACAGGGTTCCAGTTTGGGAAGATGAATAAGTTCTGGAAATGGATGGTGGTGGCAGCATAATAGTGGAATGTACTTAAAATGCTGAACTATGCATTTAATTGCGGCTAAAATCATAGGTTTTAGGTTATGCATATCTTATCGCAATTAAAAAAATTTTTTTAAGTATCTTGTGAGACTTGGCCTGGAGGTAGGCTGGATTAAAAGGTGTTGTAAGTGTTTGTAGATGAAATGAGCAAGTGAAGGGACTAACTGAAGAGTCACTCGTATAATGGCATTAGGGACAAAGGGGTGGCATGTGTGATTTCTGTGTAGCCACTGCCCGGTGCCAGAGGGAGACAAGATGCACCCCTAAAATGGGCAACAACCTCTTGCTCTTGCAAAGGGGCCATATTACTGAACCCATTGGTTGTCTCCAGTCATTTGTCCCATGAATACCAGCTACCAATATATTCATTTATTTAGAAAGGCGGGACTGTATTATGATAGATAGATAGACAGACAGACAGATAGATGATACACAGGACAAGTCAGGCTTTGCTTCTCAGGGTTTGTTTTTTTTTTTTTTTAATGCTTATTTATTTTTGAGAGAGGGAGAAGGACAGAGGATCCGAAGTGGGCTCTGTGCTGAAAGTAGAGAGCCTGATGTGGGGTTTGAATCCACAAGCCGCGAGATGATGACCTGAGCCAAAGCCAGACGCTTAACCGAGTGAGCCACCCAGGCGCCCTGGGGTTGGTTTGTTTGTTTTTTTAAATATAACAGAGGTGAGTGAAAATGGGACTGTGCTCAGGTTTTGCAGCTGGTGATACGGAGAGCATGTTTTCAAATTGGGCATCCACAAAGGCACGATGCGTTCGCAGCCTTCCGGACACGCCATCTTGCTACCGCTAAAACCAGCCTTAACAGTGCTCTCTGCATAGAAGCGTAACGACCACCTGCTAAAACACTAATGAAAAACCAGCAAAGGGTTTGGAACGAAAGCTAGAGCTAATGTAACTTTTCCTCTCGTGTGCCCCCTCGCCTCAGTGAAGGAAAGCATTTGAAGTCATCGATACAGCTGACTCTCCTACAGGAAAACACTGTTCTATTCCCAGCAAAGTAGTAAGAGGTTAAAAATTGAGAGAACCTGACATTGGCATTTGCACTGAAATTGATGTTTACTGCTGAGGGCAGAAAAAGTTTGGACAATTCTGCGGGAACGCAGTATGGTACTCTTTAATAAGAGTCAGAGATATATACACAGTCTTTGAGCCAAGAGTTCTACACCCCGAGATTTTCTTAGGCAAATAACTAGAAGTAAAAGGGCACCTGCACGAAGATGTTCATGGAAGTATTGCCTGTAAGTGCTGAACAAAACTGGGACAAGGAATGCCAACGTTTAAACACAAAAGTGGGTTGTGAATGCTGAATAGAAATTTGGATAAGATGTGGGTAAAAGTTGATGTATTTAAGAGAGTAGTTATTATCATGATCACCATGTAAAATATGGGTTTTTATGGATGCTAATACGTAGAGATGATGATAACTCCATTAAGGTAAGAGGAGAATGGGCTGGACCACACCCGGTTTCTGACTGGCAATCCATAAATGTTAGCACGGATACTGGTACCACTGACTCTTAGACTTCGTTTCAGGGTGTCTAGGGCATACCGTGAAGAAGAAAAGTGGGCTTTACGTGGAATAGCTCCTTTTACAACAAAGGCAGAGCTACCTAGGTCTCTCTGTGCAGAAATAAGGCCTATCATTCGTTCTGAGTAAAATATCCAGCTTGACTCGCGGAGCCCCTCAGCCTCCTCTCTATTAGGCGAAAACGCACACAATAGAACTGACCGCTCTTGCTCCCTAGAATGTTCCCGGTATTTTGGAGGGAACAGCTCTTCTTGGCTGAGACTGTCCCACATACTGAGAGACGGCTGGTCCCTAGGGACCAGAGGCCAGTAGTAATCCCACTGTGATAATCAAAACACTCCCACTAAAGATATTTCTGAACTCCCCCTGGGCAGTGATACTGACACCCGTGGGAACCACTGGGTCCATCCCGACCCAGACCCTCACCCAGACCCTCACCCAGACCCCAGCCTTGCTTTACACCTGCACAAGGCCTTTGTTCAAACCCATCCACGTGTGGATCAGAGATGCACATCTTCCTGAATGCTTGCTTAGTTTGTAGCATTTCTAATTGCAGGCATGTTCTCTTCTGAAAAGCCCAGAGTTAGAATCTTTACTTACTATCCCCAACTCTTACGGTCTCTGAAAAAGGAAACAGATTATTTTCATTCTTAACCTGGGTTTAGAAGTTTTGTTTGTTTTTTTTTTTTCTGAAAGGCCATCACTGTTTTCCTGATTATATAAGTGTTGATTGCAGGAACTTTGGAAACTACAGAACAGCAAAGGGATATAAAAGTGGCCTAATACATGGAGAGATAACTGCTTTTAATTTACACACATACACATACATGTTATTTGTGCACAGTGTATTAAATAGCATTAAATCGTATATTTAAATTTAATCCGAATTAAATTCCTTTGGTAGGAATACAGTAAGTGCAAGGTGGGAGCAACGCAGACTGCTGAAAATATCTTAGCAATTAGTATCTTAATCATCCATTTGCTCCTATGGCATAACCTGCAGTCTTATCCAAGTGAGTATCCAAGTGAGTATTAAGAGTAAATTATTTAGAATAGAGAACCTTCTCTGTAACAAGATTCCATTGAGTAAATTTTAGGACTTCCAAATTCACTAATTAAAAAAATATATTCAGGGGGGGCCTGGGTGGTTTGGTCGATTGAATGTCTGGTTCTTGATTTTGGCTCAGGTCACGATTTCACGTTTTGTGGGATCGAGCCCTGAGATGGGCTCCATGCTATCAGCCCAGATTCTCTCCCCCTCTCTCGCTGCCTCTCCCCAGCTCACACTCTCTCTTTCTCAAAATAAAAAAAAAAAAAACACTTAAAAAATTGAAAAAATTTTCAACCAGAATTCAAAAGTTAGGAATCTGGTATACATTTAAACTAGAGTTATGACCTCAAGGGCACCACAGGTGTTCATTTACATCAAGAGTCTTAAGTCATGGATTAAAAAAGTCCTTACTACAGTGTTGAAACCAGCATGTTTTAATAGCCCCAATTCCACCCCAAGCAAGCGCTGCCAACACCTTTTGCACAGAAGTGGGGATGTCACAAAAATAAAGGAAAATGGTTTTCTCCAGGCCTAAAGACTGTGTTGTGTCCTCCCCTGCCCCCCGCCCCCCGCAGAGGTGCAGTCTGGGGAGGGATTTCCTTTAACATATCAGCCCCGAAAGTCTGTAGTGTGAGTGTGTGACAGCTTCCAAGGCAGAGTCTTCCAAATGCAGCTGGGAAGGTGCAGGACAAAGGCCACACTGCGTGTGTGTGTGCGTGTGTGTGTGTGTGTGTGTGTGTGTGTGTCTGTTGGTAGGGGTGGGACAGCACAGGGCTTCCTTGGTCTCATCTGAGAGGTCTGCTTTTCCTCTTTCCATCCCTGCTTCTCTGAAACAGTGAGAACCACAGCAACCCTAAACCCACCTCTGCTCCCACACTATATGGTCCCCATGAGGCTGTACAGAAAGCTACAGGATCCTTCTTCGCCATGACATAGTCCTTTTCCTCCTGGAATTTTTTACAGGCAGGGGAGAGGCAGAGATAGGGGGGAGAGAGAGAATTCCCAGCAGGCTCCTCACTGTCAGTACAGAGCCTGACCTGGGGCTCCAACACATGAATCACGAGATTATGACCTGAGTCAACACCAAGAGTCAGGCACTTAACGGACTGAGCCACCCGGGCAGCCCTCCTCCCAGAATCGAGAGCAGGAGCCCACATCTGTGGGCTGAGCCGTCACTCACCCATGTCCCCAGGTTCTGCCCTGCCCTGCAGGAGCGCCGGTCCATGGGACACTGTCCCGGCCCTGAGACTTCAATTCCACATCCGCCAGATGCTGGGCTTGAGCTGTGGGGGTACAAAGACCAGACCCCATCTTCCAGGGCTGGTAGAATGAAGCCCAGCCATGTGCTGGGGGACAACAGAGCCAGTGGCTCCTTCGGGGTGTGATGCTGTGAAATGCAAGATGTGTGAAGTCCTTCCTGGCGTTAAAAGCATCTCCCTTTTGTTTTAAAACTGTCACCTTGTCTGTGTTGCCCACAGGTTGTGACCTTTTCCTACCTACTTGCCACTGCGCGTTGCTATCTCTTTCTTAAGCTTCAGTCACACTGACGCCAGTCCCAGACTAACACCCTGAGGTCCCAGCTTTGAGGGTGCAACCTACAGCATTGACCTCAACATCGCCTGAATGACACTGACGGGTAAGAGACAAGAAACACAGAAACAGGGTGTTATAAGTGGAATGGTGTGGTCCATCCCTCAAAAAAAATGGGGCGCCTGGGTGGCTCAGTCGGTTAAGCATCCAACTTTGGCTCAGGTCATGATCTCACGGTCTGTGGGTTCGAGCCCCGCATCGGGCTCTGGGCTGACAGCTCAGAGCCTGGAGCCCACTTCCGATCCTGTGTCTCCCTCTCTGCCTCTCCCCTGCTCTCTCGCTCTCTCTTGCTCTCTCTCTCTCTTTCTCAAGATTAAATAAATCTTAAAAAAATAAAAAAATAAAAAAATAAAAAAGACTCAGTGGAATCCTAATAGCACGTAGAACCTGAGAATGTGACCTTATTTGGAAACATGGTTATTGCAGATGAATTAAGTAAAAAGGAGGTCATAGTGGAGCCCTTAGTCCAATATGACAGGTGATGACTGGTGTCCTTATAAGGACACCACCGTGTGAAGACAGACACAAATGGTTCAATGCCATGCAACCACGAAGGCAGAGACAGGAGCTAGGCGGCTGCAAGCCACACAATGCCAGATCAAGAGGTGCCCTCAGAAGCCAGGAAGAGGAGAGGAAAGGTTGCCCTACAGGTTTCAGAGGGAGCGTGGCCACGCCCACACCTCAATTTCAGATGGCTAGCCTCTAGGACTGGGAAACAGTACATCTCTGTCATTTTAAGCCACTCAAGTTTGTGGTACTTTGTCACAGCAGCCCTACGTAATGTTACTCATCCGCAGGCAGCCTGGAGTCTGGTAGGTCATCACTCCCTAAATGTCATTTACCCAGGACCACAGCTGTCTTCTGTCCCCTCTTGGGAATATGCTCCTCCGACACACTGCGCCCGACCCGTCACTTTGAACAGGGTGAGGAACGAAGTGACAGGGTGAGGATTCTTTTCTTGGATCAACAAAAGCTCATTTTGTCACTTTTTACAAAGAAGATCAACCACGGCTTTCATGGGGCCGTCCAGCTGCTTCTAACGAAGCCAAGGAAGCCATTAGCTCAAGGAACAGAAATGTCAACCTGACTCAGGCAACTCAGCACCTATATGGTTTGAGGACACCTGTCCTTGCCTGTCTGGCTCTAGATAGTGTTTCACAGACATTTATTTTCATTATTGCCTCCCCAGGAGCCTGCCTCTCTCTCTCTCTCTCTCTCTCTCTCTCTCTCTTTCTCTTTCTCTTTCTCTCTCTCTCTCTCTCTCTCTCTCTCTCCTCCCCCTCACCCATAAACTCATAAAACCCACTCATACAGGTTACCATGGGGGCTGCACGAGCAGTACTGTGATCCCTCTGACTCTCCAAGCTTGGTGGTTTTCATGGGCCTGGGCATTCGCTAACATCTCTGTTTATCACACAAAGAAATCGCAAAGAAATCAAACTCTCAGGCTGGCCCTTTCCCCCAAATAACAGCCCTTAACTATGCAAAGAGGCTTCAGGATAAAAAGAAGAACCATTAAGGATAAAAGGCACACCAAGACTTCCTACCCCCCAAGTTCTCTAGAAACTCAGTGATGGGCAGGACACAGTTTTTTTACCGCAAGCCTCCTGTGCAGACTGAACTCAGGAAGGATTTATGGAGGAAAGAAGTGAACAATACGTCAGTTTGCCATGAGATGTTTCCATGTGTATTTCCATGTACAGTGATCTATTTCAGAAAATTTTAAATTAATCTAATACTATTCTACTATTATCCATATTCAGATTTTGTCAATTGTCCCAATATACATTATGGCTGTTTTCCCTCACCTTAGGAATTGGTCCAGGATTAAGCATTTCATTTGGCTATCATGTTTAAAAAAATTTTATTTTACATTTATTTATTTTTGAGAGAGAGAGAGAGAGAGAGAGAGTGAGCAGGGAAGGGGCAGAGAGAGAGGGAGACACAGAATCCAAAGCAGGCTCCAGGCTCTGAGCTGTCAGCACAGAGCCTGACATGGGGCTCAAACTCACGAACAGTGAGATCATGACCTGAGCTGAAGTCGGACACTTAACCGACTGAGCCACTCAGGGGCCCCTTGGCTGTCATGTTTTGTTAGTCTTCTTTAACCTGAACATTTCCTCAGTCTTTGTCTTTCCTGGCATCAACATTTTGAACACTTCAAGCCAGTTTTTTTTTTATATATTTATTTTTGAGAGAGAGAGAGAGAGCATGAGTGGGGAGGGGCAGAGAGAAAGGGAGACAGAGGATCCAAAGTGGGCTCTGTGCTGACAGCACTGAGCCTAACGTGGGACTCGAACTCACGAATCGTGAAATCATAATCTGAGTCAAAGTTGGACACTCAACCAACTGAGCCACCCAGGTGCCCTTCAAGCCAGTTATTTTGTATAATATCCCTCGATGTGTCCTTGTCTGATGTTTCCTCAAGATCAGTTAGATTTCTTCTGATATTTGGAAAGGCAGTACCTGAATGGACCTTCACATCAACTTTTCCTAATTTATTTTTCCTTCAGATTTGTCAGTCTAGTCAAGAGATTTGTCACTTTTACAGTTTTTCCTATGTAAGATGGGAGTTTCCAAGCACACAGTACATTTCTTTGACTTGCCGTATCATGGTGGGTGAAGACACCTCAAGAGCTAATCTTTCAATGCAAACTAAATGGAAGTTTGGCTCACGGCTCTACCAACACAACTCAACTGAGGCGATCATTTCAAGAACAGACACCTCTTATGTAAGGCCAAGTCTACAAGTGAAGGGACAATTATAATTACAATTTATTCTTTTCCTGGTGCTTGGTAATCACTTTTAAGACACATCCTGATTTCAGGATCATTAACGAGTAAAAACATGAGCATCTTATTCTGACCAATTAACAGCATCTAGACTTAATCTTATCTGATTAGTCAAGATTTGGGTGCCTAGGGATTCTGGATAGCTCTCCTACAAATTGCACATACTCTAGAACTTTATTTAAAAATAAAATATATTTAGTATAATGTTTATACTAAATAGTGCTTTAAAATCCTTAGATACTGTCCCTCATTTCCGTAAGAAAGAATTTTTAAAAATGCATGATAGAAGGAGGCTTTTAATCAGAGATATCTAGAGCAACATCCATGTGCATATCTTATTGAATGATTAGGAAAGCATATCCAATCCAACGGTGTAAGCCTAAAATCTTTAATTTGTTGGTTTAATATAAAAATCTCATACTGAAATCCTTGACGTTCCCCAAGAAACATGGCCCTCTGAAATATTCAAGTATAACCACGCATATGTAGGTCTTGTTTGCAAAATCATCATCAACAGAATATATACTTTTTGTCAGTGTTTTTTTTCCCTCGGGATAAGGAAAACTAAGAAAACTTTTGAGGTTATTTAGAACACAGTCCACAAACCAGAAGTGGCAGAACTCTCCCTACCCATCAATATCATTTATAAAAGAGGCATTTAGACAGGAGGTTTCTGGTTTAAAGAAAACAGAGCAGAGGCACCACTGTCTGCTCCTTTCTCTCATGCCATCTAAGAAGAGCTCACAGTTCTCAGGCAAAATGGTCAGAGCATGGAGTCCTCCAAAGCAGGGGTCACCCTAAGGGGCAAAATTAATGATGCCCGGAGAAACTGAGAAAAAGACTCTGTTTTTGCTGTTTGACAGCTGACAACTTTGAAGTCCCCTGCTTTCCCCCGTGTTTTGCCCTACATCTGGGCAAGCAGATAAGAAAGCCCACTCACCCCACGCAAGACCTGAGTCCCACACAGGAACACTCCATCTCCTCCATCTCCTGTCTTACGACCTAGGCACTATAAAGTCCCAAACACTCTCTGCTTTGCTTGCTATGTGGATTGTCATGAGCCTTCCAGCTGTCCCCAGAAAGTGACATCATGTGAGTAATAAACCCTTTTGTATCCTCTTGGTGGATGAGGAGTCATCAGTCTTAACATCCAAACAAATTTTAGATGGAGTGTGAATCTAGCACCCGGTCAGTCACAAAACACCTGGCTTAGATCAGCGAGGTCAAGGCACATGTAGGCTATGAGATCCTACTGGTGTTCTTCAGCATGGATTGGCAGGACAGGGGCAGGTGAACAAAGTGAGCCACAGGGAGCCATGTTCGAAGGAAGCAGGCAGGATGGAGGAGAGAGTACAGGTGACAAGCTTCCCCAGAGACTCCGAGTTTAGACAGCTAGAAGAGTAACATAATTTTTAAATATTGTTAAATGTTTTAAATGTTTTATGTGTTAAATGTGTTAAATGTTTTAAATGTTTAAATTTAATGTTTTAAATATGTTAAATAAACATAAACATTTTTTTAAATGTTTATTTATTTTGAGAGAGAGAGAGAGAGAGAGACAGAGCACAAGCAGGGGAGGGGCAGAGAGAGAGAGACGGAGACACAGAATCCAAAGCAGGCTCCTGAGCTGTCAGCACAGAGCCCAACACGGGGCTTGGACTCACGAACCGGGAGATCATGACCTGAGCCAAAGTCAGATGCTCAACCAACTGAGCCACCCAGGCACCCCAAGCTACTATGGCTTTCTAGGACTCTCTGACTTCAAGCCTTGCAGTGCTACTAGGGGACATCCCTCTCCTTCAGAAGTCCCCAGGCTCTTCTCTCCTTCTGAGTAGCGAGCCCCAGGTAGTTCTGGACAGACCCCTGCTGTAAGAGCCTCCCCTCGTGCAACGCTGTCCAAGTGCCCTACCCCCATCACATGAAGATTCATCAGAGCCCATCCCTGCCTAAGGATCTGTGCTGAACATGGGCATTTGATCTGAAACCGGAGGGATAATCTCCTCCCTCCACCACGAGAAAGAAAATACTCCTGTTTTGGGGGGTGGGGTGGGCAGAAACCTGGAGCAAGAAGATGACTTGAATCTCAGCAGAGAGGCTGACCCATTAATGACAAAGTGCCACACCCCAGTGCTCTAAGGCCACAGTAATGGAGCTGTATCTGGAAAATTCCAATACATCGCATTACATGAAACAGAGGATTTGGACAGAGCTTCCCATGTTCAGCTGAGTCACAGTGAAAAGAATCAGGATCATGACTGTGCAAACAGGGACCACAAAGAAAAAGAGAACAAAGAGAATTAAACACAAGGAAGGATGGCAGGAAAGATTATGAACGTGTAGAAGAAAGGGAGGGAGGGAGGGAGGGAGGAAAAAAATAGATAGCATGTCAAAGGCAGGAAACAATCCAGTCTGGAAGCCAAGAGAACCCAAGAAATAGAAGAAAATTCCCCCTTGAGGTTTTGGCACTATGGAGAACTTAATAGGAACGTGAACTGAACAAGACAAGTACTCAAGGACTTAAAGAAAAAATGATAAACAAGAGGACAGTATGGAAGGACGATCACAGATCTGAAGAAACAAACAGGATAAAACACCACTGTTACTGAACTACTACATAAATTAGAACACGAAGGAACACAGCAGATAAAAATCAAATTGTGGGCCTAAATAAAAAACAGGGAACAATCAGAATGGATCTGTAGGAGAATGACCAAGCGACTTTAAGAGAATAGATACGCAAGGCACATGGAGAGTATTCAACATAAGGGCAACTCCTGTTCATGAGGTTCAGTGAGCAACAAATGAAACAACAACAAAAATATATAGAGAGATAGGATAGCAGAAAATTTCTTTCAAATGAATGAGAGATTGAGTCTGTATATCCCAAAGGCACACAATATTTTCATAAAAACTTTTGCTACATTGAGCCTTACGGTAGTGAGGTTATAACTTCATATATATGGACAGAACTCCAGGCAATCAGACAGAAATGTGGTTGTGACCTAAATGGGGGAAATGTCAATCTGGCCTGAAATTTCTCCAAAGGAGCATTCACTGACATTCACGGGCAACTTCTGCAGTTCATGAAGAAGATGTGATCCGAGGACAGTGCCCTGGGGCAAACTGTTGTTAAGAATGTAGAAAAGCATCAGGCAGACATTCTCAGATATGAAAAAAAAACAAGCTACTCATGAATCTTTCTTGAAAAAACAAATACCTCCTGAGCAACAGAATCCAGCCAACAAGCTGATGGATGGAAAAGCCCTGATAAAGGGACTAGCAGAAGCCCAGGACCAGAAAGCAGTGGAGTTGTGTGTTGATCAGAGCCGGCTAGATACGGGTGCAAACAGCCCTCACCTCTCAGTGACTTTTGTCCTCAACAACCGACTTCGCCATCATGCAAAATCTGCCATAGGTCCATCACCCTTCCCTGTGAAGGTTCAGCACGGCACCTCCACAGCAACACGTGATGCCACATTCTCCAAGACAAGGGAGGAGGGCTCCAGAGGTTCTCACAAGGGCAACCGAGTGCTTCCATCCAAAAGTGACACACGGGCGTTTGTGTTCTTCTATGAGATGATCAGTCAGGGGCAGCCAGGAGAGGGGTCGAAGAGAGACCCAGGGAACAATGAGGGTTATTATACTCACAGGTCCTAGAGACTAGAGGCACAGAATGCCACACAGAGTCACACAGGAAAGACACCCGCGCGGTCAGGAGGCTGAAGGCAGGAGTGAGGGGAGCGCTTAGGCCAGGGCCTTTCTCGGGGTTCCCGTGGGAAGGGCAAAGACGGGCTGAACGGTTTGGGATTGGCTAGTCTGAATAATCTCTGCAGGCTATGGGCTTCCGAGGGGGTCCCTGGTTGGCAGACACCTGACCCTGGGATGACTGAGGCAGAGGAACATTGCCTTCTGGGATGTACCAGTCAGACAGAGGAGGCAAGACCGGGACTGCTTAGTTTGCAAATCAAAGACACACGGTGGGCTGCTCCCTTTGCCCTCTCTAAGAACTGGCTAGCCTCAGGAAGGGCAGTTTCTCCCCAACCAGAAAGGGTTCTTTTTAAATGTCAAAATATCATACGGGGCAGGAAACGATCTACAGCCCATTGGGTCACCTCCACTCCTATTTTATTGGCCAGAGCAAGCCACAGGGCCACACCTGTCCTCCAGAAAGTGAAGAAGACCGTCCCTCCACGTGCCTGGAAAGACGAGAGCTGGAAATTACAGTGAACAGGGCTAATCTCTACCACAAACAATACTGATAAAGGGCCCGAGAGGGAAGAAAGCTGTGATCACAGAATTGTATAGGTGACATGGTTTTTAATTTTCTTAACAACAACAACAAAAAAGCTTCATGATGAAACCAACCAACCAAACAGAAGATACATAATCAAAATAATGGAGGCCCCCCCCCCCCGGGGCGGGGGGCGGGGATCAGTCGGTGAAGCGTCCTACTCTTGATTTTGCCTCAGGTCATGAGCTCGTAGTTTTGTGCGTTTGAGCCCCGCCCCCGGGCTGTGTGCTCACTGTGCAGAGCCTGCTTGGGAGTCTCTTTCTCCCTCTCTCTCTGCCCCTCCCCTCTCTCTCTCTGTCCCTCTCTAAATAAGTAAATAAATAAATAAATACATAAACAAACAAACAAACATTTAAAAAAATGACCTCTGGAACAGGTGGATGTGTTAAAAGCACTGGTGATGAGCACAGATGTCATTTGCATAGGAGATGAAGGCAAAGGGCCGCGTGCTTCTCCTTGGCAGGCAGGCATGGGTCTAGCAGGGATGGCAGAGGTCCCAGGGTCAAGTTCCTCCTTTGTGGCTCTGGAAGGCAGCCGGGTGGGATCTCCACCCAGCAGGGGTCGTGGCTGAGACGGGTCATCCCGGAGCCAGAACTGGGAAGGAGAGCCCTGATTTCTGGGGCCTCCTGAAAGTCTCCCGCTTCCTGCTCTTGGCAGAGGAAGCGATCCCTTTCCTAGGTCAGTTCTCCAGGTTGTTCTGGGCGTCCTTCCACGAAACTTGGCCTGGAGCATGCTTCTCCAGGCCTGCCAACAATACACAAGCATCTAATTCTCAACATTTATTTATTTTTGGGACAGAGAGAGACAGAGCATGAACGGGGGAGGGGCAGAGAGAGGGAGACACAGAATCGGAAACAGGCTCCAGGCTCTGAGCCATCAGCCCAGAGCCCGACGCGGGGCTCGAACTCCCGGACCGCGAGATCGTGACCTGGCTGAAGTCGGACGCTTAACCGACTGCGCCACCCAGGCGCCCCAGCATCTAATTCTCTAGATTAAATATCTTTCTGCTCAAAACAGGCAGATTGGCCTCCTTATTTGTACCTGAACTGTGATCCATATTCCCTCAAGTCTTAGGCTCAAATCAGTTTTAGGGGGATCAAAGAATTACAGTAGTCCCCCCTTATCTGAGGGGGGGTACATTTTAAGACACCCCCCCAGCAGACAGTTGAAACCACCTGCTGAACCCTATAAATGCTATTTGTTTCCTATACATACACACCTATGATAAAATTTAATTTATAAAGTAGGCACAGTAAGAGATTAACAATAATAATAAAATAGAACAATTATAACAACATACTGTAATGAAAGTTATGTGAATATGGCCTCTCTCTTTCTCTTAAAATATCTTGTTGTGCTATACTCACTCTTCTTCTTGTGATGACGTGAGATGATAAAATAAATGCCTGTGTGAAGATATAAAGTGAGGTGAGTTACTCTGATAGAGCGTCAGGCTACTACGGACCTTCTGACGATTCGTCAGAAGGAGAATTATCTGCTTCTGGACCACGGGTGATGGCCAGTAACTGAAAACTGTGGAAAATGAAACTGTGGATGGGGGATGGGGGGTGGGTACTGTACATTGAAAGCAAATCTTTAAAACTTCTAGAAGAATATGTAGAATATGTTTATGCCCTGAGAATTGGGAAGAATCTCTTCACAAGACTCAAATTTCTAACTATAAAGGAAAAGACTGAAAAAGTTGACTACATTAAAATTTAAAACTTCTATTTGTCAAAAAAATGAAAGGACAGGCCACAATCTGGGAGAAGATACTGGCAGCACAAAGAAAAGATTAGGGATTGGTATTCACGACATAAAAAGAACTTCTATTTGTTGTTTTTTTTTTAAGTTTTTTTTTTTTTTAATTATTATTTGAGAGGGACAGAGGGAGCATGAATGAGGGAGGGGCAGAGAGGAAGGGAGACAGAGAATCCCAAGCAGGCTTTTCACTGTCAGCACAGAGCCCAACTCAGGGCTCAGTCCCACAAACCGTGAGATCATGACCTGAGCAGAAGTCGGACGCTTAACCGACTGAACCACCCAGGTGCCCCGAGAATTCTTTTTTTTTTTTTTAGTATTTATTTATTTTGAGAGAGAGAGAAAGAGAGCATGGGAGGGACAGAGAGAGAATCCTAAGCTGATGTAGGGCTGAATCTCACGACCATGAGACCATGATCTAAGCTGAAATCAAGAATCAGACACTTAACCAACTGAGCCATCCAGGCGCCCCTAAAAATACATTTTAATACCAATGAATGGGTAGTAAGGTTGTGACACAAAGGGAGGTTTTTTTGTTTTGTTTTGTTTTTTAACTGATTGTGGGAATATAAACTGCTGTAATTCTGATGGAGAACAGCTGGGGTATAGCTAGAACAGCTGGGGTATAGCTACAACCCTAGCTCTATACCCTAGAAAAACTCTTGCATATGTAGATAAATGTATAAGAATGTCTTGGTAGCACTGTTTTATAACAGCTAAAAATGCGAAATAATGTAAACATCCATTACGAGGAGAACAGAAATCATGGGGCTCATACAATGGAGAACTATATTAGCAGTATGAGTGGCTGTCCTGTTCAAGATACGATAGGCTTTGATATATTAACCCCCAAATCTTAGTTGCCTTAAAACTTCAAGGGATTTTTTTTTTTTTTGCTCATATTACACGTTCAGTGTGGGTTGACAGGAGGCTCTGTTCCACACAATCACTTAGAGACTCATGCTGTGGAAGACTTTGCCATCTACAGCTGCATAATCTGAACCCTAGGCCTTTAAGGCCATCATTGGAGGGGAAGAGAGAAGGCCCTCTAGTTAACTGCCTTGACTTGAGCACGACATGTGACTTTTCTGCTCAGCGTCTGTCCAGAATCAATTGTATGGGTCTGTAAAGGAGGTCGGAAGATACAGGGAGCATAAGGCATACTTGATGAACACTGTGTCTCTTCCACGTAGACAAACCATACATGTAATATGAATAGATGTAACAAAGTTTAATGAGGAATCAAACTGTGGAACAATATAGATAGCATAATACCAATTACATAAAGATGACAAGCAAAATAATACAACTTTTTTTAGGGATTTGTCCAGTCATACCAAAGGTCTGCAGCAATGAATGAATCAACAAGTCCCATGTTCAAAATGGTGGCTACCTCCAGAAGAAGGGGGGAAGAGATAATGAAAGGGGGACACTCAGGGGCTTCCTTTAGGATAGGTAAAATTTTAGTTCAAAATCTGGGCGATGGGGCGCCTAGGTGGCTTAGTCGGTTAAGCCTCTGACTCTTGGGTTCGGCTCAGGTCATGATCTCACGGCCTCGTGGGTAAGCCCCACGTCAGGCTCTGCACTCACTGTGGTGGAACCTGCTTGGGATTCTCTCTCTCTCCCTCTCTCTGCTTTTCCCCCCACGCGTGCTGTTTCTGTCTCTCTCAAAATAAATAAAATAAACTTAAAAAAAAAACACAAAAATCTGGGTGATGAATCCATAATTATTTGCCAAACCATTTTAATTCCCTTGGTGGAACTTTATTATTACGTAGTAAATTAAGCAACAGTGGCTATTAAAGATAACATTCACACTGCAAGATAAAAAAAAACATCAGTTGTGTAACTTAGCCTGATGAGTAAACATTTTACTTCAGTAGAAAAAAAAAGTGAAATGTACATTGTGATACAGTACAAGTGGTTTTTACCTGATGCTTATATTAAAGCTATAGTCTGCTGTGCACATTTTTTTCGTTCCTAGCGGCACTAAAACTTAAAGCAATGCACACTTAAGTTTATTAAGTGGTTTAAGTCAATATCCTCAAACACTCTCTTAGTGATCCTATGGCATCTTTCAGATGGTGGACCAGTGTTTTCCTTTGTTGAGTGGTGATATATTTAACTGTCTTGGTCAATGCTGGGAAAGAAACTATAAGAATTAATTATAAAACGAAATTATTTTTGCCATGCTTCATGTTTATAGGCAACTATACTGTGCTTAATATTTTATAAAGTAAAGGGAATAGCTATTTGACAACCTCAAAATGAAAACAGCATATGGGGCACCTGGGTGGCTCAGTCGGTTAAGAGTCCGGCTTCGGCTCAGGGCATGATCTCACGGTTCGTGAGTTCGAGCCCTGCGTCGGGCTCTGTGCTGACAGCTCAGAGCCTGGAGTCTGCTTCGGATTCTGTGTCTCCCTCTCTCTGCCCTGCCCCTGCTCATACTCTGTCTTTCTCTCAAAAATAAAATAAAAACATTTAAAAAAAACTAAAAAAAAAAAAATGAAAACAACATAGTAAGAGCCATCCGTTATTATAGTAAAGCATTGCTAAGTGGTTTATATACCTTTTCTCTCCTGCTGGTCATAGTAATTTTTAAGGCAAGTCTCATAACTCCCAAATTCAAAAGGATCGAATAACTTTGCCCAGGGTCACATGGTAAAAACGTGGCTGATGATCCAGGATTCAAATCCTAGGTGTGTCTACTGCAGGCTGTGGGATGGAACGAATACAGGGTGGAAAAGAACCTCAGGAGATCACCAAACGAACTCCTTCCTCTGGGAAGTGCTGTCAACAGAGGAAAATTCTGGACTTCCCATCAACGTAAGTTTCCAGTGTAGAGGACCACCTTTCGTATACAATATATTTTAGGTTCCGTCACCCCATGTGTGTGCACCACTACGTTAGGGAAGGAATGAGTTATGGGACAATGATGGTCTGATGGTGGCCACTAGGGCCCCTGAACAGGACTCAGTGAGGGTCACCAAGGCACTTTGGTACCCGTGTTCATGCGTCAGCATCCTTCTCCTCTCCAATTAGCCAGTGGCACACGTCATCTGCCTAGAGGAACACAAATGGCTGCTCATGGCTGTTCCATTCCACTCAAGAGTTCTGCTGGGTTACAAAAGAGAGCTTTCCATGATCTTTCTATGAAATTCAGCCACTGTGGAAGATCGGCTGCCTTAACCCAAAAATACGATCCCAGTAACAAGCCTGTGTGGATGCGTCAGGCTGAAGGAAAATGTGAAGAACACACTGGCTCAAGGCAGCCTTTGCCATAGGGCTTTGTTTAGGCTTCTTGGAAGTCTTAACTGAGGCTCTTTCTGTGCATCCAGGGCTCACCAGAATCCAGTACATAAGAAGGCTGGTGAACAGAGTAGGAAGTGGGAGGTTGGGGGGGGGGGTCAATATCAGCATGCTCCACAATCACTAAGGGGGCTCCTCTTTAGGGTCCCCAGAGAAGCCAGCCACACTATGATCATGACATCAACAGCAGTCACAACAACAGTAACTGACATTTGCCAAACACCCAAATGTCAGCCACTGAAACAGGTCCCCTCAACTAGATTCTCACAGTAACTCCAAAAGGAGGGCATTAGTATCCCCTGCCCTTGCCAGCGAGTGGTGGATTTGAACTCAGGTCTGCGATTCCAGCATCTGCCCTATTTCCAACACGGCACGGACTGACTCCTATCAGTAAGTGCCCAACCTGCTTAATTTAGGATATGCTATGGTTTTTCAGCCAATCCCATCCCATCTATTGAAACAGACCTGTTTAATAGAATCTAATCTATGTAACCTAAGTTATTTAACCTCTTCTTGCTTAAGGGGCAAATAATAGTACCTACTTCAAATACCATTATGAATATTAAAAGAATTACTATTTATAATGCTCGTAGAGCATGCCTAACCCACAGCGTTACGTAAGTGGCTGTTATATAAAATTCTCACTAAATAAAGCTTGCCCCTGCGGCATTTGGGAGAATGGCCATATTCTTCCAGCAGAGAAAAACAGGAGCTCGGGAACCTGGGGTGGAGGGAGACTTGGAAGGCAGGCAACAAAGAAGGTTCTTGCTGTGTGTGAGGGTGTCGAAGGAGGATGCAGGCTTCCAGTCTGAAGCCAAAGGTCTAATGTCAACAGGTACTGAGCTGACAACTGAGCCCTTGAGTTCTATCTTCTCCATCGGGAAAAACAATAGTGAAATCGCTAATTGTAGAACAAACAGTGTCATGAGGGAGCTGAACCACAAGATGCGTGTGGGGGTGGGGTTGCCTCAACTACGTTCATGTTGAATTCCATCCCAGGAAAGAAAGAATGTCCAGGCATGGTTCTGGAAGCACTGCTGCTCAGCAACAAAGAACCACAGATGTTCTCCAAAGAGCCCGAAGCCACCCTGGGCCCTGGCCTCCTGCCTCCTCCCCAGACATCCCAGTGGCACCCTGCACACTCGTTGTGCTGAACCATCTGTGGCTCCCTCAACTTCCCAAGGACTTTCAAGCTCCGGTCTCACCCCACCTAGAGCACAGATGAACGGCTACAGTCTTACTGGCTTTACGGAAGGTCCAAGACCTAGTTTAAGACCAGAGAAAATAAAAATCGTACGGCTGATTCATCCAGTCCCATTTGGTCATGCAGGCACCTACCCTGAGCAAGCCCTTCCCAAGCAGCCACTCCGTCCCAGCACCGAGGCCAGGTGCTGCCCCACTGCCCACTCCTGGTCTGTCAGGGACAGCACACGGTCAGGGCAGAGTGTGGAAAGATGAAAGGGCCCTCCCGTGCCCCCCACGCCCATTTCTGGAAAAGGAGTGCCCAAGAAAATACGCCTTTAGCGTTCTCACAGTCCATAGGGCTGGTGATAAAGGAAGAGGATTATTTGTTTGCCGAGTAAGTAAATCTTGACCTTGCTATACATCCTCCCTCACCTGCCAGTCCCCAATACATTGCCACATCTTCGTTACCCATTCAGATATACTCACCACCCAAGCCATAGCTTTCTGTTTGCTGTTCCAGCCTGTAGCAGACCTCTGGTGCCAACATGACACGCTCAAAATGCAGCCAGTGCCAAAGCATCACAGCCAGATAGAGCCTGTCACGCCTGTGAGGGTGTCTGTAAAATGTTAACCATGCCCCAGTCCTCTCCCCCAAAATATAAGGAAAAGAAAACCCTTCAGTTAGGGGACAGTAAAAAGAATGCTCAGTACAGTTGCAGATAACGCTTTTCTGTATTAAAAATATAATTGGGGGGCACCTGGGTGGCTCAGTCAGTTAAGCATCCAACCTCGGCTCAGGTCATGATCTCACAGTTTGTGGGGTCGAGCCCCACGTCAGGCTCTGTGCTGACAGCTCAGAGCCTGGAGCCTGCTTTGGATTCTATGTCTCCCTCTCTCTCTGCCCCTTCCCTGCTCACGTTCTGCCTCTCTCCTTCTCTCTCTCTCACAAATAAATGTTAAAAATCTTTTTAAATCTTTTCAAATAAAAAATAAAAAAATATACAATTTGGAAGACGTGACCTGTAGATATTTTTGCTGCTTGTTAATTCCCCTTATGCTAAAAGATAGGGTTCACTCTGATTTACAATATCCACCCCTGCCTACTACCCAATCTTTTTGTTGGCCTCCTTATCTTCCAAGACCCTTCTGACAGGTCCTGACTGCTGTAGAACTTTCCCTGATTTCTCAAGCCAGAATTGATGGTTGTTTCTTTCTCCAAACACATCTTTTATATATGAATTCTAGCAGTTACACAATTAATTACATTGTAAATACATGCTTGCAAGTTTTGGTTATCCCCACCCCTCCCCCGGCCACCCACCTGCTCTCTCGCTCGCTCACTCCAATTACTCACCTACGAGCTCCTTGAGGTCAAGAACCATGTATTATTTATCATTCTATCACTGTGTAAAACACAGCGTTGACAAAAATAATGGACATTTATTAAATGTGTTTGGAATGGGTTTTTTTTAACGATTTTATTTTTAAGTAATTTCTACACCCAATGTGAAGCTTGAACTTCTAACCCTGAATCAAGAGTCATATGCCTTATCGACTGAGCCCACTAGGCGCCCCAGGAAGGAATGTTTTTGAATGGAAATTCCCAAGTGTTAACTCTCCTGCTTCCTCTTGCCTATCTGATTCCCAGGTTTTATTCAAAGGCATCTCCAATAACTGCTTCGATAGCTACAGTTAATCTTTCATGGTCTCATTCCCAGTGATAGGATTCATCTGAAGAGAACGGATCTGTGGCAGGTGTGGTTATTCCTCACCATGCAGCCTGCCAGAGTACTGGTAGAGGGAGGCTGGGTTCAGGACTGAGTTGCTATTCTTTCACAATTTCAACCACCAGTGACCGGTAGCCTATTATGTGCCAGGAGCCGACCCCCGTGCGGGGTTCCGGCTTCCAGGGACTCAACGCTGGCTGCTGAGCTTTTGTCTACAGGCCAGCAAATGTGTAAACTCAGGTGAGTCCCCCAAGCCTCTTGGCTTCAATCTCCTTGTTTATGGGACGGGAAACAAGACTGCCCTGCATATTTTGGCCAGAATCAATTGATATAAGACAGTGCATTCTTGGTTTCTGTCCTAGAAACTGTTCACGTCCCTAAACAAAAAGCCCAAGCTGAAAAAGTTCAGGTGTTGCTGAAAAGTGCTCACCCACAAGGTGCAGAATACAAGACTGAGCTCAAGTTTCAGGCAATGCAGGCGAGCTCAAGGATTCATGGACCCAAGCAGGGGCCAGTTGGGACCTCTGGAATCATTCCTGCCAAAGACATTGTTCCTAAACTATAAAATCTGAGCGACTGCAGGAAGACTGTGTCTTCCCAATTGTTGTAAAAGCTTTGGATTAATGAGACACTCATTCTTGTGCAGGTTGGGAAGGGTTGGAGAGAAAGCGTGGCTGCCAGACGAAGAACCAGGAAGACGGATGGGGAGGGGGACAGGGACAGGGCTGTCTCTCCTAACTCTTGGCTGGACTCTCACCCCTTCTTCAGTGGGGAGGGATTTGACATTGACATCAGAATTCAGACGTGCAGGAAAACCTTGTTTTGTCATGTTGAGCTTTATCGCACTTAGCAGGCATTGTGTTCTTTACAAACTGAAGGTCTGTGGCAACCCTGCGTCCAGAAAGTCTCTCAGAGCCATTTTTCCAACTGCATTTGCTCACTTCGTGTCTCTGTCACACGTTGGTTTTCTCGCAATATTTCAAACATTTTCATTATTATTATATTTGTGATGATGATCTGCGGTCAGTGATGATAATTCACTGAAAACTCACAAGATTAGCATTTTTTGGCAGTAAATATTTTCAAATGTTTATTTTTGAGAGAGAGAGAGATAGAGCATGAATGGGGTAGGGGGAGAGTGAGCAAGACACAGAATCCGAAGCAGGCTCCAGGCTCTGAGCTGTCAGCACAGAGCCCAACACAGGGCTTGAACCCATGAACCACGAGATCATGACCTGAGCCAAAGTTGGATGCTCAATGGACTAAGCCACCCAGGCACTGGCAACAAATATTTTAAATAAAGGTATGTATATTGTCATTTTAGACATAATGCCATCTCACCCAGTAGACTACAGTAGAGCGTAAACATAGCTTTTATAAGACTCGGGAAACCAAAAAATTCACCTGACTCACTCTACTGTGAGATTCACCTTATTGCAGTTGTCTGGAACCCAACCCACAATATCTCTGAGATGTGCCCACGTTCTGTATTTGTTGAATTATGATGATGTTTATGTGAATGTTCATAATCATATAGGGTTGAGTCCATGGCATGGCTTCCGTCATTCCCAATGAATTCTCTTGTTTCTGTTAATCAGGTTAAAGAGAACCTCCAGCTAATGTTAAAAGTGGAATCTATTCTGGGGCTTTGGGCTGACACCTGTTGCCTAGATCGTGGTCCAAGACTGGCATCAGTGGAGGAGCTGTTTCTCTTGGCAAAAGAGAAGGTCTGTTAGCTCTGGATGTAATACACCTCAACAAAGACATGTGAAAACAGTAAAGTGCTAGGGAGAGGTAAAGTATTGTTATAACAGGGACCATCTTTCATAAGGCCTCTTCATGTCTGGGACGGTATGGCCGGTGATGTGAGGCAAACCAGAGAGACGGGCATGCTCTATCTCCAGAAAAGCATCAAGCATCTGAAGCATGGGTGCTTTCTACGTTCTTCTTTCTCTCTCTTTTTTTTCTTCAAATGACAACAAACTGTTCACCACTGGTTCAATTTTAAAGACTATCTTCTAATGTTTTTCTCTCTTAATGTATCATCCGTTGGGGGCCTGGTGGTTGGTTAATTACAGGCTAAAAAAAGGTGCTGCTGGGTTGAAATGACTATTGGCATCAAGATTGAGTGCAAAAATTTAAATATCTGAGTCTAATGGTTAAAAATTGGGCATTTTTCCCCTACCATGTCAACGAGCAAAGTTCATGATGAGGACACCTGCTAGACTGATCAATGTTAGAAGAAAATCCTGCAAAGAACCAATGATCTCTTAAGTTCCCTATCTGTTCCAAGGCCACAAAGTGTGGCTCTCTCCGTGGGGTTCTGTGGTCCATAGGTCTGGAGTCAACGAACAGAAATGGTGCTACCAGCCTGTGTGACATTTAGCGGGGGTGGTTGAGATCCCTGGATATTCTAAACTGTGCATCATGGTAGCCACTGATGGTTGTCATTACATCCATACCCCCTGCATTCTGGCTAGCATCTTATGATGAGAGTGTCCCAGCACGTTCATGGTGGAAATGCGCTGGGATGGGCCATGATTGGTCTAAGCTGGGGGCTAGCAAACTTTTTCTGTAAGTGGCCAGATAGCAAATAATTTTGTGTCTGTGGGCCATCTGGTCCCCACTGTAACTATTCCCGTGTGCTGTTGTAGTTGAATGCAGCCATAGACAACATGTACATGAATAAACATGGCTGTGTTCCAGCAAAGCTTTTTTTATAGAAACAGGTAACAGGCCAGATTTGGTCTGTGGGTCATAGTCTGCCAACTCCTCTAACAGTTGGAATATTAACATTTTCCATTTTCCTCCTTGAACAGATAGTTCTATCTCATCTACTTCCCTTTCAGAATTTAATTTCATATCATATATTTTGATGTTTCAGTCTTATTTATCACCTTGCTATCATTCTTTGTCACAGAAATATGTGTAATAAATTGAATTTAATAACTTTTTGAGCCTTGAGGCTCAAAGTGTCAAAATATGTATCTTGAATTGAGTTATCAATTCTGATTATTAAGACACAGTTGATCAAGAACATAAACATACAGTATCTCATAGCATATGAAAACTACAAAATTCAACTTTCAGGGCTCATAAATAAAGTTCTATTGGAGTACAAGAAAACCCCATAAATATATTCCAATTCTGATAAATAGTAACAAAACATAAGCATACGTTTATTGGAAATACATCTTGCAGTGAGATGGCTTTTTTATTGGTTCCTTTGTGCACAGATGGGTATCATTTATTATCTGAACGAGATTGTGTTCAGCACTAGTTTTAGGTCTTCTTTTTAAAAAATTAAGCTCTGAGGAAACTTCTCCCTCTACACGGGAATGGAAGCAGTTTGATTTTTGTTGTTGTTGTTGTTGTTTTAATGTTTACTTATTTTTTTGAGAGAGAGAGAGAGAGAGAGAGAGAGACAGAGTGTGAGCAGGGAAGGGGCAGAGAGAGAGAGAGAGAGAGAGAGAGAGAGAGAGAGAGAGAGACAGAATCCGAAGCAGGCTCCAGGCTCCGAGCTGTCAGCACAGAGCCTGACGCGGGGTTCGAACTCACAAACCGTGAGATCATGACCCGAGCAGAAGTCGGACACCTAACCGACTGATCCACCCAGGCGCCCCTGTTGTTTTGTTTTTTATAGCAATGTCCTTCAACTTTGAGCCCCATCTGAGTTATATGCCAAAAATCACATGGCTACCTATGACCCAATAGTACCTTTAGTGGCCATTCAGGTCCTCCTTTAATTTGACTGAAACTAAAGACGCAGAAACCACCTGACCTACAAAAGGGGTCGCTTCTCAGTTCTTAGGTACAACAACATGTTTGTACCACTCCTGGCCTTTGCCCAAACATCGCTTATACCCTCATATCCTCCGCCATGTCTGTAGATCTACTCTTCTCTTTCTAACACATATTTAACTAATGTCATAGCTGAAAACCTTTCTGTTTTCTATGCAACAGGGATCTTAGAAAATTAGAAACTCAAGACCTCTTTCTTTCAGGTCACACTTCTTAGTCAGGCCTGCCAATTTCGAGACACCACACTGAAGTGTGGAAGATAGGAAACATGGAAGAAACAACAATATCCCCTTCTTAGTCCCATATCAGGGTGGTCACCTGCCTCTACTCTTTCTTGGTCTAAAATTTCTATCTTGCAGCTCTGGTTGCATTGTGTCTACTGCAGCAGATCTGGTTCTTTAGGTTCTGTTTTAAGCCATAAAAATGAATTCTGGATGACTTCTGTGAAAAGGTAATTTAATGGAAAGATCCGGTGGCTTAAAGAATTAAGGGGAAAGTTGAACATCCAAGACTTGAGGTGCGGACCAGGGCTCTCACTAATGGGAACATCACCCCTGGTCAACATTTGGGACGTTGTCATGTTGGGATGACTCAGCTCTAATCGTCCTCAATTGATGTGTTGCTCCACCCAAGATTCAAATTCCCAGAGAGGATCAGATTGGCATTGTCAGGGTCATAGGCCTGCTTATTGAGGTGGTCCATCTACCAATGTTTCAATATCCTAGGGTTTCTTTTCTCCTCGCTTTGCCCAAATCAATGCCTGCCTTACGACTGCAACCCGAATTTCACCAAGTGCCACCAGCCTGTGGGAAACACATATATAAGGTCATCTTAATAACAATTCCAACGGTACGGGTTCTGTGTCTCCTCCTGGATGAAGCAGGACATCAGCCTCCACCCACGGTATGTCTCCTGGGTGTTTTTTGGAGTTCTCGGGAAGTCTTGCAGGAAGTCACTAGTGGTGCGTCCCCTTTCCAGCCCCTGCTAACGTCCAGTTGTAGAGAAACCACTGGATTTCTGCTGCCAAGCCCTGCTCTCCTGGGCAAATGCCAAATCACTGCCCAGCTCCCCTCAGTGCTACCAGAGACAATAATCCTTCTTGTGCTTGAGCTTCTGTCCTCAAAGGACAATGCCTCTCTCCCCATGTCTACATCATACACTGTGCCCTAGGCTGCAGAGCAACACTGTTGAGTCCCATGTTCCATGGTGAAAATGGCTTCTTTGCTTCTGCCTGTGGCTCCCTCTCTCTCAGGGGCCAGGCTGGACAATATACCACGAGGGGTCCCATTTTACTTCTCTCCTTTCCACTTCCCATCTCCCATTGTCCTGCACTCCTTGGAGGTCCCGTTCTTAGTTAAGGTTCCCCCCCCCCAAAAAAAAAGAACCAATAGGAGATTATATCCATCTATCTATCGATCGATCTACCTATCTACTATCATCTATTGAGAGAGACATTTATTTTAAGAAATTGGCTCATAGGACTACGGAGGCTGGCAAATCAAAAAAACAAAACAAAAAAACAACTCTTTTGGGTAGACCAGCAGGCTGGAGACTCAGGGAAGAGTGGCTGTTGCATCTAGAGACCACAGGCCATCTGCTGACAGAATTCCTTCTTCCTTGGGGAAATCAATCTTTTTTCTCGAAAGGCCTTCAACTCACTGGATGGGGCTCACACATAATGAAGGGTAATCTGCTCTACTCCAAGTCTACTGATTTAAATGCCAATCTGATCTAGAACATATCTTCACAGCAACATCTGGACTATTGTTTGACCATATACCCAGCGAGCGTGGCCTACCCAAGCTGACACATAAAATTAGCCATCATAGCTCCTTATGTAAACACACTAATAAAACCCATGGTTGTCAGCCTAATAATGTATCCTAAATGCTCATTGTGAATACTGCAGATTTCATCAAAGCCTACTAAACTTTGTATATCAAAGTAAATCTTCTTTTTTAAAACCTGTTAGAATGATGTGTTCAGAGGCCACTGGTTTACCAAAAATAGCTCAAAGATTTAGTTCATGCTCTTAATGTTCAATGTCACACAATGTCATAGTCTGTATCTTCCCTAAAAATGCAGGCTTTCGGAGATTCAGTCAGTCATTCAACGGATACAGTACCCACTCGACCCTGATGGCACAGATAGGATGCACGTTAGAGTGACACATCTCAGGTAAGTGGGGCTGTGAGGAGCCCGAAGGGCCAACGGGAGGGGAGTGCCATGTGGTGGCATGGGCTGGGAAGCTACCGCACTTGTCCTCCTTCCCTGATGTTCCCTCC
This sequence comes from Lynx rufus, assembly GCF_022079265.1. Lineage (NCBI taxonomy): Eukaryota > Metazoa > Chordata > Mammalia > Carnivora > Felidae > Lynx > Lynx rufus. Next base: position 7,839,436 of record NW_025814867.1, on the reverse strand, counting down.
CGTGTCTCAGTCTGTCCTCACTGCTCTGGCTGTACGGGAAGTGCAAATGTGCACGTCAAGAGGAACTGAAATCTACACTATCCCTTTAACACCGTTTGGGAGCACAGGCCGTCCCCTGCTTCTGCAGACTTAAAAATAGGGTCCAGGTGGCTGGCTGAGCAAGGAGGCCTGCCGGGCAGCTGAAGGAGAGGGGCCCAGAGGCTGCATTCCTGGGGAGGTTGTAAGGAGACTCCCGAACTTGAGACTGACAAAGTGACCTTGGCTAGCCACTTGGTCATTCCACATTTCAGACTGCCCTGCCTCTAAAACGGGGCTAATCTCTTGCCCTCTCTCAGAGTTCTTATGAGGGTTACATGAAATAAGTCATCTGAAAAGGCAAATTCAATCCCACGCCCTTAGCAGGCACTCTTGATATATTTGTTATTTAATCTATTCATAGTAAAAAATCAGCGACCAGAATTTAGATGCTTAGCTTTCACTGGGGACAATTTATAGTTTTCCAAATTCCCAACTGCCTCATGATTCAGGTCACTCTGACAATGATTAGTCTGAGTGCTGCAGTCACAGTCTCTGTGGAGATCTGTCATAGACAGGCTGCTATCTGTAACCTGAAGTGCCCGTTATATGGGCCTTCAAAATACAAGTTCCCTTTGACGGGTCCATTTTCCCTGGGAAGCTGGGTGCTTTTAGCTCTGTGGCGGAGAGCAGGGTGCTGTTGGGGGAACAGCAACACTGAGGTGATGGGCGAGAGGATTTGGAATGGGAAGGCCAGAAAGGAGCACATCCCAGATTTCATGTTTGCTTTATGTACACCTGGTTATAAAAGCACATGCGCAAAATGTGGGAAATTTGGAAACTTATTGGAAAATAGAGGTAAGAGAAAAATGATTTATCCATATGTTATCTCCCAATGCCAATGTTAACAGCATTGATAGTGTATTCCCTCCCTTTCAGTCTTTTTTGTTTCTTTTATTATACGGCAATTATATTGTACACACATTTTTCATTGTAGTTTTTTCTAATGTTTATTTATTTCTGAGAGAGAAAGAGAGCGTAAGCACACTCGGGGACAGAGAATCTGAAGTGGGCTCTGTGATCACAGCAGAAAGCCCCATGGGAGACTCGAACTCCCCAACCGCGAGATCATGATCTGAGCTGACGTCGGATGCTTAACCGACGGAGTCCCCCAGGCACCCCTACATTGCAGTTTTTAATATAATGTTTTAATGTAAGAATTTACCCTTGTAAATTTGTATTTGCTAATACAATGTATACACTACTTTAAAGGCCTCATCATAATCTATTAAATTGAATACGCCCTAATTTTCTTCCACTGTTCTGCTGTTGGACATTTAGATTACTTCTGTTTTTGTATTACAAATAATTCAGCACACCTCATTTTTGTGCAGTATTCAAAAATGAAATGATTGGGTTCAGGGGCTTGGACATGCTAAAGGCTCTTGATACGTGTTGGTAAAAGATAATGCCCATTTCGATTCCACCAGCAATGGATAAGGGTGCCTTTCTCAGTCCACCGTCATCAACACTGAGTAGAATGGTGAAAAACACCCCACTAATTTAATGAGGAAAACAAAACTACTTGAAGCATAAATCTCTACCCCCTTGTGTTCTAGTGAAGTTCAATATTTTCCAAATATTTGCTCCCTTGTGAATGTCTTTATCATATGATGAGAATTTTTAATATTACTGTATCTTCCTCAGGGATATTGCAAATCCACTGGGGTATCTCTCAAACATACTGTGGAGTTTATACCAAAAGGTCAGTAATGCTAGTTTATGAATCATGTGGACTGTGTGACGACCCAAGGAATAAATGATCGGAAAGAAGTAAAGGATATTCAGCTCCAAGTGAAAAGAAACGAAGCCTTAAGTTGTCTCAGAAAAAACAAAGCAAATGACACAAGCATAATGAGGAGATGTGTTTTGATTTCAATTCCAAGGATAATTTTTTTTCTCACTCCCTGACAACAATCTCCCAAATTGGTCTGTGTTAAAGATAATAGCACAAAGTGACAAAAATCAGAAAGAACAATTTTTATAATGAAGCAAAGAACTAGGAAGCCAATTTGTTCCCAAGGAAAATAGGAGTGTTGTTCTTGAATCAATTTGACCGCAAATGACAGTGGCTGGTAAGCAAGGTCTGGGCTCATTCTGAAAGTTTTGTTTCCTGTAGAAGTTCTTAAAATGCAACTACTATTACATCCTTATTTTTAGTGTTTGGATAAATCTATACAAGAAGTTGTTGAGAAGATCAATTTACATATATATATACATATATATATGTATGTATATGACAGAGGGAATGATTCAGTAGTATCCGATTGGCTATATAATCTCTAAAATAAGTAATCCATCATTCATTCTATAATAAATTCATCTAAGGTTTGTTAATTTCCCAAAATTAAAAATTCTAAACTGACAATAAAAATATATTTTAATGCAAAACATATGAAGCAAAAGAACGGATGATGAACTAACCAGCATCATAATTACAGCAATGACCATTAAAAGGGAATTTTCATTTAAAATTGAAATATTTTTTACTGTAATAAATAACCAAACAGAACACTAGGGCATGAGACAAAAAAGAAGAAAGGTGAATTTACAGATTCTACTATTTTTACAGAGACTAGACATGATGTGGGTCCTCCCTAATGAACCCTACATTTCTAATCCAAATCGCTCATTTAGAACTACACCAGAGACAGGCTCAGGTGCCTGATAGGCATTTATTTCTGATGCAATTTGTTAATTTTTTTGCATAAATGTCTACCCTCGACTCTTAGCCCCTTAATTTTGTGTGGACCAGAATTCTTATCATTATAGTCATTCATGGTTCCATATGCATATGGTATAGCCACTGGATAAACAGCTTGAAATTAAACCAATGCAACAAAAATGAGATTAATTTACATAGGAAGGGAAAAAGCACATCATGGCCAGTGGGCAGTGAAAAATGGGTCTAAATGTGGCCTCACCAAAGTGCTCACCTCTGCAATGTCACAGAGCTATCAACCATTTCATTGAGATTTCACACACACACACACACACACACACACACACACACACACACGTGCGCACACACACACACACACACGCACGCACCGAATGTGTTCTTCATAGATTTTGACATATACAGCGGTTTTAAATCTCACTGCTTGACTGTGAATCTACTGGAAGAATATCCAAAATAAAACAAATCACTTCTAGACCAACAGGTGAACTTCAGATTGCCCCAGGAGTAGAGGAACCAATGAACAACATGGAGGGAGGCACAGTGCCCACGATGCCATCCCCCAGCATGACACCAGCTTTTGCCAGGTAAAATCTGTATTTAGTCTCCGTAATCTCTTGTAAACTATTTTTTTTTTCTGTTTCAAGAAACTGGACAGGCTTTAAAAGCTGTTACTAGTCAGAAATTTTTCAGACATGATTCAAGTCACAGTGGCCCTTAAATGCTTCACATGATGAATTTAGCTGTGTCTGTTGTGTGGCAATGAGGAGTTACACAGCTTGTTAGTACATCAGAAAAATAAACTCTTCTGAGGCATCCTTCAAAATGTAAAAAAAAAAAGACTGTCAGCCCACAGGTCATACATCTGAGGTGCTTTGACCCAGGCATACTTCTCTATACCACATTGGGCCTTAGAGAAATTTCTAGAAGCAAAAACCTGCCACATGCATCACGGATTTTTTTCCCTAAACGAGTTCCTATGATGAACTTGAAGAAAACAGTGAACAAGCTCCACTTTTTCATCTCCTTTGATTTCAGACAATATTATTACAATCCTAAGACTCCCAGAAATGTCCCCACATGACATTACACAAGATTAAAACAGAAAAATTCCCAACTTCTCCTCAGGATCCTCTTTCTGCCAACTTTGATTAAACAAGTGTGGGTGTGTTCTATCTGTGTTAGACGCACTGAATGTGGATGACTTCTCAGGAATCCCCACCCTTCTTTAAAAAACTAATGGAGCAAATTTACATTAGTTTTTTGGATATCTTTCAAGGTATCCCTTCTACAAATGGTTCTTTATTTTCTGGTGTCCTTCTTTTGAGACTCAGGAAGTTGTCACGTGATGTTGACACGAAAATGATGCAAGATTCAGGTCAATGGGGTCACCTGAGCCTCCTGCCTCCTCTTTAGGTGGCTCGAAATATAAAATGGAAATTTAAACTATAGTCCTATAAACCATTTGCTGCCCATTTATGGCTCATTTTTCAATATCTGACTATTTCTTGAGACAATCTAGTATAAATGAAACAGCATGGCATTCAATCGGCAGACTGGCTCTCAAGGCAAGGTTCTTCCATTTATCAGTGATATGATCCCGAGGCAGTATAGAACTCACTTAACATCACTACTGTTTGAGGAAAGCAGTGTGCCATTCAATTGGAACTGGTAACAGACCCATACACACAACTTGGGGTGGATGTGGGGTTGAAAGGCTGTGATTGCAGGTTTTATTGCTATTAGCTGTTGAGTAAAGGTGGCGATTTTTCTGATCCACCAAGAAGAGGAAAAGAGAAAAATTGAAAAGAAACAAGATCGTGCAAGAGCTAGTATTTCCTGCTGTGTGGAGACGAATACATGAAGAATAGTACAGAATAGCGTATTTTGATGACTGCTAGAGTCTCAATGCTTTGAATTTCAATGATGCCACAACCTCTTGGGGATCAAACCCGAATTCTTCGCCTAAACCGACCTAAATTCTACATACCACTGCAAGAGGGCTCTGTCCCGGGCCCTCCGCACACCTTGTGGGATCTTTTTGGCTCATGGCACACCCTGTCCGAGAGTGCCCTGTGCTGCCTCTTCCCAACCTGAGTACCATCTGGGGTCCCCCTGTTTTCCAGAAAAAGAATGCCCCAACACTCTCTGGATCCCTTCTCTTTAAAATTCCTGAAGTCTCACCTGCACCATGCATTTGGCTGCTTTGGAACACTGTCCTGTTCTGTTACTCAACCCACAGAGATGTGCGTGTCTCCTACATGCCGGGCTCTGGTACTCCAAATGGAGTTGAAGGTATCGGCCACAGACTAGGCTGGTCACGAACACGGGTGCGGCACTGTGGTGCCGTGGCAGGTGTTTGAGCCAAATGCTGTGTGACACCCGCCCAGATACACAATTGTGATATCCGGCCACACCACACTCTTCTACTCCTTATTGCTATCACCTCCTGGCCTGCTAGTTCCTCCTCCTTGCTCAATGAGATTGTGTCACCTGGATCGCCATCATACTTCTGCCATCAACCTGGTCACTTTGGAATCCATGTGCACCTGCCTTCTAGTCCCGTGGCTTCCTCAGCTAGACCTCAACCTCCTATGCCCATGTTCACCTCCCGACGGATCCACTTCAGAGACCACTAATTCAAACATCTTTTCCCGTACACAAAATTTTCTCTGCTAAATACCCCCATGGTCACAGTTCTTCAACTTTACCAGGGACTTCTAGCTGACTGACCTCTTCGTTCTCTTCCCACCATTTACAGCTCCTTTCTGACTTTCCTTCCTTCACCATCTAGATTAGTCTATCATTTTAATTTCTACATTTTAAATATCTTGAACTCCGTATCCTTGCATCTGTCCCAAAGCTCTGAAAGTCCCCCTCCCGCCCCCCCCGCCCCCAATCCAGGAAGAGCCCAGCCGTCTACTTTCCTCATGTCTACATACGTGAGGTTGAGCACGGCTGGAGCAAAACACACAATGATCCCGTTGGTTGGAAGTACACAAATCAATGATTAGAACCCAGCTCCAAAGCCTGGGTCTCCAACTTCTGTTGCACATAATCTCTTCCGACAGGCAACTCTCTTGTTATCAGCACTTGACCTTAACCCAACTTTACCCAACTTTACCGAGAAAGGGAAGGCACAGGATGTACCTCTTTGCATCATCCACTCTCAATCGTAGGCTCACATACAACTAAAGTCTCCTCCTTCTCTTTGTTGCCACAGAGCTTCTCCTCCTCCTGCCAAGGAGCTGCTATATGGAGACTCGGATGGATTCCTTGCTCTGAAAGTCATATGCAGAGCCTGGGCAGCACCCCACCGTGGGTAATGAGTGCTCAACAAACCCCATTTGCTTCAGTTGGTATCTCTGGTATCTACAGCTCAGAGACAGATTCCCTGGGGATCGATCCCAAGGGCGCTTGGCAGTCATCGGCAGTAACTAGCTTTACGGGAAAATGCTGGGACTTGATACGTTAAAGGATGGAAGTGAACAAACGAAGCAGGAAGAAAGAAGGAAAAGATGAGGGGGGCAGGGGCTCCTGTGTGTGTTCTTGGGACGGGCCAGACCCCATCTTGCTCACGGCGGGAGGCATTATGAAGGACGCAATGAATACGAATGTGCCTTGCAGATGCTGGGATCAGCAAAGATTTAAGAATTCCAAAGGACAAACGCCAGACCCTGGCTCATCAGGCTTACCGGGTTCCAAATACTCAATGTATCAAACAAATGCTCTGCCAGTCACTGAGGGAAGAATAAAAATACGTGTCCCCGTGAGACTCCACGCTAGCCATTTCCCTCACGTGGAGACCATCATCCCCACCCCACTTTCACGTTAGCATTGCTTTTTCATCTTTACCATCCTGCCCTTATTTCTTGTTTCCTGGGAAGCTTTCTCCAAACCCTAGAGCTGGTGGCCCGGTGCTCTGTGCCCCCCAGCCAAAGGGGTGACTGGTCAGGCCGGACAAGAAGCGTCACCCTCCCTCGTTCTCTCTGTGAAGGGTGTGTGGTGTCCGGTGCACCTGGGCCATCTCTCGACTGCATGCGGTCAGGACTCTCGTCCTGCCCGGCCAGCCTCTGCTGCTCCCACCCGGCTGAAGGAAGACGGGGCCACCAGCGGGCCCCTGACGAGCCCACTCGGCCACTCACCTGGCCTGCTGGCAGACGCAGCAGATCCACACCTTCTCGTGCTTCTGGTAGGAGCAGCAGCTCTTGCAGACGTTGAACTGACAGTCGGCACACCGGCGCTTGGTGTTGACCAGGAAGGTGAAGGGCGAACAGCAGCGCATGCAGCAGTGGTCCACGAACTTCTGGTGCTTCGAGAGGATGCTGCACTTGCTGCCTTCCTCGGCCAGCTTCTGTTTCATCTCGCTGGGCCAGCAGGTGGGGGGGGGGGGGGAGAAGAGAAACAGCGCATCCGGTCAGGACGCTCTCTCCGTAAAGCACCCTCCGCCCCGGGCCCCCCCACGGGCCGCGCCGCCCCGGACGACCTGCCCTCCAAACGACAAACTCCAAGAGACCAACTGCTTGACGCGATATCCAGAGAGGAGCCCTACTGGTGGATTAATTCTTGCGCACTTCTGCGAGTCGCATTTTCTACGAGAAAGCCCAAGAGCCTCATTACTTCTATTTCAGACAATAGGTTGAGATACAAATTATCATAAAACTAAGCACATCCTTGAAAAATAAAACCTTTCACTTAATTAATGCCTTTCTAAAGGAGCAGGAGATCATCCATGCTAAAACATTAATTCTCACAACAGCCCTGCTGGGAATACGATAAATGCAGCCCCGGTCCTCTTTAACCTCCCCTGAAACTAACGCACCCAGGGATTTTAAAAGCTTTCAAATCGATGTAAGTCAATAAAGCTTCCCCGGGTGATGGGCAAATCCCAAGCACTGCTGATTCAGAACTGGATCAAAGACAATCCTTTCTTCCAAAGAGCTCACGGTCATACTGGGCACACGGCCAGCCATATGAATGCAAAACACCACACTGCCTGCCTTTCTGTCTACACTCAGGGAGAAGGAAAGAGAAGCTCGGAGAGGCAAGGATGCCCCCAAACAGGCCCAGTTACCTAAGGAAAAACTGACCGCAAGTAGCCAAGTTACTGTGACCTGGCAAATTTGAGTGGTTTTCCTGCCACAAAAGTGGATGCCCACAAACAGTAACAGCAAAGTACCTCATTTTTCCACCCTCAGTCTGTGATGGTGCAGTTCATTCCAGATAAATCTACGATGTATGTGGCAAATACTTTCTCCCGTCTTGCACTTGTCTTTTCTACATGCCATATGGTATCTTTCATCATTTAGAAGTACTTCCTTTTTCTATAAACCTCTCAGTCATACAGCCCCTGCAGTAGGTTGAATGGTGGCCCCAAAAAGGTATGTCCGTGCTCCCACCACCATAGCCTGAAATGTGCCTTATTTGGGGAAAAGGGTGATGTAATCAAGTGAACAGTCTTGAGGTGTGATCATCCTGGATTACCCTGGTGGGCCCCGAATCCAATGAGAAGTGTCTTTATAGGAGACACACAATGGAGAAGACAATGAGAAGATGGGGCTCAAGTCCTCAACCGTCTTGGCCCGTAGGCTGCCTCCCCCCGCCCACCACCAGCCATGATGCTGTCCCATCTCTGCACATCCAGGTGTCCTCCTGACCCCTTTCTTTCCAGGGGCCTCCGTGGCCCACCCGACCAGAAGCAAATTCTCAAAATCCATGGCCTAAATGGTGAACAATGGCTGCGTGGATAGGAGTTGCCCTTGCCTGACACATTAGGGATGGGAGTAAATTAACCAGGACACAGGTAAGCAGAAAGGACAAATATTAGAATTACCTGTATTCTACTACTCAGAGCTATTTTAGGTATCTACCCTCTCTCACCCTTCTTCTTCTTCTCCCCAATCCCCTCTCTTTCTGTTGCCTCTCTCTCCCTCCCCTGCCTTCTTATTTTAAAATGGTATTATATGTACTGTTTTGATCTTGAAGCCTAGGAAATGGTCTGTTTTGTTTCGATTTTCAAGAATGCTGGCATAAAGAGGTTCACAGATTTCTCTCACGACTTTAAGACCACCGCTATATTTGAAATCATGTCTCCTTTTCTTTCCAAATATTGCTTAGTTGACCCTAAGCTTTTTTGCCCTTTGATCAGTAAGTTGTGAGGTCTATTTATTTTATTAATTTAAATGAAGGACTAGCATTTGGTTGCTGGTCTATGTTGCTTATTTATTTTCCGCCGCAATAAAGTCTAGTCTCACCTTTACCACTTCTCCCTTCTACTGGTTTTGAGTTTGCTCTATTCTTTTCTTCTTTCAATTGAAGTATAATTAAAATACAATATTATGTTAGTTTCAGGTGCACAATATAGTGATTCAACAATTCTATACATTAATCACTGCTTATCATGTAAGTGTGCTCTTAATCTCCTTCACCCATTCCCCCCCCAACCCCCGCCCCGCCACCTTCCTTCTGGTAGCCATCAGTTTGTTCACTATAGTTAAGAGTCTGTTTTTTGTTTCTCTTTTTTCTTTGTTTGTTTTTTAAATTCTACATATAAGTGAAATCATATGTTATTTGTTTTTCTGATTGACTTACTTCAGTCACCATTACACCTTCTAGATCCATCTATGTTGTTACATATGGCAAGATCTCATTCTTTTTTATGGCTGAGTAATATTCCATTGTATGTAAATACCACATCTTCTTTATCCATTCATCTATCAATAGACACTTGGGCTGCTTCCATATCTTGGCTATTATAAATAATGCTGCAACAAACACAAGGGGGCGTGTATCTTTTCAAATTAGTGTTTTTGTTTTCTTTGGGTAAATACTCAGTAGTGGGATTACTGGGACATAGGGTATTTCTATTTGTAGGTTTTTGAGGAAGCTTTATACTGTTTTCAACAGTGGCTGCTCCAGTTTGCAATTCCATCAACAGTGTACGAGGGTTCCTTTCTCTGCACGTCCTCGCCAACGCTTGTTACTTCTTGTCTTTTTGATTCCAGCCATTTTGACAGGTGTAAGGTGATATCTCATGGTTTTGATTTGCATTTTCTTGATGATTACTGATGTTGAGCATCCTTTCGTGTGTCTGTTGGCCATGTGTATGCCTTCTTTGGAAAAGTGTCTATTCAGGTTTCTGCCCATTTTTATGGGCAGAAATAGATTTTGTATTACTTGTTTTGGGGAGTGTGTTGTTAACTTCTTTCTGTATTTTGGATATTAACCCTTTGTTGGACATATCTATCATTTGTTAATATCTTCTCTCAATTCAGTAGGCTGCCTTTTTGTTTTATTGAGGACTTCCTTTGCTATGCAGAAGTTTTTTTTATTTTGGTGTAGTCCCAATAGTTTAATTTTGCTTTTGGTTCCATTGCCTTAGGAGACATATCTAGAAAAATGTTTCTATGGCCAATATCAAAGAAATTATTGCCTGTGGTCTCTTCTAAGAATTTTATGATTTCAGGTATCACATTTAGACCTTTAATCCATTTCGAGTTTATGTTTGTATACAGCATAAGAAAATGGTACAGTTTCATTCTTTTGCATGTAGCTGTCCAGTTTTCTCAGCTTCATTTATTGTAGCTCTTTTCTGCATTGCATATTCTTACCTCTTTTGTTGTAGATTAATTGACCATGTAAGTGTGGGCTCATTTCTGGACTTTCTGTTCTGTTCCACTGATCTATGGGTCTATTTTTGTGCCAGTACCCTACTATTTTGGTTACTACAGCTTTGTCTTGAAATCTGCGATTGTGATACCTCTAGCTTTACAAGACAAGACTGCTCTGGCTAGTTCGGGGTCTTTGGGGGTTCCATACAAATTTTGGGAGCATGTGTTCCAGTTCTGTGAAAAATGTTGTTGGTATTCTGATAGGAATTGCATTGGACCTGTAGATTTCTTTGGGTAGTATGGATATTTTAGCAATATCGATTCTTCCAATCCATGAGCATGGAATATTTTTGCATTTGTGTTGCCTTCAACTTCTTTCATCAATGTTTTGTAGTTCTCACCTCCTTGGTTAAGTTTATTCTCAGATATTTTATTATTTTTGGTACAATTTTAAATGGGATTGTTTCTTCTTATCCTGCTACTTCATTACTACTGTGTAGAGATGAAACAGATTTTTGTATATAATTTTGTATCCTGAGACTTTGCTGAATTCATTTATCAGGTTTTTTTTTTCAGTCTTCAGGATTTTCTGTATATAGTTTTTTCCCTAACTTCTAAAAAACAAACCTTAAAAAAGTAAAACACACTTACTTTTAATAATTTAACATATTTCCAAATATATGGCTTTTGTTATTGATTTTTACCTTTACTTTTTTTTACATTTTTATCAGAGAAGAGGGTCTGGAAGAAGTGAATTCTCTGGTACTTGTTAAGACTTGCACGATAGCCTACTACAAGCTCTATTGTTGTAAAGTCCATATGTGTTTGAAAAGAATATTTATTCTCTATCCATTGAGAATAAGACATTAAATTCTCCCATTATAATTGTGGATTTACAATTTCTCTTCAATTCTAGTTAATTTTTCGTGTCATGTTTTTTAAGACTATCATGTAAGGTGCATCAAGTTTCATAAATGTTATGTACTTCATGAAATATTCCTTTTGTGATCACACACAACCCTCTTCATCCCTAATAATGCTTTCTGTCTTAAAGTCTGTCTTATATTTATAGTCTATATTAGTTATTTTGTTAATATTTTAGATTTTTTAAACTGATGGTGTGCCGGGGTATATCTTTTTATGCCTCTTCACTTTCACCATATGTATCATATTTCAGATTGGGATATTATAAGCAGAATGTAGCTGAATCTTCTACTTTCATACTGTATGAGAATCTCTTTTCCCATGAAAGTGTAAACCATTTATATTGAGATTACTAATACATTTGGATTTATTTCTACTGCTATATCTACTGTTAATTCTATCTAATGTTATTTGTTTCCTCTTTTTCTCCTTTTCTCCTTTCTATTACATTGATTTTCTTCATTGTCTTTGCTTTCCCAAGCATGATCTGGCATTTTATGTTCTTTGTTACTTCTTTTAGTGGTTAACATGCATACTGGGATTAACACCTACTGTTAACAGCTTTCCCCTCATCAACATCGTGTTAATTCCCTCTAATGGTCTATGTTATTATTGAGACTGTTTTGGTTCGATCTTGGTTTGTAGCTGCAAAAATTATTCTTAATATTGTTCAGCCATAGTTTTAGCCACCCCCCGTGACGCAGTCTGGGACCTGCTCTCAGACGAAAAGCCCTGAACACAGGAAATTCTGGGGCCATTTCCTTCCTCCAAGTGGCAACATCCCTCTCGTACCTCTTGGATTTGGTTGCAAATGGGGTGCTGTGCAGTAAATGGTTTTGTGTTGTGCCCAGAAAGTATACTTTTTATCTGCAAGAGGGTTGGTCCAATAGGAGATTACTTCATCCATACCAGAGGCAGAATTCATTTACTATTTTTTAAGTTGACATTTGTATAGATTTATCCACATTTACAGATTTCTTTGTTCGTCATTGCTTCTTGCCTCTGATGTTTCCTCTCCTGTTAATTTTTTTTTAATTGCTGAACTTCTTGCAATTCTTCCCACAAGGAAAACACTAGCAATCTTCATTTGCTGCAAGTGTCTATTTCATCCTTAAAGTGGAATGATGTTTTAAATGGGTATGGAATCCTAAGTTGACAGTTCTTTTCCAAAAGCACCAGATAATATTAAAAGAATTAGTCCTTTTTTTTCTGACATCATAAGTTGTAATATGAAGTTTGTTAGTCTGATTATTCCTTTGTAGGAAATCTCATTTTTCTCACTGGTTACTTTTGAGAGTTTTTATTTTGTTTTTTGTTGTTGTTGTTGTTGTTGTTATTGTTGCTGTTGTTGTTTTGTTTTTGTCTTTGGTGTTCCATTTGGTGTTCACCATAAAGTGTCTAAAAGAGGATTTTTTTGCATTGTTCTGCTTGGAACTGTTGGTAATTTTTTTAAAGCTTTCATTCATTTTATAGTATTTTTTAAAATTTCCTTTGAGAGAGAGAGAGCACATGCATAAGTTGGGGGGGGGGCAGAAAGAGAGGGAGAGAGAGAGAATCCCAAGCAGGCTCCGCACTGTCAGCATGGAGCCTTACGTAGGGCTTGAACCCATGAACCGTGAGATCATGACCTGAGCCGAAATCACAAGTCAAATGTGCAACTGACTGAGCCACCCAGGAGCCCCAAAGTTTTCACTAATTTTAAAGAATTTTCCAATTATAACTTTGAGTGTTGTCCCCTGCTCTATTTTCTCTAATCAGTCCTTCTGGAATTCTATGTCAAGCCTTCCCTGTTCTTCCATGCCTCCTAATCTTTCTGTCATCTCTTTGTATTTCTGAGATACATTCAGGAGACATATTTCAGTTCTAGCTTCTAGTTTAGAAATTCTTTCTTCATTCACGTTTTCTCCATTGTTTAACTCTTCTGAAATGTTATTGACTTTAACTTTCATTTCCAGAAGTTGTATTGATTTTTTTCCCACTGAAGTTTGCCTGTCTTCTCTCTTTTGTGCAAGTCAATACGAGTTCTATTGATTTTTTTAAATCTTTTTAGTTATTTTAAACATACTTCCTTTATACCCTCTTCCTGATTCTTACATTATCTTAAATTCTGAGAAGGAGTGCTAATTCCTCTACTGGATGTGTCTATTAAGTCTTACTCAGGGTGAAGTCTCTGCTTTCACGGTTTATCACTTTGATTGAGGTCCTCGTCAGCCAAGCTCACTCCTCCTGTGGTGCACCTGTTCTGTGCAGGTGTCATGGCAGAGCGGCTATGCACCTGCTTTCACGAGGCATCACAGAGAGGTTATTGATTCCAGACCAGGTTCATATTCACTTCTCAGCTTGGAGAATCCTGTGCCACATGAATAATAAGATTCGGATTTTCAACCCCATGTGTACTGCAGGATTGGGACTTTGAGGCTTGATTTCTTAATGGAGAGTTATTTTCTTCCACCCAGGGGTCTAGGCAAAGGTCACCTGCTTTGTAGTTCCCCTAAGCCAGTGAGTAGAAATTTCCCGGGTGCCCCCCTCGCTAAGAGTGAAACCCTCCAATGCTGAATGTTATACATGTGTCTCATTTCCGTCTGCTTGTCCTCCAAAGGCTCAAGCCACATCTCCTGCCCCCGTACAGAAATTAACACTGCAGTCACTAGCCGTCAGAGCCTGTAGCCCCTTCCTTCCCTTCTGACTAGGCTGACCACTCTGGTTTTACTTCCTTCTTTACTCCCACCCTCTGGGAGTTTCCCTTTTTACTTTTCCCCGACTTCAAAAAAAATTCAGATATACTCCACATGCCATAACATTGACCCTATTAAACGGTTTGAGTGGTTTTTAGTACATTCACAAAGGTGTGTAACCATCAGTACTACCTAATTCCAGAACATTTTCCTCATCCTCAAAAGAAACCCCATACCAATCAAGCAGCCACTCCCCACTGTTGGCCTCCCCACCCAGCCCCTGCCAAGCACTCGTCTACTTTCTGTTTCTATGGATTTGCCTATTCTGGACATTTCATACACATGGAATCATTTCACATGTGGTCTTTTGTGTCTGGCTGCTTTCTTTGCACATGTTCAAGGTTCATTTATATTGCAGCATGTATCAGCACTTCATTCCTTTTTACTGCCAAAGAATATTCCATTTGTGGATGCACCGTATTTTATTTACCCGTTCATACAACTGATGGTCATCTGGGCGGTTTCTACCTTTTGGCTATTACAAACAATGCTGCTGTGAACATTCATGGGCGAGTTTTTGTGTGAATCCATATTTGGAATGCTGGGGGTGGAATTGCTGGGTCGTATAGTAATGCTATGTTGAAGCCTCTAAGACAGCGGCCTCTCTTCCAAATCACTACATCATTTTACATCGCCACCAGCAACACATGAGGGTTCCAGTTTCTCCACATTCTCACCGACGATTGCTATTGTCTGTCTTTTTAATTATAGCCATCCTAGGGACAGTGAGGTGGTATCATATTGCGGTTTCCATTGCATTTTCCTAATGACGGATAACGTGGAACACTTTTTCATGTACTTGTTGGCCAGTGGTACATCTTCTTTGGAGAAAAGTTTATTCAAACCTTTTGCCCTCTTTAAAGTTAGACTATTGGGGCAGCACCTGGGTAGCTGTTGGTTGAGCATCTGATTCTCGGTTTCGGCTCAGGTCATGATCTCATGGTTCATGAGTTGAGCCCAGCGTCGGGCTCTGGGCTGACAGTGTGGAGCCAGGCGCTTGGGATTCTCTCTCTCTCTCTGTCTCTCTCTCTGTCTCTCTCTCTCCCTCTCTCTCTGCCCTTCCCCTGCTTGCACTCTCTGTCTCTCTCAAAAATAAATAAAACAAAAATAAATAAACCTTAAAAAATAAATTAATTAAAACAAAAGAAGATAAATTTATTTGGCTTTTTTTGTTGCTGTTTATAAGAGTTTTTTTTTTATGTATTCTGGACATAAGTCCCTTACCAGACACATGATTTGCAAATATCTTCTCTTTCTCATATTAAATCTTGTATTTTATTAGTGTTTTTTGGACAAAGAAGGATTGCACTAGCTCATCCTACCTTGCTACTAGAGCTGGAAATTTATGTACGGTTTTATAACTTCATTTTTCACTTAACAGCAATATATCATAAACATCTTTCCATAACAACTCAGGAGTGTTTGCAGGACAATCTTCAGGTGTCCTGAGCTGGCTTAAACACCTGCCAGGATATGAGCAGGACTAACTGGTCTGCGTAACTGTGCCCAATACTTCTTTGTTGCTTAAGTACTGGGGAGATGGGGGAGGCTGAATCCAGAATTAGAAGGGGATGCTACATCAGGCCAGCTGATCAGTTATACTTGGCTGGCCAAAGTATTTACAGGGAAACAAGTAGAGGTTTTTTGGGTTTTTTTCCCTTAAGGCATGAAGATGTTGTTCTCTAGGCTCTCAGATTTAGAGCAGAAGCTAAGTCATTGACAGCTCTGACATCTGTAAACAACATAAGAACAGTCTCAGCAATTGACCAGCTTCTACTGATATTTCAGAGACACTAAATTAAATGGGATGAAACATCCAGGAAGGAAACTCTTTGGGGATCAAAAGAGCTCTGTGAAGTCAATCCACAGGATCACTTCAGCTTGATGAGTTTTGTTTCCTGATACACAGGGCTGCAAACTCCAATAGCATTTTAAAAGTGAGTATCTAATAAGAAAACTGTACCAAACCCTCCAGAATTTGTTCTAAGCAAATGGAGTGTCTTGAACCAGAGGCTGAGTGGAGGAGTAGCATGCCCTTTTCTGGAACCATCTCTCATTTATCGCATTCTATGCCCTGTAGTACCTCAAGGAGAAAGACATAGAACAGAATTATACAGCAGAACTTGCAGCAGCTGGTTGCAGAATCAACCAAGAATCATGCAAGACCAGGTACCTGCTTTGACATGTCCTGGGAAGCACCAGGCCCCAAATGGTCAGCCGTGTGGGAAAGAGGGATGGGTCAGAAGCTAGAGGGCGTAGCTGAGCTCAGCCACTTACCAACCGCCCCATCCTTTTTGAGTGGCAGTAACAATTTCTACTTTCTAGAGTTGCCTCAAGATTTTAAATGAGCAAAGCAACAATAAGCAAATACTAGTTATTCATTTGGATTAGCAAGAAACCCAGTGGTCTGAGTATCTGTAACACTGAGTCACCTTGTTTGTATGTCAGGAAGGTTTTTGTGCTCATATCTGGACAAGAATGCTCAGTACTCACTTGTTGCTCGAGTACAGGGAACAGTGGGTGCGAAGTGACATCTCGTGGTTTTGAGTTGCCTGTTCCAAATGACTAAGGACGTTGACCGTGGTTAGTCTGGTTTTTAGCAATGGCATCCAACATCTGGTCTAGCTCCCTCCCAACTACAATGGACATCTGAAAAGCTTATCAACATTTTGTAGTTTCTCTGTCCACTGCCACGCCAACTCTGATTGGTTGGTAGATGGTGAAGCACCATGTGTTGAGAGGAGGCACACAGGCTCAATGGAGCTAGAGAGTCATGATAAGTTAGCCGTGTCTGTCACAGGTGTAGCAGGGAGAAGGGATGGCATATGTCACTTGCTTTCTATCAGAGAGACAGAGTTCCGATCCACAGCTATGAGCTGTCACTTCATGGTCACAGACACTATTGCTTAGCTTGCCAATTATTCACTCAATTCACACTTATTGAGCACCTACAATTCCAGGCACTAGGAATAGAAAGAAAACAAGACGTTGTGCCTCACTTCATGAAACACGTCCTGTAAAAATTGGCACACGTCACATACCGTCATTTCTATAAAAGAGAAATAATAGCACACCTAGTATATAAAAACAGTTGCCTTAGTCCCCTCTCCCAGGTATTGGCTGTTGGAACTATGCCTCTTTCTTGCTTTTTCATGGCCTCCTCCAGGTAGCAAAGGGGGCTGGAAGCCTGGAAACTACATCTCCTAGACCCTCTTGCCTGCTGGTGTTGGTTGGACTCTGCCAATGGGAGGCATTTGTGTGAGACCGGAAGGTGGGAGGGAGACGCCATTTCTCTGTGTTATGTTACAGTAGAGGCAGGTGACCGTCGGTGAATGTGGCTCTTTGGTCTCCTTTTTGCAGTGGGGGCTCCTTCAGCAGCAAGGTGACAGCATCAGTGACTCCATCAAGTGCAGGCCAGCGGGATCTGAGATGGACTTTTTCTTTTTTTCTCCACCCAGCCCCCCAGGCAGAAGCAGTGCCTATGGTGACTGATCTCTGGGGAACATCGCTTTCTTCCTGTTGCTCTATGATCTCTTCCAATACTTTTGTAGCCAGTTCCTGAATTTAAAAGCCTCTGTATGAAACATTAAGAGGGCTTCTGTTTTGATGGGACCCTCACTGACACATCTTCAGACAGTGGAAGTCGCACACTGTCATATCCAGAGAGTTTTTTGAAGTCCCCCTTCCATCTGACCTTCTTGACATCGGCTCTCTTGACCACCCTGCTCTCTGGCTACGGATCTCCTCTCCAGATTAATTCACGTTTCATTACGTCTTCCTCAGAGGTTGCTCCTTTTGCGTCATCTTCTTCTACATTCCCCCTTTGAGAAATGGAGCCCCATGTGCATCACAGATGACGCTCATGTGGTGGTAGTTCTCACACGTTTGGTCCCCTCTGGTCTCCTAGGCTTCAGATTAGGGTTTGGAGCAGCCAAGATCTCCAGGTTGTCACCTTAGGTGAGACTGAACTCCGACTCTCTGAAATTATAGTTGTTACTTCCATCCCCAGATATCTCCCCAAAGAGCACTAACTTGTATCCCGAGGCCCCTCTGGAATCCTCAGAGCCATCCCCGACTCTTCCTTACTTTTGTTTGTAATTGCACACCAAATCCTATCCATTTTGCCACTACAATACGCCTTAAACACACTTCCCCTTAGCTTGGGCCCTCAGCCTCAGCAGCCCGCACGGCCGCGTCAGACTCTATCTACTCCAAACCCCCTGCAACAATACATAGTGACCAGCCTCGAAAACACACGTGGCTGCCCTTCACCACTACTTAGAGAGGCGTGATGATGACTTCCGACCGTATGGCACTCCCTTGAGCTGCAAAGACCAGTCTGTCCCTACGCCGGCTTGTGCTCTCTCCCCCACGTGCGGTGTCTTCCCCCGCTACCTTTCCGGCACACTTCTTTTCCTTCCAGACCCACTTCAGGTGTCGCCTTCCCTTCTGCATTTCCAGTTCTGACAGGCATGACTAGCACTTTGTGCCTCACTCTCTCAGGGCACTCACCACGCTGGATTTTAATCATTTGTTCATGTCCCTTCTACAGGACAATGAGTTCCTCAGAGAGGAGGGCACTGGTGGCTTCCTTTCTCCCCGGCACGGAAGGCCTGGCCAGGATTGCGTGTTTCAGTGTGTATTTTTTCTTTCCAAACAAGTTCTGCCACCGGGCTGGAGATTACAGTCAAACAAGAGCACTGGCCAGGTGAATATAAAAACCTCTGGACAATCAATTGCTTAGGCTTCCACCATTATGGAGAACCCGTATACAAAACAACCAAACACCTGACCAACTCTTACTCTGCATCTGTGAATTCTGATTATGCAGGTCAAGACGTTCTGCTTTCTGCTGCTTACAATTCACCGAAGAGAAAGCACCAAAGTTAAAAGGACGCAAAACACATATAATGAGGGAACGGATAGGATTCTTCTTTTTTATTTCTGAATAAGAGAGAGTATTTCAGTATCTGGAAGGTTCTTCCTCATCATTCAAATATATGCAAATAAAAGTTCCTCTGTGGTTGAGCACAGGCACCGCTTCTGGAGCTAGTCAAAGCTGCAGGCCATCGCATCCACAGAAACAGACACTTTTTCCTTAGAGAATTTTCTTCTTGCTGTTCAGCTAGTTGATGTAGATCTGACCTTGAGCAAGAAAACTCTCCCATGAGAAGTGGAACTGTCATCACTCTCCAGGCTGTTGTGAATGAAACAGAAATGCTCCAGGCTTCATTCGTCTCTCATTTACCTGGGCTGGACACAGGCTCAGAAAATCTCTACATTGCAGACCATCACACGTATTCTGACATTTAATGCATCGTGCACTGTATGTGAACACTTATTTAAATTCTATGAATATTTGATTTCTCCATCTAGAAGAAGTCACTGTTTAGGTCAGTCTGCAGAGAGATGCCAAATTTCACTGGTGATGTGGCATAGATGTTAAGGCACTTACCCCCCTAATGCTCATGCACAGCTGAGTCTCCTGACCTGGGTCTCCCCTTTCATACTACATAGTGAACTACCTTCTCCAAATCTGAATACAAAAAGGAAACTGTTGGAAAACTTACAGAAACATTTTGTAAAGCCTCTTACAATATTATATTTCTTAGACCCAAATGTAACACAGGAAGCCATCAAAATCCTAGAGGAGAGAACAGGCAGAAACCTCTTTGACCTCGGCTGCAAGAACTTTTTACTTGACATATCTCCAGAGGCAAGGGAAACAAAAGCAAAAATGAACTACTGGGACTTTATCAAGATAAAAAGCTTCTGCACGGCGAAGGAAACAATCAGCAAAACTGAAAGGTAACCTATAGAATGTGAGACGATATTTGCAAATGACATACCAGACAAAGGGTTAGTATCCAAAATCTATAAAGAACTTATCAAACTCAACACCCAAAAAACAAATAATCCAGTGAAGAAATGAGCAAAAGACATGAATAGACACTTCTCCAAAGAAGACATCTAGATGGCTAACAGACACATGAAAAGATGCTCAACATCAGTCATCATCAGGGAAATACAAATCAAAACTACAATGAGATACCACCTCACACCTGTCAGAATGGCAAACATTAACAATTCAGGCAACAACAGATGTTGGCGAGGATGCGGAGAAAGAGGATCTCTTTTGCACTGTTGGTGGCAATGCAAACTGGTGCAGCCATCTGGAAAACAGTGTGGAGGTTCCTCAAAAAATTAAAATGAACCACCCAACAACCCATCAATTACATTACTAGGTATTTACCCAAAGGATACAAAAATGCTGATTTGAAGGGGTACATGCACCCCAATGTTTATAGCAGCGCTATTGACAATAGCTGAGGTATGGAAAGAGCCCAAATGTCCATCAACTGATGAATGGATAAAGATGTGGTATACACACACACACACACACACACACACACACACACACACACTGGAATATTACTCAGCAATGAAAAAGAATGAAATCTTGCCATCTGCAACAATGTGTATGAACTAGACTGTATTGTGCTAATAATAAGCAAAGTAAGTCAGAGAAAGACAAGTATCATATGGTTTCACTCAGATGTGGAATTTAAGGAATGAAACACATGAACACAGGGGAAGGGAAGCAAAAATAAGATAAAAACATAGAGGGAGACAAACCAAAGAGACTCAAATACAGAGAACAAACAGGGTGCTGGAGGGGAGGTGGATGGGGGAATGGGCTAAATGGGTGATGGGCATTAAGGAGGGCACTTGTTGGGATGAGCACTGTGTGTTATAGGTTAGTGAGGAATCACTAAATTCTACTCCTGAAATCACTATGACACTATATGTTACCTAACTTGGACTTAAATTAAAAAAATAAGATAAATATTATATTTCTTTGACATCTCCCATCCCAGAGCAAAAGGGAAGTCCAGACTTCCTTTCTTCAGTCACGCTTCCATAAAAGGAATGGCAATCACCTTTGCGAAATGCCTGCTACGTGTGAAGCCTGATCCCTCCAAAACGTTTTTGAGGCAGAGAAGGAGGGGCCTCCACACTTCTCTCAGGCTGCTTTCTAGAGGGTGCTGGCAGGTGCCGTGTTCTGTACTTGAATGATGAGCAACCCGTGGACATGAGTGGAACCCTTTGCTCGCAGGGCATCTAGAAGCGTGGCTTGCCCACGTGAGCACTTGATGACAATGTGATGGTTACGATGGTGTCAGAGAGGATGTGTGCAGCCGGTTGCAGACCATGTACAAGTACCAAAACTGCAAATCAGAAAAATCAGAGCGGCCCCGGGAAAGTAATTATTCTACATATAAAGTATATTATTTGATGTATTCCCAGCTTTTCCTGGATGCCTTTACCATACCTGCAACTGACACTCCACATCCAGAATGTGTGTGCTCAAGGAAAACCTTATCTTCTGGTACAACCCTTCTCATCCCACAGGTAGGTAAATAGGTGCAAACTAACACGTGTCTGCTCGTGTCATTAATGACCACCCTTCACTTGAAATGTAATCACTGCCTGGTGGGACTGGTCACAAAACAGTTCGCCTTGGACCAAAGGCAACACCGGTTCAGAAAATTCAAAAGGTAGGGCGCCTGGGTGGCTAAGCTGGCTAAGCATCTCACTTCGGCTCAGGTCATGATCTCACGGTTGGTGAGTTCAAGCCCCGCGTCGGGCTCCGTGCTGACAACTCGGAGCCTGGAGCCTGCTTTGGATTCTGGGTCTCCCCCTTTCTCTGCCCCTCCTCTGCTCGTGCTCGTTCTCTCTCTTGTTCTCTCAGAAATAAATAAACGTTAAGAAAAAAAAAGAAAATTCAAAAGGTATAGGTAAAGAAGTACAAATTCTATTTTTAGAAATAAACTCAATTGAATAACTTAAACAGGTATAACTGTTGAAACTATCATGTCTCTAAAAGTTAAGTAATACTAGGTAAGGATAAATTGGTATTAAACACAATTAAATATATGGATTCAAATACAAAAGGAACTTTAAAAAACATCTCAAAATATGTCAGTTCAAAACATGTCTCTATCACCTATTAGAGACACTAATTGTTGTGTTCACTAACCCCATATGAATGTTCAAAAAGGTTTTCTTGCCAAAATAGAGTATCTCTAACTAATCTGAATAATTTCTACCACTTATGCTAACTTACACTCTAAAAATATACTTTACACATGTCTCCAACAAAAAGGAAATTATTTAGTTCATTCCTCTTTATTCTTGGAAAATTCATTCATTCATTCATCATTCATTCATTCACCCAACATGGTTAAAGCTCCCATTCTGTGTCTGGCTCTCTGCCAGGTTGTGGGGACATCAAGTAAATCATAGCTCACAGCCTTGAAGAGGAGACAATACAAAGACCAGGGAGCTACAGAATAATGTCCGAGGTGCGACGGACAAGGGTATAAATTTCCAGGCAGCAGACGGGGAGAGATGGAGTTTGTTCTCATAGAAGCCGTGGGGCTTGAGCTAGGTCTGGAAGGATACACAGGAGTTTGCCAGCAGGAGGATGCAGGGAGACCTCCCCCCAGCTTCACCGAGGTGTAATTAACCAAACTGCAATATATTTGTAGTGTACAACATAATATTTGTAAGTATCCATTGTGAGGGGATTCTCAACCACTGAGTTAATTAACATGTCTAACACCTCATATGTTAACCTGTATTTTATTTTATTATTTCTATTTTTGGTGAGAACACTCGCGTTCCACTCTCACAGCAAATTTCAATTATGCACTGCATTATTATCAACTACAGTCACCTGGTTGTACATTAGAGCCTCAGAGTACAACCATTAATCTTATTACTAGAAGTCTGTATCCTCTACCAATCTCTCCCTATTTCCCCGACACTCAGCCCTTACTTTTCTATTCTCAGTTTCTACGAGTGATCTTTTTTATGATTCCACATGTAATGATACCCTGTGGTATTTGGAAGAAGGTATTGTAGGTGGGGAGGCCACCTTGCACAAAAGTGCAGGTACATAACTGAACAGAGTCTGAGAAGGAGGGAGTTGTTGGTTTGGTGTCTGGAGTAAGAAATGGAGGGAGGAGAACAAGCCAGAGGTGAGGGCTTGTGGCTGGTCTTAAAGGGCCTTGGAAGCTACGGAAAGAATGAGCATTTGTGGGGCGACTGAGTGGCTCAGTCAGTTAAGCATCCGACTCTGGATTTCAGCTCAGGTCATGATCTCACAATTCATGGGTTCAAGCCCTGCACTGGGCCCTGCACTGACAGTGCTTGCTTGGGATTCTCTCTCCTTCTCTCTGTGCCCCTCCCCCACTCATTCTCTCTCTTCTCTCTCTCTCTCTCAAAAAAAATAAACTCAAAAAAAAAGATTTGTAAAAGTAAATAAAAAGAAGCCAATGATGGTCTTCACCAAGGTGAAATCTGCTTCAAAAAGGGAACTCGTGACCCAAGAGAGTAGATTAGAAGGTGCTAGCTGACTTAGGGGAGGGAAGCTGGCTGAGACTTTTGTCACAGGGATGGTTACTGAGGCTGAGACTATAAATGAAAACCAAGGCAGTGGGACTCAAGAAGAAACTAATTTGAGAAATTTTTAAAAAGTAGGCCTCATAGAATGTTGGGATTCATAGAAGCCAAAGATGGCAAACGGGTTTCTAGCACGGATCACCAGGTGGGTGATGTGTACTGTTATTTGCGATCACTTCCTTCCTTCTTCTCATGTTATTTATCTTTTATAACCACCTTATCGATTTGGTTGTCCCTGATGTTAAAGGCATCACAGCTGGAAGTGAGCTCTTTTAGGAATCCCAGGATTGCTACACTTCCATGGCCTGCAGGAGGCATGAATGCTGGGAGGGAAGCGGACAAAGGGCTCATCCCGCCCAGGCCTGGACCAGGGAGGTGGCGGTGGGAGCAGAAGGGCTGACACGGGCGGGAGTCACGTCGTGACAAAAACATCCGAGAGGATCTGGGGCCTAGAATATCAGGATATAGGAAATGGGGGATCCAAAGACCACCACCGTCTTCAGCTTTCATGACTCACTGACAAAAGGCCCTTGCTGTGTGCATGAAGAAATCAGTCACGTTGAGGACGGGTGAGCATATGGTGAGTCTAGGTCTGGCTCACTAACTCCAAGCAATGAGTAGAACACGACGTGACCGAGTGTAGCAGGTGACAAGAAAGCACACCAGACCTCTGGGAGGATATTTCTGAGGGTAAAAG
Source organism: Lynx rufus (assembly GCF_022079265.1). Taxonomy (NCBI): domain Eukaryota; kingdom Metazoa; phylum Chordata; class Mammalia; order Carnivora; family Felidae; genus Lynx; species Lynx rufus. Next base: position 7,815,247 of record NW_025814867.1, on the reverse strand, counting down.
AACAAAGGCAGAGTGCTGAGGACTGGGGCACATCAATAGTCAGGGAAAAAGGGGGAAAACAGTCGTGGACGAAACTAAGACATCAGTCAGAGTGTCGGTAATGTAGTAACATAGTGGCCAAAGAAGGGGTGTCCTCGGGGAAGGGACAGAAAATGGTAATCCATACACACCTTGCTGGGCTAGGACCGACACATTTCACTCGGCAAAGAGAAAGCTTCCAGTTTAAAGTTCACACAGGTCTCAACTGTGTTAGAACTCACTGCATGAAAAATTCATGTCTTCCCGTTTGGAATTTACTCTGTTACCTGAAAGGACCATGAAAATTCACAGGAACACCCAACTCCAAACGAATGGTCACAAATTAGTGAAAGACAAATGAACAAAAAAGCTTCGATAAGGTGATTGCTCGTTAGGCTAAGTGGTGAGAAATAAAATGGATTAAAAAAATTTTTTTTAACGTTTATTTATTTTTGAGAGAGATAGAGACAGGATGCGAGTGGGTTAGGGGCAGAGAGAGAGGCAGACACAGAATCCAAAGTAGGCTCCAGGCTCCGAGCTGTCAGCACAGAGCCTGACGCGGGGTTCGAACACACGAGCTGCGAGATCATGACCTGAGCCAAAGTTGGACGCTCAACCGACTGAGCCACCCAGGCGCCCCGAAATAAAATGGATTTTAATCTGCTAAACTAAAAACCAAATACACTCTTCCCCTCAACAACTCGCAAAACGTGGCCCTATCTGGAAATTCCCAGAGTAAATAATTCCCTTGTCCAACACTACTCACATTCAGGGGAAAAGAATGGTATGTCTTTTGTCTCAGATTCTCTACCGTTTGCCAGAAAATCAACCTGATTAAGTGGAATCTGGAAATTATACACGTATCTTCATCAGCAAAACTTCTGGTGGTTAAGTATTCAAACAAAAGGAGCAGAGATGCAAATATGTATAGAAGATATCCAAAAGAACACAGTCATTAGTCTGTAGGGTTAGGTTTGAGAACTGACTTGTCTGCCAATAGTCTGCCTCTCCCTGGGCAAGTCACTTATCTTAATCAGAACCCAGCTTGCTCAGATATTCAACAAAGGGATCGAACCCGATAAAGGTTATGAATAAATTCAGTTTATATATTTGTTTCAGTTTGTGTCTTTGTATCTCCCTATGTATCTATCTCATGGACTGGGAGTGGTCATCTGGAAGCTTTATTAAGACCATATTAAGATGGGTTCTGAGAGCACATCTAAACACTGGAAAAGAGCGCCATGTTTGATTAATGACGTCTGCTCTGCTCATAGATATGTAAGACAGTGCGAGCTAGCATTTGGCTTTGCTTCTTGTGTAATTTCTAAGTTCCCTTCCAGCTTTAAAGTTGTACAGTCTAATGTCCAACAACTTCAGTTGCTTTGGATGGTGAGTTCCAAAGGGAGAAATCACACATGACAGAAATCCAAAGTATAGCATTCCATCTCTGTAATTATGTCAATGAAGGAAACTGCATTTCTAGTTCGAGAAATCATTGCAACGTGTACTTTGTACATACCCTCTTAGAATCTCAGTTTTCCCATCTGGAGAAGGTAACACCTGGACCTCCCCATCAGCCTGGTCCAACTCTTTATAAGAAACCTGACTGGACCATGAAATACAGTACAATCTGTAACTTGACTGAGAGACACCGATTTTAACTGGGTGCACGCAAGGTTTGTGTACATTAATAAGACGTGAGGAGGTGGGGGACATTTAGATATAGTAATTCTGAGCTGTCAATATCACAGTTGTGTTAGCCCAGGCTCCAGAAGCAGAGTCTGAGATGACGATTCTCTTGAAAATACTTCCCTCAGGACACAGATGTAAGATACACTGGACAGGGCAAGAGCAAGGTCTCAGCAGTCTTCTCCAGCCTGATCCCATGGGTGCTTTGCAGCAGGAATCATTCCAAAGTCATCCCATGTCGTAGCATGACCCCATGTCACCTGGGAGCTGGCAGAGATCCTCCCTTGGGGTGGGGTAGAGGCAAAAAGGAGGCAGATCCAATTAGGTAGAGGGCAGTTGTTTGGAAAACGGGCTACAGCAGCTGGGGGATGGGTAGGCCTGGCAGTGACCGGGACCTGGGTGGGACACTACCAGTAGCTATGAAAATATTGGAACAGAGATGTTCTGTAGGAAGACACAGAGATCTGAAGCGCAGAGGAGAAATCTGGGCATAAAATGAAAGTATAGAAGTTGTCAGCATAGAGATGGGAATGGGTGAGATTATCTGAGAAGAGAGGGCAGACGTAAGATAAGAAGGAATCTGGGACCAAGCCATGTACCTATCTGTACGGATGGCAGACAAGGTAGGAAGAATCGGGGCTGGAGGGAGGAAAAATTCTTCAAGGACAGCACGGTCACCTTTGCCCAATTCCACCAAGAGCTCAAGCAATCGAAGACCCAAAAGGCGTCCCACCACAGTTACTCCGATCAGTGACCTTTGAAGGCACGCTTGCAGTGAGGGGTGAGGAGGGAAGCCAGCCAGGCAACAGTGAAGAATGGCTTGTGAGATAAACTCTCCTTAGCGGGATGTAAAAACAGGTATGTGATGATGGTAGGTAATAAGTGTCCTGTCTTAAATGCGTCGCTTATTAGCATCGCAATAATGTCTTTAAAAGATACGAAGTACAAAACCAGATCGACTGCCGAGAGCATGCATGCATAGACGCCCACATGGTGGAGATGCGTGGAGGGCCCGGGGCTGGGTGAGCAACCCGCCGTGGCTGTCTCACCGGGCCATGCTGCTAAACTAGCTGTGCGGTGCCCACCTTCTGGCACAGGGTCCAGCTCCCTCGGAGAGGGGGATGCAGGGGCCCCTAGACCTCCCCTCTTCCGTCAGTGCCCTGCCACGTGACTGCCGGCCCCAGAATCCACGTCCACTGGGCAGGTGCTCTTGGAATGTTATTGTCACAAGCCTCAAATGTCGCTCAGGCTCATGCGTTGAGCCTGCCGGTGATTGGGCCTTGCTCCCCGGGGCTCTTGGGTAGGCTGCAGTGGCCTACAAAAAACCTGAACAAATTTATAACCGAACTCTCCCCTGCAGCCTGACTTTCTCAGACCAACCTAACCACTTCCAGAGCAAATCACGTAAGCCAGAACTACCCTGCAGAGTTCCACGAGAAATCAGCAAGGGTCAGGGCGCCTGCGTGGCTCAGTAGGCTCAGGTCACGATCTCGTGGCTCGTGGGTTCGAGCCCTGTGTCGGGCTCTGTGCTGATAGTGTGGAGCCTGCTTGGGATTCTCTCACTCTTCTTCCCTCTCTGCCCCTCCCCTGCTCTCACTCCCTCAAAATCAATCAATCAATCAGCAATGACAACATGCAACTTTGAAAGGTAGGGTTTTCCTTCAGTTGTGCTTATAAAATGGACCCATGGAAAGTTAAAACCATCTCTTTCATTCTCAGAGATATTTCCACTCACAATCAAATCTCTGAGGGGAAAGAAGAACAGAATGAATTCTGCTACTACAGTGTAAAGCCTTGACAGTTTTGTTTTTGTTTTTGTAAAGAAGTGCCTGCCTTATTAAGCTTTGAGTGGGGAGGGATTCATCTCAAAGAGGCAACATGTTGCCAGGCCACCTTCCCCTACCGAGGCACCTTTGTCTGAGAGATGTCGCTTGATTTTGAGAACTGACCATTTGGGCCACTTGTTTTTTCTCTTCCTTTGCTTTACATTCCCACTCCTAAATTTTAAATTCACCAAGAGTGAGCCTGAGAAACCCTAGGCCCCCACCCTTGACCCCAGTAAAAGGAGAAGCCTGGCCCCTATGTGCATGGGCCCCAATGCACTCACTCTCCTTCTCCCTCTCTCTCCCCATGGCCTGGCTGTGTGGTCCCAGGTGTGCTATGTAATTTCCAGGTCTTGTAGGTATAGACCTTCATTTTTTTCAAAGTTTCCTGATGGCTATTGACGATGGGCATCCTGCAATCAAATACAAACCACAAGGGTTACCACAAGTGGTAATACTAGTTTGGAAAGGGGAGATGTCGGTCGGAAGCTCACTGGGGCCCACGGAGGTGCCCCCAGGCATTTTTAGCCAACAGCATTACTATGGATAGGCTGAGACAGGCACCAAACAGCTACTCTATAAGGATTACCCAACTCTGGTGGGCACAAGTCCTGGGCAGGTGACCTGGGTGAGCCAGACTAGGACAGGTAGGGAGCAGGAGAGCCCAGACTCTCTGACTCGACAAAGGGGTGGCCATATAACTCAAGCGTGGACAACAGTTGTACCAGACAGCCAGCGTTGCAAATCCTCCGATTTTTCAGTCAAAGCTCTTGATTGAATTTTTATGAAAGCTCTCCAGTTTCAAAATACTGTAGGGATCAAACAAAATGTGTATAGTCGGGTTAAGGTCTGCGAAGGTCACCAGTGTTTTAAACCCCACGTAACATGCTTGACTTGTTAGACCTGCCCAGGAAGAAGGAAACTACCATAGGCCAGAGGGCGGGAGGAAGGGGCAGTGGGGGGAGCTCCTCACTGTACGGGCAAGGGAACTAAGGTCCAGGAGAGGGGCGCCTGCCCAGGGAGCAGTGGTCTCTGGGTGGAGGTCCACACTGTCCCCTGCAGAGGACAGGTTCTTCCCACTGTCCCCTGTTTCCTTCAGAACCACACTAATGGTGGTAATTGTTCTGTCTCCAAGACTCCAGGGACTTTGCTAAATGCTTTCAGGGAAAAACAAAACAAAACAAAACAAAAAAAACATGCAACATAACGGTCAAAGAAACTTAAAAGCCTTATTTCGGTAAATTACGTGTACTGTTTCATATTAAAAATGTTGGTTTATTATTATTTTTTGGAGCTTTCTTTGGCACAGGGATAAAACCAAAATAAATTCTACCAAAGGAGCATTCTGAGACAATATTTTGGTCTTGGGAATTTTGGAAATGTATACAAATCACTCATAATTTTGCTCATATGGGTAAAAATGTCGAAAGATGTATTTAATTAAATGAGATCCCTAAATCATCACATGGTTTCACAGAAAAGCAAACTCAAAAAACAGTTTCTTATAAATATCTTCCCCAACACCGGCGTCTACAAGATGTCCTAAGAGATCTATGTTTTCCTCTCTTTATGAAAATAAGATTAGGTCGTGAATAAATTTAATGCTCATGTTACATCAATAGATTCTAGTGCTTCTGGTAGTGGGGCCCAATACAGTAAGAGCTGTGTTTAGAATATGAACCAGACAAGGATGAGAAAAGAGGTGAGAATTTAAGCAACCCCCTTTTTTTTAATTAATAAGCTGGTCCCCAGCTCTCAAGTTCGCCCACCTGCCCAAAATGACCGCGGGTAACCTCTACGGGTTCACAGAACCGTCAAAGATGCTGGTTCCATCTAGTTGCCCAGAGACCATGTGTCATAGAGGCAGGCAGCTCTCACCTTCCTAGCTTACAGATCAGGAAACTGAGGCATGGAGAGGTTAGGAAACTTGTTCTGTCCCACAAAGCTCATGAGTGGTGGAACCTGGGGCTGAATGCAGACGTCCCACCCAAAACCCCGGGTTCCCTTTCCCACAGTAGACCACCGCCCATGATTGGTAAGGAAACCATGGCTGGCCATGGAAAACACTGAAAAGGTTCTTTCTTTGCAGTAAGATGCTGCTGGGTGAGGGCCCATGTTCTAATCTTGGAGCACGATTTCAGAGAACTGGGAATGAGAACCCTCCAGTCTTGAACCTGCAAACACAGAGCTCAGGCTCCTAAGATCTGGCGGTGCGTTTTGTGAACTGCATCCGTGGTCTCTCTCCTTCCACAGGAAATAAAAGGTTTCTGCCTTCTGGAAGAGACCACTTTGCACACTGGTTTGTCCACATGCACCACAGAAGGAAGACACTTTAGGGTTCTTCCTTCTCCAGGGTGGCTACTGAGGGTAACGAAAGGAAGTACAAAAATGTGATTTTTCCTGTTAACTCGGCATCCTGCCCGTTCCACCCCTACCTCCTCCAAGGACATGCAACAAAGAAAGATGTGAGGAGGGGGACACTGGGTCACCAGAGAGAAGCTGTACAGGCAGAAAACAGAGAAGGGGGGGCAGCAAGTAGCAGCAGTGTCGGCAGGAGAGACAAGAGGGAAGGGCAGACAACTTGAGAAGAAGTAGCAGGACGGGGAAGGCTGGGGAGTGTGATACAGGCAACTTTGGGGAGACCAAATTGTTGGATTCTCCACTTGGAGATACCACCGTGGCCGGCAGTATTCCAGGGCTTCTGTGGCTGCTGGGTTTTATTTCATTTTTAACACACTTCACTATTTATGAAATCGTAAGAAAAAAAAAACCAGTATCACATTCAAACCTGTTATGTACTCTATATTTTTTTCTGCCTTTTTGAAAATGTTAATTTTTTTTTTTTTTTTTTTTTTTTTTTTAGATTTTTGACAGAGAGAGCGTGAGCAGAGGGGAGGTGCAGAGAGAGAGGGACAGAGAATCTGAAGCAGGCTCTGCACGGACAGCAGAGAGCCTGATGCGGGGCTCGGAACCCACAAACTGCGAGCTCGTGACCTGAGCCTTAGTCAGGCGCTCAACCAATGGAGCCAGCCAGGCATCCCCTGAATTTCTTTTTTTTTTAATTGAAGTATAATTGACACACAATTATACTTAGGTGAGTTTTTGGCGTACAACGCAGGGACTCAACAACTTTTGTTAGGCTGTGCTCACCACGAGGGTAGCTACTGCCGGTGCCCGTACAGCCCTCATACCGTTGACGATATTCCCTGTGCTGTGCCTTTCGTCCCCACGATGGACTCATTCCACAACTAGAAGCCTGTACGTCCCACTCCCCTGTACCCCTCTTGCCCCTTCCCCACCTCCCTGCCCACTGGTACCACCAGTTTGCTTTCTGCATTTATGGGTCTGTTTCTTGTTACGTGCTATCTTTTAATATCTCGAAGCCACTAATGGCTTAGCCTGAACTGTCAAGGGTCATTTACCACTGTGGGCTGGGCAGGTTCACATAAAGGCTGTTCCTCCTGTGTAGACCACACGGCAGAGCAGAAATAGTTGTGACATGAGCTGTAAACGGTGTTACCGTTTACAATCACTCATCTATGTGTATCCAGATCTCCATGATGTCATGAAATACGCTGCGATATTACGTCTGAAGATACACGCAAAATAAACTGAATATCAACCTTGTGGTCAAGACCACCCCTGTAAGTATTGATTTCAAGTAGTTTCGCGCACTCATGTGGCTTTATTTCATGGCGGGATTTATAAGTAAATGGTACACATTTGAATATTAAGTAAACTAATGGAAATAAAATACCGCTTTTCTAGCTTTACACACTGGGAATCGGCCTGAGGTTTTATCTTTAATATGGTTCCTTTACGTAGGCTGAAAGTCACCGAATGTGGATACCTTGAGGCTGTAGATTTTGAGCTTTTTCATTTTGTGTATTTTTTTTTACTTGTTTTTGCTTAAAAGAGCTTCTACAGTTGGAGTGGGAATTGTTTACCTTTTACATGCCCCAGGATTTCTATTCTCTTGCTTCTAATTCTGTCTGTAAAGGCTGGTTCATGAAATAAAAGAAGAACAAACTCAGGGCACACTGCATCTGTCCTCAGCTGCTCTAGGGCTTTGCCTCCCCCGGGTGTGATCACAGCACAGTGTGTCTGGGTCCCCGCAGGGGGCTGGAGCACACACAGTGGCAGTAATGCCGTCCCTACAAGAAGACAGGTAAGCTGAAAGCCTGGCTATAATCTTGGCGCTAAGTTCAGGTTAGACGTGTCTTAATTTTCTTCCATACGCAGGCAGCTAAAGACACTGAACCCAGAAGGAAACCCAAACCATGACTGATGGTGAGCCTGGTCATTGCCGAGAAGGAGGCACAGGGGGAGGGGAAGGAAGATACCCACTCTTCTCTTCTTCCTCAATGACGGAACCTGGGCTTTTGCTTCTCAGAATAAAGACCACGCTTCCCCGCACTTCCTACAGTTAGGTGTGGCCATATGACTACATTCTGGCCCATGAGACAAGAGCGGAAGAGACGTGTGGGACACAGGGTGCTTAGAAGGAGCTCACTCAGCCAGTAGGGGCACTGTTTTGTCTTTCTGCTTTTCCTCCCCCATTTTGCTCTGTGCTCTTGATAGCATGGGCTCCGGGTGCCATCTTGATCTATGATTTGAGCTTGGGAAGCTGTGTGGATCAGAAACATAGGAGCTTGGGTCCTCAGTGACATGGGAGAGCCACCACACTAGTCCTGAACTCACCACTGAATTTCTTTTATGTGAAAGAGAAATGAACTCCTATCCTGTTTGATCACTGTTTACCCAGTTTATCCACCGTTACTTTGGGTTTCTTTCTCATATGCAGGTAAGCCTCACTCTGAAAGAGGAAGGCAGGGCCAAGGTCAAGGAGAGCAAGGTAAGGATGGAAAGGGAAAGCTGGGTGATGAGGCAGAGAGTGGCAGGATTCAGAGCAAGTTGGAATGGAAAAGAAGAAGGGAGGGCCCAAGCAGCCCCAAACGAAGACCATACATCCCAGAGATTACTGAAGTCCCCTTTAAGGTGGTGACTGGGGCAGGGGAGGTACCTCAACTTAAAGCTACCATACTGGACTGGGGAACCCCTGCAAAACACAGTATTGTGTGTAGAAACATGCTAAACCCACCACAGAATGGGGCTGGGTGTGAAGATTGTCTAAAAATGACCCTGCTGTGGGACAACCTTCTATGCATGGGCTTCTGACATCTCCTCGTTCACTGGCTCACTAGGGGCCTCTCTGTTCTTATCTTGGAACCAAAGGGAAACATGAAGGTCAATCAGGAGCCCTCATGTCATGGTCCTGTAGGGCTTACAACTGGTCACTGCTATCTGTCACCGCTATGGGTCCTTCCTACTAGAATTTCGGGGTGGCCAGGGTCCCTCTGCCCTTTCTCTTCCCTTCTGGGCCCTGGATGCCAGAGCTTCCTCAGTGGCGGCTCTCAGAAACCAGCTTTCCATGGGTTTCTGGGGGTCCGAATTCCTCGAGTCTTGGCACTGCTCTTTCCCCGTGGCCTTGCTGTCCAGCACAATTCCCAGAAATCTCCTGGCTCTGTGCTCCAGAGTGGCCAGCACTGGCCCGTTCTCTCTGCCTTTCCCTGCCTGGATATACAGCCCCCACCCCCACCCCACTGGCTTGCCGTTCAATGGCTGGCCATATTCCTAGGGCTCTGATTTGCTGTCCTTCCTTCCTAGTTCCCAGGATGACTTTCCTTTCCCTGGGCTCATCCACCCTTGGAGGAGAAAGAAAAATCATCTTTATCAAGAAAGTTCTTCATGAAGAGCACAGGCCTTGGCATCAGAGGGACCTGGGTGACAATCGTGACCTGGTGAGGTATTTCAGCTCTCTGACTCAGTTTCCTCATCGATAACACGAGGCCAATAATGCTTACCTCTGAAGGCTGTCAGAGGACTAGAGATGAAATGTGCAGTCACAGCACCTGTACATCATGGGCATATAATAAAATCACGGGTTTTATCATTGTAATGATACTAGTAGGTCATATCTCCCGCAGCTGTCTTCCAGCATGCTCTCTGTCCCCTGGAGAGAAAACCAGGGCCCAGACGAGGACTTACAGCCCAGCTATGCCCGACAACATGGTCTGAAATTGAATACGGGAAAGACCATTTGGAAAAGAACGACAGCATTAGTTTAACGGTCTCCGTGGGCTTTGGTCGTATATTTTTATTTTAACGGTATGTTAAGATGTGTGTCCTGAAGCCTGCATCTAAATGCATCCATTGCTTTAAAATTTTTCCTCAATAAATAAATTCACAGCCTGTTGAATTTTCTATCTTTTGCTTCTATAAATGAATCCTATATAATTTATGTGGTTCTTTATTAAACGAACAGATATGGAGATGCTACCTTGTGCTGTATAATGTCCTAAACACAGGGGGGTTCAGAGACCAAAAAAAAAAAAGGACAAAGTCATGCATGGAGGCAAGTTACAGGAGGCATGAAAAAGGGCGAGCGCCCTTCTGAGGGTTCACCTGGGCAGGGAGAGCTAGGGAAGTCTGAAAGGCATTTGTTTTCTCTCTCTCTCTCTCTCTCTCTCTCTCTCTCTCTCTCTCTCTCGCTCTATTCCAGAGAAAGAGCACAGGAAGGGAAGTAGGGAAGAGGGGCAGAGGGGCAGAGGAAAAGAGAGACAGAGAAAGAGAATCTTAACCAGGTTCCACACCCAGTGTGGAGCCCAACACGGGGCTCGATCTCACAACCCTGGGATCATGACCTGAGCCAAAATCAAGAGTCAGACACTCAACTGACTGAGCCACCCAGGCACCCCCAGTCTGGAGGGCATTTTGTAGAGACCACCTGTGTGATAATTAATCTTAGATGTCAGCTTGGCTAGGCCAACCAGGTATTTGGTTAAACATGTCTGGATGCTGCTGCTAAGGTATTTTTTAGGTGAGACTAACATTTCAAACAGGAGACCTTGGGTAAAGCAGATTACCTTTTTATGTGGATGGGCCTCATCCAATCAGCTGGATTTTTTTTTAATGCTTATTTATTTTTGAAAGAGAGAGAGAGAGAGAGAAGGCACGAGCAGGGAGGGGAAGAGAGAGAGGGATACACAAAGCAGGCTCCAGGCTCCGAGCTGTCAGCACAGAGCCCGACGCGGGGCTCGAGCCCACCAACCGTGAGATCATGACCTGAGCCAAAGTCGGACGCTTAACCGAATGAGCACCCAGGCATCCCGAATCAGTTGGATTAATTTAAAAAAGATTGACCGCCCACATTGGAGCAGCAGTTCTGTTAGCGGACTGCCTTTGGACTGGAATGATCTCTAGCCCGCCTGCCTACCCTACAGAGCTTTGATTTACCAAGCTTCTGCAACTGCAGACAACTAGTCCATAAAATCTCTCTCTCTCTCTCTTCACACACACACACACACCCTATTGGTCCTGTTTCTCTGGAGAGGACTACTTTAACCTGCTATGGGCCAGGAGTCACGTGAGGCACCCTACACACATGGCCAGCGTGTGCAGGAGGAACTGAGGTTCGTGAAGGTTGAATTCTCATTACTCAGCGAGGGACTGGTTGGGAGAGGACGTGAACCCAGGCTGTGTGCACTGACAGGAGAGGATGGCCTAGGTGAGGCCGGGAGCATTCGTGTGCATTAGTGTGTCTGTCTTACTTCCTCCCACAACTTCCTTATTGGTTCTGCTATTTTAAAAGCCACACTTTGTGCATACTTTCTCATAGATTTAAATAAAGATAAAATCAGAGAACGGTCTGCTCAGCAGCTCATGGGAGAATGATGACCGGCCAAGGCCCTGCTGCTACTGTCTCAACGTGAACTGTTCCCTGACACCTGATCTGGTCTCTTCTGAAACCGCTTTCCCCATGGCTGGATGCATTAGCCTGAAACAGAACTCTGACAAAAATAGAGGCTGCCTCTGTCTCCCAGTGACTCTGAAGACTAAACTGATATGAATTCCTTCTCTGAAGCAAAGGGATTTTCCCAAGCATTCGCTGAGGCCATCGCATACCGCGTGCCCCTCATTCAATTTGGCTACTTACGGGAAACACAACCATGGCAATTTTCCATGTAACCCGACAGCTCTCCTCATTTCCTGAATAGTGGCCAAAGCGGGTGCAGATGGTGGCCAGTGAATGCTGCAGACACACAGTGTTCCCGAGTGACACTAATAGCCTTGATCATTCCGGGAGTAGCACCGTTAACACTTAACGTGGAAATTTCCACCACCACGAGATGGGCGCTCAATCACAGATTCCTCAAGTACATACGTGGATGCCATTTCACAGACACCTCAAATTTAACATTTTAAATGTTGGATCAGTCCCTGCCAAGCTGCTGGTTCCTCAGGATTCCTGGCCTCCGGGAGCGACCCCTCTATCCACCCAGCGGCTAAATCCAGACACGGGATATTTTCTGGCTCTTGCCTCTCTTTACGTATCGTGGCCAGTCCAGTAGGAGCCAGTCTATACATTCTAGCTCCTCAGTGGGAAATACCTGGCATCCATGTGCTTGTCTTCGCTGCCACCCCACAGTCCCATCCCACCTCACGTCCCTTGGGACCAGGGCAATAACCTCTTTCTGACTGATGAAATCTCTTTCTCTTCCCTGATTTCTTCTCCAAACTGCAAGAAGGATCTCTAAAACTGAATGCCGGGGCACCTGGGTGGCTCAGTCAGTTAAGCATCTGACTTCGGCTCAGGTCGTGATGTCACGGTTCGTGAGTTCGAGCCCCGCGTCGGGCTCTGTGCTGACAGCTCGGAGCCTGGAGCTGCTTCAGGTTCTGTCTCTGTCTCTCTGCCCCTCCCCTACTCGCTCTCTCTCTGTCTCTCTCTCTCTCTCTCTCTCTCTAATATAAAAAATAAAACATAAAACTGAATGCCTAACTGGGTTACCCACCTGCTTAACACGACTTCACAGATTCCAGTTTTTCTCAAGCTATAACAGGAGCCACATGGCCCGCCTGCCTCCAAACTCCCCTTATCAGGCTCTCCCCACACTGTCTGTTCAACTTCGTGCTGTTCTTTGAAAATGCCATGCTCTTGCCCCCTCCGAGATTTTCCCACAAGACCCCTCTCCTGGAAAGCCCCTCTCCCCCAAGTTCCCTCAGCCTGAGTCCATCTACCCTCCTCCGTTCCTCCATGAAAGGACTTCCCTTGCCCTTCAGAGTAAAGCAAGTCCCCCGTGGTCCTCCCAGCACTTCATTTCTAGTCACACACGTGTGGTTATTTTTGTTTTGCCACTAGAGACTCAGTTACACAAGAGACTTGCAAAATATCACGTGACGTTATATACATACCGTGCTGCAAAATAGAGACAAGACTCCCAAAAGATGAGTACGGCACGTGTCCGACATGCCCAGGCTGCCACCGGGTGGGCCAGGGACAGCAAGGGGCAACACCACTGATGGTTCCATTACTATTTCGCTTCGGTGCCCGCGAAGTCAAATCGCATCGTTTCAAATCACCTGCTCGCGAAGCCTATGTCCGCACCGTCACGCTCTCGTCTGTATCCTTTTGCAAACCACAGTTGCTCTACCTCATTAATTTTGTGCATCCACTTCTACCTTGGAGCCATTAACAAAGAGAGGCTGAAATGGCTAATGAAGCCAAAGAATGACCTGAATTATTTGTAGGGATAACAACTGAGGGTAAAACTAAAGCCTGGGCAGAGATGTGTGCTATTTCATGCATTTCACTAGGACCGAGTTGGTACTGACTTGCTCACAGCACAGGGTCACGTGCTGTAGGCCACAGAGGGGGGTCAGTAGGACAGGAGCCTGGAGCGCCCAGGAGCAGAGGGACTCAGAACACACGTATGTGGGGATTAGAAAGAAGCAGGATGTGGAGGACTCAGAGTGGGCCCGATGTGGGGTGTGCCAGAATCCGTGGGGACGATGGAACACCAACCTCGTAGCCCAGCCTGCTTTCATGCTGTTCCAGCATCACAGGGGTAGATGGAAACTCTTCCCGGGCATCGCAGACTTCTTTCTCGCAAGGCTTCCGCTCCGTGGCTCTATGTTCTAACAGTATACACTCTCCAATATTTCTCTGGCTCTTTTGATTAGTGTAAGTCCCTCAGGTAAAGGTAAGAAATATGACAGTAATATAATGCTGCTGGAGGTGAGGTGGGTGGGGGAGATGGGTTAACTGGGTGGTGGGCACTGGAGGGGGCACTTGTTGGGATGAGCACTGGGTGTTGTGTGCATGTGACGAATCATTGGATTTTACTCTTGGAGCTAATACTACATTGTATGTTAACTAACTTGAATTTAAATGAATGAATCGGGGCGCCTGGGTGGCTCAGTCAGTTAAGCGTCCGACTTCAGCTCAGGTCACAATCTTGCGGTCCGTGAGATCGAGCCCCGCGTCGGGCTCTGTGCTGACAGCTCAGAGCCTGGAGCCTATTTCAGATTCTGTGTCTCCCTCTCTCTGCGACCCTCCCCCATTCATACTCTGTCTCTCTCTGTCTCAAAAATAAATAACCTTTAAATAAATAAATAAATAAATAAATAAATAAATAAATGCATGAATGTATGTTTGGAAAGAAGACACTGGCATAGCACCAAGTTTAAGAACTCAGACACGCTGGCACCAAACTCCACTGGATTTCAACAAATGTGTTCAGCCTCTCCCTCCATTATTGTGTCACCTCAATCTGCTCACCTGGTCTCAGCTCTGCCTGTCCCCAAGCACATTCTTACGTCCCTGCGGCAGAAGGGTGGGCTTCTGCTGTGTTTTCTTGTGTGACAAGGTAATACAGGAGTCCAGTTTCGAAATGATCTTCAAGGTGAAATTTAAAATGGGGCGGAGGCGACTGCTCTACGCTGTAGGTCAATCACTCATGTGATCTTATGTCCCACATTCTCCACTAGCCCATTTGCCAACGTTGGTCGAATGCCTTTTACATGCTTGGCCTCATGCCAGGAGAATAAGGATGTTCCCTTCAGGACGAATGACACGCAAGCCACAATGGCAGCACCTCACAGACAATGCGATACTGAGCCCCAGCAATGTGCTGTGTGAGCTCCGGGGAACTGACATCCCCCCACCCACGGGGCTTCTGAAGCCAAAACCCTAGCGTTCCTCCCGACTCCCGTCTTTCTCTCATCTGCAACGTCCTATCGGATCTACCCTGAAGTATCTCTAGAACCCGCTCGTTTCTCTCCATTGCTGCCACCACCATCGTGTCTTCCTGCATTACCTCTTCTCTGGTCTATTCTGTTTCTGCTGCCCGTCAAGTCACAGGGACAGCCAGGATGAGCTTTCAGAATAAGTCACTCCCAAGCTTAACACCCTGTGATAGGTGACTTTCTCATTCCTCTAGCCCCAGCCCCTGCCTAGCGCCTGACACACACATGTGCTCTACAGCGTTTGTTGAATGAATGACTGACGGAATTCAGTTGTAGTCCCTAGGTGGTTATTTGCGGACTCTGAAAGCAAAAGACTCCATGGTTCCTACCATTTCTTCATGAGACAAAACGCCGTAAGAATGGTAAAGCAATGCCCACTCTGCACGGGCAGCTGTACTTTCCAGTGGGAAACTTGAGTGCCCAAGAAGAAAATCTCTCCATAAGGGATTATGTTGAGTTGTCTCGTTTTAAGGAATGGTCTTCGAAAGCTTCCACATCTTTTGCCATGTAAGAAATTGTGTCTGATGGGGGCACCTGGGTGGCTTAGTCAGTTAAGTGGCCGACTTTGGCTCAGGTTATGATCTCGTGGTTCACGAGTTCAGCCCCTGCATCGGGTTCTGTGCTGACAGCTCAGAGCCTGGAGCCTGCTTCAGATTCTGTGTCTCCCTTTCTCTCTCTGCCGCTCCCCTTTTCATGCTCTCTCTCCCTCTCTCTCTCTCTCTCTCTCAAAAGTAAATAAAAACATTAAAAAAAAAGAAATTGTGTCTGATGGCTCTGCCCTTGAGGGCATCACCTTCTCATTGCGGGTCTGCAGGCTGCTTACACAATTTTTGCCACATGCATTTATCAACTTTATTACTATTTACTTAATGCTCTTAATCATCTCACCTAAAAGAACTTAACTATCCTTATTTTGACTGATTCTAGGTATTTACATCCATGAAATACTGGGCAAGATATATTTTGTTAATTTTTTTTCTAATACACATTAAAACAAAAACATAACTATTAATATAAAAGGTGTTTAATCCAGCACCACCCACATTCATCTGGTCTACCGTGTATGCCTCACGCTGGGAAATATTGCTACAGGGACCTTATGAAATTCCTTTGCAACTGAACGGCAAAAACTTCTAACGTTTTCCGGGTATTCAGATTCTGGGTAGGAGAAAGGACAAGGCAGCCAGCCATGTTTCTAATGTAAGGACATGATTAGGAGAAATGAGCAAGCATGTATAATTTCCATCTGTAAAACCTTGCAGAGACCTGTCATCACAGCTGTGGGCTGCTCAGGGCTGTCTGTGCGATGATCCACCACACGGGGAGCATTTTATGCCAGTCCCATCAGATGTCTTGGCTTATAATCTGGCTCTCACCTCCCAAAAATTAAGACTCACAAAAATTACAGAAGGAACAGAAAGCAACATAGAGACCATGAAACCTAAGTCCCTGAAGTATCTTCTCCTGGGTGCGAGTCTGTGTAAAGATCTAGTGTGCACCTTCCCATGACACAGTCTGGGGACCAGCTTCATGCATGATCGAAGGATTTCAGGGGCAGTCTGTGTGGGTTTTTCACTTGACTCTCTGCTTTGGAACTTAAGTCATCTGTGCCGTGGGAAGGAAGGAGCCTTTCCTGGAAGCACAGATGCTGTTTCCAGCACAACCTCGTACATTCTTCCTAGCTGTGCTACTGGAAGGAAAGGTTGACAGCAATCTACTTGGAAACACGGAGAATTGTCTTTATGGATGATAATATCTCACCCTGCAGTAACCAGGTGGCATACGTTTATTTATAGCATTTATAAGGTTACATTCATCCGTTCTTTTCGTATTTGTAAGTTCTGTGTCTTTGGGACTCCCCTTTGAAGTGTTCATACTATAATCATTAAGTATGCTTTAAATCACAAAAAGAACCGTTTATAGTTTAAACTATAGTTTAAGCTATACTGAAAGTAATCCTTTAAGTTATCAAGTTCAAGTTATGCTAATTTAGCAGGCAACTTAAAAGCAGAGAGACGTATGATTAAAGATGATGTCATTATTTCAATGAAATCATTGTAAAGAAAGTAACTGGAAGGTTGACAGTCTTTGAAGGCTGAGAAGAGTTAGCACAGGGTCAAAGTCTTATAACCTCAAAAACTCACGCCTGCTATGCCCATCTCTCTCGGGCTCTGAGATGCTGGGGATACTGCACCTACCCACAGATTGTTTACTGCTACCCATGCTTAATGTCTAGTCACCTGCCCGAAGAGGAAAGACAGAGCAGATCTGGTGGTACAACGATGACGTAGTTGCTTCCAATTGCTTTTGTTTTCTTGCTGAATTAAAACAATATTTAATTGAAAAAAACAAACTTGGCCTCATAAACACCAAAATATTAACAGTGTGTATGTCTGGACAGAAAGTAGCCCCAGGTCTCTTTAAAACGGAAGTTGCTGGGGGCACCTGGGTGGCTCAGGCGGTTGAGGGTCCGACTTTGGCTCAGGTCACGATCTCACAGTTAGTGAGTTTGAGCCCCGCATCGGACTCTGTGCTGACAGCTCGGAGCCTGGAGCTTGCTTCGGATTCTAGGTCTCCCTCTCTCTCTGCCCCTCCCCCACTCACGCTCTGTCTCTCTGTCCCTCTCAAAAATAAATAAACATTAAAAGAAATAAATAAAATAAAATGGAAGTTGTCCATCTTTCAAAGAGGGGCGAAGATCAGACTAATGTAACTTCAGCCTTAATTTCTCTATACAAAGTTTAGTAGAAGAGGGAAAAATTGAATGGGTACTAGCTGACTTTTCTCTTAGGTCCAATTTACTTCTAGTTGAAATTTCAATTACTGGTTCATTATTATTAATAAGCAACCATGCCTGGGAGGATAGGACTCCCCTATTAATAAAACATGTGGCTTTATTCTTAGTTAGAAAGGAATAAATAAAATTAATCTTCAAGAAAAAAGATTTAATTAGCTGAGAACGAGGGGGGGACATGGGTGAGAAGGGTGGAGAACAGAGGACGAGGTGTGAATAGCTGACGTTTTGGAGAGTGGAGATTGACTATGGAAATGATTTAGGAACACCAGGCAGAGCTGAGGACCCACTGACTCTTACGGTCAGAAAGTCAGCACGGTGGTCCATTTCCCTGCATCCATACTTAGCTGCTCGGGTGCTGGGGGAGGTGCAGAGGGCAACTGGGGGTTTACCAGGGGTGGGGTTTCCCAGGTGGGTACGGCCAAGGAAGCAGAGGCCAACAGACTGAAAACGAACGCACAAAAACCAAATACGTTAATGAAATCCCAGCTGAGTAAGGATGAAGTCAGGACAAGGGGTGGCCTTGACAATGAAAACGTGGGACCCACTGGATCCCAGAGAAGAAGAATTGATGGAGACAGGCCTCTAGAAGATAGGAAGTGGTGGTCAAAGACCAGGATGCTCGAGGTCAAGAATGTAAGAGCTGGACATTGTTGAGGATGCCAAGGGCTAGAGAAGGGCCATGGACTGGAAGATTAATGGAAGGCAGAGAATTGAGAGACTAGGATGCTGAGTGGGTCACTGCAGAGATGCTGAGGTCACCAAAGAGAAGTGGAAGGGTCATAGGAACAGAGAGTGAGAGACAGAGGTCTAGGTAACAAAATATTCTGTGAATGAGGGGGACTGGCCGCAAGGCTGACAGATGCCCAGAGCAAGGTCAAGTGGTGAGTAGTACATTCAGATGGCAAGTGCTTCAAAGGGGTGAGGTTCTGGTCTGGAGCTGGCCCAGGGGTACAGGGGAGAAGAGACAAAGCAGCCACCATCTGAAAAGGCTTTGGGGTTGGTGTCCTTGGAGGAGAGGTGGAAAGACGAGGCGGTTGCTTCCAATTACTTTTGTTTTCTTGCTGAATTAAGAAGATATTAAATTAAAAAATAATAATTTGGACGAGTAAACACCAAAATGTTAACAGTGTGTATCTTTGGATAGAAAGTAGCCTCAACTCTCTTTAAATTTTTTTTTTTCAACGTTTATTTATTTTTTTGGGACAGAGAGAGACAGAGCATGAACGGGGGAGGGGCAGAGAGAGAGGGAGACACAGAATTGGAAACAGGCTCCAGGCTCTGAGCCATCAGCCCAGAGCCTGACGCGGGGCTCGAACTCACGGACCGCGAGATCGTGACCTGGCTGAAGTCGGACGCTTAACCGACTGCGCCACCCAGGCGCCCCCCCTCAACTCTCTTTAAAAGGGAAGTTGCCCATCTTTGAAGAGGGGCAAAGATTAGACTAATGTGACTTAAGCCTTAGTTTCTCCATAAAAAGCTTAGCAGAAGAGTGAGACAGCAATGGCAACTCTCAGAGAAGAGGCTGAGGACAGGGGCCTCTGACACTGGTGGTGATGAGCCTGGAGGCAGAGTAGAAGTGTTTGGGGGAGATGGGGAGGCGGAGTCAGAGCACAGGCTGACCTGCCTTGCAGGGGGAGAGAGCCCAGGGATAGAGGAGGCTTGGCCTTGTGGGCATGAAGGCAGTAAAGGGTGGATAAGGGGTTTCTAAGCACAGTGGACCTCTTGAGACTGGGCTCTTGCTGGACACAGTTGAGACAGCAGTGGCCTGATCCTTCATGAGGCATAGGATATTTGTTCAACCTCTCAGACGTCCCAGAGATTTGTACTTTCACACTGGAGTAGTGACGTTTCCATTAGGTGACAAATGCATTTTGGAAGGTTAATTAATTCAACACACACTTATTGAGTCCCTATTTTGTGCTATGCACTGTTCCTGGCACATGGACTATGTCAGTGAACAAAAGACACAGAGATCCCAGCTCTCGGGGCACCTCCATTCATCATATTACATAATGAATAAGTAAATTATACAGTGTGGCAGGAGGTGATAAGTGCTATGGGAAAAAAAAAAAAGAAGAACAGGGCAAGGGGAAATCTGGAGTGCGGCGGGGGGTGGGGGTGGGGGAGCGCTGCCATATTAAATAGGATGGCCAGTGTGAGAAGGCGACATGTGGGCAAAGACCTGAAGCAGTACCTGGAAGAGCATGGCAGAGAAAGGGAACAGCCAGAGCAAAGGTCTTGGAGTAGGAAGGTTGCCTCTTGTGCTGGAAAAACAGTATGATGACAGGCTGGTTAGTGATAAGTGAGCAAAGTGGAGAGAAGTAGGAAGGGAGGAAAAACAAGTAGTACTCGATGTCATTAAACGAATCCATAGAGAACGAATCCATTCCCACAAAGACAGCAGCACATCACACAAAAACAGTCTGAGTTGGAAGCTAGAGCTCGAGTAAGATTTGAATTCAGTTCTCCTCATTCATCATGGGGCAGTGAACAGCCACTTTGCCTCTCTGAATTCTGAGTATCTTCTCTGAAAATGGTAAGTAGGAGCAGATATGAAAGGTTCCACTGGGTCCTAAAACCCAAGCCTCAAGGAAAGAGGGACACAAGTTCTGAGGACACTTGGTTGCCAGGGTTTGTCTCTAGACGTAACTGGAAGCTGGTTAAAGCTTAGAGAGAACAATCTTCACACAGTTTGCCATTGGGTGCAAGAGTTTTACCGCATAACCTAATATCGTCAACTAACGTTTATTCAGAGTCCCACAGAGGGCAGCCCTGCACTCAGAAATGGGAAAAAGGTGGGGTGCCTAGGTGGCTCAGCTGGTTAAGTGTCCAACTCTTGATTTCAGCTCAGATCATGATCTCATGCTTTATTGAGTTTGGCTCCCGTGTCGGGTTCTGTGCCAAATTTGTGGAGCCTGCTTGGGATTCTCTCTCTCTCTCTCTCTCTCTCTCTCTCTCTCTCTCTCTCTGCCCCTTCCTGGCTCCTGCCCTCTCTGTCTCTCTCAAAATAAATAAATGAACTTAAGGGGCGCCTGGGTGGCGCAGTCGGTTAAGCGTCCGACTTCAGCCAGGTCACGATCTCGCGGTCCGTGAGTTCGAGCCCCGCGTCGGGCTCTGGGCTGATGGCTCAGAGCCTGGAGCCTGTTTGCAATTCTGTGTCTCCCTCTCTCTCTGCCCCTCCCCCGTTCATGCTCTGTCTCTCTCTGTCCCAAAAATAAATAAACGCTGAAAAAAAAAAATAAATAAATGAACTTAAAAAAATTATAAAAAAAAAGAAATTGGAAAAAGTCTACTGCTTAGCAATCAGATTATTGTCATCTGCGGGACCACGATGATTAGTACCATCCAAGCGAATAACAAGACACTCTAGAAGTGTTCAATAAGGTTTCAGTTTTTCAACATTCCTCTAGCCATGTGATGTGGCCTTCCCTCATATAACAGTTAATATTAGCTCTGGAATGCTTATTTTTTAAGTCTTTCTGGACACTATACATACATTATTTCACTTGATCTTCAAAAGAATTCTAGCAGTGATGAGCTCTCTTCATTCTACAAATGAGAAAATAGAGGCCCAAAGGGCAGAGCTTGAGATTGGGATTCTTGTGCACATGATTTATTGTAGGAACGTTCTCAAAAAAGGGGGAGAAAGGAAGCAGGTTAGGAAAGGAGAAGGAGTTGGGCAGAGATGTAGTCTCAGTGGAATCTGCTTCAATCCAACCCCATGGGAGCTCTGGGGCTCAGGGATTATACTTAAGAGCTGGTGCCACTCTGAGAACAGAGGATAGTTTTTCGCATCCTTGTGTAGGTCAGTCATGTCTGTGGGAGGCCACTCCACCCCCTGACCCAAAGGGGTTGCTACCTCTAGGGATAAAAGTCTAACATGGGAGCAATTACGAGCCATCAGCAGTCAACACTCAGAGCCACTGGGCTATGGGAGCCCTGCACCGGTAAAAGGGATCTGGGTGGGGGCACTGGAGCACCCACTGGAAAGCAACTTGTCCAAGGATACTGCCGGTCGGTGTCAGAGCAAGGATTTTAATCCAGGTCTGTTCGCCTATCACACTGTAGGTTCTCAGCGTACTCAAGAGAGAGGGATTTATTTCTACTTATCATCAATGTTCACATACACAAAGGTATAAACCCAATAAAATCAACAAACCAGGAAAAGAAGTAATAAGGAAAAGCAATGAAAGGTTCAGGAACAAAATGTAAACAGAATGCAGCTGGCCTCTTCGGGACATCTGCTCTAACTCTACAGCCAATTTGAGGTCAGCTTCAACACTTGGATGCATTCCAAAACACAAATCCAATTCCTACCGCACACCAGAGAATAATGTAGATTTTACGGAGAATTTGGTGCAGAAATGGGGGTGTGAGTTATGTTGCACATCATACGGAGAAACTTCCTTTTAAAAACTCCCCTTCAAGTACCTCTGCTCTGGGCCTGTGGGCGGCTCAGTTGGTTAAGCACTGGACTCTTGATTTCAGCTCAGGTCACGATCTCACGGTCATGAGATCCAGCCCAGTGTGGAGCCTGCTTGGGATTCTCTCTCTCCCTCTCCCTCTGCCCTTCCCTTCTTGCACATATGCATGTTCATGTTCTCTCTTTCAAAAAAAAAAAAAAAAATCTCTGCTGTCTCTGCTCTGGTCTGAAATATCTCTTTTCTGGTCTGTTTAGGCTGGCCCTGGCTTGCCCCAGAACCACTCACTATTTTATAAGCACATCCTTGGGTTGGGGGTGCGAGGGCCAGGTGGTGCTTAGCTTATCTGCTGCACAATCACACTGACCAGAAGAGAGATTTTAATTGGGCATCAAAATTTTCTCCAAGCTTTCTGGAAACCAAAGTGGGGGGGGGGCTACTGGTGAGGAAGAAAAAGAAAAAAAAGGGGGGGACTAGGATAAATTGGATAATTTTCTGTTATACAAAGAAGGAAGCTCTCCAGTTCCTCAAAGGAGGTAGCATTTTCTGGCACCTAATCCTAAATTAAATGTCTCATGTCCTGTTTACATTGGGAAATCAAGTAACATAAAGGTTCCCATCTTCAAATATTTTGTAGACAATGTGTCCCCATTAATGTCTATCTCTGCTCTATTTCTTTCTTTCCCAGATCTTACCACAATCTGTAACTGATGACTTCACATACCTATTCATTCATTTACTTGTTAATTGCTTCCTCCCCTAGAACTCCCTGAGGGCGGGGCCAGGTCTGGGTGGCTCCCCACTGCAGGCACAGCCCTCCCCGGGGGTCAAACAGCAGGCTGCCAGCTATTTCTTGAATAAATAGGATAGGTCAAGCATCAGGTTAAAGTGGTGTAGCAGAAAAGGCATTAAGAACTAAACTCTGCAGGGTCAAAACCATCTAGCATAACAGTCAAAACTGAGTAATTAGTGATGAGGAATACTTCTACTAGTTAGTGACTCATATGACTCAAACTTTAGGCTTAAAAACTGTGTTATACAACAGAAAGGTAAAAATATATACACAAATACCTGACATCCAAAGGAAACAGTTTCAACCAAGGAAACCAATGTTACCTTTTGTTTTGTTTTGTTTTTTTGTTTCAGGTTTTCCTTTTTTCTATGCAGTACTATTTCACATTTTCCTGACAATGTTTCAGTTAGTGCCCTATATCCTGCTCAGAAGCCAGCAGGGAGGAAGGAGCTGGGTCACACAAAGGCTGAAATGTAGGCCAGGCCCACCTTTTCAAATATCAGAAACCTGTATTTCAAGTTTATATTTAGCAATGGTATTTGGTTATGGATTAAGCCTCGTCAAAAGCAAAATTTCAAAAAGATTTATGAAGAATTAGGTTTCTATGGTTGCTTTAGGCTTTAAATATTTCTAACCTTTAAACCCTCATTCTCATTCATCATCACAATAAATGCTTTCTGTATTATTCTGGATAACTCAAACTCACGGACAATGGAGTTGACACGTTCTTGTATCTATAGAGTTTGACATTACTGGGTAAATAATCCTGGAGGAGATTTTGCCACTGCACCATGACACAGTTTTGCCTCGGTTTGCCAGGAAGTGTTTTTGAGAGTCCATTTTCAGTGAAAATTAGGCCTAATTGTTAGGATAATGATTCAGGCAACAACAAAAAATTGAATGTAGAGCAGATAATAAAAAGACACTCCCCTCTCATTTAAAATACTTTTTAAGGGGCGCCTGGGTGGCTCAGTCAGGAGATCATCTGACTTTTTTTTTTTTTTAATGTTTATTTTTGAGAGAGAGAGAGAGTGCATACAAGTGGGGGAGGGACAGAGAGAGACAGAGACAGACTGAATTCAGCGGGTTCTGTACTAATAGCAGAGGGCCCAATGTAGGGCTCAAACTCGCAAACCATGAGATCATGACTCAGCCAAAGTCGGACACTCAACCGACTGAGCCACCCAGGTGCCCCTAGAGGATCTGACTCTTGATCTCAGGGCTGTGAGTTCAAGCCCCACACTGGACATGGAAGCTACTTAAAAAACATTCAAATCCTTTTTAAGATTAACAATCTGTACTTGGTTAGTATCCCCTAATAGATATTTTATGATGCTGAAATTACTAAATTGGTTATGAAAATATTTTGCATCCTTCCCAAGAGACTTGGCAGGGCCTAGGATTCTGAAACACAATGATTAGCAATTCTTGTTGTTTAATATGATCAAGGCCATCAGGTATTTGTAAATAATATTTAACTGCAACTGTCAGTTGGTGATAAAACTGGTAATTCCATGAACAAAAATGCCAGGCCACTTTAGGGGATCAGACCTACCCACCAGGGTCCAATTTCTCACCCTATATAAACAAACAGAGTGTCACCAACAGATATGGGTGTTGCTGCTAATGCAGATCACGAATGGATGGATAGAACAACAAAATCTTGTTCAACTCTCAGGTGCTAACTCTAAGTGTTTTTGGATACACTTCTCCACCCACTACTCTACAAAAGTAACTCCTTTTCCCTGCTGTGTACATATCTCTACCAAATAGCACCCTAACATTCAGTCTATCATCCTGTTAATATGCACTATTTATATGCACTATTTCATTTAATACTCTCAAAAGAGAAGTCTTGCTCCTAGTTTATAGACGAGGAAATTGAGTCACCTAACAGTTTATTTAATCATGTGTTTATAAGTCCACTTCCCCTTCTAGTATTTCAGGTTTTTCAAAACTCAAAATGTTTTATCTTTGTATTCTCCAACCCAGCCAGTTCACTTTTATTAAAACTACATATAGTTCCTGATCTCTTCCAATGCACCAGAAGCCCCCCCACAACCTGTGCCCCCACCACTGGCATACAGGAAAACATGAGTTGATGTGTTCTAACCTCCAACATTAAATCGGTCCTTAGATACAGGTCTTATAAGTAACATACATTCCTACAATTGGAAGACATCTATCAGATAGAACGGTCTCTTCGGGAACTTGGCAGTGTTTCAGATCTAGCAGCCAGGGTGAAAATGACAAGGACTCAAAACATCTCCAAGGAAGGACCACAGTGGCATCAACAGGGGGCCCCTCTCCCACCAAGGCCTCAAAGACATGGATGCTAAGGGAGGTAGGAGGCAGCACAGGACTTTGACAAATGACTAGATTTCAGGAACCTCCTCTGATCTGCTATCTGACGAGAAGCAAATGTTAAGAAAGAACTCAGAACGGTGGAGAATTCAAGGAGGAAAAAAATGAACCGATACCAAATAATAAAGACAGGCACTGGAGAAAGTTGTGAAAAGACCCGAGACCGCAGAGATCTAAGAGACAAACCCAAATGTGGGAGGAAAGGCGGATGTCATAAGGACATAGCCCAGAAAAAGAAGTCCACTGTAAGTAGCAAAACTTTTGTGTGATTTTAAAAGTATGTATGTATTTCTTGACCTCAAAGACTCTTTCTTTCTTCAACCCTGGGCCAATTTCGAGGAGACAGGAATTCTGGTCATGTTTGGTGAAGGAAAAAAGATTTCTCTGAAGCCAGGTAAGTCATCCCATATGTCAAGTTGCACCTTAAAGCAAAATTCGAGGGCACTTACAGATCTTTGGAATAAAAATGTAAGACGACAAAAGCGGGTGCCTCAACACATGCTGAAGAAATGTGAAACAGGGTCCAAAATAGATTTTGCTGTTTAAATAGAAAAGATAACTGAAAGTTCACCCCACCAGGCCCCACAGGCAATGGCAGTCTTTTCCAGAAATGCGGCTCTTTTTCTGGGTGATATGGGAGGCCACCAGAGGGTTCTGAATAAGGAAGAATACTGTGTCACACGCTCTCTTCGCATCTCTGGAGCTTGCAGCTGGTGCCACACCCAGGGCCTCTAACAGGTCCACACACTCATTCTCTCTGTTGCTGTCCTCCTCCTCTGGGTGGTGCCCTTGACCTTACAGAAGCCCGCTTGCCCAGAGAACATACCCATCCACCACAGGTCAGACCCTGGTTAATGTCTGACGAGTGCAGTGCAGGAGAGACTATGAAACCCTTGTCTTAAGGTGGGGCAACTCTGGGTACAACTCGTGCTCCAGAGCTCCCCATGGGATCAGGCTAAAGCTCCGTCCAGCTGAGATTTCACCTCCACTGCCTTGGCCTGATTTGCACACTCTCCTCTTCCTACCAGCACTTCCCCAATAAATCATGAAATCTGAACCCTTGCCTCAGGCTCTGCTTCTAGAGAACCTATAATGCTAAGCAGCATTATGATCCTTCTTCATTACCTGTGTGTTACAGCTGTGATTTCACACTCCTTCTGCCAATCTTTGGCTAATTTCTGCCTCCCCACTGGATGTGAACTCTTGTGCTCACTTCTGTTATCCTCAGCACCAACCACAGCAATCTTCATTCCCTAAATACTTTTAAACAGATCTTGTAGAAGTCTTTCAGCCACTGATGTTAATTGTCATTACAAAAGTGTCATGTTGATGTTAACTAAAGGTGACATGGTATTTCTGTGGTGGCCATGTTCATTTGAAAATATAATCAACTGCCAATTTATTGGCCATTTAAAAGTTACCTATTAATTGCCATGAAATCGAATGTCGCCTGCATCCCCCAGGAGAACGTCTGATCAAAGGCTGTTCACCTGACTATATTTGGCAAACCAGCTGCTTAGTTTTCGTTACTAAATGCTGCAAGTCCCAAGAGGGACAAACTCATTAAAAATCTGGGCTGACTGTTCCACAAAGCTCTAGAATATGAAAACATTAGGCTCTAAGCATTCTGTAGGTATTGAGTTGGATTTCATTCAACAGTCAACACTAACGGGACACTGAATCGATGGGCCGTTTCTATTGAGGGCTGCACCCTCTGTGTAATTTCTCTCCATTTTATACCATTTTTTAAAAGTAGGGGGAGGAGCAAATGAGCATCCAACATCATGTTGAAAGTGCAAAAATGCTACCACTTTGAACATAAAAGAGGCTGGGGGCCTAGGTGATGGACATGAGGATTCCAGTTACATTTTCACGAAAGCAACAAAGTTCAGTAAGACACAATGGCAAGTTCTGAAGCACTTTTCTTCCAAATAACTGTCTTTGACAAGATTTATGGAGCTATCCACTTGGAAGGTTAGAGCACCAAACTCAAATTCAATAATCTGATCAAGGCTCAGGTTGGAACTGATTTCTCTGTGATCTCTAGGAAGTCCGGTCCCCAGTTAGCATGTGGCCAGGCTTGTGCCAAATTTCTGAGAAGACTATTTATGTCCACACAAACATATGGCAATGAGGCATCATAATCCCAGGCGGAACATAGCATCCCCAGTTATTTTTACTATGTAAAAGAGACAAGATGCAATGATCGGGGAGGGGCCGGGCACTCACTTTGTACAGGCCCAAGGTCACCTGAAGACAGACAAAACAGACAGTTGTGGGGGACACCAGCCAAACTCCATAGCACAGACACCCCAACATCCATAGTTCTCGTCCCCCACTTTTAACCTTTGTGCATCAAACTGAGATGCTACCTGCTCAGTGACTCTACAC
This sequence comes from Lynx rufus, assembly GCF_022079265.1. NCBI lineage: Eukaryota > Metazoa > Chordata > Mammalia > Carnivora > Felidae > Lynx > Lynx rufus. The sequence continues at coordinate 7,787,866 of NW_025814867.1, read as the reverse complement.
CAGTGAAACCTCTGATGTCATACAGGTCTGATATATACCAATGCACAATGCACCACTAGTCTGAATTTGTCTATTTATACTTGAGGCCTATGATAGACATTGGTAATGTAACGGACACACTGCATACCACCCAGGTCTCAATTCAAAGGCATCGACTGGGACCAGCCCTTGTCAGTAGTAACATGGTATGAAGCCTCAGTCTAGACTCATATCCAGAAGGTGAAGGCTAATGAACAATGAACTCATCTCTAAGAGGTCCTGCTGAGAGGAGGGCTGGAGAGCCTTTTTGTTAATGAAGGGAGGTTACTTTCACGGGTCCACGAGGGCATCTACCCTGCCCAGGACCTAGGACATATGCAATAGGGACTCCACAAGCCATCAATGGATGAGTTCCCCGGCAAACACAAAAGAAGGGAGAGCTGGACCCTGTCCTGAGAGGTGATGACCAGTACTGACCATGTGGAAAGAAGGTTAAGAGTATTACACAAGAAGCCTGGAAGTTCTGGTCTAAAGAAAGCCCAGAGGAGGAGGTCAGAAAATGCAAATGGTAAGTAATAAAGGCTGACCTAGAAATTAAATAGCCTCAAGGTTTGCAGGTTTCATTCTTTCCATTTCAATAGGTTTTGTGCAGGTCTCCACTGCAAAAGGCAAGCTTCATCCCAGTCGTGTTTAACCAAAAGTTCTCGTGCCAAACACTCTAAGGGCAGTGCGTCCCTCCCATGGAGGTGGAGGCCAAAGGCGGTCAGCCTGAGAGAGGGAGCCCCACCCTGGTTCCGTGCACACTGGACAAACGTCCACTCTGGAGTCAGCCGGGCAGAGAGCATCCCAGTCACATCAACAGGGGCATCCTTGTCCCAGAGGCTGGAACTGCCCAACCATCATACTGGGGCCCTTGTGCTCTGCCGACGTCCCTGTCGGATTCTGGGAACCTCATCCTGGGAGTCATCTCGGAGAGATCTCTAGGTGCACTGACCAAACGAGTGGCTGGCCGGAAGGACCTGTCACCCTCACAACCCCTTAGTACACACCCCCTCTTTCAAACTCCTATAGTGCTTTCTTTGGCTGTGCTCCTTAGTGGATGAGGTGAGGAGGGAAATGAACACTTTTACTTACTACCAACTTTTTTTTTTTTAAATAAACTACTGTATGATTAAAGGAAATTTAGAAAATAAAATACAAGAGAGAAAGCAGAACTTACCCAGAAGTAATCATTTTCCATTTTTAGCAATATTCCCTCTAGGTCTTTTAAAAATCAGTACAGATACACATATAAAACCCGTTATTTATTTACAAAATTGGGGTCTTATTATATACCCATCATCTTTACCTTCAAAATACGAAGACAGTTTAATAGACAGTGACATTACTCAAGTCAGTTGGAATGAGAGATAAAATCAAGACTTTGCAGGGCATGAATTTTTTTCTGGCCCAAAGGAGATGCTTACCAACAGAAGGTAGCTCCTCTGTCGCCATGAAAAGAAGGGTCTATTCTCTCATTTTAGAAGAAAAAACTAGGAGGATCTGGCAGGGTAGTGGCCAGCCCTGAGGTCTGCATAACACACGCCTCTATTTGCTAACCCACTTAGGTGAGATTCTCAGACATCCCCACGTTGTTCACCACAGAGTAATCAGATCACGTCCTTGGGCCAAAAAATGCGAGACGGGATGTTCAAAAACAAAAATAATCCACGCGGCAAAAGTCTGATTGGGGTTTGATACTTTCATAACGTATAACTTCCTTATTTTTCCCCGGGGCGATCAGGATGTCAGAAAAAGCAATCTCTGTGATTTCTGAAAATGATTCAGAATCATAACAGCTCACGTTAAAAATCACTCTGTGTCATGATACTTTAAAATCGTATCCTTCTGCTGATAACAGTGCCACCTTCACCCAACAGAAAAGAAATTAAATTGCCATGTGAGCTATTACAAGCTGGTAAAGACAGAGGCACTAAGAATAATCACATCTTCAGCACATTCTGAACAAGATCTAAACTGCCAAAAATTACTACCTCAGAGAAGAAACTAGTGTTGTTAATAATTACTGCCACTGAAAGAGAAAATTCCAGGGTGAATATCCATATTTATTCCAAATTGTCTTTGTGAGTCATTAAGTCTTGCTCATGTGAATGTAAGATGTTGTATTCTAAGAAGTAATTGAAGTTCAACACGTTGCCAACGTTTTGTAGCTCATAGTTCTAGAAAGGAAGATCTGTGATCTGTGATACTGCCTTTGAGGTGATTAATGCTTAGAAATAGCAAAGACCTGTAACTGTCAGTTATATTTTTACTGGCATTGTATTGCTGAGGAAGGTTGTAAATGCCAACGCTGCTTTACGCTAGGAAATGGAAATCACGCATTTATTAGAATTCCTTAACTGGCTTTTTGGTCAACAGATGGCTCATGAATTACTCATAGGTGTATCTTGATAAACTGTGGCAAACCTCCGACCTGGTTTTATTCACAGGCAGGAGTCTCATCCATGCAGACAACATCAAGTGTTTGTCCTAAGGAACCAGTAAGAATGTCTTTCAAAATCAGATGCTGGGGCAGGACCTGGAAGGTGCAGATTTCTTTCTTTGCAAAGACCACAGATTCCCTCTGTATCGTTCCTAAGATGAAATCTTAAGATGTTTCTATTTGTTTTTCCATGTGACTTAACGATCTAACTTACAAAGCACAGTAATCTGTACTATGTATATACTATTATCTATGTTACTTTATCTATAAATCCTCCTTTCTAATCATAAATACTCCAGAGAAGAGAAATTAGACAGGTGGGCACAGTTATTGTATCACAATGCCTATACTCACATTTTTCATCTGCCTATATAGACTCACAGTTTTCATGTAATCACATCAAACTGCAGTAACAGTGAAGTCAGGAAATGCGCATTAGTCTCCGATTCTCTCTGTTAAAATCTTTTGTCCTTTTTCCTTGTCTTTATTTTTTTTTTTATTTTTTTTTCAACATTTATTTATTTTTGGGACAGAGAGAGACAGAGCGTGAACGGGCGAGGGGCAGAGAGAGAGGGAGACACAGAATCGGAAACAGGCTCCAGGCTCTGAGCCATCAGCCCAGAGCCCGACGCGGGGCTCGAACTCACGGACCGCGAGATCGTGACCTGGCTGAAGTCGGACGCTTAACCGACTGCGCCACCCAGGCGCCCCCTCCTTGTCTTTAAATTCTCCTTTACAGGATAGGTAGGGGAATGCAATTCAAAGTGGGGAAGTTACTAATCTGTTTTTTATCCCTGGCAATTAGGTAGGGAAAAGTGAAATTTTTGGGTAATAAGGCGCTTCTAGAGGAGATGGGAGTTTTGTTTTATTGATGATCAGAATTTAGGTTAAAGTATGTATATATGTATGTAAGATGCTACGGTTATTCTAAAACAGTTTAAAATGCTTCTTAAATACCTTACCTCTTTCCCTATTATTGGCATGTGAAGGTCTGGTCTATGTTAAGAGTTAGCTGAGACAGGGGTGCCTGGGTGGCTCCATCGGTTAAGCATCCGACTCTTGGTTTCAGCTCAGATCATGATCTCGCAGTTGATGAGTTCCAGCCCCACGTCAGGCTCTGTACTGACTGTGGGGAGCCTGGAATTTTCTCTCCCTCTCTCTACTTACTCCTTCACAACTTGCTTGCTCTCTCTCTTTCTCTCTCTCTCAAAAAAGAAATAAACGGGGTGCCTGGGTGGCTTAGTCAGTTGGGCATCCGACTTCGGCTCAGGTCATGATCTCATAGTTTGTTAAGTTCAAGCCCCACATCAGGTTCTGTGCGGACAGCTCAGAGCCTGGAACCTGCTTCAGATTCTGTGTTTCCCTCTCTCTCTGCCCCTCCCCTGCTTGTGCTCTGTGTCTCTCTCTCTCTCTCTCTCAAAAATAAACATTAAAAAAATTTTTTTAAAGAAATAAACAGTATAAAAGGGCTGAGACAGTTATGAAATGCCACCCATTGTTAAAGGTAATCCACATATACTCTCTGCCCCTAAACTAACGTAGCCAGATAACTATGATCGTCCCATTTTTAAATGAAAAAATGGAAGCTCAGAGAAATTACTCAGCTTGTTCAAGTTCACATACCTGAAGCTGTCTAGAGCATTAATTTTGTCTCTCTGATCCACCTTCCACTGTGCCTCCCAGTGACTGACTTGAAGGGAACACATCAGCATACTCCTTGGCCCTCTGATTTTTAGTGGGTTCAGCCAATGGGGAGCCCAGGCAGGTGAAGAGAAGGAGATAATGTGGTCCATTTTCAGGGCAAGGGTATTTCTTTTCCCCAGCTTCATCTCCAGAGGGCTGGCTTATCCCTTCACCAGAGGCCACGGTCCCTCCGTCCCAGACTTTGTCTTCAGACCTCCAGTGACTTCCCCCACCCCTGATTCCAGACTGGAGATTATCATTATCATTTAGGGTTTCCCTAGGCCTTTTGGTGAACCCCTCCTGAAATGATCCGGACTTGAGTACACTGTTTCCTGCTGGGACCCAAACTGGTACATGTGTTACTTACTGTGGCATGCTCTGGGCACTGGTAGTCTGTGCCCTCAAGAAGCTTTCATTTTCAGAGGTGGAACAGAAGCAGACAAATGCAGCAGTCACTCCATGTTTCAAATGCCTAGTGTCTGTCACCCCTTTTCTGGCAATGGTTGGGGAGCCACTCCTTCATCATCATAGGTATAGTCGGTAAAATTCAGGGTGCCTTCCCCTGGCTTCCAAAGCTTCTGGGTTTAAGCCTGGCTGTTCTGAATAATCATTCAGCAACAGACATGCTCTGAACGGCCAAGGAAAGCCCTCTTGACTTATTAGACAGAGCCCTTCAGAAAGATGAGATCTGAGGAACTTGAGAGAAGACAGGACATACTGGGGTGCACTTGCCTTGAAATCCTGGAATTACTCTACTGACTGCCTGTCTTAGCTGCAGGGCAGAGAATCTCAGGGACTGTGGGAAATAAGTTGAAGAATTCTGTAGGCTTGCACCAATGGGTTAACACAGTTTAGGGCAGAGAGCTGCCACAGGGCGGAAGTGCCCAAGGCCAGTCATTAAAACAAAGCAGAGAGGCAGAAAGCCACCACAGGGCGAAAGCACCCAAGGTTAGCTAGTGGAAAGGGTGCCTTGTTAGCCTTGAGGCAGCGTGCTCTGGCAATCTTACACTTCGGAGATAACAACTACTTGACCGTATCACCCACAGAGAAACACTGTCCATCTGGTATCTGGCTCCAATATATAATTGTGCTTTAATCTCAACTTCTAATGACACTCACCTTGCAAACCCTTTGCTTCTTACATACACAAATTAATGGTCACTATCTTATTGTTTTCTTCTGCACGTTCACCACATATGGAAAACCTGAGAGCTCAATAAATACAGAGACAAAACCCCTGTTTGGGGCTCTTGTCTCCTCCCAGGCATTAGCCTCTCTCATATTCAATTCTGCATCCATTCTGTTGCTGGACAAGACAGAACTCCGGACTCAAAGTCTGCGACAAGGGACGACCACCCGTATCACCTCTCTAATGCCCTTTTCCCTCCGCCAAGACAGGAGGGACTTGAACATTTATTTTCCAAACGTGCATTTCATTGCAACACCAAGGGAACGACGGGTTTCAGCTGATATCAGACAAATACAATTATGCATAAATCTATATCGGTTTTGCTGAATTTGAAATGTCTTGCATTTGAATGTTGTGATGCTCCTTTTTCATGTATCAACTGGGCTAAGCTATAGTCTAAGTGATTCAAACATTAATCTAGGTGGCCCTGTGAAGGTATTTTGTAGATGTGATTAAAGTCCATAATCAGTCGACTTTAAGTAAGGGAGATTATTTTCAATGATCTGGGCAGGCTTGATTCAATCAGCTGAGAGGCCTTAAGAGCTGAATTGAGGCTTTCTTGAGAAAGAAGAAATTCAACCTGTGGACAGCAGCTCAGCTCTCACATGAGTCCTAGCCTGCCCTTCCTGACAGCCTGCTGTGTGGATTTTGGACAAGCCCAGCCGGCTCACACAATCACAGAAGCTAGTTCTTTGCAATAAATGTTCACACATATCCCATACTGGTTCTGGCCCTCTGGGTGACCCTGACTGATACAAATATCTACTAGGAAAAGTAAAAAGTTGAGAGTTTAAAAATATTCTTTTTTTTTTTTTTTTTAATTTTTTTTTCAACGTTTATTTATTTTTGGGACAGAGAGAGACAGAGCATGAACGGGGGAGGGGCAGAGAGAGAGGGAGACACAGAATCGGAAACAGGCTCCAGGCTCTGAGCCGTCAGCCCAGAGCCTGACGCGGGGCTCGAACTCCCGGACCGCGAGATCGTGACCTGGCTGAAGTCGGACGCTTAACCGACTGCGCCACCCAGGCGCCCCTAAAAATATTCTTAATTGCTATAATTAAGTAAAAATAAAGCTGCACTGATATGGGGTGCAGGGGATAGAGGGACAAAATAGCAAATCATTAAGTAGCTCCAAATGGGAAGAATACCAAGTTTAAATTGAGAAAATCACATTTAGTTCTATAAAATGCTTTCGCTTTTCATACAACTCACAGTTATGTGGCATTCGGGAAACGGTGTTAAGAAATGTGTGAGATTTCTTGAGAAGTCCAAAGGGCTTCACCTAGAGGCTCCTGGGATCCACAAACATGTGCATAAAGAAGGCTGCCTCCAATTGGGTCACAATATTAATAAGTTCAATAAAACCAAATTTAATATGTAACATGTCCACTTGCGGGGGGAGGGCGGATTTATGGGAAGACACGGAGAAAATTATAAAGAATAATTTCTATTAAATATGTGCTTCTACATGAAATACTTCACTGCATTGTTAGCTTGCACCTCAGACACAATCGCAAATGTGAATTTCATTGTAAATTTAAAGTATTTCAAAGGTATGTATTAAAACATTGTGAGTTTGTAAACTGACTCCTTATTACCCCTCTAGCAAATACACCTCTCCTTCTTCCTCTCAAAACTAGAAAGGGTATGTATCAAAATAACCCAAGATTTATCCTTGGCATGATTCTCCAAGCAGCTACACCAATCAGATGTGTCCACAGTTAAATGAAGACTATGAGAAAAGTTTCCAACTTCTACAAACAGTGTCATCTTCCATGAAAGCTGTGAACAAATTCCATCGCAGCCTACAGCGCGCTCCAAAGCAGTCCAGAATTCCAAGCTCTTCTTGGATCGGTTTCATGACAATTTCCTGGAAGGCCAGACCTCTTCCAAATGATGTTTTACCGGCAGCCTGACCCTGCCGTAAGGGTTTCACGAACAGCATCTACTCAGGCCTCAGTGATCTTGTCATTAGTTTAACATCCAATAGCACTCCACTGTGAGCAAAAAAAAAGAAAAAAAAAACCAAACAAACCAAAAGCCAAAAAACAACCTGCACCCGGTTTTTAAAAAGAGGAACCAAAGACCCTGAACAGATGTCAAGTATTTATCTGCATCCACTCAATAACTCAGAGAAAAGGCTCTAGGAGAACAGAGAAGTTCTTTCTCCTCACAGTGAGGCCAGAATCCCGCGGCAGGGCCCCACGCTGTAGCCTCTTCGTTGCACGGTCCACTGCGTAATATCTTACTGCCTCTTTGCTTGGAATGCCTGCCAGCAATTTCTTACCTGCTCTACTGTCATGCATGCCATTCAAAAACCCTTCATACCGCTTAAAATATTTTGTAAACAATTTTTTCAAAGTTTTCTTCTGAAGCAAAACAACCGGAATGGAACCAAGTTGCTCATAATGGTAATTAAAAGCTAAAAAGTAGGGGCGCCTGGGTGGCTCAGTCGGTTGAGTGTCTGACTTCGGCTCAGGTCATGATCTCATGGTTCGTGAGTTTGAGTCCCGCATCGGGTAAGCTCGAGCCAGCTTCAGGTAGACATGAGTCCTGCTTCAGGTGAACTCTGCTTCTCTCTCTCTTTCTCTCTCCCTCCCTCCACCCGCCCTCTCTCTCTCTGCCCCTTGTGGGATTCTCTCTCTCTCTCTCAGCCCCTCACTCACTTGTGCCTTCTATCTCTCTCAAAAAAATTTATGAGTAGTTCTTAAACATAAAGCTAAAATAACTGATCTTTGAAGATGGAGATTTCCGGTACATAACATGAATATGCAGATTTATTGGTAAAAGACGCAGGAAACAACAATGAGCAAATGAGATTCCATGCAAAATGAGATCCCACTGCTTTTACTTCTAATACAGATAAGTGATCAGTAGAAACACAAATATACACATGTTCACACGTATGTATAAATATCGCTTTGGACACGCAGATCACCGAACTTCTCCTGGTATCGGTAATTCTAGGAATATGCTTTATGTGTTCAATGTGACCGTGTTTTTATATCTAAACACCAGCACGTGAGAGTGTGTAAGGAAGAAGGTGACATCTCTACACTTCCTGTTTGGTGCCATGTCTCAACTCCTATTTTGTTCATCTGTGCTTGGCACACTGCAGGACGCTCAATAAAAAGGGCTGCGCGGGTAGGTGAATGGAGGAATGCACGCATCTGTGAATAAATAAGGTGGAAGACAGACTGATGGACAGAAAGAAACCAGATAAGCTTCACCGGCAACTCAGTGGAAGTCATTCCCCCCTCTAACACTCTATCACAAATCTTCACAAATCGCTCAGGCTTCCCCCCCTCACCCCACCAAGCACCCCCACGCAAACCCGGCTGGGGACAATGCACAGGAATGGATGCGGGCAGGCAGTTCACACCTGTCATCTCATTTGTTGTGTGCGACTGTTAAGTCAGGTGGACAGTGTCCATCACGAGACCGACGTTCTGAGACAGGACACGCCCTGGCACTGTCACTCTGAAAGTGCTGAAACTGGATTCAAACCCAGGACACAAAGTGTGCTCTTTCCCTCTTTACCTTTCTATGACACCTAGATGGTACCGGGCCCTCTCATACACGAGCTTATGCAATTGTATGCATAGAATTGTGTTAATTTTCCTTCGCTCCGCTTGTCTCATGCATATGTTCTCTCCCAAGACTGAGGGGTGATAACTTTAGAATATACAACAGAGTTGAAAACAACTCAATCATCCAGAATTCTACCACTCTGACACAGAAATAGTTTCCAAGTCAAGTGATTTTTGGCATCTATCTGAGTGTCTTGGCCAGAAATGGGCTGGCGGAGACATTCTATCTTCTTACACAGTGATTCCAAGTCACGGCCACAGTCAGCAATGCAGGGCTCTAAAACATGAGGCGTAATTCTCCAAGATTTCGGGGTGCCTCTGGCCCCTCGTCCCAGCTCTGGGACGTCCTTGGTGGAGGATGTTCTGGAGCAATGTCTTCGGCGGAGGTAACTGCACCAGAGTCCACGAGCCCTTCCTTTTGTGGTGCAGTTGAGGCCCTCCTGGGTGGGCTGTGTATCTCTGGACAAGCACACAGCTCCCTTTCACCTACAGAGAACCCCCACATTACAGCAAATTTTAAAGATGCTCTGTTCTTGTCCCTTTGTTGAACTCAGAGAACATATAGCTGTTAGTGTCTCTGCGTTCTTCTCCATCTCCAAACTGTTCTCCAGGAGATTGATAGGCAATTTTTTTCCTTCTAATTGTCAGTCTCTTAAGCAATGAAAATGCAAAATTACAAAGTCATAACAACAACAGGTTCAGGAGTTTAGACACAATAACCACTGCCATTTCTGAGGCATTGTCACATATCAGGTGATACTCAAGACTTTTATGTACATAATCTTCTCTGACCCTCATAATAACCTAGAGAAAGGTAGCATTCTTACAGTCATCTTACAGATGGGCCAACTGAGGCTCTGAGAAATTAAATTACTTATTTAAGGTCACACAGCTTAAAAATGGCAGGTCTGCAGTTGGTACCCAGATGAATTAGGGGGTTAGAAATAAGTGTCTAGGGACGCCTGGGTGGCTCAGTCGGTTAAGTGTCTGACTTCGGCTCAGGTCATGATCTCACAGCTCATGGGTTTGAGCCCCACATCAGGCTCTGTGCTGACAGCTCAGAGCCTGGAGCCTGCTTCCGATTCTGGGTCTCCCCCTCTCTCTCTGCCCCTCCCCCACTCACACTCTGTCTCCTTCTCTCTCAAAAATAAACAAACATTTAAAAAATTTTTTTTAAAAAGAAAGAAGTGTCTACATCAGTAGGCTATGCTACCGGGCCTGTGACTGGCCTTGGGAGATCTTTTAGGGAAGTCCATTCACCCTCTGTTCATGAAACAGAATCACACAGTGAGTCAGTTTAATCCTGATGCCTCCATCCATGTAAACAGCCACATAATACCCTATGCCACTGGTCCTACCTGAAATGTTGGCTTTCCATTCCTTTTAATTCCCCATGTGCTGAACCGTCCTACCGCAAGATGTGGCTGACTGCCATGATGAAGAGGGGCTACCTCACAGCAGAACAGGAAAAATGTGCCTTACAGACGGAGCGAATTCTAAACAGACAAAAAGAAGGAAGAGGGCAAAAAGATGCAGTTGCGTGGCCCTCTGACAGTAGACACCCCAACTAGGAATAGAGGGGTTCATTCAAAATCCAAATCTGGAATCTTCCAGAGGGTAGGGCCAGGCAATGAGGGCGTTGTGGCTGATCTTGTCCTGCAAAGCCGGTGCCTACCCCCCGGGCCTCAACCATGCGGACAACACTTTGCTTTCCCGCTGGGTCTCCAGAGCATAGAGGAAAATGGGCCTCGAGTGGTAGGAATCCCCAGCGATTCCCTCGAGAGTAACCTCGGTTCATCGCTTCTTGCTTTTCCACCGCCGTATTTCCCCGTGCCTGGCGGAAAGTGGTAACATCAGGAAGCCACTTCAAGTAGTCCTTTCTGAAGTCAAATAGAGGTGTCAATGAATAAAGCAAATATCGCTAGGGAAACGTGTGTGGGTCCGTTTGCTCTCTGAGTCTCCTGCTGTTTCCTCCCCTCCCCCGCCTATAAGCTCCAATTTTCGGAGGGCAGGGGGTGAACCTCAGGGAAATCTGCTCGGAAAACAATGTGTGTGGGAAACATGGTCTTTGATTTCAACCCTGGACACAATGTTCTAAGATGTTTTTTAAAGCTAGATTTCCTTCCAGAAAATTCAACTTGCCCAGATCTGCCAGATAAACATTCTGGATCCAAACCATAGTTAGGGAGATATTTGTGTGCTTCGATTTGGATGAGAAGAGGAAACTGCTGGGGCTGAGAGATTGCAAAGTCCCATTCCATTTAGCAGGACGTTACAAGCACAACAACAATCCAAGGGACACTTCTCCTCGCCATGAGGTTCCTGTCTGCACAGCGCCCCCTTCGTGAGGGGAAAGGCACTGATTTTTAGGAGGAAGATCCAGTGTGCAACTAGCTTCCTAAGAAATGGAATTGTTTAAAACCAACCCTGACTATGGGGCACCAGAGTGGCTCAGTCAGTTAAGCATCTGACTCTGGATCTCACAGTTCATTGGCATTGAGCCCCGTGTCAGTCTCTGCGCTGACAGCACGGAACCTGCTTGGGATTCTCTCTCTCCTTCTCTCTCTGCCCCTCCCCTGCTTGCACTCTTTTTCTCTCTCTCTCAAAATAAATAAATAAACTTAAAAAAAAAAAAAAACCCAGCACTGACTAACGTGGCTTATGTAAGCTCACATTGAAGGCAACATCTGCCTCTGTCTTGATCCCCCGGTTACCAACCTGTTATGGCTAAACCACCACATGGAAGCCCAGAATACTCAATTCTTTTCAGTTGGAACTTGGCCAGAAGAAATGCCCAACAAATGTGCATGGTACCAATAGATTACAGAGACATATAAGGCAGCCATACTAGTTTCATTGTGGGTACAGTGTTGTCTTTACATAATATTGCTCTTCTGCGAAGCTGTATGGATTTCTTAAAGTTCTGGTTGCTGGCTGAAGAAGGGAAAGTAAGCCATGAACTACAAATGCCTTGGTTAGGGAAATAAAGGAAACAGAAGAATTGCATAATCATAAGCAGAAACAGTTTACTGCATGCTTTTATTCACCTTGCCTTTCTACATAAAATTCACTAATGGCTTTATTACCTGGGCTCATGCTTCTTACAAGAGCATCTCTCTCTTACAAGAGGATGCTCAGTGAGAACTGATTCCTACTTTGATGTGATGGCCTTTCGAGAGCATGATAGGGCAGAGACAGGAAAGAATGGGGATGGTGGGAGGGGACACTATAAATAGACTGAACGATGGTCAAGAGGTGGGACTAGTAGTAGGTTCCATTTCTCACCAACTTCCAAGACCCAAACCCACTGACTCTCTGATGTACCCTGGGCCAGTAATGGGGACTAGAAGAGAAAGTCATGGTCACATCTACTGCCGGTTTCTCATCTCCAGGGATAATTCCAAGACCAAGAGAACAGCCTGTCGTGGCTCTGGGAATGGGAGATGCTGTGGGGGCCCAGGAAGCTGACGTCACTTCCTGCCTTGTCCACTCGACCCAATAGTCTTCATTCCTACCCTTCTTGCACCTGATACCAAGACTGCTCAATTCAACCTGCCTACACTGGTGGACAAGGAGGCTAGGGATGAACTGCTTTTCATGGCTCTTCATTCCTCTGGCTCACTCAGGGCCCTCAGAACAAGAAAGAACTCTTTGTGATGGTGCTAGACAGGAGGACTACCACTCAGAAAGAAAACTATTTTATACGAAAATATATTTAACTATGCTATCACTTAATCTATAATATGTATATTTAATAATACTTAATTGTTTAATATTAAAATTTCATTCCTCCACACAAATCCCGTTTTAGTAGCACATTTGAATACCCTGAATAAAATCCAGTACGTTTTCTTGAGCCAATAATCCTGTTATAGATTTTATTGACAGTAACAAAAGAAAAGCAGATTTTCCATAAGCTGCCTAAGAAAGGAAGCATTAATCAATAAGTTAAAAAGACTGTAGAATGGCAGCATGAGTAGCTCAGCAAATCCCCAATGATAAAACTCAAAAAAGTTATTCTCCAAAAAGCAATGACAAAATTCAAAAGAAAAAAAAAGTCAAAGATGACTGTTTCAGGACTCTGGAAGTGGTCCAAAGGAACACAGAAAATTAAGAAGCATTTATTCAAATAACACTATTGAGCCTCACGTAAGAACAGAGGAAGTCTGTACGTTTTAGCGTGAGGCACACACCCACATGCACACCCATCCCCACTTGCCAGCTGATAATTCTACCAAGGTGAAGGAAGCCATGAAAACCTGTGGTTTGGCTGCCAAAGGAAGCCGTTCTGATTTGGAGCAGAACACAGAAAAACCTCATGTCCCTAGGCATTGTCAGAAACAGGAGCAGTCCCAGAGACAAAAGAATAGGGAAAGACAAAAGTTGTGATCTTATTTGAGCCAAACAACAGAGCAGCAGACAAGCCAGAAATTTACCAAGGAGACATGGCAGGTGAGGAAGTCGCAGTAGATAATCATCAACTTCCATATATCCCTGGGGTTCTGGAAGGCAGTGTATAAGAGCAAGGCTGTACACACCCCCAGTAGAGACTGGAAAGGACCCTCACTATCCATATTCCTATCAACAAAGAATTCAATATCCAGCAAAACTATCCTTCAAAAATGAAGGCAAAATAAAGACACTACCGGATAAGAAAATTCATTGCTATCAATCCTTCACAAACACATTCAGAAGACAGAGAACACTTTTCAGCTCATTCTATGAGGTTAATACCAAATGTCAAATACCAAAGCTACATAAAGATATCATAATTAAAGGAAACTACTGAGCAATACCCCCCAGGAATACAAATACAAAGATCCTTAACAAATATTACAAACCAGATCCAGGACCATATAAAAAGGATCATATACCATGACTAAGTTTATAACATTTGAAAATCAACTAATGTTGTACACCATATTAGTAGGAAAAGGACAAAAAAAAATGCGTGATCATTTTAATAGGTGCGGAAAAAGGATTCCACAAAATCCAATGTTCTTTTGGGACAAAAACTCTCAACAAAGGAAATTGAAGAGGAATGTCCTCACAGAAACATTATTCATGATAGCTAAAGAATAGAAACAATCCAATTTGTGAATGGACAAACAAGATGTGGTATATCCATACAACAGAATACTATGGAGCAGTAAAAGGGAGTAAGTTACTCATGCATGCTACAACATAGAATAACTCATAAACAGTATGCTAAATAAAAGAAGCCAAATGCAAAAGATGACATATTGTATGATTCTATGTATATGAAATAGCCAGAAAAGGCAAATCTACAAAGATAGGCAGATTAGTGGTTGCCTGGGGCTGGGATGGAAAAAGAGACTGAATGCAAATGGTCACAAGAAATCTTTGGGAAGGTAATGAAAATATTCTAAAACTGGGTGTAGTAATGATTGCACACAAATCTATAAAGTTACTCGGAATCACTGAATTGCACACTTAAAATGGGTTAATTTATGGCATGTAAATTAAACCACAATAAAGCTGGGATAAAGAGCCTAAAGAGACCAATACCACAGTGACTAAAAAGTGATTGTTAAAAAAAAATTATGATGAAACCCTCCTCCCAGACCATGAGAAGTGTTTCAGTGGAGGGGAGATCTTTTGTCAGAGGTACCTAGAACTGGGGTCACTGAACTCTGGCCCGTGGGCCAAATCAGGCCCACCACCCATTTTGCTCAGATCCACCATAAGCTAAGAATTGTTTTCCCATGTTTTAATGGTTGAAAAAATCCCAAAGAAAGAATCTCTCATTTCATGTGAAAATTACATGAAGTCGTAATCTTAATGTCCATAAATAAAGTTTATAGAAATATACACATGCTCATTCTTTTTTTTTTTTTTTTTAAATTTTTTTTTTCAACGTTTATTTATTTTTGGGACAGAGAGAGACAGAGCATGAACGGGGGAGGGGCAGAGAGAGAGAGAGACACAGAATCGGAAACAGGCTCCAGGCTCTGAGCCATCAGGCCAGAGCCTGACGCGGGGCTCGAACTCACGGACCGCGAGATCGTGACCTGGCTGAAGTCGGACGCTTAACCGACTGCGCCACCCAGGCGCCCCTACACATGCTCATTCTTTACAACATTGTCTGTGGCTGCTTTTGTACTACAAAGGCAGAGTTGAGTGGTTGCAACGGAAAACTTATGGCCTACAAAACCTAAAATATTTGCTCCTTGGCCCTTTACAGAAAAAGGGAACACCTGTTCTAAAGTAGCGCTTCTTTATTCTGAATGTACATTAGAACCATCTGGGAGTTTAAAAAAAAATATTCTCAACTGAATTCCATCAGCTTCCTTCCCCTTTGCCCAACGAATTACACTGACAAACTTCAGACAGTGTAGTTTTTAAAAAGCTCTTTAGCTGATTCCAGTCACCAGGACTACGGTTCACTGTTCTCCATCAACCATGGACACAAGACCAGAGGCCTTGAGTTTTATTTTCACATCACATCCAATTGTGAAAATGAGTACACAAAGCCAGCTTTAGGTCAGTGATCTGAAACGAAATCCCTGGCAGATTAAATGTACCTATCTGTGACAAAGCTACCTTGTTCTCGAGTCTCCTGAAAAGAAGGGACCAAGACAACTGCTGCCTCCCAGTCAGTGTTTCAAGACACATTAACTGAGCTGGTCACTATTAACCAGTCCCTGCGACAAAGCACCTCCAGAAGGAGGATTTCCGCTGAAGAGCACCAAACCTGAAAACAGAAAGATACAATCAGAAATAACACACGGTTCTGGAATTTGTAACGGTGAAAAAAATAAAAGCTGGACATGATCAAATGCAGAATAGAACTATGGGAAGTATATTTGTTTAAAACATATGAAAAACAGGTGTATTCTCAAAAGGTGAAGCCCGTGAAGGACAACTCAGAAAGAAATATTTATAAATGAAAACTGATAATATAATTGTGAGTGCCCTTGATAAGGAATAAAGGGTAAGAAATCTTAACTAATTATTAGTGTGGCTATATGGAAAATTATCTGATTCACTCACTCATACACACAAACCAACAAACATGGAATATCAGCTGTGTGCAGGGTGCTGTGTTCTAATGAGGCCATATTTTTAAAAGCATAAACTAAACACAGAAGAACTCCTATTTTTGAAAAGAGTATGTTTAAAAATTTATTTTCAAAAGGGGCGTGGATATACAAGAATATTTACAGAAAAGCTCAGAATAAGCTAAGACATTCAAGATAAATGGTACCTAAAATCACGTCACAGGGCAATGAGAATAAGAAACAAAAAGTGATGTTGCTTGGAGCAGGTGGTATAATGCTGTTTCATGGAGCCTAGTGGAAAATTCAGGGCGCTTCAACATCTTCTTTTCTTTCATCTTCTCCACTGGAGAAACTATTTTCCAGTTTAAATAAGAAACTGGAATCCAAGACAAGAGGTAAAATGAGTTAAAACAATATAGGACACAGGTGCCTTATACTGACTTCCAGGTGCCTGCCTGAGACAAATCGCATCGGGGCCCCCACAAAAGTTGCAAATGTGATCACAAATCACTGTCAATAGTCTCTGAGGATAGAGACCAAGAGTTCTGAGCCAGATCAGTGGTATTCCACTTTTCAAATGAGAGAAGAGAAGGAGGTAGATTTTAAAGGTAAAGTTTCAAATCAATGCCTGATTAAAGTCTAGAAAGACAGTCAATGAAACAGGTGGTTAATGGGCTCTTGGAAAAAAGCTGACTCCAAAGGGTTAGAAATCACTGCAATTTGTGGCACCATACACAGCTAAGGTTTTTTGTTGGATATCACATGTCTTTTAGTTCTCACACCACCTCAGTGAGGTGCATGGCATACTGCCATGATACAGACACAGACATCAAGGCTCCTAAACATCAACTATATTTGTCCAAAGTTCTGCTGTAAGTGACCGAGCTACAATGCAAAATCAATTCACACCAGACTAACCTTATTTAAAATTACTTTAATTAAAAAGCCTACTTGGTCCCATGTAATGCATCTTGCTGTGAACTCTAACTTGTCTGACATTAATAGCAACACTCCAACTTTCTTGTCCAGACTGTACGTGTGTGTGGGTGTGTGTGTGTGTGTTTTCTATTGCTATATAACAAATCACCACAAACTCAGTGGCAATGCCACTTTGCCGCTAAAGGTACTATCTACCATTTCCATGGGTTAGGGGTTTCTGGGTGTTTTAGCTGGGGCCTCTGCTCAGGGTCTTGCAAGGCTGAAATCAAAGCGTTGCCGGCTGATATATCATCCAGAGGACTCCACTGACCAGGGCAAGATCCTTCCCCGAGCTCCCTCAGGCTGTTGGCAGAACTTGTTTCCTTACAGTTGCAGGACTGAGGTCCCCGTTGTCTTCTAGCTGTGACTTTCCTCCTAGAGGCTGGTCTCAGGCCCTTGCCACATGGCCTGTGCCCTCCCAGCGACAGGGAACATCCCTGGTGTCACACTTGTAATCTCTCTGACTTTCCCTTCTGCTATCATCCAGAGAAAATGCTTTGCTTTTAAAGGGCTCATGGGGGGCGCCTGGGTGGCGCAGTCGGTTGGGCGTCCGACTTCAGCCAGGTCACGATCTCGCGGTCCGGGAGTTCGAGCCCCGCGTCGGGCTCTGGGCTGATGGCTCGGAGCCTGGAGCCTGTTTCCGATTCTGTGTCTCCCTCTCTCTCTGCCCCTCCCCCGTTCGTGCTCTGTCTCTCTCTGTCCCAAAAATAAATAAACGTTGAAAAAAAAAATTTTTTTTTTTAAAAAATAAAGGGCTCATGGGAGTAGGTCAGGCCCATCTGGACAATTCCCTTTCCTAATGGCCAGCTGTGCCAGATCACATGACACAATCATAGGGCGGGGAGGGGGATACGCAGGGCTTGTATACCAGGATGGGGTCAGATGGAGTGGACCTTGAGGATGATCTTAAAATTCTGCCAAGCACCACATTCATTTCTTTATTTTTATCTTTTCTACATTACTATGTTTAAGTGGGTCTTTCACAATAGCACTGACTTTGCTTTTTTATTAAATCTGAGCATCTTTACTTTTTAATAAATAACTTTAACAAATTCACATTAACTGGGAGACTATATTTGATCTTCCTGTGTCATTTTATCTTGTGCTTTCTTGTTGTCCCCTTGCCCTCCTACCAGCTTCAATATCTTTTCCTGCAGGGATCAAAGCTTCCTTTGATCTTTCTTCTCTTTCTCTGGTCATCCAGAAGTTCTATGTAGTCTCTTCAATTTTTTAAGCAATTACCTGCATGTTTTTAAACTATTTAATCCTATTTTCTCTATCATCATAAAGAATAAAACAGTATCTGAAGATAGGCCTATGAAACTTTCCCTCTCCTTCTTACCCCCCGCCACTGCCACATTAAAGAATCATAGCCTTATTATTCAGATGAGAATATTAATGCTTTTCATGACTCTTAACAATGATGTCATGTTAAGCTGTACAATCATTAAGAACAATTATGGGGGCGCCAGGGTGGCGCAGTCGGTTAAGCGTCCGACTTCAGCCAGGTCACGATCTCGCGGTCCGGGAGTTCGAGCCCCGCGTCGGGCTCTGGGCTGATGGCTCGGAGCCTGGAGCCTGTTTCCGATTCTGTGTCTCCCTCTCTCTCTGCCCCTCCCCCGTTCATGCTCTGTCTCTCTCTGTCCCAAAAATAAATAAAAACGTTGAAAAAAAAATTTAAAAAAAAAATTTAATTGAAAGAGAGACCTCAGATTAAAGGAAAATGAAATATAAATAAGTAGTGGGTAATTAAATTTACAAAATTTGAGTTAGTGTTACATAATTGTTTTTTTTTTTTTAATTTTTTTTTTCAACGTTTTTATTTATTTTTGGGACAGAGAGAGACAGAGCATGAACGGGGGAGGGGCAGAGAGAGAGGGAGACACAGAATCGGAAACAGGCTCCAGGCTCCGAGCCATCAGCCCAGAGCCCGACGCGGGGCTCGAACTCACGGACCGCGAGATCGTGACCTGGCTGAAGTCGGACGCCCAACCGACTGCGCCACCCAGGCGCCCCACTTTCAATTAAATTTTTAACGGACTGGACAATTTTAGCAATTCTGAGTTCTTGGATGGGCTGAGGAGTCCTCTGGGTTGAGGACTAGAAGGTATTCCCTTGTTTCTGGCTTGTTGATGAAGCTCCTATTATTTTGATAGGCCTTTCAAATGAGGTTAAGTGCATAGGAATAACTGTGATTTCTGAGGGCAAAATACATACTTAAGGTAGCAACAACAACAACAAAAACAAAACCAGAAAAAACCAAAACAAAACAAAAAACCCATGAAAACATCCAGGCATCTCTGACTAGCTGTGGACCTTATGCATATCCTTCAATGGGGCCCAACCAAATCACCTTAGAGACTCTTCCAGATGTACAAGTCCAGACTGTATAAAACAAATAAAAATATTAATATTTTATAAACACACTACTCCATAAAAGCAGAAAAACTAAGTTCCAGCAAAACATTAATGAAATCTACTGATACGCATATAAAGATTCAGGGTCACACAGTGAGGGACAATAAATATAAAAATGAATACTTCTGCATAAAGAACCTAGTCAATGGTATTGCAATAGTGTAGTACAGTCCTTGTGAGGAGCACAGCATAATGGATAAACTTGTTGAATCACTATGCTATACGCCTGAAACTAATGTAAGCTTGTGTGTCAACGCCGCTCCGATAAAAAATTTCAAAGGACAAAAAAATCAATGTTTCTCTCAGTACCCTGCTTCTAAAGGAAAGTAGAAACTTATAAACAATATTTCTTCCAAGGATATGTACAATCGCGTTATTTTACAATTTAGGGAAAAGGAAATAAACTTCTGATGAACCCTTAATATTCATCCAACAATGTCATAAGCCATTAAGACTCTTATGATTGTTTTTAGGCTCCATTTACAATTGTTTTACAGTGACGTGGCTCAAAGTTTAGAAAGTATGGAAAAGTTTACAATGAAGGGTCTCCTCCCGGGCACCTGGGTGGCTCAGTCGGTTAAGTGTCCGTCTTTGGCTCAGGTCATGATCTCAAGATCCATGGGTGTGAGCCCCGTGTTGGGCTCTGTGCTGACAGCTCAGAGCCTGAAGCCTGCTTCAGATTCTGTGTCTCTTTACCCCTCCCCCGCTCACACTCTGTCTCTCTCTCTCTCTCTCTCTCTCTCTCTCAAAAATAAATAAAACATTTAAAAAATGCTTTTAAAAGAGAAAGGTTTCTTTGCCCTTAATTCTGTCCTTCAGCTACCAACTGCACTCCCTACAGTCAAACCAAGTTATTTGTTTCCCATATATCCTTCCAGAGATATTTCATCCATATACAGACTCTTTCTCTCTCTTCCCCCTCTATCTTTCCTCTTCCTGCTCCCCTTCTGTCTCTCTCTCTATATATATATATTTTTTAAATTTTTTGTTCCTTTTGATAAAATTGTATCATTCAGTTGTCCTGAAACTTATTTTTTACTTAACATATCTTGGAGATCTTTGTATATTAAGACTGCTTCCTCCCTCATTCTTTTTTATAACAATGTAATATTCCATTGTCCACATATACCATGGTTTATTTTTCCAATAACTTAGTGGTATATATATTAAACAATATTACAGTTAAAACCTCAAGTATGCCATTGCAAATGTGTGAAGTACATATGCAGGATAGTTCTGAAGATGATGAAATCACTAGGTTATAGGCTACACATACTATAATTTTGATAGTTATAGCCACACTGCTCCCCAGAAAGCAAATAACAATTTATACTTTCATCTAGTAATGTATGAGCCTACTATAGCATGATTTTTTTGAAAAGGTTGCAAAGTGCATGATTTAATTTATGACACTTTTTAAAAATAATTTATTGTCAAAGTGGCTTACATACAACACCCAGTGCTCATCCCAACAAGTGCCCTCCTCAATGCCCATCACCCATTTTCCCTCTCCCCCACCCCCACCCCCCGTCCACCCTCAGTTTGCTCTCTGTATTTAAGAGTCTCTTGTGGTTTTCCTCCCTCCCTCTCTGTTTGTAACTATTTTTCCCCCTTCCTTTCCCCCATGGTCTTCTGTTAAGTTTCTCAAGTTCCACATATGAGAGAAAACATTTGATATTGGTCTTTCTCTGACTGACTTATTTCACTTAGCATAATACCTTCCAGTTCCATCCATGTTGCTGCAAATGGCATGATTTCATTCTTTCTCATTTCCAAGTAGTATTCTGTTATATATATAAGCCACATCTTCTTTATCCATTCGTCAGTTGATGGACATTTAGGCTCTTTCCATAATTTGGCTACTGTTGAGAACGTTGCTATAAACTTTGGGGTACATGTGCCCCTATGCATCAGCACTCCTGTCTCCCTTGGGTAAATTCCTAGTAGTGCTATTGCTGGGTCGTATGGTAGTAAATATAGCATGATTTTTAATAGCTCCAATGCACACTATATGGTATTTTCAAATTTCTGTCCCCAATTTTTTGTTTGTTTTTTGTGTGGCTGTTTGGGATGAGTGTACGAATACTCAAATGGGCTCTGATTTTTGCTCCAAACATCCTGGCTCCTCTCACTCTCTTCTCCCTATGACACATGAATACCACAAAACACACTATCGCTATAAAGCTTCAGGACATATTGAAATGATTAGTGTCCAGAATCCATTAAATTTGAGCATCTCTACAAAGCCCATAAAAACACTAAACTCAACATAAAAGCAGCAGAGTGCTGGTGAGTTCTTGGTTCCATGAATCAATGTCTAATGAGAATTGATTTAACAGGCTCCAGGGGACCTTATCTTATTGCTAATAAAAGAAATCCCATCCGGTACTATCCTACATTGCCTAGATATTAAATAAGGCTTATGATGATTAAGCACCAGAAAAGTTAATTAAGAGGTAATTCCAGGGGAATGTACTGATCTCACAGAGCAGTGGTCTTCTATTGGATAAATAAGGAGGGGAAGGCAGTTACCAAAGTCGAAGCACTACACAGAGGCACCGCAACACACAGTCATGCTGCCTCCAGCCCATCCCACTTCAGCCCTCATCCACCGAGACCTTTCTCTCAACACTGAAGGGACACTCATTTTCACTTCACCTTCAGGACCTGCGCTATCATGGGATCCCCACCTGGTAAAAAGCACAGGAAACCAGGGCAAGATGTTTGCCACTTATTTTTCATCATCGGATGGGACCACCATAAAACCTTAACAATATTAAACCAAAGGGTAAGGTCTATAAAAATATAGAACTAAGAAGAATGTTGTCATAAATTATGGTGGTCATCCAAGCAATTATGCCCAAAAGTTTAATAAGCTCTATAGCTCATCCATATCAGAGACAGAAAATCTCTAGAGCATGAAGATTGCTTTACATCCCTAAACATGGTCTCAGTCGTGGGTGTCCCAGATGGGTCAAGAGTCAAGGACATCAGAAATAAGAGTGCTTATATGGGCACTCCATTATCGTGTCTTTAGGCACAGCACTGTTCCAGAGCCAACAAGTATCTCATTTAATTCTTTGAAAGCTATTTGTCTTTGCTGATTAAATTGACATATCTAAAACACAAAAGAAGTTTGCTAATTCCTATTTCTATAAAATCCAAACATCTGAGATGTCAGATATGAATTTCTAGGAGAGAGTCTCAGCAGGGTTCATATGACAAAATTTTTATTCTGGAACGAAGTATATAGGGCTTGTTGTTTCTTATATTAGTGGTGGTCCTTTCTGCCTTCCAAGCCAGACATATGAGATCAAAGGAAACTCCAGTGACAGGGCTCTCGTTTGTTATTCTGACCTCCACTTAACCCCCATTTCCTATTCTGAATGCACAGAGAGGTACTAACTCCATGAGGCTGCTATCACTGTTATGTTGTAGGTGGAACTGAGCTCCATTTGCTTAATTGACAATAAACAGAGAACCGTGCCAAACAGCACTTGCCATAAAGATCTTAACACAGGGCGTGTTCCCTTGGATTCGGTCCACAAGTTTCAGAAGAAGCAAATATGAAATGTTTCACCAGTGAGCAAAAAATGGGCAGGCAGCTGGCACTACCCTCTGGAAACCAACTTGATGGCGTGTCCCATAGCCTGGAAAAGTTTCATCTCACACATTTAAGCCAGTCATTCTGTTTTCAGGAATGGATTTTAAGGAAAAAAGACTGGGAAGATGACAAAATTTCATTATATACAAGGATATTTGTTGCAACATTCTTTATAGTATAAAAATCATAAATATCCCAAATATCAATCAAGGAAGGGTTAACTAGATTAAGAAGCAAGCAGGGCACCTGCGTGGCTCATTCGGTTAAGCATCCGACTCTTGATTTCAGCTCAGGTCATGATCTCACAGTTGGTAGATGGAGCCCTGCGTCAGGCTCCGCACGTGGCATGGAGCCTGCTTAAGATTCTGTCTCTGTCTCCCTCTGCCCCTCCCCCCTTTATCTGGCGCATGCACACCCTCTCTCTCTCAACCTCTCTCTCAAGCATGCATATGATATGATGTGATGTAATATGATACTGCAATATCACATGGCATAGCCATATCTGACAACATAGGATACTGCTTAATATAATATTAACATGGGAAAACATTACATAGAATGCCAACTTGCTTTTTAACAATCTGGCTACTGTATACACACATGCACGTACTTGCGTATATATGTATGCATGTATGTGTGTAAACTTGCACACAATTTTTAGAAGACTACAATTCCCCCATAATAGCGCTTTTCACACTGAACTGATAGAGGACTCTTCTGTTTTGCTCTCCCTCCTCCCTCCTCTGCCTTTTGCATACCTCTCTAAACACACACACACACACACACACACACACACACACACACACACACAGTGATGCCCAGGCAGACACAGAAAGTTTTGTGAGGGCAGGATCTTGTCTGTCCTGCTCACAAACTCTTCCCCAGAATACAGCAATGCAAACCATGAAGCTCAGTAAATACCCATTAAAGGCAATAACTGGTAATAAATGCTGAATATCTAGAAGGCAACTCACCACTGTTTTCTAAAGTGGTTATTTCTAAAGTGTGCAATTATGCAAAATTTTAAGTTTCTTTTTTTAATGTTTGTTTATTTATTTTTGATAAAGGGGGGGATGGGAGGGGCACAGAGAGAGGGAGACAGAAAACCCCAATCAGGCTCCACACTGTCAGTGCAGAGCCTGACATGGGGCTTGAACCCATGAACCGTGAGATAGTGACCCGAGCTGAAATCAAGAGTCAGATGCTTAACCAACTGAGCCATCCAGGCACCCCTTCTTTAAGTTTCTATACCATTTTCTTAGTTTTGTATGCTGTCACATGTTTGTAATCAGAAAACATTTTTAAATAAATGAATTTTAACAGATGGAATTATATTTATTTGCTGCCTAATACATTTCTATTCCCTTGTTTGGTTTACTAAACACATAAGTGCACAAAATGAGTAATGTCTCATTATCTATCCAAGTAGAACAGAACACTGAGCATTAAGAAGAATAAAAGGATTCATTTTGTCTCTGTTAAGACAAGAAATGGGGTCCAATAATCCATAAATCTGATAGAAAATAAAACAGACCTTGAAAAGAGAACAAAGCCAAGAACACATCCTCATTGTTGGCAAAAAATCTAACATAACATTCACAATTTTTTTACTGTATTATCTACTTAAAGAGAGCTGTGGTTTGAACAATACAATTCAATGTTCCTTTGGAAAACAGAGAACAATATCTTTCCACAACGCTGCCTTTTCCTTCATAGGGTCCTTACCCACCTTACAAAGGGGACTTAGAAGTTTCAAATGTTACCTAAGACCTTCCTTCCGACTTTTTTCATTTAAACACATGTTCATCGTAAAAAAAATCTTCAAATACAATAAAGTATAAAGGAAAACTATTCATAATGCCACCAAGAAATAGCAATGATATTATTTTGTGTATTTCCATGCAGACCTGTGTATATATGATTCAGCTATATGAAAATATACACACTTACAAAATGTATACTTTAGCATATATATTTTATTGACCATGTCTACTATTATACACATGTTATACATATTTTACTTCAGGTCCTTAGCATCCCTGTCTATCTTTAAAAGAGGGAGACTAGGGGCACTCAGATGGCTCAGTCGGTTATGCATCTGACTTGATTTCAGCTCATGGCTCATGACATTAAGCCCTGCATCAGGCTCTGCACTGACTACATGGATCCTGCTTGGGATTCTCTCTCTCCCTCTCTCTCTGCCTCTCCCCTGCTCGCATGCTCTCTCTCTCTCAAAATAAATAAGTAAAACTTCAAAAAAAAAAAAGAGGGAGACTAATAAGAATGAGCAGAAATAGGCTGATAAATTACATCTATATAGTGTGTATAGTGAGTTTGAATCATGTGTTTGCATACACAGCAATGTATATGTGTGCAGATATATGTACATATGCATAATTACTAATACATCTATTTATACACACACAGATTATAACCTCCTTAATTCTACTTCTGGAATAGGTCCCATTTTATTAATATAGATTCATTTCCTTATTGGAACACTGGCGGCTTTCACTCATTTCACTGTAGTACCCTGCCATTAATTGTTACATGATGGTTCTGTGATTTTTATTTTTTTTTTCAACGTTTTATTTATTTTTGGGACAGAGAGAGACAGAGCATGAACGGGGGAGGGTCAGAGAGAGAGGGAGACACAGAATCTGAAACAGGCTCCAGGCTCTGAGCCATCAGCCCAGAGCCCGACGCGGGGCTCGAACTCACGGACCGCGAGATCGTGACCTGGCTGAAGTCGGACGCTTAACCGACTGCGCCACCCAGGCGCCCCATGTGATTTTTAAACACAATGATTGCAGAGCTTCAAATGATTACAGTTCTACATTATTTTCCCCAAATGTAAGCAGCAAAAACATGAAAGGAAAACAATCTTTTTAGATATAAGCGATTTTTTTCCCTTTACAAAACTAACGTAAGCAATTTGCAAAAAAATTCCACGAAATACAAAAGAGACTGCAAACCCCTAGGCACTGTCCTATCAACCTAAAACAATCACTATGAGCCATTTGCTTTTTCTTGCTAGCTTAAAGACACATGTTCAGGTGCACAGGCGTGCTTTATTAGATGTAATTTCAATGGTCGTAACATTTTAGATCTTGCTTTTTTTTTTTTTTTTTTTAACTACTACTCGCCTATTTGTCATGTCTGGTCCATTTCCCACAGTCTCCACGAACGTCTGCAGAAAGAACCCTCCCATGCAAAAATGTTGCCCGCTCTGGCTGTTTCCGTTTTCTCGCTGGTCGCTCTTTTCCCGCTGTCTGACAGAACTGGCCTCTTCCCTCAGAGGTTGGCCGGCAAAGACAAAGAGTGAACCACCAGTCAGCTGCTTTTGGGGCTCACTGGGAAATTCATTAATGGGATTTGGAATTTTAAATGTGAAATCAAAGTGCGATTTGGGGTGCAGCGTGCAGCTTTTCTGGGTCCAGAAATTACATTTTGAGGTTGGTGTGACAATCGAATGGCCGATGACAGAGCTTGGTTAAAATATCTGAGGCGGGGGCCCACAGAAGCTGACTGAGTTATCAGTGTGGTGGCTGGCCGGGGCTGACCAACATGGATCATCACAGGAAATGAAGCATCTCCTGGGAGGAAGGGAGATCATGGGGGTGGGGTGGGGGCGGCATGAAGCCCGGAGCCAGCTGTAAGGGTACAAACACCAGCTTCACCACTTGGGAGGTATGGAGTATCCGACACCTCTCTGTGCCTCAGCTTTCTCCTCCGTTACCTAGTGGCCACCAGAACGGCTAATATTACGAGAGAAAGTACAAGTTCTGATGAGGATAATCAGAACCTTTAGAGGTGCGAACTGGTGCAAAACCACTTGACAATATCTTCCCTAGCAATACACTCGTGCTTCTGACAGGAAATCCCACTCCTTGGTGTGTACGTGACAGAAACCCATCCACGTGGTCTCATCAAGACAGAGTGCTCACGGTGGATGTAACTGCAACAACCCCAACTAGGCACTATGCAGATGGCCATACAGACAGTCGAATACACTGAATACTATGGAACAGTGAGACTACACAATCCATAATTACACGTATCATGTGGATGAATCTCGAAACAATATTGAGCAAAAGAAGCCAAACTCAGAAGAGAATATATACTCTGTGAGTCTATTGCTCAAAAGTAGGCCAAACTGATCCTGCCACTAGAGGCACAGATTGGCCTTCTCTTTGAGCAATAGTGACTAGAAGCGGGAAGAGTGGCTTTTGGAAGCTGGTCACGTCTGTCCTGCTTCTCGATCTAGATGCTTGTTATACGGGGGCATTCAGTGTCAAGGTTGGTGCCAACCATGTCTTCTCCCAGCACAGAGACCACGGTTTTACTAAAGGTAGCTGGCTGCTGCTTCTCTGTGCCCTCATCCTTAATTTCTTCTTCTTCTCATTTGGATCCTATTCTCTCTCTCTCTTTATAATTCTATCTCTGATTTAATTCACTGCAGTTCTAAATTATCCCTCTTCCTCCCCCAAAAGCTCCTACCTATCATATATACAGAAGGAGGTTAATTCTCCCCTGGTGACAATTCAGGGAAACCTAACACTCTCTCAGCGCCACTAACATGTAATTCACTATCGTCATGGAAGGTGGAGTCAGCAGTGGCCGTAATTTACCAGTTAACCTATCATTAGTTATTTTCATTTTTCTTATTAAATCGTATCTTTCAGGCCTTGAAGCATTTTGCAGCTCATATTTGAGCCCCTTTCATTAGCTCCCTTTTCATTTGGGCTCATGCACGGAGGTCTAAGAGAGGCCACACTGGATGTGACTGGACAAACTCCAGTCCCTCTGAATGGTGACAAGCCTTGAATATATAAATACTGGGCGGTCCACATCACAGAGACCGGTTGGACCTGAGGATAAAGAGCGGGCGTGTGTTGGAACTCCGATGCAGAGGCTTCGCCCCAGCCTGAGATGCTGTTCAGGGGTGCCCCGGTACAGAGAAAGCACACTGGGAATGTCCACACCGTTTTCCCACTCAGAAATGACGAGGTGAAGGACACGGGTAAAATGTACCAGATTTCCGCCTCAGAAACCTTGGTGTAAATAAAAGTGTCAGAGACCCCGACTCATAAGAAAAGAGTACTTAGTGAGAGCAGCATAGCAGTCATACGGAACAACCTTGCCGTCGTCCCGGCAAACACACATCCTGCCCCAAGTACACTGAAGGCGGCCTTGTCTGTCTTTGGAAGATGAACACACTGACGTCAGGCCGCTGTTACCGGGAAGGCGGCCAGGTTCATGCACCTGATGTTAAATATCCTGGCTGGAAAAGGAATCCTCAGCATGGGCGGACGTTAACACAACCACGGCCAGTCGTGCCAGGCAGCGATCTGACAAACAAGGGCAGGAACAAAGGACAGGTCTGGTCTGCAATGACCTTTTCAAACTATCTGTTGATCCCTTAAGCTAAACTGTCCATTCTTAATGGTGCAAGCCAAGAAAAGCGCAGCACGGTTTGACAGAAGGAACCGCAAGACTCTAGTCTCTCTTTCTGCAGTTTACTCCTGGGGTCTGTGCAAAAACACATGCAAAATGCTAACACCTCGGACAGATCATCTCCAATGATATATACATATACATATACATATACATATACATATACATATACATATACATTTATATATATATGGCTAAATATAAATCACAAATGCTTAAGAGAGTGCTTAGAGCCCTGGGAAGAATCTGCCAGAAATCCTCATCTGCCGTGATGTAAACATATGCCTACATGCTGCTGTTACAGGATCTGACTTCTGGTTCTTCCTGCCCCTCCCATCTCCAGAGTTTCATTGCGAAACACCTGGCTGTGCGCTCAGACATGGCCAATGTGAACGTCCCGGAGAGACCTCTTTGTTCGAAGATCGGCAGCCCACCCCACCACATCGTGCTGGCTTTCTGGAGACAGCGGGGCTCTCAGGTTATGTTCACGCCTCAGCCATCTGATTGACCTTCAGTGGCCGTCTCTCACTCCTTCCTGTCTCCGTCTAGCTCCACGAATCCCCAGCGCTCCTCTGTAGAGGCTGCACTGGCCATACTGTGGTTCTGTGGTTCTGTCTCCTCCTATGAGGGGACTGTAGCTAGTTAGCTTGTGTTCCCAAACTCCCCAAAGATAATGTGATTCAGAATGAGAAGCTAGAATTCTTGGCATTCTGGGAAAGCTCAAAATTGTAAGTTTCTTGAAAACTTACTTCACCATACTCACTTCTTCATACCCTCTCGTCTTTACTACAGATACCTAAAAACTGTTTAAGAAAAACAAATATTCTGTTTAGTAGAACTTACAAAGGACTGTGGTCTACGCCAAATATTCAAACACTGGAAAACAAGAGTGAACGTTACATGGTGGTACATGAATAATGAAATATTTGATATCCTAGCAAAGTTAACAATTCCACACGGCTTTAATGTTGAAATGGCCAAAAGGACTTCTTTTGTTTCAAAAACTTGTATCTTGAAATATCACTCACGGAATCTGACTAAAGTACACTATGCCTACACACTTTTAATATTTATTCCATTTGCAAACAATGTCTTGGGTTCACAGCAGCCAGGGCTATAGACCCACACTTGTAACACGGAAAGAGATGTAAGCAAGAATGACCACTGAGACCATGATTGCTTCTCTCCTGACTGCTCTGTCCTGTTCCCAGAAATGTTGACCTTCACCTTCAACATCATGTGTCTGTGGCTTTTGTCCCTGCCCTTGCTTGACATCAGTGGACTCCTTCAAACTAATAACATCTCTCCATTGATTGGTAAGCTTCATTTCTCACAGAAAAATTCTAACACTTCCTCCTATTGTCATGAGGCCTCTACCGATTTTTCTAGGGATTTGGGAAAGTGTGCAAATACCCTGAGTCATGCTGGGAAGGAATCCCCACGTGGAGACACATGCCAAGACTCCCAGTGGGGATGTCTGGCCTCCTGCTCTCCTCATTGTTTCCCACACAGCTATTTCCCCAACACTCTGGCTCACCTCCCCACCCTGAAACTGCAGGAAGGCTCCTGCCCTCTTCCTAACTCCTGGGCTGTATTTGACAATCCGCTCAGCTCATGAATGTGCTTTATGCTTTAACTCCACCGTTCTCTGAGCGCTGACTGTTTCTGTGATTTACAGAATCCCTTCTTGCCTTGTGCCCCAGCAGCTCCCCGTCTTTGACAACTGTCACTCCAACTGTGCGCACCCATGTTGGAGACTTTCCAGTCCCTCGAGGCCCACTTTATGGCTGCCTCACCCTGTGATTCCTGTCCAAGCACTGTTAAAAGAATTCTAAACTGAGGGTTGGGGGCTGGGGCAGACAAGCACAAGGAACACGATCTGAACTCAGGACGCGTGGTGTTCTAGAGAGGGAGCTGTGTGTCTTGGCAAAGAGCTCAGCCCCAGATCCCCTATCCCAGTTAATGCCTGAGCACAGAGCAATACCAGTAGAGACAGGGATGTTGTCATTGACACACAAGTCAGGGGAGTGAAACAAAACATCACCCGTCATAGAAGGAGGAAAGGGATCAGCCTGAGAACGGGAGAAGGAAGCACAAGTTGGGGGTTTCTCTCTCTCTTTTTTTTAAAGGTCATCTCATTTGTATTCACTGCATATTTTTATTATCCACATCTTGGGTAACACACCAATCCCATCCAGTCTCTGGCCTTTTAACCACATAAACACATAATAACCACCTGACAAAGACCTTGTTCAGCCACTGCCTTGGAACCTTCCCACTTGTATTTAACATGTTCTCACTCAGACCCTGTCTCTGGACAACTTTAAACTCAACCTTTTATCCAGAAGTTTCTGCCTCATGATGTCTGGGTTCATTCTCCACCACAGAGGTGTCCCTGTCACCCGGTTCTTGGCTTTTTCAAAATGACTTTTGCCACTTTCGCTTAGAAGAGAGGCAGTTTCCACCTGCTCTGCCCACTTCTTTGGTGGGGCAACTTTCAGGTTACGTCTAGCTACAGTCTCAGTGATGGAGCCTTCATCTGAATACACCTGAATAACGGACTATTCTATCACTTCCTCTGACCCTCAACTCCTGGCTGATGCCTCGCTGGAGACTGATAACACCTCTCATCTGCGGGCGCGACTCTGATTTTTAGAAACAGTAAGAATACCTCAGGTACTGCTGCTCTCTGCTTCTTCTCCAGCCGGACTCCAGAGCTAGGTCTTTATCCTGGATCACGTCCTCAGATCCTGCAGCCCAGCACACCAAGGCAGGCAAAGAAAGAAGAGCAACACTCTTCCATTCCCTCCGGCCCAGTCTCGTCCTTCCCTGAGCCGTCTGCTGCCGCCTGTGCTGTGCTGATGCCGTCTGCCTGGCACTCCAGTTTGGGCTGTCCTCGTCCAGCTCCGAGCCTGGGCTCCAGGCTCCCCGCTGCAACCTGGGCGTGGCTCTCACTCATCCTGCTTCCTGAGGCCTGTCTCAAGGGGGACCTTACACCCTACCTCCAGAAACACAGACGTGACGAGGAAAGTCTATCACTTCCGGTAGTTCCGTCCTCCTCGCTCCAGGCTTGCAGAGCTCATGCATCCCTGGAAGACTCCACACGCCACACTGCGGTCGCATGCCTGCTTCCCTGGGAGGCCAGAGCCTGTGTACTTTCAGGCACAGTAAGGGATCAGGTGCATGGCCACAGTATCCAGGGATGTTGGCTGAACTGCATCCTTAGAGAAGACAAAGGTATTAGGTACTGCCATATCACAGCACTAGCCAGTGTATGGTAGGACACTGTAATCCACGGGCTCTCCAACTTTTCTCCAACACACAGTGCTGAGTGTCACCCCCTGAGTTTCTGAGTCAATAGTCTGCAGCAGGAGAATTTCATTTCCAACAAGTTCCCAGATGGTTCTGATGTTGCTCTCTAGGTTCCGATAAAACTTCACATACAGTAACACGTGGCAGTCCAGATTTGGCCCGTGGGTCCATCGTTTGCCAATCGCTGCACGAGAAGGTTCCTAATGCTGAGCTATTCACTTTTCAGTGATGGTTGATCAGGCAAGAAATTAAAAAGCTAAGAGTTCATACTGCTGCCTCTAGATACATGCAGTTTGCCAGAGGGTCACTTATTCGAAAGTAGTTCTAGAGACTCTGTGCATTCTGTCCTTGTGTAAAATCTGGTCTACGTATTTTTAGAGGTAACACCATTCATGCAAATGTAACTTTAAATTTTATATGCAAATTATGGTTGCTTTAACATATCCAATTCAGAAGCTTGGGCCGATGCTCTGAGGAAATGCAAGCACACTGCTAGGAAGTGAGGCCTGAGGGTCTCGTCCCTGACGCTGGGCACTGTCAGTGCCTAATACACAGACCCCAGGGGTGGAGAGCAGCCTCAGTGCCATTAGCCACAAGAGTGGAGGGAGGACTGAGTGAGCTCTCAGGATCGAATGCGGGACTCTCTGACCTCTTCTGGCCCTGCACACACTAGGTCTGCAGACACTGGGGAGAGCTAAGACTCGCTCTGAGGGCACAGACTGATGGACAAAGTTACCAATTTCCAATTTGGAGGCATCTTCCAACTCATGTTCTTCTCCGTGGTGGCTCTTTATACCCTGGTGCTGGACTCTTTCCACAGTAACCTACTGCCTCTCCATGGTTGACTGTGGTGTTGGGTTTTTTCTGTATCTTTCCTGATTATCTGTCTGGTTGTTCTGTTAACTGTTCAGAGAGGTTGTTGAAGTTTCCATCTCTAATCGTTGACTTGACTACTTTTGGTTTCAGTTCTACCTGCTTTTCTCTACCTATTTTCAAGGTCTGTTGTTCGGTACATGCACATTTAAGATTCCTACATCTTCTTGGTACATCGACCCTTTTTTATGTAATGCCTTCTTCCTCTGTCTCTGGTGATTTTCTTTGCTCTGCAATATAGCTTATCCATTATAATATAGCCACTCCTGGTTCTTTTTTAATGTTTATTTATTTTTGAGAAAGAGAGAGAGAGACACAGAGCATGAGCAGGGGAGGGGCAGAGAGAGATAGAGACACAAAATTCAAAGCAGACTCCAGGCTCTGAGTTGTCAGCACAGAGCCTGACGCAGGGCTCGAACTCAGGTGACGTGAGATCATTCCATGAGCCAAAGTCGGACGCTTAACTGACTGAACCAACCAGGTGCGCCCCCTGTTGTTTTTTTTTTAATTAAGTTTTGCATAATATTTCTTTTTTCACTTTCAACCAGCCTGTATTGTTATGTTTAAGGCAGGTTTCTTACAGACAGCATATCTTTGGGATGTGTCTTTTTATCCACTTTGCTAAGTTGTGTCTTTAATTGGTTGGTGTATGTAGGCCATTTATATTTAATGTAATTATTGATATGTTAGGGCTTAAATTTGCTATTTTTTTTTCTGTTTATTCTCTTGATTCTCTATTTTCTTTGTCCTGTCTTCCTACAGGTTACTTGGGCATTTTTTAGAATTTCGTTTTGATTTATCTAATGTTTTTAGAATGTTATCTGTATAACTTTAATAGTGGTTAGTAGGTATGACATTTTATATATATATAACATAGTACTGTCTACTAATGTAGTCATTTTTACCAGTTCAGGTGAAATATATTAATCTTATCTCCCTTTAAGTCCTTTTACCCTGTTTACAATATAATTGCCTTAAATATTTCCTCTACATACATTTAGCATCACATCAGACAATGGCATAATTTTGCTTCCACTGTCAAGCATAATTTAAAAAACATATTTACCAGGGAATAAAAAATATTATATTTGCTCCTATTTTTGCTTATCAAATTCCTCTTTTCTGATGTTTTCAATTTACTTCTTTTGTCACTTCATTTCTGCTTAAAGAACTTTCTTTAGCCAGTCTTTAGTTTTTCTTCACCTAAAAATGTCTTGATTTTTCTCTTCATCCCTGAAGACTGTCTTCACTGGGTATTAGATTCTGGGTTGACAGTTCTCTCAGCAGCTAAAAAAAAAATAATAATAGTACCACTTCTTTCTGGTCTACACAGTTTCTGTTGAGAAATCTGCTGTCATTCTAATTGTTTTTCCCTTGTATGTAAGGTGCCATTTTCCTCTGGCTGTTTTCAAGATTTTTTCTTTTCTTAATTTAGAAGAGAGTTTCTTTGAGTTCACCCTGTTTTAAATTCTATCAGTTTCTTAAACCTGTAGGCTTGTGTTTCTTTCTTGACAACTTTGGCAAGTTTTCAACTATTATGTCCTCAAGTACTTTTTCAGCCCTCTTTCTCCTGAAACTCCGATAACACGAATGTAAGATACCATATTATAGTCCCACAGGCCACTAAGGCTCTGTTCATTTTTTTGTTTCATTTCACTGTCTCTCTGTTGTTCACATTTGGTAAGTTCTATTGTTGTATCTTCCAGCTCATTGATTCTTTCCTTTACCCTTTCATTCTGTTCTTGAGCTTCGGTTACTATATTTTTCAGTTCAAAAATTTCCATTTTGTTCTTCATCATACCTTCTATTTCTTTGCTCAAACTTTCCACTTCTTTGTTGAGGCTTTTCGTTTTGTTTTGTCTCCTTGTTTCTAACATGTTCAAAATTGCTGGTTGAGCCATTTTTATCAAGGCTGCTTCAAAATACTGCCTATTCCCATCATATCTGCCATCTCAGCGTTGGCATCTACTGATTGTCTACTTGCATTCAGTTTGAGATGTTCCTGGTTCTTGGTATGCAATTTTTTTGTTTATTGAAGCCTATACATGTTTGTATTATGTTCTAAGACTCTAGGTCTTATTTAAGTCTGTTTTAGCTGGCTTTCTCTGACACCAATGTGGCATTGTTGCTGCCAGATAGGGGGAGAAATGTAGGCTCCCCACTTGGCTTCTGTTGACACCCGGGGAGGAGGCTCCTCATTACTGCTGGGTAGGAACTGCAGCCCCCCAAATGGTCTTCAGTAACTCCATAGGGCAGATGGCCTCATTATCTCTGCCAATGTTGGAAGTTTTGACTCTTCCCTAGTCCTTCATGGACACCACCATGGCAGGGATGGGGAGAAGCACTTTGTTTCTGCCGGGTGCAGGTAGAAGTCTGGCTCCCTACAGGGCCCCATTTACACCACAAGAGAGGTGGGGGCTTGTTAGTGGCCATTGAAGCTAAGAGTTTCAGCTCCCTACCTGGCCTTCTCTGGGTGGGGCTGGGAGCCCCAGATCCTCTTCTTTGGTGTTTGGATCGAGGATAGAAGTTGTTGTCTACAAGTTTTCAGTCTTGTTCAGCTACTCCTTTCCTGGTTCTTTGGCTTTTGTTGGATGGTCTTGTTTGTTTGGGGGGTGGCGGGGTGGGGGGGTTGAGGCTTTTTTTGTCTATGACCATTGCATTTCCAGGCTGCCAGATATTTCACTTCCAAATCTCAGATTTATATGAGGCACAAAGAAAGCCCAGGGAACTTGCCACTGTGTCATTCTTCAGTTCCAGGGGCACTTAGCCAGTCTGCCTTCTTCCAGCTACCTTTCACAGTCTCCTTCCATTTGTCTAGATATAGTGTCTGGCGTTTTTAGTTGTACTTAGCAGAAGGAATAGGGAGAAGTACCTCTGTTCCACTTCCCGGAAGCAGAAATCAGCCAGCTGTTGGCATTTGTACAACGTACCTAGAGCTGGGCTGTAATATCCCACGTGAATATGCATGAGTTTCATAATGAAGGATGCAAATTCATTTCTCAATTTTCAAAATCAAATGCCTTAAAAAACAAATTTATTTTAAATCATGATTATTTGTATTTCAACAATACAGTGGGCTTAAATTAAATATTCCCTTGAAAGTAGGTGGGGGTTGTGGAGTGTAGCTCTCCTGACATTTAACTGAATGCCTAACTGCACTGCAAAACAAAGACTAAACAAGAGACACACTGTCATGATTGAGGGAACAGGATGAGACTGCCAGTATCACTTACTGTGTTGCTTTATGTAACACGCTTAACTCCCAGGGACTTCAATTCCTCATTTATAAATCGAGCGGGCTATGCTTGAATTCAGGACTGATGTTTACATCCTATTTTAGCTCTTAAACCCATCATTTGCTCTAGAATATTTTCTCTCTACTTCAGAGAGGAAACGAAGGTTTGACAATGTCAGTTTTAGGGACAGGCTTTTCAATGTAAAGCTTTTCCAACCAGAGGCATCCTTTGCTGTTCCCAATAATGGCAACAGTGGACCAGAATCACCTCTGTGTCAGGTGGCTTTGAGCACATCAGCAATGTTGAGGGCTTTAATGTCACATGAGGGCAGAGAGCCTTCAGAATAAAGGGACTAACGAATGGACACTGTCTGTGCAGTGCTCGGAGGCCCTGCTGACTGTAGAGCTGTGACACGCAAGATTTTGGAAACTACCTTGGAGACAGAAATGTCGCTCCAGGAGAAAACAAACACTCTCGGTGGCAGCATCTAAGGTCAATTATAGTCCTGCTAGGGTGCCTGCCTGAGTACAGGGCTTCTACTTTATATTTAAAAGCTTCCCTTTCATACTTAAGCTGTCAAAGCAGAAAGTGTGATTTTCTCATAAATCCACTCTTCATGGGCCCACTGAGCCATTTTCTACTTCATATAGAAATACTTTGTTTCTGTAATCAGAAAGAAAAGAAGCTACTAAACAGCCCTACAGAAGGTATGCAGGGCAACAGAAACTATATAGAGCAACCTCCCTAAATGAAAAGGAGTGAGAGTGTCCAAATCTAAGGGAAAAAAGTCTCCTTTGGCCACAGTGGGTCAGGACTCGAGTGAATATACAAAGTGGAGACAGACATCAAAGGTTCAAATAATTAGTATTTTTGGAAAGACAAATACCATATGATTTCATTTGCGGGGGTAATTTCAACAAAACAAAAGAGGAAAGGGGGGAAGAAAGAGAGAGAAAGGCAAACCAAGAAACAGACTCTTAACTGTAGAGAACAAACTGATGGTTACCAGAAGGGAGGTGGGGGTGGGGATGGGTTAAAGAGGTGGCAGGGGTTAAGGAGGGCACTTGTCACCACGAGCACCAGGTGCTGTCTGGAAGTGTTAAATCACTATAGTGTACAACTGCAACTAATATTACACTGTATGTTAACTAACTGGAATTTAAATGAAAACTTATTTTAAAAGGTCCAAACAATTAAGCATTGGCTATAAAACAAACTCAAGCATTCCTTTCTACCTGTCGAGAATCATCTAATAATCAGAAAGAGAACGTATCTCGCTTTAGGAAAAGCCAAGCCATAAAACCATTTGAATGTATCAAACAGATATGAAAATATAAATGTAACTGGAATGATTTAACTCCTGCACCAGATGAACTGGCCAAAAGCAAGCCACCAACAACTCTTCCGAGTCCTTTCTATGTCCCAAATCTGTCCACAGGGCTGTCCGTGTATTAATTCACAGGACCCTCACAGCCCCCAGATAGGCACCTCCATCATTCTTCGTGCACAGTGGGAAAAGCAGAGCACTGAAGATGAAGGAACATATCCATGGTCACATGTCAGGTGAGGCTTCTTCGGCCATAAAGCAAACCAACACTGATGAACTCCTTCATTCTTGTATTTTCAACGAGACATGTAGTACAGTTGAGCATCTGGCCTTACATACCACCCCCATGCTTTTGCTCTGAGGTTCATGTAAAAACGAATAAATACTGTGTCAAGGAAGGAGGATCAAAAATACGGTCAACAATGAATTTTAAGAGTTTTCTCTCCCTCTCTCACCACGTGTCACCAAAGCACGGCAGACAACGTAGGCCACTATGCTCTGCTTCAGGACCACACACAGATGTTTTTTATGCTCTCACAGGAATAGAAGCTTCTAGAATTTTTGTCCTGGACCCCCCAGTTGGATAAACCTGGTTGTGGGGGAGCTGACCCAGGAGGGGAAGGAGAAGGCGAGGGAAGAAAAGGGGAGGACACAAGAGCAGGGTACGGCAAGACCATATGGCAAATGTCCAGGGTCTGGGGAAGTGTCGGTCCTCTTGGGGCTCAGAGATGCGGCTCAGGGAGGGACACAAGCCATAGACATCGGGCAGTCTGACCGGACCTTGCCTGAGCCTTGGTTCAGGGGAGGGTGGCAATCTGCCAAGAGCACTCAGGTAGATGCCAGCCCTGGTGTGTAGAGCAGTAGGGTGGGGAGCTCTAGAGACGGGATTCCGAGAGCAATACAAAACCATGTCTGTCTAACCAGTGGCCAGGAGCAGTCTTGGGAAGGGAGGAAATGCAGGCTCCAGGCACATTCCTAGCATGGAATGGGGCAAAGCAGGCCTTGGTGGCTCTGAGTTGCTCATCCCAGGAGACATAAAAGGCAAGCGAAGCATTACATTGTGGGAGACGACCAGCATTAAACCAGCACAGTTATAGGGGCTGACCACACACCAACATTTGGGGAAGCCTGGTAGGGGCAAAGGAGACACTCCATTCCTGAACTAATTCCAAAGACCCTGGCAACTTACTGGGTATGTCAACGTGTTGGGACCCAGAATCTACTTAGACATGCAGAAGCTAGGCACTCTGGGTTTGGCCTGAGGCATGGGGAGAAGAATCAGCCAGGGCAGGATACTTGCCTCCTAGGCGTACACACATTAATAATTAATGCAGAATGGGAGCCCGTGAGTCAGGCCAACAGGGGCCAGGTGAGCTGAAGAAGGCTGGGACTCGAGGCGCACCTGGGGCTGAGCTCTTCTTGGAATTAGAGGCCTTGCTCCAATTTCCAGCAAAGGAATCTCTACCCTGGACCAGGAGTCTCCCATTGGGGTGAAGGAGCCCATTAAAAGTCACCTGTGAGTCAAACAGGTTGTTCATGAATTTCCTTATGAACATGTCAGCTTAGGAACTGTTGGCTTCAGGAGCTAGTGAGGAGGGAAGGGAAGGCAGCTGCTGGCCACCAAGGCTAGGGTCCATATCCAGAAACTGAAGAAGTTCACGGAACAAGCAAGTTATTCTAGCAACACAGCACAGAGCGAGGAAGTACAAGAAATTCTGATCTCCATGTTGCCCATCTGCCCTCACCAGCTCTGTGTCTCTGGTGAGATGATTGTGTATGTGCCTGAACTACTGTGGTTGGAGACAGCTGCTTTTTCAGTGGCTTGGAAACCTTCCTCCTTCCTCCCTTTCAAGTTCTGAAATCTGTGCACACCTAATGCCAAAGAAATGCCTTCCGCAGCCAGGGGTTGGAGGAATGAGGGCTAGGCCAACAATTTGTGCCAAGAAGCTTTATCACAGCCCAACAGAGTTGAAGCTCTGACATTTGCAGTGGAAAAGTAAATAAGATCAGGAACTTAACACCACAAAAGCAACCTTGTAAGAAACTGTTATTAAAGACTATGGGATTATGGGGTGAATGGAACCAGAACCTCCCAATTAGTAACTACACATCTTCGAAGGGCTACACATTTAAAAGTGAATGGAACCTTTAGTATCATTCCCTTTTACCCTACAACCACATTTGCAGCAACAAACTCCCCTGACCATTCCTAAAGGCAGGCCCCATAGGCAAATATATGATAATTTAATTTTATGGTGCCAGAGACACTATACAAATTATGAAGATAAGGCTATTCTAAAGCCACATATTATTTCAAAGGTCATGACATACTTGGTCAACCATTAACTTCAAAGAGACATCAAAGGATTTATTCCATCCTGAGATGTGCAAACTTTCTGCAGTGAATATAGCATGAACACAATGGACTTTCCTTTTAAACTACATAGTAAGGCCCAAACCAGCACATTATTCTGAGACCACCTTCACTTGAGAGAGACGACAATACTTGAAAGCAAAGGTCAATATACAATTTGGTAGCTAAGACATTGCCTGGACCCTTCAGAAAGCTAAAAACCTCATACAGAAAAGCACTAGCCCCAAACAAAATGGAGAAAGAAAGCTTACTTTTTGGTCTTATAAATTCCAAACTGCTTAACCTGCATTCCAAACTAGTGGTGTCCAATAAAAGCTTAATGTGAAACATGTATATAAAGTAGTCTAGCAATCACATTAAAAAAAAGAGGGGGGTGGTGCCCGGGTGGCTCACTCAGTTAAGTGTCCGACTTTGGCTCAGGTCATGAACTCATGGTTTGTGAGTTGGAACCCTGCGTCGGGCTCTGTGCTAAAGCCTGCTTCAGATTCTGTGTCTTCCCCTCTGTCTTCCCCTCCCTCACTTGTGCTCTCTCTCTCTCTCAAAAATAAATAAAACATTAAAAAAATAAAAACAAACAAAAAAACAGGGTGCCTGGGTGGTTCAGTGGGTTGAGCATCCGACTTAGTTTCGGCTCAAGTCATGATCTCATGGTTTATGGGTTCAAGACCCGAGTCAGGGTCTGCACTGGCAGCACGGAGTCTGTTTGGAATTCTCTCTCTCTCCCTCCTTCTGCCCCTCCCCCACTCTCTCTCTCTCTCTCTCTCTCTCTCTCTAATAAATAAAAACATTTAAAATAAATAAATAAAAATAAAATAAACAATGGGTAAAATTAATTCTAACTGTATTTTTATTTAAAATGTAATTTTAGGTACGTTTTGTTTTCCATATAAAAATGATTACTGATATCTTTTATAGCTTTTTTTCACACTAGATCCTCGAAATCCAGAGTGTACTTTATATTTGGACTACATCTCAATTTGGACAAGCCATATTTGAAGAGCTCAAGGCCACAGGGGACTAATGACTACTGTAATGTCCCAACTACCCTTTCCCATATCCTAAATCAAGCCCTCCTAGCTCCCCCCTCCAATATGCAAAGCTTTAGCAAGCACAGGTACCAGATTTTCTAAGATGGCCCTAACTTCCCCTACTACGTCCCATGGCGCCTGGGTGGCCTTGGTTCAATGCCAAGGCTGTGTGCTATCTATCCTAGTTACTGGCCTCAGCTCTGGGGTGAAACTGCCTCGGCTTGAATTTACCTCTCACTTTGCACAATCTGAGTAAGTTACTTAACATCTTTTTGGATCCTCAGTTTCCCCCTTTTGGCAATGGATAAGAAACCGTTTTTTTGAGGGTCACTAGAAATAAGAGGAGGTGACATTCTTGGAACACCACACTTATGATCAGGAACAGTGGAAGCAAAACTACTGTCTTCCTCCACGGCCCCCCACAGGTCCCGATGTGGGGCTGAGAAAACATGTCCTTATTACTTTGCCCAGGATGCTTCCTGTTACCCAGACCTTTGTTTAATTCCACTTAAAAAATCCTGTCCGTCTTCAAGAATCAGATCTAAAAATTCCCCTCTTAAGGAAGTCTTTCCTTTTTCCTACCTTCCACCGAGATGTAGGTATTCCCATGGGTCTGCCTTGATGGTTTTCTTTCTTTTTTAAAAAAAAATTTTAGGGGCGCCTGGGTGGCGCAGTCGGTTAAGCGTCCGACTTCAGCCAGGTCACGATCTCACGGTCTGTGAGTTCGAGCCCCGTGTCGGGCTCTGGGCTGATGGCTCAGAGCCTGGAGCCTGTTTCCGATTCTGTGTCTCCCTCTCTCTCTGCCCCTGCCCCATTCATGCTCTGTCTCTCTCTGTCCCCAAAAAAATAAATAAACGTTGAAAAAAAAATTTTTAAAGGTTTATTTTTGAGGCAGGGACAGAGTGCAAGTGGGGGAGGGGCAGAGGGAAACAGAGACACAGAATCCAAAGCAGGCTCCAGGCTCTGAGCTGTCAGCACAGAGCCCAATGTGGGGCTCAAACCCACGAACTGTGAGATCATGACCCGAGCCAAAGTCAGACACTTAACCGACTGAGCCAGCCAAGTGCCCCTTGATGTTCTTATTTCTAACTCTCTAGAACATTCTAATTATACACGTAAGTCTTAACTATACATGTAAGTCCACCTTCCGGACTATTCCTCAAGAGCTAAGACACTTATTAAAATTATAAAGCTCTCCCTCTCTCCCTCTGCCCTTTCATTCCCTTCTCATTTGCCCAGGAGGCTCCTGACATTAAGTCCATGATTTTGAAATAATCCAACAATTCTGATTTAGTATATTTGACCTTTTCATTATTAATAAAAATTCTAATAATAAGTAAAAAGGAGATTCTTAAAAAAATCTTGGGAGGTCCCCTCTAGTTTGAGATTGATACTCTATACCCTGCGCCCCCCACCTGTTTCTGAGGTCCCTGCACCTGCCCCCACAGGTCTCCAGGCTCTCTCCCGATGTCTCCCGGTTCTGACTCTCACAGGGCCTTCCCCTTCCCAAAGTGACATTCAAACAGAACCATACCAGACCTTCCACTGGACTTTAAAATGCACCTGCTCTCGGGCTCTCTTCTTTCAGGGCCCTTCCAGGTGACTGGCTGGCCACGCTGATCTATTGCTGCAGAGGAAGGAGTCCCTCCTGTCCCCTCTGAGATGACAGATTCATTAACTGGACAGGTCAGTGCCACGGTGTCAGTGTGGAGTATGAGAAGCTACAAAGGGCCAGTGTGGAGATGTCAGGCAGAGGCACTCTGTGAACGCCCAGCTATCTCATCAACCGTAGGGCCCACTTATTCCAACCGAGTAAAGACAAGGCCATCGGACTTCCAAATTCAGAGACGGATACAACCGGGGGCCTTTGTTCATTCGTGAGCTCGATTTAAGCGTCCCAACAAAAGACACTGAGAACAAAGGCGTTTTACTTTTTGAAAAAGAAACTTCTTGAACACTCAAGTTCTTGTAATAAAATTTTAATTTGTTGAAAATTAAAATGAATTTTGAATGAAGAAAGATCACTGACCCATTTTATTAAAAGTACTGTGTTCTTTCTACTTTAAAAAAAAAGGGGGGCGATGAATCCTCAAAGGAGCGTCTGTATAACAGACTAGAAACACAAACTATTTCTAGACCGGGGGAGACGCTTCTCTTCCCTACAGTGCTTCTTCCACACGCCTGGCAGCTCTTATTTCCTCAAGACACTCGGACCTGACTCTTGTGCGGTGGAGAACCGCCCTCCCCCACACGGGGCAAAGCAGGTGGGGGTCCTATCAGAAGTGAGCAGTTGAGACCAGGGGGCGGCAGAAGCAGGTCTCCAGGTGCATTCGGTTCCCTTTCCTTAACACAGGGAAAGGGGGAGAAGCTCGCACACCGCCATCCCCCATCCCCGAGAGCCTCTCAGACAAAGACAGGCAGGAAGCACTCTCAACCCTTCCCTCCCTTCCTTCCGCTGGCCCGGTCCAGCCTGGCCCCGCGGTGCGTGGTAGGCTTAAGGAGACCGCCAGTTCAGCAAACGCTGGCAATTAATGGCCAGTCGCAGTTACAGGAAACCACTTCAGTACCTCTAACCCCTGCTCCACCACAGACAGGTCCACTAGAGCACCAGCAAATGTTTGGAAGTTATCCAGCTGCTAACTAGCTTCTGGCAAGCATGTATTAAATGAAAAACTGTAAAGGCTGTGTCTATCTCATAAATGCCTCCGAGACTCAATTTGAACACCAGAGTACCGTGCAATGAACAGTCACTGTTAAAACCACTTTGTAAACGCGCCTGACAATGTAAAATCATAGGGTCTAAACTATGATGCGACTGCGTGCCTGGAGATCTTTCCACGGTATCTTCTACCACACGAGGGGCCAGATGGTGGAAGAAGGCCAGGCGCCCTGGCATCCAGAACCTCAGGGCCTGGCCAGGCTCTCCCACTATCTGCACTGTTTGAGCCTGCTTCTTCAGCTGCAAGTCAAGGGCAGAGAAATAATGAATACTCGGGTCCCTTTGAGCTCCCAGAAACTATATTACTCAAAGCAATACTAGAGTATGTTGCTGTTACAGATAAACCCTGAGGCCTTAGCGATTTAACCCAATAAAAGTTTATTTCTTTGTCACATAAAGTCCCTTGCTGGCCATCAGAAACTGTTCCATCCAATGTCTTAGGGATTGGGTTCCGTCCATCTGGTGATGCCACGTTTCAACATGAGGCCTCCAGGGTCCCCACAGCTGGCAGGGGGATAGAGAGGAGTATCAGCTTTTAAGTGTCTTGGTCCAACAGTGCCACGTACCCTTCCTCCCACAGCCTATTGGCTGGACTTAGTTACATGGCCTCGACCTCACCGCAGGGGAGGAGGGGAGGCTGGGAAATGTGCAGGAACACATGACGTATCTGGCGAGCACTCTCTATCTCCACCATACAGATGACACCTCATTTATTTATTTTACTAATTTAATCTGTTTATCTGAGCAGCTATTAACAGAGCATCACGATAGGCTACATCACAGAAGAAAAAGAAGTTCTTCAAATTAAGGATGCCAGAAACATAGAAAGGCAGATGGAGAGAAGGGTACACCAGGCCAAATGCCCAATACTCAAGCGAACACAGT
Organism: Lynx rufus; assembly: GCF_022079265.1. Taxonomy (NCBI): domain Eukaryota; kingdom Metazoa; phylum Chordata; class Mammalia; order Carnivora; family Felidae; genus Lynx; species Lynx rufus. The sequence goes on along the minus strand of NW_025814867.1, from coordinate 7,743,710 downwards.
CCCCCGAGTAGGGACGAGGTACAAGTCCAGGGCCGGGCCCTCTGTAGGCTACCACAGGGAGACTGGCACGCTCAGATGCAGGCTGGGCCTCCTGGATCTGAGTCACATGGGAAGCACGAGGAGTCCAACAAAGAAGCAACACGACTTGGCCGTCCCCGCCCCCAGCCTTACTGCCCTATGGTGGTCTGTCCACTAGTCTGCCTACAGCCTAGGAAGCTATGTTTAGCACTTCTTCCTCCAATCAGGGCCTTGCTCCCCCTCTGAGGCTTTGTTGCTGCCATAAATGATGTCATCAAAATCCTGGCTGGCCCAGAATTTCCATGGGAGCCTGGTGCCAGGTTCAGAGCTGCTAAAGATACCACACTGATCCTGGCCAGGGTTCCCACACTCCAACCGTCCCCAGAAACTCAAATTCTAAGGAATAAAGCAGTTGGGTAAGATTCTGGAACAGCATGGCCTTCAGTGCAGCAGATATGTCTAGTTACTTTTTTCTACCATAGAAAGATTCTTTAAGAGTTGCATAACTAAGGAAAGAAGGCAATAGAGAAACTTCATACGCCGATGACGAATCTCATTAGCTGTTAGGGCACACCGTTGAACACAGCATTGAACACACTGAGTTTTTATACAAATTAACTTTATTATTCTCAGTGAATCCTGTGTAGACAATATATTGAACCCAGTTTCCTCTGTCAAGGAGACCAACACTAGAAGTAGAGAGGGCAGTCAAGCAAATAAAAATGTAGAAACCTGAAATCCATGAGAGGCTGTGCCTCTCAGCAGGCGTCGCTGATGCCTGGAATTATGGATCCAAGACCAAAAGAACAGGGTCCATTGCATGGGTTGCCTTCCCCCCACCCCACCCCCAAACACTCTATCCACAGAGGTGAAGTGAAAGTGAGGACAGACTTTCCAGAAATGTCAACTTTCCTGAGAATAGGACAATGTTCCCGTACAGCAATGAACCAGCTTCTTCTGGACTCCTTTTGACCTCCCAGGTTCAGGAAGCTGGGTACCAAGCCTAAGAGAAGAGGTGATAGAAGGAGACATATCCACATCCCTTGGACCGCGAGCGTGCTCTGGGTTCATGCCACCGGAGTGCTTGTCACCTCTGCACCTCACGGCCCTGACCAGCAAGTCCAGATGGAAGACTAAACAAACACTTAGCTGCCTCTCCCTCCTTCCCAAGACTACTTCAAAATGACAGCAAAGAAATAAAAGTGCAATTAATTTATAAAAGTAAAGAGAAAAGGAGAACAATCAGCCACCTACAGATTCCAGTGAAGTTCTAAAAAAGGAGAGGGAGCACAGATAATATGTTCCATCATAATTACTTAAGGGCTGCTTGCTGATTTTCAACATTAGCGTCAACTTCTGAGCAAAACTGGAGAGGCTCAAGTATGTTTGCAGAAGAGCCTGTGAATGGCCTCGGCCTTGAGTATGTAAGAGCAAAGATAGATGTGAGCTAAAGAAAGCCGAAGGAGTGGTAGAGGGAAGGCAGGGGCACCAATATGCACATCGGCACTGTCAGAATCAAGAAGGGATAGCAAAAGTTGATGGGGTAAGACTCAAAGGTCTCTATCTATCATATAAGGTTGAAAGACGACTAAGAGAAAACCAAGCCAAAAATAATTCAAGAAATATCAAGAAACAAAGATAAGAAACATCAAGGAACAAAAGCTAATGGTAGCATAAGTGCGCAAAAGCCCATTCAGAGCAGAGAACTGAAGGAATGTCTAAAATTGATTCATCAAGAAACAGCAACATGAGCATACTTTTTAGATTTATGGGGGTAATTCCAGGGAGACTAAGAGCTAAGAACAAGATGATTAAACATGAAGCAGAGGGCATTGTGCTTTTCATTATAAGATCTTCTTTACCATTTTGATTTCTACTGTCTGCATGAAATCATCTGACAAAAACAGAAAAAGCAAAGAATAAAATAAACCGAGTATAATGTGCATTTTCTACACTTGTACCTGATTAGATTAGACCCAAGCTCCCTGGAAGGTAGGAACAGAAATCAACGTGTCTTGTGTTCTCCAACATCCTCTATTCGTAGCTTTAATGCTGTTGTGTGTCTTAGAGCTAAGTGCAATCGCCATTCACTCCACTGAACTTGTAAATAAGTGCCCCCTCCGCTTTCTGGTACTGCATGTCTACCAGTCTCAGGACTTTCCAGGTCTTGGTCTCCCTCCAAACAGTCCCACTCTACACATAGTCTTTCGTGAAATTAAATGTTCAATGCCCCACATCTGCAGCACTGGGAAAGCACGTAATCTTACTGACATGGGGTCCACGGAATCACTTTATGTAGTAAGACCTCTGCGTGCGCGTAAGAGGTGATACATAAGAGCTGATGTATACATCCCAGTTGTGATGTGACTGTGCCCATCATAAGCTGCTGGGGGGAGTGGAGGACAGGCATCTTCTGGTCGCTCACTGGGAGCCCTAGAAAAAATGGAGGCTGTAACATTCCACACCATGCCCTTCTCCACTCACCCACCTTGACGACCATGCTGTCCTTTCTGCATGCGTTAAAATATCCCACCCAACCTAAATACATGGTTTTGGGAAAAGAAAAAGAACACTTAAGTTATGGCTAAAAAAATTTTTAATAGAATTTGGAGGGAGATCAATGGAAAAAATTGCCACAAAGGACCTTCTTAGGGGAAAATTACAACAAAACTAAGCTCCATCTCTAACTCTGCCTGACCATGAGAACAACAAATCAAAAGTAAAACTATTCCCGGGGGCACCCAGTCCTGCTCTGGCCTGCTGATTTAAGTCAGAAGTCATGACAAACCAAGGGACTTTAGATTCAAAACATTTATTAGTGAGTGGACACTTTTCATTCTCCATTGAAAACACTCACCGTAAAAAGACCTTTTAAAAAAAGACCACTGGATAAACTTACCAAATAACAGGCGACAGTAAGGAATTATTTTAATGCTGTTAGCTGTTAACATGCATTATGCCACGCAATAAAACGCCTTTTCTGAGATGCATGATGAAGTATTTCAAGGCAAAATAATACCATGTCTGCCACTGCCTTTGGATGCCGGTAGTTGCTACGACTGGAGTGGATACACACTGGTTTTTTGTACTTTCTACTTGTGTGAACCTCCTTAAGACCAAGCAATTTGACCTCTAAGTATTTGCTTGAGAGAAATGAAAGCACAGCCCACACAGAGACTTGTACAAGAATGCTTATAGCAGCTTATTCGTAACAGCTAGAATCTGGAAAGGACGCAATTAACAACAGGAGGAGGGGTCCACAAGCTGGGGCAGCATGGCTCACACTGGGGAGTCCTACCCAGCAAAATAAAGGAACTAATTGCTGATGTACACCACAACACGGATGAATCTCAAAGCCACCGTGCTGAGCAAAAATAAATACATACATACATACATACATCAATACAGCCAGATCCTAAAGAGTACCTACCGTGTAATAGAAATCAAAACAGTCAGCCCCGCGTCAGGCTCTGTGCTCACAGCTCAGAGCCTGGAGCCTGCTTCGGATTCTATGTCTCCCTCTCTCTCTGCCCCTCCCCTGCTCATACTCTGTGTCTCTCTCTCTCTCTTTCAAAAACAACTAAACATTAAAAAAAAATTAAAAAAATAAATCAAAACAGTCAATACTACTGAGACAAGGGGACTGACTGGAGGCAGGGAACTGTGGGAGATGATGGAATGTTCTACATCTTCATTAGCATATTGGTTACATTTATGTGTGTGTGTGTGTGTATCCATCCATATATATATATATATATATATATATATATATATATATATATGTTTATTTATTTTGAGAGAGAGAGAGAGAGAAGGCCGAGCAGAGAGAGAGAGAGAGAGAGAAAGAGGGAGAATCCCAAGCAGGCTCCGTACTGTCTGTACCCGATGCAGGGCTCGAACTCATGAACTGTGAGATCATGACCTGAATCGAAACGAAGAGTCAGCTGCTTAGCCAACTGAGCTACCCAGGCACACCCATTTGTGCATATATTTATCAAAGTTCAACTACACGTGTAAGCTATGTGCACTTAACCTTATGTGAAATTCATCTTAGAAACCAAAAATGTAATTCCATACAAAAATACAATGATGCTTGGTTTGACGTCTCATTACAAATGAAAACCCAAACCTGACTCTGTTCTTCACAACACAAGCTAGCCCAAGGAGAAACATTTCACTCTGGACTTCTGGAGAGGACAGCTGCTAAGGGCTCAATTATGACTGAGACCACGGCCAAGTGAAGATACCTTGGGCACAGAAGACAAGGTCACTTGCCAACATAAGGTATCAAATCATATACGAGCCCTGCAGATTTACGGGTATTATTTGCTTTTGTAAATTCTGGGCTTGCAGAAATTTTACAGGGCAGGAAGTAGAAGTTGCTGGAAGCTAAGGGCTCCTCACATCTTTTATAGATTCCAAACTTACTTACTAATGCTGCCTGGGGACTCAGAGGAGAGCAAGGCGGGGAGGGCAACCATTAAGGGCAGCAAGTGGGTGTGAAGAAAGGTTTCCATTAGACCAGGAGGAGACCACAGGTCGTTAGGCAGAGTGGCAGGGGGACATCTGCACTGGATGTGGCAACAGAGCAGCCCAACCAACAGGACCACGTGGCCTGAGATAATGGGCATCAAAAAAGAAACCTAGGTGGACGGATGGGTAACCAGAGAGAAATCTCCAATACCTTAGGACTATACCCACTTGGGATCTTTGCAGAAGCAGGGCGACAGGCCACCCTAATAATGACTGAGTTCTCCACTAGCCTATCAAGATGGGCTTAGAGGGGCGCCTGGGTGGCGCAGTCGGTTAAGCGTCCGACTTCAGCCAGGTCACGATCTCGCGGTCCGGGAGTTCGAGCCCCGCGTCAGGCTCTGGGCTGACGGCTCAGAGCCTGGAGCATGTTTCCGATTCTGTGTCTCCCTCTCTCTCTGCTCCTCTCCCGTTCATGCTCTGTCTCTCTCTGTCCCAAAAATAAATAAACGTTGAAAAAAAAATTAAAAAAAAAAAAAAAAAAGATGGGCTTAGAATTGATCCACACGTCAGCATGGGGACCAAGATCCACAACAGCACGGGCGTGAGGTCTAATGATGACTTTACTCTGTGGGCTCATCATCAGCGAGGGAGTCTCTCTCCCCCCTCCCGCAGCAAACCAGAAAAAAGGATGTGTCAAATCTTCAGACACCTGGTCCAGGGGGCAGATTCTGCAATGCTCCCAAGCAATGGCTTAGAAGCCCTCTCACCTCTTCACACATTTCATTTATACTTTTGTATCTAATTCTGTTTTTGTGACCAGAGTACCTTCTACAGCCAAGCACAGGCATTGCTGAAACCAGTTTGGTATATAAATGCTCAGTGACACCATCCCACTGCCCAAGGTGGGGAGATGGGAGCCTGGTACAACGTGATCCTGGGCACACATACCAAAGCTGCCACCAAAACGTCCACGTAACTTTTGACCCGGCTCATTCCAGATCAGCCCTGAGGACGAGCAGGAGGGTCAGTTTCCTGGGAATGTCTTCTATGCCCCCCAGCATCTAACCCGTTCTTTCGTGTATGCTCTGATGAAGCATCCTGCAATTTTCCTTCAGAGCACTCTCCACAGTTGAAGTTATATAGCCAATTGTAGAATTGCTTGCTTAATGTGTGTCATTGTCCCTGGGCAGGACATGTAACTGTTTCACCGATCTTCTATACTCAATACCCACCATGGTGTTTGGCACATGGTAGGCACCCAACAAATGTCTCTTAAGTACCATCTCCCCACAGCCCACAGGCAGTTTAAGCCAGGAATAAACTGAGGAAAGAGCCCTAACTTTCACTGAAAATGTGCCATTATTTTTTTTAAAGTCTACCCAGAGCACCCTAAATCATAATGGACCGCCCAGGTGTGCCTGGGAAATCCGAAGGGCCCTGCAGAAGCCCGCTGTTCCTCCTGCTGAAGGCCGGGTCTACAAAGTCAGGCCAGTGTCTGTGACTCCCCATCCCCTGCCACCTTGGGAGAGTGCGCCGTCTGGGCACAGCAGACGCAGGTACTCGTGGGACGTCCCGGGAGGGCCATCTGGAAGCCATGTGCTAACCATCCTCCCGAGTGTACTCTGTAGGCCTGAACTCAGGACAGAGAGATTGGCTTGAGGCACAGACTATCCATCCTACCTGCCTGTCACTCCAGTTTGTGAGGATTCCGTCCTGGCTCGCCATCTTGAAAGGCTTCCCCAAGACATGGTGCTTCCACTACTGGTCAATGCTCTCCCACTATCTATGTCAGTTACTATGATCTACATATATATCTTTAACAACTCATAAACACTTTTTAGAAGTTTATTTATTTTGAGAGAGAGAGAGCGAGCGCATGAGCAGGGGAGGGGCAGAGAGGCAGAGAAAGAGAGAATCCCAAGCAGGTTCTGCACTGGCACTGAGGAGCCAGATGTGGGGCTCAAACTCATAAACCATGAGACCATGACCTGAGCCGACCAACTGAGCCACTCAGGCGCCCCCATAAAGCACTTTTAAATGCATCACTTATTTCAGTATTTACAACAACATAATGGAATAGATAGGGCAAGTGCCTTTAGTCCCATTTTTTTAGAGGTTCAATTTAAACCGAAGGAGTAAGTGTACTTCTAAGGGTTGGGGCTCAAGCTAAGACCCAAACTCATACTTTGAAACTCTAAAACCAGACTCTCTTCACCACCTCGGGCTATCTTTTGGTTAAACAAGATCCTAACCACAAGAAAGACAGAGGAAAGAAAGGGAAGGAAAGGGAAATAAAGAAAGGGGAAGGGAGGGGAGGGGTAGAGAAGAAGGAGAGAAGAAGGGAGGGAAGGAAGAAGGGCTAGGAAGGAGGGAGGGAGGATGGAAGGAAAGAAGGGTTCATCTAGTATATATAACTGAGAGAAATTTGGGAAACAAAATCCTGGCTCTATCCCCAATGGGCCGTGCTACTCTGAGCAAGCTTTGCAACCTCTCTGTGCTTGGGTGCCTCCATGTAACGTGGAGATCCACATTATAGAGACTCCTGGGAGGAAGCAGTAAGATGACTTTACAGAGTACCCAGGGCAATGCCAGTTCACAGTGACTGCTTTGCACCTTCTAGTTCTCTTTTCGTGAATTCATTTTCATGACCTAATTGTGCTGAATTCTTCAGTCCCACTAGCTCCCCTTCTGTTCTGAGGCCATTTAATTCACACTTCCACCACCTATTTATTTGCCACACTTTATGTCCACGCTGAAGATCATTAGAAACACTGCGTAACTTCTAAACCCAATCCTACCCCCACCAAAGCTCACGAGAGAAACCAGGTAAATAAAAAACAGCTGATCAGGAGGAAAGACATGTAATTCAATTTAAAACTTTAAAATAAAAATCCTCCATTCTGAGTCTTATGGTCATTTAAGCAAATATTAAAGAATTCAAAAATGCCTGCTATAACACAGCTCCCTACATTCTCCCATGCACCCTAAATCCAAGCAATGCCGAGGTGAGGCAAATGTTTTGATGATTTCGGTGGTTTTGAGGTGGTGATGTCTCAACCTCTTCTTATCCAATAATAAGGTCCTAGGCCAAATCATTCAGAGTTTGGTCAGCATTCACAGAGGCATGTTGACTGGGCTTTGGGTAGAAGGACAATAGTGACGGCTGTCTTCAGAGGAAAATCATCCACTCCCAGGGACAGAAGAGGTGCTGTGTCACTCCTCTTGAGGCACTGATGGCTTCAAGTATCATTCTTTCCTAACACACGCAGGTTCCCATGAGTGTGCGTTTGTACGGAACTGCAGCAGAGTCACTGACTACTGGCCAAAGGCCAAGAGTCCTCAAAGAAAGATGGCGCCCACCTTGGGAAGCTACTGTAATGGCAACTGAACTGCCTTTAAAAATAATTCTCCCCAAACCAAGCCATAAAGCAACTCTTCTACACAGTCCAGCACGTGACTCCAGTGAAGCTAAGACAAGTATCCACAGTCAGAAGACACTGAATACACTCTTGGTTTACCCATACTTGAGTCTGCAGGAGATGAGGCATGATACACAGCTGGTCTTTATGACTCCTAGAAAATAGGAAGACTGGTAAAGATGGCCATATAGATTGACAGCCCATCTACACTCATCCATCTGTTCCACAGATATTTAGGGCATGCCTACTATGTGCCAGGCCAGTGCCCAGAGCTCGAGGCACAAAACTGAGTTAGACATGATTCTTGTTGGTGGTCCTGTTGAGGAGAAAAGCTGGATAACGCAGCGCAAACACACTACCGTGCTGAAACTGGTCTCAGTGGAAATGAGTGGCCACAAATCCCCAATAGTCTTAGTGTTGACTGGCATTATACTGTACTTCCAGGCTCTGCCTACTCTCCTGCCCTTTGGTGGCCATTTCTATTACAAAGTGTTTATCTCTGGCTTGGATTTCCCACCTGAACGTCAGATGCAAGTACGGAATTGCCGACTTGACATCTCTCTGCTTTTCTGTCTTCTCCACTCGGTGAAAGGCAACTTCATTTTCTCAGTCACCCAAGCCACAAACCTCACGGTCTTCCCTGACTCTGTGCCCTCTTACACTGCATATCCCAATAAGGAAATGCAGCAGTATTCACTGTTGGCTCAACCTCTGACACGTATCCAGGATCTGACCACCACTCACCACCCGCTGCACCTCCCCTGCTCTGAGACAGCCCGACCTTTCACCTGGACCGCTGCCTCCTATCAGTTCCTCCGCTGCTAGTCCCACCTTTCTGTGATGCCTCCCCCCCCAACTCCCACTGAGCAGCTACAGTGACCCTATAAAGCAGATGTCAGGCTACCATGTCTCCTGTGCTAAAAACTCTGTGATTCCTCCACCTAGAGTGAGATTCAGGGCTTTACCACAGATTCTCTACTTACTACATGGTTTGAGCTCAGGCTGTTGCTGAGATTTCATTCTGTACTATGTTTCTTTGGCTCACTCCCTCCTAGCTCCTCGGGGAAACATACAGGGCATGTCCTTAAGTCAGAAACTTGACATCTGTAGGTCCCTCTGCTGCACCTAATGTCGCCCCAGGTAGCTGCAGAGCTCCCTCCCTCCCTTCAGATCCCTGCCCAAATGTCCCCAACGTCCCCAGAGAGGTCTTCCCTGAGCAGCCCATGGAAAAACAGCACCTGCCACCCTCCTCCAGTCTCTGCCCCTTTCCTTGCTTTATCTTTCTTCATGGCTCTCACCGCTACTGAACGTATCTAAACACATTTTTATTTGTTCATCTCCCCTGTCTCTCCTCCCTCTAGAGCAGTGCCATCCAACAGAAATATGGCACGAGACATATACAGAATTTTGAATTTTCGAGTAGCCATACTAGAGAAAGTAAAAAGAAACCGCGAAAATTACATTTAATGTTTTTTTCTTTCCCCTCGTATATCTCGTATAATAAGGGCATTTCAAAAATGAAGTCAATACAAAATTGTTACTAAGGCAGGACACATTGTTGGGCACTAAATTTGAAATGTGGTGTGTATGTCACACAGCACATCCCAACTCAGGCTCATCACGTTTCAAGTGCTCGGTAGGCACCCGTGATCAGTGGCTGCAGTGTGCATCAGCTCAGCTCTAGAATATAAACTCCATGCGACAAAGACTAGGTTTGCTCACCATGTTCCCAGCAGCTTGAACAGTGCCTGGTACATGGTTTGTAAATCAATTAATTAGTTAATTAACAGGTGCTGTTTTTTTTTTTTGTCTTCCTTCAAACAAGCACATATTAACCATCTATAATATGACAGAGAAAAAAAACCATGATAGAAATAGACATGATTATACCAGAGTGCTTATAATCTAGTCAGGGAGGTAATACGTAAAGAACTGGAAAGTCTGACGTACCCCAAGTGAAAAGGAAAAAAAAACCCACATTTTAAGCTGATTAGGAAAGGACATGGTTGGGGCTCAGATGTCGCACAGCCCTGGCTATTTGGAGGAGTGGAGGCAGAAGGCCATAAAGATTATGACAGTTCCCAGGATGACAGTGATAAAAGCTGGACTTGGGGAAAAGTCGGGGACAGATGGTGAGGAGGCAGATTCAGCAGTGCCTGGCCCAGCCCTGCGTGGGGACCAAGTCAGGGGAGGAATTACAAAGGGGTTTTGAGCTCGGTGGCTAAGGAAGAAGACGGTGCCATGATAAACCCATCAGATTCCAAGGGAAAACAGACAGATGGACGAGGGCAGGTAATGATGACTTACTATCTACTTCCAACACACTAGACCCAACATATGACCTCATTTTGATCACTCTGACCTCTTCCAAATTCAATCATTTCTACCCAAAGGAGCAGCAACTGTATTTCTCAGAACATTCCACGAGGAAATGCCAACTAGAGCGTCGGAAGAGCCCCTCTCTGGGCCTCAGTATCCTCCTCTATAAAATGAGGAAGGTGGTGCTAGGCCAGGTGACCCCAGCCCAGCCAGATGGCACTTTCCTTATACCGGGTCTTTGGAACTCTTTTTCTGTACCATGGGAGTTGAGTATTCTAACAGGAGATTGTACAGACTCTGTGAGTCTAATTCTTCCAAGAGCTGTTCACCTAACACTTTATTCTTCAGCAACAGGAAGATTACTACCTGCCAACAGGAAAATTAAAGCCAAGTTGCAAGCTCCAAATAGCCACTGTCATCACAAGGTATACTTTTCCTGCAGCTAAAACTGTGCAGGGTGAGAAGCCCAAGGAAAACCTTGATGGGGAGGCATGTTTCTGAACGGGCACTATGGTGCCCAGCATTGAAGCTGGTGAACCTTTCTGTGAAGGACAGGGCAGTCTTCCTATACACAGAAGTGTGTGCACATAACATAAAGACTTCGAACTCAGGGCTAGCGGAGAGGAACATTCTCAGGAAAGCTGTCCCATGCTACCCAGGAGGGCAACAGAAGCATCTCACCTTAGCCGTTCTTCCTCTTTTTTGCGAAGATTGAAGTCTCGTTGAACCACCTGGAGGACATGCTCCGTTTCGTCGTCGGTCAGACCAGACAGGTCCAGCTTCCTCCCCATGATTTAATACCCAACACAGACGATAACACAAGACCTGAGAAATCAAGGAGAGACCACAAATTGAGGGCAAGAGGAATGCGCTCCAGGGACCAAAATCAACCCATTTTTTTATTAACATGAAATTAATACAGTTTCATCTAAGATGGTGCCTTGCTCTGCTCTCATATTCAGCAAACATTTACAGACGATGTCAGGCCACAGAGAAAGGGAGAAGGTACCTGATCATCTGCCAGTCTCATTCATCCCACCCAACCCTTAAATTAGAAAAAAAGACATAAATTACTTTTTTCGATGCAATGAAGCAAGCATACAAGAGAGCTAGTGGCCCTAGCCACTAAATGCCAAAGACAGGATCCAAAACTTTTAAATTTTTGTGACTTGAAGTTTTAAATTCCAAGTATTATCTATAATTCCAAGATAAAATAAATTATAATACTTTTTAAAATATCCTATATACACAATATCCCCTGAACTTCTTCAGGGGAATAAACTTCTAATGTTTATTTATTTTTGAGAGAGAGAGAGAATGAGAGGCAGAGGGGCAGAGAGAGAAGGAGACACAGAATCCGAAGCAGGCTCCAGGCTCTGAGCTGTCAGCACAGAGCCCGACGTGGGGCTCGAACTCACAGACTGCGAGATAATGACCTGAGCTGAAGTCAGAGGCTTAACTGACTGAGCCACCCAGGCGCCCCTATCCCCTGAACTTTTAATCATATGGCTCTAAAATATAAACTAGAAACCAATAAACTCTCTTCTGCAAAAGGAAAAAATACAGTAAAATAATCTTATTTAGCCATTTTCTCAGTGGTAGAAAAGATGCTATTTCAAAGGAGCACCTCCCAGCAGTGCATGCCTAGAAATTACGGGAAGCAATATTTTTAAAAATCATTTTTAATGAAGAGCTGTATCCATTTATAAAATCAAACACATAACTCCAGAAAACTGCCTAGAACTGAAGACCAGCATAAACCTGAATGCAACCATCCTCCGTAAAGTATTAGCAGAACCAATGCAGCAAGATTTCAAAAAGATGATATATAGACCAAGTGGGTTTTATCTAAACAGTTCCAGGTTGGTTCAACATTCAAAATCAACCAGTGTAATTCACCACATTAACAGAATAAAATGGAAAAATCATATGATCGGTTCAATGCCCATTTGTGACAGGAGCCCTCTGCAAACTTAGACTACAAGGAAATTTCCTCCATTATATATAGGACAGGGCATGGAAGGAAGGAAAGAAGGAAGGAAGGAAGGAAGGGGGGGAGACAGAGAGAGAGAGAGAGAGAGAGAGAGAGAGAAGAAGAAGAAGAAGAAGAAAGGGAGAGAGAAAGCAAGAAAGGAAGAAAGAAAGAGAGAGAGAGAGAAAGGGAAAGAAAGAAAACCTAAACTAAAATGAACATCATACTCAATCACAAAAGAGCAAATGCTCTCCCTAAAGGTCAAGAACAAGGCTCAAACATCCACTCTCACTACCTCTACTCATTGTGGAATGCCTTTATTATAAAGCTACATTAATTAAGACAGAGTGGTATTGACATACAGGCAGGTGTATTAGTTTGCCAAAGCTGGTATAACAGAGTACCATAGACTAGGTGGCTTGAACACCAGACAAAATTTCCTCATGGTTCTGGAAGCTAGAAGTCTGAGATCAAGGGGTCGACAGGATTGGGTTCTTCTGAAGCCTCTCTCCCTAGCTTGCAGATGGCCATCTTCCCCCTGTGTTTTCACATGGTATTCTCTCCATATGTATCAATGTCTAAATTTCTTCTTATAAGGACACTAGACGTGTTGGATTATGGTCCACCCTAATAGCCTCATTTTAACCTAACTGCCTCTTTAAATGTCCTATCTCCAAATACAGTCATAATTTGAGGCACTGGGGTTAAGACTTCAACATATGAGTTTTGGGGTGACAGCTTGGCCGACACCCTCTACCCTTTGGTTCCCCAAATTTATAGCCTTCTCACATGCAAAATATATTCAGCCCATCCAAACAGCCACGAAAGTCTTAGCCCATTCCAGCATCAACTCTAAGTACAAAGTCTCCTCTAAATATTATCTAATTTAGGTACAGGCAAGTCGTGAGCAATGATTCATCCTGAGGTAAAATTCTTTTCCAGCTGTGAACCTGTGAAATCTGGCAAGTTACCTGTTCCAAAATGGAAGACACAGGAGAGGCATTGGATTGACATTCCCAGTCTTGGTGGGAGAAACTGAAAGGAGGAAAGGGGTCTTGGGTCTCAAGCATATCTGAGAGCAGAGCAAATTTCATTAGATTTTAAGCCTCAAGAATAAGTCCCTTCCTCTGTGCCCCCAAGTGGCCCTCCCTTCTGAGCCCACCAGGGTGGCTATCCCACTCCCCTGGCCCTGTAGCCACAGCAGCTTGCCCTGCTGAAACTGAGGAGGTGGCCCTGCCACAGGAGGAGTCCCACCCCACAGGCCACGGTGGCGGTCCAGCTCCAGGGACCTCCGAATTGCCTTCGGGATCATTCTTCCCCTTTCTTGAAGGATAACACAACGCGTGAAGCCAGATAGCTCTATTGGCCACATCCCGCAGAATCTCAGAGGACCACCAGGCTGCTTTCATTTCATCCTGTCTCTGTTTAGTCTGAACTGGCAGTGCTTCCGCTGATAGGAATTCTCAAAAACTCTGTTGGCTTCCCATGCAATACACAGAAGGCCAAACCATCAAACAAGAGGGTCCTCTACAGCTCTCTCCTGGGTAACCAAAGCTCTATTCCTGGTTTCTGCTGAAATGGCTGATCTGATCCCTGAGTTGTTCTCATAATCCGTGTAGCAAGTGGCTGTCCAGCCACACCCTTGATGTTCTCCCCAGACACACTTTCTCATGTTTTGCAATATGGATAGACTGAGAACTTTACAAATCTTAACATCCTGGTTCCTCTGCTTAACAATCTCTTCTTCAACTCATCTCTCTACTCTTGCACTTTACTAGAAGCAGCAAGGCCAGACCAGGCCACGCTTCAACACTTTGCTTAGACGTCTCCTCAGCTAAATACCCAAGTTCATCACTGACAAGTTCCACCTTCCACAGAACACTAGAACACAAGTTGACCAAATTCTCGGCCGCTTTATACAAGGATCCAATTCCTTCACTTCCAATAACATGTTCCTCATTTCTGTCTGAGCCCTCAACAGAAGTACTTTAAACATTCACATTTTGACCACCTTTCTATTCACAATGATACCCGTATTCTCTCAGAAGGTACCTCTCTTCTTCCCGAGCCCTCAGCATCATCACCTTTACCATCCATATTTCCACCAACAGTCTCCTCAAGGCAACCTCGGCTTTTTCTAGCGTGTGACTCAGGACGCCTCCACCTTCACCCATGAGCCACTTCCAAAGCCACTTGCACACGTTTACATAGAAATAACAGAATACGAGAGATGGAAAGACGCTTAATTTCACCTGTAATTACAGAATTGCACATCAAAACCACATTTCACACCCACCAAAATAAACAGCCTTTATCAAGTGTTGACAGGAGGAGGGACAATGGCGGCCTTCACATAGCACGTACATATTGACCCGACTGCTTTGTGACACAATTATCATTTTCAAAGCTGACGATGCATGTACCCTATGAACTAGCATTTCTGCCACACCTGGGTGTATGCCTCAGATATAATCTTGCAAACGTGCACCAAGAGGTAGGGATTTGGTTGGCTCACATGAAATTTCTAAATCCGCACCATTCCAATTTATAAAAATGTCTATTTCACGTAGTTCGACCTAGCAGGAGACGTTACTAGCAGTCACATTCAAAATAGCAAAAAGTAAAACAAATCAAATAAAACCTGCAAACTACCCTGAACATCCATTAATGGCAAGATCAACAGATGTGTATATTTATTTCACATAATGGAGTTCCCCACTGCAGTGAAAAACGGCATGCTGTAGGTCTATCCACCAACATGGATGAATCTTAAAACATAATGTTGAGACGGAAAAGCACACCATATGTACACACATGTGCAGCAGGCACACACTATAATCCTGTTTATAAACAGTTCAAAAGCATAAAAAGTCAAAGCATGTATTTTTTAGGAACAAATATGGTAAAACTCTAAAGAGCAACATGGGATCACTGAGGGAGAGGGAGGGTTTGGGGATAATTACATAGAGGCTTCACAGCTCTCACTGGAAAGACAGTGTTACTGCTGCTGCTTCTTATTATTACTACCGTTATTATTAAGTAATAATTACATTAATAGTATATTATTATTAGTTATGATTAAAAGTCCAACTTTCATATACACTTTTGTCTGTAAGGTATCTTTTACAAGCATATAAATTCAAGTAAACGTAACACTAAACAAAACTCAGGTAATTTCACCATCATTAGAGCAAACATTTGAAACACTGTCCAGTGAATGTGCTGAGAAGTGTAAGAAAAATGATGAAAATGATTTTGATAAGTAAGTCGTGAAGGTGAAAAGTACAGCATGGAGAATATAGCCAATAATCTTCCAATAACACTGTATGGTGACAGATGGTGACAACACTTGTTGTGGTGAGCAGTGAGTAATGTACAAACTTGTCAAATCACTAGGCTGTGCACCTGACACTAACACAAATAACACTGTATGCCCAACTATCCTTCAACAATAAAAAATTGTAAATTGTTAAATAATGATTTTGATAGATCACTACTGGTTGAACACCTACTATGTTTCAGAGGAAATATAGATATACAGATATAGATATAGATACAGAGATAGACATAGATACAGACATAAATACAGATATAGATACAGATATAGATACAGAGATAGATACAGATATAAATACAGATATAGATACAGATACAGATATATATTACACTTGATATTCTTAACTCTCACAAACCACAGCCACTGCCGCCACTCACAGATGAGAAGGTGCGGATTCATAGTTCCACATTCTGGCTGTAAAACAGATAAATGACAAAAGACCGCTAGGGTCTGACTGGGTCTATATCTGGCTCAGAGGCCACACCTTTACTCCATGTGTAGGCCTTCCTGTGAGATGCAGAGGGAAACTCTAGACCTCAGGTTTTCACCCTTGGGGTCCAGAGTTCCCTGCCCTCTCTTTCTAACATGTTAGAACAGGGGATCCCATCACTTGGCTGCTATTCAGACAAAGGTAACCTGCTCTTTTAGTTTCCAAATAATGGCAACAAACGCAGAGAACAGAGAAGCGTCAGTCCTTAAACGTCCTCTGTTAAATGACTTTAAAACCCCATGCCTGTATGATACAAATGAACCTCAAAATTTAGCCAAAATATCACAACGGGAGTCCCAACTATTTGAAAAAAGAAAAAAGATTTTTCACGCCTCTTAGGCTACTTGTCAAAAGTAAATCTGTGGGCCGCTTTGCACACATGGTGTTGGGTGGGGTGGTGGGGGCGGTGGGGGTAGGGAGAGAGCCTAGTGCACCTGCTGGTCCGCAGAAGTAAATTAGAAGTAAGACTCCACTCTTAGGCTGCCAGGCCAAGGGGAACTCCATAAGCTGCCATCTCCAAATCTCTCGATGAGCAGGAAGAAACAGATCAGAGGGCACAGGGGAAATGCAGACTGACTTCTTCCTTCAAAACACCCATTAAAGGTGATAATGGCACTTTGGAGTTTCCCCCAAAGTGACATATCTGTCCCCTTCACTTCACTTCACTGGCTTTTGATTTCTGAGAATTCTGAGTTTCTAAGATGCCCAGTTAGTGAAAGACAGAAGTGGCAGCTCTGATCATCTCAAATGTAAATAGAATGATGGGGACTCCAAAGGGATACATCGTTTCTGTAAAGAAATAAATAAATTAGCTCTACATGGACAAGGCGGAGAACAATGAGAAAACCTTTTGGGAAAATGGGGAAAGCGTCTTCCTTTTCTAGAGTAAACACAATTAGATTTCCCATGTAACAACAGAAATGGCGTCTCAGAGCTAGAGAAGCCTCACATCCACGAGTCACAGGTCACTTAGGTGTGACCTCTTCGTTTACAGATGAGAGAGGGTAAACATAGGAAATGGAAGAGGGTTCCCCAACACATACACTGGTTCAGAAGCTCCTGGTTTCCAGAACAGTGCTTTTGCTCCTGGATCTCTCTGGTTTATAAGTAAGACGGTAGCAGAGAGAATACAATATTGTAATAACACATACTTTTGGTAAACTACATGCTATATCTTTCATCTGATTTCTTCCCTTGATATGTCATAAAATTCTTTCCTTTTAAGACATTTTTGTGGACCCAAAATATTCCATAGTATGGCGGTAGCACAATTTAACCAATCATACTTGCATACTTTCTGCTTATTTTCAATATTTTTCTATCATAAACAACACTAAGATTGGGGCGCTTGGGTGGCTCAGTCGGTTAAGTGTCTGACTTTGGCTCAGGTCATGATCTCACGGTCTGTGGGTTCGGGCCCTACATTGGGCTCTGTACTGACAGCTCAGAGCCTGGAACCTACTTTGGATTCTGTATCTCCCTCTCTCTGCCTCTCCCCAGCTTGTGTTCGCTCTCCCTCTCTCTCTCTCTGTCAATAATAAATAAACTTAAAAAAAAAAATAAACAACACTAAGATGAACATCTTTGTACATATATCCTTGCACATTCTTAAAGAAAATTCTTAGATCAAAACAGCTGAGTCAGTGCTTAGGCATATTTGATAATAGCTGCCAGATTGCTATTAAAGCATTTATTCTTGTATTTCTCCTACTAGGATATATGAATGCCTGTGTTCCTCAAATCTTATTCAATGAAAATGGCAAGTTATTATAATTAGCGGTGCTTTGGTTACTAGTATATGGAATATATCATTAAACCTTGTTTTGGACCTTGATAGTTGTGGAATTATCCACTTTCATGAGCTGTGTTATTTGATCTTTTAGAGAACCTTATGTACTTCTTAGTATTTTAAAAGTATGCTTAATATATTAAAATAATCATCTGTCCTGTTTTTCCCCAAATTGCCACTGGCCTTTTAATTTTATTCATCTTATGTTTTGCCATGTGAACTTCCCTGTTTTATGCAGTAAAACGTTGGGTGTTATTTTTAAGTTATCATCAAGTATGCATAAACTCCTACCTATTCTCCACTCCTTTATGAGAATACCTAATACTGTAAAGACAGAAGATCTTTCCCAGGTTAAGTGACACATTCCTCAGTCAATAAAAAATTCATTTGAATTTTTGCTCCTAGCTTGGCAAAGATGTTTTAAGATTCATCTGGAAACATAAATGGATAATGTTAGCCAGACAGCTCTGAAAAGGAAAAATGATGAGAGGTGATTTGCAATAGTGGGTTTTAAAGTGTGCTACTGGCATGAGACCAGCTGGTAGGTCACCACCTTAGGACAGGTCAGGACAGAAAGTCCCAACAAAGTCCCATATGTGTCTGTGTGTCTGTGTATCTAACTATCTGTTCATGGATCATCTGAGTCAGATAGATAGATGGGTCAATAAATGGTATTGGGTCAGTTGGCCAATCACATCAGGTTTGTGAGATTTCTAAGGACATCTGTTAGTGAGTTAAAGAAACTAAAGTGATAAAAACAAATGAAGAGGAAAATGGAAAATTTATTGCTGAGATGAAAACGCATCTGGTGCAAAGCAGCATTATGAATAATAGACCCAGACTAGGAACGAGGCAAATACTCTTCAATAGAAGACTAAAGGGTAGCATATTCACCAGTGGAATACTACATGCCGATAAGTATGGGTAAACTACAACTACATACACCAGTGTGACTGAATCTCATGAATATTACGCTAAGCAAAATAAGCTAGACGTGGCGATTCCAATTATACAAAGTTCAGAATCAGGCAGTACTATTCTGTCGTGTGAAAAGTAGGATAGTGGTCATCACTGGGCAGGAAACAGTGGCCAGAAAGGGCAAGGCTGGGGACTGTTAATGCTGTTTCCGACCTGGGTGCCGGTTACACAGATGTGTTCAATTTGTGAACATCCACCGACGTGTACACTTTTGATTTGTGTATTCTCCTATGTGTGACATGGCTCAAAAACAGGTAGAAAATACAGTATGAACAGTAAAATCCTGATGTGAACAGATAAACTCAAAATATACGCTGAAAGATAATCACAAGAAATATTATCAAGGGTTATCTCTGAATGGTTAAATTTCATATGATGCAATTTTTGAAAATTCGCTTCAGCGCGTTTTTTCCCTTTCTTCTACAATAAACACCATTTGAATAATTAAACACACATTATCAAGGATATGTATGAGGGTATTCTCCTTAATGCTATTTACAATAGCAAATCTGTTTAAACAACTGAAATGTCTAATGACAGACCATTGGTTAAATCTGCTATATCTCTGAGACAGTATATTCAAATGCTATAAAAATGATATATTATTGACATGGAAAAATACAACATATTTATGACTGAAAATTACATACTGGAAACTGTATTAAGTGATTTCAATTGTTTTATTTTTCTTAAAAAAAAGTCTGAATTCCAATGAAAAGAGACTCTTAAAAACTGAGAATAAATGAAAAGAACAGCTTTAAATCCAAATGACAGCCCTGCCTTAGTTTAAAGCTAAGTTCTCTTTTCTGCTTATTATGGATCTTTGATAAAAAAAAATAAAATAAAATACAAATGCTGAGAAGTCTGTTTTGCTTGCTGTTTGCTACGAGCATTGTGAAACCTTTCCTGAATGTAACTCGCTATGTAATAGAGTAAGTTGTGAAACTTCCTAAATGTAGTCTGGTATGTAATAGAATAAGTGATTGTACATGAACTAACCGGCATTTCTCGCTTCTGTAAACCTGCTTGCTTAACACATTCCTCCCCTACCCCCTTCCCCCTTCCCCCTTTTCCTCCCGCCACAAGTAACGGACAAAGCCTTCCCGCCAAAGAACAGACAAAGGACGCCCAGAGAACAACAAATGTCCTTACTTTAAAACCAACTAATCGGGCCCCTCATAATTTGAAACCTCCCCTGTGCTATTTGTCTCTGTCTATAAAAACGCTGTACCAACCCTGATCGAGCCCTCTACTCGTCACTGGCGACGAGTGCGCAGAGGTCCAGGTTCGAACCTGCAATAAACGACCCTTGCCGCTTGGCTTTGACTTACAGCTCTGGTGGACTTTTGTGGGAGGTTTCGGAACTTCGGGCATTACATAAACTGAGGGTTGATGGGGGGTGGGAGGGAGGGGAAAGTGGGTGATGGGCACTGGGGAGGGCACCTGTTGGGATGAGCACTGGGTGTTGTATGGAAACCAATTTGACAAGAAATTTCGTATTAAAAAGAAAGAACAACCAAAAAAATGAAAAGAATAGAATGACAAATCATAAAAAAATGAAAAGAATAGAATGACAAATCATATGTCAAACATTCATAGTTATTATTTCTGGATGACTGGATTTCTTAAAGCTTTTAATTATTTTTTAAGTTTTTGCTTATTTATGCTTTCCAATTTTCCCACAATGAACATGGATTACTTCCTTAATGAAAAATAAATGTTACTTTGAACACTAACAAAGCTAGTAATAACATGGGAAGAGTAACTCAAAATTATAATACATGATCTTGACATTATAACAGGATCATGATAACTAAAATGTCAAAGGAGAAGCCTGATGTTATCATAATATAGGAAAGAGTCTGAAAACTGCTCACTACTCAATTATATTGTATTTCACATCAGTTTATAGCTCCAGATACCCTAACACAAGAAGAGCTACAAGACTAATCACTAAAAAATCCCTTTTTATGTCAAAGCCTTGAAATAATGCCTGATGGATACGCTATTAGCATCAACTGATAAATAACTCATATCAATTCAGGTTCCTAATATGCTCCAGAAACCAAAGAATATTTAAATCTCAAGACTTGGAAAACCTTTAAAAACCTGGGGTTGAGCAAAAGATAATTGGAAATTTTAGTATAATTAATGCAAAAATGGGTAAATCCTTCCAATCTTGATAGGCCAACAAAAAGAAAACAGCTTGGCCTGAGGCCGTCTGTAAACAGTACAATTCTCAAAATGTGGAGAACAGAAAACCCACCTATAAAAGAGGTGGGGGTCTTACTTATGAAACCATGCAGCCCATTCAAGACTGAACAGTGTTTTAATTCTGTGCGTGGTCAAATTTGATGACAGCAGCTTAGACAGGAAACCAAACAAAGTCTCATCATACTCAGCTTCCATTTGGAGGTTTTCCATGTGACGCAAAACAGCAGTGTGCTCACATGTATTCACCTGGACTTCCTCAAGACATGATGGAAGAGGTATTTGATTGCCAGCATCAGAGAAAAAACGACCTGTGTCAGCCACCCTGAAAAGCAAAGCAGAGGCTAGATTGTAACAAAGGAGCAGATGCCTGGCAGCAGTTGTTCAGGAGTGATTTTCTTTATATTTTCAAAGCTCTCTATAGCTGTAAATGGCTCATAACTTTGAAGTTAGAAGACCCAACACAAGTAGAATCGTCTGTATTATTCCTGGATAGAAGTAACAACCATGAGGGAGGACACAGACACTTCTACAGGAAGCTGGTTAGTACAAACCTCGCAAATGAAAAAAAAAAAAAAAAGTAACTCCAAGGACACTAAGTGCATACATACATAATTTATGGAAAGTTCATCATAAAAGGTCAGTGTCTATCTACACAAGTGACATTCTAGAAAGGTACTAAGAAGAAAAAGGTCAAGGACAGACAATTGAATGAGATCTTTACAAACCCACAATGTGTGATATGATGAATCTAACAGAAAGAGAAAAAGTAAAAAGGTTAATTAACTTGCAATGTCCGAAATTCTGAAGGTGATAAAATGATAAAACTGTAAATACAGCTTGAGCTTCCCTCTCTGACCATGGCTAGATGTTGACTAGAATTGAAAATAAATGTTCTTATCCCTCGAAAAAAATCTAAATGTTAGAACTGTCCCAGGATAAAAAGAAAAGAAGAAAAAAAAAAACTTTATCTGGAAAGAAACACACACACACATACACACACACGCACACACACGAGACGTATTTTTCACTGGGTCTGTTCTTTGGAGCAAGTGGTACTTGGGCTGGAGGGCTCAATGACCTTCATTCCTTCACCTTTAAGAGCGGTTATCCCTGCCACAACAGCCTGCTTCTCTGAGACTCCCCCTTTCGCTACACACAGGAATGGCCCAGAGCAGACACGCTGCACCACTGGGGCACAGCTGACTGGACCAGAGATGGCAGAGTCCCTTGTCTGGGAATGCTATTAACATTCAGCTAGAGTGTGTTGATCTTGGTGGCCTGCTGCAATCCCACCTGAAAATGCCACCAAATGACTTTTAAAATAAAGGTGTTAATTATTGGGCCTTTTGCAGCTTAAACAAAATCTAGACTGACTTCTAGTTCAAGCCGCATGTGTGAATGTCGACATTTCCCCCTTCTCCCCCTGGAAATCATCCAAAAAATCAACAAGGAAAAGGAGAAACAAAATGCAAGTTTCATTTCAGCTAAACCAGGAGACAATTAAAACTACAGAGACCGAATGTAAGTGGAAAAGCATCTAAAACAGAGGAAATTAAGTTGGAGGAAGAGAAGAGAAAAGGCTGCAGAGCTTGCAGCTGAAGGTCTCGGCGAGCACCAGCAAAACTACCCTTCTCGAAGGCAAAGGACACAGGCTGACATTTCAACTCTTGCTTGAAACAGGAGAGGTAGACCAGCTGGCTCCATGAGCTTGTGTGGATGCAGTGCTTTGTCTGTTTCTTTCTTCCCCCATAAAGAAAATGGCAACAATTTACAAGGAATCACAAAGAAAACTTATTTACAAGAAGCAGTCTTCCTTTTGTGCCATAAAGAAAACACAATCTTTTCATTACCCAAAAATAAAAGAGTTAAAGCAACACAAAACAAAAAAATCTTCCTTTCTTCATTGGCTTTGGTAAAATAAAGGCCAGTTCTAAAAAAACAAAAACAAAAACAAAACAAAATAAAACAAAACTCCACCTAGCAGAACCACATCCCCAATCTCTATAAACCTTCCACAATAATTATTCAGGAAAAATTAAACTCCTTTGATGATGAATAATAAAAAAGAAAAAAACCCTCAGGGACTACATAAAAACATTAGAAGATAAGAACAAATGAGCAAGAAAGGCAAGCAGCAAGGGAAGATCTCTCATTACAAGACATTTGATGAAGCAATGAAGTGACCAAAGATTTTTAAGAAATTAAACACTTATTGATCAAATCACAGCCATTGAATGAAGAAACAGGAAAAAATATCAAAGTATCAAGAGATGATAAAATGTGAATTGACAGCGCTTGGGAAAGGAGTGGGGAAAACTACAACCACTACAGAAATTATGCCAAGAAGGCAGTCGAGGTAGCTGAGAAACCAGCGGAACAAAGTGAGAGACACGGTAGGGAGAAGACATGAGAAAGGGGCCAGAGTGAAACAAAATAAAGTTAGAAAGATCAGGGAGAATATTGTAGATATGGAGGAAACCTAGAAGAGACCCAAAAGAAGGAAATGGAAATACTAGAACATAAGCAATTCCTGAAGATTTTGAGACTACACTGGGTCTGAAGGAAAAATGACCTTTTCAATTTTGAATTTTTGTAAGCTACAAAAATAATGGGTAACATAAGCAGACCTCACACAGCACCAGAATAATTCCAAAATACAGGACTAACTTAAAGGTAAAAAAATAAAACCATAAAGGTAATAAAAGAAAACAGGAGAAAATTCTTTCATAATCTCAGAGGGGGAAAACCATTACTAAATAAGACACAAAATTCAGAAGCCATTGAAAACAATGGATAAATTCAACATAAGATTGGAAATGTCTGCATAATAAGGTACCAAAACATTATGAGCAGAGTTAAGTGACAAAGAAGAAAGAAAACTACATCTTACATCAAAGACAAAAAGATAATTTCCTTCAATATAAAAACTTTGACAAGTAAGAAAAAAAAGAACAAAAGCCCAATAGAAAAATGGACAGAGAGTAATAAAAATAAAAAGAAATAGAGTGCACCAAAAGAACTATCAATGGCTCATAAACCTATCAAACACATAAAAAGACAAATGCAAATTGAAAGACTTTTTTTTCACCGATCAGATCTGCAAAGATTCAAAAGCTTAGTATCATGCTGTGCTGATAAGTCTTTAAGCAAAGGGGCACTCTTGGGGCGCCTGGGTGGCGCAGTCGGTTAAGCGTCCGACTTCAGCCAGGTCACGATCTCGCGGTCCGGGAGTTCGAGCCCCGCGTCGGGCTCTGGGCTGATGGCTCAGAGCCTGGAGCCTGTTTCTGATTCTGTGTCTCCCTCTCTCTCTGCCCCTCCCCCGTTCATGCTCTGTCTCTCTCTGTCCCAAAAATAAATAAACGTTGGAAAAAAAAATTTAAAAAAAAAAAAAAAAAAAAGAAAAGGGGCACTCTTGTCCATTGCTGTGAGGACTGTAAATGTACGATCTCTGTGGAGGACAATTTGCTAATATCTATTGATATTATATGTAGGTGGATGGATGGGTGGATGGATGGATGGATAGATAGCCTTTCATTCAGCAATTCCACTTCTAAGAATTCATCCCACAGAGATAATACACATATGTTTATGCAAAATGGCATATTTAGAAAGATCACTAGAGAACTAAGTGAAAAATAACAATGGGCTAGTCATACAATGGAAAACTATGTAGCTATTAAGAAAAAAATGAAGAAACTGTATGAGCTGATACGGAAAATTCTTCAAATACAGGGTTAAGTACAGGGTGCACAACAGTAGGTACAAAAAGCAAAGTGCCCAACAGTAGGTGTACCATACCATCATTTGTATAAAAAGAGAACAAAATATATGTTTCTAATGTATATGTGCATACACACGTTTGCTTGTATGTGCATAAATATCTCTGGAAAAATGCATGGGAAAAACCCAGTAGCATGACTTACCTAAAGAGAAGGGTAACTATGGTCAGGGATGTGAAACATACTTTTTTAAAAAAATTATTTAAATCCAACATATAGTGTAATCATGACTTCAGGAATAGAATTCAGTGATTCATCACCTACATATAACACTCAGTGCTCATCCCAACAAGTGCCCTTCTTAACACCCATCACCCATTGAGCCCATCCCTCCCACCCAACATCCTGCCTGCAACCCTCAGTTTGCTCCCTGTATTTAGAGTCCTTTACGACAGAGAGGGAGGCAAACCATAAGAGACTCTTAAGTACAGAGAACAAACTGAGGTTGATTAGGGGTGGGGGGTAGGAATGGGTGATGGGCATTGAGGAGGGCACTTATTGGGATGAGCACTGGGTATTGTATGTAAGTGATGAATCATGGGACTCTACCCACGAAAAGAAGAGCAGACTGTACACACTGTATGTTAGTTAACTTGATAACAAATTATATTGAAAAAAGAAAAAAAAAGAGTCTCTTATGGTTTGTCTCCTTCTCTGTTTTTATCTTATTTTTGCTTCCCTTCCCCTAGGTTCATCTGTTCTATGTGAAACATACTTTTTAATGCTTTTGAAATTTTGAAAGATTTAAATGTATTGTGTATTTAATATTTTAAATTTAAATACAGTAAAACCTTGGTTTGCGGGCATAACTTGTTCCAGAAACATGCTTGTAGTCCAAAACACTTGCATATCAAAGCAAAGCAAACCACTGGCTCAGTTGTGATCATGTGACATTGAGCAATCACATACTATTTGTATTGGAAGACATCGCTCGTTTCTCAAGTTAAAATTTATTAGAAATGTTTGCTTGTCTTGAAGAACACTGGCAGAACAAGTTACTCATAATCCAAGGTTTTACTGACATATAATCTGTTTTAAAAGAGATAAACTGATCAAGTTACCCCCATGCGTAAAAACCTTTTGTTATTCCCTACAGTTTTGCTGGCAAATTTCAGAGAACTTCAGCTTACCACCAAGGCCCTTGAAGACTTCATCCTAACCTGTTCCTTCTCTCTGGGCTTGACTCTGACCTTCCCTGATCTCTATGAAACAACAGGCACACTAAGTTATCAGAACACATCCTGCTCTCTCTTGCCCTTACCCTTTAACGTGTTGATCTTGTGTTACTGTCCCATAGGTCCTTGAGGCTCTACTCATTTTGTGTGTGGCGGGGAGGGAGGGGTCTGTTTTCTCTCTTTGTTCAGATTGGGCACATTCTATTGGTCTGTCCTCCTGTTCACTGAGCCTCTGTCATCTCCACTATAGTTTTTTGTTAATCCAGCAAGTTTTTTCGTTTTTCTTTCTGTGGTTATATTTTTCAGTTCCATAATTTCTTATTTGGTTCTTTTTTTTATAACTCCCTTTATTGTGATTTCCTATTTTTCGTTTGTTTCGAGTGGATCTGTAATTATTTGTTGAAGCATTTTTATAATGGCTGCTTTAAGATTCTTGTCAGATAATTGCAACATCTGATTCATCTCTGCGTTAGTATCAGTTGTTGTCTTCTCTCATTCGAATTGTAATATCCTAGGTCTTGGTATGATGAGTGTTTTTCATTTGTACCCTGGACATTTTGGCTATTATGTTAGGAGACTCTGGGTCCTATTTAGTTATTTTGTTGTAACAGGAAGTACCTCTGTTTAGGTTTATTTAGCACAAGGTCCTGTCCTACTTTTTTAGATTAAGGTTCCAATGACAATTTACGTACCATGGCCTTCAAAAATCCATCTGGCTTATCTCGTGCCACTGAGGTTCACACTGGTCCCTGTTGTGCTTCATGAGGGAGTGCGCTGGGCTTTCCTAAACCAGATTGCCCGGTGTGGTGAGGAGGACCCCACCCGTGGAACAAAAGAGGCTTCTAGGTCTAGGCTGCCTGTTATGGCAGGATTCCTCCTAGTATGTCTAGGTGGGGAGAAAGGTATCAGCCCCACATGGATGAAGAGGCTTCCCAGGCTGGGCACCTGTGGTAAGATACCCCCAGCCTGTGGTGATACTGAGTGCTTCTCAACCCGGGTACTTGGGGCAGAATCATCCCCTTCTTCCAACAGAGATGGGGGGGGGGGTGCTTGCCCTGTCTACTTGACCCACCACTGATTCCCCATTTCTACTTGATTCCCAATCCCTACTTGGGTGGAATTCAGGAAACACTGAAGCTGAGTCATTTTCTGCTGTTGGTTCCAGTATCATCAGATGCCATGCCACTATGTTATTTCTCTGGTCCGGGGCTCCCCAGATAGTTGGCTTTTGCTTCTCTTCTTTCAGAATTCTCCTTTGGTTGTTGTATTGGTCAGGGTTCTACAAAGAAACAGAACCAGCAGGATAGAGAGAAGGAGAAGAGAAAGATTTATTTTAAGGAACTGGGTCATACAATGGTGGAGGCTCAGCGAATCCAAGGGTCTGATAGGGGAGTCTATTAGGCTGGAGACCCAGGGAAGAGTTACAGTTTAAGTCCAAAGGCAGTCCCTTGGCAGAATTTGTTCTTGCTCACAGTAGAGGAAGGAGGGTGTCAGTCTTCGTTCTCTTAAGGCTTTCAACTGATTGGATGAGGTCCACGCACATTATAGAGAGTGATCTGCTTCACTCAAATTCCTGTTTAAATGTTAATCACATCCAAAAAAAAAAAAAAAAAAAACCATACTCACAGAAACATCAAAATAGTGTTTGACCAAATATCTAGGCACTGTGGCTCGGCCAAGTTGACACATAAAATTAGCCATCACAGTTGTGTTTTGTTTCATAATTACATTCCATTTTGTAGAGGTTTTGTGGAGAAATCCTGGATCTGTAACACTCCTACACTTCCATCGGTTTTGTAAATTTCTCAGGCATTTTTTTCCTCTAATAATACTTCTTTTATTCCTTCTCTTTCTTTCTGGTGACTATAAGCACATGTGATTGTCAGACCTTCTCAATATACTCGTCTCTTTTTTATGCCTTTTTGTTTCTCATACATCATTCTGGATATTTTTCCAATTGAGGTCAGGATTCTTTGATTGTTTATTCATTTTCTCTTCATGTATTTTTAGCCTATCATTAAATCTATGTTTAAGTTTTTAATATTGGTAATTTTTCAATTCTAAATTTTCCATTTCATTCGTTCTTGCTTGTTCTGTTGTTTTTTTTTTCCTTTCTAGATTCTCAATCTTTTCCTTTATCTCCGTGAATACAGTAACACAGTTATTTTTGAATCTGTCTGATAACTCAATATCTGGGAACTCTGTAGGTCTGTTTATATTTCCCTTTTCTTTCTGCTTGTTTGTATTCATTTCCTCTCATCTCCTCTTGTACCCCATTATTTTTTTATGCACACTGGGTTTGAAAATGGAAGCCTATGTTGTAGTTACTTTCCTCTACGGAGGATTCTTGTTTGTTTGTGTCAGGGGCCTTGTAGTGACCGCAAGCAAGCACTCTTATCTTCAAGATTGAACTTCAACTTCAAAACTGAAAACACCGGAAGCTGAGCTTGCTGTTCCTGCACAGGCTTTCTCCACCCAGTTCACCCCGCTTGAAGGGTGGAACCCTTGGGGATCTCAACACAAGGAAGTTGGCTTTGTCAGGCCTCTAAGTCCAATCTCCCTAGTCCCAAGAAGCTGTCAAAAATACTGCTCAGCCTCACAAGCTGGCAAATGCCCCAGGGAAAAGCCCCAAATGACGGTCTCTTGTCCACCGAAGCTCTGGCCCATTGGGTCTTCACTATCTTGTTAGTTCTCCAACGCTCTTAAACAGAGGTATTTTGTTATTTGTTCCCATATATTTTATTCAGAGTTTCCAGTCCTCATCAATAGAAGAGCAAGTCCCAATTGCCTGATCTGCCATTAACAGATATGCTCTTCTGCTATCTAAAACAGGAGGAAATTATAGGATTACGTGTGGATTACTTAACTCTGTACGCCTGATTCAAAGCACATAACAGGAAACGCATCACAATGACGACAGAGCAGGCACTGTTTTAAACACCTTCCATGCATTAACTTTTTCCTCCTTAAGAAGTGGGTACTAATATTATCTTCATTTCAAAAAGAAAGAAACTAAAGCAAAGAGAAAGCAAATGACTTGCCCAAGATCATGCATCTGTAACTGGCTCCAGAGTCTATGCCCCTAACCACCGAGCAAAGCAGTCTCACCTAGTTAAATTTCTCAAAATCATATTAGGAAACTATCCAGAAATAATGCATAATCTTTTTCTAGAAAAAGAACAGAAAAATTAAATTATATTTAAGATCATTTACAATGCCATTTTGAGTCCCTAAATCTCTATTCTGGTACCCCCCTTCACAAAATATCGTAAGACTGGTGACAGGATTTAATGCACCCAACTGGGCATGCAAAGTAGTCCAATGGACAGGCCCAACAGATCCTCTTATGGGATGCAAAAGAGAAAGATATTCTAGAAAAGATGAAATTTTCTCAGAGCTTCTAAACTGAAACTGGGGCCACAGGGAAAAGAAGTTAACATGCAAAGCATCAACCACCTTTGTGGAATAGACTGGGCATAAATCCACAGGTATTCAAACTGAAGGATGACTTCAGTACATCACTCAAGATAGA
The DNA here is from genome assembly GCF_022079265.1 of Lynx rufus. Taxonomy (NCBI): domain Eukaryota; kingdom Metazoa; phylum Chordata; class Mammalia; order Carnivora; family Felidae; genus Lynx; species Lynx rufus. Next base: position 7,714,215 of record NW_025814867.1, on the reverse strand, counting down.
ACAGTCACTGGAAAAAACATAATAAGAAAAGGGAAAAATGTTCAGATACCATTTTTAATGTTCATAAATTAGATAAAATATTAGAATAAGGATTACATTTAACAAAGATGTTTCTATTTATACATACTGGAGTAAACAGTTATCTTCTATTCCGTCTCCCAAAACGCTATTTAAAAAGATGGGAAAGAAATCTAAAAATAATTAGAAAAACAAAACAAGACAAAACTCAGGAACAAAGAAACAAAAGAAGAAAAGACAGATTAATGATGTCAACAAAATTTTGAAAGAAATACACAGATGAAGGATAATTGACTTGGTGAAGTTAAGAAAACTAAAATCCAAGTTTGCAGAGGGGAAAGTCATCAGGAAAAAGCTGATCCGTTCCACAACAGCTGAAAAAGTATTAAAAAATCAGGGAGCACCAAGGACCACTAAAAATGGGGTGATGGGTAAAGAAGAAACATAGTTTCCTCTCAGGAGAGACTGAGCTAGAGAATCTCTGAATGCACAAACTATAGGCATAGCGAAGGTCAGTGTAAAATCACCCTGAAAACAGGAGGCTTCATTAAAAATCTACATAAAGTGGGCCTCCAACCCACTCCCCCATACACAGTTCCCAGGAAGGTGGCATTCAGGCTTATACCTGAACAAAAGACCAGAAGATTCCTTTGAGGAAAAACTGGTATGTTCAAATGGAAAGCCCTGGAGGTACTACTCACTTTGGAGTTCCCCAGTCAGGGAGTAGCAAGGAAACAAGTTACTTCATCCTTTGGTGATGGCTATACGTCAGTAAGGCCTCTCACACACGTGAAGCTTCTAACCAGCATTTTATTACTTATTTTTAAATATGAGTTAACAGGGGTGCCTGGGTGGATCGGTCAGTTAAGTGTTTGACTCCTGATTTCAGCTCAGGTCATGATCCTATGGTTCGTGACTTCAACCTCCACATAGGGCTCCACACCTTTCTGCCCCTCCCCCACTCATGTTCACTCTCCAAATAAATAAACTTAAAAAAAAATACATAAATATGAGTAAACAGCCTCAGGTGGTCAGACAGCTCAGGCCACAGCTAAGACAAAGAATAAAACTAACAAAAAGATTAATAGAAGAAATAGATACAATGCTCAGAGTTAGAGAAAATGCAAAAAAAAAACAACCCTATACCTTCCAAGATATGGAAGAAGATGTCAATTTCATCCATGAGAAAAAAAATGACACTAACTTAAAAACAAATATTTAGTTAACAAACAAAAATAAACATCTGTAAGTCGAAAACATAATGGCAAAAACGTATTCAACAAAAAAGTTTGGAAGACTGAGGCAATCTCCAGGAAGTGAAACAAACAGAAAACTGAAGACTAAAAGGAAAAAATAAAAGGAGATACAAAAAGATATAACAGAGAGACTGGAGAGGAATAAATTATCAAAACAAATTATGCAAATAATTCCTACAACTGAGGGATATTCATTCCCAGATTAGAAGAATCCACTGAGACCCAAACAATGAATAAAAAATGACCTACATCAAGGAACATCAGAGCAAATTTCAGAACACATGGTTTAAATAATGATTAACAATAACACAATTTCCCACCATTTATTGCAGTCTATGGGTAAATAATTATTTACATATTTTACATGTGCTGACCCATTTAATCATCACACTTAGGAGACAGAAACAATCATACCCATTTATCAGATGAGCAAAGGGAGGCAAAGAGAAACCACATAACTTGCTCTAGGTAACACATATTGGAAGTAGGAGATCAACGAAATGAACCAAGGTATCTGGTTCCAGAGCTGACTTATTAGCATGCATATGGTTTTTACAGGCAAAAAAATATAGGAACAAAGCTAAATTTTCCTCAATGAGGAAATGGCTAAATAAATTTGAGAACACCTATTCCTTACAAAATTAACATTTTCCAAGCTATTAAAACTTAATCATTCCAAGTGTGTTCCAGTAATAGACAAGTAGTCTATATCAGACTAAACTTCTTGCATATAACAATTATAAACTTGGGGAAAAATTAAATATAACTGCTTGAAGGTACCAGGGAGCAATCAAAAGCCAACAGAAATTTGAGGGGATTTGGCCCTTGGAAAAAGGGAAATACATTCATGGGGTAACCTCCATATTTCTAGGGCTTCTCCAATGAGAACAGTCACTAGTCTGTGTGGTGCAGGATGACTGGAACTCATGAAGTATCAGAAGACGGAGCTCAGTGTTGCCAGGGCGGCTGGAAATTGAGGTGGCGGGTTGAGGGTAGTCCCAGAACAAGGGGAGTCCTCGAGGGGAGCTTCAAAATCCACCTATAAATTCCCCTCGAATCCTTGGCTGACCTCATCACTGTGGGGGGTGGCGGGGGGAGAATTCCAAGGAGCACCATTTTAAAGCAATAAATACATGGAACACTGAGAAATATAAGGAGAGATTTCAGCTCCTGCTGAAGAAGTGAAGAAAGTTTGAGATCTGCCAAGTTAGAGCATCTTGGTGAATGAACACCTCAAGCTTTTCCTTTGAAACCAAGAAGGGCCACAGTGCAAACGTAAAGACTGTTCCCCAAAATTAAGGTATTCACCCTAAGTCTAAGGATATTCACCCTAAGGTATTCACCCTAAGTCTAAGGATAAAACATGAAATACATCCCTCTTAATAAAGTGTAAAATCAAGCTCCATAAAATCAAGATGAGTTAACTGCCTTGAAGGAAAAAACACAACACTCTTTAGAAGAAAATGACAGAAACTAGAGCTCTACAATATATCCTCTACAATGTCCAATATACAATCAATAATTATTAGACATGGGAAAAATAGGACAAAAAAGTCACTCAAGGCCAAGAGAAAAAGGAAACATAGGCTGAGATAACCCAGATGTTAAGATTAGCAAACAAAAATGAGACAGCAGGAATTAAGACCAGCCTGTAATTTATAATAGCTGTAAGTGAAATAAAACCACTTTTAAAAAAGACTCTCTCAAAAAAGATTAACAACCAATTTTATATTCCATAAATGAGGCATATTTAAAACAAAAGGAGGGGCGCCTGGGTGGCTCAGTCGGTTGAGCGACCAACTTCAGCTCAGGTCATGATCTCACAGTTTGTGAGTTCGAGCCCCGCATCAGGCTCTGTGCTGACAGCTTGGAGCCTGGAGCCCGTTTCAGATTCTGTGTCTCCCTCTCTCTCTGACCCTCCCCCGTTCATGTTCTGTCTCTCTCTGTCTCAAAAATAAATAAACATAAAAAATAAAAAAAAATTTAATAAAAAAAAGACTCAAAGGGTAAAAGTAAGATAATTAACAAAAATATATCAAACAATATATAAAAAGCAGAAATTGCAGTATTTATGTCAAAGGCAATTTGCTGTAACAAATTCAATGTGTTTGATAACCTATACACTTTAAGAAGGAGCAGAGTTTGGGACAGCTACATTCATTGATATCTCCTTGTTATATTTTTTAGTAAAAATGCATTAGAAAACCTATTTGGTATGAAGATACATAGTATCCTCAAAAATATTCACCTTCTGAAAGCACCAGGTGCATACCGTTGAAAAATTACACCAAAGTTCATAGTGAAAGAGTTAGAATTACTAAGATAGTATATTCTTTACATTCCTCTAAGTATTTATTAACTTTATAATCAGAAACTATATATATACATATATATGTGTGTGTATACATATATATACTATCACATATATAATAGATATTACACAGAATACATGTATGTATACTATTCATATCGGGAGGGAAAGTAAATGAAAAATTACATGATTTCTGAAAAATAAAGCTGGGTCATGAGACAGGAAATGCATCAGCAGTCCATGGTTTATAAATGCACCTCCAGGGATAAGAACAGAAAGAGATACAAAAATATTTACTAACAGCTTTGAGGCATCCATGATGTGTGACAGCTGCAGACAATTACAGAATACACAGCAGCTTGTACCGGGTTCAATTTTTGCTATGTATTTTGTGCAATATTATAAAATACATATATAATGGTTGGCACTTTGTAAGCCCTCTTTATCACTCTCTCTATTTTATACTAATAGTACTAGAAATTGTTTTTAGAAAGTTAAAAAATGATTCTAATAACTCAGACATAATTTCTACATTAGCATTCCTGCTCTCTGCAAACACTATCTCTGTTGGCCAAACATATGGGTCTCAGTGATATTAATGATGATTATCATTAACTAACAATAACAAAAGTGGCTAACATTTTCTATCAGATGTATTATTTGTGGCAGGCTCTGCTCTAAAGTCTCTCAAAAATCACAGTTATTATAGTTCCTATTCTTTCACTGAGGGAAACTGAGGCACTGAGTTAAAGAAGCGACTCAATGTCACCAACTGGTAAGTGGCTGTACCAACCTACAAATTAAAGATACTTGACTCCAGAATCTTGTTCCTAACCTGCTCCATCCTACTATCAAAGGGTCATTATAAGAAGCAATCACATTGAAAATCTTTCCCTCTATGTGTATGAAAACAACTGTTAAAGGATAGTCCCAAAGTCCATGCTGATTGTAAGTTGAACTTGTAATGCAAACCTACATTTAAGTTTTAAGTGAGTGAGATTCCAACTTGCAAACAGTTTTATACATTTGAAACTCTTGGCTACACCAAAATATCTAACTTAAGTGGCATATATTCAAGCGTATGTCCCAGAATCTTCCTACTTGGGGGTTGTCAGAATACAATCTGCCTCCCCCAAAGGTACCAGCTTCTTAGATTAGATTAACCCTCACTGGCTTCTGGTGGAAGATGTAGCTACGGAGAACTGGAAGGTCCCAGGGGGATGTGTCATTAAATCCCAGTAAAACTCCAGCAGGTCTGACAGCCTACCCACACAAAAAAGGAGACTGCAGAGAAGAAAATCCTCAACTGGAATATAAACATTATCATTTCTTTGGCAGGAATCAAGATCAGAAAACCTGAAGACACGCCATTGTTCATTTTTCACTAAGACTTATCTGTCAGTACGTCACCAACTATGGTATAATCTTTTGCCGAGACCCAAAGAAACTTCTGTTATCACATTCCCCTGTTGCTCAAAGAGCTGATGAAGCATCTGATGAAATTAAGTTCATAAATAAAGTCTGTTTGAATTTAAAGTTGTCAATGGAAAACACAAATTAAGTAGGAGTAAGGCAGATGAAAAGGAGTGATTTTTTTTAATTACCTAGAATTTGCATTCAAGTTTATATTTTGGTTTCCTTTGGCTTCCTTGATTTATAGGATTTGGGAGAAAGACAGGAATACTGATTGAAAATACCCATTAAAATAAGTATTTCCTAAAATGGACAGAAAATCAAAAACTGAAACAAAAGGAAAAAAATTATTGCTAAACTTAAGGCAGTCCTATAGCCAGGAGGAAACGTTTATGATGAAACTCAGCCTTAGCTCTGGTTAAATGAAAGCATAGCCTACCTGCACCATCTGAGAATTCTGTGCCATGTTGGCTGTTAATGTGGAAAGGAATAATGGTGCCTGCCGCAACCTGATCCAGCTTTTTCTGGCATCCAGATTCCCGAGAATTATTCAGTCTGCATCGGAGATCCCCTCCCTCCTTCTTTCAGGACAAAGTGAAGATAACCCAGAAGGATTACACTTTGCGAAGCATGTTTTCCAGGAACAAGAAAAGACAGAACTTCCTGGCTTGATATCCTAGTCCTTCCCATCCAGGTAAATCCTGGCCAGCTCTCCAGCTCTGTCCCTACCCTGAGTACGACTACACTCTAGCCATGCCAAACCAATGCAGTCCCTCCAAGCACTGTGTGCATCAGGTTTCCCTCCTCATCACTTTACCTATGCGGTGCCCCCCAGCTCAGGATCCATCTCTGCTTTGGAAAACCTTTCCTGATCAGGCTAGATGCCCCCGCTTCCTACCGCCCACCCGTCTGCCTTCACACACCTTGTGCTGATAGCCTGCAACCGTCTGCTTATGGCCGAGGTCTTTGAGGCTAGAGACCATACGTGGTTAGTCTTAATTTCCTCAATGCCTAGTCAAGAAGGGGTTGAACAAATGTTTTCTTGAGGGTTGTGAGTTTAGGGGAAGAGACATCAGTACGTCGGGTTTATCCGAACAGGTACTAGCTGCTGCATATAACGACATTACAAAACTACGAAACTATGAAAACTGTGAAGGGTGAAATTATCAGTCCCCCGTTACAGGAGATAAAACTGGTGCTTAGCTTGATTAAACACTTGCCTGATGCAGGATCAACAGAAATCAAAGAGGTGGAGTCATATCCTGGTAGAGTTTGGGCTCTAGGCTCTCCACCTCCCTATTCTGAGGGAACGAATCCTGTATCTCTCTTGAGAGACCAATATCCGAACCCCACGAGATCCTGAAGCCATGTGTCAGAGAACATGACTTTCCACTATCCTACCTGCTACTTTATAAATCTTTACCACTGGAATTTCCAAACACTGTAAACAATTTAAAAGGTGGGGAGATGGTTCTTATCGCCTCTGAATTTAAAGCACAGTGTTTATTCTGTTCACATCAACATGGCTTCTGCCTACCAGGCTTTGATCAATTCAGGCAATTCCTACAAGGTTGTACTTGGGAGAATAGATACATGTTGTCTTCCCCTGCCCGGTATCCACCCCCCCCACACACAATTTGGTAATGCTACCCAACTCCGTTCCTCGGAACTTCTAGTCCCACATTTCATGCGGTCTTGGTGGAACCATTTATTTTAAAGTTTTTGTCACTCCAGGCAAAACACAGGCACAGAGCTCATGCCAGGCCAATGAGACTTTCTCCCCCAAAATGTGACTCTTGTATGAAGTAGCCCAAAGACTGCTTATAATTGGAGCTGAGTAATTCCGAGGGTTCCTCCGTGAAGAGGTTCTCCATCTGGTCATACTACCACGTGCGGAGATCCTTAGAGCCATCCTAGTTTCAATCTCCGAGGCCTCCACGTCTCTTTCCCCAAACTTCCTTGTTCTGCTTGAGTAAGCCAAAGGCTACTCCTATCCTTTGCAATCAAATCATTCCAACTAGCACACCCACACGCATGAATAGTAGGACTCTTGTTTCCACACGTGAAGAGAAGCTGAAATCCTCTTCTAGGCATGTGAAACTAAAGCTGGAAAGCATCAACTTATTACTAAGCATACATAAAGCTTTTTAAAAATAACTATGCTATTTTTATGGTAGAGGGATTTTTGGGGGGAGGGGATCAAAATTCTAAGTAACAGGGAGACAAAGTTGGTTTTTCTGGTTTTCACAAACAAATAAAAGACAGTCAATAATAGCAATTTTATAAATCCTTATCTAACTAGGCAACAGATATCAATAGTCTCATTCTTCCTATGGGGAAACGGGCTTAGAGAGATTCAGTGCTTTACCCCAGGTTACAAATCTAGTTATTCAAAACAAATAATGGTGTCCCTCCAAAGTCAATGCTCTGCCTCCTGTGACACATCACCTCCATAGAGCGTGATTCATCACAATCCACCCAAAAGGCTCAAACATCACCTACCATATCTTAAGCTCCTTGCCCACCGGTGCAGTAATAGAAGTTGCCTATGATTAGCAGAAATGGATCTCACTCTCCTTTAGCTCTGGGTTCCTCCGCGGCTGATAACAAGCATGCTTATTATGAAGTATGAAGACTGCTCCACCAGGGAGGCAGACACAGACCCAAAGGATCTCCACAAACTGGTTCACCACCCTTGAATAGTCAAGACAGTTTCAGGTTATAGAATTCAGTTTTTAAAATACAGGTTTCCCCTGTTATCTGAAAGTAAAGTGTTTCTATGAAAACTTTCTTTAGCTGAAATTGTGTAAAGCAAAGACACAATTACCATTAATTCAGATGGAAAATTTTTAGCATTCCCAGACCCCAAAAATAACGTCTCTTAGGCTTTTTTGACACCTTAGGACACATCTTGCTAATGGATGCACAAAATAAATCAAAATAAGGCACAGATGCTCACAGACACAGTTCAAAGCTATGACCACTTGATGCTGAGACACTGAGTGAGGTTCTTGGGGAAGGAGCTGGGTAGCACCAGTCTGGTGGCTTAGGATGCACACTGCCTCTGTAGTGGCTCAGCTCACTGGAAAACAGCTGAATGCTATCTTCATTTTTGGCCTCTTTTTTTTGGTAAATACGAAAGTCCTCTTAGCATTTCTTCCTTCCTTCCTTCCTCCCTTCCTTCCTCCCTCATTCTTTCTTCCTTCTTTTCTTTTCTTTTCCTTTCTTTCATGTTCATTCGTTTTTGAGAGAAAGAGACAGAGCTCAAGCCAGGGAGGGGGAGAAAGAAATGGAGACACAGAATCCGAAGCAGGCTTCAGGCTCCTAGCTGTCAGCACAGAGCCCGATGCGGGGCTCAAGTTCCCCATCCATGAGATCATGACCTGAGCTGAAGTCAGATGCTTAACCGACTGAGCTACCCAGGCGCTCCTGGATTTCTTTCAATTAGCAAAAACAGGTACTAATGGACGTCTTTGGTATAATGCCTTAGAAATTAGTTGTACAACAATGTGAATATACTCAATACTACTGAACTGCACACTTAAAAATGGTTACAGTTCTAAGTATTGTGTTATATATATTTTATTGGAATTAAAATGGAACTAAGTAAAATATATCTAAGTAGAGATAGAGATAGAGATAGATCTTTATTTCCAAAAACAAATGTCAGTTTCATATCACATCTACTTAAGCGTACACTAAGGAACGTGAAGCAGACTCTCTTCTGTCCCATGTTCCAACGGGAAAATCTATACTTTCTAGTAAACGATATCAAGCTTTCAGTAACAATTATGGCTTAGTTTGAAAAGGTCAGCTCTGTTCAACCCAGAGCCAGCAGCCTTGTCAAACCAGCATCAGGAACTGAAGGCTATTCAGCATATTTCAAAAACATAAATAATTCCCACATTTCAAGTCTATGCCTAACAGGTGAGAGGTTGCAAAGAAAGGTTTATCTAAAAAGAATTCCTATTCTGAGTGCTAAATAAGAACTTCAAATGTAACATGGAAACACCACATATCATATGGATAAGGAATTTTCCTTGTGTTACAGAGTCCATAATAGTCATTTGTTCCACAAACATCTGGGAATATGTTACACATTTTCAGATGCAAAAAGAAAAAGTATTGATCACTGGTCTAGATAAGCATCGTAATTTAGGAGGGGAAATACGCAAGTCAACAGACTACCTCATATAGAAAGTGAGTCATGCTCAGTCTAGGAAGTGCACAGGGCTCTACAAGTTAGGAGTAAAAAGAACATAAGGGGACCCAGAAAAGAGTATCCTTAACTACTCTAAGGACAGAGTAGTTACTCTTAGAGTAAGAGTTACTCTAGAGTAAGTGTACTCTAAGGATAGAGTAGTTAAGGATAACTGATAAGGATAGGATATCCAGTAAGGATAACAAGAGGTTGGTCAAAACATTTAAAAAGAAAAACTGAAAAATGAGATGTCCATGGGAGGTTCTGAAAAGCTTCAATACATGCCTGGGAATCTACAAAGCTGTGTGCATTCACAGAGCTGTGTGTACCTTCAGGAAAGAGATGAAAAGACTCCAATCTCTCATCTCTAGAGGAACCTTCAGGCACTGAGCAAGCAAGAGGTGAAGACTAAGACAAAGGTGTAAATTGCCTGCCACAGCACTGAAAACATACTCAAACACAGAGCCCCTTTGGCAAAGGCTGGGAGACTTGGTTCAAAGCACCAAGGAAATCTCTTGTCTAATCCGCTGACCACTAAGCTAACCAAGAACCTCAGGGGTCATACATTACCAAGAATACAGCATTTACAGAATTAGTCCAGAAAAGTCACTAAACAAACAAAGAAAAACAAACAAACCCAGGGGAAGGGGAGACCTGATTTTCAGTGTGGCCATACTATATTATTTGGAATGTCCAATTAAAAAAATTATGACACAGGAATAGACAAATGACTCAGAGAGGGGAAAATAGCAGTCAACAGAAACTGTTCCTGAGGAATACCATATATTGGACTTACTGGATAGAGACTTTAAATTAACTTTATAAATATGATGAAAGAACTGAAGGAAACCATGTCTAAATCATTAAGGCAAAGTATGAGAGTTATATTTCATCAAATACTATCAACAAAGGGAGAGAAATTATGAAAAAGAACTAAGTAGAAATTCTGGACTTGAAAAATACATTAACTGAAATGAAAAAATCACTAGAAGGACTCGACAGCAAATATGAATTGGCAGAAGAAAGAATTAGGTAACTTGAAGATAAGTTTGAGATTGTTTGAGATTGAGATGATCTAGTCTGGGGTACAAAAAACAGGATGAAGAAAAATGAAGAGAGTCTCAGAGACCTATGGAACTCTGTCAAGCACACAAGAAAAACAGGAGTGAGTAAAAGGCATAGACAAATATATGAATAAATAATGGTGGATAACTTCCCAAACATGATGAAAAGCATTAATCTTCTCATCCAAGAAGCTCACCAAAAACTCTAGGTAGGATAAATTCAAAGAGAAGCACACTTAGACACATCATAGTCAAATTATCAAAAGCCAAAAAAAAAAAAAAACCACCCAAAAAGACATTATCTTGAAAGCAAGAGAAAAAGTTACTCATCACATACAAGGGATCCTCGATCCCACCAACTGCTAAACTTCTTATCAGAAATCATGCAGGTCAAAAAACTGAAAGAAAAGAACTATCAACCAAAAATTCTATACCCAGAAAAACTATAGTAATGAATGATAAATTAGGCCAATAAGACATTCTAGATATACAAAAACAGAAAGACTTCGTGATTAGCAGACCTGCCTTGCAAGAAATACCAAAGGAAATACTTGTAGCAAAAACTAACAGAAGTGAAGGAAGAAATGGATTCAGCAATAATAGCTGGAGACTCCAATACCAACTTTCAATAAAAGGACAACCAGCAAAACATCAACAAGAAAATAGAAGACTTGAACATTATAAGCTAACTAGACCTAACAGAAATCTACAAAACATTCTATACAATAGAAGAGTATACATTCTTCTCAAATGCACATGGAACGCTCTCCATATAGACCATATATTAGGTGTAAAATAAATCTCAATAAATTTACAAGAAGTGAAATAATATAAAGTATGTTTTCCAGCCACAGTAGGTTGAAATTAGAAATCAATAACAGCAGGAAATGTAGGAAGTTCACATGTATACGGAAATTAAACAACACACTTAAATGACCAAAGGGTCAAGAGATTTAAGAAAATACTTAGAGATGAATGAAAATGAAAACACACATAGCAAAATTTGTGCACCTAAAGCCGTGCTTAGGGATAAATTTATAGTTATAAATACCTATATTTAAAAAATGAAGAAGAATCACAAGTCAATAACCTCCTAAAAACTAGAAAAAGAAACCACATAAGCCCAAGTAAGCAAAAGGAAGGAAATAATAAAGTCAGGAGAGGAAATAAATGAAATAGAAAGACAACAAAGAAAAATCAGTAAAACCCATAGTTGGTTCTCTGAAAAGATCAAGAAAATTGACAAACCTTTAGTGAAACTGACCAAGAAAAAGATACAAGATTTGTATCATTACAATGTAAGAGGTACATCAATACAGACATAAAAAAGGATTATAAATGAATACTGAGAACAGTATGCAAACATATTACATAACCTAGATGAAACGAAAAATTTCCTAGACAGAACATACAAAAACTGACTCAAGAAAAACAGAAAACAGATCTGTAACCAGTAAAGATTTTGGATTAGTAACCAAAACCTTCCCACAAAGAAAAGCACAGGTTTAGATGGCTTCAGTGGTTATTACACCAAAAGCAGACAAAGGTAGCACAATAAAATAAAACTATGCAGCAGTATCTTCATGAATATAGATGAAAAATGCTCAAAAATATTAGCGAATAAAATCTAGCAACATATAAAAAAAGATTATGAATACTATTTGAAAAAATATGACTTATGCCAGGAATGTAAGATTGGTTGAACACATGAAAATCCATCACTGTAACACAGCATATCAATAAGCTAAACAACAAAGACCACATGATCATCTCAATAAAAGAAAAAGCATTTGATAAAATCCAACACCTTTTCATTACATATACACTCAACAAATCAGGAACAGAAGGGAACTTTCTCAACTTGATTAAGGCTGTCTACAAAAAGCTCACAGCTAACATCATGCTTCATGATGAAAGGATGGATGCTTTCTCCTCAAATATTGACAAGATTGTCACTCTTACCATTACTATTCAGTATTGTACTAAAGGCTCTAGTCAGGGCAATTAGACAGGAAAAAGAACTAAAAAGCATCCAGATTGGAAAAGAAAATGTAAAACTATCTCTATTCAGAGAAAACATGACCTTGTATATTGAAAATTCTAAGGAACACAGGCACACACACACACACACACACACACACACACACACACCCAAAAAACTGAGATCAGCAAAGTTGCAGGACACAAGATTGATATATAAATACCGATATTTCTAAACATCAGAAATTGATACTCAAAAAATAAAGAAAGCAATTTCATTTACAACAGTATCAAAAATAAAATACTTACGAATAAATTTAACATAAGAAGTTCAAGACTTGTACACTAAACACAGAAGAAATATCCCATATTTATGGACTGGTTTCTGTCTGGTGGCCACAGCTATTAGGAGATGGTTTGAAATGGCAGTAGAAGGACACTCACACGCACCCCAAGCACAAAGTGGAGGGAGTTAGGAGAAGCTGGTTGGCGGAAGGGCAAGAGAGTAGGAGTCTAAACCAGTGGTTTTCTGGTTTACACTGAGGGTTATATCGCCTCCCAGGGGACAATCAGCAATGTCTAAGAGGTCTCTAGTTGTTACAGCTGGGGATATGCTATTGTCATCCAGTGGGTACAGGTCAGAGGTTGATGCTCAAAGTCCTGTGATGTACAAGACAGTACCCCACAACAAAGAATAATCTGGTCCAAAATGTCAATAATGCCATGGTTGAGAAACCCGGATCTAAACCGAAAGCTGCAGAGCATGCTCTTTGTGGCCTGGCATCCCCAGGCATGCCCAGCAGAGTCCACAAGGGGGCCTTCATTACTGTCTCCACAAGAAGGCATAAGGGACTAGGATCATTGTAGACTCTGGGTTCAGAAATCACTCACAGGCCCTGTGATGGTTCACTCCATGTGTCAACTTGGCTGGGTCACAGGGTGCCCAGATAGTTGATTAAACATTATTCTGAGTATGTCCATAAGGATCTCTAGATGAAATTCACATTTGAATCAGCAGACTGAATATAGCAGATTGCTCTCTCTAATGTGTGTGGGCCTCATCCAATTAGTTGAAGGCCTGAACAGGACAAAAGGGGTGACCGCTCCCCCTAAGTAAGAAAGAATTCTTTTTGCCTGATGTGTTCAAATTGGGACACTGGCTTTTTCCTGCTTCAGGACTGAAACTGAAACATTAGCTCTTCCTGGTTCCCAAGCCCGCTGATCTTTGGGCTGGAATAGCACCACCGGTTCTCCTGTTCTCAGTCCTTCGGACTCACACTAGAACCAGCCATTGACTCTCCTGGGTTTTCAGCCACAAAACACGGGATAGGTCACCCTACATAATCGATTACTCATGATAAATATCTTTAACACATTTATATAAATATGTATATTTATACACACACATCCTATTGGTTCTGTTTCTGGAGAACCCTAATACATACACACATCACACTTTATTGACAAAAAAAACACAAAAAACAAAAAACCCTGACCTCTTTAATAAACCTTGATTGCATTTTTCTAGCTTCATCTGTGATGACTGTACTTACAGGAGACAAAAAAAGCCCAGTGTTTATATGAAGCCCAGCACTTTTCTCTCCCATCTTGACATTAAAGCAGCACCTGACACCCCATACTTTTGTTTTCTGAGCCACTGGACACAGTGGAAGCTCTGTGAGGCCTCTCCTGCTGTTTGGGTTTTTTTCTCTACTTCCCATCCTTTGGGGAAGGGAAGGGTGTTTTCATGTAGATCCCCTGCACAGAGGACAGCTAATGAACACTCGATAAAAATGCACAGCTCTTCTCCCCACTGAGAATTTCCTCTTCAGTTTCAACTGGATAATGATGCTCTTTGCTCCCTCTACTATATAAAAGTCTGGTACATTTCTTCTGCCTGTAATAAAAGTGCATCAAGATAAGAGTTGGCAGCTGGCTGTATTTGGAATTAGATCACATAATTACAGTGGAGAACATAAAACTATGAAGAAATATACACTAAAACCTCACTAATTCAGACCTCATCAGTTCTGAATTTGTGATCAAACATGGTAGGCTAAAATTTAGCCATTTGTTCTCAGAGTAAAGGGATAGCTAATAGCAACTAATAGTAGACGAGAAAAGGAGAATATTTACCTTCCAAAGGGAGCAAATTATTATCAGGTACTTACTTAGAAGTATCAATTTGTATGTAAACACTACAATTACAGTGTAAGCAAATAACAGCTGCAGAGCCTGGGTTTTTAGTATGCAAACCTCAGATCTGAGGGTTCTCCGAGTCACAAATGCTGGCACTTAATCCTGGGACCAGGGCGAGTCCTGTTTGTTCACACTTTCACTGAGTGGAGGTCAGGATAGCAGGCAATAAAGGGCAATCCAAGTACAGAGTGGTCAGGGCTACCTGAGGAATGGACTGTGAGTCACTGCCCTTGGTGGGAGAGAAGAAGGAGGAGCCAGAGATGGGGAGGTTTCCAGGGGTTGGTGATCCCTCCTCCTTCCCAAGATGCCATCTGGCACCAGGGGCAGGCTTTACTGCTCTCTTGGCAATGAGGGACAGGGTGACTAGTAGACAAGGGTTCTTCTAGGCTGGGCTCTGCCGCAGGGGTCCGGTCTGGTGTCTGGACCATATCTATCAAGTGGTAACCAGCCCTCTCTGTCCTTGGTCATGAATGGCACACCGAGCTGTTGACCGTGACTCCACCGAGGCATCTCAACATCAAGGTCCTTGTTCTTGGCAGCCTCCCCTTCTGGACCCCAGGCTTCAACAGCTCCAGCTGTTCATGCAGCCATTCAACACTCACACACTAGAGCTCACAGGAACCCGTGGCTTCCTACATGGCCTGCACAGGCTGAGGGACCCAACCCGAGAGGTGGCTCTCCCCATCAGTGCTCCATGGTCGCACCTGGGCCACGGTGCACGTGGTTACACAGGACTTCCCGGAGAGGGATGCAGTGCCCTCCAGCCTAGTCTTCCCCCCGCCATGTTCTCAGACCCCTGTCCCTTCTGCTGAAGGTTCTACTCTGCCCAACATATGGCATCCACACACACCGCCCTCCATCCCACTGCAAGGAGGGTCAGGACATACACTCCTCACCACATTGTGCTCTCTCTCTCTCTCTCTCTCCTCTCTCCCCCACACTTCTTGGCCCAAAGGGCCAGGATTTCTTCTCTCTACCTCCCACGTTTCATCCTTTGCGCCTCACAGCTCAGTCTGTTAAGGGAGAGTCAGCCTCTCTCCACTATAGAAGAAACTCTCATCTGAGTCAGATGAAATGTGGCTGCAGGAAGACCAAAGCCCAAGGACTGCCGAGGACAGGAACTCTTCAGTTTACGGTCTTAAAAATGTCTCCTCCCTACCAGATTAAAATGGCTGAGACAACTTGAAAGTTCCCACTTTCAAGTTATGTTATCAGAAGTTACCAGGTTATAAGCAATCACCACGATGTGCCTGCAGTCCCCATTTCTACATGGGGCTTGCTGGACCTCCGTCGCCCATGGCCCGCTGCGGCATTCTGTGCACTCAAGAAAACCTCTCCCTAGTCTTACCCTGGTACAATTTTTCAAACACATCATCAATTAAAAACACCTTGTAAAAATGTAGTTGTTTTGATGTCTTCAGTATTTAGACTCAGAAATAAATGATGCCCAGAGATGGCTTTATCTATTTTTATCCAACTTCGGACGACCCGAAGCATCCTGGGAAAACCCCTTTTCTCACGTGCCCTGGTTACGGGACATGGAAGCCTACTTGAGGATTAGGGTGTTCAGTGCCATGGTGGAAAGAAGGTAAAGCAAGTGTCAGCAAATCATTTCAGGTCCTTTGTCCTTTCCTTCTGCTCCCATTTCAATGCTGTGGTTTATCTACCAACACAGAGTTCCCACTACATCTTAGAAATGGGTTCCACAGAATAAAAGACTTCCTCTTAGCTTCACTGAACTGCAAGAAAGAACACTGAAAAGTGATTCATTCCCTTCTCTGCAAACCACTCCTGTGCATGTTTGATACAGAAGCCTAAGCATCTTCTAGCATATTCGACCTGGATCTCCCCTTTCTCTTTCCAACGCCTTCCTTCCATGGAGTTGTAAATTATTATAGCTCACGAGGCCTTCCTCTTTCTTGGTGTAAAAATTTAGCACTACTTTTAGGAAGAGATGACACTAATTGGGAACAACATACTTCATAGATTTGCCTTCAAAAAAAAAAAGTGTTGAACGCTGCGGGAAGGAACTCTTTCAACTTCTGTGCTTGTTGTAGTCCATTTTAGATCTTTCAAAACAAGATTTTCCAAACTATCTACACACTTCAACTCTCTAGTACACCCTTTCAAAGGCACACACTTATTTGATCTGCCTGTTTTGGAATCGTTCTGTGACTGCAGGAAAGTTGTTTTGCTCTGTAGCAAATTTAAATTATTTCAATCTGATCTAAGCTTTTTAAAATTTTTTTAAGCTTTATTTTTGAGAGAGAGAGAGCATGAGTGGGGAGAGGAGCGGAGAGAGGGAGACACAGAATCCAAAGCAGGTTCCAGGCTCCGAGCTGTCAGCACAGAGCCCGACTCGGGGCTCCAACTCATGAACCGTGAGATCATGCCCTGAGCCGAAGTCAGATGCTTAATTGACTGAGCCACCCAGGCGCCCCTCTGATCTAAGCTTTTTCAATCTGTGTATTCAGATCCAGATTCCAGGTGACTCCCAGAAGTATGGATTTTCTGCTGGGGGAGAGACTCTGGTGCCACAGGGTATCTGTTCAGCAGGGCTTCACTGGCAAAGACTTGGCTTGAGAAAAGTGTCTGAGCTTGGAAAACATGTGGGTGACAATTCCCTCAGCACCCAGGGGGCCTTCCAGCCTCTGCCTCTACTCAGTCTCTCATGGGTTGGTGGCATTTATTTGACTGATTTCAGAGTAGGCCATTAAAAAGAATTTGCCAAATTTCACAAAATCCAGCCACGAGTACTGTTACTAAGACAGTGCCAACTGGCAAATAAGTTCATCCCAAATGCCTACCGAGTGCCTAAAACCCAACATATGACTTTGAAACTCAGAGATACGGTCTATACATAAATAGAAAAGAAAATGACCCCGATCATGGCCTTTGATGAGCTAAAGGAAGACACACATATAGACAATAATCTTGAAGAAGAGGAAATGAAATGTATAGAAATGATAAACTCCCAAATGAGGGGTACTTTTCAAAACCATGATAAGAAGTCTAATTCTACATTTTTTAAATGTTTATTTATTTTTTGAGAGAGACAGAGCATAGATGGGGGAGGGGCTGAGAGAGAGGGAGACACAGAATCTGAAACAGGCTCCAGGCTCTGAGGTGTCAGCACAGAGCCCGACGTGGGGCTCGAAACCGCAAACTGCAAGATTATGACCTGATCTGAAGTCAGACACTTGACTGACTGAGCCACCCAGGCGCCCGGTAAAAAGTCTAATTCTAAACCAGCTCCCACAGTACTTTAAACCAAGAGTTTCAAGAATAAGCATCTGTGCCCCCAGGAGTGCAGCCCCTATCAGTCTACCTGGGTCTCACCAGGATGTGACAGAGTTAGCACCCCACCTTGCCAGCTGCAGACTCGTGTTCCAACCACCTGCGTGTAGCTGTTATTTCTCTGATCAATGTCCTAGACAGCCTAGGGTTGTTGTCTTATTATTGCTATTATTATCATCATCATCATCATCATCTTTTAGCCTTTCAGTAAAAAAAAAAAAAAAAGAGGCTTGAAGCTTTGAGGGCTGTTTTGGATTTCAAAGATGACACATAGAAACATATAAGCAGGGGCACCTGGGTGGGTCAGTCAGTTAAGCGTCCAACTCTTGGTTTCAGCTCAGGTCATGATCTCACGGCTTGTGAGTTCCAGCCCCACACTGGGCTCTGCACTTGCAAAGAGCCTCCTTGGAATTCTCTCTCCCTCTCTCTGCCCTTCCCATGCTCATGCTCTCTCTCAAATAAATAAATAAAAACTTTAATAAAAAGAAAAAGAAAAAAATAAGAAACACACAAGAATGCTGCTCTCAGCCATTTCCTAAGTAAACTATAAGGCAGCCAGAAGTGAGTGGGGCCCGAAGTCAGACAAGACCCTGTAGCGATCCGGGCAGCAACGCAAGCCACTCTGCCCCTTGGTTTACACAGGATCCGACAGACCCAGTGACATACGAAGTGTCTGTAACAAAGAGAGATGCTGGGCAGGACCTCTGGGAAGTTCTAAGAGAGGCTTCACAAGGCCTCGAAGGGTGTTAAAACACAGTCATGCCCTCTTCTACACATAAGCGTTCTCCTTGTGCAAAACGGCTTCTGGTACTGAACACGTGACAGTGAGACATCCAGTGACCCCCCTCCCCCCGCCCCCCACCACGACCAGAAGAACCCAGCATTGAGCCTCTCGTTAGGCTGGACAGTAGGCATCTACTGTTAAGTGGAAATGGCATATAGGAAATCAGGCTGAAGCAGCATCAGATGATGTAAGCTGCAGGGGCAGGCGTCCCAGGCTGCCATGCCCTCCGTATCTGTTGCTGTGTCTCCTCTCCCTCAAGCCACACCTATCTTCTCACAGGAAGTTCCTGACGATCGCCAACATGAAGAAAACCCCCAAGCCTGCTTTAGACAGTTCTGCGAGATTTCCAAAAGTGGAAAGCCATGACATCACAGCCCTGCTGAGGGGTGGCCCCGAAGGGTAACAGTGAAGGTTAATCCTTCTGGCAGACGGGATGTCAAGCAGTATATTGATTTCCCATGTTGTCTGGACCAAGAGATGTCTGGAAGAACGGACCTAGAGCAATTCAGGGGCAGTGGCTGACAGTACGGCAGGATGGGAAAGAAGACTGGGAAGCCAGTGACAAGGAGGTGTGAGGAAGAGGTACGTGGGCGATGGGCCCCCCAGAGGAGCGCAGCAGGGCAACGTCTCAGTATCTCTGTGGAAGCTCTCGATAATCAGGTGGACAAGATGACATCTGGGGAGATCAGGTGGCCTCTTCCCCAGGGGGGCCCCTATTCAGTGGGCCCTGGGGACACGGTCCACCAACACGGCCACACGCGGGTCCCACCTCACAAACTTCCCCGCTGCAGGCTTCATCTGACTGTCACCACTGCTCAGTGCCCAGCCTGGGAAGGCTCAGTGCCTTCCCAATAGCAGAGACCAGCGCCAGCCCTTCCCCAGGACGTGGAGGGGAGGAAACCAGCCAATCACCTGGTGGAGAGTGACTACACTAGTCCCTTTCTGTCACACAGGGAGCACTGGTTCCTGCCTGGAATAGACACGCAGGGGTTTGCCAACTGTGCCTGTAACGCTCCTGCCTGCATCTTTGCCTGTCGGTGACGAATACTTCATTCTCTACCACGGTTCCCTCTGTCACATTGTGACTGACCAAGAAACTTGTTTTACAGCAAAAGTAGTTTGGCCATGGGCTCATGTCCATAGACTTCACTGGTCTCATCAACATGCCACATCACCTGGTGAGATAAGGGAATGACCTACTGATGACTCTTGGCCCACCAGTTTTCTACCTCTGGACCAGATCCTTTTCAAAACCCCTTTCCAATCTGATCCTTTTTAACTGCGTGCTTTCGTCAATGACCCAAGGCCCACGTGCGATAAATATATTGCTTTTTCTTCCTTCTTTTCTTTCTTTCTTTCTTTCTTTCTTTCTTTCTTTCTTTCTTTCTTTCTCTTTCTTTGAAGTCTCAATATAGTGAACATTGAAATGAGTGTTTGAACTAGACTGGAGTGTACATTTTCAAAGGGAAAATAGTTTCAAACAGAAAAGCTTATAATAAAATATTGTGCTAGGCTAGGCCTTTCAAATTGTGGTTATATTCAAAGATATATAAGCAAAAGCATTATAAAGAGAGATTTGACCCTAGATAATATCCTACTGGATAGATAGCAAAGAAGAGAGTAAAGCTGCTCTAGGCAATAAAAAAAAAATCTCCAATTCAGTACCTTGGCAGAAGGAAAATTATTTAATGATCTTTAACATTAGCCTGATCTGTGGCGGGTTTCACAAACCCAGCTATGAAGTACATCTTCCATCAGCAGGGGGTTCAGGGACACATGCTTTAATTAAAGTTAGCTACTTCGAGGATAATTAAAGGTGTGTCACAAAATTCTATAGACAAGATTACAGAACTCTGAAGCAGAAGCTAACCAAAATAACTACACCTTTATTTTCAATAAACGGGTTCAGGAGCGCCTGGGTGGCTCAATTGGTTGGGCAATCGACTACAGCTCAGGTCATGATCTCATGGTCTATGGGTTCGAGCCCCACGTTGGGCTCTGTGCTGACAGCTCAGAGCCTGGAGCCTGCTTTAGATTCTGTGTCTCCCTCTCTCTCTTCTCCTCCCTGCCTTGTGTTCTATCAAAAATAAACAAACGTTAAAAAATTTTAAATAAATGGGTTCAGCAATTTGAGAGATGGCGGGGAAGGTAGTTTAGTCTTGAGTAGTAATGCCCATAGACATTCCATTCAAATTGGATATAAGTGAACATTTTTTCTTCCAGTTTTTTCTCAAAATTCAAAGGTAACACCCTAAGAGCATAATCTTAAGTGTTCTGTAACATGGCCAATGGAATCTGCTACAGTCTGTGCCCATCGATTCTTCAGTCAACAAACGCTGTTTGGGTGCCCCCGTGTGCCCAGAGATATGTCCGACAGAGGAGGACTGAGATTCACAGCACGCAGCCCTGCCCGACCTTCCCAGACAGGCAGAGGAGACAACCTCCCAACAATGTGTATCCCCATCTGGCCCAGCTGGGGCACCTGTCCTCTACCATCTCTCCCTTTTTTTTTCCACTCTCAATTTTGCAAAAACAGTTCTCAAAGAGAAACAATGCCCCAGGTGCTCATCAGAAGGAGCCTCTCACAGATCTCCACCCCTTCTCATCCTTTTGAGTTTTTACTTTGGAATTTTTGTGTGGTTTTCAGCACCCCCAGAAAATGCTCACTTAAGAAAATTTGAAAGATAGGATGACGTCATAAAAGAAAATTAATCCCACGACACTACTGAACAAACAGCGGATACTAACACATGGCTTCGCTGAAGTGCCATTTGTCCCACTCTTTGTAGGGACTGCTGTTGGGTTTTGTCCAATGACACACAGAGGCAGGTGCCATTGTCCACTAAACACCTTACCTCCGGTGTATTTCTGTGTTGGTACAGTCCCTTTTAAGCATCACTCTTAATGGTTACATTACATTTTATCCAGTGCATATCCTTATCGACCCGTTCCCAGTGTGGTACATCTGGGTTGATTCTAATTTTGGACAATTTCACAGAGAACTATGAGAAACATCTTTGTGCATCAAGGGTTTTCCACATTAAGGACTTTTCCCCCTTAGGCTAGATTCCCAGAAATGAAATGGCTAAGTCCAAGGGTACAATAAGGCTCCTGAGACATACTTTCCGGCGTGTCTGAAGGGCGGCATCTAAACAGTGAAGGCACCTAATGAGCAAAAATGGACAGAGATGATGGTGTGCCCACAGCCGATCTCCCATTTGTGCAGGTTCACCGGGAACACCGCTCTACACTAAAATTAGGCCTTTGCTTCCGCACCGAACCCCAAATAATTTTAGATTCTTTTTAAAAACCTGTTTTTGCCACTGCCTAGGTTTTCAGTGAGTCCCTTTCTGAGAAAGGAGTGTTATATGCCCACACTGCCCAGGCTGTACATTGATAGTGCTTCCTCAAAAATTTTTCAATTTTATCAGGCTTATCTGATGTAAATACTAAGTGCTGAATGCCTGTCCTCCCAAGTCCCAAAAGCTTATTTCTAAGACCACTTCAGAATAATGAGTCCAAAAGGGCAAAAACACAAGATCTCAGCCTCTGTCTCGGTCTGGCAATTAAGTGAATTTCTCACATGTTTCTAACAGAAGGAATGGAAACACAGCAAGACATCCCTTCCCCTGGAAAGATAATTATTTGAGGAGTTCTTCCATGAATCTGGAGAAGAATCACTTGAAGAAAATTAATGCCAGGTGGCTACAGCTATGTTTTGAGTTATAACCCAGGGTTGCCCCCCTATTCAGGAAGGAGACACTGAAAATATTTCTGATAAAATAGGGTGTTCGGCTAGGCCCTTCAAACTGTGGTCATATTCAAAGATATTTAAGCAACAGGATTATAAAGAGAGTTGACCCTAGGTAATATCCTACTGTGTAGATAACAAAGAGGAGAGCAAAGTTGCTCCAGACAAAATTTTTGACTTCCTTCTAACCAACAGAGAGCTAGCTGCTATGCAAAACAAGTCTAACCTTTCCTGTTAAATGATAGTCAATTCAGCTATGGGAAAACATTTAAATAAATTTAGAACAACTTGGGTGTGTGGATGCAGTTTTTTAACTGTATATTTCACTAAATCTAACTATGAATCAAGTAATTCTTTTTAAGGTTACTCATTTTTGAGAGAGAAAGAGACAGAGCATGAGCAGGGAGGGACAGAGAGAGAGAGGAAGACACAGAATCTGAAGCAGACTCTAGGCTCTGAGCTGTCAGCACAGAGCCCGATGTAGGGATCAATCCCACAGACAATGAGATCATGACCTGAGCCAAAGTCAGATGCTTAACCAACTGAGCTACCCAGGCACCCCTGAATCAAGTAATTCTGATGAAAATTTAGCATCCAAATTGAGATCTTCCATGATTGAAAAGTACACATCAGATTTCAAAGAGTAGTACGACAACAAAAAAGAAGGTAAAGGAAGGCATTAATAATTTTAGATTGATTATATTGATTGGGACCTAAGCAACTTGATGAAAAAAAAGAAGGTAGAAGAGGTTTGGGGGTAAGATCAGGGTTCGGTTCTCAAAGAGTTGAGATGATTATTACACATCCAGGAGGAGAGGGCAAGTAAGTTATTCGAGGAGTTTGAGAGAGAGGTCTTGTCCAGGGATAAAGGGTCAAGGATCACTGGCATAGATGGTATTTGAAACCAGGAAATAAGACCGAGATGAGGTCCGTAGGGAGGAAATGGAAATAAAAAGGCAAAGCGGATCAAAGACAGCCCTGGGGCCTTCCAACATTCAGAGGTCAAGCCAAAGACAAAGCAGCAGCTAGAGACTACCGAGGATGTAGAAGGCATTTATGAATGTATCCTCCAGACTTAGGGAAGAGAGTATATCGAGGAAGAGGGGCTGACTGGCGGAGTCAAATGGTGCTAATGGAACAAGAAGGATGAGAGTGAGAACAGCCCTTGGGTTCAGTAAGGTGGAGTCGCTCACGGATCATCAGGCAGTTGCTGGTGGAGTTGGTGAAACTGAGCTGGCCATCTGCGGCGGGCAGGGTGGGGTAACACAGAATGGGAGGAGGGAATTTGTGGACAGTGAGACTAGACAACCAACTCTCTTTAGCTGTTTTTGTATATAGGAAAACAGAGAAATGACTCAGAGCTAGAGGTAAAAGTCAGTTACAGAGGGAGCGTTTTCCAAGAAAGGAGAAATAACATGTGTGTAAGCCAACAAGAATTATCTGGTAGACAGAGAAAACTGGCAATGCAGAGGGAGAATCGCTGGAGTAATATCTTTGAGTATTCATGGTAGGAGGGGCTACGGGGCCAGGGAGCGGAGGGTCTCACTTTAGATCCAAACACAGATGTTTCAATAGTTAGTCCAGAACACAGGGCAGAGTATGTAGATACAGAGGAAGGCAGGTGGGGGGCAGATGGTGGAGTGAGTCTGTGGGAGCTCCCTCTGGATGGCTCCAGCTTTCTCAGTGAGAGTGACAGCAGGGACACTTTAAGAATGAGGATGGAGAGGTGAGCACATCTGAGGCAAATGGGAAGGCAGGGGAGAGTGTGAAACAATCAGTGAAGAGAACGGGAGAGGGCCAGGCCCAGGAAAATATCAGGCACCCACCCGAAGCTCATGGCCATACGAGGCAGTCAACTGCTTGTGAGTTTTCCTTTGGCCACATTCAGTGGCAAAGATGCAGGCAGGGAGAGGCAGAGATGGGGACTGAACCAAAGAGAAGGATGCTGTCCAGGATGGGTTTGTGAACTGAGGGTGTGCTCCAAAGATTGACTACAGGGCATGCCACGAGTTATAGGCTGGAAAAGGCCGAGGAGAGGACCTCAAGGGTCTAGGGTCATGGGCTGAGAGTGAGGAGCACTGAGGGACCGCCGGACTTGGAAGAAGACAGGAAAAGGGTTGGAAGACTGAAGTTGGTTGCATGAAACAGATTATGAAGGGCTGGCCATTACTAGGAATGAAAGTGTCCATCTATGACTGTGGAAGTCGGTGGCAGGACGGGGTGGAAGAAAGAAAATCAGAGCAAAGCAGGTCAAGGAACTGGGAGGCCTCGATGTTAGAAGGATTCCCTACCTGTATACTAAAGTGCCAGTTCTAAGGCAGGAGCAGTGCTGCAGGGAGTGGTGGAAAATCTGGAGCTGAAGTCATCAGGAACTGAAGGGAAACAGCCCTGGAGTCAGGGGGACTGAAAAACGGGGATAAAGAGCACGATGGAATGAGTCCTGGTCCATTCAAGGCAGAGTGGGAGTGGGACCATGAGTCATAAGGGGCAAGAGGGAGAGGGAGGAGTGTTTCAAGTTTCCTCTTGACCAAGTCAATGGAGAACAGAAGGCCAAAGTAGACGTGACCTTTAACCCAGCGTGAGGGGCTCCTTTCAACTTTTATTGAGCAGGGGCAGATTGGGAGCAGGGTGCCCTGTGGTGCCTACCGTGGACGGTGAGGATACCAGAGGAAGCCCAGTACTACTCACGCTTACAAACCCCTACTGCCTTTTGGGAGGGACATGGGTAGAGCATCTGGAGAGGGCAAGTCTGAGTTCTAGTGTGTGGTCCCCAACATGACCCCTTGTTTAATAAATTAATAAAGAACCCAGAACTAGACTGCCAGATCAGTCTTCCCCAGTTGCTAAATTCCTGTTAATCATGAAATTATTTTATACAAAACATTAAACAAGGATGCTTAATATGGTTCAGGAAATAAGACTTTATCAAAGTGCAACCGTGAACAAGAAGCTACAAAAATTACATTTATTTGAAAAAGTTAATGGAAACTCAGTGGACATACTAAAAAACAGACTAGACACAGCAAAGAAGATAAGTGGTAAATTGGAAGAGAGAGCTGAAATAATAACCCAAAGTGCAGCCGGAAGAAAAGAAGTAAAATAAGAAAGGAGTTTAGGGGCGCCTGGGTGGCTCAGTCGGTTGAGCGTCCGACTTCAGCTCAGGTCACGATCTCACGGTTCGTGAGTTCGAGCCCCGTGTCAGGCTCTGGGCTGATGGCTCAGAGCCTGGAGCCTGCTTCTGATTCTGTGTCTCCCTCTCTCTCTGCCCCTCCCCCATTCATGCTCTGTCTCTCTCTGTCTCAAAAATAAATAAACATTAAAAAAAAAATTAAAAAAAAAAGAAAGGAGTTTAAAGGACCCAGATGATATAGGAAGAAGGTTCTGATCAAAGTTTCAGGAGAAGATAATAGAAAATGGGGAAGAGAAGCATTCAAAGAAAAAAAATGGCTGAGAATTTTCCAGAACACTGATTAGACAGCAATCCTTACATTTAAGAAGTCCAGTGATTCTTGAGTATGACAATTAAAAAGAAGCCCATTACTATATATGTTATAGTGAAACTCAGAACAACAAATACACTAATAAGGAATTAAAACCAGCCAGGAAGAAAAGATTACTACAAAAGAACAATAAGCATATTATTAGCTGAATTCTTGGAATGAAACAATAGAAGCTAGAAGACAGTGGAATAATATCGTCAACACATCACATACTATGTGACAAAAATAATAATAAAGTGTTAAAATCGGACTAAAACACCAGACAGCACTCACATATAAATTGGGGAGGGAGGTGATCAGAGTTAAGTATAAAGTCCTTGAATTGCTCAGGAAGACAGAAATGACTCTGACTCAGTTTGAATTTTGTTAAGGTAAACACGTATGCTAAAATTACCATATCATAAACACTAGAAAACAGAAATAGAGCATAAAGTTTTGAATAAGTGAGGGGGGAAAGTGTAATGTGGGGTAGAAGAGAGGATCTAAATTATACTGAAAGCAACTAGATAGAGTAACTAAGTATATAAAAGGTGGGACAAAGTACAACAGTAAAATAGAACCAAATATATTAATGGTAGTACTGAAAATGAATGTATCTTTCACATTAAAACATACAGGTTAAAAAAAGCAACTTTATGCTCTTTAAAACAGCTTCACAAGTGAAATAAAAATATACATAACTGTTGGCAGTGAAAATATAAGAAAATGATAAAACAGGCAAATACTAAGCAAAAGAAAATTGGCATAGCTCTATTAGAACAGACTTAAAACCAAGGGGCATTACTGGACATTAACAGGGTTATTTCATAATGATATAGGTTCAGTTGACCAGGAAAAAAAGTAAACTAGAATGCACCTAATAACATATTGCCTCAAAATATACAAAGCAAAAACTGAAAGCAGCCCAATATGAAATTGACAAATTCATTTCTATATATAATCTCCCTCAATAACTGATTAATTAAGCTGCAAAAAAATGAGTAAGGAAGAGGGAAGATTTGAATAACACAATTAACTGGCTTAAGCTAATGAACATATATTGACTACTGTAACCAGTTACTTTATTTTCACGAAAACATGGGATCATCTGTGAAAACTATGTACTAGGCCATAACACAAAATTGCCACAAATTTCAAGGAAATGGACTCACGTAGACCACATTCTCTTATCACAATGTATTAAAATAGAAAAAATAGGCTAAAAGGTTCTGGAAATTTAAAAAACAAAATAAAAGCATACAAAGAACTCATAAGTCAAAGAAGAAATCCTAGTGAAAATGCGAAAAACTTACATGTGAACAGTAAAAACGCTACAAATCAAAACTGTGGAATACAAATATCGCTAAAGCAACACTTGAGGCAAATTGATTGGGCTCATGCATGTGTATGTAAGAAGAAAGGCTGGAAGTTAATGAGTTAAATCTTGTAAAGGTAAGAGATTATAAAAAGAATAAAGTCAAAGAAAGTAGAAGGAAGGAAATAATAAGGATGAGAACAGAGATTAATAAAATAAAAAAATAATGACACAATAGAGAAAAGAAAGCCAAATTTGGTTCTTTGGAAAATCTGGGGGAAAAAAACTGTAACTCTAGTGATATTGATCAAGAGAAAAAGGAGGACAGCACTAAGCTGTGGGGGTAGAAAGTGGTGGCCAACTCTATAGGCTTTCTTATCCCACTGTGACCTAGAAGGAAGTTGGGTTTTGTGCCCATCCAAAAGCCCCAGCCGTCCTGAGAAGTGGTCTTGACTGAACAAGCACAGCACATCTGCCCGTCTCCGAAGCACTCCCACTAGATCTCACTTCTTTGGGAAGCCCTTCCTCTTAGGGGAAGCAATTTTAACCATCTCCCTGATTAGCCAAAAATGGTCCTGGGCTCTTTTTGTTTCTCATTCTCTTAACCGGTTCTGGATCATTTAAAGAAGAGAAGGGGAAGATAACAGCACTGTATTGGCACCCACCACCACCAGCAGTCTGAAGGGAAGGAAACTGAGGCAGAAAGTGAGGGTGACCACAGTGGGAAGGGAAGCATCAGGTACCTGGAAGCTGAGGGGGAGAGATTCGAGACTGGGAGCCCAAAGGGACAGTTAGGGGATTTCCGAAGCATTCAGGCACCAGACTGCAAGATCTGCCGTCCTGGGAGAGGCACCTGACATTTACTGGACTGCAAAGCCGAAAAACCAACTCGCAGATTTCTAAAAGACTAAACAAAGATTCAATTAAAACAGCATTTTTTCTTTTTCTTCTAATTAGCCATAAAAGAGACTAATCTTGACTCTGCTGGTTACATGTCATTCTAGTAAATCCCTAATGATCAATAAATTGCTTTTCAAAAAAAGGCAAAACACCCAAACCACATTTATATAACACAAACACAAAACAGCACCTTCCATATTTTCTGAGTCTGGAGCTACACAGATAAAGTGAAATGACGCTTGAGACAATGGTTTTCAAGAGGAGGTTAGGAAGATGTTTGGGGCGAGAAGCACTGCTTATCCAGACTGTGAATCTTCAGAGAAAACAATGTAAAGAGATGGGTAATTTTCCTTTTCTGCAGTGATTATAGATAGTACATCCAAGCCTAGAAAATGACCCTGCACACTTTGAGGTAGTTCTATTTCATACCACAAAGAAAGAACCGTATAGAATGACATGGTTATCTGAGTCACGAGTCAGTGTCAGAAGATGATTTGGGGACTCTGGCAAATAGCCACAACAGATCCTGGGGCCACGGGCGGGCACCTCCGTCCTCCAGGCACCCGCCCTTCCTTGCACATCTTGCGTTCTTTTCTCAAGTGTCTGCTCAGTGAGATTAAATTGTCAGCCCACAGAATGGATTTGTGCATCCCAGCTGCAGATCGCGTGTCTGTCGTATCTGTGGCATTACGCTGTAAATCACAGCCACAAAAGAACTTTCTACAGAGTGTTTTTCTTTCCCCAGCTGATGATATATAAATATATACAAAAAAAAAAAAACGAGCTCATAATTACTGACAGAAGAAAATGGGGGAATATAACACATGGTCGAACACCAAACCAGAAACAGTTTTCAGACAGCATTTATGCAGTTTCATTAGGCTCTTTTTAGGTCCCTTCCACAAATGCAGACTTGATTCTCAGAGTACATTTGAATGGGGTCAGGTTTCTTTCAGTAAAGTTTCCAGCCTGTTTCCAACCAAGTTACTCATCCAGCTTTTTCCCCACTAAACTTCTAGCAGTTTCATGCTGTTCTGGTCTTACTTCTATGTACTTCTATGTAATCGTTTCTATGATGCAAGTTTCTAAATGAAAAGGTCAAAAACCTCTGAGTTTTGCTAAATGAACTTTAGGATAGTTACGTACACACAAACATACATACCTATTATGTTTTCTTTCAACACCTTTGTTCTCCCTTCTCTAATAGTATCGTTTCCTTTATGGGACAGACACTATCCATACACAATGCCACGGAAGTTTAACTGAGTATGGCCGCTTTGGAGAGCAAATTGGCAACAGGTCATCAAGCTGTAAAACTGCATATAATATGATCCTGCAATCCCACTTCTGGGCACAGATCCTCCAGAATTTCTTTTTCATGCACATAAATACATTTCCAGGATGTTTATTGCATGTATATACGTAATAGCCAAAAAATACAGAGATAATCTAAAGTCCATCACGGAGGAACAGCTTTTTGAAATATGGTATTTTCATATGACAGAATATTTAACATTAAAAATATGAACATGATTTGTATAAAACAATCTGTTCTCTCTCTCAAAAAAAAAGCAGAGTGATAATGCAAGTTTCTTTTACAGAAAGTAAAAGAGAAACAACCCTCATGGAAAATTCTATAGTGAAGTCAGCTTTGAAGAACCAATAAACATGAAGATATGTTCTGTCTTACTAGAAAAGAAAAGCTAAACGAATAAACAAAACAACCCAGGATTCTGGCTTTTTTCCTTTGCCCGTGAAACTGGAAATGATGATGAATAATTGTATTTATCGCTGGCAAGTCATGGGGATCTGTCACACTCATATACGACTAATAGCAAAATCAATTTATAAACTTCCTGGGGGGTTAATTGGCAATGTGTACCAAAAATGTAAGGAAAAGTAAACAACTTTCAACAAAGTAATTCATACAAATGAAACAGAGATGTGTACAAGGATGAAGTTACAATAAAAAGTACAGGGGCGCCTGGGTGGCGCAGTCGGTTAAGCGTCCGACTTCAGCTCAGGTCACGATCTCGCGGTCCGTGAGTTCGAGCCCCGCGAGCCCCGCGTCAGGCTCTGGGCTGATGGCTCGGAGCCTGGAGCCTGTTTCCGATTCTGTGTCTCCCTCTCTCTCTGCCCCTCCCCTGTTCATGCTCTGTCTCTCTCTGTCCCAAAAATAAGTAAAAACTTTGAAAAAAAAATAAAAAAAAAACAATAAAAAGTATACAGTGCTTCAGGTTTTAACAAAAAGAAGGATTTGTTAAATAAATTATGGTACATAAATGAAATGAATTATTACGAGGATACAAATGTCACAGAAGAATAGTCATTGACTTTAACATTGCTCGTATGTTGTTGAATTTAAAAAATGATCCTATATGTGTTTGAAAAATCATATTCAAATGGTCCTTATTATTCAAGATATCTGGTGCCAGAGAAGAGTCACATAAAGTGAATCCATTTAAAATGGAGACCAAATTATGGGAAATTAAAAGTTTTGATTAGCACAATATATATTTGAAGAAAAAGAAACACAAAAATATAGTTTATTTGGTATTTTACCAAATTTCCGTAATAATATTTTTCATTAAAATGGATCTTTAGGAAAGATCCTAAAATTCATGTCGAAGCCTAGGGGGTCAAGAATAACCGAGACAGGGGCGCCTGGGTGGCACAGTCGGTTAAGCGTCTGACTTCAGCCAGGTCACAATCTCGCGGTCCGTGAGTTCGAGCCCCGCGTCGGGCTCTGGGCTGATGGCTCGGAGCCTGGAGCCTGTTTCCGATTCTGTGTCTCCCTCTCTCTCTGCCCCTCCCCCGTTCATGCTCTGTCTCTCTCTGTCCCAAAAATAAATAAACGATGAAAAAAAAAAAAAAAAGAATAACCGAGACCATTTTGAAGAAAAAAGCTAAGAAGAAAAGATTATACAGCCTTAATAATTCAATAAAATGGTATTAGCTGAGGAATCATAAGAGATTAATAAAGCAGAGTTTAGAAACAGATCCAAAAATGTAACAAAACTGGCATATTATAGAGACTGCAATAAAATAAGTGAGAAAATAGGAAACTATTCAATAAATGATAATGGGAGAAGTGGTTTTGAGTATGGAAAACAATTAGATCCCTGCCTCACACAATACAGAAATACAAATTTCAGAGGAGTTTTAAGATCTGAACGTTTTCTCTAGTAAAATATGGCAATGCCTAGAAAAGAAACTTTGAAAACCAAAATGTATTTTTTAACAATCTCTAAGTGAGGGGCACCTGGCTGGTAGAGCATGTGACTCTTGATCTCAGCGGTGTGAGTTCAAGCCCCACACTGGGTGGAGAGATTGCCCAAAAGTAAAATCTTTAAAGAAAAAAAAAGACTCTCAGGGAAATCTAAAGTAAAAGTGAAATGCAAAGTGAAATACATTCTATGCTTATCAGATGAACCAAAATCGAAACATCTGATGCACAAAGATATGGGGACACAAGGCACTCCAACACGGTGCTAGTAGGAATGTAATGTGGGCCAACTACTACGGAGGGCAATTTGCAAAACCTGTAACAGACAGATGTTGAGGCAGGCATATCCTACTACCCAGTTATTCAACTTCTGGGGATATATATCCTAGAGACACTTACACATTTCTACAAGACCTTATCAAGGATAGTCCCTGCAATATTTCTCATAATAGCAAACAGTAAAAATATCTTTTTGTCCATCAATGAGGTATTGATGATACCAAACAAGGAAATATTATGTTAAAATGCATCAACTAAACTTTCAGTTATCAACAAATGCTATCAACATATGTTTTTAAAACAATGTTAGGTGAAAAACAGCAAATTACAAAAACAAATTAACAGACCTTCATTTACATAAATTTTTTAAATGTTTATTTATTTATTTTGAGAGAGAGAGAGCACACATGCAAGCAGGGGAGGGGCAGAGAGAGAGAGGGAGAGAGAGAATCCCAAACAGGCTCCACACTGGCAGTGCAGAGTCTGACGCTGGGGCTCAGTCTCACAGATCGCAAGATTATGGCCTGAGTCGAAATCAAGAGTCGGCTGCTTATCCAACTGAGCCACCCAGGCGCCCCTAAAATTTTAAACATAAAGTAAGACTACACATTCTGATGAGCACACACTCAGTCCCAATGTTGCAGGCTGCATGGGCTCAACCCCATATATATCCATATATCCATATATATATATATATATATAATATTATATATATATTATATTATATAATATATATATAATATTATATATATATTATATTATATAATATATATATAATACACATATGTGTGTGTGTGTGTATATATATATATATATATACATATATATATATATATAAAATACAGGGATATATATGTATACATGGTCCAGCACATGGCCAATATGCAATACTCTTAGCATGGTGGCCATCATGAATACAGTCTTCTAGGCAGCATCTTGATCACACAGACAGTGAAGGGAAAAGGCACTAGAATGGTCTGCTTAGCCCTCTCCACAGCTGGATACAAAAGCCCACACCCTGTGGTCTCCCCTTGTGACTTGGCCCGCACCTCTGTGTGGAACACAGAGGGCATTTCAGAGGGCAGCAGTCTGACTACACCTATACCTATTTATTCTTCCGAGTTCACCATGGACAGTGCGGTGTGACTATAGTTACCTGGCTCAGGAAAGAGAACTCCTTCTCTCATACCTTTGGGGGAATTCTGGGGTGAAATGAGTCCAAAATAATCACAACACACCTGAGCTAGCTTCTCAGTCAACCCTCTTTAAAGTCCCAAGGACATACCACAGTTCCATACTACCAAAGAGAGGGCCATAATGTCCCAACTCCACCTTCTCCAACACACAAGCCACCCTCCTAAAAAGCTGGGATAGGGTTCGAACCGTGGATTTAGGGTAGCAGGCGCCAGGGGGGAGGCCTGCCTGCCAAACACTTTGGAAATCATTTCCGGAGATACTGAACTGTTGGATTTTATTCCTGGGATTCCTTACTGGGGGCTTGGGAAAGAAGGCTCCGTAGTGCCGTTCTCCAGCCAAGGTGGCGCCACCATGTGGTAACAGCACAAACAGCTTATAAATCACTCAGCCTTGAAGTTCTGTGGTCCTCTACCGATTTTTAATATTGAGAAATTCACAATATTCCCATTTTTGTGTTTCAAATGAGAATTAATTCATATGTTTTTTCATTTATATTTTCTCATGATACTATTTCAGGTCTGCTTTATTCAAATACACTCTATGAACAACCTGGCTTCAATTTCTCAATGTCGGTGCTGTTGCATCTGCGGTCTGGCTTCTTACGCCACCCAAGAACCAGCTGGGGGGCGAGGAAGAGACAACCAGTTTAGATTCCACCCAGATCTTAAGCCCGAATCCTCCCTACCAGCTTTCTGGACTGGTTAATGTGCAACTACCTTTGGTTAGCATCCGTTAAAAGAAGAAGTAGAAAATCACCAAGCAGCTTCATTTTACCTTTGACACTAAACTGGTAAAATAAATAATAATGAAAATAAAAATCAAGCTCACCTGAAAAAACTAAGCAGGATGACGGTTACCCTTGAGGGATAAGATCTACGGAGGACATGGGGAGACGAGGAATATTCTAGGGCTTAATCTGGGCAGGTGCAGGTGTGTCCAGCTTGTGAAAATCCACTGAGAGTACAGTTCAGCTCTGGGCTATTTTCTGTTATTATTATGTCATAGCTTAATATAACGTTAAAATAAAGTCACCAAGTTCAGACCCGTCGTCCCTCTTTTAACATGCCTTTGAAACAAAAGACTGCATAAACAATAATAACCCAAAACAGGGGATGCCCATTTCTCTCTGAGGTATTCCAGTCTGCCCCAACTGATTTCTCTAAAGACCAAGGCCACAGAGGAGCTCTCCTTCTATCCTTCTGGACAGGAAGGAAGGACACAGGATACAAGCCATACCACTGTTTACACTGCTGAGCCTGGCTAGCCCTTCACTTTTCCCAAAATGAGCAGACCCTGGAGCAAACAATTGTCCCTCCCCCGCCACAGGAAACCTAGGCCACGAAGAGATACACACATCTCCACAGAGATACACTTCACCTTCACAGAGACAACACCCCCACACACAGATACAGTGCTTCGCCACCACCACAGACAGCCCCCAGCCCGGCAGAGACAGCCAGCTCCCTGCCCACAAAGACCACAGATGAGGCAGGGGGTAATTAGGAGAGATGTAGCTGCCCATGGCCAAGTGAGAGACATCAACTGGAAGATGAAAAGTAGTATTTTCAAAGTCTGGGCAGAGTAAATTTCTCTAGAAACAAAGATTTTTACATCGTGCCTAGGGTCTCAGAGACTGCTGTAAAAAATTCTTGAAATCACCTCCACTTCCACCCACAGCTCAGATCGTCTGGAACCATCTGCCTTCTACGTTCACCTCCACCATGTCCCCTGAACCCTTACCGCCCTGGAAAGACTGAAACACAAGGATTATTCTGCTTTATAGATTTTAAATATTGAGGCTCGGGGGCGCCTGGCTGGCTCAGTCTACAGAGTATGCGACTCTTGATCTTGGGGTCATGAGTTCAAGTCCCACATTGGGCACAGAGCTTGCTTTAAAAAGAAAAAAAAAAAAAGCTGAGGCTCAAAGATGTTTGTCAGGCATCACAAAACTATCCAAGTAGCCATGTGATCGCTGAGTAAGGGCGGGGTAGGCTGAGTTGGAGGGACAGAGAAACAAAGTCAAAAGAGGAGGGGTAAGTCTCTCCCGAGCCCGAAGCTCTGAGAACCGCCCACAACCCACTGGAACTGCCTCAAAGGGTCTGGAATAAACGACAGACATCCGGCAACAGTTACACATTCTGGGACTGGACTCCACCCTCCCCAGGGAAAGTGTGCAACAAACCCAGATCAAGGGGCAGGGAGTAGGGAGGGCAGGAATGAAGCCAGACTCCAGGCATTTTCCTAGAGCAGATGGGAGCCAGGGTTGGCTAAACCAACAGCAGAGCGAACCCGCTTCTCTTACGAAGTCCCTGGACCCAAACTGACATGTCCAGTTCGTCTCTCCCATACTTATCTTGGGGACAGAGCTTGTCTGGGAAACGGAAACGGAGCAGGACTGCTCTAAGAGCAGGCACCTAGAAAATGCCCCTACCCCGCCGAGACGTTAGCGAATTAAATGACTGGGATTGGAGGGGATGCTGCAAATGTCTCGGGTCAGGGATTTCCGCCGCGGAAGCGCTCGGCACCGCGCTCACCCCAAAGGTCCCCCACGGACGCCCCCAAACCTCTGTAGGGTCCCTTGGGACCGGCTCCCGACGTCTGCAAATCCCGCGGACTTGGAGGGAAGGAAGTAAGAGGAAGAGAGCGGGATGAAGCCGAAGTGACCACCCACCCGCCACAGCGCGCCCCTCCCCAGGCAGTCCGCGGACCCGGCCGGAAGCGATCGACTAGGGTTCTCACTCCGCGCACGGGCCATGACCTTGAGTGAGTCTCTGATTAGCCCCATTTTACGGAAATTGAGAGTCCGAGAGAGGCAAGTCCGCCGCGCCGGCTGCTCCCGGGCGCTTACCCGGTGGTTCCAGGCGCCCGGCGGATGCACCTGCAGCGTAGTAGGTGCGCGGCGAACCGCAGCCCGGGAGCTACGTGGCCAGCGGGGAACGGCGAACGCGAGGGAAACGCAGGGACGAGCTCCGGCCGCGGCCAAGGGGGGAAAGGGGCGGTTGCGACTCTGCGACGAACCTCGAGCAAGTTCAACGCCCCCGCCCCCCGCAAGCCCGTCCGCAGAGGCAGGCTGGCCGAGCCCGGGGACCCTCCTGGTTCAGGACTCGCGCGGGCGTGGGGGAGCGTGAGAGGCACCTCCACACACCCACCCCCGAAGTTGCGGCAACGCAAGGGGAACAGTGGCGCAAAGCCGCCGGAGGGGAGGAGACGGTACTCACGCGGGGTGGCCAGGCTGGAGCAGGTCCCTGGCCAGGGTCACCGATGGCGGCCGCGCTCAGGCCACCGCGCCTCAGGACGCCCGGGGCACCTGCCGCAGCGCGGCGCGTGGATGAGGGAGCTGCGAGCGGCGAGGCAGGGGCGCGCGGGTCGCTCGGCGCGCCGGATCTGAGCTGCAGCGCCGCGGGGGCTCGGCCGCCAGAACCGCAGCCGCAGCGGGAGCCCGGGAGCGGGCAGGAGGCGGGAGCGCGGCGGAGGCAGCGGCCGCGAGGGAGGCGCCCGCGCCGCAGGCAGCCGGGGCCAGCCTGGCCGCAGCCGCCGCCGACACCTGCTGGCCCGGCCGGCGGCCAATCAGAGGCGCCCGGGGCGGGGGCGCGTGCGGAGGCGGGGCGGGGGGGGGGCGCAGCGGGGCGCCCGGCCGGAGGGGCGGCGCGCGCTCGCGCCTGCGCCGGGGCACGGGGTGCCCGCCGGGCCGGTTCCTCGGAAGCTCCCCGGGCGCGCGGGCGGCACGCGCCGGGAGGGGCGGGGCGCATGGGGAGGAGGCGGGGCTGGGGCTGCGCGCGCCCGGGGCGGGGACCCGCGCCCCTTCTCGGGCTCTTCCTGGCGGCGCAGTGCAGTGCTGGGGCCACGGCCCGGGAGCCCCTAGGTGAGACTTCAGGTCGCTATCAGCCTTGGAGGAAGGTGTTTCCTGTCCCCTGCCCCTGAGCCCCGGGGGCCCGGACCCCCCCAGACCGCGGAGTGACGCGTCACCCGAATCCGGGGTGGGCCTGGCTCTCCCAGCGCTGCCGCTCGCCCTCCGGAGTGTGGGCGCCCTCTCTCCCGAGCCTCACCGGGGCCGGCGTGGCGCTTCTCCAAACACAGCTCTTCCTCTCTTCACAGCCCCTGGGTATTTAAAGTCACCGTGGTGACCCATTCCCTGAGCTGGGTTCCTTTCATTCTCCCGGGAATGTACTGTGTAGCGACGCCCAGTCGTTCAACACGCCCCGACTGGGTTCGCACCCGGCTCAGGGTCCGCCCCGGGCTACTGCGCGCGCAAACCTCCCAAGACCCCTTCGCCCTCGCACCGCCGGGTTAGTGAGCCCGCGCTGCCAGAAGGATGCCCGAGGCTGGCCGCAAGTGACGGATGCATTCGGGCCCCTGCCAGGGGGTCCAGGTCCTGGAAGAACGCCCGGGAGTTGAAAGGTTCCCCCCCCACCCCAGGCCAGGGCTTCCTAGCGCCTTTGCATCCTTCAGGCGCAGGGCCGGGAATCTTCCTGAGACTGACTGCCTCAGCCCAACAACTAGGCTGAAAACACATTGTCGGTTTTAGCTGCAGCCTGGGAGTCACTCCATCAAAATAACGCGTTTGTGGAGCTACCCTACACTGGTGACTCCTAAAGCCCTGGGAATCCTCTCGCAGGCCGGTGGATTAAGAGTGTCCTCTCCGTGTGGATTTGCTCAGTAGAATTGGATGGCTCCTTTGCTGATCTGTCCGCAGCAGAAAAAAGAAAAGAAAAAGAAAGAAAAGAAGGAGAAGAAAGAAAGAAAGAAAGAAAGAAAGAAAGAAAGAAAGAAAGAAAGAAAGAAAGAAAGAAAGAAAGAAAGAAAGGAAAGGAAGGAAGGAAGGAAGAAAAAAACCTTTAGGAAGGGAACTTGGAAGGTAAAATGAGTTGATTTCTCTAAAGATCTGATTTCCTCTCTTAAAGGGATTTTATTAGCCACAGACGGGCTAAAGTGGAAGAAAGTTTGTGTTTTGTTCCTTTTTTCTTTACATTCAGTTTTAATTTTATTTACCTGTACTTGAATACCATTAGCATGGGGCGAAATTCAGAAAGTCCAAATGGGTACACAGGTAACAAGACACCCTCCCACCCATGCTCCCGGCCTCTCATTTCCTCTCCCCGGGGGGGCCCCATTGCTGTCCTGTTCCCGGTTACCCTCCTAGAGAAAATGTAATCAACCAGATGTATGTGTCCAGTGTTCCCATTTTTGCCTTTTGTTATGCAAAATGGTAGGTCTAACTTTTGGCACAGGCCAGCAGAGTAAAGGTGTGACTTACTCTCCACCTGGGGGTTGCCGAGTAGTGGCTGCATCCTGGCAAGAATGGGGACTGGGTTCGAAGGTTATTTGACATTATGCAAGTGTTTGCAAAACTGTCCTAATATATAAATTCGCCACTTTACAGCCTCTTTCAGAATCAAGATCCTAACATCTTTCCTAAGTTATAAACATTTCAAAAGAAAAATAAATGCGGAAGGGTTCAGCGATTTGGGCAAGGTTACAAATAAGACAGGAAGAAAGTACAGATGGAAATCCAGGGACATTATGCACAAGAAAGAGCCCCAGTTCCCTTTTTGTTGTCTTACAGGGTCAGAAACAGGCACAGCTTCCATCGTTTGCCTGAGCTATTACTGACTTTTTTTTAAACATTCCGTGAAAGGTTTGGCATTCGAAGATGATTTGGGTAACAATCCGCCTGCTGGAAGGTGACCTAAAGTGCTACCCCCTTGATTACTCCATCCTGGGCTGTCATTCAGCAAAATTTTACTGAATTCCAGCAATATCCATCCCTTCTTTTGCTTCTCCTGACTCACAGGTAGTGCTTGTTTTTCCATTTTTTTGCATCATCTTGACCACTGTAAAAGTTTGAATGGATTCTTCCTTTATCAAGAAGAGCTCGTTGACTTTTGTGCACCAAGGATATGTATCTCATCTTTTTAAAACATAAATCAGACAGTCCATTTCTTAGCCAGAAGATTGATGAGTTTATACTGGCAGGAAAAGGACATGTCTCAGGAGGATTCTGGGTAGAATTAAAAGAGCATTAATCACAAAAGACCAGGGTGCTCCTATGACCTTACTGCTTCCTGTCTTTGTGACCTTGGACAAGTTACTTAACTTTGCTGAATCCTAGATTCTCTAAATTTAAAATATGGTATAATCCTCTCCACTGCCCGGCAAGATTATTATTGATACAATGTATGTGAAATTCTTGGCACATAATGAGATTTAATATGTTAGCTATCTAAAAACGATTGTTTCAATCTGGGAAAAAACGAGTTTATAAAGGAAGTTTCCATACCATTTTGTGGCATCTGCTGGCATAGAAGCGATGAAACCTTTGCCCACTACTTTGCTGTCAGCCAAAACATAATATCTGATTTTCAAAAAACAAAAAACAAACATGTATCTCTACCTCTTCCATTCCACGTAACACTTGTTAGGTAATATTAGTTATTTGGGTGTATCACCAATCTCCCAACTAGACTGGAAATGCCTTGAAGTTGGGACCATGTCACATCTTTGATTCCTATGGGCACCTGGAACATTATCTTGATAAACCGTAGACATGCAGTAATTATTTGTTGAATGAAAAGCAAGTGGGTGAAAGGAAAATTGGCTAAATTGGACCTCACCAAAAAATGTTTTAAACCCATTTGTTGTGTAAAAGACCCTATCAAGAGGATGAAAGGACAGTGGTATGCTGGGAAAAAATATTTTCAAATAACATCTCTGACAAAGGACTTGTATCTTGAATATATAAAGAGCTCTCAACATTCAATAGTATACTCCCAAACAGTCCAATTAGAAAATGGGCGAATGACATGAAGAGATATTTCAGGAAAAGATGCTCAACATCATTAGCCAAGGGAAATGGAAGTGAGAACTACCATGAGGTGTCACTACATACTATCAGAATGGGTAGGATAACAAAACTGTGACGACACCAAATCTTGGCAAGGAGACAGAGAAACTGTGACACTTCACGCATTGCTAGTAGGCATGTACAAAGGTGCAACCGCTTTGGAAAACAGTGTGGCTGTTGCTTTTCTGACAAAAACCGAACCTACCACACAACCCAACGATCTCACCTTGGGCCTTTGTCCTGGAAAAATGAAAACGTATGCGTTCACACCAACTTTGACAAACCAAGCCGCATAGGACCAGTCCTCAGAGCTCCACCCAGCACGGTAGGAGAGCAGAGGACCACAACATACATCCAGTCTGCATGCCGTATGAGGAAACAGGATGGAGTTTAGTGTTCACTAAGTGAACACGCATGTTTTTGGACAATCCAAGGAGAAACGGGAGGCTTCAAAATGGGCATCCTGGACTCTGCTCTTCAGCAGTGATTAATTGGAAAAACAAAAGACATGTGACCATATGTGTATCTTGCATTGATGAAATAGATCATACTAGACGAAACAGAACTAGAAATAGAGATGCTTAGAAAAGAATTCATTGTTTCTAGTAAGTACAGTATTTTTCTCCAAAGTGGTTTTTTTTTTTTTTTGGAACAATGAATATTTTTTATACAGCTATTCATTCCCTACTAAATAATGGCTTCTAAAAAGCTTTATTGCCTTCTTTAGTAAAGTTGATTCTATCTTGGAAGGACAGTATAGAAGTAATTATAGAATCTTGTCATTCACTGATTATAGTATCCAATAAGGAATCCTGCTGCTGCTAAGAGATACTGATAAAAAATGTTATTTCACGGGAGTATAGATGATTACCAACTTACAGAGCCTTCATTTGCGACTGTCTTCTCTTAGAATTCTCTTACTATAAATTAGGTCCCCCCGATAAAGCCCAGGCTTGGTTGATAACCTCTACAGCCAAATCAGATAGAATGCTTCTCTGAACCCTGAACCAGTTGAGGTCTGAAGCAGCTGATTCAGCCTGCGGTTGTGCTGGGGACTAATTAGCAATAATGCCCGGAAACTTAGCCAGTGCCCTGTGTGTGAGTGTGCATCCCCTTCGTAACAATCCTCAAAGCCTGAGGGATGGTTTAATTGCCATGATCTTATTCACGGAGGCAGTCAGGCATCCCCAGGCAGGTGAATCTGTCCTCTCTCCCTCGCTGCCCTGCTCTGCATTTTCTTTATTCCATAGCACCTGTCACCCTTTAACACACTATGAACTTTCTTATTCTGTTTACTACTTATTGTCTGTCTTCCCCACTAGGGCATAAGCTGCATGAGGGCAGAGATTTTTGCTTTGCTCACTGAGCCTAGCACATAGGAAGTGCTGGATAAATATTTATTACACGAATGAAGATGCCAGAGAAAATGCTCATCCACCAACATTTACAATTCAAAGATGTTCAGAAGCTTTTGCGCATGCTGAATATTCACATTGATTTTTTTTTTTTAGTCAGGTGACCTGAATTTTCATGTGTTTTGAAATTCTTTCCAGAGATGAAGCATTTCCATGCTGGCTGCAGTGTTGACGGTTCATTGAGGATCTTTCTCCTCTCAGTAATTCCCCCCTCCACTATGATCATCACTACCTTTAAGGCAGAGCCAAGAGGCTTATGACTCCAGGAGACAAAAAAGATCTGGAAAGAAAGGGGATATAATGTGGAGGAAGATTCTGTTCTGTAGAAAAGGAAAGGAGAAGAAGGAAAAGGAGGAGAAGAAAAAGGGGTAAAAGATGAGGAAGAAAAATAAGGAGGAGAAGAAGGAAGAGGAGAATTAGAAGGACAAGGACAAGGAGGAGGAGGAGGAAGACAAGAAGGAGAAGGAAAAAGAAGAAATCTCTCTACCAGAAGAGCAAGGGAATCATTTGGAATGAGTGTGGTAGGTAAAAAATAATGCTGGTTCTCCCAAAGGTGCAGGACTGAATCTTGTGAATCTTTCTTGGTCCCCAGGGCGCTGAGAATAGCAAATGAGGGAAGGTGGTGAGAAGATGAAAATCACATAGCATTTGGGGCTAGCGGAGTTGAGCCCCTGAGAGACTGAATGTACAAATGGACAATAGCCAGACCATAGATGACAACAGGACTCTGACCCATGACCTCTCCAGCAACCAGGCAGGAAGCCAAACCACAGCCTCTGCGGCAATCAGCCCTCAATGATCAGGACTTGGTCACTGGCTACCGGCTTCCTTATTTTTTGGCCCTTGCTTCCAACTTAGGGCCAACCGAGAAAGCCAAATACGCTCCAAAATCACGTAGGACTGCCCTGCTTTTAGGTAGCCTGCTTCCGGCTTCCTCGTGCCCCAGCCTGCAGTCAGGGAGGTTGCTGGAAGCCTTTCCTCTTTTTCATTATAAAGCTTTCCTATTCCCCTGCCTGCCTTTGAGCCTCTGCCAAACACAAGTGCTGAACAAAAAGCTTCTGTTTATTTTCATTTGGGTGGTCTTCATTTATTTCCAGTTTTCCTAAAGGTTCTACTGACACAAACTGCGTTGCCCACCGCCACGGACCCCAGCCTTTACCAGGCGAGGTGCCCACAGAGGCCCCCTGTGCCTCGCCACTGTGGCTTGTCAGGTTCTCACCAAACATTTGCAAACCAGCCCTGGTCCTGAGCTCTGCTCTCTGGACGTGAAATTCCTCCACTATTTATTCTCAGTTCGGTACCTGGGTTTTGTTCATGGTACCTATTGGCTTGGCATCCTTAATGTAATCAGGCTTTTTTTTTTTTTTTTTTACCCATTTTGCTCTTTTGCGCTTCTGTTTTGTGTGATGTGCTCTCAAAAGTGTTTGCCATAGGAAGGAGAATCACAGAATAGGAAACAAGCATAGGTCCCTTTGAGCCTGAGTTTGTGGTTCCCAGCAAACCAAAGCCCATTGGGGCAAATTTTGCCACGTTACCTGTAAGACGGGGTGAGATTTTCCTTCCGTCACATTTTTTGTTCTTTTTGTTCTGAAAGCTTGGCTTTGATCCAGAGAAAATGTTCTCTTTGCTGAATGTTCTCTTCGGTTTTCCACCTGCCTGGAGGTGCTGATGGTCAAGTCTGTGTTCAGAGGCAGCCAAACCATCAGGTTGGGGGCCAAGCAACAAAGTGCACAAGCATCACTTTACAGTGGGTTGCCTGCTCCCAAGGGACCATCTCGGTCTAAATCCTTTACTCCTCCTCCTCCAGGAGGAACTCCTCCTTTCTACCTGAACTCTTCTTATAATCCTAATTCTCAAAATATGGCACTTCTTCACCAGCGATGATTTGGAGCTTCAGTAGCCACTCTGGGAACACTTGGCTTGAATAAAATTGTTCATCTGGGAGGTGCCTTAGAAAACAAAGG
Source organism: Lynx rufus (assembly GCF_022079265.1). Classification (NCBI taxonomy): domain Eukaryota; kingdom Metazoa; phylum Chordata; class Mammalia; order Carnivora; family Felidae; genus Lynx; species Lynx rufus. The sequence goes on along the minus strand of NW_025814867.1, from coordinate 7,671,325 downwards.
ATCCAAGATTTCTCAGATTTAATAGGCAGCATTTTTATTGGTATGCAGAGGCCTCCAAATGAAATTCTGATTGAAAAAATTGCTTCACCGTAAGATTCTTTGGCCGAAGCCAATGAGAAGCCTGACAATCCTAAGCAATGACAAATTAGACTCATTTCCTGAGTAAATTCTCCCTCTTTGTCCTCCAGTTCCCTCTTTATATCCAGCTCTCCTTCATCCCTCTTTTCCTTCTGATCTCTCCTTCCACACTTCTGATAACTTCTTTCTCTTCTTTCCCTTGTCCAGATCCCCTATCTTTTCCTACTGACTTTCCTAAGACCCCTAAATGCTGGTTGCTTCTAAAAATTCATTCCTGCCATGAGTCAGGTATGCCTTGGATCCAAGCTGAATTCACAGTTAGAATTCAGAATTTCCCTAACCCAGAGAAGGCCAGCTACTATTGATAGAATTTACCTTTCTTTTGGGTGCATATGTCCCAAGGTTACCTGAGCTATATCAACTTGTACACGTGTTGCTCAAAACATCAGACGCTAAATCCTGGATGGCAAAAACTGATCGAACAAACACAGAAAGGGGTCTACGAGTCACTCTTTTGTAATAATCCTGAGGGTACAAAAGGGCCCCCAAATTAGAGAAAAGTCTGCTAAAAGACATACCCAAAACATTTCCAGCAGAATTTTATTAGACCATAATTCAATCATACACACAAAGAAAAGATGAGCTGTAGGAGATTGTGGCCATTCAGTCCACTCCCTCAGGCACACGTCATTATCCCCCTATGATCTCATAACTGCAAGACCCACACATTTAGGGATTTCGTTTCTGATATTCTACCCTGTTTCTTGCAGAGTTGGCAAAACATTGCAAAGGACTCATGTACTCAGTCCCATCATCAACAGGTTAAGACTGCCCTCTCACAACATCTTCCTAAACAGCTTCAGCCTCCTATCAATCTTAAACCAGAAAATTTCACCTATTAGAAGAGACATCAAAGAAAAACTACTCTTGAACTTCATTGGAATGGACCCTATCACATACTGTTAGCAACAAATATAGCAGTGAAACTCCAGGGAGTCTATCCCTGGGTCCATGTTTCATAATTAAAGAAGCATTCAGAATTCCACACAGTTGGCAGTCTACTACATTAAAGGACCTCAAATTTCAAATTCTCAGATATCCTCTAGTAGCAGCCAACTTTTGGAAGTAGGTAGTTGACCCAAGGTCTGTGGAATATGCAAATAACTTAGGATAGTGGACAGCCACTGCCTGAGACATAGGACGAGGCTCCTGGCTAATTCCTGTTTTGGAATTAGCTTGCTCATCTGCTCGCTTATAACCATTCTGCTCGTTTCCTATAGACCCTTGGTTATTGTCCACCCATAATGGCCCTTTTGGTCTTTATTATAACTGTTAGGTCAGAACATACGCATCCTAATGCCATTCTTGGATTATCCCAAACAGTAACCACTGCTTTGAGCCTTGCTGATTGCTGTATATGGCATCCATCACTAGATCATCATGATAAAAAATCTCGGGGGGATTTCAGTCTTAATAGGCAAGACCATAAGGAATGGCATTTGCATCGAAATAGACAAATGACCTTAATTAAATCAACGCATGAATTTGGTAGTGCCCTTCTCTCAGAAAAAGAACCAATTATTATAAGACATTGGAATTCAACCACCTTCATGGGGTGATGGGCCAATTACTTGCCACCTGGAAGACATTAATAGAGATGAAAACTGTAACTGGGCTAATGGAAGACCTCCTCTTCCACCATCAGGGACTCTTTTTCTCCTGGGTCTCCATGTGCCCCCTACTGGATACTACTTCTTTTGCAGCCAGAATGCCTGGTCTTGTTTGCCTCTGACTCATACTTCATGCACTTTAGCAATAGTATGCCAAGACATCGCTATACAGAGATCCCAATTCTAGAAATCATGAACGTAGCAAATTCCAACTGAGATGCAAGTTCCCAAACAAGCCCATTCTTGATTATCCAGGCATTCTGAGAAATTACTAACCAGTTGTTTATGTGAAGAATCACAGCAGTGTTTCCAATGGGGAAATCTTATAAGCAGAAAATCTAGAAAAAAAAACTTATCAGTGGGGAGCCTGGGTGGCTCAGTCAGTTAAGTGTCCAACTCTTCATTTCAGCTCAGGTCATGATCCCAGGGGGCATGGGACTGAGCCCCTGCATCAGGCTCCATGCTGAATGTAGAGCCTGCTTAAGATTCTCTCTCTCCCTCTCCCTCTGCTCCTCCCTAGCTCACTCGCTCACGCACGTGCTCTCTAAATAAATAAATAAATAATTATTAACTTTGGCAGAAATGATTAACAATACCACCTCCACCCTAGATGACGTACAGACCAATCTCAACTCACTGGCACAAGTAACGATGGACAATTATATTACCCTAGATTTTTTGCTGGCTAGTCTTGGTGGTATCTGTGCCATTGCTAGTCTTTGCTAACACTTAGACGAAAGAAACAGGCAAAGTAGCACAGGTAATACATTGCCTTAGGGAAACAGCTACTTGACATTTTTAGGTTGATCTTTATGGCCCCTGGGATTCATTTACTGGGCCTGGGATGGGCATTTGGGATTCCTGGTTCTTGTAAGTGTCTTACAGGGACTATTAATTATTCTTGTTTTTTTTTGTCAGTGGTCATGATGTTGGTCTCTGGCATCCTATCCAGAATAGTAAATCCTACTGCACAGCTACTCTCTTGACAGATAATCACCGTGACAACACAACAACCAAAAGCTCAAGGTGATCTTGCAGTTATGCACTTGACCATGGAGACAACTGAACCATCCCCACAGCGAAGATCTGGATCTGTAGCCTTCCCTGAATTGGCCAACCCATCACTCGCAGAGTGAGAGAATCACCAAAAGGGAGACTGAGAGACTGAATATACAAAGGAAAATGACCAGACCATGTATGACAATAGAATGCTGGCTCACAACCTCTGCAGCAACCAGTTCAGGAAGCGAAAACACAACCCCTGCAGCATCTGGCCCAGAACAATTAGCATTTCGTTAATAATTGCCAACTTGTTCATTGTTTTGCCCCAGCTTCCAAGTCAGGATCAAACAGAGAGAGCCAAACATACTTTCTAAACCAATCGTGTAAGATGCCCCGCTTCTAGTTAGACTGCATCCAGACTTCCTCTGCCGACAGCCTCCAATCAGATCATACTTAACGCCTTCCTTTTCTCTTTTGTTATAAAACTTTCCTACTCTCCTGTCTGCTTTTGACTCTACCAAATGCAAGCAATGGTGGCTTTCTTATTTGCATGGTACTCCTTTATTTCCATAGCTCATCTGTGACTCTGGAAGGAGACAGCCCCACGTGGCTCCCATCTGGCAACACAGAGCAGCCGCTGCCAAGCAGGAGTGGAAATGTGTCCAACTTAAGGTGAGAAAGAATAGGAGATGGAACCCCGACACTCCCTCAGCTGTTATACAGCATGGAAGAAATACACAAATGCCTGCATACTCCCTGTATGGAGTGGAAGATACCGATTATTGAGGGCCAGCAAGCCTGCAGGGGCCACTGTCGGGAGGGGGTAGGCAATATCGTTGCAGGGGATGGGAGGTGGTTTGCCAAGGCCGGAGACCTGATGTGGGATTTGGCTGAAATTCAGAGGTTCTGTTACGACGTTAAGAGCCAAAGTGGGGTTAGGTCATCAAGGGAAAGACTCCAGATCTTCACCATGCATCAGCTAGATGTTGCTGTGTAACAAACCACATCAAAACTTTGCAACCTAAAACAATAAGCACTTGGGGCGCCTGGGTGGCTCAGTCAGTTAAGCGTCCGACTTCGGCTTGGGTCATGATCTCACGGTCCGTGAGTTCGAGCCCCACGTCGGGCTCTGTGCTGGCAGCTCAGAGCCTGGAGCCTGCTTCAGATTCTCTCTCTGACCCTCCCTCATTCATGCTCTGTTTCTCTCTGTCTCAAAAATAAATAAACATTTTAAAAAAAATTTTAAAAACCCAAACAATAAGCACTTACTAATTCATCATTCAATGGGGTAGCCAGGTGGTTCTTTGGGACTGGACTGGCTCAGCTGATCTTGCTGAGGTCATTGAGGAAGTGGGTCATCTGCCAAACGGATAACTTAGCCTTACTAACTGAATGAAATGGGTTGTAAGTCAGAGGCCGTCTAACAAATTATTTTAGTGATTTTCTATGCTTTTCCCTCATTATTCTTGTTCCCTCCCCACCATTCTTTAAATAAGACATAGTTGTAATTCCAAGGCATGCACAAAAACGTTTTTGAAATATTTATCAGTGGGTTGTATTACCAAGCACAGTAATGCTCCTAGTAATTGACCGGGCAGTCTCTTCCTAGCATGAATGTTCAACTTCTTTCCATGTACAACCTTACAACTCAACCAAATATATACTCTACAGTATTTTTGAAGATGAGCGTGTGCAGGAGGCAAACTTGGAAAAGGACTTTCTGCACGACCTTTTGAGTTATATAAACATCTCTCATTCCTTTGCCATCTAAAAAACGAGAATGTAGCATCATTCCCACCCCATCGTGCCTTTTGAATCAGGTCACTGGTGATGAGCTCCTCCATATGCTCCTCTGGTAACCATGTGTATCATATAGCAAGTTCTGCAGTTCAACAGGCCAAGCTCAACTAACATTACTAGAAGGAAACGCTGCTTCATTAACAATAAACCTCCCACAGTTTACTGTAGATGGAGAGAGAGCTCATGGTGGACTTGGTGAAGTTTCAGACCCTGTTCCTATTCCAGCACCAAGATTTATTTCCCCCACCTTCCTTCCACCATGTTGGCCTCAGTGGATTACTACTATTCTTCTAATCAACATACCCAAACGAGGACACAAATCTTTTCCTTGTGTCTCCAGAGAACACTTGAGATAAGGTTGGGATGTTAAAAAAAATCACTGAAGACTAGGAAAAATGGAAATAACATCAAGAATGCCACTATTTGAGGGGTGCTTAGGTGGCTGAGTCAGTTGAGCGGCCAACTCCAAACCAGGTCATGATCTCGCGGTTCGTGAGTTTGAGCCCCGCTTGGGGCTCTTTGCTGATAGCTCAGAGCCTGGAGCCTGCTTCAGATTCTGTGTCTTCCTCTCTGCCCCTTCCCTGCTTGCACTCTGTGTGTGTGTGTGTCTCTCTCTCTCAAAAATAAACATTAAAAATTTTTTTTAAAAGAGTACCATTATTTGAGACTAGTGTTTCTCAAATTTTGCCCCACAGAACACTAATTTGGGGGCGCTAATAGAAGGTGCTCCGTGAGAAGATGTTTGTGGTTGAACGAAGTTGGGCAATGGTGCACACTGTATCTAACTCACGGATACTAACTCACGGATCTAACTCACGGTACATGGGCATAATAAAGGTTCTGAGCAGTCCTGCAACAGACCTCTAACTTTTCCTAGTGCAGCGATTCTCAAGTACAAAACATTTTATTTTAGCACACAACCAATATCTTATGGACACCATGTCCTGAGATATCAGTTTGGTTACCTGAATTGTATCCCAAGCCTTACAAAGGGGACCCACATAAGGCAAATAGGGTGCCGGAGTCTCTTCTTCCCTACATCCTCCTCAGCTTCTAAATGGTAGATGCTGTCCTGAAAACTCAAGGTGAATTCCTCCACGAAGAGACAAAGAGAAGAACATCAGGACCTTCTGTGGCTACCTCAGCTCTGCGTTCACAGTTCTACATTCTTCTCTAAGAGGTCCTTCCTTTTCAGATGAGTGATACTTGGAAAGGCCTGTCTCACAAGACAGGAGAGAACTGTAGAATACTTGTCAAGAGCAAGAACCCTGGAGTCTGAGCTTCAAATCTCCACACTTCCATGTTCTCATGTGTAAAATGATGACAGTAGTCACCACCTCATAGGATATTGTGACTATCCCATGAGCGTAAGCTCATGAAATACTTAGAACAGGGTCTGACATAGAGCGTGTCCTCTGTAGATGTCAGGAATTATGTAGTTTAGCTTAGACCCAGCAGCCCTCAAAAGAATATCCCCATCGGACTACAATACTGATTTCAAAATTCATACAAGAGGGACACACCTTGAGGAGGGAGGGAATCAGTTTTTTTCTGGCTGCAAATATTTTGTCAGCATGACTACCAATATAGTTAATTGATACATTTACATTTTTATATTTTATAATTATGAATGTAATACATTCTAACACTGGGAGCCTGTAAAACATAAAGAAATATTAGAGGGAGGAATGCACTCAAATGATCTGTCTTTGGAGACCCCACTGGTAATATATATATATATATATATATATATATATATATATATATATATAAATATATATATTCTTTTTTTTTGAAAGACAGACAGAGCACAAGTGGGGAGGGGCAGAGAGAAGAAGACACAGAATCCGAAGCAGGCTCCAGGCTCTGAGCTGTCAGCACAGAGCCCGATGCGGGGCTCGAACCCACAAACCATGAGATCATGACCTGAGCCAAAGCCGGATGCTTAACCAACCAAGCCACCCAGGCTCCCCTTTCTTTTCTTTTTTTTTTTGAAAGAGAAAGACAGAGCACAAGTGGGGGAGGGGCAGAGAGAAGGAGACACAGAAAAAAAAAATATATATATATATATATTCTAACACTGGAAGCCTGTAAAACATAAAGAAACATTAAAGGGAGAAATGCACTCAAATGATCTGTCTTTGGAGACCCACTGGTAATATATATACAATATATGTGTGTGTGTGTATGTGTGTATATGTGTGTGTGTGTGTGTGTGTGTGTGTGTGTGTAATGAAAATGATAATATACTGCTAGAAATTTCTTTCACTTGGCAAAATGTTATGTACACTCCCCTTGTCACTATTCAACAGCTGCAGATCATTCCATCCTATGAATGTATTAGAATTCATTTCTTGATTCCTGAGTGGTTTATGCACCAGGATGATTTGGTGAATTACCCATCACAAAACCAATGTTTCAACAGAAGGAACCCACACACTCTTCATCTCCTGAAGGATTAGTAAGCTCTGTCAGTGCTTTCCACTGCGTTTCCCACTCGCGCACCATGTCCACCTCTTAGTGTTCATTATTTTTGAAAGTAAATAAATTCAAGTCAAGCGCATCCGCAGTCAGCCAGAAAAAAATCAAAAGGCTAGAAGACAAAGCTTATTAAGTAAGATTAAAGGAACTAGTGTTCTTTTGTCCATTATCTGCCAATGCTCTGTACTTATTATTCAAGCATTAACATCTCTTTCTTCATTTTATGCTTCTAATTCTACTTTCCATACAAACGGGAGCATTTGCTATAAGGAGTGTCATTCTGTAACATGTCATAGTGTAAAATTGGCCAACACTTCCTTCCTTCACTCTCAGGAGAAAAGATCTCTGATATACTTCAAGGATAAAATATGGTAGAAGATAAGTCATCCAGAAATCCAAACACTGAAGCGTTCAAAAGACAAAACTTGTTTTGATTGACTTTTTTTCCTCGTGATCCTTCATGTTTCAAATCATGCAAGTAGAATAACGAATAAATGAATTTCTCTGGTGTCCGTGGTGAGGACAGAATCTACAAAGCAATGAGTGACCAACCAGTTGGAAACATCGTAGCAGCTAAATTCTCACACTAGAGGCAATGAGATAGGGTGTAACCTGTGCGTTGTGCATTTTTGCCTTTTGGGAAGCATCACTATCTCACAGTCTATCCCATCACCCCAGTTTCTGAAAAGGACCAAGACATGGCCACCAAGCATCCAACTCCCTGGCCACAGAGTTACGCTATGTGAGCTAGGCCAACTATTGAGAAAGAGGGGCTATTCATAAAACTGGACTGGACATGAATAGAATAAATGCCAGAGCTGCTTACAGTCATCTTTCTGAGGACAAAGGTATACAAGAAATCACTCTAAGTTATTTGGTTCATGATTTTGTGGGCTGCCAATATGAACTGGGCTCAGCTGAGTTAATTTTCTGGTCTTCGATGGACTCACTTGCATATCTGTGGGCATCCCCTTGATTAGCTGCGCCTGGCTGGTCTAAGATGACCTCATCTGGAATGGCTTGTCTCTACTCCATGTGGTCTCTAATTATCCAGCTGACCAGCCCAGGCTCATTCACGAGGCAGGGGCATGGCTCTTGTGAGCAGAAGTGGGCGAGACTTCTTGAGCATTAGGCTCCAAACTGGAATGGCCTCACTTTCCCTGCACTCTTTTAATCAAAACAAGCCCCAAGTCCAGTCCGGATTTCAAGCAGGGGTGAAATGGACTCCATCTCCCCAGGGAAAGAACTGCAAAGTCATGGTTCATGGAGGTCTAGATTGAGGGAAGAAAGTAACTATGGTCATTTTTGTAAATGATCTTTCACAGCCTTATGTTCTGGCCATAATTATTCCCGTTTCCTCTACATGCAAAATAGACTTACCCCCTTCCAAGATCTCTTTCCATCTGGATTGGAGTCCATGGTTTTGGGACCTACCTCCTTCCACATGAGGCTTGATTGGAGGCCTGGGAACTAAGAAGAGAAGTTATTTGCCCTCAACACATACAACATATAAATGGGAGGCGAGGACAGGATGACCACAGTAGACTTTCTCATTCAGAACACTCTGTTGAGAACAATTCATTCAGTGAAAATCTTGTAAATTTCATGGGCCAAAGGACCTCATCACTGTTGGGGAAGGTCATCAAGAGGATGTGATCCCAAGTTGACCCACAAGCTGCTAGTGGGTAATGAGAGATTCCCCAACCCCTCTCCTGTCCTTGGAATGTAACTTCTGCCCACCTTTCCTACAACTGGAGCCACTTTCAAGGGCACAGACTCGAGATAGTGAGGTAGGTGGTGTTGAGACCCCCTGGAAGGTCGTTATACATGACTGAACCCTGTCCAGGAATTTATGTAAACTTTTTAAGATTCTGGCAGTAGGTATGGGTCTACTCGTCTCATGGCCACCCAAGACAAGCCTGGCAAGTAAGTTCCCTTGCTTGCTAAACCTGCCATCTGCCAATCTGGAGTGGCCTACCCTTTCCTTGGGTCTCTGCTTGGCCTCCATGTATGGGTCTGGTTTGCGAACCAACAACCCCAGCGCAGGAGATGCTGCAGATGTGCGGGCTGAAGAGAGGTCCCAACAAGAGGCTGTGGAAAGCACTGAAGCATTTTAAAGTAGATAATTTCTTCTTTGGTCTCTGCAGATGCTGACACAACAAATTCTGATTCTAAGTGACTTGGCCAGATTCCTACCTACAGATCAAGCAGGATTTTCTGGTAAATAAAACATTCATGCATTTTTTATTAGTGCATGATTCTTTTTTATGAAATTGTCATTGCCATTTTAAAGTGCATCCTAAATTCTAATATTCAGTGCAAGATTCGATGAGTGAAAGATTTAAATTGTGTCTTATCATTAAACATTTAGGGTTTTCTATAACATGTTACTTGTTTTTTTCTGTTTTCTACTAAGTCTAGATGATTTTGGTTAATGTAAGCTGAGAGCTGCTTAGCATATTCTTTGTTTGAATCCTAGGGTATATTTTTTATTAAACAAAGGTTTACTAAAGCACAGGTAGCTTTTTAGCATTTTAGAAACATGTTGTTGACAGATAATGTACATCTAGAAAAGTACACATGCCACGTGTATAGCTTGATGAATTTTCCAATGGAGCACACTTGTGTAATCAGCAAGCAGATAAGAAACAGAATATTACCAGACCCCAGAAGCTTTCCTCTGTATGTTTTCAGCCATGACTCCTCTTAAGATAGGGCTTCTCAACCCCAACACTATTAATGTTTTGGGCCGAAGAGTTCTTTGCTGGGGGTGGGGGAGGCTGTCCTATGTATTCCAGGATCTTGAGCCGTATCCTTGGCCTCTACCCTCTACCCTCTACCCGCCAGTAGCAACTCCCATCTCCGGCGTGATAACGAAAACTATCTCTCCGGATGTGGCCAAATATGCCCTGAGGACCAAATCACTCCTGGTTGAGAACCTCTGCCTATGAGGCAACCACTATCATGACTTCTAATAGCATAGATCATTTAGTCTGCTTTGTGCTTTATATAGATGAACTCCTACACTGTATTCTTCTGTATGTGGCTTAATTCTCTGAATATTATATTTGCGACATTCATTCATATTTTTCTGTGTAGCTGTAGACTGTTTATTTTTGTTGCTATATAGTATTCCAGTGTGTGGCTATACTACAGTTTATTTATCCATTCCACTATTAAAGGGCATTTTGGTAATTGCCAGTTTTTAACACTTACAGAGTTTTAAAACTCATTTCTTTATTATTATGCCTTATATTCCAAATTATATACCATACCTTATCTCTTAAAAAGTTTTTTTTTTTTTAATTAAGGCATCTGAATTTTGGAAATTTTGTTGACCTGGGACAATTCACATGTGAGGCATTATAAGTAAAATATTTTATGGTAATTTCATAAGAAACCCCCAATAGGGCTGCTGATCCTGAAGGTGACATTGGGAGGAGGAAGAAAAGGAGTCTACTGGTTCAGTACAACCAGTATTTATTGAACACCCGTGACTGCCAGGTATTGTTGGTAGCTCTGGAAAAGTGAAGATGATTAAAATAAGTTCTTTGAGACTCTTGCCATCCTTTTTCTTCTAGTGCTTGATGGTTTTTCTCTCCTGGGGCTGATATGATCTAATGGTACCTCCTGTGTGGAAGGTCGCCTCTGATGACAAGATCTGGGCAGTGCCAGGAGGAGGGGCATGGGATAGGCAGTGGCCCTGCTACCCGCTTTTGGTCTTTTTCGAGAAAGATCCAAGTGGGGATCCTAGAGTTGTAGCTCCACTCACCACCAGAGTCAGGACACAAGGAAAGGTTTGGAGCAGAAAGCTTGGCTAAGAATGGGCAGGGTGCGAGCTGCAGGGGAAAACGCTCCCTGTCCCCCAGAGATCCCTAACTGTAGGGGAGACGGGATAGGGCAGGGCAGGGCAGGGGAGGTAGCAGACCCAGCCCCCCGAGGAAATCCGGCCGGCAGGACAGAAATGCTTATGGATGCTCCAAGAGTCACTTCCTAACTACGTCTGAAGAGTCCATTTACATTCACAGCACACATCCTACTAGACAAAGGGGAATATGAAACTAGGGAAAGGATGGCTCCGCAGGGCTTCTGTGTTTTAAAAATAGGCTAATTTGGCCCTTAATGGGCATCAATCAACCAAGTTGAGCGGCTGCCCTTTCACAAGAAGACTTTGGTCACCAGTATTCCATAAAGCACCTTTGTCTCTTGTCTTTGATACTCAAATATTTCATTAACTATCAACAACTTCAGCACAATGGAACAAGGGCCAGTGTAACTGGTATCACCCTCCTTACTTATTCATCATCCTCGACCCTTGGAGACTTTCACCCCTCACCCTCAGCTTATGTTTGTTCATTATTGCTACACACTCTTTACACTCAGTACTACTTAATTAAATTGACCAAATGATTATGTTGTGAGTTCATTTTGAATTAACCTTTCAGCTGAGTTTGCATTATAATGATCAAATCACAAATATTTAGGAAATTAAAGAATTTCAATCCCACATAGGAAGGTTTCTAAATTGTCTCTCAAGTAAACCAATAGAAAATAAAAGAATATTTTAATTTTTAGAACCATGTGCATATTCGTCGTTTAAAAGATCATTGCATGGGGCGCCTGGATGGCTCAGTCAGTCAAGCGTCCAACTTCAGCTCAGGTCATGATCTCCCGGTTCGTGGGTTCGAGCCCCGTGTCGGGCTCTGTGGTGACAGCTCAGAGCCTGGAGCCTGGTTTGGATTCTGTGTCTTCCTCTCTCTCTCTGCCTCTCCTGCACTAGCACTCTGTCTCTCTCTCCCTCTCAAACATAAATAAACATTAACCAAAAAAAAAAAAAAAAAAAGATCATCGCATTAAACCCAGACCTATTTCCAAGAAAATTTTAGATGGTATTTGTAAAAATGGCATTTCAACTACTTCCCTGGGCAATCCTTTAAGCACCTTGCCTAATTTACTAAAATAACAACAGGGAAAGCAAAAACAAACCCAAACTCAAGCTTTTTAATGGCCCTGTTGATGTGCAGTCTCCTCAAGAACATGCCATCCTCCCCAATACCAACCCCCTGCCCCCCTGCCAATTAGCCAGTTAGAGAACAATGAGTCATTGAGTCACCGAATTTCAGAGCCTTAATATTTAAAAGCCAGGTTTTTATGTGTTCCCTCAGGAAAATCCTGAAAGAACACATTTTTCACCATATTTATCCATCACATGCTAAAATAACTCAGAACAAATGTACGAGACTTTCCATTGAACTACTCGTGCCTTCCAGTTAATCTGTCTCAAAAACCTTTCCCAACAAGGGATTTGTAATGGGTTATCACATGATCGCGGAAGTGTTTTTCTCTTCAAAATTCTTGCTTACTTGTTTGTGAATCCCAATGTTAAAATTTATTGTTTAAATAAGTATTGCTTATTGTTGAAAGCAAACTGCATCTTTTTGTAAAGCAAAATGTGTATGTGTGTTCTTTAAGACATTACCTACACACATATGTGCATCTGTATGTCTGTGGATGGATGGGTATACTCACCCATAGTACTACATAGCTAGCTATATAGTATGTATCTAGAAAGATGGATATATACATGCATAAACTCACAGTGTATATAACATATATCTATGTATATATACATGTATATACACATATGTGTATATATATGACACTGCAACCAGTCCAGTTAGATTTAAGTTCCAGATCCATATGGTAACAAGAGCAAGTTACTTAACCTTTGAGTGCCTCAGATTCTTCCTCCTAAAATAAGAGTAATATCTGTATCTATTTCATCGGGTTATCCAAAGAGCTAAATGAGTGAATATACACGCAGCTGTACGTAGAGTTTAGAATGGTACCCAGCCCATGGTAAATACTGTGTAAATATCAGCCTGTAACCAATCTGTGTGTATTTGTGTATATAATACAGGCATAAATAATTAACCTCTCTTGTGTCTATTTCACACGTTTTTGTACACTAGATCTTTCTTCATGTAAGTATATATGTAATCACTTAAAAATGATCGAAAAGTTAACTGTTTCTACTAACTTTCCTACCAACTCTACTTCTCCAAGCTAGCTAAACCTAATTTTTGACTTTTGCCTCATATATTTCATGTTCCAAACGCCGCAGATATTTCCATCCATTCTTTTCTTGAATCTTCCTAAGTTTTCCACACCTCTAGACTGTCGAACCCCGAAGTGTTCCCAGTGTTCTAACTGGGATATGAGCATACAGGTGTGAAGCCCTCCGCAGGGCCGTGAGCTCTTCAAGGAGGCTGAGACCAGCTGTGGTTCCCGGGTCTCACCCCAAGTGCCTCCGTACTTGGCTCTGCCCAGAATGTGCCTCTGTTCTGTGTTACCCTGGCGCTAACACCCGGGGATTATAGACCAGACGCTGGCCCCCTGGCTGCACATTAAAATCGCCAGGGGAGCTTTTAAGAAGTGCTAATGCTTTGGCTCACCCAAAACAATTAAATCAGAATCTCTAGGGGTGTGGCTGTTTCTTAAAAACTTCTGTGTGTGTGTCTACAGCGCAGTCAGGGGTCACAGTCGGAGCCGTGCCGAGAGGACATCGCCATCAAACTGATGTCCACATCTTTGCTCTGATGCAGGCAAGGTGGTGGCAGGGTGAATTCCTCACTGCATGTGGGAGGCAACATCTTCCCAACTCCTCAGAGAAGGTCAGGGGACAGCTTCTTGAGGCCATGCTCCCGCCTTGTCACTTACTGCCTCCAGAAGAAAAACTTACCTGCACAATGGGCCTGGAAATTGTGTTTTAGATCAACTGCTCTCAAATTTTCCTTCTACTGCCATGCATATGATGGACGATACTCATGTGCATGACACTGTCAGGCTGGAATAAGCGAGGGCCAGTTCCCAGCTGTAATCCTACTTAAGGAAGCATTTTAAAATGCAAGTTGGTGACAGTGACGTAATTACAGGGACACTTTGGGTTGTCATTAAACAAAGTCAATAATTCGCAAACTTAGGTACTCTAATTACGCTTCACTTACTCAACACATATTTACTGAATATCGACTCCCTACACACTGGTCGAGGGGCTTGGCATGAAATAGTTTAAAACCACACAACAACAAATTTCTTGCTATCTGTAGAAATTACCTTTTAGGGTAATTACATTTTAGTGAAAAGACAGTAAATAAATAGGTGAATGAAGAAATGTGTGTTTCCGTGTGGTGGGAGGGGGGGGGGCGGCAGGGGTGGACAGTGGGCAAATGTCCTGAAGAAAAGAAAAGGAGAAGGTGAGGGAGTGCCTTGTTGGGTAAAGTAATCTGGAAAGACCTCGCAGAGGAGGTGATGTTTGAGTAGAGATCTAAAGGAAGTGAGAAGGCCAGCCTCCTAGGTGGGAGAAGGCCTTCTCTGGGGGAAGAGTGCTACAATCAATTGCAAAAGCCCTAGGGAGGGAGCCTGCTGTGTGAGTGGAGAACATCAAGTAGGCTGAGGTGGCTGGGCTCAGAAAGGCATGGGGAGAGAGGTGGGAGTAAAGTCAGTGGTCACAAGGAGTTTAGAGTCTGCAGCGTCTCTGGATTTAATTCTTAGTGCAGTGGGAAGCCTCTGGAGGGTTTGAGCTAGGGAATGCTCAGACTTACCCTGTAAAAGGTTTGCTCTGGCTCCTGTGTTGAGTGCTCCTGTGGTAGATGGATGGAGCCGGAAGCATGGGACCTGGCGGGTGGTTACTGTCACAGTCCAAAGGAGCTGTTGGTCAGAACTGCAGCAGAGGAGGTGGGGAGACGTGGCGATGTTTTGGATAAGTTTAGAAGCAGAGTTACCAGGACTTGATGGAGTCGAAGTGGGGTGGACAGAAGGAGAGATTGATGGGACGTGGATGCCGTTTATTGAGACGGAGGACACTGAGAAAGGGGGCATTAGGGTGAAAATCATGAGTTCGATCAGGATATGTTAAGTTAGAGACACATGTCAGACATCCAAGTGAAGATACTGAGCAGAGAACTGACTGTATGAGCTACAGGTAAAGGGAGAGGTTGGGACTCATGATCTTAATTTGATAGTCATCATTAGAAGATTATGTATTTATCTGTTTATCTATTTTTTGTCTCTTTCTTCCCCAAGAATATGCATTTCATAAGGGCAGAAAATTAATCTGTTTTGCTTTTCACTATATCCCCAGCTCCCAGAACATTGATTGGCACATAATAAGTGCTCAATAAATACTAGTGAATGAATAAAAAATTAAATACCAATTCAGGGCAGTCTAGCTTAAATGAAACATAGCAGGATATAAGAAGTGCTGAAGGATGATACGGTGTGTGAGATGAGACTTGGGAGTGATCAGTGTGGTCTGTAAGAGTCAAGAAAAGTCTTGGAGGAGACTGACCTTTATCAGGTCTTAAAGAATGGGTAGGTTTATAGGTAAAAGGAGTCGGGAAGAGGTGTCAAGTCTGGGGGAAAATGGTGACTTCGGTTTAAGTTATGTTGAATTGGAAGTAACAGAGGAATGTTTGAATTCAGTAGAAAGACATTTACTTTAGTTCTTTAGACGGTTGGAGATCCGAACTTGCAAAGGACAGACACCAGCATCCCTCCTTTCTGAAAATAGAACCCACGCTGCTACGTTAGGAGGTTGAACCACAAATGTGTTAACAGAAAATTAAATAGGAAGTTTTGACCAAGACACCAAAATACAGTCGAAAAGAGTTTCTAAAGCAGCACTTCTCAAAATTTAACATGCACACAGATTGCCTGGAAATCTTGCTAAAATGCAGATTTTGATTTTGTAGGTCTGAGACAGGGACCTGAATTTCTCTGTTTCTAACAAGCGCTGAGACGATGCTACAGGGTCCTTGGACCACATTTGAGTAACAAGGTGTTAAACCAAAATGAAAATTTTCGAAGGAATGTGTAGAAACCAGTTACGTGACTCTTAAACTCCTCATTGACACTGAGAGTATAAAAGGATTGGGTTTCTGGGCATCAGAGGGAGCTTATCATAGTTTGGACTGATTTGTGGGGAGCTGTTCATGGGCTGTGAGCAAGGGTGAAGGTGGGCGATGCTTCCCTTAATCTCAGACCGAGAGATTCATCTCAGTGAAACTCTTCACAGCACAGTACCGTATCACCTACAGTTGGAGAGACAAAGTGGACCGAGGGCTGACTGAGAAGACAAAGGGTGAGACACAGGCTGCTACCTGACAGGCTGAAGTGGCTGGGAGTAAAGAGGCTGTTCACGCAACCTGCCAGGGCAAAGCAAATGTGGGTCAGAAACCAGGCTGGTAAGCAGAAGAGATATAAGGGAAAGAGTACAGAAGGCCCTAACTAGGAAGGCCGGGAAGATTTAACTTTGAACTAAGTTTGGAATCTAAATTATTATAGGTGACTAGAACTTTAATTTCTCCGTGGAGATTCTATGCTTTATTTTTAAATGTGTGAAGGATCTTCCATGATCTATGAGAGATCAGAAAGCAATTTACTGAGTGAGTTTTGAACTAGGGGCGGAGAAGTCCTCCCACTGAGCAAACTTGAAAGAGGCAGTGGGAAACAAAGTAAAATTGATTTATGGTGACGAGTTCTGCCCACTCAGTGTCGTGGTGATCAGTGGATCGAAGGGAGAGAAGAAAAGTCAGCCTTCGATCTGCATATCAGGTACAAATTCAACAGTTTCAATAATCTTGCCATTGAGTTCCTCTGTCTGACCCCACCAACCGTGGCAAGATTGTTTTCAAAATGCCGATCCTCTCAGAGCTCTTGGGCAACCTGTTGCTGTTCACACCACTCCTGTAGGTCAGCCCCACAGTGTCTGCTCACACTGGGTAGAGTTCAAAGCGCTCCCATTGGTAGAAGACTCCTGCTAATTCCCCTTCTCCTTGGGCAGACGATGGTGAGGGAAGAGCAGTCACTCCTAGGTCTGTTAGCAGCTGCAACCCTAACACATTTTCATAGCGTCACAGTTGGGACAAAGGTGGCTTGGAGCACTTGAGTGTCTGGTATTGTCATCTATGCCCAAGGAGGCTGTGAACGTGGAGACGCAACGAAACACACTTGGTTCTTGGCCCAGCAAACGCTTACCCTCCTAACACAAGGGATGATTTTGTTAGGTACTAGGCTGGAGCCTGTGAGACGGTGCAGTGGAAGGACCCATGCATCTCCTCACTCTTCCCTTTCTGGAAGCTTCTCTTTGGGCTTTCAACCTCTATTTTCTGCACCAGCTACACTAAGACTTCGTGAAATTCCGACATGTGAAGACTTCCTTCAAGACTACCTCAATGTCTCTTCCTCTCTGAGAGCCTCCCTGATCCTATTTCCTTCAGGAAAACTTGGCTAAATGAGACAGCCTTTTGAGCCTCCACAAAACTCCATGAGAGCTTTTCTTTGTGTGCAGTCATTCTTGGTGCATTAACAGATGTGTGTGTGAAGGAACGTGCTCCTACTAGTGGATGACTTTTCTTTTATTGGATGTTTGATTCCTTGTGTGGTTAAGATACTGCTAGATTGTTCTGATGTCCTAAAAGTTAAGAAAATTCTGGATTAAGAGATCTTAGGAGAACAACAGAGAATCATCAAAGTCATGTTGTCTTACAGCAGACTGGGGGAAGGTGAGTGGCCAGGCAAGCTGCTCGATTGCTCTAGTCCTGTGATGCTAGAATGTCAGCATCTCAGCCTGTATATGCTGGAGGCCCCCCAAATCTTGCACTCTTTTTGTTCATTGCCCTTTTGTTTTTTCTTAGAATTTAGTAGATTTTAGGCGTGCCTGTGTGGCTCAGTCGGTGAAGTGTCTGACTCTTGATTTTGACTCAGGTCATGTTCCCAAGGTTGAGGGATTCAGCCCAATGTTGGGCTCCGTGCTGAGCATGGAGCCTGCTTGGGATTCTCTCTCTCTCTCTCTCTCTCTCTCTCTCTCTCTCCCTCCCTCTAAAAATAAAATAAATATTAAAAAAAAAGAATTTAGTATATTTTATTTTTTAAATGTTTTTTATTTATTTTTCTGAGACAGAGAGAGACAAAGCATGACCAGGGGAGGGGCAGAGAGAGCAGAACACAGAATCCAAAGGAGGCTCCAGGCTCTGAGCTGTCAGCACAGAGCCCGACCCGGGGCTCGAACTCACGAACCGTGAGATCACGACCTGAGTGGAAGTCGGACGCTTAACCAACTGAGCCACCCAGGCGCCCCAGAACTTAGTAGATTTTAAAGTAACCCTTTTTCTCCTGACTATAAAGGTAATATATACCTATGGTACTCGTAGTACACCCTGGTGTCTGACACCATCCCTGTTGGCACCTGCCGTCCTGGTATAATTATTAACAGCACTGCCTTTCACTCTCAGAAATATCCTGGCTAGAATCGCAACTTGCACTGGCACCTTCCTGATTGTACAGGATTTGAATGACCTCTTGTACGCATACATACTGGTGCTGTAAACAGAATTGCACGCAAATTGCTGCACATCTGATTGTATGTATCTGTGTGCTTCTGTGTACATCTGATTACTCTCTTAGGAAAATTCCCAAAAGTAGAATTTTTTAATCAACATTCACAAAGGTATTTCAGACCTTGGATAGGCTATGCCATTTTACTCTCCAGAAGAGCCACTTACAGTTCAAAAAAGCCTCAGATATTACCAGACAGAAGTTTGGTTATTAAAATCAATCATCTCAACACCAACACCAATGTAACAACTTCAGAAACCAAGAAGTTTCTATTTTCTCCGAATTAAAGTGGGAAAATTAGCAACTCATACTTCTTCCCACCTCTGGCCCCGTTTCCCGTTATTTGCAAGTGTCCTCTGAGCTGTATTTCTGTGTCTTAAAGATAAATTATATTTTACATTATTTATCTTTTCATTTAGGAACTATACACATACATTATGTTTGTAATCAAGATTACTGTAATTATTTAGACTATGATTAATATATGTAATTACATCTTATGCGTATTAATATATATTTATATATTTGTGTAGTAATATTGTACCAATATATATCTATATATCATACACTGACATCTGTTTATATATAATATATTTAAATGGAGCCAAGACTTCCTGTGCGTTTATTGCCACAGCTTGTCCCTCTGTGAGTTCTTCTCGTTTTGCTTCCTTCTCCTTCCCTTTCTCTCTCTTCCTCTTGGGCTGTGTTATACCCTGAAGTAAATTCTTTCATTAGAGAGCGTTCGTTTTAGATTTCCTGGCATATTTGATCACATCTCCATCAAGACTTCTATGATGGATGGCCCCGGTCAGAGTGGAGTCGAAGATTTCCAGTTCTCTTCCCAATCTGCCTAAAACAGATAACATGGAACTCTCTGGGTAGCCAGGCTTTTGGAGTATAGAAACATTTACTGGGATATAATTTGTTGAAATCATAATAGGGCCCCAACTACCATCATTCTACTTTTCCTGTTTTTTCAAGACAGGGTATTCCTGGGGCGCCTGGGTGGCTCAGTCGGTTAAGCGGCCGACTTCGGCTCAGGTCATGATCTCACCGTCCGTGAGTTCAAGTCCCGCGTCAGGCTCTGTGCCGACAGCTCAGAACCTGGAGCCTGTTTCAGATTCTGTGTCTCCCTCTCTCTGACCCTCCCCCATTCATGCTCTGTCTCTCTCTGTCTCAAAAATAAATAAACATTAAAAAAAATTAAAAAAAAAAAAGACAGGGTATTCCTTGGCTGGGGTTCCACCATCTTGGGGAATTGTGTCTTTTCAAATCTAGTCTCGACACCTAGCCATTGCTGGCTCCGGTAATTATTCAACTGAGGTGGGGCTGAGGGGCACACTGGGATCTCCGCTTGTGGTGCTCTGGAACTATCTGACAGGCATGGACCGCCAAGGCCTCACACGTTTAAGTTGGAACAGCGGTTTCAAGTGTTTAGTCCTTCTCCTCCTGGTGTCACAGAATATCACTTAGGTCAAGTCCCTGAATAGCCCATGAGCAGAGATGGTAGGTAAATTCTGTGGCCTTCATGCCTTTGGAATATTTCCTCCTCAAGTGTGTCTAACTCAGACCTTTAGGTCATTTTTGACCCACATTCATACACACTTGCCTCCCACCTTGTTTCTTTGTGGCATAGATCCCTGAAAACATTCACGCACCAGAGAACGTTCCAGTATTGACTTCACATGGCTGATTAGTTTTAAGCTACAACTATCAGGTGTTGATCCACATTCAAGTATAGCACAGTTTCAGTTATCCAGTCATAAATACAAGACAAATAAAAGCAAAGGGTGTATGATCAATGCCTCCCATGTCATTTTAAATTCCATTATACCTTCTTATCATGTAGATGGCACTCGTTATCGATATTCTTGTGTCTTCTGCAGTCATATGTGTTGTTCTATCCTCTTCTGAGGCTGGTCTAGTTCATTTTCCTTTGTAAGTGTACTGCTTCTTTTGCATGCTGGCATTAAAGGTTGGTGATGGCTCTATCCCTTCTTGGAATCTGTGGATCCCTTCCCTCTACAGATGCGGGCCATCTTTTTATCTCAGAAAAAAATTGCTTTATTAATCCTTCTGTAATTTTTCTCTGTGATTTTTCACCCTCAAGCTTGCACTCCATATCCCCAATACACTTTCCTATTTGGTCAATTCTACTTCTTGCTGTTTCTTGTTTGAATGTTTAGCTTTGAGGCGGTTTTCAGTTTCTTTTCCGTCTCTTTAATTTATTCTGCTAGCTACCTCTACATCCCATTCTGTTGCTTTATTGCTTCCTTGAAGTGCTGTGTCTCCTCTTTAACTCCTGTTTCATTGAGTCCCTGTTGTCATTGATTCTTTTTTCCGGTGTGAGTTTATATTAGAAAGGATTCTGGTTACGACTGATGGAAACAAACCAGTTTAAGTACAAATGGGAAATTTATTGGCTCACATAACCAAACTGCAGGAGGGGCAGGGTTGGAGCTGGATTTAGGGGCATAATGCCATCGGCAGCCTCTCTGTCTCCTGCCTCTACTTCTATCATTGTATTAATTTCCTTCTGTCTCATGATATACCTGGTTCCTACAGGCCCTCGTTCAAACC
This sequence comes from Lynx rufus, assembly GCF_022079265.1. Lineage (NCBI taxonomy): Eukaryota > Metazoa > Chordata > Mammalia > Carnivora > Felidae > Lynx > Lynx rufus. Next base: position 7,650,317 of record NW_025814867.1, on the reverse strand, counting down.
CTTCATCATGGGAGACAAAATACTTTCCCTCTAGCTAGAGTGAGAACGGAGTGTTTAGGAGGTAGCCTGATTACATTCCTACCCCTACATCAGTGAGTGTGGTCAAAACGTTAAGAACAGAATGGCTCAGGGGTGCCTGGGTGGCTCAGTTGACTGAGGGTCCGACTTCAGCTCAGGTCATGATCTCACGGTTTGTGGGTTTCAGCCCCGTGTCGGGCTCTGTGCGGACAGCTAGAGCCTGGAGCCTGTTTCGGATTCTGTGTCTCCCTCTCTCTCTCTCTGCCCTTCCCCCGCTCACATTCTGTCTCTCTCTCAAAAATAAATAAACATGAAAAAAATTTTTTTTACAAAGAACAGAATGGCTCAGCTTGGGCCATGGCTCTGCCTCTGTGATGGGGGTATGGGATCTGTTGCAGTAATCCATATGTTTTCTCCATCTTTCTCTTGCAAGCTGTTTAGTCCTTAGTTTTGTGGATGTTCCTGCTTGTTATTCAAGTTATAAGTTGGACGATTCTAACTGGGCTTGTTCTTTGCCCAATATTAATGTGAATGATGATCCTGAGCTATGCTTTTGCCTACCTTGTCCAAGCCTGTGTGTCTATCAACATCGATGGTTGGTCCTCTCTTTCAGTTGTTTGGTTGTATATTGATTGGTGCATGTAAGGGGTTGGAGAGGGCAGTATGTGAAGGCGAGGGCTTCCGTGTGCCCGTGGCTAAAGGCAACCTCCTGCCACTGCGGCCTTTGAGCACTTTCCGATGGATGAGTAAGCCGTCAGATGAGAAACCACAGCAACTCTCATTCGGTGGATATGGGACGTAGTCTAGTTGTAGGCAGTGACACATTGAGTACCACATAGACCCCGTAGATGCTGTAAATTCAGCATCGTCTGACTGTTCTGTGTAAGACTGTATAAATATCTTTAGCTACTTTATTGAGGTATAGTTTACATAACATCACACTCACCCATTTTAAGTGTACAGCAATTTTTAGTAAATTTACAAAGCTGTGCAAACATCACCACAATCCACTCCTAGAATATTTTGATCACTCTCAAAAGATATATACTGCAAACGTTCCTTATTCTCACCCCTGAACCTCAAGCAACACTAATTGCTTTCCGTTTCTACAGATTTGTCATTTCTGGACATTTAGTGTAAATGGAACCAGAACACGTGGTCTTTGGCATTTGGCTTCTTTCACTGAACATAAAGTTTTTGAGGTTTATTCGTGTGGCAGTCAATATCAGAAGTTAGGGCTATTTTATTGATGAATAGTATCCCCTGGTATGGATTGAATGGCGGTATTTTTTGAGCCCCTAAGTGAGATACACTGTCTGACAAAGATTGTTTTTTCTGATTTGTAGGGAGAATAAAATATTTTAAGCTGAGCCCTGCCTGGATAGTGGTTGTAGACAGGGCATGAAAACATTCTTTCCCCTTTATCCTTGGTAGAGTTTGGCACATACCTGCTCCAAAAACATTAATACTGCCATTTGCACACAATCATTTGGCCAGAACAAAACGTTCCTATGCCAATGCAGCTGTCTTGGATGGAAATAGGGGACCAGGGAGACAAGGACAGCAGAGGATTTACACAGTTCTTGGACTGGTGAGAAGCAGCACCTCCTTAAAACCCAGACACACGAACACACTTCGACACACACACACAAAATACCAGATGCACGCACAGAGGCACGTTCTTGCAAAACAATGAGCATGTATCTATGCAACACCTAACAGACACACAAAAACGTTAGCCTTCTCCCAGCATTACTCAGAATGCGGAGCATCTTGATTTCCTTTGAGGTGAAAATAATGATCATATATTCTTTCTATTTCAAGATCATTAAAGACAAGGAGACAGACTGCTCTTCCCAAAGTTAACAAAGCTCAGGTATTCGTAAAGAGTACGTTTTATGTAAAATAAGTACGTTATTTGTTTCACTCATCCCTCTTGTTGCTTATATTTCTGAAATCACAGGGCCCATAGTCGCGTCAAAGGAAGAAAAGATGATGACAATAAGCACATATCTATCATCGATCTATCTATCATTTCTTTTTATTTATCTATCTATTCGTCTATCATCTACCTCTGTATCTTTTCCCTCCTTTTTAGAGTTGCATGATATTTCATATATGCATGCACTTATTTAATTTAAATTCTCTTTTTAAAAAATTTTTTTTTAATTTTTTTTTCAACGTTTATTTATTTTTGGGACAGAGAGAGACAGAGCATGAACGGGGGAGGGGCAGAGAGAGAGGGAGACACAGAATCGGAAACAGGCTCCAGGCTCTGAGCCATCAGCCCAGAGCCCGACGCGGGACTCGAACTCACAGACCGCGAGATCGTGACCTGGCTGAAGTCGGACGCTTAACCGACTGCGCCACCCAGGCGCCCCTCTTTTTAAAAAATTTTTAATGCTTATTTATTTTTGAGAGACAGAGACAGACAGAGCATGATCAGGGGAGGGGCAGAGAGAGAGAGACAAATCCGAAGCGGGCTCCAGGCTCTGAGCCGGCAGCACAAAGCCTGACTCAGGGCTTGAACACATGTGCTGTGAGATCATGACCTGAGCTGAAGTCAGACGCTTAACCGACTGAGCTACCTGGATGCCCCAAATGTTCTTTTTTAGACATTTACATTGTTGTCAATTTTCTAAATACCTTCCTCTGTGGACATTTAGAGCATTTATGATTTTATAAACCAAATTTCTAATGACTATCCTTGTGTGTATACACTTGTGTATGAGTGAGAGCATTTCTCCAGAATATTTTCCCAATGGTTGAGTTGTGAATAAAGACTATCCCAAGTTAAAAGCTCGATAGATGTTGCCAATTGGCTTCAAAAGACGTTGCCCCAATTTACACTCCCGTCAGCTGTAAAAAGTAAGTTTCCATGCCCCCCAGTCCCCATTATTAGCATTCTTTTCATTTTTTGCCATCTGTGTTGGCATATGCCATATCTTTTTGTTTTGATTTGCATTTTTCTGATTATTTAGAATCTTCTCATAGAAATATCAGTCATAGGAATTTCTTTCTGTGTTTGTTTTCCATTTCATATTCTTTTTTAAAAATGTTTATTTATTTTTGAGAGAGCACACATGAGCTGGAGAGGGGGAGCAGAGAGTGAGGGGCAGAGGGCATCCCAGGCAGGCTCCATGCTGATGGCAGAGAGCCCAGTTAGGGGCTGGAACTCACAAACTGTGAGATCATGACCTGAGCCGAAGTCGGAAACTTAACTGAGTGAGCCACCCAGGAGCCCCTCCATTTCACATTCTCTGTCCAGTTCTGTACCAGACTGTTTGCCTTTTATTGATTTTTAGGGGCTTTTTATGTATGTATGTATGTATAATTTTCTTTCTGTTCTGTCATTATAATATTGTCTCTTTTTGTGGTGTGGATTCTTCATTATTATCAAGCTTTTAAACATTTTTAAGTCTTGAGATAATTTTAGATTTACAGAAAAGTTGCAAGATAGGACAAAGAGTTCCTTCCTGTATACTCTCCACCCAGCTTCTTCTAATATGAATATCTTATATAATCATTATGTATTTGTCAAAAACTAAGAAATTAACATTGGTACAATAGTATTAGCTAAATTACAGGCTTCATTCAGATTCCACCTGATTTCACACTACTGCCCCTTTTCTGGTCCCAGATCTCATCCAGGACACCCTGATGCATTTGGTTATCATGTATCCTTTGCTGCCTCCAATCTATGACAATTTCTCAGTCTTTGTTTTTCATGACGTTGATACTTCTGGTGAGTGTTTATCTGTATTTTGTAGAATGTTCTCAGTTTGGGTTTCTCTGGCATTTTCTCACAATCTGACTTGGAGGAAGAACACCTTGGAGGTGAAGTGCCCTTGTCACCGCATCATCTCGGGGGTACATAATATCCACATGACCTGCCACTGGTGACGCTAGCCTTCATCACTCACTGAAGATGGTGTCCGCCAGATTTCTCCATTGCAAAGTCATTGTTTTTCCCTTTCCATTCTCTGTTTGTTAGAAGCAAATCACTAAATCCAGGTTACACTTTAAGGGGAAGGAAATTAAGCTCCGCCTCCTGGAATAGGGGAAAGAATCTACATTTATTATATGAAATTCTTCTGTTAAGGTTTTCCCCTTCACCACTTATTTCTTTATTCTTCAGTCATTCCTTTGTGTCGATATGGCTTTATGAATATTTTAGTTTTCGGATTATCGTTCAATTTATTACTGAAATTTGAATTTCGGTGTTTTCAAATTTGTCAACCTTTTACATATATCTTATGTGTTTTATACCTTGTGAGGAACAGCTTCTGCCGCCTTAATAATAATAATACTTCCCTGAAGCTTTATGGCGTTTAAATATTTAATAGTAATTCAATTTTGTGTGTGACATGAGAGAAGGCTCTAAATTTGTTTCTTCCATATTTACTTTTATTTGCCCTAATGTCACTTTTTATTCTAACATCATTTACTAACATTCTCTCCCATTGGCTTGAACTGCCACCATTATCATGTGTAAAGTGGTGGTCTCTGCTATGTGTGTGTGTGTGTGTGTGTGTGTGTGTGTGTGTGAGAGAGAGAGAGAGAGAGAGAAAGAGGGAGGGAGGGAGGGAGAGATTCATTATTTTCTCTTTCTTTTTTTCTTTCTTTTGTTCTTTCTTTCTGTATAATTTTTTTTAAAAAAATTTTAAACGTTTATTATTGAGAGACAGAGAGAGACAGAGCATGAACATGGGAGGGGCACAGAGAGGAGGACACAAAGAATCCGAAGCAGGCTCCAGGCTCCCAGCTGTCAGCACAGAACCTGACGCGGGGCTCGAACTCACAAACCGCGAGATCATGACCTGAGCCGAAGTCGGACGCTTAACCGACGGAGCCACCCAGGCGCCCCATCTTTCTTTCTGTATAATTAACATACAGTGTTATATTAGTTTCAGATGTACAATGTAATGATTCAACAATTCTATACATTCATTACACAGTGATCATCAAGATAAGTGTACTCTACATCCTCTTTTTCTGTTTCACCCATTATCCCACACTCCTCCCCTCTGGCAACCAAGGACCTGAATAGACACTTTCCCAAAGAAGACATACAGATGGCCAGTAAACACCTGAAAAATTGCTGAACATCACTAATCATTGGGATATGCTTTTCTATGTCGACCAAAATTCTGTGCTGTTTACAGTATGTTTTAATATCAGGCAAAATTCTTCCATTTCTTCTTTTTTCAAAAGAAGCCAGGCACAAAAAGGCAGTACTGTATGATTCCATTTACAGGGAAATGTCCAGAATAGGCAAATCCGTGGAGAGGGAGTTAGATGAGTGGTTGCCAGGGATGGTTGGAGGAACAGATAGGGAGTGACCGCTAATGGACTTGAGGTTTCTTTCCGGAGTGATGAAAATGTTTTGGAATCAGTGGCAATCTATGAGCAACTTTGTCACGCACTAAAAATCACTGAATTGATAGTTTAAAAAGATAAACTTTATGGTATGTGAATTATATCTCAAGAAAGCTATCATTTTAAAAATGCAACTGAAAATGGAGACCACATTTCTGTTTGGGATGATGAGAGTGTCCTAAACTTAGATTTTGATGATGGTTGCACAGCTCTCTAAATACTAAAAACTGAGCTGTACACTTTAACAAGTTAACCTTATGTTTGTAAATTTCACGTCACTAAAGCTATTCAAAAATATATAGGCAATCTTTGTTAATTTTGTCATCTGAGAAAACAGACCTGGAAAATTACTTTGAGGACTTTGATTAACACTGCATTGAATTAAATCATGGAATAATTTGGAAAGAATGGTTAATTTTACATTATCGACTCGTCCCATTGGGATCTTGATGGTCTGCGTCCTTCTGGATAATTGAATAGTTTCCTTCATACAAGTCTTGCACATATTCAGTGTCATTTGTTAGCTTTTGTTTCCTTTGTGAATCAATCTTTCTCTATTAACATTTTCTGATGTATAGAAAATGATTGAATTTTTGGGGCGCCTGGGTGGCGCAGTCGGTTAAGCGTCCGACTTCAGCCAGGTCACGATCTCGCGGTCCGTGAGTTCGAGCCCCGCGTCGGGCTCTGGGCTGATGGCTCAGAGCCTGGAGCCTGTTTCCGATTCTGTGTCTCCCTCTCTCTCTGCCCCTCCCCCGTTCATGCTCTGTCTCTCTCTGTCCCAAAAATAAATAAACGTTGAAAAAAAAATTTTTTTAAAAAGAAAATGATTGAATTTTTAAATTGTTGGTTATGTTTCTGGCTACCTTATTGAATTGTCTTATTGGTTACAATAGCTTTTCATTTGATTCTCCTGAATTTCTAGACATATAGCCATATCAGCTACACGCAGAGTTTAATCTTTTCAGAAGAATATTTGCATCTCATATTCCTATTTCTTGTATTGTTGCAATGACAAAGTTCTATGTTATAATCTTGTATATCAGATGAGCGAACTGGCCTCTCTCCTATTCCTTGTCCTTTTATGTATGTTATTTGATCTCGGTTGCTGTAAATACCTCTCCTAAGCAAAAGTAGTATCCTGTGTCTCCCATTAGAAGGTAAATTTTTCCCTTTGCAAATGAGTAGTTTGTGGAAAGGTAACTTGAAACCATTTGAATATTCTGTTTCCCAATAACTTATCAACAAATGATATCAGCATCCATTGTGAATTCTTGCCTAAATCAGTTATGACACCCAGGTTGCAAGATGGTGATTTTCCTCCCTAATTTCTATTATTTCTTCTCTATCTGTTAGCCATCTTTCTTCTCTAAAGAAAATGTCTTTCCTTGTTTATCTCTATTTTGGGGTGTCACTATGGACTCATGGATTTTTTTTTTCCAATTCATGTGTTCTAATCTATTACTGCCATTATTCTGTTTGGTCCTCACATCGTCCCCTATTTGGCCTGGTGTTCTCCTCTACCTTAGTTTTTATGTCAACATGGCACGACAAAATGTCAAGGTTTATCCTTTACTCTCCCAGCCCCAGCCCTGGCATCAGCCATTTCTCCAAGGACTTCTGGTTTTCTTCATTAGAAGATGATATTTAGCAACTACAATCTGGGCATCAGATGTATTTACTACTACTGCTGTATCATAGCTTCCAGATTCACAGTGGACAGAGCTAGGAAATGTATGTATGTACATGTAAATATACACATCTCTTCATCTCTATCTATCACCTATCAATGTATCTCTATATCAGAAACCACAAGTTTGTGCTGATGCTTTCAATTCCAATCCAAAACCACAGCTTTGATCGTACCTTCTCCATCCTTAATATATTGACTTATTTGTTCAATCTTAGAATGTATAAAAAGTAGTATTAGAATTGCTAACACACAATGGTGGGAAAAAAAAGAAACTTACTAACTAGAATTCAATATTTACTTAAGTTTTTTATTAATTTCAGATTGAGGGTATCTAGTCAAAATACTGTGTGGAAAAGTTACATTGGTTATTTCTTTTTTTCCCCTCTTCAGTTTGGTTATGTTATTCATTTGAAGTATAATTAAATACATTTGGTTTTGTTTGTTCTATTTTAGGGTTTCCCTTCTTATCCTTGGTAATTTTTTTTTAAATTTTACTTGTTGTTTATATGAAACACCACCATGCTTCCAAAAGTCAAAACTATCCAAAACCAAATACGCAGAGGAATATGAGTTATTGCCCCCAACCCATCCACCCCATTCACATCCACCTCCTTTAGGTAAAAAATCCCATTAGTTTTTGGTTTATCGTTGTCAGTTCACAAACTGGCTCCATACATGGAGGGAAAGGAGAAAGGGTTGGTGATTTAATAAGCAAAGGGAACTTACTTATGATGCTTGTCTCTGGTGGCTACAAGACCAGTAGATCCCCATGCCTCCCCACCAGCATCTTAAAAGTGTATATAGAGGCTTATCAGGATTGAGTCACATATACCTTGCAGATGGTCTCAAAAGCACATCACTATCTGAAGACTGCGTCCTTGAAAATGGCTCCCATTGTGGGAAGGCTGGGGAGAGTGTACATTCCAAGGACAGCAGCTGGGGTGAGAAAATTCCAATTGCTCCCCCACCCCCTAGCCCCTGCTCCCTACCCCACCCGTGTCCAGCTTCTGGGTCAACCAGGGGTCACATCCTCTCAATGACTTTCTCCAACAATCCTTCCCGTGTTTCCTTTTGCAAAAATATACAGATACATACATAGTGTTATAATTTCATTATTTCTCTTACACAAAAAGTGGCATACTATATATACTCTTTTCATTTTAAGATGCAAACCATGGGCTCAGTGAAGTTAAGTAACTTTTCTAGGCTCATGAAGCCAATAAGTGGAGGAACCAGGAAAAGAGTTGCACCCTGATACCTTCCATCTTTTTAATAAGCCCTTCTATTATGTTTGTAATTAATTGCTAATTCCCCATATTAGAGGAATTAGGCAAAAAGAATGTTTACATTTTTATTTTCTAGAAATATTACTGCTTCCCAGGAAGCAATCCTAGCTTTGCTCAGACAGTTTGATGATATGTTTAATGGACATTTGGAATAGTTCTAATATTTCCTGTTGTGGCAAAGCTTACTTTCAAATGTATTTTTTTTTTTTTGAGAATTGAAAATACTCTGCAAGATTACTTGCTTCCTTACCATCCCACACTCCTTCTGTTTAGTCCTCCTTTAGGCTTCCCAGCTGAGATGTATATTGCCTTCAAAATCTTTCCAGTTTAATGTAGTAGGGAGTTGACATTAGCATCAAAATCACAGCAAGTAGGGGGGCCTGGCTGACTCAGTGGTAGAACTTCATCTCAGAGTTCATGAGTTCAAGCCCCATGTTGGGCACGGAGCCTACTTTAAACAAACAAACAAACAAATAAGAAATCACAACAACCAAAGCTAGTATACAATTTCTCCTTTTTTCCCTTCTAGCAGTCAGAAAAAAAAAAACAGAACAACTTACTTTGGCCCTATTAATAGAAAGGGACACATGTAGCAATACTATATTTCACTAATATGTAAATTAATAAAATCTAAAATATCCACCAATCATGGAAATAGTTGGAAAAGGGGAGAGTGGATCAGTCAACTTCAGGCTTCAGATACCTACCTCTCAGCACAGTGAATAATTTTCCTGCCATGCAGCATTTTAAGTGAGAATTCACTGCTTTCCTCCCTGCTTAGTTCAAAAGACTCAAATACAACAACATAACGCCACTGTAAGTGTAAAATTTAAAACAAGGGATATAGAAAGAAATCTAGATCAGGAAAAAAATGCCTTCAAGGAAAAAAAATATGTTCACTGAATTGTAAAATACAATGGATTCTCTTAAATTCTCAGATATAAAATTACAAGATCTACATATAGTAATATTTTTGCCCGTGCCTTTCTAATATCCTATGATTTATACCTTTTGTTCTTTCTCTTATCTAATCATATTGGGTATTAGTTATATTACATATATGTGTTATATAGTTACAGTGATAAAAGAATTCTTAAATTTTTCCTGCCTGTAGGATTTTGTCCCTATTTATAAGTGAAATTGATCTACTACTTCCTTCGTTCCTTTTTTTCTTCCTTCCTTCGTGTACTCTTTGTCAGGTTTGGGTATCTGAGTTATATTGGTTTTTAGAAAAGGAATTTGGAAGTCTGACCTCTTCTACTCTGTTCCAGAGCAGTTTACTTTGGGGCCAATAGTACCTCCTCTGTTTGTGGAAGAGCTAGGTCATATAACACATAAAGATCTTAACATATTTTTTTTAATTTCTTATTTTAGAGAGAGAGTGTGAAAGTAGGGGAGAGGAGCAGGGGGAGATAAAGACAGAGAATCCCAAGCAGCATAGTACCACGACCCTGGGATCACGACCTGAGCCGAAATCAAGGGTCAGCTGCTCAACCAAGTGAGCCACCCAGGTGTCCCCATATAAAAATCTTGATCAGTGGCAAGCACAGAGCAAGCACTCAACTAACATTAGCTAGGATGGGACATAGCCACAAGTTTCAGGCAGTTTTTGTTTTTGATATGAGTGACAAATGCATGATTATAGAAGTCAGTATATAGGTGATATATAGATGGATGGTATACGCAATCCCTATCAAAATAACACCAGCATTCTTCACAGAGCTAGCACAAACAATCCTAAAATTTGTATGGAACCAGAAAAGACCCAAATAGCCAAAGCAATCTTGAAAAAGAAAACCAAAGCTGCAGGCATCACGATCCTGACTTCAAGCTGTATCACAAAGCTGCAATCATCAAGATAGTATGGTACTGGCACAAAAACAGACACTCAGATCAATGGAACAGAATAGAGAACCCAGAAATGGACCCACAAATGTATGGCCACCTAATCTTTGACAAAGCAGGAAAGAATGTCCAATGGAATAAAGACAGTCTTTTCAGCAAATGGTGCTGGGAAAAAATGGACAGCAACATGCCGAAAAATGAACCTGGACCCCTTTCTTACAGCATACGCAAAAAGAAACTCAAAATGGGTGAAAGACAGGAAGCCATCAAAATCCTAGAGGAGAAATCAGGCAAAACCTCTTTGACCTTGGCCACAGAAACTTCTTACTCAACACGTCTCCAGAGGCAAGGGAAATAAAAGCAAAAATGAACTATTGGGACCTCATCAAAATAAAAAGCTTCTGCACAGAGAAGAAAACAATCAGCAAAACTAAAAGGCAACCAACGGAATGGGAGAAGATATTTACAAATGACATATTAGATAAAGGGTTAGTATCCAAAATCTATAAAGAACTTATCAAATCAACACTCACAAAAACAAATAATCCAGTGAAGAAATAGGCAAAATACATGAATAGACACTTTTCCAAAGAAGACATCCAGATGGTCAACAGACACATGAAAAAATGCTCAACATCGCTCATCATCAGGGAAATACAAATGAAAACCACAGTGAGATACCACCTCACACCTGTCAGAATGACTAAAATTAACAACTCAGGCAACAACAGATGTTGGCGAGGATGTGGAGAAAGAGGCTCTCTTTTGCATTGTTGGTGGGATTGCAAACTGGCGCAGCCACTCTGGAAAACAGTATGGAGGTTCCTCAAAAATTTATAAATAGAACTACCCTATGAACCAGCAATTGCACTACTAGGCTTTTATTCATGGGATACAGGTGTGCTGTTTCAAAGGGGCGCATGCACCCCCATGTTTATAGCAGCGCTATTGACAATAGCCAAAGTATGGAAAGAGCCCAAATGTCCATCAATGGATGAATGGATAAAGAAGATGTGGTATGTATATGTGGTATATATACAATGGAGTATTACTCAGGAATCAAAAAGAATGAAATCTTGCCACTTGCAACAATGTGGATGGAACTAGGGTAGTATGCTAAGCGAAATTAGTCAGTCAGAGAAAGACAAATATCATGTGACTTCACTCATATGAGGACTTTAAGAGACAAAACAGATGAACATAAGGGAAGGGAAGCAAAAATAATATAAAAACAAGGAGGGGGACAAAACAGAAGAGACTCTTCAATATGGAGGACAAACAGAGGGTTACTGGAAGGGGTGTGGGAGGGGGGATGGGCTGAATGCGTCAGGGGCACTACGGAATCTACTCCTGAAATTATTGTTGCACTATATGCTAACTAACTTGGATGTAAATTTTAAAATAAAAAAATAAAAATAAATTTTAAAAAAAGACGGATGGTATAGGATTCTTCTTATAGCTTTTAATCCATTCATCCAAAGACGTGCAGAAAGGGGGATGCATAATTACAAATGAGCATGTTGGAGATTCCAAGACCTAAGTCCTCTTCGGTGCCTCCATTTTGCGAAGTAACTCCATACCCCCGTTTTAACTGCTCTCGATACCCATTTCAGACCCCACTATTCAATTGGTGCCCCGTCACCTCAGTACTGTAGTACTGAGAAGTGAAGGGTAGAAGTCAGTGTAGACCTCTTATGGTTCACAGCTGTCCCCTCTCCAAAATGATGCCCTCAGCCAGAGGAGAGCTGACTTGCTACAAGGTGGCAGCCCAGGACGGCCCCACAGCAATGAGTGACTGGCAAAGGGATTCAAACACTGGCCGCCTGTCTCAGAGTGGGACCGACTCCTGAGCTCATACTCCTGAGCTCCCCACTGGATCGGGCTGAAGCTGGACCCCAGCTGAGATCATATTCTCTCTCAGCCCCTCTGTCCACCTTATCTGCTTCTCTCTTTCCCTTTCAAGTCTCCCCCTGAGAGCACATACCGAATATGTCCTGTGCACGTGAATCCCTGTCTCGGACTCTACTTCTGGGGACCTCCACTTTACACAGCCATGTAAATGGAGGAGGTTCTGTGGGCCTGGGTGTTGGAAGGTATTAAGAAATAAAGAAAGGGGTGCCTGGATGGCTCAGTCAGTTAAGCATCCAACTTCGGCTCAGGTCATGATCTTGTGGTCCGTGAGTTCAAGCCACACGTGGGGCTCCAGCTTGGAGCCTGGAGCCTGCTTCAGAGTCCGTGTCTCCCTCTCTGTCTGCCCACCCCCCCACTTGCACTCTGTCTCTGAAAAAAAATAAACATTTAAAAAATGTAAATAAAGAAAGAAAAAAGTAAGAGTTGCTCTGAATGAGGCAAGGGGTGGGATTTGTTATTAGGATACTGAAAGAAGAGGAGAAAGTATCCTAGGAACCATGGTGGGAGCCAGTGAACCGAGCTGGACTTCTGCCCTTGACACCCTCTTCAAGCTTCGTCCATCCTGGCCTGTGACTTCACACTTCAGCCTATTCCTTAATTGCTTTCACTGCACTCCAGCCTCTTTGTCTTAAAGCAGCCTGACTTTTCAAACAACCTGGCCGGTATCCTGAAAACAGATGCTTCGGGTACCCTGCAGGTACCCAGGTGCTTTACGGAAATAGGGATCTCTGCCGGAAAGCCGGTTGTGATTATAGATGTTACGTCCTTGAGGATGCCCTCAACCTCTGTCAGAGACAAGGGTCCTATTCTTCCCATTTCACACGCACAGACATGGACAGTATCTGCCAGAGGTGGGCATGCGGAATGCTTTTCACAGCTGTGTCATACGCACAGTACTGTAATGATCCCAGGAAGCCTCGGTGATTGGGAATAACGTAGGCAATAACTGCTTTTAAATGATGGAAACGTCAGTCTAGTGGGTCAGGTTCCAGTTTCGACTGGAGGATATTCTTGCATATCATTTATTAGACAAGTTTGGTGTAGACACACACAAACCGTGTGTGTGTTCCTTGAAACATAACTGGGTAAGCTGGTTGTAGATCTCCTGGTTTTGAGTCAGTTTTCTTCAAATTCACTCTTTCATCCATTCACTGAACAACCATTTATTGAGCACCTGCTGTATGCAAAGCTCTGCGAGGGTTCGAAGGAGAAAGGCTTGAGGAACATGGACATAGACTAAACTCACGTAGCTTACCTTGTTAGGGAGAGAGTTAATACCCAAGTAGACACAATAATCTTACATTGTGCGGCGCCTGGGTGGCTCAGTTGGTTAAGCAACCGGCTCTTGCCTTCAGCTCAGGTCATGATCTCCCAGTTTGTGAGATTGAGCCCTGCATTGGACTCCATGCTCACAGCGCACAGCCTGTTTGGGATTCTCTCTCTCTCCCTCTCTCTCTGCCCCTCTCCCAGTCACACATGCTCTCTCTCTCAAAATAAATAAATTGGTTTAAAAAAAAAAACACCACCAATAATCTTACATCGTGGTAAGTGCTCTGAAGAAACAAACAGCGTGCTCTGAAAGAAAACAACCTGCTCTGGGTTTGTAACCGGGAGAGCTGTAGTTTGGGTTTCCTCAGAAGCAGAACCTGACACAGAGCCTGGAGAACAGGCAGCTTCCTAGCGAAATGAAGAAAACACTGGTGGGTGAGTGGGGAAGTGAGACAGGAAAGGGAAGACAGCCAACCAGGGATGTATCATCAAGCAAAGCTACCACGGGGGGCACCTGAACCTTAATCCCACAGGGGGAATTTGGAGCCAGCTGGAAACTCAGGCCTCAGCGTTATTCTGCTGGAAGGCAAGGGAGCTATAGGCTGTTTCTACTACAGCTCAGTCATGGATCGGGGGCTGCTCCTTGCAGATGTTAATTCCTCCGCACTTCTGGGTCACCTCATGTGATTTTGTTTTTTTTTTTTTTTTGGAGACCAGGGACAGCTCTCAACAAAGAAAGGCAGGTGCTGCCAGTTGGAAGTTGGACAGCCATGCCCTGAGGTAGCAAGAGTGAGCGGGTATGGGAGGGCAGCACACGCATCTGCTGCAGGCGATGACTTTAAAACTCAGTGAAATCAACTGGAAATTTCTCTTGAAATGCATTCAAAACAGAAAGTTAAAGAAATCCATCGATAGCTAGAATTATTTTGTTTCTCTTTCAGGGATCGTTCTCAAAGAGGTTTTGAAGCAATGGGCGATATAAATGCAAGATCCAGAATTATTAAATTAATTCTGATTTAGTGGTTGTGAGCACCAGAAGCACTGTTGACGGGAAGGGGGTTGGTGACTGATTGGACCTTTGCACGTCTGCTCTTCCCAGACTCACATGGGAACTGGAAACAGAAAAAGCCTCAGAGTGGGAGAGAAAGAAAACAAAATCAATCCTTGGTTTCTCCTTCCTTGAGTCTTACTAGACAGTGTTCTCTGCAGGGGCCACAGGTTTCTGAGAAGAGCAAAGGCACATGGTGAAAATAGGAAGAGAACCACTGAGGCCCCAGGTATCATGAAAGGAGTCGCATGAGACCCTAGAGGAGTAAGCCTCTGCAAATCCCTTCTTGTGACAAACTTCTCCCAGAGCCTAGAAGGTGAGATCTAGGGTGACCAACTTATCCTGGGCTACTCAGCACGATCCCAGTTCTAACATTGAAAGTCCTGGAACACCTGGGTGACTCAGTCTGTTAAGTGTCCGACTTTGGCTCAGGTCATGATCTCACAGTTCATGGGATCGAGCCCCACATCGGGCTCTTTGCTGACTGCTCAGAGCCTGGAGCCTGCTTCAGATTCTGTGTCTCCCTCTCTCTGCCCCTCCTCCAATCACACTCTGTCTCTCTATCTCAAAAATAAATAAAAACATTTAAAAAAAAAAGATGTACTCTCTAAGCACTATTCGAATATATAATATAGTGTTGTTAATTATGGTCGTCATGCTGTACATGAGACCCCCAGAATTTACTCATCTTACAAGAAGTTTGTACTCTGTGACCAACATCTCCCCATTTCCCCTACTCCCCTCTCCAGGCAACTACCATTCTACCCTCTGTTTCTATAAGTTTAGCTTTTCTTGTATTCCACATATATTTGTCCCTCCCTGTCTGACTTACTTCACTTCGCATAATGCCCTCAAGGTCCATCTATGTTGTTGAAAATATTTCCTTTTTTCTCATGGCTGAATAATATCCCATTATACCACATCTTTCATTATCCATTCATCCCATTGATGGACACTTAGGTTGTTTCCACATGGTGGCTACAGAGAATAATGTTGCCATGAATATAGGAATGTAAATATGTCTTCCAGATCCTGATTTCATTTTCTTTGGATATGTACCCAAAAGTGTGATTTCTGGGTCATATGGTAGTTGTATTTTAATTTGGAGGGAGTCTCATATTGTTTTTCACTGTGACTGTGCCACTTTTTACAGTATACAAGTGTTCCCTTTTCTCCATATCTTTGCCCACACTTGTTATCTTCTGTCTTTTTGATCATAGCCACTCTGACAAATGAGGTGGTGTCTCATTGTGGCTTTGATTTGCATTTTCCTGGTGATTAGTAATGCCAAGCATCTTTTCATGTATTTGTTCCATTTGTATCTCTTATTTGGAAAAATGTCTGTTCAATTCATCTGCGCATTTTAATCAGATCACTTTCCCCCCACCCCAGTTCCTCAGCTGTGTGGGTTCCCTGTGTATTTTGTTTTGTTTTGTTTTTAATTTGGGTTTATTTTTTTAATGTTTATTTATTTATTTTGGGAGAGAGAGAGAGAGAGAGAGAGAGTGAGCAGGGGAGGGGCAGAGAGAGAGGAAGAGAGAGAGAATCCCAGGCAGACTCCACGCTGTCAGCACAGAGCCCGACCCAGGGCTTGAACCCTGGAATGGTGAGATCATGACCTGAGCCAAACTAAGTGTTGGATGTTTAACTGACTGAACCACCCAGGCGCCCCTCCTTGTGTATTTTGGATATTAACTTCTTATCAGCTATATAGTTTGTAAACATGTTCTCTCATTCATAGGTTGCCTTTTCATTTTGTTGACTGTTTGCTCTACAGAAGTTTTTTTTTTAGTTTGATTTAGCCCTGCTCATTCATTTTTGCTTTCATTGCGTGTACTTCTTGTGTCGTATCCAAAAAATCATTGTGAAGGCCAAAATCAAGGAGTTTTTTCCCCTAGGTATTCTCCTAGGAGTTTTACAGTTTCAGTCTTACATTTATGTCTTTAGTCCATTTCAAGTTAGTTTTTGTGAGTGGTGTAAGATAGGGGCCCAATTTCATTCTTTTGCATGCGAATATCCAGTTTTCCCAGCATGATTTATCGAAGAAACTATCTTTTCTCTATTGAGTATTCCTGGTTCCCTTGTCAAATATTAGTTGACCATAAATGTGGGGGCTATTTCTGGGCTTCCTATTCTGTTCCATTGGTTTATGTGCCAGTTTTTATTCCAATACCATACTGTTTTGATTACTGTAGCTTTGTGGGGAGGGGGGTGGTCTTTTTGTTGTTTTGTGTTGTTTTTTGTTCTCAAGTTAGTTAACACACAGTGCATTATTGGTTTCAGGAGTAGAACCCAGTGATTTATCTCTTACATAGGACATCCAGGGCTCATCCCAAAGAGTGCCCTAAATATGGTTTATAATCAGGAGATGTCATGCCTCCAGCTTTGTTCTTCATTCTTAAGATTGTTTGGCTATTTGGGAGTATTTTGTGGTTCCATACAAACCTTTAGGGTTGTTTTTGCTATTTCTGTGGAAAATGCCATTGGAATCTTGATAGGAACTGCGTTGAATCTATAGCCCACTCTGGGTAGTATGGATATTTTAACAGTGTTAATTTTTCTGATTCATACACACGTGATATAATTCCATTTGTGTGTTTTTCAACTTCTTTCATCAATACCTTACAGTTAGCAGTGTATTGGATCCTCCACCCCTAGGTTAAATGTACTCATAAGCATTTTTTTTTTTTTTGCTTTTGATCCTTTGTGAATGGCAAGTTTTCTCTATGATGCAAGGCATAGGTCAGATTTATTTATTTGCACGTGGATGTTCTATTGATCCAGCACTGTTTTTTGAAATGACTGTCCTTTCTCCACTGAATTATCTTTGAACCTTTGTCAAAAATCAATTGATCGTATTCATGTGTCTATTTCTAGAGTCTTAATTTTATTCCAATGATCTATGTGTCCATCCTTTCACCAATATTACTTTGTCTCAGTTCCTGTGGCTTTATAATAAATCTTAGAATCGGTTCATCTGAGTCCTACAAATTTGTTCTTAGGACCCTCACTTTTACCGCTTTGTTTTCCCTGAATATCCTTAAAGTTCCTACCCAGTCTCTGCTCTCCTCTTGGAAGGCAAACTTCTCAAAATCTTCATTACCATTCACTCTTTGTCTTCTCTTCTTCCACAGTATTGCCACCCAAGTCTCGTATTTTTATCCCTTTAGGTCTACAAGACTTCCCCAAAACGTATTGGCTTCTCTGCTTGTTAACAGTAGCTCTCTGGCGTGGAAGCCATTCAGATTCCCAAGTCTTCTTCCTGATCCTAGAGAAGGCAAATGCCCCAAGGCAAAACCAACTGTAGGGTGCTGGCCCACCTCTTCAGGATTTCCTTTTCCAGAACACTGGCCCTGAAGTCCTGGGAGCCCCAGAATCTGTATTTTGCCTTCCAATATATTTTTTAAATAGCTGATCTGGCTAGTCTTGGTCTGTTACAAGCTATTCCATCATGATTGGAAGAAGTCAATTGTGATCTTTACATTGTAGAGTTTGATGCAAGTTTTGTGAGATCTTCTATTATTTGACTTGTCTGTTGATTTGACAGGTAGCTACCACATCCTTTTAATGCTCTCTTCTCTTTTGATTTAAGTGATTGGTTGGGATTTCCTTTTTCCTTTATCCTTTCTCTCCCACCCCATATTTTACCTGGTCCAGATGGAGGTCTGTCTCTGGTAAGACAAAGTAAGGAGATAGAAATATTCTTGCTATAATAATGCTTAAAGGTATGCCACAGGAGATGGCTAATATAAGCATGAAAAAGATATGTTCACCTTGAAGATAGCACTCTCAAGGATCGGAAGGGCCTCAAGCTACAATCTGTTGCCTCTACCTCCCATCCCCCTACTCCCAAGGTCAGAGCATCAAGATCTGCTGTCATGGACCAGGAACCTTGTGTGTCTACTTCACAAATGAGCTCCCTGAAGGAAGGATAGGAGTGTAGAAGAGGCAAATGAATCCTGGGGAAGGGGAGAAGGAGGAGGAAGATCGGGGGAAAAGGGCTCATATGTGTTTGACAGAAGTCTCCATATGGACCAATAGATAGCATTCATCAAAAGTATAAAGCTGCATGTAACTTTCTCAGGATTCTATAAGCATGTTCTCTTTCCTCCATGTCCATCTTTCTAGATGCTGGTTCCATAATGTCCACGGATTCATTCCCCATTGATGTCGCTGGATGCTTTCTATTCCCTTTGTGGGGCTCTTCTTACTCATCCTTTAAATATGTCTTTCTCCAGAGACACCTTTAGATTCTTCTCATTCCATACTTTCTTCTTGTGGAAATTCCTATGTTGATTCTTACTCCATTGGCTCTAGTGACCACCTGTATACTCGTTACTTACAAATTTGTATCCCCAGAACTGATTACTTTACTGAGTAGGACCAGTGACAGAATTTGTGGGGCCCAATGCACAATAAAATTACCATGGGGCGGCCTGGGTGGCTCAGTCGGTTAAGCAGCCAACCTCGGCTCAGATCATGATCTCACAGTCCGTGAGTTCGAGCCCCACGTGGGGCTGTGCTGACAGCTCGGAGCCTGTAGCCTGCTTCAGATTCTGTGTCTCCCTCTCTCTGACTCTCCCCGTTCATGTTCTGTCTCTCCCTGTGTCAAAAATAAACATTAAGAAAAATAAATTTTAAAAACTTATCATGAATTTCAAGATGGCAACAGCAGAACATTAAGCCCAGCAGGGGGTTATTCTGAACTCGGGGCCCTGTGTGACTGCCACACGCTGCACACCCACGGGACCTGCTCTGCTATGAGATACAGACCAAAATATCAACTGTCTCTGAGATACCTCCACTTGGTTGTCCCACAGGTACATCTCCAACTCAAAGTGTCCAAAACTCATCTCTGTGCCTCTATTACGTCAAAACCCCTCCTTCTCCTTTGTCTTGGGAAGCAGCAAATGGCATTGCATCCCCTTAAATAGCCAAGTCAGAAATCAGAATGTCATTCTTACCTCCTTGGTTTTCTCATCATCTGCAGTCCCAGCGATCCAGGGTGATTCTGCATCCTTCATACTCCATCCTCGCTACGTCTCTGGTTTCAGACCCCACTGGCTCTCATATAGATGACCCCTGCATCTTCTCAGCTAGTCTCCCTGCTCCCAATCCTTCTCTTTTGTTAATCTATTTTTTCCTACCATGATGAAAAAGATCATTCTGTAGTCTAAATTCAATCCAATACCTTCCAGCTTATAAACCTTCAATGGTTTCCTGCTGCCTTCAACATAATGTAAGTTGGGTAGCTTGGCAGATAAATGTCCTCATGATCCAGCACTGGCCCCCACCCATGGCCATGCATATTGGACCACAGGACATTCCACAACCCTTTCAGCAAAGAACTACATTGCCAAATAAAATTGTTTTAACCAGATTTCCATGTTTAGTATCCCTGACTCTCTCAATCCCCTTTCCTAATTCTTCTTGTTCTAAAGGCACACCAAGGGCAGGGAATCTCTCCAGAGGTGGTAGCTAGCTGTCTCTGATTGGCCTCCTTATATGGCTATTATTTCTGTTGAGCAGGGAGGTCCTGGCCATAGGTCAATTCACCCATACCCATAGTTAAATTTGATTATGAGAACAGGTTAAATTAACTTCTGGCTTTCAATGTCTGTGATTGTTAAATCACTATCACTGACACTCATCATTCATGTGGAACAAGAAATGACTTCCATACACCTATTCTGTGATCCAACAATTCCATACCTATATATTTCAATAAAAATAGAAACACTTATTTCAAAAGGACAAAAATCTTCCCACAATGGAACACCACTCAGCAAAAAAAAAAAAAAAAAAAAAAAAAAAAAAAAATGTGCTACTGATACATGCAGAAACAAAGATAAATCTCAATGACATTATGTTAAATAAATTTTTGAAAAGCTGCAAAATAGGGGCACCTGGGCGGCTCAGTTGGTTGAGCATCCAACTTAGGCTCAGGTCATGATCTCACAGTTTTTGAGTTCAAGCCCCACATCAAGCTCACTGCTGTCCGCACAGAGTCTGCTTCAGATCCTCTGTCCCCCTCTCTCTGCCCCTGCCCTGCTTGAACTCTCTCAAAAGTAAATCAAATGCTTAAAAAAAAAAAAAAAAGGAAAAGAGCATCTATTTACATGAAGTTCAAGGACAGACCAAACAAGTCTATGATGACAGAAATCAGAACAGTGGTTACCTTCTGGCTCCCTCTGAATGGGAGGAGGATGAGGAAGTTCCCCGGGTGGATTAACATGTCAAATTAATCAAACCGTTTGTTGAATCATATTATATTGTGCACTTGAAACTAATATGTTTAACTGTAATTTAATTATATGTGCATTTAATAATAAAAAATAATCACAGTGTACACAATATTTGTTCAGTTTATTATAGGCTCAATTTTTAAAAAGTAAACATTAGGAAAAATGAAAAATTAACTAGATAAAATACTAGGAGTGTTTATCAGATCACTTAGATTTTTCTTGTGAGGTTAAGTAACACTTATGGAAAACCATTTTTTAATTAAGATTTTGTTTTAATTCCAGTGTAGTTAACATACAACGTTATGTTAGTTTCAGGTGCACAAGATAGCAATTCAACAATTCCATATATCACCCAGTGCTCAGCAGGACACATTCACTCCCCAGTCCCCATCACCTATTCCCCCATTCCCTCACCTCCCCTCTGATGACCATCAGTTTGTTCTCTAGTTAAGAGTCTGTTTCTTGGTTTCTCTCCCTCTCTCTCTCTCTCTCTCTTTTCTCCTTTGCTCATTTGTTTCTTAAATTCTACATATGAGTGAAATCACATGGTATTTGTATTTTTCTGACTGATTTATGGAAAACCATTTAAAAACACACCAAAATATGTAGATGAGCAAAGTTCATGCATCATAAGTGTATGGAAGGAAGATCTGTCTTAAAGACATCAGGTAGTAAAGCATCCAAGTGGTTCAGGCATTAAAAAGCTGGAAGCAGAAGCAGTCACATTAACTACATTCCACTAAAAGTTAGAGGTTTTGGGTGTAAAAATGACATGTTGAATGCCGTCTGAGCAGCCTTTTGCATAGTCCCAGTAACATACCACACTCCTGTCAATGCCCCAAAGTAGACAGACTGCCAGGATCAAGGAGATTTTCACTAGTTTTATCACTCTGGTGAGAATCTAGAATAGCAACTGATGTCTGCATCGGCCACAGCAGCTCCCAGGTGGAAAGCACTGGGCATGGTGAGGAAAGTGACACAAGCACATGCTTTCCTCCCAGGGCCAATCTTTGAGTTAGAGCTCTAGGAATCTTTACAATTGAAAAACCTGGAATCATCATGGCTTGTTGAAGGGTTCCCTACCCCTATCACCATGATATCTTTTAGGAATTCTTTCTGTGAATCCCCTCAAATGGCAACTCCCTCCCCTTGCTCACCACCAACCACAAAAAA
This sequence comes from Lynx rufus, assembly GCF_022079265.1. NCBI lineage: Eukaryota > Metazoa > Chordata > Mammalia > Carnivora > Felidae > Lynx > Lynx rufus. Next base: position 7,628,453 of record NW_025814867.1, on the reverse strand, counting down.
AGGGAATGGAGCTCAGGAAAGGTAGGCAGGAGTGGAGATCACCAAAAAAGCCCTGATATCCATGAGTGCTAGGGAGAGTTTTCCTTCTAGCACATACATGCTCTAACGAGGATGCTGTGGTACCTGGTCAGGGCAGGACAAGAGGACCTGCCTTTGTTCCTGGGAAACCACCTTTGGATTAAGACCCACTAGGAAGATGGTGGCGTAGGACGACGCTGGGCTCACCTCGTCCTGCTGATCACTTGGATTCCACCCACACCTGCCTAAATAACCCAGAAAACCACCAGAAGACTAGCAGAATGGACTCTGCGGGGCCCAGCGTAGACAAGAGGCCCACAGAAGAGGGTAGGAGGGGTGGAGAGGGGGTGTGCGCTACACGGACTGGCGGGAGGGAGCTGGGGAAGTGGAGGGGCAGCCTGCCCGGCGAGGCAGAGCCCCCGAGTCAGACTTGCAAAAGTGGAGGGGCCAGACTCCATGAGTTCTGACAGCCGGTGGGACTTAACATCTGGAATGTTAAAAGTCAACAGCTCTGCTTGGAGAGCAGGAGGGCAAGAGGACACCAGGAGGGAGAGGTGTTGAGCCTCGGAAAACAGAGCTCAGCTTGGTGGGGAACAAAGGCGCTGGCCAGCGCCATCTCCCTCGCCCATCCCCCAGCAGAAACCCCAAAGGGAACCAGTTCACCGAACTTGCTTGCACCGTGCAAACACCCAACACAGTGCTTCTGTGGATCCATCCCTCCGACGGGTCTGCCTGCCTCCCTCCCGGTGCTGCAGGGACCCTCCCACAGGGGACCACCGATGGCAAAGTGAGCTGAGCCTGCCCCTCCCACCCCTGTACACCTTGCAGATCCACCCCAGCTAATACGCCAGATCCCATCGAAGCAGCACCACAAGTCTGGCAGTGTGCAAGTAGCCCAGACAGGGGCCACACCACTCCACAGTGAGTCTCGCTCCTGGGAGAGGGGAAGATAAGGCACACACCAGTCTGACTGTGGCCCCCGATGTGGGCTGGGGGCAGACATCGGGTCTGACTGAGGCCCTGCCCACCAACACAAGTTACTCCAGACAGCACAGGGGAAGCACCCTGCGGTTTGGAGCCACCTCAGGGACTACCCAAAATGACGAAATGGAAGAATTCTCCTCAAAGGAAACTCCAGGAAGTAGATCAAAAACGATTTAAGCAGTATAACGGAACAAGAAGATAGAATAATAGTCATAAAATTAATCGCTGGGCTTGAAAAAAACATAGAGGACAGCAGAGAATCTATTGTTACAGAGATCAGGGGACAAGAAATAGTCATGAGGAGCTAAAAAATGCTATAAGTGAGGTGCAAAATAAAATGGAGGCGGCCATAGCACGGACTGAAGAGGCAGAGGAGAGAATAGGTGAATTAGAAGATAAAATTATGGAAAAAGAGGAAGCTGAGAAAAAGAGAGATAAAAAAAAATCCAGGAGTATGAGGCGAGAATTAGAGAACTAAGTGATGCAATCAAAAGGAACAATATCCGTATCATAGGAATTCCTGAAGAGGAAGAGAGAGAGAAAGGGGCTGAAGGTGCACTTGAACAAATCATAGCTGAGAACTTCCCTGATCTGGGGAAGGAAAAAGGCATTGAAATCCAAGAGGCACAGAGAACTCCCTTCAGATGTCACTTGAATCGATCTTCTGCACAACATATCTTAGTGAAACTGGCAAAACACAAGGATAAAGAGAAAATTCTGAAAGAAGCTAGGGATAAACAGGCTCTAACTTACAAAGGGAGACCCGTAAGGCTAGTGGAAGACCTATCTACTGAAACTTGGCAGGCCAGAAAGGAATGTCAGGAAATCTTCAATGTGATGAACAGAAAAAATATGCAGCCGAGAATCCTTTATCCAGCAAGTTTGTCATTCAGAATGGAAGGAGAGATAAAGGTCTTCCCAAACAAACAAAAACTGAAGCAATTCATCACCACTAAACCAGCCCTACAAGAGATCCTAAGGGGGATTCTGTGAGTGATATGTTGCAAGGGCCATAAAGTACCAGAGACATCACTACAAGCATGAAATCTACAAACATCACAATGACTCTAAACCCATATCTTTCAATAATAACACTGAATGTAAATGGACTAAATGCTCCAACCAAAAGACATAGGGTTTCAGAATGGATAAGAAAAAACAAGACCCATCTATTTGCTGCCTACAAGAGACTCATTTTAGACCTGAGGACACCTTCAGATTGAAAGTGAGGGGATGGAGAACTATCTATCATGCTACCAGAAGTCAAAAGAAAGCTGGAGTAGCCATACTTATATCAGACAAACTAGACTTTAAATTAAAGGTGCTAACAAGAAATGAAGAAGGGCATTATATAATAATTACAGGGTCTATCCATCAGGAAGAGTTAATAATTATAAATGTCTATGTGCCAAATACGGGAGCCCCCAAATATATAAAACTATTAATCACAAACATAAGCAACCTTATTGATAAGAATGTGGTAATTGCAGGGGACTTTCATACTCCACTTACAACAATGGATAGATCATCTAGACACAGGATCAATAAAGAAACAAGGGCCCTGAATGATCCATTGGATCAGATGGACTTGACAGATAATATTTAGAACTCTGCATCCCAAAGCAACAGAATATACTTTCTTCTTGAGTGCACATGGAACATTCTCCAAGATAGATCACATACTGGGTCACAAAACAGCCCTTCATAAGTATAAAAGAATTGAGATCATACCATACACACTTTCAGACCACAATGCTATGAAACTTGAAATCAACCACAGGGAAAAGTCTGGGAGACCTCCAAAAGCATGGAGGTAAAGAACACCCTACTAAAGAATGAATGAGTCAACCAGGCAATTAGAGAAGAAATTTAAAAATATATGGAAACAAATGAAAATGAAAATACAACAATCCAAACTCTTTGGGATACAGCAAATGCAGTCCTGAGAGGAAAATACATTGCAAACCAGGCCTATCTCAAGAAACAAGAAAAATCCCAAATACAAAATCTAACAGCACACCAAAAGGAAATAGAAACAGAACAGCAAAGACACCCCAAACCCAGGAGAAGAAGAGAAATAATGAAGATCAGAGCAGAAATAAACAATATAGAATCTAAAAAAACTGTGGAGCAGATCAATGAAACGAGTTGGTTTTTTGAAAAAATAAACAAAATTGATAAACCTGTAGCCAGGCTTCTCAAAAAGAAAAGGGAGATGAACCAAATAGATAAAATCGTGAATGAAAATGAAATTATTACAACCAATCCCTCAGAAATACAAGCAATTATCAGGGAATACTATGAAAAATTATATGCCAACAAACTGGACAACCTGGAAGAAATGGACAAATTCCTTAGCACCCACACACTTCCAAAACTCAAACAGAAGAAATAGAAAACTTGAACAGACCCATAACCAGCGAAGAAATTGAATGAGTTATCAAAAATTTCCCAACATGTAAGAGTCCAGGACCAGATGGCTTCCCTGGGGAATTCTACCAGACATTTAAAGCAGAGATAATACCTATCCTTCTCAAGCTGTTCCAAAAAATAGAAAGGGAAGGAAAACTTCCAGACTCATTCTATGAAGCCAACATTACTTTGATTCCTAAACCACACAGAGACCCAGAAAAAAAGAGAACTACAAGCCAATATCCCTGATGAATATGGATGCAGAAACACTCAATAAGAATGTAGCAAATCGAATTCAACAGCATATAAAAATAATTATTCACCATGATCAAGTGGGATTCATTCCTGGGCTGCAGGGCTGGTTCAACATTCACAAATCAATCAATGTGATACATCACATTAATAAAAGAAAAGATAAGAACCATATGATACTGTCAATCAATGCAGAAAAAGCATTTGACAAAATTCAGCATCCTTTCTTAATAAAAACCCTTGAGAAAGTCGGGATAGAAGGGACATACTTAAACATCATAAAAGCCATTTATGAAAATCCCACAGCTAATATCATCCTCAATGGGGAAAAACTGAGAGCTTTCTCCCTGAGATCAGGAACACGACAGCGGTGTCCACTCTCACCGCTGTTGTTTAACATAGTGTTGGAAGTTCTAGCATCAGCAATCAGACAACAAAAGGAAAACAAAGGCATCAAAACTGGCAAAGACGAAGTCAAGCTTTCACTTTTTGCAGATGACATGATATTATACATGGAAAATCCGATAGACTCCACCAAAAGTCTGCTAGAACTGACACATGAATTCAGCAAAGTCGCAGGATACAAAATCAATGTACAGAAATCAGTTGCATTCTTATACACTAATAATGAAGCAACAGAAAGACAAATAAAGAAACTGATCCCATTCACAATTGCACCAAGAATCATAAAATACCTAGGAATAAACCTAACCAAAGATGTAAAATATCTGTATGCTGAAAACTATAGAAACCTTATGATGGAAATTGAAGAAGACATAATGAAATGGAAAAAACATTCCATGCTCATGGATTGGAAGAATAAATGTTGTTAAAATGTCAATACTACCTAAAGCTATCTACACATTCAATGCAATCCCAATCAAAATTGGACCAGCATTCTTCTTGAAGCTAGAACAAGCAATCCTAAAATTTGTATGGAACCACAAAAGACCCCGAATAGCCAAAGCAATTTTGAAGAAGACCAAAGCAGGTGGCATCACAGTCCCAGACTTTAGCCTCTACTACAAAGCTGTAATCATCAAGACAGCATGGTATTGGCACAAAAACAGACACATAGACCAATGGAATAGAATAGGGACTCCAGAATTGGACCCACAAAAGTATGGCCAACTAATCTTTGACAAGGCAGGAAAGAATATCCAATGGAAAAAACACAGTCTCTTTAACAAATGGTGCTGGGAGACTGGACAGCAACATGCAGAAGAATGAAACTAGACCACTTTCCTACAACGTTCACAAAAATAAACTCAAAATGGATAAAGGACCTGAATGTGAGACAGGAAATCATTAAACCCTAGAGGAGAAAGCCGGAAAAAACCTCTCTGACCTCAGCCGTAGCAATTTCTTACTTGACACATCTCCAAAGGCAAGAGAATTAAAAGCAAAAATGAACTATTCAGACCTCATGGAGATAAAAACTTCTGCACTGCAAAGGAAACAATCAGCAAAACTAAAAGGCAACCAACGGAATGGGAAGAGGTATTTGCAAATGACATATCAGACAAAGGGCTAGTATCCAGAATCTAGAAAGAACTCAACAGACTCCACACCCGAAAAACAAATAATCCAGTGAAGAAATGGCAGAAAACATGAATAGACACTTCTCTAAAGAAGACATCCAGATGGCCAACAGGCACATGAAAAGATGCTCAACATCGCTCCTCATCAGGGAAATACAAATCAAAACCACACTGAGATACCACCTCACGCCAGTCAGAGTGGCTAAAATGAACATATCAGGAGACTCTAGATGCTGGCAAGGATGTGGAGAAATGGGAACCCTCTTGCACTGTTGGTGGGAATGCAAACTGGTGCAGCCGCTCTGGAAAACAGTGTGGAGGTCCCTCAAAAAATTAAAAATAGATCTATCCAGCAATAGCACTGCTAGGAATTTACCCAAGGGATACAGGAGTACTGATGCATAGGGGCACTTGTACCCCAATGTTTATAGCAGCACTTTCAACAATAGCCAAATTATGGAAAGAGCCTAAGTGTCCATCATTTAGGATGATGAATGGATAAAGAAATTGTGGTTTATATGCACAATAGAACACCACGTGGCAATGAGAAAGAATGAAATATGGCCTTTTGTAGCAATGTGGATGGAACTAGAGAGTGTTATGCTAAATGAAATAAGTCATACAGAGAAAGACAGATACCATATGTTTTCACTCTTATGTGGATCCTGAGAAACTTAACAGAAGACCATGGGGGAGGGGAAGGAAAAAAAAAGTTAGAGAGGGAGGGAACCAAACCATAAGAGGCTCTTCAAAACTGAGAATAAACTGAGGTTGGATGGGGGGTAGGAGGAAGGTAAGGGTGGGTGATGGGCATTGAGGAGGGCACCTGTTGGGATGAGCACTGGGTGTTGTATGGAAACCAACTTGACAATAAATTTCATATTTGAAAAAAATACATATAAACATTAAAAAAAAAAAAAGACCCCACTGGACCATGAAAATGGCACTAGTGTTAGGCACATCGCCCAGTTTCCACCAGTCGCATTCTTAGAAGGGAATGTCACAGTAGCTAAGTATGTGGGTAGTGGTCCAAGAGAACCCTTTCCAACACTCCTAATCTTTTCAGAAACACTGTGTCCAGATGGAGCTCTTCTTTGATCTTCTCGATCAAAATCAAGACCTTGATTTCATCATTTATGTGTGATTTTGAGAGATTTTAGGCAAAACCATGTATTCAAGTGGCCATCATGATACAATCTTTGCTTTCCTCGGGTGCCTCATGGCTCAGTCAATTGAACATCGGACTCTAGTTTTTGGCTTCAGTCATTATCCCAGGGTCATGGGATCGAGCCCTGCATCAAGCTCTGTGCTGAGCATGGAGCCTGCATAGGATTTTCTTTCTCCCTCAGCCTCTCCTGGTTCGCATGCTTTTTCTCTCTCTCTAAACACACACACACACACACACACACACACACACAACCACAAAAAAACAATCTTTGCTTTCCTTAAAATGCAATTTGCATCAATTTTGTGCAAGTTGTTTTTTGCTTGTGATTATTGTATTGCAACAATAACTTTTCATGGTTATAAGTGGAAAGGAAAGAGTTTTAGTTTAAGTAGAAAATGTTTTGGAATATACTTGAAAAACCCAATTTCTACATATTATAACCATGCCAGAGTGATATCCACTTACAGGCTACCGGCCTTGCGAAATGAGCGTCTATTCCCAAGTCATTCTGCCTTTATTCTCTCTAACAACTTTTGTTATACAAAATGCTATCTCTAAATGTGCCAGTTAATACCCTGAAGAATGGTCCATGTCTCTCTTGTTAATCTCTGTGCAGGTTGTTGCCTCGTCCTTTAAAGATCCAGTAAGTGGGTCTTTCTTTGGACCAGAAAAGTTCAAGAATAACTAAATGTTTTTGCACTGTCTTCTATTCAGAATAATCGGTCTTTATTTCTACACAATTGCAATTACATTAAGATGCTTCTTAAGCTCCAGACATGTGCGTTTTTACGATCCTGATTGCCGTCTTTTTCACTGAAAGTGGTCCAGGTGGGACTGGACTGAGAAGTGTTAATGAAGAGGAGGGACAGGAAAGCTTTGGATCATACCTTTAGCAAACCAGGAGGCTCCTGCATGTGCCAGGTGCTGTCTCAGGATACAAAGATGGAATAAGTCCGGGTTCCAACCCTCAAGGACCTCTTGGTCTCAAGGTGGAGAAAGACACAATAAACACATTAACATACCCCAGGGCTACAGAGGAGGTATGAATAGAGAGGGGGGAAAGCCAAGGGCCCTGGGCGGTCCTAAAGAAAGGACCTTCTGTAGAAGGAAAATGTCAATTTCTTCCACTTGCTATCTGCACACAAGAGAAAGAATCTCCTTGATTCTGTGAAGTTCCCGTAGTGATGCTATTGGTGACCAGATTCCTTTTATCAGGCAGGTGCTCCCATAAGCAGCTTCTGTGAATGTCAGATAGCTGTCTCTTTATCCCAAGATATGCCCTTGGTCTGTTGGGAATCACTTCTGGATATGCCTATCTATTACGCCCTTTCCACCAGTGGCATACCAGTCACTGACTGACACAGGGTACAGAAGGCTGACCCCCTGGCCTCAGGGAAGGAACCCTGTGAAGTCAGGCTGAGGCTAGACTTCAGCTGACTCACATCTTTGCCTGGCTTCTTTCCCTCTCCTGCCTGCTCTCCTCCCTCTCGTGGGAATTGAGATCATTCCCTCCATTATTTGCAAATAAGCCATCTCAGGTTCTGCTTTTAGAGAATCCACACAAGATAGTTTTCTATGTTTACTCTCAGATTGTTGGTGGTATGGCTCTCATGAAAGAAGGAAGGAAGGAAAGAAAGAAAGAAAGAAAGAAAGAAAGAAAGAAAGAGAAAGAAAGAAAGAGGAAGGAAGGAAAGAAGGAAATAAAGAAAAAAAGGGAGAGAAAAAGGAAAGAAGGAAGGAAGGAAGGAAGGAAGGAAGGAAGGAAGGAAGGGAGGGAGGAAGAGAGGGAGGGAGGGAGGGAGGAAGGGAGGAAGGAAGGAAGGAAGGAAGGAAGAGAGGGAGGGAGGAAGGAAGGAAGGAAGGAAGGAAGGAAGGAAGGAAGGAAGAGAGGGAGGGAGGGAGGGAGGGAGGAATATTATCAGGGAGAGAGGGAGAAATGGAAGGGAGAGAGGAGGGTCGGGGAATATCCTTATCAGGGCATGTCTCAGCTCCATACCCCTCTTCTAAGTGAAAGGACCACTGTTACAAGGAGCAAGGTGGCATGGAGGGAGGATCTGGGAGGGAGGGCGTATACGCGGAAGGCTGGCCTCCTTCAAGAATCTTAGAGACCCTCAGCCTATTCTAAAAGTTAAACTGAGAACTGATTGAAGTTAGGAGTGAAATCACTTGGATGCTTGAGGTTTCAAAATTCACTTCCATGGCAATAAAAAAATATATATCCTGGAGGAAATTGAACTCAATATCAATTTGTTTATGATGTTCTTTGGCTTTAACTTCTGACTTTCACAACGGATTTAAATCCACCCAGGACTGTCCCTGAATTCCTCATAGACCAAAGCCCTCCTTCACTGGGACGGCTGGGGCTTGCCCCGGGGATCAGCTGGAACAGAAGTTGTACTTTCTAAGGAACGTCCTGGCTACCTAGGCAGGCAGTGCAGACAGCTGAGTCCACGCAGGAGAGAACATTTATCCAGAAGAGCTTTCATTCTGAGCACAAGCCCTGGAGGAGGCACTTGGAAATTTTCTTGGATAAAGTGTTTCTGTATGCATTAGCAGTTTTTCATTAAGAAGATTGGAGCAATTAATGTTATCTTGATTAATGAAGCCAAATTAGCTTTCTCATTTCTAATGCTTCTTCCTTCTTGCTAGGCAAGAATTTGGAACTGACTTGATGCAGCCCACCAGGCAGACTTTTACACAATGCTGGAAATTGGCTGTAGCTGCTTTTCAGTGAAGTAATCAGCAAAGTCAGGCCTGATCTACTTGTGTATAAAATTAGGCAAATAGAGAATAGAGTTTAAGCATCCCAGACCTGAGTGCAAGTTCTTGCCTAGTCACCACCAAGCTTCAGTTTATTAAATGAAAAATGGACATCACCCTAACATCATCCTCAAAGTTGCTCTAGATTCATGGTTCTCATAGTACAGTCCTCAGACCAGCAAAATCAGTGGTCCCTTGGGGCCTTGTATGAAATGCAAAATTGTGGTCCCCACCCCAGATCTACTGAATCATCAACTCTCAGAGGGAAGCCCAGAAATCCTTTTTACCGACCCTCGGGGGCATTCTGATGCACGCTGGTCTAGAAACCACTGTCATAAGCCATGGTGCTTCACTCTGGTTGTGTTCATTACAAGCACCCAGTGAGTTTTTAAAATGTACTAATGCCATGTTCCAACCCCAAGCAAGTCCAATATACTGATCCCAGGTGGACCCACCAAGTGTTCTTTTTTAAAAAAAATTTTTTTAATGTTTCTTTATTATTTTTTATTTTATTTTTTATATTAAACATAATTTATTGTCAAATTGGTTTCCATAAAACACCCAGTGCTCATCCCAACAGGTGCCCTCCTCAATGCCCATCACCCACTTTCCCCTCTCCCCCACCCCCCATCCACCCTCAGTTTGTTCTCAGTATTTAATAGTGTCTTATGGTTTGTTTGCCTCCCTCCCTCCCTGTAAGTTCTTCCCCCCTCCCGCTCCCCCCTGGTCTTCTGTTAAGTTTCTCAGGATCCACAGATGAGTGAAAACATATGGTATCTGTCTTTCTCTGTATGACTTATTTCACTTAGCATAACACCCTCCAGTTCCATCCACGTTGCTACAAAAGGCCATATTTCATTCTTTCTCATTGCCAAGTAGTATTCCATTGTGTATATAAACCACCATTTCTTTATCCATTCATCAGTTGATGGACATTTAGGCTCTTTCCATAATTTGGCTATTGTTGAAAGTGCTGCTATAAACATTGGGGTACAAGTGCCCCTATGCATCAGCACTCCTGTATCCCTTGGGTAAATTCCTAGCAGTGCTATTGCTGGATAGATCTATTTTTAATTTTTTGAGGGACCTCCACACTGTTTTCCAGAGCGGCTGCACCAGTTTGCATTCCCACCAACAGTGCAAGAGGGTTCCCGTTTCTCCACATCCTCGCCAGCATCTATAGTCTCCTGATTTGTTCATTTTAGCCAGCAAGTGTTCATATAGTTAAAAGCTCCCAGGTAATTCTAAAGTGTTATCACAGTTGCTCTGACGATTAAGTGACAGGCACAGTGCATAGCATGTAGTAATTTCCCAAATGCTATTTATCATTCACTTATCGTTAATAATATAGACGAAGGTATTGCGGGTGACACTTGAGTAACTGCATTTACTGGGTTTTTCTCACCTCTGCAGGGAGTTGTACCATGAACCCCCACACCCACCCACCCAGGCTGTCTGCTAAGTACAACTGTTGCATTGGGTTGCAAAGTAGAACAGATATTTGTTTTGGAGGAAGTCGGACCTGGTTTGAATGTGAACATTGCCTGGCCATGCTGGCTAAATCACCATAGGGAAGCCACTTAATGTCTCTGAGCTTAAGGGACATCACCACAAAATTAAGATGAGACCATCTCACCGGCTGGCAACAGGAAGCACTGTGACCCACCTGTCTATTATTTCTTCCTCCCTTTTCCTTCCTCTTCGTCCTTCCCCCAGACTTTAATCACTCTCTCTCTCTCTTCCTTGAGTGCCAAGACAAGTGGCACTCCAGTCATGGGTGCATTTCATTCTGAGTTTGCTCTTTTCCCTGGATACCTGTATATATCCCTATGTTCGAGAGTCACCCTTTTCATTTTGTGAAGTTTCCAGGAACAACCTCTGACCTCTTTCCTTTCTGTGGCCCAACGTACCAACACAAGAGGAAGCATAGGAATGACCATCAAGTCTGAAGATGATGTAAATCCAGAAAGAATAGGGAATAAATAAACTGAGCAAATACATGGGTTGTGCTCCACATTACTCTAAATCGAACAGAGGAACATGAATGAGGAAGACTTTAAGGTTCCGGGACTCAAGATTCAAAGACAGTGGTGCCAAACACTTCCTGAGACTAGGGACAAGACATCCGACACACCCTTTTACATTTTTTGATGTGCTTCTTTTCTAAGATCTGGGTTCTGTCTGAATATTGACTCTTAGGCACAAAACCTGGTGTTGCAGAGAACAACAGATGCTGTCAGTGGCTCTCTGCATTTTCCCTTGGGCCTTAACATTTTAGTGCCCACTGGCCAACGTCCAGCTATAACATCTGCATTCTCTGGACGCTGGGGTCTTCTGCCTGTGTGCAGAGCACGTCACAAGCACGTGTCAAGAATTAACGTAATACTCCTCCTTCCTAAGAGGCAGCAACCCCAGGTAGGTTAACCCAGTGTGTTCTATGCTGGTTCCCAGAGCCCCCCAGTGGAATGCACCTGCAGTTAGCCACACAGCCACTAGCTTGATAACGAACCCTTTATCGGCTGCCTGCCCCGTTTCCCCATGCCTCTCTCAGTGTCTCTTGGCATCATCTCTCAAGTAAACGGCTTGCCTCAAATCCTTGCCTCTGGGTCTGCTTCTGGGGAACCTGAACTAAGACACAGAAGAATCCCACAGTTGCACTGTGGTTACTACCTTCAGTAGGGATGTGGGGCCGGGGGTCGCTCTACTGAACTTATCACCACAGCTTAAATCTAAAGCCTGAGGCTGCTCAGGGGACAGCCTTATTCTTCCAGCCTACAAAGAGTTAATTTTCTTCTAGTCTACAATCTTCCAGGGCAGACAAAACAAATTGAGCTCTTGGAACAGGCATAGTAGAGATAAATTTATTAGTGCCCATTGAATTAGGAAGGAAGTTGACTGCTTGTCCTGTTTCCCTCTGCCTCTGTTCTGGGTGATGACTCATGTCCTAAGTGTCCTCCCTTGGGATGGATGTGACTAACAATGGCTCAGATAGCAGTGGCTCCTGAATTTCCAGTTCTGAGGAAGGCTGAGGGACAGAGAGGTGGTCTCAAAGATCGGTCGTTCAACTGTGATGAGTGTTATGGAATAAGGGGTTGGGTTATTTATAGAAGTTGGACATTGCCCAACTATGGGAAAAGCAGGGGGAGTGAAGTTCTGATCATGAGCTCAGAGAAGCCCTCACCAGACGTCCTGAAGCACAAGTCAGGTGGACAAGTCAGAGGCTGCAGGGATCTCTGAGAAGCCAAGAGTGTCCAGTTCCCCAAGCAGGTCTGTTATGGAGATAAAGCTGTTGTCTCTGAGCTACCATCTCTGCCCCTCCACAGTCACATTTCTGGTGGTGAACTGCGGTCGTTGTCGGTCAGCAGGACCAGCTGTCGGGAAGAACCAGACAAGGAGTGGAAGAGAATGAGGACAAGCTGGAGTTGGCTGTGTGTCTGCCCCCAGACCCTGAATGCCTTCTGAGAGTGATGGCTGTGCCTCACTTCGGCCTCCCAGATTCGATGCAGTTTCCTCTGTTGACCAGCCCTGTCTGAAGCCACTCAGGGATGGGGCTTCTGAGAAATCTAGTTCCAGCTTACAAAGTTGACAGCAGAAAGATCCAGCACAGCCAACTCAGGGAGACGTCCTCATGCTGAAAGACCCACCCTGCGCGCTGACCAAGTCTTGGGCTGCCTTTGTTACTGTTTTCGCTTGTTTGTTTTTATCTATTCTCTTCTCAAAAGTGGGGGAATATTTGCTATTGATTTATCTACTCCAAATGCTATGATTCTAAGATGAATTCACTAGAACAGTGATTCTCCGTGGGAGGTGATTTTGCCTACCAGGGGACATTTGGCAATGTCTGGAGACATTTTGGATGTCAAGACTAGGAGGTTAGTAGACCTGAGGGATGTGGCTAAGTATTCTACAGTGCACAGGACAGATCCCCACAACAAAGAATTACCCCACTCAAAATGTCGATGGTGTTTAAAACCCTGAACCAGAAGTAAATGCCTACCTCTGATTTATTCACTTCCTTTATTTTGCTTCATCAAGCACATTTAGAAATACTAACAGAATACAAAAGTGTCTACTGATAACTATGGCGTCTTAGCTCCTTCCTTTACCCAAAGCCGTGCATCCCAGACCTAAACTTTGGTAATAACCTCAGGACGCTCCCCTTGTCTTTTCCTAACTGGGTATCATATGACATCATTCTTCAGTACATCTTCCCTAAGACGTAAAGTTACCCCCAACCAACCCAGATCCCCACTAGTGACTCTTATGATGTCCTGAATGCTTCTTTTTCATCATTCATCACGACAACAAACACTTACCAGTACGATCGTGGTTTGCTGGATGCCCGCCCCACCACAATGTAACCGTGATCTCACAACAATCCTACGAGGAACACGTTCTTATCCCATTTTACAGATGAGGAGACCGAGATTTAGAAAGGTTGAATGCTCTGTCTAAGCTCACCCAGATAACCTATGGAGGAATCCAGTATGTGCTGTAGTAAACAGTCCCGAGAACAGATAAAATATTACTAACACAAAAAGCAAGATGGAATATCTGCTTCATAAGTGTTTTCCCGTAAGTATTTAAATGATGCTCTGCTAAAATCCCTTCTGCCTGCAGGTCTGTGGATAGAGGCAGACCCAGCTCCCAGAATCATTAGCCAGCATGTCTAAGCTCTTCTCGACATGGCTGTTCGTAACAAAAATGCAAATGAGGGTGCCTAACTGCAAATTGCTCCCGCCCCATTTTGAGACCTTCTGCGTGACTGGGCCAAAACTTCCTCCTAAGCAGACAGATGTGCTGGCTTCTCTGTTCTGGAGCTTAGCTGTTTCCTTGGCAGGGAACCAAGCCTGTGGCAGAATGACATTGCCGTGCCCACTGAAGGACATCTGAAGAGTGTGGTCCCTGCTGGAATCCACCCACCGAGGGCACAGCTGTGAACAGAGCCCCTCCACGTGTGCTAAGAGTGCAGGACCTAGAGCCTTGGCTTCGCTTTCAATTATAAACCGTTATGTTCCCATGTTAAATGGCAGTCAGTGAGAATAGCATCAACACATATTAAGACATAACGCGTTTAGACACACGCACACGCACAGGCACGTGTATACAGGAGGATGTATAACTATATGGTATGGAAGTGACTAGAAAAGTCAAGGCTTTCCAAAAAGGAAAGTACAATGCCTGGAAGATAACCTTTCTTTCAAATCTCACCCACTTACAATGCAACAATGTCTGGTGTCTTGGTGTTCATGCAGGACTTTCCCATGTTAAGTTAAACCAAATGAAATTGACGTTTTCGTAGGTGAAAAAAAATAATATGGATAATATGGTTTAACCGAATATGTAGTCAGCACCCAGCAGGGTGGAGTTAAGAGGAGCCCTTCTCCAGGAGGCCCAGCAAGTGGGAGGACCCCAAGCTAGGAGGAAATGGGGAGGCTGCTTGGCCGGAACCTAGTGAGAGCTTCATGAAACCACAGCTGAAAGAAAGCGCCCAGCCTCCAAGGACTAACATCAGCCAAAAGGGCTGCTCGGGGACAGGGGTCAGAGAAAGTGGCATTGAGAGGGCTGGCTGGGCCCCGCCCTGGAGCTCCTGGCACGGTGACCCTCAGGAAGGACCACCTCTGCCCCCTATAGGCTGAAGGCAGGAAAAATGTCAGCTGCAGATGGGAAAGCATTACAGGGAGAGATGGACCAGATGCTGAGTTCTTCCAGAAGCAAGTGGTGATGGGGTGGAGGCAGAGGTGAGATGGGGAAGCCGAGTGGCCTCTGGACAAGAACGTGTGCAGGAGAACCAGACAAACTGTGCTCGTCAGTGGGTACCACAGAGATTGCATAGGGCAATCAGGAAACCTATTCTCATTTCAGACCTGCTCTCCGCTAGCTGTGCTCTTTGGCAGACGGCTCTGAGCCTCGGTTTCTTCATCTAAAATGGGAGCACAGTTCAGTTTCTGGGTCCAGGTTACCCAGCAGAGGACTGATGGCTGGTCAGAAAGCGGCTCACTGGGGAAAAGAAATGGCATTCCAGAGTATTTTCATTGATCTCACCGAGGTGTAATTCCAGAAAACGGAGTCATGGCACCCAAGCATATTTTAATCTAAGTAGATTTCTTAGAATCCTAATTTTTGAATCTGACTGCCATCACATCTGCTGAGATTTCTTTTGTTTGTTGCCGGTTGTTATGAAAAACAGGCCCATGATTTAAAGAACATGTCCAGGACTCTCTCTTATGGGGACGTTTGTATGGCCACAGATGAAAGTAAAAGTTCCCTTTTCATAGAGAAGAGATGTCTTAAACCGTAACCCCCTCCCCCAGGGAAAAGCTGAAGCACACTTCAACTCGGGACTCAGTTGGAGTCATAATGGCATAATGCAGATTGCCATAGTTGGTGCTAACAGTTAATTTCTAAGAGGCATTTATGCAACTTTGGATTTATGTGTACTAATAAATTAAAGCCTAAAGGGATACATGGAAAAACTAAAAAATTCTCTTCATTAAAGCATTTTTTGGTATACATAATTTGATCATAATTTCCAAAATATTTAAGTATCGGCATGTAGTCATATATGCTCATAATTTTCCAACTTATGAAAGAATTAATTTAATGCAGAAAGCTTGAGGGCACACAAACAAAAGTGCACCTCCTGGCCCCACCATCCAAAGTTAAGTATTATTAAAATTTTGGTATGTAAATTTCCGGTCTTTCATTCATTCCATAAAAATTTATTGAGTGACTACCAGAGCCAGGCACTCACTGTGTTGTGTGCTAAGAAGGAAATGATACTATGGGTTCCATTTCTCTTTTGTTGCATGTTCCACACCCCTCTTTCCCATGCAAGTTTGTACCGGAATAAGAACAGGGCAATATGGCACTGTGGCTGGAGGCAGGCACTGGCCCCACTCCAGCCTTACACATTTGTTGCAGGGATTATGATGAATAACTGTAAGGAACCTGGCAGAGAGCCTCCCAGAGCCCCAGACTCAGCGGGTGCTCAATCAACAATAACTGTTATTACTTTTTATTACTGTTATTTTTATGTGAAGGTTCTTATTACCAATTGCAGCTAATTTTAGGTCTGATTCTAAGATTTTCCAGATGTAGTTTTAAGTGCTGAGTCTCCTCCATGGAGTGTCCTTCCATGCCGTCTCCAAAGTTCTTGCTGCTGGTTATTTATTTCCCCCAGAAATGGCTTTTCTTGCCATTGTGGTGGTGGTGGTGGTGGGGGGGGGTGTTTAGCTTTTATTATTATTTTTTTGTTTCAAGTTTTTATGTAAATTCTGGTTGACGAAGATAGAGTGTAACATTGGTTTCAGGAACAGAATTTAGTGATTCATCACTTACAACACCCAGTGCTCATCACAAGTGCCCTCCTTAATGCCCATCACCCCACCCACTCCCTCCATCGAAACTCAGTTTGTTCTGTATAGTTAAGGGTCTCTCGCTTTGGTTTTATACTCTATGCTGTTTGCTCAGCCAGTTGTCTGCCTGCTACCCATTGTGGAGGTAAGGGTCAATGCTGATGTTACACCTCACCCCTTTGGGCAAAAGAATGACCCCAGGTAGGTCATTCAGTTAAGTGGTGAAGGATGGTCCTCTGGGGAAGAAGCAATGTCGTTTTCATATTTCCTGTAGTCCCCTGCTCAGACCTCTCTAGTTTGAACAACTCAGTAGTTTAACCACATATGAATCAATCATGGGGATGCAGAGGACACAACCTCCCGGGCATTTCCAGAAAGAGCTCTCCTTGGCCAAAAACAGTTCTTCTCCAGGGAAGGGGACAGTGGAGAGCCATGTGAGGGCACACACCCACTAGGGGAGGGGTCCATTGGCTCCATTAAGGGGTTCTGGGACAGGAAACACCAACATTGACTATACCAGCCTAAAGCACGGCTCTCTTTCCCCAAAGAAGGAACGTAAAGAACTCTGAATATTCCTACATGCCACTTGATATAACTCAACTGTATATACAATTGTAGTAATAGTTATTTCTGTATTCCACTTAAGGAACTGGGTCCGCCTCATGGAAGGAGGGGAGAGTCAGGGACTTGGGGTTGGGCAGAATCATGCTTTATTAAAAAGGGAATAAATTTGGTGTTACTCTAGAAAAGAAAGGAATGAAAGAGAAAACAGTTAATGATTTTCATAGAATGTTGCCAGATACCACAACCCCCTGTCCCAACCACTTGGAAGATTATTTGAAACATTGGTAAGCACTATCTAAATAACATAGAGTACTACATTTATTTATATATAATATCTCTATATTACATATACACATAATAGTATATATACGTAGTATTATATAACACAACACACAAATATATATATATTATATATATTATTTACATATATACACACAACACATATAACACATTAAGCATGTAGTTTGAAAAGAGCCACTGGGAATTTCTGGGTGACAAAAGCATGCAAAATTTACTTACCTCACCTCTCCGTAGGGCCCCGTTCAGATCCTCAGCTGTCCATGAGCACAGAATTCTATCATGTCACTCAGTTTGGTCCCCCCTGTGACCAGATGGCTTTTGTCACTATCTTTTTCTCTCTCTGTCTGTCTTGCTCTTAGCCATGGTTGCTAATTTTTCTAGTTCTCTGGGTCCTAGTATTATGCAGGCTTTTTATGTTTTTTCTTCCACTTCAGGTCCCATGCCAATAGCCCCTTCCTTCTGTCCCAAGAAGGCTGCAAAGGAAGTGACTCCATTTCGCTTCCCCTTTCCATTTCATTGGTCAGAAGGATGCCTTGGACACTGGAAATACTCATCAGGCCTTGTTTCTTACAAGAATCCAAACATTCTTCTTTACATTTTGGCTAGGATAACCTGATTCTGATTTTTCCTGGAGCCATTCCAATCTCACATTATGAATCAGTGTCCCGAAATTATTTATCAAACCATATGTCTTCATGTTGAAGTTATAATGCTGTCATTGTAGTTGGCCTGATTTCAAATACAGTCTCCTTTACCTCTTGGATCCTGAGTCTATTAGAGATGCCGTCCCCATTATGGATGACTTGGGACATCGAAATACTGTTTGCTGTGTCTGGCAACCAATTAATTAAACAAACCATTAGTCTAGGAGCAAAATGGTCAACATTATTAATTTCCTTATCATTGTCACTCCGTAGCTAGACACAGTAGTGGTCCAGCAACTGAAAAATGAAAGGTACAGATGTGTAGCTCAGCTGCCAAGGCAAAGACAGACTAGGTATTTCAACCTCCTTACCCCAACTTTGGGGCGCTTTTTAAAATGGAAAAAATTAGAATATAACAAATGAAACCAACATATCATCCTATTTTTAGCAGGAGAGGAGAGAGCCTGTATTACATACACTTCTTGGATTCCCTGTGCTGATCACTTCATCAAGCACAGAGTAGGCTACTAGAAAAATAAAATGATTAATTGTTTCCCATTGCATGAGCATTTACTAGGAAATGGGTGGGAAAAGTAGAGAAAAGTGGAAACAAATCAGTGGAAATTGTTTGCAGAACGACTTCTTTCTAAGCTATCTGATCATACCTGGTAGCAACCCGTGGTGGCAATGCCGGATGGCACAGGTGGTGAGGTTGCTTGCCTCTCCAGCACTCCAAGGTAACTCAACATTCAAAACCGTGCCTTTTTCTTTTAGACTACACTAATTTCATTTTCATTCTAATAATGCATGTGATTTTAATAGGTATGCCGTGTTGTTAAAAGTTTTTAATTACAATAATATATTTCGACCGGGCTTAAGTCCGGAGTATTCACTCTGGATCAAGTAGGACAGTCCAGAAGAATAATGGAGTCCATTCGACAGTTATTCAGTAAGGATTTATTGAGCGCTTACTATGTGGTAGTACTTGTTTACGCACTGGAGTGTATGTATGGAGTGTGTGTATGAAGCGAACACTGCGGTGTTTGCAGCCGCTACCGCTGTGCCTTCCTTGGCTCCCTAACACCCGCGCCCCCTCCGGCTCAGGTCGCTGCTGTCCAAGGAGGAGAATTAAGTAAGAGGTCTCTACACCGTGCTGACTGCCCGCAACTCCGCCGGTGGTAAAGCACAGAGGAAGCAACCGGCTACAAAAGCTGCTGGCCAAAGTGTGCCCTCTCCTGGAGGGGTGAAGAAACCGCGTGGTCACGGGCCTGATCCTGTGAAATGAGACGTTCTCAGACGCCCGCAGGACGTCTGATTCGCAAACTTCCTTCCCAGCGCCTGGCGCGAGAACTTGCTCAGGACTTCAAAACACCTCTGCCCTCCCAGAGTACAGCTCTTGGTGCTTTGCAGGAGGCAAGCGAGGCCTATCTGGTGGGGCTGCTTGAAGACACCAGCCTGTGGGCTGTCCATGCCGAACGTGCAATAATTACGCCAAAAGACACCCAGCTAGCGCACTGCACAGAGGAACGCGTGCTTAAGATGGTGCTATGATGGAAATCGTTTCGTTCCTAGAAATAAATAAATAAATAAATAAATAAATAGATAGATAGATAGATAGATAGATAAATCTCTTCTTCCTGTTATTGGTAGTTCCAAACATTAGATATTTTTCCCCCATGGGGCCAAAGGGTACCTAAGTACACGATTGCGAGTGGAAAAATAGGGGACACAAGTCAGGTATTGGCAGTTTTTCCATTTTCATTTGTGGGTGAATTTTTAATATAAATGCGGGGACAGAAAGCATTAATGCAAGTCAAAATGCTTCTGTGAACAAGTTCAACTGTATAACAATTATAAATAAACCTGTTAAATTTTTCTGGAAAAAAAAAAAAAAGTAAGGTGAACATTGCTTCTGCCTGCATGGAGTTTACAGCCTAGTGGGAGAAGTGCCAAGGACGAGATCCCAAATGCGTACAAAGCAGCAAATCATTCTAAGTGCAATGAAGCCGTAGTAGGGGTGCTGAGAGAAAGTGTAGGGGAGAACATTTCCTACTTGGGGTGGTGGGCTAGGGGCAGGTTATCTCTGAGGAGGACCTTTAGGCGACCCCTGAAGCATGAATAGGAGGTAAGCAGGTGGGGAATGAAGGGAAGAGCATCTCACATAGAGGGAACAGCGTGTCTGAAGGCAAATTTTAGGAAGGCTTTATGAAATAGTGACTAGAACGAGGAGAAGAAAGGACAGAGTTACAGGGGAAGAGGCTAGAGTTGTAGGGCCTCGTGAGCCAGGATGAGAACTTTGAATTTCACTGTGAACAATGAGCAAATGAATGGAGAGTAGGGCTGCAATTAGTTTCAAGCCCTTATTTTTTTAAAAAAATGTTGATTTCTTTTTGAGGGAGAGACAAAGCACGAACAGGGGAGGGGCAGAGAGAGAGGGAGACACAGAATCTGAAGCAGGCTCCAGGCTCTGAGCTGTCAGCACAGAGCCTGACATGGGGCTGGAACTCATGAACCGTGAGATCATGACCTGAGCCAAAGTCGGACACTCAACTGACTGAGCCACCCAGGCGCCCCAGTTTCAAGCCCTTATTATAATTAGAACAGATCCACCACGAGCTCTTCTCCAGGTATTACTAGAGGACATTCCACAGCTGTTGTCTCAAAGGCCAAAGGGGGAAAACATCCCAAAGAAAAGAGAAAGAATTTCCCAAGAAAAATGCTTGGGACTCATCACTGCCTTCTGTTGTCTCATAACAAAAGATGAAGTCTAAGAAAACTATTCAAATTCTCGACGGAAGGACTTTTATTTAAGCCACAAAATGAGACTCACAAATCTCATTAAAACATTATCAAAAGAAGTTTGATGGCCCTCGAGCTATTCTGATCTCCTCTCTTGTTCCATTTCTCTTAAAACTCAGCTCTTTGCAAAATGTTGATGACAGGGGCAGAAATGTTTTGTTAAAAAGGTCCTTGCCTTCTCACCTGTTGCCTCGCCCTGTTCTCCATTCATGAGAGAGGGCTCAAGGAGCTTGATTTGAAAAGATTATTGTCCAGGTGATATCCTTATACCCAGGCCGTCCTTATTTCTTAGAACACATAAGCAAACATAGCTCACCTCTGGCCATGGAAGTATTGACCGGCTGACAGGGTCTTTCTGCTCTGAGAAGTACATTGGCCTGAGGTCACTGCTAGGTAGTACGGGGATGGAAACATCAAATTCTCTTTCTGTCTCTATGGAGATTATCATAGGACTTTTCTTCTTGAGTCTGTTAACATGGTAAATGGTATTGATTCTTCAGTGTTGACCCAACCTTGCATTTCCATAATAAACTTCACTTCATTGTGATGCAGTATCCTTTTTCTGTATAGCTGAATTCGATTTTGTAATATTTGGAGGGGGGTTGTATCTATATTCACGAGGGATATTGACCTGCAGATTTCTTTCTTCTGTCTTTGAGAAGTTTGCTTTTCTTCTATATTCTCAAACAGTTGCGTAGAATTAGTATTATTTCTTCTTTAAATGTTTGGTATAATTTGCCAGTGAAATCTTCTGGGCCTGGAGTCTTCTTTATTGCTTTAAAACAATATTAGCAATAATTTATTCAATTTCTTCAATAAATTCAGCAATATTCAAATTATCTGCCCTTCTTCTTGAATGAATTTTGACAGTTTGTGTCTTTCGAAGAATTGATCCATTTCATCTAGGTTGTCAGATTTATAGACATAGTGTTTTTATAATATTCCCTTATAATCTTTTTATCTTTTGTAATATTCCCATATCTTTTTAGTTCCCTCAATGTCATCTTTATGACAGATGAATTAAGTATCTTTTTAGTGTTTTGTCATATCTGTAGCAGTGGCCTCTCTTTTATTCCTTCTGTTGTTAAATTGTATCTTCACTTTTTTTTTCTTAGTACATCTGGCTAGAGATTTAACAATTTTTTTTTTTAATTTACATCCAAGTTAGTTAGCATATAGTGCAATAATGATTTCAGGAGTAGAATCCAGTGATTCATCCCCTACATACAACACCCAGTGCTCATCCCAACAAGCGTCTTCCTTAATGCCCATTACCCACTTAGCCCATCCCCCCACCCACAACCCCTCCAGCAATCCTCAGTGTGTTCTCTGTATTTAAGAATCTTTTATGTTTTGTCCCCCTCCCTGTTTTTATATTATTTTTGCTTCCCTTCCCTTATGTTCATCTGTTTTGTGTCTTAAATTCCACATATGAGTGAAGCCATATGATATTTGTCTTTCTCTGACTAATTTTGCTTAGCAAGATACAGTCTAGGGGCGCCTGGGTGGCGCAGTCGGTTAAGCGTCCGACTTCAGCCAGGTCACGATCTCGCGGTCCGTGAGTTCGAGCCCCGCGTCGGGCTCCGTGCTGACTGCTCAGAGCCTGGAGCCTGTTTCCGATTCTGTGTCTCCCTCTCTCTCTGCCCCTCCCCCGTTCATGCTCTGTCTCTCTCTGTCCCAAAAATAAATAAAAACGTTGAAAAAAAAATTAAAAAAAAAAAGATACAGTCTAGTTCCATCCATGTAGTTACAGATGGCAAGATTTCATTCTTTTTGATTCCTGAGTAATACTCCATTGTATATATACCACATCTTCTTTATCCATTCATCCGTCAGTGGACATTTGGGCTCTTTCCATACTTTGGCTATTGCCGATAGCGCTGCTATAAACATTGGGGTGCATGTGCCCCTTCGAAGCAGGACACCTGTATCCTTTGGATAAATAGCTGGTAGTGCAATTGCTACATTGTAGGGTATTTTTAATTTTTTGAGGGACCTCCATACTGTTTTCCAGAGTGGCTGCACCAGTTTGCATTCCCACCAGCAGCACAAAAGGGTTCTTCTTTCTCTGCATCCTAGCCAACATCTTTGCTGCCTGAGTTGTTAATTTTAACCATTCTGACAGGTGTGAGGTGGTATCTCACTGTGGTTTTAATTTGTATTTCCCTGATGATGAGTGATGTTGAGCATCTTTTCATGTGTCTGTTGGCCATCTGGATGTCTTCTTTGGAAAAGTGTCTATTCATGTCTTTTGCCCATTTCTTCACTGGATTACTTGGTGTTTTGGGGTGTTGAGTTTGATGAGTTCTTTATAGATTTTGGGCACTAGCCCTTTATCAGATATGTCATTTACAGTATCTTCTCCCATTCCGTTGGTTGCCTTTAGTTTTGCTGATTGTTCCTTCACCATGCAGAAGCTTTTTATCTCAATGAGGTCCCAATAGTTCATTTTTGCTTTTGTTGAGATTTACCAATTTTATTAATGCTTTTCAGTAACCAGCCTTTGGTTTCATTTGATTTATTTTCTACTCTATTTTTATTTTCAATTTCATTGATTTCTCCTTGTATGTCAATAAATTCCTTCTTTCTGCTTGCTTGGGATATAATTTGCTCTTTTTTTTAGATCCTTGTTTTGGAAGACTCGATGCTTGATTTTAGAACTTTCTTTTTCTAATATAAGCATTTAAGCTATACGTTTTCTACAAGCACTGCTTTCGCTTCAGCTTACAGAATGTTGGTGGGATGTGGCAGAACTGTAACTCTCGTACAGTGCTGATGGGAATATAAAATGGCACAACCACTCCGGAAAAGAGTTTGTCAGCCTCTTAAAATATTAAACATAACTTACCATATGATCTGCTCATGCCACTTCGAGATATCTATGCAAGAGTAAAGAACATTAACTGTTATTTCATATTAGATACTTACTAAAACATGTGTCCCTGCAAAACCTTGTACACGAATGTTCATAACATCTTTATTTATAATAGCCTGAAACAACATAAACGTACATTGACAGCTGGTGGATAAGTAAACTGTAGTATATCCATAGGATCAAGCACTGTTCATTAATAAAAAGAAGTGAACTGTTGATATATGCAACAACACAGATGAATTTCAAAGGTATTATGCTGAGCGAAAGAAGTCAGACTGAAAACAGTACGTTTATATGAAACTCTAGGAAGCACAAAATAATGTTTAAGTAGATTGCAATAGAAAGTCTTTTCTATAACAATGTTAGTTCTTTAGACTTCTATAAGTCAAAAATCACATTCACTAGTGTGAAACAATTTTTTAAGCAATCCAGCAGCTTACCATTTAGGTTATTAAAGACAACAGATGCTGTTTGTCAGCATCTGATCTCCAAAGTGATCACTCCAAAGTGATCACTTCCCGGATCTCCGAAAGTGTTTTTACTGTCTTTAGGGTCACTTTTTCAATCCTGACACCATTATTCTGAATTGTGCCAGAGATATTTACACCAAGGGCAATCATGTACAGTAGTAGTTTTCTGGGTGGGTAAGAAGTGGACCTTGATTTTTTCAAGTGGGATAAGGGTGATCATTAAATGGGAGTTTGGAAAGAAAAACCCACCAAGAAAACTAGTTCTAATAAATAGTGCATATGTTCAGGATATAGGAATTGATTCCCATGAAACTTGCCCATTTATCTCCCTAAAGAATCTTTGTATACTCCTGAGGTAAGTGTATCTTATATTGAAGACTGCTGGAATACAATATTTATGTAATATTTCAAAAATAATTATAAGAACAAAATGTTTGAACTATTTTTCTATTGCTTTTAAGCATAAAGGTTTGACAGAATGGGCACCTGAGTGGCTCAATCAGTTAAGCATCCGACTCTTGATTTACACTCAGGTCCTGATCTCATGGTTCGTCGTATCAAGCCCCATATCAGGCTCTGTGCTGAGCATGTAGGCTGCTTGGGATGCTCTATCTCCCCCTCTCTCCTTGCCCCTCCCCCACTCATGATCTCCTCTCTCTCTCTCTCTCTCTCTGTCTCTCTCTCTTTCTCTCTTCCATTTTTAGGAAAAAGTTGTAACTTTTCCTAAAGTCTATAGAGGTTTCTTCATTGTGCTTTGGGGTCTAGTACTTCCTTCCAGGGACATGCGAGGCCAGTCGGATTTCCATTCCTAGTTTTTCCCCCTTTATTCAATGCTCATAGAAATTTCTGTCCTATCTCTCATCTATTTGTCTACCTATCTATCTACCTAACTTTCATTCTTTAAATACAAAATTTACCCAGGATGCATTTTGTGTTGCTATGCATACCCTGGTGTTCTTTTTAGTCCAGAAATTTTTTTCTTCAACTATTAAAATGACAAATATTGATTCAGCGAGTACTATGTGGCAAACATTCTAATGTGCTCATGAAGAAGGCAGAGTGACTCTCATTTCATAATGCTAGCTTTCCCCTTCCGTTTCATAAAACGTGACAATTTCTTAAGTTTTATTTTATTGTCTATATAAGTCATTTTCTCAAAGACGATTCTTTCTTCTAATCTTCAACAGACGCTTCTCCTGTTACTTGTAATTTTTAATTACTACATATTAGCTTTTTAAGGTTTTATGCATCTTAAGAAGGAGGGAGCTGGCAACTTTGTGCAAGAAGAGACACTTAGAATAGTTAAATTCATTATTCACAGTACACAAGATGTGTAATAGCATAATTGTGGTGGTGGAGAGAACTTCTCCCTTATACATATATATGTAGGATCAAGTGAACTTTAACATTTTTCATGGCAACTTAGGCCAAGCAACTTTGGGTGGAAATTGCAGGTGTGGATGGTGTGTACTAAAATGCTGTAGAGCAAATTCTGAAAGTTCTATGTGACACGGTTGCTTGCTGCTGGCATATTTGCAGTCCCTAAAATGAGAGAATTGTCTCCACTTCCATAATGAACGCCGAGATGAGATATACCTACATAAAATAAAATGACATGGAAGTGGCCTAGAAAGAGGTGGTATGTGTCCATTAGCAGACCAGACATTTATTTTAGGGATGCAAAATCCCCTGTAGCTGATTATTTTACTATTGACTGAATAATAACAACTTCATTGGAAAACTCTGCTGCCTGTTAAGAGGAAACATTATCTCAGATAACTTATTTTTGAAAATTAATGAAATTTTTAAAAAGATTGGATGGATCATTTTTTAAAAATCCACTATTCCTCTCTCTTTGAATTCCATTTCATTGACTACATAAAGGGATTTGAATTTTACTTTATTGCTTTGCGTATTTTAATTAAAATTTTGTATTTAATCTTGAAGAAAAGGAAGTTTTACATCACTGAAGAGACACTTGTACTTATAAGAGCTCTTTGAATAATGAAAGTACAAATCATTAGTAAATTATTTTTATGAGAAATTACATTGACTAAAATAATAACAAGATTAAATTGGGTAGGCACGCAAATCAGCATTGGTTTATTGGCCTGGAGCCTGGATATATTTGTGTTGAACCTAAATAGTTACTATCTAGTGATAAAAAAAAAATTTTATCCTCAAAGGTCAGCAAAACATTAAGAAGCCAGAAGCCTACATCCTAGAAAGGTAGGACTTTACAGGTAATTTGATTTACTTTCTCTAAGTTAATGAATGCATTAGGAAATAAAAAAGGCTGAAGACCAAAGCGTCAAGGACATTGTCACAGTTAGATACAGCATCTCATATAGTGATATTTTTTTTTTAATTTTTTTTCAACGTTTATTTCTTTTTGGGACAGAGAGAGACAGAGCATGAACGGGGGAGGGGCAGAGAGAGAGGGAGACACAGAATCGGAAACAGGCTCCAGGCTCTGAGCCATCAGCCCAGAGCCCGACGCGGGGCTCGAACTCACGGACCGCGAGATCGTGACCTGGCTGAAGTCGGACACTTAACCGACTGCGCCACCCAGGCGCCCCTTTGGATGTAAATTTTAAAAAATAAAAAATAAAATTAAAAAAAATGTAAAATAGTAAATGAGAAAAATGTAAAATAGTAAAAAAAAATATTAAAAAAAAATTTTTTTTAATTTTTTTTTCAACTTTTATTTATTTTTGGGACAGAGAGAGACAGAGCATGAACGGGGGAGGGGCAGAGAGAGAGGGAGACACAGAATCGGAAACAGACTCCAGGCTCCGAGCCGTCAGCCCAGAGCCTGACGCGGGGCTCGAACTCCCGGACCGCGAGATCGTGACCCGGCTGAAGTCGGACGCTCAACCGACTGCGCCACCCAGGCGCCCCTAATATAGTGATATTTGAATCTAAGTTGTGGGTGTAGAGGAAAGGGAGAGGTGATAAATGTGCAATGGATTTTCAACCAGTATACTCTGGGATAGCTGTCCTGGTTATTTATGGGGGTCATTCCTTCCGGATGCTTTTCCCTGAGTATATTCTTTACAGTATCAGTATCAGACTCTCTGGTGCAGCCTTTCCTACGATGCTCTGAGGCTGTCCTTCTTTGTGTTCCTTTCAGAAGCTGGAGGTTCTGGTCTGTAACTCATAATAGGCCCTCAGGCAAAGTGAGAGGAGAGCAGAGAGACCACCTACTGATGACAAAACAAAATGAATGTTTAATTTGTTGCAGTGACAAACAAGATTTAAAAATGGAGGATGATAGAATTCTTTGACAGATAAACACACACACACACAAAAGTATGGCCAACTAATCTTTGACAAGGCGGGAAAGAATATCCAATGGAAAAAACACAGTCTCTTTAACAAACGGTGCTGGGAGAACTGGACAGCAACGTGCAGAATGAAATTAGACCACTTTCTTACACCATTCACAAAAATAAACTCAAAATGGATAAAGGACCTGAATGTGAGACAGGAAATCATCAAAACCCTAGAGGACAAAGCAGGAAAAAACCTCTCTGACCTCAGCCGTAGCAATTTCTTACTTGACACATCTCCAAAGGCAAGAGAATTAAAAGCAAAAATGAACTATTCAGACCTCATGGAGATAAAAAGCTTCTGCACTGCAAAGGAAACAATCAGCAAAACTAAAAGGCAACCAACAGAATGGGAAGAGGTATTTGCAAGTGACATATCAGACAAAGGGCTAGTATCCAGAATCTGGAAAGAACTCACCAAACTCCACACCCAAAAAACAAATAACCCAGTGAAGAAATGGGCAGAAAACATGAATAGACACTTCTCCAAAGAAGATATCAAGATGGCCATCAGGCACATGAAAAAATGTTCAACACCACTCCTCATCAGGGAAATACAAATCAAAACCACAGTAAGATATCACCTCACACCAGTCAGAGTGGCCAAAATGAACAAATCAAGAGACTATAGATGCTGACGAGGATATGGAGAAACAGGAACCCTCTTGCACTGTTGGTGGGAATGCAAACTGGTGCAGCCACTCTGGAAAACAGTGTGGAGGTCCCTCAAAAAATTAAAATTAGGTCTACCCTATGACCTAGCAATAGCACTGCTAGGAATTTACCCAAGGGATACAGGAGTGCTGATGCATGGGGGCACTTATACCCCAATGTTTATAGCAGCACTTTCAACAATAGCCAAATTGTGGAAAGAGCCTAAATGTCCATCAACTGATGAATGGATAAAGAAATGGTGGTTTATATGCACAATGGAATACTACGTGGCAATGAGAAAGAATGAAATATGGCCCTTTGTAGCAACGTGGATGGAACTGGAGAGTGTTATGCTAAGTATACATGCACATATATATGGCTTTTTGTAGCAATGTGGATGGATCTGGAGAATGTTATGCTAAGTATACATGCACATATATATTTTTTAAATAAGTCAGGCTGAATTATTACCCTGAAGTTAAGAACATATTGTAGCTGTGGAGAGCCTTTACAAATCTCTCCAGGGGCTTCCAATCCATCCTGTTAACTGGGTGCAACATTAAAAAAAAGTTGTTGCACTCTGAAAAGGCACATGTATAAAAGATGTTTCTAAAGGTAATAAAGTTGCATTATATCCAGAAAAAAAAAATTGTTGCAGGAGATTGGCCTCTTCATTAGGATAGGAGCATAGGAGCCTGAGAATAAAAAATGCTAATAGCTTGGGTCCCTAATTAACCAGAGTGGCAATGCAACAATTTAAAATAGATACAGCAGGGGCGCCTGGGTGGCTCAGTTGGTTGAGCATCTGACTCTTGATTTTGGCTCAGGTCATGATCTTGCAGTTTGTGAGATTGAGCCCTGCGTCTGACAGTGCAGAGCCTGCTTGGGATTCTCTCTCTCCCTCTCTCTCTGCCTCTCCCCTACTCGTGTTTTCTCTCCCCCTTCTCTCAAAATAAATAAATAAAGTT
The DNA here is from genome assembly GCF_022079265.1 of Lynx rufus. NCBI lineage: Eukaryota > Metazoa > Chordata > Mammalia > Carnivora > Felidae > Lynx > Lynx rufus. The sequence goes on along the minus strand of NW_025814867.1, from coordinate 7,599,354 downwards.
AAAAAAAAATAAAATAAAATAGACATCACAGAAGGTAACCTGGGAGCTTTAACATTTTAGACAAAGGAATTTTTGATGTTTGCTTATAAAGTAATTCAAGAGCATAGCAAAAGTCAGCACAAAGACACAAAGTTATCCAGCACTTAAATGAGAATTTGGGGGGGTGGGGGTGGGGAGACAAGGAATGTCTGTTTTGGGGGCAGGTTACACAAAGTGGAGAGAACAGCTCTTTATGACCTCTTATTAAGAGCTAACTAAATTCTCCAAACATCAGGTTTAAGCTACTAGTTCCCTCTTTTTCATCATGCATAGGCTTCCTTTGTTCATTAATTATAATATACTTATACAGGTATATGGAAATACACACACTAAACAAATAGATGACACTATTTAAAGCTTTCAACTTTAATTTTAAAATAAAATTAACTTTATCTACATGTTACAAATCATGGTGTATAGTTACTGATTTTAGCATCTTATTTTTTCTTCCATATTTTTACTTAAATTCTAGTTAGTTAACATATAGTATAATATTAGTTTCAGAAGTAGAATTCAGTGATCTGTCACTTACATACAACACCCAGTGCTCATCATAACAAGTGCCCTCCTAATACCCATCACCCATCTAGCCCATGCCCCACCCAACTCCCTCCAGCAACCCTCGGTTTGTTCTCTATCGTTAAGGGTCTCTTATAGTTTGCTTCCTTTTCTCTCTCTTTTTTTCTTTTTCCCTTCATTTTGATTGAGAGGTTAACTTTAAGTTAGAAATAGGAAAACCTCGATATGTTAATCATTTCTAAAACACCAAATTACAAGGAACTCTCCTAAAAATAGAAGTAGATTTTAAAAAAGGAAGTAAATATTTGCAGGGTTTTTTTTTAATGGGAATAATAACCCACCGTTGTAGCCCAGAACAAAATCTGGGAGGAAGGTTATTTCAGAACCATTAGAAAACTAGGTTTGAAATGTGTTCGTGAACTGATGTGCCCAAGAGCAGAGACGGATTCACTAGAAATAACTCACTTCCCAGTATAAGGTATAGAAATCCAGTGATAGCAAAAAGTGCGAGAACAAAGATACTTGCTTGCCTACAGTCATTTATGAGCACTGTGAGCTCTTCAAGACAGGGACATGTTGGCCCACCTCCAGCAGCCAGCGAAGCTTGTGGAGCTGAGTGAGGCAGCAGTTAAGAATGAGGTGCAGAGGGGCGCCTGGGTGGCGCAGTCGGTTAAGCATCCGACTTCAGCCAGGTCACGATCTCACGGTCCGGGAGTTCGAGCCCCGCGTCGGGCTCTGGGCTGATGGCTCAGAGCCTGGAGCCTGTTTCCGATTCTGTGTCTCCCTCTCTCTCTGCCCCTCCCCCGTTCATGCTCTGTCTCTCTCTGTCCCAGAAATAAATAAATGTTGAAAAAAAAATTAAAAAAAAAAAAAAAGAATGAGGTGCAGAATCCCTGGGGAGTGAAGTCAAGGCTGAGGTATAGGGAGTATTCCTTTCCCTGGACCCAGGGACCAGGCTGAGACTTTATCCTTCTTTAGCTCTTTCTCCTTTCCTATTCTGGTTCCCTTCCTCACTTACAGGTTTTTCCTGAAGAGCACTCCATCAATAAACTGCATAACCTGGAGTCTCTCATGGTCTCTGTTCTAAGAAACCCAACTCAAGACAGATGAGCACAAGTCTGATAACACGGCCGCACTGATAGTGGAAGATTTTCTGACACTTCTCATTACTGGTTACCAAGAGGCTAGGCTTGCTTGGTTACTATCTCCCTCCCCTTCTCCCTGCATCCATCAGTCTTTCATGATTCCTCTTATTAGGGTTAAAGGAAACTTCTCTTTAGCTCTAAGATTTTGGGAATAAACTTATGCTCAAAGAGCCTGACCCTGTTCCCTAAAGGGTTATTACATGCCTATCTTCTCCCTTGTGGGGAGAAACACCCTAATAGGAGGCCAGCCAGTGCAGAGTCTGCTCTAAGAGACTGTGCAGAATCTATCTCAAGATACAAACCATTCCCCACTTCAGCTTCAAAGGTGATACAAAGTCAAGACAGGAGAAAGCCTCAGAACAGATGTTAAGGTCCTCTTTCCCCACAGTTACCAACCCGGGCCTGAGCCCTCTTGGCTCTGACCCAGGGAGGAACACCACAACACTTAAAGTTCTGGATCAGGTTCGACTTCTAAGGAGCTTTTTAGATATCTTTGCTGTCCCATCTCTTCTTCCAGGGAAAAGGTCTCAGGGTACCTAGGCGGGGAGCCTCAGTGAGCCTTTGCAAAGCCAGAGAGAAATATACTCAACACACTGTTCCCTGCTTCTGGCTTGCTTATGCAGCAAGTAAAGGCCAGCTGGAGCCCTGACCTCTATGCAGTGGCTGCAGCTGAGTCCCACTGTTGAGAGTGAGGATAGAAAGGCTGACAGATGGGCAGGGAACTAGAAGGGCCTGGTGGATGCCCCGCGAGACTCCAGAAACAGCTGCAAAGACTACACGCAGTTTGCAGGAGATAATTAGGAGGACATGAGTGTATAGCATCTACCTAAATGAGGCCACCCAGACTGTGTCTGAAGATAAAGGGACAGATGTTAATGCAAATGTGTCATCACTGCTCCTCTCAAGGGGTTATGAACCAGTTCACCTCAGCAGCTCTTTGTCTGTGGAAAAGAGGGAGATGGTGGGACAGTGGCAGACCTGATTTGTAGTCAGCCAAGGATATGTCAATCCAGCAAAGATATCTGACAAGGGGTTAAGAAAGTTCTGGAGGAACCACCAAAAGTTGCCTCGCTAACTCTCTCTATTCTTAAGATGCAAACCATCCTCGGCCCACATGTACTAGCACTGCTCCCTCACCCTTCCCAATATATTCTCCTGGTAGCTTTCATCCATAATCTTTCTATCATTGTGATTACCAAACATTAATTTGCAGAAAAATTAGCTGCCGGTGTTTTTGAGAAATGCAGACGCTTAGGTTCTTATCCTGGGTCAGAGGGAGGGAGCTGATTCTTGCTCATATCTCAACTTCGGGATCTTTAGTAGTTGGAAGGAAGAAATGATCAACATTTGCACATAAAATGGCGAGAAACCAATACATCCTTCCATTGTAGTTGCCTCTCCACGACAAATGCCAGGTCTTGGATCTTCACAGTCGTAGGACTGAGCCTCTTGTATAATTCATTCTGGCTGAAGAGAAAAGTGGATGAGGTACTGGGAGGCTAGGAAAGATCATGGTGGGAGACGGTGAGATGCTAGGAAGCTTGCTGTCATCTCTACAGTTTTGTGCAAAACCTCACGAAAATCTATCTTTCTCCACATCATGGCAGGACACAGGTTGATAAAAAGAAAAAGATATTAGAATAAGTGCCTACATAGATGGAGTTCTTTGACTCTGGTCCACATTGTCATTGTCCTGCCATGTATTATAGATCTTTGCTGGACACAAACTCTTAACTGTTTAAAAACTATTTCGGGAGCAAATAAAATACTGGCTCTTCCACCTAACTCTGGGTCAAGTATGAGGCCTCTCCTGGGGAGGTCTTGACCCTCCCACCAGATCTCTAGGATTAGACATGTGAATTACAGTCCCATTGGTCCTTACAGTGGCCTCACAGATGAATGGTCTGTCAAAGGTCTTTCCCAGCCTCTTCAATTTGTAGATGAAGAAGCCTCTCCAGGAACAAATGTTTCCATGAGATGTTCATTCTAAAGACATGTTCATTCTAAAGATTTCAGGAGTCACTCTCTAAGAAGCCTCTCTATCCTCCTGGACAAGATGGGTTTTAATCAGCCCTGATTACCCTGCTTCCTTCTGCATTAAGTATTCACCATATTCCACTGTCTTTAAAATGGTTGGTTATCCATTTGCTGGTTGGTTATTCATCAAATGGTTGATGAATCATTTGCTTGCTTGGTTCAAACAAAAATCTCTGTGTTCAGAAACAATACCTTTGACAATGCCATCAGTGGTTTTGTGCAGCCATGCAAACTTGAATATGGAAACAGAGAGAACTACATTGCTCTGCATATGAATTGAGAGGAGAAGACGAGGAGCCTACAGGAAGATGGCTGGAGGAGAGCAAGGAAATTCTGCAACTGCAAGTCCCAGAAGAGAGAATTAGAAGATATCTAGGAATTTTTGAGTGAAACACATCTATCGTGCTATGTAAAGTACTTCCTCCACCTCTCTTACAAATTCTTTAGCAAAATCTACACTTGCAGATAGGATTTGGAATTGGGGAAAGAAGTCAATAGTGTTGTGAGGCTGGCTTTGGGGTGAGACCAGAGGCCGGGAACCCATGGCAGGTGGAATGACAAGATGCAGCGCATACATTACACTAAGAATTAAAAGTGCGAGGCTCTTGAATTATCAGTTACACTTGAAATAATGATAGTACTTAGAAAGAAGACTAGAAGGCCTTTGACCCTGGGAAGCACTCCTAAAAGAGAAAGACCAAAGACATTGCCATGGACTGCCCCACTCACAACGAAAAGGTAAAGCTCTATAAGAAACAACTACAGTCACAATCTCGCGGTCCGTGAGTTCGAGCCCCGCGTCGGGCTCTGGGCTGATGGCTCAGAGCCTGGAGCCTGTTTCCGATTCTGTGTCTCCCTCTCTCTCTGCCCCTCCCCCGTTCATGCTCTGTCTCTCTCTGTCCCAAAAATAAATAAAAAACGTTGGAAAAAAAAAAAAAAAAGAAACAACTACAGTTATGCAGACTGACCTACTTGAGGCTGGTAATTGGTAAACTGCCCCTTAGCTGGGAGACCCTACAGAGTAGTGGTTAGAGAGGGTGGTTCCGAACTCAGACGCTGCTCGCTTCAAACCTTGGCTGGCTCCAGCTCTGTCTTGGACATGTCACTTAATTTATCCTCATTCTCCCCATGAAGCTTCTTATTAATCCAATTTTTATTTTGGAGACAGTCCAACCAACTCTCAAAATTCTTTTCTCTAGGACCGCAGTTTTACTAGAACACTAGTCCAGCATGAACTGGAAGTAAATGAGGTATAGAGGATTGTGTTCTAAACCATTTTGGTGGCACTTCCTGTCCGACCCAAGAATTTGGAGCCTCTCTCCACTGCACCTGGAGAAGTCTTCTCAAGTCCCTTAAAAAAAAAAAAAGAGGTATTCGATGAGCTGGTTTTAAAATAAAAAATAGTTAAAGAGTATTGAGGGAGATGGAAAGAGGGAAGAGAAGGAGAAAGAGAGATGGAGAATCAATGGGGCTGGGGACAGATGAGGCTCAGTGGCAGATGATGGGAGAAGGTAAAAGCACTCCTCAGCAAGTGTGTGGTAGAAACTATTCACAAAGCTGCCCCATCTGGGCAGTGTACCCGAGACTCTTAGTCCTTTAACTGAGAGTACTATGACATGAAAAAAATGATGCATGGTGGGTATATCATTCCATGGGGCCATCACACCTATCTTTTCTTTTCTTTCTTTTTAATGTTTATTTTTGAGAGAGAGAGAGAGAGAGAGAGAGAGAGAGAGAGACAGAGCACAAGTGGGGGAGGGGCAGAGAGAGGGAGACACAGAATCTGAAGCAGGCTCCAGGTTCCCAGCTGTCAGCACAGAACCCGACGCGGGGCTCGAACTTATGAACCATGAGATCATGACCTGAGCCAAAGTTGGACACTCAACTGACTAAGCTACCCAGGCATACCACCCCACCCCCACCCCCGCCACGCACACACCTCTCTTTTCTGCACTCTAAGCCCCTATATTGACAGTCAGTTCTTACTTATTACTATAGATTGATTCTCTGGGCACCGTTTCTTTCTCTTTTTCGTATTTATTTTCCCTGAACACACAGCTCATAGTCTGGGCCACTCTTCAAAGCTACGTTAAAAAAAAAAGAGAGAGAGAGAGAGAGATTGGGAGTGCGAATCAACATACAAATTGTCTTCTGGAAACTTGCAGTGATCACAAGACTTTATAAGTGGTGTCATGTGGCTTGAAGATCTCTAATGAATTAAGATTTGTTCTCGCTTTTCCATTGATATGATAGGAGATTTAAATGAAATAATGCACGTAAAGCACTTAGACTATGCCTGGCACATGGTGAGCACTACAGAAAAAGTACCTGTTGTTTCAAAATTACTGCCGTCACTACTGCTTGAGGGTTAGGTAATAAGCAGCAAACGCAAATTCTCACAAGTGGTACCCACTGGACTCTGATGTTTCCCCGGCCCACATTTCAGAGGGCCTGTGGGAGAGTGGCAGGTGTCAAGGGTATGTCCTTTGACCTGAGCCCGGAGGGAACACAGTGCGTGTGGCAGTTCTGTTCCCCGGCTCTTCCCATGCAAAACTTCTCGAACCTTTCCTCAGCCATAACAAGTTCGAAAATTAGTGGAGAGATGTGTAACAAAGGAAAAAGGATCTCTGAATGGCTTTAAATTCTTCCCTTTGGGACGCCTGGGTGGCGCAGTCGGTTGAGCGTCCGACTTCAGCCAGGTCACGATCTCGCGGTCCGGGAGTTCGAGCCCCGCGTCGGGCTCTGGGCTGATGGCTCAGAGCCTGGAGCCTGTTTCTGATATTGTGTCTCCCTCTCTCTCTGCCCCTCCCCCGTTCACGCTCTGTCTCTCTCTGTCCCAAAAATAAATAAACGTGGGAAAAAAATTAAAAAAAAATAAATTCTTCCCTTTATTTTTGGACCTCAGGTTTCTTATTTTAGAGAACTAAAGTCGTAAAGAATGCAGGAAAAATAATTTCATAGTTTACTCATTTAAATGTTATATAACAATTCTTCCCATATATCTTCAACATCTTCTAAATCCTTCTCAAACAACTTAGCAACTGAATGACAAAAAATACCTTTACATATCAAAATGTTGTAGCATACTATCAAGCAGCATTGGCATTCTTAGCGTAAAAGGCTGATTAATCTCTTCTGTGAACCTATTGATTTAAAGGTGTAACACTTTTTATCATTGTTATATCAAAATGCCAAATGAGGGGAAGAAACTCTGGTTAATTTAGGAATATGACAACGATTTCACCTTTCGTTTTCCTTTACTTTTTAAAAATAACACTTTTTTCCTCTTCTTTTTTTGAGATAGAGTTAACCTAGAACATGGTAATTGTGAAATGATCACCACAGAAAGTCTAGTTAACATCCATCACTATGCATAGTTACAAAAAATTTTTTTCTTCTGATGAGAACTTTTAAGATCTACTCTTCAGTAACTTTTGTTGGGGGAAGTCACTGACAGGATGTGACTGCCAGTTGACCCATAAGACCTAAGCTGGGCATTTGAGGCTCCTCACCCCCTCCCCAGTCCTTGGAATGTGGGTTTGGCTTGCCTTTCCCGCTCTCGGAGCCTGCTCCAAGGACACAGCCTTAACATAATGGTGTGATGTTGAGAATACTTGCATGGCATATGTGAATAAACCCAGTTAAGGCCTCTCTATAAACTTTTAAGATTTGGCGTGTGAGTACAAGGACCCACTTGACACACTGCTGCCCAAGGCAAACCTGGTACGTAAGAAACCTGCCACCTACCGCTCTGGAGCGGTCTGCCTCCTTCTTCACCTCTCCCTGCCCTCCAGTATGGGGGCCAGTTTCAGATTTTACCCTGGAAGCTCCCGAGGGGGTTGTGAACAAAGAACTTTCATATACACAATACAGCATTACTAACTATAGCCACCATACTTTCCCATCATCGATCTATTTTATAGCTGGAAGTCCTACTTTCTACGTTATTTATGGAAAGAGTCCCCCTCCTGTTGGGAATATGACAACCTACCCATCATTCCATTCCATGCAGAATGCTACTGCAGTTACAGCACCACCTGATATGATCCCATCCTCTAATTACACCACCCATCTCCATGGATTTTGAACCAACTGAGAGGTTGGAATTGAATCATAGTATCCACTTTATTGTTAGTGAAATTACAGAATATGATTCAGACCTGAGGCCAAACTCTGTTTTCAAAGACCTCTTCCACCCCCCACCCAACTTAAATGTAGACCTTGCTACTACACAAAGGGTCAGGGGTAGGGGGGAAATCATCTGCACAGGGGACTCCTATAGTCATGTGGATGATGGATCTGGAATGTACCTCAAGCCCCATCAGATGGGTGGACAAGGGGCCCAACCCAGGTGTACTTGCCATTAGAAGGAGGGGGAGACAAAAGAAAATAACAGCCTGTGTCCATGAGGCTCAGCCAGAGAGAGGGCCATGTCTTTTAATCTCGCCCATCAGGTAAGTCACTTCTCCTGCCATGGAAAGTGTGTAAGGGCAAAGGGTCTTCCCAATGGAAGTACTTCCCAATGGAAGTACTGACAGATCCTATCCCACGGACCAAATCAGTATCTCTTACTCTACAGGCACATCATCTGTGAGGAAACGTCGCAAATGAAGCTATAAAATTTGTTCCAAGTTCAGAACAATCAGATTATTATATATTTTTGGAGAGCCCAAACAGTAGAAATTATTTTTCCGACCTCTGGGCCTTCCTAACCAGTCCTAAACATTCAAGTCAAAAGCGTCTATGTCTATGTATATGTCATTGCAAATGTCTAAATCATCTCACAGGTCTTGGGGACACACAGCATATTCTTTTTTACTTTTCATTTTGAAATGAAGGAGAGAATCATTGCTATTTTTTACAGCTTTATGGAGAGATAATTGACACAATAAAGGACATATATTTAAAAAGTACAATTTGGGGCGCCTGGGTGGCTCAGTTGGTTGAGTGTCCGACTTCGGCTCAGGTCATGATCTCGCAGTCCGTGAGTTTGAGCCCCGCGTCGGGCTCTGTGCTGACAGCTTAGAGCCTGGAGCCTGTTTCAGATTCTGTGTCTCCCTCTCTCTCTCTGCCCCTCCCCCATTCATGCTCTCTCTCTGTCTCAAAAATAAACGTTAAAGGGGCGCCTGGGTGGCGCAGTCGGTTAAGCGTCCGACTTCAGCCAGGTCACGATCTCGCGGTCCGGGAGTTCGAGCCCCGCATCGGGCTCTGGGCTGATGGCTCAGAGCCTGGAGCCTGTTTCCGATTCTGTGTCTCCCTCTCTCTCTGCCCCTCCCCCGTTCATGCTCTGTCTCTCTGTGTCCCAAAAAAATAAATAAAAAACGTTGAAAAAAAAAATTAAAAATAAACGTTAAAATTAAAAAAAAAAATAAATGAATAAATAAAAAGTACAATTTGATGACATCCATATAACAATCACCACAGTTAAGGCCATTGTCCCAAAAGTTTTCTCATGCCTTTGGTAGCCCATACCTCATCCCCAGCAACAAGTGATCTGCTTTCTGCCAGTATAGATGAGTTTTTATTTTATATAAATGGTTGCATACCATTTGCAATCTCTTTTTGTCTGGCTTTTTTCATTTAGCGTAATTATTTTTTTACCCCTCCGTGTAGTTGCATGTATCAGCTGTTCATCTTTATTGCTGAGTAGCTTTCCATTATATGCATGTATCACAGTTTGCTTATTCTGTCCTCTGTTGCTGGACATTTGGATTGCTTCCAGTTTGTGGCTCTTACAAATAAAACCACTGTGACCACTCAACGTTCAAGTCCTTGTGTGAACATATGCTTTTGTTGCTTTTGGGAAAATACCTAGGATTGGCTGGATCATTATATGACAAGCATATGTTTAATATTTAAAGAAACCGTCAAACTGTTTTCAAAATTGGCTGGTTTTTTCTTTTCATTTGGACAAATGGAAAGAAATCCTTGGTGTTTTGCATTTCACAATGGAGCCTTATTTGCATTTTTTTCTTATATTCCCTAGGAAATGTTTGTCTTCATTTGTTGTAAGTCTTCTGATTTCCTGGGATTTTTGTTTCAGTTATTACATTCTGGCCCTTCTACTGGCCTGTTTATCGTCTGAAAAATAGGGGAAAGTCACTGACCTGGGGGTCTTTGGTTCAGAGACTTACTGTGAACAGTAATGGAGATTTCAGGAAGTTTTCAAACAAAACACCTCACCTGTGGTGGGCCTAGATTTACTACCTATGTTTGTGAGCGGGGGTGGGATTACGTTGTTTGAAAGTCAGGGATGGGACCCTGGCACGGGAGAAAAACAAAACAAAAGAAGAAGCTCTGTGCCTTTCAGCTGCACTGCGATCTCCTGAGCCCACGCACATTTGTTCCAAGTCTCTTAGATGTCAAGCACAGGAAAATTTATTATGCTCCTCAAAGCCCTCAGTGACTTGTAGCAAGAGAAAGGAGACATTTTTTAAAGCTTAAAAACACTCTCATGAAATGGGGAGAACAGCTTTACAGGACGACTCAGGAACTGGAAGGGGTAGGAGCCAACCACCCACCGGAAGGAGCAGCCATCATGGGACCTCAGTTTCTGACCTAGCTTGAGCTGTTTGAAAGCACAGAGGCCTTCCTAAGTTTAGTTTACTCTGATTTCCGAGAAAATTACAACACGAATTCACTAGGAAGATGGATGTCTGAATTACAAGCTTCAAACAGACATGGCCCCTCCGTCCCAGTGCTCTTACTGTTGGGAAGAAAAACTCATTTACCAAAGTCTCTGAAGTGTGAAGGCAAGCTTCTGGCCTCTCTCCCCTGCTTGGCCTCTTCCCTCCAGGCCTTCGACAGGGCAGCCTGCTTGGGAAAGCAAGGAAAATGAAGTCTGATGCCTGGAGTGTGAAGGAAGGTTGTCCAAGGCCTGGGGAGATCAGTCAGCAACCAGGATGGGGCCTCTCTGCCAGAGGGGAACGGAGTCTGGACGGCTGGCTGGAGAGAGGAGAAAAGGACTTTATATTTACTCTGGCTGTCACTCACAATCAGTGACTCAGAGATGAAGGGAACAGTCAGGAGGAGACAGAGCCTCTCAGCAAAGGGAGCCCTGGGAGCTGAGTCACCCGTCCCCCTCCCCCACGCCCTCCTCACTGAAGCCCTCTCCCCAGACGCCCTGCCTCTTCAAGCCAACTTCACACAGCCTTGAAATGATCTGGGAGTCTGGCTTCAACTGGAAGCGTGTGTTTGCCAAATTCATTCTACTTCTGCCCAGTTAGTTTGAAAATTTTGCCTGGTGTGAGCAGGAGAAGCCCATTTTGTTTATCTGAAGGCATTTGCTCTTTCTCTGCCCATCCCCCACCTTATAACAACTACAAAATAATGAAAAACCCCATCTTCCCCATTTTCAATCTGATCCTTGTAGGAATCCTAATATCAGTTTTGCAATTCTTATTATCACTGCACACACATTATTCCATGTGATATTACATTGCCATTAGAGGTAGCGAGCAGGCAAGAATGTCCCAGAAACATATGTAAGGACACATATATCAAAGCAATGACAATATTTCGTTATTTAATCTACCACAGGCTGGCTGGCCTAGAGTTGGGAATTCGGTTATATCCAGTAGACACATATTTGAATATACATATACATTATGAATAAACATTCTGTGTGCCTACCTATCTATACATCTATCTAGACTACATATGGATATAGATATTGTGGTGGGTAGAATTTGAAGATGGGCTGAGCTTCCCAGCTCCCTGGTGTGCATGCACTTTATAGCCCCAGCACTGTGAACATGGTGGGTTTCGCTATGTGATCAGGTTAATTTATGGGGGACAGTTGTCTTTAAGGGAAGATTTCCCAGGTGGGCCTGACCTGTTCACAGTAGCCCTTCAAACCTGGGTCTAGAGGTTGGAGTTCAAAGTCAGGAAGATTCAAAGCATGACAAACATTCCGAGTGAGGAGGGATTTTCTGTTGAAGATAGAGAGGATCATGTGGGGAGGAATGTGGACAGCCCCTCGGAATGAGAGTGACCCCAGCTGACAGCCAGTAAGGTTCAGTCCTGTGACTCCTACCAGGACCTGAGTCCTACCAGACTTCCGACCTACAGACTGTGTGTTATTAAATGGGTGTTATATTTAAAGCTGCTAAATGTGTGCTGATTTGTTATACAGCAGGAGAAAACTATATACATATATAAATATAAATATATACTCTATTTTTAATTTCAGCCGTGTCCCTGGGATATAGTTCCCAAAGCTAAAGTGGTTCTAGTTTTCTTTAAACTCACCAATATATGATCTCATTTTATTTCTCTACTTCGATGGGCAGAAGTTGGTATTTATTAAGCAAGTTCTTGGGAAAACCTTCAGGTTATATGACTGTTCATATCCAATGACTCTGAAAAATCCCTTCCTGTTAACACAGCCTGTGAAAACTAGCATAATTGGGTTCTGTGCACTTTTCTAACTTCTAATGCTACCCTAGCTATATCAGTCAGGATTCGACCAGAGAAGGAGAGCTCATGAGCAGGCCCCAAGCTTGTGCCCAAGCTGTTAGCCACAGAGGGAACTTTTTTTTTCTTGCTGGCTCTCTCTCAGAAGCCTCAGCCCTGTTTTTTTTGTTTGTTTGTTTTGTTCTTTTTTAATTTTTTTTTTCAACGTTTATTTATTTTTGGGACAGAGAGAGACAGAGCATGAACGGGGGAGGGGCAGAGAGAGAGGGAGACACAGAATCGGAAACAGGCTCCAGGCTCTGAGCCATCAGCCCAGAGCCTGACGCGGGGCTCGAACTCCCGGACCGTGAGATCGTGACCTGGCTGAAGTCGGACGCTTAACCGACTGCGCCACCCAGGCGCCCCTCAGCCCTGTTTTTAAGGATGTCCAACTGATTAAGTCAGGCTGACTCAAATTATCCAGGATAATCTTCCTTACTTAAATACAACTGATTAGGGTCATTAATTACATCTTCAGAATCCCCATACATCAACACCTAGATTGGCATTTGAATAACTGGGGGTTATAGCATGGAAAAATTGACCCAGCAAAAGCCATCACTCCCTTGGCTCAGATATTAGGTCCAGCCTCCTGAATTTTATTTTTCTCTTCTTAAAACATCTTTATCTGTTGTTCTAAGTGCTGGCCTCAAAAATGAGTTGGGAAGTGTTCCTTCCTTTTTTTATTCTCTTAAAGAGCTGTGTGATACTGGTATTATTTCTTCCTCAAATGGTGGCTAGAAGTCACTGGTAAAGCCATCTGGGCCTGGCGTTTTCCTTGTGAGAAGCTCTTTTTAAATTTTGAATTCAATGTCTTTAATAGACACAAGGCTCTTCAGACTTTTAACTTCTTTTAGTGTCACTATCAGTAATTCTGTCTTCCAAGGAATTATGGATTTCATCTAAGGTGCCACATTTCTTGGCATAAAATAATTCATAGTATTCCTTGGTAACTTTTTAGTATCTGTATGTTCTGTAGCAATATCCCTTCTTTCATTTCTGATAGTACTTTCTCTTCCTCTCAGTCCTATGAGAGGTCCATTAGGATAGATAGGATTCGTCAATTTTATGGATCTTTTCAAATAACCCACTCTTGGTTTCTTTGCTTTTCTCTATTGTGTGACTGTCTTCCATTTCACTGACTTCACTTTACTATTTCTTTCCCTTTGCCTTCTTAAAGTTTAATTGCTCTTGTTTTCTATCCTTTTTAAAAGATGAAATTCTACATCACTGATTTTGTAGCATTCTTTTCCAGAGCTGGGACTCCACCTAAGGACTTCTTTGGCTGGTATATTAGGTTTTAGTGGTCATTAGTTCAGCTCTTCCACAAGAAGAGCTTTTAGATCTGTTTTTAGATCTTCTTTTGGAGTTTTTTTTTTTTTTGACTTGGGGGTCATATAGAAGTGTGTTGTTGGGGCGCCTGGGTGGCGCAGTCGGTTAGGCGTCCGACTTCAGCCAGGTCACGATCTCGCGCTCCGTGAGTTCGAGCCCCGCGTCAGGCTCTGGGCTGATGGCTCGGAGCCTGGAGCCTGTTTCCGATTCTGTGTCTCCCTCTCTCTCTGCCCCTCCCCCGTTCATGCTCTGTCTCTCTCTGTCCCAAAAATAAAAATAAAAACGTTGAAAAAAAAAAAAAAAGAAGTGTGTTGTTTAATTTCTGAATACGTGGGTACTTCCCATGTATCATTTTATTGTTGAACTTTTAGTTTAGTTCCATTGTGGTCAGATAACATATTCCATACGATTTCAGTCCCTTTCAATTTATTGAGATTTTTAGGGGTCCAGCATATGGTGTCTGTTGGTGAACGGTCCCTATGCCCTTCTGAGGACTGTGTATTATTCAGTGAATAATGAAGTGAGGTTTTCTCTAAATGTGTAGTTGGTTAAATTATGTGATAGTATTGCAAATTCTCTATGCATTATTTTTTATTTAAGTGTCCAAATAGTAACTAGATAAGAGGCATAAATTCTCCAACTATAACTATAGATTCATCCATTCCTTTTTTTAGTTCTGTGATTTTGCTTCATGTATTTTGAATTGTTGTTCATAGAAACAATGATTTAGGACCCCTATGTCTTTTTATGAACTGAAAGATCTCTCTTGAACTGTACTTTGAATATTAATACAGAGACTTTGGCTTTCTTATGGCTGCTATTTACATATCTGTAACTACTCACAGTGTACCTTGCTTTAATATAATAATTCGTTATATCTAATCTAAGAATCTTATAACAAAATATTTTCATTTACCCTCTTCCAGTCACCTGTTTTGTTTCCACATAAGTTTTTACCCTACAATACATTATTATTGCTCTTTTTTTTTTAAACATTATCAATGAGAAAAAGCTTTGTGGTTTACCCACATATTCACCGTTTCTAGCAATCTCTGTTCCCTTGTGTAAATCCGGGTTGCACTCTGGCATTGTTTCATTTTTGCCCTTCTCTCTGAATGACTTCCTTTAGTGCAGGTCTGCTGGCAGTAAATTCCCTCAGCTTTCGTTGATCTGAAAAGTCCATATTTCATCCTAATTTTTAAAAGATACTCATGCTGGATATATAGTTCTAAGCTGACTGTTTTATTCTTTCAGCACATGAAAGATGCTGTTACATTGGCTTCTGATAGCATTGTGTTTGATAAGACATAAGTAGAGATTCTTATCATTAGTGTCTATGTGTATTTTCCCCCTGCTTCTTTCAAGACTTACTCTTTATCTTGCTTTTTATCAGTTTGAATATGATGTGTTTATGTGGGGCTTTCCTTGTATGTAACCAGCGTGGATTTGTGTAGCTTCCTGAACTTCTGGATTGATTTTTTTTTTTAAATCAAAATTAGAAAATTTTCAGACATTTCTTCAAACATTTTTTTGTACAATCTCTTTCCTCTTCTTCTAGGATTCCAATTATTCACGTATCAGACCACTTGTTGTTGTTCCCCAAGTCACCAAAGATGTGTATTTTTCCAATGGCTTCTTCTTTCTGTTTAATTTGCATAGTGTCTATTGATCTATTTTTAAGTTCGCTGATCATTTCTTTTTCAGTGTCCGCCTTGTGTTAAGCTCATCCAGGGAATTTCAAATATTGTACTTTTCAGTTCCTGAATTTCTCTTTAGTTGTTTTAGAAAATAGTTTCCATCTCTTCCCTGAGATTATCCATCTGTTCATTCATTCAGTCTGTCTTTTTCTTTATTTTCCTAAATTTATCTACATAAATTTTTAAGGTCCTTGTCAGCTAATTCCAGCATGTGTATTTTCCATGGATGTGTTTCTCTTTACTTTTTCTCCCTCCTGGTAATAGCTCACATTTTCCTGCCTTTTTGTATGTTTCAAAAATGTCTATGTTCTGAACATTGTGGCTGTTATGTAGTTGAGAGTTTGCGTTATGTTAGCTTTAAAAAAAAATGTTGAGCTTTGTTTTGGCCAACAATTCCTTTACTGGAGACTTAGCTTGATCTTATCAAATCTTGATTTTAACTTTTCTTTGGAGGGGTATAGAGTATCTCCCCCCTTATTTTGTGGCCTTTATAGGATCTCAGCAGAATTTTTAGGTGCACAATGAGATCATTCCACTCTGACTGGTCGGAATTCTAAACCGTATCTATCTTTGTCATCTCTAAAATCTGTTCATCTCAAAGGTGAATAGAATCTCTGTTCACCTTACAGCCGAGTAGCTGTTCTCTGCCAAGCCTTTTGGAGTCTTGTTCTGCTTATGTCCATTTTAGTATTTGACCAGACTTCAAGGGGTTCCTATGCATATTTCTTGGGTTCCTTCTCTGTACGCTCCCTCTTCTCTGCTTCCCTGCTCAGCAAATTCCAGTTGCCTCCAAAGCTCTGATTTTCAGTATGTGTTTCCTTTGCTCAGGTAGATAACTGATCTCTGCTTGTGCTCTCTTCCCTACGCTACCATTTTGGAAGTGCCCTCAAGATGCCTCAGATGCCAGGATGTATGTGGGGTTCACTTCATGTGTTTTTTTTTCCTTTTTCTAAAGGATCACAGATCTGTGTTGTCTGTGGTCCAAAGTCTTAAATATTTCTTCACATATTTTGTCCGGTTTTGGAGATGTTCACACCAGGAGTGTAAGTCTGACGCCCATTGTTCTGTCATGTTCAGAATCAGAAGTTTTCTTCAATTATCTTAAACACTTAAAATGTGTAGTTTCTGTCAGATTATTATATCATATATGTAGTTTTTTCATCATGGTGAATTATTTCCTCCTGTGTCTTGTAATTTGGGATTGTGAGCTAATCATTAACAGAACTTTATCTGTGAGAATTCTATAGAGTACAAGCTGAGGACATATTCTTCGGAGTAATTTATTTTCTTTTCTTCCAATGGCCAAGAGTATTACTGTAAATTTACACATTACTTTCTTGTATCATTTAGTTAAAACATTTTTTTAACCTAAAGCCCAGGTCAGGGACAGGCCCACATTCTTAGTCTCAGTTGAGGGACTTTCTTTTTATCCCCCACACCCAATGCTAGTGAGGGGATAAAATTGATTTTTTCCCCTAGGTTGCCCTTTCAGTTAAGGCAGATAGTGGAGCCTATCAAAGATTCTAGCTTTATTCTAGGATCTTGGTTCTGCCTTTCATGGGCCTGGGCTTTATCTCCCTTCCCTACCTTTCCATCACAGCCCAATTCTTTAGGTCAGTCCTTAGGCGAAACTAACTACTCTTCTCACCACCAGACATCTGTGGAAGCCACAGACATAAACTCGTGAAGTTTCATCTCTGGTATCTAGTTTTCTTAGTTTCTGACAGTTGACAATTTCCAAAATGCTTAGTAATACAATTCAAAGATGTTATATTTGCCATCATTTCTTAATGTTTTTAGTAGGAGGAGTTTTAGACTTCTCATTCCACAACATTGCTGAAACTAGAACTTTCTTTTATATATTCTTTAAAAATTAAATATGGCTTAAAAAATTAAATATGGTAAGTTACTTGCATGGCCTGGGCCATGTTAATGATCTCAACATGCTCAGTCTTCTGTGATTATTCAAATTTATTGCCAATTGCCTTCTTTTAAGCTTAGGAGAATAATTTATTACTAACATTTGCCCCAATCCAACCGAAGAAAAAATACTTATGATTTTACCGTGCATACAATCCCTCTGAACATAGCCAACTTGCGCATAGCCAACTTGCAGCCTCATTGCAGAGACACTGAATCTCAAAGGAAATATCCATCTCATCCATTTAATGGGTGCTTGGAGTCTTTGGTTTTTGAATAGCATAACTAGGTATTATAAGACTAGGAATAAAAATAGGAAACTAAGAATAAGGAAACTAGGAATGGTGAATAGGCTTTTTCCTTCCCTGTATTTAAGCAAAGCTGATCTTAAATGAATTCAGAAGTTTGAATTCCCTCTCCATCCAGCATCATTATTTCATTACTTAATATACACTTGTGGCATGGATTAGATTTCTGGTACTTCTCTACCAGATTCAATATTTCACTGGAAAATGTATTTTGAAAACACTATTTGTTTTTATTTTGTATATTCATAATGATGAAATATCAAAAAAGGAAACTCGAAATATAGGATAAGAAACAAGAACTAGGGGCAGCTGGGTGGCTCAGCTGGTTAAGCATCCAACTCTGGGTTTCAGCTCAGGTCACGATCTCATGGTTCTTGAGTTTGAGCCCCACATCAGTCTCCATGCTGGCAGTGCTGGACCTGCTTGGGATTCTCTCTCTCCCTCTTTGCCCCTCCACCACTCATGCTCTCTCTCTCTCTCTCTAAATAAATAAATAGACTTAAAAAAAACCAATAACTTACTTAAAGCATAAACATTGGTAGGAAATGTCTTTCCCTGTAGTTCTAAACACGTGGCACATAAAATCATGCCTCTCACTCCCCCGCCCACCACAAACTATTTGATATGCTATTACAATGCATTTTATAAAAATCTTAGTCTAATAAATGGACTACAGTATTACTTACCATTTTTGGTAGTTGGGAGTTTGAGTTTCTATCAGTTAGGATTGCCTTGAGCTGTCCAACAATAAGTTGGGAGATACAGGGTCTGAGAAGGACACAGCAGCTCAATTTTTCTGTCAGGAGTCCAAGTTCCTTCTATGTCCCTGCTCTATCATCCTTAACATATGCTTCTTGTCTCCATATTTACATGTCCACTATTTGCTTAAAAAGGCTTTTAATGTGAAATTACTGGGCCCAAGGGCATGAATTTTTTAAGGCTCTTTTTATATTCTTTCATAAAGTTTATACTACATCTTTTTTACTAATATACAATGCTATCGGATTCACATTTAAGATTCTGTTTACTTCAGCTTCTCCAACGTGGCATATCATAATTATGGTTACTAGATGTAGATGTTGTGGCCTTAAATTAGCTCCACTGCACACAATGCAAGTACAATACATTGTTTTATTTTTACGAGACACATTCAATTGGGCCCCAAGCTCCCACTTGCTATACTGGTGATGATCCAATATCAGTCATTCTGGAGTTACACAAGAGTCTTAGAGGCTTAACTGACCAGTAGGTGGGGAGGGTCAGTACTTGAACTCAGGCAGACAGGTTCTAGCACCAAAGCTTTTAAACATTATACTATGTCACAGTTCCGAAGACAAAAAGTAAGTAACATATATCGTCTGAAGTAGAGTTATTGACACGGACAATGCACAATCAATATCTTCATTAAGATAAAAGGATAGATTAGTAATATGATGCAGAACAAGTAGTCACATGAAAGAAGCAAGTGGATGTATGACTCAAAATAAAGAACTCAACAATTAGGACAAAGAAGAAATGGAGAGGCAAAGAACAAACAAATAATCTAGAACTAAAGGTGACAAACTATGGGCCATGGGTCAAGTCTAGCCCACCAACAGACATTTTATTGGAAAAACTGGCAAGCACAAGAAAAGATGTCCTATGTCATTAGTCCTTAGGGAAATGTGAAATCATGGGAAATCCATGGGAAATGGAATCATGATAAGACAATATATTATCTACATACTTATTAAAATAACTAAAATAAAAAATATGATGTGATGGAATGACTTCCTTACCCCTCCCCGAGCTGGACATGGGGTAAGTGGACAGAGGCCTCCAAACAGGGGCCTCACCATGCCTCACCTCTGAATTCATTTGTTCCACATCCCTGCCTCTCCAGTGTCTTCTTCTCCCACTTCTCCTCTCTCTGTGCCTCAGTCTCTTGCCAGAAGAAATGGGCTGAATACTCAGGAAGGCTATCTGAGGAGGGGAGAGGGCTTAGAGGGGAGTTCTGTCCACTCCACACCCCTAGCCACATGGGCTCCAGCCAGGGCTGGGGAAGGAAGGAGGTGGCTCTGTGCTGTTTCACTTTAGCCACCCTTCCTGTCCCCTCTTTCTTTACCACTGCTGTTCACAGTGAGTAGGAGGGAGGTGCAGTGTCCAACCCCTGCTCCCAGGTCTGTGTTTACTTGGGTTTTAAATGACTGGTTGGGATAAAAAAAAAAAAAAACCCTAAAGAAATAAAAGTTACAATAGACACCAGAGGGAAAAGCCTCGTTATCACATCATGCCACACTATCACACAACACATTGAGGGGTTGGTCCCAAATGCTGGCAAGGATGTGGAGAACTGGATTCCTCAGATATTGCTGGTGAGAACATAGAATGATACAGTCACTCTGGAAAATAGTTTGACAGTTTCTGAAAAAACAAAATACGTATTTACCATATGACCCAGCAACCATACTCATGAGCATTTCCTCCAAAGAAATGAAAGCTTATGTCCATGCAAAACCTTGTATATGAATATACACAGCAGATTCATTGGTAAAAGCTAAAAATTGGGAACAACTCAAATGTCCTTAAATGGGCCAATCGTTAAACACACCGTGGTACTGCTGTAGCCAAAAGGAGCAAACCATTGGTACATGTAATAAGTTGAATGCATCTCAAGGGCATTGTGCTGAGTGATAAAAGCCAATCTCTTAAAATTGCATACGATGTGGGGCGCCTGGGTGGCGCAGTCGGTTAAGCGTCCGACTTCAGCCAGGTCACGATCTCGCGGTGCGTGAGTTTGAGCCCCGCGTCAGGCTCTGGGCTAATGGCTCCAAGCCTGGAGCCTGTTTCCGATTCTGTGTCTCCCTCTCTCTCTGCCCCTCCCCCGTTCATGCTGTCTCTCTCTGTCCCAAAAATAAATAAACGTTGAAAAAAAAAATTAAAAAAAAAAAATTGCATACGATGTGATTCCATTATAGAACATCCTTGAAATTACAAATTAGAGATTGAAAACAGATTAGTGGTTGGTAGGGGATGAATTTGGCTATAACGGGGTAGCCCAGGGATCTTTGTGGTGCTGGAATACTTCTGTATCTTAACTGTGGTAGTGGTTACATGATATACACACGTGAAATAATTGCATGGAACTACACACACACATGTGCACACAATGAGTACACATAAGATGTGAAATGGGAATAGACTCTGAATTGAATCAATGTCAACTTCCTGGTTAGTTATTCCACTACAGTTTGGTAAGATGCTACCTTTGTGGGAAATCAGTGGGAGTATACGGACCCTCTCTGCACTATTTTGCAACTTTCTATGGATCTATGATTCTTTCAAAATTAAAAGTTAAGAAGTTTCTTAAGATTCAAAAAAAAAAGCCATTAACTAGAAAAAGAAATTGATGGACTGACTTTCATTAAGCATCAATATGAGAGTAAAAAGGCAACCTACAGATTAGGAGAAGATAGTTGCAATGCATACAACTCACAAAGTTCCCATGTCCAAAATATATAAAGAACTTACATAAATCAGTTAGGAAAAAGGCATGCCTGAGTGGCTCAGTGGTTAAGTGTCTGACTTCGGCTCAGGTCATGATCTCACGGTTCATGGGTCTGAGCCCCGCATCGAGCTCTGTGCTGACAGCTCAGAGCCTGGAACCTGCTTTGGATTCTGTGTCTCCCTCTCTGTCTCTTTCTGCCCCCCCACCCCACTTGTGCTCTGTCTCTCAAAAATAAACATTAGACAATTTTTAAAAAAGAAAGAAAGAAAGAAAGAGGCAAACTACCCAACAAAACATAGGCAAAATAACTGAGCTACCGCTTTACAAAATAAGAAATCCAAATAACATCAAGCATATGAAAAGCAGCACAACATTAGCAGCATACAGGGAAATGCAAAGGAAAACTTCAGCAAGAAAACTCTATGCTTACCAGAATGGCTAAAATTAGAGAGACTGATTAGAACCAAGAGTTGTTAGGAACGTGAAACAACTTTCTTGCTGCGGTGTAATTGGCACAATCAAGTTAGATAACTGGTTGTCATTATCTCATAAAGCTAAATGCCTGCCTACCCAATGACTCAGCAGTTCCACTCCAGGGGTATGTTTAGGAGAAATGAATGCATACGTCTACCATAAAACAATAGGCAGATAATGAAATTGTGGTCTATTCGTACAATGAAATAATATAGAATAATGAGAACAAATGAATCACCGCTATATGAAACATCATGGGTGAATCCCAGACAAATAACACTGAGTGAAAGAAGCCAGTCATAAGACAGCATATACCAAATTTTTCCATTTTTATGAAATTCAAATAGTCATAAAAGTTGGAATAGAAGTTATCTCTGGGGGCGCCTGGGTGGCTCAGTTGGTTAAGCATCTGACTCTTGGTTTTGGCTCAGGTCATAAGCTCATGATTTGTGAGATCGAGCCCCGAATCTCCCCTGATAGCACAAAGCCTGCTTGGGATTCTCTCTCTCCCTCTCTCTCTCTGCCCCTTCCCCACCTATGTGCATGCTTTCTCTCTCTCCCAAAATAAATAAACAAACTTCAAAAAAAAAAAGTTACCTCTGGGACCAGGGGTAGGGGTAGGAGTTGACCATACTGAGGCATGAGAAGTCTTCTGTGATGTTGGACGTGTTCTACATCTTGATCTCAGTAGTGGCCACACAGATACATTATACACACGTAAAAATTCATCCAGCTGTATTCTTGAGATGAATGTTAAACCTCAATACAAATTTTTTTTTCTAAGTAGGTATTATGTAACAATCTGAGAAAAAAAATCTATCTTTGGAAATACAAATTCAACCATTTTAGTGTAACCCTGAATGTGAAATTAAAATGTCTTAAAATTCCTCTTTACGTTTGTTAGTTACAGGATGAAACTTCTCAGAAAAACAAAGCAAAAAACAAATTCATCCCAACAGAGCAGCCACAAACACTTTTAGGCCGCTCCCAAAAGTTTATATTTAGGGCTTTTTCAGACTGCAGGAACTAAATTCCATTACATACTTGAAAGTCTTTCCTCTGCCAGATGCAGGATCTTCCTGTTTGCCACTGTTAACTTAAAGGTGCTAAATTCAGATGCTTTCAAACTGTGTTTCTCTAGAGATCACCCTTCTTTCTATAGATGGGGCAAATAAAACAACTTCTTTTCTTCTGCCACTAGCCCATAGATATCATAGTTGAGAATATAAGGGGTTTGGAAACAGGATATTTAACGGGGTCAGGGAAAGTATGTCTTTCACTAGGAATTGTGCTAAATTCCATTTATGCTAGATGAAAGATTCATTGTTGAGTTTCGCTGGGATCAGTGATATTTGATGGTGTTTTACCTTTTTGTGGTATGCCACACAGCATGACTCCAAGGATTCCTCACTATAATTTTAACCAGGATCCATTCTTGAAAGTTTTTGTGTGTTCTTGTTTAAAAAAAAAAAAAAAAAAGAAAAGCCAAAGTTTTTTTTTTCCATATCAACCACACCCAAAATAGCTCTGTATCCAAAAGTGAGAATTAATTTTATATTGAAAAGGAATGGTGAACTTTGCCACAGTGGACACCTATGGCTTTGTCTTCACATCATGCCCATTCTTCTGAGAACGGCTCTTCCACTACTGCCCTGAGGTTCCCATCCACGATCTGCCCACGATTCCGCCCTCTTGGTGACATTTGCTTGTTCCAGGGGTAGCGTCTGAGTATTTATTTGTGTGTATGTTTGTTTGTTGTAGTTATTTTTGCATTGGGATCTAGAGAGTTAATGTTTCTTCCCAGTGGTACAATTAATAAGAAATAATCCTCGGGAGTTGTCGGTGGCCATATTTCCTGTCAAAGGGCATATAAAGATGAGCATATGCCTGAGATCTTGGAACAGCCCTTCCTCATCAGGCCCAGAGGACTTCAGGACCATCACCATGTGCTAAAACTTTTATGATCTGGGAACATGGGATAGTAAGTTGTCAATAGGAGAGCAGGGTACAGCAATGCCTGGGTCGCTGCACTTCTTTGAGATCAATTTTATGTTACGAGAAAGGAAAAGAATAAATGAATGAATGTGATGCTCTTGCACCACCGCATAAAATTTTTGCCCACTTACTACTTTGAAATACCTCTTCAGAGAGTAGGCAAAGCCTTGGCCTCAGGGTGCCTGGGTGGCCCAGTTGGTTGAGCGTCCAACTCATGATTTCAGCTCAGGTCATGATGCCAGGGTCCTGCGAACAAGTCCCAGGTCAGGCTCCATGTTGGGTGTGGAGCCTGTTTGGGATTCTCACTCTCTTTCCCTCTTGTTCCTCTCCCCTGCTTGTGGGCACACACTCTCAATCTCTGTTTCAAATTAATTAAAAAAATAAATAAGCAAGCCAGAATAAGCTTTATCATCATCAGTCATCATGGACATAAAGGAGGGAGGCAGGCTATCCTGAGGGAGAACCACTGACCAGTTCATGTCAATGGCGCTTCATAACAGACGAACTTTTTATTTGTCTCCTCCTAAGACTGCAGGGAGGGTGACCCTGGGTGATCCCAGGGCAGGTATGATTGCCCTTTGAAACAATTAAAGGATGGTTGCATCACCAGAAGAGAATAGAGAAAAAATGGAAGGTATCCTCAGATTTTTACCCAATGGTATCTTGAGTAGGAAAAGTACTGAATTCTGTCCAAATCCTTTGCTGATTGATGTCTCTAAAGTTCCAAACGTTCTCCTTGTGACCTTCTTAAAGGAACCCGTTAGTTCATTTGGTACCTAGCTAAGGGAAAGGATTCTTCTCTGGCCTTTAGCCAAAAATTTCCCTGAAATATTGTGATGTCATCTGCTGGAAGTCTCTGGAATTCAGAATTCTTATAGACAGGCACTATGAAGAAGAGAAAGCAAGTTGAGTACTTGTGAGACCTGCAGGAATGCATGTTTGTTGCTGAATCCCCAACATCTGGGTCAGTATCTGGTGGGCAGTAGGTACTTAATAAACATTTGTTGAATGGATGAATGAATGGGTTCATGCTGAAACGTGGACCAGTAGTCTGGTTATTTATTAGTTTTTTGTTTTTCTTTGTTTTTTCTTTCTTCCTTTGTTCGCATTTGGTGATCTACATGATGTTTTAAATATGCAGTGGTTTGAAAGTTTTTCTAAAAGTCATAAGAAGGGCTCCTGGGTGGCTCAGTCGGTTAAGCAGCCGACTTCGCCTCAGGTCATGATCTCGCGGTCCGTAGGTTCGAGCCCCGCGTCGGGCTCTGTGCTGACAGCTCAGAGCCTGGAGCCTGTTTCAGATTCTGTGTCTCCCTCTCTCTGACCCTCCCCTGTTCATGCTCTGTCTCCCCCTGTCTCAAAAATAAATAAAAAACGTTAAAAAAAATTTAAAAATAAATAAATAAAAGTCATAAGAAAAAGTTCACTTTTGCCCATTAAATGGAAGATGAGAGTGGCATCCTCTAGGACCTTACAGTTAAAATTCTTGCACCCCCTAATGGCCATCCGTGGGATCACACTTCAGACTTAGAAATTAACCAAGTTAGAAATAGGACCATATTTTCGAGGAAAAAAAATTATATTCTGGACACTGGATCCAGCCAAGCACAGTCAAAAGGCACTCTTTGGCAGGACTTGTATGTTTTTTGATTACCACCAAGAAGTGACAGATTATTTCTGAACAAGCTCTCTGTAAATTTAAAGCGTGAGGTCAACGTTCACAACACAAATTAATAGAAGCAATCTTTCCTAGCTCACCTTTGAAAATAGGAAAGTCTAGAATAGAAGAAAACCCCATTCCAATGGTTTTTGGAAGGAGCTTATTTTTAGTTTGGATTCTGGGATGGGAGATGGGGTACTGTCAGCTCCAGCAATCTTTCCAGAAAAAGATGCTGGCCGGGACAGGGCGGGTGTGCCCTGGGATGGCCCCTCCATCCCAGACTTCGCCCTTTCCGTTCTCCCTGGGTCTTTATTTGAAGGTTAAAAATAAAATCATATATTTTCTGTAATCCACCTCAGATTCTCTGGATAATTACTATGGATGTGAGCAAGGAGCCTGTGGAGGAAGAGCCACTAACGTAAAAAACTCTGAAAAGTCTGGGCCGGAAATACACCAGGCTGAACCCAAGCATGCATGTCTATTCCCTGACAAACCCATTAAAGTGAGAGGTAAAGAATAAAAAGTCCATCAGTTCGTAAGAACAAAGAGAACAGGAATTCAGTCCAACAAAACTGGAGATGACATAAATTCCCATAAATTCCCAAAGGCTAAAAGTGAAATGGTTACCTGGTAACTGGCTTAGCTAACCGGGTGAACCTTGAACCGGGTACTGCCGATGGTGAAGGCAGCAAGAAACAAGTGAACTTCCATCCCAGAATCAAAGGAGATGCAGAAGCTACACACACCAGTTACCTGGGAGGGTTGTGGGAGGCGGGAGGGTGTCTGTGGTGCGACGCTGAAGAGAATTTGCTGATGGCGTCAACGTGGAGGTGATCGAACCCACCCATCAGATCTGTCCCCTACCCTCGGCGGCCTAGGAACGTACTGGCAGGAGGATTCTGGAGATTCACTCTCAGCTGAGGATGTGGTGAGATGTGGAGCAGAGGAGCTGAGCCCGTGTCCTGGGTGATGGCACCTCACGCGCCTCTTTCCCATCTGACATAGTAATTCTGGTGTCAGACATACGCATCTTGGGAAAGAGACTGGAAGACTCCTTTCTGGGGACATTGATCTTTACCTTTATGTAAGTGTAATACTTGGATTCAAGCAAAATTCAACTAAAGGAGAGTCGGGGGGGGGGCGCTCACCAGGAAGTTCAGCTCGAGTCATGATTTACAGCAGGCCTCCTGGACACTCACATGTCCGTGGCTGAGAAGGTCATGAGATGCTATGAGAGGACAGCCGGCTTAGGCTGGGGGCTCCAGAGGTCCTGAGTGGGGACAGTCCCCTGAATAGGCTTCTGTGGAAATTTGAACTCGCACTGCGTTAATATTTTAGGTGGTAGGAGTAAGGAGTTTATGATAGCCCACATTTGGGGGTAAAGAGGAACATTCCGGTCATGTGAAACCCAAGAAGAAGGGATTGGATATTTATGAAGGAAAAGCCTCCAAACTCATAGCTATCCTCAGAGAAGTAAAAGGCAGGAGTCCTGAGTGGCCCTGTAATTTACTTTTTAGTGACATGGAGGAAATTGGCTTCTTATTGTCTCTCTCAGAGATTCATATCCCACTCTCTTAATAGCTTTTAGTGACGGCGGGGTATGATGAACCCTGCTGATGCCCTCCTGAATTCTCTTTACCACCTGGCATACCCATCCCCCACCACTACAATCGCTGCAGCTAGAGGCTGATGTGGGCGAACTCCCTAGATTGCCCTCGCTGGTGGAAGCTGCCTCATCATGTAGCAGTCTGAGAAATTAAACCCCCAGTTCCCAGGAATGGGATCTAGCAGGCTCTACATCTTTCCTCTTGGAAACACTTGGCTTTTTCCCTGGAACTTTTCCATCAAGTCTCCTTAAATATAGAATTACTCAAAGGAGAAACCACTCCTTACTCTGGATTCAGGCATAACTTTTGCTATAAGATTTATGGACTTCTTATCTTGGTATTCTCTATTTTGGCTTGGTTTCCAGACTTTGAACTTTCCAAGTTGACCACATGCCAAGGCTTTTGCCCTGCTGACAGTGATGTCTGAGAGTTCAGCCCTTACCTGTGTTCATCAATTTCTTTAAATTTTAAAATTTTGTTAATTAACTCGTAGGCTTATTGAAGACTTGAGGTTTTGAAATTCCCAAATCCGCGAGGACACTCTGAACAGAATGGGCAACCTACCATACAAATGGCACAGGAAACTGGCTATGAGAGCCTTTATCTTCAACCAAGTCACTGCGCTTTCTTCTGCAATAGCTCTGTGTCTTAGGTTTGGATAACTAGAAGCGGAGTCTGGGAAAGGAATTTGGATGCATGCAGTTTATTGGGGAAGAGTTAGGAGAAGGGGCTGCAGGGAAGCAAAAAGAGGCAGGGGACGTAGCTGAGCAAGAATATGGTCCCAGGTGAAGTCCAGCCATGGCCTGAACCTCAGCCAGGCTCTGGAGCGTATATTTTATCCCAACATTGTCCCACCTAGAGGCAAGGGGATAGTGTTTTATAGCCTTATGCTAATAATTGACCCCCTGGGAGTGG
Organism: Lynx rufus; assembly: GCF_022079265.1. NCBI lineage: Eukaryota > Metazoa > Chordata > Mammalia > Carnivora > Felidae > Lynx > Lynx rufus. Next base: position 7,571,768 of record NW_025814867.1, on the reverse strand, counting down.
AGATTAACCTTCCAGTCATCTCCAAGTAAGGAGGCCTTATCAGTCAAGGGTAATTCTGAGAAGATCATAGAGAGAAAATTCCTGAGAAGGAGTTTGGCGAGTAGAGGGCCCGTGGACCTGGAGCTTGGCAAGAGAAGAGAGATGATATGTGGCATGTGGGACATTCAGGATGTGATTCCATGTGAGATGGGCATCATTGGATGGCTATGGGCAGGTGAGATAAATTTCGGAAGGCTCACATCTGGGAGTGCTAGGAAGGCAAGTACAGAAGCAGGAAGCCCACCTGAAGACTCTAGGAGAGAAATGATCATGGCTTATGATCACGGTGTGACGACTGGGGAGTCATGAGAAATGTCTGGAACCAAAATTTTGAAAAGAAATTGATATTTTGAGAGAAGCATGTTTTGAAAGCAGAGTCAACTTGATTTGCTCGTAGGGCATATCTTAGAGAACGAAGGCAGTCAAAGCTGACTACAACAGTTTTGTTCTGAGCAAAGATGGGGAGGGGCGGGCTTGACGGAGAAAAGGAGAGGACGTGGAAAGAAGAGTGCGGTGTATTTGATAGTTCTTCCCTTCTTGTCACTCAGTAGTGTTCCATTGTGTGGCTACACCACAGCAGGTCTATTCGTTCACCCACTGATGGACACTTGAGTAGTTTCCAGCTCGGGGCTATTATAAACTAATGGTCTAAGAGTATTCTTATACAGGTCTTCAGAAAATATATGGGCGAAATTCTGCTCAATATATATTTAGGAGTAGAATTCTTGGATCAGAGGGTAATTTCATTTTTTAATTCTAAGATTTCCATTTGATTCTCACTTACATATTACAGTTCTCTTGTGAAATGCTCTTTTCTTCAACATGTGATTTATAAAAATTTCAAAGTCACTGTCTGTTATCTCCAACAGCCGTCTCATCTGTGAATGTGCTTCTATTGTTTGTTTTTCTCTTGGTCCAGTTTCTTAGGAAGGCTTTGCAATTTCTTCCTGAGTGCTACGTATTGTGTGTCAAATTGTAGCAACTCTGAGCAATATTTTCTTTATCTAAGAAGGCTCAATCTATCCTCTGGCAAGCAGATCATTGAAGTGATGGATTACCTTAATCCAATCAGGGACTGAGCTAATTCAAGGTTGGACTGCACTTTTTGCACAGTCGACCTCTGATTCCACTTGCTTCCAAGGTTGTGGTCCTTTGGGGTTCCTGACTGAGCTCCAAGAATGTTAACTAGCCATATCTCCTATGATCAGTCCTGAACTCAAATTTTTATTTTCTCAGTACCATGAGCAAAAAAATATGCTTTGTCCTTTGTCTTTCTTCCCAGTATCTTAAAATTTTTTAGTGTTTATTTTTGAGGGGGGGGGGAGAGGGAGAGAGCAGGTGCAAGGGAGGGGCAGAGAAAGAGGGAGACACAGAATCCAAAGCAGGCTCCAGGCTGTAAACTCTCAGCACAGAGCCTCACACGGCGGTCAAACTCACAAGCTGTGAGATCATGACCTGAGCCGAAGTCGGACGCTAACCAACTGAGCCACACAGGTGCCCCTCTTCCCGGTGTCTTATATTTCTTTCCTGTACTGTTTAAGAATTTGACAAATGCCTCCAGAAAAACCAACAGCATCAGACTCGCTTCCAACTACCAGCTGCTCCCGTTGGGGTCTCTTGTGGCTTTTTGGTCAACCCCAAACTCCCCTTTACCTCCCCAGGTATGTGAGATTGCTAGAATTTCTGCTGGCTTCTCGGCTCCAAGCAATGAATCTCTTCCTTTCTCTGCCTTCTGCCTGGGTTGGTGCCAAGAATTGGAGAATTCCCTGAGGGCAGAGCAACCCTAGAATGTCTACTCACCAATCTGCCTTCTTCTTATCTTTCTCCAGAATCGTGGCCCCCAGAGTACTCACCAGTTCTCTGTGGTCTCCAAACAGATGGAATTTTGTATTTTATCCAGCTTCCCTAGTCAATCTTGGGGGAGCATCAGGCTGTCGTAACTTACTCTATCGTATTCTCTCATTTAAGTGTAATAATTTCTTATCGTATAGCACATGTCTTTTCATTTTTATCCTAATTTACTATTTTTTAATTTCCATGTTATCTATCACTTTTCATCATTATTTTGAAAACCTTAGTTATTAAAAAAAAATGGGATTCAGCCAACAATGCACCAAGAAGACAATCCAGAAGCATGCACATTTTCATGTTAAACAAAAGCAAATAAAGAAATTACATTAATAAACATTTGACTCGCGAAGTTAGAATGAACAAATCTGAAAAAGAGCAGGAGAATTACATCACGGTTAAAGAAGATATTAATGAGTTAGAAAAACAAATATATTAAGAGAATGAAAGACAAGCGGGAGACTGGGTGAAAAATCTTTGCAAAACACATATCTGATAAAGGACTGGTATCCAAAACACACAAAGAACACTTAAAACTAAGCAGTAAGAAAATGAGCAACCCAATTTAAAAATGGGCAAGAGATCTGAACAGATGCCTCACCAAAGAAGATAAACAGATGGCAAATAAGCACATGAAAAGATGTTCAATGTCATATATCATCAGGGAATTGCAAATAACGCAACAATTAGATACCACTATATACCTAGTAGAATGGCCAAAATTCAAAACACTGACAACAGCAAATGCCAGCAAGGATAGGGAGCAACAGGAACTCTCATTTATTACTGATGGGAATTCATAATGGATAGCCAGTTTGGAAGACAGTTTGGCAGTTTCTTAGAAAACTAAACATACTCTTACCATACAATCAAGTAATCATGCTTCTTGGTATTTACCCCCAATGAGCTGGAAACATATGTTCACACAGAGGCTTTCACATGAATGTGTACAGCAGATTTATTCATAATTGTCCCAACTTGGAAACAACCAAGATGTAATTTGGCAGGTTAATGGACAAACTGGTACATCTAGACAATGGAGTATTATTCAGTGATAAAAGGAAATGAGCTATCAGGACACAAAAATACATGGGAGAAATTTACATGCGTATTAGTAAGTGAAAGAAGATTGTCTGAAAAGACTACATACTGTATGATTCCAGCTATACGACATTCTTGAAAAGGCAAAACTCTGGAGGCAGTAAAAAGATCAGTGATTGCCAGTGGTTCGGGGGAAGGAACAGATGAATAAGCAGCACAGAGGACTTTTAGGGCAATGAAACTATTCTATATGCTATTATAATAGATATGAATCATTGGAGATTTGTCAAAACCCAATTAATGTACAATATGAAAAGTGAACTCTAATGTACGTTATAGACTTTCATTAATAATAACATATCAATATTGGGTCATCAGTTGTATCAAATGTACCACATTAATGTAAAATGTTAATAATAGGGGACACTATGTGCATATTGTGAGGGCCAATATGGAAACTCTGTACCTTCCATTATATTTTTCTGTGAACCTAAAATGCCATTAAAATAAACTATATATATATATATATATCTACCTTATTATATAGTAGATATATATATACTATATTTTAATGTACATATATAAAATATATATTATATAGTATATAGTAGATAAACATATCTACTATATTTTAATATATATAATACATATATCTACTATTATGTAGATATACATAATACCCTCAGATATAGTATTTTACATATATATATGTATGTATATATATATACATACTATGTTTTAATGAAAAACAAAATAGAACTGATAAATTAGGTCATGTACTGGTTTTTTTGGGGGGAGGGTTAATAATAAACATGACTAAATAATTCTGCTACAGTAAAGAAAGAAAGAAAAATAGCCAACACTTATTACCCAGCAACACTGTTCTCAGCACTACACAGCACCCCAATGATATCGAGCTATTATATTCCCATTTTACAGGTAAACAACCAGGGCAGGTTTGGATAACTCATCCCAGCTTACATGACTTGACTGAGGGTCACACAGCAAGTGGTGAGGCTGCGTTTAACTCCGTTCATGGTGTTCCAGTGTCTGTCCTCTTAGTATCAGCATATACTGCCAGAACATTTTAAGTAGTCAATAACTGTTACCTACTATTTTATAAAGAAAGCCCAACTAAATACACAGCATTAGAAATTATAATAGTCATATAATAAGAAATAGATTTTGTTCATGACAAAATATTACCGTAGGAATAAAGTTGAAAATCTGGACGAAATTGACATGTGACCGTGTGACAGCCACTGTCCTGTCTGGGATCCCTGTCAGCCCCTCATCTATATAGATTTCTGGGAAGCGTCTAGTTTTCACTGTGCTACACCACCTGGCAGTCAATCCTAGTGTCCCCCCAGCCCCACCCCCTGACAGCTACTAATCTACTTTCTATCACCATAGATTTGTCTTTTCTGGACATCTTGTATAAGTGAAATCCTACCATATTTGGTCCGCTGTGCTTGGCTTCTTCACTTAGCGTCATGTTTTCAAGGCTCATTCATGTTGTAGAATGTATCAGTACTTCATTCCTTTTTATTGTCAGATGATATTCCATGGTGCGGATATATCACATTTCATGTATCCATTTATTATCTGGCAGATTGTTCCCACTTTGTTACTATTATGAACAATTCTGCTATGACCATCCTGTACAAGTTGTTGGGTAGACATATGTTTTCATGTCCTTGGAGTATCTACCTAGGAATGGAAGCACTAGGTAATACGGAAGCTCTTTGTTTAACCATTTGAGGGACTGCCGGGGTGCTTTCTAAAGTTGTCTGCACCATTTTACATTCCCACCAGCAGTGTATTAGGGTTCCGATTTTTCCACATCCTCGCCAGTACTTTTTATTGTCTGTCTTTTTGATTATAGGCAGTCAAGTATGCATAAAGTGGTATCTCATTGTGGTTCTGATTAGCATTTCCCTGATAGTTCATAATGTTGAACATCTTTTTATGTGCTTATTAGCCATATATACAGTTTTTTTTTTTACTGCAGCATTATTTACAATAAGCAAATTATGGAAACAGCCCAAGTGTCCCTTGATCAATGAATGGATAAAGAAGATGTGGTATATACAATGGAGTACTACTTGGCAATGAGAACGAATGAAATATGGCCTTTTGTAGCAACATGGATGGAACTGGAGAGTGTTATGCTAAGTGAAATAAGTCAGGCAGAGAAAAGCAGATACCATATGTTTTCTATCTTATGTGGATCCTGAGAAACTTAACAGAAGACCATGGGGGAGGGGAAGGAAAAAAAAAGTTAGAGAGGGAAAGAGCCAAACCATAAGAGACTCTTAAAAACTGAGAATAAACTGAGGGTTGATGAGGGGGTGGGGGGGGTGGGTGATGGGCATTGAGGAGGGCACCTGTTGGGATGAGTACTGGGTGTTGTATGGAAACCAATTTGACAATACATTTCATATATATAAAAAAAGAAGATGTGGTATATATACACAATGAAATACTACTCACTCATAAACAAGAATGTTGTCATTTGCAAAAAACGTGGGTGGATACAGAGAGCATAATGCTAGGCGGGGTAAGAGAGCCCGGGGTAAGAGAGGAGCAGAGATAGCCAGTGAGCAGAGGGGTGCCCCCCTGAGCTGGTGTTTCACGTAAGTCTGGAAGTATCGGCCCAAGCTTGTGGGTGAAGCAGCTTGAATCAGGTCTCACTCTAGTTACCTCCAGCTGTGTGACTTTTTGCAAGTTGTTGTGTAACCTCCCTGATCTTGTTTGATGGGAATCACTCCTATGAATTAAAGGAGATACAGAAATAAAATGCCCAGAACAGTGCTTTGCCTCTAGTAGCCACCCCAAATATTCGGGAGCAAATAAAAGTCAACATGTCGCCATGGTGCCCATCCTTGCCTCTGGCTCTCCCACCTCACCTCTGTGGCAGTCCTGGTCCCCTGCGTCCTAGAAGCCCTTGACCCCTGTCACTATTTCCCCTACTTAAGTCACAACTTTCTTCCTCCAGTGTATGTAGCTTTTGCTCCATTATCTTCTAGTGTTTTCTTTCGGAGACACCAATAGGGAAACTTTTTAAGGTACTACATTTCATATTTACTAAGAAGATGTTAATAATTCTTTCCTTCTAAATATAAATACACTATCTCCTTGTGGTAGAAAATGTTGAAAGTAAAGACAAGGCTATGGACTCTCTCTCTATTTGTACATTCATCACATCTTTATTGAACAGCTACTAGATGCCAAGCCTTGTTCTGAGCACTGGGTACACACGGTCAAAAAAGCAGACACCGTCACTGCTTTTATGGAACTTGGGCTCCAGTGGGGGATGACTGACGTTTGTCACCAACGCTCAGGATCTTGGTTTTATCAGGACCTGGGCTGAGGCGTTTCCTGAAGTTTCTACAACTTGCTTGCAGACGTCTTCTTGCACTGATGTTGGCAGAGATCGCTGCAGGGTATGTGAATTATTCTCGTACTTGTAAAGCTCATCAGAGTCTTTGCTGTTTCATCACTGTGGGCTTTTGTTTACAACATAGAATTTCCTGGTACAAGAAATGACAGGCGTGCTCTGCCTGACAACTTCAGCCATACTAGAATGTGAGAACTTTCTGGTTTTAGCAAGCATAATTCCTCCCTAACTATGACTCTAGCATTCTACCAAGTCAGCCATATAAAACTCAGTTTTATCAGATGTTCACACCCACTATACCCACATATTCAAAGAGGATGTTGCTTTTTTATTTCCTGTGACTGATCTAATGTCCCCCTTCTGTCCCCACCCACTGGGTTGCAAGGAAAAATAAACCTTGAATGTTCCAGTGTATGGTGTCTCAGTCCCTTCTGGCTAAAACCATTTTCTTTGGATCTCTGAGTCTTTTTAGGGTGGATATTCAGGGAATTTGAATATCATCTCTTTATCACAGAAATCCCTCTCTTCTATCTCCTTCGCAGTGTGGCAAATGGGTGTAAGGGGACCCTTAGAAATCTACCTTTCGTGGGAGAGGAGAGGCCTCTTGGCGTCCTGCATACTAGGTTTTCATGGTCTCCAGTTAAGATATTGGATCTTGCTTATCTCTGAGAAAGAGCCTCTGGCCTCCCTGGGGCCACTGGCAATGTCAGTGGTTTTATCCAGCCCTTGGGCAGATAAGAAAGTTCTTTAAGTTCATTGGAGGCCAAGTCTCCTTCAAGTTTTCTTTTCTGCTGTCCTAAAGGATAATCCAAGAAATCTGTTGGAGTACCAGTCTCCATGTCTACATTCCAGTCAGGGGAAAGGAGAAAAGGGGAAAGGAGCTGCAATCCCCTCCCTTTAAAGATGGCTCATTACACATACTAGTTCCATTTATATTCCACTGGCCAGACTTAATCACATGAGTATACGTAGTGCAAGTCAAGTTGCCCAAAACTAATAGCTATTCTGGGTGGCCATGGGCTCAGATAACATACGGAGATTCTACTGCAGAGGAAGAAGGTACTCATGCTGAGGGTACTGGCAAACCATTTTCTGTCTGTTAAGGTAGACAACCCTGAAATTGTGCTCAAAGACATGAGATCTCAATCTTAGAATCCCACCCTGAGGGGCTTGATGTTGCCCAGTTTTTCATCGAAATTTGCATTGTTGAAAAAGGAAAACTGCAAAAAAATTTATTATCAATCATTCTAGAAGAAAGACATTCATCTACTGTGTGGTGCGTGCGTGCGTGTGTGTGTGTGTGTGTGTGTGTACATGCATGCTTATTTGCATCTTTGAGGGGAAAGTTTTTAAGTAAAGAATGGAATAACCTAGCTAATTCACAAGAAAACAGGAAGTCCTAAAAAACCGAAAGTTTTCAAAAAGATGCCTTGCTCAAATATAGAATTAGCCCCTGCTCCCCACTCCACACCCCCACCCCAGCCTGCACACCAAATGTAGTCAAGCCTGGCACTTTCATAAATCTGGTAGTTTCGTAGATTTTTAAGTCTTGAGCCAGATGTTTAATATCCTGTTGAAAGTACTGCTTGTTTTAGTAATGACAACTATACTTGCATGAGATGCTTCTCTGGGATGAGGGCACCAATCTATTTCAAGTAATTTTATATCTGTGGAAGTTTGCAGACCGTGACACGGACTTGGGAATTGGGTTTTCAAGGAGATAATAAACTTGTGACTTTGATTTTGCTGTGTCACCTATACATGATAGGTGATATTCAGTCACGTAGGCTGAATCTGATGCTTGACAATTGCTTAAGATATTCATCTATTTGCTCTTTTTTGAGAGAAATTTTTAGAAAGTTTCAAATGCTTGATTACTCCATATTAATTTACACTTTGATTTTGTTTTTGTTTTCCTGCTCACATATTTTGCTCTTTCTTGGCACTTTCCTACAAAAAGTGCTCATAAATAAGCATTATATTCTGGCTGCTTAGTTCACAACTTTGCCTAGATTCTGAGTTGGTGCTTAGAACTGAAAGAGACCCCCACTGGGCCAATTATCTGATTAAGAATTAAGAAAATTGAGGGGCGCCTGGGTGGCGCAGTCGGTTAAGCGTCCGACTTCAGCCAGGTCACGATCTCGCGGTCCGGGAGTTCGAGCCTGACGCGGGGCTCTGGGCTGATGGCTCAGAGCCTGGAGCCTGTTTCCGATTCTGTGTCTCCCTCTCTCTCTGCCCCTCCCCCGTTCATGCTCTGTCTCTCTCTGTCCCAAAAATAAAATAAACGTTGAAAAAAAAAATTAAAAAAAAAAAAAAAAAAGAAGAATTAAGAAAATTGAATGTTGAACTCTCTCTTCCCTTAAATAGACCTACTAGCTGAAGATTCCAACCCACTGGCCAGTTAGGGGCTCATAATGTACATCAACAACTTTGCCCAGTTGTAAGGTCCAACCCCCAGGTTTATGGTCCAGAGATTCAATGTTATCGATATCCCAAACATGATCATGGTCTAAAGAGCAGTATCACACACATTACGGTCCAGAGATTCAATGTTATCGATATCCCAAACATGATCATGGTCTAAAGAACAGTATTACACACTCTCAGGAGACTGGGGGAAGGAGGCTTTGGAGTTGTTTCTCTTTACATATATTTTTTAAAGTTTTGAGAGTGAATGTGAGCCCTGTGTAACATTAGCTTCATCAGAGAAGTTCAAGTTCTATGTCTGGCTTCCCTAGTCTTCAAGGACAAGATCCTGTCATTAGCCAACTGTAAGATGGCTTAGCACGACCCATTGTGATTGGACTAGTGACAATTCTAAAGCTCCCAAATATTTATGTTTAAATGCAGGCCTTACAAATTTATCTACTCTCAACATCTGATGTCAAGAAGTTGGTCGTAGAGAACAGTGTAAGAATAAGAACTTAAAACTAGAACAAAAGCTGGTTTCATGTATAATAAAAATGGATTCAGCTTCAGAGCAGCCATACAAACAGGCCTGAATATCTTTCATCTTAAGCAAAGTAAAACAGAACAAACACTCCCTTGACTTTTTATCTACCTCCAGATATGGCCACATTTTTTACCCCCTCCAAACCCAAATCACAAAATAATTGTCTACACAGTGTTTCCATTCCCTTATCACCTGATATCTCTGCTCCTACTCCAATCTGGCTTCTCTCCTACCATTTTTCCTGAAATTTCTCCTGTCAAAAATCACCAACAAACTCCATGCTATCATATATAATGACACCTTTGTTGTCATTCTGACCTCTCAGGAGTATCTTTCATGGTTGACTTCGGTTTTCATGACACTTCCTTCTCTTGGGCTCCATGGATGCCACTGACTCCTGATGTGACTGATCACACACTATGTGATTCTCTTCCTAGTACCCATCCCCTAGGTACCTCTGTGAGTTGGAATTCTTCACCATTCAGTTCTCACCTTATTGTTTACCTTAATGCTGTTCTCCTGAACGGCATATTGTTTGTTTGCCCCAGCTTGGGTCATATGCCTACCCTGTTGAGAGTCATGATTAGAACCCCCACTAGTTGTATAAGGCATGGATAGAAAACTCTCCAAAGTAAATCAGAAGGGGTTGAGTGAGAAAGATGCTGGGTGTGCAGCTTTTACCAACTGCCATCAGATTAGTTGAACATTAATTAACATCCTCTCCTCCCATAGTGCTAACCCCCATGAAATAGTGGCCTCAAATGATCAGATCACTTCTCTGTGCTCTGCTTTCCTCCAAGATCCTGGACCTGTAATTCTTCACTGTCTTGTTGGTTCATTGATTCCTCTAAACAGATACTTCAAAAATGTTTTCTTCTATTGTTCTTAGTGAGAAGTTGGTCAGAATTATTTAGTTACTGTTACCAGAACTGAAAATTCTCACAGTAGAATCTTTGTTTTATAAAAATCCAAAAGTTTATCAGAGTTTCCAGTGTCCTGATTCTCTAGCCTCATGGCCCATATGCTCTGGTCATAGATAAAAATGACCTCAGGTTCTGCATTTGGTAACCAAGGTGCTTTTGAACAAAAACTCTTTTCTAGAGTTCTTAGACACACTGATGATAGAAGAAAACATTCTGTTTCCTGAATTAAAACTCACACACTCTAAGTAGAATCTGAGGTTAATGTCCTAATTTTCCAAAGACAGTGTGGCATTTAATCTGTTAACTAAAGCTCATTCTTGATGAATCATAGCTAAAGAGTCTGGATCACACATCAGTGATTTTTCTATTGCTGTAAATAATTTGCAGAAGAAAAGCTGTGACTCTCTGATAGGTGGTCTAGTTTAAGAGCAGGAACTTGCTTGATTTGTCGGATTTCCAATAAGCACTAAAAACTCAGAGGAAACACGAGTGTCTTGAAATATTTAGTCTACCATCTGCTTGGGTATAAGCACTATTTATTCTGACCTAAGAAGGCCATCACCCTTAACTCAGATAGAGCTACTTTATGTTCACAAGTCACAGCATAATAACCTCTCACATTTAATTTTGTTCAGTTTATTAATTCAGAAGAAAGAAGAGTGAAAAGCAGCACCACAGGCATTTAAGAGTGAATACAAGCCTCTGTCCTGTAATTCATGGCTCAGATGGATGAGACCCTGAATCTTAAGCCTGGATATGTCCTAGTAAAGTCGTGTGAGAAAAGAAAACAGATGGCCCTTTGTATGTTTCTACAATCAGAGCCACCTACCAGTACATGTCCAGTGCTTTGCAGACTCACATAGCCATCAGACACACCATGTGGAAGAGAGGGCACCACTAGGTAGGCTTACCTAACAAATGCTTTGAGGCAGATATCCCACCAGTTTATGCCTTTCTAGCCATTTCTGGATATCTTCATATGCAGCTAGGACCCACTTGCCCAACACAAAGCCCAAAGCCCTAGTCCTTTCAGTACACTATTTCTATTTGCTGGCAAAGATGTCTGTCGTCTCTCTTGAGAAATAATGCAAAGAGTCTTAATTGGGAGTCTTTGGTACATCTGTGCTCAGTTCCCAGGAATTCTGACTTCCACATGCCATGTGGAATGACATCTCAAGATAGCTCTGCCAGTCTTTAGCTTCTAACCCACTAGAGTATAGAAATTCTGCATCTGGAATGGTGGGGTAGCCTCCCATAATGGCCGAAAACTTCCCTAGTTTGATGAAAGACATAAAGTTAAAGGTTCAGGAGTCTCAGCAAACTCCAAGCAGGATAAACAAAAAGGAAACCATGCTAAAACATGTCATAGTCAAACTTCTGAAAATCAGAGGTAGGTGGAAATCCTGAGAGCACCAGACAAAAATGCCAAGTTACATATAAGAGCATGATCTGAAATAGGGAATACTTCTTATCTGAAACCATAGAGCCCAAGGTGACAGTGGAAAACACTTTTTAAGGTGCTACAAGCAAAGGGGAGCAAACCCAGTTAATCTGGCGTTTTTATATCCAACAAAAATATCCTTCAAGAATTTTGGGAAAATAAGTACACTTTGAATAGGAGAAAACTAAGAATTTTTTGCCAAAAGATGTGCTACTGTGAATGAGGGTACCAAGGGAAAACTCAGATTTTAAGGAGGTAGGAAAAGCCTTAGAAATGGTAAATATTTGGGTAAATATAACAGATCTTTTTTCTCTTACGTGGTTTAAAATACATATGACGTTTAAAGTAAAATTTAATACATTACCTTGTCAAATTTATAATGCATAAAAATGTAGTACATTTGACAACTATAGTATGAAAAATAATGGAAAATAACTGAACCTATATTGCAAGTTTTCTATATTTTACATAAATTATTACAATATTAGCTCTAAGTAGATTATGTACATTTACTATATGCTACATAAATAGAATTTTAAACTTTAAGGGGCTTTCACATTTATTTTGATTCCAACCATCCCAAGACAAAAAAAGTTTTCATTATCTCCTTTTATAGATTAAAAAAAAAAAAGGCTCAGAATCATTAAGAAATGAGACCGCAGTTACACAGCTAGAAAGAATACAGATCTAAATCTTAATTCAGGGCCAATCTAGTCCATCATTACTCTTTTGTAGCCCCTTCATGACAGTTTATTGTGGATTTTTCTGTGATATGATTTTACCATCAGAGGCTGTTGAGATCTTTGAGTAGAATCCTGTCCCTCCCTGCCGCCCCACACCCAAATTTATATGTTGAAGTCCTAATCCCCAGTCTCTGAATGCGACCTTATTTGGAAATAGGGATGTTGTAAATGCATTAGTTAAGATGAGGAGGATAGGCCCCTAAATCAATATGACCAATATCCTCATAAACAGGAGAAATTTAGATACAGACAGCCAAAAGGGGAATGCCATGAAAAGATTGATGTTATATTGACACAAGCTAAGGAAGTACCAGGAGCCAAGAGAATAGCCTGGACCAGATCCTTCCCTACTGCCTTTGGAGGGAGCATAGCCTACTGATCTCAAACTTGTTTTTTATCGTGCTTTAGCAAACTAAAAAAAGGTCTGTGAGTGGAGTTATTGTTCCTCACACGTGTCCATCTCATCCTTCCTGCATTCCTGCCACTACCGTCATCCCACCATGTTTTCTGTTTCCAATGTGTTTCTGAGTGGGTCAGGAAGCCACATAGCCATGGATGTCATGTGTATCTGAAAACACAGAAGATAAATAGGTTCTGGGTGAGCAGATGACAGATTCAAGAACTTAGGTTTAACTTTTTATAAGAGTAGCAACAAAAGATGAAGACAGTTGGATACTGGTTGAAAGACACAAAGAGTTTAGGTTTGCAACAAGACTTACTGTCTTCCAGTGACTAATACCCCAAGCCCTTCAATCACTGAAGCAGAATTGAGAGCAATCAAGGGGCTTGAATCCAACCTCCGTTTCTTGTCCTCTCCAGTAAGGTAGCATTGCTGTCACGACTGTCGCCTTTAAAAATGTTACTTTTGATAATAAATGTCAGTAAATGTTTAGAGCTTTTCTAGAAAAGAAAATGCACACACATCAGAAGTGGTAGGTGTGGTGCCCAAACTTGGAAATGCAAAAACTTGGAGACACAACAAGAGAATGTCCCAAAAGCTAGTTGTGTGGACACCTTGGTATGTGCTTTAAATTTGAAAGGCAGGCAGATTGGCCTTTTTCTCAGAACAGCTTTAATAAGGCCTTTAGTCTGTTATTATATGGAGACTAAAGCCCAAATTCCTAATTAGATGATTTTTAACAGACGAGTCAATAATTTCTTCAGTAGCATCTGCTTCCTGTGGTAACCATCAAAATGGCGCTGCATTCCAACCAACTTCAGTAACCAGGTCAGTTTTCACTGACTGCCCTGCTTCCAAAAATACTTTAGGCTGATAGAGTACCTGTCATCTATGGCCTGCATGCTTTGAGAGTAATTCATCCTTAACATCTGTGAGAATGAGAAGCCTTTCCTTTTGATTAATGAGTTGATAAAATGATGGCATTAAGACTCGCTCGTTTCCAAACATAAGCATTTGGCATTTTTGAGGAGAAAAGAAAGTCACCAGCAAACACATTTTGTATTTAATATTTGCTCCATATTTTGCTTTTTTTTTTTTCTTTTGACATGTACCACTCTCCTTCCCTCAATCTGTCCTACTGCCTACTCTTACCCCATCACTCTATGTGGTATGCTTCCCAAATCAAATATGCTTTGGGTCTGCTTAATGGCATATTTGTGATCATACCAGAAACCATATGGGAGGCAGGAAAGGGAGCTGGACAGAGCCCTAGGCCAAGCATTAAGAGATTCAGAATTCTGGTCCCTGTATGAACTCTAAGTTCATTTTGGGCTCCCTGTCCATGAAGTGACATGGGGCTATGTAGAAGACTCTACTACTGTTTTCCAAACTGCTATCTCAAGTGCTGCGGAGGTGAGGAAAATGAGGAGCACACGGAAATCCAGCTGGCCTCCTTCCACACACACATTTAAGCACACTCGCACATTCTTAGGTAGAAAAACTCTATATTCTGTTCTTTTTATAATAGGATTCTGCATCGGTCGCTAAGAAAATGTTCTATTTGTAAAGACTTTTTTTAAATAATGTATCTTGATGCTCATGAAGCACTTGGACTGAGGTTTCAAGATGTTATAAGCAAGTGCCACGTACAGACTAAAACATTTACCTTGACTAGAGCAAGTTCGGTTGATGCTTAAGGTCAACCAAGGTACCTGTCCTGGAGAGAATGGAAATCTGCCCCTCACTTTATTTGAGCATTGTCCGATCCCCATGGGGTGGAGGGCTAAAGAGAAGAGTGTCTTCTGGGGGGGGGATGTCAGCATTCCTGCCCCCCACCCCACATACAGACTCTCCTCACACTAAGTGACTATAACTTTTGAGGCAAGGTAAGACATACCTCCTGAAATAAGTCCTGGATTTCAGCTTAAGTAACCACTAACCTATGCCTCTTAACTTTGGGGGATTATCACTTGGGATATCTTTCTCTTCCAGACCTGCTCTCTACTCTGTCCATTCTGCTCTCTTCCCCTGTGTGCTGACTTTCGTGAATCACCTTAATAGATTCTCTTGTCCTTTTGGCTTCCAATTGGGTTTGGCCAATGGGAATTCCTGAAGATTGGAAGGAGGAAGGGCAGATAAAGGAGGAGAGATGGGCAGGAGTTCTATCATGCAGGGTATTGTGGGCCATGAGAAAGACTTTGGGTTTTTTTTTCCTAGTATAATGATAAGCTATGCTAGGACTTTCAAGCCAGGAAGTTAATGATCTCATTTATACGTGACAAAGATCACCCTAGTGCTACCCCTGGCTAGGGGTGGGGAACAAATAGTAATCGTGGCTAGTGCGTTGACAATCCTCCAAGCATCCCCCCACCTTACAGTTCCCTCATCCCTGATCCAGTGGTTGAGCCTTTTACAAGAGAGAATAAAAGCTCCTGGGCAGAGGTACCTCAAGGATGACAGTCATCGGAGAAAGGTGGGAAGTTACTAACAAGGTTAAGTGAAACCTGGATGGCAACACCTACTCCTTTCCTCTCCATCTTGAGATGCTCCTGATCCGTTTCTTAACTCAGCTAAGAAAATTGCTTGAATTGCTCAAGTTTATTGCTCAAGGCTTAGCCTTAGGCTTAGGCTCAAGGCTCAAGGCTTATTGCTCAAGGCTTAGGTTTATTATATTCTCCCTGAATCACATTAAGCCAAGTTAATTGTTGAAACAAAATAACCCAGACTCTAAGAAATATAAGCACTCTTTAAGACAAGCAGACTGAATGAACTATATGAAAGAAGACCAAACTTAAATAAATAAAGAAAGAAGTAAATAAGTAAATAAGTACATAAATTTCTTTTCTTTTTTAAAATAATGTATTGTCAAGTTGGCTAACATACACTGTGTACAGTGTGCTCTTGGGTTTGGGGGTAGATTCCTGTGGTTCATCGCTTGCACACAACACCCAATTCTCATCCCAACAAGTGCCCTCCTCAATGCCCATCACCCATTTTCCCCTCTCTCCCACCCCCACATCAACCTTCAGTTTGTTCTGTGTATTTAAGAGTCCTTTATGGTTTACCTCCCTCCCTCTGTTTGTAACTATTTTTCCCCTTCCCTTCCCCCCCTGGTCTTCTGTTAAGTTTCTCAGGATCCACACATGAGTGAACACATATGATATCTGTCTTTCTCTGACTGACTTCAGAATAAAAATTTAAACTATCTTTAATACATAGCTTCAGAGCGAGAAGAAAGAATTCTTGAAACGTGAAGCTTGAACAAGCTGCTATGGAAAAGAATCAATTACACACACGGAGCATGAGAAATAAAAATTGTCCTAAATCTGGTCTGAGAACTATTTTGTTGTAATGTAATTAAAATTTAGTGTCAAACAAAACATGCTGTTTTGCTACGTATTTTTCTATGATACCATAATGACATTTCCTTTTAATGGACACTTAGGTCGTTGCCAAAGTCTCACTATTATGAAGAAGGAAGGAAGCTCTTATCATCTCTTAGTCAAATCTTTTCACATCTCCTTAATTATAGCCCATGCTCTTTCTACTGTTCCATGTTGCCAAATTTGTATCTCTCATATATATAACTCTATAGGTGCTAACAAGGAAATATGCCCAAGGCACAGTGTTAAGTGATAAAAAAACATGTTGAGGAACAGTATGTATATTAAATCCCACATCTGTTAAAATATATTTATATGTCTTTATATAAGCAGAGAATTTTTCTGAAGTAACACAGGAAATGTTTGAGACTGATTACTGCTGAGGTACCCAAGGGTACCCTGGGTACCCAAGGTATGTGGAAGGAGACTTCAGTTTATGAGTTTTTGTGCAGTTACCCATCTGCCACTTGCATGTACCAGATTTATAATGCTTTCACTGGACATTATTTACAAACCAGTGGACAGAAACGCTACATAGTATTAGAAGCAGAAGTAGTAGCGATGTTATTAAAAACATCAATACCAGTGAAAATTATGATAAGAAGGATAAAAAGCAACAAGCACAGGACAATTGGTAGCTCCCTTTCCCTGAGAGTTGAGTCTGTTACTTCTCTAGCCCCACGGCCAGAGCGGTCTGTCTCTTCAAGCTTTGGCTGCAGAACTAAATGATCCTGGCCAGAGAATGTCTCCCACCATCCCTAAGTCTTGTGAGCTCCAAAATGGCAGACAATCAAAACTTTATTTAAGTTACACACAGGATCTGGGACATGTACTTCTCCTAGTTCTCCATCATTACCTGTCATTCATGTGGGACCATGACCCCTCAAAGACCTGGGCTCTTGGGTTCAGTTTCCCAGTATCCGTCTCCAATGTCCAGTTATGGGTTTACTGTTGCATTATCAAGGTGCTCACGTATAGAGGGCTGATCTCTGAAGTTTCAACCCAGATCATTTTTACCAGCTCGGCCTGAAAGGAGGAATCTGAACTATTTGCTTTCCCTACAGCATGCTTCTCCCTTTGTATGCCAGAAAGGCTGCATGTTCTACCCACTCTGACCTTTAACTGCGGGTTTTGGGCAATTGCTTGATTTTCTGTTCGAGAAGAGCATTACAACATTGGCAACCAGACACCGTGATACAGGTGGCAGACCCAATATCTGAAGGCTCTTTGATGGTGACGCATACTGTTTCTGCAGGCAGAGGCACCTCCTTTCTGTACTTTCACAGTACAGAAATTGAGCTCCCAAAGCATAAGAGACTGTTAAAAACTGAGAACAAACTGAGGGTTGATGGGGGGTGGGAGGGAGGGGCGGGTGGGTAATGGGTATTGAGGAGGGCACCTTTTGGGATGAGCACTGGGTGTTGTATGGAAACCAATTTGTCAATAAACTTCATATATAAAAAAAAAAAAAAGAAATTGAGCTCCGTTCTGCAAAGGAGAAGCTTCCCCTTTCCTGGACACAATAGGGCTCCCGGTGGTTTGCTAGGTTTACCAGCCCTTCCCTCCACTACCCCCAAATCTAGCTAGTGTTCAGCCTTTGGTCCCTACCTAGGTCACAGAATCTAGAGAGTGAATATTCAAAATGCTAAGGATACCATTCCATGGTTCCATCCGCCATGACAGTAAACTGCGGGTGAGTGAGTCAAGAGTAACAGCTTCTGTGATGAGGTAGCTTTCCCCTCCTCATTAGCCCCACGTGGAATGTCAAAGTTTGGTCCAATATCGAGGAGACTTGGAGTGGAATGTCAGGAACACACTCACCGTGTGAATGTGAGCATGTGGATAAGCCTCTCTTAACAGTCTTACAGTACTGTATTTCATCGAGTCTAAGAAGGGATATTAAAATATGGAATTGTGTACATCTCAGGTTAATGAAATGTAGAAAGTAGAGTGGGCTAGAGGTGTAACACAAACCTCCAAATCTCAATAGTGTCACAGTGGAAGCCGATTTCTTGCTTATGTAAATTCTGACTCAGTGGCTCATGATCCGGGCTCTTTCCACCATGTAGCTCTGCCCTCATGCAGATAGAGCCTCCGCCAAAACACCATAATGTCTGCTCACATTCTGTTGGCCAGAACTATTCATGTGACTGTGCCTGGTTGCAAAGGAGTCTGGGAAGTGTAGTCTCACTGTGTACCCTAGGAGAAAAGGAAAACAGTGTTGGTGAACACCTAGTGGTCACCACCACGGTCCGGTAGCTTACCAAATATCCAATTTATTCTTCCTCCCACATAGGGAACACTCTTAACCTCTTCTGCAAGTGAGACAAACTGGGGTCCCATTATGACCTGCACTCAGCTCAAAGCCCAGGATCTCAAGATAATGTAAAGCCCCCTGTATTAGTTTCACTCCTTTGGGAATGGACCACCTGAGGCTCAGTGAGCAGACATCGGCTTCAAATTGTAGGTGAGACACCAGATATCTCAAGAAGAACTAGAAGTTCCCAAGGACAGGGGAGAAGTTGGAAAAAGGGCTTGGCATTCTGAATACACAAGTGGCAGCTCTAACTCATTTATCCATTGCCATTCCCATGACCTTGGTTGCAGTCCCATGCTGGTGAGGACCTGGGATGTTCAGGCAACATAATCAAAAGTGAAAGTGACTCAGTCTATTAAACTTCTGACTCTTAACTTTGGGTCAGGCCATGATAAAGCCTCACATAGGCTCCACGCTGAGCTTGGAACCTGCTTCGGATTCTCTCTCTCTCCTTCTCTCTGTCCCCCCCCCACCCGCCCCACTCTCTCTTTCAAAATAAGTAAATAAACATTTTTTTAAGTGGAAGTGAGAAGAGGGTTGTTGAGCGACATTCCTAAGGTCACGTGGCCAGATAAAACCTTCCAGAATCCTTGCAACTCTAGCATCATCACGACCCTCTGCAGTGATCTCTTAAGACCCAGATTCTCTTTGCTGAGCAGACGGCTTCTTCATGGATCCCTCCATTGCAAATAGTAACAAGTTGCAACCGTATATAATGTAAGCGTCTGTGTGCGAATGTGTGTGTGTGGGGTGGGGGGGTCCACGCCTTACTTTGGCTGGCACCTAGCACAGAGCCTATCTATACAGACATTTCAAAGAGGGGTCAGCAGCTTCTCAAAGGTCAAGGAGGGCCTTACTTTTCCAGAAACAGGAGCCTTGGAATGTCCTGGTCCCATTTCTGCTCCCCAAGTATTGTGTGTCCTTCAGAAATTCCCTTCCCTTCTCTGAACCTTGGGGTTTTGTTTTGTTTTGTTTTGTTTTGTTTTTGCTCGAAAGATGACACAAAATTGGACACCATCAATTTGGAAATAACGTTACTAGAATACACCATGACCCTGTAATTAGCTTTCGCTGACCCCTTAAAATGGGTTGGCTAATGGTTTCTCTTTCTTCATAACTTTTACACCAGGAGTCTGGAAGTCTCTCTTCCAAATCTTTTAGGCTTCACTTTCCACCTCAAATTGTATATCCATACCATCACATGATTCTTTCTGACCACTACTCCTAACACACACACACTCACACATACATGCACACACACACACACACACACAAAGACGCTCACAACTGTCCTCTCTGGAACAGTTGGTTAGTCTTCCTTATTATTTTTTTACAAAACACCCTGAAGCTCTGTGGAAAAGAAATAGCATTTTATTAAGTGCCTATTATATACCAGGCACTTGTCATTTACCCCATTTAACCCCTATACTTTTCAGCAATAGTCCTTATTATCTCCATCACTACATATGAGGATACTGGGACTCACAGAAGTTAAAGAGGTATTTGTTACCATCAGTTTGGGTAGAAGTCCGAGTCAACTCCAGGTCTATCTGATTTTGTAGCCCTGCGACCTCCTGGCAGTTTGTTTACATTAGAGTGGTCCTGAGGTCACTCTCTCATTGCATCCCAAAGTGTATGTTGGCTCAATTATCTTTCACAAATGTGTAGGCTGGCCTTGCTTCTTGTTCAGTTCAGACAATCCTTTAATCCCACAAACAGTCCCACAGCAGCACCGCGGGCCCTCGTGAGGTTACTCAGGCAGAGTCAGAACACATTTTCCTTCTGGACTAGGAGGTATTGGAGAGGTCCCTGCGCGAACAAAGGGCCACTTCGTAAGCCTGGGTACCACATAGCTTTCTGTTGGCCAGTGCTATGGAAACGGAGCTCAGCGAGGGGACCTTCTTTCCCACTGTCGTAGACTGGATAAGTCAGAGAGTGTGGCTCAGATAAACATGTTGCTTAGTAATGGGAGAGCTTTACTATTTTCATCAGGAAGGGGAAAATGAAGCCGTAGGAAATACTTGATTGAAAATAGGAATTGAAGTCAAGGCATGCAAATAAATGCTCCTGGTTTTACAGACTCCCCTTGCCGCCCACTCTGGATGAGCTGCCATTTGTTTATTTTGCCTTCAAGGTGAGAGTAGCAAAAATTATCACATGGATTCCTCTCATTTGGCAGAAAAGTAAACTAAAGGCACAAGGAATAATGGCTTGTTTACAAAGTGAACCTTTTATTTAGAACGATATACTTATACTCTGAGCCGATGTTTGTATGTGGGAAGGATTATTCACACTCCTATATATTCCTTTTCATAAGTTTAAATGCTGTTTTCTTTGTGAAAAAACAATACATACATATTAAGTATAACTTTACACATAGAGAAGAGAAAAGAAATATAGCAACAAGCCATTCCAGGGCCCCCCCTCCAGTCATAAATGACATTTTGGTTCATCTTTTTCTTTTCGTCCCTAATATGTGAGACTTCTAAAAGCACAGTATTTCTATTCATACTATAAATATATAATCACTAGATTTTTTCATACTCATATCATAAATGTGTTTTCATGATTTTATATATTTGGTAAACATTTTACACAAAATGGTAAGCAAAAATAAAGGTATATTAATTAGGTGTATTTAGTAGTTTTTAAAAACTTTTTTTAAGACTTTTTATTGAGATATGATTTACATACAGGTAAAGCCATCCTGTTTAGCATACAATTCTGTGAGTTTTGACAAATTTATACTTGACAAGTACATGCAAATGCACGTGACCATCACCACGATCAATATATAGAACAATTCTATCACCAAAAATCTTTTGTGCCATTTTGTAGTCAACCTTTCCCCTACTCCCAGCCCCTGGAAACCACCGACTGGTGTTTTGTCCCTATAGCTGCACCTGTTCCAGAATGTCATGACAATGAACATGTAGCTACAGCATGTAGCCTTTAAGCCTGGCTACTTTCCCTTAACCCTTTGAAGAATTTCAGATTCGTCCTCCTGTTGCATGGAATTAGTATTCTTTCCTTTTTATTGATGGATACTATTCCAATGCATCGCCATGCCACTGTTTATTTATTCCTCAGCGGAAGGACATCTGAGTTGTTTCTAGTCTGGGGAGACTATGGATAAAGTTGCTATGACCGTTGTGTTCAGGCGGTTGTGTGAACTCAAGTGTTCATGACTCCTGGGTCCTATGGCAGGTGTATGTTTGTAAGAAACTGCAAATCTGTCTTCCAAAGTGGTGGCACCATTTTGCATTCCCACCTGCAAAGTGTGGAGTTTCAGTCTCTCGGTTTCTTCACCAGCACTTGGTGTTGTTTACTCATTCCAATGGGTATGTAATGGTATCTCATCGTGATCTGGATTTTCATTTCTCTTATGACTGATGATGTTGACTGCCTTTCTATGTAGCACATTTAAGTTTGGCAAGTATACCTACAATGTCATTATAATCTTTTCTAATTTTTGAAAATTTGGAGTGTTTTGTTTTGTTTTAGAGAGAGAGAGAGAGAGCATGTGTGATAGAGGGAGAGAGACAAAATCTTTTTTTTTTTTTAATTTTTTTTTTTCAACGTTTATTTATTTTTGGGACAGAGAGAGACAGAGCATGAACGGGGGAGGGGCAGAGAGAGAGGGAGACACAGAGTCGGAAACAGGCTCCAGGCTCTGAGCCATCAGCCCAGAGCCCGACGCGGGGCTCGAACTCACGGACCGCGAGATCGTGACCTGGCTGAAGTCGGACGCTTAACCGACTGCGCCACCCAGGCGCCCCAAGAGAGACAAAATCTTAAGCAGACCCCCGACACAGGGTTCGATCTCACGACCCCAAGGCCATGACCTGAGCCGAAATCGAGAGTCAGAGGCTTAACTGACTGAGCCACCCAGGTGCCCCTGAAAATTAGGTTGTTTTTAAATTTTAACTATTATCAATAGTTACGTAACATATATCCTTCCTTATAAATGGGCCAAAAGAGATCCATTTTAACATGCTTGAGGAAACTATCCAAGTTAATTGCATTATATTTCATACTGATTAAAAATATAGAGTTGAGTGATAGTTTCAATACATTTAAAACATCTTAAACAGGTTTTTAAGAGATAATTCACATATCATACAGTTCACCCATTTAAAGTATATAATCCAAAGTCAATTAGTGTATTCACAGAATTGTGCATCCATCACCAAATTTTAGAACATTTCCATTGCCCCAGAAAGAAACCCCATATCCCTGAGCTGTCACTCCTGCCCTGCCATCGTGCCCCCTCAGCTCTAGGCAACCACTACTTTCTGTCTCTATAAATTTACCTGTTCTGGGCATTTCACATGAATGTGATCATATAACCTCTTGTCTTTTGTGCCTGTCTTCTTTCACTTAGTGTAATGAACTTCACTTAGTGTAGTGAACTAAGTGTAATGTTTTCAAGGTTTAGTGTAATGTTTTCAAGGTTTAACCATGTCGTGACACATATGTAACACACATCCTTTATTTTTATTGCTGAATAATATGCCGTCATGTGGATATCACATTTAATTTATCCATTCATCAGTTGATGGACACTTGGATTTTCCCATTTTTTGTTGACTATTATGGAGAATGCTGCTATGAACGTTTATATACAAGTGTTAGTGTGGGCATGTGTTTTCAATTCTCTTGAGTAGATATCTAGGCGTGGAATTGCCAGATAATATTTTAACTCCATGTTTAACCACTTAAGGAACTGCCACACTGTTTTCCAAAGTGGCTGTATTGCTTTACATTCATCCGAGGAATGTATGAGCATTCTAATTTCTCCACATCCTTGTAATGCTTGTTATTATCTGGCTTTTTGATTATCGCCATTCTCGTGAGTGTGAAGTAGTATTTCACTGTGATTTTGATTTGCAGCTCCCTGATACCTCTAATAGCTAATAATATTGAGCACCTTTCCATGTGCTTATTGGCCATTTATACATCTTTTTTGGAGAAGAGTGTATTCAAATGCTCTGCTCATTTCTAATTGGGTTATTTGTCTTCACTATTAAGTTACAAGGGTTCATTGTATATTCCAGATACAAGCCCCTTATCAGATATACGATTTGCAAAATTTCTCTTCTTCTGTGGGTTGTCTTTTCACTTTCTTGATGGCTTCCTTTGAAGCACAGAAGTTTTTCACTTTGATGACGTCCGGTTGACCTGGTTTCTCCACTATCGTTTGTCTTATGTTTCTTCTCAGAGTTTCATAGTTTTAGCTCTTACATTTAAGTTTTTAATCCACTTTAAGTTAATTTTTTTACGGTGCAAGGTAGGGGTGCAACTTCATTCTTTTACGTCTGGAAAGTAGATTTAATACATTTTCACCCACCCTGAATTTTTGCTAATTTTGTCAATAAAAAGTGGTATTTCAGTATAGTTTCATTTGAACTTTTAGTTGCTAAGAAAATTGAGCATCCATATTTTCGAGGTGAGGGCAAGTACAGACCTCCCTAGATGTTAGTATTGAAGAATGGATTCCTAGACTAGACTTCTCAGAAAAGAATTCCTTCATAAGTAAGCACTGGGAATTGGAACTAGGGGACACTGAAGCATCTTCTGCTTATAATAGTCCGAATAAAAAGAGCAAATAAAGGCTTGCCACATCTCGTGTTTTCTAGGGAAAAAAAATAAATAAACAGAGAGCAAAGCAAACAGAATAAATCACTCACACCCACAGTCCACAGTATTTTACCAATTCAATCCAATTCAGTATGTTCACTGATTTTTGACTATGTGCCAGGCACTCAACTAAGGACTGGGAGACAACAGTAAATTCTGGGAACTCACAGTCTAACAGGGAGACAAACAAATAAATAAACATTTACAGCATAGCAGGAAATGTACTCTGATGGGGGTAACTAACAGGTATTAGTTAAATAATAGCAAAGTAATAGTAAAGGCAGCTAGGCCCGACTAGTAGATCAGGAAATTCTCTAAGAAGCAAGTTTCTGGTCAGATAAAGAGGCTGAAAAGAGTAATTAAGGAAGCGGCAGTTCTAGAGGTGGGAGAGGGAAACATCCTTAGGTAGTCTCAGATCATCCAGTGAGGTCGGTCCTTGGAGCTGGAGGTGAGGACATGATGAGAGATGACATAAAGGACATTCCTCTCTTTGGGAGAGGAAATGTCACATGAACCTTGGGTGCTATGATAGCATGAGGTTAAATTGGACATTTTGCCTTAAACAGCTACCATAGATACTACCAAAGAGGTTTCCAAAACACCCCTGTTCACAGTGTAAATGAGTTCCAGGTGTTGCACATCTTTGCCAATATTTGGTATCGTCTGTGTAATAAAGAGCCTGACTTTACTTTTTGATTTCTGACAAGATTTAGGCTTCACTCCTCGATCTTCTCCTGTGCCTCACATCTGGGGAGGCTGGTAAGAAAGCCCAGGTGCTTCCTCCATGGGCATTGGTGCTAAGTTCCAACCGTGCGTAGGAACTCTCACTGCAGCTCCACACTACGGTTTTTATTAACCAGAATAAAAACCCCAAACCATTCTGCTTTTCCTTGCTCCCTCAAGCCATTTCAGAACTGCTCTCCCTAGGAAGCCACATTATGTCCGCTTGAAGTCTATTCAGATCCTCTTGGTGTGTGTATGTGGCATCATCAGTCTTGACTTTGAAACCAAATTTGGGCTGAGGTTCCATTCTGTTTCTACAGAACACTACTTTGTTTTTATTTATCAATTCTACCCATTCTGCAGGGTGTGTGGTGGTCTCGTCTAGTCTTAATCATGATTTCCCTTTGGCCTGATGAGACAGAGCATTTTCTCATTTGGTAATTGCACATTTGGTTATCCTTTTTTGTGAAATTCCTGTTCATGCATTTCGCCTATTCTGATATTAGGTTGTCTGTCTCTTTCTTTGGGTTTATATTGCACATGTTCTGTAAGTGAATATTTGTCACTTAAATGCCTTGGAAATATATTCTTTGCTATGCTTTGGCCTTTTATTCTTATTGGCCTTATCCTTTACATTTAGATCTGTGTATGCTGTGAAGTAGAGGTTGAGATTCATTTTTTCCCCACATGAATATCCAGTCAACTCGGTACTGTTTTTTGAAAAGATGGTCTTTCCCCACTGCTTTGTCATGCCAACTGTGTCAAAGTCAATGCTTCATATATATTTGGGTCTGTTTCTGAGTTTTTATTCTGTTCCACTGGGCTGTTTCCTACCCTTGTAGCAATACTATACCATCTTTACTGATATAGAGTTACAACAAAATTTGATAGATAGTGATCCCTCCAACCTTCTCTTCTTTAAGATAGTCATGGCCCTTTGAATTTTCATATAAACTTCAGAATAAGTATACCAATTTCCAGTTGAAATATGCTTATATTTGGTAACATATTACATTAAGCACAGTTTCTGCTGTAGATTTTTATAGCTCCCCTGTACTATAATGAAGAGGTTTTCTTCCATACCCATTTTTCAAAGCATTTTTTAAACATAAACAGATGTTGAATTTTACAAATTATTTTCTCCATCTATTGGAATGATTGTATTATTTTTCTCCTTTATTCTGGTAATATGGTTAATTTGTACTGATTATTTTTTTTTCAACGTTTTTATTTATTTTTGGGACAGAGAGAGACAGAGCATGAACAGGGGAGGGGCAGAGAGAGAGGGAGACACAGAATCGGAAACAGGCTCCAGGCTCTGAGCCATCAGCCCAGAGCCCGACGCGGGGCTCGAACTCACGGACCGCGAGATCGTGACCTGGCTGAAGTCGGACGCTTAACCGACTGCGCCACCCAGGCGCCCCTGTACTGATTATTTTTAACTGTCAAGCATACCTTGCATGCCTTGAATAAACCCTACATGATCATATTCTAATAAACTTTTCCTGTATTGCTCAATTCAGTTTGTTAATTTTATTAATATTTGATGGTTATTTTATTTTATTTCTGGATTCAGCTTGCTAACATTTCATTAATATCTCTTTAGTAAGATTGATTTGTAATTTTTCTTTCCCTTAATGAATTTGTCAGGTTTTGGTATCAAAGTGATGTTAGTTTTACAAAATAAGCTGGAAAGTATCCTCTCTTTGTCAATATTCTAGAAGAGTTTTAATAATTTGATAGAACATATCAGTCAAGCCATCTAGATCTGGAGTTCTTTCTGAAAAAGTTTTTAATTGCATATTTAATTTCCTTAACACCTATGGATCTATTTTATTTCTCTTTGGATCAGTTTATGTGTTTTTTCCTAAGAATTGATTAATTTCATGTATATTTTCAAACTTACTGGCATGAAGTTGTTCTTAATATTATCTTAATGTCTGCAGTGATGGCCCTCATTTATTCTTAATATGGGTTATTTGTGTTATTCTCCTGTCCCTCTCTCTTTCTCTTTCCATCTTGCCAGCGTATGGCAATTGTATTAATCTTTTCAAAGAAACTCTTTTGGTGCTATAGATTCTCTATATTTTAAATTTCCTTCTGTTTCACTAATTTATTCTTCTTCATGATTTCCTTTCCCTGTTTTGAGTTTCATTTTCTCTTCTAACTTGTTTGATGGTTGGCCTTTCTTACTTTATAATATATCCATTATACTTATTTAAGGCCATACATTTTCTTCTAAGCTCAGCTTTAGCTGCAAACTCCAATTACTGATTTTAGCATTTTCATTAATGTTCATTTGAGAATTATATATTTCTTTATTTTTTTTAATGTTTATTTATTTTTGAGAGAGACATAGACAAAATGCGAGTGGGTTAGGGGCAGAGAGAGAGGGAGACACAGAATCCAAAGCAGGCTCCAGACTCTGAGCTGTCCGCACAGAGCCTGACGCGGGGCTCAAACTCACAAGCTGTGAGATCATGACCTGAGCTGAAGTCGGACGCTCAACTGACTGAGCCACTCAGGTGCCCCGAAAATTCTATATTTTTAAAATTTCCATTATCATTTTTTCTTTGACCCAAACTTATGCAATTTTTTCAGCGTGGTGGTTATTAAGATTTCTTGTTTAATTGCACTCGTTATGATTTCAATCCTTTCAAACGTCTGTTGCTTTAGGGTCTATGATTTTTGCAAATGTTCTGTGTGACTCAACTAGAGTAAATGTTCTGCTGTTGTTTATGTAGTGTTCTATATACATGAATCAGATCAAGCTTGTTAATCATGTTGAAATCTTCTGTATACATACTTTAAATCAAGAAAGGGTTCGGAAAGGACAGAAGAGGATATCTTGGGTCTTGGCTTAGCACTCCTACTTCCTGATAGAACCCAAGCCAAATGGGACCAGAACATGGAGACGTAAGTGGGTCAATGTCCCTGGGCAAGTTTCATTGAGAAATGGTGTCTTATTGCAGGTATTTCTAAAATGCCTTCACACCAACTCCCAGAGAGACATGATCTCTCCTCACCTCCCTAGATGGGTCCCTTCTGCTGGTGTCACAGGGCGTGGGGATTTTAGAAGGACAAGAGAAGAGTTTATCCCAGGGGACTGGGGCTGGGGTTATGCAGGTGGGTACAACGAGGCTAACCAAGCCTTCCTGTGTGGGAAGCCAGGCTATTGAAGACATGAGCTTCAATTTTCAAGGTTTTAATTTTCAAAATATATCGATTCTATGTTGTATTCTCATGAACTGTAGCTTTAAGGCCTTTGGGAAGAACTATATTTAGGTATTTTCTCCCCTAGTCTGGTGTCCTGCCCCCACCTCCACCTCCCCTTTTAACATGCCCCAATACACACACACACACACACACACACACACACACACACTATCTGGTGTCAGGACATGCTGTTTTGGCTTTTGGGGGGAATATAATAAGATGAAGCCTACTTGGGGCTCCTGGGTGCCTCAGTTGGTTAAGCGTCCAACTCTTGATTTTGGCTCAGTTTGTAATCTCACAGTTTGTGAGTTCAAGCCCTGAGTCGGGGTCTGTGCTGACAGGATGGAACCTATGTGGGATTCTCTCCTTCTCTCTTTCTCCCTCTCCCACTCATGTGCACATGCACACTCTGTCTCTCTGTCTTGCTCTCTCTCAAAATAAATAAATAAACATTAAAAAAAAAAGATGAAACCTCTTAGAGCTCCAGCTGTCATGAGGAGTGGAGAGTCTTACCTGTGGGACATCAATGCAAAGCATCAATCGCAAGCTCCCAGTTAGCACCCGTAGAATACTTGGTTTTAGAGGTATTAGTAAATACTACAAGTAAGAAAGCCAAAGAGGCTGCGTTTCTCTATATTCATGGAACAAGATAAAACCTCTCATGATCCTATAAGTGAGGAGGAACATTTTGGCCACAGTTTAGGGTCTAGGCAACTGCCTCCTTGCAAAAATTCTGTGCACTGTAGCCCAAAGGTCTTATATGGAAAACATTTGTCCGTGCAATCCTTTTTGCATAAACACACACAGTCCTAGAAATTATGGGAAAGAAAGGCAGCGTTTTGAGGTTAGGCCAAGGTTAGCAAGCACTTCTGCCCAATCCAGTGAAAATGGGCCCTTCTGGGATGACCTCACTCTATCCTTCCATGGGCCTCCAGCCATTGAAGTCTTCTCCAGTGGTGTGGGGTATTCCAACAACCAGCCAGAAACTGCTTTAGCTCCTTTGTTTTAGCTATCCTGTCATTATTGGACCCAGCGATCCCATTTCTAGAAATCTTTCCCCAAAATACACTGGAAATTGTGAAATAACCTAGTAGTCATAGAAGTGATGGAAAAATCTTTAACTAGGGTGAATAGTCCCATGATTTTGTGTGCAAACCTCCAGACACATTGTAGGTAGTCAAGAAAGAGCAGGTATTACTATCTCTGGGCAAGATTGGAGAGTAGGAAATTTCAGAAACAGGCAATTTAGAAGTAGAATAAGGACAAAAGTATGAAGCTTACAAAACTCCACTGAAATTCTTCGTCTTCTTCCTTAAATCCTAAACTGTCCTCCTTGAAATTGCCTTTCCGATACCGCCTGGCCACAACCATTGCATTTTCAATAGCCGTATTGATTTGTCCCTCCCTTTACCAGCGAAATCCTCCAGGCTCTGTTGACAGAGCAAAGCACGTGCTCTTCTTCTTTCAAGCGCCCCTCCATGCGGTGCCCTGCGTCAGCTCTCTGTGCCTTGGTTTGGGGAGAGAGCAACTGGAGAGTGCGGCAGGGCGAGTGCAGACCGCCCGTCCGTTCCCGGCTGGTGTGGACAAATCAGTCGTGCAGGTCAGGGCGGAAGTGGAAGTGACGTGGGGTCAGGCCTTGGGGAGATGTGGAGGCTCCTTTGTTTTTGTTTATTTTTTTTTATAGTAAAGAAAGGGAATCGGAGGAGATTCCCGGGCTTTGGTTCACTCGTCTTTTCCCTTCCAACACACTCACGCTGACGACCGCTGCCAGCTCTTGCTGAGATGATGCCCGGTATTGGATGCCAACCCCTCACCTTCAGTGCTTGTGACTCAGCCAGAGCCCAGATGTGTAGAAGGTGGCAATATGGCCCAGCGACATATTGTGAGGCCTGGCCCTGGTGGTGTGGTCTGATGCATCCCTCTACATGTTTGTTAAAAACACCAGCCCATTGGATAATGTCTGCTAGGAAAGTGGAAAGAAAAAAAACCCACCTTCTACTTTAGGCTACGTTAATTATAAATTTGGGGAAATCTAGTGGACGATGTGCATTTGTCTAGGAATAACTATAAATCTAGTTTTCTCAACTAGACCTTCGACAAGTCACTTCAGTTCTCTTGGCCTTAGTTTTATCTTATGAAAAATAAAACACTTTTGAGAATGCCTGCCCAGCTGAGCTCAAGAAGGGTCTCGAGAAATAATGGTTTTGAAAGGGTTTAGGGAAAAGAATGAGAGCATTACATTCATGGTAAGAAGCATCATGATTAGAAAAATCTTCCGACTGTTGGATCAAGAGCATCAGACCAGAAACTCAGAAGGGAATTCAAAATTCGTTAATGCCGACGGAAGCTTACGGATGCCAATTAGCAAGACGAGGGAGGGAATGTTGTGGAGCCATTTTTAGCAGATCCAGCACTGAGCCTTCAGAAAATGATGATTGAAGAGAAAGCACTTGTAAAGTTCCATTTCAGGGACAGGAGGCTTTCTAGCACAGTGACAGTTTTTCATAACAATTAGGGATTTTCACTCAGCACGCCGGTAGGGGTTCATAATACACAGGAATGAATTCATCTGTGCACCCTACTCCTTGCGTCTCTGTGATCGCTTACCAGACAATCTGTGGTTTAAAGAAAAGGAGGAAAATCCAAGAAATATCAGTTGACTAAGCTGTTTGTGATGCCATTCCAGGGAACTGAATCTTATTATTAATTAAGCATCACTGGCAAGCTCCTAGCTGGTACCCGGAGAATACTTGGTGTTAGAGGGATTGTAGTAAACCTCAAACTCAAGGATCTCTATACTGCTCTCTGGAAAGGTTGTACTGATTCCCTCCAATGGCTGTCCCAAGAATAGAGAAAAGGCTGAGCAGAAGTGTTCTGAGGCCCCCAACATTCTATATTGCCAAGTCTATGCCAGAGTTTGACTTTGTATCAGATTTACCCTCGGGACTGTCTGAAAGATGTTGATGCCTTCAAAAATGATGTGAATAGAATCCAGATTTTTGAAGGACAATGGCCCATCTAAATTAGAGCCTACTTATATGTCCTCCAGAAAACATACAGAGCATTAAAGAAAGCAAAGACAGCCACATATAAGCCATGCTATAGCATAACCAGGAGGCAAGGACTATTACAATAATCAACTTGTCTGGAAGTAATAGAATAAATATTCAAAAGAGCAAAGCCAGAGCCAGCTGCAGAATTCATACCCAAATGGAGCATGGCCAGAGACTGCATGGGCAGCAGAGGATAGCAGGAGCCTAGCTGTGATGAGATACAAAATAAAATTCACCAGAAAGAGATGGCCCCACCCTAAGCAGAGAAAAATGAGAACAGATCTAAAACCTGGCAAGCCAGAGCACTGGCTGTGGGATGGGATTGGGGTGGTTTGTGGGGAAATTGAGAAGACTTGTGGAAAGACACTGCTCAGGGGAAGAGAGGCAACTGAAAGGGGAGAGTGTCTCGTGGAATCTTCATGGTAAATGTAAAGAAGGAGGCAAATGGTGGAGATTAAGGGTCATTGAGAAGCCAAAGGGTCATAAAATTAGGAAGCTAACTAATCTCTCCTTCCTCACTCCACCCATTAAAAAAACTACACGTCAGTACCAACTGAGAGGATGGTCTCGAACTGAGAAAGCCAGTGAGCTTTCGAAACCCCTTAGCCCCAGATCTCATCTGGCCCAGAAAAATATAAGCATTTTAAAAAGAGACAGAAGGGGTGCCTGGGTGGCTCAGTTGGTTAGGTGTCTGACTCCGGCTCAGGACATGGTCTCACGGTTTGTTGGTTCGAGTCCCATGTCAGGCTCTGTGCTGACAGCTTGGAGCCTGGAGCCTGCTTCAGATTCTGTGTCTCTCTTTTTCTCTACCCGTCCCCTGCTCGCACTCTGTCTCTCTTTCAAAAATGAATAAACATTTAAAAAAAATTTTTAATAAAAAAAGAAAATGGCAGGCTGCATATATACATAGCTACCTTAAGAAGAAACTTTTAAATGGGAATAAAACATTTCCCCTAATATTTCTCCCTACAGTCCAGCCATGAAGCAAAGAAAAAAAATTACATGACATCCCAACCTAAGGTAAATATTGATAAACAAATATTTGTAATTATGAAAAATCATCTTGAATAAGAACATTTAAAATGTGTAATAGAAATGGAGAGAACACAGGAAATGTGAAATGGGAGTTAAGTTCAAGAAAGAAATTACAACAACAACAAGGCAAAGTCATTGCAGAAATGAACTAAATTGTAAGGTACACAAAAGAGAACAGATTTGACCAAAAATGTAAAGAAGGAGCACTGAGAAGAAGAATAAAAAAAGCCAAAAGAACAAAAGCTAAATAAAGAAAGAAGTGAAAAAAATCAAAGATAAAATAACAGAGACAGAAACAAGGTAAGAAAGTACCAACACGTATATGATTGGAGTCTTTAAGATATCTTTTCAACTTTGAACGAGGGTAACAGACAGAATTATAATCTAAAAGGTATTTTCAAAAATAAGGGCTCCTGGGTGGCTCAGTTGGTTAAGTGATTCTTGGTTTCAGTTCAGGTCATGAGCTCATGGCTTTGTGGGTTCGAGCCCTGCTTCAGGCTCTGCACTGGTAGTGCAGAGCCTGCTTGGGATTCTCTCTCTCCTTCTCTCTCTCCCTCTCTCTCTGCCCCTCCCCCACTTGCTCTCTCTGTCTCTCTCTCTCTCTCTCTCTCAAAATAAATACATAAAATTTAATAAAACATAGTTTCAAAAATAAAAGAAAGTCAAAATCTAAATACTGAAAATTAATCTAAAATGGTTGTATTCAAGATAAATCCTATTAAACTTTTAAAATAACAGAATGTTTTCTAGGAGAACATCTTAAAAATAGGGGAAGAAGGTAGACAGAAAGGAGAAAATAAAATCATCTAATTGGTTGCTGCATGAGTGGTAGTTAAAAATAAAAGTATATAGGGGCGCCTGGGTGGCTCAGTCGGTTAAGTGTCCGACTTCGGCTCAGGTCATGATCTCATGGTTCGTGGGTTCAAGCCCCGTGTCGGGATCTGTGCTGACTGCTTGGAGCCTGGAGCCTGTTTCTGATTCTGTGTCTCCCTTTCTCTCTGCCCCTCCCCTGCTCATGCTGTCTCTCTCTGTCTCTCAAAAATAAATAAATGTAGAAAAAAAATTTTTTAAATAAATAAAAGTATATAATTTAGGGCTGAACAAATCACCAGTGGAAGCCTAAGTAAAGAAAGGCACCTAAGGACACTATAGAAGGCATTCCTATAAAGGTAATGACTAGAACGAAAGTACAAACTTTTCTAAATACCAAAAGGAATACAAAAAACAAACAGCAGAGAAGATGGACCACAGAGAAATAGGACATAATACATAAAGTAAATATAACATACAATCATAGGACACAGTGGAGAACAGGCCAAATCAATCCTATAAAAAAAACTCTAGTAGTTGTAACTCACCTATTAAAGAACACAATTTGGAGATTGACTCACAAAACAAAACTGAACCCTACACCATATAAAACTCATTTCTTTTTTTACTTTTTTAATGTTTCTTCATTTTTGAAAGAGAGAGAGAGAGAGACAGAGCGTGAGTGAGGGAGGGGCAGAGAGAGAAGGAGACACAGAATCCAAAGCAAGCTCCAGGCTCTGACCTGTCAGCACAGAGCCCAACGTGGGGCTTGAACCCAAAAACTGTGAGATCATGACCTGAGCCGAAGTCAGACCCTTAACCTACTGAGACACACCGGCGCCCCCATGTCTTTTTCTTAATTTTTTAATGTTTATTTTTTATTTGAGAGAGAAAGAGAGAGCACATGAGTGGAGGAGAGGGGCAGAGGCAGAGAGAGAGAGTTTTCAGCAGGCTCCACACTCAGCATGGAGCCCAACGAGGGGCTCGATCCCATGACCCTGGGATCATGACCTGAGCTGAAATCAAGAGTTGGACGCTCAGCCGACTGAGCCACCACGGCGCCCCTAAAACTCACTGCTGAAACAAGTCAAGAAAGTTAAACGTCAAGGCATGTGCAAAGATGTAAGTAGCAGATGCAGAACATATGGAAGCACCTGCCGCAGGTGGCCCCACTGAAAGGCCAGATGCAGTGAGTGGAAGAGTCATGGCGCCATGAAAGGAAGACTGTACATGGGGGCTACTCTGTTGAGAAGGTTGGCCATGAGGCTGAGGTTAGAGCAGCAGCTGAGCTTCATTGGTGGTGCTGAAGGCTACATAGAAGAAGTAAGTGGCTTACAGTCAATAGGACAGGAGCCGGGAGAGAACACTCACGCTCTGAGAAAACGTGTGTTTTTGTTGAGTTAAGGAAATTCAGGAGACGAATTCTGCAAGTTCCCAAAGAGTCAACAGCCTAGTAGAAGAATTAATACATAGTTCAATGGGGAGGATAGACGCTCCATAAGGGAGGTCAAAACAAAGGGCTTTGGGGCACAGAGGAGGGAGGGAGGAAGAAATCCCAGCTGGGGAAAATGCCCCTAAAATCTCCATGAAGGAGGTCATATTTGAGGTGAGACCTAAGGAATTGCAGTGAGAATTTCATCTGTTATAAGGGGAGGGAAAGGCTTTAGAATTAGATGATCAGGAGACTGCCCAATGTGATACATTATATTACATACAGTATTATCCTACAATGAAAGGGTATTATTTTATTAGTGATAGTTGTATACTACTATCCACACTATTTTGTACGTAACTATTTTTTCATGTAACCACGTATTGCACACATTCTTACCCAACATTATTAATTTTTCTTTTCCATAGCCATTTTAGATGGTTGAATAGTATTTCATTATATTTATCACTCTTTCTGGGCTTTATCTAGTCTCATGTTATGTAATCAAGTCATTTCTATGTTTTCTATATCATTAGCATCATAAAGGACATCCTTCTTGCTATGGTGTTGTGTATATCCATATTCTGTAGACAGCAAAAGCAAATTTGCATACTATTGATGAATTCTGTTCCAAGAAACCTGGGTGTATGTTTACTCCCACTGGGTATGTATGAAAGATGACAAAAGGACCCTTTCCTGCTTGGAAATGGGTCCCCTGTTTGCAAAATATGACACTTTGCTTGGCACCATCATTTACAAGGGCACTATCATTTCCTGCCCAACACCTGTGCTTCGCCACAGTCCTCCAGAGTGTTGAAGATTAAATAGAATGATCTGTGCAGTACCCACATAGTAGGTGCTTACAAAATGCTTCTTGCCACTCTAGTTTTTGTTAACTCAATTGTATTTCTTTTTTCTTTAAGTTTATTTACTTATTTTGGGAGAGAGAGAGAGAGCAGGGGAGGGTCAGAGAGAAAGACAGAGAGAAATCCCAAGCAGTTTCCACGCTGTCAGCGCTGAGCTGGATGCAGGGCTTGAACTCGTGAACTGTGAGATCATGATCTGAGCCAAAACCAAGAGTTGGCTGCTTAACCAACTGATCCACCCAGGCGCCCTGAATTCAATTGTATTTCTTGCCTTTCAGTCCCTTAGGAATGAGTATTTCCATTTTTACAAAGCACTTTGTTGAAAAGGACTCTTTTATGATACCATTGCAAACTTTTCCCAGGACTAAGGCTGCTTTGATTTCCAGACTTCACAAACAAGCCCACATGTGACTGATTCATGTCTTTGCCATCTCTGTAAAAATTTACGTGTCTCCTTAGCCTTTGGGTCATTCTTGTTGGAAGCCCACTTGCCTTCATTGGCTGGTCTCCAGAAGTCCAACTACCTCTTTAACCCACAGAGCCTCCCTTCTCTGGTCCTGGTTATAGACCTGCTCCTTTGTTCCACACTGGCAACTCCAGGAGCAGAGGTCTACATGGCTGCCTTGTCATACACACCATCTCCAGGGCCCAACTGACTCACTGTCCTGCGAAGACAATGAATCAGGAGCCACTGGTGAGTCACCCTTCTTCCTTTTGTTAATATAACGAAGAGGTCTCTTCACAGAGTCATGGCATTTCTTTTCAGAAAGAAAATTCACTGAGATTAGTTGATGAGCACATTTTTATTCATTACAGAGAAAGGTCACACTAAGCAGAA
Organism: Lynx rufus; assembly: GCF_022079265.1. Taxonomy (NCBI): domain Eukaryota; kingdom Metazoa; phylum Chordata; class Mammalia; order Carnivora; family Felidae; genus Lynx; species Lynx rufus. Next base: position 7,535,667 of record NW_025814867.1, on the reverse strand, counting down.
AAACAGAAATCTGGAATTATTTTATAGGTGAAATCAGAGGGAGTAAAATAGACCAACGTGCCACCTTTGAGTGAAACAGAATTATTCTCTTCCCCAAGTGAGATGTAATGACTTCCATAGTGGGTGAGTTATTGAATTGAAAATGTGATCGGATGGTGTGACTGTAACAAAAAGCTATTAAATGTGATCTTAATCTCTGACACACTAAGAGGAATGACAAGAAAATGAATATCTAATAGTTTCACATTTTTATAGAGTAGTCAATCTCTAAGGCTTGAATTGCTTATGAGCGAACTCGTTTTTGAATTTCAAACACTGATACTCTGTCATAAAACATTTTTGAAAGCTTAATATGTGGACATCGCATTGTCCTAAATACAGGAAGACAAAATTTGGTATCTTGTTTTTTAGAAGCTCACAATTGGTTAGGCCCCAAATGCATGTATACATTTATTCATTTATATTCCATTCAGTATCTACCATGATAGGGCAGGTATGCTGGGGATAAATTAAGATGAATGCTATGCCCTCTGGTCTCACAGTGAAGTGCCCTCCCATTCCAATGTTACATTATAAAGGTATTGGCATAGACCACATCTCTCAGACATCTTTTGCATTATCTCATTTATTTGTTTTTTAAAATTAATTTATTTATTCTGAGAGAGAGAGAGAGAATTAGCAGAGAGGGGCAGAGAGAGAGGGGGACAGAGGATCTGAATCAAGCTCTGTGCTGACACAGAGAGCCCAATATGGGGCTTGAACTCACAAACCTTTAGATCATGAGCTGGGCCAAAGTTGGACGCTTGACCAACTGAGCCATCCAGGCACCTCTATCCCATTTATTTTTACAGGACAGTGAGGGAGGTATTGTCATCCAGTTTCCAGGAGGAAAAACCAAGAATCAGAGACATTACATCACTTGCTCCAAGTGACACAGCTAGCAAGTGTCAGGGCTGGGATTTGAATCCATGTTGTGTCACCATAAATCCAAGCTCTTTCCGGTATGTCGTGCCCTATATTGTCATAAGGAAATGCTCTAAAATTGCATATGATAAGTGGAAGCCGTTTCTTCTCTCTGGCTTTGGGATTTAATTCCTTAGAAATGGAGTGAAGTCAGAGTTGGTATTTTCGTAGCCAGGGTGGTTGGGTGTGGATTGACGGTGCTTCAGAATGTCACAGTCACTAATGGTATCATGAATTGAGGTTGGTGTGATGGTTAATTTTATGTGTCGGCCGGACTAGGCTGTGGGGCGCCCAGATAGTTGGTCAAATATTATTCTGGATGTTTCTGTGAGTGTGTTTTGGGATAAGAGTAATAATTAAATCTATACACTGAGTATAGCAGATTGCCCCCCATAATGTTGGATGGGCTTCATGGAATCAGTTAAAACCTGAATGGAACAAAATGACTGTCTCTCCTCCTAGAGTAAAAGAGAAATTCTCTTCCTCACTGCCTTTGAACTGGGACATCAGCTTTTTTCTGCCTTCGAGACTTCTTCCTGGGCTTCAAGCCTGCCAGCCTTTGGACGGCTCTCCTGATGCTCAAGCCTTCAGACTCATACTGAATTCCACCACTGGCTCTCCTGGGTCTCCAGTGGAATGACTCACCCTGCAGATCTTGGGACCTGTCGTTCTCCACAATCGCCTGAGCCAATGCCTTATAATAAATCTCTCTTTATATATACGTATTGCTTCTATTTCTCTAGAGAAACATGGCAACACAATCGAAGAGGCTTAATATTAAAGGAAAATTAAATTAGCCATGCACACAGCTAAGCGGGAACAGTGTCATTCAGTAGAACTTTCTGCAGCGATACACATGTTCTATATCTGCACTGTCCAATATTGTAGCTGCTAGTCACATATCACTATTGAGCAACTGAAATAGCTAGTGAGACTGAGGAACTGAATTTTTATTTTTTTTTTATCTTTTTAACATTGCTTATTCTTTTTTTTGAGAGAGACAGAGAGACAGAGTGTGAGTGGGGGAGGGTCAGAAAGAGAGGGAGACACAGAATCCGAAGCAGGCTCCAGGCTCTGAGCTGTCAGCACAGAGCCCAACCTGGGGCTTAAACTCATGAACTGTAAGATCGTGACCTGAGCCGAAGTCAGTTGTTTAACCCACTGAGCCACTCAGGCACCCCTACTTTATTTTAATTAATTTAAATGTATATTCAAATTACTGCGTATAACTAGTGGCTACTCTACCGGATAATACAAATTTGGAGTTACTCTATTTTATATTAACTATCCCTATTAACTGTGTGTGTGTGTGTGCATGTGTGTGCGTGTGTGTGTGTGTGTGTGTGTGTGTGTGTAAAACATTTATCTGTATTTCTACAGAGAGAGAAAAAGGGGGCTCTATTGTTTCATTTCCACCTTCCCCCACTAAAGTATAAGGTCTTTTAGGGGAGAGGCGTCGTCCATTTCACTCTCTACTTTATCCCCATTACCATTACCTAGAATAGGACTTGGGATTAAACGGACCGTTCACAAATATTTGTTGAATTTTACCCATAGGTATTTAATAGTAACCTTGAGGCAAAATGCTTTGAATGCCTAGAGATTTCCGTTGGTCTAATTAATTGCTTTAGAACATCAATGTCTACTCATTGCATTTATATTTGCCTTTATTACCTTGCATGGCTCTGAGCCATCCTTCTAGTTTGTAAAATTTAGACAACCCTTTGGGCATCTTCAAAAGTGAGATGCTATGCTTAGCTCTGGAAGGTCTGAACTGAGAAAACATTTGGGGAAGAGGCTGAGAGGCATGTGCACCTTGAAGTCCGTCGACTTTTATGCTTGGGCTAATATTTATTTGTAGTTTGAGATTTTATCTCATTCAGGAACTCTTCCCCAATTCCACCCCCACCACCTATAGCTCACTAGGGTGCCTATCCATGTACTGCCACGGCACCCTGGACACCCAAGCCTCTGTGACAGCACTTAACTCCCTAGAGAGAAATGGTTGCTTCTAATCTTCTCCACCACTGGACTGAGAAGGATTCTGTCTTGTTCACCACTGGGTCCCCAATACCCAATGCCTACAACACAGGACATGCTGGGGGAAATAATGTTTGCAAATGAAAGGGAAAGGAGGAAGGGTGGGAGAGAGGGAGGGAGGGAAGGAGGGAAGGAGGGAAAGAGGGAAGGAGGAAGGAAGGAAGGAAGAGAGGAAGGAAGGAAGGAAGGAAGGAAGGAAGGAAGGAAGGAAAGAAGGAAGGAAGGGAGGGAGGGAGGGAGGGAGGGAGGGAGGAAGGAAGGAAGGAAGGAAGGAAGGAAGGAAGGAAGGAAGGAAGAAAAGAAGAGAGGGAAGGAGATTCAGAGCCTCTGGTAGTTCTCACAGTATAAGGAGGAGACTGTCTCCAAGATTCTCCTAACCTGTCTGTCCTGACAAGGAAAGACCAGCAAAGGGTCTCCCTACTATGTACTTTGATTTCCCGTGTTGGTCCCATCCCCGACTCTACTCTCTCCACACTGGTTGGCCCAGAGGCTGCTGACCGCAGACGTCCTGGGGGACAACCCTCTGAGCCCGTGAGGGCACTTGAGGGTGAGGGTGGCCTCTTTCTCTCCGCACTCCCAGTGGACATTATCCCGTGGACAGGTGTTTCTAACAAACATGCAGAGCGTGTGGCACCAGGCCACCAAAGTCAGTCCTCACAATATGTTGCGAGGCCATGTGCCTGCCTGTCTGGGATCTGGCTGTACAAGCACTGAAAGTGAGGAGTTGGCATCCAGCATCCGGGCGTCGTCTCGGCAAGAGCTGGCAGCGACCGCCAGCATGATTTGAAGCACGATGAAGGGAAGAGGCAAGTGGATGAAGCAAAGCTCTGGAACTCCCTTTCTTTACCATGAAAACCAAAGGGGCCTCCACATCTCCCCAAGGCCTGACCCCACGTCACTTCCACTTCCGCCCTGACCTGCACGACTGATTTGTCCACACCAGCCGGGAACGGACGGGCGGTCTGCACTCGCCCTGCCGCACTCTCCAGTTGCTCTCTCCCCAAACCAAGGCACAGAGAGCTGACGCAGGGCACCGCATGGAGGGGCGCTTGAAAGAAGAAGAGCATGTGCTTTGCTCTGTCAACAGAGCCTGGAGGATTTCGCTGGTAAAGGGAGGGACAAATCAATACGGCTATTGAAAATGCAATGGCGGTGGCTAAGCAGTTCTGGAAAGGGCATTTCAAGGAGGGCGTGCAAGGCCTTGGAGGATGCCATGCCTCAGGCTTTGCAGGAGGAAGAATGTCCCAGGAAGCAAATTTCCAAAAGATGGGATGTTTCTATATTCACCTTTCCCCTACTTCTGGATCCCCTTTCTCGGAAGCATTGTTACCACTGTCATCCTCCCCAACACTAACAGGTCCCAGGTCTCTTGTAGCGACCTTGTGTCAGGTCTATTCAGGTCTATTACTCTGTCTCCGGAAAAACGCTGAACACCCTACACACGAACAGAGATGCAGATATTATCTCCGGTTTATCTTTAAAGAAACTTGTACTCAGAGAGGTTAAGTCACTTGACCATCTTCACACAGCTAGGAAGTAGCAAAACCAGTTAAGCCCAGCTCTGCTGGACTTCAAAGCGCACACCCTTTACACGTTAGCATGTCACTTTGGTGAAAGTCACCCGAGAATAGGACTCTCTGCTTCAGTAGATTGGAGGTAGTTAGTAGTTTTGGAGCTTCTCCTGCGTATTTCACTTGGGCATTTGGCTGGAGTTCAGTCCCTAAAGCTACCTATGGGTCAACTCACTAGTCATCTTGGCAAGGATTATGGGCGTAGAGGGCCAGGCTGCAGAATGGTCACCGTTCTAGTCCTTGATGACTGATTTAAGTTGCCTAAAGTCCTTGGTGCTTGGTCTAATCGTCAGGGGCTGGTGCACACTGGGACTTCTGTGTCCAACTCAGAATTTGAAAGGGGATTTATAAGCACCTACCAGTTGGCTGTTTCTCTGGTTTTCTCCATATCTGTAAATAAGTTCTGGGCATGAGTTTGCAGAAGAGAGAGAGAGAGAGCAGAAGTAAAGGGCCGACCTGGGAGATGGTTGGGGCCTGCCTGTATGCCCGTGGGGGGTAGCATGACACCGTGGTGGAGAGCGACCACGTGTATGACAGGGGATTTTGGTCGCGAAGTTCACTGTGTGGATTAAACCGAAGAGCTCCACTGCTGTTACCTTGATGACGGTATTTCTTTCAGTATTTACAGAGTTCATTGTAATCAGGATGAATCTCTGTTGTAAAGAATTAAACATATATGTGGAATGGTAGAACCCACTAAACTCCACTGCTAACGATTTCAATTAATTTGCCTCCTCATTATTATAATCAACAACCAAATAGCCCAGAATATGAAATAATGTTGTCAAGGGCTCATTTCTGTAAGATGGCTGTTTTGAGACTTCCTCTGAAAAGCATCACGCGTGATCTAGCTGGACTCACAGGTGGGAAAAAAAAGGTGGGGGGTGTTCCTCAAAACTTCCCTCCATCGGGGCGCCTGGGTGGCTCAGTCGGTTAAGCGGCCGACTTCGGCTCAGGTCATGATCTCGCGGTCCGTGAGTTCAAGCCCCGAGTCGGGCTCTGTGCTGACAGCTCAGAGCCTGGAGCCTGTATCAGATTCTGTGTCTCCCTCTCTCTGCCCCTCCCCCGTTCATGCTCTGTCTCTCTCTGTCTCAAAAATAAATAAACGTTAAAAAAAAATTAAAAAAAAACAACAACAACTTCCCTCCACCCTCCTGGCTGTATGTAATTCCTGGCAGGCTGACTGCTTGGCTCTCTTCCTCACTGGGCAATGCTTGAGCAAGGGTTCCTTCAGGATGGAGTTCAGTGAGCACTTGACAGGGCCCTCAGAATAAGAATGAGCGATGGGCCCCCACTTCCCGGAAAACCCAGGAAGGAATTCCCTGGGCAGGGAGTCTGGCCCTTTGCCTGGGAGACCCTTTCTTGGATTCCATTGAGTGCCCTAAGTGACCCTCCAAGCCACAGGCTCCCCACCCAACACGGGGTAGCAAATCTGTTTGCTCCCCAACATTTGCTCAAACTTCCCAGACCAGAGTGGTGTCCATCTTGCAGGTGCGGAGTGGATGATCCCATCCACGGGAATGAGGGACAGCAGGACTCTGCAGACAGAGCACGTGGCCAAAGTTTCTGTTTGCAGAAGAACCAAGCTTCGATAAGGCCTGTGCCTTGGTACCCCGCCCACAGTCGAACTGAAGCCTCACAAAAGCCCCGTGAGGTCTGTAGTTGTATCTCATTTTTAAAAACTGTATTTTCTAAAAAAAAAAACAAAAAAACAACAAAACAACAACAAAAAGAACACCTATAAAATTTGCCATCTTAATTTCCCAAGAGTACAATCAAACAGTGTTAAATATGCTGTATTTATAGTGTCATGTAAATCTCCAGGGACCTCACATCTTGTAAAACCAAAACTCTGTACCCATTGGACAACTCCCCAGTCTCCCCCCTCCACCCACCCCCCACCCAGCCCCAGTGCCCCACGACCACCATTCTACTTTCGGCCGCTATGACTCTGACTATTCCAGGAACCTCATGTAAGTGGAATCATACAGTATTTGCCTTTCCGAGACTGGCTTATCTCACTTGGCTTAATGTCCTCCCTTGCTTCATCCGTGTTGTAGCACGTGACAGTATTCCCTTCTTTCTTAAGGCTGAATAGTATTCCACTGTGTCTACACACATTTTGCTTATCCATTCATCCATCCATGGACACTTGGGTTGCTTCCACAGTTTGAATACCGGTAAACAGTGATGCAATGAACACGAATATATGGCTTTATTCTTATTTCTACAAATGGCGGTCCTTAGATTCAGAAAGGTGGAGTAACAGCCTGAAGTCACATGTAGTTAGTGACGGAGGCTGAGAAAGTAAAAGACCGAGGGGCTCAGGGGTCTCCTCAAAATTGCAAGGCAAAGGGGCACCCGGGGGGCCCAGTCGGCTAAGCGTCCAACTTCGGCTCAGGTCGTGATCTCACGTCTAGTGGGTTCCAGCCCTGCATCGGTCTCTGTGCTGACAGCTCAGAGCCTGGAGCTTGCTTTGGATTCTGTGTCTCCCTCTCTCTGCCCCTCCCCCACTCTCACTCTGTGTGTGTGTGTGTGTGTGTGTGTGTGTGTGTGTGTGTGTGTCTCAAAAATAAATAAATATTAAAAAAAAATTGTAAGGCAAAGCGCTGCTCACCGGAGGCCCAGCTCCTCTGATTTGTCTGACGCGGGGCAGAGGCCGGGCTCCGCGGCTGAGATCTTGCAAAGGCTGCTGTAGGGATGTTCTCCAGGGCGATTGTCCTCTCCCTCCACCCTGCCCACAGTTCAGTGAGGAAAACAACAAGCTATCACCCGTCCCAAGGGTGACTGACTGGGCTGGGAAAGGGAAGGGACCACCTTCAGAGCTCTCTCCTCCTGGAGGGTAAGCAGGACCAGGTAGAGTGGGAAGGGGCCGGCTCCTGAGGGATGCAGACAGCGGCCAGGCACGGGGAAACCTAGATCCACATGCTCTGAGACGTGCCACTTTGGAGTGTAGCCCTTGGACCGGCAACAGCACCTGCACCACCGGGTAAAAATGCAGAATCCCGGGCCCCACCCTCTCCTTCTCGGAGACTTGGAGACACCATGAATGTGTTTGCAGCTCCCCCTCTGTGCCTAGGGGACCCAAAGGGAATATCTCAGAGGACAAATGGTCTGCTCTCCTCCACACTGGCCACACTGTGGCAGCCCCGGGCTCTCCAGAAAACTGGTTGCCAGCTCCGAAACCACTCCTGGAGAACAAAATTCTTAACGCGGCAAAATTTACCGAAAGCTTTAGAAGTGAAAAAGTCCAAAGATTCAATCCCATGCAAGCATGCATCCTTGTCTTTATGTCTCTCAGGAAACAACAAAGAAATTCAATGCTTAATTATGGATTTTATTTTTGTCCTGGTCTGTGCTATAATTGCATACCATCTACTCACTTTCGATGCATTCCATAGTTGATACTTTCTCCGTAATGCTGTGGAGAGATCCCTGGGTTGGTTTTGTGTTCGCTTTCGTTTTCCCCCAGTCCTGCCCTAAGAGAGTGTCCATCTCTGTAGCAAGAGGACCAGGAGGTGGAAGGAGACCTCTTTCTTCTTTTCCTCTCTTTTCTCTCACCACTTTGCTCAGAAGGCAGCCTAAGTCACAGGGAAATCTGTCTCCTTGGCCACAATAGCCAGGGAAAGGGACTCCTAAGAGCTGGAAAATGTCGGGGAGATACGAGGGAAAAGAGAGCATTTCTGTGGGATATATAGCCAGTAGTGGAATTACTGGGTCACAGAGTTTGGACTGTTCTTGCAGTTTTTAGCAAAAAAAATTTTTTTAATGTTTATTCATTTTTGAGAGAAACAGAGACAGAGTGCAAGTGGGTTAGGGACAGAGAGAGAGGGAGACACAGAATCAGAAGCAGGCTCCAGGCTCCGAGCTGTCAGCACAGAGCCCGATGCGGGGCTCGAACCCACGGACCATGAGATCATGACCTGAGCCGAAGTCAGACGCTCCACCGACTGAGCCACCCGGGTGCCCCTGTTCTTGGAGTTTTAATTTGCACATCCCTGATAACTGATTTGCATTTCTCTGATGCTGAACATATTTCAAAAAATGTATCTCTTTTGGGGTGCCTGGGTGGCTCAGTTGGTTAAGCATCCGACTCCTGATTTTGGCTAAGGTCACGATCTCGCAGTTCATGAGTTTGAGCCCTGCATCAGGCTCTGCGCTGAGAGTGGGATTGCTTGGGATTCCCTCTCTCCTCTCTCTCTGTCCCTACCCCACTCATGCTCTCTCTGTTTCAAAATAAATAAATAACCTTAGGGCCGCCTGGGTGGCGCAGTCGGTTAAGCGTCCGACTTCAGCCAGGTCACGATCTCGCGGTCCGTGAGTTCGAGCCCCGCGTCAGGCTCTGGGCTGATGGCTCAGAGCCTGGAGCCTGTTTCCGATTCTGTGTCTCCCTCTCTCTCTGCCCTTCCCCCGTTCATGCTCTGTCTCTCTCTGTCCCAAAAATAAATAAATGTTGAAAAAATAAATAAATAAATAACCTTAAATTTTTTTTAATTTACATAAAATCCTTTTATGTAAAGTGCTCATTTTTTCTGTTGAGTTCTCTATCTTTATAGGGATTTGTGGACGTTCTTTATGGTGCTAATATATGTGTTGCAAACATTTTCTGCTGTTCTGTGGGCACATTTCCTGCTTCCTTAGTGGGGTTTTGAGGACTTAAAGTTCTTATTATTTCTTCTTTTTGTTTTCTTTTAATTAGGAGGAAAGGTTGGGGAAGGGCACCCTTCTCTAAAAGTTATTAACTTTACTGAATTCCAACATACCCATTTTTTCCTTAAGTATTCCTGCTTTTTGGGGTCCACTGAAGAAACCTTTGCCTACCCTAAAATCAGAAGATATTCTCATATGTTATCTCTGAGAAGATTTAATGGCTCATCCTGCACATTTAAATCAATAATCTGGCTGGAATTGAGTTTTGTGATTAGTGTGAAGTCAGGGATCTGTCACCAACCACTTCAAGAAGAAAGCCTCCTCTGCCCATCACACAGCAGTGTTACCTTTGTGAGAATCAAGTGATGCACATGTACGGGTCTGTGTTAGGAGTCAACATTCTGTTCTACTAACCTTGCCCAAACTTATATTAAATAAGATAATTGTATAATAAGTCTCACTATCTTCCAGTCTTTGTTCTCCAGTGTTGACTTGGCAATTTGTGTCCCTTTGCATTTCCTGTAACACTTAAAACCAGCTTGTCAAGCCCCGCCCCCACCCCAAGAAACATCCTTCTGAAATTTAACTCTGATCCCATTGAGTCTGTAAATCAATCTGGGGAGAACCGACATCTTCGTTAGAGTGCACACTCTATTTCATGAACATTGTATATTTCCTTATTTTTATAGATAGTCTTTAAGGTCTCTTGTGATTTTTAGTTTTCAGTGTGGAGGTCTTGCACATCTTTAGTTGTACTTATTCCTATGTCCTCAAAACATTTTATGCAATTGTACATTGTATTTGCAAAATGGAAGTTAACTTTTCTTTTCTACATGGTTTGTATAAAGAAATACGATTGATATTTATATATTGACCTTGTAGATCAAGGACTTTTTAAATTCACTCACGACGTTTTAAAATTCCCTTATTCACGGGGCACCTGGGTGACTCAATCGGTTAAGCATCCGACTTCGGCTCAAGGTTTGCGAGTTCGAGCCCCGTGTCGGGCTCTGTGCTGACAGCTCAGAGCCTGGAGCCTGCTTCAGATTCTGTGTCTCCCTCTCTCTCTCTGCCCCTCCCCTGCTCACGCTCTCTCTCTGTCTGAAAAATAAGTAAAACATTAAAAAAAAGTTTTTAATTCCCTTATTCATTCTCCTAAGTCTATTAATTCTACATCCATGTCCTTGCCTTCTCTTCCTTATCCATCGCTGCTGACCCATTTGGGGCAGTGCACAGAAGAGAAATGAAATGAAGTCCAGCTCACCTTATGCCCCCTAGATGCTGCCACGAATGCACAAGCGAGCAACCTTACCCTGTGTGCCCCGGACTGTGACAGGGGACCATCTTTTCAAATTGGCTGCAGACTCCCTTCTTGTGCTCGCTTCATTAGCAGAAGCAGCCACAGCTCCTGCAAGCCTAATTCTAATTTATCTTGGTTTGTTGTTGTCCTGTGACTCGGGCAAGATGCTGCATTTCTGTTTCCAATTAAGGCGTGATTAGCTCCCAGGCAAGAAACTTGGGGGAAAAGGTTGTGATAGAGAATCAGGAGAATTCGACTCGGTAAAGCATACTGGAGCTTTGAGCATACTCCAGCCATCCTTCGTCTATGTTGCCCCGTGCCCGTGGCCCTGCCTCACAATCGCAAGAGGGAAAAAGGGCAAATATACACTTTCCAGATCCCTGGGAGTGCTCTGCATGACTCCTCACTTCTGCCCAGCCCGCAAACCCTTTACAAATGTCATTCTGTAACCAAGGAGTAGGGCACCCTCAGAGACAATGTTGTATAGGAAGAAGAATGAAGATATTGGAATTAAACCCTTTAAATGTGAACCTTGCACTTGCTAGCTGAGTTGCCCTGAGCCCAGTATCTCCCTTCACTGAGCCTGTTTCCCTACGTAGAGAAACGTGAACCTGATACCTACTTGGCAACATTGGCCCCACGCCTAGCATGGCACCAGTTGATATGAGTTGGATCTCAGCTTGCCTCACTCACTGTCATTGTCATTGTCCATTGCCTGGACGTGGCTAGGATTTGAGTTTGGAAGCCCTAACTTGGTTCAAGCCCCAAGCCATTTACCATTTCTGTGGGGAAACTGAGACCCTGATAAGTGTCTTTCTCTCCAGTACCATTTAAAATACCCCCATCAACTGTGTCCTCTGTATGTCCATCAGGGCAAAGAACTGTTAGTGGGCAAAGTGTCAGGATTAAAAGTATTCCTGAAGGACTAGTCAGAGGGTGGTCCCCAGACCAGTGGTATCAGCATCACCTTGCACCTGTTAGAAATGCAAATTCGTAGGTCTCTTCAGGGACCTAGTGAATCAGAAACACTGGGGAGAACCCGGCAGTCCGTGTTTTGCCAATTCTTCCAGGTCACTCTATTGCGTGCCGGAGTTTGAGAGCCACTGGTCTGAGCAAGGACTGGAGACAACGCACACGCAACTTGGTGGTCTCCTCCCTGGGAAATGGAGGTGCCTGGTGTGCACACTGAGGGTCCCAGGCAACCATATGCAAAGCTAACAGTTCTCGCAGGAGGAGCCCACTGAGAAACATGACACGACACATCAGCTTCCTCCTAGGAGTAAGGCTCTTCAGGCGGCATCTTCTTCCTCTTAGAGAGACTGCAAGGCTGCTCTGGTCCAGCTCCTTTTCTACTTCTTGTGTGGACCCTGCTCATGTCTCCGCTGGGCTATGTCTATATACTACTATCTTTTACAGGCGATTCATACCTGGCATAGCCCTTCGAAGGTATAAACGTCCAGATCAGCGTTGCCAAACTGTGTTCCTCTTGATGTCAGTGTAGGTTACTGAAAACAAGTTCCGTAGTCAAGTGCATGTGGGAAATCATGGCTTTCACGGGTTCCCTGCTGTAAGATTCACCAAACGTTCAATAAATTAATATCCATTGTAAATTCCCGAAGGAGCGGATGCAAGAGAGAGGATTTTCCAAACTGATTTAAACATAAAACCCCTTTCTTCAAAGTATTTTGAGGGACCTCTTCCGAGGGCCACACCTTCAGAAAGGCAGCTTTCGACTCATATATTTTCACAGACTTCCTTGCATAGATTTCATCCATGAATCCAGTCTCCACCTGGGCTGATGATTAAAGCTGTGCCCATTGTGCTAACACCAAACTCTGTGTATCTTAGGTGTTCGGTCAGATTTTCATGCTGCTGTCACTACGATTTTCCATTTGAATAACATTTCTCAAGTAACTAACCTTCACAACATCTCCTTTTAATCATTGTACAATGAGGTCATCTTTAAGGTGCTTTAAGGTCCAGGTAGGGCAAGGGCACCTGGGTGACTCAATCAGTTGAGCATCTGACTCTTGATTTCAGCTCAGGTCATGATTTCACCGTTCATGAGTTCAAGCCCTGCATACGGCTCTATGCTGACAGTGCAGAGCCTGCTGGGGACTCTCTCTCTCCCTGTCTGTCTGCCCTTCCCCTACTCACTTTCTCTCCCTCTCTGTCTGTCTCAAAATAAATAAAAAACATTAAAAAAAAAGATCTAGGTAGGGCATTAGATTTCATCAACTGTTAAGAAGTGGTATTTGCAGGGTGAGCTGGACAGCAGTCCAAGTGCCTTGATCCCCAGTCCACGTTCATCTGGCTCTTAACAGGCTCTGGGGGAGGACCAGGTCTGGGACGTTCCCATATGCTTGAATGGCCCACGGTCAACAGAGGGAGGAACACGAGGGTGTAGGTGGCAGCAAAAGTCTGTCTGGTTGTTCCTCCTCCTCACTGCCCAGCATAAAAAAATATTTGATACAGAAGGTACAAATTTCCATTTATAGAGTAAGTCATGAGGCTGTATATACAACAGAGTGGCTACAGTTAATAATACTCTATTGCTATCTGAAAGTTGCTAAGAGAGCAAATCTTTAAAGTTCTCATCACAGAAACAAAATTGTAACCATCTGGTGATAGATGTTACTAGACTTACTGTGGTGATTGTTTCGTTGTATCTACAAATATTGAATCATGATGTTGTACACCTGAAATGTTACGTGTCGATTACACCTCAATAAAGAGAAAAAGATAAAAAGATTGGATTTCACAACACGTTGTACACCTTAAATTCACACAATGTTATCTGTCAGTCATACCTCAATAAAGAATGAAAAAATAATGGTCGTTAGCAAGCACAGTGTGGTAATTCTGGCTTGTCTAGAAACCTGGAAGGAGCCTTTCCTGAAAAAATCTAATCAGAAGAGCTGATTGGCCCAGCAATAAACAAGTGGAGACAGGACAGTGATGAGACAGCAGCATGAAGCCACTGATTTCTCTGCTGGTTCTAAGACTTAGTTGGCCTCCCAGAAAACGAGACACCAGTCTCCCAGTCACAAGCCATTCAACAGAGGCAATGTGACATCTCAGCATCTGCAAACAGGGATTCGCGGGGCGCTGGGGCCTTGAGATCCGGTCGGGGCGTGGCCACTGCCCAGCCATTAGGTCTATCTGCCTCAGTTTCACAAAGGCAAAATGATGATGATGTTCAAAATATTCCTTGACTTCTTTAAGTGAATCTATTTTTAGCACAATGGCGCAATAGGTGTTTTGCTCCCTGTCCCCACTTACCCCAGAACACCCAGACCTTAAAGGAAATTTACCTTTGGGGTTTTGTTTGAAGGAAGTAGGGAAAATCTCTGAGGAACTCTCCCTCCTAAAGAAAGGGTGACAAGCTATGATCAGAGCCAGAGCTGGAAGCATTGAGTGGTGAATAAGTCCAAGGAGGGAGGTTGCCCTGCGGGCGATGCTGGGATTTGCAGTTGTGACATTAAACCTCAGGCAAGGAAGGGGAGTTGAACAGAAATCTCGCAAGCCTCTGGCTACCAGCACCAGCAGATGAACGTTGTGTTAATGTGTTTCCACAGCTGCAAATATCGTCCCCCTGTGCCCCACGCTTCTTCCTTTCCAGGATTTTTGTGTTTATCCTTACGCGCGTATTTTTTAGATGAATTTTATATTGTGGTATCAAGTTCCAACGCGATCTTACAGATTGTTTTCAGAAAGATTGACATTTCTACAATGTCAGACTTTCCTGCGTGTGGACAGGATGTGTCTGGAGACGCTGTCTTCAGGTGACAGAATTTCTCAGCCCTGCTACAGGTTATCACTGTTCATTGACAAAGATGACTTTAATGAGGTTGAGAAGGCTGATCGGAGGGAGAGTTGGTTCAACATGTCATTGAAATAAAAAGGCATTCCATTTAAAAGCCTCTCACTGTGGTCATCCCCTGGGCCAGGCACCGTATCATGTGCTGTTGCGGAAAATACAAGGTGAGCCACCCATTAGGGGGGCTACTATCAAAAAGAGCAGAGGGGGACCTGGGTGGCTCAGTGAGTTAAGTGACCAATGCTTGATTTAAGCTCGGGTCATGATCTCACAGCTTGAGCTCAAGCCCCACATCAGGCTCTGCACTGACAGTGTGGAGCCTGCTTGGGATTCTCTCTCTCTCCCTCTCTCTTTCTCAAAATGAATAAAAGATCTTTAAAAAAAGAGCAGAAAATAACAAGTGTTGAAGGATGTGGGGAAATTGAAACACTTGCACAGCGTTGGCAGGGATATAAAATGCCGCCGTGCAATGAAAACCAATATGGCAGCTCCTCAAAACATTAAAAATGGAATTACCCTACGATTCAGCGATTCCACTTCTGGGTATATTCCCCAAAGAATTGAAAACAGAGTCTCAAAGAGACATTTGTACATCCATGCTCATAGCAGCGTTATTCACAATAAGCAAAAGGTGGAATCAACCCAAGCGTCCATCGACAGATAAACGGGTGAACAAAACGTGGCATATACATAGCTTTTAAAAAGAAGGAAATTCTAGCCCATGCCAAAACATGCATGAATCTTGAGGACATGACCCTAAGTGATATAAGGCCAGTCATGAAAAGACAAATACTGTGATTCCGGCTATGTGAGGTACCTAGAGGAATCAAAATCATAGCGACGGAAAGTCGAATGGTGGTCGCCAGGGGCTGGAGGGGAGGAGAGATGAAGAGCTGTTGTATAAAAGGTGTCGATCTTTCAGTTTCCCAAGGTGACAAGAGTTCTGGAACTGGGTGGTGGTGATGGCTGCACAACTGTGAATGTCCTTAATGTCTCTGAACTACGCATTTATAAATGATTAAGATGGGGGCACCTGGGTGGCTCAGTCGGGTGAGCGTCTGACTCTTGGTTTCAGCTCAGGTCTTGATCTCACAGTTTCATGAGTTCGAGCCCTGCATCTGGTTCTGTGCTGGCAGTAGAGGAACCTGCTTGGGATTCTCTCTCTCCTCTCTCTCTGCCCCTCCCCCGCTCTCACTCTGTCTCTCTCAAAATAAATAAATAAACTTTAAAAAATTTTTTAAAAAACCTCTCTCTCCCTCTGCCCCTTCCTGGCTCTCTCTCTCTCTTTCTCTGTCTCTCTTTCTCTCCCTCTCTCTCTCTCTCTCTCACACACACACACCCCGACAACAAATGATTAAGATGGTAACTTGTATGTGTGTGTGTGTGTTTACCAGAATTAAAAATCAAAATAATAAAAGTAATTTTTAGAAAGGTGAGCTAGAAAACGTGTATATGCTCAGGGAACTCAGGGGAGGAAGAACAGTGGCAGGAGTCACAGGACCCAGGCCACCAGGAGAACAGCTGGGTGGCATAGGCCTGCTTCAACAGAAGACTCACTCCCAGGCTCCGGAGGTTGGAGGCCACAGGGAAGGACTCCAGGCTAACAGACTAATGGCCAGAAGAGGCCATCCCAAAGACCACCACCACATTGGCTTGGTCATTTGGTATGCTCAATGAGCTTCTGAAACATAAAGATCACTCCTGATTTAGGGGCGCCTGGGTGACGCTGTCAGTTGAGCATCCCACTCTTGGTTTTGGCTCAGGTCATGATCTCACAGTTTGTGGGTTCAAGCCCCAAGTCAGGCTCTGCACTGGTAGGACAGAGCCTGTTGGAGATTCCCTCTCTCCCTCTCTCTGCCCCTCCCCCACTGGCGTACACACTCTCTCTCAAGATGAATAAATAATAACTAAAAATATCTATATTTATAAAAAAGATCACTCCTGATTTGTGAATTCCCTCCTTTTCTCCTTCTCTGTGTTCACACTCACACATTTTTCTTAGCTGCTCTGACCTTTGGTCTTGCCACTGACAGATGTTGGAGCTCGGGCTGAGTTCTGGCCACCATCCACAGCACCCCAGTAAATGACACACATTTCCGCTGCTCCGGAGGCTTCCATGTCCCATTTCAGAAAGTCACATTGTTTATTACATCGGGCCGAGGCATATTTTGGAAGGTGAATCTGTTGGCCTGCAGGGACTGCAGAGTTGACAATTAATTGGAGAAGTAGATGCTGGCATTAAACATCCAAAGGAATCCATTAAAATGTATCTAAATATATCTAAATACTGAGGAACAAATGCGGCCGAAACGCTCTCAGCAGGATTCCTACGAGATCACGAAAGCCTATGAAACCAAGCTCGCATGTCAGTGCCAACAATAGTTCATAAAGGTAAAAAGAGGCCAATCTTCTTAGTGAAGTTTTTTTTGGGGGGCTTTGGAAATTATATTAAGTATGTCATGTATGGTAACATGTAATGAATGTATAATTGTTACTTTAAGATGAATAACTGCATACATATTTTTAATGTCTGGCTGTTAATTTCTAATACTCTAAATATCAGTAGCTATAGCCCATATATAAGCAAGCTCTTTTGTTGGGGTAGGGGGGTTCATCCATAACTTGTAGGGGTGTAGAGAAATCCTGAGGCCAAGCGTTGGGAGAACCACTGATGTAGAAGTTCCCCAGGAGAGGAAAGATGTGACCCAATGGCTACAGCAACCCAAATGGGGGGTCTTCAGAACTACCACCTGACGGATGTGGGCCATCAGGGAGGTGTCAGTCCCTATATGTGTCGTGACTTGTCCTGTCAATATGGCTGGTCAACCCCCGTTACGTCACTCCCTCCTGTCCCACTAGGTCTCCTGTGAGACTAAGAACAGTGGGTTCTGAGTCCTCTCTGCCCTCATCTTCTGCCCTGGAGAGCTCCCTGGAATCTGGCCAGGCTCTCCTCTTCAGTGAGTCCCTGTGTGACCTTGTCTTTGCACCAACCATCCATGGAGCCAGTTCTCCCGGCAAAACCAGATGCTCTCCAGTACTTGCTCTCCACTTGATGAAGAATCATGATGACCATCAACATTGTTAATGTTTAGAAACTAACGGCCCCTCAATTCAACTTCCCTGTCTGCAGAATAAGTATAGTATTTCCCGACTTCCGTGCCTCCTAAGGTTGCTTCAAGAAACAAACTGGTTAATGTGTCTGTCAGATAGGTGCTCATGGCCCAACTCTTGAAAGCGGTCAACACAAGACACAGGAGGGAAGCTCAGTCTCCCTCTGGTGTCAGGCTGGTTGGTGGGGCTCCCGATGCCATCATGTACTTGTGAGCTTCTCCAGGTGACACTCTAACTTCCCTGTGCATCTCCATCTGTAAAATGGGAATGATGGAAGTCCCTGAAGTTCAGGTTGTAGCTAGGACGGAACAAGAGAAGGCGTGGAACACTGCGTGTCGGTGCCCCGAACCTAGCAAGCATTCAGTGGGTGCTTTTCCTTATAACATGAAGGGAGACACCTGGTTTTTATTACAGAGCTTCACCGGATGGGATATTGTCTCTGTTTCTGCATGTTCTGCCTGTGGCTTTTCGCTGGATTCTCACAGCAGGTCTGTGAGATGAGTCTCATTACCTGCATCTATCTGACAGATCAGTAACCTGGGGCTCAGGAAGGCCAGGGGACCAAGTCACACGGCTCGTAAGTGACAAAGCCAGAATGCCAAGTCCTAGCAGATGGAGTCCAAGACCCTCCCTCCTTCTCACCTCTGCCTGGGCTGTGGGATCTTCTCTGAGTCCCTTGGTCTCTGAACTGCTGGACAGCCATGGCCACCCCCTAAATCCAGCCCCACCCACCCAGGTCTTTGTAGATCCTCTGTCACCAGAAATACTTCTCAGGGAAGAGCGTGTGCACCGTGGGTGGGCTTCTGGGGACACGTAAATTCCTGCCCGTGCTCGGGGTTCAGTCATTCAGTAAACATTCCCTGAGGACCGACTGTGTGCCAGGCCTTGTGTGTGGCGGTGAACCACACATTCACACACATACACACACACACATACACACACGAGAATTCTGCTCATTTTCCTCCCTTTATTAATACTAAGAGAACCCTGGAAATACTCATTTTGAACCTACTAAGACTAATTTCAAAGTCGCCCAAGATGAGGCTGACCGAGGGGCAGCAGGTACTGTGGCTTTTTGATCCCCCCACCGCCTTTGGGAAACGCCTTTACATGAATAAACACTTTGCTGAGCAATGTGATGGTATAACTGAAATTGTTAGGGAGGCTGTTAAACCTTCTCAACAGATTAACCCCCTGAGCATTCTTAAATGAAGCATTTTATAGAAAAGAACTCTATGGGGCACCCAGGTGGCTCAGTCAGTTAAGTGTCCGACTCTTGATTTCGGCTCAGGTCACGATCGCACAGTTTGTGAGTTCGAGCCCCACATCAGGCTCTGCGCCGGCAGCGTGGAGCCTGCTTGGGATTCTCTCTCTCCCTCTCTGTCTGCCCCTCCCCCTGTCTCTCTCAAAATAAATAAATATTTAAAAAAAAAAAGAAAATAACTCTATGTTAATTATAAATCACCCTTGTCTATTTCTTAATGTATCTCCCTAAGCCCCACCCGCTTCTTTAAAGATATAGAATAATCCAGGCTTTCTCCGATTCAGCCTCCATCGCAGAAATGGTACGGTTTCTATGTTTGCACACACCATTCATCTTCAGAAAAGGGTATTTGGCCCTTATCTTTGTATCTTTGTCCTCTGTTACCAACACGTCAGCTGTCATTCTGCTTTGGGCAGACTTCCCGGGGTCCCATCACCACTGAGTAAATGACGCAATTCTACGGGAAAAGCAGTGGTGGGAGAGTTGGCAGAGGGAAAACGCGTCGGGCAGACGTGTTCTCTGTGACCATGCTTTCCCTCAGCCACAACTGTAAGCGAAACGGGAGTACCATTAGGTCAGTTTCCAACAAAAAGTCTCTGCGAACCCGGCTGTCCACAGTCTCTCCTGCGCTCATCCGCCACGTGAGGGGGAAATACGACATCCTCGTGCACCACAATTACTAGCGATTTCCTGGAAGTCACTCCTACTGTGTTATTAACGTCAGCTAACGATTTGCAACAACGTGGATAGAGAGTATAAAGCGAAGCGAAGCGAAATAAGTCAGAGAAAGACAAATACCATATGACCTCACTGATAGGTGGAATTTAAGAAACAAAACAGATGAACTATGGGACGGGAGAGAGAGAGAGAGGGAAACAAACCATGAGAGACTCTTTTTTTTTTTTTTTAATGTTTATTTATTTTTGAGAGAGAGGGAGAGAGAGACAAAGTACGAGTGGGGGAGGGGCAGAGAGAGAGGAGACACAGAATCTGAAGCAGGCTCCAGGCTCCAAGCTGTCAGCACAGAGCCCAACGTGGGGCTCGAACCCATGAACCACAAGATCATGACTCCAGCTGAAGTGGGACGCTTAACCGACTGAGCCACACAGGTGCCCCAAGACAGACTCTTAAAGTTAGAGAACAAACTGAGGGTTGATGGAGGGAGTCGGGTGGGGGATGGGCTGAATGGGTGATGGGCATTAAGGAGGACACTTGCTGGGATGAGCACTGGGTGTTGTATGTAAGTGACGCGTCACTGAATTCTACTCCTGAAACTAATACTACACTATATGTTAACTAATGAGAATTTAAATAAAAACTTTAAAAAATTAATGTCAGGTAACATAGTAGCCGTGGTCTAAGTTCATGGAGCATTTACCATGACAATCAGAGTTCTAAACGCCTTTCACGCATCAGACCATTTAATCCGCCAACGATCATAAGGTTGTAACTATGAATACAGCATTCCCCCTTATCCAGGGTTTCACCTGCCCGGGTTCATTACCATCGTAGTATCTGACGTATCATCAGAAAGTCATTAGCAGCCTAACACTTCATCACATGTCTCCATCATTCGCCTGGCTCGTCTCATTGGGCAGGCATTCATCACCTCACATCCTCACAAGAAGGGTGAATACAGCACAATAAGATATTGTGAGGGAGAGAGACCACCCATGTAACTTTTTTTACAGTAATATGTTATAATTATTCTCTTTTATTATTAGTTAGTATTGCTATTCCCTTCCTGGGCCTCATGTGTAAGTTAAACTTTACCATAGGTATACACGTAAAGGGGGAAAAAAGACGTATATAGAGTTCGATACCACGCATGGTTTCAGGCACCTACGGGGTATCCCCTGCAGATTTGAGGGGACTGCCGTACTCCCCTTTGTCAGAGGAGGAAACTGAGATGACAGGAAGTTGGGCAACTTACCCAAAGTCAGTGAAAGAGGCCGGTCTCCCACACTCACACTAAACACCATGCAACACAGCTTCTCTAGAGATCTCTTGGTCTGTCTCTCCAGCTGGCATCTCGATGCCAACTTTCCAGTCGCCCTGGAGTTTCTGTGTTTGGGTTCTGTTTCAACCAACTCCGTAGGTCTTTGTAAACAAGTTAATGTAAATAAGTTAAAATACATCACCTTGTTTAACTCAGATGATGTCTATCTTCTCGCACAGGTCACGTCAGCTTCATTTGAATAAGTTTGGGAAGATGAACAAATTTGCTCCTTGTCACATTGCTGTATTTTATAGTTCGGCCTCCACTCCCTCCCGCCCTGGGACACCAGCAGACACAGCTGTGTCGGAGAAGGGACACGGATATGGGGGAAGGGAGGGCAGGACAGCAGGAGCAGATCAGCTGGCATCAAGCTCCCCCTGGCCTTTCTCCCCACCGGGACCCCGGCTAGGACTCTGGGCTCCTGAATCTGAGTCTGCCCTCTGACCCTGACCCTTTCTATCCCGAGGTTTATGTATGGCAACTCTCTTAAGGTGGTGAGCAGCGACTGGCTTACTCCTGGGGGAGCAGGGGTCAGGACGCTTGAGAATAGAGAGGAGAGAACCAATCCCACTCGCAATTCAGAACCGACCTCTGCCGGTCCCCGGGATCGCAAAGGAGAGCCGCCAAATGCAGCGATGGGCGTTAGTCATCAGAGAAAACGCACTGAGCTCTGGTGCCGTGTCATCAGCTTTACGTTTCTTCCCTGTCACTTTCCTTTGCTCTAAGTCTCTTTTCTTCTCATCCCTTATTAAATCTTCTTGGTATTCTTTGGTATTGCCCATGCTTCTCCAACTGCCTCAAATCTCCTTTGTGAAAAGCTGAGTTGTAGGGAGATAAACGATGGTGAGGGACGCGCCCTTGCCCCTGTGACGCCTCCTGCCCCCTCAGAGAAGCGTTTCAGAGTCAGGAAGGGCCTGGCCCTGGAAACCTCTGCCGCCTGAGGAACAGCAATGAACCCGACTGCACGCTTCCTTTCACGAACTCAGCCGTAGGTTTGGGGGCAGCTTGTTTCCAGTGGCCCAGCTAGGAGGCACCTTCCCACAACAGGGGACCCCAGATCCCCGGAAGCCTGTCTCTGGATCTCTGGTCAGGCCATTCCGGAGGGTGAACATCTGAAAGCTGACCGTGAATCCATCACCTCTCCGAGTGGGAACGTGTGCAGGAAAGACGTGGCTGCCTGTCTGGTCTGTTGGGCCAGAGAGCCTGCTTGGTCTCTTCTGCCTCTGCCAGCAACAAAGCGTGTAATACTGTCAGTACAAAACCGTCTCTGGCCAGAGAAGGCCTTGGGCACCCGAGGCAGAAATCCTGTAACGGGCAGGGCTCTCGGCCAAGACACATTTGAACAACGGTGATAATTGCGCGAGCACTTTTGTTTCCCCGACGTGGCGTTCTTTCTAAGCGGGGATCCTGCTAGCTGGGCAAGAAGCCACCCCATCGCCCCACATTTATGGAGGGGAAGTTCAAAGTGTGGAACGCATCCGGGACGCTAACCAAGGTCATGGTTACGGAGGGATGGTCGACGACAGAGGTGACTTCCCTCCGTAAGGCTGTGTCCTCTTTACCAGGACATCCGCCTTCAGGCAATATCAGTGCTGGATGCAAGTTGCATTCAGCTTGCAACGTTGCTGCAAAGGTGCTCGTTTGAAGAAAGCTGGTGATGAATCCTGAAAAGGAAATAATCCTGAAAAGAGGCTCTAAAGTACACCTACCCGCCTCCGTATCGGTGCACGACGACCCAGCGAAGTCCCTCTCCTGGCTCAGTCAGCTGGCTTCCCCGCTGCTTATGGCTTCTGGGAGCACAGAGCTCCGGAGGGAGGCTCCAGCAGGTGGGGCAGGTGGCGCCCTTAGATGCTTTTTTGGTGCCTTGGGAACGTGTCCTATGTTTGATAAGTTCCCGTAGGGCTGCCTCAAACGAATGTAGCAACATAAAAGCCAGAAATTAGACCTATGTCCCTGTTCCTCTTCCTTTGTCATCACTGATCACCCAGATATGGCCTGGTCGCCACAGTTAGGCTCCCGTGGAAGTTGAGATTTTCCTTGAAATTAATTAACAGACGATGAAACCAGGCCCAGGCGGCAGCTTTTAGAGGTTCTCATGAGGGCTAAAATCAGCACTATTCCTATACCGGGTAGGCCCGTTGTTCCTTTTCTGCCCACATCACCTGCTGGTGGGGGAAGTGATCACATCCACAGGTCCTACTGAAGGGATAGCTTGAAGTCGGCCGTAGTTGACTAAAGATAGACCTCGGACCAGGAGGTGGGGGAAGAAAGCGAGAGGGCAGTTCCATGCGCTGGGTGGAGTCTAACAGGTTTCTCTATCAAAATGTGAATTACAAAACCCAGATGCTGTGATCAGATCCTGGGTCATGTAGATCCAGGCCCAAGCTGCTGCCATGATGAGCCAAAGTCACAGTTATCAAGTCATAGGCCCTTCGTGAGTGTCTATGATGGGAAGGAATCAGAAGAAGCAGAAATGGGAAAGGCCTAGGGCCCAAGAGTTAGAGAGCCCAGGGTCTGACCTAACAGACTCTGTCCCACAAGACTTTACTTTCGGCCCTTAGAAGCCTGCGCAGTTACCTTCTGGGCCTTCGTGAATAATCTCCCTTTTCTTAAACCTGCACAGAGCAGATTTTGTTTCTTGCTGCTCTGCGTAACCCAAACAAGGCAGCTCCTTACCCCACTGTGAAGGTCAATCGTGGTGGGATGTGTGGTCAGGCCAGTGAGGCTGCTGCTGGAGCACCCCCTGTCCCCTGAACTAATGCTGTGTCTCAGGATTGCAGGCACACACTGGCCAGGTGGCGGGGATGTTTATGGAGGCAGAGCTGCTATAGAAAGTTCTCAAGGAGGAAAAGCAAAATTGTTGCAATGAAGCAGATCCGAGGTATTTCTTTGAGTCTGAAACGTATCTTTTTTATCTCAGTCCGGTTCTGTGCTGACGGCTCAGAGCCTGGAGCCTGCTTCGGATTCTGTGTCTCCCTCTCCCTCTGCCCCTAACCCACTCTCGTTCTGTCTCTGTCTCTCTCAAAAATAAACAAATATTTAAAAGAAAAATAAATAGGGGCGCCTGGGTGGCGCAGTCGGTTAAGCGTCCGACTTCAGCCAGGTCACGATCTCGCAGTCCGTGAGTTCGAGCCCCGCGTCGGGCTCTGGGCTGATGGCTCGGAGCCTGGAGCCTGTTTCCGATTCTGTGTCTCCCTCTCTCTCTGCCCCTCCCCCGTTCATGCTCTCTCTCTGTCCTAAAAATAAATAAAAACGTTGAAAAAAAATTTAAAAAAAAAAAGAAAGAAAAATAAACATTAACAAATCAAAAAATAATAAAAGTTAAAATTAAAATATATCAAGAAAATACATGTATATGTGTGCCCTTGATAAAGCTTCCCAGTCTAAAATACCTCCATTTGCACCTGTCAAGAATATACTTTGATGTACGTGGAGATTGGGAATCCTAAGATTGCATCCTTTCTGATAAAAAACAACTTAGGCCAGCATTGAATATTAAATAAACACCAGAAATGAAAGGCCAACTTGGCCGTAAATCGGTTCTCATGCATTCTCAGATTTGTATATGGATTCTGCTCTATCCCCACAGACTCCTAGGTTTACCATTATATCAGTTTCAATAAGGTTTATACAGTAAATTGTAATGGCCGATAAAGCACACATGCAATCATCATTTTACTTCTCAAAAGTATCTTTGCTCTTCTTCCTTGTGAATGGTCAAGCGATTCGAACCAGTTAATTAAAAATGGTTGGGATTCTTACTGGAATCGTGTTGTGCCTGTGTGTGTACACGTATAGTTTGGAAAGATTAATACTTTCATATATATTTTCCCAGCCAGGCATCTAGCATCTCTCATTGTTTTTCCGGTTTATGTATTTATTCTGAGAGAGACAGAGACGGCGTGAAGTGGGGGAGGCGCAGAGAGACAGGGAGAGAGAATCCCAAGCAGGCTCTGCACTGTCAGCACAGAGTCCGACGAGGAGCTAAAACTTAACGAAACTGCGCGATCATGACCTGAGCCGAAGCCAAGAGTCGGACTTTCTTGACTGAGCCACCCAGGCACCCCCTAATCTTACATTTTATCTTATTTTCAATGATGTTTTGTAGCTTTCTCCATTTGGTTTTGGTAGCTATGGTATTTTTGTTGCTACTGAGAATGGGGTATCTTTTCGTTTCTGTTTCTAACTTAGTGTTGTTTGTGTAAAGAAAGCTGCTAGCACTTGTATATCGCCAACCAATCCACTCACCTCACTATATTTTTTATTAATTCTCATATTGTCAAATAGATTCCCCGGATGTTTCTAGCAATTTTCACACAGGCACGTAAAATCGTTTTTTCTCTTCTTTTCCAAAACTTGCCTATTATAATTTCTTGCACATGAATTAGCTAAAATCTTGAAAGCAATTTTAAATCATACAGCATCCCTTTCTAGATCCTGACTTTACTTACATTGGTTTTGAATTTCTTATGATGACTGGCATTGGTTTTTCGTGATGAGTTAGAGGGCTTATGTTTTACTTTTGCTTGTAAGTTTTTTTTTTTTTTTTTCTTCTTGAGGTCAAGTTAATGTGCAGTAAAATGCTGAGAATGTAAGCATACAATCATGAGTTTTGCCAAAGGTATGTGCCCCTGTGACTAGTAGCCCAGAAGCTTTGGTTATTTACTGCTGCAGAACAAAGTGCTCCAAAACTGAGTACCTTAAGAACAATTTATTATTTCTCAAGATTCAATGGGTTGACCGTGGAGTTCTGCTTCACATGGTGGCAGCTGGTGACTGGGATGGCTGGAAGGTCCAAATAGGCTGGCAATTGGGACCCACTACCAGCTGAGACTACAGACCTAGGCCTCAGCTCTCTCTGACGTGGGCCTTTTCGGGTGACTGCCTGGGCAGCTGGGCTCCAAGAAGCATTCCAAGAAGCCAAGACTAGAGCGATGCTCCGTTAGGGCCCAGCCTTGAAAGTTACGTGAAAGTTACCCTAATCGGTAACCCTTTCTTCGGTCCTTATCTGTGACAGTTTTACTCGGTAAGGCGAATTTTCACTGTTCTTCCTGTTCAGAAACTAAGCCGTGAGCACAGTAACACGTTTTATTTTCCGCAACTCATTCAGTCCAAGTCTTACAAACCGAAATAGCATGTGGTGAAAAATAAAGTTCAGTGATTATGAAAAGGATCTGATGGCTTCAGTTTTATCAGCCAAATCTCCTTGAAACCTAGGAAACAAAGGCCACCATCACTTCCTCATTGGTTGGTCAGAAAAGGTCATTGCACTGGACCACATCCAATGAAGAGAAGACTTATGGTGGAAGAGTGGTGAAGTCACACTACAAAAGAACATATGGAGTAGGAAGGACTGTTAAGACCGTCTTTGGAAGCACTGCCAAGCTGCTCTGGATATAGGACATGTCTGTCATCCTAGATAGTTTCCATGTGTTCCTTCTGGTCATTTCCCACCCATCACAACCAACCAATGTTCTGTCCCAATAGATTAGCTTTACCTGTTTTTACACATCAGGTGGGGTACCTGGGTGGCTCAGTCAGTTAAGAGCTGGACTTCAGCTCAGGTCATGATCTCACGGTCTGTGGGTTCAAGCCCCTCGTCGGGCTCTGTGCTGTCAGCTCAGAGCCTGGAGCCTGCTTCGGATTCTGTCTCCCTCTCTCTCTGCCCCTCCCCCACTCACATTCTGTCTCTCTCTCTCTCTCTCTTTCTCTCTCCCTCTCAAAAATAAACACGAAAAAATTTAAAGATAAATAAAAATAAATAAACATCAGGTACATGGAGCCATGTGCTTATTCATTGTACTATTGGTAGGTATTTGGGTTGGTTTAAGGTTTTGTCTACCACAGCCAAGGTAGCTATGAATGTCCTTGTATGTTCATTTTTGGGGATGTATGTTTTCAATTCCCTTGGGAAACACCGAGGCAAGGAATTGCTGGGTCGTATGGTAAGGGCATAGTTAACTTTATGATACTCTAAAACTATTTTCCAAAGGTTACACCATTTTTTTACTCCCACTATGAGGTGTGAACGTTGCAGGTGTGGCACATCCTGGCCAGCATTTAGCGCTATCAGTCTTTTCCATTCTTTTAAGTGTCTTTCACAGAACACTTTTTTTTTTTTAATGATGTCAGATTTATCAGTTTTTAAGAATGGATCATGTCTATGGGGATTAAGGAGTGCACTTGTGATGAGCACCGGGTGATGGATGGAATTGTTGAATCACTATATATTGTCCACCTGAAACTAATATAACACTGTGTGTTAACTATTCTGGAATTAAAATTTAAAAATATCTTTAAAAATGGATCAAGTCTAAGAACTCTTTGCTTTATCCCAGCTCATGAAGACTTTGTCCGGTGTTTTATTCTGAAAGATTGATAGTTTCATATTTCCCATTTAGATCTGTGACACATGTTAAGTGTGGAGTTTAGGTCAAGATTAATTCTCATGTGATGTCCGGTTTTTCCAGTGCCGTCTGTTAAAAAGAATAATATGACTCCATTGAAATGTCTTTGCCCTTTTGTCAAAACTCAACTGGCCACATATGTTCAGGCATATTTCTAGACTGTTCTGTCCAGTGGATATTTGTGCCTATAGCTTTGCCAATAGTGTACTATTTTGATTAGAGTAGCTTTATATTAACCCTTAAAATTGGGTATTTGTAATTCCTCCAACATTATTTTACTTTTTCAAGTTATTTTGGCTATTTTACTTCCTTTGGCTTTGCAAACACATTTTAGAAGCAGCTTGTCTATATCCCAAAAACTCCTACTTGAATTTTTATTTAAATTCCATTAAATCTGTACACCAGTTTGGGGGAATTGACATCTTTACTATGTTGAGCCTTCCAAATCATCATTACAATGTATCTCTCCATTTATTTAGGTCTTCTTTGATTTCTTTCTTCAGCGTTTTATAAGTTTCAACACAGAGATCTTATACTTATCACAACACAGAGCTGTTGTTAGATTTATAGCTATGCACTTCATTTTTTGGAACCATTATAAATGGTATCATTTTTTAAAATTTCAGTTTTCAATTGCTCATTGTCAGTATATAGAAATACAGTTGATTTTTTGTGTGTTGTCTTTGTATCCTGCAAACTTACTAAACTCACTTATGTTCTAGGACTTTTTTTCTACAAGATTTTCTACAAAGGCAATTATGTCATCTGCAAAGAAGAACATTTTTATTCTTTCTTTCCAATCTGTATGCTTTGTTTTCCCCCCGCCTTGATGATCTAGCTAGGTCTCCTAGTGCAATGGTAAATAGCAAAGGTAAGAAGAGGCATTCTTGCTTTGCTCCCAGTCTTAAGGGGCAAGTGTCTAGTGACAGATACCAAACCACAGATCCAAGAAGTTCAGAGAACACCAAGCAGGATAAATCTATGCATAAAAGGAAAAAGGAAAAAAAGAAAACACACATAAGCATATCATAGTCAAACTTCTGAAAACCAAAGACAAAGACAAAATCTTTAAAGCACCCCCGTCCAAAAATAACAAGTCACCTATAAAGGAACAAGGATAAGGATGATCACCAATTCTCATCAGAAACCATGGCTTTTTTTTTTTAAGTGCTGACAAAAACTACTGCCATTGCATGATGCTATACTCACCAAAAATATCACTCAAAAGTAAAGACCTTCTCAGACTGACAAATATCAAGGGCACTCATTGTCAATAGATTTACTCTACAAGTTCTTCAGACAGGAGGAAGTTGATATAGCCAGAAACTACTATCCACACAAAGAAATGTAGAGCATTGGAAATGGAATAAATATAGGTAAAATAAAATGTTTATTTTTAATTGCTTCTCTTATCTGTTTAAAATCTGTTTAAAGCAAAAGTTATAGCAATGATTGTGTGTTTCTAGCATGTGTAAAAGTAAGAGGTATGACAGAAGGCACAAGGGATGTGTCTTAGTCCGTTTGGGCTCCTGTCACAAAACACCACAGGCTGAGTGGCTTGTAAAGAACAGAAATTATTTCTTACTGTTCTGGAGGCTGGAAGTCTGAGATCAGGGTGCCAGCATGCGTGAGTGAATACTCTCCTCCATATCACAACCTTTCCGTTGTGCCCTCACAAGGCAGAAAGGGCTGGGAGACTCTGTGGGTCTCTTTTATAAGAACATCAATCCAATACATGAGGGCTTCACCCTCATGACTCAGGAAACCCCCAAAAGCTCCATCTCCAAATACCCCCATTGGACATTAGAATTTCAACATATGAACTGGAGGAGAAACACAAACATTCAGACCATAGCAACATGGGTGGGAGGATAAGGAATGTAAGACTTTATACTACATGCAGAGCAGTATAATATTATTTGAAACCAGATTCATATTTTATAAATGTATACTGTAAACCCTACAGTAACCACCAAAAACATCTAAAAAGAGATGTAATATTCTTTATCCAATAGAGGAGATAAAGAGAAATCATAAAAATGTTCAGTTAAACCCAGAAAAATCAGAAAAGGAGGAAAAAAGCACAAAAACAAATGTAACAAATGGAAGACAGCTAGCAAGCTGGTAGATCTTAATCCAACCATATCAATAATCATTTCTCTTTTTTTTTTTTCTTCCAACGTTTTTATTTATTTTTGGGACAGAGAGAGACAGAGCATGAACGGGGGAGGGGCAGAGAGAGAGGGTGACACAGAATCGGAAACAGGCTCCAGGCTCTGAGCCGTCAGCCCAGAGCCCGACGCGGGGCTCGAACTCACAGACCGCGAGATCGTGACCTGGCTGAAGTCGGACGCTCAACCGACTGCGCCACCCAGGCGCCCCTCAGTAATCATTTCTAAGTGTGAATAGTTTAATATGCCCATTAAAAGACAGACATGATCAGGTTGGATAAAAAAGCAAAACTCAACTGTATGCTGTCTAAAGAAAACCTACTTTAAATATAAAGACATAAATAGGTTAAAGGTAAAAGGCTGGAGAAAGATACACCATTTTTTTTAACTAAGCCAAGGAAAGCTGGAGTAGATTCATAGACTTCAGACAAAGTAGATTTTAGAACAAGGAAGATTATCAGCAATAATATGAAACCAAAAATAGTAATTTAAAGTCTCATTTAAAAATGCATTATATCACAGAAGAAAAGAAAATTTAGTTTTAGGGAATCTTAACGTTCAAACGGAGCTTTAATTTCACATATGTTTTTACTTAGGTTTTCTTACCGTGTGCATACATTTATAAATAATGACTGACATTTTGTCACTCAGAAATAAAGTCACATACCTTTCCAGTTCACACATATCTTTAACCAAAGTCACATATCTTTCCAGTTCACACATATCTTTAACCAAAGTCACGTATCTTTCCAGTTCACACAAACAGTTTGTTACTTTGCACGAAGATTTCATCTTTTTAGGCAAAGTGGTAGGGGAACATTCCAGCGGTTCATTGAAAATGTTTCAGGCTGTAGACATTGAATGTGTTCTCTTCCCATTGTTGCTAGATGCAAATCCAATTGGGAATCCAAGTAGGAGTGAACTGGGTTACATTCTCTGGCTATTGGGAATATTTTCCATATGCTTGTCTGAAGGTAGATAAGAGAAAGGAAGCTAGGAGTTTGTTCCCTATTCCTGCAGTGTTTTCTGTCTTAGAGGTATTAGAACTGGTGCAAGAACATCTGTACATATCCACCAGTAGATTTTAAGTCACTTTATCTCTGGGTTAGAAGGTAATATTGCTTTATAAATTTATGTAGGATAAATTGACTAGTAATCCTTGATTTCAAGGCTAGATTATTTTATTACTAATGTATAGTAATATTCAAAGGGCTTATAAATAATGAACATACATTTGTGACCTAGAGCTGTGATATCGCCCCGGCAACCAATTTCAGTTAATCTGATTTAATTGACATGATGTCAGGGGTTTTGAAGCTCTTACCAAAGAGGCCAGAATAAAAGATTCCCAAGGTGGGCAACTCCAGGCAGTAATGATTCTAATATGCTCACTAATCCATTTATAATGAAATTATTATTGGCTGGATATTATAAATGATTAAAGTACCTAAAAGAAAATAATGCATGTGGGCAGATTGTTACCTTAGAGCACCTTAAAATAGATTCCTGGGTGTTGGTAACATTAATATTAATGAGCTTCATGCAGGACTGTAGGCAAATAGTTACTGCAGGTGGCACAGCACAGCCCATCTGGGCGGGGGAACCTGCCTGGCCGTGCAGAGCCTTGGCTTCTGCTTTGTCATTATCTTGTACAACTTCAGGCAAGACACGAAAGCTGTGTGCACGTGTGCCTCAGTTTCTTCGACTGTGAAAAAATATCAAACGATTTCCCAAAGTGATCTACATACAGGCTCTCCTCAAATGAGAAGACAGCTAGGAATTTATGTGGGAGGGGCACCTGGGTGGTTCAGTCAGTTCAGCGTCGACTCTTGATTTTGGCTCCGGTCATGATCCTGGAGTCATGGGATTGAGCCCTGCACTCGGCTCCACACTGAGCGTAGAGCCTGCTGGAGATTCTCTCTCTTTCTCCCTCTCTTCCTCCCCCACTCGCATTCTGTCTCTCTCTCTCTCAAAATAAATAAGAATAGACATTTAAAAAAAAGAGCTTATGTGTGAGAGGATTAGAGAGAAACATCCCCAGTGTGGGTGAACAACAGGAGAATCACCTCAAAATGCAGAGGCACAAATGTCTCCGTCTCAGTTATTCTGCTGCTTGCCTGGGCAACGGGACCCTTGGTGTCAGGCTTCATGTGACCAATTGTCTTTTTACCAGACCAGAAAATACCTGAGTAGTGTCAACACGTGATAGGGGTGTTCCTTTTAAACTACCTTCAAAATAAAGGAAATTTTTGCCTTCTTCCTGGGATTCTGGGTATACTACAAATCACCCCAAGTGCACCATTTGAGACAGGTGAATTTTAATGATATTCACAGAATCAAAGGATTACAGTGATTGTTTGTTTTATCACGTTTCCTTTTATTTTCAAAATGCATTTTTCTCTGGGGAGAAAAAAAATCTATATAAATATTTTATTTTATTTTATTTTATTTTATTTTATTTTATTTTATTTTTTAAGTAGACTTCATGCCCAGTGCAGAGCCCAGTGTGGGGCTTGAACTCACAATCCTGAGATCAAGACCTGAACTGCTATCAATAGTGGGTCGCTTAACTGACTGAACCACCCCAGTGCCCCATAAACATAATTTTTATTAAAAAAATTTTTTTATTAGTTTTTTCTTTATTTTTGAGAGGCAGAGAGAGAGAGAGACAGAGCGCGAGTGGGGAAGGGCCAGAGTGAGAGGGACACACAAAATCCGAAGCAGGCTCTAGTCTCCGAGCCATCAGCACAGAGCCCGATGCGGGGCTCAAAGTCACAAACCTCAAGATCATGACCTGAGCCGAAGTCGGACGTTCAACCGACCGAGCCACCCAGGCGCCCCAACATAATTTTTATTTTAAAAGTAAAAGAAGACAAAGATACTGCAAAGGGAGGAAATTAACATTTATGGACCACTTTTTGCACATTATGCTTTGACTCCTGATATCATCCCCCAGGTTTTCACTGTGGAGCAAAGCAAAATTCAAAGAGAAGTAAAACCAGTTTGTCTAAGCTCCCGTGGTTGGCTCTCCTACTTGTTTTGACCAGCTCCAAGCTCATTCTTTTTCCAACACATCACAGTCAAGAAAGAACCTAAACAGAAAGCCAAGAGCACAGTGAAATTCCTTTGAAAACGATTCAGTTTCCCCATGAAGAACACTGTCTCAAAATATTTACTTTTAGTATTTTTAGTCTTCGTTCCCCATGGCAGACACCGAGTCTTGAAAGTTTTAAAGTCCTTTTAAACTTGACCTATTTCTGAAATTTAAAGAAGTTGATGTTTCAGTCAACAGACTCTTAGAAAATGCCAACTTGGAGGCGTCTGGGTGGCTGAGTCGGTTGAGTGGCAGACTTTGTCTCAGGTCATGATCTCACACTTCTTGAGTTCGAGTCCCGCGTCGGGACCTGTGCTGATAGCACAGAGCCTGGAGCCTGCTTCAGATTAGGAGTCTCCCTCTCTCTCTCTGCCCCTCCCCAGCTTGCACTCTGTCTCTGTCTCTCTCAAAAATAAATAAACGTTTCAAAAATTAAAAAAAGAAAATGCCAACATGAATACCAACATTTCCGATGGCTCCCCACGTGGAGTTACCTTCACCTATTTTAGCTGAATCTAAAGCAATCAGAGCTCTTTGATCAAAGCTTAGCTCACCCAAATTCCTAGGTGAAGTGAGAGAGAAACCCAGGACAGTAACAATGCCTTTTGTTTATCCTTGAAGTTTATAAAGTTCTAGGTTTGGACTTTGCAGCTACAAACTTCAAAATCTACTGCAGAACCAGGAATTCTGTTTATGATTAAATCAAGCTACGAGCACTTGATAGAGACTTCCCCAACCTAGAAATACTACCAAAATTTGGAAACTCACAACTGCACTGAAACCAGAAGTTGATGGGTAGTCAATTGTCAGGATCTAGTAAAAGTTTTCACTACATTAAGGCAGAGGAGTATAGCCAAACAAATGTCACTAGGTGGCCCCTGCTTTATCCCATGTACCAGCCCTGGTTGTTGGTTTTTTATTGTTGTGGTTGTTTGAAAGAAAGTAAAACTTCCTTCCCTTCTCCCTCTGTGTGTCTTCTGTAGCTTTCAGACATCAGAGTAGCTGCTGGTCTGCCAGCTGGGGGCTGTATCTTATGGTGGCCGAAGTGTTGTTCCTGTGTCTTTATCCCATGGAGGCCTTGTACATCCACATGGAGCCTAGAACTTCTAGAAGGTGTCAGGGCAAGAAGTGGTCTAGAAGGACTCTGAGCCTGGTGGCTTTCTAAGACGTTTGGGGTTCACATAGGGGAAGGGAAGGAAAAAAATAAGATAAAAACATAGAGGGGGGCAAATCATAAAAAACTCCTAAAACGGGAGAACAGACTGAGAGTTGCTGGAGGGATGTTGAGTGATGGATGGGCTAAACGGGTGATGGGAATTAAGGAGGGCACTTGTTAGGATGATGCATCTTCTAGATTAAACTATATTGGAGAGTCTAACTCACTTGGACTTAAATAAAATTTAAATACATACATACATACATACATACATACATCTGGGAGTAAAAATAGAAGTTTGGGGTTCATGTTGTGAGAACGTGGGAATGAGAGAAATAAAATTTTCCCTCCAAGCCAGATTGTAAATTCAGTGGGTGATGAAGTGGAAAAAACCTACACTATGGAGTCAACACCGATCTCTACTTGGCAGGTTCTCACTCTAATCAGATCGAATGTATTGGCATCTAAAGGAGGAATCTCCATTAGAAGAGGGCTTGCTTAGCCATGCAGAAACAGGAGAACGAAGGCAAACAAGGATGGTGAGACGCTACCACGATCCAGTGGAGAGAGGTTCACACGTAGTAGACCTAGAGCATTAGGGTTGGGGGGTGAAGACATCTCTACTGTGATGATGGATGTAGACTTGGTAAATCATGGCTAACAGACTCTGAGTATTCTTGGATGGCCACTATGAGACTCTCCCAACCATAAGAAGAAAGCATCCTGCTCTGATGTCCTTAATGGCATTGAACATTTCTTTTTTTTGACTCCCTTTGTTTTGCTTCTACCCTTACCAGTCGACCGTAGAATTACTGGCTCCCTGCACAAGACCGCCCATGGGGAATTTATAGGCTCCCTTGGGCTTCAGAATTTTCTCTCCACAGTAGGGGTTTCTCACTGCAAATGAAATTTGGGGCTCTGGTTATGGTTTAGCTTTGGGGTAACTCTTCTCCAGGGAAATAGCATGCTTCTCAGCTGGACGTGAAATATTCTACTTCTTGAGATGGTTCTCGTCAACTATTAATCTGGCCTGTTTATTTTCAACTTCAGTCCCCTTCGTGAGCTTTATTAATGTGAAACCTGCCTGAGAGATGAATCCATTCTCAGGGTGCTGATAAAATGAGCGCAGATGAAGAAGCCAAGGATCAGTGAAGGGGGAGAGTGCCACCACGTGAGGCCTCTTTGGGGAGGACTTTGTGTCCTCTTAATACCACCCACCATCACCATAGGCCTAGAGCATGTTCACAGCCAGAGGTACGTCTCTGGAGGTGGGGACAGAGAGGGAAAGAGCACTGCAAGCCGTGTGACTCAGATTATCATTTCCATCACCCTTCATTCATCCCAGATCATCAGAGAACCAGACACTGGGATGGAAAAAGCTCCTGACTCACAAGCAGTGATGCCTGGAAGGCTCTGAGAGGTGAAGAATCCTTGAGGCTACAGCACGAGTGCACAGCTGCACGTTGATAAAAACATTACAGAAGGAGAATACAGAGCATGAATGCTTGGATGAGTTTGTGTTAGAAGGAAGACCAAAAACAACATCCCATAATTGGTAAAAGGGCAGGTGTGCTTCAACAACAACACAGAGGGGAAAGGGGAAAGAGGCTTCAATATGAATGTGAGTCTTCTGGTAGATGAGAAAAGAGTTAAAGAGACAAGGGGAAGGTCCAGAGGGAAGGGCTGCAGGCAACACCAGCATTGACTTGGAAGGATTCAAGGACAGGGACATACTTGTCACAGAAAGTCACATGACCCAGCCTCCCAGAGGAAGGCCCCCTCTCAAGTCACCACAAAAGAAGGAAACTAGATTTGTTGGGTTGAATAGTCCTAGTGGAATTTTCCCGAAGTCTCCGGACATCCCTTTCCCCACTGGGCAGGTCTGCCATCAAAAGGCTCTCCAATATAGTTTAATCTAGAAGATGCATCTTGGTGAGTTTCTCTGGCACAAGGCGATGGCTGTTTCTTTCCCAGAGTGAGGAGGGCTTGGTCACCCAAGGGCATGGAGAAGAGATAGCAGGTCCACAGGCATCTAGGGACCTAAGGCTTGCCCCTGAGTGGTAGAAAAATAATTCATACAAAAACCCGGGGAGACAGGGTAACACCCCACCCAGGACACGTGATGAGAAGCTCCATAGAGAGATATTTTGGTCCTACAGCTGAAGAAGAATCTATTGTGCTTTACATCCTGGACTTGATTATGTGCCGCACGTTGGAGTGAGTGTTTTCACCAGAGCACATCCAGAACCTGTGCTATATTTGTTCAGCCAAGAGTCTTTCCATAAACCTGAGAGAAAGAGTGAAGTTATAAATATAGCCTCTAAATACACTTATGCGATAAAATTTGACTGAGAGGAGCCTCAAAGGGCAGGTTCTATTTATGTGCGGGGGGACAGAACTGCTTTCCATATGACAGCCAGGCAGCAGGACTTGGGAGAATTGATATGTTCAATGGGAATTTTTGAGTGGAATTCCAAAAACTACACAAAGTGACCCCTCCATGGCTTCAGACCTTTAGCAGAGGAGACAAACATCTTAAGAGGCTCGGTATAGACAGGAGCAAAATGGCTGCCTCGGGCAGCACAGGAAATTTGACCACTGATATCTGACTTTCACATTCAGAGCTCGCTTCAGGCAGCACATATACTAAAATCAGAAGGATGCAGAGAAGGTTATCATGGCCCCTGTGCAAAGATGACACGCAAATTCCTGAGTTACACACTCATTTGTGCAAATCAATACTTAGCGAACACACATGGGGCCCTGCGTCAGAGCCTGCCGGAAGCGTTCAACCATTCCTCACTGATAAAATCCGGGTGGGAGTTAAAGAGAGGGAATAAAGGATTGCCCCAGTGCAACCAGACTGAGGTCAGTGAAGGGACAAAAGGAGCGACCTGAGAACGGTCAACCAACATCATAAATCCGTATATCAGTATCTGGATTTGAAGTCTTCCCATGAAGAGCACAACCCATGACGTTACCGGTGCAAGTGACCATGAGAACATGCAAAGAGTGTGTATACTTTTTAGGGGAAATCTTAGTATATTAGTTTCCGTTGCTGTTTTAACAAATTACCACAAACTCAGCAGCTTAAGAAAGAACACAAGTGTGTTATCTCAAAGTTCTGTAGGTCAGAAGTATGAGTTGGCTTAGCTGGGTTCTCTATGCTCTCGGTTTCATAAGGCAGAACTCAGAGTGACGGCTGGTGGGCTTGAGTTGGCAGGCTCTGGAAGAATCCGCTTCCGAATTCATTCAGATTTTTGCAGAATCCAGTTCCTTGCAGCTGTAAGACTGAGGTCTTATTACCTTGCTGGTATTCATGTGGGGGGCCACCCTTAGCTCTTAGAGGCCACACTCAGGTCCTGTCCGCAGCCCCTACATCTCAGAGGCAAGGGAGTGTTGAATCCTCCTCATGCTTGGAATGCATCCGATTACTTCTTCTGCTACGTTTCTGACGCCAGCCAGAGAACGTTCTCCATTTTTAAAGGCTCATGTAACTAGAGTGGGTCTACCCAGACAATCTAATATTATCTCTATCTTAATCTTAGCTACACAAATCCCTTTGCCATATTCATGAGTTCTAGGGGTTAGGGGTGGACACCTTTTGAGGGGCCATGATTTTGCCTTCCATACTAGACAATATGTCTAATTGGGTTCTGCAAAGGCAGACCTTGATATGAGACTTCAGATTAAAGCAGTTAGGAAATGCTTCTGAGAAGAACCTGGGGAGGTAAAAGAGAAGTAGGATCAAGAAAGGAAAAAAATGCCGGGGCACCTGAGTGGCTCAGTGGGCTCAGGTCTTGATCTCATAGTTTGTGGGTTCGAGCCCCAAGTCGAACTCTGCACTTACAGCATGGAGCCTGCTTCAGATTCTCTGTCTCCCTCTCTCTCTGCCCCTTCCTTGCCTGCTCTCTCTCTCTCTCTCTCAAAAATAAATAAATAAACATAAAAAAAAAAAAAGGAAAACATGCCAAGCAAAGTATGACATCAAGCAAGGTCCCACAGAGTGAAATTGGGCTCAAACTTGCAGGGGGCTCTGGAGACCGGTTAGGCACACCTCAGGGACAAGGAAGATGGAGTGTTCATACCCCGCATCTCTCAACAGTTGGTCAAGGGCTGACCCTGGGTTGGGAGCACATGTCTGGCTCCTCACGGGCACTGGCCAAGGGGACCTGTAGCCCGAGGGAAGACTCGACATAGCGCAGGTGCTGGCTGCTGGGAGGAAATCACACAGGGAGCCAGTGTGCACAAACACAGTAACAAGAAGGGGGGATACGGGCACAGCGCGCTAACTATGGGGGAGACGCCGTGTGCTACAACTCGACTGCAGGGGATCCCAGCAGGAGGTGACAGGACCCAGTGCTCTGGAGAGCACCCCTGGCAGAATTGTTTCTGGGGAAACTAACAAGCTGGGAACCAAGTGGCCACAAGGCCCCAGAATCTGCAGAAACTATTAGCTACCAGCCAACCGGGGGCAGAAGTTAAACTCCAGAGATGGCTGAACGGCATCGAAATTGCTGGGCTGTCCATTGCTGAGTCTGAGGAGGCTTTAACAGACAGACTCCTTGCCACAAAGCCTCGTTCTTGTCTCTGTCCATGTGGCTCTTTCCTTCAGGAATGTTCTCATTCTCCGCTTATCCAAATCTTACATATCAGTCTAAGCCTCCTCCACCATGAAGAAATCCTGGTTCCCCCAGCCCCGGATGCCCAAGGACCTTGTCAGAATCTCTTCTGTGAAACATCTGACATTGTATTTCACACTGTGCTCTTCACATCCAGGTTTTGTCGACACAGCTAGACCCAACTTCTAGGGAGCAGGGCCCTTACTGCTTCAGCTCCGTGCCCAGGGCCCGGCACAGCACCTCGAGGGCTGAGAGTTCGGGGGTGCTGAAAGTCACCTGAGTGAAGTCTTCCTGCTCCCCGCCAGCACACGGCAGTGGGGGGGGGGCGCACATCAGCACGCGGTTGCCTTGGGAAGATGTGGACCCCCTCCAGCGCTCAGGCTGCCGCAGGGCCTTTGGGGATGCCCTCGCTTTTTTCCTTCCACCATCCCCACCCGTCCACAGCCCACTTCCCGGCATCGAGCTGACAGCAACAATTCTTTCTGCGATTGCTCCCAATTCTGAATTTTCTGCCCTGACCAAGTAGATCTCATCAGTGACATTTCTACATTTCCAGCAGTTTGGGCTTCCAGAAAGCAAACAAGGACCGAGCAGAGAGGCACTTCATCTCTGTGACACGCCCGGTGGCAATCGGGGACACAGGCAGTCCCGATTACTGCCCATCATGGCTGACAGAGTGCGGTGAGGAAGAGCCCCAAGCCCACAGGTTCCAGGCTTCCCTTCACTGACCCCTTTGCCAGGCTCCCCAGGCTGTGCGGATGAAGCGTCAGACCTCTGGCCAGCAGAGAGAGGTCCAGAAGTTCGCACCGGGCTTCCCTGGCCTTCAGTATCCCACTGCCAGAGCTGCTCTCTGAGGAGCACGCGTTCCCCTGAGCACGAGCCAAATCCGGCTAAACCGGGCCAGGCTTGGGAGGCCACGGGCCTCTGCCTGAGCCCTGCCTCTGCTCCTAACAGCCTCGGTAACCCTGGGAAAACCACTTAGCCTCTCTACCTCTGTGCAAAAGAGAGACTCGGTTTCCAAAAAGGGGCTCCCGAAGGTGTCTATCTCATCGGGGAGCGTGGGGTTCAACTGACATGAGCGGCCTGCAAACGTGTTCAAAGCTGTTGGGGCGGCACATGTCAAGGAAGTTATTCCAAAAAAAAAAAAAAAAAAAAAAAAGCTAATCCAGTCCCAAGTTCAAAGAGAAGCAGCCCCCAAGTCATTTCTTGGGTCTTTGGAAGACACAGGTCTAGACAGACGAGGCTCCTCTTGACATGGCTGAGTCACACACTCATGCATCGATGTGGAGTCACGTGTTCATTCCGCCTGCAGTTACCGAGGGCTGGCCACATGCCACACACAGTCTAGGTGCTGGGGGCCAATCTGAAGGTAGGGAGACTCCAAGAAATGTGACTTCTGTAACGCAGAGATGACAGATGAGAGATGATGATGCCCTGAGTGAATGAATGCAGCAGGAATGGAGAGAAGTGCATAGATCTGACTGACATTTGGGAAGCTGACGTGACAGAGTAAGAACTGGGGGACCGGGGGATGAGGGAGAGCGATGTTGGTAGGAGAAGACCTGAAATTAAGGATGCCTTCCATTTTCTGGTTTGGGCAAAGAGGCAGAAAATGGTACCACACACCGAGTAGGGGGCCCTGGGAGAGGAGCAGTTTGGGTAAAAGACACGATGAGTTCAGGTTTGGTCACGGAGAGTTTAAAGTCCCTGTGAAAAATATTCGTTAAAGACTAGGTCTAGAAATTGGGAAAGAAACATACAGATCAGGATGGATGGGACTATCCGCTGAGTTATCACCACACATGGACATACAGAGACGGAGGGTCTCTGCCCTCAGGAAGTTTACAGTCCAAGGGCGCCTGGGTGGCTCAGTCGGTTAAGCGTCCGACTTGGGTTCGGGTCATGATCTCACGGTTCATGAGTTCGAGCCCCGCGTCGGGCTCTGTGCTGACAGCTCGAAGCCTGGAGCCTGCTTCGGATTCTGTGTCTCCTTCTATCTCTGTTCTTCCCCTGCTTGCGCTCTATCTCTTTCCCTCTCTCAAAAATAAATAAAGATTTTAAAAAATTTCTTTAAAAGAAGTTTACGGTCTGAAGGAGGAGACAGACACAAGAGTTGATGCGTCACTTCTGCTCACAGCTTAGAGCTAGTTACATAGCGCCATCTGCATAATCCCTGTCACGCCGTGTAATTAACCATACTGTAACTAGCCACGAATAGTCGCATGACTCCATTTAACTGAAGGGAGACCAGGGGATATGGCGGAGCCACAGATACTGGATGAATACTCAACATTTCGGCCACAACTTTCGATCAGTGGTGACTTACAAACTCTCTCATTTATACCAAAAACAAACAAACCAAAACCCAAAACAAACAAACAAACAGACAAAACCCTTGGTTGGGAGAGTTAACAGAATAACCAGAAATATTAAAAATAAACTAGGACCTTGCCTAGGGGTGTCAGCTTTGGTCTTATAGATGCAAAACATTTCTTACCTCACATTCAATGTGTTAACAATCCTGACATATCCTTTTCCTTTCCATATTGTAAGTTTTGAGCTGCTCACATCGGGTTTTTGTTTTTCTTTCCTTTGGGACAAACTAATGGAATTCTGGCACTTGACCTTGATACTTACAAACTAACAACTGGTAAAAACAGATCCAAATAAGATGGAAAAATGTTCACCTCACCCTAGAGCTGCTGAAAAAAGATAGTAGCCTGCTTCATAAAAGTGTTATGCGGGGCACGGGGGGGGAGGCTCCGTCGGTTAAGTGCCTGACTTCGGCTCAGGTCATGATCTCGTGGTTTGTGGGTTCGAGCCCCGCGTCGGGCTCTGTGCTGACAGCTCAGAGCCTGAAGCCTGTTTCAGATTCTGTGTCTCCCTCTCTATGACCCTCCCCGTTCATGCTCTGTGTCTCTCTTTCTCAAAAATTAATAAACATCAAAAAAACTTTTTTAAAGTGTTATGCTATTTCTAACAAAGGACACTTGTAAGAAGCGTGAAGTTTAGTAATTGTTGCTATAGTCTATGAAATTTGTCCTTGACCTCTGAAAAGTCTAGAAGTATGCTTCGTCAATTAATTAATTATTAATTGTTAATTAGTTAATTACTAATTCTGTATCACATTGGTAAGAATATTTAAGTCAACATTCTGGGAGAGAGAGGTTGACTAGGAAGGTGAGATTTTAGAGTACACGGTATATGGTATAGAGTATCTTTTAAAATCTCCATAGTGCTCACTTTAACGCACCTGGAATTGACTCTTGTGTATGTTGTCAAGATGCATCAGATTCCTTTTTATTTTATTACATGGATAACCAGACCACACAGTATTTATTGAAAAGTCTTTCTTCTTCCACTGATTTTCGATGACTTTTCCTTATAAATGAGACACTGATATAAGAACGGGTCTGCCTCCAGACTCTCTCTTCTGTTCCACTGGAATATTTTTCTCTCCTTGTTTCAGTTCCAAACTGTCTTGACTGCTAAAGCTTTATATCAATCTTGATATCTGGTAGGGCAAGTCCTATACCTCGTTTTTCTTCTTCAGAACTATCTTGGCTCTTCTTAGCCCCTTGCAATTCCTTATAAACTCGACAGTTTGTCAAGTGTTGTAAAAGACATCTTCGGAATATACAAATTCATTTGGAATGTCTATATCTAGATATATCAACATAGATACAGATATTCTGTAGCAAGTAAATTGCAAGATTTATTTATTAATTCTAATTTGTCTATAGATTTCTTCAGCATTTCCTGTGCACATATCTTTAAAAATGTCCACTTGGCTTCTTTATTTCCTTTCTGGCTGAGAACTCCAAAACCATGTCAACGCACAGTGGTGATGGTGGGTATCTTTGTCCTGTTGTGGACCTCAAAGGTGACGCTTTTAACTTTTCACCACGGAAAGGGGTATTTGCTGTGGCTACCCATAGATACTCTTTATCAGATTAAGGAAGTTCTTTTTTTTATTATTAATTTTTTTTAATGTTTATTTATTTTTGAGAGAGAGAGACAGAGATAGAGTGTGAGTGGGGGAGGGGTGGACGGAGAGGGAGACACAGAATCCGAAGCAGGCTCCAGGCTCTGAGCCGTCAGCACAGGGGCCGACGCGGGGCTCGAACTCACAAACTGTGAGATGATCATGACCTGATCCAGAGTCAGACCCTTGGACTCTTAACCAACGGAGACACACAGGTGCCCAGGAAGCTCTTTGTTGTATAGATTTACTAGCTTTTTAATCACAAATCAATGCTGAATTTTATCCGCATCGAACTGACAGGAATAATACAGGAGTGCCAGTACCTTCTACCACTCAGGCACAGAGCTCCTTTCCCAGGGTCCAGGGGTTATGATGGCAGAGAAGAGGTGACTGCTAATCCCCTGGGATGGGGGGGAAGGAACCAGAGCTGCGTCTCCGAGGCCAACTAGCTGGGAATCTCAGAAAGGTTTTCACAAAGCAGGGGAGTCACAGGCTCAGACCCATGGTCTGGCTCCCAGAGTGCTAGCAGTAGGGAAACAATCTGGGAGGTTCCTCCTGACAAATCGTCAAACGCTACGGCTTCTATCATTTTTGAGCCACTTCGTCCTTGGCAAGAAACAACAGAAGATGATACCCAAACCCCAACTGCCCGGGTGGAGAAAACACGCTCCCATCCTCCCAGTGAGTGCCGACGGAGACATCTGCTGGGGTGCATCCCACAGAGTTCCGACCGTCTGGAAGGGCCGTGGAGTCGGATCTCACTGGTTGCACGTTCGTCTGCACCCCTTTGCCACGGATCCACGCATTTTCCTGAACATCAAAACTGAGGTGGAGTGAATGTGTGCCTCTCCTTGAATGAATGTCTTCTCTTGGCGTTGAGAACAGAATTG
Source organism: Lynx rufus (assembly GCF_022079265.1). Lineage (NCBI taxonomy): Eukaryota > Metazoa > Chordata > Mammalia > Carnivora > Felidae > Lynx > Lynx rufus. The sequence continues at coordinate 7,492,624 of NW_025814867.1, read as the reverse complement.
CCTTCTGAGGCAATTAGTTAACATGGGAATTTAGCTAAAACTTGAGTCATGTTTATGGGACAACGAGCTAATCTATAAACAGTCATTGCCCCACTAGAACACGGCGACTGAGTTACACTTCACATGGGTAACCTGAGCCCGACCAGCCCACCGGGCAGCTGTACTCAAACCGTCTTGTTCGCCCCAAAGATCTCATCGCTACGGATAGAGGAAGCGGTGTGGTAGCAAAGCAGAGATGCGGAGGGAGCCCCAAAGGGGGTTTATTCTGCGTAGCGTATTGAGCGTGTCCCTTCATGCAGGTTTTGAAGTTGTTGTTGGTTTTTAAAAGTTGATGGAGGGGCGCCTGGGTGGCTCAGTCGGTTAAGTGTCTGACTTCAGCTCAGGTCACGATCTCACCGTTCATGAGTTCAAGTCCCACATTGGGCTCTGTGCTATCAGCACAGAGCCTGCTTCGGATCCTCTGTCCCCCACCTCTCTCTGCCCCTCCCATGCTTGCGCTCTCTCTCTCTCTGTCTCTCTCTGTCTCTCTCTCTCTCAAAAAAATATAAATAAATAATTAAGTTTATGGAGAGAATTTTTATTAAGGCTTTACGGACTGGAGTTTTATTTCCCATCCACTTCTCAGTAGGCTCTGCAGAAATGATAGATGGACTTATCTATGGGGAAGCAGGGTTCAACCCAATTCAGTTTCAAAAAGTGGTCGTAGTTCGCACAGAATATACACAGCTCTGGGTTTGGTCTGTGGGAAATTAGGAAATGAACCTCATATGATTCCTGCCCGTTTTCCTTTCCCTCTCCTAGGGAGAGACACACAGAAGGGTATTTGATGTTCTTGACCAAGGGATCTGCACCCATCTGACCGAGAGCTCTGGAAACCTATTGGCAATTATTTTAAGATACGAAGGGACAGCGTCTGTCTTGACACTCCGTCCCTTACACTGGCTCACCCCAATTTCACAAGCGATGGGGTAAACCAAAGACAGAGAATGTTGACAGGATCACACTTCATTTTCAAATTTCTCACTCCGGCCCCTGCCCCGACCTGCCAAGGAGGTCAAGGTCAAAGAAGGCAAGAGCGGAGAGGAAGGTATTTAGGAGCCCACTGATGCTGCCTTTAAAATATACAATTTTATGGGGCATCTGGGTGGCTCAATTGGTTAAGCGCCCGACTCTTGGTTTTGGCTCTGGTCATGATCTCATAGTTTTGTGAGTTCAAGCCCTGCACCGGGCTCCATGCTGACAGTGTGGAACCTGATTCTCTGTCTCTCTCTCTCTCTCTCTCTCTCTCTCTCTCTCTCTGCCCCTCCCCCACTTTCACTCTCTCAAAGTAAATAAATAAACTTTAAAAATGACTAAAATAAAATATACAATTTTATGATGGTGGAAGTCCCCCCGTCCAGATGCAAATGTTGTAAGTGAATAAAACCAGAATACAAATTGTAGATAATTTGTGAGTAATACAAAGTTGAGTTCAAATTTTCCTTCAGTCACTTTTAAGCTACATTCTCCTGGGCTAGATACCGAAACTCACTAACCTCGATTTTCTTATCTGTAAGATGGGGAAGATAAAAATTAATCTCATAAGGTTAAGTGAGGATTAAATCTCTCACTTAAATGAATGAAATGAGACCTGGTATCTGTAGTTTACTTAGTCCCCAAGTCTGCTGGCAATTAAATATGGCAGACTTATTTCCATAAGTTCCATAGTTCAGGCGATCAATTTCCATAGTTCAGGCAGGAGAGAAAGACTGACCCCTCACTCCAAATTCCTCCTGCTGATGACCCTATTTGTTGTCTTGCCTCTCTGTGCACCTCACTTTGCCCCAGACAGGAAACAGCCACCTTCCCTTCATTCCTCAGATTAGCAATAGCCCAAACAGGTATGTATAATCTACTGCCTTACTGAAGGTTCTGCAATTACAGTGGGTAAGGAGTCAGAGAGAGGACATTTTGCTACACTCGGCTCCCTCTTACTCTAAGATCCTGTGCTGTTGATTTCTGGTCACCCCGACCTCCTCCCAACCTTGTTGCCCTCTCCTCCTGGCTTTGTTCTGGTGTGGATAAGCCCCTCCCCGTTTCCCAGAGTGCCCACGCCAACCTAACGCATATTACAGACTTTAAGTGGTTAATTGGGAAAAGTGAAAGGTGACTGGAGGGACAGGAAACATCAAAAATAGAGTATTTGACATTTTACTATTCTTCACTCATCGCCCCCACAATCCATCCGTTGATGTCTTTTCCCTGGGACACTGCTTACCAGCACCCTCCTCGTCACGATTTTCTCCTTCTCAGAGTTTCTTCTCGTCCTCAGGAGCCCCCAGACCTCCCTGTTGGAGGGCAATTCCTAAATTTGGTGCTTTGTTTCTCAGAGCAATTAATTCTCCTTCTGTTCTACTTTCCCAAGTCCTTCCATTTCACAACCATAAAACCCATGTTTTCCTAAACATAAGGGTTCCTTTGTTTATACTCATTTTATTTATTATCCCTTTACAGCCATTATACTGGGGCTTCTTGGCGAAATGGAGATAATCATGCATGTTAAGTCTGCCATATTTAATCAAAAGCTTAAAGCTTCATGTTTCTAGATCCCTTGTACATTACCAGAAATCTGAAATAACATTTGATCACTTCCTGGAAGTCCTACAGGCTTTGGAGAGACCAGCATATTTGATGTTTAGTATGAGGGCGGCTTCTTCCTGGTGATACAGAAGAATATACTGTATCCCTTTGCATAAATATCTCCAAATCATATTATAGGACATGATGGCTTTCACCCGCCCAGGAGGCTCTGGCTCTTGTCAGCTCAGCCACCCACAGAGTCAGTGGGTTGCTACTTTGCCATGTGACATGGGGTGAGCTTCACTTTTGAACCCCTGAGCCCTGGTCCCTATTTCCGGTGAGCCAGTAGAAGTCAGGGGCCTCTTCTCTTCCCATCTTCTCTGGGGTGAACTCCTGGGAAGTCCTGCCCGCTAGTCAGAAGAGGATTGACCCAGAGTCTAAAGACTGGGATTCAAGTTCCAACCTTGGCACTGACCAAAGGTGGGAACTTGAGCAAGTCACATGATCTCCCTGTGCCTTGGTTTCCTTGCTTGTGAATGGAGGCTTATGGATCTCACAAGAATTTTGTGAGAAGCAAATGGATGAAATATGTGCCTGGCATATAGAAAGCGTTCAGCGGATAGTGATCTGGATAGGGGTGCCTTGGTGGCTTAGTCGGTTAAGGCATGCGACTCTTGATTTTGGCTCAGGTCATGATCTCTCGCGTGGATTGCGAGATCCATGCTTAGCACGGAGCCTGCTTAAGATTCTCTCTCTCTCTCTCTCTCTCTCTCTCTCTCTTCCTCTCTCCCCCTCTGTCCCTCTCCCCCTATTCATGCTGTCTCTAAAATAAAAAAAAATTTTTTTTATTCTCCATGCAAGTTTATTAAAACTTACAACTGCCTTGTTACCTGTTACAGAAATGAATCCACTAAGTTTTATTCCTTAATTAAGACGGTGAGCTTTTAAATTGATGGTCTTTTCTCTTTTCTATTGACGATAGAGCCCTAAAATTTGCATCACCATCTAATTAGGTTACTTGAGTAGGTTTGAGCAGATTTCTCAAACCTTAATGCTCTGGCTAATCATACAGGGATCTTGCTAAAATGGAGATTCTGACTCAGTAGGCGTGGGGTGGTGTAGAACATGCTGCCACAATGTGTGGGTTATGGATCTTGGCTGCAGTTGGCATCCCCCAGTCACAGAGCTTCAGGCTGTGCCCAAAGTCTGCATCTCTTACCTGCGCCCCATTAGTCAGAAGAGCTGCAGGTAAGAGGGAGGAAAGCAGACGGAGAGTTTAGGAGAGCTAGAGAATAGAGGAGAAGGGTGGTGTGGTGAGAAGGGCCCGATATGGGTGTCAGGTAGATTTGGGGTTAAAGTCTAGCCCTGCCACTGGCTAGTTTGACGACCTTTGGCAAATTCATGTAAGCTCTTTGAGGCTGACTTTTCTCAGCTTTAAAACAGGCATGGGGATCACCTGGATGGCTCAGTCAGTTGGTTTCAGCTCAGATCATGATCTCGGAGTTCATGGGTTTGAGCCCCATGTCAGGTTCGGCACTGACAGTGCAGAGCCTGCTTGGAATTCTCTCTCTCCCTCTCTCTCTGCTCCTACCCCGTCTCTCTCTCAAAATAAATAAATAAACTTAAAAAAAAACAATAATAATAAAATGGGTATGATAATCCCCGCCTCACAAGATTGTCATGAAACTTAAACATCATGTTCACATACCACTGTCACTGTTTCAGCAAGATGTTCCTTACTGTTCTCCTCTGGCCACATTTGATCCATCCAAAATACATCTCAGATAGGCACCTGCCTCTTCTCCCTTACTCTCCTACTTCTTTTACTGCCCACCTGCTCCCTCCACAAGGACCCAGTTCCGTCTTGCCCCGGTCCCTTGGGGAGGACTGGTAAGACCTAATCTCAACTTCTTTCTAGGAGGGGTAGAGATTCTATGAGACCAGTAAACACACTCTTGATAAAAACTGATGGCCCCTCTTAGCAAAAGTTCAATATAAAAGTTCTCAACACCAGTAAGAGTGAGATCGAATATAGGCACTGAGAGTAAACACCCTTCTCCTAAAATGTAAATGACCCTAGATATGGAAAGTCCCAGTAAACTGTGGCCCCCTACACTTGTCCTTTCCCTTTTAGTCCCAAGCCATTACCACACTTAAGAATGGAATATGCAACGTTCTCTCTCTCTAATTCCAAGGTTTGCTTATTCCGAGGTTTGCTTAACACTTTCCTGCATGTTCTCTTTCTTAGCATCTTTTTGTGAGTCAAGACTTTGTTGAGTTAGGGCCAAGCTAGCAAAAGGAGCTCAAAGCTATATTTGCCAGCAAAACACCATCAGCTGTTGTCTACAGAATCATGTGCTTGAGCAGAAATACCAGAATGCCGACTTAGCACGGCACAGTCCATTCCCAGTGATCTGTAAATGGATTAACCACTTTGAAGAACTTTCCTGCTGACCCCAGCATTTTCTGTTTTCCTTCCATCTAGCCAGGTTCTAGGACAGTGCAGGAGCAGGAACAAGGCTAAGACCACAGAGCAGAGACTCACGGAAGCCGTGCCAAGGGCATGCATTCTTGATAAGCAGCAAGGAGACTTGGTGTGAACGCAAATACATAATTAGCACCTTCTTCTTGACATGATGTATTTTCGGGACAATAGTTCAGAAGCAAAACTACAAAACTGCCTTCATTCAAATTTAGAAGTTTAATGTTAAAATGGGTGATGCCGTTTTGCTAAACTAAAACGTGGATATTGGTTTAAGAATAGAAAAATGTATTTGTGAAGTTGGTTTTTTTTTTTCTACCTGTCGGCCTATTCTAATTTTCTTTTTGAGCATGCTGAGTCATTGCTTTCTTCTTTTAACAACGATCTATTATTATAACGAAACAATCGATAAAATTGTGCAGTCTAAAATAATGAGAACTTACTGAAAATCTTCCCAGCTACTGCTACTAAGCTGCTCTGAGTTGATGGCATAAAACCAAGATCTGTACAGGGTTTTTACTTTCTATGAGTGTATTTCCACCTGCTGTGATCCAGGTCTGAGTTCGGCTTGTCTATCACACAGTGTTGAAGGAGGACCGAAGGCTTCTTTTCTCTTTCCAACCCACCACCAACTTTCTAAAACTCTTTGTTGTATGTGGCTTGTTCAGCACAGTCTATTGTCATGTGGCTTTTACTTGCACAATGTCTTGGTCCCATAATATTGTTCTGTTCTCTTCTCATTAGCCCGAGAAGCGAAAGACAGGAAAGTAGTCGGTACATCATTCTTCTGCAATACTTTTTATTATGTCAGATCAGAATCTCAGTTTGCAAAATGACTTATGACTCTGAAACCTTCTTGTATAACAATGCTTTCAATTGCACACAACCTCTGCTGAAGAGAAAATTTGTCTTTATAACACGAGTACAATGCTAATTATAAGCCAACTGTCGTCATTTTGATAACACCAACCTGAAGCTTCCAGAGAGGCTTAGCAACACATTAAAAGTTCACTGCTGTCACTTCAAGACAGGGATCACTCGGTACCAACATAACTGTCAACACATCTCAGGAACTGCAGGGCAGAAAGCTGGTTTTGACTGTGAGTGTATCATCCACGTGACTTTCGAGAACGTAACATTTTCAAGAAGGTTGTCTTTTGAAAAAAGAAATTTTTAAAATTCTCCTAACATTATTCCATCCACAGGTACTGATGTGTCGTAAACACTGATGTCTGTCATCTTCATTGTTCAGCAGAGGAAATAGGCCAGGGGAGGAGAGAGGTGACTGACTCAAGGGCACACATGATGTGGCTGGAACTCAGACCTAGCACCTTTCCCACCCCACCCAGCCTTGTCTCTATGTTGTTTTGGATCTCATGCCCTGTGAAGCAAGGGTGATCTCACTAAGGTCAAATATACAAAATGATGGTGTTAGAAGATACTTATTTGGTTTTAATTCAGGGTTTATATACATACATATATGTGTGTGTGTGTGTGTGTGTGTGTATTTATATATATTCTGTGTCTCCTTAAAAACATGGAAACTTGGAATTCCAAGTTAACACTATCAATTCATGGAGAATAATTTTGTTTCTACGCTGCAATCAGAGCTCCCTCTAATGGCTATCTATTTGGACAGCAAATTCTTGGGAAAATGAAATACCCCTGTTCTTTTAGAACCAAGGACTTTTTTTATTATTGTTGTGTAACGAGTCCTTATTTGCCTTCGCAATTAGATTTTCTGTATCCATTTCAATCTACAAGTTCTAGAAATCTGCAATTTTCCAATCTCTGAAAACCGTATCAGTATAAGTGAAAACAAAACTTATTTGATGTAATGTTTAATTTTACATATCAGCTGGATTGGGCTACAGAATGCTGGTATTTGGCCAAACATTATTTTGGGTGCCTATGGGTGTTTGGGGGTGAATTTAACATTTGAATAGTAGACTGAGTAAAGTAGATTGCTCTCCCTAATGTGAATGGGCCTCAACCAATCAGTGAAGGCCTACATGGAACAAATAGGCGCTCTCAAGTAAGAGAACTCCTGCCTGGATGCAGATTTGACTGCCTTCTGGGTTGAACTGAAACATTGGCTTTTCTTGGGTCTTGGGCCAGCATTTGGGCTGAAACTTATACCGTCAGTTTTCGGGCCTTCAGACTCAGACAAGAACTACACCATCAGCTCTCCTGAGACTCTGGCTTACGGCCACAGGTCTTGGAACTTCTCAATCTCTATAATTGTGTGAGCCATTGATATGTGTATACACACACACACACACACACACACACACACACACACACAATCCCTTGGTTCTGTTTCTCTAAAACACTTGACTTCAAGGTGGTTTTGAAAAACATAAAAATTCAAAAATGTTTGGATCCTTCTCTTACAGGCAGTAACAGTGTAAAGTTGCTCTCCTTGAAGCATCTATCTTCCTGCCATCATAGATGGTTTTGACTAATTCATTGTCAAGTCTTGCTCACAAGTGAGGAGCACAAAAAAAAAAAAAAAACAAAAAAAACACTGAGATCTGTGATCACTGCATTTTAGAAGTACCACATAAAAACCATCATAGATGGTTTTGACTAATTCATTGTCAAGTCTTGCTGACAAGTGAGGAGCACAAAAAAAAAACAAAAAACAAAAAACAAAAAAAAAACACCGAGATCTGTGATCACTGCATTTTAGAAGTACCACATAAAAAGAATATAAAATATAAAAATATATACAATAGAGGCAATATCAACTCTAGCGATACTGCATTTTATTTACATTTAGTGTCATATTTTATCAGGTCTTCACAGCAATCCTGAGAGAAAGAGCAAATATCCTGAGCTCAATATGCAGATTCATAACTTGATCCCCCAGAGAGTAACTGACTCTAACACTGTGCCTTTTCCATTATAACCACATCACTCTGAGTCTTTCTCCGCCACAAACCATTAAGACAGCATCTCCAGTCATTCCTCTAACCACATAGGCTATTGACGATTTTTAATCCAAAATGTGCTACCCAATGGCTGTTTTCTGGCTGATTTGGTTCAACAGCCCAGAGCACAACGTAAAAAATTCCAAGCTTAGGGTTAGAATTTCTGTTTAGAACAAGTGACTTTCCTCCATTGAATGGGCATTGAATATACCTGGTCACTGTCTAAGTAAGTGATTAGGATCTCCTATAAGTGATTTGGATCCGAAGTGATTTGGAGACTGGATAAAACAGTTAAATTGTACCTCCCCAACAAAAATGAAACTTCCTAGAAGTCAGGAAGCATATCTTAGTCATCTCTGTCCCCCAGAGCCTTTGTGCAGAGCAGGTGCTCTAAAAACACTAATTGTATAAATAAATGAATACTTAAATAATAATTATTATTACCATCTGGTTATCATTTTGCGTGCACCTACTAGATGTCAGGACCTTTAATAAACAGTTTACATTTATTACTTGGAATCTTTTCAACCATCCTCTTGAGAGGATAATATTTTTTTATTATACAGATGAGGAAACTGAGACTCAGAGAAATGATGTTCTCAGGGTCTCACAGATGAAAGTCATGGTGCTGAAACCAATCCCTCAACTGCTTGGTTCCAAAGCCCACATAGTCTCCACACCACCCTGAAAGTTGCCCACCACTGATGAGGGAAAAAAAGGCAACTTCCAAGCCCATAGAAAGTATATCAGTAGCATCATGTTGGTATATAATCTTCAGAAATGACCAAATAATTCATGGTTTGGGACCAGGGCCCTCCTAACTGATCTCAGTATCCTGGACAGCTCCTCCTTCTATGTCATCTGCTGCATTTGAATAAGGAGAGCATAAGGGCTGGAAGAAAAGCACACAGAGCTGGAAGAACAAGAAGAAGGTTAGGTATGCACTCTGGAATGTAAAAACGTCACTCATGAGAGTGCCTGGCTGGCTCAGTCAGAAGACCATGTGACTTTGATCTTGGGGTTATAATTTTGAGCCCCATGTTGGGGCCAGGAGCAGAAGGAGGGTCTGTTCCCTTTCCCAGTTGTGTGCCCCAGGCCTGTGCTGGCTCACCTGGTCTGAGTGCTCTTAGAGATGATGGCTGTTCTCAGATGGTTGGTCTCAGAACTACTTTATAATATAAAAAGGAAAGTCTTTGTAAGACTTACTATTTGATTTCTAGACTTTAATAACAATCTGTAGAAGTCTAGCTTTATTTAGAAACTGATATACATCTTCAATGTTTATTTTCTAAGAGCTTTTTTCTTGTTTCTAATCCTTCCCTTCTAAGTCACCTTTTAGCTACAAAGGTTATAATCATCAGCAAAGGTCAATAAATTTTCACTGCATTCCAGATAACATCAATACCTTGAGAAAGAATTTGGCAGGAAGAGGACCTTTCCTTCCTGGAGAAGGAAATTCACAAATTAGCTTTTTTAAGGTCATGTTAGACAATTAAGATAAATTGCTACTGATACATATTAGAGGGTTGACCACTGAGTGAATACATATCGATGGTATTCTTAAAAACAATATTTTGCATCTTTCCTAATCTACTCTTATAAAATGAGCAAACTCTGAGACAGCATATCCCAACCTGTGCTCCATGGAGTATCAAGAGATGTTATGTGTAAAAAGGATTCTGTGGTCAAATCACTTTAGGAGATACTGTAGAAACTTGTTTGCTTGGAAAGGTAGAATCCTTACCAGAGTTTCCTAATATGCTACTCGGAACTATTACTCCCCATAAATGGAATGCAGTTTGTCGTGCATTAGTCAGGGCTCTCCAGGAAAAAGAACCAATGAGGTACATATATATGAGAGGAAATAAATTATGAAGAATTGGTTCACAGGATTGTGAAGGCTTAGAAGTCCCAGGATCTGCTGTCTGCAGGGTGGAGACCCAGGGAAGCCAGTGGTTTCATTCAGTCCAAGTCCAAAGGCTTGAGAACCAAGGGAGCAGATCATGTATATCACAATCTGAGGGCCTGAGATGAGATGAGATGTCCCAGCTCAACCGTGAGGTAGAAAAAAGAAGGGCAAACTCCTTCTTTCCCTGTCTCTGGTTCTTTCCGAGCCTTCAACAAAACGGATGGTGCCCACCCACGCTGGGAAGGGCAATCTGCTTTCCTGAGTCACCAGTTCAAATACTAATCTCACCCAGAAACACCCTCACAAAAACGCCCAGAAATAATGTTGAAACTGGACACTCCATGATCAGTCAGCATAACACATAAAATTAGTTTTTTGCCCCAAACTATTCAATCACAGAACCAGTCTATTAAAATTGAGTGAGGTGAAAGGCAGGCATTTTTCAAATACCTTTGAGAAGGGTGTTTTGGTTCCTTGAATTTTAATGAATTTCTTCTCAGCCCACAGCCTCATTGGCATTGTATTGGTGCTCTGGCAAAGCACCGAAACAAATTCGATAAATGTTGGCTAAACACGTTCTCTTCCTAATCCATCAGGTTGCCAATTGGCAGTGAATTCTATTTGACAACATCAATTACCTTGGTATTTTTCTTCAGTCTGATGAAAGCTTGCGCCACATTTTTGGCCTGGGGCGCAATCATTATTTAAGCTCTCTGTGGACCACTCAGAAAACACTTGGTGTTCTCTTTTCCACTTGGTCAGTTTCTGCCTTTATGTTCATTGTTCCTTTCTTCTGCGTTTCTTTGGATTACCTGTTTACTTTTGAACATTTGAGTAAAGTGTTTATTTCACTTACTTTCATTCTTTGTTTTTTTCTTGAAATTAGAGTTTAAGGCTACTTAGCTGTATCCCTTATGATTTGTAGTATTTTTATTGTTTTCTCAAAACACTGAAATTTTGGTTTCTATTTCCTCTTTGACCAAAAATTGTTTGAGAGAGATATGATGGTGGTGGTATTTTTTTTTTTTTTACTTTAAAAAAAATTTTTTTTAGTAGGCTCGACCCTCACTGTGGGGATCCAACCCATAATCCCTAAATCAAGAGTCACCCGCTTCACCAACTGAGTCAGCCAAGCACCCTCCTTTTTTAATTTTTAAATTTTATTTGAGAGAGAGAGAGCGGGGGGTGGCAGGGGAGGCAGAGAGAGAGAGAATCTTGAACAGCCTCCATTCCCAGTGTGGAACCCTACACAGGACTCAATTCCACGACCCTGGGATCATGACCTGAGCTGAAACCAAGAGTCCAGTGCTCAACCAACTGAGCCACCCAGGCTTTAAATTCTTAATTTTATTTTTAGTAGGCTGTGGTGGTATTTTTAAATTGGAGGAGTGCCCGGGTGGCTAGTTGGTTAAGTGTCAGACTTCGGCTCAGGTCATGATCTCACAGTTTGTGGGTTCAAGCCCCATGTCCGGCTCTGTGCTGACAGCTCAGAGCCTGGAGCCTGCTTTGGATTCTGTGCCTCCCTCTCCCTCTATTCCTCCCTGCTCGCTCTCTCTCTCTCAATCTCTCTCTCTTTCTCAAAATTAAATAAGCATTAAAAATTTTTGATAGATAAATAAATAAATAAATAAATAAATAAATAAATTGGAGAAGGAAAAGGTCTTTCTGGGTTTCATCATTATTAATCTTTTTCTTTTTTTCTTTTGCTTTTTTTGTTTCTTTTGCATTGTGGAACTTAGGGATTGTTTTCCAGCTTTAGTAAGGTATACTTGACAAATAAAATGCAAATTATCTTTAAAGCATACAGTGTGATAATTGGTATATGTATACATTGTGAAATGACTTCCACAATCAAGCTAATTAATATCTGTTACCTCACAGAGTTAATTATCCCCTCTTTTTTTTATGAGACTGTTTGAGATCTATTATCTTAGCAAATATCAAGTCTACAAAACAGTATTATTAATTATAGTCATCATGTAGTACATTAGATCCCCAAAATTTATTCGTCTTGTAACTGGAAGTTTGTATTGGCTAACATCTCCCTAGCTTCCCCACCCTCCAGGCCCTGGCAACCACCATCCCACTCCGTTTCTATGAGCTCGATTTTTTTTCCCACATATAGGTGATCCCACAAAGTATTTATTTGTCTTTCTCTGTGTGGTTTATTTCTCTTAGCATCATGGCCTCCAGGTTCATCCATCTTGTCACAAATGGCGGGATTTCCTTCTTTTTATGGTTGAATAATATTCGTGTGTGTGTGTGTGACATTTTTCTATACATCCATCCATGGACACACACTTAAGTTGTTTCCATATCTTGGCTACTGTGAAGAATGCTGCAACAAACAGGGGAGTACACATCTCTTTGAGATGGCGATTTTGTTTCCTTTGTATATATATTCAGAAGTGGGAATGCCAGATCATATGGTAATTCTATGTTTAATTTCTTGAGGAAGCTCCATACTGTTTTCCGGAGTGGCTGTACCAGTTCACATTCCCACCAACAGTGCACAAGTTTTCCCTTTTTTTTTTGCAACCTCACCGATATTTGCTATCTCTTATCTTTCTGAGAATAGACATCTAACAGGTGTGAGATAATATCTCATTGCGGTTTTGATTTGCATTTCCCTGATGATTAGTGATGGTGAGCATCGTTTCATGCACCTGTTGACCCCCTGTATGTGTTTAGGAAATGGTCAATTTTCTTGATCTTCCATAGTCACCTATAGTTTCAGGAATAATATCTGTCAATTACATCCATAGTGACAACTACATCTATCTCACTAATTGTGTTACTAAGATTTCTATACTCTGGCTTATTTCTTCTGCCTACTTGTTCTGTTACGGACTGAGAGAAGTCAAAGCCATCTACTATACTTTGATCATTATTTGCTTTCATATCCTGTAGTTTCAGTGTAAGAAATGTTAACGTTATATTGTTTTGTGAGTAGATATTCACTACTTTTGAATCAAGCCCACACTACTGTTATATAAAAAGCACTAGTCTCACTTAACACTCTTTGGCATGAACTAATATTCTTGTTTGATATTGAGATCGTGACAGTGCTGGTCTTTTCTCAGTCGAGGTGGGGACCTGTTTCAGTGTAACTTTGCCCTTCCTTTTATTTTTAGTTTTTCTGAATCGCTCTATTTTCGATGTTTTGCTGGTATAGTTTGCTTTGTGGTTTAATCTGAAAATATGTTTTAATAGGTGATTTGAACCTATTCACATTTAGTAATATAAGAAGTATACCGGGCCTTTGCTCTATTTTATTACTAAACCTTCTTGAGTTTTGCAGTTTGCAGTTGTTAATTGTTGGTGTGTATTTCTTCCCCAGAAGGTTTGTGGGAAAGATGAGGTGACAGTGGTCTGACCTTGCCCCTCCCTTCTCAGGGATGCCTGAGGCCGTTTTGACTCCGGCTGGAACTTACAAACGTTCGCTGATGGAATTTACTGATTAAAAGGAAAACGAGGTTGTGTTGGAGAAGGTCATGGAGAGATTAGAACTGCGGGCTGACCCCTGAGCTGGACCTGGGCACTCAGAGTTCCTCACCCCCCACCCCCGTCCTCGGAATGCGCTTCTCTGTGCATTTCCCGCTCCCAGACGCTGCGCCAAGAAATAGCGAAGTGGTATTGAGGACACCTGCAGGGTATGTGTGACCAAACCCAACTAAGGCCTCTCTCTGTGTACTTTTAAGGTTTGGCAAGCGGGCGCAAAAAAATCCGTTCGTTTTGCTGCCTACCAAGACAAGCCTCATTCGTAAGTTTCCTTCCGTATTAAAGCAGCCACCTACCAGCCTGGAGTGGCTGGCGTACCTCTTGCTTTCTCTTCTCTCCTTGCCCTCTGCATTCAGGGCCCAGTGTCACATTACACCTGAGAAGCTCCCAAGGGGGTTGCAAACCAACGGGGTGTTACAAGGTTGCTTTGTACAGAGTAATTGCTTTTTATTTTCTGCTTTTTCTTTTGGACAGCTCACATTGTATCTCCTCCCTTGGGTTTTTGTATTTCTGCTTGGGAATCTCCCTTCATAGGGGCAATTTGTTTTTTTAAGAGTTTGTTTTTTCCTTGGGATGCCTGGGTGGCTCAATCGGTTACATGTTCAACTTAAGCTCAGGTCAAGATCTCAAGGTTCGTGAGTTCCAGTCCCGCATCCGGCTCTGTGCTGACAGCTCAGAGCCTGGAGCCTGCTTGGGACTCTGTGTCTCCCTGTCTCTCTGCCCCTCCTCTCTCTCTCTCTCTCTCAAAAATAAGTAAACATTAGAAAAAAATTTTTAAAGAGGTTTTTTTTTTTCTTTTAACTCAAGACAAAATATTTGGTTAAAATGTTCATTTTATTTTAAACAAAATATTGTTAATCTGATAAATTCTGTTGATTTTTTAAATTATTTTATCTTTCCATGATTCTTGGTCAACTACTTTTTATTATCCTCAGCATTGACTAGTTGGATTCTCCTGTCTGTTTTTGGGAAGTTCCCATTTTTGTTGTTTAGTTTTTAGGGTGGTCTTTTGTTTGTTTCATTTTTTTGTTTTGGTGTTTTCTGAGATTTGCCTTTGCTTGCTTTCCATCATGCATTTTCTTTGTTGATGTTCTTTAGAATCAAAGATCATGTATTTTCTAATAATAAAAAATTTAGCCCTCTGCCTGATGTGTAAGTTTCTACCATGCATTGTCACTACCTTTGCTCTCCCACATAGTCTCCATTCAGTCCCCAACCCCACTTCCCAGATCCTTCAGCCCCTGATACGTGCAAGAAATGCCCTTGTGCCAGCCCTGATCTACAGGAAGTGCATTGTTGACATCCACTACCAGAGGGACACCTTTCTACTCACTTCTCTCTCTCTTTTTTTTTAAGTTTATTTATTTATTTTGAAGGGGGGGGGGGCAGAGACAGAGGGAGAGAGAGAATCCCAAGCAGCCTGATGCTGCTCAAACTCACCAACTGTGAGATCATGACCATTCATGACCGATAATGACTGATCATGACCCATCATGGCAGAGCCGGAGTCGGATGCTCAACCAACGGAGCCATCCAGGCGCCCCTCTACTCACTTCTCTCCAGCAGCCTCTGTGCTGATTTCGGTTGCCTTCGCAGCCCCAATTTCTTGAAATTAGATCTTACTTGTCTCTTTTATCTGCTTAGGTGATATTTAACACGTTCCCCCCTCATCCTTTGTTCTCATAATACACAAGAGAAGATTACCATCTCATGCAAACAAGTTCATATTGGAACTGCAGGTATATTTTTCTTTAAGGAGATTTATTTTGATTTTTTTTTTCTTTCTCAGAAGTTCCTGAGTAGAAACCCAATTATGTGGCTCTCATAGAAGACTTGGCTTTCTCTCAAAACAAAACAAACACAAAAGGGTTGGCTCTCTCTTTGGGAAGGGAGCAAAGTCTTCCCATTACCCTCCATCTGAAATTGAGCAGGCATTGCTAGGAATATCAACCAGGACTTGCTTTAACGTCCCTGGACCTCACTTTCTTCATTCAGGTGTTGGAGATTACTCAGGAACAACAAAGCTTTAATTCTTTTTTCAATATTACACATTAGTCCGATACATGAATTTCCATTAATTAACCTGACAAGTTTTACTAATGAAATTCAAGTCAAGAAATCTTGTTTTCTTTATTTTTTTTTTAATTTTTGAAGTTTATTTTTCCTTGAGAGAGAGAGGGTATGCACAGGCAGTGGAGTAGGGACAGAGAGAGAAAAAGAGAGAGAATCACAATCAGTCCAGGGGCTCAAACTCCCAAACCTCAAGATCATGACCTGAGCCAAAGTCAGATGCTCAACCAACTGAGCCACCCAGGTGCCCCCAAGTCAAGAAGTCTTTATTCAAGACTGAAGGTAGAATGAAGAATAACCTTTCAAGGGAAATGAGAAAGACCCTGCCTTTTATTATATGGAATGTTTATAAATACAGTGATTTTTATTGGCTCTGTCTTCATGAAAAAAATCCGTAACTACAATTCCAGATAAGCATGGATGTTCCCTTCCTCAGTCATCTACATCTATCATGTGCCTGGTCTCATGAAGGGTATCAGGTTACCCAGATTACAATTATAGAAATATCAATAAAGAAGTGAGCAACGTCCAGGGTGCATCCCAAGTCCTGTGCGATCCGGCACGTTACCCAAATATAGCCCTTTCTTCAAAACCCAACAACCTACTATCTCCCCATGTTCCCTTCCACAGATGGATGAAGAATCAGGCATCCTCTTATACTTCATCGTACATTCTTTGTACCATCACTCACATACTTAATTTCTTTCCTGCCACCTGCCACAGACCTAAAAGAACAAACACACTCGATAAAGTAGAAAACTATAAGTATATAACAGTTGAGTCCTGGAAAACTCAGAAAAGCAAACTGAAGAAGAAAGTTAAAGCACGAAGATGCAGACTGTTACTCCTCAGAAGGGGAACGTGGCAGGGACAGTTTATTGTTCATCACAATCAGGTTTTCTTCTTGGGCACGCATCTAACTCACCTTCCCCAGCCTCTGGGTTGCAAGAGCTGTGGTCAGTGTCTGGAGTCAGGCAAGGTGGCAAAATCCAGAACCTCAGGGGATGGCAGGTCAATACGGAAGTCAAGAAAGCCAGGGTCGGGTCTGCTGGGTTCAAATCCCAGCTTCACTCCTGATTAATTACGGAACCTTGAGTGACTTATTAATGTCTCTGGGCTGATTTATTTCTTCTTCTATAAAACTTGGATAACAAAGCTATGTGTCTCAAAGGGCTGTGTGAAAATTAAATACAGCCAAAGTTCGGTATCTGGCCCATAGTAAGCCATCAATAAATGATGACTTTTTTTGTTTTTAAATTAAGATGAACGAGACAGATGATGGAGCATACCTGGGGAGAATAGGCTGTGGCCCAAATCAGGAGCAAGGCCGGAAAGTGTGAGAAGCAGGGTTTTGGCCAGTACAAATTCCCATGTGAAGCTGGGGCCTCTGATCTTTGGTCTTGCTCCAAAGAGCAGACCACGTAGGAGCAGCATGTAGGAGCAGGTCAGCCACTTCCACGGGGGAGGGGACAGCAACAGCGGGAATCACCCGTCCCTGAGGGAGGGAACCCCAAGGGCTGGCGGCCTCGGAGGCGGACACCAGGCAGCATCAGCTCTCTGAGATTTACCGGGAAAAGAGGGCTTGCCCATGTGTCAGAATCTCGGGTCCTCTAAATGTCAGCTATGTGACTTCTGGGCGGGTCTCTGGACCTTCTTTTCTTCTCATCTAAAATATGATGTTTAAAGAGCTTGAAGTATGACTAAGTAAGGTAGCCTATCAGCTTATGAAATACCTGATAGGGCGTAGCTCAGTAAATCCTTAACACATGTCAGTGAAAGGGGAGAAATGGTGGCTATATGGTCTGTGCTGATGGGTAAGTGGCTCGGCCGGGCATGGGAACGATCGGTTTGTTCTGAAAACCACATTCGGAAGCATTACTCATTGTGAGTAAACACTTAACAGTGTCCAGTGTGTGCTGAGTTGGCTCTGACGTATAAATACATTTAAGACTCTGTGAACGAGTGTGTGCTCCATCCAGTGGGGCAGCCTCAGACCCTCCTGTTTCCTCAGCACTATTCCCCCTGTTCTCAGGACTGCTCTTGGCCATGGTCTGGGACACCCACTTCCTCCCTGCTCCAGGTGTCCCCCCATGGCCTCCATCATCGCCTCCTCTGCCCACTGTGCTATGGCTCCCGGTTCTCAGACGGAAGCTGTGGTCGTTGTGTTTGCCTTCTCTTTAGGTGGAGTTTTCAGTAGTTCCACTCTGTGCTGGATCCTCCTCTCGAAACTTCCCAAGGGCTGAGCCCTTGGGTACAATGAATATCTGCTTCAGACTTTGCAAGGAAACTCTAATTCCACAGAATGGATTATCTCTCCCTTTGCTCCTACATGCATCCTACGTGCTACCCATGCTGAACCACCTGGAGATCCCTTTCATGGCTCCGTATATACAGCATGACCTCGGCTTGGAATGGTTGATCCCTGGGAATGGTACAGATGGGGTAGATGGATCTTTGTGTCATTTGCGGGTGAGGAAATTCGAGTCCAATGAATGAATGACTGTCTACTCCTTCAACATTAGCCTCCATTCCCTCATCGTCTTTTTCCTGGACCTTCACAACAGCCTCCTAGATGTTTTTTCTGCCTCCCTCCCTACTCAAAGTTGTCCTCACAATCTCCAGAATGATGTACCTTACTAAAGCATTCTTTTTTTTTCATTTTTTTTTTTACATTTATTTATTTTTGAGAGACAGAGACAGAGCACAAGTCGGGGAGGGGCAGAGAGAGAGAGGGAGACACAGAATCTGAAGCAGGCTCCAGGCTCTGAGCTGTCAGCACAGAGCCCGAGGCAGGGCTCGAACTCACAAACTGTGAGATCGTGACCTGAGCCGAAGTCGCACGCTTAACCGACTGAGCCACCCAGACGCCCCCTAAAGCATTCTTAATGATAGAAAGTGTCTCGAACAGTGGGCCAGGAAGTGTGGCTACCAGTGAAGCTTTTCTGAGAGACTCATGGCAATTCATCTACCCTCTCTGGAACTCGTTTTTTTCTTTCCCCTGTTAAATTAGGCTCATTGGACTATAGACTGATGTCTATACTCCTTCTACAGGTCTGTGGTTCTAAGGAATTGTTTTAGAACATGAGCTCTCTTACAGACTCAGATGACGCCTATGCATGGGAACATTTCTTATTCCAAAACTTCACCCGCTCTTGTAAGAAACTGTAGGATCCATTCTGTGTTACACTAATATTAGTGAAGAATTAATTCAAGCAAAATTCTTTCTGCAATATAAGAGAACAGAGAAAGATTGACCCACGATGAGAGAGATGAGTAATCTGGTCCACTTGTGCCTTGGGATGGGGGCATGGAGGCCCATGGGTATTAGAATTTAGTCAGAGGAGCAAAGCCAAGCAGATGGCCCAGATCCTCAGTGCCAAGTAGAAGCCATGGCCCAGGACCTAGAGGGAAAGCCACAGCTGGGCCACAGAAAGGTCAGATAGTGATGGCAAGAACCAGGAAGCAGTGGGGCATCACCAAAAAACTACATAATATAAACCCATTCAGCATGAATAGAGAAGCAAAGAAGGGAAGTGGGAGAGTGAGGGTAGGAATGAGTGCATTTGTAAGTAGAGCATTATTCGGATTATCGATTCACCAGCCTATGACTACAGAAAGGAGACAGCATTTACATATCTGTTCCAAAAACAACTTCAAGTCCCCAATCTGTGAAGCAAAGAATTTGAACTCTTCAAAATAGCCCTAAGTTTTTTCTGAGTGTACATAACAGGGCTGACAACCCAGCCTTGCTCAACAATCACCAATAAGTCAGCCTTTTCTTCTCTTCAAGTTGCTGTTCACTGCCTGCAAATGTCCCTGTTTCTCCCGCTTATAGAAGGCCTAGGGAAAGAGCCTTCTGGATTTTTTTTTTTCGCGTACATCCATGCAGTAGGTGTTCAGTGGGGTCCAGAACAATATCCTTCAAATTGCTACATGTTCTGTTCAGTTATTTAAAGAGTCAGTAAAGGAGGGATGTTCATATGCTGACAGCCTCCCTTTTTACCCTCTCTCCAGGAGTCCCACTTGTCCCTCAGAGATGGTGGGAGCCAGGACAGTTTATTTAGAGCAGTAGCCTTTCTCCATTACTATGAAGCCCATCTGACTTGTAATCCTCACGGTGACCCCCATGGCGGAGAAGTCTAAACAAAGAGAACTTGCCAATCCCAAGTCATTGACACTGACCATGGGTGGTGCCCACAGGCTTGAAGCCCCCCCTCCTTGGATCTATGTGTTCTACAAAGCCAACACCCTCTTTCCTTTGTTCCTCCCTTAATCCCACTGTGTCTTCACCGGGTGCCTCCATCACACATCCATCAGACTGTCCCACAGCGCTGCTGACTTCTTGCCCAAAGCACACCTCCATTACCACCTCCTTTGGGGAAAGTGGTTTGACCCCCTACTTGCATATTCCGGGCAACTGTGCCATCCTTTCTTGATGATAAATCTGTTGTTAGTTGGTCCTGTTCCAATTTTGCAGAATAAACCACAGTATGTGTCTCAGATACAAATTTTGCTAAGAGCGGGATGTTATCAGAGGCACCAACTGGTGTTAAATGACCTTTTCTTCACTGGTTTCATCATACCTTTAATTCTTACTTACAGACACATCAACCCGCATGGTGTTGACCCATTTTCCACTTGGTTTTGGTACTTTTGGTTGTTTTTAATGCAAGCGTCTTTTCCCTCATATATTTATGACCAAACTTACTCCTTATCATTGTACTTTCTGTTCCTTCACTTATTTCTTTTCCTTCTTTCTTTATTTTTTTTCCACATCAGACGGGTAATGTGCCGACATCGTAACAAGGTTTAAGGGAGGCACATGTCACACAACGGCGTGAACATCCAATCGTCACACTTACGAACTACAAAAGGATCTCTTTTCCTTCTTTAATTTTAAAATCTCCTTAGAAAGAAAAGCTCGGTTAAAATTTACATCTTTATAGCATATTTTCCCTTTAATTTATCGTTTTCCTTTTTAAATACCTTTGATACTTTTTTACCAGCATGCTTTTTTTTTGTTTGTTTGGTATTGCCCACTCAAAATTTTTTGTTCATCAGTGTCCATTTAACGTTTTGTGACACCTGTAGGATTTTCTCCCCTTCGGGTGAGGCTTAGTCAGGTAGAGAAGCTGGCTCCGATTTGCTATCCGAGGCACATAGCCACACGGTAATAAAAGTGATACAGAGATAGGATGTAGAGCCCCTGCCTGTGCACAGTGAATCCTTGTTGGATAAATGGCCAGCACAACGTGACATAATTTGCAATAGTGCACATGTGCTGGCTAGTTGATAAAACTTCGTGTGAATTCCAGGGGATGCCTCTATCCACCGTGCAATCGCTGCTGGCAACGCTTAGGGAAGATCGTGATTTACTACTGGAAAGATGAGGCAAAGAACTCTTACAGGTCATTGCTGGAATATCCAGAAATCCTGGTTCTCTCCAATCTGCTGGCATCCTTGGCTAATCAAGCCAACCGCATCTCACGGAGACCTTTGGCACACTGATAATGTCCTGCGATACCCCTTCTGACACCCTCCTGCTACCGGCCCATCTCTTCATAGAGAAAACCAGCATCTGGCATTTTCCAACTGTTGGTTTTAAAACCTTAAGCGTAGGCCTCACACAATTTGCAGTCATCAGCACACAGCTTTTTAAGTAAACAATTTCAGAGACCAGGAATGTTTCTCAGCCAGTTCTGTTTTATCTTTTTTTATTTATTTATGTATTTTACATCATTATGGACTACGGTTCTCTGATACCCTAAGGCAACCTTGTTTTCTTTCAACATCCAGGAGCCGCAAACTAATCCTGATTTTTTTCCCTGCCCAGAAATATGAAATCAAGTATCCTCCAAGGGCATTTGTGTTTTTCACTGGAGAATAGCTTTAGAAGCCACAGGCTCTAGCTTTACAAATAAGCTTCTTCCACATTCTGACTGGAATTTGGCAGGATGATAGCAAAAATGTCCAACAGCGTGAATCACTGTAGGGACAGAACAGATAAAGCCTCCCTTAAAAAATGCTTATCATTCTTATTGAGATTTCCAGTTCACCTCTATTTTAATAAGTTCTTCTTGCCCTGCCCTTACAGAAGAGTTTATTAATCCATTTCATTTGTTCAACAACTAATTTTCCTTGTTTGTATTACTATCAATGTAATTTAATTTTTTTTAATTTTTCAATGTTTACTTATTTTTGAGAAAGAGAGAGAGCGAGCCAGTGGGGGAGGGACAGAGAGAGAGAGGGAGACACAGAATCCGAAGCAGGCTCCAGGCTCCGAGCTGTCAACACACAGCCCAATGTGGGGCTTGAACTCACGAACCGCGAGATCGACTTGAGCCGAAGTCAGGCACTCAACCGACTGAGCCACCCAGGCGCCCCTCGTTAATATTAATTTTTTCAAAACCCACTACATTATCATACCAAACCATGGGTCTAAATTGCGTTGTCTCCCCCAAATTCAGAAGGCTCCATATTTTTTCTTCTGTCTTGAACCTCAGCTCAGCTGTCCCGAAACTGGCTTCACGGTACGCAAGTGCCATTGATTCTTGGGTCATATTGACTTCACACCAACATCTGGAAGGGAAGAAGCCCTAGCCTTCGTCTAGGAGAACACCAATGAAACAGAGTTCCGAACACTCAGTGTGATACATCGATACCTCGTTCGCATAATAAAAGATAATAAAATGCGGAATATACACAAATAGCGCTTCGTAAAAAGAAATCCACTGTCAATAATCACCATTTGAGCTCCCAACTTGAATTTATTTTATTTTCCCTTTATATATTTTTTCTTTCACTAGTGCCTTTGTCTATCTATGGGGCAGAAGTTTTAGTAAAAAACTGCAGTTTCACACACGCCCTTGGGTACATACAGTGGCCTACGCCAACTGTATTACAAGGGTCGGCGGTATACATGGCTCCCGATTCTGCATTCAGTGACATCATGCGCATGGCTTGCAATCAGCCGTGGTGGACATATTTCTGCCACGGAAATTGGAAAACGCTGCAAATCAGGGCTTTCCACCCAAAGAGCCAGCTGTTAAACATCTACCAGCACAACTCTGGGTTCAACTCTGGGACAATTCAGTTTTCCCCAAACCAGTCAAAACGTCAGAACATGAAATCAATTAACATACAGAATTATCAGAGTTAATATACCAAAGATTATGGTCAAAAATCCCCCACTCAGGAAGTTTACATAGAACAGCTTTTGGGGCTTTATGTAATTTTTTTTGCATATTCACTGCACGGTGCTTGCCAAAGCCAACCCTTAGAAGACAAAAAAATACAGTTGGATTATAGCACATTTTAGTTGTAACATCCATTTCGTTATCCACCGGTTTCAAGTAATTTCCAGATATTTTTCATCCCTCCCCAGGGGGTTTTATTTCCACAACAGACAAACACAGAGAATTCGGTAATTTCTAGTTATAAACATTTCTGTGCTAATATCCAAAGTTTACATGAATTAATACACACCAATGTATTGGCTTCTCAATTTTGCATTCCTTTTTTTTTTAAATTTTATTTATTTTTTTCATTTATTTTGAGAGAAAGTGAGAGAACCAGCAGGGGAGGGGCAGGGAGAGAGGGGACCAGAGGATCCGAAGCAGGCTCCACACTGACAGCAGAGAGCCCAAAACGGGGCTCGAACTCAAAAACCGTGAGATCATGACCTGAGCCGACGTCGGACGCTTAACTGACTGAGCCACCCAGGCGCCCCAATTTTGCTTTCTGTAATAACTGTATCTTCTGGATGATATGGAGGATAGAGCCAAGCAAGCTCTGAGTACGAGGTCTGGCTTTGCCAAAATCTAAAATGGGCCGAAGGAATATTAAGTTTCCTTATTGGATCTGAGTGGGACTGGCCCACTAATTTGTCTGTCGTGGCACCCCTTGGTGTCATTCCCAGGAATGTAATGGCCTCGCATATCTATCATTGAAAAGTGTTCATAGTAGAGGTTCTCATTTTGTTGTTCGTTTAGCACCTGAGTTTAGGCAGGAGAAACATTTGTACCTGAAGGCTCTGTGTAGTTCAATTCCCCTGCCTTGTTATTGCCACTTGCCCAGAGAAGTGGCCTCCTCTGGCCTCACCTTCCAGCTGCCTTGGGACAGAATGTGGCCTGATCCTTCTTTGTGGAGGTATGGGCTTCTGAGCTGTATCTCACTGGAGTCCAGCATTCTTCCTCCCTAATCTCTGGTTTCCCTCACCCCCCAGCCCCACACCTTGAGCAGACTTCCTCTGGCATTACCCCCGTATTCCCACTTGCCTTTGAAACTTGGCTGGGTCGGGCTGTGCTCGCTCAAGGACACAGAGCCACGGCCTTGTTGGAGCTACAGACGTCTGCCTGTGCTTGGCCACCCAGACCCCAGCACAAGACTGTTTCGGATGCCCTCACTCTCCTGTACTCTGAGCTTCCCTCTCCTAATACTGCCCATTTTACATCCCTCCACATTCTACAACATTCCATTATCTTCTACTATGCTTTCCTACCTATTACTATAGGAAGGTTGGGAAGGAGGTTATACTCTAACTCTACGCCTTTGTCCCCATGTCAGACACCTGCTGAAGCCACAGCACCAGCCAGGTCCAAAATGGACTCAGGGAAAAGGTTCTGTTTCCTAAGACCTGTGACCTTGGAGAGACCCGAGGCTGATCGCTAGGCTCCCACTTATCCCTCCAAACACATTTGTGTCTGGCTAATAGTGTTGACCGTTTCTATACAGGTTCTAATTTCTGTTTACCTAATTTTTGTTATTTCTTCAAACCAGGAATCGTTTCAGGTCTTCCTTTTGACTTCCAGGGGGATAGATATTTCTTGGATATTTCTTGGATAGGTTTTCATTTTGTTGTCATTTTTAAATGTTGATTCCATTATAGAGAGTGTTTGAGAGCTCATGGTTTCTGCTTACTGTGGAAATATAGTACCGTGGGTGGTTAAAAAGTACACAGAGGGCATCAGATTGCACTTATCATCTACTATTTGCTTTTTCTATTCCTCATTTGTCTTCCAAATTTGTTTATCTGGTGTAGGTATATATGTTTCACTTTGTCTTAACTGCTGTTCAAAATTTTATTTATGAACATACCATCATTGATTTACTCATTCTCCTATTAGCGGACATTTTTATTAATTTCTTTCCCTTTCTCTCTCTCTTTTTTTTTTTTTTTTTGCCAATGGCAAACAAGGCTTTGCTGAACAGCTGTATGTGTGCCTCCTTTTCCTATAAATGCAAGTTTTCTCCAGGATCAGTACCTAAAATTATAATTGCTTTTTTAAAATAATTACTTGATCATAAGTTATACAATATCCTGTTTTGCTAGCATCCCCAGATTGCACCCCAGAAGTACCACGATAGTTTATAAATTTTCATCAATGGCTTATCAGAATTTTCCCCAAATCTTTGCCAACACTTGATAATTTTTCATTTTTGCCATTATGATGGTTATACAACAATCTCTCTCTTTTTTTTTATGCATCCCTGAAGAAAGATATGTATCTTCAAATTGAAGAAACTTGAGTCCTGAGCAAAATAAATAAAAATAAATCCGTATTTAATGACATCAGAGTGAAACTTCAGAAAATGAAAGACAAAGAGAAAAATCTTAATCAAAGGGAAAATACGGTTTACTTACAATGGAAGGACAGGCAGACTGACAACGTATTTCCCATTGGCCATCAGAAGACAGTAGGATGACATCTTCACAAGGCTGTTGGGGTAAAAGAAACCTGTCACACTAGAACTCTATATTATTCTCCCAGGATTGTATCTGCATGGCCTCGATCGGCCTCCCCCCACCTTTTTCGGAAACAGGTACTGCTCCTTGACCACGGTTGGGTAGGTGTCTGAAGCTGGGCAAATCCTAGAACCTCATGCCCTCTGGTCACGTGATTGGGTCAAAGAGTATGTATATAAGCAAACATATAAGCTGCATCCTCTTTCTTTTGGTCGCTTCCATCTGAAAGGAAGCTTTCTGAGGAAGAGAGACACACAACTTAAGAGGTTCCAGTCAGAGCTCATTTTTTACTTTTAAAAAAAAATTTTTTTAATGTGTATTTATTTTTGAGAGAGAGACACACACACACAGAGTGCAAGTGGGGGCCGGGCAGAGAGAGAGGGGACACAGAATCCGAAGCAGGTTCCAGGCTCTGAGCTGTCAGCCCAGAGCCCGATGTGGGGCTCAAACTCACGAATGGTGAGATTACAACCTGAGCTCAACCAGGGTGCCTGGCTGGCTCAGTCGGTTAAGTGTCCGACTTCAGCTCAGGTCACGATCTCATGGTTCATGGGTTCGAGCCCTGGGTCAGACTCAGTGCTGACAGCTCAGTGCCTGGAGCCTGCTTCGGATTCTTTGTCTCCCTCTCTCTCTGTCCCTCCCCCACTTTGTTTGGTCTTTCTCTCTCTCTCAAAAATAATAAACATTTTTAAAAATTCATGCTCAACACGTTAATGCATCCCAAAAAGAAAAAAAAAAAAAATCCTACTCAAAAAAAAAAAATTGAAGGGGCGCCTGGGTGGCGCAGTCGGTTAAGCGTCCGACTTCAGCCAGGTCACGATCTCGCGGTCCGTGAGTTCGAGCCCCGCGTCGGGCTCTGGGCTGATGGCTCAGAGCCTGGAGCCTGGTTTCCGATGCTGTGTCTCCCTCTCTCTCTGCCCTTCCCCCGTTCATGCTCTGTCTCTCTCTGTCCCAAAAATAAATAAACGTTGAAAAAAAAAAATTAAAAAAAAAAAAAAATTGAAGATTTCAAGAGGCACCGAAGCAAAGACCACCTCACAAGCCATTTGGTAATACTTAAATTTTGCCATCAAGTCTATCGTATTCTCTTTCCAAAGCCTTTCTCTTCACCCATCTTATTCCTTTGGAGTTTCTTCCTGCTTCTTCTGTCCCATAATTCCTGAACCCCCCCTCCTTTGTCCAGAGCCCTTTGGCTCCACAATCCTACAATCCTACGCTAACATTGTAAACCCCACTTGGCAAGATAAAGTGTTTTGCTTTGCCAAATATCTCGTGTTCCTCAAGGCCGTCCCACCTCAGGGTTTGTTTAGCCTGGGGGGTTACAGGTAGTAACTTGTGATGAGTACATTTGTCCCTGGACTTGAGGGCACTTTTATTTTGATCTCTTAGATACAAGCACAAAAGTGCTTACTGTTCCAGGGTCCCAAAGAAGGAGGGCTCCTAAAAAAACACGGGTGGAGAGCAAAGTCCAAGTAGTCGCCTGAACATTTTAAATGGGGACTCAGATTTTAAGACAAAACGAGTTCTATATCTAGGAAGAAAACACACACACACACACATGCCTGATTTTTCTCTTGTGTAAATAATGTCCTAGGCTAAACAGGTTTGTTGGTATAATGCATCCTTGTATGAGAAAGTCACTAGATAACATTGTTCTAAAGGAGTCGTATCCCAGAGAGGGTTAAAAATGTTCAGAACGCAGAGCTGCCTTAAGAAGCAGCTATATGAAGCTTTCTTGGGTGATGTATGTACATGAACGCTTTTTCATCTCACAGCAACTTGCCTTTCACAAGTCAGAAAAGAGAGGAAATTGGAATGACATGCCAACCAAACCTCGTTCTGCACGGGTAAGAGGCATCACTAGGTTTACCCTTGCCACGGGGCCTCTACCTTCCACCTGCATATGATTTTGAGCAAGGGGAAGACAAGGAATGGAAGAGAAAGAAACCACCTCTCCCCAGGCACATGAAGCCACAGAAGGAAAGAAGCCACAAAAAGGGAGGAATCTCTCTCCCTCTCCTCTCCCACCCACATGCACATTTGGTGCGAAGTCCTTTGGACTCCAGAGATTCTCTTATTAGGACTCCAAGAGTTCCCCGAAGTGAAACTTACACCAGAAGAAAAGGGTGGGGATCGCATGAGAACCTGGGTTCAAGTATGTGACTGAGGACTTTTGGAGACATGAGGCAATGCAAGTACCAGCAAATTGAAACCGCAGGGGAACGCAAGTTAAGGAGGTAGAGTCGGCCATGATGTAACCATCCCAACTCAGATGACCACATTTGCAAGGCCTGGTGGCACCCCGCCATGTGGGAAGGTGAGGAAAACTGGAATTGGAAGGACACGGAGTGAGAATGAACCGTCTGTGGGTCACCAGCCCATCTGGATCATCCTTGGTCTCCTGCCGGTGGGGATCTGGGTGACTCAGGCTTGGGCAGAACCTCAGCAGCTGGGAACAAAAGCTGGGGCGGGGGCGGGGGGGAGGGGCAGTGAAGATAGCGTGAAAACCAGAGCGATAAAAATGCACGGAGGCTGTTGGTAGCCCTGCTAGAAATCTCAAAACCCGGGGCGCCTGGGTGGATCAGTCTGTTGAGCGACCAACTCTTGATTTTCAGCTCATGTCATAATCTCGTGGTTGGTGAGTTCGAGCCCTGAGTTGGGCTCTCTGCTGTCAGAGTGGAGCCCACTTCAGATAATCTGTCCTCCTCTCTCTGCCCCTCCCCAACTCATTTTCTTTCTCTCTCTCTCTCTCTCTCTCTCAAAAATAAAATAAACACTTAAAATAAATAAATAATTGCGGCACCTGGGTGGCTCAGTTGGTGAAGCATCAGACTTGGGCTCAGGTCATGATCTCACAGTTCATGAGTTTGAGCCCCACATCTGGCTGCCTGCTCTCAGCTCAGAGCCCACTTCGGGGGCTCTGTCAGCCCTCTCTCTTTGCGCCTCCCCCCTCTCTCTCAAAAATAAATGAGCATTAAAAAAATTTTTTAATAATAAAATAAAATACTATTAAAAAAAGAAATCTAAAAACCATGGTCCTTGGGGGTGGCTGCCTGGCTCACTCGGTAGAGCACACGACTCTTGATCTCAGGGTCGGGTGTGAGCTCCGAATTACACGTGGAGCCTACTAAAAAAACAAACAAACAAAAAAGATAAAAATAAATAAAAATAAAAACCGAAGGCTTTTGTGAATGTGAGTTGTAGGAAGACAGATGAGTGACAAATGAGATGAAAACCGGAAGGAAGACATGAGCTGAAGAGGAAGGCGTAGCCGTTGGGGGAGGCGGAGTGGAGAGAAGGCTGTGGTCCCCCCCACACCCCTGGTCTCTACCCTCCCAGCTGTACCTACTGAGATCAGCAAGCAAATCAGGAGAATCTCCAGGCTCAGAGAGAAGCTGTGGCTTAGGAAAATAATGAAGTTGAAGTTCTGAATAAATGTGCTCTGCATCTCAAACCACTCGCCGTTCATCTTTGCGTCAGCGGAGAAAAATCACAGGGAAGGAGATAAACAGGGTCATTTTAAAAATAGGAGCGAATTGGCAGATTCCCACAGGAAGAAGGGAGAGAGTCAGGGATATCAGATGGCACCAAAATCCACAGTAACAAGAGTTGAGGAAAACAGACACCATTTACATTCCGAGCCAAATAATGAGGTGTCAGCAAGACATCAACTGGAAGACAAAAGTTGGAAAATTATTCTTTTTCTTTTTCTTTTTTTTTTTTTTTTTTTACTGCTTGTAGCCAAAGCTCTAGTTGAAAATTAAATGCAAAATCTTGCAGCTGGCAGTAACGGTCCTTCATGATCTCTATCAGCAGAAGACTAAGATTCCGTCAAAGGGTCTGACTCAGAAAGCTTATAAGCCAGAGAGAAAGAACAGAGGCTGTCAGCTGCAGAAAGGGATGTTTACCAAGAATTCGAGAAACAGAGGGCGAATGCAGTGAAAATAGATTAGGTAGCAATCTGTTGGCTCACCACGTGGCGGTAAAGAAAGCCTAAGAGACCAAACTCTTTCCTTTTGATGCATTAAGATTTCTTCCCGGATAGGAAGAGAGTGCTGCCTTCCTGAGACAGGAATTGCAAGGAACAAACCCAGAGACTGGTGTACTTCAGAGGTCTCAGAAATAAAACCAAACCCAGGAAGATCACCAAGGAACTCCTGTCAATAAGAGGTCCCTGAAGCCAGGCTGGCTCCCATGGGACACTCCCTGTGACTGCCCCAGTACTCACTGCCCACTGTGCCATTCGCCTTTCTCCCGCTATGGAAGAGGCATGCCTAGGACTGAATTAGCTGTGAATGGGCCGCCACCTGGGTAACCTATGAGGTTTCAGGAAAAACTCACCCTCTGATCTGCAGGCAAACATAACTTCCTTGATGGAAAGTTGCCAGAATGTCTACTGAGTCTCACACCCCCTGAAAGACAGACTCCCCAACCCTCCTCGATGGCATGGCGATGGCGGTCACAGTAGGGGTATCTTCACTTCAGCATTAATCAAACAGATTTGCCTGGAGGTCAACAGGGGGCTGTGTGTGAATTACCACCTGGGCCAAAGGCCCATTTTCAGTATCTGTTAATGTATCTGCCTTTAATAGTGGCCCTAGAGGCTTCATTAACAAAGACTGGCCCAATATCTCTTACTTTCTGCAGGGAGGGCGGGTTTGGCTAGCGCTGATGCAAATCACTTCCTATCTTTATAAGGAACATCCGTCATTAATCAACACACGAAAGACTTCCAGCTGCCATCACCACCTTCTCAAGCGTGGACCCAGACACTCCCAACCTTTCCTCCTTAGAAGGAAAGGAAACCTTAGAAACCTAGACCCTCTTGCTGTAAAAGTACCTTCTTTCGAGATCCTAGTTACTTGAGGTTATCTACTTTTCTCTCTACAAAATACTTACAACCTTTGGGTTCTAGAGGGAAGTGCACCAGCCTCTCAAGATTCCACCCCTGACCTCGCAGCCCCCAGCTGTGGTTACGAATGGACTCTTGGGAAAATGAATGTGCTTCAAACTCCAATGGGAATATTACTTTGGTACTTAGATTTAACACTGTTTTAGAACTTAGTTCTATTGTGCAGAGATCTTTTTGAACCAAATGATTCAAATCTGATAGATATTTGATTTGCGATGAAGACCACCATTTACGCTATGGCTTCCCATTTTCTCCACTCTCCACAAACCTATTTTATGTATTATTAATGTAGTCTATTTAGTTCACGTAGTTTATGCAACAGAAATGGATTTTTAGTACCATGTTGAATATAACACTTTCACATAAATTTGCTTAAAAATAAAATACAGGTATAATTATCAAGACTCTTTGCTAATCTGGTACTTTTGCTCATCTGTACTTTGGATAAACCTAGCCAGTTGATCAAAGGTCAAAACACTCAACTTGGTGGTGGGTGAATTGTTGCCTAAAAGGAAATAAGTTGTGACTGAAATAGCAGTCAATTAAACCCAAACCTATGATGCAATGCCAAATAGTACACTCTTTGATTTAAAAAATCATATAGAAAGTCACTAGCATAATTATTTTACCAGTATTTGCTTTCAGTCATGACGGTGAAGATTGTCAGACTCTTTTATCCCAGTGCAACCCTTTATCTATATGAAATTGGAAGTCAACAGAGACCCTAAAATCTGCCTAGTCGATGTGGGGATGCAGATTGGAGCCACGTTGGCTCCACCTCCTTCTCATCTCATAACATGGCACCCCAAGCACCCCTAAGACTCCATCAAACTCATTTTGGAAATTTCTAGATCGCAGCATGATAGCAAGAAGGCCAAGGTCATGGTTTCATGGCAGCCATTTACAAACACAAAACGCTATGTAGTCTAGGATGGATGCATAGTTGATATTTAATAGAAAGAAGATATTTTTATCACTACCCTTAACCAACACTCCTACAAGTGTGTACCTATGTTACAAACAAGAAGAGTGAGTATGCAAAATCTCTCCAGGTTGCAACAACGCGCTGTACTGTTGGGTCAATGGAATCATCTTTATCCATTAAGAACACTTCATTTTGTTTAAGCAGAGCTAATAAGTACCTGCTAATGGTATTATTAATGAGACGGAGACTTGTGCTATGGAGTCAGTCCAGAAGCCTCCCTGGACCCTTCCAGGCCTGAGTTTCTACATCTTTCTGGTGTTAGAACAGAGTCCAGATGGACGTTCAGCAAATTACTGTCTCACAGCACAGCCCCATCTTGCTATGATTTGTCAGAATTTTTGCAGCTTCCCCTTGTGAAAGCTTCCTCGTGATTCTTTATTCCTTGAGAAGATTAGACTCTGCCTTTCTTTCTCCTATTCCTTCTTCTTCCATCTGAGACCATATGGGACTCAAGTTGAGGCCTAGGATTTACGTCTAAATATGAAGTTGTATGCAGTGACTTAGTGGCAAAATGTTGCTTTGAATTGTTAATTAATTGGTTAATTAGATTCCTCTGGCAAAGGGTTTTTTAAAAAAATATGTA
Source organism: Lynx rufus (assembly GCF_022079265.1). Taxonomy (NCBI): domain Eukaryota; kingdom Metazoa; phylum Chordata; class Mammalia; order Carnivora; family Felidae; genus Lynx; species Lynx rufus. Next base: position 7,460,945 of record NW_025814867.1, on the reverse strand, counting down.
TATTCAAAAACTTGAGATGAAGTGATCTCTTTATAATTGTCTCCACCATCCTCATATTTCTGACCCCTGACACCACCACTCACCCCATTGTGAAGAGGTCACTTCACCTCCAACTTCAAGAGAAAATCAACGCCACAGGCAGGAACTGCCCTCGAGCCCCTGCCGCTAACCCTGCCAACCCACCAGAATCTACACACTCCTTTTCTCCTTCCCCTTTTCCCACTGAAAAGGGACTCCTGCTACATGCCTGATCCCCTCACCTGTGCCCCAGATTCTCCCTCCCGCCTCCTCAGTTCTTGACTCAGTATTTCCTCCTCCTTCGCACACCTGCTCTGCTGTTTCCTTCCTACCAGACTTCACCAAGCTCAAGTGTCTCCTGAGTTCATGGGACACCCCAGCTACTGCCCTATGCCCTGCTTCCCTTCATGGTCACATCGCCTCCTATTTACTCCAAGAGCGCCCTCAAATGTCACCAATGGTTCCTTGTTACTAAGTACAGTAGACACCTTTGACTTTTCAAAAGAATCTAAACTTCTGAAAAATCATTCCTATTTTAAAAAAACAACAAGCAAACATCTATTCAGTCAACAAGTGTTTATTGAGTTCCTCCTAGCGCTGGGAACTGAGGATGTGGCAGGAAACAGGTGTTGGTGGTCATGGAAGTTACATTAGGAGCAGAAGGAGAGCCAAGCAGTAAACAAGCAAATAAATGAACAAGATAATTCCCGAGGGTGATGAGTGCCGTGAAGACAAACACAACTGACAAAACTAGAGTGACGAGATAGAGAGTAACTATGGAAACCACAGTGAGTTTCCAAGGGAAACATCTCCGAGATGATATTTGAGCTGAAGTCACCAGTGCAGAGATCTTGGACGAGAGCATCACAGGCAGAGTGCATAGTAAGAACAGACCCGAATGAGTATAAGCACTGAGTAGCTATGACAACATATTATTTACACATACAAAAGGAGACAAAAGAAGGAAGACAGGAAAGTGTGGTCTTGCTGGGTAGGGAAAGGGCTTCTGAATCACAAGTGGGGTGGGCCAGACCTGGAAAGGCAATGAGCCTTATGCCCTAGGGACTGGGTCATGGCTTCAGCTTCCCTCCACTGGCCTCCTAATAGAAAGCATTGGAGGGGTTGAGGAGGGGTTGAGCTTGGATCTCCTGCCTGTATTTCTCACCCTTCAGGCCCAACTTTAAAGCCAACAAACAAATTAGCCAAGCTTGGGCTTAAAACAAGCAGGGATGGCTTCTGGAATGGATCCCACTGGAGACTCAAGAGAGATGAGCCTTCTCCAACCCCTCTCCTTCCATCCCCCAGCTCTGAGGTGAGTAGGGAAAGTGATCCATGATGAAAGACTCTTTCAAAGCCACTGCCAGGCAAATGGTGGAACCCTAAGTCAAAGTCACATCCCTGAAGGGAATCTGTTAGTGTGCAGTCTTCTCTCATAATCAGCTTCAGTGGTCAGGGTCCCCAGGGAGCATGGAACTGAAATGAGACTTGGAGGGTCTCTCTAGTATTTGTGCCTGGGAAAGAACATGAGAGCCCAAAACTATTCCCCCAAAGCCAAGTTTCACAACATATACACAAACACACAAGCCAGTCCACAGGAAAGCAAGATGATCTGAAAGTCCTCCACTTAACCCAGGGGCAAACCCCACCAAGCATCTGTGTGTGTGTGTGTGTGTGTGTGTGTGTAGGGAACGTGATCTAACCAAGGCAGAGTCAGGGGATTATTTCCTATGTCCCTGATGGAGATCCCATACTCAAGGTCAAAGTTCTTTCCATGAGTTTGGGGCTATAGATAGTGGGAGCAAATCAGAGATGAGAAATCAAACCCTAACCCTACTCCGTTACAGTTGGTTTCAGACTTACACATATCATGGGATAACCTCCCACATAGGGAGAGAAGTCTTGGACTGCTTATCTACCCTAACTTCCTCTCCTCTCCCACACTTAATTCTCCTCTCCTATTTTGCCTGACCCCACTATAGTATGTGGAGGCACCAACCAGGGACAGCGTAGAGGGATTCAGCCCTCCCCAAGAATTTGGGGCATTGTGGCCTGGAAATAGCAACTCTCTGAGTACCCCTTCTGGTCCTGTGAAAGGCCCTGGGACTACCTGCTGGTGTCCCGAGGTGGGAGGGTGGGAGAGTAGCAACTTGGCCTCACAGAGGGGCCCTCTTAGCAGCCTGGTCTCCAGGAACCTTTGGGAGAGGGGCAAGGGTAAGTCATTGAGTGAGCCCAGATAACTTTCCCAAGGTTACAACGAATTGAAGCAATTAGTTCTGAATCTGGGACTGTCCAGATGAATTGGACAAGGCTCAAAGGTAGTGCCTGAGAGTGTATGCTCTCACCCAGGCAGGGATCAGAAGGAGGCATTCACAAATCCCTGTGTGAGGTTGGAGACAGGGGCCTGGGGAGTGGGAAGGAGCTCCTTGTTCACAATGTTACTCTCAGCTCTGACGCAGCACGTTGGCTGCTTCCGACACGTGGACTTGGACAACCCCTACCCTCCCTGGGAATTTCTTTGCACGCCTGGTTCATCTGCTCACCTGATAGCTTACTCAAGAGAACTTGGATCTTCCCCAGAGCTAACTGTGTCTCTGGCTGTGTGCCAGTGCGGGGAACTGATTAAGGAGGTCAAATGGGAACCCGAAGGCAGAGGGGAAGAGAGGAACCAGGCAGAGGATTAATCACAAAGAAGAAGGTCAAGGATCAAAAGTCAGATTAGGCAACAGGATGCCAGAGAGGGAGGAGAACAGAGGTTGGAGGACAATACAAGGGCTGTCACTTGACCATCCTGACCTAAAGACCTTGAAAGCCTGTGCATGTTCTCAGGGAGAAAAGACCGCAGCTGAGACCACAGAAGCCATGCCCTGGGCTCTGGAGCCCGAGGGCCACTGCTGGGACCCGCCAGCTGGAGCATGGCGCACAGAGATGCCCCCTCTCACCTCCAGGCGGCCCCCGCACCGAGGGGCCTGTGGGCATCAGCTGTTGCCACATCAGCCGGTGTCCGTCCCTGCATCCTACTGGAAGCCAGATAACTTGCCCAAGGGCACGGGGGTCCAGAAGCAGTGAGTCCAGGTGCTGAGGTGGTCCCTTCGCTTGAAACTGCCCCCTCACTTCTTCCGTGGGGTCGGCTTGCTCCTCCTTTTCAATCTGGTTTACAAAGAGAGACAAAATCCACAGTGTTGCTAAGTGATGAGCAAACACTCTCTGTGCTCAGTTAACGTGACTGTGAATTTGTAGACTACCTTTGGGGCTGTTATTCTCCTGGGAAATCTAACCTTAATCTCCCTTTGCTTAATTTCCCAATTCTGGCAGCATCTGGCCAAAATAATGTAATTTTTTCCCCTGGCTCAGGCCAGGAAGAAGATATTCTTTTGAAGTTCTTCTATGTTTGTGTACAATAATTCTTGCTTTACACTTTAATCATTGCAGATAATTTTAAAATACATAAAGCCACAAAGGAAATCAAAATACTACTCCACTCCTAAAAAAAAAACAACAAAAACCTAGTTTTACCGGCCATAGACATAAAGAAATGAATGTATACATATATACACTTAGGGTATATGAACTCACATTATGAAATTGTGACCATATTGACATGTTCCTATTTTGACCAGGAACAGACTGTGTTTCAAATAACACCACTAAAAACATTATAGGTGCAACTGGGCGGTTCAGATCGTTAAGCATCCGACACTTGATTTGGGCGCAGGTCCTGATCTTGGGGTTCATGGGATCAAGCCCCACGGTGGGCTCTGTGCTAACAGCGTGGAATCTGCTTGGGTTCTCTCCCTCTCTCTCCCTCCCTCTCATCCCTTCCCCTGCTTATGCTCTCTCTCTCTCTCTCTCTCTCTCTCTCTCAAATAAATAAATAAACTTACACACGTGCGCACGCATACACACATTATAAATATGTGGCTCTGACAACAATTGCTTGCAAACTTGCTCTCCAACTGAGGGATTGCATTATATTAACCACAATTTATTTAGACAGCAGAACTCTACGTGGCCACCTTGGAAATGAGGCCATGTCAAATAATTACAGAACGTCACCAAAGTTCTTAATTAAAAAAAACCAAATGAGGAAGAAACCCCATCAAGATACGTGCATTAGGAATGTACAATACTTTCACACTGAAAACTAAGCTTATGAGAAACACAGCTCTTCCTATAATTTGGGGGGGGGGGGGAGGGTTAAAAATCGGAAATAAAGTTCGTATTCAGGTGTTGGCAATAACATTTCCAAAACCTCTAATTACATATCAAGCTAACAAGGCTGGATACCGAGAAAAATAAACGAAGAAATACTCGGCTGGAATTCGTAGAATGAGAAGGCTGGAATGCATCCCTTGAAATTTGAGAAGAAAATCACTGTACATTTGCTGGATCGCCTGCATGCCCTTCAGACGGGGGCCTGCCCGCTCATATTAGACCCCCCCATAAATCATGCCAGATACAAAACCCCGGGTGCTGGCAGTCATATGGAAGCCCACAGATCCCAGGCATCACCTGTGCAGGTCGCACTGCAACCAGCCACTGCGGCATCTTAGATGGTGTGAGCACCTAATTTTTTTCATTCGCACTCCACTGACAGTGGCAGCCACACGGATGGCGCGGGGGATGGCCAGTTTGGGCAGCAGTCGCCCCTGAACTCCATTTCAACCAGAGGAAGCAACGGAATTAAGGAGGATCTGCTAGGGGCCACGATGAAGTGACACAATGTATCTATTAAATAACAGTTCTAATAACATCAACTTACCTAATAGGATTAGACGATGGACTAAGTCCTTCACAATGATAACTCACGAGGAAGATAACATCCTCATTTTACAGATGGGAAAAATAGAGCGTTCCAAGAATAACTCTGACAGAAGAGCTCAGACTCAAACCTCGTATCAGAGTCCTTGCCCTTCCCGCTGTGCCAGGATGACAGCTAGGTTGTATTTCCAGGTCTTATTCGGTCAAGAAGATCAGCCAAGCCCTGAGTCAGACGCTGGGGATATAAGAGTTTCAGGTCCAGACTCAGGCACACTCCAGCAAGAGGGATGCACACTATTGGGTCTGAAATGTAGCAGTGGAAGGTTCCAGATGAGCCAAGGGGGGAGGTGGCCATCTGATCAGCCAGGAGTGTGAAGGCTCTTAAAAGGGCTATGCAAAGGCTCCCTAGCATAATGATCATTCTGCAGACACAGGAGGGGACTTCTTTGCCTACATGACATACTCTGCACATCATCCCCACTGACCAACTCACAATAGGAAAATAGCAGGTAGTTATTACACAAGAGTCAAACCCTATATAAAATGCCCTCGTCATCTTCTTGTAGCACAGCTCTGAAGAATGAAAATTATAAAGACTGTCCACATAACTGATCATCTAATTTGGGCTCTAACTCCTTTTAGTAATCCAGAGAGCCAATTTGGCAAGGACTTAATCTTGTTAAACTATTTCTCTAAGAAGAAAATGTTCTCAGTGAAATAATAGTTTAAACCATACAAAAACTAGGCATACATATTGAAAGGGGGAAGAAAAACACCTCCCTATTCACAGACAACGTGATTGTCAATGTAGAAAATACCAGAATCTACCCCAGAAAAAAGCTATAATAAGTGAGTTTAGTAAGATCACAAGATACATGATCAATATACAAAAATCAATAATATTTTATATATTGGAAATGAACAATGGGAAATTGAAATAGAAAAAATATTATGTTAATAGTACCTAAAACATAAAGTGCTTCATTATAAAGCAAACAAAATATGTACAAGATCTATATGCTAAAACCACAAAACAAAAAGGGTCTAAATGAATGGAGAGATATATACTATGTTCATGTATTAAATATGGTTGCAATTCTCACCAGGTTGATTTATAAACTCAATACAATCCCATTCACTTCTACCAGGATATATTACATAAATGGACACAGTGACCCTAAATTTTGTATGAAAAAGCAGAGGAACTAGAATAGTCACAACCAATTTCAAAAATAAAGCACAATGTTGGAGAATTCACATTAAACTGATTTCAATATTTGCTATAATGCGACAGTAATCAAGTTGAAATTTGAAAGGAAAGATACGTAGGTTAACAGAACAGAATAGGAAGTCCAGAAATAAACTCACACATTATAGTCAACCCATTTTTTACAAAATTGCAAAAGTCATTTAGTGGAGAATCTTCTAAAAAAAAAATGGTCTTGGAACAATTGAATATCCATATGCAAAAAAAAATTGAACTTCAATCCGTACTTCACATCATTTACAAAATATTAACTCAAAATGGACAACAATGTAAATGTAAACCTAAAGTTTTAGATTTCTAGAAGAAAACATCGGAGAAAATCTTTGTGACCTTGTGTTAGGCAAAGAATTCCCACATACAATACAAGAAGCGTGATCTATAAAAGGAAAAAAATGATAAATTGGACTTCATCAAAATTAAACCTTTGGTTCTTCAAAAGACGTTGTTAAGAAAATGAGAAAGCAAGCCAAGCAAACCACAGACTGGGAAAAAATATTTGCAAAACATGTATTTGATAAATATATTAAATTTGATATATTTGCATATACATTAAAATATATCCAGATATATTTTTTAAACTTCCAAAACACGATAACAAGAAAATAGCCACCCACTTTCTAAAATGGCCAAAAGATTGAACACACACCGGACCAATAAACAAATATCACCCATCTTTAGTGGATGGTATATAAGTTCATTTAAAGATGCTCAACACCATTAGGCATTAAGGAAATACAATATTAAAACTACGATGAGATAGCACTGCACACCTATTGGAGTGGATAAAGTTTTTTTTTTTTTTTAATTTTTTTTTTTCAACGTTTATTTATTTTGGGACAGAGAGAGACAGAGCATGAACGGGGGAGGGGCAGAGAGAGAGGGAGACACAGAATCGGAAACAGGCTCCAGGCTCCGAGCCATCAGCCCAGAGCCTGACGCGGGGCTGGAACTCACGGACCGCGAGATCGTGACCTGGCTGAAGTCGGACGCTCAACCGACTGCGCCACCCAGGCGCCCCTGGAGTGGATAAAGTTTTAAAAGCTGACAACACCAAGTGCTGACAAGCACGCAGAGCATCCCACGTTGCTAATGGGAATACAAAACAGTACAACCACTTTGGAAAACAATTTAGCAGTTAACATGTGGTCTAGCAATACCAGTTTTAGGTATTTACTCAAGAGAAAAGAAAATTTACACGCACGTGAATGTTTACAGCAACTTTATTCATAGTCATCAAAAATTGGGAATAACCTAAATATGCTTCAACTGGTTAATGGACAACTATGATAGGCACATGCATATAATGGAAAGCTACCCAGAAATAAATATGAAAATAGAACTGCTGATTTGTGCAACAAATAGTTCAATCTCCAACGCATTATGCTAAGTGAAAGAAGCCAGACTCAAGAGGGTACACACTGTATGATTCCATTTGTATGACATTTTAGACTTATAAGGCGAAACCGTAGGAACAGAAAACAGATTGGTGGTTGTCAGGGGCTTGGGGATTGACTGCAAAGAGGAAGTATGAGGGAAATTTGGGGGAGAGGGTGATGAAAAGACTCAACATCTTGATTGGGATGGTGGTTACATAATGGTGTGCAGAGAACTGTTTGCTGAAAAGGTCGACTTCTGCTGCATGCAAATTATGTTTCAACAAACCTTCTCTATGTAGGGTATGTGTTTGGGGGTGGTGTGTTTCACATATATACAAGTCACTTTTGGGGTCCATGGCTTCCTCCTTTGTCTGCATGCAGGTAACAACTACGACTGCGCAAAACTAACACTTAACAAGCTACGTGATATTATGGGCATAAATTCTACTTATGCCCAACTACCACTGCCCTGCTATGTGTTATTTTCCAGTGAGACTCAGCTGCCTGGAAACCGACATGGTGAAGACAGATGGCTGGATTCATCCAAAGTTAGAGTTTTTCCAAAAATATGAGACGGATATTCAGAGGGTAGGGGGGTGTAGGGTATTTTTAAAGAGATTAAAATGTTGAGCCACAGCTTCTAATTTGGAGAGGGAGGAGAGGGAAGAAAGGAGTCTGAATGGACATTTTTTCAGAGAAGAGATAAGATGACCAACAGGTACATGAAAAGATGTTTAACATCACTAATCATCGGTGAAATGCAAGTCAAAACCACATGAGATATCACCCACACCTATGAGAATGGCTATTATCAAAAAGACTGGAAATAACAAGTGCTGGTAAAGATGTGAAGAATAGGCAACCTTTGTGTACTGTTGGAGGGAATATAAATTGGCACAGCCACTATGGAAAACAGCATGGAGGTTCCTCAAAAACTCAAAAATAGAACTACAATATGATCCAACAATTTCATTTCTGGGTATTCATCCAAAGAAAATGAAAACACTAACTCAAAGAGCTATATGTAGCTCCGTGTTCATTGCCATATTATTTATAATACCCAAGATATGGAAACAGCCTAAGTGTTCATCAATGGATGAATGGATTGATAAGTGTTCATCAATGGATGAATGGATTAATAAATTTATATATACAATGGAATATCATTCAGCAATAAAAAAGAATGACTACCATTTGCAACAACATGGATATACCTTAAGGGCATTACACTGAGGGAAATAAGTCAGACAGAGAAAGACAAATACCAAGCTCATAGATAAAGAGAACAGATTGGTGGTTGCCAGAGGTGGAAAGTGGGGAGTAGGGGGCAGGAGAAATGAGAGAACTTGGGTTCCTTTCAGTTTCATAAATTGAATAATTTACAATACAATACAATCCTATACAGTATAATAAATATAAAAATCAAACTTCCTAGAGAACAAAAGGAGAGTCTGGTGAATGGAGAAGGAGCACTAGGGGTTCCTGGTGAAGTTTAAGAACAGTTGCTGTGGGAACGTTTGGCAAAGCAAACTGGAAGAAAAGAAGACTTGATGTGGAGTTGGATGATGCTGCTGGAGACTGTGGAGATGGTAACTGGTTTCCCATCCTGGAGAATAATCTCCATAAGAACAAAAGATTCATATGCAGCTCCATGGATCAGAGCTCAGCTAACCCTCAGTATTTTCCCCAGCCTGGTCTCTGGTGCTCAAAACTCTAACCTTCTCACCCACCCCCTGGCTCTCTCATCCTTGAGTAGGACTTGCCTTCATCTTAATGCCCACTAATGGGTCTTTCTCATTCCTTTGCAAAACCAAATGGCTTTTCCTGCTCCCATCAAAGGCCAGTCCCTCCACACATACTACGAAGGAGCAGCGTTACTCTATCAACAATCTCCATGCCCCCTCTTTTGTTTCCAGTCTCATTCTCATGTCCATACCCCTTCCCATTGGCCCTTAATGTGCTCTAAGTTATAGGGGAAAAAAATCTAGAAGTAAAATTGGCAGTCATGTGTTAGGGGGGGAAATTTGGAAGTTAAGATGGCGCTTAGCTTTTCAATGTGGATGCTGGGAGGGGCAGTAGCGTTACTTGCTGAGATAGTAAATAAGAGGAAGAGCAAGTCTTCGTGGGAAAGAAGTCAAGCGGAGACAGTTGGGTTTGACAACATCCAAGTTGATCTGCTGGGCAAATGGGCCCAGAGTTTAATGTCAGGACTCAAGTAAGGTTTGAAAGTCATCAGTGTGCCCATCATGAAAGAACAAAAAAATTGCCCAGGCAGCAAGCTCAGGATAAAACCCCAGAGGATCCCAAGGTTTCACAATTAGCAGAAGAGCAAGGATTCACAACGGAGGCAGAAGAAAAGTTCACACGGTAAATTAGGAAATAGAAGGGTCATGGAAGGCAAGCGAGCAGAGAATTTAAAAGTTTTTTTTTAATGTTTATTTATTTTTGAGAGAGAGAGAGAGAGCAGGGGAGGGGCAGAGAGGGAGGGGGACACAGAATTGGAAGCAGGCTCCAGGCTCCGAGCTGTCGGCACAGAGCCCGATGTGGGGCTCGAACCCACAAATAGTGAGATCATGACCTGAGACAAAGTCGGATGCTTAACTGACTGAGCCACCCAGGCACCCCTAAAGAGAGCAGAGAATTTAATGACTGAGTGAGTGAGTAGTCAACAAATTTGACAGACAGCACCATCGATATAAAGACTGGATTGAGCATTCATCTAGCAAAGCAACACAAAGACCACAGGGAAGCTGTTAAAGCGGGTGCTGCTAGTACCTGGCCTATGGCCCCTCGCCTTTACCACTGTGTGCACAGTGGCTGAAATTCCAGATGCCTTTCTCTGCCTGTGGGCTCTTTCCTGCTACAGCAGCTCACTTTGCCAATTGCTTGGCAGGTCAGAAGTGTCAAGGAATTAACACTATCCTCAAAGCAGCATTAGTTGACCAATGACTGATGGCCTGGTGTATAAATACCCCAGCTCTTTCACCCTTTGGCTGGGAAAACTGAGTGCACGTCCTACATTAGCAACTAGGGCTCCCTAGCAGGACTAAGCCCTGGGAGCCCACAGTGAGAACTGGTTTGATAACACACTCTCTATCAGCTGCTTCCCTTTCTGTCTCACTTCCCCGTTCCTCCAGCATTCCCTCCCTCCCCCTCCCCCCAAATGAACTGCTTGCCCGAGCATTGTTGCTTCTGGAGGAACCTGCACAGGAGAAATTTCAGTGAGGTGCTATGGGAAGAATCCGGGCATAGTTGAGGAGTAAATGCAATTTAGAGAAGGTGATACATTTACGCTACTTTTTTTTTTTAATTTGCCTGAGAAGAGGAGAGACCAGACAGGGCCAGAGGCGAACTCAGTCATTATGAGACAACTGAGCATGTTTAAAAGCTAAAGCACTTTCTCTTGAGACCATAGAAAAAGGCTGAAGCTGTTGGGGAAGTGTAGCAAGACGCCGGAGGAAACACGAGTTGGGGGAGGAAGATCACGCAGATCACACATGAGTGGCAGAAAGGATTTAAAGACAGATGCATATCCTGATAAACATGTTGGGGCTGGTGGAGGCAAACTAGTCTGGAGAGAGGCTGGTGCTCACCATTCATGGTGGCACCAACCCTGAAGGCTACAGGCTTCTCCTAGCTGTGCTCAGCAGCTGTCTGCAACCATGGAGCCTTACTCTATCAACAATCAGCTGGAGGCTGGAGTAGTGCACATAGGGCATCAACTTGATCTAGGTGAGGGATTTGTGGGATGAGCGTGGCCAGAGGATGGGCAACAATGGCATTAAGGTTGTTAGAGAGGGTGGTTAACCATGCGCTCTAGACTGGGGGCATGGAACCAGGCAGGAGCTGTCCAAGTGGAAGAGTACCCACAGCTCATGGGACCAGAGGCCTCTCTGGCTAACCCCGGCCTCCGTGAGAGCCTGCTCTGCTCAGGCACCATGCTATGGGGACGGCCACGATGTGTAGAAGCCTGCTCCTGGACAGGAAGGGATCTATGCCTCAGGTAGAGCAAGACTCAAGAGTTCAGTCATCCAAACTCATAAAAGCAATGATGCAATCTGAGAGGCAGGCAGACCAGAGCCCGATCTGAGAGTTACCTTTCCCTAACTCCACTGTTACCTGGGAAATGGTAGATGCATTTCTGATTCTGTTTGGCTGATGAGCCCAAAAATAGATTGCCAGGGTGCAAACATTGGGATGTGATTAAGCATAATATATGCCTGGGTGCGATTTTTCCACAAGCACGTAAGGAATAAATTCTTTCTAAGACATGAATACAAAGTCAATGCTTTTGCTTGTGTAAACTCAGGGAGGGCTCAGAAAAGGGACCAGAAGGGTTAGTTTGGCCAGTCCTGCACAAAGAAAGAGAAAATGGTCTGCGGTTTTCCAGAAGTGCAAAATGGCAGAATGTACCTCTTGGCATGAGGAAGGACAAAAAGAGGACAAAGTCATGTCGTAGAAGGGTCTGGAATAAATTTGGGTCTGCACACCTGAAAAGCAGGCAGATGCCCCTTATCTAACAGTCTGAACCTCAGCCCCAATACGTGGTTCTGTCAGTGCACACTCTCAGACCCTCAGAGTAATTGCTCTGGGTCAGCGCTCTTTGGAAGTAAGTCCTAGCTTGTCAAGTATGTAAGTATTTAGAATTGGATTGTTGTTTGGCAGTCCCGATAATTCCAAACAAACTCGAAACTATACTATTATAGATAGATAGATACAGATATAGATAGCATGTAGTCATTCAGTGGGTGTGTTTGTCTTAACCTTTAGAAGCAATGCCCTGTCATGCCTCGGCCAATAAAATACCGAACCCTGCTTGCTTCAACTTGAGACTCAAAGCTAAAGCACCCTGTCTCCGAAAGACCAAATTCTGTGGAGAACCTGAGAGCCACTTAGAACCTTTACCCTCTAGCAATACGGTTGTCTTTCTTGGGCTTTGATTTTATCACCTGCTGAAGTGAGACAAGAGAGTGAAAAGGCAAGCTGGGGAAGGAGATGAACCAGGCAGGTGGGACCCCTGAATGTGGGCCGGGATAGAGACAGCCGAGCTCAACGTGGTTCCTGGAGGGAAGAACAACATCATTGAGGGAGGGGCCGCTCTGAAATCCCATCTGGGCGGCCGGACCAGGGGCGAACGTCATTTCCTTTGATTGCCCAGAGCTTGGTGCATTGCTGTGCACATGGTCTTGATGAATAAGCTAGAAAATACACGTGGGAAGAGATCGGTCCTCCAAGCTCCTGGTGTGCGGGGCCCAATCTGGTACAAGAAATTCTGTGAAAGAATGAGTCAAAGGCGCACACAGCACTGCTCGAAGATGTGCACTTGGCCCCAGTCACTCACAGGCCACAGTGGCTTTCAGAGAACCGCAGGTCCTCCGCTCCCAAAGCAGAGCCCTGCGGGGCCAAAAGAGGCTTGGCCCAGGAAACATGTGTCAACCCTAAAGGCAAGGGTGACCTGTGAATCCTAAAATCTTGAGGAATTGAGAGTAGGCTAAATTAAGAGGGAGATGCCAGGGTTTCCTCCCATCAGATATGTGAATGTTCAGTCGGGCTGCAAGGAATGCTACCAGTCCTAAGTCTTGAATATTCTCTGGTTCTTGAGATCTACCCAGGGGGGTTACTAAGGATCCGAAAGGCCTTTGTCAATATCTTTTTTAACCTTTAAAGGTCAGAATTCAGGAGTGGCACCATTTCAGAAGGGAAGTGTGCTTCAGAAAATCTTTTTTTGAGCCTGTCTTTAAGTGCAGCTTAGTAGCTCTGCCTAAGAGTGAATTTTTTCCCATTAACCTTCCTCCCACCCCTTTGATTTGGGATAGCCAACGAGTGTCAACAGGGGGAATAAACTCGTGGCAAAGCAATGGCTCTAGTGCATCTCCTCAGGGAATCTGAGAAGGAAAAATGAGGATCTCAGGAAGGGCTCAAATCGCGTATCCTCAGTGTCGTGGGACCCTAGGAACAGAGGCTTGTGGGTCCCCCATCCCAGGGGAGCGACAATGGCTGAGGAGGCAAGGACAGCCTGATACCCACTGAGAACAGTTAACTGAGGGAAGCAAATCACACCAGCCTCTTGAGTTCCGCTGGGCAGAGACAGATGAACTTGGCGTTCACATTCTTCCTCTCCTATCCATGTCCTGCTTGAACTCCCAGCCACCCAAGCAGCCATCACACAACTCACTACACATGGTGTGGCTTGAAGCCACCCCCGCAGATGACAGGCCTCGTACCCAATTGGTTTTCTCTACTTCTCACACTTCCTAACCACTTCCATATATCACAACTTACCTGGCCAGGCCCCCTGGACTCAGGCCCCTTGGGGGGCCCTCATTAAGGACTCGGTAACCCGGCACACAGCTTCCTATTCCAGAGTTAGACACTGGCGGGCTCTTACCTCCTTCACAAACTAACCTCACCCCATCTTGCACCTTTCTAATGCTCTCACTTTTAGTGCCACGCGTGTGGCCCCTTCCACATGTCTTTACTGCACATCACAGACAACGTGGGTCACTTATTTATGGATGACGTAGGTCAGCGCTTCTCAAAAGGTGGTCCGCGTACCAGCGGAGTCGCTATGCTGGGGTGGAGGTGCTGCTTGTTGGAAAGGCAGATCTCCAGATCTCATGGGTCACCCAAGGAACTGGATTCTTTGGGGGGGGGGGCGTCTTTAATCCGCTCCTCCGTGGATTCTTCTGCATAGTACATCAGTAAACAGCAAGTGACATGCACCCCGAGTAACGGGCTATGCAGAGTAAGGATGAGAATCTCAAACACAATTAGCGCCCGCCATTAACCTACAAAGCAGCTTCATTTCCACATATTAAAAGAACTAAACAATTGGCCTGCCATGCGTGTGGGCAGGGACTATATGGGAAATCTCTGTACCCTCCACTCCATTTTGCTGTGACCCTAAAACTGCTCTAAAAATGAAGTCTATTAAAAAAAAAAAAAGCTGACCCTCCTAAGATGAGACAAACAAACACATCTCTGCCTCACCTTCTCTCTGCATAGGTTCCTTTTTATTCTCTACTTACCCTAGCCTAACCTCCTCTGTGAAGCCCAGATGGGTCAAACCCTGTTCCAGGCTCCCATAGCCCCAGCGTACTTACTGATTATGACAACGTTAAGGTACGTACACCCTACACTGTGACCAACTACTCCCTTGTTTCATCCTGGTGAGTCACAACCTGACTTGTTCACTGCCGTATCCCCATCCCCCCACCATGACATATGGAACTCTGTGGAATGCTATCAAGTTTGTTGGATGAGTGCTCGAGTGAATGGATGATGTTGCCGCTGAGATTAACAGCAGCTGAAGTGTGTCAGGGGGATGGGTGGACGAACTGGCTGAGCCTCTCCTTTTCTACACGTGCACAGCTATCCCTAGAGTCACCCTTCTTGTCTCTGAGGCACAGCGATGGAGGGCCTCATTTACGTACTCTGTTTCTGGGGTGGCTACTCTGAGTTTATACAGTAATCGGTTGCAGTCCTCTCAGACCAAAGAAGCAACGGCTACTGTCCCCTGAAGTACTACACCCGCAGCTCGATGAGGAAAACAGAAGCCACACTAGGTATTTCAAACATGGGGATTTAATGCAGGGAATTGACACGGGTTGGGTAAGGCCAAGAGAGGGCCATTGAGGTAGCCCAGACGTTAGTAAACACAGGACGCAGCTACTAACCTTAGGGCTGGGGCAACAAAAGGGAAGAGATGGTGTTACCAGAACCTAGAAGCTTTGATGGGGGACCCCCCACGGCTGGTGCCCGGCCCTCTGTGGGGGCTGCTGCGCGGCGGCTGCTTGGACTTCTGAGGGGGGCGCTGCTTGGCTGGTGGTGGTCGGACCTCTGGGCGGGGGCGCGGTTGACGCTCGGACCTCGGAGGGGACCGTGGCTTGGCCGGTGCTCTGACCACCGCGGGGGGTGCCGCTGGCTGTTGCTTGGGCCTCTGAGGGGACGTTGCCCGGCGGCTGGTGCTGAGGGGGCCAAAAGAAGCTGGAGGCTGGAGCCGTGGCTCTCCTCTGCTGCTTAAGGGATGCTGACAGGAGCTGGAAACAGGGAGGCAGGCCCTGCCCCCCCCCACCTTCCAATCGCCCTCTGGTACCTTCGGAACCTAACAGGGAGCGGACCGCAGGGCACTGGGGGAAGAGCGGCCCAGACTCACGGAACAGAGCAGGACGGGGCGTGGAGCCAGCGCCCAGCCGGATGCCCGGTGGGCAGTGCAGCCCACTTACCTGGTTTTCTGGCAGGCACAGCAGATCCAGTCCTCTTCTTTCTTCTGGTAGAAGCAGCCACTTCTACAGATGCTGTACTTCCGATCCACGATCTCCCGTTTGGAGTTGAGGAAGGTGAACGGCGGGCAGCAATGTATGCTGAAGTGCTCCGAAAGCTTCTGGTTCTTGGAGAGTCTGGGGCCCTCCTTAACCGTTTTCTGACTCATCTCACTAGAAGTCATTGATGCGAGGAGAGGTGGGGAGACACGAAACAGCACGTCAGGGGGGAGCTTTCTACTCCAGGAGCCTAGGGCCGGCCATTCCCGCGGTCCAAAATTCACATTCAGCCTTGTCCTACACCCTGAATCTGGAAGCTCAGTTTCTGGCCCGGCTCTACAGAAAGGGATTCAGGGCTTATTAATTTTTTATTGGCCTACTTTTCAGTCATGTTTTCCGAAAACGGACACTTTTTAACTTACGTATCAATGACCCGTTTAGGATAGGAAAAATATTACAAAACCAAACACACTTGTGGAAAAATAATATTCTAGGTTTCAGAAAGACCTCTTCTTTAAAATAATGATAATAATAATAATAATAGGTTGGTGCTAAAACCATGGTCACTGTTCATACAAAAAAATACTACACGGTCATGAAAAAGAACAGTCGCCATGTTTCCATCTCATGAACACAATGTTGAACCAACAAAAGGCTGAACACAACGAATATAAGCTGTATGATTCGATTTACATGAGGCTCAAAAACAGGGAAAGCTTAGTCTACAGTGCTAGAAATCCGAACATAGCTATGTTTGGAGAAGGTGAGGTCTGGCTAGGAAGGGGCATCAAAGTGCCAGCCGGGGGCAGATGTTCTGGGTCTTGATCTAAGAGGTGATTGCTTGGGTGCGCGTGTATGTACAAATTCAGTGAGCTACACACTTAATTTTTGTGCATCTCACTATTTACTTGGGTTAAAAAGAAAGAGGAGAAGGAGGAAGATGGGGAGGAGGAGGAAATCAAAGAGAAGTTTGAGTCTTGGAAAAAACCTCCCAAACAGGGGTAAAAAATTGAATCACTACAACACCCTTTTGAGGAATGCAACAAATGCAGTAATTGTCCCACCTAACACCACAACACTAGCACGCAGGGCACGTAAGTGATTATATTAATCAATTAAGAGTCAACAAATACACACGGTGACATGCATATATTAGACACTGAGAAAGTCCTTGCTCTCAACAAACCCAAGGTCAAGGTAGACACACAGCTGTGCCGTCCGTAAATACAAACTGTGATGGTGATCAATAGACATATGTACAAAGGTCGAGGGAAGCACACAGAGAAGGGATGAATTGTTTGAATTCAGAACAGATGATCTGGGTTTTAAGGATGAGTACATTAAAAACAACTGCGTTACTCTGAGGGGATATGTTCATTGTTTCAGGACATTCATGTGGAAGGTGGGTGGGTATCCAAAACACAGCAGCTACAGCCGCCATCTTGAGAGTCCCTCACCTCTGGAAGAAGCCCAGCCTTGGGAATGGATGTGATGAGTAGGAACTGAGCAAGAAGCCAGGCCAGGGAAGGCTCCCAGGAGGGGTAGTGGGCCTACCTTCACCCTTCAGGGAGAGGGGCAAGGGAAGAAGGAACAGCAGAGGCAGCCAGAGAGGTGGGAGGAGTAACAGCCTCTTAGAAGAGAAATTTCCAGATTTGCAGAGGAGATGGGCAACAGTTCTCAAAGAAACCCTTGGTACAAACAGGCATTTTTAGAACAATGAGAAACTGAAGTTGATTTTTAGGGTCTGATTCATTGTAAAATCCTTAAAGACGTGCCAAATCCTTACCCAAACCCTACACAATGTGGCAAAAAGTTCAGCTCAGGTTTGAAAATAAAGAAACACTGCAAGACTAACCTGTAGGAGTCATTTGTTTTCACTCCTGGCACATGGAGACAATGTTATCCGGCTTTTCACAGTCAACCCAGACACCCCCCCCCCCAATTCCTCCAGCTTTCTGGAATCCTCTTTTCCCAAAAGGGTCAGGTATTCAACACAAACAGCAGAAAATCTAGCACTTGCCCCAAATTTTTAAGAATGACTGGCATGGGCAAAAATAAAATTAAAAAAAAAACGTTGAAAAAAAAAAATTTAAAAAGGGGCGCCTGGGTGGCGCAGTCGGTTAAGCGTCCGACTTCAGCCAGGTCACGATCTCGCGGTCTGTGAGTTTGAGCCCCGCGTCGGGCTCTGGGCCTGGAGCCTGTTTCCGATTCTGTGTCTCCCTCTCTCTCTGCCCTCCCCCGTTCATGCTCTGTCTCTCTCTGTCCCAAAAATAAAAAAATAAAAAAATAAAAAAAAAAAAACGTTGAAAAAAAAGAATGACTGGCATGGGGTAAAAGGGGGACTTAAAATCTCTTGTGACTCTGAGTCCCCCCTCTGACAGAACTCTCAATTCCTACCCACCTGACGTGATGCCTTGGCCCACCCCATGCCTGTCCAGACCCACACCCAGCCATTTCTTCCCCCAGCACATCAAGGGAAATTTCTTAAATTCTCATTCCATGACATTTCTCACCCTCTGCCTTCCCCAACCATGTCCAGCAGAGGGCAGCCTCACCTCCTGCTACCCTCCGTGTGTGATTCCCTAAAGGAAAAGAGGTTCTCTTCCGTGGAACCTTGACATTCTTCCAGGGCAACCAGCTGAAAATCCACCCCTCCCCCCCTTTACCTTAGTATAATATTTATAGTCTGTGGAAAGGCTCTGGCTACTATTTCTCCTCGTAGTGGAAATGCAGCGTTTAGCTGGGGTACGTGATTAATTGCATATGCGCACTGCCTCTCCAACTCTGCCCACACCATGTTCCAGTTCAGGAATGTTGAACCCCACACGCTAAGCAACAGCAATACACACGCGAGTCATTCTTTCCCAACACTCCAGGCTTACTAGTATATTAGTTATAACCACAAATAACAGCACAGGAAAGAACTCACATTTACTGAGCACCCATTGTATGGTGGTTGCTTTCTATGCCTCCTTTTATAACATGGGTATTATCACCAACAAACTAAAGACGGAAGAAGCTAAAAATCATGACCAACTTCATAAAGCCAGAAAGAAATAGACAGGGGATATGAATCCATGTCTGTGTGACCCCAACATCCCTGTCCTTTGACGAGGTCCAACACTATCTGTGCCTTGCTGTGCTCAACCCTCCTCTCCCCCAAAAGACTGGACCTTGGAGGGCTGGAAATGGGCCAGAGAATGGGATAAGGCTGCATAGATGCAAGGGTCTGTGTCTTGGGGTGAGAAAGACTGTAAGTTGGGAAAACAGCTCACCGAAGAAGGAAGGATAGAGACTGGGCTTGGGGACATCACACAATATGGCGGCCTAGACCTCCCTGTCAGAGCAAGAAACACATGATGGGGCACTGGGATGTAAACCCCTAGTGCCCTGAAGGCAGTGTGTCCCACGGGTGCTTCCTCTGCCCTTCCCCAATTGGCCCTTAATGGGTTTTAAAATCTACATTTACTGTTGAAAATTAGAAAACTTGGATGGATAAAAATAACAAAAATCCCATAGTTAACCACTTACAAAATATTTGGACATTTTTTTATTTGGTAATATTTAGAGATAAATATATAGTTAATAAAAAGCAGGACCATACCTTACATACTCTTCAGATTTATATACTTGGAAAATCATCCGTTTTAAGGTTTACAGATATACACATTATTTATAGTATTCTTATGCTTTTTAAATCTGTGATAAATTTTATAGTTACAGCCCCCTTTATAGTTCATATCATTTATTTGCATCTTGTCTCATTTTTCTTAATTCATCTTGCCAGTAGTTTTCCTACTATATTATTCTTTTCAAAAACAAGCTCTTGGTTTTCTTGCTTGTCTTTGCTCTTTTTAATTTTTTTCTAGTTCATTAATTTCTGTAGGGATTTATTATTTTCTTCAATTTTTTTCTAGGTTTATGTCCTTGGGTCTTTTTTTTTTCTATATTCTTTTTTTTTTTAATGTTTATTTATTTTTAAGTAATCCCTACACCCATCATGGGGCTCAAACTCACGACCCTGAGATCAAGAGCCACGTGCTGTTCTGACTGAGCCCACCAGGCACCCCTCTCTATTCTTGAGTCACACATTTCCCACATAGGCTTTTACGGCTACAACTTTTCCAGTAAGTACAACTTTAGCTGGATACCACGAGTATTACCTTAAGCCATTTTCACTTCATTTTAAATATGACTGAGTTCTTTGATTCATCCATTGTTTTTAAAAATCTGTCGCACAATTTCCAAGTGTGCATTGACTTCTAATTTTAATGCATTCTAGTCAGGGAAAGTGGTCTGTATGATAATGACTCTTTGATAATTGTTGAGATTTGCCTTATGACCTCGTTCATAGTATTTTTAAATGTCCCACATGTGCTTGAAAGGATTGTCTTTTCCAGAACAATTTGGAATTATCTATGCTTGGGCACAGCAGCCATATTGGACCATGGCTCAGCCCGACAAGGAAGCCATGTTGAGGAACACAAAGACTGAAGGAGCCTGAGTCTGAGGACCGTGGAGCTGCTGTTCTAGGCCTGACTCTCAAACAGTGAACATCTTTTACATGAGAGACAAAGTTGCATCTCCTTTAAACCACTATTATTTCAGTTGCAAGCGTGTACAATTCAAATTAAAATGCTCAGTTTCCTCATCTAAAAGAGGGTGTCTTCGTCCATGTAGGCTACCATAACAAGATACTATAAACTGGGTGGTGTACAAACAACAAAAATCTATTTCTCAAAGTTCTGGAGGTTGGGGAGTCCAAGATCAAGTTGCCAGCAGATTCCGTGTCTAGCGAGAAGCCCTCTCCTGATTCAGAAGTGGCATTTTTCTTGCTGCGTCCTCATGTAGTGGAATGAGCAAGGGAGCTCTCTGGGGTCTCTTGTATGAGGACTCTAACTCCATTCATTAGGGCTCCAACTCTCATGAAGTTCTTCCCAAAGGTCTACTCCTAACACAATCACATTGGAGATTAGATTTCAACATATGAATGTGGGGGGACGCAAACATTCAGTCCGTAACGGAAGGAAAGAACAAATAATAATAATGCTTAAGAGATGCCTGGCCGGCTCAGTCAGTAGAGCCTGTGACTCTTGATCTCAGGGTGGTGAGGTTAAGCCCCACGTTGGGCATGGAGCCTACATAAAAATTTTTTTTAAATAATGCTTAAATCAGCAGCCCTTTAAAGATAATAAATAGGAAGAGAACCTAGCACTGTACCTAATGCAAATAATTTGCTTAATAAGTTCCATTTCCCTTTCACGAGAATTCCTTCGAATGGTCTAATTCTACGACTTTGTCAGACACATTCTCTAAGAATGTGTATATCTCTGATGACCTTTAATTCAAACATGAATTACATCTTTACTTACATTAGTGGCTAATGGCAAATCTTTATAAACACTACACGATGTTTTCACAAAAGATATCAGCTACTTGTGGGGCGCCTGGGTGGCTCAGTCGATTAAGCATTCGACATTGCAGCTCAGGTCATGATCTCACAGTCCATGAGTTTGAGCCCCGCATCAGGCTATGTGCTGACAGCTCAGAGTCTGGGTCCTGCTTCGGATCCTATGTCTCCCTCTCTCTCAGCCCCTCCCCCACTTGCGCTCTCTCTGCCCCCCCCAAAAAAAACATTAAAAAAATAAATTTAAAAAAATATTTTAAAAAAAGATATCATCTAATTCACAGCAAAGATAATATGAACTATCTGGCAGGATGAAGAATTTTAATTCGAAACTGTAAAATATTGTCTCAAGGCTTTCCAGATGTTTCCACATACTCTAAAACTAAAGAGGAGGGAGTGCCTGGGTGGATCAGTTGGTTGAGCATCCGTCTTTGGCTCAGGTCATGATCTCCCAGTTCATGGCTTTGCACTGCCAGTGAAAAGCCTGCTTGGGATTCTCTGTGTCCCTCTCTCCTTGCCCCTCCCCTGCTTATGCTTTCTCTCTCTATATCTCTCAGAAATGAATAAACATTAAATTTTTTTTTAAAGAATAAAAGAGGAGGGAAAGTAAGGCAGGTATTTGAAGAAGAAGAAAAAGGAAAGGAAGGAGAGGAACCAAAGAGAGGGGAACGAGAACCACCCCCCCTGCCCCACCACTATTTATTGACTACCTGCTATGTCCCAGATGCTTTATAGCCATCATTTCTAATTCCCAAAGTAACCCTTCTAGCTAGTCCCTACTTAACCCATATTAGAGATGAAGAAATCAAGGCCTGAAGAAGTATGCTCTCCAAGATCATATAATACTACTAATAATAAAATAGCAAACTCATTTCTGTCCATTTGACTAGTTGACTGCCAATATCCACTCTTCCCTTCAGTAAGAAACCTGGATTTTGTTTGGCACCCTAATAATGTCGAGTTAAGTACATACAACTGTGTGATCACACTGTAGCCAATGAGATATAGACAAAAGTCCATGAAGAATGTGACCTTTCTTTAATAATAGGCTTTATTCAAGAAGGGACTGCCCCCTGGTGAATGCATTCAGCCCAACTCAGCTGTTCCCCCGTTCCCAAGTGGTAAGATTATTTCAAGCCCTTGGACCTTGGTCCATAGGGCTCCTTCCTGCTGCTTCCTACCCACCCAACAATTACACAGCAAAACACCTCCATCATCTTTGCTCAAAAGCAAGTCACTCCTTCGAAACTTTCCAGAGCCTTCCCTTCCCTCAAAGAGAAATGATAGCTTCTCCCTCTTTCCAGCACCAACTTTGTGTGCTATACACAACTTTAAGAAAGCATCTGGAAATTTTGTTATGCCTGCTTCACCACGTCTTTAAATTTTCTGTCCTTGGAGGCTTGTTCAATGCCTGATTCAGAACAGGTGTTCAGTTGATACTTGATTAAAATGAGAGAATGAATAAGGACATTTCTCACAAGTGCTTCCTGTCCCCCGATGCTCTTTAGCAGTCCCCTCATCCCCGCAGGGACCTCTGCTCTGGCTCAGGCAACAGAATCTGTTCGATGAGAAGGGCAACACAGGAAGGGACCTTTCCACCTGACCTTGAAAGTTATAAAACTGGGCTCTTTAGAAAGAGCATTTCCAAAGACTCTGTGAACCTGCTACATCTTTTCTTAATTCATGCAAATTAATTAGCAAGCTTTAGTCAACACATTTAATTACAC
This sequence comes from Lynx rufus, assembly GCF_022079265.1. Taxonomy (NCBI): domain Eukaryota; kingdom Metazoa; phylum Chordata; class Mammalia; order Carnivora; family Felidae; genus Lynx; species Lynx rufus. The sequence continues at coordinate 7,438,131 of NW_025814867.1, read as the reverse complement.
ATCTTAGAGATGGCACTAGCATCTTTGTATTTAAACATGTGTTTAAACATGGCTTCACTTTTCCCTAAGGGGACTGCAGGTGGCTACTAGGACCTTCAATGTAAGATGGATTTTCTTGGATGGAGATAGAGTGCATTATGCTAAGCAAAATAAGTCAATCAGAGAAAGACAAATACTATATGATTTCACTCATATGTGGAATTTAAGAAACAAAACAGATGAACACATAGGAAGGTGGGGTGGGGGGAGAGAAGAGAGGGAAACAAACCACAAGAGACTCTTAACGATAGCGAACAAACAGGGTTGCTGGAGGGAGACGGGTGGGTGATGGGCTAGATGGGTGATGGGTACAAAAGGAGGGCACTTGTGATGAGCACTGAGTGTTGTATGCAAGTGATGAATCACTGAATTCTACTCCTGAAACCAATATTGCTCTGTATGTTAACTAAAATTTAAATTTAAAACATAGATCCAAAAACTAAAATGGATTTCAGGGGCGCCTGGGTGGCTCAGTCGGTTAAGCATCTGACTTCAGCTCAGGTCATGATCTCGCAGTTCGTGAGTTCGAGCCCCGCGTCGGGGTCTGTGCTGATGGCTCAGAACCTGGAGCCCGCTTCACATTCTTTGTCTCCCTCTCTCTCTGTGCCTCCCCTGTTCATGCTCTGTCTCTCTCTCTCTCTCTCAAAAATAAACATTAAAAAAAATTTTAATACTTAAAAAATTAATAAATAAATAAAATGGATTTTCTTCCTCCCATCCATCTGCCCTTCCTACCATGTTTTCCTAAAAGAGAATTGTAGGTATTTGATAGAAGTGGAATGTCGCCCTTGTCCCGGGCCGTCCCTCTGGCAAGGAAAGACAATGCAAGCAGTGAGCTGATGTGGCAGCACAGGAAGTCAAATGTGGAAATGGGTGCAGGCTCTGTGAAGAGTGGACACAGGTCAGCACTTGGGAAACACACTAGTCCTTCAGTTCTTAGCAGTCAGATCCTCAGAGCCATGAGCAAAGGCCTGCACTTATCTTGTTTAAGGAACTCAACGTGCGAAGCACAGGAAGCAAGCCTTCACCCCAATCATCTAGGGCAGGAAGCCCATGTGAGAACAATATTCTGGCTTCAGATATCAAGACTCCAAAAGGGAGACAATGATCTGTCCCGAGGACTTAATGTGTCATATGGATTAAGGAATGGGATGTTTAATATGTGCTTAGGGAAAATTTTTCATTAAAAAATGAAGCAAGAAATTCTTAATTTATTTCAAATCAGCTCTGTTGTATCCCCCAGAAAGGACTTTTTTTCATCTCACTATAACGGCATAATTGGTGTAGCTGTATTGGCTGGGAAAGGAGAGAGAAAACTAACTTCTGAATTCATTCCACCGTGATCACTTCTGGCATAAATTAACTCTTCCTAGTAAGTGGTCAGTTAAAGTTCAGCTCCCGGGCAGAACTATTCCCCACCTCCCTCTGATCCTTCTCATGGTGGATAAGGGTACAGTCCTCATGGCGATGAGGGAAGGGGTGGCTGGTCTGGGTAGTGTCCTCGTCTGCTGGCCATGGGGTGCCATAGCATTAATGACACAAGTTACTGCTGATCCCACCAAGCCACTGCTCATCAGCGTCCCTGCTCAGTAACCCCCTATTCTGGTCGAGCTGAACAGGTGGACCTCTCAGCTTCTCCATGCCTACTCAAGGTAACTCCTGGTTCCCATGCATGAGCTACAGGTGGGGAACGGAGAACCCTATCTTGGGGCCATTGGCCTAGACAGCTCCCCACCCAAACTTGTGCACTCACTCATGGGCCACATTGGACGTGGCTGACGGCAGGCCTCTCCCAGGGACTTGAAGCCTCTCCTCACTGTTCCTGTGTGTCAGTAGGACCTCCCCATCCCCACCCCCACACACCCCACACGCATACACACAATTTCACACCTATCTGGACCTTTCTACGACACCCTACCACATCCCCTGCTATGATTCTCAGGCTTCATCTGGAGAAAAGAGAGAACATGAATCCTTGTTCCTTAACTTTCCCTCTCCCCCCCAACCTTGAATGAGCTTCACAAGGTGAAGAGTTCCTGCAGAAATTTGCAAAGTGGAGAAGGCTTGAGCAAATAAGGGCATATTCTTCCTAGACCTTTTCTTTCCTTTACTCAACTCCTCCTGATACATGGTTATAGATTCTCATTAAATCCCCACCACCACCACCCTCTCTGCCTTCAAGCGATTAGGAAACCGGTAAGGAAGAGATGGAAAGTACCAGCAATTGTAATTCTCATAGACTAGTTTCGAGAACAAGATGAAATGTCTGGTATTTTTTTCTTAATTTTGTTTAACTTTTATTCATTTTTGAGAGAGCATGAATGAGGGAGGAGCAGAGAGAGAGAGACAGAGAGACAGAGAAACAGAGAGAATCTGAAGCAGGCTCCAGGCTCTGAGCTGTCAGCCCAGAGCCTGACATGAGGCCCGAATCCACAAACCATGAGATCATGACCTGAGCCGAAGTCAGACGCTGAAACGACTGAGCCACCCAGGCGCCCCTGAAATGTCTGCTATTTAAAATACTAGGGGCACCTGGGTGACTCAGTCCATTAAACATCCGACTTCGGCTCAGGTCATGATCTCACGGTTCATGGGTTTGAGCTCTACATCACATTCCGCACTGACTACTTGGATATCTCTCTTCTCCTCTCTCTCTCTCTCTGTCCTTCCCTGGCTCTCTCTCTCTCTCTCTCTCTCTCTCTCTCTTTCTCTCTCTCAAAAATAAGTAAAAATAAAAACGTTAAAAAAATAAATAAAAATAAAATAAAATACTAAATTAGGGGCACCTGGTTGGCTCAGTCAGTGGAGTATCGTGACTCTTCAGGGTTGTGAGTTTGAGCCCACATTGGGTGTAGAGCTTAGTTAAAAATAAAATCTTAAAAACAAATAAAATAAAATAAAATAAAATAAAATAAAATAAAATAAAATACTAAATTATCTTGGAGCATGGAGAATTAACTTCAAGTGCTTAAAATATTTATAAATCTTGAATGAATTTCTGTTAAACTTACCTCCACTTTACAATTTAACATTTACTCTGAAAAGCAAAGCCCTTGAGAGCAATAAACTCTTTTAACCTTTCATTCCTTGAGAGGAGACAGACATAAAATACATTTTCAGTAATAATGTAAGAATATGGAGGGAAAAAATTGTAAATGGGTTTTTACTTACTGGGAGGGACATTCTCTGGGGACAATGGTAGGAAAACCCCCAGCTTCATTCCTGCATATTCCCCCAGAAACAGGGGACGGTCTTTCAAGAAGTTGTCAGAACAGAAAAAGGACAGCATTCATTATTCTACACATTTCTTAAAATCAGGCTGGCTTTTTTTTTTTTTTAATCAGGCTAGTTTATTAGAAAGAGAAGGGAGGCAAGGGGATTTCCTAGCGTTTTTGTGCAAATACAGTGGAATCGGTCACACTTTGATTTTTGTTGAATTATTAATATTTTATAATTGATTAATCATGGAATTATTCATTCGCCATTTGAAGATTGACTGAATATTAGGCAGCCCTTTCACAAGGTGAAAGAGATTGTACTGACATAGAAAACATGTCCAAAATATCCAGTGAAGGCCACAGGAAGCTAGATTCTTTATTGCATGGCATTGACTCAGGGCACCCAGCCAGCCCAACTAAAACCAGCTGACGATCTATATGATAGTCTCTCAAGTACCCCCGGACACCTCCGAAGCTAACAGCCTCGGTAGGGGCTGGGACAAGAACCAGGGGGCCCTCAGCAAGGTGGCTGCACACTCAGACCCTGCCTTTATTTGTTTTTTAAGATTTTATTTTTTAGTAACCTCTACACCCAACGTGGGGCTTGAACTCACAACCCCATGATCAAGAGTCACATGCTTTTCCAAATGAGCCAGCCAACCACCCCGCAGACCCCGTCTTGAAGAGATGAGATACTGGTCCTCTGGAGACCTCAAGCAATCGTGGGCAAATCTTCAAGCTGGCGAGCTCCCTCTGACGTGTAGGAGGGGCTTTTAGAACAGTTTGTGACCACAGTGGACTCCAATGACAGAGGGGGCCAGGTGACATCAGGCTGCCACATGTAAAAATTATACACAGCAAAAGACCCGAAGTAAATGTGGCCAAACACAACACCACCCCTCAGCCATCCATTCGAACATTTACTGAATGCCGAAGTGCTGAGGCGAACAAGACAGAGAAGGTCTGGGTGCCCATAGAGCGCAGGGGACAAGGATGACGACTGGCCAGCCCATCTCATGAACAAGATAGCACATGTATGACTGCAGCGTAATGAGGGCTCTGAAGGAAAGGAGTGGGATACTAAAAGACAATACAGCAGCGAGACCACTTTAGACTCAGGGGCTAAGGCGGGGCTCCTGAAGAAGAGATCATCTGTCTGAGATCTGAAGGAGAAGTGGGAGCCAGAGGAGGACAGAGCTCCAGACAGAGGTCCCGAGACTTGATGTGCTGAAGAAAACAGAGAAAGGAGATGGCTGGAGCATTGCGAGGCTTCAAGGGGAGGCACGGGGAGGCCATGAAGGGCCTTGAAGGTGAGATAAAGAATAGGAAGAATGGAAGGCATTGAAAGATCTTGACTAGAAGAGGTAAGTCTTCCTGTTTATGTTCCGTGAAGATCCTTCGGGCTTCCTGCAATGTAGACTGGAGGCAAGGGGGAGTGGAAGCAAGGAGACCAATGACAGAGGACAGGGACTTCAGCCAGGGCAGGGGAGCAGAGGTGGATCTTGGAGGCAAAACCAATAGGACTCGAGGATGGGTCGGATGTGGGGTTTGTGGGCAGTCATCCTTGCCATGCCTATGACTTGAGCGAATGCCCAGTGGAACCATTTACTGAGGTGAGGAAAGCCGTGGGGGAGCGGGGGAAGGGTACCGTTGTGAACACTCATTTATTCAACATATCAACTGAGCACCTACTGTGCCCCAAACATGTTAGATCGGAGATGCTTATGAGGATCTAGGGGTGATGATGACACACAACAGACTAGAGGGATTGGCAGATGCCTCGAAATTGTTAAGGATCAGAGCCTAACTAGTTTCCTACAAGTGAACAGTGTGGTTGTTTCCCATCTGTTATTATTGCAAATGGTGCTGTAGTGAAGAAAGCGACACACCCTTCATTTCCCACATGTGCAAATACCTGAGGGGTGAACCGCTAACAGTGGGATCACTGACTCAGGGAAGACTACGCATTTGTAATTCTAAAGACTTTGATGGATTTTTTTCCAACTTGCTCCCCATGGGATTTGTACGAATTACTATTCTATAAACAATGCATGATGGACCCCATTTTCCCATCACCTCAGTAATAAAAGTAGGTTATTACACCCTCAGATTTTTGCCGATCTGATAGGTAACATGTTTCATAGTGCAAACCGAAGATGCAAATCTCAAAATGTTTTAGATTTGGAAAGGCTATATGTCTGATTTACCATACTGACAGAATAAGAGGGTATATAAACACTAAGTAACAAACGCTAAGAAAGCATTCACTAAAATTCAATATCCACTCATAACAAAAAAAAACTCTTAACAAAGAAGGAAGGGAAGGGGATGTTCTTAATGTTATTAAAAGCTAGCTACCAAAATACCTATCAATAACGGCTTACTGTGGGTGAAATCTTAGAAACATTTTCATCTGAATCAGATACCCCAGGAAGGATGCTCTCACTACCACTATCCACACCGTGCTTGAAATCCTAACCAGTCAAACAAAACACCGTGAAACTCTACAAACTGTTAGAACTGAAAAGGAAGTTCAACAAGATTTCTGGACACAAGATCAATATTCCAAAATCAGAACCATTTCTAAAGATGAAGAAGACTGAATCAGAAATGTAAAATGAAAGAATCCATTCAAGCTGGACACAACATCACAGGACACCTACAAGTAGAAGGATAGCTGATCAAAGAAATGCAAGAACTTTATGAAAAAATTTGCAAATCTTTTTTTGAGGGCTGCAGAAGAAACAGTATAAGCAGGCTGAATATGTGCTAATAAATATCAAATTTTCATGTCATTGACAAGACGATTTCATACTTCTTACGGACCTATAAAGACGGAGATGAGCCAAGACAATTTTGAATAAGCACTGGGCCTTGTTCTACAAGATGGAGACACTTATCATAAGCTATACTAATTAAGACAAGAGAGCGTTGCCGTGGAAATAGAACCAACAGATCAAGGGGACAGAACAGAGAGCTTAGAAACAGACCCACGTAGGTAGAGTAACATGGTTCATGACCAAGGGGGCATTTTTATTTTTACCGGAAAATGGAAAAAGGGAGACGAAACGAAAGCAGACCAATAACCCCAACGAGAATAATAATCGCGAACACATGTTAGGAGATACCAGCCAGGCACTGTTCAAAGGCTTTATGTGTGTAACTCACAGAATCTTCACCCCCTCACAGTAGGTCTCACGGTAGCAAAGATACAGAGAAGTCAGAAAACCAGCCCCAGGACACAGAACTAGCAACTGGATCTCCAGGATCCCAACCAAGGTAAGCTAGATCGTGTTCCTAACCTTGACACTCCGTGGCTTCTAACACAGCGGACGTGAAGGGAAAGAAGAGAAATCATAAACACAACGATGTCATAGAACAAAAGATGCCATGAAGTTACAAGGCAAAAGACCTGTGCCATGACAGAAGAAAAATACAGGAACACAATGAAAGGGCAGTGTTTTCATAATCAGAATGTTAAAGGAAAAAAAAAAAAAAAAAGAACCAGACAATAATTTTTTTTAAATATGAAAACAGGCACAAAACAGGAAAAAGAGGACACTTTAAAAGCCACTAATTCTATACACACGTGGGGCTGGAGGAGTCAAGAAAATGACAGCGAGGAAACGTAATAGACGCCCATTCCAATTGACCTCCCTCCAAAAAAAGGAGTGACAAGGGACTCCCAGAAGCGCACAGGGATGGGAAATCGGGGAACAGGGTCTGGGCTGGAGTTCAAGGCGCACCAGGGAGGAATGCACGGGGGCGCTTTGTGGAAGAGATGTTTCTGGAATAAAACCCCGGCGGGGGCAGAGGCCTCACTGCAGACCAGGGCTTCGTTCAGCTACCACAGCCTTCCAAAGCTCCTCCCCTCTGGAAAACAGTTATCACTGCAGTGCTTAGCCATTGCACGCTTAGCACCTTCCTCACAGACCTTTAACGGTTCCTAAAGCCTTGCTCATTGTCTCAGGCCGAGGGTAATGCTTTCCTCTGGGTGTCGATTTGCGCGCTAAAAGGCAATGGCTTCCGAGTGGCCTAGTCCGCAGCAGCAAAAATACATGGAGAAAGTAAACTTGGGTTGTAACCACTGCGTGCTGTCTCTAAGGAGGCCTTTATCCGTTTGACCTCCTTTATCCATGTGTCTATCTCCTTGGCAACCAAGATGTCTACAAATCGGTAGAAGGAACGTTGAGCGGTGGATTCTTGAACTGGGAAACCGGTTCCCGGTAATGGGAAATTTCATCTAAATATTTATTTTGATTCAGGGTGCTTTTCCACAGAGAGCATCATCTTGCCAGACTCCGACACTGACTTGGGGAACGGCTGACGCTATAAAAATAACAGCATAGAAGTGCCTGGATTATCTTGGGGTTGACAACCCATCTGGGGAGACAGAGCAAAGCCCGCGTTGCTTTGCTCTGTGCCAGGGGACAAGGACAAAGGACAGTGGCCCCAGGACCACCCTACTCACACACCACTATCTCGTACACTTGTGCAGAGCCCTTTCTGACAACAAACGCTACCTGACTCCAGCTGTTCTAGGAAAAGGAACAAGTGTGACCCAAGTTTGATATCCTTAGCACATAGATAATATATTTAGCAAATGTTTTGGGGGTAAAAACCTTGCTTATTATAGCGGAGCCACAGAAACGTGTAAGAAGTACAGTAGTTTTCTGAATGTAATTTTAATAACATGACATTCTTTCTTCTAGAAAGTATGCAACACATTGTTTTAACTTATGGGTATGTGAACTTTACACTAGAATTTTATATAGATCAATAAGTCCACAATTTTCTATAACCAGGGGGGGAGGGGGGTGGTGGGCAGGAGGGTCCAGGAGAAAGAACCAAAGGCATGAGTTTGTCTCCTCATGTATCCATTTCCCTACTCAACAGAGTCTTTCCCCAGTTACAAGGCAAACGCCTTGCTTCTTAGTTAATATCTCACACAAGACTCCTCATAATTTGGTCTTTGCCCACCTTTTCCCTGTACAGAGAACCCATCTTCCAGATTTGCATTATCTTAGAGAGAAACTTAAATGTAAATTTGGCCTGTGGTCACAGCAAGGGGGTAAAAGGAAGAACCTGGATTACCTGATCAGCTGATTTATTGTTCCACTGACCACTCGGGGAAGGTGAGAGCTGGGAAGCTGCCTTGGGTTCTCCAAGGGCATCAGTTTCAGGGAGACAGAGAAAAGAACCAGCCAGAAAGAAGCTGAAATAAGCACCGGGCTGTTGACTACCCTCTACCTAAATTTTGTGTCCAAGGACACAGTGTGAGTCACCCAACAGCAGCTACGCTGATAGACTTCCTCGGATGGATGAAATGCCACTTAGCTTTGTTCCATTTTGCAATTTATTTCCTTCCATCTTTATATTTACTTATTACATTGAAATCACTCATCTAACCAAAGAAGCAGGAAGGGGAGTCAAGGATGAGTCCAAGGTGTGTAGTTCAAGGAACTGGCTGAGCAGCAGAAGCATCTACCAGAAGAGAAGTTTTAGGGGAAGAGGCTGACTCATGAGTTGAGTTTTAGGTGCACTTGAGTTGGGGTGTTTGAAGGGCATCTAGGCTGAGATGTCAAGTGAGCATTTCAAAGAAGATGGAATTTAAGTTGTGGGAGTATAGGGAACAACTGAAGCCCTGGGATGGGATTGCCCTGGCATCAGACTGTGGAGTGAGGAGAGGGTGGGGTGTGCCTGGGGGCCCTCCCGTGTTTCCAGGCAGGCAGAGGAGAGGTGACCGGCAGAGGGTAAAGAGAAGAACTGGGGGTGGGGGAGGTAAACTGGGCTGTGTGGTATTGTGGGAGCCAAAGGGAAGGAGGGTTTCCAAAGAGTGAGTGGACACCTTGGTGGAATGATTCTGAGAGGTGGTGTAGTAGGAGGACCAGAAAAAGCGCATTGAATTAAGTGATACAGAGGTAACTGGTGACTTTGACAAGAACTGTTTCCATGGCGTGGTTGAGACAGAAGGTAGATTAGAGATTAGTGGATTTGTGGGGCTGACGGCATGGAGAGACACTGTAGGCAACTCAGGCCAGAGATCTGAGAATGAAGGGCAGGAGAGCAGTGGTAGGGAGAGGAAGATGTAGTTTCGAGACTTTGGGCAAGCGGAGGGGTGACTGGTCAATTTGTGGATTTGTGGAGGGGTTTTTAGTTGTTGTTATAATGAGACAGATAAGAGCAGCATGAGTGCTGATGGGAAGGGACTAAGAGAGGAAGAGACTGAAACCAAACAAGAGAGAAAGTAAGTAGTGTCCTTGAGGAAACCCCGAGGAGACGGGAGTGCAGAGCACACGCAAGAGGCAAGAGGGAAAGCAGTTGGCTGTATGAAGTTCCCACCGAATGGATTCCATTTTTCCAGTGAAATGGGAGGCAAAAGAAGCTGAGAATGAGACGGTTGGAGATTTGAGAAGAATAACATGCGTTTAAAAGAGATTTTGTAGGGGCGCCTGGGTGGCTCCGTTGGTTGAACGTCTGACTCTTGACTTCGGCTCAGGTCACGATCCCAGGGTGGTGGGTTCGAGCCCCGCCGTGGGCTAGACGCTGAGCATGGAGCCTGCATGGGATTCTCTCTCTCCCCCCCCTTTAAATAAATAAATGAGATTCTGTAGACATTTGAAGGTCAGGATGCCAGTTTAGATGGCCTGGGTGGGGTCACAGACTATTCATGTGTAGTGATAGAGGTAGCCTTCTGCCTCACTGTGTTTTTCCCCAGTTGTTCTCAGTAGCCAGGGCACAGACAGGGCAAAGACACATGGTTCATCTAAGGACGGGATTTGCCAGAGAATTTGCAGGAAAATCATTGACATGATGGATTCCAGAATCTACCAGTAATAGGAAGAAAATAGATAGAAAGGGGCACCTGAGGAATAGATACATAGAGGGACGGGGAGACGGAAGGGAAAGTCAACTCAAAGCACCTGGCCGAAGAACAGTGGTTGTGGGGAACGTAACAGAGCAGGTTGAAAGAAAGGAAGGCTGTAAATGAAATGCTAGATGTTGGCACCATTTGATTCGGAAATGGAGTCGTTTCGAGTATTGTTGAGTGCCGTAGCATGCGATGGACAGATGAGGCAGACTGGGTAATTGACTGGAGTAGTGAGTAGTTCATTCACAGGAACACTGAAGTCATGTGGGCTGATGGATGGAGTCAGAGCGGAGAGGGATGGGGAGGCTGACCACAGAAACATCGGTGGAGGAGGCGTGACTGGAGGCCAAGTGAAGACGGGCACAGGGAAGGGAGCACGAGCTTCCAGGGGGGAAAGACCAGCTAGGGAGTGAAGGAGTAGTGGTCTGAAAGTGGCAATGAGGAGGACACCGGCTCACCCAACCCTGGAGCCACTTGGAGCGTACATGTCCCCCATTTGACCGGCTGACAGATGAAGCCTTGTTATCAGAGGACTGTCCCGGTTCAGTTAAGACAAATAGAAGGAATCCCCCAAGTAGGGTTTAAAGACAGGGGAAGGAAGTCTCTTTTTCACAGAATGGCTCCTCCCCCATGCATAGGACATGAGTTTGCCAAAAGTGGACAAATGGTGAAATGGTGGCCGGGGTCATGGTCCCTTTGCTGTAGAGAAGTGTTTTTGTTCTTTTTTTTTTCATATTTGTATGTCCCCAAATCCAGGATACCGTGAAACACCTGCAATAGTTTCTTTTTTTTTTTTTTTTTAAGCGTTCAACTCTTATGGAAAGTTTGATTGCTCAGTCTTTTGCTGATTCTGCTTTGACGTTTTGAATACTAGGAATCATTATACAATAATTTAGATGCAGACCGAAAAGAGTGTAAGAAATTCATTTTGTACCTGTGTTTTCATCCGTACACATCTGGCGATTAGATCTCTGTTATGAGCTTGTCTTGGTATCATTTGCTCCTTTTTTCCCCTGAAAGTGAAGCAATAGAATGTGTTCTGGTTAATTTGGTGTTTTGGTTATTGAAGTTGTCATAAATCCAAATGTGCTATACACAGAGCTTCATTCTCACCGCCCTAAGAAGGATTATGATGTTCAATTTAGATGTGAACTGTCAGTTGGGGGCTAGGGAGAGGACAGCATTACAAAATGGCAGGCAAACTTTTTAAAGACCATCCTATCATTATAGAGGAAAAGTGCTATATGTCCAGTTAATTCACTGTCATTAAGGAAAAACTCTTCAGTCACTTCTCCTAGTAAATCTGGAGCTTTACGACAAATCTGGTGTTTTGCTTATAACACTAATGAATGAAATTCCTAAAATACATGAAATGTTGGAGTCTGGCTTTAAAAATGCAAGCCATAGCAATTAAGCATCTCAGGAAGAGAGTTAGACTGTCCTCCTCCAGTACAGCTCCTGAGGAGAGACGTTAAAAACTCAATGAAGGAATCCAATTTGATATGACATTAAATTGAGAATTTCAGAATATCAGTTTTGTTTTCCCATGCAATATGGAGATTTGTGACCATCCATAACCATCTGTGCCCTTATTTCTTAATATATATCAAATCCTGGAAGTGTCGTTTGAACAAAGGGGTCTTATAGTTCCAAAAAATAACCTGCAAAAGAAACCTGTAATTCCCATTAGTTGTTCTTTTAAGGTTCCTGGACCCAATCCCAATGTTGTGGGGGGAGGGGTGTCCTCCCACCACACACACAACACCAAGCAATTCTTGGACATCAGCAGGGTGTCGGGGAATTCAAGTCAGTTCTGACGCTACTCGGAAACAGCATCAGATTCCACAGGTTAAGAGTTCTGTTCCACAAGACTGTCTCTCACCCCCCCATTTCAGACTCCAGACCCGTGGCAAACCCCAGGATGTTACCTGTGCTTCTACAAAGTGGCTACAGCTTGGAGGTTTTAACAACCTCTTTGGTAAGTTCCATTAATTTGCTAGAGTGACTCACAGAACCCAGGGAAACAGTTATTACATTTCAACAGCCAAGTGAAGAGATACAGAGGACAAGGTTTGGGGGGAAAGGGGTGGAGCTTCCCTGCCCTCTCCAGGCACTTTGCTGCCCCACATCTCCAAGCATTCACCAACTGGGAAGCTCTCCCAGCCTTTGGGGTTTTAGAGAGGTTTCGTTATACAGTCATGGTTGACTAAGTCACTGGCCATTGGTCAACTCCCTTTAGCAGCTCTCTCCCCAAGGTCAGGGAGTAGGACTGAGAGTTCCATTCCTCTAAACACCTGGTTGGTTCTCATGGCAACCAGGCCCGTCCTTAGGGTACCTAAGGGCTTTCCCAACTCACCTCATTAACATAACAAAAGACACCTTTATTGCCCTTATCCTAGGAAATTCCAAACGTTTTAGGAGCTGGGAGTCAGAAACTGTAGATAAAAACCAAATACACAACAAAAATTTATTTTGGCCATTTGAATGACCAAATGTATATTTCTTGTAAATCACAATATCACAGTTGTCTTGGTTGATAATTTGTCTTAGTTGACAGCTAATCATTGTAATAATGATGGAATTGACAATTCTGTGTCACTAACTGTAAAAATTATCGTAAGATTGCTCCGTCAAATCAGATGATCATGTTCCTTTTAAATTTAAATTAAGTTAAAAAAATTTGTTATTTTTACATTTATTTATTTATTTTTGAGAGACAGAGAACAAGTGGGGGATGGGCAGAGACAGAAGGAGACGCAGAATCCAAAGCAGGCTCCAGGCTCTGAGCTGTCGGCACAGGGCCCGGACAGCCCCACTCAGGGATCCAACTCACAAACCGTGAGATCATACCTGAGCTGAAGTCGGACGCTCAACCGACTGAGCCACCCAGGCGCCCCAATTTAAATTAAGTTTTAAAAAGTACATTGCAAAGGGGCGCCTGGGTGGCTCAGTCGGTTGAGCGTCTGGCTTTGGCTCAGGTCATGATCTCATGGCTCATGAGTTCAAGCCCCGAGTTGGGCTCTGTGCTGATGGCTGGGAGCCTGGAGCCTGCTTCGGATTCTCTGTGTCTCTCTCTCAGTCCCTCCCATGCTTGCACTCCCTCTCTCTCTCTCTCTTAAAAGTAAATAAACATTAAAAAAATTTTTAAAGTACATTGCAAAAATAAACTATTGAGACTACACTAAAATAAAAAGCTTTTGCACAGGGCAGGAAACCATCAACAAATGAAAAGCCAACATACCGAAAGGGAGAAGATATTTGCAAATAACATACCTAATGAAAATGAGATTTCAAGATACAGCAAGCAAGCTGAGATAAAGGATCTCTTTAAAAAAAAAAAAAATAGGGCAGGGATGCAGGTACCTACCTAGCTCAGTTGGTAGATCATTCAACTATTGATCTTGGAGTTATAAATTTGAACCCCAAGTTGGCTGTAGATACAGATGACAAGGTACTTAAAAATATAAACCTTTAAAATGAAATAAAATAGGGCCAGGAGGCCATAAGGGAGAAGGAATTTATGCACGTTCTCCTGAAGGAACTGTGAACTCTTCACCAGCTACAAGCCCTAGGGCTGGACTCCTTCCTCACCAAGACACCAGAATCTTCACCATTCTTCAACTCCCAAAGGAGCCAGTGAGATTTGACACGTCTCAATCCCTCATTTGCATATTAACCCAACCAATCCCAGTTCACCTCGCTCCAATCCCTGTTTTGCATAACAGACCTGATTGAGAATTGCACTTGTAACCTTTTGCCTTTATAGCCCTGTCCCCTCTTAGTCTTTCTCTGAACATAATTCAGGTTTCTATCTGAATCTGTGTTTCCCTTATTACAATTCTACTTGCTCAGATACGTGCCTCTTAAATTTTCAGTGAATTCTTATTTGGTCAACACCCATGAGGGGTTAATATCTTAAATACAAAGAGAACTTATGCAACTCAACACCCCCTCCCAAAAAAAAGAGGAATAATCCAATTTAAAAATGGGTAGAGGACCTGAATAAGCATTTTCCCAAAGAAAACATACAGGTGGCCAACAAGACGCATGAAAAGATGCTCAACATCTCTACTCACCAGGGAAATGCAAATCAAAATTGCAATGAGATACCACCTCACACCTGTCAGAATGGCGAGTATCAAAAAGACAAGAACAGGTGTTGGTGAGCTTGTGGAGAAAAGGGAACCTTCCTGCACTGTTTTGGGACTGCAAATTGGTGCAACCACCATGGAAAACAGTACGGAGTTTCCTCAAAAAGTTAAAAATAGAAGTACCATACGACCCAGTAATTCCACTAGGGGTTATTTGCCCAAAGCAAATGAAAACACTAATTTGAAAAGGTATATGCACCCCACATTTATTGCAGCATTATTTATAATAGCCAACATATGGAAGTAACCCCAGCGTCCCTCGATAGATGAATGAATAAGGATGTGGTACGTACATATCCATGCAATGGAATATGACTCAGCTATAAAAAAGAATGAGATCTTGTCATTTGTGACAACATGGATGGACCTAGAGGGTATTATGCTGAGTGAAATGAGTCAGACAGAGGAAGACAAATACTAGATGATTTTACATCTAAATGTGGAATCTAAAAAATCAAAACAAATGAAGAGATACTCTCCCTTAAAGAATATTTCAAATGAGTAAAGGGTAGAAGCAATGAGGGAAATAGAAAATCATCATTAGAATACCTGGGGACGCACAGGACTTCTCTATGAGTATGTCTTTCATACACAAACCAACCAATCGAGAGCCTACCCTTGTCAATTACCCTCTTTATCAAGGTCCCTCAGATTACGCCAGCATTCCTATCCTAAACACCCCAAGGCCAGGAACCAGACAAATCAGAAGAGCCCTTCTCAACAGGCCTTCCCCAGAACCCACTGAAATTATTCAAACCAGCTCATCCTGAATTTACCTAGCCTGTTTACACTGCCTTACCCAGTCCTCCCTCCAAAACACACAATAAAGCTCTTGCCCATATTTTCCCCTCATTCCCTCTGGCTTCTGATCACCCTGGTGCTTCCTCATGTGGCCCTGCGTGGTCAGACATATGCCTTCCTCTTGGTAACTGTGAGTAACAACCTTATCAATGGCAATCATCTTCTGATCTGCTGCCCTCCTTAAGCCTAAATAAAAACAAAATCCTGAGTACACTTTTAAACAGACTGGTCTTTTACTCACCCAGAGCACAGCTAATACCTCCAAGTTTTTACCTGTACATTAGGGGTAACAGGGTTACAGAAATCAGAGAGGCCTGCACAGCCAAAAAGAGGTCACTTTTGGAGCCTACACAATGGAACCTAATCCTAGGGTCCCAGCCCAGCCCAGCCCAGCAGACTTCTATATTGTGGAAAGAAACTCAATTCCCATCCATAAGACTCTTCTGGCCTTCCAAGGCTTCCAAGTACTGGCCCCCAATTCTTTTGGCTAAGTGAGAGAAGGAGGACCTCATTTTTCAACCCAGGATGGCTCATTATGGGAACACGTAATCCTCTAAGTAAAAATCATTTCTTCAACTCCAGGGTGACTTCCAGATAAGACAATCGAAACAGCTAATGCTACATATTCCCAAAAGCTGAGTTCCTCCATAGTAAATAGTTGTATGTCCAGAACTCTAAATTTCTAATCTAATTCCATATTTAGGAAAGAAAATATCTATCTACCTCATCCAGGGAACAGTCCTGTTAAAGCCATAATACATTTACTTGACTACAAAGATCATATAAGAAGTTAACAACTGCTTTACATTTATGTTATGATGACTTCAGCATTTTCTCTAGGGGGAAAAAATGGATGCTTTCTATTTGGAAATCTTAAGAATCTATTTAAATAACTTTCCCAAAAGAGAGGAAGTCTGTTAAGAAGTTAGTCTCCACCTTCAGAATGATAAAACTGTCAGTCACCTCCCAACAGAAGTTTTCTCACAAATAAAATGAAATTTCTTTCTTTTCCAGCACTCTGCCAATGTGCTAAAGGTCACCAGCAGGCCTGGAGTGGCTATCCAAGACCACTCTTTGTGAACTGTATGTTTTCAGTGGATGCTTAGAAAGGAACAATCACATTCACGAAATGAACACTCATAAAGCAGTAGACATGAATCTAGCACATGCAAAGAATCTACATTAAAAACTTCACTATATACCTACCAAGTTCATGTACATATTGTTGCAATTGTTATTTTTAACAAAAGGGCAGCACTTACACCCTTTTGGTGAATACTTGAGAATTATCTGTAAAAGCTCTGGATTTTAGATTTTGTGTGTGTGTGTGTTTTCTTGTAAGATTTTAGGTACTCCTTTAAATGTTTTTTAATGTTTATTTATTTTTGAGAGAGAGAAAGACAGAGGTGAGCAGGGGAGGGGCTGAGAGAGAGGGAGACACAGAATCCGAAGCAGGTTCGAGACTATGAGCTGTCAGCACAGAGCCCAAAGCGAGGCTTGAACTCATGAACTGTGAGATAATGACCTGAGCCAAAGTCAGACACTTAACCGACTGAGCCACCTAGGCGCCCCTAAGAACTCATTTAAAATTCTAGTTACCATTAGCAAACCCAGACCCCGAGTTAGAAGTCTGTACAATCAGATTCAAGGATAAATTTGGAGACATACAGTCTGAAATGCAAGCATATTCCTTACAAAACTGCCTAATCTGGACCTAATCATGTGAAGACATCAGATCAAACCTATACTGAGGGACATTTAACCAAAGAAAAGGCCTATACTCTTTAAATTTCTCTATACTCTTTAAATTTCTAAATTTCTCAAGGTCATGAACGAGAATGACTGTCTCAGGTGCTCTTCCAGACTAAAGGACACTATAGACACATGGCAAGTAAAGTGATGCATGATCTGGAACCGAAACCTGGGACAATTGACAAAATCTACGTGTCTGTGGATTAGATAACAGTATTTTCTCAATGTTGGTTTTCAGTTTTGATCCTGTCTGGAAATTCATCTCAAATGGCTTAGAAAAAAATACATATAGTGTATATAGAGAAAAAGGAGAGAGACTGACAAAGAAAATGTGGTAAAATGTCAACATTTGGGTGATCTGAGTACATCTGGAATTTTTGTACGGTTTGCAGTTTTTCTGCAAATCTGAAACAATTTCTTAAAGCAGACTCAACACTCAACCTGGGGCTCGAACTCACAACCCCAAGATCAAGAGTTGCACGCTCTACCAACTGAGCCACCCAGGCGCCCCCGAAACAATTTTTAAAATCCACTCACGAAGGCATTCTCCTGCTAATCCAAATAAACATAAAATAGCATAGCTATACATATAACAGTGATCTGTTTTTTTCCTTCCTGTTTGATTTCACAAAGCAGAAAAAATTATTTTCCCTATTTTTCACCTAGTACTCTAGCCAAGTTAATTGTTTTATTCCCATGACACATAATCTTTTCTTTCCTTGTTCTACCCCCCACACACTGGAAAACTCTGGTTTCTAAGAGATTCTGCACAAGATTGAGCTTTAACATCTTTCCATTTAAGGTTGTTAGTCTACAGGGAGCAAAATTCTAACAAGATTTTGGCTTTCTTGTTCCATAAGTATCCCCCATACGTAAACCCAGCTGCATGAAGGAAGACTTTTTCCTAGATAAGAAGAAAACAACTCATTTTCAAATCGTGACAAATAATAAACGCATACATAGAAAAAGAAGCTAATGGCTCCATTAATCTAGTTCCGGGAACATCAATCTTTAAACCTGAAAGAATCTGAGTTAGGGTTTGGAACCTCTTCCCCAGGCTCAGACAATTCCCATTCCAGGAGGGCCCTCTGCTCACATTAGAATAACCTTGCTGTCCTCTGCTCTTGTTTTCTCCACCATCTTATGTTCTCCCGATCTTGACTGCTATTACGCCAAACTGCCCCTGGAATATAATGAAATGGCCCATACCAAAATGTGCACTTGCCACTTGAAGATGAAGTACAACCTGAAGATGAAAACCTATGGAATTCCCTTACCTTCGAGTAGCAGTTGTGTGAAAGAGGCTCCACCGGATCGGGTCCCTGGGGGGGTTGAGGTTACCTCAATGCATGCAGAATATATAGGGAGAGATTATATATCCGGGTTTTTCATTACACAAGGTATTTTTGATGGGTTCTCAGCCAAGATCCACTTAAAAACAAAAGCCACACAAAGACTACAAAAAGGCCACACAAAGTTTAAACAAAAGGCTAAAGAAAGACCAAACAAAAGCCAAAGAAAGTTTAAACAAAGAGTGAAACAAAGACAAAACAAAGGCCAAACAAAGACGAAAACAAAGACAAAAACAAAGGGCAAAGGAAAATCTAAACAAAAGCTAAGCTGAGCTACAGCCATACTATACACACACACAAACCCACACATATGCACACCCCACATCCACACTATATCTCCACATACACTCGAATATTTCAGTCCCCCACCTTCTTCATCCCACATAATCAACACTCCATGTCAAAGCCCTCACCAAGGCTCACTCCATACCAACTCCACGGCACATCAAACCACATGCCAGGTCCAACCAAACCAAACATCAGCTCCAAACCACACACCCTTTGGTGTGTGATTTGGAACCAGAGACATGCATAGAGGAGAACATGAGAAGACATGGGGAGAAGATAGTCAACTACAAGTCACAGAGAGGGATCTGGAACAGATCTTCTCTCACAGGCCTCAGAAGAAACCAACCCTGCTGACACCTTGACCTCAGACTTCAAGCCTGAGGACAGCGAGGCAATACATTTGTTACTTATGCCACTTGGTTTGTGGTACTTTGTTACAGCAACCCTAGCAAACTAATATGCCACAGTCCCCGTAAGTACTATTTTAATTAATTTTCATATTTATCAAAATAATACGCCACCTCACTCCGCTCCATAATCCCACTTACCAGAGGCAACCACATTGCCACATTTAACTTTTTTTTTTAGCTATTTTTTCTAGATTTATTTGCACATTGCTAAATAATTCCACAAACAGCCATTTATATACTTATTATTTATTGTAGGCTTTTGACTTCTTAATGAGGGTTTCATTTTCTTACTCTCTACTCTTTGCTCTCTCTTCTCCTTCACCCACTGAATGTAGTCTTGTCAGTCAGTATATCTATTCCTATAAACATTATTTCCTACGAGGGTGTCTGGGTGGCTCAGTGGGTTAAGCGTCTGACTTCGGCTCAGGTCGTGATCTCACGGTTCTTGAGTTTAAGCTCCGTCAGGCTCTGTGATGACCACTTGGAGCCTGGAGCCTGCTTTGGATTCTGTGTCTCCCTCTTTCTGCCCCTCCCCTGCTTGTGCTCTCTCTCTCTCTCTCTCTCTCTCTCTCTCAAAAATAAATAAATATTTAAAAATAAATAGGTAGATAGATAGATAGATAGATATTATTTCCTACAGAACTTGTAATCAACTCTATTATTTCCTTCCTCTTTACAACTTCATTTTTTTTTTGGAGTTAATAATTATCCCGTTTTTGCTTTCATTTATTTATTTTAATTTGCTTAGTTTTTTATTTATGTATCATTCATTTCTTTCCAAATATTCCAGCAGGTCTCTCAAATATCTATCAATAATTTTCTCAAGCATTCCTATCCGTCAAATAATCATTTCCATCTATTGTCTTCTGTGATTGTCTATTCTCTAATTGTTCTGTTTTTAGACTGGATGCTCTCAAAGCCAGTGCAGGGCGGGGACTCCCTTTCATTGCTTTCCTGTAATAGATCACCAGTGCCCCGGATCCCATGTCATTCTCATTTTTGCTTTGCCCCTCATTTTCCTGAAGCACAACCTCTAGTATCTTCCTTAGAAAGGATATATATGTATATACAATAAAACCATGGTTTGCAAGCAAAATCCATTCTGGAAATATGCTTATAATCCAAAGCACTTGTATATCAAAGTGCATTTCAGGAACCATTGGCTCAGTTGTGATCACGTGACATTCGGTGTCACCTACTACTTGTATTGCAAGACATCGCTCATTTATCAAGTTAAAATTTATTAGAAATGTTTGCTCATCTTGTGGAAAACTCACAGAACAAGTTACTCGCAATCCAAGGTTTTACCACATATGTAAAATGAATCTTTTCGAGTGCTCGAATACCTGAAAACTGCTTTATTCTATTCTCACACTTGGTTGCTTGTTTGTCTGGGTATAGAATTCTGTGTTGAAAATTAGAGTTCTGGGGCACCTGGGTGGGTCAGTCATTCGAATATCTGACTCTTGATTTTGGCAGTCATGATACAAGAATCATGGGATTGAGCCCTGCATCAGGCTCCGTACTGAGCCTGGAGCCTGGTTAAGATTCTCTCTCTCTCTCCCTCTGCCCCTCCCATGCTCTCACTCTCTCTCTCTAAAATCAAATAAAAAAATTCTTTTTAATTTTAAATTAAAGGGGCACCAGTTGATTAAAGGTCTGACTTCAGCTCAGGTTATGATCTCATGGTTTGTGGGTTCAAGCACTGACAGCTCGGAGCCCGGAGCCTGCTTTGGATTCTGTGTGTCTCTCTCTCTCTGCCCCTCCCTGCTCCTTCTCTGTCTCTCTCTGTCTTTCAAAAATAAATAAGCAGTAAAAAAAAAAAAAATTAAAATTAAAAAACAGAAAACTAGAGTTCCTCAGAATTGTGACTGTATTGTTTTTCTGTGTTTTTTTCCTACAGGGCAACTTATTGTTGAGAAGTTCTAGGCCTTTCAGATTCCCATTCTTTTTGTGATTTTTTTAAAAAATATTTTATTTCGGGGCGCCTGGGTGGCGCAGTCGGTTAAGCGTCCGACTTCAGCCAGGTCACGATCTCGCGGTCCGTGAGTTCGAGCCCCGCGTCGGGCTCTGGGCTGATGGCTCAGAGCCTGGAGCCTGTTTCCGATTCTGTGTCTCCCTCTCTCTCTGCCCCTCCCCCGTTCATGCTCTGTCTCTCTCTGTCTCAAAAATAAATAAACGTTGAAAAAAAAATATTTTATTTATTTTTGAGAGAGAGAGAGTACGAGCAGGGGAAGGGAAGAGAGAGGCGGAGACACAGAATCCGAAGCAGGCTCCGGGCTCTGAGCTGTCAGCAGCAAGCCTGATGCGGCGCTCAAACCCACGAACCGTGAGATCATGACCTGAGCCGAAGTCGAAGACTTAACTGACTGAGCCACCCAGGCGCCCCTCCTTTGTGATTTTTAAAAAATGTCTGGAAATGTTCAAGGTCTTATTTTCAACCTAATTGTCCTGAACCCCCCCCCCGCATTCCTTCAACGTGAGTGTTTTCTCACCCCCACTTGGTAGGTCATTTTCCCCTGGAAATTTGTAACACTCTATTCTTTAATTTTTATGTAGTTTTTATTCATTATCCCTGTCCACTTTTTTTCTTCTGCCTGAAAACTTTTATTGGTTGGCTCTTGAAAAGTAATGATAGAAAACTAAATGGATCCTCCAAATTGTTCCTCATTCGTCTCTTTCCTAGCTTACAGTTCTTTGACTTTTGGTTCCACCTTTCGTGAAGTTTTCTTATTTTATTCATTGTATACCATTGTATATTTTCTTTCGGTGATCAGATTTTTCAATTCTTTCTTGTTTGCTGACGTTCCCTTTTTCAAAGCACATAGTCTTTTCTCTAAGCCCCAGGGAGATAGTAACTATACTATGTGGGATTTGTTCATTACTTTTGTTTTGTTTGCTTCTTTGTTGGCTTTGTTCCTTAAATTGAATTAGCGAGCTTATTCCAGATTCCTTCATCCTTCTTTTGTTTTCATCTCTCCTCTTCCTGTTGAAAGCTCTCTCCTTTGTCTGCTGACCTTCACTGTCTCTTTCTGTCCGTTGGGCATTCAGGGGGTGACTGGATGCTCCAAGTACCAGCACAGGGCTTGTTGACGAGTGGTCCAATGGGCAGCCACTCTGGCCTTTATGTGGGCAGATTTGAAAACCTAAGTAGCTGGAAGATTTTCCCCTAGGGTCATTCAGGTTATTCAGGGAGGAGCAATGCGTTCTCCAGCCTGGAAGGAGTAGGGATGTTAGGGGAATTTGAATATCTTGCTACTGATTCTGTGATCGGGAGAGGCCAGGGACCGCACGACTCTGCGGATGTGTCCCCTTTGCAAGCCCTGCCCATCACCTCTGCTCTCCACAGATCCTGAGTCTGGAAATTTCTCCATAATCAACTTCCAGTGACCGGAGCAAGTTGGTGCAGTGAACCTGGAAATCCATTCAGGATGTTGTTAAGCTTATTGATTTATTTTGAGAGAGGGAGTGCTCCTGTGCATGCAAATGGGGGAGGGGCAGAGAGAGAGGGAGAGAGAGAATCCCAAGCAGGCTCCGTGCTGTCAGCACACAGTCCCATGTGGGGCTCGATCCCCTGAACCGTGAGATTGTGGACCTGAGCTGAAATCAAGAGTCGGACGCCCAACCAACTGAACCACCCAGACACCCTTTGAAAGCACTTAAATTGGAATCTCTTCCACTCTGCCAGGTCAGTTACTTCCTCCACCAAGTCTGTATGTCCCCAAAATGGGTTCTAATCGCTCCCCTTTTGGTGTCTCCCTTTCTTGGGGGGCTAAAACTTTTAAAAAATTCTCTACTGCCCCTCTGGAATAAAATATTTTTTTAATTCTTTACTTTTTAAAAGGATACTTTTTACTACTATAATTTTAATAAGTTTTTGGAAGAGAGAGGAAATAAAATAAGCATGTGGAGTTAACCTGGCACTTTTCTACAATACATTTTTTTTTAATTTTATTTTTAAGCAATCTCTACACCCAGTGTGGGGCTCGAACCCGCAATCCCAAGATCAAGAGCTTCATGCTCCACCAACTGAGCCAGCCAGGCGCCCCTAACCTGCCACTTTTAAGCAACAAATGCAGTAATTGGTTTAATTGAGATATAATTTACATACCACGGAATTCACAATTCTGTGATGTAAAATTCAGAGATTTTTAGTATATCCACAAGGGTGTGGAGGCATCACCACTACCTAATTCTATAAAATTGTCATCACTCTAAAAACAAACCCCAACTTATTAGCACTCAGACATAATACTATTTTATATCAGCACATAGAGAGTCAAGCGTTCAATAGGTTAGAGAGTATGGCAAATATTTTGTTAGAGGGATTACTGACAATGAGTATAAAATGAGTGACTCATCTATAGGAGAAAATTACCCTAGGAAAGTCATCGGTGAGATAAAGACATCCCCATGTTTCACCTAAAAACTGAAATGTACGAAATGTACATAAAGTCGTATCCGCCGTTAGATAAGCCCTTCTCCCTATCAAATTATGTATCAAAATATGTGTTGTAAAAGTTGCTTTTTGATTAAAAGGATAAAAGACAAGCGAGAGATTTTCAGATTCCTAACAAGAATGCTATTTTTTTCCTGTAGAATATGGGGGGGGGTGGAGTTTTATAAATAACTGTAAGACCATTTAATTATTACAAGACAATTCGTTGATTACATCTGAGAGAAACAAAAGTCAATGGTTTCCAGTCTGCCCTTCAATCCTCGCTTTCAGAGCAAACCTGTCTCCTCCAAGACTTTGACCTTGGTCTTGTAGATCTTGGACTACACAGAGCCCAACTTTCGATGGTAAACAGAGGATTATGATACCAACTGAGCCGCCAGCCGCTCAGACAAAGCCTCTGTGTGTTCCCAGGCTCCACACCCAATCCCTCTCTCCCTCTGCACTATGCCAGGGGCCAGTCACAATTGTGTTCTGGCCAGTGGGGACCTGCAATCATGTACATTGTGTTCCCTAATTGAGGGTCTGGTTTTGTCCAAGTTGCTGTGTTAAAACCCGGTCTGCGGCAGACATGCCTTTGCTACTCAGCTTCCTGGGCCCTGTGCGTGGATTTAGTCCTTGTAATATTACCGCTAGAGCGGGAAAAGGTGGACACAGGGTAGCAAGATGCAAGGCTTCTAGCAAAAGGAGAGACTCAGAATATGATTGTGTCGGTGTGATGCGTTAAAGAAAACCGGACCCTATCAGTAGGGTTAAGGATAGATTTTATTCAGGAACTATTGCAATAGGGGGAAAGAGACTTTGATATAAACCTGGGTTTAATTCCAAATACAATAGGGACGGTGGGGATTTATAGCCAAGGAGCAGGTTGGAGGAACTGGTGGGTAGAAAATTACCAAGAGGCGAAAGAAAGAAAGAAAGAAAGAAAGAAAGAAAGAAAGAAGAAAGGGACGCCCCGATGTCTCAGTTGTTTAAGCATCCAACTCTTGATTTTGGCTCAGATCACGATCTCACAGTCGCAGAGATGGGTACCCAGAGATGGGGTACTTCTGGCTGAAGCAGCTTGACAGGGTCCTTGCTGCAGGTGAGCCAGGGAGATCAGGCATCCACCTGGAGGTGGTGGGGGTGAGGAATTTGGTCAGAGATGGGCTGGGGGATTCTCGATAAACTGACTTAGCCAGATTCTTGTTCAAGTTGGTCAGGGCAAAGACAGACTTGGAAGTCCCAAGGTCGAGGCCTAATTGGAAAGAGGCACCAAAGGAGCCTGACTGAGGTTGGTCAAGAAGGGTGTCTGTCACATGTCAGCATGCTGCAGTGAGGGACCCCTGATTCTAGTTAGTGACGTCAGTTATCTAGAGACAGGAAATACACACAGTGAGATGCGACCCGACGTTAATGGGAATAGTCTTATTAAAAAAAGAACTGTCTTTGTTTTTAATTTTAGGCTTGCCAAACAGCCAAGAATGTACCATTTTGTTACCTGGTAGTTTGTTGAGAAAGTGCCTTGAGAAAATCACAGTTGCCATGTAATCTGCTTCAAAAATAAAAGTGCCTATCACACTGCCCACACTGTATTATTATACAATAATACCTCTGGCTTCTCTAACTTATTGCCCCTTGACACACTAAAAATCTGGCTTCTGATCCTGTAAATCTAAAGTCTACATTAAGTGTAGACAGCACACACGTGACTGAGAACAGACGATCTTTAACACAGTCTTTACTGCAGTTTGCATCTAAAGTTCCAAGTGACCCTCCTCCTCTTCTCTTGACTCTAAGTTTGGCTTCTGGGCAAGTGCAGCCTCATTGGAGGAAAATCTACAGCGGGTTCCACGGAGCCCGCGCTGCGCCCTCTCATGGGGCACAAGAACCCTGAGATCATGACAGGAGCCAGAGTTGGCTCTTAACCGACTGAGCCACCCAGGCCCCTCCTGTAAATGAATTATTTTAAATTTGGGTTGTGTTTTTGTTCAAAATCCATCATAACTCTGCTCAATAGTCGATGAATGGAGCACCAAACGACTTCAGTGTTTGAAGCTTTAGCAGATCACAATTATCATTAAACCTGAGGAACTTGGTAATCAGTTCCCACCCTGCCCAGCACCTCTCTGTTGAGACCTGCCTCCAGAGTCCCCAGTGGATGGATCGCCCACTTGGCCACAGCACTTGCCTGCCCAGTGATGTCCCCAGTTTCCCTTCCCCACTCTGCTAAGTGTCCAGGCTTCCTGAGATGGCCCCCCACCTCAGTAAATTACTTGTACTAGATTCCTTGTCCCCGGGTCTACTTCAGGGGGATCCCAACCTAAGTACAGACCACAGGATGGTCTTCCCATGAGCCTTGCCCTTTATTCCTTCATAAAATATGGAGCCTCATCAAACCTGGAAGGTGTATCTGCCTCGTAAGGGAAGGCGTTCCCCACCTGGACCAACTGAGCCCTAGGTCATCCTAAACTTTTGGCACGATTCAGCCAAGTGTTTGCTTCTGTTTGCTGCTAAGGCAGATGCCACGACAGTCCTTGGTCCTACAACCAGTTCCTGCTCCAACAGGTGCATTAGCAGCTTCTGAGACTGGGGCCTCTCCATATGAAGGTGCTACCCATCACTCAGTTTTAGATTGTTATTAGCTTCTAGATATACTCTTTTTTAAAATAATACGAACACGGGGCACCTGGGTGGCTCAGTCAGTTAAGCATCTGACTCTTGATTTCGGCTCAGGCCATGATCTCGTGGTTTGTGGGATTGAGTCTTGCGTTGGGCTCTGCAATGACAGTGTGGAGCCTGCTTGGGATTCTCTCACTCCCTCTCTCTCTCTGCCCCTCCCCTGCTCGCTTACTCTCTCAAAGTAAATAAACCTTAAAAAACCTTTTCCTAAAAATAAAATAATATGAACCGATTATGGATATAGTATATGTTAAATTCTATAAATGCGCAACACTGGTTACTAAAGGAAAACCACTTTATGCTTGAACATTCGGGCATTGCAGATAGACACATATCCAACCGTAGTGATTCGTAGCAAAGCCGTGAAGTCCACACTCGTGAGGCTATAGACTTGGTCTCGTGGAACCAGTGACTGGAAGAAATAAATACTGAAGGGCAGGGCACCCAGGCATGCAAATAAGGAACGTGTAGTGTCTCTCAACATCTGCAGTGTCTTTGTTAGTCGCACAAAGTGTGATTTTACACTCTAAGGACAAATGCCCTCAGTCTTTGTACAGATTTGACCATAGTGGGTCACAATCAGAGTTATTTTATAACATGAGATTCTAATCTCTCTGCAAATAATTAACATTTTGAATATGACTTACTTGCAGCGACTGGTTTAGAAGAAAAGAAAAACAACAAGGCCCCAAACCAAGATTCCATGAAAACGTTGGTTGAACACGATCTTTATTTCAGGAAACATGCTGAGGAGATGGTATTTTACGGTCAGTGTTTTCATTTATTCATTTAAATATTTAATATTGTTTGGTTTTTCTCTCAGTAGATTTCAGTGAATCACAGTGTTTGGCATGATAACTTGGTAACTTGTTTTTATTATGAAGAATTTTTTTAAATATACACAAAGTTCAGGGAGAATTCTGTATTTGTTTTTACCTACTTCCAGTAATAGTATTTTCCTTTCTTGTTTCATTTACCCCCCATTTTCACTCCCCCCCCCAGACCCACACACACTATTTTGGTGGGGAAAGAGGGAAAGGATCAGAAGTTTAAACATCAAATTCTAGGGTCACCAAGTGGCTCAGTCTGTTAAGCGTCCTCAGGTCATGATCTCGCGGTTTGTGAGTTCGAGCCCTGAATCAGGCTCTGTGCTGACAGCTCAGCCTGGAGCCTGCTTCGAATTCTGTCTCCTCCTCTCTCTGCCCCTCCCATGCTCATGCTCTGTCTCTCAATAATAAACGTTAAAAAAAAAAAATTTTTTTTTTAAGTCAAATTCTAGGGGCACCTGGGTGGCTCAGTCGGTTAAGCGGCCGACTCTTGGCTTCCGCTCAGATCATGAGCTCATGGTCCGTGAGATCGAGCCCCAGGTCAGACTGTGCTAACAGTGGGGAGCCTGCTTGGGATTCTCTGTCTCTCCCTCTCACTCTGCCCCTCCCTCCCTCATGCTGTCTCCGTCTCTCTCAAAATAAACAAACACACAAAAAAGATATGGTTACAGAGAGAGCACATAAAAACAAAGTTTCTCCTATCTTTTTTAAGTTTTTCTTTTTAAGTTTATTTTTTTTTCAATAACCTCCACACGCATCGTGAGGCTCAAATTCACACAGCAGATCAAGAGTCACATGCTTTTCTGAGACAACCGGGCACCCCTCTAATCTTTTTTTTAAAATTTTATTTATTTACTCTCTCTCTCTCTCAAAATTAGACACTAAAAATTTTTTTTAAGGTTGGGGGGAGGTAAAAATTGGGTAAAAATAGGGATATTATAAAATAGACTATCCTACTTATGTGTTTCTCACATCAGACACGATGGTTGGAAGCAAAAATAACACCATTTGGTGTTCTCAATGTCTATAGTGGGAATACTTAAGACAATTACATTTTAAAAGTGGGAAGCAAAGGGTCGTAAATGGAAGTAAGGTTTCTGCACTTGGCTGATTGAGAAGTTATGTATGTATATTGTCACATCTAGAGCAGCTACCAAACAAATTTTGACAAAACGGTATACTAAAGCACAATATAAATCAGGGTGGAATTCTGCAAATGTTACGAGGAGCCCAAGAGAAGGCCAGAAAAGAGCGACAGAAGAATAAGGGGGCCGGAGATACACTGAAAACAAACAAAAAATCCTCAGTCTCACATTAATCAAATGGCTCTCAAGAGGCTAGATCGTGACTCTATGTCAAGGTTTTGTGTTTTCGTTTTTCATTTTCGGATAAGAGTAATAATAATTGTGAGGAAAACACGCTGCTGTAATAAGCCAGTCACAAAAAAGACAAATAGTGTATGGTACCATTGCGAGGTCCCAAGACCCCCTGTCCAGTAACAGGAAGGTGATTTTTGTATTTCTGGAACTTTGATCACTGGAAGGCAGGACAAAGCAAGCTTTCTAAAATTGCCTTAAAAAAATTTTTTTTAATGTTTATTTATTTTGGAAGGAGAGACAGAGTGGGAGGGGCAGGGGAGACAGAATTTAAAGCAGGCTCCAGGCTCCAAGCTGTCAGCACAGAGCCCAACGTAGGGCTCCAACCCACGAACCGTGAGATCGTGAGCTGAGCCGAAGTCCCACGCTTAACTCACTGAGCCACCCAGGCGCCCCTAAAATTGCCTTTTTTTTTGACAATAAGTGTGGGATTGGAATTTGTCTTCTGTGGAGGGCTTTTCTAATTCTGAGAGGAATCTCCTTATGTGACATGCGGGAGTGACTCACTCGATAAATTATTATACATAAAAATAAATGGCCCCCTAGCTTTACTTATATTGCTAGTTTATTATAAAGGACCTACCAACTCAGGGGGCACCTGGGTGGCTCGGTGGGTTGAGCGTCTGACTCTCGATTTCGGCTCAGGTCTTAACGTCACAGTTGGTGGGATTGAGCCCAGCGTCAGGCTCTGTGCTGACAGTGCAGAGCCTGCTTGGGATTCTCTCTCTCCCTCTCTCTCCCTGCCCCTCCCCCACTCTCTCTCTCTCTCACTCTCTCTTCAAATAAATAAACTTTAAGGGAAAAAACAAAAAACAAAAAACCTAACTCAGGAATCGTCAAATGGAAGAAAAACGGGGAAGAGATATTTCAGTGCAGGGGGTGGAGGGTGGTCTGTACAGATGTCATGTGTCCTCTCTGAGACAGCCACATTCCGATGAGTCCTTCAACCCAGAAGCACTCTACGTTTTTATTGTATTTGTATTTGTATTTGTATTTTTAAGTAATCTCTATGCCCAATGTGGACTCCAACTTGAGACCCAAGATTGAGTCACATGCTCTCCCAACTGAGCCAGCCAGGCACCCCCACCCAGAAGCTCTTTAAAGGATACTTTATTTTCCTTTTATCTTTTTTTTTCTTTTTCTTTTTTTCTTAAATTTATTTCTTTATTTTGAGAGAGACAGAGACAGTGTGAGCGGGGGAGGGGCAGAGAGCGAGGGAGAGAGAGAATCCCAAGCAGGCTCTGCACAGAGCCTGATGCGAGCTCGAACTCACAAAACTGTGCGATCATGACCTGAGCTGAAACCAAGAGTGGGACGCTTAACCGACGGAGCCACCCCGGTGCCCCTCTTTTTCTCTTTATTTAAATCAAGGTTTCATCACTTAAGCACGATTGATTAAATTGTCCATCGTTGCTGATTGAACACAATCTCTGGTCCCTCTTGCCTCCCTGGAGGTCACAGGGTTAGGGCTGTGCTGAAAGTTCTGGCCTTCTGATCACCTGGCTGCTTTCTGGGTGAGCAGCTGCCATCCTGAAGTGATCTAGGGGACCCCACTTTGAGTCATCTTAGCATACAGGGCACTCTTCTTCTCCCTCAGGAATTGCCAAGGATTTTAGGAGCTCTGTGCCAGGAACTGGGGACAAAGACCAAATATATACATATCTATATTTTATTAGACCAAACAAGAAGGGTAGGAAAATTCTGTTAAACTCATTTATCTGCATAAAAGTAGGTAGATACCTCTTCCTGGCCCACTTCTAGACCTATCTAATACGACTTCTATTGACTTTCTATCTAATGGAAAGAAGAGAAAGCCAAAGTAAGACCCCACAGTGGAGACATACCTCTTACTCACAGTGGGTTCCAAGGGCCAAAGCATCCGCCCAGGGCTCCCCGGGGACAGAATTCTACACAGACCGTTCAGAAGTTTCTCCAGCTCAAGCTGATACCTAGATCTGTTGTCAGAATTCTGTATTTAACAATCTATCTTTGACAAGAGCTACATTAAGAATGCATTTGGCATCTTGAATTTGTTCACTCATGCTATGAATAACTGAAACGCAATTTCACCAAACCCTGCTCAATCACATTAGGAGTGATTTTCTGGTGTTTTCTATTTTATTACCTCGCTCATAATGCTATTCCCTTTCTTTATAAAGATGCTAGGTGGACTATTTCATTTGAAGAAGGATTAAGAGTTTATTCTGTGTGGTTTGGACAGCACTTTCTTATATTCATAGGAAAGTGGAGAAATCCATAGCTGTTTCTATAATCAGAATCAGGGAACTTTGCTCTGAGTTTTTAAGTTCCTTTTCTCTGTGATGTACAAAGTGATAATCCTCCTTGGTGAAATCTGAAAACATTTTCCTATTTTTTTTTCTTTTGAGAGAGAGAGGGTGCAAGTGAGCAAGAGGCAGAGAGAGAGAGAGAGACAGAGAGAGAGAGAAGAGGGGCTTGTGTTCTCCTGAAGCGGGGCTCAAACTCACGAACTAGGAAATCATGACCCGAGTCAAAGTCAGATGCTTAACTGACTGAGCCACCCAGACATCCTCCTTCTCTTTTAATGATTATTTTCCAAGATGTAAGTAATCTTTCAGAGCTCTGACGCGGGGATACAGAAGACAGGACTGAGATCAAGGAACAGTGGAAAGTATTCGGAACAATCTTGTGACCTCCCTTTAGGGGGAAAGACCACAAGAAGGAAAAACAAAGGATCATGGAGAGTCCTGTTTTCACCCCAAGACTTTACTCCTTTTGTTCTGTACCACGAGCCCTCTGGCCAATCCTGTATTAAGTGTTCTTTCCAATCACAGCTGTCGCTTAACCTGGCGACAATGGATCTCCCCATTTATTCTGATCCATGCCTTTGGTATACACCCTGACCCCCACCATGCAAAATATGATCTTCCTCTTACCAAAATCCAGAGGTAAAAAAAATCTGCCCTACCTTATGTCATGATAAAGCATAGAGCTTTAGTAATTAGGAGAATGTAGCATTGGCCTAGGGACAGACTCATAGAGCTAGCTGGGGGAAGAACAGAGAAACCACGATCAGACCTTGCATGGATGGACCCTGGATTTCTGAGAGGTAACAGTTCTACGCAACGAAGAAAGGATGGGGTTTTCAACAGAATGTGCTGAGGGTTGTGGCTATTCATAGGATTTTATATACGGTTATGAAACCATTTGACATAAGTTAGAGTTTAAGACCCACAGTGGAGAAATTCTAGCACACCAGGCCCTATCCAAAATGTTCAAACACCCTTATTGGTAATGGCCAGAACCTAGAAATAATTCAAATGACCATTGCAGTTGCTATGGTCTGAATGTTTGTGCCCTCCAAAATTTGTATGTTGAAATCCTACCCTTAAATGTGATGGTATTAGGACATGGGGCCTTGGGAGGTGATTAGGCCATGGGGTGGAGCCCTCAGAAATGGAATCAGTGCTCTTAACAGATAGATGTCACAGAGCTCCCTAGCCCTTCTACCCTGACCCAGAAGAGGACCCTCATTTGACCATGCTGCCATCCTTATCTGAAACTTCCAGTCTCCAGAGCTGTGAGCAATACATTTCTGTTGACCATAAACTACCCAGTCCGTGGTGTTTTGTTACAGCAGGACGTGTCGTGAATGACTCGACAGGAGCATGGCGACTGTTGACGGAAGCACAAAAATAACATCGAGGAAAGGAAACAGATCACACAAAGCATGGTAAACGTGCTATGCTTCCATTACAGGAAACTCAAAAACAAACGGACCCAATTCGAAAGCGGGCAAAGGATCCGAATAGATAGCTCTCTAAAAGAAGGAAAACAGATGGCCAATAGGCAGGTAGTCATCAGGGAGATGCACATCAACACCGCAACGTAAAAGGCAGATAATACCAGTACTGGTGGGGACATAAAGAGAAATCATCACCCACTGCCGATGGGAAGGTAAAATGGCCCAGCCACCTTGGAAAACCGTCTAGTAGTTTCTTAAGGTATAATCCAGCAATTCCACTCCTAGGGACATGAGCAAAAGAAATGAAACCATATACCCACACAAACACTTGTACACAAACGTTCGTAATAGCATTATTTATAACAGCTCAAAAGTGGAAACAACCCAAATGTCCACCAACTGGGAAACAGATTTTTTCAGTGTGGCATATCCATACGATGGTAGGTTATTCCGCAAGAAAAAGAAATAACGCACTGGGGTGCCTGGGTGGCTCAGTTGGTTAAGTCACGAGTCAGACGACTCATGATTTGGGCTCACGTCATGATCTCATGGTTCACAAATTCGAGCCCCTGACGGTGTAGAGCCTGCTTGGGATTCTCCGTCTCTCCCTCTCTCTCTATCCCTCCCCTGCTCTTGTTTGAGGGCACTTTATCTCCCAAAATAAATAAACTTAAAGAAAAAAGTCCTGCCACATGCTACAATATGGATGAATCTTGAGAACATTATGCTCAAGTAAGAAACCAGTCACAAAGGGCTAAGGACCATATGTTGTATGATTCCATTTATATGAAACGTCCAGAACAGAAGGTATCTATAGAGACAGTCAGCACATTAGCAGTTGCCTAGGGTTGGAGAAAGAGAAGGGAGGTGGGAAAGGGAAATAGGGGATAACTGCTAATGGGCATGGTTTCTTTTCGGGATAAGGAAAAGGTTCTAAAATTGAGTAGGAAGAAGGTTGCATAACCGCTTGAGTATATTAAAAAAAAAAACACAGAAATCGCACCCTCTTAATAGCTACATTGTATCGTACGTGAATTATATCTTAATAACGTTGGTTTAAACACACACACACACACAGGAAAACTGAACAACGTATGAATCAAAGGGGCATGTTTAGGGGTAAAACAAAGTCAAGTCAACCAAGCTATCCCCAGAGTAGGAGCTCTGGGACCATGGGAGAAAGGAAAGATCAGAAAACAATTCACACGGTATGTTTTGAGGAAAGCATCTCTATATATGTAGTGAGAGGAAAGCAAGAAAAAAAATAGTTAAAGAAATCACTCCAGCCCTCCTGGGAAGATAAAGCCACCTGCTCGCCCTCCCGCTTCCTTCTGCTGTGAATCAGAGCAGGAGCAGGCCCAGAGCCCAGTGGGAATACGGCCAGCCCCTCGCCCCGGGGAATCTGCACACCGGTCACGCACCTGCACCGGCGGGCACTGTCCCCTCCCTTCCACACAGACAGGGGGCCTGGCCAGAGCTGGAGCCGAGCCCCGCGTTGTTCTCAGAATCCCCCGCCACCACTAACTACTCAGTGCCATTGGGCCAGCTCCTCAGCCTCCGGCCTCTACACCCGGCTTTCCTCTCACCATGTTGAAATTAACACCCTTCCTAAAAATGACAGCGTCCTTCGGGTCCCTCTGCGCGGGCACCTGCCTCTCCCCTCCGACCCTTGGGTTTCCCACCTGCCTCTCACAGCCACCCGCTGGCCTCTCTGCATGGTTCAATATGTTCTTAGAAGAATGCTTCGAGGGGATGGTTATGACCTTTCACGTTTTCCAGAACTTCCTTTACTTTACGCGCTGCCCTGGTAGAATTGTCCTTCGCAACAAACGTTCTGACATCTGGGGCAAAAGCATACAGGTTTACTTCCCAGCCAAGGCCAGAAGGGGGCGTCCTTAGTTGGGATGGGAAGAAGCTAGGATGTCACAGGGGAAACAAGGGCTGGGGGGAGGGGCTTAAAGAAGTGAGGGGGGAGGGCTCACAGGGGACCACATGGCAGATACAGGAAGGGGGGGGGACCACAAGCCCCTGGCCTGCTGTGATCACCCCAAGAGTGACCCTCCCATTCCTGGGCACACAGTTGAGTTGGAAAGGCTTCAAATTGACCCTCTCCCTACGAAGACTCAGGGCTTCAGCTCCCCTCCAAAGGCACTTTTAAAAAACTACCCGGGCGCAGCACGGCGGGTGGTAGGAAAGGGCTCTCTTCCCTGGGAAAACGTTTCTGAGGCCTCAGTAAGCATCCTGGGGCCTGTCGGCCACTGTGCCCTCTCCCGGAGCCCTCTGGGCAGCCCCGTGAGCTTGGTCCGAGGGAAGGCGAAAGCATCTCTTTCTCCTCCACTCCCTTCAGAGGTCTCCACCTGGGGTCCCCCCGTGCCCCCACATCTGGGATACTCAGTCCCCTCAGCTAAATTGAGGACCTCTCCCCTTCCTTCCGCTAAACACACCGGCTTCTCCAGGACGGCCACGCCAACAAACACACAGCCACACACTTAAGACACCCACACAGACACGCACTGTCCCTCCAAGGCCTGTAGATGAGCAGGTGGCCGCCAGAGGACAGAAGACGCCTCTTCCAGAGTGGAGGCATCCTGTCCCGAGGCTGGGCTTTCAGCTGCCTTGATCTTGCGTGCAGCTGGAGAACTGGGCAAAGGACAGAATGAGCGGGGATGCCGGCCAGGCTGGGGGAGGGCAGGAGGGGGGCTCCAAGTCAGCTCATAATCAAGAAGACGCCCCCCTCTTATCTTTTCCTTTCTTGGGCATAGGCTACAAAGGTTCTCGGCCTTTTGCAGAGGTCGGTGGGGGCGCCAGTGTAGACAGAGGAACGGTCATCAAGGAGACGCAGACGGGCCCCAAAGCTCCCACCTCCCTGGGAACCCTGCCTCGGCCTGCTTGAAAGCCTGCCAATCTGGGAGTAAAGAGGCTTATGCCTTTTTCCATGATAGGTACTTTTATTTTTATTTTTTTTTAATGTTTATTTTTGACAGAGACAGAGAGTGGGGGCGGGGGGCGGGCAGAGAGAGAAGGAGACACAGAATCCGAAGCAGGCTCCAGGCTCCGAGCTGTCAGCACAGGGCCCGATGCGGGGCTCGAACCCACCAACCGTGAGATCATGACCTGAGCCAAAATCGGATGCTCAACCGACTGAGCCACCCAGATGCCCCATCATCATAGGTACTTTTTTAAAAAATACTTGTTTGGGCACCTGGGTGGCTCAGTCAGTTAAGCTCCTGACTTCTGCTGAGGTCATCATCTCACCGTGTGTGAGGTCATCATCTCACCATGTGTGAGTTCGAGCCCCGCATCTGGCTGTCTGCTGTCTGCAAAGAGCCTGCTTCAGATCCTCTGTTCCCCTCTCTCTCCACCCTCCCCTGCTTGTGCTCTCCCTCTCTCTCAGAAATAAATAGAACATTTTTCAAAAACTAAAAAAATACTTGTTTACTTCCAGTTGTGTCATTTTTAATTATACCAGTAACTTTGCATCTGCCTATTTTCTTTGTTGGAAATCGAAGTTCAAATACTCTTTGGTATCGCTGTAAACCCCTGTGCCCTCAAGTCCTGCTCAGTATAACCGCTTCTGGGGTGTCTCTCTCCAGGCCCATCCTTACGCTTTATATTCATATACATATACCCCTTAATACATAGGAGTTTTATTGTCTTTGTTTTAAGTTTATCTGAGAGAGAGAGAGAAAGCGCAAGCAGGGAGAGTGGGGAGAGAGAGAATCCCAAGCGGGGCTCGATCTCACGAACCTAAGATCATGACCTGAGCCGAAACCAAGAGTCGGAGGCCTAACTGCTTAACTGACTGAACCACCCAGGCTCCCCAGGAGGTATTTTTTCATTTAAAAAAAAAAAAAATGTCCACGTGACTATATTCGTATACTTTTGCTTGTTCAGCAGTGTTTTTAGAATCCGTTCAGATACATAGGTATGTGGATTCCTGGTTAACCGGCGTACGTCCTGTTTTTATCACATGCACGGACCATCTCTGGTTTTGCCTTTCCCCTGTGGATGGACATGTAGGATGTTCCCAGAGTTCCTGTTATAAACAACGCAGCGGTAAGGTTAGCACTAGCCCCGTGCCCAGCCGGAGGGGCTTAAGGCAGCGGGGGGCTGGAGTGGGGAGGACTCTACCAAGGCCTTTGGTCAGAACTCCTATTGAATAATGATAATTAGAAGCAGACACGCTTTTGGTCCGATAGCTCCTTTTAAATTCTGCCCAACACACCCCTTATTATTGCCCGCGGGGATAGACTGCTCCCTCCCTCTGTCTTCCCGGCAGGAATGACATTTCTTCCTGGTAGAATGACATTTCGATTTTCACGAGTGCGGCCGAATATCTGCTCCAAACTCCATTCCAGAGCGGATTGTTTTCCATCAGCCTTTAAGACACCTTTACTTCGGATTTTCTTCTCTCGCCTGGCCCTCTCAGCCTCCTGGGAACTTTCTCTCCCTCCCCCTGGCCCTGGGACGGGGCTGAGCCCAGCTCTCTGATTTCATCCGGTGGCTCCAGTACATGTTGGTCAATCCGGCCCACATCAGACCCCCATGTCCACAGCCTGGACCCCTCTCCCTGGGAATCCTGGATGGGCTCAGGGTATCTCTGCTTACAAACAAAACGTTCCCAAGTTGAACTTGGCATCCCCAACCCTCTCCCCACCACAGCCCTACCTTCTTTTACTGCCGCTTCCCCATCTCAGGTAGGGCCAGGGGCAACTCAGCCACCTTCACCCTTGGCCCACTGTCTTCAAAGCCCTGTCCCCACTGTCCCGACTGGTCTGTGGTGTATGTTCCTCTTACTTCTAGTTTTAAAAACAGGTCCACAATTCTCCAACCGAAAGGACCGTCTTCTAACCCAGGCCACCTCCTCTCCTTGGTCGCTCAGCCACACAATCTCCTGGCCAGCTTCCCACCCTGGACTTGCCTAGGAACTTCATCCATTGCCCACCCCCCCCCCACCGTCCCCAGAGCTTCCTTCCACACCACACATCTGACTGCACCACTCAACCCTCTCCATTCGAGCATAGAAGCCTCCTGACCCGCTTCCACTCTCCTACCCAGCGCTGTCCACTCCCGTCTCCCCCAGCTCTAAGCTGCACACTAGCTAACCAGAGAGGCTCCCCCAAGTTATGACTTCTCCAGGCACCTTCCTCCCCTCAGCCTGCAACACCCTGCAGACCTTCCTCGTGGGCAACTCCTCAGCCTTCCTGCCCCCACTTAAATAGAGCGTCCCCTAGGGCCCTCCCAGCACCAGCGCCAGCCCCACCCCACCAGTGATGGAGATTAAATTCTGAGTGCTGGGTCATTGAGGGCTATTGGAGGCTGATCTGGGTTGGCTGGGGACCGTTGGAGATCTGTTGGAGGCCTTTGGAGGCTGGCAGGGGACCGTTGGGGATTGGCTGAGTGTCGTTGGGGATTGGCTGGAGGCCTCTGAGTGCCGGCTGGAGACTTTTGGAGGACCCTTGGAGGCTGACTGGGGACCCTTGGGGATTGACCGGATTCACTTGGGGGCTGACTGGGTGCCATTGGAGACTGGCTGGAGGCCTTTAAGGGCTGACTGGGGGCCTTTGGAGGCTGACCCAGAACCCTTGGGGATGGGCTGGCTTTACTTGGGGGCTGACTGGGTGTCGTTGGGGATTGGCTGGGTGCCCTTGTGAACTGAGTGGGGGCCTTTGGGGATTGGCGGCTATTGTAGACAGTTGCTGAGAGCACTGAGGGAGGGAGGCCTGCGCTCAGTGCGGGCGGCCCGAGACAAACAGGGCTGGAAGGTGGAGTCCAAAGGGTAGGCGCCAGGGGGGCCGCTAGTGCCCTGGACCTGGAGTGAGGAGGAATCCGACGGGAGCCCCCAGTCGCCGAGGCCCCGGCAGATGAGGAGCCCCTGTGGTCTGCAGGGCGAGGGCGCCCCCGGGGCAAGGAGCAGGTGGGGGGGCGGAGAGGCTGAGCCCCCTGGCATGTCCTGGGGAGGGGGGGAGGGGGGAGGGAATGGAGGAGGGGGGATGTCCGGTCGCTGTAAGTCCAGGGCCGCCCCTGCCGGGAGCCCCGAGATGCCTCGCGGTGCCGCGAGGGATAGGGGACTGCACTCGGTTCCCCATATTCCTGTGCGCCCTTCCCGACCTGTTTGAGCACAGGCTCCAGTGTTAGAGGCTGTGGGGGACTGGGGCAGGGAACTTCTCTGGCCTCAGCTTCTGACAGCTCTGCTTTCTGAAACCCTCCCCCCAGGGCAGCTGCGTCCCGGTGGCCTTTGTCACCCTGCTTGCTTCCTGAGGTCAGGGCCCGGATCACCTGTGACGCCCAATCTCAGGAACTTCCCTAATTTTTTGTCTTACGGTTAGTTGCCTTTTGTCTCCTCTCATCCCTCCACGGGGTCACCGCGGCCCCTGCATGTGCTCATGCCTTTCTGTACCCAGACTTGGGGAACCTTCACATCTTGAGACTGGGCTTGGACAGGGGACTTGCTTTGGCCAATAAGACAATAGCAAAGGTGATGCAAAAGGAAACTCAGAACTTGCCTGCTCCTCCTGAAAACCTGCCTCCCTCCATTCGAGCAAACCCTGACTCTTCTGATACATGGCATGGTGCCCATAAAGACCCGGCTGAGAGAGAATGATCCAGGAATGATCCAGCTCCCAGCCCTCCTGCCACCTGACCCCAGACATGTGAGGAAGCCCAGCCCAGGTCTGCTGAGCCTGGCCCGGACCAGAGGAAGCACCCGGCGGAATCTCGACTTCAAGTGTTACTGAGTTGAGGTACAGTGCCCTGTGGCAACAGACGGCTTGTATACTATTCAAACTCTTTGTTCTCCCCACTCTTCCCTCTTCCACCTTTCTGTCCGGACCCTGTCACAGCACCTCCACATGAGAGTTTCTAAAAAAGCATTTCCCCAATTATTATTATTTTTTTACATGGAGCCCCCTGTGTCAGAATGGCCTGGAGAACCTCTTGGAAATATGGAGTCCCGGGAATTGCCAGGAATCTCTGGGAGTGCAGGATGAGAATCTTCAAGTTGACAAGTTCCTCTGTGCCTTAAGACAGGGTTGGTTTTTTTAATTTTTGTTTTAGTTTTTAAAAAAGTTTATCATAAGACATGTTAAAAATTTTTTTAAATATTTACTTACTATTGAGAGAGCGCAAGCCAGAGAGGGGCAGAGGGGGTGGGGGAGAGAAATCCCAGGCAGGCTCTGTGCTGACGGTGCTGGGTTTGAACTCGCAAACTGGGAGATCGTGACCTGAGCCAGAATCAAGAGTCAGACGTTTAATGGACTGAGCCACCCAGGCGCCCCTCACGAGACATGTTTGGACAGGTCCCCTTCCTCATCCACAGTCGCTGCGGGGGTCCGATTGCCCCATCCAGATGTTGACCTCAGAAGATAACCCTGGAGAGTCTGGAAGACGTCAGCAGTACAGTGTGCGACCCTGAGAGCTGGGGGCGCCCAGCTTCCCCTTCTCCTCTCCGTGGCTCCGTGCTCTGCTCCGGCCACTCGCAGGGCTGACTCACCGGGCCAGCCTTCTCTCAGG
The DNA here is from genome assembly GCF_022079265.1 of Lynx rufus. Taxonomy (NCBI): domain Eukaryota; kingdom Metazoa; phylum Chordata; class Mammalia; order Carnivora; family Felidae; genus Lynx; species Lynx rufus. The sequence continues at coordinate 7,398,693 of NW_025814867.1, read as the reverse complement.
CTGATCTCTCAGCCCAGGCACTTCTGAAGACTGAAAATGAAGCGGGAGGAGGAATCAGGGCGAGGTCTCGGAAAACGGTCCTCCCATTCGATTGACTTCGCGTTCAGGAGTTCACTGAGGACGTCAGTTTTACAATAAGTCTCTCTCTGCGGTGCTCCTGAGCTTGCTCTTCTAAGAAAAGGGGCCCCGGATCCGGGCCCTAAAGAGAAGAGAGTCAACCTTCTCTCCACCCTCTGCTTTACCATCTCACTCCTCCAGAAGGTGAGTCCCTAGGAGGGCGCTTGGCCCAGGCCCACCACCACGTCTTTTCCCTCCTGCGGGCTCTTCCCGGACTGGCTGAGGGCGAGTGCTCAGAAGGTCTCGCCGGCTGCCCAGCCAAGTGCTCGCTCACGGGCTACCCGCTTGTGGCTGGAACACTGAAGACCGAGGGCTGACCTCAGTGACTTAGAACAAAGGGATCGTGTGAGCCGTGAAAACCCTGAGGTGTCCTGATCCCCAACACGCAGCTCCTGAGCAAAGGGTTCCCCACGTCCAGGCTTAGACCAGACTTGGCCGCTTCTACCAAGAGCTTGTCTGACAAAGACCTTGACAGACGAGGTTGGATTTAGCCCTTCACCAGTGGATTTAGCCACCACGGAGGCGGGACAGGTGAGTTTCCTAAGCCCATGCCGTGGAAACAGACAAATGCATGAACGTCAACACAGATGATAGAGTTATGAAGGCCCGGTTGTGACAGTAGCCGGGACAGGGACGACCCTTAAATCCTCCATAGGTGGCCCAAGGTTCGGTGCCTTTATCCTACCACTGCCTGTTTCTGGACGAAAGAAGAAGCCTTAGCTGTTTGTCGGTCACTGGGTCCTTTTTCCTTCAAATATTAAGTGTCCCCCCAAAGCTACTTTTCCCACCAACCTCCTTCTTGCTGTTCTTTTTCCCCAGCAGTCACTTGGACTTGGGACTTACACTTGAGATCCAGCATCCGTAGACAGACACCCTTCTTTTTTTAGACAATAACCAAGCCCAGAGAAGGGACCCAAAGAGGAATTTGGGGAGGTGACATCTGAACTCTAAGAATGTTATTACTCTTTCTTGAGAAGGAAGGAAACAGTCGCTGGATGCCTGCCACGTGCTGTACCTCCTGTGGCTGGTCATTTCACAAAGATGTCCTTTGTCCTTGAACGGCCTCGGGTACACATTGCCATCCTTGCATGTGTGAGAACATGGACAGAAAATGCATTCCTTTCTTTGCAGGAGATGACGGCCAGTAGGTGCCAGTGGGGTTACAGGTACTTTAACTAAATTGCCTCCAACTAGTTCTCATGACTCCTGCTGGAAGACCACCGGATTCGATTCCTGCTTTAGCTGTCCTCCGATGGACTGAGGTTAACAACAGATAACGGCTACAAAAAATGGAAAACTCATCCAGTGGCTTCATTCTTGTAGGGGTCAACTCCCTTCCAGGATCCACTTTCCACTTACTTTTTTTTTTTTTTTTTTTAGTATCTTACAGCAACAGTTTTTGACATTTCCCCCACAGAGATTTTAATAGTTATCCGTGCGAGATCGTCTGATAGAAGCAGCTTGGCCATTCCAAAAGCGGGTCCAGTGTGTTAGCAAAGTTCTGTGAAATACGGGTCGAGTTTCATGACTGACCCTTAAACTACAGATGGCACTTGCACAGGAAGGTTGCCCTTTAGGTGCCACGTTTAGGGGGGTGCCTGGGGGGCTCAGTCAGTTAAGCGTCCGACTTCTGCTCAGGTCATGATCTCACAGTTTGTGGGTTTGAGCCCCGCGTCGGGCTCTGTGCTGATGGCTCAGAGCCTGGAGCCTGCTTTGGAATCTGTGTCTCCCTCTCTCTTTCTCTGACCCTTCCCCGCTCAGGCTTTATCTCTCTCTCAAAAATAAATGAACATTTAAAAAAACAAATAAGTGATTAAAAAAAAAAAACGCAAAACATGTTTAGGACTCTCACTGGAAATAGCTTTGGAACCAGATTAGAAGTCATAGAACCTGGTCTCGTTCATAAGAGCCAATTTCTGTTTTCCATCCCAAGTGGTAATATGCAGTTTAACTGCCCTTTTATTTGCCTCATTGATTCCAAACTTCTTTCAGTTTTTATGAGAAATTTAGTTCATTCTCTTATAAGGATTTCTCACCTTGGAAAATATTTCAAAGCCCCTTGAGCTAAGGACTTTGAGAGGGGGGCACCCCAGAGGAGTTCCAGGGTGGTAATAAGCTGTCACCTCCCAAGTGGAGTGGCTAAGCTGCTGCCCAAGGGGATTCTTTAGAAGGTAAGAACAAGAACTCAATTAGATTTATCTGGGTTGTTCCACAAAAGCACACCTCAATCTGGGATGTGTATAATATGCACCAGGTTCTTTGTGCAGAGTTAAACTGGATATTCTTTACTGAAAATTTTCAGTCTCATATTTAAGGTGCTGGTCTCCTGAACAATGGTAGATGGCATTTTAACAAGTGGTTGGGGTCTGTGCTTTGGCAAGTAATGTACTAGCGTGGGTCCTGGAAGGTTCGAACGAAATGAAATCGTCTAAGACAAAAGACAAGAAAAAGCAACCCAAGATAGGGTCATTCTGGGCCTGCTCAGACTGGGATGGCAACCGGGATGGGACAGCATGTCCTTCTCAGCCTCAAGAAGGTGTGGTGAGAAAGACGCCCGTTCCCAACCACGCCTTCTCATTGTGAATGTCCCGCTCATCTGAGTTGGAGGAAGTCCTCTGGTGATACTGAGCCCCCCGGATTGCCCATCACTGGCAAGATACGAGGGGTTCCAAGCAATTCCTTGTGAATCTGTCACAAAAGGGACGCTTTCCCCCCGGCCTTTGACCTGTCTCTTGGTGGATCCCTTGTGAAGGTGAGAGCCCGAGTGACAGGTGAGAAGCCACGTTTTAAGCACCGGGTGTCACGTTCTGGTCCTGAGCACCAGATCTCAGATGGTGGGAAAGGCACAGATCCTCACCAGGGTTTGGAAAATACTAGCGAGGAAACGTCACATGCAGCGTTCCTCTGCCCTCCTGTGGTTAACAGGATGACTGATAGTGACCTGTCAGGTGCCCTGCTTAGGTTTGTGGATTTAGATGAACTAAAGCCATAATTCCTCCACTTTCCCAATTTAGATGGTAGTCTCTATTACAGGCATGGGTAAGGTGAAAGATACAAATTCTTTGAAAAAGCAAATGGGAGGTTTTTCTCAAGTACTGTATCTTTAATTCATAAACCAACCATTTTACAGGAAAAAAAGAAGTGGTATAGATCTCTCTCTCTCTCTCTCTCTCTCTCTGCTTTTTAGTGCCTTCACATGATAAATGCCTTTCTATTTGTCTTCTTTCCAAATTGCAGGGTAAATTCCTGGAGGGTAGGGAATGTTACTAGCTCTTTGTCAGATCCCATGTTCCTAGCTCAAGGAAGAGCACATTGTTTTCAGCAAATATCGTTGAGTAGCAAAATTACAAGGTGTAAGAGTTTACAGTATTTTTCTCTTTGTTTTTGCAGCACTGGCAGGCAGTGGCTTTTTTATTTGATCACCTTAGGCACAGATTATTGCCGGTAGAGGGGATCGTATGCTACCAAGACCCATTTCCTTTAAAAAATACATTTTTTTAACATTTATTTATTATTGAGAGACAGAGAGACACAGAGCATGAGCAGGGAAGGGGCGGAGAGAGGGGGAGACACAGAATCTGAAGCAGGCTCCAGGTTCTGAGCTGTCAGCACGGAGCCTGACGCGGGGCTCGAACCCACAAACTGCGAGATCATGACCCGAGCCGAAGTCGGACGCTTAACCGACTGAGCCACCCAGGCGCCCCTACCAAGACCCATTTCTCGTGGCATGGCGAAATGCTCAAAGCAGTGAGCCTTGCCGCCTCTCCCTGGATATCGAAATCAAAACAGGTCAGCAATTGCTCTCTACCAAAGGTGAAAGGCAAAGAAACAACCATGAATCAGATTAACAAAAGTCAGTGCTTTGTATGGTGGGCGATGATACTCTGAACCCCGAACTCTCTTTTGTCGCTACTAACCCTGCGAGTTCAGAAAATGTCCCTGTCATGTGGTCCCCGAGCCGCAAGGATTTTCACGATAGCTGTGTTTGTAAAAGGAGAAATTTTGTAAAATGTGAAAAATAGGAAAACAAACACACAAACTACGTGGTGGCCACGTAACAGTTCATTACATAACTAACCTATGCAATAGGTACGAACGCTAAAATATCACGGAGAAGTGCTTACCGTCAATTCTGTAGGAAAGTCAGCTGGCTCTTGTGGTGCATAATTGCCTAACTGCATCGCCTGAGAAGTTCATTGCTATGATACAAAGGAGCGGCGATAGCGGGCATCCGTTTCTTTCTGACCGTGGTGAAAATGCCTCTAGGATTTTCCATCGCAGCAGCTGTCTATTGTGGAATGACCAACTTTCCCAAAGTGAAGCTGCTTTTTCATTTCTTCTGCTCACAAACACTCAAGTGTCGACAGAGCTTGACAGGAATGACTTCCCCTTGGCTCCACACGGCATCCGCGGAGATGGCTCAAGCTGAGACCGGACCATCCACTTCCAGTCCGGATCACCCCCACGACTGGAAAGCGAATGCAGGCTGTGGGCTAGCAGCGGCGGGTCGCGGGTCTGGGAGCAGGGGGACTTGCTTCTTCTCCAAGTGGGCTTCTGCCCTGGATGATGGCTGTGTTCCCAGAACAAGTGTCCCAAGAGACCCAGGCCGAAGGGGGTGGGCACTCTTATGCTCTATCCTTGGAAACCACCCAGCATCATTTCCACTGTTGCTTATTAGTGGAGGGAGTCGCAAAGTGCCACCCAGGTTGAAGGAGGACACGGATTCCACCCATGAGATAGTGGCAAGGTTGCATTATATAATGAGTGGGGATGAGAGACATTCTTCTATTCTAAATTGTTTTTAGTGTTTCTTATTGAGAGAGAGAGAGACAGAGTATGAGGGGGGTGTGCAGAGAAAGAGATAAGGAGACACAGAATCCGAAGCAGGCTTCAGGCTCTGAGCTGTCAGCACAGAGCCCAATGTGGGGCTCGAACTCACCAGCTGTGAGATCCTGACTTGAGCTGAAGTCAGACGCTTGACAGACTGAGCCACCCAGGTGCCCCGACATTCTTCTAAAGTTGACATTTTAACCTCTCTTATTAACAAAGACATTGAAACGCTTGATCTTCGAAATGCACCCCCCTGCTCTTTGTATATATTTTATTGAATGCTTTTTTTTCCTCTTTTTGGTTTTTACCCCAGAAATTGGATGCTTTCTTCATTTCAATAATGTTTACCACCAAGGAATGCATCTCTAAGGATGTTACTAAATAATGCCAAACTGTACCAATTTATACGCCCACCAGGGAGTGTGAGAGCTCCTGTTCCAAGCCCTGTTACCACAATCTGATTTTACCAGATTTCTTTCTTGTTGATGGTAGGTTTGTAATGGAAAAGAACACGTGGATCCTACTTTACTCTCGCCTTCCTTCATGCCATCTTTCCAAAGAGTGAGAATGTTATCTCCTTTAAAGTCTGCCCCTTCAGATGCATAGCTCGTAACTGTTTGACTTGGTTATACAGAAATATCTGGCCGAGTATATGGAGACCTGAGGTAGAATGTGCCTATATTAGCAAAACTCTGGATCCTTCCATTTCTGCTTTAGTGGCTGGCTAGAATTAGCTGGAGTTCCTGTCTCTCGCATGACTTTGCTCAAAGCAGTCAAAAAATGGTCAACATAGGCCATCATTCTGGATCTTTCCTACCATTTCCCTAATGCTACATAATTGATCAAATTGTAGTCCACCCTCCAAAATAATGCAGGTAATAAAACCTGACCAAACATTCTACCACCAGGTAATCTGAGGTACCAGTTTCCCAGTCTACGCCCAGCTACAAAAATCAGGGGACCTGTTACTATGGAAGAAGGAAGGATGGACATTGGTGGACCACGAGCACTCTTGGCCACAGCCTCCTTCTGGCATCACTTTTGCCCCCCTTATTAACTTTTTTGTTTTCTGGAAAAGTCTTTAGATTATCCCAGTTCTTGGATAACAGAGCTGGGTGGACCATTCATTTTTCTCATTCGACCGTCTCCTGTCACCATTGATGGGAACACTCAGGTATTCTTGTCTCCTTGGCTGCTTTCAAGAACACTTTCATTTTTGGTGTTTCCTTGATTCCTCAACAACGTAAAGGATATGTTTTTAAAAATTGATCCTACTTGGTACACAGTGGGATTCCTGAATTTGTGGATGCATGAGAATTTCAGAAAGTTCTCAGCCTTTTCTTTTTGACACCGACTTTCCTCATTCTCTCTCTCCTCTCCTGCTGCAATTCCCAACTAGATGTTTGACGTTTTCATTTTACCTTCTGTGTATCTTCTCTTTCTGATTTTCTGTCCCTCTGTTCTCCTTGTAATTTCTTCCTATGTTTTTCTAGTTCACCAGACTTTTCTCCAACAGTGTCTTATTGTTAAATCTGCTCTGTTTCTTTTAAACTGTGATCATATTTCTTCATTTCTAAGTTGCAAATGCAGAGTAGCCATAGACATTGTTTTGAAAACCAATTACTTAACAGAATCATATCCATATGAAATGATATACACTAATACAAAAACAAAAAGTCCTCTATCAGGGATTTTGAAATAAATGTCAAACCAGCCCTTCATTCCTTCAGGCTTACAAGCCTGTGAGGCCCCGGGCACGGTCCTATGTATGGCCATGATGGTCTGGAGAACTACTTTCCCAGGCTCAAGGCTGTGCCTTTCTCTTGCAAAGCATAAATTGAAGATACCTTTGGGTTAGGATAGGGCATTGGGTAGAAGGGAAAACAGAGGTCAATGGCTGAGTAGGTGGTGGAGGGCCTTTTGGTGGGGACATGATCATGGGCACTTCTTGGCAATGTGGGGTGTGCCTTGTGCCAGTGTGAGCTGAGCCAGCCACCATGGAGAGGGGAAAGTGCTCCTTGGGCCATTGTCTTTCATTAAGGGTACGGCGGGGGACGGAACTGGGGTACATGTCTATGCAGTTGGAGATTTTTTCTTGGTCCCCAACTCATTTCCAGACATATCTAAAGGAGAAGGGAGAAAAAATGTAGGTGAATTTTCCAGGGGGCAGACAGGAGATCTACACCTTTCACATAGCAAGGGCTCCAAGAGACTCGATGGCCTCTGGTAAAGGCCCCCAGCCCCCCATGAGAGTAAACCTCTCTCAGCTCCACTTGGTGAAGCTGCGTGGAGACTCCTTCCAGAGGGGTTTCTTCGTGTTCTTTTTTTATTCTCCCCCACGATTCTCTCCATTTGTTTCTCTTTTCTATAGCCTAATGCCTAGGATTCTTGTTTTAGGCAAACCTTCTCCGTGTTCCCATCACTTCTGTCCCCATAGAAAATGGTTTCCTTGTTAACTAATGACTCGCCTCCCCGATCAAAATATATGCCACAAGGTCCCAAGCTTTGATTTCATTCACTACTCTATCCCCAGTGCTTAGCATAATGTCTGGTCTAGAGTAAGTCCTTAATAAATATTTGTTGAATGTTGAATTCTGATTTTACTTGAGATTCTTGGCAGAGATAAAACTGATTAATTCTTGGGTTATTCCTAAGTGAAGCCTGCTGCACTTAGCACCAGAAGTATGACAGGCTCTGCTCTACTCAAGGAGTACAATGTGTGGCTTGGAGGTTTGGCGCAGGTTTTTCATGGATGGAATTTAGTAATGCCATCCTTGCCTTGCACAAAAGGTCTGGACTGCTCAGGCAGGGTCAGAAGCCCCATGGCAACGGTGACATTTACCATCGGATATCTACATTATTTAGAATATGGATAAAGTTGTTACGAGATCCCTAAGAGTAGTTTCGTAAGGGGTACGGCTTAAAACATCTTGAGTACCTAGGAATAAATTTATCAGAAGATGTGCAAAACCTCTCCAGGAAAACTTATAAAATTCCATTGAGGGAAGGACATAAAATGAGAAACTGGCAAGAGATAAAGGTTGTTCATGGATCAAAAAACTCAATGCTGTAAATCAGTCGGCACTGCCCTAAATTATAGAATCAATGCGATCCCAACTGGGTTTATAGTAGAACTGTACTAATTGTTTTAAAAAACGTATATAACAAGGAACCGATCAGTAATAGCCAAGACCCTCTTGAAGAAAAGAAGGCAGGAGGATTGCCATACCTGTTGCCATAATAGATTATGAAATTCCAATAAAAAGGGAGGACAGTGGGGCACTGGCCCAGGGACTGACTCACAGAGCAGAGGGTAGAAGAGGGAGGCCATGGGATCCTGCATGGATGGGCCCTGGACTTTGAGAGGCAGGGGTTCTGACCACTGAGGAAAGGACGGTGTCTTCAATAGAAGTTACTGAGGTTCGTGGCTGTGTTTTTATAGGATTTTGTATACGGTTGTGAAACCATCTGACGTTATCTGGTGAAGCTGGAGTTGAAGGCCACTGTGGGGAAATTTTGGTGCACCGGGATCAAAAAATGTTCAAAGGAGCTGTGTTGACAATGGCCAGAACATGGAAATAACCCAAATGGTCATTCAGGATATTGATGTCATGGACGACTCTGTAGGAACATGGCAACGGGGATGAAAGGCACAGAAATAACACTGAGGACAAGAAGCAAATCACACAAGATATGCTATGTTTCCATCTACAGGAAGCTCAAAAACAGGGAGACTAGAAACAATCCTTGAAAGGGCCCACTTAGCTAAAACAATCAAGTGAACCAAGGGATTGCAGGAGAGGAGCCCTGTGACTTCTCGGGACAAGGAACAGGACGTTCCCATGGCAACCTTCTCAGGTCCTGGCACCTTTCTGTTTCAAAACCTCCATAAGGATTGCAGAGGCCTTCGTTTGATTCTTATTCAAGGATATACAAATATGTCTTTTGTCATCATCTGCATATATGGTGCATTTGACAATTAAAAATTATTTTTAAATTCTGTACTAACAAAAGACAATGTGACACGTAGAATGTTTACTACGTGCCCGGACCCAGGGTAATTGCTGTGCACAGCAATCCCCGAATCACATCCCTATGAATATCCCCATGCCGGAGTCACTTGGGCCACTTGATGACATTGTCTCTTGCCCAGAGCCACACAGGAGGAAGGGGCTGAGCAGGGCTTTCATCGTCTCAGGCGTGTTTGATTCCAAAGCCCGCTTCTGCTATCCTACCTAGCGGCACATGAGGTCAAGAGTAATGCAATGGCCAGGGTCCCTTCACGGGTCACTGGGATATATGAGGGTGTCCTTCGTGCTCGGCCATGACCCAGACCAGACCCAGTCTCACCCGCCCACTCCTCAGAAGACCACAACCCAAGCCAACCTCAGGGAGTACAGCCCGTTCCTGAAACGCCACGTGAGCCCGCGGCTCTGACGGAGGGGAACGACTAACACCCTAGTGAAGTTCAAAGCAGGCGACGCAGCTGCCTGTGCTGAGCCACGTGCCACCGGACAAGGCGCCAGAGAGTGGGCACCTCAAGCCTTGGTGGGAGCCTCAGGCTTGCCAAATGGAGTTTGCCTCTCCAGCTCCTTCTTAAACGCTCAGTAAATCCCTACCATTTATTCTTAACCACTTGCTCTGTTCAGGGAGTGCTTAGTGCTGTCTCCCAAGTGTCAGATTCGGTATTCGGCTGAATCCAGTGGGGATGCCGATTTGCCCTTGCACTGGGATGCGAGACACGTGTCCTACGGAAGGAGAAGTCCCCAAGGTATTTAGGAAAGCGGGGGGAGGAGAGGGGAAACTCTACAGACCTCTGTATGGAATTGTTTCTATGAGTTTAGAAGACAAAACCCTCGACGTTGAAGCCGGAGGCTTAATCGCCGCAGGTTAAGCATTGTTTCCACAATAAAGAAAAAAGCCGTGTATTATTCACAGCAGCTTCCAGGGTCAGGCGGGACAAGAGATCTGTCTGGGAAGACCGTGCCTGTGTGACTAGAGGAGGCCCACTCGGCCAACTCAAGTGCAGTACCGGGGAGGGAGGGGTCTTCCTCCTTGATCCAGTACTGGTCCCTGAAGACTCAAGGCTGCCAACGCCCATGGGGGAAAGCCCCAGTGGCAGGTGGCAGGGTGAACACTTGGAGGGGGAGATTAGTCACTTAGATTCAGCAGTGCTCGGGCACTGACCATCGGGTAGGCACCACTGAGCCGAAAACCGGGTGTTTGAATTAGTTTAAGATGCTTTTCCACATCGGGCTGGCTCAGAGGCACTGGCCTGCAGCCGTATTGGCCCGGAGTGGAGTGACTTAGGTCTGGGCCACCTTGGGTCCTGGGTTGGGGCAGAATCTCAGTTGACATGAGGAACAGAACCTAATTCTCCTGGAGGCAGCGAGGAGGGTGTGAGGCCCCGGGCAAGCTGAACCCAAGTAGGATCTGTGAGAAATTCCATCTGGGATCTGGCTGCATCACATCGGGCATCAACCAACTGGGCCAAGGGAATCCCGTCTCTGGTCTTTTCGGTCTGGGGTTCAAGTTGAAGAACTTAGATTCTAGGGGGAAAAGGCTGTTTGTGGAACTGCTGTGGGAAGCCAGGAGGCAAGGGCCAGGGCAAGGAGCAAAAGCAATGCAGACAGGTGCCCAGGTTGGAAGGCACGGGCCCCTAGTACACACGGCTTGAGGGTAGGGATGGGAGCTGGGCCAGCAATTACCAGTCAGCATGTGATGTCAGGACTATTTTCTGGAACAGACTAAATTGCCAGGAAACCTAGTGTTTTCCTAGTCCTTTCGGGAACAGCCTCCTCCACCTCCTCCACCGCAGAATCTGATAAATGAGCTCTTAGCACCATTCACGCCTCCTCTGAACCTAAGGTCTTCCCCGTCCTCCTCCCGCACCTGTCCCTCACTCCAGCCATCCTGAATCCAGGAATTGGTGGGGTCGACCATTTGGCAGCACTTGAAAGTGCCACGGGCTCAAGGTCTAAGCACATCAGAGCTCTGCAGGCCAACGGCAGAGGCGTCCTTGCTCTGAACAGTCAGCGCAGAATCCCCACGAAGCTACTGATGCTTGGGCTACGGGATCCCTTCATTGCCCCTCCACCCGGGAAGGAGCCCTGGGAATAAGGGAACGTGAACACACACAGCTCTTCCAAGAGGGGAGTGAACCGATGTAAATTCAGGCTCCTCAAAACCTGGGCCCACCCTATTTCTCCATTCTCATTTTTTTTTTTAAGTTAGAGTGGGCACGTGAGTGGGGGAGGGTGGAGGGAGATGATCCCAAGAAGGCTCCGCTCAGCACTGCTGGTGCAGAGCCCAATGTGGGGCTCAAACCCACAAAGCTGAGATCATGACAAGGGCCAAAACCAAGAGCCTGACGCTTAACTGACTGAGCCACCCAGGCATTCCCCTTGTTTTAATGGGTCAAATGTTATTGTGAAATCAGGAAAGCTGCTAGACATTTTAAACAATTGAAAATGTGTAGTAAATGGCAAATATGGAGAACATCATCTAATGCCCTTTCCATACACCCATACAACCCTCCTAGAACCTGTAGGCAAGCTGACCTGGTGACAGGCTGGGGCCCTCTAGTGGCTCCAGAGTAGAAGGCATCCCACCTGGGCCCTAGGCAGGTTTTTCAAATGCCAGATGTTATCCAAGGTTTGGCTGCGTAACTGGCATTAACAGCAGGGTGGTGACTGAGAATCAATTTCCTTCAGAACTGACTCGGCACAATGTACCAATGCAGATGGTAATACAAGAATATTGGGTCGGACCTAGGGAAAAATATTTCCAGGGTTACCACCTATTCACAATTATTTAAATCTACTTTCACAACAGCTGTTCCCTACGCAAAAGGGAAGCGCAGGGAAACTCCTAAGAAAGCAGCACTGTCTTCTAACTAACGTGGACTTTAAGATGTGTACACATACAACGGACTACTTGGCGATGAAAAAGCATGACATCTTGCCATTTGGAACATGAACAGAACTGGAGGGTATTATGCTAAGTGAAGTTAAGTCAAAGACAGGTACTTAACAGAAGACCACAGGGGAAGGGAAGGAAAACTAAGTTACAGAGAGGGAGGCAAGCCCTAAGAGACTCTTAAATACAGAGAACCAAGGGTTGATGGAAGTGGGGGGTTGGGGGGGGGAGACAGGAACTGAGGAGAGCACTTCATGGGATGAGTACTGGGTGCTGTATGTTCAGTAGTGAATCACAGGAATCTACTCCTAAAGCCAAGACTACCCTGTAGACACTGTATGTTAGCTAACTTGACAATAAATGATCAAAAAACAAAATTTTATTTAAAAAAATGGAAAAAAAGAGTAGGCTTTAGAAGTAAAAGGAACATCAAGACCTGAAGTAATCCCAGGCATCTTGATTTGGGATGCAAAACAGACAGACATGGACCCAACTTATAGAAACGGTTTATTTTCCGTCAACCTTATTTCCATTTTGTTTCTCCGCAGAAGAGCAGCTCAAGACCACTCGGTGGTGGTTCCCACCCATTCGGTGGCCTGAGCAGTGGGGGCTGCAGACCAGTCTTCCGTGGCGGGCTGAGCGCTCCAGTCCTCTGTTAAGGAAACACCAAAGAACAGTCAGGCCCCTTCAGTGTTCTCGTCACCCTACCCCCACCCAGCACCGTGCCCTGAATCCCACCAGATACACATTTCAAAGGACAAACACCCGAGGCCAAACCACTTCGAAAACACCCAACTCCCATCTGTCAAGTCAGCAGCTCAGCTCTAGCACACTGGGATGCAAACCTCAGCTAGACGCTACACAGCCAGGGAGATCCTTCAAGCTAGACTAAAAACGCCCCAAGATGCAAGCCGCCAGCCTGAAGCGTCAGGACCCGTACCGGTGGGGAACTGCTGGATAGGCACGGAGGGCACCTGCACGCCTTCGGACCAGTCTGCGACCTCAGGCTGCGTAGCAGTGAACTCAGGAGCTGGAGCAGTCCATTCACCCTGAAATTCCTCCTTGGTCACAGCCTTTTCGGCAGCAGCCTGCTCTTCCTTTTCGATCTGGTGAAGACAAAGCGTACAGGGACCAGTAAATTTTACTTCTTGAGCACAAACCAAGAGGTCTGATGGACTTACGTGTCCACAAGCCTTTGGGGAGCAAACTTACCTCTTCAGGATCCCTATAGAAGTAGAGGTCAGGCATGACCTCCCAGGGGTGTTCACGGGAGATGGTGCCACGCATGCGCAGAACTTCCCGGGCCAGCATCCACCACATCAGACCCACCGAGTGAGCTCCCTGCGGGAGCGCCAGGTGTTAACAAGTGACGCTTGGTCAATCCCCAACGGCACGTCCTTCCCCAATCCACCCATCTGTCCCATCATCCAGGTCCTCGGTACCAAGAGACAGGAGACCCGTCTCTTGGTTTGCAGAGAGTGTACTTCTAACAGAGCACTCCGGAAATTCGTCTCAATCTTGATGGCCACTGGAACCAGGGGGATTAAAACACAACTATCAAGACTCCACCCATGAAATGAAATACCTGTGAGTGCCTGGACACTCACTGCTGTTGCACTGTGAGTGCAATAGCACTGATACTGCTATTAAAACATCTCTTTGGGGGATTCTTACACGGAACCAGGGTTTTGAGACCCAGGAAACCGGGCCGATTTGAATCACAGGCAACCCACCTTTTTAGGATTTCATAGCAGTTCATCCAGTTGCTCTGAAAACAGAAAGGCCTAGTAATGCCCGAGAGGCCCAAGCAGTTAAGAAATACGGAGAAGAGCAGACGAACACACACGCCACTTAAATGATTTCTCCTTAAAGTTCTGACACACTCGAATCATACTTGTAGCAAGAATTACTATCAAACTCCACTCACTGGGCCAGAGACCCTTGTGGTGTTAGCGAAAGACTTGCCCCTCGTGTAGCACACTACCTACACTTGTGAGTTCATCGGCCAGAGCCTCAACTCCAAGCTCTAACAATGTGCAGAGGAATGCCCAGCTGTTTCCGTAGCGCTCTCGTGAGCTCTGGTGAACGTCACAGCGTTATTACCTTGTTGTTGCAAGGGATGGCGATGTCCACGTAGCGCAGAGGAGAGTCTGTGTTACACAGAGCGATGGTAGGCAGGTTAACGTAAGACGCCTCGGTGAGAGGCTGGTGGTCAGCCCTGGGATCGGTGACCACCAGAAGTCTGGGCTCCCGGAAGGCTGCCTGGATCTGGTTGGTGAAGGTTCCGGGAGTGAAGCGGCCAGCAATAGGAGTGGCTCCGGTCGCAGCAGCAAACTTCAGCACAGCTCGCTTGAAGAACGAACATCGAGAGTTACCAGCGCTCGAGAAATGGCATCGCAGGAACTCCCCCAAGCGTCCGTGTGCCGACACCCGGGTCTGTAACCGCCGAAGCGGCTCCCTTCCAACAGTGAAAACATCAAAGCACTTCAGACACCCAGTAATTCTTTGTCCTCCGCGTTCCCCGACAACTACTTGCAGAACTGGGGCCCAGAAACAGTAAGCACGCCCCACCCTCTGATCCTGTCTGGAATGCTCTCCCCACTCCCACCGGCTGGTTTCAAGAACCGGGCAGGTCACTCGTGTGCTTCCACATTGTTCACAGGGCCGCGATGACGAGTCAACACAGCACACAACAGTGCCCGACACACCAATAAGCACTTCTCTGCTCTGGTCGAATTCCATTGCAGCTACCCTATACACCACAGCAACATACCCTTCCTTTTTACCCCGTAAAACTTATTTCCTGCATCCCTAAAAAAGTCAGAGTTACGTCTTTTCTGCTATGTCCCAAGCTCCCTGCAACACTGCCTGGCCAATACAGATGCTCAGTAAATTTTTGCTAAGGAAAGCCATGAGAGTGGTCACTGGGTCCATTCTACAGCAATACTTAAGTCTTCTACCATGCACCAAACTAGGGGTCCTGATACAAGTCAGCCTCTGGAGAATAACCCCCTGCGCAAAACACATCTTCGGTTCGTGGCAATCAATTTTATGGTCAACCTAAACAATACAAATGAACCTGTCTTACTACACGATTTAAACATCTGTCAAAATCCAAGTCAAACATCTTTTTCAAATTAGAATCGGGGTCAATGAAATCCTTGCTAAACCTCCTGTAGTGGACTCGAACACATGTTTTAAACTCTTCAGGTCCACTTATATGTGGATATTTTTTTTAACAGCACTCTACAGTATTTTCCCTTCTGGCTTATTCTTTAAAATACAGTATGTAATACATACAGCATACAAAACGTGCTAATTGACTACTTAGGTTATTGGTAAGGCTTCCAAAGGTATTGAAGGCTATTAACAGCTGAGTTTTGGGGGAGCCAGAAGTTAAAACAGATTTTTGACCACGTTGGGGGTTGGTGCCCCTAATCCACCGTGCTGTTCAAGGCTCAACCATAAATCAGTTTTTAAGGAATCCACTGGTTTTCTCCACAGAAAAACAAAGAATTGTCAAAACAGAAATGGGGCAATACAAGTTTTACCCATTGGCTATTAAAAAAACTAAGTTATTGGGGCGCCTGGGTGGCTCAGTCGGTTAAGCGTCTGACTTCAGCTCAGGTCACGATCTCGCGGTCCGTGAGTTCGAGCCCCGCGTCGGGCTCTGGGCTGATGGCTCAGAGCCTGGAGCCTGCTTCCGATTCTGTGTCTCCCTCTCTCTCTGTCCCTCCCCCGTTCATGCTCTGTCTCTCTGTGTCTCAAAAATAAAACAAAAAAACATAAAAAAAAAAAACAAAACTAAGTTATTTACGTTAGCAAAGATTTCTACTCTTGCTTGGAGACTTGGATGAGGACTGGCACCCTATTAGAAAACCTTTCTGAAAAATTCTGCAGTTGGCACCAAAGCTTGGACCCAGTGTTTCATCATTTTCAAGAGAAAAGTTTGACTACAGAAACATATGATAAGCCATTTTTACAGGATTATGTCAGGACCTAGCGGCACAAGAAAACACACAGGAAAAACAAAGCTCAACACTCTACCAGATGCCGAGTAGCGTGTAAACTGAAAACACTGAATCCAGGCAATTCAAGATTTCTAAAAACCAAGCATATTGTTTCCAAACCTGGCCAGTATTCCGGGATGATATGACACTGACATCAGCTGGGTTTTCAATGGCAACGATGGCCCGAGCTGCCAGCAGAAGCTTCTCCCAGGTTCTCTTCAGATTGATGATGTAGATACCTAGGTGATGGCAGAGAGCTCTGTAGTACCAGACTTAATTTTCAAGTGGACTTTGTTCTAAAAGGCTGAATGTGGCAGCGAGTACTATCAATCTCCAGTCACAGAGGCAGGCTCTACTGGTGTTAGCGAAAATCCTGCAATTTATCTAGCACACTTCCGACACTCAGAAGTTCATCGGCCAAGGCTGGCCTCCACCCTGAGCTTTAATAGTGTGCAGCCTTAGTTCGGTAGACAAAGTGCATCTTCTTGGTCCTTTCCTGCCCTAAGCCTCCACCAAGGCCCCATCCAGATTCCGGTAAGTTCTCACCCACCTCCTGGTCTCCAGCCCCACTTTCCTTACAACCTGTCTCAATGCCAGATTTCACCCCAAACTGCTTCACAGCACACAACCCCCAGGCTTAAGTTCTTCAGTGACTCCATCTGAGCTTGAAGCACTGCCTTGCCCAACGTACCTTCCAAAGTCTTCACAACCTACCTTCCCTTTTCTAGTACCTTCCAAGCCTCCTCATTAAGGTCTTAGCTCTTGCTCAACTTTACTCTCAGAATTCAGTTGAACGAAGGGAACGCCTGACCGGCTCAGTTAGAACATGCGATCCTGGGGTCAGGAGTTTGAGCCCCACATTAAGTACAGATTACTCAAAAACAAAGATCTTAAAAAAAATAAAATTCAAATGAACCTGCTTTCAGTACCTGTGAAATACAAGACACTATGGAAGATAAACTAATGAGCTTCCTCATCATTTATACATCTCACAGCTCCTTCATGGCCCAACCTAAGTCCCAGAACCTATCAACTGACATACTCTTGCACTGGAGCCCAGAAAGCGGTCCTTCCAAAAACCACCAGTACACTTTTGTTTCTTGTTTTGTAAAAAAAAAAAAAAATTAAAAAAAAATTTTTTTTAAGATTAAGAGATGCATGCTGTATCAGCTGAGTTGACCAGGTGCCCTACGTTCACTTAAGTCTCAAAGCTTACTTCCGATGTAGACATCTGGTTTCATTTATTACTTAGTTGGAACGCCCTCCCTCCCAAATCAAAGCAACAACTGACCATCACTTTTCCTTTTGTAGATGTACTGTTCCATCTGGAAGTCAAGGTTGGTGCCACCTAAGTGGGTTCCTGCGGCAAGAAATTTGAGGACATCCTCCTCCTTCATTTGCAGGACATCAAGGGCTCCGGACATTGTGAAAGTTTCCCTTTAAGTTACGACGGGAACCTGGAAAACAACGGTTAACCATCCAGCTATTTTCAATTCATTTCAGTGGGTTATGGGACCAGGTGCATTCTAACTACCCTGGCGAGCCAAGCAACCTATTTGAACACAGCCCAAGGACCACACCTTTTACAGTAGTGTAATGGAAAAAGACCCAACAGAACAGACCAATCCCACACATTACACAATTGCGGCACATCTTGAGTGCGTGGAGATGGGAAAAACACCCAAACAATTAAGCAAAATGAAAACGGTGATTTGCCACTTAACATTCCAGGGGGCAACCGGGAGTCGAGTTACCGATGAGCAAAAATAACCAGATGCGAACAAGTTTATTTTCAAGCGGATTGAAGGCAGGGCGCTTCACAATTATTTCTCTCTACGGTCACAACTGATTTTCTACAAAACCTTGCCAGGTATCTTAACGCGAACGGGATACATCAACCAGCCCAAATAGCTGTCGTAAACCGGGACCGGGGCCTGAGCTCACGGCCGGCCGAACGCCGGGGTCCGAAGCAACTGCAGCGCGGTACGCTGATCCTGTTTGCTGCGCCACGGCCGCCCAGCCGCAGCCCGGCCCGCACCCTCACCCGGTGCCCTGGCTCCAGCACGACCTCCGCGCGCTCCGGGGACACTGTGGGAACCCGCGGGCCCGAGTTCGGCCACGTGCGGGCGGCTGGGCGCAGAGCCAGAGACAGACCCGCTTTGCCTGCTGGCTTCCATCCCCAGTCCTCGCACCCCTCACTCCAGCGGAAGGCTATTTTAATAGCCTTTGGAACTATCTGGGGGACGCCGGGAACCCCACAGGGGACTCACGCAAAACAACGCCGTATGGATCCCTCCCTGGGTAGCGCGGAAAAAGGCCGGCGGCCGGAAGTGACGTCCTTATATACTCCGCCGCCAGCCAATGACAGCGAAAGCTAAGCGGAAGGGTGAATGGGCCGCCTAATCCAGCGGGGCCTTTTGCGACGTTAGCGCTTTGCGGCGCCGCGAACGAGTTCCGCGGCGCGCGGCCACCTCCGCTGTAATTCATCAGGGACCTGCCGCTGGAACCCGAGTCGGCTTTCTGGTCCCTGTCGTAAGTTGAAGTGTCTTTACGTAGGGAGCCATGTTGAGCACAGCGTGACAAAGTATTCGTTCAACAAAAGCCGGAGAAGTTATTTTCATTTCTTGGAGAGCAGTTTATCAGTACGTAATTCAGATTCTGAAAGTTCGCTTACAGGAAATTTTCCTGAAAAACTTAAAAGGAAAACACTACAGATGGCAGGTTTCTTTTTCTAGAGGAAAAGGAATCAATATCGATAGATGAGTAATTAAAAATTCATTCCGTTCATATAGTACTATGCAGCCACTAAAGACCTGCAGGGTGAGGGAGATTATTTTAAAAAATTGAAGCCAGTATTAACTAAACTTCAATAAAAAAAAAAATTAAAGCCCTGAACATTAAAAGATGATGGTAAAGAGACGGCCAAGTTATTAACTTATGTATTGGGTTTCCATCTTTGCTGCACTTGCGAATCACGTGGAGAGCTTTTAAACATGTGCCCAACCCAGATTTTAAAAATTATATATATATATGTGTATATATATATATATATATATATATTTTTTTTTTTTTTTTTTTTTAAAGAGAGTGCATGCTCGGGTGAGGGGGAAGGAGGGGAAAGGGGGAGAAGCAGAGGCAGAGGGCCTGAGCTGGGGTTCGAACTCATCAGCGGTGACCTGAACTGATGTCAGAGGTTTAACTGGCTAAGCTTCCCAGGCACTCCAAAAATCTGATTTTTTAAATGGAAGTATTGCCATAAAACATATTTGTATATATTGTGAAATGATCACCACAATGAATCTAGTTAAAATCTGTCACCATCCAGTTACAAAAAGTGTGTTTTTCTTGTGATGAGAACTTTTACCCTCTTAGCAACAGTGAAATACACAATATGGTATTATTAACTATATTACATTCCCAGGACTTAAAAAAATCTGATTCTTATAAGTACCTCCCTAGATAATTTTAATGTGTAGCCAGGCTAAGAACCACTAATATACTAGTAGAGAAACTGGGTGAGTTTCTTTTCGTCTCATTTTTAGCATTTTTGAAATTTTCTGAGGAACACAGGTTAAAAAATTAAAAAAAACAAAACCCCATTGCAGCTGATAGAGAAGGAATGAAAACTTAGGAATGGCTTTAAGCATCCTTAGAAACTGCTGAAAATATCTGGAGACATTTTGGCTCCCAAAGAAAAAATAGCTATGTGGAAAATAGAACAGGTGGCTTTTAGGGGCAGTTTTCTGTCACTGTATTGCATGACTTCTCTGGAGGGGCTTCCCCAGCCACCTCAACAGCTCCCTCCCATATGCACGCTGGAGTCCCAGGACTACTTCCTTTGTTGCAAGAAGGACATTGTACTGGGGCGCCTGGGTGGCTTAGTCATTTGGGTGACCAGCTTTGGCCCAGGTCATGATCTCACAGTTCATGAGCTCGAGCCCCGTGTCAGGCTCTGTGCTGACAGCTCAGAGCCTGGAGCCTGCTTCAGATTTGGCGTCTCCACCTTTCTCTGCCCTTCCCATGCTCATGCTCCGTCTCTCTCTGTCTCTCAATAGTAAATAAAACGTTTAAAAAAAAAAGACATTGTACTGTAATTATGTTTGGGTGTTTGTCCACAAAATAGTATTTTTCTCACAAAACAACTTTGCTCTTGAGAACCAATCCGCGTAAGGAAAATCCTTGGTGAGGAAACGAATCGACAAAAGTCCAAAGATGAAGAAGGTACTATAGTAAACCACGGTGGGGAGCCCATGGCCCAAGAGGCACTTGTCAAAGAAAATCTGTAGCAAGCAGCTAAGTGTCCTCCCCACCTTCCAGGGTCCCCAGTCGTCTGCACAAGTTTCTGCAACATTTTTTATCCGTGCCTGTTTTTTTTTTTAATTTTATTTATTTATTTATTTTTTTTTTTTTTTTTTTTTTTTTTTTTTTGAGACAGAGAGAGAGAGAGAGAGAGAGAGAGTGGGGGAGGTAGACACAGAATCCAGAGCAGGCTCCAGGCTCTGAGCTGTTAGCACAGAGCCCTTTGCGGGGCTCAAACTCAAGAGCCATGAGATCATGACCTGAGCCGAAGTTGGATGCTTAACCAACTGAGCCACTCAGGCGCCCCCTCCCCTCCCCCTGTGCCCTTTTTAAATAAAACTCTCGGAATTTCCTTTGGCAAACTTTTGATCTTGGGCATTCATATTTAAAAAGAGAAAAACTCGGCTTAAGTTTTTTTTCCAAATGCAAAATTGTGGTAGGGACTGTAGTTTTGGGGGGATACACTTCATGTGGCATTGGATGGCTAGAGGAGACCCTGTTCTGGTTTACAGCCGAGAGAATACGGAGGACACCAAGTTGGCCCCAGGCTTCAAGTTCATCTTGGGCACCTTCCCACCTCCCTCTCTAACCTGACTTCCTCCTTGCTCCTCCTTGACCTGTTTGTCTGGTATGCAGCCATGCTCCAGTCCTCTCCAGGAATCTTACCTGCCGTGGCCTGAGCAATGTTCCAAAATAACTGTTCCCTCCTTTGCCCC
The DNA here is from genome assembly GCF_022079265.1 of Lynx rufus. Taxonomy (NCBI): domain Eukaryota; kingdom Metazoa; phylum Chordata; class Mammalia; order Carnivora; family Felidae; genus Lynx; species Lynx rufus. Next base: position 7,377,803 of record NW_025814867.1, on the reverse strand, counting down.
AAAGCTCATTCATTCCCTTAGTTAACTGGCATGGGCCTGTTTGTTGAAAGGATTCTGTCTTACAACTTTTCTCTCTCACTTGGCACTTTTTGTCTTGTATTTTCATGCACTGGAATGTATTTCATGCACTGCCGCATTGCTAACTGGGACTCTGAACTAGTCACTTAACCTGCCTCAGGAAACGAGCTATTGCCTGTGTTAGCTGCTGCCGTCCCCCTGAAATGAGTCCCTGGGCCTGGAGTCCCAGGATTGCACAGGATGCAAAATGAACAGAGAAGGCTCACCTGATGTTCATATTTTATGAACCAAGGTGACGTTTTAATGGTCTATAAAAAAAAAAAAAAAAGCAAAGTCACATATCAAACATCAAAACTCAAAAGTTTTCAAAATTAAATCACACGTATTTAGACTTGAAAAATCACATTAACTAAAAAGGACACAATTGTCCCTGAAATGGAGACAGGCCTGGAGATTCCGGGTTGCTTCAGTCATCGTGACCCTCAGTCTTCAGAGCATTTTCACCGAACACCTGCATCCTCACCCAGGCCCAACGGTCTCACACAACTGCCAGCTTGAACCTCTAGGATCAGGAATAGCCACACCTGCCGCATATTCATGAACAGTTTATTAAGAGGCCGAAGTTCAGGGAAGTCCAGTGACTGGATGAGTTCTCAGCCGAGCCAAATCTCCTTTTATGATGTGGAAACCAGGGTTTAGTATAGTCCAAAGTTACACGAAAAGTGAGAACGCAATCACAACGAAAGCTCATCTTCAGCCCGGAGTTTGTGAACTCTAAGTAAACGCAAGTCTACATACAGTTTTCCTTCTGGTGGGATGGGACCCAAGCCGCACCCTAAAGAATGTGTGGTGTAGAGAAAGCACACAGTGGGAACAAAGGACGCTTCAGGCAGAAGGGAGAGAATGAACCATAGTTCATTGTTCAATGAACATAGCCAAGAGCATTCATTCAACATTCATTAACCCACAAGCCTGATTCTGTGAGAGGGGATGCCTGAGGGGAGGACAAATCATCCCGTGTGGTCAAGACCCAGGACAAACGGGCAGTACAGGCCTGACAGAGAAGGACTTGGAATATTCTCCTAGGGCAATCTGAGTATATTCCGCAGGCAGCGGGGAGTCAGAGGATTATTCACAACGGGATGGGTTTTGTAAAGAGATTTAAGGGAAATGTAGGTTGACTTCCAACTTAGGGAGTTAAAGACGCCACAGGACAACCAGCCAGGTGGGGATGGCCGGAAGGCGGCCAGATGCACAGAGGTAATGAGGCGAGGTCTGACGAATGGACAAAACAATTAAAAGACAGAGACTAGTCGTTCACCAAACATTCATCACATCGCTTCTGTATGTCTTAAGGCACCGATGGAAGCTGGGATACAGCAATGAATGAGACACACAGCCCCTGCCTCTCGGAGCTTATGCCTGAACTGGAGAGAGATTCGTGGCCACTGCACGGTCCTTTGAGTACAGTGGTGCTAAATGCTGCAGAAGAAAAGCACCGGGTCTGTGAGCACTCGGGAAGAGCTGACCTAGCACGAGGCCTTGGCGAAAAACTTTCCCGTGCGAAGGATGCTTGACCCAAACCCGGAGGGGCGGAAAGGACTGGAGTGGAACAGAGCATCCCAGGCAGAGAAAACAGCATTCAGAGGTACCGCGCAGCAAGGGAGAAGCTGGGGAATGGGTGGCGGGTGGAAACACGAGGCATCAAGGGCAACAAAGTACAAACGAAGACACCCGGGTCAGACTCGAGAATGGCTTATGGAGTCAAAAAGGAGACGAGTCTGGCTGCAGACAACAACATGGGGGAAATCGGGCGGGCCAGGACAGGACTACACAGAGACAGCTCTTGAAGACTAAGCCAAGAAAACGAGGATGAACGCCAGCACCAAAGTAGGAGAGGGTGGAGTGTCATCAGTAAGGGAAGCACATTATAAAAATGGTCCACAAATCGAGCTGGGCTTCCCTGTTTTGGTAACAGCTCAGGAAAGCCCATTTTCAACAACAGTGATCTTTTCAAAGAAGTCAGATTATTTACAAGCGCCAACTATACGTGGCCCAATCTTGGAAAAATACACATATATGCAAAACAAACTGGAGAAGTACAACTGGTGACAGAAATAACCCCAAATGATAACCATTCGAACCGCGCTACAGACGCTCTCTGTTCTTTACACCGTCGGTTATAAAGCAGCCCTTAGTTTTTCATCCTCCCGACGTCAAAAGTACACAGATTTAGTTAAAGTCGATTCCATGACAAGTGACACTTTTATGGGTTCCTCGTGTAGATGAAACTCAGTGTGCACCACTCTGTTATTCACCTGGAAGATTAAAGTACAAACTGTTCAAGAGCCCTGAGAGAAAGCCTTTTAGTCAACCCTACGGCGTGAAATGGCAGAATTCTATGCATTTCGGAAAGCAACATGCAAATGGCGGTGGAAGGAGCATGGCCCCCCAAGTGCCTGGAACGCAGCTGTCTGGACTCCAGGGTCCACAGACCTGGGTTTGGTCTCAACTTGCCCCTGGGGATGAGTAGGCAAGGGAACCTGCCGTAAAATGAAAGGGTTGGGTTATGTTATGTCCAAAGCACCCCGTGGCCCTATAATCCCAGGGTTGGCTGTGAGCACATCAGCCACCCTTCCACGTCACTGGGCCGTGAGGGCCTTTAATGCAAAGGCCCCATCATGCTCATTTATGGATTTTTTTTTTCTTTGCCAGTGTCTACTCAGCAAGCACTTTAAAAATAAAGGGTGTTCGGTAAAGGCTTAATGAACGTCGGTCAGCCAAACAATTTTTCAGCTAGCCTTAGCTACGATGGATTTCCATTTACAGTTGGCCAAATCTGTCTTTATTATAACATTGCTGAGAAGCTGACAAGAAACTGTTTTCTCAGAGAAATGGAGCGATAGAAAATACTCGGGCATTTGGTTGGAATGAGTGTCAAAATTGTCTGTGGTCCCTCCCTTTCACGTCCCACCCCCACCAAACTCTGACCTCAAATGAGGTGAGAAGGAGTTTGAAGGGCTGTTAAGCATCATATGTAAATTATTAAAATTAAATCTTTCTATTTTAAAGAAACAAAAATAGTTACCATACCTTGGGCAGGTGTGGACTAATTCATATGTAATCGTGATTAGGGCATGAACTCTAGAAGCACTCTGCCCAGGCTGGGGTGCCAGCTCGGCCACCGACTCGCCCCCATCTGTCACAGGGGATGTGAATCCCAGGAGGTCCCTGAGGGGTGTTGGAAAGCTTAACTGGATTCGTATCTGGGAAGCGCAGAGAATGGTAACCGGCGTGGAGTGAGCCACGCAATCGATGTTAGCCTCGCTGTTACTGGGCGCTTCTCTGATCTCTTCTCATTAGCTCTCTGTGGGCGTAAACCTCTCAGAATGAGAAGAAAGTTTCTCTTCAATCCTGATACGATAAACTACAATAATTGGGCCATTCTCCAAACTAGGTTTCGTGTGCAAATCCACCGCCATTATCGAGCACGTGTTCATTCAGTGAATGTTTACTATGGGCTACAAGCTGGGGAGACAAATGTGAGCTGGAGTCTGTCCTTGGAGATGTCCTAAGGCTCTGCCCTCTCTAGGGGTGCTGAGTCGGGCCAAAGCTGGCTGCCATGGTGGGCTACACAGCAGGCAGGGTCTTTAAAGCTCACCTAATATCCAATGCCCTTCTATTAGCAAGGAACGGAAGGTGTCATTCTGTTTCCCTCGGCAGGTGGCTCAACCATGTTTTCTGAATGCTACGGTCATTGTAAGTCATGATCGGCCCACCACTTCTAAGCAACTTTTCAGTATCTCTCCTATTTTCATGGGTAAAGCCAACCTCATGAAAATGCTCCGATCAAGTACATGAATGAAGCACGTGTTCACTTAGAATCTACTTACTTTGGTGAAAAAGTCAGCGATGTGCCACTTATTTCCATGCTGTTTAAAGACCTCAGCCATCGCTTCAATCATCACCGAGCCCGTGCGAGGGTGCCGTAAAGCAACGTGATCTACAAAGTGAAAATATTTCGTGTGTTTTCCTCCTCTGGTTGCACCGAACTTTTCTTTTACCCATAGTGAAACCTGTAAAATGGTTTTGAACTGAGAATACGGAAGCATTCTTGTATTAATAGGAGTGGGCCTGGGTCCATAAGAGACACAGACACAGAAAGAGGAAGCACTGAGCCTCCCAGGGGACTCCTGTGACCAACAGCACGTAAACCCTCAAGAGGGCAATTCTCTTCTATCAATCAATTTTTATTTTTTTTTTTAAATTTTTTTTTTCAACGTTTATTTATTTTTGGGACAGAGAGAGACAGAGCATGAACAGGGGAGGGGCAGAGAGAGAGGGAGACACAGAATCGGAAACAGGCTCCAGGCTCTGAGCCATCAGCCCAGAGCCCGACGCGGGGCTCGAACTCACGGACCGGGAGATCGTGACCTGGCTGAAGTCGGACGCTTAACCGACTGCGCCACCCAGGCGCCCCTATCAATCAATTTTTAAAATAAAACTTCTCAAATATTCACAAAAGGAGAAAGCAAAGTTTAACAAACTCCCATATAATCATCCCCCAGATTCAACAGTTATCATTTTGCCATATTTCCTTCATTTATCCCTTCTTTCTATATTTCTTAATGTTTATTTATTTTTGAAGGCGGGGGAAGTGAGAGAGACAGAGACAGAGACAGAGAGAGAATCTTAAGCAGGCTTGCACTATCAGTGCAGAGCCCAATGTGGGGTTCAAACTCACCAACTATGAGCTCATGACCTGAGCTGAAATCAAGAGTCAGATGACCAGGGGCGCCTGGGTGGCGCAGTCGGTTAAGCGTCCGACTTCAGCCAGGTCACGATCTCGCGGTCCGCGAGTTCGAGCCCCGCGTCGGGCTCTGGGCTGATGGCTCGGAGCCTGGAGCCTGCTTCCGATTCTGTGTCTCCCTCTCTCTCTGCCCCTCCCCCGTTCACGCTCTGTCTCTCTCTGTCCCAAAAATAAATAAACGTTGAAGGAAAAAAAAAAAAAAAATTTAAAAAAGAGTCAGATGACCAGCCAACTGAGCCACCCAGGTGCCCCGTCTATTTTTTTTTTTTTATTTCTGACTTTTGCTATAGGATCTTAAGCTAAGTACCCCCCAAATACATCAGTATAGAATTTATTTTGGGGTCCTCAAAAAAATTTAGTGGAATTGTTTTTATTAGTAGTTAGTAAAAAACATGAAACGTTGTCTTTTTTTAGTGTGGAAATTTGATGGGAATATCAAAATCGTACCCTCTGATAATAAATCTAGGTTGGAACAGAAAAAAAACATGGATACACCTTTGCAATCTCAATATAGGCAAAGGTTTCTTAGAACACAAAAAGCATAAGCCACAAAAGAAAAAGATGCTAATTTGGACTTCATCGAAATTAAAAACTTGTTTTTTGAAACACGTTATTAAGAAAATGAAAAGCAAGCCACAGTTTGGGAGAAATATTTGCAATACATACCAGGCAAAGAACTTGTGTCCAGAATATATAAATAATTCTCAGGGGTGCCTGGGCGGCTCAGTTGGTTAAGCGTCCAACTCTTGGTTTCGGCTCAGGTCATGATCTCCCAGTTTGTGAGCTCGAGCCCCACTTTGGGCTCTGTGCTGACAGCACAGAGCCTGCCTGGGATTCTCTCTCTCCCTCTCTCTCTGCCCCTCCTCTGTCTCTCAAAATCAATAAACTTAAAAAAAATTAAAAAGAAAATAATTCTTACAACTTCATAAGAAAACCAACAACCCAACAAAAAATTGGACAACACACACGAACAGACATTAAGCAAAGAAGATATGTGAGAGGACAACACGTACGGGAAAAGATAATCACTAGGCCTCCAAGAAATGCAAATTAAAACTACAAGGTGATACTATTCTATACCCATCAGACTGTCTAAAATTTAAAAACAGATCAAACCAACTGATAATGAGGATGTGAAGCAACTGGAACTCTCATACGCTGCTGGCGGAAATGTAAACAATACAACCACATTGAAAAAGAATTTTCAACTTGGCAGTTTCTTTAAAAGTCAAACACACCTACTATGTGAACCAACCATTCCACTTCTTCGTATTTACCCAAGGAGAACAAAAACATACGCCCAAAGATGTACACACGTGTGTTCACAGCGGCTTCATCTGTAATAAGCAAAACCTAGAAACAACTTAAATGTTCAGTAACAAGTGAATGGCTGAGCGCATTGTGTTAACATTGTGTTATATTCACACAACTAAATACCACTCAGAAATAAAAAGGAATGAACCACTGATATACAAAACGACATGGGTACAACCCGAAACCATTATGCTGAGTGGAGGAAGACAAGAAGGGAGGGAGGGAGGGAGGAAACCTACATGCTATATAATTCTAGTCCTATAAAATTCCAGAAAATATAATCTAATCAGTGGTAACAGAAAACACAATCGTGGTGACTCAGGGATGGGGATGGAGGTAGGGACAGATTCAAACATGAAGAAAACTTTTTGCGGTGACAGCAATATTTGCTTATCTTGATCATGGTGATGGTGTCATGAACACATACTTCCATCTGTTCGAATGGTACACGTGGAATATGTACAGCTCATACTTCAACTATATCTCCATAAAGTTGTAAACAAATCCACAAAACGTATCTGTTTAGTATAGGAACCATACAGCAATTTCAGTATTGTCCCTCTTGGAGTAAATCTGAGTCAGAAACACCACATCACGATGTTTGACAATCCATCCAGTGTTCTTCAAACTGCAGGTTGCGGCCCAATTATCAGCCAACAAATCAATTTAGCACACTGAAACTGTATTTTTTAGGGGCGCCTGGGCAGCTCAGTCAGTTAAGCATCCAACCCTTGATCTCCGCTCAGGTCATGATCTCATGGTTGGGAGTTCAAGCCCCATGGCTCATCCCATGCTTGGGATTCTGTCTCTCCATCTCTCTGCCCCTTCCCCGCTTGTACTTTCTCTCTCTCTCTCTTTCTCAAAATTAATTAATTAATTAATTAAAAAAAATGAAACTGCCTTTTTTGAAAATGGGATAAAATGGGATATAGTAGAAAATATTAAAGTACACCAATGCAGCAAGGGTAGCTATAATTTATAAAACTAGTGTGTTACATGTGTATTTATACTTTTACATAAATATATGTGATAGACTATAATGAAGTGTAGATTTTATCAATTCTAATATTGAAATTTTCTGCCCCCCCCCCCACTTAGGCATCTCTGAAATCTGGATGTGTTATATAATCTCTTCCGTGTCACAGAGTAATTAATTGGTAGCTCCCTGAGGACACAAAATAATGGTATGCCTTACAATCAAGGCATTAGATTTGATGCAACACAATAGCTCTTTCTTCCTGTAGGTTGTGGCAAATAACATTTGAAAGCCTCTAACCTAACATGGTCTGCAACCCCGTGGAGGATGTGCCAGTCAGCAGAGCGAAAATCAGTGTAGCTGCCAAGCATCTTATTAAATGAAAGATTATACATTTCTTGTCACTTTGAAAATAATCAGCTATTGTCGTCCATGGCCACGGGTTCAGTCCTCAGGACAGACTCTAGGCCACAAAAAAATGAGTCCGATGAGTAAAAATGGAGAACTTTAGACTCGGGCTGAAAGCTAGTGAATTTCCACAGATTTACCAAACAGGGTCAAATTAAAAAGTCATCAGGACCGGGATTCCCCCAACATTGCATTAGATGATGACTCTGGCCAGAGAACAAGAGTTCCAATCACTCACAAGACTGAAAACAAGTAGCCAATGAACACATGAACACTTTATAGCTTCTCTTATACATAGGTGAGATGGCTTGGTCACAGGCCAGGAGGGACAGGCTCTAGAACTCACAGGGGTCAGGTAGCCGCTATAAACTTCAACGGTGAACTAGATGTCGGAAGCCCGAATTTTGTTGAAATCTACTTTCTAAAAGAGGATAACTTTAAAATGTTTTAAATCCACCTTTTTTGCCCTTGATCTTAGCCAAAAGTCAAGCCGTGATTCAATCCATTGTTTGAATAGATAATACATTCAAATGGTTCACAATTCATCTATCAGTAGATGAGTAGATAAAAATATAGATGTATATTTATCTTACATGGACACCCATGCGCACACACACCCATAGGCACAAGAGAATATTACTCAGCCATAAAAAAGAAAGAAATCTTGCCAACATGGATGGACTAGAGGGTATGCTGCTAAGTAAAATAAGCCAGACAGGGAAGACCTGCCATATAATTTCATTTGTATGGGGAATCCAAAAAGCAACAAAAAATGGACTCAAACACAAATGGTTCACAATTCAAATTATAAGAGGAATCCATCAAAGTCTCCCTCCCGCCTCATCCCACGCCCAAGAAATCAAACTCACGATCTGTGAGATCACAACCTGAGCCACCCAGATGCCCCACAGCTGTCTTATTTTCAGTAACTGTTGCATTTGAAACTTCACCATGATGATTCTTTTCAACTGCGGCACAGTATCCGACAGTATGAATATACCACTCCCAGTGGCTTTTAGATTCCTGCCCCTTCATTTGCCCCACTAAGCAACTTCAAAGGAGTGCCCAGAGTAGAGTGCTCGACTCAGCCCCATTCACCACTTTCCTGGTATTAGCACTGAAAAGTCCAGTATCCCAGGAGACCCCTCCATCTCGGGCAAACCGGGACAGTTGGTCGGCCTTTCCATGTATATACATGTGCAGAAGATTCCTCTGTGCAGAAGCTCCCAAACTTTCTCAGTTCATGGTGCCCTTAGAGTCTCAGTAATTTTTTCACAGCACTCCTAGGCCAAAAGAAATACCTAAGAGATCCATTTACTAAAGTAGTTAGTTCCAAGCTCAGTATTAATATCTTAATAGCTGGGGCACCTGGGTGGCTCGGTCAGTTACGTGACCGCCTTTGATTTCGGCTCAGGTCATGGTCTCACAGTTTGGTGCTTGAGATCAGGGAGGGTCTCTCTCTCCCTCTCTCTCTCTCTTTCTTTCTCTCTCTCTCTCAAAATAAATAAACACTTTTTAAAAAGTTACATGTTATAATGTGAGGGATACAGTAAAAGCAGTACTCAGAGGAGATTATTTGAAAATGCTTATATTTTGGGGATGCCTGGGTGGCTCAGTAGGTTAAGTGTCTGACTTTGGCTCAGGTCATGATCTCACAGTTTGTGAGTTCGAGCCCTGCGTAGGCCTCTGTGCTGACTGCTCAGAGCCTGGAGCCTGCTTCAGATCTGTGTCTCCCTCTCTCTCTGCCCCTCCCCTACTTGTGCTCTGTCTCTCAAAAATGAATACATGTTAAAAAAAAATTTTTTTTAATGCTTATTTTTTGAAAAGAGAGAAAATAATGAGCCAAGTGTCTAACCAAAATAGTCGGGAAAAGAAGAGTAGAATAAACCCCCAAATGAAGAAAAATGGAAATTTTAATGAAAATTTATGAAATCAAAATTAACGAAATAAAAAACCTATACTAGAGAGAATGAACAAAACCAGAAATAGGTTCTTTTTTTTTTTTTTTTTTTTTTTTTGAGAGAAAGAGAGAGAGGGCACAAGTGAGCAAGGGGCAGAGAGAGAGTGAGATTGAGAAAATCCCACGAGGGGCAGAGAGAGAAGAAGAGAGAGACAGAGAGAGAGAGAGAAAGAGAGAATTCCACCCAGGCTCCGAGCTGTCAGCACAGAGCCCAACTCAGGGTCGAACTCACAAACCGTGAGATCATGACCTGAGCCGAAGTCGGATGCTTAACCAGATGCTAAGCCCGGCACCCCTAAAAATAGGTTCTTAATGAAACCACTGGCAAGACTGATCAAGATCAAAAGAAGGAAGCCACAAATATTAGAGATAAAAGGAGCATTCCTATAGACTTACTGGACATTTCACGTGATTAAAGATACAACGAACTCTATGCCAAGAAATAATTTTTTGTTTTTCTCCCACGGAGAAGCCAGTTTTCCTAGCAGTACATATTGAACAGCCCATTTTTTCAACACTAATTGGTGATGGCTTGTCACATACCTAGTTGTCCTGCATATCTGGTTCTGCGTGTACATTCTCTATTCTATTCTAGTGGTCTGTGTATACATAGAATTTTTATTATTGTTATATACTAAGTATTCTTTTTTTTACTGTTGATTTATTTTTGACAGAGACGTAGAGACAACAAGCAGGAAGGGACAGAGAGGGAGACACAGAATCCAAAGCAGGCTCCAGGCTCTGAGCTGTCAGCACAGAGCCCGATGCGGGGCTCGAACTCACAAACTGTGAGATCATGACCTGAGCCGAAGTCGGATGCTCAACAGACTGAGCCACCCAGGCGTCCCTATATCCTAAGTATTCTTATGTCACAAGTTCTCTCAAACATCTGCATAGGTCCCTCTCTCATGTCCCTCAAATGTCCACACAACAATCAGCTGCTCCATGGGGACACCTCTACACATCTCTTTTTTAAAACGGCCATCTCCACTCCTCTCCCTCGATACTCCCTATAACCCTCATCCCTGTATTATTTTTCTCCATAGCACTTATCAGCATTTAACATATTTTATTTTATTTTATTTTATTTTATTTTATTTTATTTTATTTTATTTATTTTTGGTAACCATTTCACTGAAAGGGAACCATCCCATAGCAAAGTGTGCAAAGCCTTAGGGGTACAGAAGAGCTCCATAAACTTTCATAAAGTGAACACACCCCATAACTAGAAACATCTAGAAACAAGATGATGCCGGCATTCCAGAAGTCCCCTCCTTGCCCCCTCTGGTCATTACCACCCCCAACACTCTGCAGCCCCGAGGGCAAATAGTATCCTGACTTCTAACACCACAGATTAGTTTTGCCTGTTTCAGAGCTTTATATAAATGGGATCGTAAAGTAGCACAACATATAGTTTCTGTGTTTCTCGTCTGTCTCCCCCACTAGTGCAGAAGTTCCGTGGAGGCAGAGAGTTTTAGTTCTTCTGTTCAATACTGAGTCTCTAGCCCTTAAATGTATATACAGTCCAGCAGTCATAAAACTCATTCGTCCCATAAAACTGGAGCTTGAGGTTTCTCGCCTTGACCCTGAACTGTTCCATAATAATTCTGCAGTTAGTTTATATCAGGAGCTCATCTCCTTTTATCGCTGACCGGTAGTCCACGTGGGGCACACCGGGATTTGTTTATTCGCTCACCTGTTGATGGTCACTTGGGTTGTTTTCAGTCTTTGGCTATTTCAAATCAAGCTGCTATGAACTTCTGTGTGCCAGTCTCTGTGAGGCCACATGCTTTCATCTCTCTTGGAGAAACAACCAAGGAGTGAGATCTTTCGTCTAACCCTAGTGGGGAAGTTTTTCGCATCTTACCACTAAGGATGGTTTCATTTTAAGTGGTGGCCCTTAGTTTCCTTTGCTTGCATTTCTTTACTCACATTTTATATCAAATTCCACATAGAGATGGGATATATATATATATATATATATATATATATATATATTTGCAAGCTACTTTAATCCTCTTTTCAAGTCAAGATAAAGCAGTGCCTGGGTGGCTCAGTCAGTTAAGCGTCCAACTTCAGCTTGGGTCATGATCTCGCAGTTCATGAGTTCGAGCCCCATTATCGGGCTCTGTGCTGACAGCTCAGGGCCTGGAGCCTGCTTCAGATTCTGCATCGCCCTCTCTCTCTGCCCCTCTCCTACTCGCATGTGCTCTCGCTCTCTCTAAATAAACCAACAAACATTTTGTTTTTAAATAAAAATGAGCCTAAAAAAAAAAAAAAAACCTAAAGAAATGTCCTGGACCCCTTAATTCTATCTCTCCAACATTTTTGTTTCCCCTCACAAGTGAATCAAGTCCAACCTCGCATACACAGATTCTTTTGGACTTTAACTTATTATCAGTAATAGTATTAGTAACAATGATGATAATATTATTAGCAGAATATATTAGTAATAATAGTATCTAATTTCTTTTTTTTTGTATTCACTATGCCATTAATTATGATAAGCACACCTGCTTTATAGAATTCAATTTATAGAACATCCCAAAGACATAAGTGAATTCTATCATTCCCGTTTTACATGAAGAAACCAACATAGCTAGCAATTAAAAAATACTGAAGGTCTCAAATATACTAAAGCAGAACTAGCTTTTGGGCCAAGATCTTTTTCACAGAAGAGCCAACCATCTCATTCACCATGCAATACTTTGCTCGGGGGCCTGTGCGTTCCTGGAAGAATGATCTGCTTCTTTTGTTTAGAGATGCCAACCTGCCATCTCTAAAAGTGGGAACATTTGCAAACGGAGCTGGAGAGGTTAACAAAAGATTCTCCTTCTAGATGTCAATTAGTAAGGCACAAACAATTTAAGGGAGGCCTGGGTGGCTCAGTCGGTTGAGCGCCCGACTTCGGCTCAGGTCATGATCTCACGGTCTGTGAATTCGAGCCTCACGTCGGGCCCTGTGCGGACAGCTGGGAGCCTGGAGCCCGCTTCAGATTCTGTGTCTCCTCTCTCTGCCCCTCCCCAACTCACACACACACTCTCTCTCTCTCTCTTAAAAAAAAAAAAAAAAAAAAAAAAATTAATTAAAAAAAAAAAGATTCTGAGAATCATCACGAATAACTTAAACCTTCTGGAAGAAAGTGTGTGTCACTGGCATCTACCCTCACTGTCTCACCTGCCTGGGTAGGATAGATGATGAAGTAATCACTGAACGTGGGCAGCCTCCTCTTCTCAGATACGTCATCAGACTCCATGGGTTCATCGTCTGTCTCAACACCATTATCTCTTTTCTCTATTTTTTGGAGAACAAAAATACACACTACAGTAATGCGCCATTGACACCAGGAACCCTTAATCAACGTCCCAACAAGCTTGCACCTCCAGAAGAGGGAGGAATAGCCACAGAAGCTACGGAAGTCGGATATCGGCCCCGCAGGTCGCCTGGCATCACATGGACGGCGGGATGGCCCTTGGGAACTGCACACATCTCTCTCAGATCTGAGGCTCCCTGGCCTACCCCGTGATGTGAGTGACTGGGACCATTCCTCAGCCAGAGTTAATGATTCCATCCCAGGTAAGTGTCCCTTCTGTCCCTTCCTCCCAGCCCAAAGTCTCTAGTACCCCACACAACTAAAGTCACATCAGCCGAGGGGCCTCTGATCGTAAACAAACGAACAAATAAATATTTGTAACTTCTTTTTCTTTTCTCAGTCATCCATATGAGAATGCCCTAGACACAGGACTGGACCAAGAAGTCTCCACTCACCTCCTCTGCAGGCCTGGATTATAAAGATCTTTGGTTTCTCTTGAAGCGCCGGACAATTTTTATTATTAAACATTTCAAAAATGTCCTCCAGGCTGACTCTCTCACCATCTTTCATCTTAATAAAGCCTTTCTCCCCATGGGACATAAGAGTAACAAGGCAACAGCCAACATCATCCTTAATTTCATTGAGTCCATCCCGAAATGATGATATTTTCCCAAGTAACTCCTGTAAGATAGGATCACATATTCAAAATAACTGGAGGGAAGTAAAATCAGAAATGCCGGAGATGGTTCTTTTCAGTAGGCAATCCGAGGGTATGACAAGTACGAAAATAACTACATCTCAGGCAGGGTTCGTATGAGGTAAATATCAGTTCCTGAACTTGTCCCTTCCCTTTTGGTTGCTCTCAGAATTCCCGTAATTTCTGTTTGTGCCATTGGTTCTTGTTTAACAGAATTAGGGCATTTCTGATTCTCTACTGCAAAAAAAACAACATAATGATAGCTCCCCAAAGGGTTAGTGTATGTAAATTTTATATTATTAACTTATTTTAACATATAAAGTTATTGTTTTCTAAAATTAATGCCCTCAATAAGCTAGAAATGGAAGGGGATGGAGGGATCTGCCAATAATATACACCTGCCAGAACCTATGGAGAGGCGTCATCAGAATCCAGTCCCCTAGAGAGAAACGCAAGACGGGAATGGCGGCCATCACTGCTCCCGTCAACCTTGTAGCCAAAATTCCAGTCCCTTCAATAAAGCATGTAAAAGTGAAATGAAGTCTAAATACGGTAAACAAAGAGCCAAAACTCATTTTTTACACATATCATGACTTTCTAGAAATACGAAATAATCAACCAAGTAACTACTGGAACCAGAGGCCAGTGAGCTGACTGGATACAAGATTAACTCACAAAGATCAAAGATCCTCTCCCCCCACCCCCCACTCCGGTTACCTGGCAACAATCTTTTAAACCCCATAACAGAAAAGGGGGTCCCATTCACGGTCACACCCAAACTAGGACAATACCTAGGAATAAACCTAAATGAAGAAAGGATAAAGCTTTAGGGAAGAGGCGACAATAAACCATGACATGCCCACGCTTCTCTTAATACTACTGATTTGCTGATTCACTCCAAATGAATCTCAATTCAATGTCATGGCAATCAAAATCCCAACGGGTTTCAGTGGAAATTAACCAGATTATTCTCCAGGTCACAGAGGACAGACAATTCTCAAGAAGAGCCAAGCATATTCATAAGAAAAAAAAAAGACAGAGAGAGAGAGAGAGAGAGAGACAGAGAGAGAGGAGGGATAGCCCTATCAGGCATCAAAATGTCCTTAAAAATCATGGTGAATGAAACAGGGAGATACTGGCTTAGGTATAAACAAATATATGAATGGAATATTTTAGATTCTAGAAACCAATTGAATTATATATGGGAATTTATGTCACAATAAAGGCAGAGTTTTAAGTATGTGGGGGAAGGACACATTATTCAATAAATGTTGAGACAACAGACTATCCATGTGGACATAAGGTGAGGCTTCCTACTTCACACTGTTCCAAAAATAAGATTCCAGAGTAGAAAGGAAAACCTTAAGCTATAGAGAAAAATAATTTAAGCATTTTCTAAGTTGGGAAGGCATGGGGTTTAATCAAGACACAAACAACAAGAAGCTGACAAGAAAGACTGACAAGTTTACTCACAAAAAAATTAAAAGACTTCCATATGACTTAGGACAACAAAAAATCAAGTCACAGGGTAAGAGAAACATATTTGCAGTATGTTTTGTAAATGAATAATATCCAGGAAAATAACTATAAGAACAAGAAAAAGACCACCCAGTAGGAGAAAGGGCGAAGGAAGACAGAACAGATAATTTACAGAAGGAAAAAAAATGGCCAAAGGATGTTTAACCAAACTAAGAATCGGAAAAACGAAACTCCGAACAATGAAATACTTTTGCCAGTGACATTGCTAAATATTTATAAACGTTGCCAGGATGCAGGAAAAGTAGCCACTCAAGACCCTGAGGAGCATAAACTAAAAGAACATTGGCAGTTTCTGCCATTTGAATGAAAAGGACAGGATTAAAAACCATGCAAAATGAAGAGATTCTGGTCCAAGCCTTGGGGAAAGGACATTTGGGGCCAGAAAATTCTTTGCTGTGGGGGCTGTTCTGGGCATTGTAGCACCCTCCAGTTGTGACAGCCAGAGATGGCTCCAGATATGGCCAAATGAGGGGGACAAGTCACCCTCAGATGAGAACCAGATTTAAGGTAACAACTAGCAAGGGACAGGATTCCAGCCGAGGCAGCCTGTGTGGCATCCACAACCCCATGCCATGCTGTTCCTTGACATTCATTAGCAGTGACTCCTGGGATCTAAGAAGGGCTTTCCTATGTTACTGTCCCTAAATAAGGGCAGGTCTGAGTCATGTCTCAGCTAAGGTCAAAGAGATCAAATGGAGTTCCCACCATCCTCTTCCACCTTATTTTTTTCAGTACAATCAAGTTAAGTCACAACGCAATTCTGCCCAGTGCTGTCGGCTCCCTCCCCAAGCTTCTCCCAGGGTTCTAAGTGAGTCCCACAAAGACTCATGCTGCTGGAATCCCTCTGGCCTGCCTCCTGATGACCTCTCAAAGGGGTTTCCTTCGTCTTTCCTGCTCCTAAATGCTCTGGAACTTGCCTACTCCAGACTCCATCTTGTCCTTGGCCCCCTTGCCCATCTTGCCAAGGATGCCTTCTGGGGTTCCCTTCCCTCTTCAACTGCAGGGCCCTAGCCAAGACTGGAGCCCAAGAGGTCCCTGCCTGACTGGAAGGGGAGGTAGGGTATCGCACACGTAAAATTACAAAAGCATCAAGAGTTTTATCAGGACACACATGTCATTGAGCAGCAGGTAGGTCCTGATTCTTACCAGGTGTTAAAACCCAATTTTTTAAAAAAGAAAGGAAAATTGGAAGATCCAAGTTAGGTTCCTCATTGTTTTTTATTTTTACCATTTTGTTTGGATCGATGCACGAAGTATGCTCAAACTGGCATTGGCCAAGCCATTCGGTCATTAGCATGACGTCCCGGTGAGCCCCGGGTCTGTTCTTCTCCACACACATGAGGAAAGCCTTCCGCTTGCCACTCAGGTCATAACAGTCCTATTTTCCAGGAAAGCCAACAATAATTAAACCAAACCAAACTCAGAAATCTAAATGTGTCATAGATACAAAATAATGAGTTTCTCTAGGGATCGATGGTGAGGTTTCCCAGTTTGGATCAGGGATGCAACACTGATTGTCTCTCTTATTAGTTATGGAACGGGGGTGGGGGGAGTCATGACTTGATTTATAATCCTTTCAAATATCTTCCTCAGACTAGGACTAATAGGCCAATCTCAGTTTTAAATTCCTACATATAGCTAGAGTATCAGTTTAAGGAAATATGGCGGACAGAGGAAACGGTAAATGACCACACAAGGCTGCAATCATCAAAATCCAGAATGTGGGACATTCTACAGACAACTTGGTTTCTTTAATAGATAAATAACAAGAAAAAAGGCTAAAGAAAGAAGAAGCATCCTAAGTTAAGAGTCTGAAGGCACAAAGCAAACAACTGTAATTGTGTAGGCCCTGTGTGAATCTGTATCCTGATTCAAACCGCCCACCTGCAAAAGACATAGGAACGAGTCAAGGATATCTGAATGCTAACCACCTCTTCGCAAACATTAAGAAAGTTGTTTTTAGGTAGAATAATGGTATTGTGGTTATGTTTTGCAAAACCTCTTTCTCCTGCTAAAGATTCAGAGATCCACACGAAAGGGTCCGTAGATGAAAGGGACATGATTATCTGGATTTGCTTCAAAATAATGGGAGCAGGAGCACACAAAACAAGATTGGCTCTATGTTTCTAATTTGCCGAAGCAGGGTCATAAGTACGTTGGGCTGGAGTTGGGGAGATTCGTTTTTCTATCCCACTTTACTATTTGTTCAAAATTTCCGTAGTAAAACTTAAAAAAACCAAACGCTAGAACCAGCAATGTACATAGTCGTCCAAGGCCATACAGCCAGGCATTGAACTTCCATTGAAGTTGCCTCACTTTTCTTGACTTGTCAAACAGAAATAACAGCAGTTCCTACCTTGTTTGGTTAATGCACGCACAGTGGTTGTAACTGGCTAAAGTTTATCTTCCACTCTCATAACAAAAAGCAGTGAGATATGACCACTTGAGAAAACCATACAGATTGTCTTTAACCAACAAGAACAGCACACAAAAAAATGTTAAAATGGCAGTTCAAGCGGCTAAATAAATACCATCCTTCCTAACCAGTGTGCGGTGCTGGAGTGAGAGCAAAAATATTTACCAGTTCGCCATCCACACAGTCATAGCTTCTCTTTAGAATCTTTCTTGGAATCTCTGCATGAATTTTCATGAAAAGAGAAGAAAACAGGAAAAACACATTATTATTTTCCCATTTTTTAAGTTTTAATCAAGATCCACTGTCATCCCTACTAACAGGAAGCTCCTCCCAAGGAATTCTGTTGCCTCTTACGTTTTGGGGGTCCAGCAGGCTTCAACCTCGCTTTAGAACAGGTTCCCTGGATTATGAACACCTTCCTGCAAACTCATGAGGCTGGAAACTTAAAACAGGCTTCCCGTAGGCCGCAGATGGATACAAGGGCAGGAAGAGCCAGGCCAGAGATAAAAAGGGACAAGGGCTAACTGACATATTACTGCACATGTACTTCCTGGAGAGGAGATTAAGACATCGATAAAGGGAAAATTGAAGTAAAGGAACTAGGCATTAAAAAAAAAAATAGCATAATCTCTTAGCATTTAATTCCAACATTTAGTGGGTGCCTACAGTGTAGAGCCATAATATTGTGTAGGTTGGACGAGTCTGGAAAAAAAAGCCCACTTTGCCAACAGTCTAAAGAGGTGATAGCAAAAGTGATACATGACCAACGAACCTGGGAGGGACGACACAAGTGCTTTGTAGGTGCAGTGAAAGCAGGGAGAGTCAAGGCTCCACAGGGCCAGTATTCTGCCTGTAGGCCATGTGTGGTGGGTCATTACAGTTGTGATGCATTACAAATCTAAACAAAATCAGCAACAGTAACACACCTAGAAGCTCAATCAGATCATAGGCATGCCGATGGCAGAGGTCACCGACGGTACATTTTACTGTCGCTCCCATGTAAGTGGCTCCCATGTAAGTGCTGCTTCCTCTCTCTCCTCTCTCTCACATACGTATTATGTACACATCCGTTTATCAAATCGGGCCGGGGTGGGGGGAGCCCCACCTCCCTCAACCTGCTCCATACTACATTTCTTGATCATAAGCCACATCTTCCCAGATTGACGGCAAATGGTCTCATGATGTGCAAGAAGAGCCACCCCTTCCGTAAATACACCCCCTGGAGGTGTGACAGTGGGGTTTCCAACACTGGGCTTCTCACTGCATCATTTGGAAACCTCCCACATCATAATCTCTTGAAGGTAGTCGTTAACGAAGCATCTCAGGCCTGCTGCTGAGTCGATCTGCTCTTTGAGCCGACCCCCAAAATGTGCTCGTAAACCCTGATGGCCGCTCTTCGACGGATCACTCGCATTCCGCGCCTGGGGATGGCGATTCTACGGGCTGCTTCACCCAAGGTTCCCACCTCCCACCGCGCGTCACCTGGGTCCTAGGGCACCCGCCAGCCCCTGGCTCCGCTAGCCTCCGCCCCGCGGGCTGCCCGGGAACCCGCCCCCAGCCCCGGCAGCCCCCAGATCCCCCGGACCTCTCCCCCCAGCCCGGCTGTCCCCACTCTCACCCAGGCTCCGCCCCTCCGCCGGGCCGCCAGCCGCGCACCCGGGCCCCGCCCCCTAACCCGGCCGCCACCACCCCGCCCCCCATCCCGGCCTCCGATCCGGGCCCAGCCCCCAGCCCCGGCTCGCGGCAGCGCCCCCGCTCACCCCGGCGGTCGTCGTCTTCCGCGCTCTGCCAGCGCGGCAGCAGGTCGGCGCGGCGCAGCTGCTGCAGCACCTTGATGAGAACGCGCGACACGGCGGGCAGGTAGTAGTGCTGGGCCAGGAGACGGGCCAGCCCCGCCTTGCTGCCGCCCTCCAGCTCCAGCCGCAGGGGGCTCACGCGCGGCCCCTCGTCCACGGTCTTGAGGAGGACGCGGAAGTGGCTCAGCTCCCGCGGGGACAGCAGGTCCAGCGTCTCTTGCACGCGGCTCTGCAGCTCCTCCACGGTCGGCGTGATCTTCGGAGGCGCCTGGCGGCCGTCGGACCCCCAGCGCCAGCCGCTCCCAAGGCTCGTCGCCATGGCCACCCAAAGATGCTGCAGCGCCCGGGCCGGAGGGGCCACCCGCCGAGGTCTCAGCCCCGCGGGCCGCGCACGCCTCCCGCTTCTCCCTTTGTTTTGTAAAACGGAGGCGTTTCCGCTCGTCTTAGCTACGGCCGGGCGGGCTGGCGGCGGCGACCTGGAGATCCCGCCGGGCTTCCTCTGCGGCCCCGCCCCTGCCTCGAAGCCCCGCCCCCACCCGCCCGTTCCCGCTTAACCCTCGGAGCCCGGGTAGGGAGAGCTTGGTGGCGGGGGCCCCTCCGTGGTTCTCCGCCGTGGCTGCGCGTTAGGGTCACCTGGCTAACTAACTCCTCGAGCTCAGGCCACAGTCCCGGCTGATTACATTCGAATTTCTGGGTGGCAGACCCAGGCATCAGCCGTTCTGAAAGCTCTTCAGGTGAGGGGCGCCTGGGTGGCTCCGTCGGTTGAGCGTCCGACTTCGGCTCAGGTCTTGATCTCGGGGTCCGTGAGTTCCAGCCCCGCGTCGGGCTCTGTGCTGGCAACTCGGAGCCTGGAGCCTGCTTCTGATCCTGTGTCTCCCTCTCTCTCTGCCCCTCCCCTGCTCATGCTCTGCCTCTCTCCGTCTTTCAAAAATGAATAAACATTTAAAAAACATTTAAAAGCTCTTCCGGTGATTCCAATGTGCAGCCTAGTTAGATCCGGAGTGTTTATCAGCTACCGAACCCACTGGCTGCACTTGGACGCTGAAATAACACCTAGAGGCTATTTGCCTGGAGCCAGCTTTCATTGGAGAGGGAGAGGTGAAAAAGGTTGAGGCTTGAGAATTTGAAGTCGGCAAGAAGTTGGAAATGCACACTGCTCAGCCTGGGAGCCGTGGAAGGGACATTGCCTTGGGGAGCAGATCTCAGCTTGGCAACGGCCCGTTACTGTCACTGCTGCTCAGTTCCCTGACTTGCTGGGGACCTCAGGAGCTCACTCTAATTGTGATTTGCCTCAAAATTACTTACCCTGTGGAAGATCTGGTGAAGGAAACTCAAGACCTTGTTTGCATCCCGATTCTAGTAAGCCAACTGTAAAAACTCCCTTTTTAAAAAAGATTTTATTTTGGGGGCCCCAGGGTGGCCCAGTTGGTTAAGCCTCCAGGCTCTTGATCTCTGCTCAGGTCATGATGTCATGATTGGTGAGACTGAGCCTTGCATGGGGCCCCCATGCTAACAGCTTGGGGCCTGCTTGGGATTTTCTCTCTCCCTCTCTCTGCCCCTCCCCAATCACAGGAAAACACTCAGGTGTGCTCTCTCTCAAAATAAACTTAAAAAGATTTTATTTTTCAGTAATCTACACCGACTGTGGGGCTCAAACTCACAACCTGGAGATCAGTCTAGTTCCACAGACTGAGCCAGCCAGGTACCCCTAAAAAGTCCTATTTGAGATCACTGGAAATGTGAATATGGGCTGGGTTTTGGAGGATATGCAAAAAATTTGTTAGCGTTTTCCAGGTGGGATAATAACATTGTAAGAAACATGTCCACCATTTTTAGAGCTGCAGATTTTTAAAGATGAACGATGGGAAGGGTGAAATAGTCTGATGTCTGAAATCTGCTTTCATAAAGGAGAAAGTGGAAAGACAAGAGTGGCAAAATCCTGATCCTCAGTTTTCATCTCAGTGATGCGAATGAAGGGCCAATGTACCATTTGCCCTACTCTGTGTTTGAAATATTTTGTTTATATATTTATAGAAACTGAATGTAACAGCAGCTTGAAATCTTTGCTTCTGTCCTCTTTGGGCCCATATGCCTTACTAGGCCTTATCTGTAGTGGCCAGACAAGTGTTTGCTTCCACAAAGCTCTGCCTCTAAATAATTTGAAGTCTGAGGCAGCCAAGAACAAGTCAACTTGTTAAAGAGGCACCGGGCAGAGTTTCCAAAGCCAGCTGAGACTCACAAACTTTAATAGCTGTGACAGACTGCAGGAAAGACAAATTCTTGGGGCCTGGAATATGCAGATGTCCAGGACCACATCCCTCTGGAATCAAGGTTAAGGGCAAATTCCAGTTTTACCCCATGTTTAGAGAAAATTAGACTGTCCCTCCAAACCTCATTTGCCCCCAAAGAACAAATGAGCATGGAAGGGGACTCTGGTGGCCAAAACTCACCAACCAAGTAGAAGGTGAGCGAACTGGGGGGAAGCCTGTACCTCTGGGCCTCACCTCTGCCCCTCCCCTCCCAGGGGCTCTTGGCAGGTTCCCCACTGACAAGTTAGGCTCCCCTGGCCCAAGATGAGGGTCAAAGATGACCCGAACACCCTAACTCAGGACCCAAGTTCTTAGGAGGCAGACACTATACCTAGGCCTGTAGTGACTGGCCTGCGTTCCATTCCTGTCCCAGCACACATCTGTCCTACGTGACCTCCTACTTTCCCCAGCACTGGGCCTCCCACACCTAGGTCACCAAGCCCTGATGGCTTCAGGGTCACTGACATTAGGATCCTCCTCTGCCCTCTCCCATACTCCTCCATTATTTTGAATAGGATATTTATTTATTTATTTATTTATTTAACGTTTATTTTTGAGAGCGAGAGAGACACAGCACAAGCAGGAGAGGGGCAGAGAGAGACACCGAATCCAAAGCAGGCTCCGGGCTCTGAGCTGTCAGCACAGAGCGGACACGGGGTTCGATCCCACGAACTGCAAGATCATGACCTGAGCTGATGTCAGAAGCTTAACCAATTGAGCCACCCAGGTGCCCCTTGAATGGGACATTTCAACCTAAAGCCTAAAGTATAAACATCATTAAATTTATATGCATCACAGGTTGAATTGTGTTCCTATGAATGTGATCTTATTTGATGATGGGTCTTTGCAGATATAATCAAGTGGAGGTCCTTCTAGAGTAGGGTGTGCCCGAATCCAGTTACTCGTGTCCTTCAAAGAAATTTGGACACAGAGACAGATGGACAGACGGGAGGCTTTGTGGAGACGGAGGCCGATTGGAGTGACGAGTGTCAAGAATTGCCAGCAACCACCAGAAGCCACAACTGTCCTCCCCTAGAGCCTTCAGAGAAAATTATGTCCCTGCTGACACTTTGACTTGAAGACTCTTAGGCTCCAGAACAAATTTCTGCCAGAGGCTACCCAATTTCTGGTCACTGGTTGTGCGGCCCCAGGAACCTACCACAGTGCAGCAGAAACATCTGCTCTTTTAACCCTCACCATCACCCTAGGAGGTAGGGAATATCCCGATCCCCGCTTTACAGGAACAGTTGCAAAGTGTGTCTAAATAAGTAGAGAACCAGGCTTTCCATCTGGGCCACCTAGATCACAGCCCATATCCTTAACCAGGAGACCAATCTTCTTTCTGCTGTCTGCTTTCTTACGTATGGCTCTTTCCGAAGTTGAAAAGTTGATAGAAAAGCCTGGGTACCCAACTCGAGTGGCTACAATAAATAAAACAAACAATAACGTGTGGAGGAGGATGTGGGGAAATCAGAACGCTTCCGCACTGCTGGTGGGAACGGAGGATGGTCTGGAGTCTGGGAGTTTCTCAGACGGTTAAACACCGCCACCACATGATCCCGCAGTTCTCCTCCTAGGCACATACTTCCAGAAGAGCAATGAAAAGCTAGGTCCACACAAACACTTGTACGTGAACGTTCACAGTGGCATTATTCCTAAGAGCCCCAAAGTGGAAACAATTCAAGTAGTCCTCAACTGAGGAATGGATAGTACGATGTTATGTGGCCACGCGCACAACAAAGGACAGTGCTGAACGTGCCACATGGATGAACCTCAAAAGCGTTACGCTAAGCGAAAGAAACCAGATGCGAAACTACAAATTGTACGACTGCATTCATAGGAAGCGCACAGTAAAGGCAAGTGATGGACGGAAAGCGATCAATAGTTCCCAGCGGCTGGGGCTCAGAATGAGATCTTTAAATCTGAGATCTTGGGGGCTGAACACGTTCTAAAACGGATCTGTAGTGATGGTTGAGCCCCTCAGTGAAGTTACCAAAAATCACGGATTGGTTTATTTGAAATGAGGGGATGGTACAATGTGTGAAATAAAGCTTTTTAAAAGATGTTTAGGTCGAAGGACCTATATGGGTCAAGAGCCAGCCGCCTTGGATTAATTTGGTTATTTTAGAACACAGAGGGGACACTATTGAGGTTTTCCAAACAGTTTTCAGTGATAAAGTGCTTCACTTTATTTATGTGAATTTTAGCAGCAGAAAAAAAAAAAAAAAATGCCAGAACAATTCAGAATTAAAACAGGGCGGAGGCCAAGAACAAAAAAACGTTATTTGGACACTTACAGGCTAAGAAGCCACTGTCCCCACTTCTTTAGAGGCTCTCCAGGTGATTAAGTAACCACCAGTTAAGTAGCAACATCTTTTTTCCCCTCGTCCTAACAGCACCCCAGACACAGCCTTCAGCCTGGTGACAAGGACCCCTCTCCCAGCAGATGGGCTTCCCCCACTGGAGCGCCTCGGCCGCAGCGCCAGTCCGCGGATTCTCTGGCGGTGCGATTCCTTGCCCAAGGACAGATCCAAACGGCAGCCTGGTGTAGGTGGGTGTAGGTGAAGCGGAGCCACCTGACAGAGCTCTCTCCAGAAACCCCTTTTTAAGAAGTCCTGCAGGATGGGCAAACCCTCTCCTAACTCCCTAGCGCGCGGTATGCATCAGTAACACCTCTTTCGGGAGATCCTGAAGGCTTGAGTCGGGCCCATCTATTCTCTACTCAAACTGGGTAACTGAAGGTGACGTAGCTGCCTGGCTTTCCAGACAGGACATCCTCTAACTCCGGGACAGTGAGACGGAGCAGCCCTTGGCAAGAGCCGGGCAAGGCAACAGAGCCCATCTGTCCCCAGGCCCCTCTCGGTCAGGACTTCAGGCCCATCTTGGCCATCATCTCCTCGTAGACTGTCCATGCCATTGCTGCCATCAGAGTTCTGCGGAGGGCCCGGGGAACGCCACCTTGGAAGAAGCCACGCAGCCCATAATCCTACAAGGAAAATGAACGTCAACACTCTGGAAGCAAAGCGGCAATACAATGAACACCCCTAGCACACAAGAGCGAGGGTCTCCGCTACCCCATTGTTGAGTCTTCATTTTCAGACTTTTATAGATAATGCCAAGAGTATGAATAATGGACCCAAGAAGGCAGTGAACTCGAAGAGGGTTTTTTTGGCACATTTGCGAAGCTTTCTTGCTTTATCCAGGGGAATGCGTTTCTCGGCTGAAAATCTTCATCAAGGGTTGCCCTATACCGCTGTGCAGCTTACACAGCTCACAGAGGCACCAAGCGCCAGCTGGCGGCTGAGTCCCCGACCTCGGTCTGCATGCCAAGCCCCGGGCCCTGGCTCCAGGCTAGAGGAACAGGTGCCTTTATGATGATTTGTCTGCCTGGAGGGAGCTTCTTTCCATAGTTTCGTAATATAAGAATTAGAGACAAAACGCCTGTTACTCCTCTAGAGCAAATTTCTAGAAACAAAATAATGTGTTTGTGCGGCTTTTTGGGGACTCTGGTTCCTCCTAGGTCCTTGATCGGATGACTAGACCCTCCCTGCTCACCTGATTCAATAGGTCTGGGGTGGATCCCAGCAATTCCAAGTTTAACGAATATAACTGGTTGTCCTAATGTAGTCAGTTTCCCCCACCCACCACCAAAAACTCCCCGCAACCAACCATAGGTTTTTAGCAGTGATTTCAACCTTGGCAACACCTTGGAATCACTAGGGAACTTAACTACTGATCCGGGCTTCACCTGCTCCCAGGCATTCAGATATCACCAGCCCAGATTATGATCTGGAAGTGAGGACTTTTCTTTTTTAGTTTATTTATTTATTTTGAGAGAGAGAGAGAGAGAGAGAGAATGCAAACCACGGAGAGCGAGAATTCCAAGCAGGCTCCACACCGCCAGTGTGGAACCCAAACTCATGAACTGTGAGATCATGACCTGAGCCAAAATCAAGAGTTGGACACTCAACCGGCTGAACCACCCAGGCGCCCCAGGGAGTGGGGACGTTTTAAAGCTCCCCAAGTGATTCTAATGTGTAAAGGGCACAAGATACTGCTCTAGACAGAGCCATAACCCCAGTAAGAACCAATATTTAGTCCATAGCCTTACTTTGAAAATGAGGGTCACCGCCTGGCCAATCCACCGAAATTTCATTGGGGTGAGCTGCATATGAGTTTTGATGACATCCGCAGGTTGAGTTACCAAGGAGGCCAGAATACCAGCAAAGATCCCACAGCTGAAATTTACAACAGGAATAAGGACTGCATCCAACTGGTCTGAAATAGGACAAAGGCAACATTCGGTTATAAATAAATCCCACTCAACTCCGAAGTATCCCTACTAAGTTGACCACTAATCCTTCCCCAAAGTTAGAAGGATGTAGATTCAGACAAGGTTAAGAAATAAACATTTAAAGGTACACTATGTGTAGATGGAGTAGTGGGAGTTAAAATTCGCCTTTTTTTTTTTTTTTTTTTACAACTATCGCCATCATAATTCATTCGGGCAAGAATCACGGGCTAAAACATATGAATGAAAGGAACAGGATGTTTTATATAGATGTATACAGACTCCAAGTATCTCCCCACTGAGACGCTTACAAATGACAAAAGAAAAAGTGAGTTTTCAGTGGAGACACTATCTTGTCCAAGTGATAAAAAGTTAGTATCGCCCACAGTGGGTCAAACCAATGTCATGAGCTTCCTGACATGGAGATATTTAAGGGTAAAGGGGCATCACTCCTGCAACTTGCTCTTAAACAGATGGGAATAAACAATTATACATATAGAGAAATCAAAAGTGTACATCCAAGCTCCCTTACTGCCCTAACTTTCCATGGCAAAATGAAGGCTGTGACCTGCAGTGTCACGGCCCCCGGTGCCTTGGGCGGAGCAGGAAGCCTCCTAAAAAGCACCCCAACTGTACCTGATCACCACTGTCATGATGGCATGCCAGCTTTCCCACTTACGTGACCTTGGTTGCATATCCTTTCTCGAATTATCCAGAGACCCCTTACTGAACACAGGTTCATGCCACAGAACGTGTTTCCATTAGCACCTGGCTCCGCCTGGGTGAACGTTTGCTGCCCACTGATTGTGTCCTTGTCGTATCCAGATGAGCTTGCTGGTGGGGTGGGTCTGCCAGAACGCCTGAGGTTTGGCACCTTTCTGTCCACCCCAACAGAGGCTCAAAACCACTCTTAACTGGGAACACAGCAATGGAGGTGAAATGGTACTTTCCTTCCAGCTCCTACCCTACTGGCGTTTCCCAGACTTGTCTGATGAGAATCCCACCAACTGCTTCTTGAGGAATAGACTCCCAGGTCTTGTTCCAAAGCTTCTGATGCAGGAGGCCCTGGGCAGGACCCAGCAATCTAAAGATGGGGTAACTCTGCAAAGTATTATGGCAGGACTTCTGCGAAACACGCTTTCCTTCACCGCCTACCCCACTCAAGAATTTTAGTACTACCAGTACTCTGCCATAAGAGACTCTAAACTGGAGGGGGCAGGGACCAAGTCTATCATGACCACCACTGCATCCCAGCACCTGACATGGCTCAGTTCCTAAAACTCTGCCAAGAATCTGGAGTTGCTAAGAACATTAAACAGTGTCGCACAGCAGAGGAAGCAGGGAGGATCTGCGGTCCCGGAGCTCTCTCTTCCCCGCCACACCTTCGACCGTCCGTACCGTGGGTCATGATGTTTTTGGTCTGGTTGTAAAACATCAGGTAGATTCCAGAAAAGGGTGCGTCACGCAGAAGTGTTGCTGTCAGGCCACTGAAGAGTCCCCGGTGCCCCTCGCTGCGATAGATGCTCTTCAGGGCTGCGTAGATGCTCTCATAGCCATACCTCCCGCTCTGCAAGGGAAGCACAGGACCAGTGGCTGGCAGGGCGGTCCCGGGCTGGAGTAACAACCAATGCGACTCCAGGGTATGTGGCATTACCGGGGCACCGGAGGCTCTGGTTCCCACGTGGCTTGGGTTCTCAGACCACAGCAGCCTCTATTTTCGATTCTAAATCGGGGGTGGACATCGGACGGCGGTCCAGTGCCTCTGGTTACCCAGCCTTGAGGCCTAGAGCAGTCAGACTCACCTCGTAACGGGTCTTGATCACAGTGATGGGTGACATGCAGACCCCTGCAACTGAGCGAGAGCCCACTCCCAGGATGACCGACTCCAGGGCGGTTGGTGGATGGCCTCGCAGAAAGTACTGCTTCAAGGAGTAGAGGGTGCCGAAGTAGATACCAATGCCGGGGACACACCTCACGATGGACTGCAGAAAACGTCAGAGGGGGGGAAAGAAGTCAAAGGCTGACACAGTAAGACACCGTCTTAGCCGGCTTTTCCCAAAACAAGGCCAAGGTTTGCGTGACTAGACTGAAGGTGCGGAGGGACACCAAGAAGAGAAAGGGGAAGTGAGAGACAGGAGGGAAGGCAGCTGACAAAGGGCGTGTTCCCTAAGCCACTACCGCCCCGGGCAACTCAATCCCTTTGGGGAACTCTGGGAATCTTGGTGTAGGGCGCCTCCCTGTTACCCCGCCATCTGAGGAGGGTGAGTGAGAGTTTTAAGTATCCAGTGTCATCTTCCGTCGACTAAAGGGCTGCTGCGGGCCTGGGTGAGCGTTAATTCCCTGGCACTTCCGGCAAAGTGACTTCCTAGGGCCAGGAAAGCCGGCAGGTAAAGAAATGCAGGTGTGGCCTGCGTGCTCTGAAGGGCAAGGACAAGGACATGCTGGCAGCTGAGGGCACCAGCTGCATCTGCTCTGCCGCTTGCCCCCAAAGGGCATACAGACGTCCCATTTCCTTCCCTGAGCCCTCAGAGCTAGCAGCAGGAGACCAACCGACGACCTCGTAGGACGCTCACCTATCCTAACGAGAGGATACGTGAGGTGCATGAGAAATGGCTGGCTATTACAGCAAAGGGTGCAAGAGAAGACCCAAAACGCAGCTTACAGGAGACATCCCTTTCCAAAGGCCCAGAATGCTCTCCGTGCGAACCACCTTCAAGAGAAGAGCCAGCATCCCAACACGCCTGGATCTGAAAGCAGACAGAACGGAGACACAGAAGAAAAAAAATGACTTAGACCCCCATCCTCGTAAAAGAGCTCCCCACCCAAAGACTGCTTTGCGGGACTTCTTTCCTAAGAACGCTCGGGCGTCTCGGCAACACCTCTTGGGGTAACTCCGAGTTCGGCTACGTTCGTGGTTTGGCGCGTACATGTCGATCTGTCCATTCACACTGGAAGGATGAGCTCCCATTTTGCATGCGTGTCGTATACTTCCCACAGTGCCAGGCCCAGCAGGGGCATAAAAGAGCCACTTAACATTTGTATTATTTCCAGAAAACCACCCACACGTCTCGTAGCAGACAGCACAGTTAAAACATTACAGGCTAGCACGAGAAAATGCGAATGTCCCCCCATTCAATTAACAGGAAATGTCGAAGAAGAGGTGGGCGAAAAGTTGGGCCTGGCCTGTGTTTCTCTCGAAGCATCCAGCAGGATGGGCGTTGACTTAACATCGCTGAGAGGCCCGGGTGTCTGAGAGAAGTTGCTGAAACCAGTTCCTCAAAGAAATGGGGGGCGGCAGGCCTTACCCATGGGCTGGGGGCTGGAGAGTCTGCAGGCGAGTTTTGAGGAGGTCTAGGGGCTGGAAAAGGAGGGTGGAGCAGGTCCCGCTGATGGAGCCACACAGGAAAGCTTTGATCACCGGATGTAGCTGCAGGGCAAGAGAACGCTGGGTCAGCAACTCTGTCGCCCCGGGCCTCAGCCTTCTCCACCCGAGACCAGTCAACTGCTCTCTAGGGGTGGCTTAGAAAACCGTCCGGTGGTGCTCTGTGTTACCTTCCCACTTCAGAGAAGGGAAAAGTGTTCCCAGGAATGAACGGCGCTGGCATGTTGTGCAGAACATAACATCCTGCTGTTGGGATCTCTCCAGCCCTAGTGCTGAGAAGGAGCCAGGAACATCAGGCCCCCAACCACACCTCCCTCGGTCTAGCTAGAGACAAGTTATTGGCCATCTCCTTATCTTCACAGAGCAAAGTCAACTGAAGGGGAGTGTCTGAACCAAGGTCACCGGGGTCTCTTGGTTATCAAACCTGTAGATATTTATAGGAGCAAGACAGAGAAATGAAACCGCAAGTTCAGTTTCAATGTAAGACATGGGCTACTTCCTGAAAAACCTATGAACTTTCTTAACTTAAAGCTTTCCCTTTCTCTCTCCTATCCACGCATCTCCCTGCCACCTAAGCAGATCACAGACAGTCCAGTAGACCAGCAGCCACCCCCGGGTTTGGTGGCTCTCCTTTAAACCAGGACAGTCGCACACGCTGGCTAATCTAGAGGCACCACCAGAAGGGGCAAGGGCTAGATGTACTTCCTCTGAGCCCGACACACTAGAGGTCTCAAAGCTTGCCTCAGAATCCGCTCGATCACAAATGTGTGACAAAGGCACTTTAAAAAACCCAACCACAGAAGAAAAGGCCTCTTTTCCAAAGGAGACACTGGGCAAACTCCATCCTAAAAGACCTTCCTTCTCTCCCCTCATTAAATGGCATTTGCACTATTATTTTTCAATAAATGGTACGCTGTGGCCCTAAGACGCTATTAAGATGAAGTCACCGGTTATACACACATAGCCACCAACCCAGAACGAAAATGTTTGTAACCTGTGGTTATTTGTCCCCCAGGGGACAGAGATCACTCCACGTTTCTAGCAGACGAGCAGGTCTCCCATGATAACTGAACCCACTTAAGAGACGAAATGAGTTCAGATGATAAATACTGGAGGTTATAACTCTGCTCAAACGGCTTGCAAAATATCGAAGGGGTGACAGAATTAGTAAGACAACACGTACGACCAAGCAAAATGTATACCTCACCGGTCTGCCGGCACACCATTCCCTGTCCCGCCAGAAGGGGTGTCCTGCTCCTTCCGATAACTTGGAAGCCATGTGTAAAGGGCACAAACAACTGGCATCCTCTACTCTGCCTGGCAGTGAGCCTCGAACCCCCGTCTTTCCAGCCTGATGCCACATCACCTCCCCTCCCTTTTGGCTGGTCACCCCTCAGCCCCCACGACTTGCCATCCAGCTAAAGGTGCCCCTCTCATGCTCACCAAGGATCCCTTTCCCACCCCGGGCCTTCTCTTACTCTTACTCGGCCTCCTCTGGGACACATTTCAAACAGCTGGCTGCCTCTTGGTTTTCGGCTCCCCTCGCCTTTTCCCTCAGCCAGGTGGCGGTGGTTCCTCTTATCTCCTCCAGCCACAGCCCCTCGGGGGCCACCTCACCCACACCCGCACACCAACGCCCACGGCCAAGCCCAGCACTTCCCCCAAACGCCCCCAGGCATCTACAGCTCACACTCCAAAATGGAAACCCAGCCAACTGTTGCCCACACTCTTGCCCCCACTCCACCCCACAAGATATCCCAGCAGCCCATTTGGGAGTCGCGTAAGACTCCTCAGCAAATGCAGAAGGAAATGGCAGATAAAATTAAATTTCCTTATAACCTGCAGCCCATTGACAGTTGAGGCCGGCAGAGTTCTCCAGGAACTCCCTGCGGTCTTAAAGATGTTAACACTTTGCTGGAGGGAAAAACAACCCTAGCTTGACCGTAGCCAGGCCTCCAGGCTCCGGTGCGCCTTTTTGCCCTGAAGATGTCTCAGGAACTCTTTCTTGGCGGTCAGCTCCGGACCCCACCACCGCTCCAAAATCCCATCAGCTGTACTGACTGCTTCAGGACTGAGTCCGGCTGATGACCCTCAGTGTCCCCAGAGCCTGCCCCCGTGGATCTCAGCGGCCTCCTCGGCAACCTCCAGCCTCAACCCGACGAAGCCACCCTCCCCTGAACTGGAGCAGCACTGGATGAGGCATCTGTGCATAGCACCTCAAGATCTCACAGCCCTTTGAAAAGCTAAATCTTTAAACCCATTTTACAGACGGAACTGGGGCTCACAGCGGTTATGAATGTGTCCTAAGTCACAGGGTTTGAAGCCACTGGCTAGGCTTACAAGGCCTCCCATGAATCGAGGGGCCCCTGCTTTCCTTTTTGGCTTGTGTTCTCAGCCTCCTCCTCCCTCTTGCATAGGGCGCAGCCGGAAGGGATCCTCTGCCTTCCTCTAGCCTCAGAAAACCCCATCCTAGCTCCTCTCGCCTCTGATTCATCGGGGGAGGGGGGGCCTCTGCCCAGATCTCCCCTGCTGTGGGAAAGCCCCGAATCCCCGCCCCCCACTGGCATTCAGGCTCCTCCTCCAATACTTCCACTGCACCTGAGCCCACCTCCCTTGGGTCGAGGACAGAAGAGGCCACTAGCTGTCCTGTTCACGACGGTACCTCCAGCACCGACCACCGAGCCTGGTGCACAGTCAAAATGGGGCCCCACAGCCAAAAATGGATGAGTCATGTCATCTACAGGAAATCTGCATATGGCTCTCCCTTGAGCACAATTCCATAGGATAAGGCTTAGTGGGCTCAGCCCGCCCCTTCCCAGGACGGGCTCCCTTCAGCCCTTTGCTCCAGTAAGGCTGTAGGAATGACAAGGTGCTTACAGCTTCTGAGAAGTTCTTGGTGCGGTGCGGCTTCCCCAAGGCTCTCACAGGTATTGTATGGAATTTGTTTTCAGGCTGCTGTCCTTCACGTGCATGCTCCAAGTACACCCCCTCCCCCCACTGTAGCAACTATTTTATGTCTTCATTTTCACAGCACAAAGCTTGGAGATGTTATTGGTTTAATAAATATTTGAATAAAGAGTAGAGTCCGTAACTTCTTTAACTTTGTAAACTTCCAGGTCCATTAGCACACAGCAGATGCTAAATATATACCAGCAGTATAAACTAACCTCTAATAGTTAAAACACACACACACACGTAGTAGCATTATTTAAAAAACAAAAACCGAAAAACAGAATTGGGGCACCTGGGTGGCTCTGTCCTTTGAGAATCTGACCAGCTCAGGTCATGATATCACAGTTCGTGAGTTCGAGCCCTGCCTCTGGCTCTGCCCTTAGCCCAGAGCCCGCTTCAGATTCTCTGTCCCTTTCTCTGCTCCCTCCACCCCACTCACACTCGCCCTCTCTCAAAAATAAACAAATGTTAAAAAAAAAAAAAAACTAAAAAAAAAAAAAAACAACCAGAATTTACACTTTTCATTTGAATAGGCTTAAGATCTTGTCCTATGGCAAGCACATCCTTTGAAGGCATGTTTGATTTTCTTTTCAAGTTATTCAAGTTAACAACAAGGAGTAACAATTTGGTTTTTTGAGGAACCGGGGCAAAAACAACCAAATGATACACAGTACACAAAAGCATAAGCATAGGAGCGCCTGGGTGGCTCAGTCGGTTGAGCATCCAACTTGCGCTCAGGTCATGATCTCGCAGTTCTTGAGTTCCAGCCCCGCGTCGGGCTCTGTGCCGACAGCTCAGAGCCTGGAGTCTGCTTCGGATTCTGTGTCTCCCTCTCTCTCTGCCCCTTCCCCGCTCATGCTCTGTCTCTGTCTCTCAAAAATGAATAAACGTTAAAAAAAAAAAAGTACTTAAACAGATAGTAAATAGATTCCCCAAGCAATTTACTCCCCTTTAAAAAATTAAATCGTAAATCCAATTCAGATCTCGAGGTCAGAGCTGAAAGGAGATGTAGAACCCCAGTGGTGACCTTTATTAAGGATTAAAAAAGAAACGAAACAAAACACCTCTGACCCCGCCCGCCAGAGCTGGTAGACGAAACCACAACCTCAGGGTGAGGGCGGACAGCGCCCCCGCCCCTCCCAGCGCTAAACCACGCGGCTTCCCGCCTGCACACCCCGCGAGCGGTAACTCCGGCGGCCCCGCCTCCGTCTCCACCAATGGAGGCCCGGCGGCACGACCACTGCAGCCAATCCAGACGCAGGGGGCGTGGCCCCGCGGCCAGGCCTGCCGCTCTAGTTCCCCGCCGGCCGGGAAGCGGAGACCCAGACCGTGATCTCCCGCCCGAGCCGCGGGCGCAGTGGACCCACGTCGCTCCAGCAGCCACCTCTTCTCAGGCTTGTTGCTACCCGCGGTCTTTGCGACGGTCCAAATACCTGCCCGAGCGCCCTCCCCACCACGGTCACTCTGGGAATCGAACTCAAAAGCAACGTCCGGTAGCGCTCTCACGTCGTTCAGTGTCGCGCGGGCACACTCGCCGACACCCTCAAGACCCCGGCAATTCCTTGCCCACTCTACCCAGACATCAAACATCAGCGAGACCTTCGCCAGCCGGTCCTAAGGAGGGCTGCAACTGCTCTCCTCCCTCGCCCCACCCTCTTCAATTCCCTTAGTCAATCCATCCCTCCTGCGCCACGTCCCCAACCTGTTCTGCGCGCATCTGGAGAGCGGAAAAGGCTCCCAGAGGGCCGCTGACCCTTGGCAACCTCCAGAATATCCCTCCCCCCCACCCCGCCACGAGCCAGCGGTCCCGGAGCGGCCAACCCGTGCCTCCACTCCCCGCAGTTTACCATAAGCGTCTCCACCCTGTCTCCGACATCTTGAGGCTGCAGCAGCGCCGGGCGTGACTTCTGAATCATTGGAGACGAGGCCGGCAAGTGCGCCGGGCTCAGTGTGCCGTCAGTAGGAGCTCGGGCCAGCGCTGGCGACCCCGGGGGGCGAGGGTGACGCGGCCGCAGTGGTGGGGCGCCACGCGGTCAGGCGGCGGCTCTGCCGTCCGCGCCGGTCGGGGGCCGGGCCCGCGCTCCCACCGCCCCTGCGTGGCTAGGCGCGCCGCCCCGGGAACTTCTCGCAGCTCTTCACTTGCTCCGCAGAGGCCGTGGCTCTGCTCTCCCGCCCATCCCGCCCTGTAACACGCTTCTGGACCCCAGAACAGGCAGGATGCACCGGGGAGGGGGTGGAGAAAGCCGGAGGAACTGCACGGAACCGTGGGATTTCGCTTCCGGGGTTGGACGCCGCCGGTCTGGAGCGGGTGAACGGGTTCGCGTTAGTGCCACCTAGCGGAGACGTCCAGAACTGCAGGGCCCGCGGTTGCCCTGAGCTTGAAGGCGCGTCTGCGCGGAGGCCTCCCTCCAGCTGCAAGGTCTGGTGCGAGATTTGAGCTGAGCTCCTTTGCTGTAGAGACTTGCCCTGCCCCATAAGGTAGCCTGGAGCCTTCCGTGCCTATTGAACTTCAAGTGTGGTTCGTGTGCTTGTGGACCAGAATTTTGCATTGTATTTAATTTTAGTTAATTTGTATTAAAAAACGGAAGCAGTGTGGAATAACTTTCCGTTAAACACTTTATTGTCTTGGCAGACGCACGTTTCCTCTTGAACGCTGGGAATGTAGCCTAGAATTGACCAGTGTTGTTAAGTAATCCGTGCACCACATTTCGAGACTTACAGCAATATGGTAAAATAACTTATTAATAATCGTTATATTATTACGTTATAATAATTATATTATTATTATATTAACCTGATATTTTGGATATATCAAGTTAGGCATATTATTAAAATTAATTTTGCATGCTGCTTCTTCCATCTTTTTTTGTTTTTTAACATTTATTCATTTTTTGATAGAGACAGGGTGTGAGCAAGGGAGAGACAGAGAGAGAGGGAGACACAGAATCCGAGGCAGGTTCCAGGCTCTGAGCTGTCAGTACAGAGCCCGTCACGGGGCTAGAACTCACGGACTGTGAGATCATGACCCGAGCGAAGTCGGACACCCAACCGACTGAGCCGCCCAGGCGCCCCAGCTTTTTCTGTTTTTTAATATGGCTACTAGAATTTAAAATTACACGTGTAGCTCACACTACATGTCTTTTGGACCACGCTGGTCTGGATGTTTCAGATCATGGTTTATCTCTCATCTGGACTGTGGGAATAACCTTTATGGTCTCCCACCTTCCCATCATTCCTTGTCTGGGAGACACATGGGAAAGTATTGCTACTGGGATCCTGACACTCCTGTCGAAAAAAGCAGGCACACAACTTCAATGTACCTGGTTACCTGCAGAATAACTTTTCGTGACAATTTTTGCTACTTTCTAGCATTCATTCTCCACTAGGGGGAAATGTAGGTCAGGAAAGATACTTATAATTTAGGGAGCAAGATGCT
Source organism: Lynx rufus (assembly GCF_022079265.1). Classification (NCBI taxonomy): domain Eukaryota; kingdom Metazoa; phylum Chordata; class Mammalia; order Carnivora; family Felidae; genus Lynx; species Lynx rufus. The sequence goes on along the minus strand of NW_025814867.1, from coordinate 7,342,186 downwards.
GTTATTTTAAGCTTCATTTCTGTGTTATTAAGGCACAAGGAACAGCAAGAAAGTAGTTCTTTATCTCCAGAAGGGATTAAGCAAAGCATAAACATTAAAAAATTACATATACAGGGGCGCCTGGCTGGCTCAGTCTGACTTGCTCAGGTCATGATCTCACAGCTCATGAATTCGAGCCGCATTGCTCTGTGCTGACAGCTCAGAGCCTGGAGCCTGCTTCCAATTCTGTGTCTCCCTCTCTCTCTGCCCCTCTGCCACTCATACCCTCTCTCTCAAAAAACGAATAAATGTTTTAAAAAACGTAGAAATACATATACAAGTCTGGCTGGTGATTGTTAAAACCTTTCCTATCCCTCGTTCTAAGGGCAAGGCTCATTTTCTTTGTGCAGTGTCAATATCTAAGCTAAAACTTTTATTTTTAAGTAGAAACTTAAAAAAAATTTTTTTTTAATGTTTCTTTATTTTTGAGAGAGAGACAGAGCCAGAGCATGAGCAGGGGAGGGGCAGAGAGAAGGAGACACAGAATCTAAAGCAGGTTCCAGGCTCTGAGCTGTCAGCACAGAGCCCAACACGGGGCTTGAACCCAGGAACTGTGAGATCATGACCTGAGATCATGACCTGTGAGATCATCATGAAGTCAGACTCCTCACCGACCGAGCCACCCAGGCGCCATGAAACTTTTATTTTTCACTAGAATTCACACCCAGTGCAGAGCCCAGCGTGGGACTTGAACTCGCAACCGGGAGATCAAGACTTGAGCTGAGATCAAAAGTCAGACGCTCAGCTACCTGGGTCACCCAGGTGCCCCTGAAACTTCTTTTTAAAGGAACAGCTACATTTTCCCCCAGAGGGCAAGGGTTTCTACTTTTGAGAAACAGAGTGGATTGGCGGATTTCAGAGACTGCTCTTGGCCACTCTGGGAATGGGGGCCCAGAGTGAAAGGCCCCTGCCCGCTGGCCGCCCTACCACCAGCAGGAGGGCTTGGTTCCGGGCTCAGAAGAAGTGGGCTGGCTTTCAAGCGTGGTACGTGCCTTCCAGCTTTCCCTCCTCGGTATCTGTTCCCACCACACTCCCAACCCTGGAACCCAGAGTCCTGCCCCGCCCCCCAGCCCCTCCAAACCCCCTCCCATGTTCTTGGAGATTGGGAAATGTATGAGATAATGTGCAGAAGCATTACCCATTAGCAGATGAGGAGGGTTTTGGAGCAATACTTAATGGCAGAACTTGGAGCAGTGAGTTAAAAAATAGAAGAAAAATATACGGTGAAAACATGGTGTGTGACCTGAGTTCCAGACAAGGTCACTGGGGCGCCTGGGTGGCTCAGGTGTTTGGGCGTCCGACTCTTGATTTCGGCTCAGGTCATGATCCCAGGGTCTTGAGATCAAGCCCCGCGTCGGGCTCTGCGCTAGGTGTGGAGTCTGCTTAAGATTCTCTCTCTTTCTCCCTCGGCCCCTCTCCCCAGCTCGTGCTCTCCCTCTCAAAAAATAAAAAAATAAAAGAATTCCAAAAACAAGGCCATTAACATCAGGCATAGCTTTCCTGACTTGTTTGCAGTCGGCGGAAGGTGATTTTTGCTTCTATGACCTAACATCCCCCAGTTACACAGTAAGTCTCCCAAACCCCATCTGGCCCCTTTTGCTGAGTTGGGTGTTAAGATTTCATGATGCTTGGGGCACCTGGGTGGCTCAGTCAGTTGAGCGGCCGACTTCGGCTCGGGTCACGATCTCACGGTCCGTGAGTTCGAGCCCCGCGTCGGGCTCTGTGCTGATAGCTCGGAGCCTGGAGCCTGCTTCGGATTCTGTGTCTCCCTCTGTCTCTGCCCCTCCCCTGCTCATGCTCTGTGTCTCTCTGTCTCAAAAATAAATAAAAACATTTTTTTAAAAAAATTAAAAAAAAGAAAAAGATTTCATGAGGTTTTCCCATCCCGGTGACTGTAGTCACTCTCTATCCAGGTTACATAACACCCTCTTAGAGTTTTATTCACAAGTTTTATTGACATCTGGAGTTTCCACCATCCAAGAAGGAAAAGGCTGGCATAAGCATGGGAAACTGGATGGGAGAGACAGAATCTGCTCCCAAGGCAGCTTTGGTTCCCTGCCCTCCAGGCCTGGAGGAGACGAGGCTTCCAGGGCCTTCCAGGGCCATGCACCTGTGTCACTTCCTTGGGGACAAGGTCGCTGGAAGGGTGAAGAGTCCATAGTGAGTTGTCCCCCATGCTTCCGGGAAAACCAGCTCAGGGAGACTTTTCCTGTCTGCCTGGAGCCAGAGCTGTTTCTGGAAATGTCTAGATTCCCTTTACTGTCGTCAAGGCAACGAGCCCCCTTTTGCCCTTGGAAGCCGGGAGGGGGTCAAGAGGGGAGACATGATGCACGTGGCAGGCCACAGTCCCCTCCCCTCTGATGTGGAAAATATTGAGGTTAGGAGCCCCACAGTCAAGAAAGAATTCTTTTTTTTTTTTTTTTAAATAAATTTCTTTAAATTCAAGTTAGTTCCCATACAGTGTGGTACTGGTTTCAGGAGTAGAATTTAGTGATTCATCTCTGACTTACAACACCCAGCGCTCATCCCAACAAGTGCCCTCCTTCATGCCCATCCCCCATTCAGCCCCTCCCCCCACCCTCCTCCCCTCCAGCAGCCCTCAGTTTGTTCTCTGTATCTAAGAGTCTCTTAGGGTTTGTCTCCCTCTCCGTTTTTTATCGTATCTTTCCTTCCCTTTCCCTATGTTGTGTGTCTTCAATTCCACATACTTCTTGAGACGCCTTCGGTGAGAAAAGATGGTTTTACTAAAGCCGGGGGACAGGACTGGTGGGCAGAAAGAGAGGCGCTGGGATCACGAAGAACAGTTGCCTATAGACTTGAGAGTTGGGGGAGGCACAGACAAGGGAGACAAGGGGAAGTTTCCAGACAGGCTTTTCATAAGCTACAGAAGACCTAGGGGGTCCTGGAGGCCCAGTCAGCCTCGAGCCAAGGCTGTTCTTCCCCCTCGCAAAGCATTACCAGTCAAACAGTGAGGGGTTCCTGGAGAGACAAGCCTGCCTCGGCTGTTGGCCAGTGGGTTGCAGGTTATAAGGAAATGTAATGACATCTCCGTGTTTTTGCCTTTGTTCTTCACATCACCTTCCATCTTCTCGAGCCTCTTTACAGCCAGTGGCCTCCCAGAGAGGTGAACGGGTGTTATGATGGTTCCATGGCATAGCCCGTGGAGGCTCCTCTCCATTTGAGCGTCCCCTCCCATCCCAAACAGTCTGAAAGAACATTCTTCAGAATCTCCAAGGGCCCGGGGCTGCCCTCAGCAGTGGCGGAAATCATCCTCTGTGCCTGGTCTTGAAGATGGGCACAAACCCGCAGGGGGAGAAAAAGATTCTAATGGCTTTCCCAGAAGCTCTGGCAAAGAGAATGGTCCTGTTGCTGTCTCGGGCTTCGCCAAGAGGGAAAGACCTTTCTTCCTCCCGTGCCAGTGATAAAATTATGAACGGGGGTTTGTGAGCGAATGGCTATGAAAGAACTCTTAAAAAGAACTTTTTTAATGTTTATTTATTTCTGAGACAGAGAGACACAGAGCATGAGCGGGGCAGGGGCGGAAAGAGAGGGGACACAGAATCCGAAGCAGGCTCCAGGCTCCGAGCTGTCAGCACAGAGCCCGATGTGGGACTCGAACTCACAAACCGTGAGATCATGACCTGAGCAGAAGTCGGTAGCTCAACCGACTGAGAATTCTTTTTTTAAATTTTTTTTTTCAACGTTTATTTATTTTTGGGACAGAGAGAGACAGAGCATGAACGGGGGAGGGGCAGAGAGAGAGGGAGACACAGAATCGGAAACAGGCTCCAGGCTCTGAGCCATCAGCCCAGAGCCTGACGCGGGGCTCGAACTCACGGACCGCGAGATCGTGACCTGGCTGAAGTCGGACGCTTAACCGACTGCGCCACCCAGGCGCCCCCCGACTGAGAATTCTTGAGACGTCTTTGGTGCAAAAAGGTGATTTTATTTAGGCCCGGAGACAGGACCCGTGGGCAGAAAGAGCGGTGCTGGGGTTGTGAGGAGTGACTGATTACATGCTTGTAAGTCTGTGGAGGGCAGGGGGACAGAGATAGAGTTGGTTTCCAAGGACTTTCTGGATGCTGATAGCAGGATCTCACAGGGCCCCGAAGATTTAGCCATTGTTAAGATAAAGTTGCCCTTAGTTTTTAATGACGTGGAAACATTAAGGCATTAAGGCAGCCATAGACTTCTTGAGGAGGGTCACACGCTGTGGGTCTCTGGCACCTTTCAGTGGGCTGCAAGCTATAAAGGGACTTAATTTAAGCCACAGTTTTCGGGCCTTTGTTTCCCTCATCGCCTGCAGCCTCACCACTGAGCGGAGGATGACCGGGCTAGGAGACAGAGCAATGCGGTACCGCTGTTCATGGGCTGGTCTCCGAGAAAGCAGTGAAACAGCAGGCTGTGTGTGTGTGTGTGTGTGTGTGTGCGTGCGCGCGCGTGGGGTGCCCCTGCAGAGTGGGAGTCCTGGGATTCTACTCCAAGGGCCGAGATACCAGGGGCCACGGAAGAAAGAAGCTGTAAAGCAAACCCAGGCTCTGTGGCATTCCGTGTGTAACCATCCCGTGGGAGCCACAAACCTCTCCCTCAACATTGCCACGAACCATTTCCCCGTCTTCTGCACCCATCAAGCCCCTCTTGCTTTCCTGCCATCTTCCCAGGGAGGAAACGGAAACTACACTTTGGCTACAAGTTCACAAACACAAGCACCTGGTTTCTCCCGGTCCCTGCCCAGCCTGAATTGCCCACAGGGGTGAGTGGGACCCACCCACACTTTGTGAACCGTCGAGTGGCCCTATCCACGCGTGGCGAGTTATCTCCGTCTTTGGCAGGACGGCCCTGTCAGTAAACAAGTATTCCCTGTGAGATGGTGAGTTTTACGGGTCAACCTGACTAGGGTTATAATTCCCAGTTATTCAGTCCTCACTAATCTAGGAGTTTCTGGGCAGGTAAATGTTCATCACACCTACGATCAGTGCACTGTAAGCAAAGGAGGTTATCTTCAACGATCCAAGTGGGCCTGAGGTAATCAGCTGGAAGCCTTGAGAACAGAACCAAGGCTGCCCTGAGGACGAAGCAATCCTGCCCCAGGACGATAGCTTTAGTTCCTCCCCAAAGTTCCCAGCCTTGATGGTCTGCCCCGTGGATTTGGGACTTACCAGCATCACCATTGCTTAAGCCGATTCCTTGAAATAAATCTATTCTATCCATCTATCTATGCACTGATATTATATATATAATAGCTATGTTGATTAATATATTAATATAGTATTTTATATGTGTCTATATCCACGTAAATACACATTTCTCTGGACAACTCTGACCAATACACCTGGCTTCCCCTCCTTGCAGGACAGAGACTGTGTCCTCCTCCTCCCCGTGTGTCCTTGAGACCCCACGGAGGGAGAGGGCTAGTATTCAGAGAGAGTGGCCTTTGGGAGCAGGCCAGGCCACCGGCATCCGATCCTGGCTGTGTCACCTGCTAGCTGTGTATTCACCGCAGCTTCCCCGTTTCTCAAATCGGAGATAAAAGTACCTACCTCCCAGGACTGCAGCAAAGATCAAATGAAATCACGTGTATGTAAGTGTTAAGTAAGAGGCTAATTAAACGTAGGGAATTATCATTTCAGTGGGGGCCCAGTAATTATTTGCAGACTTAGGTCGTTACAGGCACGTTGGCTGGTGTTCCCTAAGTCAGGGGTGGCCGAACATAGCTCATCAGCATCCCACGTAGATTGTTTATGTTTGAACCCATAACCCATCTTCAAGCCTGTCACCTTGTCCTTGGATGAAAAAGGAACATCTGAGATTGGCCCATGAGAAGAGCAAAAGTAGAAAGTCCTGGGGCACCTGGGTGGCTCAGTCAGTCAAGCGCCTGACTTCGGCTCAGGTCATGATCTCACGGTCCATGGGTTCGAGCCCCGCGTCGGGCTCTGTGCTGACAGCTCAGAGCCTAGAGACTGCTTCGGATTCCGTGTCTCCCTCTCTCTCTGCTCCTTCCCCATTCTTACTCGGTCTGTCTCTCCCTTTCTTAAAAATTAATAAACATTTTTTTTTTTAAAGTAGAAGGTCCTCTTTGCAATCGGGATGGCTACACGAGCCCTTATTTTCCATCATAACCCATGGAATAACTCCACACCCACTCACTCCTCACTTGGACCCAGGCAAGGAAACAGACCTCTTGAAGGTGATGCTCATGGTTCCTGTAAAGACCGCATCGTGTGTCATCATGAAAAACAGTGGTGCCAGGGTGGGTTAAGTGTCAGACTCTTGGTTGGGGTCAGGTCATGATCTCACAGTTCATGAGTTCGAGCCCTGCGTCGGGCTCCTCGCTGATAGTACGAAGCCTGCTTGGGTTTCTCTCTCTCCCTTTCTCTCTCTCTGCCCCTCCCTGCTTGTGCTCTCTGTCTCTCCTCTCTCTCTCTCTCTCTCTCAAACAAACAAAAAACACTGGCATCTATCACAGTGCCCAGATAATCCACTATGGATATCCTGTGGGGCCAGATGAGGGGAGAAAAGGAAAGAAATAGTCACCCGGGGTTTCACTTCGCACAGCCAAGTGCTGGTGAGGCGAAATGCTGGAGGTTCCCCGCCATCCGGGATCGGATTCTTGCCTCCCTCCTGCGCAGCCGAGAAGTGAGAGAAACACACATGCAAGACAGACAAGCGACTTCTGAAGCGAGTTGCACCTGCTTAGGAGGGAAGGAGCTGTTGGACGTGGCAGAAGGCTTTCACTCCACCGCCAGCCTCAACTCAAATTCTGCTGAATCCGGCTTTCCCTCCTGGGTGAGAGCCCCGACTCCGAATCCCACACTTGTAGCCACGTGCCCTCAGGCACGTGACCACCTGGGGCGTCTGTGTCTTCACCTGTAAGATGGGGAAAATGCAATATCTCCTCCTAAGAGTTTTCATGAGCCATTAATGCAACCAAACTCCCGGTACCGGGTCTGGCACGCGCGAGGACTGAAGATGCGGACTTTTGGTCCTTATCACTTTTAAAATCCGCTGCATTTTCCACTGCTCTTTGGGAGGCTCGGGGATCAGAGATGAGGTCCCTAAATAGGGTGGGTCGCTGAGGGGGCAGGTGGAGTCACTCTTCTCCGGGGAGTCCATAGAATGGCGTTTATGTTCCTCTGGGCAGCAGTCACCGAGGACCTGCTGGGAGCAGACATGGACTCACCAGCTAGCCTCGGGCCCCCTCCCTCCTCTTCGGCCAAGAAAAAGCCCATCCGAGCTGCCGGCTGGGAGGGTCCCCCGGCCTCACCCAGATGGGCCCTCCAGGAGGATCCCAGGCTCTCACAGGCAGACGCGCTTCTCTGAGTCACTGTGAAAGATGCCATCCTCCAAGCCGGGGTCTCCCCCTCTGTGACCCCGGGGAAAGAGGTGGGAGTCTTCCACCATTTGGACGAGAGAGGAGAGCTGGGACAGGGAGGGGACCTCAGGCCGGAGACTGACCCTCGGGGTGGTGCGTGTCTCCAGGGCAGAAGGCACCTGACCCAGAGGGGGGTCCTCAGGATACCCCACTGCCCTAGCTTCCCACCTGCACCTCTTGGAATGGCCCCACACACCTCTGAGGGAGGGGAGCAGCTTCCAGGGAGGAGAAGAGGTCAGCTGCGTGAGGAGCGGACCGCCCACGAATTCGGGATGCCACGCTTTCTATCGACCGAGTAACACACACTAATGGGCAATGCACTGATTTGGGGCCGCTCCGGGGATTAGCCGATGAAAATCCTTCCCGTAAGATAAGCAAACCCGTCCCCTCCTCTGACTGCCAACGTCTGAGATTTAGGTGGGATTTTCCTCTACAGTGTCATCTCCAAGGGAAATGGGGAGGGTCTCGAAGACTTCATCCGAGCGATGACTTCTGATGACTTCATCATCTGATGACTTCATCATCTGATGACTTCATCAGATTGGGTGAAGCCTCCAGTCACTCATCCAACACCTGCAGTTGGGCTGCGAATCTCAGAGCAGGATTTCTCACGACAGGTTAGATGTATAAAATCAGAAGTCTCCCAGGGCCACCCGGGTGGCTCAGTCCGTTGAGCGTCTGACTTCAGCTCAGGTCGTGATCTTGCGTTTCCCGAGTTGGAGCCCCGCATCAGGCTCGCTGCTGTCCGCGTGGAGAGCCTGCTTAGGATCCTCTGTCTCCCTCTCTCTCCGCCCCTCCCCTGCTCACGCTCTCTAGCTCAAAAATGAATAAACGTGAACAACAACAACCAGATGTCATCCAGTGATGTCCTCCGTCCCTTCTAAGCTTCTGCCCTTTTCCATTTGTGCTCCTTCAACCCACTGGGGAAACCTCAGCTCAAACTGACCGCTAGGGGGGAGCGTGAGTGCCGTCCCCAGCAGGTTCTGGCTCCCGGCCTCTGGGACAGCAGGATATGTGGCTGGTGGTGTTATTCTCATTTTACAGACTTGAAAACTGATGCTCAGAGCAGTGAAGGGACAAGCAGCCAGGAGCGCAGTGGAATAATGGGAAGGAGTCGTGGAGAATGAATTCAAATGCTGCACTATCATCTACTTGCTGGCAAAAGAGCCCCCCGCCCCCCCAACCCCGCAGGAGGGCAGGGAGGATTGGAGATCATTACCAGGCCTTTCCCCAGACTTAAGAGGCTGTCTGTCAGCGCGCCCGGGTGGCTCAGTCGGTTGAGCATCCGACTTCAGCTCGGGTCATGATCTCGCGGTTTGTGAGTTCGAGCCCCGCGTCGGGCTCTGTGCTGACAGCTCGGAGCCTGGAGCCTGCTTCGGATTCTGTGTCTCCCTCTCTCTCTCTCAAAAATAAATAAACATTAAAAAAATTATGTATTTCCCTCGCCATCTGTGTAGGTAAGAAAGGTCATATGCATGTAACTGTGAGTCAATAACCCAGCCAGGAAAAAACAGCAACTGTGTAAGCACAGGGAGGACTGACGGGCACCAGTGAATAGGAACTCGAACCAGGTAGAAGATACCAAAAGGTGTTGCCATATCATGAATTATCCAGAATTCCTGGCAGGAGGGCTGGGCACTTGCCTCTGGTTTTCTCCTCTGTCTGCTAGAAAAGGGAGTCTCTGGTTGAGCCTCTGGTTGTAATGTGGCAGGAAGGAGGCATAATAAAGCGGGTGGCCGGCCAAGGTGGGCCATCTCAGGAGTGAAGCCTGGAGGACCTGGGGGAGCAGGACAGGGAAGAGGCAGGCAGAAGATTGTGTGTGTCTTTGAATCGTGTACCAGCCGTCTCACCAGGAGCCTCGAGGTTTAACCGGGCCGCAAGTTCCCATGTGCAGGTAGGCATCCTTCCAACATGCAGATCTGACCATGGCCCTGTCCTACCCATGACTCTTCTGGATAAAGCCCGAATTCTTTAACACGACAGCTCAGTCCCCGGGCTTGCTTTCCGATCGGCTCCCCTGCCGCCCTTCCCTACCACGAAGCATTTCTGCTTCTGCAGTCCTGGGAACCTGACACGGTCTCTCTCATCTCCGGACGTTGGTACTTGCTCTGCCTGGAGAAAACAGGCGCAAGTATTAAATACAGGCATGAATCAACGAGTCAGACCCGGATAGCATCAGGCGCAGTCTGCCCCCTTTTCTTGGACTTTTCGGGTTTCCAGCAGTCACTTGCGGTCCAGTGTAAGGATTATTCCCTCCCCAATGCCGGCTGGAGCCCCACCATGATGGAGCTTTATAACGAACTCATGGAGAAGACAGTGGGTGGGTCATGGACAAGGCTATCGGGGTCCTGGTGCTTTGTGCAGTCTCTTAAAGGGCGGACCTTGGTAGGACTGCTAACACTGTCCTAGTAAGTTAGAACCCCTATATCAAGATCACTTACCCTGGGCTGGAAGGGGGGGCTCTAATAATGCAGAACTGTTGGCAAAACTTAGCTTATGTGTGGGCATTTTCCTCAAGGTGTTCTGTGCCCCAGAAAATCTCCCACCTCTCTGGTGTGGCTTGCATTAGCCTGAGAGTCAGGTACAAGGCAGTCTGAACATGATGATCCTAGACTCACGTGGTGTTAGGCTAGGAAAGGACCTTGGCGGCCACCTGGTTCAACTTGCTCATTTTACAGGTGAGAACAGTAAGGCCTTGAGGGGAGACACAGTGAGGTTTGGGCAGAGCCTACACTAGCATCAGGAATCCTGCCTCCTGGTTCCATGCTCTCTCTTTGCCGTGTGCAGTCACTCCTGCAGTCTCCTTATACCCACCCACTGAATCCTGCAGACCAGACAGGTGCAGCACAAGTGAGGAAGTGGGAAGGGGCAGTGCCTTCACCCTGGCACAGCCAGCCAGGGTCACCAGGGTGATGATCCACAGTGACCAGGAAGAGAGCAAAAAACTTCAGCATCTGTGTATGAGGACCAGGGGTCCTCACCTCGTCTTGTTTCAGGAACCCACTCCTTTATTCACGGAACAAATGTATATATTTTGAGTTCATTTATTTTGAGAGAGAGATAGTACAAACAGGGGAGGGGCAGAGAGAGAGAGAGAGAGAGAGAGGGGGAGAGAGAGAACCCCAAGCAGGCTCCACACTGTCAGCACAGAGCCTGACTCGGGGCTCACACCCACGAGGCCTCGAGATCGTGACCTGAGCCGAAACCAAGAGTCGGGCGCGTAACCGATTGAGCCACCCCGGTGCCCCTCATTCAACAAATATCAATCAAACACGTATAATCACACTTACTGGCATCAATGTAAGAAATCACTCTAGGAAAAGAGGACTTACGAAGCACTGGGATGACAGTATGACGAAAGTTCTACAAAGACACAGACTACCAGGAAATTGCTGCTCGGTTCTAATTCAACTGGAATTTCAGGGTCTGGACATTCAGAATGAGGAGCTAGTCTTTGGTTATTAGCGACCTAACGTAGTAACAGAACTCACGGGATGTCCAAAATAAAGCAAATTTGTGTCTACACCAGGAGAAAGAAGGACAGTTCTCATGTTTTTCAGAAGTTACACGCTTTGGAGGAGCAGTGTGGCTATCCTCAGCACAGATTTAAACATTTCAAGATAAAGCTGTCCGGACGCTTTCCTAAAACGAGTAGGCTGCCCTCCAGGCATATATTTGCAATATGGTCAATATAATGGGTGTCAATTTTGCCGAATGAGCCACCTGTAATTGAAATTATGTTGTTAACTTGGAAAAGAGAAGGAAAAAAAAATTGCTCTGAAATCGGAAATCAACGTTTGGTATACTTTTAATATGTATTGCAGAATATTCTATCTGAAGGATATTTTTTAGATTTTATACGTATTAGGCACCCTCATGGTACTAAAACCCTGTCTGTAGAGAGAGGAAAAGAAACAAAACCCCAAATAATTTCTGTTTACAAGAGAGAAACTAAGTATAAGCAAATAGTTTGAAGGAAAAGAGAACACACACGGTAATTAAAAGAAAGCTGCTATGACTGTATTAATGCTGAGCATCGCAGACTTTCAGTCAAGGAGTATTGTTGGAGGAAAAGACACATTTAATGATGACAAAAGAGGGCGCCTGGCTGGCTCCGTAGGAAGGAGCACATGATTCTTGATCTTGGGGGTTGTGAGTTAGAGCCCCACCTTGGGTGTAGAGATTATAAGTAAATAAACAAACAAACAAATAAACTCTTTTAAAAAGGTTAAAAAAAGTCAATTCAATAGAAAAATGTATAAATCTGGGCACTTGGGTGACTCAAGTCTGTTGAGCGTCAGACTCTTGATTTCAGCTCATATCATGATCCCAGGGTCAAGGGATCAATCCCTGCTTAAGATTCTCTCGCTCTCGCTCTCTCTTCCTCTGCCCCCCTCCACCTCTCCCGTGCTCGTGCTGTCTCTAAAATAAAAAACAAAAAATAAAAAAAAAAAAAAGGACTTAAGAAAGGTATACAGATCTTCTATTTGTGTGCACCGAATAACATAGCTTCAAGATATATGCAGCAATACTAAACAGGATTAAAATGAAAAATACACTGGCAATCACAGTTAGAGATTTTAGTGTACCTTTCACAGTGACTCGTAGAACACGCAAACAGAAAATCTCAGCCGAATGGAGACTTGACCAATCTGATTAACCAGCTCCAGGCAACAACCACACAATATACTCATTCTTTTCACATGTACGTAGCACATTTACGTAATAAACCACGTTCTGAGTCACAAAACAATTTGCAATAAATTTCAGAAAAGAAGCATCTGGCAGCGCAGTCGGTTGAGTGTCAGACTCTTGATTTCGGCTAGGTCCTGATCCCCAGAGTCGTGGGATCCAGCCCTGTGCCGCCTCTACAGGGAAGCCTGCCTGGATTCTCTCTCTCTCTCCCTCTGCCCCTCCCACTCTTGTGCGTGCTCTCTCTCTCAAAATAAATAAACTTGGGGGCGCCTGGGTGGCGCAGTCGGTTAAGCGTCCGACTTCAGCCAGGTCACGATCTCGCGCTCCGCGAGTTCGAGCCCCGCGTCGGGCTCTGGGCTAATGGCTCAGAGCCTGGAGCCTGTTTCCGATTCTGTGTTTCCCTCTCTCTCTGCCCCTCCCCCGTTCATGCTCTGTCTCTCTGTCTCAAAAATAAATAAACATTGAAAAAAAAAATTTAAAAAAAAAAAAAATAAATAAACTTAAAAAAATTTTTCAGGGTGGCTCGGTCGGTTGGGCGTCCGACTTCGGCTCAGGTCCTGATCTCGCAGTCGGTGAGTTCAAGCCCCGCGTCGGGCTCTGTGCTGACAGCTCAGAGCCTGGAGCCTGTTTCGGATTCTGTGTCTCCCTCTCTCTGATTCTCCCCCGTTCATGCTCTGTCTCTGCCTGTCTCAAAAATAAACAAACGTTAAAAAAAAATTTGTTTTTTAAATAAAAAAATAATAAAATTTTCAAAAACCCGAATGTACACCTATGTATTCTGGAGTCAAACTAGAAACTAAAGCATAAAGAAATCCCTGTGTGTTTGGAAATTTTCAATTAATTTTTTAAAGTTTGTGTACTTATTTTGAGAAAGAGAGAGAGAGAGCGCGCACTTGGGAGTAGGAGAGGGGCAGAGAGAGGGAGAGGGAGAATCCCAAGCAGGTTCCTCGCTAACAGGATGGAGCCTGATGGGGGGTGGGGCTCTATCCCACCAACCATGAGATCATGACCCGAGCCAAAATGAGGCGTCGGAGGCTCAACTGACTGGGCCACCCAGGAGCCCCTAAATTCATTTCTGAGCAACTCATAATAAAAGGAATTCACAGTGGAAAGTGGAAAATAATTTAAATTGAAAATCAGTGAAAATCTGTTGTACGAAAATGTGTGGGATGCAGTGTAGGTGGTGCTGAGAGGAAATTTTATAGCTTTAATGGTATCTTTCAAAACTGAACAAAGGTTGGGAGCACTTGGGTGGCCCAGTCGGTTAAGTGTCCAAGTCTTGATTTTGGCTCAGTCGGGCTCCGTGCTTGGTGTGGAGCCTGCTTAAGAGCCTCTCTCTCTCTCCCTCTGCCCCTCTCCCCCACTTGCGCTCTCTCTTCTCTCTCTCTTGCAAAAAGAAAAAAAAAAAAAGAACAAAGGTTGATAATCAGTAATCTAAGTTCCATTTCAAAAAGCTGGAATAAAATAGAAATCAAACCTAAGGAAAGCAGGTAAGATAAAGCGAAGAGTAGAAATCAGTGTAAACACAAAACCAGAAGATCAACAAAGCCAAAACCTGGCTCTTTGAAAAGATTGATAAAATTGATAAACCTCATAAGACTGATCAGGAAAAAAAAAAAAAAGAGGGAAAATACAAACTGCCGATAATAGGAATGAAAAAAGAAAAGGACATTATTTCATATTCTCATGTATTAAAAATACTATAAGAAGATATTAGGTACAACTACATGCTAATTTGACAATTTAAACTGGGAAAATGCCTTAAAAAGCAAAACTTTCCAGAACTGAGACCAAGCAAAAACAGAAAATCTGAATAAACTTTACCTGCCGAAGAGACCGAACGCATCATGTGAGATCTTCCTACAGAGAAATTGCAGACGATCTCACGAATGGGCCTCGCCAAGCAAACCTTGAAGGGGGACATCATGCCCAATATTTTACACAAACTCTTTCAGAGAGTAGTGGAAAAAGGAGCACTTCCCCACACATCTTTTGGAGGCCACATCTGACCAGGACTTTTTTTTTTTTTTTATTAAAGCATAATTAACATACGGTGTCATATTAGATTCAAGCGTACCATATAATAATTCAAGAGTTCTATACATTACTCAGTGCTCATCATGAAAAGTGTAGTCACCACCTGTCACGAAACAATGCTACCGACTGTATTTCCTGGGCTGTGCTTTTCATCTCCAGAACTTGTTGATTTCACAACTGGAGGTTTTTACCCCTTAATCCTCTTTATCTGTTTCTTTCACCCATCCACTCACCCACCGACCTCTCCTCTGACCGCCATCGGTTTGTTCTCTGTATTTAAGAATCTGGTTTTGTTTGTTTGTTTGTTTGTGTCTTTTTTCTTTGTTCATTTGTTCTGTTTCTTAAATGCCACATATGAGTGAAATCACATGGTATTTGTTTTTCTATCTCTGACTTATTTCACTTAGCATAATACCTCTAGGTCCATCCATGTTGTTGTAGATCAGACCAGGATATTTTATTTTATTTTATTTTATTTTATTTTGAGAGAATGCATGCACACGGCAGGGGAGGGGTAGCCAGAGAAGGAGAGAGAGAATCCCAAGCAGGCTCCACACTCAGCACAGAGCCCGACTCAGGGCTCGATCTCACAAACTGTGAGATAACGATCTGAGCTGAAAACAAGAGTTGGAGGCTCAACCAACCGAGCTACCCAGGCGCCCCACGACCAGGACATTTTATAAGGAAAATTATAGGGCAATATTTCTTATGAACACAGATACAAAAATCCTGAGAATCCAATGATTTATTAAAAGGATCATGACCAAGAGGTCATTTTTTCCAGGTAAAACGCAGGTTGATTTAAGATAAGCAAATCAAACAATGTAGTTCACCAAATTAGAATAATAGAGGAAAACTATAGGTTCACCTTAATAGATAAGAGAAAGCATTTGATAAAACTTATATGGATATATATCAAAAGCATTTGATAAAACTTAAATGGACAGACTCAACAAAAACTAAGGAAAAAATCCCAAAGTTAACATTATACTTAAAAAAAAATTTTTTTAATGTTTATTTATTTTTGAGAAAGAGACAGAGTGTGAGCGGGGGAGGCGCAGAGCGAGAGGGAGACACAGAATCCGAAGCAGGCTCCAGGCTCCAAGCTGTCGGCACAGAGCCCGACGCGGGGCTCGAACTCAGGAACCGTGAGATCACGACCTGAGTCGAAGCCAGGCACTCAACCTACTGCGCCGCCCAGACGTCCCCGTAACCCCGGTTCTCAGAGTCTCCCTTCGCATAGCCTCAGACTCTAGCTTGAAATCACTTGTGTCCCCTAAAGGAAGAGCAGGGAGGAAGGCAGAGGCCTGCTTCCGGCCCCCCCCCTCACAAAATGTAGTCTATGCTGGAGGATCGCAGGGGGTTCTGGCAAGAGGAGGAGGACCTGTCCCAGCCCTCCCTGGGGCTCTGTCTTCCTGCGTAGAGGAGGATGTGGCCGCGGCTCTTCTGGAATATTTCTGAGAGGTGTTTCTTGAACTTCTCGCCCATGAACGCGTAGATCACAGGGTTCACGCAGCAGTGAGTGAAGGAGATGGTTTCTGTGACGTGGGTGGCATAAATGAGCCGCTGGCTCAGGACACATCCGTCCAAGACCTTCATGTTGAACAGGGACGTGAGGAAGAGGACCACGTTGAACGGGACCCAGAAGAGCAGAGAAGCGACCACGACAACGAGCACCAGCTTGATGGCCTTGGCCTTGTTGCGGTTTTGGCAACCCCTCAGTTGGTGCAGGATGCTCACGTAGCAGAAGATAAGGACGGTGAATGGGACCAGCAGACCTAAGACGTTGATCTCAAAGTGGATGAAGATCTTCCACTTCAGAGTCTGCTGACCGTAAGACGAGTAGCACTGTAGAACGCCGTCTTCGGAGGCCACTTGGTACAATCCCAGGAGCGGGCTGGTGACCGCGATGGCGATCAGCCACATGAGCAGACTCAGGGCTGTGCCCATTCTGGCCGTCCTCACTGTCATGGCGTGCACGGCGTGGACCACTGCCAGGTACCTGTCCACGCTCATGAGGGTGACGAAGAACATGCTGCTGAAGAAGCCGATGTAATAAAAACCGGAGACCAGCTTGCACATCGCGGTCCCAAACACCCACTGGTCCAGCTGATAGTGGGTCTGGAAGGGGAAGGAGAAGACAAAAAGCAGGTCCGACAGGGCCAGTTTCAAGAGGTATATGTCTGTGATGCTCCTCAGCCTCTTGCAGGCGACGAGGACCAGGATGACCAGGCTGTTCCCCAGGAGACTGAATACAAACAAGACACAGTAGAAGATGGCAAGTAACAACTTGTTATCTCTTTGGATAAGTTCCCCGTCGCAGGGGCTTGACGAGAAATCGGGATAGTAGTCGTCAGTTACTGTTGTCACGTTGGGCTCCAGGGTGTAATCCATCGAGGCGGGAGGACCAGGTCAAAGAGGCACCTAAGAGAGATTCGTTCCTTAGAAATATTTTTATTTAAAAAATACAGTCTGAATTGTAACCATCCCTACCCCTGCCCCATTCATATGTTGAAGCCCCAAAGTCCTGTTACGGACTGAACATTTGTGTCCTCCCCAAATGCATATGTTGAAGCCCTACCCCACCTTGTGATGGTATTAAGCAGTGGGTTCTCTGGGAAGTAACTGGATTAAATGAGGTCGTGAGGGTAGAGCCCTGGTGAATGGCATGAATGCCCTTCTAAGAATCACGAGCCCGCTTGCTTCTCTCTGCTCTCGGCCATGAGATACAAGGAGGAGTTGGCTGTCCGCAGCCTGGAAGAGGGTTCTCACCTGAGTTTGCGTTTCCCAGCCTCTAGAACGGTGAGAAACAAATTCCTGTTGTTTATAAACCACCCCTCTATGGTTTCCTGTTATAATAGCCCCGAACTGGCCAAGACACCACCAATGTCATCTTTGGAGAGAGGTGAGCTGAAGGAGTCGTTAAAGAGGAATGAGAGTCTGAAGATTTGGAAAACTCTCAGCCCGTCCATAGGGCAAAAACGAGGAATTGTTTCTGGAGAGCACGCCTCAGGTGTGGCTGGGCAATCACCCCACACAGAGATCACCCGCGGAGTCAACCAGCCGTTTCACCAGCAGCCAGGGGTAGAGACCCTGCTAGTTTGGACAAAAGCTGCAGAGACAGAGCAAAAGAAAACTAACCCCCTTGGGCTTCTAAGATTCTACGAGATAGGACAAGAGAGCCATGTGCCTGCGAGTACATTTTATCCTTCAAGGAAAGGGAGGGACGTCCCTGAAGATGGAGAAGTCACCAGGCCACCTGCCCCGATGGAGGGCCAGGGCTGTTTGGAGGCCAATCCCGCCCAGTGCCATGGGGGGGGGGGGGGTGAGGCCACAGCCTGGGGCCCTGAGATGACGCTGCCACCTGGTGGGCGGGGAGGGCAGAGCGCCCAAAGGAGATTATTCTTGAGCCTTACAACTTTTGGGCTTGCCTGGGACCCACCGTCTCGCTCTTCTTTCTGATTTGTTCCCTGCGGAATGGGACCGTCTCTCCTAGGCCTGTCCCACCGCTGCCTTTTAGAAGCGCATAACTTGTCTGGTTTCATAGGTTCACAGCGGGACAGGAATTTTGTCCCAGGATGAATCACACCCCACGTCGCTCCCATACCTCATCTGGATGATATCAAGGTAAGACTCTGGATCTAGAAATGAGGCTGGAATGGGGTAAGGCTTTGGGAGCTGTTGGAGTGGAGTGACTGTATTCTGCGCGTGAGAAGGACATGAATTTTGGGAAGCCAGAGGGCAGGGTGTTAAGGGCTGACTCGTAAGCCCATATGTCGAAGCCCTAATTCCCTCTGTGATGATATTTGGAGACAGGGCTTCAGGAGGTAAGTAAGGTTAAATGATGTTGTAAGGGTCAGGTCCTGATCTGTTTGCACTGGTGACCTTATAAGAAGAGGAAGAAAGACCTCTCTCTTCTTCAGTTCATGCCCAGGGAAAAGGTCATACATGAGGACACACAGAAGGTTGGCTGTTTGCAAGCCAGGAAGGGGCTTTTACCAGGAACTCAATATGTCAGCACCTTGACCTTAGACTTCGGTCCTCCAGAACAGTGAGGAAATAAATTTCTGCCATTCGAGCCACCCCAGACTGTGCTGTATTGTTACGGCAGGCCAAAACGACTTGGGAGCTGTCAATATTTTCTGTCTAAATTTTCTGTAAACGTAAAGCTTCTCTAAAAAATAAGGTCTATTAACATGTTTTAAAAATTGAAAACTGCCTCAGCTGACCAATACGGGGGTGGGGATTAGCTGGGCTCAGAAATGCCAAATTTTATGAAGACAATTTAAGTACCTATCGTGCCGCCACCCAGAATGAGCAATTGCTAACATATTGTCAGGTTTCCTTTTGGTTCTTTTTTTTTTTTCTTTCTCCTTCCTTCCTTCTTTCCTTCCTTCCTTCCTTCTTTCCTTCCTTCCTTCCTTCTTTCCTTCCTTCCTTCCTTCCTTCTTTCCTTCCTTCCTTCCTTCCTTCTTTCCTTCTTTCTTTCCTTCCTTCTTTCCTTCCTTCCTTCCTTCCTTCTTTCCTTCCTTCCTTCCTTCTTTCCTTCCTTCCTTCCTTCCTTCTTTCCTTCCTTCCTTCCTTCATTCCTTCCTTCTTTCCTTCCTTCCTTCCTTCTTTCCTTCATTCCTTCGTTCCTTCCTTCTTTCCTTCCTTCCTTCCTTCTTTCCTTCCTTCTTTCCTTCCTTCCTTCCTTCCTTCCTTCCTTCCTTCTTTCCTTCCTTCCTTCCTTCCTTCCTTCCTCCCTCCCTTCCTTCCAGGCTGCCTGCCTAATGCAATAGAGATGAAACTAAAGCTCCCTTTAACTGCACAACAAATCTCCACACCCTGGGGGCAATTACTGAAACCAGTATGGTGTGGTTCATTCTGAATAGTTTCCCCCTGTACTTTTACAGACTTAAATGCACCCATAAATAATATATAATATTGTTTTGTGCTCCCTGTTGACTTACACAAATGGTGTCCTGTCTCTCATTACCTATCTTGCTTTTCTTCTCCCAGCTCTGTTTTTCTAGAAAAGTAGCCATGCTATTCTAAAAAGTTCAGTTCCTTCTGTTTACTGCTTTTATAAGCACCATACGTAACTATTTTAAAAGTTCAACAGAAAAAGATCATCGAAACCATACCGGCCACAGAAATTACTAATATTTCTAAGAATAAATGTGATAAAAACTGCAATTCAGTTATGTAAAATATTGTAAAATTTTGTTGAAGGGTAACAAAGAAGACATGATTAAAAGGGAAACGTATGCTCTGTTTATGCGAGGGAAGACCCAACAATGAAAACATGATAATTCTCAGCCTGATAGATACATTCAAGGAACTCTCAATTTAGACATTATCTTTCCAAGGTGTTTGGCTGCGGAACATTCAGATCCCCCTGTCCACTAGGCCACCTTTCTGTAATTTGAAATGCTAACCAAGGTAGCCATTTTTAAAGACATTAA
The DNA here is from genome assembly GCF_022079265.1 of Lynx rufus. Classification (NCBI taxonomy): domain Eukaryota; kingdom Metazoa; phylum Chordata; class Mammalia; order Carnivora; family Felidae; genus Lynx; species Lynx rufus. The sequence continues at coordinate 7,322,596 of NW_025814867.1, read as the reverse complement.
TTTCATTTAAGTATGTACCCCCAAATAAATTTAAAAAATACTTTCTGAAGTATGAGGGTGGGCCTTTTTTGTTGTGGCTAGTATCTCTCAAAGTAACAGTCTCTCCTCCTACATCTTCCTTCCTACTTGTCTTGCAGTTATTTAAAAAAAAAAAATATTTTTTCAGTTTGCCATCCTTCTGTTCTGCTCTCTGAATATCCTAGAGTAAGAGGGGGCCTCAACTCATTCCTTCCCCAGGTCCTTCCTGCTGACCCCCCAATCCACACTTCCCCCACGCTCTCTCATCGGTAAAATCCAAGCGAAGTTTTAAGAATGTCCACCGTTTATCACAGGGGGCCAGGCGTTTCAGACGCATGACTTCATTTATTTCTCTTGAATCCCTGTGAAACAGGCACTCAGACCTCCTTTCTGTTTCTGGAGTTCGGGTTGTACCTGAATCTCAGAGAGCGTCAGTCCATTGACTAACGTCACAGAGAGGAAGACCATAGAGCCAGGCCTCAAAAATGCATCTCCTCCAAACCCTTCATCTCTTCCATATCTATTTTGTGGGGAGAGTAAAAACACTCCAGTCTTTTAGAGTTCAGGCCACCTGACTTCCAAGTTCTAGACTATTTTGTACCCGAGTGATGGTTGTCTGACACAAGCCTTGTAGCCAGCAAAATTACAGCCTCCTCCCAGATGCCTGGTGGTGAGAGGTATTTTCTTATCTACCTTCCCACTCTTTTGACTCCCTCCTACTGCCCTGCAGAGAAAATGGCATGGCTTGCTTCCCTCAGTCAGAGCCAGGGGCAGCCGCTAAGACATCTGCAGGTTTGCGGACTCAGGACATGCAACGATGAAAAAACGACTCACCTCCCGTGCCCAGCTTCTGAAAGCTTGGCCCTCCCTTTGCTTTTCTCCCAAGGACATAAAAGAGTCCTTGCCTAATATCCTTCTTCCCCGGGGATGTTTATTAATACATACCTTAATTTGAGCCTTTGTTCTGGAGACTTCAGTGCTGCTATTTCCTTCTTTGCAGAACCTGCCTCGTGTGTGTGCAGCTCAGTGAACAAGAGCTCCTCTAGAGGAAGGTGTCTTATCTATCTGTGGCGAGTGGCAGAATAGGGGTGGACCTACCATCCCAACAGTGACTTAAAAAGATCTCACCCAAGGACACATAAGAGCTGACAGATTAGCATATGAAAATATGCTCAACACCTTATGTCATTAGGGAATGGGAAATTAGAACAGCAGTGAGGTAGCCCTCCGTAATTATTAGAATGGCTAAAATCCCAAACACTGACAACACCAAATGCTAGAGAAGATGCGGAGGAATTCTCATTTATTGCTGGGGGGAATGCAAAACGGTCCTGCCACGTGGGAAGATGGTTCGACAACTTTTTAGAAGGTTGGCAATTTTTCATGAAGCTAGAATAGGTTTATCATATCATCCAGTAATCGGGTTCCTGGGTATTTACCCACATGAGCTGAAAACATATCCTCCCCCCCAGAACCTGAGCATATGAATTTATAGCAGCTTTATTTCATAACTGCCAAAAGTTGGAAGCCACCAAGATGTCCTTCAATCGAGGAATGGATAAAAGCTGTGGTAATGTGCACGATGGAATATTATTCCGTGATTAAAAAAAAAAAAAAAGAACTATCAGGCCACACACACACAAAGACACCTCATGCATATATTGCTACGTGAAAGAAACTCATGTGAAAAGGCTACATCTGAAATGATTCCGACTAGGTGACATTCTGGCGAAGGCAAAACTGTAGAGACCGTAAAAAAAGATAGGCAGTTTTCAGGGGCTCCCGGGGAGGGGGGCAAAAAGGTGAAGCGCAGGACATTTTTAGGGGGGTGAAACTATTTTCTATGAAACTGTAGTGGTGGATACATGTCTTTATGCATTTGTCAAAAACCAGAGACAGTACAACTCAGAGTGAGCCCTGACATAAACCATGGACTTCGGGTGATAACAATCTATCGATGCTGACATAATCAGTTATAACAAATGTACCAATCCTAATGCAAGATGTGAATAATAGAAGAAAGCGTGCAGGGTGGGCAGGTGGTATTATGGACTGAATTATGTCCCCCCCAAATTCAAGTGCCGATGCCCTCACCCCCAGCGTGATAGGATTTGCCTTTAGAGATGCAATTAAAGTCAAATTAGGTCACAAGGATGGGCCTCTGATCTGGTAAGACTGGTGTTCCTATAAGAAGACGAAGATGAGCACTTGGCCGTCAGTCAGTAGAGCACGCGACCTTGATCTTAGGGTCAAGGGTTCTGCCCCTTCCCTTCTGGCTCTTGCTCGCTCCCTAAAAACTGAATAAATAAATAAATAAATAAATAAATAAATAAATAAATAAAATGAGATGGCAATTTTATCATTCTCTTGAAGTTGTATAATTTCTACCTGCACCTGCTTTCCTTCACAGCATATAGCCTGCACAAGTGTGGTAGGTACGTGCGTGTATATGCATATATATTGGAATTTCAGTGGTAGCAGAGACAATTTCTGAGAGTCATTCCATTGCTTCCATGCTGTACGTTGAAAATATGATCATTATTGAGTGTTCCCTCTTTTCATCCTACGGTGAGCAGAGTAATAATGTGATGGCCATGTTGCTTATGTCTGTCAACATCCTTTCTTTAGACGAATCTTTAGATCAAGGGACATCCGTCTAACTCCCATTCCGTGCATTCCCGGTTGGGCCGCCAAGCCCACCGATGCAACGCACACACACATGTACACACACCAGTACAAGGACGGATGGCTCCTTGACTCAGGTCTGGTCAAGGAGGATGTTTCACTTTCCCATCCACAGTCATGATTTATTTACAGACTCTCACATCTTGAGCCCCGTGTGGAAACAAGAACATCTTTGAAGGATGAAACCGAGCAGGGGAAATTAGAACCAAGAAACAGAGAAAATACATAATTCTGATGAAATTGTTTGTGCTCCTGGAATGACAGTTGTGTGATTCATTAGTGTCCACACACACACACCCCCAGCACCACCCTTTTACGCATCGGCTAGTTTCCAGGGGGGTTTCTGGCACAACTAAAAGTGTAGATACTGATTCAATAGCTCTGGTTATTGAGTGCCATTTATGTGCCAGTTCCTTTGCACATTTCATCCTCATTAGGTCTCATAAAGATTATGCACAAGAGTTATTCTCTCAGTTATTCCTCGGTTTGAGGAAACTGAAGCTCAGAGAACTGAGGCGATGTAGCAGTGGTCACCCAAGTAGTTAACGGAAGGCTAGTCTTGAAATTCAGGTCCAAGGGATTACAAAGCCTGAACCTTTAATTTCATCATCTTGAAAGTGGCAAATGTCAGAGCCCTTGGGTTCTGGCCTGTGTTGCTGGGTCAAAACTGAGCTTTAGGCTTTCAAAGTAAACTCTTTCAAACAGCAAGCCTTTTGAGGCTCACCTTCAAGCAATTTCCCCTGGCCCAAGGGAGTGAACAGGTCCCCAGATGTTGGGAGGGAGCTATAGAAGTTCTAGACACTCCCCACCTACAATCCATGCAAGGACGCAGTAGATTCCTCACATTCGTGGTCCCAGTGTTTTATGGGGCAAGCAGAGACCTGAAGGCACATGCTCATTCTTGTAACTCTCTATTACCATGAAAATATGCCCCAGCTCATCAGCTGGAGGAGAATCAAGTTACTTCACGCATCCTAGTCAAGACCAACCCAGATCCGTCAGCCAACTCCATGAGCCCAGTGTGGAAGTGAGCCAATCCAAGATCAACGGGGCTGCCTCGCTGACCACCACAGATGTATGAGCAATAAACGTTTTGTCATTAATACCTGAGACCTCCCCCCACCATTGTTTGTTACACAGCATTGTTGTGTAAAAAAAACTAACCGATACAAGCAGTCTTGCCAGATTAGGAGGCAGAGAAGCCCATTGTGGCTGGACACATTCTTTGTGTGTAGAATGAGGATGATAGTTTCCTTCTGGAAGCTTGTGAGGAAGAAAGTGAGGTACCAGCAGGAAGGTGGAGCAGAGCACAGGTCGTCCTCTAATCCTCACTCTTGAATTTACCCCTCCTCCCATATTTTCACCCCAAATATGGAGTGGAGGCAAACAGGGGTTTCCGCCATTCTGTTGGACACGGTAACTTGGGAGACACTTTGCACAAATGTGCGTTAAGGAAGTCAGAGAACATGCTAAGAACAGAGGGTGACAGGAAAACCACCAAGGAGACCAGGAAAGTCTCCGCTCGCTGCCTCCACCCTGCAATACAGCATCTGTGCAAAAGGGCACAGGAGCTCAGCTGAAAGGAGCCTGAGAAAAAAATATAAAGTGTCTGCGAGAACCTTGGGGCCACCTTTTGGAAATCAACTTAAGGTAGTAATCTGAAATGCAGGAGGGAAAGTAAGCTATCTACAAAGGTACAGTATGATATAACTTATAGTAGGAACAACTTGGAGGGAAGGAAAGAAGGAAGGAAGGAAGGAAGGAAGGAAGGAAGGAAGGAAGGAAGGAGATTAGGGGCGCTTGGGTGGTTCAGTTGGTTAAATGCCCAACTCTTGATCAGGTGGTGATCTCACGGTTTGTGAGTTCAAACCCCGCCTAGGGCTCTGTGCCGACTGCACAGAGCCTGCTTGGGATTCTGTGTCTCCCTCTCTCTCTGCCCCGCCCCCCTCGGCTCTCTTTCTCTCTCCGTCTCTCTCTCAAAATAAATCAATAAACTTAAAAAAAGAGAAAAGAAACTAGATGGCTTCATTCTACTGTGGTACGTGCCCAAATATTCAGTCGTTGGAAGAGTACAATGTCAGGTGGAAAAAATACCCCGTGTTGCAAACTTGATCCTTTGCGCTTTCTTCCGCGCAGTGATGGCAAGAGGCATTTCGGGCACAGAACTGGGAAGTGATGAACAGTGTTTATTTCCCCTGGTTGAGCTCACACCAGGAGGGCCACTCGCATGGGGGATCGTATCTTGCCTCACCAGGAGACACGAAGACCTAACTGGGTCTGCCGAAAACAGACCCGCTTCGGCCACAAGGACCTTCGCTGTGGAGTGTAGACCACCCCGAGGAGGCAGCAGAGAGATGGGGCACAGCTCCAGGGAGCAGTGAGGGAGGGGTGAAGAGGGACCAGAGCTGTTCTCCTTACAGCCCCGCCCCCTCCCGGAGGTATGTGGGAGTTCCTCTCCCAAACAGCGAGGAGGAAGGTAAGCGTTCCCAGGACAGGTGACATCCATGTCGCTGTTACACTTCGATGTAGCTGCAATTTTCAAACGCCCGCGCATTCCTCTAGCTTGCTTCACGATCCCCGAATCCAGTCTTTTTGCCTCCCATATTTCATCTCTTAGAAACACCTGCTGGTGCCCGTGTTGGGACCTGGGTAACCCCCCTTACCAATGTCATTCATGCTTTGACGCAGTCTGGGGAAAACCCCGGATACTTTATGTGAGTTTTGTACCTGATAAGCAAAGATCAATGGTTCACCAAGTGGTGACACTCAGGGCCCCCAGGTACTGCTGACTCACATCACAATGGCAAAAACTACGATACCTGTTTCGCCCCCAGTGGGGGGAAGGAGCCGTGGGCAGCCTACCCCGGGCAGGCCAAGCGGGCCTGAGGGACTGAGGTGGAATTTCCCCACGCCCGGGTTCCAGGTCGGCCCAGAATGACAGCACGGCACCTGGCCCAGAGGGAGTGCTTTGTAGGTGGTGACTGAGCCGAGGGCCGGGGGAGTCACGGGGGGCGGTCTGGTTTCCATCCACCACCTTTCCAGAACCGCACAAAGCGGGGCCGCTCGGTGGATGCCTAGTTTTACCAAGCAACCCGGTTTGGGCAGAGGCAAGTCCAGTTGGTGGAGGTGACTCTGGGGCCGATTGCGGTGACTTCCTTGAGATGCTTTGGTCCACTGCTCCTCTGTCTTTGACATGGTGCCTGGTGCATGGCGATTTCTCCGTAAATCACTGAACGGAGTGTGAGACAAGATGAGGGCTTGGGGTCGGCTGAAGAATTGGAGAAGTTGTTGAAGGGTCCTTGCCCAGCCAGGCCTGAAGGACGAGCCCCTCACCGCGGCTCCGGGGCTGTCCGCGTGGGGCTGGCGTGAGCCCCGTAGGGCTGGGCACCTGTCTGCCCTCAGCCAGCGTAGCAGCTTTCTAAGGCAGCTGTCGAACAAATTACCACCAACCCGGCGGCTTAAAGCAACTGAAATTTGTTCTCTTACAGTTGGGAGTCCAGATGACCGAAATCCAGTAGAACTGAGCTCTCCGGGGCTGTGAAGGGTGAGTCCTTGCTTCCCTCCGTGCAGCATCTGGTGGCCACTCAGCAATCCTGAGTTGGTGGTGACATCACTCCAGTCTCTGCCTCTGCCTTCCCGCCTTCTCTTCTGTGAGGTCTCCCTCTGGTTCTACCTTATAAGCGCTCTGGTGATCGCATTGAGAATCACCTGGGTAATCTGTGATAACCTTCCTATCTCAAGGTCCTTGACTTAGTCACATCTGCAAAGTGCCTTTCTAAATAAGGGGGCATTTGCAAAGTCCAGGGATTAGGTTTTGATATCTTTGGGTGGCCTTTGTTCAAACTCCTCTACCCTGACTCTAAAGACAGGAGACTATGATATGGCTAAAGAGAACCTTTGTTTTCTCACCTTCGGCCATACGTGGGGAACCCCAGCGTTCTAGAAGGCAGCAGAAGTCAACTACACACCCCAAGTCACATACAGCCTCCAGAACTGACAGCCTCTTGGGTCCACCTCCTGCTGGACAGACACACTCAGTGCATTCTGGAAGGAAGATCCTCTGGGCAAACATATTTCAAAAGGTACTTTTTAAAGTTTATTTATTTTGAGAGCGTGCACGCACGTGCGAGAGAGAGAGCCCAAGAGAGGAAGGAGCAGAGAGAGAGAAGAAGAAAGAGAGAATCCCAAGCAGGATCTGCACTCTCAGCACAGAGCCGGATGCAGGGCTCGATCCCATGAACCACGAGATCATGACCTGAGCCCAAGTTGGACGCTTAACCGACTGAGCCACCCAGGCTCCCTCAAAATGTATTTTTAATAATATTTTCCACTTCTGTCGTTGATAGACTTCCCAAAGCTTTGGGGAAGATCTTAATTGAAATCCATTGTCTTTTTCTTCATCTAGTCTCCAAAACTTAGAAAAATCCTCTCGGCGGTTTCAGTAATCACCACATACAATAGTTAATTTTATGTGTCAACTTAGCTAGGTCATAGTATCCAGATATTTGGTCAAACATTCTAGATGCTTTTATGAAGGTATTTTTTAGATGAAATTAACATCAAATCCATGGACTTTGAGCAAAATAGATTACTGTCTATAACGTGGATGGGCCTCATCCAATCAGTTGAAGGTCTTAATAGAAAAAAGACTGACCTCCTCAGAGAGGGAATTCAGCAAACCACCTGAACTTGAATCGCAACTGCCCTGAGTCTCCGGCCTGCTGGTCTACCCTGTGGATTCTGGAGTTGCCAAGTTCCGCAATCATGATGGCCAATTCCTTAAAAGAAATCTCTCTCTCTATGTATATACACATCCAATTGGTTCTGTTTTTTTCTGGAGAATCTTAATGTACCATGTGAACCACGAAACAAAAAAACACTATAGTTAATGGTGTAAATAAATAAGCAAGATTAGGAAGGAGAAGTACTGAGTCTCCAAGTACTGGGTTACTGGGTTACATGTCTTATTAGTCACGGATGACTCCTTAGATGCACCATTATATTGAATCACCACCAATCCCTCCAAAGAAATCGCTTTAGCTCAGTCCCATAGCTGGTTCAACACAACTTCTCTGACAGCTAAAGAACATTGCAGAGTTCAGAGGGTTCTCTTTAGGAGAGAACCTGGTTTGGGTGTTGAGGAATTTTATAGGTTTAAGGTGAAAGACTTTCCACTTCCATGTACTTCGATATTTTGTCATTTGAGATGGAGCTTGTGCAACCAACTTTTTTTTTTAATATTTGTTTATTTTCGGATAGAGAGAGAGAGAGAGCGCATGCTTGTACAAACAGGGGAGGGACAGAGAGAGCAGGAGAGAGAATCCCAAGCAGGCTCCACACTACCAGTGGCAGAGCCCGACCCAGGGCTTGATCTCATAAGCTGAGAGATCATGACCTGAGTTGAAACCATGAGCTGGACACTTAACCAGCTGAGCCACCCAGGTGCCCCTGCACCACCGACTTACGGGATATGAGCACTCCTGCTTTACATAGTGAGTTTGGGTCTAGTTTTTTACAACTTAGGGGACCTTAATGGACAGGGGACCTGTCCAACCATGTCATATGCTTTGATGGGATATACTATAATAGAGCCTTCTGTGACTTTGGGAATGGACTTTGTTGGGGAGAAAAATTTTTCTCTACCTTTAAAATTCTTATAGCTAGTCTAAAAATTAAATTGACATGAGACAAATTAACAGGAGAAAAAAACAAGGTTTAATTATGTGAACATACAGGCTCAATAATGAAATTGAGACCCCTCCCCACCAACAAATGACCAAGTTATGCAGTTTTTATGCATTTTATTTATTTTTGATTGATTGATAGAATTTATTTTTTATTTATTATTATTTTTTTAATTTAATTTTTTTAAATTTATATCCAAAACAGTTAGCATATAGTACAACAATGATTTCAGGAGTAGATTCCTCAATGCCCCTTACCCATTCAGCCCATCCCCCCTTCCACACCCCCTCCAGGAACCCTCTGTTTGTTCTCCATATTGAAGAGTCTCTTCTGTTTTGTCCCCCTCTCTGTTTTTATATTATTTTTGCTTCCCTTTCCTTATGTTCATCTGTTTTGTCTCTTAAAATCCTCATATGAGTGAAGTCATATGATATTTGTCTTTCTCTGACTCACTAATTTTGTTTAGCATAATACCCTCCAGTTCCATCCACATAGTTGCAAGATTTCATTCTTTTTGATTGCCAAGTAATACTCCATTGTATGTATATATACCACATCTTCTTTATCCATTCATCCATTGATGGACATTTGGGCTCTTGCCATACTTTGGCTACTGTCGATAGTGCTGCTATCAACATGGGGTGCATGTGCCCCTTCGAAACAGCACACTTGTATCCCTTGGATAAATATCTAGTAGTGCAATTGCTGGGTCATAGGGTAGTTCTATTTTTAGTTTTTTGAAGAACCCCCATACTGTTTTCCAGACTGGCTCCACCAGTTTGCATTCCCACCAGCAGTGCAAAAGACATCCTCTTTCTCCACATCCTCACAAACATCTGTTGTTGCCTGAGTTGGTGGTTTTGATTTGTATTTCCCTGATGAGGAGTGATGTTGAGCATTTTTTCATGTGTCGGTTGGCCATCTGGATGTCTTCTTTGGAGAAGTGTCTGTTCATGTCTTTTGCCCATTTCTTCACTGGATTATTTGTTTTTTGGGTGTTGAGTTTGATAAGTTCTTTATAGATTTTGGATACTAAGCCTTTATCTGATATGTCATTTGCAAATATCTTCTCCCATTCTGTCGGTTGCCTTTTAGTTTTGCTGATTGTTTCCTTTGCTGTGCAGAAGCTTTTTATTTTGATGAGGTCCCAGTAGTTCATTTTTGCTTTTGTTTCCCTTGCCTCCGGAGACATGTTGAGTTAAGAAGTTGCAGTTGTTATACGTTTTAGACAGACATAAATCTGTGATGAATTGACACTATAAAGAAAATTTATGTTTGGAAGCTTCAATTAGCAAAGAATTGTATCCTTTTTAAAAAATGTTTATTTATTGGAGCGCCCAGGTGGCTCAGTCGGTTAAGCGGCCAACTTCGGCTCAGGTCATGATCTCGCGGTTCGTGGGTTCTGGAAGTAGTGAGTCCATTCATGTGTTCATTTTTTTTTCATTAATCCTATGAATATTTATCAAGTGCTTACTACGTGAGAGTCTCTGTGCTGGGTTGTAAGGATACACCGGGGGATGACATAACCAGGGCTTCTGTCCTGTAGGGTGATAGGCAAAAAGCTAGTTATACAAGTGTTTGAATCTGTGATAGTGTGAATGGGCAGTACCCATACTGAGGATGTTTAGAACAGGCGGGCCCAATCTGCTGTGTCTGTGTGTCTGTGTGGAGATGACCAGAAAGGTGTCTTTGACAGTTTGTATTGGTGCAAAGCCAACTGCTGAGCAGCTGTTCACAAGGTGAAGGGTGGACGACAGAAGGGATATTATTATTTTTTTGAGAGAGAGAGAGAGAGAGACCATGTGAATAGGGGAGGGTCAGAGGGAGACAGAGAGAGAAAGAAAGAGAGAGAAAGACAGAGAGAATCCCAAGCAGACTCTATGCTGTCAGTGCAGACTTGACATGGGGCTCAATCTCACAAACCATGAGATCATGACCTGAGCTGAAATCAAGGGTCAGATGCTTAACCGACTGAGCCACTCAGGAACCCCAATAGGAATAGTGTTTTTATTGATTTTTTAAATTTTTTTAATGCTTATTTATTTTATTTTGAGAGAGAGATGGAAAGTGGAGTGGGCAAGGGGCAGAGGGAGAGGGAGAGAGAACCCCAAGCAGGCTCCTGGCTGTCAGCATAGAGCCCCATGGGGGGCTCGATCCCATGAACCACTAGATAATGACCTAAGCTGAAATCAAGAGTCACATACCCAACCACCTGAGCCACCCACATGCCCCAGGAATAGTATTTTTAAAGTCCCTGAAGCTAGAGGGAGCATAGGAACTTCAGGTAATATGGCAGACAGAACATAAAGGCCTACTTTTGCTCCCCCTGGAAACACTCTGAACTACTGTAGTATTTTATTTTACTTTATTTCATTTTATTTTATTTTATTATTTCATTTTATTCCATTTCATTTCATTTCATTCCATTTCATTTCATTTCATGAGAGAGAGCGGGGGAGAGGCAGAGAGAGGAAGAGGGAGAGAGAGAGAGAGAGAGAGAGAGAGAGAGAGAGAAAGAGAGAGAGAGAGAATCTCAAGCAGGCTCCATGCTCAGTTTGAAGCCTGACTTGGGGCTCGATTCCATAACCCTGGGATCATGACCTGAGCCAAAACCAAAAGTTAGTCGCGCAACCAACTCAGCCACCCAGGTGCCCCTTGTTTTGTTTGTAAAGTAAGACATAACATCACAATAATGGAAAGAATAAGAAGTCAACAACAGAAGTTAGAGCCAGGAAAGCAGATGGACAGGTGATAACCGGCAGACCCCAGAACACAAATGCTAGGCCAAGAAGCAGCCTAGTTTACTCTGGAGACTTTTCAAAGATCTCTGGAATGTACTGGGCCAGGTTCTCTAGACTGGTGTCTTCAAGGGGATGAGGAGATAGTTTAAATGAGGGGAGTTGGTAGAAAGCTATTTAAGAAGCAGCCTTGGGGTGCCTGAGTGCTTCAGTCAGTTAAGCCTCTGACTCTTGATTTGGGCTCAGGTCATGATCTCACGGTTCAAGAGATCAAGCCCTGAATTGGGCTCTGTGCTGACAGTTCCAAGCCTGCTTGGGATTCTCTTTCTCCCTCTCTCTCTGCCCCTTCCCCCCACATGAGCACATGCACTCTCTTTCTCAAAAATAAATAAGTAAACACGTGTGCACTCACTCTCTTTCTCAAAAATAAATAAGTAAACATTAAAAAAAAATAAATAGCAGGCAGCCTCATCCCTAGGACCCCTTCTTTATTCTGTGCAGCAGGTGGCTGCCCCTTCCTCACCCCTGCAGAAGACTGGCATTCTCTGGAAAGAGGATTGAGTGACCATATGCACACCCAGCTAAGGCCCTCTGGCCTGCATCCCTCACCAGATAGAGGTGGGAAAAAGTTCCTCAGCAGACTCTGATGGGCATTAAGAAAACACTCAAGACCATGGGCACCGTGGACCTCCCACCTAATAGTCCAAACAGGCAATACTTGGTGATGAAGTTCACAGCTGACAAAACCCTCCAAGTGCTCAGAGTTTCCAACAGACAGACTGCTAAGAACCACTACCCATGAGAGGAAAAGGGCTCCAAAATGAAAGATGAAGACCAAACACACTGACAGGAAACACAGATTTTGAGGAAATAGAGGTTATGTGGAGAGAAGAGAACTTTAAAAATAGAAATGTCACTATCCTCAGAGAAAATAAGAAGATATGACATCCACAAAGCAAGAATTGAATGCTACCGAAAGGACATTTGTAGTACAAAAGGGGTTCTGGACATTAAAAGCATGCCATCAGATTCTAAAGATTAACAGAAGGTTTAGAAAGTGACGTTAAGGATGTCTCCCATGAAGGGCAGCAGAAAGACAACATATGGAAAAACAGAGAGAAAAAAAATCCAAGGACACTCCTAGGGTTTGGCAGCCAAGTTATGGAAGTTCCACAAAGAGCACAGAGAAAACAAAGGAGAAGGAATTATCAAAGACGTAATTCAAGAAAATCTCCTGGAGGTAAATGTCACCGGCTTCCAGAGGGAAAGGAGCCGGTGTGTGCCCAGTGCAATGGATGCAAATACACCCAAGCTAAGGTGGCGGTGGATTTCAGTTCCAGGCTGGTACATTTAACTGGCTTTAGGTGAATTGCTGTCTCTTACAATTGAAAGAATTCTGATCTGTACACTGACCTAGAGATGATCCAATCAAAATTGTCTGGCTAACAGTAATCAACGTGGACATCTGTTTTGTTTGCTGACATTGTCGTTTTTATTCCCATTCATTGTCCATTTTCCTTCTCTTAGTATGAAAACCCTCCTTTTCCTTTGGGGAACTAAGAGACTGTCAAATGTGGTGCCTCAGCTTTAATCTTGACCCATGGTTGAGCCCAGGAAAACCAATTAGACTTTGTCTCCCGAGACTTTACATCTTTAGGAAAATGACCACAGCTAAAAAAGAGGTTCTGCTGTTCTCATAGTGTTCTTCAAAAAAGAGATTGCCCACGGGTTCTGAGAGATGTCCACAAATGCCCTAATTCATCCCTGAGTCCTGATTTCACAGAATGTTGAAAATATTCTGGGCACTAAATACTAGTCGCGACCCTCAGCTATTCTGACAAGGGGACTACCATCAACATTTCCAAATGTCCCTTCGAGAACTAGGACCATCTTTGGTTGCGAACCATTGGCAAAGGTAATGGAGGACCTCCCTCAGAAACAGATTCATTGGGTTTCTGAATCACAATAACAATTGTGTGTATTGTTTCTCTGGGTCTCTTTGCAAAATATAGAGCACTGTGTGGGGCGGCTGGGTGGCTCCGTTGGTTGAGCGCCCGACTTCGGCTCAGGTCATGATCTCACAGTTTGTGAGTTTGAGTCCCGCGTCGGGCTCTGTGCTGACAGCTCGGAGCCTGAAGCCTGCTTCCAATTCTGTGTCTCCCTCTCTCTCGGCCCCTAACCCACTCGCATTCTGTCTCTGTCTCTCTCAAAAATAAACATTAAAAAAAAAAAAGAAATGTAGAGCACTGTGCTTTTTAAAAAGTAGGGTTGTATACACAAAAATAAACTCAGCTGGCAAAAACCTCTTTGATCTTGGCCATGACAACTTCTTACTCAACACGTCTCCAGAGGCAAGGGAAACAAAGCAAAAATGAACTACTGGGACCTCATCAAAATAAAAAGCCTCTGCACAGTGAAGGAAACAATCAGCAAAACTAAAAGTCAACTGATGGAATGGCAGAAGATATTTGCAAACGACATATCAGATAAAGGCTTAGTATCCAAAATCTATGAAGAACTTATCAAACTCAACACCCAAAAAACAAGTAATCCAGTGAACAAACGGGCAAAAGACATGAACAGACACTTCTCCAAAGAAGACATCCAGATGGCCAACCGATACATGAAAAAATGCTCAACATCAGTCCTCATCAGGAAAATACAAATCAAAACGACCATGAGATATCACCTCACACCTGAGAATGGCTAACATTAACAACTCAGGCAACAACAGATGTTGGCGAGGATGAGGAGAAAGAGGATCTCTTTTGCATTGTTGGTGGGAATGCAAGCTGATGCAGCCACTCTGGAATACAGTATGGGGGTTCCTCAAAAAACTAAAAATAGAACTACCTTATGACCCAGCAATTGCACTACTAGGCATTTATCTACGGGATACAGGTGTGCTGTTTTGAAGGGACACATGCACCCCCCATGTTGATAGCAGCACTATCAACAATAGCCATGGTATGTAAAGAGCCCAAATGTCCACGGGGCACCTGGGTGGCTCAGTCGGTTAAGCGGCCGACTTCGCCTCAGGTCATGATCTCACGCCCCGCGTCGGGCTCTGTGCTGACAGCTCAGAGCCTGGAGCCTGTTTCAGATTCTGTGTCTCCCTCTCTCTGACCCTCACCCATTCATGCTCTGTCTCTCTCTGTCTCAAAAGTAAATAAACATTAAAAAAAAAAAATTAAAAAAAAAAAGAGCCCAAATGTCCATCAACGGATGAATGGATAAAGAAGGTGTGGTATATATACAATGGAGTATTACTCAGCAACCAAAAAGAATGAAATCTTGCCATTTGCAACTACATGGATGGAACTGGAGGGTATTATGCTAAGCGAAATTAGTGAGTCAGAGAAAGACAAAAATCATATGACTTCACTCATATGAGGATTTTAAGAGACAAAACAGACGCACATAAGGGAAGGGAAGCAAAATTAAAATAAAAACAAGGAGGGGGACAAAACAGAAGAGACTCATAAATATGGAGAACAAACAGGGTTGCTGGAGGGGTTGTGGGAGGGGGGATGGGCTAAATGGGTAAGGGACACTAAGGAATCTACTCTTGAAATTATTGTTGCACTATATGCTAACAAATTTGAATGTAAAATTTAAAAAATAAAAAATAAAATGAAAATAAATAAATAAATAAATAAATAAATAAATAAAATAAAATAAAAAACTAAAAATGGATGAAAGACCTAAATGTAAGACAGGAAGCCATCAAAATCCTCGAGGAGAAAGCAGGCAAAAACTTCTTTGATCTTGGCCGTGACAACTTCTTACTCAACACGTCTCTGGAGGCAAGGGAAACAAAAGCAAAAATGAACTATTAGCACCTCATCAAAATAAAAAGCTTCTGCACAGCGAAGGAAACAATCAGCAAAACTAAAAGGCAACCGACAGAAGGGGAGAAGATATTTGCAAACGACATATCAGATAAAGGCTTAGTATCCAAAATCTATAAAGAACTTATCAAACTCAGCACCCAAAAAAACAAATAATCCAGTGAAGAAATGGGCAAAAGACATGAATAGAACTTCTCCAAAGAAGACATCCAGATGGCCAACCGACACATGAAAAAATGCTCAACATCACTCCTCATCAGGGAAATACAAATCAAAATCACAATGAGATATCACCTCACACCTGAGAATGGCTCACATTAACAACTCGGGCAACAACAGATGTTGGCGAGGATGTGGAGAAAGAGGATCTCTTTTGTACTGCTGGTGGGAATCCAAACTGGTGCAGCCACTCTGGAAAACAGTATGGGGGTTCCTCAAAAAACTAAAAATAGAACTACCCTATGACCCAGCAATTGCACTACTAGATATTTATCCAAGGGATATAGGTGTGCTGTTTTGAAGGGGCACATGCACCCCCATGTTGATAGCAGCCCTATCAACAATAGCCAAAGTATGGCAAGAGCCCAAATGTCCATCGATGGATGAATGGATAAAGAAGAGGTGGTATATATATACAATGGAGTATTACTCGGCAATCAAAAAAGAATGAAATCTTGCAACTATGTGGATGGAACTGGAGGGTATTATGCTAAGTGAAATTAGTCAGAGAAAGATAAATATCATATGACTTCACTCATGTGAGGATTTTAAGAGACAAAACAGATGAACATAAGGAAAGGGAAACAAAAATAATATAAAAACAGAGAGGGGGACAAAACAGAAGAGAGTCTTTAATATGGAGAACAAACAGTGGGTTGCTGGAGGGGTTGTGGGAGGGGGGATGGGCTGAATGGGTAAGGGGCACTAAGGAATCTACTCCTGAAATCATTGTTGCCCTATATGCTAACTAACTTGGATGTTAATTAAAAAATAAATAAAGGGACACCTGAGTGGCTCAGTCGGTTAAGCATCCGACTTTGGCTCAGGTCATGATCTCACAGTTTGTGAGTTCGAGCCCCACGTCAGGCTCTGTGCTGACAGCTCGGAGCCTGGAGCCTGCTTCGGAGTCTGTGTCTCCCTCTCTCTCAGCCCCTCCTCCACTCACACTCTGTCTCTGTCTCTCTCAAAAATAAATAAACATTTTTAAAATTAATTAATTAATTAATTGATTGATTGATTTGAAAACAAAAAGCGGGGTGTGACAACAGGAATGATGATACCCTGGGAGATTCTGAGGGTGTGAAGGACCTGGGTGAATCCTCATGCCCCATGCATCTTAGTGAAAACCTCCCCCCAGGCCCCACTTCTCCAGAGTCTGAATTCATCCTGACCATGGGGGTAAAACGAGAACTCAGAACACAGTTTGGCCCTCTGAAGGACCTACAAGAATTTGTCTTTAATTATAAAAAGTCTGGGAAATATGTGGGAATGGCCGCTGAATCAAGGAGGGCAGAATGAAAGTGGGGATTTCGATGGCTTCGTTGATCTGTCTACTTTCCTGAGAGATCAGCTTTGGGGTCAAATCCTAACCCTTTGCTGAATTGGCTCATACGAACCTGGACTCACTGTTGGAGCCTCCTAAGTGGCACTGAATGGGGGGGAGAAGGTCTCTTGGCGGAGACAGAAGAAAGAATCTAAATTCACCAGGGCACAGAAATGTTGGATTGGATTTATCAGGGATGTCCCATATAAATCCAACTCCACCATGCTCCCCCAAGGGTCAAGAAGGTCTTCCTCCACCAGAATGAAAACTAAATTGATGAAGGAAGCCCCAAACTCTTTAAAAAGTGCCGTGCTAGGGATTGGCCGTAGTTGGAATGGGCTCACTGCACGGCCCTCCGTGGGGACAGGAAGAGAGGCTGGCAGCTAAGGACTGTAGTCATCAAGACAGACTGTGGGGCGGACACGTCAATCACAGATGGGGCGATCACACCTCGGGCCTGCGTCTCTGGCCAAGTGATTTTGTCACAGATTCACAGGAACAAACGGGTAAGCAGCCACAGATGTGTTATTTGATTTGTGTACCCAGAGAAGTCTGCCTAGTTAAGGGACCTCACTTGAGCCTCCGTCCTATGGAGGCTCATGTGATCATGCGGTTCCCAGATGTGCATCGGTGCAGAGTCAGAGTGCCTCTAAAGACAGGACAGAGGGGAGGGAAGATGCAAGTCATCTCCTCAAACTTCTGAGAACCTTGGACCGCTAATTTCCCTTGCACTCCTTTGCTGCCCATGGCATTGCACCTCCTTTGACTGAATAGCCCTCTCTTGCTTAAGGTCATATCACGCCCTCATCTTGGGGCGCCTGGGTGGCTCAGTGGGTTAAGCTTCCGACTCTGGATTTTGGCTCCAGTCCTGATCTCACCGTCCTGAGATCAAGCCCCGCGTTGGGCTCTGCACTGGGTGTGGAGCCTGCTTAAGAGTCTCTCTCTCTGCCCCTCCCCCACTTGTGCACATGTGCGCTCTCTCTCTCTCTCTCTCTCTCTCTCAAAAAAGAAAAAAAAAGACCTCATCTTAGGTAGCTGTGTTGCAACAGGAGGTCAATTCTCCACCTGGTAACCAATAAATGACATCACGTTCTGCCTCCTTTCCCCCAGAATAAAGACAAAGAAAAGACTGTTTAAATCAACTCTCAGTGTAAATGTGTACATTAACTACTGTCACAGATGCTTGTCATAGAGCATCAGGCAGAAGATGCCCTCAGGCCATGTAAACTGAACTCTATCTTTGTAAATGGGGATATTTAAGTCCAGAGAGGTGAAGTAACTCTCCCCAAAGCAGATGGCGAGTCTGTAGTCGAGGCAGAGCGGGTTCTCAGGTTTTCTGAAGCACAGCCCAGGGTGCTTTCTGCATGGCACCGTATTTCAAAAATTCTCCCATGATAACGTTACAGAGAGTTGTGGATAAAACTAGGGGGAATCTTTAAGGGGGTTCTGTATTTTCCAGTTGTAAGTCCACCAGTAATTTTCAGGGGACAAAAGCGTTCGCTTGGCAAAATAGCAGACAGAGGGAGGAGTTCAATAAAAGCATATGTGTTATTAATAATAAAGTCAGTTTATCAGAAAAAGCTTTTCCCGTGCATCTAAGTCATTTATATATAACTTGATATAGAATCTAATATATACGTGTGGCTTTTATATAATTTAGTTATATATGATTTAACATATACGTATGATTTATATATGATTGTATATTAAATCAATTACAATAATTATGTATAATTATATGTACATATATGCATATAATTGGATTCTTCATATAGAGGGCCAAAAAAGCTACAAAAAACAGGTTTTTCTTACTACTAAATATTTATTTCCTGTGTGAGAGTCGCCAGGAAGAGTGTCTGCATATAATCAAAGGCACAACCAACAACCACAATATTGCTTTGAAGGGTTGAACACGGAGAAGTGTGTGCAATTAATAGTACAACATTGGTGTTTTTATTTGCATGTTCGGGAAATGTATGCTGTATTGTATGCAAGAAGAACTGATTAAATCTCTCAGCCTTTTGATGGTCCTTTATTCCTAGAATTTATCTTCTACCAACATCCTTTTATTAACGCCCCCCGCTGCCCCGCCCCGCTGCTCAAGGCTACAAACACTGAGGACCCAGCATTGCTCTGGTCAATAGATGAGTAAAAAGGTGACATTATATGAATTTCCCCTTAAACAGCTTAGCAGCGACTCTCTGAAGAATGATAAATAATGAAAGGGAAAAATCATTGTGAAAACTAAGTAGAAACCCAAAAAAATCTTTAAGATCAAAAAAGCAGATTAAAGCGGTGCGTATAACACTGATGGTCTGTGCCAAGACCTGGATGTGCGTGATCACATTCCAGAATGAAACAGGCGGAAATGAAAACAGTCAGGTATTAGGTGATTCCTCTTTATTCTTAAAGTTTTCTTTAATGGGGGTATCTTGTCTTCCCAATAGTAAGTGTTTTTTAGGAACCAGACAAAGGGCTGTCAAGGACAAACTCAAAGAAGAGAAGTTTCCATTTTATAAATGATTTAATGATTACATTGTAGATGAATT
The DNA here is from genome assembly GCF_022079265.1 of Lynx rufus. Taxonomy (NCBI): domain Eukaryota; kingdom Metazoa; phylum Chordata; class Mammalia; order Carnivora; family Felidae; genus Lynx; species Lynx rufus. Next base: position 7,303,527 of record NW_025814867.1, on the reverse strand, counting down.
TACTCATCCACACTTGGGCTTCTCTCCCGATGACTCGCTGAACAAAAAGCAGCTGCCTGACAAAAAAGGGGTACACAAGGGAAGTCTGGGTTGGTCCAGCAGATTTATGTTTATGATGAAGCCTGGGCTGAAAAAGTGTATCTGGTTTATGAAGCAGATGTCGGGGAGAAAAATGGATTTCCCTCTACCCTCTTAGGTTTAGAACCTGGGGGTCTGTGAATTAAACTAACAAAAGGCCGATTAACAGAGAAAAAGGGTACCTAATTTTTATTAATATTTACACGCATGGGAGTTCACAGAAAAGACGTAAAACTCAAAAGTGGTTAGACGTGGGTGTTTTTATGCCATTTTAACAAAGGAAAGGAGATTTGGGTTTCGGGGGATGAAAAATTATGGGGAAGTGGCAAGGAAATGTATGAGAGAACCAATGGAAAACGAGGACTATTGTAGTAAGGTTCATTTATGCAAACTCGTCTTGGTGTTCAACTCCCCGTCTTTGATGATGAGAGTCACTCTCTGGTACCAGGTGGGTCCCTTCATCTAAGGGAAGTTTATCCCCCGCTTTTAGGCAGACGGGGAAGGGCAGCGAACTCTTCCTGCAGGGGGTGATTCCCAATTGCTTTTAGTTCAAAACGATGCTTACACCAAAGTGACATAGTTTTGGGGTGGCATATTCTGATTCTTAACAATGATAATCCTCATTTTGTAAGTACCCCTTATAGACCAGTCATTGCTTATATATTGGGCGCTTTGTGGGATTATGGGAATGCCTTGGGCTCCTCTCTTAAACCTCAGTTGAATTTGCTCCAGGATTGGATACCCACCTGCATGCAGGCAATGGGCATTTCCACCTCTGGTGAGAACCTGTGCCCAAGATGTGTTGTCTTATGGTGGCCACCTTTGCATCTCTGTACCTATGGATATTGTCTGATGTATTGATTCCAACTTCTGAGGGGGGCACCCAGAGACCAGGATGTCTGGCAAAGACAGTGTTCTTCAGAGTTCATGGGCATATGAAGGACTTTTAAGGAGACTCTAGGAACCTTCCACTCCTTCCCCCCTCCAAAAAGAACCCTCCCAAGTTAAGGGTGAAGGTAGAATCTTACCAACAGTGCTTCTCTTTTTTCTGTCCTGAAAATATTCATCCCTGCTCCTTGCGTACGAGAGGAGGTTGTGAAATCGTGTATTAGTCCTCTTTTATTTCTGTATGATTTCAGCTTGGTTCAGCATATCCATTTTGGAGCCAGGCTGGGCTCACCTCTGTCCTGGTTTCCTGGATGACCGGAAGATACAGTAACATCAATATAATCTCCACCACACCACGTCTTCTTTTGACCACCTCCAGGGTCTCCAAAGGCCACAGCTCCTAAAAGAGAGTATAAACCAGCCACATCGGCATTTCGCCTCCACTAAATGCAGTCCTCAGAATCACCCTGCAGGTATTTAGATAACTTTTCCAAGATCTGCAGGCTCCCGAGAGGCAGAACCGGTACAAGGCCAGGTTTACCATCCACCTGGACGCGGATGACCCTTCTCTATACTTCATCAATCCTCACCAGAATGGGAGGGAGCTACCTAAAGCCACCTGCAGCCATCAGGGCTGGCAGAATTGACTTCTTTCTAATCTGTGCTGCCAGAACCTGTGTTCTCACTGTAGATCTTCTCCGCGTTCTCCATCTCCTTTATCCATTCGTCAGTCAATGGACATTTGAGTTCTTTCCATGGTTGATAATGCTGCTATACACATCGGGGTGCATGTACCCCCTCTGACTCTGTATTTTTGGGTAAATACCGAGTAGTGAAATTGCTGGATGGTAAAGTAGTTCTATTTTTAGCTTTTGGAGGAACCTTCATACTGTTCTCCAGAGTGGCTGGACAAGTGTGCATTCCCACCAACCGTGTAAGAGATTCCCCTTTCTCTGCATCCTCACCAATACCTGTTGTTTCTTGTGTTGTTAACTTGAGCCATTCTGACAGGTGTGAGGTGGTATCTCGTCGTGGGTTTGATTTGTATTTCCCTGATGATGAGTGATGTTGAGCATCTTTTCATGTGTCTATAAGCCATCTGGATATCTTCTTTGGAAAAGAGTCTATTCATGTCATGTGCCCATTTCTTAACTAGATTATTTGTTTTTTGGGTGTTGAGTTATCAGATGTGTCGTTTGCAAATATCTTCTCCCACTCTGTAGGCTGTCTTATAGTTTTGTTGATTGTTTCCTTCTCTGTGAAGAAGCTTTTTATTTTGATGAAGTCCCAGTAGTTCATGTTTGCTTTTGTTTCCCTTGCCTCTGGGGACATGTAAGAAGTCAGACGTTGCTGCAGCCAAGGTCAGAGAGGTTGCTGTCTATGTTCTTCTTTAGGATTTTGATGGTTTCCTGTGTAACATCCATTTTGAGTTTATTTTTGTGAATGGTGTAAGAAAGTGGTCTAGTTTCATTCTTCTGCACGTTGCTGTCCAGTTCTCCCAGCACCCTTTGCTAAAGAGACTGTCTTTTTTCCATTGGATATTCTTACCTGCTTTGTCAAAGATTAGTTGACCGTTTGTGGTGGGGCCATTTCTGGGTTTTCTATTCTGTTCCATTGATCTGTGTGTCTGTCTTTGTGCTATTACTATACTGTCTTGATGACTACAACTTTGTAGTATAGCTTGAATTCTTTTTCAGGATTGCTTTGGCTATTCAGGGTCTTTTGTGGCTCCATACAAATTTTAGGATTGTTTGTTCTAGCTCTGTGACAAATGCTAGTGGTATTTTGACAGGGATTGCATTAAATGTGTAGATTGCTTTGAGTGGTATAGACATTTTAACAATGTTTGCTCTTCCAATCCATGAGCATGGAATGTTTTTCCATTTCTTTGGGTCCTCTTCAATTTCCTTCATAAGTTTTCTGTAGTTTTCAGAGTACAGATGCTGTACCTTTTTGGTTAGGTTTATTCCTAGGTATCTTACGGGTTTTGGTGCAATTGTAAGTGGGATAGATTCCTTGATTTCTCTTTCTGCTGCTCCATTAGTGGTGTATAAAAATGCAACAGGTTTCTGCACATTGAGTTTATATCTTTCCACTTTGCTGAATTTGTGTATTAGTTCTAGCCATTCTTTCAGGTTTTCTATATAGAGTATCATGTCGTCTGCAAATAGTGAAAGTTTGATTTCTTCCTTGCTGATTTGAATGCCTTTTATTTTTTTGTTTTTTGTTGTTTATTTTTTGTTGTTGTTGTTGTCTGACTGCTAAAGCTAAGACTTCCAGTACTATGTAAAATAGTAATGGTGGGAGTGGACATCCCTGTCTTGTTCCTGACCATAGAGAAAAAGTTCTCAGTTTTTCCCCATTGAGGATGAAATTAGCTGTGGGTCTTTTGTATATGGTCTTTATGATGTTGAGATATGTTCCATCTATCCCTACTTTGTTTTTTATCAAGAATCGATGCTATATTTTGTCAAATGCTTTCTCTGCATCTATTGAGAGAATCATATGGTTCTCATCCTTTCTTTTATTAATGTGGTGTTTCATGGTGATTGATTTGCCAATACTGAATTACCCCTGCAGTCCAGGAATAAATCCCGCTTGATTGTGGTGAATAATTTTAATTCACTGTTGGATTTTAACGTACTGTTGGATTTAATTTGCTAGTATTTTGTTGAGAATTTTTGCATGCATGCTCATCAGGGATATTGGCCTGTAATTCTCCTTTTCAGTGGAATCTTTGTCTGGTTTTGGAATCAAGGTAATGCCGGCCTCATGGAAGGAGTTTGGAAGTTGTCCTTCCGTTTCTATTTTTGGAACAATTCGAGAAGAATAGGTATTAACTCCTCTTTAAATGTCTCGTAGAATTCCCCTGTGAAGCCGTCTGTTGGGAGATTTTTTTAGGTTTATTTATTTATTTTTTTTGGGGGGGGGAATGAGCAGGGGAGGGGCTGAGAGAAAAGGAGAGAGAAGGAATCTCAAGCAAGCTCTGTAGTGTCAACGCAGAGCCCTAGGTGGGGCTGGAACTCAAAAGCTGTGAGACCATGACCTGACTTGAAATCAAGAGTTGGGTGCTCAACCGACTGAGCCGCTCAGATGTCCCAGTTGAGAGATTTTTTTTTATTACTGACTCAGTTTCTTTGCTGGTTTGGGGTCTGTTCAATTATCTATTTCTTCCTCTTTCAGTTTTAGTAGTTTGTTTATTTCTAGAAATTTGTCCATTGCTTCCAGATTTCTCAGTTTGCTGGCATATAGTTTTTCATAATATTCTCTAAGGATTATTTGTATGTCTGTGGTGTTGGTTATGATCTCTCCTCTTTCACTTGTGATTTTATTTATTTGGGTTCTTGCTGTCTTCTTTTTGATAAGCCAGGATAGCGGTTTATGAATTTTATTAATTCTTTCAGCTTAGTTTCATTGATCTGTTCTACTGGGTTTTTGCCATTGTTGTTGTTTCTGTATCATTTATTTCTGCTGTAATCTTTATTATTTTCCTCCTTCTGCTGGCTTTAGCTTCCCAAAGGTTTTGAACTGTCATGTTTTCATTTTCATTTGCTTCTATGTACTTTTTAAAAATGTCTTCTTTAATCTCCTGGTCAACCCATTCGCTCTCTAGTAGGACGTTCTTTAACCTCCATGTATTTATGGTCTTTCCAATTTTTTTCTGGTGGTTGATTTCAAGTTTCATAGTGTTGTGGTCTGAAAATATGCATGGAATGACCTCAGTCTTTTTGTACTTGTTGAAGGCTGATTTGTGACCCAGTATGGGATTTATTCTGGAGAATGTTCCATGCGCACTTGAAAAGAATGTGTATTCTGCTGCTTTAGGATGAAGTGTTCTGAATACATCTGTTAAGTCCATCTCATCTAGTGTGTCATTCAAAGCCATTGTTTCCTTTTTGATTTTCTGCTTAGACGATCTGCCCATTGCTGCATGTGGTTATCAAGGTCCCATACTATTATTGTATTATTATCAATGGGTTTCTTTATGTTTGTGATTAACTGATTCATATATTTGGGTTCCTTCAAATTGGGGGCATAAACATTTACAATTGTTAGCTCTCGATGGATAGACCCCTTAATTATGATATAATGTCCTTCTTTATTTCTTGTTGGTCTTCGTTTTAAAATCTACTTTGTCTGATGTAAGTATGGCTACTCCAGCTTTCTTTTGACCTCCACTAGCATTTTAGATGGTTCTTCACCCCCTCACTTTCACTCTGCAGGTGTCTTTGGTCTAAAATGAGTCTCTTGTAGGCAGCATATAGATCAATCTTGTTTTTTATCCATTCTTATACCTTATGTCTTTTGACTGGAGTATGTAATCCATTTACATTCAGAGTGATTATTGAAAGATATGAATTCAGTGCCATTGTGTTACCTGTAAAGCTGGTGTTTCTGGTGATGTTCTCTGTTTCTTTCTAGTCTTTGCTGCTTTTGGTCTTTTTTTCCCCCACTCAAAGAGTCTCTTTTAATATTTCTTGCAGGACTGGGTTAGTGGTCACAAACTCCTGTAGTTTTTGTTTGTCTGGGAAACTCTTTGTCTCTCCTTCCATTCTGAATGACAGACTTGCTGGATAAAGTATTCTGGGATGCATCTTTTCCCCATTCAGCACGTTGACTATATCATGCCACTCCCTTCTTGCCTGACAAGTTTCAAAGGACAGATCTGCTGTGAACCTAATCTGTTTTCCCTCCTAGCTTAAGGACATTTTTCCCTTGCTACTTTCAGGATTCTTTCCTTTTCTGTGTATTTTGTTAATTTGACTATGCTACATCGTGGTGATGGTCGGTTTTTATTGTATTTAGTGGGAGTTCTCTGAGCTTCTTAGATTTTGATGTCTGTTGCCTTCCCCAAATTAGGGAAGCTTTCAGCTATAATTTGCTCAAATGAACCTTCTTCTCTCTCTTCATCTTCTGGGACTCCTATGATATGAATGTTATTATGCTTTAAGGAGTCACTGAGTTCCCTAAGTCTACCTTCATGATTCAATATTTTTCTTGCCCTCTTCTTTTCAGCTTCATTATTTTCCATAATCTTACCTTCTGTATCACTGTTTTGTTCCTTTGCTTCGTCCATCCTCACTGTCATAGCATCTATTTGGGTTTTCATCTCCGTTATAGCATATTAAATTTCAGACCAACTATATTTTAGTTCTTTTGTCTCTGAAGTAAGGGACTCTGTAGTGTCTTCTATACTTTTTTCAAGCCCAGCTAATATCATTATAATTATTTTAAATTCTATATCAGGCATGTTATTTATATCTGTATTGATTAAATCCTTGGCTGTTACTTCTGCTTCCTGTTCTTTCTTTTGGAGTGAATTCCTCTGTCTTGTCATTTGTCCAGAAAAAAAAAAAAAAAAAAAAGCTAGACCCTGGGTGTGTTTTGGTCTCCTTGTTAAGAGAAGCTAGATCCAAAAAATAAAAGTAAATATATATACAAAATAAGAAATTTAAAATCGAAAAAAATTTTAAATTTAAAAATGGAAATGAAAAGGAAGCTAGATCTTATTTCCCTTAGAGCTAAAGCTCTGCAGAACATTAAGGTCAGTACACCAGCCAGAGGTTTGTGCTGGTCCTCTGGGGGAGGGTCCTGCTGCCATGATTCTTGGGGCTGGCTTACCCTCATAGAGATGCACCTACAAGGTATTGGGGGCCGGGCTTGGTGTAAGTGGCTTTGGTCTCCACTTGGTGGCTCTATTTACCTCCCTGAGATTGGTCAGTGCTGATGGGGGGGGGGGGTGCGGCAGCAAAATGGCTTTGCCCCACTCTCTGGTCCCTGGAGCAGAGAGCTTGTGCTCTCCGCTCTTCAGGAAGCCTTCACAGAAGACCAGTCACTCCTCTTATGTCCCCAGCTTCTGTCGGATCCCTGCCTTCATCCTGTCTGTGTCTGAGCTGTTTTATCTCAGGGGCATGGTTTCTAAACTCCAAATGCTAGGGACTCGCCTGGTGTAGCCCTGTGTCGCTCCTCTAAGGGAGGGTTTTGCCATGCTTTTCCAGTTGGCTGGCCCGTCCCGGGAAAGTGGTTCCATGACGGCGCGGTGGTTGGGAGTTTATGGAAAAGTGGAGCAGAAAGCTGGCTCAGGACTCACTGCCCTCAGCCCCTGTCCTGCCCTCAGCCCAGCTCCTATGCCTGGGAACAGTGCAGTAGGTTGGTGCCACCCATTCTTCTGTCCCCAGAGAGGCCTTGCCACTCTCCCAAGTGCACTCCAAGCAGGGAACGGTTGCTCCCCGTGTGACCCAGGCTCCTCAGACCGCACTGTCGACTCCCAGGTCTCTGCCCTGCTTCCCCACAGGAGCACGGCTAAGCCAGCCACGACCCCTGGGGTGATGGGCTTCTAAAACCTCAGACTTTGTGCTCCACTGCCCATAATACCTTGTGGTAGTCTCCATAAGCAGGGCTCCCTCTCCTCTGCAACACCCACAGTTCTTACCTCCCCCAAAGCAACTCTCTGCAGCTCCTACCCTCCACGATTCTATTTGTAGATTTGCTGTTGTGTTCTCTCCGTCCTCAGATTGCTTTCTGGGGGGTTCAGAACGATTTGATATTTGTCTAGCTGTGTTTTTGAGGGACTTGGCGAGCTTAGGGCCCCCCTACTCCTCTGCCATCTTAACTCCTCCTCCTAGCCCCTGAAGGCTTTGGAGTGACCCAGACCCGGGTGACTCCCAGGCCTGTTGCTTATTTGCTGGGTGACCTTGGGTGTTTTATTTCACCTCTGCTTCATGCTCATCTGTACAAGATGGGTGGTGATCCCTATCTCAAAAGGATGTTAAAAAGAGAAAAGCTTTCCTCTCGAGAGATCTAGTGCCAAACATGTGTTAATAACCACACGTTATATTCCTAACCACCAAGGTGACCCTTATCATTTTACCGTTGCGGTTTCCCATTTGCGAGACACGGAAGTCTTTTTTTTTTTTAAGCTTCTTATTTCAAAATAATATTCAGATAAGAAAAATTGTGAGACTCTACAAAGAACTCTGGCATATTCTTCTCCCAGATTCATCTAGTGTTAACATTTTGAAACACTTGCTTTATTATTCTCTCTCTATGTGATAGCTGCATAATTTTTTCTGAGTCGTTGAAGAAAAATTATAGGCATTGTCTTCCTTCATCCCTAAGCCCTTCAGCATGAATTTCCTAAGAGGAAGGACATTCTCTTATGTCACCATGATACCATTATTACGATCAAGAAATTTGGCAGGTCACAGTAATCCCCTCAAAGGAGTCTATTTTACAGTGTCACCAATTGTCTCAGTAATGTCCTTTATAGAACCTTCCTCAGGGGCCAGGATCAAAGCCAGGACCATGCCTTGGATTTAACTGTCTAGTTTTTAAACTTACCTTTGATCTGAAACTGTGTCTCTGTTTCTCTTTCTTTTTCAAGACACTGACTTTTTTTTTTTAATTAATGTTTATTTTGAGAGAGTGAGAGAGAGCACGAGCAGGGGAGAGGCAGAGAGAGAGGGAGACACAGAATCCGAAGTAGGTTCCAGGCTCGGAACTGTCGGCACAGAGCCTGATGCAAGGCTCGAACTCATGAGCCCTGAGACCATGACCTGAGCCGAAGTCGGATCCTCGACCAACTCTCAGTTGGCGCCCCTCAAGACACTGATGTTTTTAAAAGAACATAGGCCAGTTATTTTTCAGAAGGCCCCGCATTTGGGGTTTGTCTGATATTTCCTTGCCATTAGGTTCAGATTAAACATTTTTAGCAGAAACACCACAGAAATGACGCCAGATGGTCCCAGTGTTGGTGCCATTAACCTTGCCCACTTGACTAAAATGTCTACCGGTAGCAAAACTGTTCTTTTTTTCCCCTGTTGTTAATAAGTCAGTTGTGGGGAAATTGCTTGAGACCATGAAAATATCCTATTTCCTTTCAAACTCTCATGGGTGCCCTTCTGGAAGCATTTATGGACGAAGTTCTCTCAAAAACGAAACATTGAAAATCTTTCTATACTGCTTGCTCAGGAGGCATAAATTCTTATTTTCACTAATTTCCTGTGTGGGAACACTGTGGTTAGTGACTGGGGAGGGCGGTGGCGGGGGGGGGGGGGCGAGCTTTGGCCTTGTGGTCCAGGACTTCATCCTGCCCCGGCCCCACAAAAGGTGTGGGCAGCATAACAGGAGAGAAGCTGCCCACAGCGAAGTGGAGGTGTTTTAGAGACATCCGGTGCCAGCACCGTCAGATGGGCCTCAGGTTCACGAACGCAGAGCCTTTCTCCCTCTGCCCCTACAACCTTGTTTTCCATTCATTCCTTGTGACTGTCCGAGATCTCAACGAATTCAGGGGGCTTTCGCAGACAAACATACATCACCAAGGATTCCCGGAGGAATTCATGGCAGAGCCGAACTTCATTCCTCTGGCTGGGAAATGCATGGCCGAAGCCCTTGTCATGTTAACACGAGGAAGTCTAGTTTTCTGAACAATATGGAAGAATCTGGAAATCCAAGATTGTTAAAGACAGGCTTCCAAGTGTTTACCTTGACAATCATAACGCTTCAGGAGGCTAGGATCATTCCCGAAAGAAAATAGAGCCCAGCCCCACCAGTGAAGACAGAGGTAAAAACTCTAAACAAGAGTATGGTCAGTCAAGCCACATACAAAGCAGTTTGTACCTCTTGACCCAGTTGGATTTCTCCCAAGAATGAAAGACTGCTTTCGTATTGGAAAAACCGATGAGCGTAATTCACCACGTTAGCAGATTAATGGGGAAAAAAATCAGATGATCAAATGATCGTCTCAATAGATGCCGGCAAACGGATGAAATTCACCTTTTGTTGTGAGACTCTTCCGCTCTGCTGGTGGGAGTGTGTACATCACTGCAGACAGTTTGGGAAACAGTTTGCCTTCTTCTGCTGGAGCGGAGCATGGACATATTGATTGGTTTATCAGTTCTACTCAGAGATATGTATTCCTCACACATGTATATTTCACACAACGCATGGATTGGAATATTCATAGCACTTTTCATAATAGACTATCAGAAACCACCCAAGCGCCCATCGACAGTAGGACAGATAGATTCTGGTAGAGCCACACAATGGAATACACTGCAGCAGCGAGAATGAATGATCCACAATTATACAAAATAGTGTGGATGGATTCCACAGACAGTGTTGCACAAAAGAAGCCAGACACAAGGACGGCATGCTATAAGATTCCACTTATCTAGGGACCAAAAAACAGGTAAAACTGTTCCCTCTGTGAGGTAACTGATAAGATGGAAAGGAGCCTCCCAGGAGCTAGTAATATTCTGTCTCCTGATCTGGGTGCTGACCATAAATACGAGTCCAACGTGTAGAAATCCATGCATTGATGATATAGGTCTGTTCCACATGTATGTTGCACATCATTAAAAATTTTAAGAGAAAAACAATCTTCATGAAACCAGTCTTAAAACTTTTTTGACTTAAAAATATAGCTTCAGGGGCACCTGGGTGGCTCTGTCGGTTAAACGTCCGACTTCCTTTTAGGTCATGATCTCACGGTTCGTGGGTTCGAGCCCCGCATCGGGCTCTGTGCTGACAGCTCAGAGCCTGGAGCCTACTTCAGATTCGGTGTCTCCCTCTCTCTCTGCTCCTCCCTGCTCTCGCTTTGTCTCTGTCTCTCTCAAAAATAAATAAAGATTAAAAAAAATATATATATAGCTTCAAAAACCTGTACCAAATACCATTATCAATGAGGAAATGTTGGAAGTAATCTCTTTGAAATTAGGAATAAGAAAAATATGTCTAGGGGCGCCTGGGTGGCACAGTCGTTAAGCGTCCGACTTCAGCCAGGTCACGATCTCGGGCTCCGTGAGTTCGAGCCCCGCGTCGGGCTCTGGGCTGATGGCTCAGAGCCTGGAGCCTGTTTCCGATTCTGTGTCTCCCTCTCTCTCTGCCCCTCCCCCGTTCATGTTCTGTCTCTCTCTGTCCCAAAAATAAATAAACATTGAAAAATAAATAAATAAATAAATAAATAAAAGAAAAATATGTCTACTCTATCACCACTTCTACCTGGTATGAGAGACACTAAGGAGCTAAATGGCATCGGGACTAAAAAAGAAGAAACAAAGATGTCATTACTTACAGAGGATGTGGGGAAAAAACCCCAAATGTATCTACAAAGGTAGATGTAAAAGGAAACAAAAGAGAGTCCATAGATGAAACATTAAAGTTAGCGAGACGATTTTGTAAGATTCCTCAATGAACTTAGTGATAGTACTAAATTCTCCGTTGGATTTCTGTATCTCAGCAACAGACATAAAATACGTAAAATGTAATTTTATAAATGATTTCTTTTATTCTGGCATCCATAAATATGAAGTATCAAAGTAAAGACCTCATAAAAACAGAACAGGAACTTTTATAGAGAAAATTATAAAGCTTTATTAAAAGACACAAAAGAACTCCTAAATAGGTGCAGAAATAGGTCATGTTCATGGTTTAGAAGACTAAATAAATAACAAAAGATGTCAGTTCTCCCCAAACTGATTTAAGGATTTCATGTAATTCTCAAAAAACCTTCACAATATTTGTCTGTGGTTGAAAAACGGGTTCTAATGTTTATTTAGAAATACAAATGCCTATAAACAGCCAAGATACTACTAAAGAAGAATGATGTGGGGTCTCACCATGTGAGATATCAGTAATTATTATACAACTTTGGTAGGTTAAGACCAAATAAGTTTACACAGAGAATGATACATCAAAGGACCAAAGATGGGGTCTGGAAACAAACAGGTTTGTGGTTGGAATTTATTTTATGACCCAAGAAGCATTGCAGCTCAGTGAGAAAAAGAAAAAATTTTCAACAAATGCCCAATCAATTGATTAGCCATATGAAAAATACTTAACCACCTACCTCACACCTCACGAAAAAGATATTTCCAGGTGTATTAAAGATGTAAACATGAGAGGAAAAGCTATAAAACCTTAAAAAGTTAATGTAGGACAAAATAAATCACTCAAATTAATCACTCAAATCACTCAAATGCCGTACGATTTCACTCATCTGTGGAATTTAAGAAACAAAACAGTTGAACATAGGGGAAGAAAAGGAAAATAAAATAAGATAAAAGCAGAGAGGGAGGCAAACCATAAGAGACTCTTAAATACAGAGAACAAACTGAAGGTTCCTGGAAAGGGGGGGGGGCTAAATGGGGGATGGGCATAAGGAGGGCACTTGTTGGGATGAGCACTGGGTGTCATATGGGACTGATGAATGACTAAATTCTACTTCTAAAACCAAAACTATACTACATGTTAACTAGCCTGAATTTAAATAAAATCTTGGAAGTTTATAGGAGTTAATATAGGAGAACGTTTTCATATTATTCTGCTGGGACCACCAGAACAAAATGCCACAGACTGGGTGGTTTAAGCAACAGAGATTTATTTCCCACCGTTCTAGAGGCTGGAAGTCCAAGATCAAGGTGCCAGCCAATCCCTTTTCTGGTGAGAGGTCTCTTTCCGCCTTCTTCCTATGTCTTCACACAGTCTTTCCACAGAGATGGAGAGTTCTCTGGTGTCTCTTCTTACAAGGACACTAGTCCTATTGGATCAGCCCTTCTTCATTTTCTCACTTAACCTTCATTCCCTCCCTATAGGCCCCAGCTCCAAATACAGTCATCTTGGAAGTTAGAGCTTTATCATATGAATTTGGGAACAGGGTTGCCCACTTCAGTCCAGAGCTGATGTCTTAAGTCAGACACAGATTGTTAGTCTTTAAGAAAAGCATTGGCAAATCCGAATAGATTAAAATGAACTTCTTACCGAAAGACACATAAAGAAAGAGAAAAAGGGGTGCCTGGGTGGCGGTTAAGTGTCTGACTTCGGCTCAAGTCATGATCTCATGGTTCACGAGTTTGAGTCCCGCATCAGGCTCCGTGCTAACAGCTCAGAGCCTGGAGCCTGTTTCAGATTCTGTGTCTCCCCCTCTCTCTCTCTGCCCCTCCCCTGTTCGCGCTCTGTCTCTCTCTCTCTCTGTCTCAAAAATAAATAAAACAAAATAAATAAAACAAAAACAATTTTAAAAGAGAAAAAAATTTTCCCAAAGCCAAAAATTTTGCAACACCTATAACTTCAGACTTTTATCTAAAATTATATATAAAGGGGGCGCCTGGGTGGCGCAGTCGGTTAAGCGTCCGACTTCAGCCAGGTCACGATCTCGCGCTCCGTGAGTTCGAGCCCCGCGTCGGGCTCTGGGCTGATGGCTCAGAGCCTGGAGCCTGTTTCCGATTCTGTGTCTCCCTCTCTCTCTGCCCCTCCCCCGTTCATGCTCTGTCTCTCTCTGTCCCAAAAATAAATAAACGTTGAAAAAAAAATTTTTTTTAAATTATATATAAAGACATTCTGAGATCTATAAGAAATAGACGCAACATTATTTAAAAACAAAGACTTGAATAGCCTCTTCACAAAAAAGAAAATCCAAATGGCCAATAGACATAGGAAGAGATGCTTGATCTCATTAGTAGTTAAGGAAATTAAAAATTTAAATGTACTGAGGTGCTATCATATTATAAATTTGTTAACCTTTAAATGTTTTATTTATTTTTGAAGAGGAGACTGTGAGCAGGACAGGGGCAGAGAGACAGGGGGACAGAAGATCCAAAGCAGGCTCCACGCTGACAGCCGCAGATGTGGGGCTCAAACTCAGAAACCGGAAGATCGTGACCTGAGCCAAAGTCCTAAGAGCAACCAACTGAGCCACCCAGGTGCCCCTTAAAAAAATTTTTTTTAACGTTTTATTTTTGAGGGACTTCGTTATTATTTCTAAACTGTACATTTATGTTTTCATGTTGGAATATTTAGTGTCCTGGATAATTTAAACAGTTTAAAAAATCAACACATAAGCAGAAACAAAAAAAGAGAGGGAACTGGACTAGATAATACAGATTTCTATAAACAAAAATTTTTTTCTTTTACATTTATTTATTTTTGAGAGACAGAGTGAGACAGCGCGAGCGGAGGGGGGCGCAGACAGAGAGGGAGACACAGAATCCGAAGACAGACTCCAGGCCCTGAGCTGTCAGCACAGAGACCCACACGGGGCTCGAACCCGCCAACCGTGAGATCATGACCCTGAGCCGAAGTCGGACGCTTAACCGACTGAGCCACCCAGGCGCCCCAATATTGACGGATTTCTACAGCTCTCATTCATTTGTACAAGAAGCATTTGGGGAACACGGACTAGATCCCGGGGATTCTGAGGACGAGAGAACCTGGCCCACGGTCGCGGTGCGGTCCACGACCTGCTGAGGCCTCTCGCCCCTTGGCCCGCGCCACCCCCCAGCTTCGGCGTGTCGCCCCAGGTATCCGCTGTGTGCAAAACACAGCCCATTCGCCACTATCCACCAAAATGGGAACCAAAACGAAAAGCAGTCCACTTCCACCAAGAAGTTAGACACTCGACTGCACGGCCTCTCGCAAGAAGTCCTGGTACTTTCTCCTCTTTTTTCCTCTTCCCATTTTCTCTGTCCGCCTTGGTCGTTTTCACTCTCGGGATCACCCTAAGTTCCTCCTTTCACACAGCAGTTCGTTTCCCTTTGTTTCCCCATCGCTCAGGTATGTCCACTCCAAGTGATAGAGCTCTTTCAGACAAGTCCCGTGCATCCCAGGAAGAGGCTTGGTGACTCCCTTTTCTCCGCCGTGTGACAAGACCCAGTGCATTCACAGAGGAGCACATCAAGGGCTCAGGAGCAAAAGCAGGGGTGCCCGAGTGCTGGGCCTTCCAGGTGAGAATGCGGAGGTGACCCGGGAGCTGACCTTCAAGGCTGGGTGTGCCCCCAAGCAGAGAATAAAGCATTCTTGCCAGAAAAGTGTTTCTCTAGGAGTCTCAGAGCCTGGGTTCTTGTCCCAGCTGAGCCGCCATGTTGCCCTGAAACTCTGGGAAAGCCACTGCCCCTTCCAGAACGTTAATCCAGTGCTTGGACACTTCACTGTGTAAACAAATCGCCTGGGAATCCTCTTCAAATGCGGATCTTGGGGCGCCTGGGTGGCTCCGTTGATTAAGCGTCTGACATCAGCTCAGGTCACGCCCGATCTCACGGTTCATGGGTTCTGGCCCCGCGTCGGGCTCTGGGCTGACAGCTCAGAGCCTGGAGCCTGCTTCCGATTCCTTGTCTCCCTCTCTCTCTGCCCCTCCCCCACTCACATTCCGTCTCTGTCTCTCTCAAAAATAAATAAACATTAAAAAACGTTTTAAATTGCAGATCATGCTGTAGCAGGGCCCCAGATTCTGCATGTCTAACCAGCTCCCGGGCCACACCAACGCTGACTGGTCTGCAGATCACTTTTGACAAGGGGTTAGGCTCTTGGCCTGCAAAATGGGCATAAAGCCATCATGAGGAAGTTGGGACTTCAGACGATACTCCTAGGAAAAAGCTGGGCTCCTTACAAATGTAACGGATTATAGAAATGGGCTGTTCCAGTGGTAGAGATGGGATGTTCGAAGGTTTGTCCAGTCGAGTGGAGTGGGACCCCTGTATCTTCTGGACACCTGAAGTGGCCCCACCCAAGCTCAGCCCATCAGAAGTGTCGGTGGTAGTAAGAGGGTGCAGCAGCAGCTCAACAGGGCCGTCTCTAGAGAAGAAAGAGTAGAGAACAAAGCAAGGATGTGTTGCAGCAGCTGACAGATTTGTGAGTGCCCAGTGACTTCCAGAGCTAATAAGGTGGGGGAAGAAATTTCTACAGAAACAGGAAGTCCTGCAAAACAGCAAAGGAAGTACACACACACACACACACACACTGTCCAAACCCAGAGAGGGGCCCTTCTGCTGGTGTCACATTTTCTTTTAAGGCTACAAACCAATGAACTCTTGGAAGCTCCATAGGGAGCGTTGAACAAAACCCAGTGAAGACTGGGGCAGACGGTGGGGTGGAGCAGGTGAGCTCAGGGCCACTTTGGTGTTGAACTCGGGACAGGGACGCTCCACACCCACATGGCCCAGCATCTGACGGTCTCTGCACCTCCCAGGCCCTGGGGGTGCATTTTCCACCCTGGCATGTTGCTCTCAGATGCTTCTCATGCTTGAGGTGGCCGCCAGATGGAAGGACTTTAAAATGACTTGCCCAAGTCCCAGTGGAGTTATTGGCAGAGCTGACCCCCCCCCCCAGTCTCCTGCTCCGTGTTGCCCATGAGCTACGGGGGCCCCTGGCTGGTTCAGTCAGTAGAGCATGAGCCTCTTGATCTCAGGGTTGTGAGTTTGAGCCCCACATTGTGGGTAGAGGTTACTTAAAAAATAGATTCAATGTAATTTAATTTAATTTTTTTTTTTAAAAGAAAGAAATGCACAGGCAGGTAATTCAGGTGACTCTGCTTAGGGAGTGGGCAGGAGTACCAGAAATTGCCAGCACCTTGGCAGCGGAGTGGGGGGCAGGTAGAGTAAAAATAACTAATATTTGTTCATCACCAACAAGGCATCAGGCTATGTTAACTAACTTACCCTCACAGCTTCATGAGGATGATATTTTACCTCTCAAATAACGACTCTAAAGGTTCTTAGATGGGGTGTCACACAAAAGAAAGTGTCCAACAGATGTTTGGTTATCTCCCCCATTGGCCCATTTTACAGATCCCGAGAGTAGAAGCAACTTAACCAAAGTCACGTAGCTAAGTGGAGACTCAACGCCAGGTCCCCTAGGCTCCTCATTCTGCCTTCTCTCCAGTGCACCGAGCAGCTTGAGACGTCGCTGGAAAGGGAATGGGCTGGGCTCAAGTGTTAGATGGAAGACTCCCATTTATGAGTCATTTTGGAAGGTATTTGAGCAACGAATTTCTAATATATACCTATGATGGCCTTAGGAACCTTTCCATTTGCTGGTAAGAAGAGCGTACTGAGTTGGATCATATCCTCCCCAAATTCACGTTCTTCCTGGAATCTCAGATGTGACCTTATTTAGATATAGGATCTTTGTGGATGTTAGTTAAGACGAGGTAATACTTGAGTAGGGTGGGCCTTTAATCCGATAGGATTGCCACGGCCCTGCCAGCATCTTGGTTTGGGGCTTTGGGCGCCGGAACCACGAGAGGGGTAAATTTCTGTCGTTTGAAGTCACCCAGTTGTTGGTGACTCATTACTGCCGCCCTAGGAAATGGATACAAAAAGCACTTGAGAACTTCACAGAGTGACCTCAAAGCATTGCTGTCATCGCCTTGTATCCAATGAAGAAACTGCTGTCCGGCTGTGAGACTCGGGGAGGAGGGCTTCACCGGGGGCAGGGGCGCGCCAGCCGACGCGGTCGTGCAGAATTCCCGTCACGGCTGTGTAGACGGTTCCCACACACGCTGCCTCCCCTCCTGCACAGGCAGCTCAGAGCAGCCACAGTGTACTCGGTGGGGTCGTTCCCAGCCTCTGGTGCAGCGCTGTCTGCCCCCGGATGGTGGTCGGGGTGGAAGGGGGCTTTGGTTAGCAACCTTCTCAGACACCAGTGTGAGGTGCCAGCTGAGGGTGGGATGGAACTTTCTGGGCGTTTTCAACTGCATCTGGAGAGAAATAGATCGATTTCGTCCTTGGGCCATGCAGGCATTAACTCTTTTTTTTTTTTAGTTTATTTAGTTATTTATTTTTGAATGTTTTTATTTATTTTTGAGACAGAGAGAGACAGAGCATGAGTAGGGGAGGGGCAGAGAGAGGGGGAGGCACAGAATCTGAAGCGGGCTCCAGGCTCTGAGCCGTCATCACAGAGCCTGACGTGGGGCTCGAACTCACGGAGTGTGAGATCATGACCTGAGCTGAAGTCGGACGCTTAACCGACTGAGCCACCCAGGCGCCCCAGTTTATTTATTTTGAGAGCGAGAGAGGCAGACAGAGGGGAAGAGTCCCAAGAAGCCTCCTCTCTGTCAGCGCAGAGCCCGACGTGGGGCTTGATCTCGCGAACAGGCATTAACTCTTCAACCATGTTTATCTTTCATAAATAAAGAACAGCTACGAAATAAATAACCAACAGTTACCACTCTCACACAGTCAAAATCGGTATTTCTCAATCTTGGCAGTTCATAGAATTACGGGAGAGTTTAAAAAATATCGGTGTCAGGGTCCACACCAGACCGATGAATCTGAATCTCCGTGTTTTGCAAATCCCCTCATGTGATTCTAATGTGCCACTAAGACCGAGAACCACTGTTCATGGACCACATGCACTGACGTCACCTAGGAGCTCGTTAGAAATGCATCGTCCTGGGGCGCCTGGGTGGTTCAGTCGGTTAAGCGTCTGATTCAGCTCAGGTCATGATCTCGCAGTTCGTGAGTTCGAGCCCCGCATGGGGCTCTGGGCTGATAGCTTGGAGCCTGGAGCCAACTTAGGATTCTGTCTCTGTGGCTCTCTGCCCCTCCCCCGCTTATGCACTGCCCCCCCCCAAATATAAATAAACATTAAAAAAATTATTAAAAAAATGCGTAATCCTGGCCCCACTCTGGACCTGGTGAAGCTAACTCAGCATCTTAACAGCAGCCCAAGTGATCTGTGCACACGACTTTGCAAACTGTAAGCTAGACGTCCCTTCAATAGAATTGCCTCAGGTTCGAAGGCGAATCCCTGTGCCACCCATCGCTGAGCCACCAATAAGCATGCAGGGTGCAGCTTTTCTCGGAGATGATGTGCAAGCTGTTTAATAACCGTGCCAGCCATAGACCTCTGGGATCGCAGTACCACTGTGCCCTGGCCGATTGCCAATTCCGGCCTTACTATAAATATTCTAGTTCTTAGAGCTTCCTGTCTCGGATGTGTGATTGTATCTCAACCTCTGCGGTCCCCCTGACGGGGAGTGGCTGCGGCAGGCACGTTGGGGTGACTGCTCAGCCCCCGACCATTCTCTTGGCTTTGGAAATGGTGTGGGGACAGCGCTCACCGGCTCATGGGCATCTTGAGGGTGCCAGGCCCCCCCCCCACCTCTCCTCTCTTCCAGGTTCTGAGCAAATTGTAGAATTCGCATACAGAATTTCAAGGAGGGCCACTCTGGCACATTTGGGCAAAGCTAGGAAGCACGGCATAGGTTTACTGGTTGACTGCACCCAGGAGGGCTGTAGCAGAAAATGGTGCTTTTTTTCTCTCACCACTGCCCCTGCAGACATGTTGACTCATTCTTCCCCAGGCGTTTGAGTGCTCAGGCAGACCCCTACCTTCCTGACTCATACTTGGCTGTTAAAACTCTGCTTCTCTCAGGTATTTAAAAAGCCCGACCCAGTCACCCATCACGGTGGTGCTCTCTTGCCCACTTAGCACCTTCCCCTCCTCCAGCCTGGGCCTTGCTTGGGGAGGAAGGAGAGGTTGGCTTCCCCCGGCTTCTCCTCCCTACCCCCTCTGCTGCCTTTCTCTCCTTCAGGGGTGCATTGGGAGAGGGAGGAAGGGAGGGACCAGAGAGGGTCTATCGGAACTGCTCCGGTCACAGCCTGGCACCGATGCCCTGTGACGTGCA
Organism: Lynx rufus; assembly: GCF_022079265.1. Lineage (NCBI taxonomy): Eukaryota > Metazoa > Chordata > Mammalia > Carnivora > Felidae > Lynx > Lynx rufus. Next base: position 7,284,158 of record NW_025814867.1, on the reverse strand, counting down.
TGCCCAAGGCCGCCTCTTTCCCGTGGAGCACTGGTGGGGGGTTTTCAGGAGCCCCCATCATGGACTGGGTGCGACCTTGTACGTCTGGCTGCCTCCCCACCCCCCCCACCCCGGGGCCCAGGCTTCTGACAGCGTATCTCCCAGACCCCCCCGCAATGGTCTTCTTGAGTGGGATGCTTTCAAGGGGAGTGAACTCCAGCTCCCCGTCCTGGGGTTCACCTCTGGCCTGTGAGAAGCTCTTGCCCCCTGCCCCCGCAGACTGCAGTTGCCCGCCTCTCTCAGATAAGCCACTTCCCCTGGAGGGTTTCCCAGGCTGAGGTTGGCCACCAGTCCTGGCATCCCCCAGATGCCAGGAGACGTAGTCAGGTGCTCTAAGCGCGTCTTCAAAATCTTCCTCCAGGAGGAAAATGCAAAAGCCTTCCCTGAACGCTGCTTTTGAACCAATGCTCTCTTTTTTCTTTTGTCAAATGTTTATTTATTTTTGAGAGAGACAGAGAGAACACATGCATGCAGGAGAGCAGGGGAGGGGCAGAGAGAGGGGGACAGAGGATCTGAAGTGGACAACGTGAGGCTTGAACTCGCGAACCGAGAGAGATCGTGACCTGAGCTAAAGCTGGGCGCTTCACCCACTGAGCCACCCGGGTGCCCCTAAATGCTCTCTTTCTACTGACATCCCAGGCTGCGTGCCCTCGCCTGGGCTCTGAGTTCGCCTCCTCTGTGGCGGGTGCCTCCTGGGAGGCCAGCAGCTTCCTCCCCAACGGTCGGCCTTTTAGCTGAGTGCCAGGATGTAGTGACAGTCAGCGGGGACAGGGCCAGGGACGAGATGCCTCAGCTTCTCGTGGCTCGGTGGGCCGTTGTGAAGTGAGTGCCACTGAGTTTCTCACAGCAGGGTGAGGATGAGGGCAAGGCAAAGGTTCAGGCAGCCCTTACCGTCAGGTGGCACCAGAACCGGCCAGGCCCCTGGGAACAGGTGCCCCCTTGAATGTGGCAGTCCCGAGTGCCTCCCCCAAGCCTTGGCCCTGGCTTAGAGGGTCCCCGGCGGGATTAGGTCCCTGGCGCTCACATCAGAAGCCACTCAGTCCCGTCCTGGGCCGGCTTCCCTTCCCTTCCCCGTGCCACCTCCTTGCTTCCTCGGTCCCGATGCCTGGGATCGCCTCCCAAATAAACGACCTGCACCCACAGCCCATCTCAGGCTCTGCTCCTCGGAACCCAGACTAAGACCCTTTCCCGTCTCTCCTTATCAGCTGCGGGCCTTACCTCATCTACCGTCACGGTGGGCGGGGAGGAAGTTCACAGAACTGGGTGGGTGTTTCACCAAGTCCTGCGTTTAGGGACCATCTCAGACCGGAAACTGGCTTTTCCTTGGTGGCAGCCTGTGGCTGCTGAGGGCCCCCCCCCCCACCCAGGCTGTCATTCGGCAGCAGCAGGAGCAAACCTGGCAGATGAAGAGCCCTGGGGACACAAGTCCCTTGCTGCCAGGGGCCCCTGGGTTCACCCCTTGCTTCCTCCAGTTCTGTTAAACAGCTTTATTAACATAACAATCCGTGTGTAACTCACCGCTTTAAAGTGTACCATCTAATGGTTTCTCACATCTTTTTTTTTTTTAACATTTATTTATTTTTGAGAGAGACAGAGACAGAGCATGAACGGGGAAGGGGCAGAGGGGGAGGCCCAGAATCCGAAGCAGGCTCCAGGCTCCGAGCTGTCAGCACAGAGCCCGACGCGGGGCTCGAACTCACAAAACCGCGTGATCGTGACCTGAGCGGAAGTCGGACGCTCAACCGATTGAGCCGCCCAGGCGCCCCACATCTGCTTTCTTGAGTCACTCCTGGTGCTGTTGCAAGCCAGGTTCCCTGGGAAGCAGACCCTGACGTAAGATTAGGGTGCAGGGAGTTGATTAAGGGGTCAACATCTGTGGAAGGGAGGGAAGGAGGCGAGAACTGAGGAGGCAGAGAAGGTGAGCTGTGAGGTCTTCTCAGTGAAGGCCTCAGCTCACCCCACTTGGAGCTCAGACGCTGGGATGACCCTTCTGAGATGTCTCAATTTGGGTTGAGGAAGCCGGGCCTTTATAACCTGGCGTTGACCAGCTTGACCTTTGGCTACGGGGCTGTTTTTAGCCAGAGTGATTCCCAGGAAGGCTGACGGTGGGGGCATCTCCCAGAAGCTGGGGAATAAGTCCTTCAGTCTGAGTGGAGACCGAGGGGTACACACCAATGCCCCCCCCATCTTTTTCACCTGGGTCAGCCTCTCCCTGCTGGACCCAAGCTCCTTAGGGCGGAAGACAGTGGGAGCCGACCTCCACATCTCACAATGGATCTAACAGATAGGAGGGCCTGAGAGCACATTCGGTGACGGACGGACTAAGTGCTGAACAGAATTTTGTCTGACTTCGACGAGGCCGCATTCTAAGAAAATCAGGGCTGGCGCTGGCATGCAGGGGGGAGTCTTTGTTAAATAGAGAACATCACCATTACCGTGCCTTTGAAGTCTGGTTCGTTCTTCTGGCCAAGCTGGCTTGTGGGCAGGATGAGAAATGGAAGGAGGAGGCAGGAGGCGGGAAGAAGGCTGAGGCCCAAAGCGGTGAATGCGGCGAGCAGGGCAGGGAGACTCTCGAGGCGCACAGAGAGGGAAGGCGCCAGTGAGGACTCAACCAGCCTTGAGAACAGGACCGGGGTCTGGGGCGGCACAAAGGAGACTGTGATTCAAGGCAGCCTCAAATCTCCCGCCGTCTTTTCCCCTCACACTTGCCCAACCAACCCTGACTCCCCTAAACCCACGTCTACCTGCTTCGCATGTGTACCCACTTCTCCTCTTCCCCTCTCTGTCGACCCAACGAGGTACCGTCACCCATTCTCATGTCCCAGTGCCATCAGCAGTACGGTTCGGGTGCTCATCGATTTCCCTAGTCTCACCTGCGTGTCTTCCTTAAACTCGAGTCACACATACGGCGACAATTCCATTTGGGACACCACACATCCAAGCCAGTGGCGCATCGGGTTGCTTCTACCTGCAGAGCGCATCCGAATTCACCAGCCTGTCTCCCTCAAACCGTTGGGATAGCTTCCTCACTCTTCCCAGTCACCCATAGCTTGACGATCACCAGCGGGTAACACTGTCAACTTTTAGATCTGCCCCATACAGGCTGTTTCGTAGGGGGGAGGGGGGGACAGTGGCAGGCGGGGGTCAGGGCGACACACACCTTCAAAAGCCACCTATTGTTGGCCATGTGCCCTGAGCCGATGGGGATTGAGAATGAAAGGGAATCCTTGTCCCTGGGAGCTTGAAAGTGCAATCTTGTACTAAGCACCTGTGAGACACCTACCCAGCACACGACACGTTCTCGTGTCTCACGTTGGATACTCATACGTCCCTGGTGACAAGTGGCAGGGGGCAGGGGCGCTCGGAGCCACAAGATAAATACAAGACAATATTTCGAATAGGGTTGACAGTGGGGAAAGATGTTTCCGGGAAGAGGGACCATTTGTTTCACGGCCTGTCAAGAAAACTAGCCAGGACTGAATTCGTACTTTCCATGCCGGGCATTCTCCAAGGCACTTCACAAATATCAATGTATTCAATTTCTTTTTTAAAGGCGTGTCTTATTATTTATTTTGAGAGAGGGAAAGAGGAGAGCGGGGAGGGGCCGAGAGAGATAGGGAGAGAGACAGGGAGTCCCAAGCATTGTCGGGGCAGAGCCCAACGCGGGGCTCGATCTCACGAACTCCGAGATCGTGACCCGAGCTGAAATCAAGAGTCAGACGCCCGCCCGACTGAGCCGCCCAGGAGCGCATTTATTTAACTCTTACAACAGCTCTATGAGGCAACTCACCTTCTTCCCACTTTGCAAGTGAGGAGTGTGAGGGAGAGGAGGTTGTGCAACTTGCTTAAGGGCATCTGGCTCCTCGCGGTCGGATTTGGAATCGGGCAGTGTGGCTCCAGTGTGCTTTCCTGTCACCCCTGCTTGACGGAGCTTCTCTATGAAATGGCCGCCAGAGGGCAGCCCTGAGAGGACACAGCTTTCGCCAGAAATGAGCGGCTGGAAAAGAATGAATGGATAAGAAAATAGACGGCGATTAGAAAATCATGACTGTCGGGGCGCCCGGGTGGCTCAGTCGGTTAAGCGTCCGACTTCGGCTCAGGTCACGATCTCACGGTTCGTGAGTTCGAGCCCCGTGTTGGGTTCTGGGCTGACAGCTCAGGGCCTGGATCCTGCTCCGGATGCTGTCTCTCTCTCTCTCTCTCCCTCTCTCTCAATGATAAATAAATAAATAAACAGTTAAAAAAAAAAATCATGGTTTTGTGTGCTCTCAACCTGGGCTTGGACCCCAGCTCTGCCACTGACTACCTGTGTGAACTTGAAACCTGCACGTGTGTCGTTCATCTGCAAAAAGAGCTCAAACCTATATCTCAGGCTGTCTGGTACAGAAAGAGCGCTCACTGCTTATTAAACATTCTTCCCTTTCTTTAGGGTCTTCTTCCTGTTATCATCGAGGAGGTAAACAAAGTGACTACTTGAAAACAAATACACCTAGGCTTCTGCCTCGGGGACGATGGTGTAAATGTACTTTTCCTTATTCCTCCCGCTAAACGCAGTGAAAACCCCTGGACTTTATATCTGTAACATCTAAAAGGTGGAGTGGAAAAGGTGGACCAGGCAGGCCCTTGGGAGCCAAAGCATAACAGAGCAGTGAGAAGAAGCAGCTCCTAAGACAAGCAGATTTTGTCAAAAGCCCCCTAAAACACCCATTCTTTCTAGCCAGAGGACCAGGAAAAAGGCAGCATGCATAGCAAGACCGAAAATGTTTCGATAATAACCTCCCTTTCCTGGCCAATAACTGCAGAAAACACTGTGGCCCCATCTCCACCCATTCCAGCTAAACGTTGAGGGGAGCCCAAACGTCTGCACATTCAAGGCTGTCATGAGGCACCCCAACCTCCTTCTGACTCACTTTACCCAGGGGGATGTCAGAGAAGGCCTTGTGGAGAGTCAGGACTTTCATTATTGCCTAGCAGTAATGAGGCCAATACCTGGGGTGTCAGTGGAGGCCACATGGGCAGCAGTATCTAGGCATCCTTGACCCTACAAGACAGAGGGGTCTCAGCGGGGAACTCAAGGAAAGCCAGAACTAATGAGGACCCCCTCCCCTTTCCATGTCAAAAGAAGGCAAGTAGGAAACCCGGACCCCTACCCTCACTGGGCAATAATAAGGCAGCATTCTCTCTCCCCCTGACGGAACGGTTTGTGAAGAAAACCAGCTGAAACAGAAGGCTTCAGTAAGATCCAGCTTCTCATAATATAATATCCAAAATGTCCACGTTTCCGTGGAAAATCACTCCTCCTGACAAAAACCAGGAAAATTTCAACTTGAATGAAACAACAACAACAACAATGAAAAGAAATCAACATCAGGATGATGGAGCTATCCGAATTAGCTGACTAAAATTTTAAAGCACCTGTCATAAAGATGCTTAATGAGCAATTACTTGAAACAAATGAAAAAATAGCAGGTCTCATCAAAGAAGTAGAGGATATAAAAAAGAACCAAGTGGAAAATTTAGAATGAAAAACTACAATAACAAAATAAAAAACTCACGGGATGAACTCAACAGGAATATTGAGGAGATTCGGGAAAGCCCCATCTTAAAACAGAGAGAAAATAGAAGCAAAAAAAGAACAGAACTTCAGGCCCTTGTCAGACTATAACAAGATATTGAACATTTGTGACATCAGAGCCTTGAAAAGAGTGGAAAGCTGAGGGAGAGGAGGAAGCTGAAAATGTATTGGAACTCATAACATCTGAGAACTTCCGAAATTAGCAAGAAAAAAATAAACCCACAGGTTCAAGAAGCTGAGTAAATCTCAAACAGGATAAAATCAAAGAGCCCAAACCAAAATGACACGTCATAGTCATACTTCTAAAAAACTAAATACAAAGAAAAAAAAAGTCCTAAATACGCTAAGAGAAAAACAACACCTTATCTACAGTGGAAAAGCAATTCAAATAACGGCGAATTTCTCATCACAAACCGTGCAGGCCAGAAAGAATTGGCACAACATTTTTCAAGTGCTAAAATCAAGACATTTTGTTTTTCTTTTATTTATTTATTTAGTTTTTGAATCTTTATTATTCAGTCTCTACAGTTTTTTGGGTTTTGTTTTTTGTTGGTTTTTGTTTTTTTGTTGTTTTTGTTTTTTTGTTGTTTTTTTTTGTTTGTTTGTTTTTTGAGAGAGAGAGAGAGAGAGAGAGAGAAAGAGAAAGGGAGAGTGAATCTCAAGTAGGCTCCTTGCTCACTGTGGATCCTGACATGGGGCCAGATGCCATGACTCTGGGATCACGACCTGAGCCAGAATTAGGAGTCAGACGCTCAACCGACTGAGCCACCCAAGTGCCCCAACACATTTTTAGAAGAAGAAAAACTAAGGAGATTTGTCATCAGCAGAACTACCGTAAAGTCTGTTTTATGGAAGGTCTCTAAAAGGGGAAACCTTGAGACATCCAGAAGGAAGAAACAAAAGAAAGAGAGTAAAAATATGGATAAGTACGTTTTCCTTCTCTTGTTGAGTTTTCTAAGGTGTTTGATGATTGAACCAAAATTATAACACAGTGCAATGTGGTTAGAAATGCATATAAAAGGATTATTTAAGACAATTATATTATAAACAGGGATAGTAAAAAAAAAAATTAAGACTCCTACACTTCACTTGAACCAACAAAATGTCAATACCAGTAGCTTGTGATGTTACAGATACATAATGTAATATTAAACAAACACTACATAAGCAAACACTAAATAAACTATATCAAGAGATACCAAGAGACACACTCAAAAACTCTACAGAGAAATCAAAACAGAATTCTAAAAAATGCTCAATTAGCCCACATGAAGGTAGGAAAAAGAACACAGAAACCAAAAGTAGGAAAACAAACAGAAAACAAAAATCAAGTCTTTAATAAACACTTAACCCTTAAGATATGAACAATTTCATTAAATGTCAATGGTTTAAAAACACTAAGTAAGGGGTACTGGCTGGCTTAGTCAGTAGAACACGTGACTCTTGATCTCAGGGTTGTGAGTTCAAGCCCCAGTTTGGGCACAGAGCTTACTTAACAATATATATGTACACCAATTAAAAGACAAACTAGAAAACATGATCCAACTATATGCTGTCTATAAGAACCTTACTTCAAATATAATGATATAAGTAAGTTGAAAATAAAAAGATGGATAAAGAAAATTAATAATAAAGTTGATTAAGGCAAACATTAATCAAAAGAAAGCAGAGAGACCATATTAATATCAGATAAAGTAGACTTCTGAGTGAAGAAAATTACTAGAGACCTAGAGGGACTTTATATTAAAAAAGAGTTCATCCTACCAAGAAGACATAGCAGTTGTAAATGTGTATGCACCAGTCAACATAGCTGCGAAATATGTAAAGCAAAACCTCATGGAACTAAAGGAGAAAAAGACACATCACCAGTTATAATTATAATAAACTCTAACATCCCTCCCCAACAACAGGTAAAACAACTAGGCAAAAAATAAAGATATAAAAGAACTCAACAACACCATCAATTAATAGCATCTAACCGACAATTATAGAATACTCAATGACAGCAGAATACCCACTCTTTTTAAATATGCAAAGATCAAATACTAATAGAGATCCTATTCTGAGCCATAAAATAAGCCTCAACAAATGTAAAAGAATTTAAATCATACAGAGTATATTCTCTGACCACAATGGAATCTAACTAGAAATCAGTAACAAAAAATGGAAACAGCTCCAAGCACTTGGAAACTAAACAACACATTTCTAAATAACTCGTGGGTCAAAGAAGAAGTCTTAAGGGAAATTTTTTAAGAACACATTGAATTGAGTGAGAATGAAAGTGCAATCATCAAAGTTTGTGGGACACACTAAAGCACTGCTGAAAGGAAAATTTAAAGCACTAAATGTTTACATTAGAAAAGAGGAAAAATTTCACATCAATAATCTAAGTTCCCATCTCAAGAACCTAGAGAAAAATAAACTTAAAGCAAAACAGAAGGAAGGAAACAATAAAGATAAGAACAGATATCAGTGAAATTGAAAAAAAAAAAAAACAGTAGAGAAAATCAAGGGGAAAACATGGTTCTTTGAAAAGGTGGATGAAATTGACAACCCTCTATCCGGGCTAACCAGAGCAAAAAAGGAGAAAACACAAATCGCCAATATCAGGAATGAAACAGGACATCATTACAGATTCTGAAGACATAATAGATTAATGAATCAATATTACAAACAATGCTACACATATACATTTGACAGCTTAGATGAATTTTGAATTTCTCAAAAAGCACAAATGGCAGCTTACCCAATATGAAATAGCCCTAAACCTATTCAGCAAATGGAATTCATAATTTTAAAATTCTCAAATAAGGAATTGGGACCATGATTACCTTCATTGACTTTCACATCCGACTATGATGGTTTCACTGCAGAATTCTCCCAAACGTTTAAAGAAGATTTAACAGCAATTCTAGACAATATCTTCCAGAACACAGGAAGGAATACTTTCCCAATTCATTCAATAAAGCTTGTGCAACTCTGATATTCTAAACTTTATTTTATTTTATTTTATTTTTTTATTTTTTTACATTTATTTTTTTCTGAGAGACAGAGCACAAGTAGGGGAGGGGCACAGAGAGAGGGAAACACAGAATCCAAAGCACGCTCCAAGCTCTGAGCTGTCAGCACAGAGCCCGACGCGGGACTCAAGCCCACAAACCGCGAGATCATGACCTGAGCCGAAGTTGGACGCTTAACCGACTGAGCCACCCAGGCGCCTCCGATATTCTAAACTTTATACAGAGAGGCCAAGGAACCAAATAGGTTACCTAATTTGAAAAAGAAGAACAACGTCGGAACCAGAGGAATAAATGGATTCCAGGGCTTCAGAGAGAGCCACAGTAATAAAAACGGCGTGATATTGGTGAAGAAATGGGACAGATCAGAGAACAGAGAAACAGACCCACACAAACGTGCCTGAGTGACTGTTGACAAAGGTGCACAAGCAATTCCGTGAAGAAAGGATAACCTTTTCAACGAAGGGTGCTGCAGCAATCGGGTATTCCTAGGCAAAAACGTGAACCCCAACCTACATCTTACACTTTATGCAAAATTAACTCAAAATGCAGGACACACTGAAATGTAAAACTCAAAACAATAAAACCTTAAAAAAAAAAAAGAAAAAACCAAGAGAAAAACCTCAGGAGGTAGGCAGGGCTAGGCAAGGAGCTCTCAGACTTGACACCAAAAGCACAATTCCAAACAGAGAAAATGGAAACAAGGCACTTAATCCGATAACAAGCTTTTGGTCTACGAAAGACCAAGAAACAAGGAGGGAAAAACAAGCCACAGAGGGTGAGAAGATCTTTGCAAACCACACAACCAACAACGGACTAGTATCCGGAAAATATAAATAAAGAACTCTCAAGGCAAACAATCCAATTAGAAGCTGGACAAGAGACATGACGAGACATTTCACCGAAGAGAGTAAATGGACGGCCACCAAGCACGTGAAAAGATGATCGGCGTCACTAGTCAAGTGGGAGGTGCTAATTGAAGCTCCAGTGTGATACCACGACATGCCCAGCAGAATAGCTAAAAGGAAAAAGTGCTGCTAAGGATGTGGATGTTTTATACACCGCCGGTAGGAATGTCAAATGGCACAGCTGTTCGGAAACACGATTTGTAGTTTCTCGTAAAACTTGAGGCATGCACCTACCACACCACCCATCCACTGCTCTCCTTGACATTTATCCCAGAGAAAGAAAAACGTGGGGAGACACAGAATCCGAAGCAGACTCCAGGCTTCAAGCTGTCAGCACAGAGCCTGATGCGGGGCTCCAGCTCACAAACCACGAGATCGTGACCTGAGCCGAAGTCGGACGCTTAACCGACTGAGCCACCCAGGCGCCCCCATGTATATAACATTCTTGGCTGTGGCTATAGAAAGGCAACATGAGGGATCCTTGGAGTGACAGAATTGTTCTACGTCTTGACTGTATCAGTGTCAATACCCTGGTTGTGATATTGTACTACAGTTTTCCAAGAGATTACTATTGAGGAAAACTACGTAAAGGGTACATGGGATCTCTTTTTACTATTACTCACAACTCCATGTGTATCTATGATTATCTCAAAATAAAAAGGTTAAGAAAAAACTAACACTGATATCGATTTGTTTCCTGTATCCCAGAATCCACAAGTTATATCATTGTTTTATTTTGCATTTATTTGGGGTTATTTTAACATTTATTTCTTTTGGGGGGGGGCAAGTGCGTGCACCAGCGCATGTGCGTGAGTGGGGAAGGGGCAGAGAGAGAGGGAGAGAGAATCCCAAGCAGGCTCCGCACCGTCAGCACAGAAGTCAATGAGGGTTCCATCTCATGTACCGTGAGATCATGGCCTGAGCTGAAATCCAAAGTCAGATGCTTAACCGACTGAGCCACCCAGGCGTCCCGTATTTTGCATTTATTTGAATGTTGCAGGTTGGGGATCTTTTCATATTGGTATCATTCTGTTCTATTTTTTCTGGTATATCCTTTGCCTGTGTTTCTATGTAGTTGCCTTTTTCTTACCAACATGTAAGAACTCTTTATATACTATAGGTGTCTATCACATTGTACATATTATGTATATGGCTCTAAGGCGAGAGTTGAGTTCTGTTCAGCAAGTTCCAAAAATGTTAACAAGTCAGTTTGGGCCTGGTCATTCTAGACACAGTTGTGTGAGATCTTCACTGACGTGAGCCCCAGTGGGAGGCACTGAGCACCTCGATCTTGTTTGATCATTCCACTCCATCCATGTAGAAGGCGAGTAACTGAGCCCGGGTCAGAATTCCAGTCTATCTGATACCAACTCCATGATTTTTTTTTTTTTTACTATGTTATATTATTCTCATTGCCACTTATGGCTAACTGCATATACAGGTGATTTGCATAGGTCAACATTGTTGTCAAAAATAATACTGATCATAGCGAATTTATTGACGTGCCAACTAAGTAAACTGCATATGTTGTCATGTGTAATCCTCACCAAAACTTTGTTATTATTTCCATTTTGTTAATTGAGAAATCAGATTCTTCTTTTTAAAATTTTTTAAATTTTATTTTAGAGAGAGACAGAGCACGAATTGGGGAGAGGGGCAAAGGGAGAGAGACAGAGAATCTCCAGCAGGCTCCATACCCAGAGCGGAGTCTGATGCAGGGCTCATTCCCACGGCCGTGGGATCATGACCTGAGCCGAAATCAAGAGTCAGACGCTCAACCAACTGAGCCACCCAGGCACCCCGAAGAATCAGAACCTTAAATCAGTTAAGTAACTTGTCCGAGGCCACAGAACTAACAAATGGTGAGCTCAACTCAAACCCAGCTGCCCAGGCACCAAAGCGCTAAGAAAGTGTTGGGTTCCAGGTACCACTAGGAGACCTGCTGTAAATCAGATCCCTCACCCAAGCCAACCCTTGTGCGTCCAAGTCATGTCTCAACACTTACCAAAACAGAATGCCCACTCTCTGGTGTGGAATGGGCATTCTCTCCAGCCCCTGATAACTGTCAGGAGACGGGAAATTCAAAGAAGGAAGAGAAAAATCACAAATTCCTTCACGTGAGCAAGAGAGATCTAGAAATCTCTGAGGTCATATATGCAAATACCTCTCCAGGTATGAGTCAGAGGGTTCATTGAGAACATCAGAATAGATTTATTTCTAGATAAACACCAGAGCAGAAGAAAATATAGTTATCCGACCTATGAAACACATAAAAGCGAGTTCATATACTTTTTCTGTGTGTGTGTGGAAAGTATGCAGGAAGGCGTTTTAAAATTGTGATTAATTTGGGGGTGCCTGGGTGGCCCAGCTGGTTTAGCATCCGACTCTTTTTTTTTTTTTAATGTTTATTTCTTTATTTTCACACAGAGAGAAAGAGAGAGCAAGTAGAGGAGGGGCAGAGAGAGAGGGAGAGAGAGAATTCCGAGCGGGCTCCACACTGTCAGTGGGGCCCAAACTCACGAACCGGGATCATGACCCCAGCTGAAATCTAAAGTCAGATGCTTAACCGACTGAGGCACACAGGCATCTGACTCTTGAGTCCTATGTCGGGCTCTGCGTTGAGCATGAGCCTGCTTGAGGTTCTCTCTCTCTCCCTCTGCCCCTCTCCCTGGTTCATACTCTCTCATTCTCTCAAACAAAATTTGTAATGAATTTTTTTAACCTCAGTAATACAAATAAAAATTTAGAACAGTGCTAAAAGTTTATAACAAAATATAGCTGTTCCTTATCCCCAACCCTCATATCAGTCCCACATTCCAGAAAAGATCACCGGAAATACTTTTGTTGCTTTTCCCCTCTGGCATTTATCATCCAAAATTCTAAATAGTATGCTTCTTCTGCTATTTATCAACTCGCGAATTTTATTTGTGATTGACTTCCTGTTGAGATGGTTGGGGATTTAGTTCTCTTATCCCTCCCCCATTCCTCTCAAAACAATTGTAACATAAAAAGTGTTGTATGTTTCTTTCCTTGAACTGTCTTTTCTCTTTCTTGGGTGTTTTCCTTTATATGCTGTATTTGCTTACTCTTCAATGTGCCTATAGTTGCATTTTTCCAAATGTCCCTATGGATCTTCCCAGGGACTTTCCCAAATCCCCACTGTGCCATTGGTTTCTTCTCCCATTTTATCCTACCCCAGACTAGCCCTGCTGCACCCTCATTCTTCCTGCCCCAATCTGCTCTTTAGGCAAAAGTCATTATCCTTGGATTTCCCTTTTCTACCCTCCTGAAAGGAACTCTTACTTCGTGCACCCCACGTCATAGTTTCTTAGTTTCCTCTGTTTTGCTAAAGCATACCCTGCAGTAACTTTCTACGAAAGGATGCTTGGGAGGGGAGGTCTTTTAGTTCTTGCGTGTCTGAAAAGTCTTCACTCTACTCCTACACTTGCTTGATCATTTGCTGGGTAAGGAAGTCTGAGCTGAATCTCATTTTCTTTTAGAATTTAAAGACATGGCTCCAGTGTCTTCAAGCATTTACTTCTGCTGTTGAGAAGTCTGAAGGCATTAGGATCCTTCGTCCTTTTTGAAATGACCTCTCCTTCCCTTGCCGCCTTTCTCCCTCTCTCTCTCTCCACCCCTCTATCCCCCTTCTCTGGGATTTTTCCTTTATCTTTAAAGGTTTGAAATTTTGTGATGTGTGATTCTTTTTTTTTTTTTTATTCATACTCTTTTTTAAGTCTATTTATTTATTTATTTTGAGAGAGAGGGAGAAAGGCAGGGAAGGGCAGAGGGAGAGGGAGAGAGAATGTCAATCAGGCTTCACACCCAGCTTGGAGCCCAACTTGGGACTCAGTCTCACAACCTTGGCATCATGACCTAAGCTGAAACCAAGAGTCGGTTGCCCAACCAACTGAGTCACCCAGATGCCCCTTTACTCTTGTATTCATTTGGCATTTTCAGTCTTGAGAGTCAAGGCTTTCGGTTCTGAGAAAACTTTTCTGTAATGTAGTAGGTTGAATCATATGAAATTGCTTATGTCTAACCTTTGTTGAACCTATAAAAATGGCAATTTCGTATTTTTCAAGCCAATATCTTTGATGATTTTCCTCCCTCTGTTTTCCCTTTTCCTTTCTGGAACCCCTTATTAATCAGAAGTTGAATCTCCCCTGTTGAAGGTCCCCTGTCAATGCCCTAGATCTTCCAGTGGGAACAAATCTGTTGCAACCTTTCTGAAAACAGTTTGTCTGGTGGCATTAAAGATTTTGGAAACACATATGTACTTTGATTTATTAATTCCATGTCTAATCTCCAGGAGATGTCGAAACATGTTGTAAAAAATGTATGTTCAAGACTATTTTTGCAATACAATTTACAGAATTTTCAGAATTTGGCTTTTTCAAATATATGTAAATCTTCGTAATGACCGGTCTCACAACTGAGGACCCATTTCCTCCAGGACCTGAGAGCCATCTTTTGGAAATGCTCACGTCATCAAGGGAGATAGCTCCTAACTTTGGGAGGCTGAGAACCTATCGCTGTTGGGCCCCTTGTTCCAATTTAAAATGAGCAGTTCGGGGGCGCCTGGGTAGCTCAGTCGGTTGAGTGTCCAACTCTTGTTTTCTGCTCAGGTCGTGATCTCGAGGTTCATGAGATCGAGCTCCATGAGATCGAGCTCCGCAACGGGCTCTGCGCTGATAACACAGAGCCTGCTTCAGATCCTCCTCCCCCCCTCCCTCCGCCCCTCCCCATCTCGTGCTCTCTCTCTCTCTCTCTCTCAAAATAAATAAACTTAAAAAAATTGTTTTTAAATAAATAAATAAAATAAAATGAGTTTTCCTCTGGATAAAGCCAACATAAGGGGTCTCCCCAGTTAGTTTGATGAAATTAGAATGAACTACGTGTGACAAAAGGTACCTCTTACTGGAGGACTCCAGCACATCTGTGTAATGGGTTTTATCTGCCGGGCTGTGTAAAGGGGGCGAGATCACTGCCTTTGCAATCTCTTGAATGCATTGAGGCACAACACATCCTGGTGTCATGCTTATTCAATAATGAAACTGCTTCCATTCTTTCCATTCTTCACTACCTTTGCAGAGAGATTCTTGGGGTCAGGAGAAGATTTTGCTTTTTTAAACTACCCTTCCCCAACAGGGGCGCTCTGCCAAAATGGCGTCAGGGGTTGCCTCTGGGTGGAAGCGGGATCCCATCTGTTGAGATGCCAGCTCCGCGATGAGTTTTTCATACCAGGGAGCAAAAGTTCGCGTGCGCGCCCGACCTCGGAAATCTCATGGCTCTCTTCAGATCCTCTTTGAGATCCTTTTCAGCCTGGCCTGTGTTTCACGGCCCCAAACACTAGAGATGCCACCGGACGTCTGGCCCGTTTCTTGCCTCGTCTTCCCACGGGCAACAGCAGCTTCTCACTACTTGAAACAGAGGCAGTTGTCACCTCCTCCTGTCTGAGGACGCCTCGCAAGCACAGGATCTGCTGAGTTTCCAAGATGCCCCAGCTGCCATCCCTGATCAGACCCTGTGGGGAGCCTACCCAGAGTCAGCTGGCAGATGTGACAATCTAAAGTGGCATAATTCACGGAGACGACATTCCATCACCTTTGCCACATCCACTTACTGCTGGTGAGAAGCATCTCCCAGGTTCTGCTCACACTCGAGGGCAGGGGATCACAGCGAGGGGCTCACGGGGACCGTCTTCGAGTCTGTCAGCCGGACTGTCACCTCTGAGACCCTCATTACACACAGGCGCCCATTGCTTCCCTCCTTCTCAGCCAGAGTGCCCGGTGCCGGTTCATGCACTCACCACCATTGCGACCCGCAGGCCTCCAGCCCAACCTCTGCCCCTAATACTGCCCGCGTCGGCCTCCCCAGGGACGACAGGAAGGCTTCAGGGCATCAGGCCCACAGCACCAGGAGACACAGCAGCTCTGGGTCTAAGTGTGACCTGCTTGCACCCGTGGAGACTCGGGCTTTCCCAGCAGCTCCCCAGAGAGCCCAGGTGACACAAGCTGGGAGTGCAAGGAAGTGAATGCCCCACAGAGGACGCGTTGACCCAAGAGGAGAGAAAGAGCTGAGATGGAATTGCTTGCTCTTCGTCCCTGCTGCCGACAGTTCTAAAGCCGCGTGGGCTCCAGCTTCCCTCACCTCTCCAGATTTGCCTTCTGAGCTCAGAGGATTTCTCTTGCCTTTCTGCCAAAGCCACTTATTTCAAAAGATGCTTTCAAATAATTATCCAGCGTCTTAGGTGTTCTGTACCAAGAGCTTGCCTCTAGCCATTCTTGCTGCCTATAATGCCTAGAAATCGCTTCTTTTCTCCTTCAATTTTTCTCTCTCCCTCTTTGTTTTTCCCTCACATCCCTCCCAGGATATGACGTAGGTGCGTCTCTGGGAAGTTTCCAGCCTAAACCTCTGGGATTCAAATCTCTGCCACCCCCACCCCAGTCCCAGCTCAGGGTTCCGGGTAGTGTACCTCCAAGAGAATTTAATCGCTCTGTTAGAACTGGCAAAGAATGGCAAGGACGCTAGTACAGAGCTGGGAAGGTCTTAGGGGAGGACACGGTCGCTCTTCCTTATCGTGCAGCATCGGAAACTGAGGCACAGCGTGTGGACTCAGCATCCAGACGGCCAGCACCTTCTCACACACAACTGTAGCGAGGGTGGAAAGAATGACTGAAACACATGTTTTAAATAGCTGTCAGCAACCACTACCAGTCAATCTAGGTATGGCTTATTCACGGCGGAGAGAAGGCATACTGAGTCGTTTGCTCATCGTGAAACTCCACATGAGGTCATCCAACGGGACCCAGCATCAACCTGTGTGCCCTCCAATACCTATACTTCAGAATCAATTATGCTCAACAAATGGAGGGTCAGGAAAAGAGCAGGTACTACTGGGGTTTGGGGGGTGGGGGAGGATTCCTGAAGATCTTCCTGACTGTTCCTCCAGCTCAAGATGTCACCAGCTCAAGATGACCTCCAGATGTCACCAGTGGGCATTTCTCTGTGGCCTGGCCACCCATAGTGCAGCCCAAGCCTTTGGAGGCAAAGCCTGCCTTTGGAATGGGGACCTTCCATGCAGAGCCCAATGAAAGGAAGTCTCGAGATGGTTCAAGAAGTTTTTCCACCCGGACCTCCAGTGAAAGCTCCACACGGGACGGGCTCAACCCTCGGCCCCCTTGTCTGGCTGCCTTGCCGCACCACCCCCTCAGAGCGCAGCCTCAGCCCTCTCTCACAGCAGTCCTTCTGACTAAGCTACTCCCTCCTGAGTCTGGGAGCTCGGCTCCGTCTGTCTACGTACCTGAGAACTCTCTTGCCGGTTCAATCCGCCTGGGAGAGGGAAAGGGGATAGTGGGCACCTCAGAATGCTATGTGGGGCCCCCCCACAGTGTCTTCAGCCTGGACAGAAGGGACGACACCTGCCTTATGGAGTCTGCCTGGCCTTGCCCAGCTGGCTGGCTCTTCTGAGCACAACTGCTTGAGGTTCTGTGCCCCCTTGCCCCTGTTCTCTGTCGGGGAGAACATTTCCCCTACTCCCCTTAGTTCTTCGGCCGGCCTAATAATTAAATTGACATAGGACAGATTGATAGGAGCAAAAACATGTCATTAAGAATATAGGGGGGGCCCCTCAGAAAATGAGACTCAAAGGAGACACCAAAGCAGGCAGCTTTGAATACCCTTTAGACGAAGAAACAATACATTTATGAAGAACGGACAAGACAAAGAAACTTAGTTTTGGGTGCTAATCAGTGAAGAAACTAAGCAAGGTGTTTACATAGCCTTCTTGGCCCTGAATTCCCGGACTCTGGTCATAAGAGTGTCTTTCTACCGCGTGGTGCCTTTCATATGGGAAATGCACTTCCCGCTTTCGGGGGGACAAAGAGTGTCCTTCTTGCATCAGCTATTTCTCAAGGAACTTTGATTCAAAATAATCAATACACCAAAGTGGCATACTCCGGTGGCCTGCCCTGAACCCCACTGATGAGAACAAAGGCAAGAGCACTGCAGCTTCCATTAAATCTCCTAACAACCTGCAGCCCACTGATAAATACTTGAGACACGCAGAGCTGATGTCTTGCAAGAAACTCATGGCTGCCTTAATGTCGATGTTTTACTAGAGACTAAAAACAACCTTATCTGGACAACAGCCAGACCTCCAAGGTTCTGTAGACCCCGCTGTCTGCATACAGAAATTCCTTAGAAACTGACATTGTCTGTACCTCCCCGCCCTCCACAAACTTAAAAGTATACAATCAGTCACTCCTCATAATGTCCGTGTGGCTCTTTCTGCCCCCGGGGCTGTACTAAAAACACCCTTCTGTACCAAAAACATCTCAAGAATTCTTTCTCGACCATTCATTCTGGGACCGAAACTTCAAATCACATCACCGTCAAATCATTGCCTCTGTAGAGGAAGAAAATTTGTCGCCTCTTCACTTCTATGCTCTTTGGCTGGTCTAATGATTAAATTGATAGGACATAGATTAACAGGAGAGAAACAAACAAAAGTTTAGTAACATGTATACCTCCTGGACGCAGAAAAAAACTAGTAACTCCCCAGAATGGTAGAAACCATCACCTTAAACGCCATTTTTAGCTAAGGACAAAGGAAGATGTTGGGGGCCAGGGAGGCCAGTCTTGGGAAGTTACTGGGAAAAGCACAGTGAACATGGGTAAGGTTGTTATGTAGATTTCAGTCCTTGCTTCTCCATTGACAAGAGTTCCAGAGATTTAAAGTCACCCTCCTCTTCATGGTACAGTGAGGGAGATGCCCTTTCTTTTGTTTCTTTCTTTTTTATTAATGTGTATTTACTTATTTTGAGACAGAGAGAGACACAGAGAGAGAGAGAGATTGAACAGGAGAGGGGCAGAGAGAATGGGGGAGAGAATCCCCAGCGGGCTCCGCACTGACAGTGGCTTGAATCAAGACCTGAGCTGTAATCAACTGAGCCACCCAGGCGCCCCAGGGAGATGCGCTTTCAAATTGAGATTTCCCGTATAAAGGTCAATGTCTCACAAAAGGGTAACTTCTATGTCAATGTCTCTCACAAAAGGGAAACTTCTATCTGGTTTTAGAGCTTCTCCAGTGTTTGCAGGTTCTTAAAAATAATCAGCCTAACATAATCCATATTTGGGGTTGGCAAATTCTGCTCCCTTTTGCGGGCACCCACGGGCCATCTGGACCTTGTAGTCTCCTCCCCTTGGCTCTGTCTGTGTGGGTCACCAAGACAAGCACGAGCCCTCTGAGATTTCAGGGCTTGGACACTGCCCACCTTGGGAAGCACGGGATCTCCCACAGAACAGAGTAGGGCCGAGCTTGACCGGATGACCGCGGTCCCTCTGAGATGGAAACTGAAAGCAGGGACCCCCCCACCCCTCGGTGGGGTGGAAGGCACCGGTGTGGGAACTGACCAGGCCTGGCTTCTAGTCCTGCTCACGCACTCACACCACGGGTGACCTTGGGCAGGCAGGCGGCTTCCCCTCCCCAACTTAAGTGTGACCGTAGCTCCTTCTGGGGGTTGCCATGGAAAGTGACGACAAGGTGACCCAGTGCCTAGCACAGAATGGGTGCCGGCCAAAGAACCACTTGCCCCCTAATTGCACCTGGAGCCAAGGACAAATCCTCGCCCGGAGTTGACCGTGCTGGTACCAGCCTACGGCAGTGGACAGACACAGTCCCCACCCGCATGACGCTCCCGTTTACTGGGCAGACGTTAGGCACACCCCAGACACAAGAGGGGAGTGATGCAGTGTCACTCTGTCGAGGGGAAATGATGGACTGAGAGAATCGATGGGGTGGGAGACCTAATACAGCTTAGAGGGACCGAGGGTTCTCTGTACGGAACCAACTTGCCATCTGGAGAGAGAGAGAGGTGGGGAAGGAGGGCGAGGGGAGGGGAGGGGAGGGAAAATACTCCAGAGGGAAGGGGCCTAGGCTGGGGAAAGCTTAGAGTCTTAGGACCTGAAATGAGTTCTAGGGGCTGGAGTATAGGGTAAGTGGAGTTTAAGCCCAGGGGTAGTGACAAAGCAAGAAGTGATATGCATGCTGTTCCCTGCTCCAGGAACTTTCCAGTTTGCCCATCTGCCAGAGACCAGGTCGCCACTCCTCTGCCTCCACTCCCACTGGCCACCGCCAAATACTTCAGCAGAGAGTGAAGCAAGCAAGCCTGTGTTGGGGGATAGTTCCGGGGCTTCCGACGTGTCTTAAGTGCATTAAAAAGAAAACCGCATAGGGCGCCTGGGTGGCGCAGTCGGTTAAGCGTCCGACTTCAGCCAGGTCACGATCTCGCCGTCCGGGAGTTCGAGCCCCGCGTCAGGCTCTGGGCTGATGGCTCAGAGCCTGGAGCCTGTTTCCGATTCTGTGTCTCCCTCTCTCTCTGCCCCTCCCCCGTTCATGCTCTGTCTCTCTCTGTCCCAAAAAATAAATAAACGTTGGAAAAAAAAAAAAAGAAAAAAAGAAAACCGCAGGCCCAAGATGGAGTTACGTGGGCTAGGCAAGTTACCAGACTGGGTCTTAGTGCCTAACCTAATTACAGTTTCAACCTCCCTGAGAAATGCAGGCTGAACCGGTCAGTCAGGAATTTTCTGGTCAGCACCAGTGAGGTCATCGGTCACATGGACTCTCCATCCCTTAAAGGAAGATAACATAATCTGCATGGTAAGACCCTCTGCCCTTCTCCCTAAGTGAAGGTGGCCTTGCCTGGGACAGTCCCTTCTTTCCTTTTCCTAATAACACCTCGCCCCACCCTCCTTCCTATAAAAACCTTCCACTTTGTACAACTCCTCAGAGCATCTCTCTATTTCCCAGACAGGCCCCATTCACGAATCACTTAATAAAGCCAATTGGAGCTTCGGATTTACTTGGTTGAATTTCGCTTTTAATAAGGATCAGCCTACATTTGTCAGGAGGCAATAATTAAGCAAAAGCATTGATCTGGGATCAAAGAATCGCAATTCCGGGTACAGAGGTTTAGGCAGCAACCAAATTGTGTCCCCCTTGGGGAGCAAATATCCCGGGTTTGGGGGAGCAAAAGGGAATTGCTTGTATATGTTTGTTTACAAAGAATTGTGATTGGGGCTGGTGGCCGGGTCAGCACTCAGCAAGCAAAAGCCCACATTGTAACAAGCTGCAGGGGCTCAGAGAGTATTTGTGGTATTTGTGGTTTCGAGCAGTTCAAAAGTTCACGCTTCTACCTGATCAGTATGCGCACATGGCCCATCTCCTTGATGGCCTCCTGGCCTCCTGGCCATCTATTGTATTTATTTATGTTTTCAAATTTTATTTAGATCCAAGTTCGTTAACATATAGTGTACTAATGATTTCAGGAGTAGAATTTAGTGACTCATCGCTTACATAGAAAGCTCAGTGCTCAACCCAACAAGTGCCCTCCTTAAGGCCCCTGGCCCATTTAGCCCATCCCCCCCCCCCACCCAACACCCCGCCAGCAACCCTCAGTTTGTTCTCTGCATTTAAGTCTCTCTTATGGTTTGCCTCCCTCTCTGTTTTTATCTTATTTTTCCTTCCCTTCCCCTACATTCATCTGTGTTGTTTTCCTAAATTCCACATAGAAGTCAAATCATACGATTTTATCTTTCTCTCACTGACTTACTTCACTTAGCATAATACATTCTCGTTCCATCCACGTTGTTGCAGATGGCAAGATTTCATCCTTATTGATCGCAGAGTAATATTCCATTATATCTATATCTACATCACATCTTCTGTATCCATTCATCAGTCGATAGACATTTGGGCTCTTTCCATACTTTGGCCATTGTCGATAGTGCTGCTATCAACATGGGGGTGCACGTGTCCCTTATAATCAGCATTTTTGTATCCTTTGGATAAACACCTATAGGGCAATTGCTGGGTTGTAGGGTAGTTCTAATTTTAATCTTTTTTTTTTTCGAGGAACTTCCACACTGTTTTCCAGAGTGGCTGCACCAGTTTGCATTCCCACCAGCAGTGCAAGAGGGTTCCCGTTTCTCCACAGCCCCTCCAGCATCTATAGTCTCCTGATTTGTTCCTTTTAGCCACTCTGACCGGCGTGAGGTGGTATCTCAGTGTGGTTTTGATTTGTATTTCCCTGATGAGGAGCGACGTTGAGCATCTTTTCATGTGTCTGTTGGCCATCTGGATGTCTTCTTTGAAAAAGTGTTCATGTCTTTTGCCCATTTCTTCACTGAGTTATTTTTTGGGGGGTGTCGAGTTTGATAAGTTTACAGATTTTGGATCCTGGGGTGCCTGGGTGGCTTGGTCGGTTATGCCTCTGACTTCGGCTCACTGTTCATGAGTTTGAGCCCCTCACCGGGCTCTGTGTTGACAGCTCAGAACCTGGAGCCTGCTTCAGATTCTGTGTCTCCCTCTCTCTCTCTGCCCCTCCCCTACTCGTTCTCTATTTCTGTCTCTCTCTCAAAAATAAATGAACATTCAAAAAATTATGTTTAAAAAAGATTTTGGATACTAATTCCTTCATCTTCTATATCATTTGCAAATATCTCCTCCCGTTCTGTTGTTTGCCTTTGAGTTTTATTAAGTGTTTCCTTTGCTGTATGGATCCCTTTGCCTCCTGAGACGTGTCGAGTAAGAAGTTGCTGCTGCTGAGGTTTTCTTCTCTAGGATTTTGATGGTTTCCTGTCTTATGTTTAGGTCTTTCATCCATTTTGAATTTATTTTTGTGTATGGTGTAAGAAAGGGGTCCAGATTCATTCTTCAGCATGTTGCTGTCCAGTTTTCCCAGCACCATTTGGTAAAGAGATGGTCTTTATTCCATTGGATACTCTTTCCTGCTTTGTTGAAGAGTAGTTGGCCGTATAGATGTGGGTCCATTTCTGGGTTCTCTATTCTGTTCCATTGATGTGAATGTCTGTTTTTGTGCCAGTACCATACTGTCTTGATGATTACAGCTTTGTAATACATTTTGAAGTCTGGGATTGTGATGCCTCCAACTTTGGTTTTCTTTTTCAACGTTACTCTGGCTATTCGGGGTCTTTTGTGGTTCCATACACATTTTAGGAGTATTTGTTCTAGCTCTGTGAAGAATGCTGGTGTTGTTTTGATAGGGGTTGCCTTGAATGTGTACATTGCTTTCACCAGGACCAAAAGCTCTACATCAGTGATATCCAATGGTAATGTAATGCAAGTCATGTGCAGAATTTAAATTTTGTGGGTAATAACTTTAGAAGTAAAGAGTAGTATTGACATTTTAACCATATTTATTCTTCCAGTCCATGAGCGTGGAATGTTTTTCCATTTCTTTATATCTTCTTCAATTTCCTTCATAAGCTTTCTATAGTTTTCAGCATACAGATCTTTTACCTCTTTGGTTAGGTTTATTCGTAGGTATTTTGTGGTTTTGGGGTGCAATGGTCAATGGGATCGATTCCCTGATTTCTCTTTCTGCTGCTTCATTATTGGTGTATACAAATGCAACTGATTTCTGTACATTGATTTTATATCCTGCAACTTTGCTGAATTCATGTATCAGTTCTAGCGATTTTTTTAAAATGTTTATTTATTTTTGAGAGAGAAAAAGAGCACAAATAAGGGACAGAGGATCTGAAGCAGGCTCTGCACTGACAACAGAGAGCCTGACGGGGCGGGGGGGGGGGGGCGATGGGGGTGGGGAGGGGGGGGCTCAAACTTGTGAACCTCAAGATCATGACCTGAGCTGAAGTGGGACACTTAACCAACTAAGCCACCCAGGCGCCCCAATTCTAGAGGCTTTTTGGTGGAGTCTTTCGGGTTTTACACATAGAGCATCATGTCATTTGTGAAGAGTGAAAATTTGACTTCTTCCTTGCTTCTGGTTCCATTTAAAAAAATTTTTTTTTCAACGTTTATTTATTTTTGGGACAGAGATAGAGCATGAACGGGGGAGGGGCAGAGAGAGAGGGAGACACAGAATCGGAAATAGGCTCCAGGCTCTGAGCCATCAGCCCAGAGCCTGACGCGGGGCTCGAACTCACGGACTGTGAGATCGTGACCTGGCTGAAGTCGGACGCTTAACCGACTGTGCCACCCAGGCGCCCCATCTGGTTTCATTTTAAAACCCTTGGACACAGGGGCGCCTGGATGGCTCAGTCGGTTGAGTGTCGGACTTAGGCCCAGGTCATGTTCTCGTGCTTCGTGGCTTCAAGCCCTGTGTCAGGCTCTGTGCTGACAGCTCAGGGCCTGGAACCTGCTTCAGATTCTGTGTCTCCCTCTCTCTCTCTGCCCCTCCCCCACTCTGTCTCTCTGTCTCCCCAAAATAAATAAGCATTAAAAAAAAATTCTTCAAAACCCTTGGACACAAATGACCTCATTTTACCTCACCCTTTCACATATAAGCAAATTCACCAGGACCAAGAGCTCTAGATCAGTGTTATCCAACAGTGATGTAAGGCAAGCGATGTAGAGAATTTAAAATTTTCTGGGTAGTAAGTTTAAAGGTAAAGAGAAACAGCTAAAATTAATTTTTATAAATATTTTTAAGCCAAATGCCTGCAAAATAGTATCATTTTAGCATGTAGCTAACATAAAATGATTACCTACATATTAAATGTAATACATTCTACGTATTATTTTACATTGTATTCTATAAAATATAACATGTTCTATTATATTATACATTATACATATATTATATTATACATCGTATTATACTGTATATATTGCGTATTACCTATCATTACGTTCTTCTTCATACTTAGTCTTCAAAAAAATCTGGTAAATATTTTACATTGATTTCACACTGAGACTAGCCAAATTTCAAGTACTTGGTGGCTCACACGTGGCCAGTGACCAGTATATTGCACAGTGCTGCTCTGACGTGGTAAGACTAAAAGCATGACTTCCGGGAGACCCTGGTCCGTCAGCACCGGCCTTGGTCCCCTGCTGGGGGTGCTCCCGAACCAGACTCGGGGAGGCAGCCGGCACGTATAGCGACTGGTGTGGAATTACAGGGAATTTCCTCCCCTCGGGACCCGCAGCCAGGCCCGGAGAGCTGCCCGGAACTCAGCCCCCTCTTGCAGGCACCCCTCCCCAGGGGCCCCGAGTCTGCCCTCATTAATCTTTCCAACTTGTTTTTTCTCCCCCAAGAACTGGCTATCACTGTTTTGGTTTTTGTGGGTTTTCTCTCGGAGCTTTCGTGTGCATTGCTCCCTGCAGCCATTAGGACGGGACAGCAGAGGCAGCGAGCGTGAGGGGGTAGAAAGAACAGTATCCAGGGGGTCAGAGAAGATAGGTCCCAGGCCCTGCCCATCTTTTACCAGACGTTGGTAAATAGTGATTATTATTACGCTTTACCTGTTATTATCTGTGAGGCCTACAAGAAATGACAAATGTGAAAACACGTTGTAAACCTGGGACGCCCTTTCGAAAGCCTGGAAACGGCTCCTCGGTTCCACGGCCTCGTCCAGGGTCTGACTCTAAAAAACCATTAAAGTTCACAGCTGGGACGGGGAGTCTGTGCGATCCCGGTAGCTCTGGCCCCTGCACGAGGCCGGAAGCCCGAGCTTCAGCACCCCTTTCCTAAGTAAACTCTGACGTCAGTTCTGTTTGCTCATTTCTGTGATGGGCTAAGAACACCCCGCTCGCAGGTCCACAGGCTGAGGCTCCAATGAGCCCCTGACTGTGGCGTGCCTGGCAGAGGGCCTGACTGAGGCCGGGAGCCCTTGTGGCCGTGCGGGGTGGGGGGGACCTTGCCGCCCTCAGTGGTCTCAGCCCAGGCCTTGGCCGGCGGTTCAGGTGACAGCCACTAGGGGGAGCCCCGAGCCTTCCGTTCAGAAAACGCTTCCACCTGCCATTCCCCGTTGTGCCAGGCCGGGCTGCTCTCCCAGGACCTGGAGGAAGGAGCCGTGGTTGCCCCCCCTGAGCGTGCCTGGAAGGCATCTGCTCTGAGTTCCGTAACCCGAAGAGAAACAGCCGGACACTGCTTGCAGGTAAATTTCTGACCGGGGTGGAGGACTCCCTGCCCACCCGCCGACCTACCAGCCAAGCGGCCCCGAGTTACTCTCCTCGCCTCCTGGCCTGAAAGGGGGCCGGTGCCTGTGGGCCTGCTTTGTGAACCGTGGTCTTAGCGAACATGCACGTCTTGGGGGGGCCTGTTCACTGTTCCCATCCGTGGGCTGTATGTGCTGTGTGGGATTCCCTCGTAGAAGGAAAGAGGGCGAAAACTCTGCTGTCAGCAGCCGCACCATGAAGGCCCCGCCTGAAGGTCACAGATGCTCGGACAAGTTCACGCCGTAACCGCAAAATTACCCCTTGTCCCTGACCAACGTCAGTAATTGCTACCTCTTTACCAGTGGAGACTCTACCCAACTCCAATCCACTCCCCCCGCCCCCCGCCATCCCCCAGGTACAATTTACTGAGATACCCAGCCACTGAGTGATTCTGCTTCCTCACGGCATCTGTCCAGAACTGACGTGTCTCCCGTACCCCTCCTGACACTCCTCCACGCGAGCCTGGATCCTATATGTCCTTCCCAGTCCCCCGCACAGAGGTGCTGCCCGGTTCCTCTGGCCTGTGCCCTCCCTTGCCATGGCGAGCCACACGAACCTAGTTTTGACCACGGCTGTTTCTAATGATCTTCCATCTGTAAACTTGGAGAAAGAATCCCCTTCTGATTCATTGACATCAACCCTGAGGTATTTGTTTGCTAGTACTGCCGTGACAAAACACCATAGACCAAGTGGCTTGAACAACAGCATTTATTTCTTGCGGTTCTGCAGGTCAGAAGCCCAAGATCAAGGTGTCGGTGCGGCGGGTTTCTCCTGAGGCCTCTGTCTTCAGGTTGTAGACGGCCGCCATCTTGCTGTGTCCTTGTGTGGCCTTTCCTCTGTGCGCGTGCATGTCTCGGTATCTCTTCCTCGTCCTGTATGGATGCCAGTCCTATAGGATCTGGGCCCCACTCCTGTGACTTAATTTAACCTCAATTACCTCCTTAAAGATTATATCTCCAAACGCACTCCCTTTACAAGTTGGGGCTTTTACATGGATTGGAGGGGGCGGGGCACACAAGCATTCAGTCCATGACACTTGGATTGTAATTTTTCTCTAAGCACAGTACAAAGGTCATTTGGGGGAGGACCAGAAGACTTCTGAGAGTCTGAAGCAGAGACGTCACTGTCCCTCAGAAATCCTTGCCAAAGGAACAGCATGGGATTGACAGGACTTCTAAGGGGACAGACAGCTGCACACCGACAAAGTCCCGGAGACTCCGGGAGAAGGGGGCCACGTTGAAACGACTCCCCACGCGTGAGGCCTTTAACCCTCTTGACCGTCTATACGGCTTGGTCCTTCTCCCGGCATGTCCTCCCCGGGTGAACGCATCCACCCAGACCCCTTAGGAAGAGAGGGCTCCTTCCTCCATTGGCCCCAGCGTGCGGATTCATATTCCTCATGACCTTGTTTGGGGCCCTCTTGCTTTGAATAGTCACTCATCATTTCCAGGCCCCACGCAAGGTACTTGACGTGCACTGTTGCTAATTCTCCTACCACCCTGCCACGCGGGGTTCATTACCTTGATTTTCAGAGTAGGGCAAGCCCGGCTCGGAGAAGTAACTTGACCGAGGCCGCACGGCTTGAGAGCGGCGGCTCGCGATTGGAACCGGCACAACGTGACTCCCAATAACGGCAGGTCTGCAGGTTGCTCACAAAACTGTACTCCAAAGGCTTGCCAACATCCCCGGCACCTACCACTCACTCCTTGCTTCCTGGGAGACGCGGCCGCCACAGGCGTTCTGTGCAGCAAAGCCATGAGCTTTGGAAGAGTCCCACAGACAAAAGTCGTCTGAGCGGCCGGGCCACGTCCACTGATGACCTGATGCTCCTGACCCTGGGGAGTGCTGCAGGGAGGCGGAGACACCAGGGTGGGGGAAGACAGGGCTGGGTGGACAGAGGCAAGGCAGATCGCTCCCGTCTCCTTCTGATACCTGCCTGTTACCTCACGCTCCCTGAGCTGTCTCTTTTTGCAACCGCAAGGAGTGCAAGGCCGAGACCGTGGAGGGGCTCCAGCAGAAACCCTGCCCTGTTCCTCTTTGTGTCTCAAGCAAGCAGCCCCGAGCACAGGGCAGGGCATCGATAAACACCTGATGAGCGGACGCGTGACCAGAATCGGAGATGTTGCCCGGCCTAACGGCCTAACGGACAAAAGCGTAACGCAGAAGAGCCCCGGTTACCAGCAACTGCTTAATAGTGAACGTGCAAATGATTACTTTGGTTCGGAATAAAGGGGTGCTTTGGCTTTAGTTTGCAATGAGCCTTTAAGACCTCTGCCTCCATCTACTGGGATTTAGAAAAAATTTCAATCCCCAGGGTGCCTGGGTGGCTCAGTCAGTTAAGCATCCGACTGCAGCTCGGGTCACGATCTCACAGCTCATGAGTTCGGGTCCCGCGTCAAGCTCTGTACTGACAGTTTGGAGCTCAGAGCCCGGAGTCTGTGTCTCCCTCGCTCTCTGCCCCTCCCGCACTCATGCTCTGTCTCCTCCCCTCTCTCTCAAAAGTAAGTATTTTTAAAAATTAAAAAAAAAAAAAAAAACACTTTAAAAAAAGAAAAACTTTTGGGGCGCCTGGGTGGCGCAGTCGGTTAAGCGTCCGACTTCAGCCAGGTCACGATCTCGCGATCTGGGAGTTCGAGCCCCGCGTCAGGCTCTGGGCTGATGGCTCAGAGCCTGGAGCCTGTTTCCGATTCTGTGTCTCCCTCTCTCTCTGCCCCTCCCCCATTCATGCTCTGTCTCTCTCTGTCCCAAAAATAAATAAACGTTGAAAAAAAAAATTAAAAAAAAAAAAAAAAAAAAAAAAGAAAAACTTTCAATCCAAATGAGACTCCTGGAGAACGACAGGCGCGTTTTCTTTTTAAAGACATTTCCAGTGTGTTTTCCAGCTTTATTGAGATATAATTGACGTGCAAGACGATATCAATCTCCAGTGTACGATGTGATGATTGGATACACATATGTCTCACATAATTACCATTTTGTTGTGATGATGAAACATCAGCGACTTTCAAGTACAGGATACAGTATTGTTAACTGCTGTCACTATGCTGTGGATGAATTCATCTTTTTTTTTAATGTTTATTTATTTTTGAGAGAGAGAGAGAGAGAAGGAGTGCCAGCAAGGGAGGGACAGAGCAAGAGGGAGACACAGAATCCCAAGCAGGCTCCAGGCTCTGAGCTGCCAGCAAGGAGCCCGACACGCGGCTCGAACTCACAGACCGTGAGATCATGACCGGATCAAGGGCCCGGTGCTTCACCGACTGAGCCACCCAGGCGCCCCGCAGAAGAAGTGTTAAGTCGATTTTCCATTTAAGCCATTCAAGGTATTTGAAAGGGATGCCTCCTTGTGCCCAATTCAGATTTGAGGATACTCCAAATTTGTCGGAGGTGCACGCGCTCACGGTACTGAAGCAGCCTGCGGTCTATTCGCTAAGCAGAATGCTGGAGCCTCTGGAGGAAGCCTGGCATCAGCACGTGGCTCTTTTTAAACCGAGGTGTTCCCGCAGGTTCCATCTCCAAGAAGCGTACCAACTCCGTAAAATGACTCAGCACTACTCCCTGGACACCAAGCATGCCCTTCTTGCCAACTGTCGCTTGAGGACCTATCAACACGTCTACAGGATAGTAAACAGTCAGACAAACGTCCTCTACCCAAACCTTCGTTACCTGCAAGCGTGGCTAGAAACGTAACTGGAATTTGCTCAGAATTGATTGTTGGGGTGGCTGGTCCAAGCAGAAATAAATATTGACATTCTGGTTTAGAACTGAGATTAGAAGCTGGCTCTGAATAAAATACAGATCGATCTATTGTGTTCTGTTTCGTTTGGGGTTTTTTTTTTGCCATAAGAGGGGCAAAGTCTGTAAAAGTACCTACGAAGAAAACTTCTCACTGTAATAAGAGGTTTGTCGTGGAGAAACTCTCCAGTCTGCTTTGCCTGTGTTCACCTGCAGCCACAACTACAAGTTCACACGGTCCAAGTTTGCAGTGAAGGGTAGGCCAACAGCCGCTCATCTCAGATACTCTGCGTGCTGAGAAAGTAGACGGTCAAATGTCTCTTTCCCAGCCTTTGCTAACTTTGTACCTTATAGTGTACTTTTGAGACAAGCGTCGGTCACTTCAGATGACACTACTGGTCCTGAAGGATTCAACAGTGTACCCGACGTGCCCCAATTCTTGGTTCAGGTGCATCCAATGGAGGACGTTCATCAAGAGGTAACCTGGTCCAATCGTATATGAAACAGGGACCTGCTACAGCCCTCAAAGCACAATATGACCATGTCAGACCCTGGCGTGAGCTTCTTAGGGTCAAGGGGACCTGATGCAGGTGCACAAGCTAGGACCAGGCACCGCTGGATTTGCTTCTCTACATTTGTACTTCACTATGAAGTTTTGTCTATGTTTCCAACGATAGCGTTCAAATTAAAGAAGATTTTCTTGGAAATATGAGCCTGTCCGCCACTAGTCTAGTCACTGAGGCCACACGTGAGGTTACCTTGCAGGTGAGCATATACAGGGCAACTGGCTGGTCTGACAGCTTCTTTTCTTTGTTTTTTTTTTAAAATATTTATGTATTTATTTTTGAGAGAGAGAGAGAGCAAGCAAGCAAGGGGCAGGGAGAGAGAATCCCCAGCAGAGAGAGAATCCGCACTGTCAGCGCACAGCCGGCCACGGAGCTCGAACTCACAAACCGTGAGATCATGACCAGATCCAGAGTCGGGTGCTTAACCGACTGAGCCACCCAGGCGCCCCGCCGGCAGCTTGTTTTCAACAGCTGATCAACGAGAGGGACCCAAGAGCTCTATTTTATCGCTCCTGGGTATTGAGCACTACATCCTCTCTACAGCAGCAATAGAAGAACTCCTTTAAGGGTGTTGCTCGTAAAAGACAACTATTATTTTATTTTGTCCTAACACAGACCCTCCAGAGCCTCAGAGAGCGATAGAAAGACATTCTAGGAAGTCATCTGAATTACTTATGCAGTTCAAAGGGCTAAGATGGAAATATTTCTGTAACTCAAGGTTGCAGCTAATTTGTTCATTTTCCACTGAGTTGTACGTGATTGGGAACACACGCCGAGTTTGGGGGGAGGAGAGTGGAATGTTTCATTATTTCAAAGAAAATAGTTTAATGGTGCCTAAAAATATTGTGTCCAAAACTACTCCTGGAGATCTTTGCCGGGTCCTGTTAACTTCGTACCAAAGAGGAATGCTTTTTATCCCTGTTGAGCAGAAATTATGAAATAAGCTAGGAAATTGCAACCGGTGGTGTTAAGATGTAAACATTAGGGCAGAGGGGAGAAGTAAGAACAAGTAAATAGCATTTGTGTTGTCTAGGTTGACTCCTTTCCAACTTCCCAATTTTCTGTTTCTGATCTTCTCTTCAGAGAAGAGGAACGAGTGAGGGACTTCTGCCTCTGGGTCTTTGGCGTGTTGGGGTTGAGTTGTTGGTGGCAAGGCTCCTTGCTCGTTCCGAAACAGGCCCAGTCTTTCACCAGTTCTGTGCCGTCTCCATTAGCCAAATCACCCTCTCTCTTCTGCTGTCCACTCCCTCCGTGACCTTCTCCCTGCCTGCATTCAGAATCAGGAAGTTCAAGTCCTGCCCCGGCCCTTTTCCAGCTGCTGGCTGTGGCCCCCTTGCTCCTGTCTCTTCATTTCATCATCTGAAAATGGAAATAACAGTACCTAACGCGAAGGGGAAGATCAAAAGGAGACCTTACAGGCCACGTACCTGGCACGGAGAAGCACGTGGCCCACGTCTGTTCCTTCCCTCCTACTCCGGCAGCTCCCCCTCCCCTCCACTCCACCGCTGCTTTATTTTTCTGAAAATGTCATTTTCATCCTGTTGCCTAACCCGGGCTTTAAGCATGAGACTCAGCTCCGTGGTCTGATTAAGAGCAGAGACGATGGTTTCTCAACCTTGATCATTCCCTACGTGGGTCTTCTTAAACATCTTATTCTCTTTAAAAAAAAAAAAAATTTTTTTTTTTATTTGAGAGAAAGAGAAAGAGACAGAGCAAATGGGGGAGAGGGGCAGAGGGAGAAAGAGAGAATCGCCAGCAGGCTCCACACACAGTGCAGAGCCTGATGCAGGGCTGGATCCCACGATCCTGGGGTCATGACCTGAGCTGAAATCAAGAGTCAGATGCTCAACCGACTAAGCCCCCCAGGGACCCTGACATTGTATTCTTAATCTCCTTTCATGAAATGTTTTCAACATAGATATGCTATCAGTTTATGTACTGTGTGTGTGTCCACACCGTAGAATCGTCACCCCCCTGGAGGCATCGTCACCCCCACTGAGAATGCGTGGCATAGACCAGGAAATCTAAATGCTAAATTCAAATCCTGTCTTTGCCACATACGAGCTGGATGGCCTTGAGCAAGTTACATAACCTCTCCTCCCCTCAGTGTCCTCACCTGTTAGCGTTACAGCTGATTCTGGGGTCACTGGGTTACATGAGTTCACATCTGCTGTGCTGCATAAAGGTTTGCTGTGGTTATGCCCAAGCCCCCCCTCCTCCTACCCCCCCCTCCCCGCCACCGCCACCAGCCCGTAGCCGAAAGTGGGAATATCCTAGGCTAGCATTCAAGGCATAAGCATATCCTTACCTCCTTTTGCTGGGTCTCCCCCACAAAGCTTTATTCAGACCAAGTCTCCAGTCCTCACCTGTCTTGTGTGTCTGTGCCTATCACTGCCACGCTGTTCCCGCCAGCCTCACGGCGTCTCCACTATGGCTCTTGCCTGGAAGCCCGCCCAGCACCCTTATCCCTCTACCCAACAGAAAGCAGGCTACTGTTGTCAGTTACCGTCTCCACTGGAAGAGAAACTGAGGGTGATAAGGACTTGCAAGCGAGTGTAGGGAAGACAAATCTCTTTTTTTTTCCCCTTAGTTTATTTATTTATTTGGAGGAGGGGGAGGGGCAGAGAGAATTTCCCAAGCAGGCTCCATACTGTCAGTACAGAGCCCGACGTGGGGCTCGATTTCAAGAACCAAATTGTGAGATCACGACCTGAGCCAAAATCAAGAGTCGGACACTCAACTGACTGAGCCACCCAGGTGCCCCAAAAGGACAAATAATTCTTATCCTTCACTGGATTCTGCCAGTCTTCCCAGGGTCCCATCTGTAAGGTGTCTCAGAGGTCCCGTCCGAGTCACCCGAAACAGTTGGGGAGGAGGAAAAATAATTTCCCCTCTACCCTTCTGAGTTCTTGGCTGAGGCCTCTGTAACAAACGGCTACCAAAAGAAACGCAAATAGGTTATTAACATGTATGCATCGTGTATGCCTGGGGGGTAGGCAGGAAAAATGAGTGTCTCCTCACGTTGGCTTAGAATTCAGGCTTAAACACCCGCTTAATAAGGAGAAGGCAGGGGTATGCGTTCTTCTCGGGAGACAGTCAGTGATTTGGAGGAAAGATGGAAGGGTCTTTGGAAGAAGAGATGGGAAGGGTGACAGTTTGTGACCCAGTGTGTCCGGATGTGGTGGGGACTTCTAGTCTCCTCTCCTGTGACAAGTGTCCATGCTCCCCGGTGGGTGGTAGAAACTCCAGGGGAGAGGATCTATGGCACCCGAGCTCCTTTTGGGGACTCTGAGTTCAGGCAGATCGGGAGGGTCAGAGACAGCCTCCCCCGTATCTGCTCTTTCTCGAGCCCAAAACGATCAACATATCAAAGTGGCACATTCTGCTGCTCTTCACAAGGAACAGCTCAGGCGAGGGGGAGAAGCCAAAGGGTCTGTGAGAGGGAGGGGTGAAGACCGGCCCAAGGAATGGGGCAGCACAGTGGGGGAGCCCTGGGGAGGGGTGAGCAGGGGCCCAGGGAGAACCTGTCCAGCCTTTACCGAGGTCTGTGGAGGCGTGGCCCGTGCGGGAAGGCGGCTGGGGCTCTCCCGTGGCTCGGAGTGGACAGAGAAGGCAAAGCGCCAGCTGCACTTTCCTTGGCCCATTTCTCAGGGTGGTGCTGCCGGCCTCAGGGATGAGGTCTCGTCTCCCTCAGGGCCGCCGGGCAGGCTCGCTCGCCACTGGCCATAAAACGGCACGTTCCTCAAGCCCAGGGTTCCTCTCCCCTGGTGCAACCTCCTTCGTGTGCAAGCTGTGCGTGCGGGCCTGCCACGTGCGTCACCCTGTAGGATTGGGGAGGCGAGGGAACCGGCACAAAAAAGCATCCCACTTGCTGGGCCGTGACTCACGGTCCGGTCTGCTGCCAGCTCCTGGGGACAGCGAAAGCCGCTGTGTTAGCGTCTAGGAGGTGGGCTGGCAGCCGGGCCCGCCAGCCGGGTGAGGTGCGAAGGGGAGCGCAGCCCCCACAGGCACTGGTGGGGAGGTGGTTAGAGCAGGGTGGGACCCCCGGAGGGGAAGGGGAAGGGGAAGGGGCAGGATCTTGCCCGGGCCGTGCTTACTGGCCTGGGGCTGAAACTCCCAGTGAGCAGAACCCACAGAGGGGTCAGGTGCGCAGTTTGCATTTTGGAGGAGAATGGTCAACGGGGGCAAATGGCAAGAGGTGTGAGGGCCACGGATGGGCAGGGGAGGCGATGCAGACCCTGGCTGGGGACAAAGACGCAGAGCATCAGATCGCAGAGGCGGTCGCTGACGGGCGGCGGGAGAGGCTGTCCAGGAAGACGGGACAGCTGATGAGGATAACGGTGCAGTGGGTGAGGTTGTCCGGGAAGACTGTGTGACTGCAAGAGAGAGAGAGAGAGAGAGAGTCTTGGCAGGATCCCAGAGAGGCGCTCTCGGAGAAGCAGGAGGGGAGTCACAGGCAGGCCAAGGGAGGCCGAAGCAGCTGGCCCCGCCGGGTGGCCCCTGAGACAGGTGGCTCTGGGGTGGGGATGAGGAAGGGCAGGCGTGGGGGTGGGGTGCCGCAGCATCCTGGCCAGAGGGAAAGGAGGAAGGGAAACCGAGGCCGCAGACTTCCTCAAATGCCAGCAGGTCGCTCGCCCAGCCGGCAGCACCACCGTCCCACCCATAGCTCGGTCCTGGGGTCCTGGCGGCCGGGACCGAGGAGGCCGGGTGGGGAGCGCGCAGCACAGCCTTGCCCGCAGAAAGACACAGCTCCGACGGCCACAGCAGTGCAGGGGCACAGGCTGCAGGATGGGCCGTGAGGAGCCAGGCAGGCCTCGGAAGAGTCCCCTTATCCTTTAATAAACGTGGCCCACAGGTGCCAGACCCCAGCCAGGCCCCAGGGGAGGGAGGGATCGGCAGTAGAATTTGCCTGGTAGGTGAGCCAGGCAGGTGGGTCCGGGCAGGCACCGGCTTCGAGCCAGGGCAGGCAGCGGGAGAGTAGCCCGGAGAGTCAGGCCCAGCTGTTCCCCGTCTGGCGGACCGGGGCGGGCTGTGGGAGACGGTGGGGACAGAGCCTGCCCTGGTTTGTGGGTGAAGCTTGTGCCCGGCACACATGTGCCTCCGGCTTGACCGGAGGGCCTAGGGAGGCCCTGAGTGCCTTGATGGAGGGAGGCGAGGGGAAAATAAATCAGAAGCCCCTACCAAGTGCCAGGCACTCACTAAGTGCCTTTTGTGCCAATGCGTCTCAGAAGCCACGCACTTGCCAATCTCCTAAGAATTTCATCAAAATGCAGCCTGATTCAGTGGCGGGGCCCGAGGTGCCACATGTCTGTAAGCTCCCGGTGCCTGGGGCCTCGCTTTGGAGAGAGAAGCTGTACTTCATTTCATCCACACCCCAGGGCAGCCGGGTGAGTACCGTGGGCTCTCTTTTCACACGCAAGGAAACTGAGGTACAGTGGCTTTTGGTGGCTCACGAGACCTACACTGTTTCCTGTCCTGCCCGCCACAATGGGGGCAAATAACACAGCCCCCACACCGTCACGTCCTCCAGTCCCCTGCTTTGTGTGTCCCCCAGACTCAGTCCCCCAGGTTTGTGAATTCAGACCCTCCTGCCATCAGCTGGCCTCCAGCCTGGAGCTTCTGAGCTCGCCTGCGGCGGTATCTAAAGAAACCAGGCAGGCCTTGGAGTGAACCTCACAGGAAACCAGAGACTATTGGCTAACTTTGCAAATAAAGATGCCCTCAGGGGGGTGGGGTGGGAAGGGAAATACTCCGTGACAGACAGACAGAGGGACGGGGTAGCTGATTGTCACAATTGTCAAGTCCAGAAGTTCCCTTCCCAGGCCCAGCCCAGGTAGGAAACAGAGAACTGGCCAGCACCTGTGGGCTCACGGGATGGGGCACGGTGGTCAGAGGTCACCGTGGGTTACAGATGCTGGTTTTCGCTTTACGTGCTAAGAGGGACCACTTTCCGGAAGATGTTGCTGCCGAAGGGCCAAGGGGCTTGAGGGGTGGCGGGCAGCGTGTGATCAGACCATTTGGGACGCGCTCAACGTGGGGTGCGATTAGAAGCATCAGCACTTACATGCCAGGGGACGAGTAGACATTCCCTGAAAACAAATGGCATCTGGATGAGAGTGAGGAAGTATTAGGCGCTTTTTAAGGTAAATAGTAAGGAAGTTGTTATTTTGTATAAAAAGAGTTCTTATTCTTTTAGAGACTCATACTTACCTGTTTATGGGTGAAATGCTATGATTCCTGGATCTGTTTTTAATTAATGTAGTAGGGTATGAAGTAGAATTGCATGGGACAGTGACCATGAGTTGCTAATTGAAGCTACGTGATGAGCCTGGGGGCTCTCTCTGCCTTTATGTAGGTTAGAAAATTTTGTAAGAAAAAATGTTTAATGTAGAATCTGCATTTTAGTTTTTATTTATTTTTTTAATTTTTTTTCAATGTTTATTTATTTTTAGAGAGAGACAAAGCGCAAGCGGGGGGATGGGGGGCAGAGAGAGAGGGAGACACAGAATCCGAAGCAGGCTCCGGGCCCTGAGCTGTCAGCACAGAACCCGATGCGGGGCTCGAACTCATGAGCCACGAGCTCATGACCTGAGCCCGAGTCAGATGCTTAACCGACTGAGCCACCTTGCATTTTAAATGTAAATATAACTATGCTTAATACGGATATAAGAATATGCATGGACATTGGATGGGAAAGGGCAAAAAGCTAGCTGTGGTTGATTCCGGGAAGTTGGATGGTGGAAAGTTTGGTTCTGTCTTGTTTTTCCTTTTCTTCCCGTGCTTTTGCGGTGCCTCCTACGTTTTTTTATAAAGCGCACCACTGCATTTCCAGCGACAACCATTTTAATGAATAAATCGCTGACACAAATTCGATGTCCAATGCTGTTGTAATCACTCTGAGGACACGGCCTCAGAAGGTTCGTGCCGTGGGAAAACCGTCTCAGAAATTATGAGCGGACACACACATGGGTGCAAGACAGGAGGAAACACGTTGAGGTCCGGTTGACGACTGGCCGGACCCGTCACTTCTCATTACTTGACCTTTATCTCACAGGTTCTGTAGTCTGCGCTCTGTAGGCTGACAGCCGAGCTCAGAGAAAGGCCAGGGAGCTTTAGGATTTCCCCTCCTCCAGAAAAGTTCATTTTCTTTTTCAAATGCGTTAGAGTTTATTTGTGTGTTTAGAGAGACAGAGAGTGCGCGAATGAGCAGGGGAGGGGCAGAAAGCGAGGGAGAGAGACCAAACTCCAAGCAGACTTGGAGTCTGCTCCAAGCACGGGAGCCCCACCAAGGCGTCGAACCCACAAACTCGGAGATCATGACCTGAGCCGAAGTCAAGAGTCCGACGCTTAATGGACTCAGCTGCGCAGGCGCCCCCCTTTTTCCAAGTACTTTCTTCTCGTTTTAAAATTTTATTTATTTTTGAGAGAGAGAAAGGGCACGTGCGCAAGCAGGGGAGGGGCAGAGAGAGAGGACAGACAGAGGATCCCAAGCGGGCTCTGCGCTGACAGCAGACAGCGGGGGCTCAAACTCACGAACCGCGAGGTCATGACCTGAGCCGAAGTCAGACGCTCGAGCGGCTGAGCCACCCAGGCGCCCCCTGAAATGCTTTACACAGAAAACTCAAGGTAGAAAACAACCTGACCCCAAAAGAAAGAAGAAGGTTGGATTGTGTGAGAAGCAGACGAGAAAGTTCCCTGGGGAAGCTTCTGCGGGGCAGGTCAGCCCATGCCCGGGGTTGCCTGGGAGGGGACTGGGCCCTGTAAGAGGACGCAGGCAGGAACTGGGCTGCTGAGCCTTGGGCACCACTGTTTGTCTGCCTGTCTGTCTGCATGTCCGTCTGTGTGTATGCACGCAAGTATGGTTCCGCGTCTTTTGCCTGCCTCTTTGCTTGGCTTCATTTTCACGCAGGGAATCAGGGCAGGACGTGGCTCTTGCCCGCCCGCCAGGGAAGGGGGCACCGACTGTGTGTCAGCCACACGCCCGGCCATACCCTAGCCGGGCTCCACGGCCGTCACTCTCTGCGTCACAGTGGGTAGGAGAGGCAGTTGGGCTTTGGAAGCCCTGACTCTGCACCTGACCTTGCTAAGCCTCGAGTCCTGCTTTAAAATGAATACCAGCCGTGAGCTGAGAATCGCCGAAGGCGAGTGACGGGTGGAGGTCGAATATCTGTATCAAGGGCAAGGTATATCCAGTTCTGACCACACCGTCTGGCCCGTATTTGGTGCTCAAGAAACAATATGGGTTGTCATTGTGGGAAGCCGCGGATCGGAAAGTTTGTGCGCCTTAAGACCACTAACCACGTTCAAATGCGGTTACGAGGGGCCGGGAGGAGGACGTATGCCAGAGCCCATCAGGTCAGAACCGGCATCCACTCCCCAGCCCATCCTCCCCCAGGAGACACCTCATCGCGCACCCCCGCCCCCCTCCCGCCCCCCTCCCGCCCCGGGCCGGGTTGTAGAAAGGCAGCAGTATTGGGGAGGGCCCCACACCAGAGACCCTGGCCTCAGAGACCGTCCATCTCAGGGTCTGGGCCATTCAGCTACCCCCTCCCCAGCTCAACCTCTGACCTGGAACAGAGGCCTCGGCTACCCGTTTTGTTCAGGCTCAAATATTTCCCGCCGAAGGTGTTCAGAGCCAGCGCCCCCCGTGCACGAGCCAGACAGGGAGGCGGACTCCTGCCGTCCAACAATGAACGGGTCACAGTTACGAAGAGGCACAGCCCCGGTGGCACAGGCCAGGTCTCCGCTGCCTTTTCCGGGAACTTGCTCTCGTTCCCAGCAGCACACTCCAGGGATTCCAAGGGCTTGCAACACTGGCTCTGCCCAGGAGGGCCAATGCTGGCGCTTCCGGCCGAGTCGTGATCCCGCCCGCCCTCCCTAGGGGCTCAGAAACGCGCTGGCTGCCGAGGGCTGGAATTCTCTCGGCCCTGCAGCCACACCTCCTCCTCCGGTCTGGCCAAAGAGCAACTATTTCGGATTATGAACCTTTGTAGGGAAGGAAACCTAGCTCGCGTCTCTTTAAATGTTTTTCTAAAGTATTTTTGCAGGCCCTCTTTGTCCTTTTCCTTAAACCTAAGTTCCACGTCAAATGCAGCACGCTCAAAGAACAGTGTGCAGGCTCACGACTTACAGATCAGTCTCGCACCCAACCAGCAGCCAGGCAGCAGGAGAGACCCAGGCCGGCCCCCATCCAGCGGCCCCCTCACTTCCCTTCCTGACTACCACCCTGCCCTCCCCGAAATCCCCACAACCCTGATCGTGATGGCCATTGCTCCCTCACTCGTCCTTAGGGCTTTACCCACCTAGATATGCATCCCTGCACAATACGCATTGCCGTTGCCCGCTCCTGACCTTTATATGCACGGATTCACACAGTCGGTCTGCTCTGGAGTCTGCATTTTTAAAATGCATCCGTGCCGTGGGAGATGTGGATGAACGCGCGCAAATGTTCGCGGTGGCGTTGTCCACAGAGACCTCGCCCTGCAAGCCAGCCAGGAGTACGACGGTGAGGTAGATAATCGTGGACCGCTCGCACACTGCCTGCCTATACAGCAATGGCAATGAGCGGGCTTGACCCTAGGGAACATGCCTATGCTCAGTGCCTTCGGCTTCAGTGCCCCCCCCCCACCCCCCCCTGCTCCCCACCTCCACCTTCGTTTACCTGGAAGATTGCCCCGGCTTCAAGACTCAGCTGAAATGATCCAGCCCCTGGGTCTCCCCCTAGCTTTTCCCCTGATAGTCTGCTACTGAACAGTAACCACAATTCCCAGAGACTGTATCTTAGCCACGTTTACCTCCATAGAATTTAGCACAGCACCTACTGTTGGGGAAGTCAAATAAAAACTAAGATCTCCAACCCAGAAAAAACCTCTCACCGAGATAACAGGGAAAACACGGTTACTGTTAAACAGACAGGCCACCAGAATGTGATGGGCATCACGGACAATCCGCTGAGAGACGGCAGAGATGGGGGGAGATGGAATCTCACCCTTTCACAGGGCCCAGCGGTTAGGATCCGTGCCGTGAGAGAGCACACCTAGTTCTCAGCCACACACTGTCATCCTAACTCTGCCGTGATAACTGAAGGGACCGTCTGTGATAGCTGGCTGGCTTCTTTCAGAGAAGAAATAGACTCCTGTCTTTAAGACGGGAGGATTTTTGCAATTTGAAGCAGAAGGACACCCGCCCAAGTTAGGCTCCTACCCTTCCACAGAAACTGGGAGACACAGGTGCTAATTCTTGATGTTTATATTTCCTTTTTTTTTTTTAAGTTTATTTATTTTGAGAGAGACAGAGACGGCGCGAGCGGGGGAGGGGCAGAGCGAGGGAGAGAGAGAGGCCCAAGCAGGCTTCGCGCTGTCAGCGCGGGCCGGATGCGGGGCTTGAACCCATGGAACCACGAGATCATGACCTGGGCCGAAACCAGGAGTCAGGGCTCTACAGACTGAGCCACCCAGGTGCCCCTTGATGTTTATATTTCAAAGAAAGGAGCCCCAGGCCCCTGAGAAAGATTCCTGGGACATAAAGCAGACAAAAGACGTGATCACATTCCCAAAAGGACGCGTGTCGTCATTTCAAAGAGAGGAGAAAACACTCCAGTGATGAGTTCCCTTTTGTTTTGTTTTTCTTTTTAATGTTTTTTGTGTTTTATTTTATATTTGAGAGAGATAGCGAGCATGAGCAGGGGAGGGGCAGAGAGACAGAAACGGAATCCGAAGCAGGCCCCAGGCTCCGAGCTGTCAGCACAGAACCCGACTCGGGGCTCAAACTCACGATCGGTGAGATCATGACCTGAGCCCAAGGCAGACGCCTAAGCGACTGAGCCCCCCAGGCGCCCCCAGCGACGAATTTCCTAAAGCAAATGCCCTAGGAATGAGGAGGCAGAGGACAATCTCTTCCCTTATTTTCAGCAGGGAGAATTAAGCCTCTTATTTTGAATTGTTATTTGTCCTTACAAAGATACATAATTAGCTTAGTTAATAATTTATTTAAAATCCATCTCTTCCTCAATTGCCAGAAAAAAAGCCCTAAAACATTTCCTTTCAGAATTTCACAGTTTGGCAGGGACGGATAAATAGCACAATGTGCTCGGAAGACGAAAGGAGAGGGCGGTGTGTCCAACCCAGAGCAAAAGCAGCTTCCGGAAAGGGGTGGCTCACCCAGGAGGCTCTCACCTCCGGTCTGGCTTTCTCCTGTTGCTGCTTCTGGCTTGGGGTGTTTGGCCCGTGGAAACGCTGGAGGGGGGGGGTGAGGCCCTGTGGTCGCAGGTAGATTGGTTGCCGAGGTGTAGACA
The DNA here is from genome assembly GCF_022079265.1 of Lynx rufus. Lineage (NCBI taxonomy): Eukaryota > Metazoa > Chordata > Mammalia > Carnivora > Felidae > Lynx > Lynx rufus. Next base: position 7,243,040 of record NW_025814867.1, on the reverse strand, counting down.
GCCGCTCCGTTTACTTGCACGGGGGATGGGCTGCGAGGTGCAGAATGTGCCCTTCTAGCTCCTTGGCGTGCAGTTCAAGGCCCTTCCACCTGCCCTTCTTTTGCCCTCTCATCCTTACCTCTCCCTGCATCCCCCGGGGTGTCTCTTATAAAATCAGCTGTCCTTGTAAGTGGGAAAACCATCAGGACCTGGGAAAACCATCAGGACCTGGGAAAACCCTGTGCCCAAGCGGCCAGGGGTGTGGGCTTGGGGGCCACACTGGAAACCTTCCTCTGTAGGCCAAGGTGAAGACTTGTCAGGGCTGAAATCCAGCTCTCTGCCTCCAGATGGAACCTCATCTGAACTCGGGCAGGCTGTGAGCCCAGAAGCGTCATATTCCCTGGGCAGGCCACTGAAGAGTCACTTCTCGTGACACTAAGCCGTGCTTTTACCGCCCCAGGACGCATGTTGTGCTTAAAGACTATTTCCTTCTGTTTGGTCCTTGTCGAAAAATTAAAACACGCCAACGACATCCGTGTCACCGTGTGTTTGAAGGCAGGCAATGAGCTGAGCCTACAGCCTTCAGCCTCTTCTTCTCCAGAGAAAAGGACTCCAAATTTCCTTGCCACCATTGATGAGAGCTAGATTCGGGGGTCTGGCCGTGAGGACTCCCTAGTTGCGGCTGGAGAGGAAATGTCCCCGCCTTGTTCATTTCCTGACTGCCTGCCTTTTGCCTGACGGTCAGACTACCGGGTTCTGAGTCCCGAGGGGAGAGACCCGGGGAAAGTGTTCAGGCTCGCATCGTGGACCATCCTCTTTGGCGGGGGAGGGAGGGGGCTGTGACTACTATTTCTCGTTCCAACTCTAGAGAAGTGGTCCACAATAGCCTGCACACTCCTCCTCCAAGAGGGGAAGCCTGGGGGCGAGGCGGGAGCATGGCTCTGTGGAGAGATACACCTGGTTCTGCTGTTCCCTGGACAAGCTTCCCCGATCTCCCGGAGCCTCCACTGGCTCATTTGTACGGGAGGGACAACCATCGCATGCGGGCCTGTAGACAGAATCGAAGAGGGGCTTGTGTATGGAGTGTGCTAGTCCGTGGGCACCGAAGAAGGGCAGCCTCCTCTCCTTCCACAGCGGGCTCTCCGAGGATAACTTTAGGCTCTGGAACATTCTCGGGCTCAGTGGCACCCCCACAAAGAACGATGGGGTCAGGGCTCTAGCAATCTGTACTTTCCTCTAATTCCCTTTGGTTCAAAAGAACAAAAATGATGGGGCACCTGGGCGGCTCAGTCGGTTAAGTGTCCCGCTTCGACTCGGGTCATGGTCTCACGGTCCGCAGGCTCGAGCCCCGAGTCGGGCTCTGTGCTGACAGCGCAGGGCCTGGAGCCTGCTTCCCATTCTGTGTCTCCCTCTCTGTCTGCCCCTCCCCAGCTCTCACTGTCTCTCTCTCTCTCTCTCTCTCTCAAAAAAGTAAACAAACATTAAAAAAGAAAATTAAACCACAATTTTATCGGCATTTAGACGGAGCCTCTAACCCGGTCTTCACTCAGGGGCCTAAAAAGCCATCAGCGGAGACCCCAGAGGGAAAACCACCAACTGGCCAAGGAACGTCAAACACAAGAAGACGAGGATCCAGCAGGCAGTGAGCAGGATGTGAAGGCCAAAGTTGGGGGAAGCGGCCCGAAAAGGATGTGGGACTGAAGAGGAAAGTGGACTTGGGCCACTTAAATGAAAAGGGAAGTAGAGAACAGGGAAGCTGATTGGAAACACTGGGTAAATGATGACCCCAAAAAAGTTAAAAAATAAATGAGCAGGCCTGAGAAAAGGAAGTGGGCCAGAGTTGGGGGTGGGGGCGGGCAGCAGGGCAGGATCGGAGAGGGAGTGAGTTTATACTTGGGTGGGAAACGCATGTGCGCTCAAAGCTCTGCTTCTGGGTTCAGCACAGACTCTTGCAGCTGGACGGCGTTTAGCAAAACCTTGACTTACGGGAAGAGAGGGCGAGGAGGCCTGAGAACGGCCGGGAGGGGTTGTGTGATTGCTGGCCACAGCCCTCAGCGGGTGCTTCACCCCAACACCTGTCCTTCCTCTCGCACCCCCATCTGTATGACACCCGGCTGATGAGGCCCCGCAGAGAAAGCTTATCTGCTTGGATCCCTCACTCGGTTCCTGGTGGCCTCGGGGGCCTGGAAAGCCCGTGTCCGGCCCATCAGACCCCCAGCGGCCCTTCAACCTGCCCCGGAGACCACCCTCGAGGACTGTCCCCAGCTTTAAGCTCATCTCCCAGTCCTGGGACATCTCAGAAGCTCCAGGAATTAGAGGATCCACCTTTCCCAAAAAGTTCCCTCCCTTGATAAGGCTACCAAATTCAGAGGAACATTCAACGCACGAGGCATCCACTAAGCGCTCAGGGTTCAAGCAAGGGTCTCTGGCCTGGGATCAGGAAAGACACTTGTGTGCCCTGTTGGCACGTCTGGGAACCGGACAATTAAAAGGCCACCGTCATTACCAGTCCCACAGGGCAATTTGGAATGAAGGTCTAGGATACAATACTTGTATTCCTACAAGTATTCCTGGGGCATTGGCTCTGTGCCAGGCCCCTCCCTCTGTTGAACACTGGTCCACAGAGCTGAAGGAGACACCGGTCCTCGCTCAGGAACTCCCAGTCTCGGGCAGGACACACAGGCTGGCCGCGTGTGAGCCCCCATTGCAACCGTGCCACAGGCCAGCTGTGCGGCCTTGAGCAAGTTACTTGCCTTCTCTGAGTACATCTACTTGTCCATAGAGATCGTTATCCTTTTACGTGTCGGCTCCCGTTTATTGAGCATGAACCACAGGCTTCCATATTAGACTGTCTGCTTACTTATTTCATTTTCCATGTAACTCGTATTTTTGTTCATTTTTAAAATGTCAAGTGAATTAAATGAAAATTACCCCCCCAGACACACAGGTAATATGTGTTTAGCAATGAGCCTGAGAACTGAGTAAAAATTCAGTGAAGGTTTGTTTACTCTCCCCTTTGCCCTCTCCCCCCAGAAAATCTGAAAAGAAAATACCTGTTATTTCAGGGAAAAAAAAAATAAAAAGAACTTTACAGATGGGATATCCACAACGCCTAGGGTGGGAGCGAACAGCACAACAGTTCACGGGAGACCCGGATGGTTGCAGAGGTCCAAAGTGCTTCTGTTTCCTCACCAAATGCATTTATTTGAGTGCCTGCTGTATGCAACACACTGTGCCGGGCACATTCCTCAGAATGGCGCTGTGGGCAGACGTGAGAATGAGTCCCAGTCTTGCGATGAGGGACGTCAGACTCAGAGGTTCCAAGTTCACCCGAGGTCACTTGGCCAGAGGGCAGACGTGAGATTCAGCCAAGGGAGAGCCCGAGCCTGCCCACCTCCCCGCTGTCCCTCCTCAGTGACCCAGGGACTCCTGCTCGATTTAGAGGAGATCCCTGTGGGTAGGGCACAGTGCCAAGGGTGGAAATTAAGCCTATTTCATGCAGATTTGGCAAAATCAAGCCAACCCACCAGCACAGTTTCTGGGCTGCTGGCCCCAGCACAGGCACGAAGAGATGCCACACAGTCTCATTGTCCTTGGCCTCCTGTCAAGGCCAGCTTCGCCAGCTCCTTTCCCTGGGGGAGAAGGGGGAAGGGAGAGGGTCGTAGCTCCAGGATCCCTGACTTACGACCACTGAGGGCTTGACTCATTCGCTCCTACACGGCTGCGCGTCTGGAAAGACGTTCAGCAAGCCACCTGCACACAGGTAGGAATTTCCCCGTCTCCCCATATCTCCGCTCGAGCCATTTCAACCTGACATTTGTGTAGCTCGCAAAGGGTAGCATCTCAGCCATTTTCTGTGGTTGAACTTAAACATTATTTTTGTTTAAGTTTGTTTATTTTGAGAGAGCGAGAGAGTGAGAGGGCGCATGCAGGAGGGGCAGAGACAGAGGGAGAGAGACAATCCCCAATGGGCTCTGTGCTGACAGCGTGGGGCTCGATCCCACAAACCCATGAGCTCATGACCTGAGTCGAAATCAAGATTCAGACGCTCACGGCGCCTGGGTGGCCCGGTCGGTTGGGAGTCTGACTCTTGGTTCCAGCTCAGGTCATGATCTTGCAGTCCCTGAGTTCGAGCCTCACACCAGGCTCTGCGCTGACAGTACAGAGCCGGCTTGGGATTCTCTCTCCCTTTCTCTTTGCCTCTCCCGTGCTCGCTCGCTCACGCTCCCTCTCAAAATAAATGAATAAAAACTTTAAAAAAAGAGAGAGAGATGCTCGACTGACTGAGCCGCCCAATCACTGCTAAATTTAAACGTTATTGATTAAGGTCACAGCCAGAGATTTGTCTCTGAGAAAAGGGTATTGGCTGCTGAAAGCCAGGAACGCATACACTCTCCCTGGAGATGCTGGGAACGTCAGCCCAGGCTGAGAGGGCCCAGGGCAGAAAGGCTTAACCCACTTCGTCCCAGAAGAATCTGGATAAGATGCAAAGATGGGCCAGAACACAAAGCGGAGGCTGCGAGGGCGGGCCCTCACTTTGAAAGAGACACAGTCTGGGCAAAACCAGTGTGAAAAGGAGGCAGCAAGGTGTGGACACTCCCTTGGTTAAAAAGTGCGAACTTTGCTCTGGGTTGTGGTGGGGAAGGAGGCAGTGACAACCAGGAGGCGTGCTGTGAACATGCTTAGGGTTTCTCAGGGGCCCGTCTGTGGCATCACAAGGAAGAGGAGGAGGCCTCCGAGGGCCAGGGGGAAAGGGGAGCCCTTGCAGCCTCTGGAGTGAAGAACAAGCGAGCCCTGGCTAGGGAGGAGGGGGAGGAATGCGAAGTGTGACTTCCCAACCCGTGCAGAAACGTCTTCCCCTTCAATTTTTGTTCTGAAGGAAGCGGGGATTAAGAATCATGGGGAAGGCCAGGCCAAAGTGAGGGCAGGGCTGGTAATTACGGGGTGAATTCACCACCCGGGCCCAGCACAGTAGGCTACTGGAGCACGGTCCCCCAGACGGGCTCCGCACCCCTTTCATGACCCTGTGATGGCAGTGGTGACACCCTCTTCACTTGACCTTGAGGAGTGGCCGTCTGTGGCTGTCTGCTTAGAACTAAGGCATTTCCGGCTTTTGGTGCTAACCCCAGAAAAGTCCTGGGCAAACGGAGACGAGGTGGTCACTCTAGAGTGTATGACTCTGTCTTATCCCTTCAGGAAGAGAAGGACCTGTTGGTTCCAAAAGGAAGGGGAAGAGAAAGGGATCTCAAAAACGAAGATGAGGGGCTCCGCGTACAGGTCTGCTCGAGGCTCTGGAGAGTATCTGAGACCTCTCTCTTCAGTCTTGGCTTCCTATGGGACAAATTGGGGTCCAGAGGGTGGAGGGGTGGGGATAAGGAAGGAAGCGGAGAATCGCTTCGGGGAAGTTTGGACTACAAGTGTGAATTATGGCTGCACCCCCACCATCCTCCCCCCTGTTCTCCACACCCATAGTCCTCTCTCCCACTATTGACACCCTGGTCAGCCTTTTGGGTAGACGTTTGAAGATCCAAGAAGAAAAGATCTGCCTCGAGCTTTAAAAGGTCTGGATTCAAACGTTAGCTGAGCCGTTCGCTGCACAGCTCTGAACAAGTCCCTGAACCTCTCAGAGACCTGACTTCCTCTTCCGTCAGGGGAATCCTCTATGGCCTCTGTCAGGAGTCAGTCCGTCTTGGGGATTAAACAAGATGACGTGTGACACTGGGAAGTGTATCAGTTAGGCGCCCGACCGATATACTTGTTTCTTTCAGCCTGCCCATGTGTGGGGCCAGCTAGAATCCCAACTGTTTCTCTGAGAACTAATACTGTTATTTGTTTTCCTCTCTGATCCAGGCTGTCACCATGCCCACCCACTCCCCCAAATCAACTTTGGAATTCTTTGAGTATGATGAGTCAGCCGAAGCCTGTGATATGGGGGACGTTGTGGCCTTTGGGACCGTCTTCCTGTCCATACTTTACTCCCTTGTTTTTGCCTTTGGCCTGGTGGGAAATTTGCTGGTGGTGTTTGCCCTCACCAACAGCCGGAAGCCCAAGAGTATCACCGACGTCTACCTCCTGAACCTGGCCTTGTCGGATCTGCTGTTTGTAGCCACGTTGCCTTTCTGGACTCACTACCTGATGAGCGAGCAAGGCCTTCACAACGCCGTGTGCAAACTGTCTACGGCCTTCTTCTTCATCGGCTTTTTTGGAGGCATATTCTTCATCACCATCATCAGCATCGACAGGTACCGGGCCATTGTCCTGGCCGCCAACTCCATGAACACCCGGACCGTGCAGCATGGCGTCACCATCAGCCTGGGCGTCTGGGCGGCAGCCATCTTGGTGGCAGCACCTCAGTTCATGTTCACAAAACAAAAAGAAAACGAGTGCCTTGGTGACTACCCTGAGGTCCTGCAGGACCTCTGGCCCGTTCTCCGCAACGTGGAGGCAAATTTGCTTGGTTTCCTGCTCCCCCTGCTCGTTATGAGCTACTGTTACTTCAGAATCATGCGGACACTGTTTTCCTGCAAGAACCACAAGAAAGCCAAAGCCATTAAGCTGATCTTCCTGGTGGTCGTCGTGTTTTTTCTCTTCTGGACACCCTACAACATCATGATTTTTTTAGAGACGCTTAATCTCTATGACTTCTTTCCCAATTGTGACATGAAGAAGGATCTGAGGTTGGCCCTCAGTGTGACTGAGACAATTGCATTCACCCACTGTTGCCTCAACCCCTTTATCTATGCGTTTGCTGGAGAGAAGTTCAGAAGATACCTTTACCACCTGTATAGGAAATGCCTGGCCGTCCTGTGTGGTCATCCTGTCCACGTCGGTTTCTCCCCGTCTGAATCACAAACGAGCAAGCGGGAAAGCATTCTGAGCAGTAATTTTACTCACCACACCAGTGATGGAGATGCGTCCATCCTTCTCTGAGGGGATCCCCAAAGCCTTGCCCCTCTAGAGAGCCCGGAGTTCCCAAGCCTGCCACTGAATAACGAAGACAGATTTTTTTGTTTGTCCGTGTCTTACGTGCAAGACACGACGGACCGAATCCTCCAAAACAACCCTGACGCGTTTCTGAGCAAAATGTGAGGGATGAGGGGTAGGCACGTCTCTCACTGCAAATGTCAGAGCTTTCTGTTCACACAGGACAAAAATTCAACTCGCTGTAGCTTAGCTAAAGAGGAGGCGGGGCGTATTATTCACATGGTAGTGTGAGCAAGAGAGTGGCTGAGCCCTCAGAGTATGTAGAAACTAGGGCTTGAGTCCAGCTAGAATTTTCCTCTCTAGGGCTCTCAAATCTCTGAGTGGTGACAGAGCTCCCAGACACAGCTTAGCCAACAGAGTGGGACTGAGAACCACTCCTCTCTGCTCCCAAGGTTAAAATTCCCAGGGAAGGGCTCTCATTGGCCGAGTTTGAATCAGATGCCCCTCCCTGGACCAGGTTGTGGTATTTACGCGGGGGAGAATAGATAAAATGGAGGCGTCCATTCCAATCTCATGGTTAGAGGTGCAGGAAGACATATGTCCAAGCAGCCGGGGGCAGGAGGGGGGGGATGCTATTTTGACCCAATAGAACAAGAGCTGCCCACCTACCTTCCCATGTATCTGGCCCAGCCTCCTCACCGATCACACCAGCCAGCACGCACTGCCAGCCTGCTTTCCTTAAATCCTTCTCTGTCATGCCTCCCGACCCGCGAAGGCAGTCCAGTGCCCCCTGCATCCAGTCCGAGACCCTCCATCATGTGGTCGCACCGACAGGTTCTCCATTTCGTCCCCTTCCCCAAAGAATCCAGCCTCTCGGCCAACCGGATCTCTTCCATCACGCATCATCACCTGCTCCTGGGTGCAGGGAGATGAAGAGAAGGAACCCTGACCCAAACTGACAAGGGATGGTTTCCAATCCCACCTTCATCACTCGCCAGCTGGGTAGCTCGGGGCCAGCCCAGCTTCATCTCCTTATCTGTAGAATGGAAACCATGGTACTTTTCTCATAGGGAGCCTCCTTCCCGGCATGAGAAACCAGCCACCAGCCCTGGCAGGTGCCACCCCTCTTCTCTGGTTTCCAGACCTCGGCTTTCCCCCCCTCCCCGCCACCTGGTGCAGCGCTTACACGGCAAACCTGCCTTGAATATCCCTTTCCAGTCGCCTCGCGGCAAACCCCTGCCCATCCGGAGAGAACCCCCATCCTTCATGCCAACTTGGAGAGCCAAGGTCACAGACACTTTCACATGTTTAGAGTTGAAAGCATCACGTGCAGACCCTTTCGTAATCTATTTGTCTCTTAACATCAGACCCCAAACGGTTCTCGGTTTCTACGTAGTTTTGTACCGTTTGCTTTAGAAGGCTCTGCCAGGCTGTGCACTGGTCGAAGGCAACTGACTCATCTCTGTATTTCTGACACATCCTTGGGAGTCATCATGTTGGTTCAGTTGGTGGTAGAATGAATCGTGTTGCAGCAAGATCACGTCTCCTGCTTTGCTCACCATTGTCCTGTTGATAAACATTCCGCTTGTTGCCAGTGTTTAGCAAATATATATTTCACAGCACTTTGGTCCGCGTAATTTCCTTTCTCCTCTTCAGTTATTTCCTTTGGATGGATTACTCCATCGTGGGGATAACTGGGTCGAAGGGCACAGCAAGGTTTTGGCTTTTTCTTTTTTTTTAATTTATTTTTTTAAGGTTTTGGCTTTTGACCCATAACACGGGAAATCGGTTTATTACAAAATCTTAATTGAGCATATATGGCACGCAACATGTAAGCTCGGATCCTGAGCGGCCCCAAAGGTAAGTGAGACCAGGCCGCTGCCCTTCGTGATTTAACATTCAAGTGCAGAACAGAGAAGTGAACAAGAAAAAACACTTTGCATGAATTGGTAACACGAGAGCCGTCTGACCTGAGTCTTTACGGGTGAGGAGCTCTCCAGGCGACGGAGGGGATGGCATTCTAGGCTCAGTGAATGGCATATGGAAAGGAGGTGTGTGAGGGCATGGGGATCTTAACATGAGAAAAGCATGTGAATTTCGAAAGGCATTCGGAGCAGAGTGGGTGGGGAGAGTCTTCTGGAACATTGGCTCAAACAACTAACCAGAGGGCGTTTTCTCCCCAGGCTGCCCACAAGTTTTCTCTACTATTACTTGAACCTCATTGCAACCTTTGGGTCATAAAACTTTCAATGAAACTTTAACTCGTTTCTGGACTCCCACGAAAAGAGGGAAACATTCTTCTGGCTTGAGAAGTAAAAGTGGAGAGACAAACACTTTCATGTCTAAGTGAACATTCAATTAGTATCCTAAGAAACGGTCGCTCATCCATTTTGCTGAATAAGACAGAATAGGGAGAAAATAGGGAAGTTCACTGAAAACCCTAAATAGCAGTGATGTTGGTGTCTAAATAAAGGATAGCACATTTGAAAAAGACAGTTGGCCCTAACAGCACAGCTGCGGCAAACCCACGACTGCTTCTGAGCTCTGGGCTTCCCCAAAGTGGAGGGAAATGGTGGACCCCAAAGGCAGAGAGACATCTGTGACTGAGTCCCAACGTATTAACTCTGTCATCTTGGGCAAGTTACTTGACATCTCTGAGGCTCAGTTTCCTCATCTGAAAGAGAAGAATAAAAGTGGGGCTCACCTCCTCAGATTATCATGAGGATTTCGTAGGATTGCCTCCACAACGCACACAGTGCGTGCCTAGCAGAGCAAACTCAAAGAAATGGTGGTGACTATTGTTATTTTTTACCTTCTTCTTATTATTAGGTTGAACCTTTCCCAGTGAAGAAACTCATGCTATCTTGTCCGTGCCTCCTTGCTCTCCTGAGTCCCAGAATCACAGAATTTTAGGTGCAGGTAAGGGGCAGGAGACCCAGAGAGGGCCAGGGGCTGGTCCAAGAGGTAGATCTCTTGAATCCAAGTCTATGGATTTTTTTCCCCATCTCAAGAACAATACGGACCAATCCTATGATAACTGTAGTTAACAATACTGTGTTGCATATTTGAAAGTTGCTACGAGAGATTTAGTTGCTAATAAGATTTTTAAAGTTCTGATCACACGCACAACGTAATAACTGTGTGAGGTGATAAATGTCTTCACTAACTTTATTGTGGTAATCACTCTGCAATATATTCGTGTACAAAATCACTATTTTGCACACCTTAAACTTACAGAATGTCATGTATCAATTATACCTCAATAAAGCTGGAAAAAGATACAGACCAACCCTGCCTCCAAGAGCAGAGAACACAGGTGGGCATGCAAAAGAAAAAAAAAGAAAAATCCAGAAGGAAGGTCTACAGGTGGATGACTGAGGCAGGGAGGGGAGATCTTCCCTCCAGGATGCTGAGTTTAACAGAATCAACCCACTCACAATGACCGGTGCAGCCTGGGTGGGGCAGCTTTTGGTGACAGCTGTTCTGTGACATCAGTATCTCTAATGACAATGGTCACCAGACGGAGGCTTATCAGCCAGGATCCCCAGGGGCGAATCTAACAGCAGAATCTGGGTGGTAGACAGAGCCTCCACTGAGAAGGGCCACCGTCCAGGGATGGCAATCCACTGTGTCTGCAGTATATACAGGTCAGGTGAGCTTCCCATCGTCTCTCTCTGAGAGTCTACCCCTGAACACCCAGGGAGAGAATTCACCTCTGGCCCCGCGAGGCCAACAACTGCACACGGGGACATGGCAACTTGACTGAGAGATCCCTCCAAGTTAGGGTAGTCTGTCCCAACTGAGAAGTTAACTCTCTTCTCCACCCACACCCCACTCCCCTGGCCCACAGGGAGCACTTTGGTTTCAACATGACTTGTAATGTCGTTTGCTTGACTAGCTAAGTTGGCAACCCTATGGTGGGCCACCCGCAAGTGGTATTATGGGAGAGCGGGTGACAAAAGTATTTCTTAGCAAATGAGGACATACCCAGTTTCTCTTCAAGACACCCTCCATCCATAGGAGGGCCAAGTCGTTTTCTCAAGGATACGGGTGCCACGTTTCCATTTCTGTTGAATAAGACAGCTGTTAGGCAACAGCCACAGTTGTTCCTCCACAGACACACCCAGACGCTCGAGAAACCACAAAACATGCTCAGCAGGAAAATTACTCTTTGACTCCGTATTTCCTCCTTTATTTAGGTAGGAACAAAAATACATTTTAATTTGCATTTGAGTACTCGGTTTTAAGAGTGTTCCATTTTCAATGTGTTTGTTTTATATTCTTTATGACTTTTCTCTGGACGTAAAAGAAATGCCTGGCCACAGAAAATACAAAACAATAAATGAACAAAAAGTTAGAATTACACAATATTTGCGGGGCGCCTGGGTGGCTCAGTCGGTTAAGCGCCCGACCTCGGCTCAGGTCAAGATCTCACGGTTCGTGAGTTCAAGCCCCAAGTCGATCTCTGTGCTGACAGCTCAGAGCCTGGAGCCTGCTTCCGATTCTGTGTGTCCCTCTCTCTCTCTGTTCCTCCCCCACTTGCACTCTGTCTCTCTCTCTCTCTCAAAAGTAAAGATTAAAATAAATTTTTTTAAGAATTACACAATATTTCATCTCTCTAAGAATTGTTTAACACAGACATGGTTTTCTGCCATGTTATTCTCTGCAGGTATAAATTTAAGAAAAGATTTGAGATCATAACATACATAGAGTTTATCTTACATTTTTCATTTAACATTATAGCATAAACATTTTCCCATGTATTAACCTCAAACATGGTTTTCAGTGATTACACGAGTCCATTCAGACTTTAGCCAAGCCCCTACCGATGGACACAGAGGCAACATCCAATTTTCATTATTATGTACAACACTGTGCTAAACATAAATCTTTGTGCGTATGTTTGTATAAGAGGAATTATTGGATCAACGGATTAAAGCGTCTGTGGGTCTTTTGCTAGCTACTGCAACACTGCTTTTCAGAATGATGACACCATGTAGCTAATGCTCCATGACTTTTTAATGTTTATTATTGAAAGACAGAGAGAGACAGAGCGTGAGCAGGGGAGGGGCAGAGAGAGAGGGAGACACAGAATCCAAAGCAGGTTCCAGGCTCCGAGCTGTCAGCACAGAGCCCGACGGGGGGGTCGAACTCACAGACCGCGAGATGGTGACCTGAGCCAAAGTCGGACGCTCAACCGACTGAGCCCCCCAGGTGCCCCTCCCTGACTTCTTAGTGCACCCCCGACCTTCCCAAGCTTTGGGGTCAGGACATTACAGGCTTTTGTTATTTTAGAAAATAGTAGCTACTGACTTCAAAAATCAGAGAGAGAGAGAGAAAAAAAAAGACCTCCATTTCTGGGGTGCCTGGGTGGCTCAGTTGGTTAAGTGTCCAACTTCAGCTCAGGTCATGATCTCACTGTTCATGGGTTCGAGCCCTGCATCGGCCTCTGTGCTGTCAGCTCAGAGCCTGGAGCCTGCTTCGGATTCTGTGTCTCCCTCTCTCTGCCCCTCCCCTGCTCATTCTCTCTCTCTCTCTCTTTCTCTCTCAAAAATAAATTAAAAATAATTTTTTAAATTAAAAAAAAGACTTTGGGGCACCTGGGTGGCTCAGTCAGTTAAGTGTTCAACTTCAGCTCAGGTCATGATCTCACGGTTTGTGGGTTTGAGCCCCACATGGGGCTCTGTGCTGTTGACCGCTCAGAGCCTGGAGCCTGCTTCCGAAACTGGGTCTCCTCTCCCTCTCTCTGTCCCTCCCCTACTTGCACTCTGTTTTGCTCTCTCTCAAAAGTAATAAAAATAAACATTTAAAAAAGTACTGCCATTCCTGAGAGAAGGTAATAAGACTGTTATTTAGGAGAGAGAAAAGGAAAAAGAGACCGGGGGGTTTATTTTTATTTGTTACTTTTTAAGTTTATTTATTTTGAGGGAGAGAAAAAGCATGCACATGAGCAGGGAAAGGGGCAGAGAGAGAGAGGGGTGGGGGGAGAGAACCCCAAGCAGGCTCCGGGCTGTCAGCACAGAGCCCAAGGTGGAGCTCGATCTCGCAACCTGGGAGATCATGACCTGAGTCGAGATCAAGAGTCAGATGCTCCACCGACTGAGCCACCCAGGTGCCCCAAGACAGGGGATTTTTTAAAAAAAAATTTTTTTTTCAACGTTTTTATTTATTTTTGGGACAGAGAGAGACAGAGCATGAACGGGGGAGGGGCAGAGAGAGAGGGAGACACAGAATCGGAAACAGGCTCCAGGCTCTGAGCCATCAGCCCAGAGCCTGACGTGGGGCTCGAACTCACGGACCGCGAGATCGTGACCTGGCTGAAGTCGGACGCTCAACCGACTGCGCCACCCAGGCGCCCCAAGACAGGGGATTTTTAAAAGTGACCGACAACATCACAAAATCCGTTGTTTTAAGGAAAGACTGTGTAGTGCTTGGATTAAGGGGGCACAGGAGAGGCTATCTGAGTCGTAAAACATCTGGGGGAAGGAGGAGTGGAGAGTCACCGTTTCATAATCAAGGACTAGAGTTTCGGTTTTACAGAATGAAAGAGCTGTAGAGACGGAGGGTGGTGATGGTCGCATATCATGAGGGAGCGCACTCAATACCACCGATCTGCACACTTGAAAATGGCTGAGACGGTACATCTTATGGGTACTTTAGCACAAGAAAATGTGGGAGAGAAAAACTCCAGCAGAATCGAGGAGGAAGGAGGTGGTGACACTGCTTCTGGGGGTGAGGGCGGGGAAGGGTCTTAGGGGGAGAAGTAGGTCTGAAGAGGGCACCCAGAGAATCCCGGTGCAACTTGAGGGTTTACAAAATTCACATCTTTTTTCAATGTTTCTTTATTTTGAGACAGAGAGACAGAGCGAGCATGCACATGAGTGTGGGAGGAGCAGAGAGAGAGGGAGAGAGAATCCCAAGCAGGCTCCACACTGTAGGTGCGGAGCCTCACTCAGGGCTCGATCCCACGAACTGTGAGATCGTGGGATGAACCGAAATCAAGAGTAGGACGTTCAACCGACTGAGCCCCCCAGGCGCCCCCGAAAGAGTCAGGTCTGTCCAAGGTAAACAATCTGCAAAAGGCAACCGAAGGGAGAATTTATTCCAGATTTAGCCTAGTTGGTGGCAGGGAAGTCTATTTTCAACGCATCCCCTGCCATTTTGGATAGACTTCGAAGTAGCTGTGTCAGCGTCAGGGAGAGCTCGTTAACCTGCAAAAGGAGAAAAGGCAAAAAACGAAAACAAAACCAAAAAACAAAGCACCCACGACTTTATTTCCATCTCTAGTAACTTCTCTCCAGGATGCATTTCGCAAACTGTGTCTACCTCATCCAGCAGTGAATTTCTTAGAAATCCAAGGCGTAGTGGCGCAACGCTCAAGTCGGCCAGGGAAATCCATCGATGCCAACTCCAAGAACCCTCTGGTGAATCCAGGTAGCCCTCTTCGGGGGCTGGAGGATGCCCAGCTGGGAAGCTGGGAAGCCCGGTACCAAAAAGGCTGATTGACACCTTTATCGGGAAGGGAAAAGTGCCCATTTCAAGGCACCTTATTTCGCTGAGAAGTAGAGGGAAGCGGAAGAGAATTCCCACAGGCTCTCCAAACCGCCCCCCCTCCTGCCTACACGCAGCCGTTTCCCACTTGCGTTTCTTCCTCTCCGGGCTCCGTGGAAGGATTTTCTCTGCGCTGGCCTAAAGCCAAACCCTCCACTTGTGCACGAGATCCGTTCCCTCCTACGTCCTCGAGGGTTGGATTTCTGCTTCCCTCCCGGCCGCGGGATTCCCAGTGAGCAGAGGAACAGGCCAGAATGCCTCGCGTTTTTAGACCCCCCTCCGGACTCCGTTTCCTCCCCGCTTCTGTTCTCGTTCTGATCTCTTCTCCACTTAGAGACACCCAAGGGGCATCTCCAGCCCCTGGGCCCCCAGCCTGCCTTGCGCTTCTTCCCCGTCACTCACCCAGACACTCCTGGCAAAGTCCTGGATGCTGTCCGCGTGGCTAGGCCAGCGGGTCCACGATCGGGCCCACCCCACTGACCTAGCGGCAGAATTTACAAAGCTCAGCCCTCCCTCCTCCTTGAAGCGCCCTTTCCATTTGGTCCTGGAGATGCCACTCTCTCTGCCGCTTATCCCTCACGGGCTGCCCTTCCAGTCTTCTTCTCTGGTTCCTTTCTGCCTCCCTGACCTCCAAGCATCAAGGGCCTTGGGATGACTTCTGTCTACGCTCGCTCCCCCGGAGGGCTCAGCCAGCTGCAAAGCTGTAACCACCTTCTCTCTGCCCTGACAACATCCAGATGGTTTTCTCCAGCCCAGACTGCTCTGAAGCCCAGACGTGTATGTTCAGTTCCCTGACCACGTCCCCCGGATAGACAACAAGCGTCTCCTGGCACTCATCACAGAACGCTGCAGTCTTCACCGGCTCTGTAAACGACAAGTCCATTCTTCCGGTTGCTCTGGCCAAAAACCTTGGCGTTCTCCTGGACGCCCCTCTTTCCCTGAGCCTCCATTCCCAACACACCAGAAGATTCCAGCCCGCACTTTTTTTTTTTTTTCAAATCGGTTCCTTATCAGATTTTCTGCCACTGCCCCATCATCCCACATGCCACCGTCTCTCCCCTAGACGACTCCACAGGCTCCCCTGTCTCTGCTCCCACTCCACAGTCCATTCTCTGCCCTGGCCCCAGGGGTCGTCTTAATGTTTCAGTCGGATCACGTCACTCCTCTACTCGACATCACCCAACGGCTCCCTCTTCCCCTAGGATGAACCCAAACCCTCTTCTGAGATCTAGGAGACCTGCAGGACCTAGCCCTAGCCTCCTTTCCAGTCTCGTAGCCCAAGACTTTCCTCCCACACTCTGTTGAGTCACACGGGCCCCCGAGCTCTTCCGGAAACAGGCAGAGCTCTTCCCTACCACAGGCCATTTGCACTTGCCCCTTTCTCTGCCTGGGAGACTCTTCTGGGGGGAGCTGGTGGGTAGCCTCTTTTATCAGATCTGTGCAGGGCTCACTGCCTGGCTTCACTCAGCCTCTGCTTCAGTATCACCTCCACAGAGAGGCCTCCACAAATCTCCCCATTTAAAACAGAACCGCACATGCATTTTCACACTATCCCTATTCCTGAATTTCTTTGTTTTCTTACCCTTATCTCTCCCTGACACTATATTAGATATTTGCCTATTTCTTTTTTTTTTTCCTTCAAATTTTATTTATTTTTAAGACAGGGAGTACAGGGACACCTGGGTGGTTCAGTCGGTTAAGCATCCGACTTCAGCTCAGGTCATGATCTCTACAGTTTGTGAGTTCGAGCCCCGCGTCGCGCTCTGTGCTGACAGCTCGGAGCCTGGGCCCTGCTTCTCATTCTGTGTCTCCCTCTCTCTCTGCCCCTCTCCAATTCATGCTCTGTCTCTCTCTCTCAAAAATAAATAAACATTAAAAAAGAATTGAAGAGCTTGTTGTGGAGGAAATAGAATCATCTTTTGTCTGTCATTGATGTTACAAATATTGATCCCCGATGTCACCTACTATTTTTCTACTTCAAACGTCAAAACTCACAGTGGTTTCTCTTTTCAGGTGACCCTGCCTTGTAGTTGATGGAGATCCCTCCCCCCATTCTGTCAAGGCTGTGTTGAGTCCTGCTTCGTCTGTGGTGTTATTTGGCATTTTCACCTTTTCCTATGCATTCGGTCGCATTTTAACGGAATATTTCAAGGGGCCGCCCCAGAGGCTGCTAGCCAGACGCCATTGAACCCTAAAATGACTCTCGGCTACAGCATGGTTCTCGTGGTTATTAATGTAAGTTGATCAGAGGCCGCAGAAATGACGCTGCATTAATTCATCGCTACTCAAAGCATGGGCGGATACACGCAGGCTGGGGAATGACGGGCATGGGACGTCGACTCCAGTTCTTTGGAGTATTTATCACACTTGGTTTGGTTACTTCCTAAGGGCATCCAGGTATTTGACTTGAAGAGGCACGAACCAGTAAAATGCAGCAGAATCTCACGGGAGGGAGGATTTTTGAAAATGCTCTGTGTAGGGATGGTGCAATTCCAACAGTGAAGACTTGAGACTATGTCTGAAATCTTCTGTACCTTTACTGGCCACAGAGGACAGCGAGAGCGCCTTGTGCAGACCCTAAATGTATTGTCAGAGCAACCCGAGGAGATATAAGGAGCCCAGGTAATCAACCTTAGTCTTCCAGGAAGTTCTAATCCACTCACCCTGATCACTTTTGGCCACTCCCAGGCTAAGGCAATACCCGCCCCACAGACTCTCTCCTCTTTCCATGTGTTCCAGATGTACTGGCCCCAGGACCAGCATCTCTGCTCCACAGAGCCTTCAGCGAGTTCAGACGGACCCCAGGGCCATCTTGCTACTCTCTTGTCCATGAGGATTTACCCTTATCCCTCCCAATGAGCCTGGACTTGGAAGTTAAGCATCACTGCTTGGACAGTGTCGGGCTTTGGAAGTTATTTAACTGCCTTGGGTCTGAGTTTACTCATCAGAACGACGGGATGTTGATGCTATATTTGAAGGAGAAAACGAGAGATCACAGCGCAAGCAGCCTGTGTTAGCCCCTATCCCTTTTCCTCTGTCTGCTGCCCCAGAGGGCACAGTCCGGCCATCTTTACCTCAGGCCCTAATGGCCTTAATTCCAGTGTCTAAGAACCTTCCATGGGCATCTCAGGCCTCTTCCCTCTTCGGGAGCAGAGCGGGGGTGAAGATGTGCAGCTTGGGACCTCATACACACAGGTATCCCAAGTAACCGATGGTGCTATCCCAAAATGCTTGAGTTGCATTCGCAGATTTGGACCCACCACGGGTCCCAAGCAGGACCCGAAGTTTTGCCTGCATTTTCATGAACACAATTTTGCTTTCAATTTTGAATATGAAGGGTGGAGATACAAGAGGTGTTAATCTGGTTTGCAGTTAACCCGAGTGGGCCCTTGGAAACATACACCTTCTGTGTTTACTGACATCTGCTGGGTAAAGTCAGCAGCTGCTGTTTAGAATGTGCAAGATACTGATAAAGTAGTAAAGATTCACTGGGGGTAATATTATTGGGGGGGAAATAGTCATTCTCCGATTACAAAATGGACAGAGGACCCGAACAGACATTTTTCCAAAGAAGACCTACGGATGGCCAACACGAAAAGGCGCTCCACGCCACTCGTCATCAGGAAAATGCGAATCAAACGACTCTGCCGCATCACACCCATTTGAACAGCTAGTCTCAAAAGATAAGAGGTAAGTGTTAGCAAGGAGGTGAGGAAAAGGAAACCCTTCTGTGTGCACTGTTGGTGGGAATGTAAATCAGTGCAGTCACTATGGAGGACAGTATGCAAGTTCTACCGAAAAAATTAAGAAGAACTACCATGTTAGATGATAGATAGATAGATGATGGATATATTCAATGGAATATTATCCAACCATAAAAAAGAAGGAAATCCAGACATCTGAGACGCTATGGATAAAACTTGAGGTCATTATGCTAAATGAAACAAGTCAGACAAAGACCAGTGTTGGGTGATCTCAGTTCTGTATGAAGTCTAAAACAGCCAGACTCATAGAAACAGAGAGTAGAATGATTGCCAGAGGCTGGGGGGTGGAGGGAATGGAGAGATACTGGTGAAAGAATACAAACTCCCAGTTACAAGACGAAGAAGTTGAGGATCCAATGAGCAGCACGGCAACTATAGTTCCCAGTACCGTGTTGGACTTTGCCAAGAGAGGCGATCTTAAATGTTCTCACCAAACACAGAGAAAGGTAATTATGTGGGGCGATGGATGTGGTAACTAAAGTTACCGTGATAGTCAACTTGCAACATGTGTGTGGGTCAAATCATCAGGCTGTGCGTCCTAAATGTGTACAGTGTTGCGTGTGAATTATATTTCCAGAGAGCTGGGGGTGGGGGGGAAGACAAATAGTGACTAAGTTTCCCCTGATAAAATCTTACCATTTGAGCAGGAGGCAACTTGAAGTTACAGGAGTCAGCTATAGTTAGCCCACTGAGATTTGTGAGCAGTATTTAAATATAACTAAAGAAGAAGGCACTTCTATAATTACGATTCATTTTTAAGGATGGCTCATTTGCATGAGCCAAATTTATTTCCCAAATCAAAACCCACACCTTGCTCCTTCTTTTTCCCAGTAACAGGATGATAAAGAAGGAGGGTGTGGGGCACCTGGCTGGCTCAGTCGGCCACGATCTCCCGGTCTGTGAGTTCGAGGCCCGCGTCGGGCTCTGTGCTGACAGCTCGGAGCCTGGAGCCTGCTTCGGATTCTGGGCCTCCCTCTGTCCCTGCCCCTCCCCACTTGCACTCTGTGTCTCTCTTTCAAAAACAAATAAACATTTTAAAAAAAGGAAGGAAGGCATCAGGCGAACACGACCTGGGTGATGTTGTTACAGTGCTGTATCCACTTTGGGCCGCCCTAGTGCGGAAGTCACAGAACCTCCCGCTGTATCCCTGGGTTTCTCTGCTGCTTGTAGCTCTGTGCAATCCTACCTAGTAGCTACCCTTCCCTTCATCCCCTCTCTCCATGCACATGCCCGCCAGACAGCCTCCTTCCCCTCTCCACGCCAGCCACCGAGCCATGCAAGAGGACCGTCTCCCCTTCCGGTGGGTCTTAGCCCTCAGGTCAAACTCACATCCTCGCTTCTCTGCCCCACCCCGTGGGCCCAGAGTTCACTCCGCTGCTTCTGTGCCCCAGCCCAGCACGGGGTGTGCAGGTGATGGCCCCGTCTGCCTAGATCTGATCCCTCTCTCGGGGTCTGCTCTTTTCCAAGACCCTGCCCAGGAAGCAGGGCACGGATCCCCTTTGCCCCTGGACCTCACAGGGACCCAAGGCATGGAGGGCATCTCCAGACCTCTGCCGGGAGGCGGGGACGGGGCCTTGCTCTCCGGGACCAGCCTCTATACATTCCCAGTCCCCTCCTGCCCGAGGAAACTTCTCAGAGCCTAGAAGGAAGGAAAAGAGGAACCCCCCCCCCTCTACCATTGCCTAAGCAATTTAGACGTTTGAAAAGTAACCAGAAAAATATTAGGTGAAAATCCCCTTGCCTTTTCCTGCCCCATAGGGCCTGGCACCCAACCGAATGGGGCAGATCTGAATGGATCCGGAGAGAAGGAGGGAGAGAAATGAAAGACCGTGTGCCCAGGGGGAGGGGGTGGTAGAACCTCAGGGCCATCCAAGGTCGGAGGAGGAAGGCTGTAGGCAGAGGAGTTAGGTAATGTGGGCGCTGTGGTGGCAACCTTAGAAACCGACGAGGTGGGACATTCTTCAGCCTGGTGAGGAAGAGGCTGGCGGGCTAAGTGTGGTCCCCGCGTGGGAGGAGACGCCCGCGGAGACGTGGGACACAGGCGGCTGCAGGGGCCCCTCGGGTCCTGCCCCGCCCCCCACAGCCTACCCTCCCAGTGGCCGGCTCCCGCTGTCCACACCCCAGGCCCCTCCGCCAAACAGCCCCTCCCTGCTGTCACCCCCATCTGCCGACCCCTCCAACTGCCTGCCCCTCCCCAGCGCTGCCTCTGACCTCCGCAAAGCTGAGCTCCTGGTCCAGGCCACTCCTCCCCGGGGCCACTCCAATCGGAGGCCACCGCCTGAGGGAGGACACGGGGCTCGCCTTCACAGGGGACCCTTTTCTCTGTGTCATCTCTACAAAAGCCCCCCACCCCCGGCCCTGATTGGTGGTCTTGCCCCAACCCCCCCAACCCATCACCACTGCGATACTGTCGCTCTTCCGTCCTGGGGCCGTGCAGCCAGGGGTGAGTGGGGCAGAGACAGAGCCCCGGGTTGGGCACACACGTGTGTCTGCTTACACGCGCGCGCGCACACACACACACACACACCCCTTCCAGGGACGGCAAAGAGGGGCAAGTTGGTACAAGGTAGTGCCGGTGGCTTTACAACCTGGAGGTGGGATTTTCTGTGTGCAGAGGAGGAAGAAGGCAGCCCCGTGAGAACCCAGGGGACCACTGAGGAGCTTGCAGCCAGCTGATGGCTTCAAAGAGCAGTGATCCTGGGGGCTCAGGAGGTCCTGTTGACAGACCGTCCAGCCGCCCTCACAGTCCGGACGAGCCAAGCAAGCACGCCCGCCCAAAAGACCTGCTCCCGGTGGGGGCCTGATGTCTCTGGAGACGCACCCTCCCTCTTCCGTTGCTGCCCCCCTTGTCCACTCATCGCTTCTCATCCCAGCTTCTGTTGCTTCCCTTTCTTCCAGGTCCTTCCAGCACCGACTCCAAGAAGAGCAGGACGTCCCTTCACCAAGGCGGACACAAGTTTGAATCTCAGCTGGGGCGGGACCTGTCGTCCGAGCCCTCCCAGGACCCAGACAGGAGCCGTTCGCCGGCCAGCAGGAAGCTGTCTTTTTGGGGTGACTGGCGTGTAGCTAAGGGAGCTGCTTCTGTGCAGAGGTATTTGCACCCGGCAACGCAAAAGGAGGAGAAGCAGGAGGCATCGGCCCCAGCCCTTCCCGGGACTTTGCCAGACCCTTTGGGGAGCAAGACCGTCTCCCCAGATCCACGTGGAAGCCAGCAAGCCCGCAGCAGCTTGGGGGCTCCAGGGTGCACCGCACCCAGCTCCCAGGAGACCCGGATGCCAGGCAAACGGGGGGTGCCATCAGACACATAGACTTGTCCCTAACAAGTGACCCGTGAGCTGCCCCTGTGACTCCAGAAAGGCACAGGGAGAGGTCATCCCCACCCAGGGGAGCCCCGGGCCCCAGACCACTGAGGGGCGGTGCTCACTGGGCCTCATATGCACCCTGGGGCGTCTGGGCCACAAGAACCACGTGACTCAGACTCAGTGCTCACCCACGAACTTGTCTCAGACTCAGTTGCCCCAGGCGTGAAAGGGCACCGAGAGCAGATGACGGGCAAGTTCGAGTCTCAGCGTGGCCACGTACTGGCCGCAAAACTCGAAGCGATTCACCGTATCTCTCCGTCCCTGGGTTTTCCAATAGATGTAACATTCGTTCCTAGTTGGGGTTTCTGCCACTTCAGGCCATCAGAGAGGCAGAGCCGGGCGGGGAGGGGCTGAGACGCAGAGAGACACGTGCGGGGAAGTGGGGAGGCATGGGGAGCTGGGGGATTCCTCAGACCACCATGTAGATGTGTCCCCTGCTGGGCAGAGGGAGGACAGCTTGGACAAGGCCGCTGGGGTGTCAGGAGCCCAAGTCGCCACCAGAAGAGTCCCACGGCTCCCCAGGGTGGATCTGCCCCGGTGTTCCTACCACATTCATCCCTGGACAGGGTGCCACTCGGGGCCCGGCGGCCCGTTGCACCCCCAACCGTCGGAGGCCTGAGGGGGGTCTGGGGGCGCCTTCCCACAGCACCGCCATCATGAGATTGTAAGGATTTGCTTAGTTCTGGCAGAAGGCGCTCAGCGTAGAGTTGGATCAGGCCTCCACAACTGTCCCCAACCTCCAGCCCTCTGGGCCCCCTTTCCTTTTCCTTCTCCCTTTCTCTTTAAAGTCTCTTCCCAGGGACACCTGGGTGGCTCGGTCAGTTAAGCGTCCGACTCTTGGTTTCGGCTCAGGTCATGATCTCACGGTTTCATGACACTGAGTCCCGCGCTGGGCTCTGTGCTGACCGCATGGAGCCTGCTTGGGGTCCTCTCTCTCTCCCCCTCTCTCTGCCCCTCCTGTGCTCTCTAAATAAATAAATAAAGTCCTTTCCCAGGTCTGCCCTCCAGCCACAATCCCCAGCCAGAAAGGCGGGCCACAGAGGGGCAGCGGGTGAGGAACCACAGGAAGGGCTTGGGGCGGCCTAGTGAGAGGAGAGGAGGGTAGCACCTGCTGTCCCACATGCCCCCTCCTCCCCATGCACAGTGTGGTCCCGGCCGGAGGCTGCCTCGGGAACTGCGGGCCTCCTTCCTGCTTGCGGGCTGAGCTCCTGGGTCTCTCAGCCGGAGAGGCCCGGCCCTCACAGCTCAGACCCTCCGCTGAAGAGGGAGGGGAGCTGGGAACCTTCCGTACCCTCGCTCTCCCGCTGGCGTGGCGCAGTTCTATTTTACTGCCCACTGCCTGCCGGTCACTGGTGCGGGGACATTGATGTCCACTGCCAGGAGGAAGCCGAGGAGGCCCGTACTTCTCCTTTGGGCTGTGAGTTGCAAAACTTCTCTTCAATCCCCAGCATTCGAAATCCTGTTTTTGCTTTCACAGCCACGTGCAAAATCCAAATAGTGTCTGTCTAAAAATCGACAGAAGGAGCTCCGACTTATCTGGAAATGAATCCAAGGCCCTAGGAAGAGTCCTCTATTCCAGCTGGCACGCCTCTGGGTTTGATGGGACAGGAGAGGTGCCAGGAGGCCCTCTGCAGGATGACTCCCTGTCTTGTGTTTGCAAGTCAAGGAACCTGGCCAGGGTGCGGTAGTCTGGGAATCACGCACACCCAAAAGGGTGGCCTCGTGCCGTCCAGGGAAAGGCCAACATCCCAGGACAAACTGACTCACAGAAAGGAAGTATCTTTTGTGAGTGTGTGCCACACAGAGGCACCGAGCTAGGGAACCATGCCAAGGGCGCCTGCAGCCTCCAAAGCCCCTGGCCTGATCGTTACCCAACCACAGGGCAGCTCCCAAAGCCTGAGAACTCAGTCCCTCCGAGTCAGTCCCACCATTGCCCACCCGCAACAGGTAAGGAAGTTTGGGGTACAGCTTCAAGGTGACAAGATCAAGTGCATGATCTTCCCCTGAGCTCATGCTTCCATCCCCTGAGAGCATCTGTGCCTGGTTCTTGCCCCGGCCCCCACGAGAGAGCCTCTCTGGCCGAGCTGATCGGAAGCCCTGCTCCCAGTGGAAGAGTGTGTGGCAATGCAGAGTAAGCATTCAGATTTCCAGGAAGAGGACGTGCAGGCACATATCTTCAGCGGAAAGGCTGGCCTTCTAGAACTTTCTAGCCAACCCACCTGCCACCCAGAACTGAATGTGATGGACTTTTACGTCATTCCACATCAAGGATCTCCCATTTCGTGGATTGGGGTTGGATCCCCGAAAGGCTGTCTTGCAGGGACCTCGCCTGGAATGGCCCAGTCGTGAGGGTGACCTCTGTGCTCGATCTGGTGCACGTTCTGCCTGAAGGTGTTAAAGGTTATGCACCTGGACTGGCCCCTCCTCAAAGCCAAGCCACCAGCCGGTTGCCTTTTACCATGACTCTTCTCCCCAAAGCCATATCTGGAAGGCTGTATGGTGTCAGGGTGACAGGCAGGACCTCCAGAGGGACACAGCCTGGTGCGAATCCCAGCTGGGAGACTTTGAGCCAGCTTTTAACACATTTGGACTCAGTTTCGTCCTCTAAAATGAGAATGACAGCAACAGCTTACCTCAGAGTGTTGTAAGAAATTTTTTTAGTATTTATTGATTTACTTCTGAAAGACAGAGATAGAGAGCCAGTGGGGGAGGGGCAGAGAGAGAGGGAGAGAGAATCCCAAGCAGGCTCCGCGCTGCCCGCACAGAGCCCGATGCAGGGTTCGAACCCACGAACCGTGAGATCCTGACCTGAGCCGAAACCAACAGTCGGTCGCACATCCGACTGAGTCACCAAGGCTGTAAGAATTTGTGGGGAATAAGCTTAGGAATCCCCCTGGGCTTACATCAATGGGTTAAGAAGACACAAAGAAATACAGTCAATAAAATGTTCACACCCGAGTTTGGGTAAACCAGATTGGCACTCCAAGAATAGGGGGGTGCAAAGACACCCCGAGAATAGGGAGGCACAAAGGTGCCAAGAATAGGGAGGTAAAAAGGCACTCAAAGTAGGGAGGGGGTGCTGAACCCCCAAAAATAGAGAGAGAGAGAGAGGGCAAAGGCCTGAAATAGAAATGGCACAAAGGTGCCCAATACACAGGAATCACAAGACTAGATATTCAGGGTGAAAGCACCCCAAATTCAGTCCTATAGCAGAAAGCTGCTTTCATAGGAGCATAGGGCCAGGTTAGGTAAATTGGTGGATTGGACTTTGGACCGCTGGGCTGCAGGCAAAGCAGCCCAGAGCGGAGATGGTTAACAAAAGAAAAGGTGCCTTATTAACCCTGAGGTTATTTCCCTGTCTGTCTCATCCCCTGGGCTGGCAAAGGTAAACAGGCACGGCGCCTCCTGTCTGCTGTTAACAACCATCTACCCATCTGCCCGGCGCCTGGATTTTGTCTTATATTGACCCAAATCCCAAACACTGTATATCTTCAAAGCCCCCCTTTCCCCCTCACACCCACAAGTTGATGTTCCCAGTTTCTTTGTCTCCTTGTACACGCCCATCAGGTTCGCCAGCCTTCTGATCTGAATAAATACGGGGCGAGGACCCTTATTCGGGGCTCTCATCTTTTCCCGGACATTAGCCATCTCTCGCTTCAGTCCTGCGTCCGCTCTTTTGCCAGACAAGAGAGAACTTTAGACTTAGAGTCTACGACAAGAATTAAATGAACATTTGTGAAGTTTTCAGGCCCAGGACTGGCACGTAGCTAACATCTCTTGAATAGTATCTATGGTGCTGATGGTTATCTTTTTTGGACATGCCCCGCTAGCAGAAAGTGGCCTCGCTGGGATTCGAACGCAGGACCATGTTACCACTTAGCCACGCTTTTCGCGCGAAGATGCTTTTAGTTTAGAAATTTCCATTCCTTAAGGTTCAAAACTAAACAGCAGGAACTGAAAGGAGAGGCCGCCTGCTGTCTCTGCTAACGGCCATGTAACCAGAGGTTTTTAAGTCACTGTGGCTTTTCCCTTACAGCCCAGCGTTGCCTGGGCCTCCCATCCGCTAAAAGCACTCAGCTCTCCTCCTCTCGGACAGAAATCATCATTCTAACCATGAGAATGGGAAGAGAATGTCAGAGGGACTCTGGGGAGACTCACTTCAAATTTTTTCATCTTTAGATTTCGAAAAAATTAAACCAGCCATTTTAAGCAGTCTGAAAACGGACTTCTAGAAGATTTAACCAGATTAAGGATTAAGATTAAGAAAGGTGGGTTTTTTTTGTTTCCACTTTCCCCAACTTTTCACTTGGAAAAATTTGAAAGCTGAGAAGTCAACGAGTAATTGTAACAAACACCATATAACCTTTATCTGGATTCACCAATTTTAATAATCTTCTACATTTGTTTGATCTCTTTTTATGGAGACATGCACACACAGAGAAAAAGAGTACATTACAGGCATCTTGATATTGAACTCCTAATTATGTCAGCATATATCTTCTAAGAGGAAGGACTCCTCCCACATAACCACAAAACCATTTTCACACCCAAGAAAAGTAACATAGCTTCAATAATTTAATTTAATATACAATATATAATAATATAGCCCATATTCAAATTTTCTCCAATTTCCCCCAAATTTTCTTTTACAGCTTTTTTAGAAATCCAAAATCCAATCGAGATTCAGCATTATATTTTCTGGTTGATGGTCATGTTTCTAGTCATTGTTAATCTAAGGCAGGAGTTGACAAACTTTTTTGTGAGGGGCCAGATAAGTGTCTGTTTCAACCATTCACCTCAGCTCTTTGTAGCACAAAAGCAGCCATAGATTGATTATATGTAATCAAATGGGTATGGATGTGTCCCAATAAAACTTTACTTACAAAGATAAGATGTGGGCCAGAGTTTGTCAAACCCTCATCTAAGACATTCCTCCCATCTTTTTTGTCAATAAAGACATTGATATTTTTGATGAATCTAAGCCTGTTGTCTTGTAGAATATCCCATGAACTAAGTTTGTCTGATTGTTTCTTCATGATTAGATAAGGTTAGAATGCTGGGCAGAAATCTAAGACAGATAAAACTGTGGACACCACACCAGGAGGCCCACGAGGTCAGTTCCTCCCACTATTGGTAAGATTAAGTTTGATCTCTTAGTGAAAGTGGCATCTGTCCGACCTCTCCATTATAAAGGCACTTTTTCCCTCTTTGTAATTAAAAAGTAATTAAATTGAAGTAATTAAAAAGTGAGGAGAACCTTTAGAACCATGTGAATATTCTGTCTCAACACTTTTCACCAAATCCTTTTGACATTGATGGTCCAGCCATTGACAATCCTTGCCTGGATCAACGATTCCATTGAAATCTGCAAAATTGTAATTTGCTAGTTCTAACGTTCCTCTACCTTTGCTTTCTGGCCTTGTAGTGGATGCGGTGGTTTGTTTTACTGGTTCCCCCTTCAGGACTGGGTGGCTCAGGGCTCTCTGCTAAGACCCTCCCCAAGAATCACCCACACTGGAAAGAAACTGCCTTCTCCAAGGTTAGTGCTGCTCCTTGAGGACGATCCTCATCTCTGATAATGTACTGGAAGGGAATACAAAGGTGCAAGTTGCCCCAACTTAGGACAACTCTGATGAGTCATCCCAACTCCAGAGCTCCCCACTGAAAACAGCTACTGCTCAGCTGTGATGACATCACAGTTTACATCCCCAATCTGTCCAGTCCTGCTTTCCTATCTCCCAGCATGTTGATCCTGGAAGCCTTTCTGCCCCCAAGTCTCCGTCCTCCAGTCTGAAAATACAAAATCCACCTTCTTGAAGGCATATACGATCTGAAAAAAGAGGAATACTCATGCAGGGACTAATTAGAACGCCAATGCCAGCTTTAGTCTTAACAGCATTTATAAAACTTTGTGAAATTGAATATGGCTTGTTCTACTCAAGGAGCAAAGAGACAGAAGAGAAACTGATAACTTGCCCAAGACAGTCTAAGAGGATAATGACCCTAAAGCTAGATCCCCAAAGGACTGCATCCGTAGTAAAACCATGACTAATAGGGACATGCCTATACTCTTAACCCAAGAAAGTGAAAGTCTTGATCCTTAGTGTGGAACAGAGAAAGGAACTATCTCCCTTATAATTTTTTAACCACATGCCGTTACCTCACATGAAATTGAAGACCTGATTTACTCTTTCCCAGTGGTCAGCAAAACCTCAGATAATAACTTAATTTAAAGTGGTTTTGGAGGGGCACCTCGGTGGTTCAGTCAGCTGAGCATCTGACTTTTGGTTTCGGCTCAGGTCATGATCCCAGGGTCGTAGGATTGAGCCCCATGTCGGGCTTTGCACTGAGCATGGAGCCTGCTTAAGATTCTCTCTCTGTCCCTCTGCCCCTACTCTGCTCGTGTTCTCTTTCTCTCTCTCTCTCTCTCTCTCTAAAATAAATGAAATGAAAAAAAACCTAAAATTTCAAAGGACAAGGTTAGCAGTAGAATAAATACAACTAAAGAGAGGATTAGAAAAGTAGAAGATAGAACTTAACCAAAATGCATGCCGCAGAGACACAGAGCTTGAAAACATTAAGGAGAGATTTAAGAAAATAAGGATAATAAGATCATTTGAAACACTGGTTTGTGACTGAGGCTCACTTCTGCAGACCCCACTTACTTAAAGAAGGAGGGGCGCCCGGGTGGCTCAGTCGGTTAAGCGTCTGACTTGGGCTCAGGTCATGATCTCACGGTTCGTGGGTTCGAGCCCCACGTCGGGCTCTGTGCTGACAGCTCAGAGCCTGGAGCCTGCTTCGGATTCTGTGTCTCCTTCTCTCTCTGTCTCTCCCCAGTTTGTGCACTCTCTCTCTCTCTCTCTCAGTAACAAATAAATAAACTTAAAAAAAAATTTAAAAAGGAGAGTGCAAGAAGGATGAAACTTACTCTCCAGCCTCATCTGAAAGAGTAATACATTGTACAGTTTTAAGCAGTGCGACATGGTGTTTCATGTTTTTGTGCCTTTGCACGTGCCGTCCTGTATGCCCAGAATTTTCCCCAGTTCTTATCTACCTAGTACACTTGTACTTATACTAGAAGACCCAACTCAATGTTACCTTTCTCTGGGAAGTCTTCCCTGAAGGACAGATTGATGCCACTAATATACCTTTTCATGACTCTATCTTTGAACTTATTGTACTATTTTGCAATAATTTGTTCACTTGGCCCAGACTGTGCCCATACAAAGGCAGAAAATATTGCCCATACAAAGGTAATATATATTTTATTGATTTATACCAGTACTTAACAAGAACAGCAAATCTTTGTTGAAAGAATAAATGCCTGAATGGATCTTTAATGCATTAAGGGAAAATAACTGTCAACTATTTCTAAACCTAGATAAAAATATATTTCAAAATTTGGGTGGAAAAATTATGTTCAAAGAATTAAAAGAATATTTGGTTTTAATGAATGAACCGATAAGGAATACCAACAGAGAAATAGAAACGACAAAAACAGAGACATGGATATTCTAAAATTGAAAATTACAGTGGGGAGCAGGGTGGCTCAGTTGGTTAAGTGTCTGACTCTTGATTTTGGCTCAGGTCATGATCTCACAGTTTGTGGAATTGAACCCTGTGTCAGGCTCTGCATTGACAGCTGGAGCCTGCCTGGGATTCTCTCTCTCTCTCTCTCTCTCTCTCTCTCTCTCCTGCCCCTGCTCTCTCTCTCTCTCTCTCTCTCTCTCAAAATAAATAAATAAACATTTTAAGAAAAGAGTATGAAAATTACAATAACTGAATTCTTAAAATTCATTTGATGACATGAACAGCAGGTTGGAGGTGTCAGAAGAAAAAAACAGTGACTTTGAAGGCAAACCAATAGAAATTATCCAATCTGAGAGAGGAGAAGAAAATAACGAGGAAAAATGAGAGACCCTCAGCAACCTATGTAATCTTATCAAATTGTCTAATGTATATGTAAGTGGGCTCCAAATTAGTAAAGAGGGGTAACTGGGTGATTAAAAATTCAATCTAGAAAAAGGCAAAGAAAAAATAACAAGAAACATAACAGATATAAAAAATCTAAAAGCTTAAAATATGTTAACAAACATTAGTCAAAATGCCAGTAATTGGAATAAACCTTGTTTGGGGACACATACCTAAGTGGTTTAAAAAAAAAAAAAAAAAAAAGAATAAAGCCAAACAAAGGAATGATTCGTATAGAATTCAGGATGCCATTGCCTCTGGAATCAGAGCATATACACAGGGGCTTCTGACATAAGGTAACGTTTCCTCTCTCAGCCTGGGTAATGACTACCCAGGTGTTCCTTGTACTGTCTTTCATAAACTCGAATATGTCTTTGTATACTCTTCTGCATGTAGGGTATGTTTCACAATTTTTAAAAGATCTTAATTTTTTTTTTTTTTCTAAAATCAGCTCTGCACTCTTGTCCTTTCCTATCAGCCCAGGGATGTCTGAGTGAGAAAAAAAAAAAAAAAAAGGGAACCACTCTTGTTCCTTTTTGTTTGTGTTTCTCCCCAAGACCTACGACAACGTGGAAGTCTTTACCAAAAGGCAGAGCTACGCCCTCTGGGGTTCCCAGGGTCAGGGCCAGGATCAATGGAGGAGGTTACCAGAAATCAACTCTCCAAACAACGTTTGTCACACGGGCAATAAAGACTTATGGAAGAAAATCTGGAACATTCCAGAAAGCTATAAAAAAGATTACCCTTGAGGCCACTTTCCAGAGATAAATATTTTACAGAGGTTTATTAACTATTACATACTTTCTTCTTTGTCATTTCATTTATGTATTCAGCAAATAC
This sequence comes from Lynx rufus, assembly GCF_022079265.1. Classification (NCBI taxonomy): domain Eukaryota; kingdom Metazoa; phylum Chordata; class Mammalia; order Carnivora; family Felidae; genus Lynx; species Lynx rufus. The sequence continues at coordinate 7,212,649 of NW_025814867.1, read as the reverse complement.
TTATTGTACATGCTCTGTGAGTCAAAACACAGTGGAAGGCCCTGGGGGTACAGTCATGAACAGGACAAACTCACTTCTGTCATCACAGCTGACAAGCAGACAGATGACACATGTGAGCACAGAGACACCTAACCTGGCCTCGGAACAGAAGAGATCCATATAGCCTTCCCAGGAGAAGGGGACAACTAACCTGAGCAGCAAGAGGTAAAAATAAGTTTTCTGAGGTGAAGATATGATGGAAGAGTGCCCCAGGTAAGAGAAACCATTTGCATCGAGCTCTGGAGGAAAGAAGAAAGAAGAAATCAAGAAAAGAAACAGATCGATGTACCTGGAAAGCAGATGGAGAGGGTGAGAGTTGGGGACAGCACCGGGCAAGGGGTTAGTGGCTTAGACAGACTTGGAAGGCAAGACCTTGGAAAAGGTCTTTAGAGGACTTTGTAAGCCATAGTGAAGAAACGGGACTGCATCAGACAGGTAGCATGGGACAACTAAAAAAGTTTAAGTGAGGTGATGATGCGAGAGTTAGAAAGATAACTCCGGCTGAAGTGCAGAGAGATAAGGAGCATATAAGGAAAGAGGCACGTTTGGAGACGATGATGATATTGACTTGTGTATTTTGTGGCTATCTTCCCAGGAATTATTCCCCCTCCGCCTCTGTTTTATTTATTTATTTTTTTTATGTTTATTTATTTCTGAGACAGAGAGAGACAGAGCATGAACGGGGGAGGGGCAGAGAGAGAGGGAGACACAGAATCGGAAACAGGCTCCAGGCTCTGAGCTGTCAGCACAGAGCCCGACACGGGGCTCGAACTCACGGACCGCGAGATCGTGACCTGAGCCGAAGTCGGCCGCTTAACCGACTGAGCCACCCAGGCGCCCCCAGATAGTTCTTTTAAAGACTAGGAATTTCCCAGCCACCTCTGCCTCCAAACACCTTTGTCCAAGCTATCCACATATCCCACCTAGAGGGGGCTCTGTCAGCCTGGGACACTGCCATTGTCCCATTCATCTTGGCTCCCTGATGGTCTCTAGATGATTGTTACTTAGAGGGTAATAAACAAGGACAGCATGACAGAGAGGACAGGGTGGAAGGATCAGAGGAGTAAAGGTACCCGCTTCTACTCATACCTTGGTCTTGTCTCAACAATACTTTTTTTTCTTTTCTTTCCTTTCCTTTCCTTTCCTTTTCTTTTCTTTTCTTCTTCCTTTTCTTTTCTTTTCATTCTTAAGTAGACTTCACACCCTGAGATCAAGACCTGAGCTGAGATCAAGAGTGGGACGCTTAACCAACTGAGCCACCCAGCTGCCCCTCAACAATACTCACTTCTGATAGAATGCCATGAACACCAAATGAGTTAAATTAGGTTAGGTGAGAGCATGCATTAGCTTGAGACTTGTATTAGTCAGAGTTCTCCAGAGAAACAGGATCACTAGAATGTACATATTAGACATAAGATGTACATCCTATGGGTTTAATTTTTTTTAATTTTTTTTCAATGTTTACTTATTTTTGAAAGACAGAGAGAGACAGAGTGTGAGTAGGGAAGGGGCAGAGAGAGAGGGAGACACAGAATCTGAAGCAGGATCCAGGCTCTGAGCCATCAGCACAGAGCCCGAGGCGGGGCTCCAACCCATGAACCGCGAGATCATGACCTGGGCCGAAGTCGGACGCCCAACCGACTGAGCCACCCAGGCGCCCCTATCCTATGGGTTTTATATGAGAGAGAGATTTATTTTAGGAACTGGCAAGTCTGAAATCTGCAGGGCAGTCTGGAGACAAAATTCTTTTTTCTCAGGGAACCTTAGTCTTCTCTCTTAAGGCCTTGAACTGATTGGATGAGGCCCACCTACATTTGGAGGGTAATCTGCTTTATTCAAAGTCTACTGGTTTCATGTTAATAACATGCAAAAAAAAAAAATACCTCCCTTGGGCAACATCTAGCCCACCACCGTCAAAATGTTTTCTAATAATCTGCCAGCGGAAAGCTCCATTAGCTTCTTCCTCGATTTTGCTGAAAACACAAGAGACACCTCTTATCTGGCTCCCCTCTACAGACAGGAAGAAATTACAAAATCTCTCATACTCTTCCTTAACCCCTCAAGATGGATATGGATTTTTATAAACAGATCCTTGCCTTCCACTCTCCTCCCAAGATCTGTCTTGAGACATCTGTGGTGCAAACAAGGTGATGTTATTAAAGCGGAGGACAGGACCCGTGGGCAGAAAGAGCTGCATTCTAAGCGTGAGGGGTGACCGTTTATATACTGGGGAGTTCGGGGAGATAAAGTCGAGAGGAAGTTTCTTAAAGAAGACTCCCAGGATGCTGGAGGCCTAGCTATTGTCAAGCTGAGGTCGTTTTTCCCTCTGGCAAAGCATTAGCATTAAGACAGTCGGGAGTTCCTAGCGATTCAACTATTGATACGATTTGATTAGATTGCCTTTTTTTTTTTTTTTTTGTAACCTACTAAGATATTTGTAAACTGATGGAGACTCAGGTCTTGTAGGACTGTGAGGTCTACGAGTGAACCATTTGTTTTCTGTTCTTTCCTTCGCTCTTGGGCAGCCAGGAGTGCCTGAGGAACATCACACATGTCCCATTTTGGGGGGGGGCGGCTTGTGGGGTGTCAGCTTGCCCTATGCTCCCTCATCACGATGACCCCCGTCCTCCCTCCTTACCAGCCCTTGCTTTCCTTTCTGGGGTGAGCAACGTCTTTAATGCCCTGAGTCTACGCGCCTGTAGTTGTCTGCTGAGAACATCCTTACATGTTCCTGTTCTCTAATGCATTGGTCCTTGTGGGTGACTTTTTTCCCCAGTTGTGGAACTTCACCCAGAAAGGTCCGGCCACGGCCACGAGCTGAGCCGCAGCTCCAGTCCCTCCAGCCAGGAGGACACCTCACCCAGCCAGCCACGGCCACCCGGCAGGGGAGGGGCACGCAGCAACTCTGAAGTCCCCCCCCCACCTGCCATGGGGTGTGTTCTTCTCACTTCTCGGCTGAAGGAGACACCCACGAGTTGCTGGGGTCTTGGGAGGCACACAGCTCTTGGCAGGAAATAGAAGCGCTCCCTTCTGCATGGGTCACGCTCCTGCCCCGAGACAAAGGCACACCCAGGACACAGGTGTCCCCCTCCTTGCGGGCGCTGCTCTGCTCATTCTCCAAATCCTAGATCACAGTTCCCAGCCCTCCACCTGTGAACCGCCCTCCGTGGAGGAGAAAAAGCACTTGTCTTACATAATCGTGCATATGCCTCCCACACAGTTTGACGAGGCCTGGAGGCACAGCTAGCCAAAGACTCTGTCCCAGTGACTCTGCCATCTGTGGGGGAAAACCAGCGCGAGAAATGGCCTGATTACACCTGGTGTGGTGATGCTTGACGACGACGAAGCGGCAGAAGACAGGCGGACAGGCGGACAGTGTGGGACAAGTGTGACACTCCTGAGGGCCCAAGAACAAAGGAAAAGGGAAAAACAAATGGTTAACCGATGGAGATCGCAGTAGTCCCGCAGGCCCCGAGTCTCCATCACCCCTCCAGGGTGGATGTGGGAAACAAAGGCAGATAGAACTAAGTTTCCTTATAACCTGCCGCTCGTTGGCAAATACGTGAGGCCCGCAGAGTAAAACGTTTCTCCAGGAACTCCTTACTGTCTGAATGCTAATGCTTTGCTAGAAGGGAAACCACCTTAGCTCGACCATAGCTAGGCCTGCAACGTCCTAGCAGTCTTCTTTAGCATAGGACAATCTCACTGGAAACTTCCCCTGGACTTTACCTCCCCCCGACTCCGTAGTATAAAACCAGTCTCTCCTCATGGGCCCCGGGTCGCTCTTCCCGCCCCCGGGTCCCGTCCCCACGCTTCAATAAAATCACCTTTTTGCACTGAAGACGTCTTCGAGGATTCTTTCGGGGCCGTCGGCTCCGGACCCCACCAACCCCACTGTCATCCGCAAAAACCTCATCCCTGTTTACATCGGAGTGAGCACAGGAGACCAGGCTTCCGGCCTCTCTGGGAAGAAGGCTGTAGAGCAGGAGGGAAAGAGGCACTGACCTTCAGGAGCTGGACCCTAGAGCTAAATTCAAGGCTGAATGGAAGTTGGGAAGGGAAATAAAGCGAGCATCTGAGTCCAAGGGAACAGGTTGTGCACAGTGGAAGGCTCTTGGCCTCTCCTATTGGCGAGGGTGGGAGGACACAGGGTTAGGAAGGGATCCTGCACGGGACAACACCAAGAAGAATTAACAGAGGGGATAAGATGAATCCAAGTGGGCACAGGAGACAGAGTTTAGCGTAAGGACTAAAAATTATACTAGCCAGGGGATTATCAACCTCGTGTGAATCTTTTTCAGCTGATTTAAAAAAAAAAAAAAACAAAAAAAAACAAAAAAAACAAAAAACAAAAAACAGGCTGCACTCCCAGCACGGGGCTTGAACTCACAACCCTGAGATCAAGAGTCACACGTTCTACTAACTGAGCCAGCCTGGCGCCCCACAACCACACATGAATCTCTTTGAGGAATCGTGGCGGCAGATCAACCCAAGTAGGGATAGATACCCAAAGCTTAAAGATAACAGGGTAGGATGCAGAAAGGGAAGATCTTTCCTCCTTCTTGCCCTTCCCTTCCCCCTCCACCGCCACCCAAAGGGGTGGGACCCGTCAAAGGCTGTGTCGATTTCCAAAGAAGGAAAAGGAGTCTGATGGCTTGCGATCTTTAGGAAGCATCACGACCCAGGAGAGGAAGGGATCCGGGCACTTTGGGGAGAGGATTTGAAAGGACCTTGGAAGGTAGGGAGACAAAGTGGTAGTGGGAAAACAGGTGAGGTGGGACCATCTACACCAGTTAAAGACACGTATTGGTCCACACAGTGATCATGAAGATCTGAGCAGTGAGGACCAGGAGAAATCAAACCAGGAGACGATTCCCACTCCACACGGTTTCCATTCTATTGCTGGGGATCTGGAATAAAAACAAATAAACACCCGTGGTCCTGTGCACGTGTGCTCCAGGCAGAGACAGAAAAGCAGCCCATCCTCACACACCTCATAATCTCCTGGCTCCGGCCCACACTCCAGTACAGTTCAGTGCACCACCGACGTCCCTGCTCTCTCCACTACACCTGCTTCACCACCTTCTAGAAGCGAGCAACTTTTGGGGCGCCTGGGTGGTTCCGTCGGTTAAGCGTCCACCTTCAGCTCAGGTCATGATCTCTCAGTTCGTGAGTTCGAGCCCTGCGTCGGGCTCTGTGCTGACGGCTCAGAGCCTGGAGCCTGCTTCGAATTCTGTGTCTCCCTCTCTCTCTGCCCCTCCCCCCGCTCACGCCCTGTCTCCGTCTCAAAAATAAACGTTAAAAAAAATTTTTTTTAGAAGTGAGCAACCTTTTCAGCGGTTGTCCACTGAATGTTTCAAAGTGCCTCCACTGTGTTCAGCAAGTGCTGAGGTTACACGGATGAAGCAGACACAGTCCACTTCCTAATGGGACAGACATTAGACAGCGGACAGAAAAGTATGGCAATAAGGAGAGAATCGCCCACCCACGTAACAGAGAGGAGCCAAGTGGTCCACAAGGAAGGTACATTAGGTCTGGGACTGCTGCACAGAAAAGGAGGTCTTCTTCCTGTTTCTGGAACAGGACAAACTCACTTCAGACTGGTGGTGCCTCTCTTCCCCCAGAGTGGACCGCTTTCCCCCCCAGATTTTATCTGGTTCATTCCCTGGCTTCATACAAGTCTGTGGTCAACGATCATCTGCTGAGAGAAATGGTCCGTGTAAGATAACATCCTTCACCACCACACTTCCTCCTTTTACCTTCTTGTATTATTCTTCCGCAGACCCAACTACCTGCACAGGTGCCTGTGTTCTCTGCCTTCACATTTCTTACTCGATGAACTGTCCGTGCTCCCCTTTGAAGCTAACCCTTGTATACTAGATGTCATGCCTCCCCCCTCCTCCAGGATATCTTACCAGCAATTATCTCCTCATTCCCTATGTCATTCATGGTTTCTCTACCGTTCCCACCAGCATGCAGACATGTTGGTATTATTTCACGTCTCAAGAAGATTTTTTAACCCCCCTGAAACCCTCCCATTTCTAGGAAGATGGAGTAGACATACATTTATCTATGCTTTCCGCTAAGTACGATAAAAAAAATCCCATTACATATAAGACAAATACAAGAAACTCTAAATGGCGAAAGAATAAGGCAGACTGCTTAGAGACCTCGGGGCCCGAGGGACGACATGGTGGTGAGTTCCCTAGGTTTGTTTTTTGCCTTGTATATCCTCACCAAGAGCTGAAAACACGGAAAACTCAAAATACCAATGGGCACAGACACAAAACCAAAACAAACAACACCAAGACAAGTCCCCTTTGTCTAACCTAAGGACCGGGAAAGAGGCAGCCTCACAAGGCAGACACTTGTAAGTAATAACCACTCTACTCTAAGGCCACACCACAGAAAACACTCAGGCTCCACCAATACTCATGTCAGCCAATGGTGGGGGCACCCAGACTTTGACCTACCCTCCAACCCCCACACTGGGCGGTGTTAGCGGAGACCAACTGGGAGCTGGACTGCCTCCCCCACCGAGAAGTAACGAGGCACCCCTCCCTTTTCCTGCTGGGGCGGTATTGGTGGAGGTCTACTGGGGAGGCAGGACTTTTGCCACTCGCTGCGGTGTCACCGGAGTTCATGTGGGGAACAGTAACAAGGCCCTCCCACCCCCTGTGGCCAAAGAAGTATCAGCGGACGCCCGATGGGAGTCCGAACGCGACACACACGGCAAACAGCAACCAAGGGTTTCCCTCCTTCGTTGCCAACAAAGGCCAACAAAGGTGCCAACAAAGGCCAAGTAGGGAATCTGGACTTTCTGCCTCCGCGAGCTATAACACCACCCCTTCCCCTGAATGTGGGGTAGCAAGCGGAAGCTAGCTGAAATTGAAGGTTTAAATAGAGTCTCATAACATAGTGCCCCAAATGTTCAGATTTCAATAAAAGATCATCTACCATATCAAACCCCAAAAGTCTCCAACTGAATCAAAAGACGGTCAATAGCGCAACACCAAGATGTCAAGGATGTTAGAATTCTCGGACAAATGCGCTTGAAACAAATGAAAAAAAAAAAAATAGAAGTTCTCAGCCAGGAAATATAAAGTCTTGGTAATTAAAAAGAACAAAATGGAAATTTTCCAACTGGAAAACGTAATAACCAAAATTTAAAACAAAACAAAACAAAACAAAACAAAAACAAAAACAGGGGTGCCAGGGTAGCTCAGTCAGTTGAGCATTTGACTCTTGATTTCAGTGCAGGTCACGATGCCAGGGTCGTGGGATCGAGCCCCACCCACATCAGGCTCTGTGCTGAGCATAGAGCCTGCTTAAGAATCTCACTCTCCCACTGCCTCTCTCTCCTGCTTGTTCTCTCTCTTTCTCCCTCTGAAATAAAAATAAACAAATAAATAAACAGTGGATGAGCTCAGCATCAGAATGGAGGAGACAAAGTAAAGAATTCATGAGCTTAACAATAGGACAATAGAGAGAAAATAGACAGAAAAAAAAAAAAGACACTCAGCGACATGCAAGAGTACAAGAGAGCTAACGTTCACATCATCAAAGCCCTGGAAGGAAAGAAGAAAGACGGCCAGCCTGAAAAAGCACTTGAAGAAATAATGGCCCAACACATAAACCTACAGATTCAACAAGCTGAGAAAACCCCAAATGGGAAAGAAACCCCGAAGAAATTCACACCGAGACACAATAGTCACACTTCTGAAATCTCAAAACAAAGATAGGATCTTGAAAAGGCAAAGGAAAGGTGACAATTCACAGATAAGAGCAAAAACAATTCAGCTGACAACAGATTTCTCATCAGAAACGGAAAGTCAGAAGGAAAACGCTGAAAGGAAAGAACGTTTGATTCAGAATCATATACCACTGAAAACGTTATCCTTCTGAAATGAAGAGGAAATCAAGACATTGTCCAAGGAAGATAATCCTAAGAGAACACGTTGCCTGCAGACCTACCCTAAAGGACATTCTCGAAACAAAAGAAACAAGAAAAAAAGGAACTTGGGAGCAACAGCAGGACGGAAGAATGTGGTAAACAAAAATACGGGTAAATACGCTTTGCCTATCCTCTTGAGTTTTCTTTTTTTTGTGTGTCTTCTTGAGTTTTCTAAGTTATGTTTGCTAATAAAAACAAAATTATAACACCCCCCATGTGGTTCTCAATGTGTATGGAAGAAATATTTAAATGGGGGATATAAAGGAAGGCAAAGTTGTCCCCTGTCACTCAAGCTGGTAAAATGTCATCAGTGCACTGTGATGAGTGACATATATATAAGGTAACACCAAAAGCTATTACTAAAAAAGCTATTCAGAAAGATAACCTCAAAAACATTATAGATAAATCAAAATTGATTTCTAGAAAATGCTCAAACAATCCACAGGAAGACAGTAAAAAAAAAAAAAAAAAAAAAAAAGCAGAAACAGAGAGAGAGAGAGAACAAGAGCTACAATAGCGGACCTAAGTCCTGACACATCAATAATTACATCAAATGAAGACAATCTAAATACATGAATTAAAATATAGAAATTGCAGGGGGATTTAAGAACATACCTGAACGATATGCTACCTAGAAGAGACGCACTTCATTTTTTTTAAGTTTATTTATTTATTTAGTGAGAGACAGAGAGAACAGCACATGTGGGGGAGGGGCAGAGAGAGAGGAGGAGGGAGAGAGAGAATCCCAAGCAGGCTCCACACCGACAGGGCAGAGCCCAGTGCGGGGCTCCAACCCACAAACCATGAGATCATGACCTGAGCCGAAGTCAGACACTTAACCTAGTGAGTTACCCAGAATTGCACTAACCAAATATAACCTAGGTGTCACATCTTCTGGAAACATTAACTCAGAATGGATCTCAAACCTAAATGTAAAACATAAAGCTGTAAAATAGTTAGAAAAAAAAATATCTTCAGGATCAAGGGCTAGGCAAAGAGTTCTCAGACTTGACACCAAAAGTATAATCCATAAAGTAAAAAAGTCAAGATGCTGGGCATCGTCAAATTATAAAATCTTGGCTCTGCAAAAGACTGCAAAGAGTATACGAAGTCAAGCCACAACAAAAACCAATGAGCTATTGATACAAGAAGCCGGACGAATCTCCAGAGAATTGTGCAGAGTGGGAAAAAAAGCCAGTCCCCAAAGGTCACATCACTCCACGATTCCATTCATTTAACCTTCTTGAAATGACAAAATGGTAGAAATGGATAACAGATTGGTGGTTGCTGGAGGTTAAGGATGGGGTAAGGCTCTTAAAGGCAATGCCGGGGATCTTCGTGGTGGTGAAAATGCTTTGTATCCTGAGGGTGGGCCAATGGCGACCATCTGGTGGAGATACTGTTCCCCGGGAGGTAAGATGTTACCATTAGGGGAAACTGGGGAAAGGGTACGTGAAGTCTTTCTGTGTTGTTCTTCACGACTGCGTGTCAATCTGCTATTATCTCCAAACAAAAGCGTTAATCAAAAAATAAAAAACATTGGGGCATCTGGGCGGCTCAGTAGGTTAGACGTCTGACTCTTGATCTCGGCTCAGGTCTTGATGTCAGGGTCGTGAGTTCAAGCCCTGCGTTGGGCTTCACGCTGGGCGTGAAGCGTACTAAAAATAAAATAATACAAAATAAAATAAAGTAATATTAAACTGACAGAAAAAATGATAAAGCATTAATTTTAACAACACCTCTTCACACCACTTCCCCTTCCATACTACAACCCATCTCTAAAGCCCAAAGAACAGAGGGGGAGGGGACCATGGGAGGTAGACAGCCATGTAGGGAGGTCCTGGTGATGGAAGCCACTGAGGACCCAGGAGCAGAAAAGAGACCCCAGGCTCGAACCTGGGATTCAGACAGATCCCTGTCTCTCAGGAAGATGGAAACCCAATTACCTTGTGTTCTCCTTCTTTAAATAATAATAATAATAATAAAACAAATAAATGTTTTCTTTCCTGTTTCCTGACTCCATATTCTCTCCTTCCATTCTCTCTTAAATGCACTCCAGGCGAACTTTTGCCCACATGGTTTCGCCAATATCACTCCGACCAAGGTCATTTACTCCCCCCTTCAAGCGTCTTCTAGCCGCTCTAGGAATTAAATCACCACGAGTCTGATGAACAGGAAAAAAGAACAAAGTAGAACTGTGTGCACATGGAGGCCCAGTCACGAAACTGAGACCCCAAGAAATGACCCAGGCAGGCAGCTTTTATAATTTTCAGACAAAGGAACCTGAGTGTAGAGAGGAATCGACAGGACACAGAAAACTTCTGTTTGGAAGTTTTAATTCCCGGGGAATTTTGAGGACAATCTGGGCTGGGGTAATAAATTAGTAAAAGTTGATGTAACATGGTGCAAACAGCTGATACTCATCAGGTATGTCGCAGTGAGGCAGAGTAGTTGAGATAGTTCCGTACATCTGCCCTAAGGCTAAGTGCCCCCTAGCTTCCCCGACTCTTTCCAGGAATACCACCTGCCCCCAGCTCCTTGTGATCCTAGGGAGTTGATAGGCAGCCCAGCAGGGGTCTCTAGGATCTATAGGCTCAATCCCACACTCTGTATTTCTATACCTATAGTGTGGGTCGTTAAATATTTCGAATATCATCCCCGCTAGGAAGGCGGTAAGTGCCATAGAAGTGAAAAATAGAGCAAGGCAATGGGGCAAGAACTGTGATTGTTTACAAACGTTTGTTTATTTTGAGAGAGAGAGCAGGAGAGGGGGAGAGATTGATTCCCAAGCAGGCTCCGTGCTGTCAGCGCAGAGCCCGACGTGGGGGCTTGATCCCAGGGACGGCGAGATCGTGACCGGAGCCAAGACCAAAAGTCAGCCGCTTAACTGACTGAGCCACTCGGGTGCCCCAAGAACTGTGATTTTTAATTGGACGGTGGGAGGAAATCTCATCAATTTGAGAAGAGGTCTGAAGGGAGGAAGGGAATGAGCCTTGCAGTTATCTGGGAGAAAAGCAATCTAGGTACAGGAACGGCAAAGGGAGAAGGTAAACGCAGAGAGGTAGTGGGGTACCAGATCCTAGTGGACCCTGTAGGTCATCGTCAGGGCTTTGAAACGGACTCTTCTGGGTGAGATGGGAGCCCTTGGAGAGTGCTTGGCAGAGGCAGGACGTGATCGTAGATATAGATATGGATGTAGGCGTGGGTGAGTTTAATGAGACAGAATTTATATACCATATCACTGACTCAGTAAAGGGCACGGCTCACTGCTTCACAGGATATTCAGACTTGTGCAGCCATCACCGCAGTGGGCTTTAGAACCCCTTCATCACCCCCCAAAAGCAAACCTGTCCCTTCAGATGTCGCCCCCTAATCTTTTCGCCACCCCTCACCCCAGACCTTAGGAACACCCATCTACTTTCTGTGTCTGTACATTTTCTCGTTCGGGACATTTCATACAAATGGGATCGCATAATATGTGCTCTTGTGTGACTGGTCTCCTTCACTTACAGCGTAATGTTACAAGATTTGTCCATGTTACAGCACGCGTCAGTCCTTCATTCCTTTGTAGGGCCAAATAATATTTCATTGTCTATGTATACCACATCTCGTTTATCCATTCATCTGTTATGGAGTTCACGGTTGTTTTCCACTTTTTGGCTATGATGCGTAATGGTGCTAGGAACATTCGTATGCAAGTTTTTACTTGGGCTCGTGATTTTATTTCTCTTTGGTGTATACCTGGGAGCGGAATTGCTGGGTCAAATGGTAACCATGTTTAACTTTCTGTGAAACCGCCAGACTGTTTCCTAAAGTGGCTGCATTTTACACACCCACCAGCAATGTAGGACGGTTGTTCCTTCACATTCTTGCTAACACTTCTTATTTTAAAAAAGTTTATTATTTATTTGAGAGAGAAGAGAGAGAACGGGGGAAGGGCAGAGAGAGAGGGAGAGAGAATCCCAAGCAGGATCCACGCTGTCAGAGCAGAGGACGATATGGGGTTGAACCCACGAACCATGAGATCATGACCCGAGCTGAAACCAAGGGCTGGGTGCTCCACTGACTGAACCACCCAGGCACCTCCTTCACCTATTTTTTAATTGGGCCATCTGTTTTTGTCTTGAGTTGTAAGTGTGCTTTATATATCCTAGATCTGCAAATATTTTCTCCCATTCTGTGGATTGTCTTTTGGCTTTCTGGATGGTGTCATTTGAAGCACAGAAGTTTTTAATTTTGAAAGCGCAATTTATCTATCTTTTTCTTTCGTTGCTGATGCCTGTGGTGTCATAGCAAAGAATGTGTTGCCAAATTCAAGGTCATGAAGATTTACAACTATGTTTTTAAAGAGTTTTGCCTTTTTTTTTTTTTTTTTTTTTTTTTACTAAAGATTTCTGTGGAGAGGAACACCTATGAGTCTTAAACCAATTTGGGGAAGACTTGTCTTGGCAAGCAATAAAAAAAAAAGAGTTTTGCCTTTTACATGTAAGTCGTTAATTCATTTTGATTTAATTTCTGTGCATGGTGCAAGGTAGAGGGCCTGGCTTCATTCCTTGACATGTGGCTATCCAGTTGTCCCAATACCATACTATTTGTGGAAAAGACTATTCCTTCCTCGTTGAATGATCTTGGCATCCTTAATCAATGAACCTTAGATACATGGATTTATTTCTGAATTCCCACTTCTCTTCTATATAGATCCTTCTGTCAGTCCCACATTGTCTTGATTAATGTTCCTTTGTCATTAGTTTTGAAATGGGAAAGTGAGAGTCCTCCAACTTTTTCTTTGTTCAATATTGTTTTAGTTATTCTAGGTCTCTTGAATTTGCACATGAACTTTAGGATCAATTGTCAATTTACGCAAAGAAGCCAGTTGGGATTTTGACAGGGGTTGCACTAAATCTATAGATGAATTTGGAGCATATTATGATCTCAATAATATTCAGTCTTCTGAATTATGAACATGGGATGTTTTCCACTTATGTTGATCTTCTGTATTTCTTTCAACTATGTTTTGTAGTTTTTCAGATTATAAATTTTGCATTTCCTCTGTTAAATTTATTCCTAAGTGTTTACTTCTTGTTCATGCTACTATAACTGAAATTATTTTCTTAATTTCATCTTTGGATTGTTCACTACAAGTGCATAGAAATGCAATTGATTTTATAGCTGATCTAATTTTGGTGAACTCATTAATTAGTTCTCATAGTTTTTTAGTGGATTTCTCAGGATTTTCTAAATATAAGATCATGTCATCTGCAAATAGAGATAGTTTCATTTCCTTTTCAATCTGAATGCCTTGTATTTCATCTCCTTGTCTGATTTATATTTTAACAAATCACTCCAGCTGTCCTGTTGGGAATACGCCACTTTAGGATGAGAGAAGAGAGAAGTCCAGGTGGGAAAAGATTGTGCGTGGGACCAGGTGGGAGCAGAAGAAGGGTCACAAAGTGGTTCGGGGTATTTCTCTTCTGTTCCTCTCTCTCTTATTTCTTCCTTGTCTTACGGACCATCTTGGTGATTTTTTTTGTCTCAACCAACAACAAAGCCAGCACTAACTTTCTTAAAATCCTCCGGTGGTAAGACCCTTAGTAAGCAGTTCTGCATGAAGGAAGCAGACACCAGACAGGAGACAAGAGAAACCATAACTCAACAGGTTCCATTTTTGCAAGAACAGAGTCTACAAGACTGGTTGGACTGAAAGCCTATTTTTATGAAAGAGGGAACAGAGAAGCATCCATCACCAGGTCTCAGAAATACTGCAACCCTCAGCAACCTGCTAAAGATAGCCCAGGCCAGGAACTCTGTACCCAGATCTGGGGGGCCCTCCATACTCTGAGTACAGAGGATAATTCAGGCTTCTTCAGTGAGCAGCCATCCAAACGATCAGATTCTTCATGTTGGGAAAACCAGTTTGACCTGTCTTCCTCAGGAACTTCTCCTTGGAGGTAGCAATGCAGGAAAATTCTCCATAAGCCCCCCTCACTGAAACCCTTCAAACCAGATATGCTTGATATGTCCCTCCTGGTAAGCAGGACCCTAAGAGTTTTAATCGGGGCTAGGCCTAGGGTGAGGCCAGGAGGCACCTGGGGCCCTGGCATGACTCTGAGAGTGAGAACCTCCTTAAATTGCACATCCTGGGTGTTTTGCTTGCCCTACTCCAGTGCCAACCCTGGTTCTCATACCAGCTCTGCCACTGACAGACCACGTGGACCAGGACAAATCCCTCGACCTCTCTGGGCCTCAGTTTACTCATCTAAGGAGCTGAAATGCTGAACTGAAATCAGTGTTTCTCAAAAATGATCCACGAACCCAAATTGATCCTTAATTTTCAGATTCACAAGACCTTTACCAAATGTCCTCACTTCTTAAAATCTATAAAGTGATTTTAAAACACACACACACAAGCCTTCCTTATGAGAACTTAATGTATGACTATGCTCAGTGTCCCCCATATGACTAATCCTTCTTAAAGAAACTGCTTCATATTATCTACAGCCCTGTAGGGGTGTCCCCGGGAAACTAGTCTAACAATATGAGCATTGTAGAGACCCTATAGTCAATGGTGTGCAGTCCAGTGGTCAATTCAGACAGATTGAGGCTGGTGGTCATAGGGTACATGTACTAGAAGAAGAAGCTGCTTATAAGGAGGAGGAGACAGAGAGAACCAATGATGAGTAAGTCCTGTGGCCCGTGAAAGATGACAAACTACTTGGCTCTTGAAAGATAGAGAGGATCCTCAGTTCCTGACTTTCTAGTTCTGGTGCCAACATGATTCATGAGCTGTCCTTGCATTCTCGAGTCAAGTCCTTACACAAACCACAGCCAGAGGAATTGTGATTAAAGCAGAGGAAAGGACACACTCTTCAACAATATGATTGATTGCTCTGTTTTGGAAAAGATTCCTGCCTCATACTGTAAAGAAAAAAATCCAGAAGAATTAAAAAATAATGTTAAAAAAGAGAATTTTAAAAAAGCATGTTCTCAAACAAGCCCATCTATATGCTGCGTACAAGAGACTCATTTTAGCCCTAAAGGCACAGGCAGAGTGAAAGTAAGGGGGAGAAATACTTATCATGCAAATTGATGTCAAAAAAAAAAAAAAAGCCAGAGTGGGGGCACGTGGGGGGCTTAGTTGGTTAAGCGTCTGACTTCGGCTCAGGTCATGATCTCACAGCTCGTGAGTTCAAGTCCCATGTCGGGCTCTGTGCTGACAGCTCAGAGCCTGGAGCCTGCTTCGGATTCTGTGTCTCCCTCTCTCTGCCCCTCCCCTGCTCACATTCTGTCTCTCTCTCTGTCTGTCTCTATCTCTCAAAAATAAACAGTAAAAAAAAAAATTTTTTTTTTACAAAGCCAGAGTAACAATACTTGTGTCAGACAAACTTGACTTTAAACCAAAGACTGTAACATGAGAAGAAGGGCACTATATCATAATAATGAGCACAATCCAATAAGATCCACCAACTGTAAATATTTATGCATGCCTCCCCCAAAAGTTGATGTACCCAACATGAAAGCATCCAAATATATAAAACAATTAATAACAAACATAAAGGAACTCATTATTAATAATATAAAAATAGCAGGGGACTTTAACACCCCACTCACAACAATGGACAAATCATCTAACAGAAAATCAACAAGGAAACAATGGCTTTGGATGACACACTGGACCAGATGGACTTAACAGATATATTCAGAATATCCTAAAGCAGCAAAATTCACATTCTTTTCAGATGCACATGAACATTCTCCAAAATAAATCATGCACTGGGTCACAAATCAAGCCTCGACAAATACAAAAAGGGTGAGATCATACCCTGCATGTTTTCTGGCCACAACGCTATGAAACTAGAAGTCAACCACAAGAAAAAAATTTGGAAAGTCCACAAAGACATGGATGCTAAACAACATGCTACTAAAAAATAAATGGCTCAATCAGGAAATCAAAAAAATTAAAAAATACATAGAAACAAATGAAAATGAAAACCCAGTGGTCCAAAACCTTTGGGATGTAGCAGAAGCGGTTGTAAGAGGAAAGTTTGTAGCAATATAGGTCTACCTCAAGAAGCAAGAAAAATTGCAAATAAATAGCTTAGCTTTACACGGAAAGGAGTTAGAAAAAGAAAAACAAATGAAGCCTGAAACCAGAAGAAGGAAGGAAATAATGAAGATTAGAGCAGAAATAAATGATATAGAAACTAAAAAATCAGTAGAACACATCAATGAAACCAGGAGCTGGTTCTTTAAAAAAAATTAATAAAATTGACAACCCCCTAGCCAGACTTATCAAAAAGAAAAAAGAAAGGACCCAAATAAATAGAATCACAAATGAGAGAGGAGAAAGAACAACCAACCCTACAGAAATGCAAACAACCTGGAAGAAATGGATGAATTCCTAGAAACATATAAACTACCAAAACTGAAAAAGGAAAATAGAAACTTGAACAGACTGATACCCAGCAAAGAAATTGAATCAGTAATCAAAAATCTCCTAACAGAGGCATCTGTGTGCCTCAGTCAGTTGAGTGTCTGACTCTTGACTTTGGCTCAGGCAGGTCATGATCCCAGGATCATGGGATCAAGCGCTGAGCCCACACACAAGGCATAACCTGCTTAAGATTCTCTCGCTCTCTCTCCCTCTCTCTCCCCTGCCTCTCTCCCCAACTCATGCTCTCTCTCTCTCTCTAAAATAAAATTTTTTTAAAAATCTCCCAAAAAACGAAAATTCACAGGTGAATTCTACCAAACATTTAAAGAAGAGCAAATACCTATTCTTCTCAAACTTTCAAAAAATAGAAATGGGAAGAAAACTCCCAAATTCATTCTCTGAGGCCAGCATTACCTTGATAACAAAACTAGACAAAGACACCAATAAAAAAGGGAACTATAGGCCAATATCCCTGATAAACATGGATGCAAGAATTGTCAATAAAATACTAGCAAATCAAACCCAACAGTATATCAAAAGAATCACCCACCAAAGTCAAGCGGGATTTATTCCCGGGTTGCCAGGGTGGTTCAATATTTGCAAATCAATCAACACAATACACCACAGTAGTAAAAGAAAGGATAAGAACCATATGATCCTTTCAATAGATGCAGAAAAAGCTTTTGACAAACTATAACATCCAATCGTGATGAAAACCCTCAGCCAAGTAAGGTTAGAGGGAACATACCTCAACATCATAAAAAAGGCCATTTATGAAAAAACCCACAGCTAATAGCATCTTCAGTGGGGAAATGGTGAGGAGCAAAACAGGGATGGCCACCCTCACCACGGTTATTTAACACAGAATTGCAAGTCCTAGCCTCAGCAGACAACAAAAAGAAATAAAAGGCATCCAAATTGGCAAGAAAGAAGTCAAACTTTCATTATTTTTGGATGATACAATACCCTATGTAGAAAAACTTGAAAGGCTCCACCAAAAAATTGCTAGAATTGAGACACGGAGTTGCAGGGTACGAAATCAATGTACAGAAATCTGTTGCATTTCTATACACCAATAATGAAGCAGCAGAAAGAGAAATCAAGAAATCGATCCCATTTACAATGACACCGAAACCCATAAGATACCTAGGAATAAACCTAACCGAAGAGGTAAAAGATCTGTACTCTGAAAACTTTAAAACATCGATGAAAGAAATTGAAGATGATGCAAAGAAATGGAAAAACATTCCATGCTCATGGATTGGGGGAACATATACTGTCAAATTGTCCATACTCCCCAAAGCAATCTACACATTTAATGCAATCCCTATCGAAACACCGCCAACATTTTTCACAGAGCTAGAACAAACAATCCTAAAAATGTATATTCCTTCCTTTCCTCCTTTCTATATAATTTAGTCTTCTCTTCCCTTCCCTTCCTTCTCCTTCTGTTGAGGTGATATTGACCACAGAGGTAGCAGCAGAGGGGCTTGAGAGCCAAGGAGGTGGCCAACGTGGTACAGATATTACTTACAAAGAGACTAAGTATATAAATAACCATATTGAAGAAAGTGAGAGACAGCTTCCTTGCTGATAGAGAAAAGATTTACAGATAAGGAAAGGAGAAAGGCTAAAAATGATCTTGAGGTATTAGATTAGAATTGGAGATACCAATGCAAACTCATGGGCCTTTAAGATGATAGATAGATGATAGATGATAGATAGATAGATAGATAGATAGATGTAGAAATACTTATAGTGGTGTGTAAGGTACACACACACATGTATGTGTATATGCCTATATGTTCCCACTCTGTACACTGAGAAGGCCTATAATTGATGATCTCCTAGAATCATAAGCATCCAAGTATCCAGATTTCAGTTTCCAAATACTCTTCACTCCAGGACTTCTTGGAGAAACAGTGGATTCCAAGTCTTAGGTGGGGAATTCATAAGATGAGCTTGGAAAACTTTCTTGTGAGAAAGCAAAGAGTAACGAAAAAAAAATTATGGATACATATCCAAAGGACATAGAAGCTGATTCTGACGAGGCTCCCTTGCCGTCCAAATCTGGAATGATTTGATACAAAAATAATGATACTGATGAGTTAAATCCATTGAATAAAATAAGAATCCACGATCCTACACTGATATAAATAAGCGAAGGAAAAGGGAAATCTCTTCCTTATAGTAGAATTGACAACTGATAAATGCAGTAGGAATGATGGTAACAGAAAATGGCCACTTGACAACCACCGACCACATGGGTGATTCATTCAGGCTAGAACCATCAATGGGTATCAATCAAATGAATGGAGGTTTAGTGAGATGAGGATATTGGCATAGTTTGAGAGCATCTTTTCACAAAATACTTCTCAATCACAAAGAGGGAAACGATGATGCAATGTGGAGAAACCTAGCAGACACCAAACTGACCAGGGGATCAAGATTAATGTCACTAGCGGTAGAACAGGTCAATGTCAGGAGCCTCCTGATGTGATGCAGCGGGAAGGGAACGGCATCACTTCTGTATATTCCTCCCAAGAATGCATGTCTGAGTCCTGTCCTGAGGAGACCAGGTCGAGCTACATCCTGCAGATTGAAAGGTTGGTAGTCTTTAAAAGTGCAAGGTTGTGAGCTCAGGGAGAGACAAAGGAACTGTTCTAGATTGAAGAAGACAAAGACATGTGATTATCAAGTGAAAAGCATGAACCAAACAGGAAAGAGAGTGTTGAATAGTGGGTGAAATTTGAATGGTCCTTGAATAGGACGTCAGTGTTGTCTCAATGCTGATTTCTGATTTCCGAGTTGGAGGGTTGTGTGTCCTTGGTTTGGGAAGAGGTGCACTGAAGATTCCGGGAGTTCAGGGCATTGTGTTACAAAGATACATATTTTTATAACTTCTATGTTTTGTATTTGAAATAATATGTAAGCGAATTATATGTGTATGACATTTATTTATCATGAGTATCCCCAAAGACAGATTATGTAATTTTGTCTTTCAGTCCTACTATAATTTTGTTTTTCAATTTAACAAATATTTCTAATTACCTAGAAATCTTACTTACAACTTTTTCCATAACCATCTGCCTTGTTTTCGAAACAGAATATGTTCTCAATTCTTCCTTCGGTTCTGGACAGTGCCAATGGCCACATGCCGCAAGTACCTGACGATCGACTTGCTCAAAATGGAACTCTCCATCTTTGCCTTTAAGCCTGTGGATCCCGCAGTCTCAGAGGCCACTGAAAACAACCACTTTCTCTCTGAGTGGTGTGGGAAGCCACTGAAAGGTTTTGAGAAGAGAAGTGAGACGACAAAATTTGCTTCTCAGTAGAATCACCCTATTTGCATGGAGAATAGACTATAGGGGTGCTATGGAAGAAGAAGAGCCCAGGTAGAAGTAGAATGAAAAATTATCCCGGCTTGCCCTGGGGCTGAGGGGGTTTCTTGAGACTGAACTTGCAATGAGAAAATCAGAAAAGTACCCGACAAACTAGAAAGAAGTGGTTATTCTAGTTAGGATGTTATTCCAGAAGGTCCAGGTGTCTTCTAGGTAATATGGCCCAGGGGGAGGAGATTACAAGACGTCAGGTTCTGGATATAAAATGGGTATAGTATATAATGTATAATGCATAATGCATGAGATGTGTGGTGTGAGAAGAGAGGATTCTCATGTTCTTAGGTAGAGTACTAGGAGACCTGACTACCATTTTCTTCTAGAGGAGGGGGGACTACATTTGGGAGGAGCCATTTGGGAGGAGAGATCGGGAGCTCAGTGTTGGACTTGCTAAGCATGAGGTGTCTGTTTGACATCTAAAAGCATATGTTAAATAGGCAGTTAAATGCACAAGTCTTGAGATTAGAGAAGTTAGGGCTGTAGATATTGTATATAAATGGTCTTTACAAAGAAGTTCAAGGAGCTCCTGGGTGGCTCAGTTGGTTAAGTCTCCAACTTCAGCTCAGGTCATGATCTCACAGTTTGTGAGTTCAAGCCCCACATTGGGCTCTGTGCTGACAGCCCAGAGCCTGGAGCCTGCTTCAGATTCTGGGTCGCCCTCTCTTTCTGCCCCTCCCCTGTTCATGCCCTGTCTCTCAAAAATAAATAAATGTTAAAAAAAAAAAAGAAGAAGAAGAAGAAGAAGAAGTTAATGAAGAGTGTAGATAAGAGTTCAAGGACTTAGTCCTGGAGATTCCAATATTAAGAGAGGATAAACCAGCAACAGAGAGAGAGGAGGTTCTGCCAGTGAGGTCGGAGGTCAACTGGGAGGATGGGGAGTGCTGGAAGCCAAGTGAAGACAGTGTTCAAAGGAGTGATTGCCTGAGCCCAACGTCAGATGGGACCTGAAGATCAACCAATGGATTTAGTTATAAGGACACCATTGTTGGGGCACCTGGGTGGCTCAGTTGGTTAAACATCTGACTCTTGGTTTCAGCTCAGGACGTGATCTTGCAGTTTGTGAGTTGGAGCCCTGCGTCAAGCTTCCAGCTGACAGTGCAGAGCCTGCTTGGGATTCTCTCTCTCTCTCTCTCTCTCTCTCTCTCTCTCCCTCTCTCTCTGCCCTTCCCTTTCTCATGCCCACCCCCCTTCTCAAAATAACTAAATAAACTTTAAAAATAAGTGTAAGGACACCATTGTTGATCTCAACAAGATTTATTTTGGTAGAATGATGGGGGCAAAATCTTTGATTAAAGAGAGAATGGGAGATAAGGAATCAGAGGCAACTAGTTTAGACAAGTTTTTTGAGTTTCCCTGCAAAGGGAAGATGAAAGAAAGGCAGTAGCTAGACGGGGGTTGTGGAGGATCGTTTGTTGTGTTTTAATATGTGGAAACACCTGCATGTTTGCATGCTGATGGGAATGATACTGTAGAGAGAGAGAAACCTGGAGGCAGGAGAGAGGGAGACAGTGGTGAATCTACATCCCTACGATGGAGAGAAGGGATGGGATCTAGGGCATGGGGAAGCAGCTGGGCTCAACTGAGAGCAGGGACAATTACTCCATAGTAAGAGAAAGGCAGAGGGCAGGCACCGGACCAGGTAATTGGGTAGATGCAGTGTTGGGAGTTCATGGGAATTCTCTCCTGACTCTTCTAATTCTTAGGGAAATCAAGGTAATCATTTGTGGATGAGGATTTGGGAGGCCACACTGGAGGTCTGAAAAGAGAGGTAAAGTTATAAAATCATTGTCTAGAGGAAGAAAGTGAATAGAATAAGGAAAAGAAGGACAGTTACTGAATCGCACACTGGGCCACTTGAGCTTTGGGTAGTCATGAACTTAGGGAGCAGACAGCAGTTTAAAATTTCTGGTTCCCTGAATTATATCTGTTTTTTGTTTTTGTTTTTGTTTGTTTTCTGTTTTGTTCATCTTGGTCCTTCCTCAGTTTGTTGATTTTACACAGATGTCTGGCAGCTGGTGGTTACCCACTCATGGCTGGAATGAAGGGCTAGGTTAATTCATGTAGGTAGCTGGAGATACAGTCTTCATCAGATGGAAAGACCCTCCAAGTGCTGAATAGACCAAATGGAAGACCCACAACCAGACACAAATGGTCAGGTTTCAGAACTAGGAATTCAGACGCAATCTAAAAAGCTTCTGGAATGAAACTATATATTGTAACAGCAGTAAATGTCACCTGCAAAGGAGTATCAGACTCATCAGTAACCTTGGGGCCTAGAAGCCAAACCCCAAGCCTTCAAAATTCTAGAATTCTAGACCCAGCTCAACTACCAACACAACGTGAGGGTAGCATAAACACACCTGACATAGTACTTGGGATGTATGCCAACAAAATAAGGGAAAAAATGAAGCAAGAAAAGGGCAAGAAATAATGAGTCCATCTCAGGAGAGAGATGAAAGGAAATTCTAGGAGAGAGGTTTACTTTTAATTACCCCTGGTTGAATACTTCACCTTAGATTTGAACATCTGCCTTGTGCATTGATCATTCTTACACCTGTTAAAAAGCAGAAGAAATAATAGACCCAAAGGTAGAGTCATTTGCCCACAGGACAACAAACCAAGACTTAATTGTAGTTTCAACCTCTCCCAGCAGTGGAATTTTAAACCAATCAGTCTGGCATTTCCTGGTTAACATTAGTGAGGTCATCTGCCCGGTAAGACCTCTGCCTTCCCCTAAGGGAGGGTAACCCTGCCTGAAATAATCCCTTTTTTCTTTTTCTTTCGCTAATAACCTCCTTATCTTGCCCTCCTTCCTATAAAAGCCTTGCACTTTGTACAGCTCCTTGGAGAGCTTATTTATCAGGTGGGATACTGCTGTATTCATGGACTGTTGGATAAAGCTGATGAGGTCTCAGGGTTACTCAGTTGAATTTTTTTTTCAGGGGAGAAAGTGATTTAATACCCACCAAACCCCCACTCTCAAGTAATCACATTCTGTGTTTTCACTGTTCCTTCCGATTCTGAATCCTTCAGGTTTTTTTCCTCTTATGAGAGGAACGTTAAAGTGGACTTCAGGTCATTAAACATGAAAAACAAAAAAAAAAAGTTGGCCAAGGGCTCATTACTTGTTTGCCTTACTTTTTTATGTGTTTTATTTTGAGAGAGAGAGAGAACATTGAGCGTGAGCTCAAGGCAGAGCTCGAACCCATGATCCGTGAGATCACGACCTGAGCCAAAGTCAGACACATAACCGACTGAGCCCCCCAGGCGCTGTCTTACATTTTTTACTGCCACGAAACTGTCCATATTTCCATGTGCCCCTTAAAACATATACTCACTGCCACTTAGAAAGTGAAGGATATAAACAAGGATCTATCACCTGATGCAATGAACAGATTCTGTGAAGTGCCTTCTGTTTTCCGGCTTGAAGTTTATCACGTTTGGACCTCCGACATTCCCCTCTCCTAGATTATAGCAAAGATCTGCTTATGTAGTTTATTTTTAAAATGTGCCATTGCCTGTACATTCACAAGACTTTTAAAAACAAAACCGTAGAAAACATTTAATGTATCGGGGCTTCTGGGGGACATGGGATGTACCACTGGCGTATTCCAACTGAACCATTAATTGCCTCATCAGCATGAACTGGTTTGTGTTCGTGAGGAATCGGCTGTTGAGAAATGAGTTCCTTTCGTGTATCTACAAAAGCTTTCTTCGCTCCCTTAACTTTTTCATCGTTCACAGTGTTTATCTTCTCAAGATGTCTGGTAACTGGCTTGGCTTTGCTTTTAGTCTTAAAGGGTTTTTCGTCTGCCTATATGAAACGCATCCTTCACTTCTGCCCCTTCGCTTGTTCTCGGCCATTGTCTTCCATACCCTCAAGCAGCAATTCAAGCTCCGGGTGACCCTGAATTTTTGTTCTTTGACAGATCTGATAACAGCGACAAGACCCGAGGGGGACTGCTGGCAGAGTTTGGGGGTCACTGAGAAACGCAGACATGGGCCCCTTCAAGGCCTTTGAGTTCGCCATCTTTCTCGCCATTTCTGGGGGTCGTGGTGGGTAAGCTCCTCTCAGTTCTGAGCTCTGCCATCCACGTCAAGGTCCCGATGGAACTGGCTTTCCCTTGTAGGCCACATTGAGCTGGCAGAGGGTTCTTCCCGGTGCCAAGGGAGTGGGCACACAGCTCCGCCCAGAACCAAGCTCCTAGCCTTTCAGATCTCAATCCCCAGGTTTCTGAGTGGAAAATTCCAGCGCTCGCCAATTAAGAATGGTTTGAGGTTCTGGTGGGAGTTAGTCTGGGTCCAACTGAAGAACTGGACTGGGTCCAGCAGGAGACCTCAGGTGAACAAAACTTGTTTAAGCAGGGTTCCTTATATCTGAAGACTTAAGCGTGCGTGCCACCCTCTGACACTTGGGCTTACTTTGTGTTCGGGAACTACAGTCCCGGAAGCTGCAGTTATCTGGCAAAATGGCAAAATTTTACTGAAAGTAATGTAGAGTTGCGGCGGCCATGATGGGCTACATTCCAGTTAAACACGATCGCTCATTGAAGAAACGCACAAGGTGATCCCACGTTGAATAAACCACATGGGATAGCTACTTTAACTGGTCCGCAGAAACTTGGCTTGAAGATCCCAAAATAGCTTCACTAAAAGACTCATTACAGAAGGCTAATGAAAAAGTTGCAAGAGGTATCTAAAACGCAAGGTGCTGGGACTGGCCTGGTTCCTACTGCCCCCCAGGCCCTCCCTGAGTGCACACATTTTACTAATTCTTTGTCTGAACCGCCTTCCTCCGCCCCTCCCGTTACCTTTTCAAGAGATTAGACCGCTACCTTTTCAAGTAGAATTGCCCAACATCACTGACAAACCCGCCCAGGTTTCATCATCATTCTTTGGTCAAAGACTGAACTCCAGGGCCAAGGTTACAGAATTTGCTCTACCTACGGAGGAAACTCAAAAGATTTTGCTCCCGGGGCGCCTGGGTGGGTGGCTCAGTCGGTTAAGCGACCGACTCTCGATTTCCGCTCAGGTCGCGATCTCACAGTTCATGGGTTCAAGCCCCGCATCAGGGTCTGTGCTAACAGTGTGGAGCCTGCTTGGGATTCTCTCTCCCTCTCTCTCTCTCTCTCTCTCTGTCCCTCGCTTGCTTTTGCTCCCCCCCCCCAAAATACATAAGTAAATTTTTTTTTTTTTAAAGTTTTTTGAAAAGTTTAGAGTCGTTATCCAGTCCTATGGCCCCGGGCGGCCAGATCTTTGTCAGCTTGTGCACTTGGTGGCAGGAGCTGGGGAAGCCCAGATGGGTCCAGGAAGCAGATGGCAAAACCCCAGGAGTGATTAATGAGAGATCCTCAACCAGAAAGGGCCGGCCAAATAGAAACTGGAGTTTTACAAGCCATTCCTAGAGGCTTTCCTGCTCACCCCGATTGGTCTATTATACAAACATGCAGACAAAATAAAGAAATCTGTGGCAGATTTTAAAGCGCGTTCGGAAGGCCTTTTTCTACGGCATTTGGGGCTCCGTGCAATAAATAAACTCACCCGGCCTGCCCTAGCCGCTCTTCCTGTAAATGGATTATCTCCTGAAATCAGTGCTTACAAATAAGGTGGGAAACCACTGCCTGACTGAGTTCATGACCACCACAGCTGAGCGTTTTGAAAGGACCCTGGGCAAGATCACAAGCAAAAATCCACCAATAGCTACAACAGCATCAAGGCCAAAAATCTCAAAATAATACCTGGGGCCTCCCCCGTTGCCTCTACCCCACCCCCCACCCCACCCTGCTCCCTTGCCAGCCAGGGGTCCATCATCAGAAAAAAATGCTGGTCCAAAGAATAATGCCTCAGTTACAAAACAATGACTGGGATTCTGGAAAAGAGACTGTCCTCGAAGGTCCTCTGTAAATTCTTCTCAAATGTCCTCACGTCTACCTTCAAAGGAAGGACCCCGTATGTGCTTCACCCACAGGTGACCGGCTCTGAGGGGATCCCCGGGAAACTATTACCAATGACTCCCCTAAACAGCCGAGGGGAACCTAAAATTAAAATTAATGGGCTGCCTTGTCAAATTCTTTTTTTTTTTTTAATTTTTTTTTTTAACGTTTATTTATTTTTGAGACAGAGAGAGACAGAGCATGAACGGGGCAGGGTCAGAGAGAGGGAGGCACAGAATCGGGAACAGGCTCCAGGCTCTGAGCCGTCAGCACAGAGCCCGACGCGGGGCTCGAACTCACGGACCTCGAGATCATGACCTGAGCCGAAGTCGGACGCTTAACCGACTGAGCCACCCAGGCGCCCCTGCCTTGTCAAATTCTACTGAGCTATGCTTTCTAATTTAAACCCCACCCTTATAAACCAACAAATCCCTCAGAGTGAAAAGGAAGTTTCCATGGTGGGGGTATCTCACAAAGTTCAGAGAGATTTTGTATCACAACCAGTACAAATGGCTCTGGGACCTTTCACTCCACTGCGGTGCAGTCCCGGTCCCCAGGCAGAGATCTTCTGTCTAAATTAAAAGGGCTAATGTGTTTTGCCTCCCATGGAGACCTCGCCTTATAATTCCTGACCAATTTGAACCCGATCTTTTATGTTCCTCACCGTCTGTCCTTGACACAGAAGAGGAAGAATTCCAACAAAACTCCCCTAATTTAATTGAGGTGCCCAAAAATCTGTGACGTATCTCTTCTTCTTCTTTTTTTTTTTTTGTTGTTTACATGTTTATTTATTTTTGAGAGACAGAGAGAGAGAGACAGAGTGTAAGCAGGGGAGGGACAGACAGAGAGGGAGACACAGAATCCGAAGCAGGCTCCAGGCTCTGAGCGGTCAGCACAGAGCCCGACGCGGGGCTCGAACTCACAGACCGTGAGATCATGGCCTGAGCCAGAGTCGGACGCTTAACCGACTGAGCCACCCAGGCGCCCCCCAGAATTACATTTTCATGAGACAGATTAATAAGAGAAAAAAAGCCCAGAGTTTTATTATACGCCCACGGAGGCCCAGTAATGAATTTGAGACCCAAAGAAATAACTAAGGCAGACAGTTTTCATACATTTTAGACAAAGAGACAATAAACTTGTGAGGAATTGACAGGATAAAGAAAACAGGTGTTTGGCTGTTAGTTAGTAGGGAATTCCAAGCAGAAGTTAGGCTGAGGTGGTAGGTTAAGAAAAAAAAGTAACAAGATTTGTTTCTACAGTTTTCTCAGCTTTCAAGTTCCCGTCTCTGAGGATAAGGATGCCTTTTTACTTCTTAGCACAGGGAGGATAATTTTTACATAAGAGACTTGTTTCCTGCTTTTCAGAGGACAGAGGAGGGTCTGAGTGTTCTTGCACCGGCTGTTTCTTAAGTAACTTTTATTTTAAATAATCCATATGCCAGGGGCGCCTGGGCGGCTCAGTCGGTTAAGCGTCCGACTTCAGCCAGGTCACGATCTCGCGGTCCGGGAGTTCAAGCCCCGCGTCAGGCTCTGGGCTGATGGCTCGGAGCCTGGAGCCTGCTTCCGATTCTGTGTCTCCCTCTCTCTCTGCCCCTCCCCCGTTCATGCTCTGTCTCTCTCTGTCCCAAAAATAAATAAACGTTGAAAAAAAAAATTAAAAAAAAAAGTTTTTTAATCTTTATTTATTTTTGAGAGAGAGAGAGACAGAGTATGAGCAGGGGAGAAACACAGAGAGAGGGAGACACAGAATTCAAAGCAGGTCCCAGGCTCCGAGCTGTCAGCACAGAGCCCGACGCGGGGCTCGAACTCACGAAACTGTGAGATCATGACGGGAGCAGAAATTGGACACTTAACCGACTGAGCCACCCAGGTGCCCCCATGAGCAGGCTTTTAAAAGGCTAAAACAAGCGGTGTCTGGGTGGTGTAGTCGGTTGAGTGTCCAACTCTGGATCTCAGCTCAGGTCATGATCTCAGAGTTCGTGAGTTCGAGCCCCGCATCAGGTTCTGTACTGATGGTGTGGAGCCTGTGTGGGATTCTGTTTCTCCTTCTCTCTGCCCCTCCCCAACTTGTGCGGGTGCGTGCTCTCTCTCAATAAATAAATAAACTTTTAAAAAAGCAAATAAAATAAAATAAAATGAAATGAAAGGTTACAATAAGCTTTGCAAGCACCACCTGCTTTCGAGCTACCGGAGGGTTCAAAACCTTTTCCTTTCCTTGTGCACGAAAGGGACAGTCACGCCCTGAACCTTAGCCAACGACATTTATTTGCAAACTTCACACACGGTCTGAAGTCTTCAAAGTTAAGAAGGGGGCCACAAGGACACCATCTTCTTGCTTCTGTTCTCTTACGTTCTGAAGCTGCTGTCCTCACAATTGAGGCTCCTCTAGAAGGACGAAACCTGAGCACCGGGAAAACGCCCGGGCTGACTTCTCTGCAAAAGTACGAGCTACACACTCTGTAAAGCTTGCGGCACAGGTGCAGGAAGTCCGTTCTGCCTCCGCAGAAAAATGACCCCTCTTTCCCAGACTCTTGCCACCCCGATGTCCTTGTAACATGGCAACAGTCCTCTCCGGAACCAGAGAAATTAAGTTGGGGAAACAGCAGCTGCACGTTAGATGAACAGTTGGGGCTTTGGGAGACCCAAGGTGGCTGCGTGGTTCTTCCCGGCTCCCTGGGAAGACCCCATTTTTTGGTTTTTGGATTTATTCGCCCCCTCTAGTACATTTAAGAGGACTCAACTTAGGCATAGGCATCGGTGGGGATACTTCTACACAATGGCAGACATGGTCTATCGGCAACGTCTGGCCTGTCAGGTCCATGATTCTGGAAAAACTGTTTTTTGTCTCCAGGGGCCACAGACCTTTTCCCACTGAACCCCTGCAGCCAGACCCCATTCACTCACCACTCAGAGTGGGTTATCGATACGTTCTTGTTACTGTCTGTTGTTTTCCCGACGGCTTGAAGACTTCCCCTGCCCTCACGCTGGGAGAAAAGCCGTTGGAGGATGAGGTTCCCGCTTGGGGTGTACCTTTGCCAACCTGACAGCAAAGAGCCACCGTCAGAGGCAAATGAGTGCTTCTTTGGGATCAAAGAACTGAAGTTCAAGAAGCACAGATTTCGGCAATTGTCAGAAAAGTGTGCCATCTGCGGGATAAAAGCAACCGGTCAGCAAGGGTCTGACTCTTGCTTTTGGCCCGGGTTGTGATCTTACGGTTCATGCGTGAGTCCGAGCTTTTCATCAGGCTCCTCACTGACAGCGTGGAGCCTGCTTGGGATTCTCTCTCCCTCTTTCTCTCTGCCCCTCCCCCGCCCACTCATGTACTCTCTCTCTCTCATTCTCTCTCTCAAGAATAAGTAAATAAACTTAAACAAAAAGAGAGAGAGAGCCAGCTGCAACGAATTCTTATTCAACATGTCTCTGAAGGCAAGGGAAATAAAAGCAAAAATGAACTATTGGGACCTCATCAAGATAAAAAGCTTCTGCACCGCCAAGGAAACAATCAGCAGAACTAAAAGGCAACCGACGGAATGGGAAAAGATACTCACAAACGACATCTCAGATAAAGGGTTAGTATCCAAAATCTATAAAGAACTTTCCAAAGTCAACACCTGAAAAGCAAATAATCCAGTGAAGAAATGGGCAGAAGACATGGATAGAAACTTCCAGAGACATCCAGATGGCCAACAGACACATGAAAAGATGCTCAACATGGCTCATCATCAGGGAAATACAAATCCAAACCACAATGAGATACCACCTCACACCGGTCAGAATGGCTAAAATTAACGACTCAGATGACAGCAGATGCTGGAGGATGTGAAGAAACGGGAACCCTCTTGCACTGTTGGTGGGAATGCAAACTGGTGCAGCCGCTCTGGAAAACAGTGTGGAGGTTCTTCAAAAAGTTAAAAATAGAATTACTCTACGACCCAGCAATAGCACTGCTAGGAATTTACCCAAGAGATACAGGAGTGCTGAGGCATAGGGGCACATGTCCCCTATGTTTATAGCAGCACTTTCAACAACAGCCAAATGATGGAAAGAGCCTAAATGTCCATCAACCGATGAATGGATAAAGAAGATATGGCTTATATATACAATGGAATACTACTTGGCAATGAGAAAGAACGGAATCCTGCCATTTGCAACAACCTGGATGGAACTGGAGGGTACTATGCTAAGTGAAATAAATCAGTCAGAGAAAGACAGAGATCGTATGTTTTCACTCATATGTGGAATTTGAGAAACTTGACAGAAGACCATGGGGGAAGGGAAGAGGAAAAATGCAGTTTCAAACAGAGAGGGAGACAAACCGTAAGAGATTCTTAAGTACAGAGAACAAACTGAGGGTTGATTGGGGGGTGGGGGTGGAGAGGGGAAAGTGGGTGATGGGCATTGAGGAGGGCACCTGTGCGATGAGCACTGGGTGTTGTATGGAAGCGATGAACCACGGGAATCTACTCCTCAAGCCAAGAGCACACTGTATCCACTGTATGTTAGCCAAGTTGACAATAAGCAATTAAAACAATTAAAAACTAAAGATATTATTTTAGCTTAAAAAAAAATAAAATAAGATAACATAACATAACATAACATAACATAACATAACATAAAATAGAGAGAAAATGAAATTGTCAGTTGGTACTAACACATCGATGGGCTATTAATTAGTATTAACAAATGAAAACGTTCTCAGCCTGCATTAGTTAGCCAGTCTGCGCTCAGAAAGTCCAAACCCAGGTTTCATGATCGGGATGCCCCTTGCCCTGTTGACTTCTCAAACAATTGCTTGTAGAAGAGTTGCCGCTCTGCCCTGTCCAAAGATTTTGGCCCAGTTTAAACAGACAGGAAAGGCGGTCTCTCCGTAATGGTCCCTCTGGCTCTGTTCTAAAATGGTTCCGGTCACGTCCATTTTTCACACCTTCCACCATCTCCAGTAAGCAAGACGCCTATTCACAAGGCAAATCACACGAGCCTTAAGCACAGCTTTGCAAACGTCTTGGAATTATCACCGTCCCTGTCACCCTCAGTCATCAGGCCTCGTCAAGGGAACTAGTAGGATCCTTGCACTTAAAATGTCTAAACTCACCGAAGTTGCTGGATGCCTCTGGCCTAAGATACTGCCTTTGTGCTTGCTGACTGTTTCAGGCACGTTTACTTGTGATAGGAATCAATACCGGCAAGAGACCACTTCACTTGCGAAAGTCCAAACGTCTGTCTAAAACCCCCCTCAGGTTTGATAATTTGCTAGAAGTATTCACTGAACGTTGTTATGGTTATGGTTTATTACAGGGAAAGGACACAGGGAAAGTCAGCCTAGAGAAGGGATGCACGGGGCAGAGGCCACGCATGAAGCTTCTGGTTGTCCTCTCCTGTGGAGCCACAGGCAATGGCCTTCTCTCCTACCAGCCACAGACCGTGACAATAGGCATAGGCTAATGCCAACCAGGGAAGTCACCCTAGTCTTTGGTGTCCAGAGTACTTATTGGAGCTTGGTCCCACACCACACAGGTTGCTGGCCTTCCGTCCCCAGCCTTTTCCAGATGTCAGCTAATACTGTAGACTCCAGTTCCTCTGGAGGTCGGAGCTGAC
Organism: Lynx rufus; assembly: GCF_022079265.1. NCBI lineage: Eukaryota > Metazoa > Chordata > Mammalia > Carnivora > Felidae > Lynx > Lynx rufus. The sequence goes on along the minus strand of NW_025814867.1, from coordinate 7,181,297 downwards.
AGCATGGCCCAAAGCCACCACCATAAGTCATATTGTCAGATTGTCCTTTGTCCAAAGCTCCCAGGCAAACAAAGACATTTCTACAGGCAGGACATCCTGGGGGACTGGAGATCCCTCCTAGGAGCTGAGGCAAAGGCCAGACCTCTCTTTGGGTGAGGTTACTCCTTCACTACGCACCTTACAGAGACCAGTGAGTGACTTTTCAGTGTGACCTTCCCTGTGACAACGTCTGCCCCAACACCCACACCATCAGGCGTAAACTCTATTTTATCTGTTATGTTCATCTGCTGATTTTATCTGGTTGCTTATGGTTTCTACTCTCCATTAGGAATGTGAGCCTAATTCTCTCTGCTTTATTCACCCCTGTGTCATCTGCACCATCCAACACCAGAAGCACCAGAATAGTGGCTCGCCCACAGTGAGCCGTGCAATGAGCGTGAAATACACACTGGATTTTCAAGTCTTCGTATTACAAAGAATGTAACATGCCTCACTGATAATTTGTCATATTGGTTATATGTTGAAATGGTATTTGGGACATATCGGGTTGTATAAAATGTATCGTTGCGGGGCGCCTGGGTGACTCAGTCGGTTAAGCGTCCGACTTCGGCTCAGGTCACGATCTCACCGTCCGTGGGTTCAGGCCCCGCGTCGGGCTCTGTGCCGACTGCTCGGAGCCTGGAGCCTGCTTCAGATTCTGTGTCTCCCTCGCTCTCTACCCCTCCCCCGTTCATGCTCTGTCTCTCTCTGTCTCAAAAATAAATAAACGTTGGCCCCCACTTGCGCGACCGGCCCCGGCGGGGCGGAAGGGCCCGGGCGGAGGAGTGGCTCTGTCCACGCGGCGTGCCGTGCCGTGAACTGGACTGCCGAGCTTCTGGGGCGGCGTCCAGCCGTCCCGCGCACCCCGCTCGCCCGCTGCGTCCCCGCTGCTGCCCCCGCAGCGCGCGGAGCCGGGACGCGAGTCATGGAGGAGATGCCGCCCCCAGGCTGCAGCAAGCCGCACCTGGAGAAGCTGACCCTGGGCATCACCCGCATTCTAGAATCTTCCCCAGGTGTGACAGACGTGACTATCATAGAAAAGCCTCCTGCTGAACGTCATATGATTTCCGCATGGGGACAAAAAAATAACTGCACGCTACCTGAGGATGTGGAGAATTTTTACCTGACGACCAACGGCTTCCACATGACGTGGAGCGTAAAGCTGGATGAGCACACCATTCCGCTGGGCAGTATGGTTATTAACAGCATCTCAGAACTGACTCAACTCAACCAGTCTTCTGTGTATTCACTCCCTAATGCACCAACTCTGGCAGACCTGGAGGATGACGCACTGGAAGCCAGCGAGAACCAGCCAGAGAAGCCTCACTTTGATTCTCGAAGTGTGATGTTCGAGCTGGATCCTTGCGACGGGAACGGGAAAGTCTGCCTTGTCTACAAAAGAGGGAAGCCAGCATTGGCGCAAGGCGCCGAGATTTGGTTCCTGGACAGAGCGTTATACTGGCATTTTCCCACAGATACCTTTACCGCTTACTATCGCCTGCTCATCACACACCTGGGCCTGCCACAGTGGCAGTACGCCTTCACCAGCTACGGCATTAGCCCGCAGGCCAAGCAATGGTTCAACACGTATAAACCCATCACCTACGACACAAACCTACTCGCAGAAGAGACCAACTCCTTCCTGAACAAGCTGGATCCCAGCAGAGTGTTCAAGAGCAAGAACAAGACCTTAAGCCCCAAAAAGAAAGGGCCTGTCCAGCCTGCAGGTGGCCAGAAAGGGCCCTCAGGTCCTCCTTCCACCTCTAAATCCTCTTTCAGTCCTGGAAACCCTGTCCGCAAATGAGCACCTCCACATCCCTGCCAGCCCCACAGCGATGATTTCCATGCACAGATGGCCCAAGCCTCCGATTCTGTGTGTGGCACCACAGGCCTCTTTGCCGTCTAAGTGAGCCAAATCCTAGTCCTTTTACTCCTGTTGGCATTAGCCAGGAGTTCAAGGGCATTCTCAGGTCTCCCCCAGAGTCCTTTCCTCACCCCCAGCCTCCAAAAGCTGTGGAGAGCTTCAGAACTTACTAAGTAGCTAAATAATCTGTTCAGGGCTTTCCCCTCTCCCCACCCCCACTCCTCTGCATCCCTCAGCTGTGATTAGAGAAGGCCCCTGAGGAAATCGCTGGTTTTGACCCATGAGACATTAGAACTGTATTCTTCAGTTAGTAACCACTAGCCACATGTGGCTGTTTATATGAAAAATTCAGTTCCTCAATTGCATTAGCCATGTTGTGAGTATTCATATGACTAGTAGATCCTGTATTAGACAACACAGAGATAATGGAACATTTCCATCATCACAGAAAGTTCTGTTGGGCAGCACTGCGTTAGAATATTTTCATGCTGCCCTTTCTTGGTTCATTTTTGTTAGAAAATGTGGATACCTTAATTTGATGGGTCATAATGGTCCATGAAAATTCTTGAGGATACAATTGTACATGTTCTTTTTATTTTTCATAAGTAATTCTCTGCTCCCTTTTCAGATTGCTATAATTTTTTTTTAAGAGGAAGTGATCTGCTGTACTTGAACCGTTTAAAAACAAAAACTCCCAAGTATTGTCTACAGGACTCTTCATAAAGAATTTTGGTAAAACCACTGTTGACAAGAGCTTTCCACCTGCTCTGCCTTCTAACTGCTTCCAACAATTCATGGAGTGGCAGAAAGGGACAAAGAGGGACCAAGCTGTCAAGGATGAGAGCTGAAGTCTTAGTCTTTTAGAAATATTTTTCTTCCCAAACCGATCAAACCAAAGGGAGAACCAATAGTACCAGATAAGTGATTCCAGCCTGTGGCTGCTACTCCAAAACAAGTCAGGGTCAGAAGGGGATTGAGAAGTCCTGTCATCCTCTCCTGTGGCAAGCACCCTTCCTCTAGGGCTTGTTGAGTCCCGTGAGGTACTTTGAAGTCAGGCCTGGCCCCGTTCTGCTTTCCACAGGTGAGGCAGCAGAAGACCCAGGAGGGCAGCAGAGCCCTTCACATCAGCAGGAGCCCTCTTAGGATATAGCAGAGGATGGGGGTTCTGGTGAGGAAAGGAGAGCATGAAGACTCGGGCAGCTAGCTGATGTGTAGGACCCAGCACAGAAGATGTCCAGAAATTAGGAAAATAGTACCATTAAAGGCACTGATGGGGCGCCTGGGTGGCGCAGTCGGTTAAGCGTCCGACTTCAGCCAGGTCACGATCTCGCGGTCCGGGAGTTCGAGCCCCGCGTCAGGCTCTGGGCTGATGGCTCGGAGCCTGGAGCCTGTTTCCGATTCTGTGTCTCCCTCTCTCTCTGCCCCTCCCCCATTCATGCTCTGTCTCTCTCTGTCCCAAAAATAAAAAATAAACGTTGAAAAAAAAATTAAAAAAAAATAAAATAAAATAAAGGCACTGAAATGTTCTCCCTTTCTTCCATGGTCTCTCACATCTTGTTATGGTGGATTTTTATTTTCTACTTAATACTGTTCTAAGTAACAAAAAATTTAAATTCTAAATTATTAGCATTAGCTTTATTCATCTTTGTATTATGCAATTCCAGTTTTAAACTACAACTAGAAGGGCAGTGAACTCGTGTAGAATCATCAAAATTAGATAATTTGCATTTCATAGTTTATGTGCACATATTGTACGTATATGTATTTTGTCCTTACTAGAACACTGGAAACACTGCCAAAACAAAACAAAACAAAAAAACCTATCTCAATTATTCACTTCTTCGTATGTACACATTCTTATTCTTTCAGCTTACTAATGAGTAAGGAAGGACTGAAAGAACTATGGGCTGCCTTTTGTTTTCGTTTTTTCTTGTCATCATACTCAGCATAAGTGGATGGCTAATGAAGTGAGTAAATGGCTAATGACATGAGTACAATAAAAACTTTAAAATAAATAAATAAATAAATAAATAAACGTTTAAAAAAATTTTTTTTAAATGTATCATTGAAATTTATTTTGCCTGTTCCTTTTTTATAAACTCATTTAATGTGGCTACTAGAAAATTTAACATTACATATGTGGCTCAAATTTGAGGCTTGCAATGTATATCAGCACTGAACTCGAAGAAGAGATGTGAGCAAACTTTTTCTGTAAACGATCAAATAGTATTTTAGGCTTCGTGGGCCAGATGGTCTCTGTTCACCCCTGCTGTTGTAGCATGAAAGCAGCCGTAGACAATACTGAAACAAATAGGTATGGCTGCGTTCCAATAAAACTTTATTTATAAAAACAAACAGCGTCACAATCTGGCCTAAGGGCACAGTTTGTGAACCCCTGACCTAGAGCACTGTTTAGTCCAGAGTAAATGTTCAGTAAATATTGAGCAAATGAATAGAAAGGAGGCTCATATGACAGAGCCTCGTGAGCCAAAGGGAGCCTGTAAGCTCATGAGGAAGGTAATTAGTGGCCAGAGAATGTAGGGCCTACTGCACATGAATTTCATTGTATGTCACTGGAGGGTTTTAAGCAGGATAGTGATAAAATCTGATAGCTGGCCATAAAAGGTCACTGAGGGGCACCTGGGGGCTCAGTCAGTTAAGTGTCCGACTTCGGCTCAGGTCATTGTCTCACGGATCTCGGGTACGAGCCCCACATCAGGCTCTGTGCTAACTTTGTGTAGCCTGCTCAGGATACTCTCTTTCCCTCTCTCTCTGCCCCTCCCTCACTTGCACACATGCTCTCTCTCTCTCTCTCTCAAAATCAATAAATACCCTTAAAATAATAACAGTAAAAGGTCACTGGGATAGACGGCATCCGGACCTGCCCCCTTCACCCCTGCCAGAACTCATTCACCCAGCTGCTGAAACGGTTGACCTGAGCTCTCTCTTTCCAAGGATTGCCTGGGGCTGGGAAAAACTACCTTGCCCAAGGCTGCACCCCCCTTCCTGGAGCCAACGTGCATGCAACACCACCGATGAAAGAACGTGAAAAGCTGGGCCCCTGCGCAGACAACACGGAAGGGCTACCCCAGCTTCAAACCTCTGCAGGATTGACAGCTGTGAGCCTTGTGCTGGCTGCATTGCAATTCGACGGTCTCCCCCCCCCACCCCCCCAAGGAGTCTTTCTCTTCCCATCCTTTCCCCACACCTCTTGGGCTTGGGGCGCTCTCCAGAAGGCTTCCTGTATGCAAATCTGCATCTCAGAAAGCAAACCTGAAATGGGACTTTGGCGCTGATTACCTTGCTGGTTGTAGGTAAAGATGGCCCCTGAGGAGCTGTGGCAGTGCAACTGTCTGAACGGTCCCGGGGGCTGAGCTGGTGGATGGTGGATGGAGGGAGGGGATCTCCTGATGGGTGTGGAGTGTCAGGCCTTTAGAGGTTCGGAGTAGTAACTGTAGCAACTGTAATGCGATGGAAATTGATCCTGGCGGGAGCCTCTAAAGCATACCAAGGGTGAAAGCCAGAAGGTCTCCTTGGCAGACCTTGGACTCTCATCTCCCGCATCCAGGGGGCAGAAAAGGCCCTGGAATAGTTTCCTATTGCTGGCTTAGAACAACACAAATTTACTCTTCTCCAGTTCTGAAGCTCAGAAGTCTGAAGAGAGTCTTTGGGGCTAGAGTCAAGGTACCGTTGGGGCTGGTTCCTTCCACAGGCTCCGGAGGGGAGAACCCATTCCCTTGCCTTGTCTGCTTCTCAAGGTCACTGCGTGTTCTTTGGCTTATGGCCCCACCCCTCCTGCCTTCAGAGCCCATCAGTCCAGCTTCTGCTTCTGTGCCCACACCTCCTTTTTCTGACTTGCAGCCTCTTGCCTTTCTTGTGATTAGATTGGGCCCATTGAAGTAATCCAGGATAGGGACGCCTGGGTGGCTCAGTCGGTTAAGCGTCTGACTTGGGTTCAGGTAATGGTCTTGCGGTTCATGAGTTCAAGTCCTGCATCGGACTCTCTGCTGTGAGCACAGAGCCCGCTCAGGATCCTTTGTCTCCCTCTCTCTCTTCTTCTCCCCCACTTGCATACTCTCTCTCTCTCTCTCTCTCTCAAAAGTAAATAAGCTTTTAAATAAATAAATAATCCAGGATAATCTCCCCATTTCAGAATCCTTAATATACTCACATCTACAATGTCCCCCTTGCCACATAAGGTAACACATTCACAGGTTCCAGAGATTAGGAGGTGGACCATTTTTCAGCCCACCACAAGGTTGGACGAGGGGGTACAAGCAAAGAAAGGGTCAAGAATGATCTCAAGGTTTTGGAGTCTGAGCAACTGGAAGGATGAGTGGCTATAACCAGAGATGGAGAAGACAAGGAGCTGAGAGATTCAGCCAGACCTTCTCTGGAAGTGGAATCTTGCCACTTCTCCCGAAGGCTTCCTTGTGTTCAAAGATAATTTTGTGGGGGAGGGCGCCTGGGTGGCTCAGTCGGTTAAGTGTCCAACTTCAGTTCGGGTCATGGTCTCACAGTTTGTGAGTTCGAGCCCCACATCGGGCTTTGTCCGAGCCCGCTTTAGATCCTCTGTCCCCTCCCCGGCCCCCACTCATGCTCGTGCTCTCTCAAAAATAAATAAGCATTTTTATAAAAAGATAATTTTCAGGACACGGTAAGGTCTCATGACTCATGCAGCTGTAACAAATGAACACGTGTTGAAGGATGTATTTTATTCGTATCAACTGACGGAACCAAGCAGACGGTATGACTGATTCAAAGGAAAACTCCAAACGGCACAAATTTACCCGGAGTGAAGGAACTCCGACATGAATTACAAAAGGAACGAAAGGCGGGGAGGAAGTCGATTAAAATCACTACCGGCCAGGGCAGCAGTTATGTATCAGTAACTCACCTGTTAGGAAGGGTTTCAAGGTCACTCCAACACAATGAACAGGGCTAGAATCTAGTGGCCCAGAAAGGCGTGTTGTTGGTGGTGCATAATTGTCTGTGAGATACATTCCCCCCTCCACATCTGATCCCTCTCTCAGAACTCAACAGGCAATTCCCAGGGAGGGCCGGTTAAGTTTCCGGCAGGAGGGGAATGGGGAGGTAGGCTCGAGGTCAGCGGGCAAAGATCTAACAAAGAACGGCGCAAAGAAACACAACAGTGACACATTGTAACACAAACCTTTTGTGCTGTATTTCTCTGGAAGTTCTTAACCGGGTGCTCTTTGTTTACAGAGAAACTTCAGGGACTGACTATCTGGGTCCCCGCCCCAAATTCCTATGCGAAAGCCCCACCCTCCCAGCCCGATGGTGTTTGGAGAGTAACTAGGGTTGGATGAGGTCATGAGAGTGGGGCCCCCATTGACAGGATTAGTGCCCTTTTAAGAAGAGGAAGAGAGATTAGGACTCTCCTTACACCCCCCCCCCACTGTCATGTGGGGACCCAGCAAGCTAGTAAGAGGTCCTCACCAAAGAATCAAATCTGCAGGTACCTTGATTTTGGACGGCTCAGCCTCCAGAACTGTGAGGAAAAAAAAAAAAAGTCCTGTTCTCTAAGCTATCCATCCAGCCCATGGCATTTTGTCATGCCTGACTAATATAGAAGCTATTGCTTTTTTTTTTTTTTTTTTTTTTGGTCCAGTCACTTTGTAATCAGCCACCTGGTGACATTCTACATTCCACACAAGTGCAATTAGACCAGACTGAACAAAAACAAACTTCATGCATCCATTCTCCTGGCCGTGATCGCTTTGGAACCAAGAGCGCATTCCTTTTACGCAGCTGCTCCCGGGCAGCCCGAGAGCCCTTCCTTCGCTGTGGCTAAAGTGGAGGGAGGTACCATGGTTTCTATAAATAAGTACTAAATTTACCAGAACAATCTCTCATATGCTCTCTTTTCCTTCGTCTCTTCTTCTAAGCAGTTACCACGCATGAGCGGGAGAGAATGAGTGAACTCTGCTGTGCAGGAACTTCGGCAGAGCAGAAGATACAACCCAGCACCGGACAGAAAATCTTAGACGCCCATCCCTACATTTGCTGTCAAGAGTAGAGTGTATCGGGACAAAAACAATTTTCTTCTGCTGGCCGAGGGTCAGTGCTGGGGCCTGTGCATTAACTAACAACAAGCAGATTAAGAGGAGAGAAGACATGGGGGCGTCTAGATGGTTCAGAAGGTTCAACGTCTGACTTCGGCTCAGGTCATGGTCTCGCGGTTCGTGAGTTCGAGCCCCGCGTCGGGCTCTGTGCTGACAGCTCAGAGCCTGGAGCCTGCTTCGGATTCCGTGTCTCCCCCTCTCTCTGCCCCTCCCCCACATGTACTCTGTCTCTCTGTCTCTCCAAAATAAATAAATGTTAAAAAAAAAAGTTTTTTAAATCATCTTGATGCCATGGAGGTGCATTGTGAATGCCTCCAGATGCAAAACCGTTCATGTAACAAGACTTTTTCAAAGGGCATTTCCTAGCTCAGAGATTTTAGTCAGAGCTCCATAGGTAAGAAAAACGCCGCCAAGAGCCCCCTCCCTCTCCCACCCCTAGTCTGGAATGAAGTCCGAGACTTACAGAAAGTTGGCGACCAAATTGGCTTTTCACCTTTAGCCCAACACGTGCCACCAGGCAGAAGCTTGGGACTGGAAGTTACACTGGAAAGAGGGTTTCTTGAAGCAAGACTTGTCCCTCCTCCTACCCTGGGTCCGATAGGGGGCCCTCAAAGAGGGCGGCCAGGAGAGCCCGGTCCCTGGGCTGCGTGCAAGCCCACTCAGGAGGACGTGCGTGCAGACACGAAGAAGGGGTAAGCACTTGTCTTGAGGTCACGTCGCCCTGGTGAGGAAATGACCCACCCATGGGTGGTGTCTCCAGTGCACCCACAGGGCAGTCCGCAAGAGGAAGTTTGGGCATCCAGCGTTTGGGCATCCGCCAACGCTTTTCTTCTCCCTCCGTCTCCTTCCCGCACCGTGAGCCTGGAGTGACAGTGGTTGGGTAAAGGGTAAAGAGGCTGAGTCCGGAGAAGAAAGAGAAATAACTCACTACCGATCCCTCCCTGACTTCCCCACCTGAGTTTCTAAGCGGAATCGGGACAGCCTTCCACAGTGCCGCCTTGCTCACCTCCCTGCCGCCCCCCACATCTGCCCAGTTTGCCCTTGGTGTTCTGACCCCTCCAGAGGCCAATTTCAAGGAAAAAGGGCAGGAGAGAGATTGCTGTTCTGGTACTTTCCTAAAGCATTGATTCCTGAGCTTGGCAGATGTTCAAGGCCGGCTCTTTCTATCACGGGGTGTTTTGAAGGTTCTTTGGGGACTCCCCGAAACTCCATACCTCCTGCAGTTACTGACACGTGGATGTACTTCTCAGCTTGCTCCGGATAATTCCCCTTTAGCCACTGGACCTAGAAGTTTACCCCACAAATATTCTCTCTTTGGGGTTCCCACTGGGCTCCTGGCAGCCCCCTTGGGTCTTTCATTCGAAGAGGTCTTTCTCCATCTCAAGGTACCCGGGACCCCACTATTCTCAATCATCCCAGCCTCTTTTCTAGGTCCATCCGCCTGAGACCAGACTTTTCTGCCGGGGCCCACATGGCGAGGCCTGGGGAGTGGCCGTGGAGAGGGGAGTTTATGGAGGCCATGTGGGCCTGCAGTCTGGGGTGTCCTCACACAGCCACAGTCCCCTCGTGGTGCAGGACAGAACAGGGACAGGAGGTGAAGAAAGGTGAGGCCAGGGTCCGTTTATATTGCTCCTGAGGCAAATGTTAAGGGAGGCGAGGGAGTGGAGGAGGCTGAGGTGTGCTCAGCAGCTCAGCAGGCAGAACCAGCAGGCCCTACCAGCCTGAGTGGGAGAGAGCTTTGTGCGTCCTGAGGGCAGGCAAGGGAGGGAGGGAGAGAGCGCTGTGGGGCGGGGCTGGGGACACCGGTGGGGCTGCTTCACTCAGAGCCTTGGGAGGCCTGGCCGGCTTCCGTCTCATCCCAGGCGAAGAGGGAAGCCTTGCGGTGGTCTGAGCACAGGGGCAGACCCCTCTCTTGCCGCCCTGTGACTGGGGGTGAGGGCACCAGAAGTAGGCACTCGAGGGAGAGTCGAGAGGCTAGTGTGGGAACGAGCGGTGGGAAGCGGTGGCCTGGGCTGGAGCGAGGTCACCCCGGGACCGCCCTGGACCTGCCCCAGCTTCCTGCATGTTCTCAACAGCCACTCTGTCACCGGAGAGTCACAATAACTCTGAGGAAAGGGAGGTTAGCCCTACACATTCTATACTTGGAGATGAGGTCAAAAGGCGCGGTGCCTGGAGTCAGATAACCTCGTCCTGGCTTCAAGTTTTTAGCCAGTGGACTCTAGAGCTTTGATGTGGTCTCTTTGCCTGGCTGGACAGGAACTGTCACCACAGCACAGATCACTCCTGTCCTGTTTACCCTATATGCCCCACCCCGCCCCTTCCCTCCGCTCGCACTTGTCCTCTCTCTCTCTCTCTCAACAATGAATAAACATTTTGACAAAAGGAAAGAAAAGTCATAGAGTGTCCTTCCGCTAGCCTGGATGCAAGAGGATGGCGTATAACTCCTTTCTAGCAGTCGGAGAAGAGTCAAAGTCTGATAAGGGAGATGTGGTGGGGCTGGGAGATATTAGAGTAGCTGTCTTTGGAAAATGTGTTCAGTGTGTCCCACGCACAAGCAAGGGACTTTTGGTACCTTCTGTTCAAGGAGGAAGGGATATATGTCACACTCTAGAAAGGTTGCCCTGTAACTTGGAGAAGATAAAGCTTTGAAGTTTTTTGAGGGTTGAGATAAGGCTTTGAAGTCAGAGGGTGAATTGATCGTTATGATGATAAATCACTTGTGTGTTTTATCTGCCTCATGTAGGCTCCATGAGGGGAGAGAGAGATAAAATCTCCAGTGCTTGGCCAAGAGCTCAGCACCTAGCAGCAGGGCAGAGCATTCTTGCAGAATAAATCCATGAGATGATAAAATGCAGTCTTCCGAGAGAGACGATGTGTCACTTGATGAGGTGCTGCCACCTTCTGGGCACTGGAGGCATTGCCGGCCATTTCCAAAGCTCCGGTTGTCCCCCTGCCTTTGCAACTCTGCGCCTCTCTTGCCAGAGGTGTTTTCCTGACCCCGATTTAACGATTTAACGACAACCCTGACTCCTATATTGGCTCCTACTTGACCAGCGAGAATTGTGAGGACCAGAGGACTTATGGACCAGAAGCATTTCTCCGGGTGCTTCCACGTGGCTTGGCTCGCGGCGGCTTCCGGCCAACGTCCTCAAGGGCATCCTTGGCGAATCCGGCAGCCCCTTCCGGCTCCTTTCCTTACTCCTGGGAGCACCGAACACCGTTGCTCTCTTCCTTCCTTGAAATGCGTTTCTCCCTCAGCGTCTTCCAAGACCAACTCCTCTCCTGGTTTCTGCCCTGCCTCCCTGGCTGCTGCCTCACTCTGCAGCGTCTCCCAGGTCTGTCCCCGAACCTGCTGCTCCTCGCAGAGCCCTGGGGGAGCACTCCTGCATCCCCTCTGCACACAAATGGCTGCCAGGTCTCCTGTCACCAGCCCAGAGGTCCGGATCCCACTACCTGGCCCCTGAAGACCGGCTCTGCCCTCATCTTGTCCGAAGTCAGCCGGTCCCCTCCGTCTCCCTTTCACCCTGGCCTCCCTCCCCCCTGACTCCCATCGCCTCCCCGCTGCCCCAGACGGGACAGCTGTTGACCGCCCCTGAGGACCCTTCTTCTCACGGCCAAGTACACCGAACGGTTGTCGCTTTGCCTAGACAGCACACCTTTTAGCACACTCAGGCACCTTTAAGTTCTTTCACGTTTCGTCTGTTTTACTTCCTGAGCACCACGCTGACGCAGCCCCTTTGTCCCCTCTTCTCTGCCACCAGCAAAATCTCCGTCACTTGGAACTTGGGCTGCTGGCACCAGCTCTCATCACCCGCCTCCTGTGATCCAAATTGTCCCTGAAATAGACCCTTCGCAATGGGGCCCAACCTCCTTGGCTGACACTCACCCCTCGGCCCCCGCCCACCCCCCAAGACCACTCTCCATTCCGCCATCCACCCTGCCCTCAACTCACACGGCACGTGTCACGCCCATCCACACCTGTGTCTGTGCCCACTCTCTTCCCTCTGCCCGGAAGCCCTTCCCTCACCAGCCCATCCCCACTGTACAGACAGGAAAACTGAGGCTCAGAGAGCTGATACGACCTGTCCAAGGCCGTAGAGCTGGCAAGTGTGGAGCTGGGGTTCCAGAGGTGGGCTTTCCGAACCCACTCCTTCACTGCTCCGCGGAGCCCCGGCTCTCCCGCAAGCCTCTAGCTCCCCACGTGTGATTTGGGGGGTGATGAAAGACTGGGCTCTTCCTGCTGTCACTTCCCCTAACCGGGATTTCTGGAGGCTGAGATGCTCTGAGGCTCCCTGCTGACCTGGGCCGTACTGAGCACAGCTTCCTAGGACCCCCCCTAGCCAGCCACACGGTGGAGAATGCTTAAGCCAGCCTCTGGGCGGACCCGGTGCCTCTTCCAAGTAGGCAGGCGTGGCCTCCCGCCCTCCCTCAAGTACTCCAGTTTGCCCTCGATTACTTTTCTATTCCTGTGAGGCCAGATATCGCAAACTTTGTAGGATAAGTGACACCCTTTATTAGCTCACAGTTCTGTAGCCAATACAGAAGGCCGGCACGGCAGAGTTGAGCTCTCTGCTCGGGGAATCGCAAGGCTGGAACGAGGCTGAGCCTCGCCTGGACACTGAAGGAAACTCCTCTTCCAAGTTCATTCAAGACGGTGACAGAATTCGGCTCCCATAATTACTGGACTGAGGTCCCCATTTCCTTGCTGTCAGCCAGGAGGCTCTCTCAGTTCTTTAAGCACCACATTCCTTCTCAGATGGTCCCTCCATTTGCAAGTCGGGGAAGGTGTGTCAAATGTCCCCTTGCCTGCAGTCAGCTGAAGAAAACTTTCCGCGAAGAAGAGCCTTCCCTGATTAGGTCAGGCCCACCCAGATGATCTCTTTATCATGATCTTAAGATCAACTGACTTGGGACTTTAATCACACATGCAAAATCCTTCACAGCAGTGCTTAGTGTGTAATGAATCCCAGGGGACAGGAATCTTGGGGGGCCATATTTATTATTTAATGTTTACTTTTGACACACAGAGAGAGCATGCATGAGTGGGGAGAGGGGTAGGGGCAAAGAAAGAGGGAAACAGAGGATCCGAAGTGGGCTCCACGCTGACAGCAGAGAGCCCCATGCAGGGCTCGAACCCACGAAGTGTGAGATCATGGCCTGAGCCGAAGTCGGATGCTTCACCGACTGAGCCACCCAGGCTCACCATTCCATCTTTAGAATTCTGCGAACTAAGGGACGCCTGGGTGGCTCAGTCGGTGAAGCATCTGACTTCGGCTCAGGTCACGATCTCACAGCTCATGAGTTCGAGCCCCGCGTCCAGCTCTGTGCTGACAGCTCAGAGCCTGGAGCCTGCTTCGGATTCTGTGTCTCTGTCTCTCTGTCCCTCCCCCCCGCCCTCATGCTGTCTCTCTCTGTCTCTCAAAAATAAATAAATATTAAAGAATTCTACCAACTATATCCTATAAGACCTGCTCAAATTAATCTGTACTCAGCAGAGCTAGACGGTGCACAAATGGGTTATACTTGACCCCGTGATTTCGGGGACTCCTTTAACAACACCCCTCTCTCCACCCTGGGCTTAGTCAGATTTTCCCAGCTCCCTGACTACAATTAGGCCATATCTTGTCCAAAGTCAGCCTGTCCGCCCGCCCCCCCCCCCGCCCTGTCCCCCATTCACCCTGGCCTCCCCCCAACTCCCATCGCCGACCCGCTGCCCCAAGCCGGACAGCTGTTGACCGCCCCTGAGGACCCTTCTCCTCACGGCCAAGTACACTGTGCTGTTCCCCACTAACTCAGTCAGCTCAGGCCGCCAGAACAAAATACCAGACTGAGTGGCTTACAGAACAGAAGTTAATTTTGTCACAGTTCCGGAGGCTGGGCATCCAAGATCCAGGCAATGGCCAGTTTGGTTTCTCCTGAGGCCTCTCTCCATGGCTTGCTTGCAGACGGCCATTTTCTCGCTGTGCCCTCACCGGGCCTTTCCTCTGTGCTCGTGCATTTCTGGTGTCTCTTTCTCTTCTTACAGAGGACACTAGTCCTACTGGGTCAGGACCCTCATTGGCCTCATTTTACCTCAGTTACTTCTTTAAAGGTCCTGTCTCCGGGGCGCCTGGGTGGCGCAGTCGGTTAAGCGTCCGACTTCAGCCAGGTCACGATCTCGCGGTCTGTGAGTTCGAGCCCCGCGTCGGGCTCTGGGCTGATGGCTCGGAGCCTGGAGCCTGTTTCCGATTCTGTGTCTCCCTCTCTCTCTCTGCCCCTCCCCCGTTCATGCTCTGTCTCTCTCTGTCCCAAAAATAAATAAACGTTGAAAAAAAAAAAAATTTAAAGGTCCTGTCTCCAAATACGGTCACATTCTGAGGTCTGGGGGTTAAGGCTACAATAATGAATCTGAGGGGGACATCATTCAGCTTCTAACACCCCCCATCTCTTCCCGTCAAGTGCCTCCTTATTTGGGGGAGTCGGTTCACAGGCCGCCTCCTCCGTGAAGCCACCCGGGTACTCCCACTTGGAGTTTGCTTCTCCCTCCCTGGGCCCCTCAACACCAAGCCGGTACCTCTGCCCTCACCGGGTCCATTTCCCACCGCACTGTGGGTCCCATGACAGGTTCCGCGGCCAACGAGCTGCTGCGTCCTGGGAATGGTCCGGAACGAAGATCCCGAACTAAGACGCTAGGGTGCAGAGAACCGAGAGACCGTTCAGAGGTCACGTAAATAGGAAGCGACAAGCTGGCGATCTGATCCCAGCTGTGTGACACCAGATCCCACGCTCCCAGACCACGCTCCGCTGCCCCTCACGCGGTAGCCGCATTCCTAGGGCAGGAGGGTGGCCGCTCGCCCCTCAAGCCGGCCCTCCCCTGGGGCTGACAGCAACGCTTCGAGGCCTGCACGATGATTATCCCCACCTTGTAAATGACGACACTGAGGAAGAGAAGGACAAGTAACTCGCCAAGCTCACACAGCTGGTGGGTGTCACGGGCAGGATTCGAACTCAGGCAGTCTGCCTCGTAATCATTCCTGGACGCCGCCCCTCCTGAAACTTGCCCCAAGTCTGCCACCAGCCGCTCATCTGAGCTCTGCCACCGCGTGCCAGCTCTGCAGGGAGACCATGAACTTCCGGCCAATCCCGCTTGGAGGGAGGGGCTGACGGAGGAGCAGCGCCCCCCCCCCCCAAGGAGGGACTGGCCCCTGAAAACAACAGCCTGCCCTCTCCACCCTCCCCGCGAGGCCCCTCCCCCTTGCGACGAAGATCAATTAATCAGCACAGACATTCAACCTCCGTGTATTTATTTATTTCCAGCCTCATTCCCCGGATGGTTTGAGGAAGCCGTGCAGTGTGGCCACCAAAGATGCTCTGATAAATCGTGACTTGATGGCCTTGTAACTGACACCTTGATGATGTGGCACTGTGGGATCATTACACATAGGGTGACCAGCTTGTGACGGTGTTCTTGGAGGCTCCCAGCTTTAAAACTGAAAGTTCTTGGGGTGCCTGGGTGGCTCAGTCGGGTAAGCGTCTGCCTTCAACTCAGCTCATGATCTTGTGGTTCGTGAGGTTGAGCCCTGCACCGGGCTGTCTGCTGTCAGCACAGAGCCTGCTTCAGATCCTCTGTCCCCTCTCTCTCTGCCCTTCCCCCCTTGTGTGCACACTCTCTCTCTCTCTCTCAAAAATAAAGAAACATTTTTTTAAAAAGTAAATAAGGGGCACCTGGGCGGCGCAGTCGGTTAAGCGTCCGACTTCAGCCAGGTCACGATCTCGCCGTCCGGGAGTTCGAGCCCCGCGTCAGGCTCTGGGCTGACGGCTCAGAGCCTGGAGCCTGTTTCCGATTCTGTGTCTCCCTCTCTCTCAGCCCCTCCCCCGTTCATGCTCTGTCTCTCTCTGTCCCAAAAATAAATAAACGTTGAAAAAAAAATAAAAAAAAAATAAAAATAAAAAGTAAATAAAATAAAACTGAAAGTCCTTTATTCTGGGAACCTCACAGAGACAGACCCTCATGACGCAGGACGCAGCGCACAAAGTCTCCTTGCTAGACTATGGATGTAGCTCGGAGCTTCCTAACAGCCAAGGCAAAGAGGGGAACATGCGCTGTTATGAGATTTTCAGTGTCGGTAGCAGTGCAAAAGAACTTTCCACAAGGATGTGTCCAGTATGTTTCTTTTTTTTTTTTTTTAATTTTTTTTTTCCAACGTTTATTTATTTTCGGGACAGAGAGAGACAGAGTATGAACGGGGGAGGGGCAGAGAGAGAGGGAGACACAGAATCGGAAACAGGCTCCAGGCTCCGAGCCATCAGCCCAGAGCCTGACGCGGGGCTCGAACTCACGGACCGCGAGATCGTGACCTGGCTGAAGTCGGACGCCCAACCGACTGCGCCACCCAGGCGCCCCGTGTCCAGTATGTTTCTACGGAGCACTCAAAATGTGGCTCGTGTGATGGTGTAACTGGATTTTTAATTTTACTTCATTTCCCTCCATTTAAACATAAGCAAGAATCCCCTATGGCTAGTGGTGACTACATTGAAAAGCACGGTGTATTAGATAAGAACAAACCAGAGGCTCAGGAAAAGCCCGGGGAGCAGGCAGAGGGGTAGAAAAGGACAGGGGAGGGGCGCCTGGGTGGCGCAGTCGGTTAAGCGTCCGACTTCAGCCAGGTCACGATCTCGCGGTCCGGGAGTTCGAGCCCCGCGTCGGGCTCTGGGCTGATGGCTCGGAGCCTGGAGCCTGTTTCCGATTCTGTGTCTCCCTCTCTCTCTGCCCCTCCCCCGTTCATGCTCTGTCTCTCTCTGTCCCAAAAATAAATAAACGTTGAAAAAAAAAAAAAAAAAAGAAAAGGACAGGGGAAGCCAAAAGAGGGAGTGGATGTAAGAGAAGGGGTCCCCAGATGCCCCTCTCTCTGCCCCCAGGTTAGTGCAGCATGACTCACGCTGACTCGGTGGAAAAAGTGAGCAGTGCCTGGATCGCTCCCTGGCACCAGAGGGCATCCAGGATGTCAGAAGGGAGACCTTTTCTGCCAGGTAACAGAATGCACCTGCACGGCCTTAGACCCAGAGCCTGGGCAAAAGGCTTCCTTCTTGTGTGCTCGGGATGGTCCCCCTGACACCCCTCACCTTCCTGGTCTAAATGTCAGGATCTCCGAACCCTGCTAAGCACCTCGGGTTCTGGAAGGCCAAGAAGAGGGAGGCATGACACCCCCTCCCACCCCACCCCCTCACCCCGCTCCAGTCTGTCTGTGACTGGGAAGCTCATGACTCCAGGGTCAGAAATAACCCCACAGTCAGCTCGCCGCGTGCTACCCCTCCCTTTCCCCTCCGTTCCCAGAAAGTCTGGGCCCTGAGTCAGAGGGAAGAGCCCAAAAGTAAACAAGGACCCAGATAATCTGCTATGAAAACCACAGAACCATCCCGCGGAATTCTTTGATAATTCAGGGACACAGGGAAGAGTCGAAGCCTGGAAATTCAGATGTCTTTCCCCCAATCCAGCTGCACTCCGGACTGTGTAGACGGGTGCTGTGGGGCAGGAAGAGGAAGGAGAAGAGAGAGGAGATCCTTGGCACCGAGGGAATGGGGGAGAAGGAGAGCTGGGCTGACCCCTAGAAGTGTCCAGGCCAGGGGTGCCTGGGTGGCGCAGTCGGTTAAGCGTCCGACTTCAGCCAGGTCACGATCTCGCGGTCCGTGAGTTCGAGTCCCGCGTCAGGCTCTGGGCTGATGGCTCAGAGCCTGGAGCCTGTTTCCGATTCTGTGTCTCCCTCTCTCTCTGCCCCTCCCCCGTTCATGCTCTGTCTCTCTCTGTCCCAAAAATAAATAAACGTTGAAAAAAAAATTAAAAAAAAAAAAAAAAAAAAGAAGTGTCCAGGCCAGGAGCAGAGGAGGAGAGGGCACAGGCCTGCCCGCAGGAGGCCTCCAGTCCCCTGCACAGTGGACACACACACATCAGCAGTGGTCAGAGGCCAGTGTGGAGCGGGGGGGGGGGGGGGCAGCACATGGGATTAGGAGCCGTCCAGGTGTCAGATGCCCCTCTTTATTCATTCCCTCAAAATAGTCTGGGACACCCGCACCCCGCCCCAGAGCTGAGTCACTGACCCCAGTCCTCAGATGCAATTTGAATGAATGAAGCTGTCCCTACTCTTCTTCCCCTCCCAGCAGAAAGGACATGTAACTGATTCCCTGGGATGGAAGGGGAACTTCCACACGCCCTAAAAATAACTAAGCCACTTCATACTCTGAACTTAGCCTCTCTCCCCCGCCCCCGCCCCCGCCCCCACCTGGCCCACCCCATCGCCAGCAAGATAAAGGCAGCGGCTAGGGCTGGCAGAGGACAGAGACCCGAGCCAGGGCAGTGAGACGGCATCGAACGAGGCCAGCAGAACAGGACCGGCCGTGAACAAGAAGCCGGACGGGAAAGACAGACCCCCAAGCACCCCCTCAGCCAAGTGGGATCTCCAGGTGAGTCTTTTCCCTGTGTTTCCATGGCAGGCTGGCTCTCTGGGCTGGGATCCCCTCTGGGATGGCTCTCAGGGTAGTGTATATCAGGGGTAGCTCTGGGCAGAGGAAGGAGGTCGTAGGTGAATTGGGGGGGGGGTTCTGATATAAAGATTCCATGAGGAAATTAAAGGAGAATTAGCATGAGCCCCATGGCCCGTCTCAGAGTGGCTGCCACAGGCCTGAGTCCCACAGAAGAGACAGGTTCTTACCAGTCTGGCATAATCCAGAAAGGCTTTCAGGAGGAGGTGGCCTGGAGTTGCGATTTTTAAAACACATGTATGGAGCTCCTCAGGCCTCAGGGTTTCCTCTCAGGGGAGCCCCAGGCAGGCCCAAAGTCTGGAGGAAGGAGGGACCCAAGAGAGGTGAGAGGACATGGGGGCTGGAGGGTAGGAAGTAGGCCCAATTCCACCTAGTGAGGACAAACCCCATGCCCAGCTGTTGTGGGCGAAAGTCTTGGCATATCTGGCACCAGAATATC
The DNA here is from genome assembly GCF_022079265.1 of Lynx rufus. Lineage (NCBI taxonomy): Eukaryota > Metazoa > Chordata > Mammalia > Carnivora > Felidae > Lynx > Lynx rufus. The sequence continues at coordinate 7,162,354 of NW_025814867.1, read as the reverse complement.
TTCCCAGGGCTGGCCTGAGCCCAGCTCCCCACATATCATGGCCTAAAGCCTGGGGTGGGAGGCCGACTTTGCCCCAGGCCATGGTCTTGCCCAGTAGGAAAGCCCTTGGGGCAGATCTGGGGACACAAGGGGGGGAGACCAAATCTGAGTCTTCCCAGATGTTGAGGCCTGTGGAGGCGGCTGAGTCAAGGACAAGCAGACCTGAGAGAAAAGGTGGGGTCACCCTGAGAGGCTGGCCCAGCCCTAGGAGGCCAGGCTCTGGGGTTCAGGTCTGACCCTAAGTCTGATAGTCCGGTTCTGATTCCAACCACACCCCACGCCTGTCCCTGCCCTTTAGAAACTTAAGCCCCAGGAGTTTCAGTCCAGGCAGGGGCAGGGGTGAAAGGGCCAGGGGTCAGAAAACCTGCTTCAGATCTTGTCTTATGGAGCCCCTTGGAACAGCTCCTTCCTGTCTTTGGGCCTCAGTTTCCCCAGCTAAACAATGAGGGGGTTAGGTTCCTTGACCTCTGAGTGTCCTTAGTTCTGACATCCCTGGACCGATGATTCTAACAATTTGTAACCATAGCAGAGATTCTGCAGATTCCTGGGGTCGGCGGTGGGGCGGAATTGGTGACCTATACGTGCCATCTGCTCAGGCCGCACGGGTAGTGACAGGACAGGGAAGCATGGGTGGCCTTTTTTCCCATCAGAACTCAGAAACAAAAGGAACCACCCGGAGCATGCCCCGAGACTCCGGCTACAGGTTTTGTTCGACGTTTCCCTCCTCGGGGCTCTGATGTCTGGTGGGCGTGCCGGATGGCTACCTCAGAAGGAGGGTGACAGGCAGGTCTCAGGCCACCACGTCTTCTGAGGCAGCCACGAAGAGGATGTCCTGCCCCCCACCCGCTGCCTGTGTCCTTGCCCCTCCCCCCACCCCCAGGCCCCAGCCCTGGTCATCCTGCAGGCCAGGGGCCTGATATCCGCTCAGGAGGAGGGGGCAGGATCAGGGAGCCCCGGGCAGAGAAGATGAGGTGGGTGACGGAGCCCAGGGGCCCAGTGGCGAGCCTGAGCCTCCCGCCAGAGCCCAGGGCCATGCCGAGGCCAGGACCTCCGCTATATTTAGCACGAGCGTGGAGCTGAGCGGTGGGTCAGGGGCAGCGGGAGGGGGGACGTGCTTCTCATTCTTTCCCTACTGGCCTCTGAGGACTGTCAGTACACCTGTCACAAGACAGATAAGACACACAGAGGACAGAGACCAAAGAAGGGCTGGAGGGGTGGGAGGCCGTGGGGAGGGGGGCGGCGCTAGGGGGAAACAGTGCCTTGGGGGAAGCTGACTGATGTGAAAGGGGGAGAAAGAGAAGTACAGGAGTTTGGGGCCGGCTGTGTGCAGCTGGGGAAGAGTCTGCGTGAGCAAGGGCAGGCTGTCTCTGCAGTTAGCCCTCAGTCCGCTGCCCTCCCTCCCTGTGGGTGTCACCCCCATGCTCTCCTAGGGGTGCCTGTGGGGGAACAGAGGGACCACAGCCAGGAAGACAGCTTCGCGCCCCCTCCCCTCCTATTTCTTGGGAGCTAGGCCCCCAAGAGGGTCTAGGAGCACCGAACTCATTAGCAAAGCTCTGACTGTCTCTATGCCTCAGTTTCCTCGTCTTTGATTGTGAGTGGCTGGGCTAGAAGACCCTCGAGATTGAGGTCCCCCTAAGCTCAGACCTTCTGAGTCTCGGGGTATGGCACACAAAGCCCTTACCTGGGATTCAGGATCTGGCCCTGCGGAACCATGAGGTATCTGGTGAACACCTGCTCCTCACGGGGCCCCCCCGGCCGCTTCTGCTGTAGCACAGGCCCCAGGCCCCAGGTGGGGCCTGGAAGGGCCGGAGCGTGAATGGAGAGCCAAGAGGTTAAAGGCTGGGCAGGGCTCCCGTGAGAGTGGCGACTGCGCCCTCTGGTGTTGTGAAAGGGAATTTCTTCTCCCTGGAAAGGAGTCCCCAGTTTAGGGACCTGCCTGCCTCTCCCGGACTGGGACCCTGTAGGTCAGGATTCACCTGGCAGCTCACGCGGGAAAACCGGACTAGGGTAAAGGAAGGCGAGGAGGGGGCGTGTCCAGTTTGCATCCCTTACAGGGCTACAGGACAAGAGTTTCACGGCCACTAGGGCCCTGCCTGCTTCCTAGCAGCCCGGGTAATTCTGGGAAAGCAGAAGCTTTGCCCGAAGTTCAAGCCTTGTCACACGCCAGCCGTGCAGGGGGTGGGGCGATACCCCGGTGAGGTCTGGAGAGGAGGGGGGTCCCTAAACACGGGTCAGCGCAGGACTGCTCTGCCCCTTGGCCCCGCCCACTGTGACTTCTCCCGGCTCCCGGCCCTTTCCTCATCTCTGCCCCTTCTCCTCCGAAGGATGGTCAAAGCCCAGACGCAGGCAGCCCCCACGCCGGCCACTCCGATGGCAGCTGCAGAAGACCTGCCCCTCCCCGCACCCCCAGGCCTGGAAGATCTGCCGCCACCGCCCCCCAAGGAGTCCTTCTCCAAGTTCCACCAGCAGAGGCAAGCCAGCGAGCTCCGCCGCCTGTACAGGCACATCCACCCCGAGCTCCGCAAGAATCTGGCCGAGGCTGTGGCTGAGGACCTGGCCGAGGTCCTGGACTCTGAGGAGCCCACCGAGGGTGATGTCCAGTGCATGCGCTGGATCTTCGAGAACTGGCGGCTGGATGCCATCGGGGACCGCGAGAGGCCGCCTGCCAGGGAGCCCGTGTCGGGCGGGGACGTCCAGGGTACCTCCCGCAAATTTGAGGAGGGCTCCTTTGCCAACAGCACAGACCGGGAGCCTGCAGGACCCCCGCCATCCGGAGGGGACGTTCGTGCGGCCCGCCGGCTGTTTGAGACAAAGCCGCTGGATGGGCTGACCGGCCAGGCCGAGGCGCTGGAGGCCCCGGTGAGGGAGCCCGAAGCCGGCGGGGATGTCCAGGGTACCAGGATGCTCTTTGAGACGCGGCCGCTGGACCGCCTGGGCTCCCGCCCCTCCATCCAGGAGCAGAGCCCCCTGGAGCTGCGCTCAGAGATCCAGGAGCTGAAGGGCGATGTGAAAAAGACAGTGAAGCTGTTCCAGACAGAGCCACTGTGTGCCATCCGGGACGCCGAGGGTGCCATCCACGAGGTCAAGGCTGCGTGCCGGGAGGAGATCCAAAGCAACGCGGTGAGGTCTGCCCGCTGGCTCTTCGAAACGCAGCCTCTGGACGCCATCAACAGGGACCCCAGCCGGGTGCGGGTGATCCGGGGGATCTCCCTAGAGGAGGGGGCCCGGCCGGACGTCAGCGCAACCCGCTGGATCTTTGAGACACAACCCCTGGACGCCATTCGGGAGATCTTGGTGGACGAGAAAGACTTCCAGGCGTCCCCAGACCTTATGCCTCCTGGTCCGGACGTCCAGCAACAGAAGCATTTGTTTGAGACCCGAGCATTAGACACTCTCAAGGGGGACGAGGAGTCTGGGGCACAGCTCCCACCCAAAGAGGAAGTAGTCCCTGGCGATGTCCGCTCTACCCTGTGGCTATTTGAGATGAAGCCCCTGGACACTCCTAGAGACAAGGTCCAAGTGGGTCACCTGCAGCGAGTGGGTTCCCGGGAGCAGGAAGGGCTCACGTCTGAGCATCTGTACAGTGATGGCTCCTCAGCTCTGTCCCTCTCTCAGAGTGCTCCCCAGAGGGATGGCGTGAAGGGGGACGTGAAGGCCTTCAAGAACCTTTTCGAGACCCTTCCCCTGGACAGCATTGGGCAAGGTGAGCCTTCGGCCCATAGGAACGTGAGCCGAGCCGAAGGAATGGATTCTGCTGGGCAGTCCCAGGACGTGGGGTCCCCGGTGTACGCCATGCAGGATGGCAAAGGCCACCTCCATGCCCTGACCTCTGTCAGCAGAGAGCAGATAGTTGGAGGCGACGTGCAGGGCTACAGGTGGATGTTTGAGACACGGCCCCTGGACCAGCTAGGCGGAAGCCCCAGGACCGTGGACGTGGTGCGGGGCATCACCCGGCAGGAAGTGGTGGCCGGAGATGTAGGCACGGCCCGGTGGCTCTTTGAGACCCAGCCCCTGGAGGTCATCCACCAGCGGGAACGGGAAGAACGCCAGGAAGAAGAAGGAAAGAGTCAGGCAGGTCCCCGGCCTGAGGCACTCCCAAAAGGTGATGTGCGGACCATCCGGTGGTTGTTTGAGACCTGCCCGATGAGTGAGTTGGCAGAGAAGCAGGGGTCAGAGGTCACAGACCCCACAACGGAGGCCGAGGCTCGGTCCTGCACCTGGATGTTTGCACCCCAACCCCTGGACAGGCCAGAAGGCTCCAGGGAGCGGCACCTGCAGGTCAGCCAGATGCAGGCTGGGGCCGGACAGACAGACGGGCATGTCTTTGAAACGGAGCCTCTGCAGGCCTCGGGCCGTCCCTGTGGAAGAGGGCCTGTGCGCTACTGCAGCCGCGTGGAGATCCCTTCGGGGCAAGTGTCTCGGCAGAAGGAGGTCTTCCAGGCCCTGGAGGCAGGCAAGGGGGAAGACCGGGGGCCCAGAGTACTCCCCGAGCCCATCCCTGTGGGCTCTGTGCACAAGTTCACCTGGCTCTTTGAGAACTGTCCCATGGGCTCCCTGGCGGCCGAGAGCGTCCGAGGGGGCAACCTCCAGGAGGAGCAGCCCACGGGCCCCTCGGGCAACAAGGCGCTGGAGAGGCAGGAGACTGCGGCCGAGGGCACCCTGAGGGCTCTGCACACTGTGCCTGGCATCCTGCACCATGGAGGCATCCTCATGGAGGCCCGGGGGCCAGGGGAGCTCTGCCTGGCCAGGTACGTGCTCCCAGGCCCAGGGCAGGGGGCACCCCACGTCCGGAAGGAGGAGCTGGTGTCTGGCGAGCTTCCCAGGATTGTGCGCCAGGTGCTGCGCCGGCCAGATGTGGACCAGCGGGGGCTGCTCGTTCAGGAGGACCCGGCGGGCCAGCTCCATCTGAAGCCACTGAGGCTGCCAGCTCCGGGCGGCAGCGGGGATGTCGAAGACGCGGATCCCGAGTTCCAGCAGCTGCTGGCTTGTGGCCTGGGGGCCTCAGTCGCGAGGACCGGGCTGGTGATGCAGGAGACGGAGCAGGGGCTGGTCTCGCTGACCGCCTACTCCCTGCAGCCCCGGCTGACCGGCAGGGCCCCTGAGAGGGGCAGCGTGCAGCTGCTGGCCAGCTGCATCGACAAAGGAGACCTAAGCGGCCTGCACAGTCTGCGGTGGGAACCACCAGCTGATCCAGGTTCCGTGCCCACCAGCGAGGGGGCCCAGAAGCCGCCCCCAGCTGAGAACATCATCCATGTGCCCCCTCTGGACCCCAGCATGGCGATGGGGCATCTGAGGGGCCCGGGGAAGGCGGTCCCTCTGGCTGGGGAAGGGAAGCGGGAAGATAGCCGCACCGGACACAAAGGGATGGCAGCTGCGGGCGAGTCGGAAGGAACCACAGCTAGGCCCCCGGGGCCTGGCACCCCAGACCTCCGGGCCGCCATGCAGAATCTGCGGGTGGCCACCGCCGAGGCCCAAAGCCTGCACCGGCACGTTCTGAGCAAGCACAAGCAAGCCTCCACCCCTGGAGCCACCTCCGCACCCTGTCAGGATGGTCAGCGGCAGGCATCGGCTGCGGCCACCGTGGCTGCCCAGAGCAACGCTGGGCCTAAGGCTGGAGGTGACCCCAGGATCCCAGCAGCCCCCAGAAAGGTCAGTGGGGAACAGGAAGCACTGCCCGGAGGGCTGCCGGGGGGGTGGGTGACTATTCAGGATGGCGTCTACACCGCTCACCCCGTGAGGACCTTTGACCCGTCAAAGGGTGTCCAGCCTTCCGAAAGAGAGCTCCCACAGAGGGGCGGGGACGCCGCCCCCTCGGCCCAGGCTCCAAGCCCACTCCAGGAAGGGCCAGGGCCGAGTCGGGGGCCTGGGTGGGAGGAGCCTGGGGGCTGCACACAGACGGCCTGGGGATCTCCAGAGAAGGCAATGGCAAGAGTCGGCCCAGGGGGCCTCCAAGCTGCAAAGGGTGCCTCTTCAGCCCACCGCACTCTGGCCTCTGGGCCTCGGCCTGCAGGTGCCAGCCTGTACTCCCATAATGCCTCTGTTCCTCCTCCTCCTCCTCTTCTCTCAGCTGCTGTGACAGGACCCGACTTTGCAGCCCAAGCCCGCCGCGATGAGGACTGTATCCAGCAGGACTCCGAGGCCCTGAGCGCCCCCCTTCTCCACTCCCACAGCAGCCCCGCCAGCCAGAGAAGCCCTGGGGACGCACAGACAAAGACCCCAAACCCGGAGCCCAAGATGCCCCCGAGGAAGAAACCTCAGCTGCCTCCCAAACCCGCACACCTAAGCCAGATCCCCCCTCCCCAGTGGCTGCCCAAGCCCTCAGCTCTGTCTCCCAGCTCCTCCAGAGAAGCCGGGCGAGGAGCCTACAAGCCAGGTGAGAGAGACGCAGCCGTCGGCGGGCCAGCCCACGTCCCCACCACCGCCAGCCAGGGATGCACGCCTCCGGCTTGCTGCTCCAGAGAACAGAGCCGGCCCAGCCCCCAACACGGCCCCGGCGCCTCGACTTCCAGATCCACCGAGAGCCAGGCTGCAGGCAGCAACGCCCTGAGCGCCGAGCCCCGCAAGCTCTCAGCTCTCCACGGTCACCCCACCTCACTGCTGCAGGGTCCCAGCCCCCCAGGAGAGAGGCCCGAGGCAGATTCCCAGCAAGGGGCCTCTGAGAACGCGGGGCTTCTGCAGGGAAGCCAGCAAGAGCTCCAGGGTCTCCTGAGCCAGGTGCAAGCCCTGGAGAAGGAGGCGGCGAGCAGTGTGGACGTGCGGGCGCTGAGGAGGCTCTTTGAAACCGTGCCCCAGCTGGGAGTGGCTCCTCAGGCTCGTGCTGCCCCCCGAAAGCCTGAGGCCTCAGTGGTGCAGGCCTTTGGGGAACTGACAAAGGTCGGCACGGAGGTGGCCCGGCTGAGGGAACAGACCCTGGCCAGGCTGCTGGACATTGAGGAGGCTATACACAAGGCCCTGAGCTCCATGTCTGGCCTCCAGCCTGAGACAAACACCAAGGGCCAGTCCCAAGGACCCCTGAAGGACCACGGTGCCCGCAAGATCGGTAACACGGACAGGAGGAAAGCCGGACCTAACTGCTCGGGCCAGGAGGTCAGAGGGCAGACTGCAGTCAAGAACCAAACCCAGGATGCATGGCCAAACCCAGATGCTCTGGACTCCGAGGTCCAGAGTCAGGCCGAGGTCAGAAATCACGCAGAGGCCGGGGGTCAATCAGCCCCAGTGGTTCCTTCCACCAGGGGGCCAGAGACATTGAGAGAAGACTCGGGCCTCCCTGGGGTCTTCCCTTCCAGCAGAGATTCATCTTGCTCCCCGACCTTTATCTCCATTGAGTCAGCCACAAGGAAGCTTCCAGAGGCTCCCAGCCCCAGGGGCACTCAGCTGGCACAGGATGTGGGCCAGGCCCAGCTCCACCAGAAGGGTTTCCAAGACAAGGCTGGAAAGAAGGAGGTCGCCCCGTGCTCTGGGCAGCCGGAGCCCGCCCCTGCCTCCTTAGGAAGCCCCCTGCCCGCTGGGCAGAGAAGCATTGTGGAGCTGCAGACCGGACCGGGCGGCCCCCAGTGCTATGGAGCTACAAGAACGGCTACCCAGCAGTACGAAGGGGTGGACCGGTGCAGGAACCCAGCCCTCCAGCCCTCCACCAGGGTCACGGGGGAGGCAGAGCTGCCCAGGGCCGCAGGACCCCACCTCGAGCTCCACGCTTCCCCCTTGCTCCGGCAGTTTCTGCACAGCCCAGCCAGGCTCAGCGGGGGCCTGGCAGAGGCTGGCAGGGTGCGTGCTCCCTGCGGCCACTCCCAGCCCGAAGCCCAGTGAGCCCCCGAGCCTCCACCATAGCCTCCGACCCGCACTGGGGGGCTTCCCTCCGGGGCCCCAGGACCGAGGCGGGTGCCGACCTCCTTGCACACCTGAGGCAGGACCGAGAAGAAAGGGCATCTTCGGAGACCTGTGGGAGGTTTCCGTTTCCTCAGCTCCATCAGTAGGCCCAATTCCTGCAAAGGGAAGAAAGGTTGGGAAGAGGCCCGCCAAGCGGCACGGACATGGGAGCGGCACGGGGGCCGGTCGCTGCTTCTGGAGGACGGAACATGGACAGACGCACCTGCTTCTCCCACAGGCCCGCCCGTCCGCATGAGTCTGCAGGCCTGACTCGGAGCCCCTGAGTGATCCTCCCCCCTCGGCCGTTCTTTCTTTTATTAGGAGCCAAAATGTTCTCAGCCCTCTGCTCCTTGATTCTTGGACAAGACAGGGCCAGCTGGGCAACAGGACCGGTTGCTGTTCAGGATAGGCCTGAGGGCTCCAGAAGGGCCCTGTTGCAGCCCTCTGGTCACTATCTCCCTCATTCAGCGGCTCATCCCGGCAGCCCAAAGATCACACACAAGAGGCTCAGCAATCAGCCGCGTCCGTAAAACCAAATGTACTGCCTCTCTGCCCCCACCACCCTTCACTCTGTACCCCAGACGGAAACGATACAGTCGGAATAAACGCAAGTTTTATTCTGTCGCCTGCGTGCGTCCATCTGATGGTTTGCGCGTCTGCTCCGGAGTCTGGGTTCCCGCCGTGGGGGGAAAACAGCCACGACCTCCGCATGCCCCATTTTCCTGGCAATAGCAGGGTTGGAAGGCTCTGAAAAGCCACCCCTTCTTCCACCATCTTGGCTGGGAAACAGAGGCCCCGCACACTGGCTCCCCTCCCCCCTTCCCCAGCCCATACAGACACTGCTTCCCCTCTACCTCTGATCTTTCTCGGACATCATCCTCGAGTGGAATCTGACCAGAATACTGCTCCAGAGTGGGAAAGCAGCCCGGTCAGGCCTGGGAAGGAGGGAGGGTCTCACCGCAGGAGAACTCTAGCGGCCAAGATGGCTGGGCCCTCTCCCCTGCTCAGACCAGGTGCTGTGTGCAGAGCAGGGGCTCCTGGGAAGGGGAGTGCCTGGAGATTGGCCTGGAAAACCAGAATGACTTAGTGCAGGGCCCTTTGCACTCTTTCAAAAAGTACTGAGCACCTGTTGCACTCAGGTGAGGTCTCATGGGGTCATGCTCGCAGGGAACTGACCCTGTAGAATGAGGAGACAGAGAGACCACGAATAGACAGGAAAAACCCGATCAGGAGTAAGGGCAATGCACCTGACTAGGCCACTCTCCCACTCTAGGGGAGGAGTCTTAAAATATGGTGATGTGACAATAACAGGTGATTGCCTTAGAGAACGTGGCCAAGGTAAACCTCTCTAAGGGGGAAAAACTCACCTAGGATCTAAATAACAAAGAGTCACATATGTGAAAATCCAGGGGAGGTGCACGCTAGGCAGAGGGAAGAGCACACACAAAAATCCGGAGATGGGGATCAGTTTAGCTCCTGAATTTCCTGGATACCCCTCCATCCACCTGCCTCCCCCTACATCCTGCCCCCCACAAGGTTATGTGGGAACTTGTCCACACGTTGCTTCAGTTGAGCAGGTAGGCTCCTAGCCTCCCGCCAGCCCTGGATTCAGCCCTCTACACCTGTCACAGCTCCGGTATTACCTGCTCTTCTCATATGGTGAGTTCCCCTGGGGCAGCAGAGCTCTGAACCGGAAAGAGCCAGTCCCGTGGAAGACAGTGGTGTGTGGGAGCAATTAAGATAGCAGATCTACCCACTTGGGACTAAAAGCTACATCCCTCTGGGTTCCTGGCCACATGTCCCTCTCCTCTGCCCTCTGTGCAATCTCACTTGATTACAGCAGCTTACAGCAGGACCGTTCTCATTTTTCTCATCTGAAAAGTGGGTGTGATTACGGTACCTCGTCTTGTGAAGACGAAGCAAATTATTATGTGTACAGGGCTTGGAGCTATGCCTAGCATCTTGGAACTCAAAGATGTCCATTTGTAGTGTTATTGGTAACTATTAGTTTTAATGTATCTTTCTCAGCTCCGGGTGGAGGTCTGTCTTGTTCATCTCAGTATCACTGCTGCTTATCAAAAGTGCATAGAAGGCACGCTGTAGATGTCAAACAAGTGATGCAAAGATGAATGAAATGATGAAGTGAAGTCAGTGATTCGCCCAGCTAACATTTATCGAGCCCCTACTTCGTGCCAGGTTCCATTCAGGATGCTGAGAATAGAGATGAACAAGGCAGAATTTATCCCTGACTTCATGGAACTTGGGCTTAAAGAGGGAAGACAATATATTAGAAGGAGATAATATCAGAAGAAGATAATGTCAGATATTGTGAAGGAAATAAAAACAAGGTCAGTCCACGAGAAGAGGAATGGCTGTTACTTTAGCTTGGGTGATCAAGGGCAAGCATCTCTGCGGAGATAACCTTAATGACTTTGGAGCCGGGCCCAACGACTGGAGGTGGCGGCCTAAGGGGACGGGCGGGTGGGCGGTGAGCACGCCTGCGGCAGCGGGCACCTAGGAGAGTAGCGGCCTCTCGGCGAGGCCTCGCCCGGAGCCCTGCACACCTGCCGCCACACCTGCCGCGGAGCCCGAGGCTCCGCCTCTCCTCCTGGCCGGAGTGGGCGGGGCTAGAGATGGGGCGGGACCGGAGGCCGAACGCGCGCAACCCAGAGCCCGCCCCCGGAGCGGGGCGGGGCAGGCGGAGGGGGGGGTGTCTTCCCACCCGCGGTCGCCAAGGTGATGATGACGTCACCCCGGCCGCCGGGTTCGGGGCGTTCAGGCGGCCGCCGCCGTTGCCCGGAAACGCCGGGCAGGCGCGCAGCCAGAGGCCGGCTCCTCGCGGCAGACGCTGGACGCCAGGACGCGCCGTCCCGGCCGGCCCTCGCTCGGAGCCTCCCTCCGGGATTCCTGGCGGGTGCGGGTTCCGGTCCTCACCCAAGTCGCGGCCCCACCCGGGGCCGACCTGCGGGGCAGGGCGCCTCCTCCCTTCTCGTCACTGCCCTTCGCTGCCAGCACCCTGCCTTGGGCCACCTCATTCCCCCCTTTCCCGAGCCACTGCCGTAGTCTGCCAAGTGGTCTTCCTTGCTTCCCCCTGTCTGTCCTAACAATCTGTCATCCACCCGGCAGCCAAAACTCTTGAGAGTTTACCAGATAGAGTCGCTTTCCTGTAAATACCCTCCAGTGGCTTCCCAGCTCATTCAGTCTTAAATCCAAGTCTTCTCTGCCTTTAGGACCAAAATGACTGTCTCTCTGTCTTCCTGTCCCAACTCCTTTACCCCCACTCTCCTCCTTACCCACAGCTCCCTAGTTACATGGGCCTTCTGGACCTTCACAGAATCCTTACAAAACGGATTCCTGCCTCAGGGCCTTTGCACTTGCTGCACCCTCTGCCTTGAAGTCTCTTCTTTCAGCTCTTTAGTGGCTGGGCTCCTTCTCACTCAGATCGCATTCAGATGTTTCTCCAGAAAGGCCTTCTTGATCTATCCCTCTCCTGCCCATTGCCCCTGCCCCGCCATCTAAAGAGGTCTTCCAAAAAGTTATCATGCTATTTTATGAAGACCTGTCGATATGAAATTATCTTGCTCACATATTTGCTTACTGTCAGTGTTCTCAACACTATTCCTGCATAGCAAATCACCTCAACCTTAGTGGTTTAAACAACCATTTTGTAATACTCATGAATCGGACAGAACACAGTGCGGATGGCTTGTCTCTGTACCGTGACGTATGGGGCCTCAGTTGAGAAGACTCGAAGGCTGGGGTAATTCAATAGCGAGTGCCTGGGAACATCTGAAAACTCATCCACTCGTGTCTGGCCGTTGACGCTGGCCATCGGCTGGGATGTCAGCCGGAACACATATGCACGGCCTCTCCGTGTGGCCTGGGCTTCCTCCTGGCATGGCAGTCTCGGGGTAATTGGACTTTCTACATTTCATCTCAAGGCTCCAGAGGCACGCTTCCCAACTCAACAAGGCAGAAGCTGCATCACCTTGTGTGACCCAGCTTTGCAAATCACACGAAATCAACTCTGCTACGTTTTGTTGGTTACAAATGAGTCACAAGTCTGCTTAGACTGAATGCAAGGGGTATTAGATACCGCCTTTTAATGAGGAAGAGGCAAAGTTCTAGAAGAACTTGTGGCCATTTTTGGAAGGTGCTATTTCCACATGGAGTTTTCCCCCACTGGAATGTCATCTCCATGACAAACCACTTCTCATTTATTGTTGCAACCCCTGTGCCTGCCAGAATTGTACAAAAGCACTTCGTAGCTCCCCGATCCATGTTCCAGAGTGAATACGTGAAGGTTTATCTTTCAAGGAGTCATTGGAGCCCAGATCCTCTTCCTGAAAGTGTATTTCCTGACCCAGCCCTTCATTTTGGCCTGGTCTGCTGTGGAGGAAGCCCACAGCAGTTTGCACTGGAAGATGGGAGTCAAGTACAGTTGTTTGTTTCTTTGTGTGTGGGGGGGGGGGGGCGGGTTATTGGAGATTGAGGAAGCCACATGAAGTTCTAGAAATGTTCTCCTGGAGAAGGTGTTGAAACCTCAATCTGATTTTTCTCACTGTAAACTCTGGAAATGCCCAGGTGAGGACTGCAGTTTGTCCTCTGGGCCACAGGGAGCAGGAAAGTGACCCAATGGAAATAGAGCTTTGGAGAGGTGCCTGGGGCAACAGAGAGGGGGCTGGAACACCTCCTAGGAGCGACTGCAGAGATCTGGGCCAGAGGTGACACAGAAGCCACCCACAAGCCTCTTACGGTATGCACATTTTCCCTGCTTTGTTATTGGTGAAGGACTTTCCTTCTGATCTTCCTGCAGTCCTGAGGCACGAACGGTTTCTCCTCTTTGTTTTCTTCTTTTACATGAGAATCAGCCCAGGCTTCTCCCTGCCCCACCCCCAAACATCAATCTGCTGGCTTCCCGGATCTCTCTTCTCCCGCCCTGCCATCTCCACTGTGGCTAAGACTTGGATGTCCTACTGCGGGAATAGCCAGCCCGGTGTCCTACCCAACTCCGCTGCCACCTCCAAACCCGAGTCCTCGAATCCAGCCCTGCCGTGGACTCCTCACCAGATCTCCCATAAAATTCACATTCCTTAAGGTCATTCAAGGCTCTTCGTGTACGGCTGCTACCTGTGTTTATACCCTTTCTCCATCCACTCCCCCACTGATATTCTATCCAGGCTGTGTCACACAGCCCTGGTTTGGCCAGAGGCAGCTTACCCAGTGCACACAGCAGGCAGGGGGTCTGGGGCCCAGAATAACTTTTAGGGACCCGTGAAAATGTTTTCACTTCTAAAATCAGATGGGAAACAAAGGACCGGTTTTTTTTGTTCTCTTTTGTTTATTTTTATTTTATTTTCTAATGTTCTAATGTTCTTCTTTTTGAGAGAGACAGAATGCGAGTGGGTTAGGGGCAGAGAGAGGGAGACACAGAATCCTTAGCAGGCTCCAGTCTCTGAGCTGTCAGCACAGAGCCCGATGGGGGGGGGGTGGCGGTTGGCTGGAACCCACAAACGGTGACATATGACCTGAGCCCAAGTCGGATGCTTAACCGACTGAGCCACCGAGGCGCCCCAGGGTAAAAAGGAATTTTTAAGTGGAAGAAATGATCTCAATACTTAACATCACCGGATTCGTCTTTATACCACCACGGTTGTAAAATCTATTTTTAAATACTTATTTTATGGAGGAAGACTCAGCTCTGAGGCCACCTCTTCAAGGAAGGAAAAGCCATCAAGAGTGTCCCTCTTTGACCTCTCAACCTTATGCAGTTTTGTAGCTTGGAAAACCCGAGTGTAGCCTTTTGGTTTAGTGCATCTGTCTTCCGTTGGCACCTGCAAGTCAATCGCCACCCCACCCCCGTCCTCCCCTCCTTGGTACCTGCTCCCCGCCTGTAGCGGACCTGACTCAGAGGCTCAGACTGGGAGGCCCCGGGAGTGGCGATCGGGGCTGGGCTCCGCGTCCGGGGGAGGGCGCGCGCGGGTGCCGGGCTGCCGGCCGCGGGGACGGGGGCGGGGACTCGGCCACACGCCCCTGCCAGCCCCGCCCGTCCCTGATCGGAAGAAGGAAGCTGCCTCCGCGGTTCCCTCTCTTCTTCCCCAAAAGCTCGGCGCTCCTCCTTCCGTCGCGCCCCCTTCCTCCCGCCCTCGCGCCTCCCCCGTTAGATTTCGTACGAAAAAGTGCTGCGGAGAATTCCCAGAAGGTCCCGGATGTGAAGTCACCGGCGTGAGGTCACCGAGCCCGGTTCCAGGAATCAGAAGCTTGGGGGCTGGGGCGGGAAGGAAGCGCAGAAAACCCGGGAGCGAGCGGAGCCGGGGGCGCCGTGGGCGGGGCGCCTGGCTCGGCGGGTCCCACGCCGGCCTGCAGCCGACCCCCGGGGAGGTGCCCCGGGAAAGAGTGCTTCGCTGCTCCCACGGGCGTAGGCATGCCGGCGGGACAGCAGTATCCCGGGGTGGCCAGCAAGAGCAGAAAGGCTGATACTGCTTGAGAGCAGAGCGGGTGGGGGAACAGGAGCGATACCCGCTGTTGGAGGAGGGGGCGGGGGAGGTGGGGTGTAGGTGGGGGGCGGGGCGCACGGGCACCGGTTGCGGAGCAACTCGACTAGATGAGCCGAACTTCATTTATTTTTTTATTTTTGTTTTTTTCAATATATGAAATGCATTGTCAAATGGGTCTCCAACGAGCAGGATTTTAAAGGGAGCAACCTTTAACGTAAGAATGGCACACGTAGGGGTTGACTTGTCCTGCGGACTTGCATGCAGAGATAAATTCTGAAGGCGGCTTTGGCTGCACGGCTTGCTGAGAGACCCGACGCGCCTGGGAGAGTCAGGCGTACCCGCAACCTACAAGCTTGAAGTTCCCGTTTACCAGGGCGGGGGAGCCTGGGAGGAGCCAGGCTCTCGGTGAGCCTGGGGAGGGATCAATAGCTTGAGCTGCTTGTGTGGGTCAGGAGTTCAGGGATGATAGAACTCCCAGAAGTTACTTGGAATCTGTAGCAGAGATGTTTCCAGAGGGAAACAGCTGGAGCACTTGGAGGGGGAGATTTGAGGAGGGTTTAACAAAAGGGCCCTTTAACAGGAGGGTAACAGAGTGAGGGGAAACCACCAGGACAAAGTACGACCCCTGGACGGGTGCAATGGGGACTTGACCATCCGTAGGTATGAGGGAGAAATGCGGAGGGTTGCCGGTACCTGGAGACAGAGTTCAATGGAGGGGACAGTATCCAGACGTATGTGATTTCCTCCAAGGAAGGGGATTTATTTTGGGGGTACTCGTTTGGAGGCTGCACCCTGCCAGGAGTGGAGAACTGCGGAGGAGGAGTGTAGGTAGTCCCTGGCAACGCTACACGGAAAACATACATCCTGACCTCACTCTCCTCCCTCTGAACTCATGTCTGCGTTGGCCAGTGGTCAAACCCCATGGAAAGCCAGACAGTTCATTCCCCGGGCGCAGAGCTGGGAGGAGAAGGGCGGAGAGAGGGTCTGGGGCAGCAAGTGGGAAGCACAGAACCCGGCCCTGGGGTCCGTGGTGAGCACCGCTGGGCAAGGCCATGGCTGGAGAAGGGGCTGCTTAGGGACAAAGGTTGCTGCCCCTGAACCTTCTGATATGTGGAGATTGAGAGAGAAAATAGAACAGGAAAGGACCCTCCAAAGCTACATTGATTGAGACAGGGGAACCAAGAAGGCCATGCTCCTGGCCAAGTGATACCAGTGTGTCACCAGAAAGAGGAAGGGAGAGAGTCCAGGAGCTGGGACATGCTCCCCATGGGTCAAGTAGAATGAGGGGGTATATATGTGTGGGATGTGTGTGTGTGTGTGAATAATGTACACAGACTGCTTCTAGAAAAAGACAAAAAGAAAAAGCCCTGTTAATAGTGCCTCTAGTAGAGACCCAAGGTAGGCAGAGACAATGAGGCCCAGCTTTTTATTTTCTTCCATTTTGGATATTTTTAACAAAGTACATGCATGGCTTCTATCAAAGGGAAGAAAATACAATTTTATTTTATGTTTTTAAAGAATCCCTCATGGCAGGAGAGAGATAATTTTACAGAAAGAGCAGATCCACAGTTTTCCAACAAACTGGAAGATAGTCTTGGGGTAGCCTTGGGATTTGAAGAGAACTGACCTGGCGTCTGGGAGGGTGTTATTGGAAGGATCCCCTCCCTGTCGGTCCAGCCACCACCTTTGGGAGCAGTGACCTCGGAAATGTGTTTGAACTGTGTTCTGTTTGTGCTGTCGTCCCCTCAGTTACTTGCCCTAACCCCGCTCTGCACAATCCAAGACTTCAGGAGAACTTAATCCTTCCCGTTCTAGTGTCTTTTTAATAATTGTACATGTCATGCTTTAAGTATTTTCAATCTTGTATGTTAAAAATAAACGAATAAATAAATAAATCCCCTGCCTTGGAAGGAACCACACGAGCTTGGATGTTGTCATCTTGGAACTGAGTGATGCCTCATCATTCTCTCTCTGCTGAAGCTGGGCTTGGATAAGGTAGTTCTTCCCGGCACAGCACAGAATCCTTGGGATTAGAAGCATCCCCTGCCCCCCCCAGCCCCAGTTCAGAATCAGCTCCGAGTGGATATTACTTCAGGATTGGGCACTGATTCTGAATCCCATCGCAGATCCTGAGGACAGGGACCCAGTTAAGGGTCCCAGTGGAACCAGCCCTGAAGAGCCTCAGGCCAACTTCAGGAAGCTTCTCCTAGCACTTGGAGGGGTGTCTATGGGAGGGGTGACTAGAATAGTGCCTGGCACATAGTTTGGTAAACAGCATGCATGACTGCCCCAATGGACTTTTCCACAGCTCTACCTACAAGAAGACTCCCCTGCCCATCGCTCACTACAATCTCTGTTATCTCAGAACATGGTTCCCGGTGTCGGCAGCCTCCAGTCAAGGTTGCTGCCCGGCGTGTGCCCATCTCTTCCCAGCTTCGTGCGCAGTGCCAGTAGCTTGAAATCAGCCGTGGTGGGAGAATTTACACCATGAACGTTGGCAAACACTGCAAATCATGGTTCCTCCCCACCCCCAACTGATTGTCAAACATTAACCAGCACACTACTGCCTCCGGTCTCGTCTCTGCCACTTACCAGCTCTATGACTCAGACAAGTCACATAATTACTCTGAGCTTCAGTTTGCCACAGTGTGGAGATCCCATGGTATCTACCTAAGGAATCGTCTGGAGGATTAAATGCGATTATAGTTCTGTAACGTGTTTAGCGCAATATTTGGCTTCTAGTAAAATACGCAGTACGCTTTAGTATAGTTCCAGTGTTCTATTGCTGCATAACAAACCACCCGCAAAATGTAGCGGCTTCATACACATTTATTTTGCTCATGAATCTGTAATATGGCCAGAACTTAGTAAAGATCACCCCTAACTGGAGAAGCGTAACGGCTGGGATCATCAGAAGCCACGTTCACTCAGACACCTGCCATTTAAGCTGGCTGCCAGGGCCCTTAGCTGTGGCTCTTGATCAGAACACCCATGAATGACTTCTCCACGTAATCCAGGCTTCCTCACGGACCAGACGGTGGCTGGGTTTCGAGGGTGAATGTCCCAGGAAACAGCCAGGGAGCAGCTCTATCACTTTTTCTAACTTAACCTTGGAAATCACCCAGTATCACTTCTTCCACATTGTATTCGTGAGAAGCAAGTCACTAAGGCTGGCCCATATTTAAGGGGAGAGGAATGAGATTCCTCCTTTTGATGAGAAGAGCGTGAAAGAATTTATGGGCATGTTTTTACACCATCACGACTGTTACTATTGTGGCCCTTAGGATACTCTAGTTTCTTGTAAGTGAATTATCCCACTTCTTAGCCTATGAGCTCTCTGCAGGAGGAAAGGGATCCTTTGCATTCATTAAGATCCCTCTCCCTCACTGCTCTCCAAGTGAACCTAGGGCCCTGTTTGCTGCAGAGTTCAGTAAATGTTATAGAAGTGAATTTCTTCTTACAGGAGCTGGCCCTGGACATTTGTACTTCACTGGATGACACCCTGTTGGTCCCATAGAAAACGAGGTGAGGGACTGGGCAGGGCACAGCCAGGAGGCCAGGACCACGACCCCAACAGCCTCTATTCATCCTGGGGCTGTGGGTGACCATGAGGGTAAGTTCATGGCCTAAACAAACTCCCTTACAAGCCTGCCCTGAAGATGGGTTGGCAAATCACTGTCTGGGAGTCAGATCATGGGTTCATGATATAATTTCTGTCTTGGCCTTAGATGTCCCAGTCTGTCAGATGGAAATAGGAAAAGGTCTGTGGGCTGGGCATTTGGAATAGATGATCATATTATTTATAACATTGGGCTAGAATCCAATTTCTTCTTCTGGAAATGGTTGACAAGGTTGCAAGCCTCTCTAAGAAAAAAAAAAAGCCGAGAGAAATCTCTTCCCTTGTGCTAGGGACATGAATCCCATCTCATAGTGTCTTTGAAATCCACAAAGCTGGGATCCCGGAGAGAAGTAAGTGTGTGTGTGTGTGTGTGTGTGTGTGTGTGTGTGTGTGATATTTGGGGAGGACTTTTTCAGGAAAGACCCAGGAAAGAGAGACTCAGACGAACCTCCATTTCAACGGTGGGGGCAGACAACAAGCTGGGAGGGGACGTGGAGGTGCAGACCGGCCAGCCCCAGCCCCTCAGCTGCCCTTTCCCTTATCCCTCGAGGTCCCTGTGTGCCACGTCTGGGTCAGGAGTTCTGGTCAGACCTTCCAAGACAACCCCTAAGGACATCGGGGCCTCTTACTGGGACTGCCTCCAACACAGGGAATTGGGCTGCCTGTGACCATAGAATGACCGACTCTAGGCTCATCAGGTGCCCCAGCTCAGTCACTTGTAAAAGCAGCAGAGTCGTCTGGAGAAGACTTTCCTAAAGTGGGGTTCATGAATCTCATAGCCAGCAGGGATGATATTTCAGAGGAAAAAAAAAAAAAAACTGCCTTGGGCCCATTTCCCCCAGAAGCAGACCCTGAGACAAAGATTTGAGTAGAAGTTTTTCACTTGGGAATGATCCCAGTGATCCTAGTGGAGAGGTGGAGAGAAGGGGAGGTGGGGAGGGGGAAGGAAACCGACACGGGGTGTGTTGACGAGTGTTTGCCCCGGCGGGCAAGTGTGGCTCAGTCCCCCTGGGGCCTCTGGGATGTTGTGTGCAAAAAACACGCCCCAGAGAGCCTCACCGTGGCCCGCTCTGCTTAAGGGCTGCGTCTGGGGCACTGGCTCCCTGGCACCACCAGCCTACCCTGTGTGCCAGCTGAGCGTGGTCCTGCGGCCGGAGAAACGCCCCAGGTTGACCATCAGGACACAAGCGGGGCATGGCAGGATCTGCCACACACAGAAGCAATTCTGTTTATGTACATTTCATAAGGTACATAATGATTTCCATAGAGATCCATTACCTTGTGATCATTATCATGGTTTTGTAGGTACACTTGTGCCTCCAGAACTTAGTTGGCCAGTTCAGCTCAGCTCGTGTGTGGCAGAGAGAGGGGGCCATTAACTGTAGTTCAACTTGCTAAGATATTTTCAACTGCCCTCGTGTTATTGTTTCCATCTCCCCTATTTCCATTTTATTGTCACTATCGTGGGGTAGTGTGGCCCCCAGTCATAAAGATGGATCCATAGTTCAAAAGAGGTTCATTAAAGCAAAGTTGTGGTACTGAAAATGGTTACAAACATGCTACAATATAAAATGTGAGCATATATATACCAGGGTAGGTGAGTGTGTAGAAGGAGATGATTTTACACAAGTAGAAAAAAAAAAAAAAAAAAGAGTGAATCAGAAAGACCGACGTGGGAATGGAGATCTGAAAATAGAATTTTGTTAGCTGATAATGCATTTCCTCCGGTCCCGGAGGCATCGTCTATTATGAAACTTTGTCAAATACTGGCCTGAGGCCCACTGAGACTTTTGCATCATCTTCACATCAGGCCCTGTAAGCTAGTTAGAAAACCAATCAAGCCTTTCCAGAATATGGGTAGAATAATCATGTGTGCGTGATAATTATGCATTTTGTCACCGAGGACAGAGAAAAGATCAAAACCAGAGAAGCGGGGCGCCTGGGTGGCGCAGTCGGTTAAGCGTCCGACTTCAGCCAGGTCACCATCTCGCGGTCCGTGAGTTCGAGCCCCGCGTCGGGCTCTGGGCTGATGGCTCAGAGCCTGGAGCCTGTTTCCGATTCTGTGTCTCCCTCTCTCTCTGCCCCTCCCCCGTTCATGCTCTGTCTCTCTCTGTCCCAAAAAATAAATAAACGTTGAAAAAAAAAATTAAAAAAAAACAAACAGAGAAGCACCGTTAAAGTTGTGTAATTTGCAGTGAAAACCAACACAATTCAAACCACGGCTTGCAAATGGAGTCATAGGCTACTGGGGGAAAGCAGAGCAAGCTCTTGGCAAAATTACTTGATCAAACAACACTTCCGGATGTCACATAAAATTATCAATAGCGCATAGTGTGAGAGAGCAATTTCTGTCCTGAGTGAGTGCTAGCAGACAATGGGCTTTATTGTTGACTGAAACCACTTGTGGTAAGGCTTGTTCATTGTTGATCCAGAATGTATTCCACCCCTACTTTCTTGATAGCAGATTCCTGACTTTGGTCCATGCACCAACGTCTCCAATCTCCGGCAATTAATTACAAGTAGTCTCACTCACTCACGGGCAGCCCATTTCCCACTTTCCCAGTCTCCCCAGCTGCTATAAGGGACCATGAAACACTGTCCTGGCCAGTGAAATATAATGGAAAGTGTGGTGAGGCTACATCTATGAAAGTTTTGTTTTGTTTGTTTGTTTGTTTTGAGGGTGGAGGGGCATTGAGAGAAGGAGAAAGAATCCCAAGCAGGCTCCATGCTGTTAACACAGAGCCCAACTCAGGATTCAGTCTCAGGAACCGTGAGAGCATGACCTGAGCCAAAATCAAGAGTAGGATGCTTAACCGACTGAGCCACCCTGGGGGCTGCAAAGGTTGTTTTGTTTTGTTTTGTTTTTTGTTTTTTAATAAAATGGGCATGTGTGCTGGTACCCCTCTTCTCCCTCTTCCCAACTTTTTTTTTTTATGTTTATTTATTCATTTTTGAGAGAGAGAGAGAGAGAGAGAGAGAGAATGAGCAGGGGAGGGGGGGAAAGAGAATACCAAGCAGGCTCTGTGCTGTCCGTGCAGAGCCAGATGTGGGGCTCAATCTCATGGTTGGGTTCATGAGATCATGACCTGAGCCGAGATTCAGAGTCGAAATCCAGAGTGCCAGGTTTAACCGACTGAGCCTCCCAGGGGCCGCCCCCTCTTCCCAACTTAACCATGGTCATGATGCCTGGTGCTGGGGCAGCCATCTTGCACATATGAAGCACCCAGCACAACGTAAAGGCTGAGAGAATTCTAGAGACATCAGCACTGACATTATTGAACGTCAGTGACCGCCTCCTTCCAGCCTTCTTGTAAACTCCTCTATGTTCAAAGCCATTGTGGCTTGGATTCTCTAGTCCTGGCCATTGAAGGCATTTCCGGTGGGTGTACCACTGAGGTGTGAGCTCTCCACAGAGTTTCAGAAAACACGTGAGGGAAACGTGTACCTGATGACTTTTTGCGCGATTTACCACAAAATCCCTTCGCCAGGTGAGCTGAATGCGCTTCTGGTTTCCAGGTGGGCTCAGCTTCCCCAGCAGGAAAAGGAGAGGCTAGAGAATGAGATCAAGGCATTGGGTCCCCTGGTTCCCTGCCTGCCTGTGAGTCTCCGGGCCTTAGATGTGCTCTTAGCGTGGGGGTGGGCCAGTTCTCTCAGTTCTCTCCTTCCTGGTGACCATCCCCCTTTCCCTTCAGGCCCCTGGGTGGTAACAGCTGCTCCCACCTGATTGCAACATCCCCTGAGGTGCTCCTACACCTACCTGTTGGTAAACAGTCCTTGTAAACAAGCTTTCCTAAAATCATCCTACTCCAGGCGTGCCTTTATCTGTCGGTAGGCCAGCTGATCTACCGGCATCAATCCACAGATTTGAAAGAAAACACGCGCACACGCGCGCACGCACACACGCACACAACTTGCATCAGATCACCGGCCACAGACCACCGCATTCACAAAGGCCAGCTGTCGGGCAACAGGCTGGCTCCTGACCTCGGTATGTGTGAAAACAAGTAGCCGGAAGAGTCCAGGCACTCAATTCACGGCCTCTCTGACCGTGTCTCTTAAAATACTGCGCAGAGAAATGGGCGGCAAGTAAAAGACAGCGTCGGACAAAGTGTGCCGGCTTGTTGGGGAAAGATAGCCACGTGAGGTGCTGAAATAGGAGGGGACATACAGCATCGCTTTGTGGCACGGGCGGTTCCTGGCTGTCCGTGGCTAGCTCACGCAGCAACTCAGCCGCCTGTTCAGCATCTTGATTACCCTGAACCTTTGGCTTCAGGGCGAGACTACAACCATTTTTCATGTTGAGGATAAGATATCAAGAATTTGAAGACAGAACTGTGGTGCCAAGGCTCAGCCTTTGAGAATATGACCCTTTCCCTACATTTGAAGATTTTCCTTCTCTTGGCAGAGAAATAAATCAATAGAAAGGCAACCACTAGACAAATTAGAAACAGACTATAAACTTTCAAATCATCAGACGAAAATACAAACGCATGGGCGCACACGCATGCATATCAAAGAAAACAGAAAAACACACATAGTAAAACAAAAAACAGAGGAAGCATTAAAGTAGAAAACATAACAGCGATAAGATGATAGAATTAAGACTAATATGTCAGTTACATCAACAGATGAAAATAGGATAAACCCATCCTTATAATAGGAAAAAGATTCTCACATCGAATCATAGAACAATCTCCCAATGTATGTTGTATAGAAGAGAGGCATCTGTACCAAAGTAACTTAGAAAACTTAAAAATGTAATATAAATTAAGTTATACAGGAAAATACTGAGCTGAGGCTTCAATGACCATCAGTCAGGGTTAAATTAAAAATGAAAACGTTAAATGAGACAAAAGGAGAGAGAGCAGTATCCAACATTAAGAGTCTACTTTTTAGAATTCCCCATGTACCGAATAGCATAGCGTCAAAATCAAGAATGAGATATGACAGGTAAGACTAACAATACACAGATAATGCAGGTATAAACTGAATGAAGCGCAAGAAGACATTTTAATCGACCCCATCAGCTCACGAACTATCAAGAAAACAAATGGTGAGAAGGAATGTGGAGAATCTGAATAGTAATTAAACATGATTGAATTTGAGAGGCAAAAAAACCCTTAAAATCCTTGCAAATGCAAATCAGCTATATCTCATATGAATCATTCATCATATCCAAGTAAGCTGATCCTACTAATGCAAATAGTTCAATAATATTAGGGAATCTGTAATGAAATAGACCGTATTAATAGATCACAGGAGAACTATGTAATAATTCAATAGATGCCAAAAAGACATTTGACAGATATTCCACATCTATCCTTGCTTAAAACAAACAAAACCATAACTGACCAGTAAAATTACGTATAAACGGCATGATTGAAAATCACAGGGGCACCTGGGTGGCTCAGTCGGTTAAGCGTCAGACTTTGACTCAGGTAGTGATCTCACCGTTGGTGAGTTCAAGCCCCCCGTCGGGCTCTGTGCTGACAGCTCGGAGCCTGGAGCCTGCTTTGGATTCTGTGTCTCCCTCTCTCTCTGCTCCTTCCAGGCTCTCACACTGTCTCTGTCTCTCAAAAATAAATAAACATTAAAACATTTTTAAAAATAAATAGATAAATTCCAAATGGATAAAGGATTTATATCTTTAAGCTAGACCATAAAACTCTAGAGGAAAGAACAGGTGAATTTATAATATTAGGACAGGAAACACAATAGGATCCCTAATGTAAGTACTTAAGAAATTTGACTTTATAAAAATGTTACACTTCTCTATGGTAAAACATACTATAATCCAAGGTAGAAAACAAAGCAGGAATGAGTACATCACGAGTGACAGGCAAAAGGGCTCATCCCCTTAATCCTCAAAGACTTAACCGTATACGAAATACGTGATGAATATAAACCAGCAGTTTGGAGAGAAACACAAGTGGCTTATAAAAGTCTCAACTTCACTCATAACTAGAGAAATGCTAATTAAAACAGTAAGGCATCTTCTTTGTTTTCCCTATCAGATTGGCAGAGATCACTAAGTTTGATCACGCCCAGTGCCAGAGAGAGTGTTGGGAAACACGCTCACTCGGATACCCTTGAGAGTGAAATTGGGGCAACTTTGGGGGAGGGTGATTTGGTAATATCTGTCAAAATCCTTTGCCCCAGAATTCAGCCGCTCAGATTTTTTTTTTTTCAAAATGTTTTTCATATTTATTTATTTATTTTGAGGAGAGAGAGCATGAGCAGGGGAGGGGCAGAGAGAGGGAGAGAGAGAGAATCCCACGCGGGCTCTTGTGTGGAGCCCTACGTAGGGCTCGATCCCACCAACCCAACTGACTGAGCCACCCGGGTGCCCCTCAACTGCTCAGGTTTTCAATCCGCAGATTTCCATTCAGAAACCTTCCAGTTTGGACAAACAAGTGCTCAAGACCTTACTTGCAAACCTTTCCTGGGTTTGCTTCCCAAGGCCTTAGCACAGTGGGTCCCAAATCCATTTTGTGCATCAGAATCCACTGGAGGGCTTGTGGGAGACAGGTTGCTGGGCCCCACTGCTATAGTTCCTGACCTAGCGGGTCTGGGGAGAACCCAAGAATCTGCATTTCTAACAAGTTTTGGGTGATGCTGATGCTGCTGGTCTGGGGGCCACCACCCCTTTAGCTTGTTGTGGGGACTCGGGTGGGTAGAGGGATGGGGACCTGGGGGGGGGTGAGTTCCTTTGAGGGAAGGAGGATGAAGCAAGGTGGAGAAGAGCAGGACTCCCCAACCCAGGACTGCGTAGAGGAGGAAGTGATGGAGTGAGCTGCCCAGAGAGGGACGTTTGAGCCACCTAAGGAGATAGGACTTTAGTCCTTGTTCCCTGCCTCACAAAGACTTCTCCCATACCCCGCCCCAACTCAGCTATTCTCCATAAATCCATAGGGTAAGGAGCATGTTAGCTGTGAGCAGACAACAAGGATTGCGAATCAGAGAGCCAGGCCGCCCTGGACAGGGAAAGGCACCCCCATTCCTCACACAAGCCTTGGAGGTGGTGACGTTGGGGTGGCACACTGGAGGGTATCCCAGCCGAGGGAGGGAGGTGGAAAGTGCTCCTGGGGACTCAGCTGCTTTGATTTGATTTTGAAAAATAACATCTTTTCCAAATATGGTGCTGGGAAAACTGGATATTCACATGCAAAAGGGTGACATTAGACTCGGACCTCACACCATATATAAAAACTAACTCTAAGCGGATCAAAGCCCTAAACACAAGACCGAATACTATAAAACTCTTCGAAGCCAAACGACACGAAGCTCCTTGCACCTGAGAATCAAGGTAGAGGAAAATTCTTACCCGTCTAAGAAATCTAAACAGCTGAACCTGACCTGGGAGCCCCAGGTATCCCTCACTGGTCAGGAGGCAGACTGACTTCCTGGTGGAAGGCTGAGAACAAGGGCATCCTTTTCACAATCGTTGCACCCCACACCCTGCTTTTATCAAGATAAAACAGTGAAGTGAACAAATCTGAAGTGTAGAAGTTGAGTTTTTACATATGTATGTACCTGTCCAACCAGGGCCCAGATCAGGATACAGAACATCTCCAGCATCCTAGATGCCTCTCTCTTTTTTTTCAAAGTTTATTTATTTTAAAGAGAGAGAGAGAGAGAGAGAGAGCGAGAGAGCGAGAGAGCATGAGCGCAAGTAGGGGAGGGGCAGAGAGAGAGACGGAGAGACAGAATCCCAAGCAGGCTCTGCACTGTCAGCACGGAGCCCGACGTGGGGCTTGAACCCATGAACTGTGAGATCGTGACCTGAGCCGAAGTCGACACTTAACCAACCGACTGAGCCACCCAGGCGCCCCCGCAGAAGCCTCCCTTATGGCCCTTCCCCATCAATACCCTCTAAGGTAATGTTCTCTATCCCTGTTTAGTTCTACTGCTTAAACGTCATAGAAATAAATGGAATTATAGTTTTTGCTCTTTTGTGCTTGGCTTCTTTCAGTCAATATAATATTTGAAAGACCCACCCTGTCATCTCATGGGGCGAGCGTTTGTTCTTTTTCATTGCTGTGTAACATTCCATTGCAAGATAAATCACAGTTTGTTTCCATTCATCCATTGGACACCTGGGTTTGTTTCCAGTTCTAGGTTGTTGGGGATAAAGTTGCTGTACAATTTTTGTAAGCGTCTTTTGGTGGACATAAGCACTTTGTTTCCCTCCTGGGTATACACTGAGAAATGGAGTTGGAGGATTGTAGACCTTACCTATGCTCAGCCGATTTTCCTGCCTCAAGAGAGTTTCCAAAGCGATTGCATAAATTCACCCTCCCACCCCAAATGCATGATAGGTCTGCCTCATTCATGACGGATCTTGGCATTATTCTTTTTTTAATTTTTCTGATGGGACCATTCCTTTATAACTTTGAAAAATATTTATTTAAAACTAGTAATAATTGTTTTATTTACCTAAAATGGGTGGTCCAGGGATGCTGAATGTTTGAGAAAATTTTTGGACTCAATTGTTAAGTATTCAGAAATTCCCCGAGGATGTGTGGGTGTGTTTCTGCCTATGTATGTGCCACAGTCACAGACGATTTGCTCCAGACCCCACCCTCCTTGCCTTGGAACAGACCCTGCACTTCCCCGTGAACAGGAAGAGCTTAGTTGGGATCCCAGAGGGAGATGTTTCCCATCACCAACAACATCTGGGGAACATCTGGAGAGCCCATCCCAGGACAGGGAGACACTTTGCTGGAGAAAACACATCACTTATTGGATTATTTTTGTTTTCCTATATTTTCTCTTATTCTCTTCCTTTCCTGCCCCCCCCCCCACAAGCCCCATTACCCACTGGGTCCCCTGCTCTAAGTCTCCACTCCAGCCCTTGCCGACTCCCTGCCCTGGCCTCTGTCTCATCTGGTTCCCCCAATACACAGCCCAGCAGGATGCAAACCTGGGCAGCCTGAGAGACCCCCTATTAACTCCAGTGTTCAATCCTGCCCAGTTGGTCAGCAGGCAGCGTCTTCTAGAAAATTAACTCAAGGAATGTTGAAGCTGGTGCAGTTCTCTGGTCCAATGCCTCCATTTTACAAGTTGGAAGACTGAAGTTAAGAGAGAGAGGGAGAGAGAGAGAGAAAGAGAGAGAGAGAACTAGAACTCCACTCCACTGTAGGTCATCATAGAAACCCCCTTTTCTCCTGGGGACCTGACCAAGGGAAGGGATTAGAGGCAGGAAGGAGGCGGCAATGGAAAAAAGGATTCTTTGGAACCAAAAAGGTCTGCAACCAGCAGCCACAGGGAGGACAGGGCTGACTGTCTGAGGGGGTGGTGGTGGGTGGGTGGCCACCTGCCATCATACCCTAAGGGCTGAGTCACCTCTAACAACTGACACCCAGCTCTGTAGCCTTTAAACTCCCTCCTGAGCTGTCTCAGCCACACCCATGGCTTCCTTACACCGCTGTATGCTCATGACCCTTCTGTCTCCACTTCCAGCCCAGCACTCCCCTAGAGCGCCAAGTGCACGTTTCCTAGGTAAACTTAATTTATTCAGCTGGTTCTTACCGAGCACTGAGGAGAGTGAGACACAGCCCCTGCCCTCCCACGACTCCTAGAAAACACAAGGAAACCCACAAGTAAAACACAACTGAGTGCAAGGTAAAGGGCAGGCTGGAGAGGAGCATCTTTGGAAGTCTGAATCAGGATGAGGAGGACACAGACCAAAAACTCATCACTGACAACCTGGGCTGGAGTGATTATCGAGAGTGTGGGTGGGAGCGCAGGGATAAGGCTGGGAGAAACTTAACGAGACTTAGGACAGAATACCTCCTGTGTAAATTAAAACTACACGCATCCGTACCAATATTAGGTGTAGAATGTGTAAAAGGCCACGTACACAGATTAGAGATGCTGAAATGGAGGAGCAGGGAAGGGAGTGGGGGGGGTGGGACCATGAAGAGAGAGAGGCCAGGCTGCAAAGGTGGGCACGGGCCAGGTTATCTGGCCTTTGTAGGCCCCACAGAGTTGCGACTTCATCTTGAGGACACTGGGAAGCCACTGGAAGCTTGGTGCCAGCGGTCCAGATACCTAGCGCACACAGGCGCACACTCAATGCATGCAGGAAGGACGAGGGCTGTAGGAAGCTTCCTTCAACCTGCTTTCCTCCCAGTTTTCTTCCCTGGAAAGGTACAGGGCAGGTAGACCCCTTCTGGCCCACTCTACATAAGCACCTGTGGCTCAAGAAGGGCCTTCGCCATCATCTCCACCCCAGAGCCGTCCAGGCAGGAGAGGTCACCCCCACCCCCCACCTGGAGGAAGGTAGAAAGGAATCCCGAGGGTTGGGCTAGTCAGAGACAGCATTCATCTAGGACAGTCGGAGAAAAACCCAGAATGCAGCGGGAGCGGGACTGGAAAGGGGGAGGGTCAAGCTCCCACGAAGGCTCCCTGGAGGAGGCAGTGCAAGCCGAGACCTTAAAGGCGATGAGATTCCGGTAAGCGGCGGCGAGAAGGCAGAAAGGCATTCCAGGCGGGAGGAGCGCCCTGTAGCAAAGGTGTGAAGGTAGAAACGCTCAAGGGACACGGGTGGTGGGTAAGGTTTGATCTGAGGTTGGGAGGAAGGGTAGAAGATGGTCTCCCGGCCAGGACTCGCTGCGGGGGCATGCACACACTTTTCCCTGTGCAGTGATACAGGGAGAGTTGGCCCCTAGTCAGGGAAGGCCTTGGCGGGAGCAGAGAAGGCAGTGGGCCATGTTAAGTGGCTAGGGTCTGGCTCAGAAGAAATTCTTCTTTTTTTTTTTTTTTTTTTTTTTAGGGAGGGATGGGATTGCGGGGCGCGGGGTGGGGGGGCGAGGGAAGTTGTATCCAGGACCCCCCCCCCCCCCCTCGGCTCAGTACTTCTGCAGGGTCTCTGGCCCTGGGGCCGAGGTGAAGGTCACGCCCACCGATTACCTCCTCCCCTCCCCCTCCCCCTCCCGGACCAGGTTGGTCTCCAGTCACAGTTTACTTTTCCGGCGCATCGTGGGGGGGGGGGGGGGGGGTGGTAAGGAGGGGGGCAGAGGAAGGACGTTTAGATTGGACGATAGCAACTGGCTCGGGCAGGGTTGGGGTCTAGGCCTGGAAGGAGGCCTCGGCTCCGCCGCCGTCGCCGGGCGGCCTCCCGGACGCTCCGCGCCGCTCCGGGCCTCAGTCTACCCATCCGCGAACGGGGGCCGCGTGGCGAGGTGGGGATCCTCGCGACCCGGCTCCGCCGGCCGGGCGCGTCGGCGACTTCGGGAAACCGCGGGAGGGGGACGGGCGAGGGCGGCGGAGGGCCGAGGGCGCGGGGCGGTCGCGGCGGCCGCGCGGGGTCAGAGTCCGCAGGGAGGCCCCGCGGCCGCCGCGCCGGGCTCCGGGCGGGGGGGAGGCGGCGCCTCCGGGGCGGGGCTGCCGGGCGGCCTGGCGGGAGGCCGGGCGTGCGTCAGCGCTGCGAGCCCCGGAGTTTTCCACTGACGAGGAGGGCGGAGCGGCGGGCGGGGCCGGGCGCAGCCAGTCTCCCGCCGCCGCCACCGCCGCCGGACGCTCAGAGAGAGGGGCGGCTGGGCCGACTGCGGCTCGGCGGAGCGCGCACGGGGTCGCGGCACCGGGGGCGTCCCCGGCCGGGACGCGGGTCGCATCGGTGCCCTTGGCGAGCGTGCGGATCGCAGGTGAGCACCGAGCAGCTGCGGGCCCGGCTGTCCGGGACGTCGGGGAGGGGGCGTCCCGCGCGGGGCGGGGGGGGGGGGGCTGCGCCCCTCCGGTCCCTGCCACTTGTCCCCCCGCCTCCCCGAGCGGGCACCGGGGCGGGGGGACGGCCCGGCCCGGCCCCTGACTGCGCGCCCGGCCGGCGTCCGGGGCGAGGAGGCGGGGAGGCGAGAGTGGCAGGTTTTCCGCTCCCCTCCCCCGCGCCACCGAGGGTACCCCGAGAAGTCTCGGCGCCCCGAGCTCAGTGCGGGTGACGGCCGAGCCCAGGTTGGCGCGGGCGGCTGGGTGACGGGGTGCGCGCGTCCACGGGAGAGTTTCCTTTTGACCCAGTTGCCTGAGAACTTTTCAGAAGTTCCTCGCGTGGCCGGAGCAGGTGACATTTGTCGCCTTCCTCCTCGGGCTCCCCCCGGGGGCGGGCGCCAGGGCTGCGGCGCGTGCCGTGCCCGGCGCCCCCGGCCAGCAGGGGTCAGGGAGGGAGTGGAGGGAAGAGCCAGAAGGAGTGAGGCTCCGTGAGTCACGGACCCCGGAGGGTGGGAGGGCGGAGGGAGGGAGGGAGGGAGGGAGGAGGGATTGTGTCGTGCGCTCACCTGTTTGTCAGTCACCGTCACACGCGGAGGCCACCGCTGTGAGTCACGGGCGCAGCCCCGCCGGACACCCGCGGGCACACGTAGGCTCTCTCCCACGCACTTCTCGGCTCCCCTGCACGTACTTCCCCCAGGTCCTCAGTTTCCCCTCCCCGGGGGCCCCTCCGCAGGCACGCACCTCTGGATGCCCTGGCCACAGCAGCCGGCACACACTTAGGCACTCCTGCTCCCTGGCACAATCACACTCGTAGCCCCCACTCCTGACACCGGAGGGACCCTCCCCAGCTCCGCGGCCCACGGCCCACCCCACACCTCCACGCGGATAGCTCACAGCCCTCTGGATGGGGCCTCTGCCGCTGGCCCCCCATCCTTGACATCACTGCCCTCTTCCACCTCCACATCCAGAGGTTACCGAGTCTATTCCCCTTTCTCCTGTGCCCTCCCTGTCCTGTCATCTCTCACCTAGCCCTGGCACCGGCCCAGCAGGTCACACCCCCTCCAGTCGGCGACTGAGCCATCTTTTTAAAATGCAAATCTGGTATATTGTCAACTCCCTCCTTAAACCCTGCTGAGGCTTCCAGTGCCCTGGGGCTAAAGCCTGTCCCGGCAGCCGGGGCTCCAGAAACCTGTCGCTGGATGCCCCCCCCCCCCCGCTGTGCCCCCCTCTGGAGCTCTTTCTACTTCCTTTCCTCCCAGAGACTGTTTTAACCCTCAGCTTTGCCCCTCCTGCCCCACATGCCTCAGACCTGCGTTCCCAGCGCTCACCACCATTCTGTAACTACACACTCCTTGCCACTAAATTCAAAAGCTGGGAGAGTGCAGCCAGTGTAGGTCTTGCTGTCCCTGTGTGCCCGAGTGCCTGACACTGCGCCTGGCATCTTATAGGAGCTCAATAAATGTTTGTTGAATGAATGAATGAATGAATGAATGAATGAATGAAGGAGAACGAAGGAGGCCCTGCTCAGGTGTCAGGTACAATTTCCCTTCTGCAGGAGCAGTTGCCTTCTGTAGCCAGCAAACATTTGGCACCTACCCAGTGCCAGGCTCTGGAGGCCAAGGCTGAGGAACCATGCCCTCCCCCCCGCCCGGATCACTTTCAGAGGGATGGTGGGGGAGGGGTGTGCTAAGGCTTCCCTTCTGCCCTCTTTGTGCTGCCCAGGTTGTTTTCCTAGCCAATCCCAGTGAGGGCCAGAGGGACTCAGGGGTGCCCTCCCCCTTGTCCCAGGAAGTGGCTCCTGAGAGTCTGGGGTCGTGTGCCCCCAGGTGTTGGGGGTACTGGCCTGACCAAGGCCTGGGGCTCTGAGGTTAAACGACATAATTCTTCAGATTCCCAGAGGAGGATAGGGCCAGCCCAAGGTGCCCTCTCCCCAGTACCAGCTGTGGTCGGGGGTTGGGGCACTGGGACTAACGAGTGGCACAGAGAAGTTGATGAGACTTCCCAGAGGCCCTGAGATATCCCCCTGACCCCCAACGAGCCTTTGTTTGCCTGGTACCCAGGCTGAGGTGGCCTTCCCTGGGTTCACATAGTGTGGCCTGAATGTGGAGATAGTTGTGGGTAGTAGAGTGGGGAAGTGTCACCCCTTCGTCCTGAGCTGTCAACTCCTGTGTGTGGTGACAGGAGGGTGGCCTGATTCTCAGGGCCCAGGCAGATCCCGGAAGAAGCCTGGCTGTCTTTGATTCAGAGCCTGCCTCTGGGGCTCCTGGGGGTGTGGTATTTCTGTCTGAGCCAGCTCCTGGGAATCGCTTCTCCTTCCCCCGGGACCCTAGGATGGGGGCTGTGTTCACCCTGGGAACAGTGCCATGGTTGGGATCTTGATTCCTGGGTGGCTACTGAGGGCCCCTCCCCCCTCCTCTGACTCACTGTCTGACACTTTTCTTGGACTCTTTCACTATCTTTCATTCCTTTCTCTGACTTGGCCTGTCCTTGTCTCTGGCTGTCTTTTTGTCTCATCCCCTGCCTCTGGATTCCCAGGTGGGACAGGGAGGCACTGAGATCCAAGGGCTGTCCCCTCTCCCTCCACCCCAGGGGAGCCTCAGGGACTTTGCGGGTGTGCAGATCTTGGGGGGGGGAGGGTCACCCCTAGAATGGACAGTGTGGCGGGAGCTTATCTGTGTCCCTGTTTCCCCGTCTGCAGCCTTGGAGCCTCTAACCCCCTCACCTTGAGTTCCCATTCTGTAGACAAGCCTGAGGCAGAACCAGGGTGTCAGGCTTAAACCTGCTTCCTTGATATCTATTTGTTTACTTCTGGGGAACAGGGAGCCTCCTGAGATGTCTGTGTTGGCACCTGTCTGCAGCCAATACTTCTTAACTCCCAGAACCACTCCCTTCTGTGGCTCAAACCCTCCGGTGCAGGCTGGGGAGTGGGCATGGCACCCCCCGCCCCCCTCCCCGCCCCGCCTGACTGTGACAGGACCAGGAGATCACTCTGAACAGTCACCCCTCAGAGGTCCACCTCTGCTAGAGGTGCCTTCTCTATGCCAGGCTGTTCTAGGCATGGGCACAGTAATGGCCAGGCAGAGAGGCCGTCAGCCTGGTGTGAGGGAGGGGCAGTGAGACCGTGAGAGAAGGGCCCGAATAGGGGAATCCCAGGGCCCGTGGGAGCCCAGAGAGGCATATAGTCAGGAGTGAGGGGTGGAGGTTTCAGGGAGGCCCTCTTGGAAATGACTATTAAAGGAGAGCGAGGCTGGGTTCCAGCTTGTGCAAAGGCCAGGAGGCGGGCAGGTCATGGCAATTAGGGAAACTGCAAGTTCAGCTGGAATATAGTGAGGGGAGGGTGGGGAAGCAGGAGCCAAGCCTGCCTCAGCCTCTCGTGGAATTCTAGGCTTGATCCTAAGGGCCAGCTTTCCTCAGCATGGGGGTGGCAGGGAGCCATGTGGTTTAGGAAGACCACTCTGGCTGCAGGGGGGGGTGACAGGAGCAGAGGCAGGGGACATTGGGCAGTAGCAGTGGGGACAGAGGCATAAGGGTAATAAACTTTTAAAGGTGAAGGAGACATACATAAAATGCATAAAGCCTATGAATCCCACGTGTACAGTTAGGTGAATTTTTAGCTTTAGACATTCATGGGACCCCCAGCTAGGTCAGCACAGAATGTTTCGAGAGGATTCCACCCCCCTCCCCCCCCGTGAGATTTCTGCTATCTCTCGCCCCCCTCCCCCCCCCCCATTCTGACTTGTATCATCACTGATTGGGTTTGCCTTTCCTTGAACTTCATTCCCGTGTATTCTTGTGTCTGGCTCCTTTCATCCCACATGACATCATTGAGATTCACATGTGTGTATCGAGGAGCTCGTTTTTCTCACAGTTCGGAATGACATATCCACTAAGCACTTACTGCCGGTCTAAGAACTTGGCATGCATGGATTCACGTAAACCTCCCAACCCTAGGAGGTTTGAAGGCCAAGAACCGGAGAAACGGAGAGCCTAAGGACCTTGACTGGGGTCACGCGATCAAGCAATAGCCAAGCCAGGGTTCAAATGCAGGCAGTCTGGTTTCGGAGCCAAGGTGCTTAACACTCTGCTGATGGCCCCCACAGTGCTGTGTCTGTGCCTAGCCTTGCGTGCGCGAAGTGAGCTAGTGTGCACTTGGAGGACTGGGTGCCTGGATGTGGCCGGAGGGAGCGGGAGGAAGGAGCCGAGTGAGGATGGCTGCAGGTTTCTGGCTTGAGTAACTGGGTGGGTGGCGGTGCCGTTACTAAGATAGGGAACACAGGAAGAGGAACAGATGGCATGGGGGGTGGGGAACAGAGACAAGGGGTTCGATTTGGGGCCTATGGAATTCTATGTTTCTAAGGGACAGCCAGGCACAGATAAAAAGCGGGCATTTGGTTTTGGCGGGGGTGGGCCTGGGGCTTGGGCATGGGATTAGGCATTCGGCACCCTGTGGACAGCATCTGGGGTTTGGGAAAGGATGGGGTCTCCCAGCGGGGCCGGTAGGGGCAGGCTGTGTGGGTATGCTCTGTCTGTGTGTGTTTCTGTGTGTGTCTGTGGGCTGCACGTGTATGTATGTGTGTGCCTGGCTCCAGGTCATGAGTTTCCCCATCTCCTGGGAGAGCCTGCAGGTCAGCTGGGAGCTGCGTTGTTTTTGTTTGTGGTTTTGCAGGGGGTGGGGTGGGGGGGGGCGCCCGGCCTGAGAAACTCCCCGCTGAGAAGCCCCCGGAAGCACCTGTGCGTTCTCTTCCCCTGGCCCAGTGTGAACGAAAGGTTAGCAAGGAGGGGGGTTTCTCTTGCTTGTCTCATGCCTGCGGGGAGAGGCTGTCCCGGGGACGAATTTTATCCGGTAAGTCCGCCGACCGCGGACCCCCTAGGTCTGGGATCCAGACACTTTGCGGTAGGCTCGCCAAAAGGGGACAGGGGCCTTTCGAAAGGACACCTGAGTAGGGGAGATCGGCAGCCTTCTGGTTGGTTTTTCCTGTTCTCATTTCCTGTGATGGCAGTGGGGGAGGGGCTCCCCAGCACTGGGGCCTCTGCATCGTTTCCCCTTCCTCCTGGTGACCTCCTGGGGCCCAGGCCTGAGCACTGTAGGACACAGACAAGGTACATGGTAGCCCAGCCCTCAGGACTGAGTCCTTTGGGGACTGCCAAGGGTGGCCGAGGCATTTAGGGGAAGGAGCCCCAAGTCCAGTCCCCTTACCCGAGGCCAGCCAGGCTGTGGGAGGCTCTGTGGTTGAGACCCTCCAAAGGGGAAGACACAGTAAGCTCTGTGTCCTGACGTGGCCCATGTCACCAAGCTACAAACAGGAGAGAGTGGAACATCTTGACCGGTCAGTTTCACTAAGAGTTGTGTGTGTGGTGGTTGGTTGGTGGGTTGGTTTGTTTGTTTGTTTTAAGGGGAAACAAACAATCTCCATAGGAAGTTAAGTCAAACAAACGGGGTTAGATATTGGAGGAGAGACACCATGTAGATGGGTTTTTAAAACCAAAACAGGAGTTGTTAGAGAAGCACGAAGCACGGCCAGGCCTGGAGGCAGGGGACTTCGGTGGGGCGGGGGTTTCTGAGGGAAAGTCTGAGCGGCTCTGTCACAGGAGAGGAGGGGCTCTGGAAAGTCCTGTGTCTGGGAATCGGGGCCAGTGTCAAAGCCAGCCTGTTTCCCGGAGTGCCCTGGTCAACCTGGCCCCGGAGAGGGAGAGGGAGAGGGAGAGGGAGTCTGTGTGTGTGTGCAGGGTGGTGTGTCGGTGGGTGTGCTGGGGCAGCCGGTGGTGGAGGAGGAGGAGGAGGAGGAGGAAGCAAAGCCACCACACAGGGCTGTGCGGGCTGTGGCAGACGGCCTCACACACACAAAGGCACACAGATGCGAGCCGTGTGAATCAGCCAGCCAGTGAGTCAGCCCCCAGGATTCCTGTCGGGGAATGAGCGAGGCCGGGCTGAGGGCTGCCGGTCCATCTGTCGGTCTGGTGTATGCATGTGTGTAGGTGGGTCGTGGGAGGTAGCGGGGAAGGTGCCCGGTGGTGTCCTGGGAAGGCGTTTGGGCAGCGGTGGTGGGAGTCTGCAAGTGCCAGGAGGCGGCCTTGGCCCTCAGCGCCTGCGCTGGTGGAAGGAAGCCTCCTGGAGCCGGGCCCCCCGGGCCCCCCGCACACAGAGTCGAGGGGGCGGCCCGCGACACCTGGGAGGGCAGGGGGAGCGGGGGATCGTGGCCGGGCGCCCCACCGCCTGCCCTCAGGCCTGCCGCTGAGAGCGCTCTCCTTTCCGTTCCAGGCCGCCCGTGCCCAAAGCCCAGAGTACCCCCGGCGCCACCATGACTGGGCCGCTGAAGAGGAAGTTTGACCAGCTGGATGAGGACTCCTCCTCGCTCTGCTCCTCCTCCTCCTCCTTGTCCTCTGGCCGCCGTTCTGGCTCCCGCTCCCCGAGCTCTTCCGTCTCCCTGGCCTGGGACTCAGATGAGGAGGGCCCCTGGGATCAGATACCCTTGCCCGACCGTGACTTCTGTGGCCCCCGGAGTTTCACCCGTGAGTCTTGCCCCGCCCCCCTCCCGGGAACCACCACACCCCTTCATCCTTCCTGAAGATGAAATTGGGAGGCCCACCTTGTCCCCTGACAGAGCCATTCTGGCCCCCGGAGGTCATGTCCCCGCGGCTTTGGCTCCCCACCTTGTCCACTTCCCGTAATACAGTGGTTACTCAGGAATGCCCTCTGTCCAGAGGCACCGGGCCGGCTAGATTCACCTTTGACCTTGGGACTCCCTGCTTAGAAGTCCTGCCGGGCAGGACGGAGCTCCTCACTGTGGCCCTCGGGCCCTCCGGCTGCAGCTCCTCCCTTCTGTTCCAGTTTCGTTTCTCCAGCTTGCACACCCTGTCCTACCTACGGAACCACCGGAGTCCCACGCCCCACACTTCTGCACCGCGGGGCCTGTCAGGCCGGTCCCTCTCCTGTCAGAATGCTGTTTGGCTTTGCCTGAACATAGTGGAAAGGTTTCTTTCCCCCAGTTATTTTTCAAGCTGGCATAATTTTGATTTCGAACTGACAAAGACAGCCCTAAAGTAGTATTCCTCAACCTTGTTTTCCATTATTATTGCCCCCAACCCTAAGGAGCCTTTTTAGACATATTTTTCTTTCTTTTTAAATTTCTTTTTGTTTTGTATATATTTTTTTCATTTTATTTATTTTTTTAGAGAGAGAGAGAGCAGGGGAGGGGGACAGAGGGGGAGAGAGAGAACCTGAAGCAGGCTCCACGTTCCGCGAGGAGCCCGACGCGGAGCTCGATCTCATGACCATGAGATCATGACCTGAGCTGAAATCAAGAGTCAGACACTCAACCCACTGAGCCACCCAGGCACCCCGAGACATAGTTTTCCTAATTATGACATTCCTGCCATGACATTTAAAATTTTTTTTTTTTTTTTCAACGTTTATTTATTTTTGGGACAGAGAGAGACAGAGCATGAACGGGGGAGGGGCAGAGAGAGAGGCAGACACAGAATCGGAAACAGGCTCCAGGCTCTGAGCCATCAGCCCAGAGCCCGACGCGGGGCTCGAACTCATGGACCGCGAGATCGTGACCTGGCTGAAGTCGGACGCTTAACCGACTGCGCCACCCAGGCGCCCCCTGCCATGACATTTTAATACCTCAGATATGGTGTCTTTGTTTATGTACTTGTTGTACATCTTTATATTATACTAGAAAAAGAGTATGATTTGTAGCACATAGAATCTAACAGTATGTTGACTAAACTCCTGTAGGTTTATTCTGGAAATACAAGAATGGCTTAATGTTATAAATATCATAAAATATAAAATACTATAAAATCCGATCTTATACTTTTATAGTTTACTATAAAATATAGGAGCCACTGTAGATGTTGAAGGACATTTGATAAAAATGTCATGTTCCTTCTGGATAAGACCCTTGATAAAGTAGCAATAAATGGATGCTACCTTACATGATTAAAAAATATGTGTCTCGACCCAAAAAGCTGGCATTCTGATTAATGAGGAAATATTAGAAGCAGTCCAACTAAAGAAAGAGATGGGGATCCTGTCACCACTGGTAGTTAGCATTGTTCAGTAAGTACTCGCCAGTTAGCAGAGAGGATGAGAATTCTATATATTGGATTGAGACAGACAAAATAACATATTGCGTGGAAATACATGAAATTGCCAGTATTCAACTGCTTTATGGTTCAGCCTAATAAAAAGGAACGGTATACCAATATGTGTACAGAAGATACCAAATACATAGCTTACTACCCAGTATACAATCCATAATTTAGAAAGGTAATCCCAGGGGCGCCTGGGTGGCGCAGTCGGTTAAGCGTCCGACTTCAACCAGGTCACGATCTCGCGGTCCGTGAGTTCGAGCCCCGCGTCAGGCTCTGGGCTGATGGCTCGGAGCCTGGAGCCTGCTTCCGATTCTGTGACTCCCTCTCTCTCTGCCCCTCCCCCGTTCATGCTCTGTCTCTCTCTGTCCCAAAAATAAATAAACGTTGAAAAAAAAAATTAAAAAAAAAAAAGGTAATCCCAAATAATAGCCTAAATGTGTTCCAAAATGCAGAAGCTATAAAGGAAAAGATCAATATATTTTTAATTATGTAGCCTTAGAAGTTATTTTATAAAATGCCTTGGGCAAAAATAAAAGACTAAAGGGGCGCGAGGGTGGCTCAGTCGGTCAAGCATCCCACTGCAGCTCAGGTCGTGATTCCCGGAGTCCGGCTCTGCGCTGATAGCTCAGAGCCTGGAGCTTGCTTCGGATTGTGTCGCCCTCTCTCTCTCTGTCTCTCTGCCCCTCCCCCGCTCATGCTCTGTTTCCCTCCGTCTCTCAAAATGAATAAACATTTTATTTAAAAAAATAAATAAATGAACAAATGAATAAATAAATATTAAAAGACTAAAATATTTGCACAGATAGGCTAGATGATTACTATCTCTAATGTCATATATAAAGAGCTCCTGCAAATCAATACAAAACTACAGAAAACTGCATAAGGAACCTATAAATGGCTAATAAAGATGGGAAAGATGCTTAATGTCACCAAATGCTCTCATTTGGACTGGTAAATAACAGTAAGCCCATGGTGACCTAGGAGTGGCGTTCAAATGGACCAGCTCTCATCCCAGCCAGGCTGGCTCCATTTCTCCAGATCCGTTCGGATCCATTGCTTTCTTTGGGCTAGGAGATCGGAGGGGGAGTGTGAGGAGAGGCAGCTCGCCATCTTCCTGGAGGTTAAGCCGTCCCTCACGGAGAACTAATGCCCTGCCCCTTCCCTCCCTGCCTTCCCAGCCCTGTCCATCCTGAAGAGGGCGCCCCGGAAGCGCCCAGGCCGCGTTGCCTTCGATGGCATCACCGTCTTCTACTTTCCTCGGTGTCAGGGCTTCACCAGCGTGCCCAGCCGCGGTGGCTGCACTCTGGGTATGGCCCCCCGCCACAGCGCCTGCCGCCGCTTCTCCTTGGCCGAGTTTGCACAGGAGCAAGCCCGGGCTCGGCGGGAGAAGCTGCGCCGGCGCTTGAAGGAGGAGAAGCTAGAAGCCCTGCGATGGAAGGTAGGGAGACCCGCTGCCCCGCGCCAGCGCCTGGGCCAGCTTCTCAAGTCCTGGCCGTGAGGGGGCGGGGCCTCCGGGGTGGGAGCCCGGGTGCTCATTACGTATTTGGGGAAAGAGGCCCCTGGGGCCAGTGTTGCTCGGCCAGGGCCTGTCGCCTGCATTATCTGCAGAGTGGGGTGTGGGAGGGCCTGTTTGCTGCAGGGGTTGGGGGCACGGCGCCGGGAGCTGTCTGGGGGCGGGGGGGTGCCAGGAGCATTGCAGGGAGGGCGGGAATCTGGAGTTGATGTGACCCTGGGGGTCACTGTGTCTGGCTGGTTGATGGTTGGGTGGGTTTGTCCATGGACTGGGGAATGACAGGAACGGGAAATCTCTGCAAATGCCCCGAAGGCAGTGTTCTTGGCCTCCCAGCTCACTGTGGTGTCTATGGTGCCCGACCCAGAGCGCTTGTCGGGTGACCGATGGCCGTGGGTGGGGGCAGAGACCCCTTCTGTCTCTCACATCCCTCCTCTCTCCCATTCATTGGATACAGCTCACGGAGGCTGGCGTACCCGAGACGGAGGCCGGCCTGCCACTCACAGTGGACGCGATCGATGATGCCTCCGTGGAGGAGGACTTGGCTGTGGCCGTGGCCGGTGGCCGGTTGGAGGAAATGACCTTCCTACAGCCCTATCCGGCCCGGCGCCGGCGGGCTCTGCTGCGGGCTGCCGGAGTGCGGAGGATCGATCGCGAGGAGAAGCGGGAGCTGCAGGCCGTGCGCCAGTCCCGCGAGGACTGTGGCTGTCGCTGTGACCGGGTCTGTGACCCCGAGACCTGCAGCTGCAGCCTGGCGGGCATCAAGTGCCAGGTGTGGGCCGGGGAGGGAGGCCCGAGCGCGGGGGCTTGTCTGGGCTCGGGGGGACCCTCTCTCACGCTCTGCTCTCTCTGCAGATGGACCACACCGCGTTCCCCTGCGGCTGCTGCCGGGAGGGCTGTGCGAACCCCAAGGGCCGCGTGGAATTTAATCAGGCGCGGGTGCAGACCCATTTCATCCACACGCTCACCCGCCTGCAGCTGGAGCAGGGGGCCGAGAGCCTGGGGGAGCTGGAGGCTCCCGCTCAGGGCGGCCCGGCCAGCCCCGGTGAGCAGGCGCTGGCTCCCACTTTCCCGCCGGCCAAGCCCCCCGCGAGCAGCGAGCTGGGAGACGACAGCTGTAGCAGTGACATGACCGACTCCTCCACAGCTTCAGGCACGAGCGAGGCCCCCAGCGGCCCCACCCGCCCAGCCCTGCCCGGCCCCGGCTTCCAGCCTGACATGGATGATGACAGCCTGGCCCGGGTCCTGAGTTTCAGTGACTCGGACCTGGGAGGGGAGGAGGAGGAGGAGGAGGAAGGGGGAGTGGGGACCCTCGACAACCTCAGCTGCTTCCACCCAGCTGACATCTTTGGGACTGGTGACCCCGGTGGCCCAGCCAGCTGGACCCACAGCTATTCCAGCTCCAGCCTCACGTCAGGCATCCTGGATGAAAATGCCAACCTGGATGCCAGCTTCTTCCTAAACGGTGGCCTTGAAGGGTTGGGAGAAGGCAGCCTCCCGGGCACCTCGGTGCCGCCCGGCTCGGACGCTGGCCAGAGCAACTCCGTGGACCTCAGCTTGTCTTCCTGCGACTCCTTCGAGCTGCTCCAGGCCTTGCCAGACTACAGTCTGGGGCCTCACTACACCTCCCGGAAGGTGTCCGACAGCCTGGACAACCTCGAGGCACCCTACTTCCCCTTGCCTGCCTTCTCTCCGCCTGGGGACGCGGGCTCTTGCTTCCTGGAGTCCGTCATGGGCTTGCCTGACTCAGCCGCCGAGGCCCTGGCTCCCTTCATAGACAGCCAGTTGCTTGAGGACACCGCCCCGGCGTCTCTGGTGGAGCCTGTGCCCGTGTAAGGCCCCGGGGCACCTTGTCACGGCCCCAAGAGCCCTGTTGCTGCTTTGTTGTAATTTGGGGGCTCCCTGAGGCCTGTAGGTAAGGGTCTCCCGTTGGCCGGCTCGCCCGTGCGGGCGCTCCTGATTTTTGTGCAACACTCTGGATTGATTTATTTATTTTTGTAAGTTTCTGTGCCGAAGAGAGGGCGGGGAGGGGGCCTTCCCTTTCCGCCACCCTGCTCCCCCGCCCCCCAAGCCCACACAGTCTCTCCTTCCACTTCCACGGTGTGCGTGCCAGGGACAGGAGGACGTAAGCCTTCCCTGGAGCTTCGCAGACCCCGTTTCGGTCTCAGATGATGTTCCTTAGCCCGAAGACAGCAAGACAGGGCAGCAATCAGCCACTTCTTACGGCTTCTCCTGCCATCCTGAGCCCCAGACCCATGGGTGGCTGCGTTCTCTGGACTGTAAAGACTATAATTTATTTCCATAATTTATTTGGAGACTAGGAGGTGTCGGCCTCTCCCCCCCGGCTGGCGGGCAGTGCTGGGGTTGGGGTGGGACACAGGCCCCCGTGAGTCCCTTTTGCCTTGTAGTCCTATATCCCTGCCCTTCCTGGGCTTTGGTATAAACCAGGTGTGGATTTGGGCCCTGTGGTCTGCTGTGGCAGCTGCCTGGCCCCGGGTGGCTGAGGACAGCGTCCAGGCAGGGGGCTGGGTGGGGCTGACCAACCGTGACCAAAACCTGCCCCACACGGCCTCCTCTTTTTCCTGTCCTCTGCCATATCTTCCTCCTCCCCAAAGGTCACAGCCTTCATTCTGGGCCCATCAGTGTAGAAGGGAAGCAGGAAGCCCCAGCGAGGGCGAGGGGCTAGCCTCGGGGCCCGCAGCACGCCCCTGACCACTATCTCAGGGCTTTCTGGGCACGCATGCCAGCCTGGGCCGCCTGCCCGTGCCCTAAGGCCACCTGGCTGGGGTGAGGGGCGGCTCCTTGTGGCTTTTATGCCGTTCGTTTGCTGATGTTAAGTTTTGCATCCTAATTTCTATATCGTCCCTGAGTGTTAGAGCTGTATAATTTATTCATCTTTCTCCATGTCTGTGCCAAGAAGTCCAGGCTGTGGGCCTGCCTTCTTGCCTAGGAGGCCTTACCAGCCCGCGTGCTTGTGGGAACACCTTGTACCTGAGCTTACAGGTACCAATAAAGAGGCTCTATTTTTAACACCGGTGGTTTGCGTTTGTGGGACCTGGAGGTGGGGGTGGGGGTGGGGGTCTACCCTCAGGAGGTGCTGGGGAGGGAGGGGGAGGCGGGCCCTGCAGGGCAGCGGGGACACCGAGCCTCTGCTGGGGTAGGGGTGGAGACACCACATAGTGGGCCTCCTTCCGCGCAGGCCAGTCATGGCCAAGTGGGAGGCTGGCCGGGCAGGCCTTTGTGTAAACCCGTCTCTCCCCAGCGGTCACCTGGGGTGGTGGGAGCAGCAGGGCAGTCTTCTGAGACAGGGCCATCTGCCCGGGGTTTTTCCCACTCGGTCACGCGGAGCTGGGGCCTGGCTTCGAGGGTGAAGCACCCCCCCACACCCTCCCCCTTTAGGGGCAGACAGTGGGATGTAGCCGGTAGATGCCTCCTGTGGGGCCCAGCGGCTGGGGTCCCTGGGGACTTGAGCCCCGGAAGCTGCGGGACCTCCTGGGACCTCCTCCTCCTGCACCAGCCCGACCCGTCTGACCTGTCCCCAGCAGGCGGTCTGACCTGTCCCCGGCCTAGGCCAGAGGAGCAGGCCTCGCCCTGCCCTGGGGAGTCCCAAGTGTGGGGCCTGAGGAGGAGCAAGGTCGACCTCCCCCTTAGGAATAATGGCTTATACGAGAGCTGGGAGGGAGGAGGACCAAACAAGGACAGATTTGGGTCTCCCTTTTCTCGCTCTAATCGTCTGCCTTTCGGCCTGGGCTGGGCTCCCCTTTATTTCATCTCTGTGGCTTACGGGGTAAGAGCATGGACCCTGAGTGCTAGGTTCAAATCCCAGCTCTGCTATTACCTAGCAAGGTGACCTATGCAAATCACTTCCTTTCTACGACTGCAGTGTCTTGCTGTCCCCAGTGCTGTGCAAATAATAACACTACTTGCCTCATAAAAGCTTTTCCAGTTCACGCATACACAGCACTTAGGAGAGTGCCAGGAGGGTGCAAGCCTTGTGTGCATGTTTGTGACTTCCGTTCTGTTTTCGTATTGCTGCCTCTATGTTTTACCCCCCTCTCTCTCTCTCTTTTTTTTTTTTGCCAGTTCTGTCACTCTTTGGGTATCTGTCTCTTGCCTCTGGACATGCATGGATGTGACCGTGTGGCCATATTGTCAGTGGCCGTGAGAGGACCCAGAGCTTGGAGCCTGGCCCGTGGTGCGCAGCCTGTTCCTGTAACCAGCGTAGCCAGGGACAGCCGGGACTTAGGCTCCTCGGGGTGGAGTATCCCCACGCGGTCAGCGATGCTGCCTCCCCTCTCACTGGTCCCTGGGAGCCCTTTTGCAGAGATTGTGTCAGCATGGATGCTTCAAAGTCTGGGTCTCTCCAAGGGCTCTGAGGCCCTGCTCTGACGAGCCTGGGGGTCCAGGTGGCAGGCTCCTGCAGCCCCACCCCGTCCCTGGCTGGAACCCCCACAGGTTCCTGCCCCATGGATACGGCCCATGGCTGGACTGGACCTGCCCACCTCCCCCCTAGGGCAACAGGATCACTTCCTGGCTTTCTCTTCTTTTCTTTCTTTCTTTCTTTCTTTCTTTCTTTCTTTCTTTCTTTTTAGGTAAATGAAGACAACTTAGGTTTTACAGCAACAAAAATGTGATTAATATACAATCCATGACAGCATCATTCTCCAGACGGGCAAACCTGTCTCTCAACAACCCACCCCCAAGAAACCGGATTGTAACGCAGATGCCAGGAAAAGGGACTGGTTTCCCAAAGGAAGGATGCTAAGTAACCTAGGGAAAGCGTTCCAGGTCATTGACTCAGACCAAGAGGCCGTGCACCCGATCAGCAGGATGTTATAGAAGCAAGGTTCTGCTGTC
Organism: Lynx rufus; assembly: GCF_022079265.1. Lineage (NCBI taxonomy): Eukaryota > Metazoa > Chordata > Mammalia > Carnivora > Felidae > Lynx > Lynx rufus. The sequence goes on along the minus strand of NW_025814867.1, from coordinate 7,118,160 downwards.
ACGAAGGATAACTGTCTGTTCTACAAGGGACCCCTACCGGTTCAGTTTCCAAGCTGTAGTCACTGGACGACAACTCATAAAAACTGTACCACAGCCGCGTCCTCGCACTCACGCTAAGTGCGTATTTCACTTTACATCAATTGTATCCATGTGCTTAAAAGTTAGAACCATTGTAACAGCACTCATGAGTTCACCAGTTCATCGTGTTTTCCTCTAATAGAGAATACATAATATGGAGGAATGATGTTTTAACACATAGTTATTCAACTTCAGCTGTCTGCCGTATATCATTGGCAGGGATTTGTATCATGGTTTGGGAACACAGATCTAGTCTAATTTCCTGCCACGGAGGGGAACACGGAGGCCCAAAGAGTAGAAACTCTTGGGAAGGTCACACTCCGGGCTTCCAGTTCAGAGGTCCTTCCCCTGAGGCCTGACTGGCCCATTCTTGCCGTCATGAAACACAGAAGAGAGGTGTTGGGAGCTCCAGCCAAAAGTGACCGCTGTCACCCTCTTGCCAGGTACAGGTAATACAAGTCATCTAACTAGAGACACTGCTTTTGTCCCCAGAGGTGGCAAACGGGTTTCTGGAGGACTAAGTTTGTTGGTCAGTGTCTTTTACAAAATCTTAAGTGAGAACTATTTTTTCCTGGGCTGTATTTCCCCGTACCAGGCATGGGAATCACGTTTGTCCCAAACCAGAGAGGACCAGCCGAGGCCAGCCGAGGACTTGACGAGGAATCAGAATGTACGGACAGAGTGAGCCAATGAGCCTCAGAACCTGCGGGATGATGGCGTCCCTCGCACAGAACCTCAGCTACGGGGCCTTCTGAGCGGGCTCTCCTATCTGTGCCACTTCCGGGAAGGGTGTGCGGGCAGCAGGACAGGGGCGAGCAGTCACTTCTTGAGCTCGGGGGCTCTGGGGACCAGACGGGAGAGGGGAGGCACTGACCTAACCATATTAAAATCGCTGTGGGGATTTTTAAAAAAAATCACCTCTTTGCTCCCTCACAGAGTCTGGAATAAAAACGGAGCCCAACAGAAGGTGCCCAATGAGCCCGGCAGAAACTAGCTTGGTTGGTGCCCTTTTTTCCTCTGAGCAAAACTGCTTCTTGTGCCTGAAAAACACAAAGCTTTGGGATGCCCCTTAGATCAGACGAGGCACCATCCAAAGAAACCACACACCATACAGACACGAGAAGAATACGTCATTTTCGAATCTCCTCTCACTGACCCACTTCCGACCTCTACTTCTGTAGAAGTGAAATGTCTGTAGGTTGATGGCTTCTCCCCGCCCTGGCTCCCACTGACCACAGCTAGGGCCTCAGAGACCCTTGGGCCTTTTCCAAAATTTCTTCTCTGATTTGGGGGTAGTTAGGATGCTCTCCGAGGACCTGGGAACAGAGGGAGAAAGCGTGTGCGGCATCAGGCAGGGCCCTGTCACCAAGCCCCTTCACCCCTCCTCCTGGTGCCTCCCAGCCGCTGATGGTGGCTTACCGTGTGACAGACTTCAATGGCCTCCACAAATCTCTTATCCTTCAAGTAGTTGAAAGCGAGTTTGAAGCCTGTCCAGGGGCAGAGGAAACACACACGGTGGCACCTTGACCACCCAAGAGCCAGGGTGGTGGTCCTCCCGCCCAGCTTCCTCCTCACCCACATGGGCCCTGGCTGGTGGCCTTACCCACGGCCGGGCTGGCGTGATGACTGTACTTCCAGGCCAGCTCGTAGTTGGCGGCTGCGTCTTTGTAGGCCTGCTCCTTCTCCATGATGAAGCCCATGTACTCGTAGGCCCTGAAGCAGGACTGCAGGGAAAGCCACACCGGATCCCAGCACAGGGTGGAACCAGCGGTGGGGGGAGGGGACACGGGGCGCGGGGCGGGGCAAGGGAGGGTGGGGAGCCGCGTTAACGCCGACCTCTCACCGACTCCAGCAGCACCCCCCACCTTTGCTGGGGAGGGGTCACCTGTGCGCCCCTTCTAGGATACCCCTATGCTTGCATGGCCCCTTTCTCCACAGCGCTCTTCGCTGACCTGCAGGCCCCTGGACCTCATGAACCCTTCCCATCTCTCTTCACCATCCCGCATTCTCCTCTCCCGGCTCCCCGACTCTGCGCGCCTCCTCTCGCCTCGCCCCGGCCCTTGCATCTCCTCTGCCCCCACGCCCCGCGCGCCCCTCCCGGCCGCCTGGACGGGGCGTCCCCGCTTTCCCGACTGCAGCGCGCCCCCCCTGCCTTGTTGTATTGCACGCAGCGCCGCAGCAGCTCCGAGGCCAGGTCGAACTTGCCGCCCTGGCAGTAGACGTCAGCCAGTAGGAGCCAGCTCTTCTCCAGGTCCTCGGCCTCGTCCGGCGTCCACGGGGCCTTGGCCAGACGCTTCAGCTGCGTGCGGGCCTTGGGGACCTGCTTCAGCAGCGCGTGGGCCTGCGCCGTGGCCAGCAGGGCGGGGACGCTGTCCTTCTGCACACGGGTGGGAAGCAGGCGTCGGCGCGCTGGGCCCCCCCCCCCCAGCCGGGCCCCCCGCGGCCCACCCAGCGAGCCGGCCCACCTCGGCCTGTGCCATCGCGATGAAGGTGCCCAGCGCCGCCTCCACGTTGGCCTTGTCCCTGGTGGCCAGCAGGCAGAGGCTCTCCAGCAGCCGCAGCTGGGTCTGGCCCCAGTCCGAGCGCGGGTAGAAATCGCGCAGCAGCTTCTCGGCGGTGCGCACGGCGTGCTGCTCGAGGGCCTTCCTGTCGGTGGAGCTGCGGGCGTCCGACGTGAGAGTGGCAGGCTGGCAGGCCGCCTGCGGGCCCACGGCCCACGGGCCTCACGTGGTCTCTACCCCGCCACGTGGCTATCCCCGCTTCTCCCAAGGGCCCGGCCCCTGCACCCCACCTCTCCCCCCCCCCCCCTCCACCACGCCCGGAGGTCAGCCGGGCCCCTACTTGCTCTCGGCCACCAGGTTCTTGAAAACCTCTCCGCCCACGACCTCGTTGTCCGGGTTCAGGCAGATCTGCACCATGTAGTAGGTGGCACTCTGGCCCCAACTGCTGTCCTTGCGCGCCTTGTTTAGGAACTTCAGTGCTTTGTTGGGCTGCCCTATGCGCCTGTAGTGGAAATGAGACACAGATACCAAGAACCAGAGAGGGAAACTGAGGTCCGGGGAGTGCAGGGACACACGGGCGCCACTCCCGGAGTCTGCACGGAGCGGGGCTGGGTGGCCGGTCTCCCAAACGCCTGCCCCGCAAGTCAGTCGAATTTCTGCTTCCCCAGTGCTGAGCGGAAGCCCGGCTTGCCTGCCAGGAAGGGCCCCCTGCAGGGAACTGCCCCGAAGACGAAGACACCCCACTCCCCAGCTCACCAGCAGTAGATGCCTCTGCAGTAGTTGAAACCTGGCTCCAAAGGAACACGGCTGGACATCCTCTTGACCAACTCAAAGAAGACAGGGGCATCCTCAAGTCTGCCGCTTCTCCATAGCAGGTCAATTAGTTTATTCCATGCCAGAAAGTTGTCTACAATAGGAGAGAAGATGCCAGGCTGTGAAAACCAACGGCCAAGGCCGACTGGGCGCTGTGGCCTGGCATGGAGAAGTGAGGGGCCCAGCAGACACTGCCTATTTGGGCTGAGCGGGGGCTTCCAGCAGCTTCAGTGTCTCCCCTGGTCTCCAAAGCTGAGCAAAGGATAATCATCACACTGAAAAGTAGCAGCTAGAGCTTACACAGTACGTTAAGCATTAAGGGCTTTACCCACACACACCGAGGTAGCTATTTTTCCCTTTCCACTGAGACACAAAAGTTTTCGGCCAAAAGTCACACAGCTGGTAAGTGGAAGACCGTGAGTTAGACGTAGGCAGTCTGGCTCCAGGACCCCGCGCTCCTAAGGGCCGCAGTCCGCTGGGCCTCGGGGCAGAGTTGGCTGTGGGCCCGCAGGGGCTGTCGTCCGAGCCTCAGGTGTGGCGGGAATGTAGCTACCTAACAGGGAGGGTTTCTAGCCACCTCCAGGTGGCTGTCACCTCAGAAGGGGGCTATGTCCAGTCCAGTGGCCGTGATTCGGAGACAGACAGGCTGTCCTGGGTCCAGGGCCAAGCACTGCCCTGCCTGAGACCAGGAACTGGCCCCTCGGACTCGGGAAGGGCCAGCACGTTCCATCGGTGCTTTATCAGTTTCCTGTCTCTCTGGGAACAATCAGAGAGGAAGGGGCTTCCTCTGCCCAGTCAGGAAGGAGGGGAGGCGGCCCACCCTTGTGGGGGAGAGCAGCCCTTGCTTGGTGGGAACTGACACAGGCCATCTCAGTGGGCAGTCTTGATGTGGGCAGTTCGCTACCTGGTGCTTTCTCCAGGACTTGGTGGTAGAGATTGACGGCAGCTTCGTATTTCTGTTTTCGAAACATCAGGTCAGCCATCATCTGTCAGAAAACACACAATGCTCCGGGACTCCTGACAGTTCGCCGGGCTGTGGTGGGGAGGCTGGGTGGGCGTGGGGGTAAGCAGAGAGGGTGGACAAGGACGTCCAAGGTCGCCTCTCTGGGCCCTGGGAGGAGCGGCCACAGGAGGAGCCCAGAAGACAGGGCCTGCTTGGGGTGGGAGGAGTGCGGGGGTGAGGTCACAGGTGGGAAGGTAAGCCCAGGGGTAGACACCAGTGGGTCCCTTTGACAGCCAGCAGAGCCGGACCCTCCACCCGTGTCCGAGAACTGCCAGCTGCAGGCAGCGGAGGCAGAATGAGGTCTCCCCACTCCTGTGGGGCGGCCCTGGCGGTGGTCTGGGTGTTAGGGAGAGAAGTCAGACTGGAGAGGCCTTTTCCCACATACTTCTTTAAACCCAGGAACCTGTCCACCCTTGCCTTCACCCACTGTGGGTGTGGTTTCCCCTGGAGCCCGTCAGCCTCCCCGCCTCCCCTTGGAGTTGCCCCGGCTGCCTGCCGGCCCACCCCTACCACGTGAAGGGCATCAGGCCCAGTGCTCAGTCCCCTCTGCCTGGTGGCCCCTGGGGGTGGGTCAGCCAAGCATCGGAGTTATGGGGCCGGGAGGCAGCCCTCGCGCGGTGGCGGGGACCCCGGGGAGGGCCGGGGGGAGGTCCTGTGGCCCCATACCACTGAGGCCATCTCGTGGCTCTTCTCCGTCTGCAGGAGATCGGCACAGTGCTGCTCACACAAGTCCAGGTGGCCCTGCAGCAGGTAGAGGCGGGCCAGCTCCAGCAACACCTGGGACGAGGCCGGATGTGATCAACCAGGGAGCATCATGGGAAAACTCGGGCTGGTGTCTCACTCTCGCCTAGTCCATTTTTATTCGTTCCGCCTTCAACATATGTCCCCGGCTCCCCCTTCTCCCCCAGTCATACCACGTGTTTTACCAACCAACCTCTGAAACTGGGGGCCTGGGCAACTCGTCCTCCTCCTTTGGCTTGGACCTAGCCCCCTCTGGGCAGCCCTCTGTGGTAGCCTCTGGGCCAGGCACCCGTCTTCTGAGTTCCCGCAGTGTGCAGACCCACATGCAGGCAATGGAACTAAAAATGTGCTCATCTGTCCCTCTGCCTGAGGCAGTCTGTGGGCAGGGACCCTGTCTTGCCCCCCGCGGCCCCCCGGGCCTAGCACCGTGCCTGGCGCGTATGATACGTCTCTTAAATGAGTGCGTGTTGAACGAATGAATGGCTGTCACTAAGCTCTTCATCGGTTCTCCTAGTGTGGACTCCAGCCACCACTGCCTCATCTGGGCCACGCCCCCCTCACGACTCTAAACCTCCTTGGAGGCTTAGTCTGGCTTCGTGCCCAAAGACCCCTGGCAGCCACGGCTGTCACTGTGCCCGTGCCTTCAAGGGGGACCTGGAAATGCCAGACTAACGTGACTTTTGGGAGCATCTTCCCCGCTCTACCCCGCACAAGGAGCTGTCCGAAGTGAGGCCTCCCAGTCTTGGTCCAAGGGCTGATGGCTGAGGGCCCTGGGGTCAGCCAGAGCAGGCTCCCCACACCAGGGGTCCCGGGCCCCTTGACCTGCAGCTCCTCAGGGAGGCACAGGGAAGGACCCGGCCTCTGCCCCTAGTCAGGGGACTCCGCAAGGCAGCAGGGCCCAAGAGAAGGAGCAGCCTCTGGCTTTGAGGACCCCACCTTATTGTCATCAGGCGAGTAGAAGAGGGCATCCTTATAAGACCGTACTGCCTTGGCAAACTCCTTCTCTGCCAGGTGGTGCTCCCCAAACTGGACACAGATGGAGGCTGCCAGCTGTTTCTGGGAGGGGATCATTTCTGGTTGCTCCAGTGCAACACGCTTCAGGATCTGAGACTGGAGGTCCATGGCCTTGGGAAAGCAGTAAACTCGGGATCAGAATCCCGGGGCCTGATGCGCCAGATCTCAGGCCAATTCACGGAAAGAATCCCTACTCTCGTGTCTGTGTCAGCAGATTATCAGAAAGGGCATCTCAAGTGCCCTTGAGCAAATCTGGGTCACTCTGGGCAGGCAAGACCCCTGGCTGAGTACTCAGGAGGCAAGCTGGCTCTGCCCCTGGGGCAAGATGGGAAGCAAAGGCACTCAAACAAAACACTCTGTTGTGCCTGTACTTGTTTACCTGTTTCCATCACGCCTTGATACTTACCGTGTCTAATTTGCTCTGGCCCTCCTACGGGCTAGAAGAAGCACACAGTAGGTGCGCAGGGCAGGCTGCGTTTTGATGGATGCATTTGCTCTGAATGTCGCCCTGCTGGGAACTTGGGGCAGCCTCCACGAATATCCACAACATAAAATGATCAAGTGAGTAACCAGGGAGCATCGGGACAAGAAGAATTGGTGATGCCGGGGTTAAGTCTTGGGAAGTGGGCACAAATCAGCACTCGGCTTTCTAAGGGCCAAACGGGAGTGGGAATCCAGTGGGAAACAAGGGAATAAATCGTCTCAAGCCGTCAGAGTGGGCTTTCCTGGTACAAGTGCAGAAGGCATCTCAGGAACAAGCAGCCAGCCACACCCTTGCGGAGAAAGATCGAGGGAGGTGGGATAGGAACGGCCAGGAACTGTCCCACTGGGGCAGCCCAGGGGAGAAAAGAGCTTAGGTTGGGACAGGCCAGACCTGGTTCAAATGTCAGCTCCCCCATTTACTGGCAGTCTGACTTTGGGCACATTTCTTAACCTCTTGGAGCCATATCTGTGAAATAGGAATGTCACAGTGCGTATCTCAAAGGGCTACTGTGAGAATTAATAGGAAAGCAAAAAGCCCAGTACAGAACCCACCATAGAGCATTCAGTGCCCGGGAGCTGCTCGCATTGTCCATTATTATCCCACGGGCATCCCTGCCGACTCCCTGCTTTCTCCGACCCAGCCCAGCCGGGCTTGGGGCACTCCGGGGCACCATCAACAAAGAGCACAGGTGGGGGAATAAATGGAAGGCCGAGGTCAGAGGTGTGACCCAGGTCCTCTTTTGAGTGCCAGCCCTGGAGCCTTCCAGACCTGCAGTCCTATCCTTCCTTTTATAGCTCCCACCAGGAAATGGCCAATAAAGAGCTTGAGTCTATTGTCTAATGTCGATTACCTTGTTCAAAGTTCCCATCACGTCTTCTTTTTTATGACTCTTGTAAACCTTTGCCAGCAAAAGCAAGCACTTGACGTTGTTCATCATGGATGGGAGGTCTTTGGCTGCAAAGAGTAGAAACTACTCCGATTTGAGTAGAAACTCAAATCAGTGTTCTCTGGTGCCTGGGAAGCCAGGGATGGGGGAGGCAGGGGACTGGGCTCAGGACCCCAGCTAGCGCCCATCCCCATTCCGCAGGAAGAGACTGCAGGGCGGGGGCAGTAGGCTAGGGAAGTGACTTCGAAGGGGGCCTCACCAAAGTCGTGTTCCAGTGACTGTTTCAAAACTTTTTCTGCTTTGCTGAACTTCTTTAACTTCAGGAGCAGTTCAGCGAGATCACAGCACAGAAAGTCCTGTCCATTGATCTTCTGCGCAGCCTCATAATAATTAATTGCCTTTGGGCAAACAGGAAATATTGGCCTCGGGGTCTGGTTCTACCTTGAGTGCCTCAAACCGTGTTCTCCTCGGCGGCCACCACACCTGTGTGTCCCTCCAGAACACAGAAGCCTGCGATGAGAAGGCCCTCCCAGCTGGCAGAGGGCTCAGGCTCGGCGTGTGTGTGTGTGTGTGTGTGTGTGTGTGTGTGTGTGGACAGCTTCTGAATTCTCCTCTAGCCAGCCCCCCTCCCCCACCCACTTCAACAGGGAGCTACGGTGGGAACGCAGCCACTCCCTTCCCATCCAGAAACTTCCACTCATGCACCCCCCTCCCTCTTCCCTGTTGGGCTGGCCCACACCTCTCCCCACCCCAGCTAGCCTGACCTTGGTGTACTGGTGGGTCTTCACATAGGCTTGCCCGATCCTGCTGACCAGCGATGCATCATGTGGGTTCTTTCTATAGGCCTCGTCATAAGCCTCCAGGGCCTTCTCAGGCTGGTGGGGAAAGCGTCCAAAGGTCTCGGTCTCTCTTCTCTCCCACTGGAGACGTGAGATTGGGGGGCCACTTGGCAAGGCCACGAGGCTTTCACTCACCTCCTGAATGTTCATGAAAGCATCCCCCAGTAGCAGGCTGGTGTGGGGGCCAGGCAGTTGTTCACAGAGCTCCCTGCAAAAGTAACCAAAGACTTAGCTTGAACCTATGCACTCTTTGTGTTTCTGAATTCATCTCCAACTCTTCTTTCCCATTCATTCATTCATTCATTCGTTCACCTAATACTTACTGAAAGCCCACTGTGCACGAGGCACTGTGCTAGCTACCTTAGTCCAAGCTCTGCTTATCTGTTATCTGGACCATGCCAGAACATCTACCCTTTCTTCTGGCCTCCAGTCCTAACCCTCTAGGCCCCTCTGCATAAGCAGGCATCCTGCTCTTTCTAAAACTCCGGTGTGGCCGCGTCACCCCACCCCACTGTTTATTAGTGTCCCACGGCTCTTGGCTTTGCCTCCCCCCACCTCCGCCCCCCAGCGCTGCCTCCCACCTGGATTGCCTAGATAGGGTTCTGCTTGAGGGAGGGGCTGGGAAGGTCAAATCATAAAGACAGCTCTCCACCTTCCTGCACCTCACCTTGGCCACATCGAGTCACTGGACATTTCTTCAAGGACAGGCAGAGTCAGGGGCCAGGGCAAAAGTGCATACCCGTGGTGCCCACCAGAATGTGGGCCATTCGGGGGAGGCCAAGCAGGATGGATTCAGTTCTGTATCTTCAGAACTCGGCAGTGAGCCGGCCTGGCTAAGCTATCACGCTCAAATGCGGACGCATGGGAAATTCTGTACTTGCATTGCATCTAACACACTTGGACGGTGCAGACTGGAGACCCAGGTTGAGGAAACACAACCTGGAGAAGCCACTCCCTAAAACACCACCGGGAAGGAGGCTGTCAGGGCGCTGCCTGGGGCTTACCGGTAGCAGCCGATGTAGAGGCCGATGTCTTTGCGGGTCTGCAGGTAGATGTTGGCCATCTTCTCCTTGGCTTCCACGTAGAAGGGCTGCTTGGGTGCGACGTTCCTCAGCGTGCTCAGGGCCACGTCCACGTTCCCACTGCTCAGGGCCAGGTCCACGTTGGCAATGGCGATGCGGATCTCCTCCGGTGTGCCACTGAACTCGTTGATGGCGTCCTGCATGACCTTGGTGGCCTCATGCTAGAGCATGGGAACCCAACAGACCTCCGTTAGCTGTCACCCACCACGGGTGACCTGAAAACACTTGAAATCTCGGGGCGCCTGGGTGGCGCAGTCGGTTAAGCGTCCGACTTCAGCCAGGTCACGATCTCGCGGTCCGGGAGTTCGAGCCCCGCGTCGGGCTCTGGGCTGATGGCTCGGAGCCTGGGGCCTGTTTCCGATTCTGTGTCTCCCTCTCTCTCTGCCCCTCCCCCGTTCATGCTCTGTCTCTCTCTGTCCCAAAAATAAATAAACGTTGAAAAAAAAAAAACACTTGAAATCTCTTGGAGGCGACTTAAAGGGATCCCTCTTCCCACTCCTGCCCCCAGAGAGAAATGAAATATGGAGACAGCCAGGAGCAGCCTTGCTCCACGGAGGGTGAGGGGAGGATGGCTCACATCCACCTGCAGAGAGTCTCCAGTGGCAGAAAGAAGAGAGATCCCTTCAGTGTCCACCACCACTCTTCCTGGGGGCAGGGGAAAGGTGCCCAGCTAGCTGGGGGTACAGAAACCCTCGACCGTTCCTTAGCACCTCTACATCTGTTGGCAATTCCTTCTTGTGGGAGACCGATGGATGCATCTCCTTGTACTTTCCTGCTTTCGGTCAAAAGTATTTTAATGTTACTGTATTTGGCACGTTAGCGGTCTGTTTGAATGATTTCCTCATTATATTCATGCCCTTGGTTATTTTAACAAAGTTGCTTTCTTTCCCCATTTTGGTACCTTCGGACTGGGATTCAGCCTTACCGGACATTTCTTCCTCAATCTCTGCTTTCTTTTTGTTGGCTTGGTATATTTGTATCATCTTTTCCCTCTCATCCTGGGCCCTTTGGTGTTTGAAGTATAGAGAGTAAGGGTTCTCTCTGTTGCTAGTTTGAACCACGCTGATGCCTCTTTTATTTAAGAGGTACATTTATTTCATTTACAATTTTGTTACCACAGATACGTTCTTGGGTTTTCTGGCAACAGAAAACTTTCTGTTTTCATTTTTTGAAAAATATTTTTTTTTTGAGAGAGAGAGAGAGAGAGAGAGAGAGAGAGAGAGAGAGACAGCATGAGCAGGGGAGGGGCAGAGAGAGAGGGAGACACAGAATCCCAAGCAGGCTCCAGGCTCCGAGCTGTCCGCACAGAGCCCGACGCAAGGCTCAAACTCACAAACTCGAAGATCATGACCTGAGCTGAAGTTGGATGCTTAACCGACTGAGCCCCCCAGGCGCCCGTTTTCATTTTCACATGCTGTTGTGTTTGGCTTTACTTCTGCCTTTATGACCTGCTTGATCCTTTCTTTTCTTCTTAACTCTTGATTAATGTGGTGGAGATCGCCTCTTAAATTCTACCAAGAGTCATCTTTCTATTAAGAAATGTCTTGTGTACATTTTTTCCCCACATTCTATAAAGTGGAAACAATTAGCATGCTTATAATAATGCCACCTTCTCCCTGAATTTTTTTTATGGGATGTTATTGTTATTTTGATTTTAATAACTTTTATGTTAAGAACTTAGCAATTATACTGGCTTTGGGTCAAGCCCAAAGGTATAGAGAGGTATATGGGGAGAGGTATAGAGAGTGGGAGGACAGGGGATCCGAAGTGAGCTCTGTGCTGACAGCAGAGAACCAGAGGTGGGGCTCGAACTCGCGAACCGTGAGATCACAACCTGAGCTGAAGCTGGACGCTCAACTGACTGAGCCACCCAGGCGCCCCCAGTGACCGTTGATCCTTGGTTCCCATGACTCCATTAGGATATTAGTATTAGGATTTTTTAAATATTTATTTACTTATTTATTTATCTGTTTATTTATTTATTTAAAAGTAATTTCCACACCCAACGTGGGGCTCTCCCCCGATCCATTTCTTCTCTCTTCTGCAGGAACGTTTATTTTGCCTCGGTTGGATATCTGTGGTCTCTCTCTTTCTTACCCGTCATCCCCTCACATCACTTCAATGATTTTCTCACCCCTTTCCTGCATCAGAGAGCTTCAGCAAGGGTTCAGCCACTTTCTGTTTTGTCTCGTGGGACTATAATTTTCTAATAGCATCACTGTTTTCTATGCGTACTTGCTTTAATTCTGCCAGCTGAACACCTCTGGGGATCTCTGGTGCTCTGCTTTGAGCTGGTTTTACAAGATTCCATGTTTCCATTTTCATCGAATATAGACAAGTTCTCTTAGAAGTATTTCTTCTTAGGGATGCCTGGGTGGCTCAGCTGGTTGAGTGTCTGACTCTTGATTTCAGCTCAGGTCATGATCTCAGGGTTGGTGAGTTCGAGCCCCATGGTGGGCTCAGTGCTGGCAGTGTGGAGCCTGCTTGGGGTTCTCTCTCTCTCCCTCTCTCTTCCTCTCTCTCCACCCGTCCCCTGCTCACACGCTCTCTTTCACACTTGATCTTAGCCAAAAGGCCAAGAAGCGATCACATGCTCTCTTTCAAAATAAATAAACTTTAAAAAAAGTATCTCTTCCATTTTTTATAGAACTCTTTCTCCCCAAGTGTAATCTTCACTTGTCTTTTGCTTGTGATTTTGTTTCCTCTCCCCTCTTTCCTCCCTTTCTTCCTTCCCTCCCACCCTTTCGTCTTTCCTTCCCTTCTTCTCCTCCCTCCCTCACCTCTGTCCTTCCCTGTAATCACCATATTGGACCCCTTCCTCAAATGGGACCGGTCCCCCCTAACCTGGCCCTTTGCCCAGGAACTAGGCTGGGGACGGACAGGGTCTAGCACAGCTGCCCTAGGCTCACATTTCCCCTGAGCTTTCTGTGGGTCTTCCTTTTGGGGGTGGGCTTAATGAGAAGCTGGGGTCAGGACAGAACCCCTGGCTCACTGTGAAGGCCCCAGTCTGCAGACCTGTCATCTTGGCAAAGCACGCTGCAGAACTCTTTTTCGGGTTATTTCCCTCCTTACTTTCCTCGGGCCACGTCTCCTAGAAAGGAGCCCGGACAGAGAGAAGCAAGGAGGCATGTGAGCAGGGAGTTCTTGCTCAGTGGCCCTGCCCTTCCACGGGCTGGACCCGAGTCCCTCTAGGAATGCCCCTGCTTCTCCCCGCTTGAGCACATCTCCAGTCCAGAAGGTTTCAAGCAAAGGCAGGAACCTCGGGCCCCGCCTCACTGCACCCTGCTTTCTTTCTCGCCCACCGATAGTAAGTTCCAAAAGGACCTTGCTAGCTTCTCTCCTCTATCCCCAGCTGCCAGATGGTGCCTGGCAGCTAGCTGGCCCTCAATCAATAGCTGAATCGACTGACTGAATCGACTGTGCTGGGATGTGGCCGTTCCCTAGGTTTGTCCTAGGTGGAGATTCCTTCTCTACTTTTAATTCCTGTGCTCCTTTGGGCAGATTTAAAGGAGGAAAGGACAACAAACAGGCTTCCGCATCCCCACCTCTACCCAGAAGGCGGTTTTCTTTTTTAATGTTTATTTTTGAGAGACAGAGAGAGAGAGTGAGGGAGACAGAGCGTGCGTGGGGGGAGGGGAGAGAGAGAGGGAGACACAGAATCTGAGCCGTCAGCACAGAGCCCTACACGGGGCTCGAACTCACGAACTGTGAGATCACGACCTGAGCGGAGGTCAGAGGCCCAACCGACTGAGCCAACCAGGCGCCCCCCGGAAGGCAGTTTTTAACTTTAAGGAGAAAAGGGCCTCGCGAGCTGTTCCTTCTCTATGGCAGCCAGATGCCCCCGTACTGCCGGATTAGAGATGCTCCTGGAACTCTGCCGACCCTCTCCGCTGAGCAGGTGAGTGAGTGAGGACAGCGAGGCCGTGGGAGCCTGTGGAGCCAGCTCTACCCCCCGCCCCCCACCCCGTGTTCCCCGCTGCTCCTTCACACCAGCGTAGGACGCTCAGGTGCTTCCTGTCTTTGCCAAGCCAGACCTGCCAAGGCCCCAGGGCTGCCTCATACAGTTGAGCAAATTATATACCACAAAACTCCCAAGGGGACACAGTTCGTAAAGACCGTGGTGTGATTATGGCGTCTACCGGGGCTGTGCCTTACCCAATCTGCACAACCACCCGTGGCTGTCCTGATGGGCCTGTGTGCTCTAACTCTGTGAGATCCTCACGGGGACAGTGAGGCAGGCAGGCAGGGGACAGATCAGGTGGGGCTCAGCAGGCTTTGGACGTTATCTAGAGGGCACCGGGAGCCATCGAGGCCTTTGGGCGGGGGTAAGACATGCTCCCAAATGAATAAAGGCTCGAATGATAGAACAAACCCAAGAGCCTGGTTCCCAGGCTTACCCCGGACCTCCAACATGCCCCAGTCCCCAGGGACGAGAGCGTGGTGTTTCTTACCAGCTCCCCATTCATGCGGAGGGCGTCTGCCAGTTCCAGTAAGAGGGACGCCCGCTCACTGGGCTGCACGGAGGGCCCGCGGAGTTTCTTGCCTTCTTCCGTCTTCCGAGTTGGTAATTTTATGATCATTTTCAGCGTCCTTATGGCTTCTGGATAGTCCCCACGCTTGTTGAGGGCCCTGGCCTTGACCAAGTGGTACAGGGGGTGGTTTCGGACCTAGAGGAGCAGAGTGGAGTGTGGGGCCCCGGTTCACGGCTGCTGCTCAAGGCACCCGGACTGGAGAAGGCCGCGGAAGCCCACCGAGCCTGCCCTGGCCTTTGGCCCGCAGAAGGGTCTGAGGGATGCCGGGAGCTCCTGGGGCCTCTCCCAGGGCAAGTGGGGGCTGTTGGCCAGCTGGGCTTGGGGAGGCGGGGGCGGGGCGACTGGGCACAGAGGACCCCCACCTGGAAGTTGTGACTGACGCCCAGCTCTAAGCAGTGGGAGCACATGGCAAAATTGCCCTGCGCCAGGTAGATGTGGGACATGAGGAGGTGGGCGTCCACGGAGGTGGGGTCCAGCTCCAGGCAACGCTGCAGGGTGCTCTGGGCATTCTCTAACTCTCCTAGAAGCGATAAACAGACCTCTACATCCAGGGGTCCCTGGGGGACTCCCAGGACCCAGTATGTAGAGGCAGAATGAATTTTGTGTGTTCCGTTACCCAGAAATACCCGAGTTGGCCATTTCACCCAGTTCTGTTCTGTTTCACTCAGAGGTCTCTTCTTGAAATTACAACCACCCAGACGCAAGCCTGGAAACTCAGACTGTGGGGCAACCCTCGAGGAGATGGCTAAGGCACGTCACTGCTCTGTCCAGAAGCTCCGGGGGACGCTTAAGTCTCGAGTCCCACACCTCAGAGCAGAACGGAACCTAACAATAGCAGCAACTGTAATAGCCCCGTCTTACGAAGCACTTGCTTTATGCAAAGCACTTTTTGGAAAGTCGGGGTTACTATGTGCCCAGCCCTGCAAGATGGGCGGTATTGTCTGTGTCTTTTTGATGTAGGACTGGAACCCAGTTACATAAGTAACTCAGCTTACGAGGGACAAAGTCAGCATTTAGACCCAGGGCCATCGGCTCCTGAGGCTGAGCTCTGCCTGCCTTGGCGCTCAGGGGCTGAGGGCTCTCCCTGCAGCCAGACTGGCCCACAGCCGGCAGCAGTGCAAGCCCAGGGGCGGGGTGCAGTGAGCTGGTAGGAGAGTCCCCCTCTCTCTCCATCCAGGTCCCTCAACAGCTCCCGCTCAGGGCCCATAACCTGGCGGGGAGGGGAGCAGCTGCTTCTGGGTCCCACACTCCCTGCTCCTTCCATGTGCGCTGCTGCAGAAATGCAAAGATGTCACTATGGCAACCTAAGCAGCTGGAGACCTTGCTTTGGCCCTCAACTTGCTTGTTGCCAGCTGCCCGCACCCCTGGGGGAGTGCTCCTGCCCTTGCCTCGTACCCGGGAGCCCCTGAAGCTTGTGGGTAAACCTGGAAACCCAGATGACAACGGGGAGGCCCACGGATGAAGACAGGGTCGGGGGAGGGGCCGTCTCTGCACGGTGTGACCCACGCCAGGCCGTGCCAGAAGCCAGACACATGCCATGGCATTTGGGATCCTTCGGAAGCCCCCAGCACACCAAAGTTCAGCCTGCCTTCCAGGCAGACTGGGGTGCAAGGCCACAGGTGGAGAGTCCTCAGAGGGGACAGCAAGGTTCCCCCGGACGCGTCTCCCCTTTCCCTCTCTCTCCAGGACCTGGGTCTCGAGACAGGAGAAGCTGGAAGGACATTGCTCTGGCCACCCTGAGGCTCTGAGAGCCGAATGCTACAGGGTCCCACCTCCCCGTGATGCCCTCCGGCCCACCTTTTAATAACTGCGACCCTGCCAGTTCCCATCCCCTCCCCCGCTTTGGTTTCCTCCATGGAATTCCTGTGTCCTAACAAACAAGGCCGCGTGCTTCTCTGTTCCGCGTAGCGTCTATTTCCCCTTACTAGAATGCAGACCTCATGAGGGCATTTCTGCCTATCCTGAGGACCAGTGCATCCTGTGCGGAACTGAAGTTCAGCCACTTCAGCCGCGGTACCCCCGGTACCCCCGCGCAGAGCGAGGAAGCCGCCAGTAGCAGGGGGGCGGGTGGGAGAGACCCCTGCTGGTGAGGGAAGTCAGGCCGGTTTCTGGGGAGTGGAGGCCAGGGAGGTGGCCGGGCCTGGTGAGGGTGTGTGTGTGTGTCTGTGTAAACCGCCTGAGGCAGGGGGCTGCGACCCCCGGGGCGGTGGCTGAACGGATGAGCAGACGCGGGCTCACCTGAGAGGTACTTGACCTGAGCCATCACATACAGGGGGTCGATCAGAGCTGGCGCCGCTTTGACGACAGGATTCAGGATCACAGCGACTTGTTTGAGAAGTGGAGACACGATCTGGCCCGGTGACCGGGGCTGTAGGAACACGGGGCCTGGCTGGACGGTTTGCCCCATTCCAGAGAGACTCCTAAAGCTCTCAGGAAACACTCTCTCAGTGAAAGAATTTTACTTTCTTCCTCGTGTTTCTTATCCAGTCCGTGCCATCTAGTGCTACCGGGTAAGCTGCAGAGAATGGGGACTTTGTTTTGCTGACGGTTGTGTCCCCAGTACCTACCACGGCGTCCGGCACACGGTGGTGCACTTAATAGATATTTGTGGAATGACTCATTACGTGGCACTGGGGGGGGGACATTACGATAGCAAGATAAGATCCTTGCCCACGGAGAATCTTGACTGGCTGGGCAAATAGGCAAACAAGTAAAGCAGGCAAAGAAGGAAAGACTAACAGACTTCTTAGAAGACTTGTGGGGGAAAAGGGAGCTGGTTATTGTCTAGGATAAAGGCAGAGGCGTGGAGCAGTGCCCTGTTCCCGCGAGTGTGGTCTGTGGGCCAGCAGCAGCGGGATCCCCCTGGGGGCTGTGCTGACAGCTCAGAGCCCGGAGCCTGCTTCAGATTCTGTGTGTGTGTGTGTGTGTGTGTGTGTCTCTCTCTCTCTCTCTCTCTCTCTCTCTCTCTCTGCTCCTCCCCTGCACACGCTCTGTCTCTCTCAGTCTCTCGAAAATAAGTAAACATTAAAAAAAAAAATTGAAAAGCAATGGGTCCCCGAACTTCAGGGGCTCAGAGCCGTCTGCTGATGGGGCCAGACGAGGTCTTTGCCCCCGTCCAGGCCTATGCTCCTGACCCCCGCCGTGCAGATGGGACTTCCTCTAACCTGCTTGGGGCAGAAGAACAAGTACTCCCTGGCGATGCAGACCAGGAAGAGGGGGTCCAGCTTTTCAAAGTACTCGCAGCCCAGGGGGAGGCCCTGCATGCCGGCGAAGTGCAGTCCCGCAGCCTCCCTCAGGAGCCGGGTGGCTTCCTGCTCCCCCTTGTGCTTCCTGGACGCCAGAAGGGCCTGGAGGAAAACCAGCACCTGGGGGAGGCAAGCCCAGGTCTCGGCACCAACGCCAGCCGGGCCGTGGGGAGGCGAGCGCAAAGCAGGAGTCCGGGCCGTGTTGGCTGCTGGGTGCCGGAAACTGGGGCGAGGGGAGGGCCGGGGACACAAGCCTGGAGCGGCCCGCGTCCCCAGGGAGCTCTGACCTCAGACTTCCCGAGACACTGCTGCACCTCCTTCATAAATTCCAACTGCTGTTCAGCCTCCTCCAGGTGGCCGTCCGAGATCTGGCACCAGATGATCCCTGGGAACGGGGCAGAACAAGCGTGAGGAGCCAGCTCGGACACGGAGCCAGCAGGCCCGCGGGCCAAGAGCAGGGATGAGACGGCGGAAGGACGGGCGGCTGTGCAGGGGGCCCTTCCCCACGTCTCCGCAAACGGAAAGAGGGATGCTCGCTCCTGGTAAAGAATTCGAGGCACGAGGCAGGCGGGGAAGCATATCCCTAGCTCGTGCTCTGCCTTTAACCATGCACCGTGGCTGGGACATTTTATTTAACCACTGCCCCGTTGAAGGACACCTCATTTCGCATCTAGTTTGCTTTCGATGCTTAAATGCTCCAGTGCCACGGTAAACATATTTCCGCGTTCTGATTCCTGCAGTCGAGTTGATTGGTCAAAGGGCGTGTATATCTCAAATGTTGATAGATAAGGCCAACTTGTCCTCTGGAGATGTTTGAATTAGTGTTACTGCCAAGAATTTGAAAGTAGCCTTTCCCCACAACCTCGACGACGTGCTTCACTCTTTGCCAGTGAAAACGTGAAAAACAACTCATTTTAGTTCCTTTTTTTTTTTACTAAGAGGGGAAAGGAGCATTTTTCCATACATTTAATGCCCCTTTCCTTTCTCCTGTGAATCTCCTGTACCTAGCTTTAGCCTGATTCTTTTTTTTTTTTTTTAATTTTTATTAATTTCTGAGAGACAGAGACAGAGCACGAGCGGGGGAGGGAAGAAGGAGAGAGAGAGAAGGAGACACAGGTTCTGAAGCAGGCTCCAGGCTCTGAGCTGTCAGCACAGAGCCCGATGCGGGGCTCGAACCCACGAACCGTGAGATCATGACCCGAGCCAAAGTCACCCGCTTAACCGGCTGAGCCACCCAGGCGCCCCTAGCCTGATTTTATTTTAGGGCGATTTGTTTTCTCTTCATAAATATTAAGATTATTAACCCTTTATAGCAAACATTTTCTACCAGTTTGCCATTCACCTTTTAACTATTTTTCACTGTCTTTTGCCATCCATTAGTTTTAAAGTTTTACATAGAGCAGTAAAATATTTTCTTTTAGGGCTTCTGAGTTTCCTCCAGGGAACCCAAGTCCAACTGAACTTTTATGTTTAAATGTTTAATTCATCTGGAGCTTTTAAATTAAAAAAACATTTTTTAAAATAATTTTTACCCCTGATGTGGGGCTTGAACTCACGACCTCAAGATTAATAGTCACATGCTTTACCAACTGAGCCAGCCAGGCGCCCCTGAAGTTTATTTCTGAATATGGCGTGAGCTGGGAACTTCCCTTTACGTTTTTCATACTGGATAGCCAGATGTCCAACCATGAATTGTTGAAACCTACCGCCATATTGGTTTGAAATATCACTTTATTTGTAAGACCTGTTTCTGTTCTGTTTATCACCTTGTTTACTCCAGCATTGACTTGGAGCTGACTTACCTACTGGCGTTCTGTAATGTGTTTTGAGTTTGGGAAGACAAATCCTTCTACTCCTACTACTATAAAAGAGGAATCTCTTTCATAGATATTTCTTGGTCATTTTGGTGTATTTATTCCTGACTGTCTTCCTAATGAACATCTTGGTTTTTCACTTATATGCATCCCGCTGTTTGGCTCATCTATGGAGTTAATTTACTTTGCAATCGTATTTGTAATTTTCAGTAACTTTTTCGTTCTCTACAATCTTTGCCATAGTAGCCTCTTCTTTACTTATTGACTGACATTGTAGCCTCTGAAAACCCTGGTGTTTTAGTGGGGGGTGGTGAAGTCTTTTCTGTATCTGGCTTTAAACTTGGCTCCTCAGAGGGCCTTGGCTTTGCATGGTCCACTTGGCCCCTTTCAAACTGTTAGCAGATTTACAAACGGACTAGACTGATGAGTATTAGCAGCTGAGGCAGATTTCCCAAATTGTTAAGGTCACTGTTTTTCTGGGCACTGGACTTCCCTTCTGGCTGACTGGCGAGGGGGCTCCCCTGAATGAGGAAGTGGGGAAGGACTGAGCTGGGTGGGGGCTGTCCTAGGGGGTGTGGCCTGTGTGTGGAGCAAGTCTTTTTGTCCTTCATGTCCCTGGTGGTGGTGGGAAACAGGGCTCTGCTCTGCTCCCTCCTGCCCCACCGCCTTGAAAGGTCTCCTTGATTCCATTCTCTGGTCCCCCTGTCATCTCGCTGACTGCCCCGTGGCTTGTGTAGCTCCCAGCCTCCAGCGACCAGGAGCTTGCTTTTTTTTTTTTTTTTTGCTCTTTTTATAATGTTTATTTTTTTATTTTGAGAAAGAGAGAGTGAGAAAGAGAGGCGAGAGAGGGAGAGAGAGAATGCCCGGCAGGCGCTGGGAGCGCAGAGCCCGACGCGGGGCTCAGTCTCACAAAGCGTGAGATCATGACCTGAGCCGAAACCAAGAGTCAGACACTCAACCGACTGAGTCACCCAGGCGCCCCTTGTTATTTGTCAACTTTTGTTTTTCTTGGAGCTCTTTGGGAGAAAACGGGTCTACTCGTTTCTTTAGCTGCCCCGTCTGTGTACCATGTTGGCATACGGCTTTCCAGAGTGGCTTGTCATTTCCTTACTTTTGATGCTATCTGTTTTATATCCTCTAGAAATGTGACGTTCTCAAAGTTTCTGGTCCACCAAAGGCAGCTTTCTCTGTTTCTAGGCCTGCGTTATCTTTTCAAAACGTCTTCCAGGATTTTATGGGTTTGGAAGTGGAGGAAGATGCATGGGCTCACGAGTCAGCTGACGTGCTGAACAACCTCTCAGATAACCGTGCTGTGCTGGCGAAGAGCCTGGACCATAGAGAGAAGTGGCTGGACCCAAAAGACACGGCTCCTGAGAGCTGGGGCAAGGAGCCAGCCTGCCTTGAGCCTGGGACCATACAGTTTCCTCAACCGAAATTAAATTGCTGGTTCAGAGTTCACCAGACGCCGTAGATTTGAAGGCTTAAAAACAAAATGTGTGAAATGAAAATTGGGGTCTGGGAAATTTACTGACGTTTCTCTAGAGCGGGGTGGGCGGGCCTCTGGACAGACAGGGAAGTAAAACTCTCAAAACTATTGCTCTGGTGGCCTTTCAGCTCAGGGCCTGCAGAGGGAGAGTCCAGGGGCTTTGGGTTGGGGTGCTCCCGGACTGGGACCCTCTCCACCACTGGCCTTGCCGGGCCTGAGAAGAGGCAGGGCCCCCGAGCGGGAGGGGCAGGGTGCTGGTCCTCCAGGGGGTCACAGTGTGGACATCGGAGGTCTGATGCAGATCCGAGTGGCTGTGGCCACACTCTGACAGTTCCTGTGTCTCTTATATCTATGCTTGCTGATTCATGGGGTGCCTGGGTGACTCAGTTGGTTGAGTGCCTAACTCTTGATTTCGGCCCAGGTCATGACCCCAGGGTTGTGGGATCGAGCCCCGTATGTGGAGCCTGCTTGAGATTCCCTCACTCCCTCTGCCCCTCCCCCACTCACACACACACACACACACACACACACACACACACACACACTCTCTCTCTCTCTCTCTCAAACAAACAGACACCAATTCATGGAAAGGCACCCCATCATACAATGTACTCCAAAACTCACACACCCTCTAGGGAAGATGCTTCCCAGCACCTCTCTTCTGGACCCACGGAGGCTACCTTGCGACCTGCCTTCCCGCACCCCCCACCCCCTCCCTTGCCCGGACCGCATAGACCTGTCAAGGCAGCCACACTGCTCTCGTCCAATTTCATGGCCTCCGAGTACCACAGAGATGCCTCCTTCACTTGGTCCTGTAGGATGAAGAGATAGCCCAGCTCCGTGGCCACGTGGGCGTAGGCGGCTGTGGCCACGAATGTGCGCTCAATGAAGCCACACACCAGCTGCAGAATCGCCTGGTGCCTTCCACACTGCAAGGAACGGACACGTGGGAATTGGGAGACCTGTCAGTCCAGCCCGTCAGAAGTGGCCGTGTCAGGCTGTCAGAAGCAAGGCCGTGTCAGAAGTGGGGGACACTTCTGGCAGTCCCGTTTCAGGTGCTTGGGAGAGACTAAGAGGGGCCCATGACCCATATAGCCGGGGCTGTGCACTTGTCCAGCTTCCAAAGCCTCACACTGGCCACATCTGTGGAATTTGCCTCCAGGCACAGGTCCCTCCAAAGGGCCCACCTCCTGTCTGAGTTGCCAAGAAGTTTTTCAAAAACTGAAGGGGGGGCAGAGTTCTTTGCGCCCTGTTGGTGGGACGTGGCCCCGAGGGCAGCCATGTTCCCGGCCGTGTGTAGAGAACGAGCACAGAGAAGCAGACACAGGTGTGTGTCCCTGAGGGAGGGATGGTGTCCCAGTGGCATTCAACCGCACGGTTCTGGTTCCTGAGGCCTCACAGCCACCCCAGATTTTGCAGCAACTCCTTCTAGTCAATCTGCTTTGGGGCTGAAGGGTCTGACAGAGACAGACTGTTTGGCGACCTGGTCTGTTTGCACCTGCCTGATGGCAGAGGGGGTGCGGGCAGGCCTGACTTTCCAGGTCACTTCCACAGAGAGACAATATGGCAGTTGGGTGCCCTGGCACCCCGAGCTAGAGGCAGGCATAGCTCTGCCGTGTAACAGCCACAACACTGCTCTCTTCCCCCAAATAAGGAGCCTCCTACTCTAAAAGCGCTGTCAGACCCAATGGCTCTGATCTTTACAGCGTCCCTGAGCGACATCTGGGCCAAGGAAACGGAGTGTATGAGACACAGGTGTTGTTCAGAGGCGGGTAGGGGCCGCTAGGTATGGGCCATCGGCCTGAGAGGCCAAGTTGGAGCCAAAGAGGGGAGGGCAGGGTCCCCGGGGGGCTCCCAGGGGGGGCCATAGGACTCCCCTTAGGAACACCCGGCCAGAAGCACGATTTCAGAAACCTGGAAAAGAGCCTTCTTACCAGCCTGCTAACCACAAGGATTTTTTTAAGATGGAGGTTTGGATTTTGGGGCTCTCTTGTCTCCAGTGCCTTAATCAGGTTTCTAACATGATTGGCAGCCTGTGGGGACAAAACAGACAACGTCAGAGGCAACATATAAAGTGGAAGCTGGGCAGAGGTTCACAACCCCGCCGTCCCTTAGCACCCCCTGGGAGATCTTAAAACACCCATGCCCAGAGGCCAGCCCCAGAGATTTGGGTTCAACTGGACCGGGCTGGGCCCAGGCACCAGTATGATTTCAAAGCCCCGTAGTGGAACTTTCAGGAGCTTATGCACCCAAGAGCTGGCAGTGCCCCTTTGTTCATGGATTTGCGAAGAGAAGTTGCCCTTTCGGACCCACCCGGCCAGAGCCAGAAGCCAGCTGTCATGGTGCCCACACAGCGGCTGACCAGGCCGGCGGCACATCACCTGGGCTGGCCCAAGAGCAGATGGTCATGGCGAGTCCCTGGCCTCAAGCCTCTGCTCCATTGTGACATGAGTCACCACACTGGTGCCCCTTGTCATGCCAGTGAATCCTCTCAAAGGCCCTGGAAGTCAATAGAGCTGTCTGAATTGTCCAGTCCGGCAGACAGAGGGTCAGAAAGGTTAGGTAATTTGCTTGAGGTCACTCAGCCAACCGGGTGACTGACTCCAAAGCCTCTGTCCTTTCTGGTTGACTCCTCTGTCCATTCCCTACCGAGGAGCGAGGAGCGGGGAGTTCTTAGTTCCCGGTTGCAAAGAAGCGCCAGGAGTGAAACCCCGGATGGGGCAGGTCTACTCTGCTCTGTCAGTGCAAAGCAAGCTTAGCACTGAGCAGCCTGGGCCAGGGAGAGGTGGGGGGTGAAGGAGGGGCATTCAGACAACTCTGCCCTTAGAATTAACCCTCAGGCCCCGGGAAGGCCTGCCCAAGGCTCCTGGGTTGCATAAAGTTAAAGACAGGCCCATCTGTTCTCTGGTTCCTACCCAGCGATGGTGCTGGGGACTCTTTTGAGGGTTCCTTCTAAACACGGACTGTACCCTCTGTCTCACCCCACCGCACAAAACCCACAATCTCAGAGCTGCGCATAAGGAACCGGAAGCTTCTTCTTCCTATCATGACCCCTTAGCGACTCCTGATTTGCCACGCTTTTCACAGAAGCAGTGTATTTACTCAAAAGGCAATGTTATGGGTTGAGAATGCAAACTCTTCTTAAAGATAAAAACCTATCCTGGTATTGAGGTTTTCATGAAGAACTGTTTCTGTGTTTGGGGGCTGTTTTGGGTTTCTGTGGAACACTACAGGGCTTAGGAGCAAGTTTGGGGCTAGGCTCTACCTGGCCAATACCTGCTTTTTCTGCAGACCTACATCATTGGAAACGCCTAATAGAGTATATGTGGGGTTTCCTTTATTCACAGAACTATGTGTTCGACAAGACATCTATCTGCTAAAACTCTGCGAAAGACCCAACAAATTTAAAAAATCTTAGGTAGTGGAGTACCCCAACAATCTGTACAATTCTAGGGTGTGCTGGTTTAGGGGTGAATATGATTTGGACTCATTCACATTCAGAGGCTGTTTGAAATTGAGAACGAGGCAGATGTATCTACTCTGACCCCAAACGTGGCCCTAAGGTACAAAAATTGGATCCCAAAGACTACAGGTGGGGAATTTTTGAGGTACGTCCATATTCAAGTGGAGATCAAAGATGCCCAACAGAAAGAACTCTGGGTTATTTTGAAGATTAGATTTGGACTTAGGGGGAACTATGGTGATTGGCAGTGGAAGGAATCACATGTGAAAATCCTTACATAAACATTTATTGACTTAAAAAAAATTTTTTTTTAAATGGCATTTCGTGACATCAGGCACTGTTCCAAGCTCTCCCGTTTGTCACCCCGTTTAATCCTTATAACAACCTCACAAAGTGGTGGGAATTTTCTCCACTTTATGAGTGAGGATCCCAAGGCTTATCCAGGTGAACCCGAACCACAGTCAACTTCACTGCCGACCCAAAGAGCAAACCAGAGGACTTCCCCTTGACAGGGAGTAGGAGGGAGGGAGGGAGGGAAGGAGCTGAGATCCAGGGAGCACCCTCCAAGACCCTGGGGATGAGGGCACTAAGAGGGCTTCCTCTCAGGCTGTGCGTGTTTCAAGGTCTGACTCCTGAGTCTTGAAAGAACTTACTATGGTTATGTTTCCTTCTCTTGCAAGTTCATGCACAGCTAGGATTTGGCAGGCGTCAATATTGCTTTCATCTTTTTCTAGGATTCTGAAATAGGAAGAGGAACCCCATGAATCGAGAGTATTCACAGGCAAGGCCAGGGTGATGTGGCAGCCACTTCTGATTGTCTTGTATTATCCATTCTACCCTTCTCCTTCTAATAACAGAACTCCCAGGGCAGCACCTGGGTGGCTCAGTAGGTGAAGTGTCTGACTCTTGATTTCAGCTCAGGTCTTTTTTTTTTTTTTTTTTAAATAGGCTCCACCCCCAGCGTGGAGGGAGACCAGGGCTTGAACTCACGATCCTGAGATCACGATCTGAGCTAACGCTCTGGAAAACAGTGTGCAGGTGCCTCAAAAAATTCAAAATAGATCTACCCCATGGCCCAGCAATAGCACTGCTAGGAATTTACCCAAGGGATACGGGAGTGCTGAGGCACAGGGTCACTTGCACCCCAATGTTTATAGCAGCACTTTCAACAAGAGCCAAATGATGGAAAGAGCCTAAATGTCCATCAACTGACGAATGGATAAAGAAGATGTGGTTTATATATACAATGGAATACTACTTGGCAATGAGAAAGAATGAAATCTGCCAATTGCAGCAACGTGGATGGAACTGGAGGGTATTATGCTGATAAGTCAGTCAGAGAAGGACAGATATCATGTTTACACTCATATGTGGATCTTGAGAAACTTAACAGAAGACCATGGGGGAGGGGAAGGGGAAAAAAAAACCAGACAGGGAGGGAGGCAAACCACAAGAGACTCTTAAATACAGAGAACAAACTGAGGGTGGATGGCAGGGGGGAGAGGAGAGAGTGGGTGATGCACATTGAGGAGGGCACTTGTTGGGATGAGCACTGGGTGTTGTTTGTAAGCCAATTTGACGATAAATTATATTCATAAAAAAAAAAAAAGATCTGAGCTGAGATCAAGAGTCAGATGCTTAACCAGTGAGCCACCCAGGTGTCACTTCAGCTCAGATCTTGAGCTCAGGGCTGTGAGTTCAAGCCCTGTGTTGGGCTCTGTGCTTGGTGAAGAGCCTACTTAAAACAAACAAACAAACAAACAAACAGAATAGAACGCCCCACTTGGCTGGGCACTTGCTACCCAGAATAAACACTACATCTCCTAGCCTCCCCCTGCAGCTTAGGTGTGGCCCTGTGACTAAGTTCTGGCCGACAGGATGTGAATGCAAGTGTCCCATGTGACGTCCAGCTGTATCCTCACAGCATATGCCTTCCATTTCTTCTCTTTCCTCCTTCCTACTGGCTGACATGTGGGCCATGTGAGCCGCATCTTAGATAGAGTGGCAAGAAAGAAGGGGCATGGGACCCTCCAGAGTAGTGTTGCTGTCCCTGTCCTGGGCAACCACCCGAACTTTTACCTGACAGAGGAATAACCTTTCACGTTATTTAAGTCATGTGTGTGGGGTGTCTTTGTGACAGAGGCCATTCATATTGCAGCGAACACAGGCGTGATTATCGTACCATGGTCCTGGGGTGGCGGAGAGGTGCCTGGGGGCAATCCGTGGCTGTCAGATGGAAAGGGAACCTCGCTTTCCATCATGTGTTTCATTGTGAACATGCGGTTTCTGGTCATACGTACTGTGGGGTTTTCGATGTTCTGTTTCTTTATAGGAAATTTCATATATTTTTCAGCCTGCTCAGGGATGGCCTTCTGCTTAATAGAGGGTTACTTTAGGGGCACCTGGGTGGTTAAGTGTCCAACTTCAGCTCAGGTCATGATCTCACAGGTTGTGAGTTCGAGCCCCGCGTTGGGCTCTGTGCTGACAGCTCAGAGCCTGGGACCTGCTTCCGATTCTGTGTCTCCCTCTCTCTCTGCCCACCCCCCCCCCACACACACACTCTCTCTCTCTCTCTCTCTCTCTCAAATAAACATTAGAAAAAAGAGTGTTACTCTAATGAACACACAAAATTCTAACATGATTAGTTAGGCACAGTTAACATTCAAACAGTTCTAACCATTCATGGTGATTCTGAAGGTACTCACCAAAAACATTTGGATATTTAAAAAAAACTTAAAATTAAAAAAAAATTATTTATTTAGAAAATTTTTTTTAATGTTTATTTATTTTTGACAGAGAGAGACAGAGAATGAGCAGGGGAGGAACAGAGAGAGAGGGAGACACAGAACCCGAAGCAGGCTCCAGGCTCTGACCTCTAAGCAAAGAGCCTGATGTGGGGCTTGAACCCACGAGCCGTGAGATCATGACCTGAACCCAAGTCAGTTGCCTAACCGACTGAGCCACCCAGGCTCTCCTAAAAAATTTTGTTTTAAAGAGAGAGAGAGAACCAACAGGGGAAGGGCAGAGGGAGAGGGAGAGGGAGAGAGGGAGAGAGGGAGAGAGAGAGAATCCCAAGCAAGCTCAGTGCTCAGCACAAAGCTGGTCTCGATCCCATGACCCTGAGATCGTGACCTGAGCTGAGATCAAGAGTCAGATGCTCAACCACCTGAGCCATCCAGATGTCTGCCCCCCAAAAAACTTTTAAATAACTTATGCACTAAAGAAGAATCAGAGTGGATATTAGAAAATTCTTAGAGCCAAAATGATCCTGAAAATATATGCATCCAAATGTGTAGATACTACTAAAAATGGTGCCTTGAGGGACATCCACAGACTTACACACTGATATTCTAAAAGAAGATTGAGAATGGATCAGCCAGGCATCCACCTCAAGAGTTGAACAGCCCTTGATCCAACAAGAGCAGAACAGCCCCAAAGGAAGAAGTCACTGGAAATCATAAAGGGCAGACATTAATGAAGTAGAAAACAGAGATGCGGTAGAGACCATTAACAAAACTCAAAGCTGCATCTTTAGAAAGACCAACAAGGGGGCTCCTGGGCGACTCCGTCGGTTACGCGTCTGATTTTGGCTCAAGTCATGAACTCATGGTTCTTGAGTTCGAGCCCCACGTCGGGAGCCTGAGGCCTGCTTCAGATTCTGTGTCTCCCCCCGCCCCGTGTCTCTCTCTCTTTCTCCGTGTCTCCCTCTCTCCCTGTCTCCCCTGCTCCTGCTCTGTCTCTCTTAAAAATAAGCATTAAAAAAAAAGTTTTTGAAAAGACTAATAAAAGAAATAACTTATTCTAATGTTGACAAAGGAAAACAAGAGGACAGGGAAAAATAAATAATATTAGGGATGGAAAGAGAAACACACGTAGAGGGGGGCAGAGATTTAAAAAAAAAAAACAAAAGCAATGGGGGCTAGGCGCCCGGCTGGCTCAGTGTGAAAAGCAGGAGACTCTTGATCTTGGGGTGGTGAGTTCAAGCCCCACGTTGGGCGTAGAGATTACTTAAACCAACAAACAAACTTAAAAAGGTAAGTTCTGGGAGCACCACTACCTGGGAAAACCTCCAGGAGGGCAGGCATCGGGTGTGGGCCTCAGCCCTTTGGCACTAAACACCGGGGCAGGGGGGCTGGGCGAGGGAGGTGGTGGCTTTCGGCCAGGTGTCCCCAGGTATCCCGCTGGCCGAAGGCCAGGCCTCCAGAGCAAGCTCTTGAGCTAGCTCCCGCCAAGGACACTGGCCAGGTTATCAGCCAGGCCCACACAGGCACCGCACGTGGGGGCCCCCGCGGGCCGAGCTGGCAGGAATCCCGTTCATTTGTGACCGGCCGCCTCTCTCGGAGACGCAGATATCAGTGAAGATCATCAGAGACATTACCGTCCGTCCACAGCGGGGCAAGGGGTCTGCTTGCGATTTGTTTTGTTCTTGAACTGTGTGGGGTGTATTACTACCACAATTCAGTAACGCTTCACAGTGATAACTTGTGATCGCTCGGGGAAAAAAAAGAAATTAGCCTGCGACTCTCTTTGGGGGAGAACATTTAGAGTTACTTAATAGAAATAGTTGAGGCGCTAAGAGTTTAAAGAGAGAGGCTTCAGTTTATCTAGAAAATCCCATCCTCAGAAAACCTTCCATCAGACAACCCTTCCCCTGAAGTGGTCTTGTTTTCTATCGACGAGGACAGTGCTCCCAGGTCACCCTGACGAGGTGCCTGGCTTCCACGTGGCCCAGGGACTCCCTAGAGCTGGCCGTCTGGCTGACGTGCCCAGCCTCAGCTAAGTCACCGGGGACCTCTCCCCCTGAAGCTTTTATCACAGTATATCATACCCATAGTTGAAAACAATTAAACAGTGCAGCGGTCCCTTTACTCCCCCCTGCCCTCCTCTCCTTAGAGACAACTGCTTGTCGTCCCATAACCTGGTTGCTTTGGGTTCTTTGGGTCGTTCCCTCCAGCGCCCTCCTACACGATCAGCTCGTGCCTCTAGATAATGCCCATTTCTCTGTGTGCCCATCAGACCGAGTCCTCCCTGCCCTCCCCGTGTGATCGCATCACCATTCATACCTCCGCTGTCAACAACAGTCATTTTTTGTCTTGTTCCGTCAAATACATGGCGTCTCCTATCTCCCCAGCTCGTACGATGGGACCCTATCGGCGCCCTCGGCTGGCAAAGAAAGGAAGCGACCCCCGCCCCTCACCTGTGTCCTGTTTCTACCGCCTGCTCCCAGTCCTGCCGAGCCAAGAACAGCCGCATCTTTAGGACGAGGGCGGGCAGGAAGCTCCCCGAGGTGCCGGTGATCTGGTTCACCACCTCCAGGGCCTCCGAGTAGTTCTGCTGCAGCATGAAGTATGTCGCCTGTTGAAAGCCCAAGAGAGGAGTCTCCATCGGTGCCCACGAAGGGAGGGGGCGGTGTCAGTGTCTCTGCCAGGACAGGAGCAGAGCCTGACACGTGGGCACTGTAGGCCCCCTCGAAGCCCCTGGGGAAGCAGTCAGCGCTCAGAGCGACAAATCAGGGTCCACAGCAATCGTGGGCTCCTGGACAGGCAAGGCAGGGGCTCCAGGGAGACGGGTGAGCCCCGAGCAGGCGTGGGATCTAGCAGGGCCACGCGAGGGGACCCGCCGGAGGGAGGCCTGGGGGTGCCGGCCACTTCTGAGTTCCACCAACGGCCCACTCGTTTCCCATTCGCTTTCTTTTCTAAATTTTTTTTTTTAATTTTTTTTTTCAACGTTTATTTATTTTTGGGACAGAGAGAGACAGAGCATGAACGGGCGAGGGGCAGAGAGAGAGGGAGACACAGAATCGGAAACAGGCTCCAGGCTCCGAGCCATCAGCCCAGAGCCCGACGCGGGGCTCGAACTCACGGACCGCGAGATCGTGACCTGGCTGAAGTCGGACGCTTAACCGACTGCGCCACCCAGGCGCCCCAATATATTTTTTTTAATGTTTATTTTTGAGAGAGAGAGAGGGTGTGAAGTGAGGGAGGGCCAGAGAGAGGGGGACAGAGGATCTGCACTGACAGCGGAGGGCCCCGTGCGGGGCTCGGAGTCACGAACTGCAAGATCATGACCTGAGCCGAAGTCAGATGCTGAACCCCGTTCGCTTTCTTCAAGCTTATCGCTGAAAACCGCTCAAAAAAACCGCTCACCCAGGCCCAGGGGCGGCTAGTGCTTGCAGGTAACCCCCTTAAAAAGCGTCTTGTTTTTCTCTGTCAGGGCCCCCTGGGCCAGAGTTTGGCTTCTGCAGGCCAGTGTCAGCCACCAGGTTCTCCTGAGTGAGGCACGACATGTGCCTGAGGGGCAGAGGGCACTGCTCCCAAAGGACTTGAAACTGGGCTCTGAGGGGAGCTTTTGTTAGACCTTCGGCAACCCGCCCTTCCACGACTTATTAAGAACAAGAGGAGGACTGTTCTAGATGAAGTTATATGCATACATGTGCTCACTGCAGCCCTCTTTCTTTCTTTTTAATGTTTATTTATTTTTGAGAGAGAGAGAGAGAGAGAGAGAGAGAGAGAGAGAGAGAGAGTCAGGGAGGAGCAGAGAGAGAGGGAGATACCGAATCCGAAGCAGGCTCCAGGTTCTGGGCTGTCAGCACAGAGCCCAACACGGGGCTCGAACCCATGAACCGTGAGATCCTGAGTCAGACGCTTAACCGACTGAGCCACCCAGGGACCCCACTGCAGCACTCTAAGTATAAACTGTAGACGATCTCAGGGTCCAAACAACAGGAGATCGGGGTGACAAATTATATTGGGCCCAGGCGACAGGGGACTGGCTTGATGGAGATGTTCAAGGTGACATTTACATATGGTGGAATCTTACGTGAAGGAAAGGGAACCAAATGACAGGATGCCCTGTGACTACAGCTGTATTAAACATATTAAAGATGTCAATATTAAACATACCAAACAACGCTATCTCCTGCCCTACGGAGGTGCTCAGTGGGAACCCTTTCAGGACCAGGAGAGCTGGCAGCTGACAGCTGACCCCTGTGGGGTCATCCGTGGCTAAAGGAAGCGGCCTCGTGCCAGGGTCACACCCGTCCCCAGGGGGCAGCCCCCATCCAGCACGTGGTCAGGGAGGGGCCGCCCCAGCCCTAGATCCCCGACTCGGCTGAGGCCTGCGCCGTGTCATGATGCCACTTCTGTCACCCAACCCTGCTCCTGTCCCTTTCCCCACAGGTGCTGGTCCCAAGGGCGCCCCCCGATAAACCTCCAGCTCCAGGATCACCTTGGATCCTGCTTCCCAGAAAGCCCGGCGAGGGCACATGTGGAGCCGCGTGCCTAGAAGAAAGACTGGGAGACGCTGCCCTAAAATGGCCGCGTGAGTTGTCTGGAGCAGGGGGGCTGAGGATGTCGTTTTCATTCATCTTTTGACTTTAGTAGCCTTCTGTTTTGTTTTGTTTTTAAATGAGGACACGTTCACTTTTCTAAGATATATACAAAGAGAAGGGAATAAGAGGCTCGTTTTTCTTTCATAGGCTGATTCCGTGAGGGTCACGTAAGAAAAAAGGAACTTCACTTAAGTGGAGATCAGAAAACATAAAACTTGCAACGCACCTCCCTCCTCTTACGGCCCACTGAATTTAACGGGTGAGAAAGGAGAGGCAGAGACAAAAGGACAGACCCTGAGAAGACCCCCCCCCCCGCCCCACCCATGCAGAACGAGACGGGAACCCACACCGAGCCGAAAGGACTGTGAGAACCGAGTGGGCCCTGGGCTGCCGTGTGACCCTGACTGTCTCTGGGCCCCCGCTCCTCATCGGCCAGGAGAGGGCCTGGAGACAGAGCGTCTGGCCCGAAGTCCCCTGGTGGATCTTTGGCTCCAATGGCCCAGGCAGAGACAACCCCCCGCCCCGCCTCCGTCCCCCGCTGCCCACCTTTCCCATCAGCCCCAGCACATCTTTGGCGTCCTGCATTCCTTGTTCCAGGTACTTGATGGATTTCTTCACGATGTGGGGCTTGTCTGAGGTGAGGTCCACCCAGCCTCTGAGCACATAACCCTGGGATCAGAACAAGACAGAAGATGAAGTCCTTGGCCGCGCAGATAAGCAGCCGGGCCTGGGAGGTGAGGTCCGAGGTGTAGTCGGACCACATTGCCCTGAAGCATCCCTCTGCCCTGGACCAGGGTTTCTCACTCTTTACCGTTACTCTCCTCCTAAGGAGCCTTTCCAGACATTTTCCCGAATCGTTTCCCCTCCCTCCAAGACATTTTAATATCACAGATATACTATCTGTTTATGTAGTGTGTAAATCTGTGTTTTATACTTTTTGGTTTTTTTGCCCCCACCCCTCCGTGTGTTATATAGTAAGATTTTTTTCACCCCCTCCTCCGGGAACCAATTTTCACCCCTTTGGGGGAGGGGGTGACATCACCCCTGCCGCGGTGGTGACTAGACTGAGCCTAGATTGAGGCTTCAAACTCTACCATTAGTACAGATGCCCCACGTGTGAGATCCCCCACGTGTGAGATCCACAGCATGTGAGATCCAATATGCGATCCACGGTATGGGCCGCCGCCGACGGCCAGCAGACCCCTGCAAGAAGGCAAGGTAGGCCCACGGTGGAGACCGCTCATCTAGTTTGCCAAAAGAACCAGGAAATCTGGCCTTTTAGGTAAAAACCTTTTGGTTTCTCAGTGTCAGCAACTCATCCGAGATTTTAAAAACATACAGCCCCGGCTACGGAACACCTGTCTGCAGATTAGACTCCGGACACGTGCCAGCGTGTACTCGGCTGAACCCTGAGACAACGTGGGCGGGGGCCCCTGTGAGACCCAGGGTCTCGTCCGTGCTCACGTGCGGCCCTCTCCCAGTCCCCGGGGTGCCCCGGGGGGAGTAACGGTCACCCCAGGCTGATGTGTTTGGATGCGGCTTTCTGCAGCTGCTGCCCTCATGATGCCCGAGGCAGGTACCTCTCTGGGGCTGCTGGCAACTTTCAGCATGCGGTCGATGTACTCCTTGGCCTTGTCACGGTGGCCCACGAGCCAGAGGAAGAGGCCGGCATAGTACAGGGCAGCTCCGCCGGCTGTCTTGCGGATTTCCTTCAGGCTGTTCTCGAGCTCCTGAACGGCTTCTCGGTCTGTGAATCCGAGAGGAGGGGGAGGGCAAGGCAGAGTGAGCAGGGCGGCCTGGCCCCGCAGGAGGCACTGAGGGCTCGGGGACCTCTCTGGCCGCTCTGAGCCTCCTCTAACACGCGGGAGACTCCGAGGAGCCCGGGCGCTGGAAACCCCAGGAGCCGCCCACGCCCGCACTTGGCTTTGCTGGCTGAGATGTATCTTCTCTCCTCTGTGCCTGGCAGCTTGCTGAGCAGACAGACCGAACCGAATCGCCTACCTCAGGCCCACAGTCCGTCCTGGGAGGGGACATCGTGGTTCGTAGCGTCTTGGAATCTTTCCCTGCCTCTAGAGAGGTGGACATTAGGGGTGGGACTATTTACACCAACTCGATTCGCCCTCATCAAGATCTTGGCGAAGGAAAGAGGGTGTCTCCCCAGCTCTTGGGAGCTGGAAGGAGGACCCCTCCCGCTGTCACCCTCTCTGCGCATGGCTCCCACTCAGTCGGGCCTGGGCACGGGTCTTCCTTGAGGCCCCTGGGGGAGGGAATGGAAGCCCCTCCTCACTGGCCAACAGCATGTGCTGTCATCGGGGCACGTATCTCCCGCGGCGGCCCTTGGGGGCTGTATCTCAGGAGCGGGGCGGTCTCTGCCCCGCTGGGCACGGCCGCACTCACCGACAGCTGCACAGCACTTGTGAGCGTAAATGAGGGCCATGATGGAGCACAGGGACACGTCTGGGTGGTTCCGGATGCTCTCCAGGTTGCTGATGGCATCCTGGATGCGCTCTGCAAAGAAGAGCCCACGTGGTTACCTTCCGGGGCTCCAGGACGCTCTGCGGCAGACACGTGGGAACCCGTCGCGGAGCTGACCCGAGACTTGGCACCACCTGGCTCCAGCCAGAATCATTGGGCTAACTGGTCCCAAACGTCCCCAGTGGCCCAAGTTCCCTGAAGGGGCTGTTGGTACCAGGGTCCAGGCTGCAAGGGGCGGCTGGAGGGCTTGGAGCTCAGATGTACCTGTGGGTCCTCACAGGCTGGGACTTCGGGCTGGGGGCCATTTCTGAAGAAAGGCCTCAGGGCATTCCCAGCCAGCTGCCCAAGAGCCACAAATTACATGTATCCCCCTGCGCCCAAACTAGATACGGATCACACAGCCATCTGCGGATTAACCTGGGAGTCTAGCCGCTGAGCGTAAGACCTCTTCCGTGGGAAGGTGACTGGGGTGGAGGCAGGCATCCAGGCGGAGCAAGAGCGACAGTGCTGGGCTGGTGCCTGAGGTCGGGAGGCCGACACTGCCCAGTTCTTACCTTCTCTGAGGATCCCATAGGTTTTAAAGAACTGCAGTACGGGGTCGTTGCTGAATTTGTCCAGGCCCGAGGCCGCAGCCTGCTGCACGTGGTGGAAATACCGTTCCTGGCTGTAGTAAATGACCCCAGCCTGTGGGGAGGAAGTCACGGCTGCAGCAGCCCCAGTCCCTTCTCTGTCTCGGTTCTGACCCACTTTCAACCCCGCTCCCTGCTCCTCCTCTGTTCCGGAAAAGGAAGAGAGAAAGGACGTTCAGGCCTCACTCTGTTCTTCCCCAGCCCCGAGAGCAACTCCATGCCATTCCCTAGGAAGGAGTCTGGAGGTGTTTGTGAATCATCCACAGATTATGGGTCAACGTGATGGAGAATTCAGCCGAGGCTTTGTCTCAGGAAGGGAATAAGGGGAAAGAGAGAGGACAAATGATAAGAATGGTGACGCCACTCGTGAGAGTTGCAAGTTATTGTGGGTTAATCGCCTGTTGGGAACTGTATCTAGGGCTTTCCGTCCATTATCCTATGCATTATTCTCTCCATAGCCTTCACAGTTTAAGAAGCTAAAGCCCATGCACAGTGTGGCTTCACAAAGGTCATGCAGTAAGACGGGCTGAGATGTCAAAGTGAAGTCTCACTTCCCCTAAAGGTTGTGGGTACGGGGGTTGGGGAGAGATGTGGTTGGGTTGTAAACAGCCTCGTGGGCCATTTGAAAGAGCTCAGACATCATCCTCAGGGTAATAGGAAGCAGCTAGAATGGGTTTAAGCGGGAGGAGGGATGTGTTCATGTGTGTGTGGGGGGGGGTGTGTGCGTGCGGATGGATGAGCAATGGCTCTGGTGCAGGGACTGCTCGTGAAGAGAGGTGAAGCAGAGAACTATGTGGGGTGGGGCTGGGGGTGGGGGTGGGGGGGCTGTTCCAGGTGCCTGGGGAGGGACGGTGGTGATTCTGGACTAGGAGATAAAAAGCAGTGGGTGATGTCAGGAGACATGTAGGAGCTGACATTTCCCGCTGATTAGAAAGGACCTGAGATGGGTTACAGTTAAGGCTCCAGAATCAAACAGCGGTGCCATAACTGAGATGGGGGACGCGGAAGAGGCAGAGGCAGGGGAGAGGGAGATGATGGCAAGATGACAGAGATGGGTTCGGGATACTTTGGTTTGGGGGAACTCGAGGACAGGATTGGGTGGGGATACCGATTTGGGGCTTAGGGTGCACAGAGAACACCAGAGAAAAAAAGATGCGCTCGCCAGGAACAGTGAGGCCAGAGGGGGCCAGGCCCTTCGTTAGCGGCCGGCGCGGGGAGCGAAAGGCGGGTAAAAGGCGCAGCAGGAAGGGTCGGAGAGATGGCAGGAGAGCAGCCGGGCGCGAGGGTCTCGGGGCCAGAGGCGGAGAGTTCCGAAGGGCAAGGCTGGGCAGCGCTCGGGCCACGCACCATAAGGGAGGAGTCGCTGGTGCTCATCTCCGGCGCTCGCGGCTCCGAGCCCGGCTCAGGGGGCGTAGAGCTGAGCCGGATTCCGGAGTCAGGGTCCTGGGCACGCCTCTCGCGGCCGGAAGTTGGAAGAGCGCGTCCCTGGAAACGCAGGGGGCGGGCCGGTTGCCTAGGGCGTCAGAATCTAGGGTGGGAGGGGCAGGCGCCCACGTGACAAGGCGCGGGCAATCGAGCGCCGAGACGGCCGGTGCGCGCTGGTGGCGCCGGGCCGGGCCGGGCCGCTGGGTGGGCGCCGCCGCCGGGCCGCCGCCATGGGCCTGGGCGCCAGCGCCGAGCACCCCGCGGGCGGTGCCGAGGGCTTCCACCTGCACGGGGTGAGTCGCCCCCGCGGCGCCGGTGACCTTGGCTGGGCGCCCGCACGGAAGCGACGGGACGCTTATCGGCGGCCCGAGGTCGGCAGCGGCGGGGTCTCGGCCCCCGAGGGGCCGCCGGGTGGTGTCGGTGGGGGCGGGGGCGGGATGTGCCTCCTTCCCGGTGGGAGCCTCCTCCGGGAGGCGGCGCCGCGGCCCTCCGGCCCCCGGCCTGTCTGCGGCCGCGGTCGGCCCGGCGCCGGCCCCGGCCCCGAGTGCCAGCCAAGCAGGAAGCGGGAGCGTTTCCTGGTCCCGGAGTGGCACTTCGCCCGGATGAAGATTGCACCAGGTTCAGCCGGGAGGCACTTGTGCACTTAGGTCCTATTTGCGGTCGCCTCCGGGCTGGGCCTGGGGAGAGAGCCAGCGACACTGAGACGCTAGCTCGCCGCGCTCGGGTCCAGGGAGTCGGGGTGGCCGAGAGGACGCCGACTGCCAGGGAGCCGGCCGGCCCGCGCGCCGCCGTCATGGGGTCGACAGGCCTCGGGCCGGGGGCTCGAAGGGCAGCGCGAACCAGCCAGGGAGAGCGGGAGCGGGAGAGCCAGGAGAATGGCGCAGAGGGCACGGGGAGAGCGCTGGCAGCAGGGGAGGGACCTCGGGTGAAACCCGCGGAGAGGCGAGACCGAGAAAGTCGTCTTGGTGCTGCGACCAGGAGGTCTGGACTGGCAGTTCTGGGCAAAGTGAAGACGGAGTGGGGTTCCTCGAGTCTGAAGAGGAGGAGAGGGGCCAGCAGCCAGATGGAGAGTTGGGGTGACAGTGTGTACCCCGGAGAAGGAGGGCTGGGACAGGAGGGTCTCTGACCCCAGAGCGCAGTGGGTAAGGACCCTGTGTTTTCCCTTGGGCACCGTGGATAGATGCAGGGCTGAGTGTAGGCAGGGCGTGTCTGTATCGTGGCGGGAGGCTCTGTTAACAACCGCAAGAGGGGAGGGCTAGAGGAGGGTTTTCCTAAAAGGAAAGCCAGGCGGGCTTCAGGATTCTGCCTGGGTGATGGGCTTTCCCTGGTTGGCATCACGGTGAGGCCCCCGACAGAAAAGGTGGACGTTGGGATGCATCCAGGAGAGTTTTGCAACAGGTTGATGGAAAGGGAAGGAACTGAGGATTTGGCAAGAGGGAGGGGTGGGGCGATGGGGGCAGTGAAGACAGGAGGGGCCTGCTGGAGAGGGCAGAGTGGAGAGGACTGGAGGCCTTCCATTCCCCCGAACGGACATTTGTAAGCACCTGCTCTGGCAAGCGGAGTTCGGGGTGCCAGAGATAAAGCAGGGGACAGAACAGACGTTGTCCCTGTTCTCATGGAGCCTACGTTTGGTTGCTGGCCCTGAGAGGAGGCAGGCACAGACGAAATAGATCTCGCTGCTGGGGTGGAGGATAAAGCCGAGGAAGTGACAGATGGGTCAGGACAGGCCTCTCATCAAAGCACCTCGGAAGGAAGGAGTGGGCAGTACGGACACTTGGGGGAAGAAAGAGCCTTCTGGGCAGAGGGAGGCCCTGAGGTGGGCTGGGCTTGTTGTGTTGAGCAAGTGCATGGACGGGGCGGCCCCTGTAAGCAGGGCAGCGGTAAAGGACGAGGCCGGATTATATTGGGCCTGGCATGCTGTCCTGAAGGTCTAGGATTTTATTCTGCCCTGTGGAGCCATCGGGACGTTTTACGTGGAGGTGCGACATTTCCTGCTAACCTCTTTTTTCTAATGTTTATTTATTTGTGAGAGAGAGAGAGAGAGAGAGAGAGAGAGGGAGGGAGGGAGGGAGAGAGAGAGGGAGACAGAGGATCCGAAGTGGGCTCTGATCCCTACGCGGGGCTCGAACTCACAAACCGTGAGATCACGACCTGAGCCACAGTCAGATGCTTAACCGACTGGACCACCCAGGCGCCCTTTACTAACGTCTCTTTAAAAATGGAGGACGCATGTGCCGTCCTCTGTCAATATTGGCGTTCTCATCATGTGCCAGCGCGTTGGAGAAGACCCTGCCCTCGGCGAGCTTAGAGCCACGGAGGGTTCCCAGGCACTGGTTGTTACAGGGTGGTGGAACAGAGCTGGCTCTGGGTTGCATTTCCTGGGGCTTCCCCTCTTCTGTAAGTCGGTATGAGTTTAAGGGTTAAATGCAAGGTAGGGCAGGTGTCACAGTCCCCTGGCACGGAGCCTGTCCTCAGCAAGGGTAAGCTGCCGTCACCGTCACCGTCACTGTTAATTACATTAGGTCCCCTGCTGGGGGACACAGTGGAAAGTGTTACAAAAGCACACCCGGTGGGTTGTGGGGTGGGGGTGATGAGAGCCCCCCCTCCCCCCCAGGGAGAGTGGGACTGAGGGCAGCGCTTGCTGCTGGAGTGGGGGTGCTGCGGCAGCGGCATAGATTATTAGTCCCGTAGAGCCACAGTGGGTGACGGCGGAGCCCAGGGCGAAGGCAGTGGAGTACAGCCAGAGGACAAGGTCACAGCCGAGGCTGAGTAGAGGTGCAGGAGGCAGCTGGGAGAGGGGCCAGCTGGGATTGGAGTCGGTTCCTGAGCTCACTGTCATGGGAAACCATGGCAGCTTTGGGAGGTGGTGAGCAGGGGCCCAGCTGGTGGTGTCACAGCCAGGAGGGGTTCCTAATTCCAGGGCCGAATTAGCTTTGATCCAGAGGCTCAGTGTGAGCTCTCCTTCAGCTGGGGGGATCCAAGACTCTAGGGGCTGGTGGGTAGTCGAAGCCACAGGGCCTTTCCATTGTGGAGGCCACAGGAGCCCAGTGTCCTCTGGGCTGATGCCTGACCAGCAGGACATCAAGTGCTCACAGCCAAAGGCCTGAGGGCGTGGGTGGGGGGGGGGCACCGCAGGGTCCAGCCCCGGGTATAAAGCCTGCATTGTTTGCACAAGGCTCTGTAAATGGGGCCTTTGAGATGGATTTCTACCCCAGCTGGGAGGCCTGGTTGTTGTGTGTTTGGAGCCAGCAGTGAGTTCCGGGAGGACAGGGCAGGGGGCCCCCCTGGGCTAGGAGTGGCTCCTGGGGGACCTGTGTACCGCGCAGTGGGGACTAGGCTGTGAGGCCGGGATCCGGCTCTGCTCACTGGGCGCCCTGCTCAGGCTCATCCCTTGGGGCAGTCCCTCCGGTCTGCTTTCCTCAGCCACACTCCTCAGCCGCTGCCACGCCTCCCCAGCTGGTCTTGAGGCCGTCACCACAGGGTCCGGAGCCCTCTGGGATCTGGCCACAGGCTGCCTTCCCCCTCTTTCTGAGCACAACCCTGGTTCCGTCCTGGGACCCTCCCTTCCTGTCCACATCTAAACCTTTCCGGTAAACTCTTCGGCTTCCCTGTCTCCTAAGCCTCCCCACAGGCCTGTGCCACCCTGTGTCTCTGTGGCCTTCTAGAAGCCCCCAGGGCTGCCCTGAGCTCTCCTAGGAGGCCTGTCCGGAAGCATGCTGTGCGGATCATGATCAGACAAGAGCCATTTCCTGTAGAGGAAAATTTGTGCCCCGGAAGGCGGCAAGAGAGGATTGAGTTACCTCGACCGTGCCCACGTGTGGCCTGCCTGGGACAGTTCGTGCAGTGCACGTGTCCCTGCTGGGACGCGGGGATCCGTGATGCGTGGCCTCTGAAATTGGGGGCTGGGGCTTTCTGGGAGAGGCACGGCGTTGGGGTGGTGACGGTGGCCTCTGCTGTGGGACAGGTACAGGAGAACTCCCCAGCCCAGCAGGCAGGCCTGGAGCCCTACTTTGACTTCATCATCACCATCGGGCACTCAAGGCTGGTGAGGCTCCACCATACGATGTCTGTCTGCCTTGCTTGTGTGTGTGTGTGTGTGTGTGTGTGTGTCTCCTGTCCCACGGCAGGCCCCATCCTGCTCTGCCTCCCTTTTCTTCTGGAGGGAGGCCCAACCCATCTCTCCTTCTCCAGGCCTCTACTTAGCCTCACTGGGGCTCTCCCAGGGCTCTGCTCCTAAGCTTTCCGGGAGGAGGCGAGGGGGCTCTTGGAGCTGCCTTTCGGGGCCTGAGAGGTGCGAAGGCTCTGGCCGAGGGGCGCCTTGTAGAGGGGCAGTCCTGCCACGCTCTGGACCACTTTGTTGTGTTCCCCAGGGGCTGAGGGAGGCAGGTTTAGTGGTGCCTGGGGGCACCCTGTGGGGGCTGCAGGGGTCGCCGGCCCAGAGCCCACCGGGGCCGCTGGCCGCCCAGGCCCTTCCTCATCTCAGACCCAGACCGGTCCGAGGGGCCCCGACCCGGGAGTGGGGGTGGGGGGTGGGGCCCCGGCGTCAGCCCCACTGCCCCTGCAGAACAAGGAGAACGACACGCTCAAGGCCCTGCTGAAGGCCAACGTGGAGAAGCCCGTGAAGCTGGAGGTGTTCAATATGAAGACCATGAAGGTGCGCGAGGTGGAGGTGGTGCCCAGCAACATGTGGGGCGGCCAGGGCCTGCTGGGAGCCAGCGTGCGCTTCTGCAGCTTCCGCAGGGCCAGCGAGCACGTGTGGCATGTGCTGGTGAGTGGGCCCAGGGTGGGCGTGCGGGGGAGGCGGTGCCCGCGCGCAGGGGGAGGCGGGGGCGGGGGGGGGGGAGGGTAGGGGGTGGGGGTGGGACAACCGGGAGAGGCCAGCGGCCAGTGCTTCTCTGTTAGAGGAGTCCCGGAGGTCAGCTCCTCGTCACCCCGCTTGTGAGCCAAAACCTTGGTTTCTTGTTTTGAGAGGCGGGGTACCTTCTCCTGGAGGGGTGGTCGTGCTGCCAGAAGGCGGCCGCCCTTCACAGCGTCTCTTCCGGTCCACGTCTTCCGGTCCACTCCGTGGTCTGCCGGGATCTCGTCTTTGCTGGCAGGTCCCCTGCTTTAGGCCCCCTCGGGCCTTGGCTTGCTGCCTGGGGGGCTGGGTCTTGACGAATCGCAGCGACTGAGCTGTCACAGGTGTTGCTGTTAAGGTCTGTTCGCAGACACACACGTGCGTTCCCTGGTGGTGCCCACGTCCTTGAAGGAGTCCTGCAGCTTGGTGGGCGGAGGGCTTCCCGAGCTGGCAGTGGACTGATCCGATTTGTGGCCTCCACCGTCGCTTACTGGCTTCTCGCGGGAGGCTTCTCCGTCTTTCAGCCTCCCTCGTTGGTCCAGGAGCGCAGTGGGGGTGACGATGCGGTAATCCCTTTGCACTTCCCCCGGGGGCGACTGGGAGATTGGGAATAGTAGAGTTCCCACCCCCCACCCCCCCAGGGAGAAAACAATCCTCGGACCCAGTCCTGCTCACTGCCTCCGCCTCAGCCCCTCGGCAGGGGTCTCCAGCCGCAGGCCCGCAGCAGGAACCACACAGTTGGCACTTACGAGGGGCCGACGTGTGGTTTTCATTCTTCGTGTGTGTTCTATTTTTAATCTTCTCGGCAACCCTGAGGTTGCCCGTGGGGAAGTACTGTGTATCCTACTTTTAACTGTGGGGAAACTGATGCTAAGGGGTTAATAAGTATTTGTCCACAGTCGCTGGCTCGGGGTTGGTGGAGTCAGGAGTTAACCCAGGTCAAGATCGCAGAGCTCAGGGCCGTGAGCGGCGCCTCGGTGCTGCCCTCTGCTGGACAGCCTGCGGAAATTAGGGGGTGGAGTAGGAGGGTCTGGGCTTGAGGTCCTGCAGGGCCTGGGGACAGAGGACAGAAGTCCCACTGAGTACCTGGAGAGGCAGGCCCCTCCATCCTCCCCGCCCCCAGCTCCAGGAGCAAGACGGGCAGTTGGTGCTTCTTTCCGCAGGAAGTGGAACCCTCTTCACCCGCCTCCCTTGCCGGCCTGCGCCCCTACACAGACTATGTGGTTGGCTCAGACCAGATCCTCCAGGAGGTGAGCAGGATTTGGCTTGCCCTCCCCGGGTCCCTGAAGGCTGTCGCCGCCGGTGTGGAGATGGGTGCTGGCCGCGGGGTGGGCCTCGTTTTGTTGGGGCCTCCGATCCCTGTGCCGGGAGCAGGGCTCAGGCGCTGGCTTTGTCGTAGTCCGAGGACTTCTTTACACTCATCGAGTCCCACGAGGGGAAGCCCTTGAAGCTGATGGTTTACAACTGCGAGTCGGACTCCTGCCGGGAGGTGACTGTAACTCCCAACGCAGCCTGGGGTGGAGAGGGCAGGTACTTGCTCAGTGGGAGGGCTGCGGGGCGGGACCTGGCCGCTGGCCGTGGACCAGAATCGCACAGGGGGGGTGTGGAGGCTGGGCTCTGGGTGCAGAGATGCTGAGGATGAACACGGGGCCGGGAGGCGCCCTTTTCGCTCTTCCCCTGCCAGTCGTGGGTGGGGTTGGCGGATCTAGGACCGACTAGGGGACCACCCCTCGGATTGACTGTTTCTGGACTTTGGCAGTCTGGGGTGTGGCATCGGCTACGGGTATCTGCACCGGATCCCAACCCAGCCCTCCAGCCACCACAAGAAGCCACCTGGTGCCCCGCCGCCTGATGCCCCGCCGCCTGATGCCCCGCCACCTGGACCCACCCCCCAGGACTCTCCTGCCCCTCCTCGCCCAGAGACCGGCTCCAGGCAGGGTGACTACATGGAGGTGCGTGGGGGGCATCTGCCAGTGGGGGGACCTTCCTGTGGGCAGAGGGGCCTGCCACCTGGGAAAAGAGGACTCTGGCATCGCCGGGGGCCCGTTTGTGGAGCTCTGGGGAGGACCTTTTGCTTCTGGGACCTAGTGGAAGCGGAAGGTCCCGTCCTGGGACAGTGAAGCCCACTTGGGTTCTCCTGCCACTTGGGTCTGGAGGTGAGAGTAATGGCAAGGCACTAGTTGTCATTTTCATTTGAAACTGAGGCTCGGAGGTGGGCATAGCCTCGTCCTGTGCCTCGGTGAGTCTGGTAACGTCGGGTCAGAGGCCGGGCTCGCGGAACCCGGGCTGGGCGGGTGTCTGGCCGAGTCCGTAGGAGAGCGCCGGACCTGCCTTCTCGGCTGTTGGAAGAGGCGCCTGAGTGCCTCTGGGGCACCGGGCTGGTGCCTGGGGTCTGTACCGGGGTGGGGCATGCAAGGATCGCTCTCCAGGCACGCTGGAGTTCAGGGAGGGCCTTCTCTTCTGGCGGGTCATGGGAGGGGCCGGGTGGACACGAGGGGCTCCTCCTGTCAGCGCTGCGGGAGAGGCCACACCAGGCCCCTCGTGCCCAACTTCAGATCACCTGGACGGGGAGGGGGCAGGTCATCGAGGCTG
The DNA here is from genome assembly GCF_022079265.1 of Lynx rufus. NCBI lineage: Eukaryota > Metazoa > Chordata > Mammalia > Carnivora > Felidae > Lynx > Lynx rufus. The sequence goes on along the minus strand of NW_025814867.1, from coordinate 7,074,891 downwards.
TCTGCGCCTTCAAGCGGAGCGCTGATCCCCTGGCAAGCGTGGGCCGGGGGTTAGGGTGGACTGTGTGACCTGAAATGCCCCTGCCCTGTTCCCTCCTCGTCCCTGGCCCCCGCAGGCCCTGCTGCAGGCACCCGGCTCCTCCTTGGAGGAACAGCTTTCTGAGCCTGGGAGTCCCAGCCGTGGTGCTCCAGACCTTGGGGGACTTGCACGTCCCATGGAGACTCCTCTTCAGCCTCCACCTCCGGTCCAGCGAGTCATGGACCCAGGTAGCGAGCGGGTCCCGGACGGCAGGCTCGGGGGCCTGCCACCCCTCGGTGCTGGAGTGGGCGTCGGGTTTAGGGCGAGGCTTTCGCCCAAGTGCCAAAACCTTCCCCGGACCTGTCGTCCTGTGGCACATATGTCCTATGTCGTATACGTGAGGATGGTTGCAGGTGAGCCAGTGCCGCGTGCAGATGGGGGGACGGCAGAAGGGAAGTGGCCTGCTCAAGGTCACGCGGCACTCTGGGGACAGAGCAGGCAGGGTCTGGGCTCCCTGCCACAGTGCTATTCCCCTGAGGCCCAAACGCGGACTCTTTTCTTTGCTCGGCGGTAGGCAGTGGGGACCGCTTGGGGGTTGGGTGGGGGCGCCCCCACGGGCTGAGGACATTGCAGGTTTAGGCCCGGCCGGGTGGCCCAGGGTACTGGCCTTCCGGTGGTCGGGGTTTTGTGCTGGGAAAGACTCGCGCCCCTTCCTCTAGGCTTCCTGGACGTGTCGGGTATCTCCCTGTTGGACAGCAGCAATGCCAGCGTGTGGCCCAGCCTGCCGTCTCCCACGGAGCCGACCCCCACAGCCGTGACAGCCGCAGGGCCCGAGGACGTCTGCTCCAGCAGCGGTTCTCACGAGCGGGCTGGTGAGTGGCCGACGCCCGCGGAAGCTTTCTGGGAAGGGCCCTGGGCTGTTGGGAAGGCTGCCCCGAGTTTCTCAGCTGGGAGGGAGGCCGGCTTTGGGGTGAGATAGAGCCTCGTCAAGGCATTTGTACACCGGAGCCCCCCTTCCCCATCACCGCCTGGGCTGGGGGTTGGGGGTCAGAGGAGCGGCTGGCCCCGGGTCCCGCAGGCCTCCTGAGCCCCACCCTGTGTGTTTCAGGTGAGGCCACGTGGTCGGGGTCAGAGTTTGAGGTCTCCTTCCCGGACAGCCCAGGCCCCCAGGCCCGGCCAGACCACCTGCCTCAGCTAACCCTTCCCGACAGCCTCACCTTTACGGCCTCACCGGAAGACGGGCTGTCTGCTGAGCTGCTCGAAGCACAGGCCGAGGAGGAGCTGGCGAGCACAGAGAGCCCGGACTCGGAGGCGGAGGCTGAGGGGGCGGCCGGCCAGGCCCGGCTCTCTACCCCAGAAATAACGCCCTAGGCTGGGACGAGGCCCGGTGGCATTTCACGAGGCCTCGGTGTGGGGCAGCAGCTTGGGCCGTGCCGCGCGGCCCAGCCTCCGGCCCGGTGCGTCCAGCTTCCTAGGCTGCAGCCCCCAGTGACGTGCGAGGGACTTCGGCAGGCAAGGGCTCTTGTGTCCGCTCGGACCCTACCGGTCTCGAAGAGATGACGTGTCGGCCTTAATTCTGCCCGACGGTCCTGGCTTTGGGGAATCGGGCACTTGAGAGTCTCAAACGAGTCCATTTGGGGCGGTGGGAGGCTGGGAGCGGCACCCAGGTTAAGTTCTGCAGGAGCTGGGGTGGGAGAGGAAAGGACTCTGCTGCTTGGGTGGGACAAAGCGAGTGGGTAGTAAGGGGAGGCCGTGGGCCTTGGCATCTTTGGGCCACGTGCCCTTCAGTCCGGCGCTTCTCCTGCTCTGGTCGCTATGGCTGTCCGGGAGGCCACGGCATCCAGGCGGGGTCAGGGGTGCAGATGGGAGTGGAGGAGGAAGGGACGGGTGTGGGGTGTTTGCCTGGCACTTCATGGGGCTGGCCTTGACTCGGCCCGCACAGCTCAGCTGGCCCTGCGTGTACTAGAAGGCAGCTCCGTGCCTTGGGGACCCCTGGAGCCGCAATCACGGTCTCTTCGGTCACGTGCCCTCCTCTCCATGCTACACTGCACAGGCGGTTCAGGCTGACATACGCCAGTCCCAGCCGGAGGAGAGAAGCAGTGAACGTGTCCACCTCTCCTGGGAGAGGAGGGGTGGAGACTGCAGGCCCTGCATCAGAGACTCCCTTGATCTTGGATCATGACGTTTCTTCTTCCCCAGGGCCGACGCCCCTCAGACCCAGTGGTGCCTCCTGTCAGCTCCCAAACTTCTACAACCATCTCTTCTAAATACGCAAGGCTTTGTCAGCCCCAGCGGTGAATAAAAATGACAAATTTAAGGTCACCATCCTAAGCAGACTCTTTCAAAGCGGGTCCTGACCGGACCTCTTTAGATACTGCTCCCGCTCCACGGGGGAAGGCGGGGGGGGGGGGGGGGCTGGACGAGAGTGGGTAAGGGCCGCTCCGTTCTTCCCCACAGTTCGGGAGGAGGCTGCTCCCTCCACCTCCAGGTGCCCTGAGAGGCTAACACGAGGCCAGGTTTTCTGCTCTACTTGGCTCCTGCAGGCAGGGGAGGGCTCCATCCAGGAAGGGCCCCCTCCCCTCCACGGAAGTGCTTCCCGACTTGGCTTCAGTCCCTCCCCTTCCTGCGTGTTGATTGCCACTTGGGCTGCCTCTGGCCTTGTCTTCTAGCTGCCACCCAGCGGGAGGTGCCACCTTTGCTGCTTGATGTGTAACGTCTGCACTTAACGGGGCCCAGATTTCTGTTAGGCCCAAGGCCCACGGGACGGGGACTCTGCTCTGGGTGGCACAGGTCAAGTATACGGAGGGAGGGCCCCCGGTTAGCGAACACTTCAACTTCCTGGCACTGTGACAGCATTGAAAGCAAGCCCTTGTCAAACCTACCGGAGCAGCCGATACGCTGCAGAACAGAGACACCAGCGCCGGGGCTTGGTTCTTGGATGGTCTGGGAGCCCAGCGTCTGTCCGCCTGCGGGAATCCGGGCACCGGAACAGCATCACCACGGGACCGTTCTGAGAGCAGCTTCCCTGAACTGCAGCCTGGGAGTCTGGCCCAAAGTGCCCTTCCCTTCAGAGCTGTGGCTCTTCCCTCCCTTTTACGCACTCCCCTCCTTAAACTGGGTGATAAAATGGGCGTTGACGCTGATTATTGTCAGGATAAACACTAAACATGGAACCAGAAGTTTCTCTGTAATCTGCTATGAAGGAAAGTGACAGGTGAAAGAAATAAATGTGTACTACACTTCAAATATTTTAACTAAAGCCTTTATTCTATACAACCGTGAAATACAGATTTTTACCCTTTTGGCATTGCAGGCTGTCAAATTTTCTGGAAACTATTACTGGTTTGACTGGAAGGAAAAAAAGAAGTAGAAGCATGCCGAGGGTCAGATGGATGACAGGAAGGGAGTGCAGCCGCCCCTCACGCCTCGGCACACAGGGCAAACCGGCCCGGCAAAACCCGTTCTGTGGCCCAAGGCCCCCTCCCGCAGACACAGCTGAGGGCTGGTAAATGAGCTGTGGGGATTTTTGGTGGTTGTGTTTCTGTCATTAATTCACAACTATTGCTAAAAAACGTGCACCGAAAGTGCACCGTTGTATCCAACAGATAGAAAGGACTTTAAAAAAAGAAGCCGGTGGCTCCGTGCGTGAGGGGGAAAGACTCCTTGGGAACGTGGCACCTCTTTGCTGACTTCTTCAAAGTGCTGGAGGCAGTGACCTGTCCACTTTCCAAAGGAGCCTGACCGGCGGTGAGGGAGCCCTGTCTCTCCAGTCGTGCAGGCAAGGGAATCTCAAATGGTCAGGTCTGGCCCCGGGCCCGTCAGCTGCCTCCAGCCGAGCCTGGGGAGAGGCCAGGGAGGAAGAAAGACCTTCCCCGCCCTGCCCGGCCCCTGCTGCCGTGGGGACTGACCGCACGCGAGAGGGGGAGGCGACCGGGCCCGGATCAACTGCCCTCCGAAGGCACTTGTGCTTCTGGCTTCATACAGGAGGCTTGTCTTAAGTAGTTTTACGGGGCGGACCATTGTTCTGTGCTGAATACGAACGACCCAAAGGATTTCTTCTCGCCAAAAGTTGAAGTGTTTATCCCCAATAAGTTACATTCTGTACAAGACTCAAAGGATTCTAGGAAAGCTTTAGATCGTTAGAAAGAACAGTGAAGAGAACTCTGGGTGCAGGCACCACACCGCCGCCCTGCCTGTGAAACTCCGGAGGAACGGGTATGTGTACTCCCAGGACAGAGTATCCAGTCAGCTCACCGGGACACCAGGCGTTTTAGGTCGCGTGTAAATGAAGCTACCGTTCCATCACGGTCTTGGGCCTTGATGGCATCACACTGTTCACCCAGAGCGAGAGCCTGTGGCGTCGCCTGGCTTTTGCCCATAAACAAAACCGGGCACCGTGAGGAGTGAAAGAGCCGCACCTCCCTGCGGCCCACGGCACCGCGGGGCACCGCGGGGCGCGCTCCAGTCTGGCGGTCCGAGGGCTGCGGTCCGGCACCCGGAATCTCTACAGGTCTTCCTAAAAGAACGCATCTGAGATGCAGGGTTAAAACGAGCCCAAGAAGGAGAATTTATTTTGAAGTGGGCTGGCTCCTGAATTGTACAACAGCAAATTCCTATTAAAAATAACTGTCATAAGTGTGAGAACATTTGTTGTGTTTGTTTTTAATGACCAACTCGGAAAAAGCCTTCAAAGGTGCTGCGTGGATGGAATGTACTCTCTTAGAAAAGCTACAGAGCGTGTGGGTTTGAAGTTGAAACACAGTGACAGAGGTGGCTCTACCGATGTGTCTCTAACAAGTGCTAACAGACAAAGGTAAGGTCCTTTGAAACAAAAGGAGGAAGCCGAGTCTGTGCTGGCCTGTCGTCCGTTCTCTGTACATCTTGCAAGACACAGTCCTCTTCGGGGGCGGGGAGGGGGGGCGGGTTGTCCTGCTCTGGCTCTCTGCCTCCCTGGGGACAGCTTAATCTACACATGGAGACTGGTTTCTATATTACATCTCGATTAGTCGCTTCAACTGAAAGAGAATCTCGGTCCATACCAAATCGGCCGCTAGAAGTCTTGCTCCCATTGGGGCTCGGCGGGCTTCCTAGGACTACTCTCGGGGCCACGGAGGAAGGTCAGTAAATGCATACCCAGGAGCGCCTGCCCGCCCTTCACGTGGACTTCTGGCGGTAATGGAGGGTGAGGTCGCCCCCGCTCTTCCAGATGAAGTGCTTCACCGTCCGGAGGTCCATGTTTGGATCCAAAACCTGAACGGCAAAAACACAGGTCATAAAAAATGTCAGAGCCTCTACTGCGTGATACCTAAGACCTTTATTGTGAACTCAGACTCTCAGCAGGCGACCCAGCTCGTCCCCACCTGCCGGCCTGCTCGTGCTGACACAGCCGCCGTGACGCGGACACAAACCGGGGCCCCGAGAGACGTGCAGCTCGTGCGGCTGGGCCAGAAATCCCAACTCCAGCCGTTCCTCTGAGGAAATGCCTCGAGTGCACCTTTACTTCAAACAGCTCCCCCGGGGCGCCACCCACCTCCGCTGCACGTCTCCACCCAGCACAGCAGGTGCTGCTCTGCGCACCGAGGCCAGCGGCTGTCCTTCTCTGGTCGGGGAAAGAAACAGCCACCGGCACATTCACATTTACACATTCTCTGTGTCCTTTTCCGGAGAACCTCCCAAGGGTAAATGGGAGCTTCAGGGTGGGCTGAAGAGCCCCTTCAGAAGGGGTCTCACCAGTAGGTGGGAGAGACCCAGCACTCCCTCCTCAGAGTCTCCTTAAAAGCAGAAGCACCCCCAAAGGCCACAGACGTGGGAAGCGTAATCACACGACACCTGGCTTTCTGAGCATCAGCACTAGAGAGAATGGGGCCGCGGTCCTCGAGTGCACTTACCTGGTCCTGGCACAAAAGTTCGATTTTCTCCTCTGCCAACACAGCAATATCCTCCTCTTTTTCCTGTTCCCCTGGCTTTTCGTTGTTAGAAGAGCTAGTGGTTTGCGACTCATTATCCAAGTTGATGATTTTCTCGTAAACGTGTTCCATTACCTTCCGGACTTGGAGCATGTCACTGGCGGAGAGTCTGTCTCTGCAAAAAAAAAAAAAAAAAAAGCAAGGGCAGAGTGTGACGTCAGCCAATCGCCGGACGTTGTCTTACATGCTCTTTGGTGTCCCCATTTGGTAAAGATAAAGCAAACCGCAGAAGCATAAACCAATAAATGTTTTCAGTCACTGCCTTCATCTATTTTAGAATTGCCAACATATTCTCTATAGTGTCCTCCTGAGACACAGATAGCGGGTAACTGAGATTAAATGCACGTTAAGACTTACACATACATAAAGAACAGCCTTCCGGGTTTTATTCCCTTAAAGACTTTCCTAGCACAGCAGCAGACTGAATGCTCCTGGGAGGGAAGGCAGCCCCCGGTGATCACCCACAAGCCCAACAGCCAGCCGGGTATCTCCAGATGGACGTCCTGCAGGAACCTCAAACTCTCCGTGTCCAAAACTACATTCATCAGCTTCCTCACTCCCAAACCTATTTCTGTATCACTGACGTCAGGTTGCCAACCCAAGCAGCTCAGGCTCAAACTCTGAAAGCCATCTTGAACGTCAGTCATTACAAGCGGAATCTAGGACTCGCTTTAACATAATCCGGGGTGTGTGTGTGTGTGTGTGTGTGTGCGTGTGTGTGTGTGTGTGTGTAGGTGGGGGGGGGTAGGCAGAGAAGAAGGAAAATGTTCAGACATGTGTCAATAACCCTGAAGCTGTTTGACAGGGTAACGGGTTTCATTCTAATCTCCTTTTCGTTATGTCTGGAAATTTCCCTAACAAAAGGTTTTTAAGTCTTGTTGAATACCTCTCTTTTGAAACTCTATCCATCCTTACATGTCCAGCTCAAATTCCATGTCCTTCAAGAAGCCTTTCCAGAAAGCTCCAGCCCCAAATCCATTTCTCCCTCTCTCCTCATTCCCCAAGTATCTGTGAAAGCAGTCTTTATATACAAACTGTGTCCTAAACTATGCTGTGGCAAGAAACAAAATCCAAGTCTTACTTTTTTGAACTTCTGTGGCCTACCACATAGGTACTTGGTAAAGGGTAAATTGTGTAAACTTTCAGTATTATGAAACTAGCTTTAGATCTACGACATGTCTCCTTTGCCATAAAAGCAATCATAAAGAATAAAAAAATCTCTGGCAATTGATTCGATCCGGCATCACATGACACTACATTTACTTACTTTTTTAAGGTTTTTGCTCCCGAAGATGCGTGAGGTTGGAGGTAGAAAGGAATTTTGTTGAATTTGGGCATATTTTTCTGAAATATTAAAAGTAAAAAAGGCATAATCATTTCTATTAGCTGATGAGTGAAAATGAAGTCAATAAAAAACATGATTTACCAGTTAATAGTTATTTTACAATTCAAATGAACTTCCTATGAAATTTATAGTAAGCTATCCAATCACCTAAGCCTAGTGAAAATGTATCCAGAAAAGTCTCGCGTTCAGTTTCGTAATAAAACGTATACAAGATAAATGATACGTCAGTGGCAGTGTGAAACTGCAGTATGGCTCTTCCCAAATAACAATTCAAGGTATTAAAGGGAAGCAAATATTACTTGCTATTTAAAGCAAAATCTCAATTCCACGTTGAAACATTGGGGCTGATACTTAAGGGCCCAAACAGAAAATTCAGTGTCTGGAGAGAAACCCACAGCACCCACTTCTGAGCAAAACCACACACTCTAGGCTGGTGAGGCCCATCATCTAGCTGGAAAGGTCACTGAGGTCCCCCAACTTTCTCTCCCTCTCACATCAGGTCTGAGGTTTTAATCAAGAGTGGAAACTTCAGCCAAACGCCTAGGTGTCTACCATGAAGTAAACCACATACTCAGATGAAGGATAAAATTAACTGGTCATCTTTTCTCTGGGTATCACTCCCCTTCAAGCCTCCATGTCATATCCTGTCTGGGTGTCTCCTCTCGGGAATAAGCCACAGGCTGAACGTCAGCAATGCATCCCAGGTGAGTTTCACACTCAAAGAAAGTAGTGCTTATGGGGAGCTCGGACTCAGAGCTAAGAGCACAGAATACCCATCAGGTGTCACACTGGCTTTAGGTTCTTGGAGGTGTATCTGGACAGAAAACACATTTTCTGGAGGTTGTAGAGATTCAATCTCTTTTCATAAGGCTTTAGGAATATATAAAACAGATCAACAGCACATAAGAGAGTCTAGAAACAGACCCATGTGCATATAGAAATTTAGTACCTGATAAAAAGACAGCATTTCCAATTACTAAGAAAAGGATAGGTTATTCAAAAAAATTGTTTTGGCACACTGGCTATCTGTTTGGAGGAAGTTAGCATCCTACCTCACACTAAACAGCACACATTCTCATAAATTACAGATCTAGACACAAACAATGATCACAGACGCACTAGAGAATAGGCAAGCAAGATGTGACACTCAGAGCCATGAAGATCAATCTGATTACACAAAAATTCAAACTTTTTGCCTGGTGAAAGACACCAACCACGAAAAAGTAATACTTCAACTGAGAGGCACAGATAATAGTCAAAGGGTGACTGTTCAATATGAAGAAGTCCTACAAATCAGGAAGACACACAAACTCCCCAACAGAAAAAGGAGTGAAGGATACAGAGGCAATTCACAGGAGAAGCACAAACAGCCAATACGAAAAGACGCCTAGCTTCAGTACAGATGGAAACAAACAAACCAACCCACATTAAAGACCGACAAAGCAAAGACCGACAGTGTCGGTCAGTGTGGAAAAATGGGCACTCATGCACTGTTGGAGCCTCTGTGGGGGCAAATGGGCTGTGTCGTAAAATTTAAAACACGCAGACCCCTGGATCCAGCAATCCCACTTCTAGGAATTTACCCTAAAAAGTATACAAAGATACACGTACAAGGATGTTGACGGAAGCATTGTTTGTGATAGAGAACACTGGAAACAACCTTAACGTCCCTCAATCGGGGACCAGATAATTAATTATACAAAGACATACTATGTAATCATTAAAAAGGAATGACCCATATGACGTACAGACATGAAAAACCATCCAACACATATTTTTAAGCAAAAAATAAAACCAAACCAAGTTGCAGAACAGAATGTATAATAAGATTTTGTGCAAAATAATGAACTGTGTGTGTGTGTGTGTGTGTGTGTGTGTGTGTGTCTGTATCTACACACACACAGAGGCACCTACACACACACCTGGATAGTACCTGCTTGTGTACGCACAGAAAAAAGTCCTCAAGGTTGTGCATTAAACTACGAAAAGTTATCGCTCTAGGGAGAAGGACAGGAGTGGATGGAAGAAAGGGAGGACTGGGAAAGAGGTGGGCGTTTCCCTTTATTCGTTTGTTTTCTTTAATAAGCACATGACATGTTTATAACTCAATCCAACAGAGATATAAACTGACACGACTCATTACCAACTTCTTCCGCAGCCCTGGAGCTGCAGGGAAGCAGAGGGGGATTCCACTTGGAGCCTAGTTTTGACTCAAGTTTAGGACGGCACGGTCTAAAGCTGTTCTCATGCCTTCGTGATCTGGAAAGGACAAAAGGGCGAAGCAGGAGCGAAGGACACTTACATCCACAGTGATGTCAATGACCCATTGTGGCACTGTCTCATTAAGAAGCATCGACTCAGTCTCACCCCCGGAGTCTCGGCAGAGCAGCCTAAACATAACCCGTCAGGTAGTAAGTGACACAAGCAGCACAAATGACAGCCCCCCGTCAGCAAACATTAGAGGGAGGGACCCTACGGAGCTCATTCTGGGCAACCCCCCCTTGACGGCAGCCAGGTGGCCTGACTCAGTCTGCCGGGAGGGAGAGCAGGGCCCCAGACCTCGAGGCCAGGCGCACACTAGCGCCGCTCCTCTGAGTCGTCGGGTGATGACAGGAACCCTGGGTGGAGGCAGAACAGCCCAGAAAGCTCTCCTGCCGGGGGCTCCCGTGCAAGGCACAGCCCCCCCCCCCCCCCCCCCCCCCGCGCCTGATGGGGGGTGGGGCGGTTTTGGTAATGACCCTCGGAGGATTCTGAGCTCAAGGGCAACAGAAGCGTTCCTCTCACTTTTGGCCCAGGGGAGACTCCAGTGAGCTCCCCCGTGGCTACAGCAGGGCCTCGCTGGCAACCTGAGGGGAAGCTACTCCAGCTTCCCCGCGGGGCCTCACGAGGGACTGACCGCCTTGCACCTCAGGCCGGGGCACCACCGAGCACGACGGTTCTCAGGAGCAGCCCAGGCGGTCCTGCAGGGCCCAGCCCGAGGGAAGTGCCCTGCTCTGATGCTCTGAGCAGGGACACCTGGGGATTCCTGACCCCCCAGTCACGCTGGCTTAGGTGAGAGAGAGGGAGAGCTTCCTGCAGAAACCACCAGAGAAGCTGCCTGAAAGCAAGGTCCCGACCTTACTTTCACACGAGACGCTCAGCTCTCAGTTAGAATGGGGCCGACTGGCATCAGACACTGAATTATCGCACGGAGATGGAAAAGCTTCCGAATCACACCCATAAAAGTTAGTAATGAACAACTTATGTTTGGACGTGCCTGGCTGGCTCCGTCAGTAAAGCAAGCGACTCTTGATCTCGGGGTTGTGAGGCTGAGCCCCATGTTGGAGTGATCACTTTAAAAATAAAATCTTTAAAAATAATTAATCAATTGGCTAAAAAAAGTAAAATCTTAAAAAAAACCAAACCCCAGTTTATCATGTTTGAGTCCGTATCTCTTAGCAAATGGGATGCTCTCTTCGGCAGGGTCTCCGACCTTCCTTACCCATACCTGAACAGTGTGCGTCCCCCAGCTTCACCAAAGATCACAGGAGTGTGGGGGGGGACTTGAAAATATCCATTTCCCTTCTGCACTCGGTTCTCCTGCTCCCCATTTACTAGGAAAAGATGCACATGGTGTCAGTATCCAGAGCTAGTGCTCAAATGTAACATTTTGTTTCTACAGGCTTCAAACCGCCAAGCTTTTAAAGTTCAAAGTCTGAGAAGTCAGCCAGTCAGATAAAGGGACAAAACCAATCAAAGTTAAATTTCCACAAAGAATAAGGACGGCAACTTGGGGTGTATGTACCTCATGGGAAATGACTGTATACTTTTAGGGAATTTTAATCGAAGACATTAACATCTGAGATTTGAAATAAGGAGCGAACCATCTACTTCAGCCACAGGGAAGTCTAGGTCAGTCAGCCTGTTTACAGACGGCGGTCCGCTGTTGTGCACGTGGGTAGAACACCAAGATCAGGAAAATTTCTGCGGCCAGAAACAAATTTATGTTTTGACGGCCGCCATAGCCGATGGCAGAGGTATCAGCGAAAAGTAAAACCCCCAAAGCGGCCCGAATCTCCTTCTTGTTATTCCCTGCAGATTTCATTTCCCTGCTTTCTTCGTAACCTTCTGACGAAGGGCGGTTGAGCCCCACTCCAGTGCCACCTTGTTCACAGAGACACCTCTGGGGAATCTGGAAGCCACGTCACCCTCTGACCCTAAGCACTTTCAGACGCTCTCCCACAGCACCCGGCACCTCCCTGCGATCTCGTAATGCTCTCTCTGCTCCATCCAAGGAGCTTTCTGCCCTGCCGGAACGTCGGGCCGGAAAGGATGCGGTCCGTGCCCATTTATCTCCATCAACCCTGCCAGCAGCTCACGGCAGGCCTCTGGACGCCTGGGCTGCTCACCGAGGGGCATCTACGCGACTCTGGAGAGCCCACGGTGCTGGTGCCGATCACCACGCGGGTGGAGCAAGCAGCGGTCTGGCTGCACGGTGGGGGGGCCCCGCCCCCCGCCCTTACTACGGCAGCTTGAGTTGAGGATGACCCGGATTCCTGCGACTCTTTCCTTACTCCCGCAGCCAAAGCCTGGACGCCAGTGGTGCAGACTGTCCTACCAGTTTTTGATCTTGATCGTCTACTTGGGCCTCTAGGGCATTCTAACTGTCAGCCTGCAGGTGGAGAGGGACGGGCATGGCTGGGAATGACATGCCCACAGCTACACAGCTGATAAATGCCAGAGCCCACACTGAGACCTGGCTTTTTCCACCCTCTGCTGAAGATCCTTCCGTCGAGTTTCTCTGGCTCAGAGCCCCCTGTACCATTCTGATGGGGAGGGGCGTGCACCAGATGACACAGAACAAAGGCCACCACGGGTGGGGTCGGTGCCCTCTGCGACAGGGATATCAGAAGACTGGCTTGCAGAGAAGCATGCACAAGAGACCTTGCGCACAAGAGATTTAAACTGATTATGGATGAATGAGCCAGAACAAAGGCTCTGGCAGGAGGTCCTGGTCATTACTGGCCACCAGAAGTGGGCACTCTTCAGCAGAATCTTCAGAGAATTCAGAGAATATTCAACAGAGTGAGCCCTCGGCAGGTAGGACTCAAGGATTCTTCAACTGGCTAATAGGTGACATATGAGCTGTGAAATTGTTTTCTTTTTTTTTCTCTTCATTCAATCAAACTGAACCGAAATTAAACTCGAAACATGTTCTGCTCTACTGCCCAGAGAAAGTTATTGCCACTGTCTGAGGCACACATAACTTTTCAATGTCCTCAGTGACATTAATTCTTTACAAATACCCATTCGCTTATCCTGACACTTCTGGGTTGAAATTTGATTCTTTGAAACGTTTGGAGCCAAAATCAGGTAGATCATCAGACTAGGTAATCCCTGTGTTTCAGGCTGGCATGAATTATGACCAGGTAAGGACAGAAATGGCTTCCTGACGCAGCTAAGTAGCTAGCTCTGGAGGTGAGTCCAGCAGGACCACAGATGCTCTGAGGAACAGTCTTCTTTGGAAGAAGACTGCTAAGCCGCTTGCTTTTAAGGAGAAGGTCATTTGGATATATACGGTTTTTTTTACCCATCTTGAGCAGCTTCACGGAAAGTGCTCTTGGAATCTCAAGTCAAGACCGGACGTTCTTTGATACGTGGAAGGGTGATAAATTGGGCACATCACAAGTATTTATTTTGTCACAATTTAGCAAATGCTTCCAAACATTTCTTAAACATCCTTAGGATAACAAACACTCCAAGCATCTTAAACTTCCGAGTAATTTTAAGTCAATTATTTGGATATAAAAACACGAACCATGGTTTACTTCATTTTCTTCTTCATCCATTGGATTCACATGTGTTCTAGGCCAATATTCTAGGAGTGCCTGCAGTAAAAGTCCTCCTAAGTTCACTGCAAAAGAGTTAAAATGAAAAGACATGGAAAAGAGAGTTATTAGTTTTCACCTAAAAACAGAGGGAAAGAAATAAAAATTGTTTCCACATATTCGGATGTTACACTCGTAACCCGATGCCAATGATGTTTAAAAGACTTTAAAGATTTTGCCAAGTCTATTAAAATTTATCTTAGAATGTTTCAGCAGTGATAATACGGAGCAATTAACTGGTTGTTCTGATAATGTGGAGCTATCTGGTTGTTCAGATATAACCATTCTTTTTTTTTTTTTTTTTTAATGTTTATTTTTGAGAGAGAGAAAGAGCAGGTGAGCAGGGGAGGGGCAGAGAGAGGGAGACAGAGAATCCCCAGCAGATGCCGTGTTGTCAGAGCAGAGCCCAACGTAGGGCGTGAACCTATGAACAGTGAGATCATGACCTGAGCTGGAGTAGAACACTTAACCAACTGAACCACCTAGGTGCCCCAAATAGGACCATTTTAAAAAAATGAACAAAAACAGAGGCCTGGGTGGCTCAGCTGGTTAAGCATCTGACTCTTGGTTTTGGCTCAGGTCATGATTTCACATGATTTCTCTCTGCTGACACTGGGGAGCCTGCTTGGGATTCTCTCTCTCTCCCCATCCCCCGCTCACACTGTCTCTGTCTCTGAAAATAAATAAATAACTTAAAAAAAATGAAAAATGAACAAAAATGGGAATTACATTCTTTAAAGAACTATTTCCATGTGGAGCCACTAAAACTATATTTATGTACATCAGGTATGTCTACATACTACCTTCTCAGGAGAACAGCAACCAGAGATGTAACCAACAAAATATAATAGACTTTTATACGTTTCTTCTCACAATACACAAGAATTAACTCAAAATAGATTAAAGATTTGACTGTCAGAACCATAAAACTCCTAGAAGAAGGGGTGCCTGGGTGGCTCAGTCCGTCAAGCGTCCAACTTCGGCTCAGCTCATGATCTCGTGGTTTGTGAGCTCGAGCCCCACGTAGGGCTCTGTGCTGAGAGCTCAGAGCCTGGAACCTGCTTCGGATTCTGTGTCTCCCTCTCTCTCTGTTCCTCCCCTGTTCGCGCTCTGTCTCTTTCTCTCTCAAGATTAAATAAAAATTTTAAAAACTAAGGAAAAAAAAAAAAACCCTAGAAGAAAACATAGGCAGCAAGGTCCTGGAGCTTGGTGATGATTTTTTGGATCTGACACCGAAAGCAAAAACAACAAAAGCAAAAGTGAGCTAGTGGGACTACATCAGGCTAACAAGCTCCGCACAGCAAAGGAAACCATCAACAAAATGAAAAGGCAGCCTACGGCATAGGAGAAATCTCTACAAATCATAGATCTGATAAGGGGTTAATACCCAAAATATACAAGGAATTCATACAACTCAACGGCAAAAACAAAAATGGAAAACAAGCAATCCAATTAAAAAATGGGCAGAAAGGGGCTCCCGGCTGGTTCAGTTGGTGGAGCATGTGACTCCGTTCTCAGGGATTGTGAGTTCAAGCCCCACACTGGGTACAGAGATTACTTAAGAATAAAATCTTAAAAAAAAAAAAAAATGGACAGAAGATCTGAATAGACATTTTCCCAAAGAAGACATACAGATGGCCAACAAGTACATGAAAAAAAATGCTCAACATCACTAATCATTGGGGAAATGCAAATCAAAAGCACAACCTCACACACATTAGAATGGCCAGTACCAAAAAGATACAAGGTTAAGTGTTCATGAAAATGTGCATAAAGGGAACCCTCTTACACTGTCGGTGGGAACATAAACTGGCGCAGTCACTGTGCAAAACAGTATGCAGTCTCCTCGAGAAATTAAAAATAGTAAATGCCGTATTATCTCGCAATTCCACTTCTGGGTATTTACCCAAAGAAAATGAAAAAAACCAACTCAAAAAGATATACACACCCTTATGTTCACTGCAGCAGTATTTACAGTAGCCAAGATATGGAAACCAAGTGTTCATCGATAGATGAACGGATAAAGAAAAAATGTGGTACGTAGGTACAACGGAATGTTATTCAGCCACAAGAAAGAACACAATCCTGCCATCTGTGATAATTCAGTTGGACCTTGAGGGCTATGTGGAGTAAGACAGAGAAAGAAAATACCAGATGATCTCACATATATGTCGAATCTTAACAAGAAACAAAAGACAAAATAGACTGGTGGTCGCCAGAGGCAGGGAGCAGTGACGTGAAGAGGATATCAAAAGGTACAAACTTCCAGTTATCACGTAAGTAAGTCGCGGCGACTACTATTGTTGTGCACATTTGAAAGCTGCTAACAGGGCAGATCTTAGACGTTCTCATCATAAGCAACAACAGCAACAACAAAAATGTGTAACTATGTACTGTGGTAATGGATATTAACTAGATTTATGATCATTTTGCAATATATACAAATCTTGAATCAGGTTGGACACCTGAAACTAATATAATGTCACATGTCAATTATACCTCAATTAAAAACAAACAAACAAAACCAAGGAAGACACCAGAACTGTTTCCCAGCTTTACTTTTCCTACCCTAACAGATTTCCAGAAAGGATTAGGGGTAGAGAGTGTGCTGTGTGTTTAATTGTTAAAGGTAAACCACAGACTGCGAGAAAAACCCAGGCCCCCAAAACATTTATTTATCTTAAAACCAATTTATTCAAAGTTACTTATTTATTTATTTTGAGAGAGAAAGAGAGCCTGAGCTGGGGAGGGGGGAGAGAGGGAGGGAGAAGAGAATCCCAAGCAGGCTCCGTGCTGTCAGCGTGGGGCCCAACACAGGACTCAAACTCACCCACCGTGAGATCACGACCTGAGCCAAAATCAAGAGTCGGACACTTAACCGACTGAGCCACCCAGGCGCCCCAAGACCCCCAAAACATTTAAAATGGTATAGTATTTTCAAATTCCAGGAGGGAATATATGTATTTCTTGAAAAGTGATTTAAAAATGCCCAAATATTGTTAAAAAAAAAAAAAAGGGAGCACATAGCAAAGCAAAGCAAAGCAAACCAAACACAAAAAAACCTAACCCAGCACAGATCCACCTTCTCTTTCGAAAGGAGGGAGGGAAGGACACTTAAACGCACGTTTTGGATCTGACCCGTCAGGGCTGCTGAAGCCAGCGTCTTTTGCAGAAACCCAAGCAGCAAAACAATCACTCTCATCCAAAGTAATAGTCAACATCTGTCAAAATAAAAACACTGTTAGCAGCATTCCAACACATTCTCCAAATATGCCCCTACGTATCTGTACTAAGTGCTAAGCCACAGATTCAGGACCAAAATGTGTTTCATGGGATTCACTGGAACTACAGTTTAATTTCCTGGGATACCAAAAGGCACTTTTTAACTGCATTTGGCAAGTATTAACATGAAAAACTTACTGCGTTCATACTTAAACATAGGACTCCGTACTTAATAATACTTAATTTTGAGCTACATAAGAAACTTTCAACTATCCCAAACTGTACGAATATCAGTTGCAAACTCACCCCTGTTTTTAAGTCTACTGAGAACCAATTTGGCACATACACCATCTTAAATCTTTTCTTAATTTCATCCTCAAAATCCACTTTGCCCAGATCTTCAACTTTACATGCCTATACAGCAAAAAGAAAGTATGGGAATTATCAACATAAGTGGTGAACTGATTTGATTCCGACTTAGGTACTCAAAATTTTACACATATTCACATCTGTCTCAATAAAATGGAGTCAAAGAGACATTTCAACAAGGACGTGGCCAAATAGTTGCAGGTAGATGCTTTAAGACAAAAATATCTGCTATTACACTTTTAAGTTAAATGAAAAAAAAAAACCCAAAACCCAAAACGTTCTCTTTTTGGAATTGTCATGTTGGTCATACTGATAAAACACATCATCACACTGACCTGGAAGCAATGTTAAATGAGGCACAGACAATCTTCCAGGAACAAAGAACGGTTACTAAACACCCTAGGAGACACGGGCAGCTGCTGTGAAGACGAGAGCTACCCTACAGGCAGCCCGGTAAGGTTTCTCTTTCTTGACCCTTCCGATCTCTCCTTCACTGCCCTCGAGTGCTCCCCAGAGGCGTGTCCTGACCTCCGCGGGAGCCCTGGGGCGTTTCCCATCACAGCTCACCTCCATTCCGATCCGTGTCGCGGAATACTCCCTCCACCACCTTGTCACATCAACGTGGTTCTTTCCTGAGGGTCAGCTGTCTTCTCGAAGGCTGACTCTGCTGCCTCTCCTCTATCCCGTGCCTCCCCGATGGCACATGGAGACCACTTATTCCCTCGCCTCCACGTAGAGATGCCTGCTTCTCTGAGGCTGCAGGATACTCTACCCCGTTCCCTCATTCCACCGGGCAACCTCTGTGGCCGCTCTCCCTGGGCAGAGGCTGGGGATCCTGCTAACATCCTACAGTGCACAGGACAGATCCCACGCCACCCTGCCTCCCTCGACAAAGACTTATTTGGCCCAAAATGTCAATAGTGTCAAGGATCAGGACTGTGATGTATTCTTGTTAAGGCAAGGCAGCATATAGCAGAAAGGTTCCATTCAAATTTTAGGTGCTTAAAAAGATGAACTATGGCCTTATCTATTATTTGTATTAAAAAGTACCCCCAAATAAGGTATTAATGCAATCAAATCTTAACTTACACACTTACTGTCTTGGTTACTACGTATATTTTTTACAATAAACAATACAGGTGATACATGATCCAATAACTTACGTTTTATACAAAAAGATACTCACCTTCAATACATCCCAATATGCCACATTATTATTGGTATCTTTGGTTAATATATGTCTCTTATCATTAAGAATGTGACACTGAATAATACTAGCACCCCCTAAAGGAAAAAAGAAACCCACACGATTAGCAAAACAATTCTCTATTTAAATTCACAGTATGGCAATAATCACTAACTGGCATGTAACAACATAAATCATAACATCCATCAGAAAGAAGGCGAGTCAAAAGATACATAGATATTAATATATATACATATAATTATATCTAAGGCAATTTAAGGCCAAAGAAAAACTGTCTCATCTTAAAAACAGATTATAGCTTTAAAAACTCACTACTTCGAGGGGCTTCTAGTGGAAAATTGTTAAGGGCAAACAGTTTTACCCAGTGGGAAAAGTTCACAATTATTATTATTGTTATTTTTTAATATAATTTATTGTCAAATTGGTTTCCCTACAACACCCAGTGCTCATCCCAAAAGGTGCCCCCTCCTCAATACCCATCACCCACCCTCCCCTCCCTCCCACCCCCCATCAGCCCTCAGTTTGTTCTCAGTTTTTAACAGTCTCTTATGCTTTGGCTCTCTCCCACCCTAACCTCTTTTTTTTTTTTTTTTCCTTCCCCTCCCCCATGGGTTCCTGTTAAGTTTCTCAGGATCCACATAAGAGTGAAAACATATGGTATCTGTCTTTCTCTGTATGGCTTATTTCACTTAGCATCACACTCTCCAGTTCCATCCACGTTGCTACAAAGGGCCATATTTCGTTCTTTCTCATTGCCCTGTAGTACTCCATTGTGTATATAAACCACAATTTCTTTATCCACTCATCAGTTGATGGACATTTAGGCTCTTTCCATCATTTGGCTACTGTCGAAAGGGCTGCTATAAATACCCACTGGGAAAAGTTCAATCGGTGACAGAAAATCTCTGAACCAGTCCCATGGCTAACTTTTGCTTCCTGTCTTCCTTCTCTCTCTGATGCCACCTGCACGGACATCGAACTGCAGACGAAGACACCAGTAAGTACCTTGACCCCACACTCCAGCATTCAAGACAGAGTTGCCGCTTCCAGGGGCAGCACAGAGAATACAAGGATCAGACCTGACTCTTTCTGCCTTGTGCCAAGAGACAACATTCAACTCTCTATAGATTTTGCAAAGTGGTTTGGCTTTTCCAACACCATCATTATTCTGATGCTAGGCAAAAAGACTGTACCTCAAGAAAGCCCACTTTTTAAAGTCACTAAATCGCATTTAAAAAAAAACAACTTATTTTTGAGAGAGAGAGAAAGAGAGAGAGAGAGAGAGAGAGAGAAAATGAGTGGGGAGGGGGACAGAATATCTGAAGCGGGTTCTGCGCTGACCACAGAGAGCCTGATGTGGGGCTTGAACTCACGGCCTGAGCCGAAGTCAGACATTTAACCGACTGAGCCACCCAGGCACCCCAACACTAAGTAGCATTTAAAAAATGTATTTCTTCTATTAAAAATAAACCTATATACTGTGTCTCTTGTTGACAGGAGAATTACATTTAAAGGAAAGCCATCTCCTTTTTGTCTATCTC
The DNA here is from genome assembly GCF_022079265.1 of Lynx rufus. Taxonomy (NCBI): domain Eukaryota; kingdom Metazoa; phylum Chordata; class Mammalia; order Carnivora; family Felidae; genus Lynx; species Lynx rufus. Next base: position 7,055,356 of record NW_025814867.1, on the reverse strand, counting down.
TTAGTAACTATAATTAACCTTAGTAAAAAGTATCGTACCTTCCACCTTCCCTACTCACCTTTAATAACCTGGTCAGGCTGCGTACAAAGTGGTGTTATAGGATTTGTACAGTCATTGTCATAATCTCCGGAGGCTCTGAAATTATGAATTCCCTTCAAGGTCTAAAGGAACAAAATTCATTTTTTAATCATTTTACGCTTTATAATTTGCCAATCCGTTTCAAGTGGCAAGAAAAACAAAGAACAAGAAAAAACAAAACAGTAAAATCAACCACAAAATATTTAGCGACAAAGTACAATTACCTACCACGATTTAAAAAAAAAAAAAAAGTATTAAGAAGGGAATGTCAACATTATCTTTTTGGAGAGAAAAATAAGCAATCTTCCAGGTAAAGCTATTGTTGATTTCAAATTGGGACAATGAAATTTAGACAAGATATATAACATTTTTTACCATACCAAGAAAGCCCACTTGACTGGCATATCAACAAATAAATGTAAACACACTCTCTTTTGTTATCCACACATAATCTGATAAGCAAGAAAACTTAAATGTTCTTTAAATAACACTTAAGGATTAGTAGTATTTTTGATGACTTCTCTATGCGCATCCTCTAATTCTATCCCTGTTCTACAAACCATGAGGGAAAAGGAAATGAATTTGAAAGCACCATTTTCTAATTCTCTTATGCTTAGAAAAACAGAATCCTAGCCAAGTGTCCCTGCCGTGTTGGTACAGGGATTCCCTGCTTTCCAAAAATAAAGCGTTCATATGAAACTTCCATTAGCCGAAACTGTAAAGACAAGGAAGCAATCGCCATTTCATAAAAGCAACAATCCTCTTCCGATTTCTTTTGGTTACAGAAACTGGGTAACACAGGAATTTGCAGAAGTGAAGTAGTATAAAGCAAACTTCTGGACAGTGGGGGAAACCTGTACCCAGGCTGCCTTCAAATGCAGTTCTGTGAGGTCAGAAGCTATACTGATATTTTTTGGTTTTACCGGGCAACGGTGCCTATTCTAAGCACAGCAAATGTCCATCTTGGCTCCTGACAAAGAAGTCGGAAGCTTCATATTGACTTTTACCTTAATTTTAGTACAATCCTTAGGATGATTCACAGAGGCTTTCATGTCTTTGCCACTGTTCAAAAGCATGCTGGGCTTTTTCATCTTGAGCATTTGCTACTGGTATCCGGCAGGTCTGTGATAACAAACCACATGTTTGCACACCTTTGCCAGGTGTATGGAAGCTCACTTACCCATTTATTTACTGTAGACTTAGTCGTCGCGACCCAGATTGCGGGAGGGGGATCAGCTGACCTATCAAGCTCCATCTGAAAACAAAGCACAGAAACATTGCTTTCTTGAGTGCTGATTCTCCTGAGTCGCTGGGACTAGCTATGTATTATTAAATATCGACTCCTGCTGACGGTACCCTGGCATGCATTAAAAAGCTAGGGGGCATGGGGCGCCTGGGTGGCTCAGTCCGTCAAGTGTCTGACCTCGGCTCAGGTCGTGAGCTTATGGTTTGTGGGTTCAAACCTTGTGTTGGGCTCTGTGCTGACAGCTCGGAGCCTGGAGCCTGCTCCAAATTCTGTGTCTCCCTCTCTCTCTGTCCTTCCCCCCACTCGTGCTCTCTCTCGCTCTCAAAAATAAATAATAAACATTGAGGAGAAAAAAAAAAAGCTAGGGATGCACAGGGGCACCTGGGTGGCTCAGTTGGTTGAGTATCTGACTTGATTTCAGCTCAGGTCGTGGTCCCAGGCTCATGGGAATGAGCCCCGCAGAAGGCTCTGTGCTGAGTGTGGAGCCTGCTTGGGATTCTCTATCTCCCTCTGCCCCTCTCCCCTGCTTGCTCTCAAATAAAAATTTTTTAAAAAGAGGGAGAAAAGCTAGGGATGCACAGAATAACGAGGCAGTCTCTTTGCTAAAGGAAGCGTGGCCTCATAAAAGTATAATAGGGGTGACTTCTCATCAAAAACAGTGGCTTAAAGTCTGTGTGATTTTAAATTAATTAATTAATCAGGGGATCCAAACAGGTACAGTCAAAAGGATGACTTACATAATTTTTGGTTTTGCTCTTTTGTTTTTCTGTTCTTTTTTAAGTTTATTTTATTTTTTGAGAGCATGCACGCGTGTGCACACAAGGCGGAGGGGAGGGGCAGAGAAAAGGAGAGACAGAATCCCAAGCAGGTTCCATGCCATCAGTGCAGAGCCTGATGCAGGGCTCAAACTCACGAACCATGAGATCGTGACCTGACCCGAGATCAAGAGTTGGATGCTTAACCGACCTGGCGCCCCTATTCTTTCTTAATGATAAAGAAATAGATCTTTCTCTATGAAGATGTTTGTACTAAAAAAACATCCTGAGAATACAGCAAAAGTGAAAAGTATGCAAGTAAGTCCCCCACCCACCTAAGAATAGTACACCTGTGAATAGCTTACTGCATCTTCTGTATTTTTAAAATAGCACACGTATAGAAACACATCCCTGCACCCATGTACATAGTCTGCACACAAAATCACTGTGTAGTCAGTCAACCACTATTCTTCCCGTGCCAGGAAACGGAAGGTTGGGAGCTGTGGGACAGGCTGGACTCCTCGCAAGAAGGAATCCCCTCAGTTCAGAGTGACGTTTCTTGTAACACACAGTTATGTGGGCACTAAGTCCTTTTAGGCTTTCCTCTCCCCTGGCACTGCAAAACGCCGCGTTTCTCCTCCCTGCCGTCTGCCCCCAGGAGCCTGCTTCCTGCACACAGGCTCTGACTGCAGCAACTCCCTTGCTTCTCTAGGATTACTGGGTGTGTCCCTGGGGGGCACCACCTATTCTGAAGAGCTGTACTCGGCCAGTATGTGTGCGCTCATAGGCCACGAGCATCCCCTCAACCGTCTCATTTGACCTCTATTCCTTTGCTTCAGCTCTTCCTCTTCTACTGTGGTCTGGGTGTCAGATGTCGCTCAGTTTTGTGGGTATCTGCAGTTTTGTCTCTTGCTTTCCCGATTGTTTTTGGACGATTGTTGTGAAAAGGAAGTCGTGCTGCCTTTATGCCTCCATTTTAAACGTGGAGTTCTCTTCAGTACGGTTTTAACGTGCGATGCTGAGATGATCAGTGAGGCCGAACGCGCGGTCATGTGATGACAGGCCATTCTGCAGTCCAGGCTTCACTTTTAGCAGGTGTCAGTATGGACGGCTTCCCAAGTACTCTTTCACCAACACGCCGGACGCTGGTCAGCAATTGGGACTACTGTGAGGTAGAAACGTCAGGTTTGGAGTATGAACCGGCTCGTTCTCTTCTTCCGAAGCGTTCTTCCACATCCTCCCTCTGAGGCACTGGTCTTTCTGCTTTGCTGTCTGCTCGCGGATACCTGAACTTGTCACATTCCTCCACTTAGGAAAGGTTAGGAAAGCCGGGGGAGCTCAGGAGCAACGTGGGGCAATCGCACTAGGATTCGCCAGTGGGAGAGCTACGTGTCACGAACGTACCCGAAAAGTCACAATTTCTTCTACAGATGACTAATAAAACTTAAAATATCTTTTTTTCACCACCCCACAGCTGTGTGAGTTGTGTTCTAATACAGATTTTGCCGGATTTGGCCAGCACGTGTAACAATCTTAGGCACAAAACTAAAACACAGGACATACCTTGAGAACTGGTGCTTTTTCTTCACAAATTAGTACCCGAATGTCAGGGTTTCTTAAGTCTGTACAGTAAATCTTCCTGTCCCTTCCACCAGAATACACGTGTGTGAAGGCGTCATTGACCTGCAGAGCCCAAACGCCTTCATCATGGACTCGGTACGTCGCTATACATCTCTGTTGGCCAAGGGACCAAAGGCGAATTGTCCCATCAGAACTGCCCGAAAGGCACTGAAAACAGAGAAAGTTAACGTTAGAAAAAGTTCCGGCCAGAAGGTTCCTGCTTTCCTGTGTTCTGTAGCCGGTGTCTGTCCTTGTTGACTCTACACTGTCAAACGCACATGTCTGACAACCTGTATTTCTGCCTCTGATAAACACTTCTGATAAGCACGCACCATAGGCTCACATGACCGAAGGCAACAGTACCTGCTCAAGCAGGGGGAAAAAACTGCCTTTGTCCTCTCTTGCCTGGCCACATGCAGGATTAGCATCCCCTGGGAAGTTGTTAAAAATGCAGATTCCTGGGTCCGATTCCAGACTTAATGTGGCAGAAACTGTGGTGGTTTCTGTGGTGGTAAGTTACAATCCATGTTTTGATGGGCTCTCCAGGTCATTCTGGTACTCTAAGGTTGACAAGCTTTGCACTAGGCCAGCAAGCCTATTAGAGCTAGGGGTCACACTCCGTCTCATCCTCCTGCTCATGGCAATGGATTCCTGATGGCCTGCCAGGTCTCTGAGATTCTACTAATAGGAGTCAGAAGCAAATCCTAGTCCCAGGCTTACCACTCACTCTCTGTGACCTTGGGTACTTCCCATCTGAGCCTCAAGTTCAATGTCTATTAATATAAAATGGGGACCTCCAGCACTCAGAGTTAACATTAGCAATTCTGACGCTTTCTAAAGGTTCCGGAGCATCAACTGCGTAGAAGTTGCTGGCACACAAATTAGGGCCGAGCACGCTGTGAGTCCGACAGAAGGAGGCTGAATCAGCCACATGCCTGGTGTTCGCTACCAGTTCCCATGGTGACTTGCCAAAGAGAATAAACCTTACTCCTCTGAGGGAACAAATGGCCTCAAGGAGAAGCAAGGGCTGGTGCTGGCGTATGAAATCAAGTAGGCAAAAAAGCTTAGAGATTTGGGAAGTGTCCGAATAGATGAGGCCTTCAGGAATGTTAAAGATATACCGGTGTGCCCCGTGACTGGAAGGACCCTTTAGAACTCTGGACAAGGTTAACTAAATGAACACGTACCAGGAGACTCCCCCATAAGTGGCCGGGAGCATCCGTGTTTGAATCACCTGTTCCAACTGGTCTACAAGGCAACCGAGAGACCAGCCAACAAAGAAACTGCCCCAGCTAAGTTACAAGCAGACCTCCAACGTGTGCGCGGGAGGACCGACACAATCTAATGGAGGAAGGGCAAGGAAGGGCTCGTCTTCCACGAAGAGACGCTACTCTGAGGTGGTGAAGCTGTCAGTACAGCTCTGATCCCTCAGATCCTAGGCCGTGTACCTACAGAGAGTAAGTCTGACAACTTGAGGAGGAGAAACTCCACCCTAAGGTGATGGGCTGGAAGTCCTCAGAGCCTGGGCAACTTGCAGTTACTCCCAAACCCAAAGTGTAGAGCTGAAAGCCGATGAGGGAACACAGAGCTGTATCAACCCTGATACGGAAGACAAAATAATCTCTGATGGTACCTGTATTCTAAGACTGCTAAAAAGCAGGCCCCCAAGTAGACAATGATTGCTTTTAAAGTATAATGTTGGTGAACTTCCTTGTAGTGGTCGGTAGTGTGGTTGAAGGATGTGCCTATTTTATAGGACTTCTAGTGCCTGACAGCTTGCAGGAGCTAGAGTCGTGCATCAAACTATCTCCACCCTTCCGGCAGATACACGTGAAGACCCTGTCATTAGGAGGTAGCTCTTGGGACTAGGACAGGAGGCCCTGAATGGTTCTGCTACATCAGACTTAGGGGCACAGAGTCTACAGCCCTGATCGGGGGGATCTGTGCTCCTGAACGAGAAAGTAGAGGGGCCAGTGTACCAAAGCCAGGCTGCTGTTGACCAACACGAGTGTTTCTGGGATGGTTGCTCATACATAACTCAACTCCCAATAGCAGCCACGTGAGCATGCTAAGCTGGCAAGGAATAGTCTGAGGCTTCAAGACCCCTGGACCCATAAGATAAGGTTACGCAGTACTTAGGTTACCAGGAAAACCCTCTGAGGGACACATAAGGATGTCACTGACTCAAACTAAGATGGCAGATGGTCCCAGCTCCTCGAGCAATTGCCTGAGCAAGTACAAGGGATGAGATGTCCAGTGGCTCGGCCCAGTAATGTTGGCACCGATCAAAACAAGCTCAGTGGCGACAGACCTCAAACAGTAAGATTTGCTAAACAATAACAACAACAAAGGAAGAGGATGTCCACAGGATTCACAGGCCTATTACACACACACACACGCACACACGTTATTTTTTAATGCTTATTATTTTTGAGAGAGAGGCAGAAAGAGGGAGACAGAGAATCTGAAGCCGACTGCACTGTCAGGGCTGGGCCCAGTGTGGGGCTAGAACCCATGAACTACAAGATCATGACTCAAGCTGAACCACTGAGCCACGCAGGTGACCCTTATACGTTATCTTATCACTAGTCCTGACTTACAATGACACCGGAGATCCTGTGTTAGAAGCTTACAGGGCAACTCCGCAGGATACAGTACATACCCTGGTCCGGTAATTGTTAACTATTTCTCTCATATATTACAACAGTTTGAGAATCAGTATGCCAAGGTTTCTTTTTCCTTCCTCTCTTTTACCCAAACAACTAGTTAGCACTGCTGTTATGTTGATCAGATTCCCAAATGTTAATATGTTGTATTGGTGGTTAAATTTACATTTAGCCTCCAGCTGCCAGTAAGGACAATGGATGGAGGAGGAAAGGGAGAAGGAGTCTCTGCCTGATTACGCACCCCAGGGCTGACGGCAGCCTTTCAAGCCGTCTGCGCGTACAGTCCAGTCCGTGGAGCTGACTTCACAGAAGTGCGTCTGTAACCACGTGTGCTAAATTGCCTTAAGTAAAAGCACACTCCTATCTGTACACACAGGAGACAAAGCAAGGAGTATAGGAGCTAGAGGAGCTTTAGAAAATCTGCCCAGCCCACAGCCCCCTTCTGAAAACTGTCTTATCCACATCCCCTGTTTCGGGGCAGTTGCACAAAGACCACGTGACCCAGTCAAATCCCGAACAAAGCCAACAGAACAAGGCAGGGTCAGCCATCCTACGTGGAGCTCAGTAGCTACACTGCAAAAACAGCGAGGAGCGGACTGAACCGGGCTTCTCAGACTCCCATGCAAACAGGGCTGCAAAGGAACTCAAGAGCTCTAGAAAATGCCACAGCTTACAGACAAGAATATACTTACTACTTCTAACTTTACCGACATTATGATCCCCACGTTGCAGATGAGCAAACCAAGGACTAGGAAAGTGAAGTCCTCTCCTCGAGGCCACACAGTAAGTACATGAACACTGGGATGTAGCTCTAAAGACCTCCGTGGGCATCGTCTAACTTCTCTTTGCCTGGTTCTGAAGGATGATTTCCTCTCACCTCCGGAGACAAAGGCTCCTCTAATTCACATGGGAGGCAACTTGCATGACGTAATTCCCACAGGAGTGACAGACTGATGGCACTTCTCACTGTGCCACCTCCCCACTCTGCTTTTCCTAACCCACTCGCAATCAATTCCAGCTAGCTCCGGGCTCCTCCCTGGCCCGTGAGCAAACATGGCTGGGGAGACGGGGGCACGGGGCAGAAGTAGGCCCTAACTGCAAACGGTGCTCGGTTTTTGTTTTTATTACCTACATTGATGGAAGATCATTTTCCCACTGCTACAGAACAAACTGAATTGTGATTTATAATCCACAAATTATGTACCCAACAAAGTACTAGGGTACCAGTACGTGTTCAAACATTACCAAAATGTTTGTAAGTATTATGTCAGATGTCTAAACTTACAGACTGTATCTACAGAGTCAAATGACAGGATTTGGCCCAAAGTCAAACCCACTGTTAGGAAATTTTCACTAGCAGAAAGCATTCAATACCAAAACTTCCTTCTGCTTTACACAAAGTAACATTTTAAATTATCTTATCCTAAGGGCGCCTGGGTGGCTCAGTTGGTTAAGTGTCGACTTGGGCTCGGGTCATGATCTCCTGGTTCGTGGGTTCAGGCCCCGCATCGGGCTCTGTGCTGACAGCTCGGAGCCTGGAGCCTGCTTCGGATTCTGTGTCTCCCTCTCTCTCTACCCCTCGCCCGCTCACACTCTGTGTCTCTCTCTCAAAAATAAACATTAAAAAATAAATAAAAAATAAATTATTTTATCCTATACCCATCGTAACTGCATATAGTCATTGGCATTAGAGTTATTCTGAGGGAACCTCTTGTTTGGTCTCTATTTAAGTGAGGCAAACAGAATTAATTTCAAAATGTGGATTACTATTAGGTGCAACTGGGGTATTTTAAGGATTGGAAAGTAGACCACTCTTCAGAAGTTTCTGGTGCATGAAATTTGAGACAAGGTCACTAGGTAAACATCCACGTGCAAGTACGTACCTGTGTACCATCCCTGTTCAACAGCAGAGCTTTGACATTGTCTGTGTGCCCTTTCAGCTTCATTAGTTTCGCACATGTTCTTGGATCCCACACCCTTAAAACCTGTGTATTTTAACAAAATGTTACATAAACTGAACACACACCTGAACAAATTTCAATAATAAATGACCGAGAGGTCAAATGACAACCATTACACTGTGAAGGAAATACTGTTTTGCCAATGGGCACCGACTGAGGCTCCCGATCTTTTCAAGTAGGAGGAACCCCTTCTAATGTCAAAACGTGAATAGGCCTCCCCCACCCATTCAGCCCACCCCCGTCACCACAAACGACAGTAATTATATAGTTATATTCTTATTTGTTCAAATAAAACCTTTCCCTTTACAAAATCTCTGTCTGTGTATTTAGTAATTATATGGATCGAATTATTTTGGTGTCTCTGTTTTCCGGTGTTAAAATATACCCGTTAGCTCCCCCTTACCTTCTCAGTGGACCCTGATACAATGATTGTTCCCAGTTGATTCATTGCCAGGCTATAAATGGAATCTTTGTTCCCACTTAAAGAAGAGGCTATTAAGGATAAACAAAGCTAAATGTTAACAAAATCATCATCTGTTCAGCAGTTAGCCAGCAAAAATTTAAGTTTAATTATTTGGCTTAGAAAATCTTTGTGAGTGTTCTAAGGAAAAGAAACCTTGCTATGAGGGAGATCATTCTAAACAACAATACTGTTTTCAAAATTTACATCTTGTCTAGATTTGAGACACAAAAGTGCTCAATAAATATTTGCTAAATTGAACTGCACTGCCATTTAAAAACTATCCACATAAGTAATGTATTTTCAAAGATATACTCGTGCCAATAAATATGAACAACATATCCAAACTCACCGTTTTCAAGGAAACACAAGCCAAAACAAAAAATATTATTTTCACCTATCAAATCAGATTTCAATGAGGCAATAATTAATTCTCAAAAAACAGTACAATGGTACTCTCATACATTACTTGTGGGATAAGTATAACTTGTTTGGTACATCTCTTGGAAGGATATTAGGCAATGTTTAGTGAGAATCATGTTCATGCTCTACAATTCAGAACTCAGTTTCACTGAATTGAAGGAAGCTACATATAAACTGTCTATACAGTATCATCCTAATTTTCAATAAAGAACAAATATAAGCAAAAATACTGAGAAGTTACGAGTAAAGGAGTTAATATACGTATTTAGAAAAGTAACAGGTTATGTAGTAAGTGCTCAGTAACTGTTAGCTATTAGAACTTCTATAATCATAAATCAGCTTGTGTGATATCCTCTCTAAACGATTCTAAGCAAGATGTATCTGTTGCAGAATCTGTAACCCTAAGCCCGGTCTCTGACCTGGGGACAATCCTGCCTTCTTCTGCTTTGTTCCCTCTTGTTAGTGTTTCTTTGGGGCAGGCCCTACATCTAGGGAGCTAAATAATGTGTCATGACAGCCCCCAGCAGAGATCAGCTGCTGGATCACTACAGTAATGCCCTGGTGAAAAATCAAGGAGATCAAGGGGCGAGTAGTGTTTAGAGCTCTGCATACTTCCTAGGGAAAAGGGTGGGAACAATATTCAAGAAATTATAAACATCAGTCTCCCAACCTGCCCTTCCTGGCACATCCCAGATTATATTAGGCCTGTTTTAGCTATGTCAATGTGAGTTTTCCACAGTCACGAAAAGCTGGACCCGTATGTAGAGATCTAGATAGTTCAGGCCTACATCCTGAACACAGACCTGCCAGGCCAGCCTTAGCCACAAATGTGCTCCTAAAAGCCCTCTGACACCTGGCCTAGAGGACGCTAGTGGGCTGGCTCAAGTGTGAGGCTCAGTGTCAAATTTAGACTCCTATGGGTCTGACCTGGTAATCTCAGATCTCTTAGCTGATGAGGCATCTGTGCAATTAACGTGTTGTGAATGTTTCTGAATTGCCTCTGGAGGCACCCTAGCCTCTCCTGATCTCTTCTGAAATTGGCTGGATTCTTTAGGGTGGCTCTGAAAGGGTCCTGCAAAATCAGTGCAGGGAGCCTTTTCTTTCTTTGTGTATTTTCTATGTTGGCCATTAACTCAAGGGCTCATAGTAACACTTTTAAGAGTCAGAAACTGCCTGCATTGTCAAGTAATCACCACCTCCATCAACAGTGTCTGCTGAGATTGTGACCCTGGACCAGGCAATGCTACGGGAGGTACAAAGTGGTAATAAGACAGACTCTTTTGCCCTGCAGGAACTTACACTTTAGCTAGGGAGCTAAGACATGCACATGTACAAAAATAGCCAGGTTACACCTGGAGAAGTTACCATTTTTAGACTGCAGTGAGGAACTAGCTCCTTGTTGTTCAATCATAGTCTTGGGGGCTAGAACGCTGTAGGTAGAAGCACTCTCAAAATATGAACCACTGTCTCGATGCAAACCTATCAAAGATGTTTCATCACCCATTCTTTACTTATGTCAACTTGAATCACTTCCAAAGAAATTTTTTTCAAACACCTTACTTGTGACAGTGTTGTTTGAGGCAGTCAATGCTGTTAAGGTATTCACATCCCAAAGGAATATCTGTCTGTCCAACCCAGCTGAAGCTACCAGTTCTTTATCCTTGGCATAGGCTAAGGCCTTTACATAATCCTGTAACAGAACACACACACGATGATCTACTAGATCAGTAAGAACAGGAGTCACAGAAAGTACTGAGATCTCAACGTTACACTAAAGACGCTGAAAATTATGTTTGCCGTTTTACCTTATGTGTCCTTAGTGTTGACATGCAAAATCCCTTATGTGCATTCCACACTTTCACTGTTGTGTCAGAAGAAGCAGATATTACTAGAAGAGGCAAAGAATAAATGAACCCCTTAGTAAGACTTTCCATCATTTTAAGGACTCATAACAACGTAACATGCTTTCAAACTGACATTCATAGACACACACATATACTTGAATATTTACAGTATTTGTAACATTAATTCCAGTATCTGTTAATGTTCACACACACACACATCTAAAACCTCTTCCTAGAACCTATTTTCGAAACATGTTTTTAAATATGCAGGGCAAAGTTTTTTAATGTTCCAGTTGAAGGCACAACTAATTTGATTGAAAAAAATTTTTCTAACACAGACTGCAAAACTAAGAAATGAATCTTACCATAATAAGAACAAAAAGAGACATTAATAAGGCTAACAGAAGACTACATATTGTATGAATCTGTTTACATATATATAGCTTGAATGTAGGCAAAACTAATTTATAGTGTTTAGCAGACAGGAGAGCAGTTATTTTGGGGCATGAGGGAGTGACTGAAAGGGTGGTCCAAGGGGGATTTTGGTAATCTGTACCTAGACACGGGTATTCACCTTATGAAATTTTACTGAGCTGTATTCTCAAGGTGTGTGCTTTTCTGCATGTATGTCAGACTTCAATTAAAAAGGCACATGAAAAATAAAAAAACATACCAAGTTGAGTGAAAAACTCCCAGAAACCCAATAATCTAAAGAAGTACTTACATGTTTTCCCATTACAACAAAGCACAATGTCGTTTACCCAATCGGTATGGTGTTCCATAGATGCTATATATGGATCTTGCTAAAATAAAAAGAAAAATTGTGAGAACGTCACTAGTTTACATTAGAGGACAAAATATATATTATGAATTACAGATATGTTTGCATTCTTCAATTAATGTGACCCGTTACTCTCGGGTCATAAAATTGACAACTGAATTCAGAGTACAATTTCATCAAACAGTTGATGCTTCTGTATTACAGATGTGAATAGAAGTTTTGTTTCAGGAGTTTTATTACTGACGAAAGCCTGGGTTCCTAGGGCAAATTCTTACTTTTTACGCCTCTAGTGAGTGAAGGCAACAAGATCTGGGCTAGGCACCGCACGTGACACAGGGCGCTGCAGGCAGGGGTTTCCTAGGACAGGACGTGAGCAGATCTGCAGGCTGGCAGTGTCCGAATCAGTGGTGGTGAAGGCTCACCACAGACACAGATATGAAAATGAGGCTGATGAAGCGGAGAGGAGCCCAGCCTAACCCCCTACTGCTGTTTTGACTTTCTGAATTAATGTCTTCCTCATGGTATCTACAGTCCTTCAGAAGGCTATAAGAGTACTCCCCATGCTACCGTACCAATTCAGTAACTTGAGATTCTTCCACTCCTCTCTCTTGGCTTAATTACCAGGAGTTAAAGAACAGTATTTCATTACATGCTACACCCAACACTTCAAGGGGGAAGAGAACAGTTCTCTACAAGTCTATCTGACAAGTGATGCTACTCAGTCTCGTTGTAAAATGAAGACCGGAAAAAAGATGTCTAAGGGCAGGATGGGTAGGTTTTCTAGATTCTTTCAGGCTTAAACTTTTTTTTTTTTTTAAATATGAAATTTATTGTCAAATTGGCTTCCATACAACACCCAGGGCTCATCCCAACAGGTGCCCTCCTCAGTACCCATCACCCACCCTCCCCTCCCCTCCCTCCCACCCCCCCATCAACCCTCAGTTCTCAGTTTTTAAGAGTTTCTTATGTTTTGGCTCCCCTCCTCTCTTTTTTTTTCCTTCCCCTCCCCCCATGGTCTTCTGTTAAGTTTCTCAGGATCCACATAAGAGTGAAAACATATGGTATCTGTCTTTTTCTGTATGACTTATTTCACTTAGCATAACACTCTCCAGTTCCATCCACGTTGCTACAAAAGGCCATATTTCATTCTTTCTCATTGCCAAGTAGTATTCCATTGTGTATATAAACCACATCTTCTTTATCCATTCGTCAGTTGATGGACATTTAGGCTCTTTCCATCATTTGGCTATTGTTGAAAGTGCTGCTATAAACATTGGGGTACAAGTGCCCCAATGCCTCAGCACTCCTGTATCTCTTGGGTAAATTCCTAGCAGTGCTATTGCTGGGTCATAGGGTAGATCTATTTTTAATTTTTTGAGGAACCTCCACACTGTTTTCCAGAGCAGCTGCACCAGTTTGCATTCCCACTAATGATGCAAGAGGGTTCTGGTTTCTCCACATCCTTGCCAGCATCTATAGTCTCCTGATTTGTTCATTTTAGCCACTCTGGCATGAGGCGGTATCTGAGTGTGGTTCTGATTTGTATTTCCCTGATGAGGAGCGACGTTGAGCATCTTTTCATGTGCCTGTTGGCCATCCGGATGTCTTCTTTAGAGAAGTGTCTATTCATGTTTTCTGCCCATTTCTTCACTGGATTATTTGTTTTTCGGGTGTGGAGTTTGGTGAGCTCTTTATAGATTTTTGGATACTAGCCCTTTGTCCTATATGTCATTTGCAAATATCTTTTCCCAACCCATCAGTTGCCTTTTAGTTTTGTTGATTGTTTCCTTGGCAGTGCAGAAGCTTTTTATCTTCATGAGGTCCCAATAGTTCATTTTTGCTTTTAATTCCCTTGCCTTTGGGGATGTGTCAAGTAAAAAATTGCTGCGGCTGAGGTCAGAGAGGTTTTTTCCTGCTTTCTCCTCTAGGATTTTGATGGTTTCCTGTCTCACATTCAGGTCCTTTATCCATTTTGAGTTTCTTTTTGTGATGTAAGAAAGTGGTCCTTTATCCATTTTGAGTTTATTTTGTGATGTAAGAAAGTGGTCTAGTTTCATCCTTCTGCATGTTGCTGTCCAGTTCTCCCAGCACCATTTGTTAAAGAGACTGTCTTTTTTCCACTGGATATTCTTTCTTGCTTTGTCAAAGATTAGTTGGCCATACATTTGTGGGTCTACTTCTGGGGTTTCTATTCTATTCCATTGGTCTATGTGTCTGTTTTCGTGCCAATACCATGCTGTCTTGATGATTACAGCTTCGTAGTAGAGGCTAAAGTCTGGGATTGTGATGCCTCCTGCTTTGGTCTTCTTCTTCAAAATTACTTTGGCTATTCGGGGTCTTTTGTGGTTCCATACACATTTTAGGATTGCTTGTTCTAGCTTTGAGAAGAATGCTGGTGCAATTTTGATTGGGATTGCATTGAACGTGTAGATAGCTTTGGGTAGTATTGACATTTTAACAGTATTTATTCTTCCAGGCTTAAACTCTTGTGAGTGTTTTACGTAATTTGCCTGAAATACTGTAAGTTCCCAGAATGGTGACATTCCAATTCAAATGTGAGTTCCAAAAAGCATTTCAAAGTCCTATTTTCTTAGTTTCTATGTTTCTGACACCGGGCCACCACTGTTTCCGTTGGTCACAAAATTCAAAACCCACAGGACCAAAGTCCACTTAAAGAAACATTATCCAGCAACCGTGCAAAGCAGTGGCTCTTTTTCAGACTGCACATCAGACTTGCAAAGCTTGCTAGAGAGACACGGACTTTTAAAACCACAAGGTCAAGCATCAGGGTTCTGAAGTTAAACTGTGCTCTAATTCTCTGTCACCTACTAGCTATTTAAGCATGGGCTTCTCTGAGCCTATCTTCCCAGCGATGAAAATGAATCATAACAGCTGCCCTGAAGGTTGATGTGAGAGTTAAAACCACACTGGATAGGAAAGTGCTAAGACTGTCTGGTACATGGCTAGGGGCTCTAAATGCTCCTTCTCTTTCCCTGAATCTTCCTTTCTATGTCATTGACAATACATGCAGTCAAACAAAATACAGGAACAGTTCCTTTCCATCTGACTGGGGATTTGTCTTTACATAGATTTAAGTCCTGTTCCCTGTTTAAGAAAACAGACCTTCAATCTCCCGAAGAAGTGGAACATGTTGTCTTTATACTTTTATATCAACTTTCTATTAACTAATGAGGCCTACTGATTTTTTTTTGCTACCCTACTCACTTTTAAATAAAGAAACCAAATGTTTGTTCAAGATTAATTATAAATGTAAAAGCATATTCGGCCTTTATTTTTTTTATTTTTTTTATTTTAAAGCACTGACAAGGGTTGCCAAGAAGCTTTTGGGAAACATACTTAGAACAGAAAAATAAATTGTTGAGAGTAATCCTCCTACCAGACCAACCTCTCTGTTCTTTTGTAGGAGAGAGCTCTTATCACACGCCTAGTTTATGGAGTCCCTACCTTAGCTAAAACACTTTTGAATACTCTCCTACGGGTGTTTTCTCAGAGGCTTACAGAATTCTGGTTGCAGTGTACCAAATACCTCACTGCTCAGAGATTAAGTCTGAAACTGTGAAAGGTGCCACTTGGACAGACTACAATTTACTGAGTAAATGTGAAATGTGAAACTCAATCCCTGCCTTACCTTGTGCTGATTGACACTCCATATTCTTATGATGGAGTCTCGACCGGCCGTGAAAAGTCTGTTCAGTGCTGGATCCAGCTGCAGGGCATTGACTCCATTTCGATTGTACTTCTCTACTTCATCTCGAATGACATAGGAAACCTGAGAAATACGTCCAAATTTGCTTTTTATAAAGTTGTAAGACATGCGATAATATGTAGCCTACTAGTGGCCAATCTGAAATTCAAAATCCCTTGTTTTCCAATATAAAACTTATTTTTCAACCCGCTGAGACGCTGAGGAGTGGAGAAGAATGACACCAATAACAGCCGAGTCCAGGATAAGCACGAATGAAGCTAACTTCCCGCAACTTCCTAACCAGACTCTTCCCCAGTCTTGTCTCTCGAATCCACTTTCTACAAAGCCGTTGTAAATTGGAACGTGTCTCACCGCTGCTCAAAAACCTCTTCAGGTGCCACCCTCCTAGACCCGTCATTTGACCCGAACTCCTCTACTGGTCTCCAGTGCCTTCTGCATCTCTCCTGCCACCCATCTTTGCACACTCTGCTCGCGGTTCTTACACACCGTGCCTCCAGACCATCGGTGCCCTGGCCCCTCTGTGTGGAAGCTCCCCTTCCTACTCTGCCGCAGTCTTTACACGTGTTTAGATGACGCTTCCTCAAAAGGCCTCGTCTGACCTGCCAAACAAAGTGAGGTTTTGTGTTCCTGTAATACACTAACCCCTTCCTTCACAGAGTACCTTGCCTTACTTCGCCGCCATCGGTAACCTGTCTGATCACTGTGAAAACCCAGGAGAATCAACCAAAAGCAATTACAACTAAGAAAAAGGCAGCCAAAAGCAAAATGTTTCTAATCTAATGAAATAACCAGTGAAGACAAAATGGGGGGGGGGGGTACTTACAATAGGAACAAGAATGAATACCCAGAAATATATTTTGCAAGGGAGACACATAATCGGCAGGACAAGGTATGTAAAAGAACGACTTGAATAAAGGAGACATGCCGTACAGGAAGATTCAAAATTAATAATTCTTGCCTAAATTTGTGAATTTAGCCCAACTTTGGTCAGAATCCTGTCAGATTTCTTCCTAGAAGACAAAGTACATACAGTATACTGTCTCTGAGGGAATACCCAGTCATTTTTTTTTTCTTTTTTTCTTTTTTTTTTTTATTTATTTTTGGGACAGAGAGAGACAGAGCATGAACGAGGGAGGGGCAGAGAGAGAGGGAGACACAGAATCGGAAACAGGCTCCAGGCTCTGAGCCATCAGCCCAGAGCCCGACGCGGGGCTCGAACTCCCGGACTGCAAGATCGTGACCTGGCTGAAGTCGGACGCTTAACCGACTGCGCCACCCAGGCGCCCCGTTTTTTTTTTTTTTTTTTTTTTAAAGATGTTTGACTACATTGTCTTCTTTTTTTTTTTTTTTTTTAATTTTTTTTCAACGTTTATTTATTTTTGGGACAGAGAGAGACAGAGCATGAACGGGCGAGGGGCAGAGAGAGAGGGGGACACAGAATCGGAAACAGGCTCCAGGCTCTGAGCCATCAGCCCAGAGCCCGACGCGGGGCTCGAACTCACGGACCGCGAGATCGTGACCTGGCTGAAGTCGGACGCTTAACCGACTGCGCCACCCAGGCGCCCCCCCAGTCATTTTTAAAAATGAAAAGATATTCCTTAGAGATCTTAAGAGGTATTATTGTAAAGGTACTAGAATTACAATGAAGTACCACCACAGGAATATAGAAAAAAGGATCACTAGAATGAAACATTTGGAAACATATTTTCCTGTTATAAATTTTTAATTTTTGATATAAACATAGTATGTCAAATGAATGAGGGCATGATAAGTTATTTAATAAATTATCTAGGAGCATCTAATGATTCCACCGGGAATAATTATATCCTTTCTCCAAATCTGAAACCAAAATGAATTTTTATATGAACTAAAGATTGAAAATTTAACAATTTAATCATAAAAATTCTTTTTAAAAAGACAGGCAAATATTTATAATCTCCAGACAGAGAAGGCTCTGCTAACATGAAAAGCAACAGGGTAATCTTTTCAAAGAAAAAGGCCAACGCGGCTATGACCAAACACAAGTCTATACCTTGCGCGTGTACACAACTGTTCACAACAGCACTATTCACAACAGCCAAAAAGTGGAAACAACTCAAATGTCCACCAACTGACGGATGGACAGACAAAATGTGGTATATCTGTGCAACGGAATATTATTCAGCCATAAAAAGCAGGGAAGTATTGACATAGCTTATGACACAGCCAGAATCTTAAAAACATTATTAGGCTAAGTTAAAGAGACCAGTTGCAAAAGGCCACCTATTTTATTCTATTTATATGAAACATCCAGACAGGTAAATCAATCTACAGAGAAAGAAAGCAGATGAGGGTTGCCGGGGGCTTAGAGGAGAGGAAAATGGGGGTGACTACTAACAGGTATGATGTTTCTTTCTGGGGTGATAAAATGTTCTGAACTAGGTGATCAATGCACAATGTTGGGAGTTTACTAAAAAGCACTAAATTGTATACTTCAGCAGGGTGAACTTGTAAATTTTATCTCAATACAGCTGTTATTTAGGGAAAAAAAACCCTGAATGTCAAAAAATAATATGAGTAAGGTTAAAAGGCAAACATCTAACTGGGAGAATAATGAAACAGATATGAAAGACAAAAGTTCACTCTTGAGAACATACCAAGCATCCTTACAAAACAGTAAGAAAAAGTCAAACTCCTTAACAGAAAGAGGAACAAAGATCACAAAGGGGAAATTTTTAAAAAAGAAAAGAAAATGGCCAGCAAACGCATAAATAAAGTCACAAAACAGGCCAGGGTTGTATGCACAAAGACAAGACTGTTGTTTTTGGCCTAGTCTTTTGGGTACAAGTAATTGTAATAGAAATTTGCAAATGAGCTTAAATTGAAAAAAAAAAGAAAGAGAGAGAGAGATAATTTAACATAGAGATACAAGGATATCTATCAGAGCCCAAGGGCAAGAAATATATATAGTCGTGACTCATAAGAGACATTTTAAAATAAAATCATGGCACTTCTCTGTTGAAGCCTTCCAAAGATTTTTTTCACGGCATTGAAAGTCCAAATTCCTCACGTGCTTTGGATCTATCCTGTGCCTTCACACTCACCTCTAACTAACTCCCCCCAGCGTCTTTCATGAGAGTCGCCCCAAAGTCCTTTCTGTTCCTCCGATACAACAAACTCTTTCACTGTTGACTGTGCCAAGAAGATCCCCTGAGTCTACAACACCCACAGGAATACCCTCCCCCTGGCTTTTATCTGCTTTTATCTTGTCTGGCTCACCCTGGCCCTTCGTGTCTTAGCAGAAAGGTCACCTCTTCCGAAAGGCATCCCCTGATCTCCTTCGTCACTTACCCTACTTATTTCTCCCGTGGTTCTTACCACACTCCATATTTCCCTTTTTTTCCTTTTATCATTAAGTTTCCTATGCTTTGAGAAAGCCCTTTCAATCTAGAAACTTGTGGCACTTCAGCTCTGAGAAACTGAGAAACTTTCTTGTATCAAATCATTAATAATGATTTTTGCTTCCTTTGCTCCTTCTTAAATTCCCATCAATCAGATGTTGGAACTTTCTTTTTTTTAATTTTTAAAAAATGTCTGTTTTTGAGAGAGAGAGAGAGAGAGAGAACGCAAGCACAGGAGTGGAGGAGGGGCAGAGACAGAGACACAGAATCCAAAGCAGGCTCCAGGCTCCGAGCTGTCAGCACAGAGCCCGACGCGGGGCTCGAACCCACAAACTGCGAGATCATGCCCTGAACTGAAGTTGGACGCTTAACCTACTGAGCCACCCAGGCTCCCCAGATGTTGGAACTTTCAAACTGATCCTTCATCTTTTATTCTATATTATTGATCTTTGCCCTTTTGTTTCCTTTTGTAATACCTCCTTTACTATTTTTTAACTGCTATTATTTTTTTTAATAAACTTCAGTATGATGGACAAAACAGAGGTGGTATCTTCGAAAAGGAAATGACTTGGTAAATTATGGCACATCCGTCCCAGGTGGTCATTAAAGAATCAACATGAACTATACACACTGAAATGCTCCAAGACCTATTACAGTAAAACCTTGTTGTTAAAGAAAAAAAATATTGGCTGTAGAGATCAGGAAAACAGGATTCAGGTCTTTTAACAAACACGGATGAAGCATCCACCGGTGGCCAGGCTCGATTCTAAATGCTGAGGATCTTGTGAGCAAGCACAGAAGTCCGCTTGGAGCTTTCATTCTAGTGGGGGCTGGAGCTAGAGAATATAAGTCACAGCAAGTTAAGTGACATTGGCTGCCCTCCCCCTGCAGGATACAGGCAAGCTGTGTAGGCAGATGAGATGGAAGTAAAAGAAGGAGAAAAGCAGAAGGTACTGGAGACAGGAGCAATGAATGAGTGAACAACGTCCTGGAAAAACTCATTTAGACAGAGTCAAGAGTACAAGCAAAGGCAGAGAAGAGGAAGACTCATATCTTTAAAAAAAAAAAAAGGGGGGCAAGGCAAGGAGCAGAGGGCACTGTAAGAACTCTGCAAGGAATGGGAAGATAGACCTTTGGTAGGAACTATGCATTTTGTAAGAGACATGTAAAGGGACTGACAGGAAGAAGACTAGGGCAGTGCCCTAGCAGGAAGTACCCAGCCAGACTGCACTGTAAGTATTTGTAGCTGGCTCAATAAGTAAGCACTGTTTGATTAACTTGTCTAGCAATTATGTGGGACCCAAAACAAAGAAATCAGAGTGGGGACGATCCACTAAACTTCATGTGGTAATACCCCTAGAGTATTTGGTAATGTGCCAGAGGGCAGAGGAAACACTATCCTTGATTATTTTATTTCAAGATAATCAGATTAGTTTTCTATCGCTGAGATATACATTACTACACATTTAGTGGTTTCAAACAATTCCCATTTATTATTTCACAGTTCTGAAGGTCAGAAGTCCAGGATGAGCTTGGGTAGGTCCTCCGCTTAGGGTCTCTCACAAGGTCTAAACTGATTGGTCAAAATTTGATTGGTCTGTTCTTTCTCCGAGGCTCTAGGACAGTTGGCTTCTAAGCTAATTCAAGTTGCAGGCCTGCAGGCCGTTTCCTTGCTGGCGGTCAGCCAGGGGTCCATCCTTGCTCCTAGAGGCTGCCTGCAATCCTTCTCAAACTTTCTACGTGCCCTCTCCTGCAAAAGAGGGACTCTCTCGTGCCTCAAATCTGACTTCTGCGTCCAGTGGGAGAACATTCTGTTTTTAAGGGATCATATAATTAAATTGGGCCCGCTGGGATAATCCAGGATAATCCCCCCTTTAAGGTCTGTAACCTTAATTACATCTGCAAAGTCCTTTTTATCATGCAACATAACATATTCACAAATTCCAGGGATTAGGGCATGGGCATTTGCTGGGGGAGGGGGGATTCTGCCTAACACAGTAACAATTTTTTATATGAAAACAAATATAGATGTATCATGTAATAAGTACAAAATTCACAATCTTTTTAAGAAAAGAAGGGGTACTTGCCGGCATTTCAGGCTCACAATGGAGGCACTCTGAGATATTACCCTGCACCCCGCCCCCCCCCCCCCCACAGTGTGCATTGACTCACCTCCAGCTGGATGTCTAACAGGCATCTTAATCGTGCCATTGCCCAAACCACGCTCCTAACAGTCCTCTCCAAACTAGTTTTTCCCAGTCTTCCTCACTGAGAGGCGTTAACGGCAACTCCATTCTTCCAGTCGCTCGGGCCAAAAACCTTGGTGCCATGGTTAATTCAATTTGTCTCATCTCACATCCTGTCAGCAAGTCTAGTCTTGCAAAATTTAACTACTTCTCACCACCCCGTGTGGAGCCACTATCACATAGCATCTGGATTTCTTTTTGTTTTCCTGTTCATTTATTCATTCTGAGGGAGAGAGAATCCCAAGCAGGCTCTGCGCTGTGTGCCAGTGCTCCCCCCTCCCCGATGCGGGGCTCGACCCAGAGAACCCGAGAGATCACAACTGGAGCCCAAATCAAGAGCTGGACGTTCAAGTTTAACCGACTGAGCCACCCAGTCCCTACCCACCCCCACCCGGGTTTCTTGAACAGCTCTTGCTCCCCCTGCTCTGCCCAGGCTGGTCCTGTTAAAACACAGATATATCATGTATATTCCTCGACTCCAAATTCGCCAGGGCTTCCCAGCTCGCTCAGTGTAAAAAGCCAAAGCCCTCGCTATGACCCGCAGCACTCCTAAAAGATCTGGCCTGCAACGACCTCTCTGATCTCATCGCCTGCTCCTCTTCCCTCACTCATTCCATGCCAGCCACAAAGGCATCTCGAGCACTCCACAAGCAGGCCAGGCACATTCCCACTCGGGACTTCTGCATTTGATGTTCTCACTGGAATGCTCTCCCAGATGGCAATCTCATTTGCTTCAGCTCCTTACTCAAAAGTCAGCCTCTCAGCAAGGCCTTCTCTGGCCACCACCACTAAAATTTCACTTCCCCCTCCGCTGCTCACCACTAACCATTTTTCACATCTGAAACTTATTTTCCCCCACATTATCTTACGGAAATTTCAAACACATATAAAAATCGAGAGAATTACACAGCCAGTGTCTGTATACCCACATCTGTTCTACAATGAACACTGTTTATGTTTGCTTTATCTCATACCCATCCAACCATCTGATCTGCTATTTTCAATGCGTTTCAAAATAAGTTGCACATCATCAACATCACTTCCCCCTAAATACTTCAACGTGTATATCGCTGTCTAGACTCCATTATTTATTTATGGCTTTTTTTTAATGGTTCCTTTTTTAAGGTAAAATTTACATACAATGAAATGTAGAAATCTTAAGGGTACACAGATATTTCTGACAAACACGTGTATCTGTATAATACAAACCCCTACGAAGACATACAGAACATCATTACCACCCTAGGAAGCTCCCTCCTCTGCTTCCCAACCTCTACGTGCCATTTCTAGGCAAACTAGAGCTCACTTTTTTTCACCATAGATTAGTTTTGTCTGTTCTAAAACAATCCGTAAGTGGAATCACACAGCTCTTTTGTGGAAGGATACTTCCAGCTATCCAGGTTAAATCAGGTCAAATTTGGCCAAGAAAAACTGGCCAAGTTTCAGTAATTCTCACATCTGTTTTCCCTGTTCAATCCTGTGGCTGCTTTCACAGCCACATATACAATGGCTGAGTTGAGTGGCTATGACACAGTAATGTGGCCTGCAAAGCCTAAAATACTTACCATCTGATCCCTTAGAGAAAAAGTTTATTGACCTCTGTTCCAATGGATGCCACAGTGGTACAATTTTTTTTTTTTTCCTACTATCCATCCTGTATAAAAAGTAACTCATCTTGGACATATGGCTAATTTGTAAGGGTCCTTCCTTGAGAAGCCAGGATTTGGATTCACTGTACTTCTTTTAAAAAGTCTCAAAGATTAAACAACCAACCCAAAACTGGGACTCAGACTCAGAAGTAAGGACCCACACTACCTTTGAATAGGTCTGGAATAACTAAATATTTAGCAGAGAAAGAAGGTAAGTACTGATAGAAGAGAACTTTGTTGGTTGCCTCTCCATTCCCCATTTCTGCTCCTAATATTTTCCTTAAGGCAAGCAAATCCTAGAAGAAAATGTACAGGAGCTACTTAAGACACTGTAATCTTGGATACTGCGTGAAAGGACATGAGGCTTGGGATGGGACAGCCACCAAGTGGAAAGGCCAAAGCTGGGAGTTTGGGAATCGAAGAGAACTCCTAAGCAGCCCGATGGTAAAGTTTCTTAGGTTAGAGAGTCACAGTGAGCCTGCTGGTTCAAGATTTGCATGAAACTAGAACTACCTCTTGAGTTTTCATTTACATGAGCCAATACATATCTTTTATTATGGGAGCCGGATTAACTTGGATTTGGGGTCATTTCCAAGGAAAAGAGTCCTCCTGTTAATGGAAGGCCAAGTATTTATATGTTTGAACCATCACTGAGTACTATGGCATAGTCAGCATAGTTGTTTCTCCTAAACCAGTAGCAGTAGTGACAACCTCACCCCAAGAATTCTGAAGCAAGTGAGAAAAAGGTCATTGTTGAAGGGAAGATGGAGAGTTGGGGGGGGGGGGTAGAGAGAGAGAGCGCGCACACATATGCGTGACAACCAAAAGACTCAGGTTTTGGAAAATCGTAACACCAAGGGACCACCAGGGAGTGAAATGACTTGCTTTGATACTTTACCAGGAAAAAAATCTGCATCATATATCTGAATTCACCAATTTGATAGTCTGATAATGTTTTTGCCAATCACACATCCACCCCTACCCCTCATACTCACTTTCAGGCTTTTTAGAAGTTGAAAATGGTAAGACATGTGTTCATTCTTCATTATGTCTATAATTAATAAGCAGTATGTTTGGACCCCTCTCCACTGTCTATTTATCGGTATTATAAGTCTCAAGGTTCTTTTTGGCCTACAATTTAATCACGAAGCTCAGGGCTACTGCCTCTTGGTACAAGACACAGACAGCCAAGAGGCACAACATATTTATGTAGCCATATATATGTTTTCCAAAATGGAAAGATTTTATGAGAACAAAGAATGTTTTAAAAAGCTCAAAAATATAAAAGTTAATACATATTTTAAAATAAAAGATATCCCATTTCCTGCCTTACCCATAATCACATAATCTAAAACATAGAGATAATCACTGTTAATAGCTTTTCAGACTTTTGAAATACATTATTTCCTTGTGGAAATGGGACTATGTAATGTTGACTTATTTTTTTTTTACTTCTGGACACTTTTCCTTTTTAGTAATACAGACTGGACTTATCTTTTTAACAACCATAGATTAATCCACTACATACTGTACCTAAGTTACCTGCCAAGTGACTACCGATAGACATTTAGATTTTTTTCACAATGACAGCATTCCAAAAATAAACCCGCTAGCACAACCAGGGAAAGATATATGCATATGCGCTTCTGTTTTTTAAAAATATTTTTAATGTTCATTTTTGAGAGAGACAGACAGACAGACAATGTGAGCAAGGGAGGGGCACAGAAAGAGGGAGACACAGAATCCAAAGCAGGCTCCAGGCTCACAGTTGTCAGCACAGAGCCCGATGTGGTGCTCAAACTCACAAACCACGAGATCATGACCTGAGCCGAATACACTTAACCGACTGAACCGACTTAACCGACTGAACCACCCAGGCACTCCTGTACTTTTGTAAAACAGACGAGGAATTGCTGGGTCAATGGGAATGTGTATTTAAAATTTTGACAAACAGCAAGACACTAAACAAATATTATGACATTTAGAATAAAAAAAAATCACATAAGTTGGGTACACATGCACAAGGAGGTATAGAACATTGGTTTTCTTTTTTTTTTAATTTTTTTAATGTTTATTTATTTTTGAGACAGAGAGAGACAGAGCATGAGCAGGGGAGGGTCAGAGAGAGAGGGAGACACAGAATCTGAAGCAGGCTCCGGGCTCCGAGCTGTCAGCACAGAGCCCGACGCGGGGCTCGAACTCACGGACTGTGAGATCATGACCTGAGCTGAAGTCGGACGCTCAACCGACTGAGCCACCCAGGCGCCCCAGAATATTGGTCTTCAACCAGGGGCAATTTTGGCCTCCAGGGGACATTTGAAAGTATCTAGTCATTTTTGGTTGTTGAAACTGGGAAGATGGTAACATCTAGTAGACAGAAGCCAGGATAATGCAAAACAACTTACAATGCATAGGATAACCCCCCCCCCTCAATAAAGAATCATGCAGCCCAACATGCCAACAGCACACAGAGTAAAAAAACAAAACAAAACAAAACAAAACTGGTCTAGGATTATATATCACATGGTCCAAAGTAGCATTCTTTGAAGAGTAGAGGACAATTATCATCTTTACCTTTATATTGTTTTGTGGGGTTCTTTGGCAACAAACATACACTAGTTAAAAAAAAAAAAAACACTTCCATAAATAAAAGTTCTCCCTCACGTTGAGATAAAATCAATCTCTGTAGCTTCTCACATTGGTTCTGGCTCTTGGGGACAAATTCTGAAAGCAGCTAATAAGATTCACGGAAGATTCTCTTCATCAGACTAATCTTAGCTCTGCTGAATGCTTTTCATAGGACATAGTTTTAGGTTACCTCACCAATCTGATAGCTAGACCTATCAAGAACAAGGTACTAAGTGCTGGTCCCCAAATTGTAGTTTTGTACTCTGATCAGCAAAGAATGGAATTATCTCCCTCGTTAAACATGTGATGATTCATATTCAGCTTATTAAAACATTCAATTTTTCCATACACACTGTGGTGAATTTACATTTCCTCATCTTGCACTTTTATATTGCTTTTTAATTTTTTAAATGCTTATTTTTGAGAGAAAGACAGAGAGAGAGAGAGAGAGAGTGAGTGAGCAAGCAGGGGTGGGGGGGCGCAGAAAATCCAAAACAGGCTCTGTGCTAACAGCAGAGAGCCTGATGGAGGGCTCAAATCCATGAACTGTAAGATCATGGCCTGAGCTGAAGTCAGACACTTAACTGACTGAGCCACCCAGGCGCCCTTATATTGCTTTTTAAATTTAAATACAAGAAACTGAGGTGGCTGATTAACTCTCCTTTATTTACTACCTTACGGTGTACCACTCCAGTGTCTAGAATACAATTAAGACAAGTTTGAGTTGCATTTTAGTCAGGAGCAGTCATTCTCACCCACCTGGCTTGGATGCTGGGGTTATATAATCCCGTTACTGGTGCACTTAAAAATCACCTAACAGGGTAAGCAAGTGTAGATTCTAACTCAGGACACTGCATTGATCAATGAGATCAATAAAACAAGTAAACTGCCCAGAAGACTATGGCCTACAGCCAGTAAGGGTTACCTTACTGAAGATAAGGGTTTTTGTTTGTTTTTACCTATTACATACTCGATTTTAACCTGTAGATCTACATACGCAGTGTTCCATATTACTTATTCCTATACTGTCTCAATTCTTTGCACATCTTTGGGACTAAACTAAGTGCTCAGGAAATGTTTAATGAGTAAGTACACAAACCTTTACTCCTACATACAATCCACCTGCAGGCAAACACCTGTAATAGGGCTTTTACTCCTCGCACCGTTTAAAATAATAGGTAGCAATAACTCTTAAACGTACCCAAAATAAAAGTGGATTCACGAAGGCATAAAGCACACACCGAAGGGTTGGATAACTCTACGCTTGGAGAATAAATTACAGAAACAGGAAAGAAAGATTCGAGGATGCACAAGATGAAAAAAATTAATAAAAATGATCGTTTCCCCACTAACACTGGCACACTCCCACGTCGTTTCCACCTCACAAGGGACAAAGCTTCCGGGGGGGGGGGAGGGTCGGGAAGGCAGGGGGCTCCCGAGCAGAATCCTCCGCAGAAACCCCGCAGGACCGTGGGCACCCCGCTGCCCCGCCACGCCCCCGCACAAGCCCACTCCGTGGCCGCCCGCCGGGGAATTGCCCGGAGGCCTCTGCTCAGACGCGGCTAGGGCAGAGCGCTTTGAAGAAAAGCAAGGGAAGGGGGAGGCAGGTGGGCGGGGAACGAGCCCATCCAGATCCCGCAAGCCCACAAGAGAGCTGCAGACCCGCAACCCTGGGCTCCGAACAGCGCACCCGAGGGTCCTGAGACCGGGCCAGGCGGGCCCAGCCAGCCGCCCGCCGCCCCTTCCTCAAGCCGTTAACGCCGCGGCCCCACCCCTCGCCGCTGCCTGCGCCCCGTCCCGCTCGCCCCAAGACGCTACCCTGGCCGACCGCGGCCCGAGGCAGCTGCTCGTTGGAGGTGGGCCCGGGGCCGCAGGCCGCGTCCGGGAGGTCGAGGAGCGGGGCTCCCATACCTGCACTTTCCTCCGCCCTGCCGTGTTCTGCCGGTGATGGGCCGCCATCTTGCATGTTGACACTCCTACGTCACTTCCGGAAGTGTCTGGGACCGGGCGGATGTCCCGCCTCTTCCCCTTTAGCCAAGGGCAGGTGGTGGAGCCAAAGTTGGCCTGGCCTTGTGCTCACCTGATGCTGTTTGTCCGTGTGGCCGGCGGCTCTCTGGTGAGGTAGAAGCACCTAAAAACCGTTGTGTGGTGTAGTGGTGGCGGAAAGAGCGCCGCTTTCTGAGCCGAAGGAGCAGTCCGACTCCAGCTCCGTGGCCTTAAACCGTGGCTTGCGCTGCCCTCCGTTCGGGATGCCTCCTCCAGAGGTCCAAGCAGGCAAAACGAAAACGCTGAAAGAATTAATGCTGGACATGGGAGGCTTGGACAGACCTCTCCCCTCTCTGCCCCAGCTTTCCTAGGCCGCCAAAGGAACCTACCGATTTGCCACGAAGTACCTGAAATTGTAGAATTATTAAATTGGTTTCGAGGGAGGGGAGAAATAGAAGGTTCGGAAAGAAGTGGCCCGTATCTTCAGGAGGAGCAAAATTTCTATTTAAATAAGAGATAAAAGGGTGTTATAAGAAGGCGAACATTAAAATTGGTCCTGGAGATAACTTTTCTAAGTTAACAAATCCTGAAGGAGTTGAGGCTCACTCTTGTATCTGCTTCAAGGCATCTCTTACACTAGGACGGTTAGATCTGGATGAAAGTTTGCCTTGGGGACGCTTTCCTGACAGTAATTATAGGTGCTGAAGAGCGCCAGGCTCTTCCTTGTGAAAGTGAATTCTTTAGAACGGCACTGTCCCATACAGCATCCGCTAGCCACATGTGGCTACTGAGTACTTGAAATTAGCAACTTCAAACAGGTAGGCTGAAACTAAACTACCTGCCAGATTTCAAAGAAAGGAATAAAATATTTCATTAATAATTTTAATATAGATCTCACGTTGAAATGATGTCTTGGAAATACTGGTAAAATAAAATAGATTATTTCTTTTTTTTTTAATTTTTTTTAATGTTTGTTTATTTTTGAAAAAGAGAGAGAGAGAGAGAAAGTGCAAGCAGGGGAGGGGCAGAGAGAGGGGGAGACAGAATGCAAAGCAGGCTCCAGGCTCTGAGTTGTCAGCACAGAGCCCTATGCGGGGCTCAAACCTGCGAACCACGAGATCATGAACCACTAGATCATAACCTGAGCCGAAGTCAGATGCTTAACCGACTGAGCCACCCAGGCGTCCATAGGTTATTTCTTTTTACTTTGTATAATGTGGCTATTAGTATATTTGAAGTTACATACATATCTCACATATTTCTATTGCATAGTGCCAGTATAGAATGATGCTTTAGAAAGTTCTTGTCTAGACAAATGCCTTTTTAAGTTAATAAATGTGGATTAGAAGAGTAGAAACTGATATCAGGAAGCTTCTTAAAACTTGCAGTGGTAACATGTGTTTTTTTTTAAGTTTATTTATTTTGAGACAGAGAGCATGAACAGGGGAGGAGTAGACAAAGGGAGAGAGAGAATCCCAGGCAGGCTCCACACTTTCAGTGCAGAGTCTGGCACGAGGCTCCAACTCATGAACCACGAGATCATGACCTTAGCCAAAACCAAGAGTCAGACCCTCAACGAACTGAACCACCCAGGCACCCCTAGCAGTGATAACTTGTAGATAAGTTACCATTACTGCATTTTATTATGACACGTTCACTCATTTATTAATGTGTTCATTCAACAAAATATTATTTAGCATCTGTTAACTGCCAGGCACTATGTTAGGTGCTGGGCATCTAGTGGTGAGTGCACATAATCATAGTACTTAGAACCCCAGGGTAGGGCAGGATTTAATTAAACACATAAGTGAATATGGAATAAGTACGATGCAGAAAAATGGTTATAAGACAGGAAAGAATCCTTGAGTCAGGATCTGAGGATAGAGTTAATTTGGCAAGGAGAGGAAACAGTGTGAGCAAAGGTCTTGTGGCAGGAGGGAGCATGGAACATTCCAAGAGTTGAGGACCAGTGCTCAGCGTGCAGAGAACAAGGAGAAAGACAGGCAGAGGCCATACCCAGAAAATGCCAGTTGTGTACCCATGAAGTGCCAGGCATTGTGCAGGCTTGTTGCTCTGCACAATATGGTGGTACCTGCCAGAAATGGTTTGTTAGATTGCAGCGGTCCTACTTTGGTCCTGAAGGACAGTGAAGTCATGATGTCCTTTTAGTGTGCAGAATGTCCAACAGTATTGGGGCACCTGGGTGGCTCAGTTGGATAAGCAGCCGACTCTTGGTTCCAGCTCAGGTCGTGATCTCACAGTTTGTAGATTCAAGCCCTGCATTGGGCTCTGTGCTGATACAGTGGATGGAGTCTGCCTTGGATTCTGTCTGTCTGTCTCCCTCTCTGTCCCTCCCTGCGTGCACTCTTTCTCTCTCTCAAAAATAAATAGAACAAAAGTTCTATAAATAGAAGAAAAGTTAAAAAAAAAAAGAAGAAGAAGAAGAAAAGAATATCCAGCAATATGTCTTGAAGTTCACTCTGCCTAAAAGGAGAGATGGCCTTGGGTAATAATAATTGATGGTGCAAGGCTAATTATTTGGCCAGTTGGTCAAGGACATTGGAAAGAGCAAGACTGGAGAACTGGTGACAAGGAAGATTTGGGATGGGATATGCCGATGGACCCGGCAAAATGAAACTTGTGCTCTGTGGGGGAAGCTCAGCCTCCTTTTCCAGGCTCAGCACTGGCTCAGTGGAATCATGAATGAAACAGAAAGGATAACAGGACTGGAGCTCTGCCTAGGACCACCACGCACTGTTGGGCGTTCAGGTTGCCAGCAACAATGACCAGTTCTGAGTTGGTGAGATAGCCCTTGCTCCGGGAGGATCAGTCAACCATTTGGAGGCAAGTCATTTCCTTTGGCCCTACCCAGTCATTGAGAGAGAGAGGAGTTATGTCCTCTCTGCAATATACTTACCCTACATTTCCATTTGTTTCCCTGCTTGCTGTGCTGGTGTAAACACCACCATCTGGGGATTGAATGAATGCTTTACATACAATCATTGTGTCTGATGCCATATAGCTTCTGACCAGGAAACTCACTCTGTAATGAAAGAAATAGCACACTGGGCTATTGCCCATAGAATTCATTGGTCTAATTGCACTGTCTGTCCCCAGGAAGCACATGTCTTACTGAAGATGTTAGTTATGGTGCTTTCTTGGAGATAGCCCTTTTTGCAGCATATGCTTTGAACTTAGTGTCCAATATTTGGTACTTTTCCTTCATGTTCTTGCTGTCTATTGCTGTATAACTATCCCAAAACGTAGTGGTTTAAAACAACTACAACATTTACTTTGCTTACAAATCCATAATTTATGCAGGGCTCGTGAGGACAGCTTATCTCTGTTTCACTTTCCACTTAATGCCAGCTGGGGCAGCCAAAAAGTTGGGGGCTGAAATCATCTAAAGCCTCCCTCTTTCACATGTCTGGGGACTGATGCTGAATCTATGGCCAGAACATCTACTCATGGCCTTTCCACAGTGCTGTTTGGTTCCTCACAACATAGTATCTGGGTTCCAAGGGCAAGCATCCCCAGAGAGAGAAATGTGGGTGGAAACTGTAATGTCTTTTCTAAACTAACAGTGGAAGTCCAATAACTTTTTTTTTTAATTTTTTTTTTCAACGTTTTTATTTATTTTGGGGACGGAGAGAGACAGAGCATGAACGGGGGAGGGGCAGAGAGAGAGGGAGACACAGACTCGGAAACAGGCTCCAGGCTCCGAGCCATCAGCCCAGAGCCTGACGCGGGGCTTGAACTCCCGGACCGCGAGATCGTGACCTGGCTGAAGTTGGACGCTTAACCAACTGCGCCACCCAGGCACCCCAGTCCAATAACTTTTTTAAAGTTTATTTTGAAACAGCAAGAATGAGGGAAGGGCAGAGAGAGAGGGAGAGAGAGAGAGAATCCCAAGCAGGCTCTGCACTGTTAGCACAGAGCCCCATATGGGGCTCCATCTCATGAACTGTGGGACCGTGACCTGAGCTG
The DNA here is from genome assembly GCF_022079265.1 of Lynx rufus. Classification (NCBI taxonomy): domain Eukaryota; kingdom Metazoa; phylum Chordata; class Mammalia; order Carnivora; family Felidae; genus Lynx; species Lynx rufus. The sequence continues at coordinate 7,023,919 of NW_025814867.1, read as the reverse complement.
AAACCAAGAGTCGGACGCTTAACCCTCTGAGCCACCCAGGTGCCCTGTGGATATGTTTTAAAACTATCAGGCTTCCATAGGCAAAATTAATGGATTTAGGAACAAAGGGATGTTATGGAACTTAAATTTTTTTTGAACTTCCATTCTCTGAGATTCTGGTTTGGAGGTTTTGCTGGTTTGAAGGGTTTATTACCAAAGAAAGGAATTCTTCCAACAAAGGCTGAGCAATGGTTCCACTGATTTGGGGGTAAGACTGCCATCTAACCATGTTGCACGCCTTGTGTCACTGGAGAGGCAAGAGAAGGAAAAGGAGAAGAACAAGGTTATGGTATTAGCTGGAGTGAGTCACCCTGATCGTGGAGCAGATAGTTCTATCAGACACACAGATCCCTTAGCAATGAAGGTACTGGCTGAAAGTAAAGGGAACTCAGAATGGCTTGTGGAGAAAGGGAGTCACTAAGGTGGTGAAGTCCTCATGATCAGCAGAAGCAGTGAGAGCTGGCATCTATACTTGTATCTCCTTTCTTGAAGAGTATCATGTACACTTTTATGTGTTTTAATTTTTATTTTATTTCTTTGCCCTCTACTCCACTGTTATGTGTAGGGTGTGCTATTGTTGGTAAACTTCATTATTTATTTAGCCTACAAGTTACAAAGGAATGGATATCAACCAGAGGTTCTGGACTTAGACATGGACAGATGGATGTGGTAACTGATGAAACATTGGCTGACTTTCCCGGAGAGTTATAGAGTGAAGTGCGCCTTTGATTGTATGAAGGATATTTGCAACATTTTAAGTAGCACCTTTTTTGAAGTATAAGCATTGAAAGCAGCGGTTGTATCAGTGTTGGGCAGCCAAAGAGATGACTTTGAGTTAGACATTTGTGTGGTGTTATTTTCCGCCGTTTACCATTTGAGTTCCTTTTCTGTGTTTGGGGAATCCCCGCTGTGTTTCTTGGTGGTGATGAGCATTGCTTACAGAAAGTGAGAAAGACGGGTACTAGCTTTTTCTAGCCTTCTTAACAGTGAGAGTGTATGTATGTGACCTCGGCTTGATCAGTCAGATGACACCTTGACTTCAACTTTATGAGAAACTCTGAGCCAACACATTCACAAAAATGCTCCCAAATTCCTGATTTATAGAAACTGTGTGAGATAATGTTTCTTGTTTTAGGTACCTTCCTTGTGGGAGAATTTGTTATGCAGCAATAGATAGCTGATACATCCTCCCTTCTCCATAAGGAGGGGACGCGTCACAGTACCTACACAGCTGTGCAAAGATATTCTCATCATCAGTCTCCGTAATCACTATTTCATTCTTTGTCTTGTCTTGTGTAACTGCCAGGAGGCTTATCCTGGAAGAATTCCTTCATCAATCTCTTAGCATTTCTGGCATGGGCAGATTAGCAACTTTATTCAAAATGTAAGAAGGCTTGACAACTATTATATTGTTCTCAGATTTTGAGATCTCTGCCTAGGGTCCTAGGCAACATGAAAACTTTGCTATCCTGCAAGAAAAATCCTCACACATATTAAGTAAAAATGCAGTAAATGTAAAAAGTAAATTAGAGTTCTAGAAGGCTTCTACATCCAAATAGACCAGATATGTTCTTTCTAAATCTCTCTGGTGGTTGATGCTGCCAGTTACTTGAGCAAGTTAACTAACTTCTGTCTTCAGTTTCCATATCTGTAAAATAGAATAACAAGGGTATCTATCTCATATGGTTCTTATGAAGGTAAGTGAAATAATCTATGCTAACATATTACCTGGTATGTAGGGAATATTCAGTACATTTTAGGTATCATTTTTAATCATCACCTTGCTCACGAAACATTGCCAAAGTGCCGTATTTTCCGAGGGTAGATTGTCTCAGAAGTTTTATGTAATGTAGGCTCTATCACTTTTTAAAGTTTTCAAACCAACTCGAAATTTCATATCTTTTATTCTTGCCTCCTCTCTTGTTCTCAACAGACTGGAAAAAGATTTGTGAGATGATAAGGCGTTTTTAAAGCGTGAGCACCCTCATGCTTAAATCCCTGTTTTTTTTGGTTCCATGATCAATCCATTTATTGAACAAAGTGAAGGTAAACAGATATGTCTTTGTACCATACCTCCAACTTGCCATCTTGCCATCACTAGGGGGAGACATGAATGTTGTCTTGTTTTTTGTTTTAATTATTTAAGAGGAATTACTATGTTTTTTTAATGTTTATTTATTTTTAATTTTTTAATGCTTATTTATTTTTGAGAGAGATAGACAGAATGCAAGCAGGGGAGGGCAGAGGGAGAGGGAGACACAGAATCCAAAGCAGGGTCCAGGCTCTGAGCTGTCAGCACAGAACCTGACACGGGGCTCGAACCCATGAACCATAAGATCATGACCTGAGCTGAAGTCAGATGCTCAACCGACTGAGCCACCTAGGTGCCCCTATTTATTTATTTTTGAGAGAGAGAGAGAGAGAGAGAGAGAGAGAGAAAGAGAGACAGAGAAAATGAGCCAGGGAGGGGCAGAGAGAGAGGGAGAGAAAGAATCCCAAGCAGGCTCTGCACTGTCAGCACAGAGCCAGACGTGGGGCTTGAACCCATGAACTGTGTGATCATGACCTGAGCTGAAATCAAGAATCAGATGGTCAACTGACTGAAGCCCCCCAGATGCCCCGAAGAATTAATATGTTTTTGAAAATTTGTTTACAAATACGAAACCATATAGAGCCTTGGTTTGCAACTACTACTGTCCTAATGCATTAATTTGGATATTTGAAAGATGAATTTTAAAAAGTATAAAATTTTCAGCCTCACATGGAAGGTGAAATAAGCTTTTTAATGTAAGCCTGTCATGACATCAGTCAGAAATGTGGGGAAATTGAGAAACTGCATAAATTTTCCTGTAACTCTTTAATGATTCTCTACTAAGAAGAGTTTGATATATAACAGACATCATAACATCATAACTACATTATAATATCATAACATTATAACATCATAACTACATAAGTATGCATAAGCAATGCATTTTATATAATTTTTATATCAATTTTTATATCAATTTTATATAAGTAAATACAGAGACTCAGAATGCGTAAGATGTTTATATCAAAAATTGTGCTATGCCTTTTATGCCTTGTCAGTAACTCCTCAGGTTTAAATGCAGTCTTAGAAGGTATGATACTAAGTGACTCATCATTCAACAGTTCACTTATTTCTGAACACACTGGGAAAAAATAGCCTTTGGTTCTTTTTATTACTTTTTGTCTATATTTTCCACATGCCAATATTAGAAATATACACCAGTCTCTTGCGCTCCAAAAATGTTTCCACCTCCTTCCAACCTCCCACTGGAGGGCAGTAGAGAACCATCGAGACCATCACTGATTTTGGACCTCCCTGGCTCTAATGTGACAAATTAAATCTTAAAATGCCTAATACTTATTTCCTTCTGCTAAAATGTCATAATCAAAGTATCTTTTCAGGAAATCAATATGCTTCCATAAAAATGCCATAATTTATTGTAAAAATAAAAGAAAATAGAGCAAAAGTTTTGCATTTATAAGCATATACTAAGTGGAAAAAATTAAAACTACATCACAAATGTGCTTTGTTTGCGGTGGGATTTTGGTAGCTGACTGGCTGAAACTTCCCAAAATGCTAGTCCTAAAGAGTACATTGGATGTGAATCTTGCTCCACAAACTCTGCTATAGCACATTAGATTATTAAAATTATATCAACCGTAATTTTGAGCACCCAGCCAGCCAAAATGATGGCGAAGTCAACTTAAGTCATTTCTTAGGCTCCCCTAGTCACCCTGATCCAAGTAAATCACTCATAGATTTCAGGAGTTATATATAGGGAGGCACAGTAGTCCCAGGCCACAGTGGTTAGGTCTGCGATGCCCAGTGCCCTTTGAAAGTAGCCAGACTTCTGGGATTTTTTTTGTTATAGCTGGAAATCCCGGTGCCTTGGTCCCTGTTTCCCTGAGATCACTAGCCATCATTGATCAGGTTCTGTCACTGTTAGGAGGAAAATTTTTCCTTTACCCTTCAAGGTTCTCTTGGCTGGCCTAAGAATTAAGTTGACAAGAGGTAGAATCACAGGAAAAAAAATTAAATTTAATTACATACATAGGGGGACTCCATAAGAATATGAAACCCACAGGCAGTCAGGAAATTGAGGCTTATCCAGAGCTAAGGAGAAAGGGCTGGGGGTCTGGGACTTCAAAAGGAAGATAATTCCCAGGAAGACAAAAGAGATAAACGTTTGGTAAACAAATGTGGGTTGGGCCATCCAGAAACAATGGGACATAAAGAGGAGTTTTGTACTGTAGTTGTTTATGGTGATTGCTCCCTTCCTGGAGCAGGTCCTCTGTCTAAATTCTTCTGGCCATCAGTGGGAAGGTCAAAGTTCTTCCTCAGCCTTTTGTTTCTTAAAAATAACCAGCCTAAAATAATCCACAAGCCATAGAGAAACATTTTGGGGAGGCAAATTTTGCATCCTTTACAGTCAGTCACCAACCTGGACGCTTTCAACAGTGGTCGCAGGTCGTCACCCCTTGCAGAACCTTTCCTGATTTCATTGACTTCTCTGCCTTCCAATGAGAGTGGATTTTTTTCCCCTACTCACCCTTTCCCACCTAGATTCATAGTTTAACCTCTTCAGTGATCCCCGGCTTTCACTAAAGGCAAAACCAGATGTAGTCTTTAGGCATAAGGCCTACTAAGCACTGGGGACTGGCAACCATCAGCAGAAGGTGGGGAAGGAAGGAAAATTGCAGCAAAACCAAAATACAGTCTAATGTCTTAACAAATTATCCCCACAGAAGCTGGAACTGAAGACCATTCTTTGCCTAGTAATCTCCCAATGGAAACCGCAGGCATTCTTCATGCCTCTAAGCACCTTCCAACTGCATTCAAAATCAGGGCCGTGAGTCTGGAAATCTTTCTTTGCTAATTTGTTGTACATGAATGCCTGTAGAAGCCTTTGAATGGTAAATGCTGTGGGAGGGGCAGTTTCCATGGTGACTTTTCAGTGCACCCTTTTCCTTGCACTTCAATTAGATCTTCATTGCTGAGCTGCTGTGAATGAGAAGGTAAGGACTCGGTCACATCTGGAGGGCAGGAGGCTGCATCTAGATGCAGCCTTTCTAGATGCAGATACATTGTGAACCCGCTGAGTTGTACTATGCTTGCCTGGTCCCATCTCTACACGGTTGCCCCAGCCCCACTGTGGGAAAAGATGTTTGCAACACCCATGACAAAAGGTCAATTTCCTTAACACCCGAACAAGTTAATGTGAACAATACCAAAACAATAGGGAAAAATGGGCAAAGGACATAAATAGCTCCCAGAGAAAGAAAATTGATGGCTTACATTATATGAAAATATGCCAATCTAATTCATAATGAAAGAGATATGTACTTAATTAGATAAAGATTCCATTTTTTACCTACCACCCTGGAAAAGATCTTAAGGTTTGATAATGTGCTGTGTTCAGAGAATATGAAAAACCATCATTTTATACACTCTTAGTGGGTGGATAAATGGGTATAATTTCTTTGGAGAATGATTTAGTCCTTCTTCTAGAAAGACATCCTACAAGTGTAATTACATTTGACTTAAAAACACAAGTAAAATCATATTTATCGGAGCCTTGTTGAAGCAAATGATGAATAGATTAAATGAGTTACTGATAAATCAGACAGTTACTCAGACAGAGACAAAAATAAAGTTAGGTTTTCCTCACACCCCATGAGTTGTGTGTTCAGCCTATTGGCTAAACACTGTTAAAGGATAATTCTCAAAAAAAAAAAAAAAGTAAAATCATGACTCTCATGCAGATATAAAATGAACACGTGTTCCAGATTTTATTTTGCTCATAACGAAGGAACTAGGCAGATGTCATAACTGGCTCAAAGGAGAAGTCAGAGAAGGACAAATTCATGTGGAGTAAAGGAGTGTTGAAATGAATGTGCAAAATGTGGGTTTTCCACAGGTGGGGGAGCTTGTCCCTGCACCTGCCAGCATTGATTTGCATGTGGGTAGACAGGAGTTACTTTGCATTGTTATCTGTGATTTACAGAGTTGTAAAATAGCTCTCAGAAACAGAATCAGTTAGGCTGCAGGGTGTGCTGTGGTGCAGTTTCCACGGTAGCTATTTTCTGTACGAGCTTTAAGTGACTTAAGTGATAAATGCGAGGAGTCTAATAGAGTGTAAAACACTGGAGGCCCAATTATATTCCAAAAAGGACGTTGAAGTATGGGCACATGTATATATGCACATACACATCGACTGTTCCTCTACGGAGACAGAAGAAATCAGTGATTGTGGCTGACACTCAGGAGAGGGATTGAAAGTTGGGAATGTGAAGCGAAAGAGGAATCTGTTTTTCACCGTCCACCTTTATATATTGCTTGATTTTTTTCCTTTACATTTGCCACGAGTATGTATTATTTTTCCAAGGCAATCTTTTGTAAACCTCCGTGTGACAAATAATAAAGCAATAACATGTATAAATCAAGCATCATAGGAAGTACGCGGAGAAATGCATAGAAATGTAATAGGGGAGGGGAGTCCTTAACGAACCTCTTTCGGGCTTTGATTGTTGATCAGACAAAAAATAGATAAAGCAATGAAAAGCAGCTTTCAGCACGGATTGCATATTAAGACCAATTAGGGAGCTTCTTTGGAAAAGCTGTTTTTATTTCAAACCTATGCAGAAGCAGACAGACCGGCCTAATGAACCCAGGGGACCCAGCACCCACCTTTCACAGTTTTACCAATTCATGGCCAGCTAATTCTCCCTCCACCTTCCCTCTTTCCATACTATATTGAAGCAATCCCAGGAATCATATGCTTTCATATACAAACATTTTCTCTAGCAAGTATCTCTAAAATGTAAGGAATCTTGTAAAAAACATAGCCACAATACCATTATCACTTTTTTAAATAAAAAAATCACAAGCACAGTATTCTTATCACACCTGAAAAATAAACAGCAACTCTTTAACTTCATCAAAGATTCAGTGTTAAAATCTCTAATTGTTTTATGAATGTCATTAAAAAAAACCAGTTTTGTTTGAATTAGGACCTGAATAAGGTCCACACATTTTGATTAGTTGACGCATCTCTCAAGTCTTTTATTGTAATCTAAACATTATCTGGGGGGCTTCTAGAAACTGTTGTTGTCCAGGCTCCATCCTGACAGTGTTGAATTTTACCTGAGCCCAGTGCTCTGGAAAACAGTGACAGTCAAGGCACGCACACACACAGAATCTCTTTTGTGTTCTGGAAAAGGCTTACTACAAAGAACCATCATTTCCCATATGACTTAGGTAAGTCTCATGCATGCTCCCTTGTCTACCTATTACAGGGCTAGGCACAGACCCTCTCAGTTCCCAGCCATGGCCTCATAGATGATTAGCTGACCCACTTGTTCCCGCTGACCAATCAGAACAAAATCCTTGTTAACCAAACTTTGGTAAAGAGTCTCTTCAAGTCTCTGAGCTTTGCCCCACCCCTAGCCTGAGCCAGCACATAACTCCTCCTTAATAGCCTCTCCTCAGGGTTTACATTCTCTGATCTACTGTCCCATTAGGTCACCCTTTCACCCCACTTCCCCACATCTAGTTCCTTCCAGTCTTGTTTATTCTTCTCCATAAAGGCAGAATTCTTCTTGCCTAACACTCGAGATCTTATGGTCAGAGCTTCTCCCTGCAGCACCAATCCCTCCCAGCTCCTTCTCATTAGTCCTTTCCAGGAGTCTCTCCTTACTAAATCTGGATTTGTTTTTTTATTTGACAATTCCCAGAAATTTTGATATATTTATCTCCCATTGATTATAATATGAAATGAGATTTGAGAACCACTGCTTAACAGATGTCAACCATGCAATTATGAGGATAATCTAATACATACATATCTGTGTTTGTGTTCCTCTAGAAAACAGGTTCTGAGGCGAGGTCTTGTGCAGATGGTTTATTTAGGAGGTAATCTCAGAAAGCACAAGAGAGAGAGCAGGATGGAGGAGAACCCCATCCAGGATGCACAACGAGCAGGTTTCACCTATGGGTAACTGAAACTTAGTTCCTTTGGGGGACTCTTGGAAGAACATGTAGAATGTATGTTAGATTTGACCTCTCCAGGGACAGCAAAGCTGGAGTATTTATCCGCTTTCTCCTGTCCTTCACTGGTTGAGCAGTTGTCTCTGAGGGTTTTAAGTCCCAAACTTTGCTGGGCACTTTCAAGCAGAGAAGCAGAAATGTATAGGTTTTTGAGGGGACCATCAGCACATTGTCCCCTGCAGCTGCAGGCAAAGTCCGAGGGGTAGGGAACTGGAATCAAGAGCGTGTGCTACTGTGTTGAACTTTACTTTTCACTTCTGGCGAGTGCCAATCGAATGGCAAAAGTTGGCCACAAAGGATTCCCTATAAATTCCCACAAACAGACATTTTAACTAAGATTTGTTGGATACTTACTCTGTGCTAAAGGATTTACATGGATTATCTTCGTTTAATTCTCAGGGCAACACCTGAAATAGGTATGATTATTATCTCAGTTTTACAAATGAAGAAATTGAGCCTCAGGTTAAATACTCTGCCCAAGGTCATACAACCAGGAAAGACAGAGCAGGGATTTAAATCCCAGCCTCCTGACTCCAGAAAACAGTGCTAACCGCTCCGCGGTATACTTCCACATAGCCTTTAATCATAATGTGGGAAAACTACAGATTAATAATAACAATGCTATAACGATCCAACAATAAATACTCCTATCGTTTGGGGATTAAAAAAATTTCTCTATAGAGAAAATGAAAACGCCAATAAGAAAAACCCTATATGGCCAAATAGATGAGTTCTGGTTATAGCTGTGATGAAAAGGAATATCATTATAAGTAAGAGTGACATTATATGAATCAAGCATTCTGCTCAAAAGGTTAGGAAAAGAATAAATCAGCATTGGATAATGTAAGTAAGGAATTAATAAAAATAACAATAGAGAAGACTTCCAATTCAGCTCACGATGGAGTAACGGGAATTAGATGTACCCTCCTGCCTGGATAATCAAAAAGCAGACAGAACGTATGAAACAGGTTTTCAAGACGCTCCATCAGGCAACAAAGGACAGTGATCCCTGATGGGAAACGAGGTGAGCCCCACCTTGAGAGAGTTTCCAGGCCTTGGTGGAAGAAGAGGAACCCAGGCAGAGCCCAGCAGACTCCTTGAGGAGGAAGGAACTCGGAGTCTGGAGGAGAATAAGAAAGCTGGAGTTCTCAGGATGGGCTACGAAACAGGAGAAAACTGCACATTGGGAGAAACCCAGAGACACGTAGAGTGTTCTCACGTCTTCAGCAGAATACTGGTCAGTGAATGCATGTAGAGAAATAACCTGTGGACAGGGAAAGCAGCACCCAAAAGTGTGAGAGGTAGCAATGCACAGTGCTCACACAGAGCCAGGAATGGTGCCTCTTCCCACCAGCCAGACTGGGAAACCTCAAGACGCACAGGGCACTGGGTAAGGTACACACAAGAGTCTTAACCTCCATACTGGGAAACAGTCAGCCCTAGAATGAGCACTGTGGAAGTCCCACCCAACAAATCATCAAATCAAGACCAAAGGATCAAACGCTTTCCAAGTTACTTAGTAGTGGCCCAGAACGAAGCTCAGAAATATTTACTGGAAGACAAGTTGTCCATACATAACAAGTGAATTTTATAATATCTGCTATCCAATATATAACTGCCAGGCAATGCAAAGAAGTAGGAAATATGACCCATGATGAAGGGACAAATTATTCAGTTGAAACCACCCAGAATGGACACAGATATAAGAATTAGTAGACAAGGATATAAAGTTATAACTATATGTTCAAAAAGTTAGGTAGAGACATGGAAGATGTTTTAAAAAACACTCAAATAGAGCTTTCAGAGATGAAAATTAATAAGTGAGCTGTGGGACTTCAAGTACCCTAATATAAATATAGTTGGAGTCTCTGGGGGGGGGGGAGACAAAAAAAATTTAAATGAATAATGATTGAAAATTTCCCAAACTTGAGGGAAACTATAAACATATACATATGAAACTTCACAAATATTCAAGCACAATAAAGTTGAAGAAAACAACATTGGCGCCCATCATAATTGATGAGGGAGCGTAAGGCAAGCTGACACCCCCACACACCCCCCCTCCACTCCCAGTAGGGATATGTGTGACATTCCTCAGGCACTCCTGGCTGTCCAAGAATAAAGGAAAGGGGAAAATAAATGGTTAACTGAGAGATCATGGTTCTGCAGGACATGAGTTTCCATCAGTTTACAAATGTACAAATGTCTTAGCAAATTATAAGAAAAAGGCAATCTTATCAATAGCCTAATCTCCAGAAACCCATAGACTCAGTTTCCTGGAGCCCCCTCCCCTCCATAGTGATGGGGAACAAAGACAAGAAGGAAATGACAGGTAAAATTAAATTTCTCTGTAACCTGCAGTCCGTTGACAAATACTTGAGGCAAATACAGAGAGAACATTTCTCTGGGAACCCCCTACTGTCCTAAGGTTAATGCCTTACTAAAGGGAAAACAATCTTAGCTTGACAATAGCAAGGCCTCTGGTGTCTTAGGAGTCCTCATTAGCATATGAAAGTCCTTTTGGAGGCCTCCCTTTTGCTTGCATCTACCTCAAATCCATGGTATATAATCAGTTGCTCTTCACAACCCCAGTGCTGCTCTTTCGGCCCATGGGTAGGGTCCCTGTGCTTTAATAATGTCTTTTTGCGTTAAAGACATCTCAAGAATTCTTTCTTGGCCATCAGCTCTGGACCCCTACTACTCCAAAACCCCGTCAATAATCAAATGGCTTAAAAGCAGTGATAAAGAGAGAATCTTGAAAACAACTAGAGAAAAAAGGCATTCTACATATGGAGGAACAAGGGTAAGGATGAGTTCAGATTTCTTGTTGGAAATAATGCAAGTGAGAAGATAATAGAGCAATAGCTTTAAGTGCTAAAAGAAAAACAAACCCATCAACCTAGAATTCTATACTCAATAAAATATCTTTCAAAAATGAAGGTGAGGGGCACCTGGGTGGCTCAGTCGGTTAAGCGTCCGACTTTGGCTCAGGTCGTGATCTCGCGGTCTGTGAGTTCAAGCTCTGCGTCGGGCTCTGTGCTGACAGCTTGGAGCCTGGAGCCTGCTTCGGATGCTGTGTCTCCCTCTCTCTCTGCCCCTCCCCACTCATGCTGTGTCTCTTAAAAAAATTTTTTTTAAATAAAAAAAAAGAAGGTGAAATAAGGTGAAAGGTTTTTAGACTTAACGAAGATGGAAAGAATTAATCACTACTACATCACACACAAGAAGAAATATTAAAGGATGTCCTTCAGGCAGGAGGAAAATGATGCCACATAGAAATCTGGATCTATACAATGAAATACACAGCAACGGTTCCATTGATGTGGAGGCATTTCTACACAATGGAGATAAATAAGACTTTGTCTGGAATTGGGATTCATTAAGGTGCTTCCTAATACCTGCAAATTCGATAGGAAAGGTCAGTCACTATAGGGGAAAGGGATAATAGCAACCCCAAAAGGCAGGATGATTAAGAATGAAGGTTGGGGTCACCTTACTAGGTAAAGAATTCCAAGCAGCCAAGGTTCTGAATGAAGTCAAGGGCAACATGGAATGAGTAGAGGGAGAAGGATATGATAAATAATCAGCTATGGCCTTGTGATCAGTTATGAAGTTGAGAACTAAGGCTGCTCTATTATGTGTATTTTAATGAGTGGTTTCAACACCCCCTTCCTTTCCCTGTGGTTTTGCATAAAGAGTTTTGGCAGTGCTTGTGGGGGGAGGGGGCTCAGTTGGTTAAGCATCTGATTCTTAATTTCAGCTCAGGTCATGATCCCAAGGTCATGGGATCGAGCCCTGCATCAGGCTCCATGCTGAGCATGGAGCCTGCTTAAGATTCTCTCTCTCTCTCTCTCTCTCTCTCTCTCTCTCTCTCTGTCTCTCCACCCCCCCCCCCCCGCTTTCTCTAAAAAAAAGTGTTTATAATTTTATAATTTCAAACTTTATAGGCAACCAGGTTATGAGGTATCACACTCAGGCCTGATGGTGCTGCATATCCCTTGGAGATCCTAGACTTGATACGGACAACCTGGTAGATGGAACTGTGTTCCCTCTTTTTGGGGAGAAGGTGAGAGCATCTTCATTTGTAGGATACATCTTCTGCCTGGCCTAATCTCCAGAAACCCATAGACTGACAACCCTTTGTGTTGTGTTGGTTCCAGCCGATTCATAGTGATGCTGTTGGCTAGGAATGCCTGAAGCACTTGCCCAGACCTATTTTATTGTTAGCAAGACCCCACAGACAGTTCCCCACCAGGGCCAGCATTGTGGCTGGATTAGCCCTTGAGATTCTTCTTCTTATTTTTTAATTATTATTTTATTATTTTCTAATGTTTATTTATTTTTGAGAGAGAGAGAATGCAAACAGGGGAGGGGCAGAGAGAGGGGAGACACAGAATCCGAAGCAGGCTGCAGGCTCCAGGCTCTGAGCTGTCAGCACAGAGCCCAACCCCGGGGCTCAAACTCACAAACCTCGAGGTCATGACCTGGGCCGAAGTCAGATACTTAACCGACTGAGCCACCCAGGTGCCCCTTGTGATTCTTATCATGATTGTAGGATGCATTTCAGCAAGAAATGATCAGAGAACTTTGAGGAACAGGATTTATTACTCACAAGTGCTGGAGGGCCATATAGTGAGGTCTAGGGTAAAGGGAAAAGAGGGAAGGAAGGAAAGAAAGAGGGAGAGAGAAAAAGAGAGGGAGAGAGAGGACCTAGGGCTCTGCCTTTATTAGGGTCTAAGGGTGGGTTGTCTGGGGTTTCAACGTTTATTTTTGGGACAGAGAGAGACAGAGCATGAACGGGGGAGGGGCAGAGAGAGAGGGAGACACAGAATCGGAAACAGGCTCCAGGCTCCGAGCCATCAGCCCAGAGCCCGACGCGGGGCTCGAACTCACGGACCGCGAGATCGTGACCTGGCTGAAGTCCGACGCTTAACCGACTGCGCCACCCAGGCGCCCCAGTCTGGGGTTTCATAAGTTTCATTGGCTAGTGTAACACTGAAGAGTGGGAATTAATTAGGGCATGGGACAAGAGAATCAGGGTCATTTGAGCGGTCAGTTGTCTAGGTTACCCAGTGCTGTCTGAAAGCGGAAACTTCATGGGTAGTGGTGGCTCGATTCCTTATCTGGTTGTTTTGCTAGTAGCTGTGTCACACAGCCGGCAAAATGTTTATTCAAGATGGATGTCTTTGAAAGTGGATGCTTCAGCAATCGAAAGCTTAACGCCAGGCACACACACTGCAGTTTTATGTTAGGTAGGGGCATGAAGTTGTTTCAGAGGGTTAAGCATGGGTAGAAAGATGGGAACGAATGCTGAGTAGCAAAAGGGGTGCACTGTGCTGATGTGGCTCTTGTCATGCCTCACCTGGCCCCTTCCCTGATTGATGGGGGCTTGCCTGCCGTCCGCCACACTTTCCAGACCCTCATGTCTGCTGGCTTCTGGCCGCGTTTTGGCACCACTGGGAACCCAGAAAGAAAAGAAAGGAGGAAGCCAGGGAATTTCTTTGTCTTCTTCTCTGTTCTGGGCATCATCTCTGGCGGGGGGCCACGTCTCCTCCATAGAACAGCTATGACATGTATACGCTTTTATGTCTGTGACAGTGTGTGTGTGTGTGTGTGTGCGCGCTTTTAAAATGTGCCTTTGAAACGTGTCCCTGGGTCACTGGTTGCTAGAGCTGCTAAGGAAAAAGATTGGAAGACACTATTAATGATGCAGTCTGTTAAAGGTGGTTTTCTCTAAGTGGTAGCATTATTGATGACTTTTCTTCATTTGGTTATTTTTAAAAAAGAAAAAACAGTATGCCCCCTCTCACCTCCGTTAATACTCTTTGATGAATAGTGCAAACTGTCACCTGGTATTTATTTTCATGCACGCCTAATTGCAGCTAATCAAGCATTTACCTTGCATTTACAGGCTCTTGCTACAGGTACATTTTTAGCTATCCTCAGTAAAGAAACATGATTGCAGTAGAAACCATAGAAATGAACATAAGAAAAAGTAAGAGTATCATCACTTATTACTTAAGCATAATTCCTTTTTTCTAGCCACAGAGATCAGGAAGAGAAAACAGCATCTTAAATAGAATTTACCAAGCAGAGAAGCTGTTGACGAGGAGCTCAGATAAAAACACTATGGCATTTGCATGTAATGAAACTGTATCCACAACGCCAATTTTATTCGATGAATAGAATTATGGATTATTTAATTGGCAAATCTTGAAGCCCAAATCAAATGCTATTTTCTTCTCCAAAATGTTTTCATTTCTGTGTTAAAGATAGAAGAGTTTCCTTGTTCAGATCAATCTGACCTGCCTTTGCTGTCCAGAATGTTACTGGTAGAGCCTACAATAGGTTTTTAGACTTAATTGTAATCTTAGTGACCGTCAAGTGCGGCCCTCTAATTTAATAGGAAATTGAGACCAAGTGACTTGGTTAGGCGAGTAAGTGGCAAAGCCAGGACCACAAACCACCCTCTTGATTCTACCTTCACTGCTTCCCATAAATACTAGCGGCTCTCAAATAGTGGTTTGTCTTCAAACCACACCTACCCTCCTCAGTGTTCTGACTCTTGTGATTCTCTTATGTTCCCTTCCCCAGTTGAAAACCAGCATGTTATAATCTCCCACCTCTCAATTCAGAATTTAAAATCCCAAATTTACTATGTTATCTCTTGGCTTTCTACTGTGGGAGATGTGGAGTTAGCACTCTTTTGCCTACCGTCCTTTTAGCCCCCTGGTCCTGCCCCCAGTCCCCCAACATAGTTATGCCATACCTTTTTTTTTAAGTTTATTTATTTATTTTGAGAGATGCAGAGACAGCACAAGTGGGAGAGGGGCAGAGAGAGGGAGACAGAGTATCCCAAGCAAGCTCTGTGCTGCTAGCACAGAGCCCGATATGGGGCTTGAACTCATGAAACCACGAGATCGTGACCTGAGCCAAAACCAACAGCCGGCTGCTTAACTGACCGAGCCACCCAGGTGCCCCAGTTATGCCATACTTTTGATTAGACAATATCAGTTTACATTAATATGTCTATGTAAATAAATGCTTTCCTCAGCTGAGCCATGCAGTATGCTATGGATACTTTCCTTTTCTATTTGATTTTCTCTTTTCTCTGGAGTTTACAGTTGTTCGTTTGCTTAGGTCTACTTAACACGAATGCAGTCCACACACTCCACTAGCTGTCTAAATTAGTAGTTCTCAACCTTTTTGGTCTCATAATATTAGGAAGGATCCCAAAGAGTTTTTGTTTATGTAGGTCATATCCACTGACATGTGCCATATTGGAAATCAAAACCAAAAAAAAATTTATATATACATTCAAAAGAATTAGTAAATCTATTTCATGTGAACATAAATAATATTTTTAATGAAATATAACTATATTTTCCAAATCAAAATACATTTAATAAGAAGAGTGGTATTATTTTGTGTATTTTCAAGTATCTTTAATGTTGGGCTTATCAGTGGACATCTGGCTTCTCATTTCTACTTCTGCATTCAATCTGTTGTATGTATGTTGTATGTTAAGTAGCCTCTGGAAAACTCCACTGTATGCCCACGTGGAAATAGTTTGACCTTGCAAATTCCCTGACAGGATCTTGAGGACCTCCTACAGTCACTGGACCTCATTTTGAGAATTATTGGTTTAAATACGTTCAGATGCAACAGGTGTTTCTGGATCCTCTGAGTTCTCCAATACGGCCTGGTTTCCCTCTATGTCAAGTGCTTAGCTATTATCCCGGGATCTCCCTTCACCTGTCTCCAAAGGAAACATCCTTTGTTTCATATATCCCAAGGCTTCCTCTTTCTGGTTTTGGTGGAGTATATCCTGCAGTAGCTTTCTTTAAAATGATGCATGGGAAACACACTTTCATAGAACTTGCATGTCCAAAAATATTCTACCTTCATACTCCATTGGAATTGGCTGAATTTATAATGATTGGAAATTATCTTTCCATCATTATTTTGAATGCATTACTCCATCATCTTTTCTTTTAGCTTCCTACGTTGTCGCTGATGAGTCAAAAGCCATTGTGATTCCTGATCCTGGTATTTTATCCTCAGGGAATTTTTAGTACTTTCTCTTTGTTCCCCCTGTTCTGAAATCTCACAGTGATATATCTTGGTGTGAGCCCACTGGAGTTTCCTGAGTGGTAGGAGTGAGAGGAACATCTTTTGTTATTTATAACAAATCCATTTCAAGCATACCTGAGTTTATGTTAATGAAGTGACTTGAAGGTTGGGGGCTGGTTGCCAGAGGAACCAACCCTGTGGTTGGAGGGTTGGAACTTTTAGCTTTACCCCCTGACTTCTGGGGTGTCAGGAGTTGGGGAAAGAGAGGGGAAGGCTATGAATGGAGTTAGTCACCAGTGACCAATTTTTAATTAATCATGCCTACATAATGAAACCTTCATAAAAACCCTAAAAGAAAGGGTTTGGAGAGCTTCTTGGTTGGTGAAGCTGAGAAGGTGGTGCACCTCAAACTCCATGATAACAGAAGCTCCTGTGCTTGGGACCCTTCTGGACCTTGCCCAATGTACCTCTTCATCTGGCTTTTTATCTGTATGCTTTATAATATATCAGTGATATTAAGTAAAGTGTTTCCCTGAGTTTCTGAGCCATTATTGAACCTGAGGAGAGAGTTGTAGGAACCTCCATTTTGTAACCAAAATCAGACAGAAGGATAGGTAACCTGAAGACCTATGACCTGTGATAGGTATGACTGGTTGAATCATTGGCCATTAGTGACTGACTTAACCTCTAGTCCCTGTCTTCTATCTGCAGGTCAGGTGTTGGGACTGCTAGATCCAACCCTCTAGTCACATGGTTGGTGCTCCCAGGCAACCACCCCCCATCCTGAGTCTATCTGGGGACTTTACAAAAATTATGTCATTAACATGAACTCCGGTGTGGTTGAAAGTGTTATGAGTGACAAAATCTTTACCGCTTTGGAGACGTTTTAGGAACCAAGGACAAAAGACCAAATATTATAGCAAAAGATGTTCCCATCACTCTTTATCCTTCAGGATGTTTTAGGAGCTCTGTTCTGGGAATGAGACAAAGACCAAATGTACATATTTATTACATATTACAATCTCATAAGAATATACACAGGTCTGGCTACCACTGTTCTGGAGGGAAGAGCACTGGGCATCTTAGCACTCAGCAAGTAAACATTCAGTCTTCCTAATTTCAAAATGGTGCCTGTTGCAGACATTGTTAGTTCACCTAGAGCCCCTCAAATCTTTTTAAAGTTTTTAATATACTTTATTTTTTATTTTTTTAAACTTTTTTTTAATGTTTTTATTTATTTTTGAGACAGAGAGAGACAGTGCATGAGCAGGGGAGGGGCAGAGAGAGAGAGGGAGACACAGAATCCGAAGCAGGCTCCAGGCTCCGGGCTATCAGCCTGATGCGGGGCTTGAACTCATGGATGGTGAGATCATGACCTGAGCCGAAGTCGGACGCTTAACCGACTGAGCCACCCAGGAGCCCCTATACTTTATTTTTTTTTAATGTTTATCTATTTATTTTGAGAGAGGGAGAGAGCATGAGCATGAGCGGGGGAGGGGCACAGAGAGTTGGAGAGAGAGAATCCCAAGCAGGCTCCACACTGTCAACACAGAGCCTGACATGGGGCTCAATCCCACAAACCATGAGACCATGACCTGTGCTGAGATCAAGAGTTAGACACTTAACTGAGTCACCAGGGTGCCCCTGTACTTTATTGTTTAGATCAATTTTATGTTCACAGCAAAATCAAGTAGAAGGTACAGATATTTCCCCAAATACCTTCTACTGCCACACATTCATACTCTCCCCAACTATCAACACCCCAAACCAAAGTGGTACACTTGTTACAGTCAATGAATCTACATTGACACATCAGTATCGACCAAAGTCCATAGTTAACGTTAGGTTTCACTCTTGATATTGTACATTCTGTGGGCTTTGACAAATGTATAATGTCATGTATCCACCACTGTAGTGTTATATCAAATAGCTTCAATGCCTTAGAAGTATTCTGTGCCAGACCTATCTGTCCCTCCCTGACCCCTAATCCCTGACACCACTGATCTTTTTACTGTCCTCATATTTTTGCTTTTTCCAGAATATCATATTGTTGGAATCATACCACATATAGTCTTTTCACATTGGCTTCTTGCATTCAGTAATATGCATTTAAGGTTCCTCTCTTTTCATATCATGATAGCTCATTTCTTTTCGGTACTAAATAATATTCCATTTCTGGATGTACCATAATTGATTTATCCATTCACTGACTAAAGGACCTCTCATTTGCTTCCAAGTTTTCATGATCCCTTTTGCCTCTGTGCTTTTGCTCATATGAATCATTCCAAATGGTGAAACTCAGCTCTCTTTTTACTTCATAAACATATTCCATTCACACAAAACATCTTTGAGTAAAGAGAATTTATTATAGCACTGGTCATGGGGCATATTATGGGCAAAATAAACTTACAAGTTCATGCTTTCATAGTCTTTGTATTTCACTTAAACTTTTTTTTTTTTATTTAAAAAAAATTTTTTTTCAACGTTTTTTATTTATTTTTGGGACAGAGAGAGACAGAGCATGAACGGGGGAGGGGCAGAGAGAGAGGGAGACACAGAATTGGAAACAGGCTCCAGGCTCCGAGCCATCAGCCCAGAGCCCAACGCGGGGCTCGAACTCACGGACCGCGAGATCGTGACCTGGCTGATGTCAGACGCTTAACCGACTGCGCCACCCAGGCGGCCCTCACTTAAACTTCTTTATGCCTTATTGCTTAAGAATCACTGGTGAGATTTCAAAACTTACTATAAGCTACAGTGATCTAAACATTGTGGTACCAGCATAAGGATAACCGTGTAGATGAATGGAATAGAATTGAAAGTTCACAAATAAACTCATATGTCTCTGGTCAATTGATTTTTAATAAGGATGCAAAAACCATTCATTGGGAACAGAATAGCCTTTTCAACAAATGGTGTTGGGACAACTGGATAGCCATATGCCAAAGAATGAAGTTGGACCCCTTACCTTACACCATATACAAAAATTAAAATGGAACAAAGACCTAGATGTGAGGCCTGAAACTATAAACCTCTGAGAAGCTAATGTAGGTATAAACCTTCATGACCTTGGGTTATGACACCAAAAACATAAGCAACAAAAGGAAAAAATAGACAAATTGGACTTCATCAAAATTAAAACTTTTGTGCCCCAAAAGATATTATCGAGAAAGTGAAAAGACAACTCACAGAATGGGGGAAATATTTGCAAATTATAGGATCTGATAAGGACCTCATATCTAGAACATAGAATTCTTACATCTGAGCAACAAAGAGACAACCCAATAGAAATAGATATTTCTTCTAAGAACATATACATGTAGGGGAGGAAAAGTAGTTTTCCTGTACTCTTCTAGGTTCTTGGCTGAGATCCCTTATAATAAAAAGATTAACAAGAGAAAACATATTTAATTACATGTGTATGTACAGGAGCCCCACAAAGATATGGGATAAAGAAGTGACCAAAGTAGGAAGTATTTTACCTTTTAGACAAGGAAACAATAAATTTCTGAAGAATTGACTGGTAAAGGGGTTTGGACTAAGGGTAGTAAAATGGAGAAGAAGTAACAAGTTTTAAGGATCCTTTTTGGCCTTAAATTCCCCGTCTCTAGTGATAAGGATGCTTCCTTTCATAGGGGAGATTTATCTCCTGCTTTCAGAAGGACAAAGACAGGTCAGAGTGTTTTGTGCTTGGTGTTTCTCAAGTTTAATTCAAAATAATCAGCATGCCAAATGGCAAAGCTTGAGGTGATATATTCTGAGCCACTGCATACAAATAGCCAACAAGCACATGAAAAGATGCTCAATATCACTAGTCATTAAAGAAATGCAAACCAAAATCATAATAAGATACCACTTCATACTCACTAGGGTGCCTATATCTAGTGTGAAACATGGCGAATATACTAAAACCACTGATTGTCCACTTTAAGAGGACTTAAATGGTGAATTGTATGTTACATGAATTTTACCCCATTTGAAAACACTGACTTCAGGAGACTGATGAAACCTTGGGCTGTTTGACACAATTACAGGATTCATTCATTTAATAAATTTTGAGCGAGTGTTTTCCATGTGCTAGGTAGTGGAACACCTGCTAATAAAATTAAATCATGACAGCTATACTCAAAAAGCTTGAGTCTAGAGGAGGAGATGGACTATTAAACAATTAGGTTGCATGTGGTTAAGTGTTGTCAACAGAACTGACTAAAACTTGTTTGAAGCACAGAGGAAAGGGAGAACAACTTTGGGAAAGTTGAGAAAGTCTTTGTAGAGGGGACATTTGAGCTTGATCTTGAAGAACAGTTTGCTGATTGGACCATTAGTATAAAGAACGTGTGCAAAGTCAGATATGAAAGAATGAGCCATATTCCAAGAATGGATTTCCCTGTTACTGTGCAAGCCTTGAAGGCTTGTAGAGCCACACCCAACACAGTCCAGAGCAAACCAGACACAAAACCAGAATCTCTCAACAGTCTCCCATTAGGAGGAAGGGGTTTTAAGCCTTGCCAGACCTCCTCAGTGGGACTCCTCAGCCCTGACTAGGCCTAAGCAAATCTACACAAATCATAGACTGCAATGCATTGCCCCCTAGAGTCCTTTATATTGTCTACAACAGTAACATTGGAAATGACGCTTACTTTCAATAGGTGGCAGTGTTCACAAAGCAGATACTTGTGTCTTCTTTTCCCCCAGGATTTTGGCTGTAGGTGTTGACCATAGCCTTAGGGCTTCACCACGCAGGGTCTGGAAGCCACAGCCTGGAGGGACCCTAGTCAGCCTCTTAGCCAGCATCACTTACATCAGAGCTGACCACCTTCACCCGTGGTGGACTCCTCACATTTCTCCCAGAGGAGTCCTTTCACCCAGAAACTGCAGTGCTAATTCCTGTTTTTGAGTGTAAAGGAACGGCATTATCAGAGTGTTTGTTATCGGAGTACCCATAATTACCAGTTGGGAAGCAACCTCCCAACATGAAATGTTCACTGACAGACAGATCCCTTAAAGCCAGTCCCCCATCACATCTCCTTGTGGCTTAACGCTGACAATCTACTCCCACCCAACCTTGATGTCAGATGTTTTCACTGTGATTACTACTGTGTCAAACAATTGCAAAGTGAAATTGCCAGTCTCGCCAAAGATGTAGGATTTCGCTAAGATAATGGAAGTGTTGGTGGAGGACTGATTCAGTAATTATTACAAAGCCTCCAAGAAATGAGGGTCTGGCAGAGTTTATCTGGTTACAACTGAAAAAAAGAAACTCAACAATGATGATGACGTAATGGAGGTTTCAGAAGGGGATGAAGAGAAATTCAAAAATTAGGAGCAGCCCTGGGGAAAAGTCATGAAGCCCTCGACTATTTGCAAAATTTACTTTCTTTAAAACCTCACTGTGAAGTTCCAGTGAGAAATGATGAATGTTGTATTTTGCTATGTTACAATTTCTTTTTTTCAGAAAAAAAGCATGCCCCAAACAAGTCTGGATTCATTTTTCTGTTCCATGAATTAGTCCATTGCAGTTATAATCAAAATGTGGTTAAATATAAAATAAATTTACTTTCATCATTTTTAGTTCTTTTTGAGATAAATCTCTGATCTGCATTCCCATTTACCCCCTCTATTTGCTATAAAATGTTGCTTTCCATTTAAGTGGATTCACTTAAAGTGACCTTTTGCCAGGACCAATTATCCTCAAAAACCTTTTTTTTTTTTTTTCCTTAAGGAACTCCTTAATTCTACCCTGTGAGAGCCTATAGGGCCCACTAGGCGTGAGAGCATTTTAGATGTGCTCTGTGTTTGGTTAGTGGAAATTGCAGACTCTCTGGGTTTTGTGAGGAATTCAGCTGCTGATATAACTGGCTGTCCATCCTTCCTTTAATGGTGCAGCCACATTTCTTTTCTTTTCTTTTCTTTTTTACTTTTCTTTTTTTTACATTTATTTATTTTTGAGAGGCAGAGACAGAGCAAAATTGGGGGAGGGGCAGAGAGAGAAGGAGACACAGAATCAGAATCAGGCTCCAAGCTCTGAGCTGTCCGCACAGGGCCTGACATGGGGCTCGAACTCACAAGCCGTGATATCATGACCTGAGCTGAAGTCGGACGCTCAACCAATTGAGCCACCCAGGCACCCCTGGTGCAGCCACATTTCTTAAAAAGTGATACATGTAAATAAAATATTTATCAAGTGAGTCAATTCTAAGGGAGGGGGGAAGTCCATACTTAAAAAACAGAGAATCCCCATGTTATACCAGGAGCAAAGGATTCCTCCTTTTTTGGAAGAGAAATGTTTTGAAAATTCTTCCCCTCCCTATCCCTAATTTGTAGATATTTAATGCATTTATTTTTTAAACTGTGTGACCAGGGTGAAAGCGGGGAGGTCAGTTATCTGCAATAACCAAAGCAGGAAATGATGGTCACTTAAACCGAGGTAGAGGCAAAGAAAGTGTTCAGAACTGATTCGCTTTGAAGGTAGATCCAACATGTATTTTGGTACGTTGGATGTGTGATGCAAGAGAAGCAAAGAATGATTCTAAGTTTCTTGGCTACTGGAAGGACTGAGTTTCCATCAGCTGATGAGGGAAGACTGTTTCAAGCGTAAGAAAATCTTAGCCGTTTAGCTTTGGATATGCGAAATTTGAGATGTCTGCTAGTCATCCCCGTGGAGATAGTAAATAAGCAGTTGAAAATAGAGTTTAGAGATCAGGAGAGTGGTATAGGCTGGAGATATAAACTGACTGTCACCAGCAGATAGATGATAATTAAAGCCACATCGATCGAGGAGGTTGCCAGGGGTAGTAAAGAAGACAAGGGGCCCAGGATGGAGTCCCTGGGCACTAACATGTAAAGGTGTTGGGAGAAATAGGAGGACCCGAGCTGAAGACTGAGAAGGAGCTGCCAGAGGAGAACCAAGGGAGTATGGTGACCTGGAAACAAAGGGAAGAAAGTATATATAAGAGGAGAGAATGGCCAACTTTATCACGTGTCACTAAATGGCTGAAAGCTAGTCATTGAGTTTAACAACTTGGGATGCAGCGGTGACTTTGGCATGAGAGGTTTTGTCATGGGGATCGAGGCCAAAGCCTGACTGGAATGGGATTCAGAAAAGGCAGGAGGAAAAGAACAGGAGACTGAAAGAAGAGACAACACTTTGGGGAGGTTTAGAGCAAAAGGAAGTAGAGAATTGGGACAGAAACTGGCAGGGGAAGTGGAGTCAAGAGAAGGTTTTGATTTATTTTTTGGTGTGGGGGAAATATCAGCATGTTTGCAAGCCGGTAGGGATGATTCCTTAAAGTGGGAAACATTTGGGGTACAGAAAAGAGAGGGGAGAAATGATGAATTGTGGCTCTAAAGTTATAAGAGGGGATAAGACACGTGTGCAAGTGGAGGGGCTGGCTTTAGATGGGTCGCAGAGAGTCCATCCAAAGTAATAGGGAGTGTGTTGGTTAGCTTTTGTGGCCTAACAAACCACCCCGAAGCTTAATGGATTAGTGGATCAGTGGGGTGGTTCTTCCTGTCTGGGCTGGCCTGAATGGTCTTTCCTGGGCTTGCTGTGGGTCAGCTGGTGGGTTGGCTAGAAGTTGGGTGATCCAGATCATGATTTGGAACTCAAGCATCGCTCATCTATCTGGCAGTTGGCTGTCAACCGGAGTGTGTTGGTGGTTTTCCACGTGGCCACCACTCTGCTGGGAGGCTCACTTGAACTTGTTGACATGGTAGTCTCAGATTTCCAGGGGAAGGCAGACCCCAGTGTGCAAATATTTCTCAAGCCTCTATTTGCATCGCACTGACTAATGTCCTCCTGGCTAAAGTGATTCAAACGTTAGAGAAAGACATTCTATCTCCTGATAGAAGAAGCTGCATAAGTACATTCCAACGGGACATGGATTCAGGGAGGGGAAGAGTTTGTGGCCATTTTTGCAATTGGCGACAGGACAGAAGGCAGTGAGTATGAATGCAGATCCCAGTAGGTAAACGGATATAATTGTGGGATTCTGGGGAATTCTCTTCTGAGTGCTTCAGTTTCCTTAAGTTAAGGTCTCAAGTTCGAAGCTCACACCAGGCTGATGTTGATTTATTCATTTACAATGAACCAGAAAACTGCTTAGAGAACTAGGTCTTTATGGCACCTTTCTAGAGTCCTCCTTTAGGGGACTGTTTCATGGAAGCCACCCAACCATGAAGCCTGGGATTCCTACAAAAGGGACTAACTGGGTAATTGATGACTGATGTCATAGAACTTAACAGCGAGATGCACCCATCCTTGAAAAGGACAGATTGAAATATCCTGTCTACTAGGCATCCCCCACTCTGGATAATGCTATACGGGTGCCTCTGGACTCTGCTTTTTGAGTATATTTTCTCTGTGGACCAGCCCCTTTATCTACCTACTCTCTACTGCATATGTTATTAATGAGGCTGTGGTGGACTTCTGTTCTTGCTGTTGTGGTCCTGGGACCATTTTGACTTTTCAAATATATGTTATCCCAACCTTTACCTGAATCTTTACCAGTTTAACTACCAGTGTTCTGAGAGGTATTTCCACTTGGGTTTTTCTTTCTTTGAATGTATAGATTTTTTTCAGACCTCTGTTTCTTCTGGATTTACAGTGTCTCCCTGTAATTTTATGAAATGTCATTCAGTGACTAGAAGCTTCTATCGGCCTGGTTTTATGATCAGTGCATAATTTGATTCTTGTAGTGAACCTCATCCTTCTCTTGGTTAGTATAAAAGTATTTGATTGGGAACTAATAATTTTAGAAGGAGGAGAAGGAGCCAAGGTCAGTTTTATGGACTGAATGTTAATGTCCCTATTCCGCCCTGTACGCCCAAATTAGTATATTGAAGCCCTGACCCCCAGTATGATAGTATTAAGAGGTGGGGCCTTTGGGAAGTAATTAGGTTTAGATGAAGTCATGAGGTGAGGCCCTCATGATGGGATTAGTGCCCTTATAAGAGACCAGAGCTCATGCTCCATGCTCTCTCTCTTCACCGCGTAAAGACATAGCAAGAAGGTGACCATCTGTAAACCACCATCTGGTGGGCTCTCACCAGACACTGAATCTCTCAGCACCTTGATCTCGCACTTCCCCATCTCCAGGACTGTGAGAAATATTTGTTGTTCAAGCCACCTAGTTATGGTATTTGTTGAAGCCTGAGATGACCAAGAAAAGCAGCATAACTTTGGGACACCTAAATATGATGTAACTTGGCTGAGAAAAGGCGAGACATGATTTTGGCTCAGTGCCTCTAAGTGTCAATGGAGATTCATTTTTGGTAGGGCTCCATTTTTGTGGTTTCTCATAGACTTGATCCTGGATTCTTGAATGAGTAGGACTCCAAGGAGTACCCCCAGTCTGGGGTCTGTTGCCCCTCTCAAGACCCTTTAGAAAGCCTCCTTCTGCTCTCATGGGCACCCCCAAAGAAGTCCAGGTGGATACCCAAACACTTGGGAGTCAGTCACTCCAAACAACCAACCAGCCACAGCTGATCTGTGACAGAGAAGTGCCTTGGAAAAATCGAATTTTCCTTTCCTCCTCTCACTGCAACCCATTCTCTGGGGCTCAGTGGGCCAAGTGCAGCATTAACCACTGCTCCTAAAAATCAGCCAACTCTACCTGTCTTTGAAAATCAAGAAAATGCACTGGATTAGAGTCGGGCCCCATCTGGGCAGTATGATGCTTGGCAAGGCACTTAACCTGTCTGTGCATTGGTTTCCTAATCTCTAAAATAGTGCCATGCCACTCTAATGAGGTTGCTGTAAGAGTCAAGTGAGATTAAGCGTGTGAAAGAATATTAGCTTGACAGAATAACTGTAAGGGCATTTTTACTATTTAAAATAAGTAGAAGGTCAGGGTATGAGTCATTTATATAATATGCGCGAGCAGGAGAGAGGTGATGGGGAGTTGACTGTCAATGGGGAAACGAGATCAGCTGAAGGGATGCAGGTTGTCTGTAAAGACATAACAGAAGTCAGCAGTTATATTTAGCAAAACTATAGGCCTCGGGGTGAGCGGTGTGTTGTCTATTAACGTTTTGAGGCATAAAAGCACAGCATTCATGAGGGGGAGCTGTATGGATGATTTGGCCGTGACCCATCCTGGATAGATTGAAATCTGGGTCTTTACCCTGAAATTAACTTTGACAGATCAATTCGTCAGGCCCTCAATGAAACGTCTCACTGATAGAGGACGCACAGAATGGAAAGGATGTGTTGGACTTTGTTCCTGTGCTCCAGGATCGTGGGGAGAATAGAGTTGCGAGACAACTGGGAATTATTTGCAATCTAAACCACGAACTGAAAATTCGACCGCTTATCAGGGCCCAGCAGGTGACGTAGCTGAGGAAGGACACCAGTTATAAGAGAAAGAAATGCATAGATGCCATATCGATGGCATTTAGACTTAATAAGAAAATATAGGGGGTGGTAAAGACAGAGGCAAACAGCATGGGTCCTGTTGAATGGGCCAGGAACCTCAGCTCAGCTCCCAAGTTGCCCAGCGAGAATGAAGGCCTATGGTTGCCAGGTCTTCTGGTTTGGTCAAAAGAGATAAGAAATCCAGATGTCTATATGGAATTTCTGAATTTTTGTAGGTTCTCAATTAATTAAAAAAATTATAAAACATGGGTCTGTAGCTCTCTTTGGGATCTTTGCAAACATGTAGTGGTGAGTGGAAAGCTGGGGGGGGGGCTCCTAGAGAAAGGAGTGGTGGGGGTAAGCTTGGCATCCTGGGACCGAAGGATGGGCCCTCTGCATGGCAGGAGGGCGGGTCCCCAGCTCACTCTGGGGAGGACAGGATACAGAGGCTCATGGTCCCTGGCTACTTCCGTAGCCCAAGGGCTGGCTCTGGCTTGATCTGTTTTCCCCCTCTTGACATTCCCTTAAGGGAATGGTGGGGGCAGGTGGAGGAGAGTCTTTCCTTTGTTCATTTTTAACCAAACAATATAGAATTGTAAAAGTGACACAAGACAAAACTTTCTCACATTTGGAAAATACAAAGTAAAAAGTAAGAGCTCCTCTTCCTTCCCCCCTACTCGCTTCCATTTCCACTCCTAAGAGGTAATCACTGATAACATGTTTTTGTGTGTATCGTTCCAGAAATTTGCTAAGCATATAAAGCCATACGCACGCTTCCTTTTTTTCCCAGGAGTCAGAGGAAAGATGTGATTGGCCACTGAATGAAGAGCGCAGCCCCACCTCTGTGCCTTTCACCTGTAGGGTCTCCTCCTTTCCCTGTCCCCTCACCTCTTTGTATTAATGCCTTGAATGGCGGCACCATGTAGTGGCAAAGGACAGATTCCCGAGTCAGACTTTCTGGCTGCACATCCGTTCTACCATTTGCTAACTCTGATTCTAGCTGAGTTACTCAACATTTTCGTGCCATGATTTTCTCATCTGTAAAAGGGGATTAAAAGCAGAATCCACCTCAAAGGGTTGTTATGAGGAGTAAAATATGCTAAAGTGTATAAAGGGCTTGGGGCAGGATTTGGCACAAAGCAAGTGGTGTATAAGTGGGCGCCTGGGTGGTTCAGTCGGTTGAGCGTCCCACTTGGGCTCAGGTCATGACCTCACAGTTCGTGAGTTCGAGCCCCGCGTCGGGCTCTGTGCTGATGGCTCGGAGCCTGGAGCCTGCTTCCCATTCTGTGTCTCCCTCTCTCTCTGCCCCTCCCCCACCCATACCCTGTCTCTCTCGCTCTCTCAAAAATAAATAAAACATTAAAATGGGTGCATTAAAAAAATAAATACATGTTTACTCTTCTTCTTCTTCTTCTTCTCGAAAGCCTAGCACTTGTTTCCTCCTTACTAGGAAACCTTCAATTAGCCCTAATCCCTGCTCCCCTCCAGTTTACCTCTTTTAGTGCTAATCATGCCACTTAATTTGGCACCCAATTATACTGCCTCGTATTGTCCCACCGTCTGTCATATGTGCATGTGTCCTGCTGACTGTCAAGGCAGGGGCCACGCCTCTTCTTTGTGTCTCTGTAAAGGCACCGCTTGAACAGAGTTGGGGCAGGAACACAGGTGCCTCCATATCTCTGTCCTGCTCTGTCCCCTGTCAGAGATCAGTGAGCTGCAGCAGGGACCTGGGACCCAGCTGCCCTTCTTGTCCAGGGCTTGGGGTGAGAGGAAAATGGAGGGCTTCTCTTGTTTTGAGCTGCTCTTTATATGCCCCAGAAGGTGCCCTGCCAAAATTTAGAGCAAACAGTTTTAGAAACTCTTCCCTCGCACCAGGGCCCTCAGGGCGGCACTGCTCGGCACTTCTCCTGTCCCCAGGGAGCTTCTGAGATCATCTCAGTAAAACTTTAATGCCTGGAAGTCAATTAGAGCGGAGAATTCTCTTGTAATCAAAAGAGGCAATGCTTTTATTGGAAAGGTGCAAACTAGAGGGGAAGGATGGCAGCTGCGAGAGGCTCTCGAGTTAATGGCTTGGGCTGGGAACGTTGTTTGGACCAAGTCGAGCTGTATCTCCCAGGCCTCAAGGCGAGGGGGGCTGTGGAGTAGGCAGGACGGGGAACAGATGGTAGGTGGCCGCTGTGATCCCCTTAGAGTGAATAGGTTTATGCCTTCACTTTCCTGGACCCTCCCTCACCCCCCACCAGATCCACAAAGTGAAAATCACACCCCATCTGTCATTTATAGAAGAGGAACTGAAGTTCAGAGACCTTAATACAGCACTGGATGTGAAACTCCAGCTTGTCCACTTCTTTCCAGAAAGCAAACCTGGCTGGAGCGACGAGTGTGAATGGGGAGCGGGGAAGAAGCCTTGCTTCTCCCAAGCACATCTTCCAAAAGCACCTTCTTGTTGTCTATTAAGAGAACACTGTTAGAAGAAGTCATGTGAAATTTATGACTTAAACCTCAGCGGACAGATGTACGGCCTGTCTACGTCTGTTCTGGTTACTGCGGCATTACAGGTCACCCCAGCACTAATGGTCTCGCAACAACCATTTCATTATATTCACAGATTGTGTGGCTCAGGGATTCAGACCGGGCAACAGTGAGGATGGTGTCTTCTTTCTGGGGCGTCTGCTGGGAAGACATACCCACGAGGGTCACTTGACAGCTGGGGCTAGAATCTTCTAAGGGTCCACCTGGGTGGATGTCCAGGGTTGCTTATCAATGGCTGGCAGTTGATGTTGGCCATCATGGGGCTCAGCTGGTGCTGTTGAGTAGAGCCCCACGTGTGGCCCCTGTAGCATGGCAGTCTCAAGGTACTTGGTACCCTTACACGGGGGCTGGCTTTCCCCAAAGTGAGCCTCCCAGGAGCACTTGACAGACCTTTTTTTGACCGAGCATCACTTCTGACCCATTCTATTGATTGAGGCAGTCATAAGGGTGCTCAGACTCGAAGGAAGGAACACAGATACCCCACCACTCAACAATGCCAAAGAACACACAGCCATCGTTTTTAAAAACCGCCATTGTCTTATTCCTTTATGTCGTTGTTGCTTTATTTATTTATTTTTTTATGACCCCCTCTAATTCCTAATTACTTTAGAAACTGTGGCCGGAGTCAGCAGGTGCCGAAATCCTGCCTTTGCTTTGCCACTTCCTAGTTGTGTGACCTTGCACAATTTACCTAACCCATCCAAATTTCCATTTTCTCATTTACAAAATCATTTACTATAAAACAAACAAACTTTTGGATATCTTTTGTCACTTATAAAATATCTTTAAAAGGTAGCTGTCCTAAAAAAGATCTGAAAAGGGTTTTTGGAAAGGATTGGAATGTCCCCAAATTTGTGTATGGTTCTTGTCAGGCAAAAGCTTGGTAACAATGGAGAAATGGGTAGAGGGCCTTGAGAGCAACGGTGGGGAAAATGGAGCAGAGCTGGACAGAGGTGAGAGGCACGTGTGGGATCACCGGAGACAGAAAGAGACTGGAAGGTGATCCAAGAGGGTGAGTGTGGGCTATGGGGCTGCCACTGCTGCCCCCAAATAGGAAGAACATTGTAAGGAGGAGGGATGGGATGGTCCAGAAACTTTGATGATGGAGACCACAGGATATGTGGAGGCCAGGGAGGGGGGCAGATGAAATTGCTTAGGCTCAGAGAGTACAAGATGGATAATAAGTAGAGGAAGGAAGAATATTTCTCCTTCAGGGTCCTGTGTGGCCCAGCCCAGGGCTGGAGGGGGCACACAGGGAGACTGGCAGGATGAATGTCAATGGCAGGCATCAAAGCTATGGACTCAGGGGAAGGGACAGGTGGGCAGGGCCGGCTTGGTGTGTGTGCAGCCTTGTGCAGCCACACAGAGCCCTGCACTTCGAAGGGCCTTGCACTTGGTTTAATGCTCTGCTGTCACCATTTTGAAATTCTTAATAATGTATGAACAAGGAACCTCACGGTTCCATTTGCACGGGGCGCTGCAAATGATAAACTTGGTCCTGTAGGCAGGGCAGCTTGACTGTCGCCTTCAGGCTTAATCAGAGGCTCAGCTGCAGAACTTGTGCCTAGATCCCTCATGGGATAGCAAAGTGAACGCATGTGCTTCCGTGGATGGAGGCTGGAGATGGGCACAGGGTGGGAAAATGTCCTGCCACTGGCGAAGACGGATGGGTATGAGGCACGGTCCTTTGTTAAGAGAACTCTTCCTTAAGGCCAGTCCTGGGGCAAGACAGGACCTGGGCTCGCCGAGGGAGCCCACCTGGGTGTTCACAGAGCCCGGTCTTTGCATTTTTAAGGTAAGACTCAGTAAATCCGATCAGTTAGCATTTATGGACGTGTCAGTGCCCAGGCTGAGTTTGATAGTGTTCACAAGGTGACCATCTCGGAGCTGAGGTCACAACCCTCCAGATCACAGGGGTGGAGAGCTTCCTCCTTCTTGTGCTGCCTGCTCTTAGGAGCCAACTCTTGGTCTCAGAGTGTCTCAGGGAGATTAATACCTTCCTCAGTATTCGACCCACATTCCTTGGTGGAGTCTTTGAGAAGTTTCGGGCACTGGGAGAGATCCTGTCACCTGGATCACCTGTGGCAGAAGGCATAAACTAGGGATATGGGTCCCAGGCATACCTGTGCCTTTAGCCAGACCTGTAAGGTAACAGTGACTCTTGTAAAAGAAGAGAGGGGTGTGTGTTTGTAGGGTGGGGATGCTTGCATCTCAACACTGACCACTAGCCTTAGTCGATTTCTTTTACATCTTCAGCTCCAGGTTTCCTCTTCCTTCAGCAGATACGGTCACCTCCCTGTATGATGATTCATTAACTCTTGTGGGCCCCTCCGTGTGTTCTGAACCCCAAGCAGGAACCCACAAGCCTTTCGACAAATAGGGCTTTGTGTCTCTCTAGCCCAGCTCGCCTCTTAACGGGGAACATCGCGCCCCACTCAAGTCCACTTTTACACGTCTGGAATCACTCCCGTTTTCTCATCTGTACCTCTAAAATCTGCTCTAATCCTATTCTCCAGGTCCCTGTTGCCAGGTGGGCCCCTCAACACCCTGATTGCTCTGTCTGCATTGTGTCCCAGCATCAGTGTGGACGGTGTGGGAGCCAGTCACCAAGATGGCTCCTAGTCATTTTTGCCCCCTGGGATCATGCCCCTCTCACACTGAATAGGGCCGACCTTTGTAACCCACAGGATACTATGGGAATAACAGAGTATGACTGCTGAGGCTAAGTCATAAGAGGTCTTACATCACTTGCCTGGAGTAAGGCAGCTGTCGTGTTGTAAGGACACTAAGGAGATTGGAGAGAGGTCTAGGTAGTGAGTAACGGAAGTTGCCTACCGATGGCAAGCACAGCCCGCCGGCCAGTGAGTGAGCCACTTGCAAAGCACATCCTCCGACCCCAAAGAGGACTTACAGGGGCTGCAGCCCCAGTCAACGGCTTGCTTGCAGCCTCATGAAAGAGCCTGAGTCAGAAGCACCCAGCTGGCCACTCCTGAATTCTGTGGCCACTCACAGAAACAGTGAGATAGTGACAGTTTATTGTTACTGTAAGCCACTAAATTTTGTGGTCATTGTTATGGAGCTAGATGACGAATACAATGACAGGCCTCTCTCTCCCATGGTTTCCACCATCCCAGCAGATGGCAACTCCATCTACTCTGTGGCTCAGTCCAAAATCCAAGAGTAAAACTGGATTCTTTTCTTCCCCTCCCACCCCACATCAACACGTTTTTTAAGGCACCTTTTCCTTAAAACCTTATCACAAGTATGTCCACTCTTCCCCACCTCCACTACCCTGACTTGCACCCAAGCCACAGTCACTTCCTGAAATAGTGTGTGTTTGTGGACTCCTGAAATAGTGTCCTCACTGGCCTTTCTGTTTCTACACTTGTCTTCCATGGGAAGTTCTCAAGACAACCAGCCAGAAATACGTTTGGTTTTTAAATCAGAATAGGTCACTCTGTTCAAGCCCTTTAGGGGCTCTTACCATAGCATAAAACCACAACCCCTCACTGCAGCCTAGAGACGCTTCAGGATCCAGCCCCTGCCTAGCTCTCTGCCCTCGACTCCTTCCACTCGCTTGTTCACTTGGCTCTAGCCACGCTGACCTCCTTGCTACTCCTTGATGATGTTCCCACCTCAAGGTCTTTGCATTTACTGTTGCCTTCCTAGAATGCTCCTTCCCAACCCCTTGCCTGCCTTGTTCACACACTTTGTTGAAGGATCATCAGAAATTTTGCCTCCTTAGAAAGGCTTTTCTTGACAACTCTATATAAACAGCTCCCTTTCCCCATCTATTCTCTTTCCCTCACAGGTGAGGTATCGTATTAAAGCCAAGGTTCTTGAGTTGCAAGCAACAGAAACCAACTCTTTCCTATTTAAGCTAAAATAGCAATTATGAGAAGCCAGGGGGAGCAGAATTTGATGGAAGGCAGTGTTGAAGGGCCAGGAAGGAGCAGATGTTGGGCAGCTCTGAAGTTTCTGAATAGAGCACCTGCCCCAGGGCAGGGGCCTCAGATGAAGAATGAGTAAACCCAACTGGAGAAATGTGGTTAGAGCGAGCTCCTAGTGAAAAGGACCATATGACCAAGGTCATAGAGCAAGACTGCTCCAGGATTCCTCCTTTGGTCTGGTGGTTGAGGTTGGGGAATGGTGACTGCTCTGGAAACCTTCCCAAAGCGATTGGACTAAAAGGAATTAGAAATGTGATGAGCAGGATTTCATTTTACCCCATTCTAGTCCTGGAAACAAACCAGTGAACTGACCTTGACCTGCACCAGAGGACCATTTAGAAAGAGAGTAATGGAAGAAGCACACAGACTTGAAGGATTTATAATGTGTAAGCTCATCTCTAAGTAGGTTCGGTTTCTAACTTCCTGGTGGGTGAAACCCAAAACAAGCTAGCTTAAGCAGAAAAAGGTTTTTGCTTTTGTTTTTTTTTAATAGAGATAGATCATTGTTTTATGAACCCGCCGTTCTCTTATGATGGCCAAAGGACTGGGACCAGAGTTTTTGGCAACCTATAGGGGTTCTTACTGTGCTTCTCGCAGCCTCCTTATGAGGTAGGGACTATTATTAATTCATAGTTGAGGAAAGCCGACGCATAGAGAGGTTGAATAACTTGCCTTAGTGTCACATCTTGTCTTGCCTCTAGGATAGGAGGGTCCTCATTCATCCTGGCACAGTGCCTGGGGGTTTCAGAATGTCCTTGTTCTTTACTACTTTCTTTCCCCATTCAAATGAGACTCAAGCTTCTGGCTCAGGGGTAGGCAGGCTGCAGAGGACCCAGTGTCCATTGAAACATCACTTTACAGGGCAGCGTAGTGCCCGCCCTCTGTCCCCAGTGCCTGCTACCTTGGAGTCCTTGAATGGGGGGGCCCAACACCCAGCACCCTCTGTCTGAGGCCTGAGTGTTGAGAACTGAGCGGCCTGATCACTCTGGGCGGGGTGATGCGGAGCCAAGAACACCAACTCTCAGGAGTAGAGGGCGGGATCATGGAGACCTTGAACCCAGGAGCCACAAGCCCACCTGCTGCAAGAACCATCCAGGCACCATAAAGAAAATAAACAGTATGATAGGAGTGTGATGGTGTGGCTGATGGTCTCGCTTAAAAAAGCCCAGCTTCTACTCAGCTCTGGCTTTTTTCTGCTATGTTGGACTGGCGCCCAACATTGTCAGGCTTCCTGATTTGTTTTTCAGAGAAATCAGAAATTTTCTTCTCCTACCTCATGAGATCGTTGTGACAATTAAACGAAATAACTGCATACAAGGTGCTTGGGACGTGCATCTGCCATCTGGAGGGAACCAAGTGTTGGTTGCTATTATTATTACAGCACTTCACAGATGTAGAAGCCAAGGCCCAGAATGGGGCCCCCCAAGCTTACAATGAACAGGTAGATGTTACATGACAGCCCAGGCTCCCGACCCTGGGCCAGGGCCCTCCTTCCCGGCTTCCCCCTCCTGCCGTCACCCCTTTCCTAAGCCATCAACCGTCTTTATGATGTAGCACGACACATTTCAGGTAACCGCATAATGCTTTGCTGTTGTAGCTCTCATGCGGTATTTCTGCTGATTGCCTACTCTCACAGGAATCTCCTTCCCTTAGTAAACGAAACCGTTCTTTCGGCTTATTCCAGTAGAACAGTCCATAGGGTTCTTTTATGTCCCTTTAGGTTCACGCAGGAGTAGCAACTTTAAAGTAGCTCCCCACCCTGCTTCATTAGCTCTGTGGGGCTGTATTCTATAAACTCACACTTTTCCATTTAAGTCAGGGGCTCACCTACTGTTTCACCAGGGCCCATTAAACCATTAGGAACAGCGATGCTTAGCGGGCCAGGGCGATCTGTGCACTTTGCTGGGAGTAAAGCTCACTTCCTCTTGCTCTGTGGAAAATGCCCTTTATACTCATTAAAAGTTCCAGGAATTCTGCATCCTGGGCTGCTCCAGGTGTGATCCCAACAGACCAGGTGTCAGGGCTACTGTTTCCTCCTCAGTTTTTTGGTCCTTCATCACAGCTCTAAATAGGGCCTGGTGTTGACCCCAGTCCCTACGTTTGTCTTACACTCGTTCGCATAGTTCTGAGTCAGTCGTGTCTCACTTTGCACTCTGTGTCAGATTCATCCCACTCATTGGAAAGTCTGAGGTTGAGTGAGGTCACTCCCCATCCCTCGCATGTTTTGAACTGGAATGTTCCTGTTGTTTGACCTGTAGCTAGCCTCATCTTTGCCCTAGGATGGCCACTATGGCACTTGAACCTCAAAAGCCTGCCTTAAGTCGGATGGCCTGCTGCCCTTTCCCAAGACCGTGGATCAGGGGGCAGAAAGAGAGACTCGGGACTGATCCCTAAAGACAGCCCCATAGGGCTGGGGCTGGGGGGGCACTGGCTGCCCTTGGTTTTCAGTTCTCCTCAGCAGACAGAGCTCTGATTCATACTGGAGCCGACTTGGAGCCATTTTCCAGGTCTCTTTTTTTCCGAACCACTTCTTGGAACTATAATTAAGGTGCAAGGCGAGACAGTTGCACCCTTGCATTTGTCCCTCAGGTCAGGAAGCGACATCCCTGGGTACTAAGAATTTGGCTAATAGATGGGAAGCCCAATGCCAGAGAAGGCTTGTAAACCCATGGGTGATTTGAGATTCCGGTTTTTCCGAATGACGAAGATAAGGAGCCACATCAAATAAACTGTAGCCTTAGAAACGGTGACGTGGTAATGACAGACATGTACCCACAGAGAGGGTAGACGAAGGTAGATGGGAGAAAACCAACGTCAGAGTTTATTCAGCTGCAGCCTAGGGAGGGAGGCACGGCGTCTGGCATTCTTGAGTACCTCACTCTGGGTTTTAGGCGGGCCGGTTCCCCACTACATCGAACATCCCAGGCCCTGTGTAGTCTTGGTTATGAAACAAACAAACAAAAATATGTCTACAACTGTCTGGTCCCCTACGGCTCACTTCCACCCAGTGAGTGAACTTCTGGGTACTAATTTGGCTTCCCTGGAATCCTGATGCTGGGAAGAGGCTGCCCAGGATAGCAGTCACAACTGCTTTATTAATAAATGAAATGCGCCTGATGCAGCAAAGCTCAGGACCAAAATCCGCATCTGACCTGACTCTACCGTGAGCTCCTCCCTGCTGGACACCAGCACCCACTGGAAACTCGAAAAGCCCCCAGATCTCTCCTGGGCTCGGATGCCCTCGCAGCCCGGTTACAGTTAGAGCAGCCTCTCACGCATTTCTCCTTGTCATCCTGCCTTTCCAGTGGCATTCAGTTTACGATCTGTTGCGGATCCTGGTACGGACTCGGAGAGTCCACGGGTAGGGACGTGCCTGAGTCCCTGCAGGGAGGGCACGTGGTAGCGGTGACCCCTGACTCCCACTAATGACTGAGATCGCCGTGCCACGGCTGCCTGCGGTGGTTCTGGGTCTTTTGTTGTGCTGCTCACCCATTAACTTCCCTCCCCGGAAAGATGTTTTATTTTTTTTTTTTTAATTTTTTTTTTTCAACGTTTATTTATTTTTGGGACAGAGAGAGACAGAGTATGAGCGGGGGAGGGGCAGAGAGAGAGGGAGACACAGAATCGGAAACAGGCTCCAGGCTCTGAGCCATCAGCCCAGAGCCCGACGCGGGGCTCGAACTCACGGACCGCGAGATCGTGACCTGGCTGATGTCGGACGCTTAACCGACTGCGCCACCCAGGCGCCCCGGAAAGATGTTTTAAAAACCACTTTGCCCCTGGAAAGGAGCCCCTTCTTTCTCCCATTCTTCACAGAGGCTGGATGTGAGGTTGGGGCCGCGCTGAAGAGGGACTTAATGTTTGCCGGGGGGTTTTGAGGACATCTTGGGGACCTAGGGTTTTTCAGCTAAGAGACAGTCTGCTCATCTATGAATTTTTTTTTTAATTTTTTTTTAACGTTTTTATTTATTTTTGAGACAGAGAGAGACAGAGCATGAACGGGGGAGGGGCAGAGAGAGGGGGAGACACAGAATCGGAAACAGGCTCCAGGCTCTGAGCCAGCAGCCCAGAGCCCGACGCGGGGCTCGAACTCACGGACCGCGAGATCGTGACCTGAGCTGAAGTCGGACGCTCAACCGACTGAGCCACCCAGGCGCCCCTATGAATTTTTGACTGTGTGGCGAATCGGTTGAAGAAGACAGGGACCGGAGGGGCGTGTTACGATGGTCCAGGTGCCAGAGCATGAGGGCACGCATTAGAGGTCGGCAGTGGAGACGGGGCGATCCAGAAGTTTCAGAGGACCACCCTGCAGGCTTGTCAGGCAAATCCACGCCTCACCGTCCCATCAGAGACACAGAAGCTGAGCAGGGAACAGAAGACTTCCCTGCTACACCCACAAGGAATTGCAGGACTTCACTACTTGCTATCTCCAAAATCCAGGAATCGTTCATTCGTTCAGCGAGTCATTCGTTCAGCAAATACCATTAAGTGTCTATGCT
This sequence comes from Lynx rufus, assembly GCF_022079265.1. NCBI lineage: Eukaryota > Metazoa > Chordata > Mammalia > Carnivora > Felidae > Lynx > Lynx rufus. The sequence continues at coordinate 6,986,395 of NW_025814867.1, read as the reverse complement.
TGACTCTGGAAATGCAGTGGTGAGCAAAACCAACAGCGTGCATACCCCTGGTGGAATTTACATGAGCCGGCGGGAAAGACCGATGTTAGTGGACAAACGGAAAAGTGTGGTGGATGGGGCGCCTCGGTGGCTCAGTCGGTTTGAGTGGCCGACTTGGGCTCAGGTCGTGATCTCACGGGTAGTGAGGTCGGGCTCTGTGCTCACAGCTCAGAGCCTGGAGCCTGTTTTGGATTCCGTGTCTCCCTGTCTCTCTGCCCCTCCCCTGCTCATGCTTTGTCGCTCTCTGTCTCTCAGAAATAAACAAACATTAAAAAAAATTTTTTAAAGAGAAAAGAAAAGAAAAGTGTTGCCGGCAGAAGTGCTGAGGAGAGACCAGCAGTGCTCTGAGACCTGAGAGTAGGGGGATTCAGTTCACTCAGGGAGGTCTGTGAAGGTTTTCCCAGGGAAATATTTTACACTGGTATCTGGAAGGCCGGAAGGAATTTTTTTCATAGTTTCTTTTAAGTTTATTGAGAGACAGAGAGAGAGAGAGAGCTTGTACAAAGTGGGGGAGGGGCAGAGAGAGTGGGAGAGAGAATCCCAAGCAGGTTCAGCCCTGTCAGCACAGAACCTGAGGCAGGGCTCAATCTCACCAAGCATGAGATCATGGCCTGAGCCGAAATCAAGAGTCGGACGCTTAGCTGATTGCACCACCCAGGTGCCCCAAGGCCTGAAGGAGTTTAAGAGTAAGCTAAGAGAGTGGGGAAGAGTGTTCTGAGTGGGGGAACAGCATGTGCAAATACCCTGTGGCTTCAGGAGGCATGGCAAGCACTGAGAACAGAAAGCAAACTGTTGTGACCAGAGTGGAAAGGGCAGGGGAAGAATGAAGGGATTCAAGGCTGGAGGGGCAGGCGAGGCCTAATGGCACCTTCCCGGTATTGTTATTCAGGATTACTTTCTATCTATGGCAAGTGTTGTTAGTTTTTTTTTTTTAATTTTTTTTCAACGTTTTTTATTTATTTTTGGGACAGAGAGAGACAGAGCATGAACGGGGGAGGGGCAGAGAGAGAGGGAGACACAGAATCGGAAACAGGCTCCAGGCTCTGAGCCATCAGCCCAGAGCCTGACGCGGGGCTCGAACTCACGGACCGCGAGATCGTGACCTGGCTGAAGTCGGATACTTAACCGACTGCGCCACCCAGGCGCCCCAATTTTTAATGGATAGTAGTAACATTCAGATTTTCTCAGAAGAACATATTTAAGACTAAAATTTGGCTTGATTTAAATAAAAATGGTAAGTTAATAGTTAGGTGGTAAACAGAAATGGCAAACATTGCAAACGCAGCTCAGAGACCATACTTGTGGAATTGAGGAAACAGACCTGTTCCAAATTCCGGCCCCTCCACCACTAGCTCTGTGACCTTGGCTCTGAGTAGCAGTTTTCTTGTCTGTAAAATAAGCATGGTAATACCCGCTTCATGAGGGTGCTTGTGACGAGTAATGAAATATTGTAGAAGGTTCTAGCGGTGCTTGGCACATCCCAGGTAATCAGAGAATGTTCGTCTCAGGAGAAGAGAATTTTCTGGAAGCATCAAGGATGGTGACATTGGTGGAGAGAGGTTGAGGGTTGTTTGACTCTGCAAATATTCCCGTTTGGAGGTGATACAACTCTGATACAGGATGGTGGCAACAAGAGGAACGTCTGGAGAGAAAGTAATATTTGAGTGACACCTTTAAGAAAATGGCCCATCTGCCTATTAACCAATATGTAGAGAGAAAAAGCATGCATTCCAAGTGGAAATTACAGAGTGATCTAAAGTGCAGGGATAGGAACTCATGGGCATGTTTGGGGGCAATGGAGATGGTCCAGTTTGAGTCACAGCATGCAATGAGTCAAGAAGCATCAGTGAGGGTAGGGCCACAGTGCACAGCTTTATCTGCAGGGTGGACAGTTGTGAGCAAAGCAAGACAGAGCAAAAAATAAAATAAAATAACCAACAGTGGTAACAGCTGACATTTGTTGAGTGCTTATGATGTGTCAGGCAATGTTTGAAAGGCTTTTCAAACACTAAGTGTTCCTTCTCCTATCAGCCTCATGCCTCATGTGAGTTTTGTTTTCTATAATTCACAGAGGAGGAAACTGAGGCACAGAGGGCTTAAGTGATGTGTTCAAGGTTGTGCAACTCTTAATTCAGTAGCTAATGCGGGGGTCCTCCAAGCCTTCTGAGCAGCTGTGGTCTCAGGAGTGCTTGTGTGTGGGGCGGATGGAGGGGAAGAGGAACAGAAGCCGAGAAGCGACGGCCAGGGAGGAAACCGCACTCGATCTTGGCCAAAAGGCCGAGAAGCGATAGCCAGGGAAGAAACCATAACATTTCGGACAAACTATGAGCGTTGGACTAGCCTGGTGGAAATTCGTTGTGAAGCAGAAACCTACTGTTTCGTTTCGTTTTGTTTGGAGTAATCACTGTGTACTCAGCAACAATAATTTTGTTCATGTCATTTTTTTTCCTTTTTTTTTTTTTTTTTTAGCAGAAATGCACATGGGATCCAAATTCACCATAAGACATCTGATTGAGAGGGTTTGAAGGGAGGCTTTCAGAGGGTTTGCTTCTCAACCCTAGTTAGGAACCACTGCTCTCGAATGATTTACACTCTGTGAGCCGTATTGGATATTAAATTATTTCTCCGGCTACTTCTAGTTCTACATGTAGTGATAAGTCACTGCCTTCTGAGGAGGAAGGCTCCTCTGAGTTTGGACAGAGGGACGGGAGAAAACTGAGTTGCTCAGAACAAAGACCAGGGAGGATTGGAGACCCTGGTTGCCAGAGGGGTGGGTGGAGGGAGAAGGACTAAGCCAGTGAGGTCACTTGAGGCATGGGACTTTGAGGGGTGACCAAAGAACTGTTCAAACTTTGGTTTGAAAAGGTTTGTATATCTGCAATGTGCAGGCCCTGTCACCATCTCCCAAGACCTTCAGTAAGGTCCCCTGCACGCAGAAACGTCTAATGTGGGGTGTGAGTGGATGCTTCGAGTGTGTAAAAAGCGAGAAACAATACTCATAACTATGGAAACTTGGTTTGTCACGGTATGTGTGTTTTGTTGGTTGACTTTCAGTATTTCTGTTTCCTTATGTTTTAATCATGTCTCAAAACGAGCCTACACCTGGAGTTTTAATTTTAAATCTAATATTACAACATTGTTTGAAACTGGAGAGCCCTGTTCACTTTTACAGTAATTACTGATATACCAAGATACATTTCTACTACATTATTGTTTTCTTCTTATACTGCACTGTTTTCTAATTTGTTAAGAAAGAAAATCTCCGTTCTTTTTTCTTTTTAAAAAACTTGTGGTAAGATCCACATGACATAAAATTTACCATCAGCCGTTTTAAGGGTATAGTTCAAGCGTCAAATACATTCGCGTGGTCGTGAGACCAAATCCCGGGAACTCTTCTCACCTTGCAAAACTGAAACTCTCTATCCGTTAAACAACAATCCCCTGTTCTCCCCTCCCTCTAGCCCCTGGCAACTGCCGTTCTACTTTCTGTATGAAGTCACTACTCCAAGTACCTCATGTAGGTGCAATCTTTTTCCGACTGGCTTATTTCTCCTAGCAGAATGCCCAACAATCTCCTCCTTGTTTTCTTCTTCTTCTTTTTATTATAATTTTTTTGTCAACTTGTTTAGAAGTTATATACTCTGTATCTATTTCTTTTTTTTTTTTTAAGTTTTATTTAAGTACTCTCTAAACCCAACACAAGGCTTGAACCCACAACCCCGAATTGCACGCTCCTCTGACTGAGCCAGCCAGGCGCCCCTCTGTGTCTATTTCTTAGCAAGTTATTTTAACATGCCTTCGCTAGTTTAAAGTTAATCAACATTTTAATCCTACTGAGTTAGATAATCCAAGGGTCTGAGCATGCTTTGATCCTTCTCCCTGTGATCCAGTATTTTATTTCTAGCCTACCTTTCACCCCTCAAATTAAGCATTATTATTAATGTTACTGTTATTATTATTAATTTTTAAAGTCAGTGTTTGTTTAGCTTTACCCACATATTAACATATTTTTACTTGGGGCGCCTGGGTGGCTCAGTTGCTTGAGCGGCCGACTTCGGCTCGGGTCATGATCTCGCGGTCCGTGAGTTCGAGCCCCACGTTGGGCTCTGTGCCGACAGCTTGGAGCCTGGAGCCTGCTTCAGATTCTGTGTGTGTGTCTCTCTCTCTCTCTGCCCCTCCCCCACTCATGTTCTGTCTCTCTCTGTCTCAGAAATACACATTAAAATTTTTTTTAAAAAACATATTTTTACTCAATATCATTTCATGTGTCTCAGACTTTCCATCTGGGAAAATTTTTCTTTAGCTTGAGGGATTGTGGCAGAGTTCCCTCCCTAAGGAGAGGAAACAAACAAAGAAACAAACAAACCACTCAAGGCAACCTGGCTATAGGACCTTGTACCATGAGACCACTTGATCAGACTGCATGTTTGTGTGTTACCATATATGGGAGACAAAGAAATAGAAAATGTATATAAAAGAGGCTACGTGGCCTGTGGGGCTCAGTTCTTCAGGTAGGAACCCAACTGAGCCTGAGCAGGGCCGGCAGGAATAAAGTTGCTTCCTGGACAGAAAAGTCTTGGTGTCACGACTGTGTGAGAATCCTACTACAGTATATTTTTAGTGAGGATCTTTTGTTGGAAACCTTTCCTACTTTTTGTCCAAAATTGTCTATATTTCACTGTTGTTCTCAAAAGATAGTTTTGTCAACATGGAATTTCAGGTTTACTTTTTTTTCCTCTCTCCCATTCCATTGGATGTTTTATTCGGTTCCTTCCCGGATTATTTTATTGCTGTTGAGTTGTTAACCGTCAATTACCTCACCATCCGTTGGTACATGATCTGTCTTTTCTCCATGGAAGCTTTTAGAATCTAGTTACTTGGGAGGTTCTGAAATTTTTTTTTTTTATTAAAAATTTTTTTCCCTTCTTTGGGTTTATTGAGCTCCTTGGACTTAAAGATTGATGTTTTCTAACAGTTCTGGGAATTTCTGCCAACTGTACTTTGAACGTTCTTTTCTTTATTCTATTTTTTCCTTTTGGAACTTCAATATGAACTTATGTTAGGCTTAATCTATCTTCCATATCTCCTAACCCCTCTTACTAATTTTACATCCTGTGCTGCTCTTTGTTCTAATTTCCTTATATTTATCTTCCAGTTTAAAATTTTTCTCTTTATATGTGTCTAATCTGCTGCTTTACTTGTATATTGCATTTCTAATTGCAGTTAGTAAATGTTTTACTTTCTAGACATTTTTCGTTTCGTTTTAAAATTTGCAAAGATCATTATTTACAGTCTCTTGCTCCCTCATATTTTTAAGCTTTTTAAAATCAGTTCCTAAATTTCCTGTCAGATAATTCTACCACCTGAAATCTTTGTGTTGTCTGTTGCTTTGACTGGTTCTCGCTCTTGGTGACTTATTTCCTTCCATGTTTTGTGATTTTGATTGTGCACTGCTGAGTTTTATTAAAACATTATTGTGGGAATTGCTTGAGGCCCTGGATCACAGTGGAATTTCTCCTGAAAGGATTTGTGTTTGCTTCTGCCAGACTCCTTCTAGAGGCAGATTTTATTTCTTGTTTACTGTGCATTGTGGGTGTAAGCGTTTTGAGGCTTCCACCGTATACAGTGGACTGTTCTGACACATCCCACTTTAGATAAACCCTAGGCTTTCTGTCCTGCCCCACACACTGTGCAGCCGTCTATTGGACACATAAGGTCTCTAAGGCTTGGCAGAGATCCTTTAGGTAAAAGCTGGTTCCAACACTCTTTTCCATCCAAGGGTTTCTGTTTTGTCTTTATCTGTAGAGTCCTTCGAGCTTTTTAAATATTTTAATTTTTCATCTTTTAATGTTTTATCCAGTATATTAGTTGTTTCAAATACAAGAAATTTTCAAGGTATCTAACTCTCCATATATATATATATACATGTATTATATGTATATACGTGTATTTTATATATATACGTATATATATATACGTGTATATATACATGTATATATATATTGTATATATACACATATACACGTATATACATATATATATTTTATATATACATGTATTTTATATAATTTTATAATTATAAAATTTTATGTATACATGTAATTTTATCATTATAAAAAATAATTAATATATATATATATACGTGTATATATATATATTAATTATTTTTTTCTCCCAGTACTGACTCCTGACTGTAAGGAGAGTCTGTGAACCTCTAATTAATAGTCCTGTGAAAAAGCTTTTTCTCCTGAGATAACATGTATTTACACAAAAGCTTCATGAAAGGAATACAGCAATTAAAAAGTTTTTCCTGTGATAAAACTGAAGGTTGAGAGCAGTCTTTAAACATAAGATTAAATATAAATTTAAATCCACTTTTAGGAAAAGGGGCAGGGTCTTCAACCTTCTACTTGTGCTATGTCTTATAACCCTTGTTTTTTATTTCTGTAACCATAAAAATGTCTCTTGATAGTATTTGTTAAACTATCTTGTAGATGGGTAGACTTCAACATTTGAATGTCATGTCCCATATCAGGTAACTGTAACTCTCCAAGCCTTGCTAACTAATTGTCATGTAAACATTACTTGTGAAAATCTAGTCTGTAACAGTTCTAAATGTTTCGAAACTTCTTTCTTTGCGGATGTTGTTATCAGGCTAGCTTTGCCTGCTTCTTCCTTCGGCCACAGGATTGTCAATAAAATCCCAGACTCTAACAGATCCTTTGTCTTAAATTAAATGTTAGAGAGATTTTTTTTTTCTATGCAGCCAGTGAGTTCCATGTCTGTTCTCTCAGCTGAGTGAAGGCAGAAGCTGCATCTTACTTATTTCTGGGTCTCCTTAACCCTCTCTCCCACTAAGCGCTTTATAATTTGGTAGGAACTCAGGATATATATAGGAAATAGAATAGAAACATAAGAAATAACAGTCAAAATCCAAGTTTTTGAACAGAGATTGAATCTGCTGTTGAAGCCACCTGGCTTTCTTTAGGGTGAGAGACATCTGAGTAGGGCCCCGTGGGGCAAGGTTGGTGTTCAGAGCCTGGGGGATCATAAGGTGACCTCCTGCCACTCAGCTCACCCCTCTGATTCTCTCTCCCTTAGGAGACTTGGCTGCAAACAGCTACAGCCGCTGGGGACCAGAGTGTGGGTAAGGGGACCTGGCCACCGCAGGGGGCTAGGGAGTGAGGCTGGCCCCATGCTTGTCACCCCTGCGTGATGGCTTTGCGGTCCTAGAGAAGCTGCAAACCTGAGATTGCTGCCGTCTCCCACCCTGTTCTCCCACCCTGTTCGGCAGGCTCAGCGTTCCCTCCAATTAACTGTGCATAACAACAAGGAGTGAAACCAAGTGATTTAAGCAATAATTTATCATATTCAGTTCACCATTAACAGCCATCTAGTGTTTCCTTTGCCCTTTTAAATGAGTCTTTGTTCTGATGCTCAGCTCTTCTGTGTATTCGAGAAGCTTTTAGTGAGCCTTTCCTTCCCTCCCTCTCCCTCTCTCCCGCCCTCCTCCTGCTTTCCTCGAGCTCTGAAGCACAAGGGTCTTTCTGGAAGCAGCTGAGCCATCCCTCATCTAGCTTCCTTCATCCCATTTAACAGGGAGCTTGAATGCTAATTCATGGGCACCCAGAGAGCGGGGTGCTGAGAGACGCAAAGGGAAGAGGACGCAGCCTTTGCCCTGGACCAGCCTTCAAACAGGGTGACGAGGCTCATCCAACAGGGAATGGTCAGAGGAGGAAGGGGGGGGGCAGTCAGTGTCAGCAAAGTGCGACCTTGCTATGAGAAAAGCTCCCTAGAGGAGGGGGCGTCACCTAAGTTCTGAATGTTGGTGTGGATTCCAGGAGGAGGTAGCGGGGAGGGCAGCGTGGGCAGGGGACTGGCAGGAGCACAGGTGTGGCTTTGAATGTGAGCCTCCAGCTGGCACAAGGGAGGTAAGTAAAGGTCAGGGAGGTGAGCCTTAACCAAGCCAGGGCTGCTCAGGGCGGCCCTTTGTCTGCCTGCTTTTGCTAGTTTGTCTCCTCTTTGGGATCACCTGGCCTGTGAGCCTCCCTTTCTTAGCCTCCTGGTGTTTGGGGGTGTGGGGAGCACACTCTTATAGAAGAAATCAGGTCATGGCCCCAACGAAGTTTTAGGTTTTCTTGGTGTTATTTACTGTCACGTCTCTGTTTGCTGGGTTGTGTGGATGAGTGTGTGTGTGTGTGTGTGTGTGTGTGTGCGCGCGCGTGTGTGTGTGTGTGAATGCACACCTGGGCTCTCAGGGAGCTTCATCAGACACTTGTGTTCTGGACTTGAGCCTAGGGCGATAATAACAGAATTGGTGCAGCAGGGGCGATAGCTTTGAGTCACTGACGCTGTGAGACCCTCAGCCCCACTCCGGGGACCCTGGTAGCAGCTCTGTCCTCACCTTGAGGTCTGCCAGGCTCCTTGATAGTGGAGGATGGGCCCAAGGATGGGGAGGTAGGGAATCCTGGGCCTTCAGAGGGGCTGAGGGAGCACCCAGGAAGGCCCTTCCTCTTGAGCAAGGTCCTAGGCCTCTGGGGACACACGGAAGGTCCCATGGTCAGGGCCCACCCACCCACTGAGCCGGCCCCTTCTCAGAAGGAAATTGATGCTGGGTGCTGTGGGAGAGTGGTCTCACTGGCCTCGAGGGGCTGAGGTGCTGACAGGTTGGACTGGTCAGGGCACAGATAATTCCAGAGATCGGAGAGGAGCAGAGGGGGAGAAGCTGCACCCCAGTGGTCTGACTCCCCAGGCATCTAGGAACGTCTACACACGTACTCGCTTCATGGTGTCATTTAAGACTAAACTGTCTTAAAAACGAGGCCTCAAAAACATGAGGATTTGCGGCATCCATTTTGATTTCTAAAGTTAAACGTAAAACCAATGGCAAACAAAATAAGACAGTAGTACCTTTAATTCCCAAGTATGGCAATCCAGTGAGGTAAAGACTTGTTTCTTTACCACATTTCTTTTGCAGAGAGCGTATTATTTGCTCGAAAGAAATGCTCAGATAAATCGCTTGAGATGGCAGGTGAGACCCAAGGGCCTGCGGGTAAAAAAATTGAGGGGGCATCTTTGAAACCGTGATGCTCAAGGCTTGGAAAGAAATGTGCCTCATTCTTGAGGGGAAAGATGGCAGGATGTTGAAGTGAATACAAAGACTTGAGGGCCCAGAGGGGCTGGGGAAGGCCGAGAGAGATTTCCCCAGAGCCAGAAGCAAGGGACAGCCGGGGTGGGTCCAGGAGACGTTGGAGGGACAGACCGCTGGCATCGGTGCTACAGTTAAAAGGCTACCTTCTCTAGATGGCCGCCGATGGCCACCGACGGCCACAAGCTCCAGCCCTCCTAGAGGTTTGGGTCGGGCCACGTTTTACAGCGGTGGCCAGAGGAGCTACTGTGCTGAGGGTTTTAAAGAGACCGGAATAGCATCAAGTTTAGGCTTTGGCATGAAGCACTTAACCCGAGGCCAGGGGAGGCAGAGGAGGAACGTCTTCGGGCTTCTCCTGGGACCCCCCTTCTGTTTCTGAACTTGAACCTCAGAAGACCTTGTTTCTCTTCTGTTGCACACGGTGAATTCATTTCCAGATGGCTTTACATTTGCTCCAGAAATACCAACATCCACTTTCTGCCCAGTCAGGGAAAAGCAGAGAAGACGCTGAAATGACAAAACAACGGGGGGGTGGGGTGGGGGACATCCTGAGGCAAACCTGCTGAACTGCAGTCCTGAGACCACCTTCAACCCCTAGGGGATTAAGGGCTGCTGGGGAGGGGGTGGGGGAGGCGGGCTGGGAGCGGGGTGGGGAGGCAGTTGGGGCAAGACAGCTTCATAGGTAGATGTGTTTCTTCCTGTCACTACAGCTCAACCCCCCCTCCTCTGTCTATTCTCTGAAGGAGAGCTGTGCAGAGGTCTGATGTCAGGCAGGCCGCTGCGTGTTTGTTCAAAGCCTAGACCGGTCCCTCTCCTTTACACGCTTGGGGGGTGCTGTCCCTTTAAGACTTTTCCTTGCCTGTATTCCTTTCCTTCCCTTCCTCCTCCACACGGGCAAACCACCGAGAAGAATGAAGCCAGGGTAAATTGAGAAAATGTTTGAAACCTATTAAGTGTGGCTACAAGTTTATTGTGATTCTTAAGTTAATTATATCCTTTTTGACTTCCAGCCAGTCCCTTCCCTGGGCTTCCTTATAGACTTGGCCACCTATCCCAGCCTCGGGCTGGCGGCATGCCTGTCTGCCTGCCTTGTTTCCCCCCTCCCTCCGTCCTTCGCTCCCTCCCTCTACCTCTTCCCCTCTCCCTCCTACACAAATAAGTTAGCAATACACTGTAGCTACTACTTGCTGGGGATTAAAAAGGGTAGGGGCTGCGGTGGGCATAAAGACGTTGGAGCTTGTGTGTATTTGTATCTATGGGGGTGGGGGGTAAAGACGCGGTAGCCAGTGGGCGACCACACATGGGAACGCTGACTCTCACCGCAACGAGCCTGCGTTCATTTCAGCTTGTACTTTACAGTTCACAAAAGCGGTAGCCCCTGATCAGTTAAGTCTCACAAATGCTGCCTACAGCAGGCGTTATCAGTGCCGCTTCTGGACGAAGAAACCAAGATTTAGAGAACGTTGAAAAAGAGATCACGTGGCTTTTAGGTGGCACAACAAGGCGGGATTCCAGGCCAGGTCTTGTGGTTCCCCAAGAACGATAAAGTTGTTTCTTTGTATACCGTGTAGGACTGTACAGAGAGAAGTTCACACATGTTGCCTCATTTGATCCTTAAAACATGGTGATGTTGGTGCTGTCCGCATTTGGGGTTCTCCAGGAGCTGCTCCCCCTGGATCCATTCGGGTTGGCAGTGGGAGTGGCCAACCTCCAGCGCCCTGGCCTCTGTTGATCGGTTCAGAGTCAGGCCTTGGAGCCGAGTGGGGTCATTCAGATCCTTCCCCAGGGATTTTGCATCCCAGAGTGGAAAGGCTCCACATTTCAACGCAGAGGTTGAGATGCCATTTTCTGCCGGGTCAACTAGGATCACAGAAAACTCATGTACAGCAGAAAAGGGAGCACAGGGGCTGGGGAACAGCAACAGGAACAGGAGATGAGGAGAGACAGAGCTTCCTGAGTTTCCTGCTGGACTTCGGCTTTTCCGTCAGGGGCCACAGCCATTCGTCCCTTGGATTCTGTGCGACACCCCTGATCCCTGCCAATAAAATCTCTTTTCTGCTTATACTAAACGCCAGGGTTAGGATTTTGTTAGCTGCAACCCAAAGAGTCCTCACGGTTACATATCAGAAATACGCATCATGTCAGCATGCATATCAGACAGTGGAAGCTCTGTGGACTAAATGCTAAATACAGGCTCCAGCAATGAACGGTAGGAGTTAGGTGATGGGGCTGTCTTCACTCCTGTGTTGCACGAGACCTCACGAGCTGGACATTGAAGCCTTCGCTCAGTCCCTACATGCTTGTACGAGCCTTTGGCTGACCGTGTGGCATCGGGGAAGGGAAGAATATATAGGAACCAGCTTTTAGGAGGTCTCTGACTAGAGCGGCTGCTTTTGGTACCCACTGCTGCATTTCCTCGGACTACCTCCGATTTCAGCTAAATAGGTCACAGCCAGTTCCCCCGGGTTGGTTTCCTCCCTCCCGAGTTTTCCCGCACACGTGCCGCTCACTTCGGCTGCCCACACCTGCTGTGGCATACATCGAACCCTCGGCATTATCCGTGAACATTGTTTATTTGCACGGATGTCTTACTGTCGGTGAGATATCGGTGGTGGTGCACATTAGGGAAACAGAAGACTTGGTGGTTATACATCATCAGAAGCTTAAGGCTGTGCCGGCGCCATGCCTGTGACTCCATACAAGTTCAAGTTCAAACTCCCGAGTGGTAGTCAAGTGGTGTTCAAGGCCACGCAAAGCCTCCTCCTCTTCTGTATCCTCTTCTTTGTCACCACTTCATCCTCATGGAACAACCTGAGGTTCTCTACACATGTCCTGTCCTTGCCGGCCTGTGTGTCCTTGCTCAGGCTTTTCCTGGAAGGTCCATCCCTACCTGCTCTGCATACTGAGTTCTCATTCATCTTCTCAGCCTCAGCTCAAATTCCCACCTCCTCTTGGAAGCCTTCCCAAGGCTCTCCGCTCCCTCCTGTGAAGGCCTCTGTTTGCATCTTGCTTGCAGCTTCTTGAAGTCCTCTGTCTTGTTTTTAGTTCTTTGTACATCTTTCTTTCCCACGCAGGAGGCTGCATGCTCCTCAAGGACTCAGGTCCTGTTTTGGTATTTCCAGGCGTTCTGCAGTAATAGAGGTTCAATGTCATCTTTGCTAAATAAACAGGTGGGTGTGTGGCTGCTGCTAAAGCCGATGGTCCCTACTTGGCCACTGAGGTCAAAGCTGGCCAGCCTATCAGATGGAAGGACTGAGACTGTCAGGATCTTGCTCCCTGCTAGCACCCAAGGGAGGTGACAGTGCTCCAGGGGCACAGCAGATGTGGGGGCATCCTGCCCACGTGCCGATGTTGGCATCCCCTTATAATGCAGACTCAACACAGGGGCTCTGCTCCAGCCTTCAGGTGCACATTCGCTTTCCCCAAGTGCTCCGCAGGAGAGGCGAGTCTGGGGAACGTCCTGCATGCAAACCCCATGCTGCTTCTGTGGCCTGCGTTGGTGTATTACTCTTTGGAAGTCCTTACATTTGGAATCATTTGCATTTACCTTGAAGACAGAAGCTAGGATGTTCTCTGAGACTTCAGAGTGGGAAGTCAGAAAATGACTTAATAGCTTAGGAAGATAATATTTGCCAAGAGTTTATATTTTAAAAAAAGCCAGGGCCTTTTAAGATAATGGATTTAGAGGCCTCCTTTAACCTCTCCAGACACACACATTTTTAACCATGTAAAAAAAATGCTTATTTATTAGCTCTACGTCCTTTTCCTCTTCACTGGTCTTCTCTTATTCTGAGAATCGCCCTGAAATCAGACAGAGGTTTAGAATTTCTGATCACTGCTTTAAAAAGTCAGGGCATATACATTGTGCCAAGCCCAGCACTAATCCCATGTCTGTGACTTCAGTGTGGCTGCGTGGGATTTAGGTGTTGAGTCAGTAGGGGGAGAAAAGCAACGAGGCCTTTTCCCTCTTAAAGATGAAGATACTCATATCCGGTGTTTGCACAGTGTTTTTGTAGCTGTTATCATATTTGCTTCTTAAGGCTAAGGAGGTTTGAAAGAATGATCCCATTTTATGCGAAGAAAATTAAGGCTCAGGGAAATTGAGTGCTTCATCCAATGTCATGCAGCTTTAGCGGTAGAGCTGGGATTTATGCCCAGTTCTTTTGACGAGTGTTCAGTGCCACTTCTGACAGGACCGAAATCTGCCTGTAATTGCAATCCAGCACTCCTTTAAACACCTACTTCCTGTCTCCTGCCCCCGTATAAACATCTTGTATCGTTTATCTCAGCTGGTTGTCAGCTAGCCTCTGGAAGGGGACAGCGGCTGAAAATAGCTTATGGTGCAACACTTCCCAAAGAGATCTAAGTTTTCCCCAAGAATTAATAAAACAAAAGCTAAGTTGGGGGAGTTTGGGGTTTGGTGACAGATCATTGTCGCATCGCTTTGGTGGCCAAGGGATGTGCTTGGCGTCCCTGGTGACAACCACCTAGGTAAGCATGTCTTTTCACAGGTCTGAACCCTCGGTGTTGATGGCCCGAGAGAAAAGAAGGGAGGAGCAGCCGACCGGGCGCCTTATGAACCATTTCACATCGTGGGCCTTGGCAGGTTCCGGGGGGCAAGAAGCCGGAGCGCCTGGGTCAGGTGGCCTCCAGGCTGAGCGGCGTGGCTTTTCAGCTAGACTCTCCGCTGTTCTCTCACCCACTTGGACGAGGCCAAAGAAAAAAAACAACCTGTTTCTTTATTAATGATGCTCTCTGCAGGGTTAGATTAAGCGCTGATTAAAGGCAGATGCTTCCAAAGTATAAATGTAAGTACCATCTCAGTCACTTCTCCGGTTACAGGGTTTCCTACACGATTCTTTAAAATCACTTTGGCTGTGTTCCCATTTGCCTTCCTCAACACTCTCCACCCAGCTTCCGAGCTGCCCCTCCCAGAAGGCCTCCAACTGCCAGGAGCAGAGGCTCAGGCTCTGTGAGACTTGCTCCGTGGAGAGCTTTGAGAGGGGCTGCTGTCCGGAGCCGCCTTCCCAAGGCAGGTAAGTCCTCTGGGCCGGTGGCATCCCTGTTCTTCTGGGCTTTCGAGGCTAGACCTGTCACTATGGAACTTGCTCTGTGTTTTCCATCAGGATGGAGTACAGGCCTCTTGTAACCACGTCCTACTCAGATCAGGGACCAGGTACAAGATACACGGCTCGGGTGATGGGGTCCATCGGGTGCTTCTCCTCCATTCAAGTGCTCTGAGAAGACGTGGGGCCAGGGGGACGGGAGATGGCTGCCTGGCCTGATAGGTGCTCGCAACACCGGACTTCATGTCAGGAATTGGGTTTTTCTAGAAAAGATGTGCTCAAGTCTTCTATCCTGAGACTGCAGTGCAGACCCTCCAAATAGTTTCTGAGTTCCCTGTGGCCAATTAACTTAATCAGAAATTAATGTGTACTTAAAAAAAAATTTTTTTTTTTCTGAAGAGGTAGTAAGCTCATCAACCTGGGATTGATTTTGGATTGAGATCAATGAAAGTCTATTCATGTTCGTTTGTTTTCTGATCTTCTTGTGGGATCTAGGAAGGAGGAAGGGGCCATTATTTATTTGTAACCTGTGTTAATGGACATGGTTTGTGTGTCATCAGAGGTAAGATCTTGTTGTTCAGACCACCATCCAAAATGGACAAAGGGGTGTCTTATAGGGTACGTTACCATCGGGCTGTCTGGCTTGGGTGGATGAGACAGTGTCACGGTGGGGGTGGTGGGATGCCCGAGGGAGTGACGTGTGAGGCTGTGGCAGTAAGGCTGATGTCCTGGGAAGCATGTCACACAGTGAGGATGTCATAGACCCCACCCAGCCCAGCTGGAAGCTGTGTGGCTTTCTCCTCCAGACTCCCTTCTCTCACCTTCTTGGGTTGTCTTAGCTTGGACTATGAAGAACTAGGCAGGTAGGTGGATTGCACAGTGGTGATTACTTGGGATTGAGATTCTCTGGCACTTCCGTATGTGATCTTAGGCAAGCCTCCCAATTCCTTTACGTCCTCGTGCTTTCTTCTGTAGAATGGGGGCAATATAACAATATCTACCTTGTAGATTTCCTGGGAAGTTAGGAGAGATTATGAGAGATGATCCATCTAAAGCATTTGACCCAGTGCTTGGCCCATAGTGTATAGCTTTTATTAACCGCAGTGTTGCGTCTCAGGTTGTGTGGACCAGATCCACATCGAAAGGCTTTGGGTTGCAAACCTTTGGTGACTTGCCCAATGGCCTCCCCTACTGGTTAGGGTCAAGTGTGAGGGTCGGTTTGTCCTTTCTCCTACTAACAGAGAGAGCTGGAGAGAAACTCTAGCCAAGGAAGGTATAAGGTTAAAACCCCTGCCTCTTAAGAGAAGGCCACAAATAATTCACCTTCATTCCAGATGAACATTTCCTTTCAGAAACCCCTCAAGGTTAATATTTATCTCATGAGATTGTTCTGAGGCTTAACGGAGATAATGTGTGCTAGCACACTTAAAATTTTACCTGGAACAGGGTAGATGCCATTAAGTGATACCTATCTTTGCAAAAATGTTTGCAATATCACATTAATTGAAAAGTTCACGAGATAAAATTGCCTATGCATGACAATGCCAGCAGTGTACATATGTGGAAAAAAGACCGCGGAACAGAAATATACCAAAATGTTAAAACTTGCATGTGCTAGGTGGCTTTGGTTTGTGGGCGATCATTTCCTTTTCTTGTTTTCTAAATTTTATTTAATGGATGATTCCATCAGTCAGAGCCCTGGCAGGAAGCAGATGGCACATTCAAACTGGGCATTTCGAGGATATTTTATTAAAGGGACTTTTTTTTTTTTTTTAAAGGTACAGGCAGAGCTCAGTAGCAGCAACCGGTGAGGGTGCAGTTCTCAGGGGTGGTGAGAATGGGGTGCCTTACACCCACATCTGAAGGGGCCGGGGGAGGGAGGTGTTACAGAACCAGAGAGAGCCGTGTGGATGGGCCACCGGGCAGGAGCCGTGGCGCATGGCCGCCACTGGGGAGAGAGCTGGGAAGGAAAACCCTGACCTCACTCTCCACCATTCTCTGGGTCTCTTGCTGGTGCCTCCCACTGGCCAAACGGAACCAGAAGCCAGAATTTAGGGGCTCCCACTGAGGGGTCCATGTGGATCAGCTGCACAGGCACTGAGCAAGGAGGAGAAGGACAGGGAGAGGCTTGGAGCGCAAACTGCAGATGTGCAGCACAATGAGGTTACTCAACTTTTATAATGACTGGTAGAGTCATAAAGAGGGGAGAAAGCCGCTTGCTACCCTCAGTGTTTTCACACATGCTCACACCTCCCTCCATCCTCCCAGCTCAGTGGTTTCCGATTCTTCATAACCACGTTGTCCTCTGGGCTCCCACAGCACCTCGGGTTCCCCGCTAGTGCAGCCGTATTCACTGTGTGGTTTCAGCCTCGGTCCCTGACTCACCCAGGTGCCCACCCCACTGTAAGACCCTTGGGGCCTGGGATGGTGTTTTAAATCATTTTGCATTGCCCGTGCCCAGAGCATGAATGAGCGAGCAATCGGAGTTCAGATCTAATGCCTCTGTAAGGCTTGTAGATTGGACACAAAGCCCGGAGTGACCTGATCTTAACTGCAAGTGAATTCCCTGAGTAATTTAAGCTCTCTGCTTAGGGAATGAAGCTTCAGCCCTGTTTCCCTGGATGGGAGCTTGTTTTTTATCTGGCAAGCGTGGGCCTGTGGGCCTGTGAGCCTGCTGAGGGCCAGTCCTTAGAGGAGCAGGGACAGAGCCCCCTCTGACGGGGAGCCCTCCAGCCAGTCTAGGGCATCCCCTCGGGGAGGTCTGGCAGAGCCTTCTGGGGGGGGGCGGGGGGGGGCTCCTGGTCTCTGTGGTTTCCCTATCACATCATAATTCACACGGCGCTGGCCTCCTGCTTTGGACTTCAACTTGAGATTCTGCTTGCTTCCTTTAGGACTCAAGTTAGTTTAGAGCCTGTCATTGTACCTGATATTTTGACTCTCTGTTTTAAATCCGAGGATGCTTGGAGGCCTGGAAGGATTTTTAGTCTTTTAGCAAATCTGTAAAAGTGACACTTAGGTGTACATAATTCCAATAACTCAGAAGGAAGAAATGCTGGGAAAGGTATCACATGAAAAATAAAATGACTCCCCGCCCCGCCCCCCCCTTGCCTATCTCCTCCATCCCACTTTGAACCCCTTCAGTGTTTCAGTGTTCTGGTTGTTGTCTAGCTAACTCGAACTGATCCTGTTAATGCTTTTATTTCTTGAGTTATCAAGTTTAAGTAACAGTTATTGAATTGCCCCTGTGCAAGATGAGGAATTTAGTGTACTGACGGTAATCCTTCTTCCGTACCCAGGATTCCTTCAGTTTCGGCTACTTAGCATATTTTTAATTTGGTCTTGCACTGGATTACCTGCGTAATTTTCAGGGATAGACTTATACTTGTATTGCTTGATCCACAGACCTTCTATAGAATGTCTTGATTCTTCAGGTGCTTAGGATGAGGAAACTGTAGCTTTGAGCATCCCTTCATCTTTGCTCTCCAACTCCAGCTTGCAATACAATTTTATAACATTTATGTCATTTGAATTCTATTCTGTAATTGTAATTAATTCTGCTTTATCTATAGGATGATTGTTAAAATAAAAAACTGGTGTATAACTTTTATGATATAATGAATTTGTAGCTTCTAGTCTCTAAAACCAATATTTGGTATCTTATTTGGACCCATAGAGATGCGAATGGACTCTGATGTCACTGACCTTCTGTTTCATGAAGGAGAATGTCCTAAGTGTCAGGGTCAAATGGACTTTTTCCCCTCTTCTGTCAGCTGCTCAAGCCATTTAGTCAGCTTCATACGTAAAATCTGACTTTCTGAAGAGCTGTTGTTTTGATGGAATTTCTAGTTACCTTTCTTTTTTACCTATTAAGAAACCACTTGCTTAATCATATTCCTTGTGACAGAGAACTTAACTTATACTTGAAAGGTTTTTCTTAGGGCTCTCTGACTTCTAGTTCTTCTTAGATCAATTGCTTTTTAAGCTGATCGTAGTGCAGTTATCCTGGAATTTTTTTTTTACTGCACTCTTGGGTTTGGTACACTATGTTTTGGAATTCATGTGCCCATCATTTTTGAGATTCTGTTTTCATTATTTGGAAGCATATACCCAAATAATTTTTTTTTTTGTAAAGAATCACTCAGTGTCTGCAAACCTTGCCGTCATATTTGATTATTAGTAAAGCTTGAGAAAGATTGCACTGTAGCCAATTTTTCAACCAATTTTTCCGTGCAACGCAGTCTACTTGCTATATAGAAAAATTCTCAGCGTCAAGTATCTGGGGTATAAATTTCACAATGAAGATTTGAATTGTTCCAAATGTTACCAATTATGCATACTGATTTTATTAATTTATTAATTGAGTTAATTTTGCATGCACAGGCTTTATTTCCACAGTCCAATTTTCCTGAGTCTACTTTTATTAAAAATATTTGATTCATCAATGTTTTTCAATTATAAGACAATTTTACTGTGTGTGATTTATTTTTTCAGATTTATTTGAGTTGATAATTTTTATAAAGTCCTCTTTTTTATTTTTTTATTTTTATTTTTTATTTGAGAGAGAGAGAGAGAGCATGAGCGAGGAAGGGGGGCAGAGGGAGAGGGAAAGAGAATCTTAAGCGGTATCCGCCCTCAACACAGAACCCAATGTTGGGCTTCATCTAATGACCGTGAGAATATGACCTGAGCTGAAATCAAGAGTCAGACACTTAACCGACTGAGCCACCCAGGGTCCCCTAAAGTCCTCTTGTTCCTAGGTCAATTTTTGTAGTTTTCAATGTTACCTTTAACATGTGGTTCTTTAGTTATTTCCACGTCTATAACAAATTTTATTTATTTATTCATTTTTAATTCAAATTCAAGTTAGTTAGCATACAGTGTAGTCTTGGCGTCAGGAGTAGAACCCAGTGATTCATCTCTTATGTGTGACACCCAGTGCTCATCCCAAAAAGTGCCCTCCTTAATGCCCATCACCCATTTAACCCATCCCCCCACCCGCCTCCCCTACAACAACCCTCAGTTTGTTCTCTGTATTTAAGAGTCTCTTATGGTTTGCACCCCTCCCTGTTTTCATCTTATTTTTTTCCCTTTATGTTCATCTGTTGTTTTCTCAAATTCCACATATGAATGAAATCGTATGATATCTGTCTTTCTCTGACTGGCTTATTTTGGTTAGCATAATACACTCTAGTTCCATCCATGTTGCTGCAAATGTCAAGAATTCATTCTTTTTCATCGCCAAGTGGTATTCCATTGTATATTATATATATATATATATATATATATATATATATATATATATATACCACATCTTCTTTATCCATTCATCAGTCGATGGATGTTTGGACTGTTTCCATACTTTGGCTATTGTCAATAGTGCTGCTATAAACATTGGGGTGCATGTGCCCCTTTGAATCAGCATTTTTGTATCCTTTGGGTAAATTCCTAGTATTGCAATTGCTGGTTCGTAGGGTAGCTCTATGTTTAATTTTTTGAGGAACCTCCATACTGTTTTCCAGAGTGGCTTCACCAGCTTGCATTCTCAACAGCAGTGCAAAAGGTTTCCCCTTTTTCAGCATCCTCGCCAACATCTGTTGTTTCCTGAGTTGTTCATTTTAGCCATTCTGACAAGTGTGAGGTGCTATCTCATTGTGGTTTTGATTTGCATTTCCCTGATGATGAGTGATGCTGGGCATCTTTTCATGCATATATCTGTAAACAATTTTAATGTGTGCAGTTTTTATTTTGTGTTACTTATTTCCATTAAGTCTCTTTTCTGCTAGAACCTGGGTGAAATATGCTTAGGGTCAGAACAACAGGGTCAGAGTATACAGTTTCTTCTTTAATAGTCTCCTTATTATGGTAGCAGTCCTGTATTGGATTCCTTGCGGTAACTTAGCGTAAGCTTTTGCCATCCAGGGTCTTTCTATGCTCATCTATTTTCCAGGATCAACTAGCATCCATAGGCTGTTGACTGCAGAGGACTTCATCCCTGTCTCAAATGTCTTTCATGAGCTCCAGAACCAAATACAGTAGAGTCTCACATAGTCCCACTTTATTTATACAAATTCAATAATATATGTTTGTGAGAGAGAAGGAAGTGGAATGGAAGAGAAGAGGATTGGAGGGGTGGGAAGGGAGAGAGAGTAATTTAAATTGTGTGGCCAATTCCATCATCCAGGCATATCCATAAAGAGCTTAATGCTGAATGGATGGGACAGAATGCAGTGAATCTAGGTTCCATATGTCATTTCAGTTGACATATGACTCACACTGTGGGCATTGAATTACCCTTAGTGTGTTTAAAGACACATATGTTGCCTTTATCATGGCCCTTAAACACAACCTGACCACTCTGTTTGTGGATAACTGAAGGGTGACTGGTTCCGGCACTAGAAGAAAAACTGGCCATGTTGACCTCGTTGACCAGTGAGTTGGGATGTCTCTTCAGTCTGGTGCCTTCCTGAGGGATTTCCAAGAGAAACTTGACTATGCTTTTTTTTCTTATATGCTATATTCAGAGGCTAATGTGTAAGCTATGATTGCCCTGTATTCAAATGCCTCCTGGCTCTCTCTACTTGCAGGTTCATAAACAGCTTCAGCTTTATCTGTTTTAAACTCAATTTATTCCCCCAAAGCTTCTTCCTTCCCTAGTGCTCTCTGTCTGAGTGAGTGGCACCTCTGACCAAGCCATTGGTGCCCAAGCCGGGAACCTCAGCTCCTTCCTGTCCCTCGAATCTTTCCCTCACCATGGCTATTTCGAAAGTGACTCTCCAATCTACCCACTCCATTAGGTCATCCTCAGTGGTTGTGATCATTGCAACAATTTCTTCAGTTCTACCTCCTCACCTCTTTCAGCCCCTGTCCCAAGTCCTATCTATTCTCATGAGTAAGAGGGATTTTTTTTTTGAAACCCTGATAGTGTTACTCCTCTGTAACAACAACAACAACAACAACAACAACAACAACAGTAGCAACTCACTCTTTAGCAACCCCCCATTACCGTCAGGGTGAGGTCCATGGTTTTCACTAGGATTCTAGGGTCCCACATCCTCTCTCAATGCTGACTGGGGCCTTATCTGGCCATTTTACAATGGCAGATAGAACTTGTTGATGGACATCATGTTCTTTTTCACCCACGGGTCACTGCACATGCTGCTTGTTTCCCCTACCATACTCTAATGTCCTCCTTTTTGCTTATCTATGTCTTACATATCCTTCAGGTTTCAGCTGAGACATTAAAGCTTTGGGAGACCATCCTGATTCCCCAAGACTGGTTAGACGCCTAGCCCATGCACAGACATAGTACCCTCTCTTTCTCCCTATAACAGCATCTGTGTTACTCTTATAATTTCCTGCCTTTTATCTGTCTTCTCCACTTACACCAGGAGAGCATAACTTGTAGGACCAGGAGGAGGGACTGTTGTGTTTTTCCATTAGTGCCTACCACTGTTCTTAGAGCAGACACCATGCATGTGGTTGCTGAATGAACAAACCAGGGCTATGTTGGATTACTCGTAATTCTCTGGAGTGCCTTGGAAGTCAATCGTAGATTGGTATTCAGGTAAATAAGAAAGGAAGACGATGCATGGCATGGGAAGTAAAGGCATTTAACATGAGCCCTACTGCCTTTTCTCATAGCCTACTTTTTTGTTTCTTTAAATGTTTACTTATTTTTGAGAGAGAGCGAGAGAGCGAGAGAGCGAGAGCGCAAGTGATCAGGGGAGGGGCAGAGAGAGGGGGAGACACATAATCCCAAGCAGGCTCCAGGCTCTGAGCTGTCAGCACAGAGCCCGATGCGGGGCTCAAACTCACCAACTGTGAGATCATGACCTGAGCTGAAGTTGGACGCTTAACCAACTGAGCCGCCCAGGTGCCCCTTTCAGAGCCTACTTTTAAACTTGAAGCTATAGAGAAAGTCCTTGTAGAAGGGTTGTCAGGGATAGGGGCCAGTACAGCTATTATCCCATGGTAGAGCGACCCTGTTAGTGTTGGCAAATCATTTCTGCTTTCTTGGATCCTTACTTCTGCCAGGTGTGGGTTTCAGAAGTAAGAGAGTTGGCATGGAATCAGAGGTGTTAGCGTAAATGTTCTTGCCTGTGCTTATGGCCTTTTTGTTTCCATTTCATCATATTTTAAGAACTTTGTTGACCAAATGTGAGAAGATGTGTGCACTTAATAGTTTTGATTTTGCAGCTCATACTTATGTCCCACTTGATTCCCTATTTTTTCCTCTCCTGTTCACACTATGGCCACTTAGTCACCATCTGCAGGCCCCATTTCAGTAGTTTAGCTGGTTCAGTCTTACTGTGTTGCTCAATGCTTGGGTCTCAATTTTAGAGACTGGGCTTCTTCTGCCCACTGTTCCTGAACTTAACTTTCCACTTATATCTAGGTCCTCCAGGAATGATGGCCTGCTTTGGTCTTCCCTGCGCCCAGAATTCCTGCTGTATCCACAATGGTGGTCACCTCTGCTGGCCTGCCCCACAATCAGTGAGCTCCCAAGCCCCCTCACCTCACCCAATCTTATAGCTCCCCATGACATCACCCCTAAGGAGCAGAATTCCAGGGCAGGCTGTGTGATTTCTATCTTCCAGAGCTCTCTGAGGATCTGCTGCTTATCTCTGTCCCGAGGATGAAAATGGATGACAGGTGCTACCCGGTGATCTTTCCAGATGAACGAAATTTCCGTCCCTTCACTTCGGACACCCTGGCTACAATTGAGAAGCGGATTGCCATCCAAAAGGAGAAAAAGAAGTGCAAAGACCAGACACCAGCAGAACCCCAGCCTCGGCCTCAGCTTGACCTAAAGGTCTCCAGGAAGTTGCCCAAACTCTATGGCAACATTCCCCATGAGCTGATAGCAAGGCCCCTGGAAGACTTGGACCCGTTCTACAGAAATCATAAGGTAGTCGGATGGGGTTCTGGGGTGTTCTAGCCATGCAGTTATAACTGGTGTTACAAGAACCTCCGAACATTGATCTTGGGGTTTGCAGGGGTGTCTGTCCTCCTTTGCTGTCACCACTTGTCATTGCCTCCATAGTCCTGAGACCCTCTTTCAGTCTTCATCTTCTCTCTGTAATGCATGTCTTGGCGAAGAAGAGAAGGTCCAGGGGGCAGCAGGAAGGTTAAAAGAAAAACAGAAAACATAAATGGTGTCAGGAAAGAGGACTGGACTAGCAGTCACAAAAATTAGGTGTAGGCCATTTAAGTGACTGGCTTTTTGACTTTGGATAAATCCCTAATCCTCATTCTTCTAATCTGTAAAATGGGAATAAAGCATGCTTCCTACAACATGGACAGGCCATGGAAGCACTTATAAACTGTAACGCATTATACTGATATGAGACATGAATATCACTGTCCAGGAACGTCCAATTCAGTAATAAGTTTTCCTTGAAAAACTCCCCAGCTATAGGCTTTTTAGGCTATTAAATGAGAATTCTGGAGGTTGGAACCATACACCAACATGATGCATAATAGAAGTTCAATAAGTGATGTTCAAGAATATGGTAATCAAGTGGGCAGGTGGAGATTTTGCATAAATCCCATGCCGATATGTGATAGGCTTGCTATTTAACCTACCTGAATATAGTTGTTGCAGGGAAATTCTAGTAAAAGTTCTTTAAAGGGGCTCCTAAGTGAGGAAATGTGAGCTCTGGGCTCCTCTGATGGCTGCTTGGAAGCCTGGGACAGTGAGGACGGTCCTCTGCAGACCATCCGGAAAAGCTCAGAAGACCTTGCCATAATAATCCCATTGTGTGATCCAGCAGCGAATGGAAAACCCACCTCACCAGACTGAGGGCAGAGAGGAAGGAAGTTTGGGTAGAAGTCCTAGAAATATGAGATGCTGAGACCATTCTCTGCTGGCAACCATGAGAAATTGATCTCTCCAGAGAAATATTGCCTGGTATGTTACCTTGCATTGGGACAGACTTAGGGTTACCAGACCAAATGGGAACTGTGTGTATAGAGGAAAGTGGGGTGTGAGTGGGAAAGACAAGAAAGAAGAGGAGAGATGAAGGAACGAAAACACCCCAATATTTCTCCTTCTTCTTATGCCCCAGAATCCCAGGGGCTTCTTGGAGGCAGAGTTGTTAAATGCGAATTGATTTCTGCAGGCCTTCTGCTTCAAGGCTGGAGCAGGTGGCAGCTTGGTATGCTGCAGACAGTCCTGGGAGGACAGGTTCTGTTCCAGCCTGGCTGAATGTTCTAGGACTATCTATCTCTTCTCAGCTTGGGCTCTCCCTTTAAATTAGAAGACACGATACTTTTTTAGAGCTCTGCACACCCATGACCCCGCATGGCTGGTACTCTCAGCAGTCATGTGAGGTATATGTGATAGTTAGCTCTCCACCTCATAAATGAGAATCCAAAGACTGGATGGGGAAGAGGATTATGACAGGTCAAGCAACCAGTAAGGGATGAAGCTGGGCCCTAAACCCAAGGGCTCTTTCGATAGTCTAAGGCCACTTCCTGTCTTTTGAAGCTTCCATTTTGAAGAGCTACAGAGAAAGGGGTGGAGATATGTCAGCAAGAAGACAGAAGGAGCAGGTCCCTATCATTTTAATAATTTAAACCCTGGTGAGTATAGTTAAATACACCATTAGCTGAAATATTTAAAGCAGTGAGAGATGGCATTAATAAAATATCAAGGGGCACAGAGACAGAGCCGTATCATGCCACCTATTAATCTGGGGTGACCTGCCTCAAGGAGGGGTTTGCTCTCTGCCCTAAAATTGTCTTTCTAGCCAAAGGAAGGGCCCAGAATCCCTAAAGTGGGTCTTGGGCTCCTGAGCTCATAGCTTTCAAAGAAGCCTGTGGCCCATTTCCTTTTGTTATGGAGGCAACAGAAAATATCCTGCCCCATTTTTTCCTGCCGCCAGATGGCCAGCAGACAAGTAAGTTCCAGCAACTCAGCAAAGGGAGGTTGATGGTTGGCAGTGGCTGAAGTTCTGGTACCTCAGCCAAGGCAGCACCCACCCTGCTATATTGGGCCTTGGCGACAAGGCCTGTCTTTCCTGTATAAGAACATACTGGATTACATGCCAAGTAGTACTTTTGCAGATCTGAAAGGAGCAGAGACATGGGGAAACAGGAATGACCCTCATTCTGTGAAGGCTTTTGTAACAAACAGCCTTGGGGACATGTAAGGGGACAGCCAGATTATAGCTAAATGGAAAGAAGGAGGTTTCGGGGGGTTGATGTGAGACCCTGTGAGTGATGGGTTCTTCTGCAGGCACTGCCTCATTCCTAGCTCCCAGGAAGAATTGGGCACACGTCTGGTGTTGTCTTCAGTGGAGCCCAGTGGGCATTTTGGATGGGACAGTGTACCACTTAGCAGATCTGTCCGGGGTTCGGCATCCCTAGACTTACCCACTAAAGACCAGTAGAGCCTCCAGTCGTTGTGACAGACAGCCAAAAACACCCACATGTATTTCCAGACGCCTTCTGTAGGGCCTCCCCCACCAGTTGGGAACCGGAGGCAGATTTGCTCACACGTCAGTGGGGAGAATGGGAGAGCAAGTCTGGGAAGCTTGATGACTTTTTCTGTTGAAGATCCTCAGGGTTGGAATTGATCGGCAGACTATCTCGCGTAGAACTGCTCAGGTACAGCAACACAGACTCCCCGGGTCCCTGACTGTTCTAACCTTTGTTACGAAGCTCTTATTCGTAATCAAAATAATTTAAAATAATCTGCTGAATGTGAGTGTTCAATACTACTCCCCATCTCTTCAAGTTCCCTCCTAGTTCTTATCTCTCTAGACGGAGACACAAGACGAAGGGTTTTGCTGGTGTCCAGAGTCACAGCGTGGGCCGGTTGGAAAGTGCCTCAGGCTACAGAGTGACAGTAGCCCAATCAGAAACTGTCATGATCATGATAAGCCAAGCCACGCCTCAGTCCGCGGTCCCACTGAATTTCCTCTGAATGAACTAACTCGCGATAAATGTTGTTCCGTCACTGCATGTAATTCTTGTGGCATTTGTTTGCTTGTCTTCGCAGACGTTTATGGTGTTGAACAAAAAGAGGACCATCTATCGCTTCAGTGCCAATCGTGCCTTGTTCATATTTGGGCCTTTCAATCCAATCCGAAGTTTAGCCATTAGGATCTCAGTCCATTCATATCCTTTCGTGGCATCTTCCGCCAAGTCCAGGTCATGTGAAAAGTGCCAGAGCCCCAGACTGAGGGGAAGTAGCTGATTCTTGGAACCAATAATGGCAGAGTGCCTGCGGCTGCATGGCGGGGGCTGTGCTTTTACTGCGTGTGAACAAGGCTTGGCCCTGCCCTGGGATCCTGTGACCTCAGAAGGAGACGGGCCAAAAGGCGGGCAATTTCTTCAGTGGATCGGGCAGTTTGGGAGCGGTAGTGTGGAGAGGCACCGCTGTGCTTTGGAGGCATCCAGGGGGACTTCCCGGAGAAAGGAACATCTAGGTTGGGGCCCAGACAAAGGTGGCAAACCATCTACCTGTCTCTGTATATACCTGCTAACGGTGTTGTGTTGGACCTAGACAGAATTTATTTTTTTTTTAATTTTTTTTTAACGTTTTATTTATTTTTGAGACAGAGAGAGAGCATGAACGGGGGAGGGGCAGAGAGAGAGGGAGACACAGAATCGGAAGCAGGCTCCAGGCTCTGAGCCATCAGCCCAGAGCCGGACGCGGGGCTCGAACTCACGGACCACGAGATCGTGACCTGAGCTGAAGTCGGACGCTTAACCGACTGAGCCACCCAGGCGCCCCGGACCTAGACAGAATTTAAAGCTTTATGGAAACATTCTGTAATGTGGGAAGTCCAGATCTCTGGCTTCTTTTGAAAAACGGAACCTCTCTCAAGGCTCAGCCTATAGTCCTAGCTGGCAAAAATCGGTGTAGTGAGGAACCACTGCCTGTTTTAGAGGGGCCATGCAACCTCTGCTTCACCACCTCTCCACCCCTCTCTGTGGCCCATTTTACCCATTTAAAGGACTCCCGAGACTCTTAAGGCTTTGAGTTTGCAACCTCAGTCTTAAGGATAAAGATAGGAGGGGATTATTGAGCATTCCTGCTGTGTGCAGGGGGTGGTGGAAGATGCCAGGCAGTTTTAGACTGGGGGAGGTCAGAAAGACATGGACTGGTACATGTATTGAAGTACTGGGGGGATGGGAAGGAATAACTGTTCAGGTTGGCTTCCCTAGAAGCAGAATCTGAGATGGGGATTCTTATTTAATCCCCATCTTTAATATTATTATTATTTTTAAAATTTTTTAATGTTTATTTATTATCGAGAGACAGAGAGAGACAGAGCATGAGCAGGGGAAGGGCAGAGAGAGGGGGAGACCCAGAATCCGAAGCAGGCTCCAGGCCCCGAGCTGTCAGCACAGAGCCCGACGTGGGGCTGGAACCCACGAGCCGCGAGATCATGACCGGAGCCGAAGTCGGACGCCGAACCGACTGAGCCACCCAGGCGCCCCCCCCATCTTTATTATTTAATTATTTAATACTAAATGATGACTTAGTAGAGGAGTTGCCCTCTGGAGAAGGAAAGAGGGAAGCAGGATGGAGAGAAAGAGGAGCAAACAAGGATGGGGTCTCAGCTGAGCCCACATCAGCTGGAGTCCACCAGGAGCTCTAGAGCACCGATTACGTCGCAGAGGAAGCCCACCTGGAAGCGAGGGCCAGCTTTTCTCTACGTCTCAGTCAGTCAGACATGAGGGAGGGAGTTGTAGCCCTCCAGGTGAAGGGGCTGCCTTTTGGCTGAGGACAGTTCTTCAGGGGAGGGGACAGGTGTGGGCAGTCGCCCGCCAACACGCACCGTCCGCAGACAGGTTGCACCTGCGGCCAATGGGGCCTGGAGGTATGCCCGCAGCCTCCACTGTGACGGATGACCCGGGCCACCCTGAAGTGTACCTGCCTTAACAGACAGCGGTTACATTGTTCAGCATGTTCATCATCTGCACCGTCATCATCAACTGCGTGTTCATGGCCACCGCCTGTGGGAAGGACAACAGCAACATATATACCGACAATGCCGAGTAAGTGTTTGTCCTGCGCTCATCCAACCTAAGGTTTGGAACAAATACGCCTAAACGACCTGTGATTAGATCAGAGTTCAGCTATACAGAGAAAGACAAAGTCACCCATGATCCCAACTTCCCAGTGCAAATGTCGGAAGGGTCCCTTTTAGTTTGGTACACATATTTTTAACAATTATTTTTAAAGACCTCAAAAATAATAAGCAGCACACTTACAACTTTTATGTCTAGCTTTTAAGAGGTTTTCTTTGTGTTTGTAGAGGCTTTATAGGAATCTGCTTTTATGGTAATATAACATTCTATCAGGTGAATAAACCATAATTTACTTAACCGTTCTAGTATCTTACTCCTATAAATATCACTGCAACAAGCATCTTTTTTGCATAAAGCTACTTTTCAAAAATGATTACTTTTCTTAGGGTAGAGTCTTAGAAATGGGCTTACTAGATCAAAAGTACATTTCAATGCTTGAAAAACATATGGGGACAAAATGTTTTCCAAAAGGTTTGGGATAGTTGTTAATTTATAGAGTTAACAATATTTCCATTTCCCATGTATCATTTTTGCTTTTTCCCTGGTGAGTTTGAGTGAGTTCTTCCTATAATTAAAATATTAACTTTTTGTAATTTTTAGTTGGCTACTCAGTAATGCAAGTTAATTTTTCAACTTAGAAAGTTCTATATTTTGATAAGTATTCTCTTATCAAAGAGAATGTTGTCCTAGTTTTTCTAATTTAACATATTTGCTGCTTTAGTCTTTCAGGAATGTATTGAATAATTGAGAGAATAATAAGAAATCACTTATTTTATTCACATATTTTTATCCCATATTTAACTTAACTGTGTGATAGAAACCATCACGGTCAACATGCAGAACGTACAGAACATTCCAGACACTCTAAAATTTCCACTTGGCAGTCAATCCCTTGACCCCCGCTTGCAACCCCAGACAAATACTGATCTGCCTTCTGTCACTCTAGACCAGTGTTGCCTTTTCTAGAATTTAATATAAATGGACTCATATAATGTATATGATACCATACTTTCCTATCTGGCTTCTTCCACTTAGCATGTTTTGAGATGCACCCGTGCTGTTGTTTGTATCACTAGCTTTCCCCCTCCTTGGTGTTGAGTTGTATTCCTTTGTATGAGCATATCACAATTTGTTTTCCCGTTCACCTGTTGATGGACATGTGGGTTGTTTCTAGTTTTGGGCCATTATGAATAAAGCTGCTAAGAACATTTCTGTATAAAAGTCTGTTTATGGGGATCACCTGGGTGGCTCAGTCGGTTGAGCATCTGACTCTTGATCTGGGGTCAGGTCATGATCCCAGGGTCGTGAGACAGAGCCCCATGTTGGGCTCTGTGCTGGGTGAGGAACCTGCTTAAGATGCTGTCTCTTCCTCTGCCCTTTACCCTGCTCATGCTCTTTCTTTTTCTCTCTCTAAAAATTGAATTAATTAAGTAGGTAAGTAAAAGTCTTTTTGTAGATATATGTTTGCATTTCCCTTGGATAAATACGTAGGAGTGGAATTGCTGTGACATATGTGAAGTATATGAGTGAGTAACTTTGTAAGAAATGGCCAAACTTCTCCAAAGTGGCTGGACTGTTTTACATTCCTGCAATATATGAAGGTTTCAAAGTCTTTATTAATTTCATCCTTAATTTGCTCTTCTATTTCTAGCTTCTTAAGGTAGAAACTTAAATAGTTGGTTTTAGACCATTCTTCTTTTCTTGTACAATTGTATAAAGCTATAAATTTCCACTACGCACTGCTAAAGAAAGCTTCATCCCACATATTTTTTTTTTCTTTTTTTTTTTTCCCAACGTTTATTTTTATTTTTGGGACAGAGAGAGACAGAGCATGAACGGGGGAGGGGCAGAGAGAGAGGGAGACACAGAATCGGAAACAGGCTCCAGGCTCTGAGCCATCAGCCCAGAGCCTGACGCGGGGCTCGAACTCACGGACCGCGAGATCTTGACCTGGCTGAAGTCGGACGCTTAACCGACTGCGCCACCCAGGCGCCCCTTTCCCACATATTTTGATATGTTGTGTTTTTATTACCTTTTGGGTAAACATTCCCTACTTCTTCTTATAATTACTTCTTTGTCCCATGTGTTATTTAGAAGTGTGTTTTTTTCCAAATATTTTATATTTTTCTAGTTGCCTTATTGTTAATGATTTCCAATTTAATTCTATGGAAAGAATATACTCTGTAAGTTTTCAATCTTTTGAAATTAGGAGAAACTTATTTTATGGCTCTATGGGGAATGTTTCATGTGTACATGAAAAAATGTGGATTCTGCAGTTTGATATGATTGTCTGTAAATAGTCCTATTAGGTTAAGGTGGTTGATAGTGGCATTTATATATTTATCCTTTTGCCATTTCAATTAGTACTTCTATGAATTACTGAGGAGAGGCTTGAAATCTCCATCTATGATTGTGAGTTTGTCTATTATCCCTTCATTTTTAGCAAATTTTGCTTTATATATTTTTGCAGCACTGTTATTAGGCACATACAGATTTATGGTTATTATATCTTTCTGATGTATGCATTCTTTTATCAGCATGAAATGCCCTTCTTTATCTTTAGTAATATTCCTTTTAGTATTTGTTTTGTCTGAGGTTAATACAGCTACTCCAGTTTTCTTAGGCTCATTGTTTGCATGGTATATCTTTTTCCATCCTTTTACTCTCAACCCTTGTGTGTTTTTGTATTTATAGTGTATCTCTTGTAAAGAGCACATAGTTGGTTTTTGTTTTTTATGCAGTCTATTTTCTAATCTCTGCCTTTTGATGGTATATTTATTTCATTTGCATTTAATGTAATTATGAATATGCTTAAATTCAGGTCTGCTGTTTTTCTATTGCTCTCATCTGTTTTTTGTTCCTTTCCTCTTCTATTGTTCTTCCATTCCTACCTTCTTTTTTGTTAATCAGGTATATTTAGTATTTCATTTTAAATCTCTACTGTTTTTCTTTTAGATTTACTTCTTTGCATTACTTTTTAGTGATTGCTCCTTCTCTGTCCTTAAGTGGGACTTGGGTCTAGTTAAGGACAGTGAGCTTGGGGCTATGCCTTGAAGCAAGGGGCATGGATACTGCTGAGAATAGAAGTGATCCTGGGCAATATCACTGGGGAAAATGGTCTCCCATTTAGATAGTTGGCTATTCCATGTGAGGAGCTAATTGAGAGTGGAGGAGTTGCTCATTATGTACTGCAGTGTCTCTGGAAGCCTTCGTAGTCAAAGTGTAGCTGAGCCTGCTCGGCTCTTCTAGTGAGATGCAATGAGTCTTCTTTTTCCTATTAATGGAAAGCAGTGGCCCAATTGGATGCTAATCTGCTCAAAGGTCATTTTCACTACTAAAAGACCCATAAGGCAAAGATATGAAAAAACCCTTGTCTAGGCTACTAAAAGACCCATAAGGCAAAGATATGAAAAAACCCTTGTCTAGGCTGTAGGGAAGCTGCTGCTGTCTCCTGGTGGCATTTGTACTGACAATGGATGCATAAAAGTGAGGGTGGGAGGAGGAGGTTGAAAATGTTTTTACAAAAGAAGGCATGTGACTGAGTTATTAGGCCTATGGGGGGAGAGTTTCTCTAATTTTGTCAGTGTCCTTTGGTTAGAAAACTTTTAAATGGGAAATTGATTCCAGGTCTATAGCTCTCAGAGAATGAATGCCAAAGTGCCCTAGGATCAGGCGATGGTGTTCTCTTAACCTACCTGGACACCACCTGTGGCCCTGATTGGATACCCTAACCATGCTTGAACTGACAGTGACACGCTCCAGAGGGCCTCATTTGCCTGGTGGGTTGGGATCTCTCTGTCACGGAGCTCCCAAGCCCTGTTCCTTGTGGTGGGCATGGCTGTACTCCATATCAGATATCATGGTTGGTCTGCCTGTCCCTCTATTGGCCAGGCTTTGGCTGGGAGTGGGAGGTGGGAGACCAGGTGGTTAGGTAGAAATGGCAGTCAAGGGCTGCTGTCTCATTTGCCTGAGACCTAGATGGAGATTTGCAAAATCCCACAAATCTGCAATTACAGCTTTTCCCAAAATACCCTTAACTTTGTAAATTATGCCTGGTTTTTTAAAACAGTATTTCAGGGCAGACATGAATTAATCTGCTGTGTTCTTTTGTCACCTAAAAGGTGATCAGCTTAGAAAAAAAAAAAAGGCTGAAGCAGAGAGCAGCTCATAACCATTTCAGCCCTTGGATTTGGCTACTTTGGATTTTTCAAGTTTCCAAGATCTTAGCTCTTTAGCTTTGTGGGCTGACAGTGGTTGGATGTTCTACCAGAAAAGGTCCATTTCTTTTACTGTGAACCAACAGATTGTTTGAATTGATTGTTTCTGTCCCCAAAGTGGAACCCGTTTGTGTGCGTGTGCCCACGTGCACACGGACAGACCCAGCATTTTTGACAGACTGTTTTAATTGTGGTAAAATACACATTACATAAAATGTACCACGTTAACCACTTTTGAGTGGTATTAAGTACAGTCACATAGTTGTGCAACCAATTATCACCATCCGGCTCCAGAACTCTTTTCATTTTGCAAAACTGAAACTCTGTGCCTATTAAACACTAACTCCCCTCCAGTCCCTGGCAACCACCATTCTACCTTTGGTTGCTATGTATTTGACTGCTCTAGGCGCCTCACTTACGTGGAATAATACAGTATTTATCTTTTTGCACCTGGTTTATTTCCCTTAGCAGAATGACTTCAAGGTTCATCCACGTTGTAGCCTGGGTCAGGGTTTCCTTCCTTTTTAAGGCTGAGTAATATTTTTTGGTATGTACCCCATTGATCTGTTGATCCATCAGTGGACATTAAGGGTTGTTTCCAACTCTCGGCTATTGTGACTAATGCTGCTGTGAACGTGCATGCACAATTATTTCTTTGAAATCTTGCTTCAGTTCTTCTGTGTGCATGCCCACAAGTGGGATTGCTGGATCACGTGGTAATTCTATTTTTAATTCTTTTGAAGAGCCTTCGTAGTGTTCTCCGTGGCTGTTTGCATCATTTTACAGTACTGCACGAGAGTTTCTGTTTTTCTGCATCCTTACCAACACTTGTTATGTTCTGAGGCTTTTTTTTTTTTTTAAAGCAGCCATCCTAATGGGTATGAGGTGATATTTCACTGTGGTTTTGGTGTGCATTTCCCTGATGATTAGTGGTATTGAGCATCTTGTCGTGTGCTTGGTTGGCCATCTGGATGTCATCTTTGGAGAAACGCCTAATTCAAGTCATTTAGCCATTTTTAAATTAGGTTACTTGATTTGTGCTGTTTCTTTTTAAATTTAGTTTTTTAATTAAAATCTTCTTATGGAAATGTAATGACATCAATACTGTATTAGTTCCATGCGTATAGTGATTCAAAGTTTATATACATTATGGAATGATCACCATAAGTCTAGTCACCATACAAAGTTTTATAGTGTTACTGACTGTAGTCCCCATGGTGTACATTACATCCTCATGTCTTATTTATTTTATAACTGAAAGATTGTACCTCTTAATCCCCTTCACCTATTTCATCCATCTCCCAACCCCCTCCCCTCTGGCAACCATCAGTTTGCTCTCCGTGTCTAGAAGTCTGTTTTGTTTTGTTTCGCTCTTTAGTTTCTACATAGAAGTGAAATCATACAGTATCCGTCTTTCTGTGTCTGATTTTACTTAGCATGATACCCTCTAGTCTATCTTTGTTTTCATGAAGGGCAAGATTTCATTCTTTTTTAGGGTGGAATAATATTCCATTGTGTACATATACCACATTTTCTTTACCCATTTGTCCATTGATGGATACTTAGATTCCTTCCATATGTTGCCTATTGTAAGTAATGTTACAATGAACATGGCAGTATGTGTACCTTTTCAAATTCGTGTTTTCACTTTCCTTGGATAAACACTCAGAAGTGGAATTGCTGGATCATATGGTACTTCCATTTTTAATTTTTGAAGGAACCTCCATATTGTTTTCCACAGTGGCCGCACCAATTTCCATTCCCATTAACAGTGCACAAGGGTTCCCTTTGCTGCATCCCTGCCAGCACTTGTTTCTTGGCTTTTTGATAATATTCATGCGACAGGTGTGAGGTAATATCTCACTGTGGTCCTGATTTGCATTTTCTTCATGATTAGTGATGTTGAATGTCTTTTCACATTCCTGTTGGCAATCTGTGTGTCTATTCAGGTCTTCTGCCCATTTTTAATCAGATTATTTGTTCACTTGATACTGAGCTGTATGAGTTTTTTTTTTAATATATTTTGGATGTTAACCCCCATGTGATATATCATTTGCAAATCTTCTCCCATTTAGTAGGTTGCCTTTTCAATTTTTTTTAATGTTTATTTCTGAGAGAAAGAGAGAGAGAGAGACACAGACAGACAGATAGAGCACAAGTGGGGTGGAGCAGAGAAAGGGAGATGCAGAATCCCAAGCAGGCTCCAGGCTCTGAGCTGTCAGCACAGAGCCAAACACGGGCGTGAGGGGCTCAAACTCGTGAACTGCGAGATCATGACCTGAGCCGAAGTTGTCATTGAGTCGAAGAATGTCATTGGGATTTTGATAGAGATTGTACTGAATCTGTAGATCACTTTGAGTGGTACAAACATCTTAACCGTATTAAGTCTTCTGATCCACGAACACGGGCTATGGAAAGATCCAGCTTTTAACCTTTTCGTTTATTCTGAGCCATCCAGGCACCCCTAGTAGGTTACCTTTTCATTTTGTTGATGTTTCCTTGGCTGTGCAAAAGCTTTTTACTTTGATGCAGCTCCGTTTGTTTATTTTTGCTTTTGTTATCCTTGTCTGGGGAGACAGAACCAAAAAAATATTCCTGAGACCAGTGTCAGAAAGCTTACCGCCCAAGTTTTTATCTAGGAATTTTATGGTTTGGTTCTTGCCTTTAAATCTTTAAGACATTTTAAGTTTGTTTTTGTATATGGTGTGATTTTTTTGGTTGTTAAGTTGTGGGAGTTCTTTGTATCTTCTAGATATTAACCTCTCATCAGTAATATGATTTACAAATATTTTCTTCTTGAAGTTTTATAGTTTCTGCCCTTGCACTTAGATATTTAGATATTTTGAGTTAAATTTTTTTTAAATGTTTTTTTCAACGTTTATTTATTTTTTGGGACAGAAAGAGACAGAGCATGAACGGGGGAGGGGCAGAGAGAGAGGGAGACACAGAATCGGAAACAGGCTCCAGGCTCTGAGCCATCAGCCCAGAGCCCGACGTGGGGCTCGAACTCACAGACCGCGAGATCGTGACCTGGCTGAAGTCGGACGCTTAACCGACTGCGCCACCCAGGCTCCCCTGAGTTAATTTTTATACATGGCGTAAGGTAGGGGTCCAACTTCATTTTTTTGCATGTGGGTACTGAGCTTTCCCAGCGTTATTTGCTGAACGGCCGTCCTTTTTCCATGGAATAGTCTTGGCATCTTTGTGGAAAATCATATGACCATATATGTTAGGGCTTATTTCTGGGCTCTCTGTTCTATTCCAGTGTTCTATATGTCTGTGTTTATACAGGTACCACACTATTTTGATTAGTTTAGCTTTGTGATAGGTTTTGATATAAGAAAATCTGAGACCTCCCAAGTTTTTCAAGATCATTTTGGCTTTTCAAGGTCCCTTGAAATTTGGGGTCCCGAAATATGAATTCCAGGATGGATGTTTTTATGTTTGCAAAGAATGTCATTGGGATTTTGATAGAGATTGTACTGAATCTGTAGATCACTTTGAGTGGTACAAACATCTTAACCGTATTAAGTCTTCTGATCCATGAACATGGGCTATGGAAAGATCCAGCTTTTAACCTTTTCGTTTATTCTCCTTGTTTCTTTGCCATCATCCCCTTCTGTACATCAAAGTGACAATTCTAGAATAGTGATGACAAAATAGCAGTGACAACCCCCGTCCCAAGGCCCCAGGTTGCTAAAACAACTCTCAAGAAGGTGGCCATGGAACTAAGCACTGAACAGCAGCTTACGACTTTATCTGTGGGCCTGTTGCTTAGAAATTCTGACTACTAGAACTTGCTTACGATGCTTGCCACTCTGAACTCGGGTTTACTGAAAATCAGAATGTTAAACGTCACACTGAAATGTAAAAAAACCACATAAAAGCCAGATAAGACAGATGGCCTCTCTGCTTTTCACATCACTTACCATATTCCTTCTTGTTCTGAATGATTTACTTTGCAGGTATGTCTTCACTGGGATTTATATTTTTGAAGCTTTGATAAAAATATTGGCAAGAGGTTTTGTTCTGGATGAGTTTTCTTTTCTTCGAGATCCATGGAACTGGCTGGACTCCATTGTCATTGCAACAGCGTAAGAATGTCAAAGATGTTTATTGAGGAGACTCGGGGTGGGAAAGAAGCTCCTTGGCTTCCACCAGGGGTCTCTGTGGGTCCATGTGAGTAGCTAAGCATGTCCTAATAATGCCTAGAGCTCTGAGTGCAGCGTGGGTTGGCCCTGAACGGCATCATGCAGCCAATTGGCCAGAGGCCTCCACACGTGAATCCATTTCTAGGCCACATTCATGCTCTCCTTCCTCCAGCCATTCACTCCCCAAACAGTGGCCTATGATGGGCCAAGTTCTGTGCAAGATACAAGGGTTGTGATAATGAAAACAAAACAAAACAAACAGACATGGTTCTCACCCTCTTGAAGCTCACAGTCCAGATGGGAAGAGGGAAAATTAACAACCATTGCAATCTGGTAGGGTGAGTGCTGGGACAGGAGCTGGGCATGTATCGGGCTGTCAGAACGTGTAGGAGGAACCACGGAATCTGGAAAATCTTTGGCTACTGCAAGCTCTCAAGGAGTTTTCCTCATTTTCCTCTAGAAGTTTTCTAGACTTGGCCTTTATGTTTAAGTCCACGGCCCCTTTTGAGTTAATTATTGTGTGTATATTGTATATGACATGAGGTGAGGATTGAAGTTCTTCCCGGAGGAAAGGGCATCAGTTTGGCATCTGAATGATGACACAGGGTCGGCAAAATGAAGAACAAGAAAAGCAATGGCCCATCACTGGCACAATAATAGTAACCTAACATTACTTAATTTGTGCCAGCCATCGTCTTAAGCACTTTGCTTATGCTTTCCTGTTTAGTATCTGCAAAAGCCCTTTGAGGTAGATGCTATTAATTCCCAAGTTTTACATTTGAAATTCCACGGTTGGGTGATCTTGGCTATTGAAAGGCGGCATAGTGCAGTGGTGAGAGCTCAAGAGTCAGATTGCCTGGGTTCCTTCTGGGCTTGGCCACGTAGCGAGACCTTACGTAAATGCACTGGGCCTGGAACCCGGTAGTCAGTCAATACATGTTTTGATTGATTTCTCTTATCGATAGCTGTAGCCACAACTGCATGGACTATTCCAAGGGATCTTAATCTATGTCCAAATATAAAAATTAGCTGAGAACAGCCTCCCGTGCAATCTGTGGCCCACAGCTATGGAGAATGATACTACAGACCCCGAGATGAAGGTGGGGCCAAGAAGGTGAGGCCCCAGATTTCACCTTGGTGGACAGAGAGCTGAGGCCATGTTTATTTGTGGCCTGTGTGGAGATACACAGTGCAGCTGCAGGACTGAGTAGGCCCCGGCTTTCCCTGTGCTTTGTCTTCTAGGTTTGTATCATACTCACCAAGTATCAGGGCCAGTGGCATCAGTCTGTCGTCCCTACGTACCTTCCGGGTGTTCAGAGCTTTGAAAGCAATTTCGGTGGTTTCAGGTAAGTCAGTCTGACTTTCAGCATTGCCTTTTAGTGGGAGGGATGTTCTTGTATGTTAAACGTTTCTCAATGAGACTGAGGAATAGAAAGGATACAGATGCGCCGAGCAGACAGAGTGAGGGGCCAGGTGGTGGAGGTGGACCACCCTAGTGAAGGGGGGGAGGTATGTAAGCACTAGGAGGACTTGGGCTTTGCTGTGAGATAAATGGGAGAGCTTTGGGCAGAGGAGTCACATGACCTGACAAGGCTTTTGTTTTGTTTTGTTTTGTTTTTATGGAAGTTGGCCAACACACCATGATATGTTCGTTTCAGGTGCACGATATAGTGATTCAACAGCTCTATAAACTATGCTGTGCTCACCACAAGTGTAGCTACGATCTGTCGCCATACAGCACTCTTACAATACCATTGACTATATTCCTTATTCTTTTCTTTAAGTGTTTATTTGTTTTGAGAGGGAGAGAGAGTGCAAGCAGGGGAGGGGCAGAGAGAGAGAGAGAGAGAGAGAGAGAGAGAGAGAGAGAGAATCCCAAGCAGACTCCCCACTGTCAGGGCAGAGCCTAACGCGGGGCTCGATCTTATGAACCGTGAGACCGTGACCTGAGCCAAAATCAAAAGCCGGATGCTCAACCAACTCAGCCACCCGGGGGCTCCTCTATTCCCTATTTTGTGCCTTTCTTCTGCACGGATTACTCATTACAAAACTGGAAGCCTGTACCTCCCACTCCCCTTCTTCTGCCCATCCTCCTTCTTCCCCCTCTCTGGCAACCACCAGTCGATTCTCTGTATCTATGAGTTTCTATTTTGTTTTGTTTGTTCATTTATTTTGTTTTTGAGATTCCACATGTCAGTGAAATCATGCGGTCTTTGCCTCTCTCCATCTGACTTATTTCACTGAGCGTCTAGGTCTATCCATGTTGTTGCAAATGGCACACTCTCGTTCTTTTTTATGGCTGAGTAATATTCCATTGTGTGTGTGTGTGTGTGTGTGTGTGTGTGTGTGTGTGTGTGTATTTACATTTACCACGTCTCATTTATCCATTCATCTAATCTGACAGGTTTTAAATGGACTGCTCTGGCTGTTGCGTGGAGAATAGAATGAAGGGAAGGAAAGGCAGAAGCAGGGAAATCGGATAGGAGACATGGTGGTCGCCATGGAAATGTGTCACTCAGATCTGCTGCGGGCAGCAGAGCTGAATAATGATCCCAGCTGCCACGTCTCTGGACATCCGTGTCCACGCCAAGATCATGCTTTCCCTGCATGTCAGGGGGCCTAGTGCAGGCCCGTTGCTGAAGGACACGGGCCCCCTCGAGTGGGAGACGTCAGTTCAGGGGCTCCTCTCACAGCGGCTCTTCTTGTCCACTCCTGCTTGCTTCCCACTCTCCTTTCCCAGCTGTCAGCGCTGTGTCACAGCCCGAGGCTCTCCCTGCCAGCTGTGCTCTCTTCCCCTTTTTCTTCACGGGCGTGTCACCCAACACATCCCATGCAGTTCTCATTCCAGAGTGTCTGCTTCTCAGAGAACTCAAACAGAGGCACAAGAGGCCACTGTCATAATCCAAGAGGAGAGACGGTTGTGCTCTAGGATCAGGTGGTGTGGAGGAGTGAGTCAAGGTTCTTGGCCCGAGTGACTGGCCAGATGGAGTCGTCATTAACTGTAAACCCTCTTCACTAAAAAATTTTCTCTCTCTGCAGTCCTTCCCTTCCCCCTTCTTCTTCCCTTCCCTTCTAGTCTCTTCCATCAATGCTTAGCTCCCCCACCAAAACGCTAGGCAATTTGGATCCTTTCAAAAAGAGGCAGTGGGTTGGTTATTTTTTGAAACCTCAGAAAAACAGCCGCGTAATGGTAAACTGGCAGTCAAGGACAGTTTATGTAGGATTTGCCCCTCTCCTTCTTTTCTTCCTCTTTTGCAAGGTCGGCCTTGGTTTCCCAAGTTAAGTGAGGGGCTCAGTGCCTTGTGTTTCCTATGGGTAAAATATACATCAGGCAGTCACTTAGCAGCTGTAGAGTTTCCTTCTTCATCTCTAAACGGGTGACCATAGTCTCTGTTTTGACCCATGAAACACATGAGATCCCTGGATACTTTCTGGAAGTAAGGGCGTGAGGTATGATCCTTTAAGGAACTTTGTAAAAATTATTCAGGCGTCCCAGCCGTCTTTCAGCCAAATTTCCTTGCTTTGGAGAAGACTCAAACACGTCGTTATAGATGAGAGTCGGGCTTAGGTAAGGTTGAAGCGTCCACTTGTTTGGCTGCCGCTGGGGACACAGGGAATGTCCCAGCTTGGCCGGAAGCCTCCTCCTTATGCGGCACTGCACTTTGTGGGAAAGTCATTTGCTGCCGCTTTGGCCTCCTGTCAGGTGGCACTTTCTGTTCTCAAGTCTACCTGTCGTGGTTTACACTGATCACTGGAAACTTTGTCACTTGGTGCCATCCCACACACTGTAAGTCCTGTCTGGTTGTTTCTCTCTCCACCTGTGCGGACAGCGGGGCCCCTGGCTCAGTCATGTGCTGGGGCTGACTTGTTCTGGTTCCGCAGCAGGAGAACGTGCACCTCCTTTTCCAGCTCCGCATCCAGGGACGTCGTGCTGTGTAGCCTGAAGCCAGCTGCATGGGAGGGCTGTACGGAGGGAGAAGAGGGATCTGCTACACAATTCTGCAAACAAGGAAGGCTGTAAATGCTACAGATGGGAATTTCCCTGCACATACACCCCCTCTCCCCTCCCCAGAAAGCTGATTTTAAACATTTGCCGTCGTACCAAACATGGTGTCCTTATTTTGTAACTTGGCAGCCTATAGAGTGCCGTGGACACAGTAGGTGTTTAGTAAATATTTCTTGAATTCAAAAAACCCCTATTAGAAGTAGTAATCTGAGTTCCCCCCTCCCTAGAATATTCTCATTATCTGAGTCCAGAAAGAGCTCCTCCTTCTAGCTCCCTGCCCCCTGATTTAGCGAGGTCTCACGGCACCTTGCAGAGCTTGTGGTTGGTAGTGACCACTGCATGTTAAATACAGCTCTGTGTCCTCCTCTAGGGTGGCCTCACTGTGGCCTTAATGCTGCACGTGACCCCCAGCTGTGCGTTGTCCGCACAGCTGTAATCAAGTTGCCTGTATGGGATGTTTCTGTTCGGTCTTCTAACTTGCCCTGCGGAGCAACCCCGTCACAGACACAGGGCGGGGGGAAGAGGCTGAGCCCTAGACCGGCGTCCACCCAATGGCACGTAACTTTGCTCTGGCAGAGTTAGAACCAGAACCCGTGGCAGCAGAATCCCGGGCCAGGCTAGTTTACAGTCCCAGCCGGCAGTCAGGTGACACCCGAGGCCTTGGACATTCGCTCCATGCCCTTTGCCTGTGTCTGCTGTAGACGTGAGTGGGGGCTTCTTCCCACCCTGGTCCTTTTCCTCCCCAGGTCTGAAGGTCATCGTTGGGGCCTTGCTGCGCTCTGTGAAGAAGCTTGTTGACGTGATGATCCTGACTCTCTTTTGCCTCAGCATCTTCGCCCTGGTAGGTCAGCAGCTCTTTAAGGAAAATCTGAACCAGAGATGTGTCAGGAAGGACTGTAAGGATATGGATAACCTTGACGGTAAATATTCTACCTTCCACACCTTGGTCCGTGCATGGTTAACTTTTATTCTCACCATTCATGCTATCTACAGATCTACGTTCCAGAGTCTTAGCAGGAAGGATGATTTCATCCTTCCAGGGGTCTCACATGGGCAGATGCGCTTCTTAGAGAACTGCCTCATTCTTTGGGTTTCTATGGAGAAGGCAAAGCCTGAAGCCATATCCATACAAGTGGTGTCAGCTCCCATCCCTTCCCCTGTGGATCTGTCCACCCTGTGTCATGTTTTGCTTTATTTTTTTTTTTTAATTTAAGAAAGAGACAGAGAGAGAGGGAGAAGGAGAGGGAGAGGGAGGGAGGGGGAGAGAGAGAGAGAGAGAGAGACTGAGCGTGAGCAGGGGAGGGTAGAGAGAGGAGACACAGAATCTGAAGCAGGCTCCAGGCTCTGAGCTGTCTGCACAGAGACCACTGTGGGGCTTCAACTCACAAACCATGAGACCAAGAGCTGAGCCAAAGTCAGACACTCAACCGACTAAGGCACCCAGGAGCCCCGATATCACTTCTTTTTCTGCTGCACCCTCTCCACACTGAGGTCGACCCTCTAGCAATTCCGCATGTCCTGGATCTCACATGGCTACCCCGTTTCCATGTCTGTCTTGGTTTATTTAACTTCTCGTGGGTTGAGTCTGTGTCCAGCTTCCCCCAGGGCCTGGTCTCCGGTTCAGTTTTATGCACTGAGAGGCCAGGGGGGCATGGTGGTGTCCCTGCTTCCTCCTCGTCCTTCTTCCTTCTTCCTTTCCCTCCTTTTCTCTTGCTCCTTCCTGAGGGCTTACTGTCTGCTTCTTCTC
This sequence comes from Lynx rufus, assembly GCF_022079265.1. Taxonomy (NCBI): domain Eukaryota; kingdom Metazoa; phylum Chordata; class Mammalia; order Carnivora; family Felidae; genus Lynx; species Lynx rufus. The sequence goes on along the minus strand of NW_025814867.1, from coordinate 6,943,975 downwards.
TGGCTGCCCACTCCGATCATTTTAGAGGATTCCAAACCATTGGTTTCAAGCAAACCTGGCACATTGGCTGTTGTCTTTCCTTTCAGGTTTTGCTTTTAAATCTGAATTTATGATTCTTCCCTTTTCAGACCATTGCTTTGAAAAGAAAGATTCCACTGAATTCAGAATATGTGGCAGCTGGATGGGTGAAAGGTAAGAGGTTCACACTCTCCTTTTTTCTCCCAAGCAGATCACTTGTGGACCTTTTGGGGTGATGTTGCAAACGGTCTTCATCTAATGACTCGTGGAGACAGTGACGGCAGTTGACAAACAGTCCCGATTATTGCACGCATCTACGCAAGTTTCGACATACATTATTAAGTTATTAACGACTCACCACTGTAATTAATAAAAATAAAATCAATTATTTTTAAAATTAATAATAAAACAATAAACTTACTGTAATTGATATATTCATTTAAACATGAATTTAATATAATTCAATTAATTTCATATAGCTTAAAAATAATAAAAAAATAATGTAACATAATTAAAAAAAATATAATAATTATTTCCAAGTGTTTACAGCAGCTTCCCTTCCTCCCCAAAGTTAGGTTGAATTAGTAGCTGAAGAAACCTACTGAGAATGTAGTATTTTGACTTTATGGAGTGAGTATTCAGGACTTTCAAAGGTTAGGAAGAATGTTATGACTGAGAGCCTCATGGAATCCTTATTTTCTGTTCAATGGCATGGTCCTGATGCAAGGCTATCTGAGCGTCTTTCTCAGGTGCTCACGTGTTGATCACCGAAGCCTCTAATTTCATACACGGTTTTATGTGTGTTCACAGGCCGCTCGTAGCCCTCTGGCCCTTTGGGGATACCCTTCTTTCTTCCAGGGTCTCAGTGCTCTCTTGTGGTGAGAAATTCAATTCAGGGTGATTTAATGAGCATATTTCAACGTTTATTTATTTTTGAGACAGAGAGAGACAGAGCATGAACAGGAGAGGGGCAGAGAGAGAGGGAGACACAGAATCTGAAACAGGCTGCAGGCTCTGAGCGGTCAGCACAGACCCCGATGCGGGGCTCGAACTCACAGGCCGTGAGATCATGACCTGAGCCGAAGTCGGACGCCCAACCGACCAAGCCACCCAGGCGCCCCTGATGAGCATATTTCAAATTAAGATAATACGCAAATCCTTCTCACAAAATAGGCTAAATTTGCACCCCAGTAACAGATAAGTATCAAAGGCCAGCAGCATGCCAAGCTCTGTGCTAAGCCCAAAGAGTCCAAGTGCGAACCAGGGAGCATATTCCTCTTGAAGCTGGCCTCTCGCAGGAACGAGAGAAAATGTGTTTGACTCTTTGAAAGTATGATGAGTGTTTTAAGAGAGATGGGTAGATACTGAGAGAAATAACAGGGGATATAACCCTGTCTATAACACGAGAGAAGCATCCTGTGATACCACGTGGGACGGTCACAGGTTCAGACTCAGCCAAACTCACAAGACGCCATAGGCTTTAATCTAACACACAGTTTATTGAGCTTTCTGAAAGGGTCCCCGGCAGGACACTGCATCCACAGTGCTTTCGTTTAATGAGGAGACAAACACTGTAACGTACAGTGCTTCCTTGACCCCGCACAGGGCAGGTACAGTTACTATGGGCAAAATCCAAGGGGGGTCGGGCCACCTGGACACACAGACACCGCAGCCTTGGCTTCTAAATGGTCTTTATTGTGTCTCCGTCTCTCTAAGCTTGTATGCCGGTCTTAGTTCTCTAGTCTAGGTGTAGTCTCAAAGCTCAGGCGTTGTTTTTCTTAAAAAAAATTTTTTTTAAGGTTTATTCATTTCTCAGAGACAGAGAGACAGAGCGTGAGCAGGGAAGGGGCGGAGGGAGAGGGTGACACAGAATCTGAAACAGGCTCCAGGCTCTGAGCTGTCAGCACAGAGCCCAATCGGGGCTTGAACTCATGGACCACGAGATCGTGACCTGAGCCGAAGTCGGACGCCCAACTGACTGAGCCACCCAGGTGGGCCAGGTGTTTGGTAGACCAACTCTTAGTACATGATCTTCTGCATTGATCATAGCACAGTAGTTTCCAAGGAGATGGCAGGTCTCAGGTCACCTTCCTAGGCAGGTCTCCATCTGCCCAGGGCCCAGGCCTGGTCTTCAGCCTTTCCTCGCTGCCTCGTGCCCTGAAGACCATCCGGCTGGTTCTGAAGCATGAGTAGGAGGTTCTGGCAGGTGAGGAGATAGTGTGAACAAGTCCATTCAGTAGAAAAGTAACGGGGAAGGCTTTGCGCCTGAGGGTAAGTGGTCAGGGGGAGTAAGAAGAAACCCAGCAGCTTGTTGGGCAGAGGGGCTGCAGGGTCTGGTAGCCCGTCAGTGCCAAGGATTTTTACTTTTTTTTTTTTTTTTTTAATTTTTTTTTTTTTCAACGTTTATTTATTTTTGGGACAGAGAGAGACAGAGCATGAACGGGGGAGGGGCAGAGAGAGAGGGAGACACAGAATCGGAAACAGGCTCCAGGCTCTGAGCCATCAGCCCAGAGCCTGACGCGGGGCTCGAACTCCCGGACCGCGAGATCGTGACCTGGCTGAAGTCGGACGCCTAACCGACTGCGCCACCCAGGCGCCCCGAGGATTTTTACTTTGATCACAAAGGAAACAAGACCTGACCAGGTTAGGGGTCTATAAAGGTCCCCGTGGCTGCTACATGGAGAATGGATGCATGGAGTAGATGAGGCAGCCACTTAGGAGACTACGTTGATACAGGTGAGAGTCACGAAGCAGTGCGGTGGAGATGATGAGAAATGGATGGACGAGTTCCAAAGGCATTTAGGAGACAGAAAGAGCAAGATCTGTGAATTGAATAGTAGGGTTTCACTGAGGTCTGAGAAAGGGGCACAATGGATGTCTTCCTTCTGAGTCACCCTAACGCCAAGTCTACCCCTCACTGAGTCCTGTTCTGCCCACCAAGCAAACTCCCAATCAATTTGTCAGGACCTTTGATTAAATGTGACTGAACAGCCCAGGCTTACCAGGTATCTGAAGAAAGCCTTTGGCATAAAGGGGCCGACATAAAGAAATGGGAAAAATGATCATTGTCATAGTTCAGGCAGCTGTAATAAAATACAGTAGACGGAGTGACTTATCGACAACAGGAATTTATTTCTCACAGCTCTGGAGGCTGGAAGTTCAAGATGAGGGCACCAGCTTGGTTGGGTTCTAGTGGGGGTCTCTTCCAGATTGTAGGTGGCAGTCTTCGCTGCTGTGTCCTCGCATGGCAGAAAGGGGGTGAGAGAGCTCTCTGGGGTCTCTCTTATGAGGGTACGAATCCCATCATGAGGGTTCCACTCTCCTGCTCTAATCACCACCCACAGGCCCCACCTCCAAACAGTATCCCACTGAAGATAACAACTGCAAGGTACAAATTTCAGGAGGACCCAAACATTCAGGCCATAAGAGCTGTGGACAAAACAACGGTTTAGAGAGAACCAACAGGGACTTTTAAAACCTTAAATAGGGTCCTCAGTGAAATTAAAAGAGCTATTGTATACATCAAAACAAAAATAGCTCATTATGAAAAAGGAACAGGGGTGTCTGGGTGGCTCAGTCGGTTGAGCGTCCGACTTCGGCTCAGGTCATGATTTCCAGTTTGTGAGTTCAGCCCCGCGTCGGGCTCTGTGCTGACAGCTCGGAGCCTGGAGCCTGCTTCAGATTCTGTGTCTCCCTCTCTCTCTGCCCCTCCCCCAGTCAATGCTCTGTCTCTCTCTGTCTCAAAAATAAATATAAACATTAAAAATTCTAAATATTATTTAATTATTAAATTATTATTTACTTAATTATTATATTAAAATTTTTAATATAAACATAAAAAAAGGAACAGTGAACACAAGTTTTTTTTGTAACATGATTACAAAAACTCAATAATAGAATTAAAAGATTAAGTTGAGGAGGGGCACCTGGGTGGCTTAGTCAGTTAAGCGTCCAACTTTGGCTCAGGTCATGATTCCATGGTTTATGAGTTCGAGCCCTACACTGGGTTCTCTGCTGTCAGCACAGAGCCCGATTCAGATCCTCTGTATCTTTGTGCCCCTCCCCCATTTGTGCGCCCGTGTGCGCGCGCGCTCTCTCTCTCTCTCTAAAATAAATACATTAAAAAAAATTTTTTTTAAAGATTAAGTTGAGGAAATACTCCCCAGAAAGTAGCAACAACAGAGACAGAAAATATGAGAATAAGTATCAATCCAGAAATTCCAACTTTCAACCAAATAGAAATTTCTGAAACAGAGTACAGAAAAAACAAAAGGGAGAAAATTAGCAATGCAACAATACAAAGAATTTTCCTGAGCTTGAGGATGCACGTCTCTCTGTCCCTCCGTGTCCCATAAAGTGCCCAACACCGTGAATGAAGAAAGGCCATGCCAAGGGCATTACTGTGGCATTTCAGAACCTTCAGGAGTCAAGATCTTAAATTAAAGAGAAAAAGGTTACCCACAAAGGAACAAAAATCAAAATGACATCAGAATTCTCAACAGCGACACAGGATAACCACTGCACGATGCCTTCATATTTCTAAGGAAAAATTATTTTCAAACCAGAATTCTACTTCTGACCAAACCATCAACTGTGAAGGCAGGATAAAAGTATACTCACATAGGCAAAGATCACCCAGTCTTCTTTAGAAGCCACTTGAGATTTGTTCCAGAAAAATGAGGAAATACAACTTGGAAAAAGCAACACACAAGAGCCAACAAAAAATGGATCTGACTGGGGAGAGCCATCAACCAAGGCTGCGGTACTTTTCTGGAAAGAGGGATGTAAGTGGTGATGGAGTGGGATAGGATGTTGGGGAGCTAACCCTCATCTACCACAGCAGCAACTTAATCACCAAGGACTAAAATTGAGAGATATCGGCATAAACATTATCTTTCGAGGTACGGACATAAATGAGTTGAAAGTTGTTGACTTTGGGGTATGTAAATGGTGGTTAAAGAGTGGTGATAAAGGTCTTAATTGCAAGTCTTTGGGTACCACATGGCTTTTAAACTGTATGCATGTATTCCTTCGATCAAAATGCTGTACTTATCAAAAATGAAGAAAGTATGTACCCTTAGTATTATCTGATAGATGCACTTAGTGATGTGTGCTTTGATGACGTGGGCAAAGACCCATGTACACCATATCCACTGTTTGTAAAGTAAAACCCAAATGTTTGTGAGACCAAAAAGACTTAACAACTGAAGCATAAATCTTCACCATTCGCACAGCAGTTAAATAAATCATCGGGCTGTAAGGCACGAAAAGAAATAAGATATTTCCCTGTATGGTCGTGTGGCAAGGCGTCCGTGCTATCTTGTTCCATCAAAAAAAACAAGGCGCGAGAGAGCGGTCAAAGAACGCTCCCATTTAATGAAAAGAAAAAACCTGCTAATATGAACTTACTAATCAATCCAGTTGAAAAGAGCCAGTGAGTGCCCACAGTAAGGTGCAGGCTGGGAAGCTTGGCAGCTGGGGCACAGTCACTCGACAAAAGCTCTAGGGCTTTCCAATGGGAGCCGTGGTCCCCAGAAGAGCAGGTGCGTTGGCCAGGATGGGCGGGAGGCAGGAGCGAAGCTGGCCTGGAATGTAACTCCTCCTCTGTTCCTTTGTTTCCATCTAGTGCCTGTTCTGAACAATTTCAGTGCAACCACACCAAAAGGAATCCTGACTATAATTATACCAATTTTGACAACTTTGGCTGGTCTTTTCTGTCCATGTTTCGGCTGATAACCCAAGATTCCTGGGAGAAGCTTTATCAACAGGTTATCTAATTACCCTCCCTCCCCCTCTCCCTCCTCTCCCTCTCCCCCCTCCCTCCCTTCCCCTCCATCACTCATCGACATTTCCGTCGTTTATTCATAACTTGCCATCCACTCCCCGCCATTGTCCTCTGCTCTCTGTCCTCAGCAGTTGTACCGTTAGGTTCTACTTCAGATATTCCGTTAGAAACGCCAAAAAAAGTGCCTCCTTTTCCTAGAAATGCTGCCCCTCTCCAGATTCCCTGCAGCCTGAGGTTCTGCTACCCATGCTGGGGTTTTCAGGAAGCATTCCTTTCTCTCCTGCCTTTTCAATTCTAAAATGCAAATACCCTTGAGAAAGTCATCATAAAGTTCCGAGACTCACATGGGAGTTCAGGGCCGGCCTCTCCTCACTGATGGGCAGCAGGAGCCCCCCAGGAACGGGAGGCTATCCATGATGCTGCTATGGGCGGCTCAGCCAACCGGTGCTGGGGGCGGGCCGCTTGCCACTGTGCTGTGTCTCCTTGAGGTGACGGTCACCTCCTGCGGAACAAGGCTTCAGACGCAAGCGTGTGCTGTGTCCTTTGCAGACCTTGCGTACCTCAGGGCTTTTCTCAGTCTTCTTCTTCGTGGTGGTCATCTTCCTGGGCTCCTTCTACCTGATTAACTTAACCCTGGCTGTTGTCACCATGGCTTACGAGGAGCAGAACAGAAACGTAGCTGCCGAGACCGAGGCCAAGGAGAAGATGTTCCAGGAAGCCCAGCGGCTGCTGAAGGAGGAAAAGGAGGTAGGGACACGCAGCGTCAGACAGTGGGGTCTGCTTAGAGGGTGGACTGCAGAGGTCACGAAGCCTTGAGCCTTAGGCCGGGGCTCAGAGCCTTCTCTACTATGCTTTTTGGAGAATTTAAGCCCCTTGAAGACTGGCTCTGCTGCTGTTCTTACTGAGCTGTCCAGGCACAGAGCTCTTGAGAGCAGGAAATCCTCAGTCTTCTGAGACCTGGGCCTTGTAGGACAGACCCCAAACCGGGGCTAGAGGATAAAATATACGTATATGTAAATTAAGGCTGTGCTCCAGGCTTGTTTATGGGAACCCGGAGATGCCTGTGTTCAGGACCTTTGCTTGCCAAGGCTTTGGGAAAGTACAATGGTGCTCTAGACACAATAGCCGTGATTACCTCTCCCTTCTTGAAATTCCCGTCATATTTACAGGCCATTCTCACTGTTTCTTGGCGTCTTTACATTTTTCCAATTCGAAGACTTCAGGAACATGTTTTGTTCTCTTTCTCAGCCTCCACGGAGATTTGTCAGAGGGAGGCCCCACCATGTTTAATACCGGCATCATCAGGCACAGACACGTATAGAGTGCCGTGCTACGGTTTAGCGATAGAGACATGAAAGCATTAACCTTGCTTTGAGGCTGCAGTCTCTGTGGATAAATAAACAGGATATGTCCCTCTGGTAAATAATAACAAAGCTAGCATATTCCAAGTCGGCGATGAGCAATCTAAGTGGGTGGACGCCTCCAGAAGGGAGGAGAGAACGCTCACGGAGGTCAGGTCATTTGCAGTGTTTTATGGGGAGGTATAATCTGTTTATTAATTGCTTTTGTTCACTTTCTAAGGCTCTGGTTGCCATGGGAATTGACAGAAGTTCACTTAATTCCCTTGAGGCATCATCTTTTTCCCCAAAGAAGAGAAAGCTATTTGGTAATAGGAAACGAAAGTCCTTTTTTTTGAGAGACTCTGGGAAAGACCAGCCTCCAGAATCAGATTCTGATGAAGATTCCACGAAAAAGGCAAGTCTCGGCCCAGGGATTAATGATCCTATAGCACCGTTAGGGGGACAGGTCAAGTTGTCAGCCTAATTGAAGGGATTCATTCATTCATTTAGTCATTCATCCATTTGCACGTACTTTCCCACATCCATCCATCTATTCAACTACCCATTTCTTTACAAACATCTATTTGAAGTGTTGAGAGGGTTTACCAGCCACGTGGCACTGGGGTAGGTACGAGGGCTATGTGAGATGTCTGAAACAGACGACTAACGATGAAGACACACGAACAAGGAGGCAGTTATTGTTTAGTATGACAGCTGACATGATGATCCCATATGGGAGAACAGAGGAGAAGCCATGTCTTAGTGGGGGTTCCTTGCGAAGCAAACCCTGAGACGTTAAAGTGCAGGTAGATTATTTGGGAAGTGATCCCAAGAAGCACCAAGAGGAGTGAGAAGAAGGGTTACACGGAAGATAAAGTGGCCAACTAAGGTTCGTCATTAAGCTGGTTACCACTGAAGGTACTTGGAGTTTAACCTCCGTGGAGTGAGGGCACTAGAGTATTTATACACCGACTTTGGTCCATCATTGGTTCCGGACTGCTGGATTCAGGTGACAATCATTTTCCTGCATTTCTGACTTTGTGTTCATTAGGGCAGAGGGTGGTCAGGTCGCCAGAGAAGGCCCTCAGGGAGGACCCGGGGACATACAGATCCAGCCAGCGGCAGCATCTATGACTTGGGGGGGGGGGGTGGGGGGCGGGAGAAGAGCCAAGGATCAGAAGAGTTCCCAGAGGAAAAAAGCATCCGTGCCCAAAGGATGAATTGATGTTTCATCCCTGGGTAAAAAGTGAATGGAGCACCACAGGTAGAGGGAGCGGCACACGCAAAGGCCTGGAGGCAAAGGAGAGCGGGAGAATGTGACCTCGTAGAACACTTGTGAGTGTGTGTGTGCACGTGCATGTGTGTATGAGGCTGGAGACGGCCTGGCAAGAGGCTATAGCGGTAGGATGGGGTCATCACAAAAGGCCTTGAAGCCGAGCTGAGGGGCTCACCCTTTACTCAGGGACCAAGGGCTAAGCAGTATTGAAAGTTGTTTGTTAGTTTTTTTAAATATTTATTTATTTTTGAGATAGAGAAAGAGACAGAGTGCGAGCAGGGGAGGGGCAGAGAGAGAGAGGGAGACACAGAATCCAAAGCAGCCCCAGGCTCGGAGCCGACAGCAGAGAGCCTGGTACGATACGGGGCTTGAACTCATGAACCATGAGATCATGACCTGAGCCAAAGTTGGACGCTCAACCGACTGAGCCCCCGGGCACCCGTGAAAGGTTTTAAGCAAAAGAGTGACTTGACTAGGTTGACAGTTTTGAAATCCTAGATGCACTGAAGAGACCGGACCAGAGCAGGACGAGACTGGAGGGAACCAGTTGAGAAGTTGTGGCGGCAATCCAAGTAAGAGGCAACAGGGGCTTAAACTGTGGTGAGGGCAGGAGGATGAAGAGACAATAGTGGTACAGTGATTTCCAGAAGAGAAAATTTGGCACTTGACTAGATAGATGCAGAGAGGGGGAAGATGCCAGGTTGACTGCTTGGGTAGCCAGCTTGATGGACGGTAGTTTACCGAGACCGGAAAGGAGCTTGTCCTGGGGGAGGGAAGGATGGCGAGCTCAGTTTGGGGTGTGGCAAGTTTGAAATGCCTGGGGGGCATCCTAGCAGGGATATTTTGTAGGCCAAGTGGATATGAAGCTATGAGGGGTAGAGAAAAACCCTATCTTTATCAGTGTGGTGGGGGATGTTTGAACATGTTTTAATTGTGGAGAGAGAAATCGGAGGAGAGGAAAACGTTGAAGATACAGGCCAGGGAATCATGGCGAGAGCCACTTTTCTGAGATGGGAGGAAGAGGTGAAGTGGTCGGAAGGGAGGGTGCATGCCTGAGGGGGGGTGGGGAAAGGGGGTCGGGGGCCTTTACAGAAGTAGGCGGGCAGACCTCGTCCATTGCTGTGTGCAGTTCTCTGGTGGAGTGACAGGGACCCATCTTTCCGTTTAGAGGCTTCTCTAATGTCAGACCATAGCATATTGAAGAGCCTGCAAATATTTTTTAGTATTTTGAAGGGTTTTTTTTTCTCATTTCACAAAACAATAGACCAAGAGCAGACAGCTAATGAAAAGTGTCTTTTCCCTAAGCCAAAATAGGAAATAGCTATAGAAAGACTACAGGTTGCCTTTAAAATAGCTTATCACTGGGGCACCTGGGTGGCTCAGTCAGTTAAGCATCTGACTTCAACTCAGGTCATGATCTCACGGTTTGAACCCCGCATGGGGCTCCATGCTGACAGCGTGAAGCCTGCTTGGGATTCTCTCTCTCTCCTCTCCCTGCCCCTCCCCAACTCATGCTTTCTCTCTCAAAATAAATGAATAAACTTAACTAAAATAAAAATAGTTCCCTCTGGGGCCACGGTTGGTCAGAACTTCGGGGAAACAAGTCATTATGGGTAATTCTCTAGGTAGCTGAAGATTTATGTACTGTCGTGTCCAGAGACTTTAGAATTGTAGGTAAGATGAGAGTCGAGCCCCCAAGCACAGCCTGAGAGAGTGCTTGAGGTTTAGTATATAGACTTTGTCATATTTATTTTGGCCGTTCTTTTTAGTTACTGACTGTTTCAAAATCAGTTTAGGCAGCCATTCTAACCTGGCCCCGATCCACCCTTCTAAATGTATCTATCCCCCCACTCCTGCCACTCAAAAACATTATTTCTAATTTTGACTTTTTATTGCTTTTGTGTCCTGAACCGTTTATTGTTCCTTCGTTTTTTGTAAAATTTCGTTTGCTCTTTGTTGACAATGAATAAATCACAGAGAAAGAAACATTTCCATAGTCAGGATCCTGGAAATGTGCATACATTAAAAAGTATGAACGCCACCCTGCATTTTAGTTATTTATGAAATCTGAAACAGGAAAGCTGAACCTTCGTCCTGCCATGAGATGGAAGGGAGCAGAGCTATATAAGATACTAAGTCTTACAGAGTAGCCTGTGACCTTTTGAGGAGGGGCAGTCCCTTCCCTTTGAAGGTCTACCATGCCTTCCTTCTCTTACAGCCACACATCCTAGAGCAAACCAAACGGCTGTCCCAGAATCTGTCAGTGGATTTCTGTGATGAGCACGGGGACCCCTTCCAAAGGCAGAGGGCCCTGAGTGCTGTCAGCATCCTCACCATCACCATGCAGGGTAAGCTCTGCCCTCCTGGCCCCAGGGACAGCCCAACTGCAGTGACGTCCCTCCCTTTTCCTTCTTTCCATCTCCCCCAGAAGCCCTCTGTAGCCCCTTCTGCTTCCTGCAGAGTGACTTCTTGTGCCTCTTTGGAGCATGGGAGCCAAGTGGCTTGAGGAAGCAGGCCCACCCTGAGTTGGCCCTTGGGTATTGGTGGGAACTGGCTAGCTTTGGCATTTAGGACCAAGAGTACAGACAAGACCCCCACCCTTACCCACCCTGATCAGGCCAGGCAGTCACAGGGGGTCACAGTGGCAATGACAGTGACCAAAGAAGAGACGACACAGAAGTTTCCAGAAGGTGACGGTTGTCATGGAAGTTAGAGTTAGGAATCTGGCATGCAAAGTGGAAGACCTGTGTAGATAGGCTGGAATCATCTGATGGACCTCATCAACAGCAGGTAACCAGGACCCCCAACTGAGGGGTTGGTGTTCAAAGGCAGGACCCAAGTCCTTACAGGGACGGGGTCAGATTCGTCCTTAGCACTTTTGAGCCCTATTGCATCACTTCATTTGGCTTGTATGAGTCCCTTGAAATGGTGCCGGGGAAATCGGAAATCAGGGGTACAGTGGCCTTGTGGCCTGAATTCAACCTGCTGATAGAGTACCTTTTGGTTCAAAACAAAAGATGCCCCTGCCTGAATACCTGGCCTTCCTCTGAGCCCTGGTAGCTCTGTGTGCCTCTGGTACAGCTGTCACCGTGGTCTGCCTTGAATGAACATAATTTGAGCTTATACGTTTCTCTCTCACGGGTTCACAGCCTGTGAGTGTTGACTTCCCCATCTGTATCTCTAACGGTGCGGCTCAGCTCCCAGATGCTCGACACAAGTATGAAGACTGGATGTACACGGCTGTACCGCAGGGAAGTCAGGCTGCACCCGTCAGCGCCCTCCTTGGCTGATCACGTTGTTCACAAGAGACCGTAGGGAAGAGGGAGGGAAGAGAGTGGAATGCACTCAGGCAAACAGCGGCCAGATGGATTCATAGCTAACTACTCAACTGCTCTCCCATTCTCCTTCTCCAGAGCAAGAGAAATCACAGGAGCCTTGCCTCCCGTGTGGGGGAAACGTGGCGTCCAGATACCTCGTGTGGAACTGCAGCCCCCAGTGGCTGTGCGTTAAGAAGGCCCTGCGAGTCGTGATGACCGACCCCTTTACTGAGCTGGTCATCACCATCTGCATCGTAATCAACACTGTCTTCTTGGCCTTGGAGCATTACAAAATGGACCAGAGTTTTGAGTATATGTTGTATACAGGGAATTTGGTAACTTTAGGCTTTTTAAAATATACAAATATTCCAAACTGTGACTTATAACTCTTTCAAAGTCTAAACATTTTGTAAGTGGCCTAACCTAGCCTAGATCCCTGGTCCCCTTAAGTAGAGTCGAGGGCAAATACAACTGTTAGAATTTTGTTTTTACTCGTTTGGTAATTTTCCATGGCCCCCGTGTTGGCCCTCTGGTATGCCAAGGCACCTCTTTAGCCTTCCAGTGGTAAGCCAGAAGGCAGCAGACATCTTAAAAGGTCAGCTATTTGGCACGACCTTGGGGGCAAGAAAACATTAATGATGTCCAGAGACCCTTGTAACGTGTCTCATGGTCCCCAGTGATGCTGATGGCATCATTTGTCACAAAATAATGTGACTGCCATTACTAGTTATTATTCCCCCTGGAAAGGTGGGCCAGGGCGTGGCAGCTGTGGGAGGCTTGCTTTCCCAGGAGGGAAAGCTTACGCTTATGTGCAAAGCTTATGAAGTACAATGCTTATGAAGGTGGGGTGGGGCTCCCGACTTGAGCCTGCTTCAGTATGTTTCTCGTTAGATGTATCTAATCCAAGTTAAATTGGGAAAATTAAGGTAGGAGAGCAGACGTTTCATGAACTGCTCAATTTATTGTTCCCGGAGAAGGCATTTTTCCCGAGGATTAATTAGTCTCCTAAATATCAGAAATAGCAAATTACCCGCTGAACGTTCTATCCTAATTAGCTAATGAGTGAATAGGCTAAAAATCTTACCAGAGTATGTAGCCATTTTTTCTTTTTTTAAAAAAATTTATTTATTGTTTAATTTACATCCAAGTGGGGCGCCTGGGTGGCGCAGTCGGTTAAGCGTCCGACTTCAGCCAGGTCACGATCTCGCGGTCCGTGAGTTCGAGCCCCGCGTCAGGCTCTGGGCTGATGGCTCGGAGCCTGGAGCCTGTTTCAGATTCTGTGTCTCCCTCTCTCTCTGCCCCTCCCCCGTTCATGCTCTGTCTCTCTCTGTCCCAAAAATAAATAAACGTTGGAAAAAAAAAAAATAATTTACATCCAAGTTAGTTAGCATATGGTGCAACAATGATTTCAGGAGTAGATTCCTTAATGCCCCTTCCCCATTTAGCCCATCCCCCCTCCCACAACCCCTCCAGCAACCCTCTGTTTGTTCTCTATATTGAAGCGTCTCTTATGTTTTGTCCCCCTCCTTGTTTTTATATTATTTTTGCTTCCCTTCCCTTATGCTCATCTTTTCTGTATCTTAAATTCCTCATATGAGTGAAGTCAGATGATATTTGTCTTTCTCTGACTAATTTCGCTTAGCATAATACCCTCCAGTTCCATCCACATAGTTGCAAATTGTAGTCATTTATTCTTAAAGTTTTATTTTATTTTTCCAGCTTAAAAAAGTAATACATGCTTTTTTTTTAAATTTTAAAACTAAGGAAAATTTTAAAGATGAGGGGAATACAAAGCAGAAACTTATTTCCTATGGTCCTGTTGGCAAAGATGATCATTTTTTAGCATTGCAGAGGATTTCTAGGCAATATGTACGTATGTGTTTTTTAATTAATTATTTTCCGCTGCTCGGAACCCGCTATGCCTATTGAATCAGAAGCTGGTTCACAGAGCTGCTTCCATGCATCAGGTTTAGGTAACTGTCACCCTCAGTTCCAGGGCCCCTCAGGAGGAGCAGGGGTCCAGTGGGACCACAGGGCAGGACCAAGGTGGCTCTCCATACAGTCTGCATTTACGTTTCTTTCCCCAAACTGCCCTTGGGAGGAAGTGCCCTTGTGGGTGTGTGTGGGTCAGATCAGATTTCATGCTGCTCGATGAAACTAACACACATGGTCCCTTCTAATAGGCTGGTGTCTTCTGGGCTCTAGGCCAGCGTATTCAGCTATCTCCTGCTGACGTATCCCAGACATGGGCTGACAGTGTTATTTCCCTTGGAGACAGAAAGCTGTGCCCACGAGACCATGGTTCCCGGCTCAACGGAGTCAGCAGAGCCATCCTTCATCACCTCCTGGTGGATGGAGTTATTAGATTAGTTCCAGAGAATAACCCAAAGAACCCAAAGTCATGCCCCTAGATAGGGCTTTCCAGTTGCAAAGGTGGCCTGTCTGTCCATCCCTTCATTTTCTGATCCAAGTGTGGGAAATGACAAAAGCCACCCTCTCAGATTTCCCACTGATTAGACGTTCTGGGTGTTGAGGTGAAGCTGCATTTTGCAGTCAGAAGTTGGATAATTAAGTGACATTCTTCTTCACTCTCCCCAGAAGTGGTATAGAAGGAGGCCCAGGGACATTGTTGGTGTCTGAGTTCACAGGCAGAGGCTGCACCCCGGCCCCCTGAAAATTGACACGAAACCTGCATTGCTGGCCACGTAGCCTGTGCGTCCATCCCCTGCGCCCCGTTCCCTAGGCACACGATACGAGGGTGGTAGCCACCTCATCTGTGCCCCCGTAGCAGCCGTGGAAGGAGGCTTTGGAGCCCTGAGTTCCCAAGAACACATCCAAGCCTCCCTCCTCTGATGGGTGGACGAGGCTTTAACTGGCCTGTGGAGGTTCTGTGGGACTGGACTTGAAAATGGACTCTCTAGGCTTTGGGACAGCTTAAATCAGGGGAGTACGTTGAGCTCCCGAAAAGCCACGAGTAGCAGTTGAGTCGGCTTGCAAAACCCATGGTCCCAAGGCATGTAGGGTTGCTGTAGGGCTAGACGGCTTAAGCCTGAAGGGGACAGGAGGGGGAGGAGGAGCTCAAAAGGGGAAAGGGATCAGTCCAGCACAGTTAACTAGAACAGGTAACACTGTGTGCTTTTAGACTCTGGTTGCAGCTTTGGGCAGAAGTAGATAGAAATATTTAAAGGGAAAAGACTGATACGAGCTTTGGGTTTTTTGGTTTTTGGTTTTTGGTTTTTGGTTTTGCCCCCTTGATTTCTATTTGCCTATCTTGGATTTATCTTTGCCAATTCCCCCCTCCCCCCCCCTTTTTTTTTAACTTGTGTCACTTTATTTTAGGGATTTTTAAAGATAAATAGTACGTCATCAAATTATTTATAAAAATGGATCATCTGTTACTTTTAATAAGGACATTTAAAAATCATTTCAGGGGTGTTTCTTTTTCTTTTCCAAAGCTGTAGAGTCCTATAGCTGACAACCTTTTTGTATTACCTTATTTCATACTATTGTTTCATACTATTATTACTTATTTCATGCTATTGTTTTCATATTTCATATTATTTCATACTATTGTTTTCTCATATCTATTTATTTGTATATGTGTGAGAGAGAATGTGCTATTTGCTATGAAGAAATGCTTTGTTTTATCGTCTGCAAAGATGTAGATGATAGATGATGTAGAATTTGGCTGCCGCTTATTCAACACTGCAGTGTTTTTCAGCCTGTATTTATCTAATTTTCAAAGACAAAACCAAAAACATATATTTGTGCCCGTGGAAATCACATCGTTTAGCGCTTTCTGTAACTCTTGCCCTTCTTTTTGATTCTCCAGTATTTTGTTCTGGAATAAGGAACCCTGCATTCTGCGAGTGAATGTTTAGGATTATATGCCAACTCACTTCTCCTTTCAACCATGACCAATGTGGGGTTTAGCCCATGGTATTCATCATAGAGGCTAAGCCTACATATCGAGTTGCTCAACGATGTTTCCTGTTCCCGGCAGTGTTTTTTCAAGTCTCTGCTCTGGGCCCCTTTTAAATCTTTTTCTGATCAAAGTGGTTGGGTGAACTCCTCCTGGGTTCTGCTTTATGGAGAATATTTATCTTCAGTTTTCAGAGCTGCCGTGTACTCCCCGCCTCCCCCATTTTGGAACTTTCATTGACATTTTAAAGGAACTTAGAGGAGGGATCGCTTGACATTTTCTATCACTCTGCCTTATTTTCAGCTGAATGGGAAATAATATTTATTCTCCACGCCAATGTCTGCGAGCTTGGGAACACTGGAATGGGCACTATGGGGAGAGGAATGGGGGGAGAGGAGTCAAGTAAATCAAAATGCGCTGTATTTCTTCGTGACTTCTGCAATTCCCTCGGACCATTCTTAGAATTGTATCTTCAAGGAGCAGTAGCTCCCTTTTCTCATTCTTCCCTGTCTCACTGCAGGTTTTCACTGGCATTTTCATGGCAGAGATGTGCCTAAAAATCATCGCGCTCGATCCCTACAACTACTTCCGCCGAGGCTGGAACATTTTTGACAGCATCGTCGCTCTTCTGAGTTTTGCAGATGTGATGAACAGTGTAGTTGTAGGAAAACAAAGTCCTCTGTTTTTCCATTCCTTAAGAGTGGTAAGGCACTTACTGTTGTATTTGACTGAAATGCCTTAGCTGCCAGGGTTGACGAGAGTCTTGAGTGAGTTCAGTGGCTATTTTGCACTCAACTTGGACTCCTCTTGCCTTTACCAGAGACTCAAAACTGCGCTCCTCCTGCCACCCAGGTTTTGCATATTCTTGGGAGTCCGCGGGGGTCTCCTCCCAGCTGAACCCCTCCCTCCCCACTCCCAAGATGATCATTTAGGCAAGCAGGTGCAGTGTTGTGTCTTCTGGTGTCAGGATTCTGCTCCTTGATTAGCGTACCACCCCTCCCTCCATCTCTTCCCCACCATCCACCCCTGAGCTCCGAGCCAGGCACCCTCACATCTGGGCTCACCAAGGGGGGTGAAGACCGACAGGCACGAGGTTCCACCTCACGGCTTCCAGGGCCACATTCCCATCCTGTCGTCTCGGCCCTCCGTCTACTGCCCACGGAGGCATGCTGGTGACCTTTGCAGAGGCACCTGATAGGAGCTGACCCAAAGGAGGGCTGAAAGGTGAGGAAAAGAACTGTCTTCAAGGAGTCTGGCATCTAGAGACGAGACAAGGCAGGGCCAGAAATGACCATGAGGCAAAGTAGAGAACGTGACAGACCCCATGAGAAGAATGGATGGAAAGCTACAGAGAGACCACATCTAACAGGGGAAGCAGGAAGCCGGAAAAGGTGGCCTTTTGTCCCCTTCCAGAGATTTGCTTTTGATTTGGGCAGGGGTGAGATTTCCAGGAGTAAGACAGTTGCCCCAGTTACAGAAGGTGTACATTTTATACTTGGGATATGTTAGGCGATCACACTGCCCAAAGTCATGCATCGTTTTAGGCTGCTCGCCTGAAGTTTTATTGGTGCTCAGGTGAGCAAAGTTACATTTGCTTTACGATCGTTTAGGCTTATTACAGCCATGCTCTGAGGGGAGGGACTCTGTGGAGTTGTCTATATGAGAACAGAACCGTGATTTCCCCCATCTACCCTCTGGGGACACAGCGCTGATCCTTCTCTTGGGCCATAAGTCTTACTGACCTGAAATGTTTCTCCCAAATAGTTGATAGGATTGTACTTTGGAATGAAACCCATTGGTTTACATTGGAAGTCAATGTAGGAAATGACCCATGAACGTAGTTGCCACGTTGTCTCCTACAGGGTCTATAAGGTTCCAGGGAAAAAATGTTCTTTTTGGAAAAAGTGTGTGTGTTTTGAGTAGCTGATTGCTTTTTCTCTCCTGGGTACAAAATGTCATACTACTCTCATCACTGTTATACAGTTTAGATTCAGACTTGTGACCTGAATTATGTAAAGCAGGAGTTAGCAGTTTTTTTCTGTAAAAGGCCAGATGGTAAATATTTTCAGCATTATAGGCTATGTGGTCTCTGTCGAAATCATTCAACTCTGCTGTTATAGCACAGAAGTAGCCACAGACATTCGAGAAGAAATGGACGTGACTGTGTTCCAATAGAATTTTATTCACAGGCGTGGAAATTTGAACTTCATACAGTTCTCGTGTGTGATGAAATACCCTTCTTTTGATTATTGTCTAACCATTTAAAAATGTAAAATATTCTAAGCCCTTAGGCCATACCAAAACAGGCATTGCCTGGATTTGGTCCTTGGGCCAGACTTTTTTGACTCTGGGTATAGTATTCTATAGTATTCTATAGTATAGAATTCCAAAACATTTCATTTTATGCAACAGACACGTATGCTTAATTCCACCGTCATGACTCCAAAGTATCATTTAACAAAAATCAGAACAAAATATTTCTTTTTTTTAATTTATTTAAATTCTAGTTAGTTAACATATAGTGTATATTGGTTTCAGGAGTAGAATTTAGTGATTCATCACTTGCATATATCCCAGTGCCCATCCCAACAAGTGCCTTCCTTAATACCCATCACCCATCTAGCCTATCCCCCTACCCACTTCCCCTCCAGCAACCCTTAGTTTGTTCTCTGTAGAATATTTCCATTTTTTTTAACTTTTTAAATTTTTATTTATTTTTGAGAGAGAGAGAGCGAGAGAAAGACAGCGTGAGCAGGGGAGGGCAGAGGGAGAGGGAGACACAGAATCCGAAGCAGGCTCCAGGCTCTGAGCTGTCAGCACAGAGCCTGACGCGGGGCTCCAACCAACGAACCGTGAGATCATGACCTGAGCCGAAGTCAGACACTTAACTGACTGAGCCACCCAGGCGCCCCAAATATTTCCATTTTTAAAACAAAAAGTAAATATGGGTGTTAGCGTAGGACAAGGAGTTGATGACTATGTTTAGGATGGATTTGGCTTTGAAAAGATTTTTGATAATCATAAATGCTGTGCTTTGGGAACGTGTCATTTACTACATAGCTGAGCAGATGGAATTTGTCTTTAACAGGCTTTTCTTCCACTTTTGTTTATCGTCTGTTTCTACAGCTAAGGGTTTTCAAGTTAGCCAAATCCTGGCCGACTTTAAACACACTGATAAAGATAATTGGCCACTCCGTCGGAGCCCTGGGAAACCTGACCGTGGTCCTGGCCATTGTGGTCTTCATTTTCTCAGTAGTTGGCATGCAGCTTTTTGGCTCTAAATTCAATTCTGTAAGGAATAACACCAAATCCTGTGGCCCTACAGTCCCATGTTTACGACGCTGGCACATGGGGGACTTCTACCGTTCCTTTCTGGTGGTATTCCGCATCCTCTGTGGGGAATGGATCGAAAACATGTGGGAATGTATGCAAGAAACTAGTAAACCACTGTGCGTCGTCGTCTTTCTGTTGATCATGGTGATAGGAAAACTCGTGGTGAGTGTCTTATATCTTTTTTTTTTAATATACGGACTAAACGGATGCATTACCTTCTTTTGCAATGCTTCGCTAGTGATTATTACTCTAAATATAAAATTATGCATGTAATGTTACATGATATTAAAATATGCATTTGAATTTGACTTGAGGAAATTATTATAAGCATGAAACAAAACCTCCTTGTCACACAGCACTCATGTTGACAGATGCCTCAATATCTATTCTACTACAGGTGATTATTCTAAGATAATTGTATTCTCCTTGTCCATGAATGGCTGAGGTAGGGATGTGTGACTTAATTTGGGCAATAAGATGTAAAGGGATATCTAGTAAGGAAGATTTCCTGCTCTTAAAAAAAAAAAAAAGGGATGAGCTAAAAAAAAAAAAAAAAAAAAAAAGGGTCCTTTTACTTTCCCTGGGCCTTTTTATTAAAGACTGATTCATCTCAGAGCTGCAAACATTATCCAAGCAGGAGAAGAGCCAGCCTAACACAAAGTTGTTAGGAAGGTAGAGGGAAAAGGGAACGAACCTATCTTCGTGTTCCCCATGTTTTATTTTTGTATTTTATTTTACTTTTTGAGAGAGAGAGAGAGAGAGAGAGAGAGAGAGAGAGAGAACACGCACATGTGTGCAAGCAGGGGAGGGACAGAGTGGGAGAAAGAGAGAATCCCAAGCTTGGGACGGGGCTTGATCTCACAACTGTGAGATCATGACCTGAGCTGAAATCAAGAGTCAGACGCTTAACCAACTGAGCCACCCAGACACCCCATCCCCCTGTTTTATTTTCAAGTGTCTTGTTGTGTTACATTTTCTTGTTGTGTAAGTTACCTTGAGTCTATTACCTGCAGCCGGAAACATAGACACTATTAGCTAATTGGGTACCCAGTAAAGATATGAAGAGACAAGAGACACACAGGACATCTGACCACAAGGTCTTGAGAATCAAGTTGGGGCTATCGTGCAAATATAATGAACCATCCGCATGAACACCATTGCTTCATCCTATGTACGAGATCAGCGTTGTTAGAAAGACAATAAGTGATACAAAAGTTTCGGAACAGGGTACCACCAATGGGAGTGGGAACGGAGTGTTAACAAAGGATGTGTGGAAGATACAGTACTTGAGAAGGGTACTCAAGAGGCAAGGAGGTGGCACCTGGGCGGCTCAGTCGGTTGAGTGTCCAACTTCAGCTCAGGTCATGATCTCACGGTTTGTGATTTCAGGCCCCACATCACTCTCGCTGCTGTCAGCCCAGAGAGTGCTTCGGATCCTCTGTCCCCCTCTCTCTCTCTGCCCCTCTCCTGCTTACACTCTCTCTCAAAAAAAAAAAAATTATAAAAAAAAAAGAGGCAAGGTGGACTTAGCAAAGAGAGGAAAGCATGAGCAAAGATCCACAGTTGGGAATTCTTATGGTGAAGCTGAGGGAGAGTGATGAGACCCATTCGAGCTCATGAGATACGCCTCCCCGAAGGCAGTCTATTTTTGAGTGGGTGACAGCCACAAAGGCGCTTGAGGAGGTAAAGATGATAATGGGAGGGTGTGTAAGTGTCAGCAAAAAAATCCCAAGTAGGAAGCTGATGAGATGATCTGAATTTAAATTGATCCAAGCTTCAACAGAAGAGTCGCAGATTCGATTCCAACCCCTCCGGCTCAGTCCCAATACTTTGTTGTGGTTCAGGCAACAGGACCTAAAAAGCCTGCCCAAAGCACATCCTCTCTCAGACTGTACCAACAGGAGAGGACTCCACGGCAGTATGAGACATCAGACCCATATCCCTGTGGGCAATTCCAGGAAAACCAAGGTCAGGATTCGACGGATCCCCAAGGAATATACATGGCCACACAGCTCTGCTTTACCGTGGCCAGGGTTTACAACATCTGTTGCTTGTATGTAGACAAGCCAGACTTGGGCTGTTTGCACCATTTCCCTTCTGTTTTTCTTTTACCTTGCTCTCTTCCTCAATTTTTCTCCTCTTATTCATTTTATAGGTAAACTTTCTTAGAAGCCAGAAGGACGTAGAACTCTCATTTGAGTTAGTTTGGGGTCTTGGGGGAGAAGTTGCTCCGGAAACCTACACTATCTTCCCATCTGCTAAACTTCCTATTCCCCTTGTGTCTCCCCTTCCCCCGCCCCGCCCCAGGTACTCAACCTCTTCATTGCCTTGCTGCTCAATTCCTTCAGTAATGAGGAGAGGGATGGAAGCTTGGATGGAGAGGCCAAAAAAACCAAAGTCCAGTTAGCCCTGGATCGGTTCCACCGGGCTTTTTGCTTTGTAATCCATACTCTTGCGCGTTTTTGTCACACGTGGTGCAGGAGGCAAACGTTACCGCAGCAAAAAGAGGTGTCGGGAGGCCCTCCTGCCAAAAGCAAAGACATCATTCCACTGGCCGCAGGGGTGAAAAGGGGCTTGGAGACCTGGGAGGAGTTCGGTGTAGTCACGTCTGCACCAAAGACCTTGAGTGTGGAGCATGACCGGACTTGGTTGGCCCCACTTGCAGAGGAGGAGGATGATTTTGAATCTTCAGGCAAAATCAATGCACAGTGCGTTGCACCACCTGAGGCTAGCAAACAGGTACGAAGCTTCATACGTAGACGTAGAGGTCACATGAAGGGAGAGCTGCCATGGGGCACTGGTGGCCCGCCCTGTTCTGAGCGCCACGCAGTATTTGCGTGCACATCCTAGTGCCGGTTCGAATCGTGGTCCCGCACGTACGGAGGTGGAGAGATGGCAGAGGAGTCCAGAGGGGAGCGAGATCAGAGTGGGCCAGGGTGACAGGGGAATCAAGTGACTGTGGTCGAGCCCTAAAAGAAGCGTAACGTTTGGATTAGCTGAAAGGTGGGAAGTGAACTGAACAGCACAGAAAAGGAGATGGTGGTGAGAACAAAGTCTCTGAAGGGACCAGTAGGCGAGGAGTGGTGGGAGATGAGGCGGTCAGGGAGTGGCAGGGAGCTGAGCGCCCTAAATAAACAACGACAGGCTTCATTCTGGATGCAGCTGGGCTGTCTCAATCTTCCTGAGTTTTCCACAGTGGTTGTAGCATATTGCATTCCCATTAGCAATCGTTGTAATCATTCTAACGGGTTTGTGGTGGTATCTCATTGTGGTTTCAAGTTTCATGTCACTGATAAATAATGATATTGCATAATATATCTTCATTGGTAAAGTATCTATTGTCCATCTTTATTTCTTATTATTGAGTTGTAAGAGTCTATTACATATTTTGATACAAGTCCTTTGATAGGTATAATACTGCACATATTTTCTAACTGCCTGTGGTTCATCTTTTATTTTCTTCCCGGTATCTTTCAGTGAGCAGAAATTTTTAATTTTGGTGAAGTATCACTCATCAATATTATTCCTATGGTTTGTGGGTTTTCATTCCATTCTAAGAAATCTTTGTATAACCCAAAACTGGACATATTTTCCCATATGTTTTCTTTGAGAATTTTACAGGTTTAACTCTCAGGTTCAGGTCTATGATCCATTTCAACTTAATTCTTGTGTATGATATGAGTTGAGTCATTTTTTCCTGTATATATGAGTGATTATAGTACCGTATTTTGAAAAGACTGTTCTTATCCCACTGAATCAACTTGGTATCTTTGTCAAAAATCAAATTGGCTCTATCTGTTAATATTTTTATGTTATTGTAAATGTAATTTTTAAAATTTTAGTTTCTGAATGTTCGGTATTAGTACATGGATATAAATAGGCTTTTGTGTTTTGACTTTGTATCTATCCTGCAGTGTTGGTAAACTGACTTATTAATTCCAATAGCTTTTTTGTAGTTTCCTTAAAATGTTCTAGGCATATAAGTATTTCATCTGTAAATAAAAGCTTCTTTTTTTTTTATGTGGGCTTTTTTTTTCTTGCCTTATTCCATTGGTTAGAACCTTTGGTATAATGTTGAATAGGAATCATGGGAATGTATTCCTTGCCTTGCTCCTGGTCTTAGTTAGAAACATAAAGTCTTTTCCCATTAAGTAAGATCTTAGGGGAGGAAGTTCCCTTCATTCCATTTGCCAGGAGGTTTTATTTTTCTTTTAAATTATGAATGTATATCGATTTTTCTGAAATACTTTTCCTATATTTATTGGGATACTCATTTTTAACATTTATTTTGGATGCTAAATCACTTAGGCTTTCCTTGGATTATCCCTAGTCGGGCATGGTATATTATTATCCTCTTATGTATATTTGCATCCAACTGGCTAGTATTTTGTTAAAGATTTTGCATCCCTAGGTTTTCCCCTTATAATGTGTCTGCCTGGTTTTGGTATCAGGTTAACACGGGCCTCCTTATAATATGATTACCACCATAGTATTAGCTGACACCTCTATCATGTCACATAATTATTTCTTTATTGTGGTAAGAATATTTAAGGTTTACTCTCTTAGCAACTTTCAAGTATATACCATAGTATTATTAATTATAATCACAACACTGTACATTATATCCTTATTCATCTTCTAACTGAAAGTTTGTATTTTGGGACCAACAACTACCCACTCCCCCCACCCCCCACCCCCCAGCCCCTGTTAACTACCATTCCGTTCTCGGTCTCTGCAAATTTGGCTTTTTTAGATTTCACACATAAGTGATACCATGCTGTATTTGTCTTTCTCTGACTTGTTTCACTTGAGTGTGATGTCCTGGGGTCCATCCAAATATTATCAGTTATAATTGAGGCTAGAACATTGTGTGTATTGTTTCAAATATTCTGTTCTTTTCTCTCTTCTCCTTCTGGTATTCCCATTACATGTATGTTTCACCTATGTGGGTGCCCCACAGGTCTTAAGGATTCTGTTCCTTTTTTTCCCCGTATTTTTTCTTTTTGTCTTTCAGGTTTGGAGATGTTTACTGAGATAGCCTCAAGCTCAGAGATTCTTTCCTCAGCTGTATCCAGTCTACTAATAGGCCCATCAGTGACATTCTTTATTTCTATTACAATGTGTTAGATCTCTAGCATTTTTTAAATCCTTTCTTAGAATTTTCATCTCTCTTGCTCAATTTGCCTGTGTGTTCTTGCATGCTGTCTACTCTGTCCATTAGAGCCCTGAGTATTTTAATCATAGCTGTTTTAAATTCCTGGTCTGGCAATTCCAAAAACACTACCATATTGAGACTGGTTCTGATGCTTGCCTGTCTCTTCAACCTATATTTTTTGCCTTTTAGTATGCCTTCTATTTTTTCTTCAGAATCAGACATGATGTGCTGGGTAGATGGAAATGCTCTAAATGGGCCTTTATCAATGTGTTGGTGAGGTTTGAGGGGAATGAAGAAGCTCTGTGGTCCTATGATTAGATCTCAGTCTTTTAGTGAGCCTGTGCTTCTGGACCGTGAACAGTCCTTCTCAGTGTGGCTAGCGTGAGCTAGAGTCGGGTTATTTCCTACCCCCGGGTCAGTTAGGTCCTGATAAAACCCCAGCAGGTTAGGCTCTGGTTAGTTTCTCTTGAGGGAAGGGCTTGTTAAGAATAGAATTCTCTAGCATGTTTCAAAATGGTTCCTTTTACTCTCCCCCTGCTGGAAGCAAGTGTGGATTTTTCTCCTACATTTACTGTGAGAACCTGGTAGAGCTCTAAGAGTTAAAACTCACAAATGTGTGGGGGCCTCTGTTGACTGGGTCCTCTAGGACTTTTATCTCTGAGACTTGTTCACACTGAGCCTCCAGCAGTTTGTCCATTACAGTTTAGGTTTCCCTCCTCGGGGACTGATTCCCACGGAGGATTTTGCTCCTGGGCTTCCTCTTTGGTAAATTGTGATTCTCTGTATTATCCTGTCTTTCTCTCCAGTTTGGGGGACAATAATTTGCCCTGGACTTATTTCTCTTATGGCTCTAAGAAGAGTTATTGGTTTTCCAGTTCATTTAGCTTTTCACATGTTAGGATGGAGTGGAGACTTCCAGGCCTTCTTACATGTCAGACCAGAAACTGGAAGAGAGAGAGAGAGAGACAGAGCATGAACAGGGGAGGAGCAGAGAGAGAGGGAGACAGAGAATCTGAAGCAGGCTCCAGGCTCTGAGCTTTCAGCACAGAGCCCAATGTGGGGCTCAGACTCACAAACCCTGAGATCGTGACCTGAGCGGAAGTCACTTAACCGACTGAGCCACCCTCCGTGAGAAGTTTTTAAATTACAAATTAAATCTGTTTACTTTGTTATAGGAATTACAGGGCTATTCTGATTTTCTGTTTCTTCCTGTGGCTGTTTTGGTAGTTTTTGTATTTCTAGGAATATGTCCTTTTTTTGAAGTTATCTGATTTGTTAACATATAGTTAATCATAATATTTCCTTGGAATCCTTTTGGTTTCTCTAAGGTTGATGGCAATGTCCCCTCTTGTTCCTGATTTTAGCAATTTGACCTTTCATTTTCTCTTGGTCAGTCTTATTAAAGTATTGTCAATTTTGTTGATCTTTTAAGATAATCAACTTTTGATTTTGTTGATTATATCTATTATTTTCTGAATCTCTGCTCAAATACTTACTGTATGCTTATTTATGCTTGTTTTGAGTTAGTTTTCTCTTCCTCTCCCAGTGCCTTCAGGTGGAAGGTTAGGTTATTGATTTGAGATGTTTTTTAATTATAGGTATTTATAGCTATAAATTTCCCTCTAAGTGCTACTTTAGCTGCATGTATCCAACAAATTTTGGCATATAATATTTTTATTTCCATTTATCTTAAAGTCTTTTATACTTTCAGCCTTAAAGTCTAGTATCTTTTGTGATTTTTTCATTTGACTACAAGTCAAATTGGTTGTTTAGGAATGTTTTCTTTAATTTCCACATAGTTGTGATTTTTCAAGTGTCTTTTTGCTCTTCCAATTTTATTTCATTATGATCAGAGAACACAGTCTGTACAATTTCAATACATTTAAATTTATTGAGGCTTGTTTTATGGCCTAGCATATTGTCTATCCTGGAAATGTTCTGTGTGCATGGGAGAAGAATGTATATTCTGCTGTTTGGAGTTGAGGGTTCCACAGGTGTCTTTTCAGTATAATGGATAGATCAGGTGGTTCGAGTCTTCTATTTCTATCTTCTACTTAGTTGTTATATTCATTTTTGAAAATGGGTTATTGAAGTCTCCAACTATTATTATTGAAGTGTCTATTTCTCCCTTCAATTCTGTCAGTTTTTGCCTCATATATTTTGTGGCTCTTCTGTTAGGTGCATACATGTTTATAAATGTTATATCTTTCTGATACAGTGATTTGTCGTCATTATAAAATGTCCCTCTTTATCTCTAGTAAATTTTTTTGTTTCAAAGTCTGTTTTGTAGGATATTAATATAGTTATTACAGCTTTATTCTGGCTTCTGCTTGTATGATAGCTTTTTCCATTCTTTTACTTTCAAAATGTTTGTATCTATGAATCGAAAATGTCTCTTCTGTAGACAGTACATAATTGGATCTTGTTTTCTTATCCAGTCTAACATTTTCTACCTTTTTAATTATATTTTTTGACCCATTCACATTTAATACTATTATTGATTTAGTTTATCTACTAATATTTTACTTTTTGTTTTTATAAGTTCCATGTGTTTTTATTCCTCTTTTCCTCCTTTATTGCCTTATTTTGCATTATTTGAGTATTTTCTAATATAACATCTGAATTCCTTTAACAACTTTCACATCATTTTTTGAGTTACTTCCTTATTGATTGCTCTAGGAGCTGTCACATACATCTAACTTCTTCAGAATTGATGTCTGATAAGTTAACTTAGTTCTAATGAGATACAGAAACATTACTCATGTGGAGCTCTGTTCCCTCTCCCATATTTTTGTACTATTTTTATTATACATATTACATTCATATATGTTAAAAACACAACAGTACACTTTTATCATTGCTTTATATAATTATATGTTTACTAGTGAAGCTGAGAAAAGAAGGAAAACAAGTATCTATTTATAGAGTTTATTAATTTTCTCATTTATCATTTCTAGCTCTCTTCATTTGTTTCTGTGAATGTGAGTTACCTTCAGGTGTCATATCCTTACTACAATAAAACTTTGCTCCTGGTTGCCTCTTTGGTATTATTATTCTCACATATATTTTATTTTTATATGTTACATGTCCAAAAATACGTTAATTTTAAACTGTTTCAGACGATTTCTTTTGAAATCAGAAGGGAAGAAAAGAAATATGCATTTTTCTCACCTTTTATAATTACAGACTTACCTTTACCTCCGCTCTTTGCTCTCTTGTGTGCACTTTTACTATCATTTAGGATCACTTACTTTCAGCCTGAAAGATCTTTTTCAGCATTTTTTTGTAAGGTGGGTCAGCTAGCCAAGAATTTCCTTTTTGTTAATCTGGGAATGTCTTTATTTCACCTTCATTTTTGAAAGATAGTTTTGCTGGATAATAAAATCTTGGTTCACATTTGCTTTTTAATTTCAGCACTCACGGCATATCATTCCACTGCTTTCTAGTCTCCATTGTTTCTAATAAGAAGTCAGCTGTTAATTTTGTTGGAATCCCATGGTACATGATGAATGGCTTCTTTCTTGCTATTTTCAATATTTCCTCTGTCCTTGGCTTTCAGCATTTTTACTATGGTATATCTATGTTTGGATCCCTTTGTGTTTATCCTATTTTGAGTTTTCTGAGCTTCTTAAAGGTGTCGATTAATATTTTTGGTCAAAATTGGGAAGTCTTCAGCCATTATTCTGCTCCTTTCTCTCTCTCCTTTCTTTGTGGTTGGTGTGCTTAATAGTGTCCTACATTCCTCTGAGTTTCCTTTAGGTTTTCTCTCTTCTTTCTTTCCTGTGCTCTTTGGATTGTACAATCTGTACTGGTCCCTCTTCAAGTCCACTGGTTCTTTCTTCTGCCAGTTCAGATGTACTGTTGCTCAACTTAGTGAGTTTTTCATTTCTGTTATTACACATTTCAACTCTAGAATTTTTATTGTTTTTTAAAAAATATTTTTTTAAGGTTTATTCATTTTTGAGAGACAGAGAGAGACAGAGCATGAGCAGGGAAGGGGCAGAGAGAGAGGGAGACCCAGAATCTGAAGCAGGCTCCAGGCTCTGAGCTGTCAGCACAGAGCCCGACGCGGGGCTCGACCTCACAAACCGTGAGATCATGACCTGAGCCGAAGTCGGACGCTCAACCGACTGAGCCACCCAGGGTCTCCGAATTTTTATTGTTTTTTAAAATAACTTTTCTCACTTCATTGATAATCTGTATTTGATTATACATTGTTATCATAGCATCCCTTATTTATTAAATATTGTTAAAAATTCTTTGAACATATTTAACCTCGCCGCTTTGTATTCTTTGTTTATTAACTCTGGCATCCAGGCCCTCTCACAGGCAGTATATGTTGTCCGCTTTCTTCCTATGTATGGGTCATACTTTCCTGGGCTTTTTCCCATGTTTTATAATTTCTGTTTAAAACTGGACATTTTAATATATTGTAGCGGACCTGGAAGTTATTCCCTTTTCTCCTCTCTGGGGATTCTTTGGTGACTTGGCTAGACTATTCTAGTGAAGTCTATTCCCTCCTTTCCCTACCTCCCCTCACCACACACACACACACACACACACACACACACACAAATGTGAAGTCTTTGGTGCCGCTTTGGAGGGCACACCCTTGGGTTTGCTGGCCGTCACTGCAGGATGACAGTTATTTTAGTAGGTCTCTCTTTGACTGTCTCTTTCCACGATCTCCCTGTTACTCTGTCTGCCATATATGGCGTCACACCCAGATTTTAGGCTCAACTAATTGCTGGCTTAATTGCTCTACTGTTTTTGACGATACCACAGGGCATTGATTGCTCCGCAGTCTGACCTAATTAAATTCAGGTAGGGTTTACTCATTAGGCCAGTCTTGGAGATTTGTTCTGACCCCAGGGAGATTCTTCTCCTCCTCTTCCTCCTCCTCCTCCTTCTTCTTCTTTAAAAAAAATATTTATTTATTTATGTATTCATTTATTGGAGGCACGCAAGCCGGGGAGGGGCAGAGAGAAGGGGACAGAGGATCCAAAGTGGGATCTGCGCTGACAGACTGACAGCAGTGAGCCCAGTGTGGGGCTCAAACTCACAAACTGCGAGATCATGACCTGAGCCGAGGTCAGATGTTCAACTGACTGAGCCACTCAGGTCCCTCCCCTCCGCCCCCAACCCAGGGAGATTCTTCTCAGTTGTCTCTTTCCTTGGTTCTCTGTGGTGAACTTGCTGACTTGTGGTTTAGTTTGTTGCTTTTTTTAAATTTATTTTTTTATTTTTTAAGATTTACATCCAAATTAGTTAGAGTTTGTTGCTTTTAATGAAGAGCTACCAGTCTCTTCTTACTTGCTTACCGTCAAAATCTCCGTTGTTTTCAAGAATACCCTTAGGCTTGGACTCCCTCACATTGTGTCAGATAAAGTCGGTTCTTTTGTGGAGAGCTTCAAAGTTCTTGTTTCTTATGGAATGCCTCCTTCCATAGACAAAAGCCCTTAGCTACTAATGCAAGTGCTTGGAGGGACAGTGGTCTCACATCTTCTCAGCTTCCCTCTTTGTAAAAAGAGGGAACCTCTTCCCTACAAACTAGCTGGCGTGAGGCTTATCAGGATTCCAGTATTCTCAAGCTGGGGAGCCTGGAATAGTCTCTGTCCTAGGAGACTGGTTTGAAAAAGAGAGCCCAAATTCTTGGCCACATTCACCAGGAACGTGGCCTCGTCAACTCCGCATTGGAGAGGATAAGAAAAGCTAGTGATCTCCACCTCCTGATAAGATACATATCCGTTCCTTGGGGGCTGAGGGTAGAGGGAACCTCATCTTTGTTACAGCTGCCTCGAGTAAGGCTTCCATCAAACTGAGCTGGAAGGTGAGAGGGAGAGGGGAAATCATGGCTCGATTGCCATGGACTCCTGCTGCTGTTCCTGAATTCTGAAGATTTTTTTGAATGAATGTTTCTTCCTTTGCTGTATGCCCTTAGGACAATTTCCAGAGACTCTAAGTGATTTCTTAAAAATATTTTTCCCCACTTAGGCTCATTTCTCTGGAGAACATGTCCACAGAGCTCCTTACATTGCCATTCAGGAAGTGAAACTCTGTATACTTTTGATTAAATCCTAAACTTACTCATTTTGATGACACTTCCAGATTATTATATGATTTCGTTTTTTTCTCAGGTAAATCCACCTCCTAGTAGTTAATTTACAGGGCTACTGATTTGTTTGTCTTCTCCTGTATTTTGGAGTCTTCGTTTAAAATTTCATCTGTAGTGAGAGGATCTGTCACTCCCTCTGCAGTCTAAGTTCTGTGATGTCTTTAATAGATACTTCTGGGGCAACCAGCGCAGAACCAAGTCTTAAATTGCCAACCAGAGCTTCTTGTCTAATAGTGACACTAGGCGTATTTCAGATCCAGTGGGTACCTTTACTCAGGACTTATTGCTGAGGTCTTCCTTCCTTCTGCCTCCCTAGATAGGCAGCTGTGTATAATTGTAATTCCAAGCATTGACAACTTGTTTTGGCCTTCTCTCCTAAGTGCAAGAACTTCAACCCAGTCCACAGTTTCAAGCTGTGGGCATAGCTGTGGTTCCCTTCCTCCTATGGGGCACTTTTAGTTATCATTCTCTGCTACACACTTTAATTTTTTTTTTAATGTTTATTTATGACTGAGAGACAGAGAGACAGAGCATGAGCGTTGGAGTGGAAGAGAGAGGAGGAGACACAGAATCTGAAGCAGGCTCCAGGCTCCGAGCTGTCAGCACAGAGCCCGACGCGGGGCTCGAACTCACAAACCATGAGATCATGTCCTGAGCTGAAGTCAGACACCCAACCGACTGAACCCTCCCAGGCGCCCCTCTCTGCTACACACTTTAAATTGTTACTACTTCATATTTCTGTTCTGTGTCTGGTCCATAGATACATTTACCTGTGTTTCGTGTGTGTGTGTGTGTGTGTGTGTGTGTGTAATGTGTCCATGCATGTGTTCAAAAGGGAGAAGTGTTCTTAAATGATGACCTTAGAGTGTCAGAGTCACAGGAATATTTACATACACCGTGACATCCTCCTTGATTATACCTGCAGGTGTAATCACATATACCTGCATGACTTTGTTCATCTTTCTTGAATATACCAGCAGGTTGTCACACAAAATTTACTTTTTATTTTTCTGTAGTAATACATCTTCATTTGTCTCTTTATGCCCTTTTCTATTTCACCAAGCCAACCCTCTGTACCCCAAAGAATAAAAAAAATTATTTTCCAAATTATTCTTCTAACATTTTCTACTCATCTGTTTTTATATTAGTACATCAAATCATTATGGATTTTATTTTTACTGCATTCTGTATTATATTATTTTTTTCAGGGATAATTATACCAGCACCACTTTTTAAATAATTTATTATTTAGCCATTCCCTTCTGAATTATTTGGTGAATTTTGTACCAAAACCATACAGTTTTGCTTAAATGACTTTTGGGTAAGTTTCATTACCTGTTTCCTATGGTAGCTTTCCCAGAATTATTTTGTGTGGAGTTTCTCCAGGAGAGTTTTAAAAAGTGAAAAGAAAAGGAGTAAAACGTCATAATTCAAAGTTGTTTTATCTCAAGTGAGCTGTCCAGGAGGAATATTAATTGTACTTAATTGGCCTCCTCTGTGTCAGGCCTATGAACTCCCTCAGGAGACCAAGACGTCTACCAGCCCAGGAGCTCAAAGTGTGGAAATTGATGTGTTCTCTGAAGGTGACATTTATCTGTCAGCACAGAACCCCCGAAAGGTAATTTTCCCAGGGTGCTCCCAAGAGGAACCTGTGGCTTATCCATACACATTCTCCAAGACAGTCACTATGGCTATCAAGACTAATGCGGAACCAATTTCCAGAGTCAGATCTTAAGCAAAGGTGTAGGCCAGGGTTTCTTAACCTCTCCACTAAGACATTTGGGGCACGATAATTCCTCATGGTGGTAGGTTCTTCTGTCTACTGTAGGATGTTTGGCAACATTCGTGGCATCTACCCACTAGATGCAAATAGTATCCCCCAGTTGTGAAATCGAAAGTGTCTCTAGACATTGTCAAAATGTATCCTGGAAGACAAAAATCAATGAGAGCCACTAACATAGGCCTACTCTTCCAGGGATTGAGAGAGCTGAAAATTAGTCTCAGTAAAGTAGCCTTCACCTCATCACCCAGCTTCCCTATTTGGAGTTAGGTAGTGTATCAGAGATACGAAGGTTGAGACACTGTATCTTCATATACCTTGTCTTTTTTCAGCCAGGGGAGAGCAGTTAGGAAATTCTCTCCTAATGTCAGGGCTACTCAGAGCACTTTTTAGAAACACCCAATGAGAGGGACACTTTCTAGAAACCCCGATACCTGGAATCTTTGTCTAGCTAGCTTTATTCCTAAAATGTCGCACACTAAGGTATTAGGTGCTACGATGGTGAGAGACAGTCCTGGTAAATGATCCCCTTTTTCCTTTGTTCTCATGTGCAGAAGTCTGATACTACCAGTGTTTTCTCAGAATGTAGCACCATTGATCCACAGGATCCTTTTGCAAGGGTACCGGAAATGGTTCCCAAAAAAGAACCAGAGAGATGTTTTCCCAAAGGTAAGTGGCAGTGTTCGTGCATCCGGTTCGCAGAACATTTGGAGGAAATTCTGTTGTTCTTGGAAGCTCTGTAGATGCCTTCTTTCTACTTCTACCGGAGACAAAAGTGAAGAGAGGGCATCTATCGATTCTCGGGGCCATTATCAGATCCAGGCAAAGGAGATTTCAGGAAATTCTTGATTTAGGTGGGCTCAACTTATATCACCTAACAACTAGGGTAGAAGCTCTAGAAAACTTTCCGAGAGAGCCCTCTGGGCCGATACGTCTTCCCCTTTCTCTAACCCCCAGTACATCCATTGTCAGGATGTAGACGAGGTGGTAGAAGAGGGAACCTGACCAGGGTTGAATGGAGCCCTGCCATCCCTCAAGATTTTTCTCTGAAAGAAAGATAGCATTGTAGGTAGGACCTTTGGCTCTGGACCCAGACTGCCTGAGCCTAATTTTGGCCTCTCCACTTACTAGCTGTGTGACTTAATTTACTTAGCCACTCTGTGCCTCATTTATAAGATGGCTATAATACTAGTATCTACTGCGAAGGGTTGTTAGTATTAAGAGTGAATGTAAATCACCTTCTAGAAGAGTATCTGGCATATAATAAGCGATCAATAAATGCAGTCTCTCCTGATTCCTTGAGTAGTTATAGTGGTTCGTTCCTATGTGCCTTTATTATTTCCTATATTCATGTGGGGAATTTATTTGTGTCTGTCTCTCTTGTGAGGTCCTTAAAAACATAGGCAGTGACTTAATATTGTATCTCTAGGGTGAGAATGGAATCTTTCCTAGATTATGGGCTCAACATAGATAGATAGATAGGGACTTAAGTGAATGAATGAATCTAAAAATTAAAAATTTCTCCATAAGTTTGACACTAGACCGGTCTCAGACAAGACACCAAGAATGGTTTCAAACATATTCCAGGTGGTTTGACGGCCCCCCCAACTTCCCACGGGGTCAGAAGTCAGGCTAGGAATAGATCACCGTTCTCCTGACTTACATTTGGACTGGTCTTTGAGGTATGCACAGGTTGTCAACAGTGGAGTTGGAGAAGAAAGGTTGGTTTCAAGAAGGGAGGGGTGGCATAAAAGAAGAAATAACCTTTCAGGGAGATTGACCTATTGGTGTTCTAAACAATGGAGGATGGCAGGGACAGACTGAGGAGACCTCACGGTTGCTTAGGAAGATGATGAGGAAGGGAGTGGAATGTTGTGATCGCTGTGAAATTAGCATCCACAGGACTTGGAGGATGGGCGGAAGAGACAAGGGGAGAAGGGTGACGTGATTCATGCCGAGGGCTCGTGTGTGTTGAAGTCAAATGTCCAGCTATGTGTAAGCACCTCGACAGTGGATCAGATTCTCCCCTGTGTGGTTTGGGTGGTTCACAGAGCCTGTGCCCCTCCTTACCTCATTCCCCTCAGTCCTTAGGACACAGCTTACTATTGCCAAAAGAAATTGCAGTATAACAAACGGCCATGCAGCCCCAGTGGCACACAAGAGTGAACATGCATCTACATGATTCCGCTCATCTAGGCTGGTATCTCTGCTGATTTTGGCTGGCTTTATTCGTATGAGTGGTAATGACTGGGAGCTGGCCAACCTAACCTGGGCTTACCTGGGCCATTTGGTTCTGTACCACATGTCCATCCTCCTTCTCCTGAAACCAGTGAGCTGGCCCAAATATTCCTTTCTTATGGAAATGGTCCTGGAGAGCAAGTGGAAACATGCACGGCCTGTAATGTGTGTGTGACTGGCATGTGTGACTTTCACTCTGCTCTATTGGCCAAATCAAGTCATATGGCCAAGCCCGGAACTGAGGGGTTGGAAAACGACTTCACCTCTTTCTTCAGTGGGAAAAATTGCAAAGGTAAGGGATAAACATAAAGGCAGGGATGAAGAGTTAGGATTATTAATACAGTTCAAGGCAGGCACTAATGATAATGCTACTGCTTATTTCTTGCAGGCCTGGGTCACTGCTTCCCATGCTGTGCCACGGACAAGAGAAAGTCCCACTGGATCATTTGGTGGAACCTGCGGAAAACCTGCTACCAAATAGTGAAACACAGTTGGTTTGAGAGCTTTGTTATCTTTGTGATTCTGCTGAGCAGTGGGGCACTGGTAAATTATCACGGTCTTGTGGGGACATTGGGGATCAAGGCAGCTGGGCTACATTCTGACATGGGACTGTGAATGTGGGGAGACAAGGCAGAAGTGGGATCTGTGCTGCTGGGTCCCCTCAAGGGCAAGATTTTACACAACTTCTAGAGTCATGCTCCAACTGGCAAGTCCCCAAGCCAAAGGCACTTTACCTGTGGGGAAGCGTGACTCAAATCAGCACTTTAAAGTGGCTACTGGAGCCTGCCCTTGACCCCGGGCCTGTCCCTCATTCTTGGAGAATTTCTAGACATTTTCACTGTATCCTACATATTTCTTCCTCTGGACAGCAATGTTTCTACCTCTCTTTTCCAGAAGAACATAGAGCTGCTCTCCAAAAGGTAAAACATTAAGAGGGAAAGGCTACAGGGACCAGATGAGGATATAATACGTTGTCTTGGTATTTTCCACCACTCATGTTCCCTGGGGAGGAGAAACAAAGAGATACTGCTTTATGTACATGGCAGACCCTTCTAGATTGAGGTGTCAGGTGTGTCCCAGTGAGGTTTGGAAATAACTCCAAATCCATTGGCCTCCATAGCATATATCCTTCCTTCTCTCTCTCCTCACCTTTTGGTCCTTGCCTTCTCTTTGCCTCCCACCCTTGAGTGATAGTATCTTCTTCCTTACTACCTACATGTTTCTCTCTCTCTTTCCCTTTGTCCCCTTCTATCTTGTGTTTTCCCTTAAAATGGACATAATATATAACTAAACTCTCTTACTATTTGGTATGTAAGTGAATGGAACCTTAGGTTCTCCCTTATTGATTTGGGGTCACAGAACATTAAGTCACTAGCCATTGGAAGGGACAAGGAAATGTCTTGCTTCGTCACCATTGCTTTCCTGGCTAGTGCTTTACGTTTGTGTGATCTCCAGGTGAAAACAGATGAGTGCACGCTGGGGCCCCCCGGACCTATGATCAGCACCCGTCTCCATTTATCTACTTGCAGTACAAATTCTTTCTCAAGAAAAAAAAATAAATTTTTCTAAACCGTATCAGAGAACTCTCTTACTTTTTGTTGCGAACCCTTGGTCTAGGATCCCCTGAAGTCTTCTGGGCTTACATTTTCACTGGCTATTTACCTTATTCAAGTAATAGGGCTCTTCATTTATTCCACAATGGTAACTGGTGTCTACCAAACCCTATGTTACTCAGTGGGAAAGCACGGTGTTGTCAGAAGGCCAGGGAGACATAGTACCCTCCTTCTAGTTCTCATCTTTGTTATGTTAAGAGAAGTGTAGGTTGGACAAAGCAAGACTGAACACACAATGTTGAGGGTTATAGGAGAGGGACTCGGGTCTAGTTCCACTTAACGTATCTGCAGAGAAAGGAAGACAGGAAACATCTGGTCTCTTGCCACTGTCTGTGCTGTGTGGACCAGCAGCCTTAGTATCACTTGGAAACTTGTTAGAAATGCGGTCTTGGGCCCACCCCAGGCCTGCTGAAATCAGAACCTAGATGCTTCGGGACTCATGAGAGTTTGGGAAGCTCTGGTCTGGACAACTGTGTAATAATGGGAGCTTCCTGGACAAGGAAGTGTCCTCATTATAATGTGGGAGCCTCCAAAGCTCAGTTGCTAATATTGGCCTACTCTTCTGCGGAGCGAACAGATCTGCTGAGCCAGCTTGCTGCCCAGCTTCCAAAATGACAGAGGAACTGAGCTTCTACACCCTTCCCATTTGCCTGTCTTTAAGAGGCAAACACACAGATAAGTCCCTGACTTCCAGGAGCAGGGAGTCTAGTAGGGAAGACAGATGGGGTCCAAGAATTGTAGACCAGGACCATAGTGATACACTCAGAGAAGCAGTGGATGACATGGGGCCATGTAGAATGGGCATCTAACTCATTCTTGGTGGAAGAAGGACAGTTTCCTATGGAAAATATCAGCCAAACTGAGACTTCAAAAATGATGAGGAGATGACAGGGGACAAGAGGAAGTGGAGGGTCTTTTCCAGTCAAAGCCCACCTAGGAGTTGAAAGTCAGACTGTTTTATTATTTTGCATTATTGTTCCCTAGGGCCATGGGGCCGTGGGCTTACCTTCGTACTCAACAGCAGGACCAATTTCTTTCTTGCCTTCAGTGTTTGCCCAGATGTCTTGACAGGTTCAGTACTAGGTCCCCTTATCTTCTTTTTGTTTCATTCTCAGTTTTTACCCTAGTTATATAGACCCCAAAGAATCACATATGCACTTTGAATGAGGGAAATGCTTGCATGTAGCATGAAAAAGGGTCTCTTCAGAAGCTAAGGCATCTCATTTTCATGATCACACTGAACGAATGTTTCACGTTCAAAGTAAGTTACACTAGCCCAGAGCTTCCTCAACTTTTGCATGTGTTGGTACACATAAAAATGAGCACATCCATCGTGAGCACAGGGGTAAGTGGTAAGGCTGTTTGCGGTAGGTCGTTGGCATCAGGGTTGGCAGGATTTAGAGTGGGAGCTAAGGCGTTTGGACCTAAGGTGTTACAGGCAATGGAGAGCCACTGAATAGGGCTACTAAAGTAACTAGGAGGATGAGAGAGATGGAATATTTCACTGAGTGGTGGTGGAAACGTTGGCAAGATATTGTTGACAAGAGTTGGAAGGATCAGGAAGATCAGGAAATTGTGTGGTGATCTGTTAGGAAGATGTTTTCACATTTCAGGGGTCAGTGATGAGAACCTAGGGAGCTCTTGTGGCAATGGAAGTCTAGAAATAGGATCTTCCTTCTTGTGGTTTTACTTACTCAAGGAATTGATTCCACTGAGACATTTCATCCTTAATACCTTTTGAGCAAAACCTTGTCACCAAAAGAGATACTAGTTTATTCAAATAAGGAAGAAAAATTAAAAAGTAAAGTCCTCAAGCAGTTCTGTGCAAATATTCAACCTGGCCTATGGCTATGCTTTATCATTTCAGGTATTTGAAGATATTCACCTTGAGAAACGACCCAATATCCAAGCATTACTTAATTGTACTGACCATATTTTCACATACATTTTTATCCTGGAGATGGGTCTAAAATGGGTAGCCTTTGGATTTGGGAAGTATTTCACCAGTGTCTGGTGCTGGCTTGACTTCATCATTGTAATTGTAAGTTTACCGTCTCTGTGTCCCATGCGGGCAAGGGTTGGGGGGAGGGGAGGGGTGGGCATCCTACGGGAGCTGCCTTTCCTGTGTGCCTTATATGGGTGCCTCTCCAAAATATTTTTCTCCACAGTACTTGCAAATAGTCGTCATCTACCCATCAGCAGTCCCGTCTGTTCTGGGTCACATTCTTCACACTGCACTTCATATTCTCACCACCCCAGCCCTTTCCATGATGACTCATCCAGTTCTCTCCATAAGCCCTGCTTATGTCTGATGTATGCCTAGAATAATATTGAGTGTCCTACCCTTCTCCTTCCAACTTTCTATTTTCTCTGAAGACTTCTCAAAGCAGGTCAGAAGCCAGTAGACTAAGCTGGTCTCCCTTTTGATTGTCAAGCAACATAAGAACATTCTTTCATTTAATCTGCACATCAGTGCTCTGGCTTAAGCAGAGTTATACATCACCTACCAGATTACGGACAAAGAACTTTGAAGCTCAGGTGGTTAGCAACTTGCTTCAGATGAAACTGGGACTCACACCTTGGTCTGTGTGATGCTAAAGCTAATAATAGTATATCACACTTATCAAAAGCTTTGTCTGTACCAGGTACTCTGCTATATGCTTCACATGCATTCTCTCTTTTAGCTATCACAACCACTCAGTACGGTAGGCACTATTACTTTTCTCATATACGCAGGAAGAAACTAAGTCATAGAGAAGTTAAGAAACGTGTCAAAGATTGGCTAGAAATGGCGGAGGTGAAACTCAAAGACCCAGGAAGCCTCACTCTAAAGCCCTTGATTTTAACATTGATATCCTTTCTACCGTGAGCTAACTAGTTAGACTTTGTCCCTGCTATTTAAAGAAGTAGACATGATATGTGCATAAACCATGTGGTCAGCATACCTATTTGGAGAACCATAATGTTGCTAATGTTGTGGACACACCCAAGCGTCCGTCGACTCATGAATGGATAAAGAAGATGTGGTATATATGTACATAGTGGAATATTACTCAGCCATCAAAAGAATGAAATCTTGCCATTTGAAACAATGTAGATAGAACCAGAGTGTATTATGCTAAGCGAAATAAGTCACACTGAGAAAGATAAAAACCGTATGGTTTTACTCATGTGTGGGATTTAAGAAACAGATAAACATATGGGAAGGGGGGAAAAAGGGAAAGAGGGAAACAAACCATAAGAGACTCTTAACAATAAAGAACAGACTGAGTGCTGCTGGAGGGGAGGTGGGTAGGGAGATGGGCTAGATGGGTGGTGGGCATTAAGGAGGGCACTTGTTGGGATGAGCATTGGGTGTTGTATATAAGTGATGAATCACTGAATTCTACTCCTGAAACCAGTATTGCACTGTATGTTAACTAACTAGAGTTTAAATAAAAATTAAAAAAATTATTGGTGGACACAAGTAGCCATGTGTTTCAGGCATTTTAGAAAGGCAGCAGTGCTATGGGAGCTCCAACAGGAATGATAAAAGGAAAGGAAATAAATATATCCACGTCTGTCAACCCTGTCAGTTTCCAGGGTGCCAATCATTCTGAATCCATTATCTTCTTATATTATAGTGAAGAACCCATAAGACAGTGGACAAATGATTGGCATCTCCATTCTAGGGACCTGTGGTCCACTGACCTCAACTCAGGAAACTGATCCTAAAGCTCTCTTGTCTGTGCTTTTTCTGTGCAACCTTAAGCAAAGTGCTTCCTTCTTTTGACATAAATCTTCACATTAATAAAAATGAGAGTATAGACTTTTTACCGAGTGCCAAAATTTGACCAGATACAAAATGGAAAACATAAATCTAACAATAACCATTTAAAATACCAAAACAGTAGTTCAATACCACACTGTCAAAAAAAGGCACCAGGCCGAGATGGTTTTACAGGCAAGTTGTATCAAACTTTCAAGGAGTAGTGCTATATGCTGAATGTTTGCATCCCCTAAAATTCATATGTTGAAACATAATCCTCAATGTGTTCCTATTTAGAGGTGTTTATTAGGTTGCGAGCAGAGGTTATGAGGGAAGAGCCCTCATGAATGGAACTACAGCTGCTATAAAAGAGAACCCCACAGAGCTTCCTCACCCCTTCTGTCACGGGAAGACACAGGGAGAAGAAAGCAATAGGTGAGCCAGGATGTGGCCTCTCACCAGACAGTGATTCTGCTGACACCTTGATCTTGGACTTCCCAGCTCCAGACTGTGAGAAATAAATTTCCATTATTTATAAGCAACCCAGGCCACGATATTCTGTTACAGCAGCCTGAACTAAGATAGGCAGTTACCCCCAACCTTATTCAAATTGTCACAAAGAATAAGAAAAGAGAGGAAGCTTACGAACTTTACTTAATGAGACAAGTATAACCTTGATAACAAAATGAACGGAACAAAAATGAGTAGAACAAGGAAAGAAATAATCCTATAATTATATGCTTTATAAATCCCAGACAAGGCACTGGATAAGCGTGGTCCACTATTGCTATTATTAGCTGTAGCACCACATAGGCCAGGGTGTGAACGCCAATTCCACTTGAAGTAAGTTGTTAATCCTCTGGGCTTTGGGTTTCCTTGTCTGTAACATGGTAGGTGATATAAAATGTACTTAATTCAGAAAATTATTGTGCAGATTAAATAAGAGAATGTCTGTGAATAATCCTTTTACACTGCTTGTTAATCAGCATTGTGTAAAATGATCTTTATAATTTTGAAGTAGAAAAATAGAGGGGCGCCTGGGTGGCTCAGTCGGTTAAACATCCAACTCTGGATTTCAACTCAGGTAATGATCTCACAGTGTGTGAGTTGGAGACCTGCACTGGGTTCTGCACTGACAGCAAGAAGCCTGCTTGGGATTTTCTCTCCCTCTCTCTCTCTTCCCCTCCCCTGCTTGCATGCACTCTGTCTCTCAAAATAAATGGTCGGGCTTAAAAAAAATGTATGTAAAAAGAAAAATACAAACACAACCACAAGAACATAATTGAATTCAACTATCCCAAAATGTAAAACTTCTGGGTTTTTTATTCAGTAGAATTGTAATTATAAAGACAGGCTCGGGCCTGGAGACAGTATTTGCCATATACATAACAGAAAATTATTATCCATAGTATAAAAAACTCCCTACAGCTCAACAAGAGAAAGACAACCCAATGTAAGAATGGGAGAAGGATGCGAACAGGTAATTCGCATAAGGAACTCAAGTTGTAATAAATATATGAAGAAATACATACTAGCTGCATCACCAATTAGCACAGAAGTACATGGTAAAATGAGAAACTGTGTTACTCATCAGACTGACAAAAATTTTAAAGTTGGAAAATCTCTAATACTTAGAAAGATATAAGAAAATGGAATCTCTAATCACTGCTACTAATGTAATAAAATTTCAGGGACATGTTCGCAGTATTTTTTAAAAAGGTTTATTTGTTTATTTTGAGAGAGAGAGAGAGAGCAGGACAGAGGGACAGAAGGAGAGAGAGAATCCCAAGCAGGCTCCACACTCAGCACCGAGCCTGATGTGGGGCTCGATCCTGTAACCCTGGGATCATGACCTGAGCTGAAATCAAAAGTCAGACACTTAACCAACTAAGCCACCCAGGTGCCCCAGAAAAATTTTGCACTATTAAGTAAAATTGCAAATGAGCCCAATTTGTAATTTACTCTCCAGAAATACCACTTCTAGTTAGACATGTAAGGAAAATTCTTGAGTACGTAGGCAGGAAAAATGCATACAGCTGTCCAGTTTGTTCATAGCAGCAAAGAAATTGAAATAACCTAGATACTCACCAAGGGGGAATGGATCCATAAAATATGAATATTTATATACTGTAATATTTTACAACAGTTAAAAGGAATAAACCACAAGGAAAAAAAGATATGTATCAAAATGGTGACTGTTCACACGGTGCGGACTGATAAATGCAAGCTAGATAGGAAAAAAAGATAAGATAAAAAGCAGCAGAAGACTGTAGAGTGGGAAAGAATGCGGGTGTTTTCATGTCTGCGTGTCTCATCAGTGCTTCTGAATCTAGTGGAACGGAGACTGGGGATCGGATTCCAGGTGAAAAGGTGTACGATGTCCCTCTAGGGACCCTTCTTCCCCACCCATAACAGCTACTGGGTAAAGCCAGAAGAACCGTTAAGCTGTGCCGTTCTTTTCCCTCTTGCCAGGAACCAGGTAGAAGGAGTATTTGTGGAAAAGCTGCTGAAATAACTCTCCCGACGGGCAGTGCCATTACAAACAAACAGCCTATTTTAGGAAACCTTTATAAATAAGAGCATTTTGAATCGATAATTTTTTAAAAGCTGAATTACCCATTTAAAAATTTTGTCATTCTGCCATACCAACTCACTTAATTTCTCTGAATTTGCCAGTATTTTACTACTACGATGAGATTGACAGGATTAGTGGGGAATGGTTTTAGATAATAGTGAACTCTAATATCAGCATAGTCAGTTGTAGGATAACTCACTTCCTGTCCCACTGAGCAACCCGTCTCGCAAGCTGAGCCTCTGCATAATCGATGAGAGTGACTGGAATCCGCAAATGGTGGTGTGCAACTTAAGCTCATTATATTTAAGTTTCAATTTAGTGTGTTTATAGAGCTATCCAGTCCTTAGTCCTGACTCATTGGGAAGAAGTATGTTGGGAGAGAAAATTGGATTTAATTCCCCCCCCCCAAATTTAACTGAGTGAGGGGAAATACTAGCAAACAATTTATTATTTCATTGTAACTTTTAATTTTGATATTGAAACGGATATTTGAGGATATTACGGAAAAGTTGCAAGAAACAGCCTAAAGAACCCCTTATACTCTTTCCCCAGATTCACCAGTTGTTAACATTTCACCCCATCTGCTTTGTCCTTTTCTCTTCATTTTTCTTGCTAAACTGCTTGAGATTAGGTGGCAGGCACCACACCTCTTTACCCCTAAACATTCCAGTGTGTGTTTCCTGAGAACAATGAAATTGTCTCACATGGTCACAGCACAATTATCAAAGTTAGGAAATTTAACGTGACTCAATAGTAAGATCCATACACATTTTCTAATTTTGTCAATCGTTTCAGTAAGGTCCTTTAGGGTTAATTCTTTCTATCCACCTGTGTCACCTTCCCTCACCTCCCCCTAGTCCAGGATCCAATTCAGGACCCTAAGTGACACATCATTGTCATGTCCTTTGGTTTCCTTTAACAATTTCTCACTTTTCTTTGTCTTTCATTAAACAAATCATGTAAGTGCATTGCCCTCACCTGCATGGGTTGTAGCTTTGGCAGACTGGAGCAAAAATAGCCTCTTCACTTGCCTTCCGACTTCTAGAAGGCTGGCCGGCTTCTGTTTCTGGATAATCCACTGAGGACACCCTGTGTCTGCCTCTCGGAATGAGGGCTACCAGCCCCCCACTGGCTTCCCTGGGAGCCAAGTCAGGTACACTACCTATCGCTTCTCTTCCCACCAGGTCTCTGTGACCAGTCTCATCGACCTAAAGAGCTTGAAGTCCTTCAGGACTCTACGAGCACTGAGGCCCCTGCGCGCACTGTCCCAGTTTGAAGGAATGAAGGTACGTTCTTCAGCAAAGGGGAGGAAGGTCAGCTGTCAGGGAGAGGTGGAAACACCAATCGTTCTTCTTGGGCTGGGCTTCCCTTAAATCGTCAAGCTGTTTCTGGACTCCTTCCTACCTAAAGCGCTGTTTAGAATTTGAGAGATGAAAAATTTAGGACGTAGCGTGCATTCTGTGGTAGGCAAGATGGGTTCCGGCTTTCCTTCAATCCTAGGGCAGGTGTCCCATAGGTCTGTGACACTGTCATCAGAGGACACTTCTCAAGTGATCCTCAGTGACAAGAGAAACGGGTCCATATGGAGCCGAGAGCAGGGCTTGTCCTAGGATGCGGGGTTGGGAGTTTGAGGGTAGAGAGTAAAGACAGACCCTAAGAGGTCCAGTCCTGCACATCAGGCCCATCCTGAGATCCAGAGCTTGGTGAATCCTACTTTTTCTTCCGTTTTCTTTTTTAAGGTGGTCGTCAATGCTCTCATAGGTGCCATACCTGCCATTCTGAATGTTTTGCTTGTCTGCCTCATTTTCTGGCTCATATTTTGTATCCTGGGAGTAAACTTCTTCTCTGGAAAATTTGGAAGATGCATTAACGCATCAGATACAAACTCAGTTATAAATTACAGCGTTGTTGCAAACCAAAGTCAATGCGAAAGTGGAAATTTCTCTTGGGTCACCCCGCCGGTCAACTTTGACAATGTGGGAATGGCCTACCTTGCCCTCTTGCAAGTGGTAAGTGCCGTTGGTATATTTTTCACTCTGACGAGAGAAACCTTAAAAGAAGCATAAATCGTTTCTCGGGTTAATGAAAAACACAGTGACTGCATTGAGCTGGTAGAATCGAATCCCAGTTCCTCATGTGGAAGCCAGTGCCCTCTGGAACTGCCCCCCACTGAGTGTCTCCAACTTTCTTGTTT
This sequence comes from Lynx rufus, assembly GCF_022079265.1. Lineage (NCBI taxonomy): Eukaryota > Metazoa > Chordata > Mammalia > Carnivora > Felidae > Lynx > Lynx rufus. Next base: position 6,899,566 of record NW_025814867.1, on the reverse strand, counting down.
ACTGAGCCTCAACCTCCACGCAAGGCCCTGTACATCTCTCACCCTGTTCCGTATGGCGCCTTACTCTCCAGAGCCAAACAGGAGCGGAGACTCAGTTGCTAAGCAGCACTTCTTCGTTGGAAGTCAGTCCTCTGGTCAAACCACGGTTGCCAGGGCTTGAACGGCACAAACATGAGGCACGAGGGAAGCCTCAGCCAGGCTCTTTCCAGCAGCTTTAACACAGCTTCTCCAGAAATTTTTAAGGCAGGAATTTCTTTAAAAAAAAAAAAAAAAACTCTTTATTTTGTATAAATGAAGAAGAAAAAAAAAAAAAACCCACAAGACACCCATAGTCTGAATTCCTTTGCAAAGGAAAGGAATTCTCTTTCACCTGGCCATTCCGTCCTGGAAGGGTGGGGCATCGTCTTCGACGCATCTGCCCACTGGGCCTCGCTTGCTGTTCATCTGTAGATAGCAAGTCTCTGTGTTCATGTTTCTCTGCTTTTGTTACAGGCAACATTTAAGGGCTGGATGGATATCATGTATGCAGCTGTCGACTCCAGAGGGGTGAGCTCGTGTTCTGCCATGTTACACAGAGTGCCAGGGTCACATCAGGGATGTTATCACTACACGGTCTAGAACTTCCCACGTCGTAGTTCCACTGGCTAGCGTTCTTGCCCTGTTTTCCTTGGGACAAACACTATGAAATAGGGATCAAAAAAAAAAAAAGTTTCCATTCATCTTCTGATGAGTATTCCATTCCATTCTGCTCCAAAGCCCAGTCCTGTTTCTCCATAGTGACCAAGGAACAACCTCTTATGGAGGAGAACTTGGACAAAAGGGATTTGGGATGCTTTGGAGCCAGAAGCAACAGAATCACAGAATGCCTTGATTTTCCTCTCTCACTTCTTTTCCAAATGGGTATACAGGCAGAAGCCAGATTTCAAAGGGTGCCAGCCAAGGGCTGTGGGAAGACCTTACAGATGGACTGCGTCTGATAAGAGAGGCTTCCCGTGGCTACAGTCTCTCCAGAGACTAAACGGGCTTCTGGCGATGGCCACCTGTTAAATTCTAGTTAAGTAAGAAGTAAAATCATGGATTCCCAAAGTTGGAAGGGTACTCAGCCATCTAGGCCATTTCTATTTCCCAGTAGGGAAAACTGAGGACTAGAAGGGAAGAATGCTGCCCAAATCCATGGAGTAAGCAAGTGGTTGAATCAGGAATGGAGCCAGCATTATTTTCTTCCTGTCGTCACACACATGTTCTGTCTGAGAGTCTGCAGAATTGATGCCTGGCACAGAGTAGATGTTCAATACACGTGAGCTGGTAGAGGCAGCACTGGGGGTGTGAGAAGTGGTACAGTAGTAAATTATAACAAACGCAGTATTTTAAAGTATTAATGTGCTTAATTTTTGTCTCTTGAGTATATGACCTTCACCCTAGTTTACCTTAGGCATCCGTTTGCCTTGAGGTGGAGATGGGGGATGGGGAGGGAATCTTACGCAGAAGTCTGCAGGAAGCGTGGCTTACGTATGTTCCCTGAGCGAATGATAGGTGGGTGGCGGTGGGTGGAGGGATGCCCATCCTGATGCTGGTCCTGGGACATTATAGCTGGTATGTGCTGGCACCTAGCATGATGATACCCTTGTCTGTGTAGTCACAGAGAATCTTGCGGGTCTCAAATATTGGTGAAAACATGGGCCTTTCTCCTCCCTTAACTCTTCCTGGCCTTAAACACTGACTCTGTGTCATGTCCTCTACTTGGCTCCCTGGCCCAGCAGGCTACTCCCATCACTTACCAAAAGCCCATCAGGGCGGGCCCATGGCTATCAACTCCATTTCCCAGCCTCATGAAAACTGAAAAGTTTGAGAGACTCTTTCGGTCCAAGTATGCCACTCTAACCTCTTAAGTCATCCTGCCTGCGCAATGTATCCCAGGCCTTCCCAGCAGCAGCTTCCTTTTAGAAAAATACAGAAGTTGAGCAAAACCATCCTCTTTCCCCCCTTCATGTTCCTTTCAATTTACTGAATCCCAAGTCCCCTCTCCAAACCCGTGGAGGGAGAATCAGGATACACATCTCATGACTCTGATGTTCTCTGTCGCTCTACTGCTTTTTCTGGGTACAAGAGAGGTGAGCTTTTATCATTTACTTTCCCTAGTTGAACCTCCCTTTGCAGGATGGTTAGCCTGCATTATAACCTTATTTTAAATGTCAGATGCTGAGTGGTGATTCTTTCCATTATATAGTTTTTGTACTAATGGCTACCCTTAGTTCAAACAAATGGACATCTCAAGCAATGATTCTTTCCATTATATAGTTTTTGTACTAATGGCTACCCTTAGTTCAAACAAATGGACATCTCAAGCCAATTGAGACCAAGGCCAGGTACTCTTCAAGGCAAAAGACAAAAATATTTTCAAATATTACCTTCATTACATTAGTCTGTGTGGTGGGTATTAAATAGCAAACATCATAAAAACATTCAACAAGTGACAGAGCTATCAACACTCATAGATATATCTTCGCATGTAATCTGGAGAAAGAAAAGAGAAATCTTCCTGCCACCTGTCCCCAAACTGCATAAAGCCAATGACAATGTGAAGAACTTGGACAAAGGGGATTTTGGATGCTTTTGGTCACACCTTGAGTTGGGGGAACTTAGTTGTGGTCCATTTTTGCGTCTGCTCTAGTGCTTGATTATTAATTCACTCATCCATCCATCCATCCATCCATCCATCCATCCATCCAAGGTGTATTGAGAATCTACATGTCACAAAGTATGCCAGGCACTGGGAATTCAAGAGTGACCGGACACAAGCACAGACTAGATACAACAGTGGGCTCTATCTGAAGGATGTAGCTGTTCATCAAGAGTTGGTAGTCACCTCTGCCTGAAGGGACTGTGCCCCTTCTCCAGTGGCCTCATCTCCAGTCTGGCTCCTTCCAGTTATGTGTCCATATAGACATTCTAGAGACCTTCTCAAAGGACACATGGGGTCATGCCATTCCCCAATCTTACAACCCTTTCATGATTCTCTATTGCTTAGGAGAAAAAGCCTACGCCTCTTTTCACATGCCCTCCCCATTGCTGGTACCACTTAAGCCCCTCAAGGGGAAGCTTAAGGAGGGTCTCCCTGCACGAGCCATGGCTGGTTGGAGGAGGCTGGGGAGCTAAAGCTCCTGCCGAGAGACACTGTGGTCTTTTAGATAAGGTAGTTAAGATGGCTTCTAATTCTCTCCGGTAATTGTTTTCTTTTCTTGTTTAAAAAACTCCCTAACAGAAAGAACTACAGCCAGGGTTTGAGGAGAACCCACAAAACTACCTTTTCTTCGTGGTTTTTATCATCTTTGGCTCATTCTTTACTCTGAATCTCTTCATCGGTGTTATTATTGACAACTTCAACCAACAGCAGAAAAAGATAAGTATGGGGGTTGTTCTGATTTGGTGGTTTTACGTCTTCCCCAAAGGGCTTGGAAGGAACACAATGCTGATCTAGATTGTGGTGCAAAGCATCATCTGCATGGGAACAAAGCCACCTGGAGAAGATTCTTGAAGATATGGCTGAAAAGAGATTGCGGATAGCTGGTTTTTATTAAATCGCTGCTTTTTATTCTCCATTCTACCCCCTTACACAGAGGACATTGTTGAACCCCAACAGAAAAACACGTACTAGGATTAGTATTTATGACTCTACAGTCATATTTAAGTAACCTTTCAAGTGTACCTTGTAATCCAAGATAAAAAGAAGAACTCTCCTTTTCCAGCAAACTTGCGTCCTGGCTCCCAGCACGCGAGTCTCGGCAGATTTTGTGAACTTACTTGGAAACAAGTTGGTTGGGAAAGAGGCAGGGTTTTTTTAGGGAGTTTTTTTTCGTCATGCATTGTAATAAACAGATGTGTATTTTTTTTTCTGATTCTGTAATCTATAGGGGATGTTTAGTGAATGTGGAAAATAAAAGAAGACTAAAAAAATTTAATCGCCACTAAGGTGGTCACTAGATGATAACAGGTTTAGAGTAAGCCTCGTCAGTTACTTTCTCACTAAATATGTATTCCTTGTACATGGTTGAGATGACAGAATATTTTTAATTTTGTAGCACCCCCCTTCCCCATTAGTACTGAGCCCATGTGATGAAATCATCTCTATTGTGAGAATTTTCAGGGCTGAATTGCATCTCATATTATAGATAGATAGTAATTTATCTTAATCATTCCCTTCTTTTTTGGACATTTAGGTCATTTCTAAATTTCTTGCTCTTCTGAAACAATCATGAACATTCTTGAAATTCTCTCTGTATCTGTGATTATTTTCTCAGGATAAGTTTCTAGAATTTAAGGCATTAAACATATATTGCCAAATAACCTTTCAGAAATGCTGTGCTCGGCGCTCCTTGCAACAGGATTGCCAGATATAAAAATGCCTGTTTGTTCTGTTCTCATCATTCATATTTTTATAATTTTTCATTTCCAGCTTGATGGGTAAAGGTATTATCTCATTATTTTATATTCATTTATTTAATCATTTGTGAGCTTATATATTTTTTCAGATTGATGGCTATATTTCTCCCTTTGTCTCTTTTCCAAATGGAAATTGTCATTTTTTTCTTATGTTTTTATATATTAAGTCCAATTTGTGACTTGCTTCTTATATTTCTGTAATGACATTTTTGATTTGTAGGCATTTAGTATTTTTATGGGGCCGAACTCCCAATCTTGTCCTTTTTTGGCTTCTTCTCTTACATGTAGGAACTGAATCCCCAAATCCTAAAATCAGGTAACTAAATATTCACCTTTGGTTTTCTAACTTTTTTATGGCTCTTTTTAATTTTTCTTGAACTCTTGTAATCTATCCAAAATGTAGACTGATACTGATTAGCTTTGTTACTTATTAAAAATATTTTTTAATGTTTATTTTTGAGAGAGAGTGAGAGAGAGAGAGAGAGAGCAAGGGAGGGGCAGAGAGAGAGGGAGACACAGAATCTGAAGCAGGCTCCAGGCTCCAAGCTGTCGGCACAGAGCCTGACGCGGGGCTCAAACCCACGAACCGTGCGTGAGATCATGACCTGAGCCGAAGGCAGACGTTTAACTGACTGAGCCTCCCAGGTGCCCCTGATTAGCCTTTAGTGACTTCTGGGAAAGTCACTCATTGTCCTTCTGTAAGTTTACTGCTGCTATTACTTGGAGGTGTGTGGTGTGGCGTCACCTCTGTTATATGCGGCTTGACTGCAGTCAATACTTACAATTTGGATGTCAAGGCCTTGTGATTTTAGATTTCAGCTTACATTTGAAATCACTGTTTTGATCAGGCCATGGCATTTCGTTTTGTCTTTACTTTTTATTATAGAAGATTTCCAACATGCACAAGACTATACTAAAATAAACCTACACTACCCGTCACCCAACATGTTTATTGATTTAAGAGCTTCTTTATGGGGGCGCTTGGGCGGCTCATTTGGTTAGGCGTTCGACTTCGGCTCAGGTCATGATCTCACTGTTTGTGAGTTCGAGCCCCGCGTTGGGCTCTGTGCGGACAGCTCAGAGCCTGGAACCTGCTTCAGATTCTATTTTTCCCTCTCTCTCTCTGACCCTCCCCCTGCTCATGCTCTGTCTCTTTCTCACCCAAAAGTGAATAAAGCATTTTTAAAAACTAAAAAAAAAAAAAAAAACCCATCTTTATGGCATCTCTCCCCTTATCCAATCCTGCCACCAGATTTTTCAACAGAGCAAATGACAGCACATCATTTCATCCACCGATATTTCAAGACATATCTCTTTTTAAACATAAACACAGTCCATGATCACACCTAAAAAGTTTAACATTACATCTTTAAGCTTGTCAAGTACCCAGTCAACATTCAGATTTCTTTGAGTCTTTCACTTTCTTAAAATATTTATCTTTCATCCTTTGATCAAGTGATCTTAAAGTTTGTTTCTTTTCAAATCAGGATTAAAATCAGGTCCTCCCGTTTGACAGCTTCCTTGCCATCTGGAATGACAAGATGTTCCAGGGCTAAGTGGTATCACTCCTGTGCCAGATCAAGAATCAGCCATTTCTCTAAGGAGTTCTGTTTTTTTTTGTGGGGGTGGGGTGGGGAGGTGGTATCCCAAGATCACAACCTGGAACGCTCATTGCCATTGCTTCTAGGATTTTTCAGTGGCCAGAGCTATTCACATTTAGGACTTCAAGGAAATGTACGTAGAAATATGAATACTGGTCATTCAAGTTGAGAACTATAAGGTTTTCACTTAACCTCTTCTCTGATAATAACTTGAATCTCTTCCTTCCCATGCTGAGAAAACCGATTCTCACGGGCATAGGAAATGATAGAATTAACATTTTCCATGATTACTCATTTTTGCTTTATACCCCAACACACACACAGGACAGTCTCAGAATAACAGCACTAATACATACTGTCATGATGCATATGATTACTGAAGACGCATATCTGCCAGGCGTCCTGAGACAATCTGGTTAACTTCTAGGGCTGCATTTTTTTTTTTTACAAAAAAAAATGTATTTATTTTTTTTACGGTGGTACAATATACATAACATAAAATTTACCACCTTAACCATTTTCCATGTACAGTTCAGGGGTATTAAGTACATTCATAATGTTGTGCAATCATCACCCCTACCCATCCCCACAACTCTTTTCGTCTTGTAAAACCGAAACTCTGTACCTGTTCAACCCTGCCTCCCCATTTTCCTTCCCCCTCCCCCAGCCCTTGGCAACTCCCATTCTACTTTCTTTTGCTATGAATTTGGCTGCTCTGAGTACCTCGTGTAAGTGGAATTCTATGGCATTTGTCCGTTTGTGATGGACTTATTTCCCTCAGCATCGTGTCCTCAAGGTTCGTCCGTGCTGTAGCGTATGTCAGAATCTCCTTTTTTAAGGCTGAAGAATATTCCACCGCGTATATATGCCGCATTTTGCCCAGCCGCTCAGCTCTTGATGGACGGTGAAGCAACCTGGGTTGCTTCCACATTTTAGCTTTCGTGACTAGAGCTGCCGTGAACATCGGTGTGCAGATATCTCTGACTCCCGGTGGTGAGCATTTTTGTTTTTCGTAGGCCTGTTGCCTATTTATATGTCTTCTTTAGACAAATGGCTAGTCGAGTCCTTTGCCAGTTTCTGAATTGGATTGTTTTATTTATTTATTTATTTATTTATTTATTTATTTATTTAGAGTATAGTGGACACATGATATCACATTACTTTCAGGTGTAGCACATAGTGATTTGCCAAGGTTATACGTTACGGTGTGCTCACCACGGTGTGGCTGCCATCTGTCACTCTTCAACATTATTACAGTATCACTGCCTCTATTCCATATGCCGTGCCTTTTGTTCCCATGACTTATTCCCTCCATAACTGGAAGCCTGTATCTCCCACTCCCCTTCCCCCATTTTGCCCACCCCCCCTTCCCTCTGGCAATCATCACTTTGTTCTCTGTATTCTAGGTCTGATTCTGCTTTCTGTTTGTTTATCCGTTTGGTTTTTAGATTCCGCGTAGGCGTGAAATCATGTGGTATTTGTCTTTCTCAGTTTGACTTATTTTACTTAGCATAATATGCTCTAGACCCACCCAGGTGGTCACAAATGGCACAAACTCCTGCTTTTTTAATGGTCGCATAATATTGCACACATGTGTGCCATATCTTCCCTTTTTCTTAATGTCTATTTATTTTTGAGGGAGAGAGGAAGAGAGAGAGAGAGCGTGCCCTGCATGGGCAGAGAGGGAGAGAGGGAGACAGAGGATCCAAAGCGGGTTCTGCACTGACAGCAGAGAGCCCGATGTGGGGCTCGGATTCATGAACCGTGAGATCATGACCTGAGCCAGATTCAGATGCTTAACGGACTGAGCCACCCAGGCACCCGCCCCTGTAGTACATCTTCCTTCTCCATTCGTCTATCAATAGATGCTTAGGTTTCTTCCATGTCTTGGCTATTATAAATAATGCTACAATAAACATAGAGGTGTGTGCATCTTTTTAAGTTAGCGTTTTCATTTTCTCTTGGTAAATACCCAGGAGTAGAATTATTGGATCATATGCTATTTCTATTTTTAATGTTTTGGGGAACCTCCGTACTGTTTTCCACAGTGGCCGCACCATTTTGCATCCTACCAACGTGCGTGAGGGTTCCTTTTTCTCCACATTCTTGCCAACACTCGTTCTTTCTTATCCTTTTTATTTTAGTCATTCTGACAGGTGTGAGGTGATATCTCACTGTGATTTTGATTTGCATCAAGATCCCAACAGTGATGTTGAGCACTTTTTCATGTGTCTGTTGGCCATTTGTATGTCCTCTTTGGAAAAGTGTCTATTCAGGTTCCCTGTCCATTTTTTAATTGGGTTGTTGAGTTGTATAAGCTCTTTATATATTTCGGATATTTACCCTTACTGGATAAATCATTTGCAAAGGTCTTCTCCCATTTAGTAGGTTGCCTTTTTGTTCTGTTGATGGTTTTCTTCACCGTGCAAAAGTTTTTATTTTGATGTATTCCTGATAATTTATCTTTGCTTTTTTTCCCCCTTGCCTCAGGAGACATCTAGAAAAATATTGACAAAAATATTACACTCATTCATGATAAAAACTCTTAACAAAGGGGATTTAGAAGGAAATACCTCAACGTATTAAAGGCCATATACGAAAAGCCCACAGCTAACATCGTACTCAGTGGAGGGGAAACTGAGAGCTTTTCCTCTAAGATCAGGAAGAAGACAAAGATATTCACTCTTGGCACTTTTATTCAACATAGTACTGGAAGTTCCAGCCATGGCTGGAGACAAGAGAGTGAGACAAGAGAAAAGGAATGAGTCATCCATATTGTTAAAGAAGTTAAATTGCCACTATTTGCAGATGACATGAAACGATACAAACAAAATCCTAAAGACTCTACCAAAAAACTACCAGAAGTAATAGATAAGTTCAGTAAATGTGCAGGACACAAAATTAATACCCACTAATTGGTAGCATTTTAATACACTAATAATGAAGTAGCAGAAAGAGAAACTAAGAAAACAACTCCATTTACAATTACACTTAAAAGAATAAAATGCCTAGGAATAAATTTAATCACAGAGGTGAAAGATCTATACTCTGAAAACTACAAACATTGATGAAAGAAATCGAAGATGATACAAATGGAAAGATATTCCATGCTCATGGACTGGAAGAATTAATATTGTTAAAATGTCCATACTACCGAAAGCAATCTATGGATTCAATGCAATCCCCATCAAAATACCAACAGCATTTTTTCACAGAACAAGAACAAATAACACGAAACTTTGTGTGGAACCACAAAAGACCCTGAAGAGTCAAAGCAATCTTGAGAAAGAAGAACAAAGCTGGAAGTATTGCAATTTCAGATTTTAAGATATGCTACAAAGCTGTAGTAATCAAAGCAGCATGGCACCAGGGCACAAATAGACACACAGACCAATGGAACAGGATAGAGAGCCCAGAAATAAATACATGCTTATCTGGTGAATTAATCTGTGACAAAGGAGGCAAGAATATACAATGGGTGAAAAACAGTCTCTTCAATAAGTGGCGTTGGGAAAACAGGACAGCTACGCGTAAAAGAATGAAACTGGACCACTATCTAACACCATACCCCAAAATAAACTCAAAATGGATCAAAAACCTAAATGTGAGACTTAAAACCATAAAATTCTAGAAGAGAACACGGATAGTCATTTCTCTGACATTGGCTGTTTGGTTTTTTTTGTTTTTTAGTTTTAGGAGTTTTCCATATATTCTGATTAATCTCTTATCAGATACATGATTTCTGATATATAAGGGGCACCTGGCTGGCTGAGTCAGTGAAGCATGTGACTCTTGGTCTCAGGTTTGAGTTTGAGCCCCATGTTGGGTATAAATATTACTTAAAAATAAAATCATAGAAAAATATGTATATGATATATACATATATAAAATAAATACATATACATATATATATGTAAATATTTCCCCCCATTCTGTGAGTTGCCTTTTGGCTCCACTGATAATGTCTTTTAATGTACAAAATTTAAAAATTTTCATGAAGTCCAATTTGTCTCTTTTTAATTTTGTTCTCTGTGCCTTTCACATCACATGCAAGAAATCATTGCCAAATCTAACGTTGTGAAGTTTTTGTCCTATGTTTTCTTCTAAGAGTTTTATTGTTTTAGATCTTACCTTTATGTCTTTGATCTTTTTTGAGTATTTTTTGTGTGTGTGTGGTGTTAAGGATTTACCTTTATTCTTAGTGCTGGGAAAATTGGGGATATCCAGTTTCCCCAGCACCATTGTTGAAAACACTGCCATAAGGCTGTATATTTTTGGTCTACATTGGTAGTGGTGAAAATTCAAATCCCACACTGTCATCAAGGCAGGCCTGGATTCACAAATTATCAGGGAAGACTGGATATTTACCCTGAGTCCAAACTAAGTTTCCTACTTATCTTCCTCCACCAACAGACAGATTCTGTTTTCTTCTTCACCCTTTCATTGGTAGCACTTGGGGAGTCCCAGATTCATGGAGGCATCTTGGCATAAACCCACTGCCTTTTTCCCTCATGACTCCCTTATACTTATTAAGGCCCAAGATTCTAGTTTTTACAGAGATTAGCAAATGCTCTTGGCCCACAATGGCTTCAAGCTAGTTTCCTACTCTCTGTCTTTTTTGATCACTATTGATTTTCAGACCCTGGAGATTTTCCTGTCTTTTGTGCCAGTTTAGCTGTACATTTTAAAAGAATTTGTTCTGATTTACCCAGCATTTCTAGATATTTTACTCCCTCCCAAATTTTCCAGAAACAGAAATTCTTGTTCATATTTCTATTCTTTCTTGCTCAATAGTGACATTTAAAGCTCTCTAGTTGTTACTGTTTTCTGAGAATTGGTCGGAACAAATCTTATGAAATCCTATTAATGGTGGTATGTGCATTTATACACTTATTTGGGAGAATTTTAATTGCCACTTCGTGAGAGTTTTTGTTTAAATGTTTGTTACTAGATTTTTGTTGCACTGTGGTTTGATTTATGAAACCTGAAATATATTCAGTTCTTGTAAAGATTCCATGGCTGTTTGCAAAGAGTAGGTAATCTTTGTTCACATTCTAAAAAGTAAAATATAGCTGATAAAAGTGACATTATTTCCTCATTCCTTAATTTAAACCCTGTTACCTTTCAGCCTTCCCCTAGAGTCGCGCCTCTTTGGCTTCCCACTGGAATTTTAGGATAGAATGTAGTAGAACTTTGAAACTGTTTCTGAAAATTTAGAACTTGTTTCCAAAAAAAAAAATACTGTTAATGATAATTAGCTCTCATCTTCTCCATATACTTAGGTGGTGAAGATATTTTTATGACAGAAGAACAGAAGAAATACTATAATGCAATGAAAAAATTAGGATCCAAAAAACCTCAAAAGCCCATTCCGAGGCCTCTGGTGAGAGCAACTGATTTGTTCTAAACACATAGATCTATTAAGTAGTCTTGAGCTCAGATGTCTACTGTGCCATTCTCCTTTATTTTCTAAGTTTACACACATTATCTAAGAACTCCATAAAAACCCAGATACACTAGTGTCTTTAAGGAAATGAGACATTCAAATTCAATAATAAGAACTTGGGCAAAAAACCTTTCATTTGCTTTTTGGTAAGCGCACAATAGGTGTTTAGAATATGCTCATTGCAATGATGTGAACTTAACAGTTTAAATCTTTTTTTCTTTTTTAATTTCAAATTCCAGTGTGGTTAACGCACAGTGTTATATTAGTTTCAGGTGTAGAGTATAGTGATTCAACACTTCCGTACATCACTTGGTGATGATTGTGACAAGTGCACTCCCCCCCTTTTTTTTGTACGTTTATTTCTTGAGAGAGACAGAGAGAGAGAGAGAGAGAGAGAACACAAGTGGGGGAGGGGCAGAGAGACAGAGGGGGAGAGAGAGAATCCCAAGCAGGCTCCACACTATCATTGCAGAACCCAACGCGGGGCTCAAACTCACGAACCGTGAGATCGTGACCTGAGCCGAAATCAAGAGGTGGACGCTTAACTGACTGAGCCACCCAGGCGCCCCACGACAAGTGCACTCCTTAATCTTCATCACTTATTTCACCCCTCCCCCTACACAGCTCCCCCTGGTAATCCTCAGTGTGTTCTCTGCAGTTAAGAGTCTGTTTCTTGGTTTGTCTCTCTCTCTTTTTCCTCTCTTTGCTCGTTGGTTTTGTTTCTTAAATTCCCCATGCAAGTGTGATCCTATGGTGTTTGTCTTTCTCTGACTGACTTATTTCACTTGGCTCTAGCTCCCTCCATGTTGTTGCAAGTAGCAAAATTTCATTCTTTTTATGGCTGAGTGATATTCCATTGTGTATATCCACCTTTGCCCATTCATTAGTTGATGGACACTTGGGACTGTTCCCATAATTTGGCTATTGTAGATAGGCTGTTATAAATATCGGGGTGGATGTATCCCCCCAAATTAGTATTTTTATGTTCTTTGGGCAAATATCTAGGAGTGCGATTGTGGGACCTTAAGGTAGTTCTACTTTTAAGTGTTTGAGGAAACTCCATACTGTTTTCCACAATGGCTGCCCCGGTTTGCATTCACACCAACAGGGCAAGAGGGTTCCTTTTTCTCCATGTCCTTACCAGCACCTGTTGTTTCTTATGTTGTTAATTCTGCCCACCGTGACAGGTGTGAGGTGATTTCTCCCTGTAGTTTTGACTAAATCTTGACCAGTTTAAAATGTATTTATACTATATCCTTGACCGGTCTTTTCTGGTGTGAAGTCTAGGCCATGCCTACTGGTTTCCACCTCACCAGCATTTACCACGAAGTTTCTGTGTCGGGGGTTGACACACCTTTTTCCGCAAAGGGTCAGATAGTAAATATTTCAGGCTTTGCGGACCGTGTGGTCTCCACTCTGGCATTAGCACAAAGGCAGCCGTAGACAGTATTGAACTAATGGTCATAAAGCATGGCTGTGTTCTAGGGCAACTTGGTTTATAGACACTGAAACTTGGATTTCTTTAATTTTCACATGCTGACATTTTATTTTTTCTCGTGAGTTTTCCCCCAAACATTAAAAAAAAATGTGACACCCATGCTGAGCTCCCAGGCGACACAAAAACCAACTGCGGGCCAGATCTGACCCCTGCTCTCTGTGAATCGTGCTTTCTCAGGTAGTCTGGGGCTGTCTCAGGCTTGCAGCTTAATTGAGGCTCTGGAATTGGGGCACACCAGATTAAAAGGGGATGGCTAGCCATAGTTAGCAGCTCTGACAAGTGAGTTCCAAGGTAGGGAGGGGGCTGAAAAGTTCAGGAAGGCAATATGGAAGAGGGGCTTGATGTCTGCAGCATGTAGAGGACATAGAGACTTCCACTCGAACACGAGACCCCAAATGATCCAAGGTATGTTTCGTTTACTGCTATTCCCGTGACGCAGAATAGAGCGTGGCACAGCGTGTATTGTCCGTGACCATTAGCTGAGTGAGAGGTTATGTTCGAGGGTCCACACAGAGTCCACGCCACTAGGATTAAATATTTGCGTTGCGCTAAAAATACCTGTGAGTGTTCGGGCAAAGGGTTTAGAATTTATACCAGGAAGAATTTTTCACCGGGAGGTTAATGATATAACTATATTTGAGGAGGTTGTCATTTGACCTCGAGCCAACAAAAAAGACAGAGAGAATTTTTATTTGCCCGTGGGTGTTGTGCAACCGCTGATTCGGGACTGGTTGGTCCTAGGTTTGAAATTAACTGGAAGACTCAAGAGACACAGTATGTTCCCACGTATTTACCCGTCGACCTCGTAAAGGGTATGAAGCAAGCAAGGCAGCACACAGCCAGACAGATGTTGCAAGGGCACAGATGCAGCTTCTAGGCCTTTCCGCTGCACTTTGCATGCTAGGCTGCAAGCGCCGAGCTTCCAGTGGGCACGAGCTACTTTACCCCAGGGAAGCTGCCACCTCCGTGCTTGAACCGTGTCTTAGGGCGTTTGTGGCCCATGGATTGTCTGCGGGTAGGTGTCACCCCGTAATCCCCCGTGTAGCTGCAGCTTACCAGTCATAGCTTCACACCGAGCGATTCCAACAACCGAGTATCATTTCCCCAGTTAACGCATCACGTTTACGTTAACTTCTATGTTCCAGACAGCAGTCTTGCAAGAGGTAAATACATACTCCCCGATGTCCCTGAATTTAGGACTTTACATCAGCTGTTAGCACTTAACTTGCAACTTGATCTCCCTACTGACATTAAAAAAAATTTTTTTAAACGCTTATTTATTTTTGAGAGCGAGAGAGACAGACAGAGGGCAAGTGGGGGAGGGGCAGAGAGCGAGGGAGACACAGAATCCAAAACAGGCTCCAGGCTCCGAGCTGTCAGCACAGAGCCCGACGCGGGGCTCGAACCCACAAACTGTGAAATCATGACCTGTGCTGAAGTCTGGCCCTCAACCGACTGAGCCACCCAGGCGCCCCTCCTACTGACTTTTTTCAATCTCTAAAATCTAAATATTATCTTTGGAACAGATGAATAACAATTGCATGGGGGGGGGAATCTAACTGTTTTTACCTGAGCAGTGATGCATTTTCTTTTTAACAGTAGAGGAAGGGATCTGGAGTCATTTCTGATTCTTCCTGAACCATCCACACAGTGGTGGGGGGGAGGGGGGCTCCATTACCGGTTTAAAAATGATACTGAGGTGCAGGATTCACTGTACATTCTAATGCTTTTTTGTACATGCAAATGCTTTTTTTTATCTCTGCCAACTTAGCTACCTTGTATTCTTGATCTCCTCTGTTAGAGTTGAACTCTTAGGCCTAGGCTTACCCTCCCTCACTCTTAATTCTTGCCACTCACTGGGCTTCCCCGGACAGCGCCCTTAAAAGTACCTTTTCTCCAGTTCCTTTCTGACTTCCCAGATGCATTCTCACATAGCAAATGCAATTGACTTTCAAGTTTCTCCTCCAGACTCCTTTAATGATTCTGGGACAAAATTTGGAAGACACCAACTTACGTGTAGTATCCCTCCAGTGCTGTCCCTAACCCCTCTTCTCATTGCTCTCGCCCTTCCTGACTGATACCGTTCACTCTCATGGTTTTAAGTCATGTCGGCACTGGTGCCCTTGAACTCCACATCTGCGTTCCAGCTCTGCACCTGAGCTCCGTACCCATACCGTTACCTGCCCAGGGCCCTCGGATGCCTCACTGGTGCCTCAAACTCAATGTTCTCAGGACAGATCTTAACATCTCCCTCCGAAATTCCGCATTGTCTGCTCTGTGGCTGGCCCGGTTCCACCAGCCTGAGATGATAGCCTCAGCTTATCATTTTCCCGCAGCCACCGCCATGAAAACACACTCCTTCTGCATTTACTTCCCTCTTAGCTCTTCGACCTAAATGCTTATATCTCTCTCCACTATTACCACCACAAGCAACCATCATCTTTTGCCTGATTACCGTAACAGATGCTAGGGTTCTAACGATGATTCTTAGGGGTTTAGGAGTTTTCCAAGTAGACTGGCGTGTGTATATTTTGATTGGGTGATAATACAAAATACCTTAACATGTACATATATTATAAAACAATCAATTTATAGTCAAGCATGCCATGCAATATTAGTGTCTGAGTTTGTGTTCAAGAATAGCTTTCCACTAAGAGCAAAGTAGTGCTTCGCAGCCGTTAGATTACGGAAAATATAGTGGAATAGTTGAGTCATATCACTGCGTGTGGTGGGTTAGGTGTGCAAACTTGAGATAGAACCTGTACCAGAGCAACTGTGCATCGTATGGCCATCTGTGTACCAGCCACTGTGCAAGTTCACCATCAGTAATAAAATGAAATCATTTTTCCACTTCTGTCTTTAGTAATCATTGCCTCACAATCCCATTTACCTAGCCTTATTTTCAAGTGAGCCACATGTGGAACATTGGCATTCAAGAACTGCTCGCATACAGAGTTTGGGTTAAGTACAAGGTCTGACTATTCTGAATTAATGAACGGAGCCTTGGGGATGTGAATTCCATTTTGTCCAGCATACTTATGTGAGCAGGTATTATTGAAGTCAAAGTAAAGAAACAGATGAAGTATAGAGACCAAAGGTCATCTTTTTGTCATTAAATCCAACATGAGCTGTTCTATTTTAGCAAAACATCATCCATCATATCAAAGTTATGCTGTTACTAAGAATTTTTAATTTTTTGTGTTTTAAAATGGAATTAAAGCTGTAAGCCTACAGCTTAAAAGCAGTCATGTAATTAAATTTAAATGAACATGTATATGCAAGAATTTCTTGTTTAAAAAGGGTGTTCATTTTTCAAGAAACTGCTTTAATTGTAAGGGAGGACAAATTCTGTCGTGTGTGTCTTCCTTATGTACGTGACTTCGTTCTTACAATGCAAAATGATCTAAGATTTCTTTTTTTTTTCCCCCTCTCAGAATAAATGCCAGGGTCTCGCGTTCGACCTGGTCACAAACCAGGTCTTTGACGTCATCATCATCATCCTCATTTTCCTCAACATGGTTATCATGATGGCTGAATCAAATAACCATCCCGAAGACACAAAAGCCATCCTTGAGGATCTCAACCTGGCCTTTGTGGTCATCTTTACAATTGAGTGTCTCATCAAAATCTTTGCTTTGAGGCAATACTACTTCACCAATGGCTGGAACTTATTCGACTGTGTGATCGTGGTTCTCTCTATTGTTAGTAAGTAAAATCAGAAGCCAGAGGGGCCTTCATCTGAGAGCTAGAAGTAAATCTTATCATTTGGTAGCGTGTCCAGACTATCCGCACCGCCACAAATTAGGCTTAACGTGGATTCTGAAAAAATAGGTGTACTGATGCCATTCTCTCCTGGGAAGTTGCTAGGAGATACGGAGCAATTTTCATTCTCTTGACTGTTTACATGAGTGAAATAGAGAGTCCAATAAATGTGCGGATCCATTTATTCAGTAGAGAGAGACAAAGTTAAGATGACCTTAAAGTGTTTGTGGGGGTACCTGGTACAGTCACATAGTTGAGCCAAAGCTCTACCTTTCCTGTGCAACTATAAGCTCTCGTCAGCATCTTTTAGTTTCAAGGATTTCGCACTTAGTTCCCATGGTTTTCCTTAGTTCAAAATCCATGTGGATATCAGATCACAATTACTGTATCCCTGGGACATTCCTAGGCCCTCTCTCACCTCCTATACAGGGCCTCCATGGCTTCCAAATTGGGCTTCCAAGAGTGTGTCCTAAAGATAAGCAGAGCTTTCTCTTTATTCTGAATCCCACGTTAACCTAAACCACAGCATGAACGATGCTTGTCTCTACTGCTTGGACCCCATTCACCAACCAGCCTTACTCTATAATCAGTATATTTTTCTTAACATAAGCAGGATTATCTAGAAGATTTATGGAAGAAGAATACAGAAAAAAAAGAGCTGTTGCTGTATACCTTTTATAACACACATACATACACACACACATCAACTTTGAAATTATCTTCATGGCTAAACCGTGAGAGTTAACACTCTGGGTTTTTGCAGTTTGCTTTTAACTAAACCGATAATTTGACTTTTTATAATTGTGTGCAACCACCCAGAGGCCATTCTCGTAGTTCAAAAAGCAATGAAGATAATGAAAACTGATTTCACAAGTGGGAGCTTTTGTGCTCCTTCAGAAAGGATGGGTTCAACAGATATGCGAGATCAAAATATTTTGGTTCCTATCACTACGGCAGCAATGCCGATGTTTCCAAGAACGAGAAAATGGTACAGATGATAGTCTGTTCTGGCTTCTAAGCCATGAAACTTATGTAGATAAAGTTTAGCAATAGATCCTTGCACACGCCTACAGTGAAATGGATCGCTTATCTTCGTCAATCACTTCCAATCCCAAGTCCTGGTGAAACTGACAGCAACAGCAAAACCAGAAAACTGTGGTAAGGATGGGTCTGGCACAGCCCTCGGAGAACTTGAAGAGCCCTTCCTCCAAAATGTAGAGAGCAGCTCACTTATCCCACCACTTACTGAGCTCCTTCCAGGCAGTGCCAGCCATTGTGCAGTTTGTGGGAATATCTCTTACTTCTGTCCTTTGAACAACTGCTAGGCAATTTGAACAGACCCCAGCAGAGCCCTGTATCGCATTTTGCTCCAGTGGATGAGAAAATGCATGCGCTGAGCCAAATCCTACTCACCGATGTGGGCAGCATTTTATCTGCCTTTGCCAGTAGATAGATATGCCACCCAACACTAAGCTTCTACGCTTTCTCAAGCTCTTTCCTAAGCTTTTAGATAAATACAAAATGAGTGCGAGTCAAAGTGAATCTCTCTAGGAGTTAACGAGGCAGGTGACGTATTGAGACTTACTCACCTTAAAGAGTCAGAAACCGAGAAATTAGCTGCACACCAAATCTCATGGTACCCAGAAGAATTGAGCTCAGATAACGGACGGATTACTGTTGGCTCAATTAGTCAGAGAAATATTCGTGGAGGAGGTGGCCTTAAAGGGTGGACCTCCTCCAGTTGTTGCTAAATTGGAACTTAATAAATTCCACATCTACCAGCGTTGGCTGCAAAATTAACATGTGAATTTAACTTCATTGGCACAACAGGGCAGTTGGTGAAGTATATTATCCACCACTTCTCTTTAGTCATTAGGTGATAGCAGACAATTCTGGCTGCCCACCCCCCCTAATGACCTCAGAGGACCCCCCAGAGCAAGACCAAGGCCATATCTACACAGGGTAAGCAGGTTCCAGCCGTTCTATAATATTTAGGCCAAAAAGTGAGCTGTTTCAAATCCTGTATCATTTCCTTCCACAGCAGGCGATGAGAGAACAGGATGACATTTTAGGGCAAATATTCAGCTGTTTGCAGAAACCTCTGCTCGAGATGCTCTTTTGGGGGGTGTCCACAGCAATACGGAAAGTATCTCCAGTCCCTCAAGCTTTTTGAGCAGACCCCAGGAGTCCTTCCTTGGGATGAGCATTGACAAATATGAGACGCCCATTGCAGCTTCCGCCCAGATTTGAGCCTCCCAACACCTTCTCCCTCCAGCCCTGTCATCACCTGTAGCAGGCTGTGCTCACATTCCCCTACACAAAGAGTAACTGGCCTTTTTAAGGAGTTTTGGGGTTAGGGTTTCCACAGTTTCTGATGACAGCTCAGGTTCAAGCCAACCTTCGGTAACAGACACTTCTCCCTGCGCTCTAATCTGAAGGACTCCATCCTTAGTTTACCTGTTTTCCATCTGTTTTCCACTTCCATTTCCAACAAATATGGAAAACTATTTATCCCGTGAATGACTTTCAATACCCGGCACAGAAAATGTACTTCGAGTGTATGAGATAACTCACAAAATAGCCTTTTATAAACTGCATTCTCTTTCCATTCCTTGGGTGCCTTCAATATTTTAGATCATCTCCTATTCCATCCAAAGTCCCATCTTAAAGTTGTACAGTGCTTGGAAATTATTTTCCAAGTTAAGGCACAGATAGATATTGCCCTGATATGGGTAAGCGTGCGGTGCGTAAATTGCAAAGTACCGAGAAAAGTCGGTCACGCTAAGATTCCGAGGCAGGAGCGACAAGCTGGATCTGAAAGCAGTGTGCCTGCTGGAAATTAATCGACCTATCTCCTTCTCCTAAGGTGCCATGGTTTCTGCCTTGGAGAACCAGCAGCACATTCCCTTCCCTCCAACGCTCTTCAGAGTTGTGCGCTTGGCTCGGATTGGTCGGATCCTGAGACTTGTTCGGGCAGCACGAGGAATTAGAACCCTCCTTTTTGCTCTGATGATGTCCCTTCCCTCTCTATTCAACATCGGTCTTCTGCTTTTTCTGGTTATGTTTATCTATGCCATTTTTGGTATGAACTGCTTTTGCAAAGTGAAGGAAGGGTTTGGAATTGATGACCTATTCAACTTCAAGACTTTTGTTGGCAGCATACTCTGTCTCTTCCAGATCACCACCTCGGCAGGCTGGGATGCCCTCCTCAGGCCCATGCTGCAATCAAATGATTCATGCAACCCCAACTTAGACAGCCGTCACCTCCCTGCCATAGCCATAGCCTACTTTGTTAGTTACATCATCATTTCCTTCCTCATTGTTGTCAACATGTACATTGCTGTGATCTTAGAGAACTTCAATACTGCCACTGAAGAAAGCGAGGACCCTTTGGGTGAAGATGACTTTGAAATATTCTATGAAGTCTGGGAAAAGTTTGACCCAGAGGCAACACAGTTTATCAAGTATCCCGCCCTTTCTGACTTTGCCGATGCCCTTCCTGAGCCTTTACGGGTGGCAAAGCCAAACAGATTTCAGTTCCTAATGATGGACTTGCCCATGGTGAGTGGAGATCGCCTCCACTGCCTGGATATCCTCTTCGCGTTCACCACTAGGGTACTTGGTGACTCCAGCGGCCTGGACAGCATGAAAGCAATGATGGAGGAGAAGTTCATGGAGGCCAACCCTTCCAAGAAGTTGTACGAACCCATAGTCACCACCACCAAGAGGAAGGAAGAGGAAAGATGTGCTGCTGTTATTCAAAAGGCCTTTCGAAAATACAAGCTGAAGATGTCCATGTGTGCCTTAGAAGACGGGCCTCGTTCACCACTCCAGACACTCTGCAACGGAGACCTCTCCAGCTCCGGGGTGGCCGAGGGCAAGGTCCACTACGACTGAGCCCCTACCTCACAGCCTCACAACCTTGCCTCCGGCCTCTCAGCTCCAGGGGTCCACAGCTCGGTGTGTGAACAAGCAACTGACTCCCCAAAATAGCCATCCCATTTCTTTTTCTGCCTAAAAGAAGTGATATGTCAATGTGTATTTCAAATGGTTCTTACAGAGATACACGATAAGGCTGCCTGACTATCAACCACTGGCAGTATCTTAGCAAGGAAGACACTAGAAGGGCTGTAGAGGACACGCCAATGTTAGGATTGAAACACAGTTCAAATCATGGAGAAAAAAAAGAATAAACAAAACAAAAACCACATTAAAACTGTAGATGGTGTTTTTCGATATTGTTTCTAAGCACATTGTTCAATACCTTCGTTCAGTGTTTTCCCCAATGCAAGTATGTGGCTTATCCCATATAACTCCTTTGCATGATGAGTAAAAATTCAAAACCTGCCAATAAATAAATAACCTATTGCAGATATTTTTTTTACCAGCCATTAGTGTTTTGGTTTTGTTTTGAACCTAAGGCATGATCTTGACTTCTCAGTTACCACCCTATCTTTCACCAGCTGCAATCTCCGTTATATACATTTCGAAAAAATAAATAAATAAATGAGACTTTTAGTTGGCCTTTCATTCAGATGGCACACTAAAAAAACATCTTGTTTGGCGGTGGTCTAGTCATTTAAAAGTGGTGCTTTGCTTCGAATTTCGGTGGAAGCCAGTCATCTGCTGATAAATGTATAGCAACTGGCTCTTCAGGAAAAAAAAAAAAAAGGGCCACGATTTGTAACATGTACTGATTTCTGTGGTGAACTCTCCCATCAGGCCTGATTTCAGGCTACCGACATGATATTACTGAATGTGGAGCGGGGAAGAGATGCCCGACCAGTTCTCATGAGCTGGCCCCAGCACACCACTGGCTGGAACCAGTAAGAAAGCCTCCCTTAATGGGGCGCCTGGGGGGTTTAGTCGGTTGGGCGTCCGACTTCGGCTCAGGTCGTGATCTCATGGTTTGTGAGTTCGAGCCCCGCGTCAGGCTCTCTGCTGACAGCTCAGAGTCTGGAACCTGCTTCGGATTCTGTGTCTCCATCTCTCTGTGCCCCTCCCCAGCTTGCACTCTGTCTCTCTCTCAAAAGTAAATAAACATCAGGGGAAAAAGAAAGAAAGCCTCACTTAAAATATCTGCAGTGGCCACCTTGGGCAGGGAGAGCACCTTCTTAGCCACACACGGACCCCGGGGTGGGGGAGCCGTAGCGGGTGAGCTGATGAGCCCTACATTCAGTTCTGGCTGAATGGGTGAAATGCAGTCCAGAGAACCAACCAGGCCTCTCAAAAGGCCCAGGACCTCCCTAAAAACCGGAGGTGTCTACAGACCAAGACAGACTTGGCAAGAGGCTGCCCTGGGGGCGGAGAACCTACCTCGTGACAGTGGAGGCGTGGAGGAAAACCCTGTGCAAACCGGGGCTGCAGGCAGGCTGGAGGGGCCGGTGCCTGCCAGCGGCCCCGGGTCTCGGGTCTGAGCCTCTGACCTGCTGCTCCTTGTCGCGGGGAGGGCACAGGCTCTGCTTCGCTTTAGCCACAGGCTGAGCCACGCTTCCTTCACTAGATGGCAGCAAATGCCCGACGTGCTCTTTTCCGAGCGCTGCCCGGCACCTGTGTGTGAGCCTGGCACTGGGAGACCCAAAGGGCTAAGGGAGGAGAGCCAAGGCGGGAGAACTATCCAAATCCTGGGCGGGTGCTAGAAGTCTCTCTCCTCTGAGGGAGCTCGCACCGTGCGGGGCTCCAGGATACCCCCAGGACACAGGGACGATACTCTGTCCTCCTGGGGCTAAGCTGCATGTCCAGGGCAAACAGTCCTACAGGCACAAGAAGCCAGGCGTCTTGTCTTCTGAGTTGTATTTCCAGGCAAATCAGCCCCTGCTGAATTCAGTCGACAGCCATGTCGCTGAGGGCCAGTGCAGGACCACCCTGGGTAAACTGCTCACAGCCAATAGCCCTTAACGTCACGAGCACATACGCTGGTGGGGAGGGGAGTTAGACAAGGACTCATGGGATAATAATACAATGCAACGTAACAGGCGCGGTAAACCAGGGACATCCCTCTGTTCTCGAGAGTGTGACTGTAGTAGGCAAGCTCCCGGGAAGGCTTCACAAGAGAAAGTGGGGTACCCGACGTGACACTGATAGATGTGCAGGATTGTGGCAAGGGAAGCTGGCTCGGGAGGGTGTTGAAGTGGAGACGGCAGAGGTGGCGCCGTGGAGGGGAAGGAGAAAGGTGTAGAAGGTGTAAGGAAGGACCAGCCATCCAACTGACCCATTGGGACGTAAGAGCACCTTGGTGGAGCAGCCCCCACAGAATCTTGGAAACGGGCTGTTCTCTGAAGAGCCTTAAATGCCAGGGTGAGGAGTTATAACATATTTAGGTAATAGGGAGGCACTGAAGGTGTTTGAAACGGGGAGAACAACTAATCAGAGGACGCAGGGTGGAATACAGTGGAAAGAGAGCAGAATACTGGTCTTGTAGGGGAAGAGGCACTGAGGAGGGAGGCAGGGGCAATGCAGTGTGACCCTAGGATGCTTGTGCCCACTGACCGGCCGTGGTGGAGGGATCCAGGGGGAACCTTAGGATTTGAGGGTCAAGGTGACAGGGTAGACAGCAGTACAAGTTGCCAAGTTCATGACTATAGGAGGGCAAGAGGTCGTTTGATTTCACGGGTACAGCAGAGGAAATTTTTTATATAAATTTTTTTTAATGTTCATTTATTTTTGACAGAGAGAGAGAGACAGAGCATGAGCGGGGGAGGGGCAGAGAGAGGGGGAGACCCAGAATCCGAAGCGGGCTCCAGGCTCCGAGCTGCCAGCACAGAGCCCGACACGGGGCTTGAACCCACAGACCGACCGTGAGATCACGACCCGAGCCGAAGTCGGACGTCCAACCGACGGAGCCACCCAGGCACCCCTGGCAGAGGAAATTTTTTATTTATTTTTTGTATTTTTTACCAGTTCGGAACATTTTCAACAGTTGGGAACATTTTGAAGGTTTAAGATGCCGTCCAAGTGACGGTGTCCAGCCAAGACCGCGAGGATAAGGCATGAGCAGGGATGGCGTTTGAAGCCCCAGGAACAGATGAACTCATGGAGGAGAGGAGCATACCCAGATCTAGAAGGAGGCAGAGGCCTCGCCCCGGGGGACATGCTTTCAGAGGGTAAAGACGAGGAGGAGAGACAGTTCGGCCAAGGGCGTGGGGAGGCAGGGGAAGGGAAACACGATGCCAGGCCGTTTGGGCGTGGAGCGGGCTTCACGAGAAATTCACGGCCAACGGGATGAGTTACGTGGTCCCACCTTCCCACCCCTTCCACCAAGAAGCAAGCCAGGAACCAGGACGCGGGGTCGTTGGGTTCCAGGAAAGGACCCCAGTGCCCGCTCTTCTCCCTGTCTGTGGAGCAAGCATGAGACCTTGCCGTATACACAGTCCGGACTCGGGAGCCGGCTGCTCTGGGGAGCCGTCTTGGAATGTCAGCCACTCGTGCTCGGTGCCCTTGGGAAAGTTGAAATCCTGTGCGAGCTCCTCCCGCTCAAGGAGGGGGAGCCGCCGGTCCCGGAGAGCTTGTTGCCTGGCAACACAGAGAGAAGCGCCAGGGTCATTCACTGGGCAGTCCTGTCCCCGTGGCTGCACAAGGAGTAATCAGAGAGGCGGTAAGGAAACGAGAGCTAACATTTATTGAGCGCTTATTCTGGACCCGGTGCCACTTTACCGGGACGACCCCGTTTCATCGGCACAACGGCTCTATTAGAGACTGGTTTTAATCCTCACCGTTCTAATGAGAAAACTGAGGCATGTAGGGGGTATAAGAGGCCTGTTCAAGGCCACCTAGCCAACGTGGGGCCCTGGCAGGATTCAAACCCAAGCAGTCGGGCCACAGAGCGCAAGCTGTCAGCCGCTGCCCTCCACTGGCCAGACACAAAGGGGTAGTGTGACTGGAGTCGAGGGGGAGGGGACAGAGTCTCCCCGGTTACGTCCGTGGACCTTTCGCCACCCCCCTCTTCTCCTCTGGAGATAACGCATGTTTTCCAAGTTCTTGCATTGTGGAAACATCCCCTACAGCGGGGGGACACAGATGCTGCCCCCCCACCCCCTCCCACCCCGCACATGTCACATCCTCAGTTCTGTCCATGTACTCGGTTCCCTAACATTTTGATGTAGTTTCCATCCTTTTCTCGCTCTCCCCCTCCTTCTCCAGACAAACTCTGGTTAGTCTATCTCCTTTTGGACAATATACGTATGGCTATTAATGTCAGCTTCAAGCGTGCTAACGTGACCGCGATGGTACAAGAGGTATCGTGGGGGTGCTGATTTAGTCCACCGTAATCTCCATCCCCGGCCCAAGCCACCCGGGACAAGCACACAGTCCCCCGAAAACCACTATGTCTGCTGAGCCGTTGGAAGTTCGAATGCCCTTACCTCCTCTAAGCTCTTTTCGTATTTTAAAATCACTTCCGGATCCAAATGTTAAAATCACTTCCGGATCCAAATCACACTGATGCACTCTATTTTTTTCCCAGCTTTATTGAGGTATAAAAATTGTGTATATTTAAGGTACACAGCATGATGGTTTGAGACACGGATACACTGTGAAATGATTACCGCAATCAAGCTAATTCCCACGTCCAACGCCTCACTTAGTTTCTTAGCAAATGTCTGGTGTATGACACAGTGTTATTAACTATAGTCACCTTGCTGTACGTTCAATTCCCAGAACTTAATTCATCTTGCAACTGAAAGCTTACACCCTTTAACCTGGCTATGTTTCCCTTTCTTCACCCCACCCACAGCTCCTGCTGACCCCCTTTCTACTTTCGGGTTCTATGAGTTTGATGTTTTCTAGATTCCACAGATAAGTGAAATCATGCAGCATTTGTCTTGCTGGGTCTGGCTTACTTCAGTTAGCATAATGCCCTCCTGGTTCTTCTATGTTGTCACAAATGACAGGATTTCCTTCTTTTTTCATGGCTACGTGATATTCCATTACCATTCCAAATGATATTTCGTTCACATTTTTAAAATCTGTTTATCTGTTGATGGACTCTTAGGTCATTTTTACATCTTGGTGGTTATGAATAATGCTGCAATGATAATTGGCGTGCAGATACTTCTTTGAGAAAGTGATTTCATTTCCTTTAGATATATATCCAGTAATGGGCCTGCTGCATTGTACGGTTAGTTCTATTTTTTATTTTTTGAGGAACTTGCATAGTGTTTTCCACAATAGCTGTACCAATTTACATTCCCACCAACAATATACAAGGGTTCCTTTTACTCCACACCTTTATCGACACTTGTTACATCTTATCTTTTTGATAATAGCCATTATTATTATTATTTTTTTTTTTTGAGAAAGAGTGAGTGAGTGAGGGGCAGAGAGAGAGAGCGAGAGACAAAGGGAGTGAGAGTGCAGAGCCTGGAATGGGGCTCAAGCCATCTGATGCGGGGCTCGAACTCACAAACTGTGAGATCATGACCTGAGCCGAAGTCGGTTGCTTCACCAGCTGAGCCCCCCAGGTGCCCCTGATAATAGCCATTCTAACAGGGGTGAGGTGATATGTCATTAGTTTTGACTTGCATTTCCCTGATAATTAGTGATATTGAGTACCTGTTGGCCATTTTTTATATCTTTTTCGGAAAAGTGTCTACTCAGATCCCTTGTGCATTTTTAAATTGCGTTATTTGGTTTTTTGCTATTGAGTTCTTTATATGCTTTGGATATTAATCCTTAATCTGATATATGCTTTGCAGATATTTTCTTCCATTCCATAGGTTGCCTTTTCTTTTGTCGATGGTTTCCTTTGCTGTGCGGAAGCTTTTTAGTTTGATGTAGTCCCACCTGTTCATTTTGGCTTTGTTGCCTGTGCTTTTGGTGTCATATCCAAAAAATATCGCCAAGACCAATGGCAAAGAGCTTTTCCCCTATGTTGGCCTCCAAGAGTTTATGGTGTCAGGTCTCAGGACTTTGGATTGGAGAATTTAATCCATGTGCATGTAATTACTGAGAAGTAAAGACTTACTATTACCATTTTGTTAATTGTTTCTGTCTGTTTGTAGTTCCTTTCTTCCTGTCATTTTCTTCCTTTGTTATTTATTTTTCATAGTGGTGTGAAAGGCTTTAATTCCTTTCTCTTCATCTTTTGCGTATCTCTTGGCAGTATTTTGCGTTTGTGTGGTTATTACCACGAGGCTTACATAAAACATCTTATGGCTCTAACAATCTCTTTAAAACTAATAAAAACTTACATTCAATCACATACAAAACCCTATACCTTTACCTCTCCTGTCGCCACATTTAATGATATTGACATCACGCCTTGTATCTCTTTATATTGTGTATCCATTAACATGTATTGTAGTTACAGTTATTTTTAATACTACTGACTTTTAACTTTTATACTAGAGATAAAAGTGGTTTATACACCACCGTGATAGTGTTATAGTATTTTGAGTTTGACTATATATTTACCTTCACCAGTGAGTTTTTGTTTTGTTTTGTTTTTGTTTTTTAAGTAGTCTCCATGCAACCCGGGGCTTACGCTCACTACCCTGAGATCGAGACCTGAGCTGAGATCACGAGTCAGATGCTTAACCAACTGAGCCACCCAGGCACCCCTTTCCTTATAGCAGTGAATTTTATACTTTCATGTGTTTTTATGTTGGTGCTTAGCGCCCTTTCATTTCAAACCGCAAACAAGTCAAATGTCCATGAACAGGTGAATGGATAAATGAATTGTGGTATATCCATCCAATGCTTTACTACTTGGTACAATGGAGCAAACTATTTGTACAAGTCATAACATGAATGATGCTCGAAATAATTATTCTAGGTGAAATAAACTGGATACAAATGAATACGGGCTGCATGTTTCCATTTCTATAAAACTCCGGGAAACGTAAACTGAACGGTAGTGACAGAAAGTCAATCAGCGGGGATCAGGGGCTGGGGGAAGGAAGGGTTTGTAAGAGGGAGGACAAAGGTGAATGAGGAAACTTTGGGGAATGATGGATATGTTGACTATCTTGATACTGGTGATCGTTTTATAAGTGAATAATAAATCAAAATTTATCCAATTGTACACTTTAAAAATGTGCAGTTCATGGTATGTCAATTATATGTCAATAAGCCTATATATAAAAAAAAAAAGGGCCAGCTCTTGAGTTTTTTGGATCTAAGTGGAAGTCTCCATAAACCTCTGGATCTTTATTTCAGCGCTCAAGTCCGCAGGGGCAGGCTGCTACTGTTCCGGGGAGGGCTGCTAAGCCTTGCCACCTGCACATCAAAGGTGATACCCTGCCTGGGGTTGGGGGGGGGGGAGGAGCTCTTGGGATAAGACCTGGGGTAAGTCCCTCATTGAGGAATGACAAAGCTCAAAAAACTTCAAGACATCATCTTGACCAACTCCTCATTGCCGTGTGTAGAAAAGAAAACCGATGCCCTGAGATTGGTAGTGATCCAACCCAAGGTCCATGACTGATGGTGGGACAGGTTCAGGGACGGAATGGTGAGTGAGCATGGTCAGGGGAGGGAGGGATGCTCCCTATGAGCAGGGACTGCGTTACATGTCTCTTCTCCCCTCCCCTGCAGTGGGCACTCATCCAACAGGCTTGACTGCCTGAGGGCTGTTGGGTAGGTGCTCTTGGCTCCCATCACCCCCCCTCCTTCCCCTAGATTTAATGAGAATCAGGCGGCCACTGAACCCTGCATCCTGATCTGCATTCTCTCCCAGGGCCTCACCCCTCTTCTCTCTCCCAGGAGAGGACTCCACACTGCAGCCCCGAGGATGAGCTTTCTGCACCCCAGACACAGCCCCAAGAGGCAGGAAATGCCAGGCACTTTCCTTCTCCCTACAGACCTTGTGAGCTCATTCTGGTAAAAATTTAATGCCTAAAAGTCAATTACACTTAAGAACGCTCTGATGAGCCCCACAGCAGCCTTTTCTCAGAGCCACCGGGGCCTGCAGCTGCTTTCCGGATCCTTCTACGCGATGCTGAGAAAACCTCCCCGCCCTTCCTCACAGCACAGCAGGGGCCTGACCTCCTGCTTTGCCCCCAACTTGCTAAGTGACCTGGAGCAAGTCCCATCCCCTCTGTGGGCCTAACTTTGATGTGCAGAAAAAAAGGAAAGGCTGCTTGGGATCCTCTCTGAGACGCGTGCTTGGCTCTTTCATGCTCACAGCTCCGCACGCCCGCTGGGTGAGCAGAGTGAGAACAAGAGGACACCCCAGGGTAGAGACCTGGGGTGCGACGGCCAGGGCCAGAAATGCCAAAACACACAAGTGCAGGGTGGGGGGGGGAAGGGGAGAGATTCTGGATGCGTTTCTGTTCTCTTAGAGGGTGACTACTTTACAACGAACGCACAGAGAGTTCTGCAAAACACAGTGCAGGTTACAGTGACCTGGCCACCTTTCCTGTGTGGCATCCAGCTCCCGGTGCCATTGCAGCTGTTTCATCAGCCGGCCCCGCGTGTGCACAGCTGGCTCCAGGCAGGGGCTACATGGCTCAGACAGGCCCGGGGAGAGAAAGAACGATGGCGCCTGGGTCTTCCATGATGGGCACTTTACCTCTGATCTAGCCATTCGTTGCTTCCCATTCAGGCCCTGCCATCCCTCAGCGGGTCTCTGCATAATCCTGGAAATGTCCTCGCCTTCCTGTTCCCTGCCAAAGCAGCTCTGGGCTCGACCGCAGGAACCTTCTCTGCCTCACTGCACTCTGAGATGCCTTGGAAGATTTCTATCCTTAAACTCTACACATGCCAGCACTACGCAGGGAACAGCGCAGACACGATGTGGAGACTCTGGAACCGTGGGCTTTGTCTGCTCCCCCATCCCACCACGGGGGCCCCCCACTGCATAAAAAATCCTGGATAAGACGCCGGTGGCCCCGAGAGGTTCGTTCCATAGCCTAAAAGGCAGCTCTTTTGAGCCAGGGGAGACCTTCCCTATGGGGCACAAGAGCGTGATTCTGTTCTGCGTTGAGGCTGCTTCAGAAATGTGGGACAGTGTGTGAACCGGGGGAGTCTGGGGAAGAACCACTGTCCTCAGTGAGGGCCTTGGACAGCGCGAGCCTGGGGACTGAGGAAGGAATAGAAGAAGAGGGAGATGGGATGGAAAGGGGGCAGGTGGGAGGGGTAGATGGCAGAATAGAAGACTCAGGTCTGAGTTAGTCCACAAAACACCAGGAGAGGCATCTTCCCGCCTCCCCCCGCTCATCAAATGGGATCAAGGGGAGAGCCAAAGCGAGTGCAGTACAGGTAAGAGTCTCTAGGCTGGCAGCTCGGGGTGGTTCATTTAGCCTTATTTCTAGGCAAGTTTCCTTGAAGCGGCAAATGCTGCCTGTGTTGGCTCTCAGCCTCCCATGCTGCTCTGTCTCTGGGGACCAGCATGCCAGCTGCCCCCGGGCCCCACAGACAGTCCCAGCTTAGAGAAGACTGCGCCTGCTGGTGTGTGTGTGTGTGTGTGCGTGTGTGCGCACGCACACACACGCACACACACACACACACCCATGGGTAGGCGGGGCACCTTCCTCCCGCAGTTACCAGCAGCCTCGCATTACTGCGCAGGGGGCCCCTTTGTCGAGTGGAACTGCCTCGGGGTGCCCTCTGTGAGTCACTTCCTGTTATTCTCCTTGGAGAAGTCCTGCCATTCTTTAAAGCGAGATTTGACATTTTTACAAGACGAACTTCGGGGGCCTTCTGGTCAAGAAAGAAAGAAGCAGGGATCCTTTCTTTTATATTTACAAGGCCATTAATCGGCTCCTTTATAAAATTAGACTCTATTATGAGCTCAATTGGAGTGGGAGCACAGCTTTATTTAGTCCCAAACATCAAGCAGTCTTTTAAAGGATTCTTGTTAATAACCAAATGTTTCGTAGCACGAAACTGGCACGAAGACTGGCGAGGTAGGCTCCCCTCCCTTCTGCTGCTGAAAGCGGGTCCAAGACCACGTTCATGGAGTGAGGCTCTGGTGCGAGCCACTGTTGTGACTGGTGGGAAGGTAGAGCCCAGCTGGGGAGAGTGATTTTCCCAAGATACTTGATCAGGCTTGAGGAAGCGTCTGGGGCGAGCTTACCGGTCTCCTGTCACCTTGCCTTCCCTGGGAGACAAGCTCACAACTCTTCACAGAAATGCTTGTGAGGCCTAAATGTGCTCCTGCATCACCTGGGACCCCGTTAAAATGCAGATTCTGGCTCAGTAGGGCTGGAGGGGCGGCTGAGAATGTTCATTTCTGGCAAGCTCCCAGGTGGTGCCGATGCTCCGGGTTCTTGGACCCCATTTAGTAGTGCGGTCCTGGACGATGGTAGTACCCCATATTTTATGAGGTGCTGTTACATGCATTAGCTCCCCTGAGGCTCATAGGAGCCACCGGACAAAGTCAAGTTCATGTATAGGTGCTTTCCTACCTGAGGCCAGCCCAGAGACGGGATGCTGCTGGGAAGGGTTTAGAGCTGGCCAGGCTCACCTCAAAGTTTCTTACGGTTGAGCCGCTTACACTTTCGTCTCTATAAAAATGCTTCTCATGGCTGACCTTGACCATCATAACTCACCCGAGTCAGGTCAAGCAAAGTAAAGTTATGACAGAGGTGGGAAGGGGCTCACCAGTAGCCACTCTCCTCTTTTCTTAGTGAAAGAAATCAGACTTTGTTAGAAATACCAAAGTGGCCACCTTAAAAAAAAATAGTTCCCATCCTCCCTTAAGCTAAGCACTAAGACTTGTACTAAGTTCTGGCCAATGAGGTATGAGTGACCATTACTGGATGAGGCTTCTAGAAAAGCTCCTTAAAAGAGGGGCTGACTCCATCAAAAAGAATGAAATCTTGCCATTTGCAACGACGTGGATGGAACTACAGTGTATTATGCTAAGCGAAATAAGTCAGTCAGAGAAAGACAAATATCATATGATTTCACTCACATGTGGAATTTTAAGAAACAAAACAGATGAACCTAGGGGAAGGGAAGGAAAAATAAAATAAGATAAAAACAGAGGGGGAGGCAAACCATGAGAGACTCTTAATAATAGAGAACAAACTGAGGGTTGTTGGAGAGAAGGTGGGTGGGTGATGGGCACGAAGGAGGGCACTTGTTGGGATGAGCACTGGGTGCCATATGTAACTGATGAATCATTAAATTCTCCTCCTGAAACCCATACTGTACTATATGTTAACCAACTTGAATTTAAATAAAATCTTGGAAGAAAACGAAATAATAAAGAGGGGCTAACTGGGTTCATATATGCTTTTTTTTTTTTTAATCTGTTTTCACCTCCTCCTTCTTCCTGCCTGGAATATACATGCGATGGTGTGGCTCTCATAGCCACCTCGTGACCTTAAGGCACACTAAAGAATGGAAGCTACACCCTAAGGATGGGAGCAGAAAGATGGAAAGACTGTGAGACTCCGTGGACCCTTCACCTGCTGTACCGGCTCAAAACCACCTACTTCTGCACATCACCTTAGGTTAGAGAAAAAGACCCACATATTTTTTAAGCCATTCTTTTGTGAATCTCTGTTTCAAACAGTTGTGGAGGTTGTCTAACTGATACCATGATTCTGTCATCAACCTTGAAGGGTGATACAACATTTCCTATGTATTCCGTTCCCAGAACAAAATAATGGAACTCAAATTGGGTTTAAAATGACCAGATCCTGAGGCAAGGGAAACAAAAGCAAAAATAAATTGTTGGGATTACATTAAAATAAAAAGCTTCTGCATGGCGAAGGAAAACTAAAAGGCAACTTAAGGAATGGGAGAAGACATTTGCAAGTGACCTATCTGATAAAGAGTTAGTAGCATCCAAAATATATAAAGAACTTATAAAACTCAATAGCCAAAAAACAAATAATCCAATTAAAAAATGGGCCGGAGACCTGAACAGACATTTCTCCAAAGAAGACATCCAGAAGGCCAACAGACACACGACAAGATGCTCATCGTCATTTATTAGGGAAATACAAATCAAAACCACACTGAGATATCACCTCACACCTGTCAGAATGGCTAACATCAACAACACAAGGTGGGTGCCTGGGTGGCTCAGTCTGTTCAGCGTCCGACTTCGTCTCAGGTCATGATTTCCTGGTTTGTGAGTTCGAGCCCTGCCTCGGGCTCTGTGCTGACAGCTCAGAGCCTGAAGCCTGCTTGGGATTCTGTGTCTCCCTCTCTCTGCCCCTTCCCCACTCGGGCTCTTATGACCCAGCAATTGCACCTTTGGGTATCTACCCGAAGAATACAAGAACACTAATTCAACGGGATGCACGCATCCCTATGTTTATAGCAGCATTATTTACAATAGCCAAGATATGGAAGTGGCCCAAGTGTCCACGGCCTGATGAATGGAGAAAGAAGATATGGTATATACATACACAGTGGAATATTACTCAGCCATAAAAAAGAATGAAATCTTGCCATTTGCAATGACATGGATGGAGCTAGAAAGGAAAATACTAAATGAGATAAGACAGTCAGAGAAAGACAAATACCATACGATTTCACTCATATATGGAGTTTAAGAAGCCAAACAAACAAGCAAAGAAAAAAATAAGAGAGAGAGAAACACAAAGCAACAAACAGACTCTGAACTCTAGAGAACAAACTTATGGTTACCAGAGCGGGGGTGGGGGGTGGGGGTGGGGATGGGCAGAATAAGTGATGGGGATTAAGGAGGGCACTTGTCCTGAGGAGCGCTGGGTGATGTATGGAAGTGATGAATCACTGTATTGCACACTAATAGAACACTGAAACTAATAGAACACTGTATGTTCACTAACTGGAATTTACATAAAAACTGAAAGAATAATTAAATAAAATAAAATAACCAGAAACAGATACATCTGGGTGGACTGAGCTAGAGAGGGTGTGGGAGAGCAGTCTGCCCCCAGCCCCCCACCATCCTCACTGCAAGGACTCTGTTATTCTCTCTGGGCCCCAAACATGGCAGGCAATGGAGGCTGTTTGGGCCTCACGTCCATACCTACCTCATGAGGTAATTGTGATCCTTAGATGAGATAGGGCTCAATGCATGTTATTATTGTACATATTAAATCTTTATTGTATGTATATTTGCTATATTTGGAAGAGTCAGGATGGGATGAGTAGGATGGGATGAGTGTTCCGGACCTTGTAAGGAGGCCTGGAGGGCTTCCCTCACCCCCGGGAGGGCATAGAGAGAGGAAGAGCCCGGGGATGACTGAGATGAGGTTCTCATTTCCCGGATGGACGGGGGCCCACAGACACACATCATGGAACCTTAGAAAACTAAAGGAATGTAGCATTACGTGTCCCCGAGCATCGTAGTGCAGGAAAACCCCTGCTCGCTACACACAGACCCTCCCGTGGTCGGAACATCTAACAGCCTTGACGTCAGCCCATCCTCTTGCACAAGATCCTTTGCTGGGGTGTTGGCCCCGTCACTGAGTGTCCTCCCCATCCTCCTCCAGGCAGTCAGGCCCCGAGTGGGCCTGTGGAATGTACCTGCTACGGGCTGAACTGTGCCCCACCCCCACCCCTGATTCATAGCCTCAAATCCTGACTCCCCATGTGACTGCGGTTAGAGATAGAAGGTGATTAAGAAGATAATTAAAGTCAAATGAGGTCACAAGGATGGGGTCCTCGTAGGGCGTCACAGTCCTCATAGGACTGTGTCCTTATAAGAAGAGCAAGGAAGGGGCACCTGGGTGGCTCAGTCGGTTAAACATCCAGCTCTTGATTTCAGCTCAGGTCATGATCTCATGATCTCACTGGGTAGCGCAGAGTCTGCTTGGGATTCTCTCTCTCTCTCGCTCTCGCTCTCGCTCTCGCTCTCACTCTCTCTCTCCCCTGCCCCCTTCCACTTGCACTGTCTCTCTTTCCAAATAAGTAAATAAGCTTAAAATAGAAAAAAAAGAAGAACAAGGGATGCCAGAGATTGTACGCGGAGCAGAAAGGCTGTTTGAGGACCCTGTGAGAAGGTGGATGTCGACAATCCAGGAAGAGAGCTCTCGCCAGTAGCCCAACCCTGCCAGACTTAATCTGGGACTTTCCAACCTCCAGAACTACAAGAAAATAAATTTCTGTTGTTTAAGCCCCCCAGCCTGTGGTATTTTATGACAGCCCACACTAATACACTACCTGAAATACAGGGCTTGATGTCCTGCACCAGAATCATCTGAGTACTTGTGAAACAATGAAGATTCTTGGAACCTACTCCAAACACATGGAAGGAGGAAGGAAGGAAGGAAGAGGGGGGAGGGAGGAAGAGAAAATAAGGGAAGAGGAGAGGAAAAGAGGAAGGGAGAGGGGAGGGGAGGGGAGGAAAGGGAAGGGAAGGGAAGGGTAGAGAAGGGAAGGGAAGGGAAGGAAAAAGAAAAAATCTCTAGGGATTGGAACTCTAGGCTATGCATTTAGGACCACCCAAGGTAATTCCTAAGGTTGGAGGTGCTTCTGGACAGCATACTCCTGACAGAGACATTTGGCCACCCTCTGCTCGTCCGTTGCTGGGTGTCCCCCTCCCCCCATCCCACCTCTCCACTCAGATGCCCCTTCCAGGAAGTCTCCAGTCCACCCTGACCCACCTCCAGTGAAATCCTCAGATGAATTTTCTGCTCTGAGTGCCAGGAATCGTACCCTTCAGAGATCTGAGACCGTTTGCCATGTTATAGTTTCTGACTAGAGGAAGAAATCGTGGGCCAGGATGCATACTTCTCCTCTGCATTAATAGCAGCTTTTCAGGACACCCAGTCTCCACCCACCTGCTAGCCGTCCTTCTTCAGCTTCAGACGGTCCTGCCGTCTTTATCGACTCCAGGCCCAGATTGTTCTAGAATATCGTGTGCCCAGTGCATGAACCTTCACAGCCCATACTGTGGGCTTACTGAGGGAGAGACCATCTGGGTGTCTCCCCCTGCGATGCCAACTCTGTGCACAACTCCCGACAGAGAGACTCGGCCCAGGTGTTTCCCACCCTAACCTGCTATCAGCATCTACCGCCGTCTTTCACTCGGTGGTTGGTTCATGGGCCAGGGGAGGGCCAACTCCCTGGGAGGGCCCAGGGGAGTGGGCATCTTAGCCACCCCCTGAGGAAACTCTCCCCCAAGAAAATAGACTCCTAACCAGCCCCCCACCCAGTTTTAATCTTATTCCAATTATCAAAGTAATATCTTTCCACCGTAGAAAACTTGGAAAGCACAGGAAATCAGCTGTCTCATTAAAGTCCATTTTCACAGACCTCCTCTGACAACTTCAACTTCTTTCATTCACTTAATCAATTGGTCATTCAGCAAATTCTTGAGCTAACAGTTCTCTCCAAAAATAAGCATCAGAGAGGGAGAAAATAAAGGTCACAGAACAATTCCTACCCGGCCTGGAATTGCTGACATCATTTTGATTTAAGATATGTGGTTCCTTTCAATTAAATATATATTATATTGAAATGCTCCTTGGATTCATATTTCATCTGGGATTGAGATATCCATTAACAGCCATTCTATACTTCCTTTGTCCATTTGGATTAAGTTGTATTCCGAGCTCCCGATTCTCCTGGGCACGGCATAGCTCTTAGAGTGAGCCCCGCTCCTTCCAGCCCATCTCTGAATTTTTCCTGAAGTCAAAGGCTAAGGGATTTGAGATCCCAAATGTTTTCTCTTCTCCTAAAACTCTCTTTGGCCAACTTCTACTGAACCCACAGCAGGCGATGCATTTTCCTTTGATTTAGGCATTTTTTTCTTCCATCTATTTTCTCCTTTCACTTTGAAGTTATGAAAACAGGTATCAATTATGACTCTAAAACAATTGTCATTTAAACGAGCGTGACTCTATTTCAAAGATAATGTGAGTAATAGTGCAACTCTCCTGCACCACCCCCATCCAATCCTATTGTAACAAGGAGCTTGAGGCGGAAAATGAAATCGCATCTCTTTTGGTATTCAAATTCATATAACTCCAAGCCCCATTCTGTTCCCTGTGAGAGTGTCTTTCTTCTTTAGTGCTGCCTGCTCGCGCACAGTTCCAGAATTCGAAGGAGGTTCACCACACTTGGTCCGTCGTATCCTGGTAAGTTGGAGCCACGAGGGGAATAGTCATGGTATCATACCATTTCCTTCCAGATAACTCCTTGACCACTGTGCACAGTGCCCCTGTTTCATTCCAGTGACCTTCCTGGCTTGGGAGTCTGGGGTGGGATGTGCTTCGATGAATCCCATGCCTACAGAGCCCCGGGCCTCTCAGACAAATGTCCTTTTATACCTACCCTCAGAGCAAAGGGCATTCCAAGTCCTGGCAGGTGTTGGATGAGTCCTCGTGGTGCCCTCCGGTTTCAGCTAAGCTCCAGGATTTAATCTTGGCTCTGGCACTTGTTGGCTGTGCAAGCTCTGGGATCGCCTCCCTGAGCTCCAGGCTTATTATCTGTAAAGTTGGGATCAAAAAGCATACACCCAACGGCCACTCTCAGTCGTGGCTCCTGGAGCAACAGGGAATCCCACTGCAGAGTCCCAGGGAGCTGGGATGCCAGGAGTAGCAGGAACCCGCAGAGGCCATCACACCTGCGATGCCCACGGTGGAGTCGGGGTCTGAAACATCAGCACCCACTGCTGACCCTGTCTCCCCAGCGTCTGGAGACAGGATCCCCGGGTGGACCCAGGAATCTGTTCTAACAAGCTCTCCGGGTGACGCCAAGGCACACTGAAACCTGAAGACCATTTCTCTTATCTTTCCCCACCGTCCCCATGCCACCTCTGGGCATTTTGCACCAAGGAGCCCCGAGACCCAGACACAAGAGGCCAGGTCCCCTGCATCCCTAGTCGACTGTCACTCAGCACTGCCTTTTAAAGGCCTCCAAGGCTCCCCACCACACTCACCAAGCCAGCCCAGCTACATTGCCTTTTCCCGTGGCTCCGAATCCCCTCCTTGGGTGCCGCTTCAGGAGCCCCCCCTTGTCACGGCTCCAGGAACAACAGGCTCTCCCCTCCCTCCGGCTCTGCGTGACTTCCCCCTTCCTGCTGCAGCCCACAGACCATGCTGTTCTGTCCTCCACGGCGCTGGGCCCTTCGTCCAGACCCTCTCGATCCCCTGCACCGTGGTTGTGCAAACAGACTAGTCCCGAGTCCAGGCCCGCCCCACAATGGCTGTGTGATCCAGACAGAGCGACCTAACCCACCTGGGCCTCCATTTCCTCCTCTGCAAAGTGGGGAGGACAACGCTCACCCGCCGGGGCTGTCGTGAGGGTAGGAGGAGGTTCTGGCACACTCCTGGCAGGTCGGCTGCTCACGGAACGAGAGTGACCGTCTTATGCCATCAGGAGGTGGGGAGGGAGAAACACGGCCCACCTCACGAGCCGTACTTAGGAGGGAGGAGGAGGGGTGCAGACCCGGGAGGAGGACTAGCCACGTGAGTCCTCAGGGCTCAGCTCCCCGTCTCCCCCACTTTTGCTGAACAGATTTCTGCTTCGTAACAAGACGCATACA
Source organism: Lynx rufus (assembly GCF_022079265.1). Taxonomy (NCBI): domain Eukaryota; kingdom Metazoa; phylum Chordata; class Mammalia; order Carnivora; family Felidae; genus Lynx; species Lynx rufus. The sequence continues at coordinate 6,861,446 of NW_025814867.1, read as the reverse complement.
TTTCTCAAGACCGAGGGCAGTGTCTTTGTTTCTTGTGTCACTTCTCCCCCCACTGAGGCCCCGAGGACAGTCCAGGTCTCTCGACACAGATGCTTCAGTAGGCAGTGGGTGAGCGGAGGAAGGGGACGCTGCCGGCCTCATCCTCAGTGCATGGGGATCCTGGCAGGTGGGGATACCTTGTTGACTGACCCACGCTTGCGTGAAAGTCACGTGTTCACCCCCGCACAGCTTCCCGCAACCGTGGAGCCCCGTCTGCGGCAGCTTCCGGCACAGTGACCGTGGCAATGAGGAGAGAGGCCATCCCACCTGGGCTGACACACTTGCTGTTGGGGCCAGGCTCTGCCACCTGGGTGCTGTGGGCCCCGGGCACTTACTTCCCCCAAATGACCACTGCACCCTCCTCTGTAAAATGGGATAACACATGTACCTCTCTCCCAGGAGGGCACAAGATGATAGAAACAAAGGGTGAAGGGCCAGAGTCCGTGGTAGCTATTTTTGCCATTATTACTACGTCCCTGACATTAGAGGCACGCAAGATTAGAATTAAGCCTGGGAGGACTTTCTAGACTAACGGATCCAGACCCAACAAGTTTCCAGCGGGGAGAGCTGCCCAGGACCCCACGCAAGCAGGGCAAAGTCGTAGATATGGTGGATGTGGTGGGAACCATGCCACCTTCCCTTCAGCGAGGGCTCACTGCCCAGCTCTGGGAGCGCTCGGGGCAGACTTCACCGGCCAGCCTTTTAGGGATGCCTCGGCTGCTGGTGGCTGCCTCCCCAAGGTGATGCCCTTCTGGGGATGGCCCACATCCAGTGACCAACTGAGGAGGGGACATGAGGCCCTGGCCATCCCGCCCCGTGCAGGACAGCTCTCGCAGTCACCTCAGCACCAGAACTGCCCGTGGGATCGGCCAAGGCTCCATAAAACCTGCATCACGGTTGACTTCTCCCCTGCCCTGTCCTGCCGCTGCCCCCTCCTTTTACAGGTGTTGGCCCCAGGGCTCCCCTTAATAAACCTCTGCAAGTTGACCTCCCTCTCTGCGTCTTCCTGAGAATCTGACCCGTGACAGCAGCGGGGCGGGGCATTGTCAGTTAACAGCCAGATCTGGCTCCTGGTTTCTGCCATTCCCACATGAGGGCACCGGGCCAATGCCCTTGGCCACACCTCACACAGAAGGAGATCCCCGACTCTGAGAGAGATTAGTCACCAACCTTGGGTCCTCGCCAGGATTTCTGCGGCCACGTCACTGTCCTCCCCACCTTCCATCCCCTCCTTCAACCTGCCTTTCATTGCTCCCCAGCATCCACGGTGACCTTTCTAGATCGCTACTCGAGCCGCCCTTCTTTCCTTGTGAAACGAGTCCTCTTTCCCCCGCAGGACAGAGCCCGAGCTCTGCAGCCTTCCACGGGGGGAGGCTTGCACCTTCCCCTGGACGCACATCCTCCTTTCCCTCTCTCTCCAGCACCCAGACCTTGTTATCTCACAGAGCATATTCTTTCCGTGCCTCCTGCTTCCCCTTCTGAAACTTCCCCAGAGTCGGTCAGTCCCTCCTGTTTCTCGTTCCTAGTTCCACTGTGGCCAGACCATGCTACCTTGTAATTACCAGCCCATGGGCCATTGTCCTTGCCCCTCCTTAAGGGTGGGGACTGTGTGTCTGCCATCTTGGTGTTCCCAGGCATGGAAGTGAGGTGTGTGTGTGGGGGGGGGGGTGGCAGGGAATGCCCCATGCATGACACAGAAAGCCCCACCGTGCCAAGCTCTTAAAGCTATCTTTGGTTGGAGGATGGGTTGAGGGACAAGGGCACCTGACACTCCATCTTTCTTCCAAGAGCTCTGAGCAGGAGAGGAGCTGCTTGAACTGCAGGGCAGTTTTGATCTGGGGATCTGACCACAGGCAGCGTGTGCCCACATCCGTCCCCATGGGAACCATGTCAGGCAAAGCTCCAGCTCAGAATGAACAGCCTGCCTCGGGCCTGAACCCGGTGGGGGCCGACGTGGGCACAGGGCTCCATCGGGCCACCCGCAGCCCCCGCCTCAAGGGCCCAAGAGGGGCTGCAGCTGCAGGGACCGGGTGGGCAGGTTGCCATGGAAACCAAGCTGTTCGCCTTTCCTGGCGCTTGGAGTTCTGACAAGGAGGCTGGACTCCACAGAGCACCCTCGCCCCGGGCTCCCCCTCGCCCACGCAGTCTGTGTTCAGGGCACATCGCAGGCACAGAGATGGATGGCAGGAGCTCAGAGGAGCAGGGCAAGCAGAGGGATCGAGACACTGGCAATGATTCTCTCCCTTCCACTCATCTGACCACTGCCATGATTCCAGGGGACGGTTACTGCCTGAAAACAGGTGGCTTGCCCAAGGAGCCATAATCAAAGAAGGCGAGAGTCACATCTGGGAAATCTGTGCTGGCAAGAGCCTGGGAGTAGGAGACCTTGAGCCCTCCTCCTTGTCTTCATGCTTTGCGTGGCTGGGGGTCACTGGTGAAGCCTCTCAACCTCTCTCAGCCCAGTTTTCCCACATATAAAATAAAGAAAATTTGATCCACCAGACATCCATCAGGTACCATGATTCAAAAGTAAGGTATAAGCTATTAAGGCCTTTTGTGGATAAGAGATGGTTACTACAGCAGGCTAAGACCATAATCTGTATTCCAAAGAATTAGATAAATGCATGCGTGGCAAATAGATGATGGATTAAAAGGAACAATTCCTTTTAAGTCTTAGCTTGGTGCCTCTCTAGGCAGGCATGGTGCCAGCGGCTGGAGATTGGAGGGACTCCCAGCATCACAGAAGGGCTCCACGTTGGCTCACTGCACACCTAGCGTGAGGCATGCTGGAATATGCACGGACACACACAGAGAGAACTTCTAAGGGAGATGAACACAAGACATACACCTACAAGACATGGAGGGAGGTTGTAACTTATTGGGGAAGAAGACTTTCAGGGATGTCTTCACTAGGAACCTTCAGCCCAGGGACTATCCTAAGAAGGTCCCTAGGATAAAGTACGGAAGAGAAGGTTGGGTAAAATGAAGTGAGATGGGTCTGCATCACCAAAGAATTCTTCAGCTGTTTGGAGAAGAAGAAATCTTTGCAAAGTGTATTGCTTCCTGGAAAATTATTCTTTTCCTTTAATATGCTAAGAGTGTCCTGAACCCCTCCTTCCAACAGCTCTGTGTGTGTGTGTGTGTGTGTGTGTGTGTGTGTGTGTGTGTTGGGGCGGCTCCCTCACAACCGACGAGCAAGCCTCCAATTCTAGCTGTGTGTCCTACAGGGCAGCTCAGTTCTGACAGTAACTGGGGTTGGCAGAAGATTCCACAGCTCAGGGGTTAGACCCTCAAAACTGATGTTAAATAACAAAAATTCAACAGATAAATTACGAGATCTAATTGGCTTTATTCCCACAATTCATGAGTAGGGCAGCATCCCGTCTCACAAACAGAAAGGATCTCCACTGAGCTGTAGAGAAGGAAAGGTTTTTAAAGGCAACAAGGGGGGCAGAAAATGGAAGATATTAGCAAAGAATGCATTGTTTCAGGCAAGGCCGCCTTCCTAAGGGGAGCAGGTGCCTCGGATTATCGCCCTAGTGCTCACCAGGTAATTCGTGTTGACGGGCTAAAGTTTACAGTCCCGGGGGATGGAGGCTACACTGAGGTTAAGTGTTAAATCCCTGCCTGCTGATATGGGATTAGCAAAAATGACTCCCTTGTGGGCCTGCTGTCTCCTTTTTAACACTGTCCTCTGCTTCAGATGCCAATTGCGAACCCAGGTCGTCGCCTGTGCTTCTGACGGACCAGCTACAACGCGGAGGTGCCCACGAGCCCCTGCTTGCTAGAGCGGCTCACAGAATTCAGGAAAACAGTTCACTCACTAGATTACCGGCTTATTATAAAAGGCTATAACTCAGGAAGAGCCAGATGGAAGAGGGGCATAGGGCAGGGTACGTGGAGGCAGCAAAAAGCATGGGGCTCCCTAGCATGCCGCTCTCCCCCAATCTCTACGTGTTCACCAACCCCAAAGCCCCCCAACCTCGTCCTTTTGGGTTTTATGGAGACTTCATTACATAGGCACACTTGATTAGATCACTGGCCATTAAATCACTGGTGACTGGTTCAACTTCTAGTAGCCCTCCCTTCCCTGGAGGTCGGGGGGTGGGACAGAGATTCCCACCCTCCACTCACTGATGGGTCCTCTTGGCAGCCAGTTCCCACCCTTGTGGGGTTCCAAAAGGTACCTCATTAACATCGTGAGAGACTCTCATCACAGGAAACTCCAAGCGTTTCAGGAGCTCTGTGCCAGACCCAGAGGTGAAGACCATGTATGTATTTCTTATAAAAGACAGCATCACATACGTGTTTGTTCATTTTTTTTCTGCATACAATTTTTGTTTTTGTTTTCATGAGAAACTCGAGCCTACTTCCGCGAAGATAACTTTTTACATGAGGTTTAATGATTGAAATTACTGGCCCAGTGGTAGTTCTCTGGCACAAACACCATAGTATTCCAACTTCCTGTTCGTTAATTTTTTTAATCGTTTATTTTCTACTTCCCCTTCTAGAATGTAAGCTCCATGAGAGAGGAACTCCACCTTTCCATTTTTGTGTCCTCAGCACTTGGCTTAGACATGGCATAGGTTCTTCGTAAGCACTAGTTAAGTAAGTAGGGAAGGTAGACATTACACAAATATCTTGAAGAAGTGCTTTACATGTTCAGTCATATAAACAGTTCATTCCCTTTACTTGTTCCTGTTGTAACTGGTTGCACAGTACAATCCTGCCATAATGCCTTAAGCGAGGCCCAAAAAGTCCATTCGTGTAGGATGTGTGATGCATTATCATGAGGCTCATGAAGTGATGGGGGTGAGCCAGCTGCTAAGAACGAGAACTGATCACCCGTTGCCGCCTGAATTTGCATTATTATGGCTATGTCATCACAAGACACATTGTCATGGTCATTAGCAGAACTATTTGTTCAGGATCTCTGTCCCACGCTAAACTGTGGGTTCTTGGCACATAGACAGCTCTCAATAAAAATGTGTTGAATGAATGAAAGAATGAATTCATGTGAGGGCATAACATGAGCGTCCACCCTGGTTTGGAGAGTCAGGGAATGTATTCTCAAGGGAGCGATGTTTACGTTGAGGAGTGAAGGATAACCAAATATTAGTAACGAAAGGAGAAGGGAGGAAATTAAATGCAAGGAAACAAGAGTGAACATCATCTTCAAGGACTCTGAGTTGGAAGGTAGCGTGGTGTATTCAAGCATCCGAAAGCAGCCCAGTATCCCTGGGGCACAGGGATGGGGTGGGTGGGCCATTGTCACCACTAACATCGCAGGGAGCTCACAAGCTATGTCTGGGATCTGGGACTTCATTGTAACAATAATGGCCTGCGTTCATGGGTTTTCTGCAGAGGTGATTTCTGATCAAGTGTCTGTGGCACAGAATATTCTAGCTGCTGTGTGGAGAGTGTATTGGAGAGTGGGAAGTGGCAATGGGAAAACTGAGGCCCAGAGAAATCAGGCGACTTGTCCAAAGACACAACATTTCTCTGGCATCAACCCCAGGGCTGCTTCCCTCAAGGGTGCCACTCTGAGAACACCGAAGATGATCTCCCATGGTGATGACAGGGTCTAACACACAGCCCCGGGAGCTCAGGGAGCATCCCTTGACTGCAAGGATCCCCTTCTCTCAGGCCAGCATTCCCAGAAGCCCCTTTTTCCCACCCACCAGACCAGGACTTGTGGAGCAGAGATCCTGGGAGCTGGAGCTCTAAACATGCTCTTTAAAATTGTCTTAGGGACACCTGGGTGGCTTAGTCGGTTGAGCATCCACCTTCAGCTCAGGTCATGATCTTGCAGTTTGTGAGTTTGAGTCCCGCACTGGGGCTCTCAGCTGTCAGCATAGAGCAGGCTTTGGATCCTCTGTCTCCCTTTCTCTCTGCCCCTCTCCAACTCTCTCTCAAAATAAATAAATGAATAAACATTTAGGGGAGACTGGGTGGCTCAGTCGGTTGAGCCATGGTTGAGCCATGACTTTGGCTCAGGTCATGATCTCACGGTTCATGAGTTCGAGCCCCATGTTGGCCTCTGTGCTGACAGCTCAGAGCCTGGAACCTGCTTCGGATTCTGTGTCTCCTTCTGTCTCTGCCCCTCCCCCGCTTACACTCCGTCTCTCTCTGTCTCTCAAAAATGAATAAAAACGTTTAAAAAATTTTTTTAGAGAAATAAACATTTAAAATGAATGAATGAATAAATAAATAAATAAACAAACAAATAAATAAATAATAGTGTTTTAAGTTCCCATGCTTATTGTGGAAAAAAATAACAAAAAGTTACTAATACAAAGTAAATCACTCCTAATTCCACTATACATATACAAACAAATAAACTTTTGGTGTCTTGCCTCCCAGACAATATTTTCTACAGATAGCTACAATATTTGTTCACAAAGCTAGGATCATGATAGTGTCATAATCCACTTTTCATGTAACAGCCTTTGCATGAGCACCACATTTTAAAAACCTTTTGTTAGAGAAATTCAAGCATAGTCCAGACTGGAGAGAATAGTGTGGTAAATCCTTGCCTACTCCAATTCCACAATTATCTACTCATGGCCAATCTTGTTTCATTTTCACCCCCCTCTTCCCCCCACCGCCTTAGATTATTATTTAGCAAATCCCAGATAACATGTCATTCTACCTATAAATACAGTTGACGCTTGATCAACACAGGTTTGAACTTCGTGGGTCCACTTATACACAGATTTTTTTTTTTATAAATACAGTACAGTACTGTAAATGTATTTTTCTCTCCCTTATGATTTTCTTAATAACATTTTCTTTTCTCTAGCTTCCTTTATTTTAAGAATAGAGTATATAACATATATAACATACAAAATGCATGTGCAGGCCTATTTATGTTATCGAGAAGGCTTCAGGCCAACAGTAGGCTATTAGCAGTTAAATTTGGGGGGACTGAAAAATTTTATGTAGCTCTTCACCTTCAGGAGGGGTGTCAAGTACCCCCAACCCCCCAATGGTTCAAGGATCAACCGTATTTCAGAAGCATTGCCTTTGGAGGCACTTCAGATGCCATTGCTTGGATGGACCACAAGGAGAGGCATCTTTTTTTTTTTTTAAGTTTATTTATTTGACAGAGACAGAGAGAGAGCATGAGAGGGAGCAGGGGAGGGGCAGAGAGAGAGGGAGAGAGAGAGAATCCCAAGCAGGCTCCTCACTGTCAGCGCAGAGCCCGATGCAGGGCTCAATCACACGAACCATGCGATCAGGAGCCCAAATCAAGAATCAGAAGCTGGACGGACTGAGCCCCCCAGCCACCCCCAGAAGAAGCGACTTGAGGAGACTGCAGCGGGCAGGGGGCAAGGAAGCTCTGTCCTCCCTCCCCACCCTCCCATGGAGTTGTCCAGACCCTACACCTCCACCCTTTCTACTGAGCTCTGCCTTAGAGCAGGGGGGTTCCGCCTCCTCTGCCTGACCCTTTGAAAGAGAGGTCAACATTTCGTAAGATATGAATCCTGACTTGAAGAAGCTGCTTTTTGTTTGATTTGGGAGATTTTGAGTAAATGGAGTTGTAATACGATAAAGCATCCAGCCGGTTAGTTTTCTGCAGTACAAACTGGGCATTGAGGGACAATCCCCATGCCGGCCCACAGTGAGCCAGGTGCCACAGTGGGGTCACCATGGGCTGCTACCTTCTGTATCACCTCCCCCTCCCTCTCGGCCCCATCGCCACGAGCCCGGGTTATTTTCTCCGGCTCTTTTCTTTAACCAAACCTGAGGTTTGAGACCTTTTCTATCATTTCATTTCAAACTCTTGTTTCACACGACCTGGTCTATTACTGAGGATGCATGAAGAATATGAAAATTACTCAAACGCTTTTTTCAATTAAATGTCTCCAAAATGCAAAAAAAAAAAAAAAAAATTGTTTTTTTTTCTTTTAGATTTCAGTCGGGGAAGGGGAAACAACATTTTGATAAACGTGAACGTTTGTTCTGGAACAAGGACCTAGAGACGAGGAAGGCACCATACGAATGGGTGCAGCTCTGCTCTCTGGGGTCAGTAACCAGTGGGTCGGGCTCTCCCGGGCAGCCTCGTTCTGGGCTGGTAGTCTGGTGTGCATGCTGGAGGCTTCGTTATCTAAGTGCAGCCTCTTCGCTTCCTCGGGTTTCAGCGTTTCCCATGAGACCATTTAAAATCACATTTGTTACTTTACCATCTAATCACACATAAGCTTCTCCCCACGCCCCCGCCCCCGCCCTGCTTCCGTCGGAGGAGTGCACTTTCTGGGGCACCGGCAGCCAGGGTGGGACTCCTGACGGGAAATGGGAATGGCACCCAGGGAAGCATGACTCCTCGCAGTTCCCTGAACATCAGGGAGGTTCCTAGCAGACAGGCCGGAGCACCTTAACTGAAGGCACAAACAAGTCTAAGTCTTTGCAGACCAGGGGGGTCTCCGACTCGCTTCCCCTACCAGAGCCGCTCACTAGCCTCTCTGCAGAACAGACACAAGACGGAGTCTCTTCTTCTCGCTCTGCCCGAATGTTGAGCTGAACTTGTGTTCCAGGAGCTCATGGATTCCAGGGGAGGCGAGCTGGGCTAGAGGAGAGCATCTCTTACCCAGAAGACAAGCGAGATTGAGCCAGCAAAGGTTTGGCTGTGGGACTCGGGGGCCAGTCTATGGCTAATGGTGTAAAGATACATGCGCGGGGTCGTGTGGGAAGAATGATAGGTTTTATCCATGAGCCAAGATTGAAGCATGTTTGTGGGCTGTTTGAATATACGACCTTCCCCAAGCACCCGCAGTTCTTAGAAAACTAGTGTTATTATTCTGTTGCTATAGAAGACTTCCATGTTTCCCTTCCTCTGAAGGATAAGGGAAAAAAATTATAGCCAGACCCAAAAGCTAGCAATCTCTACATGACAGATCAGTGTCAAGTTTATGTTCTTCAAAGAGTCACATTCACATAAAGAGATGTTTTATCAGCAGGTGTGATTTCAGAAATTTTACCAAAGCTGTGGTAACAGAGGCCATATATCCTACAAGTATTGATGACAATGTTACAGCTAAATAAAAATGGGCATAGAAAGCAGAGAACCCATAGTCCTCAGATAGGAGATGATACACTCCTTCAGAGATGAGTTTTGCCTCAAACATGAGGCAAAAGTACTCTCATTAGAAAAGTGGATAAAGTTGAATGCAGTGGTTTCCACTCTGGGTCCAATATCAGAATATTGGAGAATGTTTTAGGGACAGACTCCCGGACCCCACTCTAGGCATGTTGAATATGAATGTCCAGGGGTGACAGCCAGGAATCTATGTTTTTTTTTTCAATGCTTTCCAGAAAATTCCAGTGGACAACAAGGTTGAGGGGCACCTGTTTTGAGATATTTTGATGAAAAAAGACAGACCCAGGGGACCGAGAGTATTTTCTAACCTGCAGGGAGCATTTATACATGAACAGAAAGGTGGCAACAGGTTGGGCCTAAGTCATCTTTCTTTGTTTTTAGCCCAACTTTGAAATCCAGAGGAATGATTCATTGAAATATTTCTGTGGTTCTGGCTTTGCTTGGCCCTTTCCCCCCATAGCTCAAGTGCACTTAGTGTAAATTGACTCCTGATCATGATTTCGCTCTTTGAGTTTACCTGATAGGCTCAATGCCAGAAAAAGAAAAGTCGGCTATGATTTTTTAAATGTAGCTTGAGTCACCTTTACTGGCCGTGCAAAGTGAAGCAGGTAGAGTAAACGGCACATAAGTATTTTGAGTAGCAGAAGCCAAAAGGTTGGGCTTTCTAGCCACATGGTGTGGGAAGAAGGCAGAATGACGCAGAGAAATGAATTGCTTTTAGTCTGATGGAAAAATTTGTTTTGAAATGGCATAAAGTTGGTTTGAAATGTTAGGAAGATTTTAGAGTGGTCTTAAAAAGCAATTTCCTACTTCCCTGTCCACTCACTTAGCAGTCAACTAATGTTGATTACAACAACAACAATAATAATAATGAACAGGCATTGAAGATGAACACTGGAACATATATGCAAAAAGCTGGTTTGGAGAAAATCATCATCAGAAGGAAATGGAAAAGGACGCTGAGGGTGTTCTGTAATGGTAAATGGTGGATAAAGGTCTTTCACAAATAAATATTGCCGAGGAAATGCTATTCTAGGGGGAGAAAAAAATAGTGATCACCGACTCTGGGCAGGTGCATGGTCATGCATTCCCTTGTATCAGAAGCCTACCAGGCCAAGAAGATTCCTGAGACCCCGGCTCCATTAAGAGCTGTAGCCCCATGCTTGCCATTCATTCTCCTTCCCTCAGAGCAGACTGGTCCTAGGGTTCCACATACAAACCAATACCATGAGCTTGGAGTTCATGCTTCCTGAGCCCATGGAAGATGCAGTTTCCCTTCCCCCTTTGGGGCTGCTGTGTCCTTTCTCATACATTCTTCACCCTTTCTGCATAGTCACTCCCTGCCCAGACCTTCCCGTCCTTCAAAGTCTGGAGAGCCTCCATTCTCCCACAAGACCCTGTGCCCTCTCTCTCTTCTCTGCCCCGGCATCATCTCTTTATTTATGTTAGTGTGTATGAGCCTGTCACCATTACAGTAGTGTTTCTGTTGGTGCCTGCCCCCTCCCAGACTGTGAACTTATGAGTGGCAGAAGTTCGGCCTACTTGATTCTTATACCTCCATCAAAACTTTGTACATGATAGCAGTTCAGTAAGTGCTTCCTGAATAAAAATCATGGCTTGGCGTCCTGGATCATGTGGGAAGGAGATTCAAATATGACAGACAGCACCCTGTCTCACCTCCCCTTTCAAACAAATGTGGTCCCTTCCTTCCCCACTGGCATCGATTCTGAGAGGCGCAGAACTCTGTCCTGAGGAAGGATGTCACTCTGGTCCATCATGCTCGTGAGAGCCCATGGTCACTCTCCTTGGCTTGCCACTTGCTACTGTGCTTTTCCCTGGCTCTCCGAAGACAACTAGAGCCATGTTTTATGAGCTGGTTCACAAGAATAGGAAGAGGTGACAGCGGCCGCTACCAGGCGTAAAGGGACGAAGAGCGCAGGCCTGGGGGCTGGACCGGGCCTTAGTCAACATTCCAGCTTTTCTATTTATTAACATGTTGGACCACTCTCCCCCAATCCTTTTGTTTCCTCAACTGCAAAATGGCCATACTAATACCGATTTCACAAGACAATTGTGAGGTTTAAACCAGGGGATGTGTGAAGGGTTCAGCCCAGCCGGTTAGCTACTATTCCCATTATTATTTAGTCTGATGCCCTCATTTTATAGATAAAGAAACTTGGAGTCCTAGAGTTTCAGTTTCAGTGAGTTGATCAAGGTCACATAGCTGGTTACGGGGACAAGAAGCAAGAACCCTGGTCCCCTGCCCAGGGTGAGAGGTGTTCCCTCCCCCACCCCCTAGGCCCACCCTGCACACCATATGGCACTAACTGACTCCTGGGTGAAAGAGGAAGGCCATGTGGGAGAGGCCTTGTTCACATTGTGTAGGAAGGGGCCAAGGCACCCAACATGAATTCCGTGAACTTAACCTTGCATTAGGTTAAGTTCATAGGGGACAGTCATAGGGGAAAGGAGGTGGAGCGAGTTGTGATCTTATTGTTTTTTATTAGTTGTTGTTATTATTATTTTGAGGTGTTTTCAAAGCCAACCAGCAGGACAAATCAGAGGATCCTTCAGGGAGGGCTTGAATAGCGGCTGGGTTTTAGAGAAATGGAGAAGAGGGGGGAGGTTGCTGTGCCCTGGGTGTGGTGACATGGGCAAAGGCTCAGAGACACCTAGAAAGTGCTGATGTGGATGACAGAAGTCACAATAGTGGTCATCTCCAGGTGGGACCTGGATAGCCACTGGGAAGGCATCAAACTCTAAATTTAAGGTCAGTGGAATTCACTTATTTTGTATATGTATATTCTCCTTCTATTTAAAAAATCACCAGTAGTATCAATCCCCAAGAATAATCAGGGTTCATATTTTTATTTTTTACCTTCTGGGATAGAAGACATAAGAGTAACAACTTAGATATCCAATAGGCTATGACCTTGGCTAAGCTAGTTTCAGGGCTTTAGTGCCTTACCTGTGGAAAGGGGTTAATAATAGGATAGATTTCCTATGATGCTGTGAAGATTAAGTGATACAACGTATGTAAAATACCCAGCGTCCTCTATAGACTGTATATATGCAGCCCCACATATAACAGCAAACAAGAAAATGTATTTATTAATAGGACAGTCACCTTTTTTGGTTCAATTTTTACTTTTTTTTTTTTTTTAATTTACTTTTGGGACAGAGAGAGACAGAGCATGAACGGGGGAGGGGCAGAGAGAGAGGGAGACACAGAATCGGAAACAGGCTCCAGGCTCTGAGCCATCAGCCCAGAGCCTGACGCGGGGCTCGAACTCACGGACCGCGAGATCGTGACCTGGCTGAAGTCGGACGCTTAACCGACTGCGCCACCCAGGCGCCCCTGGTTCAATTTTTAAACAGGTGAAGTTGTGACTACTTTTTTTTTTTAAGTGCTGGCTGGCTCAGTGGGTGACCATAGGTCAAGCGTGGGTCAGCGTCATTCAGAGACTGCATTCAGAGTGCCTCAGAGCTTGTCAGCAGGCAGGCACGGATCCGGGTGCTCAGAAAATATTAGCTTATTCTTGGCTTGGTGCCCAGAGAGGAGAGCAGAGAGCAGAGTGAGCAGAGAGGGCTCAGCATGTCCTGCCCGTGGTTCAGTGCTCATCCAACACGGCTCTATGTCTCCTGCTCCAAGTGATTCCAATCCCAGCTTTGTGGGAAATCAGGATGAGGGCAGGAGAAAGGGAATCCTGAGACGACTGACAGCATTGATGCTGGAACGTGGAAAACACTGGAAAATCTGGGTTAGTGTCCCAGCCCTGCCTTTTTCTGACTGAAGTCCTTGAACGATACCCATTGTCCACCGGGACTGTAGATTCTTCATCTGTTTGGAGATAGCCGTCTAGCAATTTGCACAGTGGCGACTTAAACCCAGATAGTCTGGTTCCAGAATCCAAGAGTGTAACCGTTACACTCTGTTGCCACACTTTACCTCGATTTCTTGACCAGTGGAAAATATTTTGTTGTGTTGGGGGAGACATGTGATAAGTGCAAAAACGTGTACAGATGTGTAAAAAAAAAAAAAAAAAAAGGCAGAGGACCAGGTATTAGATGCAATCACACAATGCATTTTGAAAACTCTGAAACATAAGCATATGCTCCATGATCTGAAAAATGTGACTATTTCACTGAGTCCCTACTTTTCCTTAATGATGACATTTCATGCTGTACATGGTGCCAGACACTAGGGACACAGAGCTGTGGACGGAAGAAATTTTGCTTCTGCCCTCACAGGACTGACAATCTAGTGGGGCAGACAGATATTGAATAAACACACAAATAAATATAATTATAAACTGTGACAGCGTCAGGAAAGAACAGGATTCTCTGGGGGATCATCCTTCAGCCTCCTAATTTAGAAAGGCAAGATCGGGGGAGGCATCTCCGAGGAAGTGACATTTAAGTGGTGGCCTAAAAGGAGATGCGTTGTTTTTGTCATAATTTGCCTTTTGGAAGCAGAGTTTCGGGACCACGTCACAATGTGATTTGTAGACAAAAGACGATTCCTTCAATGTTGGGAGCTGGGCAGCCGCGCTGGAGTTTCTGAGTACACTTTGCTTTCCTGGAATAAACCGATGGGCTGCATTATGTTGGTTGGCATTTATATAATATTCACAGTGCTCTTGCCTTAGACCTTGTCCAAAACCCATTTCTACCTGTCAGAATTGGCACGGTTTTTCTTTAGAAACTTAGCAAAGAAAAAGCGGAATTATTGTTCATGAGAAACATATTTGGCTCTAAAATAATTAATGTTTAAGAAGATTAACAGCATAGAATTGTTTCATGAAAAAGGCCTCATATAGGTGCCTCTGCCTTTAGCAGGTGTTCAATCAAGGCCAGAAAGTGCCCCCAAGGGAGCATTCAGCATACCCAGTGGGCGTACATTTGCATATTCTTCAGGGTTCCAGACCCAGAGGGTACTTATGCCTCTCAAGCTAGAACGTGTGGATTCATATGGCAAAATATACAGTCATAAAGACACTGTACAAACAACTTCCTCCAGGAAGGCTTCACCGAGCTTCTCTTACTGTTTCGGCCCCTCCCTTCTTCACTTTGAGTCACTTGTCTTTATTGCTTAAAACTCTATGGTCAGAACCACATAATGTAGCCCTTATTTATTTTTCTAATTATTTCCTAGTCAGGAAGGTTTCTTTTCTCCCCGAGAAGACTCAAAGGCCTCCAAAACAGGAAACATGGCTTCAGTATAACCCCAGACCAGTCCCCTCATTGTACAGATGAACAGTATGAAATGCAGAGAGAGAAGATACCCAAAGGCTGAACATGGTTCATTACAGACCTGTGGCTGGGACTCCAGTCTTCTGACTTCTGCCCACTGCTCTTCCCTCTACACCACACCATCTTCCATGACACTCGATAGTGCTAAATGCACAGTAAGCCCTTAGCAATTACTGAGAGTGAAAGAATTTCTGAATATTTGACAGAATGAGGAAGAGCTCAGTGCTCCTGACTCACCCTGCAACCTCCGGCAGGCTCAGCTGGGCACTTCCAGGCTGTGGCAGTTTGAAGGGAGAAGCCTCTGAAACTTACAGGCACAAGGTCCTGTTCATATTTGAATGTAGCCAAGAGAACACAGTTCTGTTGCTTCTCCTTCCCTCGGGAGGCAAGAATCAGAACAAATATGAAGGGTAATTGTCTTAACCCTCCAGGAGTTGCAACCAGAAGGCAATTGAACAGGGAGGGAGAAATGCTGGTGCCAGGTCATGATCAAACCCAGTGCTGTTGCTGCAAAGCCAATCCATCTTCGTGGAACCTACCTAGTCTTTCATTAAACAGAATCTCAGTTTCCTCACAAAATCAGAATCAGAACAAGTCACAGCCGTAGCATTACTTCCAGATTCCTGAGGCAACAGAGCTCACAAAGGACACCTGAGAGCACTTCCTCATCTTTCGCTATGGCGATTGCTTCTCAGAGATCAAACAAACAAACAAAACATACTCAACATGAGAAAGCAAGTCAGCAGAAGGGCCAAGGGCAAACTCAGGTCTCCTCATGCCCCAGTCATAGTTGTTTCCATTGCATCACAAGGACTTTCTCTTAGTGAATGTCCTTGAATTCTCCTCCAGTCATCTTTCCCCCCATTTCAGTTTTCTTGCATCCATGTACAGCTCCAGGATTCTTTTTCTATACCAAAGAAGCTCAGTCATTGGACGGTGGGAACAATCTTTTTTACACTAAGATCAAATCAGGTACACTGACAACAGAAACTCTTGACTGAACAATCATAGGTCATATTCATCATGCTCCTCTAAAATAGTTTGTCTCTGAGAGCCACCCTCACTCGTGTATTCCTCTACTCAACAAATATTTACCAAACGCTTAAATGTGTCATATTAACCTAAGTGCCAGGGATACAGCAGGGGGAAATAGACATGGTCCTTGGCATCAGGGAGCTTACTTTCTACCATAGGAGCAGACACTGAGCAGGTCATTACTGAAATAAATGAAAGTACAGGCTTCCGTACAAATGAATGACAAAGCAAACTAGTCTAGTCTGGAGGGCAAGGAAAGAATGCTATGAGGGAGTCATACTTAAACTAAACTGAAGGAAAAATAGAAGCCAGTCAGGGGAAAGAGATAGAAAAAGCATTATTGAGAGAAAAAAAAATGTGTTTGAAGCTACCAAAGCAAAAAGGAACTCAATGAATTTGAGTAAGTGAAAGAAAACCAAGGTGACTATGAGGGAAAAGCAAGGAAAGAAGTGATATATATGAAGAGATGGGCAGGGACCAGATCTTGCCAAGACTTATGTGTCATGTGAATGAATTTAGGCATTGTCTGAAGAGCTTGGGAAGCCTTTGAAAGGTATAATCAGAGGGATGATATGATCAGATTTACATATTAAAAGTATTATGTTTGTTGGTACACATATAGGTAAAACAGAATATGTGGAGAGACCCATTAATAAGCAAGCATAGAAGCCAGATAAGAGATGACTGAGGCTTGGTGATTGAGGCCTATATGGACAGTGAGGGGGAGGGAGAGTTTATGAGTTTATGAGGTAAGCAACCATAAAGGTACTTACTTAATAAAACATGGAACAGGGAAGCAGCCAATTTAGATGAAGGAACTAGAAACACAAAAGCAAAAACAGGCAGATAGTCAGGTCTGGGACAGAAGAGATGTCTGAGTGGAAGTTAAAAGCATGGAGAGAAGATTCCCACGAGAGGGAGTGTAGGTGGAGTGTAGGACAGACCCCAGAGAAGCTCAGTATTTAGTAGCCAGATAGAAAAGAAGCCTTCCATGATGTCTCAGATGGGACAGAGAGAGAAGATTTCAAGAAAAATGGAATGGCCAACTGTGTCAAATCTCACTGAGAAGTGAAGTAAGTAGAGATGCAGAAGTTTGGGTTTGGCATCCCCGAGGTAAATTTGGCATCCCCGAGGTAAATCATCCCCGAGGTGATTTACAACTTAGTAAGAGCTTTGATGAAAGGGGCTGGGAGAGACGTATTAGAGCGTATTGAGGAGTAATGACATGTATGAAAGGGTGCATCTGTCATGTACGCCCTTTGCGATATCATGTCATCTAGTTAAATCTGATGCTGATTTCCAGCCTCCCTAAAAATATTAATTGACTGTCCAAATTCTACTGTCCATCAGGACTTTACAAATGGCAAAGAATTATCTATATGATGATTTCAATATTCTGGTTGAATCAAGCTTACACCTTATCCTTAAAAAATCTTTAGCTTACTTAAATACACTTGGGCAAAATTAAGCCACAGTTTTTTTTTTTAATTTTTTTTTCAACGTTTATTTATTTTTGGGACAGAGAGAGACAGAGCATGAACAGGGGAGGGGCAGAGAGAGAGGGAGACACAGAATCGGAAACAGGCTCCAGGCTCTGAGCCATCAGCCCAGAGCCTGACGCGGGGCTCGAACTCACAGACCGCGAGATCGTGACCTGGCTGAAGTCGGACGCTTAACCGACTGCGCCACCCAGGCGCCCCAAGCCACAGTTTTAAAAATCATAAGAACTACCTGGCCAGACCACGTCCCTGAAGGTGGACATGAATTCTGAAGGTCTGTTAGTGACATATTCTGATAGGATCCTGTTAAATAGGACAGGAATTCTGTTGGGGGAGAGAATAAGAATAGGGAAAAGGAAGTAGATTTTACATGTTTTAAGTAAAAATTTTTATCTGCAGCATAAACCCCCTTCAAATTATTGAGTCTATTGTAATTTGTATTACTTCATTAAATAAACACTTTTATTTGGGGCAGCAGAACCATATTCAAAAGTATTCACACATTAAAGGCTGGAAATAGAGAAATAAAGTAACAACATTATGAGTTCCTTATACTGCTTAATTGTAAATGATCTCCCATGCTTATTTCATTTATATGCTGAGAGCTAGTGGTGTGGAATTGAAATAAGCTAAGTGGCTATTGGTTATTGAATAGCATGTGTAATGGGAAATATTAAAGTCTATATTGTGCATTTGTACAGCACTTAGCTTACAAAATGCTTTCACATACATTTGATTCTCCCGACAACAGTGTCAGATTAGCAGGGCAGATGTTATCATCACCAGCTTTCAAATCATAGAAATGAGAGTCAGACAATCAAAAGACTTAGTTAGTGTCAGAACTAAAGCTTTCTGTCTCCAAGCCTAGTGCTATTTTGACAAAACCACACTACCTCCCTGGGTCTCTTGAATAATTATAACTTGAAGTCTCTAAAGCTGACTCAATCCACCATCCTGAGTTTCTAAGTCCACAACACTCCCAGACTATGTGATGAGGAACTTGTTTTCTTCCTTAGTGATGAAAATCTTTTTCCTCTTTCTAATCCCATTTTCAATGGGTTGGAGGAGATGGTAGGGAGGTAAGGATCCTTTATAAAGGAATATTTTCCTCCTCTTTAACTTCATTTGGATATTCATTCTGGTGAGCAGAGATGTTTTGATTAAATGTCTTTTGGACACTTTCTTCCCCAAACTCCTAGATTTCTTTCTTCCTTTAATTATTCCTTTCTTCCATTTTAGCTCCCACAGAAACTCGTTTACTCTCAGCACTTCAGCCTGGCACACTCATTCAGCATTACAAACATATCAGTTATTCACCAAGCTTCACAGAAAATCATTCCCACTCAGCTTTCACCCATCCCCACCGGTCTGGTTTAGCACCACAGACAGCTCAAGACCGTACTAGACACAGCCTTGCTCTTTCAGAACCACGGACAGTACACGTACTTTCCCCTCTTCTGTGAATACATTTGTTGTACTCCATCCCTGGACAGTAGATTAACCAGCTATTATCTCTGAATTATTTGGAAGTAAATTATGTTCAGCAAGGGTTTCCATAACTCCAGTCCATTAGCACCAGGGGCAACTCAGGACTATTCAGTTTCAAAGATGGTTTAGTGACATTTTCCTGGTGCCACGGATACCTGACGCTCAATCTTTGACTACTGGGCAGTGGCATAAGTACTTCAAATTCTATCTTTTCCCTGGACAACTTGCTCACGTGTCCAGTGCCCTGTTTCTCCAATCAGGTGCCTAATGATCAAACATTTCAGGGCAATGGATTGCTCAGATAGGCACATGCCAGTATCACTGCTGATCTAAAATGCTGAAATCTCAGGGACTTTTCTAAGACTTGAATGGTTAGGTGGCCACATCCACCTAAACAGAGATTGAATTCCATGCTCCCATTGTCATAGAGAGTCCAGAAATCATCCCAGCGCCAAAGCTAGCTTGGTTTCTCATTCCATGAATTAGAGAGCCTGACCACACTCTCAGCACCATGTGCAACAACACAGTTTCACACAGATGTTTCAATATCTTGGCTACTATTTCTCACCACCAGCTCATCATATTCTCAATCCAGTGCCATGAAAGGTCCAACTACATTCTCAGTCTTAGTGACATCCTGACAACATGCTTTCTATTCCATCAGGCAGGCAAGTGAGGGCAACAGAACCTGGATAAGTTCATTACCATGGCCCTGCTCTTTGGGTACCTCATGTAATAATAGTTTATCCAAGTTTCAGTTACACCCATATCACAACTACTCTCTTTCAACAACACAAACAATCTAGTCATATCCTCTGCACTTCATGATGCTTATGTACTTTCTCTGACTAAAACCATTCCCATTACTAGAACAAAACTCAACAGTTCCTAGAACTTTTCTTCGTGTTATTTCTACGACACCAGTATTTTCTTGTTCTTCTTCCTTTTTGGCTGGAGCATCTCTATAATGTTCAGTGCTTCTCTGCCCCCATAGTCTTCCAGGTTCCAGCCTTAATTTTTCTCCTCTCACCTTGGATAACAAATTTTATCCAAATAAGAGTGGATTTTAGGAAAGCCTTCAGTTGTTACTGAGAAGACAACCTATTTTCCCCCCAGCAACATGGGAAATGGTTAGTTTCTACCCACTTTGGTCTCATAGTTTAAGTACTGGTGCTTGTTTTCCCAAAACTCAGTTCTGCTGCAGATGAAAATCTCTAGCAATGTTCTGTAAATATCTGATACCCATTCAGGATCCTTTGAGTTCATTCACTCATGTATTCCACAAATGTTTGTTGATCATCTAGTATGCGCACTGTTCTCAGTGTTAAGCGTTCGTTAACCAAACATACAGAATCCATATTTTCAGGAAGGAAAAATTCTAGTTTAAGGAGATAGTAAATATATCAAAATGTTAATATTAGTTATAAGTACTATGAGGAGAAGTGAAGGGAGGTAAAGGGATGGAAAGTGGCCAAAGGTGGTTGTTTGGGAAAGAAGAGTCAGGGGAGGCTTCCCCAACAGGTGATATATGAAGGATCCACGTGTTTACAAATGGGAAGAAAATGCCAGGCAGAAAGAATAGCAAGTCCAAACACCTTGAGACAAGAGCATGCTTGGTGTGTCCAATAAGCAGCTAGGTGGTCTATGGGCCTGGGTTTCAGTGAGCAAGGGAGATAATGATATGAGGCGAGCTCAGAGATGAAGTTTATGGAAACACACTTCAAAGGATCACTCATATTGTTTCCAAAAGTGTAGACCACAAAGATTTGAGAGGATCCTAGCAGTGAGACATGTTGAGAAAATATAATAGCGGCCCAAGAAAGACATGACAATGGTTTGGGCTATGGAGGTAGCAGTGGAAGTGGGTAATAGTGTTTGAACTATGGAGATAGCAGTGGTGGTGAGTGATAGTGCTTGGACCATTGCAGTAGTCATGGAGATGAATGATAGTGGTTTGGACTATGGAGGTAGCAGTGGCTGTGATGAGAAATAGACAGCTGTACTTCACATGTAAGGTCATTGGTTTTCTGATCATCCAAATGTGAGATTTGAGAGAGAGGAAGTGAAGTGATACATAATTCCAAAGTATCAAGACTTGGGGTTTGTGCCACTGGTAGGATGAAGTTTCAATTTATTGAAATAAACTTGACAAAGAGAAGAGCACATTTGGAGTAAGGTTATCAATAGTTAGGCTTTATACATCTATCAAAAATCCTTGTGAGGGGCTATGAGTGGATAACTAAATATAACAATTTAGAATGTAGGTGAAAAGCTGGAGATATAAATTTAGGTTTATATTTCAAATGTGACTCCAGACTTCCCATGATGTCATTGTAACTTCAGTCTTTTCCATAAAGTCTCTCTCTAGGAAGCTGGCCTAAGTTGGCTGAGACCCAGAGCTATATTTAAGCCCCCAAAGGTCTATAGTTTTTCCATTGCTGTATCCCTGGAGTTGAAAACAATGTCTGGCATAAGGGAGGAAGACTTGCAGGAGAAAAACATGTAAAGAAGAACCCCTAAGCTTCCATTTTGGAAAAATGGTTACACAATTTATTGAGATAGGGCACACAGGAAGAGGAAAAGTGGGGGTGGAGAGAAGATTGAGAGATCATGGGGGAAAATGACTTTGAGGTGTCTCTGGAGCATTCAAAGGGATATGTCAAAGGCATTGAATTAGTAGGTCCAGAGTTCAGAAGGTCCAGATTTAGGACTCACATACATGAAAATGATAATTTTGGTTGTGTATAAATAAATGAGAGGAACCATAAGCAGTGTGAGATGCAATCAGAAGATGCAATCCTACATTGATACTTTCACCTGGAAAAAGTATAATTATCTGTTTGCTATACATCATATCTGCCATACAGAAGCAAAAGCTACATTAGTGGGGAAAATCCTCCATTGTATTTTAAGAGCATCAGTGAACTATATAACACAAAGGGGCTGCTCTAAGACCCCTTGAAAACTTCATCAAATCTGAATGCATTCAGATCAACCTATACCTCTATTAAGTCCAGAGCCCTCCAATGATTCCCCAATCAGTAGGATTCCAGAACTGCTCCAGCCAGTGGGACCCATCCCAGAAACAGAAGAGCACTGGGTATGGAGTCAAAAGACTCAGAGACAAGCTTGTTTAGTCCAATAATATCTTTATAACCTATAGTATTCACTGGTTATTAATTGTCTTGTATGTAAGAAAATGCTTTCTACTTACTCTTTAGGACTTCTGTGGGGATTAAAAGAGATAATTGTGCCCACTTTTGGTGTTGCTGTAGGCTGATAATTCAAGTAGTTCTTCTCATGAGGTTCAGCTATCTTTGTGGGCAACTCAGACTTGCTACATGACTATAGAAACATCTGTTCTAATAACAACAGAAACTGGAAGAAAGAACACTCTGTCCTGTTAAGATGTTCTAATACCCAATCCCAATGTGTGTGTGTGTGTGTGTGTGTGTGTGTGTGTGTGTGTTAGGATGTCCCCCACTCCACCAAGGTGCAATTCTCCAGACACCAGATGTGTGTTCTATAGTTCAACTCAATTCTGACACTATCTACCTGAAGATAACACCAGATCTCACAGGTTAAGAGCTCAGTTTTATAAGACTGCCCCTTGCTCACATACACAAAACTTTAGATGCCAATTGCAAGCCCAGGTTGTTTCCTATGCTTCTGAACAACTGGCTATAAATCAGAGGTTTCCATGACCTCCTCCTTGAATTTGGTTAATTTGCTAGAACATCTCACAGAACTCAGAGAAACATTTTACTTACAGATTACAGGTTTATTATAAATATAAATATATAAATATAAATAAATAAATATTTGTTTATATTTTTATAATTATATTTTTATATAATTTTATATATTAATATATTATATATTAATTTTATATCATTTTATATAATATTTATATTTATATTTATATTTATATTTATATATAAAACTCAGGGACAGCCAGACGGAGGAGATGCATAGGGCAGCATATAGGAAAATAATGCAGAGTTTTCATGGCCTCTCTGAGGTCATCTCTCTCCCCAGATCTCCATGTGTTCACAAACCCAGAAGCTCTCCAAATTCTGTTCTTTCATGTTCTTATAAAGGCTTTATTATATAGGCATGATTGATTAAACCATTGGCCATTGGTTATTGAACTCAACCTCCCTGGGAGTCAGAGGGTGAGGTGGGAAGCTGAAAGCTTCAATCCTTTAATGGTTGGTCCCACTGGCAATCAGCCCCCATCCTTAGGTGAGTTTCAAAAGCACCTCATTAACATACACAAGACATCAATTAGGAAATTCTAAAGGTTTTAAGAGCTCTGTGCCAGAAATGGGACAACGACCAAAATACATATTTCTTATTATAAACCACATCACACCTGCCCTATCCACTATCATCTCAAGGAGACCCTCATTTGTACCCTTATTTATATCCACCTCCATTTAGCAGCCCTGAGTCTGCTGGCCCGCCTAGACCATAGGTCTTGGCTAAAGACCATCCAGTTATTTCGATCACCAGTGAAATGACAAATGTGAAACACCCATCGTCTATTCAATCACCTTTGGTTGACTTTGTTTCTTCTTAGAAACTGCTTACTCACCACAGCTCAGAAATCTGAGTTAAGATGCCTTTATGGCCCATCCAGAAGAGATCCGGTGGGTCCTTTTGTAGCCTAGGAATCCCAGATACAAGGCAAGTACCTACAGAAGCTTAACCCTCGGAAACAACCAAATTCCACTCGTGTTCCTGTCCCTTGAGTATGAGCTCCCTGAAATTTCTGGCCAGTGGTTGCCCTAATTCTGATAACAGAAGGGTGGAGGTCCCAAGGACTCAACAAAACCTGTGAGGAGTCAGTTTCTTAGGATGGTCACTCAACAATAACACCCAGCCACTTGATGCCAGGTCACTTCTTGCCTAATACACTCAACACTGGCTTCTGACTTGCCTCCAGAATCCAGGAAGACTTTCCTCTAGACTGTAGAGCTGTCGGAGCAGGTCATCAAATCCTACCCTGATCTTGTAACCCTGACCTTCGCTCCATCTCATGTCCACAGTTGCACTGGCTTCCATTGCCTCTCAAAGATAGAACACCTTCAACAGCTTCAGCTATGAGCTTATAAAATGCAGCTCCTAGATCTCACCTTAGACCTATTGAATGAGAATCTTTGCATGTAGGGTCCAACAATCTGTATCTTAACTCATGTCCCCTGTGACAATGACACAGCTGGTGCAGCACCATACTGTGCACTGGCCTTTGAAGATCACTGCACTAGAGCAGGTGGCAAAGCGAGATTATCCACAGGGCCAATGGTGACTGCAGAGAACTAAGAGGATGGATGAATCTTGCAGGACTTTCAGATCTAACTTCCCTAGAGTAAGTAGAAAGAATGCCACATATACTGCTCTGCCCATCTGTGATGGCAAACATTCTGTTTGCTTCCAGACTAGTGCTAGTGGTGGCAAGCTTCCTGAGAACATCGCAGCCCATAGAAAACCTAGTCATTGGAGTACCTTTCAGGCTTTGTATGGACCGTGGTGGACCAGAGTCCCAAAGATCCTGTCTGGCAGCATTAGAAATCATGTATTAGATCAGGATTTTACCAACTTATGGGACCATAGGACAGTTTTAAAATCATCATGACCTATTAAGTCATCGATAGGCTATTAGGAGATGTGGGTGCACTTAGATGAAAACAAACGGCAAAAAATGGGCCCATGAATCAATCATTTGAAGAAATAAGCAAACTCTTATTCATATGATTTTTTTCAAAGAAGAAAAAACTGTTTAGGAAAATTAAATCTTGTGATTTATTAAGAACAGAAAAAAATACAAATATGCTGCCAAGCTTAGAGCATTCAGCTGACAGCACACTCTCAGCTGGCAAATGCAGCCATGTGCCAAGGAGCTGGGCTTTCTCCTCTCCCTTGCTGTCACATCTAGGAATGGTTGTCCCTTCTTAAAAGCACCCAGTGCATAACAAAAGGACAATAAAACATGCTAATGTCTTCCATACTTTTTAACAAATGCTTTTCAAAGGGGGAAATTTTTACCAGCATTGTTTTTGCCACAGATCACATGAGCCAGTCTTTAATGAATGCAGGAGAGTGCCTACTGCTCAGTGGTGATAGAAACAAGAAGAGAGGGCAGTATGGCTAAATCATGCAGTGGTGATGGTGGCAGTGGTGGTGGTGTTACAAAAGACGAAGGAGTAATGCTTTATAAGCTCATGGAGGGCATAGCTTGATCCTGAGATGCCTGGAGGAGGATGGAATAAACAGTCTCCCAAGAGTTCCACAGGGCAGTAAGGCTCTGGGGAGAGCTCAGTGTGAGTTACTGAGGAAGGAACTGGGTCAGGAGGCTGTTCTAGCAACAACGTGTCAGTTAGGAAAGAACTGGAGGGAGAGGGCCAGTGGGCAGGCTGTTACCTCTCTGTGGTGATATCCACTCTCATAAGAGTATAAATTCTTCCTGAAAAAGAATGAGAAGATGGCATTCCCCTTTGGGTCCCTGGAAACTACCAACTTCCGTCGATTCACTCCAGAGTCCCTGGTGGAGATTGAAAAGCGAATTACTGCCAAGCAGGCAGCAAAGAAAGCCAAAGATAAGCACAGAGAGCAGAAGGACCAAGAAGAGAAGCCTCGGCCCCAGCTAGACTTGAAAGCTTGCAACCAGCTGCCCAAGTTCTATGGTGATCTCCCTGCAGAGCTGGTTGGGGAGCCCCTGGAGGATCTGGACCCCTTCTACAGCACACACCGGGTAAGGGTGACTGGCTTGAAAGGCTGTTCTCAGTTCTGGGAGAGGAAGCCTCTGCCCCACTCAGCCTAGGGAGTTCTCCTGCACCTGGATGATGTGGCTATCAGCTAGACTCAGTTAATGACAAATATATCCAACTCATCTCTTTGACACTCTTTGCATTTTTATAATATTTATGGGAGAGGCTAATTAAACTCAAATCCTCAAAAGCAACAATTGCTGTAAATTTTTCAGAGGAAGCTGGCTATTCTCTTGGATGACCACTGGCCTAGGATCTCCTGTTGGGTCTCTTTGCAAGTGGGGAGCAGAGATCCTGAGGTTGCAGGTGGGGGTAGAGTATGGAAGGGGAACAGAAATTAGGATGGTTTAAACCAGTGGTCCTCAAAGTATTATCTCAGAACGCCTAGGGTTCCCCAAACCGTTTCAGTGGGTTTGGGGGTAACACACACACACACACACACACACACACACACACTCACACACGCAGTATAAGCAAAAGGGTATAAACAGTAACAAAAACTCCTTGGGGCCCTCAATAATTTTTGAGAGTGTTAAAGGGTCCTGAAATCAAAACATTTGAGAACCACTAGTTTAAGTAAGAGCTGCTTCATGACAATTTCCCTCTTTGTATTGTGTCTTAGATGTTCCACACAGCCAAAAAAAAAAAAATGTGTGCATGTTTGGGAGTTGAGGGACACGAATTAGCCATCTCAAATATGGTCTACAGAGAAAATGAAAAGGCACTGGAATGTCTTTCTCCCTCCTCTCATGGGCCAAGAGCCCTTACCTTCCCAGATGCTCACAGGGAACCAGTGGAGGGTTTCAAAAGCGAGACCTAGAAAATGGAGAGTAGAGGGAGTACCCCAGCACCAGGGATGATCCACTGATCAGAAGAGGAATGTAATGCAGCCAGACCCACCTTCCTGCTGCCAGAATCCTGGCTATGGGCCTGATGCATCCTACCAGCCCCAGGTCAGCTGCCTGCCCATTGGGCACTATTAATGGGCTCATCCTGATGCACAGTCACCCATGGGGACTGGGGTCTTGCTAGGAAGGTGAGGATATGGCTCTTTATCCCTGATCCCTTCCAACTCTACCCTTCCACTTGGCTCTCCACTGATGGATGCATGGTTCCCAGAACCCTTCTTGCTCACAAGCCCGAGATGACAACATGCATGCTTAAAAACCTGGTTGTGTGAAGACCATGCTTCTCACTGTAGGTCCTTCTGCTTTGTTTTGTTGTAGACGTTTATGGTGCTGAACAAAGGGAGGACCATTTCTCGGTTTAGTGCAACTCGGGCCCTGTGGTTATTCAGTCCTTTCAACCTGATCAGAAGAACAGCCATCAAAGTGTCTGTCCACTCATATCCTTTGCACTGTTGCTTCTTCCACGTGATTCCTTTTAGAATCAGGCTTCGCCCCGTGTCCAGTACCTTCTTCAGAGGTTAGCAATAGAGGTTTTCTCTAATGGAATCCTGAAACAATGAAATCATTAAATTGGAAGGAAAAAGTGTTTGTGGC
The DNA here is from genome assembly GCF_022079265.1 of Lynx rufus. Lineage (NCBI taxonomy): Eukaryota > Metazoa > Chordata > Mammalia > Carnivora > Felidae > Lynx > Lynx rufus. The sequence goes on along the minus strand of NW_025814867.1, from coordinate 6,834,760 downwards.
TTTAACGTGTTCAATAGCAGTCCCAAGACAGAGGAGGTGCTCACGCAAGCCACAGGTGGGTTTGGGTTCACCTAAACTAGTTGGGACACACCTATGCACGCACGACCCCAAAAATGTCCTCCTTATGAAGGAGCTTTGCTGATGCAAAGCCAGGCACATTTTTGCCATATGAGGCCTGCTCGTCTCACGACATAATAACCAGTCAGAAGGCCCTGAGGGTTCTTTGGGCAGATGAGATAAGCATGGGTTGTTACTCTGTGCCTTAGCCGTGCTGGGAAGTAGCTGTTTATTGGGCAAAAAAACAAGACATGCCAGAGGACAAAGAGGACAGACCACAGTGGGTGGAGCATAGATTGTCTCAGGGGGACCACATTGGTCATGGGGCACGGCCAACATCCCAAGCTACCCCCAAACTGCAAGCAGGTTAAAAAGGTCAGTAGACCAAAAAAATGTCAATAGTCCAACGTTCATGTCACTGGGGAATATGGTAATGGTTAGAGACAAATCAGTCAAATGTCTGTGTTTTATTAACTGCTTTTAGGTAGCTCCAGAATCTGCCTTCAGTTTTTGGTTTATTTTGTTTTGTTTTTCAAGGCAAGCCAAACTAGGTCAAAAAAGACACTTTGGCTCGGTTTCCAAGGATCTTCCCTGGTGACTGTCCAAATTGGAAGTTCCTAATGACAAATTCAGCCCTGGCTTCCAGGAGGTTGATTTGCAAGAACAGCCTTGCCTCAGCTGCCTGACAGATGGTAGCCAGCCTCTTCTTGGGAGACTCCAGTAAAAGGAGCTCTCTCCCTGCCATTCTGGGGCAGCTTGCTGGATTGCTGGACAGCGCTCAGCGAGCGGGTAACTGGCAAGGACTCCTCTCAGTGTGAAACTTTGCTGCTCCGTGTACTTGCATTGTATTTTCTTTGCCTTCGTGGCCACGCGGTGGGAGTTATATTTTCTTAATTCAGTCTTGGATTTTCTGATCCTATATAAGGATACGTAATGGTAACAGTAGGCTACCATTTGCTAAATACCTCCTAAGCATCATCACGGTCACAGGTACAGAAATCTTTGAAGAAGGGACTAGCATCCCCATTTTACAGATGATGAAACTATTATTCAAAGGCATTAAATAAATTGTCCAAGGTCACACAGCCAGTTAAGAGGTCCAGCCTGCATCCTGCCTAGAACAGTATCAGCGATAAGTACGTAGGCAGTTAATGGAAATGAACTGAGGTAATTTATTCGCTCAGTATGTCATCTCTACTTGGGTGTTTTTTTTTTAAATACATATCCAATTACATAAAAACTACAAATAAAGAAAAACGTCAAATATACAAACTCCTCTCCACGCATCCTGGTTGAGTTACATCTTAATTAGGTGTAAGAAACAGCTAATTAGAAATAAAATCCCTTTAAAGAGCCAAGTGACCAGTGAATATTCTTTTCATCTTGAGATTTGATGAATCATAATTGCTGGATGGAGTCATAGCTGGACAGAAAAGCCGTTGAGAGTCTCCTTCTCACAAAAGCCTGCATTTATATATTTAAATCTTATGAACTTGGTAGCTCCACTCCCAAAAGATATTCTTCAAGCTATGGAATTCTCCGTGTCTTATTATTAATATCTCACCAAAACTGTAATTCTAATCAAATTTTCTATGCATGTTTCCACAAGTAACATTATACCTAATACATTACTTTTAAAGGTTTGTGGAGTTGGAGATACAATTTTAATTTAATCCTTGAGTTAACATTTTCCCCCCATGTGAACACATTTCTTAATTTAATTGCAAGTCAACAGGAAAATATGGTTTAATTAGCAGAATTTCCCTTTTCAGAATAGATGTGTTCCTAAGTAACTGTAAAACAGGGCACATTAAAGACATTTACAGAAAACTAAAATAGCTTTAAATACTTCTGCTCAAACTGAAATGATGAAAGATGAGTCGTTCACTCTCTCTGTAGGTCAAGCTTATCTTTGGGCTTTGTTTTTCTTTAGGAAGTAATTGTTAGGAACCCACGCTAGTCCTGAGAAAAATGTCCAATGGGAGAAATTTATCTCTGGGTTTTCTCTACCAACCTTTCTTTCCATCTATTTACCCCTTTCCACTCGCCTTCCTCACTATCTCCTCCTTCCCTTTGTGGTAGTCCCTTGGTGCAACCTCGAAAATGCTTCTCTCTGTTTGTACAGAGTTGTCTACCACAGCTTGATTCCATCTGGAATTTTCTCCTGGAAATTTCCTCTCTGGAATTTTCTCCTGGATCCAGCATTTTCCTTCCTGTGCCTGCCCCCACCATTCCTAGCCAGAGGTCTGTTTCCTCAGTGTGACTGATCTCAGCTAAGTCAGGAAAACAACCTGACTGAATTAATTCCCATGAAAGCTGGTAACCTTCCCTTTACCTCTAACTTCTTAGGAGTATTTTCTTTATCTTTTGGGAAAAAAAGAGGCATTGGCTGGATGTAATTCCAGAATATATTGTATAGTGAAATGAAGGTGTCTGGGCAGCAGGCCATTTTGGAGAAAGGATTCTTGTTTCCTTCCTTCTTGCTCAGGGTTCTGTTATCAAACAGTCTGAGGTCACATCTCAGGACCATGGTTGACTGGCTGTATGACCTAGGAAAAGTTATTTAAGCCTTTTCAGCCCATTTTCTTAGTTCCAACGTGTAGATAGAATAGCTCCCTATAGGTCCAATTGTATTAGAAATAATGTGAATGAAGTAGCCAGCCCAGGATAGGCACTCAGTAAATGCCAGCACTTGCTATGTGACAAGACCATAAAGCTGATCCTAGCTAAAAGCTATGAATTTAGTAGTTCAGTGTCAAGGTGATCATGGATGATGTCAGAGAAACATGGCGACTCTCAGCTTTTCCTTAACGCAGCCCTCTCAGGTGGTTCAGTTTATTTATTACGGTCACTATTTTGGTCAATTGTGTGGGCATGACCCAAACCGAGCTTCCAGAGAGAATTGAGTAAGTAGATTTGCTGTCACTGTCCTTCCTGTGCCTCCTCTTTCTGTCCTCTTCGTCTCTTCCTTCACTTGGTGGCTTTTCTTCTTGTCTTTTTCCTGCTGGTCTCGTTTGAGTATTGCAGACTTTATGATGGTTAGATACTTCCTTCTTCTGTGGACTTTGGTTCATAAACACACATGTGATTTTCAGCTTTGAAGAACTGCGGACTAGTGGTTCTCAACCTTGGAATCCCCTGGGGGAGATTTTTAAAATATTAATGCCTGGGTCTCAGTCCCAGAGGGTCTGATTTCATTAGTCTGGGGTGGCCTGGGCAGATAAGCCTTGCCACCACCCACTCCCCACATTCACCTGCTAGGTACACACATCAACCAAGTTTAGGGAAGGCTTACTCTGAGAGGCAGGAGCAAAATTGAGATGGAATGAAGAACAAATGGTTCTGGAACATATTCAGAAAATTACCCGTGAATGAAGCTATTTATGTTATCATGGCTCATACACTTCAAAGTGCCCTTAATATTCCTGAGAATATTCTATTTCCCTGGGTTAGCAGATGGAACCTCTGTAGTTTCAGAACATAGTGGGGCCTTTCCAGAAACATCCTGCACCAACAAATCTGAGAGAGGTGCCCCTAGCTCAGTGCAAGACTGACGTACCTTTGGTATAATAATAGGAACTCTGTAGAGCTTTGCCTTTTTCCACCTTTTAAATTTAAAAAAATTATTTTTTCTGATTATAACATTAATGCATGCTACAATAGAAAATACAGTTAACCCTTAAACAATATAGGTTTGGTGCGTGTTCACTTTTTACATGGATTTTTTCAATAAATATAGTATAGTACTGTAAATGTATTTTCTCTTCCTTTTCTTAATAACATTTTCTTTTTGCTAGCTTACTTTACTGTAAGAGGATGGTCTCTAATACATATCACATGCAAAATATGTGCTAATTGACTATTGATGTTATCGGTAAGGCTTTCTGTCAACAGTAGGCTATTAGTAGTTAAGTTTCTGGGAGTCAAAACTTATATGTAGATTTTTACTGTGCAGGGGGTCACTGCCTTTAACTCCTGTGTTGTTCAAGGGTCCAATATATGCTTTATTTCTTTCTTTTAATTTTTAAAAAATCTTCATTTTCGAGAGAGAGAGTGGGAGTGGGGGAGGAACAGAGAGAAAGGGAGACACAGAATCCTAAGCAGGCTTCAGGCTCTGAACTGTCAGCACGGAACCTGATGTGGAGCTCGAACTCGTCAACCGTGAGATCATGACCTGAGCCGAAGTCAGACGCTCAACCGACTGAGCCACCCAGGTGCCCCTGTGTTTTATTTTATGAATAGATTAGAGAGAATAATCATGTAGTCATCTTAATTGATGCTGAAAAATCATTTGATAAAGTTTGATATCTGCTTGTGATTAGAAATATCTAGAAAGGAAGGAATATAGGGAATGGCTGTGCTCTGGTGAAGGGTAATGACACTGAAGGAGGTAGAAAATATCATACTTAATTGTGAAACATGGCCAGCTTTCCATTTGAGATCAGAAACAAAAAGAAAAAAAAGAAAGATGTCTGTTTCATCAGTTCTATTTAACTTTGTAAAGGAGAGCCTAGCCAGCATAGGAAGGCAAGGAAAAGAAAGAATAAGAAAAGAAGTAGCAAAGATGCCATGATTTACAGATAATACAATTGTGTGCATAAAACAACCAACATAATCTAGAGATAAACTATTAAAGTTAACAAGGCAGCATAGCAAGGTAGCTGGGTACAAATTAATATACATAAATGAATTGCATATCTATATCTAGCAAGAAACAATGGTTTTTTAAAATACCATTTACAAAAATAAATAAAAAATAAATTTAAAAAATACCATTTACAGTGGCATTTTACAATAAAAGTATCTAGAAACAAGATTATCAAAGTATGAGTAAGATCTCTGCAAAGAAAATTATGAAAAATACTGAGTGATATGACAGAAAACCCAATACATGGAGAGATGTATTATATTCCCGGATTCAAAGGCACAATGTTGTAAGACTCCTCAAAATGACTAATGAATTTAATGCGAGCCCAATCAAAATCCCAACAAGTTTTTTTTTTTATTACTCAATGAATTAACCTTAAGATTTATATAAAAATGTAAAGAGCAAATGATAGCCAAGACGCTTTTGAGGAAGAAAATCAAGGTGGGAGAAGAAAACTGGCCCTACTGGGTGTACGAATGTACCCTAAAGCTCCAATAATTGAAACCAGGTGCAGTGGAGGGTAAGATTAGTCAGACTAGTGGGACGGAATAGTTGGCTCGCATACAGGCATCGAATTTGCGTTAAAGGCAGCACTGCGGAGCAGTGGGGACAGGGCAGTCCTCAATATGAGATGCTGGAGAATTCAGTATCTCGATAGAAAAATTACTTTGAACATCCAACCTTATGCCACATACAAGAATCAACTCTAGGTGGGTGAATAAAGTTTTTTTGTCAAAGACAAAAACAGAAGGCTTTTAGGCAAAAACAAAAGGAGAATTTCTTCATGACCTCAGGTTAGGGAAAGATTTATTACATTTGCACAAGAAGCACTAACCACAGAGGGGAAAACTGATACATTGTAGCTTACTAAAATTAAGAATTTCTGTTCATGAGAAGGCAACTTTGTAAGAGTGAAAAAGCAAGCCTACTGAGTAAGAGATATTTGCAACACATATACCTAAAAAGTGTTTATATCCAGAAGACTGATCCTGCAAGTCAATTAGAAATACATCAGAGCAACCAATTTTGAAGTGAGCAGAATATCTGTATAGATATTTCACAAAAGCAGAAACCCAAATGGTCAATACACATATGAAAATATCCTTAACCTTTTTCTTAACCAAGGAAATGTGAATTAAAATTACACGGAGAGAGATTGGGACACCTGGGTGGTTCAGTCAGTTAAGTACCTGACTCTTGATTTCAGCTCAGGTCATGATCTCATGGTTCGTGGGTTTGAGCCCCGCATGAGATTTTCTCTTTCTCCCTCTCTCTCTGCCCTCCCACATTCTCTGTCTCTCAAAATAAATAAATAAACTTTAAAAAAAAACACTTAAAAATTGCACTGAGAGATTATTATCTACTCATCAGATGAGGAAAATTTTAAATTGTGACAATACCAAGTATTAAGGGTATGGAGCAACAGAAACTCATATACCGCTGGTGGAAATGTAAATTTGTACATCTTTGGAAATCAGTGGATATCCTCAAATAAAGGTGAAGACACACATATACTGTGATTCTTAATTATACTCTTAGGTACATAAACTCAACAGAAATATGTATGGGCACCAGGATATAGCTACGAGAAAGTTTATGAACACTGTCCATAAAAGCCCCAAACTGGAAACAACCCAAATGTCCAAAAATTTTTGGTGCATTAAATATCCCTCTTATATTCTTAAAATGGGATAATGTATAGCAATAAAAATGAGTAAATTACTGTTCCACAAAACAAGGATGCAAAAAGCCAGACACAAAAGGTTACATAAGTATGATTCCGTTTATACAAAATTTAAAAACTAGCAGAACTTAACTATTTTGTTTAGAGGTACTTACTTGGAGGTAAAAATATAAATAAAATCTCTGGGGCAGAGGAGGGAGGACATAGTTGGGAAGGGGCTTATGGGGTGCTCATAATGTTCCATTTAGTGACATGAGTAGTTGTCACACAGCCACTAGGGACTGGATTATGCTACCCTGCCCCCAACCCATATGTTGAAGCCCTAACCCAAGTAACTGTATTGGAGAAGGGACCTTTAAGGAGGTGACAAGGTTAAATTAGGTCAGAAGGGCAGAGCCGTGATCCAATAGAACCAGTGTCCTTGTAAGAAGAGGAATGGATTCCAGGACTCTCTCTCTGTCATGTGAGGACATAGCAAGAAATCAGTCCTTAGCAAACCAAGAAGAGGGTTCTCACCAGAGCCTGGCCAGGAGATACCCTCATCTCCAATTTCCAGCCTCTGGAACTGTGAGAAGGCAACTTCTGTGCTTTGACCACTCAGTTTATGGTGTGTTTTTATGGTAGCCCAAGCTAATGTGCAAGCTTTCATTTTACAGTTAATTTATGGTCCATGTGCATTTTTATCATGCACATTACATATCATACTAAAAAGCTTAAAAAAATGATTTTTTAAAAATGGCCATTGCATAAAATACAGACTACTGAAAAATATAAATCAGAAGAGAGTAATTAGGTCGAGAAATCACTGTTGGTATTTTAGCTTATTCTCTCTCTCCTTCTCTCTCTCTCTCCTCTCTCTTTCTCTGTCTCTCCCTCTCTCTCTCTCCCTTTCTCTCTCTCTCTCCATATATATAATGTTGGAGATCTAATTGGCTTTATCAAATGATTGGCGAACCAGGCAGCAGCCTATCTAGCAAGTAGAGAGGAGTTGTACAAAGTAGAAGGTTTTTATAGGTAGGAGAATGAGGGTAAGAAAGTTATTACCAAAGGAAAAGGACTCGTCCAGAGGAGGCAGCTTGCTAGGGGAAAAAGCAGGTGTCTTCTCATGTAGATCACCTCGCCTTTCTTTTGGGGATGGAGAGGACCCCAGTGACAGACTCTTTGGTGCTGATAGAGAGAACAATTTCCTGACTGACCAGTCAAGGCCACATTTCTGGGGAGATGGAAACTCCGTAAAAATTGGGTTTTAAGCCCTGGTTTGGGAACTCTAAGTGGCACCATTTGGGGCCTGCAGTTTTCTTAACTATATATAGGCTGAGATCATATAGCATGTAAAAATCTCTATCCTTATTTTGAACTTTTAAGGCAAAGCATTTTCTTTCAAAAGTAAGAGTTATTTGGGGATTCTGGTTAAATATGGAAGATAGCATGCATATGTTTTACCCCAACCCTCTCAGAACGCCAATAAAATGACAGCATGGGAATAAGAATGGTATAAATATACAAGAACAAAGAGAAGGAGAAAGAAAAGCACAGAGGACAAAGATGTCAAAACAATCTCGGAAGGCCAAAAGTGGGCGGAGGCCTGGCAAAATGACTCAGCTCGTCAGGACTTGTTAAAGGAGATGCCCGCAGAGAGGGATAAACATGACGATGGAGGCATTTTACCCCCTAAAACCACAGAGGCCCTGAAAATGTGGACATGATACAAGTAACAATAACTGGGAGTGGAAAGAGGAAAGAACGTGGGAGCGGGGTACGCTCACTTGCTGCTGCTTCTGTAATAGCAAGAAGTGGAAGAGTATTCTTTAATGTAGACAAATCAAGGAAGGGAAAATGATTCTATCTAACAGTAGAAAGGTAAGGACCAAAAGCGTACGATTAAACACAATCAGGTGATGCATAAGGTGGGTGGGAAAAGAAAGAGAGTTAACAAATGGAAAGAAGAGATATAGATAGTGTACTAAGGAAAATGCACTACATGGTTTTAGTTATAATTATGAATTTGTACTTATAAAGGCAACCAATACAACTCAAATAAACACTGTTCTAAATTTAGAATCGTCTGTGCACAAGAAGCAAATCAAACATGTCACACAAGACCATATTTTTAAAAAACTATTAAATATATAACTTGAAGTTATATAAACAAAGATCAAGCAAATCTGTCATGTCAATACATATAAATGGATTTGACTCCTCTGTTCCAAAAACAAATCACACATATTCACAAATATGTGACATAACAAAGCAATATCCAGTATGTTGAATAAACAGTATACCGCTCCAGGTCATATGGAGAAGTCAAAATTCAAGAATGGGCAGGGGCACCTGGGTGGCTCAGTCGGTTAAGTGTCCAACTCTTGATCATGGTTCACGAGATTGAGTCCCGCGTGGGGCTCTGCTCTGTCAGCTTGGGGTCCTCTCTCTCCCTCTCTCTATGCCCCTCCCCCACATTCTCTTTCTCTCTCTCTCTCTCTCTCTCAAAATAAATGAATAAAAAAAAAAGATGGACAAAGATATAAGCAAAGGCATACAGGAAGGGAGGGACATGAGGTGTGACTATCAAAGAAGGTGAAATTTGAGCCAAAACTCATTAAACAAGATGAAAATGACACTTTGTAATGCGAAATAATCCAAAAGAGTAATGTGTGTCTTTGCAACACATAATGTGGCGCCGGTGTTCATAAATCAAAAATCATAACAGTATAAAGGTAAATAGACAAAAACATTACAAGGACCAGAGAGTATAATTAATTTCTGCCTATGACAGACCAAGTGTTTAAAAAGTATGTAAAGATATGGATGACCTGAATACGTAATTCATAAACACATCTGATTAATATATATCAAACTCCATTTTCCCGGAAAAATGGAGAATATACTGCCGTACATATTGACCAAATGTTAAATCACAACAAAACTTCAACAATAATACAGGCAACATTCTCCCATCACACTGTGATAAAGTAATAATAAAATTAGAAGAAAAAAAAAAAGAAAGGCCTTTCCATTTGGTAATGTTGAAAACCTTTAAACTCTTAGATTAAAAAATACTACAAACTCAAATTATAGAATTTCTAGGGAAGAAAAAATTTAAAAACTATACCCAGCACCTATAAGGTTAAAGATGTATTTAGGGGTTAATCCATAGTATTGAAGCAGAGAATATTTATATCAGTATAAAATGAAGAGAATTATTTAAGCACCTGATATAAAGCTAAAAAAAGAAAAATAAAATAAATGAAAGGAAAACGAATGAATAATTTAAAAGAAAAAAGAGCAAGAAACAGAAAAACAGTAGAAATAATAAATCCAAAAGCTGTCGTAAAATATATGTGTAAGACATTTATACTGAAAGATGACAACACACTACTGAGAGAAATTTTAGAAGCATCAAATAACTTTAACAATATCTCAGGGCTCCTGGGTGGCTCAGTCCGGTAAGCATCCAACTCTTGATTTCGCCTCAGGTCATGATCTCATGGTCACCGGGACTAAGCCCCACATCATGCTCTGCACTGACAGCACAGAGCCTTCTTAGTATTCTCTCTCTGCCCCTTCCCTGCTCACACACGTACACGCTCTCTCTCTCTCAAAATAAATAAATGAATATTTAAAAAATTAACAATATCTCATGTTAAGGAAGGGATTAGAAGACTCACCAGCTGTTAAAATGCCAGTGCTACCCAAATTAATCTACAGAGTCAATGAAATCCCAGCAAAAATCCTAGCAGCCTACGTTCCATAGAAATTGAATAGATTTCACTTACATGGATAAGGCCAAGTTTATTTAACTATTATCCTATTAATAGGCATTTATGTTGGCCCTAATCAAGATAATCCTCATATTTTGCCATCACGATTCTTCAGTGAGTATCCTTCCTTGCTCATATCTTTGCACAGTAACATGGGTACATGTGAGGGACGAATTCTCAGAAGTGGAATGACTGGGTCAAAGGGACATGCGGTTTTAATTTTTGAGATATCACCAAACTGTTTTCCAAGGTTGTACCAATTTCCATGCCCACTATTATTAAGTTCATTCTTTATCAGATTTTGCATGAACTGAATTGTTGACAAAGCTTCTTTTATAAACACGCGTTGAAAAAATATATACATAAGAGATAAAAATCTACCTCTCTGGTTTTATTTCTAGAAACTTATGTGGCAGGTATTGGAGGATGTTCAGCATCCTGGCCTCATGAAAATTATCAGATTCCAGATTTTATTTTTGAAATGCAAACTGATAACAGCCATTGGTTGCTGGGAGCCCAAAGGAAAAGGATAAATGTCCCTGGGATAGACTGGGGCTACAAAGATCATGCTGTGTATTCTTGAGGAGATCATAGCCAGTGAGGAATCAGAAGCTGGTTCCTACCACCCTGTTCTTGATACAATGTTTTGGACACAAGCGTTTCCCATCTCTTATCTCCCTCCCCAGACATTATACATCCCTGAAACATTAGCTTTATACTGCTGCCTGCTGGTAAAGACTGCCTGCCTGCCTATCTATCTGCTTGTTTCATATATGCGTGTGTGTGTGTGTGTGTGTGTGTGTGTGTGTGCACGCTCAGAAATAAACTGGAGGGACGCCCGGGTGGCTCCGTTGGTTAAGCATCTGACTTCAGCTCAGGTCATGATCTCGCAGTTCGTGAGTTCAAGCCCCATGTCAGGCTCTATGCTGACAGCTCAGAGCCTGGACCCTGCTTTCTAGTCTGTGTCTCCCTCTCTCTCTGCCCCTCCCCCACTCACACACACACACACACACACACACACACACACACACACTCTCTCTCTCTCTCTCTCTCTCTCTCAAATAAATAAACATTTAAAAAAGTAAAAAGAAAAAAAAAGAAAGAAACTGGAGATTCACTGCAGTCAGAGGGGAAGGATATATCAGATTGGAGCCCAGTTGGAGATGAAAAATGCAGGGGGATATTCTATCATCCCTACCTCCTAAGCTCATAAAGAGTCACTCAAAAGGCCCTTTGATGGCCCTAGGATGCCCGTCACTAACCATACTGAGAACCTGGGGAAACGTTTGACAAAATACAGCAATTTGGTTGCAGGGAAAAGCACAGTGGAAAGATAAATATTTTCTTACCTAGAAAGGAACACATGAAATGAAACTAAACCCATGGCAAACAGGGGAATGTTTCCCTGGCACCGCACACATAAAGTACTGTTTCATGTCTTTCCAAATGAATATGAATGATGCCATGTTGTGTGCACTTTAGCTGATGCTGTTTTTAATTTTTTTTAATTTTTTATTTTTTATTTTTCTAATTTACATCCAAGTTAGTTAGAATATAGTGCTGTAATGATTTCAGGAGCAGATTCCAGTGATTCATCCCTATGTATAACACCCAGTGCTCATCCCAACAAGTGTCCTCCCTAATGCCCCTGGCCCATTTAGCCCATCTCCCCACCCCAAACCCCTCCAGCAACTCTCAGTTTGTTCTCTGTATTTGAGTCTCTTATGTTTTGTCCCCCTCCTTGTTTTTAGATTAGTTTTGCTTCCCTTCCCCTATGTTCATCTGTTTGTGTCGTAAATTCCTCACATGAGTAAAGTCATGATATTTGTCTTTCTCTAATTGGCTAATTTCACTTAGCATAATACCCTCTAGTTCCATCCACGTAGTTGCAAATGGCAAGATTTCATTCTTTCCGACGGCCGAGTAATACTCCATTGTATATATATATACCACATCTTCTTTATCCATTCATCTATCAATCGACATTTGGGCTCTTTACATACTTTGGCTATTGTCAGTAATGCTGCTATAAACGTTGGGGTGCATGTGTCCCTTCGGAACAGCATACCTGTATCCCTTGGACAAATACATAGTAGTGCAATTGCTGGGTCATAGGGTAGTTCTATTTTTAATTTTTTGAGGAACCTTCATGTTTTCCAGAGTGGCCACACCAGTATGCATTCCCACCAGCAGTGCAAAAAATATCTTCCTTCTCCGCATCCTCGCCAACATCTGTTGTTACCTAAGTTGTTTATTTTAGCCATTCTGACTGGTGTGAGGTGGTATCATTGTGGTTCTGATTTGTATTTCCCTGATGATGAGTGATGTTGAGCATTTTTTCATGTGTCAGTTGGCCATCTGAATGTCTTCTTTGGAGAAGTGTCCATTCATGTCTTTTGCCCATTTCTTCACTGGATTATTTGTTTTTTGAATGTTGAGCTTGATAAGTTCTTTATAGATTTTGGATACCAACCCTTTATAGAATATGTCATTTGCAAATATCTTCTCCCATTCCGTCAGTTGCCTTTTAGTTTTGCTGATTGTTTCCTTTGCTGTGCAGAAGCTTTTTATTTTGATGAGGTCCCAGTAGTTCATTTTTGCTTTTGTTTCCCTTGCCTCTGGAGATGTGTTGAGTAAGAAGTTGCTGTGGCCAAGGACAAAGAGGTTTTCTCCTGCTTTCTCCTTGGGGATTTTGATGACTTCCTGTCTTACGTTTAGGTCTTTCATCCATGTTGAGTTTATTTTTATGTATGGTGTAAGAAAACAGTCCAGGATTATTCTTCTGTATATCGCTGTCCAGTTTTCCCAGCACAATTTGCTGAAGAGACTGTCTTTCTTCCATTGGATATTCTTTCCCGCTTTGTCAAAGATTAGTTGGCCATACATTTGTGGATCCATTTCTGGGTTCTCTATTCTGTTCCATTGATCTGAGCATCTGTTTTTCTGCCAGTACCATACTGTCTTGATGATTACAGCTTTGTAATACATTTTGAAGTCTGGGATTGTGATGCCTCCAACTTTGGTTTTCTTTTTCCAGATTGCTTTGGCTATTTGGTTCCATACAAATTTTAGGATTGTTTGTCCTAGCTCTGTGAAGAATGCTGGTGTCATTTTGATAGGGATTGCCATGAATATATAGATTTTTGGGGGTGGTATTGACATCTTAACAGTACTTGTTCTTCCAGTCCAGGAGCATGGAATATTTTTCCATTTTTTTGTCTTCTTCAATTTCTTTCATAAGCTTTCTATAGTTTTCAATGTATAGATTTTTCACCTTTTTGGTTAGGTTTATTCCTAGGTGTTTTATGGCTTTTGGTGTAGTTGTAAGTGAGATCAATTCCTTAATTTCTCTTTCTGTTGCTTCATTATTGGTGTATAGGAATGCAACTGATTTCTGAGTGTTGATTTTATATCCTGCAACTTTGCTGAACTCATGGATCAGTTCTAGCAGTTTTTTGGTAGAATCTTTTGGGTTTTCCATTTGGAGTATCATGTCATCTGTGAAGAGTGAAAGTTTGCCTTCCTCCTTGCCAGTTTGGATGCCTTTTATTCCTTGGTGTTGTCTGATTGTTGAGGCTAGAACTTCCAATGCCATGTTGAATAACAGTGTTTAGCTGATGCTTTTTAAAAATCAATACTGTGATTTTGAGACTGGTCTAAGTGGATACGTGTAGACTTATTTCATTTATTTTTTTTACTGCTATATAGTATTCCATAAAGGTATTCTGTATTTTCTGCTAAGCATCATAATATTTCTTTCTACATTTAGATATTTCACACCACCCCCTAGACTTGAATGCACACACACATGGCTTGAGATAAGCTTCTAATATTTTTCTGTGTGGATTATCCCAACACCATTTTTAATGGATCGTTGTTTCAAAGTGATTCCTTCCACTACCTCCATCTTGCACCAGATTCTCATGCATACTCAGGTCTGTTTCTCCCGATTATTTATTTGTTACTCCGTCAGTCAACACCACACTGATCTGAATGCTTGATAATCTGGTTGATCTGGTTTGATCTGGTTGACCAAAACACCCATCCTTATTTACCTTCTTGAAAATCATTAGTTCTTGGGGCGCCTGGGTGGCTCAGTCAGTTAAGTGTCTAACTCTTGCTTTCAGCTCAGGTCATGACCTCACAGTTCATGAGTTCGAGCCCTGTGTCAGGTTTGGCACTGACACAGCAGAGCCTGCTTGGGATTCTCTCTCTCCCTCTGTCTGTCCCTCCCTCCCTGAAAATAAATAAATAAATAAATAAATAAATAAATAAACTTAAAAAAAAAGAAAATCAGTTCTTCCTTCTCTTTACTTTTCTATATCAATTGAAGGGTCATGTTTTCAAGCTTTTTTCTTACCAATCTGTTGAAACTTCAAGTGCAGATCCACTGAATTTATTTATTACCATTGGGAGAATGCCACATTTATGATGTCAAGCCTTTCCTCACATCAGCACGGCATATCTCCCAATTTACACAGGCCTTCTTTTATATTCTTCTATAACATTATGTCTTATGTAAAGTACTGACATTTCTTATCCTTAGGTACATTATCATTGTGGTTGTCCTTTTGAGTGTTTATTTTTATTGCTAAAATATGTCAATGTTATTAATGTCTACATATTGGTTTTGCACCCAACAGCCTTGCTGAGCTCCTGAACAAGTTCAACATTTTCCTGTAGATTCTCTTGGGTTTTCTATTTAAACAATTATATCGTCTGCAAATAATGATGAACTTGTTTCTTTCTTTGTGAGTCTTATACCATTTGTTTGCTTTTCCTGTCTTACTGAACTGACCAGACCTTCAGCACAATGCTGAATTGAATCTACAGTAATGAGTGTTATTTCCTTTGCTCTTGATTTTTAAAAGTATGCTTCTAATTTTCACTATTATCATGATGATTATGGGATTTTTATCATTAGCCTTTATCAAGTTATGGAAATTTCGTTCCACTTCTGGTTTGTTAAGAGTTTCACTATGGGGCACCTGGGTGGCTCAGTCAGTTAAGCGTCCAACTCTTGGTTTCAGCTCGGGTCATGATCTCATGGTTCTTGGGATTGAGCCCCATGTGGGATTGTGGTGTGAGAACAGAGTCTGCTTGGGATTCTCTCTCTCCCCCTCTCTCTGTCCCTCTTTTGCTCTTGCTCTCTCTCTCTCAAAATAAATAAATATATTTTTTAAAAAAGAGTTTCACAGTATGGAGGTTCCTCAAAAAATTAAAAATAGAACTACCCTACCACCCAGGAATTGCACTAGGTATTTATCCAAAGGGTACAAGAGTGCTGATTCAAAGGGACACATGCACCCCAATGTTTATAGCAGCACTATCGACAATAGCCAATGTATGGAAAGGCCTCAAATGTCCTTTGACTGATGAACAGATAAAGAAGATGTGGTATATACATACACAATGGAATATTACTCAGCGATCAAAAAAAAGAATGAAATCTTGCCATTTGCAACAACGTGGATGGAACTAGAGTGTATTATGCTAAGCAAGATAAATCAGTCAGGGAAAGACAGTATCATATGATTTCACTCATTTGTGAAATTTAAGAAACAAAACAGATGAACATAGGGGAAGGGAAGCAAAACTAGTATAAAAACAGAGAGGGAGACAAACCATAAGAGTCTCTTAAATACAGAGAACAAACTGAGGGTTGCTAGAGGGGTTTGGGGTGGGGGGATGGGCTAAAGGGGTGAGGGCATTAAGGAGGGCAGTTGTTGGGATGAGCACTGGGTGTTATTTGTAAGAGGTGAATCACTAAATTTTATTCCTGAAATTATTATTATACTATATGTTAACTAACTTTGATTTAAATTTCAAAAAAATGAAAGTGTGTGAAGGATGTAAAAAAAAAGTTTCATTATGAGTGGGTGTTGGTTTTTATCAATATTTCTATTTTATTAAGATTATCATTAGCTCTTTCATCTGTTAATATAGAAGGTTACATTAATAAATTTGCCAATCTGCTTTTAATGGCTCCAGCTTGATCATTGCTGGATTCAACTTGCCAGTATTTCATTTGATCTATCTTGGTAAATGAGGCTGCTTTATAATATTCTCTCATTAATTATCCCTTTGGGTTGCTTTCCCATGTCTCTGCCTCACTGTCTTCCTTCGGTATTGTTCCCTGGAACTCCAGATTCCTCTCACTCTGTTTTGCACAGTAATTCAGGTCTCTCCCTCCCCTACAATGTCTCTCAGTAAGTTATCCAGGGACCTCTGTTGGCCACAAGTCTCTAAATCATTAGCCTCTAAACCATTTGACAGATTGAGAAGGAAAAGCACAGATAATTTAAAAGTCTGAAATGTAAGACTGACCATAATTTTCATAGAATTTCTGTCTTTTTCACGTTCTTAAAAACAGTGTGTGTGTTTCAAGGACTGAGAGTTCCTACTGGTTAACATGGACTTGATCATGGGTAGCTTATTCTACCTAATGTGTTTGATTGTCATCTGACAGTTACTGTTTACATTTGTTAGACTTGCATTGCCTGATATCACAGTTCAAAAAATGGAATCATTTCAAAAGTGGCTTGCAGAAATACAACAATAGTGATGAAAATAGAAAAAGTAAACCTCACAATATGAAATAAGGTCACAAATGTAAATAATGAATGGACTCTGTCATAAATACAAAGCTGGAAGCTGCAGGTCATGAGACAAGTGGACGATGGATGTGGATAATCTCACAAAAGCAGATAAAAAATAAATGAGAAAATAGCATGACAATGAAAGATAATCATTGAATGTTATTGGGTCAGTGAACCTGTTGTCCTAGTTCCCAGTTTATTATCTGCTAATAACATTTTCATCAAATAATAATAATCAGCTACCCAAACTACCACAGTATTTTCCAACAAAGCTTATTGACCTCACTTTTAAACCAGTTGACTATTTTTAGTACAAAAACGAAATCAGGCTTTCCAGTACAAATTGCCAAATTTGATGTTAAAGGTTGAAAAGAATCAAAAACTATAGTGTGCCCATTCCTCCTATACCCTTGCTGGTAAGACATGAAACCCGCTTCCAAATCAATGACAAATATTGTAGTTGGAAAGAAAGCAGGAAGAAATTGGTAGAATTCCTTTAACAGAACCACTGGATTTCTTATAATGTGACTGCCATTTAAACTCAATGACTGTTATAGGGGCGCCTGGGTGGCTCAGTCAGTTGAGCGTCCGACTTCGGCTGGGGTCATGATCTCGCAGTTTGTGGGTTCAAGCCCCGCGTCGGGCTCTGTGCTGACAGCTCAGAGCCTGGAGCCTGCTTCAGATTCTGTGTCTCCCTCTCTCTCTGCCCCTCCCCTGCTCATACTGCCCCCCCTTAAAAATAAATAAACATTTAAAAAAAATTTTTTAAGAAATTAAAAAAAAATCAATGACTGTTATGTACATATAACTAAGCAGACATTTTACTTTACAGTTTAATAACACTATGGGCATATCAGTTTTCTGTAGACATGCACCATATATGTGAGAGAGAAGTGCTCAATGACTTTTTGTCTTATTCATCATATGAAGCTAATTTTAAAAGAAGAGACTTCTGAGGCGCCTGGGTGGCTCAGTCGGTTGAGCGTCCGACTTCAGCTCAGGTCACGATCTCACGGTTCGTGAGTTCGAGCCCCGCGTCAGGCTCTGGGCTGATGGCTCAGAGCCTGGAGCCTGCTTCCGATTCTGTGTCTCCCTCTCTCTCTGCCCCTCCCCCATTCATGCTCTGTCTCTCTCTGTCTCAAAAATAAATAAACATTAAAAAAAATTAAAAAAAAATAAAAATAAAAGAAGAGACTTCTGGCTTAATTAATTAAAGATCAGCTTGGAAACTTTAGAAAGGTATGTTAGCTTCTACACCAATGTTCATAGCGGCATTATTCACGAAAGCCAAAAGGTAGGAAACCGCCCAAATGTCCATCGATGGATGAATGCATAAACAAAATGTGATATATGCATTGTATGGACAATGGAATATTATTCAGCATTAAAAATGAATGATATTCATTCATGTAGCATTCACATGCTACAACATGGATGAACCTTAAAACATCACGCTGAGTAAAATTAGCCAGACACAAAAGGACGAATTGTATGATTTGTATAATTCCTCTTAGATGAGGTACCTAGAGTAGGCAAATTTATGGAGACAGAAAGTAGAATTGAGGTTGCCAGGGAGCAGGGGAGGGAGGAATGGGGAGTGGTTGGAGTACAGAGCTTCTGTTTGGGATAATAAGTTCTGGAGACGAGAGTGGTAGTGATTTTGCAATGTTGTGAATGTACTTAATGTTGCTGAATTGCATACTTAAGATGGTGATGGCAGTAAATTTTATTTTATGTAATTTCACCACCATTGGAAAAAAAAAATAGATACAGTGAATTGGTACCGAAGAAGCTCCAGCCACGCGGTCAGCAAGGAAAGGCATCACTGTACAAATGAAAGATGTTCCTTCCAAATGCAGTACACCCTTCACTGGTGGAAAACAGTGGGGGTCCACAAGCATGCCTTCAGACCCTGAACTGCCTTTGAGCAACACAGCGGAAATTGTGAATACAAACTGTGGCCTCACAGTGTGAGTTTCCTCAGCCTCCAGGGCTGAAATCAAAGTGAGGTTCTGTTTTCCCACACTGAATTGCTCTGGCTGGCAAACCAAAAAGGCTTATATAGTGTTTTCAGACCATGGGGGAAGGGAAGGGGGAAAAAAAAATAGTTACCAACAGAGAGGGAGGGAGGCAAACCACAAGAGACTCAATCACAGAGAACAAACCGAGGGTGGATGGGGGGCGGGGAGAAGGGAATATGGGTGATGGGCATTGAGGAGGGCACTGTCGGCATGAGCACTGGGTGTTGTACGGGAGCCAATCTGACAGTAAATTATATTCATAAAAAAATAAAATAAGGGATAAAACCTTTTTAAATGACCATTTCTCCAAATACACGCGATGTGTCTTGGTAATACATTCAGGATTTTGAATAGTAAGGATCTTTGCCTTTAGGACCTAACCTGGAGATTTTTTAACGAGTAGGCATCAGGATATCTTAAAACTGAGCAAGTGGGGCAAACAGCTCCAGGGCTTAGAGCTTGACTTTTTCTCAATACCCAGTGATTTTCTTCCTTCATCAGGAATATCTTTTGCATTTTAAAAAATCACATCAACATGCCGCAACAGAACACGAAGAAATACCTTCGGAGCCAAGTGCCGCCAGAAAGAGGACGTGACTGCATCAGCTCCTGTCCCCCGGGTTGCGACCTTTAACCCTCCAGCGCTGGGTGGTGTTCAGCCTAGGCTGGCGTTCTCTGGTGAAGCACTGAAAATAGTCTTCAGAATGCTCTCCATAATTTCTGGATCTGCATTTGATCTGAAAAGCCAGAAATATCCGTCAAAGCTTCCCAACAACCTATAATTCTGAGTTAAGATTTTCCAATTTAGAAAACATAAAGAGTCGGGGGGGGGGGGAACCCGACAGCTCAAGCAGCCAGCCAGCCAGATATAGATTTCTTCGTGAATAATTTCAAACACTCTTTCTCTCTCGCAGATATGAACAGGCATTACCGCTATTCTCTTTTTAATGTGATTGTTACTTTTATATAAGATACACAGGCTCATGATTTAAAAGGTCACAGAGTTCTATAAAGATTCTAACAAAAAGTACAATTTCATGCTCTTCTCTTTGCCCCTAATCCCGTATTTCCAGAGGCGAGTCCTCTCAGATGTTTTACCTCTTTATTCTGATACTTCCCTATCTCTAGTCATATACTCATACTGTATTTTTTATTCTTCCATTTTAGATGTTATCTGTTGGCTTTCTGTTATGGAAAAAAAAAGAATTAGGTCCATGTACCCACACTCCTTTCCTCTCACACTTGTCTCCCTGCTTCAGTTATATTATCATTTTGGGTTAGGTAATCAGACAAGATGTACATCGACCGACTACAGACACGGTTATGTAACAGAATTGCTGAGCAAATGACATGACAGCTGTATCATGCAGTGTCCTTTGATGACATTTTCCTTTAGCACAACATTTTTGCTCTCTCCGGAGTCAATAAGGATTTCATTGCTTCATGTTCTATGTATTTATCACTACTTTGCTCCCAAGCTCTTCTCCGGGGGTTTAATCCTTGCCTCAATTTATTGGATCATGTCAGGTTACCCATCAGTTCCCATTTTTCTTGGGGAAGTCACTCCTGGAGCCCTCTAGCTTCCACCTCAGTCTGGCCTAGGTGTTCTCGAACATGATGTGCAGCTCTTGTCTGGAGATTTTTCCTTCCCCATTTTCTTTTGGATTCCGTTTGTCTCTCCCTTGCGTCCCCAGATCTTCCTCTTTATTGGTTGCTTTCTTGTTTGGATGGAGCATCCTGTGGTAACTTTCTTAGATGGAAAGCACATTTTTGGAGACTTTGCATATCCATAATTGTCTTTATTTTACCCTCATCCTAACAGTTGAGCTTGGGAAGAAATTCTTTTTTTTTTTTAATTTTTTTTTCAACGTTTATTTATTTTTGGGACAGAGAGAGACAGAGCATGAACGGGGGAGGGGCAGAGAGAGAGGGAGACACAGAATCGGAAACAGGCTCCAGGCTCTGAGCCATCAGCCCAGAGCCCGACGCGGGGCTCGAACTCCCGGACCGCGAGATCGTGACCTGGCTGAAGTCGGACGCTTAACCGACTGCGCCACCCAGGCGCCCCGGGAAGAAATTCTATATGAGAAATTATTCTCCTCAAAATTTTGAAGGCACTTGTTCCATTGTCTTGTACCCTCTAAGGTTGCCATTGAGAAATCTGATGATATTTTGATTCTTAATCCTTTGGATATGGACCTGCGATTTTTCACTCCCTCAAAAGCAGTAGGGGTCTTCTGTCTGTGCACAATGTTCTGAAATTTGTTGACATTCATTCATTTTCTTGACATTTGTGGGTGTTTTTAACTGAATACTTAGATCCTGAAGTTTGCAGAGATTTTCTTGAATTATTACTTTGATCATTTTCTCTTGTCTCTTTCTTGGTCTATTTCATTCTAGATCTATTAGTCAGACATTGTACCTACTGGTCTGATCATCTCTAATTTTCATGCTTTTTAACCACCTCTCATCATTTCTTTTTATCCCACTTCCTATGAGATCTCTTTCACCTTTATTTCCAGCTCTCCTATTAATGTTTTACTTTCACTGTCATATTTTTATTTCCAAAAGTTCTGTTTTGTTCTTTGAATAGTCTTTATAGCCTTCTGTTCTTATTCTGCATATCCTGGATCTTCTTAACTCTCTAAAAAATATTAATAAGAATATTTCCCAACTTTTCTTCTGCTCCCTGCGTTGTCTTTTTAGCTTTCCTTTCTTTCCTGTTTGGTTGCTTTAGTCTGTGGTGTTAGAAGCATCCTTCCAATTCCTGATGCTCATTGGCTAGCGGTTCACATTAAAAGTACAGCATCTTGGGGCGCCTGGGTGGCTCGGTCGGTTAAGCGTCCGACTTCGGCTCAGGTCATGATCTCACGGTCCGTGAGTTCGAGCCCCGCATCAGGCTCTGTGCTGACAGCTCAGAGCCTGGAGCCTGTTTCAGATTCTGTGTCTCCCTCTCTCTCTGCCCCTCCCCTGTTCATGCTCTGTCTCTCTCTGTCTCAAAAATAAATAAACATTAAAAAAAAAAAAAGTACAGCATCTTCTTGGGCTATTAACCTGACTACAGGCTTCTAGAAACTAACTAAAAGCAGAAGTGAGTGGGTGGATGGGCAGGCTGAGTGCCTTTCAGTATATAAAGTTTCCTTTATACTCCTGTTTCAGCATGCAATCTCTCTCTCTCTCTGTCTCTCTCGTCCAACTCTTGAAAGAATGAACATCCAGTCTATTTCCACAGCAGGAGAGGAAGTTCCTCGCTGAATGGCTGCTTCTTGTAAAGCCTTTCAAACAGTATCCAGCTCTACCTGACACACTTTCCCCAAATCCCACTTTCAGAGATATTTAGTATCTCTAAGTCCTGAGCAGTCCTGCAGTGTGGGCTGGCTTGCTTCTGGGAACTCCCCACTTCCCGGCTCAGGTTTCAGCTTTCTTGGGTCTGCTTTGTCAATGACTACCCATCCACATGCTCCCTAGTTTCCAAAATGCTGTTGTTGTGTTCTCCATTATCTTTGTCCTCGTGGATTTATGCTTTAAAAAAAAATCCTTCCACCAACATTTAAGAAGGGTTTCAAAAAGGATAGAGGTAAATACATATGTTCGATCTGTCATATTTAATCAAGTCTTTCCATTTTTAACGCTGGTGTTTGTGTTAATGATTTTATAATTTAAAAAACTTACTGTACCCAAAATTACGTGTGCATCTGAATCCCTTTGGTCCTAGAGGGGTAATTTTCTTGGTCTAGCAGCACTAACATCAGCTGGGGATGTGTTAGAAATGCACATTCTTAGGCCCTACTCTTGACTGACTAAATATTCTTATATTTAGAATATTCTGAGGGCGGACCCCAGAATTCTGTTTGAACAAGCCTTCCAGGTGGTTCAGATACTTGCTAGAGATTGAAAATTACTGTCACAGGTTAATTGAGATATTCTAAACATTTGAGAAACACTACCTTACTCTCAACCTCAGCTCCAGATCTGTCTTCACCTCCAAACCCACAAAGTGCCCAGCAGACTAAAAGGACTGTTGGATATGACTTCCTCTGGCAAGACCCGTCCTCCAGAGAAAATTTTCATGGATTTAGATGCTTTTCTCTTCCATGACACCCAGCTGTTTCCTGCCTCTTGTGGCTCTTGGACTGGGATTCCTGAGTCCCGAAACATTTGCAGGCCAAATGCGGTGGGAGAAGAAAACACAGCTGGAAGCAGAGAAGTTTGGAGAGGAGGGATGTAGCAGGACCTTATCCCTGTTCCACATGTCAGTCAACAGCAGGTTGGGAAAGGGGCCTCCAGGTTCCCTCTGGGCATCTCAGCGAAAAGGAGCATCCTTGTTTTAGACCTTCTGGTGGTTCTGCACCTGCCGTTGCCCTCTGCCCACCTTCCGAGCTGAAGATGCTGCCAACCATCTCAGCCACCTCAATCTGTCCCCACCCCACCCATCTGTGTGACTGCTCTGAGTTCCCCAGTCTGTGTCTCCCCTCCTTACCTTATCTACTTCCCTTTCCCAGCCTCGCTGATGATCTTTGCGTGTTTTCCTTTGGAGCCATTCCAGGAGCTCCCCTTTGAGCTCTCTCCATGGCATGGCTAACACTCCTTTCCACCTCCCCTCCCAGGTATGTCTTCACTGTCATTTATACCTTTGAAGCCTTGATAAAGATTCTGGCAAGAGGATTTTGTCTAAATGAGTTTGCTTACCTGCGAGATCCTTGGAACTGGTTGGATTTTAGCGTCATTACCCTGGCGTGAGTATTTCTCCGTGCTGATGTTTATGTTTGCATGGGGCTTCTGGGTGGCTTGCACTCTGGGGATGTTTCTTCACCTCTGTCCAGCTTCGTCATTTGGAACTTCACAGCCTGGGGTTTCCTTGCCACTAAATGTTGCTTTGGGAGTCACTTTCCAGGGTTAGTCCCATACCTTCGGGGAGAAGTCAGAGACCTCAACTCTGAGCTGATAAATGGCCTATCAAAGTGAGTAGACACGGTTCAGCCTTGCACCTACCTGACCTGAAGATGTTTGCCTGAGTGGGTGGAGAAGATGCGTGTCTGAGGAGACCGGCTGGCCAAGCCCACATGCTTGACTATTCATCCATGCATGTAGTACCCAGAATGCTCTAGATCATAATGCATCTTCTCACAGGGGCCATTCTAAATGATATTGCAATAATTAAATCTGTGTCTCAGTCTATAGGTGGACGTGCCATTAGATTTTGTGTCTATTCTGGGTCCCACTGAGGCTCTCGTTACCCCAAATTGTCCTTATTTATGCTGCATGCATTCCCAGGACCCTGTCCTTGAAGGTACTGACTGACTTCTGGTCCCACAGATACATTGGCGAAGCGATAGATCTCCGAGGGATATCAGGCCTGCGGACATTCAGAGTTCTTAGAGCCTTAAAGACAGTTTCTGTGATCCCGGGTGAGCAGCTTTGACCACCACATGTATTCATAGAGCATATGCTGGTTTCCACAGCCTGACGTCCGTCTTTGATTTTTGTAAGAGCCCTATAAAGTGCCGGGGCATGAACTGTTGTCCCCCTGTAAAAGACAAAGGAACTGAGGCCCAGAGAGTAGAAAACACAATCCGAAGTCCTCATCACTATTAAGAGGCAAAATGTGACCTGGAGACCTGATGTCCCAATTCCTAGGCCAATGCTCTGTGCACAGTACCTGACGGACTCACCATCGACAAATGACAAGGTCATGTCGTCATTTTGTGTTCCTGTTGTGGGCTTCAGACAAGCGTCCAGTTGGAGGTCCTCATTTACATCCTAAACCAAAGGTGTAAACTTGGAAATAGGGAGGAAGGGAGCAGGCAGTCCTAGGCTCTAGTGGGTGTGTTTGCCATTTCCGTATACCTGAAAGCTTGAGCGACAGGCCTGTCTTGGGGCCCACAGAGAGAAAAGGATTGGGCAATTCTTGATCACAGAGAATTCAGAAACAAAAGTAGTTCACAACGCTTGTCTCCTTTGGCCTTCAAACCTCTGTTGTCACCAGTATCTCAGGGATGTGCCTCATCGTCCGCTGAGTTGGTGGAAAGGATAGTGAGTCCAGAAACCAGGCAAAGCTTAAGACAGCTTCCACCTTGTGGCCTGTTGGATTATCTCCCTTCCCTCACCCCTGAGAATCCATGCTCTTATCTGGAAAACAGAAACGCTCAAACTATGGGTGAAGTCCTTTCTACCATTCTCTGTCCGGCTCTGCAGGGAAGGATCGGAAAGTCTTTGCCAACTTCTGCTGGATAAACTTCCTCACTTAGTGCTGCCACTTAGTGTCTCTCTCACCTAGTCTTAGCCAGGAAAACCCTGAGTGTTGTTTACAAGACCTGTCCTGTCCACACTCCACCTCCTGTCTCACCTCTCTCCTATATCCACCTTGCATCATGTTCTAGAATCCACCTGTGGTTCCATAAATGCTCCCTGCCTTTGCTCATCTCCCAGCTCTTGGCCATGCTGCTCCTCTACCAAGAGAGCCCTTCCCCTCTTCACTCAACTAATATTCCTTCCTCGGGGCTCTGCCAAGATTTGACTTTCTCAAGGAAACTCTCTAGTCTCCCTCAACTTCCCCACACTCCATATCATCCCAACCCATCCCCACCCCAGGCTTCAGGTAGGGGTTGCCTCTGTGTGTGCCCACCTGCTCGATAATGCTATGGCACTTCCCCTCAGTTGTCAGACAACCCCACCACATGCCAGTGCCTTAGCCCCTCTTCAGCTCCTACCCCAGGGGCCAACACAGGTAGCGCTCAATGGGTTATTTGTTAACCAAAATGACAAGACAAGCATCAGTCCCAGACTTCGCCCCTCCTCAGAGTTCTTTCTGCTACCTGTGAAGCTACTCTCTCAAAGAAGCTGATTTCATTTGCCATGGCCACAAATCCTCCCTCCTGAACCTTTACTGCCAGCTGTGCTTGTCCCTGAGGCAGCTCCTTCTGATTAGGTTTTCCCTTTCTCTCTCTGTCTCCGCCATCTCTCTCTCAACACACACACAAAGGTCCGTGTGCCCCCAGCCTCAAGCTGCCTCCCAGAAATGAAGTGAGTATAGAAAAACAGATGTCAAATTATTAGAGTCAAATTAGAAGCCTCATGTCTAGTCTAGTGCCTGAAACATAGCAGGTATTCAACAATTATTTTTAAAATTGAATTTCTACTGTCAGAAGTGTATTATATTAGTCTTATGATGATAAGAAATATATCACTTGGGTCTCAGTTGTCTCATCTTTACAATGGGACAATAATCTCTGCCTCTGTCTCAGGGCTATTGCGAGGCTTAGATGAGGAGCCGGGCTTGGAACTGCCCCAGGGTTTGTAAAGTACCTCACACTTATACATGGTGGAAGGACAGGATGGTTAAGATGCAGACATGCCAGTGTTCTGTGTGTGTGGTACGTCATCCACGTGCAAGTGTTGCTATCATCTTCCCACAGGGCTGAAGGTCATTGTGGGAGCCCTGATCCACTCGGTGAAGAAACTGGCGGATGTGACCATCCTCACCGTCTTCTGCTTGAGTGTCTTTGCCTTGGTGGGCCTGCAGCTCTTCAAGGGCAACCTCAAGAACAAATGTGTCAAGAATTGTACCGCTCTCAATGAGACAGGCAATTATTCCTCTTATGGAAAACATGAGTGGAACTTCTGCCAAGAGGATGAAGGTCTGGTTGGCAAGGAGGGTGAAGCCCCTGCATACCTACATAGAAATATATTTTTGACTCCTCTTTCCTGCTTAAATGGTTCTCTTGAGCTATATTTTACTTTGGGGTCCCCATTTTCTGTTGCCCATGCCCTATTTACAAGGAAATGAGCTATGAACCTGGGCACAAGTCATTCTGCTGGGGGAGGCTCAGACTGAAGTCACTGCTCCGCTTTTCTCTTCCAAGATGGGACTTTTCTCCTTCCGAATGTCCCAGTGTGCCCACTGAAAGCACATAGCCAAGGGAATGCATCTTGCTCAGGCAGAAGATTTGAGAAGTGTTGCCTTTACCACACAAGGCTTGAGCTAGAGGGTTCAGAAGCATATGCAAGGCTTTCATTTCTTCCTTTCTTCTGCAGATTTCTACTACAATAAGCCAGGCACTTCAGATCCCTTACTGTGTGGCAATGGATCTGATGCAGGGTGAGTGCCCAACCCATGACAAAGCACCAATGCCCAGAAGTCCTTCCTCCTTGTCATCATCATTTTCTAGACAGGGACTGGTCTTCAGATCCCAAGGAAGGTGTAGAAATGAATAAGTCATGGCTTTTGTCATCCCAGGCTCAGGGGGAGGGAGTGTATGAGTTAGCTTTTGCCATGTAACAAATAGCCCCAAGATTTCTGTGGCTTAAAACACCAGCTCAGGATTCTGCACATCAGCATGTTGAGCTGAGATCAGCCTGGTGTTTTGGCATTGACTGAGTTTAATCATACATCTGCAAATAATGGACAGATTAGCAGGGGGCCAGCAAATCTAGCTGGTCTCAGCTGGGGTGGCTTCTCTGTTCCATGTGGTCTTATACCCCAGCATGGTCTTATTCTCATGGCAGAGGCAGAGTGCCAAGAGAAAGAGGGGAAGTATGCAAGGTTTCTTGGAACCTAGGTTTAGAAGAGGCACAGTGTCACTTCTACTGCATTCTGTTGGCCAAAGCAAGTCACTGCCCCGTGCAAATCCAAGCGCTGGGGAGATAAACTGTACCTCTTGATCAGAGGAGATGCAGCATCCTATTGCAAAGAGATACAGATACGGGCAGGGAAATCGGCGTGGCCATTTTGGTAATCTACCCCAGGAAGAAACTAATACTCATTAAATATGTTTTGTGTCAAATGTTTTACATTTAATCATCACAACTCCATCACATGGGTTTCATTATCCACACATGACAGAGGAAGAAACCTGTGTATGACACTTAGCCATTTCAAATTCTTACAGAGGCCAGATACATGACAACAAATGAGAGGATTAGGCTGGGTAGGAACCGAGCGATGACAGTTTGTGCCCCATCCAAAAGGGCCAGCCACCACCCAGTCCGGCTTTGGGTTGCCATGTGGAAATGTTGGTCCATTGCTTCCAGCTCTTCTAACTTTTAAAAGAGAGATAAGGAATTTAGATTTTTATGTGAAATCTCCCAACTACAAACATTGGCTACCAATTCCAAAAAATGTCTACATATTGTGGGCCAAACAAAATATTTCTGCAAGCCAAATTCAGCCTGCAAGCTGCCAGTTTGTGAGCTCTGATGCATATACATAAGGATGCTACCCTGTGAAGAAGCAGTACTGTGCTTGAGACTCCATGGGCCGGGGAAACACAGTGAGGTGATGGTGGGAGGCAGGGCAGGAGGCCAGGGAAGATTTCCTAGAGGTGGTGGTCGAGGGGAGCATTGAAGGGCAGGCAGGGTGTCTCCAGTTTGGTTGAACAAGAGATGGTTTGGATGGAGGCCATTCCAGGTGGCAGAACAGAATGTGAGACAAAGCAAGGGGCACGGGGTCCCTTCAAGCTTGCCTGATGCTTTGACCACTGGAGCGGGCATGAGCAGAAAGTGTTCAGGCCACAGATCAGCAAGGCTCATCTTTCCCATCTCCACAGCTGGGGATCCGAAGCCCTGAGCCCAAATGACCTCACTCCCTGAAGGGCTAACAACTCCATATTGCCCATGTGGAGCTGAGGGAGACCTATATAGAGCTTTGCCTTGATCTGCTCACTAGAAAAACAATCTCAGATAGAGCTGAAGGATGGAGGTGGAGAATTTGACCAACATCAGCTCCTTGGCCTCTTTCTTCACAAATGCACTTGGCATTTGGTTCTTTGGCTCAGGGATGGGGTTGTTCTGATATCATTTGCCTTTGGCTTAAATCTAAACTGAAGGCCCCCTCAATTCCTTTTCTTGTCTGGATAATGGCATTTCTCATGGCGATGGCTCCAGAGTAGCCCAAGCTACTGTGGTAAAGTTATGGGGTTCATCCATAGCCCCCCAACCCAGCTCCAAAAAAGGCCAGATGTCCTGCTGGGCAGGTCCTGGCCAGGAGATAAAGGGGTGGATAGGGCTGGGAAGGCAAGAGAGGCCCATTCAGGATGATGGGTGGAGTGAGACTTGAACAGCATCCTGTGATGACAGAACCTATGTCCTGTGCTGGGTCACAGAGAAGCCAGAGCCCCGAGCAAAGGCCCGCATTGACCAGTGGCACTGTTCTCAAAGTGGAGACCAAGTACTAGGAAACACTTCATGATTTCCAGGATTCTTTCACATATGTTCTTCTAGTCCATTCTTCTGGTCAGTGCAGGTTAAAAATAACAGGAATTTTCATCTTCATTTTATATACAATATTTACGATGCTGAAGGCACCATGCAAGAACCTTTGTACTGTGGGCTCACTTAATTCTCAGAGCAATTCGTTGTTGATGTGTAACAGCTGTAGTGGGGTTTAATGGAAGACATAGACATACGGCTACCCTTGGAGTTAACAAGCAGACCTACAGATAACAGGTTGATTAGCTCCTCAGAGGGCAAAACAAAAGACTGTCTGTCTTTAAATGTGGGCCTATAGAGTCCAGGAACTCGCAAATCTCCAACCGAGATTGAAGATAGAGTTGGGATTAATCATAGTCAAGTTGCTGGGACCCTAATCAACTGTATGGGTCCCAGGATTATGTGTTTGCATGGATGTCTGGGATAAGGACAGCCCCTGAGACTGGTGTTGGTGGAGGCATGCTGGAGCAATAGAATCCCAAACTCCAAACAAGGAATTACTGTTTTCTCAGCAGAGTCATCCCACTGGGGTGGGTGAGAGCACCTCACATGCCTTGAGCTTAGACAGACTTCTTTACATCAACTTACTCCCTTATCGTGAGAGAGTAAAGAGGTAGTCCATCACTGCCCCCCTCAGTACTCACGTGGTTATCTTCAATTTGGCCTTCCTTCATCAGTCAGTCTTCATAGGCTACTTGACAGATATACTCCTCCTTTTAAATAAATACACTGGCATCTATATGGTTTCAGGCAGCTGACTTCCTTTTTCTGAACCTCAGCTTCCACATCTGTAAGAAAGGATTGTTAAGGTAATTAAATTATAGCATTTGTAATGCACTTAGGAGAGAGAGGGGCACATAGTAAGTGCTCAGTAAGTGGAAAGTATCGTTTTCATTATTACGTATAATTGGGGAGTGAGCTTGACTCCCCAGTGTGAGTCCTTTGACGGACAGGTTGGCAGGTGATGCCAGACGGCTCAGGTCTTAAGTCTGCATTATTGTACTGACTCTCCCTCCCCTGGTATGAACTTGCAGGGAGTTAGCCACCTTATGGGATCATGTCGAGGCAGTCAGCTGGCCTTCCCCGGCCGTACCCCTCTGCATGAAACTCTGAAGTGAAAGTATTACCATCCCCATTTAAATGTGCAAGAGAAACTGAGCCTTAAGGAGATCAAGGTCATCCAACTGATCAGAGGGAGGCCAGGTCTTGAGTTCCAATCTTTGACTTCAACGCCTATGGTCTTCCTACAGCCCAGGCTGCCTTGCCCCCAGTAAACAGAGGGGCTGTGCAATTGATGACCTTCTCTATTCTTGCTGCAGCCATTGCCCTGAAGGTTATTTCTGTCTTAAAACATCTGACAACCCAGATTTTAACTACACCAGCTTCGACTCCTTTGCTTGGGCTTTCCTGTCACTGTTCCGCCTCATGACACAGGATTCCTGGGAACGCCTCTACCAGCAGGTATTGAGCTGCACGCCCCCCTACGGACTTGGTTGGAGGCCGGGGAGTCAGATGCATGCCTACATTTTTCTTAGAAGAGTCTGACAATGTCGGGGGCCCATGTACTCTGGATACAGATCTCTCTTCTTTCTCTTGAATCTGCAGACGCTGAGGGCTTCTGGGAAAATGTATATGGTCTTTTTCGTGCTGGTCATCTTTCTGGGGTCTTTCTACCTGGTCAACTTGATCTTGGCTGTGGTCACCATGGCATATGAGGAGCAGAACCAGGCCACCATTGATGAAATTGAAGCCAAGGAGAAAAAGTTCCAGGAGGCCCTCGAGATGCTCCGGAAGGAGCAGGAGGTCTGTGAGGGGTGGACGCTTTGTGAAATCTGCTGCAGGCTGAACGTTCTTGGGGAGAGGTCTGGAGAAGCCACTTACATTAAGGCTGTAAGAACTGTAAGAACGATTTATTGTACCTCAAGCACCATCTTAGGTCAGGTTTTCTCAAAAAGGGAACTTGAATCAAGATCTTGTGCAAGTGATTTATTGAGGGGTGCCCTCAGGAAAAGGAGAAAGAAGGAAGCAGGACAGGAGATGAATTAAACTAGAAAGTGGCCTCAGGTAGAGACCACCTTCAGCCTGATCCCATGCAGAGTTCTGGGGCATGACTAGTACCACAACGTTAGCCTCTCTTCAGACAAGGGGGCTGGCATTTTACACCCCTATGCCCGCCCCCAGCCAAATGTACGATGAAAGGAAATATTCTGCAGGGTGCTGTAGCTGTGATCCATTAACAGCTAACACTCAAGCTGCTGAAGATGAGTGTACTGACCTGGTAAAAGGGATTTGGGCAGGGAATCAGCAGGACACATTACACGGTGTAAACGAAAGAGATGACCCAGAGGTGGCCCTTCCTGCCATGCCTCAATCCCACCACCACCCAGGTCCTAATCCTGACCCTCTCTGTCCTAGATGCCCTCACCTCCGTGACATCCCACGACTGAGGGGCACATTTACGCAAAGCTCAAGCACATATTGTTGGCTGCAGCTGCTGTTCTCTCTCTTCAGGTGCTGGCAGCACTGGGGATTGACACAGCTTCTCTCCATTCCCACAATGGGTCACCTTTAGCCTCCAAAACTGCCAGTGAGAGAATGCCCAGGATGAAGCCGAGGGTGTCAGAGGGCTCCACAGATGACAGCAAATCACCCCAATCTGATCCTTACAACCAACGCAGGATGGTAAGGAGCTCAAGTTCGTGTTCTAAAGATTACCCGCCTTTCCTGGGTGGCGCAGTCGGTTAAGCGTCCGACTTCAGCCAGGTCACGATCTCGCGGTCTGTGAGTTCGAGCCCCGCGTCAGGCTCTGGGCTGATGGCTCAGAGCCTGGAGCCTGTTTCCGATTCTGTGTCTCCTTCTCTCTCTGCCCCTCCCCCGTTCATGCTCTGTCTCTCTCTGTCCCAAAAATAAATAAACGTTAAAAAAAAAAAAAAAATTTAAAAAAAAAAAAAAAAAAAAAAAAAAGATTACCCGCCTTTGCAGCCGCCACGGACAATAGGTTGGATTGGGAAGAGGTTTGTAGCAGGCAGACAGCAGGAGGCTCAAGATGGGGAGGATGTTTTAGTAATCCAGACAGCACATCGACCCCCCCCCCCCACCACACGGTGGCCTAAACTAAGAGAGGGGCATCGTGGATACGGAAAAGGGGTGGATTCTGACTTTTACTGGGGGTAGGGGACAATGAGACTGGGACTGTGGAATGTGGAAAAAGGAGAGAGGAGTCCAAAATGACTCCCAGTTTTCAGAATTGGGCAATCAGATGGGTATGATTCTAAGGGAGAAGCACCGGAGGAAGAAACCAGGTTTGTAGGGAAAGTGGTGAGCCCATATTGGACATGCTGACCTTGAGGTGTCCATGGACCTGTGGACAGCAAGCGTTAGCTTCCTTCTAACACTCTGATCTGCAATTCTGTTTGTGGTGCTGAAATCATTTACAAGCTTCTTTCTGACTTTTTGCCTCAGCCCCCACAACCCAGACTCTCACCTGTTGCTGGCAAAGAAGAGTACAGCCCCCATCTCTGAGATACAGTCCAGCCTCGGAATAACTTCAGAACCTCACTAGACCCTGTAACAATTCTGTCCACCACCCAAATCTTCTGCATCCCACTCCAAGATTCCCTAGCCTCACCAAGTTTCCTCCCATCACCTCTCTCTCTCTTGGAAGTCCTGTGTATGGCAAACACGTCCTTTCCAGAGGCCTAAGAGATCATAATCCCTTTGTGAAAGAGCAGTTCCCACACTAATAGTATGGAAGAGGGGATCAACTGGCTATTTGTCAGGCCTCCTGTCCCTCAGTTCCCTCTCAGTCTCTTTTCATATGCTCATCTGAAGGACATTCTACTTTTTATAATACTGTCTCTATAATCCCCAGACTTATGTGTGCATATATGTACACAGATATACTCACATGCACACTGGCCTCAGTGATATCCACACTTCCTCATTGATCAGATTCTGTGCCCTTCCCTTCCTTGTTCTGCCTGTTTTGAGCAGCACCTGGCATGCACGGGGTACAATTCAGAAGTCATTTCAAAGGGGATTTCACTAGGGCTCTGACAATCACAGGACAGACTGAATCATAGCCTCCATGGAAATGTCGATGATACCGCGAATCGGGCTTTAACTCCCCTCATACAGTCAGCCTCACATAAATTAGCACCTGGCTGTCCAATAATTGGACACAAACACACCAGATGGACATGTGTGCTCATCTCTCCAGCTAGGTTTACCTTCAAATGGGCAAAAGAGGAACTGTGTCTTGTTAATTCAACAACACTAGGTGCATGATGTGCACCTAGAGATGACTGATGGTCCATTTCCCAAGGACTTCCATTTGGTGGAGGAGGCAGCGATGTAAACAACTGTGTGCTATATACTATATTAGGGAAACATACATGGTGTTTTGGGAATAGAAGAGGAAGCATCCACGCTTATGGGAGTGGAGGTGTATCAAGAAAGACTTCACGGAGGAGGAGTTCATTGAGATGAATAGTAAATAGTGAGTAGGGGTTCCTCTAATAACTGAGGACTGCAGGGGAGGGTGGGGAGGAGTATTTTCCAGGCCTCAAATAGAACGTATATGTGCCAAAGCAGGGAAGCACCCTTTGGGTACCTCTTTAATGCTAACTAAAGGATTGAAATTCATTCAAGAGGGCATACCCTTCCTCTTTTCCCAGGTGCGTTCCTGTGGTAAACAGACCATCAGCAGTGTTTATATAAAGTCATTTTCCAAACAGCAGCAATGGGTGAGAGGTTAGGGGTAGCAAACAACAAGAGACACAGCAGAGGTTTCAGGGAACCCCCAAGACACAAGTTGGCCTGCTTGGATGATGCATTTTAAGACAAGTCTAGCACTTAGATTCAGAAGTCATTGGCCACCATTGGTCAAACAGGTTAATTCTGAAATATTAATTGGTGGCCAGGGAAGCACCACCTGTCAAACATGGAACCAAAATTTTCTTCTTAGTTTGTTTCATTTGTTTGCTTACTGCCCACTTGCAAATAACTCAGCCATCCCATTTTTAATAAGAATTTGCCAATTCTACTCCTTTACTTCAAAAGTGGGAAGGATTCGTGGGGTTTTATGAGTTTCATAATCCTTGGACATATATTCTAGGCAAAGAATGCTCTGTTTATGATACCAGGATTGCAATGATAGTTGCTGAACAGTGTCGGGCTCCAAATAATCCAAAAAGGAAACTTCAGTTCTGTGGGATAGGGGGATAAGTAAGGAGGACTCTAATTGACAAAATGTCCCAACTTTAGTAGTTTAGTAAATAAGAGGAATTAAGGAAGGGGGAACATTCAGCAGTATGACAAAGTTTGGTAGCAGCTCAGCATGTAGATGTCTAGAAATAGATCATATGGCTTAGAATAGAACTGATAACTTGTTATGGTCAGGCTCCCACAGTGGTCATGGGCACTGGCCAACCCAGCATACTCACCCTCCAGGGGCTCTAGGCCTGTGAATTAGCTCCTTTTCTCTGGCAACTGTAAGCCTCGCCATTCCCTCAGTGGAAGATTTTGATGGGAAATGTTTATTGATCTGGAGGCATGGCATTATTCTTCCAGGAAATTAGGCTGCAACTCTCCCTTCAATCTCCCCATTGTTGACTATTCAAAGTTTGCCTCAAGGGATCTTGGAAGCTCATTACATTACAAAGCTCTTGTCTCCTCCTGCACCACACAAACTCTCACATTTGTATAGGCTGGATCTAATGAATTGCAGAACCTAATTTTCAGACAATAAAGTGCACTTGTTCATTCAACAAACCGTTTACCGAGCTTGTTCCAATACTGGTGTGCATAATAGTCTCCTTAGGTCACAGCTTTACTTGTGGAGCAGGGAATTTAAGACAGTTTTGTCCAGTCCTATGGGCTAAGGCTGTAAATAGCTGACTCGTCTGGGTGACAAGATTGTCTTCTGACATCCTTGGCCATCGTGACCTACTTGCTGATCTTAAGCACTCTGTAATCACTCTTGGCCTTTTCCCAGGCCATGTCAAAAATATTCTTTTCTCCTGTTCTCTTCCCATGTTTACCTAGAATACCCCTTGAATCTATGTCTTAAATTTTTTTCTGGAAGTTCATGAGAATAAGGGCAGGGAAATAGGAATGGGTGGAGGAAGTGTTGAGCCCCAGATATGCCTGCAGGATGAGCTTCCAGTCTGCCTTTTCTCCTGGTCCTTTGGGGCAATGCCCAGTCTTTCCTAGGTCTCACCTCTGGGAGGCGCCGGGCTAGCCACGGCAGTGTGTTCCATTTCCGGGCCCCTTGCCTGGACGCCTCATTCCCTGATGGGGCCACAGATGATGGAGTCTTTCCTGGAGACCGTGACAGCCGTCGGGGCTCCCTGCTGCTGGGTGGGGGTGCCGGCCAGCAAGGCCCCCTCCCTAGGAGTCCGCTGCCTCAGCCCTCCAACCCTGGCTCAGGACTTGGAGAAGACGGACACTCCACATTGCCCACTGGTGAGCTTGCTCCTGGAGGCATCGAAGTCTCGGTAAGTTCGTCAATGCTCCAGATCTCTTGAGCTGCCCTCCAGGTGAGGGCCAACAAACACTGAGTGCCACCCATGGAAGGCTCCTTTAGACAACATTGTGTCCAACATTTCCCCTCTATCCCCATTTTACAGACAGGGCAGGTGAGAGTCAGAGATACTGGATTTACCTGAGGTCAAACTGGTTTTCTGGTTTCCTCTGCAGTACAATAATACAAATTATTTTCCAGCTGATCCTTTTATTTTTTTTCTGTGTTCCTCTGTCTCCACTCACTATTACTGCTTTAGAGACAGGCCTGCCTGGTTCCTGGATGAGTATGAGAAAAAGGGAAGGTTCTTGTCTTTCTGCTTGTAGCTCTGTGCAAACTATGCTGGGTTTGGCCCATGGGACCCAGAGAAATCCTGGGAGGTGCCCTGGATAGATATTAGCAGAAGCAAAGTATCCCTTGCTTTACTCAGAGAAGCAATAACTTGCCAAAATGTACAAATTAGGCAACAGTGACTAACTGGTGTGCACTCTTCATAGAATAATCACAGAGTGCAATGGAAAACCAGGGACTCCTCATTGGATTGAGAGCTGTGATTTAATTTGAGCTCTCCCTTTAGTTTCAGTAATGATGCTTCCAGTGTTTTTCATTTGCCCTCTCTGGCTAGCCAGGGACCCAGAGCAGTTCTCAAACAGACTTGTAGACTAACCAGGATATGGCTCTCCTGACTTGGATAAGTCCTACAGGGTTACCTTAGCTCCATCTCTGATTGGATGCCATGTGATCCCAGCAAGAAACAGATACCACTCCAGTGGGCAATTGGGGGAGAGGTATGCACTGGGCTTTGAACTAAGAAGGGACAGTGAGGCACTTAGAGATGAGCAATGGTGGGAAGCTGTTATATGCTTAGGCTGAAGTGGTGAGGGGAAGGACCCGAACCAGAACCCAGAGAGAACTGGGTGGTCCCACAGAACTTGTGATCCAGGGGGGAGGTCAGTCACAGCGCTGCAGGGAAGAAGCCAGGCGATAGTCCCTCTCCTTCCAGACTCTGATCTTCTGTCTGTGCCTCCCATTGGCCAAGCCTGACCAGAACGAGAGAGTACAGACCACCTTCCCCAGGCACAGGGCGGGGTAGAGAAGGTGGAGAGTGGGTCTCCAAGAGCCAACAAAGAGTCATCAACAGAGTCCAAAAGTCAAAGCCAACCTGCAGACCTCTCTTGGAGTTGCTTTAACACTCCAGAAAACACCTCATTCAGGAATTTCTCCCTAGATTATCACCTCCCTAGATATTCTGACTTTGATTCATTTTAGTTAAGTTATTCAGCTAGTGTAAGATTAACTCTTTAAGCCCTCTGTGTCACGTGGACGTGGGTTTCAATCACAGGTTTGCCATTTACCAACTGAGTCACCTGTAACAAGCCCCTTAAATTCTTCAGGCCTCCAAGTCCCCCATTAAAAAGGTTTCTAAATAGCTGAAGGGTTAAATGGAATCATAAAGTGCCTGCACTGATACACATTTGCCTGAAAATAACAATAGCTATGCTAGCATCTCTTGTTGAGTCCTCATGGTTGAAAACTTTCTGAACATTCTTTATATGTATTAAAATACTTACTATCTACCTATGAACTTCACCTATGGCATGTGCTCATGCCTGCTGAATTTGGATTCTGAATGTGCAGTGCAGTGCCAGAATCAGCTTCTATGGGCCCCAGACTCCCCACATCTGGGGTAGTGTAGGACTAGAGTTAGAGCACAGAACCCAGATGGAACTTCCCCGGGAAGGCCCAAAGAGGGAAGGTTCAAAAGGGCTGTGTCAAACAACTATCACTGGAGAATCAAGACACACAAATATTCCCTCAGAAACAAAAGGACCGTGTGGAGCTGGAACTGAGTTATATGCTGGGGAGAGAAAGAGGCCTATCAGAAGGGAGGTCAAAAAAAAACCTGTCCTGGAAGAGGAATTCTGTCTGAACACCATATGCCCAGCGCAGACGAAGTCTTGGAATGACTTCCTGGCCCACCGCTCCTGCAGCTGTCACTTCCCTTTAGTAGAAACCTCAGAGACCCTTGAGGCAGCCCCATCCCCACGCTGCTGCCCAAGGACTCTGTCCTCAGGCAGGAATTAGCAGACCCTCAGGTGAGCCCAGGTTATAATATCAGCTACAAAGCTAGACTCTGCTTGCACCCCCAACTCTATGTCCTGGTCCTCATGCCTAAGCTCTTAACCCAAGTTCAAGAAGCAGCCCCATTTCCCAAATGGGAAAGCACAGCTACAGAGGAACAAAGCTTCACCAGGCAACTCACAACCACATGAGACGGGCCAATAAGGGGCTGAGTGACCCATTTTTGCCACTGATGACTTCAGGTTGGGGGAATATCCTGATTGTGTCCCAGCAGGCATTTGATGCAGGACAGAAGAAGGCTTTCTTATCGGCAGAATACCTGAATGAACCTTTCCGAGCCCAAAGGGCAATGAGTGTTGTCAGCATCATGACCTCTGTCCTTGAGGGTAAGTACTGCTCATTGGAATTTCCATCAACTGTGCTGTGATGAGTCTGCATTTGAGCAGCAGAGGGGATGCCCCAAATCTGTGTCAAATATATCACCCATCTGTGTCCTGGGATCCTAAATACTCCTCTTTCTTATGCCCTTGGTCCCATCACCCTTTATCAATGTGTTTTTTTAAATGTGGATAATTTTTCAAAAACAATAGAATCCAATGAGTTTGAAACACCCTATTCATCTCTTGTTTAAATTAACATCAGCCTCATATGTATTCATAAAACTAAATTTTAGAAAGTGATCTGGCAGAAACCAGAGAATTTCAAGCTACCTCAGGTATGCAAGAAATTTTACTGTCCTTAATTTTCAAATACGGTGAAATTATCCTGTCATTTTTCATGGTTGTAACTCGTATGGTTATAACTTAATTTTTGTCTCAAGCCCACATTATGCTGAGCATTGGAAGATAATTTAAGTAAATTAATCAGTCAATTTAACTAAATTCTTGCTAATTTAGGGCTCTATCAATCAAATGGGAGCCCATTCAGCCTCCTCAGGGATGTGTCTAAGTTCCAGTTGCTTCTACCAAGCCAGGGGCTGGAAGAAGGCAACAGCACTGGGTCATGGTCACCTGACACACAAGTTCCCAAAGAGCATGATTGTATCCTGTATTAAGGCCTGTCTTCTTATCCGGCCTTTATTTTGCCTCAGGGCATGGAAAATATGGCCTTTGTCTTGTCCAGCCATGTGTCTCCCCTAGACAAATTTAACGTGTACTGGGCTGAAGGAGGGAGGGGGAACTTAGATGCTGGTGTGTTCCTGAGAAAGGGCTCTGTGTGCTCCCCTCCCAGCCCTGGACTGAATCCTAACTGTGGGGGAGGGCATGGCGAAACAAACAAACAAAAAAAGATGTTTGAGGGATTTGAAAACAGAGCCAATCTATGCCTTACTTTCTAGGGGAAGTGAGAGGTGGCAAGTCTTAGAGAAAGACTCACATGCCCAGCATGGTACAGAAACTATACAGTAGAGAAGCAGGTGACCTACCTGGGTAGAGAAGGCCTGAGGCAGCCTCTGAGAGTGCCCCATGGCCTGCAGAGCAGGAAAGTAGCTAGGTGATGACCTTGCCCCACTTGAGGGTTAGGGAAGGTGAGTGAGAGGCAAAGAGAGAACAGCCATCTCTGTGGCTCTCCCACCAGAGACCACATGGGAACTACAATGACTCCAGTAAAATATACTTGGCAATGACCAAGGACCAGCCCAACACTCTTCCGACCCTGAGCTCTCCAGAACTCAGATGCAACCTCAGATAGTGATGTAATAGCAGACACTGAATTAACCAAAACAAGATCCCCAGGTTGAGGACTTGTGGTATATATTGAATTCAATTATGAATTCAAGTTACTTTTCTTGCATGCATGAATTTGTGCTTTGTGAAATGTATACATATTTCAGTAACAACAGTGTGTACATTTTTCTCATATTATTTATCAAAAATCATTTGCCATTGTAATAATGTCTGTATGCCTAACATTTTTTATGGCTGCATAAAATCTAACCATGCTATGCCCATGACTTTTTGTTGGCCAGGTGGGTTGCTTGGATTCTTTTTCCTTTTTGCTCTTAGCCATCAGACAGTTAATGTTAAAAACAAACAGCTTGCTTTTTCATTTATTCCCCAGAATTATCAAGCTTCCTCCTCCTCTTTTTTTTTTTTCTTTCATTTGTTTACTCTTCAACAAGCATTTGACAAACACCTGCTATGTGTCTGGCATTACTCCGGTGCTGGGAATTCAGTGGTGAACAAGATAGAAGCCTGCACACATGGAATCTACATTCTGGGGGGCGGGGTATACAGATAAACCCAAACAGAGATTCAGGTGGGGATAATAGTAGGAGGAAAAAGAAAGTAAGGTAGGAGATGGAGAATAAGGGACTGCAGAGGGGCTGCTTCAGATAAGGGGGATGTCGAAGGCCGTTCTCTCTAGGGAGACCAGAAATCTCAATGAAGTAAGAGAAGCGGTCTTATGAGAACCTACAGGACAGAGTTCCATGACAGGTGAAGGGCAAATGCAGTGTAGTTGGCGGGAATGAGACAGGAACGAACAAAATGAATGTTCTAAACACAACCCGATTCAGGTAAGAACAAAAGAGATCTCTGAATCAATGAGAAGCAACAGAGTATAATAGTTAAGAACACAGACCCTGGAGCCTGACTGCCTGGGTTTGCATCTTGGCTCTGCCACGTTGGGTAAGCTGTGCAACTTTGGAGCTCCGTTAACTTCTCTGTGCTTCCAGTGCCTAACCTGTAAAAGAGTGAATATGTGTTTATCTTCTAGGGTTTTGTGAGGATTAAGTGGGTTAGCATAAGTAAAGTGCTTAGATCCATGACTGGCACTTGGTAAATATTCAGCAGATGTTGGCTATTCTTTTTCTTTTCTAATATTTATTTATTTATTGGGCGGGGGGGGGGGGGGTGGTGGTGGCAGAGAGAGAGAGGAAGAGAAAGAATCCCAAGCAGGCTCCACACTTTCAGCTCAGTCTCACAAATCATAAGATCATGACCTGAGCTGAAATCAAGGGTCAGACGCTTAACTGACTCAGCCACCCAGGTGCCCCAGACGTTGGCCATTCTTATTTGCTCGGTTGTAAATAAGGGCAGAGATGTGTCTGTTTTGCTCACAGCTGGATTTCCAGTACCTGAAAGGACAGTGCGTGGCATATAGTAGGCATTCAACAAACAGTTGTTGGTGGATGAGAGTGACGTTTGGGGGTGGTGCTCATTGCAATGACCTGAACTGATAAACAGGAAGAGGATAAGGAATGGTCAGATATCCTGAGGTAGGACGCACTTCCCCTCAAGAAAGGTGCTATGAGAATAGACTAGGAAAAGCAGGAGACACACGGACATCTTTAAGAGAATCTGGGTACAGACAACCTTAGATTAGGGCAAAGAGGTCAAGGTTGCTTGAGCATAGGGCAGATGACCTGTGATCGTCTCTGGTCTGACATTATAACCACTGCACTCACGGAATACAGGAGGGATGCATGGGGCTGTCAAGGGTTGTGACGAGGTACACAGAAGCCACCTCTTTGGGAATGATCGTGCCCGGGGAAGTTTGGCCCAAGCCAATAAGAACTTGGCAGTTCCCTGAGCTCAGGGCACGTGAACCATCTTTGTTTGACACACCAGCAAGCACTTGACAGTTGTCCAGACCAGAAGACCAGAAGCAGGAGCACAGTGTGAGCACAACACAGCCTCTGCCCTCGTGCTGAGTGGGAGAGAGGGACGTGGAACAAATTCTTACCAGGCTGCTGAGTGTCTTGAAGGGGAAGTGTAGGATGCTAAAGGAAATACGGTAAGTTTAGCCTGGGGTTAGGGGAGTATTCCAAGCAGAAAGGACAGCAAAATCTCCGAAGCAGAAGACAGCATAATATCTGAAGAAATGAAAAGGCCTGATGTGGCAGGAACACAGAGAGCGAGGAAGAGAGGGGCTCAAAATAAGGCTAGCGAGATGGACTGGGGCCAGACCCGCAGAATTTCCTACACCAAATTAAGGATTTTGGACTTCATCCTAAAAGCAGTGAGGTGCCATTAAAGGATTGGAGGCAAGGGAGCTACATTTGCATTTTATAAAGGTTACTCTGAATACGTGTAGAGAATGGAATTAAGAGGGGAAGAGTGTTGGCAAGGAAACCAGTGGGGAGGAAACCAGCTGAGAGATGGCAGGGCCTGGACTCTGGGTGGTGGCAGTGGGGGTGATAGGAAAAGGGAGGATTTAAGAGCTAAGAGCTGTAGGATCCAGGACTTGGTGGTTTGCACGGTTCTGGCACAAGCGACTGAAGGGATACTCACAAAGGAACGTGTTAGAGGGGTTCACTGGGGAAAGATGAGAGGAAAGATCATCGGTTGAGTCTGGGATATAGTGGGTTTCAGATGCCCTTGGGATATGCAGGTGGGAATGTCCAGTAGGAAGTCAGAATTACAATAAATGGGTCTAGAACTTAGAAGATGAGGGTGGCCTAGAGATACAGATTTTAAAGCTGTTTGAATGTAGATAGTAATTTTGGAATGGTGCGAATGGATTAGATGACACAGGGAATTGAGTAAGAGGAGAAGGTCTGGGGCAGAGCTCTAAAGACCCTGTAATGTTTGGTCATTGAGCAGAAGAGACAGAGCCAGCAGAGGAGGCTGAGAAGGAATGCCCAGAAGTAGGAAAAGACCCAGAAGCACGCAACACAGACCCAAGGGTCTGAATTCCTTCAGGAAGAATACAAAGGTCAAAAGGGACAATGCTACAGAAAGATCAAGTAAGATCAAGCCCAGAAAGACTCCAGGGCTTTAGTCACATGGGTATCTTTGGTGATCTGAGCAAAAGAGGATTGGCAGGGTAGGGGAGGAGGCTGAAGAACGGGGGTGCCGTGGTGGAGAAGGACATATTGTATACAGACACATTTTTCAAAAGTTTGCCTGTGAAGGGGAAGAGATAGAAAATGACACCAGCGTGTAGGTAGCTTTGAAGGAAGATTTTTTTTTTTGCTTCTTGTGTGGAGTTTTTAAAAAGCATATTTGCAGCAACGTGGACGGAACTGGAAGGTACTGTGCTGAGTGAAATAAGTCAGAGAAGGACAGATATCACATGTTTTCACTCATAAGTGGATCTTGAGGAACTTAACAGAAGACCATGGGGCGGGGGGGGGGGGCAGTAAGGGAAGGGGAAAAATAGTTACAAACAGAGAGGGAGGGAGGCAAACCATAAGAGACTCTTAAATACAGAGAACAAACTGAGGGTGGCTGGGGGGTGGGAGAGGGGGGAGAGTGGGTGATGGGCACTTGTTGGGATGAGTGCTGGCTGTTGTATGTAA
The DNA here is from genome assembly GCF_022079265.1 of Lynx rufus. Classification (NCBI taxonomy): domain Eukaryota; kingdom Metazoa; phylum Chordata; class Mammalia; order Carnivora; family Felidae; genus Lynx; species Lynx rufus. Next base: position 6,791,940 of record NW_025814867.1, on the reverse strand, counting down.
GCCAATTTGGCAATACGTTATACTTAAAAAGACAAAATAATAATAATAATAAAGTTCATCTTGACCTGAATGAATAAATGAATGAATGGATGGATGGATGGATGAATGAATGAATAAATAAATAAATAAATAAATAAATAAATAAATAAATGCAAGTAAGCATATTTACATGCTAATGGGGAGGATCCATAAGAATGGGAAAGAATGAAGATAAAGGAAAGAGAACATTCCATCAATTCCTGACATGGCAGGAGAGGATGCACAAGTGGAGACTGTTAATGGGAGGAGGGACATCCCTTTAACTGTAACAGAAGGAAAGGAAGAGGTTCTTTCTGGATTAGGTTTCTGCAGGAGGTTATTTTAGGGCAAAGAGTTGTCTGTGATCATGTCCCAAGCCTGCAAGTGCATGATTCTCTGAGACTGTGTATCCCCCTAGATAATCAAGGTCAGCAATGTTCAGGCTATTTACAAGGCTGAGGGTTTTCCTGTGCCACCTCACAGACAGGGGCTTCCTGCCATAATGGCGCATCCTCAGGATTCCTCCTGCAACACTGCTTCCCGTGCTTTTTAGTGCCAAAATAGGTCCGGGGAAGCGCCTGCTTTTGTTTCAACTAGAAATGATTGATTTTGCGCCCCCCCCCCCACCCACCGCCCAGGGTACGCCAACTGCGTTAGAAAACCATGCTGTGCCAGTTTACGTATCTGTCATTTAAAGTGCCCTTTCGGAGCACTCTCCTGTACCCTGACTGACCTGTGCAGTATTTGAAAGCCTTTGCACATAACTTATGATTTGAGTTTACAGATGTTTTTGACTTTCATCAAAAATAGAGTTTGCATGTCTATTTCTGAGTTTCCTTGATGCCTTTAGTGGTTTCTGGAAGTCGAAGGACGGCACATTCTTTTTTTTTTTTTAATCTGTGAAGATGTTTTTCAGTTTTTTAGATAGAATTGACAAAATTGTAAGATATTTAAAGTGCACATTGTGAAGATTTGATACATGTATACATTGTGAAAGGATTTCGCTAACTAGTTAATGACCACACCCCTCACAACTCACACATTCATCTTTTTTTGGAAGATTCCACATAGGTACATGATACTATATAGTATCAGTATTTATCTTTCTCTGTCTGACTTAATTTCACTTGGCATAATGCCCTCAAGATTGAGGGCAGACACCAAGATTTCCTTCTTTCTCATGACTGAATAATATTTTAATGCATGGATAGGGGTGTGGGGGTGTGGGGGTGTTTCACATCTTTATCCATTCATCTACTGACGGACACTTAGATTGTTTCTGTATCTTGGCTATTGTGAATAGTGCAGCAATAAACATCAGGGTGCAGATGTCTCTTTGAGATAGTAATTTTATTTCCTTTGGATATATACCCAGATGCGGAATTGCTGGGTCACATGGTAGTTCTATTTTAAATGTTTTGAGGAATCTCCATTCTGTTTCCCAGAGTGCCTGCACCAATTTACATCCCCACCAGCAGTGCACAGGATTCCCTTTTCTCCATATCCTTGCCAGCACATATTACCTCCTGTCTTTGATGATAGCCATTCTAACAGGTGTGAGAATATGTCACTGTATTTTTAATTGCATTTCCCTGATGATTCGTGATGTGAGCATCTTTTCATGTACCTGTAAGCCATTTCCACATCTTCTTTAGAAAAATGTCTCCTCTGTTCCTCTGCCCATTTTAAAATCAGGTTATTTGGTTTTTTGCTACCAATTTGTAGGCGTTATTTACACATTTTGGATATTAACTCCTTATCAGATATGTGATTTGCAAATATTCTCTCATTCAATAAGTTGCCCTTTCCTTTTGTTGGTGGTTTCCTTTGCTGTGCAGAAGCTTTTTAGGTTGATGTATTCCATGTGTTTATTTTTGCTTTTGTTGACTTTGCTTTTGGTATCAAATCCAAAAAATCATTGCTAAGAATTTGCATTTCTATTTCTCAGTCTCCTTGATGCTTTTGTTGATTTCTGGAAGTAGAAGGGGAGCATATTCCTTACTCCGTTGCTCTAAATAAAATCTCTTTATCAAATTTTTATTTAGAATGCTTTTGTTTGAATAAGCAATATGTTATATAGGATTTAAAAGATACTAAAGGGCACATTAAAAAAAGGGGAATATTCTTCTGTCCACCCAACTCTCTTCTCCAGAAACAATGTCCAAACCAATTGTTTTGTGTTTCCTCCCCAAAATAATTTAGTATGTTCAATCAAAAATATATAGTCTTTTTTTTCTCCCTTGCAAATGGTAGCATATCACATATGCTATTCTGTGCCATAATTTTTTCAGTGAATATATTTTGAAAATCATCCTACATAGTACCCTTACACTTTCCGGTAACTGTTAGTATTACATTGCATAGATGGTACCGTAATTTGGTTAATCATTCCCTTCTTGATGAAAGTAAATTCTGCAGTCACTACATCACTTTCTACACGTACTATATAGGTTAAATGCCTTGAAGTGAAATCGCTTTGTCACAGGGGATAGGCATTGTCAGTTTTGACGGACAATGGATACTCTGCATAAATGTATCAACCCTCACCCACCCAAGCAATGGATGATAACTGCCTTTCAACCCACATCCTCCCAAACGCAATTATCAAACTGTCTTTATCTTTGCAAATCTGATCCATGAAATAATGTCTTAGTATAGCTTCGTCTTGCATTTCTCTCATTTTGAGTATTACTGGACATCTTTTTGAATATTTATAAACCATTTGAATTTTCTCTTTAGAAACTGCCTAATCATTTTTCTGCTAGGTTGATCTTTTCCTCATTGATTTTTAAGAGTTCTTACATATTAATGAAATGAGCATTTTGTCTGCGACATGAGCCACAATTATTTTTCTCAGTTATTTTTTTTACTTTATTTGACAAAATGTTTTGAAGATTTTAAAGGCTTACAAGATTATAAGTCACTACAACAGTGTGATATTGAAAATAAATAGTCTGATCTATGGAAGAGAAATGGACATGTGCATATGAAAATATATGGATATGTGGAAATAACTTATCAAAATGAAATTTCAAATCCTTTGGAAAATGAGATATTTTGCAATAAACAGTGTTGATATAAATAACAAGAGGTTGGGAAAAATAAACTGGCTCAATATCTTACTCCTTATTCAAAATAAACTCCAAATGCACCAAAATTTTAAGGGAGAGGTGAAACTACAAAAGAACCAGAAAGAAATGTGAATAGACATTTTTCACATCTTGCGATGAGAATGGCTTATGTGCAAGGCACGAGAGCAAGGAAACATAAAGAACAACGTGGATAAATGTGACTACATATAAATTTCTTATCCACCTATGTGAAAATAAAACAGCAAAATTTGGGAGAATACATTTATTTCTATGAATTCATTTCTTTTGAAAAAATGTATATAGCAAAAAAATTCAAGTACTCCAAATATATATACAATGAAAACTTCTTTCCCACTAAAGATCCTTCCTGCTCCCCAGTATTCCAGTATTTCAGTGTACTCCCCGTTTCTCTTATATCCTTCACACCATATTCTATGCATTTATACTCATGCACACGTCACATATATGTAAGGGTTTTTTTACATCATCATAAATAAATCTGCCTCCTCATTTTTCATAATGGACTTGATCAATTGTTTCTGTTATTACTATTACTATTATTATTATCGTTATTACTATTATAAATAATGGACATCATCTTTCCTTGCCATGTGGGCTGGTGTATCTGTAGAGTGCATAACTTACAGGTACATTTATAGATAGATCTAAAGCTATGCAGTTGCCTTCTGTAGAGGTGGCCCCAGTTGCACATCTACATGGAGATTTAATGGAAGCAGCTAGAGACGAGCCTGGTGCTTAGGGGAAAAAAAATCAGTAACTCAACATATAATCTGGGGGGAGATAGCATGATGATGGTTTTTTAGGGCCATGGGGCTCAATGAGATTACCTAGAGAGGGAAAAAAAGAAACATCAAGGAGAGAATGCTTGAGATCTCCAACATTCAGAGGGAAGAAGAGGAAAGAGAGCACCTGAAATTGAGAAGAAGCAGTCACTGATATGGGAGAAAAACCAAGAGATAATGATGTCCTGGAAGCTAGACAAGGGATTTCAAGGACCGTGTTATAACTTCTGTCAGATGCTATGAGAGGCAGAGGAAGGGGATAATTGGGAAATGATCATTTAAATGGGGAAGGGGTAGAAGCCTGATTCCAGGGGTCAAGGAGGGAACAGGAAGTGGGAAAACAGAGAAAATTAAGTGTAGAAAACTCTTACAAGGAATTTTGCTGTTGAGGGGACAGTAAATGAAGGATAACATGTGGTCCAGGGAGATCTTTTGAAAAGTGGACCTACACTTAAAGCATGCTCACGTGCTGATGGGAACAGTCCAGAGAGGGGAGAGGGGGGATGACACAAGCCTTGATCAGGTGCGCAGGTAGGAGTAGAGTGAGCTCATGTGCTGGGGGCGGGACAGGGTGCAGAACATGGCAAGGGCGGGGGGACTTATAGATTCTTTGGAGGAAGAAGAGGAAGTTCTTTTGTGAGTGATTCTTTATTCTGAGGTAAGTCAAAGGGAGCTGGTCAGCAGAAAGTGAGGACTAGATGTGGGGGCGGTTGGAGGAGTGAGGGGAAAGTGAGAAATGCTGGTCTGGAAGACTGAAGGAGTGGACTGAAATGAGAAACATGGCAGAATTTCTGACAGTGGGACCAGTCAGCACGGCTGTGTAGTTTTTCTAACCAGGTTCACCTGGTTGGGTGCAGGTGGAGAGAAGTCTGCCTGTTGAGGGGAAGCGAGGAGGGGAGAAGGGCAAAGGAACTGAGGGTGTCTGCAAAGGAGTATATAGAGGAGTGGACATGAAATCTAAGCCAGGTGAATTAAGAACTAAGAGCATGACATAGGTGATGGGCAGTTAAAAAGTCCATGCTTTGGGACACTGAATGGGGACAGATATTAGACTGCACTTGCTGGACTGAAGGAGCTCAGAAAGTAGGAAATGGTCATCTGCGCAAGGTGCTGGGTTGGAGATTGCAAGTGGCAGTTATTGGTAATGACTAAATCTAGGGGATGGCCAGGGGATGGGAGTCTGAGGAGACACATGGCTGACAACTGTCATTGACCACTCCTGTGATACAGAATTCGAGGAGTCTGAACGGAGGTGCCCACCCTGCTTGACCAGCTTGGCTAAGAAGTATCTGATCTGGGAATGCTGCCCCACATGGGTGAAGCTCAAGACACTTCTCTTTGGGATAGTGACAGACCCCTTTGCGGAGCTCACCATCACCTTGTGCATCGTGGTGAACACAGTCTTCATGGCCATGGAGCATCACCGCATGAGCCCCACCTTCGAAGCCATGCTCCAGATAGGCAACATTGTGAGTAACTGGCAGCCTTCGCCCAGCTGTCATGGCAGGGGACTCTGGGTGGGGTGGCCGCATACCCTCATTCATTGGAGTGTTGATCCAGCTAACAGAGGGGCAGTGCTGGAGATGTGCGCACACTGAGGGCAGGAAATCAAGCCTGGAGGGCCAAGCTGAGCTGGTGGGAATTGTCCTGGGACAAACCAGCACAGGGAAATGGACCTAGAGAGTCCTGCCCAAGGGGCAGCTGGCTCCCTCTTTTCAGATCTTAGGTCAGGCTCTTGAATTCTCTGGATCTCAGCTGCCTCTACCTTGAAACTAGGATAAACGTCACTTGCCCATCTTAAGACAGTCTATGGACTTGCAAGGTTTCCTCCTAGTTTTATTGCTTTTATGACTGTAAATCACAGTGGAGGTAGTTTTTCAGTGATGTCATTTAAGGGCAGACAGTCGGAGAGGAGTCGGGAAGGCAGTGAAAGGGCGGGAACCTGGAAATGTGGTTGCTGTTGTAACAAAAGCACCAGGGAGTCAGAACTTTTCTTTTGTATCTGGTTTAGACAGGACACTACTTTAAATTGTCCTCTATTTTTTTTTTAGTATTACTTGCTAAGATAAAATCCGTGCTAGACTTTGTTACATGATAAGCAGAAGCTGGGAAGGTCAGGGTCCTGCCTCCAAGTCCACTGCAGTGTCTACCCCACTAGAGATGGCCTTCTGGGTCTACCAGGACCGTCCAGCTCTTCTGACTCCTTGGAGGCTGCAGACAAGTGGAAGGAGGGGTCTCGGGGGCAATGGGACTACTCTTCCCTAGAAACCCGCCCTTCCCCCGAATCCGGGGAAGCGATAAGGACTCCAGCAGGTTCTGGGACACTGTGGCCCCAGCATGCCTTACGTTTTGGCAGCACTTGGGCTGAGAGCCCACATTCTATTCCAAGTTGATATGAAGAGGGGAAATGGAAAGAGAAGGAAGGCCGTATTTCCAAGAAGTCAGCACAGACCACAGAGGGTCTTACAGAAGAGACCTCTGAGCCCCCACCCTCATTTTATAGCTAGAGAAGTTGAGACAAGAAAGAAAAAAGGCCTTTACTGCTGGGCCAGAGCAGAGTGCCATGTTTTAAAGAGAAAGCAAGACAGGCAGGCAGAGTTCGGTACCTTGTAAGAGTTATCTCTAAGACACAACAATGCTGTGAGGCTCTCCCCACCCTCACAGCCCCAGAGAGGGCACTGAGACTAAGAGAGGTTAAGTGTCCTGCCCCATATGGCACAGGCAGTAACAGTGGGGCCAATTAACCCAGGACCGAGGTCTCTGTAGGACACAGGACCTCAGCCTCACCCCTACCGCGCCTCACTTGCCTACAAAGGGCACTCAGTGCATGCTCTTTGAATTTGTACAGTTGCAATCTGTGGCATTAGGCAGGTCACTTAAACTCCCAGCCTTTCCTCGTATGTAGAGGGGATGACAGCACCTGTTTCCCAGGCTGGTGAAAGGCTTTGCTGAGAGCGAATGAGAGAACCGCACCTGACCCATCTACCTTACTTTTCTCCCTTCCCTGTTGCTTGTCCTGTGATCTGAGCCTGGGCCTGACCTCTTTCAATGTCAGAATTCTCTCCTGTTTACGACAACTAAAGACACTCAGAGCTGAAATTAGAGATAATTTCTTCTTCTTCTTCTTCTTCTTCTTCTTCTTCTTCTTCTTCTTCTAGTTTAATAGCTATTATTTATTAATGAGCTATATTGGCCAGGACCTTTGCTAAGAACTGTGTATGCATTATCTCATTTTATGCCGATTATACAGATGAGTAAATTGAGGTAGAGAGAGGACGCATTACTTGTGCAAGCTTTTATAAACTAGGACATGGCCGAATTGAACTTTTTTTTTTTAATGTTTATTTACTTTTGAGAGAGAGAGAGAGAGAGAGAGACAGAGTACGAGCCAGGGAGGGGCAGAGAGAGAGGGAGACACAAAATCTGAAGCAGGCTCCAGGCTCTGAGCTGTCAGCCCAGAGCCTAAAGCGGGGCTCGAACCCATGAACCGTGAGATCATGACCTGAGCTGAAGTTGGATGCTTAACCGACTGAGCCACCCAGGCATCTTTGAGTTGAACTTTTATCCAGGTCTATGTTGGCCCACAATCCAAGCTTTTAAACAACTGAACCAGATTGACTTCTCATTTAGATAATCATATAATAATTATTATCCCAACAATTATCCACCCCTACGACCATACATGTGGAAATACTGAAGCTTGGGTTCTAATGCATATCCTGAGCACTGGTCCAGATGTTACTCTGTGCTACCACACTGAGTATTCCCATCCCCAGTCCTTCAAGAACCCGCAGACTACAGAGAAACTGAATAAAAACAAAGTAAAAGGATTTGCTATTTTATTTTTAAACTAGACATTTCCCTGTTGCCCTATTTGTCCTTACCCCCTGACCCCACAGACCCTGGTAAGATGGATCCTTGTTTCCAACCACAGGTCTTTACTGTGTTTTTTACTGCTGAAATGGTCTTCAAAATCATTGCCTTCGACCCCTACTATTACTTCCAGAAGAGATGGAACATCTTTGACTGCATCATCGTCACCGTGAGCCTGATAGAGCTGAGTGCGGCCAAGAAGGGAAGCCTGTCAGTGCTGCGGACCTTCCGCTTGGTAATGTTCTCTCTTAGCGCCTTGGGGAGACTCCCCCCACACTGAGGGAGCCACACCCCTGGGAACAGACCCTGTCCTCTGGGGACCCCACCAGCCAGAAAACTTTTCCGTTTCTGTGCCTGGGTAGGGGAGGCAGGACACGGCTCCAAGGGGCTGAAGACTTGGTCCTTCCTACTTATTCAAAGTGGGGGTGTGCCTTCTCCTCTCCAGGCCTGGGCTCCCTCACCTGTGCCCTCCTGTTCTCTTATCAAATAGCGGTCGCAATGGTAATCGTAGCAGCTACTCTTTCTTGAGCATGGACAATGTGTCAGGCACAGTGCTAACCCCTTGACATAGCATGGCATGGCTCGTTAGCATGGGCTCACTACTGTCCTCAGCATTGTCTCAGTGCCTCCGGGGGCCCAGTGTCCAGGTCTGGAGAGAGAGGACAGAGCGAAGGAGACAGGGCCTAGCAATCTCACTTCTAGGCCAGAAAGTCTGCTTGGGGCCCCAGTGTGGGAGCCAGCACACCAGCATGGAGCTCCCAGACTTAGTGGGGTGGCAAACCCAAAGGCCTGCAGGAACCAAGCAGGCGACAACAGAAAGCCAGTCAAGGAAAAGATCCTGGCACTGGACGTCTGTCTCAAGTAAACAGGTAGGCAGACCCTGCACCAGAGCACGACTCCAGGGAGGGGCATTTAGATGAGACTCAGAATGATGTAAGCCAAGGAGGCGGCCCTATCCATTATTGTCAGTTTGCGATTTTTCACGAGAAACCAGAAATCCAGATTTTAATACTGACTACTCATCTGATTTTTAAAAAAGCAATCTAAAGGCCAAAGGAAGCATGTCCTGGGAAACACAAGCTTGTGTTGTGTCCCACCAGTTTGGGACATCTGCTTGACGTGATGTCTCTTGCTGTACTAAAGGAGAGAAGGGCACAGTGGGCCTATGGGCCCTTTACCCATAACCTGAAAACTTGAGAAGGTAGGAATTAAAACACGTTTTTAGAAGGACAGATTTCTCTACGTATCTAGAAAATGATATCAAGGGTCAGGCACCTAAGTTAATGGCCAATGTGGGACACCCGTGTACAAACATTGAGGGAGCAAGATTCCATACTCCCTATGCCCTGAGAGGGCCTGAAGTTAGTTTCCTAATAGAATATGGACATTTTTGATAGCCTTGGGGAAACACAAGCTTGGTGCTTTAACGTCTACATGCTTCTTTTGCTCTGGTTCCACGAAGCCTGTATTCTCAGACAACTACAAATAGGCAGGTTTACTCTCAGCTGCGGCCTACAGAATTCGCCAGGCACCTGCCCCCCTGCCCCCACCTTCCTGCCCCTGACATGCTGTTCAACCCACCATTCCCTAACCACGGCCACCACCCCCATCCCTTTCTGGGGGTTCCTCCTCCGCCATCTCCCTATTCCTCATTACCCGGCTTAGATACCGTGGTCCTTTAGTATTAACACACCTTGGAAACAAACTCAACCACCTTTTGCCTCTGGCCCTTCACATTTTTGTTTTTGGCAAAATCCTACCAAATATTGAAGTTAAAGCCAAATACTCCCTCTGCCGTGCCTGCACCTGATCTAGAGACATTACCACAAGAAACTCACACAGCCCAGATCACCAGTTTCGTAGCTTTTATACAGGCTTTGTTTCTTAGAACAGTTGTCGATTTTTTCAGAAACATTGAGCGGACAGAACACACAGTTGCCATATACTGCCCCCCCACCCCCAGCCCCGGCCAGCCACACACACACATGCACACAGTTTCCCCTAGCATTATCGTCTCACGTTAGCGAAGCACATTGCTTACAAGTAACTCCTCAGTGGTCTCCCATTGCTCTGAGAATAAAACCCAGAGTCCTTGTGATGATCTCCAAAGTTTGGCATAATCGGGGCCTTGCCTACCTCTGCAAACAGTCTCGCCTTTGCTCCAGCCACAGAGACCTCTTCCTTCACCACATGTGACAGAGCTATTCCTGCTTCCGGACCTTTACTCATCCATTCCCCGGACCCGGAATGCCTTTCCCCAGTCTTTACCTAGATCATTCATTCTCGTTTTTTCTGGCTCAACCCACACGTCACCTCCTCAGAGAGGCCCTCCCCGGCCACATTATCTAAAGTTGGATTCTGCCATCAGATGAACCTGTTGTACCCAGTTTACCATCATCCTGATATCCCATGAGACAACACCCAGGGTTTCCTCGTCCACCATTCTATCCCAAGGCCCAGCACATAGTAGGGACTCAGTAAACACTTGTTGATTGAAGGAAGGAAGGAAAGAAAGGAGGGGAAAAAAAGGAAAGAAGGAAGAAATGAAAATGCCGTGTGTCTTCTTTCTTGCTTTTTGCTCCCTCTCAAAGTAGCATTGCCTCCCTTCCCATCATTTAAATTCTTGCTCCGTTAATCCACTGGTCCATCTTTGTAGCAAAACCGCATGTCCTAATTACTGCAATTGCCTTGATCGTGTCTGTGTCTTTTAGACAAGTCGCCCACCTTGTTTCATTTCTTTAAGAATATCTAGGTCCCTGTACCTCCATATTCATTTTAGAATCAATCTGCCAAGTTACATCCCCACGTGCACACAAAACTGTTGTTCTTTCCTACTGGGACTGTAAGAATTTATATATCAATTTGGGAAGGAATGCAACCTTTACCTTATGAAGTCTTCTGACCTATGAAAACAACACACTCTCCATTTTTTTAAGCTTTCAATAGTTGTATAATTTCTCCATAAAGTTTTATAATTTTTTCCATAAGGAATTTTCCCCATCTTTTGTTAGATTTATTCCTGATATACCCTAGTTCATTATGCTATTCTAAATTAAATCTCTTTTTAAATGTCCTTTTCTAGAGTTGTTGTTGTGGGGTTTTTTTTCCTATTTAGCATTTTTACATCCAGACGATTCTTATTAATTCTGATTTATCTATATAACCCCTTAAATTTTTTAACACAATCATGTCATATGCAAATAAGGAGTTTTGTTTCTTTTTTTTTTTTTTTTTGTAATCATTACACCATTTGATTCTTTTTACCACACTATTGTGCTGATCAGGACATCCAGTAAGCTGTTGGAAGGAAGTATTAATAACAGACATCCTGGCTGGTTTCTTGATTTCAAAGAGAGTGCTTTCAATATTTCCCCAAGTCTAATATTTGTTTTTCGAGAGATAAGAAGAAAACTTTATCAGTTTACGAAGTTTCCTTTGTCAAGAATACCCATCATGAAGGGATGTTTAATTTTATCAGACAATTGTTCTGCATGTATTAAGATAATCAAATGATTTTTGTCCTTTAACGTGTTAAGGTGGTGAATTATATTAATTGATTTTCTACTGTTAAATCAACTTTGTCTTCCTGGGATAAACCCGATTTGATTGTGATACATTTTTTTAATATATATACATTGGAAGATTCAGTTTGCTAATAATTTGCTTAAAATGCCTGCATCTGTATTGATGAGTAGTATTTGGTCTCTAATTTTCTTTCCTACACTCCCTTGCCGGGTTTTAGCATCTAGGTATCAAGGCTGGGCGAATTCCCATAAAAAGAGGTGAAAAATGGTCCTCTTCCTCCACACCCAATCTTTGGGTGAGATTGGAGTGATTTGTCCCTTCTAGGGTTGGTAGGATGCACCAATGAGGCCATCTGAGGTCAAGGTTTTTCATTACTGACTTAATTTTCTTATTGGCTGTGGGACTAGTCAGGTTTTCTGTTTCTCAAATTGGTTTTGGTAAGTTATATTTTTCTAAAAATTTCCCTTATCTAAATTTTCAAGGTTTTTTGGCATAAAGTCATGAATGCTATGCCATTATATTTTAAGGATCTATATCACCTGTACTTATGTTACCTTTTTCTTTCTTTAAAAATAGTAAAATACCACCAAGTGTGCTTTCTCTCATCTTTATTAGCCTTGCCAAAGGTCATCAATTCAGTCTTTTCAAAGAACCAACTTTTAGTTTGTTGATCTCCTCTCCTTCATTGATGTTTTCTATTTTAAGTAATCCTGCTTCTTATCTTAATTGCATCCTCTGTCCTACATATTTTATGCTTTTCTAACTTCTTAAGATGGAATTTCCAACCTATTTTCCTTTCCAATATATTCATTGAAGACTTGACTTCCTTCTAAGAACTGCCTTCATATGTAGAACTTTCCTTATTGTTTGGTTCTAAATATTTTCTAATTTCAAATCTGACTTATTCTTTGACTCAAAGGTTAATTAGAAGCTCAGTTCTTAATTTCTGGTTATCTCTATGCCACCGAGTTCTAGCTTCATTTTATTATAGTCAGAGAACATACACTGCATGTTTAATGCTTTGAAATTTATTGTAATTTTCTTTTGGCCCAGCGTGTTGAAAATGTTCCTTATTCACCTGAAAAGGTGTCTTCTGCAGTTACAGGGTACAATACTCTACGTATGTCCATGGGGTAGAGAAAGTTCATTGTGTGGTCCAAATATTCTAAATCCCTGCGTATTTTTATCTGCCTGTTCTAGCAATTACTGAGATGGTAGTGTGTAAAAATATCTCCCACTATGATTATGGCATGGTCTGTTTCTCCTTATGGTACTATCTTGAGGCTGTGTTATTAAATGCATACATATTTTAAGTTGTTATATTTTCCCTGTAAAGTGAAACTTTTATCAGTAAGAATTGACCTTCTTTCTCCCTCAAAATGCTTTTTGCCTTAAAAGTCCCTTCTGACTCATGTTAATTAAATAACCCTGTTTTCTTTTGGTTTAGAATTTGAGAGATGTATCTATACCCACCCTCTACTTACAACTTTTGTATATCTTCAGGGTTTTTATATGTGTCTTATAAATAGCATACAGTCAGATTTTGGATTCTTATTTAGTTCTGACAATCCAATCTTTATCTTTTAACCAAAACATTTAGCCCACTTACTTTATTGTGAATACTGATATGTTTGGATTTGTGTCTATCTTTATATTTTGGGTTTTCTACTTGCTTCATCTGTCCTAGTATTTTTGTTCTCTCTCTCTCTCTCTCTCTCTCTCAATTCTTGATTTATTTTGAACTGTTTTTTTTTCCTGTTCCATTTTCTTCCTTTATTGGCTTGAAAACTACTCTGTTTTTATTCTTTGAGTGGTTACCTTAGCAATTAATTAAAGTCAAAAGTGAGCTGAAACCTTTACTTTCCAAGACCACTTTTCACTCCAGTTACCCCTTCCCAACTTACCACTGTGTTAATATTAAGCATTTTCATTTCATCTTGTGTTTAAAAAGCCATATGACTTAATTAGTAATAAGGAATTCCCAACTTACTATTGTGCTAAGTATTTTATTTTTACCTTGTTTAAAACAAGCTATGTGATGTAATCAACGATAAAAACCAATGACTGTGCAAACAATCCCCAAAACTCTATAGCTTAGCCCAGTAAAGGTTTATTCCTCACTCACATCATCATGTGATGCAAGCCAGTCGGCTCTAAGTAGAACTCCTTTAAGAAATGATGTTCCTGGAGCTCCTGGGTGCCTCAGTCCATTAAGCATCTGACTCTTGCTTTTGGTTCAGGTCATGATCTCATGGTTCCTGAGTTCAAGTTCCTGAATTCAAGTTCAAGCTCTGACAGCGCAGAACCTGCTTGGGATTCTCTGTCTCCCTCTCTCTCTCACCCTCCCCTGCTCACTTGCATGGTCTCTCTCTCTCTCTCAAAAAATAAGTAAACTAAAATAAAAAATTTAAGAAGTGATGTTGCCACATTCGAGGAAAGTCCTACAATCTTCAAAGCTTGCCTCCTGCTTGTAGAAAGATGGCCTTGTTTTCAGGTTTACATAGTCAAGGGCTTTTTCAGTCGGGGCTCATGGTTTCTTTTGCAACGCAAATCCTTCAAGATGGCTTCAGATCTCTCTGTGGCCTGCACTCCCACAGTGCTGTCTTTGACAAAGTTCGCGATTGCCCTTTATGTTTTTGCTTTCTCATCCCCATGTCTCAGCTTGTGGCTCTCAAATGGTGGCTACAACATCAATATAATCTTTGCTAAGATTTGCTTTATTTCATTGAAAAATTTAGTTGGTCCTCAATACTTAAAGGCTTGATCCTATTGCTTAACTGATTGGGATCTAAAGCAGTATACTTTCCTAAACTTTCCAGGCTCTAAACATCTGGATTCTATTTCCATTTATTTCTTATTAATCAGCCAATATTCTCCAAGTTCATCCCTTTCTTGTAACCTCTTGACAAATGTAACCAATTGCAACTGACCCACAAGACTAAGGCTCTGTTTTATAAAACCTTCCCTTGGGGCTACTGGTCCCTGAGGCTCATGACCTGCCCCAGAATTATTGCAGGCAACAGTTCTGCCATTGCAACATGGATCAGTGCTTTCTAAGCCTCCAGTTTCCTTTTTGTCCGTGACAAGACCACTAAGCTAGTGCCACACATTTGATGTCTTGAAATGGCAACAGTTCTTTTCAATGTACCAATTTCTACATTGCTTAAGGTAAGTACAACGAGGGGGCACCCGGGTGGCTCGGTCGGTTAAGTGTCCGACTTTGGCTCAAGTCATGATCTCGCGGTTCGGTTCGTGAGTTTGGGCCCCGCATTGGGATGTGTGCTGACAGCTCAAAGCCGGCAGCCTGCTTCAGATTCTGTGTCTCCTTCCATCTCTGCCCCTTCCCCACCTGCACTCTTTCTTTCTCTCAAAAAATAAATACACATTTAAAAAAATATTTCTAAAAGATACGTTCAACTAGTTATGGTGACAATCTCTACATCTGTGAGTTAACATAATAGAGGTTTCTGTTTCACAACATATTTAGTGCTAGTTGAGAAGCTCTCCTGGAGTGGCTGCTCCAAGGAGTGACTCGGGGATCCAGGATGGTGTGACGTCACCATCTTCGACAGGTGGCCTCTACGGTGGCCATGAGAGGGGATGCAAAAGTGCATAGTGTTTTCTGGTATGCCTGAAAGTCATGTATACTACTTCTGTCTCCATCTGCATTGCCTCAGCCAGAATCCAATCATGACCTCAACTATTTGCAAGTAAAACTGGGAAACAGTCCCCCTTTGTGTCTGAGATGAGCAGAAGCGAAGTGTGACCATACAGCCAGTCTCTGCCATGCCCTGTGAGACATTATTGCCATATCCAGATTCACACTCATGCTGGCTCTTTTTACATTCGTGCAAATAATACTTTCCTTCTGGGATCACTTTCCTTCTGCCTGAAGCAGATTTTTTAGAACCTCTCAATTTTGTTTATCTGAAACCTACCAATCAGTTTGTCCTTATCTTTAGGAAAAATTTCTAATGGATGTAAAGTTCTAGTTGATGGCTACTTCCACTTCATTGAAGATGTTATTCCACAGTGTTCTGGCCTCTATGGTTGCTGATGAGCAATCAGCTTTCAATTTAACTGTTGTTCCCTTCTGTCTGGATGCTTTTAAAACCTTCTCTTTGTCTTTGCTGTTCTGTAATCTCATTAGGATGTCTAGGTATGGGTTTATCTTTTCATTTATAATGCTTAGGATTCTTTGACTTCTTGAATCTATAGATTTGTGCTTTTCTTCAGTTTTGCAAAGTTCAAAGACATTATATGGGCAAGTCTAGCCTTCACTCCATTCTTTTTCTTCTCTTGGACTTTGACTAGATGTATATTAAACTCTCCCACTCTATTCTCAGTGTTCTTACACCTCTTTGGTATTTTCCATCTATGTCTTTCTGGGCTCCCTTCTGAATATAGGTGTGATACATTAGTTCTTTCCTAACTAGATCACATCTGATGTGAAACTCGTCCATACAGTTTTTTAAGGTTGTGTTATATTCTTCATTTCTAGAAGTTCCACTTAGTTATTTTTCAAAACTTATTATTATTTATAGTTTCTTGTTCTCTGCACATATCTTCCAGTTTGTGTTTTATTTCTTTAAGCATATTATAACCAATTATACTATCATCTCTGACTAATAATTTTAGCCAGAAAGAAATTGAATGACAGTTTCCACATGCACATCCCAAATCTCATTTATTCATGACGCCTCATTATTTAGGTATTTGTTTTACTGCAACTCTTAGACACTTTTGATGGGGTGCTTTAAGACCTGGGATGCAGGCTGGTTTCTTCAAAGAGTACTTGCATTTATTTCTGTAAGACACTTTGTAGGACTGCTCTAAATTAAATTCTCAGCTGGAAATAACTAAGTAGTGTGAATTCTAGCTAAAATTCTGTGTGAGCCCCACTTCGGGGGTCCAAATTCTCAGCATCAGTTTCCCCTCCTCTGCCTGGTATCTGACACCAGACATTTAATTTTCATGGCATTTTCCTGCATTTATTTCTGGTTTGTCCTTACGTGAAAGTTATGGCTCTTTAGGATCTAGTCTTAAAAGGGGGAGAGATTCCTCTTAGATCTTCTACCTTAGACGGCCCTGAGATACGTTTCCTGCTCTCCATACCTCATGAGACCATTAAAATCTATGCCAGATTCTTTCAGTTTTGCAAAGGTCTTCGGTGGAAAAGCTAGCTTCAACAATCTGCTTATATATCTGAATTCCCATATTTATTTAGTTTTTGGCTAAAGGACCTACTTACTTTATTGATAGATCATCAGTGCACCTTAGATTTTATTATCCAGCATTTTTAGTAACTTTTTAATGGAAGGGTGAACCCAAGGGGGACCCAGTAGAGTCTACCATATTACCCTGTCTGCCGATATTTGCCACAAGGCCTATTTCATCACCAGGGGTTAACCTCCCTTGTAGAAGACAGACTTTCCTTTAGACTTACTTTTCATTCTGTTCTACAAGTAAAGCATCCTCATTAAAGTAAGTTGGAAATATATAGACAAGTTTAACCCTAAGATTCAAAATACTGGGATATATTTCCATACAAATATGCCCATGTTACCAACTTGGTTTGTTTCCTTCCAGTTTTTCCCTCCAATTAGAAGTTTTTATATTAATTATGAGATTAACTAGAGAAATGGCTAATTAAATGTGAAGTAATATTTAGCAGCACTTCAAAGAAACAGTTTATAAATATTATGTGGTATTATAAAGAAATTATTTTTGATATATTGCTAATCTGGCCAAAGTGTGCAGAAAGCAACTGCATGGGGGTGGAGGTGAGGGTCACGGGAATCATGGATGCAAGTTGGGCTGCTCTCCTGGACCACTTGCTCTGGGAACCAGCAAGAGCCAGCCAACACTTCCTGGGGCTCTACAGCAGGCACTCTGTAAATGTGTTTTGACTGATAGCTAACGCTAGGGGCCCCCAAGCCGATATCTCTGGAAGAGCAAGTAAAAATATCTTGTTTTCTTGCCCTCTATAAAGACTACGAAAGAATTCATAGAGGACCACTCGATTTGTGCCCTGTAATGACAATTACACACAATTTGCTTACAGTTTAATATAAGCTTAATGGTGGACAAAAACTGCTACATAACTGGACTCTAATATTAATTTCTAAACTCTCCACCCCCACGCCAACTAACTAACGAACCAGTGGAAGCTTAGTCAGATTCAATTAATGCAAGAGTCAACACCTGGTCCTTTTGCTTATGTGCCAGTGAGCACACCCATATGTCCCTCGCTGTCCCCATTCGTGCCCCATAAGGCTCTGTGGTATGGTGAGTGGTGTTAGGGCCCCACTGCAGTCTTTGCCTTATCCTTTACACTTATCCAGAGTTTACTGTGAGAGTGGAAACCTGTAGCAATCGTGTTGCCAGGGAAACTTGGCGTTCTCCCAATACCCTCTGCAAAAGGGCTCCATCTAGTTTCCAATGCTCAGTGTTTATTTGCACTTACTTCCTGCCTCTATGTTTAGTCAACAGAACTGGTGTTTTAAGCTCTGCTTCCAGTATGAGGAGAATAACTACCAGGTTAGGCCTAAGGTGAACATAGGCCATCACAACACCCCCCCACCCCCTGCCCCTCATCACTTAGGGAAGTGGGTATGGAACTTCCTGTATAAGATTAAACCTTCCTTGGGGCTTACTGCTGTGTGGCTGATAAAATTATTGCACTGTTCTGTTCAGCATTGCATTTTAACCCCTAAGTCAGAGCCAGGCTGGTAATAGATGCTTCGTAAATACCCATGACAGCTAAACCCAGATATTTCTTTCCAACATGATTAGAGAACCACACAAATGTATTTTTTAAATGTTTAGACATCTTTTTTTTAATGTTTATTTATTTTTGAGAGAGAGAACAGGGGAGGAGCAGAGAAAGAAAGGAACCAAGGATCTGAAGCAGGGTCCACACTGACAGCAGAGAGCCCAATGCAGGGCTCAAATTCACAAACCATGAGATCATGAGATCATGAGATCATGACCTGAGCTGAAGTCCAACACTAAACTGACTAAGCCACCCAGGTGCCCCTAAATGTTTAGATATCTTTATGCATAGTGTTAATGCTCTCTTCTAGGACTTAGCATGTTCGGGCTTACAATGAAGGCTTTTTGCATCTTTGCTTAGTCTTTGTAACTAAGCCATTAGTTTCATGAGGGAAGGAGCCCACATATCTCTGTCCATACACCCAGAGGTTCACACAGTGCCATGCACATGTGTGGCTGGCATTCAATGACCTGAGAGGTTTGGTTGGTCAACTAAATAAACATACGAATGCTGGGTCTGTGAAATCATATATTTGAGTTGCAGACTAGTGGGGGCAACTGTCTGTGGCCAGTTGTCCATGGCCCCAAGATGAGAAAGGACCTAAGATACAGTTCACCAATACCTCTCGGATGCAGTGGGTCCTGACCTACCTGCGAAAGGCTAACATTTCTTCAGGTCAAAAGTGGGCCATCCTCACTTATTTGTGAGCTCCATCATACCCCACCGCACCCCCCAAAAATAGGCCAACATCCAGGAAGCCCATGGCTACAGAATAGAGTATGTATGGCAAGACCACCACCCCAAGTATAAAACTTGGCTGAAGCATGTTGACTATATATATAAAGATCGTAGAAGGGTATTCATATTTTTGAGTGATGACAGAAAGAAAAGTCTCTAAAAGCAGCATCCTGGAAACATCCCATATCAATGAAATAAGCTGCCTTATGGTTTTCCCATATCAAGACTTGAGATGACAGGTGATGAGAACAGCAGCCCGGACCCGACACAGTCTCTGTCTCTCTGCAGCTGCGGGTCTTCAAGCTTGCCAAGTCCTGGCCAACCTTAAACACGCTCATCAAGATCATTGGGAATTCAGTGGGGGCGCTGGGGAACCTCACCATCATCTTGGCCATCATTGTCTTTGTCTTCGCTCTGGTTGGCAAGCAGCTCCTCGGGGATAACTACCGTGACAACCGGCACAATATCTCTGCACCCAACGAAGAATGGCCACGCTGGCACATGCACGACTTCTTCCACTCCTTCCTCATCGTCTTCCGGATCCTGTGTGGAGAGTGGATTGAGAATATGTGGGCCTGCATGGAAGTTGGCCAGAAATCCATATGCCTCATCCTTTTCTTAACAGTGATGGTGCTCGGGAACCTGGTGGTGAGTGCTGAGCCCCTCTGGGGGCGCTGTTTCAGGGGCGATGGAGGAGACTTCCGGGTTATCCTAAAAAGCTTTGACATGGCACGTTTTATTCCGCCATCACACCTCCCTGACCGTAAAGCCTTCAAACTTTGCAAAGTCACGTGGGGCACGTTTTCAGAACTGTCCCTTGGCCGGCTGCCTGACTTGTTTGAGTGAGCACATAGGATAGGGATGGAAGAACCTGTTTAGAACTCCCCAGCTCCACCACTAGTAAGGCTGGACGACCCAGCACAAGCTTGAGACAGTCTCCTCAAGCTTCAATTTCCTTAAAATCAAGAAAATAGTGCTTACTCATAGGCTTACCAGGGGAATTAAATTACAGGAGATGACATATGAAAATTGCCTAGTGCAGTGTCTGGGCCACAACAGGAACTCAGCAAATGTTAGCTGTTAGTTATTGAAGAAAAATTTCCTTCTCCACTCTAGGGTGTCTCAGAAGATAATTTTCTCCAAGGGAGGAAGAGCTGACTGATTTCTCTAAGCTACACAGGTCCCAGCTAGGAGCAGGGGGGCCGGCGTGGTGAGGCAAGATGAAAGAGAGAAGCTGGGTCCTGGACAACATCCAATGCCACAGTGTCAATAACAAAATCCACTCCCACATTTGGGGGAGCCCCCCTGGCGGCTTTCCTGACAATTGGCCCCAGCACCCCTTCTCTGTCCCAGCCTGGCTCCTCGCTCCCAGCCTTCCCCCACCCACTGTGGTCCTGGGCACTCTTGCTGCCCAGTGTGCTGGCTGTAGGGGAGCATGTGGACTCCCAGAAGCCTTTCTTACAGGCCTGGAAGTCAACCAATTTGGATGCTTTTCCCGTAAGAGTTTTACAGACACAAGAAAGCCAAACCAAGAGAGACAGAACAACAAATCCAGGCTCTTCAAAGTCTTTCCCACTCGGGTTGTGGAGGCAGAGATATCTTTCCCCTCCATTCCCAAGTTGGAGGCTGGCTGAAGATCCTTTCTTCCAGGCTGAGCTCACCATCCCTGCAGAGCCACAGGGGCCCCTAACCTTCAGGCAGGAAGTTTGCCTCCCTGAGCACTTTTACAGCCCTCAGATCATTTCCTCTTCACATCCACTCCCTGCTTACACTCACACTTGCAGGTGAAGAACATGAAGTTGGAAGCAGTGAGGAGATGACCCAGGATCCCCGAGTGAGGATCGCAAAACCCAGCGGTCCCAGGGCAGACCCGTACATGCTCCTCTCCGTTGTCCCTGAATGTCCCTTGGGTCAGTAGGGGTGATCCTCCTCTGTGGTGGAGAATGTGCTTCTAAGCCTTGTCCACATGAGGCAAGTCACTTGGGACACCCCAAAGGCTCCCATTGGTGGCTCTCAAAATGTCCATTCCCCTAAGAGGGGAAGCATGAGGTAGGGAGAGGCCCAGTTGTGGCCATCCTGCCGTCCGGCTGCCGAGCTGGTGGGCCATGTAGGTGCTCAGTTCTTTGGTTGGACCATCTCTGCTTCCACTCCTTCCCTCCAGGTGCTCAATCTGTTCATTGCCCTGCTGCTGAACTCCTTCAGTGCTGACAACCTCACAGCTCCAGATGAAGACGGGGAAGTGAACAACCTGCAGATGGCCCTGGCACGGATCCAGGCATTTGGCC
Source organism: Lynx rufus (assembly GCF_022079265.1). Taxonomy (NCBI): domain Eukaryota; kingdom Metazoa; phylum Chordata; class Mammalia; order Carnivora; family Felidae; genus Lynx; species Lynx rufus. The sequence goes on along the minus strand of NW_025814867.1, from coordinate 6,770,831 downwards.
ATCGTACCCGGAAAGCCCTCTGCAGCTTCTTCAGCAGGCCCCGCCTGCTACCCTGGCCCAAGGCAGAGCCCCAGCTGGCGGTGAAACTCCCACTGTCTAGTGCCAAAGCTGAGAACCACATTGCTCCCGATGTAGCCACGGGGAGCCCCGAAGGGCTCCCAGAGCCCCGAGGCCCCAGGGTCAACCACAGCGACTTCATCACCAATCCCAGCATATGGGTCTCTGTGCCCATTGCTGAGGGTGAATCTGACCTTGATGACTTGGAGGAAGATGGTGAGGAGGATGGTGAAGAGGATGGTGAGGTGGATGGTGCTCAGGGCTCCCAGCAGGAAGTGACCCCTCAAGAGCAGGTGAGAGTTCTCCCATAGGAAAGCCACAGGAAGTAAAGAGGGGCCTCAGGGATGGAGGGACAGGGGCAGGAGGGAAATTATAATATGGAGGGTTTCCAACATCACGAATGGCACAGCCTTGATAAGCGCCGGGCAAGCCAAGCATAGAAGCACTTGACGTCAGGAAGCAAAAGCCATGCCAACCTTTCTGGGGAAGGTGGTATTTGAGCAGGGCCGGGAAAAAAGGATCGGAGTTCCCCAGGCAAGCATCGGGCAGCACTTTAGTCCCAGGCCACTTCGTGGTGCTTGGGATTGTCTTTCACACGATTGCCCCATTCGCTTTGCCCAACCCAGGCTCTGTGCCTAAGGCACTAATGAGACTCCTCTAAGAACAGATGTCGTCCAAGAGCAATACTCCTCTGATCTTCGGTAGAAGCCTAAGGATCATTGTGTGACTCACGTATCCAGCTTTTCCCAACAAAAGATGTCACGGGGAAATGACACTTGTTCCTTTTGGCACCAAAGAATTTAAAGCACATTTAAGCCTTTTGGCAATATATGTATTTTTAAATACTTTGCGCAATTCCCTACTACCTTTAGCTGACATATCAACTCTGTTAGCCTCTTAGTGAGTCAGGGCATGCGCTTCTGACAATGTGGGAAGCCAGGGATCCATATGGGGCCTGGGGACATGCAGGGCTGCCGGCCAGGCCACTGAGTGGCCTCAGACAGCTGTGCTTTGAGTCCATAGCTCTTCCATTGCCTTCTTCCCCTGCAGCTGTCACTTCTCTTGTGTTCCAGCAGCTGCTATTATCAGCTGCCATATTTTACATGCCTTTGTGTGGGTGACAGCCGAGGGCAGGGTGTCACCATCCCCAGAATAAAGGCCATGATCTCTGACGGTTGTCTCCACTCAGAGGCATTTTCAGTTACTTTGGGTCCTTGGGAGACTTCAGATGGCCACGTTCACTACCACTCTGACCTCTGGACCAGCAAGAATGGTTATGGCTAACATCTATCGAGCCAAGCACTTCATGCAAAGTGTTTTACAAGCATTCGCGTATTTAGTCATCAGGATCACGGAATAAAGTCGATCTTGCCTTCTCAGTTTTGCAGGTGGGAAAAATGAAGATTAGACAGGTTAAATTTACTCGCCTAAGGTCACATAGCTTGTAGGTAATGGAGCCAAGAGCTAAACAGATCTGGAGATAGAGACTCCACACCCGCTTCACGCAAGTGTGTATGCATGTATGCATGTTGTGCATAGCAGGTCCTTAGCGCTGGCAGGCTACGAGGCCCAAGAGCTCTTCAAGGTGACAAGTGTTCAGCTGAGGGCGGGTACAGGTACCCAGATGGGGCTGTCTCTCGCCAGCAGGAGCAGCCACAGCAAGTTGGGAGATATGAGGACCACATGGCACCCAGGAGCCCAGGCTCTGGAATGTCCTCTGAGGACCTGGCTCCACACCTGGGTGAGAAGTGGAAAGATGAGTCTGCCGCCCGGGGCCCCGCAGAGGTAGGTATGTGAGCTTCCGGGAGACGCTGGACAGCCTGCCAGACACCGACCGGCGGGATGATAGGGGATGGGGCGGCGGGGGAGGTGGTGTTCCAGACTGCACTCAACCACGGAAGCTCACGTCTCATCCTGAGAATTGTTATGGTTTGTCCTAGCCTCCGGGCTGGTCAGCACTATTTTCAGAGTGAGGTTCCACAAGTTGAGGGGGGGGGAGGGTGCGTGACAAGGACCAGATCCCCAACTTCCCTGAGTCTCCTCGTCTTCATCTATGAAACTGAATCATAATGCCTACCCGCTAGGATTCGTCTGAAGCTTAAATGAGATGCTGCTTGTCAAGTGTCTAGCTCCTGCCTGAAATGGAATAAGTGCCCAGAAAATGACAGCCACGAAAAAAGGGAACAAAAGACAAGACACAGAGAAAGTGCCTTTCTGAGCCAGCAAACAGAAAGTCAGAGTTGCTTGTGGGTGAGGAAGTCTTCCCTGTGACTCCCCCCACCCCCACTTTCTTTTGTCCACATCATGTTTTCCAGCCAAAAACAATTCTGGTGCTCTGGAGAGGCTGTCTGTATGAGTAGGGTACTGACAGCCTTACGTAGACTGAGCAGGAAGCAAAAGTGGGGTTTAGGAATGTATTATAAGAGGCAAAAAGAAACTTGCTGGTTTCATCACAGATCTTTGACGGAATCAAGCTACAGGGAAGAGGTATCTAGAAAGATTTAGCATCTTTAATACTGCTGCGTTGAATTTAGGAATTTAACTTGACATCCAGCCACTGAGAGCTGAGGTCATGACAGGCACCGGGCTGGGCAAAGATAAGGAAGGCATCGTTCGTGCCCAAAGTTGCCAAGCCCTTCAGCTTGAGGAATGTCAAGCCACTGGCTGTGTGCCCCTGGGCAAGGCTGACCACAGCAGGGAAAGCTAAGAGGGTGGGCTGAGATGGGGTTGGGGGGTCCTGGGTGAACATAAGCCACTTGGTTCCTTGCTGGGTGAGGGCTGCTGCCTTCCAGGCGTGGACATCCTGTTTCCTCCAGAGCATTCTAAGAATCCCCCTGGCTAGTTTTCTCTACCCAGTGTTTTCACTACACAGCTGCTGGGTATTAGTTTTGGTTTTGGTTTTGGTTTTTTGGTCCATGACCCTGGCCAGGCAGAGAAGGGCCTGACGGTGACAGATGGGGACCCGCCCCACCATTTGGGTCCATTAGCCAAGCTATCGGGTTTACTAATATGAGAGCAGCTTCCACTCCTAATTGAATTCATCTGGAGACATTATAAGGCTGGAGCTGCCGGGAGGGCAGCAGGGCCCCTGCAGGATCGCTCCGTGATTAAATATTCAAGCCCAGTGAATGCCGAGAGTCTGTATGGGTGTAATCACCACGTCTCGGGCCCTCGCCAGCACTCCATCAGCGGCCTGGAGGTTTAAAGCCTCACAGAGCTGACCTCTGGGGCTCCACAGACAGCGCCCCTGTTCTGGGCCTCAGCTGGCAAGGCACCAAACACACAAGGGCCGCTGTGGTGGCTCCAGCCCTGAGGGGCGCTCCCTGCATCTGGGAGCCCCTGGCCGGGCAGACCTGCAACGACCATGTGCAGACTCACCGGGCCCCTCAGAGAGCGGAGTTCACTGCCCCCAGGCTTCTGCCCTGCAGGGGGTGGACGACACGAGCTCCTCAGAGGGCAGCACAGTGGACTGCCTGGATCCGGAGGAGATCCTGAAGAAGATCCCCGAGCTGGCGGATGACCTCGAAGAGCCGGATGACTGCTTCGCGGAAGGTAAAGTGGCCGCTGCCCGCTTCCTCGCGTGGCCATTAACTCGGGCCAGAATCCAGTGCAGCACACTCTCATCCGGGCACCTGCGCGCCCAACGCCCCGGCCCGGGGTCCGCAGGAGACAGACAGACAGGACCCCTCGCTGCCTCATCCCCAAGTTTGAGGGGCCAGCGCCAGACACGAACGCCACAGCTCACAGCAGCCCAGCGGTGCCACGTCAGATATGGCCACTGACGCCAGGCCTTCCTCCTCACCTTTGAAACACCTCACCGAGTTATAAACCAGTGCTCTCGAGGTGGAAAGGGAAAAAGGCAAACACTCTTGTCTGGGGACATAAACGACCCAGAGAAGGGCCATGCCACATCTGTGTCCCTCTACCTTTAGTGTGACTCTTAAAAGGAGAAAAAATGTCTACAGCTGTAGCACCCTGAACACGCCCCGTCTTGTCTGGAAGGCAGAAAATGCATCTTACTCTCCTTTTCCCTCAGTGTTGAGAACAGGGAAGGCCACACTGTATTCTCGATAGATACACGTGCAGTAAGTGAACATATATGCATAGTTCATACTGTGAGAGTAATTGTGGCTTCAATAATAAAAACTCTGGGGCGCCTGGGTGGCGCAGTCGGTTAAGCGTCCGACTTCAGCCAGGTCACGATCTTGCGGTCCGTGAGTTCGAGCCCCGCGTCGGGCTCTGGGCTGATGGCTCAGAGCCTGGAGCCTGTTTCCGATTCTGTGTCTCCCTCTCTCTCTGCCCCTCCCCCGTTCATGCTCTGTCTCTCTCTGTCCCAAAAATAAATAAACGTTGAAAAAAAAAAAAATAATAAAAACTCTGTAAATTCAGAAACGACAACACTTGGTTGAGTTTCCAGTTCCACACGACGCTGGGCTGGACTGGACCCGGGCCCATGTGCTGGCCCCTCGCTGCCCCTCGGGTGAGCACAGGCTCAGGGCACAGCCCCTCAGCACCAGGCCCGGGCCCCGTGGCTCATCAGCCTTCCAGAAGTGGGTGGGTGTAGGACAGGGGTCACCAGTATCCTCTCCAAGAAGGACAACAGTTGGGGAGGGATTGAGAGTGGGTGAGGCCAATGGCGGGGAAGAACCCCCAAAGGGCAGGATCGGGAAGCCGCCCAAGAGGGCCGCCGCATCTCTCTTATTCCAGGGAAGAATTCCTTCCTAAGGGGGGGCAGACGGGTTCCCCTGCAGAGCGGTGTCTCAGCGGGGCTAGAGCGAAAATGCTCCTCCCGCCCCAGGTGGACACCATTTGTCATCAGTCACCTCTCCCCACAGGCTGCATTCGCCACTGTCCCTGCTGCAAAGTGGACGCCAGCAAGTTTCCATGGGCCGTGGGCTGGCAGGTGCGCAAGGCCTGCTATCGCATCGTGGAGCACAGCTGGTTCGAGAGCTTCATCATCTTCATGATCCTGCTCAGCAGCGGGTCTCTGGTAAGGGGAGGCAGGGTCCCTGCCCCCGAGCCCTCCAGATGGCATCTCCCACGATCCCAAGGTCCTGGAGCCGCAGTAGTGAGCCTGGAAGCCCCCAAGCTTGGCTGGCGGGAGAGCTGCAGCCCAGCATGCGGCTCCTCTAGCAACAGGGCGGGGCGGGTACTCGAGGTGCCCACGTCACGGCCTGCTGAACCCGGCGGCTGGTATTTCAAGCAGCAAGGGCATGCGTCCCACTTTACACACGGGGCAACTGACGCTCAAAGGGCTTGAGGCACTTGTCCCAGGTCACCCCGCTTGTCAGTAGCAAAACCTACCTTTGCCCTCATTGGACCCCCAAGCCCCTGGCTTTCTATCCCCCGAGCCTCCCAAACACTGGCCTTCTCTGAAGGCCCGGGACCAAGACGGCCATCCTTCTTCATCTTGCAAGTTGAAGCCCCTTGCAAATACTATTACCTGTTCAAAGCTCACAGCAAATGATCACATCGGCCCTTGTCAAGATGTAATTGCCTGGGGAGCTGGTCTGAAGGCGGATTCCGAATCGGAGCTGGGGTGAGGCCTGAGAATTTGCATTTCCAGCAAGTTCCAGGAGATGCTGATGCTGCACACTGCACTTTGAATAACAAGGCCTGACAGGCACAGAGATTCTGAGGAATTCCTAAGTCAGGGATTTTGAGTTAGGCCTCTGAAGCCCCTTGCTGAAAGCCCAGCTTTGTAGGACGAGGAAGGATGCTTCTGACAGTGCCTTGGTCTCACGCTCCCTGCACAACCTCAGCTAATATTCCTGATGGACCAACGTAGATGTAGACACAGGAAGGGACTCATCGTCCCCAGGCGTCTGCACCTTATGGATGAGGAAGTCACAGCCCAAAGACACAAAGGGGCCCAGCTAATTAGTTAATGGTAGGACGAGAGCCCCTCTCTCTTGACTCACGGCTCCAAGCGTTTTCACTTGTTTTGCCCTTTGTGTGTCATTTACTCCCTAAAAAGAATCTACTGGATATCTGGGCACCTACTTAAATGCCAGATTTCCCGGGAAGGGTGCCAAAACCGCTGAGTGTGTGTCCTCAGCCTTGGGGGGGGAGCAAAGGCAGGTGAGAAGACACGATGACTAGAAGACAGGTGACTAGGCAGGCAATGGCACCAGTCCCCCAGAACGGGACTGCTCTGCCGCCGCGGGGGAGGGTGTGGCAGCATCGGAAGGTGCCACTGGTGGTGAGGGTCCACTGCTGTCGCCGGCTCTGCAGAGCATTGGTGCACAGGCCACGTTGCAGGGCCAGAGGGGGCTGAGCAGTGATTTCCCCTACGCTTCCCTCTTTCCTGTCCTCCCTGAAGAGGACAACGGTCACATTTGCTGTTGACAAGGTACTTTCCTTATTACCTCATTGGCTCCTGTCTTTCCCCATGGGCCTTCTCTCCTCATTTCTCTTCTCCACGCTCCTCTGCTCCTTCCCTTCTTTCTGTTCTCCTCCACTCACCCCAGCTGCTCCCCTCTCTCCCAGCAGGGAGCGCGGATCCTGCACCAGCTGCTGGGCCCTCACCTCCCCATCTCCTTCCCCCAACGGACTGAACAGGCTGGCACCAAATTTAGTCTTCCTTATGCTTTTACTTTGAGTACTTAAAAAAAAAAAAATAACACAAGTTTTCATCTGACAAAGTAAAGTGCAAAAAAAAAAAAACTTGGAAATTATGGCAAAATGTAAAGAAAAAATATCACCCATTTTCCTATCACTCAAAGAGAATCTCACTTTGAAAACATTTTGGTATACTTCCTTCCCATCTTTCTTATGCATATAATACATAAATATTACAAAACTGAAACCACATTTATGCATTCTGTAATTTCTCAGTAAATTCTCACAGTAAATATACTCCTACTATCTGATTTAGTGGCTACAGTGCATTCCATTACGGACGGTGCCACCGTTTATTTAAATAATCCCTGGGTTTACTTCTAATAAGCATTGACTAGTCTATGTAGACTCCTTTGAAGACACTGGCTTCTTTCCTGTCTTAGGTCCGGTTAGAAGCAGAACCAGAAGCAGGGCTTCTTGTACAAGCAGTTTGTGGAGGGCACACTCCAGGATGGAGCCCATGAGGGAGGCAGGACGGGGAGAGGAGCTGCAAGGCTCCCATGAGGTCCAGCCTCTGTCTGATCCCACGGGAGCGACGAGGCATTAAGGGTGTCACGGAGCTGTCCCACCTTGAGGCAAAGGGGACAGTCACTGGCTGCGGCTGTCTGCAGACATCCCAGGCATTTCTGCAGGTGCAGGCAGTTCCCCTCAGCCCAAGGAGGTCCTCAGGAAAGGGGGCATCCACCAGCCGTTAGTAGCCGACCTCACAGCAGCTGGGGGACGGGCGCACTGGCCCCTTGGACCAATAACGTCTAGTGTTCTTCGGCTAAATTCTTGAAGGCAGCATTGCTGGGTCTCTTTGATTCCCTTCGCCAAATCGGCCTCCCAAAAGGCTGAACCAGATTTCAGCCCCCAGGCAGGTATGAGAGGAGCCACTTCCCCACAGCCACGGCAACACTGGCCTCACCCTGGTCCTTTTTTTATCTTCACCAGTCTGATAAGAGAAAAACGACGTCTCTTCCTTTGAAAATCCTTAATTACCAGTGGGATAGAACATTCTTTTTCAGAGGTTCATCGGCGATTCTTACTTTCATTTTTGTGAACTGCCTGTGAACATCCTTTGATGCTTTTATTTTTAAACCGAGTCGCTGTTAGGTTCCCTTTGGTTCACTTCCAAGCCCCAATTTGAGAAGGTTTCCTTTCTCCTTTGCTCTCAGCATCCCTGCAAAGACTAAGCCAGGCTGCGTGCCCCGTCGGTTCTAGGGGGTCCTGGTTTATCTGTCACAGCGCCTCCTCCCCTATGGCACCAAACCCCCCGCACCCACGCCAAACAGAGAAAACAAAACGACATGGGCAAGCCGGTTCCCAAAGCCCTCCTAGGGGCTGAGGGCAGGGCTGGCTGGGTCCTTCGCTGTCAGTGGGCTCCAGCGCCATGGGTCCAGGAAGCCTGCCGTTCTGCCCCCTTTCATTCTTCCTTCCAGGCCTTTGAAGACTATTACCTTGACCAGAAGCCCACGGTGAAGGCCTTGCTGGAATATACTGACAGGGTGTTCACATTTATCTTTGTGTTCGAAATGCTGCTCAAGTGGGTGGCCTACGGCTTCAAGAAGTACTTCACCAACGCCTGGTGCTGGCTGGACTTCCTCATTGTGAACGTGAGTGGCTCATTGGCACATGTGGGGACTGGGGCCCCGACTTGTGACGACGGATGGTTGCAGCTAACGCGAAGAAAGCTTGAGGCCTCGCTTCACGGGCCACTCCAAAGAAAAGTCTCGAGCACTTAGCAAGGCATCTGAGAATAACCCTGCACACCGGTGAATGGTTAGATCAGGCAGTAGATGATTCTGGCACAGTGGTGGTGCTCAGGTGAGTCGTCAGTTCCTAGGTCTCCATCCAGAAAGACCACTTGCTGCCCTCTGTCTTCTATGTCTAAAGCAAGAGGACACATGTGGCTCTCAAGGGTCTTATGCCCTTGCATCCCTTGACAGGGCTTTTGGACCTAGGGGAGCCGAGGACTGCACAGCACAGGGAATCTTCCCACCTGCTGACTCAGTGGTTCTCAGCCCTGGCTATACTTTGGAATCACCTGGGGAACTCTTTTTTTTAATTTTTTTTTTTTAATTTTTTTTTCAACGTTTATTTATTTTTGGGACAGAGAGAGACAGAGCATGAACGGGGGAGGGGCAGAGAGAGAGGGAGACACAGAATCGGAAACGGGCTCCAGGCTCTGAGTGGTCAGCCCAGAGCCCGACGCGGGGCTCGAACTCACGGACCGCGAGATCGTGACCTGGCTGAAGTCGGACGCTTAACCGACTGCGCCACCCAGGTGCCCCGAGAACTCTTAAAAATACAATGAACAAATGCCACTACTCCCAGAGATTCCGATCTCTCTGGTCCTGGGTGGAGTCCAGGCATCGGTGTCTTATCAAAGCTCCTGGACGTGTCCAATGTGTGCGCAGCCAGACTGAGAATCACCGTGCTTGCCCCACCGGCTTCTCCCCATTGGCGCTAAAAGAGACAAAGGGTCCCTTTGGAGAGGCTCTGAGCAGGAAGCTCATGTGTTCAGATTCATACTAACCTTTGGCCACCAACCCCTGCATCAGAGGGGTTACCAAGTGCCTCCCATCTGATAGACTTATGTCTCCTCACAGCTGTGAAGAGACCGTCTTCAGTGAAATCCCCTAAGAGCCTTCTTAGCCCCCAAGAGCCAGGAGTGGTCTGTCCCTCATCCTAACCACCACCGTCCTCTATCTCTGTCCAGGCCCTCGCCCTCTCGGCTTTGCAGGATGGCTGCCTGAGTTGCCTGCTCACTGCAGCACAGCTACGGGTCCCCGCAGGTGGGGGGAGGCACGTGCTGTGTATGTCTCTGCCTCCCACACTCCAGCAGCCACCAGCACCAAGGGCTGCACATCAGAGGTGTCAGGAACTGTGTCTGTATTTGGTGCTTGCCTCCTGAAGCTGGATGGGGTCCAGTACAGAACATTCTGTCCAGCCTCCTGTGCTGGCAGGTCCCCCACAGCAGGTCTGTGCACTCAATTCTCATCTTTTCCTGATACCAGTGTACTGGAAGCAGCAAGACACAGCACTGCAGGGATTAGCTGAAATCCGAGTCATGGGTGATAGCTTTGTGCATATAAAATTATTATTCATAAGTGAAGGAAAAGTGTTTTCTTCTGGCTTCCCACCTCTGTTAGGGGCACAGTTGCTCTGACCTACACTAGTTTAAGCCCCCACCACCTTCAGTGGTCACCCACTCATTCCATCCATCCTCTTCCTAATTCCTCCTAATGACCATCCATCCTTCCTTCCATACATCCCTCCTTCCCTCTATCCAGCCATTTGCTCTTCCTTTTTCCATTCTTCCAAACACCCATTCACCTTTATTTCTTCCATGTATCTTCTCTGTCAGTCCTCTCCCTCTTTCCATCTATTCTCATTACTTCTTTCTTTCTTCTCTTCTGCCCATGCATTCATCCTAACCTTTCTTTCATCTATCAACTGGCCCTTAATCCTTCTATCTTTCTACTTTTGATTCACTTTTCTATCTGACTGTTCAACCATCTAGCCATTCTCCAATCTTTCGTTGATTTATTCTATCCAACTCTCTCTTCCCATTCATCCATCAATTTACCTAGCCATCCATTCTTCTCCCTTTCATCTATCTCATCTACCCACTATTCTATACTTCCATATTTTATCCTTTCTTCTTTCTTCCATCCTTCCCTTCAACTATCTATTCTATCCATCTTTGATCCTTTTTTTAAAAATTTTTTTTAATGTTTATTTATTTTTGAGACAGAAAAAGACAGAGCATGAATGGGGGAGGGTCAGAGAGGGAGACACAGAATCCAAAGCAGGCTCCAGGCTCTGAGCTGTCAGCACAGAGCCCGATGCGGGGCTCTAACTCACGGACTGTGAGATCATGACCTGAGCTGAAGTCGGACGCTTAACCAACTGAGCCACCCAGGCGCCCCCCATCTTCGATCCTTTAATTCATTCGTCATATCCAAACATCCTTCCATCTTCCATCCGTCTTCCTTCTTTCTCTCCTTCCTCTCATCCATCCCAACATGTTTCTATCTTTTCTTCAATTTATCAAATGTTTATTTATGACTACTGAATATAGTATTGTCTTATGAAGTGCTCTGGGAGAGACAGAGGCCAAGAAATAAGAACTCCCTATCTCCAGGAGTTTAGGCTATAATCTTCCAGCAGATAAGACACACAGAGAGAAATAAACCTATTATGGGGCAGGGGGGGAGAGGTGAGGAGGTGAGCACTGCTGGAAATAATTAGTGTCTTTGGGACAGAGAGACATGAGCCTGTGGGGGTGGGGTAGTTGGGAAGGCTTCATGTAGGAAGTGACATTAGATGTAGGGCTTAAAATGAACAGGAGCATTGAGGTGCAAAGAGGACCGGGGGGTGCAATCTTAATTAAAGGGTGACTGAGCAAAGGCACAGACAGAGGCACATTTAAGGAACAATCTTATTTGGGTAGAATATATAGGTGAAACATGACTGAAAAAGGAGTCTGCAGCTATGGAGTCTGGAACCTAACCCGAGGGTGATAAAGTACCAGTAAATGTTGGGAGTAAGAGACACACATGATTATAATAAAATTTGCAGTGGAGAATGGATGGAATGGACACAATCCTAGAGACCAGTTGGGAGGCTAGTGGCCTGAGCAGTGGGAGTGGTGGTGGGCTTGGATGGAGTGACCCCAGATCTTGATTGCTCCAACTATAGATTTTGCACGTGAGGCAGCCCTCCCAGGGGCTGAGAAAAAAAACTGAATAGGGCCCAGCATGAAACTCCCTACCCTTTGTCAGCCAGACAGCTGGGTGCCACCTGCTGGTGTTTGGAGCCTTGCATGGAAGAAGAAAGGGGGTTCTTTCCATTCCAGCTTTCTGTGCTGGTGGAATAAGCTACTTATTTAGAGAACAGACATTGCTTGAGGCTCTATGTAATTCATATGTAAACCCCTTCCTTTCTGAAGGTCTGGTGTACATCCCCACCTAGCTTCCAGGATAAGCCAAGCCTGAATTCAGCCCACCAGTCATAGTGCAGTTGGGGTCTTCCAAGATTGGGTCACAGTCTCTGGCAAGCTCAAGCCTATGCATGTGGTACCACCCTGGCACCTTCAAAGTTTCTACAAGGTGTGACCACTTGTCCACATCAATTTGTGTCCTTTGTAGCCCTTGGTCAACACTTAAAAAAAGTGAAAAGCTGGCAGAGCAATAGGGAGTCACAACCCAGTCATTATATCTCAGCCCTCTGTCAAACCTGGATTTCATGGACCATGCCACACTCTTACTCGGACTCTAATTTTACACAGGGTGAAGGTATGACCTGGACTGGCAAGGCACTGACCCAAGGCCACAAAAAGAATCAGGGGATGAGAGGGAATTAGACCCCACCCAGACCAGGACTCTTTCCACTCTACTTTTCTGAGAAAATACAGCCGGGGCTCACTTTGTGTTCTTCAAAACAGACTTTCAGCCTAGCCCCCATGAAGAGATATCATCTCTCCAAGTCTCTGAAAGTTGAGTTTCAAGGTTATTGGAGCCTGGCTGGTGCCTCAAGGGAAAGGGAAGGTAATATACAGGGAGCTTGACCACCTACACACCATAGGGTCGTGGTGTGCAAGACTGTTTTTCTTTCTCAGAGGTTCAGAGAAGTGATGAATGAAATCTTTAATAAAGGGGAAGAGATTGAATTCTCTCTAGACCTTTCACTGGAGTTCGGATTAAGATGGAAGTCAGGATGATGACTTGGACAGAGACAGGGATTTCCTGTCTCCTTTTACCAGGACCTTCTGGAACCTAGAGTAATACTTTTGCTCTCTGCCTGCACTCAGATCTCCCTGACAAGTCTTATAGCGAAGATCCTGCAGTATTCTGATGTGGCATCCATCAAAGCCCTTCGAACCCTCCGTGCCCTGCGGCCCCTGCGGGCTCTGTCTCGATTTGAAGGCATGCGGGTAAGATCTACCTCCAAAGTGCTCTGGTCTGCAGCGTTTAGTACCCCCTTGTCCCCACCATGCCCTCCATGCCCCTGACCCAACTCTGGGCCCACCCCCACAGGTGGACTCTGGGTTCTCACCTCCTGCCAGGACTTTGGTGGCACTGCCATGTCCTAATGCTCTGGTTCTCCTTCACATCCCTTTGTGAGCTCTCTTTCCTTCCCACCTCAAATATCATATCGAGCAGCACTCAGACTCACCCCTTCCTGCTCTTAGTGAAGTGATCCTGCCTCAACATCGTTTGCCTCCATCTCTCCATCCTGCCTCTTGTCCTTATTGCCAAAATTTTGGAACACTCCAAACTCTTCATCTTTCCAAGGCAAATGAGCCTTCCCTCTGACACTCCATTTAAATGTGGTGGCACCATCAGTTCAGCACCATGGCCACCACCCGCCAGAAAGCATCCTGTCCCACCCAGTGCAGCCATGGGGTCCTATGGATTCTTCCCTTTCATCCATTCCTTTCTTCACCATTGCTGTCACCTCCACCGTGCCCTGTCTTCCTCACAATGGAATACTCATAAGCCAGACCCTTGAATTACGGGGGGGGGGTACAAGGGACCTTTATTTGTCCTCCTCCTCTTCCTCATAATTACAAAAGGCTCCAGGTACTGAAAGTGAGGTTTTGCTTTCTTCCAACACTGACTCAAAGAAGACATTCTGTCCTCAAAAACAAAAGTAGACTTTATTTTTTAAAATCATTTCTTCTACATATTTTAGCATGGAATCTTCTGTAAAAAAAAAAAAAAGTAGACTTTAAAAATTCATTTGTACCTTCACAAACACTAGCTTATGATTGAAATAGCTTGAAATTTATTTTGTTTTATTTTATTCTATTTTATGTTTATGTATTTTTGAGAGAGCGAGCACGAGTGGGGGAGGGGCAGAGAGAGAGGGAGACACAGAATCCAAAGAAGGCTCCAAGCTCTGAGCTGACAGCACAGAGCCCGACGTGGGGTTCAAACCCATGAACCAGGAGATCATGGCCTGAACTGAAGTCGGACGCTTTACCGACTGAGCCACCCAGGTGTCCCTGAAGTTTATGTTACCTCTAGGTTGCTGCTTTACAAATAAGCAAGCTCGTGAATATGGTTTTCAGTGATTCTTGACCGAAGCACACCTTAAACTGTATTTGTTAAAGCTCCTTTAAAATAGCATTTAAGAATAAAGCAAGGTCCTAGAAGTCTGTATGTGTAAGTACAACACACACACTCACACCCTTATATGAACATGCGTGTACTTGTAAGTTCACCCGCCTTCTCAGTCCTGGAGAAGGATCCTAAAACCTGCTTGGAATGAAGTTTAGGGAGAAGATCTAAGGCCATCTTCAGCTACCAAGAGTCTCTCAGTCTTCTGAGTCTGAATTATTGCCCTAATTAACCCACTTCTCTTTCTGCTCCCAAAAGCCACTGGTCTTGAAGCAGGCTGAGTGAGTGTAGACAGAAGTAGGATCCAGCAAGAAGGGTTCCATATCCTTTTACATTTCCCCCCAGGTGGTGGTCGATGCCCTGGTGGGCGCCATCCCCTCCATCATGAACGTCCTCCTCGTCTGCCTCATCTTCTGGCTCATCTTCAGCATCATGGGCGTGAACTTCTTTGCGGGGAAGTTTGGGCGGTGCGTCAACAAAACCAATGAAAACCTTTCTCTTGTGCCTTTATCTATCGTGAATAACATGTCTGACTGTAAAGATCAGAACCACACTGGCAGCTTCTTCTGGGTCAACATGAAGGTCAACTTCGATAATGTTGCAATGGGTTACCTCGCCCTTCTGCAGGTGGTGAGTCCTGAGATCAACCATGTTTCTTCCTTTGGCTGCTTGATAATGTGGAAGGTCTGGGGTCTTCCACAAAATGCTATGTAGAGACTTTGCAAGGGGTAGCACTCAGTGTGAGCTGAAGTCACTCCCCATTCCTATGGACTACCATGAGGCCAAAGAGCCTCACCAATTGATTCAATGTCACAGTGGTGCACAGTGGTGCAATTAGACAAGTGTGGGATGGTAGAATAGAATGGAGGGATGAACCTTCAGTGGGATTGTATCAGGTGATGACTTAGAATTCACTACTTACACAAAATAGACATGATACAGCCCCCTGTTCAGTCTTCTGCATATCCTCTCCTAGATGGTAATATTCCGGTCTATTGTAAGGATAGAAAGTGCTGGTGGTGATGACAGGCAAACACATTTATACTTCCGTTCACTCATGCATTCATACCTTGCCTACATCTTGTTCACTCAGTCCTCCATTCAGTCAGGGGTTGATGCAATTGCTTATATGTTTGTCACGCAGTTACCCACACCTTCATGCATCCCACTATTTGTTCATGCATTTGTTCAACAAATAATCCCTGGGTAGCTGTGGTGTGCCAGGCACTGTGCTTAGCCCTGGCACACATGGAGGATTGGTTCCAGGGGTCCCATGCTTTATGAGAAAAACAGACAAATAAGTGAATCAAACAGAGTTCAGTGTAGACGATAGGCAGACACTGAGTGGCCTCTGCTCCTTGTTTCCAGGCAACCTTTAAAGGCTGGATGGACATCATGTATGCAGCTGTTGATTCCCGAGATGTGAGTCTCAGCCTGCTATGACGACTGCCTGCCCCTCCGTGCATCCCACTCACATCAGTCTATTTGAAATGGACTGAGGGTGGCCTTGGTACCAGAAGAGGCAGTCCCCCAACAGCCTGGCCCTGTCCCTCCCTGGAGCAGTGTCCAGCTGGCCCTCTACTGAGTGTTTAAGCCAACCGCACCTGTTCCCCTACCAGGCACACTACCCAGGCTTTCGAAGCTTTTCTGCTCACCATTGAGGAAAGTATCAGATAACCACTCCAGAACTGTGTACGAGGGCACTCTTGGGCAGAGGCAGGAACAGCGTGGTGGCTAGGACAAGGGTACTGTCACATCAGCCAGGTGGAGGAGATGGGTGCTGCTGGGGCAAGACCCTTTGCTGCTGTGGCAGACAGTGCCGATGCCCTGCCCCAGATCCCCTCAGCCTGCCTCTTGGGTCCACCAACGTGCTACATTTCTGATTCTCATCTGAGACTTGACTTTCTTCAGTGCCTTACGGCTCGCTCGGCAACCCCTCCCCCAAGGGCGGGGTTTGAATGTCCAAAGAGGCTGCCTCACAGATAAGTTTTGGGAGTCTGTAGAGAAGTGTGTCTTAGAGGTACAATTCTGAGGTGTGTTCCACACAGTTTATTGGAGAACCCCAACAGGATAAAGTGCCTGTTGTCCCCCAGTGCTGGCCTGCTTAACAACACCCCCTTCATCAACTTTTCTCCTGCTTAACCTCCCCCTCCCTCATTCCTGCTTCCTGGGATCACTTCCCAAATAAACCACCCACATCTGTGTCCTTGTCTCAGGGATGAGCACAAACATACACCCACTTGCTCTCCATGCCTCACTTTGTCTGTTCACAGGTGAACTTGCAGCCCAAGTGGGAGGACAATGTGTACATGTACTTGTACTTCGTCATCTTCATCATTTTCGGTGGCTTCTTCACACTCAATCTCTTCGTTGGGGTCATAATTGACAACTTCAATCAACAGAAAAAAAAGATAAGTGGGGCTCAGGTGTTTTTGCAGTGGTGGTGAATCTTCCACTCCTTGTCCCCTGGCCTCATGACCAAAATCAACACTACTCGCAGCCCTCATGCCTGACCGGGAGCCCAATTTTGACCTTTAATACCAACTCCCACCTTTGCACCCTGAGCACAGCCCTCACCCCTGCTGATGTCCTGGGGCTGCTGCTAGAAGAGTTACATTTCTTTGTGTCAGCAACCACCCTGTTCCTGCCGGAGTCCCCGCCCTCTCTCCCAGAATGCCAAGGTCTTCCCAGCTAAAACCAGGTGCATTGGATATGTCCCCGGTGACCCTTGGGAAATATCAACAGGGAAAGAAATGGCCCCAGCACTTGCTGCCTCTGTCTGGGGCTATGACCCCCCAGAGCACTGAATCTAGGAGGCCTCAGGAAGGGCCAGAGCTCCAATGTTGGCAGAATCCCAACCTCCTTGGGAAGGGTAGGAAGACCCTCACCTCCATGGATGCTGACTCTGATGAATAGGAATCCAATCCCAGATAACCTTTCATGTTTCCATTACAATATGAGGGCATTAAAGGTATAAAATGCTTTCTTGTTACCCTCCATTAATCCTTTCATTTAATCCCCTCCATTCCTTTGAGGTGGATAGAGCAGAACTTTAGACTTATGTAAGCCAAGATCCAGAGAAAAAAAGGGTGACATGGATAAATCACATAGCACAGCATTGAGAGCCCAAAATTGGTTGTGACATGACACAAACCTAGGCTTGCATTCCCTGCTCAACTATCACTATATGGCTGACCCTGGCAATATTAAACACTTCTCTGAGCCTCAGGTTCTTCATCCATTCAATGGAGTTAATATTACCTACACAAGGATTCTGGTAAGAGGTAAATAAAACTCTATACAAGAAGCACCTAGTTTAGGGCTGAGCTACTGTATTATTATTGTAATTTAGAATAAATATCTAATGGTGCAGGCATCCCACCTGCAGCAAATCCTCAACCAGAGTTCTGGGGATAAGAAGTGGGGCCCTTCTCTGTCCCAGAGGGGCTCAGCAAGGTAGCTGTGAAGGCTGACCAGTGTCATCAGCACCCTAGAGGGTTTTGAGACCATTCAAGCAATCCCTTCTCTCATTTTACAGATGAGGAAACTGAGGCCTTGACAGGGAGCTGGCCATGTTAGGTGATAGAATGAGAAAAGTCAGTGATCAAATTGGGGGAGAAACTGTGTTTGCTGACTCCTTGCTCCAAATTTTCAGTGTGTCCCCACCAAGTGCTCCCAACCTCCTGCCCCTGCCTCCAGCCCCACCAAGATGTTTCTCCCCAGAAGCCCTCTGTGCCCACAAATTTTCTGAAATCCCATAGATCTCCACAGATCTCAGCCCGCATCCCCACATTTGCAGTGACTAATTTACACGAACATGCTATTGAGATGGGAAGATTTCAAATTATGTCAGGAAAGTGAAAGGTGAGGGGTTGAATGAAGGAGGTCTAGAGGGTCCTTAAAGAAAACCCAAAACTAAGGGAGGAAGGCATTTCCAACGGTGGAATTTAACTGTAACTGCAGAGGGCAACACACATGGCAGGGCTTTAAGAGAACCAATCAAGAATTCTCCAAGGAATTCTTGGATAAGTCAGTAATAGTCCTCAGCTCCTCTTCAGAAAGGGGTTAAGCGGCTGGGTCTCAGGGTCTTTGTTCCAGAAGGCTCTGAAGGAAGCTCTTGCCCCTGGCAGGAACTGTGATTCTAGAAGCCTAGTGGATTTGACTGTAATGAGCAGGCTAGATTTAAGGCTCAGATTTAAAATGATATTTACCTTCTCCTGGGGTTCTACTCTCAAATGCCCCCTACTCTGTTGAGGCAACACCTCTGGGTTCTTGAAGAAGAGAAACAGGCTTTGTTCCAGAGTCCCAGACAGGGAGTCAGAGCTGGGGCTCAGTCCTATCCACTCTGTCACTGTTTGTGGCACCCAGACAGGACGCTGCTTGACTCTGGCCTTGACTTGTCTTTCTACAGAGAAGGGAGTAGGAGGAGATGTACTTCTTCTCCAGCCTGCTCTGATTTTGGTATCCCTGGAAATTTCCATTGCTTTAATAATAGTGATGTGTGCTATCCCCTCTCATACTTAGGGGGCCAGGACATCTTCATGACAGAGGAGCAAAAGAAGTACTATAATGCCATGAAGAAGCTGGGCTCCAAGAAGCCCCAGAAGCCCATCCCTCGGCCCCTGGTAAGCCCCAGAGCTTCCATCCAGAAGAGTATGTCTGGAAATCCAGGTGACAGCCTGTGCCTGTACCTGTGCCTGTGCCTGTGCTGCGTAGGGGTTGACCAGTGCTCTCTGTGAAGCAGTAAATCTGGGTTGTGTTTGGGGATAAGGTAACGAGAGTTCCAAGACCCAAGGAATGAGAAGACTGAAAGAAGCAACTGTGGTATTCTGGAGTGAATATATCTCCTACAGTTACTCCAAATTGACCTGTTTAAGGAAGTACTGAGTTCCTCAACCAGTTTAGGGTTCAATCACAAGATTGAGAACAGGTTAGGCTAAACGATAGTAGAGGTGGTTAGAGCCCTGAGATGAAGGGTTTGTGTGGCTGTGCATCATGATCTAGCCTCCATACATAAATCTCCAGCCTCACCCTACATTCCACCCCATCCCTATAGTAGACAGAGAGGAAATGGCCGAAACCCAGCCCCCTGGGATCCTGGCCCCAGTGATGGTCATGGTCAAGTGGCACAATAGGAATAAAAAGTTGTGTTTAGACTAACCAAAACTTAGAGCCATACTCCACTTTTATTCTTTATTCACAAAGACCCTAAGAGACATGCTGTTTTATTTCTCCATTAAATGCAACACCCAAACCATACGTGTTATCACCTAAGTTCTTCTCAGTCCTCCACCAGAAGATGGAAAATGTCAAACCTCTAGTTGGCCTCTGTTGAGAGTGGATGAACAGGTTTGGGAGTGGGAGTATTGCTATGCTGGAAATGTACAACTGAACTTCTTCCAAGAATTTCTAAGCCATCCACTCCAGTGAATGGAATTGGCATCTTGTTCCTTTACATAACCTTTCTGTGGTTAAGATGTGGTATTTGTGAAGAAAACTACAGGTGCTGCATAGGGCACAATGCCATTAGCCTTTCCCCCCACCAGGGCAAAACCTAAGAACCTGCAACAAAGGAGTGGACCTTTCCCTAGAATTAGAGAGACATACATTCTGTTGGCCATGGCATTAGGATTTCTAAATCAAGGCATGGGGTTTGCATAAGTGACTAAAAACTTCATGAGCACACAGCCTTGAAAACATTTACAGGAGGAAAAAAATGCTATGGTTTTTGGATGTATTTTACTTGGAAACAGTGGTCACAAATGTATCACTAGGCTCAATTCTAATAACAAGTGTTATAATGGGGGTGTCTGGGTGGCTGAGTTGGTTGAACATCTGACTTTTGATTTTGGCTCAGGTCATGATCCCAGGGTTGTGGAATTGAGCCCCATGTCAGGCTCGACACTGAGCATAGAGCCTGCTTGAGATTCTCTCTCTCTCCTGCCCCTCTCCCCCACTCATGCTCTCTCTCAAATAAAATAAAAAATAAAAAGAAGTGTTACAATGAGGGGTGATAGGATGTTCAGACCTCTGTAGAGGCAGAGATTTCCTTCCAAATCCCCATAAGGATCAAGATAACTGGAGTGGAATGAACCTAAGGAAAAGTCCTTAAGGCTCAGGGAGTATCCCTCTGTCGGCCAGGTTAATGGGCAGGAAGGGGCTCAGAATTAAAAGATGTAGGTAAATGACTGAGCCCAGCCAATCAGCATCAAGTCAGGGGAGAAGGATCCTGAGACTTACAGATAATAAAGCAGCTGAGTCCCTGCTGGCCATCACTGGTGGCTAGACCAATGCTGAGTCCACAATTGAACTAGACGCTAAGGAATCTGTGCTAGGGACATCCCTTGGCGAATCATGTTGGTACCTTGCCCTATACACTGCTCAATCTCTCCATAGCATCTCAGCTTCTCCCCTTTTATCAACCAACCCCACAGGCCACCATACCTTCCTCCTGTCAAGGAGGACAATTTCCCTGAGATAGGATTAACTGAATTTCAGAAAAGGGCCCTGGAGAGGACACTATCTTAATACAAAAGGAGGAACCTAATGTTGAAATTCCAGGCACTACATTAAGAGTGGAAGACAATGGTTGGGCAGGAAGACTTACAATGAAATCATCATTTCTCCCGCTTAAGCCATAACCAAGACCCTCCAAGGTTGGCACTCAGGGAAGCCCTCACATGGATAAGGAAAGTGAGACATCACAGCCCAGCTGTATTCCTGAGATTCATCATCCCTTTGGATGGGAAGGGGGTGTATTACTAATTAACTATCAACACTGTCCTAGCTTTAGTGGAAGAACATGGCTCTCTCCTTAATACTCTGTTCCAAACACAGCCAACATAATTTTCCCTTTGTTCCCCTTATCATAGCTGAGGCAAGACCCGAACATTTAATTAAGACTTTGAAGTCTTAGAGGTCCCAAAGGGGAAACTAGCAGAGCAGGGGCCCAAGCAACAACTGCATATGGCTGCTCTCCAGGGCCCAAAGCCTTCCCCTGCCCTCTCTCCTGGCTGGCATCCATATGGCAGGCAACATCTTGGTATTCACCACCCAGTGGGACAAGCCTGATCATTTACCCTCCTCAAAGGCCAGACCCAAGCCAAAAGAGAAATTCCCACTCCCACCTAAGACTCACCTTCCCAGATCCAGCTCTCTTTTCACTAGATTATTAGCACTGGAATGCTCACCTTCTTCCCTTAGTAGTCCCAATATGTTGACTGGTCAGATAAAAGCTGAGCATTGACACAGTAGTTCTGCCCCATAGGTGCATGGGTGCCATTTCACAGCAGGGTCAACCTGGGACATGCACGCGTGTGTGCGTGTGCGCGTGCGCGCACACACACACACACACACACACACACACACCTCCACACTACTGGCAAAGCTCAAGTTCTAAATTTTATGCTTCATCCATAGCAAAGACTAAGACTTCCACAAGACTGGGAAATCTCATTCTGTAACATCCCCTGCTATAGAAATTACTAAAAGCAGGTTTCACATACTCCCCTTTATGGGAAAATAATAGGCTCTAGAATATCACATCATCAGTCACCCACTTCATCATCTCTGAGAGCACTGAGGGTTGCAGAGAAGTGATCGCTGCCCACAGGCTAAGCCAAGAGCAGCAAGCCACTCCATTCTCCAACATACAAATATCTGGGGCAAACTCAATGCCCACATCTCAGTAATGCTGTCACCTGCTCTGTTCAATTACAAGTTGTGTGGTCATAATTAAGCCTTTATTTTTCTTGCCATTTTCAGTGATGAAATGGAAGTTATTCGTGGCTCTGCAATCCCCCTCCCACTCCAGAAGAGACACGGACCAGCAGTTATGCCAAGATCCAGGCCCATTTGGGTCTGATCCTTTACTCCAACCCCACAGAGTAGCAACCCCTCCCCACCAGGAAGCAGAAAACAAGATCCAGCCTCTGTCACAGCCCTTCTCCTCTCTGTCTGCTTTGCAGCTTCTGTGAGCCCCCTGGTGAGACTCATGACAGGGTCCTCTCTGCCTCCACTCATGCAGAGCCCCAAACATAGTACACATTCAGTAAGTGCCTATTATACACAATAGATTGGCCTTCTAATTTTATTTGAGGTATGGGTAATTCAGAGCTGTCCGTTCTGTCATCCATTCATTCATCTATTTATTGAGGATCTATTTCATGTCAGGTACTTACTAATTCACAGGCTGGAGAGATTGCTAAGAGAGAAAGAATAGGGTGAAGAGTCCTGCCTAGACTGAGCCTTGAGGTGCTCTAACATCTATGGGTTGCATAAAGAAGACTCAAAACAGAGAAGCCAGAAAGGCAAGAAAAGAACCAGGAAAGTAAGGCATGATGGAAACCAAGAAAGGATAGTTTCAACGTGGCATGTGTGGCAAGCAATGCTGAACAGGTGTCCATGGACTTACATTATGGAGGTCATCGGTGATCTGAATGAGAACCATCTCAGTGGCGGGATAGGGACAAAAGCTATGTTGGAGTGAGTGGGAAACAGTGATTGCACAACATGCCTTTAAGAATTTACTGTAAGAGTGGAGGGGAGGAGGAGGGTGGTAGGTTGTAAGGTTCAGGAAGATTTTTCTTTAAGCTAGGAACAGCTGGGTTGTTAGAGATTTAGCTAAGGAACCAAGAGGTAGCAGCCAAGAGAGGCCATATCTGGCCAAAAGCCTCACTCCTCAGTAATGAAGCCAAAAGGACCAGGAGGTTGGCAAGTGTCAGCAGTGAAGAAGAGGTAAAGGTGGGCTACATAAATGACACAAGCTTCAGAGGAGGAAGGGTTTTGCAAGCTGCAGGAGGAGCAAAGTTCCGGAAGATACAATGGGAAAAGAGAAGGACCCCAAGCCTGTCCCTTTGACCTGGGGTACCTGGGGTGGGGGAGAATAGCAGCCACTGAGTTTGCAGTTCTTTGTTTGTTTGTTTTTGTGAGAGAGAGCAAGAGAGAGAGTGCCACATGAGCAAGGGAGGGGCAGAGAGAGAGGGAGGGAGAGAGAATCCCAAGCAAGCTCTGCACTAATAGTGTGGAACCCAATGTAGTGCTTGACCCCACAAGCCCTGAGATCATGACCTGAGCTGAAATCAAGAGTTGGACGCTCGATTGATTGTGCCACCTAGGGGCTCTGAGTTTGCAGTTCTTGAACTCATGCTATGCAGGCACTATGGGAACACAATGTTAAATGAGACATGGCCCCTTCCTCAAAGAGTTCACTATCTAGCAGAGAAGAGAAGCACACATGAAATGATAGAACTCAAGACTGACTACAAAGGCTGCGGGAGGAAAGAGGAACTGAGCAATGTGGTATGATGTGATTAGGGAGATCTCCCTGGAGGAAGTGGGGCTTAAGAAAAATGGATCACTCCAGACTATTTGGATTTAGACAGCCAAGAGAAGGGATGGGAAAGACTTTGCAAATGGAGCACCAGCAAGGACAAAGTGCCTGATGACTTCAAAGGGGTGAGAAAGATAACAAGGACTTGAATCGAGGCATTGAGGTAGAGTCAACTAAGGATAAGATTTTGGAAGGAGTAAGGACAGGACTTGGCTTCTCTCTGGATGTGGAGTGTGAGCAAGACAAGAGAGACAGGCTTTAGAAAGCCATCTGTGGAGAGCACAGCCTCTCTAGATGCGTTGTGTATGTTGGCCAGTAAGGCCCTGATATACCATCTCTTGTTTTCTCAGAACAAGTACCAGG
Source organism: Lynx rufus (assembly GCF_022079265.1). NCBI lineage: Eukaryota > Metazoa > Chordata > Mammalia > Carnivora > Felidae > Lynx > Lynx rufus. The sequence continues at coordinate 6,747,350 of NW_025814867.1, read as the reverse complement.
GCTTTGTCTTTGACGTTGTGACCAGACAAGCTTTTGACATCATCATCATGGTCCTCATCTGCCTCAATATGATCACCATGATGGTGGAGACTGATGACCAGAGTGAAGAAAAGACAAAAATCCTCAACAAAGTCAACCAGTTCTTTGTGGCTGTCTTCACGGGAGAGTGTGTCATGAAGGTGTTCGCCTTACGGCATTACTACTTCACCAACGGCTGGAATGTGTTTGACTTCATTGTCGTGGTCCTCTCCATTGGGAGTAAGTGGGCTCACAGCTGGCGGGGAAGCCCAGCCTCTGCTTGGGGTTGTTTGGGTTGTTGTTTTCAAAACCAAGAGGGCAACCAACACATTTGTCCAATACCTATTACGTATTAGAGGAGCCCAGTATTTGCTGCTTTCCAAGAGCAGCAGGTTTAAAATGCCTCTGGGCCTCTCTGTGAAATGGAGAGTTTCCATCGGCCTTCTCCATGCAGTCATGAAGGGTTTTTAGGCACCTACTGTGTGCATAGCCCATTGGCTGAGCTTTGGGGGCTGTTAGGGATACTCACTCCTCCAGAGAAAATAAGATGATGGAGTTTCCCTTATCTTGATGGCCTTCAAAGTGAAGAATGGGTGGTGTGATGTGAGGTGAGTCATAAAATACTTTCTGGAAAAGGAGGTGGTTGCCAGAAGAGTGGGAAATACTAAGAGTGTTCAAAGGAGATTTTTTTTTTAAGTTATATGAGAGCTTTATTTCAAAATGAAATTTCTTATAAAACAGTGATTGTCCAGGGACGTCTGGTGGCTCAGTCGGTTGAGCGTCTGACTTTGGCTCAGGTCATGATCTCACAGTTCATGAGTTCAAGCCCCGCACTGGGCTCTGTGCTGATGGCTCAGAGCCTGGAGCCTGCTTCAGATTCTGTGTCTCCCTCTCTCTTGGCCCTTCCCCGACTTGTGCTCTGTCTCTCTCTGTCTCTCAAAAATAAATAAATGTAAAAAAAAAAAAATTTTAAACAATGATTGTCCAACCCTAATAATTTAAAAATCAGGAAACATTTATTCAGTGCTACTGTATAGTGTAGAAACTGCCTGTACAAAGGAGATTCTTAAGTCAAGGATCTAGAATTAAATCTCTATAAAACTGTCCACTTAGGGAATGTGAGTGATAGAAAAATCAAAGGATCAATGCCAAGAGGTCAATGCTCTTAGGGCCTAGTGTGGGTGTTGAATGATAGGCCCAGTTTTGGGGGACCAATGAGTGTTCAGAGAAAATTAATAAAGTCAGAAGCTAAAGTGGGGAATGGAGCCACCATAGCTGGGTACTTGCTGACATCTGAGGACTGGGATGCATTCCTTGGATCTTCACAATAGCTCTCTGGAGTGTTCTTATCCTCATCTTGGAATTTAAAATTGAGCCTCACAGATTAAGAAAGTGATACAAGGTCACACAGTTTGTAAAGGGCAGAGCTGAATTTAGTCCAGGCTAATGTTCTTCTTCTTCTTTTTTTTTTTTTAATGTTTATTTATTTTTGAGAGACAGAGCACAAGTGGGGGAGGGGCAGAGAGAGAAGGAGACACAGAATCTGAAGCAGGATCCAGGCTCTGAGCTGTCAGCACAGAGCCAAAGGAACCTACGAACCACGAGATCATGACCTGAGTCGAAGTCAGTCACTTAACCGACTGAGCCACCCAAGCGTCCCAGACCAGGCTAATGTTCTTCTAATGAACTAGCTGCTTTCCAACAATAACCGAGAGAGTGTTCCTGGCCTGCTTGTGGTTTAGGCAAAGTTTGGCTCTACAAAGGCCAAATCCCACGCGCCAGCTTTACTTTGCATTATAAATATATCCTGACCTGTTATATCATAACTTGCTTACTTTTCATGTCAGGGCATAGCTGTGGATTTCATTTTCCGTTGATTTACCATCAAAAGCTAACAGCATCTAAATACAACCTGGCAGCATTTAATCAATCTCCCCACCCAGGTGCTGAAACACAGCCTTGGGTTGTGTTTATTTGTTGGTGAGTTTACATTTATTTTTGTGTTTTGCTTTGTTTTCCTGCTGCTGGTGGTTTTTGTGGGAGGTTTGTTTTGTTTGTTTGCTTTCCCAAAGTGAGAGATTTTAAAGGCCATTTTGATTTTATAATAGAGAAAAGAGCTTGCTTATGTGGGTTCCCATATCAATTCTATAGAAATAAATATACTCAAAGTACTCCAATCTATGATGGGGACACCTTAACTGCTAGTTCCTATGACCCACACAGCAACACCATCCACTGGTTAGAAATAAGTCATAGAGGCAGCTAGAAAACTAGTGAAAGAACCCACCTCTTCACCCCCCTGCCCTCCCTCTCTCCCTTTCTTCCTTCCCACCAGCAAGACATGTATTGAGTACCTAATTGCTACAAGTATGAAGACTCATTATCCCTTGAAGTACATGTAAACTGGTTGGCTGGCAGAATCTTAGTAGATTATATAGAAACATAATGTACCCCACACTGTAGAAAAATATCCCAGTTAAATTGACTTTAAGAGAGGGGCTTTCATAAAGATTTTATAATATAATATTATAATTGCTTCTTGAATCTCTTCCCATTTCCTTCCTCCTTCCAACACAATACTGTGACCACCCATATTCATATGAAAAAAGGTAAGTAGGAGACGAAGGTCAAGGGAACCCTGGCAAAGAGAGAGAGAGCTGGCCACCACACTCCTCACCATTTGTCCTAAGAGGTTTCGAACCCTGTCTGACCTAAAGGCCTCGCCTAATCTTTGGTGGGCCCTGTGTCCCACAAATCTTCAAATTAGATATCATATAGGGAGACATATACATTCTTCATCTTTCCAACTTTGTTTGTAGTTGGGGGTGGGAGGGCTGTAACTGACCCTAAACAAGCCTATCTGCAGGCCCTAACATAGAGTTCAAACACAGCTGGAAATGAAAGAAACAAATACAAGCCATTATGTAGACAGCTGGCCATTCAAAGCCATTCTGCTTTAGCTGTCAGCAAGTTGCCCGACTCCTCAGGCCCCCCTTGTAATTAACACCAGGCTCTGTACAATTATCCACAGGACCATGTGCCAGGAACTAAGTCAATCTTCCCAGTAGGAGATGGGGAAATGAATCACGAGGGACCCTGACCTTCACAGAGCACAGGACAAGGGTGGAGGAAAAGGCATGTCCCAAGGCTGAATTCTCAAGGAAGAGTAGGACCTGTGTCATAGACAGAAATGGACAAGGACTGTGTGTATGTGGAATATGGTGCCATCACTTCCAGCTAGGCTTCAGAAGGTAGGGCTTTGACCATGGAGGTTGACTAAGAGGAAGACATTCCAGATGGAAGGAAAGAAAGATAAGAACATGGTGGGAAGGATGGGACTTACTTCAGAGACAAAGGATTTATGCAGTGAGCATGTACGGAGCCCCTACATTATGCCAATCACCATGCAATGCTCAGAGGGCCCAGAGTACTTGATTACAGATCCTCACATGGAGGTCCATACAGAGCAGAGACGGGAGAGTGTGACTGCGGCCAGCTTTGTCAAGGCTCATGCTTGTAAGTACTAATTAGATCATTTTCCTCTCTTCTAAAGGCCTGGTGTTTTCTGCGATTCTGACATCACTCGAAAATTACTTCTCCCCAACGCTATTCCGAGTCATCCGCCTGGCCCGAATCGGCCGCATCCTCAGGCTGATCCGAGCGGCCAAGGGGATCCGCACGCTGCTCTTTGCCCTCATGATGTCCCTGCCCGCCCTCTTCAACATAGGGCTGCTGCTCTTCCTCGTCATGTTCATCTACTCCATCTTCGGCATGGCCAGCTTCCCCCATGTAAGGTGGGAGGCCGGCATCGACGACATGTTCAACTTCCAGACCTTCGCCAACAGCATGCTGTGCCTCTTCCAGATCACCACGTCGGCCGGCTGGGACGGCCTCCTCAGCCCCATCCTCAACACAGGGCCCCCCTACTGCGACCCCAATCTGCCCAACAGCAACGGCTCCCGGGGGAACTGTGGGAGCCCGGCCGTGGGCATCCTCTTCTTCACCACCTACATCATCATCTCCTTCCTCATTGTGGTCAACATGTACATCGCAGTGATTCTGGAGAACTTCAATGTGGCCACACAGGAGAGCAGTGAACCTCTGAGTGAGGATGACTTTGACATGTTTTATGAGACCTGGGAGAAGTTTGACCCGGAAGCCACTCAGTTTATTACCTTTTCTGCCCTCTCGGACTTTGCAGACACCCTCTCTGGCCCCCTGCGAATCCCAAAACCCAATCAGAATATATTAATCCAGATGGACCTGCCCTTGGTCCCTGGAGATAAGATCCACTGTTTGGACATTCTTTTTGCCTTCACTAAGAATGTTCTGGGAGAATCTGGGGAGTTGGATTCTCTGAAGGCAAACATTGAAGAGAAGTTTATGGCAACTAATGTTTCAAAAGCATCTTATGAACCAATAGCAACCACCCTCCGGTGGAAGCAAGAAGACATTTCGGCTACTGTCATTCAAAAGGCCTATCGGAGCTATGTGCTGCACCGCTCCAAGACAATCTCCAGCCCTCCAGGTGTGCCCAGGGCTGAGGAGGAGGCTGTGTCACCCCCAGATGAAGCCTTTGTTGGATTCATGGCAAATGAAAACTGTGCCCTCCCAGACAAATCGGAAAGTGTGTCTGCTGTATCTTTCCCACCATCCTATGACAGTGTCACTAGAGGCCTTAGTGATCAAGTCAACATGAGCACATCCAGCTCAATGCAGAATGAAGATGAAGCTACCAGTAAGAAAGCAACTGCACCTGGGCCCTAGAGAGGACACTCTAGCATGGACATAACCAGTTCTGATGTGACCTTCTGCTCTGTGATAACTCTTTCCCACTACAGGTGGCACCCAGCTACCCCCTCATCAATGCATGCCACCGGTCAGTGTCAGAACCGGGAAGAGAACGCAATTGGCGCCCACCTTTGCAGAAGCCTTCATATGCCCACAGGAGTCAGAAGCCTAGAGCATCTCCACTGTGACTACCCTTTTGAATTTCAGTGTCAGATGATGTATTCTCTTACTTTCCAGAAAATGTCCCTGGTCCTCTTATTTTCATTGTGTCCAGAGCTTACATCTACTGTGACAAACTGCTCAGGACCAGAACTTCCAAAGATCTATGGCAAGGATGTTGCTGAAGGTCCAAGGTAGTCCTCTGTGAAACACCACATAGGGATTGGCAATCTGATTTAGGATTCTGCATGACTGCATGTTGAGAGTTGCCAGACAATTGTTCCTGCCCAGGGTAACATCTGTGATCTATGTCACGAAAGGCCTTTGAGATATCCATTAAAATTAATATTTTTAAAGGTATATCAAGGCCAATGTTATATCTTAAAGCATCATTTTAAAAAATTGTATGATACTGACATTTGTCATAAATCACCTCTTCACTTTCAGGTTTCCTGATATTATTTTGCAGTTTGAGCTTGAGTCTGGATGGGGCAGGAAGTAGCACTGTCCTGAAAGTTTGTTCTAATCCTAAGTACTCCACCAACTGCCATGCCACCTGCACCACACTCTTTCCCCTCTGAACCTCAGTTTCCCCTCTTGTAATATTGGTGGGAGGCAGGAGACAAAATGGACACTCTCTATAGCCCTTGCATTTCCTGTTATAGAACTCAGTCGCGCTCTGTTCCAATTTAGATGAGGAAAACACTCTCTCCTGAAGCTGCCAATGGTCAGACTTTCCTGCTGTGTGGCTAAAGAGGCAGCTTTTGGATACATTCCAGAACCAGTTTCACATCTCATAAGCAGACCTTAAGAAGGAAAGTTTTCACATTTCCCTTGGGCCAAGTTTCCATTATTAGTATAATCAAAAGAAAAGGGACATTTTGAAAAAGATGAACTGAGAGATAAAAGGTATGGTCAATATTTTCTTAAATTCATCCTACAAATGTGATTAAGTAACTATTCTATGACAGGCATGCTCTAAATACAAGCGATAATGGGAACTAAGCCCCAAACAATTCATTGGACTTAAGCAGTGAGTGAAGAAAGGGTTGTCAGAAGATAATATTCAGCCCAAAGAATGTGGCGGGTCTTAAGATGAAGGAGAGCAAAGAGTTCATGTGACAACATAGGGTATAAAGGATCTTAATGACAGCCATGATCTTCTATTAGCCCTTGGGACATTTCCTGCCACAATAACAAGGAACAGGTAAATTTGCTGATATATATATTTAATCACGTCTTAAGACTTCCCATTTATACAATTACAAAGCCTAGAGACTAGTCCGCCATACATGCCTCATGGATACAGATTTTCTGAAACCTTGATCTCCTTTCTCTGTCACTGTTGGCCCATCAGAGGCCAAAGTGGCTTTCAAGATGCTTGTTGGGGGTTTGTCAGCACCCACAGATGGAGGTTAATATGGTGATGATGGAATAACTGAGGGCATGGGCTATCCCAGGACAAATCAGATGTTCTCTGGATGCGTGATTTGTATCTTAAGGATGAGTTCAACAAAATGGCCCTTCCTCCCTGGTTTCTCTGAACCAGGGAGCACAGATGTTGATGGTGCCACTTCTTCAACATCTAAATCCCATGAATTTAATTAAATGCCATCTAAGACAGCTGGATGGACAGAGAACTTGGGGAATGGCTTGTTTTTATATGTTATGTGGAAGAACGAAATGTACCCAATCATCAGACTAGTTTTATTAAGTAGATGATATTATTCTCAAAGATATTCCTGATCCATTTTTTGCCCCAGGTTGTGACTTGAGTTGTTCCCCCCCTACCCCTGAAAAAGATATGTTGAAGTTCTAAGCCATGGTACCTGCAAATGTGACCTTATTTGGAAATAGAGTCTTTGTAGATGCAATAATAGTGGATTTAAGTGGGCCCTAATCCCGTTTTGAATATCTCTAAAATGTGAGGGAAATTTGAACATAGACACACAGAGAGGAGAATGCCATGTGAAAACACACACACACACACACACAGAAGCTTTGTGAAGACAGAGGCAGAAATTAGAGTGATGTGGCTGCAAGCCAAGGAATGCCAAGTATTGCTGGAAACCACCAAAAACTAGGAAAGGACAAAGAAGGATTCTTCTCTAGAACCTTCTAGAGACAGCATAGACCCGTCAATATTCTGGCCTCCAGAACTGGGAGAGAATACGTGCCTGTTATTTTAAGCCACCTAGTTTGTGGTACTTTGTTACAGCAGCCCTAGCAAACTAACACACCCCACCTTTTTTCTATACAGATGCATTTCCCAAATTTTTATGGGAACCACTGGAAAAGTAATTCAATATACACAGCTTGCATTGCACAGAGTTTTCAGAAATCTATTCACTAAAAACACAAGCTTACTGATTAGAACCATATCTCACCAGGAGTGGCCGCACGGCTCCCCAGGTTCCCGGGCCGGCGGCTATTTAAGCACGGCCCACCATGTCAGCTCTGTGGCAGCCTGGAGGCTCGGCACCCGGGAGTCATGCTCGCTTCGCGGAGGCGCTAGCTGGCCGGGGACCTGAGTCTAGAAGCAAGACTTCTTCCATCTACTGCTTGTCAAATGGTAGACTGGACATTCGGAAAGCCTGCAATGAGGGGTTTGCTCTTTAGACCTTGGGAGAAAGAAATAATACCTTGCAGAAAAGTACAATATTAGGCTCCAAAGATGGCCAACGAACTCTTTTACCCAGATTATTTTAAGCTAAACTGGAGGGGACGTGGGGAGGCTTCAGGAAGAGGTCTTACCTACTGTCTTCAGGGACAGATAGGTATCTGTAGCAGGTTATGTTCATCTGAGACTTCGGGGATTGCCTGGTGTCACTAAGCGTCTGCTGGTGCTGGAGGTGGCTGTCTGCCTTCTTGCCATGTCTAACGAAGTAGAAACGAGCACAACTAATGGTCAGCCTGACCAACAGGCTGCACCAAAAGCACCATCGAAGAAGGAAAAAAAAGGCTCTGAAAAGACAGATGAGCATCCTTTGGCCAGATTCAAAGGTGATGGTGTAAAATACAAGGCCAAGCTGATTGGCACTGATGATGTGCCCAGTGCAAGAGGGGATAAAATGAGCCAAGATTCTATGATGAAACTAAAGGGAATGGCGGCAGCTGGTTGGTCTCAAGGACAACACAAACAAAGGATCTGGGTCAACATTTCCCTTTCTGGGATAAAAATAATTGATGAGGACAACTGGGGTAATAGAGCATGAACACCCAGTAAATAAAATTTCTTTTGTTGCCCGTGATGTGACAGACAACCAGGCGTTTGGTTATGTGTGTGGAGGAGAAGGCCAGCATCAGTTTTTTTGTCATAAAAACAGGACAACAGGCTGAGCCATTAGTTGTTGATCTTAAAGACCTCTTTCAAGTTATCTACAATGTAAAGAAAAAGGAAGAAGAAAAGAAAAAGATGGAAGAAGCCAACAAGGCACTAGAGAACAGGAGTGAGACCCTACTGACCCTTGATGACCAAGCTAACAAACTAAAATTGGGTGTTGACCAGATGGATTTGTTTGGGGACATGTCTACACCTCCTGACCTAAATAGTCCAGCAGAAAACAAAGATATCCTGTTAGTGGATCTAAACTCTGAAATCGACACCAAGCAGAATTCTTTAAGAGAAAATCCATTCTTAACAAATGGCATTACCTCCTGCTCTCTTCCTCGACCAAAGCCTCAGGCAGCTTTCTTGCCTGAAAATGCCTTTTCTGCCAATCTCAACTTCTTTCCCACCCCGAATCCTGATCCTTTCCGTGACAATCCTTTTGCACAGCCAGACCAATCGACACCCTCTTCGTTCGATTCTCTCAAATCTTCGGATCAGAAGAAAGAGAATTTGAGTAGTTTGTCTACTCCACTGAGTAACAGGCCCCTGAATGGGGATGTTAACTACTTTGGTCAGCAGTTTGACCAAATCTCTAACCTGACTGGCAAACAGGAAGCTCAGGCAGGCCCGTGGCCCTTTTCAAGTACACAAACACAGCCAGCAGTGAGAACTCAAAATGGGGTATCTGAAAGAGAACAGAACGGCTTCCATGTCAAATCCTCCCCGAACCCTTTTGTGGGAAGCCCTCCCAAAGGACTGTCCATACCGAATGGCGTAAAGCAGGACTTGGAAAGCTCTGTCCAGTCCTCACCACATGACCCTATAGCCATTATCCCACTTCCACAAAGTACCAAACCAGGACGAGGCAGAAGGACTGCTAAGTCTCCAGCAAAAGACTTGCTTGCATCAGACATCTTTACCCCTCCCATCTCAGAACTTCCCAGCCAGACATCACCTACAGGACAATCTGCAACCCTACAGACCAACCCTCTGGATCTCTTTAAAACAAATGCTTCTACCCCAGTGGGACCCCTTGCGGGTTTAGGTGGTATACCAGTTAGCACCGCCCCCCCCCCCCCCGCCCCAGGCAGGACCATGGAATCCAACATCTTTAGTCTTCAATCAGTCCGTGTCAGTGGTACCGGGAGCCACGATGAGTGGTCAGCCTTCAGGATTCAGTCAGCCAGTTGTTTTTACCAAAAGCCCAGCTGTTCCAAGTTGGAAGTAGCCTTCATCTTTGCAGCTTTAACTCCCCCTCCAGGCCCTGTTGTTTGGGGCCCATCAGCCTCTGTGGCACCCAATACTTGGTCATCAATAAGCCCTTTGGGGAACCCTTTCCAGAGCAATATTTTTCCAACTTCTACTATGTCTGCCCAGTCCCCTCCTATGGTCTCCTCTCTCCTGGTCACTCCTCCTCAACCACCTCCCAGAACAGGCCCTCCAAAGGACACCTCCAGTGATGCCTTCACTGCCTTGGACCCACTTGGGGATAAAGAAGTCAAAGAAGTGAAAGAAATGTTTAAGGACTTTCAACTTCGGCAGCCACCTGCTATGCCTGCAAGGAAGGGAGAGCAGACTTCCTCTGGGACTTCAAGTGCCTTCTCCAGTTATTTTAAGAGCAAAGTTGGCATTCCTCAGGAGAATGCAGACCATGATGACTTTGATGCTAATCAACTGTTGAAAAAGACCAATGAACCACCAAAGCCAGTTCCCAGGCAGGATTCCCTGCCAGTTACCAAATCTGCTGACAATGCATTTGAGAACCCTTTCTCTAAAGATTCAGTTCATCGCAAACCTCTATGGCTTCTCAACCCACATCTCCTGATGTATATAGGGATCCTTTTGGAAATCCTTTTGCCTAACTTCTGAACTTGATATGCTGACTCTCCAGAGGAACAAAAATTTGGGCCTTTTTGCTAATAGCCAGACACCTTGACCTCTGTTCTTGTTCCAGCTTTGACATATTAGCTGTTGCTTTATTTCTTGCTGTCTCTTCCACTTGTAAAATATCTTTCACTTTCTGTTTAGATTAAAGCTAAACTGAATCTATGGCTTTAAATAAATAAAGACTCTAAATTCTCTTTAAAAAAGAACCCACAAGCTTAGTCCTTGAAAATTTCACTAGATCTACTTGAAAGTTCAGCCGGTGGTCCAATTACAAGGTTAAGCGAATCTTAGAGGTCCAGGGCAGATGGAAAATCAGAGCTGAAGGGAAACAAGAAACAGAACAGCAGTGTTGACTGTATAAATATCTGAAACCTTAAAATATGCCTCTACTATAAACACTACCTTGACTTTTTAATCCATTAAACTGTGTAACACAGAGACATACGTGGCCAAGAACATTCAAGAACATCCAGCCAACACAGATGAGAAGATGTAAGCAGAGCCTTGGTATGCTAGAGCGTTTGCCTTAAGACAAAGGTGAAGTCACTTTCCCAAGCACTGGGGATGTAAAATTAGTAAGACACATCCTCAGCCTGGAGCTGAACACAGGCTGAGGTTTAATAAAAAATAAAAAATAAAAAATAAAGCAATCCCAAGATTTCCAACAGTGACAGGCTAGTAAAAGTTTGTATTATTATTAAACTTTGCTAAGTTAAGAATTCATGAATTAATTACTAGGATTGCTGCTAGCAGAATAGAAACAAAGTATATTCCAAAAGAGGATGGGGGATATAAGCTAATAAATAATTAGACAATCAAAAAAGTAAGATAGGGAGGAAGATATAAGAGAAACATAGAACAAGAGGAACAAGTAGAAAAGACAGAGTAATGTAGTATATTTGAAAACAAATATATCAACAGTTGTATTAAATGTAAATGGACTATGTGCTCCAAAAAATCAGCAAAGATTGTAACACAGAATTTTTAAATGCCAATAAACAATGTTTATAGAAAGACAAAACTAAAGCCTAAGGTTATCAAAAAGATAAAAATAAAAAGAGGGAAAAGATATACCACGGAACTATTAATCAAGTAGCTGCAAAGTTCATGGTTTTTTCCAAGTATTTAGGGAACATTTACAGAAATAGTCATTATAACTAGACATAGGGGTGCCTGGGTGGCTCAGTCAGTTAAGCACCCGACTTCAGCTCAGGTCATGATCTCGCAGTTCATGAGTTAGAGCCCCGCGTAAGGCTCTGTGCTGACAGCTCAGAGCCTGGAGCCTGCTTTGGATTCTGTCTGTCTGTCTGTCTGTCTCTCTCTCTCTCTGCCTCCCCCCCACTCACGCTCTGTATCTCTCTCCCTCAAAAATAAACATTTTTTTAAAAATTAAAAAAATAACTACACATAGAATAATATTTTGAAAGTTTTCAAGACACTAGAAGTATATAATGTGTTTTCTGACCACACTTTGATTTAGCTGAGAATCAAAAACAAAAGGAAACAGACCAAAGCATATGTGGATATTTAATATATGACAAAGACGGCATAACATAGCAGTGAGAAAAAGATGACCTTCCTACAAATGGCATTAGGACAATTGTATTTTCATGAGACATGAAACAAAATTGGACCCCAACCTAATACTGTATTTTTTTTAATGTTTTTTTTTTTTATTTATTTTTGAGAGAGAGAGACAGAGTGCAAGCTAGGGAGGAGCAGAAAGAGGGAGACACAGAATCCAAAGCAGGCTCCAGGCTCTGAGCTGTAAGCACAAAGCCCGAAGGGGGCTTGAACTCACAAACAGCAAGATCATGACCTGAACCAAAGTCAGACATTCAACTGACTGAGCCACTCAGGTGCCCCTAAGACTGTATTTAAAAATCAATTCCAGGTATACCCAAATGTGAAAGGCAAATCTATAAAACTTTTAGAAGATAATGAAAATATCTACATGACCATGGAATAAAGAAAAGACTGATATGTTTGACTACATTAAAATTTTGGACATCAGGTCAATAGATATTAACAAAGTGAGAAGGCTGGGGCACCTGACTGGCTTAGTGGGAAGAGCATGCAGCTCTTAATCTTAGGGTCAAGAGTTCAAGCCCCACATTGGGTGTAGAGATTACTTAAATAAATAAAAAACTTTTTTAAAAAGAGCAAAAAAGCAAATTATAGAGTGGAAAAAATATTTAAAACACTTAGATCCAATAAAAATCTAATATTCAGAGGAGGCTTTCATTAATTTCTAAAAATCAATACAAAATAGACAACAACCATAGAAAACTGGCAAGAGACTTAAAAAGGTACTTCATGAAAAAAGAAATCTGAATAACTGAGAAACATTAAGGTGCACAACCTAATTAGTAATCAGGGAAATGCAAATTAAAACCATAGCAAAATACCATTTATCAGACCTGCCAAGCTTTTAGAGTCTAACAAATATCAAGTGTTGGCAAAGATGTCAAGAAATAAGAACTGCGTCTCTAGAAAGTAAGTAAATTGACACAGCCATTCTGAAAAAGTTTAACTTTGTCAGAAGAGTTGAAGATATACCTATGACTCGGGTTTTCCACCCTAAAGTCTGAAACCTAGAGAAATCTATGCACACATACTCTAGGAGACAGGTACAAGCATTTGCAACTGGGTCTTTGGCAATGTTCTAATTCATCGCCTAGGTGGCTGTCTTTTGAGTGTCGCCCTTATAACTAAGTGTTAAGATAAACATATGTATCTAATGTTCTTTTCTGTGTGTATGTTATATCTCATAATTTAAAAAAAATTAATGACTTAGCTTAGATTCTCCTCCCTCTTCACAGAAGTAATTACTATCTGCTGCTCTGAATCGTGGTGTTTCTATCTTGGACTTGGATTATCTGAGCTGAGTTATAAAAGAAGGAGTAGGAGTTCAATACAGACATACCTTGTTTTATTGTGTATTACTTTATGGCCCTGCACAAATACTGTTTTTTGCAAATTGAAGATCTGTGGCAATCCTGCATCAAGCAAATCTATTGGTGCCATTTTGCCAACAGCATTGTTATCACGTGTGTTATGGTGATCTGTGATCAGTGATCATCAATGCTACTATTGTAATTGTTTTGGGGTGCCACAAACTGTGCCCATATAAGACAGCAAACTTGATAAATGTGTGTTTTCTGACCACACCAACTGGCTACTCCCTCATCTCTCTCCCTCTCCCTGAGACACAGCAATATTGAAATGAAGCCAATTAATAACACTTCAGTGGCTTCTGAGTTGTCCACGTGAAAGGAGGAGTCACACGTCTCTCACCTTAATTCAAAAGCATGATTAAGCTTAGTGAGGAAGGCATGCTGAAAGTCCAGATGGGCTAAAAGCTAGGCCTCTTGCACCGAATAGTTAGCCAAGTTGTGACCGCAAAGGAAAAATTCTTAAAGGAAAAATTCTTGAAGGAAATTAAAAATGCTATTTTGGTGAGCACAGGAATGATAAGAGAGCAAAATAGCTTTGTTGCTGATATGGAGAAAGTTTTAGTGGTCTGGACAAAATATCAAAGCAGCCACAACATTCCCTCCGGCCAAAGCCTCATCCAGAGCAAGGTCCTAACTCTCTTCAATTCTAGGAAGGCTGAGAGAGGTGAGGAAGTCGCAGAAAGAAAGTCTGAAGCCAGCAAGGGTTGGTTCATGAGGTTTAAGGACTGAAGCTACCTGCATAACATCAAAGTACAAAGTGAAGCCGCAACAAGGAATACAGAAGATCGGGCTGAGATACTTAATGAAGGTGGCTACACTAAATAACAGATTTTCAATGCAGGCAAAACAGCCTTCTCCCGGAAGAAGAGGCCTTTTAGTACTTTCATGGCAAGAGAAGAGAAGTCAGTGCCTGGCTTCAAAGGACAGAGTGACTCTTATTAGAGGCGAATGCAGCTGGTGATATAAAGTTGAAACTAATGCTTATTTACCATCCAAAAATGCTAGGGCCCTTAAGAATGATGCTCGATCTACTCTGCCTGTGCTCTGTAAATGGAATGGGAAGCTTGGGTGACAGCACAGGTACTTACAACACGGTTTACTGAATATCTGAAGCCCACTGTTGAGACATACTGCCAAGAAAAAAAGATCCCTTTCAAAATATTACTGCTCCAGTGACAATGCACCTAATCACCGAAGAGCTCTGATGGACATGTACAAGGAGATTAATGTTGTCTTCATGCCTGCTAACACAATATCCATTCTTCAGCCCATGGGCCAAAGAGTGATTTCATCTTTCAAGCCTTATTATTTAAGAAATATATTTCAGTGCGCCTGGGTGGCTCGACTGGTTGAGCGTCCGACTTCAGCTCAGGTCATGATCTCACGGTTCACGAGTTCAAGCCCCACATCGGGTTTGCTGCTGTCAGCACAGAGACTGTTTCAGATCCTCTGTCCCCCTCCCTCAACGCCTCCCCCCACTCACTTAAAAAAGAAAAAAAGGGGGGCGCCTGGGTGGCTCAGTCGGTTAAGCGGCCGACTTCGGATCAGGTCATGATCTCGCGGTCCATGAGTTCGAGCCCCGCGTCGGGCTCTGTGCTGACAGCCCAGAGCCTGGAGCCTGTTTCAGATTCTGTGTCTCCCTCTCTCTGACCCTCCCCCATTCATGGTCTGTCTCTCTCTGTCTCAAAAATAAATAAACGTTAAAAAAAATCAAAAGAAAAAAAGAAATACATTTTGTAAGGCTATATAGCTGCCATAGACAGTGATTCCTATGATGGATCTGGGCAAAGTAAATTTAAAACCTTCTGGAAAGGATTTACCACTCTAGATGTCATTAAGAACATTTGTGATTCATGAGAGGAGGTCAAAACATCAACATTAACAGGAATGTTGATTCCTGGAAGAAGTTGATTCCAACCCTCATGATTGACTTTGAGGAAGATGTACCAGCAGATGTGGTGGACATAGCAAGAGAACTAGAATTAGAAGTTGAGCCTGAAGACAGCGAAATTGCTGCAACTTCATGGTACAACTTGAATGAGTGAAGAGTTGCTTGTTATGGATGAGCAACGAAAGTGGTTTCTTGAGATGGAATCTACTCCTGGTGAAGATGCTGTGAAGATTGTTGAAATGACAGCAAAGGATTTAGAATATTACATTAACTTAGTTGACAAAGCAGCAGTAAGGTTCAAGAACACTGACTCCAATTTTGAAAGAAATTCCACTGTGGATAAAATGCTATCAAAAGTATCGCATGCTGGGAATGCAAGCTGGTGCAGCCGCTCTGGAAAACAGTATGGAAGTTCCACAAAAAAACTAAAAATAGAACTACCCTGCGACCCAGCAATTGCACTACTAGGTATTTATCCACAGGATCTAGGTGTGCTGTTTTGAAGGGACACATGCACCCCCATGTTTATAGCAGCACTACCAACAATAGCCAAAGTATGGAAAGAGCCCCAATGTCCATTGATGGATGAATGGATAAAGGAAATGTGGTATATATATACAATGGAGTATTACTCGGCAGTCAGAAAGAATGAAATCTTGCCATTTGCAACTACGTGGATGGAACTGGAGGGTATTATGCTAAGTGAAATTAGTCAGTCAGAGAAAGACAAAAATCATGACTTCACTCATATGAGGACTTTCAGAGACAAAACAGATGAACATAAGGGAAGGGAAACAAAAATAATATAAAAACAGGAGGGGGACAAAACAGAAGAGACCCATAAATATGGAGAAGTGAGGGTTGCTGAAGGGTTTATGGGAGGGGGTATGGGCTAAATGGGTAAGGGATCTACTCCTGAAATCATTGTTGCACTATATGCTAACTAATTTGGATGTAAATTTTAAAAAAATTAAAAATAAAACGAGTTATAAAAAAAAGTAAAGTAAAAAAGATTCTCAAAAAAACGTTAAAATGCTTCAATGAGCAGCTGCAAATAGATTTTATTAAAATAAATGAATAAAAAGTACAACACTCAGTAAAAACCAGAAGATATAAAGAAGAAGTAAATGGAATTTTTAGAATTGAGAAATTTAATCTTCAAAATAAAAATCTCAGCCCATGGACTTGACAGCAAAATGGAGAACCAAGGGAGCAAAATCAGTAAACTTGAATAATAGTACAATAGAAATAGCCAATATGAACAATGAAGAAAAAGCAAACAAAAAAATTAAAAGAGACTCAAAAAAGACCACATATTCACAGACATAAAAATGAAGGGGTAGCACAAGAGATATTTTTGCGGTGTCAGTATAATTTTGTATTTCAACTACACCTATGAATATGAATATGTATCTATAGTTATTCCAAAATAAAAGTTTTAGAAAGAGGAAAAAAAAAGTATCACATGCTACGGACCATTCATGAAAGAAAGTCAGTCCATGCAGCTAACTTCATTGTTGTCTTCTTTTAAGAAATCACTGGGGCGCTTGGGTGGCTCAGTTGGTTAAGCATCTGACTCTTGATTTCAGGTCAAGTCATGATCCCAGGATGGTGGGATCGAGCGCCACTCAGTGTGGAGCCTGCTTGGGATTCTCTCTCTTTACCTCCATCCTCCATCCCTCTCCCCAACTCATGCTCTCTCTCTCTCTCTCACTCCCTTTCTTTGAAAGAAAGAAAGAAAGAAAGAAAGAAAGAAAGAAAGAGGAAGGAAAGGAAGGAAGGAAAGAAAAGAAAGAAAGAAAGAAAGAAAGAAAGAAAGAAAGAAAGAAAGAAGAAAGGAAAGGAAGGAAGGAAGGAAGGAAAGAAAGGAAAGAAAGAAAGAAAGAGAAAGAAAGAAAGAAAGAAAAGGAAGGAAAGGAAGGAAGGAAAGAAAAGAAAGAAAGAAAGAAAGAAAGAAAGAAAGAAAGAAAGAAAGAAGGAAAGGAAGGAAGGAAGGAAGGAAGGAAAGAAAGAAAGGAAAGAAAGAAAGAAAGAAAGAGAAAGAAAGAAAGAAAGAAAGAAAGAAAGAAAGAAAAGGAAGGAAAGGAAGGAAGGAAAGAAAAGAAAAGAAAAGAAAAGAAAAGAAAGAAAGAAAGAAAGAAAGAAAGAAAGAAAGAAAGAAAGAAAGAAAGAAAGAAAAAATAAATCACCACAGTCACCCTGGCCTTCAGCAACCACTACCCTGATCAGTCAGTGGCCATCAACATTGTGGCAAGGACCTCCATCAGCAAAAAGATGACTCACTGAAAGCTGGAATGATGGTAGGCACTTTTTAGCAATAAAGTATTTTTAATTATGTACATTTTTAGACATAATCCTATTGCACACTTAATAGAGTACAATATAGTGTAAACATAAGTTTTATATGCACTGGGAAACCAAAAAATTAATTTGACTCACTTTATTACAATATTCACTTTATCATGATGTTCTAAAACCAAACCTGTAATGTCTCTGAGGTATGCCTATAATGGGCAATAAAAAAGGAAATTCTAGAGAAAATGAATAGCAAATGCAAAAGACAACGAAGATGTGCAAGAGCCTGAGCAAATGTAACCAAACTATTGTGAACCAAGCACAGCAGGAAATGGGGGAGTGATATGATCACAATGGGGACAAAATTTTGTAACTCTGAATTCTTTTGGATGGCACCATGGGTGATATTAAAACACTTAACATCCTGTCTGGCACAAGGCACCAACCAGGACTGACCATATTGCTAAAGCAGCCGGCCTTCTGGAGGCCCCCTGTTGTGCCAGGTCCTAAGGCTTCAGTTGTTGCATCAAGAAGTCTAGAGAGGGGTCCCAAAGGAAGGACCAGGGCAGCTGGGGAAGGGGTGGGGAGCACGTGAGGCAGCAGCTATTTACCAATCAGTACAGAAATGTTTTGTTACACTCATGCATACTGGTAGAATATTATTAACCCTGGTTGCAAGTGATAGAAATCCAACCCAAATTAGTTTATGGGGATAAGAAAACTTATTTTCATCTACCAAACAGAAGCCAAGAAATGCAGTTGGATCCCGAACTACCTGGATCCAGGAGCTCAAATGATGCATCAGGATATTATCTCTCGCCTTCCAGGTTCTGCTTTCTTCTGTATTGGCTCCATTCTCAAGCGGTCTCTCTCCATGTAGTGGCAAAAGAATACTCTGCAAGTCCTTTACATCTGTGATCTCAGAAGGGAAATGACTCTTTCCAATAATTCCAGCAAAATTCCCAGGGAGGCATGTCCTTGGCCAATATCATATGAAATCCCTTTCCCTAAGCAAACACTGTGTCCAGACATGCAACTAACTCATTGACCAATCCTGGATCATGTGCCCACCCTGGGAGCCACAAGCTGAGCTGGAAGCAGTACCCAAATAGAAAAGTTAGGTGGCCATAAGAAGAGACAATGTCTGATGAACAGGGTTAAACAATAGCTCCCACTCCATCCACCCCTGAACTACCCAACATCAACACGCATTCTTCTTTCCAGGCATGTAGTGTCAAAAATACCTTCCTCAGGGGCGCCTGGGTGGCGCAGTCGGTTAAGCGTCCGACTTCAGCCAGGTCACGATCTCGCGGTCCGTGAGTTCGAGCCCCGCGTCGGGCTCTGGGCTGACGGCTCAGAGCCTGGAGCCTGTTTCCGATTCTGTGTCTCCCTCTCTCTCTGCCCCTCCCCCGTTCGTGCTCTGTCTCTCTCTGTCCCAAAAATAAATAAACGTTGAAAAAAAAATTAAAAAAAAAAATACCTTCCTAACATAATGTAGCTATCCCACATACAGCCGCACTCCCCCTCTTTCCAACGAAAGGCAGCCCAGAACCAGCCAGCCTCCACTGAAGACTGTTTGAATAATAGATCAGCAAATCCTGACAACTTGACTTTCAAAACATATCCAGGATTTGACCACGTCTTACCACCTTAACTACCGTCAGCTTTATCCAAATGGTCATCATCTCTCACAAGTGTTATTTCAATAGCCTCCCCCCAGTTTGTCCCCATTTCTACTGTTGTTCCGGACAGTCTATTCTCCTCAAATAGCAGCCAGAGTCAAATCCATCCATGGTACCTAGGTTGGTTCTCTGAGTAGATGTCATTACAATGGTTTTACTGAATCTGGTTCTCTCTCCTCTCTGACTTCATCTCCCCCCCCCACCGCCCCATTCTCTGTGTTTCAGCCACACTGTCCTTCCTGCCATTCCTTAAACACACCAGGCGTGCTCTTGCAGGTAAAAGGGCCCTTGGAACTTGCTTTTTCCTCAGCCAGTATATCCCCATGGCTCATTCTTACACTTCCTTCATCCCTGACCACCCTGTCAAATTACCAGCCATATCCATGCACTTATCACCCTCCCAGATATCATATATGTACTTGCTCATTGTCTGTCTTCCCCACTGGAATGTGAGCTCTGTGGGACAAGGACTCTACCTACTTTGCTCACTGATAGATCCCCTAGAATGGTGTCAAAGTAGATTCACAATATTTGTAACATGAGTGAAATGCTTTCTTCTTGATCAGTCCATAGCTAGCTTCTCATGGCCCACTACCCAAAGGTTAGTTATCTGACATACAATAATATAAGATAAACATGTTAGCTTCAATGAAAAAAAAATCCTATTCAGAAAAGAATAAACCATATTCAAAAGTACAAGTTCACAGTATACCTTGACGCAGGTACTCCTTGTTCTGACAGTGGAGGGATTTGTTGGTTCTGTTTCTAGGAGAATTCCTCATCCACTGTCCTACTCTGTCATAAGAAGGAGCATTGGAAAGAGACTCCTTCTATGGAACGGGCAGCGTATTGTACTTTCCATGACATCAGTGGACCGTGGAAATCGTCTTCAGGTTTGAGCACTCATGAGCCACCATTTGCCTGGAATGAAGTTCCTCTGACAATACAATTCCCTTAAAATGCTGCTATGATTTCCATCTCTTGCATTTTACCAACTCAGTAGTTTTTGTTGGGCTGTGGTCCTTCAGTCCAGACTTGGGATTGGATAGTACTACCTTTTAGCAATAGATATCTTGCCTCCCCTCATCACTGCCACCAGCAGTCCTTGGCTGAATGACCTTCATCCCAGGCTCAACCAGTCACTGCATACAGATATTGTTGAAAAACAATGGCTTGGGTGTGGAGGCACATCTCATCTGCCCCCTCCCAGTTGGTATCCCACTGGGCAGCTCTATAAATTGGAGTCATGCCTCCTTTGCGCTACAGGGAGTGCAGGGACAGAATCATTCAGGGGAGGAGATGGGGGGAAGGGTGTCAGGCTTCTCCCAGCTCCCAGTCTTTCCCTCATCTCTATGTTCCCAATCACTGGTATGCTGGTAAATATTTAACAATTAGCTCTTCACAGGGAAAATCTCTGATTTGTAGCACTTTCTGATTTGTCTGGTATAAATACTCTCACTATGGCCCATGTCAGGATACTAACATGACATCCCTAAAGGCAGAATCGGGAAGAGATGTGCACACTCAACTTGAGTAGTATGAACTGGCTCCAGCACACGCCAGTTTCCAACCCCCCTGCCCTTTCTCTAGCAATATTAGCCTAGGACAGAAATTTGTTTTTCCACTCTCCAAGCCCTAAGACTCTAAGACCTTAGGTTACTAGTCATAGCCAGAAACGGCCTCCCTTTCTACTTTCACAAGGACCAGTTGAGGCAAAGTTTGTCTTTCTTTACTACAAAGTTTACTTTTCTTTACAAAGCCTTCAGGAAGGATCCCAGGTTTTTCCAAGTCCTAGAGTTTTTCTATGAAGTCCCTTAAACTCCTGCTGCAACGGGCAGCTGATCTGAGTCTCCACATACAAGATGGTATAGCTTAAAATCATAACAGAAACTTCCAGATTCAGATCTGGTCATAGGAGAGTCTCAGTATCTCACCACGTCTCAACCTGGCCAATGCCACACGTTTAGGTCTGTTAATAGTAACACCCATCTCCAGGTGTCAATTTCTATGTCAGTCAGAGTTATTTGGTTACAAGCAACAGACATCAATTCCAACATCAAACAAATTACCTGGAAGGCCATAGGGAAGCTCACAATGGAAAGTTCAATGCTGAACAATTGGCCAGGATAAGAGCCAGGTCTGAATAGGTTTCTGGGCAATAGGCACCTATAGACAATCTCTTCAGGGGGCCAATCAGTTCCAGCCTTTTTCCTGTGGGTGTCCAGCCAGGGATTTGATTGGCCCAGCACCAGTAAGGGAGGGCAAGAGCATTTTGACTGACAGCTCCAACAAGATGGCAGCCAATTACCTCCTCCCACCATCATGCCCCACCCCTGAAACACACTCACACCAAAAACAAGTTAAGGCACCCTTACCAAATAGGAAGAAGGTGGCTAGGCAGGCAAAAATGCCCGATGAAGGTTACAAGTTAGGAATTGGATTCGTGTTTTGTAGAAATCCCTCTGGCCACGGTCATGAACCATGGGGAAGCTGAAATTGGGGACAGAGAGACTGGGAGGAGGTTGTGCCAAATGGGAACCTGAACTGTGGATTTTTGAGTCTCTCAAACAAATTAACTAAAGTCGCTAAAAGTATGCTCAGATAAAACCACCCACAAATGGACCAGGATGTCAGCTCCCATCTTCATCTGTGGTCACATGTCCAAGTCCTTCACCTCCAGACAAATAGTTCCCAGAACCCAAATATCAACAGTGTACTCTGTCTCCAGAAAAATCACTCATACCTTCCCTGAAGTGGAAATATGAAGTGTGTTCTCTTCAGGGACCCCAAATGAATCATCTTCCAAGAGAGTTCAGGCAGAGAAAGGCAGGGTTTCTATACCAAGAAAGTTCACGTCTACTGTTGACCCTTTGAAACACCAGTTATGACAACAGAACCAACACCAACAACAAAACTCGGTCTATATGATTCATTGTACAAAGATCACAAATTCTAAAGGGGTATGTAGGAAAAGGACCCTTTTTTTTTCCTGACCAGAACTAAGTTATTAGTCATGTGGCTGCTCCTGCTTACAGATTTAATTATATTATAAAGCAATATAAAGGCATGTGTGTGTGCCTGTTGAATAATGAGGCTTCCTGTAGTCAGAACAGGAAGCCCCAGAACCACTTGGAAGCTGAAAATGTCTGCAAATGATCCACACAAAAACACCTAAATCATTAGGTAAGCAATACGGGGCTCTGGACTGAGTTCTGGAAGTGAGGGCTGTGGGCTCCAATTTGATTCCAGGCCTTCCCTTGCTCAGACGGCACAACCTCTCTGAACAACTTTCCTTGTCTGTACAATGGGAATAAAGATTCCTGCCCTGAAGAATCGACCAAGGAAGTTTGAAAGAGATACAAATGCCCTCTCTGCCCACTGAAAGAAACAGAAAAGCAGCACAGGAGAAAATCAGAGAACCCATCCTGCCACAATGTGCCCTAGGGTAGTTCACAGAGAGGGCAGTGCTGCGACCCCTCCCCCATTGAGTCTAGATATGTTGGGCGGGTAACGCTGTACTTCACATGCCAAAGAACATCTAACCACATGCGGGTTCCTCCCGTGATACATTCAGCACTCTGACTGGTACACAGACTGGAGGGTAGCTCCTCCAAAACCCATTTGGGGAGGCCATGCTTGGATCCTACTCTTTTGACCCTAGAGCAGATACTTCCTACACACTACACCACATTCCTTGCGTCATCTGACTTTGAATACAACCAGGCAGCTTTCTTGTCTCAAGGTTTTCTCCAAAGTCACTGAGATTTTCTGTGCATAGGCACAGCAGCCCAGATGTGCAGGGAGAAGGGAGACGTTGACAGCCTTGAGCACAACTCTTACACAATGTGGGACAATGGTTGGAAGACAAGTAAATTCCCAGCCTCCTAGGCCTCAGAGGGACTGTTCCAAGTCAGGCTGAGCAGAGAAGCCCTAGAAAGTCTGAGCTCTGGTTGTAGGGCCAGCTTTTCACAAACCTGAGAGTAAGTGCTCCCTTAATTTTTGTGCCTTAGGTGACTCTCTCAGCTCATCCAACCCCTGCCCTGCCCAGCTGCCCACAGCACTATCCAGCTTTTTTTTGAGTTTCTCCCTTCCTTAGCTCTCTCTGCTTCTTCACTCTGGCCTCCTGGAATCACCTCCCAAATACTACCTGCCCCCAAATCTTTGTCTCAGCTCCTGATTTGAGGGATCCCAAATTAAGATAAACTCCCAGATATCCCCTTGCTCAGAATTAAGAAACTGATTTCTCACGCTGTCCACATACCCATTATCCCATATGCAGGCTTGCTACATATGGGTCCTGGATAAAGGACTGCAGGGAGGGAATCAATTCCCCTAGGCTATGTGAGGCATATGCAGCATCCTACCCAGAAGTGATAATGTCATCTCACCATCGTAGCTTTCTACCCATCATCCCCCTGCTTCTGATTGATGACGCAGGTGAGGCTCCTCTCCCCATCCTCTCAAAGTGCTACTGAAGATTTGGTTTCGGTGGTAACTGCCCTAGGACCAAGCAGATCCTTGCCTCCCCTTCCAAACTGTTCTGCGATGAATAGAACGTTCATCACAAGCTCAAGTTTTGGTTTCTCAGTGCATCTTGTAAACTGACAAGATTCTTGACAAATCCACGACCACCTATGTCCCCCTTCTCCCTCATTATGTTGTACTGGGCTACTTGGAATTTCACAGTTTGCAACAAGACCCTCCAGATTGAGACTTTACCCAGAAACGGCCATGTGTCTTTTCTCGGGCACGTGGCATTATGGCACCTGGTACATGCTAAGCGGCCATCAGCTAACAAGTGGCTTGGTTTGTGCCACTCAAAGCAGCAGAGAAACTCAAGAGAGAAACTTCCTGTTTTCCCCCTTTGTTGCCCACTCCATAAGAGAAGTCAATGAGCATCCGAAGCTCTCTCCTGAACACCAAAAAAATAAAAAGCCAAACGGGCTCCTTCATTCCAGTGGCATCATATGTGTAGACTGTGATGCCCAACTAACCCAGCCACTATCCTGCGTCTGAACAGAGCCTGCGCTGTGTTTTACAAAGTTCTGAATCTCTGAATAGAGATCTCCTTGAGGATAATAGAGAGCACTTCCAGACGTCTTTCTCCTGCCGGTTGAAGCATTCCCTATAGCAACAAGTTCTCAAAATCCCTCCCTGGATCTCTCCCATAAAAAACCAGGAAGAGCCAAGATGGCGGAACAGCAGGGACTTTTTTGTGTGTCTCTCATCCCTGAAATGCAGCCAGATCACCACTAAACCATCCTGCACACCTAGGAAACTGATTTGAGGATTAACACAACCACCTGCACAACCTGAACCCCAGAACTCAGCAGGTACGTGGCGCGGAGAAGTGAACTGGGGGAGAAAGCAGCTGCAGAGGGCAGGGAGCCGTTTTTGCTTATGGAGAGAGGACCGAGGAAAGGGGGGTAAGGGTACGGGAAAACCACCCCCGCCAAAAGCAGCTGGAGAGAAAGTGGAAAAGTGGAGAGAGCCGCAGGGACAGAACTAAAAAGGGAGAAAGGAGAGGGCTTAAATTCCACTAAGACTCTATAAACAGGGGGAGCGCAGATGAAACTCCGCAGCTCGATACCTGGCGGTGCTCTGGTGGGAAGGGCGAGTCCGCAGGAGCAGAGTGGAGTCCGGGGGTCTTCAGGCCCTGCAGGAGAGGCGGTTCCCCTGCCGGGAGGACACCGCTAGAGGCTGTGTGCCCTCCCCGCCACAGGCCAAGGTGTCAGCGGACCCCGGAGAACAACCACATTCACCGGTGCTGGAACAAGGCCACTGGGGGTGAAGCCTGGCGCCAGATGTGTGTTGTGATTTTCCGGAATCCCTGAGGCGCTGCTGCTACACGATCGCGTCAACTTTTTCCGGGGAGGGCTGGCGCCCGGCTGCAGTCTCTGGGCGGCGGTGGCAGCCCAGTCGCGGGACGTTTCTGGGTGTGGCTGGCTCGGGGCCACCGCTCCATGAGACCCTCCCGCAGAGGGGCGGAGCGGGTCAAAGCCGCAGTCCCTCAGAAGTAAGCGCTGGGGGAAAAACGGCCGCATCTGACATAAAACTCAAGATGGAAACGCCCCTGGCAAACCGAGGGCTTGCTCACGGATGGTGTAAAAGCGGGGAGAGGGTGGAAGCCGAAGACAAAGGACGGGTGCGCGATTGCTGATCGGGGAGAACAGAGTTCTGACACTAGAGACCAGGAAGCTGGATGACGCCATTTTTTAACGCTTCCGCGCATGCGCATACACACCTACAAGCGCCCAACGATCCACCCTAGTAAGCTGAGCAGCGCCATCTAGTGGAGAACGGAGCTGTTACACTAAACCCCGCCCAACTGGGCCAACCTCGCTCTTCAGGAACACAAATCTCTCCGCCTGCTTAGTTTATGGACTATGAAGCACTTCCTAGTTTGAGTTCTAGGGGAAAATGAAGTAAATTCAATCGTATTTCAGTCCGTTTGCTGGTCCATCTATTCAATTTTCTTTTATTTTCCTTTTTTTCTCTTTTTCATTTTCTTTCTTTTTCTTGAATACAGAAAGAGAAAAAATTTATTTTTATTTTCAATTTTTATTGCAAATATTTTTCTATAATTTTTTTCTACCATATTTTTTTACTTTTGTGTCAATTTTTTTCATTCTATTTTACTTCCATCATTTCATTTTCTTCTACTTCAGTGTATCCATTCTTTCAAATTTTCAAACAAATTTTTTCTTTCCCCTTTTTTCTCTAATCTATCAAGCCCCTTTCAACACCCAGACCAAAACACACCTAGGATCTAGCATCATTTATTTGATTGTGTGTGTTTTTTTTAATTTTTAAATTTTAATTGTTTTAATTTTGATTTTTAATTTTAATTTTATTTTTTTTGACCTCATTAATTCCTATTCCCCCTTCAAAATGACAAAGCGAAGGAATTCACCCCAAAAGAAAGAGCAGGAAGAAACGACAGCCAGGGACCTAACCAATACAGATACAAGCAAGATGTCCAAACCAGAATTTAGAATCATGATAATAAGAATACTAGCTGGAGTCGAAATAGATTAGAATCCCTTTCTGTGGAGATAAAAGAAGTAAAGCCTAGTCAGGATGAAATAAAAAAATGTTATAACTGAGCTGCAATCTCGAATGGATGCTGCGGTGACAAGGATAGATGAGGCAGAACAGAGAATGAGTGATATAGAGGACAAACTTATGGAGAATAATGAAGCAGAAAAATAGAGGGAAACTAAGGCAAAAGAGCACATTTAAGAATTAGAGAAATTGGTGACTCATTAAAAAGGAACAACATCAGAATCACAGGGGTCCCAGAAGAGGAAGAGACAGAAAAAGGGGTGGAAGGGTTACATGAGCAAATCATAGTGGAAAACTTTCCTAACCTGGGGAAAGACACAGACATCAAAATCCAGGAAGCACAGAGGACTCCCATTAGATTCAACAAAAACCAACCATCAACAAGGCATATCATAGTCAAATTCACAAAATACTCAGGCAAGGAAAGAATCATGAAAGCAGCAAGGGAAGACAGGTCAGGTTTGCAGGAGACCTATCCACAGGCCAGAAAGGAGTGGCGGGATATATTCAATGTACTGAATCAGAAAAATATGCAGCCAAGAATTCTTTATCCAACAAGGCTGTCATTCAGAATAAAAGGAGAGATTAAAAGTTTCCCAGACAAACAAAAATTAAAGGAGTTTGTGACCACTAAACCAGCCCTGCAAGAAATTTTAAGGGGGACTCTCTGAGGGGAAAAAAGATGAAAAAAAATAATAAATACATACATACATACATACATACATACATACATACCAAAAGCAACAAAGACTAGAAAAGACCAGAGAACACCACCAGACACTCCAACCCTACAAGCAACATAATGGCAATAAATTCATATCTTTCAGTACTCACTCGAAACGTTAATGGACTAAATGCTCCAATCAAAAGACATAGGATAACAGAATGGATAAGAAAACAAGATCCATCTTTATGCTGTTTACAAGAGACCCATTTTAGACCTAAAGACACCTTCAGATTTAAAGTAAGGGGATGGAGAACCATCTATCATGCTAATGGTTGATAAAAAAAAGCCAGAGTAGCCATACTCATATCAGACAATCTAGACTTTAAAATAAAGACTGTAATGAGAGATGAAGAAGCTCATTACACCATAATTAAGGGGTCCATCCACCAAGAAGACCTAACAATTGTAAACATTTATGCTCCAAATGTGTGAGCACCCAAACATATAAATCAATTAATCACAAACATAAAGAAACTCATTGATAATAATACCATAATAGTAGGAGACTTCAACACCCCACTTACAACAATGGACAGGTCATCTAATCAGAAAACCAACAAGGAAACAATGGCTTTGAATGACACACTGGACCAGATGGACTTAACAGATATATTCAGAACATTTCATCCTAAAGCAGTAGAATATACACTCTTTTCCAGTGCACATGGAACGTTCTCCAGAATAGACCACATACTGGGACACAATTCAGCCCTCAACAAGTACAAAAAGATCAAGATCATACCGTGCATATTTTCAGACCACAACGCTATGAAACTCAAAATCAATCACAACAAAAAATTTGGAAAAGTAACAAATACTTGGAAACTAAAGACCGTCCTACTAAAGAATGAATAGGCTAACCAAGAAGTTAAAGAGGAAATCAAAAAGTACAGCCCAAAACCTCTGGGATGCAGCAAAGGCAGTCATAAGAGGAAAGTATAAAGCAATCCAGGTCTTCCCAAAGAAGGAAGAAAGGTCTCAGATACACAACCTAACCTTACACCTTAAAGAGCTGGAAAAATAACAGCAAATAAAACCCAAAACCAGCAGAAGATAGGAAATAATAAATATTAGACCAGAAATTAATGCTATCAAAACCAAAAAAAGACCCTAGAACAGATCAATGAAACCAAAAGCTGGTTCTTTGAGAGAATTAACGAATTGATAAACCACTAGCCAGTTTGATCAAAAAGAAAAACGAAAGGACCCAAATAAATAAAATCAAGAATGAAAGAGGAGAGATCACAACCAACATAGCAGAAATAAAAACAATAATACGAGAATATTATGAGCAATTATACACCAATAAAATGGGCAATCTGGAAGAAATGGCCAAATTCCTAGAAACATATACACTACCAAAACTGAAGCAGGAAGAAATGGGAAATGTGAACAGACCCATAACCAGTAAAGAAATCAAATTAGTAATCAAAAACCTCCCAAAAAACAAGAGTCCAAGACCAGATGGCTTTCCAGGGAAATTCTACCAAACACTTAAGGAATGCTGTTGCCATTTGCAACTACGTGGATGGAACTGGAGGGTATTAGGCTAAGTGAAATTAGTCAGTCAGAGAAAGACAAAAATCATATGACTTCACTCATATGAGGACTTAAAGAGACAAAACAGGTGAACATAAGGGAAGGGAAACAAAAATAATATAAAAACAGGGAGGGGGACAAAACATAAGAGACTCTTCAATATGGAGAACAAACAGAGGGTTACTGGAGGGGTTGTGGGTGGGGGATGGGCTAAATGGGTAAAGGGGCATTAAGGAATCTACTCCTGAAATCATTGTTGCACTATATGCTGAACTAACTTGGGTGTAAATTTTAAAAATTAAAAAAAAAAAAAAGAATCTATAACCAAGACAAACTTCTCTTACAATGTGGTGGGGAGAGGACTCCTGTGTCACTTTCGTTCTTCCAAGAGCTGAGATCAAGTCATAACTAGACATGCAAGAGATTTATTGGGGGGTAACTTTATGAAGAATAAAAGGGAGCAGGCAGGAGTCTGCAGGAAGAGCCTCAGACTATGATACAAGGCTGATGTTGTGGAAGGAGAAAGGGAAGAAAGTAAGATTGGACAGGAAGAACCGCAGATGGCAGTGTGGCCGTGAGAGTTGGAGGGGAGCCCCAGAATAAAGACTGCCCAGGGGAGGACTACTTGTTGGGCAAGAATGTCCTAACTCTAGTTCCCCCACCATCTTCCATCGCTGGTGGGAGCGGCACAGAAAAAACAGAGCTTCTGCATAAACACTGCAGTAGATCCTGAAGGTGCCACAGCTGGAGGTCTTCAGAGTAGATATCGGGCAATGCATTGTCTGGGAATCTTTATCCATGCTGGACCAGAAAAGTTGTTTTCTAGTTAGACCAGCAACACCTCCCACCAAGCGCCCACAGTCCCCAGGGATTGCCTTCAGTACCCTGGAGCAGGGTTTCTGAAGCACAGCCCCATTCAAGAAGCCCCCACACAGCACTTTTGACCGTTCACAGTATGCAGAGAACTCAGAGAGCAGGTTTGCCTCCTCCCCTCCTGCGGGGTGTCCTTTCCCATCTAGTACCATCTACCGGGCTGGAACTAGAGCGGGGCAAGCAAGGTGCCCTGAGCACAGAAGTTAGGGAAGCGCTCATTCTCAAGTGCTGATCTTGCACTTGCATTAAGCTGAGAGTGAGGGCACCCTGGCACCTTTCTTGCCTCAGTCCTCATCCTGACCATGATGACCAGTGCTTCTGATTCATCCACTGAACTCTGGATATCATCAGCAGTAAGTCTAAGGTTATTCTTCACCTTTCACCAATGGCATGGCCTCTGGCTCACTGCTCTCAATCCTCTTCCTGTCCTCAGTCCCAGAGTGATTCGTCTAATACACAGGTTTCCTCAGGCCCAGTGATGATATCTCCACCACCCACTCGGGCAGTCATATGCTGAACCTTGTCATCACTCATAGTCTCCTAATTCCAGGTATCCCCTCTCTGGTACACTTTCCTTATTATTTCCACCAAAACAATCCTCCCAGGTCTTCTGTAGGTCTTTGACTTGCCTTCACTTCCAGTCTATCCTTACCCACTTGGATGTCATGAGCTAGTTTGCAAACACTTTCACAAGTTTGCAAACACTTTCAAACCTTTTGCCACTTTCTCTCTGCATCCTACATGTCTGGTAAAACCTTGAACTGCTCCAGTTAAACCCAGATTGCTACCCTCGCTGCTCCTCTTCCAGATAATTGCTGGTATCACTTCAATTTCATGACTATAAACTTTACGTGGGTTGTAAATACTGTCCAATGGTCCCATTGCATTTCCCTGAAAAGTTCATTTTCCTTCCCACCAAAATGGCATTTTGGTGGCTCTTCCTCTCTTCTCAAATCTCCAACCCTCCCAGTCCCTGCCTTCTTCCCCTCCTTCATTCTCAGTCTATGCCCCCAACTCTTACTTCCTTATTTAGTAATGCAACTTCACCTGTGTCATTCACTGTCCCTTAAATTTTATATGGGTTGGAAGTTGCAACACTTCTGAATGATATCTTGGTGTGTCCCATAATGTTTCTGATTACTTTTTTGTAAGAAGAAGTCCACTGATCACTTTAAGTCCCAAAACACAGTTGATTTGATATTTAGGATCTTGGTCCCATGCAATAGCCAAGGCCTCCAACTTCATTCAGAGTTCTGGCTGCGCCCCCTCGCTCAAGTGGAGGGCTGCTGCAGTCAGCTGTCCGCTTCCCCAGGGAGGGGGTGTCGCTTGCTTTCTCACTCACTTGCCACTCCCTCTCTTGTAGATGCTGTGTCTGACTTTTACAGGGCTTGGGATTGGAGAGACGAGAAGTGGAAAATCCTCTCTCGCTGAGCCTGGGCAATGTTTAAAGACGACTCTCAGGGAGCTTTTATGAGTTCATCTAAAAGCTTTCATTCCTGGAGATCTCTCAGCTGCCGTTCCTTTGTTCAGGGTAACATGCTCTTCTCCAGCTCATCTGCCCACTCACTTCTTTCCACAGCCCTGAGAAACCCTGAGGAGGTCCACCTCCAGATTCGGTCTGCTTAGAGGCCCTATCTGATGCATGGGAACACACAAGGTCCTCTACCTGGACAAATCCTGGGAGGTATGTCCACCACAACATGATCACCCCTCCTCCAGCTTCTCTGTCAGCAGCGAGACAACCCGTCTTGAGCTGTTTAATGTCCCCGGCAGGAATCCAACACTGACCACTACCTCTCCCAACCACCGGACTCTCAAAATGACTTCTTCACAAAACACGTCTCCCGGGCATGAGTCCCTGTACACTGTGTCTGCACACGTTAGCCTCCCCAACAAAGAATCGTCCTCAAGAAACCTTCCACCTTCATCCTGACAACCTTACGTCTTCATCCCTCGGTGTGGGTGGAGTTTCAGAGTCATGTTACAATTTCTTCAGAAATTTGCATCTGGGTCTAGCACCTCACTTTAGCGTGTCAGTTCTATTACATTTTGGTGTTTCAATCAACACTTCCAATGGAACATCCTGTTACCCTTCATTGAAAGAATAAAGTTATCAGCTATCGTCCCATCAGCAAGTAGAAGAGTCTACTCGGCTCTCTGAGCATATTCTCTGCATACTCTGCTCTTAACTATAGGGTTGTCCCTTCTCCTTCATCATCAATGCTGTCGTTCCAATCAGCCTTCCGGTATGTTCTATATACCCCCTCTTAAAACGCACACACTCAGGGTGCCTGGATGGCTCCATCGATTAAGTGTCTGACCCTTGATTTTGGCTCAGGCCATGATCTCATGCAGATCTGCCCTTTTGGGACTTTGGGTGAGCTATCTAACCTCTCCTGTCTCATCTGCCTCTTTGCAAAAAGGGCTAGTTGTTGCACGCACCTCATAGTATTATTATGTATACTCAGGGACTGAATCAAAGACTCAGATCTGTGCCTGGAACACTGATTGTTTAGCAAATGTTAGCCAGCCCGTTTACTTCAGATCTCTTCCCTCATTCTTGAAAGAATTCAGATGTTAAAGATGAGTTGAGGTGCCCTTTGGTACCCATTCCCAATCTCTCCCTTTCCTCCCTTCTCAGAAACAACCATTTTCGGAGATTTAGAGCACATATGTTTTTGCTGGGTCTTTATATTTATATTACATAAATTTTTTTAGTGGATAAGATGTGACATCAGGTATTTTTGTAAAATTTGCGTAAGTGGCATAATATTTCATATGACTCTCTGAATCTTACTTTTTCATTCAACATTGTTTTTTAAACTCATCGTTCATTTTAACTGTTGTTTGTAATCTTATGAGTATACCATAATTTAATAAGCCATTTCCAATTGGTGAACATTTACATTGGTTCAGATTTTTAGTATTAAAAACAATGCTGCTGAGAACAATTATATACATTTGTTTGCACATATATGCGAAAGTTTCTTTAGGGACATACCCTCAAGGATCATATATACTCAAACCAAAGTATTCAGAATGCTCAAAGCAAATTCTACCACTAGTATAGAAAGTTCCTACTTATCCACATCATCATCCACACTTAGATGTCAGAAACTTTACATTTATTTATTTATTTATTTATTTATTTATTTATTTATTTATTTTGAGAGAGTGAGAGAGAGAGAGAGCAGTGGAGGGGCAGAGAGAGAGGGAGACAGAATCCCAAGCAGGTTCTGTGCTATCAGCACAGAGCCCAATGCAGGGCTGATCTCACAAACCATAAGATCATGACCCGAGCTGAAATCAAGAGTCAGATGCTTAACCAACTCACCTAGGTGACCCCGAATCATTTTTTTTTACCTTTTTATTTTGAGATAATTGTGGATTCACATGCAGTTGTAAGAAATAATTCAGAGAAATCCCATGCACCCTTTATCTAGTCTCCCTCAGTGGAAATGTCTTTCACAACTATAGTGTATAAATATCACAACCAGGAAATGTACACTGACATAATCTAGTGACTTTACTCCGATTTCGCCAGTTTTTCCAAGCCTTCATTTGTACGTGTGTATTTTGTTGTATGCAATTTTACCATTTATAGCGATTCGTAGGGTGGCCACAGGGAAGATGCAGAATAAATTCGTTACAAGGATTTCTTGTATTCCCCTTAACAGCACAGTCAGCACCCTCTCTATCCCACCCCCAAACTCTGGCAACCACTAATCCATTCTCCCTCTCTACAATTTTGTCACATCAATAATTATGCACAAATAGAATCATGCAATAGTCTTTGATGTGTAATTGGTTTTCTTTAGTCAGCACTGAGATCCATCCCAGTCAGTGGGTGTCAGTAGTTCATCTCTTTGATTGCTGAATCATACTCCATGGTACGGATGTATCACAGTAGGTTTAACCATTTACTCATTGAAAGAGTATCATCTAGGAAATGGAAACATCTAGGGTGTTTCCAGTATTCATCTATTAAGAATAAAGCTGCTATGAATGTTCACGTACAGGTTTTTGTATAAACGTAAGTTTTCATTTCTCTGGGATAAATGTCCTAAAGCAGTCCCATAGACCGAATGTTTGTCTCCCCCCTAAATTCATGTGTTAAAACTTAATCCCCAGTGTGATCGCTTTTGGAGGTGGAGGCTTCAGGAGGTGTTAGGTCATGAGGACAGAACCAGTCCAAATGGGATTTGTGCTGTTATATAAAAGACCCCAGAGATTTCCCTTGACCTTCCCACCATGTCAAGACACAGTGTGAAGACATCCATCTGTGAACCATTGTGTGTGGGTGTGTATATATATATATATATATATATATATATATATATACATATATATATGTATATATGGATTGAACTAGAATGTATTACACTAAGCAAAATAAGTCAGTCAGAGAAAGACAAATATCATATGATTTCATTAATATACGGAATTTAAGAAACACAACAGATGAACATGGGGAAGAGAAGGAAAAATAGGATAAAAAAAGAGAGGGAGGAAAATCATAAGACTCATAATACATAATCATAACACAGAGAACAAACTGAGGGTTGCTGGAGGGCTACTGGGTGGGGAGATGGGCTAAAGGGGTGATGAGCATTAAGGAGGGAACTTATTGGGATGGGCATTGGGTGTTATATGTGATTGATGAATCACTAAATTTTGCTCTTGAAACTGACTTGGATTTAAATATAAATAAATAAATAAATAAATAAATACCCAAATGATTAATGATGCTGAACACCTTTTCGTGATTTCATTTGCCATCTGTAAATCCTTTTTAGTAAAATATCTGTCCATGTCCTTTGTTCATTGTTCCTTTTTTTCTGGTGTTTTTTCGGTGTTGTTCAATGCTTGTCTGCTGAGATTTGAGAATTCTATACATATTCTAGACAGCAGTCTTTTGCCAGATATGTGGTTTGCAAATATTTTCTCCCTGTTAGCTTGTCTTTTCATCCTCGTAACAGAGTCTTTGGAGATGCAAAAGTTTTAAATTTTGGTGAGAAGCAATTTATCAAGTTTTCCTTTTATGGATCATACACTTGGCATCAAAGTCTAAAGCCTGAAATCCTACATATTTTCCTAAGGTTTTCAGATCTACATTTACCTGCACGTCTGTGATCCATTTTGAGTTAATTTTGCAGTTTAGGTTCACATTTTTGCCTGCAGATGTTCAATTGCCCCAAAACCATTTGTTAAAAAACCTATCCTGGGGTGTCTAGGTGGCTCAGTCGGTTAAGCATCCGCCTTTGGCCCAGGTCATGATCCCATGGTTCCTGGGTTCAAGCCCCACAGTGGGCTCTCTGCTATCAGCACAGAGCCCACTTTGGATCCTCTTTTCCCCTCTCTCTCTTCTCCTCCCCACCACCTTAAAAATAAATAAATAGGGGCGCCTGGGTGGCGCAGTCGGTTAAGCGTCCGACTTCAGCCAGGTCACGATCTCGCGGTCCGGGAGTTCGAGCCCCGCGTCAGGCTCTGGGCTGATGGCTCAGAGCCTGGAGCCTGTTTCCGATTCTGTGTCTCCCTCTCTCTCTGCCCCTCCCCCGTTCATGCTCTGTCTCTCTCTGTCCCAAAAATAAATAAACGTTGAAAAAAAAATTTTTTTAAATAAATAAATAAATAAATAAACAAATAAAACATTTAAAAAGTCTATCCTCTCTCCATTAAATTGTTTTTGTAACCTCTGTCAAAAATCATCTGGACGTATTTGTATAGGTCTATTTCCGAGTTCTCTGTTCCATTTTGCTGACCCATGTGTTTGTCCCTCCACCCCTGCTACACTGTCTCGATCCCTGTAGCTATGCAGTAAGCCTTAGCATTGAGGAGAGGGATTCCTCCCATTCTTTTTCTCAAAGTTATTTTAACTGTTCAGGTCCTGGGCCTTCCCATATAAAATTTAAAATAAGCTTGTCAATGCCTACAAAACCTATCGCTGAGGGGCGCCTGGGTGGCTCAGTGGGTTAAGCATCCAACTTTTGCTCAGGTCACGATCTCACGGTTCGCAGGTCCAAGCCCCGCATCAGACTTTGTGCTGACAGCTCGGAGCCTGGAGCTGCTTCGGATTCTGTGTCTCCCTCTCTCTCTGCTCCTCCCCGGCTCGTGCTGTCTCTCTCTGCCTCAAAAATAAAAATAAGACATTAGAAAAAATCTATTGCTGAGATTTTTTTTATAGGAAGTGCACTAAATTTATAGATTAATTTGGACAGAATTGACAGTTTTACCGTTTTGAGTCTTACGATCTATGAATAAAGTATGTCTCTCGATTTATTTAAATCTTCTTGAATTTTTTTAATCCATAATTTTGTAATTTTCAAGATACAGATCCTGTCCATGGTTGGTTATATTTATACCTGAGTATTCCATTTTTTGGAGTAATTATAACAATATTGGGGTTTTAATTTCAGTCTCCACGTGCTCATTGTTAGTATATAGAAATATACTTGAACTGTGTGTGTTTGTGTATTGATCTTGTATCCTGCCATCGTGCTTAACCTGTTGATTAGTTCCGAGGGTTTATTTTTGTAGATTCCTTGAGATTTCCTACTAGAAAATCATGTCACCTACAAGTAGGGACAGTTTTATTTTTTTCTTTCTACTCTGCAGGCTTTTTTTGTTTGGGGGGTTGGGGGTTGTGATATTGCCTTATCATAATGGTGACTTCCAGTATTATGTTGGTTGAACAAGTTTGGTAAGAGTGGACATCCTTGCTTTATTCTTAGTCTTAGAGGGAAAAGTATTTGGTCTTTCACCATTAAATAGGTTAGCTGTAGGTTTTTTGGTAGATGTTCTCTATCAAGTTGAGGGAGCTCTCCTCTATTCCCAACTTGCTGGGAGTTTTTATCATGAATAGGTGTTAGAGATTTTGCCAAATGCTTTCTTCTGCATCAGTTGATATGATCATAACATTTTTCTTTTTTTAATGCCTGTTGATATGGTGATCACATTAATTTATCTTCAAAGATTCAAATTATTTTTCAGTCAGCTTTGAATACCTGGAATAAATCACACTTGGCAATGGTGTATGATAATTTTCATACGTTGCTGGACTAAATTTATTAAATTTTTTTGAAGATTTTGCAACTAAGCTCATAAAAGATATTGGTCTCTTTCTGGGTTTTGTGGGGGGTGGTGGTACTATCTTTGGTTTTGAAATCAAAGCAATACTGGCTTCATAAAATGAGTTGGGAAGTGTTCTCTCCTCTTTCATTTTCTGAAAAATAGGTAAACATGATTCCTTTTTAAAAATGTTTTGCCGGGGCGCCTGGGTGGCGCAGTCGGTTAAGCCTCCGACTTCAGCCACGTCACGATCTCGCGGTCCGTGAGTTCGAGCCCCGCGAGTTCGAGCCCCGCGTCAGGCTCTGGGCTGATGGCTCGGAGCCTGGAGCCTGTTTCCGACTCTGTGTCTCCCTTTCTCTCTGCCCCTCCCCCGTTCATGCTCTGTCTCTCTCTGTCCCAAAAATAAATAAAAAAAGTTGAAAAAGAAATTTAAAAAAAAAATGTTTTGCCGTTTGGGGGCACCTGGGTGGCTCCGTCAGTTAAGCATCTGACTCTTGGTTTAGGCTCAGATTGTGATCTCATGGTTTGTGGGTTCAAGCCCCTCAATGGGTTCTGCACTGACAACGTGAGCCTGCTTGGGATTCTCTCTCTTTCTCCCTCTGCCCCTCTCCCCCTCTCGTGCTCTCTCTCTCTCTCTCAAAATAAATAAACTTTTTTTTTTAATTTTTTTTTCAACGTTTATTTATTTTTGGGACAGAGAGAGACAGAGCATGAACGGGGGAGGGGCAGAGAGAGAGGGAGACACAGAATCGGAAACAGGCTCCAGGCTCTGAGCCATCAGCCCAGAGCCTGACGTGGGGCTCGAACTCCCGGACCGCGAGATCGTGACCTGGCTGAAGTCGGACGCTTAACCGACTGCGCCACCCAGGCGCCCCTCGAAATAAATAAACTTAAAAAAAAAATGCTAGTTGGAGGGGCACCTGGGTGGCTCAGTCGGTTAAATGTTCGACTTCGGCCCAGGTCATGACCTCATGGTTTGTGAGTTCGAGCCCCGCATCAGGCTCTGTGCTGACAGCTTGGAGCCTGGAGCCTGCTTCAGATTCTGTGTCTCCCTCTCTCTGCACCTCCCCAGCTCGTGCTTGCACTCCGTCTCCGTCAAAAATAAATAAACTTAAAAAAAAACAATTGCTACTTGGAATTTCTCTTCCATAGACTGCCTCTTTGTATTTTTGTCCACTTGTCTCTTGCACTGTTTGTCTTCTAAATTTGTGAGAGTTCTTTATGTATTCCAGATATAAATTCACTATAAATTCACTATATAAATTGAAAATGTCTACTCCCGCCCTATCTTCTCTCTTTCTAGTCTATTTAGAAATGAATGAAGAGCAGGATAATGTGGTGGTCACGCGTATGGCTTCTGGCACATGACTGCCAAGGTTTAAGCCCGACTTCTACTACTCACAAGGCCTATGACTTTGGGCAAATGACATAGCCTGTCCCTGCCTTCATTTCCTCATTGGCAACAGGCAGAGAGCAACGGCACAGACCTCACAGCATTGTTTTGACCATAAATATGTGATAACTGAAAAGAAATTCAGAACAGTCACTTGCAAAGAATAAGCCCTCACCATACATGTTAGCTACTATTTCTTTATTGTGATGATTTTTGTAAAAAAAAAAAAAAAGAAAGATTTTAATCTAAACGTACTCATGTATGCCAATGTTTTCCCTTTTTATGATTTATCCAAGAAATTACTTCTTACATAATAGAAAATATAAAGATATTTTTCTATGATTCTTCTAGAGGTTTAAGTTTCTGTGTGTTTTGTTTTTACATCTTGGTCTATAATTCACCTGGAATTTTATTCTTTGATATATGAGGTCTAAGTCTGGGTTGGTTAGGATATAGCCTGGGTTGCTGTAAACAGAGAGAACCATATTAATAGAGGTTCATTTCCCTGTCACGTAAAGGTCCAAACAAGAAGTGTAGGACTGGAGGGGAGCGTGAGTTGTTCAGTCAGTGGAGTGTCTGACTTTGGCTCAGGTCATGATCTCACGGTTCGTGTATTCCAGCCCTGCATCGGGCTCTCTGATGTTAGCGCAGAGCCTGCTTCAGATCCTCTATCTCCCTCTCTCTCTGCCCCTCCTGAGCTTCCAATCTCTCTCTCTCTCTCCCCAAAATAAATAAACATTAAAGACGAAGAAGTGTAGGACTAGAAGGGCAGCTCTAGAGTGCCCAGGAGCCAAGTCTCCTTCTATCATGCTGCTGTGACATCTTCAGCTTGAACCTTCCCTCTGGGGTCCAAAAGGACTGCTCTGGTGCCCACTGTTACGTCCGCATTCCAGCCAATGCGAAGCGGGAAAGGGAAGGGCACATTCTTTCCTCTAAAGGCGTAACTGAAAGTTGCCCACAATTCTTCTCTCATAGTCCCTCACGCAGCTACCTGTTGGCAGATGGCTGGGTTCTCTAACAAGAACACCTCCCCTTTCAGGTTCTGGGCCTCCATCACAACTATTCATCACAGACGACCAGCTCTGGCTGCACCTTTAGGCAACAGCACACCAACCATTAAGTCACTTCTACGGGTCAGGTCTGGCCCACCCACACAGACACCCAATGGTTACCAATTCTGAAGACCAACTCCAGCCCACACGCTACGGTAAATTTCTCTACCACCCACAGGCTGTGTGCTCCTAATAATTTCTTCCCACTATCCCTCTGTCCTGTGGTGGCTACTTGTCACATCTGCTGCTTTGGGACCCATTAAAGTCTTCTTTACTACTTTTACTAGCTAAGCACTACCTAATTTATAATGCTTTGTATTTTCCTTATGTGAATAACTGATGTGGTTTCTGTCTCCTCAGAGGACCTTGGCTGATATAGTGGCAGTGTGCCCAACTGAAAATTCTATTACTCTGAAAACAGGAGAATGGATATTGAAGGATAACCAATTATCTCTACCACAGAATTCAATATTTTTCTATATTACTTATCATTTGTTCCAATATCATTTTTTTCAAGAGCCATTCACTCCCCAAATGATTTGAAATACCACCTCTGACATGCATAGTATCAAGTTCCTAAATATGCTTGTATCTGTGGGCATTCTGTGCAATCCCGCTAAGCTACTTCTGTTTCCCTATACTGGTAATGTCCTATGTAAATTACTCTAGCTCTCTAGGTACTTGGGCAAGCATTCTCCCTTCCCTGGTCTTACTCAGAATTTTATTACTGTCCTGGCCTTTTCATTTTCCATATGAATTTTTGAATTAGTATTTGTTCCATAAAGTCACCTGCTAGAATAGTTATGAAAATACACTGAATTCATAGATTATTAGGAAAGAACTGACATCTTGAAAATATTCAGTCTTCCAGTCCAATATCAAGATCTATCTATTTGTTCAGATATTTATGTCCTTCAATAACATCTGAAAGTAATTTTCATAAAATACTTGCATGTTTTTTATTATATTTATTCCTAGGAAATATTGAGTTGCTATCATACAAATATCTTCTGTTCAGGCTGCCATAACAAAACGCCATAGACTGAGGTGCTTACAGACCACAGAAATTCGGTTCTTACAGTTCTGGAAGCTGAAGTCCGAGATCAGGGTGCCAGCATGGTTGGGTGAGGTCTTCTTCTGGATTGCAGATTTCTCGTTGTATCCTCACATAGAAGAAGGGGCTAGGGAACTCTCTGGAGACTCTTTTGCAAGGGTTCTAATCCTACTCCTGAGGGCTCCACCCTCATAACCAAAGCACTTCTTATAACACCCCCTCCCATTGCCATCGCCTTGAGGATTAGGATTTCAGCATATGGATTTTAGGAGGATACAAATATTCAGATGATAATGGAAGGGTAACATTTTACCTTTTATGAGTACCTTCCATGACTAGTTTTTGTTATTGGATAGGAATACTATTGGTTTTCAAATGTTGATCTTGTATCTGGAAACCTTTCTGAACTTTCTTATGAGCACTACGTTTGCACATTCTCTTAAATTTGCCTTGGAGACAGCCATGTCTTTTGTAAATAAATGTTTATCTCTTCCTTTCACCCTTTCAGTCTCCATTCCCTTTCTTCTCTCAATGCACTGAGTGCCTCCTATGCGATGCTGATCAGTGACAGTGAGAGTAAGCATCATAATCCGGTTCCTGACTTTAGCAAAAAACCTGAGAGAACTGAGGTTACGGGGCAACAACTAACCCAATATCTGGATTGAGACAGGCTCTATCGAGAAAAAAACAAGACCGGAGCATTTGTGTAACAGCAACAGATCCTTGGAATGCCATGTATGCCAAAAAGAAGCTTGAACTGGAGACTTTCAACAAATTGTGAAGGACGAGGATGGGCTAGCATGAGAGTGTAGAGTTCTTGAGGGGCCCAGAAATAGGGGAGCTCACACTCTCTTTCATCCTTTTACTCCAGGAACACCATCTGACTTTCACAGGAAAGGTGAGGAAGAATCTTGCTAAAGCTCCCTCCCTCGGCTGGCTGGGGAACAGCAGCCACTGCCAAAACTCCACCCAGACCAGTATTCTCTTATCTCCCCTTAAGAACAAAGCTTTATTCTACAAGGGGAAGAACAAGAGCCTAAGAGCGTGATGGAAACCCACTATAGCTGGGAGAGACAAAACAAACAAACAAACAAACAAACAAAAACAAAGAAAAACTCTCTGGGGATGGAGGCAGGGAGACAGGGATATACGGGGAGGCCCAGAATTATATGGAGAGGCAGGAACATTTTTGGAGGCTACCTTCCCAAGACCCAGGTTCACATACCCTCCCAAGACTGAGGTTAAGTCAATACATCAAAGAATGTTTCCCTTCCTGCCCCCCACCACCATGCTAGCAAATGTCCTATAAAAATAACAGTGGAATACAACTGAGAGCTGCAGGAAGTGGACTCCTTTGGAAGGACAGCGCAAAGGGAAGACCTTGAGTCAAATAGAAGAAAGTGTCAAGCTCAGCCCAGCCACTGATTAAACTGCCACCACCCCTGCTGCCACCACCAGCTGACAGCCCAGCAAAAGGAAAAAAATGCCCAACTGTGCCACTTGGAGTCAATGGTGGCCTACATTCAATAAAGCTGAGATGGTAGAACTTCCCTAACATAATATTAGGAAGTTCCCTAGCATGAAATGTTGGGGTAGATTTATTATGCGTGAGCTGCGTATCAATCCTTTCTGATCTAACCCTCAAGATAGCCAAGGAGACTTCCCTACTGTAATGTATTGAAAAATACACTTGTGATGGGGGGGAAGCAGCATCTTTGAGAAGTTTGTGGTGTCTGTCCTCTGTAATCCAGGTCTAATGATGGCATATGCTATCAGTGACCTGGGTGCCTTGATTTCAGGGGGATGATGTGTTCCAGAGTAGCAGAGGCCAAATTGCAGTGCATAGCCACCTCAATTAAAAAGACAGGTGGGTGTACCTTTACTCTAATAGGCAGCAGAGGAGGAGAGGTAATAAAAATGATTTGAGACATAGCACTCACTGAGAATGGCTAATTGATGGAAATGAAATAGATGGGAAGTCCACCAAAATTCACTGGATCTACTTAACAGGAAAAACCCCAGATCCAGTGGCCAGAAACACAACGTGGGTCACTACCATTAAGAGTCAAGCCTCTCTCCCTTAACGACTTCACAGACTAAGGTCCCTTTGCTTGAAGGGAAGACAAATTCTCCTTAAAGAATGGTATTACAGAGCTCCCATAAGTGTAAATGCTGTAAATCTTCCACCAGGCTTTCCCCAAAGGGACCTGAAATTGTTTTCTGTAGTAACTGTGCACTGGGGAAAAGGAAATACTCAGACCTTTCAAAGATTACAAAACACTGGCTGGGTTGACACTAATTTGCTTCTATGCCCTACCAGTCAAAATGGGGGCCTATGAGGGTCAGGTGATGAACAGAGCTATGACTCAAGGTCAAATCATGGTAGATCCAGTAGGTCCACTGACCCATTCTCTAGTTACTGAATCTAGATCTGTGTAGTTCAATGTAGTCACTACTAGCCACATGTAGCTATTTAAATTTAGATTTCCACTATCTCCAGGTGCTCTTTTGGGCAGCATTGGTGGAGACCAGGGATTGGCAAATTATAGCCTGTGAGCCAAATCTAGCTTGCTTTTTGCCTTTTTCTTCTTTTTGTTTTGCTGTTGTTTCATTTTGTTTTGTTAGTTTTATTTGTTCTTTGGTTGGGAGGGGGGGTATAGCCTACAAGCTAAGAAAGGTTTCAACCTTTTTTTTTTTTTTTTTACATCCCTGGAATAAATCGCATCTGATCATAGTGAATGATTTTTTTTAAGTTTTTTTTTTATGTTTATTTATTTTTGAGA
The DNA here is from genome assembly GCF_022079265.1 of Lynx rufus. Taxonomy (NCBI): domain Eukaryota; kingdom Metazoa; phylum Chordata; class Mammalia; order Carnivora; family Felidae; genus Lynx; species Lynx rufus. The sequence goes on along the minus strand of NW_025814867.1, from coordinate 6,704,785 downwards.
GAGAGAGACACACACAGAGTACAAGCAGGGGAGGAGCAGAGAGAGGGAGACACAGAATTCGAAGCGGGTTCCAGGCTCTGAGCTGTCAGCACAGAGACTGATGCAGGGCTAAAACTCATGGACAGCAAGATTATGACCTGAGCTGAAACAGGACATTTAACTGACTGAGTCACCCATGTGCCACAGTGAATGATTTTTTTAATGTTATCACTGGATTCAGTTTGCCAATATTTTTTGGAGTAGTTTGAGAATAACAGGTATTAAGTCTTCTGTAAATCTTTTGTAGAACTCACCTGTGAAGCCATCTGGTCCTGGGCTTTTGTTTGTTGGGAGTTTTTTGATTACTGATTCGATTTCATAGCTAGTAATTGATCTGTCCAAATTTTATATTTCTTCCTGATTCAGTTTTAGAAGGTTATATGTTTCCAGGAATTTATCCATTCTTTCTAGATTGTCCAATTTGTTGGCTACACTTTTAAAGGGTTGGGAAGGAGGAGGAGACAAATAGCTGTCCCACAAAGCCTAAAACATTTAGTAACTGGCCCTTTACAGAAAAAGCCTGCTGACCCCTCACGATTGAAATGGCATAATTGACAACAGGCAAAATCCCCACACTGACTCTTGGATATACGGTGTAAGAGCTATTATAATAGACAGAGCCAAGTAGAAGGTGCTTGAACTTGCTGTTTATCCAGAGAGTAAACCAAAAGCAATATCACGCCCCGGGGGAATTTAAAAGATTAGTGCCACCAACAAAGAGTTTAAAGATGTAGAGGTAATGACATCTATCACTTTCCATTTAACTCACTAGTTTGGCCTATGCGGGAGGTAGACGGATCTTGGAGAATTACTGTGGATTATTGTAAACCTAACCAGGAGGTGGCTCTAAGGGCAGCTGCTGTTTCAGACCTAGTATCTTTACCAGAATAAATCAACATAGCCCCTGGCGCCCATACGTAGCTATTGACCTCACAAATGCTTTTTCCTCCATATCAATTTGTAAAGATTACCGGAAGCAGCTTGCTTTTACCTGGCATGGCTAGCAATACTACTCCATGGTTTTGCTGCGGGGCTAGTAAACTATCTCTGCAGCGATAGTCTGCAGAAATCTTCATCTTATTGGCATTCTACACAACAGCATGCTTCATTCTTGATATTGTGCTGATTAGATCTGATCAGCTGGAAGTAGCAAGTTCTTTAGTTGCCTCAGCAAGACAGATGTGAACCAGAGGATGGAAAATAAACTCCATTAAAATGCATATAACCTCGGTAAAATTTCCAAAGGATCTAGAGCCTGTTGAGAGATTTCCTCCAAAGTGAGATACAAGTTGAATTTTCTTTTAAAAAAAATATACAATAGCACCAACATTAAATACATGGCATAAATACAACAAAATATGTACAGGAGATGTAAGTTGAAAACTACAAAACACAATGTAAGAAATCAAAGAAGAAATAAATAAATGTGCATGATCTGAATTGTTCATGAATTAGAAGACTCAATATTGCTAAGATGTCAGTTCTCCCTCAGACTGATCTATAGATTCAACACATTCTCAATCAATCCCAGTGTAATTTTTTGTAAAAACTGATGAGCTGGTTCTAAAATTTATATGAAGAGGCAAAGAAAGTAGAATAGCCAAAACATTTTTCAAGAAAAACAAAGAAGAAAGTTGGAAAATTCTCATTACCTGACTCATTCACCATAAATCATTAGTAATTGAGAAGTGCAATATTGATAAGAGAAGACATATGTAGACACATTCTGTTAGGGAACAGAATAGGGAGCCCAAAAATAGATGCATGTATGTATCGTACGTATGGTGAATTGATTTTTGACAAAGGCAATTCAGTGGAGAAAGAAGGAAATTACAAATGGTGTTGGGACAATTGGACATCCATACAGAACTTTGATCCATACTTTGTATCATATATGAAGATTAACTCTAAATGGACTGTAAACCCTAGAGCTACAAAACTCCTAGAAGAAGATACAGAAGAAATATTTTTTGACCTTGGACTAGGCCAAGATTTCTTAGATACAGCACAAAAAGCAATATACATAAAAAGAAAATAAAGTATACATCATTAAAATTTATTGTTCCTATTCTGAAAAAGACACTTAAGACATTTAAGAAAAGACAATCTGGGGCTCCTGGGTGGCTCAGTCGGTGAAGTGTCCGACTTCAGCTCAGGTCATGATCTCGCAGTTCATGGGTTTGAGCCCCGCATCCGGCTCTGTGCTGACAGCTCAGAGCCTGGAGCCTGCTTCAGATTCTGTGTCTCCCTCTCTCTTTGCCCTTCCCGCACTTGTGTTCTGTCTCTCTCACTCTCAAAAATAAATAAACATTAAAAAAAAAAGAAAGAAAAGACAATTCTGACACTGGAAGAAAATATCTGCAAAACACAAATCTGACAAAGGACTTAGGTCCAGAATACATTTTTTACAAACTCTCAAAATTCAATAATAAGCAAATAACAACCTAATACAAAAAAAAAATGGCAAAAGATTTGGACAGATGCTTTACCAAAAAAAAAAAAAAAAAGATATAAGCATAGCAAATAAGCACATAAAAAGATACTCTACATCATTAGTCATTAGGAAACTGCATATTAAAACTACAATGATTTACCATACATACAGAGTTAACATTTTATTTTTTTAATTAAAAAAAATTTTTAAGTTTATTTACTTATTTTGAGAGAGACAGAGCACAAGTTGGGGAGGGGCAGAGAGAGAGGGAGAGAGAAACCCAAGCAGGCTCTGTGTTGTCAGCTTAGAGTCCAACGTGGGGCTCGAACCCACGGAACACGACATCATGCCTGAGCCAAAATGGAGAACCAGGCACTCAACCGACTGAGCCACCCAGGTGCCCCAGAGAGTTAACATTGTGAAAGACCACATGTTAGTGAGTATGTAGAGAAAGTGGAACTATCATACGCCGCTGGTGGGAAGGTAAAATGGTACAACCACTTTGGAAAACAATTTGATAATTTCTTAAAAAGTTAAATATACATCTACCATACGATCCAGCCATTTCACTCCTGGATATTTACCCAAAAGAAAAAAAAGCACATAATTATATGAAGACTAGTGTCAGATATTCAGAGCAGCTTTATTTATGAAAGCTAAAAACTGAAAACAAGGGGCGCCTGGGTGGCGCAGTCGGTTAGGCGTCCGACTTCAGCCAGGTCACGATCTCGCGGTCCGCGAGTTCGAGCCCCGCGTCGGGCTCTGGGCTGATGGCTCAGAGCCTGGAGCCTGTTTCCGATTCTGTGTCTCCCTCTCTCTCTGCCCCTCCCCCGTTCATGCTCTGTCTCTCTCTGTCCCAAAAATAAAAATAAACGTTGAAAAAAAAAAATTAAAAAAAAAAAACTGAAAACAAATCAAATGTCCATCAACAGGTGAGTGGATAAACAAATTCTAATACAACCATACAGTGAAATGCTGACACATAGAACGACATGGGTGAATCTCAAAATAATTATGCCTCAAGGAGCCAGACACCACCCCCCCCCAAAAAAAACCAGTATGGTATGAGTCTCTTTTTTTATAGACTTCCAGAAAAATGCAAACTAATCTATAGTGACAGAAAGCACCAGATCAGGGGTTGCCCGGTGATAGGGGTTGGGTGTAGAAAAGGTTAAGAAGGGGCCCAGGGGCACAAAGAAACTTTTGAAGGTAATGGATACATTCACTATTTTAATTGTGGCAATGCTTTCATGTATACATGTGTCAAAATTTATCAAATTGTGCACTTTATTTTTTTTTTTAATTTTTTTTTCAACGTTTATTTATTTTTGGGACAGAGAGAGACAGAGCATGAACGGGGGAGGGGCAGAGAGAGAGGGAGACACAGAATGGGAAACAGGCTCCAGGCTCCGAGCCATCAGCCCAGAGCCCGACGCGGGGCTCACACTCACGGACCGCGAGATCGTGACCTGGCCGAAGTCGGACGCTCAACCGACTGCGCCACCCAGGCGCCCCTCAAATTGTGCACTTTAAATTTGATTCTATGTAAATTGCATCTGGGTGTTGTATGTAAGCAAGGAATCATGGGAATCTACTCCCGAAGCCAAGAGCACACACTGTATGTTAGCTAACTTGACCACGACGTATATTAAAAGAGAGAGAGAGAGCTCACCACAAACTGTGATCCGAGGATCAGTGTTTGAGTTGTCTACGGCTACGTAACCACCTAGCTCAAAAACTTCAATGGCTTAAAACAATTGCCGTTTAATTTGTTCATAAGTTTGAGGGTCAGGAACCTGGGCAGGGCTCATCTGGCTGGTTTGCTCCCCGTGCCAAGGGCTGGGGTCATTCACTCAGCTACATTCAGCTGGTGGTTGGAGGAGCCAGAAGACCCTAGAAGGTGCTCCTTCACATGGATGGCATCTTTCCACCGGGCAGTCTTGGGCTTCCCCATAGCGTGGGAGTCAGTCTTCTCACATGGTGTTTTGTTTCCAAGAGAGCGTTCCAAAAAATGAAAGCAGGAGCTGTAAACCTCTTAAGGGGCAGTCCCTGAGGTTACACAGTATCACTTCTGCTACCTTCTGTGGGTCAAGGCAAGTTGTCCTGTGATCCTTCAGAGGAAGGAATACATCTGTCTACCTATCCCGTGATGAGGTTTTGCAAAGAACGTGCCGCCATTTTAATCCACCACAATCAAGGAGCCACAGTGTGCTGCCTGTGCCTGTTCATACCCACAGATCTGGTCCCAGATCACTGGAATACTGACGGAGCAAAGCCCCCACCTCTCCCCGACCGTGCTTGCCAGGAGTAACAGCCAAAGCCCTAGGAACACGCTTTCTGCTATTCAGATTTCCTGGAGCACATCTCATTGGCGGAATCTAAATTCCAATCCAGAACTCTGTCTGCAAAAGAATCTAGGAAGTCTAGTTTCTGGCTTGGGTACAGAAAGGAGCACCAGAAAAACGCTAAAGTGGAAGCTAAGTGCCCTGCCCACTACGTCCGCAGGGACTGGAGGGCACCAGAAACCATCAGACGGCTCTGTTTTGCTCCTACGTGCGAGCCAACCGGTATGTGAGCCGGGAGGCAGATGGGGGCTGCTCACTGCTCTCCACCCCCAGAGGCCTGGATACAACCCTAGAAGGTGTTCCTGTTGGATGCTTATCTGCCTGGGAAGGGCATCCCAGCTGGCAGCCGGGGGCTGGGGTAACAGACTGAAGGTATTCCAGCTGAGGTCTTGGACTCCGGGGACAAGCGAGAGCCATTCCATAGGGATTTCTGAAAGAACAAAAGCCAGGCCAGTGCTCACCCTCATCTACCCCTCTAAAGGTCTGCTGATGAGACCGTGGCCCTGATGTCAGCCCAGGCTGAAGCCAAGCTCCCTAGGAAGTGTGATCGGGTCCCCAACATCCGTCTCCCAATGTGGGGGTGGCCACACAGATCCTGTCTCCACAGCCCTTAGAAATTATAAGGCTGCCTCCATCAACAGACGAGCCCAGAGCAGCCCCACACTCCCACAATGCACATCCGGGCCTCCAGGTCCCCAGACGCTCCCCCGGGGACCCCAGCAATGGCCACAACCACTCACAGGCCCTAGGAGGTCACTGCTTGTCCTGGGCCTGTCTCCCACTGCCAGCGGGAGTCTCAGCCCCGGAAGCCCGGACGGTCTGAGCTGGTGAGAGTGGGAGGCAGCTCTTGTGTTCTCCGGTCAGCGCTCACTCGAGAAGCCTGCACTCCAGCCCTTGCCTCTTTCGCTTGCCGACAAGAGGCGATTTTTGTCAGTCGTTGCCAGTTCTGAGCGTTTTTTCTGGGCCGAAGCGTTGACTTCCGGTGAAAAACCCAATTTCCCGACAAAGTCTCCTGAATTCTCTGGTCAGGTCTGGCACCCTGGTTCCTCTGCTTCCCTTGGGAGCATGCCGACGAGGCGAGGTAGGCGGCCTGCCGGCCAGGGCCACCCGAGACCCGTGTCACCAAGGGCGGAGATAAGGTGGGTAGCCCCAGGCAGAGATCCTCCTTGGTCCCTGTGGACTTAGGGGCTGCCTTCCTTCATTCCTGGGACACGCTTGCTGAATGTTAGAAGGGGACTTCACAGTCCCGTCTCCTAGAGATGGGGAAACTGAGGCCCAGAGGAGTCTGGCCGTGGGTCGGTCTGCTCGGCACTAGTCAGTTGGAGCCGCCGACCCCACAGCCAGCCCCCTTCCCACAACCATCGCAGTTTTCTATTTTTAGGAAACTGCGAATGCAGGGGCGGGGCAGGTGCTGGGGAGGCTCAGAGGTTCCCTAAGTGTGAGATAGGGACCCATCCCCTGGCTGCCTCCCTCTTCTCTACCCCCGAAGTACTGGGGGAGGAAATGTCTGACTGGAAAAACAACAAGCAGAAGCAAAACACAAACCAAAAACAAAAATTAAAAAAAAAAACAAAACACAGTCTTTTGCTTCTAAGTCCATGACCCCTGTTTCTGGGCAACGGAAGCCTCTAGTTCAAGCTCATATACAGAGCAGTGGAGATTGAATACCTAAAGTCCAGGGACTATTCCAGCTCTTTGAGGCTCCGAAGAGCAGCTCTGACCTCCATCCTTCAAAAACCACACACACCTGTCTTCTCTTCCGCTCACACACCCACCGACTCACACACTCCTGAGGGAAGTGCCACGTCTGTTGGAAAAGGTAAAGACGTCTTCTTTTTTTCTTTTGGAATTTGTTGCTTATTTACGTTTTAATTCACATGCAGGCAAATCCATCCTTTCTGGTGTACAATTTTATGAGTTCTGACAAAGGCAGGGCCACCAGGATGGTTAAGGCACAGAGAGTTCCATCGTCCTAAAGCATTCTGTCCCTCACGTGGTCCCTTCGTATTGAAGCCTGCCCCTCCCTCCACACCCAACCACCTGGCATCACTGTTCCTTTAAGCCTCCCCTCTCTAGAATGTCATATAAATGCAATGACATAGTGTAGGTAACCTTTTGAGGCTGGCTTCCCTCACCGAGCATAACACACTCATATCCATATTAATATTCGTCCAGTACATCAGTGTATGAAAATGAACTGTGCAGAAGAGTCAGTGTCCATCTGGTGGGGGGGGTGGGGGGCTCCAGCAATGAGCACGGCTCCCCAGCTCCTCTCTAACCAGCACCATCCTCCCCACCAACACGGTCCCGTTCCAGCCCCCGACCTGCCTGATCACCACGACCCGCAGCCCGCCCTAGTTCACGCGACCCCTAGTTCATCGGCTGCTCCCCAGTCCTGTCGGGGCTGCCGGGCCCTAATCCGGGAGGGAGAAGCCCGGACACCCGCAGAGCCATGCAGGTAGTGTTAACAGGCCTGATGCAATCAGGAACGGGGCCAACCCAACGCAACTGGAGAGCCAACATCCCTGATGCAATCAGGAACGGGGCCAACCCAACATCCCAGCGAAAGACATTCACGGTAGTAGAAACTATCTGATACACTGTTCCTGCCCCACCCCCCCCCCAAAAAGCTACATCTGTGGGCCGCATTCAGGTGCGGGGACTCTGCCTGCCGCCTCTGAATCTCTCGAATGGAGCCTGTTCCACCACTCCGCCACCGCACCGCTACGAACTATGACAGCACACAGGGCGACCATGTCGCCGTTCTGCAGGAGGGCAGAACTCAGGGTGACCACGTGGCCCCCACGGAATGCGATGGAACATGGGGAAGCAGGTGACCCTCTGCGGACTTGGGATACTTCTACGGGATCTGCTTCGTGCAGGTAAAGCTGTGCGAGAGGCCAGCTGAGTGGAAGGGATGATGGCAAAGAGACCCCCCCCCCCCCACACCCCAGTCACAGCAGTCTGGTGCTTCTTACTCTACGGTAACATTCTTCAGGGTACAGATCGGCCATCTTTGGCTCTTTCCTTACTCCTGCCGTGTCACATCCACCAAGAACAGCACAACCCCCCACATATACAACCAAGGGGAGGGGGAGGTGGCGAGCTGCCCGGAGCTCTTGGATAGAGGTACTGTTGTCCCTCCATTGCTGATAGCTCACCACTGTGCCCTTTCCTGGTGTCGCCCTTCGCCCAAGGTTATGGCCGCTTGGCAGGTGCAGCCTACGACCACAACCGGTTGAAGTCGACATAGAAAAGCCTGCTCACTCTCCTCTGGTCTCAATTTGGAACCACTCCAAGGGGCCATCCAGCTCCAGACCCTTCTATGGGCTTGGATGAGGTCTGTGCTGCAACTGCATTGGAGGGAATTTCTCCCCCCGCCCGACCCTGCTTTGCTCAGGCCCTGCACATCGGCTTCCCAAGCGCATCCCTAGAAACCGCTTGCCAACAAGCCTCCACCTCAGAGTCTGTTTCTAAAGAGCCCAACCAAAGGCAAAGGGTGAACAGGCTTTAGTTAGTACAAATATCAGAGTCACCTGCAAAGTATTTGCTCCATCTCTCAATTTTCCAGATGTTATTTCCTTTGATCCTGCAAACAACTCAAAGAGGTGGGTGGGTATATAGTTACTCCATTTATACATGAGTAAAGTAAGGTCCAGAAAGGTTGGGTGTCGCATCCAAGGTCAGTCACGTGGACAATAATAATCGGATCTAAGCTTCTGACCCTCCAAGCCCTGCTCTCTAGTTCACTACAATGGCCGGAGCTGTTGGGAGAAAGACAGCCCTTTATAGGGACAAGATGGAACAGGTGGGGGGTATGAGCAGGCTGCCACGTACACTTGGGCTTCACACAATCGTGGGGCACGATGCACATTCCTAGACAACAGAGTTTCACGTCTATTTTCTCTCATCTCTCCAGCAGATGGCAGTCAAGTGACTTGAGGAAGGGGCAGCTCTTCATTTGCAAACCAGCATCACTTGGGTTAGTGGGGAGCCAGCACAGGCAAGGGACGTGCAAGGGACGTGTGTGTGTGTGTGTGTGTGTGTGTGTGTGTGTGTGTGTGTGTGTGTGTGTGAGAGAGAGAGAGAGAGAGAGAGAGAGACAGAGAGAGACTAGGGCAGAGGGTACATGTAGGAGACAGCCAATCCCACCAGACAACAATCCCTCAGATATGAGCTAACCTGTTCATTTAGGCATAGGAGGGATCAGGTCACCATCTCCGTGCCCTTGACCACGAATACATTTCTCTTTTTCTCTGCCCCTCCTAAGATAGAAGGTCTCAACTTCAAACCGCTCAAGCTTCGAAATAAAGCAAACTCTCTTCCGAGGAGAGCTCTGACAACCCACGAGGGTCACCTGTAATCACTTCTTAAAATTACCTGGAGTGAAAAGTGAAATGGAGGACTGTCTTCAAAAGATAGCAGGGGCGCCTGGGTGGTTCAGTCAGTTAAGTGTCCAACTTTGGCTCAGGTCATGATCTCACGGTTTGTGAGTTCGAGCCCCGCCTCCGTCTCTGCACTGACATTGCGGAGCCTGCCTGGGTTTCTCTCTCTCTACCTCCCTCTATCCCTCCCCTACTCTCTCTCTCTCTGTCTCAAAGTAAATGAGTAAACATTTTTTTTTTAATTTTGCACAATACAGCGGAGTGAAGATGCCTCTTAAATTGTCACTTAAAGCGGCAGTGCAATGATTTAAAGAGGCATAAACACCCCAAGAGTGTGGAAGAGGTAGCAACGGTAGTCGTGACAACTTTTCGGAAGTTGGAGCGTCAGGTGACCTAGCAGAGCCGGAAAGCTGGGTTCGAAGTGCTCGCAGAGGGAGGGGTGCCAAAGGAAAACCAAGGACACCCTCCTCCTCGAAACCCTAGAACGTTCCTGGGATTCCGGCACTGGCACCAGGTAGCTTCGGAAGTGGGGGAGGGGGCGCGGCTGAAAAAAGGAGAGGGCTGGGCAACAGTTTGTATTCAGAGCACCTGAATTCCAGATCCCTCGCCACCAGACACAATCTGGCTACATCTTCAGAGAATCAGTGTCATTCGTTCACACGCAGAGTGAAAAAGAAGTATGAAGGTGTGGGCTTGCAGTTGACTGTCCCTGGGGCTAACCTCTGCAAATCTCCCGGCCTTACCCCCACACTCGTGCAATGGTTTTGCCGCTCCAAGCACGGTGGCCTCGTTCGAGGCAGGAAGAAGGGGAAGAGGGAGAGAGCTCATCCAGCTGCCCCTGTCCTCTTGTATCAGGAAAGCAAATGCCTTCCCAGAGACCACCCCTCCCCAGCCAAACTTTGCTCATGATTGGTGGCCATCATGCGGCCACATGGCCAGCCCTGGGTACAGGAGAAATGAGGAGACAAGTACTTCTCTTGGACAGCCTTCCTGGGAGAGACAGGCAGGGAGAAAGGGTGGGGATAAATGTGGAGTGAGCAGAGCTCCCGACAGGTGAGCTTTATGGTGGGGACGGTTGGGGGCCCAGCATTAGAGGTCTTGTCTCGGGCCGGGCATTTTCTCAGTGTGAAATTCTCCAATCCTTTGCCAGAGTTCCGGCACCTAGCAGAGGCAGGAAACCAAGGGTCCCAGGAGATCTTACTCTCAGTAAAGCCCCTCACTTCCGCCAGATGCCCCCTCCCAGAGTCATATGGTTGGTCACAAAGGGGGGAGGACCAGCCCCTGGCTGGGAGGGGCAGGGAGAGGCATCTCTGGGTCCTCCTGGCTTTTGTGTGAGCTTTCCACCAAGCCTCCCGCTTCCAGCCCCGACCTGCACCTCCGCCTTCCAAGATGCCTAGTCCTGAGTGTTTATGGGTTCTGAGCCCCAGACCAGCCTGCCTCTTCACCTGCCCTTACCCCAGGCATTAGCAGAGGGAAGAAAACAGAAGCACAAGCTCGTTACCACTCTTCCCTCTAATTACCATCTCCTATCCTACCTGTTGTCCATCTCTAGATAGGACAGAATGGATAGGGGAATGAATAGAAAAACTGCGGTGTGTGCGTGACATAGAATGCTCTGCAGCTGTCAGAGCGAGGAATTAACTGCCCACACTACAATGTGGACAAGAGCTCCCAAGCAGAGTGTCAGGGGAGAAACAGAAGAAGAAGAATGAAAGTTAGAACAATACCCATTTATATAAATGAAAAGCACATATACACAAATGGCCAATAAACCATGAAAAAGTGCCCAATTTCATTAGTCATCAGGGAAATGCCAATTAAAACCACAATGTGAAACCTCTGCACACCCACTCGAGTGGCTAAAAGGAAAAAGATAAAAATACCAAGTACTGGGGGTTGCTGGAGGATAAACCAGATTCTCATATAGTCGCTGCTGGTGGAGTTTACGTTGGTAGAACCACTCTGAAAAACTCTTCGGCAGTGTCTACTAAAAGGGAAAACGCTCTCTCCCATGACCCAGCAGTTCCTTCCCAGAAAGGCATGCTTACGTTCACCAAAATCCATATACTAGAACACTCGTAGCAGTGCTGTTCGTGGGAACCCTGCATGAGAAACTACCAAACCCCCATCAGCAGTAGAATGGATAGATTGTGGTAGTGTCATCCAATGGAATTCTAAAAAGCGATGAGAACAAACACATCGTAACTACAAACCATGGTAGGGATGGATCTCGAGGACGGTTCTTCAGAAGAAACCAGATACTAGAGTTGATACTCGCTGATTCCATTTATTTTTTTTAAGATTTTTATTTTTTTTTTAATTTTTTAACGTTTATGTATTTTCGAGAGACAGAGCGAGACAGAGCATGAGCGGGGGAGGGGCAGAGAGAGAGGGAGACACAGAATCGGAAGCAGGCTCCAGGCTCCCGGCTGTCAGCACAGAGCCCGACGCGGGGCTCGAACCCACGGACCGTGAGATCATGACCTGAGCCGAAGTCGGATGCTTGACCGAGTCAGCCAGGTGCCCCTCTATGATTCCATTTTTTTTTTTAATATCAAAAGTAGACAAAACTAACATGGGCAACTCCATTCGAGTGCACGTAGTAGTTACCCACAGGGAGAAGCCGCAGTGACAGGAAGAGGGTGTGGACAGGGCTTCTGGGAGGCTCGTGATGTTTGGTTTCTTGATCTGTGTGCTGGTTATACACAGGTTTTCAACTAGCGGCCACCCTTGAGCTGAACATTGAGGGTCTGCACTCTTTTCCATGTGTAAGTTATAATTCAGTAGAAGTAACACAGAGAAAGAAAAGCCTGGGGCAATAAAAACAGAAAACACATAGGTGCGAACCATATTACACATTTTACAGATCTCCTTTTTCTACTAGGGAGGGAAACTGTGTGGGCCAGGGAACAACGTGATGATGGGAGCAAAGGGAAGAACTAACAGGAAGTAATACAGGAGAAGAGTCTTGACCCGGTGCGCGACTCCAGTGCCCTTAACTTTTGAACCAGAAGTGGGGGAGGGGGGATGGAATAAGGAAACACTAGTCTTAAAAACTTTGATTGTTCTCAGACTCCTGACCGTATGTTCCTGCTTTAATTAAATGGGGTCCCGGCAAGAAAAGAAAGTCGCCCAGATCTTGGCAAGGGCTCCTTGTAGAAGGTCCCAGGCCTGTGCCCTTTCCTGACCCCCTGCGGGCTCTCTCAGACCACTAGATGTGTTAGCTGAATCTCCATGGTCAGAGGTCAGAAGGTCAGAAGGTCAGAAGGTCAGAATTCTGATTCCTCCTTCCCCTGGGTTTGTCTCCCCTCGTTTACAACTGTGGCGCGTCTAGATTCATGCCTTAACCTACCTCTCCCGCGCACCATCCAAATGCCCAGCGCTAAGGAAGACTCAGAATACTCCACTCTGCGCCATGCAGCGGAAGCAAGGGACCTCTCTAACGATCCCCCCACCCCCTCCCCCCGCCCCAGCAGCCTCCGCTCCAGCTCAGTCTCCTGCTTGGCCCAATGCCCATTTGTAAGTTCCGATCTTCCTTCTGGGGTCTAGAAGCCGGTGGTGGAAAACCTCGGGAGGACCCGCATTGCACAGCCCTCTCCTCCCGCGTAGGAGGCGAGAGCTCAGGGAAGGCGGTGGGTCCCGCGCCCCCGGCTGCCATTCACACTGCCTGCACTTCCCGCTCTGACCGCTAGTGGGAGATGCTGGCCAACCTGAGGCCCGTCAGGGGGCTAGAAGCCGGCAGGCTGTTTGTGATTCATCTGTCTGGCTAGGAGCCATCCTACCCAATCCAGGCCCAGAAAGTGTCCTGTGTCCTAAACTTTCCTGCAGACAGACTTCCTCACCGATCCCCCCACCCTGGTCTAGCCGTCCTGAAAGCAGAGATAGCTCCTCAGTATATATAGAAGGCACCAGGGGACACCTGGAACCCCACACGCAGGTCCCAAAGGGACAACGGCCTCAGGGTGACCTGTCCAATATCCCCGTGGAGGGGCAGGTCACAGCCTCTGAACTCTCAGACCCAGCACCTTGGTGCTTTCTGAGACACCAGGACCCGTTTTGCCCTCCAAGAGCAGCTTTAAAGTCAGGAAGGTAAAATGCTACTGATAAAGAAGACAAAGGCTGTGTGCGTGTGTGCATGTGTGTGTGTGTGTGTGTGTGTGTGTGTGTGCGCGTGCGTGCGTGTGTCTGCGCTCCTGCACTCCTGTGACAGCTCTGGGCAGTGGCCACTGCACGGGACAAAGCATCATCCCTTCCAATTATCTTACTGGCCTTTGGGAAAGATCTCGTAGCCTGTCTTGTTTTAAAAAGGCGTGTGTTCCCGGGCATGTGTCCCTGTGGGTCAGCCCGGATGCCCAAGCCCTAGTTTGCAGGGTAGTCTCTGTCCGTGTGTGAGAGGCAGTGTCTAACTCAGTGTCCCCACGTTTGAGTGTGTGTGTGTGTGTGTGTGTGTATGTGTGTGTGTGTCGAGGTGCAGGCTGCGTGTGCCCCAACGAGGTGGGCGTACGTGAGCATGTGTGGGTGTCTATTTGTTGCTTGTGTCCCTGTCTCTGGTCTGCGTGTGTCTGTGTGTCGGTGCAGGCGTCTGGTACCGTGCGGAACTGGGTGCTGCCCGTGCTTCTGCGGGCCAGTGTGATCCCCGTGTGAGCGTGTGCGCCTCCGCGGCAGCGTGTCAGGGGATGTGCGTCTCCGAGTCGCCTGTCGCTGAGTTCGTCAGAGTGTGTCTGCCGATGTCCATGTGGGTGTCTGTGTGTCGGTGCGTGTCTCTCTCACTGCGCAGGTGTGCGTGTGTCCAGTGCGTCCGCGTGTGTCGTGAGGCCGCATCAGGGTACGTCCCTGTCCAGGGGGCTGAGTATCCCTCGTAGGGTCCCCAGGTCGGTGGCGATGCCTGTGTGTACCCGCCGGTGCGTGCCGCCGTGTGCCCGTCCCCGTCCGCGTGGGTGGCTGCATGTGGCGAAGCGTCCCCGGGTCGGTGAGCGTGCACCCCAGCGTGTGCCCGCGTCTGCGTGTGCCTGTCCGGGTCCGCGTGGGCGGCGGTCTGCGGCCGGGCGCCCCCCGGGTCAGCGTGGGGGTGTGCGCCCCGGCGGGCGCCCAGGGGTTCACCCTCTGAGCGGGCGGAGCGCCACGTGCGGAGTCCGGGGCGCGTCGCTCTGGGGCGGAGCCAGCCCGGGGCCCCAAGCCCCAGGCCGAGCCCAGGCGGGGCCCGCCCCCGACCCCGCCCCCAGCCCGAGCCCGCGCCGCCCGCCGAGCCCCGGAGCCCGAGCGGAGCGGCGGAGCCGAGACGGCGGCGGCGCCCGTGGGATGCGGGGATCGCGCCCCCGGGGCCGCTGAGCCTGCGCCCAGTGCCCCGAGCCCCGCGCCGAGCCGAGTCCGCGCCGAGCCTCAGCCGCCCATCCCGGGGCCCGGGCCGGGGGACCAGCAGGTGAGCGAGCGCCCCCGCGCCCGGGAGCCCCGGCCCGGCCGGAGCCCCCTCCGCCTGCCGCCGCCCAACTTTCCTCCCCGAGGGTCGGACCCTCCAGCCCCTGCGCACCCCCTCCCCTGCCCCGGGGGCGCCCGGCAGTTCCCTCCCCCATCGCTGCCCCCCGAGGCTGGGAGGCGGGAGAAGAAAGGGTGCAGATCTGCCGGGCTGGAGGGGACCCCCGGAGGGGGGGGAGGGGGGGCGTCTGTAATCGCCTTGCGCCCCCTCCTCATCCCTTTCCTTCCGGGTTTCCCGGTGCGCTGTCGAGGGCCGGGGGGGGGGGGGGGGGGGCGGAGGAGCCGCGGCCCCGGCTTCCCGGCCGACCCTGGCGCAGGCTCTGGGAGGGTCTGGGATTGGGACCCGGATTCCCGAGGCCGGAGACCCCAAGGTCAGAGCGGCGACTAGGCGCGCAGTGAGTGTGGTTCCAGAGAGCCGGGGAGCCGACCGAGCAGGGCTGGGGATGGGGGAGGGGGCCAATCACCCCCTCTCTCTGGGCCCCGCCGAGCCGTCCTCTGAGGGTATCCTCTCTGGGACGAGATCTCTGCCCGTCCTGACCTGGGAAAGATCTCTGCGCCCTGAGGGGGCAGAGATTTATATGTGTGTCCTGTCTCTCTGCGCGCTCCGACCACGAAGAGATCTCTGTGCCCTCTGACGCCCCAACGGGGCCGCATCTGGTCTCTGTGTGCCTTGAAGGAGGGAAGAACTCCTTGTGGCCTCAACAGAGGAGATCTCTGTGCGCTGGGACTGGCGAGAGTTCTCTGCCCTCCTCGCTCTGACCTGGGCAGATCCACTCGCCCTGACGGGAGGGAGGCGGCTCTCATTCTCTGCGTTATTTGATCGTCTTTGGTGGCACCGGGAGGAAGTCGTGGTGCTTAGCCTGGTGGAGGCCAGAGATGTGGAGAGTGGTAGTGGTGGGGGGATGCTGGGGACGAGGCCCCGGCCATAGGCCCGCCTTGCAAACACCTGTTGGAGGCCGGTGCACAGATGAATCAGGAAGCCATGACTGAGGTTGGGGCAGGAGTCAGTCTTCTCTCCTGAGAGCCCCGAGACCAGTCCCAGGAGGGCAGGATCCGTCTCCTCTTAGGGTCCTGGGCTGGCATTCCATCCCCCCAGCTGTGTCCCCCCAGCTCCTGCTGAGACCCTCGTCACCTTCCTCCGTGAGCCTGGACAGCTCAGTGGAGACAGACACACCCTATGACCCCACCACGCTGCAGCACCTCAGCCTTCTCCCTGATTCCCATCAAACCCCTCAGGGTCTACGGGGACCCTGAGTAGCAGAGGCCCAGGCCACTGGGAGCCCAGCCCTGGGCACTGCTGTCCTCAACTCCATCTCCTTGCTCCCAACTCCTCCCAGTTGGAATTGGGCAGGTGCACGTGAGTGGGTGGTAATGGAGCGGGAAGGCGGAATGAGGGTGACACAGGCTGATAGCTGAGACCATGCCGCAGTCACAGGAGCATCGGAAGGGGAGGGTCAGGGCACAGCCAGACCGTGGAACACAGATTTTATGCTAGAAGGTCCAGCTCTGTGCTGAAATGAGCCTCGTTGAAGTTTCAATCTAATCCTGTCATCACTGCCACATTGTACAGGGGGAAACTGAGGCTGACGGTGGGCCAAGGACTTACCCAAGGTCGTCTAGAGAGTCAGTGAATTTGGCGCACCACCTGGGGTGAAGATTCCTTGAGAGCCACTTCCTGGGGGCCAGAAGGACCTAGGACTGACCAAAGAGGATCTGAGCAGACAGGGAAGGGGCTCTGGAGTGCCGAGAACCAGCATTCAGCCCGGGGTGGCGGGGGCAGCTGCTGTGCCTCTGAGGTGCTTGGCCTGTCTCTGTGTGGTGCTCAGAGCTGCTCTGGAAAAGTTCCAGGATTGACTCACTCAGCATGAAGACTGAGCTCGGAGTGGTGGGAAGCATCAGAGACAGCTGACAGTTGTGGAGCAGAGGAGGCTGGTGCCCCAGCAACCCAAGAAGGGAGTCCTGGGAACGTCCCGGGACAGAGGTCAGGGGCAGTCTCCGTTCTGCTCACGGGAGGCTAGTTCCCGCTCACCCGTGGGAGGGTTATCGGAAAGGTGTGTAACGACAGGAGTGCGTCCCCTTGCTCACCTGAAAGAGGGCTGATTATCTTCCAGCCGGAAGAGTCAAGATTATCTATCTAACAAAAATAACCTTCCACATGGGTTTTGAAGGATGCATAGGAGTTTTCTAGATGAAGGAGCTACAGTCTAGCCATCAGGACCAGCTACCCAGTGCCGATTTGTGAGACAACACAATTGTTAGTTCAGCGACCCGTTTGGGTCTCATGGTGTGAGGGAGGGAAGAGCAGAAGCTAAAGCCAAGGTCACAGTCACGGGGGCCCTTGTGAGCTCTACTCAGGAATTGGGAATTTATCCTCAGTAATGGTACTAAAAATAGCTAACATTCACTGAGTGCTTTCTGCCAGCCAGGCATGGTACTAATCACTTTATAAGGCTCATCCCCTGAATCCTGGCGTCAACCCTGGAGGCGGGGGACCGTACTAGGGACAGTATTGCAGGTGGCGAAACGGGAGACCCAGAAAAGTTAAATAACTTGCTCACACATCTACTAAGTCGCACATCTACTAAGAAGCAGGCCTTGGGTTTGAACCCAGGTGTCCATATATCTGCTCTAGACTGTCCTACCCCTCTAGTGCAGACCACGGGTGCCACCAAAAGCCTTTCAGTTGAAGGAGAGGAACAGTCAGGTTACCACAGGTGGTGGAACTTGTCGTGTTCCAACTTTCTTCTCTGTTCAGGGACTCGCCGCTTCTCCCGTCCCTAACTTCGATTGCTCATTAAGTGAGATTCCCCACCGCCCTCCCACACTGCGAGCGAAGTATATAGGTTGGCAAGCTTGATAAAGGACAAAGGAGAAGCGACGGATGTTGCGGGGCTCTGAGTGGAACCGTCGGTGCTTCCAGAGAGAGATGCCAACATCCAGCAGTCATTTGGAGGGGAGAGTCCAGCGTTCAGGCAGGAGAGCTGGGCTGGCGGCGGAAACTTGGAATCATCTGCAGAGGCCGGCCCTGGGAGCCATGGCAGTGAATTAGACTGTCCAGCAAGAGTGCAGACCAGAGGTTCTCAACCCTGGCGATGTTAGCATCTCTCGGAAAGCTTTTTAAAATTGAAAAAAAAAAAAATATGCCCAGGCTCCACCCCCAGAGGTTCTAATCCATCTGGCACCAGAAATGTTGAAAGCACCCTGGTGATCCTAATGTGGGATAGAGGGTGCAACACAACAGGGTGGGGGCAGTCCAACAGTCAAGGCCGGAGAAGTCTGCAGAGGAGGCTGAGAAGGAGCAGTCCGAGGGTGGGAGGCAGGCCAGGAGTGGGAGGTGTCACAGAAAGCAAGGAGGGAGCCCGTCCTGGAGGAAGGGGTGTCTTCCGTTTCCTTCTGCCGAAGAGTGAAGAATCCTTCGCGTTCTGAGAAGTTCACGGATAGATCAAAAAGAATGCATAATTTCAAAACGAGTGTCTGTTAGATTGAGCAACAGTAAGGGTGCCCGTGACCTTGGCAACAGAAACTTCCTTAACACCTACAGAATGTGGTGCCCAGCGCAGCCGGACAGTTGTTGAATGAGTGAATGAATGAATGAATGAACGAATGAATCAGTGAGGGTAGGAGCTAGTTTGGAGTGGGTCCAGGAATGAGCATGAGGTGAGGAAGTGGAGACAGCATGTGTAGACAGCTCTCTGCAAGAGTTTGATGGTTTAAGAGGGAGGGAAGAGATAGAGGGGAGCTGGCCGGGGGTGGGGTCAAGGTGGGGGGGGGGAGGTGTAGGGAGAGCCTGAAGTGGACTCTAGGCATGTGTGTTCATGCGGTGCACCCGCGGGCAGTGCTTATAGGGAAAAATACCTTTTCCTCACAGGGAGGGGCCAGAGGTCTCTGCATTGATGTCGTGCCCATGGGGCCTCAGTTGCTCTCAGAGGGGGATTTTGCGGGCAGGAGCTGTGGTTCCTCCTGGGGGTGGGGGGCACGAAGGAGAAGGAAATCTTGGTGTGAGGAGAGAAAGGTGTTCCAGAAAGCAGTATCTGGGGACACGATGAGGTTGTATGGAGCAGGTACCCAGGAGTAGGGGGGCTGGCGTAAAACTCCCGTGGCAAACTCTACAAAGGAAGCAGAGAGAGGAGAAGGGGTGAAGCCAGGGGCAGCCTATGGAGAGAGGCTGGACGTTGCAGGGAGCAGAGCAGGCATGGGGGGAGGGGGTGGGGCGGCTACAGAGGAAGCCGGGACTGGATGCCCACTCTCTTCTGCCAGCCCAGACTGGCCTGAGGTGGAGGTCTGAGGCAGAGTTCAGCCTGAGGTGGTTGGGGAGAGCCTGGATAGGACATTCAGGACCTGCTCTGTGCCATGGAAGATTCTAGAAGGTGCACAATTCAGACACAATAACTGCTCGCATGGAGTTTACCTGCTCCTGGGGAAAGACAGTCTGGATACCACTTAACAAATAGATACAGAAGATAATTTTAGATCATGATCAGGACTATGAAGGAAGTAAAACAGGATGACGTGATGGAGAGACAAGAGTGACCCTAGACTGGCTGGTCAGGGAAGGCCTCTTGAAGGAGGTGATTGAACTGAGACCTGAATAACAAGAAAGAACCAATCCAGAGGACATCTGGAGAAAGAATATCTTATAAAGAGGGAACTGCATGTGCAAAGGCCCTGAGGCAGTGACAGGCTTCTGAGGCATGGGTGGCTTAGGTGGCCAGAATAGAGATAATGAGGTGGAGTTTGATGCCTCAGTTTCTGACCCCCACCCTTTCCATCATCTGCCCCCTTCTGATATGCACGGGTTATACCACTGCCTGGGACTGGCAGTGGTTCCTGGGGACGAGACTATTTTTAGACACAACTCTTCTCTTTGTGGGCCTAGAACATACCGTGTCTTTTTAAGATGATCAATATGGAATGGGTGCTATTTATAGAGCCTCCACGTCAATTCTTGGGGCCTGGGACCCTAAAATGGGGGAGGGAGCCCAGGAGCAGTCTCCTCAGGAGCAAGCCCCATGGCTGGCACAGCACTGGGGCCATGTGACTCATGGACTCTTTGAAACTTGTGTCACCTCCCCTGCCAGGCCACCCTCACCCCACCCTGCAGAATCACAGCCCCACCACCAGCTTCATTTCCTGGAGGAGTATCTGGTGTGCCCCAAGCCCAACAGAAAATGTACTGGTTGTTGAAGCTAGAGTCTGGTGGGACAGTTCTGCGAATGTCTCTTGTCCGTTCCTCACTTTTACTACTCTGGATGGGCAGAAAAGGATACCGAAGACCCTCGGGGCCTGGCAGGTTCACCCCCAGGGCCAGAGAGAAGGCTGCTCAGGGCAGAGGAAACGCGTGGTTGGGGCTGGGGGCTCAGCCTCCCCGGTGGAGGTCAGTGTGGCCCAGAGCAGCCAGGGGAGGGCCCCTGGAAGAGGTGGGATTAGAGTCCCGCTGAGGCGGAGGCACAGAGTTTGGAGAGGTGAAAGCAGGCTGTGCTTGCGGGCCTGTTCTGAGGAGCAAACGTGTGTGCTCTGGGGCTGGAGTTCGGTTCTTCCTCCTCCGTTTCGCCTTCTGACCGAGTCTCCAGGGAGGCCGTGGGAAGCCGCACCTCCCCCCGCCCCCCAACACGGGGGTGTTAAGGGAGTGAAAGAACAGGATAGAGGTGCTCTCGTGGCAGTTGTGTGGGCGCCGGAAGGTCCCTCACCTGCTTGGAGATCCCGCTGGTGTCATCTCCAGGGGCCTGTCCCGTCCTTGCAGCCCTGGAGGCCGAGGGCCAGTGCGGGTCAGCCCGTAGGCTCAAGGTCACACAGGCATTGGGGCGGCGCTAAGCCTGGGCCCCTGTCTCCCTCGCCCCACCCAGGCCTGGCCCGGGCAGTCCCCGTGCTTTCTGGGAATGGATTTTGAAGGGTAGAAAGGCTCTTCCTGGCATTAAAGGATGGTAAATGCCTTTCTGGCGGGTATTGATTCCTCGAAGTCCTGTGTGAAGGAAGGGCCTGACTCCAGAGGCAGTGTTCAAAGGGATGGCAGGGCAGGGAGAGGTTTGGCTAGAAGCACTGATTTCAGTTCTCGGGCTACATTAGCTGTCCCTCCATCTGGCCAGGCTGGGAGATCTAAGACGGGGCGGGGGGTGGGGGGGCTGGAAATCAGGCCACGGGAGGGACCAGCCCAGCCCCATCAATACTTGCTGTGTGGCCATCAGAGCCCCAGCCTCATCGACCTGGGCCCATAGCAGGAAAGTGGTCCAAAGAGCTCCTCAGAGCCAGAGTGCCTGCCCTCTGCTGCCCAGCCCTGCTGCCTGCTTCGGGGCCCATCCCTGGGAAGAATCCAGGCCCTTCAACCCATTCTCCCATCCTCCGACTAAGGGACACCCAGCTGGTGTGGGGGTGCAGGGAGGCAGAGGGACAGAGGCCTGCCCGCCACAGCCAGACTTGAGCGAAAGAAGGCCCGGGAGGTCAGCTGGCCATTTGCAGTGCCAACCCAGCCACCACCCCCACCGTGGTGGGCTTGGATGAGGCACAGACTGCCAGTTAAATAAAGCGACAGCTAGTTGCTAACAAAACTGGAAACCCAGGGAAAGCCCCCACTCGCTTGCTGAGCTGGGTGCCTGTTAGATGTATAATTGCTGAGTTTCTGTTTCAGGAAATGTCTGAGGGAAGGAGAGAAAAATACTCCCTAAGGATCCCCCGGGGGCGGCCGTCCCCAGAGATAGCTGGACTTTGGGGCCTTTCCAGCCCTTGCCTTTTATGATTGAGTTGTTTCTGAAGGGCTTGTCCCCAGATGGGTCACTTATGGTCCCTGTGCATTGCAAAGGGAACTTAGATGACTTAGACGGCAGTCACCAACAAATACACAGTAAAAATCTCAGAAGCATTATGTCGAGCAAGAACATTCAATGCCAACAGCCCATACAGTGGGCTTCTATGTATGTGAAGTTCTAGAACAGGCAAAACTAATCTGTGCTGATAGAAATCAGAGAAGTTGACCGGAAAGGGACCTTAGGGAGCTCTCTGCGGTGATGGGAATGTTTAGGATCTTACCTGGGGAGCGGAGGGGGTAGTTACACAAGTATATAGATTTGTTAAAAGTCGTTCACCTATAGCATCTAAAATCTGTGCATTTTCTTGTTTGTATATTACACCTCAATTTCAGAGTATTAAGGCAAAAGGATTGCACATCCATACTGTGTCAACAGACACTTTTGTGGCATAGATTTTGTGTATCTGTGGGTGGATTGCCTTATCTCTGAGGAGTAAGGGACCCTACGCTCCCCAGGTTTCACTGGGGGAACTTCTGTCTCCCTCAGTGCACACAGTAGGTGCTCCATAAATGCTTCGGTTGCCATGACATCGGTGCACGAAGGCTTTTTTTTTTTTTTAAGCCCAGGTATTGAGCAAAATGAGTTGGAAGAAATGGTGCTAGAAAGAGGCTTAGGATGCTGATTGCTGTCTCTTGGGCACCTGTGTGCCCTCCAGGTGATTCCCAGGCCATAGGTGGGCACCTTTCTGGCCCAACTGTGTGTAGATGCATGGGTATAGATGGTCCAGGGCCTGGGGCAGAAGTGCCCTGGTTGACCGAGCCAGCTCTCTGACTTCTGAGTTCTGTGGTCGCATCGTGGATCATTCAGGTCCCCACCCTGGAGTCCCAGGGCCTCTAGGCAGCCCTGGGCCTTGACTAACAGCTCAGTGCCTCCTGGCACAACATTATAGATCCCTGTGCATGGAGCAGTGAACAGGATTACAAGGCAGACTCGGGCTTGGGGGGGGTGGGAAGAGGATGTCGTGTGCCCTGTGGAGGGGCCCCTGAATGACCTGGGAAGTTTGCAGTTCTCCTGACCTGGCACTGGGAACACCACTGACCCCGAGATGAATGAACCGCTTCCAAGCCCGGTGGGCCCTGTCCGTACTGTGGGGAAGGAGGAGTTTGAAAAAACAGGGGCTTTGGCTGAATCCAGGGCTCAAGCCAAAGGTGCCCCGCCCCCATTCCAGCTCTCCCTTCAGCGCCCACTCCGGAGAGCCCCCCCCCCACCCCGGTCTCAGGGACCCCATTTCATCCTGCCTGGGGAAACACTCGCAGAGCAAGCGGGTGGGGTTTTCCTGTCAGCTGAATTAGCCTCGGCTTCAGCCTGAGTGTTGGAATAAATGAGATGCAAATGAATGTAAATGAGGGCATCCCCAGCTTCTGGGGTGGGCGTGTTCGCCAACGGGAGGGATGGGTGGGGGGGATTCTGCAGGACTTCCCCAGATTGCTGGGGGCTGGGATAGGGACTAGAGAAGGAAAGCCCCCTCAGGATCCTCACCCCCTCCCCAGAGATAGGGCTCGGACTAGACAGAGTTAATGCGTGTGCAGCCTCAAAGGAGTGGAGCCTGCAGGGAGCTGGTTAGCTGAGGCCCTGCGCAAGGACATGCCAATGTGCCTTTGATCCGGGAGCAAGGACCTGAATGCACAGGCCACGAGCACCAGCTGGCACCCCCGCTGAGCCTTTGTCCAAGCTGGTACCCTGGGAGCGCCAGGACTGTGCAGATAATTGCCTGGGCAGGAGGGATGCTGTAGACCCCTCCCACTTCCCCCCTGTCCCCCACCTCCCTCCCAACCACCCACAGCCACTGCCCCAAACCGGGGTGGCCACTTTCTGGTCTGCGGAGGAGGACAACTGTCCTTCAGCCCATCCCTACCCCCCTCCCTGTCCCTCCCCTCCCCCACCCCCAGCTAGCCTGAGGCCCAGCCCAAAGCGGGTGGAGTTCTGTAAGGGTTTAGAGCCTGGTGGCCGGGACACCGTGGTCACGCCATCAGTGGAGATGTAACATGAACTACAACCGCAAATCACATATGCAATGTGAAATGTTCTAGTAGCCACATTTTAAAAAGTCAAAAGTGGCAAGTGAAGTTAATTTGAACATATTTTACTTAACCCAGTATATCCAAAATATCGTCTGTGTAAATCGTAATCCACGTTTAAAAGTTAATGATGGGACCGTTGACATTCTTGACCGTACTAAGCCTTCAGAGTCGGTGCGGAGCGAACAACAGCACATCTCGATGGGCACGAGCCACATTCCACGTGCTCCGTGCCATGGGGGCTGGGTGGCCACCCTGTTGGACAGGGCAATTGGACAGGGCCGGAGCTGGAGAGAGAAACTGCTAAGGAATCGCTTCCGACGAGGGAACTGCTGACTCTCTGGGCATGGGCAGAAATCGGCCAGGGCTCCCTGGGAGCATCTGCCCACGCGTGGGCACGGACAGGTTGGCCAGCCAGAGGAGGCCAACAGGGACTAAGCCAGGGACTCCTAGCTCTGTAGTGGGGAATCACAGACATGCCCCGCCCACGGTAGACCTTGCCCTTTCCTCCCCACCCTCTGTGCCATCAGAGGTGGGAGACGAGGTAGGACCTTGGTCAGGCCTGGCTTCGCACAGAGTGGGGCTCGCTCACTTGACCTGCAAGCATCAGATTTCCCTTTGTGTAACGGAGATAATAACCTCCCCTCTTCCTGGGATTGTTGCAGGGATGAAAGGTGACCCACAGCAGCACTTAGAGCCGTCTCAGACGTATCATGAGCACGTGATACTGCTGGCATGGCCCACCCAGCTCATGGTTGAGGAAACTAAGGTCCAGAAAAAGGGGGCGTTCTGATGCTGTCCAAGCTCACCGTGTGGGCTAGTGGCCGGGCAATAGGAGGGTTAATCTGGCGCTCATTCACTCATTCATTCATTCACCAGGCCCTTCGAGGCATCTCTGCTGGGCCGGACTGTGCTTGGGGAGCTCAGGACACAGCCGAAGGCAGAGGCAGAACAGAAACAGGGAATCTTCCAGAGAGGGAAGTAGGGGAGCCAAAGGTGGAAGCGGAGTTGGGCACAGGGCCCGGCTCTCTGGCCCAGGGCATCGCTTCCTTGCTAATCTCAGCAAGGCTAAGTGGAAATTTCCTTAGAAGCCACCGAGTGGCATTGCGGATGGCTCGGACTCATTTTCCCATCATGACCTGTTGATTTAGGATCCATCACCTTGGGCAGAAAAGTACTCTAGGAAGTCATTTGTAGGACCATGCACACAGTGGGTGCTGCTTAAATGTTCACTGAATCACTCAGTTGATAAAAGGATTCTATGCGTTGAGGTGTTGATTAGTTTTAACTTGTCTTCCTCAAGGAAGATATGAATTCGCTCCTGGTGCCCTCTCCTCCACCTGTGGGGAGTGAGCCTTGGCTTCCTGAGCACCCACACGGTCTCCCTGAGCTTCTTGCTTTAGGACTGAGGGGCAGTGGAAAGCAGGGCCATGGGGCAAGGGCACAAGTTGCCCGAGCCTGCAGGGTGGGAGGGAGGAGCACAGAGCAGAGGAAGCCGGTAGAGATTTTCTAGGAAGCCTGGGAACCACTTCCACGGAGCGCCTTGCATAAATTTACATGGCAAAGAGTATTCTTTGCGTGTTGTGTTCCAGAGGCTCCGATTCCAAGGCGACCAAAGTGCCAGAGGTGGGACCCGGGAGCGGAACAGGCAGGAAGGCACCACAAGGAGAGGATGGGCTGGAGTCCGGTCCCTCTTTACCTGTCGGGTGACCGACCGTTCTGGTTTGTCCGGGACCAAAGGGTATCGCATCTCAGGATGCAGAAACCTTAGTGCTGAAACCAGGGAGGTCCAGAGCATCAGTCCCCAACCCTGGACAGTACCCACGGCTGCACCCTGTCGAGTTCCACGTCATGGCATTGTGACCACCGGGAATTGAGCACCAGCTCTGTGCCCCATACGTTCAGGAAAATCCTCCTTCAGGAAGGCCGCCCGAAGAGACAAAAAATAAGAGACAAGTCCAGAAGGGTCCAGTTTCTGGTGTGGATGCCGGCTGTTCTCCCCCACGGCACCCTCACCCTGTTGTGAATACTGGTATGTATAGGCCAGCGACTCAGAGGAGGGGGGCCCAGCCCTTCCCTAAGAAGGGGTTTTCAGGCTGTTGGGTGAAATCAGACTCACCCCAGGGACCATCAGAGAACAGCCGAGGCCAGGAAGCGGGGAAGGGCAGGGTACCCAGAGGAGGGAGGTCAGTGTGCGTGGGCAGTCACAGAGGGGGTCCTGGAGGAGGTGGGTCGGTGAGGAGAGCCTTCAGGGTGGCCCTGCCATCGCACGGGGCAGGGGACAGT
Source organism: Lynx rufus (assembly GCF_022079265.1). Taxonomy (NCBI): domain Eukaryota; kingdom Metazoa; phylum Chordata; class Mammalia; order Carnivora; family Felidae; genus Lynx; species Lynx rufus. The sequence continues at coordinate 6,679,006 of NW_025814867.1, read as the reverse complement.
GTTTGGGAATGTCTGAGCCAGGGAGTGATGGAGCTGCATGTAAAGGATGGAAGGAAAGAAGGAGGAGGCCAGTGGCCGTGGTGTCAGCACAGTGCCAGCCGGGTGAGGAGGCCTGTCCCTGGGCAGCGGCGGTGGGAAAGGAGGCGGGGATGTTTGGTGAGGGTTCAGGGGTGTAGCCCGGGTCAGAGGAAAGGATCAGGAGGAACCGATTTGAGAAGGAGGGTTCACGGTCTGCTTCCGTGAAGTCTCGGGAGCCAGCAGCACTTCGGGAGAGATGCCCCCAGTAACCAGAAACTGATAAACTTGAGAGAGGATGGAGTCGGGGGCCCCTTGAGCTTGAGTGAAGCTGACAGAACAGGGGCAAGTGGGCCGGGAAGGGTGATCGGCTGGGAGAAGCCTTTCCAGCCTTTCCAGGGAGCGGACAGACGTGCTGCTTCCAGAGAGCGTGCTCTTGGAATGAAACCAGGTCTGGGCTCCCCCACACGCTGGAGCTGTGCAAGACAGAGGCCCCCTGCTCCTCCCAGCCGGAGGTGGGGCCTCCCTGCAAAGCCAGGGGCCTGACCTCCCAGGCCCGAAGGCTATAGCCGGGCCTGAGCCTGGAGCGTCCTTGGCCCACCCCCAACCCCTCCTTACCTTGGCTTCACCGGAATCCTTGCAGCCAGGGCCCAGCGGGTCTCGGCCACCGGCAGGGCGTGGGCCCTGAGCTGCTGAAGGAAGGGCAAGGCCAAAGCCAGGTGCAGGCAGGGGAAGAACAAGAGAGAAAACAGATCCATCCTGCCCACCCACCACGCACCGCCTGCGGGGGCCAGAGACAAAGGACACTCTTGACTGGTTTACTTTGGAACCTGAGGCTGCCTGGCTGAGGGGGGGGGGGGGGTTGGGGGGGGCGCGCTGGCAGGGAACTTCATCTGGAATCTGGTTTCAGAAACCACAGACTTCCCAGACTTCCTGGGACAAGACCCTTCCTAAGACCCAGGCCCCCATCGTCAGCGCTGCTTTATGAACGTGTTAAACAATAAGATCTAGCAGTGGGTCTAATAAGCATTGTAATTTTGAAGTATCGATAAGCGTTCATGATATTTGAGATGCTTGTGGCACCTGTCATGGGTCCGGGAAAGATCTGCAAGCTTCTGCTGGTCACAGGTACCGCTCACGCTATCGTTTTGCTGCCTACATTCATAATTGAGGGAGGTGCTTAATTGCAGTGAGAAGTTAGTGAGGATGAGGTGTCGTCGTTTCCCCTGCCCCGAACTCTTTCCCGAACTCTTTCCATAGACGAACAAAGGTGTGTCTGGTGTCAGCAGGTCGGAAGAGTGGTCGCCCCGACCAGGGAGGTAGTGACCGGAGGAGAATCTGAGTCTGGGGGACCGGAGACAATTATTTTTCTTGACCTGGGTGCTGTTACCAGGTTTGTTTGGTTTACAGACATTCATCCACCTGTACACTTAGGAGACGCGCCCCGATCTGTGCGAATCATCGATTTCAATACGCGTTTTAAAAACACCTTTACGGGAACAGACGTATATGCAGGTGTCAGCTTGTGCGTGCATGCACACACTCTCTGTCTCTCTCTCTGTCTCTCTGTCTCTCTGTCTCTCTCTCTCTCTCTCTCACACACACACACACACACACACACACACACACACACCAGTATATACTGGTGAGCCTCTGTAGGGTGTGGGCATACACGTGTCTCCAGAACCCTTGCAGGCATGTGGACACAGATGGATACAGTTGAGACAGAGAACACTATTTTTAGGAAATACTTCCAAGTCAAAGAGGAGGCTTCCTGATTTCCTTGACTGGTGATTGCTGATGGTGGAGAGAATTGCCCTACAAAGGGCTGTTGTCATCCAGGCTGGCTTTTTTTTTTTTTCTTTCTTTCTTTCTCCTCCCCCCCCCCCACCTTTTTTAAAAGAAAGACTGATGACTTTATGGCTTTTGTGAACATAATACAAGATCATCCTAACTAATTCAAGCACTAAAGGAAAGTACAAAAAGGAAAGTGTACAATTACCCAAATTCTTACCAGCTAAGGGGAAAAAAACCATTCACCTTTGGTGATGAGTATTACAGACACCTTTCTTTGTTCACTCGAAGATGGAAGCTACACAGAGATCGCTTTTAGAAAATGGGAGCCCACTCCCTCACTTGCTATTTTTAACAGGGATGCTCCTTTAACTTCACTTGGATGGAACAGAAGAACAAGACACCGAAGGATGGGGTGGTTCTTACGGTGCGGCGTCCTGGGACCTCCGCTCTGACTTTCCCTCCACACATTCCTTGCTGCGCTTCCCTGGGGAAGGCTGTGTAGCGCTTGCTCACTGTTTACCTGTCACCTGGCCAGGTGCCTGCCTCCCAGCAATCACGGTGCCTGGTCCTGGGCTCTTTGCGGGCTGTGTGCAAGGGCCGATGCGGCAGATCACTGGGGTCACTGGTGACATGTTTCTCGGGAGTGAGATCAAGGCAAAGCCTGCCTTTGGTTGGCGGAAAGGGATTCTGTCCTGGCAGGGATCTCCAACAGGTGTCCACCCTGCCCTCTTGAGCTGGTGCCCGGCCATTCCTGGGTTTGATGTGGTAATTAGTGACACTGCCTCCCCCTTCCCGGTGGTGTCCCAGTCAGGAGCTGTGCCTACCACATCCTGTTTTGCTGGGACAGTCAGGAGCGCATTCTTTGGCCTCCATGTCATAGGCAGAGCCTGTTCGCACCAGGTCCTGGATCGTTTGAGGCCACTGGGGCCCACATTCCCCCGGTCTGGCGTCATACATGTGTGCCGGTTGGACACCCGCGTGGATGGTGGTCACTGTTGTCCGCTTCTGCTGTCACTTGTTCAGATATGGGAGGAAGGGAGCAGGTGGGGAGGTGTGAGGAGCCTGAGATGCTCCATCTGAGTTTCCCATCTTTGGAAAAATGCTCCCCCTGGGGATCTCGGGGGGGGGGGTCCTCTGCTGCAGCCGTATACACCAGGGGGCCAGCACCTACATGACTGTTACCCTGCTGTTTCCAGAAACCCGTGGGATTTGCCTGCGTCTCATTCGGCAGACACAGATGGCCCTGCAGTTACCAGAGGTTGGCACCCCCGTGCCCCAGGAGAAGTCTGGGCAGCCTTCCCCTGCAGGCGCGTGGTGCTGTGGGGAGACAGGGCGGCCCCCACCCTTTGGCCCCAGCGCCCAGGCTGCGTCTGCCTGGAAAAGAGACCCAGAGTTTGGGCATTGGCCCAGGAGGCCTGTGATCACCCTCCACAGGGCCCCAGGGGTCCCTATAGAAGGGACAAGCTTGAGAGGAGGGATGGCACTGGGTACCTTCTCGTGCCCTTCCCTCACCTATGTGTTCTTCATGATTCCCTCCATCACTCGCTTGTTCAGGACCAGCCCTGCCACAGACCTGCGATAAAAAGATGACAGGCCCCATCCCTGCCCTAGGGAGCGTCCCTCCTAGTCCAGAGCGTGTCAGCACCTTGGTGGGAAGTATCTCAGTAGGCTCGGGTAAGGAAGCAGCAGGTGCAAGGGCTTCCTTTTGTGTCGAGCGGGGCAGAGCAAAGGGCTTCGGCGAGGCAGCCACTCTTGCCTACTTGCCATCAAGCGTGCCCCCTGGGATGGGAAAGGGACTGTCCCGCGGGTCCCCACGCGTTGCCCACAGCCCGGAGGACACGGGGTTTACCCAGGCCAGGGTCGGCCAGGTGTGTCTCTGGAGAGGTTGGGAACTGCGCCCGGGACCCTGCCCGCCAACCTCGTCCTCCCCTCCCCGCCCCCTGGGTCCCGGCACAGCATCAGGCGCCGCGTCTGTGTCTCCTGGCTTCCCCACAGGCCACGCGAGGACCGCCTGGGCCCCAGAAGCAGGATGAGAAGATGGCACACTTCCTGTTACCTCGGGGCACCGGCAGCTTCCGCAGGTTCACCCGGGAGTCCCTGGCGGCCATCGAGAAGCGCATGGCGGAGAAGCAAGCCCGGGGCTCGGCCGCCTCGCAGGAGAGCCGGGAAGGGCTGCCCGAGGAGGAGGCTCCCCGGCCCCAGCTGGACCTGCAGGCCTCCAGAAAGCTGCCGGATCTCTACGGCAACCCGCCCCGAGAGCTGATCGGGGAGCCCCTGGAGGACCTGGACCCCTTCTACAGCACCCAAAAGGTGACGGCCGCCCGCCTCCGTGCCCACGCCTTCCTGCGGCTCCCTGTCGACAGCAGATAGGGAGAGGGCCTCGCCTCCACGTGGGGCTGCGTTCGGGGTAGGCTCCCCGGGCTTCGAGGGAGTGAGTCACTGGTGATCTATATTCCGATCATCTGAATTTTATTCCGGAATAAAAGCCAGAATGACGCAGCCTGATACGGTTTGGTGTTAGAAGGGAAGGAGCGGGCAGAGCCGCGGTTGTCTTGCCTCCTTGTGGAGTGCCCTATTCTGGAAGTCATCTGTGCTTAGACTTCCCCCTCTGGCAGACTCCTCCCCGTCTTGGGTCCCAGCGCACAGCACGTGGTCCCCTCTCCTACTAAGGACACCCTGTGGCCCGCACGCTCTGGCGGGAGGGTTTGCCGGGCGTTGGCCGTGCCCGGGCAGCTCAGGCTGGGGGCCGAGGCAGTGGCTCCTGGGCCTCGCAGGCTGGCAACGGGGACTGTGAGGGCCGGTGGGACATCCGAGAGGGGTGGGGAGGGAGCTTACTCTGCCATTGTCCCCCTGGGTGTGGGGCGGGGAGGTGGCTTTTGTCCACCGGGAAGGGTGACTCAGGCTTCCTCCCAGTAAGGATTTGCACCCAAGAGGTGAATTCCCCCCATCTGGGTACCCTGCCCCGGCCTCACCTCTCAGACCACCAGCAGACATTTGGTGGAGGCCTTTCCCCAAACGGCCAGGTCCTAAGGAAGAAGGTGGCTGGAGGGCAGACAGAGTCGGTATTCACAGGGCAAGTATGAGCATACGGCAGTGTAAGTGCTGTGTGTCTGTGTCACCAGGTGCCTGTGTGTGTGTGTGTGTGTGTGTGACCGTGCCATGAGACTGCATTTAAGAGACCAGGAGCCTGAGGGTGGGTGTGCTGCACAGTTGTCTCCATGTGTGATGTGAGTGGGTGTGCGGGTCAATGGGTAAAGGGAGAGCCCACCCAGTCGACATGCGCAGCGAGAGAAGACACCTTGCACCTGCTGGCACTTGCCCCTGGTTCAAGTGACACAGGTGAGGTTGAGGTCGAAGGCTGGGGCGACAGTTGGGCTCAGAGTAAGGCTGGAAGCTGGGATCCGTCAGGGTAGGTGGGCCTAGGTCCCAGTTGGCCAGAGCGGGAGGTAAGAATTAGGGTGAGGCCAGAGCTGCTGCCCAGTCCAGGTTTCAGTGGCAAATGAGAGCGGCAGTTAGGTGGGAGTCAGCTGGGACAGGCCGGAACCGTGGCAGGAGGACTCGACTGAGGATGGAGGGGAGACTAGGCTGGGCTTTGGGGGGCGGGTAAGAGTTGAGGCTGGAAGCGGCCGGGGACACTGGCTTCCATCCCTGTGATCAGGAATACTTGAACCATGGCCTGGGTCCGACTGTGGCCTCTAACCTTCTGTCTCTCCTTGCTGCCCCCTGGCCACACTGCCTGAAGTCCCGAGGGGTGACACAGGTACCACAGCAGAACTTTTTGTCCTGACACATCCAGTCAGCTTATCTTTCCAGCTCAGATTAAATAGAACTTTGTCTCACCAGCTCAACCTTCGCAGAAGCACAACCCCTGAGCCACCTCAGCTGTGCCGGGCTTAGCCTGGGTGGCGGCGGGGCGGGGGGGCGGGGAAGGGGGGGTGCGCTGCTGTCCTCGAGGGCTGTATCTGCACGTGGCTTAGCCTCCAGCACCTCCTGTCCACTCCCACATCCCACAGTGCTGTGTGGACAGTGTCTTCTGGAAGCCTGCAGAGAGGGTCCGCCTTCGGCTGCTCAAGACCCCCCCCCCACCCCGGGGAGGGGGACACCCGGGTGGCTCAGTCAGTTAAATGTCCAACTCTTGATCTCAGCTCAGGTCTTGATGTCAGGGTTGTGAGTTCAAGCCCCACAGTGGACTCTGTGCTGGGTGTGAGGCCTACTAAAAAAAAAAAAAAAAGAGGGGCGCCTGGGTGGCTCAGTTGGTTGAGTGTCTGACTCTTGATTTCAGCTCAAATCTTGATCTCATGGTGTGTGGGATCGAGCCCTGAGTCCAACTCTGTGCTGATGGCAAGGAGCCTGCTTGGGATCCTCTGTCTCCCTCACTCTCTGCCCCTCCCCAACTCGTGTGTGCATGCACACACACAATAGATAAATGAATAAACAAACAAACTTAAAAAAAAAAAAAGACACCCCCCCCCAGTGGGGGGAGACGCTAGGTCATCGGTCATCTCCTCTGGTGGGGGCTGCAGGGCTGACACCTGTCCTGGACTCAAGGAGACAGGGCCTCAGGGCTGGGGTCTGCGTTTTGCCATCCCTGCTTCTCACCTGTTACAGTCTTCTCGAGGACCAGCTCCCTCATCAGTCCCTGTGGCCCCAGCGGGCAGGGAGGGGTCGGCAGGGGGAAGGGGAAGGAGCTGATCCTGGCCAGATCCTGGCCTCTGCTGTGATAACAGCTCGGCTGGGCGCATGCGAGGCCTCTTCCTGTTAGGGCCGTAATTTTGAAACGTAATTATGCCAACCTGGCGTTCCCCTAAACTTGACCTGATCCCACTGCAGCCGTGGGCAACACCGTGAGGGCCCATTGACCTGCCAAACACACCAGCTGCCTTCCTTCCTCCCCCTCCCCCTCTCTCAGTCCCTCTTTTTCTCCCACCCCACCCCTTAGCCAGGGTTCTAGGGCTCTGAGCCGACACCTGCCCCCCAGAATCCTCTCTCCACAAGGGCCGAGGGGCCACCGCCCCAACCTAAAACCCCTCTCTGTTCACAGACCTTCATCGTGCTGAATAAAGGCAAGACCATCTTCCGGTTCAGTGCCACGAATGCCTTGTATGTCCTCAGTCCCTTCCACCCTATCCGGAGAGCGGCTGTGAAGATTCTGGTTCATTCATATCCTTTGCAGTCGGTCCGTGCTGTGCATCTTCTCTGGGCCCCACGAGGAGGTGGGCAGGGTGTTTAAGGCTGAGAGCAGGGCCGTCCCCGTCCCGAGGGCCCAGGCAGCACAGTCATCACCTGGTGGCCGGTTGGATGGGCAGGCTCTTGGGCCCCACCCCACACCTGCCAAGTAAGCCTCTGCGTTTCAACAACCTCCCAGGGGATTCTCGGGCACGGGGAAGTTTGGGAAACCCTGCTTCTTCAGGAGAGAAACGTCCTGGAAGCCGAGCTACTAAGGGATCCTTAGTAGGGATCCTACTAAGACACAGGCCTGTCAGGGTCCCCTGACTCCGATATTGGCTCCAAAGTCCCCTCCCGCTGCCTCCCCACCCCCTTGCAGCAGGTCACCGGGGCTCAGCCAAGGAGAAACCGCTTCCTGGTAAAGAGGCCTCTGGTGCAGTCACACGTGGGCATCCTTCGAGGGAGGCGACACTTGCTTTTTGATTAGGTGTTGACAAAATGTTTGCAGTTTCAGAGTTATCTCAAAGAACTCCGGTTAGCGTTAAATTATATAAACCGCAGCCTAAAAAAGCTGCCGGCTGTGGAGGAGCGCTCTGGGACTGCTGCAGTGTAATAAGGGACGGGACTGGCCTTTGGGCCCCAGGGGGGCCTCGTTCCGCCGCGTGGGACGTGGGACGTGGGACGGGGCGCCGGCACCCAATCGCGGCGGTTCTGCGGACTTCGGAAAAGGGGCCCCACAGATGGGGAGGCGGGGAGGCGGGCAGGCGGGGGTCCGGATGCAGACGGAGGCATCTGCGGCTCAGTGCGCCCGCCTGGGCAGCCTTCCTCGGGCTGGCAGCTGGCTGGGCTGTTAATCGAATCAGGGCCGCTGGGCTCTGCGGTGGTGCAATGAGTCGTGGGTGTGGCAGGCGGGCCCAATAGCGCTCCCCGAGGGCCCCCCTCCGTTCCCCACTCTGGATGGACCTTTTCTGAGGCCAAGGCAAAGACCCGTTCACCTCTGGGCAGGGCAGGAGGCTTCGGGAAAACACCCTGCCCCGTGTCGCTAAGAGGCGGACAGCTCAGGGGCTTCTCCTGCCCAGGCGGGGATGAAGGGTCTGCTTCCTGGCTCGGGCCACTTGCTGCCCGGGTGTGCCTGAGCCTCACCCCCGGGGTTCAGCCGAGGGGCGCTTTGCCAGATTTGCTCTCTGCACGCAGCCGCGCTCTCCCCTCCTCCCGCCGGCTCCTGCCTTTCTCACAGGGCTCCAGAGACCTGTGTGTGTCCAGGGAGAGTCTCACCCGCAGCCCCAGCCGCGGCTGTGGCAACTGCAGGGTGGTCTCCAGGGTGGACAGACGCCGTGGGGGAGGGGCCATATTCCGGGGACCGCCTGCCCTTCAAAGCGAGATTGAGTTTTGAGCCGTTCTGCCCACTGCTTCTAAACGCCCCGTAGATGCCCGGGCGCTCTGCTGGGCACCGGGGTGTAGGGAGCTGAATAAGACTCTGTGCTTGGCCCCTTGGGAGTTTTGCAGTCCCCCTAAGAGAGCTGCAGGAACGGTTGTGGTTGTCGTTCCTGCCAGCGTGTGGGCACAGCCTGGTGGGGACAGCGCAGCGGGAGGGAAGGCCGGCCTTGCTCGCTCTGAGCTGGTCCCCGCCTCACTCCAGGGGCGGGGCCTCCCTGAAAGCATTCTCCGGCTCCCACCTGGGGCTTCTCCTGCAGGTATCTAACCAACCCAGCACTGTTTGGCAGCCGCAGCGGGCCCCCAGGGATGCGACAGCAGCCCCAGGATTCCTCCTGCAAGGCTCTGGGCCGGGCGGGGGCGGGGGCAGGCAGATGAAGCCAGGGAGGCAGTCGGGACACTGGAGTCCCCAGCCTGGCCAGTGTCCATGGAGCAGAGGCCCAGCCCGTGGGGTGCTCGTTCCACCCGGCGGGACCCACCCTGAGGCCTCAGCGCCGGCCTGTGTCCCCCAGGGTCGCTGCCCCAGGGAAGTGGCTTGCCATCGTTGAGGCCCCGCGACGGTCTCCCAGGGGCTGCCTTGACAAGCCACTGCGTGGGGATGGGAGCGCTCTGCTGGTGCGCCCCCTGGTGGGCTCAGTGCAGCGGGGGAGAAGAAGGGTCCAGATCCGCAGGATTTGGGAGCAGCCTCCGTGCCCTTGAGCCTTGCCATTCAAAGAGTGGGGCACAGACCAGTAACGCCCGCATCACGAGGGTCTTGTAAGACCTGCCGAATCTCGGGCCCCACCCCAGCCCTTGCATTTTCGCCAGGGCCCCGTGATTCGGGCACACGCCGCCCTGGGCAGTCGTTTACAAGTGTCGGTCTGTGAGGGCCCCATCATTTAAAATGCCGATTCCTGGCCCTTTCCAGACCAGAATCCCCGGTGGGAGGCCTGGGAGTCCACTAGCTTTCCGTGTATTCCTTTTCTTCGTAATTGAAATATAATCCACATGCCACACAATTTATCATTTTAAAATGTACCATCACCGCTCTCCAATTCCGGCACATTTCATCACCCCAAAAAGGAACCCTGTGCCCATTAGCAGTCGCTATGCGTTTCGAATGCACACAGATTTCGTGTGTTGAATAGTGAGTTTTCACTCTGCTGACATTCTTTTGTATTGTGGTAAAACACACACACACACACACATACACACACACCCCAAAATTTAGCATCTCGAGCCATATTTAAGTATACAGTTCAGCAGTGTTACTATATGCATATTGTCACGCAGCAAAGCTCTACCTAACCCTTCTGCGTCTTGCAAAACCGAAAGTCTGCACCCATGGTCGGCTCCCATTTTCACATCCGCTGACACCCACCGAGCCACACAGGTGCGCATTTCTGCGCCAGGCCCTTCGGAAAGGGCAAGGGAGCAAAGACGAACTTAAGACAGGGCAGGAGGGCAGCCCCTGCTCTCAAAACCCACTCACTAGTAACAGTCCGGGCACTCACAGGGACGTGCTAGCGAGCGCCCCGTAATTCAGTCCAGCTTCGCTCTGTGCTCCACCCTTGCAACGCGTCCCTGGGAAGTGGCCTACAAAGTAAATATGGGTATGTAGAATTATTTTTTTCCAATGTATTTTTGTTATAATCCTGCAGGATGTGTTCCTGCCAGAATCAAATAAAAGAAACCAACTGAACCCCCGATTGCACCGCAACCACATTCAGAGAGGCCTCACGTTCACGCCGAGAAGCTTTCTGCCTTCCTGGGTGCACAGGATCTGCTCACAAAATCCTCCCACGTTTCTCTAGCAGATTCAAATGGGCAATCAAACCACATGTGTGTGTGTGTGTGTGTGTGTGTGTGTGTGTGCATGTTCATTGAATAGCACAAATATATGAACATGCCCCCCACGGCATCCCTTCTGTTTGGGAGGTTTTTTTTTTTTTTTTGACTCCCCGGGATCTGAAGATAGACGGGCCAAGTTTCAGGCATTCCCCACCACCCATGCAGGCAGTCCTTGCTGGCATTTTAATCATGAGGCTGGGAGTGGGTGTTTGGGGACAATGACACGACAGGATTGAAGATGTTCAGCTGAGCTCAGACCTCGAGAGCTGGCCTTTGCCTCTGCCCACACACGGGGCCGGCTCAGTCATCGGCCTGAAACTGCCAGACGATACAAGCAGGTGCGCCCTGGCCGGCTGTGCCCCTGACTCATCCCTCTGGTACCGGCTGCACGCTGAGCTCCATGGGGGACCTGGGGATGCTCTGGGCAGAGTCACGTGGACTCCAAGCACCTCTAGGCAGGAAGAGACCACACACGTACAGGAGTCACTGAGCGCAGCGGAAGGGCCATGTTCAGGGTCGGGAGAGCCAGGCAGGGTGTCAAGCAGTCCAGTGGCAGGGAGACTAGCGTTGGCTGCACCTCGTCCTAACCTGTCCTTGTGTCTGGAAGAGCCAGGACAGGCAGCTGCTGTGATTCGCCACCCTGGGACCCAGGCCCCCCCTGTCTGGCTCTTCCCCAGGCCTTGATGCTGGAGTTCAGCTCACCTATGTCTGTGCAGCCAAGTCTTCTGGTCCGAGGCAGCCTGTCCACCCTGCTGTTCTCTGCCAAGGGCCTTTCCTTCACTCTAGCGAGACGGGTGAGAGGGGTCCCCCCGGTCGGCCCACCTTGCTTCACCTCCACCGGCCGCGCCGCTGGATTGCTGAAAGAACCCTGCCCAGCCGTGGGTGCCCGTCTAAATGACTCCTCCAGGAAGCCTTCCTGCCCGGCCCGGCCAGAGGCGGGTGTCGTTTCTCATACCGTCCTATCTCGGAGCTCTTCAGACGCCTCCCTGTCTCCCCCCCGGGGCCAGGCACACGTGCTCCTTAGGTCTGTTCTTTATCCACGTTTATTTATTTTTGGGACAGAGAGAGACAGAGCATGAACGGGGGAGGGGCAGAGAGAGAGGGAGACACAGAATCGGAAACAGGCTCCAGGCTCTGAGCCATCAGCCCAGAGCCCGACGCGGGGCTCGAACTCCCGGACTGCGAGATCGTGACATGGCTGAAGTCGGACGCTTAACCGACTGCGCCACCCAGGCGCCCCAGGTCTGTTCTTTAAAATGGCAGCTAATTGCGATCCTCCCCCGGGTGGCCCGTCACTCATTGGCTTACTGCTCTGAGAATGGCAGAAGCCAAGTGTGGGGTAGCATTCCCCCTTGGCGGGTGGGGACCTGAGGCAGCGGGACTCCCCCCAGCCCTTCAGGCTGGACCCTCGGTGTCGTCGTGCAGAGACAGGGCAGCCGGGCTCAGCGTGGGGGGCTCTGTGCTGGGCCAGCCGGGGCTCCAAGCCAGGCCGTGCATTGACCAGCTTTGCACCGGTCGTCTGTGGCTGCCGCAAGGAATTACCACAACCGTAACGGCTTAAAACAACACAATTTCATCATCTTCCGGTTCTGGAGGTCAGAAGTCGGAGAAGTTCTCACTGAACTCCAATCAGGGTATCAGTGGGGCTGGTTCCTCTCTGGAGGCACCAGGGAGAATCTGTTTCCTAGTCATTCCCGGTTTGTAGAGGCTGCGCGGACTCCTTGGCTTGTGGCCCCTCCGTGTGCAAAGCCAGCAACCGCTGGTGGCGTCTTTCCCACCTGGCTCCTGTGTCCCTCTTCCACTTAGAAGGACCCTGTGCTGACATTGGGCCCACCCAGACAATCCAGGGTAATCTCCCATCTCAAGACCCCTAATTTAATCATACCCACAAGGTCCCTTTTGCCATAGAAATTAACATTCGTGCTTGTCAGGGATTAAGATGTGGTTGTCTGGGTGGTGGGGGGTGGAGGGCTGCGGTTCTACCTGCTGTAGTCACTCGCAGCCTAGCCTTGTGCCTCAGTCTCCCCCCGTACAAAAGGGAGACCAAATCCACCCCCATAGAGTTCTGGGGAGAATTGAATTCGTTAATGGTTGGTTACAGAGAGCAGAGCCTGGCCCCTAGGAAGGGCTCAATAAATATTTGCTCTTTAGGGTCGTTCCTTTCATATTCCGGCAGTCACCTGGGATCCCCAGTAGTGGATCCGTGGGGGTGAGTAAAGCTGGCTGAGGGGCGAGTTACCTGCCCAGTAAGGAAAGCCTTGGCACAGAGCCAGGGTGTGGGGAACGTATGCATGTGTCAGGGAGGAGGAGTTAGGCTCGGCCCTGGAGACCTGAACACAGGCAGAGGGATGGGCAGCTGTCGGGCTGAGGGACATCCCTCCCCCACCCCCCCACCCCCCACCCCCATCCCCGGAGGGATGTCCTCCCACCAGGGAGGAATCAGATCTTCCTGGAGCCACGGCTCTGACCTGAAAGGCTCTGCTTTAACTAAGGGAGATTCCCAAAGCCCAATCTTCTTTTACCTCAGGTGAGAAATTGGAGAATTCATTATAAACTGGGGGTGGGCCTTGGGGTGCTATTTCCTAGTCCCCTAGATTCCCTAGACAGACGACTAGAAGCGCCGAGGGCTCGCACCTAGATTCTCCGAGAGGCCTCCCTCGCCTCCCCTCCCTCCCCGGCTGGGGCAGCGCCGCACTCCCCCCACACGTCAGCACCCCAGCTCAGCCCAGTCTCCAGTCTGACTGCACCAGGCTCCGGCTCAGACCTTGCAAAAGGGTGGAGCTCTACTGGAGAGGAAAGAGGCAGGCCCCGAGGGCTCAATTACTTCAGCTCCCTGGCAGCCCGTGGGGATCCTGGGGGTCGCAGGCGGCCAGCTGCTGCACGCGGGGCTGGGGCTGGGTCGTGAGTCTGGGGGCAGCCAAAGGGAGCCGCGGTCTCAGCCTCTCTTCTTTGGCTGGGGAGGGAATTTGTGAGAGTACCAGAGCGTCCCTGCTCTGGATCAGGCCCCTTGGGGGTGCCCTAGCCCGTAAGCGGCCCAGGGCCTGCCCCTTGCTCCTCCATAGGCCTTGCAGAGGTGAGAGTGACCGTGGAGCTTAGTTACAGCTCCCTCCAGCTTGACACAGCAGAGAAGTAGCCAGAGGGTCGGGGATCACCCAAGGCCTGCGGCAGTTCAGTTCAAGGCCGAGGGCCCAGAAGGATGCCCAAGACGCAGTCCCAACATTTGAGGAGCTCCCCTTCTCCTGGGGGACAGATGGGCATTGCTATTTTGGGAGCAACCACACACGAAAAGGGATGCCCAATGCCCTGGGGGTGCAGAGGCTGCAGCCACCAAGTAGTCAGAGCAGGCTGCTCGGAGGGGGTGCTCCTGCTGAGGCGTTTCTTGACAAAGGAGGAGGGCACCAGGTGGAGCGTGTGCAAAGGCAGGAAGCAGTTCGAGAAGCCGTCACCTGCACCCCCGGGCAGTGTGTCCTGACGAGGTATGTGAGTTTTCGCAGCCGAACGTTCCTTCAGGGAAATCCTGGGCCAAAGGCGAAAAGCCTTTGGGGCAGTGGGGGAGAGACCTGGGAGCCCCACTGCCAGGGGCTTCCTCTCCCCCCGGCCGTGGCCCCCGAGGAACAGTTTATAAGTCCCCCCTCCCTGTCACTCCGACGCGGCCGTGGGTGAAAGCCTCTGTGGTCTGGGTGTCTTCCTCCCTGCCCTCCAGGATGGACCCTCCATGGAACTCTATCTACTAAGGGTGCGGTGTCAGCTGCCGGGTCCCTGGCGGGGGCTGCAGGGAGGGGAGGGGACAGGACCCGCCTCGGTGGGAAGAGGCCGGCAGGGACTGGCATAGCCCCAGTGTGTCCCCCTCGGGGCCCCCGCCTCATCGATCTGGTGGCACCGGCCTGGCGGTGACAACCCCAGGGGCAGGACCCTCGGGTGGGAGTGGCCCGGCCGGCCCCCTGCACGTGGCTTTCCTTGACCTCCGCGCCACATTCTTCAGTATGCTCATCATGTGCACCATCCTGACCAACTGTGTGTTCATGGCCCAGCACGACCCCCCGCCCTGGACCAAGTATGTTGAGTGAGTATCTTCAGGGCCTCTCCAGCCGGCCCCTCCCTCCCTTCCTTCCCAGCCCCCACGGGGGGCCCCTGAAGTCACCCCAGAAGTCGCCCGAGGGACTTGCCCACCTGGAGGGTCCTTGGCCCAGCCCCTTCCTTCTCTGGCCCCTCCTGGTCCTGCCGACTTCTCCCCTTGAGCTGTGTCGTCAGGGGAGGAAGCCCTCCGGGTTAGCAAAGTGGGCGATTCCTCCCTGACCCGCCCTAACGAGGACTGAGCACACTGGGGAAGGCTCAGAAATAAAATCCTAATAATTTTATCGAGCACTTAGTGTATGCCGGGCCCTGCCACAGAACGGTAAGCCTCATGTGCTTTGACCCTCGGGGCAACCCGATAGGATGGGTACGGCCACTGTGCCCCTTTGACAGGAGAGGAGGCTGGGAATGGGAGGCGCACCTCGTCCGACGTGGCGTGGCTAGGGGGTGTGGCAGCCGGGCAAGGCCCAGCACGGTCCCCGTTTCCGCCCTGTCTGTACTGCCTCCTGTGACCGTTTGCAGTTTCAGAAAACTGCTTCTAGTCCTTTCTTCTCAAATGACAGTACCTTGCCCACAAGTTCTAAAGAGACCTAATAGGCCCTTGGGGCATTCGGTGCCGGTTTTCGGAGAACTGACAGAATGTTAGGGAAGCCTCTCTTACCAGAGTGGCTTGCCTTGCGGCTCTCTGTGTTCACACAGGACCCCCAGTGTCCTCGGTGCCTCTGGGACGAGGGAGGTCGCACCGGGGTGGGGCAGCTCCCATTCAAGCCCGTGGGCCACAGCCCTGGCATCCGGGCATTGGGATTCTTCAGCCCAGCCCACCCAGCCTCAGGTGCTACAGCCTCAGCCCCCTTCCCAAGCCCACCCTGGACCGTTGTATCCACCCTCCTGCAGGAAGTTGAGGATGGGCTGTCTCTAGCCGCGGAGTTGCCACAGCAAGGGGGAGGGAGTGACGTGATCTGAGTGTCCTCCCAGGGCCGACCCAGCGGCCACCATTTTCCCGGTGAGGCACATGACCTCCAGGTCTGGGGTGAGGAGAGGAGTCGAGGGTCTTCTTCGGCCAAGACAGCCAAGGGGCAAAATGGAAAGTTCAGGTGGGCACATGGCGGGCACTCAGCAGCGCTGAAGGAGCACGTGGCTGCAGAATCGGTCCGATGTTTGGAACAAAGCTCCGGCTCACGGGGCATGGCAGAGGCCCCGGTCCGAGGGCTCCTTAAGAGAGGGGCCATCCAGGGCCCGTGGCTTGCCCGTGAGGAACCTGGCCACCCTGGCCTGCGGGCTTCAGCCGCCCTGAGAAGCCTCGCCGGTCTCTCCTCCCAGGTACACCTTCACTGCCATCTACACCTTTGAGTCTCTGGTCAAGATTCTGGCTCGAGGGTTCTGCCTACACGCGTTCACCTTCCTTCGGGACCCATGGAACTGGCTAGACTTCAGTGTGATTGTCATGGCGTAAGTACCTTGCTCTCTGGGCCGCGCCGTGCCACGCCAGGCCACAGAGAGGGTCGTGTGCGCCCTCCCTGGCCCCCGACCGCCGGGCCCTCTCGGCCCCCTACTCCAGTCCGGGTAGAGCTTTGCAAGTTCTGTAGAGCAGCCCATCTCACTGCTATGGCAAGAGGAAGACAGGACGGACGCCCTGAGCTCATCCTGGTGGGCCGCGGCGGGCAGGCTTACGGGCGCCCCTGTGGCCCCGTGGCAGCCAGGGACATCATTAAGATTCAGGCTTAGCATCCTCTGCCCTTCCCACCAAGGGAAACCAGTGTTACAGCCCCAAATCTCTGAGCCACTGTGAACAATGACCTGGATTCCCCGGGGATTAAGAATGAATCAGCAGGAAAGAGAAGGAGCCTGGAGAAGTGACCGGGCATCCCCAGGAGCCCGTGCCAGGCACACCAGTGCTGTCTCCACTCAGAGACTCCCCATGTGACACGTTCTAAGGCACCGGTCACTGACGTGATCCAAGGGATCCTTGACCTCCGCGCCACATTCTTCAGTATGCTCATCACCAGATGAGCCAGAGAGGTATTGCAGATGGGGATTCCTTGTCCCCATTTGACAGATGAGAGAACAGGTGCCAAGGACACACAAGGAGCCTTCCAGAGAGTGAGTGTGAATATCCGTGGCCCTGCTGCCGTGCAGGCTGGGGCCTCACTTCTCTGTCTAGAAAGAGACCCTCGCTGAGGCTGGGCTGACGCGTTCCACTCGGGGTGTGCCAGCAACGGATGCTGTGTTCTGGTGGGGGTGGCTGATCAGGGCGGGCCTCCTGGGCAGGAGTCGTGGCCCGGGCTCGGTCCTCAAGCCCTTTCTGAAAGCCTGATGTGCGCGCATGACCCCGTGTGCCCAGGCCTGGGCCCCACACCTTGGCAGGAAGCGGAGCCTCCGCTCCCCAACTTTTGGAAGCACAGTGTTGGCCCGGCTGGAATCAAAGGTTCAGTTCAGCGCCCACCTTCTCGGATTCTCAGATTTACCGCATCCGCCCGTTCGCGACAAGGTCCGCTTCGCCCCGGATATGAGCAGTCCTGCTGTCAGCTCAGCCATGCCATGGGGAAGGGAGGGGAGAGTGGGCAGCCGGACCCTGCTGATGGGGCACTTTCCAGCTAGCTGGAGAGTCTGGTGGTTAGAAAATGCATCAGGACCAGTGTTTCTAGGTGCATTGCTTGCAGACCGACTCCAGCTCACCAGTTTACAGGTAGGGGAACTGAGGCTCAGAGAGATGCTGCCCCTTGCCCAAAGCCAGTGTAGACCTCGGCCTGGGCAGAGCTGAGTGAGCAAGGGAGAGCATAGTGGGGGAGGAGGCAGCACGGCGGGGGACAGCCGTGTGGCTTTGCAGGCCATCGTGCGAGCCCCGGGGCGTGGGAGCCACGGGCAGTTGAGAGGAGGGAGTGACGTGAGCTAAGCTACATTTAAAAACATTTTTTTAATGTTTATTTTATTTTTGAGAGAGAGAGACAGAGAGAGTGCGAGCAGGGCGAGCGAAGCAGGCTCCGGGCTCTGAGCTATCAGCCCAGAGCCCCGATGTGGGGCTCGAACCCACAAACCCCAAGCTCATGACCTGAGCCAAAGTCAGATGCTTAACCGGCTGAGCCACCCAAGGGCTCCCTGAACTACATTTTATAAGTTCACCCGGAAGCTGGGGGGCTGTTTCGGTAGCTGGGAGAGAGACAGTGGCTGGGATGAAGGTTTAAGTAGAAGAGCTGAGGAACATAGTCAGGTTCTGGATGTACTTCAAGGGCTGAAAGGAGACCCCAAGGTGGTTTCGGTTTGGGCAGCTGGGTGAACAGGGTTACCGTTTGTTAAAATGGAGGGTGAAGGGAGGAGCTGGCTGAGGGAGGGAGGAAATCAAGAGTCCAGATCAGAATGCATTAAGTTTGAAAGCATCCAGGGTGAGATATGGAGCAGGCAACTGGATATTCCGGTCTGGAGATCAGGAAAGAGGTCCAAGGTGGAGGTATATATTTAGAAGCCATCGGGGTGCAGATGATACTTGCAGCCGGGAGACCAGATGAATCATCTAGAGTGAGCATGGCTGGGGAAGGGACAGCGCCTGGGGACCACACCATGGGACGCTCCAGCATCTCGAGGTCAAGAAAGAAGGGGTAAGAAAAGGAGCCTGGAGGGCACTGCCAGAGGGGGTGGAGGAAAGCCTGGGCAGAGGACTGTCCCGAAAAGCCCGCTGAGGAGCGTGACTCCACTTGAAAGAAGCCCCGAGAAGGCTGAGGAAGGTGAGATCCACGGCAGGACCGTTGCAGTCCACGACGTGACACCGCCGATGACCGTGACAGCATTGATGGCCTTGGCCAGAGGAGTGAGGGGACATACGCCTGATTAAACAGGGCTCAAGAGAGAGTAGGGCACGTGTAGACATCCACCTTGTGGGGTTGGCTATAAACAGGACTGAACATAGGATGCTGGCTGGGCTTGGGGAGATGGTCAGAGGAGCACGAGTAAAGAAGGGAGGTGTCTTTGTAAGGGGGTGCGCATGATCCGGGGGGGGGGAGGGAAGCTTGGCGATGGAGGGGGTTGCGTCGCAGGAGCAAAGCCCTTGAGCTGGCCCGAGGGCTGGGAGTCCAGGGCCCAGGTGGAGTAGGGCACTGGCCTTAACAGCCGGGAGGGCAGAGTTTCAGACGGATTGGTAGAGTCAGTGATGAGAGAAGAGGAATTTCTCTTCCGATTGCTTCTATTTTCTCCACTGTGAGAAGCGGGATCATCAGCTGAGAACCCAGAGTGGGGAAGAATGTCTGTGGTTTGAGGAGAGAGGGAGCCCTCTCCACGCAGAGCTGAGACGTTGCACTGACTTGGGAAAGGGGTGGGATTCCCATGCCAGGCCCAGGCCCCGGGGTGCCCTGTGGGAGGCGGGCAGCGATCCATGGGCCCCCTGAGGGCCTGGTGTCACAGGAAGGGGGCTTTGGCAGGACAGGACACGGCATCTGCGTGAGTCTTTCCGACCTTCCCATCCTGGAGCCCGAACAGGACTGTGTCACAGCAGCCGTGCTCCCAGACCCTGGGTCTCTTGTTTGACAGTGGGAGCCAGGCTTTGGCCTGTCTTCAGCCCATGTCTCTGGGAGATGCTCTGCACGACCTCGGGCCTTTAGCAAGTCCTGCTGCCTCGTCTCATGAGAGAATCTCGGTCTCGACCCCCGGGACCCCCCCCCCCGCCCCAGGACACTGCCTCTTCCACTTGGCATCATAAAGCAGCTAGGTGTGCCTCACCGAGGCCTGCCTGCCTCCCCTCTGTACCGGGGCCAGCGGTGACAAAGCAGAACGGAGCCTCAGAGGCCAGCAGGCTATTTCCAAGTTCCTGAGCATGTCACAGAAATGGCACTCACTTCCCCTGGGGCCGCATGGACCCACCGGAATGTCAGGTTTCTGCTCCGGGCTGGATTGGCCTGGCAGCTTTGAATGACGGCGGTTCTGCCTTATGAGAACAGGGACTGCCGTGGTGATGCAGCGGCATGCATCCTGCCGCAGCCAAAGGGGTTCGGGAACGTGGGGCTCCCAGGATAACCAGAGGAGCCTTGGGTGGCGGAAATGTTGGAGTCAATGAGACTCCCCATCCTCCGTGGTGCAGATGGGGAACTGGGGCTCCGAGGGAGCCTACCACTTGCCCCAAATTATGAAATGAATCAGCAGCAGTGCGGGAACTAAAACCAGGTCTCCTTACTGGAGAGGCACGGAGGTCTGATGTTTCCGGCCAGGTTTCCACCTGATCCCTCCCTCACTCAGTGTAGAGGCTGTGGGAGGGTCGGGGTTGCCGGGAAGCCTGCCAGGCGACCCCCTCCCCCCCACCCCGCCCCGGGCCAGAGTTCTTCCCGGTGCCCCTCCCGGCTGGGCATTACCTGCCAGTTAGCACAGCCTCCTACCTCCTGGGGTTGTTATGGAAACCGAACCTGGAGGGGAAGGGAGGCAGGGCAGAGAGGAGAGGGTGGGATCTACCTCTGCCCAGCAGCAGCCCGAGCGGGGGGGGGGGGGGGGTTGTCTGCATCGATAGGAGGGCTACACCGGAAGGTGGGGGTGGAGCGGGAGGGGGGCCGGGGGGCCCTTGCTCTCGGTTCCACAGCTTCCAAAAGGGCATCCCCCTGCCCTCGGGCTGGTGTGCCAGCGGGAACCCTCACCCAGCATCCTCCGCTCTTTCAGGGCCCACGATCACCACCCCAGCTGGCCGCCCCTGCCCGGCCGCCCCTGCCCGGCACAAAGAATAGAGTGGCTTGGAGGAACGCTTTGCCAGGCTCACAGGGGCAGAGCTGTACCCCCAACCCGGCCACTGATGAGCCTGGCCCTTTGCCAGACACAGGGTCTCTCACCACCCACCTCGGGGCCCCAAGAGAGGCCTCGTTGGAGGTCTAGGGCCGGCCCCCCCATGGGACGCAGCCAGGCAGAAGGGGCCGGGGCACGTAAAAGGGACAGCAGCCCCCCATGTCATAGACACGGCCAGAGACACGCAGAGCCCTCACCCAGCCCCACGTCTCACCTTCGAGACTTCCTTCTCAGGATTGCTCTCCCACACGTGTGCTGCCTTCACAGACACACGGCCACCAGCCCCGCTCCCGCTCTCAGCCACTCGGCCGGCCTTAAGCCTGCCGGGAGGGAGCACACGCCTCGGGATCTTGGCTCCTCTGTGCTCAGTACCAGCTGCTGAGGAGGCAGACGATGAATGGAGGGCGAGCCTGAGGGTGTGGGGACAGCGGGACAGGCACAGACAGGCAAAATCCAAGCTTCGCACAGACAGGGCTTCCCTGGAGACGCGGGGGGACACGCGGGACCTGTAAGGGACGAGAGCGGAGACGCAGGGACGGTTGACTCTCTCCGATCTGCACGGCACTTTGCTGACTCCCTGTGACCAGAAGAGACAACCTCGAAACCAGTGTCCTGAGCAAGAAGAGCTTTTGGCCCCGGCCACGCTCACTCGTCCGGCAGCAGGAAATGGGGCCCAGAGCCACCGGCAGGCTGAACCCGTGGATTCCATGTGATGGCAACCTCAGCCGCGTTCTAAACCTGACAGGCTTGTGGTAGCACCACATCTGGATGGAGAGTCCAAGCCTGAGAGGAGAATGGGGGGCAGAGGTTTGGGGATCTGCGTCATCACGGAGAATGGAATAGCCGTTGCAAGTAAAGAGGGAGCTTGGACCAAATGAATAGGTGTAGATGGGCCAGAACAAGGGAGGTGACGTCTACTCCGCATCGGATGTCGGGGCTGCCTCTGATTGCCGCACCAGAGAAAGATTTACAAGCTGAAGTAGCTCCAGGGGGCGGCACCGAAGCCACACCACAGAAGGGATCCGGTGTAGCCAGAGGGAAAGCTCTGAGAATGTGTCTGCTGACTTCCCATCTCCGAAGGGATGTGGTGAGTTAAGGAGGGAGCAGGCGTGGGAAGATGGGAGGGCCATATGAGTGAACATGGAGGAAGCTGGTGTGAACCTAGCATCCGAGCTGGACCAGGCGGGACCCGGCTGGCTCCAGGACTGTGCCCTGACACAGCCGACCGAGTCCTTCCCTGCCGACACCCACAGCCCAGAAGCAGATTCAGAAGCTCTGAGCGAGTGGAGGGGCCTGGAGGTCCAGACTGGCGGACCGATTCCAGCCGCACTGTCAGCCCACCCTTGACACTCACCTGGCCTCGCTGGCCTGACATCCTGGGTCTGATGGCACTCGGCCACCAGGTCAGACACACTTGGTTAAAAATCAGATATCCTGAGTCCCCCGTCCTTTGTTAAACATCAGACACCGTCGCTTAAATGTCAGCTACCCTGGATGTGAACTCTTTGGTTAAATATCACAAGTCGCTTGCCAAGGTCCCGACGGCCCTGGTCGCACACCGTCCACACAGCTCTTAGACACCCTGGTCACGTGGCCCCTCCACGCATGCCCTCACACGCTGCTTGGGCAGTCCCCTGCCCCCCAGAGGCCGACTCCTTCCCCCTGTGCCTGTGAGGACCACGCACGGATGTCTGTCCAAGCTGTAGGTAGGATCGCCTCCGTCACCCGGCCCTGCCGAGTGTCCCTCGGGCCCAAGCAGACCTAGAAGGCTGCTCGCTCCTGAGGTCGCTCCTCCTGTGAAGACCCAGGGTCATCCTTGGGAGTCTCCGGAGGTCTTGGGGTGAGACTTGAGGGGGCCTCGGCCCTCAGAGATGCTGCTGTGCCTCCGTGATGATCTCAGCCAGGACCCGAGGATCCCACGGCTCAAGGCAGCCAGGCACCAGCTGATCACAGATCCCAGAGGATGTGGAACAAAACCAGGACCAGAAACCGGGCTCCCCTGTCACCTGGCCTGATACCCTGGAAAATGGTTTCCCTATCCACCCTGCTGTGTCCTCAGCCTCAGACCCCGCCGTGTGGCTTCGTGTCGGCATCCCCAGTGGCACGGACAGTGAGGCAGGGTAGTCGCCTCCTGGGGCCGGCTACGGGACCGTCACCGAGAGAGCCGCCTCCTGTGTGGGGCTTCCCGTGTGGACATCCTTAAGTCGCCTCACCGAGGTCCTGGCGTCAGGAGGGTTGAAATGAGGAGGAAAGCTTGAGGGAGCCCTGGGCCATCCGGAGCCCTCCCTGTGGGAGGGGGAGAAGGGAGCGGGCTGGTGGGGGAGGGCCGG
This sequence comes from Lynx rufus, assembly GCF_022079265.1. Classification (NCBI taxonomy): domain Eukaryota; kingdom Metazoa; phylum Chordata; class Mammalia; order Carnivora; family Felidae; genus Lynx; species Lynx rufus. The sequence goes on along the minus strand of NW_025814867.1, from coordinate 6,656,609 downwards.
CTGAGGTGCTGCTTTGTAATTCCCAATAACTGTGGTTTGATTCTGCAGGTATGTATCAGAAAATATAAAACTAGGCAATTTGTCGGCTCTTCGAACTTTCAGAGTCCTGAGAGCTCTAAAAACTATTTCAGTTATCCCAGGTAAGATGCCCAGGTTTGCCTCTCAGATCTCAGCTACAAGTGACTCTCTCTCTGTCTCCCCTCCCTCCCTCCCAACCGTGTGTCTCCTATTGGCCTGTTGTCACTGTCTTGTGTGTGACTTTCCCTTGTTACAGATACACAACTGAATTTGTGGACCTGGGCAATGTCTCGGCTTTACGTACCTTCCGAGTCCTCCGGGCCCTGAAAACTATATCAGTCATTTCAGGTGAAAATCAGGTTAAACGCCAAGGCTGGAGGGACACACTCAGGCCTTCCCAGCCACCCGGGGGCCAAGGCAACCGTTGGGAAGGCCCCTCCGAATGTGCCTGTCACCAGAATACTTTTCCCAGAGCTTGGGTCGGGGGGCTGTCGGCGGCGGATACGGCTGTCCCCTCAAAGCCTCACAAAGCGTCTTCGGGGCTACCCACCCCGGCAAAGCCCACCTTCACGGATGCCAGGGGGGCACACGGCACCCCTGGTAGGTCCTGCATTGAACCCAAATTCTTCCCGAGATAGTGATGTCCTTCCCAAAGTGAACTCAGTGCTTTGAATAGCTAAAAGCTTGTATATGAATCGCTTCCACCTGATGCATCGTCCTCCAATAAGGAAACAAAAAAACTGGATTTGAGAGAAACCGCACACACACACACACACACACACACACAGCCAAAAAGGAAAACTCAGGGCTGAGTGCCCGGTCCGACATTGTGCCCCCTCTGGTGACATAGCAGCCACCGCCGCTGCAGCCGCCTTTTGTGAGACAGAGTGTACTCTGTGGACAGGTGTCATCGGGCCTTGGCGTCTAACAGCCCTCACTGCATGGTGCGGTAGAGGTTTAGCAAACCGTGCATGGTAGCCTCAGGAAGAAATTCTCCTCGACAGATGTTGGCAATTGTACCCGGGAAATCTAAGCCCGGATGGCCTCTCTAGAAAGCCAGGCCACCCCATCCATCCAGGAAGGCTCTCAAGAGGCTTATGATGATTTCACAGCCCAGAGGGCAGTGCCCAGAGGTTCCTTCCAGGGCCTTTTCTGGATGCAGCCACAATCAGAACTGGAGAAGGCACTTGGTTTAAGAAGGCAGCTAGAGACAGGTTGGATGCCGCTGATCTGGGGAGGTATCAGAGCCGAGGGTAGAAGTAAGTGAACCAGATGGTCGCGTCCATTGCTGATTTGGAAAGCCGTATGTCCTGGGCCCTTGATCTGGGCCCATGGAGCCGTAGCGGCCCCCAGGGAGGCAGGGGCCCTGCTCTGAGCAACCCGGAGGAGTTCAGACTCTCCTTTGGTGGGGCTAATTACCTTATAGGAGGACCCCCCACTTATGCTGGGTTCAAACTGAGCCTCTGAGTGCTCCTCCTGGCCTCTGAACCCCATGGGATGTGCACAGGGCCTCTTGTTGCCATGCTCCCCGCAAGTGGCCCAGACTCCTGCTAAGAGCCAGTAGCAGGTGGGGCGGTCTGTGCTCAGTGCACGGAGCCACCTCCATCGGGACAGGCATTGTCATTGGCCTCGGCACCCACATTCATGCTCAGAAGCCTCAGGGCCTGTCCTCCGGGGTCCCAGGGACAACCTCGCATCACATACCCACAAGATGCGAGAAGCACACTGACCACGGCAGTTGAGAAAAGGCAAGTTCCAGTCTGTTTTATAAGAAAGGCTAGCAGAGGAAAATAGTTCTCAGTCCTGGGGAAAAGGAGGAAGCCTGCCAACCGCAACCCGGCCCCACCAGGACCTCTTCGAGGCATCCAGCAATCCAGTGAGACAGCAGGCAACAGACTCTGAATGTGGCCATTAGAAAAATGCTGTGGTCAGCGTTATGGAAGGCTCCCTGGAGGAGGTCCCTTGAGCCGAGGCTTAAAGAACCTTGGCCCTCTCCAGACCTCGGTCTCCTCTCCCACAAAATGGGAATGAAATCGGAACGGTTGGGGCTCTTCGCCCAGCCTGTTAGAACCTCGGTGGCAGGAGAGTTTCCCAGTTGATCCCCGGGACTCTTCCCTTCCTGGGTCTTTTCAGAAAGAAGTCCATTGCTTCCTTGGACTCATTCTTGCTGCAAGTGAACTCTGTCATCAATGACAACTATTTAAAGGACTGGATCCTGTGCCTCACCAACTGATTGTCCACACGGACACCATGTCCACAGACCAGGAGGTGCTTTGCTGGGCCTTGAACTGGATGCTCTGGACCAAAGATATTTTAGCCTAACAGCTGAGGTAGGGTCCAGTCTGGGTGTGCAGGTTGCTGCCCGCTACCCCTTGCTCTGTGCCCCCCCCCCTGCCACATACAGAACGGGCAGGGTCCCCGGGCCCGGTGAGCAGGACCAGAGCGCGCTCACTGAGGTGTCCCAGAACCTCTGCTAGAGGTGAGGGGTGCTGGGCGACAGCACGGGGACCCACCTCCACCACTCCAGGCCCGGACCCCCGCAAGGTCCGCACCTGCCCGGGGCGGTTGCCAACATCTGCCAGGACGATTTCCACAGAGCACGCTGAGAGCCTCTGAGCTGTGGGCAGGCGGCAGCTCCAGTGGCACGGTGGGAGGGCTTCCTCTCCCCCTCTCCCGTTTGCCCCTCGCTGCCTCCCTGTCTCGAGGTCATGGGCACAGCAGCTGTGGGCACGGCCACCACGGGTGCTCCTAACATATTAACCGGCTGGACGACGGACGGATGGAGCTTAATCTGAGATCTGGCCGCTTTGATGCGGGGTGGGGAGTGGGGGTGGGAGGCAGGGCCCTGCTGCTGGCAGAGAAGCCCCCTCACTCCCGATGCTCGGCTCGAACTTGTCATAGGACAGTAGCTCAGTGTCAGACCAAAGGCGTCTACACGTGCTATTCTGTCACCTGGCTGTGTGGTGCTGGCTTCTGCAGGGAGCTGGGCCGTGCAACTAACGTGTCACGGCCTCTTGGCTTTGGGGGAATGGGATGCATGGGGTTGGGTCCCAGAGGGACAGGGCAGAGGAGGAAAATGCAAATTAGGTCAGCCCCTTTCTTGTCCGTGAACCTTTCCCACGGCCAGGACAGACCCCTTAGGACATTACCCACCATGACCTTGCCACACCTCTTGACAGCCCCCCATGCACCATGCACACGCCGCATTCCTCTGCCAGGAATGGCTTGTGTCTCTCTATCTCCGGGATCAAGGCTGATGCCTTTCCATCGCCCTGGAATGGGCCTGGACGTCCCACGGGTTACCTTTAAGTGTCCTTCCCAAGGGTCACATTTAAAGGACAAGGCCTCGCATACCTTGGGACCGGCCAGATGGGGACAGGCTTTGGGTGTTTTCTTCCTCAAGAAACCAGCATTTCCCACACCCGTTTCATATATGTGGCTAGTGAAAAGCGAAAAGAACGGGGCCCTCTGAAAATACAAGGCCAGACTGGACTTCTGCCCTGGGGGAATCAGGGCAGAATCTCAGTCGTGGAGGAAATGGGGGTTTGGGTCTGGAAAGCCCGAAAGGGGCTTGCCTCACCTGCCCCCACCTCAGGATTGCCCATCTGGCCCAGCACCCCCTCAGGCCTGGCCCCCACCCGATGGAGCGGGGAGCACGGTGCCCGTGGGTGACCCCGCCCCCTGCTCGTTCTTGCCTCCCCAGGTCTGAAGACCATCGTGGGGGCCCTGATCCAGTCCGTGAAGAAGCTGGCCGATGTGATGGTCCTCACGGTCTTCTGCCTCAGTGTCTTCGCCCTCATCGGCCTGCAGCTCTTCATGGGCAACCTGAGGCACAAGTGTGTCCGCAACTTCACGGCACTCAACGACACCAACGGTTCCGTGGAGGCCGACGGCCTGGTCTGGAAGTCGCTGGACCTCTACCTCAACGACCCAGGTGCGGGCTTGGTCTGTGGCCCGGGGAAGGGCTTTGTGAGGCCTCGCAGGCCTCGCCAGGGGGCAGACCTCCCCCGGGGCCGTTCAGGCCCTGCTTGATCCCCCGGAGACCCAGAGGTGTGCTCAGGATCCCAGCCCCTGCCCTTCGGACCTCCGGGAGAGGACGGAAGGGGAGCAGACTTTGGGCCTGCCCTTGTGAGTTCTCAGGCTCGATGGCAAGACGCTTGAGGAACAGGACGGAGGGAGTGAGCTGGAGAGGCAGACAAGGGATGGCAGCTGCCATGGCTGGAGGTGGGACTGACCCTAGAGAATCGAGAATGGGGAGAAGACCGGCCGGCCTGCCGAGAGGAGGGGTACTGAGCTGGGGTAGCGTGTGAGGCTTCCGAGGGGAGGCCCCGCCTGCCTGACATGGGATGTTTCAGCTGACGACGGTGTTCCGTGCCAGGATGTTGATTCCATACGCGTGCCCCCCAGAACCCCGAGAGGGGGTGGGAACAAACTCAGTGATTGCACAGTTTCGTGCACGCCCCTCCTGTCGTGCCACTGATACGTGGTTTTCTGTTCTCCAGGCTGATGACTAGCACCTCTCTTACCCGGTGCCGTCAGCCTGGATCAAGGCTAGACACTGGTGCGAGGCCAGGTTCCAGCCTGCAAGGAGGCCAAGGGGCATTCTGAAGTTAGGGCCTCTTCTGTACCCCAGACATCCACTCTGGAAAAAAAAGAACAGACAAAAATGCAGTGACTCCGTTTGCTCACGATTTAGCTGTGGCCGCATAGCAGTGGTTCTCAAACTTCCATGTGTCCCAGTCACCTGGAGGGCTCCGGAAAACACTCGCTGCTGGGCCCCAGCCCCGGAGTTCCTGAGTCAGTAGACAGGGGCGGCACTCCGGGAAGTCACGTTGCTAACCAGGCCCCAATTGGTGCTCGATGCCGTGGGTCCGGGGACCACACTTGGAGAACTGCTGCAGAAAACTAAGGGGGGTGGTGGCGGGTGATGGGGACTGACAGACGGCCACAGAGAGGAGGGGACAGGACTGGTGGCACGTATGTCACCCGGTCCAGCCCAGCCCTGTCTGAGCAGACCGAGGCATGCCACGGTGAACGTAACAGGTATCACTTGCACCACCTGTGCACAGAGAAGTGGGCCCAGGCAGGGGTGCCTGGGTGGCTTGGTCAGTTGAGTGTCTGACTCTTGATCTCAGCTCAGGTCTTGATCTCGGGTTCATGAGTTCAGGCCCCAAGTCAGGCTCTGCACTGGGTGTGGATCCTATTTGAAAAAAAAAAAGTGGGCCCAGACAGAGCTGGGCAGTAGCCTTCCAAGAGCACGCAGTGACTCAGCTCCTGCCTCCTGGTTCAGGGCCTCTTTTGGCCCCGGTTGTCCTCCTGAGTGGCTCAGGGCAGGGTACGGAAGAAGCTCCCTGCGGGGACTTCCTGGGTCTTCTGGGACTGTGGGGACCACAGGCAGCTGAATGTCTGAGGAGGAGCAAGAAGCAGGCCAGGGAAGCAGCTGGAATTGCCTCAGGCCTAGCCAGGTGGGGGGGCGGTGGTCAAGGGCAGGGGCAGAGGAGAGACCACCAGCGGTGTCTCTGCCTCCCCAGAGCCCTGGGTGCCAAGCGAGAACCCTGCGAGTCTGGGCCACACGTGCCCTTCACCGTCGGATGTTTCTCTTTCAGAAAATTACTTGCTCAAGAATGGCACCTCCGACGTGTTACTGTGTGGGAACAGCTCTGATGCCGGGTATGTGGCACCCATCCCCCGGAGCCACCTCACCCAGAAGGGGTGAGGTGAGGTGAGGGAGGCGGGGGCAGGGGGAGGTGTCCCCCGGTACTTTCTCAACTGACTGTGCTTCGAGTGTATGCCCTTGACCCCAGGCCTTCCCCTACCTCTGTTCCCTGCCATCTTGTCCACCCCACCCCCACCACAGGGAAGACAGCTATCAGGGGATTAAAAGAAAAAAAGGCAGGGGGATCAGATCTGCAGGGAGGGCGAACAGAGCCTACAGTGCCTCCCACCAGCCCGACCCCAGTTCCATTCCTTTCCAGAAGACCCCCCCCCCCCCCCCGCCCAGGGCTGCTCTCTTCCCCTCCAGTCTTTTACTCCCTCCTTGCCCATCTGTCCTCTGGGTCAGGAGTGAGTATGGCTACCCCTCAACGGCCTAGACTCTCCACCAGGACAAGCAGAGCCTACACCTGCAGGCTGAGTGTGGTGCCCAGAGATGCCCGGTGACCATGTGCAGCTCCCAAGGCCCTGGGCATACGGGGTCTGGGTCAGCGTGACTGTGCCACAGTTGTGAGGAGAAGGGGACACACAGGCTTACCTGGCGAGGGAGGGGCTCTGTGGGGCTGCAGTCCTCCATCTCTCAGTACGAAGTTCCGGCCCTTCCTGTCCCTAAAGAGATTGTCTGGAAGGTCTTAGGACGTTAGCAAAAGGCACGGAGGCCCCTTGGCAGCAGCCTCCCACTCGCCGAGTCCCCCTTCCCCCCACCTCTACGTCTCACGCTCATGAATCCAGCCCAGCAGTCCCTCTGAGCAGAGAGGCTGTCCCATCGAGCCCTGCGAATCATCAACGTGCCTCACTCTGTCTGCGTGCGCAGTCATGCAAAGGGGCATCTTCTCCGGACGTGGCCAGGCCCCAGCCCGTCCGCCCCAGAACCCTCCCTCAGCCCCGTGGCCTGGCATTCGCCCTGGGCTCCATGCTGCTCAGCCAAGCCTCCCTGCCCTCCCCCCACCGCATGCCTGCTCTGTGCCCATCTCCCTGTGGGGTAAGCAGCCAGAGGAAGAGACTTGTGAGCCAGCCCTTGGCACTTCCTCTGTGAGAGGAGAGAAAACTCAGATAGCAGCGGGGATGGTGTATTGTGTGGGCAGAAGGGAGCTGGATTTAGGCCCAGCTGAATACAGATGGGTAGGGAGAAGGGGAAGACGGTGTCCCAGGCCGGAGGCACAGCACGAAAAGTCCCGGTGTCAGGCCCGGCAGTGCGGTACCAAGTTCGTGAAACTCAGCCTCGTGAAGCAGCGGGGCCTCTGCTGGGCTGCCCAGGGAGAGGAGTCCGGCCCAGGGAGCACCTCAGGGGGAGGGGGCCCCTTACAGCATGGGACAGAGTCTGTGTGTCTGACTGCAGGACATGCCCAGAGGGTTACCGCTGCCTGAAGGCGGGAGAGAACCCTGACCACGGCTACACGAGCTTCGACTCCTTCGCCTGGGCCTTCCTTGCGCTCTTCCGCCTGATGACGCAGGACTGCTGGGAACGCCTCTACCAGCAGGTACGTGGGTGCGCGGACAGCGGGGGGACACCGGGAACAGGCCAGGGGCCCACTTCCAAGTGATTAGCTAGAAGTGACCCCGGCAGCTTCTCCACTGGCAAGAGTTGAGGAGGCTCAAGGAACGGGGGACAGGGACGCTTGCATCCGAGGGAGGGGGACACAGTAAGCCAAGGAACTTTCTTTTTGCTGGTGACCAGGTACCCATTCCTTCATATGGGATACTCTGTGCTCTGTGAGTGGGACCCTTCTCCACCCTGTGTGATGGAGTAGTCCCCTCCGTGGATGCAACATTTCCTCCGTTGACTGGAACATTCTGCCTCCTTCTACGGGTGGGACACTATCCCCTGTGCGTGGGTCGTTCTCCTCTGCGGGTTAGAACACTTGCCTCTCCGGTAGAATATGCTCCATTCCCTCCCCAGGCTGTGGCCATTTGAACCCCTGGCACAGCCAGACCGGACACCTTGAAATTCTGCCACCATGACCCAGAAGGGGCCCCAGTGAAGATAACCTCTCTCCCCTTACTCCCTCAGACCCTGAGGTCTGCAGGGAAGATCTACATGATCTTCTTCATGCTGGTCATCTTCCTGGGCTCCTTCTACCTGGTGAACCTGATCCTGGCTGTGGTTGCCATGGCCTACGAGGAGCAAAACCAAGCCACCATCGCTGAGACCGAGGAGAAGGAAAAGCGCTTCCAGGAAGCCATGGAGATGCTCAAGAAAGAGCATGAGGTGGGTGAGCAGTGCGGCCAGGAAGCCCCCAGACCAACCCCTCGCCTGACCGTGGGTGCCTGTGGGCATGACATCTGCTGGGTAAAGCTGAAACCTGTTACGTGTGGCATCTGCGGGATAAAAGGCAGGTCCTGCTGGGTGAAGCTAGTGCCTGTAAACCTGGTGCCTGCTGGGCAAAGCCGATGACCACGGGCATGGCGCCTGCTGAATAAAGCTGGGGCCTATAAGCACAGTGCACACTGGGTGAAGCTGGTATCTGCAGGTGTGATGCACGCTGGGTGAAGCTGCTGTCTGTGAGTGTGATGCATGCTGGGTAAAACGTGCCTGTGGGCATGGCTCCTGCTGAATAAAGCTGGTGCCTGTAAGCGTGGTGCCTGCTGGGTGAATCTGGTGTGTTTAAGTGTGGCATCTGCTGGATAAAAAGCAGTTCCTGCTGGGTAAAGCTGGTGTCTGCTGATAAAGGTATTTTATGTGAATGTGCTGTCTGGTAGGTAGAGCTTTGGTATCTAGGTAAAGACGGTGCCTGCTCATGAGGTGCCTGAGAGGTAAAAGGAGTGCCCCCCCGGGTAAAGGTGGGCCCTGTGAGTGTGGTTCGTGCTGAGAGAAGTGCTTCCTATGACCGTGGTGTCTTCTGAGTGAAAGTGGTGCCTGCTGGGTAAAAATGGTTCCTGTTGGGTAAAAATGGTGCCTGCTGGGTAAAAAATGGTGCCTGCTGGGTAAAAATGGTGACTGTTGGGTAAAAGTGGTGCCTGCTGGGTAAAAATGGTGTCTGTTGGGTAAAAGTGGTGCCTGCTGGGTAAAAAATGGTGCCTGTTGGGTAAAAATGATGCCTGCTGGGTAAAGGAGCCTCTGCATGCCGGATAAAAGAGAACCACGTGTCCAAGGACTGAGTTTAGCCTAGTTAAGGGATGCCTCTGGTAGCTTAGTGAGGAAGGTCCAAGGTTGGAGGCCTGAGCCAGCTCAGAAAATAAGCCCTGGCGGTGCTGCCGTGGTTACTCATAGTTCCACACACAGGTCCTGGAGGCTGATGACAGAGCATGCCTGTTAGAAGCCATGTGGGCATCCACTTTCTTCTCCCTGCCCCATGCCACCTCCCCCCAGCCCCTGTTTTAGCCAGCTGAACCTTCTAGAAGATCTCCTGCCCTCTAGTTCTGTCACTTCCTCTGCTCATCAACATCCTCCCCCCAGCTGTCCCTCACACTCCCCTCTTCCGAGAGCTGCCCACACCAGCCACTTCTTTCCTCTTCCCGGGACTTTGATTTCTCTGAAAACAGCCTGGGTCTGTTTGGGCTCATCTCTCCGTGACGCCCTTGTCTGGGGTGAGCGTTCAAGCCCACTTCCTGATGGGGAAACGGATACTGAGAGTTGCCTGGCCTGCCTTAGCCCGAGGCTGCACAAAATCTCAAAAACCCAAACATCCCCCTTCCACCTTTTCCAGGCCCTCGCCATCAGGGGTGTGGATACCGTGTCCCGCAGCTCCTTGGAGATGTCCCCTTTGGCCCCAGTAACCCATGAAAGAAGACGCAAGAGGAGCAAACGAATGTCTTCAGGGACAGAGGAGTGTGGAGATGACAGGTTCCCCAAATCCGACTCGGAGGACGGTCCCAGAGCAATGGTAATCCCCGGCGGGGGCTCCAGCCCTTTCCGGGTGGGTCTGGCATCCAAAGCCCATCATGTTGGGCCCCTGGTGCAGTCACAGCCCCTCACGGCTGCTCCCCGAGGAGAGTATCCTCGAGCCCCCTCCCAGCACTTCCTGTTTCCCATGCCCATTCTTGGAGTGGAGGGCGTCTGGGCAGAGAGCCGAGCTAGATTTGGGTGTCATGGTGTCCTCAACCTCAGCTAAGTCCCCAGCGTTGGGGCTAGGGCTGAGACTAGGGCTGAGACCACACCCTGTGGTGTGGACCGGAGGCGCCCGAGGACATGCCCATGTGAGTCAGGTGCCTGGCCGACCGCCCCAGGTCCTGCTCGGGCCGGGCCTCTTTGCACCACGAGGAGCTTTGCTGCCTCCTTCTCCCCGGGCCCAGCCAGAGCCCCATCTTCAGGCCCAGGTAAGCTTGAATGTCGAAGGCCCCGTGGCACCAGCTTTAGGTGAGCAGAGCTCCCAGGTAGCGCAGGATTGCGCTCTGAACGCACCCTGCCGCAGCCCACCCAGTTCCCGTGTGGCCCGCGAAAGCCCCAGATGCTCTGAGAAGCTCTCTCAGTCTCAGAGAACACCGCAAGGGATAGGCTGCGAGCACATGAAGAGCGGGCTTCTCCCTGTGCCCCCAGAACCGTCTGAGCAGCGCCCATGGCCTCAGCAGGACCTCCGTGAAGCCACGCTCCAGCCGTGGGAGCATTTTCACCTTTCGCAGGCGAGACCTGGGCTCGGAGACAGATTTTGCAGATGATGAAAACAGCACAGCGGGGGACAGCGAGAGCCACCGCACGTCACTGCTCGTGCCGTGGCCTCTGCGCCGGCCTAGTGCCCAGGGACAGCCCAGTCCCGGGACTTCGGCTCTCAGCCACGCCCTCAATGGTAAAAGGAACAGCACCGTGGACTGCAACGGAGTGGTCTCCTTGCTGGGGACAGGCGACCCTGAGGCCACCTCCCCGGGGAGCCGCCTGCTCCGCCCTGTGATACTGGATCGCCCCCCAGACACGGTGAGCCAGCCCCGTGATGCAGCCCCAGGGCAGATCTGGTCTCCCAAACTGGTCACCGGTGCCAGGTCCAAAACACTCACCTAGTATATACCGAGCACCTGTTGTATACTGGGCTCTGGGGGTGAATAAACCTAGCAAAAAAAAAAAAAAAAAAAATCTCTGCCCTCACAGATTTTCCATGATAATGGGGGCAGACAGGCAAAAATCAACGAAAGAAGAAAAATAGGTATATATGTATACGTGGCATATAACGTTGATAAACGGGGGTAATAGTTAAATATGTAGCAACTGGTAAAGCTCGGGCACCGAGATGCCATGGTGACACAGGACTCGTGTCCTGGAGGCCCCGTGTGTGCCCGCTATCAGCCCGTATTGTTGCTGGGTCCTGCTTAATGCAGGGGGTTCTGGGAAAGGGGCCAGAGTGGCAAGGGGTTACTTACAGGGTTCTGGGCAACAGTTATTGACCAAGCCTGAAATAGTTCAGTAACTTACAAACTGGTCAACATTAGCCCAACTGAGAAGTGCTGTTGTAGGAGGGCAAATAAGTGTGGAAGAGCGGGAGCCCTCACTCGTGAGGAGGCATTTAAACAAAGACCTAAAGGAGGCAAGAGTGGGAGCCGGGGGCTGCTTTCTGAAACTCTGGCGGCGGGGGGGGGGGGGGGTGATATAGCACCCAGATTCGGGACACAAACTGGGTTTGAATCCCAGCTCATAGCTTACGAGCTGAATGGCAGTGGGCAAGTTGCTTTCTTTCTCTCTGTGTCTGTCATCTGTAAAACGAATTTAAAACACCCATCTCGTCTTGTCGTGGGGATGAATGGGCTCACGTGGCTGTGGATATCAGGACATCATGAGCCTGCTGATGCTGTGATAATGTCATAATAATGTATATATAGCATCTGAGGGAAGCATGCTCCGGGCCTAGAGAACAGCCAGTGCAAAGGCCCTGAGGCAGAAGCACGCCCACCCTTTTGAAGGAAATGCCATGAGGTCAGAATAGCTGGAACCCAGGGAGCAAAGAGGAAAGGAGTTGAAGTTACCATCAAAAAGGTAGTGGAGAGACCTGCCGAAGCGTGAAAGGCCGGCCAGAGCTCTTATCACTCGGTCATCTGAGCCCGTGACCGACCGATGACTGCCCAGTCAGCCCTGGAGTGTCCTTGCTGACCCTTGCCCCCCAACAGTGCCCAGGGCAGCCCACCCAGGAAAAGGGCAGATGTGTGGCTTATACGCCAGGGCCTGTAGGAGACGGGGGAGGGGAGACTTTCTAAGGAAGCTAGGACAAGACCGGAGCCTTGATCAGGAAGGTGGAGGTGGGGCTGAAGAGAGAGGCCTCACGGCCAAATGGCCAGTTTTGCTCCAGCTCAGACATTGGCTCTGGCTGTGGGACTTGATGTAGGTTAACGAATCTCTCTGTGCCTCAGTTTCCTCATCGCTTAAGTGGAAATAAAATAATATCCACGTCAGCAGGTTGTGGTGAGGACGAAAAGGGTTAAAACCTGTCTGGTGCTTAGACCTGTACTTGCCTCAGGCTCGAGTAATTATTATCTGTTGCCATTACTATCGAGGAGGAAGGAGTAAAGATTCCTGGGGTGCGTTGCAGTATGCCAGAGGCCCTCACACTCCTCTGGAGCAGGGGGTCAAGGACAGGGTCCTGGGAGTGCCCTGGGGGCAGATCACAGCATCTGGGAGGGCCTGGGAAGGCCCTAGCCATCACCTGGAAGGCGGGATGTCTGGCCTCCCAGGAACACCCGATCCTGCTGGTCTAGGCCCCCCCCCCCCCCCCCGCAGGTCCAGCCCTGGAGTCTCAGCCTTGTGGAATCAGATTTAGCAGCCCAGAACACTAATAGAATTTCCTAATCTCATTAGGGAGAAAATCATCTCATTGTGCTGCACACGTCAGGAGGAATCCAAGTTCAAACACTTCATTACTGGGAACTCTGACTTCACCCTTTCTCACTTCTGTGGGGCCCATTTGTAACCTCAAAGGGATTAGCGGGCCAAGGGGCTTATTTGCAAAGTTAAAGGAATTAGCAGACCAGGATGGAGACATTGTAAAGTTAAAGAGATTAGCAGGCGTAGGCCCCTGGGAGTGCCTTGGCAGCTTCCACCGCATCGGATTGAGACACGTCTGCTCACTTCTAGTCTGAAAACAGGGTACAGTGTGGGGCACATAGTGGGTGCTCAGCCAAGACAGGAGAGGGGAAGAAGGGCCAGCCCAACAGACAGCTCATGTTTAATTTATCCCGCTTGAGGGGGTGGAGGGTGAAAACGTATTCTGTCAGCTGTCTATATGAGAGTGCCTGTCCCAGAAGGCCAGATGGGGGTGGGGAACGGCCATTCTTCTTCCTCCACAGGTTAGACTGCATCCTCCTATCCCCTGGTCATCTAGCAAGTTATGGGCAGAGCTAGAACTAAACCCAAGCCCCTGATTCCCAAGTAATTATTCACCCAACCAACACTTATCCAGTGCCAGCCTTGCTGCGTTGAGTTGGAGGCTCCAGGAATATAGCGGTGAACAGACAAGAGCTCTGAGCTCATGGAGTTTACACTGTGGTCAGGAAGACAGATGGCAAACTGGTCAATATTTCCAGATAGCGGTAAGGGTCATGGGACAGAATGTTGCTAGGGGGAGGGTTGGCGATGGCTCTTAGAATACTCAGGAAGTCCTTCCTGAAGAGGTGACATTCAAATTGGCAGGCAAATGACTTGGGGAGCAAGCCACAAAGATACGGAAGAGAAGTGTTGTAGGCAGAGGAAGCAGCAAGTACCCAAGAAGAGTAGGCTTGCCGTGTTCGAGGCATGAGAGGGCCAGGCGGGGTCAGGTGTGGTGGAAACAGCAAGAAGGGATTTGGACTGTGCGGCACCTGTAGGCAATTGAGTGTGGGTTTACTCTAAGATGGGAAGCGTGGGGTGAGAGGAGGAGAGAACTGTCATGACTTGATTCACTTTTTAAGGGAATCCCTTTCTGCTGTGTAGAGAATAGAGGGAAGAGATGATAGACTGCACCAGGGTGGTGTATCGGTCAGCTATTGCTACAATAATGCTGTGTAACAAAGTACCCCGAAAGTCAGTGGCTAACAGTAAGCCTTTATTCTCACGCTCACTTATCTGCAGGTTGACCACGGTTTGACAGATCTAGGTGGGGCTTGGCTGAGCAGCTCTGCTTCGGTCTGCACACTGTGGGGCAGGCTCAGCGCTGCTCCGTATGTCTCTGTGCCGAGGCTCAGGCCGAAAGGGTGGCAGCTACCTGGGGAGGCTGTGTTTACATAGCGGTTACTGGAGCGCAAGAGCAAGGCAGACGGCGTTTAAAGTGCTCTTGCTCACGTCACGTCCACTAACATCCCATTGGCCAAAGCACGTGTGTCATCAGTGGGACAGGGACGGGTCTTCACCCCACAGTGGGAGAGCAGCAAGTAAATACTCACTAACTGATAACTCAGACTATTGCAGAGTGTCAAGGAGGAGAAGAGAAGCTGGCAGAATTTAAGACATGTTTGTGAGTTAAGGGGGCCCTGTGTGTGGCTCCACTGGGCCGGAGCCACTACTGTTACAGCAGCCCCCGCGGCCCTCTCAGGAGCCTCTGCTTGAGTACTTCCCCGACTGGGGAGCTCACTCCCTCCCGAGGCAACATTTCAGGCCATTCCACCGATCGCAAAGGTTGACTTTGGCCTGAGCGCAGTTGGATTTGGTAGCCACCCCAGGCCCTGGCTCTGCCGCCCCGGGGGAGCCCAGGCCATCTTGCTTCCGACCCACAGAGGTCGTAGAGCCTCACCCTTGCGTGCTGAACAGCCCGGTGCCTTGCACAGCCCCGGCTCGGGCTCGTGGACCCTGGTCACGCAGGGCCATGCCGCCGTGGCGGTGTTGTGGGCTCCCCCCGTGGCGCTGAGAGGCGGGGCTCTGAGCCAGCCCAGAGTGCCTGCTGCCGCCTCCCCTCCTCAGACACCACGTCTCCCATCTCTAGACCTGCTTCTTTTACTTACAAAAACGGTGCAGGTGCACTGCGACCAAGTCCCCCAGCGCAGAAGTGCAGAAGTGAAGGGCAACTCCGCCCTCTCCTTGGCCTCCCCCTCTCCTCCCAACCCCAGCCCCCGGAAACACTCCCTTGAACAACTCCGTGTGTGTCCTCCAGACCTTTCTCTTGGCTCTTCCACAAACTGTTCGTCTCAGAGGGGCTCCCGTGGGAACGCACACGGGACTACGTCGTTGTCTTTATTGTCCGTATCCGAGTCCAGAGTTGGGTTGTATCCATAATTGATCTTAGGATTCTTTCCATTGATTAGTTTTGTTTTTATGGTATTAGGAAGCATGCTGCAGTCAACATCGTTGCGTATATATTTTTGGTGCACGTGTATAATTATTTATGAAGGTAGATTGGCTCGATGAGGAACTGCAGAGCCAATTTAACATTTTCTTGGCCAAGAGAGCCAAGCTGCCTCCACAGAAGCTCCCACCAGCTATGTCTAAGCATTGTGCTTTATGCTTCTATTAATGTCACCTTAGAGCACGGGAGATTTTTTTTTTCTGTTTCTTTATGCTCTTGACTCTAGGGACCTTGTGGTCAATTAAGACTCCCAGATTGGTTTTGCATGTCCTAATGTATAATGACAGCATCTGGTTACATGTAGTTTCCTGTCCACGCTCAAGAATCACCACTGACGAGAGCAGATGACGAAAAGGAGAATGAAGGAGATAATGAGTGGCGAGAGGGATGGGGGAGTTATTAACAGGGAGGGAGGTCTCTGGGGGCAGAGAAACCCAGCATCCGTGTCCCATAAGGACCCCCATCCTGTCTCCCTGTGGCCCCCGAGACCCGAGTCCGGGACAGCTGCCCCAGGCCCAGCAGCCTCCCCAGGTTCAGCAGGACCCTGGCGCCCAGACTGATGCCTGTCTGCTGGTTGCACCCAGACCACCCCGTCGGAGGAGCCGGGCAGGCCCCAGATGCTGAACCCCCAGGCTCCAAGTGCCGATGGCTTCGAGGGACCAGGAGAGCGACAGCGGGCGCTTAGCGCAGTCAGTGTTCTCACCAGCGCCCTGGAAGGTCAGCACCCCCGGTGTCATCCAAATGTTCCTCCTTAGCCTGACCTGAGCCAAACATCCCCCAGCTGCTTGGCTTGCCTTGGACATCCCCACAGCTGGCCCAGGCTTTCTGGTGTCTGTTGCCTGTCCGTCCTCACCACGTCTGTGTCTCGTCCAAACCTCCCCCTGGCTGTCCTGGCCTGTCCCAGGTGCTTACCAGTCTCATCCCGTCCTCTCCCAAGCATCCCCATGCCTTCCTGGGACCACCCTGGCCCAGCACGCCTGTTCTCGATTATTCCCAGCCATTCCGTGCCTACCACAGACTATTCCAGGCATCCCACATCTGTCCCGGCCACTCCCACCCTAGGCAGCCCCCATCCATTCCAGTCTGAACTTGGCATCACTCCCCAGTCTTGTTCCCTCCTGTCCCATATGTGTTCATATCTCTTCTGGCCTGTTCCAGGCACCCGCCATCTGTCCTAACATGTCCCAGATGCCCACGTCTGTTCTTCTGTTTTGCGTGTCCTTAGATCTGAACTAGCCTATCTCAGATGTTGTCTCATCCTCTTCAGCTTGTCCCCATGTCTGTGTGAGACTGTTGTCTCAAGGGAGCCCAAATCTGTCCTAATCTGTCTTGTCCCGGTTGTCCCCACATCCATCCTGACCTCCTGTCCCTGTGGCCCTCCACTGTCATATTTCCAGAGTAAGGGGCCAGGACACAAGCCATACCTTTCCTTGGCCTTCTGTGCCCCTCTCACGGTCCCCCTGTCATGTAGCAGCCCTGCCATCTCCCCAGCTAAGTCATGTGTCTTTTCTGGAATACCAAACTATATGTGAGCCAGTCCGCAGAAACAAACCTGCTCACTGGCCACCCCCAGAGTTGGAAGAGTCTCACCGCAAATGTCCACCGTGCTGGACCCGCTTCGCCCAACGCTACCTGATCTGGGAATGCTGCCCGCTGTGGATGTCCATCAAGCAGAGAGTGAAGTTCATGGTCATGGATCCGTTCGCTGACCTCACCATCACTATGTGCATCGTGCTTAACACGCTCTTCATGGCACTGGAGCACTACAACATGACAACGGAATTCGAGGAGATGCTGCAGGTTGGAAACCTGGTAAGGGCCACTGGCTGCCGACTCTCAAATGGGCATCCTAGTGCGAAGGGCTCTTGGCCAGCTGGCTCAGCCTTCGTGGATAGCGAGGGGGGATTCAGAGCACAACAGGATCTTCTGAAGGTGGGAGTCGTCATGGAAAACATCTTGGAGCAGGAAGTGTCAGGATCAGGTTTTAAGGAGCTGAGAGATGTCGACGAGAGTGAGAAGTTGGGGATGAAGATGCCCACGGGCTAGAGAACAAAAGTGAGTTGGGGGAGAACTTGAAATATGCAGGGACGTGAGATACAGCCATTAGTATTGGAGGAGGAGCCTATGCAATAAAAGGCAGTTCTCTTAGGGAAAGGATGAATGGATGGAGAGGTGGGAGGAAGGATAGAAAGATGGATGGATGGATGGATGGATGGATGATGGACTGATGGACTGATGGATAGTTGGGTGTAGTGAATCAGTCAGGCAGAGCCAAATTTGCATTCTGACTCAGCTCTTACTATGTGACCTCAAGCAAATTACTTAGTCTCAGTCATTGGCAAAATAAGGATTTAATTTAATAAATGTAAAATTAGTATGACAATACCAAGCTCATAGGAAGCTAATGAGAATTGAATAAGATAATGTGTGTAATGTGCTTGGCTCAGAGTTTGATAAACAGTAAGCACTCGAAATAAATGATAGCTGTGGTCTGTGGTTATTGTCACTGTTGATGTTATTAAAGAGACTGCCCCTGGAAGTCGGAATGTCTGGGTTCTAATTCTGATGGGTTTTTTTTCCCCTGGAGATCAAATCAGTTCCTACCTCTTGATTCTAAAGATGGGAAACTGAGGCTCAAGAGGTGACATAGTAGTGGCAGAGCTGGGCATGTGACTACTGTCTCCTGACTCTGACAGGCAGGGCCCTACGGGCTCTGCCCAGCTAAGCACAGTCAGCCATTCCCAGGGGGTTCCAGGTGAACTCTGGCAAAGTGTCCAGTGGCCTCTGAAAGGAGCTCCTGGGATCATCACCGAGGTTGGGTGAAGGAGAGGGTCATTCAGCCCAAGCGTTCTCTTACTGCAGAGACCGCCCTATCTTGGTTTCACAGGTGGTGCCCCCCCCACCCCAGGCAGGCAGGTCTCCTACACCATGGACTGTGAGGATTCTCTTCGTTTATAACTTCCCATATCTAGAACTCTAGATAGTTATCTTGGGGTCTACTCAAATTTTTTTCGCAAATGTGAGTCCATTTTGCTATAATTGTACTTTCGTTCCTTCTTCCATGTGCAAATAGAAAGCTATATTATAGTCTGTAGGTGTCTCACGGAACAATTGTGCCTGGCTCGTGTTGGGTGGTCTTCAGGTGGGTTGCAGTTGAAGGCAGTTTTATTGGAATGTGACCAGCTGAGTTGGGCCGAGCAGCGAATCAAGGTGATAAAGAACACTGGTGGCTTCCCTGGATCACTGAGTTGTGACTGAAGTGAAGGTGTGTTAAACTTGGGGCTCTGTTATTAGTAATAAGTCATGTAATTGGATTATAGCTGCGTTGTGTTTCATTTGGATAGCTTTATTGCTGCTACGTAAGGTTTTGATTGTCTTGAAGCTAATATATCCTCAGTGGTTTAAATGTTATATGTAACGAAACAAACCATAAAGATAAGGATGGGAAAATAACCTCGGTATGGGAAAAACCTTTCCAAGCATGTCGTTAAAGACCAATTCCATAAAAGAGAAGATCGCGAGATTTGACTTTTAGCCCATCACTTGGAGAGCAAATGCAACTTTTGTTCCTAACACAGTGAACCAAAAATCCTGATGAGTCTCCTACTAGGAAACAACTAAAAATATAGGACATATTCTTTGAAATGCATATCAAAGCTCATGAGAAAATAACAAAAATCCCCAAGTAACAAAAACAGAAAGGAGCTTAAAAACCATAGCAGTTTACAGGTGAGGTGTTTCTGTAGTTCCCCGGGTGGGGGTCGGGAGCAGGTGATATTGCTGATTTGGGTAATCTGGGGATTTGGATTTCAGTGAACATGTAGAGACAAGACAAGTCTTTAGACATTGTGAGTAGGGGTTGGAACTGAGTAGCCCCATGAGAATATAGCCCTACATTTGGCAGAACAGTGAACCAGAAAAAACTCCTGGCACTGAAACTGGGAAATGATATAGAAGGAAGCTTGTCAGTCTCAGCCAGGACTGAAGAGGAGGAAAAAGTAACCCCTGGAAGCTTGTGACAATGAATTTGGCCTTCTGTAGATGTGGAGTTCAGGTTTATAGCTGAGTGTTTCTGGAACCTATGCCTAAAGTTTAACAGATAAAGTGATCCTATGATATGTTGATATGTTGCTGCAAGAAGCAAGCACAAAACTTTTCTGAAAAGACACACTTTTAACCCAGGCCAAGTGTATTCTCGAAATTACAAAATACACAAGGAAATACCCACTATGAAGAAGAGTCAGCGGACACACACACACACACACACACACGGAGGCTTATCCCCTTAAGAATGTCCCATGATATAACTGTCGAATAGAGATTATAAAGCAAGAATGTTTGTAAAAACTAAAGACATAAAAGAAGGAATTAAAGGGGCTCCTGGGTAGCTCAGTCGGTTAAAGTGACTGACTTTGGCTCAGGTCATGATCTCATGGTTCATGGGTTCAAACCCTGTGTCGGGCTATAGGCTGACAGCTCAGAACCTGGAGCCTGCTTTGGATTCTGTGTCTTCCTCTCCCTCTCTGCCTCTCCCCCACTTGTGCTCTCTCTCTCTCTCTCTCTCTCTCCCTCTCTCTCTCAAAAATAAATAAATAAAACATTAAAAAAAGAAGGAATTAAAAACATAAAAGAATAAGACAGCTTTGGAAAAGAACCAAATCAAATCTCTAGAAATGGAAAACAGTCACTGGGATTAAAATCTCAATATATAAATCAAATAGCACATTCATATAGCTGGGGAGAGAATTAAATTAATATAATTTTAGATCTAAGGAAGTTGCCCAGAATGTAGAACAGGGAAGTAAAGAGACAGAAATTATGAAATCAAGGTTCAGAGACACGGAGTCAGAATGAGAAGGTAAGGCATACAGCTGATAGGAGTTCCAGAAGGAGAAAGTAGGAGAATGGGGGCAAAGGAATATTCAAGGAAAGAATAGGTGAGAACTGATAAAAAGAAATGAACCCTTAGATTCAGGAATTACATCCTGCGCAGGATAAATAAGATATCTAGACATGCAGCACATCAAAAGCAAAGACATCATACAGCAACCAAAACAAGAAAGATTGCCTACTAAAGGAACAACAGTTAGAAAGACGGCAAAGTTCGCAGTTGCTTCAACAAAATCCAGAAGGCAGGGACATAATCATTTCACAATTCAGGGAGAAAACACTAGACACCCTAGAATTCTATACCCATCATCCTACCATTGACAAAGGTATGCTAAACAAAGACCAAGAGCCTACTACACACAGACTGTCTCTCTGAAACAATAACAAAAATTTATACTTCAGAAAGAGGTAAAATGACTGCAGAAATAGGATTTGAAAAGATCCTGAAAGGAATAGTAAGAATGTGGGAAAAACCAAGCAAGCATTGACTGTAAATACAATAATAATAAGGATTGCTGATTGGAGGGTATAAAAAGTAGGAACTAAAATATTGAACAACAGCAGCATCTAAGATAGGCATGGAACAGGGATTGGAGGTAGGATGGCCTAAGTTCATGTACACTATGAAATATTAATTTAGATGTTATGAACTCAAGACTGATTGTTAAAACTTTTTAGGGCAACCACTAAGAGGATAGGAATGGAAAGTCTTAACTGCCAAGCCGGTAGAGAGGAAAATAGAGGAATTTTACAATTTTACAATTCAACCTGATAGAAGGAAGCAAAAGAAAAAAAAATAGAAGCACAAAATAAAATGAAGACGTAGGTCCAAATATACCAGAAATCGCAATAAATAGAAGTGGGGACTGCACTCACCAGTTAAAAGACAGATCGTCACTTTGGTAAAGAAATTACACACAGCTATATGTTTTTTTACAAAAGATGCCCAAACATATTTTGGGAGACAAATCCCTAAAAGGGATTGAAGAAAAAGAAATGGAAAAGAGATAGAACAGTCAAATACTATCAAGAAAATTAATAGAGTTATATTAATACCAAACAAAAAAATACTTTAAAGCAGAAAGTGTTATTGAGGGATAAAGAGATCCAAAACATAAAGATGGAAGAATGATTCACCAGGAATATAGAACTCTAAACCTTCATGCACCAAATTACATAGCTTCTAAATATGTAAAGCAGACAGTGAGATCAATTTAACAAGACCACAATCTTAGTGAGAGGCCACCCTCCATAACTGATGGGTCAAGCTTGCAAAAGATCACCAAGGATCTAGAGGACTTGAATAACAGGAATAAAAAGTTTCATTTATTGAATGTGCAGAGCACAGCACCCAACAATTAAAGAAAATACACATGAAACATTTACAAAATGACCACATTTTATGTCTCAAAGCAAGTTGCAGCAAAGACAGGGTATCATGCATTCTTCAATCTCCAACCACTGTGCAATTAAATTAGAAATATATGTGTCAGAATCTCATTGACTATGCAGTTCCATCTCCAGAAATTTATCCAAGAACAGAACTGGGCAAGATGTTTTCAAACATGTATGTGGACGGATATTTATTATGGCAATGTATTTAATAGGAACAAAAGAATGCCCATTGCAGGGAGATGGTTAAACTACTTATGGCATATCTGTACAGTGGAATATTCCACAACTGTTCAGGAAGGGAGGAAGAAAGGGAGGGAGGGAAGGAGGAAGGAAAAGGGAAGAGAGGGAGGAAGGAAGGAAGGAAGGAAGGAAGGAAGGAAGGAAGGAAGGAAGATGCCATAGATCATGTTTAATTGGTATTGAAGGATGTTTACAAATAATTAAATTTTAAAAGCAAGTTTATGGTTCCATCAGCACTGCGCAGTGGCCTCCCTGCCAGGAGTCAAGGAAAGCACGTCCCCACCCACACAGCCTCTGCCGACCAGATCCCAGTGAGGCTATAAAACAGGCAGAATTGAAGACAGACCCTACCTGGGCCTGGCACTCTTGGCCACTCGCGTCCATCATAGTAAAAGCTGCTGCTGATAACAATAATGGCCCTCTCATAGGAGCCTCTGCCTTGCATCCATTAGCTCTAACCCTTAGAGATCTCCTATGGGGTTGTTATTATCCCCATTTTACATATGAGGACACTCGAGGCTCAGGGAAATGAGGAAACTGGCCCAAGATCATAAAGTGGCAGATCCAGCTTTGAAACCTGGGTCTGGCTGCCATTCTCTGCGTGTCTTAAACCATCAAGCTTTGATCACAAGGCCTTAGAAAACCCGAGCTGGTCCTTTGGAAGGAAGACTCAGGCACCAAAATGTATGCATTTGTAAAGCAATGGTTCACAAGCTTAGCCGGATGTTAGCGTCACCTAGGAAGTTAAAAACAAAAACAAACAAAAGACAACTCAATACCTGGGCTGCACTCCAGTCCAATTTAACTAGAATTTCTGGGAGTGGGACCCAAGCATCAGTATTTTTAAAGCTCCCCAAGTGCCTCAAGTTTGAGAACCAGTGCTCGAATCACCTGGCAATCTAGTCAAAATGCAGGTTCTGCTCGAGCAGATCGGGGCTCTTCAAGATGCTGCGTGTCTAAAGAGCTTCCAGTGATCACTCACTCCCCCAAGAGGCATTCCCCAAGAGCCTCTGCTGTCTTTTTCTTCTGACTTCCAATGCCAGCTAATATCTGCTCTCTTGCGGCCAGAATAGCCTTGCACCCGGGCAAAGTGAGGCAGGGATCTTTCCTGAACTCCTTTCCCAGAAATGAGCGTTAGCATCCGTGGGTCTGTCGAACGGGCCTTAAGAACCCACCTACCCTGGCGTGCTCGGGCAGGTGATGGGGGAGACCAGAGGGCCAGCCGGGGTCAGAGGAAGGGGCTTCCCAGGCCCCACCCTTAGGGGTTCCCAGGGAGACCCAGTGCAGGAAGTGTGGCTGGCAGGACACCGGGCACTGTAGGAGCTGAAGGTCGGAAGCCCAACCATTTGTGTGTTTATTCGACAAATATTGGTGGACTGCCCGCTGGCTGGGCACTGTTCTTGTTGCAGTAAGACAGAAACGGTCCCTCCTGTGGAGATTCCAGTCTAGCCAAATCCGCAGCCACATACACAGTATGTCGGATGGTGGTAAGTGAGGGAAAGAAAAATGGAGCAGGGAAGAGGGATGAGGAGTTTGGTGGGAGGGGGTCATGATTTTAAGCATCAGGAAGCCTCATCCATCAGGTGGCTTTTAAGCCCAAACCTGAAGGGAACGAGCCCGGTGATTGGGGGAGGAGGGGATGGCCCAGGGAAAGGGAGCGGCACATACAAAGGCCCTGAGGAGGGAACAGCAGGGAGGAGACCAGCGTGGCTGGAAGAGCAGGAGGAGAATGGAGTCAGGGGGATGGAAAGGTTCTGCGTACAGAACCCGGAGACCGGCTTGGGTGCTGAGGAAAGGGGCAGAAGAACCCAAGGATGTCTCCCCACATGTGAGGGCAGCCCAGGCATTGGAGCTGAGGCTGAGAGATGTGGGGGGCCCTCCCTTCCCCAAGACCACAGCTGGTGGGGGAACAGTTCCCTCTGGGACCGCTGAAGTCATGGGGCCCGCCCACCTGCCATCTGGTCCCCGCTCCACCCACCCCACCGCTGCCCCACCCCCCACCCTGGCCAGTAGCAATCCCTGCCCCCAGCCCACCCCTTATCCAGACAGCAGGGGGAGGGGCTGATGCAGGTACCCCTCCGTCTCTCCTTTAGGCTCAGAGCCCCCTCAGGGTGCCGAGGGCTAGGTGATCCCCTCCTGTTTACTGACCCCGGCAGGCTACCTCAGGCTCCCATCCCTGGCCTCTACCTCCCTCACAGCTGCTCAAGCCCTGGTACTGTCCCCAGGGGTGGTCTGGCCCCTCACCCACAGAACGCCCCAGTGCCTCCTCACTGCCCTCACAATAACCCCCTCAGCTCCAAGAAGGCGCCAACTTCCTGCCAGCCGTGCCTGCCCAGGCCATCCCCACCTCCAGGAGCCACGTTCCTGTCGAGGCAGCGGGCACATTGCAGAGCAGTTGGTCATGATTACGGCTGCCTGGCCCACCACGCGGTGGGCTCCTGGACCGTGGGGCTCTGCTGGCCCAGGCTGGGTGGCTCCGAACTGTGTCAACGAACCAAGGGAAACCCAGCCTCTGCCTCCTGGAGACTTTCTTCAGGAGGCAGAGGCGGTTCCTCCAAATCTTGAAGCACAACACTGCGTTCATTTCCTGCTTCTCGAAGGTACTAGCTACGCGTCCCCGAGCACATTACTTAACCTCTCTGTGTTTCCATTTCCTCGCCTGTAAAATGGGGATAATGATACTTTCCTCGTCGAGTTGTTGGTTGGGTTAAAAGGAGCGTTCCAGCCCGGGGCTGGCACATTGTCAAGGCCTCAAGAAGGGGGGGGCTGGCTGTTACTGCAGTGACGAGAGTTCAGTGCGTGAACAAGGCAGAGCAGGAACAGCAGGGGCAAAGGCCCCGAGACATGAGAGCCCTGAGTGTTGGCGGGAATGCGTGTACTTGGCCCTCGCGGAGGGAGAGCACTTCGGGCGGTGACACGGGCTGGAAGGTGTCAGGCTGGGTGGTGTCACCCCCACCTTGGCCTCCCCTGCCCCCAGGTGCCTCCTAGAGCTGTGAGTCCGCCTAGAGCCTGAGGCGCGCCCAGCTGTTTCTGAGGGCCAGGCCAGCGGGTCGCGGGTGGTGAGCTGAAGAGGGAGCTAGGGCCGCAGGTATCCCCGAGGGGCTGGGCCGTGGCCGAGCAAGCACCCACTGGTAGCCGGGGTGCAGCCAGAGCTGGCACCCCGGGGGGGGGGTGCCCCCGGGGTTGCAAGAGTCAGAAAGCAGGGTGCCCCTCCTGGCCAGAGGGTCTTTCCAGCCCAAACACTGGGCACCCCGATCTGTGTGCCTCCCCAGGTCTTCACGGGGATCTTCACGGCAGAGATGACCTTCAAGATCATCGCTCTGGACCCCTACTACTACTTCCAGCAGGGTTGGAACATCTTCGACAGCATCATTGTCATCCTGAGCCTCATGGAGCTGGGCCTGTCCCGCATGGGCAACCTGTCAGTGCTGCGCTCCTTCCGCCTGGTACCCGGCTGGGCCCGCTGCAGGGGGGTGGGGTGAGGGCCCGGGGCACTGAGGTCACCACTCAGTTTCCTCTGCTCGGACCCATCGTGCCTTCACCCAACAGCTATTTGCTGGGTACCCCGGCGCTGGTGACGTGGGGGGTACAGAGAGGGGCAAGATCGGAGAGGTTCCTCTGGGGGGACTATTGGGGTGGACGTCCTGACGACTTGCAAAGCTCTTTGTGGCTCACCGTGCCTCCTTTAGTCCTCATAGAATCCCAGGACAGGAGCTAGTATTACTGCATACCCATTTCACAGATTAGGAGAGCAAGGCTTAAGTGAAACGAATTTCCCAAAGCCACGTGGCAAGGAACAGGTGGGAGCCGGGTCTGCCGACAGCTCCCCTGGGGCTCTGCCCTCCTGGTTTCAGGGTCAGCATGTGGGAACCTCTAATGCACAGACAAATCATCTGGGGATCTTGTGAAACCACAGACACTCATTTAGTAGGTCTAGGGTGATGCCAAACTGCTGGTCTGTGGACCACTCTGAGTGCAGAATGCCTGAGACGTCCACGCAGGGGGCTGGAGGAGATCAGGGAAGGCTTCCTAGAAGAGGTCTGGGCAATGTTGGGTTCACTGGGGGCTTGGAAGGCAGGATGGTAGGGGCAGTCGAGAAAGTGGAAGCTATGAGTTCTAACCCCGACTCCGCTGCCATGATCCAATGCACGCAGACAAGTTGCCGCACCTTTCAGGGTTGGCTTCTTCATCTGTCCAAGGAGGTAAGTGCCGGCCTCATGTGGTTTTTGGGAGCTCTGAGTGAGGTGAGCCATCCTAAGCACGGGCCTGGCACAGCAGGTATCCAGTAAGCGCTAAGCGCCTGCCCCCTCTCTCCGTGATAACTGAGAGGAGAGAAGGTTGGAGGCAGTTGGGCAAATCAGAGATGGTTTGACCTGATGAGGATGAGTCTGGAAGAGGAAGGACATTCCATGCTGGAGGAATCTACTGGGAAGTTCCTGGAAGTGAGCCTGAGTCGGAAGCCGGTGTAGGGATGAAGAGTAGGGCTGATGGGGGGGAGGGGGGTGGTGATCTGGACACGGTGACCTGACTCCCAGAGCAGCGCCCAGTGAAGTTGCCCTCAGGCTGTAGAGAGGAACAGCAGTGTCCGCTCTTGGGGAAACGTGCCCACAAGCTCCCTGGGTTTTCAGGCGGGAGCTAGTAGGGCAAGGGTGTCCGTGGGCAGCGGGACAATGACGCCTCCCTCCCCAGCTGCGTGTCTTCAAGCTGGCCAAGTCGTGGCCCACGCTGAACACCCTCATCAAGATCATCGGGAACTCAGTGGGGGCGCTGGGGAACCTGACGCTGGTGCTGGCCATCATCGTGTTCATCTTCGCCGTGGTGGGCATGCAGCTCTTTGGCAAGAACTACTCGGAGCTGAGGCACCGCATCAGCGACTCGGGCCTGCTGCCTCGCTGGCACATGATGGACTTCTTCCACGCCTTTCTCATCATCTTCCGCATCCTCTGTGGGGAGTGGATCGAGACCATGTGGGACTGCATGGAGGTGTCCGGCCAGTCACTGTGCCTGCTGGTCTTCTTGCTTGTTATGGTCATTGGCAACCTCGTGGTAAGTTGGCCACACATACAGCACACACACACTCACCCGCCCGGTCACCCATCTGTCCATTCACTTAGCCTTCCTTCCATCCATCCACTCGTTCACTCGGCCTTCCATCAAACCGTCCATCTACCCATCAGTCTCGCATCATCCCTTTACCCGTCCATCCATCCCCCTGTTCGTTACCTGTCCTTTCGTCTGTCTCCTCATCCACCACCTCTGTACCCATTTACTCATCCACCTACGCGCTGGTCACCAGTCCATCGATTCACTTATCCGCTCATTCTTCCAACCCTCTGCCCGTCCATACGCCTCCCGACCCAGCCACCAGGCTACTTACCAGTCACCCACCCGCCAACTCGCCCGTCCATTTGTCCACCTCTCTGTCATTCTGTCTACCCAGTTACCAGTCCTATCTATTCATTCACTCCTCCGGCCATCCCCACTTCCTCCTTCTTTTACCCCTCCACTTCTCTGCCCATCCAAACCCATCCATCAACCCCTATTCGTTCATAAACACACACGCACACCCCTACCTATTCATCCATCCATCTGTCCATCCATCCATCACCCACATTCTTACTCTCTTATCTGTCCCTCCACTCATCCATCTGGCAACGCACTCATCCATTCACTCATTCACCAGTCCTATCCATCCACCCATTATCCGTCCAGCTCTCTCCTTACTCACTCACCGATCCATCCATCCATTCACATCACTTTTCATTTGCTTTTTCCTTCAATCACCCACCTATTTACCTGTTTGTTTATTATATACTCGTTTTATATCCCTTAACTTATTTATTTATTCATCTACCCGCTATTATATTAGTTATTTACGACCAATGATGTATCACATCGTTTTTCAGTTCAGCTTAACAGCCATTTACTGAGCCCCTGCTGCATACAAAATATTGTGGCAGATGCCGTTGGGCATGCAGAGGTGAATGTGGCCCTGACATTGCTCACCAACGGGAGAGTGGGGAAGTGGAGAGTTCAAACAGGCCGGAAATAACTGTCGATCTGGTTAGAAGGATCAGAGGCATTAAGGAAGAGCCCATGGGCACTGGCCCCCTCCAGCAGGGGAAATCAAGGAAGGCTTCCTAGAGGAGGATTTGGAGCAGACCTGACAGGTGATGCTAGAGTGGGAAGGAGCGGAGGGAGTAAAGCACAGGTGTAGCAGGTGGCGGCCCAGGTAAGGCAGGGCCCATGGGAGCTCGTATGTCATCCTGGGTAGCTCTGCTGGCAGTCCCTGCCACCCTGTCATGAGGGACCCAGGCCTTTGTTCCCATGTCCACCTGTCTGTCCTAGGACATGTGCTTCTTGCCTTGTATCTTTAAATGTGGGGGATTCTGGAGTTGAGAGAGATCAAAATTCCAAATGCCAGAGAATGAGCTCTTGGAAGAGGCAAGTGAGCGGTTCAGGAAGAAGTCACTGTCCGCTGCGGACATGAAGCTACCTGCCTGAGCACACAGGTGGTCCGTACGTGCTCAGACATCACACCCGCACGGTCTGACTCCTGCTGTGTGGGCCGTGTAGACTCACAGTATAGGGCTTGTGGTTGGCTCAAGTACCGTGGGCTGTAGGCTCCAGAGCCCTTCCCCAAGCCTGCCCGCTTTCTCCTCCAGTGTGCCCTAACCATGCAAGGGTGGGCCCGGCTCAGGTTGGGATCAGGCTTCCCCCAGCCCCACAGGTGGAGCCCAGAGAGGGGGCAGGGCATCGGTGCACAGGGCACCCCCCTCCTTTCCTTCTGCTGGCCGCCCCTCAGGATGGAGCCTCACTGAGCCCTGGCCCAGCCCCGGGGCCACCAGACTGTGTATTCCAAGGAGGACGCGGGTATGCCAGGCCCGCTGCCCTCACACATACAGCCCTGCGATTTCCTAGCGGATCTGCCTGGGGATGAGAAGATTAGAGGCCGCTGGAGGAGGGAAGCTAACGCAGCCCACACAGCCCCCACCCCGGTCGCCTCAGGAATTGGGCCGCTGCCGGGCGTGGGTGGAAGCGAGATTGCCATTGAAATGGGAAGTCATGATCAGGCAGGGGCTGGGGAGCGGCAGCGTGATTGACGGGGAAAGCACTGGAAGAAACCAAGCCTCAGAAGCAGGCCACAAGGGAGGACCTGGTGCCTGGTAAGGGTGGACAGGGCTTCCCAGGCACCCCCCCTCGCTGCCCCCCAGCCTAGACCCCAGATACCTGGAGGCGAGGCACGGGCGAGGGCAGAGGGTCCGGGCTGGGCAACTGGGAGCAGAAGCAGGCCAGGCCTAGGCCAGTGTGGCCGAGGCCAGGGGCCAGGCCAGAGGTCAGTGTAGACAGCAGCCCTGAATCACATCACGTGCCCCACCCCCCCAGGGGTGACATGAAAAGGGCTGCCTGGTGTCAAAAGTGATCATCTCCCCATGTAGAATGCCAGATCCTGCTTCTCAACCTTCCCATACTGTCCTTGTGAATGTGCACTCCTTAAAGGCGTGTTTCTGACTCCCGGCGCTCCAACTTGACTGCTGCTTTCTTCAGAATTCTCATCCCTAGCTCTCTGGCTGGCACGAGGCATGTCTTAGGGGCTTGTGAGAAGCCAGAGAGGGGCCCAGAGTGGGTTACTAGTGAGAACTGCACACACATCGTCACACAGCTCCCTGCCGTGGGGGCCCCCGTTGAGGGAACTCCCTTCTGGGGGCAGCTGGGAGGAAAAAGCACCAAGCCCCCCCCCCCAGGTGGGGAGGTTGTGTCTCTGGCCTGTCAGCCTGACGACACGCGTGGGAACAAGCCCACCACCATTTTCACTTACCCTCCACGAGGCTGGGAAATGGACCCACGGCCACCCTCTTGTCACTCAGCAAAAGTGCTCTCTTTTTTTTTTTAACAAAAGCTAAAGCTTTGCACTTGCAGGATGGTTTAACAGCGAGCAATAGTCCAGACCATGCAAAGAGAGACGGGTTTTGCACACCTCACTTAAGGAGTCTCTTAAGGACACAGGTCCTTAAGCAGAAGCCCCAGATTTTCAGGTGTCGAGCCAGTTCAGGGGCCCATCACCAGCCCCTCCTTCGCCAACAGGTGTAGAGGTCCCTTCCCAGGAAAGTCTCCGGGAATTCTAGACTGCTTCCGGGTGGGATTCTGTCTTGTCCCTGGTGATCCCAGACTGGATCCCACTTCCCAGGGAGCAACGCTGTGCCCCTCCTAACCCCACAGTCCCCCATTACTCCCAAGGTAGCAAGGCCCCGTCTGCAGGCCCCGTCTGGATGAAGCCATGGTTCTCCCATTGACCCTGGGCCTGAATGCCTTCAACTCAGACTGTATCCGAGCCCTTGGGAAAAGGGATGGGAATTGGTCTTTCATTTATAGCCAAACTCACTATGTTCAAGGCAACTGGAGCGTTAGGATGAGGGCCCAGGGCTCGCGCCCAGAGCTGTTTGCCGCGGCAGTCCTTAAGGTCTTTCGGCCTCAGTTTCCCCATAACGGACCCAAGGCCGAGTGCCTCTGGTGTGGCGCCCGCCTCGATGAGCCGGATCTGTTGCCTCCACAGGTCCTGAACCTCTTCCTGGCTTTGCTGCTCAGCTCCTTCAGTGCAGACAACCTCACGGCCCCCGACGACGACGGGGAGATGAACAACCTCCAGCTGGCCCTGGCACGCATCCAGCGCGGCCTGCGCTTCCTCAAGCGGACCACCTGGGACTTCTGCTGTGGGCTCCTACAGCGGCGGCCTCAGAAGCCCGCGGCCCTTGCCGCCCACGGCCAGCTGCCCCGCTGTGTGGCCACCTCCAGCTCCCCACCCCCACCGCCCCCAGAGCCAGAGAAGGCGCCTCCGGCCCGCAAGGAGACACGGTTTGAGGAAGACAAGCGGCCAGGCCAGGGCACCCCGGGGGATACAGAGCCTGTGTGTGTGCCCATTGCCGTGGCTGAGTCAGACACAGATGAGCAAGAGGAGGAGGAGGAAAACAGCCTGGGCACAGAGGAAGAGTCCAGTAAGCAGGTGAGTCCCCCCCCGCCCACCTGTGCAGCACCTGCGCATACAGGGCCCAGGGCTCTGCTGTCCAGGGATCCCAGCCGCGCTCAGAGCAGCTGCCCCAGCAGGAATGGGATGGAGGTAGACGACAGGCCACTCCCAAAGGGCAGCCTCACACAGGGGTGCTGAGGCCAGCTGTCAACCCTCTCTTCCCAAGCCAGCCCGGAGGGGACCTGGGGACGGGCTACTGTCCATCATTCATCTGATGCTAGCCGTGAGAGCTGATCGCACGGAAAGGGGAACCAAGGTACGGCAAGAGAGAGGCTTGCTAGGAGTTCCTCATGCACCTGCGACAGGGCCAGACATCCTGGACCCCCGACCAGAATGTCCTAGTGGGGAAGGAGTGCAGTCTCCTGACCTCGCCACTGCCCTTTCCCCTCCTCCCGGGCCCAGGGCTAACTCTGAGATTTAAAAATAAGCCTCCCTGAGATGGCAGGTGTCAGAGACAGCACTATCTTATCTCCCAACCTGTTATTTTTAACACTTAGGACCAGAGTCTGGACAAAAGAGACGGTGCCCCCCGCCCCCTCAGTTTTCCCGTGGCCTGAGCCAGGCTCAGATGGCTTCTCCTTATGTGTTCAGGTCAGACAGTGAGTGGTTCTCTGTCCGGTTGGGCCCGTCCTGGCTGCTTCATTTAGGCCTGCCCTGAGCGGCTTTGCTGTGAGGAACAACGGTTCCCCGTGTGTAGAAGTGAATCTGAGGCTTCGGGCTAGCTTCCACAGCTTTCTGCCTCCCAGTGGTCCCGGAGGCCAGCTTCTGCCCCTTGGGTCAGACCAGGCTGCGGGACCATGACAGTATGAGTTGGGAGAGGGCAATGTGGGTGTCGCCAGGACCACGGCCTCCCGTTATCTCCAGGATGCTCCTTTTCCTTTTCCTTTCCTTCTCTTGAGCCTGTTGACTCTGGCTCCCTGGTGTGTGTGTGTGTGTGTGTGTGTGTGTGTGTGTAAGGAGTGCCCTGGGAACTCATGGGAGAAGTCAGCGTATCCTTCCTAAGTGGAGTTGCCAGCATTTTGGAGTTGGGCATCACAGCCCAGCTGCACCCTTCCAGGGAATGGGAGGAGGGGGAGATTTATGCCAGGCTGGCCAGGAGCCTCCCAGCGGCCCGCTTCCGGCCCTGGAGGCCCTTGATCTTCAGTGAGAGGAGGCCCCATGAAGAGGGCAGGAGGCAGTGTTCCAGTCGCGTAGGCAGGGCCCTGGAAAACACTCTGGCTGGGTGGCTCACGGGCTGGGGGTCTCTTCAGCAGGAATCCCAGCCTGTTTCCGGCAGCCCAGAGGCCCTCCCAAAGCCCAGGGCCTGGAGCCAGGTGTCAGAGACCCCCTCCTCCGAGGCCGAGGCCAGTGTGGCTCAGGCAGACTGGCGGCAGCAGCGGAGAGTGGAGCCCCCGGCCCCAGGGTGCAGTGAGGTAACGCACACCTTTGTCCCTGAAGCCGGCCGGGTGCTGCCGCTTGGACTGGAGCCAGGCCGTGAGAGGCCCTGGCACACGCCTGCATTCGCTGGTGGGAACCGTAGCCGCTGTCACAGGCAGTGTGGGAAACCCGTCGGCGGAGGGGAACGTGGGCAGGACGGGGGAGGGATGGCTTGGGGCCCAGGGCTTCCGGGAAATTCTGGAAGCAGCCAGCCGAGACCCCTGATGCAGGACTAACCCTACACCTCCCTGTGTTCACCCCTCCTCACTCGGTTCCTGTGCTTTGCTCCTCTCTGCCAAACGTTTGTCCTATGAATTACCCCACCCCAGGGAACTTCAGGGGGCCCTGAGAACAAGTTCTTGGCACATTGCCCACCCTCCTTGACACGGGCAGGAGCCCTCTGGTTTGCCACAGACCCCACTTGCCTGACTTCATTCCAGCACCTGCCTGGCCCCTGTAAGCATTGGAGTCGGCAACCTCTGAGCTAAGGGACCATGGCTCTGCCCACTACGCCCCCGACCCTGCACACCCACCCCCACTCACCACGGAAGGGGGAGGTCAAGCGTTCAGAGACAGCGCTCCATGGCTCTGGCCCTGCAGCCTGGGCCTGGCCGGCAGCTGTGACTTGCCCCAGCAGAGCACTGCCCGTTTTGCCGGGTCCCTGTCACGGGATGGGCTCGGGGGAGGCCTCGCGATCATGGTCATCTTTGGAGCACGAGCGCCCGCTACAGTCTTCACCCTGACGGTGCGGGTCGCACTTCTCCCCTGGAGGGTCTGACACAGAAAGGCACCTGGAAACAGGAGGGGCACAAAAGTCGCAGAGAAGGGGGGGGCTCTCGTACTGGAATGTTGAAACGTCTTCCTTTCCTCAAATCAGTTCGTGGCGGGACCCATCAAAGGGGGAGAGAGAAGTGGGCTGGGTTTTCCTGGGAGAAGGACCCCTCATCTCACCTGCGGCGGGGTCCTGAAGGCTTGGCTCCCACCGGATGCCCCGCGGACTTTACGCAGCTCCGGTGTCTGAAAAAGTAGCACAGAGACCTCCTCGGGCTCGTGCCTTTCCCAGCTCCGCGGCATAGCGAAGCTGGGGGCAGAAGGAGGAAGCCCTCCAAGGCACAGGGACCCCAAAAGGGCCACGGCTCCACCCTACACCCCGGCCCTCTCGCCTTTCCCACCAGCGTCCAGCCCTTCCCCATCACAAACACCAAAACTTAAGAGGACTGTGAGAAACCAGAGGAGTGAGTCACGGGAGGAAGGGAAGAGAAGGCGGCTTCAGGAGCAGAGGCAGGCCCGGGAACTCAAACCAGCTCATCTCCAGGCGGAGCTGGAGATGCGGGCTTGCCCACTAGCTGGCGGCGTAGATGGGATCCGAAGCCATTGAAGGCTTCCCTTCCTTCTCAGAAGCCCCTGCCTCGGCCGTGCCATGGCTGTCTGTGGAGCGGGCTCCTAGAAGCAGAGTCTGAGACAGGCTTCCTGTGCAAATGATTTACCGAGGGAGCGCCCTCAGAGAAGCCGATAGGGAAAGAGATGGGAGAAGCAGGGTGAGGCCAAGGAAGAAGCTGCGAAAGGCCAGTGCTGGATTCGAGCCTCAGCCTGGTCCGCTGGGAGCCCTGGGGCTTGAGCTGCACATGGCCTTGCCCCACCCCAAGGCAAGGGGCTGGCCTTCTGTGTTCCCATAGCGGTGCAACACTGTCAGCCGCCCCTGGCTTGGGCCGTAGCCCCCACGCCGTTAGCAGGGACGGCCGCCCCCGGCTGAAGACCGTGCTCTGGAGAGGGAGCCAGCTAAGTGGCCGGCGTCACGGTGCCGTGGCTACGAGGGAACCGGGCAGGGCACCAGCAGGCTCCACTACTGCGCCCCTGCACGCTGGAACCCACACGAGACTAACACAGACACTCACGAGGGCAGGCTGCGCGCGCGTGCCCGGCTATAATCAGGTTATGCAAGGTCAGGGCAGCAGAACCCCGCCTAGCGGGGCAGGGACGTTTCCAATCTTTTCTTGCTTTTACTCCAGACTCTCCCTGTGAACTGGGTGAGAAGTGCGCGCTGGGTTGCTGGCCTGTTCTCTGCGTGTCTGACCCCACACCTGTATGTGCCTGTGCTCCTGGTCCTGACTCTGTTCCCCTTGTGGCATGTCTGTTGGCTCTGTGTGCCAAGCCACTACCGTGTATCCTTGGCCGGATGTGTCGGTGTTGCTGCCCGTGTCCGTTTGTTCCCAGCTGGATGCATTTCCCGTCCCCAGTGCCTTCCCTCCCCACACACCCCCTGCACCCCACACTAGACTCCAGCACAGACTCAGGACCCCCGAGGGGCCTCAGTTCAGCCCGGGGCAGGTCCCCACCCGCCCACGCACCCTGGGCTCAGATTTCCAGGGTGTGTAATGGAAAGTAGTCTGGGCACCTTCCCTTAGGGAGCCCCCGGCTGCCCCAGACTCTGGGCTCCAGGCTGGAGGCTTCCTCATGGCCCTCACCCACCCCACCCCACACCCCTGCCCACAGACTCAGGAGGACAGTTACTCAGAAGGGAGCACAGCAGACATGACCAACACTGCTGACCTCCTGGAGCAGATCCCTGACCTGGGTGAGGATGTCAAGGACCCAGAGGACTGCTTCACCGAAGGTACTGCCCGGCGTGGCCCTTCGCCCCGGCCTCTGCCCCGCCCAGAGGGCTACTGGACGACCAGTAGCGATTTGGGGCCAGGGGCCATGTGGCTCCGCACCCTGTCCCTGATGCTTGCCCTCTCTACCCCATTCCTCGTGACCCCAGGGCCCCTCCTCGTGCCCAGGACTTGAATCACGGCAAGTCTGCCCGCGGAGTGCTGGGCTGGGCAGTGTGGGTCAGCGGCACCGAGGACCAGCGACGTTTCGTTGGTAGTCGTAGTGACACTGTGTTGGTAGCACGGCAGGGACGCCATCGTCTTCACCTGTGCCCCCAGGTGGGCACGGTGCCCGGCACGCAGTGGGCCTTCTGTAAATACCTGTGGGTGTGACCTGTGGCCGTGCAGGTCGCCGGCGTCTGTAACTCTACGGGTGGGTGGTGTATTCGCCAGGCGGCTGGGGCTAAAATGAGAGCTCGCCCTCCACGTGGCCTGTCATCTGGGGCTTTCAGTGAGCGGTCTGCCCTTCCCAAGGTTCAAAAACTGCAAACATGGACAAGGCCCAGGGACAGAGCGCCCCAGAGCACCCCAGGGGTTCGGGAATATTTCCCCAGGGGGAGAGTTTCCCAGATGAGCAGAGGAGAAGCAGGAGCCCATCCCAGCCCCAGCCTTCCCCCCACCCCAGACCTGCCAGGCCCTTTAGCCACTCACTGGGTGCCCAGTCCACGCGGCCTTTCCCTGGAGTTCTTGCTGAGCGTGGGCCCCGAGGACAGCACCACGGTGCTTCCTGCCGTCCACCACCCCCGCCCGCCCCGTTCACTACTCCACGTCATACCCTCTTTCTCTCAGTCACTCCTTCCACCATCCGACCTTCCGCCATCAGGCGTGGGCATTGGCAGGCCCCGGCCTGGGCCTGACCCCTCCCCCTCCCCACCCCCGCAGGCTGCGTCCGGCGCTGTCCTTGCTGCGCCGTGGACACCACGCAGGCCCCGGGGAAGGTCTGGTGGCGGCTGCGCAAGACCTGCTATCGCATCGTGGAGCACAGCTGGTTCGAGACATTCATCATCTTCATGATCCTTCTCAGCAGCGGAGCACTGGTACCCTCCTGGGGATGCAGGGTTGGGCAGAGAGGGATGGAGGAGGGGAGGAGGGCGGGGAAGGGAAGTCTCCCGCTGGAGAGGCTGGGGAGGAGACCGGAAACTGGAGCAGAGCCTCTGCTGAAGATGTGCTTCCCCCCCCCCCCCGGGAGCGGGAATCAGCCCACAAACTCCCAACACCAGGGCACGTACGGAGGTCAGAGCAGGAAGTGCTCACAGAGGTCATCTTTCCAGACCCCTGTGTCCCACAAAAGGGGGGTGATTTGCCCCCAGTTCACAGCACCCAGCTGGCATAGGTCGCAGGTCACCAGCCTCCTACCCCCCAAGCTCCGGTGACACACCCAGCTGCAAACAGCCCCGTCAGGCCGTTTCAGTGCAGTTAACAATGCTGGCTGATGTGACACTGGTAGTTTCACTTATTCCACGTGTTCTAGGGTGAGAGGCCGTGCTCTGCAGTCTACACAGTATCACTTGGATCCTGACGATAACCCTTTATAAAAACGTTAAATAACTTGCCTAAGGTCCCACCTCACTCAGCAGCAGACGTGGTATTTGAACCCAGGCGGTCAGATTCCAGAGTCCTTTGTCTTGACCTTCTGTTCGTTCAAGAGGCCTCTTCTAAGCTCTCCTTGTATCTAGGCCTATGAGCCATGGGGGGCAGCAAGAGGAGGAGACCCCAACCCCAGCCTCAGTGGCTCAGAGTCTAGTTGGGGAAACCAGATTCAGTAGGTTTGGGGTAGAGATCAGCTCCAGAGAGACAACGGAACAAGAATGGAGTAAATGGCTGGGAGGTCAGGGGGACTGGAGCGATCAGGAAGATTCCCTGGAGACAGCAAGTGCAGCTGGACCGTGGAGGACAAGGAGGTTTGACCAAGCACCCGATTCTGACCTCTCAGTCCTTCTAGGAGGAGATGGGACACCCCTGGAGAGAGTTCTAGAAGATGCTGGTGAGCAGGGAGACAGGTGGTCAAGCAGGCAGAAGAGATAGTAACTTTCCTGGCCCAAGGGAGGAAGCGCTTGCTATTGCTGGGGAGGTGAGAACCCCATGGATGAGTAGCAATCAGGGAATGCTTTGAACTATAGAGCGAGAGAGAGGGGCACTTTGACCCAAGGCTATGTGCCTCCACTCTGTGCTGCCTCCTGCGGGGGCAGGCCATGGGGAGGCACTGCGGCTGTCACTCCTAAATCTCTGGGCCCACCCCATTCTGTACTGCCCTCCCCTGTCCCAGAGTGGGCCTGGAGCCATGGCTTGCAGGCTGCATGCTGTTTTACCATCGGCAGCTAGAGCCAAATCTCTGTAGGCTTCAGAGAAGGATGATTTGACAATATGTTAACGAGTTTTGTTTTTAAACAGCCACAAACAAGGGCAGCCAGAGCCATGTAGTCTGGGCTGTGGAGGAAAAACTCAGCCTGGCATAAGTGAGGAGGAGTTTTGGCAAGCAAATGGTGAATCTAATCAGGGTAGACAGCCAAGCACAGTTTAAAAAAAAACCACGTCGATGATATATTGAGAAAAAGAAGTCTGAGTGTGTTATTTAAAGTTATAAACTTGTTTAACAGAAAGCAAACTATATATCCCTTCCAAACTGTTGGAGGGAATTTTCTTTTAAAGAAAACAGAGCTCTTACAGCAAAAGATAGGAGAAAAAAGAAGGAACAAGGAAACATGAAACCAGGAAACAGAAAATAATATGGCAGAGGCAAAATCAAATATGTGCTTTAATAATAACAGTAACTGGATAAAATTCATCTTTTAAAAGGAAAGGACTCTGAATGGATTTCTTTTAATACTTATTTATCTATTTTGAGAGAGAGAGAGCACAAGCAGGGGAGGGGCAGAGAGAGAATCCCAAGCAGGCTCCATGCTGTCATCGCAGAGCCCTTGATCTCACGAATAATGAATTCACGACCTGAGCCAAAATCAAGAGTCAGATGCTTAACTGACTGAGCCTTCCAGGTGCCCCTGAATGGATTTAAGACAAAAACAGGGGCACCTGGGTGGCTCGGTAGGTTAAGCATCCGACTCCAGCTCAGGTCATGATCTCACAGTCCATGAGTTCAAGCCCTGCGTCAGGCTCTGTGCTGACAGCTCACAGCCTGGAGCCTGCTTCCGATTCTGTGTCTCCCTCTCTCTCTGCCCCTTCCCTGCTCATGCTCTGTCTCTCTCTGTCTCAAAAATAAATAAAAACATTTAAAAACAAAACAAAACAAAAAACCCTTCCACTATGTGTTTTTAAATGACAAACCAAAATGGTGTCACTCAGAAATATTAAATGTAAAATAATAAGATATATCAGGCAAATGTAAGTACAATGACTACAAAACTAGAGTGTTTTTGTTTGTTAACATTAAGCAAGGTTTAACTCAACATAAGAAGCTTGAGATAAAACCAAGCAGATCCAAGCTATAATTAAAAAAAAAAAACTATTATAAATATATTTTTGCTTGGGATTGCATAGCACTTATATCAAACAAAAACCATTAGAATAAAAAGACAAGAAAAAAGTGGCAACAGTGTAACAGTACAGGGAGATTTTACCACACTTTTATTAGTTCTTGACAAATCACATAGAAAGAACAAAACAATGAGAGATCTAAAATATATGTATATATAGTTAATTAATTTTATCTAACCTAATAATAGAAATAATAACATTTAAATAGCACCCACTATGTACCAGACCCTGTTGTAAGCATTTTACAAAGATTCATTCATTTGATTCTCACAATAACCCTAAGAGATAAGTACTAGTATTAAGTCTATTTTACAGATAATGAAAGTGCTAGATATGGCAAAAATAGAAATAAAAAAAACAATAACAACAACAATCCTTAAAAGTGTAAAAGTCATTCTTAAACTTTGGGTCAAACAGAAAATAGTTTGGTGGTAGATTCATCAGTGTTCATTATATTAATAAGTAAGTAAATAAGTAAAATATAGAGGCTACTCATGGACCAAAGATGACAGTGTGTTGTAAATCAGAGATTATGATTCAACCAATTCTGTCCGCTTGAGATCTAGAAAAATAAGAAAAAAAAAATAGAAGGAGAGAAAAAAGCTGGCTGGGGGAATAAAAAACTAGAAAATAATAATACTGAGAGTACTACTTATGGGATGCAGCCAAAGCTGTAAAAAGAGGAAAATTCATAGACTTAAACACTTTTATTATTAAATAGAAAGAATGTAAATTGATTAATTATTTAACTCAAGAAATTACAAATATAACAACAAAATTATCTTAAGGAAAATGAGGAAATAATTAATAAAATTTTAAAAAACAAATTAATCAGAAAATAAATAAAACTGATATGAAATTCCAAAGCTGATTCCTTGAAAAATTAAAATAATAAAACAGATAAACCACTAGCTAATCTGATCCCTCACATCTCCAAGCATTAATTCTTCTGCATTCTCAAGGAAGAAAATAATTCCTATCCTATTTAAAATATTCTAGTGTGGGACACCTGGGTGGCTCAGTCTGTTAAGTGCACAATCTTGGTTTCAGCTCAGCTCATGATCCCAGGGTCATGGGATTGAGCCCTGTGTTGGGCTCCACACTGAGCATAGAGCCTGCTTAAGATTCTCTTTCCCTCTGCCCCTGTCTCCTGCTTGTGTGCTCTCTTTCTCTCTAAAATATAAAATAAAATAAAATAATAAAATAAAATATAAAATAAAATAAAATAAAATATAAAAATGTTCTAGTCTATGAAGAAAGTCTATACATGCTTTTTATATAAGTTAAATAATGCTGATTTTTAAAAACCAGTTTTCATACACCATATTTATAAATAGTGATGCAAAAATCCTGAAATACTTGCAAATAAGATCCAACAATATATTTTTTTAAGTAAGTACATCATAGCCAAGTATATTCTAAAATGGCAGAATAATGCCATACTAGGAAATCTATTTATATGAATAGGACAGAGATGAAAACCATAGTTACCTCAATGAATGCCTGACTTTTAAAACTCTAGTAAGAATAGAAATAAAATATATTTCCTTAGTTTAGAGAAAAACTCATTCTCAAATTAGCTTCTATTATCATCATTAGTAGTAAGGCACTTGAAACATTTTTATTAAAGTCAGGACTACGAAGATGATTTAACTAGTTTTTAGCGGTTGTTCCATTGTTTAGTAATAATCTTGAAGCACTAGCTGCCCAATTAGTCAATACAAGTAAACATAAAAGATAAAAATTAGAAAATAGGAGAATTGAGGGCACCTGGGTGGCTCAGTCCATTAAGCAATCAGCTTCAGCTCAGGTCATGATTTCACTGTTCATGAGTTTAAGCCCCACATCAGGCTCTGTGCTGACAGCATGGAGCCTCCTTGGGATTCTCTCCTTCTCCTGTTTTTCTCTGCCCCTCACCTGCTTGCACTCTCTCTCAAAATAGAAAGAAAGAAAGAAGGAAAGAAAGAAAGAAAGAAAGAAAGAAAGAAAGAAAGAAAGAAAGAAGAAAGGGAAAGAAAGAAAGAAAGAAAGAAAGAAAGAAAGAAAGAAAGAAAGAGAAAAGAAAAGGAAGCAAGAAAGAAAAAGAAAGAAAGAAAGGGTGGAAGGGAAAGAGAAAGAAAATAGAAGAATTGGAGTTAAGGTAGTCAAGTATAAAATAAGTTAAAATAATAGAAATAAATATAACTGAAGCATTACTTGTAGATAATGATTGCTAGAAAAATTTTAAAACCTATTACATGGCCAGTTATAAAATAAATACACAAAGAATTGTTGCTGCTGTTTTATTCTAACAGAAACCATTTAGTCATAAGTAATATTTCTGGAATAGTCCTTATTTGCCAGACATTGTAAACACAAAATAAGTGGGAATAAATATTGCATGAGATGTATAAGAGGTACATGAAGAAAACTCTAAAACTTAGCAGTGCAGAAAAAGACAGACCAATAAATATACTATAAATATACTCTGCTCTTGGGTAGGAACATTCCATGTTACATCCTAATGCAGTTAATGCATTAAGTGCAATAACGATACGTTTGCAACATTTTTCAGGGAATTGGACGAAAGATTGCTAAATTTTATCTTGAAGATGACTAAAAATGGCCAGGAAGATTCATATGATATTAATTCAGGACAGCACACAGAGAGGTTCAGTAAATTTAAGCAAAGACAGAAATGTAGTTTATGGGATAAAGTTGACTTCTAATGTGTAGATTGGAAGTGTATTCTTTAATAAAGCGTTATAGCACTGACAAGCCACTCTGAAAAAAATATTAAAATGGATATTTGCTCTTCACCAAAATATATTGGATTTTTAAAGTTGTAATATAAAATAATGAAACTAGAAAGTTACAAAGAAAAAGAAGAAAAGAAGGGTCATCTTTTGTCCTAGCTTTAGACTAGGTAAGGGCTTTCTTAACGTGATACTGAAGGTTTTAGTAGGTGAAAATCATAATGAATGATATGATTACATTAGATATAATAATAAATGAAAATGAAGTATGGAACTTCAGTACGGTAAACAAAAATAAACAAGATCTTTTTTTTTATAGGTTGAATTTTTTTTGCTTTTTCAAGTTTTTATTTAAATTTCAGTGACTTAACATACAGTGTAATATTACTTTCAGTGTAATATTAGTGATTCGTCACGTATATATGTGCTCATCACAAGTGCCCTCCTTAATCCCCATCACCTATTTCTCCCATCTCCCCCCCCACCTCCCCTCCAGCAACCCTCAGTTCGTTCCCTGTCGTTAAAAATCTGTTTCCTGGTTTGCCTTTTTCCCCCCTTCCCCTATGTTCGTTCATCTGTTTTGTTTCTTAAATTCCACATAGGAGTGAAATCATGTATCTGTCTTTCTCTTACTGACTTACTTCACTTAGCAAAATACTCTCTAGTTCCATTCATGTCATTGCAAACGGCAGGATTTCATTCTTTTTTATGGCTGAGTGCTATTCCAGTGTACAGATCTACCACACCTTCTTTATTCACCCGTCAATGGATAAACTAAACAAGATTTAAAGGCACACAACTAGGACAAGTTGTATATAACAAAGAATAATGTCTCTGAATAAACCAGACACTCAAGTAAAAAAAAAAAAAAATTAGAGATGAACAGGCAGGTTGCACAAGGAACACTGCCCATATCCAAGGAAATGATGTCAGCACGGCCAGTAATAAAATACATGAAAATGTAACAAATTGCAGTTTTCATGCCTCAGGCTAGGAAAAGTGACGAGAAGCCCCAGCACTGTCAGTGGCGTGGGGAAGAAAGAGCCAGCTTCCCCAACTGTGCGGGGAATGTAGGAGGATCGTTCACGTTGTTCGCTGCGATGTTGTTTCTACTAGTGATAGATTGGAAACAGCTGAAATGTTCGTCCACAGGCATGTGAGCTCAGTAAACAAGAGTTATGTGCAAATAATGAAACAGGATGCGGCCTTCTAAAAGAATGCTAGGTAGATACTGCAGGTCACATTACAGAGTAGGTAAACGCTCACAAGAGATTGTTCAGCGGAAAAAGAAGCTTAAAGGCAGAGCATATCTTAGAAAATTGGGTGCTGTCATACGCACACAAAGAGCGAGTGTTGAAAAGAATGTTCACCTAAATGTTAGCAGTGGTTACTGTAATGTCATGAAATCAGAAGGGCCTCCTGTTCTTCTTTAGGATTTCTAGATTATTTAATTTTTTTGTAAGAAGCACACATTTTTGTAATCAGGAAAACACACACACACACACACACACACACACCTACTTTTCATCTTGAACAACTCCCAGAGTCCATTTTGGGACCTGAGTTATCCTGTGTCCTGTCTACGCTGATTGGGCTAGCCATATAGATGCCTGGGCAGGGCACACCAGGGCTGACAGCGCTGGCCACCGGGGGCCCCAGTGACTCCCTTGGGCCCCGCGGGCAGGCAGGGAGGCCCAGAGCAACAGGCGGAGGTGGCTCCCCGGGGCCCCCAGTGACGTGTTCAGTTGCCTAGACTGGGATCCCCCGAGCACAC
Organism: Lynx rufus; assembly: GCF_022079265.1. Lineage (NCBI taxonomy): Eukaryota > Metazoa > Chordata > Mammalia > Carnivora > Felidae > Lynx > Lynx rufus. Next base: position 6,614,091 of record NW_025814867.1, on the reverse strand, counting down.
CAAGCGGGGACAGATGGGGACAGGAGGTGCAAGAGGGCACCTGGGACGGGGCAAGGGTTCCTCTGTTGGCTCAGGAAGCGGGGCTGAGGCGGGAACGAGGCGGTGGACAAAGACACGTTCTAGAGTGTTAGGAACACTCTAGAGTGCTAGGAAGCGGGAGCTTCCCGATCCCCAGGATAATGAGTCGCGCATCCTCCAAACGTCTTCTTGACAAACTGCCTTCACCGGCGCTTACCGGAAATTTTCCTTTGGATCAGCTCTCACTGGCTTTTGTGTCTCTACATAAACGCATTGGAGAGAGAGACCTAATGATCGTTACCACTGGAAACCAATTTCATTTCCCGTGAAAAGTGGGTAACCTCGTAAAGAGAGGAACGGCGCAGTGGAATGAAAACAACAAAGAGAGGGTTTACGGTGCTCTCGGCCCAAGGGCCGTGGGCCGAGCCCGCGCCCACTCACGCTCCTTGTTAACACGGGGGATCAGCACGTCCGAGGAAGGTCTCAAAGGTGCGCTGGCTCAGAACTGAGCCTCGCTCCTCGGTGGGAAGGGAGAAGCCTTCTCACCGCACGTTGCGCCTTGCTGTCCACGTGCCCCACGAGACCCCCGAGCCACCGGCGGAGCGCGCGCTCCCGGGAGAGCGCGCGGATCCAGTCCAGCGTGATCACCCGGGAAGGGCCCCTCCACTACGTGCCTCCCCTCTGCTCCCGCCCCCTCGGGCCGTGATGAGGGGAGGGAGTCTCGCGCGGGGCGGGATCGGCCGTGGTCTGGACGTCACGGGTGCCGCCCTTGGCCCGGTCTGCAGGCCTTCGAGGACATCTACCTGGAGGAGCGGAAGACCATCAAGGTTCTGCTGGAGTATGCTGACAAGATGTTCACCTACGTCTTCGTGCTGGAGATGCTGCTCAAGTGGGTGGCCTACGGCTTCAAGAAGTACTTCACCAACGCCTGGTGCTGGCTGGACTTCCTCATCGTGGACGTGAGTGTGGACCGGAAGGGACGGGAGGAGGGGAGCTCGGTTGCCAGGGTGGGAAGGAGCTGAAGCGGAGGGACGGAAGGGCAGAATGGCAGGGCAGGGGGGCGGGGGGGAGTCCGCAGGCCGACGCGGAGGCACGAGGCTGGGCCGCGGAGCGGGCAGAGGGGAAGGAGGCCACGCCCCCGTCGCAGGAGAGACCCAGGCCCCGCCCATAACGTTCCCAGTCTGGGGGGAATCGGAGCGTGGGTCTGGCCGTCAGCACCCCGGTTTTGGGAGACAGAGGAGCCGGGGCGGGGGGGGGACACCGAGGCTTCTGGGGGAGACTGGACTCCCTAAGGGGGAGAGTGAGGAGCAGTCCAGGCAGGAGCGCGAGCCAGGGCAGGGGTGGGGCCCCCTCCCAGGAGGGCCGGAAGTCCGGGGGCAGACCAGCCTGTATCAGAGCACCCGCTACGCGTCTTGTGAAGCGGCTGTCAGGCCCACTAGTTAGGTCGCCGGTTCGGATCCTCTGCGCCCACACATGGTAGGAGGCCGTATGCACAGAGTGAGCCAAAGGCCAGAGGGGACGGGGCCGGTGAAGGGATTGTGGTCAGGCAGCGGGCGATCCTCCGGGCTCAGGTAGAAGGTACCACTTGGGGAGGATGAGAAAGGGGTACAGGAAGGCAGAAAGCCACGAACGCTGGCTGAGGGGTTCTGGGTGGGTGCCCTGGACGATTGGGAGGCGGGCACAGCTTCCCTGCCTGTCCCGGGAGGGTGGAGGGCGGGAGGCGCCACGTCTTCTGAGCGCCCGGTTGGCAGATGGAGCAGGGGTAGGGGGCCTGCCCCACGGCTACCCAGGCCCCAGGACGCTGCCGGGTGCCAAGCACGATGCGTGCAGGGTCCCCCTGGGCTCCTGAGCACAGTGGCGTGTGACAAGAGCCAGAGGGGAGCCCGAGAGCAGGGTGTGGAACAGCCTCGGGCCTGCACTCACTGAGAGCAGAGGGGACAGCCAGGGGCTCAGGTGAGGGCTCGCCATCTGGTTGCAGCGGGTCCTACAGAACAGAAGGTGGGTCCACATCCGAAGCCGGGTAAGAGCTTTCCGGAGGGCACCTGTGGCTTCTGGGCTTGGCCTTAGGCTCCGCCCACCAGCAGGGCGGTCCTTCACGTGGCTGCAGAAGAGGCTCAGGTCTCTGTTCAGTCCCCCCCGCCCCACACCCCACTCAGAGGCCACAGGGAGGGACTCAGCCTTGCTGGGGGGCCAATCCGTGGGTGGCCGTGACAGGAGAGGCTCTTTGGGTTAGCGTGTGCATGGAGTCCTCAGAGCCTCCCTGAGAGGGAGGAGAGGGCCTGGGAGGCCTCCTGCCCCAGGGCCGTGGCCGAGCCTGGGATCCTGGCGCCTCTGCCCCGAGGCCCCCACCCAGCTATTTCTGCAGCTTCTTGGGAAGCCGGGTCTGCCGAGCGACTCCCCTCGAGGAAGGCAGGAGGCGGTTTGCAAAGACTCCTGGGGAAGCCCACCGAGCCCCTCCCACCTGCCACCGTGGGGAGCTCAGACCTGAGGCCGGGCAAATGGGACTGTCAGTGTTTCTTGCCCAGTCCCAGAACTGGAGAATTAGCCTGCGGAGAAGGAAACCGAGGCCCACAGCAGAGAGGGGCCTTGTCCGAGGTCAAGGAGAAGGAAGTGGAGAAGGAGAAAAAGGAAGCGGAGAAGGAAAGGGGATGAGGAGGGCCGGGACTCTGGCGAGGGGAAGGTGTAGATTACAACTTTAAATCGGCCGGCCAGGGTGGGTCCACTGAGACGACGTTGGAGCAAACGTGAAGGACGTTAGGGTCAACCGGGCAGACATCTGCAGAACCTTCCAAGCAGAGGTTGGAGGGGCCGTGCAAAGGTCCTGTGGTGGGAGCGTGCCTGGCATACTCGAGGAACGGCAAGGGGGCCCGAGTGGCTGGAGCAGACTGAGTGGGGAAGGGAGGTACAGGAGATGAGGCCAGGCTGCAAGGGGCCGAGGGGAAACCACGGGCTTCTATTTAGAACGAAGTGGGAAGGCATTGCGGCGGCTCTGAGCAGAAGAATGACATGTTCCTGAAGGAGCACAGGGGCTGGGGGGGGGGGGGGTGAGGCCCACGTGGAGGCAGGGAGGAGGGTCAGGAGGCTCTGGCGGCGGTCCAGGGGAGAGATGACCGTGGCCTGGCCAGCGTGGTGGCAGTGGAAGTGGTGAGAAATATTTGGACTTCTGATGTATTCTGAAGGCAGAGCCAACAGGAAATCCTGCCGGGTTGGACGCAGGGTGTGAGAGAGGGAGAGGAGGCGGGGATGACGCCAAGGCTCTCGGCCTGAGCAGCTGGAAGGAGGGAGCTGCGGTCAGCTGAGATGGAAGGGCTCTGAGTGGGGCAGGGGCCCAAGCTTTGAAAGCACAGATGACCAGGGTGCGCTGCTGGGCAGACTGGCCCGACCCGGTCCCTGGGCCATAGACGTTCCGCTTGTGCCTACCCTCTTTGAAGATGGCCGATGGCGAGACGTCCGGCTTTGGGGGAAAGCCCCAGGATGGCCTGTCTGCTCACGGTCAACCCAGGATAGTCCTCCCTTCCCAAAAGGAATTTGACCTGAAGGCAAGCCCGCGGGGACCAAAAGCCCAGGCTTTGTGTGCCTGTCCCTCCGTGCCAGCGGCTGGCTTTGGAACTCGGCTTTCTACAGGAGAATAGGGATAAGGCACCCCAAGTCCTTGGGTTAGTGAGTGCACAGAGCAGGCCCTTAGTAAAGATCTGAAAGCGGGGACACACTGGTCTCACGCCCAGCCTCGTGGGCCCCAGCAAGGCCAGCCCAGGGCGCGGCAGCCCGTGAAGACGACGCAGCCAGAAATAGCAAAGATTAGACGCGGGGAAAGCCTGCTGGCCCTCTGACACCAGCCGTGCTTTAGGTGGGCCAGGAGCCCTCCCACCTGCCTCTAGCGCTGTCCCCATGGCGCTCCCGCCCTCCTTACCTCCCACAGGTCTCGCTGATCAGCCTGGTGGCCAACACCCTGGGCTTCGCAGAGATGGGCCCCATCAAGTCACTGCGGACGTTGCGTGCTCTCCGACCCCTGCGAGCCCTGTCCCGATTTGAGGGCATGAGGGTAAGGGGAGTGGCTGCTTTCCTGCCAGGGCAGTGGGAGGTGACTCCACTGAGGGGCCCCCATGTTCACTCGCTGACCAAGCGGCCCAGCCCGGAGCTGGGACTGTGGCCCCCGCCCCCCGCCCCGGCCCCAGTTGGAGCATGGTGCAAAACCTCCAGGACAGGGTCAGCTGGGCTCACAGGCACCCAGAGGGTGGAGAGCTGTGAGATCCCTCCCTCGAGGCCTGTCACCTCCAGCCCCATGGGCCCCGCGAGGGCCAGGAGAACCCGACAAAGAAAAAGAAGTGAAGTCTGGGTGTGGGTTTCTCGGCTGCCGCCCCGCCCCACTGGCCAGGGAGCCCCTCTGCTTCTGCTCCGGGGCCGGGGGCCATCTGTGTGTTCTGATTCCATGTGCCCATCTGTGTGCCCTGCCCTCCAGCAGACACAGGCTGTCCTCCTTGGTCTGCGATGGGCAGTCGGGCCGTGGTCATGAAGGTCGAGGAAGCAGCTATATTCTCAGCACCAGCTCTTAGTTGTCATTTGCTTAGTAAACTCTTACACAGATTTCTTTTTCGTTTTTAATTCTTTTTTACATTTATGTATTTCTGAGAGACAGAGTACAGCTGGGGGGAGGGGCAGAGAGAGAGGGAGACACAGAATCCGAAACAGGCTCCAGGCTCGGAGCCGCCAGCACAGAGCCCGACTCGGGACTCGAACCCGCAAACCGTGAGATCCTGACCTGAGCCGAAGTCAGACGCTTGACCGACTGAGCCACCCAGGCGCCCCTACGCGGATTTTTAAGTACAGAGCCCTGAGCGTTTTTCAGGTCACCAAATTTTACCAAATATGGCCACGCAAGGCAAATTTAAAAGCCCCACCAAGAAAAAAACTTTACCTGTAATACGTAGCAAGAAAACACGCACGTACGTGTACTTGTGTGCGCGTGTGTTTTGCATTACTTGTTTTTTTACAAAACATACACAGTTCTGTTGTGGCTTCAGCAGCCACATCTGTGTGCCTGAGTCTCGCTGACCCTGCAGACACCGTCACACCGCCCCCATTTTGTTGGGGTTTTATTTTTTAACTTTTTTGTTCTTTTCTTTTGATTCTAGTTAGTTAACATAGAGTGTAGTATTGGTTTCAGGAGCAGAATTCAGTGATTCATCACTTGCATGTAACACCCAGTGCTCGTCCCAACAGGTGCCTTCCTTATTGTCGGTTCTGACCTTTGCCCACACCCCCAAGAGAGAAACAAGTCACTTATTCCTGGTGGGAAACCATTCGCAAGTGAATCATCCTAAGCCAAAGGCCTCTTGGGAGCGAGGGCATCTGTTTCCAGAGGGACACGGGGCGATGCGAGCTGCCGGGAACGCCCCTGTCGTGGCTGTTGGCCACAGAGCCGGCCGAGGGCAGACCCGGGGGTTGGGTGTCCCACCCTGTTCGTCACGCCTGCCGGGACCAGGGGCCCTCTCTCATCTGCATGTGTCGCACTGCCCGTCCAGCCCCAGGCCCACCACACAGCCCCGCACCAGCCTCCCTTCCCGTCTGCACGGCAAACACCCTCCCGGCTCCCGGACGGCTGGGCGCTCGGGCCCTCAGTGGAGCGGAGTGCCCCATATGCTTTTGCCAAGGGAGCTTCTGCCGGGCACTGTGAGTTTCGATGAAGAGAACGACGCCGGGGCTCCATGGGGTCAGACAGCCGCTGGCTGCCGGGAGGGAGAGGGGCACCGGGAGTGCCCACACGCCCTGCCCTCCCCGCTCGGCTGTCACCGCAGCCCCGGAGAGCTGCCAGAGCGCCCGCCAGACACGCCGCGCAGAGGTCCCCTGGGCGTGCTTTAGGGAGAGCGCCCATCCTTCCTAGTAGCAGCAACCCCAGAATAAGCCAGAAACTTAGCTCAGAGAATGTGTCCCCGGAGGCCCTTTCCCATCAGATCGCCGGCACACTCAAGCGGACAGACCCTGTTGAAAATTCAGTTTGAGGGGCGCCTGGGTGGCGCAGTCGGTTAAGCGTCCGACTTCAGCCAGGTCACGATCTCGCGGTCCGGGAGTTCGAGCCCCGCGTCGGGCTCTGGGCTGACGGCTCAGAGCCTGGAGCCTGTTTCCGATTCTGTGTCTCCCTCTCTCTCAGCCCCTCCCCCGTTCATGCTCTGTCTCTCTCTGTCAAAAATAAACATTGAAAAAAAATTAAAAAAAAAATAACTTTACTGGGGCGCCTGGGTGGCACAGTCGGTTAAGCGTCCGACTTCAGCTCAGGTCACGATCTCGCGGTCCGTGAGTTCGAGCCCCGCGTCGGGCTCTGGGCTGATGGCTCGGAGCCTGGAGCCTGTTTCCGATTCTGTGTCTCCCTCTCTCTCTGCCCCTCCCCCGTTCATGCTCTGTCTCTCTCTGTCCCAAAAATAAATAAACGTTGAAAAAAAAAAAATTTAAAAAAAAAAAATTAAATAAACGTTGAAAAAAATTGTATTTAAAAAAAAAAAAAGGGGGGCGCCTGGGTGGCGCAGTCGGTTAAGCGTCCGACTTCAGCCAGGTCACGATCTCGCGGTCCGTGAGTTCGAGCCCCGCGTCAGGCTCTGGGCTGATGGCTCAGAGCCTGGAGCCTGTTTCCGATTCTGTGTCTCCCTCTCTCTCTGCCCCTCCCCCGTTCATGCTCTGTCTCTCTCTGTCCCCAAAATAAATAAACGTTGAAAAAAAAAAAAAAATTTAAGAAAATTCAGTTTGAAGGCCATGGATTCAGGGCAGGACCAAAAACATAAGAAAGGTGTCTGTGTGCGTTCTCTCCCCCGCCCACTCTCCATCATCTCTCCTTTTACTCCCCATCAGGGCTTCCGGCCAGGGGTGGCCCTTCCTTGGGGACAGGGAGTGTTCCACCCCCCCCCACCCCCACAGGGACCTGCAGGCAACAAGTTCAGGGAGGGAGCAGGGGTGGGTCTCGAAAAGAGCATATGTTCTGGGCACCCCCAGGAACTGAGCCTCTTCTCTGTCTCCGTGAGGTTGTGGTCAATGCCCTGGTGGGCGCCATCCCCTCCATCATGAACGTCCTCCTCGTCTGCCTCATCTTCTGGCTCATCTTCAGCATCATGGGCGTGAACCTCTTTGCGGGGAAGTTTGGGCGGTGCATCAACCAGACTGAAGGAGACCTGCCTTTGAACTACACCATCGTGAACAACAAGAGTGACTGTGAGTCTTTCAATGTGACTGGAGAATTATACTGGACCAAGGTGAAAGTCAACTTTGACAACGTAGGGGCCGGGTACCTGGCCCTTCTGCAGGTGGTAAGTCCTTCTTCCCACTGGTTTTCCAGCAACAGGCACCTTCACCCACAGTGTGGGCAGGAGGGGGACAGTGGGGCCGCTCTGGTTCCTCACGATAGGGTCACAGTGCCCAAAGAAGGCTAAGGATTCTCCAGAGACTTCGTGGCTCCTTGGGAAGTCTCTGGATTTTCCATTCTAGAACAGATACCACATTCTCCCAGAGGCACGGCATTGGGGGTGCAGCACTGACGCAGAACCAACCCCCCAGCCGGTAGTCAGGTGGACAACCTCACGCCATCAGCTTGGCAAGGTGATGGCACAGGTTAAAAATCAAAGACCATAGACATGCAGAGTGGGAACTATTAGCCAAGCTGCGACTCCAGCCTTGTGTCATAAAAGGTAGCAATACCTCCTGTGTTGTTTCAGGGAACATATTTACTTCTACCTCTGCTGTGCAAGATGTGTGATGTTGAAACATACATGACCCTACCCAGTCTTTCCAAAGTTTCCATTGATTTGGGAGGACGGTGGCTTCAGTGAGCATGATACATGCCATAAACTTAACCTACAAACAGCCGTAACACATACAGCCACAGAATCTTGCCACCCAGTCTTGAGACCAGATACCTGTCTCTCGTCCCCAAAGCAGAGGGACACTCAGTGGACTTAATGTACATCTCCTCACTCTTGCGGGCCTCCCTTAAATCCCAGGGGTAGCTCTCTCCAAAGACTCCCCCTGAAATACCTCCTAGAGGACAAGATTCAAGCCAAACCCAGAGAGCCTTCTGTTCCTGGGACTTTCCTCTGGATGACAGAATTTGTGGACTGAGAACTGCCAGCCGTTCCAGACAAAGCAACACAGTGGCTGGAAAGAGAGTCACAAGCATCTCATCACCTTGGATGCTCTCCAGCAGTTTCCAGAGCATTTCCAGGCCTCTCTCCACAGGGCAGGGCCTCCTGGCACGGCGAGCTGAAGTAGCCTGCCTCCTCTGGGGCAGCCTCAGTTTCCCCATCTGCCCTACCTGTGTCCTAAGAACCCTCAGGCCTGAAAGTGTGTGTGGGCAACCGTACCCTGAAAGGAGGCTTGGGCAGGTTTGGAATTCGGCCAAGGACACAAGTGAGATCCCCCTGGGCAGTCGGCCTCGCCACCACACGTCTCTCAGGCCCTTCCTGAACCTTCATAGCAGCCCCGACTGGGGCAGACAGTGTAGCCAACACCGGAGCCCCATTTCGTGCGACCTCCTCCTTTACCGCTCTGGAGGGTGGGCTGGAGCAGGTTTGTGTAGCCTACAAGAGCTGACTGTTGCATTTTCAGATACTTTGCAAGCCCTGATTAAAAATTAGATTTTATAAACTGATAATTCACTAAATGACATTAACACAAAATCATGGGGCGCCTGGCTGGCTCAGTCGGGGGAGCACGCGACTCTCCGTCTCAGGGTTGTGAGTTTGAGGCCCATGTTGGGTGTAGAGATCACTTAAAATAAATTTAAAAACTCAAAATTCACCATTACTGCCTATTACTCTCTATGCTCTTGAGGTTATTTACATGAGCTATAGCTGTACAGTGGAAATACTGTAATGCTAGGCTCCTGTGGGTCTCTTCCCAAGTCTGTGTTCAGTAAGGAGACGTTGATAACTTGAAATTGGCCGTGGGGGGAGTGTTTACACCGAGAGATTGGCGAACACAACAATCAGGGCTTTGTTTGCTTCTGGAAAGCCATTTGTTAGCCATTCGCCAACACACCCATGGCAAGAGGACCCCCGTAGGTACGAGGGGACGTTGAGATGTTTCAGGACCTTCCTGAAAGGCCCTGGAGCAGAAGCCACGTGGTCCTCTGAGGGACACGGCAAAGGGGGCCAGGTCGGCGCTGGGGCGGGATGCTAGCTTCTCATAGGAGGATAGTCCCTGGCCTCATCTGTCCAGATAGGAGCCCTGAGTACCTCAATAGATGGAAGTTAAGTGATTTTCTTGTCTTTTCCTTCCAGGCAACATTTAAAGGCTGGATGGACATTATGTATGCGGCTGTGGACTCCAGGGGGGTAGGTAACCACGCTGGCCTCTCCCACCAAGTCAGGCACCTGAGTCTCCCGGATGCTTGGCCGCTAGGGAATCCGTGTCCACACGCATAAGCCCACCCCATACAGGCCAGATGTCTCATGTCAGCCTGCAGTCGAGCCTGTCTGGAACGCCCAGGCCTGGCCCTGGGGCAGAGTTGCATGGTCTCCCAAGGAGCCCCAAATCCGCAAATATCTTTCAAATGAAATTCACTGTCATTTGCTTGATTCTTAGTCTTGCCCCAGGAGAGACAGGGTAGAAGGAATAGACATGCAGACCAAGTTTCTTCTGTGTCTTTGCACCCCACCCAGTCACACTGATAGTTCAGTGAAGACTGGGGGTGCTGAACAGACTCGAACCTCCCGACGGCCCAGGGTGGAAGCCAGACGGCACCACCGCGTCAGCCCTGAGCCGTCACCCAACTGAACCCCTTCCCCACCCACCCCGGCCCTGCTCTGCACGCGCATGCACACACAGACACACAGCCCCGTGCTGGTGACCTTCCTGTGGACACACCCTCTCACCCGTGGAGGGGACACCTCCAGCTGGCCCTCCCCCATTCCCGCCTGTCTGATCCCCCTGTCTGATTTCTCCCCCTTAGTTTGAAGAGCAGCCCCAATGGGAATACAACCTCTACATGTACATCTACTTCGTCATTTTTATCATCTTCGGGTCTTTCTTCACCCTGAACCTTTTCATCGGTGTCATCATTGACAACTTCAACCAACAAAAGAAAAAGATACGTAGAGCGCCTGCTCCCTGTGGGCTGGCAGGGCCGGGCTGGGGGCCGGGGCACTGAGGAGCCGTTCTGGGCCCCGGCCCCGTGTGGCCTTCCTGCTGCAGATGGTCCTTTTCCTGCTGCTGCTGGAGTGGGTGGGAGAGGGGCGTCCATGAGGTAGCAGGCCCAGTCTGTTGGAGTGGAAGGAGGGGCCCCAGGCCTGCCCTAGTCTACCCGACAGGTGAGGCTCCTGAGAGGCGCTGGGCTGATGGGACTGTTCACCAGGATCAGGAAGGTGGGAAAGGGGGACAGTGGCCCCGGGTCAGGCCATGATTGGGTTGTGGGCAGACCAAGTAGACAGACAGAACCTCCGGGTGGCTGAGCTGGGCCGGTGGGGGGAGGGGGGAGATGGGGAGTGGATTTGCATCTCCCAAAGCCAGAGAGCCCTCAAAGTGAAGGGAGACAGGGACCCTGGAAAAGCAGATTTGGGGAGGAATCTCTGGCGAATCTCCAGCAACATACTTTTCTCCAGCAGGAGAGGAAGTGAGGAGGAGGCCGACCGAGGCACCCTCATCAAGGAGGCAGGATCCCTATGCCCCCCATGCCGGAGCCCCTAGGAACCCCAAAATGAGTCTGGTGCCTGTCTCTCTGCACTTAGGGGGCCAGGACATCTTCATGACAGAGGAGCAGAAGAAGTACTATAATGCCATGAAGAAGCTGGGCTCCAAGAAGCCCCAGAAGCCCATCCCTCGGCCCCTGGTGAGCCAGTTCCCGATTCAGCAGGAGTGGGGAGGATGTGCTGAGGGGGCCTGGGAAGCCCCCCTCCCCAGGACCAGCTATCAAGGCCTCTTCACAGTCTCTCAGCCTAGCCCAGGGCCCTCGGTCAGCCCAGGGACGGAGGGGCTCTGTCAGGCCTCTGACCACACGGAGGCCTCAGACTGCTGGAGAAAGTGAGGAAGGCCTGGGAGGACTGTTACAACCAGGAGCACTCCCTCCCACGGGAGTCCCTCTGCCTCCGAGCGCCCCCTCCCCCCCTGCCGGAGTGCAGCCTTCCCCAGGGAGAGCAGGACGGCCTCTGCACACCCACCCGCATTCACAGCCTCTTCCTGGCAACCCCTGAGTGGGACAGACGTGGCCCAGAGTCCCCTGGCACGTGGGCTGACTGACGAAGCCCCTCTCTAGAGAAGGGGGTGGAGGACAGTGTTCAAAGTAATTAGGTGACACAACCCAAATCACTAGCTAGGAAGTGACAGGCCCAGTTTTGAAATCCATCTCATCGATTTTACCTAATTCCTACCCTTTCACCATGCTTTATTCTAGGTTAGCTGTGTGTGTGTGTGTGTGTGTGTGTGTGTTCACTTATTTTTTTTTTTAAATGTTTGTTTATTTTTGAGAGAGAGGAAGACAGAGCGTGAGTGGGGGAGAGGCAGAGAGAGAGAGGGAGACACAGAATCCGAAGCAGGCTCCAGACTCTGAGCTGTCAGCACAGAGCCCGACGTGGGGCTTGAACTCATGAACCGTGAGATCATGACCTGAGCTGAACTCAGATGCTTAACCCACTGAGCCACATAGGCATCCCTGTGTTCACTTATTTGTAATCTTCTGTTTTTCCCCCAAATAATCGGAGGTGGCTAACAATTAAAGACATACAAATATAGTTAATGGAATAAATAAAATCAATTCCAGGGGCACCTGGGAGGCCCAGTCAGTTAAACATCAACTCTTGATTTGGGCTCAGGTCATGATCTCAGTTTGTGAGGTTGAGCCCTGTGTTGGGCTCTGTGCTGACAGTGTAGAGACGGCTGGGCATTCTCTCTCTCTCTCTCTCTCTCTCTCTCTCTCTCTCTCTCTCCTTCTCCCTCTCCGTCTCCCTCTCCCTCTCAAAATAAATAAACAGCTAAAAAAAAATCAATTTCATAGAGTGGAGAAAATTTGTTAACCTGAGGGCCGATCCAATTTCCAGATTGAACTTTAAACCTGACCTTGAGCCATCGGTACAAACAAAAAGAGAAGCACAGTGCGTGTTCTAAGGAAGCTCAGGGTAGGAGAAATCCCTTCCTGAAGGATGGGGAAGACCTCAGAGAAGAGGGGGCCTGAGGGCCGGGCCTGGAAGCAGGAGAGACCGGCTGTTTCCGTTTCCTGACTCCTCCCCTCACCCTGACAGTCTGGCTGGGGTGTCGGCCTCAGCGGAGGGTACAGTAGGAGGGTGGAAGGTCTGGGCAGAGGGGCGGCAACGGGGGGCCTACTAGCCCATCTGAGGCCCCTGCTGAGCCCATCCTTTCCCCCTCCCTTCAGAACAAGTACCAGGGCTTCCTGTTTGACATTGTGACCAAGCAAGCCTTCGATGTCACCATCATGTTCCTTATCTGCTTGAACATGGTGACCATGATGGTGGAGACAGATGACCAGAGCCCCGAGAAGGTCAACATCTTGGCCAAGATCAACCTGCTCTTCGTAGCCATCTTCACAGGCGAGTGTATCATCAAGATGGCTGCCCTGCGTCACTATTATTTCACCAACAGCTGGAACATCTTCGACTTCGTGGTTGTCATCCTCTCCATCGTGGGTGGGTATGCAAGTTGGCCTTTCCTCCAGTCCCGGGTCTGTACTTAATGCCAAGCATACTAGTCTTCTTCGTTCTTTTCTCTGCATTCCTCACCTCTCCCTACCACACACACATACACACACAGCCACAGAGAACTTGTCTGGGAAGGCCTACTCAGTCCAGGGGAGCCATTCTGGCAGAGAAGCCGGCAGCCCCTCATGCCCCGCCACTCCATGGGACCCTGGAACACAGCTTTCTGCTCTCTGTGAGAGCTTCAAGAATGAGTCTGGGAAGGAGAGAAAGGCCCTCCCGAGGGAAAGCCTGCAGCCTAGGTTGAAGGAAGAAGGGGCTTACTCAGGGTGAGGTGAGTCTCCAGGGATGGGAGCAGGTGGCCCTCTAGGGTAGAAGTTATCCCTGGAGATGGAAAATTCTAGAGTCTAGTCACCACATTGTGGGCCAGGCTCCTTCAGACATCACTCACCTCGTGCATTCCGCCTTATAAAGTCAGCGTTGAGACGAGGATATCAGGCAACTGGGAACGGAAGAGAGAGGATTCACACTTAGTCTGTTTGGGCTGCTCTAACCAAACACCAGACTGGCTAACTCAGAAACGACAGAAATTTATTTCTCACAGTCCTGGAGGCTGAAAGTCCCCGATTAAGGCACCAGCACGGTCATGTTTTCTGGTGAGGGTCCTTTTCCTGGTTCATAACCAGCACAATTGTATCGAGCTACACAATTCACATACCGTAAGATTTACCCTTTAAAGTAGATGTAGTCGTTTTTAGTATATTCACAGAGTTGTGCAACCATCACCGCCATACCTTTTAGGCAACTGCCCTCACCACCAAAAAGAACTCCATACCCTTTCAGCAGTCACTCCCCATTTTCCGTCCCCCCCAGCCCCTGGAAACCACTCATCTAAAATTTTGAGAGACTGCCAAGCTGTTTTCCAAAGTATCCCATCATCGATGTATAATGGTTCCAGATACTCCATCCACACCCTCGCCAACACTTGTTGTCGTCTTCAGTTTCTTACTATAGTCACCTTGGTGGGCACGAAGTGATAACCACGTTGAGGTTTGGGTTCACACTTCCCTAATGACTAATGACGCTGAACATCTTTTCATGTGCTCATTGGTCATTTTCTGTGGTGTGTCTGTCTTGGTATGTAACACGAGAGATGTCTTGGAGAAGCATCTATGCACATCCTTCGCTCATTTTTTAATTGGCTTATTTATGTTTTTATCGTGGAGTTGCGAGAGTTCTTTACGTATTCTGGATACCGGTCCCTCGCCCGATACACGATTTGCAAATACTGCCTCCCATTCCGTGGGTTGTCTTGTCACTTTCTTGGTCATCGTCTCTTGAAGCACAGAGTTTTTCATTTTGATTAAGTCCCAATTTTTTTTTGTCTCTTCATCGTTCGGGCTCAGAGCCCAAACTCTTGACCCCTCCACCGTGCAATTCTGCCATGAGGTGGCCGACTTTCCTCTTTCTGCCACGTACAGCTTTTGCCTTTGGTGAACTCAGAGGGAAACACAGGGGCTAAGGCAGGGGCTGTCATAGCCGCAGTGACAGAGGATGGCTAGAAGCTGGAAGTAGAGTGAGGAAATACTCTGGTAGGTCCCAGGCAAGAGTGAGGGTGAGCACGCCTGGTGGGACTAGAGAAAAGCTTTAGAGAATGCAGGATGTCAGCCGCAGCAAGGGGGCCGATGAGGGACACTCTCAGAGGCTTCAGGGAACACTACCGGTCCTGGTCCTTGGCCATACTGCAGAGGCTTGGTTAACAGGTCGACTTGGAGCCAGGGTGTCTGAGTCGAGTCCCAGCGTCTCGCTGACTAGGTGACAACATGGGTAAGTTACCTCACTTCTCAGTTTCCTCTTCTGGAAAATGAGGATTATAGTATCAGCTTACTCCCCCCTAGGGTGCCCGGAAGGCCTAAATGGATGGATATAAAATGCTCAGCCCAGTGCCTTCTTGACAGTAAACAGGACACGTGTCAGCCAGTGACATTACGTGAGGAATCTGGAAAGGTCATGTGGGCCAATACAAAGCAAGTGTATTTCACTCTTTCTCCTATAACTTATATCCCTGCCTCTTCAAACTCCAAACCCAGGGTTAGTCAATAGAGACCCAGGGGTGGGAAGCCCTGGATGCGAGCAGGGTTGGGAGGGTGACAGAAGCTATCTCAGAGAGGCTGAGTTGTGACAGGTGTGGCGTGGGGGAGAACCCTGACTTCTGGGCCGGTGCTTCTTGCCCTCCAATGTGCCCGTGAATCGTCTGGGCTTATGAAAACGCAGTGGGTCTGGAGGTGGAGCTGAGATCCCACATTTGTGATAAGCTCTCGGGAGATCCCAGGGCTGCTGGCCCTCGGACCACACTTTGAGTAATGAGAAGCTGAAAAGCCTGAGCTCTGGTCCATGCTAGGCCACCCAGATGCTGAGCAAGTCCCTTCAGACCTCACAACCCAAGATCTAGAACATGGGCCCCGTCCAGCTCTGCTGTGCAGGTAGTCCCAGAAGACTAAGGGGCGAGAGGTCTGGGAAGGCACTTTGCAAAGGATGTGGTACTTTGGGTCCTCCTTTCCTGCATCAGAGATGAGAATGAAAGACCGAGAGAGGTGGGGGGACGCAGGGTCCTTGCTTGCCCCGCTCAACCCAGTCCTCCTGAAGTGGCCTCTTCTCCTTAGCTCCTGGCTGTACGGAGACCCCCTCCAGTGATGTGGGGCTACAGGCAGGACAGACGTGCATGGGTGGCCATGGTCTCTGTTGTTTCCCGTAGGCACTGTGCTCTCAGACATCATCCAGAAGTACTTCTTCTCCCCAACGCTATTCCGAGTCATCCGCCTGGCCCGAATCGGCCGCATCCTCAGGCTGATCCGAGGGGCCAAGGGGATCCGCACGCTGCTCTTTGCCCTCATGATGTCCCTGCCCGCCCTCTTCAACATAGGGCTGCTGCTCTTCCTCGTCATGTTCATCTACTCCATCTTCGGCATGGCCAACTTCGCCTACGTCAAGTGGGAGGCCGGCATCGACGACATGTTCAACTTCCAGACCTTCGCCAACAGCATGCTGTGCCTCTTCCAGATCACCACGTCGGCCGGCTGGGACGGCCTCCTCAGCCCCATCCTCAACACAGGGCCCCCCTACTGCGACCCCAATCTGCCCAACAGCAACGGCTCCCGGGGGAACTGTGGGAGCCCGGCCGTGGGCATCCTCTTCTTCACCACCTACATCATCATCTCCTTCCTCATCGTGGTCAACATGTACATCGCCATCATCCTGGAGAACTTCAGTGTGGCCACGGAGGAGAGCACTGAGCCCCTGAGCGAGGACGACTTCGACATGTTCTATGAGATCTGGGAGAAGTTCGACCCGGAGGCCACCCAGTTCATCGAGTACTCGGCCCTGTCCGACTTCGCCGATGCCTTGTCTGAGCCGCTGCGCATCGCCAAGCCCAACCAGATAAGCCTCATCAACATGGACCTGCCCATGGTGAGCGGGGACCGTATCCACTGCATGGACATCCTCTTCGCCTTCACCAAGAGGGTTCTGGGTGAGTCCGGGGAGATGGACGCCCTGAAGATCCAGATGGAGGAGAAGTTCATGGCGGCCAACCCGTCCAAGATCTCCTACGAGCCCATCACCACCACGCTGCGGCGCAAGCACGAGGAGGTGTCGGCCACCGTCATCCAGCGGGCCTTCCGGAGGCACCTGCTGCAGCGCTCCATGAAGCACGCCTCCTTCCTCTTCCGCCAGCAGGCAGGCAGCAGCGGCCTCTCCGAAGAGGACGCCCCCGAGCAAGGGGGCCTCATCGCCCACGTGATGAACGAGAACTTCTCCCGGCGCCGCGGCCCGCCCTCCACGTCCTCCGCGTCCTCTCCACCCTCCTATGACAGCGTCACCAGGGCCACCAGCGATAACCCCCAGGTGAGGGTGTCCGACTGCAGCCGCAGCGAGGACCTCGCCGACTTCCCCGCCTCCCCAGACCGGGACCGCGAGTCTATCGTGTGAGCCGCACCCCAGCCGGCCAGGACGCGCCGGGAGGCGGCCACGAGCCAGCACCCCCCCCCCCCCCGGGCCCTCCTTGCTTCGGGCTCCGGCGTGGGAGACGGGCCTCGGCCCCACGGATCGACGAGGCGGAGTCCTTTCTGTGGCCGCCACGCCGCCGGCCAGAGGCCGTTGGCCGGGCCGACCAGACGGGGCACGCGCCGGTGGCCGGGTCCGGCCAGGCAACACCCCGGCGCTCTGCGAGGCAGCGCTGTCCCAGCTGCTGAGGCGAAGTACAAAGCTGAGACTGTACGTGTCGTGAATGGGCTTTCATAAATTTATTATATTTGATATTTTTTTACTCGGGCAAAGAACTAACGTTTTTTCCACGGACGTGGGCAGTAATTCACTCTGCCTTTTCTTCACTCCAAACGGGAGTGTCTGTGGAGCTGCTGGAGGTCTGTTCTCAAAGCAAAAGTGAAACCCAGAAGGGGTGTCCCCTGCTGCTGGGGCTGTGGTGCCAGGAGGGCCGACCCCCTTGCCTCACACGCGCGCGTGCACGCAGTCCACGCACAGAGGCCAGACACGGGCCACGTGTGGCCCCGGCTCCCCTCAGGCACGTGTCAGGCAGAGGGGTTCTTGTCAGCGGGGGCTCACTCTGGCCTTCCGTGGTCCCCAGGGTCCTGTTTGCCGCCCGTGTTTTCATGCAGGCCATACTGGGGTCACGTCTACGAAACGGAAAAGCTTCCAGGAGGGAATGGCCCGGGTCTCAGGGCCGGTCCTGGGCACTGATGTTGCCTTTTCTTCCCAGGAGGGCCCGGTCTTCTGCAAGAGTATTAACGTTAAGGTGAAGGGCACAAGGGAACCAGCCCCACGCACAGCCTGGCCCCCAGCTTATCCCAGCTCCCAAACCCGGCAGGCCCTGCCCCACAGGCCGGGAAGAGAAGTCTGAGCCCGGCACCGTGAGGGCTGAGAAGAACAGGCTTCAGCCGTGTGAAGAAGGGAATCTGTTGTCAGGGCCAGGGCTCTCTTTCCAGACCTTTCCGCCTCTCGCCTTGTGTGCGGGTGTGGGGAGGGGGGGATCTCCTGCGCGGTGCCCAGCGACGCTCCACATGGAGCAGGGAGGGCATCACGGGCCCTGTGCCGGGAAGGAAGGAGCCTCGGGGTGGTCAAACTGTTCCCTGCCCTGGGAGGAGCCTGGACTGGGGGCTTCCTTGGGGAAGAAAGCGGCGTGGCCCCGGACCAGCCCCTCTCGCTCAGCCTGGGGTCCTGGTGGCACCCGCCCGCGGGACAGTCCGGGGCAGGGTCCAGGCCGTCCACGGGTCTTGTGAGAAGGCCTCTTCAGGGAAAAATACTTTTTCTAGTCCAATTCCCCCCGGGGGCCTCTTCAGCTGCTGACAATCCTATTTAGCATATGCAAATCTTTTAACGCAGAGACCTGTCACCCCGCGAGTGACAGTGTTGGCTGGCGGAGCGATCCCAGCTCCCCAGCAGAGCCGCCGCCCGCCTCGCGGGGCAGCCCGGGAAGCCGGAAGCCCGCTGCCCCTAACCTACCTCGCCGAGCCGTCGGAGGGCTGGACGATTGTGAGCTCGTGGCAGTGCTGAGGGGGCATTGCCGGCGAGTCAAGTATTACGTTTCTTTTTGTCGCCCCGAGTTCCCTTGGTGGCGACCCCAGCCCCCACCCCACCCACCCGAGGGACTTCTCTTCTCCCGTGTTCCCCTTGAGTCCAGTGTGGGACGTGGTTTGACCGTCCCAGGCATACTTCTCCGAGTGGAAACCTTATTTTCGTAGCTCCCTGTGCTTTGCTCCGGGCTCCGAGTGGCGTGTGCCCCTCCCCGGCACTCAGTGCCCACTGCAGGGCAGGAATGCGGGTTTGGAGGCAGGCCGGCTGGCCGCCCAGCTGGCCGGAAGGGGCTGTGGTTTCATGTGTCTGCGGACGGCCCGGGAGCCCTGAGACAGGTGCCCGGGCTGTGGCCGAGGCAGGGTGAGCTAGGCCCGACTCCTTAGCTTTTAGCGTGGCTCTCTCTCTCTCTTTTTTTTTTTTTTTTTTTTTTTTCCAGAACTGCACGATGACCAGCAGGAGGGGAGAGGAGGGTAGGAAGAGGAGGGAGCGTCAAGTGCCAGCTGTTGTCTGAGCTAATCGAGCACTTCTCACCAAACTCCGTGTATAAATAAGATACATATTTTTAAAACAAACCAATAAATGGCTTACATGACCTGGCCTGGGCTCTGTTCTTGTGTTTTGATGAGGATGGCAACCCGGCACAGCGGTGGCGGTACAGGGGGGACGGGATGAGATCCCGAGAATCACGCGGGACTTCCCGTTGCTTTCCCGGGAAAACAGCTGGCAGAGTGGCCGGTCCAGGAAAAGTGGGGCCACCCCGGTCCTGCCTTCCAGGACCCCCAGTCTGGGGCACTGCAGAGAAGCAGGGCCGGGATTTGGTGCTCCCACGATGGGAAGGGTCGGGAAGAGGGAGGTCACGGAGAACAGCCAGATGGTCTTTGTGTCAAGCCAGGCTTGGACCCAGGACACCTCCCCCTGGCTCCTCACCACTGCCCCTGCACCCTACCAAATGCGATCTGCGGCCAGCGGAGGCCTCCTTGTGCCTGGGTCTCTGTCCCATCTTGCGGGTCCCCTCCACAGCACCTAACTCAGCAGACAGCAGCCCCTGCTCTTCCCGGGCCTTCTGTGGCGCCAGCCCCTCCCGGCTCTCCTCCGGTCTCTGGGTTCGCCTCCCTTGGGGGCACGGCCTCCAGCATCCGCCTGAATGACCGAGGGCGTTAGGCCCTGGGCCCACTTGCAGGAAGAGGGCAGGAAACCCCCTCTGCCCCAACCCCGGCCAAGCTTTGAGTCCTGTCTTCATCTGGAGCCCAGTTTTCTCCACTGAGCCCCAGGCCGGCATATCCGGCTGCCTCCTGGGACATCCGCAAAGCCTTCAAGCCCAACCGTCCAACCTGGGCTCTTCTGTTTCATCCGGAGCCCCACAGATGCCATCTTCGACTGCAGTCTCTTCCACGCCCCGTCGGCAGTGCCTTCTCCGTGTCCTGCACTGGCCGCTGCCGGGGTTGAAACCAGGGCAGCTCCTCAGGGGCCTCCCCCCCTCCGTCCTTGTCTATTCCCAAACGCTCAACTACCAGAGTGTTTTAATCCAAGATCATTCCCTCCAGGATAAAACCCTTCGCTGGCTTCCTGTTGCCTCAGGGCCCAGGCAAGCCGCGGCCGGCCCCCGGCCCCCGCCAACTTCCGTGACGTCCTCTCTCCCCAACCCCCAGGGACCCAGGCTCTTCCCCCTCACGGCCTTGCCAGCTTCTGGTTCCCTCCACCCAGAACCCTGGCCTCCTCTCCACTCAGCCCTTAGGCCTCGTCCTAACGTCACCTCCTCTGGGAGCCTTCCCTGACCATCACTTGTCCCCACTCTGGTACTTCATACCCCTCGTCGCAAACACCTGCAGAGCCCGTGTGGGAACAAACATGACGCCCGTGTCATCACACCCAGCCTTTATTTTTGTCTCTCCCTGTCCCCCTCGGTTTTATTCAGTGGAGACAATCGCCGGGGCCCCGGATGAAAACAGGGCCGATCCTGGGGCCGTTCGGCTCAGTCTGGGATAAAACAGCAGCCTCCGGCCGTGCTGTGAATGTGATCTCAGCCTGGTCCTGAGACCGCCCGATCCCACGAACAGTCGATACGGGGTGGCCGCGCTGCTCCTCTTCCGCACGCCACACGGGCAGCTGAAGGGCACTCTCCTGGGGGCTTCTGGGGGATTTTCGAGACTCCTTGCTGGGCCATCTCCCTGCAGTTTCCTCAGCCCAGGAGGTGCGCTCTCTTCCAGGGGCCCCTGTGACCCCGACCTTTGCCCGCGGGCACCTGCGAGTCCATCCATGGCCTCCTCCTGCCAAGCCCCTCCCTCGACCCCTCAGGCGGCCCTGCTGGGGTGGCGCCCCCGGGCCTCTCTGCCGCCCGTCACCTCTGGTTCTGGAGAAGCACTCAGAGCACCTGCTTCCTGCCCCACACACACTCTGGGGGGCGGCCACGGCCAGCCGCAGCTTGCTCCACAGCCGTCACCGGAGCAGCCGGCCCGTGACCCCTCTCCTCTGTCCCAGGCAGAGTCAGGCCCCGTCACCTGTCCACCTGCGCTTTCTCAGACCCCGAGCTTTGTCAGCGAGGCCCCGTCCTCTGTGTCTCCCACGTGCTAAAACTCCCCAAGAGGCCCCCTGCAGACCCAGGGAAGAAGTTGGCACACCCCACCGGGCCCTTTTATACCCTCGATGGGACTGTGGGGTCCCAGCGTCCGGCATCATTTCCCTTGACAACCACCTGCGTACGAGACGGGGCTTGGTGTCCTGACACCCTCGGTGTGCGTCCCTTGGTCACAACCGGGGCAGAAGCAGGCCACCCTGACCTCCCGTGGCACTTGTTTAATCGTCTTTCCCCAACGGGACGGAGGCTTTCCAGGGGGCCGGCCACATCCCCGTGGCGTGGGCCACCACCAGCTGTTTTGAGAATAAAGTCAGATTTTGAAACAGCAGCGTCTCCTCTGCGGTGAGGATGAGTGTGGTCGTGTGCGACCGGCGTTCCGGATAGGCAAGACGCCTCGGGTGGGCGCCCGCGGGGACAGCGGGCAGGGGTGGAGGGGCGGCGCCTCCCAGAAACCCCCGTGGAAACGGTGCGAACGGCCCGAGGACACGGCTCGTGGCCGGTCTGCTCCCCGCGCAGCCGGGACCTCGCGCAGCCGCCGGCCTGGCCGGAGTCCAGCCAGTGCCGGTGGAGGGAGAAAGGCTGGGACACCCACCCTGCACCGTGAAGCCTCGGCCTCGTCTCTGGCAGCCCCCGGGACACGGCCGCGTGGTCTGGGCCCGCGCAGCGGCTCTCCCCTCGTTCTCAAAGCCCAGGCCTGGCATCTGGGCTTCCCGGGGCCCCCCGTGTGGGGCCTCCCCCGGCTGCCCGAGGCGGCCCTTCGCCTGGCGTGGCAGGGGGCAGGCTCCCCCGGAGGGAGGTGCGAGCGGGGCCACGGCTGTCACGCGCCGTGCTGGGGTGAGGCCGGGGTCCAGGCGGCGGGCGGCTCTGAGGGACGGACGCCGGCTTCTGTGTCACGGTGAAGGCATGCGGCCCAGAGAGCTCGACCCTTGGCAGGCAGACAGATGCTCCTGGGCAGACGTCAGCTCTCACCCCGGGGCCACGGCTTCGGCAGACGCCCTGCCCCGTGCCAGCGGCGTCTCCGCCCGCGGCCCCGGCGGCCACGAGACCCCGAGCCCTGGTGCCCGGAGGGAGGGAGGGCAGGAGGGACAGCGACAGAGCGGGGACAGAACGGCCGCAGCCGCTGCTGGCTCGGGGAGGCCACAACGGGGTCCGCTGGCACAAGGCGTCCACACCGCTGTGCAGGGCCCTGCGCGCACGCACACGCCTGCTGCGAGCAGGTCAGCGGGAGGGTCTGCCGCACCCACCGGGCCCCTCTTCTCCCCCCGAGTCCTTCCTGTCCTCGGCGCTCCCTGCCCCTTCCTCACAGGCAGTCCCACCCGCCACTCTGTGTTCCCCCGGAAGGGCAGGCACGGGGCCATCTGACTCCTCACCTACATGGGGACACACACGGATCCACACACGTGCACACTCGAGGCACCGTAATCTGGGTCTCCACTCTGGGAGCAGCAGCGTGACATCAGGGAGATGCCTGAAATCCCACAGATGAGCCTCAGGCTTCCTGTCGCCACCCCTCCCCCTGCACCCCCCCCCCCCCACCAGGGGCCTCAGGACATTCCCAGGACAGAGGCAGGCAGACAGGCCAGAGGGGTTGGCCGAGGGCCTTTGTTCAGATATTACTCTCAAAGGTTGGTGCTGCTGAGTTCTGTCTGGGGAACCCCAGGGGGGACCATGGGGACACTGCCCGAGGCACCCCTCTCTTGCAGGTGTCCCAAGTCAGTCTGAACGGCAGGGGTGGGGGCTGGGCCAGTTCAAGCCTAGCACGGATGACGATCCCCCGGACAAGCACTTCCTCCCGTGCCAGCTCACGGGGCTGGCATCCCCGGGCGGCTGCCAGGCACCTGCTGCCGGAGAGAAAAGCCCCATCATCCCAGCCTTTGTGGAGAGACGGACTGGCTCAGATTCCAGAGAGGCGTGCGAGTGACACGGAGCCCCCCTCCCCGGATGTGGGCTGGCCGGGCAGGCGGTATGTCCTGTCCTCCTACCCTGCTCCGTGCCCAGCCTCTGCGGGCAGAGCCTCGGAGAGCGGGAGCTGGGATCTTAGGTGCAACCAGCCAGGGGGCCGAGCTTGCTGTTCCAGCACTGGCTCCTGGAGCTGTATCTCCTGGGGGACCATCTGTCGGCCACTCACCCTCCCAGGCTGCACCCCCTCTTCCTGGAATGCCAGGCACCAGGCCGGCTCTGCGTGCCCGGCTGCGGGAAGGGCCGCAGAACCGCTGAGGGCCGGGAGGGCTTGAGCAAGAAGAGAGGCCGGCTTCACAGAGATAATTGGGCCTCCTGTATCCTGTATCAATCCATCACATTTATAGTCTTCTCTCCAGACACGAGGCAATGAGGAAATGACAGAAGCCAATAAGGCTAATAAATAAAGAGTAATAGAATAACCAGCATGTGCAGCCCATCCCCTGAACCCCAGAGCCAGGAGCAGAGCCGAGCCACTCCCCTCTGTCTCTGTCTTGACTTCAGCCACAGGACCTAGGGGACAGTGAAACCGGTCCCCACGGCGTGGAGGATGGGGGTGGGGGACGGCCGGATTCCCAGCCGCTCAGGCCAAAACGCTTGGCGTCCTCCCTGCCTCCCCTCTCCCTCACACACACCCCACATCCAACCCAGTAGGAAATCTTCTTGGCCCTACCTTTGAACTATATCCCAATCCAAACACTTCTCAACACTGCCACCGCCACCATGCTGGTCTGAGCTCTGCCTGGATTGGTACAAGGGCCTCCCAGCTGGTCCTGGCCCCAGACCGCTCCTGACACAGCAGCCATTCGGATCGCAAATGCTCAGCACAGAGCCCCCAGGGACCCCTTGCGCTCAGACCACAAACAGCCTGAGCCCTAGGCAGCCCTCCATAACACACCCCTGCCCCCCAGTGCCTGTCTGAGCCATCCACAGCCGTGTCTCTTACTCCGCGTCAGCCACACGTCTCCTTGCTAGTTCCTCCAGCAAGGCTGAGTGCTCCTCGCCTGGGGACTTCAGCATGGACTGTCCCCTGCCTGTCACCCTCTTCTCCCAGAGAGCAGCGTGGCCCTCCCTTCCCTCACGTCTCTTCTGTCTCTTTTGCAATGAAGCAGCCAAGATCATCCTATTTTCTACCCTCTGCGGCCCACCGTTTTTATACTTGAATCAGGTTCGGGGAGGTATGATTTACACACGATAAAACTGACCCACTGAAATTCACGGTCTGATGAGTTTGACAAATGCATAAGCAGGAGAGTCACCACCAAAATCACTCTATCCAACATTTCCATCGTTCCAAGGAGGTCCCCCCACCCTCGTCTCTGGCAACCGCTGAGCTCCTTTCTGTTCCTACAGATCTGCTTTCTCTGGAGAGTTCGTACAAAAAGAATAATACTGCACGTACCCCGTCGTGTCCGGCTGCTGCCACCCAGCACAGGGCATGTGAGCCTCGGCCATGCTGTTCGCGTCGTCAGCTCCTTTCCAGCGAACGGTGTTCCGTTACATGGATGTGCCACGGCTTATTTTGCGTTCAATAGCTGGTGTAAACATTTGGGGTGTTTACAAGGTTTTGTCGTCGTGAATGAAGTTGCTCTGAACATTCGTATACGGGTGTTTGCGTGGACGC
The DNA here is from genome assembly GCF_022079265.1 of Lynx rufus. Taxonomy (NCBI): domain Eukaryota; kingdom Metazoa; phylum Chordata; class Mammalia; order Carnivora; family Felidae; genus Lynx; species Lynx rufus. The sequence goes on along the minus strand of NW_025814867.1, from coordinate 6,589,703 downwards.
ATTTCTTTAACCTCTTGGGTAGATCCCTAGAAATTGAGTCCCAGGGTCCCACGATCAGCGTATGTTTGACTCTGCACGTTAGCAAACGCTTCCCAAAGCGCGTGCGCGGGTTTTCATCCCTACCGGCAACTGAGAGCTCCCGGTGCCCCGACTCCATATCCACGCCACCGTTTGGTATTGTCAGTCTTCTTATTCTTTTCTTTAATTTTGGCCCTTGGAGTGGGCGTAGCCTGTAATTTTAATTTGCCTTTCCCTGATGACTGATGACGTGGAATATCCCTTCATGGCTGATTGGTCCTTGTCCCTTCTTTGGTGGAATGTCTGCCACTGTAAGTAAGGAGCTCTCAACAAACGCTCTACTTATCGACATCATTACCTGAAGGAGCAAGGCCCCCGGGCGCCGTGGCCACATCCCGTTGCTCTGCCTGGGCAGAGGCAGGAATGTGTGGTCCAGAGTCTGGTCTCCCGTTTCCTCATCTGTGAGATGGGCGGAACAGGAACGTGAAGGGTGGGGTAAATTAGGATGTGCAGAGGCTTACAGCGATCTCAGGTACAGAGTCAGCGCCTCATAAAAGTCTAGCGTGGTGATGACAGGTATTATCCCTAAGCAACCCCCAGACAACTTGCTCCTGTCAATGCCATCGCCCTCCCCAGAACCCTAGGTTTTCTCTGCGAGGGGTTGGGACCATCCCTAAGGCCCTTCTGCGATTCCAAGCTGTTCTCTGCTGACACACCTCTCTCAGGTCCCTTCCTCCACTCAGGGGCACCCTCCAACGGCCACGCACCCCCGGGACCCTCATCACACACACAACACCGCAGAACGGCCTGGGGCCAGCTTCTTGGTCACCAGTGAGAGGGACCGCGAGAAACGGGAAGGAGTCTAAGGAATAGCCAGACGACAGATGACGCCAGACAGGACAACAGGCCCTGGGAGGCCGAGGAAAGTGGTATGGCCTCGCAGGGATGCCACCCCTGCCCCACAGGGGCTCAGCATGCTCTCCCCCCTCCCCCCCTCCTGCCCCAGCCCTCTCCTTGGCTCAGTTCCAGAGCCGGGCCACCAGGCCTCCCCATGAGCCCGCCCTCGCCCCAAGTGACCTCTGGAGGAGAGCTGGGCCCCCTTCCCCAGACAGGAGCAGGACAAGAGTGACCGGGAAAGCAGACCACCCAGGTCTGGGGCCCGAGCCAGGGCGCCATGGGGAGTGAGGAGGAGGGGCTGAGAGAAGGCCCAGCAGGCCAGGTCCTGCCTGCCAGGCCGGTGGCTGGCAAAGCTTCGAAGGCTTAGGGGCCGGTGGCCAAAGCAGGGAGGATACGAGGCAGTGAGGGGCAGGGGTGCAGGAGGGGAATCTCTGCCGTGCCCCCGCCCCGCCCAGTCACTTGCACCGGGCAAGCTCTTCAGGCTCATTGTCACCGCAATTGTGGGTAGCCCCGCCCAGCCACCAGCCCCCGCCAAGACCGCCCTGGTACCCTGCTCATGCCCTCCTCCCCCCAGGATGACTCATCACCTCAGAGCTGTGCCCTCACCACAAGCCTGCTGTCAGGCCCCAGCCACATGGCCCCCCGAGCCAATTTCTTGGCTCCCAGGCCCCAGCTGAAGACCACCCAGCCCCAAGGAAAGCCTCAGCATGAAGCCCTGTGCCAACCCTACGGGGGTATGACCGAGCCGTCCCCGCTTTCTCCTGTGGAGACCACCATGTTTGCAGGATAAACAAAAGCTGAGCAGTGGCCAAGGCCCAGCCAGCAGGGCGGACGCCAGGAGTGAGTGTCAGTAGGCCTCAGAGCCAAAGGCGGTCTCCCCTTCCTCACTCACTCCCACTGAATGATGTCGGCCGACACACAGAACCAGCTGGGGAAGCTGTGACATCTGTCCAGTCCTCCTTTAGCAAACACGCACTGAGCATCTTACAGATTCTGGAGTCCTAATAACAAGCAGAAGCAGACAAGGCCTCTGTCCTCATGTAACTCACAATCGAGCTGGGAAGACAGATGTTAACCTCAAAAGCCACAAACGAGGGCCGTTCAATAGTGACAAAACTGGGTGTTGCTGGGAGGCAGGGGGGAGAGCACTAATTATGTCCGGGCGGTGGAGTCGGGAAGACCCCTAGTGAAGGCATGGCATTTTTGTTTTCCCGAGATGGGTACTTGCAGGCAGAGGGAGGAGCGAATGTGAAGGTCTGGATGTAGAAGGAATGTGGCCCCTTCCAGAAGGGAAGATGGCCCCTGTGGCTGGACCCAGAGAGTGAGAGGGAGTCCCTCCCAGGAAAGGAGTCAGACATGCCCCGGGGGCACTGTGGAGCCGTCTGAGAGGTTTTCGGTCTGTGCTTTGTATTATTTGGGGAAGGGCCTGACTGCTAAATGGGTTGAACTTCGGTAAGGCTCACTTTAATAAGACTCCGCCTCCTGCCCTGAGGGAGAGTTTTGTGGGAGGCAAGAGCGAATGGCGAAAATAGGTCAGGGGGGCCTCTGCCAGGAGAGACCATGGTAGCTTGAACCGCGAGGAGCACCGCGGAGAGTGAGAGATTCGGGAGCTGTTTAGGATGCAACATGGTGAGACAGAGCACCCAAGAGTGGGCGAGGAGGCTTCCTTGGGGAAGGTGCCACGGGAGCCTCCTCAGGTCCCCTCCTGAGCTGGCTCTCAGGCCTCCTCCATCTGCCCCAGGGAGCACTTGGCAAGTAGCATGGATAATCATCGGGGGCTTATTCTATTTAGGAATTAGTTCTAGGCCCCATCTTCCCTAATTCTGTCCTATATCCACCATAAGCAGCATGAGCTCAAAAAGACAGCGTGTTCCCGGCACCTGCTTGAGGCAGTCACACATCGCCAGTGACGGGAAAAATGTTGGCTTCCCAGGGGACTGTGAAGGCACCTGTATGAACTGCCCCCCCCCACCCCGCCAGCCCCCTGCCTGAACTGTCCCAGAGCACAGAGCGCAAAGGTGGCCTCAGGCTGCTTTCAATTTTTTCTATTAACCAATCAAGGATTTACATGACATATCCCCCCTTGAGGGAACTTTGCCTTCAGCTTGAATTGTTTAAAAAACACAATAGGATTTGGGGTCTCCGGCACTGCCACATCACTCTCAAGGACACTCAGGCACCTCACAGGGTCCAGCCCAGGATACCAGAAGATAGTACCATTCCTCAAAGTCGAGGGGAGCCGGGTGGGGGCCCCTACTTTAACTCCCCTCTAGGCGATGGTCCTGTGGATAAATAACCCCAGTCCCTAGTTGAGAGCACAGGCAGAACCTCAGCATGGCGGGGCCTCTAGAACTCCCGACAGAAGCTTCAGTCCATGCCGAAGTCAGCCCTACCCCATGAAACACAGGCAGGCCCTTGCTGTAAACCTCAGCCACCACCCCAGACTCCCGCTGTCCTCGGGATAATTTCATTTCCGAAGGCTGTGGCCCCAGGTCTTTACGGTGGGCACCCTGCTTCTACCCCAGCAGATCGCCCTCCCTTCTCCTCTCAAGAAGGAGCAGCTGGATATTTTCTTCCCTTCTGGAAGCTTGGACTTCTTTTGTAAATTGACGCGTTTCCTCCAGGGGCCAGCGTTGCATACCAGCGCTCTCAGGGAGGGGAAGACTCGGATCTAGTCTCAAAACAGTTAACTAACTCCTAGGTGGGGGACCACGGCTACCCCGCTCACCCTACATTTGTGTCACGGACAAAGCCAGTCAAGTGGCCTTCACTGGACTCCAGGCATTTTCCTTTAAATTCTACCGGTACCTGCAACCTATGGACACAGCAAGTGGGCTGTACTGGGCAGTTCATCTTCCCTGCTGGCCCCAGAACCCTGAGGAGGCTTATTAGAGAGCAGACCTCCAACAGTACCCCCTCCCAGCCTCAACCCAGGCTTTGGTCTAAGTGTTTTTCATGCAGGAAAAAGGAAAGTTTCCAGGTGGAAATCTTCCAAATGTGTCTTCCCCAATCACCTTGTCACTGGACTGTTCTAAGCAAAAACTTTCTCATAAATTATCTTTGCCTTTGGCTGTTCACACACAAAGGTCACATAGTTGTCTGCCTCTGATATCACACACGTAGCTGGGGAAATGGTTTCAGAGGTTCCCACAGCTGGAATCTGCAGAGGAATTCTGACCCAGAAAGGGGAGATGAGGTCACGATGAGGAGGGACAGAAGGAAAAAGAAGGCGGGCAAGACTCAGACAGTTAGAGAGGGAGAGGGGACTCTCTCCCTCTCTGGGTCGTCTCACTCCTTTCCCCCTTCCATCTCTGATTTGCAGCTTCCTCAGCGCTCCCCCCACCAGCCCATCCAAGTGAACAGATGATAAAAGCAGTTAACCAGAAGCAATAATACACCAGTGTCACTGAGCACACGCAGCACCCAAATCTTGGTTTGTAAATACTATTCTCCATTAAAAAACAGGACTCCTTGGTGGAGTGGCTGATTCACTGTTAGACCAGAGAAAATAGAAGATGCGCCTGGGGCATCTAGTGTCAGAAGATAAGTTGGGGCGCCTGGGTGGCTCAGTTGGTTGAGCATCTGACTCTTGATTTTGGCTCAGGTCATGATCCCAGGGTTGTGGGATTGAGCCCCATGTCAGGCTCTGGGCTGATCGTGGAGACTGCTTGGGATTCTCTCTCTCTCTCTCTCTCTCTCTCTCTCTCTCTCTCACACACACACACACACACACACACACACACAAATTAAAAAAGAAAAAAGGTAAGAGAGTGCTCAAAGACTGGCCAAATGCCAAAAGACACAGGAACCAGTTTGAATGGGCTGATTAGTGAATTTGGAAGGAATGATGGAGATTGAAATCACCAATGGGTGAAAACTAGTGGGTAAAAGTATTTCTCACGGTTACTTTTTAATTGTGAAGAGAAAACAGCAGTTGTACTCAGGGAGAATTGGGTGCATACCACATAAACCGAATGACCAAAGGCAACACCTCTAACAAATGGGCAATTGGACACTGGGAGCCTCCCCATGTGGTACTCTGAGAAAGACAGTGTCACCTTCATGGCGATCTTGCCAAAATGCATAACCTAAAACTAACAATGAGGAAAGAGCAAAACAGAATTTGAGCAACATCATTCCACAAAATAACCGGCATGAACTCTTCAAAAATTTCAAGTTTACGAAACACAGAGAGGCTGAAGAATTTACCCAGATTAAAGCAGGCTACAGAAACAGGACAACTAAATGCAGTGGGTGACCCTGGAACAGGAAAAAAAAAAAACAGACATAAAGGAGATGTGATTGAGATAACGGATGAAATTTGAATATGGACTGTGGATTAGTAACAGAATTATAGCAATATTAAATTTTCTGTTTTTGATAACTGTATTGTGGTTTTGTAAACAATACACACTGAGTTATTTCAGGCTAAAAAGACATGGTGTCTTCAACTTACTCTCAGGTGATTCAGAAAAAAAAAAGTGTGTGTATGTGTCGAATGTAGAGTGTATTATATGCACACAAATGCACAGAGAGAATAAAATAAATGGGCAAAATATGAATAATATATGAATGATATATGGGAATTGCCTGCAACTCTTCTGTAAATTTGAAATTATGTTAAAATGAAATTTACATAAATCATAACAATGGCTAACAATTACATGTCGCTTACTCTGCCCTGGGCACTGTTCAAATGCTTTATGTGGATCAACTCGATACTTAGAGTCCTACCAGGCGTGCTATGCAGTTTGCCCAAGCTCCCTACCTGGTAAGACAGCAGAGCAGGGATCCTACACCAGGCCAATCCGCCTGGCTCCAGAGTCTGTGCCCTCAGCCAGTGTTAGAGAACAAGCACCCTTTACACACTCACACACACACACACGGGCTGCCTGGCACAGAATGGTTACAACCTGAGAATCAAAATAATCTTCAGGTGTGAACTCAGAAGAGAGCCTTTGAGAAAGTAGAAGGCAGTTTAGCGCCTTGGGTTTGGGGCGTGCACAAAGACCCTCCTCGGGGGTCCAGGGAGTGCCCTGGACTTTCTGTGGCCCCTCCTCAGTCCTATTTGCCTTTCTGTCCCCTTTCCCAGAGCCCCAAGCCCTGCGCCTCTTCCCCTAGCCTTCCCTGCTCCCCCAGCCCCGATGCCCACCAATGCAGAAATTAGGGGTTTCTGGCCTTGGCCTTCTGAACATTGGCTGGGGCCAGACGGAGCAGTGACCCCAAAGCCAAGGTGGAGGGAGCACGACTGAAAGCTGATGGCCACAGGGACTGGAGGAGACGGGACGAGAAGACACGGGAGGAGTAGCCTTGAGGCGTGCCCCGCGATAAACGGGGGTTGCCAGGCCTCAGCACCACGGTCACTGCAGGAGCAGGCTTGGCTGGGGGTGGCCATCCTCCTCGGCACTTAGCCACAAGATAGAGGGAGGTCTGTCCCCTACCACCCTGAGGAGGCTGAGGCCTCACGGGCAGGGACAGAGTCACAAAGCCCAAAGGGGGCCGAGCGTCAGGAGGACGCTCAGGAGTTGGGCCTGTCCGGTCCGGCAGGGAAATGGTGGGGGGGTGGGGGGAATGAGATGCTGACGTCTGAATTCAGAAGTGGAGTGGACCCCGCCATCCCCTCCCTGCTGAAGGGCCTGTCACAAGGCTGCCGTGGCTCACACCTGCTTATCAGGGCCGGGGTGTGGAGAGGGTGTCGGGGACGGGAGATAGGGCTGGGACAGGGCTGTCCTCACCGGCCTGCTCTGCCTCCCTCATTCACACCTCCTCAGAGGCCCCTCAGTGCACTTATCCGCCGCAGCCTCCAGCCTCCAGCCTCCGTCAGCATGCCTCCCACAAGCTGCCGCTGCAGGCTGCCTTTCTTGAGGGAGTACTCCACCCTGGACAGTTCAGACACCAAACAGGGAGGGACCCCGGAGACCATCTAGGGAGGAGATGCCGCTCACCTAAAACCCTACTGCAAGCACACACAGGAGCCAGAGTTAGGCTCTGACCCTAGACCAGAGCGCAGAAGGGTCTAAGTCTTCGTCTGGAGCCCTGTGAGGCAGGGGTCCAGGGCCACGGTGAAGGGGGAGTGAGAGGGACAGTCATCGGGAGGAGCACCATGCCTCATGTACATTGCCTCCGGCACACTGCCCTGGAGCCCGCCGCCTGGATGGACGGCAGTGGATGGCAAGGGATTAAAGGCTCCTTCTGAAGTGATGGGCAGACAGGGGCAGAGAGATGGGGGCACAAAGCACATGAAGCGGGAGGCCGGTGGGAGAAGTCAGGGGCCCGGTGTAGGTGGTGGTAGGAAAGGAAAACATTCGTTCTGCCTGGTGGCCTTGGGCCCCAGCTGTGCCCTGGCCTCGGAGGAGGTGGGGAAGCTCAGCAAAGTCAAAGCCACTGCCTGCCCCTTCCCCTCGCTCCGCTCATAGCCTTAGAGATCATTTGGGTGGAAAGGCCCATGACCAGACAGGCGGGACAGTTCAACTCATGCCTGCGGAGGAACCAGGACTGAGCGGGGAGGGAGGGAGGAAATGGAAAGAATTCCAAGATCCTGGTTCGGGGGAGGGGAAAGGGCGGGATTCCACACCTGCACACAGCTGGAAGACCTAATTTTAGCTCTGCTTCCCCAGGCCCAAACACACAAAAGCCCCTGCTCATACTCTGACTGCCACCCCCTTTCTCCCATCTTTGCAGCAGGGAGGGCTGCCTCAGACCAGACACCAGGCCCTGCAGAGCCTGAAGAAGGGTGCTGTGGGGAGTGCCCCGGACACCCAACCACCTGGAAGCAGTGCTCGGCACCCGGGGTGTTATGTCATCAGAGACACAGGCCCCCGCTCTGCTCTGCTCACTCTGGCCGGGCAAGCACAGAACCAGGGCCTTGGCGGGAGACTAGTACATGTACCTTCCTGCCTCCTCCGAGCCACCTTCCCCACAGCCGTCCTCACTGTCCTCATCTGGTCTAACTGGTCCCCAATGGGACCAGCCGCACCCTAGTCCCTACCTTTCCTGGGTCCCCCCACAGAGACAACGAGCACATGGGACTCAAGCAGGATTGTCTCAACTTTGCAGTTTTGGTAACTGCAAAACATCTTTCGAGCATGTGCTATTTGCAGAACCCTCTGGAGGCCCCAGAAAGGAGCCGACTGCATCATTTGTCTGCTTCTAGGAAGTTAGCAGGGCCTCATAGGGCTAAGATGAGTAAATGCATGAATGACTGACTTACAAAGCAAATTAAAAGAACTCCAACAGCCTTGTGGGGTGGAGGGCACACTATCAGATTGAGAGCCAGAAAACCTTCATAAGTCATACGCTCCTGGAGCCTGTTTCCTCATTTGTGAAATGGGATGAAGAGCAGCTATTCGAATGGTGCCCTGAGTAAGTTCCGATGTGAAAGCACTTTGGAGACTGCAAAGCAGTGACATAGTCAAAGAGCTGCTAGCAACACATTACACAGTCTCAGGATTGGGGAGAGACAGAATTGCTTCCACCTGGTCCAGAGCTTAACACCATATTAAGGTCAGGCTCTGCCCTTCACCTTCTCAGGACAGGATGACCTTCATCAGTTACGGTCTTGGTCGGTTCCGGCTGCGATAACAGCATCCTTAAGACTGGGTGGTTTACAAACGCATTTTTCTCACAGTTCTGGAGGCTAGGAAGTCCAAGATCAAGGTGCTGGCAGATTCAGTGTCTGGTGAGAGCCCACTTTCTGCTTTGACATTCATCTGTCGTGTTCTCACATGACAGAGGGGCAAAGGAGCTCTCTGGAGTCATTAATCCCACTCGTGAGGGCGGAGCTATTCACCCTCCAAAGGCTCCACCTCCCAATACCATTGCACTTGGGGATAAGATTTCAAGAATGAGTTTTGGGGGGGACACAAACATGGTCTATGGTCACTGATAACAGGAACTCATAGTAACTGGCTACCATTTATTGAGGGCTTGCCAAGGTACATATTAGCTTATTCAGTCCTCAAACAATCCTGCCAGTCATCCTCCACCTGTTCTCGGATCAGGAACCTGGTTTAGAAGGATAAACGACGGCAGTTGCAGAAGGCTGCCCAGTCGGTAGGTGGGAAGGTGGGATGAGGACCCAAGTGCGCCTCGCCTCCCTGCACACAGCAGGTGTCCCGAGTGCTGGCCCAGCCGTGCCGTGAGCAGCAAGAAGATTCAGTGGGCACTCTTACTGTCCTGGAGTGACAGCATTGTGCGACTTAGTGTTGCTTTCCCTCTTAAAGAATTAGAAGAGAACTGAACTTAGAAAACATCAGAACACATCATTATCATCCATATAAAATGTTTACCAAAGGGATCTTCCCTGGCTCTGTCTCCTTCAATGTTTTCAACAGGCCCGTTGAAGGCTTGTTTATCCAATCTGCAATCTCAAAGCTGGGAGGCAGAGCTAACGTGTCAGATGGCCAAATCAGCATCATCAGGAATGTGAACTCACTCAAGATGGGTAGAAACTACACTAAAACGAAATCTTAACGGTACGGCATGCACACAACCCCACATTTGTGTTCCAAAACTTGACTGAGTGCATGATGGGAAAGTGACGTGACAGTAGACCACGTGAAAAAGACCTGAAACAGGTGGCTGGAGCGAGTTCCATATGGACCGATGGTACAGGAAGAGAAGTGGAGTGTCCCTAACAAGGGAGCACTGAATTCAGCACTGCTACCACCGCATCCGATGCTTTGCCCAGACGTGGCTGCCACACTGTAAGGCCATGTAACATGATGGTGGCGGGTCTGAAATCCACAAATGCCTGAGCATTATGGGCTTGCTATCTCTAAAGGACCATCAGCTGAAAGCAGATGCCAGCCAGCTCTGTGTAGCCTGGGATGGCCACTGGGGCCTGTCACTGATCAGTGAGTTACAGGGACAGTTTCAGCTTAATGTTATGAAGCTCAATAATAAAGAAAATTGGGTACTTGAGGACCCAAAGCGATAGAAGAAAGTTCTCCCTTGATACTCATGAGCTCGTAGACCACCTTTCAGAGGATTCCTATCTAGGGAACGTGTTTGTTGGGGGAGAGTGACAGCAAAATGGGGCATGGTCTGGTTCCAAATCTTGGGAGAATCATCAGAATTACCACTGTTGCTTCTTTAAAAAATATAGACTCCAGGGGCGCCTGGGTGGCTCAGTCGGTTAAGCATTTGACTCTTGATTCCAGCTCAGGTCATGATCCCAGGGTTGTGGGATCCATGTTGAGTGTGCAGCCTGCTTAAGATTCTCCTTCTCTCTCTCTCTCCCCACCCCAACCCCTCTCTCCCATTCACAGTCTTTTAAAAGAACTTAATCTTCAGGGTAGCTTGTGAAGCAGCCATCAAGTGCACCATTCTACATACTGGGAGTTTTGGGCCAAGCTCCTGGCTAAGTACAAAGGCTTGAAATGGGATAAAATACTGCAGCTAGAGGAGGTATAGGCCAAACTAAGGGTGAGTCTGGAAGAAATGCTGAGGATCACAGAAGATGTTCTTCACCTTGAACCCCATAGCCCTGAAGAGGTCTACAGGTGTCTGGGAATTAGCCTGCAGGAGCTTTGAACCCAAATTCTAAGCCCGAACACTCAAGACGTGCTCATCTTCAAACTCCACCAGCGGGCAAAGCACGTGTACAGCAAGGCTGCACGGGTGCTCCAGTTTAAGATTTGTGAAGAAGCACCTGACAACATGGTCCAGCTCCTGGCGGTTAATGAACTGGAGCCACGCGAGCTGCCGGGACATGTCCGAGTGCAGTCGCCCTGAGCTGGACCAGCTGGTGGACATCTGTTGGAAGTTTGGGGCTCAAGGGTCACGACTCACTGGAGCACTCTCTCTCGAAGCTCTCTCTTTGAAGCTCACTGGGAAGAATGTTCTAGATTAACAAAGACTACACGTGACAACAAAATACAATAATCAAATCTTAACTGAGACATGGATATTCAAAACAAAAGTGTAAGACTTTTGGGGAAAACCTAGGTGAATGTTAAGACACTGTTCATTAGATGATACTGAATTCTTGATAATTTTCTTACAGATATGATAAGAGTATTCTGGAAATATGGGGGAAAGTCTTTATTCTTAGGTAATACCGTCCAAAGTATTAAAGAATAAAGTGTCATGTCTACAACTTTTTTTAACCAAACAATTACTTTTATTTTTTTTATGTTTTTTTGTTTTTTTGTTTTTTGTTTTTTGTTTTTTTTTTGAGAGAGCAAGAGACAGAGAGCAAGCAGGGGAGGGGACAGAGAAAGGGGGAGACACAGAATCCGAAGCAGGCTCCAGGCTCCAAGCTGTCAGCACAGAGCCTGACCCGGGGCTCGAACTCACCAACTGCGAGATCATCACCTAAGCCGAAGTTGGGACACTTAACTGACTGAGCCACCCAGGTGCCCCCCCCAGAGAACTACTTTTAAATGGTTCGAGAAAAAGAGAAAGCAAATGGGACAAAATATCAAGGGAGAGAGCATTCTTTACTCTCCCCTCAACTTGTAAGGACATTTTTCAAAATAAAGTTGGGGGAAAAACTCACATTCCGATGAGTCAAACATGAGGCCTACTGGACAAGACGGCCTGTTTCATCTGGCCTGAGAGCCTGGAGCCCGACGTCTGAAGCTGACTGCACCCTTCGTGGCTTACAGAGCTAGAGGTAAGTTCTTTGTCGGACACAGTCCCAACAGACTCTTGAGTCTTGCAGTGTGGCATGAGGCCACAGTGACCCCTAGAGGCACTCTGCACTCAGGGGCTGACCAGCCCCTAGGCCATGACGGCATGTTCGGGAACACCAAAGAGAAGTCCGTTCACCACATCCCCACTGCACACCCCGAATTACACAGGCTCCACACTGAGGTCCAGTTCCTGCACTTGGTCTTCTCCAGTGACCTGCGGGTTGGTCCCTGGAGGCGAGGCTGGACTGAGAGGTGGGGCGTGGAGGCAGGCAGGAGCAGGAGTTCCGGGCCAGATGAGAGGCCCCCTTGACCGCTTCCAGCAGAATGAACTGAAGGATCAAGGGGGAAGGCGGAGTGTGCCCAGGACAGGTAAGGGCACACTGGGGGAGGCTGTGCAGGAGTGAGCAGGGACAGCTTCAGGGATGGGCTGCTGATGTAAGTGACACTTACATGCTCCCAGGGATGAGACAGAGAGCACAGGTGACGGCAGCACTCGGTCATTCCGAGAGTGGGGCTGCTCCGGGCTGAGCCCAGCCCTGCAGGCGTGCTCCCTCAGGATCACACGGTCTCTCCTCTGTGTGCTTCAGAGGCCTGACGGAGGGGCAGAGGTTTGCAGTTGTTTGAAGGTCAAGGTACAAGGCAGAAATGCTAGCCCGCAGTAAGGAGCTGGCACACCCATCCTACCTCTGCCGCATACAACACTGGTCAAATATTCTCAATCCGGAGACCAAAGAGCCTGGAGTCTCAAATAAAGATGTCCCTGGGGGTGGGGACATTAGGGAGTGCTCCTCACCTACAGATGGGGTTGCTGGCAGCAGAGCCCGTGCAGACGGCTGTTCTTCCACAGCAGCCTCCCCCTTGGCCAGGGTACTCCCCTGAGCATCAGCGGACAGAAGGCGGAGGCCCAGACCCAGCCTGAGGACTCAGCAGACCCCAAGGAGGGACCAAGAGGATGGTTCCTTGCTAAGGTGGGTAATATGAGCTTATTTGGTCCGAGGGGACAGACCTGGTGCTGGGAGTGGCTTACGGATCTCCTGCAGCTGCGTCCAAATAATCAGCAGGCCTACCAGGGGAGTCCCACCTTCTCTGCCCCGCATGCCTCCTACCTCTGTGAGTTACTTCTTTGGAAAGGTGAAGCCTGGACAAAACACTTAAGCTCCCTAATAAGCTCCCTAAGCCTTAATTTCCTCGTGTGTAAAATGAGGACAGTGGGATTTACCTCGGAGAGTTACTGAAAGATAACACGTGTAAAGCATCGATCTGATCCAGGGGAAAATTCTAAGCTCTATCTAGTATTCACATTTCAGTTTGTTTTGGAGGGACTCTTAATGGACGTGTTCAGACAATTCAGGCTTCACTCCTGTAGACCAACACAACTTCTCCATGTTAAAATGAAGACTGGGAGACTGCATTTTTTGTTATAAGCATTTCTACTTTTCACAATGACCAGGTAGCACTTTTCATACTAAAAACCTAAGGCACCTAAATTTACTGATCTAAAAATCAAGATTCTCCACCATCTAGGCGGAGGGTTAGGAGGGAGAAGAGCATGGGAAGGAAGTCCAAGGCTGAAGGAAATTCAGGCTAGAACAAGAGCACAGTGCCAGACGTGGGGGAAGAAGATGGGAGCTCACCTCCAGAGATGCATGCTAAGCGCCCGGGACTTCTCCCACAGAGCCGCCCCCTCATGCCGAGAGAAGCACCGCACTGGGAGGCCCCACCATCACCTCTCCAGTGAGGAGAGAAAGTAACAGATTTTGTGGTCACAGTGACATTTTGGCTCTTCATCCCTGAGAAGAGAGGACTGGCATAAGCTAATGGCAAACAGTGTGATAAAACACACTGGATTCGTCAGGCTACTGTGTTCTGACCCTCCCAACTTCTTTGTTTTTTGCCCAAATAAAGGAGAACAAGGTCAATCACTACCATCTTACCTTTAGCTTAAAGCCTTGCATTTCTGTTAGAGACAAACACACCAAACACCACAAAAACTGTTCTCGTAATACCACACGGAACAGCACTGATAGGACACATTTAGATGCTCCTGTGCCCTATTTTAAGGTATTTTGCGGCCTATACTTATGGCAGTCCCTGAAAGGATTCCATGTAAACCCAAATCTAGAGATCTGGCTCAGAAAAACAGCCGTCGTTTCCCCTAGAGATAATTAGAATGGTCTCTGAGCCTGTGGCCCAAAGCACCCCCTGTCGTCTCCTGCCCAGGTAGACAAGCAGGCACAAGGGGAACAAATCATGAGCTGGCGACTCTGTGGGCACAGACCCTCGTTAGGTCGCTTAATCTTTGGAACAAATTGCTCACCTGGAAAGCAAAGAACGTACCAATTTGGTACCATTTGGTCACTAAAAGAACTGCATCCCTGGAGGCAAGTAGGGGCTCTGATAGACTCCAAAAAAGCAATGCCCCCTAACTTTCAAATATCTGTGATTATTTCTTCCCAAAGAGCTAAGGAGGGTTTAAGTCAGAGGATTCAAGATTTGGTTCGATGGCAGACAAGCAATCTCTTAGCAAGCAGGCCCAGGATCACCAATCCCCATGTGTATATATATATATTTCTGAGTCAAAAGCCTCTGTGTGAGGATTATTTGAACCTACCTCACGCTGTCCTTTCTTCTCTGCCCCACATGCCTCCTACCTCTGTGAGTTACTTCTTTGGAAAGGTGAAGCCTGGACAAAACACTTAAGCTCCCTAAGCCTTAATTTCCTCGTGTGTAAAATGAGGACAGTGGGATTTACCTCGGAGAGTCGCTGAAAGATAATACATGTAAAGCACTGAGCTTAGTACACAGAACATACTAAGCGCACAGAAAACGTAGCCGAGTGCTTCTGTATGACACCCGTGGAGGACCAGCAGGTCTGTGAGAAGAAGAAACAAATCTATGCCACTATAACACACGTGGACAGGACAACGCACAGAGGATGTCTAAAAGCCACCTCAAAGAGCAACTCGGGTCCTAGAGAAAGAAAACACACAACACTGGACTTGAAGAAAGCTGAGCAGATACATCACACACAGTGCATGACCTGGAGGCACAAAAACAAAATGCGTTCACGTGCTAACATCCAGAGGGACGCAAAAACAATGTCATCTTGTGGTCAGAGTCCTGTGAACCTGACACGCGATCAGCACACAACCTGCAGACCTCACAGTTTCCTTAATCAGTTCCCACATCAAATAAAATACTGATCTCTCATCTTTTGGATCTTTTATCTCTGGAGAGAAATTTAGTCTTAAGTTTAGGATTTCATAATTTCTTTAAAGCCAAGCCACGAAAATACATTAGCCTGGAGAGGACACACCTGCTTCATTAGAGATGCTCTCGCACGTCTTCTGAGATGGCAACTAAGATGGCTTTCTCTCCAGGATTCCTGACTGCTCCTTAGCTTTGAGTTCTTCTAGTTTCTTCTTATAGCGGTTCATGAAGTAATCATCTGGTTCAATCCCTGCGTTCTTCAAATTTTCCATGACCTTTTCCAGTCTGGATACTGATCGGGCTCCCTCAATCTTTCTCGTGCTCAGGTACAGGGTGAACTCCTGGAAATCCAGGAGTTTACAGGTGTCCACAGAGCAGATATTCCTGATACCGCTAGTTCTATCCAAATGAGGAAAAAACACCAGTCCTGATAACTTCTCCAGGTCCTGAAGACTCACTTGGAATTCACTTAACTGGCGTTGGAAGCCAATGGCCTCATTGGGCACCACGAAGGCCCCCAGTGCCAGTGGTTCAGCGGACACTGGGCTTCTGCGAGCCAGGATCACCTTATAAAGGTGCGAGGGGACCGCCACATTATCCTCCCCGATCACCTAAAAACAAAGCAGTCATGTGAGCAATGCTAACTTGTGCTAGGAGTTCCCAAATTTTTCCTGAAAAGATTTTTAATGCGTTTCTGAAAAGGCATTTGTAAGCTACCTTACCAACGGATTTAAATTCAACTGCCAAAGGTAAGAATAAACCAAAATTGAGATTCGCAGAGAAGATGAGCATCTAACAGGTCAATTCTGATCACATTCTTTAAAATAATGTCATCCCAAAGAGTAGAGGTCACATCCTCTGCTCTGTTTGTAGGACAAAGGGCAAAGGAATGTCATGAGTGAGTCCTGGGTTTTTAACGGCAAGAAAAGCTGTCATTTTTCTCTTCATCACATAATCAGAACTTCTGGTGCTCTAAACATCCAAAGGTCAAAACCCAGCTTGGCAACTCCCGGCTCTAGAAATAAAAATATGGCTTTAGTTTATCAAATTCACTAGGGAGCTCAACAAATAGGCCTCAGAAAAGCAGCCAGACGCACCACGTCGGTATTACTATCTCCAGTTACGCCTTGACTGTGGCTCATTTTTTAAATTCAATTAAGTAAATGTAAATGCCGTTGGCTCAGAGTTTTGCACACTCTTGGGCCTATTATCAAACACAGAACTTCAGAATGTCATCGAACCAAGCACTATAGAAAGGTATCCATACAACAGAAGAGCCAGAGCCAGGGTCAGGCCTGCAAACAACTTGGTTGCCTATGTAGGTTTGCTCTAATAATGAAATAACATTATTATGGAGCCTTTTCAAATTTCCTTCCAACTGGCTTAAAAGCCATATCCGTTTTCTGAAAAAGGAAAACTGGACATCCATTTCCTTAATGGCCTCCAATAAAATGATATGATCCAACTACAATATGCAAGTGTACTACTGGCCCTCCCAGGTCCTTCCTTTGTACAAGTAGGCATTTTGCTCCTGATCAAAGCTGCTTGCTACAGGAGCCCCTGCTGGGAGCCCAGCTAAGGCAGAGGGATGAGAGCTACAAGGATTCTTTTCTGGTTTCCTCTAGCTTCTACCTACATGGCACACAGCCTGAAAATGCCATGGCTATCTGCTGTCTGGCACGCACAGAGGTTCCACTGCCAAGACCAACGGCAGGGCTACAGGGAAGCCCCATCTACAGAATCGCTTTCTGCAACTACTGTCTCTGGAGTTAGTGAAAGTGGCTGATCAGGGTTCACTTTAAAGTTTATGAAAGTACACAATCTATAGGCACAAAACCCTACACCCCTCCAACGTATCATTCATGAAGCTGAGGAAATGAACGTACTCTTCAAGGCAAAAACCATACTGAAGGTGAACTCTACAGAGATCCACAATGAGCCTACACATCACCAACAGATGTCAACTCAACAGAGCAACTCAGAGGCGCTATGGCTGCCGCTGCTGGAAAAACAGAAAGGGGCAAGCTTTACAATGAATGCAGCTGGTGTCTGTTTTCAAGAAGCTTCCCATCTAGAGGAAGAGTCAACCCCACCGCTTTCACCAGAGGCAAAATGTGGTCAGATGCCAATACGGAGCACAAACAGCACTAAGGGAGTGGCGGCTAGGGAAGCCAGGGACCGGAACTGAGGGCACAGCTGCAGCTGAGCCATAGTTCACAAGGGCAGAAGTTTAAATGGGCTTCAAGTGTTAGCTGGGGAGCCAACAGTGAAGCAAACCCTTGATGCCACCTGGTGGACATTCTCCACCACTGCAGCACAGCCTCAGACCAGCTATGAGGCGCCTTCGAGACCATTCGCTTGATGGTGTTCTCTCTCCATGGACTCATTGTCTACAAACAAATAGCAAATTTCAAGAATGATTAAATGATCATGCCCATCTAGTGCCAACCAGGGCTTCTAATCAGAGTCTTTAAATTCCAGCCAAAAGTAAAGAAGTTTGACGTTTTAAGATTTATAAAAATAAACCATTTCTATTAGGTTTTCAAAAACACACAAGAGCCAGAGGACCTCCAATACTACTATTAAGAATGCTCATGGACACAAAAATTCCTACTAAGAACCACATCATGTGATTATTTCACCCATGACCTTCTCACAATATGTCAACAAGGAGGGGCAAAATACTACCCCTAGAAATAAAGAGAAAAATGAAAACTTAGTCACTATCTTCTCTGATTTAGTCTGCTTTGTTCTTAGGAAGTAAACATCTGTAACCTGTTTAAAATAGGAACCAGCAACATTAGGAAATTCTGAAAATCCACTCTTTCTTCCTTGAATTTAAGACTTTTAAAAAAATCGTAAAATATTTTAGAGCTATCATCTTTGTAGACAACTCAACCTACACAATAAAATTATCCCAATTCTGGGAAAACTGGAAGTCTTTCACAAAATGTTTGTAGAAACTGCTAGGGACCGAAACCCCAGGGACTTGGTCAAGTCCTGGCTTCGCCACTAGGCTGCAAGTCATGTCCACTGGTACCTTCTTTCCCCCTTCATAAAATAAGTAGTAACTGTCTTCATGCTGCCCATCTCACAGAATGGTTATGAAGATCCAAAGATATGTTACTTCAAAAAAAAAAAGTTTCAAAATCTGCAAGACCTATGTAAAAAGTAATTTTTGTAGTGGAGGTCATTCAAAAGATCAGATGTAATTTCATTTGGTACAAAAAACAGTTCTGCTGAGGGACTGTGGGGAAATATGGGATCGAGCAAGATTAGATCAGTTAAAGGTGAACAATAGGGTTTCAGAAGGAAGCAGGATGGACACAAATGAGACCCTCGACAAAAGGCTCGGGGCTTAACATGACCTAAGTCTTCAGTAACAGTAAATCAGCACAAATCCTTGTTGTAGAAGATTTAGGTGTAAAAATACCCTACAAAGGAAACCCTCACTGCTGTTAAACCAAAGAGCATGGAACTCTTGTCAAGACTGTAGCAAAAACTGGAAATCAGTTGGGTGTGACTAGGAAACAAAACATAGACAACAGCCATAAAGCTGGCACTCACTCGCGACCTAAAGTTAGTTTTTGTACCTGCTGGCCTGAGGTGTCCTTCCGTCCAAGAGACAGAAACGACAATTTGCTCTCGCTGCCCCAGCTCCACACACACACAACTGGAGTGCCAGAAGAGACAGGCAACACACAATACTCGGGCTAAGGCTGCCATTTGTCAGGTCACAAACATACACCTACTGGGCCTTAAATAAAATTAAGCAGCAGCATGAAGAAAACACAGGTACCTGCTAGAATCAGTAGATGTAAGATATCTGGTTACATTCCCCTGGTAAGACAAAAAAAGAAAATCTAAAAGTAAATCTGTTAGACCCATCAAGAGACCAAGCCCTTAAAAAATCAAGACATGGGGCGCCTGGGTGGCGCAGTCGGTTAAGCGTCCGACTTCAGCCAGGTCACGATCTCGCGGTCCGGGAGTTCGAGCCCCGCGTCGGGCTCTGGGCTGATGGCTCAGAGCCTGGAGCCTGTTTCCGATTCTGTGTCTCCCTCTCTCTCTGCCCCTCCCCCGTTCATGCTCTGTCTCTCTCTGTCCCAAAAATAAATAAACGTTGAAAAAAAAAAATTTTTTTTAAAAAATAAAAAAAAAAATCAAGACAATTGGGGTGCCTGGGTGGTCGGTCGCTTGAAGGTCTGACTCTTGATCTCGGCCCAAGTCATGATCCCAGGTTCGTGGGATGGAGCCCTGCGATGGGCTGCGCACTAAATGTGAAGCCTGCTTGAGATTCTCCCTCTCTCTCTCTCTCCTCCCCCCCGCCCCCACTCTGCCCCTCTTCCCTGCTCACACTCTCTAAAATAAAATAAAATAAATTAAATAAATAAAATAAAATAAAATAAAACAAAAATAAAATTAAAAAGTCAAGCCAATCAAGTGAAAGAAAGAAACCATGTCAGTGTGATAAATAGGGACTCCATACCTTTGAGGACAGAGGAAGAAGGAAAGGAGGGAGTCAGAACATGTGGCAAAATCAACAGGCAGACAGCCAACCCTTGTGTTAGTGTTAAGCCCGTGCAGGAGCTCGGGCAGCAGCACAAAGCCCGGGAGACAGTGCCGCGCAGGCTGGGCACCTGCTCCGGGTAAGGATGGGGAACCGCCAAGTCTCAGTCCAACCAGCACCACCTTCCCACTGTCCATTCTACTTGGGAGATTTAGGGTGGGAGGAAGGAGACACTTCACCAGTAAAATAATTTATTTTTGAATTAAAACAGATACGGACATGAATAAAAGCTCTGCCTAAAGATCAAACAGGAAATTCAAAAGAAAAAAAAAATTACTCCCTGATCACTTCAGGTGACGCCTCAAGATTCCTGAAAGCAGGTTTCCCCTTTCCTCCCCCTCTAGGAATCGGTTTGGAATGAGTCTGGAAAGTAATGCGGTAGAATGAAAACGCGGACTGTTGAGTACTTCTAACATTACCACCACCACCACCGAGGTGACAAATTTGAAGCTCACTTTCTTGTCAGGTCAACTATAATGTTCAGGCCAGAATCTTCAGGTATGTTTCACTTGTCTGGAATCAATCTCTTCTTGAAACAGGCACATCAGAGAAAGCACATGGATGACCTCAGCTATAATAAAGGGGGTGATTCTGATTAGAGCTGTCAGATGACTCACTTCTGATAAAATCACTGCGACTAATCCTCCCTTGGGCCCACATTCACTCAAGTCCTATGACGCTCTGATCCTTTCCTGCATATTCTAACAGACATTTCCGCCTGGCTAGCAGGGATCCTCCCCTTGGCCCATTTTCTCTTATTTTTGCATGCTAGCAGATATCACTTGCAACTGCTCTCCATTTTCACCATCTTTTACCTCCTGGCCTTAAGCTGCTGTGCAGGAAGAGCACAGCAGTCCCTTGACTGTAGACTTTTGAGAGCTTCAAAGAACAATGCTATGAACGACTGGCAGTTCTCATACACGTAGGCAGACCCATGTTTGGATCTCCCCTTTGACAACTACTAGCTATGTGACTTGGACTTGACCCCTTAAAACCTCAATTCCCTTGCCTATAAAAAAAGACAGGGGCGCCTGGGTGGCGCAGTTGGTTAAGCGTCCGACTTCAGCCAGGTCACGATCTCGCGGTCCATGAGTCTGAGCCCCACGTCAGGCTCTGGGCTGATGGCTCGGAGCCTGGAGCCTGTTTCCGATTCTGTGTCTCCCTCTCTCTCTGCCCCTCCCCCGTTCATGCTCTGTCTCTCTCTGTCCCAAAAATAAATAAAAAACGTTGAAAAAAAAAAAAAAAAGACAACCACTACTTCCTTGTAAGAACTTCTTATGAGGACTGAATGAGATAGAAGGTCTAAAACTGCTTATATACCGTGTGGTAGGTCCGGCCCTCAATTAATACTAGTTCATTTGCTTCACTTCCTGTACAGTATACACATACATGCCTCATTGCCTAGAAAGAAAACTAAATAAACACCATTTTTATTAGCTATATGCTCCTAAAATAAGGTTCAGAACATAGTTGTAAACAAGCAATATTAAATGGCTGGGTCTGAGAAAACAAAACACTTTCCAGGCATTCTGAACTGCCACACATAATTGCAAGATATTCTCTTGAAAACAGAAGTTCACAACTCAAATATTTACCCTGAGGAGAACAAACCAGTCTCTAGGGCTGGGCAGTGCTGCACCCCCTTTCTCAGCATCACCAAACGACGTGGTTTTATCCACAACTGTTTTCTTATGAATTGCTAGAGAACAGCCCGAATGTTTTTTAGCTGGGCATTTAAGGCTTCAAACACCTGGCTCCAACCTTTCCTGTTATTTTTGTCTCCTTCCCTATCTGAGCGCTTTATCCCAACTGTCTGCAGAACTTACTGTTTTCCAGCACATATCCTACCTTCTCCTATCTCTTCCCCTTGCTGGCTTTGCCTTCCATGTCTCCTTTCTTTAACCAAATTCTCCCAAGTTTACATGTGTGTGTATAGATGTGTATGCATACGTAAAATTTTGGCCCAACTAAATTCTTGAAATGGCAAGCTGAAACATTTTTTCCTAAATAATTTACTAAAGGATCATATTTTGCTTTCATGATAATAGATACACTACGGGCTTCTAACTTTAATATTCCACCTGAAGTCGTTTGATCTGAAAAAATAATGCCATGTGTAACAAAAGCTGTATTACTACAGAGAAAATGTTAGTGAAAATACAAATATAAAAAAGTAAATCACTTCGATATGAATCTTAAAAAAATGAAAACCTATATCCCTCCCCAGGGATATAGATTCCTATCAACATTCACCTGTACATACACATACATAATACACAGAGTTAAGTGCTTTATTTATAAGCAGGGTGTATAAATCTCCACACACAAAAAAAAAAATACAAAGGAGCAATGAGGATGGAGAAAGAAGGTCTTCTGAACAGTGAGCCACTAAAGGCATTAGAATTTGTATACTATGTTCTTCAGGGCTCTCTCCACCCACTTTAAGCTAAAAATAAATGTGGTGAACACACATGACAAGCCAACAGCAGACGAGCACTCAAGAATCAACTTGCCACCCAGATCCTGGTTTCTAAATACCAATCCCCATTAAAAGGAACCAGGGCTCTGTGGAGAGATGGCTGATCCCAGAGTCTGGCCAAGATGAGCCTTGGAATATCACATTATTCCAGAAAGTAGAAGCACTAAAAATACAATGAGGATGTGTCAAAGCACACAGGAGACAGTCTAAAGGGGCTCCCACTGGCCAAATCAAAGACAATTTGAGCATCAAAATGAATACACAGCAGATCGATTAAAACTCACTGAATAAGATAAGAACCCATCAATTCGCACTGATAATAAATAAGAAGGAAAAGCTCTTCCTTACAGCAGAACATCAACTAATAAAAGTAGAAGGAAGAAGAATAGAAAATCATTACTTGGCAACAATTATAACATTAATTGATTTAGGCCAGAATCTTCAATGGATCTAAGACTAGCAGGTGACAGTCTGAAGAGGAAAAGAATACTTAACATGGCCTCAAAGGACTTCCACAGATAGCTGATTAGATTCAAAGGAGCAATGATAACTTAGCAGTGAAGAAATCTCGAGAGAACCACCTTATCAAGTGATCTAAGGTAATATCACCAATAACAGGACAACCCGACAGCACATGCATCCTTGCTATGACGCACCGAGGTGCACACAAGCTCACCTCTGAAGTGTTCTGCCAGAAACAGAACTGAATTTAATCAGAGGAAACAAGAGATAAACTCAATTTGAAGAACATACTACAAAACAACTGGCCTATATTCGTCAATGTCAACATCGTTAAAGACAAAAAGGCTGAGGAACTAACTGTTTGAGATTAAAGAAGGCTAAAGAGACATGACAGCTAAATGCAATGCATGATCCTAGACTTCATTCCCTATCAGGGAAAAAAGGCTGCGTGACGAACATTATTGAGGCAACCGGCAAGATGTGAACATGGACTGTACTGTGGATACTATTCTTAGATGCCGAATCTCATGAATTTGATCATTGTACTGTGGTTATGTGAAAGAATGGAGTACTTAGGGGGAAAGGGACAAGATATCTGCAATGACCTCTCCAATGGCTGAGAAAATCCTAAGAATAGGTGCATGCATACATAGAGAAGAGGGTGCAAACACTGCAGAGAGCGAACAAGTCCAGGTGAAACAGGTAGCGGAGTTCTCTGTTCTTGCAACTTTTCTACAAATTTGAAATTACTTCAAAATGAAATGTTACAAAATACCAACGTGCTCTGCCAAAGGCTGTGCAAAAAACTAATGAATAAGGATTAAAGGAGGTTTCCAGTTCAAAATGGCAACCTGGGCTGAAGCCTTTGCTCCTCTCTCCCCCAATTAAAAAAATATACATATATTGGGGCATATATATATGCCACTGGGGGTTCAGTCAGTTAAGCGTCCGACTCTTGATTTCAGCTCAGGTCATGATCTCACGGTTCATGGGATTGAGCCCCACGTCCAGCTCCATGCAGACACTGCAGAGCCTGCTTGGGATTCTCTGTCCCCCTCTCTCTCTCTGCCCCTTCCCTGCACTCACTCACACTCTCTCAAAATTAAACATTTCAAGAAAAAAAAATCTAAACCAGCTTATGTCACTATCCTGATCAAATAGCGTCGTCGCACCTCCCTGAATTCGATCCGGACCTCTCCCCATTGCCTCCAACTGCCCTCCTCTTCAGTGCTCACTCTGCTCTAGCCACGTTGGCATTCTTGCAGCCCCCCGAATACGCCAAGCTAATCTCACCCCCATGTCTCTGCACTTGCTGGAAAACTCCCCATAGGTTACTCTCTTACTTCACTTAGGTTTCTTCCCAGTCTCATTTCCCCTTAGCAGCCAATCCTTTCCTTTCCAACTCCGTGTTTTCTTTTGCCATATGGCACTTTGTTTATTGTGTATCTCCTCTCTACTATAAACTTGTTTACAGATGTTATCAGAAATACCTAGAATAGTGCCAGGTACACAGTAGGAGCTTAATAAATATTTGCTGAATAAAGGGAAGGAAAGAGGGGCGGGTGGGAGAGAAGGGTTGGAAGGCAGGAAACAAGCAGTTCGTATATTAGAACAGAAGTCAGAGGGCTCCAAGAATGATGTCTTCAAGAAGAAACTGATAAACCTTTTTAAAAAATAGCATGATGGTAAGGCTAAATGGTCTGAAATAGAAAGTAAAAGTACTGTATTCCATTCTTTAAATGGAATACATTTATTTTTTTTACATTTATTTATTTTTGAGAGACAGAGAGAGACAGAGCGTGAGCAGGGGAGGGGCAGAGAGCGAGGGAGACACAGAATCTGAAGAAGCCTCCATCCAGGCTCTGAGCTGTCAGCACAGAGCCTGACACGGGGCTCGAACCCACGAACCCACGAACCGTGAGATGGTGACCTGAGCTGAAGTCAGACGCTTAACCGACTGAGCCACCCAGGTGCTTCATTCAAATGGAATAAATTTAAATGGTAGCAATTGTAATACCCTGCCATCTTTATACCCCACTTCTCAGATTTTTGTTGTTTATGGAAAACCTCTCTCAAGTGGCACAACTTAATAATACAGGATTATATCTACTTCCCCACAGATCCAAACATTCTACTTAAACATTCAGAGTACTATACATGCTGCTTTTATACTTTCAACGGAGTCAGGATTCTAAAACTCAGAGACCAACGAGGGCGAGACAGGAAATGTAAATGGATGAAATGGACCAGGTGAGGACTACGGTGAATGGAGAAAGATGTGTTCCATTGAGAGAGAAAGCTGCTACTACATACGCCCTACGGGAATATGTGCCAAGTGTTTGAGTCATCTGATTTTTTTTAAGAGAAGCTAATACCTGGATTTTTTTAAAAAAAATTTTTAAAGTTTATTTATTTATTTATTTATTTTTTTAATTTTTTATTTTTGGGACAGAGAGAGACAGAGCATGAACGGGGGAGGGGCAGAGAGAGAGGGAGACACAGAATCGGAAACAGGCTCCAGGCTCCGAGCCATCAGCCCAGAGCCCGACGCGGGGCTCGAACTCACGGACCGCGAGATCGTGACCTGGCTGAAGTCGGACGCTTAACCGACTGCGCCACCCAGGCGCCCCTAAAGTTTATTTATTTTTGAGAGAGAGAGGGAGTGAGAGAGTGCACACGAGCAGGGGAAGAGCAGAGAGAGAGGAGAAAGAATCCCACGCAGGCTCTGAGCTGTCAAGCATGGAGCCCAACATGGGGCTCAAACTCACGAACCGTGAGATCATGACCTGAGCCGAAATCAAGAGTCAGATGTTTAACCAACTAAGCCACCCAGGTGCCCCTAATACCTGGATTTTTTTGTGAAACCTCCCAATTATGAAAAATTAGCAACTAATTCAAAAACAACACACTGTGTTAACCAAATCAAATAATCTACACGCTGGATGTGCCACAGAAGGCCTCTGTCTGAATCTCTGCTATAGGCGAAGCTCAGACCAAATTATAGCTAGCAAACGCAAAAATAAATGCCATAAACCTTGACAATACATAAGTAATAGATTAAGAAGTAAAGATTTAAGTATATTACATAAAGTTTATGGTGCAAAGTTTACCAACAGAAGAACTAAAAATAACATGAATGACATAATGGGACAGTGTGTGAAGTGAACCAAAGAAAATTCATGCATTTCATAGTGAAAGCATCAACAGAGACCATTTAAATTGGGCAAATCAAAATTAAGAAATACAGTTTAGGGGCGCCTGGGTGGCGCAGTCGGTTAAGCGTCCGACTTCAGCCAGGTCACGATCTCGCGGTCCGGGAGTTCGAGCCCCGCGTCGGGCTCTGGGCTGACGGCTCAGAGCCTGGAGCCTGTTTCCGATTCTGTGTCCCCCTCTCTCTCTGCCCCTCCCCCGTTCATGCTCTGTCTCTCTCTGTCCCAAAAATAAATAAACGTTGAAAAAAAAAAATTAAAAAAAAAAAAAAAAAGAAATACAGTTTAGCACCCATTATTCTCAGACAGGTAGATAAACAGCAGAAGAACTAGGAAACTGGACAGTGGGGCTGGGACGGGAAACTGTCCCTCTCATACCTCTTATACTATCTGATTTTCATTACTATGCACATAGAGTTCCATAACAATAAATTTTTAAAGTATGGATTTAAGGCTCATTAAAAGATTGTTTGGCAACTATGTTCAACATGAGGGGGGAGAAAAAGCATCAAGATTAAACTATGTTTAATATAAGCATCTAACTTCACAACTTCTAACATAATACATAATTTATGAAAAATAGATTCAAAAGTTGTTTGATTTTTTTGGGTTTTTTTTTTTTTTTTTTTTTTTTTTTGAGGTAGAGTGAACGAGCATGCATGTGAGCGGGGAAGGGGCACAGTGGGAGAGAGTGCAGAGTCCAACACAGGGCTTGACCCCACAACCCTGGGATCATGACTTGAGGCCGAAATCAACAGTCAGATGCTCAACCAACCGAGCCACCCAGGCACCCGTCAAAAGCTTTAAAATTAACAGAAAGGCATCTGCTCTCTAAGGTTCTGTGGATGAGATAAAGGGAAAAAAAAAAAAAAAAAAAAAGAAATTCTGCCTTACTAAAAACTTCCTTACTAATTCCAGGACCGTGCCCCATGCTTTGATACACATCAAGTTAACACACATGTCAAAATAATAACCTTGTATAATTCAGTCCAAGTGTACTGTATCTTTCAGATATTATTTGAAGTTCTTGATATGACTATGGGCATTTCCTGATTTCAGTACAAATGAAGTTTACTTTTCTGTTCTTTTGGTATTATTGATTTCTGATGGTTGTAGGGATGAGAAAAGTCATGACTTCTGGACTCCAGACGGACTGGCACCAACAGAACCGGAGGCAGAGAACATCACTGGAGGACTCTGCCACATTGCAGGTGTTCAGAGCTTCAGCAAAATCTGATTAAAAGTTATTAAGAAAGTTGTTGACTCAAAGAAATAGAGAGGACTCACAGGATGCGAAATCCAGGAAAGAAGGGAGAAAGCAATCAAAAGTGTAGTTTGAGGCATGTCATTTACAATTCTGTATACATCCTCCTCCCACATGACAGGTACTTGAAGGCTTGCTAGATTAAAGATTTGCCAGTGAGCATGCATAGATCCTATAAATTAATACAGACATGGAAAACTAGCAGGACAGGTCCAGAAGTCCAGAACTTGAAAAAAAGACCTAAGACCAATAGGGCTTTAATACAAAAACAAGAAAACAAGACTATTACTCAAAGTATACCCTTCAGGAAGCTGATCGTGGCTGCTCTCACACATTTCATCACCATGACACTAATTTGGGTGAAGACAGATGACAGGTCTCTTTTGAAACTCTCTTTAAGGACTGGATAGCAGTCACTATTTAGGAGAAGCAAGGTAAGTCTTTTTAGTGGTTAGTTTTATATATTCCAGTGTAATGAAGAATTCTGGTATAGAAAAGATATATTAAAATATATGTACATATACATGTTTCATTCTAATTTCAAATTTAGCATTTGCAAGATTAGCACAAAGAACACCTGTGTGTCCTTCACAGCTTCATCAACTGTTAACATTTTGCCCACTTTGCTTTATTACGTTTTTCCCCTCTGTATTTTTCTTTTCCCTAAACCCTTTGAAAATAAATCA
Organism: Lynx rufus; assembly: GCF_022079265.1. Classification (NCBI taxonomy): domain Eukaryota; kingdom Metazoa; phylum Chordata; class Mammalia; order Carnivora; family Felidae; genus Lynx; species Lynx rufus. The sequence goes on along the minus strand of NW_025814867.1, from coordinate 6,562,274 downwards.
CAGAACCATCCTTCAGGATGCATTTCCTAAGAGCAAAGACATTCACTTACATAATCACAGTACAACTATCAAAATCAGAAAATTAAACACTGACAAAATACAATTATCTAATCTACAGGCCTCAAATGTTGCCAACTGTCTCAATAATGTCCTTTTTAGCATCATCTGTTTTCTGATCTAGGATCTGATCTGAAATCACACAATGCATTCTGTTTTCATGACCGATGAAGCTCCATTAATCTGTAATATTTAGTTGCTCAAGCTTTGTCTTTTACAACGCTAACATTTTTGAAGAGTACAAGACAGCTGTTCCACAGAATGACCCTCAAAGGAGTTTGCCTGATGTTTCTGCAGTGAGACTCAATGCTATGCTTTTTGGCCGAAATATCACAGAAGTAACATTGCATTCTTCTCAGTGCATCACACCAGGAAATACAGCTTATCAGTAATCCCATTATTGACAATATTAACCTTGATCACTCGGTTAAATTCCTCCACTGTACGGTTACCACTTCTTGCTTTGTTATTAATAAGTAATTTGTGGAGAGATTCTTTTAACTATATAAACTTCCTACTTCCCTTCCCATAAAACTTTCACTCACTAGTTTTAGCATCTACTGATGATTCTTGTCTGCATCACTTATTACCATGATGGTGGCAAAATGATTTTTCAAACTCATTCTTATAAATTTATTAATTGACATTCTACAGTCAGCAGAAGTTTTTCCTTACACTCATGTATTTACCTATTTATTAGAAGTAAAAACTCTCCTCCAATTCAATAGATGTGCAGGCCATTATATTTTGATATCAAAGAGCCCCAGACACAGTAAGGTGGAAGGCCTGCAAGCGCATTTCTATGTCCTTTTGACGTGTCCTTACCATATAAGCACTTCTTGCTTTCTGGCACAAGATGTTCCATTTTGTACTTTCCCTGTACCAGGCCTGGAATCAGCCACTTTTCCACATGCCAAGTTCTCCCAGTAGAAGATGGTTTTTTATTTTTTATTTAAGGATTATTTTAGGCTAGCTTTTTTTTTTTTTTTAAGTTTATTAATTTATTTAGAAGAGAGAGACCACACGCAAGCAGGGAAGGGGCAGAGAGAGAGAGAGGGAAGGAGAGAATCCCAAACGGGCTCTGAGCTGATAACTGATTACTGATAGCTGACATCATGGAGCCTGACACACGGCTCAAACTCATGAACCATGAGATGGTGACCTGAACCAAAATCAAGAGATGCTTAACTGACTGAGCCACCCAAGTGCCCCATTAAGTTTTTATTTTGAGAGAGAGAGAGAGAAAGCAAGCACGGGTTGGGAAGAGGGGGAGAGAGAGGGAGAGAGAGAATTCCAAGCAGGCTCTGTGCTGTCAGTGTGGAGCTAGACATGGAGCTTGTTCTCATGAACCATGAGGTCACGATCTGAGCCAAAATCAAGAGTTGGACACTTAACCCACGGAGCCCACCCAGGTGCCCCGAAGATGGTTCTTTAGAAACAAGATCTGGTCTCAAGGTATGCTCACTGCTGATAACATATCACTGCTTTTAGGCCCGTTCAGCAAAAAGAACTGGCAGATATTTTTATAAGCTATATTTTTAAAAATTATACCCAATTTAAGGAAAAAAATATACTTTCAGCAAAAAATATACTACAGCATTTGGCCAACCCGTATTTAACAAATATCCAGCCAAAAAAAACCTAAAAAAAAAAAAAACAAAAAAAAACCAACTGTTAGTAAATGCTATTACTGGGTTAATTTTCCTTTCATACTCTGCATAAATTCTTCTACTACACAGTAAGTAGTCATATAAATCTTCCGATTTTATGAAAACAAAGCACACATAAAACTAACTTCATCACTTAAGGTTTGAAAGTCAAAGTTAGGAGAACCTCTTTTCCAATGGCAAGAGTAAAGAGGATTTAACAAAGCTCAAGAATAATTAATATTTTAGGGGCGCCTGGGTGGCTCAGTCGGTTAAACGTCCAACTTCAGCTCAGGTCACGATCTCGCGGTCCGTGAGTTCGAGCCCCATGTCGGGCTCTGGGCTGATGGCTCAGAGCCTGGAGCCTGCTTCCGATTCTGCGTCTCCCTCTCTCTCTGCCCCTCCCCCATTCATGCTCTGTCTCTGTCTCAAAGATAAATAAACATTAAAAAAAAATTTAAAAAAAGAATAATTAATATTTTAAAAATAAGAGAATACAGGGAGCCCATTTTTTTCTTCTACCAAAAGAAAAAATACTAAAATCAAATTAGCAAACTGATCGGAGGAGAGAGATTAACCTGTTTAACATACGAACTCCTGTGCCAGTCCTTCCCTCCCATAAGAACTGCTGGAATACTCTGAGGGCGTGAGCACCTAGGTGAACACTCTGGATACTTATACATCACTACGCGGCTGATCCAGACAGGCGGATAATAAGCAAGTGCGACAGGACATGCCCTAAAGTTACTTTTGTTATCCTAAACCTGTTTCTCAGGTCATTCAATTCTATCACAGACTTTCTAACCAAACCAGCATTTACTAAATATCTGCTTTCTTCCTAGAGCTGAGCTAGGTGTTCCCTCCAAATACATCTCTTGGACCTACAGGGAAGTCCTTCAATCCCTCTTTGCTCACTCTATCACCTCTTCCTCTTCAGCCCACCCGGTTCCCTGCCCTGGACGCATCTCACAGTGTGTCACTGTAGGAATTCAGCTACCCTCTGGCCGCAATCCCCACACCGCTTACTCTCACACCACACGCAGGCCCTCACACCACTTATTCTACTCTTACGGTTTAACCTCTCTTTCTGTCAGTCCGTAGGGTTCTTAAGTATCTTGCATGTAAAAAAACTTCACCTTTTTTAAAAACTCTAGCATCTACAAGAAAAGCCATTCCTCCCACTTACTCTCCTCACTGCCCCCTAAATATCATTTGGACTTTTTCCTCTCCTCACCAAAAAATGAGTTCAGGGTTACTCTTTCCCATATTCCTCTATCGTCCTCCCTCCAGCTGCTTGTGTGGCGCCGTGTCTGTTCTCATATGGACGGACCACTGCAGTAATGCCCCATTCGCCTCGCCTCTGACTTCTCTTTCAAACAGCCCTTCCTCCCTACTTTCTACATAGTGCTGCCAGCATACTCTTTAGAAAACCCAAAACAAACCAAATGTCTCCCACACTTAAAACAAACCTAGGACTTCTCACTATCTAAATATTAAAATCTAAGCCTTCATGGAATACAAAGCCCTCTACTTACTATCTGGCCCCTGTCTTACCCGTACTTGTAGAAATCATCCCCTCTGAGCCACCCATACCTGTGTTGAGCCCTAAGCTTAATCTTTATTAGTGATACCAGAATTGCTGTTAATCCCAAATGTCCCGTGCTTGCACTGCTCCATCTTTTGAACTCCCAGGCTCCCTTCCTGACTCAGTTTATTCTTTTTCTCTCCCATCTTAAAAAATTTTAATTCCAGTATAGTTAAGATACAGCGTTATATTAGTTTCAGGTGTACGATACAGGGATTCACTGACTCAGTTTACTCTTACTCATCTGTCAAGATCTAGCTCACAAACCACTTCCTGTTAAGTCTTCCCAACCCACACAAATAGAGTTGGTCAGTCCTCTTGTGATGGCCCTTCACCATGTATTTATCTCTGCTGCAGCATATCACACTCTAGCGTGATTAACTTACAACACGTCTGTCTCCCTTTCTAGACTGTGGGCTCCCTGAAGTCAGTGGTTGCTTTTCAATCCATCATTATATCCCCGATGCCTATGATTCCAACAGGTGTTCAATAAAGGAAATTAGAAAGTAGAATACAGAAAGAAATTATAATCTCATACAAATAACATAAGCCTGAATGTTAAAACATGCCCCTACCTGGTAACTAACTGTTTTCTTTCCATCACTTCCAGTCTGAGGTAAAGTCAACGGTCCAGATACGATCCAAACATCTTCAAACCTCTCCGTCAGTTCTCGACAGTACATTTCCATTCTGAAAAACAAAGCAAAAAAAAAAAAAAGGTGTGATACTCTCACAGACATAAATACAGAAGAGAAGCAAACCATTATCAAATCCCTAGGAAAGACATCAGGAAAACTCAATTTCACAGATGAATGTGAACAAGACAATATTGCACAAAACATCATAAGCATATAAGCAATAATTGTCCCAGTTCTTCACTGCACAAAACTTAAAAATTAAACACATTCATACAACTATCTACATTTTCCTGTCTGTGCACGGAGTATATATTTTAGAACTGAAATCGTCTTCTCCCTTATCTTTCTGTGTTGTAATTCTCAATCATTTTTCAAGAGTTATATATCATTTCATCAAGTTGATACACCTTATTTATTTAACCATTCCTCCTGTGGGGCAAATGGGTTCATCCTAACATTTCTTACATAACACAACATTCCTTAGGATAAACTTCAAGGGCCAGGATTACTTTACTGAATACATATTTTAATAACACTTGATTATATGCAGCAGCAGTATTTTTAATGGTATTGTACCAATTTACTCTATATACTCCAAAATACGACCCTGCAGTTTCACAACAATCCTTACCACTGGGATTTATCATTTAAAAATGGCTGCTAATTTACTCGATAAAAATGGCGAGTTTAATATGCATTCTTACACTGCAGTTGGCAGACATTTATGAGAAATTACAAAGTATGTCATCATCCTTCAGCTTCCATATCTAAAAAATAAAATCAACGGTATTGTACCTCACAGCATATACGCGTAATTATCAGGCAAATTTTCCTCCCAAAAATATATCCCTTGGGAAAGGAAAATGTTAAATGCTTCCACAGGTATGCAACCAGCCAAAACAAAAAGGAAACTATAAGACAAATATCCCAGGTCTTCAACAAATAATTGGTAAGGATTAAAAAAAAAAAAAAAGGATTAGAAAGCAAACCTACCCAAACCAATCAACCAGAAAAAAAAATTAAAGACGGAGAAACTTGAACACTAATTGTAAAATTGGTAATAAGGAATTACTGCTAAAATTTTAGGGGTAATAACAGTGCTTTGCTTCCATTTTTTAAAAAATCCTTATCTTCTAGGGGCACCTGAGTGTCTCAGTTGGTTAAGCATCCGACTCTTGATTTCGGCTCAGATCATGATTCTCACAGTTCATGAGTTTGAGCCCCACATCAGGCTCCTCACTAACAGCATGGAGCTCACTTGGGACTCTCTCGCTCTCCCTTTCTCTCTAAATAAATAAAAAAACTTATTTTAAAAACCCTTATCTCTGGGGCGCCTGGGTGGCGCAGTCGGTTAAATGTACGACTTCGGCTCAGGTCATCATCTCGCAGGCCATGGGTTCGAGCCTCGCGTCAGGCTCTGTGCTGACAGCTCAGAGCCTGGAGCCTGCTTCAGATTCTGTGTCTTGCTCTCTCTCTGCCCCTCCCCCGCTCGTGCTCTAGGAATGAATGAATGAATGAATGAATAAATAAACGTTACAAAAACAATTTTTTTAATAAGAAACAAAAAATAAAAATCCTTATCTTCTAAAAATATATGGGAAAACAATTATATATAAAATATAGCTGTCACCTGCTTAAAATAATGAGTGGGGGAAGGGAGGGTATGTAGAGAAAACAAGTGTGGAGCTATGACTGTAACTGCTGAAGTCTTTCAAGTGTGGGGTGCTCTCCTAATTATTTTAAACCACAAGTACTGTTTGAGAAAAATGCAATAGCCTGGAACAACCTCAGTCATGGTAGTTTTCGGTGCTTAAAGAGATCCCCTGGTAGAACTGGTTAAGTGTCAAAAAACTGCAGAAGGCCCAGATTTTTTTTTTTTTTTAGGTTTATTTATCTTGAGAGAGCATGCATGTGTGCACAATCAGGGAAGGAGCAGAGAAAGAGGGAGAGAGAGAGAATCCCAAGCTGACAGCCTGTAGCCTGACATGGGGCTAGATCTCACCAACCGTGAGATCATGACCTGAGCTGAAATCAGGACGCTCAACCAACTGAGCCACACAGGCACTGCTCCAAATTCGATGATTTAATAGTTAGGTTCTATCTGTCTGTCTGTCTATCTATCTATCTATCTATCAAAAACTGGTTAACAGTTATGAGTAACTGTACCAAAACTTAAAAAAAAAAAAAAAAAAAGAAAAGCAAGCTCAGCAACTCTTGAAATACACGTAGAAAAAAGTACAGTGTCCTCTGGACATACTCAAAAATTTCTTAATGCTCCAGTAATATTCTGAGTAGTTTCTTCCAAAATTTGGCTTTTGACCAGTGACTTTTGCCACTTCAAAATGGCTGGCTGCTTTGAAGTCTGTACTCCCACAGATAACTGTACTCCCAAGACCACCACTAGTCCAAAGTACTTACCTTCAGTGGCGTTAGCCTTTGAGAAAGAAAGAGAAACAGTTGATGGGCGCACTAGTACATTCTCCTGGCACATCATTCATCTCCCACAGAATCACATTTTAAAACTCTCACCCCTCACCTGTTCCAATATCCAGCATTATTATCAAAATTCTGAGGCACAATATTAGAAAGGTAAAAGGTTTCAGCCATGGCTTGCTGTGAAAAGAAATAAAAATAGTAACCTGCACGGAAATGCCTTCCCCTTTGAGATTTTACAAAGAGACACAAAAAGCAGTTCCTTATACGTTAGCTCTAGGCAATTACAGTGACTACTTGTTTAAATAAATGAAAGCCACAGTTATTTCAGGTCAGAAAGCCCAATACAGATTATTCAAAATAAGGACTGTAACAAAATAAGTAGTTTGGTATGCTAGCTTTCTTTATAATTCTTACAATTCAAACCTGTTACATAGACTCTAAGAACTAAGTTTCCAATGTAAGCTAAAGGGTAAGTTTTCAGCCTCTGGCAAAGAATTTCTACATAAAGGTCAACTTTCAGACACTTTATTTAGTAATACAATACAACATTTTAGTAAAAAGTGGCAGAGAAGGATTCCTTGCTCTTCTGAATTTCGGGCCACTAGATGTGCATTCATTTCACATTTCTGACCCTAAACACAAGGCTGTCGTCGTATCTCCTTCCACTGATCTATATTACCATCAATTACCTTCTCTGCAAGTAGTGGTTCTCAACCTTGAATGCACACTGGAATAAGCCAGAGAGCTTTAAAAATATTGGTGCCAAGTTCCACCCCCTAGAGTTTCTGACTTAACCGCTCTGGGTCTGGGCATCAGGATTTTTTTTAAAACATCCCTAGGTGATTATGAGTATCTAAGGTTAAAAACGACCACCTTAATGACAATAATCACCAAAGTTGATGCAATACATGTCCATGTCATAAAAGACATTTCTCTCCTTTTTTTGGCAGAGAACTTATTTTACTTAAAGTAAAGGACACTAGGAAGACATGATAACTAAGTGTGATAGGCGATTCATGACTGAATATGGATCAAAGAAAGTCGTAAAGAATGCAATTGCAACAATTTGGCAAATCTGAGCATGAACTGTAGATTAGAGAATATTATTGTACAAATACTCAAAAATACATGTACAGACACTTCTTGGTATGATGATACTCTTGTCATATATACATATATCCTCATTTCTTACATGATACAATCTCCTGAGCAATATCTATTTAGGGATAAAGTGTTATGATGTCTGCAACTTACTGCTGATGGTGAAAAAAGAATCGTATATACATATATATGTATGCACACATAAAGACAACATATCAAAATGTATTGGCTATACTATCTTTTTAATTTTTCTACAGGTAAAAATGTTTTTGCTGTATTCTCAACTTTTCTACAGCTCTGAAATCTTTCAAAATAAAAGTAAATAAATAATAAATAAATAGCTCCTAGTGGCTCTCCAGTTCTTTTACATAGTAATTAGTTTGACTTTTCAACCTATTTAAGAATGTTTTACCATGTAAGCAAAAAAAAAACCGAATTAAAGTCAGGAAGAAAAATGCAAAATAAGAGTACAGAAATTCTCAAATACTAAGGTTTGACTCCTATGTTCTTAAAGTCCAAGTCCATTGGTATATAGACCACCAGCCCTGTATTCCCATCCCTCCCAAAAAAATATGCCTACAGATGAAAATTTGTTATTTCCTGCTGGAGCCATGTGTCCTCGTGACCACCCACTCCCAACATAGTCTTCATTGAAGGCACTGAAGGTTGGAGGGATGTTGGGATCAGGCTTAAATTTACAATGTTTTCTGTCGGCATCACCTACAGAAAAACACACAAAATGGGCAAGTTATCAGTGGATAAATATTCCTCAAGATTCTCTAAGCAAGGCAAGCTGTTTGCTGCTGGCTAGTATCTCTGTGAGTAGCTAGTACTTAGTGAGTGTGTGCATGTCTCAAGTTCCTGGGATAGTTCAGATACCTCATCTGAATTCAGCAAGGACTAGTCTAGGAAAGAATGCTTTTTGTACAGTGTAGCTATCTCATATTCTTTTGTTTCTAGCCTTTCAAATTAAAGGAGAAAAATCCTCTGGATAGTATTTAAGCAAAAACAACGACCAAATAGCTGAACTATCTAAAAAGCTTCCTACTAAATAAACTCTTGCTTTTCAAAAGACCCTCACGCATTGTATTTTGTGCAACTGTATTTGGCAAGTTTACACGTACTGAAATAATGGATATATATAGACACAAAACAATTTGTCCTGGGCAGGCACAGTCTAGGGGAGGGTGAAAGTGTCTCTGATATCTTGCTTGTCGCTGCTTAAGCCATGATAAAACAAACATTTAGGTTATGAGTTCAACCCAGAAATTTCTGAAACAAAGTATCTGAGTACCACATGAGAGAAAAAAATCTCAATTTATTTCTATTCTAACACTGCCAGGATAGTTTGCCACAACAGACATCAGCAAATCCTAACAGTACATTTTCTACTGTCATTAGGCCAGATCTTGTTAAACTACAAAAATAATGGGGATAAACGGAACATACTCAGGCTGCTATTCAAACAAGTTTAAAATGGAGACCAACGGGGGCGCCTGGGTGGCTCAGTCGGTTAAGCGTCCGACTTCAGCCAGGTCATGATCTCGCGGTCCGTGGGTTCGAGCCCCGCGTCGGGCTCTGTGCTGACAGCTCAGAGCCTGGAGCCTGTTTCAGATTCTGTGTCTCCCTCTCTCTCTGACCCTCCCCCGTTCATGCTCTTTCTCTGTCTCAAAAATAAATAAATGTTAAAAAAAAATTTTTTTTAATAAATAAATAAAATACAATAAAATAAAATGGAGACCAATGAAGTTACTGACTCTAATGTCATTTCATTCAGCCAGAAAAATTTTAAATGATCCCAAGACTCACAATAAATTACCTACTACCTTTTTAGAGCCATGTCGTAAAGAAAAAAATAACTGAAGAACTGATAGTAAACTTCTCTTAAGTGTCATTACCACTGGAATCACTTCTTTGCATGCCTGGTTGTCTCAAAAATTCATTTGTGGGAATTTCCAAAGGCCTAGGATGAAGATGCCTTCCCTGAGATGGATATAAACCTGCTCCGATCAGGTATCTGGAGGCACCGCCACAGGAAGACCACGCTGAACCAAGTTCAGGACTTAAGGACCTAATCCATCCAGGTTACGTGGCTTTGGGCTGTAAGTGTGCAAGATAGCCATTGTGTGGCCTCAACTTCTCTGGAACAGGTTTATTATTTTCCTTTTGACCCTTTCCTGCTCAGTGCCAAGACAATCTCCCATACAGTCCCTGAAGGTGAGCAGGCAGGTTTGTTCTGGTTCACCCTTCCCCCCCCACGGTGTAGCCCTCTGGGGTTCCAGGCTAATGTGGGAGGGTCTCCTATAAGACAATCTACCTTGGGTGAGCCCCAGGTCTTGCCTTTAGTCCCCTTCTCCCTACTACAAAGGTGTGGCATCAGAAGCAATGTGGCTTTGGTTTACCAGGATTGCCCTTCCCTCTCTGGATTCTAGCTCTCCCCCAAATACTGGCTTGGCAATTCACTATCATGCTGACTCGTGTGTGTGTGTGTGCATGTGTGTGTGTGTGTGTGTGTGTGTGCGTGCACGCGCGTGTGACTTTTTCCTACATACTTCTTACATACTACTACTAACATTTCCTGTCATTTTTTAGCAGAGAGTTAATGGGAATAATTTGGTGTGTCATTACTGAAAACAGAAGACTCTTTAGGCTAAAATCAAATAAATCACAGGTATCCTGCTTCCTGTTCTCAAATATTATTTTGCTTCCTCAAATTACACAGCTCACAGGATTCACAACGTGAAATGCCTTGCTTTTCTTATATGCCTCTGAAAATGGTAACAGGAGGATAAAATTAGTACAACTGAAATTCCTTACATCTTGGGAAAAGTCTTGTATTTAAAGGAAATTCATTAGGCTTGAGACTAACTAAACCAAATGAGTTTCCCTCGATGTAAATTTCTAATCAACTCTCAACTGCTATCATAAAGTTTCCAACTACCTCAGTTTCCTTCTAGCAGCAAGCAGTCCAAGACTTCTGCTAGTGTGCTGCTTGGTTGCACTCTAGACAGGCATGCACTCATATGAGTATCAGCATTTTAATATATGTAAACATAACATGCACTGTAAAGCAAAGGAGAAATAATGTGTGGGCCTTACAGCAAATTAACAGCCAAATGAAATATGAGTAAACAACTATGACAAAAGGTAATACCTTATTACATAAAAGAACTCCCACAAATCAATTCAAAACATCACATCTCAACTGAAAATGGTAACAGTAACTGACAAAGAATAATTCACAAAATACTGATTTTCACTGGTAACCCATAAATGGAAATAAAGTCAGCTATTAAATTGGTAAAGCTCAATAATGCTCATTATGGGTGAGAAAGATAGGACAAGTAGTTAACGGTAGATACTGTAAACTGGAATAATCTCCACAGAAACCAATTTAACATTAAATATCATCTTAATTACAGGAGTGCACCAAGACTTAAAAAACACACAAACATACTTCTACACCTGCCTACCTCTCTAGTCTCATTTCACACATTCTCCCTTGTTCTGGCCACTCTGGCCTTCTTTCAGTTCCCTAAAGGAACAAAACTCTTCACATTGGGGCCTTCGAAGATGCAACTGTGCTTTTCTTTGTGTCTGGAATGCTCTTGTCCACACCCCATGGCCCACCCAACTCCTCTGCCTAGGTAACAGTCATCCACCCTGCAGACCATTTTCTGGGGAGAACCCTTGCTAATCAAGATCAGGTTCTCCTATATCATCTCTCATCATATTCTTTACTGTTCCTTACTTACACTAACCTAACTTTCAATCACTTGTCCTTTGGAACAGTTATTACTAAAAGCAATTATACATACATGTTTAGTGGTTTGATAGGTCAACCATGTGCCATGAACATAGAGACCATCTGCTCTGGTCCCAAGGCTCAGCATAATGCCAGACACATGGCAGGCACTTTAAAAATATTTGTGGTGGGGCGCCTGGGTGGCGCAGTCGGTTAAACGTCCGACTTCAGCCAGGTCACGATCTCGCGGTCCATGAGTTCGAGCCCCGCGTCGGGCCCTGGGCTGATGGCCCAGAGCCTGGAGCCTGCTTCCGATTCTGTGTCTCCCTCTCTCTCTGCCCCTCCCCCGTTCATGCTCTGTCTCTCTCTGTCTCAAAAATAAACATTAAAAAAAATTTTTTTTTTTAAATAAAAATATTTGTGGAGACAATGAATGAATGGTGCTAGTTGTAGCAACATTTCAGACAGAGCTTCCAACTCCTATGTCAGGATATGGATCCTCTCAGCCTCTGAGAAAGCTGGGAAGAGTCTGGGGCTCCTTGGCTACCAGGTAGGTCCATTTATCTAAGTGAGTCTTACAAACATCATCATTTTCTAAGTGTGATATAATGTGGAAGAGGTTGAATCAATAATCTTCCTTGCTCTAAATTTAGAAACATCTTTCATCAATGCCATTACTTCTAACCACCTACCCATTATCTTGCTTTTGGATATATGTTCAAGTACCCATCTAGGCACCCGCTTCGACTGATCATAAGACAAGGCATGATTAGTGTAACGCCTAGTCTCTGTTCCAGTTAAAGGGACTCCAAATTGTTCCAAGAGAGCCTTTTCTGCACAACCTAAAGATGAAAAGGGGGGTGGGGGGACAAAAACAAACAGTTAGTGATTCCTACTAGGAACAAAAAATTATAAGTCAAGGGAGAGGGGTGAGACTTACCAAGGACTGGCTCAAAAGTCTAATCAACCAGATCCCATTCTGTAAGTCATTCTGGAAACATACTTATAGTCCAAAGCATTTGTGTACCAAAGTGAATTTCAGGAACCACTGGCTCAGTTGTGATCATGTGACATTCGGCGTCACCTACTCCTCATATTGCAAGACATCGCTCGTTTCTCAAGTTAAAATTTACTACAAATGTTTGCTCATCTTGCAGAACATTCGCAGGACAAGTTACTCGCGACCCAAGGTTTTACTGTACTTCCGAGGCAGAGGAGACAGCAGACTTTGCCAGTAATCAGTTGTGTGGTTTTATCAAGGTAAACTGCAGCTATCTCATTAAAAGTTTTTCTTAATGTTTATTTATTTTTGAGAGAGAGAGACAGAGCACGAGCAGGGGAGGGGCAGAGAGAGAGGGAGACACAGAATCCGAAGCAGGCGCCAGGCTCTGAGCCATCAGCACAGAGCCCGACGCGGGGCTCGAACTCACGGACCGCGAGATCATGACCTGAGCCGAAGTCGGACGCCCAACAGACTGAGCCACCCAGGTGCCCCGTAAATAAAGACCTGATCTTACTGGTCTTTCACACCAAATGTCCAAATAGGTGCCCCACAAAGTGCTGTGTATACAAAAGCAGCAAAGGAAAAACACGTCATTACTGGTCACTGATACGACTGAGTGGGAAAGAGCCTACCTCCTCATTACATTTTAAGAGTTAGCGTGGGGACAAAAGCACCGCCTTTTATAAGTATTTTAGAAGACCGCCATCCGCTGACAGTCGTCTTCAACATTCTGGAACTGAAGCAGAGATGTGCGCTGCTGCAAAAAAGTGGTAAAACTGGTATCATTCCTCCCAGTGGGAGAAACCAAGTACACATTTAACACGGACTCGGTGAAACTAATCCTCTCCTGATGCCTCCTCCAGGTCTTCAACCTACCAGAGCCATTCTCTTGCTAACTGCCAAATATCAGAAGGAACCAGTTAGATCGGCAGGTCAGGGAAAGCATAAACAATGAGCAGAGCTCAGTTTCCCTGTTAAATAAAAGGGAGCCCTGGCAGCTCCAGGATTTACATACTTTGGAGAACAGCGAGCAGGTGTGAAAATTAATAAAGGGAAACCTCACTAAAGGGGGCTCTGGACGCTCGGAAGGGGAGGCTGGAAGGGGAAGCCACACCACTCCGTGTCAGTTACAGGAAAAACCGCCAAGCGGGAAGAATCCTCAACGCCAGGCCCCCGGGAGGGAAAAGATGTACAGGGCAACTCCTACAAGAAGCTGACCACCCATGCGACTCGGCCAATGAGAAACTCCTCACCCTGCACTTTTCTCCAACGGACTTTTCAAAACAAACCCTCCCAACTTCCTCGGTCGCCTCCATGAAGTTCCTCCCCCACTTTGGGTGTTGGACTTGCCTATGGTTTTGCTATAGCTTGCCTGTCCTCAATCGTTAATTCTCTGCTCTTTCCGAATGAGCCCATTTTTTCCGCTGACAAAATAACGTGACAGTTTGTAGGGTTAAGGCGGGTCCTCTTCGTTTGAACGATGACAAAATGAGGACAATTAACTAACTCATCTGCTAACACTGTGTGCGGAGTGAACGACCTAATGGAGGCCACAGACATTAAAACAAACATACATGTGATAAATACTTCGGTGGTAGATGATGAGAAAACGAAGATGGAGAAGTACGCGAAGGAGGCAGGCGACAGTCCAGGTGGAGCGGGGAGGCCGGGCGGGAAGACTGGGAAGGCGGAGAACCCAGGACCCCCGGGCTCGGGGACGGCAAAGGGAGAAGAGCCGCGGGTCGAAAATTAACGATTCACGCCCGAGGTGGGAATCTGGCCCGAAAGCCGGGCCAGGGAAGGAAGAGCAGGCCGACAGACTTACCGTCGGGCTCCCTCACCGCCAACGCTGCCTCAGCGCCCTGACTCCGGAGCACCTGCAGGGCCGTGAACCCGCCTCCCGCGGCGCCCACCACAGCTCCGGCCACGAAGACACTCAGAAAGCGCCGGGAGCCCCTGAGGCGGGAAGCAAAACTTCCCGCGGCCATCTTATTCTAAGGGCCTGCCTTCTACAGCGGCGCATGCGCACACCTGCACGGTCGCCTGAAAGCCAATCGCGACCGCAGGAGCGACACACGCATGCGCAACCTGGGGTCGCCCGGGACAAGCCCCTCTGGAGGCGCCAGAGGTGAGGGCGCAGGCGCACACCCTCCGCGCTGAGAGTCTCGGGAGCCCCCTGGTGACAAAACTGGCGGCCCGGGTGTATCCCCGCTCCGCCCCTGGTCCCTTTGATCGGGTGATAGGTGGGAGGCATGACCTCTGGAGGGCGCAGTGGTGTGCACAGAGAGTCCAGAGAAGAAAATACCTTTAGTGCCACTTAATAGGTGAGGAAACCACCTGCACATGGTTACAGTGAAGGCTTCAGAGCCGCGATCCCAACTCCGGTCTCATTCCAAAACCTGTGCCGCATTGGATGTCTTCGTGACACCTGGCTGCGAGGTCACAGTATAGGAGTCCTAACTTCTCAAAACAGTTTTGTACATCCTAAGGAGCCTCTTGACGAGACAGTACTCGGTGGTGGCTTAGGGCCGTGAATCAGAGCGCAGGGGTTTGGATGCGCGACCATTTTCCACTTCAGGTGTGTTAACTTCACCTTTCAGGGCTTCTGGTTCCTCTTTCTCAGATGGGAATAATAGCAATAAATTCCATATATTAAGTGATATTTAATAAATATATATTTATTAAATATATATAGAAATTCCATATATTAAATGAAATTTATTTGTATATATAAACAATAAAATAAGTATGATGAAGGTGATTAGACCATAGGCTTCTGGTGAGGATTAAAGATGACCATGCAGAGGGTCGCCCGGGTGGCTCAGACAGGCAAGCGTCTGACTTCGGCTCAGGTCACGATCCTGCTGTCAGGAGTTCGAGCCCCGCCTCGGGCCCTGTGCTGACGGCTGGGAGCCTGGAGCCTGCCTCGGATTCTGTGTCTCCCTCTCTCTCTGCTCCTCCCCTGCTCGCGCTCTGTCTCTGTCTCCCTCTCAAGAATAAATACAAATAAAAAAAATAATAAAATAAAGATTGCCATGTGGAGGTTAGAGAAGAACCTGGGGTATGTCACTAAGTGCTCTGTAAACATCAGCGATTTTTACGTAGTCCTCTTTTGTCTTGATAGAACATAAAATCCAGACTGCTGAATGACGGCTGACAAAGTAAGCAAGGAGATGTTTTATGCACTCCCACTCAAAATACATTTTGCAGTGCAATCGACAGCACTCCACGTGGACTTAAGCAGGAGGCCTTCCCGACATCCAGCTAAGGAAGGAAGTACAGATGTTGTTTTGACAGCTTCCGGATTCCATGTCCCCTCCCCAGGAATACCTATTATAAAGCGGTTCCGTATCATCAGTCCCCTACCTCTGACCCTAATTGGCTGAGCTAGGTCATCCAGAATGTTTCCAGGGATTGTGGATCTGCAAGACTCTCCAGGTAGCAGAGCTGTGACATTTGAAACTCTGGCCCTATCTGTAGCCTTGTTTCCCGCTAAGTGGACAAAGCAGATGCATCTGGTTTTGCGCTAAGCAACCCAGGAGGAAACGGAGGGCTGCCGTGGTGTGATCCCAGCTTCCAAGACGCCTGAAGCCCGGTCGCATCTTGCCTTTACCAAAGCTTGCCTGGCCCTTTGCCCCAGGATCCTTCGTGTAACCACACCCCCCCCTTTTTTTGTTTAATGGCTTCTGTCATTTGCAATCAAGAGTCCCGACAAATACAACCAGACAGCACTGGTGTTGACCGTAGGTTTCAAAGCTACCTCAGCAACTTGTACCAGAATCTACGACATACATTCAAGAGGTGTTTGTTGCTCAAGGCCTTCCTAAGTGCCGTGTGCTGTGATAGACACCAGAGATAAATGGGAGGTGACTGTTCCTCATCCAGATCCTGTATGTGGAAACAACAGTGAACCCCTCACTTGGCCCCAGAGGTCAAGAGCTGGAAGTAAGGGCTGCCTGACTTAGGGTAGGGTATCTCCCTCTGGGCCAGTTTGCCCCCCTTTAAAATGAAGGAATTGGAGCAGTGGTTTTTGAACTGTAACTAGGGGACTGTAACTAGGAGACTTAAGGGAAGGACTGGAAGGGCAGGCTTAATGGCCCCTGCACCCTCTTGTACTTGCTCACTTGAGCAAGCCTGTTTTTAGAAATCACCTTCTGCGTCCAGTTCCTTCTGGTGAAAGAATTCCTTTGCTGAAGGAAAAGTGTGACCAGATGACCTCTCTGGTCCAACCTTCCAGTATTTCTAGCTTTAAGGTCCTCATTCTACAAGGTCAGCCTTTCCTTCCTTCTCTGCACTTATCATTAGAGACATTCACTAGTAAAAGGTGAACTATCTAAATCTGAAAGAGCCGAATGGACCAAGAGCTGGGCAATTGGTCCCAAAATAAAGGGTCCCTTCATTGAAAATTGCTAAGAGTTCCAAACAGGTTGTTTAATCCTTTTAAAGCATGAATAGAAAGGCATTAACCCTACCAGAAGGAGGATCCAAAGCTGGCATTTCCCCACTTAGCAATTATTAGTCACGGGCCTAAAAAAACCTATGTTACTGAGGAAAGCAGTGATTTCTGGGGCTTTCCCGGTTTCTTTGCAAGACAATAGAGACTATCATTGTTTTATTAACAGGGAACCATGTTTTCATCTAGTGAGGGAAGCCAAGAACTCCAAAACGTGAGACCTGGCTTACTGATTCAGATCTGGGGTGGTGCCCCATAACTATATTTTTTTATTTTACAGGGACCCTGATACTCAGCTGTGTTTAGAAATGGCAGAGCCAGTATTCCGCAGTAATCCGGAATAACACTTATATCCTAGGCTTCTCTGCTCCACTTACAAAAATATTGCCCAGAGTTGTCTGCAAAGTAAGTATAGAACTAGGGGGAGTGGGTAAAAGTTGGAAATTTGGTAAATATACCCCTACCCTGCAGGAACTTACCCCGAGTCCCAGGACAGTCCATTTAGAAGCCCACAGTGTCTCCAACTAGGTCCTGAGCTTCTGAAGGGCAGAAATGAAGACCCGTGCCGAGCTCCAGTACCACAGGACCATGGTAGACTACGTACGTACTCAACCATTAACAACTGTACGTGTACCACACAGGAACTCACAGGGGTGTTTCTGAGTCAGCTCTGTAAGTGGAAAACACCATTATATTTATTTCTAATCCCCATGAAAAGAAACCTCAATCCCCTGCCACGTGATTAAGAGAGACAACAGGGTAGTTTAATTATTATTATTTTATTTTCATATACAAAAAGATAAAACTTGAAATAGCTCTAGATTTTTCCTCCTATTCTGTTGGGGTGTGGCTGCTTCTTCACACAGGGGGAAAAAACTACATTCACATCGGTTTATTTGAGGACCCAGTGCAGAGTTCAAGCAGCAAAACCCCAACTTAGCAGATCTAATTTCAAACTTGACACTCATTTCTAAAATTACCACAGTAAAAAGGAACAAAGATCCACTGCAAATGAATGAACTATGATACAATGTTCTTTCCAAAATGTCTTCATTTTGCAACTGTAATTACATGGATGTCTGCTTTAGGCCATTTTAGATGTGTGCATGTATATAATATATATACGTGTGTATATGCGTGTGTGTTATATATATATATGTGTGTATATATATAAGTCCGCACACTTTTCAAATCCAGACAGGGTAACAGCAACAAGCTTAACTGTGTGTGTGTGTGTGTGTGTGTGTGTGTGTGTGTGTGTGTGTGTATTTTAAACATGATACTTTAGTATAACTTTTTGTTAATTCAGTAGTACAAGCTATTTCTGTTCTACAAATTTTTTATTTTATAGCTACAAGGGTGAAAGTGACCTATTACATTTACATCTCACATATCCTGGTATACAAACAGTACTTACTGAATTTGAGCCAAAAACTAGAAATCTTTATTTTTAGCACTTGAAGAGCTTCCTCACTTCTACAGCCTTAAGTTGTATACTAGTCACATTTCCAGAGTTTGTAATTATTCATTGTTTTAAACTGCAAGAAACAGGTGAATCCAAACTTTTAATTACAATTGTTATATACAAGTTAGATAACACAGCTCAGTAAGACTTTGCTATCCATCCTAAACCCAACACACACATTCTCCACTAAGTTAGACAAGTCCTTAGGATTTTCCTTCTTTTCCTTACAAATAATGTACAAATTTAGAAGTAGCTGGTAAAACTGATACATAAGATGGCAAATGAGAGGTGACATTTTCTGTCGGTTCCAAAACTGGTCCTGCAAATCTTGTATTCTGCTGTGTTCTTTAACTGTGTGTCTGTTACATGCAGAAGCTCTTTTCACAAGAATTGACATCAAACTCAATGTAAGTTAAATTTACAGTACTGTGAAGTTATCAGATTCAAGGACAAATGTGAAAAAATATTAACAGGTGAAAAATTCGGCCCTTTGATGCTACTGTTAAGATCATGTCAAATTCATAAGCAGATTCTTTTGTACAGTTGAAAAATGGCATTGTGTGGATTTGTGGCATGGAACTGAAATCTAGAAGTATGCTTCTATTCTGCGGTAACCCTCACCCTCAATTCTTAAGTACCACTCAATTTTCTTTGCATTTTTACAGAATTCTAGGGGAAAAAACGGGGGGAAAAAGCTGCTGGCGTTTTAACAATCCCTCCACTCACAGGAGGTCTGAACACTTCCAGGTGGGGTCTCCTAAGCATCTCTGTATGATCACTGGCTCTCAGCCAGCCTTCGACAGGGACTTGGACACTTTCCAAATCAAAACCCAGATGTTGTCTAATCTTTCCTACTCTCACTTCTGTCATCGCTGGTAACGTTTGAATGAGCGCATTTTTCCCTTATGGAGAAATTATTTGGCTAAACGTACACTTAGCTTGTGGCAGTGCTCTGAGAAAACCCCACTTGGGCTAAAGTAAAGCACTTGCAGGGACTGAAGTCAACAGTCCGCTGACCAGGGCAGAGACCAAACACTTCGAGGGCTGATCAGAACCCGCCGGGAACACACTGACCTTGGCATCCCACGGTCAGCAGGACAGCCCAGGCAGGCAGCCCACGCTCGTATGGCTGAATTACCGCTTTTAATCTTGGTCTGCCATCTATGCCCCAGAGACAAAAATTCAGATGTGGTGACTGCTGGTTAATTAAACTTTTTGAACTGGTAAAAAAGGCTCTTTAAAAATATATATATATATATTTATTTAAAATACATCAAAATGACAAACAGCCATATCCCGCAAGGCCTAATTTCACAGCAACATATGCTACAGACATCTTCCCAAAATGCACAGTGGTGGATGGTGGGTTTTTTAATCCTGCCATTTAAAGGAATGTTCTACATTTGAGTTTTAATGACTGGAAATGTGTTACAAAGAGCTCATCTTTGGAACTAATTTGTGTGCAAGACCAGCCAATTGAATCACTTTGCCTATGCAGACACAAGAATACTGAAAATGGCAGAATTCAAAGAGGAACCCAGGAAGCACCGTTCAGATGACCCTCTAGACCCATCCCACCACAGTGCAGTGAAGAGCTTTGCCAGAAGCCCCTCTTTCAGTCCTTGGGAAGAGTTTAACTTTAAAACAAGTAAGTGCCCATACTTGGCAGGGTTCCTGCGTGCGTTATGTTACAAGCCTGCAGTACCGAGAGGACCCAGATGGTGACACTGTTCAACATGAGGTCTGAGGTAACTGGTTCTTACAATACCTGGAGCACAGAACTGCATCCAGAAATTACAGCTGGGAAAAAGGAAAAAGGTGGGGTTTCGGGCTAGAAAAGACAAGTAGAAAAAAGCTTACAGCAGTTGCTTTTGGGGGGAGGCAGGTGACAAAAACAAAGGCACAACAGAATTACATTCCGAGACGCGTGGCTGGAGAACAGAGAAACGTTCTTTCATGGGGAACAGGGAAAGGAACGATGGGTTAGTTCCTGGAGCGCTACTGGACCTGCTGAAACTAAACTTATTCCGAGTAGAAAAGGGGTAGAGTGTAAAACTTCACTCTGAACCAGACTGAAAAAAAACACAGCTGGTTTAAAATGACACGTTAGGGATGCTCCTGACAAAACTGTCCCAATCCATGTACTTCTGAGCACAGCGGCGTGGGTCTGGGGAGCAGGCCTTCAGCTGAGCCTCAGAAGTGGCAGTGACGATACAAAGATTAGCTTCATTGTTCACCTTCCCTGTATCCCCATCAAAAGCCTCACCCAAATAACCACCCGCATTCTACCCCAAAATAAAAAGGCTAACATGAAGACCACCATCCATAACCATGGCAGTCGTGCTGACCTTTGCAGGAAGAGCAGAAGGGCTAAGTGACAGCTAGAAGGTGCCCTCTGGTACGGGGCTCTGGGCTTCCTCGGAGGGCTCCTGGCTGTGACTTGCTTGATGAAAGCAGGGAGCTGCCCCAAGCACTCTCACGTCCAGGAGGCCCCGACCAGAGAGGACACAATGTGCCTGGCAGCTCCCCACTTAACTTGATCGCTGCATCCACACAACACCCTCCTTTTCTGAGTAGTTACTAAACTGGAAATTCTGTCTTAAAAACTGGGTAATTTGGTCCTGCATAATTCAGTGTTGTGGATTACTCAAACCCCCAAACTCTCATTTCAAATGTTTGTAGCCTGAACCTTATTCGTCCCAACCCGCCCCAATCTGCACTCCCATATAATTTCTGTCCCTCAAAACACCCTCATACGACTACATCCGACGGCAGGAACGCACAAACTAATTTCTAATCCCAGAACCCTTTGTTCAGAAGGTATCTCAGGAGGAAGCACAAATGTAAAACATACCACAGGCTCTCGCCTCCCAATCTGCAGGGAGCTGAGCCAAAGCATCACCGTCCCACACAGCCCCAAGCGGGGTTTTAGCCAAACAAGACCCAGCGATGGCCTCCCATCTGCCAGTGTATCACGAGAGTCCATACAAGCACTAGGTAAAAGCCCCGCACCACCCACACTCCAGTGTATATTTATCCTGAAAGGTAAAGCTCATTACTCTGATTACAAAACCATTCGCATCAAACTCACTAGACTTTATAAAAATAATCTGTGGTATAAAACAATCTCCACACTGTGCAGAAGAATCTGTCAGGTGATATAACTAAATATATATGTAGAGCTATAGATCTTTTAAAGTAAAATTTCAAGTGTCATATCTCTATCATATAACCTATTCTTTTATTTACAACGCTACCTAACAACATTCCGATGCAAATGTGATTGGGAGAAACAGAGAATGATCCCATGCCCAACCAACAGCAGAAGTTCCCAGAACTCGAAACAGAACTCACCCATCTGTAAAAACAAAAACAAAAACACGCACACAAAAACCAAAAAACCAAACACAACCCCATCCTCACCTGCCTAAAAAGCATTAGCTAATAATGGGTCATGTTTCTCCTAACTGTGAGCTCAAAAATGTAAACTTTGCAAATAAATGTAACACTTTCCCACAGATGCCCAGAAGGGCCCACGTCTGGATAATCCACTGCATACACACATGTGCCCAAGCATATGCTCCTCTAGGGTCCTGTGGTTGGCATGCAGTGGTTCTCAGAATTGCGTAGGCCCCAGACAGTCCACAGACACTCCCGGAGAGGAAGGGCAGCACAGGGCCCTTCACCACACACTGGCATTTAGAGACTGTGCACTTTAATTTGTGAGGAAAAACCACTTGTATTTATCTCTGCAAGCTGCCACAGGAGCAAATAAAGTATCACTGGTTTTGGCACTACAGGGATACGTGGAGGACCACAGTCAAAAGGTCCTGCTTCATTCACACCTGGAAGATACAGTCACAAAAATGTAAAAGCTTGGTAAAATTTAAACAGTGGTAAATCCTTTAAATTCAAAATCTTGTCCAAACCAAAGTTTACAATGGACCCAAAATGAGTATAAAATAGGAAGATTCAAAATATCCCTCTAGATAATTTGGAATTTTATTTGCTGAGTTTATGGGTCTCTTGGACCCACTGTTTTCAAAAGGAAGCTGAGTCAACTGAATTAATTTCCAGGCGGGGGCGGGGGGGGGGGGGGTGCATCTTAAACTTCAGTTTCTTTTTGCTACAAAACTAAATCGTTATCTTAAAAAACTATTCCAAGCCTTCTAAAGGTTTGGGATACATTCATAGGTAGATTGCTGGTTACAAATCAACTATCAGGAATCTTACTGAAACAACCATGCATATAACCCTGAATTTATTATATCTAGACTGAGAAGATAAATAGTTCATCAGCTGCATTACTGGGCCCGTTTCTTGACCTAAAACATCACTGTTGATAAACACTTAAACTCGTCATTACTAGGCTGAACACGGATTAGCTACTATTTTATTAGTTCAGCTTTTACAAACAGCCATTAACCAAGGAATTCATGGCACCCAAATGAGAAGAAAAACCACTTTGCCCTCTTTCCTTTCTCCATGCTCACCCTGGATGGGGGGTGGGGTAGGGGTGTCGACGAGTAAATTGACTGTGCTTCTTGGAAAGATGTGGTCTAGGAGGCCCTTGAAATGTGAACTGGGTCTGGCCAGCTTTCCAAAGATGAGCCATTAAGAACCCAGCAGGCTACTGAAATAGTTGAGACTGAGGATCAAACGAAGTTAACTCCTGGGAAATGGTTTCCAATTCAGATACTCATCTAGTGAGCCAAGTTCTGAGGAATAACACTTGGCTGTTCGACTTCTAGTACCCATTCTAAAACCTTATATAACTTAACACATGCTTACTGTATTGCTAAAACCACCAAATCCTTATATTACCAATGTACTGAGAACTTTACACTGCATCCTAAGAAAGGCAGAATTCCATTTGCAAGAGGGCCACACGGTCCTCCTGTTCCAGATGGCACAGCCGCCTCCCTACCCTCATGGCTCAGAGCACAGGGACCACGTGACAGGCTTTCTGAGCTGTACACACAGAAAGTATGCACACACGCACGCACACGCACACACGCGCACACACACACACACAGAGCTGGGCTTCCCACCAAAGAAACCCCCCACACACAGCCCAAGCGCTCAGTGCAGAGTGTAGGGATAGCAAGGAGCAAGAACATGGCAACTGGAGAGAAAGGTAACCTCGCAGAACTGCAGGAACACCTGCTTTGCTTTCTAAAACATGACATGACAAGCTTGACAAAAGAATGGCCTGGCCCCTAGGGGCAGTGGAGGGAACTAGCTCAGTGGCCTGGAGAGGACAGATCCTTCACTGGGCTGAGAATACATCAGCAGGAGGCTCAAGCCACCTGAAGATGTTCTGAGCTGAACAAGACCTCTATTGTCCTACACACATGCCCAAGTCTAGACAGGAGGAATTCTGGGTCAGACACAGCCAGCACACGCGGGGATCCCCTCCCCAGGCAGCACTGATCGCTCCAGGCACTACACCTACGGAACCAACGGGACAAGAAAGCCATGCTAAACAACGAAGGCCGGAGATGCGCACCACTTGCCTTGACAGCCCGCCTCCCTTCCTCCCGAGAAGGCTCCACCTACAGCCCTCACGGAGTAGCTCCCTCGAAGGACTCCTGTGAGGGACCGATGGTCCCAGGAGAAAACCTGGATGATGCCAGTACCTGAGGACTGTGTCCAGGGCCTCTCCTGGCCCATCATTAAGAGTTCTTTGCAGGACACTGTGACGCAGTGGCTTCTGTCCCCCCACCCCCTGCTTCCTCCTCCTCTTGCTCATTCCCGTATTTCTCTGGCTCAGGATGTCTTCCCAGTGATCACGTGTGCTTTCGAATAATACACTCTCCCCCAAAGAGCAGCCTACAGCCAGGAGCCTGTGTGGATGGAAGAACACCAGAAAGGAAGGAGCAAGGATCTTTGGCCACTTCTCTCCCCTGACTTGGCCACCCTCCCACCCTAGATGGGGCAGCCTCTCCCACAGACAGGGAAAATGATGCCAGACTCCATTCCCACCAGTCTCCACAAGAGCTCGGGGGGTGAGGGGGAGTGGTTCTCTGAGCTCCCCAGAAGTGGACATTGCGTGACACCTTTGTGGAAAAGAGCACAGGCAGAGGCCCTGCAACCCGATAAACACAAACCAGAGCTCTAAGTGGTTCGCTCCCCAAAGGATACATGACAGCAGACACTTTATCTGAGGCAAAAGACCCACCCAGGCTCCGAGGGGCGTGCCCCGGAAAAAGATCTTTTTTCTTCTTCTGCCATCGGCAGCAGTCAGGGATACTGCCTGATGGGTACGTTTTACGACGCAGCACGAGGGAAAGGCAGCCTGAAACCCGAAGAACTGGTCCCCCGAGACGCCCCCCCCCCCCACCACCACACAGGAACCATCTCGACACTTCACTCTGGTGCCAGGACCCCAAAGCCACCACGGCAGCGGAGCCCAGGGTCAGCAAAGAGGGGGCCCACCCAGATAAAAGGCCTGTAGGCCAACAGGAAGGCCTGCCCTGTCTGTACTGCGTCCTGACCAGCAGGTCCCACGCCTGGCCACGGCCCAACCCTTCACGGCCAGGCCCAAACTGGTTCTTACAAGGATCAAGCCGGTACACGAAAGAAAATTCACCCAGACAAAATCTGAAAACAAATGGAGAGGCAGGGGTTTCGTGTCCCACACTGGCTAGAGGGAGTGAATCAGCTACATACGTTAGCGGTTTGTTGGTTTCTGAGGGTGAAAAGCAGATGCCGGAAAAGTAGAGACGCACTGCCTGAAGTGAAAGCTAAAGAAATTAGATATGGCACTTTTCAATAAATATTTTAAAGCTTTTTAAAGAAGTAAGTGGAAAAGAAAAGCAACTGCTGTAAGGCCGGTTTTGCTGTTAAAAATTATTCCGAGGGAAGAAAAATACCACAGCACAAAATAGTTTTTAAAGAAAAAAAAGAAAGAAAAAGAAAAGAAGAAAAAGAAGGAAAAAAAAAAAAAAAGACAACACAGCTTACCAAAAAAAAAAAAAAAAAAAACCCAACAGCAACGACGACGACAAAAGACCTGTCCCTGTAACCACCTTGGCCAGCTCACAGCCTGGCCCATGAAGCAAAAACAGAGCTCTGGGAGGGCCACAAAGTCACCTCCCACAGCACCCTGTGCCCAAACACGCAGAGCAAAGGACACGGCCAGTGGCAGGCCCCAGAGGCGCACGGCGTGCGGAGTGGGGAGCGTGTGCTCTCAGACCGCGACCCCAGGCCGCAGCGAGGACTCACCACTCTGGACACGCTGCTCCGTCACAGGCTACCCCGAGTCGCCGCGGTGCTGCCCGCCCCCTCCGCTATCACTGCCGCCCAAGGAAAATTACCACAAGCGGGTCTAAGGGCCACGGTCTGACCAAGTGAAAGTGGGGTTACCTGTCATTCTGAACACTGACCAATCGGGTCGAGGGAAAGACGTGAACCTCCAAGTCGGTCAAGAGGAGGCACCCCTCTCCCATTCTCACCCCAGTCAACCTCTCCCCAAAACCTCACCAACTCGCCTACCCTCAGGATGAAAAAGATCCAGTTTTTAAACAAAAGTCTCAAGAAACCAGAGGGAAAAGCCTTCGCAAACAAGAGTGACGAAAGCCCACACGGCCCAGACGGCCAACCGACAGTTGATGACAATTATTTACAAGAGGGCGTTATCAAACAAAAATGGTAGCACTCCGTAGAAGACTCAAACTTTTTTTCTTTTTCTCTATTTCTTTCAAACTTCCTTGTCATAAAAGCCAACTTACATTAAAATATACTTACTACAAGACAACACAACTAATAAAATATATAATAAAACTTACACAAGTAGAAAATTCTGAGGTATTTCTGGTTTGAGGTGGTCTGTGGTCGTGAAGTTTTCATTCTTTTTACTTTTCAAAATTTAAACCTCGGAAGCCACATAGCAAAGCATGTGTGTATATGCGGACGTGTGTTTCGTTTTTAAAAAAATTTGCATGTTTCATAAATTAAAAAAATTCAAATGTTGAAACAGCAGCATTAGGAACATTCACTGACTAGAGCAAGGTTATGGCATAATAGAGAAACGGTTCTTAGAATATGCACCTCTTCGAGGGGTCTGGAGAAAGCCGTGCGCACGAGCCACGTAAAGGGACAGCAGTGTCACCACACAGGGCAGAGCCAGCGCCGCAGGACTCTCAGGTGGCAGCCCCACCCAGGGAACCTTCTTGCCCTGGCTGTGCGGGGCGCCCCGTGGGCATTTCCCTGAACTGTTCCGGGAGGAAGCCCTGTGTTTTAACTTCTTCCTCCATTACACGTATCTACAGCATCGTCTTAAGAAGAACGTAGTCACTGAAGCATGAGGATTTCTACCCTCACCTAACCTTAAAATTAGGGCAGAGAAAATGTTTTGTCCAGCGCCCCAGCCCGAGGCAGGGGGAGAAAACGGGTCAGAGCCGCACCGCTCTCAGGCTTTCTCCAGACCCCGCTCTGGCCGTGAGCGCGCGGCCTCCACACGGTCCTTCCCCTCGATTCCTGGTTACCTGAGAAGCAGCCTCCTAGCAAAGGATGTTGCTCCGGGTGTGCCCGAGTCCAGTGTCGCTCTGCTCCAAACCCCATCCCCAGCTCTGCCCTCCCCTTCCAACTCCGGTCCAAACCATCCGCATCCTCAGCCCAGCTCCGCCTCGGTCAGGGCAACACCCGTTAATCCGTGAAAGACGCGTCTGCTGTTTCTTAAACTCACTGTCTAAAAAGGGAGAGAAACAATAAAAGGGAGCGGAGAAGGGGGTGAGGGCAGGGGGAGAGTCCTCCTCGGAGGAAGGTGTGTTCTTATGTAACAGTCTTCAAAGGTTCCTCCAGGTAGAGTTTGCAGCATTAAGTTTCCTAAGACAGGAGATGGGTTTCTTTGTGTCACAGATTCTGAGACAACAGACAAAGAGAAAGCGGGAAAAATGAACCCCAAGGGACAGGAGGTGGCTGAGGCTCTTCAGCATGGCGCTGGTTCTGCATTCACAGCTCAGCACCTCAACGCCTGCTGACGTGCCCGCTGTTTGCGATACAGTAGAGCAATGTGCTGGTAAAAACTGATCCAATCCCAAAAATAATATTAATAATAATAATTATAATAATTATAATAATAATAAAAAGTCAAGGTAAAATAGCAGCTGCATTTTATGTGTTTGTTGGTGTTACGGGATTTCCAAAACAAAACACAACTTTTTTTTCCTTTCCTCTTCAGATCCACTCGTGTCCTGGGCTTAGATGCTCGACTCCTTAGGGGGCAGGTCCACGTTGGTGACGGAGGTCAC
Source organism: Lynx rufus (assembly GCF_022079265.1). Classification (NCBI taxonomy): domain Eukaryota; kingdom Metazoa; phylum Chordata; class Mammalia; order Carnivora; family Felidae; genus Lynx; species Lynx rufus. Next base: position 6,534,891 of record NW_025814867.1, on the reverse strand, counting down.
CAGGGAGACAAGACAGTCCGAGGTAGTGCCGTTGACCGACCTCCGGATCAGGGACACGCGCTCCTCCACGCAGCCCGCAGACAGGCGAGCCTCTGCGTCGTGGTCCCAGCACTCCTCGATGGTTACACAGAGCTGGGCCAGGCCCTGCACGTCGGCAGGGAGAGGGAGAGGACAGCCTTGTTACTGACGGTGCCCCTCAGTGAGGACAAACATGGGGGACGGGCAAACTTGAGATGTGACCGAGGGTCAGGCAGAGACCCTGGTCCCAGCCCCAGCAGCAGGTCGACTAGGAGAGGCCCGGGGGAGACCGCAGGAATCAGGACGCCTTCCCACCCAGCAGCCGCCATCCTGACCCTACTGGCCTCCCTCCACAGCCTCAACATAGGAAGGGACGGTGGGGGGGGGGGGGCGGAACCCAGGCCCCTCTTGGGACAGACACAGCTGCTTGCCTTAGGGCAGTGATATTCAAACAAAATCCATGTGAATCCCAAATCATGTAAGGACCCACAGTGCAGCCTCAGTCACAGTGGGGACCACAGGAGGGCTTCATCCCGCCCAACTTCCTACAACCCCTGGACCCCTCCTGAGAGTCCGGGGCATGTAACGTGACACCCTATGCTGGCTCACACTGAGTGGTGCCAGGAAAGGCAAATGCCCACATCCAGGGACTCTGGCCCACCCAGCACCAGGCCACCCCAAAACCTCTCTGGGCCTCGGGCTCCTCATCAGGGAACTGGACCGGCCACCCCAGCATGTCTGCCCTGGGAGACTGAGGCAGAAGGCATGGGCTCTGGCCCAGCCTACATCTCCCCATGTCTCAGTTTTCTCCGTCTCTAGCCCCCGGTTCCAGGAGGCAGCACTGCAGCTGAACTTGGCCTCAACAGCCTGACCCCTGATGGTATGTAGGGTAGGGTGCTAGCCTCCAATGGCCTCGAGGCTATCCTGTTTCTAAATTAACCCTGAGGTGAGCAGAGGGAGGGGCTCAAAGGAGCTGAAGGCAAACATCCTTCCAAGAGGGAAATGGCTTACATTGCTGGGGTCTTTTGTACAGTATCCCCAGACTGGAGGAGCCAAGACTCACGGCTCAGCCCGTGCCCAGAAAATAATGAAGGCAGAGAACAGAGAATACTTAATTAGAGCTAGTCCATATTAAGCATTTACGCGACAAGTATCCTGCCAAGCCATTTACGGTAACCAGTTAAATCTGCTACTACCCTAAGGAGGCAAAGGCTCAGAGAAATAAAGCAATAAATAAATAAATGATAAATAATAAGTAATAAGTAATAAATAAATAATAATAATACATAATAAACAAATAATAAATAATAATAAGTAATAAATAACAAAGAAAGAAAGAAAGCTGCCAGAAGTCACCCAGCTACTGATTGGCCGATCCAGGATTCAAACCCACACCGCGTCAGGGCGAGGGCCAGTCGGCTCCCCTGCACAAATGGTCCACATGGGGGCGCCCTGATGGACCGGTCAGGCCCCCTTACTCTGGGCCCAAACCCAGAGCCACCTCCCCGGCCAGCACGAAACCTCCCCAGATACTTTCCCGTGGAAGGGAGGCAGGGCACTGAGTGGCCTCTGACCAGGCAGGGGAGGAGAGGACTGTCCGGCTGCCTGTGAGGCATCCTCTCTCTCTATCCCATGCTCCCTCGACCTCAGGTTCCTGTCACATATGGAGGGGCTCCCCTCTCTGTGCCCCTGCAGAGTCACCTGCCACCCAGGCCCCTCACCGGGTGCTTCAGCCAGTGATCCTTAATGGCGGGCCGCATCTTCTTGTGCACGACCACCTCCTGCAGCTCCTCCAGTGACGGGTGCTGGCCGATCTCTTCCTCAAAGGGCAGCATGTACTCGTCCACGGGTCCTGGGGGGGCGAGAGAGAGCCCAGCAGGGTCACCCCAAGGACTCGCTGCTCCCCGTCCCACGCCCTGCATGCCCGGGGCTCCCGTCCCACTCACCGTCCGCGGCCTTGCAGCGGGACACAAGCTCCCACAGCACCAGCCCCATGGCATACATGTCGATGCGCAGGAAGGCATCTCTCTGGAAGTTGATGGCCCCCTCAAGCACCTCAGGGGCCATGTAACGCCGCGTGCCCACCTAGAGGAGGACAGCAGAGGGTGCCAGTGGCCACACACAAACGTACTCACAGCTGGACACGAGAGCTACCTCCTGAGTGCACCAGCCGGGGCCAGGATGGCAGCATTCAGACCATACCACGAGGGAGGACAATCCGTGATTCGCCACATTCACGGGGAGGTCACAAGAAGTCATGGTGTCTATTATACCTCAGGAATAACTTAAAAATATCACACTCGAGACAACAATAATCTAATTTGGAACTGCTGCCTCTTTACTCTGCCAGCACAAGGGGCTGCCTAGACGGCGTCTGCTTTACTGAGATTAAGATCAAAAACCAAGAGGGTAAAGATTAAAGATATTTACAGCAGTTGTTTTAGGATGATTTCCTCAGGTTTAACTGTTAGCTACTTTTTCTAGGTTTTTGGATTCTTAGTATAGTTCCTTCTACTTTATCCTGCTTAGTAATTCCGCTGAAAGAGACAGAGACCGAGGCTACAAGGCTGAGAGCTGACCCCGATGGAGCAGCTGTGTTTGACAAACCAGCCTCCGAGGTGAAGCCGCCCTCCAGGCCTTGCTTTCCCCACTGGTAAAACGAGCGTTGTTCCTGGAGTTCTCGGACAGCTCTGAGCTCAGTGCCCTTGCCCCTGTGTCTTGCCAGCTGGGCACGAGAAGGGCAGGGTCCGCTCCTGTGCCAGCCCCCATCCTGCACCCCCCTGAGGCTTATTACCTGCCCATGAGTGTCCCCCGGCGGTTTCCCTGGCTCAAACCGAACAGCCAGACCAAAGTCAGCCAGCACGGCTGTGAGGTCGCTCTTGAGCAATACATTCTTGCTTTTAAAGTCCCTGTGGAGACAAGCAGACCGAGATGCAGGTGAACACCGTGGTCCAAGCTACCTTGGCCCTGGATCCCCACCGTGACCCCCGAGATAACGGAGGCTATGCTCTAGAGCCCCCACACCAGGGCACCCCACCCTGTTTGGGAGTCAGGGTCTGCACCAGGGTGGAGTTTTACGAAGCCGCACAGGCGGGCAGCTCTAGGACATCCTCCCACCCTTCACCCCCCTCAGTGTGAGCATCTCTAACCGCACTTCTGCCACACCCGTCAAAGCAACACCTCCCGCAACGGCTGGGCAGACCCCATTCCAGTCCCCACGGAATCGAAAGCTGGCCCTTACGTTCTCAAGAGTGGCCGAGGTCAGGCATACCGGCCCGGGATTAAGTCTTCTGGGAAGAATGTACGTTATGCGGGATGTGAGTGACGAGGTTAATGAACTTGCCCGGGTTTCTGTGCAGGCCCCTGAAGGGCTCAGCCCGCCACCAGGCCGTGAAGAGCTGGGTGCCGGCATGTGAGTTCAGCGCCACCTCTCACTAGCAGAGACACTTCCGGTCCTCAGTCTCCCCTGTACCTGTCTCAGTCTTGCTGTGACGATTAAACTCAGGGAGTGGGAGATACACATATTTAGGGCCACCCCGGCACACTTACTGGGTACTATCGTTAGGTTGAACCATACGGAAGAGTCAACGTTCAACCATTTTGACCTACAAAAATTGCAGTTTCATACTGTCAACCTTAAATGTCATTGATGTTACTACCACCAGGGACCCTTGAGCTTAGATTCCGGACTCCAAGGCTCGTTCCCGTCCCTTGTAGGTCTGATGACAAAATACCCAATTTCCCTGCACTACTGTTGTTTCCTCTGTACAATGGGGCTGGGAAAACAAAACCTATCTCACAGACGACAAGTGGCTCATGGACACTCTCCTCAGGTAACGAGACCGATGTGGCCTGGTATTTGGAACAGTGCCTGCGTTTAGCAAGGACTACGATGACGAGTCAACACGGTGGTGTCAAGGTGTAGCCCCAGGACCTCAGAGAGTCCCTGCCACTGTTTCCGGGGAACCGCAAGATCAAAATGTTTCGCATTCATAACCCATCGTTTGTCTTCTTGTGAGTTCATTCTCTCAGGAGAAGAGTTTTCCAGAGGCTGCATACCTGTGATGTCATCACCGACACTTAATGGAATGCGTGTGCTCCGCTACAGCAAATACCAATACCCATAACCCACATATACACACGTTCTTCTTTGGAACGTAAAGAGGGGCACCTGGGTGGCTCAGTCGGTTGGGCACCCGACTCTTGCTTTCAGCTCAGGTCATAAGCTCACAGTTCGTGGGTTCAAGCCCCACGTCAGGCTCTGTGCTGAAAGCACAGAGCCTGCTTGGGATTTCTCTCTCCCTCTCTCTCTGCCCCTCCCCAGCTTACTGTCTGTCTCTCTCTCTTTCTCTCCCTCAAAAAAATAAACACACACACACACACACACACACACACACACACAGAGTTGTTTTTTTTTTTTAAGAATGTAAAGAGATCCTAGGGCTGCCTGGGTGGCTCAGTCGGTTAAGTATCCGACTCTTGATTTCAGCTCAGGTCATGATCTCACAGGTCATGAGATCGAGCCCCATGTCAGGCTCTGCACTAATAGTGAGAAGCCTGCTTGGGATTCCCTCCCTCTGTTTCTCTCTCTCTCTCTCTGCTACTCTCCCGCTTGCGCTCTCTCAAGAGAAATAAATCAACATTTAAAAAAGAAAAAAAAAAGGACGTAAAGATATCCAAACCAAAAAGTCTGAGAACTGCTGAACCAACCCTCCAACCAAAGTAACGGAGTCAGCATTCCCTCATGTGGCCACCAGAGGGCAAGAGAAAACCACCCTCAAGGCCATGCCAGGCCCAGGACACGGGTGGAAGGCAGGGGAAGGGGCAAGTGGGCCCATCACAGAGCAGCTAAGCACCTTTATGAAACTGAGACTCCCCACCCCAACCCCAGGCCCTGCTTTCACCCTCCAGCCCTCTCTGCAGCTCCAGACCAAGCACAGGAAAGGCAACTGCTGACCCAGGTACCTGTGGGCAATAGACGGCTTGTGGCCCTCGCCACGGCACCAGGGCACATCCTCATGAAGGTATGAGAGGCCTCTTGACATGGTCTCTGCCACGTGACACAGTTCATTCCACGTGATGATGTTCCCCTTGAGGTAATCCGTGAGGGAGCCCTAGAGGAGACAGCACAGAACTGGGGCACAGGTTCTGGGTACAGAACAGGACCCGACCCGGCCCGGCCCGGCCCGGCCCGGCCCGGCCCGGCCCGGCCCGGCCCGGCCCAGCCCAGCCCAGCCCAGCCCTGGGAGGAGGGTCTCAGTGGACCAGCGGCAGCCGGCTGCTCTCCTTGGGAGGCTGGGACTGACACGGAAGGTGTGTGAGGCCAAGAGGGGTTGGGGGGGCGGGAGGGGTGTCAGCGGCTGTTAATCATGAAGGCGCTATGCTTCTTAAGAAGAATTCATCCCAGAGTTAGGAGTTCTTATGTCTGCACTTACGAAGGGTCACCTTACGGCGGAAGGCCACCTCATCTCGGGAGCCCCCGTCCGCAGGCATGACTCACCTTGTCATGGAAAGCTGTGATGAGCCACAGCTCCACCTCAAGGCTGGAGCCTCGCTTCTCAGCGGCGATGAACTGCAGCAGGTTCTCATGCTTCATGCCGGGTGTGCTAAAGATCTCCCGTTCGCTCTGCCATGACTGCTTGTCCTAAGGCAGGGATGCAACTGAACTCCACTGCGGCCACACCACCCTGCGGCAGAACTGCCACCCCCACGCCATCCGCGTACCCACCCACCCTCCCTCCCTCCCAGCCTCGGCTCTGTAAAGGAGGCGGGCAGAAGACCAGGACCGAGCTGGTCCCCAGAGCGCCGGCCAACAGTGATCCCTGAGATCGCTCGGGGCTAGCACCTCATTTACAAACACGGCCACCGAAGCCCAGGGAGGGGAGCGAGTGGCCCAGTGTCACCCACCACACGAGATGCAGAGCCAGGCCTCACTTTGCTAAGTGTCCTGGGCAACTGCTGGGGTAGCCTGGTGTCCAACGCCTCTAAGCAGAACCTGATGTCAAGAACAAACCCCTGCAAACCAGAACGGATCGAGGTTTTGCAAAGCTCTACCCTGACCCCGCGAGAACATTTCAATGGGGCCCACCTGTCTCTCGTCCCACCTGCACGGGCCCGGACTGCCCTGGGGCGGGGTAGCTCAAGCCACAGCAGTGGATGATTTGGGAGTCCCTCAAACACTCACCTGGAGCGGGAAGATCTTGACAGCCACAAAGTCATTCATGAGTTGTGCCTTCCAGACACAACCAAAGCGCCCCCGGGCCTTGATCTCCAGCAGCTGCAGTGGCTTCAGGCCCACCAGAGGGGACGGAGGTGGAGGCCCAGGGTCCTGGGGGAGATGGAGGATTTAACAGGGTCTGGCCTGCCACCCCACCTGTACCCCTGCCCTGCCCTGCGCCAGCCCCGTCTCACCTCGTGGATGTCCACGTGGCCGTAGGGGGGCTTGCGATGCCGGTACATCCAGAAGGCCAGCAAGACGATGAGGGAGAGGCCCCCAATGGGCAGCAGCGAGTAGGCCAGCACCGTGAGCAGGGTGGGGGCTGTCGGGGGTGGCTCGTACGTGACTGGGGGACACACGGAGCCCTGCGTCACACAGCCCGCCCACCCACACGCCTCGGGGGCCAGACCAGAGAGCCCCGCGGTCACTCCCCCACCGAACTCGGGAGCTGAGACGAGAGCTCCAGGGCCAAGGAGAGGCCCCAGCTTGCCCTCCCGCGGCCCTCACCTTCTGGGCCCCCAGCCTCTGGCAAGTGGGTGAAGCGCTCGTTGCAGAAGTTGCCTTCACAGCAGCAGAAGTACACCTGGGGGTTCTCCTCGGTGGCCACACACTCCTGCCTGGAGGCACACAGTTTCCCAGATACCCCTCAGAGGAGGGACACGCAGCTCACCGGGGCCCACGCAGCCGACCCCTCCCCACAGACAGAAAAGCTCACGGAGAACCATCAGGGGACAGCGTGAACCCACCTGCCCTAAAGTGGGGCCCAAAGTCGAGCAGGAATAGCCAAGGGGCCACAGCGAAGAGCCCTCCTTCAGACTGAGGCAGGCAAAACAGCCGCGGGAAAGCGAGGACCCAGGCGGCATCCCTACGTGCCCACGCTGTCTGGAGGGGCCCTTGTCTCCCCCTACCCTTAAATGCCAGGCTTGCCTTCACAGACGTCCCGAGGCCCAGTGAGCACTGCAGCAACAGGAGGGCTCCGGCGGGACTGGGGGGCGGGGGGCGGGGGGTAGGGGAGGCCGGGCTCCAGCGCACCTGTCATAGCAGTTGAAGTCGTCCAGCCAGCAGCCCTTCTTGACGAGCTCGATGGTGCCCGAGCTGTTGCGCCAGGAGGCGTAGCAGTGCAGCCGCTTGTCCTGCTCACCCTCGCAGCGCTCCAGGCCGCTCTGGTTGGTGCGCTCCAGCTCCCAGTTGGCGTTGTAGTAAATGCACTCCCGGGTCTCGGCCTCCCCACGCCCGGAACCTGTGCCCCGAAGGCGAGAGGTGAGAGAACGGCCGTGCGGTCCACACGCCCCTGCACCGGTCCTGGGCCCCGGGCCACCCGGAGGGAGGCTGGGTGGTGAGCGGGTGTCAGCTGGATGCCCCCCCCCCACACACACACACCAACCAGACTGAATGGAAAGTAAGGACCCTCCAGTCCGGTGTCCCTCCTGCACCCAGCAACAACAGCTGGTGCTCAACAGGGCAGGAGAAGATCCTAAGAATGAGGCCGGCGTGCTCAGGGTAAGGCTCCCAGAGTCACCACAAGCAGAAGAAGGGCTGGCTCCCAGCTGGGCTTGGCCCCTGAAGACCCCTGTGAGCACCCCCAGCATTCCATGCCCTCTTCCACCCCTGGCACGAGTGCCAGCCGGGTGGCCAGGCACTTCCACCCCCAACTGCCCCTTCAAATACTTCTTTCCTTCAAACATGGCCTCAAACATTCACCCAATCTACCTTTCTCACCATCCCTCCCCCAAGCAAGCCCATTCCAGTCCTCAAATCTGCCCCACTGCCCCCAGGCCCTGTAATGGGAAGGAGGAAGGAGGAAGGAGGAAGGAGGAAGGAGGAAGGAGGAAAGGGATTATGTATGGCCCCTAGACCTGACACCTGAGCTGAAGAGCTCTCCAGAACTCCGTTTGGGAGTGCCTTTACGGGGCACCCATGATCAACCTCACTGTCAAAAACCACACAGACGTCCGAGAGGAAACCAGCACCAAGCATCCACTAACCTCTCCACTCTTCTTGGGCTTACTGTGGGCCAGGGACCTGATGATGCCACCCCTAACTGGTATTCCCACCCCAGGAAGGAGGAAGGAAGGGTCAGAGTCACCCCCATGGAAGGACAGTCAGCCAGCCCACCAGCAGCCAGGAGCCCTTTTCACCATCAGCCTGAAAGGCTGGCTGGAAGGGCCAAGGAGAGAAGACCCCACCCCAACTCCAACCCCGGCTGAAGAGCTAAGTGCCGAGAGTGCAAAAGCCCGAAGCCTCCCTCACACCCCTATACTGGCCATCGTGAGCAAATAGTGCACCCAGGGAGGACAATGACTGGCTGTCAGGCAGTAAGGGACCCCCCCCCCCCACCGCAGGAGTGGTCATTCTCTAGTCACCCCGCCCCTTCTGCATCTCTCTGCAGTGACAAGAGTCTCCTTCTAGAGGCCAGGGGCAAGCAGCAAATCTCGAAGCTCCAGGTAGGAGGACCCAAGGGCTCGGAATGTCATCCTATCAGAAAGCCAATGTCTAGCCATGGCTCTGGGCACCCAAGGACACTTAGCCTTTTTATTTTTATTTTATGTTTTTTGTTTTGTTTTATATGTATATTTATTGAGAGAGAGAGAGAGAGCGCGAGCGAGCAGGGGAGGGGAGGGGCAGAAAGAGGGAGAGTCCCGAGCAGGCTCCGTGCTCAGTGTGAGCTGCATGCACAGCTCATGAACGCGAGCTCATGACCTGAGCTGAAACCAAGAGTCGGACGCTGAACCGACTGAGCCACCCGCGCACCCCTGAGCATCCAAGGACACTTGTAAGAAGGAAAAGAGTGGTCTCCCAACTACCCAGGCAGCTGAGACCCAGCATGGTCCACAGGAAAGGCCTCGGGGTCTACAAAGGGGCTTCTGTGGGGGTGCACGCTGGTTTCCCCCAGCCAAGCCCTTCATCGAGCGTATAAGGTTTAAGGGGAGAAGCTGAAAGGATGGAGTGAGCTGCGGGTAGGGGTGCCAGCCACCCCTCAATCTTGCTTCCCCCACTGCCAGCACACCGCTCTGCCAGCCTCCTAAATACGCTCAGCTTCTGGGCTTAGCACGGGGGCTACCTCTGGCTGCAAGATCCTCCTCACCTTCTTTAAATTCTGGCTCTTCTCAGGGCACCTGCGTGGCTCAGTCGCTTGACGATCTGACTCTTGATTTGGGCTCAGGTCATGATCCCAGGGTCGTGGGATCGAGCCCTGCATCTGGCTTCGTGCTGAGCATGCAGACTGCTGAAGATTCTCTCTCTCACCCTCTGCCCCACCCCACCCCCCACTCATGTGCACGCACGCACACTCTCATGTAAAATAAAATAAGACACTATAAATGTACTTGACAATTGCTTTTTAAATGTCAGCTTTCCCCCATGAGACTGCAAGGCTGATGAAAGCAGAAGACTTGACTACCTTCAGTCAAGAACTAGTTCCGGACACATGATGGATGGATGGAAGGACCAACGAACAGACAGAAGGACACAGCTGTCACCTGGCTAGGGCAGGATTTCGAAGGGCAGGAACAACAGGAGGCATGGCCTCAGCCCGCAGCCCAAGCTCTAGAGTCCTCAGGGGAGTTACCATCTCCATGCAGACAATCGCACCAAGCCCCTCTGCAAGCCTAGGAGCCAAGACACTGACGATGGCCTAAGGCTGGCCCAGCTCCTCTCTTCAAGGCCACTCACCAAGTAGGGACTCCTCCGGCCTTTACCATGGGCAGGACCCAAGTGGACAGGGCTGGGAACTCCAAATCTTAAGGCTCAGGGGTTCAGGATATAACTGGACCCCCATCTGACCAGCTCCTCCTACAGACAACTGAGAATAAGGCAACCTCGAGCTGGCCGACTTTGTCCAAATCCTAGCTCGGATACTTCCGGGCTGTGTGACCCTGGGTAAGTTACCAATCTACCCCTATGCCTCTGTTTCCTCATGTGTGAAAAGGGGATGATAAGCCCACCTAATTCCTAGGGCTAGTCCAGAGTCAAACGAGTTAATACATTTTTTTTTTAATTATTTTTTAATTTTTTTTTATTTTTTGGGACAGAGAGAGACAGAGCATGAACGGGGTAGGGGCAGAGAGAGAGGGAGACACAGAATCAGAAACAGGCTCCAGGCTCTGAGCCTTCAGCCCAGAGCCTGACGCGGAGCTCGAACTCACGGACCGTGAGATCGTGACCTGGCTGAAGTCGGACGCTCAACCGACTGCGCCACCCAGGCGCCCCTGAGTTAATACATTTTAAAGGTAGTTAGGATCATGCCTGGCACATCAGCTGTTGTATTAGCAGCGACAGCCCTTCACAGCACAAGTCCCCCAGAGGGCTCACACGCCTACACCTCTAGGAGCTCTGCATTCAGAGCCCAAGGAAGACCTGGGGAGGCTGGGAGACTCCGTGCCCCTCCCATACCACACCCAAGCTCGCTGCCAGCTGGAAACCCAGGGCCTCCCCCTTCCTCCCAGCTGCTCTGCTTCTGCACACACTCAGCTATTTATGGCCTCTGGCAACGCTCCAAACACAAGGCAGCCTCTGCCTTTTAATAGACACAGAGTTCCTGCCCGCGCTTGCTCACAGGGCCAGGGCACCCGTGCACCGGAGGCTCCCCTGACCCCCACCCACTCACCCATCCCAGCAGGAGAGGAAGCCGTGCTCCCAAGATGGGGCGTCGGCAGTACCCCCATACCCAGGGGCCCTGAGGGCAGCCTACCTCCGAGATACCAAGGCAAGTGGTTCGCCCCATCCCTGAGCCCCAGCCAAACCGACTTCTGGCCCCCAAAGGCACCACGTATGCAAGTAGCAGTGTCCCCCAACAAGCATTCCCTAGGTTCCCTCCCAGGGGCCTCCACCTTGTTGGAAAGACCGCGGTCCTCCCCAAGTTCTCAGTCCAGGTGGGCAGAGAAACCCCACCCCTGGACACACGCCACCACTGAGAAAAACAAAAAAAACAAAAAAACACAGATTCCATTCCTACATTCCAGGAGCTTAACCTAAACAGACCAGTTTTGACACTCGAGGACAAGCACCGAAGGTGTTTCCCAGTCCAGCTGGCCTTGCACACAGCCCAGTATGTGCTGAGGGGAAGCAGGGGAAATCCTACCAGGATCCTGCCTACGAGGACTCGAAGCACTACAGAGAAGGAAGAATGACAGAAGGACAGAAAAACGAGGGCGATTTAGGCAGAGCCTCAGTGGGAGGCTGTGAAGCTAGAGTGGCCACGCCTCGCCTGGGGTTCCCTGAGCTGTGGGCTTGGGGTACATCCGGCCCAGCCAACATCTCCCAGGGAACTTCAAACCCCAGCAACCAACAACCTGCTGAGCTCTACCCTTGGCTCCTGCAGTCCTTCCGCAGCACCCCACCCTCCCCAGGGAGTAGGTGCCCAGCCCCGATCACGTGGGCATTACAGACCAGAGAGAAAGGGGTGTCCCCCACCACGTCCACTTCGGACCCCAGCTGGCCGTCAACATGCCAAGGTGCACCCTCCTCCCAGAAGCCCGCGTGCCTGACAGGTGGCCAAGTGAGGCATGCCCGGTGCCCTCCCTCACGGTCCAGACTCCAGGTCCATCCAGAGGGAAGAGGCAGCCTTCCCCTAGCCAACGGCCAGGCTCCCTTCCCGGGAGGCTCCTGTCTTAGGCTCCCCTAGCCCTGCCCTCCTCAGAAGGCAACCCTGCAGTTAGCTGAACACTTGCTGCCCCAACAGGTTCTTCCAGGGGAGCCAAGAAGGGCCCAGACACCTGAAGGTTAGGTGACCTTACCTGGTATCCAAGTTCATTACTCCACCTCCCCCACAACCAGAGTAAGAATGGCCAGGGTGTGGGGACTAAGAACCTAGAAGGGAGGAGAGGGAGGTGCAAGGAGGGAGGCTGGAGTGTGAGAGAGAGACACACGGACAACACACACACACGCTGGAGTGTGCACCCACCGTGGAGTGGCACATACACAGAGTGGGACAGAAAAGAATCCAAAATATGTGTACCTTTTATCTTTGAACTTTTACACGAGAAGAACTCTTGAGTGGGTTTCCAGCAGCCAAACAATTTCTGATTCATTTGCTTTTCTGCCCTGACCCGTTTATTTGTGAGCCATCCACATCGATACACATTTATTTAACAAACACGCAGCAGGCACTACACCAAGCATTTTACAAATAGTAATTTAATGCTGAACTGAGGCACCAAGAGGTGAAGTACCTTACCCAAGATATTATCGAGGGCCAAAACCAGGTTTCGAACCCAGGCAGCCTGGCTCCTGTGGCCCTGTGGCCTCCCCCGTAGCTCCGCAATGCATGTATTCCCGGCGCATACAGTCCACCGTATGATGTCACCACAACTTACATACCCATCCTCTTGATGAACTTCTAGGTTATTTATAAGAGGTGCTGATTTGATTACCGCCACCATGAAGCCTCTTGACTCCTCTTCTGTGCTTTCTTGTGCTCATGTGAGGGAGGCATTTAGGGTGTACGTCAGAGATGCTGGGTCACAGGGTATGATCATCTTCAACTCATTAGATACTGTCAAACTGTTCTCCAAAGTACCAATCTGGATGTGCCAATTTATGTTCCCAGGAGACTACAGCCCCACTGAGCTACACCCTCACCCCATGATATTTGCTCGCACGGTCAGTATGAAATGGTGTATTACAGTTTTGATCCCCATTTCCTGAATATTTATGAAACCAATCATCTTTTTGTTTCTACTTCTGAGAAATGCCTGTTCACATCCTTTCCCATTTTTCTGTTGGGGTGCTTTTCCTAGGAGTTGTATAAGTTCTTTATACATTCTTGGTAATAAAACTTTTCGAACTATATAGTAACCCTCTTCATTTGTTCATTTGCTTTTACCAAAAATGCCATTTGATCTGATGCTAACATAGCTATACGACATTTCCTGTGGTTACTGTTTTCTGAATTTATCTTTTTATTTTAAATCTTCCTGTATCTTTTTTTTTCCAGTTAAATTTAACATTGTCTTTGACCTAGATTTGAGTACCATTACAGTCATGATTACTGCTATGTCTACATGTTTTTTCTCTACTGCTACCCCCTTTGGATTATCTTTTTTAATTCCGTATCTCAGCCACTTCTGGTCTGAGAGTAATGCTCTATTCTATTACAAGCCAGGCTTTAAACTTTACTGTATACTGTTTATGCTAAAAACCTGAAGTTAATCAACATCTCTACCATCCCTCGTAAGAACTTAACTGTTCTAACCCCAACTACCTCCTTCCAATTACACTTAGTTTAACATAACATTTGTATTAAATATTTAATCTACCGTTGTTCTTCTTATCTGCTTCCCAAAGCAGATATTATCTGTGTTTTATACACTCGGTATTTTCTTATCTGTCCATATATTTGTCAGCTTGTCTGCTCAGCCAACCCTCCTCCTTCTCTGCTCTTCCTTCTGGGACCACTGTCCTTCCAAAAGAACATCCTTCTTCAGTAAAGATCTTTTGGTAGAGAAGCCTTTGTATGCTTTTCTGAAAATGTTATTTTGCCCCTTTTCCTAACTGACAGTTTAGAAGAGCATAAACTTTTAGGTTGAGTTGAAAATATTATTCAACTGTCTTCTGATTTATACTATTGTTGCTGAAAAGTCTGCTATTAATTTAACTTTGTAGATACTCTGTCTTTTCCCTCTGGCTACTTTCTTAGATCTTCTCTTTGCGGTTTCGTTATGAGATATGTGTCTGTGTTTATTACACTGCTTGTAAAAACAAGCTTTTAATCTGATGATTCTCCTCTATTTTCAATTCTGAAAAATCCTTGACTTATCAATTTGAGTACTGAATCTCCCTACTCTATGATTCTGAAATTCCTATTAAAGTGTATTAGACTTTCCTTTTCTACCCATTATTTTAACCCTGCCTTTATATTTTCCAATTCTGTGTCTACACACCATTATAGAGAATTCCAATTTATTAATTCTCTCGTTAGTTGAGTCTAATTTGCTATTTAGCTCTTCTACTTAATTTATAAATTCAATTAACCCATTTTTTCACTTCTAGAGTTTCTACTTTCAAGAAATCTCTTGGGTTGATTTTGACACTTCTGTTCTTTGCCATACTTCCAAATCCCTGTTTTATAATTCTGTAATTGAATTTCTTGAACATTTATTTCTGCCACTTGTCATTCTGATGATTTTCACTCACGGCATCTTGTTTCCTTGCATGTCTGGAATCTGGGATTCTCGGAATTTTGGATTCCGTTTTCGGGCACAGAGCTTACTCTGTCCATCGGGCCTTTTCTGTGAGAATACTGTAAGGCCAAGTTAGAGGGGGCGACCTTCCCAAGATAATTTATGTTTTTGCTTATGCCAAACTTTCTAGGACATGATCTGGAATCACTTTAATTTCGCGACTTCGCGCTTCCCAGAGAACGCTAGTTGCTATCAATTTCAACTCCAAGCTCACGTAAGCACAGGCCTACGGTTGTAAATCCTCAAGGGAAACTACCTGCCTCCCTATCCATCCAGGTCAAGACAATTTTCTTATATACTCCCTGTGTCAGCAAAAGGATCTTTCTTCTAGTCCGTACTTTCACTGAAGGTATAACCCTAAGGATGTTTTACCACCTGAGGTCCTCAGTCTCCATTTCATACCTTGTCTCTCGTGCCTTACACACTGCTACCAGACCCACATCTCTAAATTAGGCAGAGATGCAAAGTCCCACCAGCTAAAGGCGGAGGTGCACAGCTCTAGTTTCCAGCCTCCTCTTGCTCCTCTCTTCCTTTCTTACAGATGCAGCTATGCATGTCCATTTTAAAAGGATATTTATTATACCTTGTCCGGCATTTCTACGTCTCGTAAGAGGACATTCTCCGGCCGTTTTGCTATTTCGCTACCATTGCCAGAAATGTAAGTCCAGGAGCACCTTCTAAGGGTGACAAGAGAAGCTCTACATGCCTTCACAAGCCCGGCCTAGGAACAAGGAATCGAGCCAGGTCACCTGAATTCGCTTCCAGCTTTAACTCTGTAAACAGGTCCCTGGCACCACCCTCCCACAGAACAAACCGTGGGTCCCGGGCCATCCTCTGGAATACTTGCTTTTATCTAGGACCCATCATTTCTGAGGAACACTGGAGAGAGAGCTTCCAGATAAAGGTGAGGGACTGGACACAAACACTACTTTTACTCGCTCCCGTAATGCCATGAAAACCACAGCACAGAGGTTTTTTTGAAGGCATAAACCCACGAGGACAAACAGAACAGGAAAGAACCACAGAAATGAAATTTTGAATGGAAAACAGATACACAGTGGGTCAATAACCACACAGACTCCTGAGCTGGCTGTGGAGAAAGCTGCAAAGGACCCTCCAACACTCAGGAATTTGTGGCCCCCGATGTCTCTTAAGTCTGGGGTAAAGATGAGTCCAAAGACAGTATAAGGGGCGGCCAGACCCTCAGAGCTCACCACCACTCGCCATGGCTGGGGGCTGCCTCCCCCAACCCAGCAGAAAGTAGGTTATTTTCCAAAGAAGATAAAATAAAGAACCTCTGGACAGGGAGGAGGAGGAAAATTTGAGGGCACAGGCACCATACCGAAACAAGAGGAATACAGGCTAACACAGCCAATGAAGAAATTCCAGCTCTCCTCCCCCTGTGGCTCCTAGGATGTTGGCAGCCGGGCCTCTACCTACTCTCCCCCACCAGTCCCCAAGCAGAAAGCAGAAGACACTTCTCAGGAGAACGTGACCAGCTTCAAAAACAGCCCGGTCAGATGAGCACTGGGTGTTGTATGGAAACCAATTTGTCAATAAATTTCATATATAAAAAAACAAACAAACAAACAAAAAAAAAAAAAACAGCCCGGTCAGATCATCCTACAGTTGGCAGATTCTACTCAGGAGCTCACAGTTTTTAATCAGTACTGAGGTCCATCCTTAAATATGAACAGGGCTAGGAAAGCCAAAGCCACTTACCTGAGAGATAAACACAGGCGGGGTTTAACCAACTTACAGAAAACATATCATGTAGAGAGAAGATAACTTCAAAAATTCTATCAATACCCTCAGAGAGCTCAAAAATCAATACATCCATGAAAAATAAATAGGATGTCATTGTTAAAAAAAAAAAACAGAATGAAAGAGCTCTCAGGAATTAAAAATACACATATATGATGGCAGAAATGAAAATCAACGGAAGGATTAAAAGATAAAATTGAAGAAATCTCACAAAGTAAACACACAAAGATACAGAAAATAAGAGAGAAAGGAGAAAAGACCAGGAATCTAGAGGCCCAGTCCAGGAAGTTCAACACCTAAATTATAGGAGTTCTAGAAAGAGAAAACAAAAGGGAAGAAATCAAAGACCAGCACAGTGGAGGAAAACAGGCCCCCCAACAAGGCCCAGAAAAGATCCCACAACAAATGTCCACCAAGAAAGGTCACCTGGGGCACCTGGGTGGCTCAGTCGGTTGAGGGTAAAACTTCAGCTCAGGTCATGATCTCACGGTTCGTGGGTTTGAGCCCCGCGTCAGGTTCTGTGCTGACAGCTCACAGCATGGAGCCTGCTTTGGATTCTGTGTCTCTCTCTCCCTCTCTGCCCTCCCTACTCTCTCTCTCAAAAATAAATGTTTAAAAAAAAATTTTTTTTTTTAAGAACCAGATGAAAATTCTAAAACTGAATAATCTGAAACCAAAAATTCACAAATAAAAGTTGAAAGTAAACAAATGGAAATAAATATACCATATCAACATAGCTCGAGGGTTACAAGATGAAATTTTGTAACATTAAGACACCAAAAGGGATGACTTCTTCCCCTGTTGAAGCCCCATCAACTGGTACTAATAACCAATATTGAAACAATTTCTCACCTCTATGAAATAGCACTTCAAAAGAACTGAAATGCTTTGACTTTTACTGGAAAAGCTTCCATTTTCCAATTTCTGTGTTGTTCCTTCTTTGCTTAAAGAAGTCCAGATTTCTGGACTTTCTATTCTCTCCCACTGTCTATTTAACTATCTAGCACCAAAAGCTTCCCATTTTAATTACTTTACCTCTACAACGAAACCTGAAATCCAACAGGCGCACCTCGTTCTTTTTCTTCAAGATAGCCTTGGCTCTTCTGGGTCCTTTGCATTTCCAAATTGGTTTACTCTGATTAAAGATTATACCCTACAGGCCTTTTCTGCATCTACTGAGATAATCCTGTGGGCTCTTTTGCTCTGTTAACATGGATTTGCAACTGTTAAATCAATTATGCACTTCTAAGATTAAAACACTTGGTCATGATATAATTTCTTTACATACTGCTGGATTCTATTTGTGAATGTTTTAAAGATTTTTGCATCTTATATTCATCAGGGATTAGTTCTGTTTATCTCTTACTCTTTGTTCCCTTAATCTGCTTTCTTTTTGAGAATTCTCTATTCCATTTGTCCCCTGTATTAGCTTGAAAGTTATCATCTTTCTTTCTTTTTTTTTTTAAACATTTTTATTTATTTTTGAGAGACAGAGAGAGACAGAGTGTGAGCAGCGGAGGGGCAGAGAGAGAGGAAGACACAGAATCTGAAGCAGGCTCCAGGCTCTGAGCTATCAGCATAGAGCCCAACACGGGCTTGAACCCACCAACTGTGAGATCATGACCTGAGCTGAAGTCGGATGCTCAACTGACTGAGCCACCCAGGCGCCCCGAGAATCATCTTTCTATCCTTTAGTGGTTATCCTAGAGATTACAGCATCCCTCCTTGATTTATCAAAACCTAACATTCATAGATAGTTTCATCCTCTTGGTGGCCAATCAAAGAACTCTTAGAACGTCCAAATATTATCATTTTCAATGTTCTTCCTTCTTTTCTGTATCCCTGACCTCCCCTCTAGATCATTTGCCTTCTGCCTGAAGAACACCCTCTTTACTTGAAACCTTCATTCTTTTTTTTTTTAATTTTTTTTTTTACGTTTATTTTATTTTTGAGACAGAGACAGAGCATGAACAGGGGAGGGTCAGAGAGAGGGAGACACAGAATCTGAAAAAGGCTCCAGGCTCTGAGCTGTCAGCACAGAGCCCGACGCGGGGCTCGAACTCACGGACCGCAAGATCATGACCTGAGCTGAAGTC
Source organism: Lynx rufus (assembly GCF_022079265.1). NCBI lineage: Eukaryota > Metazoa > Chordata > Mammalia > Carnivora > Felidae > Lynx > Lynx rufus. The sequence continues at coordinate 6,516,616 of NW_025814867.1, read as the reverse complement.
AGCCACTTAACCGACTGAGCCACCCAGGCGCCCCTGAAACCTTCATTCTTGAAAGAGTTTCACTTGTCAAGTTTAGGTTGACAATTATTTCCTTTAGCATTTAAAGTTATCATTCCACTGTCTTCCGGCATCCACTGTTTTTAAGAAGTTAGTTGTCGGGGCGCCTGGGTGGCGCAGTCGGTTGAGCGTCCGACTTCGGCCAGGTCACGACCTCACGGTCCGTGAGTTCGAGCCCCGCGTCGGGCTCTGGGCTGATGGCTCGGAGCCTGGAGCCTGCTTCCGATTCTGTGTCTCCCTCTCTCTCTGCCCCTCCCCCGTTCATGCTCTGTTCCTCTCTGTCTCAAAAATAAATAAAAGCGTTAAAAAAAAAAAAAAAAGTTAGTTGTCAATATAACTATTACTCTTGTGATCGTAATGCCTTGTTTCCTCTGGCTGCTTTTTAAGGTTCTCTCCTAGGTGTTCAGAAATTTGGCTGGCGTAAGAACAGGTGTGGAATTTTTATTTATCTTATCTAGGTTCATAGGGCTTCCTGAATCTGTGGCTTAATGTCTTTCATTCATTTTGCAAAGTTCTTCTCTACTTCTACCTTTTATTTCTCTGCCCTTTATTACTGTGGCCCTGACTGTGGATCTTAGGCCGTCTCACTCCGGCCTCTCTGCGTCTTTCCCTCTCTTCTGTATGATTGTTGTGTCTTTCCAGGGTTTAGTCTGTGTATTATCTTCTGATCTATCTTCCAGTTCATTACTTCTCTCTCCACTTTCACTTAATCTCTTGATAAAATCATCCATTGAGTTCTTAACTTCTGTTAGCGTGCAACACAGATCTGTAACAGACTTTTCATTCGGTTCTTATGTATTTTTACAGCTCTCGACTGAAATTCCCACTTCCTTGATCATAGCAAGCACTATTATTCAATATGCATACGATAATGCATATGATATGCATATGATAACAATATGCCAATTTGGAGCTCACCCAAGTTTGTCTCAACTGTTGATGTTTCTGCTGGCTACTTATTTTCAATGATCAGCCAGTCATGATACATACAAAACTGTAAAAACAATTTGAGGGAAGGGATGCCTGGGTGGCTTAGTCGGTTAAGCGGCCGACTTCGGCTCAGGTCATGATCTCGCGGTCCGTGAGTTCGAGCCCCACGTCGGGCTCTGTGCTGACAGCTCAGAGCCTGGAGCCTGCTTCCCATTCTGTGTCTCCCCCTCTCTCTGCCCCTCCCCTGCTCATGCTCCGTCTCTGTCTCAAAATAAAAAACATTTTTAAAATTTTTTTAAAAAATGATAATTTGAGGGAAAGTAATTTGAGGTGCTATACTCCTGTAATGATGTTACATGTGCTTCCAGCAGGCAGCTGAGGGCACCATTAATTCTAGAACATCTTAATCCTACTTTAAAGTTTATCTTCTTTTGGGGCACCTGGGTGGCTCAGTCAGTTCAGCGACCGACTTCGGCTCAAGTCATGATCTCACGGTTTGTGGGTTCGAGCCCCGCGTCCAGCTCTGTGCTGACAGCTCAGAACCTGGGGCCTGCTTCAGATTCTGTGTCTCCCTCTCTCTCTCTGCCCCTCCCCCACTCATGCTCTGTCTCTGTCTCAGAAATAAATGAATATTTTTAAAAAGTTTTTTTTAAGTTTATCTTCTTTTGGTTCCCCTTGCCCTCATGTCTTTGGGGTTCCAACTCAAAAGGAGGGGTTCGCTACCCTCTGTTTAAAGCCCCACAAGGCTATCAAATGAAAATGCAACCCTATGGAAGAACTAAAAAGGACTCAAATGTCAAAGTCACTACCCTGGGCCTCTGTTCTTACACAGATCCTGACTTGGTAGGTCTTCCCTATATTCTTAGCTGTACAATGCTTTCAGCCAGAGATGTTTCCCAAGTTTGTCCATCTTTTCCAGGTGCCTTCAGAAAGAGGGTTGGTCCTGGTCATCAACAGAGGAAGCCTCCGTGTCTACCTTTTACCCAGGTTTTAGACTATTTTCAGGAACACATAATACCAAAAGGGGAGACTTCTCCTCTACACATACACAGAAACTACAATCACCTGTCTAGATCAGACTGTCCGTGGAAAGTGTTTAACCAAGACCCTAAGGGCAGAGGTCTGAAAAACAGTAATTTCTACTCCAAAGTGTAACCCAAGAGGGAAACAGAATTCTCTTTCAACCGATTTTATTGTTTCAGATTGTTAGGGACCAAACTATATCCCTCCCCCCCCCCAAAAAAAAACTCTTAAGTCCCAATGTGACTGGAGAGATAAAGCCTTTAAAGAGGTAACTAAGGTCAAATGAGGTTATAAGGGTGGGGCCCTAATCCAATAGAACTGGTGTCCTTATAGGAAAGGGAAGGGCACCTGCTGTATGTGCACCCACACGGAGAAAAGACGACGTGAGAACACAGGAAGCACGCAGCTGTCTGCAAGCTCACCAGAAACCACTCCTGCTGGCCCCCCGAGGAAGACTTCCAGCTGCCAGAACTATGAGGAAATAAGCCTCAGTTATGGAAGCCACAGCGTCTGTGCTATTTCAAAGCCATCCGCTCTATGGCAGCCCTAACAGTCTAATACACCGTGCACATCACCTGTACGATGTGGGACAGGCGACTGAGACCATCACTCATTCTAGAAACAGCACCATAAATCCACTGGCCCCTAAATCCATAAGCAGAGCCTGACAAGTGGGCTTACACAAGGAACCCCAGGGGAACAGCAGCGGAACAGCAGGCAGCATGCTGAGGGAGAACAGGAACGCAGACGCTCCAGAGAACAAGTCATTTCAAACTGATCGCGGCAGAAAGTTAAACAAGGGCACACCGCACACACTTAGCCAGGAAGCGAAGCTCATCTGAGCCCCCTTCTGTCATGAGAAGCTTTGGACCAGATTCTAAAAGAATTCTGCAAATGTCTCCTACACCACCACCCCCCCCCCCCCCATCGTCACCGCATGTGAAATCAGGATCCTGCCATGCCATGATCTTGGCAAATGCACCGGGTTCACAAGGGGTGCCCTGTTACCCACAGCCCCTCACAACCTTCAGCAAGTGCTTCCCTCGCTCTGGAGGACGGAGGCAGCATAAAACACGGCCAGTGAGCTCACGAAGACGCACACATCCACATCCATCCCAAAGCCAGACCAGCATATATACTGGCTAGGCCACTGTACCTCTCCTCTATCAACACAGTAAGCAGGAGACTCAGACACAGGAAGCCGCCTCTCTGGCTCTCCTCAGACACTAGATCTTGCCCGGGCACCCTTCACGAAGTGGGCTATTTCCCACTCCCCCCGAAAGCTCTGCAACTGAGCATTTCTAGAGGGGGAGGAGAGGCTCACATACTCTGCAGAGGGTCACCTGCCATCTCACCCAGCTTCTGCTCCCACTGCCGTCACCTGGGTGGCCGGGGGGCGGGGTGGAGAACAGTATAGCCATCACTCAATATCAATTAAAATTTAAAATACATATGTCCTGGGGTACCTGGCTGGCTCAGTCGGCACAGTATGCAACTCCTGATCTCAGGGTTGTGAGTTCAAGACCCAGGTTCAGAGTAAAGATGACTTAAATAAATAAATCTTTAAAAAAAAAAACAAAACAAAATATACATGTTCTATGAAGCAGAGATTCCTCTTATCATCTATCCTCGAGAACCAATCTGCATAAACTATATACAATCAGAAAGTCCATCAATAGGAAACTCGATAAAATGTGGTCTACATACAAACTTTGAAATATTAAACAGCTATTAAAAAGATCCGGGTTGATCCATATGTATGAGAAAGACTGTCAAAACATATCTCTGACTTTAAAAGCCATGAACATGCAACAATACAGATGTAAGTCGCAAACATGGTGAACAAAAAATGGACACAAACTAGTTCACTCTGTTAGATTCCACTCATATAAAGTACAAAAACAGGCAAAACTGACGTGTCCTGGGAGAAGTCAACATAGTCATTACCCTTAAGGATATAGAGGTAGAGACTACAATGGAGCAAAAAAGGGCTGGTGGGGAGAGGAGCTGGAAAATTTCTGATTCTCAATCTAGATGCTGATTACCTGGGCATATTCAGTTTGTAAAAATTCATCAATCTGTCACTTCTGATAATTACATTATTCTACCTGTATTTTATACTCCAGTTAAATGTTTGAAAAGGTACAATACCATTTTAGGTTAAAAACTCTATTTCTTTAAGTACTTTCACAGATGCACAGATAAAATGTGTAGGACTCAGACGGGGGCCAGGGGTGGTAAAGGGCCCTGGTTTACCTGTAATGTTTAATTTTCTGCAATTGAATGTATGTGCATTATCTGTAAGACTAAAAATTAATAAAACTTAAAGCGGGAAAAGAAGTTTGGCCACAGTGACCTCTACTCCTCCAACTACACCCAGGGTGGCTAACCAGGAGAGTCCTGGGTAAGAGGAGGTTTGGAAATGGTTTTTCAGGTCAGGAAAGGCAGGACTGCATTGCCCTGGCTCTCCTTCCCCTGAGTGGCCCTGCAGGACCCACTCTTCAGGTGGAGGGTTCACAGGAGGGGACAGCCAGGTGGAAAGGAAAATCAGAAGTCACCTCTGTAACTTTTCCACCCCTCCATTTCTGACCCCCAGGTCCTCAGGGCACAGAGAAGCTAGACCTCCTTAGGAGGCCTGAGCCACAGGGCTCCTCTCTAACCCAGTCCCCGCCCAAACCAGCGGTCTAAGGTAGGCCCTGGTCTGCCTGGCTTATGAGCACCTGAAGGGAAGGTCAAAACTTGGGTGACAAGGAAATTCCCCAAAAAAACACAATCAAATAAATAAATAAACAATCTTAACCAATGGCTGTCAGCCCAGGGTTCTGAGAACTCATGCATGCTTTCTGAATTGATGGGGGGGGGGAGGGGGGGTGTTAAGAAGGAGGGTTGTCAGCGACATTAGACATTACATTAAAGGCATTGTCCTCATACCTGAAAACACTGTGCACCACTACACAAGCCAGAAGGAAAAAACATCCTGACATTAACATTCAAGAGAGTCAGCTTCCAAGTCAGCCTCCTGTTACCATTGGCTCAGGTCTAGGAGGCAAGCAGAGGCCCCCGCCCTCTCCTCGGATGGACAGACAACAGCTGGTCTGGTCACATCTTCCGAAACGCTTGACCACAAACTCCGGGAAGCAGCCTTCTCCAACCTCCAGCCAAGGGCTTGGGTTTCCAACCAGCCTTCCTTTTCCTTCTCCGGAACTAATTTTAGCCTCCTTGGTTGTCAGAGTGGAACTGAAATAGTCCGCAGAGGAACATTTGCAAACGAGAACACAAGCTCACCTCACAAAACACCTCTGCTCCAGCCCAAAAGCTGACCAGAGAAGTCCCTTTGTGTGGCAGGCCAGGCCCCTAGAGAAGGTCCCCTGGGGGGGGAGGGCCACACATCTGCCCAGAGAGGCAGGCTTCCTTTCCAACACCTGCTCCCAATAACCACATGTCCATGAATGAGAACACCCAGCTAGGGCTGCCAATCCCCCAGAGAATCTGAATAAAAGCACACGTATGTGTACAGCAAGACTGGAAAAACCAGGGCGAAGCACGGCGCTGTCCAGAGGCAGGAGGCCGTGATTGCTCTTGGGCCAGGAGGAGGCACGGCTTACCCCCAGCCCAATCATCACCTGGTTTCCAGTACCTCGGACAAAGACATCACTGGGCAATTTAAAACACAGAGACTCAGAAAAGGCAGCGGGGTCTCCTCTTCCCCATTTCGGCCCCCACTCCCAACTTGGGCATCCAGGAGTGGCACCACCAGGTCCTCAAGAAACAAGCACCTCCGGGCTACGCTGGGCCCGAGTCTGGCGAAGAAAGACCAAAGAGGAAGCCCCAACGGGGTGGGTATCTATTCTAGAGCAAAGAATTGGTGACTGAATGGGAGAAAAGAAAAAGAGTTCTGAGAGGGCAACAGGATGGAATGTAGTCTCAACCCCAGTAAGAAGCCCTTTAAAATAAACCCTGGACACACCAGTGAGTGGAGAAGTTGGAAACCCAAGCATTTGGGCTGCATCTTCTAAGAGCCCAGTGTGCAATCTGATGCCCGGGCAAGCTGTGTCTTGCAGAGCCTGAGATCAGAGAAGAGCCCCCAGAAAGTCCTCCCTCGCAGAGCTCCGAGCAGGTCAGGAGAGGCGTGGAGAACAGACACGGGGTGCCTACCTGCCAAGCCCAGCACACAGGCGCCCGGAGGGACCAAGCCCTTGGGTCGGGCCGTCAGGGCTGGCCTCGGTGCTGCCCACCCCACCTCCGGGGGCCTGCCCGCCCACTCCCCGAGGCCAGGGTGGAGGCCCGCGCCCGTACCTCCTCGGAGGAGAGGCTGCCCCCCTGCGCTGGCGTCCCCAGGCTCGGCGGGGCGCCAGGTGGCCAGCCTGCTCGAGGGCAGGGGCATGCCCGCGTCCTGCTGCAGCCCCAGAGTTGCTGCGGCCCGCCGCCAGCCTCAGCTCCCAGCCGCTGCACGGGCGGCTCCCTGGCCCGCGGCCCCCGGGTTCCAGGCGGCACCGCGGCCCGGGCAACACGCACTGCCTGACATTCTGCGCGAGTGGGAGGGCGAGGCCCCAGTGCAAAGCTCAAGGCGGCAGGCAGAGGCGGGTGGGCGGGTGCGGGCAGGCGGGCAGGCAGGCTGCCTGGCCACCCACGGCCGCCGCCTCCCTGAAACCCGAACCGCTTTTGGGAAAACTCAAGGACGCCAGGATTCTCCTTGCTGGCTGGCCGAAGTACTCCCGAACCGCTCATTTCCAACCAAACTCTCAAAGCCGAGCAGGCTGAACAAACAGGGATCTCCCTGGCTTTGAGAAGAAGCCAACCTCCCATCCTGAATGCAGGAAGGGGGAGAGGAGGGGTGCCGTAGGCATTAGCCATAACCCCACCTCCCACAACTGTCTCTTTAAAAGCATGGGAACATTCCAGATCAGACGTTTTCAACCTCAGGTGATTTGCAACCCCTCCGTTTAGGACATTTTTGTTGTCACCATTAGAAGGGCTATTAGCATTGGGGTGCCTGGGTAGCTCAGTCCCTTAAGCATCCAACTCTTGATTTCGGCTCAGGTCATGATCTCAGGGTTCTGGAGAGTGCGCCCCTCCTGGGGCACTGCGCTGACAGTGCGGAGCCTGCTTGGGATTCTCTCTCTCCCTCTCCTTCTGCTCCTCTTCCACTCTCTTTCTCAAAGTAAATAAAAATGAACATTCAAAAATAAACAAACAAAAAGAAGGGGTCCAGATCAACAATAGTGTTGAGAATTGAGAAACTCTGTTCTAGTCTACCCAGCCAGGACCATGCCTGAGAGCTGTCTATACAGTCTCATTCTCAAAAGTATTCCCCAGACCAACTCCCCCTGAGCCCCCAGATCTCAGTCCACAGTAACAAGCCAGTATCTACAAGTGAATCTAAGCTCTAACTTGACGTCCCTTGGTCCCTACTTGCACCACCCTAAGCTCCTAGGAAGGGAGTGAATGCATTGGCACTCAAGGCGGGGTGGTGTGCCTGGGGAAGGAAGAGAAGGCAGAGACCAGGGGCTAGCATGGAAACACTATACAGGGATCACAAAAGGCAGAAGCAAAGAAGTCATGTCCAGTGGTTAGAACAAGGAAAGCGGAGGAAGCGATGTGTGAACAAGCCCAGTGCGCCCCCAAAGACAACGAACTGTCCCTAAGGACCGGTACAGTGGCTATGTGCAGGACAGCCAGGACTTCACGGAGCCCACTCCAGGGGGCTCCAGGTTCCTGGTATCCATGCAAAACAGCAAGTGCGTATGCACAATGCATGTACCGACCGTCACATGCACATGCTTTTTCTCTTATTTGTATTTTCCCAGGGGGAAGAGTCCACAGCTTTCATCAGAATCTTAGAGGGGACTCACGATACAAAGGTCCATGCTATAAGATGGGCACTCTTCACTGGGCTCCCTGAAAAGGTAATTTCGTGGGGTGCCTGGGTGGCTCAGTCCAATTCTTGATTTCGGCTCAGGTCATGATCCCACAGTTTGTGAGATCGAGCCCTGCATCGGGCTCATCACTGACAGCGTGGAGCCTGATTAGGATTCCCTCTCTCCTCTCTCTCTGCCCCTCCTCACCCCCATGCGCATGCACTCTCTCTCAAAAGTAATAAATAAACATTAAAAAAAAAAAAAGAAAGAAAAGGCAATTCCTTAGGCGAAGTGCCAGGGGAAGTCCGGGTGCTATTTGGTGATTCTCGATGCCCAGAAAGCCCTGCAGGGCAGTACACCCAAGCTGTGGGAGACTCGGGGTTCCAGGACTTGTGTGTGCACACAGCTACAGAGCCTGGGAGGCTGGGTGAGTTTCTCTTATCATTTACCTCGGAAGAGCCTCTAAGAGATTAAGGGTGCCCACTCCTCCCAAAGGGCAGCCCATCCAGCCAGCGACTGGCCTAGAGTACCCAGCAGGCACGAGGATGGGTAGCAAAGGACACTTTTCCCTGAGGAATGGCACCAGCACCCAGTGGCTCTGTAGTCTGTGTCCTTAACAGTCACCACTAGACCAAGCCTGAGGGTCCCTACACTCATCACACACACACACACACACACACACACACACACACACACCACACTTCTCCCCTGCGGAAACACACATCTTTGGGTCAGAGAGTAGCCAGCCTATGGGGACAAAGCGGGCAGTCAAAGCGGGCAGTTCCTGATAGGACAGACAGACAAGGGTCAGGTCCTCCTCCCCTAGTGGCTCCTGACATTTCACTCAGAACATTCTCCACCCTACCCTCATTTGAACCGGAAATACAGAGATAGATGTCAAGAGTTCTTAAAAGATAGACAGACATGTGTCCAGGATCTCCATTGCAAGACAAGAACCAAATAACTTACTTTGTCGCAAGGACACTAGGCCAGGCCCAGAACCCAAAAAACTTGCAGAACTAACTGAACAGTGATCTTGTAACAAGCACCAGGAGCCATTATGATAGCATAGCAGAAGTTCTGCCTTTTCTTCTAGGCCTGCGCCATCCAATATGGTAAACCACTGGCTAAATGGGACTACTGAGCACTTGAATTGGGGAAAGTTTAAGTTGAGATGTTCTTTTTTTTTTTTTTTTTTTCCAACGTTTATTTATTTTTGGGACAGAGAGAGACAGAGCACGAACGGGGGAGGGGCAGAGAGAGAGGGAGACACAGAATCGGAAACAGGCTCCAGGCTCTGAGCCGTCAGCCCAGAGCCTGACGCGGGGCTCGAACTCACGGACCGCAAGATCGTGACCTGGCTGAAGTCGGACGCTTAACCGACTGCGCCACCCAGGCGCCCCTTAAGTTGAGATGTTCTAAAACACACGCTGGATTTTGATGATAGTACCAAAAAAAAAAAAAAAAAAAAAAGAATGTAAAATATCTCATTAGGTGATTTAATACTTATTACATGGTGAAACGATTACTGTGTATATATTAGGTTAAATAAATATACCATTAAAGTTAGCTTCGTCTTGTTATAGACTGTTTGTGTCCCCTCGAAATTCGTATGTTGAAACCCTAACCCCCGATATGACGGTATTCGGAGCTGGAGCCTTTGGGAGGTAACCAGGGTTAGACTGGTTCATGAGGGTGGGGCCCTCAATTTGGGATCAGCGGAAGAGGAAGAATGATCCCTCTCTACCTGGCCCTCCAAACACGAGGAGAGGCCACGTGAGGACGTGAGGACACGGTGAGAAGGCAGCAATCTGTGAGCCAGGCGGAGGGTTCTCGCCACATCCCTACCATGCTGGCACACTGATCTCGGACTTCCAGACACTAGAACTATGAGAAATAAATTGTTATTTAGGTCACCCGCCTATGGTATTTAATACAGCGAGCGGTCCGAGCAGACTAAGCCACCAGTTTCTTTTCCCATTTATTGACACAACTACTAGAACATTTTAAGGTATGTATGTCGTTGATGCTACGTTTCTGTGGGACAGTGCTGTTCTTGACCCTCCTACTGCGTGCTGCAGAGGACGGGGGTAATTCTAAACAGCAAGCCAGGAGCTGGAAGGAAGGGCATCCATGAACTCAAAGAACAGGAGAGCCAGCTCTCCCCTACCTGCGCCTGAGGCAGCTCTTCCCATAGCTGTTCACAGATCAGGGCAGCGGCCACCAGAAACGTCTAGCGACCCCACCTTCCTCCTAGGGCAGGACCACAGGTCCTTGGATTCCAGTCTAAGTCTAGCTGCCCCACTCTGCAAGGAACACTGCTCAGCACTACCCAGGCCGGGTGGGGGGAGCAGAGGGAAGGAGGGAAACGCAGTCCTTCCAGGGGCCCCATTCCACCCTGCCGAGTCTCATCAAGGAGGGAAGTGAGACTGGCGAGACCAGAGTGAGACAAATTAGGATGAGGGTTCCAGGTCTGAGGCTGTCCTGTTCTAGGAGGAGGCCCTCTGGGCAGGCCGGGAGAGGACTGAAAGAGCCCGGGACCTTCGAGAGGGATTTAGAGACAGCCAGGCAGGCTGCCGCGTGCCTATTAAGTCGGAAGCCGGCTCCTCTGGAAGGCAATGCCTTTCTTTCTCTTCAGAAGCATCTCAGAGCAGCACTTAAAAGGCAGAGTTCAACACCATCACTTTGCTTCCACCACACAAGAAATGGCTCCAAACGAGCCGCGACGCCCCATCCCACACTGGACCCAGGGACCAATGAGGGGGTCCCCGTCCTCTTGCTCCTGCACTCGGGCTACGCAGCTCCAAACTCCACAAGGAGAACTCACCTGCTTCGAGTGCAGACAACTAAGCTGTGATACATTCAAAGGAGGCGGGAGAGTGGGGGTGGGATGGGACGGAGATTCCCCCATCCCCACCCCCGCAGCAGCGCGGGGATCCCTGCCCCGCCCCTGCAGGCCAGGCCCCGCCCTTCACGGGTTTCCCAGACTCCGCGCTGCTGCCACCGCGGGCGGCAAGGGACCCGCGCTGCATGTGTAATGGGGGCTGGGAACAAAGACTCGCAGGACCCGACGCCCCGGCTGCCGCGCACCAGCCGCCCCGACCTCTCGGGGCTTCTCCCTGGAGCTTCAACGCGCGGCTCTCCACGCTGCTCAGGGCTGCCTGGAGCCACCCGAACTGGAGCGCGGAGCCCATCCCTGCGCGCAGCCCGAGTTGGGCGCGCCCGAGCACCGCTCGAAGAGGAAAATCACTGCTTCGGCCTTGGGGAAAAGCGCTTTTCCCGGCGGAATTCCCACTGTATGCACCCGCACCCACACACCCTCCTCCACAGGCACGCGAGCCGAACGCTAGCCCCGCCGGTCACCCGCCCCCGCCACGTGCTTCCCAGAGGCACAAACAGGGACCTGTTAGTGTTTCATCGCACCCCACCTCTCTCCCCAGGAGCCTCAAACAAAGCGGTCCGTGGGGCGACCGCACCTCGCGTCCTGGGGCCGCCGCAGGGAAAGCGGGCGTAGGTGGGAGCTGGCGCCAACTGCCCGCCTCGCGGGGAACCACGACGCAGACGCCGGTGGGATGGGGTGCAGGGGACTCCTCCAGGATGTGTGAAGCAGCCCCCTTCGTTTGGCTACACCTAGTGGCTCTGAGGGTCGCGCAGTCCTGCCCCCAGCCCCTTCTGCGCCTACAATCCCGCCACCTCCGGGTTAGATCTGCCTACCCCGCCTGGCCACTTTCCCCACGCTCCGGTTTCCCTCTCGCTCTCCCCGGGTTCCACGCGCCCGAGTAGCCTGAACCCCGACCCTGAGGCACTGGACCCCGGCCCCGATCATGGGGTCGCCAGGCCGCCGCACCAACAAGACCGTCCCCCCAAGACTGGCGAGCGCGGCGCCCAGCGCGCCCCCAGTCCCCGCCCCGGGAGGTGCAAGCTGGGTGCAGGTGGCGCGGCGAGGAGGCCACGGGCCCGCCCTTTGTTGGTAAACACCGCGCGGCGCCCGAGACCGGCCCCGCGCGCCCTCCCCGCGCCCCCCACGCCGCGCTCAGTCCTTACCCGCGCACAGCGATCCCCAGAGGAGGGCGAGGGCGGCCCAGGGCGCCGTCATGTTCCGCGGCGCCGCCCCGCGGACACCCGGAGCCCGCGGGCAGGGCCGCGCGGCGCTCCCGGGGCGCGCAGGGCCCAGCGGCGGCTGCGCTCTTCTTCCCGCTTCTTCCTTCGGTCTCGTTCCCCGCGCGTTTCCTGCGCCTTCGTCCCCGGGCAGCGTGCAGGCTCCAAGGGCCGGGCGGCGGGGCCGGGCTCAGGGCCGCTGCGGGCGGCGCAGGTTGCGGCCCGGGCTCCGGGGCGACGCGGGGGCCGGGGGGCGGCGGCGGGGCGCGGGTCGGGGCGCGCCCGACTCAGGCATAGCGCGGCGGGGCTGGGCCCGGGCCCCGGGCGCAGGGGCCGAGTCCGGAGGGGCCATGAACGGGGGGAGGGGTGGGGGGAGGGGAGCTGAACCGAGTCCAAAATGGCTCCTGAGCCGCGGCCGCGGAGCCGAGCCAGCGGGGAAACCCGGATGTTGGATACAAAGAGGCGGGCGAGCTGGGCGGGGAGGGGGAGGGGAGGCGGGCCCTCCGGCCGCGTGGTCCGCGCCCCCCTCAGGGGCGGCGCCCTGGAGAAACAACAACAAGGAGGCTCCGCCCCCAACCCGCGCCCTCCGCCCTCCGGGAGGTCGCGAACCACCTCCGGACTGGAGGGCGAGGCCGGGCGAGCCGGCGGAGGTGGCGGCGATGGGCCAGGGACCCCGTGGCCGCCGCACCTGGGATCTTGCTCCGCGCTAGAGCCCACGCTCCCGAGCGCACGCTGCCCTGCGATGCGGGAGTGGGTGGACAGCACCTGGACTCGCCTGGATTCCCCTCCGCGCCTCCGTTTCCCCACCTTTGAAGTGTGGGTCAGTGTGAACCCTGGGAGAGTCGTGTCGGCAGAAAAGGCTATCTTCTCTGAAATGACAGGAGTCCCCACGTCTGCAACCCCACCACACACACACACACACACACACACACACAGGCACAGTTGGGCATCCTGGAGTTGGACCCATCAGTGTGAGAGAAAGCGCCGAGCCCCTCCCCGCAGAGCCGCAGCAGGTGGAAAAGGACCAATGGCAACTGGCTTCCCCAGCCTTACCCTTGTCCTTGGCACCCCCACCCCTCCCCACCCCCGCTTCAGTCTGCACCTTCAAAACTGTTCTCAGTTGCCTCCAGTCCCCCAGTTAAAGATATTGTCTAGCGAATGATTCTGCTGTCCTCTTCACCTGCCACGTTCCTCCTCGGGACCCCTTGTTTTTCACCTCAGATCCTAGTCTCCCTGTCACACACCAGAGCTTGGGACGGTCATGATAGGACTCCCAGCTGAAGAGGGAAAGAAAGCCCATCACAACTCAGAGATGAGGTGCAGGATCCTTGGATACAGAAATTGTCCTCTGGCTTCTCCCGGCTTGCCACAGCCTTTCTAGGGGCAGGGCGAGAGCAGCCAAGAAGGAGGTAGTGCCTGGGGGTCTTGAGTTATTTCTCTTCTCTAAGCCTCGGTTTTCTTACTCAGAAAGTGAAGAGGTTAGATTTCTGTGCTTTGCATTTTTCGAAAAGCAGAAACCCTATTCAGACAACATAGGAGCAAGTCGGGGACCACACTTTGAAGTCAGTGCCCAGAAAGACTGGAGTCTCCAAGTCCCTTCCAGTTCTGGAAAATCCTGTGGAAAATGACAGCACCTCCTTGCCGCAATCTCTATATGGGCCTTTTAGCACAGAATTGAATGCTGCTATGAGCTGAGCAAGAAGCAATGTGGCGTGGGATACCCTCTGGGTATAAGGTATTCGGTAATCCTACAGGTGCTACATCTAGAGACACATGATGGCAGGGGAAGGAACTCCATATTCAGAATAAGTGTCTTTTCTAGGAAAGAAATCACTGCCTCCTCCCTACTGGAAGGTATCAACTATAACCCATTGTGCCAACAATTGAATTTGGCTGGTTCTTCTCTTCTACCCCATACCACGTTAGATATCACAATAAGGGCTCAGGGTGGTCCACGTTGCCAAGACATCTGTGTTTCCACCTTGATGTCTCTGGGAACTCCAAGTTTGTATATCTAACTGCCTACTAGACATCTCCATTTGGCAGCCTATCAGGCATCTCCAACCTGACCTAGCCGAATCAGAATTACCCGTTTTCACCACAAATCTACTTCTTCAGTTGTCCCTGTCTGAATCGATGGCATAACCAACCAACCAATCGCTCAGATCAAAACTTTATGAGCCACTCTTGATTTCTCCCGTGTGCAGTCCCTCAGCAAGTTGGCTTCAAAAACACATCAACCGTCAAGCCACTTTTTCCATTTATACCATTGCCTCCCAACCTCTCACATCTGGACCACTGCAATAGCAGTGAGCTGGAAGGGGTTGTAACTAGTCACCTGCTTCCCTTCTTGCCTGTAACAATACATCTTCTATATAGCACCTGAAATGATCTTTTAAACATGGACCTAGTATCACGTCACTCCCTTCCTTAATATCCTCCCATGGCTTCCTGTTACAATGACTAACAAAGCTTTACATAATCAGCCCTTCTTCCTCTCCAGCTCATCATGATAAGCCAGACACACTGGCTTGCGTTCTGTTCCTCGAACACATTGAGGATGTTTCTACCTTCGAGCCCCCACGATCTCCACTGCCACTGCTGGGTACTCTTGCCCCGACTCTCTTGGAGAGCTGAAATCCATGTTGTTGAGCTCATGAGATTAGCCTCTATCTCTGCTACCATTTTGTTCGTGAACCAATACTAGGCTGGGAGGGAAAGGTGATGTAGGTATCCGAAAATCAAGTCTGGTTTGGGTTTTCTGTTCTTTTGAAACTACAAGAGCACTAAATACCCCCTTTGGTATTAGACATGAGGTAACTGGCAGCTGAAAGGCAAACAAACAAACAAAGTAGCAAATGTCTACGAGAGAACTTATGGCTGGGAGTTCTGCCATTCAGGAATTCTGTGTTTAGGACCACTATCCCCCTGCTCTCCCCCGGTCCACCCCTTCTCAATGATCATAGTCAGAAACCAAGGAATTGGGAAGAAACAATTGAGCGTGGCATCCTTCAGTATCAGGCTAATAATGTAGGATGGAAAATTATAGCATTATAATATGACATGGTATCCGGATAGTTCGAAGGCATTTTATTGTGAGGGTTACATGCATTCATTTGTCAAGGTAAACCCTTAAAATAACCACCATTTTTGTAATTTTATTTGAAGAACTCTTCACTTCAAAGAAAAGTCAAGTGGCCCCTGCCTCTTTCAACTTCTGAGAGTCATTGGTTAGAGAGATGCTATAGTGGGTAATTATGAGAGATATAGGGTAATATATATTAGAACATATAAGTGGGTAATTTAGTTACAGCAGTACCACATTAAAAGATTTCAGAGGGTACTATTCACTCTATATAATGGGGGTGAACCCCACTCTATATAATGGGGGTGAACCAAACCTTAGTAAGCTATCTATTTCCAATCTATTCTATGTGCCATCAACATTAAAAGTTACTTCGACAACTCTCCAACTGTTTTTATTTCTTTTCCCCCTTCTCTTCATACTTCTCCCCATTCTCTCTTTCTTAACTTATGGTGGCCATCTTGAAGGCAACTAAATTAATTGGGTTGGGTAGCAAGGTCTCTCAAAATAGATTCGATTATGCAGCGGTAACGGAAAATGTCCAAATCTCGATGGCTTAAAACAACCAAATTTATTTTTCGCTCGTGCTACCTGTCCATGGTGAGTCACCAAGCAAGTTCTGCTCATTGTAATAACTCAGGGACACGAGCTAATGTAGGCTACATTTTGACACATGCTTCTATTATTGCAGAGACAGAAGGCAAGAGCATGGTAAATTATATTCAGGCTCTTAAAACTTCTACCAGATTCCAGGAAAGAGGTGGCTAGGCTGGTGGTTGTATAGTTTTCGAATCTTCCAAAATCCTCACAGAGCAACGACATGGAAACAAAAACAGAATATCCATATACATTTGCAACAAAACTAGGTGACAAGGTTTCCTCCAAAACACCAAAAATACAAGCAAACGGAGGCAACCTACAAACTACCAACAGCAATGAAAGCTTCATGGACCAGCATGTGTGCAAGGGGGACCTGAGGAAAACAGCAGGGTGGATGAGATCCCCAAGAACAATAGAATCCGAAACAGCTAGGAGATATTCCTCGGAAAGCGTGGTTCAGTAACTTAAGAACAGTAGGTGAAACTGGGGTGGGTTTCCCCAATCTGACAGCAAGTGAATGCAAGGAGATTGTGGTAAAAATAGAAACAGCTGGAAGAATTTGTCTCTGTGAACTCTTAAGACTGATTAGCCAGGGCTCTGTTTTATCTATCTATCTATCTATCTATCTATCTATTGAGAGAGAGAGAGAAAGGGAGTGTGTGCACTTGCAAGTGGGAGAGGGGCAGGTGGAGAGGGGGAGATGGAGAGAGAGAATCCCAAGCAAATTCCATGCCCAGCACAGAGCCCTATGTGGGGCTCGATCCCATGACTCCGAGATCATGACCTGAGCCAAAATCAACAGCTGGATACTTAACTGAGCCCCTCAGGCATCCCCAGTGCTCCGATTTAGGTCAGATTCCTACATTGAGAAACTGCTGGAAGTGGAATCAAAATTGAGCTGGGTAACAATTTTCCTCAGGCTATCGCAGAGCAACTGGAATGGCATTTGTCATATGTTATATCTACCATAACCAGAAAAGTGGACAAGATATAGGAGGCAATTATTTTTGGACATTATACAAGCTGTAAGCCCTGAGAAAAGAAAAAACAATGAAGGGAGCCTTATGATTGCCCCTACTTTCTGCCTGGAGACAAATTCCAGTCCGCAGTGCAGGAAGTGTATCCCAAGCAGAGCCTGGCACCCTTGCAGAGTTGACAACAGAGTGAGACTAAAAATCAAGAAGACTATAGCAAACTTAATGGGGCGCCTGGGGGGCTCAGTCGGTTAAGCATCCGACTTTGGCTCCGGTCATGATCTCATGGCTCATGAGTTCGAGCCCTGCATTGGGCTCTGTGCTGACAGCTCAAAGCCTGGAGCCTGCTTCGGATTCTCTCTCTCTCTCTCTCTCTCTCTCTCTGCCCTTCTCTGCTCATGCTCTGTCTCTCTCTCTCTCTCTCCCTCTCAAAAAGAAATAAACATTAAAAAAAAAAAGTTTTGCCTAAAAAAAAAAAAAGGCTATAACAAATTTAAGAGCAAACTTTACTCTGGTAGAGTACCAGAGAGAGGGGAACTACATAAAGAAAGCTGGACATCTGCAAAGGAGTCTCCTTGGGTCTTTTCCTGAATTCTGAGTTGCACATACACATAATGAAACTCCATGGGGTGAGAGAAAAAAAACAACAGAAGAGCTATAAGCTATGAGCTCCAAGAACTCACACAGGAAAGGGAAGTTTTTAGCTCTTACCATCCAGAGTGGAAAGTCCTCATTAAATACCCAGCACACTCAGAGTGAAGATACAAAGGGTCACTCCGCCGTAGCGGAAGTAAACTAGCCAAGAATAAAGGCTACCGTAAGCCCACCATGCCAAGCCTTGAAATGATGAAGCTGATACATAAGTGACTTAAGTACTTACCAGACAAAAGTTCAACACTTTTTTATTTTTTTATTTTTTTATTTTTTTAAGTTTTTTTTATTTTATTTTTTTTTTTAATTTTTTTTCAACGTTTATTTATTTTTGGGACAGAGAGAGACAGAGCATGAACGGGGGAGGGGCAGAGAGAGAGGGAGACACAGAATCGGAAACAGGCTCCAGGCTCTGAGCCATCAGCCCAGAGCCTGACGCGGGGCTCGAACTCCCGGACCGCGAGATCGTGACCTGGCTGAAGTCGGACGCTTAACCGACTGCGCCACCCAGGCGCCCCTTCAACACTTTTTTAAAGGAATTCAACAAATTCTGACTCTCTACAATAAAAAATGTACAATGCCCAACATTTAAAAAACTTTACCAGACATGTGAAAAGGCAAGAAAATGTGACCCACAAGAAGGAGAAAGAATGGTCAATGGAAACAGAAAAGAGATGATGAAATGACAAGTCAAGGATTTTTTTTCAATTGTTATTTTTAATTTTTTTTTAGTATTTAGTTTTGACAGAGACAGAGCACGAGCTGGGGAAAGATGGGGGGAGGGGACAGGGACACAGAATCCAAAGCAGGCTCCAGGCTCTTAGCTGTCAGCACAGAGCCTGTCTCGGGGCTCGACCTCAGGAACCGTGAGATCATGACCTGAGCCAAAGTCAGACTTTTGACTGAGCCACCCAGGGACACTATTTTTATTTTTTTTAATGTATATTTTTGAGAGAGAGAGAGAGAGAGAGCAAGCTCACAAGTGGGGGAGGGGCAGAGAGAGAGAGAGAGAGAGAGGGACAGAGAATCTGAAGTGTGCTCTGTGCTGACAGCAGACAGCCCGATGTGGGGCTTGAACCCACCAACCACAAGATCGTGACCTGAGCCCCAACTTTCTTTTTTTAAATCAGGAATGAGTGTTAAGTTTTGTCAGAGGACTTTTCAGCAACCATAATCAAATTGCTTTTTAGATCTATTAAAATGGGGAATTGTATTCACTGATTTTCTAATACTCAGCCATTAAGCTGCACTTGAGTCATGATCGATCATCTTCAATGCCCTGTTGCTTTCTGTTTGCTGATATTTTCTTTTGGGGATTTTCTTATTGATATTAATCCAATGATATTTGACAAATGTATCATTTATAAATATGATCTTTTTAAAATGTTTAATGTTTTTTTTTTTGAGAGGGGTGGGAGTGGGGGAGGGGCAGAGAGAGAGAGAGGGGGACACAGAATCCGAAGCAGGCTCCAGGCTCTGAGCTGTGAGCACAGAGCCCCAAGCAGGGCTTGAACCCATGAACCTGAGCCAAAGTCGGACACTTAACTGACTGAGCCACCCAGACGTCCCTATACCTATGATTTACACTAAATCATTACAAATTGGCAAAATTGGCAATAACTTCATTGCTATGAATAAGAGATTGATATGTAGTTTCTTATTTTGTTTTATCTTTATGAGGTTGGGTATTGTAGCTGTTAACTACTGTTGAAATCACGCTGCCTAACAAGCAACCAGAAAGCCTGAGGCTTACAGCACTAAAAGGTTTATTGCTCATGTGACTGAGGTGCTTCCGACATCGGCTGGGCTAACTTACACATCTGCAGTTCAACCAGTTGTTGGCTGGGAGCACGTGGAAGAACCAGGCTCTGGTCCCACGTGCTCGTCACCTTCTTATCGCAGTAACGCTGCTCTTACAAGAAAGAGAAGGCTCACTCAGGCAAGTCATTTCGAGCCTCAGCTTGCATCCCATTTACTGATGAGGCCAAGGCCAAGTTACACAACCAATCCTACTCAGAAGGGGAGAGCGTGGCAAAGCCGTGCAACAAAGTACGCGGACACGCATGAGGCACGTGGGGCCATTTCGGCAGCTGTCTCAGTTTTCCCTCCTGGCCGCAGTTAAACACATCATTTCCACATGCAAAGTACGCGCATTCCCATCCCAAAGCCCTCGAAAATCTCCGTCGGGTTTAGGATTTCACCATCTAAGTAAGGTCTGCTTGCGCCTACGCTTGAGCCAAGGACGTATGAACCAGATATAGGAGAGGCTAAGCTTCTCACATAGCCAACATAAGTGGGCGAAAACAGAGACAAGATAAGAGCAAAAGAGCTATCATTTGGGAAGTGTCAGGATGGAAGCAGATAGCAGTCACTGACCCATAGCAATTGCCGAATCCCCGCTGGGAGTGGATGAGCAGGTCCCTCTGCTCTATAGATGGGGGATGCTTTGAATTTCTATTGCTGCCTAACAGTAAATAACTACTGTTATCACGACAAACTAAAACAAATGCCCATTTATTATGAGTTTCTGTGGGTTCAGAAACTGGGCACGGTTTACCTGAGTCCTCTGGTCCTCTGCGTCAGAACCTCTCACAAGATGTTGGCCAGAGTTGGGGGTCTCATTTGAGGCTTGCCTAGGGAAGTCGTGTGGTTGTTAGCAGGACCCAGCTCCTTGTTAATTGCTGGACTGAGGGCCTCAACTATTGAATGGTTATTGGCCAGAAACTGCCCTCACTTCCTTGCCATGTGGGGCTCTCCATAGGACAGCTTACTTCATCCAAGTCAGCAAGGGAGAGTCATTAGAGTCCGCTAGAAAGATAGAAATTAGAATCGTATGTTAACATAATCACAGAAGTGACATACCATCACTTTAGCCAGATTCTATTAGAAGCACCTTACAATAGCTTCTCGGCCTTTTGGCTAAGATCAAGTGTAGAAGCACCTTACAGGTTCTGCTCACACCCAGGAGGAGGGAGTTACACAAGGGTGTGACTACTAGGAGGCAGGGATCATTGCAGGCCATATTGGAGTTTATCTGCCACACTGGCAGTGACATCCCTGTCCATTGTTTTCCATAGCTCTTGGCTTCACCGTCTACATCTTTCACTTGGCATTGCCCTCCTTGAGCACTTCTGAAGAGAGCACTGGAAAACACGCCTCTGAACAACATCCTCAGCCTGTGTCCTGGCCAAAGAAAGCTGGGGGCCCAGAGTCTTTTTTACGTTTAGTCCCTTTTAATCTAGGCTGATGCCATTTTTTATTAGTATAGCTCCCTAAAAAGTTCTTTGGATCTTCTGTGCCTGATTTAAATCCACTCTCTACACCAAAAGCCAGACCCCATCATTTTTGAAATCTTGCTTGCTCTCTGGGTTTAATCACTGATACTTTAAGGTATCAATCAAGCTGCTGAGGGACAGGAATCTCATGTTTCCTCAAAGTCGTCTTAATCAACTGGAAAAGTCTATTAGATAATGCCTTGATTCTTTCTCAATGCCTTGATAATGCCTTGATTCTTTCAGAGGTCTTGGCAAGGGGTCTTTCAGTCCTTGACTTTGTTTTTACTTAAAGCTATATCTTAAGTCAGATCTTTTAATGGCTTAAAGGGATGAAGATGAGAGTTATTATTCTAGCACCTTTACATTCCCTCTAAATTCTATTTTAAACCTGGCTAATTCTCTTCCGAGTGATAGTTGACATTTTCAACATCCTGCCTAGGAATGTCTTTTCTCAAGCCCAAATGTTCAGTAGATACATCTTCCACCTTCCAAGTTACTACAAGGTGCTAGGTTTCCTTGCATCTTTCAGCCTCCCAAAATAATTTTCTCATCATTTTTCCAAGTTCCACCCACAGCCCAGCTCCAATGTCACATATATTAGTTTTTTGATTTGGCACCAATTTCTGTATCAGTTGTCCATTTAAAAAAAAAATTAAATGTGTATTTATTTTTCAGAGATAGAGTGTGAACAGGCAAGGAGCAGAGAGAAAGAGGGAGACATAGAATCTGAAGCAAGCTCCAGGCTCCGAGCTGTCAGCACAAAGCCCGATGCGGGGCTCGAACTCATGAACCACGAGATCATGACATGAGCCGAAGTCGGAAGCTCAACCGACTGAGCCACCCAGGCGCCCCTGTTATCAGTTGTCTGTTACTGTGAATAAATCGTTTTAAATATCAATGCCTTAAGATAATAAGTATGTGTTTAGCTCACAAATCCATAGGCTGGTGATTTAGGTTGGACTTGGCTGGGCAGCATTTCTGGTCTCACGTGGACCCACTCACCTGTCTGGGACAGTCAGATACCTTGACTGATCCAGGATGGCTTTGGTCAGGCTAGGTCAGACACAAAATTTTCATAACAAAGGCAGAGAGCAAAATGAGAGAAATCCTCAATTGCATAAGGTATTTTCAAAGCCACGCTTGCATCTTGTTTGTGAAAACCCCATTGGCCAAACTTGCATGGCCGAGCCCAGAGTCAGGGAGGGAGGGCACAACAAAACTCCATTGCGAAGTGTGTGGATGTAGGGATAAATGAAGAATTGGGGTTTATTTTGCAATCCAGTATAGGGATCAATGTTGGATTTGCTTCACACAAATAATCTGGAAGTGTTTCTTCTTTTCCAGTGCCCTGGAATACATTATGTAGCAAAGGGATTAACTATGAACGTTTGGCAGAATTATCCTGTGAAACCACCTGACCTAGAGTCCTTTTCATAGTATACCTCTTCGACAATCTTTTCCATTTCCTTTATGAAAATTAGTCTGCTTAAACTTACCTCTACTGGAGTCATTTTACACATTATGTTTTCCTAGGCCATTACCATTTCATCTAGGTTTCTAAACTTCTTTGTAGGATTGTACAAAATAGTCCTTAAAATTAAAAGTTATTTTGTTTTATTTTTTCACCATTTTACTTTTTTATATTTTTACTTCCTTGCCCTTTTACTTAATTAAGTTTGCTAGTGACTATTTTTTTTCCAACTAATCAAAGTACTCCTAATTTTATTTTCCTGTTTTCCAACGTGTGATTTTATCATTACTTCTAACACCCCCCTCTTTTGTTCACTGTTCTTTTTTTTGTTTTTGAGTTGTATTTTTTTCCATTTTATTTTTTAAATTTACATCCAAGTTAGTTAGCATATAGTGCAACAATGATTTCAGGAGTAGATTCCTTAATGCCCCTTACCCATTTAGCCCATCCCTTCTCCCACAACCCCTCCAGTAACCCTGTTTTTTCTCCATATTGAATAGTCTCTTATGTTTTGTCCCCCTCCCTGTTTTTATATTATTTTTGCTCCCTTCCCTTATGTTCATCTGTTTTGTATCTTAAAGTCCTCATTTGAGTGAAGTCATATTTGTCTTTCTCTAATTTCGCTTAGCGAAATTCCATCTGCATAGTTGCAAATGGTAAGATTTCATTCTTTTTGATTGTGGAGTAATACTCCATTGTATATATACACCACATCTTCTTTATCCATTCATCCATCGATGGGACATTTGGGCTCTTTCCATACTTCGGCTATTGTTGATCGTGCTGCTATAAACATTGGGTGCATGTGCCTTCGAAACAGCATACCTGTATCCCTTGGATGAACACCTAGTAGTGCAATTGCTAGGTCGTAGGGTAGTTCGATTTTTAATTTTTTGAGGAACCTCCATTTTGTTTTCCAGAGTGGCTGCACCAGTTTGCATTCCCACCAGCAGTGCAAAAGAGATCCTCTTTCTCCGCATCCTTGCCAACATGTTGTTGCCTGATTGAGTTGTATTTTTAATTCATTTACGTTTTAGTCTCTCATCATTGTTATAGTACTTAAAAATTTTTGAGTATAGTTGACACATTGTGTTGCAGTATTAAGTTACATTTCACCTATCACTGCTTTAAATATATCTCACAGATTTCATTATTATTTTTTAGAAGCCCTAAATTTTTGGTTTATGTGTCCCCTTTGCTCCAAGAACTATTCATAGAAGTCTTTCTCCAGGTGGGACTAAGGAATATATTTTATTGAGGTGCCTGGGTAGCTCAGTCGGTTGAGCATCCGACTTAGCTCAGGTCATGATCTCATGGTCCATGGGTTCGAGCCCCGCATGGGGCTCTGTGCTTGGAACTTGGAGCCTGCTTCGGGTTCTGTCTCCCTCTTTCTCTGCCCCTCCCCAGCTCATGCTCTGTCTCTCTCAAAAATAAGCATTAAAAATACATATATTTTATTCTCATTTTATTGCATTGTGATTAAAGAAGATTGTATTCTCCCTATTTTGCGGCAATTATAGATGTCTTTGTGATATAATAAATTACCAGTTTTTGTGAGAATAATATATTTTCTATTATTTATTATTATTCCTTATTAGGTGCAAAGTTCAATATATATTCAGAAGATATGTAGATTGTTGGAATCTATAGGTGAAATCAAAGAAAATCATTTAACGTTGACAAAAGAAATAGCTGAGGCTGTAACATTCATAACATACCTTCATTGTGAACTGTGGCCTTTAGCATTATAGTGCCCTTCTTTGTCTAATTTTTTCCTGGTTTCTACCTTTGCCAAATAGCAATATTGCAATCTTGCTTTTTATGATTTGTATCTGCCTGGTATATTTTTGCCCAGCTCTCTAATGTTTAGCCTTTGTGGATCAATTGTTTTAAGTGTGTCTCTTGTAAATAAGATAATATGATGTTGGTTTGTGAGCTAATCTGAAACTTTTTGAAAAAAGTGAGGCCTCAAGTTTAAATAAACTTTTGAGCAAGAGAAAGCATGAGCAAGGGAGAGGGGCAGAGAGAGAGGAAGAGAGAATCCCAAGCAGGCTCCACACTGTCAGCACAGAGCCCTACTTGGGGCCTGAACCCACAAACCATGAGATCATGACCTGAGCCAAACTCGAGTTGGATGCTTAACTGACTCAGCCACCCAGGTGCCCCCCAACCTGAACTTTTCTCAAGGTTTTTATTTAAATGTGTTAACATACAGTGTAATATTAATTTCAGATGTACAATATAGTGTTCAACACTTCCATACATCACCCAGTGCTCATCACAACTGCACTCCTTAATCCCCATCACCTACTTCACCCATCTCCCCATCCAACTCCCCTCTGGTAACCTCATTTATTCTCTATAGTATTTCTTGGTTTACCTCTTTTTTTTCCCTTTGCCCATTTTTGAACTTTTAATAGATGAGTTGAGTCCTTTACTAATTTGACTCTATGCTTGTTATACTACTGTGTGTATATACTATATTCACCGTATGTTTTTCACTATGTGATTTATTGTTTTTACTATTGTTTCTTCAGACATTGAGGGAGATTTCTATTTTTATTCTGGTGATTATCTTCATAATACACTATTACCTTTATATAATTTTTAGTCTTTTTCTTACTTAAGCCCCAACTATCTGCTTTGTCAACTTTAAATGATACTTTGCCTTGTACATTGCCTTTGCAACACAGACGCCTTTGTATTGTCTTTTCTCCCTTCTTTTTCATTTATTTCATTTTTTTTTACGTTTATTTATTTTTGAGACAGAGACAGAGCATGAACAGGGGGAGGGGCAGAGAGAGAGGGAGACACAGAATCTGAAACAGGCTCCAGGATCTGAGGTGTCAGCACAGAGCCCGACGCGGGGCTCAAACTCACGGACCGTGAGATCATGACCTGAGCCGAAGTCGGACACTTAACCGACCAAGCCACCCAGGCACCCCTATTTCATTGTTATTTCTACCTTGTCAAAGCATATACCACTTGATACTATTCTTCTACTCTTATCTCCACTTTTATTTTGGTCTTAGATCTGAAACTAAAGACACTCAAGGCTCACCATCAGTCATTTTGCTGAAGTCCCCCAATCATCTCGTAGTTGGTTGAAGCATGTCTTTTAGTAAGGTCCTTCAGGGTTACAAGTACACTATTTCTTGAGCTCTCACATGATTCTAACTTCGATATATCCTTGATACTTAAAGGACAGCTTAGCTTGATACAAAACACTTATTCTTAGTTCAGTTTTTTTCTTTAAACTTCTTGAAAATGTTGCTCCCCTGTACTTTCTTTTTTTGAGAAATCTGATGCCAACCTGACCTTTCCTTTGTAAGAAACTAGCTTTTGGACTAGATGGGTTTTTTCCTCACCTTCAAAGTGTAATAGTTTGCTAGGACTATGTCTCAGTTGATCATTCTGGGTCAATTTTCCATGTAACAAAAAGGGGCCCTTTCAAGATAAAGATTCACATCTTTTGCTTTTCAGAAACTTCCAGGGGCAGTTTAAGTATTAGCCAATTCCACTATCTTGAGAAACTTAACAGAAGACCATGGGGAAAGGAAGGGGAAAAAATAGTTACAGAGAGGGAGGGAGGCAAACCATAAGAGACTCCTAAATATAGAGAACAAACTGAGGGTTGATGGGGGGGTGGGTGGGGGAGAGGGGAAAGTGGGCGATCACATTGAGGAGGGCACTCACTGGGATGAGCACTGGGTGTTGTATGGAAGTGATGAACCATGGGAATCTACCCCAAAACCAAGAGCACCTTGTACACACTGTATGTTAGCCAATTTGACAATAAATATACTAAAAAATAATCAAAAAATTTAAAAAAAAATAACCAATTCCACTGTCTTCTCTTTTGGTAGCTTCCAGAAGCTCCCATTTTACCTGTTACTTTACTGATCCTTTTCCTTCTGGACTTTGTCAGCTCTTCCTCTCTATCGTTTGCTGTCTTAGCTTTCATCATTCCCATCTTCTATATGCTCTACTATACTTGAAGACATCTCGATTTTTATTTGAATATGTTGTAATTTAGTCTTCATTCCTATGACGCTTTTAATTTTTTGTTCAAATCCTTTCCCAAGCTTGATCAGTTCTCTTCACACACATGCCTGTTGAACCTTCATTTTTATTCTGAGTTTTACATGCTCTGACCTGTGATATTCTTTCACATCTGCACTTGCACTGAAACTTATTTTAAAGCTCACACCGGAGGGTTGTTACCATTTACCCTACTCGTCCTTTACTCTCTTTCTTTCTCTTTATTTTGGAGTATTTCATCGGCTTGAAAACTCGATTCTCACTTTGTTTTCTTCCTACATATGTCTATGTGGTAAGTTCCCTTTTCTATTTATGTTGACATGCTTGCAAGGACAGACAACTCTATGGGGGCAGAGGTAAAATGGGAAATGGATTGACGGCCTTTCTCTGTTTCTTGGTCTAAGAGAGCCTTTCTCTCTTGGTCAATGTTGTAAAATTTCTTTAATAAGTCAAGTCTAGGTAGCAGGGGTGGGGAAGTTGCCCATTTTCCTCTGAATCGACTTGCTGTTGACAGGCTGTCAACCCTCAGCTTTCTGCTTTCTTCTTCCTCTCATCCACCAAGCCTGCTAAGGACACCACTTCCTTTCGAGATGACTTCATCTCTCTCAGAAATGCTGCTGGCCCCATTCATTTTGCAAAGCTCTTCCTTTTGACTCCCCCCCATCCACTGCTCTAACCCACCGGGTCTCAGACCTGCTCTGCAGCATTTTTCCACTCTGGGTGAGACCACAAGGAGCCTGGTTTCACTGAAGTCCCAATTTAGGTGAGGGCCTGCAGCAGAGGTAATCTCTGGGGGATTCGGTAGAAGCAGATCACAGAGGATTTTCTATGTAGGCTTTTGTCATAATTTGAGCAAGGTATAAAGGGGTCCAAGGTAAAACAGGGGGGATGGAGAGAAAGGAACTGCTTTAGGAGTTACCAGAGGAATAACCAAACTCACCTGGTGACTCATCTGATGTGGGAAAGAGAGAGGATATCTGCATTTGGGGGTTGGGTTCCTGAATGCATGGATGCATGGTGATTCCAGTTCACTGAAACAGCAACATGACAGGAGGAGGTTGGGGGAAGGGCAAGGGAAGACAAGTGGAGTCTGAAGTACCCCTGTGAGAATGCTGGTAGACTCCAAGGAGAGTTCTGGATGGAAACATAGATCTGGATGTTCCTGGTATGGAAACGGTGGTTGAAACCCAAGAATAGATGAAATCATCTAACCACAGGACAGAATGGGTGAGAAAGAAGGATGAGGACAGAGATTTGGGGCCCGGCAGGAATTAAGGGGTAAACAGAGCAGAAGTATCAGTAAGGAAAGAAGGAATGAAACGTCAGGAAAACAGAAGAGCTGGAGAGAATGGCTAACAACAGAAGGCAAGGACAGAAATAAGTACCCCAATGGATTAAGACACATAAAATACGCTAAATGCATCAGATTGACACCGAAAAAAATACCTAGCTGCTGTTAGAGGATGCCTGGGGACTAACCCATTATTTTGAACACTAGCGAACACCGGGAAGAATCTATTTATTCGGCCTCTCCTATATAAACACCACCACTGGGCACCTGGATGGGGAATGTCTCACATAGAAGAATGCCAGGTCATAAATGAAGAGGACTACCAAAACTAGTGAGCTGATCCCTAGTGAGCTGATGGGGCTGGGGATGAACATCACAACAGTGAGAGAAAACCAGGCATTACGTGCCTCCTGATGGAAGAACACCGTCTTGGTTGTCTGACACAAAAAGGAAAATTGCATCGTGTCTGATCGAGTCTCTTAAGTCAGTGGTTATGAACGAGGGGCAATTTGGCCTCCCCATCCCCACCGGGAGGTATCTGGCCACGTCTGGAGACATTTTGGATTGTCACGGCTCGGGGAGAGGGTGACACTGGCATCTGGCGGGTAGACGCCAGGGATACGCTGCCCCCCACAACCAAAACTTATCCAGTCCCAAATGTCAATAGTACTGAGGGTGAGGAACTCTCTATTGGATCCAACCACCAATCTTCACGAAATATAGAAGACAGAGAACGTGTCAAACGACACTACAGAAATAGAACCAAAAAATCTAGAATTTGAGAAATTCTCCCTGAAGGAAGGGACGGAGGGAGGGAGGTGCTACCCTGTACTACCTGGGAGAGGGGCCCTCCAAGTGGTCTGGTGTGCCAGGGAGTCAGGCAACCGGTGGGGAGAGCCGATGGGAGGGGACAGGAAGCACGGTCATCAGGTGTGTCAAACTCTTTGGGTGGGAGGTAGTGAGTTTCAGCAGGTGGGCATGGGGAGGAAGAAGAGATCACGTAGGATGAGGGGCAGATGCTGGAAGGACAGAAGGGAGAAACCTTGAAGGAGGAGTGAGCATGGGGAAGACAAGAAAGGAAGAAACTAGGAGGCCATTCAGACACTGAAAGAAGGGAGTCAGGGTTGGGAGGGTGGTGAAATGGGATAGCGGGGTCACGGTATGGGGCGGGGGGTGGCTGTGGGTTGCAGTTTGGGGAGGAGTGGCCAAAGAGTCCGAGTTGGAGAAGGGGGTGCTGGGGTCAAGGGATGAGGGATGGCTTTGTTTCCCCCGTTCTGCTGATTTAAGTCCCTGTACATAAAAGTCCCCTGGGTTTAGGTGGTCCGGGGCAGGACTGGAACAGTGCAAGGTGGGCAGGCACAGTCACTTAGAACAAGGAGGAGGATCCCTGCTGTCCAGGAGCACGTCTCGAGGCGGGATCAGTGAGTCTGAGCAGGCAGGGTTAACAGGGGTGCCTGGGCCTGAGGAATTCTCTCAGGAGGCCCCTGGGTCTGCGACAGGATTCTCTGCTCAAGCTTGGCGTATCGAGGAAGGAGGGCCTCGTAGACCTGGAAGGGGCAGAAAGAGCTGGTTAGACTGGGGAGGGGGAGGTGCCTCTTACATCTCTCTGCAACTTACAGTTTTAAAACTTAATACCCCATTTACTTGTAATTGAGGCTTTTGTGCAGGGCAAAAGAAAGGAAGCATCAATTCGCAAAGGAGGAAAAAGCTAGTAGTACTCAAACCTACAGCCTAAGGTTTTTTAAAAAGGCAAATTAGGACGAACAAAGAATTTCCGTTACCAGGTTTACAACATTTTTTAAAATTCTAGGTCCCTGGTAATGCTGTCTCGCGGTCTCTTCCCAGAGCTGGTGAAGTCGGTCGTGCAGCCCTTCCGGAAACCAACTTGACCGCACGCTGGTATCAAAGGGCATAAAAATGCCCACAGCCTTTGACCCAGTTACTCTACTTCTGCAAAGTTCTCCTAAGGAAATCCTACGTGTGGGGGGCCAGGCCTACTGAGGGTCTTCTTAGACACCACTAAACAGCCAGTCCCCTAAGAATACCACAGGCCACACCCTGGCCCTCAAAAGGATACACTGGAGAAACGTACCTGTCAGCACAGTGGCTGCAGGTGGATCTCTTCAACGAAAGACCATGCAGCGGTCCTTACAGCAGTCTGCACAAGTGTCCAGGAAGGGGTCTCCCTGCCGTCTCTCCTCCCTGACCCCCATGTTACAGCTCAGGCGCAAGGAGATGGAATCCACACCATACAGGTGCACGAACCACCCTGGCTCTGGAACCTCCTACCACAGGAGTCTCTCTTTTAACAACTCCATAGGCAAGAGACATGCCCCTGAGATGCCACTGTACTGAGGGAAGCCCTACGAATGTGTATATGGTTTTCCCACTCCAGGTGGAGTGCCTTAATTGAAGGTCACTTTTAACATAAGCAATGTGTGGCCTAGTAATGCTGTTGACATTCCATTTTTATTGTCTCAAAGGAAACAGAGGTAGAAAGTCAACCGAAGTTCAAACTTTCATGCAGAATAGAAGGTTTTGTTAACCTTTTACTCGCATAATTTCAATTATAATAATTGAAAACCTAGAAGCAACTGTTCTAAGACATATTAAATGCTCAAGTAGATTACTGGGGGGCACCGGGGTGGCTCAGGAGGTTCAGTGTCCGACTCTTGATTTCAGCTGAGGTCAGGCTCTCACAGTTGGAGCCCCTTGTGGGTTCTGTGCTGATAGCACGGAGCCTACTTGGGACTCCCTATCTCCCTCTCACTCTCTGCCCTTCCCCTCTGTGTGTTTTCTCTCTCAAAATAAATAAACTTAAAAGAAACTACTGGTTCAATCGCCACATAGAATATCATGCAGTCGTTAACAATAATGTGTCTGCTCAGTTTTTTTTTTTTTTTGTTTTTTTTTACATTATTTTTGTGAGAGAGAGAGAGACAGAGACAGAGCACGAGCGGGGGAGGGCAGAGAGAGAGGGAGACAGAATCCAAAGCAGGCTCCAGGCTCCAAGTTGTCAGCACAGAGCCTGACGCGGGGCTTGAACCCACAAACAGCGAGATCACAACCTGAGCCGAAGTCGGACACTTAACGGACTGAGCCACCCAGGTGCCCTGTGTATGCTCAGTTTTAAGAATACAAACACTCATGTTGTGCTGTAGTGTTTTTTTTTTTAAGTGGGCTACAAAATTACATATACAGTATGCTGTGTAATAAACCAAAACCAAAAGCCAACACGGGAAAAAGAACCAGAAACACAAACCCACATTCTTAACCTTCATTCCTTTTTTTTTTTTAAGGTGTTTTCACCCGTGGCTCTTTAAACCTCGCCTGAGAAGGGCAGGTGCATTTCAGGTGAGCACATGTTGTCTTCCAGACAAGCAACACTTACGACCAAGGGACCCAGAGTTGCTTGAGACTCACAAGCACCGCCACTGGCTTATGCCAACCACACCTCTTCACTTGGCTTAATTAGCTCCAAAGTCCGGTATTTTAGTAATTGATTATGCAACCACGGCCCACTCTCGGTGCATCGGGAGCAGCTCTGTGAAGTTGACAGAGAACTCAAGGGGAGCTTCGATCTCCTCTCGGAAGAGGAAGCTGCAATATCCAGTTGAGCTGAGAAAACAGTTACAGTTTTGCGTTTCGACTGGAGCACAACCCAGTAGGTGCCACAGAGCACCTCCCGCTCCCAATGAGTTTACTAACCGGTCCTCAAATAGGTCATGACACCAACAATCACGGACTGTTGCTGCTTGCGACACCAGGTGTTACGAAGGATTCTGAGGTTACGCTTGGGTGTAAGAGTAAAGGGTTCCTTGGGCCCCCGGGTAGCTCAGTCAGTTAAGCATCTGACTTCGGCTCAGGTCATGATCTCAAGGTTCATGAGTTCGAGCTCCACATCGGGCTCTGTGCTGGTGGCTCAGGGCCTGGAGCCTGCCTCGGATTCTGTGTCTCCCTCTCTCTCTGCCCCTCCCCTGCTTGCATACTCTGTCTGACATTGCTGAACCACTAAATCAACCCTGGCAACTACCTTCAGACTTCTTGTTATATAATCAAGCCATTATAGTCAAGGACTCACAATTAGTAGGTTAAAAGTAGGCAACCCAGGGGTGCCTGGGTGGCTCAGTTGGTTGAGCCTCCAGCTGTTGATTTCGGATCAGGTCACGATCCCAGGGTCCTGGGATTGAGCCCCTCATCAGCCTCCACACTCAGCTTAAGATTCTCTCTCTTTCTCTAAAATAATAATAATAATAATAAGTAGGGAGGACAGATATTGTCCCCACTCCACAGACGAAGAAACAGGTTCAGAGATGAGAAGTGCTGTTCAAGGTTACATGGTGAGGGGAATTCAGGATAAGAATCAGAACCCAAAGGCCCTTTATATCAGTTTACGGTCTTTTTATTACACTGAGCTGGCTCTTAAAGGTAAGGGCACACAACGTAAGGACAAAGTAATAGAAGCGTGGGCACATCTGTATGTGTGGGTTCTCTGTCACCTGTAAACTGTGAGCTTCTGCTCCCAGATATGCTGGGAGACAATTGTCCATGGCGTTTCTATATGTCTGGAGACAGCTTTTCTCTTTCTTTTTTTAAATTTTTAAAAAATGTTTATTTATTTTTGACAGGGAGAAAGAGACAGAGCATGAGTGGGAGAGGGGCAGAGAGAGAAGGAGACACAGAATCTGAAGGGGGCTCCAGGCTCCAAGCCGCCAGCACAGAGCCCGACGTGGGGCCCGAGCTCACGGACTGCGAGATCATGACCTGAGCCGAAGTCAGACGCTCAACCGACTGAGCCACCCAGGCGCCCCAAGGAGACAGCTTTTTTTGCAGACTATCTTTTTGGTATTTACACAGCAAACAGCCTTGGAAGACAGAGACAGAGTCACCCTCTAGAGAAGAGGGAAAACTTACTTGCTGACCAGGATAGTACAGATAATGTCTCCCTTGGGGTCAAAGGTTGGGCAGATATGCTTTCAGCTCCTTTGTAACTTGCGAGTTTCCTAACCTTGGGGTCACTCAGTTGTGACACAGACACAGCATGTGCTCTAGGATGCTCCTGGGCCCACCCCACATCATCCCGTGGCACTTCAGGGCCAAGGAAATCTGATGCAAGCAAGAAGCTCACGCTGCCTGCTAGATGAGAAATAACGCCCCATCCGTGCGGCCCTGCTCCTAGGCTGCAGGAACCTTCTGCAAGCAGGAACACAGGTGTCACGGATGGCCTGGCATACCACACAGACTGCCCTTCAGGAATGAAGAACTTATCCTCCCAGCCCTCAGCTGACAGTCCCCACTGGGGTTTGCTTTGGCTACAGAGAGCTGCCTTACCCCGTCCTGGGGTGGCCCGCATGCAGAGATCGATCAACATGAGGTATAAAGGCCCGGCCCCCTCACCCCAACTGGGTTAAACTCCAAAGAGTAATCTCAGCTTCAGAGATTAGTGGTCAAAAGTTATATGTGCATTTTCATCTCCGCCAGAGGACTGGCGCCCCTCAACCTGTGTGGTTCAGGACTGACTGGATTAACTAGGGTCAGTTTTCACGACGCAAAGGCTCCGACCAAATTCTGATGGTGTCTCACCTGAGAAGCTCCTGGGGTTGGGGTAGCAGCTAATCTGGGAGGTGGGGCTAACTTCACAACCTCTGAAAAGGGCACGTCTGTTCCAGCTGCAAGGCCTAGAAGAAAAGCTCATTTCACATCAGTGCATGTTGCAAATGAAGACATTAACTGAAAATAGCATTGTATCTCTGGGGTGATACAGTATTTTAAAACTGGATTATGGTGATGGTAGACAACTCAATCAACTGACTAAAAAATCACTGAGCTGTGCACTTAAAGTTGCGTGACTTTCATGTCATATAAATTGTGCTTCAACAAAACTGTTTTAAAAAAAGGGAGAAGAGATGTGCTTAGGTGGCTCAGTTGGTTAAGCGTCCAACTTCGGGCTCAGGTCAGGATCTCACGGTTTGTGAGTTCGAGTCCCGTGTCGGGCTCTGTGCTGACAGCTCAGAGCCTGGAGCCTGCTTCAGATTCTGTGTCTCCGTCTCTCTCTGCCCCTCCCCTGCTCGTGCTCTGTCTCTGTCTCTCTCAAAACTAAAAATAAAAATAATAGAATAAAGTAAAATAAAATAAAGTAAAATAAAATAAAATAAAATAAAATAAAATAAAATAAAATAAAATAAAATAAAAAGAGATAAGGGAAGGGGTGCCTGGGTGGCTCAGTCGGTTAAGCCTCCAAATTCAGCTCAGGTCATGATTGCGTGCTTTGTGAGTTTGAGCCCTGTGTCAGGCTCTGTGCTGACAACTCAGAGCTTGGAGCCTCCTTTGGATTCTGTGTCTCCCTCTCTCTGTGTCCCTCCCCTGCTTGACTCTGTCTCTCTCTCTCTCTCAAAAATAAATAAACATTTAAAAAAGAGAGAGAGAGAGAAAGGAGAAATTTCACATGCAGACCTCTCCCCAACAGGGCCTGGTTTGTCTTGCTCACTGTGACAGCACGTGTCACCGCAGGGCAGCTAACACCTGGCACCTGACAGAAGAGGAGGGCTTGCCTGCCCCTCCTCTCTCACAAGCCTCCACTCTCATGACTCTCATGACTGACTGCATTGAAGCCATCCCAGGCTTAAGCTGCAGCTAAAAATTTCACCTGTTTGGAGGCTCCCTAACCCTCCACCCCTAAGCGCCATCTGCTGTCCACGGAGCACTTCTTACCATTTCTGGCTACAGATTCAAGGTCCCTCCTTTGCTGAGCCCGAGCTCTGCGAGGCCAGGGACTGGGTCTCCACAAGAGCCCTGGTGCCTAGCACACACCTGTATACCCGAAGCACTCAATAAATGCTCACCAAGTAAATGAGTGCAGGCCTGGAGAAGAGGAAAGGCTGCCATAGGTGGACAAGAAAAGTGAGGACTTTCCAGGCAATTTAAGAAGCAGAATCAGATTGACAGGGAAACTCAGGACCACCATGAGTGAGGGAGGGTCCAGTGAAGACATGTGGCCCAGTTTCCAACCAGATGCTGGGATATCCCAGCTCAGAGCTGCAGGGAAACGGGGAATGGGATGAGTGGTGGGGAGGCTAGCACGGAGACCAATCAAAAGACACTGGTCCCCTCTCCACTCACCCAGAGACTGGCTATGCGTGAGGTTCATTCCGGATGCAGCTGGGGAAAATAGACATGAAGTGGCTGATACACCTCAGGGTGAGGGCTGGTATGCTAGGACTTAGCTCAGGCTCTGGTTTTGGAGGGTAGAGTGGGGCAGTACCCCAGGTGACCTCTGGCAACAAAATAGGCAAAGAAAAGGAAAAATAAGAAACGAAGTAGGCAGCTCCTTTCCTGCTTCATCAGCAGAAGGAGCAGGAAGTAGGCCCCAGGCTTCTCATGGGCAACACTAAATGCCGAAAGATTATGGAACAGTATTTTCCAGATGCCAAGGAGAAGTATTTTTGAAGTTGGGGTCCTTTGCCTAGCCAAGGTAGCATTCTTTTAGAGAGGGAAAAAAAGTCCATGCTGGACATGTAAGGCTTCCAAAATGATCACCTACTGAATTTCTTCTTAAACTTATCTAGGTTGTATATTCCAACAAAACTATCAAAGAAGAGAAGAAGAAGGAAGAAATTACAAGGAATTAAAAGAGAGAGAAAGAGAAGTTCATAGGGAGGTGCAAATAAAAGCCAACATGAAAAGAAGTTTAATTAAAAAAATAACCTGGAAATAAACTGCCCAGTGATCTTGACACAGGACGTGGTATGATGTGGGCTGAGGTGGGCAGGGTGGAGAGGGAAAGGACAAAGGAGTAAGCGGTTAATTATTAAGAGAAGGATCTAGTCCCTGATTAATTCTCGATGTTGACAGAAAAACGTAAGTTTAAATAGGTGTGTTAAAAAGTTCAGAGTAAATGCCCGAAGAATGGAACCGCTAGAGGGAAGAGAGTCCCTGAGGTAAATGGGCAGCTGGAAGAGCAGTCCGAGCAGGCAGAGGACGGGACAAACTGACTAAATGGGGCCACTGTGGGCATGGGCTGCTCCCACAGGAACCCGCCTAGATGAGGGAGATTCTTTCCTTATCCCGAGTTTCAGAGACGCCACCATCGCATAGATGGGCCCCTGTGGAGCTGTCCAGGGTACTGGACTGCTTGGCTCTGAAACTTCATCTTTGTCTCCACTTCCTGCATTTGCTGAAAATAATGGCTCTGGACTTCATCCACCTCTCCTGCCCACCAGCTGTCTAGACCCCTGCCCATGTGCCCTCAAGCACGTCCTGTGTCCCTTCCCAATGTCCCTGTGCTGAACCTGACTGTGACCAAGCCTCGTTCAGTTAGGAACCTACTTTTCTTTCCCTACTTTTTAAGAATGGAATAAAGGAACAAAAGGTTTGGGTTGGTTCTCACCTGCTAGGAGGGAGAAAAATGAAACTAAAGCCCAAGACTCTAA
Source organism: Lynx rufus (assembly GCF_022079265.1). NCBI lineage: Eukaryota > Metazoa > Chordata > Mammalia > Carnivora > Felidae > Lynx > Lynx rufus. The sequence goes on along the minus strand of NW_025814867.1, from coordinate 6,480,833 downwards.
TGTCCTTAAGACTGGGATTGCCCATCACCCCTTTCTATCCTCCTCAGCCCAGCCAGTGCCCCAATTCTTCCAGAAGCCTCTGTTCCCCATCCATCGACTTACCATGGAAAGCTCGGTACGCAGAGCCCACACAGGCAGAGTTGGCAGTGTCTATGACATACACTGGGGCGCCAAACACATCCGCAAGTACCTGGAAATGACAGAGGTTCTTACTGTCGTAAGTTGTTCCTCAGAGGAATATGAACACTTTGGTATGCATTTTTCCTTTTTTCCTTCCTTCCTTCCTTCCTTCCTTCCTTCCTTCCTTCCTCCCTCCCTCCCTCCCTCCCTCCCTCCCTCCCTTTTTAATTTTTGACAGAGAGAAAGAGAGAGAGAGAGAGAGAGAGAGAGAGAGAGAGAGAGATGGAACATGAACAGGAGAGGGGCAGAAGACACAGAATCACAAGTAGGCTCCAGGTTCTGAGCTGTCAGCACAGGGCCCAAGGCGGGGCTCAAACTCACAAACCACAAGATCATGACCTTAGCCAAACTCAGGTGCTTAACCAAGCAATCACGCAGGCGCCACCCCCCTTTTAAAGTTTATTTACTTGAGAGTGAGCACAAGCGAGGGAGGGGCAGAGAGAGGGAGATCCAATATCCAAAGCCACCCAGGCACCCCACTGACATGCATTTTCTAGGCTCTCTTTCCTCATGTGTCTTCTGATGCCTTCCAGTCCACCTCTACTGCCTTAAAGAAGTATAGTTGGCCATACCACCCTGGTAATAATAGAGTCAGGATGACCTGGGGGGACATCTCTAGTGGAGGGCCACAGCTCTCCAGGTTGTCCCTGCACTATTTAACCATTTTATCAAAGACAAGAAGGAAGATTTAGGAAGTATGCTTAGCCAATGGCCAAGGTGGAGATGGCTGGGTATCAGACTAATATCAACAAGCCCAAACAAACCCAAACTAACAAAAGCATGTTTTATAGGGAAAAGGGTAAAATTTCCCACTTAGGTCCCAAAAATAAATTTTATAAATTTAAAATGGAGGACCTATACCAAGAGGAGTTCACATGGAAAAGACTTGGAAGTCTTAGTTGACCAGAGATGATATAGTGAATGCCACTGATGCCCCAGCTGGATCCCGTTACTGGACTGGTGTGCATCCTTCCCCCAGATGCTGTGAGTATCAGCTGCTAATGACTCACAGCTGCCCCTCATAGGAGGGTTGTTCTCACCTCTCTCCAGGGTAGCCACTTGGCCCCTTACCCAAGGTGGAACCATGTCTGCCATACAGATCATGTTTCAGATCTTTCCTATGGGATAGAGCTAAAGCCAAAACCAGATTCTTGCTTATCTTTTCTGCCTGCCCTACCTGCACCCCTTACTCTCTTTCTTCTGGGAGCACCTTCTCAACAACCCACTTAGAGAGAATTCCCATTTCAGGCTCTTCTTCAAGAGAACCTTACCTAAGACAGGTATATTACAAGTCAATAGTTGATACAGCTTCAGGCTATATCAAAAAATGCTCAATGTCCCAGTAAGATACTGGCAGCCTTATGATGTGATAGCCTGATGGTCAGACATCTGCAACAGTGGGAAGAGGCCGTCCTTACTAGACAGTGTCTGGGTCTTAGAAATAACTGACATGGAAGAGGCCCTTCTGTTTAGCCTGCTACCAGCACATACCTGTAAGATGTCTCTGTTGTGAGATGCCCCTCCAGTGGCCAAAATCTTTGTCTTGGGCACTGCAAGGAAAAAGAAACACCTGAATGGATGCAACAATCTCCCCAAGGCAAAAAATACTGTTTTCCAGAGTTCTTTAGCCAAGAAGGGCTTGTGTTCGACCAATGCCTCTTGTTCATCACACAGGACTCAAGGAGAGATCCAAAGCTGGCTCTGTCCATGCAGGCTTGTCACAACTAAACTTTTTTTCCCTTAATTTTTAGAGAGAGAGCGAGAGTGAGAGAGAGAGAGAGAGCGGGGGGAGAGGGGCAGAGGGAGAGAGAGAGAGAGAGAGAATCTTAAGTAGGCTCCATGCTTAGCATGGAGCCCAACTTGGGGCTCAATCCCATGACCCAGGGATCATGACAGGAGCCAAAATCAAGAGTCAGACGATCAACTGACTGAGCCACCCAGGTGCCCCACAGGTTTGTCAGAAGTAATTTGCTTGTCAGGCTGCTGTCCCACTAACCTCTGTCTTCATTTTTTATCATTAAAGAACAGAATCTCTCAACAAACCAGGAAGAGAAGGGAACATACTTAATAAAAGCCATATATCCAAAATTTACAACAATCATCACTCTTAACAAACCAGAAGTATTTTCTTTAAGACTGCTGTGCCTCTCAGACCCCCAAAAATGGATTCCAAATGACCCCTGCCTCCAGATATTTTTACTGTCATGTCATTCCCTCTCACATTCAATAAGGCTGACTCATGTGGCCAGTGGGATATTGTGTAAAATGTGGAGTATGAGTTCCAAGTCTAGGTCATAAAGGACACTGATGCTTCTATTATAGACCACTCTCTTGGATCCCTCACTTTGGGTGCTAATTGCCATGTCATGAAGACACTCAAGAAGTCCTCTGGAGATGTCTACAGGGTGAGGAACTGCAGCTTCCTGTCAGTAACAATATCAGCTGGTCACCTGGGAAGGAGATCCTACCCAGTCAAGCCTTCAGATGACTACTTCAGATGACTACTGCAGTCGAGCCTTCAGATGACTGCAGCCCCAGATGACATACTGACTTCAACCTTATAAGAGACCTCAGCCAGAACTACTAAGTTATGCTAATCCCAAATTCTTGATCCACAGAAACCATGCAAGATAATAAATGCTCATTGTTTTTTGAAGCTGCTAAGTCTTTTAAAAAATATTTTCTTTAATGTTTATTTATTTTTGACAGAGAGAGAGCGAGTGAGCAGGGGAGGGGTAGAGAGGGAAACAGAGGATCCGAAGCAGGCTCTGAGCTGACAGCAGAGAGCCTGATGTGGGGCTTGAACTCACAAACTATGAGATCATGACCTAAGCCAAAGTCAGACGCTCAACTGACTGAGCCACCCAAGCGCCCCTAAGTTTCTAAGTCTTGAGGTAATTTGTTACACAGCAATAGATAACTAATAGTAGGAACAAAACAAAGACTCATACTATCCAGTACACTGTTACATAGTACTAGTGATGTTGCCATACCTATAAAACAAATAAATACATCAATAATTAAATATTTAAGGATTGAAAAAACAGAAAAAAACTACCATTATTTACAGACAATATACTATATAATTGGAAGAATTTTAAATAAGCAAACTAATTAAAGTTTAATAAGGCTGCCATATACAATAATCAACTTACAATAATCAATGGCATTTTTAGCAATAATCAATTAGTAAATGTGATAGAAAATAAATTACCATTCACATTGGCAACCAGATGTAATCTAGTGAGGATATACTTTAGCAAAAAATTCAAAAGTCTCTATGAGGAAAGAAATTGAAACTGTTATTAAAGTACAAAAAGGAGGGGTGCCTGGGGGGCTCAGTGGGTTAAGCCTCCAACTTCAGCTCAGGTCATGATCTCACAGTTTGTGAGTTCGAGCCTGATGTCGGGCTGTGCTGACACCTGGGAGCCTGGAGCATGCTTCAGATTCTGCGTCTCCCTCCCTCTGCCCCACCCTTGCTCATGCTCTTTCTCTCTCTCTCAAAAATAAATAAACATTAAAAAAAATAATAAAGTACAAAAAGGAATATCTAAGTAAATTAAAAGATATTCCATGGTCTTGGATGGGTTTGAATTAATATCATAGAAGTGTTATTTTTTTTTTTGCAAATTAATCTATAAATTCATTGCAACCTAAATAAAAATTCCAATTGGACTTTTCTTAATTTTTGTTATTTATTTTTGAGAGAGACAGACAAAACACGAGCAAGGGAGGGGCAGAGAGAAAGGGAGACACAGAACTTGAAGCAGGCTCTAGGTTCTGAGCTGTCAGCACAGAGCCTGACATCAGGCCCAAACCTACGAACTGTGAGATCATGACCTGAGCTGAAGTCGGTTGCTTAACCAACTGAGCCACCCAGGTACCCCTTATTTTCTGTTTTTATAAAAAAGATTTTTCTCTACTACATTTTTTACTTCTTTGTAAATTTTTTAATTCTATTTTTACCTTCATCATTTCATTTTATTCTATTTTATTGTATTTTTTTAAATTTTCAAAAGCTTTGTTCCCCCCCCCCCCCTTTTTTTCCTTTTCTTATCTTTCCCTTTTTTCTCTAATCTATCAAGCTTTCAACAACCAGACCAAAACACACCTAGGATCTAGCATCCTTTATTAGTTTTTTATGTTTTTTTAATTTAAAATTTTTTTTTTTACTTTATTAATTCCTTTTCTTCCTTCAAAATGATGAAACAGAGGAATTAACCCCAAAAGAAAAAACAGGAAAAAATGACAGCCAGGGACTTAATCAACACAGATACAAGCAAGAGGCCTGAACCAGAATTTAGAATCACAATAATAAGAATAGTAGCTGGGGTTGAAAAAAGCATAGAGTCCCTTTCTGGGGAGATAAAAGGAGTAAACTCTAGTCAGGATGAAATTAAAAATGCTATAACTAAGATGAAATCTCAAATCGATGCCATGGTGGCAAGAATGGATGAAGCAGAGCAATGAATCAGCAATACAGAAGACAAACTTATGAAGAATAATGAAGCAGAAAAAAAGAGGGAAACTGAGGCAAAAGAGCACGATATAAGAATTAGTGAACTCAGTGACTCATTAAAAAGGAATAACATCTGACTCATAGGGGTCCCAGAAGATGAAGAAAGAGAAAAAAGGGTAGAAGGTTTGTGAGCAAACCATAGTGGAAAACTTTCCAATCTGGGGAAACACACAGACATTAAAATCCAGGAAGCACAGAGAACTCCCATTAGATTCAACAAAATCCAACTATCAACAAGGCATATCATAGTCAAACTCACAAAATACTTAGGCAAGGAAAGAATCATGAAAGCAGAAAGAGAAAAAAGTCCTTAATCTACAAGGGAAGACAGATCAGGTTCACAGCAGACCTATCCACAGCAACTTGGCAGACCAGAAAGGAGTGGCAGGATATATTGCCACTGTGCAATGTGCTGAATCAGAAAAATATGGAATCAAGAATTCTTTTTAAAATAATTTTTTTAACGTTTATTCATTTTTGAGAGATGGAGAGAGACAGAGCATGAGGAGAGATGGGAGGGATGGAACCCAGAGATGGGAGGTCAGAGAGAGAGGGAGACACAGAATCCAAATCAGGCTCCAGGCTCTGCGCTGTCAGCACAGAGCCCAATGCGAGGCTCGAACCCACAGACAATGAGATCACGACCTGAGCCGAAGTTGGACACTCAACCAACTGAGCCACCCAGGTGCCCCTGCAACCAAGAATTCTTTATACAGCAAGGCTGTCATTCAAAACAGAAGGAGAGATAAAAAAAGTCTCCCAGACAAACAAGAACTAAAGGAGTTTGTGACCATTAAAACAGCCCTGCAAGAAATTTTAAGGGGGACTCTCTGAGGGGAGAAAAGATGAAAAAAAGAAAAAAAAAAAAAAAGACCAAAAGCAACAAAGGCTAGAAAGGACCAGAGAACACCACCAGAAACACCAACTCTACAGGCAACATAATGGTAATAAATTCATATCTTTCAGTACTCACTCTAAATTTCAATGGACTAAGCACTCCAATCAGAAGATATAGGGTAACAGAATGGATAAGAAAACAAGATCCATCTATATGTAATTTACAAGAGACCCATTTTAGACATAAAGACACCTTCAGATTGAAAGTAAGGGAATGGAGAACCATATATCATGCTAATGGTCACCAAAAGAAAGCCAGAGTAGCCATACTTGTATCAGACAACCTAGATTTTAAAGTAAAGCCTGTAACAAAAGATGAAGAAGGGCATTATATCATAATTAAGGGGTCTATCCACCAAGATCTAACAATTGTAAACAAAGATGTTCCAAATATGGGAATACCCAAATATCTAAATCAATTAATCACAAACCTACAGAAACTCATTGATAATAATACCATCGTAGTAGGGGACTTTGACACTCCACTTACAACAATGAACAGATCACCTAAACAGAAAATCAACAAGGAAACAATGGCTTTGAATGACACACTGGACCAGATGGACTTAACAGATATATTCAGAACATTTCATCCTATAGCAGCAGAATACACATTCTTCTTGAGTGCACAAGGAACATTCTCCAGAATAGATCACATACTGGGACACAAATCAACCCTCAAATCAACCCTCAAAAAGATCAAGACCATATCGTGCCTATTTTCAGACCACAGTACTATGAAACTCAAAATCAACCACAAGAGAAAACTTAAGACAACAAATACTTGGAGACTAAAGAACATCCTACTAAAGACTGAATGGGTTAACCAGGAAGTTAAAGAAATTAAAAAGTAATAGAAGCCAATGAAAATGATAACACCACAACCCAAAACCTCTGGGATGCAGCAAAGGCAGTCATAAGAGGAAAGTATATAGCAATCCAAACCTTCCTAAAGAAGGAAGAAAGGTCTCGGATACACAACCTAACTATACACCTGAAAGAGCTGGAAAAAGAACAGCAAATAAAACCCAAAACTAGGAGAAGACAGGAAATAATAAGGATTAGAGCAGAAATCAATGCTATCGAAACCCAAAAAACAGTAGAACAGAACAATGAAACCAGTTTCCAAGAACCATGTTTAAAAGAATTAACAAGATTGATAAATCCCTAGCCAGTTTGATCAAAAAGAAAAAAAAAAAAGGACTGAAATAAATAAAATCATGAAGAGGAGAGATCACAACCAACACTGCAGAGATACAAACAATAATAAGAATATTATGAGCATTATACGCCAATAAAATGGGCAATCTGGAAGAAATGGACAAATTATTAGAAACATATAAACTACCAAAACTGAAACAAGAAGAAATAGAAAATTTGAAGACCCATAACCAGTAAAGAAGTTGAATTAGTAATCAAAAACCTCCCAAAAAAAGAAGAGTCCAGGGATGGATGGCTTTCCAGGGGAATGCTACCAAACATTTATTTTATTTATTTATTTATTTTTTTTTTTTTAACGTTTATTTATTTTTGAGACAGAGAGAGACAGAGCATGAATGGGGGAGGGGCAGAGAGAGAGGGAGACACAGAATCGGAAGCAGTCTCCGGCTCTGAGCCATCAGCACAGAGCCCAATGCGGAGCTCGAACTCACGGACCACGAGATCGTGACCTGAGCTGAAGTCGGACGCTTAACCAACTGAGCCACCCAGGCGTCCCTCTACCAAACATTTAAAGACGAGTTAATACCTATTCTTTTGAAGCTCTTCCAAAAAATAGAAACGGAAGGAAAACTCCCAAACTCATTCTATGAAGCCAGCATTACCTTTTTTCCAAAACCAAAAACCCCACTAAAAAGGAGAACTACAGACCAACTTCCCTGATGAACATGGATGCAAAAATCCTCAACAAGATACTAGCCAACCAGATATAAAAATACATTAAAAGAATTATTCACCACGATCAAGTGGGATTTATTCCTGGGCTGCAAGGGTGGTTCACTACCTGCAAATCAATCAACATGATACATCACATTAACAAAAGAAAGGATAAGAACCACATGATCCTCTCGATAGATGCAGAAAAAGCATTTGACAAAATGCAGCATCCTTTCTTGATAAAAACCCTCAAGACAGTAAGGATAGAAGGATCATACTTCAAGATCTTAAAAGCCATATGAAAGACTTACCAGGAATATCATCCTCAATGGGGACAAACTGAGAGCTTTCCATCTAAGGTCAGAACATGACAGGGATGTCCACTCTTGCCACTGTTATTCAACGTAGTACTTAAGTCCTAGCTTCAGTGATCAGACAACACAAAGTAATAAAAGGCATCCAAATTGGCAAGAAGGAAGTCAAATTTTCACTCTTTGCAGATGACATGATACTCTATATGGAAAACCAAAAGATTCCACCAAAAAACTGCTAGAACTGGTCCATGAATTCAGCAAAGTTGCAGGATATACAGTGAATGCACAGAAATTGGTTGCATTTGTATATGCCAATAATGAAGCAACAGAAAGAGAAATCAAGGAATCGACCCCATTTACAATTGCACCAAAAACCATAAAATACCTAGGAATAAACCTAACCAAGGAGGTGAAAAATCTATACACTGAAAACTATAGAAAGCTTATGAAAGAAATTGAAAAAGACACACACACAAAAAAATAGAAAAATGCTCCATGCTCATGGATTGGAAGAATAAATATTGTTAAAATGTTGATACTACCCAAAGCAATCTACATATTCAATGCAATCCCTATCAAAATAACACCAGCATTCTTCACAGGGCTAGAACAAACAATCCTAAAATTTGTATGGAACCAGAAAAGACCCTGAATAGCCAAAGCAATCCTGAAAAAGAAAATTAAAGCTGGAGGCATCACAATCCCAGACTTCAAGCTGTATTACAAAGCTGTACTCATCAAGACAGTATGGTGCTGGCACCAAAACAGACACTCAGATCAACGGAACAGAGAACCTAGAAATGGACCCACAAACATATGGCCAACTAATCTTTGACAAAGCAGGAAAGAACATCCAATGGAATAAAGACAGTCTCTTCAGCAAATGGTGCTGGGAAAACTGGGCAGAGGCGTGCAGAAGAATGAACCTGGACCACTTTCTTACACCATATCCAAAAGTAAATTCACAATGGATGAAAGACCTAAATGTAAGACAGGAAGCCATCAAAATCCTCAAGGAGAAAGAAGGAAAAACCTCTTTGACCTTGGCCGCAGCAACTTCTTACTCAACACATCTCCAGAGGCAAGGGAAACAAAAGCAAAAATGAACTATTGGGACCTCATCAAAATAAAAAGCTTCTGCACAACAAAGGAAACAATCAGCAAAACTGAAAGGCAACCGATGGTATGGGAGAAAATATTTGCAAACAACATAGCAGATAAAGGGTTAGTATCCAAAATCTATAAAGAACTTATCAAACTCAACACCCAAAAAACAAGTAATCCAGTGAAGAAATGGGCAAAAGACATGAATAGACACTTCTCCAAGGAAGACATCCAGATGGCCAACCGACACATGAAAAAATGCTCAACATCACTCATCATCAGGGAAATACAAATCTGAACCACAATGATACCACCTCACACCAGTCAGAATGGCCAACATTAACAACTCAGGCAACAACAGACATTGGCAAGAATGCAGAGAAAGAAGATCTCTTTTGCATGGCTGGTAGTAATGCAAACTGGTGCAGCCACTCTGGAAAATAGTGTGGAAAATAGCGGAAAAAACTTAAAAATAGAACTACCTTATGACCCAGCAACTGCACAACTAGGTATTTCTCCAAGGGATACAGGTATGCTGTTTCAAAGGGGTACATGCACCTTAGTGTTTATAGCAGCGCTATTTACAATAGCCAAAATATGGAAAGAGCCCAAACATCCCTAGATGGATGAATGGATAGAGAAGATGTGGTATATATACAATGGAGTATTACTTAGCAATCTAAAAGAATGAAATCTTATCATTTACAACTACGTGGATGGAACTAGAGAGTATTATGCTAAGAGAAATTTGTCAGAGAAAGACAGATATTACATGATTTCACTGATACGAGGAATTTAAGATACAGATGAACATAAGGGAAGGGAGCAAAAATAATATAAAAACAAGGAGGGGGACAAAACATAACAGACTCTTAAATATAGAGAACAAACAGGGTTGCTGGAAGGGTTGTGGGAGGGGGATGGGCTAAATGGGTGATGGGCATTAAGGAGGTCACCTATTAAGGGATGAGCACTGGGTGTTATACATAGGGTATGAATCACTGGAATCTACTCCTGAAATCATTATTGCACTATATGCTAACTTGGATGTAAATTTATTTATTTATTTATTTATTTTTAATTTTTTTTTTTTTAACATTTATTTATTTTTGAGACAGAGAGAGACAGAGCATGAATGGGGGGAGGGCCAGAGAGAGAGGGAGACACAGAATCTGAAGCAGGCTCCAGGCTCTGAGCTGTCGGCACAGAGCCTGATGCGGGGCTCGAACTCACGGACCGTGAGATCGTGACCTGAGCGAAGTCGGACGCTCAACCGACTGAGCCACCCAGGCGCCCCTGGATGTAAATTTAAAAAAACAAATAAATAAAATGAGGCCACTAGGTTGGGCTCTAATCCAACATGGCTACTGTCCTTATGAGAAGGACACACAGAGGGAAAACCATGTGAAGTCACAGGCATCTATAAGCCGAGGAGAGAGACCTCAAGAAAACCAACCCCGCTGACACCTTGACCTCAGATTTTTAGCCTCCAGGATTCTGAGAAAATAAATATTTTGTCCAGTCTGTGTTATGCAGCTCTGGACAACTAATACAACTACAAAACCGCAATACATAATAGTTTGTCCCAAGAACAGACCAATAAGCCAATGGAGTGGAAAAGGGGGTGTGGAGAGAGACCCGTGTAGAAAGGTTGCTTTCTTTTCTTTTTTTTTTTTTTTTGCTGTTTATTTATTTTGAGCGAGTTAGAGAGTACTAGGGGAGAGAGGGGCAGAGAAAGAGGGAGAGAGAATCTTAAGAAGGCTCCATGCTCAGTGCCGAGCTCGATGTGGTGCTTAATCCCACGGCTGTGAGATCATGACCTGAGTCGGTATAAGAGTCAGACGTGTAACTGACTGAGCCACGCAGCTGCCCTGAGAGACTCATGTATATATAAAAACCTGATAAATGATAAAGAGGGCACTACAGATAATACAGGAAAAAAGAAGTGAGTCACCATATGAAAAAAAATTAAGCCAGAATCCAATTTACACCATTCATAAAGGTGAACTCCAGATGGATCAGAGTCCTAAATGTGGAAGTTACACTAACAGTACAAAATGTAAAAAAAAAACATTTCTGTGGCAATGGTAAAACGTCTTAAACAATATCTCAAAAGCATAAAATTTAAGACGAAAAATTGGTGGGTTTCATTTAATCAAAATTTTGTTCAGTTGCCGACACTATAAATAAGGTTAACAGACAAATGACAGGAGATGTTTGCAACACAGAGAGCAGACAAGGATCTAAGTGTTTGAAGCATCCGACTTCGGCTCAGGTCATGATCTCACAGTTCATGGGTTCGAGCCCTGTGTTGGGCTCTGAGCTGACAGCTCAGAGCCTGGAGCCTGCTTTGGATTTCGTGTCTTCCTCTCTCTGCCTTCCCCTGCTCACGCTCTGTCTCTGTCCCGCAAAATAAATAAATCATTAAAAAAATTAATTAAAAAAAAAGAATAAGAAGGGAAATACAATACGGGGAAAATGATGAAGGATATAACCAGCCAATTCACAGAGAGAAAAACCAAAGTTACAAAAGCTGTTCAAACTCGTTATTAATGAAGAAAAACACAAATTAAACCAACACTGGGATGCTAGTTTCCATCCATCAGATTAGCAAACGATTCAAAGGTGCTTAATGCTAAGTGTTGGTGGGGATGCACTGAGAGTAGACCAACGATTTCAGAAATGTGAGACTCAGCCTCTCTGTCTACCCACTTCCGATGAGCAGCAGCACCTGACCTCAAGCTAAAGACCTGCCCTCCAGAGGTGGTACCTGCAGAGGGTGCCTGGAGGGCCTGAGGAAAAGCTGAACTTGAGTAACACTGAGCTGCCAGGGCAGACGTGAAAAGGGACAGACATGCACCCATCAGACAAATACCCTACATTCACCTTCTAAGCAGAATAAAAAATCCTGCTGATTGTGGCATGTGGACAGCCTTTGTAGAGAGGACTCCAGCTTCTAAGCTTGTACAGTGCTCAGAAGATTCAACTTAAATCTGCCTGTGGTCAGGGAGCCTGTGGTCAGGCTCAGTCGGTTAAGTGTCGGACTCTTGGTTTCTGCTCAGGTCGCGATCCCGTGGTTTTGTGAGTTCGAGCCCTGCATCGAGCTCTGAACTGACTGTGGAGTCTGCTTGGGATTCTCTCTCTCCCTCTCTCTCTCTGCCCCTCCCCGATCCGCACTGTCTCTGTCTCTCTCAAAATAAATAAATAAAAACTTAAAAAAAAAAATCTGGTGTCTGTTGTCACCCCATCTACTGTCACAGCCTCTCTCGGCTGCCCTCCTGCTGGGGTAGGTGGGGTGTGGGTGGGGGGCACAGGGTTAAGAAGGGATCTTGCACTTGAACAGGAACCCAGGCTTGCTGTCGAGACTGAGACCCAATTACTCATTCAGTACTGTGAACCCACAGCCAAGACAGTTGAGAAAAGTATCCTTTTAGTTATTAGTTCTACAAATATTTAGGGAGAGCCCAGTTACCACCGGGGAGTGGTTTAAGAGGTGGGAACAGGTGGTCTAACAAGACAGAGGAGACCCTTCCTCTCAGGGGGCTCACATTCTAGTTGAGGAAGGACAGACCATAAACAGGTAGATAAATTAGAAAATAGAGCAGGATAGTGACAAGTTCTGTGATGAAACAAAGCAAAGCGAAATTAGGGCCAGAGGGCCAACAGCTGGTCCAGTACAGGGTGTCTCAACCTCGGCACAGGTGGCATTTGGACTGGATAATTCTTTGCTGTGGAGGGCTGGCATGTGCACTGTGGAATGGGCAGTAGCACCCCGGCCTCTGCCCACGAGAGCAGCACTCCCCGTCTGCGACACCAAAAAGGTCTCCAGATATTGTCAAATACCCTCTGGGGGGCAAAACTGCCTCTGTTGAAAACCAGTCAATATGAATTCTAGTAAAAAGAACAGAGAAGATGAAGGGAAAGAAATCATCAGAGAAATAATGTGATAAATTTCCTCAAGCTAGAAAATGTCAGATATATTCTAATGAAATGAGCGCTCACCACAATGAAGGAAGAAGGCTGAGACCTAAACTTTAACTGAGAGATTTCAAAACCCTAAGACTCTAGAAGATTCTGCAGAGACAAAAATACCATTCAGATGGGCCTCTCACTGGCAACACTAAAAGTCAGAGGAGGACAAAACACTTTTGTTTTGTTTTGTTTTAAAGTTTATTTATTTTGAGACAGGGGCACCTGGGTGGCTCAGTCAGTTAAGTATTATTTAAGTGTGAAAGCAAAATTAAAGTATTTTATTACAGTCTGAGAGCATCCCCCACACTCCCACATCTACATGAAAGAAGGGTCAAGGATGTCCTGAAGCAAAGAGGAAATACAAATACAAAACCACTTAGATCTGGGGCGCCTGGGTGGCGCAGTCGGTTAAGCGTCCGACTTCAGCCAGGTCACGATCTCGCGGTCCGTGGGTTCGAGCCCCGCATCAGGCTCTGGGCTGATGGCTCGGAGCCTGGAGCCTGTTTCCGATTCTGTGTCTCCCTCTCTCTGCCCCTCCCCCGTTCATGCTCTGTCTCTCTCTGTCCCAAAAATAAAAAAATAAACGTTGAAAAAAAAAATTTAAAAAAAAAAAAAAAAACCACTTAGATGTGTGATCTAATAGTGGTAATCAAAGAAAGCAACCAAGTGTATAATTTAAGTAATTATTGATGCATAATGCACACTGAACAGTAACATTTCTGGAACTGGAAAATGGGAGGTAAAGACAGGAGAGTAGAGAGGGAACATAATGTCTTTCAGTGGAGACCATCATCACTGAGTAGAACATAAATTCTAAACACTGATCAAAAGCAGTAAGTGTGAGTATCTGTTTTGAGACATTTTTTAAACGTTTGTTAATTTTTGAGAGAGAAAGAGAGCGCGTGTGCAAGCACACATGATGGGGAGAGAGAGACGGAGACAGAGGATCTGAACTGGGCCCTGCGCTGACAGCAGCATGCCCCGTGCAGGGCTGGAACCCACAAACTGTGTCATCATGGTCTGAGCTTAGCCGACTGAGCCACCCAGGCGCCCCCTATGTTGGAATTTTAAACGTTAATTACTAGAAAAAGAGGTAGAGCCTATAGGCTCAGGGGCCAACGGTGGAAATGCCTGCAGGGCCAGAAGGGAGTAAGCGAGCGCGTGAGGCCAGAGTAAGGCAGCACCGGCACCCGCTCGGGCAGAGGTATTTGACTGAATAACTAAACGCTGTGCTAGCCAAACGCAACAGGCTCTAGAAACAAAATCCGTACTCAGGTTGTCACTTTACTACCAACACCTGTTACACAGAAGAGACGAAATAAGGAAGAATCAGCCACGGACATTTACAAGACTGGCAGCAGCCCACGGTTCCTAATACTGAACCGGCAAGAGCAAACCTACACCACAGAAGACCAGAGAAGTCGATCGTAGCACAAGCACGTGATGGAATACTCCAGTGCCGTGAGAACGAACGACTAATAGCTACGCTAATTCACACGGATGAATTCATGAAGGTAACAGAGTTACAGAAGCAAGTCCCCTAAGAACACGAGTCACTCCACAGCACAGCTGGGGGAGAATGATGCCTCGTGTTTGTGCAGCCCTTTCTGGTTGCAAGCATGTTCGTTTACGTAATCTTATTTGGAAGGAGCCCAGCAGAGCTGGCAAGACAAGTTTGATAGCTTCTCCTAAGCTTTTGCTAAGAGGATAAGTAACGTTACGTGGTTTTGCACCAAAAATTCTTTAAAGGCTGGGAATGATGACATTATCCCATCAGCCCTCCGGTGCCCGGAAGGACTTCTCTGCTCTCACGGCCTCTTCCTGCACACTGTTGGGGACAGCCCCCCACAACATGTCCCCTCCTGATGGCTGGAGGACCCTCTGTGCCAGGCACTGGGTGCCAACCTCAGCACCATCCCCGCCCTGTTCACCGATCTCTCTTTTCTGGGGATTCTGGAAGCTTTGGAGACCTTCAGGGAATTTCTTTTTACGCTTTGAGGGATGCAATGGAAAGAAATGGGAATGTGTATAATGCTTATTTTATTTATTTGAAAATCTGTGATGAGGGCGCCTGGGTGGTTCAGTCAGTTAAGTGTCCAACTCTTGGTTTCAGCTCAGGTCATGATCTCACAGTTTGGGAGTTCGAGCCCCATGTTGGGCACCATGCTGACCACACGGAGCCTACTTTGGATTCTCTCTCTCTCTCTCTCTCTCTCTGCCCCTCCCTGGCTCACACATGCTCTCTAAATAAATAAATAAATAAATAAATAAATAAATAAATAAATAAATAAATAAGATTTGTGGTGAACACACATACATCCTGAAAAATGTACGTAACCCCTCATAAGCCGACAGCCTGACATATTCTCACAAACTCAACACACCTCGTGTAACTCAGGAAAGACAGCATCATCAGCACCCCAGAGGCCCTCTCCTGCCTTCTCCTGAAAGGTAGCTGCTAACTGTCCTGGCTTCCAGTGACTGCGAATCGTGTTGTCTGGTTTTGAACTTGATGTACATGGAATCCCGCCGCATGCCCTTTTGTGTCTGGCTTCTTTTGTTCCACCGAGTTACATTGATGAGATTCGCCCCTTTTGCTGCAGCTAGTGGGGGCTGGTTGATTTTCGTTTCTGTGTAGTATCACACTGCATGAATACCCCACACACACTTATCCTGCCTGCTATCGATGGGCGTTGGGTTCCAGTGCAGGGCTATTAAGCACCGTGCCACGATGAATGTTCTCTTGGACGTCTTCAGAGAACACGTGTACACATTTCTGTTATGCGTTCGCCAAGAGGCGAGGCTGCTGGAGGGTGTGCGTGCAGCTTTAGTAGATGCTGCACGACAGCTTCTCAAAAAAGCTTCCCTAATGCTTACTGCTATAGTATCCTCGGACTTGGTTGGTTCAAAGACATAAAACATACGACACAGAACTCAGATTGTCCATAAAAGTAGCATGAGTTGGAGCTCAAGCAAAGAGGCTTCAGGTGCCCAGAGGGACAAATACACCCTCCCGGCAGAAGCCCCGCCCCAGGCCACTCCAGTGCCAGCAGTTAAGGGGAAGTTCACGGACCTAAAGCTGCCCATTCCGGAGCTCAGGTTCTTAGAAATCCCTTTCTCCCCACGGGTGCCCCTCTCCCCAACCCACCCCGCTCTGCCTTTCCGTTCCAGACCTCTGGTTTCAACAGTGGTTCTGTATCCCCATTCGTCCCCGATGGAGCCGCGGTGCTGGACAGGGCCCCCCCAGGGCAGATGGAGCCCACCTAGGCCTTTCCCACCTGCACTGCCCATGTCCTCAGGCTCCAGAGCTTGGGGCATCTTGGAGGTTCAGGTCACAGAAAGGTCTCCAAGTGCTACAGCTACTCACCGGGAGGCCAGGCTCATGGGGACAGAGCAGAGAAGCAGAACAGCCCACAGGCGCTCCTGACTCACCTTCACCCCACGCCACGGGGGCCAGGCTCCATGTCCCTCCTGCCCTTGTGATGAAGCCACAACAAATCTGTGAGGCCTGGCCTGGACGTTGGGAAGGGTCTCAGGCACCTCAGGGTATGTACGGGGGTCCGTGCCCCAGAACACAGCCCACGAGCAGCTCACTTACTGACTCGGTAGCCCAAGCCCTCGGCATGAATCCTCTTGGCCATGAACTGCCCTTCAATCAGTGCTCGGATCTCCACATCCCTGGGGAATGCTGGGACCTGTTCCCAAGAGAAAGCAGGCACAGAGTGAAGATTCCTTGTTTTCCCTTCATTGTGTGTGTGTGTGTATGTGTGTGTGTGCGTGTGCGTGTGTTGTCTTTTTAAATGACAGCCCAGATTCAGAAACCGTGACTCAGACCTCCGGTGCGGCTCAACCAACTAAGCACCTGTCACACAAACACATCACTCACACACGCACACTCCCAGCCTCATGGATGTTCGCTCTGGAGAAACAGAGCATCAGAGGGCTAGTCTCAGGCTGCCAAGGGTTCAGCTCTGTGACCTCAAGTAAGTTACGCAGACCTTGCCGGGGTCTTAAAAACACTGAGGTAATATCGGTACCTGTGTCTCAGGGTGGTTACAATGACCCAATTAGACGGCAGAGTCTGGTCTGGGTGTTTGATACTAAGTGACAGCCTGCAGCTTACGCTGACGACCCACAGCTGCTGATGGGTGTCAACCCAAGCTCTGCCCATGCCTGAGCCCCTGTGACCAGCATAGACCCTGCCTTCTCCCTGTTAGCCCTCGATGGGTTTATGGAAAAGGGAACAGGCATACCTTCTCTGTATCTTCTCTGATCCTTCCTCAGAAAACCGAGATGAACTCCTTCCTTCTACAGTTTATATAAAGCTTCCCACTTATAACCCAATACAGAATGGCTTCATCAGCTACAAATCCAATGCCTACTCTAACTGTAACAGTTACCAGACAGAGTGACTTACTGACCCCACCTAGGGAAGGCCGCAGGGTGGAGGAGAAACAAAACAGCAGCTTCAGGGCCAGGGAGGATTGGGGTTGGAGGCCCCCCTCCACCACCCAGGCCCTGGTGACTTGGGCACATGATTTAGCCTCTCTGGACCTCAAGAGGCTATGAGCAGTAAATGAGGGATATGGGAAACCATCAGCACAGTGCTTGGAGCTAAACAGCCCTCAATAAATGTTAGTGCCTCCCGTCCCAGAGGCTTTCCATCAGGAAGGAATTCCTGATCTGGAGACAGTGTCAGTCCTCGGGGGTGCAGGGTTAAGTCGGCCAAGTCAACAGTCTCTATGACTCTCAGTGACAGTCAGCGTGGACACAGGTGATTTGCACTCTGCTTTCTAAGCATGTCTGCCTTAGATCCTGCTGATTCCCCAGCACTAAAATGCACTCTGGCACATCAAAAACATTTGCTCTAGGGGCACCTGGGTGGCTCAGTCGGTTAAGCGTCTGACTTTGGCTCAGGTCATGATCTCACAGTTCGTGGGTTTGAACCCTGTGTTGGGTTCCATGCTGATGGTGCAAAACCTGCTTGGGAATCCCCCTCTCTCTACCCCTCCCCTGCATGCTTTCTCTCTCTCTCTCAAAATAAATAAACTTAAAAAGAAACTGCTCTAATAATAGATGAGTAAATACATGACGTCCCTAGAGCAGCAGAATCTGATAGGCGATTGTTAAATTTAGTACTCAAAAGTGGAGCCAATTTCTCTCCAATACCAATACCACACGTACCTTGTGGTTTTCTGCACTAAACCTATAGCGCCCAATAATTTCAGGGGTGATCTCCATTACGTCAAAATAAAAACCTGAAACAAGACCGGGAAGAGATTCACTGTCGGGAATCAAAAACAAAAGATAAGCTTCTCAAAGACTTATTAAAGAACAGGGTGAAATGACCCTACATCTGGGTCTACCAGAAGAGTCAGGGGAATACCCTTGGTTCCCGCTCTCCAGCAGGACAGGAAGAAAGGCCCTGAGCTACACTTTCTTAGAGACGGTTTTTCCTACTCTCACCTGCAGCCCGGGCCAGAGGCGGCTGCCCAACCAGCCCTGAAATACCAGCGCAGGTTTGATCAAGGGAGACACGTCTCCTCCCCGCTCAGAAGGCCGGCCACCATTCCTAACAGAACCCTGCATCTGGGACAGAAAGCTACATGTGGAGGACACAATGGGATAGAGTAGGAGCCGTGGCTGCCATCCCTGATGTTGTCACCAGGGCCTCTGCGGGGGACAGAGATGCAGTTATGGCCTGACTTCCACTCAAAGCATGGAGAACGGCCCAACCTTACTCAGATCATGGGGTCTCACACTAGTCTGGAAGGCCCATGGGGCAGAAGGATAGACAGGTAGGGCTCCTCTTGGCTTCTCCATGGCCCTCACCTCCCCATACCCCCGAGGCCCTAGGCCCTGTCCTTTCTGCCAGCAACCGCTGCGCTTCACAGGCCCAGGCATCGCCAAATAGCCTACCCAGGTTCCCGCCGTTCCCCATCTCCGTGGACCGCAGTGCCTCAGAGAACTCACTCCAGGAACAGGCAGCTGACTCATCACGGATCTTCTCTCTCATGAGGGAGCCATTTTTAAAGCTGCAGAAGCACACACACCTCTGAGGGAGGGACCCAGTGCTTGCTGACTGCACCCACATATTTTGGTGAAGAATCCGAGGGAGAAGGGCTGCAGGTCAGGCTGGACCACAAGGTATCGGGCCCAGCAAAGGCCCCTCGGAATTGCCGGGAAACGCACTGGTCTTGGGCTCTTGTGGGGTTGCCACAACCAGCCCTGAAATACCAGGGAGAGACAGGAGCTGTGGCTTGTATACATCATACCACCCGGATGATGGAACAGAGCTGGTAAACTTAATAGACCTATATATTCTCCAATGGTTCCTGGGGCCTAGAGGCTCAGAAACTTCCCTGAGTAGCTTCCAGTGGGTTTCCAAAGGCCTGTGATCAGGGTACAGAGCACACCTCCTCCATGACGACTGTCAGGAGGCAGGATGTGCTTCTTACCATTTGTTGAAGGCCTACCATGTGCTAGGCATGTCATAACAACGCTACGAAGTAAACCTTTTATTCTTCCCATTTCATGAGCAAAGTGTGACTCACATGTGCTGTGGCATCTGCACACAAGATATAGGTGTTGAGGATGGGACTGCAATCTGGGTTTGGGGAGGACTCCAGATGCCGGGTTCTTCCCCACCCAGCTCTGCTGTCAGAAGGACCCAACGAGTCCCGGGGTCTCAGCTGCTGAGCACAATGACTTGAGGGCTCCAGATGGTACCAGACCTGCCCACACCACCCTCCTCCCCACCAAGCCTACCAGAGGAGTGCCATGTAGTGCTGGGAGCCAACGGGGTTGCAGAAGATGTGCCCTTCCAGGGCGGGCATGGGCTCCTGGAGCCAGAGAAACAGGGTGTCGCTGGTGCCCAGGCTGACCTGGGAAGAAACGGGCAGAGGTGAGGCGCCTCTCTGCTCAGCTGTACCAGCCCCGACCCCCATCATGTCACTCCTGATGCCGTCGACCGCTGATTAAATGTCCCTTCCTCGGAGAAACCTCCTTCTGACCCTCCCACATCAGGTAAGTCCAAAGTTAGCAACCAGATTTAGGATCTCATGGAAACTGTAGGCCAATTTCTTAGAATTTAACCACAATTGCATCTAACTAATGGTTTGGGTAACAACTGATTCCCCAATGACTTTCCCACTAGACCCAGAAGGGTCAGACCCTTCTGTCACTGCACCAAGCAAGACTGGCCACTGTTAAGGGGACCTGCCAGCAAAGGCCATGACCTTCTAACAGAGGAGATACGAATAGATCCTGGGGCCTAGGTCTTCCTATCCCCTCCTTCAGCTGCCTTTTGGGGCCAGCAGACCCTCTAATAGACAACAAAGATGATACTGGGGCCCAGAACCCCTGTCCCCTAGGGCAGGAAGAGTTAGCTCCGCCTGTAGGTGTGAGAAGTCACCTTACCGCAATGTCACCTTCTTCCAGCCTCATGCCTGCCAGCGACGCTGAGAATAGGAGGGGAGCCTCTGGTTAGCTGGAGGTCACATGGAGCCACAAAGCAAACCACACTCACCCCCAGGTGGGAGCCAGCGCCTACCTCCCGCCCCAATCCACATGCTAGGGTAGAGGAAGGAACAGGGTGAGTTGAGGGCTCAGGATGGCCCAAGGGAAGGTCCCAGGGGTCAGGGGGTAGAGTCCCTGTGGTCATGCTTCCCAGCTTCTTCTAAAGGGGCCCAAACTCCCCACCATCAGGTGCTCACAAGAGCAAGAACCAAGGGGCCCAAGTCAAGACATCAGGATACACACGGCAGAGTGTGTCACAAGGTGAGGCAGGAGTTGGGGCTTCCTTCCACCCAAGCAGAAGGTAAAGGGGACTGTCCGTCCCCCTTAGACATGAGGCCCCTAAGAGCAATTCTTGTCTGCCTTGCTCACTGATGTACTCTGGAGCTGAAAGGTCTGGCATGCAGTAGGTACTCACTAAATGTCGAGAGACTGAATGAATAAGTGAGTGAAAGGAGATGTGGGAAGGACAGATGTACTCAATCACTTCTGCTGAGTACAACCAGCCATGGGTACTGCTGAGTACAAACACATCCAGTGTTTGGATGTGTCCCCAAACACTGGAAGCCCCATCAGCCTCCACTGTCAAGGACTGGGGAAATAAAGCGGGACGACTGGACCGTAGGCAACCATTAAAATGATACTGCACAAAAAGATTGCCCAGGTTAGTTAAAATAAGATATGTTTACTTATGAGCATAGAAAGAAAGTTGGAAGGATAGCCATCAGAACTGTAGCTGTAGCTATCTCAGGGTTAAGAGATTATGGATGATTTTTGCATCCTTCCTTTGGTTCGTCAGTATTAAAAAATTTTTTTTTCCCGCAGTGAAGAGGTATCCCTTGTAAGAAAAAGAGCACAAGCGTCTGTTAGTCTGTTTGCTTGTTACCCCTGCTGTTTTAATGAGGGAGCAGATAATACATTATTTAAAACACCAGCAGAGCGGGGCGCCTGGGTGGCTCAGTCAGTTGAGCCACTGACTTCGGTTCAGGTCATGATCTCACGGCTCATGAGTTCGAGCCCCACGTTGGGCTCTGTGCTGACAGCTCGGAGCCTGCTTCAGATTCTGTGTCTCCCTCTCTCTCTCTGCCCCTCCCCAACTCATGTTCTGTCTCTCTCTGTCTCAGAAATAAATAAACATTAAATAAATAGATAAAACACCAGCAGACTAAAGGCCAGACTTGGGGAGGAACCGACTAAAGGGCTACCTGCCTGTTCAGCCTGAAACCAAGGTCCAAGAGGAAGGATTGGAAAGCTGCTTTTTTGTCATTCCTGCTCAAACATGCCCAGAAGCTCACTGCAGTGGTTAAAAAGGCCCCTTCTTCCTCCTGACATGCTTCTAGTTGATAGAGGAGATACGAGTATATACACTGCCTAACGAGACTCAGTGAGGTTATTTTCATTCCGAAAGGAAAATAGACGTGGCCCACAAAACTGTAGAATTTTCCTAAATTGGTGCTCATAGACCAACTGTTCTCTGCTCTTCTCTGACCTCCCAACTTCTAGGGCTGATGGGAACTGGCCCTGAGTGGGCCCTGGGAGCCTGGGGCACCAGAACATGCACACTGCAGGCTGGAGATGCCTCTCGACCCAGGGACAGAGCATGGGGCTTCATGCCTCGCCACCGTGGAAATCAGGCCACTGTCTACCAGCGTCTACCTCCCTCCCCTTCACCTTTGGACCAGGAACACTGGGATCCTTCCTCCAAAACCTGGTCTGTTTGGTTCTGTGCTCTGACAACAGGGTTCCGCACGATCGTCTACAGAAATTGCTCAGGGACAGGAAGGGCCCTTGTCTGGCTCTTAGGGATCCCCCCAGATACCAGAGCCACAGCTGTCCCAGGAGAGACAGGTCACAGATGCGGCCACAAGCGTGGCGGGGACGTGCTAGCTGTCCCCTCAGCTCCAGAGCAGACAGGCCAGAAGCAAACTGAGGAACACCATGAGTGTTATTTGTAGCAGTGGCTGAACAGCAGTGACTTAAATGTTTTTTCCTCATCACAAAAATATACACAGACACCGCAGAAAATATGGAATCGAATACTACTGCTAATAATACAGCCACTGTTATTAAGAATGAATTTTAACCAGGGCCATCAGCTCTATTTCGAGGCATACAACTACACTCCTAGGCACACATGCCTCTATTTATTTTTGATGCTCATATCCTGCTCGTCTACACAGCCAACAGAAGGAAAGTACAGGGAGGCTAGTGGGTGTTGAAACCGGGAGAAGGGCTGAAGTCTGAAAATAGAAAGAAATGTGTTTCAAAGGAGAGTGAAATAGAACAGACAGCCACGGGGTGCCGGGGTGGCTCAGTCGGTTAAGCGTTCAACTTTGGCTCAGGTCATGATCTCACAGTCGGTGGGTTTGAGTCCCGCCCTCAGGCTCTGTGCTGACGGCTGGGACCCTGGAGCCTGCTTTGGATTCTGTGTCTCCCTCTCTCTGCCCCTCCCCTGCTCACTCTCTCTCGTCTCCCCCTCTCAAAAATAAACATTAAAAAAGTTAAAAAAAGAAAGAAAGAACAGAGAGCCACGCATGTTCCCTGACCACGGAGGAAAGCAGGAGAGGCTCTACGAAGGGAAGTCAGCCTCCCTTGGACAGCAGACCCTGGTTCTCGGCCACGTTACTTGACCCTCACTTCCTTAGAGCAGGAGCCTAGGAGGGTGATTTAGGGTCGAGTTGCCAGACAAAGAGGAGAACACTCAGTTAAATTGAATTTCAGAGGAACATGCTTTGGGACATACTTACACTAAAAAATCATTTGTGGTTATGTGAAATACAGATATCGCTTATATTACATTATTATTTGTTGTTCCTCTGAAATGGGAGTTACGCTGGGTGTCCTGTACCTGTATTTGTATTTACCTGGCAATCCTAATTTGGTGGCTCGTTAGGGAAAGGGCTGCCGGGGGTGGGGCTGAGGGGCAGCGGTCTGGTGGTACAGTGTGGCCATCTGGCCTTTCTTCAGAGACCTGATGACCCCTCCTGGAGTGGCTGGGGGAGGGAAAGGTGTTCGGATGAGGAATAATTCATATCCATAGAGCAAATGATGGGGAGGAGACCCAAGACCATGTCCCAGAGGAAGGGCTGGAGGAACTGAGATGTTTAGCTTGGAACAGAAAAGGCAGTTGCAAGGGGGGGTGATGGGCAGGACTACCCTCCTTAACCACTGATCAGTTCTCACCTGGGGCGGAGGGGGCAGCCCTCAGCGGCTCCAGAAGGCAGAGGCAGAGGCAGAACCAAGGTGGGGCAGGTACAAGGAGGCAGATTACAGGCCAGCAGTGTGGCAGGTGGCCAGGGAGGAAGGGTTTCAAGAGGCTGGACTGGCCGACATTCTCAAATGGACCCAGTCAGGCTACTTGGGAGAGTGAAATCCTGCAAGGTACTCACCAGGGTTGTCCCCAGTAAAGGCCACCACTTGGCATCCTGGAGGAAATCCATAGCGCTGGACGTAGTAGGAAGAAATGGCTCCCTGAGGAGGAGAAGCAAGTACGCCCTATTGAAGCAAATCCCACCTGTTCACAGCCGTCCAAACCGCAGGTTGCAAGAATGCTACAAGCCCCAGGTCACTGGGCCTGCACTCACATCACTCCCAAGGGATGTCGCAACAGGATGTCCCCTCCTGTTCACGAAAAGCCAGAAGAACCCAGCACAGGCTAGGAACTATAAATTAAAGGTCATCCCACTGCCTTGAACACCACTGGATTTTGAGAGGCAGCTAAAACAAACCAATCCCCATCTTGTACTTTTTCGTAAGCTCCACATTCTGGTATAGCATTAATGGTAAATACATAACCAGTGGACACACAGTAAGCAAATTCACGGAAAGACATAATGCCTTACATACTCATTCTATCAGCCCAGCAATCTGATTAAGAATAGCCATGGGAGGGGCGCCTGGGTGGCGCAGTCGGTTAAGCGACCGACTTCAGCCAGGTCACGATCTCGCGGTCCGTGAGTTCGAGCCCCGCGTCGGGCTCTGGGCTGATGGCTCAGGGCCTGGAGCCTGTTTCCGATTCTGTGTCTCCCTCTCTCTCTGCCCCTCCCCCGTTCATGCTCTGTCTCTCTCTGTCCCAAAAATAAATAAACGTTGAAAAAAAAAAAAAATTTAAAAGAATAGCCATGGGGCGCCTGGGTGGCTCAGTCGGTTAAGCGTCCGACTCCAGCTCAGGTCACGATCTTGCAGTCCGCGAGTTCGAGCCCCGCGTCGGGCTCTGGGCTGATGGCTCAGAGCCTGGAGCCTGCTTCCAATTCTGTGTCTCCCTCTCTCTCTGCCCCTCCTCCATTCATGCTGTGTCTCTGTCTCAAAAATAAATAAACATTAAAAAAAAAAAATTAAAAAAAAAAAAAAAGAGTAACCAAACATGCGGGGCGCCTGGGTGGCTCAGTCAGGTAAGCCACCGACTTCAGCTCAGTTCATGATCTCACGGTTCTGAGTTCAAGCCCCACATAGAGTTCTGTGCTGGCCTGCTTCTGATCCTCTGTCTCCCTCTCTCTCTGCCCCTCTCCTGCTTGTGTGCTCTCTCTCTCTCTCTCCAAATAAACATTAAAAAAAAAAGAAGAATCAACATGCAAATGCAGAGGTCAACTTTCTAGAGAAAATAAACCAAAAAAATGGCAGTGTGGGGGAGGGAACTCCCCTGAGAAGCCTGGCCCCCAAGGCTCCTCCAAGGGCAGCTGTGGGACCAGAGATCAGGGACACCCGCTGGACAGACCCATAGAAAACACAGCTATAAAAGAGACACTTCCCCCCCCCCCCTTTCCCTGACTTTACCTTAGTTCCAAAAGTTTGAAATAAATGATGGGCTTTCCTGGGGCCTAGAAAGAAATTTTGCTCCTTATAGCAAAATTTCAGTCTTACATCAGAATAAGCCATCTCCTGGGAGAGAAATGTCTCAGACCCCGTTGCCTCCAAAAACAGAGCCAGAGTCAGAGTTCGTGTGCAGGTGGCTTATTTGGGAAAGTGACCCCAGAAAACGAAAGGGGACCTGGGGAGGAGGGAGAGGCCACCCAAGGGTACATTGTCAAGCTGGTCACCACTGTGGGCAGCGTCCGAGGAGCCATGTAAAGTATCTGGGGGTTGTCCACCTGGGAATGGGGCGAGGGGCACATCTCCACAGGCAGTCACCCGCTACTGAAGGGTGTCCCGTGGGATGTTAACTCCCTGGACCTCCAGGTTTGCAGAGCACAAACACGGAGTCACAGAAGCCCTGGGCGGAAAGGGAGGGAAATGAGATCCCACCCCGGCAGGCTGCGGCCAGGTGACACTGAAAAGCCACAGCAGCTGGTCAAACAGATGGGTTAGGAGGCTGCAAGGCAGGGCTGGAGAAGTGTCCAATACCATCCATCTCCAGATACCTTCCTGCAAAAAATGTGAAAGCTGCCTGGGCACCACCTTCCGAAGAAGGGATGATGGGAAACACCGGTTCCGCTTGTCCCCGTCCCCCGACCCCCCCATCACGTGGGTGCATCTGTTACAAATGAAAACATGCTTTTCAGAATCGGTTCTTTTTGGTTCCTCAAGCTGCTAGTCTGTGCACGAGCTCCCTCCTGGAGGCATGTGTTCCCGGCATAAGGAAAACAAAGCCTGTTGCCGTGGACAAAACATTGCTTCCCATCTCACACAAAACCAGAAGCCGTGCACGGAATACCAATCCCAGAGGCTGGGCTGTTTCCTGTTGGCCCTTCCTCATTCCTTCTGCTGTGCTTCAGCAAGGCTGGGTCCTGAACTGTCCCCCTTCCGAGGCGGGGGACACCCCTCCCTAAGCTCTGTACATCGGTGCTGATCTCAGAAAAGTGCTTTTGTGGCCGGGACTCTGAACGGGCAGCACAAGTGGCAACCTGATCCGTCTCATCACCCTCCTCAGGCCTCAGGGACCCTTCTCCTTCCTTCCTGACATCCTCAACCATCCAGCCGTTCTGTGTGTTCCTGCCAAAGGGCCCCTGAGGGCAGGGCCCAGCTGTCTACTCCATTCTCCCCACAGAGCAGCCTAGAACTAAAGTCAGTTAACTCGGGGAAACCAAGGCAAATACACCCAGCCAGTGTGTATTCTGAATGGGGGTGTCGTGCTAATGGTTAAATGTTCTTCATCACACCGTTTGTCTTTTCGCTACAGAGTTGTGTGAGTTCTTTAGATATTTTGGATGCTAACTCCTTATCAGATATATGATTTTGAAAAAATTTTTTTAATGTTTATTTTTTGAGAGAGCGAGAGAGAGAGGGAGAGCATGAGTGGGGGAGGGGCAGAGAGAGAGGGAGACACAGAATCTGAAGCAGGTTCCAGGCTCTGAGCTGTCAGCACAGAGCCCGACGTGAGGCTCCAACTCATGAACCATGAGATCATGACCTAAACCAAAGTCGGACGCCCAACCCAGTGAATCACCCAGGTGCCCCCAGATACAGGATTTTTATGTATATTCTCCCATCCCATAGGTTGCCTTTTTGGTTTTCTGAAGTTTATTTGAGAGAGAGAGAAAGAAAGCACGGGGAGGGGCAAAGAGAGAATCCCAAGCGGGCTGTGTATCTCCAACACAGAGCCCCACAAGGGGCTCAAAATCACGAATGGAACCGTGAGATCATGACCTCAGCCGAAATCAAGAGTCAACCGAGGGACCCAGGCCCCCGGCCTCTCAGTTTTGTCGGTGGTTTCCCTTTGCTGTGCGGAAGCTTCTAAGTTTGACATAGTCCCACTTGCTTTTCTTGCCTTTGCTCTTGGTAGCAAATCCCCAAAATCATCACCAACACCTGTTTTTCTCCAGGAGTTCCATGCTTTCAGGTCTTCCATTCAAGTCTTTGATCCATTTTGAGCTCATTTTTGTGTGTGTGGTGTAAGAGTGGTCCCGCTTCATCCTTTCCCATGTGGCTGCCCTAAATGTTTTTGATATTGCCCTTGGGACCAAGAACTATCCTGAGCACTTTAAATGCATCAGCTCACTTACAGCGCACCTGGGTGGCTCCGTTGGCTGAGCGCACAGCTCTTGATTTCGGCTCAGGCCATGATCTCGCGGTTCGTGGGTTCAAGCCCTGCATCCATGCTAACGACGTGGAGCTTGCTTGGGATTCTCCCTCCCTCTCTCTCCGCTCCTCCCCTGTTTGTGCTCTCTCTCTCTCTCTTGAAATAAATAAACTTTAAATGCATCGACCTGTTTATTCTGCACATCAGTCTGACAACATAGAAAGTATCATTATTCCTTCAGGAACAATAGAAATGAGGAAACAGAGGCACAGACTAAAGTCACAAAGCTGGCAAATGGCAGAGACGACATTCCAGCCCGGGCAATACGGTGCCAGGGACTGCGTTCTCCGTAGCTTCCTGGCACCTCTTTGTATTTACTCCTACTCTCTGCCTCCTTCAAGCTTCAGAGGTGGTTCCTACCCCAAGAATTTCAGCATTCTGTGTATTTTTTCCTAACGTACGCAATCACCCACAACTTATACCTTCAACTTTTCTTCCTATCCTAATAAATTTCTAGCAGAATTTTCCTAAGTCCCCCTACCCCACACCTCACCGCCACGAGGCAGTCATATATACCTGCACCTGAGTACCTGCTAAATGCAAGGCACTGATCAAGACATTCGGCTTTGACTTATGTCAAACGCTTCTCTTGTACACTGCTTTCCCCGGTAGCTGCCAGCTCTTAAAGGAGCCATGCCGCCGGAAAGAGGACCTACCACAACGGAGCAGGACGGTACCGGTGAGCCAAGCTTCTCCTCTAAATGAGGAGCACAGGCAGCAAGGCAGACCCGCGACCAGACTTTGTCCTTGATCTGCAACAAATTCATTCCAGAACCTAAGGGAATGAAGGAAACAAGAAACAGAAACATCTTTAGAAAGGACCTTTTGGGAAAATGTACCAGTGGGGCAGAAGGCCAATCATTCTCTTGCAGCAAACTTACACTTGGACCTCTTCCCACCGGAACGTATACGGTGCGCCTGGGTCATTACGGAGCTGGCAAACATGAGGTCCGCGGGGGCCCTTGGAAACACACGGCCCCACCTCCTCCGCATATCCCTCATGGGCTCGAGCTCCACCATTAGCCCGCAAATCTGCAGCCCTAAGACCCGACAATACGTGGACCAGGCACTGTTCTTTGTGTCCCCTGGGTTCAAGGTGTCTGCTTGGAGGCAGCCCTGTGCTGATGTGGGTCAGCCCTCAGGATTTCCCAATCACATCTAACTTATCGAGGGAAGCTAAGCCTGTCTGAAAACAATCTACTGCTCCCGAGGCTTTCCTGAGGACGGCGAGGGGGAGACGAGCCAGAGCACAGGGGGAGGCCTCCCGTCTTCCTCCTCCCCTGGGTCCAGGCAGAGGCACAGAGACATCGGCCGGGATGCTAATGGAGTCATGCACCCAGGTGAGGAGGTCAGACCACAGGTAAATCAGGGGGTGACCTCTCAGGGGGGTGAGGACAGCGGCGTGGAGGGTCCGGCTGAGGCTGAAAAACGCGAACCTCTGGACCGCCCCGGGAGTGGGGCTGTGACTTTCCCCCCCCGCAGCACAAACAGCCCCAGGGGAGGTGTGGCGAACACAAGTGGACACATGCTGTTCCAGGCTTAGGGTTCTGCTGGGCTCACTTCTCCGGAGCTACCTGTGGGAACCTTCTCTTCTCCAGATTGTGAGTGAAGCTGGGGGACCGGCTTCCTCTCCCTGAACACTAGAATAACAGCTGGCATACGACAGCACTCAAACACTCCAGATGCAGTCCCAGTAGGCTCTGAGCATTCCAAGACTCCTCTGAAGCCACGTTCATAGGCCTGGGCTCTTGCTCTGCGTTCTGGTCCCCTCTTCTGTTGGCAGGCCTTGCAGCCCGGCCTCATGCAACAGTGCCTTCGGCAGCCTTGTCCCAGCTTTCCTTCCTCCCTGGCATCACCCGCGGTTATTTCGGGCAAGGTTTTGGACTCCAGAAGCTCACCACTCTCTTGCGTTCCCCAAGAAACAACTCCTGGGGGGAGCCAGGCTCCAAGATGGCTCGTGCTCAGCCCTGAGCCCTGGTGTTCACACCTTGTGAGGTCCCTGTCTTCCTATACCTGGGGAGGTCTGTTGTGACCAGTAGGGTGGGGCAGCAGGGACGGTACGACACTTCCAAGACTAAGGTGTAAAAGCTTCTGCAGCTTCCGCTTGACTGCACTCTCCTCTCATCCCTCACCCGGGGGGGGAGGAGGGGGATCCAGCTCCGGTGTGGTGAGTGGTCCTATGGGAGGGCCACATGGAGAGGAACACAGGCCGCAGACCAGTCCTGTCTGGAGCCCTGGAAGTGGATCCTCCAGCCCCGGTCAAGCCTTTACATGACTGGTCCTGGTTGCCAGCCTGAATGCCACCCCATGAGAGCCCCTGAGCCACACAAGCCAGCCAAGCTGCTCCAAGATTACAGACCTGCGGAAATTCTGTGAGATCATCAACACTTGTGGTCTTCGGCTGCTAAGCACCGGGGACACTCATTACACAGCAGAAGACAATATGCTCCCTTCTCGGCAACAGACGACAGGGCTAAAAGACTAGCACCCAGCCGGGTGGACGGGGCTCACGCTGCCCACAGCCCCACATGT
The DNA here is from genome assembly GCF_022079265.1 of Lynx rufus. NCBI lineage: Eukaryota > Metazoa > Chordata > Mammalia > Carnivora > Felidae > Lynx > Lynx rufus. Next base: position 6,450,910 of record NW_025814867.1, on the reverse strand, counting down.
GCACGTGCACACGGAACAGGCCAGCGCCAGGACTCTGAAGGCTTACCATCACTGCAGTCGATAGGAGAGTAAGACCCAAGGAACAGGGAGGCAGCAAAGCTACTGACCAAAGAAATTCTCTGTAAAAGGAAGAAACAGTCAGCTAGGACTCATTTCCATAAGCCACCGAATCCTCTGATGCGCACAACATGAGAAGAGCTTTCAATTGAGGAGGGAAGTGGAAACTTGGAGCAAGGCGCCCAGTAGTGGTAGTGACTGAGTATCTTGGGTACTAGAACATCTGAGTATCTGGATCACCAAGACTCCTTGGGAGAGCACCTCACGCTGCCGTTTCTGTTGGGCCATAGAACTCAAGTCCGACAAAGCAAAAAAGCAACAAGCCCTATGAAAAAGCCGTGCTTAGGGAAGTGGCTTTTCTACCCAGAATCCAGGAGGTGTGATGCCCGATCTCCTTCCTCCATCCCTGTGGTCTTTATATCTAAGTCACAAGGGAAGGGGGGATGTGTGGCCACAGGACTCAGAACCAACAAAGACACCCTCGGGGGTTCAGAGCAACTTAAGCGAAAACCAGTCCCTCAGGAGATGGAGGACTGATAATGGATTTCAAATGTTGGCCTGGGGGTCTGTGCTTCCACATGGGAATCGCCGGCCCTTGGACCACTGCAGAGAATGCCAGCACCTCCTGTCCCCTGTCCCCCCTCAGGCCACCTTGGTTCCACACGGAATCTGGAGAGGGTTTTACATCTCTGCCCTTCCCCTCCTCCCCGAAATCTACACAGCACATGCTGCAGAGTAATCTGGAACCCTGAGTCATTAAATAACAAACCGGATGCCGTTAACTCCCAAGATTAAAAAGGCACTTTGGTTGAACATTAGCTGATCGTTTTCTAATTATTCAGAGACGAAAATCACTAGCCAAGGTGTCAAGGCTGCTTCTCAGGCGGCATTAAGCGCCAGCTCTCGGCGACCGTGGTCCAAGGAATGAATCTGAGTTTCTGGGACACAGGCTCCGGTTGAAGGGCCACAGCTAGGGAGGGGTTCAGCTTTCCACATTTCTGGAGAAAACACTGAGCCCACACCAATCAAGTGCCTGGTAGCCATTTCCATGCAGGAAACTGAGAAGACGGAGACTAAAGGGCACCTGGAACTCCTACTCAGGTGGCCGGAGAAGACACCAATCCCCACTGCTCCCACCTTGCCCCTGCCCCCTGGGGTCAAGAGAGGCCCTGACTTCTCTTTCCCAAGATTCCATTCATTCCTTCCTCTTTGGAAACAGCTCGACAATGAGAAAAAAAAAAGCCAAACTGAATATATCATTTTCAATGTCTGCTAATGCATGCTTTTGGCCAATGCGCGCGAGATGTATTTACACTAAAGGTAAGTATCATAAAAGGAATTCAACTGTGACTGAAATCAAAGAGGAACGTTGAACCGACCTCCGTGTGTGAGTAGGCCTCGGGGTTCTGCTGGTAAATCTTTGCGATCTGGTTTCCCGTAAATCGCTGCAGAGAAGAGTGCAAATTCTTAAAAATCCATATCCTATGTGCAATGATCGGCTCTCACAAAGTGAGGTTAGCGTAGCATGCTCTGGATATTAGTACAATGGAAGCTTTCTCAAGGCCTCGACTCCAGAAACGTTTGCTGAACACCCTCCAGGAATAAGCCTCGCTCCTCACCCGCAAGGTGAGGGCGACGCTGACCAAGAGCGCCTGCGCAGGGTATTTTCCCCACCCTCCCCCCCCATTGTTCTCAAGGCAGGAGGGGTCACATGACTCCAGCTGCGCCAATCGCAGCCGGCCCTGGAAGGGTGGCTGAAGGCAGCGGGAACCGAAGCTGGCTTTTTGCTTTTTTGGAACTTTTCCAGGCGCTGCCTTACATGCACTGACTCCTCTCGGGTTCAAAACTGCTCGAAGTGTGGGTGCTATTTTTGGCCCCTGCTTAGAGGCTGAAGCGGAGGTGCCATGGTCGCCCCCGTACAGGGCCGCTCCACACGAGGAGCACAGCCACGTCCACGCCTCAGCTCCCTTCTGCGAAAAGGGCAACAGGAGGTCCGTCCTGGCTCGCCAGCAGCAGAGGGAGGCAGGACAACCGGGAGCAGACCCAGGGGCCAGACACCCACGTGTCTCCTGTGATTCCCCTGGGGGTGGGTCTGCAGCTGTGTCCTCCCAGACACCCAGGGAGAAGGGACCAGAAAGGACCAGAGCCAGCAACCGGACCTTCCTCCCGGGACCAACCCTAATGCCCAGCCCGTGGCAGGTGCCGCGCACCTCGTAGGCCCGGGAGCCTGTGAGGCAGCTGAGAGCCTGAGCGCCGCCCACCGCGGCCTCCAGCTGGCGACACTGGTCTGTGGTGCTGGAGTCCATCCACACCGGGCTGTCGCTGATGGAGAAACAGGCCTGGAGGGGAGGAACAAAGGCGCAGGCTGGAACGATGCCTGCTGACTCTGGGAGCCACCCTGCCCTTGGCGGTTACACTGCCAATCACGGCTGTGATTGCATGTGACCTCCCTGCATGTGACCTAGGAAGACCCACGGGCAAGCCCTTCCTGCCCAAATCTTGGCCTGGCTCCGCGGGGTCTCTCCCCAGAAAGCTCAAGGTTGAAGGTTCTAATAAGGACACCTGAGCACTGCAGGCAACGCTAGAGATGAGCAGCCAAGTGCAGTGTCACGGAGGCATCTGAAGCTGGGAGGCGTGGAGAAGACACAGCCTGCCTTCCCAGCATCACCAGGAGGCAGCACGCCCCATGGGGAGATCCCCGAACGGGGAACTAGCCAGAGCCATGCCAGACCGGAAGGGACCCTCGATGAGGACTGTTGGCACCCCACCCTCTGTTCAGACACCAGGGATACCCATTGGGGGGCAGGGCAGGGCAGACCATGTTCACAGCACTATTGCCCGAGCCAAGTTCCTATACCCTTGACAATGCACGAAAGCCCCAGACTTCAGGGCCTACAGGGGCTTGGGCCCTTCACCCCACCCCACAGAATTTTCTCAGACTCCCACAACATGGCCACGGTTACCTGCAGCTGCTTATGTAACGGGAGGTCTGGTGACAGGCTTCTCAGCACCTGGCTGGCCCCAGCCTTCCAGTATACACTTCCATGTTGCTGTCGAGGGAAAACGCACGCACACGTTCACGCGGCTACACACCGTTACCACTTTGGAGACACAGAAAGACTGCAGACCACACCCCGAAAGAAACGGGCTCCAAGCCTGCCCCTGCCACTTCTTCGTCACAGAACTCATCACCTTTGTGAGACTTGGTTGTCATTTCTAGAAAATGAGAGCTCTGCCCTGTTCGCCTCAAAACTTACAGGAAGGGTCCGAGCAAGAATTATTGGTCTGGATTTTGGTAATTCTGTAAAGTTGTATTTAAATATGTTGCTCATAATATTATCTGAAATTCACGCCTTCACTCACTCACCCATTCATTCATTCAACAGACATTTATTGAGCACCTAGATCATGCCAGGCAATGAGACAGATGAATAGGACAGTACTGTCCCTATTCTCTTGAACTGGGGTTGACGCAGGGAAAAAGACACAAACAAACAATTATAAAACCCCATGGATGTGCAGTGGCAGGCCAGCGAGAACACAGAGGAGGGGCATCTAACCAACTGGGGCACTCATGGGTAGAGGTGGACATGATTAGTAGGAAAGGAGCTGAGAGCTGAGTGTGTGGGTGTCCCATGCAGAGAGCAACCACAGGTGAGAGGTTGGCAGGCGTGAGGAATGGTGGCATTCTTTTTATTTATTTATTTTTTAAGTTTATTTATTTTGAGAGAGAGAGAAAGCATGAGTAGGGGAGAGGCAGAGAGAGAGAGAGGGAAAGAGAGAGAATCCCAAGCAGGCTCTGCACCAGCAGCACAGAGCCCGACACGGGGCTCGAACCCACAAACCACCAGATCACGACCTGAGCTGAAGTCGGACGTTTAATCACTGAGCCACCCAGGCTCCCCGGAATGGTGGCATTCTAAACAGTGGGCTGGGTCTCGGGTGGGAGGTGGTGGGGACAGCCTGAGCACCAGGGCCTTGACGTCCGTACTCAGGAGGCTGGGGTTTATCGGGGGGGTGTGGGAACTCTGGATTAGCAGGGGAGTGACGTGGCCAGGGCTAAATGTATGAAAGGGTTTGGGGGAGTCACAAAGAAGGTATAGGGGAGGCAGGGAGGCTGAAGCAGAGACCCAGAGAAAAATCGTAGACGTTCGGCCTGGGGCAACAGAGGCAAAATTGGAGAGAAGGTGTGGTAGATTCAAGAGTCATGTAACAAATCAATGGGACACGGGGACCCCCTTGGACACGGGGTCAAGGATGATGGGTGGGTCGTGGCCCTGGGGAAAGACAGACCACTCAGTCTAGCACAGAGGTTGGGATACCTGGCCATGGGGCCGGGGGATGCCCAGGAGGGAGAGGGTGTCCCAGCCTGAGGTTTAGGTAAGAGCAGTAGATGAGATCACTCAGAGAATCCATGTAGTTTAACAAGGACAGGAGCAATAAATTCCTGTCGGGTTAGGGAGAGAGAGGGGGAGAGAGAGAAGGTGGCTTTAGAAAACTCAGTAAGCACTCTCTGATGAGGATGTGAAAACAGGCTAATTAGGCATGGAGCAAAGTGATTCAGAGGATACGGCTCAACTTGGGTCCTGACTCCCCCTCCCAGCAGCTGTGTGACCTGGGGTAGGTGACGTCACCCCTCTGTGCCTCTGGGTTCCTATATAAATGGCAATGATAATAAAAGCAGTAGCTAGGGGTGCCTGGGTGGCTCAGTCAGTTGAGTGTCCAACTCTGGATTTCAGCTCAGGTCACGATCTCATGGTCTGTGGGATCCAGCCCTAAGTCAGACTTCGTGCTGACAGCACAGAGCCTGCTTGGGATTCTCTCCCTCCCTCTCTCTCTACCCCTACCCCACTCACGTGCATGATCTCTCTCAAAGATTAATAAACTTTATTTTTTAAATGTATTTGTGTTATTTATTATTTTTTATGTTTGTTTATTTTTGAAAGAGAGAGCACGAGCCGGGGAAGGGCAGAGACACAAGGGGACACAGGATCCAAAGCGGGCTCTGTGCTGACAGCAGGGAGCCCGACGTGGGGCTCGAATTAACAAACTGTGAGATCAAATCATGATCTGAGCTGAGGTCGGGCATTTAACCCAGGTGCCCCTTAAATTTATTTAAAAAATTTTTTTTAACGTTTATTTATTTTTTTGAGACAGAGAGAGAGCATGAACAGGGGAGGGTCAGAGAGAGGGAGACACAGAATCCGAAACAGGCTCCAGGCTCTGAGCTGTCAGCACAGAGCCCGACACAGGGCTCGAACTCACGGACCGCGAGATCATGACCTGAGCTGAAGTCGGCCGCTTAACCGACTGAGCCACCCAGGCGCCCCTTAAATTTATTTTTAAATGCTTATCTCCTTTTGAGAGAGAGAGAGAGAGAGAGAGAGAGAGAGCTCGAGCAGGGGAGGCACAAAGAGAGAGGGAGACACAGAATCTGAAGCAGCCTCTAGGCTCTGAGCTGTCAGCACAGCACCCGATGCGGGGCTTGAACCCATGACCCATGAGATCATGACCTGAGCTAAAGTTGGATGCTTAACCCACGGAGCCTCCCAAGCACCCCTAGAAGTATAATTTCTAACTTTGTTTCTGCTTCCAGGAAACACAAAGGCAATTCTAGTGCTCCAAAGCAGGCATCCTAAATGCACGGCAAACGCCTCCCCCCCACCCCACCGGAGGACCTCTATCCGGTTCTGCCTGACCCAGTGTCCTGTTCCGTATAATGCTTCACAGTACGAACTGCCTCAGATCCTTCAGCAAGGAGGCAAGCTATACATCCTCCGAGGTAGGAGGGCGTTAGGGGTCTCTACCAGCAACAGCAGGGGTGCAGTGGCTCTCAAGGACAAGCATTCCCTCCAGGGGAGCCCCACACCACTGCCCCACAGCCGCCCCGCACGCCCCATGGAGGCTGCTACATACAAACCTGGCCGGCCCCAGACAGGGCGAGGACTTGAGAGAAGTCAAAGCCCGAGGCCTTCATCCTCTCCAAGATGATATCCAAAGCCTGAGAAGACAAACAGAGCCCACCGTGACTGTCCTGAACCACTGAGTCAGGCAAGCCCACGAGCCTCCACACTGAAACCTAAGTGTTCGCCATCACCCTGGAGATGAAGAAGAGCTGATGGCCTGGGATACGTAGGCACTAGAATAATTAACCAAAGTAGAGATCAACCAAACGAAAAGGTGAAGTAGGGTAAACATAGTTTAAATGGACGGAATCAGAAACCACTGGTCCTCAAATTCTGCTTCTCCGATTTGTGACTTCCAAGCACTTGGTAAGAACAAGGTGGATCATACTGTGGTTTCTTTTCTCTGCATTTTCAACCCACCGGACCAGTGGTCTGACTTCACTGCAACAGAGAAGTGAAGAGTGACGTAGACGGCCCCGTCAGAGTGGGGACCAGGCCTAGACTCCCCACGTCCAGGAGCACCAGGCTGGAAGGAGTAGGTGGAGATGGTCGCCACTTGTCCCAATCCCCGTTCCACCCTCTACCATCTGGGTGCAATCTTCTTTTTTTGCAAGACCCAAGCGTGGGATAAACGGTGCTGCCCAGAAGAGCCTGACACTTGCCCTAAGGTTTCAGGGCAGGATTAGAGATTCACCCCAGGCTGCAATTCCCTTGAGGACAGAGCAGCCCCTGGAGCTCTGACCCAACTCTGACCCTATGCTGGGAGGGCTCCTTTCGCAGCCCTGGCTGTGGCTGCCAACTTGGCCCCCCTGGCCAAACCTCAGGCAGGGAGTGGGGCACCCCTGGAGCGGGGATTGGCAAAGCCAGAACAGGTCCAATCCTGACGGGCCTGCTCACGACTAGAAATCACGCGGCCCCACCCCCAAGCCTGGCTCTCTATCCAGTGCCCACTACCCCAAGTTAAAGCCTTGGCCTATCAGAAGCCCCCAGCATTATCAGTAGAACCTCTAGATCGACTCTTGCCCGTCACGCCCACCGTCCCTTGGTCTGGGGCTCAGCCCTAACAAGTACATTCTGGCTGGCCTGTCTGCTGGAAATCTGTCCTTTACCCCAATCCTCCAGTATGAGTCAGGGTCAAGTTGATAAAATGTTTAAAAATCACACCAATCGTCCTAACAGAAAGAATTCAGTATAGGGAATTAATTGCTTAGACCAGTGTTGGAGGCCTGAACAAGCTTTGGTGGACACATTAAGGACGGCCTTTAGCTGGCTCCCAGTTGTAGGGTCTTGGGACCCCTGAGGCAGACTCCAGCCCTATTATGCTGGTCTGTACTGGCCACACGCCTGGTCCTGTGGCTTCACGGGTTGCCCATATTTGGCTACAGGTATCTTCCTTTCTTGCTGGTCCTGAGCAGGCAGGCCTGTCTTGGGGTCCAGCGGAACCTGACTGGTCAGGTCATAAGCCACCGTTGAGAAGTTCCCCTGCTTCAAGAGCTGAGGATTCTGGGGGCTGAGCACGAAGACACCAGTGCTGTGTCTGGATCTCGGGGTAAAAGGGAGGCCACAGGGCCTGCCTGCAGAGTGTTTGGCAAAGGTTTGGGAAGGCGGCATTCTGAAGATGCTTACTCACTGGCAGGACTTGCCAAGTTCTCAGCACCAGACCTACAAGCCCTGTGCGTGTCCTCTTGGCTCAAGAGGACCAGTTGAGGCTGAGTCTAGCCTTAGGAACCATGCAGACTCCATTTCCCAGTGAGAACCTGGTCTCAACAGAGGGCTTCCCAGTAAATCAGCAAGTCCGCCAGTGAGACAGGCTGGGGACAGGAGAAGGTCAGGGATCCCTATGCTTACCCGGACCCACATCAGGACTGGAGATGTCACTGTCAGCCCATCCTCGTGAACGTGAACTCCACCCTGAGTCCTACAAGGAGAATAAGACAGTGTCGGCAGAGCCTTGGGCAGGGGCGCAGTGGGGGGCAGACCCCGGATCCCTCCAATGGAAGAAGAAATGCCCTTTCCCCAACCTCGATGGGAACAAGACTGAACAGTGCTGGCAAGATGGAAAGAGAAGTCCCAGCAATTGCTCAGTGGTGATGATTCTCAGGAGACACCAGCAAAAATGTGCCTTCTAAAGAGGAAGGACTCACCCTGGAAGGCAGGCATGGCGTCACTTGGCACTGTGGCCACGAGGGAACTAGCAGGCGCAGGGCTGGATTAAAACCCTCCCAAGCCCACTGGGGTAGGCATGTGCTACAGAAGTGCTGTGTCTGCGGGAGAACTTCTTGGCTCTCAGACCAGGGAGTCCTTGGATTGCAAGCCTGGAGAGTTAGCTGCCTGGGCCCCTCTCCAAAATCCAACCCTTTCAACTATGAGTTTAGAAAAAAAAAAAAACAAAACTCAAAACGAAAACAGGCTCCAAATCCATACCAAGATACTATTAGATAACCATGTGATCCAGACATTCTATGCCTAATTACCAGCCAAGAGAAATGAAAGTATACGTTCACAGACAGGTCTGTATACAAGTTTTCATAGCAGCCTTATTTGTAACAGTAGAAAACTGGAGTCAGCTTAGGTATCCCTAAGCAAGTGAATGGATAAATTGTGGCGCGTGTGTTACACACACCAGCAGGGAGATGAATCTCCAATGATCGTGCTGAGTGAAGGAAGCCAGACACAAAAGAGTACATATTACGTGATGCCATTTATATAACTTGCTAGAAAATGCAAATCCACCTGTTTTGTGGTTTCCCAAGTCCAGTGGGGGAGGAAAGGACAGAATGCAAAGGGGCACAAAGAATCTTAGGAGTGATGCAGATGGTCTGTATCTTGACTTTGGTGGTACTTTCACAGCTATAGGTCTGCCTCTATCAAAAGGCACTGAGATTGTACATTTTAACGGATGCCCTTTTTTTGTACACAAGTTATACTCAATAATACTGATATTTTTAAAAAGATACTGTTAGGGAAAAAAGTGAAAAAGAGCAGCAAACTTTCCCATAGACAAAAGGGGCGTTCAGGTGGCTCAGTCAGTGAAGCAATGACGGCTCAGGCCATGATGTCATGCTTCATGAGATCGAGCCACACGTCGGGCTCTGAGCTGACAGTGTAGAGCCTGCTTGGGTTTCTCTCTCCCCCTCACTCGCTGATGCTCTCTGACTCTTTCTCAGAATAAATAAACTTAAAAAAAAAAAGAAACTTGTTGGGGCGCCTGGGTGGCTCCGTCGGTTGAGCATCTGACCTCGGCTCGGGTCATGATCTCGTGGTCTGTGAGTTCGAGCCCCACATCAGGCTCTGTGCTGACAGCTCAGAGCCTGGAGCCTGCTTCGGATTCTGTGTCTCCTTCTCTCTCTGCCCCTCCCCCACCCATGCTCTGTCTCTCTCTCTGTCAAAAATAAATAAACTTTAAAAAAAAAAAAAAAAACTTGTCGGGGCACCTGGGTGGCTCAGTCAGTTAAGTATCTGACTTTTGATCTAAGCTCAGGTCATGATCTCACAGTTGGTGAGTTCTAGTCCCGCGTTGGGCTCAGCACTGATGGTGCAGAGCTTGTTTGGGATTCTCTTTCTCTGCCATCTCTCTCTCTCTCTCTCTCAAAATAAATAAATAAAGTTAAAAAAAAAAACTTGTTAAAAAAAATCACACATTACATAAATTCCTTTATAAGGAATGTTCAGAATAGGCAAACCCATAGAGACAGAGTAGACTGGTTGCCAGGACTGTAGGAGGAGAGATAGGGAGTGACAGCTAATGGATACAGGGCTTCTTAGGTGATGAAAACGTTCTAAAATTAAAGAGGGGAGACTGTTACATAGTTCTGTGAATATACTGAAAACCACTGCACTGGACATTTCATTTCTTTCTTTCTTTCTTAAGTAGGCTCCACGCTTAGCATGGAGCCCAAGGCGGAGCTTGAACTCACGACCCTGAGATCAAGAGTTGGATGCTTAACTGACTGAGCCACCCAGCTGCCCCCTGAATTGTACATTTTATTTATTTATTTTTAATTTTTTTAATGTCTATTTATTATTAAGAGACAGAGAGACACAGAGCATGAGCATGGGAGGGGTAGAGAGAGGAGACACAAAACCCAAAGCAGGCTCCAGGCTCCGAGCTGCTAGCACAGACCCCCGACGCGGAGCTCGAACTCGCAAACTGAGAGATCAGGACCTGAGCCGACATCGGTCGCCCAACCAACTGAGCCACCCAGGCGCCCTTTGTACATTTGAAAAGAGTGAATTCTTTGGTATGTGAATTCTGTCGCAAGAGCTTTTCTTCTCCTTTCTTTTCTTTTCTTCTTTCTTTCTTTCTTTCTTTCTTTCTTTCTTTCTTTCTTTCTTTCTTTCTTTCTTTCTTTCTTTCTTTCTTTCAGGCTATGATGAGGGATTCTCTGTATTAGTTCCGGAAAAAACATTTCCATGGCTTGATACAGAGGAAGTTTGCTTCTCACTCCTGTAAAGCATAATCAGTGGCATGATAGGGATGAGGAGGGGGCTCTGTCCCCTGCAGTTATTCAGGGACCCAGGAGGACGACAGCAACTCTCATCTTCCAACTGGTTTCCAAGGGCGCCCTGGCCACTCGCATCCAGCCGTAGAGCCGAGGAAGGAACAGAGCAGAGGATCGCGGTGGGGGCTGTACGGATGGGTTGCAGTGGGGGCTGTATGGATTACGTCTTACAGACAGGCCTGTTGACCTTCTCCCAGTTAGGACTCAAGTCACACAGCTGAACATAACTGCCAGGAAGACAGGAGTATACTCAGGAGGAGAAGGAAATAAGTCTAGTAGATCGCTGGTCAGTCTCTGCTACAAAATTCCTCATGTGCATTAGTAAAAAGATACGACAGTTAGAAATAAGTTTACAATTATATGTACCAGGTGGTTTGGTCTTGTCACAAACCACTTCACAACTAAGTGGTCTGAAACTACCGAGCTCATTTAGCTCACAGTTCTGTCGGTCACCGGGCTGGGCTCGGCCAGGCTCACCCATGCATCTGGGATCGGGTGTGAGTAGCTACAGGGCTCCGTTTCTGGAGACTGGCTGCCCCTTCTCTTGGCTGGGATCTGGGGGCGATTTGGCCACGTGTCTCCCATTCTCCAGCAGGCTGGCCTGAGCTTGGTCACGTGGGGGCTAGACAGGGTCCCAAGAATGAGAGCAGAAGTCAGCAAGGCCTTCTTGAGACTTAGGTTTAGAACTGGCACAATGGTACTTCCTTCACATTCTCTATTGGTTAAAATCAACAGGTCAGGAAACGACTCCATCTCTTGACTGAAGGAGGTACCAAGTCACATAGCCAAGGGCCTGGGGAATAATGGTCTTTTCTGCAATATATCCCAACATGCACAATCCACATGTCAAATATATTAAAACACACGTGAAGTACAGGCACCTTGGTGGGTCAGTTGGTTGGGCATCCGATTTCGGCTCGGGTTCACGATCTTGTAGTTTGTGGATTTGAGTCCCACATTGGGCTCTGCGCTGACAGGGCAGAGTCTGCTTGGGATTCTCTCTCTGCCCCTCCCCCACCTCTTCTCACTCTCTCTCTCACTCTCCCTTTCAAAATAAATAAATCAACAAAAGAAAATACATGTGAAGTATTCAAAAGAAGCCCCGGACAAATGGAAACACAAAACGCACGCTTAGCTAGGAAGACTCAATCTCACAAAGCTGTCAATTCTCTGCAAGTTAACTTATAAATGTAATATGATCTCAATAAAAATATTAACAATTTTGCTTTCTGGAACCTTAAAAGCTGATTCTAGAGTACATTATCAAAAAAGAACAGGAGGGGTACCTGGGTGGCTCAGTCGGTTGAGCGTCTGACTCTTGATTTCAGCTCATGTCATGGTCCCAGGGTCATGGGAGTGAGCCCCATGTTGGGCTCTGTGCTGAGCATGGAACCTGCTTAAGATTCTCTATCTAAAATTAAGGGCGGGGGGGGGGGGGGAAGAAGAAGAAAGAATGGCTGTGGAAACTGAGAATGAAGAACAATCAAAGGGGACCAACAATTCCAGATATTAAATCATATTGTAAAGCGAGAATAACTAAAACAACATGTTACTAGCTCATGAACAGACCCACCAATCAATGGGCCAAAAGAAAACACTCAGAAAAAGACCTAAACACACACAGAAATTAGCATATAAAGCTGGCATCTCAAACACAGACTTCTAAAAAAAGGTGTCAAAACCACTGGAGAGTCATCGGGAAAAGACTGAAGCTGGAAATAAACGGCATGCCATGTACTTAGATAAACTCCAAATATTTTTATATAAAACTGACTCTTACAAGAACCAGAAGAGAACAGCGGTGAATTCCTTCACAATCTTGGAATGAGGAAGGCCTTTGAAACTCTGACTCAACATCTAGAAGCAACAGGAAAAGACTGAGAAGTTCGGTGGCACAGGAAACAAAAGCCCATGTGTGGCCACAACCCAGTCGCAAATCAAAACAAACAAAAATCTGGGGAACCTATTTGCAATTCATTTAACGAGGAGATCGTTCCTCTAACATTTGAAGAGCTCCTAGAAATAATCAATCCATCAGAAAAATGGGCAAAGGTCATGAAAAACTTCACAGAAAAAAAAAATTCAACTAGCCCTTCAACATACGAAAAGATGTCACCTTCATGCATAATAAGAGAAATGCAAAATAAATCCACTTAGAGGGACTACTTTCACCTCTCTGATTGGCACAGAACTAAAACTCTTTAGCAACCACACCGCATTTAGGTGCTGTGGGAAACGCACTCTCATGCATTGTTGGTGGGGTACAAATCCATACAATCCCTATGGGAGGCAATCTGGCCACATCTTCCAAAATCATACATCTATTTGCTCTTTGATCCAGCAATCGATTTCCAAACTTTTATCCTGCAGATACACGGGCACATGTCTGTAAGGTAACTCACTTTTCACTGCAAAAACCTAAGGTCCTTCAGTTCTATCTACACAGTGGAATACTATGCATCCTATAAAAAAGAACACAGAAGCTCTATGTACTGATGTGGAAACACAGGCAAATTATGTGAAACGAAGAAACCAAAGTACAGAATGGTGTGTACCCTACTTTTTTATCCGGAAACAAGGGAGACAATGAAAAGACTGACATCTGCTTATATTTTGATATAAAACACTGGACAGATACACAAAAACCAATGAAAGTTCTCTGTCGAGGAGGGCAGGAGGGACAGATGAGATTCAGAAAAATTAAGACTTGTCACTGCACGCCTTTTGTTTCTTTCAAATTATGTACCAAGTACCTGCAATGACTATTAACAAAATAACTGTATTAAAACAACCGCTTTGGAAAAGAATTTGACAGTTTTAAAACCTACCCTACAACGTAACCATTCCTGAGTATTTCATTTCTAAGACAAATGAAAGCTTATGCTGATACCTGTGTGAGTTTCACAGCCTCTTTATTGATAATAATAAAAAACTGGAAACAATCCAAATATCCCTCATCAAATGAATGGATAAGCCAACTGTGGTCCACCAAGCAATAAAAAGAACAAACTATTGGGGTGCCTGGGTGGTTCAGTCGGTGAAGTGTCCGACTCTTGATTTCGGCAGGTCACGATCTCATAGTTCTTTTTTTTTTTTTTTTTTTTTTTAAATTTTTTTTTTCAACGTTTATTTATTTTTGGGACAGAGAGAGACAGAGCATGAACGGGGGAGGGGCAGAGAGAGAGGGAGACACAGAATCGGAAACAGGCTCCAGGCTCTGAGCCATCAGCCCAGAGCCCGACGCGGGGCTCGAACTCCCGGACCGCGAGATCGTGACCTGGCTGAAGTCGGACGCTCAACCGACTGCGCCACCCAGGCGCCCCTACGATCTCATAGTTCTTAAGCTAGAGCCCCGTGTGAGGCTCTGTGCTGACAGCGCTGAGTCTGGTTGGGATTCTATCTCTCCCTCTCTGTTTGTGCCTCCTGCATGCGTGCTCTCTCCTCTCAAAATAAATAAATGATCTTTAAAAAAAAAAAAAAGAAAGAAAGAAAGAAGAAAAAGAAAAAGAAAAAGAAAAAGGAAAAGAAAAAGGAAAGAGAAAGAGAAAAAGAAAAAGACAGAAAAAGAAAAAGAAAAAGAAAAAGAAAAAGAAAAAGAAAAAGAAAAAGAAAAAGAAAAAGAAAAAGAAAAAGAAAAAGAAAAAGAAAAAGGAAAGGGCACCTGGATGGCTCAGTCAGTTGAGTGTCTGACTTCAGCTCAGGTCATGATCCCACGGTTCATGGGTTCAAGCCCCATATCGGGCTCTGTGCTGACAGCTCAGAGCCCGGAGCCTGCTTCGGATTCTGTGTCTCCCTCTCTCTCTGCCCCTTCCCTGCTCACGCTCTGTCTCTCTTTCTCTCTCAAAAATAAACATTAAAAAATATCTATTTTGAACCAAATAAAAATGAAAATATAACATCAAGGTCTGTGGAATACAGCAAAAGCAATTCTTAGAGGAAAATTTATAGCATTAAAGGCAAATATTTAGAAAAGAAAAGCTAAGATTAAAAATCTAAGCTTCCACTTCAGGAAACTAGAGAAAGAAAAGCAACGTAAGCTGACAGCCAGCAGAAGAAAAAAAACCCTAAAAAATGACAGCACAAATCAGTGAAAAATGGAAAGAGGAAAACAGTAGAGAAAAATCAACAAAACCAAAAGCTGCCTTTTCAAAAAGATCATTAACGTGATGAACCTCTAGCCAGGCAAACCAAGACAAAAAGAGAGAAGACACAAATCATCAATATCAGAATGACAGAAGGGTCATCACTACTGATCCCATAGACATCCGAGGAAAAGAAAGGAATAGTATGAAGATCTCTATGGCCACAGATTTTATAGCTTAGATGAAATGGACCAATGCCCTGAAAGACACAAGCTACCAAAACTCAAACACATGTGGCCTGTAGTGATAGAAAATAATACAAACGCCAGATGGTTTCCAACCTCAGCTCAAAGGAGGCACATCAGTTAAGGGGGAAGGAAAGATGGTAACACAACGTGATCAGCAGTGGGTGCTGCACAAAGAGCCAGCAGGGAAGTGATATCTTTTACTCTAATGTCTATTTATTTTGAGAGAGAGAGCACACATGAACAGGGGAGGGGAGAGAGAGAGCACCCCAATCATGAGGCACACCGCCAGGGCAGAGTCCAGCAGCACGAACTCAGAGTCCGACACTTAACGGACTGAGCCCCCCAGGTGCCCCTAAAGATTTTATTTCTAAGTAATCTCTACACCCAATGCCAAGCTCAAACTCACAACCCCGAGTTCAAGAGTTGCACGCTCCACCGACTGAGCCAGCCAGGCGCCCTGGAAATGATATCTAAACAGTCGTTAGGGGCGCCTGGGTGGCTCGGTTGGTTAAGCATTCCACTCTGATTTCGGCTCAGGTCATGATCGCCCGGGGTTCGCCCCTGACCCTGCGCTGACAGGGTGGAGCCTGCTTGGGGTTCTCCCTTCCCCTCTCTCTTTGCCCCTCCCCAGCAGGCATGCATGCACTCTCTCTCTCCCCAAATAAACAATCCTTAAAAAAATAATAAAAAATAAAATAGTCGTGGAGGCACATGTCCACCAGGACCTCTCAGAGCCACCTCAGAATCAACAAGTCCACAGCTGTTATGGACCCAATTCCCCTGTTGAAATCCTAACCCCCAGTACCTCGGAACATGACTGCATTTGGACAAAGAGCCTTGAAAAAGGCAATTAACTCGCAATGACATTATTGGGGTGGACCCTAATCCTGCATGACTGGTGTCCTTATAAAAGGAGACTGGGACACAAACACAGTGGAGACACCAGGGATGCACAGGCAGAGGATGACCATGTGACAGGCAGCAAGAAGGTAGCCATCACCTGCAAACCCAGGAGAGAGGCCTCGGAGGAAACCAACCCTGCCGGCACCTCGACCTCACACGTCCAGGCTCTAGAACCGAAGGAAAATTAACTTCTGCTGCTTAAGACGCACAGTCTGGGGCATTTTGTTCTGGTAGCCCTACCAAACTTTCACAACAGCCAAACTCATCATCTTCCTCCCCCAGATCAGTTCTCTTCCACAGTCCACCAACCATCCAGAAGGCCAGCCAGAAACCTCACCTTCACATCTCACATTCAACCCTGCACCAAGCCCTGTCAATTTTACCACCCAGCCCTCTCCTCCAAGACACTATCATTTCCCATCCAGAAGATCTGGAGAAACCTCAATGGTCTTTCAGCATGCACTCTGACCAATACCCAACTGCTCTCCCATTGCACCCAGATCTTTTCAAAACACAAATACAGGGGCGCCTGGGTGGCGCAGTCGGTTAAGCGTCCGACTTCAGCCAGGTCACGATCTCGCAGTCTGGGAGTTCGAGCCCCGCGTCAGGCTCTGGGCTGATGGCTCGGAGCCTGGAGCCTGTTTCCGATTCTGTGCCTCCCTCTCTCTCTGCCCCTCCCCCGTTCATGCTCTGTCTCTCTCTGTCCCAAAAAAATAAATAAACGTTGAAAAAAAAAATTAAAAAAAAAACACAAATACAACCAGGTCACGCCTTACCCCCATCCCTATGGCCCTTCAGTGGCCGTCCACGGCTTTTAGGATAAACACAAACTGTGTACCAAGGTTTATGTAGCTGGGCACAGCCTCCACCTCCCTCTCTATTCCCCAGCCACACTGGCCTTCTTCAATTCCCTGCATAAGCAGTGCTCTTTCTTGCTACAGGGCCTTTGCACGCACCGTTCCTTCTGCCTGGAATGCTGCCTCCCTTCCATCACCTGGCTAACCCTACTCACCCAGACCCTGGCTCAAGCACTACGTCCTTAGGGACCCTCCCTGACCACCCCCCCTCCAAGTCTGGGTCACATTCCTTTATAATAAACGTTTGGAGAAGTAAGTCCCTTTCCTTTAATAGCGTTCTCTGAGTTTATAACTAAATACTCTTCTGTGAGATTCTTTGATTGATATCAGTCTCCCCTACTCAACGGGAAGCTCTGGGAGAGTAAGCACCACGTCTCTGTTTGGTTCCCCATCAAATCCCAGTACCCAGCACGGTGCCTGACACGAAGTAAGTCTCAACTGATACCTACTGCATGCATGGTTAATGAGTGCACGGAATTGGGAAGGAATGGAGGAAAACTCATTCCAGGAACACACACACAAGACGCTGAGAGGCCTACCAAGACTTCTGCAGTTTGATGAAGCCAGATCTACAGATACCAACTCTTAGGTTCTTGGACTCAATTCTAACGTGGCGGGGGTTGGGAGGGGATGGGGGTCCCCTACACACAACACCAAACAATTCTCAGACACCAGCAGATGGTCTGAGATGATCAACTTCCGCAGGTTAAGGGTTCAGTCCTACAGGACTGCCCTCCCCACCCACTTCAGATGCCAGGCCCAGGCCCCAGGCTATTACCTTCTGACCAAACAGCTACAGATGGGGGGTTCCAATGACCTTAGGTTCTTTTAATGTGCTTGAGCAGCTCACAGAAGTCAGGGAAATTAAAGGACGTGATAAAGGACACAGTCAGATGAAGAGATAACATAGGGCGAG
The DNA here is from genome assembly GCF_022079265.1 of Lynx rufus. Taxonomy (NCBI): domain Eukaryota; kingdom Metazoa; phylum Chordata; class Mammalia; order Carnivora; family Felidae; genus Lynx; species Lynx rufus. The sequence goes on along the minus strand of NW_025814867.1, from coordinate 6,433,439 downwards.
GTATGGGGAAAGGGCACAGAGCTTCCATAACCTTTCCAGGCACTCCACTCTGCCCAATCTCCACTTGTCAACCAATCCAGAAGCTCTCCGAACCCAGTCCTTTTGGGTTCTTATTACGACTTCATTACAAAGTCATTACAAGGTCAATGACTAAGTCATTGGCCATTGGCCATTCAACCTCTGGCTGAAAATTCCAACCCTCTAAAGATAATCTTTAATTTTCTTGGCAACCAGCCCCAGCCCCTGGGTGGGGTCCAAAAGTCATCTTCATTAATGTAACAAAAGACACCTTTATGCCTCTCAACCCTTAGGAATTTCCAAGAGGTTTAGGAGCCTTGAGCCAGGAACTGTGGATGCAGACCCAAGGCACAGGAGAAATATATTTTGACCATCTAAATGACCAAACACGTATTTTTTACAAATCACAATCTCACACCAGAACAGTGTGGCTCATGAATATAAAAGGTGGAGGGAGGACCCCAAAACCAACCCTCCCCCACACATCCACTGGGTACATACCCGAATTCTAGAAGGTCTCTGTCAAAATGCGCACTGTCCTCATAGAACACATTCAGCTCTGCGTCAACAGCAACAACTTTCACCTGGAAGGGATTTTTAAAAATGGTGTATAGAATTTGCCACAGCAAAGGACCCCCTGGCACCCCACGCCTAGTCTGAGGGCACATTTGGACTCTGCTCGCCCATCTGCAGAGCCCTGGGAGCGGCACAACCCGTCCTCCGGCCAGCAGCGCTGGGACACGCCGGGGTCAACCACGGGAGGAACAAAGTTCACGTGTACAGCGTGCCCACTCCACTGAAACAAGTTTCAGGCGGTGATCCGGTTCCAGGTCGCCGGTTATGCCTGTGTGCCTGTCTACCCGTTTGGGTGTTCTCGAGTCTTAGGCGGCCGAGTTCCCTCGGGTCCCTGTCCCTCGGGCGCCCGCACCGACGCGCGAGCCCCCTCCGGGACCCCGGCCGCGCTGCGCGCTTCCCGCTACGCGCCCGCGGGATCCCGCCGGGGTTGGGAGGCGGGGGCGCCCGCCGTTTCCGGGAGGGCCGGGGTCCAGGCCGGGTCGCGGTCGCATCTTGAGGGCGGGCGGCACGGGTAAGGCGTCTCGGTGGAGGGGACGCCGATCCCCCGGGGGAACCCGAGAGGGAAGCGCGCCAGCGGCTCGGCCCCAGGGTTCCCCGCGCCCGGGTCCCGCCAGCCCGGCCCGGCGTCGCGGAGGAAGCGGCCCGCCCCGTCCCGCCCCCCCCCCGGCCCGGCCCTGGGGCCCGCGACGGTACCTGCTGCGTGCTGAAGTCCCAGCCGAGGCAGCAGCGGCGGGCGGCGTGCTCGGCCATGGCTGCGGAGGGGCCGGCGGCGCGTCCGTCCGTCCGTCCTTCCCGCGGCGTGAGTGTCGCCGCGCTCCAGCGCCCCGAGACGCCGGGCCCGCCCCTCGCCCCGCCCGGCCGGACTCCAGGACCCGAGTCACCCGCGGGCTAGCGCTCTGGCGCCGCCTGCGGGGAGACGGTGCAGGGACGCGCGTCCTGCCGGGTCCTCGCGCTTCGCACCTGGGCGACATACCGGTACCCCCTGCGCCACCTTCTCCCTTCCAACCCTCCTCCGGCCTCCTCCCCATCCACGTGTGCTCTCCGCAGAGGCCTTGCCCTAACCTCGCCTGGCTTCCCGCGGAGGACGTCTGGACCAGAGGTTCCACCTTTAAGCTGGATTGTCCCTGCCTGTCTCTCTAGTGGCCCTGGAGACTTCTGTGGCTGTCTCTTGGGTACTAAGGCGACTGTCCACTCATGGTGGTGACACAGAGGTCACAGAGAAACGTCCCCTGGGAGTGCAGGCACTGGGATCCACAGGCCCTGTCATGTCCCAGCAAATCTGAATTGTTACCCGGCTGTGACATGTGCCACATCCCACCTCAGTATTTAAATGTCCTTAAAAAAATTTTTAATCTTTTACTTATTTTTGAGAGAGTGAGAGACAGAACACCAGCAGGGGAGGGGCAGAGAGAGAGGGAGACACAGAATCGGAAGCAGGCTCCAGGCTCGAGCTGTCAGCACAGAGCCCGATGCAGGGCTGGAACCCACGAACCACAAGATCAGACACTCAACCCGACCGAGTCACCCAGGCGCCCCCCAACGTCTATTTAAAATCAGAGCTCTGGATTTTACAGAGCTTTACAGAAAGGCTCATTCACACCTGTGGTCAGCTGATTTTGATATTCTAATGTGTGCCAGATGTGGTGAAGGAGGCTTGAGAAATAAAATCAGACCCACTCCCTTCCCCCCTAGAACTGAGGACACCTTCTCTTCCCCGTGTTCCACCTGGCTGTGTCATTCTTGTTCCTAGCACTGACTTCTTCCCACTCCCAGCCCATCAGAGCCCCTCTCATACTTTTTGCGATGGCCTGATTGATTACCTGCCTGTCTCTCTCGCTGAACTTGAGCTGCTTGGAGCCCAGATGCTCCTCTTGGCCCAAGGTCCCAACGTCAGTGGCAGAGCTGGGCCCGACGCCAGCAAGTCTGATTCCAGAATCTGCATGTTTAACCACTAAACAAGCCAATTCTCTGAGCAGCCTTGTGAGAAGGCCCGTGGCAAAACACAAATATCTCATGAAGGCCAAGGCCACTGGCTCCTTTTCAAGCTCTCTTACAGGGTGGCCTTGTCTTGTTCAGGGGTGCCTCTCTCTATGGGCTGTGGCGCCTCTCCCATTCTGGTGACTCATCCTTTCTTTTGATGCAACAGCCTTTTCACCCTGGCCAGAGAAGGCTGGAGGTCCGAGAGGCCGTTTGCCTACATCTGGAAGCTGCACACCCACGACTTACTCCATTAGCAAGGAATGAAGACAGAAATCGTAATTCCAAGCTGTCGATGCCTCTCAGGTTGTCCTCCGTGTTGATGCCCTGAAAAAGCACACTGAGTAGTAGAGGTGGTTACAGGGGACCCTGGGGAAGTGCTGCCGTGGCCTGAGCACAGCTAGTCTTTTGCCTATTTTGCTCCAAACTTGAACCTGGCTCCCTGCACAGAACCGATTAAAGAGCCCCTGCACTGACTTCAGAACAAAGCAGAAACTGCCCCGGAGGGGTCTCTCTGCAGTGACCAGGATAACCACGGTCCCCAGCAAGGCTCCTTCCTTCATCCAGGCCCTAACTGCTACCCCCAGCCTTAGGGCATAGCAAACCCCCAGAAAGGAAGTCACGTGATCAGAGTTGCATATTAGGAGGATGGTGTGTGGAGAATAGGGGCAAAAGGCAGGAAGGGAAAATCCATTAAAATGTGGTTGCAGGAAGCCTGAGGCAGGGCAGAGGTGCTGATGATGGAGACAAGTAAATGGAGTCACGAGATATTGGGGAAGCTCCGGGAACCACGTGGACTGAGAGGGGGAGGGGTCAAAGGCAATGCCCAGGTTTCTGGTTTAGGAACTGTTGATGCACAACAAAGCACCCTCAAACTTGGTGCTCAAACTTAGAACAATAATCTCGTAGTCTCCCTCACTTGTCGGCAGGTCTGCTGGGGGCAGCTGATCTAGACTGGGCTGGGGCGGAGTGGTTCCACATGTCTCTCATTCTTCTCTTCATGGGGCCAGCAGGGTACCCCAGGCCTGCTCTTCTCGTGGAAGCAGAGGGGCAGAGGAGGGCAAGGGCAAATCTGTGAGGCCTCTGAAGGCCTAGGTTCAGAATTGTCGCGCCGCACTTCCTCCTCTGTGCCACCCGCCAAAGTCTCGTGGACGGCCCAAAGTCAAGTGGTGGGGATGGGACAAGGGCATGGCTGTGGATGCAGGGAGGGGTGAAGAACTGGGCCACTGATGCAATCGGCCGCAGGCCCCCACCAGATGGAGCGTGGTTCCATTTCTGAGTTAGGAAACATGGGAGGAGAAGCAGCTGGGGGGGGCAGGGAAGATGGCGAGATTAGCCAGGACCTGGTAAGTTTCAGGTGCTTGTGGAGACATTGGACAGGATGTTGGACAAGCGGCCTCCAGCTCAGGAAAGAGCTCTGGACCAAAGACAATGATTTGTGAGTTAGGAGTTCCCCATAGGAGCGGGCTAGCTTGTCAGAAAGGGCTCAGGGTGGGACAGATGGAAACCCCCAAAGGGAACTGGGAAGGACAAGTCAAAGACAGATGAGGAAGAGATCATGAGAGAGGGGTGTGGTGGAAGCCAACGTAAGAACCTTTCTGGAAGGGGAGGGGCTCACCAGGACTAAACGCTGCATGGGAACCTGTCCCCTGGTTTAGCAGTAAGATGGCAGGTCATTGAAACTTTAACAAGAACAGACTCAGTGGAGCCCCTTAGGTCTTACTTTTTTGGTGCTTTTTAAAATTTGGCACTGTTTTTATGGCTTATTCATATTGTTATACGTATACCTAACTTCGTGGTTCCAAAACGGTGCCACGTGAACTGCTAATTTGAGGTAGTTCATAGTTCCAACATTAGATTGTGCTACATTCCTTTCTGTAGCAGACCTGTGCCTTCAACACGTGCAGTGAGAGGCAAGTACTGCAGGGAAATCAAGGTAGAACGGACAATAACAACAACGGGGCACCGGGGCGGCTCAGTTGGCTAAGTGTCTGACTTTTGATTTCCACTCAGGTCATGAGCTAACAGTTCATGGGGTAGAGCCCCATGTCGGGCTCTGCGCTGACAACACGGAGCCTGCTTGGAATTCTCTCCCTCTCTCTCTGCCTCTCCCCCGGTCATTCTCTCTCTCTTTCAAAACACATAAACTTTAAAAAAAGAAAAGGAGGACAGCAGTGTTCAATCCAACGCCAACACTTGAGAAGTTGGGCAGCGTCCAACAGGCATGACCATTGTCTTGGTAAGTTATTCCGGTTATTTAAGAATGAAATGAAATAGTATTTTCTCCTCAATTTACGTGCATTATTTTCTTCAGATAGCTACTAAGTTATTAGGACATAAATATATATTAAGCTCTTTGGACCTAACTACTTAATACACAGAATCGTTAGCCATTGCTTCTGGCCTAGGAGTTTCATGGAAAAATTGTTGAAATTCTAAGTGTGCCGTGAAGTAAGAACATTTGGGAACCCATGATCTAGTTATTTCCATCTAACTGCTCCATCATAGTCAATAGCATGCCAACCCCACATTTTACTGTCCAGGCTCCCAGTGACACCCGAGTGGATTCCAGTTCCCCATTAATGCAAACAACACTGCACAGAACGTCCTCATCCATGGCCCTATGGACCTGTGCGAGGAAATTTTTCTGAGTTATATATACAAGAGTAGGATTTATACTATGTGTGCATAACTAATTTGATTGGAGTGCTGGATTACTCCCAATGTACTTCTATCCCCACATCCTTTTGTTTTTTTTAGTGTTTTACTTATTTTTGAGAGAGAAAGAGAGCGAGGACAAGTGGGGGAGGGGCAGGGAGAGAGGGGGATAGGGGATCAGAAGCGGTCCCACGCTGACAGCAGCCAGCCAGCCCAATGCGGGGCTCAAACCCCTGAGATCATGACCTGAGCCAAAGTCAGACATTCAACTGACTGAGCCACCCAGGTGCCCCTTCTTACCCCACATCTTATATAAAGCCCTTGTGAAAATTGATAAAAGGAAACTTCATTTAGAATAAAGTGCAGAGGCCAGCAGGGGGAGCTCTAACATCCTGCCACTGGTCAATTGCAGACTTCCTAGGAAGAGAAGGACCTTGCTCTTGGCTACTACTTAGTCACCACTTTACTGTTCCCCGCAAGAGGAAGAAAGTCCTCTTCATCCACCTCCCAGAGCCAAGCGAATGAGAGACAGTCAACTCAGCCAATCAAAAGCCACTATATTTCATACTCCCAGTTTCCTGCAATGGACCTTTAGTTTATAACAGCCTCCCCAATTTCCCCATTTCCTCTATAAATAAGTGGTCCTCTCCTTTGTTCTGCCTATGGTTTTGTAGTAGAGTGGCTGTCCTTGATTACAGTGCTCTGCTATTCCCAAATAAACCCATTTTTGCCGATAAAATAACTAGCAGTTTTATTTATTTATTTTTAAGGTTAACACCATCCTTCTAATGTTTGCCAATCTAATGGGTGAGGGACGATTTCTCGTTACTGTTTTAATTTGCATTTCCGTCATTACTGATGAATTTAAGCATCTCTTCGTATATACTCATTAGACATTTGGGGTTTCCCATTCAGTGGCTTCCTGCTTATGTCCTTTGTCCATTTTCCAGTTGGGAATTTTTGTCCTTTAGTTGTGGATTTGCAGGAGTTTCTTACTTTTCAAGGTATAAATCCCCTGTTTTAGATGTCACAAATCTTTTCTCCCAGTATGTCATTTATCTTCTGACTTTGTCCATCTTGCCCTGTGTTGACTGGAAATCTCTAAGTTAAATAAAATAAAATCCATCTTTTTTTTTTTTTTGCCTTTGTGATGAGGCTATTTGATCTTCTTTAAGTGCTATTACCCTACTCTCAGACCACAGAGCTATTATCTGACATTTTCTACAAAGATATCAACCTTCATTTTCTTTTATTAATAAGGTCTTTTATTTTTTTTTAAGTTCACTTATTTATTTTGAGAGAGAGAGCACAAGTGGGGAGAGGCAGAGAGAGAGAGAGAAGGAGAGGGAGAGAATCCAAGCAGACTCTGCACAGCGTGGAGCCCGATGCAGGGCTCAAACTTACGAACCATAAGATCATGACCTGAGCCTAAGTGAGTGCTTAACAGGTGGAGCTACCCAGGCGCCCCTAGGGCTTTGATTTTTAAACCATTGAGTTTGCTTGGAATCTAGGTGTTTGTCAGCTGAATAAATTACATCATAACATGGAAATCAGTGAAAACGAATGTCTGAGGTAAGCACTATGTACAAGTGTTTTAGAGGAAGAAAAAACTTTCCATTTAGTACATATAAGCATGAGATTCATTGTAACACAGGAAAATGGAGAGAAGCCTAAATTCGAGTTGGGTCTCTAATGAAACAACACCAGAACATCTCATTCTCTAAAGATGGCAACCACAACAAGGATTTTTCTCAAAGTAAACATGGATTTTTCTCAAAATAAATCTTGTTCTTTGCAAAAATCATGAAGTAAATATGCTTTCTTTATAAAGATGCATTGTGTATAAATTCCAAGAGGTTTTATTTTTTTCATATAAAAATAGCAAACTAGTTGTTTTTTATCCCACCCAGCCTACGGCGGTATTCATTAATACTGACCTATTGAAATCATCCAGGCTTATATATATTTTTCTTGATGAGTTGTTTCAAGAGTGAAAAGTTAGGAGTAATTCATAGCTTTAATTCCTATCCCTTTCACTTCTAAGACAAAGAGGAAAATCACTGAAGCAAAAATAATCAGAAATTAGGGAATGAAATAGACAATTATAATTCAGGTTCACTAATTTATTATATGTCTGAAATTTTATAGATTTCATCTTGGGATGTGTTTCGAGTTAAATCATTCTTCTGTCCATTCTATCGCAAAGGTAGCACAAATTCTTTGTGAGATCAGCGGAAAGCTGTTATGAGAGAAAAGAAATATTTAGAATTTAGCTCCTAGCTGGGCAGACATCAGAGAGATTTATTTGTCTAAGTTTGAGGGTAAAAGTCGGTCCTGCCTCCAGTTAAATAAGTAACTCATTTAGCTTGAGGTTAAGATTTTTTTAAGCTGATTTTTGTGTTTATATCTGGAGAAAACTTTGATGGACTTTGATATTTAAGCAGATTGTCAACAGCCCTGAGGAGAAAAGTGCTTATTTTCACCGGAGTGCAGCTACCCCTGCTGTTTATGTGTTTGTACTCACCTCAGAAGCAAATTTGATTTAGGAAAATTAAATGTTGGTGTGGATACCTCCCATTTTTCTGGCTTCGTTGCATTTGTACCTTAATACCTGCCTTTCCCCACCTCCGTGAACATTTGAGGAAGATAATTACACCTGTATACACAAAAGCAAGGCCTGGAAAGATTAACTCCAAGTAATTAACAATTATCTGTGAGAATGAGATCTAGAAGCTCTTGGTTAGGAGGTGACATTTTAATTAACTCTATATTGTTGGGCTTTTTGTTGTTGTTGTTGTTGTTGTTGTTTGGCTATGGTTGATGAATTATTGAACTTTCAACTTTTGGACTAAAAGAATTTAAAAAAAGAAATCAAGAAAACAAAACAACAATAATGGGGAGTTATCAAGGCGCTTAGGACTTTTAACTTAGTCTCTTAAATAATTATGGGTCGGGGCGCCTGGGTGGCGCAGTCGGTTAAGCGTCCGACTTCAGCCAGGTCACGATCTCACGGTCTGTGAGTTCGAGCCCCGCGTCAGGCTCTGGGCTGATGGCTCGGAGCCTGGAGCCTGTTTCCGATTCTGTGTCTCCCTCTCTCTCTGCCCCTCCCCCGTTCATGCTCTGTCTCTCTCTGTCCCAAAAATAAATAAAAACGTTGAAAAAAAAAAATAATTATGGGTCAAAAAGGAAATCAAAATCTGACACACTACTTAGAAAGCAAGAAAATGAAAGCATCCCTAGCAGAATCTTTGGAATTGACTCAGAGGTGAATGCATATGCTTGAATATTTTCTTTAAAGAATGAAAAGAAATTAATTCTATGTAATGAGTACAATTGTGTGCCCCCCAAAATAGTGTACAAGTTCTAACTCGTAATACCTGTGGGTATGACCTAATTAGGAATTAGGGTCTTCGCAGATGTAATCAAGTTAAGATGAAATCATCTAGATTAGGGTGGGCCCAAATCCAATGACTGGTGTTTTTATGAGGAGGGAAATTTAGACACAGACATACACAGAGGGGGAGGCCATGTGAAGACAGAGGCAGAGATTGACGCAAGGTGTCTACAAGCCAAGAAGCCCCGAGGATTGCCAGAATCTAGAAGAGGCAAGGAAGGATTCCTCCCTAGATCCTCTGGAGGGAGTGGGGCCCTGCCCAAATTTCAGTCTCAGACTTCTAGCCTGCGAAACTATGAAAGATAAGTTTCTGGGGCACCTGGGCGCCTCAGTCGGTTGAGCGTCTGACTTCGCCTTAGGTCATGATGTCGCGGTTCCTGGGTTCGAGCCCCGCGTTGGAATCTGTGCCGACGGCTCAGAGCCTGGAACCGACTCTGGATGCTGTGTCTCCCTCTCTCTCTGCCCCTCCCCCGCTTGCACTCTGCCTCTCTCTCAAAAATAAATAAACATTAACAAAAATTAAAAGAAAAAGATAAGTTCGCATTTCAGCCACCCATTTTGTGGTATTTTCTTTCTTTCTTTTTTTTTTTTTTAGCAGCTCTAGGAAACTAATAGAGCCCATAATTCAGGAGGTAAGAAAAGAAAAGAAAAGAAAAGAAAAGAAAAGAAAGAAAACGTGAGCCGGTAGGAAAGCAGACAGCAGACAAAAAAGGCGAAAACAATAAGAAAACGGTACAAACACAAAACTGGTAAATAATTCAAGAGCTAGTCTTTGACTCCAGAGAAAAAGATGAACCTCTTCAGACACGTAAAACGAACACAAAAGCAAATCTTCGTAAAGAGCTACACCCACAACGTGGAGCCACGTGCTGTTGTCAACACTCAGGCCTCGTCACCAGGTCGGTCAGGCATCCAGGACCCAGATCTCCGGGCCCTGCCAAAGCCCGGGGCAGGGACACTCCCTGAGGATGCCCCACAAGGGACCCTGGATCCAGTGCCCCGTGAAGATTTGTCCTTCTCCTTCTCATCTAAATGGGTGAGGAAGGTGACAGCAGAGCCACTGTCCCTTCTTTGGAGGAGAGCCGGTGGCACAGGACAGCAGGAGACCACTGAAAGACCGGAGCGGGGGAACAGTGTGGCCGGGGTGCACCTCTTTTTTGAACTGGGGATTCACTTTGAAACACGAAGCTGAAATTGTAAAAATATATTGATTTTACTATGCTGACAATATATAACCATATGTATGTGCTCATTCTTTTCATTCATTCATTCATTCATTCATTTTTTAAATGTTTTACTTATTTTCGAGAGAGAGAGAGAGAGAGACAAAGCGTGAGTGGTGGAGGGGCAGAGAGAGAGAAGGAGACGCAGAATCCGAAGCAGGCTCCAGGCTCCGAGCTGTCAGCGCAGAGCCCCGTGCGGGGTTCAAACTCGCGAACCATGAGACGGTGACCTGAGCTGAAGTCAGACGCTGAACTGACTGAGCCACCCAGGCACCCCTAATGTGCTAATTCTTATAATAGAGTGTGAATCAAATGTCACTTTGCTGGCATAACCTTTCCGACAAACTGTAGACTGGAAAACACTTTATATTTGTTTTAAGTCTATTTTTTTATTTTGAGAGAGACTGAGGGTGGGGGAGGGGCAGGGAGAGGGAGAGACAGAATCCCAAGCAGGCTCTGCTGTGTCAGCACAGAGCCTGATGCAGGGCTTGATCTCACAACCAGGAGATCATGACCTGAGCCGAAATCAAGAGTCTGATGCTTAAGTGACAGAGCCACCCAGGTGCCCCAGCACTTTACATTTGAAGTGTCTCACACACTTAAAAAGAGGGTTTGCTTGGCAAAAAATATTCGTGTTTTCCCAAGGAATGCTTAGTTTATATCACTACAATTTTAAAACCTTTTCCATGGTGACCTTTGAAAATCCATGAAACTAGATAGAATGGTATAACGAACCCCCATGCAGCCCCCAAATCAGTCACCTATGGCCCGTCCTGCCCAACCATACCCCCCACTTTATTATTATTTTCAAGCAATCCCAGATGTGATATCATTCCATCAGTATGTAGTTATTTAACAATTGGGGGGGGTGAGGTTGGCGTCTGGGTGGCTCAGTCGGTTAAGTGTCCAACTTCAGCTCAGGTCATGATCTCACAGGTCATGAGTTCAAGCCCCACGTCGGGCTCTGTGTTTACAGCTCAGAGCCTGGGTCCTGCTTGGAATTCTGGTCTCCCTCTCTCTCTGTTCCTCCCCTGCTCACACTCTGTCTCTCTCTCTCTCTCTCTCAAAAATAAAGAATTAAAAATTTTTTTTTAATTTTTTAAGTTTACTTATTTATTTTGAGAGAGACAGAGAGAGCACCAGCAGGAAGAGAGGCAGAGAGAGAGAATCCCAAGCAGGCTCTACAAGGTCAGCACAGAACCCAACACGGGGCTCGAACCCACACAACTGTGAGATCATGATCTGAGCTGCAATCAAGAGTCAGATGCTTAACCGACTGAGCCACCCAGGTGCCCCTCTGGTTGTTTTTTTAAAAGTTTCTTTTAGGGGCGGAGCCTGCTTGGGATTCTCTCTTTCCCTCTCTCTCTCTTTGCCCCTCCCCCCCAAATACATTTAAAAACTTAAAAAAAACCCACAATCCCATTTTCAAACCTAAAAGAAAATTTAAAATAATTTCTTAGTATTATCAGTATTGAAATTTCCAACTGTCTTGTGAATGCCATATTTGTTTGCATCCGGACCCCAAAATACCCGCAGTTTGTGACCACCCGCTCTGCCTTTTAAGTCTCCCTCCATCTGTAGATTCTCCTTCCATCTTTTTTTTCTTGTAAATGGCTTATTGCAGGAGACACGTTGTTTATTCCACAGGGTTTCTTACAATGTGGATTTTGCTGAATGTGCCCTTGGGGTGTCATTTAACATGTTTCCCTGTTCGCTGTCTTTCCTGTAAGTTGATAATTTTACACCTAGAGGCTTGATCACAAGGAGGCGGCAACAAGAATGGAAGAACAGTACCCAGTGATATTTTGGGGAGACGAGACCACGGGTCTTGGAGACTGAAGTGGAAACACGAAGGCAAAGAAGATGCTAAAGTGAGCTCCATTCACCCCCTCTCTCAGTGTCAGAACTAAGGGTGTTCTGTGCTTTGGAGATGCTCCATCAAAGATCTTTCCTTTCTTTTCAAAAACTTTATGAGATTTTGAGCCTTTTAACATTTCTTAGTGAATTTTTGTAACCGTTCCCGAAGGTCATCATCTTTGTGAAATTTGAAGTGTGAAGCCCTCTTCTCATACTCCATGCTGTTCCAGAAGTTCCCTAATAAGGGCACTGTGTGGTGTGGTCCTCTGGTGACCGGCCAGCTCCTCCGTCTGGGTATCCCTCTGCGCCTGGACTTGGAAAGGAGGCTGGCTCCTTGGCTAACATGCTCCCGAGAACTTCACAGGCAGCACATGGGTGTGGACTGAAAACCTGCGTGGAGACCAGCTAGTTGTATCTTCCATTTCATTTATTCCTAGAGTTTTAAACTTTTCCTGCATGGACTCTTCTACTGTCTGCAAGTGTAATGATAATATTTTAACATCCTTGTTCCCTTACTTGTCTCCCTGCACTGCCTTGGACGGCTAGTACTTGCAGAATAGAAGTAGCGAGAGTGCAGATGTGCCTGCACCTGACCTCCGAGAAAATACAACATTTTAACACCAAGGAGAATCTCTGCTGCCTAATTTTATACAGAGACTGTACTATTTAGGGGTCCTCCAGAGAAAGAGAACCAATAGGGTGTATAGAGATATAGACAAGAGGAGGTTTCCTATAGTATTTGGCTTCTGTAGTTGTAGAACCCAGGAAGCCCCACCATCAGCCACCTACAACCTGGAGAACCAGGAAAGCCGATGGTGTAACCCAGTCAAGTGTGAAGGCTGGCGGGTTGAGGAGCTATCATGTGAATCCTGATGTGGGTCTGAAGGCCAGAGAACCCAGACTGCCAATGTCACAGGGCTGGAGAAGGTGGATGGATGTCTCAGGTCAAGTGGAGAGAGTGAATTTGCCCTCCCTCTGCCTTTTCGTTCTATTCCAGCTCTCATGGGATTGGCTGGTGCCCCCCTCCCCTCTGCTTTACTACTTCACAGGCTGATCTCGTCCGGAAACACCTTCACAGACACACCCAGAAATAATGTTTCCACCAGCTCTCTGGGTGTCCCTTGGCACAGTCACGTTGACACACAAAATTAACCCTCGCGGATGCCCTTTATTACAGAAATTCTCTCACATTCTTGAGTTTATGCTAACAGGTCTTTTTTTTATTTATTTAATATATGTTAAATTTGTAAATGATGGTTTCAAATTCTGTGAATGTGGTCAAATATGTTAATCTATTTTATAAGGTTAAGCCAATCTCGGATTTCAGGAATACATTCAACCCGGTCAAAGTGTATTGTCATTTTATTGCGTTTTGCTGGACTTGCTTTGTAATTGCTTAAAGTTTTTACATCTATGTTTGTGAATGAGATTGAGTCCTAAACTGTGTCTATGTTGTAATCAAGACTTTGCAACGCTCATAAATTGGCTCAGAACTATTTTCTTTTTCACTATCTTCTGGAAAATTTTGTGTAAGTTTGGATTATAAAATTCCTTGAAGAGTGGAACTTACCCTTTTGTCCTCTTTCTTTTTTTTTTTTTTTTTTTAATTTTTTTTTTTCAACGTTTATTTATTTTTGCGACAGAGAGAGACAGAGCATGAACGGGGGAGGGGCAGAGAGAGAGGGAGACACAGAATCGGAAACAGGCTCCATGCTCTGAGCCATCAGCCCAGAGCCCGACGCGGGGCTCGAACTCCCGGACCGCGAGATCGTGACCTGGCTGAAGTCGGACGCTTAACCAACTGCGCCACCCAGGCGCCCCTTGTCCTCTTTCTTTAAAAAAACATTTTTTTAATGTTTCTCCTCTTTGGGAATAGCTTTAATATCTTATAAGCATCATGCATACATATTTAAAATTTTTCTAACATTACAGAAAAATACAGAGGCACCTGCCTGGCTCAGTCAATAGAGCATGCAATTCTTGATATCTGGATCATGAATTCAAGCCCCACGTTGGGTGTGGAGCCTATTAAAAATATATATATACCAAAAAAAGTGCCAAAAAAATTTTTTTCAAATTAAAAAAATTTTTTAAATATTTTCATAAAACCTTCTATCCAGTGGAAATCACTCAACATTTTGAGCGTATTATCTCCGTATTAATCATCTCTGTATAAATAAATGTCTAAATTTTATATAACTGGATGTGGTTCTACAGTAAACTGCTTACTTCCCACAACATTATTCCACTGACATATTTTATGTCAGGAAATAAAGAGCTTTATCATAAGTTATATTGATTACTTAGTCTGAACAGTAGTGTCTCTAATGATGACTAAAGTCTATTTTTAAAAATTGTGTTTTTGAGGGGCACCTGGGTGGCTCAGTAGGTTAAGCGTCCAACTTCAGCTCAGGTCACGATGTCACAGTTCACGGGTTCGAGCCCCACATCGGGCTCTGTGCTGACAGCTCGGAGCCTGGAGCCTGTTTCGGATTCTGTGTCTCCCTCTCTCTCTGTGCCTTCCCTGCTCATGCTCTGTTTCTGTCTCTCTCAAAAATAAACATTAAAAAAAATTAAAATAGAATCATACAACATATGGCCTTTTATGACAGATTTATTTCACTTAGGACATTGTTTTCAAAATGCATCCATGTTGTAGCAGGGATAAGTTTCTTTCTTTCTTTCTTTCTTCTTTCTTTCTTTCTTTCTTTCTTCCTTTCTTTCTTTTTTTTTTAGCCAAAAATATTCTCTCACATGTACATACCACATTTTATTTATCCACTCATCTGCCGATGGACATTTGAGTTGTTTCCACTTTTACGCTCTTATTAATAATGCTGCTGTGGACATTCCCGTACAGGTTTTGTGTGGATAGATGCCTTCATTTCTTTCGAGCATCCACCCAGGAGGGGATTGCCAAACCATCCAATATATCCCAACATTGGTCCTCGTTTGCCTTTTTCAGGGGGCTCTTTCCCTTTAATTCTTAATATTTTTGTTTGTACCTTTTCTCTTTTTAAGAATTCTTATTGACAGAGGTTTGTCCATTTGTGTCTGTAATGAATCTTCTCAAATAACAAACTTTCAGCCTTCTTTGTTTTCTGTATTACATCTTTGTTTTCTACTTCGTTGACCTCTGCCCTTATCTTTATCATTTTGTTCTTTATATATTTGATGGGCATATTGAACTAGCCTATTTCTAACTTCTTATGTTGAAAGACCTAGCTCATTAATTTTCAGCCTTTCCTGTTTCTTCAAAAGTGTTAAGGCTCTTAGCCACGAGCGGCTAATGGCTACTGTATTGAGTGGCACAGCTACATAACGCTGCCCAGAAGCTTCTACCAAACCGGCCTAGTTGAAAGGGTCTAGGAGGCACAGCCTTCAATCTCTCAAAGTCTTCATAAAGGGCCTTACAGTGGTTGCATTTTTTATTTGCTCTAGACCCTGTGGCCAAGGATTCTGTATTTTAACAGGTGCATTAGGTAAATTTGTGGAGCTAGGCCCACTGACCTGTGTGGAAGCCACGCATCCAAGCCCCATCCAGTTGAGCTAAGTTATACGTCGGCCTCCTGACTCATGTCAGCCCACACTCAGCCCACATCCCCACAGCAGCCAGAGTGACCTCTGAAGAAGGCAAAGCTGATTCCGACATCCCCTGCTTACAAGCCGTCAGAGGCTCCTCTGTGTCCTCAGGATAAGGACACGGGCAGTGCTGGGCCAACAGGCCTGCCCACAGGCCCGCTCATGCCAAGGGGTAAAGGGAGGTTTGCTGGCCGTGTCCCCTCGGGGGCCTCAGCTCCTCGTACTAACGGGTGCGGGGCGCAGGGCAGGGTGCAGCGTCCGTGGGCCAAACACCCCAGACAGGGGCGCCGGGTGGAGGGAGGCACCCTGCCGGCCCCGTCCGGGCCGGCCTGCAGGCCGCATGTGGTCAAGGGCTGAGCTGGGGCCTACCGGGCCGCGGGGGCCATGGGAGGAAGGAGGACCGATCGCCAGGTGGGGAAGCTGCCGCCCGCCTTCGGCAGCGCGAGGCGACGGCCTTGCTCACGTCTGCTCAGGTGAACGTGTCCTTCTCGCTGTCCCTGGAGCTGCTCTCCTATCAGAAGCTCCCGGCGGACCAGATGCTGCCCGGGGTGGACGTTCGGCGGCGTGCCAGCGGAGAGAAGGAGATGGTGTTCGCTCAGAACCTGCTCCTGGAGTACGCCGACCAGCCCGCTCAGGTGAGTCCCGGGCCTGCCCCGCGTGCGCCGAGGGGGGCAGCGGGCCAGACTGTCCTGGTGGGTCGGCGGAGGTGGGACCCCCCACGCGGCCCTCAGAAACGGGAGCGGCCCCGGCCCTTGCCCTGAGGGCCCGGCGTGCCCTGGAGGACGACTTTCCCCGAGGACACACCCCGAGAAATACAGGTCTTCCTTCCTTCCCCATCTCAGCTCAGAACCAGGGGCCGTGCCGTGGGGTGGGACACGGGGCTCCCGGCTGCAAGACAGGTGAGGACCGAGAAGGGATAGCCTGAGGGGCGGGTTCGAGAAAGGCCAGGAGGAAGAGTCAGTCTAGCCAGGCGGGCCCTCCAGCGGGAGCCCAGGGGCGGGGAAGGTGAGCGCGGCAGCGCCTCGCCTGAGGGTGGCCTGAGGGTGACGTGGGGGGACTGGCCAGGAAGAAGGGAGATGGCCCAGAGCCCAGGAGGGGCAAAGGGCTGGGCCTCGGGGCCCCCAGGGGATGGAGGAAGACGGGGAGGGCGGCCTGACCGGGGAGCAGGACACACAGAGCTTGATGGGGGCAGGGGGAGCGGGGTGGTGGGGAGAGCAGATGGCGCCTTCCTGGCCCTTGACCTGCACACACGCCCGCCGGCCTTGGTTTTCGATGCCAGGCCAGCCCCCTGCACAGCTGCGGTGCTGCCTGGGAGCTCCTCAGAAGCTTCTGCACTCACACCCCTGGCTCCGAGCCCGGCAGGAGTGGACGAGGGCCCCCACGTTACAGGCTCTGCTCTGTCCCCCTAGGTGGTGCCCCTGAACGCCACCATGGCCGTGCCCGAGCTGCAGCTCTCCACCAGCTGGGTGGACTTCGGGACCTGCTTTGTGAACCAGGCACGGGTCCGGGAGGTCTACCTCATGAACCTGAGTGGCTGGGTTGTGCCTATGGGTCATGGAACTGAGACCTGAGTTGGTCTCCACACTGAGCGTGGAGCCTGCTTAAGATTCTCTCTTTCCCTCTGCCCTTCTCCCCTGCTTGCACAATTTCTCTCTAAAGTAAAAATAAAATAAAATAGTTTCTAAAATTGGAGTAAACATAATTTAAGGCAAAATAGAACTGATGGCAAACAGTATCAGTAGTTATGAGGGATGCTACTTAATGATAAGGAAAACAACTCACAGAGAATATCGGACAATCTATTCTAGTTTCACTTCTCTATTGTGTTTTTAAACTTCAGTCGCTATATTGTTCATTTCTAGGATTTATGGTGTCTTCGGAGTTATGTTGCTTCCTCTCTTTGACCGTTTAAACAAATGCATAACCCTTTTCCGAGAGCCCTACCACCGCTGGATGGCACATTGATGGTAAATCCTTCGCTCTATTGTTCCTGCCTCACACCGGCATCTTTCCTCCTGTACTCAAGAATTACTACTTAAAAATTTATCTTGGGTGAGATTCATCTTCCCTGGAAAGCCCTAGGAGTCTTGGGCTGTCGGTGGCAACATCTGTGTGAAATGGTTTTGTGTCTGCTTCTGCCGGGACCTCACAAGGTCCACATCTTTTTGCGTTCATTCCTGGGCTGGGGGCTGGTATCCGTGGGGCCAGGTGTTCCCCCGAGGACAGCACCCGAGCCCCCTTCTGAGCTGCTTCTATCTCGCCATCAGCTTGTACGCACTCTGTACGCAGAGAGAGCAGCCCTGTGCGGTTGGGATTGGAGGCGAGCAGTGTAAGCATCTGGGTCCCACGTGTAGGTCAATGCCTGGGCAGTGGTAAAAATGCCCGAGCACCTGGGGGAGCCTAGGTGGCTCAGTCGGTTAAGCATCTGACTTTGATCTTAGCTCAGGTCTAGATTTTAGGGTTGTGAGTTCAAGCCCCGCACTGGGCTCCGCTTGAAGAAAAAAGAGGGGCACCTGGGTGGCTCAGTTGGTTAAGCAACGGACTTCAGCTCAGGTCATGATCTTGCAGTTCGTGAGTTTGAGCCCCACATCGGGCCCTGTGCTGACAGCACAGAGCCTGGAGCCTGTTTCAGATTCTGTGTCCCCCACTCTCTCTGCTTCTCCCCTGCTCGTACTCTTTCTCTCTCTCTCTCAAAAATAAATAAACATTAAAAAAATTTTTTTAAGGTAAATAAAAAAGACTTTCTCTCTCTCTCTCTCTCAAAAAGAAAGGAAGAAAGAAAGAAAGAAAGAAAGAAAGAAAGACCCAAGCGGCTGAAAGACACTGGTGACAGAGTTCCACATAAGCTAGTGACCATGACCCGGGCAGCAAGAACCCCACGATTTACAGGCATCCCAAGCTTACAGGTCATTCCTACAGGGAGACCCTGGCTGATGTGTCTGCTGTCGATTATATCATAAAGACTTGTAGGGTCATACGATGGGCAGCTTCATGCAATTTTGGCATTTAATTTTCATTATTTCATTAAGCAACCTGTGTGATAAGAATGATGTGGGAGACCAAAAAGAAGAAGGTTCTAGTCTAGTGCTGTCTAGTAGAGATGTAACGTGAGCCACAAATGCAAGTCATGTGTGTAGTTTTAAATTTTGTGCTATATTAAATAAATATAAATTTTCTGTTATGTTAAAAACAGTTTTTTAAAAAGGTGCAATGACTTTAATATTTTATTAACTCAATATCCAATATCTTATCATCTTTACACACAACCAATATAAAAAATACTGATGAGATATTTTATGTTTCCTTTTGTATAAATGTTTGAAATTGGTGGTTTTTTACACAGCACATCTTTTTGCTGTTATTATTTATTTTTATTTTTTTAAATTTTATTATTTTATTTTTTTAAATTTACATCCAAATTAGTTAGCGTATAGTGAAACAATGATTTCAGGAGTAGATCCTTTAATGTCCCTTACCCATGTAGCCCATCCCTCTTCCCACAACCCCTCCCGTAACCCTCAGTTTGTTCTTCATATTTATGAGTCTCTTTTTGTCCCCCTCCCTGTTTTTATATTATTTTTGCTTCCCTTCCCTTATGGTCATCTGTTTTGTCTCTTAAAGTCTTCATATGAGTGAAGTCATAGGATTTTTGTCTTTCTCTGACTGACTCATTTCACTTAGCATAATACCCTCCAGTCCCATCCACATTGTTGGCAAGATTTCATTCTTTTCGATTGCCGAGGAATACTCCATTGTATATATACACCACATCTTTATCCATTCATCCATCGATGGACATTTGGGCCCTTTCCATACTTTGGCTGTTGTGGATAGTGCTGCTATAAACACGGGGGTGCACGTGTCCCTTCGAAACAGCACCCCTGGATCCCATGGACAAATGCCTAGTAGTGCAATTGCTGGGTCATAGGGAGTTCTACTTTTAGCTTTTTGAGGAAACTCCATCCTGTTTTCCAGAGCGGCTGCACCAGCTTGCATTCCCATACACAGCACATCTTAATTCCGACTATCGCCACATCTGGCTAGGGCCTATTGTGTGAGACAGCGTGGATCTAGTCTGTTAAGATATATAATGTCAAACTCTGAGTAATATTAGCCATTGATTAGATAAGCAAACTAGATAGGTTTGTCGAGGACTGACTGACAAAGTCTTGTCCACCTAAAGAAAATCTAAGTCATGTAAGGGTGCACGAGGCCTTGTCCACAGCCACGTCTGAGGTTACCAGCTCCATCGCGCCAGCGCTGCCTGTCCATTTTCTGTCCTGACCCATTTCCTCTTCCGGTTTTCTGAGGCACTGGCTGAATCCTTCCAGCAAAGTAATTTGAGGTGAGGTGTTTAAATGTGGCTAACGTGTTGGTCATCACAACCCACAGACAGGCCTCCCCCAGAAAGAGCAGGGGAGGCCTTTAAAAATCCTGTCGGGGCACCTGGGTGGCTCAGTTGGTTGCCTGTCTCTTGGTCTCCGCTCAGGTCATAGGCTTACGGTTCGTGAGTTTGCGCCCCATGTCGGGCTCCGAGGCGGGGAGCCTGCTCGGGATTCTGTGTCTTCCTCCCTCTACCCCTCCCCATGTCACGCACATTGTCTCTCTCTCTCTCTCAAAATAAATAAACATTAAAAAAACATAAAAATAGGGGCGCCTGGGTGGCTCAGTTGGTTAAGCGTCCGGCTTCGGCTCAGGTCATGATCTCACGGTTCGTGAGTTCGAGCCCTGCATTGGGCTCTGGGCTGCCAGCTCAGACCCTGGAGCCTGCTTCGGATTCTGTGTCTCCCTCTGCCCCTCCCCCCTCGTGCTCTGTCTCTCTGTCTCTCAAAAATAAAGAAACATTGGAAATATATACATAAATAAAATAAATAGTAAAAAATATAAAAAGTAAAACATCCTGTCATCCTGTAAGCAGATAACTTGTGAGACCCCTTTCTCTGGGACCTGCAAACGCTACTCGGGAGGCAATCTTGGGAAATTTGGCAAAGAACAGGGGGACCAGAAAATGACACTGAAAGGAGGTGTGGGCACCAGCTTCTTGCTGTGCCCAAGCTTGGGAACACACACCTGGAGCAGGGTGTTTGGACCAGGCTCTGTGCACCGCGCTCCAACGCTCTCTGGGAGACCTGGCCTCCCTGCCTTTGCTCCGCGAGGTTGGACATTCTTTTCTGTCCTTCTCTCCGAAGCTCCAGGGAATTAGCTCCTCCCCGCAAGCTGGTGATCTTCCTTTTTTTCTTTTTTTAAAACTTTTTTTAACATTTGTTTATTTTGAGAGAAAAAGAATGTGTGTGCATGCAGGAGAGACGCAGAGAGAGGGAGACCTAGAACCCCAGGCAGGCTCTGTGCTGACAGCACAGAGCCCGATGCAGGATTCGAACCTATGAACCGTGAGATCGTGACCTGAGCCGAAACGGAGTCCGACGTCTCGTAGACTGAGTCACCCAAGCGTCCCTAGCTGATGATCTTCCAATTAAGGGGGCAGAGAAAGAGAAGAGCCAGGCCCTGCCCTCCCAGGGAGAAAGCATGTGCGGCCCACGGCCCGACCCAAAGGTTTCTGAGTCTGGCTAACGGATGAGGAGCTCTGGGCCTTCTCCAGTCTAGAGAAGCTCTCACACTGGCTGGGAAGGGCAGACTCACCCTCAGGGTAGTTGGGACTGTAAGCTGGATGTGGGGGCTTATCCTCAGGGAGGCGGAGGTCAGAGGTCAGCCAGGCTGGAGTCATCAGGGAAGGAATACCCAAGGATGTGGTTTGGGTAGTCCCCGAGACCGTGCTTATCTGTGAGTGTCAGAGGGAAAACTGAGCGAGAAAGCGCCGTGCAAATGGGAAAAGGAGTCATTATTCCCCGACACGTGCACACCTCCTTTCAGGCAGAGCTGAAATCTATCTCAGCCTGCCCCAGCTAGCAGACGCCTGGGCTAGAGGACGCGGGTGGCATGGGCGCACGGTCCTGGCCTTACCCACTCCCAGCCCTCTTAGACACAGCCCCTCGAGCCCCCCATCCAGACAGCTCCTCACTCTCCCCAAGGGCTAGCTAAGGACATGAAGGACACTGAGAAGCCTGTCTGACCCAGCTTCCTCTGGGCCTGGGGCTCTGGGCTCTCCAGACACAGCCAATTGTGACCAAGCCATCTCAAGTCCAACCACGGCACATTTACTGCCATGAATCACACCCTAGCTCACCCAGGAGGGACCATTTTCGGGGCTCGCGGGCTGGCCTTGGAGCAGGACTGCCCTGCCCCCCGAGCTGGACTGGGCCCCTGGAGTTCGTGGCCTGGAGTCCACGGCCCCATACCCAGCCACTCGGCTCCGGTCGAGATCGTCTGGGGGCCTGGACCTCAGTCATTCCGTGGGTCTGTGTCCCCTGCTCTGCCCGGCACAGGTGTGTGGGAGAGAACGTCGGAGTCCAGTTTCAGCATCGTGGAATCGAGAACCGTGTTCCTCACCGCGTCCCCAGTCCCACCTTCGGGTGCCGCTTCCTTGGCGAGCAGTTCCTCAGCCATGTTCCTGAAGAAGCCATTGAAGAACAAGTCACGAGTTGCATCTTTAGGGGCTAAGAAAAGCAGTAGTTAACTAGAGGCAGCAGTGGCCGCGCCTGGCTCTGCGATCCCGAGAGGTGGGGCTTTCCCACACCTGCAAGTCCCCGGCCAACCTTTGTCATGCGCCCTCAGGGACCCTCACCTCCAGGACCAGGCCTGTTCCATCTCCCAACCCTGCCCAGACCCTTCACACTCCTGCGTCTTTGGGGCTCATCTCTCGCATTTACTGAGCACCTGCCACGGGCCAGACTCTGCACCAAGTGCTTTATGTGGACTTAGTCTTACCAAGAGCCCGATGAGAGAGAAAGGCTAGGCCTCACGTCTTTCTTTACCTCTCTGTGCCTCAGTTTCCTCCTCTGCAAAATGGGGCACAGTGAGAGGACCTATCTTGCATGCGGCTGTTGTTAGACAAAGTATGAAAAGGCACGTGTGGAACAGGACTTGACACATGGTAAACGTTCAATAAAGGTTAGCTGTTTTTATTACTCTGGTATCATTCCATTTTGCAAATGAAAAAGCTGAGTCTCAGAGGTATTAGGTAACTCCCCTGGGCACATGCTAGGATGTGGCAGCAGAGACAGAAATCCAGGCCCTCTGGCTCCAGAAGCTGTTTCTTAGCTCCCCTTGCTGCTTTGCATTTCCCCCTCTCTACAAGGGGACAAACTCCTATTCATCCTTCAAAGCCCTACTCCAATGTCACTTCTTCTGTGACGCCTGCCTCAACTCCCCAAGCTGAAGGTCCTCCCTCCTGGGCCGTCTATAGGTCCTGTGCATCCCTCCCTCAGGGCCCATTAAGTGAAGACTTTCTCCCCATAAAATATTGCTTGAGGCTGGGGACCTCTTACCTCCGGCCTAGCACAGATGGTGCCAATAAGAGTTTGAGGAGGGAGGGAGACGGGGAAGAGGGCAGAGGATGGCCAGAGACAGCCACCCTGTGATATGAGCACAGGGCACTGGAGGACATCAGCCAGCCTCTGCCCCTCACTGGTGCTCAGGTCCCCTCAGGTCCAGGGAGAGAGCGATGGGCCGTATCGGCCCAAACCCCAGGAGACACGGTCCTGCTAGTCATGAGACCAGACGAGACCAGAGGCCAGAAGTGCCCCTGGAGCAATCAGGAAGGAGCCCAATTCCCAAACGGGGCCCTGGGCTGCTGCAGCCTTGGAGTCAGAGTCACGAATCAAGACTGGGTCCTCCTTGAGAACCTGAGAGTTCAGACCGGAAATCAGAGGTACTCAGAGAGCTGGTGGCCGGCCAGTCCCTCTGCCATGGGAGGGAGGGAGCCCAGGGCATCTCCACGGACGGCACCCAGTCCGGACCGGCAGCCAGAGGGGAAGGGAGAGGGGAAGACCTGGCCCGGGGTTGGTCAGGAGAGCCAAGAGGGCGGGAGCTGGCAGAGGCCAGGCTGCACGGAGGGGGTCGCGGCAGCATCCGGGAGAGCTGGGCAGACTTCTGTAGACACGGAGTGGCCCTTGTGTCACAGGCCCATCTGGCAAACAGGCAGGGATAGACGGTGCCAAAGGCCAGAGCCCACGGGCCACACACACCTACCTTGTCTGTAGGGGGTAGTGCCCCAGGATATCAGGGAGAGGCTGGTCCTGCGTTTCTGGCAACAGGGAGCAGAAGAACAAGGCCAGGATGGGGAGGAGGGTGAGTCTGTGGCTGACAATCATCAGGGACGAGATGGCTCCGGCTGCCCAGGCCAGGGACACCAGCCCCAGACCTGTCGCCCTGGAAGGGGAGGTGAGAGCCCGTCTGGGAGGCCTCCTGGGCCCAGAGGCTGGCTGGAGGTGGGGCGGAAACAGCAGCTCCCCAAAACCTCACACTCTCCGGTCTCCAGCCCATCCCGACTCCCCGGACACCCTTGCACAGCACTGGGCTCCTCCCTGATTCAGGGCAAGCGGTAATTTCTTCTGGGCCTACTTCTTGGAGCAGGAGACCCACCCGGCAGCGTGTGGGCCCGCGGGGAGAAGCCAGGGTGGTGGCGTTGGGTGGGGGGGCAGGACGCCGCCACCCTCACCATGGCTCCACGCTGCTGCGGGGTGGAGCCTCAGGGCAGGGCTGTCACATCTCGGGCCGCTGTGCAAGGCGGAGACCGCAGTCAGACTGCCCGCCGCTGCCATTCGCTGTCTGGCCTCCACCTGATGCTGTGGTCTGAGATCGGGCTAATGATGGAGTCTGGGGGATTTTCTGGAGGGTCAACGGGGTGACCCAGGGAAACCACTCATCACATGCCTGTCACCGGGTGCACGGCCGTTCTCACGGAGGTCTCAGTCTCCATCCCGCGTGCCCTCGCCATGCCCCCCAGGGGCCCTGCCCGCCAGGCCACCTACCTGAGGACCGTGGGCAGGAGCTCAGCGGTGTAGATGAAGAACACGGTGACCGAGGCCGCCAGGCTGAACTCTCCAAGCGCGACCATCAAGACCATTATGGATTTCAGCTCTATGGCCAGACAACGGGGCCACCTGAGTCTGGGGCCGTCTTCCCCTGGGGACGAGGGTTGGGGGCCGCCCATCTGCTCTCCCTCCATCCCTCTTCAAGGCATCTGAACAGTCCTCCCCCACCACCTGGTGGTCAGCTGGTCAGCAGACTCAGGCTGGGCCAGGCCAGTATATCCGAGGTGAGATTGCTCCTCCCCTCTGCCTCTCAGTCCCCACACCTCTGCCTCCCGGCTCACTCCCTTCTTCCACATCCTCACCTGAGGCCGCTTCCCCTACTTCTCGACCTGCTCAGGGCCCTCCCGCCTCCCCGGCCATCTTCTGCAAGGTAGACCAAGCAGGGAGGGGTGCACAGGGGCCGGGAAGGGTTCGGGCCCTGGAGCCCCAACTCTTAAGACATTCCAGGATTCCCGACTCTGGGCAGCCAGATGTGCGCATTGAGGAAGGAAGAGAAGATCCCAGAAAGGCCCTTCCTCAGCCTTGGGGAGGTCCGGGGGCAGGAGGGAGCTGGAAGCTTCCAGCTCTCCCTCTACCAGCTTCTGCTGGGCCCTGCCCGCACCCCGCTCCCCACTCTGGCCCCAGCTTTGCTTGGCTTTGGGATGAAACCAGAGATATGGTTCATCTATTGGGGATTCCTAGTTTCCCTCACACATGTGAGAGTCTTAAACGTTTCTGTTTGACTCAGTGTAGGCCCACTTTTTACAAAAACCACCAAGCCATAGGAATTTAAGAATGCCTTGGTTTCCCCATTTTGTTTTAGCCAGTCAACGCTGCCAGCATCCGAAAGAGGAAGGGTCTCAGGCAAGATGTGCGCAACGCTAACCCCCAGAGAGCAGGAGGGCTCCCCCTGGAGGCAGATCTTGGACAAGCTCCCCCACCCTGACCCCTGCAGCTGAGGGGGCTCTTGCGGTTAGCAATTCTGATGGAGTGAACCCTGACATCTTAACACCCACATCCCCAGCCCTGCCACTCTCCAGCCCCGTGACCTGGGGCATATTCATCGTCTAAGGGCTCTCTGAATTTTTTTTTTAATAATTTATTGTCAAACTGGTTTCCATACAACACCCAATGCTCATCCCAACAGGTGCCCTCCTCAATGCCCATCACCCACTTTCCCCTCCCCCCACCCCCCATCCACCCTCAGTTTGTTCCCAGTATTTAAGAGTCTCTTGTGGCTTCCCTCCTTCCCTCTCTGTAACTTTTTCCCCCCTTCCCCTCCCCCACGATCTTCTAAGTTTCCCAGAATCCACATAAGAGTGAAAACATATGGTATCTGTCTTTCTCTGCCTGACTTATTTCACTTAGCATAACACTCTCCAGTTCCATCCACGTTGCTACAAATGGCTGGATTTCATTCCTTCTCATTGCCAAGTAGTATTCCATTGTATATATAAACCACAACTTCTTTACCCATTCGTCAGTTGGTGGACATTTAGGCTCTTTCCATCATTTGGCTATTGTTGAAAGTGCCGCTATAAACATTGGGGTACAAGTGCCCCCGTGCCGCAGCACTCCCGTATCCCTTGGGTAAATTCCTAGCAGTGCTGTTGCTGGGTCATAGGGTAGATCTATTTTTAATTTTTTGAGGAGCCTCCACACTGTTTTCCAGAGGCTCTTTGAAATTTTGAAAATACTGCCACCCCTGCCCCCCGCCTCCATTTCCTTGTCTGGTTCTGAGCTGAAGGGTACTGCGCCTTCCTGGGAAGGAGAGGCCTCCATGCAAGAATGTTCCGGAGAGTTTAGCCCGCTGTTACATGCAGTTTTCAGTGGGCAGGTCATTTTTTTCCTGGTGGAGTCACAGATAAAAGGCGTTTCCCAATCAGAGGCTGCAGATGAGAGGCAGGGCGGGGGGTGCCAGTTGAAGGCCTATTTGTGTGCCTCCGTTCATATGCAACCATCAGAGCTGACCGGAAGAAGGCCACCTACTCTCCTACACAAGGATGGGTCCTGGGACAGTACTCCCTCCTCTCCCAGGTTTCTGAGAGCTTCCAGCACCCGGTCTCGGAGTTCTCCTTCGGGGAGGGCAGTGCTCCAGTGACTGGCACCAGCTCAGGAGGGTAGGTGAGCTGTGGGGGCAGGAGGCTGGCTCCCCGGGGTGTCTTGTTGGCCAGGCAGGGCAGGAGGAAGGGGTCTGAGGAAGCAGGAAGGCTGGGGGCTGCCGAGGGGAGGGTGAGCCGTACCTGGGGGGAGGATAAGGATAAGCAGGCACATCAGGGTGCCTTGGAAGAGGCTCAACCAGGCTCCACTTCCTCCCGATCTGCTCGAGGAGAAAGATGCAGCACAGCCGGGCGGGCACCTCCGTGAGGCCAGGAATCACTTGTCTGAAGTGGATGTTCATGGCAAAATCCTTCAACTTGAAGCACAGCGTAAAATAGCTGTAACTGACAGTAAACCTGAAATGAAGCCAGGAGAGAGACATTCAGAGAGAGAGAGGGAGATACAGACAGGCCAGGAATAAAGACAGAGGCAGAGGAGCGCCCGGGTGGCTCGGTCGGTTAAGAGTCTGCCGTGATCGCGGCTCAGGCCACGATCTCACAGTCCGTGAGACCAAGCCCCGCGTAGGGCTCTGTGCTGACAGCGTGGAGCCTGCTTGGGATTCTCTACCCCCGCCCCCTCCCTGCCCCTCCCCTGCTTGAGAGCTCTCTGTCTCACAAATAGGTCAGTGAACTTAACAACAACAAAGACAGAGGCGGAGTCGAGCCGGGCGGGACGGGCTGGGAGAGAGAAACAGAGCACAGAGCTCTGGACCCGTAGGCCAGCTTCCCGCCTGCAGCCCGCTTATGCCCCCTTCCCTCTCCAGAGCCCCCGACACGCCCTGCTTGCAGTCCCTGCCAGCCGGTCCCAACTACTCACCACACACAGCCCATCACCAGGGTCACCTTTCGGAGGTGCCTATTGTTATAGAAGTCCAGGACAGACGCCTTAGTCACCTTCTTTCTGGGCGGCTGGAGCTACAGGACAAGCAGGACCACCAGGGGCAAGGCCGAGACCCCGGCTTGCTCCCCACCCCCACAGGACCTCAAGGCCCTCCTGCCCCCCACCCCCGTCCCGCACAGTCCCAGCTTGGCCTCCGGCCCTCCACTGGCAGGGCTCGATTTCGCTGTCTCCGTTCTCCTCAAACAGTGGACCGGGGACACCCTGTGGGCAGAGGTCCCACCTGAAAGGATGAGGAAGGAAAAGGCCCTTCCTGCAGCCCCTGTCCTGGCCCCGCTCCGGGCCCGAGGCCTCTTACCTCGTCCAGCAGACTTGGGGGAATGGTCTTCTTGTTCACGCCAGCCGCGTGGCACAGCGTCTGCCTCGCTTCCTCCAACTTCCCGTTCATCGACAGCCACCGTGGGGACTCCGGCAGGATCCTGCACGTACCACCCGCTCTTACCCACCCTTGCGAGATGCCCCGAGACCTCCAACGTGAGGCGACGTGGGTGTCAGAGGACTTGAAAGAGACCGTCAACCTCGGGCGCCCCTGCCCCTCTCTGGAAGTCGGCCCTTCCCCTGCCCCGGCCACACACGGCCCCCCTACTGCCCAGTGTCACCCCAGACACAGGCTGCCTCTGCCCTCCAGCGTCTTCCCCCTCGCCTACCTCTACAAACTCCCTACCTTCCGATCTCAGGCGTCAGCCCCGCCTGCCCAGGCACACTGAGGGCACTGTCCCCCACGCCCACAGCCTCTATTAGAGCCCCGCTCTCCTGGGTGGCATTTCCCTGCTCCCTCTCTGTCTCCTAACAGCTTGCAGAATATGGAGGGCAGGACCCCAGGGCCCAGCCCCTGCTTGAGTGAGTAGAGGTCCTCCCTGTCCCACCTCCTCCCTCGCCACATTGCCCACTGCCTTTGACCTCTGCGTAACTCTGGTCCCTCAGTTCTTCCCGATCCTCCCGGGCTGTCAGAATCTCCAAGGACGAACATTTATTAGGTGCCCTGGATTGTGCCTGATGCCCTTACATATATATATATATATATATATATCATCCGGTTTAATCCCTGCCCAGTCCTGGACCTAGTTTGATTATCCCCTTTTTATTCCCAGCCTCGAGGGGTAAGGACTCGCCCAAGGTCACAGAGGCAGAGTTAGTATGGACGTCAGTGCCCTGATTGGGCATTCTTTACAAACCGTGCCATCACTCCCTGCAGATTCTCGCGTCACCCTCCTCTCGAGGCCCTAGCCTGAATTCCACAGCCAGCAGTGTATACATGTGCCCATGACACTGGAGGCAGCTGCATTCTTATTAAAATTTTTTAATGTCTATTCATTTCTGAGAGAGAGAGAGAGCACAAGCAGGAGAGGAGCAGAGACAGAGAGAGGGAGAGGGAGACACAGAACCCGAAGCGGGCTCCAGGCTCTGAGCTGTCAGCACAGAGCCCGACGCGGGGCTCGAACTCACGAACTGTGAGACGGTGACCTGAGCCGAAGCCGGAAGCTTAACCGACGGAGCCACCCAGGCGCCCCAAGGCAGCTGCATTCTTTCTGCCTGCCCCTGCTCCTGCCCTCCCCTGGGGCCAGCCGGCAGTGCCCCTGACATCCTTCTCCACTATAAGGCTGAGGAACTCTCCTAAAGAAAGTCACCCAACTGGGACTTCTTCAGAAAGATGGGAGATTGACCACATGCCCACTCTAAACAACAGGAATGAAAAAGGATAGCAATAGAGAGAGCGGGAGAGAAGACCGGTGGAAGAAAGACGTAAGAAATACACATAGCTCAGAAGCTGAGGGGCTGGAAACGTCCGGTTCCTGGTGGTAAGACTCTCTTCCCGTCCCCAGGCTGCTGTCATCTCTTCAAACCTGGCGAAGGAGCCTGCTTTTGCGAAAGGGAGTCAGTCTGCCCTCCCACTCCTTGCCTGGGCTTACTGATCCAGAAAAGCGGGAGCTGCCCTGTCCTCCGGACAGTCATTTCCAGGAGAGCTAATTCGTGTCCCCTCAAGTCGGAGGGCCTACACGAAACCAGAGATGGGGGAGCTCCCCCTCAGGAAGGAAGTCGGTGGGAGCCATCCACGATGGCAGGGCGGGGGCTGGGGGTGGTGAGAGTCATTTTGACGAAGTGGACCCTGCTGTCTTGAAGTCACCCCACGTGCTAGGGTGAGGGGACCCCTGCAGAGAGAGCCCGGGGAGTGACCTGCCAGGGACAGGGTGCTGAGAGATCACAAAGACAGTGCCTAGAGCATGAGAAGACACGCGTGAGCCCCTGAGGCACCTGCAGTTGAACATCTGCCCTACAGAGGACAATGACCATGAATACAGCCCCTGTTGTGCACTTATCTCTTTCCTCGAATGGCCCCTCTCCTGCCTAGGATCTAGAAGATCACCGAGCAGGTAGACCGAGGAGAAAGGGCAAAGGTCAGAATACTAGCCTGAGCCGGCTAGCCACCGGGGAGAAGCTGCGAACTAGACGTGAGATCAAGTTTTAAACTGGCCTGGACTGGATTTTTTTTCATGCCCGAAAGTGCGTCTGAATGATCAAAATGAGACTTTTTTCTTAGAACTAAGACTGACCGTAAAGAGATGGAACCTGCCCAAGATAATGTCACGAGTCAGCGAAGGAACAGCTGACAGGGCGGGTCTGAAGAAAAATGGACCCCATTCAATGAGCCATCTGTTCACAGAATGTAGAACTAGGGAGGCAGCTACCAGAAGAAAGAGCTGAGAGTCCAGCGTCATGGCATCTGGGGAAGGAACTGGGGGGCTGAGGGGAGCTGAAATTGCCGACTTACTCTTCCCCACAGACCTTTTGGTTGTTACGTAGTCGTTAACCACACGCATCCATCGCAGTAGTGACATTTCGAAGAAATGTTTCAAGGTCAAGCCGTGAAGCACCATTTCCTAGTTACATGACAGAGTCACGCCATCTGGCATCAGCTGGGTCCCCACGGACACTTGGGCATCCCGGTGACTGCCAAAGACGGTCTCCAGCACCTGCCGAATTTGGAAGGTCTCCAAGCCACCTACCCGGTCTCACTCTTAACTGGTAACTCCTCTCACCATCCATGTTGGGTATGGCGCAGTGGGTAAAACGCAGAGGCTCCGGGGCCACACAGGCTGAGTCAAATCCCAAACCGCCACTTGGTAGCTATGTGGCCTAGGGCAAGTTACTTCCATTCTCTGAAGCCTCGGTTCTCCCCTCCCCGCCCCCCCACCCCCCACCGTCTTCAGCACGCCCAAGAGACTCACACCCATCTTTCAGGGTCGTAAAGATTAAATGTGATGATTCCAAGGTGAGACCTGATCCTTCCTTCACAGTGAACTGCCTGGCCCTTAACCAGGTGATTTCAGTCTCTTCCTCTTCTATCTGCCTTCTCTTCCCTCCCTCCCCAATCACTTGTCCCTTCCTAGCTTCAGTCCCTCGGGTTCCTGTCTGTGACGCCCCACAAGTCAGCACATCACATACCCTCCCTGACTCTGTCTTTGCTGTCCAACCACGTTATCACTTTGCCCCTGCCCGCCGCAGCCCAGCGCCGTGGAAGAGTCACCTCGTGGAAGGCTCCATTTTTCAGCTTCTCTTCAGTCCCTCAACCCCCTGCCACTTCACTGAGGCTACTCCAGGCCACCAAGGCCAGTAGACTCTTCCCCAGCATCACCTTTCTTGCCTTCAGCCTTGACCATGCCCTTGTCCTGAGCTCCTGCCTCTCAACACTTCGCCTTCTGATTTCTCTGCTTCTCTGACATCTCTTTGAGGGTCTCCTCTGATGGGGGTTAAGGCTAGGGTTCCAGACGCTCGGCCCTGGGCTCTTTCTCATTATTACATCCACATCCCATCCACTTTCTTCAAGGGAAAATCCCACCCACTCCACCCCTTCAAGGACCCCCCCGAAACCCTCAACTTCCAGCCCGTCAGACCCGTCGCTGCGCGTGCCCTGTTTGCTCACCAGATATAGAAGATGAGGGGGAACACAGGTGCGCCACCCACCAGAAACAGCAGCCGCCAGTGAGGAAGGCTGTTGGCAAGCCCTGTCAGGAACACGAGTCCCACAGAGAAAAAGCAGTGTTCCAGGATGATGGCACGGGACCGGTGCTCTGCCACTAGCCACTCAGTGGCTGTGCGGAGGCCAAGAGGACAAAATCATGGTCAGCTCAGTGTCCCCAGGGCTACCCCTGTACCCAGACTTCTGAGATGCCCCAGCCCTGCTCTGGACAGTTCAGCCTGGGTGAACGTTCTTCTGCCCTAGGTGGACATACTAGACAGCCTCCGGTCCTTTCTCAGCCTGACTGCTCCCTCTGAACACATCCTGCCTGACCCCATGTGTCTCTCTCAGAGATGGCCCATTTCTGGGTACAAGTCCTCACACGTGGTCCGACACACAGTGAGGCGAGGAATCTGTGTCCTTGTGTTTGTTTTTAGTGCCTCGGGGCTTCGGCCACCGCGGCCTCGGGGAGAATCTAGCTCCTTCTGATCCGCTCCAATGAGAGGAGGTCTCTGGCCGGGGACCCCTGAGCTCACTGGGCCACAGCAGCTGTAAGCTCGATGAGCATATGGGCACTTAGGGCTTTCGCATTCCACAGGCCAGGGATGAAATCCCAGCTCCTTCCTGTAACTGTTGTGTGGCCCTGAGCAAGTTGGTTACCTTCCTGAGGCTCAAGTATCCTTCTCAGTTAAAGGGATAATAGCGCCTACTGAACAGGGTGCTGTCATGACACGCTGAGACAGTATGTAACGGGGTTAGCAGCTCGCCTGGTCCTTCCGAAGGGCTCAATAAACGTAAGCCAGGTAGGGGGGATGCGAGAGAGGTAAGGGGGGTAATGCGTGCGGTACGAGGGGCCTAGGGTGGAGGATGAGTCTGGAAGGGCGGTCTGCGGACATTGGCCCGCATCGCCACAGGCAGCTGGGAAGAACCTCTTCCCTCCACGGCCTGCCTGGATTGGGCCTCAACTCTACTCGTCCTGCAGGGTCCCTAAGTACCCGCCAGCCCCGCCCCACCCCACGATCGCCCCGCCCCACGATCGCCCCGCCCTTCGGCCGGCCCCGCCCCTCCAGGCCCCGCCCTCTGCTCCCCACCCGCCCCGCCCCTCACAACACCTGCACGGCCGGGGCTCACCTAAAGACACGCTGCTGATGGTGTAGCCCACCAAGGCCTGGGACACGCCGAAGCGGAAGAACAGGTACTGGTGAAAGGTGTTGACGAAGGCTGTCCCGAAGCCGAAGATGATCGGCCCCAGCAGCGACATCAGGATGGTGGGGTAGCGGCCCAGCCTGCGGGCGGTCGAAGGGAGGCTGCGCCTAGCCTAGCGCGAGGGCCTCCCTGGCTCGCCCAGCACGACACCCAGGGCCAGGCCTTGAGTGCTCCTACCCTCTCCTTCCCCAGCTCGAGACTCTAGCTCTGAATGCACTCACTTGTCACTCATGAGTCCGAAGATGCGGGACCCGGTCAGGAGGCCCGCGGTGAACATGGTCTGCATGCTCTCCGAGTTCTGCTCCTTGCCACACACCAAGTCAAACTGGGGGGGTTATACAGGATTGGCTACAAGTCTCCACCCAGGGCCAGCCTTCTGGGTCTAGAGACTACACCCCTCTACCCCGCCCCCAACCCCCAGGTGGGCCTTTAGGCAGAAGAGGCCTGGGTCAGGGACAGGCAACCGGGCCTGCAGCAGCGTGCCTCAGGTGTCACCTCTGCATTCTACCCGGCACCTGGCAGACTCTGGGAGTGAGGCCTGGAGAGAGGGGACCAGAGGCCCAGGCCAAAATGGGGAAGAGGCCGAGAGGGAACTGAGCAAAGACGGAATCACTGAAGACCCTTTCCCAAGTACAGATATCAGGCCTCAGTCTAGAGATTCCAGTTGGGCAGGTCTGTGCGGTGAAGGGCCCAGCTTGCAGCTCGGGCTGAGCAACCCTGTAGGAGGCGCCCGATGAAAGCTGCTTCTTCCCCGGGGTTCTCTATCTTGTGTGAGTTCAGAGGGCAGGGCCTCGACTACAGAAGCAGCTCCCTGGACAGATGGCAAGGCCTGCCGACCGACATTTGCCTCTGCACCCAAATCCACTCCAGCTTCCCGGCGAAGACAGCTGAAGCCAGGGCTGGACAACAGGACCCTAAGGTTCTGCCCTCGCTCTGCCTCTGCAGGGTGACCTCGGGCCAATCACTTCCCCTCCCCGGGCCTCAGTTTCCCCACCTGCTCAATGAGGGTGAGGGCACATCTCTGGGCCTGTGGGGTAGCTATAGACAACTCGGGAGAAGGCACACCTCATTGACCAGCGATCGCTTCTTGGCGTCAGGGTAGATCCACCCATCTTGGCATGACTCTGTGTGGTTGAGGCCAAATTGGATGATAGAATCCAGGTCCCAGGCTACGGGCAAGTACATGAGGCACGTCTGGAAACTTCCATTGGGTTCTCGGGGCAGGGTCAGGTTCATCTGCTCAGCCTCTGTGAGGTTGGGGCCCACTGCTAGGATCCAGGTGGTATTACAATAGGGCTTCTGGGCTGTGAACACGAAGACGTCGGCAGAGATAAAGAAGGCCAACAGGATGTTGGGGACGAAGGTGAGGACCACCAGTCTCCGCTGGAATGTGCCGAACTCCCCCACCGCATCCAGAACGTGGGCAAACTTGTCATCCTGGTTGGCTTCTGTGGCCCTCAGTCTGCGTAACAGCATCTCCAGAGACCAGGAATTGGAGTGCTCTTGTGCCTCGCGCTCGTTCAAGTTCTTGGAAGGGTGGTGGGATCTGTGTTTTACCTTGCAGTTGCTTTCTCCTGACATCTGTTCCAAGAAAGGACGCCACTCAGGGACTGCTGCTACCACTTCCCAGACACGAGAGACTGGTCAGAAATGGGCCTCTATGTCTTGCAATAGTTTGGATTTGGCCTTGATGTTCTCTGTAGCTCCCTCCTTGGCTTATGAAGTTTCTCAGTCAACATCATTTGTCCCCCATGAGCCCCACCCACCCCTGAGTTTCAGTACACTGAGGGTTTTTTAAACATTTGAGAAAGTGTCACTTCTGTTGTCATGAGTAAGTTCTGAGAAGCTTTGGTCTCCCACAGCTTTCCCAGAACTGAAACTTTGTTGACACACACAGGGAGGCACTGACAGTCTTGCAAAAGTAGGAGAGGTCTCCAGGGACAGTTCCTTCAAAAACAAACAAACAAACAAACAAACAACACCCCCTCCCCGCACTCCCCTCCCCCCCCATATCTGGACCAAGAGTTGCCAGGAAACTGAGGCCAAGGTAGGTGGCTGGAAGCCTTGACCACAGAGACAGGGAGCCAAGCCTGGCCACCAGCAACATAGAGCCAAACTGGAAAGGCAGGTAAGGGGAAGGCAGTGCGGGGCAGGGGCGGGCGGGTGGGTAGCAATTCTGACTGTAAGGAGATTTATTACCTTGGAACAGCAGCGAGGTGGGAAACGATGCTTAAAACTGTGTTGAGCTGAAATCCTCAGTGGAGCTGAAAGAGCTCCTGGGTTGGGCACCAGCAGAAGCAGAAAGAAGCCTTCTCTGTTAAGCCTGCACAGATTACAATCAAGCAAAGAGTTCAAAAAGAAAGATTACGAAAGTCGTGAGAAGGCAATCCATTCTGCGAGTCAACTGAAACAACAGCCCCTGGCTGCAGGTGTCAGAACGGTCAGTTACACAGTATAGAGCCACTGTCGTACGCAGTTTTCGAAGCAATGAAAGTCGTAATTACAGGGTGGACCCACGACAAGAATTGACAAAAAGCAGACATTTTCGGAGGGCAGACGCTGAGCTTCTAAATGAAACAGAAACACTAAACGGAAGACTGCTGAGTCAGATTTGATGCAAAGAATTAGGGAACTGGAACATATAGCCAAAATGTGAAACAGAGGCCCAAAGACTCAAGAGATACAAGGTTTCCCATGCATGGAGACATAGAGAAGCAAAATCTCAAGAGAGAAAAGCAATGCATTTTCTAAAACTTGGAAAACATGAATCCATAATCTCAGGAAATAGTACGTCCCAAGCAGGATCAATAAAAAAGAAACCCACGGCTATGCACATTGCAATGAAGCTATAGAAGGCATCAGTGACAAAGGTCTTCGAAAACGTCTAGAGAGAAGACATATCACTGACGAACGACCAGCGGTGGTAGCCTTCTGTTAAACAAATGTGGATAATCAACAAGGAAACCAGAAGAGAGTGAAAGTCTTTAGGAAAAAAGAAAATAATAGCCAAGC
This sequence comes from Lynx rufus, assembly GCF_022079265.1. NCBI lineage: Eukaryota > Metazoa > Chordata > Mammalia > Carnivora > Felidae > Lynx > Lynx rufus. Next base: position 6,398,069 of record NW_025814867.1, on the reverse strand, counting down.
TAGAATTGTTTACTCATCAAAATTATCTGTCAAGAATGGGGTAAAATAAAGACAGGTATAGCTGGTCAAAAATTGAGGGAGCATTCATGTAAAAGACCTGATTTAATGGAGTTTCTAAAAAGTAAGGAGGAGGAAAACTATTTCAGGACAATAGCCTCAGAAACAATGAGCAATCAAAAAAGGTAAACATGTAAGCCAATCCAAATATTGATTGTATTAAATAATAAAGATCCTGTCCATTTGTGGAATTAAAAAAAAAAACATGACAACATGATGGGCAACAAGAAAATATGTCAGGAAGGGGACAATCAGAGCCAAAATATCCCTTTCTATTGTTTGGGATGTAGGACAGAGAAACCAAAAATTCAAATTTACATATGCATGATAAACTTTAAAGGACAACCACTCCAATGATATACCCAGAGAACAGTAGTGGGAAAAGGTGGATGAAAGGGGAAAACAAATACGAACCGTCAATCCAAAAGAAGTTAAGGAAAGAGGAAACAAAAACACAAAAGGGTGGCAATCATTGAGACTGGAAAATGAGACACAGTACATTGATTATCACTAGTTTAAAAAGAGATGGTTGGATTGAGCCTTTTAAAAGTCAAATTCATACGCTGTTTTTCCAGAGGGTGACCAGTATTTTCCAATTCTCCCAGAACACACCCAGTTCACGTCTGTTGTGCTGGTATAATGACTCATAGTGTCCCCTTAACCCCTCATAAAAGTTTTGATTTGTATGACAATTTGGTCACCCCGAGAGAAGGCACGTGTAAAGCATAAGCATGAAAGGTTGAGGGTAAGAGGATGGAAAAAGTTACATTAGGCAAACATTCATTTAAAAAAAGCTGATTTAGGGGCGCCTGGGTGGTTCAGTTTATTGAGTGACTGACTCTTGGTTTTGGCTCAGGTCACGATCTCACGATTTGTGAGTTTCAGCTGCGCATCAGGCTCTGTGCTGAGTGTGAAGGCTGCTTAGGATTCTCTCTCTCTCTCTCTCTCTCTCTCTCTCTCTCTCTCCCCCCCCCCTGCCTCCGTCTCCCATCTCTCTCTCTCCCCCCCCCACCTCCGTCTCCCAGTTGCACTCTCTCTCTCTCAAATAAAATGAAAGAAAGAAACAAAGAAAGCTGACTTAGCTACATTACTATCAGACAACATAAAAAGATAACATCATTTGGAATAGAGGGATTCCTTATCTAAAGATAAAAGTTCAGTATACCACAAGCGTGAATTTTAAATATATATGAACCTAACAAATGTCTTCAAATATGGAAAGCAATAATCGGTATAACAGGAGAAATTGACAGCTCATCAATATCATGATGAGAAATTTCAATGCACCTTTTGTTTTGTAAGTTTATTTATTTATTTATTTGCTTATTTTGAGAGAGAGAGAGAGAGAGAGAGCACACGTGAGTGGAGGAGGGGGGCAGAAGGAGGAAGAAGACAGAATCCTAAGCAGTCTCCGTGTCAGTACAGAGCCCAACCCAGGGCTCGATCCCACAAAAGGTGAGATCATGACCCGAGCTGAAATCGAAAGTCGGATGCTAAGCCACTCAGGCACCCCTTCAAGGGGTCAAATATACAAAAACTTAGTAAAGATATAGATTGTTTGAATCACACAATTAATGAGATTTTTCTAATGGCCATTTGTGAAAGTCTGCATCTAACCACTAGAGAATACCCGTTTTTCTCATGCCTCCTGGAAGCATTTGCAAAACTTTATCGTGTACTAGGCAATAAAGCAAGCCTCAACAAATGTCAAACAATAGTCAAAAATTGTCTTCTGACTACCACAGAATTAAATTAGAAGTCACTAACAAACAGCTTAATGGCTTAATTTAGAATTCTTGTATATTTTTGGGGGTGCACGGGTGGCTCAGTCATTTGAGCATCTGACTCTTTTATTTTTAAAAATTTTTTTAAATGTTTATTTATTTTTGAGAGAGAGACAGAGACAGAGTGTGAGCGGGGAAGGGCCAGAGAGAGAGGGAAACACAGAATCAGAAGCAGGCTCCAGGCTCTGAGCTGTCAGCACAGAGCCCGACTCGGGGCTCAAACTCACAAACCTTGAAACCATGACCTGAGCCGAAGTCGGACACTTAACTGACTAACCACCCACGCGCCCCAAGCATCTGACTGTTGATTTCAGCTCAGCTCATGATCCCAGGGTGGTGGGATTGAGCCCCACACCAGGCTCTGAACTGGGGGCATGAAGCCTGCTTAAGATTTTCTCTCACTCTCCCTCGGCTTCTCCCTCGCTCATGCATGTGCTGGGGCATGCTCGCTCTCTCTCTCTCTCAAAAAATAAAAATAAAAAAATAAAAGAATTCTTGTATATTTTCCATACATTTGTAATACAGTTGTAGTTACTTGTCAGAATCTGCCTTCTATCCTGGGACTTCTTGGTCTCCTAAATGATTTTTTTTTTAATTTACGTATGTTAAGCTTCACTCTTTGCTCTTTAAAGTCCTATGGGTTTTGACAAATGCACAGGGTCATGTACCCACTATGACACCATAGAGTATCATGCCAAAATTTCACTGCCCTAAAAAAAATTCCCGTGTTCTACCTATTAAATCCCTTTCCCTCCTCTCACACCCCTGGCAACTACTGACCTTTTTACTGTATATCTTACCTTTCCAGAATGCCAGATAGCTGGAATCATAGAGTATATAGCTTTTCCAACTGGCTTCTGTCACTTAGCAATATGCACTTTAAGGGTAATCCATAAATTTTCATAGCTTGATAGCTCTTTTTTTTTTTTTAATTTTTTAATGTTTATTTTTGAGAGAGAGAGACAGAGCATGCGTGGGAGAAGGGCAGAGAAAGAGGGAGACACAGAATCCGGAGCAGGCTCCAGGCTCCCAGCTGTCAGCCCAGAGCCTGACGCAGCGCTGGGGCTCGAACTCACAAGCCGGGAGATCATGACCTGAAGCGAAGTCAGATGCTTAACCGACTGAGCCACTCAGGTGCCCCATAGCTCTTTTTTTTTTTTTTTTTTTAAATCACTGAGTTATATTCTGCTATATCTACTTACCACGGTTTGTTTCACCATTCACTTATTGAAGGACATCTCGGTGGTTCCAGTGTTTGGCAATTGTGAATAAAGCTGCTATAAATATTCGCATGCAGGTTTTTGTGTGAATACAGTTTTCAGATCGGTTGGGTAAATACCTAAGAACACGGGTCAGTGGCTGCACCAGTTTGCACTCCCACCAGCAAGGAACGAAAATGCTTGGGGCGCCTGGGTGGCTCAGTCGGTTAAGCCTCCGACTTCAGCTCAGGTCACGATCTCACGGTCTGTGGGTTCGAGCCCCGCATCGGGCTCTGGGCTGATGGCTCAGAGCCTGGAGCCTGCTTCCAATTCTGTGTCTCCCTCTCTCTCTGCCCCTCCCCTGTTCATGCTCTGTCTCTGTCTCAAAAATAAATAAACGTTAAAAAAAAAAATTAAAAAAAAAAAAAAAAGAAAATGCTTGTTTGTCTCCATCCTTGCCAGAAATTGGTGTTGTCAGTGTTTCGGATTTTAGCCACTCTAATAGATGTGTAATGTTATCCCATTCTTTTCAACTGTGAGGGGCGCCTGGGTGGCTCAGTCGGTCTGACTTCAGCTCAGGTCACCATCTCATGGCTCCTGAATTCTAGCCCCGCGTCTGGCTCTGTGCTGACAGCTCGGAGCCTGGAGCCTGCTTCGGATTCTGTCTCCCCCTCTCTCTGCCCCTCTGCCTCTCAAAAGTAAATAAACATTAATTCTTTTAAATGGTGGTTCCCTAATGACAAATAATGTGTATCTTTTCATGTTTATTTGCCCTCTGTATACCTTCTTTAGGGGATTATCACTTCCAATTTTTTGCTCATTTTTAAATTGGGGTATTTGTTTTCTTATTCTTGAGTTATGAATTTTTTGTATATTTTGGATACAAGCCTTTTTATTAGGTATGTGTTTTTGCAAATATCTCTTCCAGTCCGTGGCTTGCCTCTTTATTCTCTTAACAGCATCTTTTGTAGAGCCGAAGTTTTTAATTTTAATAAAGTCCAACTTACCAATTTTTTTTCTTTCATAGATTCTGTTTTCAGTATTGTATCTAAAAATTCATTGCCTGGGGCGCCTGGGTGGTGCAGTTGGTTAAGTGTCCGACTCTTGATTTCAGCTCAGGTTATGATCTCAGGGTTTGTGAGTTCGAGCCCCATGTTGGGCTCTGTGCTGACAGTGTGGGGCCTGCTTGGGATTCTCTCTCTCTCCTCTCTCCTCTCTCTCTGCCCCTACCCTACTTGCTCTCTCTCTCTCAAAATAAATAAACTTAAAAACCTTTTTTAAAAATCATTGCCAAACCTAAGATCACCTAGATTTTCTTCTTCGTTTTCTTCTAGAAGATTTATAGTTTTGTGTTTTACATTTAGGCCTATGATCCACTGAGTTCATTTTTGTAAAGGGTGTAAAATCTATATTTAAAAGTTTTTGTTTTCTTTTCTTTTTTTTTTTTTTTTTTTTTTGAGAGAGACAGAGACAGTGCGAATGAGGGAGGGGCAGAGAAGGGGAGAGAGATTCCCAAGCAGGCTCTGCACTGTCAGCACAGAGACTGATGTGGGGCTCAAACCTATGAAACTGTGAGATCGTGACCTGAGCCAAAATGGAGTTGGGGGGGTGCCTGGGTGGCTCAGTTGGTTAAGCATCTGAATTCGGCTCAGGTCATGATCTCACGGATTGTGGGTTTGAGCCCCGCATTGGGCTCTGCACTGACAGCTCAGAGCCTGGAGCCTGCTTCAGATTCTGTGTCTCCCTCTCTCTCTCTGCTCCTCCCCTGCTCATGCTTTGTCTCTTCCTCTCTCTCTCTCTCAAAAATAAATAAACATTAAAAAAAAAAAAAAAGAATTGGACACTTAACTGACCGAGTCACCAGGCACCCCTAAAATCTATGTTTAGGTTAACATTTTTGCCTATGGACGTTCAATGTTTACAGTACATTCAATTATTACAGGAAAGATTACCCTTTCTCTACTGAATTGCCTTTGCTTCTTTGATCAGTTGATCGTATTTATGGGCTCTATTCTGTTCCATGGCTTTATGTGTCTATTCTATTGCCAATTCCATGCCATTTTGATTATGATGGCTTTACATAGTAAGCCTTGAAATCAGGTAGTGTGAGTCCTCCAACTTTGTTTTTCTTCACTATTGTGCTGAGCCTCCTAGGTCTTTTGCCTTTGCATCTGAACTTTAGAATCAGCTTGTTGATATCTGCACAATAACTGGCTGTATTTTTTTTCTAAGATTTTCTTATTAAGTAGGGGCACCTGGGTGGCTCAGTTGGCTGAGCGTCCAACTCTTGACTTGGGCTCAGGTCATGATCTCACAGTCATGGGATGGAGCCCTGCAGCTTGGAGCCTGCTTGGGATTCTCTGTCTCCATTACTCTCTGCCCCTCACATGTTCATGCTTGCTCTCTCTCTCTCAAAATAAATAAACTTAAAAAAAAAAAAAAGCTTTTATTTGGGGCGCCTGGGTAACTCAGTCGGTTGAGAGTCCGACTTCAGCTCAGGTCATGATCTTGTGGTTTTGTGAGTTCGAGCCCCACGTCGGGCTCTGTGCAGACAGTTCAGAGCCTGGAGCCTGCTTCGGATTCTGTGTCTCCCTCTCTCTCTGCCCCAATCCATTAGCATCCTGTCTCTGTCTCTCTCAAAAATAAATAAACATTAAAAAAATAATAATAATAAAAATAAATAAAAATTTAAAAAGATTTTATTTTTAAGTAATCTCTACACCCAATGCGGAGCTCGAACTTACAACCCCAAAGTCAAGAGTCACATGCTCCACTGACCATGCCTGCCAAGCACCCTTAACCTGCTGCATTTTTTGTTGTGATTTGTATTGAACCCTTAGGTCAAGTTGGGAAGAATTGACATCTTTTTTTTTTTTAATGTAATTTTTTTAAAAATGTTTATTTGTTTTTGAGACAGAGGGAGACAGAGCATGAGTAGGAGAGGGGCAGAGAGCAAAGGAGACACAGAATCTGAAACAGGTTCCAGGCTCTGAGCTGTCAGCACAGAGCTGGACCCGGGGCTCGAACCCACGAACCGTGAGATCATGACCTGGGCCCAAGTCAGACGCTCAACCGACTGAGCCACCCAGGCACCCCAGAAACTGACATCTTAATAACAATATTGGGTCTTCTAATCCATGAACATGGAATATCTAAATCTATATCTATATATATATTTTTAAATGTTTATTTATTTTTGAGAGAGTGCAAGTCGGGGAGGGGTAGAGAGAAGGTAGACAGAGGATCTAAAGCAAGCTCGGTGCTGACAGGATGACAGCAACGAGGCTGATGTGGGGCTCGAACTTACGGACCACGAGCTCATGACCTGAGCTGAAGCTGGACGCTCAACCAACTGAGTCACCCAGGTGTGCTTATCTATATATTTTTTTAAGTCTTATAAATATATATATGATATATATGATTTAAAAAACATATATATATGATTTTAAAAACTTGCGAATACTTCACAAGTCAAAGAAGATGTCATAATGGAAATTTTAAAACATTTACAAACGAGTCATAATGAGTGATAACATATTAAAACTTGTGGGTGGTATAAAAGACGGTCCTCTGTGGGATTTTCTATTGAAAATCGGAAGACTGAAAATAAACAAAATGCCCATCATAAAGAGAACAATAGAATAAATCCAAATAAGTAAAGGAAGGAGATAATACAGTTAAGACAGAGATAAATAGAAATAAAGAATATAATAAGAAATGGGGCACAATAAGAAATGGGGGTTAAGTGTCTGACTCTTGGTTTTGGCCCAGGTCATGATCTCACGGTTCTGTGGGTTCGAGCCCTCCATTGGGCTCCGTGTTGGCAGCATGGAGCTTGCTTGGGATTCTCTCTCTCTCTCTCTCTCTCTCTCTGTTTCTATCTCTGTCCCTCCCCCACTCATACTGTCTCTGTCTCTCTCAAAGTAAATAAATAAACTTAAAAAATACACATATATATAATAAGAGAATCAATAAAGTCCAAAATTGGTTCTGTAAGTAGATGAGTAAGTTAGACAATTAAATAAAAATTAAAAACCAGAAAGTACAATAGAGCTTTTACATATGAAAGAAAAAGGAATATAAAGGTACAGCAAGATTAAAAATACTAGCCAAATGCTAATATCAACTTTATGTCAATGAATTTGAAACTTCGATGAATTAAATTCCTAAAACAAAAGGAATCCAATGGACTCCAGAATACATAGAAAGGCTTACAAGTTCTACAATGATGGAAGAAATGAAAGCAGGAGTTAAGAATCTTTTCACAAAGAAAACACTGGACCTAAAATGTTTTTCAGGAGGTCTACCAAACATTTATGAAACAGATCATTCCAGTTTTTGTTTTTGTTTTTCTTTCAGGAACTAAGTAGAGAGATCATTCTAACTTCAGTAACAAAACTAGAAAACTACAGTACAACAGTGGAAATTTTAGATCCATTTCATTCATAAAAATAAATGTAAAAACTCTAAGTACAGTGTTAGTAAATCAAATTCGATAGTGTATAAATAGGGAAAATATACCATGATCAAGTGACTTTCAAATGAGGAATGCAAAGGGGCGCTTGGGTGGCTCAGTCAGTGAAGCATCTGACTTTGGCTCAGGTCACGATCTTATGGTTCATGGGTTTGAGCCCCACGTCGAGTTCTGTGCTGACAGTTCAGAGCCTGGAGCCTGCTTTGCATTCTGTGTCTCCTTCTCTCTCTATCCCTCTCCTGCTTGTGTCTGTCTCTGTCTCTCAAAAATAAATAAATGTTAAAAAAAAAAACAACTTAAACTGGGAATGCAAAGATGGTTTTACTATAGAAAATACATAAATACTTATACTTAATAGATTAAAAGAGAAAAGCCATATGATCATGTTTAGAGACACAGAAAATGCATTTGATAAAGTTCAATGCTAATTCATGATTTTTTAAAAAATCCTAGACAAAAATTGGATTTTTTTTAATCCAATAAAGAGAATCTACCCTCCTTCCCAAAAATATCCCAAAGGGGAAGCTTTAGAATTATTCCCTTTAAAAATTAAAGGGAAGACAAAAGTGTCCACAATCACCCATTCAATATGGTGCTGACAGCCCTAGCCAGGGCAATCAGATAAAGAGAAATTGAAAGCATAAAGATTAGAAAGAAGAAAATAAAACCCCATAGAATCTATAAATAATTAGAAACAAAAGGAGAAATTAGCAAGCTAGCTGAGTATAATGTGAATATGCAAAAGTCAGTTACGGGGGGGCACCTGGGTGTCTCAGTCAGTTAAGAGTCCAACTCTTGGTTTGGGCACAGGTCGTGATCTCACGGTTCGTGAGATTGAGTCCCGGGTTGGGCTCTGTGCCGATGGCATGGAGCCTGCCTGGGATTCTCTCTCTCGCTCTCTGCCTCTTTCCCTCTCTCAAAATAAAAACCATCTTTTTAAAAAGTCAATTAATTACGTGTCTGTAAACCCCAAACCATTAAATTTGTAAAAATCTACCATTTTAATGGGAAAATGTTCAAATTCACTTGACATTAGAGAAATGCAAATTACAATAATACTAAGATAACATTTTTTACCTATCAGATTGGCAAAAATTAAACATTATGACGACGCATTTTGTCAGTGAGGCCGTGAGGAAACAAATTCCCGTTGCTGATGGGAATGCAAACTGGGACAAGCCTTCTGCAGGATAACTTGGCAACTCCTACTATTAACCCAGCAACCCAGCCACGCTGAGTTGCTTAAATCTCGCATGTTCTTCTAGGACCTGCGTGTGTGACTGGTCCTCAGCTGGCTTCTGGGAGCTGAGTCCTGGGCTACAAACTGGTAAGAGTATTTTACATGCTTGGAACTTTGAACCACCCTGTACCAGCCCGTCTACGTGTCTTGTGCCTTATGGGGAACATACCCTTCCTTCCTAAGGGCTGAAATTGAGTAATGAAGTTTTAGTAACTACAGTCAATCATGAAGGTGCTGTGTGCCTGTGTGACCAACCCCCAGTAAAAACCTCAGTTCTCAAGCTCAAGGAAGTTTTTCTGGCAGAAAAGACTTATGTTGCCACTGTTCATTGCTGGGGGAGTAAGGACATCGTGTGTAATTCTGCTGGAAGAGTACTGTGGGAAGCCGGTGCCTGGTTGCCCCAGCCTGCACCCAATGCATCTTTCCCCTTTACTGACCTTGCTTTGTATCTCTTTGCCGTAATCATTTTAGCTGTGAGTATAACAATTTCTGAGGCCTATGAGTGCAGGAAATCACAGAACTGGGGGTGGTCTTAGAGACCACTGACACTTGACGGAACTATAGATGCACTTACTTTTTGACTCGGCAATCCCACTTCTAGGAATTTACTCTGCAGATACACTTCTGACGGTAAGAAAATACATAGGTGCGAGATTACTCACTGCAGCTTTGATGGTATTATGAAATATTGGGAACGACATCAATGTCCATACGTAGGAGAGTGGTTGAATAAATGATGGTGTATCTGCCCCGTGGAATATTATGCAGCTGTAAAAAAGAATGAGGAAACTTTCTATGAACTCATGGAATGATTTCCAGGCCATACTGGTCAGCAAAAAAAGCAATGTGCTCAAGAATATGTATTGTATGCTACCCTTTTATAATAAACGGAGATATAAGGTGATAAGGTGTATGCTCATTTGTGGGGGGAAAAAATATAGGGCAGGTAAGTCACAAGCTAATGAAATTGTGTATCTATGAGAGTGAACAGATGGAAACAGGTGAAGGGGCTGAAGGGAAGAGGGGGAGGGACACTTCTCTAAGTATAGCTTTTTTTTTAACAAAAGGAAAGTAGATACATTATTGTCATTATTAATAACAGCTTATAATTGTAGTTTTTATAGTTTACAAACATTCTCATGTTCATTACATCATTTCCCCCCATCTTCCTTTGCCCACTTATTTTTCTCCAGAGAGCTTGTCGCCGTCTGGTTTCCAGTTTGTATATTTATATAGTTGTGTATGTATTTATTTATTTTAAAGTTTTAAATGTTATTGAAATCCAAGTTAGCTAACATATAGCATACTGATGATTGCAGGAGTAGGATTTAGTGATTTATCACTTACATAGAACACCCCGTGCTCATCCCAACAAGTGCCCTCCTTAATGCCCATCCCCCAATTAGCCCATCCCCCCACCCAACACCTCTCCAGCAACCCTCAGTTTGTTCTTTGTGTTTAAGAGTCTCTTATAGTTTGCCTTCTTCTCTGTTCTTATTTTTCCCTCCCTTCCCCTACGTTCATGTGTTTTGTTTCTTAAATTCCACATATGAGTGAAAATATATGGTATCTGTCTTTCTGTGACTGACTCATTTCACTTAGCATAATACCCTCCAGTTCCATCCATGTTGTTGCAAATGGCAAGATTTCATTCTTTTTCATTGCCGAGTAGCATTCCATCGTATATATATACCACATCTTCTTTATCCATTCATCGGTCGATGGACATTTGGGCTTTTTATATACCTTGGCTATTGTTGACAGTGCTGTTATAAACATTGGGGTGCATGTGTCCCTTCGAATCAGCATTTTTGTATCCTTTGGATAAATACATAGGAGTGCAATTGCTGGGTTGTAGGGTAGTTCTGTTTTTAACTTTTTGAGGAACCTCCATACTGTTTTCCAGAGTGGCTGCACCAGTTTGCATTCCCACCAGCAGTGCAAAAGCGTTCTCCTTTCTCTGTATCCTCACCAATCTAAGTATAGCTTTTAATATAATTCTGACCCTTAGAACCATAGCATGTTTCACATACAACCCCTCCTTAAATAAATAATTAATCAAAAGGAATCAGGACATGGCAAAAATCCAAATGGCAAACCTAACTATTGTAAACATCATAACCACATTGAAGGGGATGGAGAAGAAAAGAATTAATCTACATAACTTTATGTCGATGACATTATAAAGCTGAAGATAAGAATTGTACAAAAATGTATTCTAGTTAGGGCATTTGTTTGTCACAGGGATATGAATTTGCAGTTCTGAAACTACTTTATGTATATGCCGGAATTCAGCAAATAAGCAACTGTATTACAGATAAGAAGAGCTAGCTTTCTCTTAGAGAAAAGAGTTACAACCAAGGACAAAGGAAGACTAGAATGAAGACCGATGGTGTTGGACTAGACTCAGAGGCACCAGTATGAACCCATGACTTCAGATACATATTGATACATAAGAGATACGTTGGATATATGTTTTGTAGCCTTGCCCCTTGAGATGGCCTAGAGCAGTAACACCCTAGTAGCAATGATCACACTTAGTTCTTAGATCTTGGTTTCCAAGTAAAAGAATGAAGGTTCTTTGGAGAAGTGGTTGGTTCCAGGGCTGGAGCAGGGAAAGTGCAAGATGAAGGGGTATGCACTGTGCTACCAGAAAGTAAGGAAGTACCCCCGAAATGACAGGAGCACATCAAAAGGACACAGAAGCCAACCAGAAGAAGTCCCCAGTAGCCAAACCTCGGACAATGTTAGCAAAAAATAAACGACTGTAATAGATTATAACCCATAGACTAAATATACCTGAGTCCATGGTGATACAATAGTTGAATTAACAGGAGAAAAGGGGCAGTTCTTTCTTACTGTAGGATTTTACATTAATAATATCGAAGGAATGATGGAAATAGAAAACCACCACCGTTGTAATTGTTGCAAACAAGAAGCATTGAGGGCTGTATAAGACTACAGGATGAAAATAGGAGAAATAGGTATGTGCAGAGTTTCAAAGTATCTCCCCACCTGACACTTACCAACTACAAAGGGAAAATAATGACTTTATAATGAAGAAACTTGGTGGACACCACTTCAAACAAGTGATCAAAATTAAAATCCCAGTAACGGGGCACGTTGACATCAGGTACCCCCTGATATCATGCACTAAGAAGGATACATCAACACTTCTTGCCCAAAATGCATAGCGCTAATACAGTCATGAGGAAACACCAAACAAATTTAGGGACATTCTACAAAATAGCTGGTTACAACTTTCCAAAAGTGTCAAAGCATGAAAGATGAAGCCCTAATTTGTTTCCAGGTCGGAGGAGACTAGGAAGACAAATCAATGCAGTGTGGGATCAGCCCAACTCTAAGGGAAGGAGCCAGGAGCAGTCCAGTCACTTGCTGCCTTCCAGCCTGGAAGTTAGGGGGTGATGGATGCCAATGGCTCTATCCATTATGGCCTTCACAAGGCCTAGAATGAAGCCACCAACTTTTACTGGGTCAGGGTCCTTATCGGATTTGGGCTCTTAATGCGGGTCAAGAGGAATAAAAGGAAATTATGAGAATATTCAGTGTGCCGCCTACAGCAGAAACTTGGTCAGAGCCCAACTTTTACGACACGATAAGCCAAATTCGTTTAAGATAGCAACTGGAAATGTATTCCATTTCCAGGCAGTCTGACTATCAGCAGCTACAAAACCAAGCTAACACTATGCGGCTCTCGTTGGAATGATATCTCAGAAAAGGAGCAACATAAGCGATTATCATTAAACAACGTTGTAGGAAACTCGGATTCGACTAAACCATGAATAGCATTTTTTAAAAACTTCTGTCTTGATAAAATCATTTACTTGTGACTTTTCAATTTTTTTGTGTTTTGTTTTGTTTTCTAAAATTGCATCTTTGGGGGTGCCTGGGTGGCTCTGTCGGTCACGTGTCCGACTTCAGCTCAGGTCATGATCTCACAGTTCATGAGGTCAAGCCCTGTGTCAGGCTCTGTGCTGACAGCTCAGAGCCTGGACCCTGCTTCAGATTCTGTCTCCCTCTCTCTCTGCCCCTCCCCCACTCACACTCTGTCCCTCTCTCAAAAATAAATAAACGTTAAAAAAAAATAAAAAATAAATAAAATTGCATCTTTGGGGCGCCTGGCTGGCCGAGTAGGTAGAGCATGTGACTCTTGATCTTGAGGTCATGAGTTCAAGCCCCACCTTGGGCATAGAGCTTATTTTTAAAAAGTAATAAAAATAAATAAATAAAATTGTATCTCCAACTCATTTTTTGCACAAATTTTATTTTATTTATTTATTTATTTATTTTTTCCCAACGTTTTTATTTTTGGGACAGAGAGAGACAGAGCATGAACGGGGGAGGGGCAGAGAGAGAGGGAGACACAGAATCGGAAACAGGCTCCAGGCTCTGAGCCATCAGCCCAGAGCCTGACGCGGGGCCCGAACCCACGGACCGCAAGATCGTGACCTGGCTGAAGTCGGACGCTTAACCGACTGCGCCACCTAGGCGCCCCTGCACAAATTTTAAAAATGGTTTCAAAAAGCCTCAACACAAAGAGTCTGCACATACCTAGGAACATAGAATATAACCAGGGATGGGGATTTTACTTTTGACTTCTTCAGGACACAATCAGGAATAAAAACACAGCTCTGGAGGAGAGTATCTGTAGTGCATGCCACTTTGACTTGAACATTTTTGCAGAATTAAAAAAACAAGCATCATCAGCATAACTTCCTCTTTGATTATATTCTGTGATAAAGGTACCATGGATAATGGATTAATCTGTGTTCTTACCTGTTATTACCACTCTTTAATTGAATTAACTATCTCTGCTTCTTTAGAACTTACACAGTAGACTATCTTTTCTTTTCTTTTTTTCTTTAATGTTTTTTAAAATTTATTTTTGAGAGAGAGAGAGAGAGTGTGTGTGTGTGAGCTATGGAGGGGCAGAGGTGGGGGAGGGGCAGGGGATCCAAAATGGGCTCTGCACTGACAGCAGAGAGCCCGATGCAGGGCTTGAACACATGAACCATGAGATGATGACCTGAGCTGAAGTTGGACACTTAATAGACTGAGCCGCCCAGGTGCCCCTAGACTATCTTTTCTACATCGTGAAGTATCCATCTGCTAATGGTGGAAGCTTTCTGTGGCTGGACTTTTCCTCCCTTAATTGTGTTCCCAAGAGTTTGTTCTCTTTCTTTCTTTCTTTCTTTTTTTAATCTCTCTTCCATGGGAAGAGTCTTCCTTAAGCCATACTGGGGGGCCATGCTGCTGAATCAGTGGGCACTTCTGTATTGATGTTGGCAACGTTTTTTTGTCATAGGACTATCAATGTTTACTGTAACTATCTGATTACTTATGCTTTTTTTAGTATAATAAGCTTCCCTGAAGATTCTCATATCCTGTACCATTTTGTACTGTATATTAAAATCTTTTAACCTCATTTTAAAAAGTATTTATTTAAATAAAAGCTGGTTGTAGACAGTGGCAAGGAAGTTTGTCCAGGTGACTGTTCAAGAATAAGTTTTTAAACCAAAGTTATTCTTTATTTAAAGAGTTAAGAGTTAATGTTTCAAGCATTATTGCTTTTTCCTTTTATAATTGCAAGGTAAAGAATATAAATTTTAAATGAAAAGTTTGGGCCAAATAAAATAATTCAGGGAGATTGTATTTACTTTTTTCTTTTTTATAAGAGAGAGAGTGCAAGTCAGGGAGGGGCAGAGAGTGAAAGTCTTAAGCAGGCTACATGCTTGGTGTGGAGCCCAAGGTGGGCCTTGATCCCATGACGCTGGGATGGTGACCTGAGCCAAAATGAAGAGTTGATGTTCAACTGACTGAGCCACCCAGGTGCCACTGGATTTACTTTTAAAATTTAAGTATATCACTCAAAAATATGTCTGTGGTACAAGGTGGAATGTTGACCAAATGAAATAATTCTTTATTAACTCACAAATGAGTCTGATGTATCACCTATGCATAAAATGAGAAACTAACCAAAGGACTGAAACAGTTATAGTTATAGTCTGGGGGAAGCAGAGCATTTAGGGGACAATCTTAAACTTTGCTCTGTTCTTAGGGGAACTACTGTGTACTTCCAGGAGCAGAGAATATAATCAGAAACAGGAATGGTTTACTTATTGTCACTGATGTGTGGCACACAAGCTACACTATGCTAAATGATAAACCTGACCGCTTAAAAATGAAAATCTTAAGACTCTTAAATACAGAGAACAAACTGAGGGTCGATGGAGCGTGGGGTGGGGAGGAGGGGGAAAATGGATGATGGGCATTGAGGAGGGCACTTACTGGGATGAGCACTGGGTCTTGTATGGAAGCGATGAACCATGGGGATCTACCCCCAAAACCAACAGTACACTTCACACACTGTATGTTAGCCAATATGACAATAAATTATATTTTAAAAATAAAAATAAAAAGCATTCTTTTCACCCAGAAACTGTATCAAAAGCTCCTGATATGTGTTCAAACCAGGGACTAGTACAATCCTTCATCCCTTGCAACCTTTTCTATCAGAACTGTCTTACTATAAATAACTCAAATGTGTCCAGTTAAACTTTAATGTATGACAAAGTTTTATGTATAGTCATTGCTTATTAATAATTGTCTAACTAAGAAATGTCTAATCCAAAAGCGCTAACCCAATACATAGAAGGTACTCCGAAAAAAAAAAGAAAGGAAAGAAAATCTTAAAAAAGAAAAACAAAACAAAACAAAAAAACAAGCCACAACTGACAGAATGTACTTGAAAACACATATTGCTGGGGAAATAATTAGAATCAAAATCTATAAAGTACCTTACAAATCAATAATAAAAAGTCAAGAGAAAAATGGGCGAAAGACATGAATAGGCATTTCAAGAACAGATTAATTCCGGTGGCCCACAAACGTATGAAGAAATGTTTAATCTCTTTAATAATGAGGGAAATGCAATTCAGGGCCATAATGAGATATTTACACTAGTTTGAGACTAGTGTAAGACTTAGGAAATCTGACAATACCAAGTGTTGGAGACGGTCATCATTTCTGGCAGGATTATTCATTGTTCCGCTTTGAAAAACAATCTGGGATTGTCTTATCCAGTTGAGTCTTTGCATACTTGATGACCCAGCAATTCTGCTTCCAGGTGTATACTCTGGGGAAACATTTCTATGTATGATCCAGGAAATAAATACCGAAATGTTCATGACAACATCAAATAGAAAAAATAAAAGAGCATAAATGCCCATCAACAGAAGAATGGGTAAATGGAAGCATATTTATACAATGGAATACAATACAGCAGTGAAAATGAATAAACTTTAGCTATATCCATTAAGACTTGACCATTTCTGGCTTCAAAGATGGAAGGGGATTAGGAGCCAAGCAGTGCGGACAGCCTGGAAAAGCTGGAAAAGTTGAGAAAACGAATCCTCCCCTAGAGCCTCCAGAAAGGAATAGGGCCCTACTGACAGCTTGATTTTAGCCCAGTACGACCCATTTTGGACTTCTGACCTCCAGAACTATAAGGTAACAAGTTTGTGTTAAGCCACTAAGTCTGTGATAGCTTGTTATAGCAGCTATCCGGAACTAATACAGTGTGTTTGTGTGTCAGGTTGGAGGGAGTGGAGGTGGAGAGAGGCTTCCCAGAGAGAATTTTGCTCTCCTCACAGAGACTGGGCTTTCAGGCATGGAGCCAGCTGTACTGGCCTTCCCCCATGGGGTCCCCTTCAGTGTCCCCCTCCCCCGGGGCTCTGCCAGTCTGCGGGGCTCTGGAGCACCTGCTCCCTCAACTGATCCCACAGTTCCCTTGCCAGATGGACAGGCCCCAGGCAATTGGTTCTCAATATACAAAAGAGGAAACCGAGACCCAGAAAGAGGAGGTAAAACCAGGAGCAGCACTGCATCTGAGGGCAGGAAATGACCAGATGCCACACCTGCGAACTCACACTTCCTGTGAGGGCAGCCTGTTCCTTCCACAGACTCGTCACAGCTGAACAGGCCCCTGCAGGCTCCTGTCCGCATCTGTGCTGAGAATGCAGCCCCACAATTGCCAGGTGTCATCATAATTGCCACCTTCCACCCCCACCCCACCCCACCCCACCCCACCCCCCCGTCCCTCCTCCCCGGAGACAGGACCACAGTCAAAGCCAGGACCCACCTGACCAAAATCCAGGCCTGGCCAGACCCTTGGAAGCAGAATCCTTGGGTTCCATTGGCGGCCGGGGACGAGTGTCACAATGGGCCAGGCGGTCCGGGGCGGGGGGGGGGGCAGAGAAATGGTGGGGAGCAGCATTCGACCCCAGGGCACAGCTACCGCAGACCCCAGAGACAGAATGGGGCAAGGTGGGTGGAAAACCTCCACGTGCAGCAGCCCTAGGCCTCAGCGTCGACTGTTCTGGCCCCCCGAGCACCTGCCGTCTCCAGAAACCCTACTGAGGGGAATTCTCCCACCCTTTCAGACACCACTTGCCCCTCCCCTGTCCCCATGCCTAAGGCGGGGGGGTGGGAAGGAGAGTCCAAGGAGCTGCTCCCAGACCTGAGAACAGAGGTGTAAACAGAGCGGAGGCCTGATCCTCAGTGGCTTCATTTGAGATTGGGGGCGGGGGAGGGGTGGAGAGAAGTTTAGGGAGCTGCCATAGGATGGTTTCTGCTTTCTCTGAAAGGAGGGAAGCCGTATGTTAGAAAGGAGGTAGGAGGGAAGGGAGCGATACGGAGCGGAGCGTGGAAACAGCCACTGGTGAAGACTGGAAAATAAGCTGATGAGAAAAAGCTGGCAGGGAAAAGCTGGGCGCTGTTAAACCTGAGGCTGGTGGCCAGGAATTCACAGAATAGGCCTGCTGGGCGTGTGACTTCGGGAGTGACGGCAGCCCGGGGTTCAGGGAGAGAGAAGGCCAACAGTCGGGCTCGTTCGCTGCTATGGTGTTGCTAGCTAGCTGGTCGCAACCAGAGTGGAAGGGGGAAAGAGAGGGCTTTTGGCAACAGGGAGGAGTGGTGTCTCTCCATAGACGTGAAAGTGGTGGCTTCCTTCCTCTAGTCCTAGAAGAGAGGACAGAGGCGGAGAGGAAGCACCAAAGTCAGCAGACCAGGGGGCCCAATGAGGCTAAGGAGGGTGTTATGGGATTGGATGTTTGTGTCCCCCAAATGTATATGTTGAAGCCAGCCCTCGGTGTGATGGTATTTGGAGAAGGGGCTTCTGGAGGTGATTTAGTTTAGATTAGCTCATGAGAGTGGGGCCCTTGTAATGAGACTAGTGGCATTAAAGAAGGAGGAGAGGGGCACCTGGGTGGCTCAGGTCATGGTCCCAGGGTTCGTGAGTTCCAGCCCTGTATCTGGCTGGCTAGCCATCTTGTGCCCCTGGCCCCTCCCCTCCTCTCCCTCCTCCTCCCCTCTCCTTTTCCCCTCCCCACCCTGCTCTTGTGTGCTTGTGCTCTCTCAAAAATAAATACTAAAAAAAATGTTTTTTACATTTATTTACTTTGGGAGACAGAGAGAGAGAAAGAGTGAGCAGGGGAGAGGCAGAGACAGAGGGAGACACAGAATCTGAAGCAGGCTCCAGGCTTCAGGCTGTCAGCATAGAGCCTGATGTGGGGCTCGAACTCATAAACCATGAGATCATGTCCTGAGCTGAAGTCGGACACTCAACTGACTGAGCCACCCAGGCACGCCTCAAAAACAAATATTAAAAGAAAAAAAGGGAGGAGGAGAGAGAGAGACTGTTCCTTCCCACTCCACGTTCTTGCCCCGAGGAAAGGCCATGTGAAAGCACGGCAAGGAGGTGGCCGGCTGTCTGCAGGCCAGGAAGAGCCCTCACCAGAACCCGACTCTGCTCACGCCCAGCCTCAGAAAGTGTGAGAAAACAAGTTTGTGTTTTTAAGCCACCAGCCTGCGGCACCTCGTTGCAGCCTGGGCAGTCCAAGGCAGACAGGAAGGAAGAATGGAGCAAACCAGCCGGAAGGATGGGGCTGCGGTCAGAGAAGGGGGTGTCTGAATTAGAGGCGCCTTCATTTACTGACTTCTACGCTAGGAATTGTTGAGATTTTGGTGGTGGGCGTGTAGTTTTGCAGGATGACAGCAGGAGCCTGGGTGGAAGGGACGGTGGTGAAGCAGGTGGTTTTCGGTGAGTGAGGGAGAGCGAGGTTGAGAGCACAGGGAGGGACCCAGGTCAGGGGGAACAATGTGGGAGTAGAGGGGTTGGCTGGAGAAGAGTGGGGTGTCCTAGGCTTTGGACATTGATGTGGCGACACAAGAACAAAGTACAGAGGTCTCAGTCTCAGAAGTCTCTCTGAGGAGGGTGGGCCCAAGAGAAGCTGAGCTGGGCACCCAGGGCGCGGGCCAATGGGGCACCGATCAGCTGCTCGCCTCTTCCTCCCTCCAGTTCCACCGTCATCACCCCATTTAATCATCAGGTCAGGTGAGGCAGTAATGTTTGCCATGGATTTCATTGTCGTAACGACGCCCTGCCTTGTTTCTCTGCTCCTGCTTTGGCCCTGTTCCAACCCAGGCTTCAGACACAGCGTGAGTTTTATCATACCGATCTTGCGGGGCCACCCCCCTTGCTTGGAGAGAAAAGGACAACCAGTAGCTTTCGTTGTTCTCAGAACAAAGTTCAAAATTAAACACGTGGCCCGATCTCTGCTGTCAGCACGGAGCCCACTTTGGATCCTCTGTCTCCCTCTCTCTGCCCCTTCCTGGCTCATTCTCTGTCTCTCAAAAACAAATAAAATATTAAAAAAAAAATGTGGCCCGAGTGCGGCTTCTCAACCTTCCAGAACTCGTTCCGTCTTCACCCCAAAGTGCTTCTGCACCCCCCTGGCTGCCTGTGCCTCCTCTGACCTGCACTTCCTTCTCTCCATGGATGACCATCCTTAGGGGGCCTTCCACACCCTGCATGCTGGGTCAGCTGCCCGGCTTAACCCCACGGGGACCTCCGGATTCATCCAGATTCATCCAGAGCATTCCCCTGAGGCGCTGGGGAGCGGTTTCATGGCTGCAGATGAATTGTGCACCTGTGGGTCCAGCATGCTCCCGAAGGCGGAGCAGTAGGTGAGCGGGTCAGTGAGTGAGGCGAGCCCGGGGTGCGTGAGTCAGGCCCAGGCTCCAGGACTCAGCCCTGAGACCTAGGGGTGTGGGGGAGGGGGGAGGGGAAGGGGGGTGGGGAAGGGGTTGGCACTCCTTTTCTATCTCCTTGGACTTGGGGGCCGACTGCCAGAGACCTTTGTCTTTCACACCCAAGATTAGAATCCTTGAGGATTCGAGTAAAGGGACCTATGAAATCATCCACTTGAAAATGGGGAGTCTAAGGACCAGGCTCCCGTCACCAAGGCCTGAGAGCTGAGCCCTGTGCCCCAGCTGACCGTCAAGGCTGCACTGCTAGGGTGTCTCCCCAGTCTGGGCTTTTCTCTGATCAACGCAGTCTATGGAGAGCCACCACGGTCCAGCCTGTGCTGGAAACTTCCCGGTATCATCAAGCCCCCTTTCTGTCAAGCTTCTCAGGGTAGAGTCAAGACTAGGTCCTCTGAGGTCCTAGGGGCTCAGCAGCTGAGCTCCTGTCAGCAACTGCTAAAAGACATTTCCCTTTTTTTTTCTTAATTTTTATTTAATTTATTTTTTAAATTTACATCCAGGTTAGTTAGCATATAGCACAACAATGATTTCAGGGATAGATTCCTTAATGCCCCTGACCCATTTAGCCCATCCCCACAACCCCCCACAACCCCTCTAGTAACCCTCTGTTTGTTCTCCATATTTAAGAGTCTCTTATGTTTTGTCCCCCTCCTTGTTTTTATATTATTTTTGCTTCCATTCGCTTGTGTTCATCTGTTTTGTATCTTAAAGTCCTCATATGAGTGAAGTCATACGATATTTGTCTTTCTCTGATTGGCTAATTTCACTTAGCATAAAACCCTCCAGTTCCATCCACATGGTTGCAAATGGCAAGATTTCATTCTTTTTGATTGCCGAGTAATACTCCATTGTATATATATGCCACATCTTCTTTATCCATTCATCTATCGATGGACACTTGGGCTCTTTCCATACTTTGGCTATTGTTGATAGTGCTGCTATAAACATTGGGGTGCATGTGTCCCTTCGAAACAGCACCCCTGGATCCCTTGGACAAATGCCTAGTAGTGCAATTCCTAGGTTGTAGGGTAGTTCTATTTTTAGTTTTTTGAGGAACCTCCACACTGTTTTCCAGACTGGCTGCACCAGTTTGCATTCCCACCAGCAGTGCAAAAGACATCCTCTTTCTCCACATCCTCGCCAACATCTGTTGTTGCCTGAGTTGTTGATGTTAGCCATTCTGACAGGTGTGAGGTGGTATCTCATCGTGGTTTTGATTTGTATTTCCCTGATGATGAGTGATGTTGAGCATTTTTTCATGTGTCGGTTGGCCATCTGGATGTCTTCTTTGGAGAAGTGTCTATTCATGTCTTTTGCCCATTTCTTCACTGGATTATTTGGTTTTTGGGTGTTGAGTTTGATAAGTTCTTTCTAGATTTTGGATACTAACACTTTATCTGATATGTTGTTTGCAAATATCTTCTTCCATTCTGTCGGTTGCCTTTTAGTTTTGCTGATTGTTTCCTTCGCTGTGCAGAAGCTTTTTATTTTGATGAGGTCCCAGTAGTTCATTTTTGCTTTTGTTTCCCTTGCCTCTGGAGAGGTGTTGAGTAAGAAGTTGCTGCAGCCAAGGTCAAAGAGGTTCTTGCCTGCTTTCTACTCGAGGATTTTTCTGGCTTCCTGTCTTACATTCAGGTCTTTCATCCATTTTGAGTTTATTTTGTGTATGGTGTAAGAAAGAGGTCCAGGTTCATTCTTCTGCATGTCGCTGTCCAGTTTTTTCAGCACCACTTGCTGAAGAGACTGTCTTTATTCCACTGGATATTCTTTCCTGCTTTGTCAAAGATTAGCTGGCCATACGTTTGTGGGTCCATCTCTGGGTTCTCTCTTCTGTTCCATTGCTCTCTTCTGTTCTTGTGCCAGTACCATACTGTCTTGATGATTACAGCTTTGTAGTATAGCTTGAAGTCTGGGATTGTGATGTCTCCAGCTTTGGTTTTCTTTTTCAAGATTGCTTTGGCTATTTGGGGTCTTTTCTGATTCCATACAAATTTCGGGATTGTTTGTTCTAGCTCTGTGAAGAATGCTGGTGTTATTTTGATAGGGATTGCACTGAACATGTAGATTGCTTTGGGCAGTATCGACATTTTAGCAATATTTATTCTTCCAATCCATGAGCATGGAGCATTTTTCTATTTTTTTTGTGTGTGTCTTTTTCAATTTCTTTCATAAGCTTTCTATAGTTTCCAGTGTATCGATTTTTCACCTCTTTGGTTAGATTTATTCCTAGGTATTTTATGGTTTTTTGTGCAACTGTAAATGGGATCGATTCCTTGATTTCTCTTCCTGTTGCTTCATCGTTGGTGTGTAGGAATGCAACCGATATCTGTGCGTTGATTTTATATCCTGCCACTTTGCTGAAAAAGACATTTCCCTTTTAAACAGAACAGGCCACGGGGCATTTTTTTTATTACATACAAAGAAAAATCTTTCCCCCAACAGCCCACAATCCCTAAAAAAAAGTTCCCAAAGACCTGGCCCAAAGGCAATAGGTGAATCTTTGCAGCATTCATGCCTGTGTCCTGATCTGTTTAAGTCTCTTTCCAGGAACGGAGATCATTCTGCCTCAAAAGGACGCAGTGTCCACATTGTAGAGGAGGTTGCTGTGAGAAGTAAATGAGATGAATCCTTTTCAGAATTACCAAATAAAATCTGTGCTGTCTAGTTGACAATAGGTTTACAACCTATGGGAAATACATACGAACCAAACCTCCCTCCCCCAAACCTTAGACACTTCACTTCCTGGTTCTTCTGCCCCTCTCCATTCCCAGGGCTTATTTGTTGTGGGCTTTGCAATGAGCATGAGCCAAAGAACTGAAGTCTCTGTGTCACCTCAAGTCCAATCAGACTACTTTTTGGGCTTACATGGGCATAGGCGACTTCCTGGTAAGACTGTAACCTCTGTAGTACTCAGCCGAGGAATCGGGGTGGGGGGGGTGACTTCACACTAGGAGATAAATTGCCTGCTGTAACCCTCCTCCCCCACCCCAGGGTGCCTGTCCATCAGACACCTGCTCTCACATGAACTTTAATTAAAGCTTCGCTTCACAGCGCTCCGAGTCTCCGCGTCCCTCCTTTGGTGGAGGAGTTGCCTCTGGCTTTGAACTGGCCTCTGCCCAGATCCCACGCAGGTTGTTTTCACGACCAGGCAGGTTTGGCCTGGGTGCCACACTGCGCCACAAAAGACTTTCAGGTGTACCCAACGGGTGACTTTAGCCTGGGATTCCATGACTGGGTGCATAGCGGGAAGCTAAATAGAGCTTTTCCCCACCATCCCAAAGCTGAGTCTGTAAGTAATAAATGATGTCATCTGGAGGTTGGGTCCGAGAGCAAACAGCCAAGAAAGAATTCTTGAGATGTTTTTGGTGCAAAAAAAGAGTGATTTTATTAAGGTCCGAGGACAGAACTCGTGGGCAGAAAAATCTGCATTCTAAGTGTGAGGAGTGACTGATTGTGTAGGGCTTTTTATCCTATGAAGGGAGGAGGTGACGTTAGGGCTCCAAGAAATTGAGTCTATAGGTTTCTGGAGGTCTGACTATTCCTAGGATTGTGCTTTTCTTGTAGATCACGAAGACAGTTACAAACTGATGGAGTCTTGTGTCCTTTATGACTGTGATCTTTATCAGGTGACCATTGGCTTTTTCCTTCCTTTGGTCATGAGTCTGAGAAATGTCCCATGTGTCCCACTCCCACCTTGGGGGAGGGGAACGTGGAGTGCCAACTTGCCTTTTGTCATGTCCTCAATAAAGATTCGCGTATTCAAAAGAGGTGCTGGAGACCTTCGAGCCAGATTTACAAAGATGGGGAGCGCTCCCTCCAGCCTCCATTAGGGAAGGTGAGTGGGAGAAAGGGAGGGAGGTCCAGAAGGAACCCCTCTTCAGGCCTGGGCCTCTGGGGAGAGGCGGAACCTGACCGTCTGCAGGGCAGTTAGCTGGGGAGGCCTTGGAGGAAGGGCACAGGAGGGGAAGAGGCCGGGCAAGCTCTTTTCCACTCTTTGCTGGTGCAAGGATGTATGGTGCTCTTGTGGGCCCGGTGGCTACCGGGGAAGGCACTCTAGCTGGAGGTCCCTTGATGGGACGCAGCCAGGAGGGCTGTCTCGTAAGATGAGGAATGCTGGCAGTAAGAGACATGATGGGGGCAGCAGTGCTGGGGCAAGAGCTGAAGAGAGGGCCCTGGAGGTCAGCTGTGAGTACGCTCCTTGGATGAAGGAACAAGGCAGGGGTCCTGGGAGCACCGCTGAGAAATCCACCGACGTGTCCCCATGGAGGAGCTGTTAGAAGCCTGCCAGAGAACACTCGCTGATGACCAGCCAGTACACGCAGGGAAAGAACCACGGCCAGCGGCAGAGCAGAAAGCCCTTTCCCCTGGCCCTGCAGGAGCCAGAAGCAGCAGAGGTGAGAGGGAGGAGGGAGGTGAGGACGGGAACAACCAGCCTCCTCCCTTTCCCCACTGCCGGTCCCTGGGCCACGAGGTCAGGTATGAGCTGGACTGAACGCGGGGCAGGGGTGGAGGCTCTTTGAAGAGAGGACAGCACTGAAGCTTTGGTTTCCAGCAGACAGAGTCCTCTCTCAGCAGGATGGCGGGTCCTGTGGGGCCTCCCCCTGAGCCAGCGGGGCCCGGCCCAGCCACCGGAAGGAACTACAACCTCCCCATCCACAGCCTTTTCTCCCACCGGCCTGGGTACCGGCCGCGGCTTCCAACTTCCTCTCCCCCTGCTGCTGCATTCTTGGAAAGGCCCTACCCATCTGCTCTGCTCTGGGCTTAAACGTTTTGAGGGCAGGGGGACCCCAGACTGAGGGAACTAGCGGAGCCGTAAGCCCACAAGTCTATTAGAGAACCAGGGAAGCCCAAGAAACGCTCAAGGCCCGACCCCAGAACAGGGGTGGGGGTGGGCTGGGTTGAGGAAGGTGGTGAGGGGTGACGAGAAGAGGGAGGCCCTCACAGACACTTTAGGACCGGGCAGCCAGCGGCCGGGACGGGGACCAGGTCAGGGGTGTGCTGCCTCCAACTGCGAGGGGGGCCGTGCCGGCAGCCCCCAGCCATTTCCAGGGGGTGTCCAGGCAGCTCCCTGCTGTGCTCCGACTCCAGGGACACAATCAGAAGTACGTGCTGCTCGCGAAGGTCACCCCTGGGCTGGAAGTTCTTCCTGAAGCCTCTGTTTCCTTTTCTGAAGGTGCTGACTCCAGAGACCTGGTGGGAGCCGGAGGCCGTCACCGGCCGGCCACGAATGGGTCCCGTGGCGGCGTCCTTCACCGCCCCTCCCCCAGGGGAGGGGACCTGGCCCAGAGCCAGTCGGATGTGTGTGGCTCCCGAGGCCCCCGTATTGGCCTCTAAGCAACAGAGGACACATAGTGAGGTGGGGGCCTAGGCTTCAGAGAAAACGAGCAGCTCACCGTGGGTGGGGCTCCTCCTCCAGCTCCTTGATGGTGTCCTTCAGGGGCTGGCCCCGCGTCTCCGGCAACAGGGCACAGAGGAAGCCTGCCCCGATGGGGAGGCTGCCGTAGATGAGCATAGGGAGGGCTGCCTGGTACTCGCCCAGCAGGATCACGAGAGGGGTGAGGATCCCCCCGATCCTCGAGGAGATGCCCATCAGCCCCATGCCCGTCTGCCTGTGGGAAGGCCCGTCCGACTGAGCACACCCAGCCGCGACCCCCGGGCCTCAGCCCCACCCCTGCTGCGCCTTGGGGGGGGGCCCAGCCCCTCATTATGGCCCCGCAGGCCTGCCGCCTCCCCAGCCTCACCGGCCTTCTGCTCTCTGCTCCTGCTCCTCGTGTAGTCCGGCCGCGTGCCACGCCTCTGTCACCTCCAGGCCTGTCTATCCGCTGCCCCCCTGCTCGCCTACCAAGTCTCAGGTCAAAGGCTGCACCTCACGTCTCCCCAGCAACCCCTGAGTGTTCCTCCTTCTGAGCCATTCATTCTTAGACTTGCTCCATATCCCAGTCCCCACAAGGCCAGGGCGTGCCCTCCTTCTGTATCTGTCCTCCACTGCCTGGGATAAGACGGGGACTCGGGCTAGACTCCTAGCTGCCCGGACCCCATCCGCGCTGCTGCCCCGAGAGCCGGCCTCATAAGCCAGCTGCCTGCGGGACAGGGGTGAGGGCAGAGGAGCGGGAGGGGTGAGGGCAGAGGGCGGCAGCCCTTACCGGATGACGGTGGGGAAGAGCTCGGCACAGTACACGTAGGAGACGGTAAAGCTGGCGGCCATGGCGAACTTGCCCGCCACGGCCAGCACAGTGACCACCACCGGCAGATCTGGGGGAGGATGCCGGTCAGCCGCAGGCAGGTGGCCGGCCCCATGCCCCGGGCCCCACCCCTGCCCTGTCCTCCCGAACTCCTGGCCCCCTCTGCTCCCGGGCCCCAGGGTTGCCCTCACTCCTGGAGGCGGGGGGGGGGGGGGGGGCAGGAATGTGGCAGAGCCAGCCCCGGCACCTGCTGGGACAAAGACGATGCCGATGCACACGAGGCCACCCAGAACCAGAGTCAGCATCTGGCTCCGCTTGCGGCCCAACCACTGCATCACGAAGAGGCTGAGACAGCGGGCGGGAACCTCCACGGCTCCGAAGACGAGCTGCGTCAGGTAGATGTCCAGGCCAAAGTCGCCGACTTGGAAGCTCAGGCCAAAGTACCCCAGACTGTCCACAAACCTGCAAAGTGTCCAGGACTCCCGATCACTGCCGGGGGATGAGACACCAGCCCTCTCGGAGGGAGCCTGTCTCTGAGCAGGACGCAGCAGCACAGCCAGGGGGAAACCCGGTGAGGCCACACAGCCCGTCCCTGACCGCCAGCCACCGTGTCCCAGCCACTGACGCGCACGCACCAGAGACGGGACAGCCCTTTGGCGTGGGCTTCAGGGCGGGGCGCGGGCCCTGGCGCGCTCACCAGACATAGAAGAAGATCAGGGTCAGTTTCCGGAGCCGGGGGTGTCTGAACAGATCCAGGGGATTCCCTGAGGGGCCTGTCTTCTCTGGGACCAGCTGGGAGCACGATGCACAGTGAGGGGCCAGGCAGAAAGGTCTGGGCCCACCAGATTCAGGGGCAGGGCTGGGCTTGGCCTGTGAGAAGTACCTGGCTCAGGAGCTCTGGGGAGAGTTTCCGCCTGTTGACGGAGGCCGCCTTCTGGATCACTTGCTTGGCCTCCTCCACCCTCCCTCTTGTCAGAAGCCACCGTGCTGACTCTGGCAGAGCCCTGCAGGTCAGGAATGGCTCTGACCTTGGAGCCCACCCCACCCCCCCCCCCCACTCCCCCAGGGGCCTTCCCAGCTGTTCCAGGGCACACAGAACCTCACACCCATCGCACTGTGGAGTGTTCCCCGAGGTGAATGTGAGTGTTGCGCTCCAACCACACCCCTGCGCAGCTAGCAGGGGCAGGTGGGGAGGGGGAAACGGCTTGCTCCTGGGAAGTACTCCTCACCAGATGTAGAAGAAGAGTAGCAAGACA
This sequence comes from Lynx rufus, assembly GCF_022079265.1. Taxonomy (NCBI): domain Eukaryota; kingdom Metazoa; phylum Chordata; class Mammalia; order Carnivora; family Felidae; genus Lynx; species Lynx rufus. Next base: position 6,370,750 of record NW_025814867.1, on the reverse strand, counting down.
GGTGCGGTGCCGGCCATTTGGAAATACCTCCAGTTTCGGACACCATAGGCGAGTCCTGCTAATGCCATCTGACCCAGGGAGAAGGCGCACTGGACCAGGACCATGGCCTGAGTCCTCCTGGAGGGCCCCACCCACTCTGTAACTGTGCGAACAGAGAGATGAGACCCGGCCAACGCCCGCCCCCCCCCCCGGGGGCCCCCGGCTCCTTCCCTGTCATTCCCTAGACGGTCTTCTGTCAGGGTGGGCCTCAGTCCCACTTGCGGTGTGGGTGCCTGACAAGGCTCCCCCGGAGGCAGTCCGGGAAAGTGGCCGGCCCAGACCCCAAGGCCTCACCCCATGCTTGAAGGCTTAGGGACCCAGATACTCACCTAGGGGGACGTTTAGGGACCCAGATACTCACGTAGGGAGACGTTGCTGAAGGTGAACCCAGAGACGGCAGTAGCCACAGCAAAGCGCAGGACCATGTAGAGCTCAAAGCTGGGCACAAAGGCCGTGGTCAGGCCGAGGAGGGCGAAGAGTAGCAGCTGCACCAGGATACTGACCTTGCGGCCAATCCTGGAGTAACAGAGGGGCAGGAAGTATGGGAGACCCAGCCCTGCCCTGGGCTCTCTGGCTGACAGAGGACACGTGACCCTGCCTTGCGAGCTCTATTTGAGGGAGAGGGGAACAGGGCCTTATCCCAGACACCAGTGAAGGGCATGGGGGTGGGGGCGGGGCGAGAGAGGGAACTGTACCGGGAACACAGGAGCATGCGAGGTCAGGGGCGAGCCGGTCAAGTTCCTACCGGTCACAGAGGGGCCCGAAGATGAGAGCCCCAGTGAGGAGCCCGGCCATGAACACCGACTGCGAGGTCTCCTTCAGGTGCTTCTGACCACAAACGAGGTTGAACTGAGGCAGACACAGGCGGATGTGAACCAGGGGCAGCCAACGGCAAGTCCTTTGTCGTCCAGCCCACCCACTGCAAACCTCTCAGGGCAGATGGCCGTGGTTCCCAAAGTGTGTGCGAAGGCACCCCAGGGCACCAGAACAAATTCATGGGGCACAGAACGACATTCGGAATTTTAAAGGAAAATGCAGCAATCCTCAACATCTGTCTGGCATTACAAGAACTACCAACTAAGGACAGTCCTGGCTCAACATGAGATCACACTACATTCCTTCCAGTGACATCATATCTATGTGAAGCTGTATTTTGGGGAGGTGTTTTGAAAAAAAAAAAAGCAAGCACCATGGGGAATGAAAATGAGGGTGTCAGTGTTTAAGGACTGAGAAGTTGCACAGTTCCCAATGGGCACATACATCCTATTAGTAGGGGGTTGTATTTATTTAAAGATGAAAAATATGGAGTGCCTGGGTGGCTCAGTCGGTTGAGCATCTGACTTCAGCTCTGGTCATGATCTCATGGTTTCTGAGTTCGAGCCCCGCGTCGGGCTCTGTGCCGACAGCCCAGAGCCCGGAGCCTGCTTCGGATTCTGGGTCTCCCTCTCTCTCTGCCCTCTCCCACTTGCGCTGTCTCTCAAAACTAAATAAACATTCAAAAAAAGATTTTTAAAAATTAAAATGAAAGATATTTCCTTTCAGTTTCTGTGTATTATTTTTTAAAACAGTTCCTAAGTCATTTGAACATAATTACCTGTTAGGTTGTTTGGCCCTAATTACTCAATACATAAAACTTAGGTTTTTATTTTGGCTTGGAGATGCCAGGTAGAATTGCTGAGACATTAAGGATACAAAGTTTGGAACCCTTGACACGCCACTAATTACTGCTTCCTGACAAATACCCCTGTGACTTCCTTGGGCCTCATCAAATGTCCCCATCCGGCTGCAAAATCGCCGTGAAACTCTCACCATTCACTGCCGGTGAGAATCCCAAGGAGCCCTCACGCCCCACTTGCAGAAGGAGATCAAGACGGAGGAACACGCACGCGCGTGGGCGTGCGTGTGGGCGCTCATGTGCCTGCACACACAGGGGTGGGGCGACCCACTTGGAGACTCAGAGAGACTGAGAAACTGAGTGGAAAAAATATGCACGTTCGCCTAACTCTGTAGGTATCTACTGCGTGTGCACATACTGTAGGCACATGTGACTGACCCCGCCCCCCTCGACTGGTCTGTGGGCCCTTCCGGGAGTTCTGTGCCCCCTGCACACAGCTCAGCTCCCGACGTGAATGTTGGTGGGGGGAAACACGACAGGTGAGTTGTCCTCTGCGGCTCAAGGTGATAGCTTCACAATCACTGATGCCGTTTGAGGGCTCACTCTGTGCTGGGCAGTCTGTTGCATGCTTCACATGTATTCTCTAATTCTGACACCAATCCTTGATTTATTATTCCATTCCCCTGAGGGAGGGGAGGTTAAGCGGCTTCTCCGAGGTCCCGCTGCTGGATGGCAATGGAGTTCAGGCATCCCTTTTGCCCCAGACAGGGACTGAAACTGCGTGAAAGCTCAGAGAACGTTTGCTGAATGGATCAACACATGAATACCTAGAGCTAGCCAACTAGCCACTCATCATCGGTCAAAATCGCTAAAATCATTTTAGCAAGAAATGAATCAGTCCAGGAGATACCATTGTGCTCATACTTCTGTTCTCAAGAACAACTGTTAATTTTCAGTATATGTCCAATGATTGCCTAATGGCCCCTGGGAGTGAAAGGGGGCAAGATAAGGGATCTGAACTTGTTCCACCCAGTTCTATTCTTTTTTTTTTTTTAACATTTATTTATTTTTGAGACAGAGAGAGACAGAGCATGAACGGGGGAGGGTCATAGAGAGAGGGAGACACAGAATCTGGAACAGGCTCCGGGCTCTGAGCTGTCAGCACAGAGCCCGACGCGGGGCTCGAACTCACGGAGTGTGAGATCATGACCTAAGCTGAAGTCGGACGCTCAACCGACTGAGCCACCCAGGCGCCCCCACCCAGTTCTATTCTGTTTGGTTTTTGTTTAGCAACCACAGAGTGCCTTTGTAGTTAGACGCTATTTAAAATAACTCATAAAGGCCTGCTGCTATCAGCCTCTGGAATCTGAACAGAGAGGCTTTGTGGGACTTTGTTAACCTATCTGTTGGTGTCTTGGTTTCTCATGTACAAAATGGGGATAAAATATACTGCATGGTGTCCCCCAGCAGGATTAAAGGAATTAATGCATGGAACATGCTTAGCACGGTGGCTGTCACACAGGAAGTCCTCAGTAAATGTCAGCTCAGCGGAGGGGGCACTGGCCCCCCCCCCCCCCCCCGCCCCGTGCTCATGAAACTCATAGCTGGTGACCAACACCTCGGACACATGGGGCTATAGTGCTCTGAAGGCACGGATGCCGACCCCAGGGAGACTTCCGAGGCTGGTGCCCCTACTCGGTGGCCACCACTCGCTAACCCCTTATAGCTTGTGTACCCCTTATTTCATTCAGTCCTCATTCTAACCTCGTAAAGGATTATCATTCCCACTGTGCAACCACAGAGGCCAAAGCTTGGAGAGGTGCCAAGACGTGGTGTGCAGATGGAACAGAGGCAAAAGGGCTCCCCACCTTGGGACGCCAGCCATTACCTTCTCCGACCCTAATGCCCAGAGTGGAGGGTTCTGTCTGGGGCTTGCCACATGGGCACACAGAATCCCGCCCCCATTCTTGGAGCACACACATCACATCTTCCTCCCCTGTTCCAAAAGCTTCCATGGCTCCCTTTGGTCTCTAGGAGAGAGCCCAAATCTCTCAGCTCTGTATCTAAGACCGTGGAAGAGTCATCTCTTCCTGACCTCCCAACATCTTTGTTGGTCAGCATTCCTCAGTCATGGCAAGCATTTTCATGCCTCCGGATCTAGAAACGGCTATTCTCTCTGCTTCCCCTTCCCTCCCATTCTTTCCCCTTTTCTGGGCCCAAGACAGATCACACTGTTGTTAGTCATTCAGAGTCTATTTCCCTCCCGATTCCAAGGTTCATGTGGACAAGGCTGGGAATTATTTTTTTCTTTTACCAAGGACGGGCACCCAGGAAATGTTGGGAGGTAGGTTGAGAAGGAGAAATGCACTCTGCTCTTCAAGAATACATAGCCTATAAGGCAATGTGCTCTTTTCTTCTCAAATTAGGACTATCCATATTTCAGTTTGAATATGAAGCTGCTGGTTATCAGAAGGAACGTTGGGAAGTCAGCTCAGAGAGACTCCCCCGAATCAGTGTGGTGGAGCCCCTCCTCACAGATGGGAAGCAGAGGGAAACGATCTCACGCAACAGAGCTCTGGAAGCAAAGTTGGACTCAGCACGCGGGTACAGGGCACAAAGTACCCAAGGTGTGCACTCTTTTGGGAATCCAAGTCCTTGAGAGTGTTGGAGCAGAAGCATGGTAGGGAAGGGCAAGAGGTCCAAGGCCCAATGCCGGTGGTGGCACAGTCCAGGTAGGTGATTAAAGACCAAGAGGGCAGCCTCAAATCCTTAGAGAACTCGAACAAGGTGCCTCCCTCCTCTGACTGTTCCCTGCACAGTTAATACTCAGCAAGCCTTAGCTGAATAAAATTGCATGAACAGTCCAGCACAGGGTGTGAACGGGGCTAAAGAAGTCTGGAAGTCTGAGAAGTCTGGAAGTTTGCCTGGGTTTTGAGGATGGTGTTTGGCCAGGTAGGCACCCACAGCATATGGGGACCAGTGGGGGCTGATCCTACCAAGAGGGTGATGCTGGGAACCTAGAGAGGCCACTGGGGACCAGACCAGGCTCTGCTGGGAGAGCTCCTAGGCCGCATGCGACTCTATGGGGCAGAATGGGGTGGAGGGTCAGGAGGAAGACAGGCAGGACAGATCTTTAGGCTGCAAGGGTTCTGGGGGCAGGTTTATGGTCACATATTAAAAGTGAATGCCTGGGGGTGCCTGGCTAGTTCAGTCAGTAGAGTGTGCAACTCTTGAGCTTGGGGGTTGTGAGGACAAGCCCCAAGTTGGGTATAGAGATTACTTAAAAATTGAAAATCTTAAAGAAGGTGACTTTGGTCAAAACATCATTCTCTGAAAGCCTCTAAAAAGTAAATACTTTTTTTACCTGCAGAGAAAAAAATAAATGCAGGCTTCTGGACTCCAGATTCCCCTCTCCACAAAGGCTCAGGATTCACCACCCTCAAGATGAGTCATCCAGACCTCCCAACAACACTCGCCCCTTGGATGCTGGACCATCTGTGCTCTTTCCCACTCCTGCAGGGACCTGAGTGGGAGTCCCACGTCCACGATCAGCTCATTATGTCGCCCTGGACAAGTCGTCTCCCTACTCTGTGCCTCAGACCCAGCTTCTGGGAAGAGCAGAGTGGGCCTGGATGCTTCCAGAGAGCCGTCCTTGCTCAGGTGGCTGCAGTGGGAATCTGTTTATCTGCCCAGATCCTCCCTAAGAAAATGAGTTAAGCAGAGCAAGTGCTGTTATCTGCCGGACAAATCCTAGAGTCACAGTGCGTCCGGTCCCCTGGAGGCAGGTGGGGAGAGCTTTAGAGAGGGCAGCTGAAGGGCAGGAAGCCCACATCAGGCAAGCAGGAGGTCAGACAAGTTGTTGGGGATCCAGGAAGATAGGTAAGCAGGCAGATACGCAGGGGCAGACTGAAAGACAAGGGCAAGTGGACCGACAGATGGGAGCACTGGGGAGAAAGACATAAAGACAGGAAAGCAGGAAGGGCTAGGAAAAAGGTCAGGCAACTGGGCACACAGGCGGATAGATGGACAAAAGGGTAGACAAAAATGGACAGAGGGGCAGACGAATCAGAGACAGAATATGGATTGAAAGGTAGATGGACCAGTAGTCAGAGGACAAAGAGAAAAGCAGGATGAATGGCAAAAAAAAAAAAAAAAAAAAAAGCCATACCAAGTGGTCAGTCATTCGTGGATGGGTGCTCCAGGGCAGATACAGAAGCAGCAACACCGGCAGCTGAGGGCAGACGGTCAGGCAAAGGAGCTGACCGACCCCAAACGGGCAGACGGGCAAAAGGGCATCCCTACCTCGTTCTTTAGGGACGGGGGCCTGTCTTCAGGATACTCCCAGCCTGCCTCACAAGGCTGCGTCTCGTTGAAGTGGTGGCTGAGGATGTCCTCCAGGCTGGCGTCGTCCGGGGGCGGCCGGAACATAAGGCAGGACTCAGGCTTGCCTGCAGCCTCCAGGGGCACGCTCAGTGTCAGCTGTTCAGCCGCACTCAGGTTCAGAGTGTGGTTCTTGACCCAGGCTACTGAGCAGTGGTGGGCCTCGTGCTGGATCATGAAGACCTGGGCAAACATGTAGTAAGAGGACAGGAAGCTGGGAATACTCAGCAGTATCACCAGCTGTATCTGGAAGCGACCGAAGTCGCCTATTTCAGCCAGGACCTGGCCAAATTGAGCCATGTCTACTGGTCAGCCTGGGGCCATAGACAGCTCTGCAGCTCGGCTTTGGGGCGCTTACTCCTCTGAGCAGAGGTGACAGCTCTGTTAATGTTTAATCCAGCCTTTGACCTGTCACACTTCAACTCCCTGGCTGTAGCCTGGGCAGGATAGAATATGATAAAAAAAAAAAAAGTAGTCTACTCTGGTTTGCAAAATGCAAGGATGCTTTATTGACCGTGCGATGGACACAAGCCCCACAGAAGGACTTTCTCAGGCCCCGCACAGGAACGAGCTTCAGCCAAATGTTCGACAGTGCACAGGCAGCATTCCCTCCCATGTCATCCCAAACAAATCACACCCAGCTCAAACCCCTCCCATTATGATAGACCCCAAATTCTGAGGGTAGTTCTGACACTTAGAGGGACACAGAAGTCCCTTCTAGGGACCAGCTCAGAATAGACAATGGGGGTAAATCAGGAGAGGAGCAAGGACCCAGCCTGCCTACTAACTTGGTCAGCTGCCAAGTCTGGCCTCTTGATCTGCTGATCTTATCTTTCTCTTATTTTTTTTTTATTTAAAAAAATTTTTAGGGGCGCCTGGGTGGCGCAGTCGGTTAAGCGTCCGACTTCAGCCAGGTCACGATCTCGCGGTCCGTGAGTTCGAGCCCCGCGTCAGGCTCTGGGCTGATGGCTCGGAGCCTGGAGCCTGTTTTCGATTCTGTGTCTCCCTCTCTCTCTGCCCCTCCCCCGTTCATGCTCTGTATCTCTCTGTCCCAAAAATAAATAAACGTTGAAAAAAAAAATTTAAAAAAATTTTTAATGTTTTCTTATTTTATATTTGAGAGAGAGAGACAGAGCATGAGCAGGGGAGGGGCAGAGAGAGGAGGAGACAGAATCTGAAGCAGGCTCCAGGCTCTGAGCTGTCAGCACAGAGCCGGACTTGAGGCTCAAACTCACAAGCAGTGAGATCGTGACCTGAGCCGAAGTCAGACGCTTAACCAACTGAGCCACCCAGATGCCCCTTGTCTTTCTCTTAGCGGTGATTGGCATGTGGTAGGACACCATGAAGTCCAGGAGACCTACCAAGGGCATAAGCTTGCCAAAGGCAATCTGAGAGCACACAGCAATTACAGAAGAACCAAGAGTTGCATTTTGAGCTCTACTCTGATTCAGGAACCATTAACACATTCCCAAAATACACAGGCAAGCTGCTCCAGGGTAGCTCCAGTCCCAACGGGCAATCTCAGTGGTAACAGAGGAACACGGGACAAAGCCTCCCCACACCACAGCAGCAGCCGTGGACGCCCTTGCTGGCCTCAAGGCTGGACTGGGGCTCATGGTGGCTGATAGGTCAGGATTCTTACAGGACTGGAGGCTAACAGGATCTCTGACAGGAGGAATCTCCCAAAGATTAAAAAGTCTCCATCCTTTCTACCCTGGAAGAGGTCTACTGCAGGTAGACCCAGGGCTTGGAGAGCACCTCGTTCAGTCATAGGAGGTGGGGAATGATAGGACTAAAGACAGCATTTGGGAAAAGTACACACGCATGCGCACACACATACACACATTCACGTAGTTGTCTGTGTATGCATAGGAAAGACTTCTTATGTTTTGGATTTTGAACCATTTTAAGAGAGGCTGAGCAGCACAGGTGAAGGGAGTGCACGGAAGGAAGGCTGTACGGGGCGGTTCTGGACACGGCATGCCTGCATCTGCCTGGCCACCTGGCTGGCACAAATGTTGGCTCCTTGTTAATCCGCCAGCATGCAGGGCAGGGCAGGGCAGACTGTGAAGGGTAGAGGCATGGGCCCGAGACCCCGCGTAAGGAGAGGACCTTTCTCTCTGCCCCATCCCAAAGTCCCCACCAGGCTCACCGCTGTCCCCAGCTCGATCTTTTCTTCCTCACTTAGCTTTCTCGGATGTGCTTGTGCTCAGCGTCACCTTGATTGAATTGTCAAGAAAACAGACGTTGCAGGTTGTCACTGCCCCACGTGGTGTCCCCCTGGTCGGGGAGAACTGAGATGGAGACGTGAGCCTGTCCTCAGCCCTCGTCGTCTTCTTACTCGAGTCGGGGAGATTTTTGCTTCTTTGGTTCCAAGCAGTGGGGGCTGTTGCAAGGAGGCAGGAAGCTCGGGCACTGTTATTGATTCCCTGTGATCCTGAGTTTGTCCCTGTTAAGAAAACGAAATTCAGCCGGGCAGATTGAAAGATCTAATTGGCTCTCCTCAATGATTCATGAATTGGGCAGCATCCCATCTGGCAAGTAGAAAGGAGTTCCAAGGAGCCGTACAAAACGGAAGAATTTAAAAGCAGAAAAGGACAGAAAAAAGAAAATTTCCAGCAAAGAGTGGATTGTTTCTGGCAGCGACCCTCCTTTGGGGCAATGAGGGGATCTATCAGGCGGGTTACCTCACTGGTGCTGACCAGGTAGTTCCAGATTGACTTATTTAAGGTCACATTCCTGGGAGAGACTAAAATTGCAATGAGGTCACGTGTTACACTTTGGTTTGCTGATGTGGGCTTAGCACAAGGGACTCTATTTGAGGCCAGTGGTTTCTTTCTTAACAAGTCCTCCTTTCGATCAGACTCGAAGCTTAACTAGGCGGTGGGATCAAAATGCAAGGCGTTAATGCCACCCTCAGCCACCACGCTGTAGTTCTCACAATTTTTGTTTGTTCTGTATGGTGTTCACAGATCAGGATGTATTTTGCTGAATCTCTGTGGTGTTCACAGACCGTGACTTTAGGCTCATAATTTTTTAGTTGGCTTTTCTCTTTGTTCCTTTTTTGACAGTCCAGTCTTAGGGAGATCATTTGCTCGGTGTTTCGTGGCAACAAACGTGCATTTAAAGCTTTTGAGAGAACACAGCGTGGCAAGGAGACTGCTACGATTACTGTAAGCAACGTCTCACTTCAGAGCCATGGTCCCCAAGACCCCAACCAATCCAAATCAAATAAGGCAAAAAAGGATCCCATAAAAGAGTCATCTTTTTAAGCCAAGTGGTTTGCCCAGTGGTCTTATGTAATTGAGTTTTAACTTCCCCAGAAACACTAATCCAGGTACAGCCGGTGGTGTTGGCTGTAGCACAGATACTGAAAGGGCGGGCCTACACCGGCCGACTCCATCTTGTTCTGTGTCCTTCACCTTGAACACGCCTCCTCCCCTTGAGTAACCTCCCGCTCACCTGCCTAACAGGACTCCGACCCTTCCCCAGCCAATAGGCTGAGGCCACAGCCATTACCTCACCAACGGCCCCTAGGCCCCAATAAAACCTTTGTCCTTTTGAAACTCGCTCTCTCCCCCTGGTTATCTCACCGCTGGGTCGTTGCAGGTAGGGGACTGAGCTCGAGCTAGCTCGAATAAAGGCTCTTTTGCTTTTACATTGGACTCCGCTCCCTGGAGGTATTTGGGGATCACGAATTCTGGGCATAACAATACCGTCTTGCTTGGCTAAAAGATAATCAAAGGCCATCCCGTTGTCAAGAACAACTTTGGCCAGTAGTTTAAGGATCTTTGTTGGTAGCTCTTGCTATGGCAACAGATTCCACAATACTTTCCAGAGTTAAGGAGAGTTTCCTGATGATAGCCTCATTTGTATTCAGTCCTAAGTTGAGAAACAAGGACCTCCAAAGGAAGCAAATCTTGAATGATGACAGCACCTCCTGGTAGGTGCTTTCTAACTTAACAATATAAATTCAGGGGAGTCAACCAATGAGGTGTCTGTGAACAGCTAGGGGCACTGCTCAGCTGTGTGCCAGCTATCTGGGCATCCAAAGGTCCAAGGAGGTGATAACCACCACAGACATAGAAGATCACGCACCTCCGGGGTTGATGACTCTGCTGTCTGGGCTCAAGCTGCCGTGCCTGAAGAACGCCCGACGTGGGATTTCACCACAGAAGAAGGACAAGCCCATATCCGACGATACCAGGAAGCCCTCCTTCGGGGAATCTGAGCTGGAGCCAAAAGGCCTATGAACATGATTAAAATATCATCAGTCACGCAGCACCCTGGGGAGTCTCCCAGAGACTACTATGAAAGATTATGTGAAGTATACTGTGTATATACCCCGTTTGACCCCGAGGCACCAGAAAGTCAACAGATGGTAAATGCCTCTTTTGTGGCACAGGCTGCCCCAGATATCAGAAGAAAACTCCAGAAGTTGGAAGGCTTTGCTGGGATGAATATCACTCAGCTGATAGAGGTCGCCAACGAGGTTTTCATGAACAGAGAAGTCGCAGCTGAAAGAGAAGTGGAGAGAAGACTAAAAAAGAAGGCCACCCTTCTCGCAAGAGCACTAAAAGAAACAGACGCTGCGAAGACGGGAAGACCCCAACCACCTTAGCAAGGGACCAATGTGCATACTGCAAAGAGAAGGGACACTGGAAGAATGAATGTGTGAATTGGAAGGAGCCCTCAAAACCCAGCCGATATCGGGAGGAACCTCGAGGCAAGAACCTCGTTGGTCTGGCCGGGGTAGAATCAGACTGAGGGGGACTGGGCTCCTTCTCTCTTGGCCCCCATGAGTCCATGGTCAAAATGAAGGTAGAGGGCTGAACAAGAACTTTCATGGTTGACACCGGGGCTGAATACTCTATTGTTACTTCCCAGGTGGCGCCCTTCAGCCAAAAGACAGCAACCATACTTGGGGCTACTGGGACACGGGCGATGCAGCAGCCCTTCTGTCAAGCTCGACAATGTGAACTTGGGGGTCATGAGGTCCAGCATGAGTCCCTCTACTTACCTGACTGCCCAGTTCCTCTCCTGGGCCAGGATCTGCTCTCCAAACTTGGGACCCAGATAACTTTTGAACCCACTGGACACACTAGTCTCCAATTAAACCCAGGGCAGGAGGAAACCCGGGTCTTGGTGATTACCCTGCCAAGGGAAGAAGAATGGAGACTATTCTGCACACAGGCCCTACTCTGTAGCCCCTCAGAATTCAGGCTTACATTCCCCTCTGTATGGGCTGAAGACAACCCACCTGGACTAGCTTGAAGTTGGGCCCCCATCATTGTTGGCCTAGCTTGGAGTTGGGCCCCCATCACTGTTGACCTGATCCCTGGAGCCCAACCTCAGAGACAAAGGCAGTACCCTTTTCCACTCGAGGCTAGAATGGGTATACAAGAGCTCAGTGACCAAGCTCAGGGAAGCAGGTACTCTAATTGAGTGCCAGTTGGCTTGGAATGCTCTGCTCTTGTCAGTCAAGAAGCCAGGAGAAGGATACCAACCAGTACAGGATTTGAGGGCCATTAACAAAGTGACTGTTTCCTTACACCCAGTGGTTCCAAACCCGTATACTCTCCTCAGCCAAATTCCGGGGTCAGCCAGATGGTTTCCGTGCCTCGACCTAAAGGATGCTTTCTTCTGCCTCCGCCTGGCTCCTCAAAGTCAACCCTTGTTTGCCGTTGAATGGACTGAGCCCGTTACAGGGCGCCAGATGCAGCTGACCTGGACACGACTCCCCCAAGGTTTCAAGAACTCGCCCACTCTTTTTGGGGAAGCTCTAGCTGCAGACCTCGCCGACTTTCCGAGGGAAACCACAGGATGTGTCCTCCTCCAATTCGTAGGTGACCTCCTCCTTGCCAGCGACACCCAAGAAGACTGTATGAAAGGTACCAAGGCCCTCCTGCAGCTCCTGTCCTACTCGGGGTACCAGGCCTCTCGGAAAAAAGGCACAGGTTTGTCAGCAGCAGGTCTGATACTTAGGCTTCCTCCTCACAACAGGAAAAAGAGAACTAGGACCGGGAAGGAAGAAAGTTATCACCACACTGCCACAGCCCCAAACAAAACGAGGCTTGCGTGAATTTTTAGGGGCCGCAGGGTTCTGTCGCATTTGGATTCCTGGATTCTCAGCCATAGCGAGGCCCCTCCATGACCTGTTGGGAGGGCCAGACGGGGGGCCCCTGAGGAGGCAAGGCTTGCTTTCACAGAAATAAAGTGGCTCTGGGACGAGCCCTAGCCCTGGGTTTGCCTGACATAGAAAGGCCCTTTTAACCTCTTTGTACATGAAAAGGACAAAAGAGCCCTTGGAGTGCTCACTCAGAGCATGGGGCCTTGGCAATGGCCAGTGGCCTACCTGTCAAAAAAAACTTGATCCTGTGGCAGCAGGATGGCCACCATGCCTCAGAGCACTGGCAGCCACACTGCTGCTCATCAAGGATGAAGACAAAGTCACGCTGGGACAAACACGTGGGACCCCCATGCGGTCATGTTCCTCATGAGCACCCAAGGCTATCATCTCCTCTCCGATTCTTGGCTGACACAATACCAAGGCCTTCTCTACAAAAACCCAAGGGTCACTCTCGAAGCAGTAAAAACACTAAACCCGGCCACCTTCCTTCCCATGGGGGAGGGAGAACCCGACCATGACTGTTCCGAAGTAGTGGATGAAGTCTACGCCGGCCGCCCGGACCTCCAAGACCAGGCTATAACAAGCCCGGAGATCACCCTGTTCAGCGATGGGAGCAGCTGTTTACAAGAGGGCAGCCGAAGAGCAGGATATGTAGTAACCACAACCACCGAAGTTCTAGAAACCAAGGCCTTGCTGGAAGGATGGTCGGCACAATGGGCTGAACTGTACGCCTTAACCCGAGCCCTCATCCTTAGCAAAGGTAAATGAGTTAACATCTACACTGATTCCCAGTATACCTTTGCTACTGTGCGTGTACACAGGGCCATCTATAAAGAAAGAGGTCTCCTTACTGCTGCAGGGAAAACTATCAAAAACAAGGAAGAAATACTAAAGCTTCTTGAGGCCGTATGGCTGCCAGACAAGGTAGCTATCCTACACGGTAAGGGACATCAGACAGGAGACGACCCCATAACTCAACAAAATCGCCTGGCCGACAAGACAGCCAGAGCAGCCGCCTGTAGTGACCCAGGCGAAGCTCCTCCCTAGACTATGACTCTCGCGCCCCAGAGAGAAGCCTCCTCGCCCTGTACACAAATGAAGAAAGAAGTTGGGCCTCGACAGAAGGGGGCACGCTAAGCAAAGAGGGATGGTGGGTCATGCCAAACGGGCACATCTTTGTCCCGTCATCTATGGGAAAACACCTAGTGGAGGAATCTCACCAACCCACGCACCTAGGGAAAACCGCACCGGAGGCCCTCCTCAAAAAGAACTGTATCAGCCAGCTGCCGGCATTATGCCGAGCTGTCAGTGAACAATGTGTGACGTGTGCCAAAAACAATGCTTGGTCTGCCCCACGGCCCCCGCCTGGCACGCAAAGGATGGGGGCCGTCCCTTTTGAAGACTTAGAGGTGGGCTTTACCGACATACAACCAAATAAAGGATTCAGGTGCCTTCTTGTAATAATCTGCACATATTCGGGATGGGTTGAAACATTCCCGACCAGAACGGAATGAAGTCACGAGGTGGCCAAAGCCCTTCTACGGGAGATTGTGCCTCAGTTTGGTCTAGCCTTAACCATACACAGTGATAATTGACCTGCATTTGTGGCAGACATTATACAAACCCTGACAAAGTCCCTCAACATTACCTGGAAACTGGACACTGCTTACCGACCCCAGATCTCAGGGAAAAGTAGAGCAGATGAATCACACCCTCAAGGAAACCCTGGCTAAGTTCCACCAAGAGACTAATCTCCCACGGCCAGATTTACTACCGCTGGCCCTCCTGCATGCCTGATGCATGCCTGGGCCACTGGGATTCTCCCCTTTTGAGTTATTATGTGGGCAACCCCCACCCCCCCCCCCATGTTTAGGAAAACTCCCAGGAGACCTACACCAGATTGGAGACAAGAGAATAAGAGAACAGCTCCGGACCTTGGGGGTAGTCCTAAATAAGTTACAGAGATCTACCATAGAGAGGGCCCCAATTTCCTTAGGGACCCCCGTTCACCCCTTTCAGCCAGGAGACTCGGTGTGGGTCAAAGATTGGAAGAGGGAACCTCTTAGACAACGGTGGACTGGGCCTTATACTGTTACTAACAAATCCTACAGCCCTTCAAGTTTCAGGTGTCACCCCACGGGTCCATCACTCCAGAGTTAAGAAGGCCAACTCAGAAGAACCCACAACCTGGCGAAGTGATCCAGATCCAGTCAACCCACTTAAACTGACCCTCAAAAGGGAAACTGCCCCTGAGACCTCCAGCCCTGCTCCAGCCACACCCCAGAAGCTGGCTGGCCTGCGTACGGCAGAAGCTTGAGGAATCAACGCATGAACCTAGCCCAGGGGTTTGGATGCAACTCTGCCAGCCCTTGCCCCTTACTGGTGTCATAGCCCTGATCTTACTTCTTACTGTTGGGCTGATAGAGACTGTACCATCAAGCTGGGACACAGGACAAAAGATGCATTCTGGGTCTCACATACCTCCTCTGGATGGGAGGGCCATTAAGTATTGTCTGTATATTATGATAACCTCTCTCACCCTCACAACTGCCGCTTACCCACTTTGCCCCCAGGATTGCTATATGACAATAAGGGGGTCAAGGGTGCTCAGTGCCTTCACCTCCCTCCACGAAGATTGCTACAAGGGAAAAACACCCACTCTCTGTCAGTCACCTGGTGCCCCCAAGGACTAAGTATTGGACCGTAGAGATAACACAAAATGTCAGGAACCCATGTCACAACAAGGGCCTCCAGAGAGGGAAGCCAGCTTGCTACACTTACCTTCCTCAATGGGGGATCTCAGATGGGGGAGGGGTGCAAGACAGGGCCCTTCAAAAAGTTATAAAGGATACCCAGGATAGGGTAATACAAGCCATAAAGGCGACCACTCCCCCGGCAGCCTACCAAGGTTTGGACCTTTCAGCCCTCAATCAGATGCTTACCAATTCCCCACTTCAACGCTACTCTCCAAGTCCTCCATAAAATAGATAATCACACCCAAACCTGCTGGATGTGCTTGCCCCTCCGCCGGAGGGCTTACCTAGCCACTCCCATCCCTTTGACCGGGGAAGCTCCTGAAAATCTCAAAACCAACACCTCTGTCTTAATTGGACCCCTGGCCACTGGGGTCCATCTCACAAATGCCGACAGTCTAATCTGTACAGTCCCTGAAGGTATGAACAGTACCTCTCTATGCGGAAGAAATATAACCTTAGAGAGGAATGCAACCCTGTGTTCAACCCCTGGGGTGTTCTGTGTTCTAGTTCGGCCTACTGATGCTTAGAGGCCAACTGGACTCAGATATGTTATTCCGTCTTCCTAACCCCAGAGATATCCGTGTACACGGAAGATCAGCTCCTAACAGCCTTTAGCCCCAAGTCCTGGGCTAAATGGGCAATCCTGCTACCCGTTCTGATAGGAGCAGGAATCGCGACAAGAACAGGAGCCAGAATAGAGGACGTAGGTTCATCCGAAGGACTGTACCATAGACTATCTCCAGAGATAAATGAGGACATGGAACGGGTGGCAGATTCTCTGGCAAACTTACAAAGCCAAATAAACTCTCTGGCGGCAGTGACCCTCCAAAATAGGCAAGCCCTCGACCTCCTCACTTCAGAAAAAGGAGGGACATGCATCTTTCTGGGGGAGGAATGTTGCTATTTTGTAAACCAGTCAAGAATAGTTACAGCTAAGGTTAAGGAACTCAAAGAAAGAATTCATGGTAGACAACAGGAAAGTATCATTCAATGGAAAGGATGGGATCTCACGGATTGGGCATCCTGGCTTCCCGCCCTGTCAGGGACCCTCCTCTCCATAATTTTACTTGTATCCATCGGCCCCTGTATACTGAATGCCATGGTACATTTTATTGAAAACACCGTTTCTCGCCAAACTACTGCACGTGGCTTAGGCTTCCAAGAGCACCAACCTATAAAACTGAAAGTTTTATACTACTAAAAGTTTTTTAAAAGGCATCAAAGGGGGGGAATGTTGGAGAAGCGAATAAAGTATTGCACCAAAGATGACCGATGGGGCTAAAACAGACTCTGGTCTCTAGCTTAGAGACCCCTCCTCCGGGATCTTCTTCCTTTGTTTGCTGTGCACAGGAAAACCCCCACAGATATGGAAGCTGATGACTATACATTATCCTCCCCACTTACATTTGGCGCCTAGACCTTTGGAGAAAGCCTCCTCTGAGCCGGCCGGTGTTAAATAAATCTCCGATCCACCAAGGTCTCTGAGTGCCGCTTGGTTTTTCCACCAGTGTTCCAGCCTGGTTCCATAACAAGACCATGACCAGAGCTGAAATCAAGAGTTGGATGCCCAACCCAGCCACCCAGGCATCCCAGAACTTTGTCCTATTAACGGCCAATTCTAATTTTATATCAGTGTACTTTTGATATTAAAATTTATTAATCCCTTTTATGTGGAATTTGAAAAGCTTAACATTAACATAGGAGAAGGGAAGAAAAAATAAGATAAAAACAGAGAGGGAGGAAAACCATAAGAGGCTCTAAAAAACCGAGAACAAGCTGAGGGTCGTTTGGGGGGTGAGTGGGAGGGGAGATGGGTTAAATGGGTGATGGGCATTAAGGAGGGCACTTTTTGGGATGAGCACTGGGTTGTCATATGTAAGAGATGAATCACTGGGTTCTTCTCCTGAACCCAAAACCACATTATATGTTAACTAACTTGAGAAAAAAAGAAAAATTCATTAATCCCTTTTAAAAACTTAATTAGATCTTGGGAATGCAAGCTGGTGCAGCCACTTTGGAAAACAGTATGGAGGTTCCTCAAAAAACTAAAAATAGAACTACCCTACGACTCAACAATTGCACTAGTAGGCATTTATCCATGGGATCCAGGTGTGCTGTTTCGAAGGGACACAGGCACCCCCATGTTGATAGCAGCACTATCAACAATAGCCAAAGTGTGGAAAGAGCCCAAATGGTCCATCAATGGATGAATGGATAAAGAAGATGTGGTCTGTATATACAATGGAGTATTACTCAGCGATCAGAATGAAATCTTGCCATTTGCAAGTACGTGGAGGGAACTAGAGGGTATTATGCTAAGCGAAATTAGAGAAAGACCAATATCATATGACTTCACTCATATGAGGATTTTAAGAGACAAAACAGATGACCATAAGGGAAGGGAAGCAAAAATAACATAAAAACAGGGAGGGGGACAAAACAGAAGAGACTCATAAATATGGAGAACAAACTGAGGGTTGCTGGAGGGGTTGTGGGAAGGGGAATGGGCTCAATGGGTAAGAGGCACTAAGGAATCTACTCCTGAAATCATTGTTTCACTATATGCTAACTAATTTGGATGTAAAATTTTAAATTTAAAAAATAAGATTAAAAAAAACTGTAGTCAAATATTTAACTCTGTCTAATGACATTGATGAAGACATGTGTGCTCAGAAGTGTGATGTACTAATGTGTGCAATTTGCTTTGAAAACAACAACAGCAAAAAAGATGCTCAGAAATGAGATACACTGATGTTTGCAATTTGCTTAGATACCAACACAAAGATGGATTTATTGTTGGACAGGATACATGGATGGATAGATATATGATAAAACAAATGAAGCGAAATATATGCTGCAGAATCGAAGTAATGGGTATGTGTGTGTTTACTATACAATTACTTCAACTTTCTTATATATTTGAAATTTTTCGTAATAAAAAAATAAAGTAATAAAGGGATTTCCAAAATACCAAAAACAAAAAACCAACAACAAAAAAAAACCCTTAATTAGATCTATTCCAATCTCACCCAGCTTGACCACACATAAAATTCTTTTCCAAGATTGCTTTTCCACAAAGCCTCTACAATCTTTTTATTCTTTTCAAAAATTGTTCACATTCTGTCCTGTGCTGTTTCTCTTTCCCATTCCTGGGGTGGGAGTGGGGCCTAAATTTAAGGACAAAATTATTTTCTTTTCCTTCAACAAAAATTCATTTCCATTCCTCATAATTTCTCTTAGCAAAAACCTACATCCTATTTTCTTTGCATGCAGAGATTGTAAAGTCTGCTTTGAGGCAGCCGGCTTGAGCAATGGAACCTGATTAAGGGAGCCGGGCCCACAGTGCCCCCCAACCCCTTGGCTGAATACAAACAGGCTCATTACGTGACCCACCTCAAAATACCCATAATCCCTAGCTGACCAATGGGCTACTTATAACCGGGCACAGGTACCAAAAAAGGAAAAATCCATATGTCCCCGTTCCTCTTCACCTACCCCCCTTAACTACAGCCCCCCAACACTGCCTCCTGGCAGACAGTCTCTCCTTTGCTGTCCTGCCTGACACTCCCTTTGCAGAGTGTTCAGTAAACTTGTATCTCCTTTGTTCTGCCTCTGGTGAATTCTTTCACCACCTGGCTGGCTCCACCCGATCAGGCTGCCCCACAGAGACGTTTCCCTTATTATTTCTAGTAGCTTTAAACAGTTGTGAATGGTCTGTTACTGGCAGATTTATAAATATTTTTTATAATTTCTGGAAACATTTGCCTTCTCACAGTAAATTTTTCGGTATGACAAAAAAACATGTTTACTAATAGATGCAAATCTTTAGTTCCTCTGCAAAAAGGAACCAAGAGTGGATAAACCTATTTTTAGTAATGTTTCAGTGTTTTTATTTGGAGATCATCTAAATATTCCACGAGATAATCTAAATATTGACTTAACTCATCATTTAACTTAGCAAAATTTAAAGATTTGAGAAAGCAAAATATTTTGGAAACTATTTGCTGCAAAGTTCTCCTAGAAACTCATTTCTTTTATCGCTTATTACATTGATTTAAATCATTTGTTCTTAACAATTACATTTAGATTACCTACCAGACCTTCATTAGACAGTAGACAAAATCAGTCATCATCATAAGTGATTTTTCTGGCTGACGAATTTTGTTAAGAAATAACACGAACTTAAATTTCTGATTAGTAAACCCAGGTAGAACAAAAGTATTTTATTTAATACTGATAACTGCAGAGATATGCCTGTTGTAATTAAACCAACAATCTTAAACTAGCTTTTATTTACTAATGGTTCATCATAGATCACAATGATGAGGTTCTGAGGTGATGGTGGGGAGTCTGGAGCCAACGGCCAAGAAAGAATTCTTGAAGACCTCTTTGGTGCAAAAAGGTGATTTTATTAAAGCACAGGAACAGGACCCGTGGGGAGGGGGTCCTGCCTTGGGGTTGTGAAGAGTGGCTGGTTATAAACTACTTAGTTGGGAAAAGGTAAAGGCAAAAGAGAGGCCTCCAGAAGGACTCTGATATGTTAAAGAGGACTCATAAAATGCCAGGGGCTTTGCTATTGTCAAACTAAGATGGTTTTCCCTCTAATAAGACATTAACATTAGGACAGTAGGGGGTTCCTGGAGAAATGTTCTACTCTGCTTTTGCCTCAAGTATTTGTCGACAGGTTGCAGGTTACAGAGAAATTTAATTTTACCTGCCATTTCCTTCTTGCCTTTGTTCTCCACATCGCTATGGAGGGGAAGTTGATATGAGGGTCTCCAGGAAACTAAGTCTAAAGGTTTCTGGAGATTAGGCTGTTGATAAGATTGCCTTTTTCTTGTAATTTACTAAGACATTTGTAAACTGATGGAGACTCCTGTCCTGCAGGACTGTGATCTCTATCAGTTAACCATTTGTTTTCTTTCCTTTTCTTTGTTTTTGGGCAGCCAGGGCTGCCTGAGAAATATCACACACGTCCCAGGGTGGGGGTGGGGGGTAGGGAGATGGGGGGGTGGGGGGGGGTGTGCAGCTTGTACTTGGCCCTCAGCTCCCTCATCAACCGAACTTGAAAAACATTTGGGTTATGTTTTTAAGTTTCAAATTTTAGAAATCCTTAATTTATATAAGAGCTTAGTTTTCTTCAAGTCAGTTAAGTAGTTTTTTGTTTTTTGTTTTTTACAAATTAATTGTGGCAATATGATCCAGAGGTAGAAAATACCACACATCTACATAAACATATAGACAGACACAAACAGATGTCTTAAGACTTGCATTTTTAAAATTTAGCCATGACTGTACGTTAACTAACTAGAATTAAAATAAAAATTTTCTAGCCATGAGATGGGTATAATAATGCAAAACTCACTAGCTTTTAAAAAGAAGAGCTGGAATACTGGCCTGCTCAGCTTGTCAAAGCTCTTAAAGTTAGTATTTGTGGAAGAGACACTTAAGATTTGCATTTGTTCTTGACAAGTAATCCTACGGATGCTGTGGACTTTTTGGGCAAGGGATCAGTTTGCATTTAAAAAACCCTCTTCCCTATTTAAATTTTTTTCTTCTGTTAAGAATTACCTTAGTGAAGTGTGCATTTCAAGAAGATGGCCTAGATAAGAAGATAATAAGAGTTGCTGGAGAAGACAGGGTAGAAATCTTACATCTCAAAACGGAAAGAATGCAAAAGCCTCCAAGGACTTTTGCTCCTGAAGGTCAGAATTTGACAATACAAACAAGCCTTAGGAGATGAATAGGTGAGGTTAATTGTTAAAAAGGGTGAGTGAACCTTGAATTGTTTCTAGAGCTGCTTTTCTGGTCTTGTAAAGATCTGTAGGTAAGCACAGTTGCTTCTTTTTATTTTTATTAAAAAAAAATTTTTTTTAGTGTTTATTTTTGAGAGACAGATGGAGCACGAGCAGGGGAGGGGCAGAGAGAGAGGGAGATAGAATCAGAAGCGGCTGAGCTGTCAGCACAGAGCCTGACCCGGAGCTCAAACCGCTGAACCATGAGATCATGACCTGAGCAGAAGTCCCGAAGTTTAACCGACTGAGCCACCCAGGTGCCTGTTTTGTTGTTGTTGTTTTACAAATGGAAGGTTTGTGGCAAACCCGCATTGAGCGTCTATCAGCACCATTTTTCCAACAGCATTTGTTCATGTCTCTGTGTCTGTATTTTTTAATTAAGGTTATGTAGGTATTTTTTAAAAAGACATAATGCGGGGCGCCTGGGTGGCTCGGTCGGTTAAGCGTCCGACTTCGGCTCAGGTCATGATCTCGCGGTCCGTGAGTTCGAGCCCCGCGTCGGGCTCTGTGCTGACAGCTCAGAGCCTGGAGCCTGTTTCAGATTCTGTGTCTCCCTCTCTCTCTGCCCCTCCCCTGTTCATGCTCTGTCTCTCTCTGTCTCAAAAATAAATAAATAAATGTTAAAAAAAAATTAAAAGACATAATGCTATTGCACAGTTAATAGACTGCAATGTAGTGTAAACACGACTTTTTTTGAGAGATAGTGTGCATGAGCGGGGAGTTGGGGAAGAGGGGCAGAGGAAGAGAGAGAGAATATCTTAAGCAGGCTCCACGCTCAGCATGGAGCCTGATGTGGGGCTCAATCCCATGACCCTGGGGTCATGACCTGAGCTGAAATCAAGAGTTGGACACTCAACCAATTGAGCCACCCAGGCACCCCTAAATTTAACTTTTATTTCCACTGGGAAACTAAAAAATTCATTTGACTAGCAAAACTAAAAGGCAACCGATGGAATGGGAGAAGATATTTGCAAATGACATATCAGATAAAGGGTTAGTATTCAAAATCTAGAAAGAATTTATCAAATCCAACACCCCAAAAACAAATAATCCAGTGAAGAAATGGGCAGAGAATATGAATAGACACTTCTCCAAAGAAGACATCCAGATGGCCGACCGACACATGAAAGAATGCTCAACATCACTCATTATCAGGGAAATACAAATCAAAACCACCATGAGATATCACCTCACACTTGTCAGAATGGCTAACATTAACAACTCAGGCAACAACAGATGTTGGTGAGAAAGAGAAAGGATCTCTTTTGCATTGTTGACGGGAATGAAAGCTGGTGCAGCCACTCTGGAAAACAGTATGGAGGTTCATCAAAAAATTAAAAATAGAACTACCCTACGACCCAGCAATTGCACTACTAGGTATGTATCCAAGGGATAGGTATGCTGTTTCGAAGGGACACATGCACCCCAATGTTTATAGCAGCGCTATAAACAAAGTTTGGAAAGAGCTCAAATGTCCATCAATGGATGAATGGAAAAAGAAGATGTGGTATATATATACAATGGAGTATTACTCGGCAATCAAAAAGAATAAAATCTTGCCATTTGCAACTATGTGGATGGAACTAGAGGGTATTATGCTAAATGAAATTAGCCAATCAGAGAAAGACAAATATCATATGATTTCACTCATATGAGGGCTTTGAGATACAAAACAGATGAACACAAGGGAAGGGAAGCAAAAATAATATAAAAACAAGGAGGAGACAAAACAGAAGAGACTCTTCAATATGGAGAACAAACAGGGTTGCTGGAGGGGTTGTGGAAGGGGGGATGAGTTAAATGGGTAAGGGGCATTAAGGAATCTACTCCTGAAACCATATGCTAACTAATTCGGATGCAAAAAAATTCATTTGACTCACTTTATTGTGATACTCACTTCATTGCAGTAGTCTGGAACCAAACCTGCATATCCCAAAAGTATGCCTGTGGAAAGGAGTTCTGAGGAGCTGTACACAATAGAAAGCTTTAACAGGCAGAAGAGGGCAGAAAAAAGGAAATTTCCAGCAAAGAGTGGATTGTTTCAGGCAAGATCACCTTCCTTTGGGAGCCGGTGGGGGTCTACCAGGCAGATTACCTTACTAGCGCTAATCAAGTATTTCCAGATCGACTGGTTAAGGGTCACATTCCTAGGAGAGGCTGAAATTTTAGCTAGGTATTACCTTTGTTTACTGATGTAGGGCTTAGCAGAAGTGACTCCATTTTGGGCCTGTTATTTGTTAACACCCCACTACCCCCCTGGACCTCAATTTCTTTATCTACGTAAAGGGAAAGATTGAACTAGATGGTCTCTAAAGATCCTTGTATTTCTTGATGTGGGATACTAAAATAGAGAAGCGATGAGGAGACTCTTGACAGATGAGTGAGTCATAACCAAAGATCTTCCACAGTAGGAACTGATTCCCAAATCTTGATATTAAGGTGCGGGATGCCACAAATGTCATTCTCCTTTTATATTCCTCAAATTCCAAGTTTCTGGTTAACTTCTTTCTCATTGTAACCCTGCCCACAATCCTAACCAGAGGGCCAAAGGCTCCCCATGATGCTTCAAGGCCCCAAACCGGCTCTCTTCTTAGAGGAAGCTCTCCTAGGATCACTGTCACCCCAGCAAACTTTTGTTACCCCATGTCTCACTGATGTGGGGGTATGAGCTCAGCACCAGCATGCACTGTTGTTCTCTGACTTCTCAATGCAGTCTGGTCACCCCTACCACCTTGTGGAAGACTACTGGATAGGACTGAGGTTGCCTCTGGCCCTTCAGGGAGAACCTATAGGCTGTCTCCCTCCTCTTCCTTTTCTCCTTATACCTGGCATCATTCAAGTGCACAACTAAGACCAAAGAGGGTGTAACAAGAGTTTGTTTTCAAGCCACCAGAGCAATTTAAGTAGAATGAATACACTCTCCTTATAGGAAGTATTCAGGAAAATCACTGGCAATCATCTGTCCATGGAATACAGTGTGGTAAGTTTCTTGGGGGTAGGGAGATGGGTGGGAATGGAAGGTGGTCCTCAAAAATTCCCTATAGGAATGCACTAGAAGTATCTCAAATCTCTTCCAAATTTGAGAATGATGCTAGTAAATAAAAACTGGGGGTAGGACTACCAGTTTCTGCTCTGGTTTTAAACAAGTAAAAAGCTGAATGGAAAAATCAACAGCTCTTCTTAGGTTCATCAGGGAAGTATGGTCACGGGGCAAAATGCTGTCCCTAAAATTGGAAAGGCAGGTAAACACAGAGATTTATAATGTACTGGAAAAGAAATTCACAAATGGAAACTTCTACCAGAACTAGTGTCAGAGTAAGAAAACCTGAACTGCAACTGACAAATTGCTGGAGGCTCAGAGTGGATAAGTCTGAGAGTTAAAACCTCCAAAGGAAAGAGACCCCACACTTTTATGAGTGTTACCTCCAGGAGCTCCACCGGGTTCTACCAGGTTCATGGAAAAGTTCCCTGGGAGAGGAAAAGTAACCATTTTGAAATGTGAGAGCATTCTGTACTTCTTAACAAGGGCTTGCTCTCAAGAGAAACTTCTGTACCAGGGCCTAAACGGTTGGGTTCTTACCAGACCCTAACTAATTTAGGGGTTACACAATTCTAGTGCCTACTAGCCTTCCACATAGTGGAAGGGAAATATCCAATTCCAGCCATCTCTAGACATCCTGTCCCACCTAAGGGAGCAGGGGAGAATGAGAAGCACTTCTGTAGTTCACAGCTGAGGCACAGGCTCATTAAACGCTGAGACCTAATCACAGGACAATAGGATGCTTCTCCTGTCTCCACAATTTATCACCACATCACTAAATGCCTATGTACTGGAATTTCTATTACCCAGTACATCATGTTTGGCTTTCAAAAAAAAAAAATTATAGGGGCGCCTGGGTGGCGCAGTCGGTTAAGTGTCCGACTTCAGCCAGGTCACGATCTTGCAGTCTGTGAGTTCGAGCCCCGCGTCGGGCTCTGGGCTGATGGCTCAGAGCCTGGAGCCTGTTTCCGATTCTGTGTCTCCCTCTCTCTCTGCCCCTCCCCCGGTCATGCTCTGTCTCTCTCTGTCCCAAAAATAAAAAACAAACGTTGAAAAAAAAAAAAAAATTACAAGCCATACTAAAAGGCAAAAGCACAGTTTGAAGAGACCAAGCTAGCTAGCATCAGAACCAGAACCAGATCTGGCATGGATATTGGAATGAACAGACTGATAATTTTTGAAAATATATAAACATGTAAGGATTCTAATGAAAAAGTAGACAACATGCAATAGCAGGTGGGCACTGTAAGGAGAGAAATGAAAATTCTATCAAAGAAAAATGTGAGCAATCAAAAATTGTGCAATAGAAATGAAGAATTCCTCCGATGGGCTCATTAGTAGATTGGACAAAGCTGATGAAAGAATCTTTAAGCTTGAGAATATGTCAACAGGAATTTCCAAAACTCAAAAACAAAGCAGAAAAAAAAAAGATGGGGAGGTTGGGACAGAACAGTATCCAGGAACCGTGGAATAAGAACAAAGGGTGTAACACAGGCTTATTGGGAACACCAGCAAGCAGAAGAAACATAATAAATATTGGAAACCATGACAGAATTTTCCCAAATTAGTGTCAGACACCAAACTACAGATCCAGAAAGATCAGAGAACACTAAGCAGGATAAATGCCAAAATGACACCTAGGCATTTCACATTCAAACAGCAGAAAATGAAAGATAAAGAAAAAATCTTGAAAGAAGACAGAGGGAGGGGAGAAAAATCCCACCTTACCTTTTAGGAGCAAACATAAGAATTACGTTGATTTCTCAGAAAGCATGCAATCAAGAAGAGAGTGGAATGAAATATTTGAAGTGTTGTGGGTGGGATGCCTGGGTGGCTCAGTCGGTTAAGCATCTGACTTGATCTCAGCTCAGGTCTTGATCTCAGGGTTATGAGTCAAGTCCCATGTTAGGCTCCATTTTGGCTGTGGAGCCTACTTAAAAATAAATAAATAAATTATTGAGAAAAAAGACCACTAACCCAACATTCTGTATCCTGTGAAATTATCCCTTCAAAGTAAAGGATACAAACACAGAGGAAGAAATGTTAAAATAAGTTTTTCATAGAGAAGGAAAATGATAATGAGTCAGAAACTTGGAACTGCATGAAGAAGAGCGTCAGAGAAGGAATAAATGAAGGTAAAAGAAAAGCTTTTATTTTTCCTTTTCTCTGTTGATCTAATAGTTAACGATTTGTTCAATAATAATAGCAGAAATGTACTAGATTATCTTTTCTTTAAAAAAATTTTTTTAAACGTTTATTTATTATTGAGAGATGGAGAGACACAGAGCACGAGCAGGGGAGGGGTAGAGAGAGAGGGAGACACAGAATCTGAAGCAGGCTCCAGGCTCTGAGCTGTCAGCACAGAGCCCGACATGGGACTCGAACTCATGAGTTGTGAGATCATGACCTGAGCCACAGTTGGTCGCTTAACCAACTGAGCCACCTAGGCACCCCTAGATTATCTTTTCAAGTACACATATATGAGTGTGTCTGTATACATACATACATTCATTACCCTTGGATTGCTCACATGTATATGATATGAATGATGATACAAATGATACAAAGAACCAGACGAAGGAAGTAGGATTGTTTTGTTATTATTTGGTACTGACACTACCTGGGAGATGGTATAGTGTTCTTGGAAAATGGCCTTGAATTAATTTCAAATAATATGTCAAAAACCCTAGGCAACCACTTAAAAAAAAAAAAGTATAATTGATATCCTTCTAAGCAGGGAGAGAAAACGAGTCATATAAAATTCTCAGTTACAACCATAAAAAGCAGAAAAAGGGTAGAAGACAAAAATAGGAACAAAGAACAAGGGTAAGAGTAGAAAACAAATATGGTAGATATTAATCTAACTATATTAATGAGCAGTTTAAATGTTAATAATGGTCTAAGTACATCTAGTAAAAGTGATTGTCAGAGTGTAAAAGAAACAGGACCCAACTACATGTTATCTACAAGAAAACTACTTTCAATGTAAGACACATATAGATTATGTGTCTTACACATAATGAACGGTTGGGCCCCTGGG
Organism: Lynx rufus; assembly: GCF_022079265.1. Classification (NCBI taxonomy): domain Eukaryota; kingdom Metazoa; phylum Chordata; class Mammalia; order Carnivora; family Felidae; genus Lynx; species Lynx rufus. The sequence goes on along the minus strand of NW_025814867.1, from coordinate 6,343,955 downwards.
TGGCTCAGGTGGTTAAGCGTCCAACTCTTGATTTTGGCTCAGGTCATGATCTCATGGTTGTGAGATAGAGCTGCATGGGGCTCCGTGCTGAGCGTGGAGCCTGCTTAAGATTTGCTCTATGCCTTTCCCTCTGCCTGTCCCCTGTTCCTTGAGTGTGCTCTCTCTCTCTCTAAAAAAAAAAAAAAAAAAGAAAGTGAATGGAAAAAGATATATCATGCTAGTATTAATCCCGCCTCCCAAAGTATAGCTATATTAATTTCAGAAAGCAGGCTTCAGAACAAGGAAAGCATTACATAATGATAAATACTCCAAGGGGAAATTTTTTAAAGTAGAATTCACATACAGTGTTATATGTTTCAGGTGTACAATAACAATATAGTGATTCAACCATTCTATATGTTACTCAGTGTTCATCAAGGTAAATGTACTCTTAATCCTCTTCACCTATTTCACCCTCTTTTCCGCCATCCACCTCCCCTCTGGCAGCCACCGCTTTGTTCTCTGTATTTAAGAGTGGGGTTTTGGGACGCCTGGGTGGCTCAGTCGGTTGAGCGTCCAACTTCAGCTCAGGTCACGATCTCGTGGTCCGTGAGTTCGAGCCCCGCGTCGGGCTCTGTGTTGACAGCTCAGAGCCCGGAGCCTGTTTCAGATTCTGTGTCTCCCTCTCTCTCTGCCCCTCCCCCGTTCATGCTCTGTCTCTCTCTGTCTCAAAAATAATAAAATAAACATTAAAAAAAATTAAAAAAAAAAGAGTGGGGTTTTTGTTTTGGTCTTTTTTTGTTTTTTCACTTATTTTGGTGTCTTAAATTCCACATATGAGTAAAATCATATTGCATTGGTCTTTCTCTGACTTACTTCACTCAGCATTATACCCTATAGGTCCATCGATGTTGCTGTCAATGGCAAGATCGCATTTTTTTTTATGGCTGAGTAACAGTCCATTGGGTGTGTGTGTGTGTATATATATATTTATCTCACATCTTCTTTATCCTTTCATCTATACGGACATTTGGGTTGCTTCCATATCTTGTCTAGAAAATAATGCTGCAATACACATAGGGGTGCATGTATCTTCCCAAATTAGTGTTTTCATTTCTTTGGATAAATACCCAGTTAATAGAGTTACTGTATCATATGGCAATTCTATTCCGTTTCCCACAGTGGCTTCATCAGTTTGCATTCCCAGAAACAGCACATTAGGGTTCCTTTTTCTCCATATCCTTTTCAACATTTACTGTTTCTTGTCACTTTGATTTTAGCCATTCTGACATGTGTAAAGGGATATCTCATGATCACTCATGATGTGTGATGTTGAGCATATTTTCAAGTGTCTGTTGGCCATCTGTAGGTCTTCTTAGGAAAAATGTCTATTCAGGTCTTCTGTCCATTTTTAAATAAGATTTTTTTCCCCAGTACTGAGTTGTATATGTTATTTATTTTGGGTATTAATCCCCCATCAAATATATCACTTGCAAATATCTTCTCCCATTCAGTAGGTTGTCTTTTCGTTTTGGTTTACGGTTTCCCTCACTGTAGAAAAAAATTTTTTTTGTAAGTTTATGTTTTTATTTTGAGAGAGAGCGCGAGCGAGCAGGGGAGGGGTAGAGAGAGAGAGGAGAGACTCCCAAGCAGGCTCCATGCTGTCAGTACAGAGCCTGATGCAGGGATCAAACCCACAAACCATGAGATCATGACCTGAGCTGAAACCAAGAACCGGACGCTTAATCAACTGAGCCACCCAGGTGTCCCTAGGAAAGCTTTTTATTTTATTATAGTCCCAATAGTTTAATTTTGTTTTTATTTCCCTTGCTTGAGGAAAAAGACCTAGAAAAACGTTTCCATGGCTGATGTCAAAGAAATTACTGCCTATGTTTTCTTCTAGAAGTTTTATGGTTTCAGGTCTCACTTTAGGTCTCTAATCCATTTTGAGTTCACTTTGCTGTACGGTGTAAGCAGTGATCTGGTTTCATTCTTTTGTGTGTAGCTGTCCAGTTTTCTCAGCACTATTTGTCAAAGAGACTGTCTCTTCTCCATTGTACATTGTTGTCTCCTTTGTCATGGATTAATTGACCATATATATGTGGGTTTATATCTGGGATCTCTATTCTGTTCCATTGATCTATGTGTCTGTTTTTCTGCCAGGATTACACTGTTTTGATTACTACAGCTTTGTAGTATATCTTGAAATCTGGGATTGTAATACCTCCAGCTTTGTTCTTTTTCAAGATCTATGTGCTCTGGCTATGGGGGGGGTCTTTTGTGGTTCCACACAAATTTTAGGATTATTTGTCCTAGTTCTGTGAAAAATGTTGGTATTTTGATAGGGATTACATTAAATCTGTAGATTGCTTGAGTTTTATGGATGTTTTAGCAATTGTTTCTTCCAATCCATGAGCATGGGGTATCTTTTCATTTGTTTGTGTCATCTTCAGTTTCTTTCATCAGTGTTTTATAGTTTTCAGGTTGTAGGTCTTTCACCTCCTTATTTAAATTTATTTCTAGGTATTTTATTATGTTGGATGCAATTGTAAATGGGATTGTTTTCTTAACTTCTCTTTCTGCTACTTCATTATTAGTATATAGAAATACAACAGGTTTCTGTACATTAATTTGTATCCTGTGACTTTACTGAATTCATTTGTCACTTGTAGTAGCTTTTTGGTGGAATCTTTATAGAGTTTTCTATATACAGTATCATGTCAACTGCACACAGTGACAGTTTTACTTCTTTACCAATTTGGATGCCTTGTATTTTTCATATCTGACTGCTGTAGCTAGGACTTCCAGTAGTATGTTGAATAAAAGTAGTGAGAGTGGACATCCTTTTCTTGTTCCTGATCTCAGAGGAAAAGCTCCGTTTTCACCATTGTGAATGATACTAGCCGTAGGGTTTTTCATTTATTGCCTTAAGTATGTTGTACTGTTTCCTCTAGCCCACCTTGTTGAGAGATTTTATTATGAATGAATGCTGTGGTTTATCAAATGCTTTTTCTACATCTACTGAGATGATATGGCTTTTATTCTTTCTCTTGTTAATCTGATGTATCACGTTGATCGATTTGCAAATATTGAACCGTGCTTGCATCTCTGGATTAAATCCCACTTGATCCTTGTGAATGATTTTTTAAATGTATTGTCGGACTCAGTTTGCTAACACTTTGTTGAGAATGTTTGCATCTCTTTCATCAGAGATATTGGCTGGTAGTTTTCATCGTTTGTAGTATCTTTACCTGGTTTTGATGTCAGAATAATGTTGGCCTCATAGAATGAATTTGGAAGCTTTGCTTCCTCTTCTTTTTGGAATAATTTGAGAAGAACCGATATTAACTCTTTAAATGTATGGTGGAATTCACCCGTGAAGCCAGATGTCTGGTCCTGGACTTTTGTTTGTTGGGAGTTTTTTGATTACTGGTTCAATTTCATTGCAAGTAATCATCAGTCTACACAAGTTTTCTATTTCTTCATGGTTCGGTTTTGGAAGGTTTTATGTTTCTAGGAATTCATTTCTTTTAGTTTGTCGAATTTGTTGGCATGTATTTTTTTTATAACATTCTCTTATAATCCTTTGTATTTTTGTGGTGTTATTTCATCTCCTTCATTTCTGATTTTATTTATTTGAGCCCAAGAGGACAATTCTTTTTGTTTTTTAATTTTTTAAAATGTTTATTTATTTTTGAGAGAGAGAGACAGAGTGCAAGCAGGGGAGAGGGAGGGAGAGGGAGACACAGAATCGGAAGCGGGTTCCATGCTCTGAGCTGTCAGCACATAGCCTGACGTGGGGCTTGAACTCACAGACTGTGAGATCATAACCTGAGCAGAAGTCAGATGCTCAACCAACTGAGCCACCCAGTCACCCCAAGAGGACAATTCTTAATGTGTATTCACCAAAAACAGATGATCAAAATACATGAGGCAAGAACTAATAGAATTGCAAAGAGAAATATATTATTCCATGATTATAGTTCGAGACTTCAACATCCCTCTATCAGAAATGGACAGATCCAGGGGTACCTGGGTGGCTCAGTTGGTTAAGTGTCTGTTAGTTTTAGCTTAGGCCATGATTTCACGGTCGTGAGATTGAGCCCTCTGTGGAGCTCTGCACTGACAGCACGGAGCCTGCTTGGGATTCTCTCCTCCCCACCCCCTCTCAAAATAAATAAACAAAACAAAACAAAAATAACAACAACAAAATCCTGCAGGCAGAATCTCAGTAAGGACACTGTTGAAAGAACCATGGATCAACTGGATATAATTGACATTTATAGACTAACTTCATCCAACAACATAATGCACATTCTTCGCAACCTCACAGAGAACATTTACCCACCATATTCTGGGCCATAACATGAAGAAGGAGAAGAAAAGACAAGGAGAGGGAGAGGAGGAGAAAGAAGAGGAAAAAGAGGAGGAGAAACAGGAGGAAGAAGAAGGGAGGAGGAGGGAGGAGGAGAGGAGAATGAAGAGAGGAGGAGGACAGGAGGAGGAGAAAAGGGAGGAGGAGGAGGAGGAGTCAACGTTGTCATACACTGAGTTCTTTAGAAATCAGTAAGATGAAGATAGCTGAAAAATCTCAAAAATACTTGGAGATTAAACAACATACTTTTAAACAACACATGGGTCCAAAAAGTAATCAAGAGAAATTTTAAAATATTTTGAATGAAATGAAAATACAATTTATTAAAATCAATGGGATCCACAAATGCAATGTTTAGAGTGAACATTTATTAATTTTTTTTTTAACATTTATTCACTTTTGAGAGACAGAGACAAAGCACGAGTAGGGGAGGAGCAGAGAGCGAGGGAGACACAGAATCTGAAGCAAGCTCCAGGTTCTGAGCTGTCAGCACAGATCCCAACATGGGGCTCGAACCTATGAGCTGTAAGATCATGACCTGAGCTGAAGTCAGATGCTTAACCGACTGAGCCATCCGGGCACCCCTAGAGTGAAAAATTTTTTTAATGTTTATTTTTGAGAGAAAAGGTACATGCGCATGGCCTGATGTGGGGCTCGAACTCGCAAACCATGAGATAATGACCTAAGCCAAAGTCTGACGCTTAACCAATCGAGCAAACCAGGTGCCCCTTAGAGTGAAATTAATAGCACTTTAAAGGAGAAATATCCAAAATAAATAATTCTAAGCTTTAGGAAAGTAGAAAAAGGGCAAATTAAATCCAAATAAAGCAGAAGGTAAAAATTACAGATATTGGGGTGCCTGCATGGCTCAGTGGGTTGTGTCTGACTTCAGTTCATGATTTCATGGTTTGTGGGTTCGAGCCCTGCCTCTGGCTTTGTGCTGACAGCATGGAGCCTGTTTTAGATTCTATCTCTCTCTCTCTGCCCCTTCCCCACTCACTCTCTCAAAATGAATATAAAAAAAAAATCAGAGAAATTGGTAAAATAGAATAAAGAAAAATAATAGCGAAAATCAATAAAACCAAAAGCTGATTCTTTGAAAAGATCAATAAAATTGATAAGCCTCTAGTCAGACGAACTAAGAAAAAAAGAAGACAAAAATTACTAACATCAGAAACGAACGAGACATCATTACAGATCCAGTGCACATTAAAGGATAATAAACGAATACTATAAATAACTCTATGCCTATAAATTTGATAACCTTAATGAAATGAACCACTTCCTTGAAGAACACAAGCCAAAACTTATAAGAATACATGATCTGAATAGGTTTGTATCAACTAAAGAAACTGAATCAATAACTAATAATCTTTCAATACAGAAATCACCAGGCCCAAATGAGTTCACTGATGAATTCTACCAAACATGCAAGAAATTTTACCAATTCTCTACAATCTCTTCCAGAAGATAGAAGCTAAGGGAATACTTCCTAACTCATTCTATGAGCCAGCCATTATCCTAATACCAAAACCAAAGATACTGCAATGAAACAGGAGAGCAAGATTTCTTATAAACAAAGACATAAAAGAACATCTACAAAAATCCTATAGCCAACATCATACTTACTAATGAGAAGCTTTTCCACTACAATCCGGACCAAGGCAAGGACATCCTCTCTCACCATTGCTTTTCAACATCATACTGTATATCCAAGCTAATGCAATACATCAAAGGATATGAAGGTATATAGATAGGGAAGAAAGAAAGAAAACAGTCTTTCCTTGCAGATGACATGATTATCTACCAGACAACTAGTATCTAATAGACAACCCAAAAGAGTTGCCAAGAATACTCCTGGAACCAATTTGAAGGGTATAAGGTTAAGACACAAAAGCTAATCACTTTCCTATATACCAACAATAAAGAGGTGGACTTTGAAATTAAAAATACAATATACCATATACATAAGCACCTCCAAAACTAGTTATGTGTGAAGCTAACAAATATATAAAAGATCTAAATGAGGAAAACTGGAAAATTCTGATGAAGAAAACCAATATAGAACTAAATGAATGGAGAGATATTCTACATTCATGGATAGTTAAGATGTCAGTTCAACTTGATCTATTGATTCAAAACAATTCCAATCAAAATCCCAGTAACTTGGTGTGAACATTGAGAAACTGATTCTAGAGCTTATATGGAGAAGCAAAAGACCAAGAATAGCCAACATGATATTGAAGGAGAAGAACAAAATCAAAGGACTGACAATACCTGACTTCAAAACTTACTATCAAGCTATAGTAATCAAGAGTACAGTATCAGTAAAAGAATAGACAAATATATCAATGGAACAGAACACAGATCTTTTTATTAAAAATTTTTCTAAATGTTTTTTATTTTGAGAGAGAGAGAGAGAGAGAGCAAGGGAGGGACAGAAGAGAGGAAGAGAGAGAATCCCAATCAGGCTCTGTGCAGTTAGATGCGGGGAGTCAGATGCTTAACTGACTGAGTCACCGAGGTGCCCCAGCAACTGATCTTTGACCAAAGAGCGAAGGCAATGGAAGAAAAATAGTCTTTTCAACAAATGGTGCTGGAACAGCTGGACACCCACAGGCAAAAAAAAAATAGTAACTCTAGATACAGACTTTATACTCCTCAAAAAAACGAACTCAAAATGGATCACAGAATTCAACGTAAAATTCAAAACTATAAAACTTTTAGAAGATAACATCAGCAAATATCTAGATGACCTTGGTATGGTAATGATTTTAAGATATAGCACCAAAGATATGACTCATGAAATAATAGATTAGCTGGACTACCTTAGAATTAAAATCTCCTGCACTGCAAAAGACAGTTAAAAGAATAAGACAAATATATAAATAAGAAAGAAAAGAAAAGCAACAACATGGATGGAACTAGCATATTAAGTGAAATAAGCCAGTCAGAGAAAGACAAATATCATATGATTTCACTCATATGTGGACCTTAAGAAACAAAACATATGAACCTAGGGGAATGGAAGGAAAAATAAGATAAAAACAGAGAGGGAGGCAAACCATAAGAGACTCTTAAACACAGAACTAAGGGTTGCTGGAGGGGAGGTGCAAGGGAAGATGGGTTAAATGGGTGGCAGGCATTAAGGAGGGCACTTGTTGGGATGAACGCTGGGTGTTATATGCAAGTGATGAATCACTAAATTCTACTCCCCAAACCCATACTACACTATATGTTAACTAACTTGAATTTAAATTGAAAAAAAAAAAGAATGAAGAAAGAATAAGAAAATAAGCCACAAATTGGAGAAAATACTTGCAAAGACATATAGGCACAGGGGAGCCTGGGTGGCTCAGTAGGTTAAGCATCTGTTGATTTCAGCTTAGGTCAAGATCTCATAGTCCGTGCTGAGCATGGGGACTGCTTGAGATTCTCTCTCTCTCTCCCCCTCTCTCTCTCTCTCTTTTTGCCCCTCCCCTGCTTGCACTTTCTTTCTCTCTCAAAAAACAAAACAAAACAAAACAACCCAGACATAGGGCATATGTTGGAGATAATGCTGGTTGGGTTCAGGATCACTGCAATAAAGCAAACATTGCAATAAAGCAAGTCAAACGACTTTTTTCATTTCCCACTGCATATAAAAGTTATGTTTACAATACGTGGTAGTCTACTGAGTGTGTGATAGCATTATGTCTACAATAACAACATATATACCTTTTAAGCTTTTTTATTTTGAGAGAGAGTGGGGAAGGGGAAGAGAGAGAATTCCAAGCAGGCTCCATGCTGTCAGCACAGAGCCCGATGTGGGGCTCAATCTCATGAACCACAAGCTGAAATCAAGAGCCCAATGCTTAACCAACTGAGCGACCCAAGCACACCAATAATGTACATACCTTAATTAAAAAATACTTTATTGACACAGAGACACAAAGTGAGCAAATGCTGTTGGAAAAATGGTACTGGGAGGCATGCTCAACGCAGGGTTGCCACGAACCTTCGACTTGGACACTGACAACACCAAATGGTGGCAAGGATGTAGAGCAACCGAAACTCTCTCATTCATTGGTGAGAACGCAAAATGGTACAGCCACTTTGAAAGACAGCTGGTGGTTTCTTACAGAACTATACTTTTACCATACAATCCACAATTGGGCTCCCTGGTATTTACCCAAAGGAATTAAAAACATATCTGCACAAAACCTCCATACAGATGTTTACCGCAGCTTGATTCCTAATTGTCAAAACTTGACAGAAACCCATAGGCAATTGGATTAATAAACTGTGGTACATCCAAAGAATATTATTATTCAGCATTAAAAAGAAACGAGCTATCAAACCACACACACACACACACACACACACACTGAAATGCCTATTACTAAGCAAAAGAAGCCATTCTGAAAAGGCTACATACACACTGTAGGATTGTAACTACAAGACACTCTGGAAAAGGCAAAACTGTGGCATCACTAAAAAGATGAGTGGTTGCCCAGGACTAGAGGGAAGGGAGAGGACAGGTGGAGTACAGGGGATTTTAGGGTAGTGAAGCTATTCTATATAACAATGGATACGTGTCACTATATATTTCTCTAAATCTATATAGAATGTACAACAGCCAAGAGTGAACCTGAATGTCAACCATCGTCTTGGGGTGATAAGGACGTGTTAATGTCAATGAACCTTCATTGACTGTAACAAGCATACCACTGTGGTGCCGGTTGTGGGGGAAGCTGTGCACGTGTGGGCTCAAAGGGTACATGCAACTCTGTGTACTTTCTGTTTAGTTTTGCTGTGAAACTAAAACTGCTCTAAAAAAGGAAGTCTATTTAAAAAAACAACAACAACAAAAGGCAAAAAATGTGGTGTAGATGAGCTGGTCCAAAGGAGAAATCCATGAACTGTTGCACTGAGAATTGTTACTACAATGAGGAAGAGCTAAGGAATCAGGCCTCTTGACAACATCTGACCTTGTTAGAAAACGGGCAATGGAAAGGTTCTATTTACCCTTGCCCGGCCACCTCCTTCCTCTCCCCACATACATCTCGGTCACTTTTGAGTGACTAGCACCTCCTCTGTCCCCACAGTAGTCACAGTCCACTTTTACAGCCTGCTTATCTTGAAAGCAAATTCAATTAGAGATTACTTATCCGCAAGGTGGTGGAGGAATACAGAGGAGCCTACAGTCTCACGTGTGACCCCACCATTTCGATATCAAAGCCAAAGAGGGACAAGTTCAGCCCTGCTGAATTTTCCAGAAAGACTCCCAAGAGCTCAAATCTTGCATCTTTCCCCTATCCAAAAGCCTGAGCAGAATCAAACAGAAAAGATAAATACAAGGAAATCCCACACCCCACCATATGAGATTTCCCTGGCCAGATCTTCTCTCTCCTTTCGGGATCTTAGTTTCCCCATTCGTACGATGGTTTTAAGCTGTTCTACGGAACCTGTAGATCAATTCACACATTTTTTAGCTTATGTACATTTTGGTTCTTCTCCATTCACATGAAAAATTAAGTAGTGACTCCCTGACCCACTCCTCATTGCTCCCCACCCACAAGCACTAAAAATATAAAATAATCTTTGGGGCACGTCAGTGGCTCAGTTAAGTGCCCAGCTTCGGCTCAGATCATGATCTTATTTTATTATTATTATTATTTTTTAAAGTTTATTTATTTTTGAGACAGAGAGAGACAGAGTATGAACGGGGGAGGGTCAGCGAGAGGGAGACACAGAATCTGAAGCAGGCTCCGGGCTCCGAGCTGTCAGCACAGAGCCCGACACGGGGCTTGAACTCGCGGAGTGTGAGATCATGACCTGAGCCGAAGTCGGATGCTTAACCGACTGAGCCACCCAGGCGCCCCTCAGGTCATGATCTTATGGTTGGTAAGTTCGAGCCTTGCGTCGGGCTCTGTGCTGACAGCTCAAGAGCCTAGAGCCTGCTTCAGATTCTGTGTCTCCTTCTCTCTCTCTCTCTGCTCCTGCCCCTGCTTGCACTCTGTTTCTCTCTCAAAAATAAACATTAAAAAAAATTTTTTTAAAGAATCTTTACACCACCACAGACAATTTACTCTTTATTGATTAAAAATGAAGGAAACATGCAGCAAAATACAAAGTCAAAAAAAGGGAGGGGGAAGGTCAAATATTTTACATCTTCCATAATCTAGCATACGTCATAAGGAGGAACCTCCATTTATTGATACACCATTATTCTATCCTCAGATTATTAAATAGTATCAGCTGGCTCTAGGATTTGGTTCAAAACTTAAGCGAAAAACCCAAACAAATCCATTAGTCATTTGGAATAAGACCATACATTTCACAAACAGCATTGGCACATGTTACCTTGTGCTGAATTAGTCCCTACCCCCAGGGACCAGGGGATCCTGGGGACTCAAAGACAGAGGTGCACCCCGAACCACCACTCCTGGAAAGGAGCAAGGTCTCTCAATGTGTCACGTGCTGTCCCACCTGGGAAGTTTCTGTTCACGTATTTTCTCAGCATCACTGTGTAAGTCAGCAAAGGGAGTCCACCATACATCATGCAGAAGAAGAGAGGACACTGTCCTAAGGCTTGGTGTCTGGCTTCTAGTTCCCAGCAGGGCAAAAAAATGAACCGAAAAGAAAAAGAAAGCCCCAGCCCACTGCTATTGGCACGCTGTCATTCAAACATGTCCCACTGTCATTCAAAGGTAATGGCTGGCTGGAGAAACTGAACAGGGGAGTGGGATGCCGCTGACCCCCAGCCTGGGCTCCAGACCACCTCCAAAGAAAATGCTAGAAAAGAGTGATGCCACCACCCCTTGGATTTATCAGTAAGTAGATGATGATGGCTTGCTTGAAACCAAAATATGGACTCTAAGGCAAGCCACTAGTCTTGCGCCAAAGAGGACACTGTCACCTTATTCCCACCTCCCGGCCCTCATTCTTCCCACCCGCCTAAAGAAAAGAAAGAGAGAGAGAGAGAGAGAGAGAGAGAGAGAGAGAAAGAAAAGCTAAATATTTTTCCAGCAAGCTGATCAATCTTCTCTTCCTTCACTAGGCTCAGCACGCTCCCTCTTCTTACCAATCCTGCTGGGACCCTGGACTTTGGTGTGTGATCCTCTCATTTACTTTCCTCCCAACTTGCCATCCCAAACCCGCCCCCCCTCCTTCTCCCCAACATCCACTCCTTTCCCAGTATGTCTTTGTACCCAGGGCAGGGGAAGAAAACCCATGACTGAAACTACAAGCTCAGAATGAGAAACAAAAGCTGTGACGACTCAGTTGTGGGGGAGGTTTCCAGAGACTCTCCGAGAGAAAACTAGGCGAAGCGATCTTGTTATTCACAGACCAACAGTGCTGGAAAGGGCCTGAGCGATTCTGTAAGAGGCAACTCTCCCCTTTCCATGGGGCCACAGCCCATCTTTGTGTGTCATTTTAAGGCCAGATCGAGTGTCCCTTTCGAATACAAAAATTGTTAGGGCTACTTGCAGTTAGACAAAGGCTGACTGTGAAGCAGTAGGAAAGAAAATCGGCCCCACCGACTACTCACATATTGCATTATGAGTGCTCGTTTCGAAACCTAAAGAATAATTTATATTACTTCTATAGAAAATCAGATGAACACTGTCTACTCATAAATCCTAAAAGTCACGGCACATGTGGTTTCACTTTCCGTCCTGGGTCGGGTTCAGCGCACAGAAGTGTGGACCCCCTCCAAAGGGTCAGTGCAGGAGAGGGGCGGAAGGCAGGCCTCGCTGGCCTGGTGAGGCTCCTTTATTGCTGTAGAGAGCTCAGCCTTTCATTTCCTCATGACGTGGAGGCCAGGCAAATTTTCACGGGAGGACTGAGGAGCAGTTTTTCCTCAACTGAATTTTTTTAAGATTCGAAAATAAATACTTCCACAATGATATGACTTTTGCTTTTTCCTGTTCAAAACCACTGCTGGGAAAGTTCACTTTTATAGGCCATTACTCGGTGTTTTCACTACAATAGGTCCAAACTTCCACTTTGAAGGATCTGATGGCTTGAAGTTCGACTACAGATGTTTTGCACCAGCTGAAGTTAAGGCTAGCAACCCTTTCTGGAGGGAGGGATGAAGAGGGGTGCCTGAGAGCAGCTTCAGCAAAACGCTTAGAAACATGAACAAAACAGAAACACAGTTTAGGCTGCCTCCTCTGAGGCTGTGCTTTTTCCTAACAAAGGTTGCTAGAATTCACAACACATTAAAAAAAAAAAAAAAAAATCACTAAATTAAATTCTCTGGGCTCCAGCTAAACAATCGCCTTTTAGTTGCTACTTCAGTGGTAAAGAGATATCCCAAGATGCCCACATCCTGTCAGGTGTGGGGGAACAGGCAGGAGGAGGAAGCCCAACATAGCTGCTACTTTCCACCCAGCGCCATCATTGGAGTAAGGCAAGATGAGCTGACCGATCTCCCTCCTGGGCCTTGAGGCACGTGGTCCCCTTGTCAGATGGAGGAAGACAGGGGACACGTGCGGTAAGTTTACTAACGGAACTCTTTAAAGGGATGCTGGCCACTGGTGATCCGACTTTTCTCTCCCTGTGGGAAAAAGGGGGAATGATGGCAGGAAGAACATAAAGAAAGACCTCTAAAGCTCCTAGCCGGGAGGTTTGTTGCTGGGTTCTTTGGCAGTAGTGGGTTTAGGCCAACAGAAGCAACAGAGACACGCATGTGTGGAATCTCCTGAGGCCGCCTCTTCCAGGGCTGTGGTTTAGCTGATGCTGAGCTGGGCAAATCCTATTAGTTTCCCATCATCAGGAATATCCGAGCCTTCGACACCAGATGCCTAGGAATCAAACGAAATAAGAAGCTGTGGCTACTTGTAAACAAAACTGCACGTAGCAATTAAAACTGACTGACACAGGGACTGTGGGAAGGAAGACAGTGGGGGACAGGTCCCTGGGATACAAACGGGAGGCAGATCAAGTGTCTTTTCCAGAAATGGTGGGGGCTGGGTAACAAGCTGGAGTCAGACTAGCTAATACTCTCTTGAGAGGAGTCAAGGGCGTGGGGTAGGAGGCTTCCTGGGAGGGAGAGGGGAAGAGAGGACACTCAAAAGGAGACATCAGGGGGCGCCTGGGTGGCTCAGGTTAAGCGTCCAAACTACTGGTTTCGGCTCATGTTTCATGAGTTTGAGCCCCGCATCAGGATCTGTGCCGACAGCCCAGAGCTTGCTTGGGATCTCTCTCTCCTTCTCTCTCTGCCCCTGCCCCGCTTGAGCTCTCACTCTCTCTCTCAGAAAATAAACAAACATAAAAAAAAAAAAAAGAGACATCAGCCTAGGTCCTCAGGAAGGCTAAATGAGTACAATCCACCATATTTTAATATTCTCATCACTCAGGGAATATAGAAACTGGTTCTGCAGAGGCTGCTGCTGTGTAAAGATAGTTTAAAGAAGAAGGGATGAATACCAGTTTGAAAGTGACAGATCGATTTGACTGAGGTTCTTCCACAATTTTCTGCAAATTCGCTGCCACTGTAATCACACAAACAGAAAGTAATGAGAAGCTAAGTAATTCTACTTTCCACCATACTTTAAAAACTTAAACGGTAGCTCAGAATCTTCTATGTGCAACCGAGATGGAAGCAGAAAGATAAGTCACTCCCTAAACAAAAGTTATCTTTTAAACTTCACCCTAAGTAGCACAAATAAATCTTGAATCGTGGTCAGATTAACTTTCTTTAGGATACTGTATTAACTGGGACAAAACACACAGGTGAAAGAGGTAGGATTTGCCTACTCATGGGCCAGAAACCTCTAGACTGGGAGCTGGCCAACTCTGGCCAGCAGCCTGTTTCTAGTCTGGCTGTGGGCTGGGAATGGTTTAAAGAGGACGAAGACAGTGCATGGGCCACAAAGCCTAAACTACTTACTATCTGGTCCTTTACAGAAACACTTGCTGCTTGGCCGTAGACAATGGTCTTTTCCTTCAATAACATGTACACATGGGCCGACTGTGCCTTTTCTTACTTCCTGCTTCTTCGAGGAATAAACCTCTAATGACTTTCGCTTACCTCTTAGCTCTAGAAGGGTCGAGTTTCACCCTCTGAAATGGACTAGATATGGCTAAGCTTACTTTAACTCGTGACTTATGTCATCAGTCCAACTAGTGTCTCCCAGAGACCTAAAGTGCGCTTCGACTCACTGCCACTGGAAGTCACAAACGTAGACAGGAGACTTTCTGTTTTGTGAGGAACTGTCCCCACTAGCTGTTATTTCAGCAACACCAGGACCGTCCCAAGACCCGTGCGACCTGCTCAATGAGACAGACCTGGTTTTCTAGGTCCTAGATACACAGACAGAGACACAGGAGCACAGGGCAGAGCACAGAGTAGTTACCTATTACTAAATCCCTTCCATCGACCAGGCCAGCAGAAATAAGTTCCTGAGAGACGCCCTCGGCGGTATCTGCGGGGACAAAGCAGAAGGTGCTCTTTGTCACGTCACTACTACCTCTCAGAGGAGGTGCTGGCACTGCCAGGCCCAGGCTAGCTGCTAGATCCACAGAACCAAGGAGGCGGGTGGAGTCCTCTCCCCACACGAAGGTTCCTCCCACCACTGGGGCTGACTAGAGGGCCGAATCTATGGCAGCCAGACGGCCAATATGAGCTCGATGTAAAGGTAACCTTCTACAGAACGGTGTAATTTAGATGACTACAGGTTCTGCTCAAAAGAGCCCCCGCAGTGATGCCACAGGGGAAACTCCTACTCTGAGGGTACCGTGGCCCCGAGCCCCATCAGCTCTGAGAGGCGACCGCGAGCGTACAACACCTCCAGGGCTAATACGACAAAATGCTTTATTTTCAAGTACACCTTGAAAGAGCAAATTGTAATCTCTTCCCTTTGGAGATCACACCCCAAGGGTTTTGCTGAAGTCACTTTCTTTTTTATTCCGGTGGGCTTTTCTTCGTATCTAGTTGTTATTTTAGGTGGCACAATCGGATTGATGGGTATAACAGAAATGAAAAGACAAGGACAGAGCGTCCCTAAGCTGATCTCATCTCCAACTGTGACTCAGTGCTGCTGAACGCTGAGCCCCCCAGAGGAACAGGAGGACTTCGGGGGGGGGGGAGGGGGCGGGCACACATTTGAGCTGATGACCAGTGTTTGTTTGTTTTTTTTTAATTCTCAAGTTAGTTACCATGCCATGTAGTCTTGGCTTCAGGAGTAGAACCCAGTGATTGTCAGTGATTTGAATTAGTTCCTTAGTATGTGACTCTTCCTGGTTTTAAACAGTGAAACAGATACACCTCTGCACATCTGTATCTGTTCTCTTTCGTACTTAGTTACTGATGCTACCAAGATAGCGGGGAGAACAAGCACGGCACAAAGGACAAATGTGCTGGAGTCAGGCCACCTCCCCAATCTGAACCCTGAGTAACAAAGGCAAGAAAGAAACAAGCCTCATCCCAGGGAGAAGTTCAAGGCCAGAAACTATGCATGTCAGGGCTCAGCTTCAGCCTGCGGAGAGAGGAGCCTGGAAGCCTTGTTTCTTCTTCACTGTCATGGAGAAGGACAACCATGTTCAGTGACAAGAGTAAGAAATCTGCACCCTGACAAGTGTGGATATGAATTCTGGCTGCTCCTCTTTCCAGCCGTGTGAATAGCAACAAGTAACCTCCCCCCTCTCTAACTTCATCATCTATGCAATGGGGACCATAATCCTTCCTTAGGGGGCTGCTCTGCGAATTTAATGAGATATAATGTTTAGCACAATGCCCGGCCTACTATAGTAGGCCACAGATTAGAGCTACGCTCGTTACTGTTGGTATTACGGTAGGTTTTATAAATGAGGTTAGTAGCAAATAAATTGTATTTGAATTGTACTCATATGCTACCCCAAACCTTTAAACCAAGAACGTTTTCATCATCTTTTAGAAGCAAAATATATCCAAAGGACAAAAACTTCATGATATATTTCATTAAATAATAAATCAGAAGTTATTTTGTCTTCAATGTTTTGATGTCTCACCTCTCCCAGGAGTAAACTCGAATCGAATATCATTTAGTTCTTTTTTTGAATTCCTATGAAAGAAAACAGAATGTGTAAAGTCAACTGAATTCATGCATACAGATGCTGCCAACGTGTACTAGGAAAGCTGTGCCTCAAGAAAGAACGTTCTTTCTATTCCCGTAGATCATATGATTTGTTCTAACATGCTCACAGTGTAGGGCTCAGCCCAAACAACTGAAGAGTGAGCATCTAACAGTCTTACAACCCTTTTAACTTATATTCTCCACTGCGGAATATAAAAACCTCATGCTAAGAGGAGAAGGGGATTAAGGGCACACTTATTGTGATGAGCACCGAGTAATGTATGGAATTGCTCAATCACTACAGTATACACCTGAAACTAACATGGCAATGTATGTTAATTATACTGGAAATAAATAAATGGAGGGCAAAATCCCAAGCACGAAGTAAACAAAACCAAACCAAAAAAGCCCTCATGCTTTTGAGGTGAATCTGACATGTGTACTCCCGTGCTTATTCCCACTCAGATGATCATATAAAACTAAGAGGAAAATGTAAGAGCCTGGAAGGTATAATTAAAATGATAAATGATACAGGACGGAAGGGTTAGTATCTAAAATTATATAAAGAACTTACACAACTTAACACCAAAAACCCCAAATGATCCAATTAAAAAATGAGCAGAAGATGGGGCGCCTTGGTGGCTCCGTCGCTTAAGCGTCCAACTTCGGCTCAGGTCATGATCTTGCCGTTCATGAGTTCGAGCCCCGCGTCGGGCTCTGTGCCGACAGTTCGGAGCCTGGAGCCTGCTTCGGATTCTGTCTCCCTCTCTCTCTGCCCCTCCCTCACTCGCACTCTCTCTCTCTCTCTCTCAAAAATAAACAAACATTAAAAAAAATTTTTTTTTCTAATGCCCAAATTTGTCATCATTGTGAGAAACGGTTAAGAGAGTGTGTACGTCAGTCGCAGGACCTGTTAATAACGTCCAGGTCGTCACACTGTTGCCACCACATCTGAGGGAAACCGCACCCCTGCAACACACATGCCAGGGGGCACACACGACCCCATCTACTCTCAGGCACAAACTGCCAGAAGAAAGAGTTACTTGCAAAGAGGAAGAAAAGCGTCTTTAGAGTATTGAGGAAACAAACAGAAGCTGTTTACTTGCCTTAATCTGAGTACTAGGCTGACTGGGATCTTGGCTTCTTGTGAGCCTGCTCCTGAAGGCGGAGCCTAAAAATCGTTGAAAGTATAAAGTCAGTGTCTGGTCTACCAAGCATGGAGGTTACTCACTCACGGTCATCAGCAGAGGAAATGTCCACGTGGCGGCAACTTCCTTCATCTCCAGGGGAGGCCAGACCAGTCCCTGGGACATGTTCCCTGCTCTGGGAGGACATGCACTCCAAGGCAACAAAAGGAACTAAGTGCCAGCACGAGTCAAGCACAGTTAGAAAGATAATTCTCAACCCCACGTGAAATTCCATACATAGCCGTTTATAGTTTGCATTTTTCAGATCCTTGTTTCCTTCTACAAGGGTGAAAAACACGAAGGCTGCGTTTTTCCCTTTAAAAATTCTGCCAGTGTAGGGGCACCTGGGTGGCACCAGTCAGTTAAGCGTCAGACTCTTGGTTTAGGCTTGGGACGTGATCTCACGGTCACGGGTCCAGGCCCCGCATGGGGCTCTGCAATGACAGTATGGAGCCTGCTTGGGATTCTCTCTCTCCCTCTCTGCCCCTCCTCTACTCATGCATGCTCTCTCTCTCAAAATAAATAAACAAACTTTAAAAAATCTGCCAGTGTATCACATAGCAATGTACAAGGTAGGATCTAAACTGGCTGTGCCTCAGGAATCCACCTGGCCTGGAGGTTCCAGATCTTCTGATGGCTAAACGAATCCTCTCTGAAAACTGTTAAGTTATTCCTTGCTTACTAGAGAAGACACATTCTATTTAAGTCGTTTATAAAGTAAATCCAATCTTTCCATCAGTTTTCATAAGATAACTGTATCTTTTCCAATATGATGGAAAGAAATGAAAAGAAAGCTTGGGTTCGATGGAAAGGTTACATAAAGTCAGCACCATGACTAACCGGAAGCTCTCACAGCAGTGGTCTCTAAAGGCAGACCATCACAGGGACACAAAAGAAAAAAAAAAATCAGAACTTGCATTTTTACCTCTTTCTATTGAAAATGTTAGGGGAGAAAAAAAATGAAGTCTCCAATGTCTAATAAATGAATAGACTCTGGAAAGCTTACTCTAACCATGGGGCATAAGGTCACGTGTTCTGCACGGTATTTGGAATTTCCTGAGGGACGCGAGGGAGGGATTCACACACAGCGGGGCCCTCACTCCCTTGACTGCTTTCAGTGTATGAGTATTCACGATTTTTGTGTGTGACTGACCACGTGCATTTATGGATTACATCACTTCACTTTAATGCAATCAACCCTCACAAAATTGACAAATATCTTAAAAAAGAGGAAAGCAAGAAAATCATGGACGGGAGACGGTATCGATAACACAAGCACAAGCGAAAGAAAAGGAAACAGAATTGCTGACAATCCTAGTGTGAGACGAACTCCAGCGGCCGCAGAATAATAATGAGCTCATAAAAAGCTGACCGGAAACTACCTCCCAAATTTCTGATGTTTGGAATGTGGTTCATGTTATCCGTCATTAACTTATTATGCTGCCTAAAAACCTGTGGGATCCTTAAAAAACTCGCTTATTTGTATACAGTTAAAACTGTGAGAACAGAATCTCTAACTTGTTTCACAATCTCCCACCACAGCAACCTTACTACATAAGGTTGTGTTCCACGTCAATCTCTGCTTTCTTCATCTACCCAGAAGGCAGACCGCTCAAGTGCACTCCTGCTTACCTGGGCTGTTTTTGCCGGCTCTGCGGGGGCTGGGGGACAGACTTGAGTTGGCTGTGCAGGCATGTGCCCGGCTGGCTGAGGTAGATGAGCAGAAATCTGTTCTGGAACTTGGAGTAAAGTACCCACGGGATCAGCTGTCGGAAATAGCTGTAACGAGAACATACACACAGTGCTGCTTCAGTTGAGTGGAAAGGGAGGGAGGTGTATTGACGGGCAGGCAGGGCCTCCCAGGGTGACACTTTCAAAGCAGTGTTTGTGTGGCGTCCTGGCACATCTCTACATCTCTTGAATACATCTACTTCAAATGGAAGTCAAATATCTCTACCAGGCTTTTTTGTTATAACAACTTTTGTGAGATGTAATTCATATCCCACAAAATTCACCCACTGTAAGTATACAATTCAGTGATTTCTAGAAAATTTATACTTGTGCAAACATCACTACGATCTAGTTTTAGAACGTTCCCGTCAACTCAGAAAGTTCTCTTGTGCCCACTGACATTTAATTCCTCCGGCTCCCACACCCAGCCCTAGGCAACCACTGATTACTCTCTGTCCCTAGGAGTTTGCCTTTTCTGGATCTTTCATGTAAGTGAAGTACATGCTCTCTGTTGTGTCTGGCTTATTTCACTTAGCAGAGTTTTCTGAGGTTCAGCCATATTACAGCCTATATATCAGTAGTTCATTTTTTTTCTTCAGAATAGCATTTCATTACATCATATTTACTTTCAACTACATCTATTCTACCCTCTTTGCCCAATCAAATAGCACCTCTAAGATGCAGATTTAAGTAGTAAAGGGAAATTACAGAAGCTACATTTTTCTATGTGTTGGAACTTTCTATTACTTATAACGAAAAACAATTAACCAATGATTCATTAAAATATCTGAAATGCTTTTCAAGACCGAAAGCCAACATAGACATTATATATCTATTTTGCATGTTTGAAAGATTTCATAAATTTTAGTTAGGTAACTTGGGGGGGAAAAGACTGATGTTGAGTATAAAATCAAGGTAAACATATTCAAAATTATAAGTTGATGAAAAAAGTACAATGGCTAAAACTTAACAGTTGAAAGAGAAAATAACTGAAAAGTCAACAAGAGAGGTCTAAGGGCTGACAGTATGTAAACAAAATTGAGAGGCAAAGAAGTAAGGTTTTGTATTCATTTAGCTTCATACAGAGGAATTAAAGTAACTCTGGTGCTGGGGCACCTGGGTGGTTCAGTGGGTTAGGCAACCAACTTTGGCTCAGGTCATGATCTTGCAGCTCATGAGTTTGGGCTCAGATTCTGTGTCTCCTTCTCTCTTGCCCCTCCCCTATTCACACTCTGTCTTTCTCTTTCTCTCTCAAAAAGAAATAAACATCAAAAAAATTAAAAAAAAAAAGTAATTCTGTGGTTCTGAATTTTGACAGAAAAAGAGAACGTAAGATTAGTTTGAAATTGATGGGGCACCTGGCGGGCCCAGTCGGCAGAGTTGTGTGGCTCCTGATCTTGGGATTGTGAGTTTGAGCCTCATGTTGGGTACAGAGATTACATAAAAATAAAAAAATCTTAAAAAAAAAAAAGATTTGAAAATATTAAATAGGAGTATTAGCACTATTTTAAAAGGGCAGTTTCCAAATTGCATGCACATATATGCTAACTTCTATTAACTGAAAGGTTATACAAAACAAAGCAATGAGAGGATATAGAGACATTGGAACCTTGAGCACTGCAGATGACAATGTAAAATAGTGCAGCCACTATGGAAAACAGTAAGGTAATTCCTCAGAAAGTTAAAAATAGAATTATCATATGATCCAGCAATTCCCTTCTGGGTAAGCCCCAAAGAATTAAAAGTAAGAACTCGAACAGATATTTGTGTAGCCATGTTCACACTGGAATCATTCACAACAGCCTAAAGGTGAAAACAACCCAACTGTCTGTCCAGTGGAAGGGAAAAACAAATATGATGCATACCTACAATGGAATATTATTCAGCCTTAAAAAGGGAGGGAGGAAGGAAGTTCTGACACGCACTACATGGATGAACCCAGAGGGCATTATGCTAAGTGAAAAAGGCAGTCTCGAAGGGCTTATGGTTTATGATCCCATTTGCATGAGGTATATATAGAACGGTGGCTGCCAGGGGCTGGGGGGGAGGAAAAAATGGGGTGACTGCTAATCTGGAGTTGCACGGTTGGTGATGGTTGCACAACAGTGTGAATGTACTGAAAGCCACTGAACTGCACCCACAAAAATGGTTAAGATGGTAACTTTTATGTTATGTCTATTTCACCACAATTTCAAACATAACAACAAAGTAATGAGCCCTGAAGTATGAGTATGAGCTTGTGAGAGTCCATGTGGGAATGCCACTGAGGCAAAGGGACAAGAAGATCACACGAACAACTCTGGGTAAACTGTAAAATACCCTCTCCACTCAACTTTGGAGAAACTAAGAATTAATTAGTCTAGAATAGGTTAGAGTAAGAAATAATCTTAAATGCTCAGAAAATCATAAGGAGAAAAGTTATTTCTTTTCTTAGCAGAGGCTAAGTTTGGGATCATCCTCATTCAGGGACGCAGGCTGTGGTGGCAGGGGTAAGGGGACCCAGGGAACAACAGAATGGCTCTTCCTTCTGCTAACATTTCATTGCCCAAAGCAACTGCCATGGCCACGAGTAACTTCAAGGGGTCAGGAGATGCAATTCTACCAGGTAGCACGAGGAGGAACCAGAAATCTTAATGAATCGCAGTGCTGATGTAAGTTCTGACGTAACTGGCCTGATAATATGCTGAAGTGCAGTATTCATTTTCAGTCTTTTTTTTTTTTTTTTAATTTTTTTTTTCAACGTTTATTTATTTTTGGGACAGAGAGAGACAGAGCATGAACGGGCGAGGGGCAGAGAGAGAGGGAGACACAGAATCGGAAACAGGCTCCAGGCTCTGAGCCATCAGCCCAGAGCCTGACGCGGGGCTCGAACTCACGGACCGCGAGATCGTGACCTGGCTGAAGTCGGACGCTTAACCGACTGCGCCACCCAGGCGCCCCTTATTTTCAGTCTTAAAATATGTGATACCATATAGACAAATCCTGCACATAATTGTGTACAAAATTGTATACTATACACACAAATCAAGTGGGGAAAAAAGCAACTTCTAAGAATAGGGGCAAAACCAAACTGATTTAAGGGGTCAAGACGTGTAACTGTTAAATCACTACTGAGCCTGGAATGCAGATGCTGCCCGAAGGAAAAATGCATCCCCCAAAATGATTGTTATCTTCACGTAATGAGCGTAAGGCAGGCCAGCCCAACAGGATTCTGTTTAGTGGGATTGCCTATCATAATGAGGCAACAGCTAAAGACAACATAATGTATATGACAAGAGAAGATGATAGAGGGGTAAAACCCAAAAACGATAGGTAGCATACGACAAATTCCTGGACAGATTAATGCAAAAAGACGACTTTCCACTTTAGGCGGCCCAAGCCAAAAAAGTAATTCATAAAGTCAGGCTGGAAAGGAAGGAAGAACTTCCTGGGCCTCCAAGCCAACTTTTTTTTTTTTTTTTAAATACTTATTTTTGAGAGACAGAGAGAGACAGAGCACAAGTGGGGGGAGGGGCGGAGAGAGAATGAGACACAGAATCAGAAGCAGGCTCCAGGCTCTGCACTGGCAGCACAGAGCCTGATGCGGGGCTCGAACTCACAAACTGTGAGATCGCTTAACTGACTCAGCCCCCCAGGTGCCCCCAGGCCAACTTTTAAAATGAGTGCAATGGCGCTGACTTACTGCAGAAATCCATTCAAACTCAGAATCGATACCTCTGATGAAATTTGGCTGCTACAAATTCTCATTCCCATTTAGGCACATATAAAAAAAAATGTGCTTACCATTAAAAACAAAACAAAAGCACACACACTTTAATGACTCAAAACCCACAACTACTTACCTCAGAATTTGATAATGATTCTTTCACTCGGGGAGACTAAAAGAAATACAAAAAAGGCTTATTAACTCAAAACTTAGGTTACTTGTAGTTCCAAACTGCACTGAATGTTGAAATGCAAGTAAACTCCATTTCATTCTGATCCATTAAGTCACTGGTAACTCTAGTGAAAGTTTTCTGGAAAAAGAAAATATCATGATGCTATTGTATTCTTTGTCCAGGTAGCCTTTAATACATCAATGTTCTATGGTATTTTAAGAGTTCCCAACTTGAGGTTTATAACAAACATGGGACTGAGTTCTCAGGCAGCAGGGAGGTCACACTCTTCAAAGTACAATTCTTTCTACTAATCATGAACATGTTATGTACATAATATCCAAGACCAACTGCAAGCCTTCAAGCTCATTATCCAACACACCCTCAAAGCAGAGTAATTTGTATTATGGGCTTCAGCTGGAGAACACTCTTGAGCCAAAACTGAAAATTTTGGCAAATTTATAATCTGCCACTTGAAAAATTTATGCTAAATTTATTTAGTAAACCGTAACAGTTAGTAGTGATTCTGGACACAGGTAATGGAGAATACAAAAAAACAAAAAACGAAACCCTGAACATATCTTTAAACAAATATCAGTTTCTGGTAAATTCTACCAAGCATAAATTTAGACTACTTAAAAGGTCAGCTTAGGCTTTTTAAAGTTTTCATCACTATTTCATTGAAGAGAATCAAGGTTCAGGTGATAGCTAATATATCACAGCAAGTATACGGCCAACCCAACACCCTTTTTAACTTGATGTTTGGAAACAATTTCAAACTTACAGAAATTTCTGTTAGAATAAGAACAGTACAAAGAACACAAGTATACCTCTGACCCAGATTCACCCATCATTAACTTTTTTTCCTTATCTCTCTTTTTAAACACACACACACACACACACACACACACACATAAAACCAATCATATTGCTCTTGTACTATCTGAGAATTAGTTGAATAGACTGTAGCTGTTTACCACTGAACCATTACTGTGTATTTCTTAAGAACAGGGCTATTCTCTTCTATAACTTCATACTACTATAGTAGTAAATTTCAGTAAATTTCACAATAATGCTAATTTTCATCAGCTAGTCCGGGCATTTGCCAAGTTGTCCAGTATGCGGTAACTATTTTTCCCCTTGTAACTAATAGGCAAGCTGTGGAGAAGACACTTCAAGACCCTGAAAATATTCTGCTTATCAAAAATTTCCCCTATACTTTGCACCCACTGATGATCCTTGTCTGACCTAATTTTTATGACTGCTATCATGGCTATAAAGTGATGATTTTGCCCTCCAATACTCCTCTACATTTCCCAGTCAGCACCGGCAATTTACTGTAATGAAAAACCATCCCTCTCCCCCACTTAAAATCTACCTATTCATTATTGGCACAGACTCATAGAGTCCTAGTTTTTAAATGGTTTACAAATTATTACTGCATTTAAGGATTTTGATAGTTACATTCTAATTTGGTCAGTGGGAGCTCATTCAATCTGGGCCTTGTATTATTATGATTTTTTTTAAATAAAACACTTTTTTTTTGACGAGAAGATATTCCAGATTCATCTTGTATTTTCCCTGTGTAAGCCCTGGAATCAGCCATCTCTCCAAGGGGCCCTTGTTCTTTTCGTACAGAATGGCATTAAAGACCAAGATCTGGGCATAAATTGTGCTCACTGTTCTTGTTTTCCTGACTCTTTGCATAACCTCTTTGGTAACCTCTGATTGGATGCCAGATACTGTGAATTTTATCTTGCTGCGTGCTGTCAATTTTGTATTTCTATAAATCTTCTTGAGCTTTGTTCTGGAGTACAGTCAAATTACTTGGAAACAGTTTCATCCTTTCAGATTTTGCTTTATGAGTTGTTGACTGGATCTGGAGCAGTGCTCAATCTAGGGCTATACGCTCCCCACTACGTAGACAAGCTTTCTGAGAACTCTACCCAATGTCTTGTGAATGACAGGTTTCCACACTCTGGCTGGTGGAAATGGGCACTGCTGCTGGCTCTCTGTGAGGGCTGGGTGCTGCTATCCCGTCTCAGGCGGTTTTCTCACATGTATTCCTTGAAGAGTATTCCACTGAACCCTCAAAAGGGAACCTCTGCAGACTTCTGAGCTTCTCTCTGTGTGTAGCTCTCTCCTCCCTGGTACTCTACTGATTTTATCTGCTTCCGTCTCCCTGGACTCTTAGCCCTATTTCCTCAAGTCAGGAAAACACTTTTCAAGCCATAATGAAGGGAACAGTCAATCAAATAAAACTGCTCCATAAATGGAAGAATGGGCAGAGGACATTAAAATGGTTATTATAACTATACTATAGTTATAATACACATTAGCTTCAAAGTTAAGTAGAGACATGAAAGTGTAAAAAATGAACAAGCATGAAATCAAACTTGTAAAATATTACCATGTCTGTGATATAAAATAGACTGAATGGGATTAGCAGCAATCAGGTATTGCAGAAGAAAAGATGAATGAACTTGAAGGCCCACAACAGAAACTGTGCAAAATAAGACTGAATAAAAAGAGAATTTTTAAAAAGGAAAATCAGTGAACTTGCAGACAATTTTAAGCAGCCTAATATACATGTTATTGGAGCCTCCGAGGTGCATGAAGGGCAGAAAAAAATATTTGAAAATATAATGGCTGAAAATTTCCAAACTTGATAAAAATCTATACACCCACAGATACATGAAAATAAATAAACCCAGGCATATCAAAATCAAATTGCTCAAAAAACCATTCAAAAAGAAAAAAATATTAAAAGCAGCAAGAGTAAAAAGACATGTAACTTACAAAAGAACAAGACAAGGGATACCGGATTTCTCAATAGAAACAATGCAAACAAGAATATGGTGAAACAACATCTTCAAAATACTGAAAGAAAAAGCCTATCATTCTAAAATTCTATACCTAGCAAAAGTGTCTTTTCAAAACAAAGATACAAACAATAGAGACATTTTTGGACAAAAAAACCTTAAGCAAATCATCACCAACAGATCCACACTACAAAAACTGTTCAGGGAAGTTCTTCAGAACTTCCAAAAAAGGAAATGATATAAAGATGGAAATTTGGATCTCCATAAGTCTATTTTGAATATGTGCTGCATTTTGTCAAAGCTTTTTTGGAACATATCAAAATAAGAATATGACTTGACCTCTCTTTAGGCCTATTAATATGACAAGATTTCCTAATACTGAGCCATCCTTGCACCCTACTCCATGTGATCATGGCATTTACTTTCAACATAGTTCAGTTTAGTTTTAAAAGACCCTCCTTTCACAAAAGAATTCACAGCATCAAAAATGGCTAACGTGAAAACTACAAAAGTGTATAATTTTCTATGCTGTTTACATATCAGTGTATTAGGTTACAAAATACTATAAAATCCTATATGTATTTCAGAACTACAAAATTTTAAATAAATTTCTCTTACAGTTAGCTAGGGGGTAATAGTCAGACATTGAAACACTCTAATTTTTCTTCCCAAATATTGTGTGTTGGTCAGAGAAAACACCGTATCATCTCTTTCATAGGAAGCTAGAACTACAAGATTTCATGTACCTCTACCTTCCTCTGATCACTTTAATAGAACATTACAAAAGAATACTGATTTAAGGAGGAATCATATGAAAAAGTAAGGAGAAAGTCTCTTTTCACAGTCTCACATTTTAATAAACTCACAATTGTATGTAATCAAATGTTTATATCTGTTATCTCCTGAAGAGCTCTCCAAGGTTAGAATGTAATAAATTTTTACCAATTTTCCTTGGCAAAAAAAGTCTTTACAAACTTAGCTCTGCAAAAAGACTAGATTCAAAGACTTCAGCTGACAAGATCAACAAATCTTCAATGTTGACCAGCAAGTCATAAGTGCTATGACGGAGCAGGTCTTATAAGCAGGCAGACATGTACCACCTATCCACCATTCATACCACAAAAAGGTTCTAGGCAGGAAAAGCCACGATGAACCTCAAACATTAGTATTTCTCATGTACATTTCTATTCTTAGGAATGAGTCCTAACAATCAACTGGAGGCATTAACTTTAGGCAAGAGTGATAGAATAAAACCAAAAGAAGACCTCTGTCTACACACATACACACACACACACACACACACACACACACACACACACACACACACGCATGCACCCACGTACATAAACACCAAAACATACACCCTCCAGGATATACCAACTGAAGAAAGGTATATTGTTCTTCTTCAGGCAGAAGGTTAGCAGACTTCAGGGAAAAAGTTTTGATTGTTAGGCTTTCAAGTTCAATAATCTCTTCTTCTGCAATGTCTCATCAACCATTAATCCTATCAAGTGTATTCTCATCTCAGACACAGTAGTCCCCTTCTCTAGATTTTGGTCATTTTCATATGCCCTAAATATCATATCCAAACAGATGTGTCAGTCCACTTTTCCACATAGAATTAAATGGGTTCCTATTGTTAATAACTTGCTCAAGGAAATTCTATCACTAACACTTGTATTTTTCACACTTCAGCTGTCAAACTGAACAGAACCAAAGAATATAGCATATCTCAGAGGCTTCAGACAAAAGATAGAGCTCTAGCTAAAGCACACAGTTTAACAAAACTTACCCTGAGTTGTGAAATTGCTGCTTTCCCTTCCTCACTTTCTTCATCAAATTCATCATCACTCCACTCCCAGCCGCCATCTTCTGTCTTATGAAGGCGGCCACTAGAACCTGGTACTCTCCGAACCTGCACATTAGGAAGAGAGATGTGGGTTATGGTAGTGCTTGGTATTTACTATGTACACTATACATATCTTCTACTCCTCACTTGTTCTTTGTGCTCCACTATCGGTCTTTACTCCCACCACTGACTTTCCCTACGCTTCTATACTCTTGAGCCCAAACACCATCCAAATCCTTCTTATGTGAAGTCATAGACCAAATCTTATTAATGGTTTCATGTTCCGAGAAATTTAAAAGTTTTTTCAGCCCCCAAAATAAATAAATCCAAGATAAAGAAGATTCTGCTTTTTTCATTTTAAAAATCACAATTATACCTACAGTTTCAAGAGTACTATAGCTGCACAAGTTTTGTTAAGAAAAACAGCAATTTCTGGGGCGCCTGGGTGGCGCAGTCGGTTAAGCGTCCGACTTCAGCCAGGTCACGATCTCGCGGTCCGTGAGTTTGAGCCCCGCGTCAGGCTCTGGGCTGATGGCTCGGAGCCTGGAGCCTGTTTCCGATTCTGTGTCTCCCTCTCTCTCTGCCCCTCCCCCGTTCATGCTCTGTCTCTCTCTGTCCCAAAAATAAATAAACGTTGAAAAAAAAAAATTAAAAAAAAAAAAAGAAAAACAGCAATTTCCTAACTTTTATCCTCTTACAGGGAGCCACTTTTAACTCATTTTGGCTTATTCTTTTTAAATTAACATTCATCTCTCTAAGACTGTGTTCTTATTATTACCCCTTGAATTTTTGGTTTTAGAAATTATCTACTGGACTTCAAACTATAAAAGATAAGAATTTAATCCTATTATCAACCCCCCTCTTTTCTCAAGACACATTGTAATTTTGGTTAAATCAAAATTCAGTGTTTCCATGACATGATTGTATAAATGATACAGTTAAGTCTTATTGTGTATTACAATTACTTTTCTCTACTGTATAACTTTTTTGTTTCCCCTATAGTTAATATTTGCTTATTTTTATGTACTTGTCATATTTATCCCCAAATTCTCTGTATAAAACTCCTCTCACCATATTCATATACATTATTAGGTATTCATCACCTTCCTGAGGAAGACCCTCACCAGAGCCTCCCACCTAGACTGGTTTCACACCAGCTCTGGACTTCAGATCTCACTCTATCATCAGCTCTGTTTCCTGGACCACACGACTTCCTTGTTCTCAGTTTAAGCACTTCCTCCATTATTAGCATAGCACATTAACTGAAGCCATGCATTTCTCAACTTTTTGAGTCCATCCCTACCCTTCACTTATAGTTTGCCTGGTAAAAAAGTCTGGGTTAGTAGAAAAACTTTCTTTCATAATGTTGCACACAACTGCTTCGTTGTGACCTGGCTTCCAGAGGAGCAGTCCGTGATCTTTCCCTTTTCTCTGGAAGCTACGGGATCTTTTTTTTTTGCCTCCAGTATTCTGAGCTAGAATGGCAATGTGTCTTAGTGCTGGTCTACTTCCATTCATTGCACTAGGGCTCTTTCAATCTGTAAATTCAGGACTATCTGTTTTGGAAATTTTTCTTGAATTATTTCTTCAGTGATTTCCCTTGTTTTTCTTGGTTCTGCTTTTCTGGAACTCTTTACTCAAAGACTGAACCTTCTCAAGTGATCCTCTAATGTTGTTGTCTTTTTCTCCTGTAATCTATCTCTTGGCCATCTGGGGTCTATTTTCTGGGAAATTTCCTCAGCTGTACCATACAACCTGTGTATTGAATATTTTCATTTCTTCTCTGGCGTTTTCCATTTCCAAGAGCTTTTTGTTCATGGAGGTGTCACTGTCTATATGCTCCTCTTCTAAAGTAACAGCTTTAGGGGCATCTGGGTGGTTCAGTTGGTTAGGTATCTGACTTCGGCTCAGGTCACGATCTCATGGTTGTGAGTTCGAGCCCCACGTCGGGCTGTGTGCTGACAAGTCAGACCCGGAGCCTGTTTTGGATTCTGTGTTTCCTTCTCTCTCTCTCCCTGTACCCCACTCGTGCTCTGTCTCTTTCTCTCTCAAAAATAAATTAAACATGTAAAAAACATTTAAAGTAACAGCTTTATTGAGATGTAATTCATATACCATATAATAATACCATTTAAGGCATACAATTCCATTTTTTTTTAGTATATTCAGAGTTGTGAAACCATCTCTACAATTAAATCCAGACCACTTTCCTCACTTCCCCACACCGCAAAAAACACCACATAACCATCAGCAGTCACTGCCCATTTCCGTACAATCCTCCCAGTCCTGGGCAACCTTGCATCCACTTTGTCTCCGTACGTTTTCCTATTCCGGACATTTCACATAAATAGAATCAGATAATATGTGGTCTTTTATAACCAGCTTATGATGAGCACAAGGTTTTAAAGGTTTTCCTCACATTATGACATGTATCAGCACTTCATTTCTTTTTACTGATGAATAAATATTTCATCATATGGACACATGACATTTTATATATCCATTCACCAAGAGATGAAGAATCGGGTTGTTTCCACTTTTTGGTTATTATGAATAATGCTGCTGGGAACATTCCTGCAGGCATCTTTGTGTGTACATGTTTTCCATTCTCCCAGGTACGCCTAGGAGTGGAACTCCTCATATGCTCATATGGCAGCTTTGTTGAGTCTTTTGAGAAACTGCCAGACTACTTTCTAACGTGGCTGCACCGCCTCACATCTTCATCAGTAGCGCGAGGGTTCCAATTTCCCTACGTCTTTATCAACACTTGCTATTGTCTGTCTTTTTTATTATAATCAACCTAGTGGGTCATCACTGTTTTTGTGTAGTGTGAGGAAAGGGCTCAACTCCACACTTCACTCTGGTGGCTGCAAACAGTGATTTAACAGAGTCCAGAATTAATTCATCAATTGTGTAACATCCCTTTTCATTCTAGTAGACAGCTCACATAGGCATACTGTGGACTAATGATATTTGATGAATAAAAATATACCAAAGGATGCTAAAGAATTGAAAAAAATGAGTACTATACTATTAACAAAGAATTACTTAACATATACTTTCAAAATGCAGAAGTAAATTTACTCTAACCAATTTCCTAGGAAACTGGAGTTAAATCCCCATTTACCTTTTTAGCTCTTTCAGAAATAGTTGGTGCTCTCTGCAGTATTTTTTCTTGAAGAAATTCTTTATTCTGCAGAGGAAAAATACGTTTTCTTCTTAAAAGAAGCTTTTATTGAACCACAGAAATTGACACCGAATATTCAAGCACAATTAAAATACCATATAGTAACTTTTATAAAGAAGTCTGAGGAACGCTTCCATTCTTTTATTCTGAAATTGAAGCTCCTTTAGTACATTACTACCATGGTTTCACAAACTGAGACAGAGCCTTAGTGTGCTGTATGAATATTATCAATGAAAAGTTTGCTTTACCCTAGGTCCTTTAGGATCATGGTCCCACACTTCCAACTACAGTAACATCGCACTTACCTGTTAGCTTTGGGAAAGGAGAGTTTTACCAAATTCAGTAGTAAAACCTTTGAACTGAGAGTTCGGTATTTTTCACAGATTGTATTTATAATGGCAATATTCATTGTTCTTGTTCTAAGTTTAACCTGATGTTTAAATTAATTTATATGAAAAACACATTTACCAATTCTAAAGCATGTGTCTTAATTACCAAAGGTTGTACAGACAATGCCCCCAGCAATTATTTGATCTACTTTTCCAAACATCACTTTTGGATCACTTTTCCAAACATTATCATCTAAAGATAAAACAACTTCTGAGCAGTGAATCTAATTTAGGTAACTGAGGTAGGTCACATGAACACGTAAAATCAAAAGTTAGAATTTCTTACCTTTGCTTTTTGGAAAAATTTGTGCCTTAACAGTTCTGCTGCTGTTGGTCTAAAACCAGAAAAGAACGTTTTAATAGTTAATTCAAGTGTAACTGTGGGTTTCCATCTTCAAAAATGAGAAAATGATTTCTTGAGCAGCAAGATAAAATCTCAGTGTTCTCCACTTTCCTTAACGGGCTAAAAAGCAAAAAGCAGGATAAACTCGGTACAAGAGATTGAGTAGAGAAGAAAACCCAAATAGAAATGTTCTGATAATAATTATTGCAGGTTCTTTGCAAAATTCATTAGTGAAATGTTTCTTTAGGAGTCATGATTTCTTAGTGGCTTCCAATATACTTGCTATTATTTTCTCAAGAATATTATTTCCCAATAATATAGACAATATCTACTTTAACAAGTCGTAAAAATAAATTTAATCTCACATAGAGGAAATGGACTAAATCAAGCTGCTTCTTGCCATGTGGCTGCTTGCCAGCCTTCAACTTATGTAAATACATAGTCTTAAAAATAGATCTGATGGGGCCTGGGTGGCTCAGTTGGTTAAGCATCTTGATTTCAGCTCAGTTTGTGATCTCATGATTGTGAGACTGAGCCCTGCATCAGCCTCAGCACTAGACACGGAGCCTACTTAAGATTCTCTCTCCCTCTCTCTCTGCCCCTCCCCTGCTTGCACTCTATCTCAACACACACACACACACGCACACACACGCAAATAGATCTCACAATTTCCTTTAAAAAATTGAAGATTCTAAAAGTAATGTATATATTCCCCAAATTGACTCTAAATTCAGTTTTTAACTGTACAGATAAAGGCATCATCACTGTCAGTTGTATAAACTTTTAAATAGTATGATTGAGAATAAAGAATAAACAATACTACACTTAAGAGACTGGACCTGATTACACCACATATCCCACTATATAACTCTGAGCAAATCTCTTCTCTAAGGTTCTGTATTACCTACCTGGTCAAGCCCCTGAAGGCAGTGGTTCTTAAATACGACTGTGTACTATTCTATCTGGGAGTTTCAAAAAAAAATCCCAATGCCCAGGCTGTACCCCATATCAATTAAACCAGAATCAGTGGGGGGGGGGGGCATCAGTAGTTTTTAAAATTTCCCAGGTGGTTTTTTTTTTTTTTTCAACGTTTATTTATTTTTGGGACAGAGAGAGACAGAGCATGAACGGGGGAGGGGCAGAGAGAGAGGGAGACACAGAATCGGAAACAGGCTCCAGGCTCTGAGCCATCAGCCCAGAGCCCGACGCGGGGCTCGAACTCCCGGACCGCGAGATCGTGACCTGGCTGAAGTCGGACGTTTAACCGACTGCGCCACCCATGCTCCCCCCCAGGTGGTTTTAATGTGCATTCACACTTGAGAACCAGGGCTTCAAAGAAGATTGAGAAAACAGATTTGAATGTGCTATGCAAACTGAAAGTAGACTTTACCCTTCCTATGTTCTCATTCATTATTGTACCAAAAAAAAATGTTTTTTAATGCTTATTTTTGAGAGGGAGAGACACAGAGTGTGAGCGGGAGAGGATCAGAGAGAGAGAGGGAGACACAGAATCCAAAGCAGGCTCCAGGTTCTGAGCTATCAGCACAGAGCCCGACGCGGGGCTTGAACTCACGAACAGTGAGATCAGACCTGAGCCAGGGTCAGATGCTCAACCGACTGAGACACCCAGGCACCCCCTCTATGTTCTCATTCAATCAAGATTTCAGTATGGTCAACAGTTTGCACACCACTGCTTCTTACGATTCATCCCTTTCTTCTAGGTTCATTTCCTTCTTTCTAAAGTTCTCTCTCTCTCTCTGTACACACACACACACACACACACACACACACACACACACACACACACATATATATTTAATCCAAGTTAGTTACCATATAGTGTAATATTAATTTCAGGAAAAGAATTTAGTGATTCATCACTTACATAGAAGTGCTCATCCCAACAAGTGCCCTCCTTAATGTCCATCACACATTTATCCTTTCCCCCCACCCACCTCCCCTCCAGCAACCTCAGTTTGTTCTCTGTATTTAAGTCCTACGGTTTGTCTCCCTCTCTGTTTTTATCTTAATTTTGCTTCCCTTACCCTATGTTCATCTGTTTTGTTTCTTAAATTCCACGAATGAAATTATATAATATCTGTTTTTCTCTAACTTATTTCGCATAGCATAATACAGTCTAGTTCCATCCACGTTGTTGCAAATGGCAATATTTCACTTTTTGATTGCTGAATATATATGTATATATATACATATATATGTGTGTGTATACGTACATATATATGTATATGTATACATACATATACATATGTGTATATGTATGTATTCACACACACACACACACACACACACACACACACACACACACACACCACCCCACATCTACTTTATCCATTCATTAGTCGATGGACATTAGGCTCTTTCCATACTTTGGCTATTGTCGATAGCGCTGCTATAAACACTGGGATACATGTGCCCCTCAGAATCAGCATTTTTGTATCCTTTAGATAAATACATAGTAGTGCAATTGCTGAGTTGCAGGGTAGTTCTATTTTTAAATTTTTGAGGAACCTCCACACTGTTTTCCAGAGCGGCTGCACCAGTGTGCATCCCCATCAACAGTGCAAGAGGTTCCTCTTTCTCCTCATCCTCGTCAACATCTGTTGTTGCCTCAGTTAATTTTAGCCATTCTTACAGGTTTGAGGTGGTATCTCATTGTGGTTTTGATTTATATTTCCCTGATTATGAATGATAATGATAAAGGAAAATTTACAGTTCTTTGATAAAACGTGATTGAAATTTTTGTCTGAAAAAATCTCAATTTCATGCTTATTTTTGAATAAGAGTTTGACTGGATGGAGAATTCTGGGTTAACAGTAATTTTCTTTCAGCATTATTCCGGTATATTCTGGCCTCAACTGATTATTATTGGGAAAGTGGTTATCAGTCTACCTGCTATTCCTCAGTAGGTAATCTGCCCCCTCAGTTTGCATTTAATAGATTCTCTTTGCCTTTGTAGTTTCATGACTTGTGTACAAATGGGAAAAGGGAAATACCGCTTGGAATTTGGGGGGATGATTCTTTAATCTGAGGACATAGGTATTTCATCAATTCTACAAAATTCTCAGCCATTATTTCTTCTCCCATTCTCTCTAATCTCTCCTGGAAAGTCTCTATATGTGCATGCGTATGTATGTACACGTGGATGTACATATGCATGCATGCACATGTGCGCACACACACACACACACACACACACACACACAGACTGAACCTTCTCAGTCTGTCTCCCAAATGTTCATCATTCTTTTCTATTTCCATTTTTAAATTTTTTTTAACGTTTATTTATTTTTGAGAAAGAGAGTGACACAGCATGAACGGGGGAGGGTCAGAGAGAGAGGGAGACACAGAATCTGAAGCAGGCTCCAGGCTCTGAGCTGTCGGCACAGAGCCCGACGCGGGGCTGGAACTCACAGGCCGCGAAATCATGACCTGAGCTGAAGTCGGGAGCTTAACTGACTGAGCCACCAGGCGCCCCTCTATTTCCATTTTTAAAAATCTTTCCGTGTTGCATTCCTCAATTTCCTCACGGAAATTCCGTGAGCCATTTCCTCAATATAGTGTAGTGTGACTGAGTAAGAGCAGGAACTCTACAGTCAAATTGTATGGGTGGCAATTCTAGCTCCAACTTTTTCTGGCTGTGTGACTTTGGGCAATGGTACTTAACCTCTCTATGTTTCAGTTTCATTCGTAAAACAGCGAAGATAATAGTGTCATCCTCAAGGGATGATATATGTTAAGATGATGTATGTCCAGTGTTTACAACACTACGTGGTAACTTGATTAGGAGTCAATAAATAATTCTCTTTTTTGTGTGCTTTACTGGCTGTTCTATTTAACCAACCCATCTAAATTTTTTTCTGAACTTGGAAATGTTCTCAACAAGGTATAATTTTGGCTTACAAACTGGAAATAGATGTTCTACAGCTTCTAGATATTTTTCTTTTTTAAAAAACTTTTTTATTTTGAAATAATTTTAAGCTTATAGGAAGATGCAAAGATACTACAGTGTTCCTACATGCCTGTCACCAGCTTCCCCTAATGCTAACATTTTATATAACCATGGTATAATTATCAAGATATTAACTAAACTAAAAATATTAACATTGCTATACTATTATAGAATTTATTTTTAAAAATATTTATATTTATTTATTTTTGAGAAAGAGCCCGTGCCCATAAGCAGGGGAGGGGCAGAGAGAGAGAGTGGGAGATACAGAATCCTAAGGCAGGCTCCAGGCTCCTGTCAGCATAGAGCCCGACGTGGTGCTCAAAGCCACAAACCGTGAGATCATGACCTGAGCTGGAGTCCGACACTTAACTAACCCAGGCACCCCGATTACTGTCTTTAATATATTAATATTCGTATAACACTATAAACTATAGACTTTATTCAGATTTCCCCAGTTTTTGCTCTAACGTCGTGTGTCTGTTCTGCGATCTAATTAAGGACACCACGTTTCATTTAGTCTTCATGTTTTTTTATCTCCTCCAATCTGGGATACTTCCTCAGTCATCCCTTTCCTTTCTTGTGAAGAGTGCTGGTCAGGGAGTCTGTAGCATATTGCTCAATTTGGATGTGTCTGATGTTTTCTCACTACAGACTGAAGTTAAAGATTTTGGGAAGGAACACTTCAGAGGTGATACGCCCTGTACCTTGTATCAGGGAGTATATAATAATCAATATGCCTTCTTACTGGTGATGTTAACCTGGATCACTCGTGACAGAGGTGTCCACCAGCTTTCTCCACTCTAAAGCTACTATATTTCCTTTTTCATACTCGATTCATCAGAAGCAAAACACTAAGTCTAGCCTACGCTCGAGGGAATCCATTAAATTTTACATTTTTGTTACTTTATTTTTCATTTCTAAGCAGCTTTGTTTGTTTTCTTGGTCACAGTCATATCCTTTTCTTATGGTTTTGATTTCTTCCATTAGGATTTTAATTATTATTATTTCTTAAATTTTTAACGTTTTTATTTATTTTTGAGACAGAGAGAGATAGAGCACAAGCAAGGGAGGGGCAGGGAGAGAGGGAGACACAGAATGCGAAGCGGGCTCCAGGCTCTGAGCTGTCAGCACAGAGCCCGATGTGGGGCTCGAACTCAAGGACTGTGAGATCATGACCTGAGCTGAAGTCGGACGCTTAACCGACTGAGCCACCCAGATGCCCCAATTATTTTAAATACACTTATTTTATAGATTCTTCAGGTATCTCTGCATTATCCAAAGCTTCTGGAGCACTGATTCTCCTGTTCGCTATGTCTGCAGACTCTAGTTTGCTGTGTACTATCTTACTGTGTGTTTTATAATTTCGGACTGTGATCTCTTCAATGGGGCATTATTTGGAGGAATCTCACAGACCTCGAGTTTGGAACAGTTCGAACAGTACAGTTTTCTAGTTGCTTCTGTCAGAAATAAAACTGGCTTGGCAATAATTCTTTTTTACTCTTTAATCTTGTGGGTTCCTGGATAATATGGGTAGTATAAATTCAGACTGTCGACCTACACAATGTCCAGGTCAGAGGATTTGATTGTTCAAGGCAAGTTTTTGTTGTGTCTTCGTGATGATGGACACATATTTTGTTTTCTGGTCCATCCTTTTACTCAGAAGGCTGACTTGTGGAGGTCTTAGTCTTAAGCAGGGATCTCAGTTCAGATCCCCAATGGCTGGACCCAAGATCTCGTTTCTAGTCCCACGTGGGAGTTTGAAATCTAACCGAGTAGGTTATTAAAAGGAACAGTGTCCCACTGAGGGCAGCCACAGGATTGGTTCATGATATTTCTTCCCTGATTTTTTTTTTTTAATTTGATAAATTTGTTCAGCATTTATAGGTGTTTGTGACAAATTCTGTTATTTTAGTTAATTAACTAAAGCAGAAGCAAAAGTCTCCTATCTTTTATACCAATTTGTTACAAGTCTGACCTTTGCTACCTATTTTTCTTACCTTTTCTAATATTTCCAACAATAAATTCTGAAGCCCCATTAAGTATACTGAAGACATGACTTCAATTGAAATCTTTTATTTTTGTTGATCTTCACAGAAATCAAAATTTAAAAATTCTTAGGGCTAAAAAACTGAGTGGAATATGTATGTGAAACAGAAAAATGAGATACAGAACAAACTGAACCCTGGTTCAGGATCAGAAGTTTTGGATTCAAGTCCCACCTCAATGACTAGGTAGCTGGTTGACCTCACAGATAAAAGGTTGTACTCAGTGACTTCCAACATATTTGATTCTGTTTAATTCATAAAGATACACACATTAGATGATCATGTTTATTCACTTACTTGGCATCCAACCTGTCTAGTGTTACCAAGTAAGGGCTATGAATTTTTGGTATGATTACTAAAACCTTTCCAATAAGGAAATACATATATGATTACGTGGCCTTAGATATAACATTGGCTATGTG
Source organism: Lynx rufus (assembly GCF_022079265.1). Lineage (NCBI taxonomy): Eukaryota > Metazoa > Chordata > Mammalia > Carnivora > Felidae > Lynx > Lynx rufus. The sequence continues at coordinate 6,305,737 of NW_025814867.1, read as the reverse complement.
TATTTCTTTTGTTATTAAAATTGTAAACAGCATTAAGATACTTGTTTGCTCATAACTTTTAAGTACAAGCTGAAAACAAGTCCTCCCACTAACTTGGCATTTTATTAACACAGAGAGTTCACAATGTACAGATTTATAAAAACGTAACCAGGAAATAGCTGAACTATTTAGAGTATACACTGTATACTAAAAAGAAGGGAGAAAGTAATTAATTCATTTCCAATCTAGTGTAATAGTCTCTGTATATTTTTTCTAAAGTTTGTATTTAAATAAATATATGTGAATGTGCAGAAAATTATTTACATGAATGTAGGTATGTGATACTTAGACTTCCCACAATGGTTCACATATTTGATGAAGACAAACGTAACCTTTATCTCATATTTTACCTTTTTTCTGGATCCTTTTGAAGGCACAATGAAATCATTTTCCTAAATGATTTTCCGTATTTTTTCAGCATTTCTTTATCTTGAACGCCAGTTTCCAGAGAAGGAGGATCATTTTGTAGTGTCAGCATTAAAACCTGGAAGAATTTTCGATACAATATAAACTTGTGAAGATTCAGTAAAGTACTGTGGCCAAGATTCTTCAATATAGACAACCTCACAATACGTGAGGCTGTATTTTCTGAAAGTTCACATCTAGACCAGTTGTTTGGAACACTGTTATTTAGACCTTCTGCACACAAACAATATCCTACAGACAGTTGGCTTCCCAGGTTAACAGTAACTGTTGCAAGGGCTCAACAGTATTAGCAATGAATGTCCTTTAGTTAGAAACCTTTCTTCACGGGGCGCCTGTGTGGCTCAGTCTGTTCAGTATCTGACTCTGGCGTAGATCGTGATCTCTGTCCCTCCCCTGCTCACCCTCTCTCACTCTCAAAATAAAGAAACATTAAAAAACAAAACAAAACACAACACCCCTTTCTTCAGGTCCTCTGTCCCCTTCCTTGCCTCCTTCCTTCCTTCCTTCCTTCCTTCCTTCCTTCCTTCCTTCCTTCCTTCTTTCTTTTTTCTTTTCCTTCCTTCCTTCCCCCCTCCCTCCCTTCCTCCCTCCCTCTCTTTTTCTTTCTTTCTTTCTCTCTCTCTCTCTCTCTCTCTCTCTCTCTTTCTTGTTTCAAGAGCAAGAAGGGGAGGGGCAGAGAGAGACAGACAGACAGACAGAGAATCCCAAGCAGGCTCTCCACTGTCAGCACAGAGCCTGATGTGGGGTTTGAACTCACGAACCACGATATAATGACCTTAGCTGAAATCAAGAGTCAGACACTTCACCAACTGAGCCACTCAGGCTCCTCCTCTGTCCTCATTCTTATACTGCCAAACTACTTTAAAAAAAAATGTAAAGTCAGGGCGCCTGGGTGGCTCAGTCGGTTGAGCACCCAACTTCAGCTCAGGTCATGATCTTGCAGTTCGTGGGTTCAAGCCCGGAGTCAGGCTCGCTGCTGTCAGCCTGTCAGTGTGGAGCCCGCTTGGGATCCTCTGTCGCTTTCTCTCTGCCCCGCCTCGCTTGCACTCTCTCAAAAGCAAACATTTATAAATAAATAAATAAATAAATAAATAAATAAATAAGTAAATAAGTAAATAAATAATTAAAGTAGAATCCTAGCAAAATAATAAAATAAAATAAAATAACAAGTAAAACCATGGCTGATTTTACCTATTCCTGGCTCTGTTTTAACATGACCCCTTGTAATCTGGCCTTCTCTTCCCAGAATTCCTCTGGCACTTGGATCCCAGAAATCGCTGATGCTGCCTACTTAATAGAGCTACGGCCTTTTTCACTTCTCAGTCTTCCACCTTCTCTGCAGTAACTGACTATTTTGATTATTCTGTCCATCCTAAATCTCTTCCTTTTCTGACTTTCATGGCAACATACTAGCTTGATGCCCTGAGGTAGAAGTAATGAAGGTCATATTTATGTGGTGGGATTGGGGGTGATTTGGGTTTTTCTAGACGATGTGACTTTTTTATAAAAGCATAAGCCATTTTTCTCTTGTTTTTTTAGTTTATTCATCTGTTTTTGAGATAGAGAACACAGTGGGGGAAGGGCAGAGAGAGAAAGGGAGGGAGGGAGATAGAGAATGCGAAGCAGGGTCCAGACTCCTAGCTGTCAGTGCAGAGCCTGACATGGAGCCCAAACCCCTGAACTACAAGGTCATGAGCTGAGTGGAAGTCGGATGCTTAGTCGAGTGAGCCACCCTGGCACCCCATAAGCATAGGCCATTTTTCTAAACACAAAGTCAACACTACTTTAAAATAAAATAGGGAATAAAAGGGGTTGTAGTTAGAATTAACACTTGCTTTTCAGATTCAATTTATATTTTACTGAAATGGAATTACTAAAAGCTGGAGGTATTTCTCATTCCGAGCAAACAGGCTAACATGTATGTGTTTGGCTACAATTCTGGAGTCACTGCCGGCAATGGATGAAAAGTAAACCTCATCTCCTCCCCCACCTTCTTTTGAGAAATAAACCATTCCTCTGTCCTCAAAATGGCTTCCCACTTTACAGTTATAAAAACTTATCCTTTTCAAATCCATTCACTCCTAGGATTAGTCTCTGAAAAGAAACTGGGACATGGGCTGGGGTAGGATGTTGACTGTGAACCTCACCTTCATTGGTGGATATTTATGATAAGGAGCTGCCCCGGTGGCCAGTTCAATTGCTGTGATCCCGAAACTCCAGATGTCCGCTTTGAAATCATAGCCTCGGACCTGTAAAGAACATAAAGATGTACATGATTACTTTTGCCACCCTAAAAGCACTTTTATTTTATTTCTCTTTTTAGTAATCTCTACACCCAGCCTGGGGCTTGAATCCACAACCCCGAGATCAAGTGTTACATGCTCTTATGACTGAGCCAGCCAGGTGCCCCTAAAAGTACTTTTAAAAGGAAGCTTCTAGGGGCGCCTGGGTGGCTCAGTCGGTTAAGCGGCCGACTTCGGCTCAGGTCATGATTTTGCGGTCCGTGAGTTCAAGCCCCACGTCGGGCTCTGTGCTGACAGCTCAGAGCCTGGAGCCTGTCTCAGATTCTGTGTCTCCCTCTCTCTGACCCTCCCCCGTTCACGCTCTATCTCTCTCTGTCTCAAAAATAAACGTTAAAAAAAAAAAATTAAAAAAAAATAAAAGAAGCTTCTAATATGTATCAAGAACCACGAAAGTGTTCATAAGCTTTTTTTAATTAAAAAAATTTTTTATACTTATTTATTTTTGAGAGAGAGAAACAGAGCATGAGCAGGAGAGGGGCAGAAAGAGAGGGAGACAAGAATCTGAAGCAGGTTCCAGGCTCTAAACTGTCAGCACAGAGCCCGACGTGGGACTCGAACCCATAAACCGTGAGATCACAACCCGAGCTGAAGTTGGACGCCCAACCAACTGAGCCACCCAGGGGCCAAGTTTTAAACCATTAAAGTAATCTAGAGTAAGCAAAAGCTAACTATACTTGGTAACAGAAGAAGAAAAAGCAATCCCAATAAATGTTCCCCAGAAATGGTGAAATTGTTAAGTATGGGATACTCAGTTAAAAGAAATGTTACATAGTCAACTAAAAGCAATGTAAATGAATTCTATATGAAAATATGGAAAATCACTTGTGATAAAGCATTTACGAAGAAAAAAGAATACAAAATTCTTCACAAGTTTTGATACTATTATAAAAGTACATCAACTATGTTTTTTAAAAATTTTTTCTTAAAAAAACATTTTTTAATGTTTATTTTTGAGAGAGACAAAGTGTGAGCGGGGGAGGGGCAGAGAGAGAGGGAGACACAGAATCTGAAGCGGGCTCTAGGTTCTGAGCTGTCAGCACAGAGCCTGATGCGGGGCTTGAACCCATGAACCACAAGATCATAACCTGAGCCGAATCAGACACTTATCCGACTGAGCCACCCAGGGGCCCCTCTGTTTGGTTTTTTTAGAAAAAGAACTAGAACAAAATTGTTAGGCAGTAGTGGTAAGTCCTGTTTTCCAAATTTTCTATGTTACGGTATTGTTTTATCCTGTTATGGTACTATTTTAACCTGTTCCATAACTTAAAATGAAAAAAGATACAAGGGGTGTGAATATTTTCAAAGTTCTTAATGTGACCATGTTGCCAAATTTCTTTCCTTTTATACTGGCATGAGCACATTATAAAATTAAATATTTTCATTTTCCATCCTAAGCAACACAGGAGAAGAAATAGGTTGGTGGGGGTGGGGTAGGGTGGGGTGTGGTTTGAGACCTGGAATTAAAGCTCCATATGATGTGCTGCCTTGGTGGGCCTCTAATGAGCCAAGTGCAAGTTCCCCTCTCCAGTCTGTTCCCAAGGGTAAAGTCCCCTAGCCCAACAACCCTGCTTATTAACTGGACAAGCAAAGTTCCTGCTTAGCCTTGAGTAGCAGGCTTCAGCTCCCGACCAGCCCTCAGAGTTAACCATATGAGCCAATCACACCCTCACAAGGAAACCGAGGAGCACCTCACTCTCTCTCTCGATACTACAAAGCCTGTTTCCCACAGCAACTGTTTATTCACTCTCTTCCTGAATACAGCCCCATGTGACATGCAGTGTCCTCCTCCCTGCAGCTATGTGTATATGCGACTAATAAACTGCTGTCGGTCTCACAGGCCCAGAACCAGGTGTTGTGTGTTCAGCATCAGCATTACCCTAGGGTGGGAATGCTTCCCTCACCAAGAGGGCGAATACAGGCATTATAACGGAGTGAAAGTGAATTCGGTTCTACAATACCAACTTTGATGTATTTCTAGGACATTTAGGTAAAACATCTATAGGGAGCTGGAAACCTCCACCTAGAGGCTTAGGAAATAAGACTGGCATGATATACTTTAGAAAATATAATAGGTGAGGGCGCCTGGCTGGCTCAGTCGGTTAAGCGTCCGACTTCAGCTCAGGTCATGGTCTCACGGTCGGTGAGTTTGAGCCCCGTGTCGGGCTCTCTGCTGTCAGTGCAGAGCCTGGAGCCTGTTTCAGATTCTGTGTCTCCCTCACTCTCTGCCCCTCCCCCGGTCACGCTCTGTCTCTATCAAAAACTGAATAAATGTTAAAAAGAGAAAGAAAGAAAGAAAGAAAGAAAGAAAGAAAGAAAGAAAGAAAGAAAGAAAAGAAAAGAAAAGAAAAAAGGAAAGAAGGAAGATATAATAGGTGGGAAGTGGAGATGAGACACATTAGTGAGAGAAGAATTTGAGAACAAGGTCCTGGGACACAGAAGGAAAGACAGAAAAGAAGTCAGAGAAACGGCCTGACAGGGAGGGGAAGAATGAGGAAAACTACACTAGGGAGGCTGAAGATGTAAATCAAGGTGGAAAGGTCCAAGTGCTTCAAATGACAGGACAACAAACAAGTAAAACAAGGAATAAGGAATGAGCATAATTTGAGAATAGCAGAGTATCCGTAAGGTGGCTAGATGAGTGACATCTGACTGTAGTTGTTTCAGAGCAAACGGAAATGGAGTTGTGGGCAAAACCAGTCCTTCAAAAACCAGAGCAGTGAAACTACATGTACAAAGATTAGGTCATTTAATTTGTAAAGCGGAAACTACTATTGAACCAGTCTTCATTATATTGTTGCTTAGGTTGTGTGTGGTAGAAATCCTGAGTTTTATATATCATTTACAAAGATCTACAGGCTTTTTGCTGTCGTTGTTAATGGTGGACGGGTCCTTAACCAAGAAACAGAGACACGGATCTCCCAAAGTTAGTGTAGCACATGTACCCCCTACTTTTTTTTTTTTTTAATGTTTATTTATTTTTGAGAGAGACAGAGACAGAGTGTGAGCAGGGGAGGGGTGTGAGTAGGGGAGGGGCAGAGAGAGAGAGGGAGACACAGAATCCGAATCAGGCTCCAGGCTCTGACTGTCAGCACAGAGCCCCGACGCGGGGCTTGAACTCACGGACCGCGAGATCATGACCCGAGCCCAAGTCGGACGCCCAACCGACTGAGCCACCCAAGCGCCCCTGTATCCCCTACTTTTTAAAGGTTCCCGTTAAGCCACCTGGCTTCTATGGAAGACCTACAGTAGTGCCTGTTCACTGAAAGAAATCCGGAGGATTTCTACTTTTGTGAAAAAGGCCAAAAAGCGAAAACGGCATCGCGCGTTTGCTCCTATAGCCAGCTGTCACGGAGGCAGTGCGCAGAGCAGCGAGACTGGTGCCGCCCAGCTCCTTCCCCAGTGTGTGCACATCTGCTCTTTATCTCCATTTATTTTGTGCATCCAATAGCAAGATGTGTTCTCTGCTTTCAGAAAAGCCTAAAAGAGGTCATTTCTTAGGTCTGGGAACGTTAAACAATCTTTCCAGAGAAATTAATGGTAATTGCTTCTTCGCTTTGCACCATTTCAGTTTATCAAAGGTTTCACAGGAACAAACTGCTTTGCCTTAGTGGGGGAACCTGTATACCAAACAGAAGCAAACACTACTCCGTTTTTTACATTCTGTAACAAAACCCTAAGCCATTTTTAAAAGACAAAACACAAAGAGTACCTGTTCCATAACTTCAGGTGCCATCCAGCAAGGAGTTCCAACAAAGGTCTTTCTCACTTTATTTCGGGTAATATCACCACCAGTTGCTAAAAAAGCACTAACCCCAAAGTCTGAAATAGATATAACAGCAAGGCATTAGAAATATGGCAACTAACACAAGTAAATAGGAAAATAATATAGCTGTAGTCCTATCCACAAACAACACATTTTCTCTTCTTTCCACTGAGGTTCTTGACTAAATTAAGACACAGTTGAACACAGACCCATCCCAACAGATTTTCGTCCTTGCTCCAATCCATTCTATTAGCGTAGTCCTTCCAGACTAAAAGTCTATACCCATTAACAGTAACCCCTCCTTCTCCTCCCCAGCCACGGGCAACCATCATTCTAACATTCGGCTTCTATGATTTTGAATACTCTTAAGGACCTCAAATAAATAAAAGCATACGCTATTTGTCTTTTGTAGCTGGGTTATTTTACTTAGTATAATGTCCTCAATGCCCATCCATTTTGGCGCATATGACAAAATTTCCTTACTTTATAGGCTGAATAATATCCCACTGTGTGTATATGCCATATTTTGTGTATTCTTTCAATCGCTGAGGGACATTTGGGCTGCTTCCACATTTTGGCCATGGTGAATAATGACGCTATGAAAATAGGTGTCCTTAATAATTATGTGAGTCCCTGCTCTCAGTTCTTTGGGATTCTAAACGCAGAAGTGGAACTGCTGGATTACACAGTACAGTAATTTTATGTATGTATGTATGTATGTATGTATGTTATGTATGTATGTATGTATAAATGTATGTACGCAGAACAAGGAGGGGGGAAGGGCAGAGAGAGAGGGAGAGAAAGAGACAGAATCCTAATCCCAAGCAGGCTCCACGCTGAGTGTGGAGCCCGACACGCTCAATCTAAGGCCTGTGAGATTATGACCTGAGCCAGAATCAAGAGCCAGACACCGAACAGACTGAGCCACCCAGGCACGCTGGTAATTTTGTTTTTCATTCTTTGAGGAACTGCCATATTATTTTCCACAGCAGCTGTACCATTTTCCATTGCCACCAACAGTGGCCAAAGGTTCCAATGTCTCCACATCATCTGCATTTTCTAGTCTTGGGTTGGTTTTTTTTTTTTCTTTTTTTTTTTAAATTATTTTGAGAGAGAGAGAGATTAAGAGAAGTAGTGCACACGAGCAGGGGAGGGGTGGACAGAGAAGCCCCAGTAAGAGCCCAATGTGGGGCTCCATCTCACGACCACGAGATCATGACCTCTGGAGCCAAATTCCAGAGTTGGATGAAATCAGGAGTCCACACTTAACCAACTGAACCACCCAGGCACCCTGGGGGTTTTTTGATAGCAGCCATCCTGATGGCTGCAAGACGGGATCTCACTGTAGCTCAAATTTATATTTCCCTAATGATCAGTGATGTTGAACATCCTTATGTGCTTATCAGCAATCTGCGTATCTTCTTTGGAGAAATGTCTACTTAAGCCCATATTCTTAAAATTTTTTTTTTTCAACGTTTATTTATTTTTGAGACAGAGAGAGACAGAGCATGAACGGGGGAGGGGCAGAGAGAGAGGGAGACACAGAGTCGGAAACAGGCTCCAGGCTCTGAGCCATCAGCCCAGAGCCCGACGCGGGGCTCGAACTCCCGGACCGCGAGATCGTGACCTGGCTGAAGTCGGACGCTTAACCGACTGCGCCACCCAGGCGCCCCAAGCCCATATTCTTAAAGACTCAATTTATTTAAACTAAAAACAAAAATAGTTCACCATTTTTCCTATCCTGTACTCCTGCCTCTGGCAACCACCAATCTGTTCTATCTATCTATGAGTTTGTGTCTAATATAAAAAAAATTTTTTTAATGTTTATTCAATTTTGAGAGACAGAGCACGAACAGGGGAGAGGCAAACAGAGAAGGAGACACAGAATATGAAGGAGACTCCAGGCTCTGAGCTGTCAGCATGGAGCTGGATGCGGGGCTTGAACCCACGAACCCTGAGATCATGACCTGTGGTGAAGTCAGACCCTTAACCGACTGAGCCACCCAGGTGCCCCATTGTGTCTAATACATATATTAGGTTTCATTTCATTATTTGTCTGACTTATTACACATACGACAAAACCCTCAAGGTCTATCCATATTATCATAAATGGCAAAATTTCATTATTTTCTATGACTGAATAGTATTCCATTGTATGTATACACCACAATTTACCCATTCCAAGACCTCTATCAATGAGATTACCATCTATGTTTTCTTCTAGGAGCTTTACCATTTCAGGTCTTACATTCAAGTCTTTTTTTTTTTTTTTTTATAACACTTATTTTTTGAGAGACAGAAACAGCGTGAGTGGGGGAGGGGTAGAGAGAGAGGAAGGCATAGAATCCAAAGCAGGCTCCAGGCTCTGAGCTGTCAGCACAGAGCCCGATGTGGGGCTGGAACTCACGACCCTGGGCTGGAATTCACGAATGCGAGATCGTGACCCAAGCTGAAGTCAGACGCTTAACCAACTGAGTCACCTAGGCGCCCCACATTCAAGTCGTCGATACATTATGAGTTAATTTTTATCTACGGTGCGAGACAGTGATCCAATCCAGCTTCACTTTTTTGCATGTGGCTGTCCAATTTTCTCAATACCACTTCATTAAGATACTGTCTTTTCCCCATTGTATATTATTCGCTATTGTAAATAATGCTGCAATAAACATGTATATTTCTTTTTGAGTTAGTGTTTTTATTTTCCTCAGGTAAATACCCAGAGGGGGAATTACTAGATCATACAAGAGTTCTACCATAAATTTTCTGAGGAACCTCAGTACTGTTTTCCATCGGCTGCACCAATTCACAGTCCCACCAATAGTGCATAAGGGTTCTGGTTTTTCCACATCCTTGCCAGGGCTTGTTATTTCCAGTCTTTTAGATAATAACCACTCTAACAGGTGTGAGACATCTCGATGTGTGTGAGGTTCTGATTTGCATTTCCCTAATAACTCATTTATCTGTTGGCAATTGTATGTCTTCTTCGGGGGAAAATGTATGTTCAGATCTTCTACCCATTTCTTAATCAGATTGTTCATTTTCGATATTGAATTGTAGGAGTTCTTTATATATTTTGGATATTAGTCCCTTACGAAATATGACTTGTAAATATTTTCTCCCATTCAGTAGGATGCCTTTTCATTTTGATATCCTTTGCTGTATAGATTTTTTTTTTTATTTAAAAAGAATCGTTTTTAACGTTTACTTGTTTTTGAAGGAGAGAGAATGTGAGCGGGGAAAGGGCTGAGAGGGAGACACAGAATCTGAAGCAGGTTCCAGGCTCTGAGCTGTCAGCACAGAGCCTGACGCAGAGCTCGAACTCACAATCTGTGAGATCATGACCTGAGTGAAGTTGGTCGCCCAGTTGACTGAGCCACCCAGGCATTCCTGTACAGATTATTTTAAAAGATTTTTTTAAATGTTTATTTATTTTAGAGAGAGAGGGAGGGAAGGAGGGAGGGAGCGACAAAGAGGGGGAGTACAGGGGATCTGAAGCAGGGTGTGCTGACTGCAGAGAGCCCGATGCAGGACTTGAACCCATGAACCATGAGATCATGACCTGAGCTGAAAGTTGGGATGCTTAACTGACTGAGCCACCCATGCACCCTGCTGTGCACATTTTTTGTTTGATATTCCTATTTGTTCATTTTTTGCCTTAGCTGCTTTTGCTTTTGGCATCAGACCTGTATCAAGGGGCTTGCCATCCATGCTTTCTCTTAGGTATTTTATGGTTTCATGCCTTACATTCATTCTTTAGTTCAATTGGAGTTAATTTTTGCATATGATGTAAGATGGTGTTCTAGCTTCATTCTTTTACTTGTGGCTGTTTAATTTTCTCAAGACCATTTATTGAAGAGACTATCCTTTCCCCCTTGTACACTCTTAACTCCTTTATGATAAAATTAATTGCCTATGTATGTATGGGTTTATTTCTGGGCTTTCTTTTCTGTACCATTAATCTGTATGTCTGTTTTTATGCAAATATCATACGGTTTTAATTAATGTAGCTTCATACTATACTTTGAAATCGGGGAGCATGATGCCTCCAGCTTTGTTCTTTCTTAAGACTGCTTTGGCTATTCGAAGTCTTTTATGATTCCATACAAATTTTAGGATTGTTTGCTCTATTTCTCTGAAAAATGACATTATAATTTCGGTAGGGGTTACAGGGAATCTGTATATTATTTTGGGTAGTACATTTTAACAATATGATTTCTTCCAATTCATAGGCAAAGAATATCTATGTCTTCAGCTTCTTTCTTTAATGTCTTGTAATTCTCCATATACTGACTGGTCTTTCACCTCTTTGATTAAATTTATTACTAGATATTTTACTTATTGTGATGCAACTGTAAATAGGATTGTTTTCATTTCTCTGATAGTTCATTACTAACATACAGAAATGCAACAGATTTGCGTGTACTGATTTTGTATTTTGCAACTTTACTAAATTTGAACATTGTAACAGTTTTCTGATGGGAGTCTTCAGGGTTTTCTATGTTCAATATCAAGCCATCTGCAAATGGTGACAGTTTTACTTCTTGCTTTCTAATTTGGATGATTTTAATTTCTTTATCTTGCCTAATGGCTCTGGCTAGTACTTCCAACTACATTGAATAAAAATGGTGAGAGTAGGCATCTTTTCCTTGTTTGTGATCTTATAGGAAATGCTTTCAGCTTTTTGCTACTGAGTATAACATTAGCTGTGGGCTTGTCATATATGGCCTTTATTATGTTGAGGTATGCTCCCCTTATACTGGCTTCATTGAGAATTATAAATGGATGTTGAATTTTGCCAAATGTTTTTTCCACATGTTGACCTGATACAATTTTTATCCTACATTTGGTTAATGTGGTACATCACATTGACTAATTTGCAGATGTTGAACGAACCTTGCATTTCTGGAATAAGACCCACTTCATCAAGGTGTATGGTCCTTTTAATAATGTATTGCTGAACTGAGTATACTGATATTTGTTGAAGATTTTTGCATCTATGCCCACTAGAATATTAGCCTATAATTTTCTTGTGGCGTTCTTGTCTGGTTTTGGTATCAGGGTAATGCTGCCTTCATAACGTATGTTTAATGTTTCCCACCTCTTCTATGTTTTTTGAAAGAGTTTGAGAAGGATTTGGTATTAATTCTTCTTTCAAAGTCTGGTAGAATTCACTAGTGAAGCTGTCTGGTACTGGAGGGTTCAGAGGTTGTTGATTACTGATTCAACCATTTTACTAGCAATTGTTCTGTTTAGGTTTTCTATTTCATGATTCAGTCTTGGTAGGTTGTATGTTTCCCGAAACATATCCATTTCTTCTAAATTGCCCAATTTGCTAGCATATAATTGTTCATAGCAGTTTCTCATGATCCCTTCTATTTCTAACTTTTTTTTTTCATTTCCTTGAATCCTCTTTTTCTAGGTGAATCTAGCTAAAGGTTTGTCAATTTTATCTTTTCAAAGAATGACTCTTAGTTTCAATGATCTTTTCTATTGTTATTGTAGTCTCTATTTCATTTACTTCTGTACTAGTCTGTTATTTCCTTCTTTCTGCTAAATAGGTTTCATTTGTTCTTCTTTTTTCTAGTTCCTTGAGGTATAAAGTTGTCTGAGACTTTTATTTCTTGGGGTAGGCATTTATCCATGATGTACTTCCCTTGTAGAGCTGCTTTCGTTTTCAGAACCAAGAGACTGGTGATTTGGGCAGGGGATGGGAATTGGGAAAAGAACTGCTTTTGTTGTATCCAATAAATTTCATATGTTACACTTCTATTTCCATTTGCCATAAGGTATTTTTTTTCCTTCTTTGACCCAGTGGTTGTTCAGTAGCATGTTGCTGAATCTTCATATAGCCCTACATTTTCCCATTTTCTTCACATAGTTAATTTCTAGTTTCATACCACTGTGGATAGAAAAAATGCTTGATTTCATTTCAGGCCTCTTAAATTTATTAAGACTTATTTTGTGGCCTAATATATGATCTGTCTTGGAAAATGTTCCATGTGTACTTGAGGACAGCGAATATTCTGTTGCTTTGGGATGTTAAGTCTAACATATCGTTTAAGGTTGATGTCTCCTTATTGATTTTTCTGTCTAGATGATCTACCACACTCTTATTATATTGCTGTCTACTTCTCCCTTTAGGTTTGTTAATATGTACTTTACATAATTAGATGCTTCTATATCGGGGGCATGATTTTTACAGATGTTTTATCCTTTTTTTTTTTTCTGGACTGACCCCTTTGTCATCATGTAATGCCCTTCTTTACCTCTTATTACAGTCTTTATTCTGAAGTCTACTTTGTCTGATTTATCTACTTCACTTGTGATTTTTGTAATCTGAATCTTCTCTCATTTCTTCTTAGTCCACTGAGCTAAAGGTTTGTCAATTTTGGTGACCTTTTCTAAGCATCACCTCTCTACTGCTTTTCTATTCTCTATTTCATCTCTTCTCTAAATTTTATTATTTCCTTCCTTCTACAGCTTTGGGTTTAGTTTCTTTTTCTAGTTAATTTGCTATCTTATTTTTTAAATAAAGTATCTACAGCTATAAACCTGCCCCTTAGCCAACAGTTTTGCTATGTCCCATAAATAGTGATTTTGTTCTCATTCATCTGTATTTTTAGATTTCCCTTGTGAAGCTTTCCTTTATCCATTGGTTGTCTGAGTGTGTGTTACTTAATTGCTACAAATTTGTGACACTTTTAGTGTTCTGCTACTAATTTCTAACTTTATCCACAAGGGTCAGAGAGGGTATTTTGTATGTTATCTTTTAAAATCTACTGGGACTTAATATGTGGCCTAACATGGTCTACCCCAGAAAATTAACTCGTGTGCACTTAAGACGAACGTGTATGCTGATCCTGTTGTATTGTGTGTGTGTGTCTGTTAGCTCTAGGCGGTGTACTGTATTAAATCTTTCATTTCCTTATCTCCTGTCTGTTGTGTCCATTATTGTGGAGTACTGAAGTCTCCCACTACTAACGTGGAGCCACTTCTCCCTTCAATTCTCTATTTCCTTCCTATATTTTGCTAGCTATGTTATTATGTATATAAATATTTATAATTGTTACATCTTTTTGCTATATTGAACCTTTTGTTAATGGGTAATGTCCTTATTTGTTTTTTTTTTTTAATTTTTTAAAATGTTTGTTTGTTTTTGAAGGAGAGACAGAGTGTGAGCGGGGGATGGGTAGACAAAGAGGGAGACACAGAATCCAAAACCGGCTCCAGGCTGTGAGCTGCCAGCAAAAAGCCCGACACAGGGCTTGAACTCACAAACTGAGCTCATGACCTGACCTGAAGTCAGCTGCTTAACCAACGGAGCCACCCCGGTGCCCCTGTTTGGTAAACTTTTTTCATTTAAAGTTTATTTTCTCTGATATTAGAATAGCCACCTCTGCTCCCTTTTGGTTACTATTTGCATGGAGTATCTTTTTTCCATCCTTTCACTTTCTTTTTTTTTTTTTTTTAATGTTATTTTTTTTTTCGAGAAAGAGAGAGAGAGAGAGAGAGAGAGAGAGAGAGAGAGACTGTGGGCAGGGAAGGTGCAGATAGAGAGGGAGATACAGTATCCGAAGTAGGCTCCAGGCTCTGAGCTGTCAGCACAGAGTCTGACGTGGGGCTTAAACTTACAAACTGTGAGACCATGACCTGAGCCACCCGGGCACTCCATCCATCCTTTCACTTTCCATGTATTTGTGTCTGAAATCTAAAATTAGTCCCTTACAGAGAGCATATAACCAGACTAAGTATTTTGTTTAATCTGTTCTGCCAATCTGTCCTTTGATTGGAGAGTAATCAACTTACATTTGAAGCAATTACTGATAAGGAAGCACTAACTTCTGTCATTGTGTTGTTTTCCATGTCTTCTAGTTTTGTCCCTCATTTCCCACATTACTTTAGTTACTTTTTGTTGTGAAAGGCTTAATTTTTTTCTCATTTCCTTGTGTTTATATTCTATAACTGGTTTTTTTTTTTTTTTTGGTTACCACAGAGATTACATTTAACATTCTAAAGTTATAACACTTGAATTTGAATTTATACCAGTGTAGAGGTGCATGGATGGCTCCATCAGTAGAGCATGCAACTCTTGGTCAAAATCAAGTGGTAGTGAGTTCAAGGCTCATGTTGGGCATCGAGATTACTTAATTAAAAAAAAAAAAAAAAGTTTTTTTAAAATCTTGAGTTTATACCAGGCTAACTACAATAATACAAAATCTCTTCTCCTTTATAGCACTATGCCCCTGTTGGTTGTTATCACAAAATTATAACTTAATACAGTGTTCAAATATGAAATGATAATTCTTCTAAATATATTGGTCTCTTAAGCAGAAAATATGTTTTAGAATCACAAACCAGTTAACAGTAATGACTTTTAGGCCACTGTTTTTAGTAATGTATTCATGTACAAAACAAAAAGTGAAGTCACAATCCACCGTTACAATAATACTAGCTTTTATAGTTGCCCATGTATTTACCTTTATGAGATCTTTATTTCTTCATACTGCATCAAGTTACTGTCTAGTGTCCTTTCATTCCACCTTGTGGGACTCCTGTGATCATTTCTTGCCAGCAGATCTATCAGAAACAAAGTTCCTCAGCTTCTGTTTATCTGGAAATGTCTCGATTTATTCCTCACTTTTAAGGAGGATTTTACCAGATATAGAATTCTTGATTGACAATTTTTTTTTTTTACACCACTTTGAATTCACTGGCCCACTGCCTTCTGGCTTCCAAGGTTTCTGATGAGAAATCTGCTAACTGCCTTATTGAGGATCCCTTGATTATGAGGAGTCATTTCTATCTTCCTGCTTTCAAGATTCTTTGTCTTTGGCTTTTATAAGTTTGATTATCCGGAGTCTCTGTGTAGGCCTCTTAGAGTTTATCCGACTTGGAGATCACCGAGCTTCTTGGATGTTTACATCCATGTTTTCCATCAAATTTGGAAAGTTTTCAGCACTTATTACTTCAAATATTCTCTCTGCTCCTTTCTCTCTCCTCCTTCTAGGACTTCCCACATGTGTATTGGTCTGCTTGATGATGTCCAACAGATCCTTTGAGCTCTGTTCACTTTTCTCCAAGCTTTGTCCCTTCTGTTTCTCAGACTATACTTTCCATTTTCCTACCTTCAAATTCATCAATTCTTTTTTCAGCCAGCTCAAATCTGCATTTGCATTTGAATCCTTCTAGTGAGTTTGCCATTTTGTAACACAAGTTATTGTGCTTTTCAGCTCCAGAATTTCCTTTTTGTTTTTAGGTTCTCTCTCCTTATTCCTAATTCCATTTTTGTTCACACATTGTAGTCCTGAGTTCGTCCACATCTTCCTTTAGTTTTCTTTGTCTGGCAGATCTGCTGTCAGGTCTTTTTCAGAGACAGTTACTGTTATTTTATTTCCTTTGAATGAGCTACACTTTCCTGTTTTGTTGAATGCCCTGTGATTTTTTTGTTAAAAACCGGACATTTGAATCTAATGATATGGCAATTCTGGAAATCAGATTCTCTCCCTTTCCCAAAGTTTGAGGCTTTTTTGGTTATTGTTTTTATTTTGGTTGTGATAGACTGTCTCTGGTCAAGCATCAGCCTGAAGTATAAACAAGCTCTTCTCAGGACTTTTCTGTCCCTTTTCCTGGAATGTGCAGTCATTTTCCACTTTTCCTCATAAATGTAACTGTTTTTTAATGTCTGGCTCCAAAAATGGGAAGGCGAGAAAACAGAAGGCAAGGAAAAAAGATGCTGGCCCTTCAAGTCCCCTGGAAGTCACTTAGAGGGAAGAGGGTGCCACACAACAATGGCTGTCGCCTCTTTATCTGCAGCGCTGCGAGCAGAAGCAGCAATCCGTGATCAGAACACAGATCCATGATATTTACAAGACAGGGTCCATTGCGCCCACTGTGGGTCACACAAGCTGTCTGCCAGTTGCTCCAAAAACATGTGTGCAGCTACCTGCCAGGAGGCCGATGGGTAGGGGATAGGAATGGACTGAAATTAACCGCAATTTACCTTCCAAGCCTTCCCCTAGAGCTTGCAAGCCTTCCAAGGAACTGCAGAATTGTAAAATACAGTAGTTACATCAGACAGATTCTGCTGGTTCAGTTTTTGCCTAGGTGTGGAGAGATTCCTGGTGTTTCCTATTCCACCACCTTCCCAGAATCCACTCTTCTTTAGTTTTTGACCACTTGGTTTTGCCTCTCTGAACAACACAGCATAACTGTGCCTGGTTTTGAACCTATATAAATGAAATCACATGCCATATATTCTATTTCAACTGTTTTCTTTCACCTTATCTTTTTATCATTAATGCTTTCAAATGCAGTTGTAATTCTATCCATATTCATCACTATACAGTATTCCAATGTACAAGTTAACCATAATTTATTTCTCCGTTCTACTAACGAAGGGCATTGGGACTGTTTCAAACTTTCAATGCTCTTGAACACTGTGCCACACGTAAGCATAATCTTCTCCACGCCATACATCCAGAAGCCAAAGTTTTAGGGTATGCGTATTTGAACTAATTTATTCTCCCACTATTGGAATATGAGATTTTTTTCCTTGCTTTACACTGATACTAACCACTGTGCTGTCAGATGTTTTTGCCAGGTCATCTAGTATAACTTGGTATCCCAATACCAGCTGACAGGCATACCTTATTATTTAATGCTTCTCTGTACTATGTTTCACAGATACTGTGTTTGTTAGAAGTTGAAGGTCTATGGCAACCCTGCATGCAGCAAGTCTACGGGCACCATTTTTCTCACACTTGCTAACTTCTGGTCTCTGTGTCACATTTTGATAATTCTTGCAATATTTCAAAGTTTTTCATTCATCACTGCATTTGCTCTGGTGATCTGTGATTAGTGATTTTTTGATGTTACGATTACAATCGTTGGGGTGCCACAAACCAGGTCCTTAAAAGGTGGTGAACTTAATCAATACATGTTGGGTACGTTCTGACTGCTCCATTGACCAGCCATTCCCCCGTCTTTCTCCCTCTCCTCTCAGGCCTCCCTATTCCCTGAGACACAACAATATTTCAATCAGGCCAATTAATAACCCTACAAGGGCCTCTAAGTGTTCACGTGAAAGGAAGAGTCACACAGTCTCTCACTTTAAATCAATCAAAAACTAGAAATGATGAAGCTTAGTAAGGAAGGCATGTTGAAAGCCCAAATGGGCAAAAAGCTAGGCCTCTTTGCATCAGTTAGCCAAGATGTGAGTGAAAAGGGAAAATTCATGAAGGAAATCATTGCTGACATGGAGGAAGTTTTAGTGCTCTGGCTAGAAAATCAAACCAGCCGCAACTTCCCTGACACCAAAGCCTTATCCGGAGCAAGGCCTTCACTCTCTTCAACTCTAGGAAGGCGAGAGGGGTGAGGAAGCTGCAGAAAGAAGTCTAGAGCCAGCCGAGGTTGGCTTAAGGGAGGAAGCCGTCTCTAGGACGCACAAGTGCAAGGTGGAGCAGCAAGACCTGATGCAGCAGCTGTAACGAGTTACCAGAAGATCTAGGCAGGTTAATTCACAAAGGCGGCTACCTGAACAACAGATCTTCAATGCGGACCAGACAGCCTTCCTGTGGAAGAAGACGCCACCTAGGACTTTTTAGCTAGAACCAACTCAACGCCTGGCTTCAAAGTCTCAAAGGACAGGCCAACTCTCGTTAGGGGCCAATGCAGCTGGTGACTTTGGGTTGAAACCAATGTTTATTTGCCAGTCCCAAATTGCTAGGGCCCTTAAGAATGATGCTAAATCTACCCTTCCTGTGCCGGAACAGTAGAATAACAAAGCGTGGATGACAGCACATCTGCTTACAACATGGCTTACTAAATATTTGAAGCCCACTGTTGAGACCTACTGCTCAGAAATCAAGATGCCATTCAAAACAGTACTGCTTACCGGCAACGTACCTGGTCACCCAAGAGCTGCGATGGAGTCGTACAGCGAGATTAATACTGTTTTCGTGCCTGCTAACACAACACCCATTCTGCAGCCCGTGGATCAAGGAGTTAATTCTGACTTTAAGTCTTATTATTTAACAAACACATTGTATAAGGCTAGGGATTCCTCTACTGGGATCCGGGCAAAGTAAACTGAAAACCTTCTGGAAAGAATTCACCATTCTAGATGCCATTAAGAACATCTGTTAGGGGCGCCTGGGTGGCGCAGTCGGTTAAGCATCCGACATCAGCCAGGTCACGATCTCGTGGTCCGTGAGTTCGAGCCCCGCGTCGGGCTCTGGGCTGATGGCTCGGAGCCTGGAGCCTGTTTCCGATTCTGTGTCTCCCTCTCTCTCTGCCTCTCCCCCGTTCATGCTCTGTCTCTCTCTGTCCCCAAAATAAATAAAAAATGTTGAAAAAAAAAAAAAAAAAGAACATCTGTGACTCATGGGAAGATGTGAAAATACCAACATGAACAGGAATTTGGAAGAAGTTGATTCCAACACTCATGGATGACTTTGAGCGGTTCAAGACTTCAGTGGAAGATGTACCTACAGATGTGATGGAAACAGCCAGAGAACTAGACTTAAAAATGGAGTCTGAAGATGCGATGAATTACTGTAATCTCACGACAAAACCTGAACAGTGAGGGACTGCTTCTTACGGATGAGCAAAGAAAACGGTTTCTTGAGATGGAATCTATTCCTGGTAAAGGTGCCGTGAAGACTGTTGAAATGACAGCAAAGGATTTAGAATATCACGTTAACTTAGTTGATGAGGCAGCAGCAAGGTTAGAGAGGACTGACTCCAACTCTGAAAGAAGTTCTTCGGTGGGTAAAGCAGCATCGCATACTACAGAGAAATCGTTTGTGAAAAGAAGAGTCAATTGTAGCAGATGTTACTGTTGTCTTATTTTTAAGACCCTGCTACAGCCACCCCCTTGATCAGTCAGCAACCATCGACATGGAGGCCAGACGCTCCGCCAGCAAAAACTTTATGACTCACTGAAAGCTCAAAGGATGGTTAGCATGTTTTAGCAATAAAGTATTTCTAATTAAGGTATGCACATTGTTTTTTCAGAAATACTGTATTGCCCACTTAATAGACTATAATACAGTGTAAACGTAACTTTTATACACTCTGGGAAACCAACAAATTCATTTGACTTGCCATTTTGCAATATTTGCTTTATTGTGGTGGTCTGGAAGTAAACCCACAGTATCTCCAAGTATGCCTGTGCTAGGCATTTATCTGATTACTAGTGAGCCTGAAACCTTTTATTACGTTTATGTTTTGATGTCTTCATTTGGGAATCTTCTGCCCATTTTTTATCTGATTTTTTTTCTTAATGAGTTCTTTCTGTATTCTAAATTTAAGCCCTCTGTCAGTTATTCATGCTGCGAATATCTTTTCTACTCTGTGGTTTGCCTTTTTGTTTATTAATGATGATAAACCATTGGTTCTTCTTTCAATAAAGAGAAGCTGGGAATTTTAAAGGAGTCAAATTTATCAATCTTTTATGTTATGTGGCTTGGTTAAAATATTTCCTTAGGTTGGGACATGAAGGAAGATGTGCACTTAAATTATCTTTTTTTAATTTTTTTTTAATGTTTTTATTTATTTTTGAGACAGAGAAAGACAGAGCATGAGCAGGGCAGGGTCAGAGAGAGGGGGAGACACGGGAATCCGAAGTGGGCTCCAGGCTCTGAGCTGTCAGCACAGAGCTCAACGTGGGGCTTGAACTCACGGACGGACTGTGAGATCATGACCTGAGCCGAAGTCGGACACTCAACCGACCGAGCCCCCCAGGTGCCCCTTAAATTATCTTCTAAGGGTGATGAAATGATTTGTGGTCTGAGTGATTATCTTTCTCCTGCCAAACACCTGACTGTCCCAGCAGTGTGGGACACCCCGATGAGCGGCTTGCTTGACGATCCCGCGGTACAGCCACTCTGGAGGGGTATTTTACCAGGATGGCAGGTCCTAGACTCCAACTCTTATCTCTTCAGCCCTGAATTTGCCAAAAGTGCACTTTCACCTCTCAGATTCCTCTTCTTAACTGGCAAACACCCCAATCACCCCAGGACAGAAGCAGCGCTGTATCACTTCTCTATAGCACATCAGTTCACAAACAGTGAGGTCTCTTGACTACCTCTCCCTCAAAGGAAAGCACAGGATGCTGGGAGAACCCATCAAAGATGACTCTCTGCGGGTAAGGAGTGATAACTGGAAGGTAATGAATAATGGACAAAAAATGTCTGACATCAAAACTGCAGGATGAGTGGTGGAGGGTATCTTGAGAGTAAGCAGGGATCGACAACATAGGCTGCTTGACTAGGGACAGTCCAGGAAACAGAAGAGAAAACTGGCTCTGAAAACATCCAAGATAAGTAAGGTGGTTCTACTGACCATTAAATCAAAATTAAAAGGAAAACTAATCATTACCTGCAATCTGTACTGAGCCATCTTCTCCAAGAAGAATATTTCCAGCTTTCACATCTCTTTAAGGAAAAAACAAAATTAAAAAGTTACATATTAAAAAACACCTATTCTTTGGAGTCACACAATTTAAGCAATTGTTTACTGTATTCACACAACACTGGCAGTAAATTCTCTATTTTACATTAAAGGGTGTTAAGGCCAATAGTAAACGATTTTTAAAATTTTAGTCACTTGTACCAGAATCTAAATATTATAAAGAAAGCTACAATGACAAATAGCTTTTTACTATAAAATCTAGAAGACCCAACAAGATTAAATACTTGTTTGGAATAACAGTGGCCAAAGAATGCAACCCTCACCTACTGTCACCTAATTCTACTTTTTGAAATATATTGATTAAAAGAAAATTTTTTTCAGTTCATTCATTTTGAGAGAGAGCGAACATGAGCAGGGTAGGGGCAGACAGAGATGGGGGAGAGAGAATTCCAAGTCAGCAGAAGTCACTGTCAGTGCAGAGCCCGATGCAGGGCTCAAACTCACAAAACCTGAGATAATGACCTGAGCCGAAACCAAGAGTTGGACGCTTAACCACTGAGCCACCCAGGCACCCTAAAATATAATGATTTTTTTCCACAACATAATACATGGTCAAAATTTTTATTTTTTTATGTTTTAGTTTTTGAGAGAGTGAGTGCACAAGCAGGGTAGAGGGACAGAGAGAGAATCTCAAACAGGCTCCATGCTCAGCACAAGAGCTCGGTAAGGGGCTCGATCCCTAGGATCATGACCTGAGCTGAAATCAAGAGTCAAACATTTAACCGACTGAGCCATCTGAGGCACCTCTCAAAAATTGTAAATGGTATGTGGTTAAAAACAGGGACTATCCTACGCCTGAGACATAAAGATAGATATTAATCATTCAAACATCTTTGTATTTTTAATCGGTAACTATTTGTAACTCAAATAGTACACATGCACACATTCGTATTATAAAAACCTAAATATCACCGAAGAGCCCAAAGTCCCTCTACCCACCATTCTCAAGTCTAGCACTTTCTTCACAGTTTTCAACTACTACCAGTCTAGTCAATACAATACGTTCCTGTGACCTACCTCGGCTTTTCTTCCAACATAAATGATACTACACTATCCATTCAAAGCTACAACTTGTTTTTCTCATACAACAATGTGTCAGCAATATCTGGCAAATTTTAAAATCCTCAAATCCTGAGTAGTAGCAAATCCACTTCTTGATAACCTAGAGAAACCCCCACCCGTGTACAAACAAGGACGTCACTGCAGCATTGTTTGTAATAATAAACCAAAAATGATAACAACCTAGAAGGCCAACAATAGCAGAAAGGTTGAACTAATTTTGTTACAGCCATAAAATGGAATAAGGTCAATCAACATGGTTTGACTTGAAATACCCTCTAACACATACTACTAAATGAACAAATCAAATGAGAGGACAGCGCATTTTGTAGGGCATCATTAATGTTACACACACACACACACACACACACACACACACACACACACACACACACTTTACATCTATTCCAAATGGAGAGTAATGAATGTTTCCTTCTGTGGAGAGGAATGGGTTTGGAATCAAGGCAAACAGTGTTGAATATCTTGTGGAAATGTGATCATGTATTTATTTTGTAATTAAAAATAAATATACAGAGAGCCAGTCTTTGAGGCTAGACAAGAAAGAGCAAGGCTAGCTCACGGAGGAAGGCTTTGTCATGAAGAGGAACCAGCGAAAAGCACAACACTTCATCCTTTTCCTACTCCTGTCTTATCTCTTATCTTTAGATCATAACCATTCCTCAAAAAAAAAAAAAAAAAAAAATCAAGGGGCGCCTGGGTGGCTGAGTTGGTTAAGCATCCGACTTCGGTTCAGTTCATGATCTCATGGTTCGTGGGTTCGAGCCCCGTGTCGGGCTCTGTGTGACAGCTCAGAGACTGGAGCCTGCTTCGGATTCTGTGTCCCCCTTTCTCTCCACTCCTCCTCCACTCGTGCTCTGTCCCTCTCTCTCTCAAAAATAAACATTAAAAAAAATTGTTTTTAATCAACGATAATTTCACAACTGTGTGTATCAGCTTCACCATACCACAACATGCAACACTTTTCCTGAATGCGTACTGACGCACGAGGCAATCACGCTGCTGAGTACTCTGCACCGTTCATACATCCACGCAATTCACACGGCATTCTCCCAGAGCTGACTTAGACTCCAGCCAAGTCTACTCTACAAGCAATGTACACAGCCTTCTCCCAGAGCTGACTTAGACTCCAGCCAAGTCTACTCTACAAGCAATGTACACAGCCTTCTCCCAGAGCTGACCCAGAGTAGAGCCCAGCTAAGTCTACTCTACAAACATAAAGTCTCTGACTCCAGATACTATGAATAGGAGAAAACTGAAGACCTTCCCTTCCCTTGGTGACAAAAACCATCCAAGTCAACCACCAACTTTTAACTCCCTTTTCTGAGTTCATCTGGAATGACATCTAAAACTCAAAAAATGTATACTTTAGTCACTTCCTCCTCTGTATTTTTGCAGCAGGCTGTAACACAGCATTAGCCCAGACTACAGAAATGTGATCATAATCTTCGGGCTGCCTCTTTCAGCATGAGCTAAGATCTGGACCTGTACCTTAACAGATTTCTATATCACCTGCACTTACTTACTTACTAGCATTATGATTAGTAAACAGGAGACATCTCCCAGATATTCACCGAATATATTTAAATAACTAAGGAGACAATTTCCTTAAATACTCTTCTGGAGATAAGTGGAAGTATTAAATGAATGAATGAATAAATGAGTAAAAAAATAAATCCAACTAAATACCAAAATAAAACTTGACTGTTTCCTTTTCACCATCTCAAACCCCAATTTCCACCTCCTAACTCTGTTCCAAATGTTAGGGTTATAAAGTAATACACTGCAGTCAAACAAGACAACCTAACTATCCAACAACGGGAGACCAAATTGTGGTATATCTATGCAATGAAATACTAAGAATAGCAATGAACATACGAATATGGAAGCATCACCAAATATATCCTTAAGTGAAATAATATTATGTATGTATGTTTCCATTGTCTTCTTTTTTAAGCAAAAAAAAAAAAAAAAAAAAGAGGGATATACATATGTTTATATTGGCATAAAATCTCTCTCAAAGGAGTCACAAGAAAACGGCAAGAAATGGTTCCATTTAGACCAGGATACCAGAGGTTCAGGGAAGGAGGGAGACTTTTTTTTTTTTTTTTTTAATTTTTTTTTTTCAACGTTTATTTATTTTTGGGACAGAGAGAGACAGAGCATGAACGGGGGAGGGGCAGAGAGAGAGGGAGACACAGAATCGGAAACAGGCTCCAGGCTCTGAGCCATCAGCCCAGAGCCTGACGCGGGGCTCGAACTCACGGACCGCGAGATCGTGACCTGGCTGAAGTCGGACGCTTAACCGACTGCGCCACCCAGGTGCCCCAAGAGGGAGACTTTTTAAAAAATACTTTATTTAAAAAAAAAAAACACTTTATTTTTTAGAACCATTTTAGATTTACAAAGAAACTAAGAAGACAGTGCGGAGGCATTCCCACATGCCTTACACTTAGTTTCCCCCATTGCTAACGTCTTACATCAGTACGGTACTTTTAGCACATTTAATGAGACCAGTACTGATGCATGATTATTAAAGTCCACAACTTACTCAGATTTTTTAAAGTTTTTACCTAATGTCCCTTTTCGGTCCCAGGATCCCATTCAGGATTCCACATTAAATTAGTTATGTCTCCTTAGGTTCTGCTTGTCTATGACAGTTTCTTTGACTTTCCTTGTTTTTGATGACCTTGACAGCTTTGAGGAATAATGGTCAAGTATTTTGTAGGATGCCCCTCTAATGGAATTTGCCTCATGATCAGACTGGCGTTACGAATTTTTGGAAGGAAAACCACAGAAGTGAAGTGCCATTTTTATCACATGATATCAAGGTACATAGTATCAATATGATTCAGTACAGGACTTTTTTTTTTTTTTTTAATCATATACCATTTTGTGCTTTTTTGAATATTTAAGTCACGTACATGTGTTACCTATTCAAATAATGCTTTATACAAGTTTTTGTTTTTTGGGAAGTGAAGAGACAATAATCTATTTTCAGTGGAGCCTGCACTTAGGGTGACTACTTTTCCCGATCAGCTCCCCAGATAATCAATTCCATGCTTCCCATTTGAAACCAAAGTGCAGTGTGCAGAACAGCTTCCAGGAGTAAAAGCAGGAGAAAATCATGAGGCTAAATGGCTCACTGGACAATCAAACATACCAGTCTGTCCTCATGGGCAACAGGACAACTGACCTTCCAAGAAAAAGATTTGTAACTAAATACCTGGAAATCCATAAAGGCCTTAAGAAAACAACCTTTCTTACTCTGCCACAAAATCCAAGCAACCCAGCAGCCCCAACAGTTAAATCCACCATCCATTCTTAAATAAAAAACAACAGTGAGTTTTGTTTTTCACAGCTTAAGGCCATTTCTCACATGTCACTATTGCACCAAAGTGACAAATTCCTTGTAAAATTAGAAGGAATATCATATTTTTCACAAGGAGCCCCTTTTAAAAAAAACTGTTAAAAAAAATAAAGGGAATATCATAGAGAGAAATAAGAAAGAACAGTGAGTATTTTCACAGGTTAATGCCATTTCTCACATGTCACTACTGCACCAAAGTGACAAATTCCTTGTAAAATTAAAAGGAATATCATAGACATGCTTGACTCTTTCATTAGCAGACAGCAAAAGTTACTGCCTGAAACATGTTTATGACTCATCAATAGGCATAGTTTGTGGAAAACTCAAAAAAGGTCAAGAGAAGCAAAGAATCAAAATGAAAGCTGGAAAATACACTACATTTTAAGCATCTTTTTTTTTTTTTTAATGTTTATTTTTCAGAGAGAGAGAGAGACAGAGACAGAGTGTGAGCGGGAGTGTGAGCGGGAGAGGGGCAAAGAGAGAGAGGGAGACACAGAATCCGAAGCAGGCTCCAGGCTGTCAGCAGGGAGCCCGACACGGGGCTCGAACTCAGGAACCATGAGATCCTGACCTGAGGCGAAGTCAGACACTTAACCGACTGAGCCACCCAGGCGCCCTAAGCATCTTAAACTGACTAGCCAACATTTCTGCTGGGGCAAACCTCTTTAATGGGGAAAATATGGGAGCAGGTAGATACAGAGAGAAAAGTTTAAGTCTAATTTAGAGACCTGTTCACCCTAGTTAAAACCTCTAAACACAGTGAAGATGGAGGAAAATTATTTGACCCGATGCACCAGTCTAACCCACAAATGTACCCAAAATAAAGATGAGAAGCGGCAAAAACTACTACATAGGTTCAGCTGTCCCCCAGGAAGGCCGCCTTCTCCCAAGCCTGCTGAAATCTCAGAGTAGCTCACAGCTCAGAGTGGTTACTGCTGAAGTTTAAGCAGTGGTTCTCAGTCTTCGCTGCACATCACAATCACCTGGGGAGCTTTTAAAGGTCCCAATGCTGGGGCACCTGTGTGGCTCAGTCGGTTAAGTGTTGACTTCGGCTCAGGTCATGATCTTGTGGTTCATGAGTTTGAGCCCCGAGTCAGGATGTCAGGATCTGCGCTGACAGCTCAGAGCCGGGAGCCGGCTTTGCGGATTCTGTGTCTCCCTCTCTCTCTGCCTCTCCCCTACTCGTTCTCTCTCTGTCTCAAAAATAAATAAAACATTAAAAAAATATATTTTTTAACTCCCAATGCCAATGCCTCATCTCAGACCAACTGAATGGACTTCTTGCAACGGATCCAGGAATCAGTACTTATTAAAGTTTCCTAGGTGATTCCAGTATGTAGCCAAGGTCGAGAATCTCTGTTTTGAAGTGTGAAGATAAAGAATCCATTCCAGCAACATGGCAAAATATGTATGGCAAACAGTCTTTCATCACTACTGCCCGGGCCTTTGCTGCAAAACCCACCATTCCCCTGCTACACAAACAAAGAAATGCTGGATACATTAGGAAGGGAAATTGTCACACTGCTGAACATGAACTAAAATGAAATCCTCAAGTTTCAGAAATGAAAGGAACACTTAAGAGCGAGAGCAGTAAGCCTTGAGAGAGAGAAGACAAGCTGCCCCAAATGGCTGGGAATCTCGGACTTTAAAATGGTCCTGGACCGGTTTAAGGTTGAGAGTACAACTGAGACCCTTGCATAAAACCAGGAGCCTGGAAAGAATGAGCCACAGTGAAAGATACCCTTAACAAAAGTAAACTAGCATAGCCATATTAAAATAAGATGTAATTGTCTTTAATACAAAAGCATTTCTAGGAATAAAGAGGGTCATTATATTATTTTTTTAAAAAGGAATAATTCACCAGAAAGATAACAATCCTGAAAGGGTCACTGGATTCCAGGGCTCCTTCTCACGAACGTCTGGTTTCCATTGTTCTGACAGGAAGTCAGCTCTCAGTCATACTGAAGCTCTCTGTCTTAGCTTGTTCTGTTCAAGCTGCTATAACAAAAATACCACAGCCTGGGTAACTTAAACGACCAGCGTTTATTTCTCACAGTTCTGGGGGCTGGGAAGTCCAAGATCAAGGCAGTGTCTGGTGAGGGTCCACTTCCTCCTGGTTCATAGGTGTAGGAGTGCTGACAACACTGACTCCATCTTTGGCCCTCCATTTTGTCCACGCCCGCACAATGGCCTCCCTCGGGGCCACGTGTTCCAGTCCCCATGGAGGTTAATGCCCTGACCAGATGCAGGAAGGCTCCTGCTGACCTTCCCTAAAGTGACACACACAGAGGTGCCACTTTAGATATCTACCCCTTGACATCACCCCCATGCCCCTCACGGTATAAAAACTGGGGGTGAAGATGTGGACTGGGAGGTGAATGGAGGCAGACAATAGCGGCCACAGCTGCTTGGATCGTCAAGTTCATGCAATCCCCCTGTCAGGAAGTTACCCCCAATAAAACTCTGTAAATGGTACGGAGTGACTTTCGACGTTTTTCATTCTCAAAGTGACTTCTCGGTGTGGAGGACACATTACTGACCCGCGTCCACCTTTTAACCACAGGTGACCATCTTTTCACTTTGTCTTCACGTGGCAAAAGGAGCCAGGGAGTTCTCTGGGGTCTCTTTTGTAAGGACAATAATCCCTTTCATGAGGGCACCACCCTTATGACTTAATCACATTCCCAAGGCCCCACCTCCAAACACCACCACGATGGTGATTAGTTTCAACAATGGATCCTGAAGAATCGCAAACGTTCATCCTACAGCACTACGCCCCCTACGTGATGGGCTGTTTTCCTCTTGCTGCTGCCAAGATACTCTGTGCTTGCATTTCAACGGTGTAATTATAACGTGTCTGCTTACAGATTTCTTTGTATTTGTCTTCACCATGGTTCACGGTTTGGAAGTTGGGGGCCATTATTTCTCCCAGTATTTTTTTCTGTCTCTTTTACTCATTTAGCTAAATGAGAGCTGATATATATGTATATACTCAGAGTAGATGTTACAGTCATTCAAAACTGAGCAAAAATGGGGATGGAATTACCTACCTCGTAAAGCAACCGTAACTGTAAAGACTCAATGAGGTAATTAATGCAGATGACGCACTTAGGATACCATACAGCACACGAGCTTCAGTAAATGCACAGTATTGCTATCTACGCCCGAGGTCAACAAACATTTTCTTAAAGGCCCAGGGAGTACACGTTTTAGGCTCTGTGGGCCAGATGTTCTCTGTCACCACTACTTTGTTTTCATAGTGCTAAAGCAGCCACGGACAACCAATAAATGAATGGGCATGGCTGTCCTGCTGTTGCTTTTACAAAAAACAGGCGTCAGGCTGTGTTTGTCAGTCCCTGATGATCTACATGGCGATAGAAGATGGGCTTTTTCCTCTCAGAGAACAGTCTATCCATAAGTGACATCAGTCCAGTATGGTGACTCCGTAGAATCAGGGAGTCAGGCTCCTTCTATGTTATTGCTTTATCTTCCCCCTAAGTTCTTGCTACATAGCTCAGGATGGCTTACCACCACATCCACATTTCAGGGGAAGGAAGGAAAGGGGAAACAGAGGTTATGCCACTTTCTGTTAGCAGTGGTTCTCAGGACATTTGGCAATGTCTGGAGACATCCTGGGTTGTCACACTGGGTGTGGGGGATGAGGGGGGTGCTGCTGGCATGTAATGGGTAGGAGTCAGGGATGTTGCTTAATATGTCCTACAACACAGAGTTCAGCCCCTGCAACAAAGCACTATCCAACCCACATGCCAATAGGGCTGGGGGTTGGGGGGGGGTGGCGGTGAGAAAACCTGCTAAGGGAACAACTTTGAAGTAGTATACATTTTTGTTCTCACCACAGTGGCTAGAAATTCATTCACACAGGTGTATCTGACCTGCATGATAGACTATGAAGTGTTGCCTTTCTTCTGGATGGTCATACGCCCAGTAAAAATGTTACCTTTTACGCTTTTTTTCTTTGAAAAGAAGAGGAGACCCACTGGGGGCCAAGTAGCAGTTTCTGGCATTTGTTTTTTCCCCCCTAGAAGACTGATGAACATGACATCAGAACTGAGGTATGAACTGAATTCTGTTCATCGAGAGCATTAAGGTATATATTCATAGGGTTGCCGCTATCCAGCGGTTAGGAATCCTGTTTTGCAGGCCACCTTTTCCTCTTGCCAGTGCAGGAAATACAGTCCCAAAGCTTTACTCTTTGGTCATGCCCTTTTCAGTCACCTGTTAACCCATTATTGTAACTAGGAACAAAATGACAGGATACAATTTTAAATGAAAAACCCTACTGTCTTAAGAATATACCTTCAATGCTTCCAAGATGTCTGGTTTATATATTATTCCTTTCAGTCAACTGTTCTTTGTAACCATAAAAAGAGTTCATTTTTCTTTATAAGACTTAAGCTGGTTGGAACATTTAGACAGCTAGAAAGCATCATTCATTTTTATGTAGAGTAGGATACTTTTATAAATGGCTGATTGCATTGGTAGATGTTTAAAAAAAAATTGTTTTTTTTACATTTACTTATTTTTGAGAGACAGAGACAGAGCGTGAGCAGGGGAGGTGCAGAGAGAGGGGGAGACCCAGAATCCGAAGCAGGCTCCAGGCTCCAAGCGGTCAGCACAGAGCCTGACGCGGGACTCTAACTCACAAACTGTGAGATCATGACCTCAGCCGAAGTCGGATGCTTAACCGACTGACCCACCCAGGCGCCCCTATATATGTTAATTTTTTTTAAATGGTGCTATTATCAGAATAACCTAATTAAAGGTCTGTATGTGTGTCCATGTGGGGGTGAGGAGATTACTTGCTTTTTTCCCTCCCTATTCTGATTCATTCCTTAAAGCCTCAGTTTTAGAACTTGATAGTTGTCTGACCTTTGATCAGTTACTTTTCTGGGCCTTTGTTTATCTATTTGCTGAGAGATTAGGGTTAAGTAGGTGAGCTTTAAAAAATTGAGGTATGGGGCACGTGGATGGCTCAGTAGGTTGAGCGTCCAACTTCACTTCAGGTCATGATCTCGCAGATCGTGGGTTCGAGCCCCGCATCGGGCTCACTGTCAGTCTGTCAGTGCAGCGACCACTTCGGATCCTCTGTCCCCCTCTCTGTACCCCTCCCCCGCTAGCGCTCTCCCAAAAGCAAATAAATATATTTTTAAAAATTTTAATAAAAGTTGAGATATCACTGACGAATAAAATTGTAAGATATTTAAAGTGTACAGGGGCGCCTGGGTGGCGCAGTCGGTTAAGCGTCCGACTTCAGCCGGGTCACGATCTCGCGGTCCCGGAGTTCGAGCCCCGCGTCGGGCTCTGGGCTGATGGCTCAGAGCCTGGAGCCTGTTTCCGATTCTGTGTCTCCCTCTCTCTCTGCCCCTCCCCCGTTCATGCTCTGTCTCTCTCTGTCCCAAAAAATAAATAAACGTTGAAAAAAAAAAAAAAAATTTAAAAAAAAAAAAAAAAAAAAATAAAGTGTACAATGTGCTCATTTGACGTATGGACACACTGGGAAAGGATTCTTCCCACCAAGATAATTAACATACCTGTTACTTATATGTTTACTTTTTGGGTTTTTTTTTTTTTTTTTTGGTGAGAACACTTAAATTCTACTCTCTTAGCAAAACTTACTCATAACTGAGTTTGTATTCTTTTACCAATCTCTCCCTATTTTCCCTATCCCACCTGCACTCCCCACCCCAGCAGCCACTTTTCCACTCTCCGTTTCTAGTTCAACTTTTCTTTTCTTTAGCTTCTACATACAAGTGATACCAGGCAGTTATTTGTGTTTCTCTTTCTGGCCTAATTCACTTAGCATAGTGCCTTCCAGGTTCATCCATATTGTCGCAAACCACAGCGTTTCCTGCTTTCTTTTTTTTTAATGGCTAAATAATAATCCACTGTACATATACCACATCTTTATCTATTCATCCACTGATGGACACTTAGGTTATTTCCACAGCTTGGCTCTGAGATGATGACTTCACTTTCTCTGAGTATATACCCAGCTCTGGAATTACAGGATCATATGTAAAAATAATTCTATTTTTAATTTTCTTGAGGAACCTCCATACTGTTTCCCATGGTGGCTGTTATCAGTTTATGTTGCCACCATCAGTGTACAAAAAGGTTCCCTTTTCTCCACATCCTCATCCAGGATCTGTTATCTCCTGTCTTTTTGAAAACAGATATCCTAACAGATATGCGATGATATCTTACTGTGGTTTTGACTGTATTTCCCTGAGGATTAGGGAAATAGATCGTTTTTGGGAAAATGTCTATTTGGAGCCTTTGCCCATTTGAAATTAGGTTATTTGGGAGTTTCTGTCTCTGAGTTGTACAAATTCCTTGTATATTTTGGATATTAACCCCTTATCAGAACACGTGGATTGCACATATTTTCTCCCATTCCATGGGTTGCCTTTTTATTTTGTTGATGGTTTCCTTTGCTGTGAAGAAGCTTTTGAGTTTGGTGTAGTCCCACCTGTTTAATTTTTCTTTTCCTGCCTTTGCTATTGGTGTCACATCCAAAAAAAAAATCTGTATTTCATGTATTCCCATTCTGATCTTTTAAAATTTACTTCCTTCTGCTAACTTTGGGTTTAGTTTGTTCTTAATTTTCTTTTCTAGTTCCTTAAAGGTAGGTGATTTTTAAGATTACAATCTTGTGTCTCCTGCCTTTTTTCTGCCTTTATTTTAATTGAGCATTTTACATGATCCCATTTTCCTCTCCTCTCTTAGCATATCAATTCTTTTTTTCATTTTTTAGTGGATGCCCTAGAGTTTGCTATAAACATTTACAACGAACCCAAGTCCATTTTTTAAAGAGCACTATACGACTTCTCTGAGTTTTCTTTTAGTCTCACATATCCTGGACTGGGCACTAGAAAGTCTCTCAACCCAGAACTATGAACAGGCATACACGACAAACAAACGAACAAAACAAGAATTTTAAAAATCCTCCACGCCTGCTCTCTGGGGCCAAAGGAGCAGAAAAGGGGCAGCCTAGCACAGACCTAGCAAAGGACCCATAGCTGGAGTCACAGGCTGGCCCACTGTGCCGGAACCAGAGGTTTTAAGCGAAGACCAAATGGGAAACCCCATCCTCTGCCCCACACCCACGGCAGCAGGTAGGCCCATACTGCCCACCCCAGGAGCACCAACAGCCCAGCCAGCATCTCTTGGCCCGGTAGCCGGCTGTAGAGAGCAACCTGGGCCCAGCACTTCCTGGCACTTCACACAGCGGCAAAGGACAACCCAGACCCAGTGTCTTCCAACTCTCTACCCAGCAGCAAAAGGTGGCCCAGGGAAATGCCTTCATCCCCACAGGCAATACTAACAGAGAACGAATGGGAGCCCCACTGGCACCACGTGGCATGGGCCACAGGATGGGCCCCCAAAAGTGCTCACAGACCCACAGGGACAGCATCTATCTTCCACCCTCCACCTAGCAGCATCAGGCCTGGGGCATTCTACTCTGCTCTCAATGGTGGCATCAGCAGGATTGAGCAGAGAGCCCCAGCAGTGCCAGGTGAACAAAGCAAACCAGAACAGCACTGTAATGGCTCTAAAAATCAAACTGTCATTGGAACTACAGCCCACAAAAGTAGACTAGGTCTTATATTCTAAACCTCAACAGGGCAAACACCTGCTAAGATATATACTTAAATGGGATCAAGAGTCTCCTAACATGATATGCAAGATATCCAGGATACAATTTAAAAATCACTCATCATACCAAGAACCAGGAAGAACTTCAATAAGAGAAGACAACTGACATCAATACCGAGACGAATCAGATCTTGGAATTAATTATATGCCAAGAATTGTAAAGCAGCCATCATAAAAATGCTTCCACATGCAATTTGGGATTATCAAAACAAATGAAAAACAGAAAATCTCAGCAAAGAAATAAAAGTGATAAAAAGAAAAAGAATCAGATTATCTAAAAGACTATAATAACTGAAATACTCAATGGGTTCTATAGTAGAACGCAGAGGACAGACTCAGAACTTGAGAACACATCAATAGAATCCACTCAGTCTTAACAGAGAAAACAAATACGATGACAAAACCTTAACTGAGCCTCAGGGCTTCTAGTACAATAACAAAACAGCTACCTTTTGTATTATCAGAGTCCCAGAAAAAGAGGAGGAAAAAAAAAATGGATTAAAAAACTACCAAAGGTATGACTGCTGAAAACTTCCCAGACTTGGTGAAAGACAAAATCCTACAGATTCAAGGAGTTTGGGAACCCCAAACAGAATATACCTAAAGAAGTTCACACCAAGACATCATAATTAAACTTCAGAAAACCAAAGAAAAAAATCTTGAAAGCAGCCGGAGAAAAACAACATCATAGAACACTAATTCAAATGACAGACTTCTGCTCTGAAACCACGGAGGCCAGAATTAAGTGGTAGAGCACCTTTCAATTGCTGAAGGAAAAGCACAGTCAACAGCAAATTCTTATATCCAGTGAAATTATCCTTGAGAATGACCACCCCCCCCCACCGTGCCAAAAAAAAGTCTGATATGAAGGAAAACCAAATCCAGGGATTAAACAGATTTGAGTAACACAGTAAACCATCATCATTTGGATTCTTCTTATCTGTACCCAGGGAATGAATAGAGATGGCCAGGAATACTTGGACCAAATGATACATAGCTTTTTACATTAAAAAAAAAAAAAAAAAAAAAAAAAAAAAAAAAAGCTTTAATAAGAAGTTATTTTACAAAGAGCTTTTAATAATTTGAGAAAACACTCAAGACAAAATATTAAAAAAACATAGTCAGAAGCAACAGACAAAACTAGAAATATAGTTTTGTTTTAAGTATCTTGTGAGCACATAAAAGAAACTAGAAAGAAATATTACAAAACATGATCAGTGATTACAATGATTGCCTCCCGACAGGAAATTATGAATTTTTCCTGTTTTTGTATTTCCCAATTTAACTAAAATCTTTACTTTTTCAATCCTTGCTAGCTGTGTAATTAAAACCCGAACCACAATGTGCTGGCTGAAACTCGCGATTCCAAGAGCCATGACAACATTCAGAGGTTATGAATTCTGCAGAAGAATGGGGAATGGCCTCAACAAAATGAGACGGCACGACTGTCACTGCACCTTCCCCAAAAGAAGAGTGTTGTCGTTTACATACCTGTGAATCTGTCCGTTTTTATGCAGGTATTCCAACCCTTCCAGCACTTCTCTAAGTATTGTAGCAATGGTAGCTTCGTCTAGGACTCCACTTTTGTGCTCCCCCTTTGCCACAATGTGCTTAATAATATCGAGAACAGAACCTAAAAACCGAAGACAAAATTTGCCATAAACTTTGGACTCATGTCATATAATTCAAAGCCATTTTGAAATCAAACCAATGTAAACCTTTTCACAAACTTAATTGTATAGGAAAGGAAAAAAAAGCAAACACAAGGAAATACAGAAGTTTAAAATTAATAACTTCTTCTCCATTTTAATCTAAAACAGAAAGCAGCCTACTATCCAAATAGCAGTGTTACACCAGCATTTCCTTTAGACTTTTTAATAAGAATTTGGAAAAGGTGCTAGAGGATTTTTAACCACATCTGAAGAATCCCTAGGTAAACCTTACCCACCTATAACACATTAGTATAAAATACCACGAACGAATTTAAGTTTCCGACACTGGATCAGACTATGCAACACTGTATGATTAAACATACAAAAATACAACTGCAACACAGGTCAGATTACAGAAGAAATACTTGGAAAGTCAGGGTCACATGTGGGTTAAAATTAATTTTCAGTTTAATAAATAATAAGTAAGGCAAGGAAAAAAATGAAAGGATAAAAAACGGCAGTTCTCTCTAAATAATAGCTACGATGTATTAGCAATCCCACTCTTCCCAGGATCAGAAATAATGCCCCGACTAAAAACTGGGGGGAGGGCCAAGAAGATACCTACATAGTAATTAAAATCATAGAATCTTGACTGCCATACATAATTATAATAAAAAGTCTCCTGAAGATTAGTAAGATTTCTGGTAGTACAATGGCCCATAAAGATCCCAGAACCAAAACGAAACAATCTTTGATATTAGAAATTGTGCCAAGAAGTAGAATATAACATAAACTGCACAGAAAAGATTAGATTTCCATTTCTTGGCACAAGACTTGAATGATCAAGACTAAAATTGAAACACAAACTTATGTTGAAAACTTGCCCTGGTGGGTGCTTTTATTTCACACACTTAACAAGTAAAAAATGTACTTCCAAATAGATGGAAAGCAGGGTCTAGATGGGATCCTCCAAAACATGGGAGGATAGAACACACATTTACTTCAGCTCCCACTGAAATCCATGAACTCCATACACTTGATAAAACAGGCATAAACCCCGGATGAAAAAGAAAACAGAGAAGATAAAGAAGAGAGACAACAATCATGTTTTGGAGGAAGGAAAACAAAAAGCTAAGCAGAAGAGAGAAATCTGAAACTCCAATGCCTGTGGAGGACTATGCCAATTAGGAAACGGCGTATCCCAGTAGAGCACATACACCAAGGACTACCTAAGGGGAAGTGAGAGGAGATTGAAGAGAAGGGCTGGAAACGGGAAAACTGGTTGAAAATGCGTATAATGGGGCAGAAGATGCCCAGATTCCTCCTCCTCTCTGGAAACCGGACCACTGCCACTCCCCATGTCCAGCAGGAAGACAGGCAGTTTACTTTCTGGAGACAGTGAACCAGGGAGGCTCCAGATCCCAGGTGGTGTTTTCTAATACACTATTCAGACTTTCCCCTCTTTATTGCTGGGATTCACAAGACTGTGACTCGCACAGGGGGAGGCCTAAAGGAGACATTTTAAAAGTTCTGCTTAATCAATCACATATTAATCTCCAAAGCAAAGTCACTATACCAACAGGCCATATGTCTCATTTTTTTGAGAAATCCAGGCCACATAAGAACTGCTTAGTAAGAAGACATTTGTATAAACGCCAATTGAGATACACGTTTGTAATGCAAAGAATATCGAAAATAGGGAATGCAGAGGGGAAAATTCCTACTAGGAATTAAAAACTAACACAATGTATTCATTCAACAATTTGGCCATATTATATGCAAGATCTAGAACTGGGTGCCACAAAATATGTCAAGATACACATGGCACAACAGTTGACTCTGGGAATTTCCAGTCTGGTAGATCAAGAAAATGGAGCAATAAAGACCTAGGGTACATAAAAGGTTATTAGATCTGTATTTTTAAAGAGTTTGAGGGGCGCCTGGGTGGCTCAGTCGGTTAAGCATCCGACTTCGGCTCAGGTCATGATCTCGCAGTGCGTGAGTTCGAGCCCCGCGTCGGGCTCTGTGCTGACAGCTCAGAGCCTGGAGCCTGTTTCGGATTCTGTGTCTCCCTCTCTCTCAGACCCTCCCCCGTTCATGCTGTCTCTCCCTGTCTCAAAAATAAATAAACGTTAAAAAAAAAAAAAAAAAAGAGTTTGAACCAGGAACTCCTTTTTAAAATCTTAAAAGATCGGGGCAGCTGGGTGGTTCAGTCAGTTAAGGGTCCGACTTTGGCTCAGGTCATGATCTTGCAGTTCGTGGGTTCGAGCCTCGCGTTGGGCTCTGTGCTGACAGCTCAGAGCCTGGAGCCTGCCTCACATTCTGTCTCTGTCTCTCTCTCTGCCCCTCCCCTGCTCATGCTCTGCGTGTCTGAATAAAATAATAAACATTAAAAAAAAAATCTTAAAAGATTTTTAATGATTTCACAACACCAATGATCAATGGGGAAATTAAAGCAGTGCCATCCCCAGTCTATGTTCATAACAGACATTTTCAACAAGCTATATAAAAAGCCCCCTCTTTCATGGTATAAAATTTCTTCTCCAATTCAGCCTCCCAACGATATAATTTTTATTGGTGGAGGGATAATCATGCCACCAAGACCTTTATCTTTAATTGATAAATTTGGTCCTAGAAAGTACCCATTTGTTCCCATATGATTTCTTCAGCATCTTGTAGCATCCAACATGATGATGGTGCTTATAATCCTCCCTCCTCAAATGTCAAAATTACATGGAAGTCTTCATATCAACTAAGAAAGGTGAAGGTAAGATACGCTAAGCAAAAGAAGACTGCAGATTATCACTGGATGAATCAATTAACACCTAAAGAAAATTAAGAATAAAAAGGGAAGGTTGTAACAGCATGCATCGTCTTATATCCTTGGGCACAATCTGGAAGAAATATTTTACACAGATAATCAGACCTCAAACTTTAACACATGAAGGAATTAGTTGGCAAACTAGTTAAAAGTGCAGATTTCCAGATCTCACAGACTGTCTGTCATTCAAGAGATCTAAAGTGGGCCCAAGAAGGTGTATTTTAACAACCTAGGCTCCTAGATGAACACTGTCCATTGAAACCTAAGCATTTCTCGGAGTAATAGAAAGGAGAATGGAAAACAAGAGGGAATAAGTACAAATTTGGTAACAAAGTGAAAAGTTAAAATGTAAACACCTATTCCAAAAATCCATCTCATGTCTGCTTTCCTAGCCTATGGCACAGAACATTTAAAAAGCAATGCAAAACTTTTACTGTCCAAGAATATCGTTATTACATATTAAAATACTTTTGAAAAAGTAGAAAAGGAGCTTCCGGGTTAAGGCACTTGTGAAATCTCCTAATTATATTGCTCAATCAAATTATTCAGTCAACATGTTCATTGCCTCAGTTTACTTTTATGAAACAACACTCTTTGAATCCGAAATTAGCTCATTTTAGTTATCAAAATTTCTGCCAAGAAGCTTTAACCAATATTCAGCCACTGGGTTTTGTTCGTTTTCTTCCTGAGCCATGGAAGGTTTCAAAGGGGTCAAATTTGCTTGGGCTGAATATTCCACTTCAGACAAATAGACATACCCCTCCGTTGTTGCCTGAACAACCAAAGATGGTCCCTATTATTAATACCAGATATTTCACTCGGGTCCTGCTTAGATCGAAGAAGTTCCCATACTTGGGGCACCTGGGTGGCTCAGTCGGTTAAGGTTCCAACTTCAAGCTCAGGTCATGATCTCACGGTTCACGAACTCAAGCCCCATGTCGGGCTCTCTGCTGTCAGTACGGAGCCCGCTTCGTATCTTCTATCCTCCTTTCTCTCTGTCCCTCCCCAAGTCGCTCTCTCTCAAAAATAAAAATAAAATAAACTTGAAAATGAAAAACTTCCCATACTTTTTTTTATGTCTTAGAAGATGACAAAGTTGAGAGCATCTCTAAACAACAAAATAATTCACTAAGACAGTGAATTTAAATTAGATTTCTGCATTGCTACAAGTCATCACTCTAAGTCGAACAGGTAATTCTCTCTTCTCCTTTCAGAAACTTTCTTAATTACTTTGATTTCTAAAACTCTTACATTGCAGTTTGGTGCTAATAAGCTGCAGAAATAGCTCTTTAGATCAGAACTGCTTCCAATTTCTGAAGATTAACTTCCTATACTAAAATCTCAACATTCAACATCAGAGATTAATTCACAGAAGAATATTACAGTTATAAGGAGGCATTAAGAAATGACTATAATACTGACACACTAAATTCAACTTTTTTTTTTTTTTTCAACGTTTATTTATTTTTGGGACAGAGAGAGACAGAGCATGAACGGGGGAGGGGCAGAGAGAGAGGGAGACACAGAATCGGAAACAGGCTCCAGGCTCTGAGCCATCAGCCCAGAGCCTGACGCGGGGCTCGAACTCACGGACTGCGAGATCGTGACCTGGCTGAAGTCGGATGCTTAACCGACTGCGCCACCCAGGCGCCCCGAAATTCAACTTATTTTAACCATGACGTCCACCGGGTTGATGGGTGTAAGAGTGATAGCTGCAACTCAGATTATGATTTAATTAGCTTATTAAATTCTACGTCAGTACATGTTACTAGATGAAAAATATGCTTCTGGTTTTTTTTAGAAGTTTATCTGAGAGACAGAGAGACAGAGTGCAAGCAGGGGAGGGGCAAGGAGAGAGAAGGGCAGAGGATTCAAAGTGGGCTCTGTGCTGACAGCAGAGGGCCTGATGCTGGGCTTGAACTGACAAACCATGAGATCATGACCTGAGCTGAAGTCAGACACCTAACCGAGCCACCCAGGCACCCCAATATGCTTTTGTTTTTATGGGGCACCTGCATGGCTCGTCAGTTGAGTGTCCGACTCTTGGTTTCAGCTCCAGTCATGATCTCAGGGTCATAGGGTTGAAACTCGCGTCAGGCTCAGTGCTGAGGGTAGAGCCTGCTTAAGATTGTCTTTCTTCCTCTGCCCCTCTCCCCACTCACACTTTCTCTCTAAAATAAATTTTTTTTTTAAAAAGAAAGAAATTTGGGGGCACCTGGATGGCTCAGTCGGTTAAGCACCCAACTCTTGATTTCGGCTCAGGTCACGATCTCGCTGTTCGTGAGTTCGAGCCCCGCATCAGGCTCTGTGCTCACAGTGCCACGCCTGCTGGAGATTCTCTCTCTGCCCCATCCCTCTGCACGCGTGTAAACGTGTGCTCTCTCTAAATAAATGGACTTTTCTTTTTTTAATATGCTTTTGTTTTATATATTTTGGTTAAAAAAAGTTGATGTGAAAGAAGATAGCCTAAACATATTTCTGTTAACTCTGGTTATTCACATGACTTAATTACTCAAAGGGAGCCTCTGCTTATCAATGGTCTTCTCCTCTCACTCTCTCTGCTCCTTCTGTAGGCCCCCATCAGTTTCGCAAGACATACCATACTCCTGCATCCTGCCTCCAGAACCTTCTCTGCATGGTGTTCCCTCTATCTGGATCACTTCTCCCATCCTTCCCTTGAAATCACGCCCACTTACCATGTTACCTGGCTAATTATTACCTATTCCTCTGGTCTCAGCTGAACGTCACCTCCTGAGGGAAGTCTTTGTTAACCCCACCACACCCATTCTCCCTCAATAAAATACAGTCTCCTGGTACCTGTTCCCATGGCACCTGATACTTCCTGGTACTCTACATACTTATACTTATTTAATTGTAACTTTTCCTTATTAGCTATGAGGCCCATAAGAGCAAGGAACATGATTCACCAATGCAGTGGTGATCAGTAAGTAATCTGATGAATGGAATTTTAAATGAGCAATAAATCTTGGCACAGTTTCTCTGTATTTTAAAAACATTTTAGGGGCGCCTGGGTGGCTCAGTCGGTTGAGTGTCCGGCTTCGGCTCAGGTCATGATCCCACAGTTGGTGGGTTCGAGCTCCACGTCGTGCTCTGTGCTGACAGCTCAGAGCCTGGAGCCTGCTTCAGATTCTGTGTCTCCCTCTCTTTCTGCCCCTCCCCTGCTCATGCTCTCTCTCTCTCTCTCTCTCTCTCTCTCTCTCAGAAATAAACATTAAAATAAATAAATAAATAAATAAATAAATAATAGAAAAAACATTTTGAAGCTGTTGTCAGGTCTAGCTTTTGTTTTCTAAAAGTATTTAATGTATCTCTTCAGTTTAAATGTTTATTCACTTTCTGACTAAAACAAGCAAGATTTCATTTTCCTAATAAAAAAAGATGCAATTCTTTAATATTTTTAAAGGCTTAGATGTAAGATTACGTTGACTCAAAAAAAAAAAAAAAAAGGTAAGCAATTATAAAAAGACTTAACAGTTGGAACATGTTTGAAAATTATCCCCCAGGAAACATGCTGAGTCCTAGGCTGGAAAAATTGGGCACTGTTCCAGTAAACCTAAGACGAGGAGAGACAGAAAGGTACATTTAATAGATGTACCACCCAGCTACATGTCCTGCCCCTTCTGAGATCAGGATATATACTCCCTGCAGAAGAAACGGGGATTTCTTAAAAAATATACATTCATTCTGCTCAGGAGTAGCAGAAAGGATGGGCTGGCATACAGGTATGGATGAAAGAATTAAGCAGACAAAGTATTGCTATTCATCAGAGGACTTTTCAGCAAAACATTAAAAACTCTGTATTATACATTTTTGTAAGTTACAAATAAAGAAAATTATGCTATAGGTGATCAATAATGAAAGATACAGTATTACCTAATATTCCCATATCTGTCCATACTGAAAGAACCATGCTTGACCACCATCTTGAAAGGTGGTTGGTGTTAGCAAGGATTCCAACCATCATATGAACAAGGCCTTTAACAAAGCAATCCAGTTTCTCCAGTGTGTCACTAATGGGATTGAAACAAAAAGGTGATTCTGGCTACACTGAAAAGCATCAAATAACATGGGATTATTATTAATGACTCAATTTCTTGTGCATCTACATGTCAGCACAATTATAGATGCTTGACGTACGTCATCTCAATTACTACTCCCCAATACCTAAAATACAGAAAGGTATCCCCATTTGACAGAAAAGTTAACAGGTTCAAAGGGTTTAAATAATTTGCCCAATGACATAAACCGGCTAAGTAGGAAAGTTGGAATTTAATTCTAAAGCCTATGCTCTTTCCTTTATGGCCTCGCTAGGGAAGTCAAGTGTTCAATTCTAAAATGGAAAATCATGCTCCTACACAAAATACATATGCAAACAAAAACCAAGCAGCACAGTGATGGGAAGGTCGGGTGGCTCCATCACTCACTAGTCCTCCCAATCTCGCCACGATTCAAATCCGTGCTTTGGCAAAATGTCTAATTTACTACGTGACTTGGGCCTTCAGATAACCATAACAACAAAATGTTCAATCTAGTGACAATGGTCTGCTTCTGGCCATCAGTAATACTTACATTTTATTCTAAGGACTTAAGCAGAAATAACTGTATACATATGGCAGGATAAAGCACCATAATTAATCATAATACTGGGGACCAAAATTTTCTGTATAAGAGAAAAGAGATTCATGTATAATTTCAAAGAAGCTTCAAAAGTCTATAATGTTAAACGTGAAATGGAAATATTAATTCCAAATCATACTTTTTAATATATTTCTAAGCTCTTTCAACTAGAAGTGATGATAATGATGTAGCAATGACCAAACATCCTACTTATGCTTTCGAAATACCTTTCCCCTAACAAAAATCAGAACTCCTTGGAGTATTGGCTGATTGTGGATCTAGGAA
Source organism: Lynx rufus (assembly GCF_022079265.1). Lineage (NCBI taxonomy): Eukaryota > Metazoa > Chordata > Mammalia > Carnivora > Felidae > Lynx > Lynx rufus. The sequence goes on along the minus strand of NW_025814867.1, from coordinate 6,263,214 downwards.
GAGTAATATAAACGTGACCCTAGGAAATCCTGAACCAAAAAACAAGGAAGTAACCAAAGACTAACGCATTCATGTCAAAAGGACATAGGAATAAGCTTAAAGGGAGTCCTAATGACAAAATTTTGGATGACCTGAGCATCCAAAGAAGAGAGTAAAACTACATTGAAAGACACTAAATATATAAAATTCCTTGTGTCTATGATGACACTCAAAAAAAAATGAAAGCCTTACCCAACAGGAAAAAGGAAAAAAACAAATAAACCCTATTTGCTACCACTGGAGGTGAGTATTAAATCAACTCTTTACTCTGAAAATTAATACTGAAAAAAAAATCAATTATTTATCTTGCATTTTTAGTAGGAACCACAATACAGATTACCCAAAGAGCTCCAGTTAATGAGGTAAAGTTCCTTTACACAGAACAATGCCAAGTTTACAAATGTAAAAGAAAGGATGCAATGAGAAAAGTCACCATTCTGCAATCCTTGACAGAATAATTAATTCAAACAAGGACTGTGAATGGATGCTAAAATCATTAAAGGAAAGAGTAAGGGGGGAGGGGTGCCTGAGTGGCTCAGTTAGTTAAGCAACTGACTCTGGGTTTCGGCTCAGGTCATGATCTCACGGTTGGTGGGACTGAGTCCCACATAGGGCTCTGTGCTGACAGTGCAGAACCTGCTTGGGATTCTCTCTCTCTGCCCCTCCCCTGCTCATGCCCTCTCTGTCTGTCTGTCTGTCTGTCTGTCTGTCTCTCTCTCTCTCTGCTTGGGATTCTCTTTCTCTGCCCCTCCCCTGCTCATGCCCTCTCTCTCTCTCTCTCTGTCTCTCTGTCTCTCTCTCTCTGTCTCTCTCTCTCTCTTGCTGTCTCCAAAATAAACACATAAACTTTAAAAAATGGGGAAAAAAAAAAAAAGGTGGGGAACTGGATACTCTCAGTGCCCAAGTATCACCTCACAGATTACTCGCTAGCTGCAAAGGGGAACAAGTTAACTTTTCCATGGTGAGGTCTGGCTATCAAAATCTCAAGCAATCAAAAGTCACATCACCATTAAAGATATAACCAGAAAGCAACGCTTCCTGGTGTGATGCACTATGAACACAGCATCACCCACAAAATACTGTCCAAAAATTTCGAACTTACATCGAATCAAGCCTTTGGGTCCAATTTTTAATTTGTAAGAAAGCAAGGGAAACAAATCGAGTTAAATATCACCAGGAAGAAATAACCAGATAAATCCAAAATGCGGGTCATTCCATAAGAAGTTACTGCCAGACCCTTGACCAGAACCTTCAACAAGTTGCTGTCATGGCACAAAGGAAGCTGTGGGGAACCATCAGAGACGGAGTGAGGCTTCAGAGGCATGGCGACCAAATGCAACGTGTGAAACCTGTCTCCGCTCATACCCTCCCATCTTTAGCAGATACTAAGTCCTCAGCATCTCCTCAAATGCCAATGTGCACGAAAACCAAACCAGGAAAAAACCAACCGGATATTTTTATTACCTTTCCAACCAACGGAAGTTAGCGTTTCACCATACCCTACTCACCTCCACTTAGCAGCTTCATGACTAGCCACAGCTCATCTTTTACCACAAAAGACGTGTAGTAAGACACAATATTAGGATGATGGCACTGACTCATGGCTTGAATTTCTTTCTACAAGGAAGAGAAAATATGATTAATTTATTATACGCAAGCCTGAAACAACACTACAAGTGAGTGAATTCAGATTTGTAAATCCAAGACTGGCTTAAACCTCTGTGAGATCTCCATGGCTCTGACCTCCTTGAGAGGAGTTAAACGAAAAAAAACCCTCAGTTTCCCTCAGTCCATTCTGACTAGTCATTCCACTCATAATCTTTGAAACTAGAAACATGCACTACTTATCACAGCCTCACACAACACCGCAAAGGCCTCCGTGGGGACACACATTGTTACTTCAAGGTGCTCTTGAAAAAGCATCTTGGGAAATTTGGTTTTACAGCCATAGAGCATAATGACTAATAAACAGAGGGTGGTTTTTGTTTTGTTTTGCTTGTCTTAAAGTGTCTTTATTCTGTTTTTAAAATGTATTTTTATTATTGAAAGATAGTTGAAATACAATGTTGTATTAGTTCTAGGTATACAACACAGTGACTTGACAATTCTATACGTTACTCACTGCTCACCACGGTAAGTGTGGTCACCATACAATGTTATTGTAATATTATTGACTATATTCTCCATGCTGGACTTTCCATCTCTGTGACTTAGTTATTTATAACTGGAAGTTTATATCTCTCAATCTCCTTTATCTAGCTCACCCATCACCCTGCGCCCCCACAGTGAGATTGTTCTCTGTATTTAGCAGTCTGTTTTTTGTTTGTTCTCGTTTCGTTAGATTCCACATGCAAGTGAAATCATACGGTATTTGCTTTTCTTTGTCTGACCTACTTCACTTAATATAGTACCCTCTAGGCCCATCCACGTTGCCACAAATGGCAGGACTCCACTATTTTTTATGTCTGAGTAGTATTCCACTATGTGTGTGTCTGTGTAAAAATCACATCTTTTTTATCCATTCATCTGTAGATGGACACTTGGGTTGCTTCCAAATCTTGGCTATGGTAAGTAATGCTGCAATAAACACAGGGGTGCAAATACCTTCTCAAATTAGTATTTTCATTTTTAGGCGGTAAATACCCGGTAGTGGAATAATTACTAGATCATATGGTAGTTCTATTTTTAATTTTTTGAGAAGCCTCCATACTGTTTTCCACAGTGGCTATATCAGTTTGAATTCCCAGTAGTACACGAGGGTTCCTTCCCTTTTCTCCACATCCTCACCAACACTTGTTATTTCTTGTCTTTTTCATTTTAGCCATTCTGACAGGTGTGAGGTGGTTTTGATTTGCATTTCCCTGATGATGAGTGATGTTGAGCATTTTTCATGTGCCTGCTGGTCATCTGTAGGTCTTCTTTGGGAAAATGTCTATTCAGGTAGAGGTTCCTTTTTGGTTTGTGCGTTTTATTTTGAAAATATCGTTTCATCCCATTTTTGTGAATTAATTAACAATTCCCACTCTGAAAAGAAATCTCCTGAAGCAGGACAAGGTCATAAACTAAATCCAAAGTAGAAACCTGAGCACCCTCTAAGTTTATCTACAACCTTGGGGTTATGCATTTAAATTAGGCTGGGTGAGATAAAATGCCTCATATAGCCCTGAGTGCTCTGGGCCCTGCCTACCTCTCCAGTCTCAATCCTACTCCCTTCACTGACCCTACCCCAAAATACCCTCTAGAATCCAGCCACGGTAAACTTCAGGTGAGCACGCTTCTTCAACCATGGATATTTAACCCTATTGTTCCCTATGCCTCAAATAGACTTCCATCATTATTTTAGCCTAGCTAAAAATGCCAATTCTTCCTTCTGATCTAGCCAAAATATCATTTCCACCAGTTCCCCAAGGTTGCTTCCAAACTCCCTGTGTATCTCTTTGCATCACAGCCCATATGTACTGGATAGTGCATTGGGTGCTTACTTATCTGTTCCTCCCTGGTGGACTGAGAGCTCCTGAAAGCAAGTACTTCCAAAAGTGGATCCCTAAATGCAAGCTGGTGCATATTACACACACACACACACACACACACACACACACACACACACACACACTGGGCTATTAGCCTAAAAAAGAATGACATCTTGCCATTTGCAATAACATGGATGGCCCTAGAGGGTATAATGGCCAAGTGAAATATGTCAGAGGAAGACAACATATGATTTCACTCATACACAGAATTTAAGAAACAAAATCAAGAAAATAGACAGACAAAAAAACAGACTCTTAAATACAGAGAACAAATTGGTGGTTGCCAAAGGGGAAGTGTGGGGGGGGGTGAAATAGATAAAGGGAATTAAGAGTGTACTTATCGTGAGCACTGAGTATTGTACAAAATTGTTGAATCGTTATACTGTACTCCTGAAACTAATATATAACAGTGTTTGTTAATTATACTTGAATGTTTAAAAATCCACACAAAAAAGTAGATTCCCTAAACACTGCAGAACTTATCATATTATATAGTAACTGCTTATTTATTTTTCTGTATCCTTCACAAAACTTTAAGCTCAATGAAAGCTAAGACTCTGTATTCGTGGCACTTAACACTGTGCCTGGCACACAGTACACCTTCAACAAATATTTATCGAATGAATTAAATATTATTTTATACAACTTTTTACTTATTCAATTACTGTACTTGCCCTATGCCCTTGGTCTTTGTACAGTAGAACCAATTGTGTAAAAGTTGCCCATAGGCTCTGATTCAAAAGCAGTGCTCTGTGAACCTTAGTTTTTCTTATCGTTTCTATTTGAATGTAAATTCCTTTATAGCAAGGACCTTGCCGTACGCATTTTTCCAACCTCCAAAGTCATCAGCACAGTCTTCTGTACTAAAACCTAAGTAAAACTAAAGTCAGCACCTGCCTGTTGACATAGTGCTATGAAGATTAAAGTAGATGAGAAGTACATATGAGAGGGAATATACAGGACAACATATATTGCCAGCAAGTTGTAAAGATAGCACGTTACAAGAATCCTCTGGAAAGAACAATGAAGGTAGGCAAGAAGTCCTTGCAAAGGAGGTAAGAACAAGGTTTAGTGCGGTAGGATATAGGGAAACGACAGCAGTAGGTGAGAGGCACACACCACACAAAAGATGAAATTCGCCAAGACGTATTTTAGGATGCAACGAGTAAACCTGTCTAAGGCAAGCAGTTCATGCTTTCAACAGACATTTACCAATGTGCCAGGCACAGTGCTAGGTGCTTGACTATGAGGGTGAGCCCTCATGAAACTTACAGTCGAGTGAAGAAGTCAGACCAATACTAATTTAACAACACACAATGATAGTTTGATAGGAGAAGTACTAGATACTATGTGATTTCACTGGAGAGGCCAATTACCAAAAAATAGGAGTGATAATCAGGGATGGCTTCCTGTAAGTTTTACAGGTTTGATTGTTGAGTTACTTGGGACCGTATCATAAAGGACTGTGTAAGTGTGTTCAAGAATTCAGGCTTCATCATGGGGCGCCTGGGTGGCGCAGTCGGTTAAGCGTACGACTTCAGCCAGGTCACGATCTCGCGGTCCGTGAGTTCGAGCCCCGCGTCAGGCTCTGGGCTGATGGCTCAGAGCCTGGAGCCTGCTTCCATTCTGTGTCTCCCCCTCTCTCTGCCCCTCCCCCGTTCATGCTCTGTCTCTCTCTGTCTCAAAAATAAATAAAATGTTAAAAAAAATTAAAAAAAAAAATTCAGGCTTCATCTTAACAGCAAAGGGAAGGCATCAGAGGTTTAACTATATATGCCATTTCATAAAAACACTCTAGCTACAATTAGAAAATAAGTGTGGGAAGGCGAGACTAGAGGCAATGATACTGCTTAAGGCTGTTGCTATGACCTGGGTGAGGGACAATGGTGGCCTGAAAAATTATAAATAACTAGTTACTCGGTTTGGGTATTTACACTGTGGTTATGTTACTGTCAGGAGAACCTGGGTGAACAGCATACAGGAACTTTCTGTACTTCTTTTGCAACTCTTCTAGAAGTTTAAAACTATCTCAAAATATAGTTTTAGGGGTGCCTGGGTGGCTTAGTCCGTTGAGCGTCCAGCTCTTGATTTCGGCTCAGATCACGATCTCCGGGTTCATGAGACTGAGGCCAGGATCAGGCTCTGGGCTGACAATGTGGAGGCTACTTGGGATTCTCTCTCTCCGCCCTCCCCCGACTTGTGCACATGTTCTCTCTCTCTCAAAATAAACATCTAAAAATAATTTTAAAAAACAGAATGCTGGGGCGCCTGGGTGGCGCAGTCGGTTGAGCGTCCGACTTCAGCCAGGTCACGATCTCGCGGTCCGTGAGTTCGAGCCCCGCGTCAGGCTCTGGGCTGATGGCTCAGAGCCTGGAGCCTGCTTCCGATTCTGTGTCTCCCTCTCTCTCTGCCCCTCCCCCGTTCATGCTCTGTCTCTCTCTGTCCCAAAAATAAATAAACGTTGAAAAAAAAAAATTTAAAAAAAAAAATTAAAAAAAAAACAGAATGCTAAAAAAAAATAAGTGGCAATATGAATGGAAAGACAGGGAGGAGTCAAGAGCTATGCTGAAGAAGTATAAACCATAGGACTTGGTGACTCACTGGATGAGGGAGGTAAGACAGTGTGACAATTCATGCACAGAGTTGGGGTCAAACTGTCCAATGTCTTAAGCTGAAACTAAGGGTTACTCTGGGGGGTGGGGGGGGTGGGCAGGGACAGCTCACAAAGGGTCTTCTAACAGGAGGCTATCAGAGAACCATCAAATTCAAAAACCGAAAGGGCCTTAAAGATTTCTTTCCTTCTCGTCTATTCCTTTAAGGGGTAGGAGGGAGGGTTCCTTTATCTTATCTCCCACTGAAATCATCCTTTTCCCTTTCAGTTCAATTTTAGTATATGTGCTGCCGAAGCGAGCACCTTTTCCCTTTCAGTTCAAAAGGAAGAATACGTATGTAAGTGTTTTGCAAGAGTGCTATATTCCTGACTCAATTTTCCCAGTGGCTCCCTTCCACATCAAAACGAATTCCACCCCCCTACTGAAAGTGCTTTCTTGACAGTCCCATTACCTGCTGCTGCCACAGCTTTTGTGTGGACTTTGTTCTCCACCGGAAGCTCTCAAGTATTGCTTAATGATCACTTTTCATCCCTGGAACGCATCTCCATTTGTAACATTTACTCCTGATTTTCTGATTACCCCAATGCAAGCAGTTTTCATCTGTTTCACACCATTCAGTCAGGCCCCCAAGTGATGTTAAGTTATTCACTCATACAGAGTGAACACAATAAAGTCCCTGCCCTCATGGAATGCTCAATATGAAACAAACAATTCTTCCATCTATCGAATGTCTGAGCAGGGGACACTTGGGTGACTCAGTTGGTTAAGCGTCCAGCTCTTGGTTTTGGCTCCGGTCATGATCTCGTGGCTCTTGAGTTTGAGTCCCGCATCAGGCTCTGCGCTGACGGTGTGGAGTCTGCTTGGAATTAGGTCAGATCTCTCTGACCCTCTGCTGTTCTCTCTCTCTCTCTCTCTCTCAAAATAAATAAATAAACTTTAAAAAATAAATAAAATAAAATAAAATAATAAAATGTCTAGGGAATGTGCCTTCCTTTCCATTATTACTGTCACTGCCTGAATTTAGAATCTTAATACCTCTTTGTATGGCCCAGTGTACCTCAAATTATGGGCTGCAACCCACATGGGCCAGGAAACAAACTTAAGTAGGTAATGTTAGAAACAAAAAAAGAAATAGAAAATCAGTGTGTGTCCCACATAATATAATTAAAATTATGTTATGAAAACGTTTCAGGGATATTAATATTTATGAATATATACATAAAAAGAATTCTTTCCCAACTCTACATCCCTGCCTACTAAGGTTTCTATCTCTGTTCAAAGTATCCCCCAGCTCTGGTGGGCCAGTACACAAACATCTTCACGGAGGTCTCCATTTTTGTAACCAGGAGGATGCCTCCTCTCTTACTTCAAAGTACTTAATACCTCTTCCAGGTGTTTGTCATGCTTGGCCTTGTATAGGACACAAGAGTCTTAACTTTTTTTTTTCCCCCCAAATAGGCTTCATGCCCAGGGACTTGAACTCATGACCAAGTTCATCGCAGGACTTGAACTCATGACCAAGACCTGTGCTGAGATCAAGAGTCAGACACTTAACCGACTGAGCCGGCCAGGCATCCCAAGAGTTTTAACTCTTCAACTGGATTGTGAGCCTCCTAGTAGATAGAAAGACATTTTAAGTCTCTTCATGTTCCCCTCAAGTGTTTGTCCAATGAATCTAGTCCTAGTATCTACCAGAAAAGAGAAAAAGCTCAAAATACTGCATAGTGTGCCTGTGAATATCATCTCTGGAGAAAATGAATGTAGTAAAATTTGACAGCTGATTTCCCAATCACACTTAGCAAAGGCTGTCAGACAAGAAAACATTTTGACAAAAGAAAGGAGCGCTATACTGCCTCCTCACTGATAACTGTCACACAGGCACGCACCTATAATCTGATTCGCGTCAGCACCCTTTCTACGTTATTGTAAAGATAATTTTGAAAAAAAAAATTAAAAATCACAACACCAAAAGTTTGGTATGTTGATCTAAAAGATTTTTAGCTCCTTATCAGGGAAATACAAATCAAAACCACACTCAGGTATCACCTCACGCCAGTCAGAGTGGCCAAAATGAACAAATCAGGAGACTATAGATGCTGGAGAGGATGTGGAGAAACGGGAACCCTCTTGCACTGTTGGTGGGAATGCAAATTGGTGCAGCCGCTCTGGAAAACAGTGTGGAGGTTCCTCAGAAAATTAAAAATAGACCTACCCTATGACCCAGCAGTAGCACTGCTAGGAATTTATCCAAGGGATACAGGAGTACTGATGCATAGGGGCACTTGTACCCCAATGTTCATAGCAGCACTCTCAACAATAGCCAAATTATGGAAAGAGCCTAAATGTCCATCAACTGATGAATGGATAAAGAAATTGTGGTATATATACACAATGGAATACTATGTGGCAATGAGAAAAAATGAAATATGGCCTTTTGTAGCAACGTGGATGGAACTGGAGAGTGTGATGCTAAGTGAAATAAGCCATACAGAGAAAGACAGGTACCATATGGTTTCACTCTTATGTGGATCCTGAGAAACTTAACAGAAGGCCATGGGGGAGGGGAAGGGGAAAAAAAAAAAAGAGGTTAGAGAGGGAGAGAGCCAAAGCATAAGAGACTCTTAAAAACTGAGAACAAACTGAGGGTTGATGGGGGGTGGGAGGGAGGGGAGGGTGGGTGATGGGTATTGAGGAGGGCACCTTTTGGGATGAGCACTGGGTGTTGTATGGAAACCAATTTGTCAATAAATTTCATATATATAAAAAAAAAAAAAGATTTTTAAGATAAACTTAAAGGGCTTCTCGACTCTCAGAAACAGAGCCCTTCTCACTCAGATCTCAGCTCCTGACCCTACAAATACCACACATAAATCCAACATTCTTTATATTCCCGATGTTTCTTCAGGCTTTGGTGGGACCTTACTTGTTTGCGCCCCAAAAAAGCCAATTATCTTAAATGTGCTTTACTACAAGTCACTCTCCTCCTCCCTTCACTTATTTGTCAAATATATTAAATACTATATTTGCAATCTAAAGCTTATTGGACTAGGTGGGCAAAATGATGGAGATCTAACCTATTTCTTTTTTTTTTTTTTCTCATTAAACTTTCGTTTTAGTGGGTCTCAAAATTCTGTGACAGATTTTTGGCCAAATTGTTTCCATTAAAAAGTACTGATTTTAAAAACTAGTAACTTAAAACTGCCACACACACACAAAACAAATGGTCCACAAAACATTCTCCTTTCCTTCTGAAGGTTTTACGATGCATTGCTGTCATTAACCAGTCGTTTACTATTCAACTTAAATGGCCAACGGACACAAACAGTTTTGAGACCGTTCTTCCACCACTGATTAAGACTGGGGTGGCAGGTATTGGGGATAATATTCATTTAGCCTTCTGAGCTTTCTGGAAGAGTTGGTGACTCTGCCAGCTCCAGCTGCCTTCTCGTCCACCGCTTTGATGACACCCCCAGCAACCGTCTGTCTCATGTCACCAACAGCGAACAGCCCAGAGGAGGACAATCAGAGAAGCTCTCGACACCCATGGGCGTGCCAGGAACCATATCAACGATGGCAGCATCACCAGATTTCAAGAACTCAGGACCATCTCCCAGCTTTTTTCCAGAATGACGGTCCATCTTCTCCTTCAGCTCAGCGAACTTGCGGGCGACGTGAGCTGTGTGACAGTCCAGCACAGGTGCATATCCGGCATTGACCTGGCCTGGATGGTTCAGGATAATCACCAGAGCTGGGAGGCCAGCTGCTTCCATTGGTGGGTCATTTTTGCTGTCACCAGCCACACTGCCACGACGAACATCTTTGACAGATACGTTCTTGACACTGAGGCCCACGTTGTCCCCAGGAAGAGCCTCACTCAAAGCTTCATGGTGCATTTCAACAGACTTTACTTCAGTTGTAACACTGACTGGAGAAAAAGTGACCATCAGGCCTGCCTTAAGGACACCGGTCTCCACTCGACCCACAGGGACAGCACCAATGCCACCAATTTTGTAGACATCCTGGAGGGGCAGACGCAAGGGCTTGTCAGTTGGACGAGCAGGTGGCAGAACGCAATCCAGAGCTCCAAGCAGCGTGGTTCCACTGGCATTGCCACTCTACCCTTAACTTTCCATCCCTTGAACCAATGGCATGTTAGCACTTGGTTCCAGCACGCTGTCACCATTCCGACCAGAAATTGGCACCAATGCTACGGTGTCGGGGTTGTAGCCAATTTCCTCTATGTAGCCGCTGACTTCCTTAACGATTTCCTCGTATCTCTTCTGGCTGTAGGGGGGGGCTCAGTGGAATCCATTTTGTTACACCGACAAGAAGTTGTTTTACACCCAGTGTGTAAGCCAGAAGGGCATGCTCACGGGTCTGCCCCTTCTTGGAGATACCTGCTTCAAGTTCGCCTGAGAGGTGCCTGTAATCATATTTTTGATAAAGTCTCTGAGTCCCAGGGCATCAGTGATGGTCATGTAGAACTTGCTGCTCTCAAACTTCCCCAGGGAGATACCAATGGTGACACCACGTTCACGTTTGGCTTTGTTTCTCCAAGACCCAGGTATACCTGAAGGAACCCTTTCCCATCTCAGCAGCCTCCTTCTCAAATTTTTTGATAGTTCTTTTGTCAATCCCACCACATTTGTAGATCAGATGACCAGTAGCGGTTGACTTGCCCGAACCTACGTGTCCAATGACGACGATGTTGATATGAGTCTTTTCCCATTTTGGTTTAGGTTCAGTGGTGGTTTTCACGACACGTGTGTTCTGGAGGCAAACCCATGGCGAAAAAGCTAACCTATTTCTTTTACCAAGCTATGCCAAACACACATTCCTCTACAAGTAAGGCCCTAGTGTTAATAGACAAATATTTCTTTCAAGATGTCAAACATCTGAGAACAGATGTTCTACTTTTGAAGCAAGATTATTTAGTTAGCATTATGTGAAGTAGAAAACGATAGACCTGACTCAGAAAGACCTGATTTTTAATCCGGACCCTGTCACTTATCGTAGGATTTACTTCCTTCATCTAAAATGTAGCTACTACCTGTCTCATGGGAGGCATTTAGGAGGGTAAAGTACACTTAAGTGCCTATCACTGAAAAGATGTTTGCTATTATGGTCATATGAACACAGTCAAGTTATTTAAACTTTGAACTTTCATTTCTTTAATCATAAAGTAATAAATAATAAGACTTTCATTCACCTCTAAGCTCTCCTTAAGGGTTATGTAAAGTAACTGACAAATGATACAAATTCATACGGGGCTTCTCAAATTCCAGTCTTAATTATATAGGGTACAAATTTTGTTTCTCCTCAAGGGGCACCTGCGTGGTTCAGTCAGCTAACTGTCTGACGTTAGCTCGGGTCATGATGTCACAGTTTGTAAGTTCGAGTCCCGCATCAGGCTTTCCACTGTCAGAGCCCATTTCAGATCCTTTGTCCCTCTCTCTCTGCCCCTCACAGGTGCTATCTCTCTCTCTCTCTCTCTCTCTCTCAAAAATTAACATTAAAAAAAAAAATTGTGTTTCCTCAAAAGAATTAGTTTACGATTTATAGCCTTTTTGTGTGATCACTGCAGTTCAATATCCAAATGATGCCCTAAGGGGTTGCGGACATCCGTAAATCGAAGATCACTGTGTAGGATTTCCAGCAGCATCTCCCTTCAAGTGTATGTTCTCTCACCAGAGAGGCTCAAGATCATACCAGAAACTTTCTTTTTCAGCTTCTGCTCATACATTACCAACTCCTAAAGAAATGCATCTGTTTCCTCTGCTGAAAGTTCAATGTGTAATTCTATTATCCCTTTTCCTTTTATTCCAGTCTTCCCTAATACTCAGTGCAGGTTACACCAGAAATTAAATCCAGTCTGGGAGCGGAAAGACTTCTGGACTGGCAGATCATCCCAGGCCTAACTCCTGTCTTTCTATCACTAACTGCACATGATCTTAGACAAATACTTAAGAAAATAACAATATTAGTTCACATTTGCATGGCAGTTTATAGTTTTCAGGTACTGGGTCATTTGATCCTCAAGAAAAACCTCACGAAGTACACAAAACAGATATTATTATTTCCATTTTAAGCCAAAGAAACTGAGGATTTACAAAGTGAAATGATCTGAAAATCTACCTCATGTCTTATTGCTGAAACTGACTACACACCCACAGCTCTGGGTGTCGGGGCTCATAAAAGAAGTACAAAACAATCTCTGTGTGACTAGCTTTTAATGCCACCGAACATCTCTTGTAGCTACTAATCCTTGAGTCTCCCTTTCCTCTCTTTTTCCCCAGCCTTTGGAGAAGGCAATGCTGCTTGGGGGTCATTCTGCCTCTCACCTTGCATCAATGGTCAGAATGCAGACTGGTACCATGTTCCTGGGAGGCCAAAGCCTTTTCAAGCATATTCCACTCAACCCAGGTATCATAACTGCATGATACCAGCATGATACTAGTTTAAGGAAAGAGACGAGTAAGGAAGCAAGGTTTATAACAATAAAAAAGAGAAAAAAATTGTCCAATACCAGAAATAAGTTAAATAAAATGTGGTCTACCTACGTAATGGAAAAGCACACACATACTGAAAAGCATTTTAATTCATAGAGACACAGAAAAATTTGATTAAATTTTCAATGAAAAGAACAAGTAGATGGCTACATTATCATAAAAATACAAAGGTATTTAAATGTACACAGTCTAAAAAACTATATAGCAAGTATTAATCTCAGAATGAGAGGATTACAACTAATTTTTTTGTTTCCCTGGATTTTTATAAATTTTACAATAAACAGTACTTAATTTATAATATTTTACTTATTTTACAAATTTACAAAAAACATTACTTAACCTTTTTTTTAGAAAAGCAATAAAAAAATTTCTGGTTATTTTTCACTCCAACACGAATATACATAGAAGTGTATTTCTCCAAGTAATAAATAGGAGATGTGCATACCAGGAGTTCATCCATGCTAGTCTGACATTTCTCAAGGTTTATCCGTTTGATTGCCACTTTCTCCTTTTTAGGGGCACAGTACGCTGCCTGGACCACAGCCGTTGCTCCGCTCCCTAAAGATAAACACATAAATGAGTAAATGAATAGATGAATAGATAAGAACATGACATTTCTAATTCCCACACAATTTAACAAGAGAATAATCCTTATCTTGTTCCTACACTCAACAACAGATGACACCCTAAAAAGCAGGGTGTCAATAAAAGCAAAGGCCTTTGACCATTTCATAGAATTGCTAACAAATATTGGCAGGGAGGAAGAATCAAAAGGCTACAGGTCCAGTTCCTGAGTATGATGGCACAGGCTCACATTTCCCTGCTCCTCTCTTCTGAATACAACTGAATACCCTAGAAAGAATTCATCAGACAATCATAAGATGACCCTAAAAGTAGAAGGTGGATGAGCCAGGGGCCTTGGGGTGTGAGGAAAAGCACCACTGTGAGTTCATTGGGTTTTCCTCTTATCTCCCATATATCCATGGCTGGGCACAAGAACAGCCTGAAACCCGGAACCACCAACACAGACGGACAAACAAGAAAATCTTGCTTTTTGGCCAAAGACTGTGAAGGGGGAAGCTTAGCAGAGACCTAGAGGGAAGACAGACTCCCCAGTCCTTATCCCGGACAGTGGAGGATCCCCAGTCATCACAGCATCAGCATCAGCAGGGTCTCCACCCCAGCCCCAGACAGAAGCAGACCAGATTTGCCCCACCTGGGGCAATGTCCAGGCAATCTGCCCCTAGCAGTAGCAGAGATGGGGACCCACACCCACCAGTCAGCGCAAGCAGCACCTGTAGAGATCGAGCAGGACTTCCTGTGATGCCAGAATAATAAAGAAGAGAAGAGCAATGCAGAGCTCTGAAAACTAAATTATCATAGGAATTACCCAGCTCACAAAAGCAGGCCAGAGGGGGTATAGCTCAGCGGTAGAGCATTTGATCGCACAAAAGCAGGCCAGGACCTACACACTAAACCTAAATGGAGTTATTGCCTACTAAAACAGAAGACTTAAACAGGATCAAGAGTTGCCTCATATTAATATCGTAAATGCCCAGGATAACATTTTTTTTTAAATCGCACACCAAGAATCAGGAAAAACACACCTGAATGAGAGAGAGAACCACACTGATGTCAACACCAAAGTGAATCACAATTTGGAGTTATCCGACAAAAATGTTAAAGCAGTCATCATAAAAATGCTTCGATAAACAATTAAGAATTCCCCTAAATAAAAAAATAGAAAATTTTAGCAAAGAATCAGAAGTTATTTTTTTAAAACTACCAAATGGAAATTATGTGTACAACTGAAATATGCAATTTCCAAAATAAAAAAGTGCTGGATAGGCTTAATAGTACCTATTAGATACTAATTAGATACTAATAGATGATGGAGGACAAATTTGGTGAACTTGAGGACAAGAGCAATAGGATACTCAATCTAAACAACAGAGAGAAAACGGACTGAAAAAAAAACAAAAAGAAAGAAAAAGAGAAAGAATAGAAGCTCAGGGAACAGTGGATAATAACAAAAAATCTAATGTCCATGTGGTAGGTAGAATAATGGTCCCCCACAAAGTGTCCATGTCCTAATCTTTGAAACCTGTGAATGTTACCTTATATGGCAAGAATATTACGTGTTATTATGTTAAATTAAGGATGAAAAGATGACCCTGGATAATCTGGGTGGGCCCAATGTAATTATAAGGGTCTTTCTTTATAAGAGGGAGGCAGGAGAGTCAGAGTCAGAGAAGAAGAGATAACGGAAGCAGAGGTCAGAATGATGGGACCACGAGCCAAGGAGCAGGTACTGATATATGTAACAGCATGGCTAACCTTGAAACCATTATGCTGTGTGAAATAAACCAATCAAAATTGTATGACTCCATTTATATGAAATGTCCAAATCAGGCAAATCCATACAGAAAATATATTACTAGTTGCCAGGGGCTAGGAAAAGAAGACAATGAAAGTTACTGCTTAAGAGGAACAGGATTCTTTCTGGGATAATGAAAAATGTTCTGGCTTTAGACAGAGGTTGCAAAATCCTGTGACTATACGAAAAAAACCCACTGAAATGCATACTTTTAAAATGGTGGGTTTTGGGGCACCTGGGTGGTTCAGTGGGTTAAACGTCTGACTCTTGGTTTCAGCTCAGGTTGTGATCTCAAGATTCATGATACCGAGGGGCGCCTGGGTGGCTCAGTCGGTTGAGCGGCCGACTTCGGCTCAGGTCGTGATCTCGCGTGATCTCGCGTGAGTTCGGGCCCCGCGTCGGGCTCTGTGCTGAAAGCTCAGAGCCTGGAGCCTTTTTCAGATTCTGTGTCTCCCTCTCTCTGACCCTCCCCCGTTCATGCTCTGTCTCTCCCTGTCTCAAAAATAAATAAAACGTTAAAAAAAAATAAAAACGTTAAAAAAAAAAAGATTCATGATACCGAGTCCGAATCAGGCTCCATGTTGACAGCATGGAGCCTGCTTGAGATCCCCGCCCCCCGCCTCTCTCTCTCTCCCCACACCCTCTTTCTGCCCCTCCCCACTGGCACAAGTGTGTTCTCTCTCTCTCTCAAAATAAATAAACATTAAAAAATAAATAAATAAAAAATAAATAAAATGGTGGATATTGTTATGTGACTTCTACCTCAAATTTATAAAAAAGAGAATACCACAAACAACTTTTGCTCATAATTCCACACTTTAGAAAAAATGGGCCAATTCTTTGAAAACAACTATCAAAACTCAGCCAAGATGAACTAGATAACCTGAATAATAGTAACCCTATTAAAGAAATCAAATTTGTAATCGAAAAGTTCTTAAAAATCCCCAGAACTTTACCAAACACTGACAAAAGAATTAACAGTCATTTTACATGTTTTCTAGAAATGGAAGAAGTGGGAACACCTCGCAACCCATTTTATGAAACCAGTCGTTACCAATACCAAAACCAGACAAGGACATCAAAGAATTAAGAAAACTACAGACCAATGTCTCTCATGAACTTAACTGTAAAATCCTTAACAAAATATTAACACATTGAATCCAAAATAGCTAATGCACCACAACCAAGCACCATGTATTCCAGGTATGTGAGGCTGATGACACATTATGAAAGAAAAAGAAATCACTGCAACACATTATATCGACAAGCCAAAGGGGGAAAAAAATCATGTATCAACTGACACAGGAAAACATCCTTAAAAAATTCAACACCATTCATAATAAAAGGCTCTCAGCAAACTAGGAAGAGGGGAGCTTCTTCAACCTCATAAAGAACACCTACAAAAAACCTTACAGCAAACAACATACTTAATGGTGAATGACTGAATACTTCTGAACTGGGAAAAAGGCAAGGCTGTCCATTCTCATCACTCTTAGGCAACACAGTACTAGATACCCATAATTATAAAGGAAGAAAAAGAAATAAAAAGCACCCAAGTTGGAAAAGAAGAAATAAAACTGCCCTTATTTTAGATGACATGATTGTCTATAAAGAAAACCCCAAGAAATCTAGAAGCTCCTAGAACTTGTAAGACAGTTTAGCAAGGTTGCCAAAAAAAAAAAAAAAAAAAAAAATCAACACAAGAAACCAACCCCATTTCCATATGTGAACAACAAATAAGTGGAAACCTGTTCCCCCAAAATGAAATACTGTATGAATGAAATGGTATAAATCCAACAAAATATGAAGAGGATCTGTATGCTGAAAATACACACAATAGAACAAAGAACCAAGAAATAGATTTACACAAATAAGCCCTGCTGATTTTTTTTTTTTAATTCACCTCCAAATTAGTTAGCACATAGTGCAACAGTGATTTCAGGAGTAGATTCCTTAATGCCCCTTACTCATTGAGCCCATCCCCCCTCCCACAACCCCTCTAGTAACCCTCTGTTTGTTCTCTATATTTAAGAGTCTCTTCTGTTTTGTCCCCCTCCCTGTTTTTATATTATTTTTGTTTCCTTTCCCTTATGTTCATCTGTTTTGTCTCTTTAAGTCCTCATATGAGTGAAGTCATATGATTTTTGTCTTTCTCTAATTTCACTTAGCATAATACCCTCCAGTTCCATCCACGTAGTTGCAAATGGCAAGATTTCATTCTTTCTCATTGCCAAACAGTATTCCATTGTGTATATATACCACATCTTCATTCATCCATCGATAGACATTTGAAGCCCCACTGATTTCTGACAAAGGTGCAAAAGCAATTCATTGGAGATGGATAACCTATCAGAATGGCTTAACAAAAATGTTTTTTTAAAGTGATTAATCACTTTATTATTATTGATATTATTATCAGTATTATCATTAATAATATTAGTAGTAGTATTAACCAGGGTGCCTAGGTGGCTCAGTCGATTAAGTGTTCGACTCTTGATTTTGGCTCAGGTCGTGATCTCAGTTTGTGAGATCAAGCCCCACATCGGGCTCTGTGCTGACAGCACGGAGCCTGCTTGGGATTTCTTTCTCTCCATCTCTCTCTGCCCCTCCCCTGTTCGTGCTCGCTCTCTCAAAATACATAAACATTAAAAAAAATAAATAAAACAAATAAAGTGATAACAGTAAATGCTGGTGAGGACGTGATGAAACTGGATCATTCCTACACTGCTAATGATTAATACAAAAAAAAAAAAAAAAACAACAAACCATGGTACAGTCACTCTGGAGAATAGTTTGGCCGTTTCTTTTAAAACTGAAAGTGGACTTGTACAACTCAGCATTTTCACGTTTGGGTATTTATCTCACAGAAATAAAAACAGATGTTCACACAGAAACCTACATATAAATGTTCATAGCAGCTTTATTCATAATAGCCTCAAACTGGAAACTACCCAAATATCCTTCAACAGGTGAACGGTTAAACAAACTATGGTACACCCATAGAGAGAAATACTACTCAGCAATAAATACGAACAAGATATTAATATGCACATTACGTGGATGAACCTCAAGGGCATTACGCTGAGTAAAAAAAGCCACTTTCAAAGAGTTACATATTTTATGACTCCACTTATAACAAATAAGTACAGTACACATATAACTAGGAAACTGAGTAAGTTTATTGGATTGTTAAAATATATATATATATGCCTAGGCTTATTAAATTTTTTTTTTCAACGTTTATTTATTTTTGGGACAGAGAGAGACAGAGCATGAACGGGGGAGGGGCAGAGAGAGAGGGAGACACAGAATCGGAAACAGGCTCCAGGCTCTGAGCCATCAGCCCAGAGCCTGACGCGGGGCTCGAACTCACGGACCGCGAGATCGTGACCTGGCTGAAGTCGGACGCTTAACCGACTGCGCCACCCAGGCGCCCCTGCCTAGGCTTATTAATAAGATAATCTTCAAACACCATTCACACAATGTCATTCATCAAATCACTAAACCACAGCAGCTACTTAATACTGTACCACTTGATAACTGAACAGGCTGTTTTTCTGTGCCCCAGATGAAATTTAATTATCCCCATGTCCATGCCTCTATAAAAGTCCTTCACTTTGCTTTCTACATATTAACACATACTTGTGCCTCCTTTCAAAGTCCAACTCACAGCCCAGCTAACTGGAAAAATTATTAGATTCAGACTTCAGCCCCACTGCTGTCAGGAGAGTAAGTCTTCATTTCCTGACTATGTGCCTGGGACATACAGATGCCCAATAAATGTCTCTATTGTTCATTTCCTTGCCCTTTATCTTCTCGTAGGATGTTTAAACTGTTACATTACCGTGTCTCCTCAAGTATTTGGCATAGGGCAGGTTTACTATGTCTATAAGGTACTTAAGTCTTAACCAAAACACAAGAGGAAGAATGATCCCCACCAACTCCCCATCTATACCCATTCCATTAAAATAGGTTTTGGATTTACCATTTTAATCACTGATATGACCACAGACTCAACATTCTCCTGCACACTCAGCCCTGAATAGAGATGAACTGTAAATACTTAAAAAAGGAAAAATGAGCAATCATTAAATTCTTCCCCCTTTCCTCTCCTTTGTCTCATCCTCTTCCCAAATAGTGATTTTATCAAAATGTTGGCAGGAGAGACCACGGGGAAAGAAAAAGTGCTCCATGTACTACACAGTAATTATATTAAGAAAAAGCAACTTTGAGCAGAATGCTTCACGTAAAACGCAACATGCTTTCAATATCCTAGACATTCTCATGAAGAGCATGCACTTTAGAGAATGAGATATTTACTTTAATAAGATCCTATAACAGCCTGTAAAAAAGCTAATTATCTGATCATTTAAGAGAAGTAGAAGGCAATTTAACATCCGGGGCTTTAAAACTTAAATTTCTAAGTGGAAAAAAGCAAAGAGCAAAACACCCCACAAAAGGATATATACGTATTAAAGTTTTCTGAAAGGATCCATAGAAGCTATTAAGAGTAGCTTACAGAGACAGAGTGAAAAGGAGAAACTTATCATCAGCAAAAGACAAAATAATACGCAGTATTCTGTTCTTGAATGTCCATTTTCCCCAATTTACGAGTCATATTATTATGTATATTACCAGAAGAAATCATGTCCATTTTTATTATCTTAAAATATTCAGATATTCCAGAAGATTTCTGGATTTCTAGGAAAGAAATTTCAGAAATTTCTTTCTAGTAAAGAAAAAAAAGCTTGGTAATTTTGCAATCACTTTCAAATTACAAGTCAACTTACATGAACATCAGAACATGGCAAAGACAGACCATCTTAAACACAAATTGAGAGCTGCCTTTGTTTATGGGGTCGAATGCCTTTTTTTTTTTTTTTTAATTTTTTTTTTCAACGTTTATTTATTTTTGGGACAGAGAGAGACAGAGCATGAACGGGGGAGGGGCAGAGAGAGATAGGGAGACACAGAATCGGAAACAGGCTCCAGGCTCTGAGCCATCAGCCCAGAGCCCGACGCGGGGCTCGAACTCCCGGACCGCGAGATCGTGACCTGGCTGAAGTCGGACGCTTAACCGACTGTGCCACCCAGGCGCCCCGGAATGCCTTTGTTTATATGGTGAAATATATTAAAAAAGTCAGGATCGGGCCCCACAGTAATTTAAATTTACTTCTTATAACTATCATTTATTTCAGTGTTAAAGTGATTTCAATTGCATTATTTATTATTCTTACATATTCCCTCCAATATTTACTTTAATAAAAACATACAATGTACAATAGATAACACTTTCTAATACACAAAGTTTTCAATTTGAAAAATCTCTTCACAAAACCATAGTAAGATGACACTTCACACCCACGAGGATGGCTGCAATAAAAAAGACAGACTGTAAGAAGTGCTGCAAAGGATGTGGAGAACCTGGAACCCAACGACATTGTGAGTGGGACTATACAATGACGTTCCCACCTTAGAAAAGAGTCTGGTGGGGTTCCTGGGTGGCCCAGTCAGTTAAGCATCTTGATTTTGGCTCAGGTCATGATCTGGCTAACAGTGCAGAGCCTGCCTGGGATTCTCTCTCTCTGCCCCTCCCTCAAAATAAATAAATAAACTTTTTAAAAAGCCGGCGGGGGGGGGGGGGGCGGTGCCTGAGTGGCTCAGTCGGTTAAGCATCTGACTTCAGCTCAGGTCGTGATCTCACGGTCCATGGGTTCGAGCCCTGCCTGCATCAGGCTCTGTGCTGACAGCTCGGAGCCTGGAGCCTGGAGCCTGCTTCAGATTCTGTGTCTCCCTCTCTCTGCTCCTCCCCCGCTCGCACTCGGTCTCTCTCTCTCTAAAATAAATAAACGTTAAAAAATTAAAAAAATAAAAAAATAAAGTCTGGCAGTTCCTCAAAATGTTAACCATAGAGTTACTATGCAATCCAGCACTTCAGCTCCTACGTGTATACGCAAGAAAACAAAAACATGTACACATACAAACTCTCACGCAGACGTTCACTGCACTATTACTCATAAGAGCCCCAAAGTGGAAACAATGCAAATGTCCATCAGAACAGAACAGGAAAATGTGGTATATCCATACAATGGAATACTGGTCAACAATAAAAAGAAACGGGAGTACTGATACCTGCTACAACATGGATGAACCTTGAGAACTTGGTAAGTAAATATGCCAGACACAAAAGGCCATATATGGTATGATTCCACTTATACAGACTGTCCAGAATAGGCAAATCCATAGATGCAGAGGTAGATTAGAGGATGCCAGAGACTAGAGGGGAAATGGGGACTAGGGGAAAGTGGGGAATGCTGCTCATGGACAGGGTGTTTCTGAAGCTATGAAAATGTTCTGGAATTAGACAGTGGTGATGGCTGCACAATTTTGTGAATGTACTGAATTGTTCGCTTTAAATTGGCAAATTTCATAGTATATGAATTATATCTCAATAAAGCTGTTACTAAAAATATCTCTTCAAGTATGACATCAAATTTCAAATAGTATAAACGTGCTACAGACATTAAAATTTAAAGACAATTTACATATAATTATATAACTCAACAAAATCTGTTACATTTAAATCCATTTGAAAGTTCCAGACCAAAGCCAGGCATATATAACCATAGTCAATATGGTCATGGATAAACCCAAATCATGATGATTAAAAAAAATTTTTTTTCAAAATTTATTTTGAGAGGGGGGAGGGGCAGGGAGGGGGGGAGAGAGAGAGAGATAGAGAGAGGGAGGGAGGGAGACAGAAAGAGAAAGAATGAATCCTAGGCAAGCTCTGTGCTGAGAGCAGAGGCCCAAGTGGGGCTCAATCTCAAGATCCATGAGATCATGACCTGAGCTGAAATCAGGAGTAGGGCGCTTAACCAAGCACCCCACAACTCAGGATTATAATGAAGCAACAACTCTACACAAAGCTCATGTCATACAAAATTCAAAATAAAATGTAGTATTTAAGAACACATTTCCCATTCAATGGCATCCAATAGTGTACCTGAATTATTTCGACAATAGTTTAAGAACACTAACTTACTGCTTGATAAAAATGATCCAATAGGCTACCATTGAAATAGCTTGCAGTTTGCAGTTCGCCCTCCGCTCTGCACAGGAGTATGGGGCAGAATGAGGCATGACGGAGGGTGGGGCAAGGTGAGGGCAAAGTACAGGCTAACAGCACCCCGCCCCCCCACCGCCCTCTGCTCCAGGTGGGACATGTATATGATATTCCTTGGACACTGCAGGCTACCCCAAAAGGAGAAAGGACAAAAAACAAATGGTTAAACTGGTAAGAGTCTCCCCCAGTTTACCAGAAAAAGGCAATTCCATCATAGCCTGAAGTCCAGGAACGCCCTACTGTCTTTCGGTTAATGCTCCGCTAGAGGGAAAAACAACCTTGGCTTTGACAACACAGCTAGGCCTCCAGTAAGTCTTTAGCACGTGAAAGTCTCTCTGGAAACTCTGTTGACTTTGTCTCTGACTCCATAAAACGGTCGCCCCTCACACTTGGAGCGCAGCTCTTCCTGCCCATGGGTCCTGTCCCCATGCTTTCATAAAAATCACCTTTTTGCACCGAAGATAGCTTCAAGAATTCTTTCTCGGCCGTCGGCTCCACCCCCCACAAACCCATCACCCCAAAACTTCATGAGGCAGAACAGCAGTGTCTGCCATTAACTTTTCTCTCCCTCCCATCCTTTTCCTTTCCAAACTCTTTCTTCGTGGGATCCCTAAAGAAAACTTAACAACTCTCTTGCCTTCAGTGAAAGGCCCCTGCCCCACTCTGGGAAGCCCCAGAGGAAGGAAGCTAATCACACAGGTCCCGTTATCCATCAGGCTAAGATGAGAGGCATTCTTAAGTCACAGAAGACACAATGCAGTCTCTACAGGGTACTTTTGGTCCTAGAGAACAGATGTCTTCTAATATGTAAATGTATTCCCTAATGCTTTATCATTTTAATTTTTGCAAATGGCTACTGAATGGTATTTTTTTTAACTCTCAAACCAGTTCCTCCACCCCTGTATAATCAAACATTGATCATTTATCTTATATATACAAAATCTAAAACACTAGCTTTTAAAAAAAATTTTTTTTAATGTTTTTATTTATTTTTGAGACAGAGAGAGACAGAGCATGAGCAGGGGAGCGTTAGAGAGAGGGGGAGACACAGAATCCGAAGCAGGCTCCGGACTCTAAGCTGTCAGCACAGAGCCTGACACGGGGCTCGAACTCGCAGACTGCAAGATCATGTCCTGAGCCGAAGTCGGACGCTTAACCGACTGAGCCACCCAGGCACCCCTAAAACACTAGCTTTAAACATACTAATGGCATGTCCTACATAAACCAAAACCATGCTGGGGTTAAAAATACAGACATAGGAATTTGGGGAATTTAGTTGTTATTAATCCCTAGTCATTATTAACTATAGAATTTCACTAACAATAAAACACTAAACCTAGGTATTATCAATCACAATTGTCTATATACTAACGCACTTTTCTTTTACACAAAGAATCACTCATTTAATAAATCTCGCTAGAAGCAAGATATTAAATTCTGCTGTGATTTAACAAATGGCCTGAAAAGACAAGTGGCACTTCCCACATCTGATGATACAAAGAGATTCGCAGGCTCCGGTTCTTCCGTGTTAACGATCGCTCTCATTGACCTTCATATTCCCCCCCACCCCCCAAAATACCAAAACATTAATGAGCAACCAAAAAATATTTTAAAGTCCTAACATTAAGGATTATGGCTAATACAGTAAAAACTCAATACTAACACCACTATTTCAGAATAGCCAATGATGTTCTATCTTCCTTTAGGAAAACCTTTACTTCACAGAAAATAACTATTAATAATGTAAATAAGAGGGCGCCTGGGTGGCTCCGTTGGTTGAGCATCCGACTTCAGCTCAAGTCATGATTTCACAGTTCGCGGGTTCGAGCACCGCATTCGGCTCACTGCCGTCAGCACAGTCTTCTTCAAATCCTCTGTCCCCCTCTCTCTGGCCCCTCCCCTGCTCACGCTCTCTCAAAGACAAATAAAATATTAAAAAAATAATAGTAATAACGTAAATAAGAAGATAGGGAAGACTATCTTTAAAATGTCTTTATAATCATTTAAAGTATTCACCAATTCTTTGCAGGACTTTAAAAACACAGGATTAGAGATACAAATTTTAAAAATACTCGTCTCTTTAAAGCATGTCCCTTTATGAGGAATTTTTCAAAGTACACGTCAATTTACAGACTTTCAACCATCACTTTTCTTACAGTTAATCGAGTCAAATAGAAAACATCAGTATGCATTGCACACAGCAAATGTTATTTTGCAAAACTTTTACTTCAGTATAAACACACATGCAAATTGTAAAATGTATCTCTTAGGAGTGGTTTAGTGAAAAATGTCAAAGCTACTGCTCTAACGCCCTCTACTAAGCCCTGGACTACTACGGAGAATAATACGATGGAAAATGTAAAACAGTTTCCAATAAAACATCCTCATTCAGACTTTCACGAGTTTCCATTGCTGATCCGTGCACCCTTCTCTTTATCTCCAGCTCTTCCATCCTTCTGTCCTCTCCTAGTGAGCTCTTAAACCCCAGTGTTAATATGCAGTACATATCAGAACGGATTAACACACAAAAATATCAATGAGCTTTCTCCTGAAATTCTTCAAACTGCGTAACTTCGTCTCTTGGGACAGAAAAGGAGATGCCCAAAGGCATGGGGTTGCTAAAAATTTTTTTAGTCTCTGGCCACTTTATAAGACCCAGAAATTGAGGACAGAAAGTAAAAAATGGGTATTATTCCGGTGAGGAAAACAATAAATGAACCAAATCAGCTGAAGATAATTTCCTCCAAATGTTGGGCATCCATCATTGTAACAGGTACATATTCTAAAGATCTCAAGTGTTCTTTAGCAAGGTTTTGCATTCACTGAAGAGCCAGCCCAGACTCTTCACTGTGAAAGATGATTAAGGCACCGTCACCTAAACCAAGGAAAATATGGGAGATTACAATTTTGTAAACCCTCTTCTCTTGTCAGTGTCAGGTTGAAAAGTAAAGCTCCTCAAACCGGTGAAACGGCTGTATGAATAGTCCTCATCATAAAAATCATGCTCTGCTCCCCATACGAAGATGAAAATAAAGACACACTGCCGGGGCGCCTGGGTGGCGCAGTCGGTTAAGCGTCCGACTTCAGCCAGGTCACGATCTCGCGGTCCGGGAGTTCGAGCCCCGCGTCGGGCTCTGGGCTGATGGCTCGGAGCCTGGAGCCTGTTTCCGATTCTGTGTCTCCCTCTCTCTCTGCCCCTCCCCCGTTCATGCTCTGCCTCTCTCTGTCCCAAAAATAAATAAACGTTGAAAAAAAAAATTTTTTAAAAAAAAAAAAAAAAAAAAAAAAAAAAAGACACACTGCCATATGCTTTGAGTAATTATTCACACAGCCTGATGGTTCTGAAATGAATCATCACTCTGTCCCCGTTCGCTCTGGTAATCTCTCATCTCAACGGTGGTAACTCCATCCTTCCTGATGCTCCAGCCAAAAATCTTCAAATCTTTTCACATCTAATCCAATGGCAACTCTCTAACTCCAAAACATGTTATTATCCAGCATCTGACGACTTCTCACCACCTCCGTCACTACCTCTCTCCACTGGATAAACTCTCCTTCCACCCTGTGCCCTTGCAAAACTACCCTCCACATACCAGCCTGAGTTGTCCTCTGAAAAGACAGTCCCAGTACTCCTCTGGCTCAAAACCCCGCAACGGTTTTCAACCTCCCTCAAAGCAAGAGTCGGGCGCCCAGATGACTTACGAGGCGTCGCCCCATCTTACGGTCAGGACCACACAGCCCTACCACCTTACTCTTCTCATCTCTTCCCATCTGCCTCCACACCCTGTCCCTCTGCTCCAGCCGCTCCTGCCTCCTAGCCCTTAGCGCCATCAGCAGGCTTCCATTCCACTTCAGGGCCCTCACTGCCTCTGCTCCCTCTGCTTCAAACACGCTTCCTGCAGAAGATACTCACTTCTTCGCCTCCTTCAGGTCTTTTCCCAAATGGCATCGTCTCGGTGAGGCTTTCCCTGACCTATTTAAAACTCACCTCTATCCCCGGGAATCTCCAACCCCTTTCTCAGCTTTACTTTTATCCTTTGTCACACTGGATTATTAACTCCATAAAAGCAGGGATTTTCTGTCTGCTTCACTGCTGTATCCCTAGCACCCGGAACAGTACCCGGCACATAAGAGAAGTTCAAAAAACATTTGCTGAATACATTAATCAACCAGGTGGTGACACATATTTGCAAGAAAAAAAATTTACTCATTTAAGGCCGAGGAAACACTAAAATGGCCCAGTCTTCTTGGACTTAACCTCATTATTACCATCACGAATGCTAACATCTACTGAATGTTTATTCTGTGTGCCAAGTACTATGTTTGCATCTCAGTTTTTCATCTAATGTTAGGTATTATTGATCTTACAAAGCAATGTAAGAAAAGCAATGCAGGCAAAAATAAGACTGAGGTCACGCACCAGCAAGAGGCAAAGTAGGGTCTAGAAACCAGAACTACGTGATGATTCAACACCATACTCCTAACCAGTAAGCAACTGCCTCTTTAGATTAAAGCTAACATTTATTAACTGATTACTATATGTCAGGTTAAATTATTTACTTGTAATGTCTTAATTATTTTAATTAAAAAAAAAAAACGAAGCCAATACTTTTAGTTGCCTATCCAACAATTTTCCCTTCTTTAATAAGAGAACCTTGACCTATTTTGTTTGAAGTAATAACGTGCCCAGCTAAAAAGCTTTATTTCACAGCCTCCCTTGCAAATGGCCAAATTACACGGTTCTGGCCAATAAACTAGGAATGGAAGTCACTGAGTAAGGCTTCCAGGAAAGAAAGCTCTTTGAAAGGAAGCCAACTCAGTTGTCATGTGCCTTTGTCCTTTTGCCATATTTCTCCAGCCTGGAACACAAGCACGAGTCTAGGAGTGGAACAACTCTCTTGCAACTATGAGAATGAGAGTCACGTGCCAAGCTCAGTGGAGTAAAACCCAGCAGCCTGGGTGCCTAATGGCACCTAGGCTGCCACTCCAGCTCCATAAGGGGCAAAAGGTACTTTATTAAGCCACTACGGTTTCCATTACATGCAGCCAGATGCAATACCTATTTGACACAGCCCTATGAGGTTGTTGGCCCAATGTTCGCCTTACTGATCGTGCCACCACAGCTAAGTGTCCCCAGTCAGGGGGAGAAAATACACTAACCATTAAGAATCACTCTACTCATAGCGCACGATGTCTTCCACATTTATGGAGGGGCTGGAGGTGGGATCCTGGAGTGTGTACTTGCAAATCACTACGTTAGACCTCAAAATGTGTGGCTAGTGAACAATTAGTGAAAATTAAAAAGGGAAAGTAGAGAATAAAGCTAACGAGTTGCCTTCACCAAAGCGTCAAAGGTAGGTAAATTATACCATATTAAAAACAGATCTTAAAGAACAATTTTCTAAACCTAACCCAAGGTAAACAGCAAATATTTATGGAGCCTTTTCGAGCTGTATGACAATAAGAGGCACATACACGGCCTTTGCCAGACTGTTTCCCTATGCGCTATCGTACCGTATTATTGGCAGGGCCTTATGCAGCTATACTC
The DNA here is from genome assembly GCF_022079265.1 of Lynx rufus. NCBI lineage: Eukaryota > Metazoa > Chordata > Mammalia > Carnivora > Felidae > Lynx > Lynx rufus. The sequence continues at coordinate 6,235,473 of NW_025814867.1, read as the reverse complement.
CCGTGTCCGCCACAAATCCTGAAATCCATCTAAACTTTAATGAAAGGCGTCTGAGTGACTCAGTGGGTTGAGGGACCGACTCTTGATTTCAGCTCAGGTCATGATCTCAGGGTTGTGGGATAGAGTCCTCCGTCAGGCTCCACGCTGAGCATGAAACCTGTTTAAGATATTCTCTCTCTCTCCCTCTCTCTCTCCCCAGTTCGTGCTCATGCTCGCTCTCTAAAATAAAAATAAACAAACTTTAAGGAGATCTGGAAGTAAGGGGAAAAAAAGATGCAGTGATAAGCATTACAACAGATTCAAAATATTTAAGTGTCGCAAGATTTCAAGTCACATAGTATTTCACATTTCATGGTAATACCAAAAATTAGGGGACGTAGGAGAGGGAGGAAAAAAGAAAGGCAGAGATAACAAAAACCATTATCTTAAGGGACACTCAATAAAAACTAAACCTTTTAACAGTCTTCTCTTTCTTTTTTGACCGAGAGAAAGCACAAGAGGGGGAGGGACAGAGAGAGAGGGGAACAGAAGATCCAAAGCAGGCTCTACACTGACAGCAACCAGTCCAATGCGGGGCTTGAACTCACAAACCGTGAGATCATGACCTGAGCTGAAGTCAGCCCCTCAAGCGACTGAGCCACCCAGGCACCGCCAAACTAAACATTTTCTGCAATTACACTTAATCTACATAACAGCCCCAATGATAAAATGTGCCATTATCTCCATTTTCCCCCAAAGTCTATTCATTTATTTTGAGAGAGAGACATACACACACACACACACACACACAACACACATGAGTGGGGGAGGGACAGAGACAGCGGGAGAGAAAGAATCCCAAGAGAATCGACTCAGGGCTTGAAATCACAAACTATGAGATAATGACCTCAGCCAAAACCAAGAGTTGGACGCTTAACCGACTGAGCCACACTGGCGTCCCCCACTACCTCCATTTTATAGACAAAAAGCCAACACTAAAACCAGTTATATAAATTGCCCAAGGTCGCATAGGTAATAACAGATAAGGCAGGATTTGATTCCAGGTCAGTACAGCCCCAAGACCATACTCTTCTAGCTATTTCAACACATGTCAACTACAGTGCAACACCTGTTCAGAAATTCAAATACAATAATAATGGCTAGTAAGGAGCTCAAAAAAAAAAAAAAATGAAAGAGTGATAGTGAAAATAATACTAACATCTTTTACAAGTAATCATAAAGAACTTCAAATCTTTCCAAAGCATGCTTAAGATGATACAGTTCTTTAAAAGGAAGTCCTCTGAATTCCCAATCTGTATGCTTTTAATATGCTCCAGGAAGGGAATTTTTCTTTTCTCTACAGGATTTTGCCAGAGAGAGAAAAAAAACAGAATGTGAGAAACAACCCCATAAATATTATAGGCCAAGCAGCATAGGTAAAAAAAATTACATTTCAAATAAATGCAGGTGCTTTGATCAGAAAGGAGGCATCATTTAACCACTGCCTTAAAATACAATTCTTTGAAAACAAAACAAAAATTGAAAACAAAAAACAACAAAAAAATTCAAAGGATCCTCCAAACTTTTTTTTTCTGAACTCCATTTGTTTCCTGCAAATTTTAAGTGTAATCTGCAGAAATCACAAAGATTCATTTTGAAGATTATAGCTTATTATAAAATATTGTATTCCAAATATTTCAGCATTGAAGCAAGTTCAGAATAAGAATAAACTGCCTTATTGAGGCTTGCTACTTGTAATAAGCTATAGTTCAAGGAAAAACATTACTTTCCCTCCCTGTTGGGAGGATGGGGTGAGAGAGGAGTAGAATGGAAGGATGTTAGCAACTTTCAGGAACTTACGAATGAGAGGGAGACATTTATTTATTTATTTATTTGAGAGAGAGAGAGATAGAGTGCGCGCGCGCGCGCACACACACACACACACACACACACACACACACACACGAGGGAGGGGCAGAGGGAAAGAGAGAGAATCCCAAGCAGGCTTCACACTTGTCACAGCCTGATACGGGGCTCGACCCCATCACCCCAGGACCATGACCTGAGCCAAAATCAACAGTCGGACACTGAACCCACTGAACCACCCAGGGGCCCCGAGAGGGAGTTATTTAAAACTTACAGAGAGGGGCGCCTGGGTGGCGCAGTCGGTTAAGCGTCCGACTTCAGCCAGGTCACGATCTCGCGGTCCGGGAGTTCGAGCCCCGCGTCAGGCTCTGGGCTGACGGCTCAGAGCCTGGAGCCTGTTTCCGATTCTGTGTCTCCCTCTCTCTCTGCCCCTCCCCCGTTCATGCTCTGTCTCTCTCTGTCTTAAAAATAAATAAACGTTGGAAAAAAAAATTAAAAAAAAAAAAAAACTTACAGAGTAGGATACACAAAAGAAAAATTCTACTACATCCAAAAGGGTCACCTTCAAAATAGCTGCTATCAAATTTTTTTATTTAAAAGATATTTCCTTTAATCCTTCACTGTAAGGATTTTTTCCCTAATTAATTTCGCTTAATCCCTTAATATTTCCCTTAGTCAGACTATGACTACTATCTTATGGTTTATATCTTCCATTTTATATTCAAAAACCAATCAAATTCCCACATAGAAACAAGGATGCTGAATTAAGCAATAGGAGAACTGAACACCAGTATTGGCTATGCCACTAATTAGCTCTATGGCTTTAGACAGTCATTTTACCCTGTTAGGTTTCAATGTCTTCATCTGTAAAACAAGATAAATCAGGGGCACCTGGGTGGCTCAGTTGGTTAAGTGTCTGACTCTTGATTTCGGCTCGGGTCCTGAACTCATGGTTCGTGAGTTCGAGTCCCACGTTGGGCTCTGTGCCGAAGAGTGTGGAGTCTGCGTGGAGTTCTCTCTCTGCCCCTCCCCCACCTGCTCTCTTTCGCTTTTTCTCAAAATAAATAAATAAACATTCTTAAAAAATTAACCCAAAATGTCCTGGAGGTCTAAAAGTAAGAGCTAAAACTATAGCTAAAACGCTTAGAAGAAAACATAGGAAAAAAATCCTTGTGATGTTGATTAGTAAAGATTTCCTACAGACACCATCAAAAGCACACACGATCAATAAAAGAAAAAAATAATAAACTTTATCGAAATTCAAAACTTTTTGAAAGTTTTCAAACACTCACCCCAGAACTCAAAAAGAAAACAAACCATGGGCAACCCAATTGGGCAAAACATTCGAATGGACATTTCACCAGAGACAGATGAAAAGCTAATGAATAAGTACATCGTTAGTCATGAAAGAAATGCAAAACCACCACCACATACTACTTCATACCCACTCGGACGGCTATAATCTAAGACACCAAATGCTGACAAAAATAAAGAGAAACGGGAACTCTCACCCAGGGTTGGTGGGAATGAAAAATGATGCAGTCACTTCGAAAAGGTTTAATCAGTTTCTTAAAAAACTTAAATACAAATTTACCACATGACCCAGAAACTCCACCCAAGGAAAATGAAACATGTTCATATGAAGATTTGATAAGTGAAAGCTCGTAACAGCATTATTCCAAAAGAGCCGAAAAGCAGAAATAACCCAATGGCCATCAAGAGGTGTCCAGTAAGAAGGAATCGTGTAATGATACAGGCTACAACATGGAGGAACTTCAGGAAACGCCATGCCAAGTAAAAGAACCAACACAAAGGACCACAGATGATAGGGTTATATTTACATTAAATATCCAGAAAAGGCAAATCTATAGAGACAGAGAGAGTAGATCTGTGGTTGCCAGAGGCAGGGGGTGGGAACAGGGAGTGACTGCAAACGACATGAGGCATCTTTGTGGAATGATGGAAATGTTCTAAAATTGGACTGTGGGGATGACTGAACAACTCTGAAAATTTACTTAAAAAATTACACGACTGTACACTTAATACAGGTGCATTTTATGGTATATAAATTCTAACCCAATCAAGTTGTTCTTAAAAATGAAAAAATATCACGGTGAGTGGAAGAAGCCAAACGCAAAAGACAGTATGTTATTATGATCTCATTTACACAAAATGTCCAGAAAAGGCAACCCTATAGAGACAGAAAGGTTTGTGGTTGCCTGGGGTTAGGGGTGGGAACAGGGATTAACTGTAAACAGGCACAAGGATCCTACTGGGTGAGGAAAATATTCTAAAACTGGATAATGCTTCCTGGCATACGGCACAAGTTTCTAAAAACCACTGAATTTTGTACTTAAAAATGGGTGAATTTTATAGCATTAGATTATTTTTTAAGGTTATTTTTAAAAATAAAATGGTAAAGTTATTTTTTTAGCCGTTTATTATTTTTGAAAGAGAGAGAGAGAGTGGGAGCGAGCGAGGGGGAGTGGCAGAGCGAGGGGGTCAGAGGATCTGAAGTAGGCTCTGTACTGAGAGCAGAGAGCTGGATGCAGGCTGAAACTCAGGAACCGTGAGATCAAGACCCACCTGGGCTGCAGCTGGATGCAACTGAGCTACCCAGGTGCCCCAGTAAAGTTACTTTTTTTTTAATTTTTTTTTTAACGTTTATTTATTTTTGAGACAGAGAGAGACAGAGCATGAACACGGGAGGGGCAGAGAGAGAGGGAGACACAGAATCGGAAACAGGCTCCAGGCTCTGAGCCATTAGCCCAGAGCCTGACGCGGGGCTCGAACTCACGGACCGCGAGATCGTGACCTGAGCCGAAGTCGGACGCTTAACCGACCAAGCCACCCAGGTGCCCCAGTAAAGTTATTTTTAAAAATAAAACGGCCAAGGGGCACCTGGGTAGCTCGGTCGGTTAAGCGTCCGTCTGACTCTTGATTTCGGCTCAGGTCACGATCAATCAAGCCTGTGTCGGGCTCTGCACTGTGCGTGGAACTTTGCTGACAATTCTCACTTTCTCTCTCTCTCTCACTCTCCCTCAGCCCCTCTCCCTGCTCCCTCTCTCAAAAGAAAAAAAAAAAAGAAAAGAAACGTAAGATGGTCAAATCACGTTGGAGCTCTTAACCTTTTACCCATGGAGCGCTTTAGAAAGGAGATGAAAACTAACCCTAACCCGGAGGACTGAGATTCCCTTTTGCCCACTCACAGACACCCTATCGGTCTGAGGATAATTCCAAATTAATAAATCTCTAAATCTCTAGAGCCCTAGGCCACCACAAGAGCAAAGCCTCTTCATCCCAGAAACACGTCCGTCTTACCAGAAAGGAAAGCAAAAGTTTCCTTCTAAAACAATGACAGGGATACCCTTTCTTTACTTTTCAGGTACCGCTGTCCAATCGTCCACTTAAGTCTCTTTCTTCAATAGGAAACTGGTTGAGGGGGCGCCTGGGTGGCTCAATCCGTTATGCATCAGACCTTGGCTCAGGTCGTGATCTCACAGTTTGTGAGTTTGCGCCCCACATCGGGCTCTCTGCTGCCAGCATAGAGCCGGCTTCGGATCCTCGGTCTCCCTCCCTCTCTCTCTGCCCCTCTGTTCTCTCTCTCAAAAAGAAATAAAATTAAAAAAAAAAAAAAAAAGGAAACTGATTCAGGAACCCAGAACCAATCAATCAAGACAGAGACCTAGCTTGCTGTCTTCAGAACCAACCAGTACATGTCAAAGACCCGGCAAGGGCACGGGGCACAGCGTGGCTTAAGGAAAAAAATGCGATTTCTTTCAGCTAAAACTCAGCCCAGATTTGTTTTGAAACAACAAGGCAAAAAAAAAAAAAAAAGAAAAAAAATGACAAAGTTTCTCTAAAATACAAATTGCAATAAACACTCACACCCCCAAGGCAGCTAAGGAGTTTTCAGCCAGTCTTTGTTATAAAACTAATTTTAGGACAGGATGCTGATCTAGGCAAAGTAGACAATCTCCTTCCTCCAATACATAGGGGTCTGCTCATGTCAGTTACATTGAGCTTCTGTTTAGCTAAACCCACCCTCTTTTGATTTCTAAAGTCACTGGATTATTGTTGCCCAACAAACACTTCCCTCATCCCAAGTCCCCACCCTCCCCCAATCACTGTGCCTGAGAATTACAATCCATGTTTGTGCCAGTTTTGGTCTCTGCTAACTGGTATTCCTGGACCTCAAATCTACTCCACACACAGAAGCCAGATCCGTGGAATCATGTCATGTCTCTGCTTGAATCCCTCCAATACACTTAAAATAAATTCCAAAACCCTTACCATGCCTGAGAAGGTCCACTTTCTATCCCTGCCAGTTTGCCTCCGGGTCCTGAAACACATCAAGCTCTTTCCCTCCTCAGGACCTTTGCACTTCCTCGTCCCTCAGCAGGGAAAAAATCTGCCCTGGCATCTTAAGACTCCTTCTCCTCCTTCAGCGGCTCAACTTAAATGTCAACGCCTCAGAAAAAGACTTTTCCTTGAAATCACCCTAACTAGGTCTCCAGGTCACTCTCTATCAGAACATCTTGTTTATTTCCTTCCTAGCACTTGCCAAGCCTTGTAATTCTTTTTATTTGCCGAGTTATTCAATGTCTACCAGAAAGTCAGTCCCAAACAGTGGGAAGTTGTGTCTACGCTGCTCGGTGCGGTACCTTCAGCTTCACCTGGAGAGGATCCCCAGCTCCACCTAAGCAATGTTTGGCGCTTGGTGGGCACTCAAGGGTGCTCACCCGGCGCGGGAGTGGACTAAAACCCCTATCCCACCATCGCCAAAGTAAGTGGCTGTGCCCACAACTCGCCCATCATTTCTCGCACAGCCTCCCTAGGGCCTGTCCGTGCCTGCACTTTTCTTCCTCTCCCAGACCCATGCATCGCTCAGGTTCAAACATCTGTCACTACCCAAATCTCTCCTGAGCCCCTCAAACCCCAGCCCAACCAACCTCCCCGCCTCGCACGCGCTGCACAAACCCAGAGCCTCACCCACGCGCCCTACAAACCCCAAGCCCCATGAGCGCTCACGAATATCTGTGAGTCCTGCGCTCCCCGAGCTCCCGCGGGTCCCCACGTTCCCGCGTGTCACCCGCCTCCCAGCGCGGCGCCTCCCCCCTCAGCGGCGCGCCAGCTCTCACCGATCACCTCCTGCAGCTCGTAATCGTCCCTGTTGATGGACCAGGGCAGGGCGCTCGAGTCCTCGGACATGACGGCGGCGCGGCTCGCGATCCTCGCTCAAACTCGCTGACCTCTCTCGTCTCCTCGCCGCGCCTCTCCCCACCCCCAACCGCCGCCGCCGCCGCCGCCGCGCCCCCACCAACCGCCTCTGGAACAGCCACGGGTCGGACGGCGCCTGGGCGCGGGGTCACCGCTCGACAGAGCGGCGGAGGCTCGAAGCTCCGGCGGACCTCGCCTCTTGCTCCTCCGCGTCCGGCACTCCCCACCCGCCCCAGGTCCCGGTCCCGGCCTCGGCCTCGGCTGCAGCAGCGACAGGGTTTTCGCCTGGGCCCAACCCCTCTGTCCCGCCCTCCACCCTAGCCCCACGCACGGGCCAAACTTTCCCTTCTCCCTCCACCTGCCGACACGCAGCGCGCTGACGTCACCGCGCCGGGAAGGCCCCGCCTCGGCCCCGCCTCCGGCCACCATCTCAAGCGTGGCTGCGTATACACGGAGCTAGCAAGAATCCCGAGAAGGTGGAAGTTGACAGTGGGAGGCAAGAAATGCTTAGGGGGGAGTTTAGGGAGGAGTTTAGGGAGGGTATCGGACAGTCAGAGGAGAGCCTAAAGTAGCACAAAGGCGGTAGCCACACTCATCATGGCGGCCAAAGGGCGACCGAGCGGAGGGGGGCGGAGCCACTCCTGGCGGTTGGGGCACGTTGCCGTCTCCGTCGTCGCATTTATTGGTTTGTTTGAGAAGGAATCAGAAAGGCAATGGGTGGAAGTGGACGTCGGTCAAAGTTAGTCCCGCCTCCAGACTCTCAACGCGCTTCTCAGCGCCGGGACTCCTTCAAGATCGCCAGTGCCTTCCTTGCTCGGTTTGCCCTTTTCTCCGGGGTGACGTCACGGCGTAGCCGTCACACCCTCGAGACGTGCGAACGGCTCCGCAGGGTGTGGAGAAGGTGGAGGGTGCAGTTGGGTGAGGTAGCCTTGGGGTGTGGACTCCTGCCTGCTGGGCTGAAAGGCCTTGAGCTACGGGACGCAATGGAACTGGGAAGCTTACCCTTTGACGACGCTTGTTCCAAGGCGGAAGTGCTCTCTGCAGCCTCTGTCGCCGCCCTCTCTGTAACCTTGTTGGGCTGGGTGGGGAGTTCCTGCCCATTCTCAACTTTGGGTCCAGAGCTCAAATGACCATCCATCTTGGGGGCCTCCAAGAGTTGGGCTTTTTTCCCCCTGCCGCGGCTTGGGCCATTAAGCAAGTGAGATTCGGCCCATGCGGTTTGGCGTCGTTTCAAGGGCCTTGACTTTTGTGTCACCTCCCTGAATTTGAGTTTTCTCTGGTTGACCACGTAGGTCCACTGGGGAAGTTCTTGAGGTGAAAACTGATCGCGCTCGGCAAAATGAAAAAAAGAGGTTCAGCATGTTTGGGGCTGGATGCGAAACCGTTCCCTCTTGGACGTATTTCAGACCCAATAGTAGTCGTTAAGGAAGAGACCTTCACCCAGGCCCTGCCAGGCCCTGGAAGCTTGTGCTGAGCCCGGCGGGAGAAGGGCCACCGACCCCCAAAGTAGTCAACTAGGGGTTGCGGAAACGGAGCTGTTAGGTTGACACCTGGTTGGTGGGGCTGGAGGACGTTTCATGAAGGAGGTAGCATTCGTACCGGACCTTGTAGAAGTAATGTGATTCCAACAGGTGGGAGTTGAGAACCTAGACTATTCTGGTTACAGCCGGGGGGCCATTTCCCAAGTTTGAAAGAACCCAGCCCTTGCTGTAGAAACTGGTTTCTACCATTACTACTGACACCTTTACTGCCGTGTGTTGCCTTTCTTTTTGCAGGGAGAAGAGGGATGATGATTAAATACATCAGATAAGAGCTAAACCTGATGGTAAAGATAAGAGAGATCAAGGTTTGTGTCAATAGAATGATGCATAACCATAGATTCTTAACCTAGGATTATTGACCTGTGTGGACCATGGACGGGCTTCAGAAGTTTCTAGTTTTTTGTTTTTGTTTTTTTCTGTTTTACTCTCTTGAAATTACATGCAGAATAGTATATACTCCTGGGAGAGATTTTGACCACCTTTCTCATTCCCCGTTCCCCGATGGAAAGGAGCTACTAACCTAATAGTGAAAATCCAGTATACTCATTGCCCCACATTCTTGCATTCATTAATGGGTTCTCTTCTACCTTCCCCACACACACGGTTTAGTTGAGCCGGGATCTGCTGTGTAGATGTGGTCATTTTGCCTGTCTCTTGGGCTTTCCCATGTGGCCTCGTAGAGGTTAAGATTCCACGCTTTTATTTATTTTTTTTTAAATTTTTTTTTCAACGTTTTTTATTTATTTTGGGACAGAGAGAGACAGAGCATGAACGGGGAGGGGCAGAGAGAAGGGGAGACACAGAATCGGAAACAGGCTCCAGGCTCCGAGCCATCAGCCCAGAGCCTGACGCAGGGCTCGCACTCACGGACCGCGAGATCACGACCTGGCTGAAGTTGGACGCTCAACCAACTGCGCCACCCAGGCGCCCCAAGATTCCACGCTTTTAATGAGCAAAGAATTGGTGGCTGTTTGAGGCCAGGAGCCCAAACCTCGACCTCTTTCTCCGCTTATAGAGTATCTTCCATGTGAGAGTGCTGTCATAAACACTGGTAGACAGAGGTAAACAAAGTGACTTCCTGTTTTCGTGGAGGTACAGTCCGAGAGAAATAGTAAACAACCAAGCAAATACATAGACAATTATGTTATAAAGGACAATGCAGAAAAGGCCAGTGCAAACATCATAGCTTAGCCTGGCCTACCTTTAACATGCTCAGCACATTTACATTCACCTACAGTTGGGCAAAATCATCTAACATAAAGCCTGTTTTGTAACGAATTATTGACTGTATCATGTAATTGATTGAATACTGTACTAAAAGTGAAAAACAGAATGGCTAGGGACGACTGGGTGGCTCAGTTAAGCATTCGGCTTCAGCTCAAGTCCTGATATCACAGTTCACAAGTTCAAGCCCCGCATGGGGCTCTGTGCTAACAGCTCAGAGCCTGGAGCCTGCTTCTGATTCTGTGTGTCCCTCTCTGCCCCTCCCCTAGCTCGTGCACGCACACGCACTCTCTCTCTCTCTTTTAATGTTTAAAACATTAAAAAAAAAAAAAACCCAATAGCTGTATGGGAACAGTATGGTTTAAGTATGGTTGACCCTGGTGATCACATGGTTGACCAGGAGCTGTAGTACCTGCCACTGCCCAGCCTCATGGGAAAGGATTGTCCCGCATAGCACTAACCTGGGAAGAGATCCAAATTCAAAATTTTAGGTACAGTTTCTACTGAATTCGTATCACTTTTGTACCATCATGAAGTCTAAAAAGTATAAATTGATCCATTGTAAGTTGGGGACCATCTATATACCATGCTACAGCACAGTTAAGGAGTTTGGAGAACACCCTCTATGAGAAAACTGAGAGGAAACCAGTTATTTATTTTTAATGTTTATTTGAGAGAGAGAGAATGTGAGCAGGGGAGGGGCAGAGCCAAAGGGGACAGATAATTCCAAGTGAGCTCTGCACCGACAGCACTGAGCCCGATGTGGGGCTTGAACCTACCAACCACGAGATCATGACCTGAGCTGACGTCAGACACTCAACCTATTGAGCCACCCAGGTGCCCCTCCTTTCTCTCTTGAGGATTAGTTAATGGTCCTGAACTTCTACCTAACTCAGTGCTGGGAAAAGCACGTTCCTAAAGTCAGAGAATGCACTTGAGCAACATTCACAGGCAGTCTTCCTCATGTACTAGAATGCTCTGAAAGCAAACTCTGGGGTAGGCCTGAAGGATATGAGCCAGGTATAGACCGCATCTACTACAGTGTGCAAACGCAAAAGTTGAGAATCACTGCCTGGACTAGAAACCTAGAGGGAAAGTATATTCACACTTCCCTTTCATTCTTTGTTGCCGTTAAGCAGCTCACCAGCATTGTGCTCTGCTTTTAGCACCTGCAGGGTGGAGGAAAAAAAAGACTGATTTCGAGACTTAGTGATGCCTTGAAGTGGTAATTGCAGCTGTAATCAAGTTTTGTAGGCTCCTTTAATGAAAGAAAAATTTTGAAGTCTTGAAATTAATGTGTGCCCTACATAAGTAACCTAAATGTAAAGAAAAGCACAATTTTACGTCTTTGTTATAAACCGATTTTCTAAGCAGTTCCATGTCCGTGGAATCTGCCCCCCACTTCATCTGTCCCTTATCACATGTCACAGGTAGAATAATGTCATCTCTTGTTATGAGAGGGGACAATACACATACCTTATTTAGGTGTGCTTCCTCTCTTGTACCTGGAACAGTGCTCCCCCCCCCCCCGCACACACACACACAGGCACATATTAGGGTGTCGTGTTGAATAAATAGACGGAGCATGAGAGTACAGGAGACATGCACAAGCTAGGAGTGTGTAGCCTGGTGAGAAGCTGCTATCTTGGCAAACCCAGGAAATAAATGTCCAAAGGGACAGGCACTCAGAGCCTGTAAGAAATAAGTAGGTCCAAACGTTACTGTAGGAAAAAAAAAAAAAAATCGGTCCGTGCAGAAAGAATTAGCATCAAGCGGGATTCTGAGCCAGAGAGTAGCTTGAGGGTCACCCCGGCTGGCACCAAGCCAACTTGATGAGCTCAAGCTGAATTAAGCAAAAGTTGGGAAATACTTGACTGAGGTCGAGCCAGTTGCAAGGTGCCTGCTCCATTTCCAACACTACTCTTAAGGGTTTAATATGTCTAAAAGGCTACCTCATTAGGATGTTTATTGTAGCATCACTGTAGTAGGGGAAAACTGGAAACAATTTATATGTCCATTGATAGAGGATTGGCAATTGCTCGTATATATTATGTGAACATCTCAGGATACATAAATGTGTGTTGGTGTAATTAATGCTAGCTGAAATTACAACCCCAAAAGTTGGCTGGCTGAACCCAAAAGCTTATTTCTCACGTAAAGTCCAATGCAGATGTCCCTGGTCTCTCTCCTCCAAGCAGAGAGCCAGAGATTTTACTTTCTAATGTCTTGTGGCACCGTCTTCTAGGGCCTCCTTGGACTCCTCCCCTGGACCCTCTGCATCCAGCCGGCTGGTTAGCGAAGAGAGAGAAAACCACGAAGGGCAGTGAACGCTGGAAATGGTGTCAGTTATTTCTTCCCACGTCGTGTTGGTCTGACCCAGTTGTCCGGCCCCAACCTGAGTCAAGCAAACTGGGACATGGCTTCCTATGTGCTCAGGAGGAAGAAATGGGAATGATGAGCATCTGGCCAATCTCTGCTGCAACTGCTAATTTTGGTGGCCTCCAGGCCAGAGCTACTGACTTGCTGAGGAAGAGATGTAGGAGGATTATACTCTTGTACACATTGGATTTTATAAATCCAAATATTACCTCTTCAAATAAATTAAAAAAGAGGAGACTGGTGGAATTATGGGTCATCCATACCATGAAAGAGTGAAGTACATCTGTACGTACTGGAATGGAACGATCTTCAGTGAAGGTAAACAAGCAAGTTGTAGATAAATTACTGCTATTTTTTTAAAAAATTTTTTAATGTTTATTTTTGAGAGAGAGAGAGGGAGCAGGAGAGGGATACGGAATCTGAAGCAGGCTCCAGGCTCTGAGCTGTCACCACGGTGCTCCACACAGGGCTCGAACCCACGAACCACGAGATCATGGCCTGAGCTGAAGTCGGATGCTTAACCGACTGAGCCACCCAGGCGCCCCTGTAGATAAATTAGATTTCAACATTGACTTAGTTGGGGCTACTCTAACAAATTACCATAGGCTGCTTGTTTGAACAACAAACATCTTTTTCTCATAGTTCTGGAGTCCGGGAAGTCCAAGACCCAGGTGCTGGTGGATCTGATGCCTGGTGAGAGCCTGCTTCCTGGCTTGTAGGTGGCTGTCTTTTCATTATATGCTAGTATGGCAGAGAGCAGGAGCAGGCTCTAGTCCCATTCATGAGGGCTCCACCCTTATGACCTAATTACCTTTCAAAGGTAATCCTAATAGCACATTTAGGAGTAGGATTTCAATATATGAACTTGGGGAGACACAAACGTTCAATCTATAACATACATGTATGTGGATGTATAGAGTAAGATCTGGGAGATGTTTGGAGGTGCAAAAGACACTTGTTCTATGTGTGTTGTTAGAACTATAAGAACAAGACATTCCAATAATTGCTAGCTCTAACAATATAAATTCTTGAAAGTAATTCATTAAGGTTGGTTCCACAACAGTATTTTGGGGGCCCATAAATATAAACCCCAGCCACGTTAGTAATCAAGAAAATGCACGTAAAAACTAAAATGAGATACCATTTCACCCTCACCAGATGGGCAACATTTAAAAGCCAGAGAATACCAAGTGCTGGCCGAAATAAAGAGCCGCTGAAACTCTCAGACCTTGCTAGGTGGAATGTCACCGGATGCAACCTCTTTGGAAAGCAGGTGGGTATTCCCTAGTAAAGCAGAAGCCGTGCTTCCCCTGCAGCCCGGCAGTGCTACTCCTTGGTACATATCGTAAATAAACTCTTGAACATATATTCCAAGTAGCATACCAGATTACGCCACCATGCTTTGTAATGACGAAATAAAGGAAGTCACACAAATGGAACATAAAAACATCCGTAGCATGGACACTGTCCCTGGTCTCTCTCCTCCAAGCAGAGAGCTAGAGATTAGTTTCTAATGTGGCATGGTGGGAATGTACTTATTCCAGCTATATAAAAAACTCGGATGAATCTCCAAAACGACAGAAACAAAGTAACAATACATACACTGTGATTGCACTCGCAAAAAGGTCAAAAGTAGGCATAATTGAATAAGCTTTTCTGTATTTGATACTTACGAAGAGCAAGGAAGCAAACAAAAAAAATCCAGTACGGTGACTGGCTCGAGGGCTAGGGAGAGGGACACGACCAGGATGTGTGAACAAAAGGAAGACTTTCCAGGTTCAGGTCACAAGTGTTCCACAATTCGTATATGTTCATGTGCTCTTCCAAAGTGTAAAAGTTTGGTTTCTCCTGCCTCGGGCTGTTCTGATGTTTAGGGCACCCCACAATCTGCCCTTCTCTTCTTTCAGACTGAGGGGACTTCCAACACTCCCTTCAACCTGGTTTCACTCTGCCTTCCTTCACCACTTTGCTCAGACCGGTCCTCTTTTCTCCTCTTTTCGGGAAGGCCACTTTTCTCCTCCACCTGTCCGAAGTCCTGCTGGCTCTGCCAGCTTCAGCTGCTGGTCCCCCCTCCCCCCCACCCCCCCACCCCCCCCCCACCCCCGCTTTGAATGCTTGGAGATTATCCCAGGCCTGAGGGAAGTCATGTACGCTTTCCAGCTCCCCCAAACCATTTCTGGGCACTTAGCCTGTGCTGCTATGGACCCATGGTCTTCTCTTTCTGTGAATATTCTGTATTTCAGATTAGGTCACAGGTCACCCATTAGGAGTGAAGGCCACCCTATCACTAAGTCAAGGACTTTTGCGGAGTTTTGGGTTTGGTGGTGTTTTTTTTGCTTTTTTGCCCACTGTAAGCCCTGCCAGCATGATGACAATTTAGAAATTTGTGAAGAGCCACATTTCTCTCCTAATTGGGAAAACTTGCAATAAGACATTTGCCATTTAATTCTCAACCCCAGGTGGGGGGCAGGGGTGGGGTCGGATTCTCTGAGGGCGGGTGTAGTTTATAAAAACATTTGAAAATACAGGTATCTCTCACTAAACTCAGGAACCTGATACTCCTATTTATCTTCTGATAACTTGGTATCCCTCACTCTCTGAACTCAGGAACTGAAGAGATTTCAGACAGCCTGGAATTTGACTACCTAGTTTTCTAATATAAATGCAGATAAAAAGCCCAATAACATCTTTACAGCAACAATTAGATTTAAATGCCAGGCAGTGTGCTAAGGGATATAAATACCTCATGGAGCCTTGTGAGGTTTTTTGTTTTCTTTTTGTTTTCTGTTTTTTTTGAGCAGCAGGCCAAAGTTTATTAGAACATAAGACCAGAAAGGAAGAAAATAGGAAAGATCTCTTTGCAGAAAGGGGACATTCGAAAGTGAATGCCCCTGGCCTGTGAGGTTTTCATGCCAGTTTCACAGATGAGGAAACCAACTCAGAAAGTCTGAGGAACTTGGCTCCAGAAATTCCTGGAAATGCTCAGCTCGGTACCCGCCCTGTTGTAAGTGCTCAACAAGTGGTAGCTGTTCTTTATTAGTCGGTGGGAATTAGAGTAAGAAAGCCTTGTGTGGGTTTGGAGAGTGACCAGTGCCTGCTGCGTGGCTGACCCAGGTCTGCGTCCTCAGGACAAACAGGTCTCCACCACCGTGTGCGTGACGTCATGCGGCACCACTGTCTCCGCCTTGCTGCCCGTGGCATTTCTGCTTCATTTCTAATTGCAAACTCTGATGAAGGAAATGAAAGCTCTCTCTTTGATTCTCCGGGGATTGCGAAGGCTTGTTTGCCTCAGCACCCAAGCTGAAAAAGTGAATTCGGGCTTCAGGTCTTCCAAAATTAGAGAGGGCCCTGCCTGACTGCCTGGGCATTGAGTTGGAAAATTCAGGACAGTAAGATATGGGGACAAAAGTGCCCTATCAAATGCAGTGCCCAGACGTTTATGAACGATTCTCCATATGCACAGCTGTGAGCAGTCTGCCTAAAGAGGAAGTTGTCTTTCATTGTCCAGAAGGACCTGGATCCCAGAACTGGTGTTGCCTCCCTGGTGAATGGCAGCAGACCATGACAGAGGGAGGGCTCCGCATGACCTTGGAGCGGAACCTAAGCTCTGAGCAACCCATCTAGCAGACAGAGAAGGTGTTATCCTACTATTAACAGATTCTTCTGGTTCAGTCGTTGGGGGGTAACTTGATCTCTCTTAGGTAAGTGCTAATCCAGTTAGCTCCCCACCCAGTTCCCCATGCCATCCTCCCATAGAGTATCTAGTGAGACGTGAAGATAATAAAACCCACCTTGACCCCTTACATATAATTACATAAACCTGTCCTTCAGTGTGCCCTGCCCAAGAATGTAATCCACCCAACTAGTAAAAGTAGCATTGTGGTGGCTGTCATAGACTAGTTGGTGCCCTCGTGAGTCTTCCCGTGCACCTGATAAGCCTTGGGGAACAGCCTGAAAGTAGGGAAACAAAGAGGAACTCCACACGTCGGGAGAACACCCATCGGTGTTGAGAAAGTAGAGCTCTATAGACTCTGTTGCAGCTAGAAAAAGACATTTCTCAGGAAGGAGTTGGGCAGTTTCACCTGTTAATGTGCATCTGGTGTTCATGTTGTGTTACTAAAATTTCAACCAGCAAGGAGACCTTGGAAGGAAGCAAATCTGGAGTGCCAAGAGCCCCTTGGATGGTCCTGGTGAAGCAAGTGCATGTGCTCGGTCACACACAAATGTGGTATTCTTCTAGATTAAGTAAATCAGGCTGTAGGAGACGTTCTGCCAGATGAGTGTGCCCACAGACTGCCTGGGGTAAGAGAGCAGATCTTCGTGCCATAACCCCTGGAGGTAGAAAGGATAGAAAGGACTATTTGAAAAAGAGAAGCGGGCAGACCTGAGGTCAGTAGAGTAGAACCAGCAACTAGGATGTTTGTACAAAGCACCCCAGCAGAGTGTCTTAACTTTTTTATGGTAAAATTTGAGGGATGGACCATCAATATAATTCTTTCGAGGGCCCTAGTTCACAGTTGTCCTGCAGCCCTTCTATCAAAAGCCATGCCTGACTCACCCAGAGCCTGGTGTTCCTTCCATCCTGTAGAGATGAAAACTCACCTACCTGTCATATCCAGGCCATGAGGGCCACTGCCCTGGAAAGAAGGAAGAGGAAATAAAAGTAACATTTGTGTTTTCCCACCTGCAGGCATGTGGACAGAAGAAGCAGACGAGGGAAAGGAAGCAGGGCAGGCAGGCTCCAGGGTTCTCATTTCCCCGTCTATCTCCCCAGTCCATCCAGATCTTGACCAGGGGAAGCTACAGAAGACAGATACAGAGAATGCAAAGAACCCAAGAGCATCAGAGGCTTGTGGACCACTTCCCCAGGTATGGCATGAGGGAGGCTGCAGGCTGCTAGAAGAAACCTTGCATTTGGCTCTGCATCGTGGCCGAAATACTGTAAGAACAATAAAGTAGCAATTCTGAAGGGCGGAATCTAGGCCAGAGAATACCAGGATACCTTACCCAGTCCCTCACAGCCTATACTTGTTCTGCGGGAGATCAAAAGCTTCCGTGTGCCCTATGAAGGCATGAGGAAGTGTCGTAGAGGCTTGCATAGAGAGTTGGAATGAAAAGGCTGCACAGGTAGGACTTTGTGGCAGAAGGGGAATGGTTGGGACCGTGGACTTTAGCTCTGTGTGCTGGCATCACACTCCCAAGACCAGACTAGGCCCACTGCATCTCAGCAGGTAATTCTAGGAACTCGGGAATCAGACCCAGTGTTCGTGGCAGAACCAGAGGACAGTGCAAGGACCTGCTCACAGGGATCCAAGGCAACCCTTTCCTTCTGCCACAAAGTCATGTTTGTGCTTTTCCTTTCCCATACTCCCAGATGCCACCTGAAAAAGTTGGGGGAAGGGGGAAGAGAAACAGCATTTACTTAAGAGAGACCAGGTTAAGCGTGCCTGGGTGGCTCAGTCGATTAAGTGACTGGCTTTAGCTCAGGTCATGATCTCACAGTTTGTGGGTTCGAGCCCTGCATCCGGTTCTCTTTTGACCACCTGGAACCTGCTTCGGTTTCTGTGTCTCCGTCTCTCTCTCCCTCTCTGCCCCTCCCCCACTCACGCTCTGTCTCTGTCTCGTTCTCTCAAAAATAAACATTAAAAAAAAAGAGAGAGAGACCAGGTTACCTCCAAAGACACTGTTTGAACCAAACTAATCTCATCTATTATCTACTGGCAAATCTAAATCTCCCCTTCCCACCTGGCAGAGCAGGGACTTATGGGAAAGATTATAGAAAACAAAGAAGTTCCATTGTCTTTTCACCCCCAACTCACAGGGTGAATAAACATGCATCCCTGCTTTAACTTTTCTTGTGCTTTAAACTATAGGGCAGGCATTTATAGTGTCCAGTTATAGTCAGCCCTTCAGTCAAGCCAGATACACCATCACAGCTAGCAGTGAAGCAGGAGAAGGGGGCCTTTGTGACAGGAGCAGTGGTGATCCAAGGCAGACCGTGATCCAAGGCAGACCGTGGGCCAAGTGTTCAACAGCAGAGTGGGCAGGACCCACAATAGAGCAAGGAGGGGCCCATCAGCAGACATCATGGGACTGTGGTTGGATGAACACTGCAGGGGGCTTGCAACAAATCCATTTTCTCAGGAGCTTTTGGTTGCTAGTGACAGAAAGCTCAAACTACATCGGGCTATAATTACATTAGACTATAATAATAGCCTACTGTTTTTGCTATGACAATAACCAAAATAAAAATTTGTTTCTTTCTGACATAAAAGCCTTAAGCAGTCCTACAACGATAGGTCAACACCATAGTGTTAAGGTCCCAGGCCCCGGCCCGTCTTGTGTCTATACCATCCTTAACATGCAGCTCTTAACATGCAGCTCTTAGCTCCCGCCGCCACACCCGCATTCCTGCAGCATGAAGTCGAGGCAAAGTAGAGGGCACACACCTTTCTATTAAGGTCATGAACCAAAAGTTGCATCAGTAGCTTACTCTTCCATCCTGATGCCCAAAACATAGTCACATGGCCACACCTAGGGTCTCAGTTAGCCGTGGCCACAAAAATGCTTTGTAACAAACAACCACAAAATATCAGTGTGAGCAGTTACTCCTTGTTCACATGTCTACAGTGGAGCTGGTGTTTGGCTGGTCTGTGTTGGATTCAGCAGGACATGGCTCCGGGCTGCGGCTTGCCTTCTGATCTGTTCCATGTTTCTCTCGTCCTCTTGCCACCAGCAAGCTACCCAGGGCATGTGCTCCTTATGCTAATGACTTTCATGATAATGGCAGCATCCCTAGGCCTTGGTAGGTAATGTACATAGGTTAGAAGCTCCGTGGCAAAGGTTGCCGTAGAGCAAGATTGGTGACCTGGAACAGGTCTGAACCCTTTTACTTCTGTACTTACCTGTCCAGAATCGGAATGGCAAGACGAAAGTCGAGCCCGACAACTTCACAAGCACATTTAGCGCCTTTGCTTGGATCCTGTCTGCTGACATCCCAACGGCCAGCATAAGTCACATACCCGAGCTCAGCGTCAGTAGGGCAGAAAGTAGACTCTCACGAAGAGAGGAGAGAAAGGAAGGAATAAATGTCTTCTGAATTATAACCTAATCTGTGATCTTCGGCACGGTGGCCATAGTAACTCCAGTTAAAACTCTGGAGTTCTATTCCTAAGGAAAGGAAGGGAAGCTAGATTCGGAGGACAATTTCTGCTACAATGTGTATCAGTCAGGAGGCAGTTTCTTCTGGTTTAATGGAAACATGAATGTGTTCTTCGGTGGAAGCATCCTTCTCTTTGGCACTAGGACCTCCAAACCCACTGAGCCCAAGTTTGCAGGGATGAGCAGCACAAAAATTCCTTTATACAAAGTTCATTTGATGTAACAGTGAGGAGGGTCACCCCACTCCATTCAATTGACTGAACCACCCAGGTGCCCCTCTCTAAAAAAAAAAGAAAACATAAATCAAAGAAAGAAAAGAGTAAACTTGAACTCAAGGTGAACAGAAGAAAAGAAATGACAACCAGAGTGAAATTCAGTGAAATACTAAACAAAAAACGAGAGAGAAAAAGCCATGGAACCAAAAACTGATTCTTTGAGAAAAAAATCTATACAGTTGTTAAACTAGTAGTCAGACTAATCAGGAAAAAGTAGAGAAAACACAAATTACCAATATCAGGAATGAGAGAGATGACATCACAGTTTTTAGATATTGAAAGGGTAATTTAGGAATATTATGAACAACTTAATGCCAATATATTTAACAACTTAAATGAAATGGATGCATTTCTTGAAAGACACTATCAAAACTCATTTCTGAAGGAATAGATAACGCACATAGAGTTATATCCACATTTTTGAATTTTTAGTTAAAATACGCACCCGCCGCCCCCAAAGACAGTGTTGGCAATGGCCAGAACAGCTTGGTGAGAGCAAGTCTGTCTCCTTTCGTCACCGTGGGCCACTTTGCAAATGGATCTATTAACCAAGCACTAGAGAGTATCTGAGGAAGAGGCCATCTGATGTTCGCAGATTGTGTCATCTTGTCCTGATTATTGAGAGTCTCATCTACAACAGATGCCCTTGGGTGAGCATTTATATGGAACATGAATATACTTTGTGGATCGCAAGAAGTCCGTCTTTCTTTCGACCTCCTTGTCCCCAGCCTTCTAATCTTGTTCTTTCCAAATTCCTGACCAGTGGGCGAGGCTAACCCCCAAGTCAGGTTAGATCTGTGCATTCACTAGATGTGCAGTAGAGTTCTGCTCACTGGAGAACGTCCCTTCTCTACAGGCTTTTGGAGCCACTCCGGAGTGGGCTGTGCTGCCCCGCTTCTGGCTGCTTCTGTAAGAAGCCTGCACTTTCCTTTCCTCCACTAACTGACCTTTTTTGTTTCCCCTGAGGATATAGGTGGAATGTTGAAGAAGATACAGTCAAGCAGTGGCATTGGATACCAGGGAAATCAGGCAGTACACTATGCCTTTGCATCTACCCAGTATATACCATTTCCACTTTATAGTGGGAGGCCGATGTGCCTCTCCAATTGTATGGCTTACTGGACTAGATAATACACAGTTCATGATAGCTACTTCAAGTTGGTTGAATCTCCTCAGGTCTTTTTTTTTTTTTTTTTTTTTTAGAGAGAGAGAGAAAGCGAGAGCACGCAAGCTGGGGAAAGGGGCAGAGAGAGAGAGAGAGAGAGAGAGAGAGAATCTTAAGCAGGCTCCATGCTCAGCTTGGAGCTCGACATGGGGCTCAATCCCATGACTCTGGGATCATGACCTGAGCTGAAATCAAGAGTCAGACGCTCAACCGACTGAGCCACCCAGGCACCCCTCCTCATGTCCTTATCCTTTTCCACCTGCGCTTTATCCCAGGCCACTGCCATGATAATGTGCTTATTTGTGAGGACACTGCCTGTTATGGACTGCCAGGGTCCCATTTCGCCACAGCAAGGAGGTTATCCATGCCTTCCTCATATACATGAGCAGCTCAATTCTGGAATCCTATTTTTTTTTCAACAATTCTATACATTACACACTGCTCACCACAGTAAGTAGGGTTACCATCTGTCACCATACAGTATTATTACGGTATTATTGACTGTACTCCCCATGCTGTACTTTTCGTCTCCATGACTTATTTGTTTTATAACTGGAATTTTGTGCCTCTTAATACCTTTAATACCTTAATACCTTTCATCTATTTCATCCGTCCTCCCCACCCACCTCCCCTCTGGCAACAACCACTTTGTTCTCCGCATTTATGAGCTTGTTTCTGTTTTTTGGTTTGTTTATTATTTGCTTGTTTGTATGTTTTGCTTTTTAAATTCCACATGTAAGTGAAATCTTACCCTATTTGTCTTTGTCTGACTTATCTCACTTAGCATAGTACCCTCTAGGTCCATCCATGTTGTCACAAATAGTAAGATCTCATTCTTTTTTTTAAGTCTGAGTAATAGTCCATTGTTATATACCACGTGTTCTTCTTTTTTTAATGTTTATTTATTTTTTATTTTTTTAAACATTTATTTATTATTGAGAGACAGAGAGAGACAGATCGTGAGCAGGGGAGGGGCAGAGAGAGAGACACACACAGAATCCCAAGCAGGCTCCAGGCTCTGAGCTCGGCACGGAGCCCGACGCGGGGCTCGAACTCACACAGTGTGAGATTATGACCTGAGCCAAAGTCCGACGCTCAACCGACTGAGCCACCCAGGTGCCTCTATACCAAATGTTCTTTATCCACGGAATCATTTTTCCCCCCATGGAATCTTATTTCAAAACCACTTCTAATACCAATGATTGTACTAGTCAGGTCCCAAAAGGAAGTAAGTGGCACACTCAAAATGGATAACTTGAGGAGAGTTTGATAAAGGAGGTTTTTGCAGAATCATGGTCAGGGAATAGGGAATCCAAAAAGAATGTGCAGTAGTCCAGGATTGGCAACCCTGGGGAGCAAAACAGCCCTAGGCCATGAAGGAGCAAGGAGACAGGGGACTACTGGGACCAGAGAAGGTAAGTGAAGGAGAAAGCTACCTGAAAGTAGCTATAGCCTTTGATAGAAAGGAAGTTAGCCCTCAGCAAGCTCTCAAGAAGGGAGGCAAGCGAATAAATACCCCGACTTCCATCTCTTCCTACTCTCTGATCTCCTGCTGGTGCCTCCCATTGGCCAACAGAAAACCAGTGGACAGAGGGAGCCTACTGATGTCATCCTTGAAGGTCAATACTCTGAGGCACAGAGCCTGGTGGAGAACAAGGGGAGGAGGAGACCTATCTATCTAGCACACATCCCAAACAAGTTAAACAGGGAATTTACTGGTTCCTGCAAAGTCAAGCTGTAAGGCTTGAAGCAAGGGCTCAAATGAAGTCATCAGTGTCTGGTTTTTCCTCCATCCACAGGTTTCATATACAGGCAGGCTCTCCCATCATGCTCCAAAATGGCTCCAGAATGCACAGCCTTTTTCATTCAAACGTAGTGGAATCTATCAAAGGATTCATTGGGTCTCATTGACTCTCATTGGGTCACATGAAATGCCTGAACCAACCGCAGTGCTTAGCATCAAAGAGAAGTGCTGCTTGGCTTAGATCTCTGTCTGGAGCTAGGACTGGGTGAAATCATGGCATGGAACGTGGATGACTAGGGAAAAGTTGATATTGAATAGCCAAAATGCTACATATCCTGTATCTTCTTTTAATGGTTGAAGCAGAACTTTTCCTTTTTTTTGTATCTGTGGATCATCTGGAGATCCTGTTAAAAGTGCGGAATCTGATGAAGTAGGTCTGGGGTGGGGCAAATTAATTTCATCTGTTTCTTTTTACTTTTTTAACATGGTTACTAGAGAATTAAAAAATACATGGTTTCTGTTGGATAGTGCTACCCTAGAAGGAGGTAATGAAGTGGATGAAGGTGTTGATCTTGAAACACATTCATTTTCACTTATGAATACTCAATCAGAAGAACCAAATATAGCAGAGACCACATGAGACTTACGTCATGGGTCCTTGGACTTGGTCCACCCTCAGGACCTCAGGGTTATGTGGTTGCAGGTTGAATTAATGCATGAGTGCTTAGGATAGAGGACACTGGAACGAGCCTGGTACGGTTTGATCTGAGGAAAGAGGAAATCCTGGGGATCCCAGAGTTGCTCCCCGCAACCAGCAGTCACTTCATTTCCCATTTTTGTTTACGCAGTTGTCTGAATTACAGGAATTACAACTGTGCTTATCAACTTCCCTGATCTGTCCTGCACACATCCACTCAACTGGTCTCTGCACTCCCTTTTAGCCCTTTCCGGCCCAGACATATGCACCCAGCTGCAGTCTGCTTTCTAGGAACTCCCTACTGAACCCAGAATGTCTTGTCCTACCAGTCCACAGGCCCCCAAATGTGTGTCTCACTTTCCCCATCTGTCTAAGTTATTCCCTTACTGCTTGAATCTCTGTCTCCACCAGCTCCACCTTTCAAAGCCCACGTCAAGGTTATCTGCCTCCAGAGAGGCCTTTTCAAGACCTGGCCCACAGAAGCCTGCCTTCAGAACTTGTAGGACATGCTGTCTTTGGCCAGCGTATCTGCTATAGAGGGCTGTGTTGTCTAACTCTTAAGTTATTAGGGTTTTCCTGCATTTGTGCCTTGATTCTTTGGGCTGTAAGTTCCTTGAGGACAGAGCCCTGTTTAGTTTATATTTGAATTCCCCTTTTGACCAGGGCCTGTATAATAAATAGATCCTCAAAAAATATAATTTGGCTCATTTTCCCAATACAAAACAAAATGCTAGTTGAAAATACATAGACTTTTATATGAAATATATGCATAAACATATATTTTCAGTGATCATTTTTGTAATGAAGAGTATTCTTTTTTAAAAACAAGATAGTAGATAAAGGCTGCGGGGATGTGGAGAAAAGGGACCCCTTGTGCACTGTTGGTGAGAGTGCAGAGTGCAAATTTCCAATAAGCCAGTTGGAAAGCAATTCCACTTCTGGGTATATATCCAAAGGAAATGAAAACACTGTGTCAAAGAGATATCCGCACCTTCATGTTCATAGCATTATTTATAATGGCCAAGGCCTAGAAACAACCTAGGTGCCCACTGATGTGTGAATGGATAAAGAAGTTGTGGTATCTATATACACAATGAAACATTTAGCAATAAATCCTGCCATTTGAGACAACACGGATGATCCTAGAGGGGATTATGCTAAATGAAAATAAGTAAGGCAGAGAAAGACAAATACTGCATGATCTCACTTACATATGGAATCAAAACAAAGAACCAAGCTCATAGAGATCAGATTTGTGGCAACCACAGGTGGGAGGTGGGGAGGGGGAGGGTTGAATTGGATGAAGGTGGTCAAAAGGTAGAGACTTCCAGTTATAAAATAAATAAGCACGGGGGATATAATGTAGAACACAATGACTATGGTTAACACTGCTGTATAGTATATTGAAACTTGTTAAAAAGAGTGGATTTTAAGAGCTCTCTTCATAAGTAAAAAGGTCTTTTTTTTAAATCCATATGGGATGATGAATGTTAACTCACTGTGGTAATCATTTGCATTGTATGTAAGGAAAGTCATTATGCTGTATACCTTAAACTTACATAGTGTTATATGTGAATTACATTTCAGTGAGACTGGGGGAATAAGCAAGATGGAAAATTAACTTTAATCATTGCATAAACTTTTTTTTACTTCATTTTTATGTTAATTTTTTTCAATGCTTAATTTATTTTGAGAGAGAGAGAGCACACGTGCACACACGTGCACAGGCAGCAGCAGAAAGAGGGGGAGAGGGAGAATCCCAAGCAGGCTCTATGCTGTCAGCATGGAGCCCAACTTGGGGCTCCATCTCACGAACTGTGAGATCATGACCTGAGCCAAAATCAAGAGTCAGATGCTTAACTGACTTGAGCCACCCAGGTGCCCCAATTTTTTATGTTAAATTTTTTAAAAACTGTTTTATCTTGGGATAATTATAGATTCACAGGAAGTTGTAAGAGTAGTACAGAGTGTTTTTTGGGCCTTCTCTACAATTTCCCCCAATGGATATATCTTAGGGAATTGAGATACAATATCAAACCAAGAACTTGACATTGGTACAGCTTGTGTGTATAGTTCTTTGCCACTTTATCACATGTATAGATCTATGTAAACACCACTGCAATCAGGATACAAAACTCTTACCTTTAAGATCTCCCTTGGCTCCCTCTTTATAGACTACCCATTCCCCTTCCGCCAGCAGCCCTAACACCTGACTAATCTAATCTATTCTCCACTGGTCATTGTAAGTAGACGTTCATTTTGACTTATTTTTGATGTACAGAGAGTGTTTCTTTGTAAAGATATTTAGTAGGTACTCGGTATAATATTATATGTACATAATTTATCTCAGTTCTCCTTGTGTTCACATTACCAGTTTCAGTGAGGTGTCAAAACTTTCTTCCCTTCAGGTCCCTTTACCTACCCCTGTTTGTAATCATCTTAAATATTTCCTCTGCATTAATTGAGAACCATATCAGACAATGCATGAGTGTGTGGGAGAGGGAACCCTAGACTGGGCCAGGTGAGCTTTGTTCTTCTGAGGAAAGAGGAAATTGTAGGAGCCACAGAATCCCTCCTCCTGGCCAGCAGTCACTCCATTTCTCCTGTTCATTGTGCAGTTGCTTGATGTATCACCATACTTATCAACTCCCCTAATTCATCTAGCACACAACCACTAAACATCAGATGCCACTCAAGAGAAGGAAAACATTTTTATTGACTTGTTTTTGCATTTTAGTTCTTTCTTCCTGATGTCCCAAGATTCTTTTCTTCAACGGTTTTTATTTATTTTTTTGGGACAGAGAGAGACAGAGCATGAACGGGGGAGGGGCAGAGAGAGAAGGAGACACAGAATCGGAAACAGGCTCCAGGCTCCGAGCCATCAGCCCAGAGCCCGACGCGGGGCTCGAACTCACGGACCGCGAGATCGTGACCTGGCTGAAGTCGGACGCTTAACCGACTGCGCCACCCAGGCGCCCCCCAAGATTCTTTTCTTAATCATTTATTTTCTCTTTCAAAAACTTCCCGTAGCTATTTTTTGAGGTTAGGTCTGCTGTTGACAAATTCTCATCATTTTTCTTTGTCTGAGAATGTCTTCATTTCTTCTTCCTTCCTGATTTTCACTGGATATAGGATTTTGCGTTGACAATTCTTTTCTTTCAGCACTTGAAAATGTGGTGCCACTTTCTTCTGACCTCTGAGGCTTCCAGTGAGAAAGCTGGTGTCATTCAGATTGTTTTTCTCCTTATAGGGAAAGTGTCATTTCTCTCTGGCCACTTTCAAGATTTTGTCTTTGTCTTTAGTTTTCAGCAGTTTGAGTATGATGTATCTTGGCCAGGATATCTTTGGGTTATCTTGTTTGGGATTTGATCAGCTTCTTGAATCTATAGGTTCAGGTTTTTGCCATATTTGGAAAATATCCAGCCATATTTATTTGAATACTTTTAAAGTTCCATCTTCTTGGGCCACCTGGGGGGCTCAGTCGGTTAAGCGTCCAACTTTGGCTCAGGTCATGATCTCACGATTTGTGGGTTTGAACCCTGCATCAGGCTCTGTGCTGACAGCTCAGACCCTGGAGCCTGCTTCCAATTCTGTCTCCCTCTCTCTCCGCCCCTCCCCCACTCGCACTCTGTTTCTCTCTCTCTGTCTCTCAAAAATAAATAAACATTAAAGCTCTACCTTCTTTCTCCTCTACTTTTGGGATCCCAGTGACACAAATATTAGATGTTTTCTTGAAGTCCCACAAATTCCTGAGGTTCTATTAATTTTTTTCAATCTATTCTCTGTCGTTCATATTGGGTAATTTCTATTATTCTGTCTTCAAGTTCATTGATTCTTTCCTTCATCCTCTCCATTTTACTATAGAACTAATCCAGTGAGCTTTTTACTTCAGTTACTTTTTTTCACTTCTAAAATTCCGGTTGGGTTCTTCTTCATTTCTTTTATTTCTTTGCCAAAACTTCTTGTTTGTTTGTTTGTTTATTTGAAGTGTGTTTGTAATTGATCACTGAAACATGTTTATACTGGCTGCTTTAAAATCCTTGTCACGTAAGGGCCCCTGGGTGGCTCAGTTGGTTAAGCATCCGACTTTAGCTCAGGTTAGGATCTCATGGTTCGTGAGCTCGAGTCCCTCATCAGGCTCTGTGCTGACAGGTCAGAGCCTGGAGATTGCTTTGGCTTCTGTGTCTCCCTCTCTCTGCCCCTCCCCTGCTTGTGTGTATTCTCTCTCTCTCTCTCTCTCTCTCTAATAATAAATGAGTAGACCTTATTATTAAAAAAAAATAAAATCCTTAGGTAATTTCAACATCTGTATCATGTTGGTGTTAGTATCAGTTGGACTGTCTTTTCTTGCTCAAGTTGAGATTTTCCTGGTTCTTGTATGAGGAATGATTTTCAGTCCCAGACATTTTGAGTATTATGAGACTCTGGACCTTATTTAAACCTCCTGTTGTAGAAGGCCTTCTCTGGGGCACCTGGCTGGCTCAGATCAAGCCCCACACTGAACATGGAGCCTACTATTTAAAAAAAAAAAAAAAAAAAAAAAAGGTCTTCTCCATGCTGTCAGATGGAGGTTGAAGTTCAGGTTTCCTACTCAGCCTCTGTTGACATGCTGAGAAGTGGGAATTGGTGAGGGGTACCCAGTTACTGCTGGGCCAGGGTGGGAATTCAGACTGCCCACGGAGCCTCTGCTAATACCACCCTGGCTGGAGGGGGAAGGATGCCTCCGTACTGCTCCCCTTGTGGCCTCCACACACGTGGAGGAGGTGCACATTGCTGCCGGCCGTGGTGAAAATCTGACTCTCCGCTGGCCTCTTCTGACACTGCCCTGCGTGGAAGTCTAGGGTCCCCATCTGGCTTGGCGGGGAGGGTATAGGTGGTAGTGTAGCTTTTTGTGCAGTTTTTGTGGCTGGAGTAGAGTGATTATTATCTAAAAGTTTTCTTTCCTGCTACGCTGCCCCTTGCTAGTCCTTTGGCTAGAAAGAGCAAGCCCTTTTTTCTTTCCCCTTCTTTCTTTCTTTTTCTTCCTTCCTTCCTTCCTTCCTTTTTTTTTTTTTTTTTTTTGTCAGTACCAATTAGTTTCTGGCTTGCTGGCTTCTCCAATACTCACTCTGAAATACATAATGCTAAGAGAAAACCCTGGGAATCACCGCCATGTCATTCTGTGGGTCCCAAGGTACCTTAGCCCGTCTGCCTTCTTTACACCTTTCAAAGTCTCCTTATGTTTGTTTTATATGTTAAGTCCAAGGGTTTTTTTTTTTTTTTTTAACCGTACTTAACAGAGGGAATAGGGAGATGTGTGTTTACTCCATATTTTCCCAGAACCAGAAGTCCCCAGGGCCTTTTAGACCATTTATTCTGCATGCATACAGCATATTCTGCTGCATACAGCAGCCAGTGGGGACAGAGTGCCCCTGAATTGATGGTGAGTTCACCCACCCACCTACCAGCACAATGGCCCAATGTGTTTTGCTCTGTGAGTCTGAGTTCACCTTCTAGAGTTTGAAATTATCCCGGCCTGGTTTGAACAGGCATCCTCCAGGTTTCCACCCCTTGCCACTTCCCAGCCCCATGACTCAGAATTTTCTGCCAACCAGAGGCCCCAAAGAGGCTGTTCCTTCATTGTTGAAGGAAAGAAGTGTGTTCATGTCTTCCTGGCTTGGCTGAAGAGCCAGGGGCCCCCCTTGCCATGAAGCAGGCTTTCGGCATGGCTACCAAGGAGCCCGGACTCTTCTCTCCTTGCTCAGGGTCCGTGGGACTGGCCCTCTGACTCAAATGCCATGCTGTTCATGAAAGTCCTTTTTAGGGGCACCTGGGTGGCTCCGTCGGTTGAGCGTCCGACTTCGGCTTAGCTCATGATCTCACGGTTCGTGGGTTCGAGCCCCGCGTCGGGTGCTGTGCTGACAGCTCAGAGTGTGGAGCCTGCTTCGGATTCTGTGTCTCCTTCTTTCTCTGCCCCTCCCCTGCTTGCTTTCTCTCTGTCTCTAAAAATAATAAACATTAAAAAATAAAAATTTAAAAAAGGAAAGTCCCTTTTAAAATAAAGTTAAAGTATTTTGAGTTTAAATATTCTTGGTATACTTTTTTTAAGCCTCAAAATGAGTAATTTAAAAAAAAATCAATTGTCAGAGATGAGATCTTCAAATGTCTAAAAATAAATGATCAAACTTCCTTTCTACTTTCCCAACCAGATGAGAAAAGATTATTTTTTTGTTTCAGTCATTCCTAATTAATGATTTTAAAATACCTACCTTAGGGAGATGCAGAGAGATCTATCCAAGTGGAGTAGTAATACTGCTTGTACTTTTAAGCTCAACACAGTTTCTAATTATCAAAAATTTTAAACACACAAGAATAAGGTGAACTAATTTAATAACTATTGTGTGGTCACATTTATTTTATGTATACTTTCCTACTTTTTTCAATTTACTTATTATTAAATAATAATTTAAATAATTATCTGAGAGAGAGAGGGAGAGCGCGCTCATGAGTGTTTGGAAGTGCAGAGAGAGAGAGGAACAGAGGATCCAAAGCCGGCTCTGTGCTGACAATAGAGAGCTCGATGCGGGGCTTGAATTCATGAACTGCGAGATCATGACCTGGGCCAAAGTTGGACACTTGACCAACTGAGCCACCCAGGCGCCCCTACTTAACTATTTAAAGACAAATCCCATGGGGCGCCTGGGTGGCGCAGTCGGTTAAGCGTCCGACTTCAGCCAGGTCACGATCTCGCGGTCCGTGAGTGCGAGCCCCGCGTCAGGCTCTGGGCTGATGGCTCAGAGCCTGGAGCCTGCTTCCGATTCTGTGTCTCCCTCTCTCTCTGCCCCTCCCCCGTTCATGCTCTGTCTCTCTCTGTCCCAAAAATAAATAAACGTTGAAAAAAAAAATTTAAAAAAAAAATAAAGACAAATCCCAAACATCATTTATTTCATGCCAATATACTTCCGATTTGGACTCTAACAAATTTGGGCATTTTCTTATGTAACCGTAATGCTATTATCACATCTTAAAAAAAATAGTGATCATTTTTTGGCATCATCTAATACCCAGATTTCCCCAATTGTCCCAAGACAATGTCTTTGTTTTTAGTGGTAAAACACACATGACATAAGATGTACCACCTTAACCATTTTTATTTATTTTTTAAATGTTTATTTTGAGAGAGAGCGAGCGAGCAGGGGAGGGGCAGAGAGCAAGGGAGAGAATTCCAAGCGGGATCCTCACTGTCAGCACAGAGCCCGAAGCGGGGCCAGGTCTCAGGAACCGTGGCCTCATGACCTGAGCTGAGATCAAGAGTCATAAGCCTAAACGAACTGAGCCATCCACTTAACCATTTTTGTACAGTTCAATACTGTTAAGTACATTCGCATTGTCAAACAGTCGAGCTCCAGAACATTTTTCCTTGTGCAAAACTGAAACCTTGTACTCATTAAGCAACTCTCCATTCTCTCCTCCCCTCAGGCCCTGGAAACCACCATTCTATTTTCTATCTCTATAAATTTGGCCATTTACATACCTTGTGTAAATGGATTATACACTATTTGTCTTTTTGCAACTGGCTTATTTCACTTAGCATAATTGCAGCATGTTAGAATTTCATTCCTTTTGAAGGATGAGTAGTATCTCCATTTTATATGTATACATTTTATATGTATTCTACATCCTGCTTATCCATTCATCTGTCAAGGGATATTTGAGTTGCTTACCTGTTTTGGCTATTGGGAATAACACTGCTATGACTATGGGGTCTCTTCTAGACCCTGCTTTCAATTATTTTGGGTATATACTCAGAAGTGGAGTTGCTGGATCACAGGGCATATTGGTGTTTAAGTTTTTGAGAAATTGCCATACCATTTTCCACAGCAACTGCACCGTGTTACATTCCCACCAACAGAGCACGGGGTTCCAAGTCTGCCACATCTTCGCTAACACTTGTTATTTTCTGGAATTGTTTTATTGATAGTGGCATCATAATGGGTGTGATATGGTATCTTGGTTTTGAGTTGTATTTCCCTAATGATTAGTGGTGTTGAACATTTCTTCATGTATTTTATTAGTCACTTGTGTATTTCCTTTGGAAAAATGTCTGTTCAAGTCCCTTGCCCATTTTTTAAATTGTGTTATATTTCTTTTTTGTTGAGTTGTAGAAGTTCTGGATATTATTATTTTTTTATATTAAATATAATTTATTGTCAAATTGGTTTCCATACAACACCCAGTGCTCATCCCAACAGGTGCCCTCCTCAATGCCCATCATCCACTTTCCCCTCCCCCCCACCCCCCATCAACCCTCAGTTTGTTCTCAGTATTTAAGAGTCTCTTATGGGGGCGCCTGGGTGGCGCAGTCGGTTAAGCGTCCGACTTCAGCCAGGTCATGATCTCGCGGTCCGTGAGTTCGAGCCCCGCGTCAGGCTCTGGGCTGATGGCTCGGAGCCTGGAGCCTGTTTCTGATTCTGTGTCTCCCTCTCTCTCTGCCCCTCCCCCGTTCATGCTCTGTCTCTCTCTGTCCCAAAAAAATAAATAAACGTTGAAAAAAAAAATTAAAAAAAAAAAAAAAGAGTCTCTTATGGTTTGCCTTCCTCCCTCTCTGTAACTTTTTTTCCTCCCCTTCCCCTCCCCCATGGTCTTCTGTTAAGTTTCTCAGGATCCACATATGAGTGAAAACATATGGTATCTGTCTTTCTCTGTATGACTTATTTCATATTTCACTTAGCATAATACCCTCCAGTTCCATCCACGTTGCTGCAATTGGCAGATTTCATTCTTTCTCATTGTCAAGTAGTATTCCGTTGTGTATATAAACCACATCTTCTTTATCCATTCGTCAGTTGATGGACATTTAGGCTCTTTCCATCATTTGGCTATTGTTGAAAGTGCTGCCATAAACATTGGGGTACAAGTGCCCCCATGCCTCAGCACTCCTGTATCCCTTGGGTAAATTCCTAGCAGTGCTATTGCTGGGTCATAGGGTAGATCTATTTTTAATTTTTGGAGGAACCTCCACACTGTTTTCCAGAGCGGCTGCACCAGTTTGCATTCCCACCAACAGTGCAAGAGGGTTCCCGTTTCTCCGACCCTCTCTAGCATCTATAGTCTCCTGACTTGTTCATTGTAGCCACTCTGACTGGCGTGAGGTGGTATCTGAGTGTGGTTTTGATTTGTATTTCCCTGATGAGGAGTGACGTTGAGCATCTTTTCATGTGTCTGTTGGCCATCTGGATGTCTTCTTTAAAAAAGTGTCTATTCATGTCTTCTGCCCATTTCTCCCCTGGATTATTTGTTTTTCAGGTGTGGAGTTTGGGGAGTTCTTTATAGATTTTGGATACTAGCCCTTTATCTGATATGTCATTTGCAAATATCTTTTCCCGTTCCATCGGTTGCCCTTTAGTTTTGATTGTTTCCTTTGCAGTGCAGAAGTTTTTTTATCTTGATGGGGTCCCAATAGTTCATTTTTGCTTTTAATTCCCTTGCCTTTGGAGATGTGTCAAGTAAGAAATTGCTGCAGCTGAGGTCAAAGAGGTTTTTTCCTGCTGGATATTAACCTCTATCAGTTTATGACCCAAGAATGTCTTGTTACACATGACCTGTTTGAACCAGGATCCAGCATAGTCACATAGTATTATATATATTTTATTGTCTAATCTGGCAGAAACCCCTCTCCCTGTTGTTTTTCCCCTGTCATTGCTTGTGGCAGAATTCAGGTTCATAGTCATGTAGTCTTATAGTTTTGTATTTTAACTTTGCTGCTGCCCTCCAGAATTTTCTGCTTTTGCCTTTCATAACATTTCAGCCGTGAATTTTCCCTATTGAAAAATGAGGGATGGGATGCCTGGGTGGCTCAGTCAGTTGTCTTTGGTTCAGATCATGATCTCATGGTTTGTGAGTTCCAGCCCCGTGTCGGGCTCTTTGCTGTTCAGCACAGAGCCCACTTCAGGTCCTCTGTCTCCCTCTCTCTCTCTGTCTCTTCCTTGCTCTCTCTCTCTCTCAAAAATAAACATATTTATAAATAAATGTTATAAATATTTATTTTTGAGAGACAGAGAGACAGAGCATGAGTGGGGATGGGGCAGAGAGAGAGAGAGAGAGAGAGAGAGGGAGACACAGAATCCAAAGCAGACTCCAGGCTCTGAGCCTGACACAGGGCTCCAACTCATGAATCTCGAGATCATGACCTAAGCTGAAGTTGGACCCTTAACTGACTGAGCCACCCAGGAGCCCCTACAAAAAAATTTTTTAAAGAAAAATGAGGATTTCT
Organism: Lynx rufus; assembly: GCF_022079265.1. NCBI lineage: Eukaryota > Metazoa > Chordata > Mammalia > Carnivora > Felidae > Lynx > Lynx rufus. The sequence continues at coordinate 6,201,970 of NW_025814867.1, read as the reverse complement.
CTATCAAAGGTTCCTAGAGGACTAAGCCCAAAATGAGAAGAGGAAGCCTTCTTGGTGTCTGGGAACCCACCGGTGGGGAACTGGGCATTGGTGGAGAGAATGTGCGAGAGGTGTGAGGATCAGGTGGGAGTGAAGTGAGCACATTCAGGTCACCAGCGTGCCTGAGAGAATGCAGACTTTTCCCATGACGTGACTGGTGTTACCCCGAGACCCCTGCAACCTCATGACCAGGAGCCGATCCAAAGGCTATTCCCCAGCCATAGGTAGCACGGGGCAGATCCTAGGGGCTCTTCCAGGACCACCCTGTGGGTCTGCCCCCTGGGGGACCCTGGAGAGGAAGGTCCCGTCTCAGGGCTGCCTTGAGTACATGGGGCCTTTCTAGGAGTCCCTGAAGGCACAGGGGCAAGGCCGGGGAGCCTCCAGTATCCGGGAGGCTCAGAAACTGGGACATGGCAACAGGGAGACCATTGAGAGAAAAGCTATGGTCACTGATAATGTCGGGGCACTCTAAAAGATCACTAGAGTTATCTCTCGGATTAGAATTATCAGTGATTTTTAAAAATAATATATTTTCCAGGGGCACCTGGTTGGCTCAATCGGTTAAGTGTCTGACTTCGGCTCAGGTCGTGATCTCATGGTTTGTGGGTTCAAGCCCGCGTCAGATTCTGTGCTGACAGCTCAAGCCTGGAGCCTGCTTCGGATTCTGTGTCTCCCTCTCTCTCTGGCCCTCCCCTGCTTGTGCTGTTTGTCTCTATAATAAATAAACATTAAACAAAAATTTTTTTTAAATATATTTTCCAAACTTTCTTGAGTGAACAGTAAAGAAGTGACATTCTATTTAAAAATAGATCAGAAACAGGGCATCTGGCCAGCTCAGTTGGTAGAGCATGCAACTCTTGATCGCGGTCAGGGTTGTAAGTTCAAGCCCCACATTGGGTAGAGAGATTACTTAAAAATAAAATCTTTAAAAAAATAATAATAAAAGTAAAAATAGATCAAAACCTTCAGGATTAACACAAATATGCCTAAGGACCATTATTGATAACTGAGTTCTCCAGAGATCTGTGGGCTGGAGTGGAAGTTCTCCAGACCCTCTTGGAGCCTAGAAGAGCCAGGCCAGGACCTAAAAGTGTGGCACAATCCAGGGAGAACCACGCTTGGTGAAGGCGAGCAGTGCCCCTGGTGTCTGGAACTGAGGCCACAGCCCCGGTGAGGCCTGGGACGTGTGAGCAGGGGCCCAGCCTTCGAGAAGCCCCTGCCAAACAAACCCACTGGAACCTACCCAGTGGGCCCATTTCTCTTGCCCAGGAGAGCTTTATCCCCAGTAAACTGCTTCCAATCTCCCAGACACAAGTGAAACCTGCTATTTTTCCAAAAGTAGAGAACTCTTTATTATAAACCCAGGATACAGAAGGGAAATGACAAACACAGGCATATCTCAGCTCTCTCTGAAATTCTCACAATGCAGACAAAACAGGTACGAAAGATACTTTTTTGAAATTGTTTAAAAAATATTCCCCAACGTCCCCAAGTGGGGATAAGTGCATGGTCAGCTAGGTGCTTCATCAAGATCATGCAGGGAGGGGCCTCCAGTCCCCCCACCAAGACCCTGAGGAAAGGTACCTTGCCCCAGCCTGGCTGGGTGTGGAGCAGAAAAGACACACTTTCTATTCGATTTAGGGTCCTGGGCTTTGCCCTGGGACAGAGACCTGAGACCAAGACATTTTCTCCCCTGAGGAGAGCTCAAAGGTAACTAGCATGCAGATGCCGTAGGGAGGGAAGAACACCTATGTCTGCAGCTTACTTGCTATGCGAGTTCAAGCGGCTCGCTCGCTCTCTCTCTCTCTCGTTCTGTGCTGCCCTGCAGGCACAGATGCTGGCATATTGGGTTCTTTCCAGAGTCTGGTTTCAACGAAGGGGGTAAAAAGAGAAAAGGAACACACGTGGGCCGCACCTTTGTCCAGGGCTGGGCTCCCTCGACAGTGATTCAAACACAGCTACTACCAGTTCTCCCCACCCTACTTAGTTCTCAGGTGGAGAGACCGAGGCCTAAGACGTGTGGACAGGTCAGAGCTGGCTCTGCTGGACCTCTTCTCAGTCCCAGCTGGCCCTGGATTCCGCTGTCCTGGCTCGATAACCCAGCACGTGGACACGTTACTGGTCCCGTGCAGGACGTACAGCGTGTCTGTGGAGTTGGCATCTCCCGGAACTGAGAAGCAAGTGGGGCACAGGTCACCCCTACGGCAGGAGGAAGCAGGGGCAGAAGCACACACGCCCAGGGGCCCGGGGCAATCTTCAGGGCAGGGACAGGGCCTTGGCAAGGCGGGTCCAGAACCAGGACTTGGTGCAGGGGTTGGTGTAGTCGCAGACAGTGATGAACCGCAGGATGCTGGGGAACTCTTTCTTCATTGCCTTGTACTTGATGGGGATCAGTCGCTTCTGATGGGCACCTGCAAGCCAAGAGGTTCAGAGCTGGCAGCAGGCCCTCCCTCCACAGCTAGTGGGATCCGTCCCCAGCCCAGGCGTTAACAACAGGCCTCCCCGCAATCAAGCACCCGTGGCACCCATTCACCCACACAGAGGGCACTCATGTGCACACACGCTCAAGTGGGCGGAAACCTACAGGAGCTCCTTGGTGCTGCATCCGTGGCCCTTGATGAGGGACTGATGGCATCCCGAGGCCCCGTCTACCCCCTCCTCTGTGGCAAAGGCAGTGCTGAGCTTACCGGGAGAGAGGCTGAGCGCAAACTTGGTCTGGAAGTCACATTCCTTGCTTTGCAGGTAATCATCAGAGACCACCACCACCATCCGGCGGCACCTAGGGGACAGCGGGCAGGCTGCAGGCACTGTGCCAACCTGGCTCATCAGGGGATGGCCTCAGGAGGAGTCCACTGTGGTCAGACTAGACAGGGTCCACCTGGGAGAATCTCAGCATCTGGATCCCTTGGGCAGGCCTTTGTGTACCCACCCACTTGACCCCACTGGCCTCTTAGCCAACCTCTTCTCAATGAGCTCGCTGGCGATGGACCAGACACAGGTGCCAGGGAGGACGTCGCGATCAGACACACACAACTTCAGCCGATAGTCTGTCTGTTCCAGCTGCCGGATCATCTCCTGAACGAACTGGATATCGCTGGGGCAGTAGCAGATGAAGGCATCAAAACGCTCCGGCATCTGCCCTGGGTGCAGAGCACAAGGGTGATGTTAGACCTCTGCGAAAGAGGAGCCCGCCAGGAACCCCCAGCCTAGGTGACTCGGTCCTGAACCCTACACCAATCCCAAAATGACACTGAGAGAAAGTGCTCTTCCCAGGGGAGGAAAGGTGAGTGTCTCTCCCCTCCACCTCCCACCCTGGGCCAAGCCCTGGGGTGACCATTGACCATAAGACAGACACATCATTTCATGAGAGTCTCACACCAACTCAGAGGTAAGATCATTATTCCCATTTCCTAGGTGAGGATGATCTTAACACAATGTCCTATGGTCCACCTGTCACGCCTGGCCCGGCGGAGCAGTACCGGATCCTTACCCAAGGGGTCATCCAGCGTGGTGATGCCCGCCAGCTCTGACGTCCGTGGGTCACTGCTATCTACAGCAGCCACCTGTAAGGGCTTCTCAGACTCCTCCTGCTGCTGTTTCAGAATATACTTCTGGCAATCCTCCTCTGTGGGGAAGAGACAGGGTGTGGCAGGCTCCCTGGGTTTGTCCCATGCCTCTATCCACAGTCAGGCCCCATCCCTGGCCCTACTTCCTTAGCTATGTTGTGCTCCAGGGCTTTCCCAGCCCACTGGTGTCATGCACAGTTCAACAGCTCTGAAAAGTTGAGCTCCCACCTGGCTCTGACCATCCCAAAGGGATGGTGTTCTGGTCGTCTGGGAAGTCATCGTGGCCAGGCTTGTGTCCTTCTGTCCCTTTGTCCTGGCCCTCCTTCCTAGGACTCCTGAACCCAAGGTCTGCTTCTTCTAGGATCCACGGCTGATGTGAGCAAGGGACGGGATATGCAAGAACGGCTCAGGAGACGCAGTGGTGGGTATATAAACGAGGCCCCAACCAGGCAAGATGCAGCCGTCTATATTATGTGGCAGCTAGTGGCAGGAAGGGATGCATTTCCCTGGGACCTGAGGTTTCCCTGACTGTCAGCTTTCAGTCCCTCACCTGTCCTGTTGCTGTACTTGAAGTAGTCCTGACTCCCCCACAGAGGACCCCCATTCTGAGTCCTGGCCCTACAGGAAAACATTTGCCTAAGATGTTTCTCTCTGTTGTCTGCCTCTCCCACCCTTCACCTCCTTTCTCCAGTTCCTGTCATCCTAGTGTTGAAAGAGGGAACTGGTCCCACACGGTGGTACCCCCTCTGCAGGCTGCCTCCAGCCCCCCTCCCCTGCCCCCCAGGCAGAAAAAGGGGGCCTCTCCAGGGGAGAATGGATGCTGAGGCTGGTGAAGGTCAGCTCCCTCGTCCCCCCCAGGTATGAGGCCGGGAAGCGCGTGTCCTCACCGATGCTGGGCCCCAGTTCCACCAGCACGTCATCGCGGCCCAGCTTGGTGAGCAGCTCCAGCAGACGGCCCACCGAGGCTCCCGGGCGTCCCTGCCAGTCGTCCAGGAGCTTGCCCATGGGGTCGGCATGCGCCTCCAGCTGCCGGATCTCCAAGTACTCGAAGCCCATCTCCTCAGCCAGCGCCGTCCAGTCGGCCGCCACCTGCGTCCGCACGTTCAGGAACAGCGACAGGCGGCGCCGCACTCGCACGTTGAGGGCAGCTAGAGGCAGGGAGGACGCCGAGGGGATGGGGGACGCGGACCCCGCGCTGGAGCCTCCGGCGGCCATGGCGGGCTACCCCGGAGCCTCAGCGCTGTCGAGTCGCGCAGCCGGTCCGCTCTTCCTCCTTCCTTTACCGCCACCCCCGCCCCCGGCCCCGCCCCGCGGGTTTCTGTTTCCGAGAAGCGCCGCCCTGCCCTTCAATCTGGAGCCCTAGCACTTGTGTGGAGGTGGGGGTGCCCCATCTCTGCTCGCGGGGTCTCGGGCGACAGGGGACATGGGAACCGGGGGACCTGCCTTTTGAGGTGTGGAGGCCCACAGACCTGTCCTCCGGGGTCTAGGGCGGTGGCGCCCGGGGGCGGTAGGGGGGACACGACCTTCCTTTGGGGGTTGTAGGAAATAGGGGCCTTGCCCTTTGGGATCTGATAGAATCACATCCTTTCCTTTGGGGATCTGCGGGGTTCATATGTTACTGCCCTCGAGGATGGCGGGGAGGGGGCAGAGGAGGAGCCCTTCCCCCCAACCCTGTCCCTGGATCTCCCGGGAATGCACAATCCAGGCCTTGGGATTGTGGGGGAACCTCCAGCTGTACACCCAGAGGTGAGGTGGGAAAGGGTATGCTACCTTCTGGAGCCTCAGGCATGCCACGGTCCTGCCTTTGAAAGGTGGGATACCGTCCGGGGTTGAGGATAACACCCTGGCCTTTGGTGTCTGGGACAAACGCAGGGCTATTCTCTGGGGTCTAGAGAAACACATTTACCAACGGGAGTCAAGGGGGCACCAGCCTTGCTCTCTAGGGTTATGGGGGGAGGGAAGTTGGAAAACACAGTCCTGACCTAAGGAACTTTGGTCTTTAATTCAATAGGTATTTATTGATCGCCTGCTAAGTGTCAAGCATGTTGCAGGCATCCCGGATACAGGGTGCCTCCCTGCCTTGGTGCAGACCTCAGCCTAGTGCAGGAGGTGGGCATTAATTAAATACACCCTAATTACTGCAAAATTGGTAAGATAGGTACTCTCTCTAGATTAAGAGCTTGTCACATCTCGGCCACTTTACACAATCTGTTCTCCTGCCGCACCAGACTCCCCAGTTCCCTCAGTGTTCTCGAAAGACTTCCCAGGAGAGCCCAAGCACATCGGGGTAGGGCTCTGGGGCGTCTCGGAACTAAGTCCCCCAGCTTCGGTACTGGGACTCAGGAGACAGTCGAGAAGACAAGGAAGGGGGAAGAATTGAGTCCCCGCCTCCTCCTTCCCAAACCGGAAGCCGTAGGCGGGGCCTTTGGTGGTCCAGTCCTCGGTTTGGTGGCAGGCAGTGGGCAGAGTTTTAGGGGAAGCGAGCCCCGGCAGTGGCAGAGTTTGTTTCAAGGTACCGAACGGGCTCTGGGAGTCTCTCCTCGGGTTTGGCAGTAGGCGGTGCTGCGAGTAGAAAGGTTTCCGGCCCGCAATTCTGGGCGGGGCTTCGGAAGTGTCCACCTCCTGGTTGGCCGCCTTAGGCCACCGCAGGCGGGGCTTTGAGTAGAAAGACTCTCGGCGTAAACCGAGAGCTCCGCTTTAGCGGCTCTGGTTGGAAGCGGGGGCGGGACCTCAGGCACACAGCCCTCTGGTTGGCTGAGACAAGCGATAGGCGGGGTCTTGGGGGCGGGGCTGTGGGCCGTGTTAAGGGGCCGGGGTAGAGTGCGGCTCTGCGCTTGCGCCGCGGGCGGGCTGTTAGCTCCTGCGCTGTACCCGCAGGTTGGAGGTCTACCCCACAGAGTTGCGCGATGCGTAGGTTGCAGGTAGTGCTCGGGCACCTGACGGGCAGGCCCGGTTCGGGTTGGGAGCCGGCGCCGCAGGCCGCGCCGTGCTGGAGCGGCGCTCAGCCGGTGTCGGCCGACGACGTGGTGGTAGTGCACGGGCGGCGCACCGCCATTGGCCGAGGGGGCCGCGGCGGCTTCAAGGTGAGGCCCCTGGGCCGGGCGCCGGGTGGGAGACCGCGGGCCAGAGCGGTCTGGGGTCTGGCGCGGGGGTGGCTCTGCGCCCGAGCTGTGACCGCTGTGCGTCTCGGGTGGGATGGGGGAGCGGGGGTCCCGGGAACCCCGTGCATCGCCGGCGGGAGACCACGGTGGCCGCGCTTCCCGCTGCAGGACACCACCCCCGACGAGCTTCTCTCTGCCGTCATGACCGCGGTTCTCCGAGACGTCAAGCTGAGCCCTGCCCAGCTGGGGGACATCTGCGTGGGTGAGCACACTGCCCAGGCCCTGGGCTCGGTCCTCCTCGCGCTCCCATCCGGCCAAAGCCCTTCTCAAACACCTCCTCACCCTCCAGGCACTTTCCAGGTGCTTTCACTGAGAGAAATGACCAGGGGCTCCTTGCATTCGAATTTAATTGTTCCTTTAGGGCTACCGCCTCCAGGCACGTTCCGCCCCACCCCTACCCCAAGCAAGTTCTGCCTGTGGAGTTTGTTGGAAAGCAGCGATCTCAATGACATTCTAACACCCAAGCACTTGTCACAGGGATTTGCGGACACCGGACACCATAGGAGACCAAAGGCTAGGGTTCACTACCCATCCTGTCTGTGCCACCACAGAACACAGGGACCATCAAATACCATGTAGTTCAGCACCTCACAGATGGAGAAACTAAGTCCTGGGAAATTTTCAGCAGAGATTGCACCCGAATCCAGGGTCTCTTGACTTTCCCACCCTTTCCCTCCATCCCTACTCCTCTAGCCTGGAAACAACAGAACACGGCCAGGCTCCCATCAAGTAGGTGCCACCCCTAGGTGGGGAATCACTGTTCCACCTCTGAAATGCCTGCAGGGCTTGGCTGAGGACACTCAGGGAGGTGGGCATTTTCAGAAATTCATTTTCCTAACTGACAAGACCAGTTCGTTTGCCCACAAGTTTTGCCTTGCAATCTTCGCCTTGCAATCTTCTTTCCATGTTTCCTTTAAAGGCAGGCAACCAGCCCGCTGTGCATTGATTTGGAAAAGCAGGGTGCGTGGGCAAGGGACCTTGCGACTCTCGGAGATTGGGTTTAATTGTATGGTCAGAGCAAGCTGCTATATGACTGGCTCCTTGAAATTCTAGGGCCTCAAGGGAACTGCTGAGGGCTTGTGTTGCTGAAGAAAGATCTGGAATGTCCCCTTCCTAGTAGTCACAACTGTACCTTCCTGTCTAGTACACCATCTGAATAAAGATTTGTTGTCCACAGGAAATGTGCTTCAGCCGGGGGCCGGAGCAATCATGGCCCGAATTGCCCAGTTTCTGAGGTAAACTTTTCTAGTTCTAGCTGTGGGTTATTTTGACTCTTGAGTAGGCTCGGGCCCCAGGGGACTCAGCCTATGAGTGGAAGAGGGTCAGGTTGGACACCAGGCCTGGATGCAATCTGAGTCCTTGGCACCCTGTTCTTGTGGACACTACCTTTCCCCTACTTTGGTTTTTTTTTTTTTTTTTTTTTAAGTGATGTCTACACTCAACGTGGGGCTCAAACTTACTACCCCAAGACCAAGAGTTGCATGCTCTACCTACTGAGCCAGCTAGGTGCCCCTCCCTTACTTTGAGTGAAGGGTACATTACTGGCTCTGAGCCAGGACAAACAGGGCCTTGGGGAATAGAGAAAAAGTTATCTGTGCCGTGATGATCTAGACAAAGTTAGCTTGTTGTTCTGCCTTTTTTAAGTGTGGGTTCTGTCCTGTTTTGCCAGGTAGCTAACCAGGAAGGTTACCCTTCAGCACACTGAAAAGTGACTTTGAGCTTCTTAAAGCTAGTTGAGCAGGCTGGGACCTCCCAGGGCACACAGCACATCAGAGACTTGGGGACATGGCAGAACCCTGGGGCATGGGGTCTTCCAGGAGGGGCCCTGGTTAAACTTGCCCTTCACCACTCGCTGTCCTGAGACGGGAGAGGAGTGCTTAAATTATTTTAATGTGTGGATTTAAGAACCACTTAATTTTGGGGCACCTGGTGGCTGAGTTAGTTAAGTGTCCAACTCTTGATTTCAGCTCAGGTCATGATCTCAGTTCATGCCCCGAATTGGGCTCCGTGCTGAGAGTCTGGAGCCTACTTGGGATTCTTTCTCTCACCCTCTCTCTCTCTGCCCCTCCCCCGCTCGCCCCCCCCATCTCAAAATAAAAAAAAAAAAAGAAAAAAGAAAAGAACCACTTAACTTTGCACACCCAGCTACCTGGAGAAGAAATAACCCTCCCTCACATGGTGCCTTGTATGGAGTAGGTATTTAGTGAACACTCGGTGGCTGGGGGGAAGAGGTGGTGACTAGGTAGTAAGGAGTCAGGAGACCTGGGAAGGCCTAAACAGGCTGCATGGGCTTGGAGGCTACCTCTCTGCGTCAGCAGAGCCTGGCCTGGCTCAGGGGTTACCAACACTGGCTGCACACCAGCATCACCGAGCACTTTCACCCATGAGGTTCAGGGTTCATGGGTCTAAAGAGGGCCTGAGGATTTCCACAGGGCTTTGTACCCTTGGCGAGGGCAGGATACTTCAGGAGGGGCAGCCCCACCAGCTTCTAGGACTGGGACCAGTGTAGGAGCCTAGGGGAACACACCCCAATAGGGCAGATTACAACACTTGGTACCCGTCAAGCGTTCTTTGTCCAGCTGGGAACAGGCCTTCCAGAGAGAATCGGAACATAAAGCGTTAGCCATATGGGTACTGGTAAGGCTGATGGTTTCTGACTTCATACTTGAGACTTTTTTTTTTTTTTTTTTTTTTTTTTGCTTTGGTTCTTTGTCCCAGCAATAGATCCCCTTCTCTGTTGTTTTGGAGGAAACAGATGTATAATTTTCCTTTTTTAATTTTCAAAGGGAAAGAAAGAAGGCTCCCAGTGGCCCAGCCAGCTTTCCTTGACCTTGGGCTGTTTTTGACCTAGGTTGAGGAGAATCACGGGGAAAGGGCATGTACTATGGAGCCCTGGAGAGCAAGTGCCTGCAGAGATGGGGTCTGCTCAGTATGGATCTGGCCTGCAGTGGGGATAGGGCTGCTGGTTTGTTCCCCTGGTTTTTGCACCCCTTGATGGGGCAGTGCTATTGACCAGGAGCATAGACCTGCTTTCCATGAGAGCCTGGCAGAGGAGAGGGTGCTGATTGTGGTCTCACTTCTGTTTCAGTGACATCCCAGAGACTGTGCCTTTGTCCACTGTCAATAGACAGTGTTCGTCTGGGCTCCAGGCAGTGGCCAACATAGCTGGTAAGTTGTGACAGGGTGGGTGCCCACTGCTATAGCCTGGCCTTGGTCCTGGCTCCACGGGTTTGGGTCAGCAAGGTCACTGTCTGCTGGGCAAGCAATAAGGATTTCTGAGAGGGCTCTCTGTGACCACACAGTGAAGGATAACCCTTTGCCACTGCACCCAGCCTTTTCTGGATGCTTGAGTCTTCCAAATCTGAGGCTGGGGCTGAGTCCCACTTAGAGACCAGGTGGGGAAGAGGCTCCTCTGTTCCCAGAACAGATGGACTCTGATAAAGGATGTTTATGAAATGCTTTTGTTGCAGGTGGCATCAGAAATGGGTCTTATGACATTGGCATGGCTTGTGGGTAAGAATTTCTTTCTGCCAGAGCTTACTGACCAATTTCTAACAGTAAAACTAATTTGCATCTCTTGAGTCCTCACAGGCTAGGATTACAGGATTCCCCCTACCCCTTTAAGGCAGCTGGCTGAGAGTAGGTTCCCACAAATTCAGCTTAGAAGTAGCCCCAAGCTCTGGGTGCTCGGGAATCATGCATACCTCTTAGCACTAGTGGGGAAAGGGCATTAATTGGCTTCTAAGAGCTTGCTTTCTTGGAAATCTGTCAGGCTGGAAAATGCAAGCATTTTGAAAAAACCTAGAACTTGGGTTTCCTTCTCTGACCCCTTTCTCATTTATGATGCTGTTGAGAGAAGCATTGCAGTTTGGGTTTCCTAAAGCCAGGGACAATTGCCTGTTGTATAACTAGTCTGTTCATTTCTTTAGGCTGTCAGTCCCCTGGTCTCCCTCTTTGGTACCAAGGTGGAAACTTGCAGCTGCCTCCTGGGCTCTGAGGGCATGGTCAGGCCTGTGGCGGTTCGGTCACGGTCAGCTGTGGCTGTCTTCTTCAGCCGTGGCACATGGAGCCGCTGGAGGTGCAATAGGCAGTGCCTCCTGGAGGGGAAGGGCCCTCGGGCCCAGGGCGGGACGAGTGTCTTGTGTTGGGAGGGCAGGCTCTGGGACGCGAGCAGCCCCAGGGTTTTGACACACTCTCTGCCTTTCGTTTCCTCTTTGTAGCATTTTTTAAATTTTTTTTTTTTAATGTTTGTTTATTTTTGAGAGAGAGAGACAGAGCATGAGCGGGGGAGGGGCAGAGAGAGAGGGAGACACAGAATCGGAAGCAGGCTCCAGGCTCTGAGCTGTCGGCACAGAGCCCGACGCGGGGCTTGAACTCATGGACTGTGAGATCATGACCTGAGCCAGAGTCGGATGCTCAACTGACTGAGCCACCCAGGCACCCCCTTTGTAGCATTTCTTGATTGGAGCGCTGTCGGGCCTCCTTGAGGCTGTACTGCGTGGCGCTGGGTTGCTCTGTCCTATCCACTTGTAAATAAAGCCAGAGGCTACACTGTGGGGCCTTTGGCCAGGCAAGGGCCACTGCCACTCTGCCCTTTGATTTCTCTCATGTTCCTCTATCTTACTGGAGGATGGAAAGGTGTGGGTAACTTGGCAGGAGCCCTCATGAGTTTTTTAGAGGGTGTCTGAGTTCCCAGGTGGGTTAAAGACTGTGTTTCCAGACTATTGAGGGTCTGGGTCAAGACTGTCCCCCACAGGCCATGAACAGTAGCTCCTGGCATCCTGGTTGGGTGTGGGCTCTGGGGCCAGACACCTACATTTCTAAGTCTGGATCTCTGCTGTGTGACTACGGACAGGTTACTCACCTCTCTGGGCCTCATCTCTAAAATGGGGATAACTACCGCAGTCCTGTTGAAGTTGATAAAATCAAGTAGAGTAATAACAGCAGCTAACACTCTGGGACGTATGTCATGGGACTGATGCTGTCAAAGTGCTCTAATATCTGAAAAGATTTTAAAGTAGCACAGGGCACATGGAAAGCATCCAGTTATGTGCCATCCCTTGAGGCCCTGTGTTCCTGCATCTCATCGATGGGCTTTTTGACCTCTCTGAGATCTGGCCTTCCTGTGAGCAATTACCACCTCCTGGTCTATGCAGGTCAGATGCTCTTTGGTCTCTGGCTTTTTAAATATTTGTCTCTTCTGCCCTCTGAACCTTTGGTGCCTGAGGGCAGGGCCTGGACTTCTGGCCCTGGGCTCTCCCCCTACTGTGGCTAGCACTAGGCCGTTCTCCTAGGAACTGCTGATTCGGCTGGCTTCAGGAGAGTTGAGTTAGGGAAGCACAGCGCTGCCTGGCAGCGTGGGCTGTGCAGACTGTCCTGGGGTGGGAATGACTCAGCAGCCCTGCACCCCCAGCTCTGCCTTGCTGGCCGGTGCCCTGCCCGGGGTTCCCACACAGCCCGCCGGATTTCCCAGGGCTCCCTGGCTATTTCCCATCACTCGCCAGATGCACAGCTAACCCTGGGCGAGTCCTGAGAGTGACCACCTCCTCCGCTCCCTCCTCAGGGTAGAGTCCATGTCCCTGGCTGAGAGAGGGAACCCCGGAAATATCACTTCACGCTTGGTGGAGAAGGAGAAGGCCAGAGATTGCCTGATTCCCATGGGGTGAGTGGGTGCCCGCGGCTCCCTTCCTGACCTGGAGCAGGGGCACAGGCGCTTGGATCATCTTGTGGCCTCCTGCCTCTGGGCCTGTTCTGCTCCGCTGGGACATGGGGATGGGACTTGCCCCCGACTTCCCTTTCCTGGGGCCTCCAGGTCCTCCGTGCTTCTGGGTCTCCAGTCACGGCCCAGCCTGTCCTTCCCACCCTGAGGGGCCAGTCGCACGGGGGACGATGGCAGCTGTATGCCAAAGCCTTGGAGGCTTAGACACTCGTAGTGGGAAGCTTTGAGTTGGGGCACGCTGTGAGGGAGCCTGGGCCCTGTCAGATGGAGTGTTACAAGCGCCTTGCATTGGCGTGGCACCTTAGCTCTACCGCTGATGCCACCGAGCCTCTGGGCCGTCCCCTGGGTCCGTAAGCAGGGAGTCCTGGCTCCCCTGGATTTGAGGCTCGGGGAGGGCAGTGCCCTGGCTTCCTCCACGTCCGGTGACCCTATTTCACGGGGAGGCCTGGAAAGCCAGAAGCCCAGGTTGGAAGGCCTAGCTGTGGCTCTGGGCTCCCAGGATGAGGGCGGGCTCTGACCACTGTGAGCAGAAAGCCTGGGCGTGGCCTTCCCGGAGGACCCCGGGAGCCTTCATCTTCCCAGATTGGAGCGGCTTTCCTCGAGGCATAGCAGATGTGCCCCCACACTCCACCCTGAGTGTTCGGTGTCCGTGGCGGGACGGGCCCTCCGGCTCTCCGCTGCCTACCGCTGCAGGGGCCCAGGCCTGCAACCACAGCCCTGCAGCCCAGCCTGGGCCCCCAGCTGCTGGGCACGACCGCATGGTGTGTTGGTTCCATTTTAGGATAACTTCAGAGAATGTAGCCGAGCGGTTTGGCATTTCACGGGAGAAGCAGGATACCTTTGCCCTGGCTTCCCAGCAAAAGTGAGTGCTCTTTGGGATGGGGCGTTTACGGGGCTGCAGAGCGAAGTTTTGAGGCCGGATTAAGTGGCCTCAGGTGGAGCTGTCCTTAGGCTACAGCTGGGCAGTGAGTGGTTTCCAAGCCCAGCGCCTGCCAGGAAAGAGAGGCGGGCAGGGACCGGGGCCACTGTGCGTTGGTAGCACTTCCACGTCCCATTACTGTCTGCTCAGCCTGAGTCTCGTCTCCCTGGCTGGGCTTCGGTTGCCCCATCTAATCATCAGGAGTGTAACAAGGGCCGGGACTCTTCTCTGTCTGTGGCTTGGCGATTAGACACGGCAGCCCTGGGCTACCCTGGATAGCCTGGATTGTGGGGCCTGTACTGCTGGAGCCCCTGGCATGCCAGCTTCTGGACTACTGGAGCTCGGGTGGCATCAGAAGAACCCCAGGGGCTCAGGCCTCAGGGCAGGGGCAGGCTGAGGTTGGCAAGCCCCAGATGCCCAGAGAGAATGGCAAGAGAAGGGAGTGGGCTTCCCTGAGGCAGTGGTTCCTAGCCACTTGGGGTCAGGTAACCATTTGAAAACTTGGTGGGAAGTGTGGAATGTTCCCCAGGGGAGACCCCCAGGCACTGACATTTTGCATATGATTGCAAGGATGACCCTAAAACACCTTGTACTTTTGTACTGTTCAAATCCTAAGATTCGCTAAGTAGCTAGTAGTATGTGTCATTTTCAGTAGGTGGAAACTGGGGAGCAGATGAAATTGAGCTCCCAAGACGGGCAGACAAGGTGGCAGCGCCTGGCACAGATACTCCTGGGGCTCTGTCCCTAGTTTGGTAGAGGCAAACGGCAGGCTCAGTCCCACTTGGGTGCCGGGCTCAAAGGGGAGCCACCACATCTAAACCTCCCCTTCCCCATCAAGACTGGGATTGGCCGGGATCTGAAGGTATGAGGCTGGCAGCGAAGAAGGCCTCCCGCTCCCGGGCTGGGGTGGAGGGGCCCAAGGCAATCCCTTAGAGCTCCCCGCAACCCGAGGCCAGCACGGCCTCGCATTTAGCAGCCTGAGCTTGTGTGCCTGCCCCGATGGGCAGGGGCGGTGGAGGCAATGGGAGGGACCCCTGGAGGGAAGGGAACCCCAAGGGAGCCTGAGCCTGGCTGTCCATGGTGCTGGCAGGGCCGCCAGAGCCCAGAGCAAGGGCTGTTTCCGAGCTGAGATCGTGCCTGTGACCACCACGGTCCATGATGACAAGGGGACCGAGAGGAGCATCACCGTGGCCCAGGATGAGGGTATCCGCCCCAACACCACCATGGAGGGCCTGGCCAAACTGAAGCCTGCCTTCAAGAAGGGTGGCTCTACCACGGCTGGTGAGATCGGGCTGGGGGTGGGGACAGGAGGGGCAGCGGCCTTGCAGGGTGTTCTCTGGGTGCCTGGAGCCTCCAGGCAAGGTGTGCAGGTGGAACTCTTCCTCCCTGCCCTGAGGCATCCTGACGCCTGTGATTTGCCTCTAGGAAACTCTAGTCAGGTGAGTGATGGGGCAGCTGCCCTCCTGCTGGCCCGGAGATCCAAGGCAGAAGAGTTGGGCCTTCCCATCCTTGGGGTCCTGAGGTCCTATGCAGTGGTTGGGGTCCCACCTGACATCATGGGCATTGGACCTGCCTGTGCCATTCCTGTAGCTTTGCAAAAAGCAGGTAAGGCGCTTCCTTCACACTCTGGCTCTGGCTCTGACCCCTGCCTCTCTCGCTGTTGTTGGGGGTGGGTAGGTCACGTGATTGGTGCAGAGGGAAGGTGGGGCAGGCCAGCATCCCTACCCAAGCCCCTTCCCGACCTCACAGCCGGGACCCACCTGCCCGTGTGGGGCAGACACACCAAGCTGCCTTTAGGTCTTGGATAGGATGGGGGCCTGGGGAGACAAGTCCTCCCAGGGGGACACTGGGTCAGTTCAGGTCTTTGCCCTTGCCCGCAGGGCTGACGGTGAATGACGTGGACATCTTTGAGATCAATGAGGCCTTTGCAAGCCAGGTGAGCTTTTCTTTCCCACGGCTGTCCCGGCCCTGGCTAGTGGAGCTGGGGCGAGTGGGCGCACGGTGGGGGGAGGGGAGGGAACTACAGCTGATGTTCTGCCTCCCTCCAGGCTGTCTACTGTGTGGAGAAGCTAGGACTCCCCCCGGAGAAGGTGAACCCTCTGGGGGGTGCGGTGGCCTTGGGTCACCCACTGGGCTGCACTGGAGCTCGACAGGTCATCACGCTCCTCAACGAACTAAAGCGTCGCGGGAAGAGGTGAGGCTGACCCCCATGGGGGTGTCACGTGGATGCGCAGGGTGGGGTAGCTGAGGGGGAAGCGTACAGGCCCCCACACGCTGAGGCTAGAGGGCCGTGACCCCGGTCTGCCCTGAGGGCCAGGGGGAAGGGCGCCGGGAACTGCACCCTGTGCGCGGGCCTAGGTGGGCAGTCTGGGAACCCGGGGGGGCTTGGTGATGAGGCCTCTGCCCTGGTGCCTTCACCCAGCAAACACAATCCATCTTGCGTCCACAGGGCATACGGGGTGGTGTCCATGTGCATCGGGACCGGGATGGGAGCCGCTGCTGTCTTTGAATACCCTGGAAACTGAGTGAGGCCCCGGGCCAGAGGCACCGTTTAGTTCTGCTCTGGGGGTGGCCGCAGCGCTGGGCAGAGCAAGACACGGGGACCAACGTGAGCGCTGGTGACGCAGTGTAGGTGTGGCCGAGGTAGAGGGTTGCTCTCTGCCAGGTTACCCAGGCCACCGTGTAAGTCCTGGGGAGTGAGCTATGCATCAGACAGTAAATATGTGTTCTCATCTTAGTGGTTGTGGTTTTTCCCAAGGGCCGGTTCTGGCCGTTGGTGGTGTTGCCTCTTGCCTAGCTGAGTACTCATTCTTCCTGCCTTTTGCGTTAGTGCTGAGGGCACGCGAGGCCTGCCCTGCAAGGGAGTCCCTTCCATCCCAGGAGCTGCTTGGAGGTCCATCAGCGTGCACGTCTGCCCAGCAAATCTGTTCCCCAGCTCTGGGTCATGTTTTATTTCCGAAGCTGGGGGCTGAGGGCAGAGCCTCAGAGCTGGTGGGGTGACATGTATCTCTCGTCATAAGAGCCTTGGCCCCGGAGCCGCAGGGTGCAAGCCGCCTCACCAAGCACACCTTCCACCGCCAGTGTGGACTCGTACAGCTCACTGCTCCTATGGGGAGTGGGGGTGCTGAGGTTAGGAAGGGAGCCCCGGCCAGGGGCTCTAGCCTGTGGGCAGGGCTGGGAGAGGCTGGTACCTGGCAGTGAAGAAAACTTGGAGGGTGATGGTATTTGGGGGAGCATTGACCTGTCGCGCTTCCAGCAGCCCACTGCTTGGAGATACCCTGAAGGCCCCAGGGTCGTTGTCTGGCTCCTGCTGGCCTGCACCAAGGGACGCATAGGCAGCTCCATGTGCCGCCCCGGGAAGGCCCCCATCAGTGCCACAGGGCAGGGCAACCCTGGGGTCACTTGGGATTTGGGAATCGGCACAGTTTCCGATGCAGGAACTCCCGGGTGGTGCCAGCCTGCAGGGGAAACCGTGGGCATGTGCAACCTACCCATCAGCACGGCCCAGTAGCTCCGACAGCCACTCAGGTTCATGAGGTAGACCTCCCGGACCCGTGCCTGGTTCACAAAGCAGGTCCCGAAGTCCACCCAGCTGGTGGAGAGCTGTAGCTCGGGCACGACCACGGTGGCCTTCAGGGGCACCACCTAGGGGGACAGAGCAGAGCCTGTAACGTGGGGGCCCTCGTCCACTCCTGCCGGGCTCGGAGCCAGGGGTACAGGTGCGGAAGCTTCTGAGGAGCTCCCAGGCAGCACCGCAGCTGTGCAGGGGGCTGGCCTGGCATCGAACACCCAGGCCGGCGGGCGTGTGTGCAGGTCAAGGGCCCGGAAGGTGCCATCTGCTCTCCCCACCACCCCACTCCCCCTGCCCCCATCAAGCTCTGTGTGTCCTGCTCCCCGGTCAGGCCGCCCTCCCCGTCTTCCTCCATCCCCTGGGGGCCCCGAGGCCCAGCCCTTTGCCCCTCCTGGGCTCTGGGCCATCTCCCCTCTTCCTGGCCAGTCCCCCCACGTCACCCTCAGGCCACCCTCAGGCGAGGCGCTGCCGCGCTCACCTTCCCTGCCCCTGGGCTCCCGCTGGAGGGCCTGGCTAGACTGACTCTTCCTCCTGGCCTTTCTCGAACCCGCCCCTCAGGCTATCCCTTCTCGGTCCTCACCTGCGTCTTGCAGCCGGGAGCCCCGTGTCCCACCCCACGGCACGGCCCCTGGTTCTGAGCTGAGATGGGGAAGGAAGGAAGACCTGTATTTCTCGGGGTGTGTCCTCGGGGAAAGGCGTCCTCCAGGGCACGCCGGGCCCTCAGGGCAAGCATGGGGCCTGTATTTCTCGGGGTGTGTCCTCGGGGAGGCGTCCCCCAGGCCCGCTCCCGTTTCTGAGGGCCGCGTGGGAGTCCCACCTCCGCCGACCCACCAGGACAGTCTGGCCCGCTGCCCCCCTCGGCGCACGCGGGGCAGGCCCGGGACTCACCTGAGCGGGCTGGTCGGCGTACTCCAGGAGCAGGTTCTGAGCGAACACCATCTCCTTCTCTCCGCTGGCACGCCGCCGAACGTCCACCCCGGGCAGCATCTGGTCCGCCGGGAGCTTCTGATAGGAGAGCAGCTCCAGGGACAGCGAGAAGGACACGTTCACCTGAGCAGACGTGAGCAAGGCCGTCGCCTCGCGCTGCCGAAGGCGGGCGGCAGCTTCCCCACCTGGCGATCGGTCCTCCTTCCTCCAATGGCCCCCGCGGCCCGGTAGGCCCCAGCTCAGCCCCTGACCACATGCGGCCTGCAGGCCGGCCCGGACGGGGCCGGCAGGGTGCCTCCCTCCACCCGGCGCCCCTGTCTGGGGTGTTTGGCCCACGGACGCTGCACCCTGCCCTGCGCCCCGCACCCGTTAGTACGAGGAGCTGAGGCCCCCGAGGGGACACGGCCAGCAAACCTCCCTTTACCCCTTGGCGTGAGCGGGCCTGTGGGCGGGCCTGTTGGCCCAGCACTGCCCGTGTCCTTACCCTGAGGACACAGAGGAGCCTCTGACGGCTTGTAAGCAGGGGATGTCGGAATCAGGAGGTGGGCTGAGGGGAACGTGAGTCAAGGCCAAGGTGAATCTTAGCCCAAGGCGGGTGGATGCGTGGTTCCCCCGGTTCTTTGGGACTAGCTCCATACAGTCAACTGAGGCACTTGTTAAAAAAGTAGCTTCCTGGGCCTCAGCCTGGACCTTCTGGTCTCTGGAGGTGGGGCCTGTGAACTTCTATCTCCAGCAAGCTTTCTAAAGGCCACGGCTCTATTGCCAGACTTGGAAATCATTGTCCTAGAGCAAGACCTGGGTGTGGGACGACCTGGAGACTGAGGCTGGGGGTCAGAGAGGGGTTGGGAAGGAGGACGCCAGGCTCTGCTTGGGCACAGGGTGGAGGGCGGTGCTGTCTGCTGAGGTCAAATGTTTATTTTGAGAGGGAGGGAGGGAGAATCCCAAGCCGGAGCCTTGCTGTCTGTGCCGATCCCTCCCCGGGGCTCCAGCTCATGAACCTTGAGACGAGGACCTGAGCCCAAACCGAGAGTTGGATGCTTAACCAACTGAGTCACCCAGGCGCCCTTCCCTGAGGCGTCTTAAAGGGACCTTTAACCACTTGGTGACAGTCGGCTCTGGTAGAACCGGACTCGGGCTGTGTTTGGGGGCTGCCCCTCAGTTTTCCTCTGGAGAAGGAAGCAAATGCTGAGTGAGGGTGCCCTTCTTCTGTAGATCTGCTCCCCTGCTCCCCTCCGTGATGAGGTCCTTGGGGTAGTCTGTCACCTAGCACAGCGAATGGCCCGCCCTCAACACACCTATGCCCAAGCGCACACCGGAGGAGAACGTGGCTGCTCCCTCCAGCTCTGGAAGTGGATGACACGAGAGCGTGCCGTGTCTGGATGCCAATGTCTGCGCACACGTGTGTGAGGGCGTTGTGTACGCGTGCGTGCGTGAGGGGAAGGTGCCCACTGACCAGCATGTTCTCCTTCGGGCGGAGCACCAGTGGCTGGCCGGCCGTGGCCGGCTCCTCGTCACACCCCTGCACCTGGCCAGGAGCTCTGCGGCTGCGGCTGGCCCCATCTTGAGCAACAGAGAAGGGCCTGGAGACCAGGAGCCGGAAGGACTGTGGGATTTCTGTGGTGTTGGTCAGCTTCAGACGGTGGGTGGTCACCAGCTCGCTCAGCACCTGGGTGGCCACAGAGGTGGGGGACGCGAGGGAGGTCTCTCTCCCCTTCGGGAGCCCATGGCTCTGGGCTGGAGGCATTTCCAGGGGTGGGGGAGGCCTTCCAGGGATATCTGAGGTCCAGGTAGATTTGTGGGGGGCGGGGGTGGGGGGGGGGGACAGCACACTCACCCCAGAACAGGGCTGCTTGGGGATGAGGTCGCTGGCCTGGTGCCAGAACTCTGTGCCACCGCCGTAGTCCGGCTCCACACTCAGCCTGCCGGCAGCGGGCATGGCTGGGCCCCAGGGGCCTCCGGGCTGTCCCCTCGCGGCTCCCCCGGCCCCGGCCAGCCTCTGCCTGGGCTCACCTGCTGGCTTCTCCCTCCCACTCCCCATCTCCTTGCTCCCCGGAAGGGAGGCCCAGCCAACTCACCGTGCAGGCCTCACAGAGCTGCACAGGTCCAGTCTCAGGGCTCCCACGGCGAAGTCCTGCAGGCGCCGCCACCTCCCGGGAAGCTCTCTTGCCACCTACCGAGCCCCAGACCCGTCACGGGCAGCGTGCCCCCCGCGACGGGCAGCGGCCGCGGCCCCACCCGGCCAGGAGGGCTCACCTCATCGTCCAGGCTCATGAAGCCCAGGGCATAGCCGACACACTCCACTTTGTGCCGGGTACCGGGGCCGAGCAGCACGGGCGTGAAGGACACAGAGATGCTGCTGCTGCCGCCGGCGGGGACCACCTGCAAGGACCGCGGCCTCAGTGCCCCAGCCCTCCTACCGGCCCGGCCCGAGGGGCCTCTGCGGGGCCGCGCCCGCCCCACCCGCCTCACCATCTGCTTGGGGCTGACGCGGTACAGGTGGCCACAGGGCACCCCGTCGTGCTCCCGCAGGACGACTGAGACGATCTTCCGTGAGGCCCTGTTGCTGACCCTGGACCAGCCCTCGGCCTGTCGTCAGAGAGTCACTGGGGCTCGCGCGGGCTCAAGGCCCGCAGGCCCCGGCTCGGCAGCCGGCCCACCCCGCCCCTCCACCTCCGCCCCTGCTCACAGACTGGGCAGCTTCACGGCTGGAGTCTGACTCATCCGAGGAGCTTGGGGACCAGAAGGAGCTGCTGCTTGCAGGGGTCTCTGGGCACAAGAGGTCGTTTCCAGCCTGGTCCCGCAGCGGGAAGGGTGGCCCATAAAACACCAGCAGCTCCACCAGCCGGTCCTCCCTATCTTCCGGAGTGTAGGTCTCCCAGTCCAGGCGGATATCTGGGACGGGGGGTGAGGGCTGAAGTAGGGGCGGACGCATCTTCCCTGGACCCCCTCCCCGCAACCCCTGATGCTACCTCTTCTGCACTTAGGGGCCGGGGGAGGGCAGGCTTGCCTCCTTCCTAGTGCCACTTCACAAGAAAAGTCCACAGGCTATCCAGCTGGCTCTGCCAGCCCGACCCCCTTGCGGGAGCCCGACCCCCTTGCGGGAGCCCGACCCCCTTGCGGGAGCAGGCCTTCACATCCAAATGCGCCACTCCAGGCATTTGGGGCTCTCCCACAGCTTCCCCAGGCCCTCCAGCCCCTCTCCCCACCTTCTCCCTTCCGTCCATCGCCTCCTGCCGCACTCACTTCCATCCTCAGCCAGGCTAGTCTGGGTGCCACCATCTTGCCAGGATTCTCACCCCCTTTACCCCCATCCTTCTGCCCACCTGGCAAAGCCTAACCCTGGAGAACTGAACTGACCCTCTGGTCCCCACTATCACGCCCTCCCTGCTCCCTGACACCTGCACTGCCTCCTGGGTACCAGGCTGCCAGCCCCCGCTCACCTCCCGGAGCCCCCAAGTCCACACAGCCCCGGCACCCCATCCCAACACGCCCGTGTACCGGCGGGCATCTGTGCTATCCTCCCTCCTCCCGCCGCCTCAGCCCACCCCCTCTCCGGGGCCAGCCCTGCCCAGTCTCCCCTCTCCCACCTGCTTCAACCGCACGTAGGCAAGGCCAGTTCTCCCCGTCTTGGACAAGCTTCCCTCTGCCAGACAACCTTCCCAGTGCCACCTCTGCCTGCACAGCACACTTGCAGGACCCCATCCACCGTCGCCCACTGTCCTCTGCCCTCAGCCACTCCCAGCTCACGTCTGACTCGGCCCGCCCTGCAGGAGACCTGGTGAGCACACCCAGGTGCCCGAGCTTGTGTTTCTTCAAGTTATTACCTTGGCATCTGCCTCTCACACCCACCAAATCCCTCTCACCAGGGCCACCCAGTGACCTCCATTCTCTGAAGTTCAGTAAAGACAGAAACGTGCACATGATGATGAGCCCTGAGGCCGGGAAGGGAACCACCAAAAGGAAGGAAGGTAAAAGAGAAATTCCAAACTAACCCAAAGGAAAACAGAGCAAAGTCGCAGAGAGCACAAGAAAG
Organism: Lynx rufus; assembly: GCF_022079265.1. Classification (NCBI taxonomy): domain Eukaryota; kingdom Metazoa; phylum Chordata; class Mammalia; order Carnivora; family Felidae; genus Lynx; species Lynx rufus. Next base: position 6,180,035 of record NW_025814867.1, on the reverse strand, counting down.
AAAAAGTAAAACGAATCACAAAATAAGAGAGAAATAATATAGATTGATTTTCCCTATTAAAAGATAACGCCAGGTTGGGCTTTTAAAAAGCTCAGCTCTCTGTTGTTTACAAAGAAACATCTCAAAGCGATAAAGGGTGAAAACAGGGAAGGACACAGAGGACGTTTAGTTCTCAATGCATCTGACGACACAGCGGTGAAGAAGTGAAACTGCTGGAAACACCAGGAGGTTTTCCTTTTTTTTTTTTTTTTTTTAAGATTTTAGTCTTAAGTAATCTCTCCACCCAACGTGGGGCTCGAGCTTCCAACCCTGTGATCAAGAGTCGGAGATGCCAGGAGACCTTAATAAAATAAAGCCGATTAAAGCGCAAATTCAACGTCCCTCCCCTAACTGCCCGGACCTAGTGGACACACGGAGCAGGGTCACAGGCTGCCAGCGCCCCCGCCTGCTGCACATTCCTTACAATTGCCAAGGAGCTTAACGACAGACCTGCCCTGGCCCTGCTCCTCGAGACACTGGCTCAGCCTGTGGGCTGGCCTAGCCTCACGACGCCTTAATCCCTCCACCTCCAGATTGCCACAGCTCCTCCTGTGGCCCAGACGCTCCCCGTTCTCACACGTTTCCTCAGGCCCAGGTGGCTCGTCCTCCCTCCTCGTAGCCTGGACGCCCCTCCACGGGGGAGCCTGCCCCGCACCCTATGCCATTCTCCAGCAGTCCCCTCGATGCCCTCAACCTGGGGGCAGCCCACAGTCCCGTCTGCACCCCCATCGGCACGGGAGCCTCTCGGCGGACTCTGCCGTCTGTTCCCTCTGGACCCCCAGCAACTTGTACAGCACCCGGCTGTGGCTCAGTACTGCTGGCTAAAGGGATGGGAAAAGGTGACCCCTGCCAGTGTCTGTCCTTTTGCAAAGTGAACCTGATGAGGACAGCATCTAAGGCCCCACGCACTGAGGGAGCCACGGCTGGGCAAGGGCAAGCCCTGCGCTCAAGCATGGAAGCAGCTGTCTCTGACATCCTCCGGGCTGGCTGGTCGCTCCCCTGCTGGGCCCTCCGGGGTCTTCCTCAGTCACCACAGGCCACCCGGATTCCTGGGCCTGGTCACGGGCCATCAGCTTCCCTCGGCCCCATCATCCCTCCCAGCCTTGCCCACCGCGTGGCACAGCCAGTAGATAGAGCCCCAGTTTATCTCGTGAGCCTCTTACCACAGGGGCTGGAGTTATTCAAGCGAAGGACCCGGGTGACTGTGTCTCCTCCGGAGACCTGGGTGCCGAACCTGGAGGCAGGAGACGGGGTTCAGCGCAGCCATAACCAGCATGCACCTTGCAGGCGGGGCTGCTTCAGAGAGGAGGCTGGAACTGGGGCTCAGGCCGGGAGGAGGCCCGCAGTGGTTTATCCTGAAGTCACGAAGACCCAGGGCTGGAGTCCTTCCCCGTGCGGTGCCTGGTGAGCTGGGACCTGGGCTGTTGGATGCCCTGGTAGCACCCGCTCCACACCCCCACCCCCCATCTACCGACAGCGCAGGTCCCAACTCGTGGGGTGGGGCCCCAGGCCTGGCACTGACCTCAGGCCACACGGACTACTTGCTACTTCTATCCTCCAAAGCCCTCTGCGATGTGCAGACAGCAGCCATGTCCCCGGAGGGGACATGCCTCTCTCCTCCAGGGCAGCCCTGTCCTGGGGCTTTCTTGCTGGGTGGCACCAAGTGGCCTTGGGCCAGCTGGAGAGCCACGAGTCAGCACGGGGAGCCACGTTTGGAAGCCAGGGGGTTTCAAGGGTTAGAGGATGAGGCCGGGGGCGGGGGGGGAGGGTCACCTGATGACAGGCTCCTTCTGCAACTGGTCTGTGGTATAGTAAGTGGTCCTCAGGGAGCTGATGGGGCAGCCCACGACCGCCATATGCACCGGGATGACTGTTGGTGGCAGGTCGCCCACCTGCAAACACACACCAATCCTTTGTCTCTTGTCCCTTGCTGCCATGGCATTCCCTGGCTCCGCATTCCCTCTGTTCACGGCCTTCCCTCCCCAAATAAGACAATGTACGTAGCTCACCCCTCCGTACTAAACTAAGAAATGCTTGTTGGGTCATCCGTTCGCAATTATCCCTGTATCCTCCAGTCCAGAGGAACACACAAGAACCATGCACAGCAGGTACCCGTGGCACCCTGAACGAGTGAGTGGAGGGCCAGTGGGAGAGTGAGTGAATGCACCAAGGGCTAGGTGACAATATGGCTTTGGGAGCCCGTTACGGCTTCTCCACACTCACTGCCCCTCCAGGCCTCATGTCCTGGCCCAAGCAGGCGGCCCATCAGATTCCTCTGCCCTCCTCAGTGGGGGCCCAGCCTCGTGGGACCCCACAGGAAAAGGTATGGAAGGTTTTGCTCACGAGGACCCCTCCTGCCCGAATCCCTGTGGTTGCCGTGGAGGTGAATGCCTATCCCAAGCTCGGTGGGCACGGTCTTACCACGTGGAGAGATTTGAGAGGCTGAGGGCCAGGGGTTGAAGGAGACAGCGCTCGGGAGGTGAGGCCGGGCCCAGGCCATCTGTCCTTACCGTGCAGATGAGGTCGTCCCAGTACTCGCCCCACATGTTTGCATAGCCCGTGATGTCGATGCGCAGCTGCTGGTGGGCCCCCAGCATGCCCTGGGAAATGTGGGGAAAGAAGGCAGCTCCTTTCCCATGAGACAACAGGCTTTCCATAAAATCTGGGCGAGAACCAGGAATGGGGATTCAGGACTCCAGGGTAGGAATGAGGTCCAAACCCTCAGGAGTTAGCGAAACACTGTACCAGAGAAGCCGCTCCACAGGCTCTCCTTGGTCTGGCTAAGCAGACCCTCCTGGGAGCCCAGAATCCAGCAGACGGCCTTCTGTACCTCTTGGGGGTCAGGCCCCAGTGGGAAACCTCCCTTCGGAGCCGCCACCCGTCCCAGTCAAAACCAGGCCCTGTGCACAGGCCATCTGCCCTAGCCAGAAGATGGCCTCATTCGAAAGGGGGGCACAGAGGGCTATGGCCATCTCAGAGGTCTTGCTAGAAAAGGCACTGGAATGGGGTCTGTGGCCAGGGTCCCCTCCCTGTGGCAGGCAGCCCACCCCTGAGAAGGCCCCAGGAAATGCTGCTCTGGCCCGCCCCGGGGTTCTTACTCAGCTGCTCTCGCTTGGCCAGGCGTTCTCGAATCCGCGACGTCTTCAGCAGGGCAGGGGGCACGTCGGGGCTTTTACCAGACGGGACACAGAAACAGCATCAGGCCATCAGGCCTGTTCCCCAGAGCCGGGCCACCTCTCTGGGCGACAAGCATCCCACCAGGGGCACAGGGGGAGGAAGGCGGCTCTGCCCGCTCCTCGCAGGGGAGAAGTCAGGTCTGTTCACCTCCCTCTCCGGTCTCGGGGCCTGCCACATCCCTGTCGCCCAAAGCACCCCAGCTACCGGCCACCTTCCAGCCCAGGCATTGCCTTCTAAGAAACTCAGGAGGGACCTGTTATCCCTAGGCTCTGTGCCCTGGTGATCCTGGATACAGACCCAGCCCAGGGCCCTCCTCTCTTGCCCAGCCTTCTGCAAAAGGCCCTCTTTCCAGTCTTTCCTGCCGACATTGGTCCAGCATCGAGTGTGCAGTAACTTTCCTGGAGTGGGTGAGTTAATGGCCCATAAACCCCTAGTGGCTCCCACCACCCACGGCAGGGGTTTTTATGTTGGGCTCCCCTGACTTAGGAGGTTAAGCGGTGAGGGGTTCGCTGGGGGGGTGCAGGACCTGCCAATTTCTGGGCGCCACCACTCCCCCCGGGGGCTGATTTCCAGTTACAGCTTTGCAGAAGGCCTCACTGCCACGTCTCTGCCCTCACAGCTCCCTCCGCTGCCAGTGAACTTCTCCCTTATGCACTGGCCTGCATGCTGCCTGACCTACCGGAAGCCCTCTACCTCGCCACAGCCCCCGGCCTCTCCCGGAGGCCCCCCCAGAGTCCGGGAGGTGGGCCGGTGGGAACCCCTCCTCCACGTGTCTCCGTGTCTAAACACAGGGAGAGACGCACCTTCTCTCTCCTCATACCAGCCGGCCTCTGGCCACTTAGGCCACACGTGTGCCCAACGGGGCCAACCCACCCGGCCACATCCTCCCTGGGACGTGAATCCCCACACTTACAGGCTGGGTTTCTGATTCGGGCCGTTTGGGGGGCCCCCAAAGTACTCAAACTTGAGGGTGAAGGGCGTCTGTATCGGGGAGCGGTTGGTCAGGATGAGCTGGCGGTTCACGCGGGTCCTCAGAGGCACCGCGGAGCCAAAGTCGAGGCGGAGCTCCTGCGGGTGGTCCGGCCACAGCTCTGTGCTGGGAACGCTGCCCCGTGCCCAGGGGCACCAAGTTACACGCCACCCTTGGCCCTGCCCAGTGAGCCCGCTTGGGTGGGAGCACGAGAGCCGCCTACGCGCTAGGCTTCATCCTTGGGCTGCCTCCCCGGTGAGCTGCCACCCCAAGACACGTGCCAACAGGGGCCTCGGCTCCATAAACTCTCCCTGTCCCGGGGCGACGGGCCCGTCTCCCAGTTGCTGGGCCTCGTAGCTGCCGACAGCCCCGTCCCCTGCGTCTCCTACCCGCCTGGATGTCACACCTCCAAGTGTGTGGGGAAAGACCGCACAGAGGGCAGGGTTTGGGTAGGGAGACCTGTTCCCACAGAGGTCGTGAGGGGCCTCAGTGACACCGTGGCCCTTTCTCGGCTGCAGGAATCAGCCGGGAGTAGGCCGGTGCCACCGTGGCACCACTGCTAGGCTAGTCCTTCGTACGGTCGCTCAGCCCTCGGGCCCCGGCCCCAGCCCTGGGCTCACCTGCCGTCAGAGCCCTCCGCAGAGATGGCAATAGCCACTTGCAGTCCCTGGGGTTTCCCAGAAATGCCCAGGACCACTGGCTCCTTCATGCCCGACACGGTACAAGGGAGGGCCAGATGGCTCAGCTCGTCCTGTAAGAAAGCCCACCGGGGGGCACATCACTACAGGTAAGTCCCAGGGCGGCCTGAGACGGTCTTCCCTCGCACAGGTGGTTGTTGTGGGGCGCTCAGCACAAAGTCTTGACCTCTGTCCCGTCCCATGTCTCTGGAAGGGCTCCCCAGTCCCTCCCTCCGGTGAGCCACCGTCACCGGCCTAGCCCACCATCCCACACCCTGGGCCCTTCCTCAGGGCTCCTGGCTCAGTCTGCTCCAAATATCTGACCATGCTCTCGCGGACGGGGACCCCCTCAAAGTGGGCCTCCGGAGAAGCCACACGCTCATTCCGATGAAGCTGCTACGACAGAAATCAAGCCCAGCCCGCGTCGGGTCTGCTCTGTGCCTGAGCCCATCTGCCCGTCACCCTGGAGCTCAGATGCAGCTGAGGAAGAAAGTCTACTCTGTCCACGTTTGCCAGGGAGGAAATGAGACGGAGTCTCTTTCCCCACCAGAACTGCAAACAGCCGGCAGCCAGCCCCGATGGCCTTCCTGTGGGCCGAGCTGGGGAGCAGCCGTGCCCTTCCTGGGACAAGGTGGCCACCAGCGAGCCTCGGATCATCCGGGCAAATTGGAAAGCCGGGCCCACCCTCGGCTGCAGAGGAGGGGAGGGGTAAGCTGGAGCCAAAGGCCAGACGTGGCCAGTGGGTTTCGGCACAATCAGGCCTGCTCCGGGCTTCCTGACCTCGTATCCCTAGACGGCAGGCCTAATGGGGACGGGGACCCCAGCCTCATGGGAGGCAGGAGTGGGACTTGAGGCAGACCTCCCCGCCAGTACAGATACGGCTGCGGGTGCCTTCCCAGTGCCTCGGGCCCCCTCACCACCGTACTCACCTGGGTGTGAGCAGTGAACTCCAGGCCGAGCTGGCGCTCCTCACTGGGACCCAGCGTGCCACGTCTCGGGGAGACCTTGGCCGTGCAGAAGTCTGCTTGGTGCCCCAGCAGCTGGCAGACACGAGGACAGGCCTGTCGTCACCCGCGGGGTTCCCGGCACGGACCCAGGATCCACGCGGCGCTGGAGGCTGGCAGGCTGGGGGCCCGCAGCGGGACCAGGGGGGCTGCGTGCTCGCCGGTGGGAGTAATCCGCTGGTCCTTTCCCCTCCCCTTCCCGACCCTGGATGAACCTCACACCTGTCAGGAGTTGCTGGGCTGAACAAGCTGCCCCGGGAGACCTAGGGTGATGGTGACCAGAGGGCTGCTGCCTCTGATGGCAGCAACAGACTCTGGGCAACGGACAGGGCCACGGGGGAGAGGAGAGCCTCTCTTCCGGGGAGCACCTGGGGGGCAACGTCCCTCTCCGCACGGGCCTCTGGTGCTGACCGTGCAGGCTCACTCACCTTGCCCCAGTGGAAGCGGGTGGGCAGGAGTGTGCCATTGATGAGTCTAATGGTTGCCTTGGTGGGCACGCCCAGGTAGAGGTTGCTGACTTCCACGTGGCTGTTTTGCAGGTACACGTAGGGCTCCTGTATGTCGGCGTATACAGGAAGGTGGCTGGAACACAAGGAAGAAAGAAGAAACAAAACCATCTTTATTTTCAGATGATACAATGGTCTCTGTAGAAAATCCCAAGGAATCCAGATTAAAAAAATTTTTTTTAAGTTTCTTTATTTCTGAGAGAGAGAGAATGTGCATGAGTGGGGGAGGAGCAGAGAGAGGGAGACACAGAATCCAAAGCAGGGTCCAGGCTCTGAGCTGTCAGCACAGAGCCCGATGTGGGGCTCGAACTCGCGAACTGCGAGATCATGACCTGAGCCGAAGTCGGACGCTCAACCGACTGAGCCATCCAGGCGCCCCTAGATTTAAAAAATTCCTTAAAAAACAACGAGAAAACAATCCCCTGCAATCGATGAGTCAGCCAAGTTACAGGGTACAAACTACAAAAACTAATCACACTTTTATATGCTAACAACGAACATGTAGATACAGAAATTAAAAATACAATACTACTGACAACTGCTCAGAAAAATTGAAATACTTAGAGGTAAATCTGATAAAACGTATACAGGATTTGTATGCTGAAAACTACAAAACCAGCTGAGAGAAATCGAAGATTTAATAAACAGAGAGACTCTATTCATGGATTCAAAGACTCAAACAGAGTAAAGATGTCAATTCTCTACAAATTGATCTATAGGTTTAACACAATTCTTATGAAACTCTCAGAAAAGATTTCTGTAAATATAGACAAGCTCATTATAAAATCTATATGGAAAGACAAAGGACACGGAATAACTAAAACAATTTTTAGAAGAATAAATAATAAAGAAAGAAATCACTGTGCTGGCTGTTAAGACTTACTATATGGCTACAGTAATCAAGGTAGTGAACTATTGCCAGACGCATATACACACAGACCAGTGGACTGATATAGAAAAATCTAGAAATACACTCACACAAATATGTCTGGCTGAGTTTTGTTTTTGCTTTTGCCTGAGGAATAGAGATAATATGTATTATGCTTTTACCCTTTTATTTTGCAATAACTGTAGATTCACATTGCAGCTAAAACAAAAATTACACAAGAATCCCGTATGCCCTTCACCCAATTTCCCCAATGGTAACCTCTTGCATAAATACAGTACAGAATGGCAACCAGGAGATCAATATTGATGCAGTCCATGATTTCGGCTCAGGTCACGATCTCAACAGTTTGTGAGATCGAGCCCCAGGGCCAACTTGGGATTTTCTCTCTCTCCCTTTCTCTCTCTGCCCCTCCCCAATGCACACACACACTCTCTCTTTAAATAAATGAACTTAAAAAACAAAACAAAACAAAACTATTCACCCATTGAAGAACTTCTGAGTTGTCCCAACTGATTTTTGACAAGAGGTGTAAAAACAATATAGTATGGGAAGAACAATCTTTCGACAAACGACATTGGGAGAATTAGATATCCACAGGCAAAAATAAAATAAAGCTCTACCTAAACCTCACCACTTATATAAAAATTAACCCAAAACATATCACAAGCCTAAATGTAAAACGTAACCTATTAAACTTTTAGAAAACAACAGGAGTTGGGGCGCCTGGGTGGCGCAGTCGGTTAAGCGTCCGACTTCAGCCAGGTCACGATCTCGCGGTCCGTGGGTTCGAGCCCCGCGTCGGGCTCTGGGCTGATGGCTCAGAGCCTGGAGCCTGTTTCCGATTCTGTGTCTCCCTCTCTCTCTGCCCCTCCCCCGTTCATGCTCTGTCTCTCTCTGTCCCAAAAATAAATAAAAAACGTTGAAAAAAAAAAACAACAGGAGAAAATCTTTAGGACCCACAATCACAATTCATAAAAGAAAAATTTGATAAACTGGACCTCACCAGAATTTTAAAAAATGTTTGCTCCGCAAAAGGCCTTTTTTCCTTCAAAAGACAAAATTGCAGACTGGGAGAAAATATTTGTAAACCAGGTATTGGACAAAAGACTTGTATCTCGAATAGGCAAAGAACTCTTAAAACTCAACAATAAAACAACCCAATTAGAAAATGACATAAAGGGGTGCGTGGGGAGCTCAGTCAGTTGTGTCTGACTCTTGATTTCAGCTCAGGTCATGGTCTCAGGGTCGTGGGATGGAGCCCTGTGGCTCTGCACTGAGTGTGGTGCCTGCTTGAAATTCTGTCTGTCCCTCTCCCTCTGCCCCTCTCCCCCACTCATGTGCACTAATATAAAATGAAATGAAATAAAACAAATGACATAAAAATTTCACCAAAGACCTTGGATAAGCAGATAGCAAATAAGTACATGTAATATGTTCAAAATCATTAGCCAGTTGGAAACCATAAATGAAAATCACTCCGAGTCGGGGCGCCTGGGTGGCGCAGTCGGTTAAGCGTCCGACTTCAGCCAGGTCACGATCTCGCGGTCCGGGAGTTCGAGCCCCGCGTCGGGCTCTGGGCTGATGGCTCAGAGCCTGGAGCCTGTTTCCGATTCTGTGTCTCCCTCTCTCTCTGCCCCTCCCTCGTTCATGCTCTGTCTCTCTCTGTCCCAAAAATAAATAAACGTTGAAAAAAAAAATTAAAAAAAAAAAAGAAAAAAAAAAAAAGAAAATCACTCCGAGAATGGGGTAATATCCCTAAACACCTATCAGAATGACTCAAATAAAAAACAGTGATGACACCAAAAGCTGGGAAGGATATGGTGAAGCTAGATCACTCACATGTCGCTGTGACAACTAGAATGACAAAGCCACTCTGCAAAATTTTTTGGCAATTTCCCGCAAAGCTAAACACCCACTTACCATACACCTGGCAATGTTATTCTTGAACATTTATCCTAGAGAAATGCAAACACATGTCCATACAATGACCTGTACACAAATATTCACAGCAGCTTTATTCATAATAGCTCAAACCTGGAGACAGCCCCGGTGTCCTTTCAAGGGTGCTGCTTAAACTGCACGTCCACACCATGGAACTCTACTCCGCAGCAAAAAGGAATCGACTGTTCACACACACAACCTGGAGAGCTCTCAAGGGAATTATGCTGAGTGGCGGGGGGGAAAAAGTCCACGTCAAAGGTTACATAGGGTATGATTCAACATTCTTGAAAGAAACGAATTGCAGATACGGAGTACAGAATTGGTTTCATAATTCCAAAACCTCTAACAGACTGAGTCTGGTTCTGATGTTTGCTTTGTCTCTTCAGACTGTGGGTTTTTGGGGGCTTTTTTCTTGCCTCTTTTCATGCCTTGTAATTTTTTGCTGGAAGCTGGACATTATGTATTGAGAAATTGGAATTGATGTAAATAGAGCTTTAACACAAAGCTTTATGTTCATCCGTCTAAGAGCTGGGCCACGTTTACTATTCGCTGTAGTGGTGGGTGGCAGAGGCTTCAGTTCCCTCCAGTGTCCTTGTTTTTTCTCTCCCCTGTTGTCTTTGGGTTTACCTACAAACTCTTTTTTTTTTTTAAACTCTTTTTAAAAAATGGTTATTTATTTATTTTTGAGAGAGAGAGAGAGAGAGAGAGAGAGCAAGTGCACCAGCGGGGGAGGGGCAGACAGAGAGGGAGACATAGAATCCAAAGCAGGCTCCGGGCTCTGAGCTGTCTGCATAGAGCCCGATGCGGGGCTGAAACTCACGAGCCGTGAAATCACGACCTGAGCCGAAGTTGGACGCTCAACCGACTGAGCCACCCAGGCGCCCCAATCTTCTGTTATTATACCGAGGCCTGTTGATGCCGTGGGAAGGTGTAGGGGAAAAGGAAGTGCTCTATCATCCAATGATTGGTCTCTGTCTTGTACTAGTGAGGCTGTGTCCCTGGACTTGACCTTCACAAGTCCTTCTGTTTTTTTCCCCCTTTAGGTGAGATACGAAGACCAGAGAGGGCTGGGGTGGGTAATTTCCCTTCCCCCACGTCAGATGAAGCTCCTATGAAGTCTCTCCCTTGCTGGGCAGGACTCGTGGAGAACACTCTGGACTTATTTCAAAGCGGTTCTCTGCCCCCCGCACCAGGCCTATTTCAGAAGCGTTATTTTCCCCTCCCCCTGACCAAACTGGAGAATTTTTCTCCGATGTTCCCCACAAGAACCTGGTGAGTCTCCAGAGTTTTTACCTCTCATGTTACACCACACAACCTCCAGGAATGTTCCTACCCTGACTGGCTCCAGCAGCTTTTGCTTCAGCAAAGTAACCTGCATTCACCCATCTCTTTGGTTCTTGGGGTGGCTGCTCCATGGCCTCAATTCTCTAATGAATCTGAGGAAAGTTACTGTTTCAGGGGCTCAGTCGGTTGAGCGTCCGACATCGGCTCAGATTGTGATCTTGCGGCTTGTGGGTTCGAGCCCCGCGTCAGGCTCTGTGCTGACAGCTCAGAGCCTGGAGCCTGCTTCCGATTCCGTGTCTCCCTCTGTCTCTGCCCCACTCCGTGTCTGTCTTTCTCTCTCTCTCTCTCAAAAATATATAAACATTGGGGCACCTGGGTGGCTCAGTTGGTTGGGTGGCCAACTTCGGCTCAAGTCATGATCTCACTGCTCATGGGTTCGAGCCCCGTGTCGGGCTCTGTGCTGACAGCTCAGAGCCTGGAGCCTGCTTCCGATTCCGTGTCTCCCTCTGTCTCTGCCCCACTCCGTGTCTGTCTTTCTCTCTCTCTCTCTCAAAAATATATAAACATTGGGGCACCTGGGTGGCTCAGTTGGTTGGGTGGCCAACTTCGGCTCAAGTCATGATCTCACTGCTCATGGGTTCGAGCCCCGTGTCGGGCTCTGTGCTGACAGCTCAGAGCCTGGAGCCTGCTTCCGATTCTGTGTCTCCCTCTCCCTCTCTGCTCCTCCCCTACTTACACTCTCTCTCTCTCTCTCTCAAATATAAAAAATAAAACATAAAAAAATTAAAAATATGTATATATGTAAACATTTAAAAAAATTAGAAAAGTTACTGTTTCCATTCGTTCAGCTTTTTTCTTGTTACGAAAGCAGGAATGATGACTCCTGAGCTCTTTACACGTCTGGACGTCTGAAGGTATTATGTAGATGTGACCGATGTTCATCATCGGTTGAGTTTAAGTAAAGGAAATTTTCCTAGATGATTTGGACGGGCCTGATTCAATCAGTTGAAAGGCCTCAAAGCAGAACTGAGGTTACTCGGAAAAAGAAGAAATTTAATGTGTGCACAGCATCTTCAGTTGGTGCCAGAGAGTTCTAGTCTGCCCTTCCTGACGGCCTGTCCTATTGATTTGGGGAGCGCGAAGCCAGCCCACATAGTCGTGTAAGCCAATTCCTTGTAATAAATACAACTACTCATTCTGTTTCTCTGGTGGAACCCTAACTGGTACAAATACATCAAGGTGAAATACATATGTAAATGACAATATAAATATATTTTTGCCTGTAACTGTTTTATTCTATCTGGTGTATTTATTTTTTATCTTTTTTTAAACGTTTGTTTATTTTTGAGAGAGAGAGAGAGAGAGAGAGAGAGACAGAGAGTGAGCAGGGGAGAGGCAGAGAAAAAGGGAGACACAGAATCCGAAGCAGGCTCCGGGCTCTGAGCTGTCACATAGATTATGACCTGAGCCAAAGTCAGACGCTTAACTGACTGAGCTACCCAGGCGCCCCCCATTCTATCTGATTTAAAAGACAACCTCCTAAGCCAATAACTATAAAACTGTGTTGATGGATCTATACTGTATAAAGATATAAGGAAGGAGATGGAACAGAGCTATATTGCAGCAAAGCTGATAACTATTGAAATAAATTGGTACTAATCCAAATTAGATTGTTTTAAAATTAAGATATTACCTAAAACACCCAGGGCAGCCAATTAATAAAATGCTTTTTTTTTTTAAAGTTTATTTATTTATTTTGAGAGAGAGAGACAGTGCTAGCATGCATAAGCAGGAAAGGGACAGAGAGAGGGAGAGAGAGAATCTCAAGCAGGCTCCGTACTATCAGCACAGAGCCCGACGTGGGAATCGAACTCACAAACCATGAAACCATGACCTGAGCCGAAATCCGGAGTCAGATGCTTAACCGACTGAGCCACCCAGGAAAGAAAATACTTTTTAAAAAAGGTACAAGAAACACAGGAATTAAAATACAGTACTAGAAAACATCTATCTAACACAGAAAAAGGTAGTAATAAAGAAACACAAGTGAAAAAAAGAAGGCCTACAGGAAACAAATAGCAAAATAGGAGATATAAGTCCTAATCGGTAATTAAATTAAATGTAAATGGATTAAACAGTCCAATCAGAAGGTAGAAATTGGGAAAATGGAGGTGAAAAGAATGTTCCCACTATATACTGTCTACAAGAAACATCTCAGATTCGAAGACACAAATAGGTTGAAAGTAAAAGGATGAGAACAGTGTATCATGCAAACAGTATTCCAAAGACGGCTGTAACAACTAACTCATGTGAGATGAAGTAAACTTTAAGATAAAAAGGGGGGCGCCTGGGTGGCTCAGTGGGTTAAGCGTCCGACTTTGGCTCAGGTCATGATCTCACGGTTCGTGGGTTCGAGCCTTACATCGGGCTCTGCGCTGACAGCTTGGAGCCTGAAGCCTGCTTTGGATTCTGCGTCCCCTTCTCTCTCTGCTCCTCCCCTGCTCACTCTCTTTCTCTCTCTCTCAAAAATAAATAAACAGTAAAAAAAATTTATAAGATAAAACTTGTTACTAGAGACAAAGGTATTTTATAATTATAAAAAGGTCAATCCATCAAAAAGACATTAGTGTTACAAACACACATGTATCTAACAACAGAGCCCCAAAATACACGAAGCAAAAAATGACAAAGTTGAAGAGAGAGCCTGACAATTAAACAACAATAGCTGGAGATTTCAAAACCGCATTTAAGTAATAGAACTAAGCAGAAGATAAACATGGGAACAGAAGACTTAACACTATAAGCCAACCAGACCTAATAGCCATATATACAACACTACTCAACAGAATACACATTTTTCTAAAGTGCACACGGAACATTCTACAGACTAGACCATAAGGTAGCTCAAAATAAAAGCTTCAATGAATTTAAAAGTACTGGACGGGGTGCCTGGGTGGCTCAGTCGGTTGGGCATCCGACTTCGGTTCAGGTCATGATCTCACGGTTCGTGAGTTCGAACCCCGCGTCGGGCTCTGTGCTGACAGCTCGGAGCCTGGAGCCTGCTTCAGATTCTGTGTCCTCCTCTCTCTCCACCCCACCCCTGCTTGTGCTCTGTCTCTCTCTGTCTTTCAAAAATGAATAAACATTTAAAAAAATTTAAATTTAAAAGTACTGGAGTCAAAGTGTTTTCTCCAAAAACAAGAGAATCAAATGAAAAATCAACAATAGAAAGAAATCTGAGAAACAAAAATTTGTGTAAATTAAACAACACGTTCCTAAATAAGTAATGGATCAAGTAAAAATCAAAAGAGAAATTAGAAAATACTTTGTATCAATGAAAATGAGAACATACCCTATCAAAGTTTATGTGATGTAGCTAAAGCTGTGCTTAGAGAGAAATTTATATCTGTAAATGCCAATATTAAAAAAATAAATAAAAGATCTCAAATCAAAAACCCAAGCTTTTACCTTAAGGAACTAGAAACTAGATAAAAGGACAACAAACTAAACACAAAGCAAGCATAAGGAGAGAAATAAAGATTAGAAAGCAGATATGTTAAACAGAAAATAGAAAAAGGGAGGAAATCAACTAAACCAAAAGCTGGTTCTTTGAAAACATCAACATTAACAAAGCTCTAGCTAGACTGACCAAGAGAAAAAGAGAGAAGACTCGAATGACAGAAATTGGGAATGAAAAAGAGGACAGTACTACTGACGATGCATAAATAAAAAAGGATTACAGGGAAACACAATTAATAACTGTATGTGAACAAATTATGTAATTTAGATGAAATGGACAAATTCCTAGAACAACACAAACTGGAGTCAAGAAGAAATACAAAACTTGAACAAACCCATCACAAAAGATTAAGTAATTTTTAAAGTTCTCACAGAGAAAAGCCCACCTCCACACGTCTTCAGTGGTTAATTCTACCAAACATTTAAAAAATTCACACCAATCTGTCACAAACTCTTCAATAACATAGAAGAGGAGTGAACACTTCCAAACTCATTTCTAAGATGTATTACTCTAGTAGCACAACCAGAAAAAGACATCACAAAAAAAACTACAGACCAATATCTCTTATGGCTACAGACACAAATATCCTCAAGAAAATATCAGCAACCCATATCCAATAACGGTTCAAAAGAATCATACACTGCGACCAAACGGGATTTTTACAAGAATGCAAGGATGGTTTTAACATCCAAAGGTCAACATAAAACACCCTGTTAACACACACAATGAAAGGACAAAAAAATGACACGATCATTCCAACAGATACAGAAAAAACATTCAATGAAACTAACATTCTTTCATGATAAAAAAACAATCAGCAAACTAGGAATAGAAAGTAACTCCCTTAACCCGATAAAAGACATCTACAAAAAGCCAGTAGCTAACATCATACTTCATGGTGAAAGACTGAACGCTTTCTTTTTAAGATAGGTAACAAGACAAGGATGTCTACTTTTGCCACTTTTATTCAATATTGTACTGGTGTATTAGGTGCATTGGGCAGGAAAAAGAAATAAAAAGCATCCAGATTGGACAAGAAGAAGTATAATTATCTCTATATATTGATGGCACACTATCTTCTATTTAGAGAACTATTAGAAGTAATAATGAATTCAGCAAGGTTGTAGGGTACAAGATCAGTATGCAAAAATATTTGTATTTCTGTATACTAGCAATGAATATTCATAAAATGAAATTAGGAAAGCCAGTTCATTTCCAAAAGCATCAAAAAAGATACCTAGGAATAACTTTAACAGAAGAAGTACAAGATTTATACAAATGACAAACATTACCAAAATGATAAACATTACCAAATGTTTGGTAATGACAAACTTACCAAATGTAATGACAAACATCACCAAAAGAAATGCCAGAAGGACCTAGATAAATGAAAAGACATTTCACGTTCACAGATAGGAAGACTTAATATGGTTAAGGTGAATATACTCTCCAAAGCAATCTACAGATCCCATACAGTCCCTATTAAAATCCCAGCTGGCTATTTGTAATCATTGATAAACTGACCCTAGAACTCATATGGAAATGCTAAGGACCCAGAATAGCCAAAGTGACCTTGACACAGAAAAACAATGTTGGAGAATTCATACTTCCTGATTCCAAAACTTACTACAAAGTCACAATAATTAAGCAACTGTGGTGCTGGAACAAGAATAATTCTATAGATCAACAGAACAGAATAGACAGCCCATAAATAAACTTTCACGTGTACAGTTGATTTATTTTGATAAGGGTGCCAAGACAAGCCAATGGGTAAATAACAGTGTTCTTAATAAACGGTGCTGAAACAAGTGATTATCTAAGAACTAAGACGGATCCCTTTCTCACACCATACACAAAAATTAACTCAAAACGGATCAGAAATCTAACCCCATGAGCTAAAACTACAAAGCTCTTGGAAGAAGGCTGCTGTGCACATTAGATGAGGCAATGGTTATTTTTAGATGGAACCTCAAAAGCACAAGCCACAAAAAAGAAAAATAAAATGGACTTCATCAAGATTAAAAAATTTTATGCTTTGCAGTAAACCATCAAGAAAGTGAAGACAATCCTCAGAATGGGAGAAGATATTTGAAAATCATATACCTAGTAAGAGACTTGTATCTAGAAGATATAAAGAATGCTTACAACTCCATGGTAAAAAGACAACCCTATTTTTCAAAGTGGGCAAAGATCTCAATCGACAGGTCTCCAAAGAAGACCTACAAATGGCCAATAAGCACACGAAAGATGCAAAACATCATCTGCCACCATGAAAAATATAAACCAAATCCTCAATGAAATATCGCTTCGCAGACACCAGGATGACTACCATTAAGAGAGATCCTGAGGATGTGGATAAATAGGACAGCAGGGTAGAGAAGGAGGATGGAGAGTGGGTCAGGATCAGCCACCGTTACACCTGTATCATTATATTTTATCAAGCACCATAAAAAATAAAGAAGGGGGGCGCCCGGGGGGCTCAGTCAGTTAAACATCTGGCTCTTGATTTTGGCTCAGGTCCTGATGTCACTGTTCATGAGTTGGAGCCCCGTGTCGGGTTCTGCACTGGCAATTTGGAGCCTTCTTGAGATTCTCCCTCTCTCTCTCTCTCTCTCTCTCTCTCTCTCTCTTCCCCTTCCCTGCTTATAATCTCTCTCTCGAACAAATCCCGGAGGCAAAGGCCCTGCAGAGCTTCCCTAACAGAACGAGGGGCCTCATGGGGCAGGAGTGGGCCGCGGGGAAAGGGCAGAGGAGTTAACCAAAGGCTGCCCCGAGATGAACGTGGCCAGTTCAGGGCGCCGACACCTGAGCTCCCGCACACCACCCGGCGACACGGCAACGCCCGGAGGGCCAAGCGGTGACTCCCCTGCTCCGTGAAGAAAGTGGACGTGGGCTCAAAGACACAGATCCTGCAGTACCGCTGGGCATTCGACTGCCACCGTGGGAAAACACCCTCCAGATCCAAGTCCCTCGTTCCTATTTACAAATGAAGGCGTGCGGCGATCTGCCGAGCTGGCCCTGGCCCGTGGGCTTCCTGGCCCGTTGGTCTTGGCTGCTTTCCCCATAGGTCCTTCCTCCTGGATTCGGGTAGCTGGGGGCTGAAGGTGCTCCCGTCCCCTCGGCTCCCTGGAAGAGGGGTGCTCTCCGCACCCACACCCGCTTCCTCGGGAACTGCCACCACCGGCTCCTGGTGCAAATCTGCTTCTCCTCCCGCTCAAAACCGGGAATGGGCAGCCAAGGATTACGTGATGTACAAGGAAACCCGAACAGTGAAGACGGGACCCCAACCAAAATGTGAGGAAATAAAAACTCGTTTCCTGGGGGGGGGGGGGGGGGGGGATCTGAGATGCGGTTGCATCCCTAAGACTATAACAGATTACAAAAGGAACAACCCAAGAACAAAAAGCTTGACATTTAAAAATCCGACGGCCAAAAGAAGGGCATCCGCCAAAGGCCAAATTAGTGGCGTGCAAGGCCCAGGTCATGTCCCTGAACAAGGAGCACAAACGCTGCGCGACGGCGGATAGGAGGGAAATGGTTCGACTGGTCCCCGCCGTACAGCCCCTGCGGTCTTCGTCGTCTGGCGGACTTTCCCAGCAGCTTCTTCGGGAGGCAGCCCCTCCCCCCTCCGGCAGGCATGGGGGGGGGGAAAGGGGGAGGCACGTGACCCAGAGAGGACCAATCCGAGTCTACCTCCGGAGCGCGGGTGCCGGCTCGGCTCTACCCGGAGCGCGGGTGCTCGGCTCGGCTCCCCCCTCCCCGGGGCCGATGGATCGGCGAGAGCAAGGCCAACCCAGAGGGCCGCGGATCTGAAGGCAGGGGTGAGGGGAGGGGGGCGAGAGACTGAGAGAGAAGCAGGAAGGGCAGACCGAGGAAAAGGCTGGAGCCCGTGGACGCAGCAGGGCAGGAGGGAGCCAACAGTTTCCCAAGCCGGTTACATCGGTGTTTCCACCGCCTGCCAGTGTAAACGTTCTGATTCACGCGTCCTTTAAGAACGACAGAGATAGGAAAGGAAGCAGGGAGACGTAAATAAAGGCATTCTCCCAGAGGAGAAAGACTTGTCCTTAGTATTTAAGGCCCACGAGATGCCACACAGGACCAGTGAGGAACACTGCCACTGAAACCCGGGCTAGTAATCGTGTAAAAACACATTCAAACGAGACACGGGTGGTACTTCCCCCCACGCCCCCCATCAGACGGTCACAGTATAAAATCTCAGATAATATCTGCCACTGTGAGAGGGCAGGGTAGTGGGCAGTCTCGTACACAGTAGGCGCAAAAACAAAACCAAACAAAACCCCAACGATTTAAAACGAGCACGTGTTTCCATAACGAAGTACTAAATACATGCAGAAATGACTATTACACACATCTACAGTTTAAATATATATGCAGTTTAAAGAATAATAAAAAAGAACACCTGTACATCCCCCTCAACCAGCTTAAAAAGCAAAATATCGCCAGCCAGCTTAAGAAAATGAATATTATGCTTCAAAATCATTTGGGAAGGGATGGGGACAAGTGGAGGAAGGATACGAATGAAACGATATTAGTGGTGATTTGATCGTTACTGAAGGTGATGGGTACATGGGGGCTCATAATATGGTTCTATTTTTATATATGTAAGGAAGTTTCCACAAGAAAAAGGCAGGCAGGAAGGAAGAAGGGAGGGAGGAAGAAAGAAAGGCAATAGCACCAACGACCTCTGAAATCTCTAGCGTGTGCTTCCCAGAATACAGCGGTAGTTGCTCATTTAAATATGTCATGACTTTTGGTGTCCATTCTCCTGTTGACACACGTTCATGGCTTCCAGGTTTTCGCTACTGTGAACAGGCTGGCTGTGAGCATCCCACGTGAGCACTCGACTCCCAGTGTGTAGGTGTGTGTCCCTCTAGGAGCACATCTCCAGGGGCTGATGCTGGGTCACGGGGAATGCACATAGTTCCCTTAACTGGGCAACGCAAAGTGCTGTTGAAAGTGATTGCACTAACTGACGCTCCTTTAGCACCCAAACTGGAAGGATACACCCTATAATATCACCAGTGAATTATCTCTGGGCAATGGATTTTCTTTCCTGTAATTTCCAAATTTTATAGAACACGTTTCAATACCTTTCAATTCGGAAATGGCTGTAGATACTTAGTGCCGCGCAACATAAATGTACTGTCAGTAGACGCAGGGTGTGTTGTAGCAGGCGCCCCCCACCCCACCCCCCCCCACCCCCCACCCCCCCCGCACTCCCTCTTACCTCCAGGCTCCGTTTACCACCTCCAGCTCCAGGACGGTCTGCAGGCGCTGGCACTGCTTGGCCTCCAAGGTGATGGTCACCCTGCACTCCCCCAGAGCAGGGATCTGGCCGCTCGAGGGCTCAATGTCGAAGGGAGACACCTGATGCGGAGGTCAGTCGAGAAGGACGAGGGGTGAGGACACTTGGAATTGCAGAACTGGTGGCTTTCCTGTCCCCACCGAGATAAGGAGCACCGGTCTGACTGAGGCCTGGCCTCCCCCCCCCCCCCACCATGGCCGGGGGGGCCTGCCATGGGGGCCTGCCTTCGCCTACCCCCACCTCCCACCCAGCTGCCATGCTGGCCAGGTCGGGTCCAGGGCGCTTGCCATGGGCTCTGTGCTCTCTAGCTTCTGACGGCTCACCTCCCCGGCACTGGTGGGAGGGAAGGGCTGGCCTAACTCTCAGTAAAAGTAGTTCGTGTGCTCAAGTATGGGGCCCAAGCTCTGCCAGTAAAGAAGAGACCTTTTGCCTTCCTTGGTCTTTGTTCCTCACAGGCATCTCCCCGGGAGTCCTGGGGGCATGCTGTAGGCCAGGACTGGGTTTCTGTGCCCCTGACCTGAGCACATCCAACAAACCCCAAATCCAACATTATTTTTGGGAGCTCAAAAGAATAGAGTACAGAGAACCGTTGAGACGGGATTCGTGCCAGCCTCCATTGGGACATAAATCCTGATATATGACGAAATTGATGGCTACTTCAATTACAAAATGTTGTCATTCTTCACAGTGGGAGAAAAACCCAGACTGGGAATTAGAGAACTGGGATCCGATGATTCCACCACCCGCTAGCTGTGCGACCCTGGAGAAGCTGCTGTCCCTCTCTGTCTCTATCCAGTAAGGAGGTTGGCTGTGGTCTGTAAGTTTCTAAGTGTGCTCTGGGAAGTCCCAGAGTGCCTAGGGCAGGGGACTAGGATGTGGGGAGAGGCAGGATGGGGCAGGGGGTGCCTAACAAGGTGGCCAGAGCGGTTACCCTTTGTGAGTGTGAGCCTGGAGGGAAAGCGCTAAACTCCAAGCCTATGTAACAGGTGCTTGCATGCAGTGGCTCTTGGCAATGGTGTTGGTGATTTGATGCAAAGTTTCCTAACTGCTAAGTGTCGGTGCCCCGCTGGAGAAATGAGGCTGTTGCCTCAAAGGACAAGGCCAGTCAAGTGGAAAGGAAAAGTCCCCGAGAAAGGGAATACCTGCTGGCAGGTAAGATGGATGTGTGGCCGCACCCGTCTTTCCTCAGCTTCTGAATACGGAGGACGGGGTGGGGGGCAATGTTCCGACCCGGAAGGGGGCAAGCAAGAGGGGATCTCGGCAGGAAGCGGTCAGAGGGAGGGTGCTTTCACCACACAGACCTAGTCAGAGCCTCCCACACGGACCACAAGGAGCCACGGCGGCTTCTAAGGAGCCACGGCTGCCACCTGAGTGAAGAGTGGGGGCGACCCGCCGGGATTTACAGCGAATCCCTGGCAGCTAGGGAGGGACTGAAGTTTTGTGCCACTCGCTCTGGATCTCACGTTGATTTAAAGGTCCGACGGTAGGGGCGCCTGGGTGGCTCAGCCGGTTAAGCATCCGACTCTTGGTTTCGGCTCAGGTCGTGATCTCAGGGTTTGTGAGTTTGAGTCCCACGTGGGGCTCTTTGCTTGGGACTTTCAAATTAAAGGCGATGATGATAATACTTAACAACTTTTAGTACTTTCCGTTTTTGTAAGAAAAAGGAAAGGGCTTGGAGTGGAAACGAATCCTGCGTTCTTTCTCGGAGCCCTTGTTTGGGCCCCAAGTCCATGCCCAAGTGCCCCCTGGTGGCGGTACTCAAACTGCAAGCACAGTCCCCGGGGGGGTTTTGAACTTTTGAGGTGAGCCCCTCCCACTTGCCCCTTCCTAGAGGCCCGGGAGCTTCCCGCCCAACTCAGCTGCCCATTTTCTTCCTAACTCAGGCTGCTTTTTAAAAACGTTTATTTATTTTGAGAGCGAGCGAGCGAGCCAGCAGGGGAGGGGCAGAGAGAGAGGAAGAGAGAGAATCCCAAGCAGTCTCCGTTCTGTCAGTGCACAGCCCGATGCAGGGCTCGAACCCATGAACAGTTAGATCATGACCTGAGCTGAAACCAAGAGTCTGATGCTTAACTGACTGAGCCACCCAGAGGCCCCCAGCTTGTTTTGACAGAAGGAAAAACCCCTGTCTTATTTCCACATCGGATGGTAGAGAAAGGAACAGGAAAATCCAGTTCCGGACTAAGTTCTGCTGTAGAGGGGACCCCAAGTGCCTCACAGATGGGGAGAACTGGGGACACTGCCAGGAGGGAGTCACCAGGCAGGCTCTTCCTTTCCGGCCTCAACGCTCCAAATGCACCAGGACAGGTTTCACTGTCCCTACCCCACGGGTCAATAGGCTTGTGTGTGTGTGTGTGTTTGGGGGGGGGGTCCATTTAGCCACAGGTGCCTGACTTACACTCTCCTGCCTTTCTTGGAGGCACACCAGGCTCTCCTTCATGCACCACGTGGCTGGGAGCTGGCTGACGTTGTGGATCTGGATGGAGTCGGTGGCTTTCTGCCCCAGGTGTAGCAAACCAAACTGAAGGGCTGAGGCTTTGATGACAAGGGCTGGCCCCTGAGACATCCAGAGGGGCCTGTCGCCGGGCCGCCTGGGAGTGGGGGCTCTGTGCCCTACCCCTGCCACCCTTCTGGCCCACCCAGCTGCCCAGCCCCCCAAACAGCACCTTAAAGGCCGCCTCAATGTGTAACACCACCGGTGAGGGTGAGTTTTGGATTTCACACGGCAGGTCCTGGCTTGTTGGGCCGGGGACACCCCCGGTAAAGCTCAACTCAAAATCCTCCACCTCGCTGGGCTCTGGGAGAGAGGGCAAAGTGAGCTGGAGAAAGGGGGCGGGGCAGTTTCCGGCTGCGGCTGGGCCCAGATGCCTGGCCTTTGCTGACTTCTCGTCCACCATGTGGACGAGGCTGCGGCCGGAGCTGATCCCGGGACCCCCCCGAATGCCTGCACAGGCCCCTCTTCCTCTCAGGTCTCCTTCCCCAGCCAGCCCCAGGAGGTGCCCCCGGTACCTATGGTCCCTGCGCAGGGTTCCACTTCAATGATGTGGCAGTCACTGACCTTCCCCCACAGGTATCTGATGGGGGACTTGCTGTTGTTCCACATCTGCAAGACATGCCCCAATCCAGGCTCCCCGGGCACTGCCCCTGCACACATCTGTACCCACCGAAGGACTGCGGGGCTCCGGGCTCACAACGGGTCCTCCTGACACCCTCCCTCCCCGCTAATTCTTGGCCATCAACGCCACGCGGCAGGGTCCGTGGGCATCGTGTCCTGCCAGAGACCCAGGAGCGCAGGAAGGCTTCCGCAGCCCTATCATTCAGAGGATGCTGGGGAGCTGGTAAGATGACAGACATGCCCAGTCCGGCATCGGGTTACAACCAGTAAGCTAGCTGCCATCTGCCCCTCCAGCCGTACCCCGCCCAGTCATGCCAAGTTCAGCCCAGGCTCGGGAGAGACCACAGCCTACCTTAAAATCTTTCTTCACGGTTATACCAATGTAGTTCTCCCCGGGGATGATGAGGGCATACGGTTCCAAGAGGACCTGGAAAGGTTCTACCGAGCCTTTCACCTCGATTTCCAGGACAATGACGTCACCCGCAGAGCATGAGCAATCCTTCAGGGTTTCCAATTCCAAGCTGAACACAAACCCGCCGGGAGCTAAGAGCCGACGCAGCCCAGGAGCATGGCCCTCCGTGCCCCTCACCTCTGTCCCTTGCCTGGGGTCTTGTGAAGAGGAAGCACTCCCCCCCCGCCCCCCCCCCAGCTCCTAAGCGCCCTCAAATCAGAGGCCCAGCCAACCAGTGATGAACTCCCATCACAGTACTGGGACAGGGCCCCTTGCCGCTGCCTCCAGGGACCACACCGCAGCGGCATGGGCACCCAGCCCGGGGTCTCTCCAGAGGCTGACTGGAGGCCCACCCTGACCGTCAGCCCGGGGCAGAGCTGGTAGAGATGCCCCCACGGGGCACAGCCTCGCCTCGTTCGTCACCACCGCCCAGGGCCCACTGAGTGGAGCCCGGCGAGCTGTCCCCCGCGGCTGAGCCCCTCCAGGCCTAGGTGCCAGGACAAGGCAAAGTGCTCCCCCGCGTCAAAGCCTGCCGGGGAGCCGGGGGCTCCTTCACCCCTTCGCGTTGCCTTCCCCAGGACCCCCAAGGAGAAGGCAGGCCCCGCTGCCCAGCCCTCGCGCAGGGCCCAGCCCCCGCTCACCTCGTGGGCTCTGGGACTTCTTCTAGCACCATCTGGAGCACACTGTGGAAATCCCTCAGCTGCAAGACAAACACAGCACCCTGAAAACAAACTGCCCTCCTTTCAGGTGGCCCCGGAGAAGCCGGGAGCCATGGCAGGAATTCCTTCTCCCCCTGGCCTCGCTGCCACAAAGGCCTTCTGGAAAACACAGTGCTGCTTCCCTGCTACCTCCCCCCTACCCTAGGGGAAGAGGTGTGGGCCTGCCAGGACGGGAGCCAGGACTCAGGGGGGCCACCGCAGACTCCAGACTGGTGCTCCTCCCTCAGCTGCGCCCGAGCGGACAGGAAGGAAAGGCCCTCCAGACCCTGACGTTGCCCACCGGCAGAGCCCTCAACCGTGGGCGGCACCCTCCCAGAAACACCCTCCCAGAACAGTGAGGCCGGGGTGTGGAGCTGAGAGGCAGAGGGTCCCAGGGCACCCCCTTCACACCCAGCTCTCACTCCCCTCTCGAGTCACACACAGGGCCTCGCACTGGAGCCCCCCGTGTGAACCTTGTGCTCTGCACCTGCACCTCACACGCCGGGGGGTGCTGGGGGCTGCCCAGGGGTGGCACTGTTGTCGACTTAGCGGAAACACGGAAGACACCAGAGCTGAGGAAATGAGCCCAGGGCCTCGCGGCAGACCGGGCGTGTGCACCGTCAGGACCCGGCCAGAGAGGCTGCTTCGTCCTCCAGCCCCACTCTTAGCTACGGGCCGGCCTCAGAGGGTGCCGGGATCTCGTCAGGCTCGGCTGTGGCCTCAGTGTCACTAAAGAACATGGGCAGGGGGTGGTGGCAGTACCCTGACCCAGGCATGCGTGACTGCCACGATGGCATCGTTTTAACCTCACGAGGAGAGAAGCTCAGGATGAACTCGTGGTCCGCGTGGGGGCTGAGAGCCCCTCTCTCGGGCAGGACGGAGAAGGCCGTCTCCCTGTCAGGGTGGTACTTGAGGCTGCCCATGCTGTAGGTCTCTCCAGGCATTAGGGGCTGCAGGTTCGGCTTCACCATCTGCCAGTGGAAGGCCAGCTCCACGCGCCTGTGGGGGCAGGGGATCCAAGGCCGCATCCCACCTCTGCCGGACCGGTCTTCCCACCCCCTGCCTGGCCCGGCCCTGCTCTAGGAGCAGGAAGTGGCCAGGTCAGCCCTGAGGCTCTTCCCGTGGAGGAGCCCGGGGAGCGCGTGGGTCAGAGAATCTGCCAGAGACCTCCTAAGAGAGCTGCCCCCTCCCCACCATAGCAGTTGGGGGTTAGAGCCACGGTGACTCAGGAAAATGGTGAACACAGGGAACCAGGCTCTAACTATCAGGCTACGGACCCTAGGACATTTTTCTGCAGTGTCTCCTACCATGTGAGAGTTCCAAAGGTTTGCCCCATGAACTCCCCCCTCCACTGCCCTCCACCTCTCCAGCTGTGGCCTCCCAGGGCGGCTCTGTCCGGCACTGGCTGCCAAGAGAGCAGGGACAACTGCATGGGGGTGGGGAGGCGGGACTCTGGCACACTGCTGATGGGGAGGGACAGTAGATGGTAAGGCCCGGGGTCACCCGGGAAGCCTGGCTGGCAGTGAGAACTGAACCCACTGGCCACAATCTGATCCTGGGACGTGGATGGCTTCCCCTCATGGGCATGGCAAGACCTCTCTGTAAAACCGTTCTGGGGCTAAGGGTAGTCCAGGATAATCTAGAACACTGCCCACTATAACTTCCTGCAGTGAGGGAAAAACATACATATCTGCTCTGTCCAATGTGGCTAGAGACACGTGGCTAGTACTCAACATGTGACTGGGGCCACCGAAAAAGTGAGTTTTAGTTTAATTTTAGTTGATTTCAACTTAAATGGTCACCTGTGGCTACCATGGTGGACAGGGAAAATCTGGACCCTCCTGGCCCACTGGGAGCTCCGGGCCAGGCAGGGAAGCAGAAAGGGTGCGTGTTGAAGGGTACTGCCCGGCGGTCACTCACGTCGCGTTTCTAATAATGAGCTGTTTTCTAGCTGTGGACTGAACGTTCTCCGGCTCAAAGCGTACGAAGTGCTGGGCTGTTAGGTCTGTGAGCTCTCCAGGCTCCGGCTGACTTTCTTCACCAGAAATATAGATCAGATCCAAAGCAACCAGCTGCCCAATTCCTGACACAGGGGATAAAAAGGGCTGAAATCAGGACTCTGTGGCCAAAGGCTGTCACGGGATCTACGCTACCATCCACATGCAACCGGCCTTGATCGTGACCCCAGGAGGTGGACACAAGAGGGCAACAGGGGCCTTCAGCACGTAGATCCTGTCCCCACATCTTCCCAGACCAAAAGGAGGTGATTTTGATAACCTGGTACATAGCGGGTACTCAGTTAAATGCTTGCTGGGTCAAACTGGAAGGGAGGGAGGGAGGGAGGGAGGGAAGGAGGAAGGGAGGAAGGAAGATAAGTAGGTAGGTAGGTAGGTAGGTAGGTAGGCGGGTGGGCATCTTGGGGAAATTTCAGCAGGATGCCCCAGAACCTGAGGTGGCCTGGGCGCACTCACAAGCCCACCTACGGTCACCAGCTCCTTTATCTGGCAGTTGTCGCACACAATGACGAAGGTCTGCTCTGCCTTTTCCAGGCTTGTCGGGAGGAACGAGACCTGGGGAGAGAAGGGCTGTCGTTCAGGAGCTTCCCCCTCTCAGACACGCACCCCTCCCCTTATTCTCCACCCCTCGTTTCCCTCTCTGCTGCTCCCCCTTCCCCCGAAAGCCAGGGGCGTTCTGCAAGGCTCCACCCCAGACTAAGGCAGGAAGCAAGTTGAAAGGCATGAAGAAAAGGTTCACAGAGACTGAGATGCAAACGGCTCTTAAACAAATGACAACACGTTTAACCTCATTCATGATAAAAGAGATGGAAAGGAAAACCACGCAGAAAACATTTTCACCCTTCATACTGGTAAAGAGCAGAAAGTTAGGAATCGTAAATGCAACAAGAAGATATCTTCATTTTCTCCAAAATCATCTGGAGGGAAAGGGGGGGTTGGCTGGAAGAGATGGAAGGGTGTAGATGCCATATGGTTGGCCAAGAGTTGATAAACGTTGACGTTGGGTACTGAGCTCAGGTCACGATCTCACGGTTCATGAGTTTGAGCCCGCATCGGGCTCTGTGCTGACAGCTTGGAGCCTGGAGCCTGCTTCCGATTCTGTGTCTCCTTCTATCTCTGCCCCTCCCCCACTTGTGCTCTGTCTCTGTCTCTCAAAAATAAATAAATGTTAAAAAAATATTAAAAAAAAAAAAAGATCTAGCAGAACTGGGACACCTGGGTGGCTCAGTGGGTTAAGCATCTGATTCTTGGTTTTGGCTCAGCTTGCGATCTCATGGTTCGTGAGCTCGAGCCCCATCTCAAGCTCTGTGCTGATGGCACGGAGCCTGCTTGGGATTCTCTCTCTCCTTCTCTCTCTGCCCCTCCCCTCCTTGTGTGCACGTTCTCTCTCTCAAAATAAATACACATTTAGAAAACAAAGGTAGAGCAGAACGGTGAGTGGGCAGCGATGTGTGGGAAGGAAAAGTGGAAACAAAGAAAACACACGTGGGTTATCTCTGAAAGGGCGTTCAGAGGACCCGGTGAGGTTGTGGATATCCGGGTGGCCGAAAAGCTGCAGTGGAAAAGGACATTTGACCGTTTATTCCCATCTCTGGATTTTAGTCATGTGAATTTGTTTCTCACTTGGAAACATGAGTACGTTTTAAAACAAAACCCCAAACAATCAAAAAAGAAAATACACAAGGAACGCCAACGGGAGAAACCCCCTCTTGACTCCTCACTGCTCCCCACAGGGTTCTGCTGCTCCCCTCTGCCTTTCCCTGGGGATCAGAGGACGGTGGCGTGAGGGAGGTGTCCTGGCCTCGGCCAGGGGTGACTGACCCCAATTTCTTAAAGCCACACCGCAAGGTACTGACACGGTCTGGACCAGGCAAGAGGACCCAAGCCATCCCCCAGCATCAGGCGAGGACTGATAAAGGCCTATGATGCCCTGAATTGGCCTCATCCCAGCCCCAAGAGCCAGGTTCTTACTGGGGATCAGATCTGCACAGACATGAGCATGACCGCATCACTCCAGGGCTCCAAAAGATCCCATCAGGCACTTGAAACTGGAAAGCAGCTGATACAGGGAAGCCCTCCTTTTCACCATGAAAAAGCAACTTACAGCAGTGGTCCTCAGACTTTCTGCGCACCGCAGAGCTTTAAAAATCCTATGCCTTGGGGTGCCGGGGTGGCTCGGGTGGTTAAGGTTCCAACTCTTGATTTCAGCTCTGGTCACGCTCTCACAGTTCATGGGATCAAGCTCCACGTCGGGCTCTGCGCTGACAGCACGGAGCCTGCTTAGGATCCTCTCTCTCCTTCTCTCTCTCTGCTCCTCCCAGGTGTGCTCTCTTTCTCTCTTTCAAATAAATAAACTTAAAAAAAAAATCCTATGCCTCAGGCAAACCCCAGACCCATTAACTCGAAACCTCAGGATGGGGCCAAGAGAGCAATGTGTCTGCAAGGTTCTCAGGAGGCTGCGATAGGCAGCTACATTTGAAAACCCCGTGGCTCTTGGCTCTCACTGTCTGATGCCATGGCGTGGTCCAAATCCTCCTCGCCAGAAACCAGACAGCCTTCACTCTTGAGTGTCGGTGCCTCCTCCAGCAGACTAGCGAGGAAGGCCACGTACGCTGGTGGCACAGTCGGATTCCTGGGCCAGGGAGTCAGGGAGGGCGAAGGTGTGGAACGAGAGGGGCAGGGAGACGTCACCGTTTCCCACAGACCATGCTGGGGACCAGTGAGAAGGTGTGATGAGCCCAAGGGACCTCTGAAAGAAGCTGGTTGGGAAAGGATAAGCCCACAGCCCGCAGATCCGACTCCGGGAGCTTTAAGCGGACGTTCAGAATAAGGCCTAAGGAAGCCAAGCCTTGCAGACTGTATAACCAAGAATTAAAGAAAAAAGAGGACAAAGCCACTGTCAGTCCCCAGGCACCAGACCTGGCAGGGGTGGGGGCTGGTATCCAAGAGAGATCGAAGAACCAAAGGACCATCCTGGAGGCAGCTGAGGTGGAAGGGACCGCCCTGCTAACGGTGTGGACGGGCAGCATCTGGGATCATGATGGAAATGCTGGGGCTGTCTGCCCTTGCTTTGTCAGAGGGATCATAAGGCAAGCAAATCGCCTCACCCCCACAGAATGTGAGACCATGCTCCTACACAGAAACCACCCTGGAATGGGGGTGGATATTCAGGTCATGAAAACACAGAGGCAAAATGAAATCATGCAAGCAGTTGAGGAAACAGTCACGACCAATCGTAACAAGGAGAAAATACACGTCATGTCAATTACCTACCTCCACATACACGGCCTGCCCCGGAGCCAGCTCAAACATGGAAGGCAGGATTCCAAAGGGAGGTTGCTCAACGAAGCCCAAGGTTGCGACAGCCTTAAAGAAAAGTGGAAAATTACACAAGAGTGCGGAAGAGATTGTAAAATCCAGCAGTTAAGATTACACACTTCTCGAAACATCCATTTTGCAATCTGAAGGATATTAAGGACCATCCGGTACACAGCCAGTGAAGAAACTGAGGCCCGTCCATTCAGCAAGCACTCGCTCCACCTTCCCTGGGCACCAGGCGCGCTTCCCAAGGCTCCCAGAACCCCTGTGAAGGGCTGACCACTGGTAGGAGGAGGAAGGAACGCCACTGACAAGTGCTTCACACGTGCAGCAACAGTGTGAGAGAAGGCCTCATCCAGGAGATGGGCTCCCCCAGCACAGTCCCTTCCCCACCACAGTGCCCGGTGTGGCTGGCGCCAGCTTGCGTGTCTACCTCCATCCCCAATCCGCCCCTGGGGCTCGAAGCTGCAGCCAGAGCCGAGGGGAGCCCCCACCTCGCTGGCAAGGCTGCAGCTCGATTGCCGACAAAGGGAGCCGTCTCAGCAGGCCGGGGACACGATCCCACACCTACGGGACCCCGGCAGGTAGCAGAAGTGAGCGAAACGTGTGTCCTCCGGATCTATCGCTTGTTTTCCAGAGACACAGTTACCAAGAAATATCCCGCCCACAAGAAAAACAACCGTGTGCACATGCGGTCGACGGTGCAGTGCCGGGCTCCAGCCAGTGGGGCCGCGGTGAGGCCTGGCCCAGCGCTGCCCGGCTGCCAGTTTTTCAGAGACTGGAAATGCAGACTTTTACGTGAACTCTCCCGGCTTCTCAAGGTCGTCTCAAAAAATGTTTTTAAGCACAGTGCCAAATAAATATGCACACAGAATTCAGTCCAACAGCTGCCACCTTGTAACCCTGTATCTCTTAAAACATTGGCGGGGCGCCTGGGTGGCTCAGTCGGTTAAGCGGCCGACTTCGGCTCAGGTCATGATCTCGCGGTCCGTGAGTTCGAGCCCCGCGTCGGGCTCTGTGCTGACCGCTCGGAGCCTGGAGCCTGCTTCGGATTCTGTGTCTCCCTCTCTCTCTGCCCCTCCCCCGTTCATGCTCTGTCTCTCTCTGTCTCAAAAATAAATAAATGTTAACAAAAAAAAAAAAATTAAAAAAAAAAAAAAACATTGGCTACGGGGGTGACCGCCTGAAGGAATAAATGCAGCGACACGTGAGCCAGGCCTGGGAGGGTGAGGGAGGTGAGACCACCCGCCCAGGTGACACGGGTGTCAGCACCAGACTCCGTACGTCTGGATCCGCGTGTGGATCACGGCAGCCGGGGGACAGAGGGTACGCCGTTCTTTTTCCCGTGTGTTTCCCATCACAGGTACACTCCGGCAAGTCCCCACGGGGTGGCGGTGGGGGGTTTCCTTTGCCGGATTCGTTCTCGCTCCGGGTAGCAGTCTGCGGTCACTTACCCTGAAGCTCAGTGGCGGCCAGCTCTTTTTAGGCATGATGCAGAACTTGCCGACGCTGAAGCCCACGTTTTTGCACAGGAACCTGGTTATCTTCATTCCCCCGATGAGGCAGTAGCCACAGTCCAATACCGGTGACACTGCAGCCATAGGAAAAGACGCACATGAGAAATAACCCGTCCTCCGGAGAGGCCCCGCTGCCCTTGTTCTCCTGAGGCCCAGCCAGAGCTCAGAGCAGCCGTGGCCCGGCACCCAGAGCAGGGGATGAACGGGGACACTCCCTGACCCCCACTCCCACGTGGCAGCCTCCACGCACTGAGGGCTAGGACAGGAGTCTGTGCCCACTATGGACTCAGGCCTCGGCCAGGACCACCCAGCATGGGCCTGGGGGTTGTGGTGAGAGTCCTAGCTTCTAGTCTGTGCCCAGGCTTGTAAATGAGGGGGCCCAGCCAAAGCCGGCCTTCCAAGGAAGCTCCCCCCCCCCCCCCCACCGCCAGAGCCACAGAGGCGACATCTGCCGAGGGCCCTGGGCACCTCTTCCTTGCCTCCGTGTGGCGCAGGCCCTCGGGGGTGTCCACGAGTCAGAGGAGCCCATGCTGGAGCTAGCCGGGCTGCTACACTCCTCTCCTCATGCGTGCGATTCGGAGTCAGCCTCCACTGGGAAGTAGGACAGTTGGGGTCTGACACCGTGGAAGTCCGCATGGTGTCCCTCCTTAGGACCCAGAAGCCCCTCCCCAAGAGGACCAAGTCGTGCGCTGCCACAAAGGGGCCCTGAGAGCACGCAGCCTGACTGAATCCCGGGGAGGGCGGCGCGCACACTCACATGTCAGCACTGGGGGTGGCCTCCGGGCTTGCAGGGGGATCACGAGCGTGTGGGCTGACTGGGTCTCAACTAAAATGAAATCATCAAAATCCCCGAGGCAGTCGGGAGAAAACTGGACGATATACTGGCAGGTCATCCCAGGGGCCACCATTCCGCCTTTTCCTGGGAACATCCCTGTGCGTGAGAAAAGCAACCGATGAGGACCTGGGGACCAGCCGGCCACCAGGGCTTTGACTCAAGGGCTACAGACGGCAGCCAGAGGGTACAGCGGGTCCCCACCACAGCTGGGGCTGCTCCACGAGTAGATGCTGTCTGGGCCAAGGCCACGGCGACGGCAGAACGAGGGCACGCGAGGGGAACAGGCTGTGAGGGCAGGGAATCCAGGTGAAGACGCCAGGGCTCGGGGCAGGGAGCAGGCGGGTGGGGGTTGGGGGCGTGGGGGACATGGTCCACCTGGAATAGTTAGGTGAGGCCACGCCTGGCCTGATGCGACAGCAGAGAGCCATTCGAGCTTCTGAGCATAGTGGGGGGAGGGGAATGACTCGATCAGGCCGTTCTTGGGGTTTACAACACCGTGTTCACGGAAGCTGGAAGGCCAGCTGGGAAGCCACCGCAGTGTTTAAGTGACGAATGAGGACGGCCTGACCGGACGCAGCGGCAGAACGGAGGGCGAGCAGAGAGAGGGCAGGCCCGGGCCTGGAGGGGTGACTGGAGAAAGGGCCTGGCAGGTCTCAGAGACACACGGTCAGGAGGATGGGCTGGCGGGTGGGCAGGCTACTGGCAGAGCACGAGAGCCCCAGGGACTCAGGGAAACGCGGGCCCAGGCCCATCAGAGGGCCACGCGGGCCGGTGCCAGGAGCGAGCCCAACACACAATTCCGAGGCGGTCCAGACCACGGCTGGGCTGACTCACCCAATCCCAGCGCGAAGTACGGCGTCGACGGCGGGATGACTCTTAGGCAGCGGCTGGCCGCGGTGGTGTTCTGTAGCGAGATCGCCATCTGCCCAAAGGTAAAGGGGAGCTCTTTTAGACAGCAACACACACGGACGAGCACCCCGAGGCCCGGACGGACTACCTAGCGCGGAAAGCGGGCAGAGGTAGAGATGAAATGAGTCTAGGCTGGCCAATGGGCACATGGGGATTCCTTTTGCCCATCGATCTACCTTTGATTGCATCTGGAAAAAATACAATACGAGGTGAACCGGAAGACGGGAATAGATCTGACCTCGGCGTTGCCCGCTTTAAAACAACAGCTGCTGTGTGCTGAGTATCCGCCACGTGCCCTATGAACCTCACAATAACCAGGAAAAGGCGGGAGTTCTCGCTCTCTCACACCACAGAAGCTGAAGTTCCCAGACGTTCCTTAACCCGTAGAGTTTTGAGATGTGAGCCCAAGATATCGGGCTCCAACGTCCTGCCCCCCTGGCCTCTTACTTGCCGACTTTTCCCCTACGTGTATCCCTCTGGGCCACTTCTTCCCATGGGCACAGCGAAGAGGGCTATAGGCACCTGTATGATAAGGTTGTAATCGGGCCTCCCTCCAGCACTCAACCCATCCAACCCTATCAAATCCTGCCTTCTCTTCTTCCTCTCTCAGACTAGGAGACCCCCGGGGGCAAGGCCTAGGATTCACGCACTGCTAACCCCCACCAGAAGAGGAGCTCGTACGCAAACACACCTTTTGCTTCGATTTTTTGAAATATTACACCGGGGAAAAATGGATAAAGTATAACATGACAAAAGCCAAGTTTCCATCACCCAGTTTAATAACAAATCATAAAAACACATGGGGCGCCTGGGTGGCTCAGTCAGTGAAGCATCCGACTTTGGCTCGGGTCATGATCTCACAGTTCATGGGTTCGAGCCCCGCGATGGGCTCTGTGCTGACTGCTCAGAGCCTAGAGCCTGCTTCAGATTCTGTATCTCCCTTTCTCTCTGTCCCTCCCCCACTCACTCTCTCTCTCAAAAATGAATAAGCATTACAAAGTACAGAGGAAACCTACCCTAGCCCCTTTTCCCTCCACCAGATAACACCTACGTAAATTTGAAGTATGGGTCTTCATACTTTTATTCATAGGTATGTGTTCCTAAATCAACACTTATCCATTGTTGGCCAATACATTTGCACCAGTCTATCTGTGAACCACACCCAAGTGTGCAGAGAACCATATTATGGTTTTAATTTTCGTTTTTCTGTTATTAATGATAATGAGCACTGTTTCATATGTTTATCTGCTATTTGGGGTTCCTCTTGTGTGAGTTATCTATCCATATCCCTTTACGATTTTGCCATTGTGTACTTTGTCTTTTTCTTATTTTTAAAAAATGTTTATATCTTTATTTTTGAGAGACAGAGAATCCCAAGCGGGCTCTGCGCTGTCAGCACAGAGCCCAACACAGGGCTCAATCCCACGAACTGTGAGATCATGACCTGAGCCAAAATCAAGAGTCAGACGCTTTACAGGCTGAGCCACCCAGTCTTTTTCTTATTGATTTGTAGGAGTTCTTGATATATTCTGGGTACTCATTCTTTTTAAGGTACACGTTATAAACAACCTCTAAGTTCATAACTCATATTTTTTGAGGTACAGTCTCCAAACTGTTAATGTAAAATTTATCAGCCTTTTGTGGTTTGTGCTTCTGTTTCATGAAATCTTTCTATATCTCCTATATTTTCTTCTTTAAAATTTATTTGAGGGGCGCCTGGGTGGCGCAGTCGGTTAAGCGTCCGACTTCAGCCAGGTCACGATCTCACGGTCCGTGAGTTCGAGCCCCGCGTCAGGCTCTGGGCTGATGGCTCGGAGCCTGGAGCCTGTTTCCGATTCTGTGTCTCCCTCTCTCTCTGCCCCTCCCCCGTTCATGCTCTGTCTCTCTCTGTCCCAAAAATAAATAAAAAAACGTTGAAAAAAAAAATTAAAAAAAAAAAAAATTTATTTGAGATCTTTGCTGGAAAGTACTTCGCTTAGGGTATGGAGTGAGGTAGGGATTATATTATCTTCCATGCAGCATGGATGCTATCTCAGTCTTGTCTCTGCAGGGGTGCGCACGTGCACGGAACAGCCTGAGCAACAGCATGTGCAGGTCCCCCCATCAGGCTGCTGTTCCCTCAGAAACATGGAGCCAGCTGCACCCCCTGCTGAGATTACCAGTCAAGGTGTCCATGGCAGCAGCCGGTCCTCGCATCCACTGAGGCATTAAGACAGCCTTGCTCCAGGGGCGCCCGGGGTGGCTCAGTCGGTTAAGCATCTGCCTTCAGCTCAGGTCACGATCTCACGGTTCATGGGTTCGAGCCCCGCCTCGGGCTCTGCGCTGACAGCTGGGAGCCTGGAGCCTGCTTCGGATTCTGTGTCCCCCTCTCTCTCTCTGCCCCTCCCCCACCCGCACTCTGTCTCTCTCAAAAATAAACAAACGTTGGGGCGCCTGGGTGGCGCAGTTGGTTGAGCGTCCAACTTCAGCCAGGTCGCGATCTCGCGGTCCGTGAGTTCGAGCCCCGCGTCAGGCTCTGGGCTGATGGCTCGGAGCCTGGGGCCTGTTTCCGATTCTGTGTCTCCCCTTCTCTGCCCCTCCCCGTTCATGCTCTGTCTCTCTCTGTCCCAAAATAAATAAAAAACGTTGAAAAAAAAATTAAAAAAAAAAATAAACAAACGTTAAAAAAAAAACAACAACAACAACTTTACGACAGCTTTGCTCCAGCCACACAAGGCAATCCCCTGGCCAGTGAAAGGCAGGGGCCAGCGGTTTACAAGGCTTCTGAGGGGATGGCTTCTGAGGGGATGGATGTGCGACAAGCACAATGAGAGCGTCAACTGCATTTAATGGCAGTCAGCTCAATGACACATTCTCAGATTGGCTCTTCCTCCTTCCCCGCACTCCCTTTCCTCACTCCTCTCTAGAGATGCAAATGACAGCACCTACTCTCCCCACTGCAGGCTCTGCTTTGTGGGGTGCCCCGGCTGTGACAGTTGGCATCCGAGGAGGCCTAAAGCAGCAGACCCTTAGGATGCAAGTCGAGAGTTGGCTCTCCCAGCAGTCAGGTGGCAATCTAGGACTCTAGCTGCCGGGCAGGAGTGTGTGGTGAGCCCCGGTACGCAGTGCACCACAATTGGCACGGTTGTCACCCACGGCCAGCTGAAATGAGGTGCAGGTGGAGGTCAGGCGCTGAAACATGGGGTAGCTACGGTGCCCGCAAGGTCTGGGGCCGCGATAATTATAAGGGCTGCAGAGTGGGCTGGCTTTCCTTGATGGCACTGGAAGGCCCAGAGGAAAAGATGACAGGCTCAGAGCAGCGAACTGCCAACTCAAGGCCCACCGTGAGGACATTCCTCGCATTCCTGGTTACACACAATTTGCTCCCGTGTCTGTGTGGGTGTGCACGCGCGCACCCCTTGCTTGATTTGGTTTGCCATTTTTCACCTGGTATTTCTGCACCTATGTTCTTTTTTTTTTTTTTTCTTTCAGACGCCTTTTTTAAGTTAGCAAAATACTGAATGGAAACAAAAGAACAAGTATATGAAAGCTATAACCCCCTGGCTTACAAGCTACGGCCTCTATTCCCACCACAACCCTTCAGCCTTCCGCTCACAGCCTGGGTCCCCTGTGCCCTCACGTCAGGACGGAGAAGCTCTCTCGAACCTTCCGGGGGCTGGGGACTGGGAGTGTACCTATATTCCAAAGCAAATCTGGCCCATGATTTTCATTGTCATAGGTCCTCATCTGGCTTTGGGGTCAGTGTAACATTAGGCTTAATCTGTTCAGGCTCGTCTACAAAATGCTGTAAACCGGTTGGCTTACAAACAACAGAAATTTATTTCTCACAGTTCTGGAGGCTGACAAGTCCAAGATCAAAGTGCCAGCATGGTCACGTTTTGGTGACGGCCCTCTTCCCGATTCATAGCTGGTGCTTTCTCACTGGGTCCTCAAAGTAGTGGAAGGGGCAAGGGATCTCTAGAACCTTTTTTACAGAAGCATTAACCCCCGGGGCACCTGGGTGGCTCAGTCAGTGGTTGAGGTCCGACTCTTGATTTCGCCTCAGGTCATGATCTCATGGGTTGTGAGATGGAACCCCACATCAGGCGCTGAGCTGACAGTGCAGAGCCTGCTTGGGATTCTCTGTCTCCCTTGCTCTTCGCCCCTCCCCCACTTGCACCCACGCACACTTAGGGTCCAGCGCACGCTCTCTCTCAACATAAAATAAACTTAAGGAAAAAAAAAAGCCCTAATGAGGCCCCACCCTCATGACCTAAGCACCTCCCAAAGGTCCTACCTTCTAATACCATCCTCTTTGAGGGCTAGGGTTTCAACATATAAATTCTAGGAGCACATGAACATTCAGATCATAGCAGGCTCATCACCCAATAATGAGGGTATTCTTGTTCTGGTCTCTGAAACAGTTTATACATAATAGGGGTTAGTTTCAATAGCTGGTGATGGACACCTGTCAAGTGATCTGGGCCTAGCGTTACTTTTGCTAGAAAATGGTTTTGTTTTGTTTTAGTTATTTTCATACAAGTTGGACGGTCACATAGGTAAAGAGTCAGAGGTTTTGGAAACAGAAATCCTGCCTTCTTCCCCTGAATCCCTCTCCAGCCATTTTCTGCAATACTTTTTCCTCCTTTGGATGATCATTTCAGAATATGTCTCCAAAGGGCGTGCCACTTTTTCCTCATTTGTATGCACGTATTACGGATCGAGGATATGGATAGTCTCTCTCTCCTCTCCCATATCCAACTCACCATACGATACGCCCTTCCCCTCCCCCATCTTTCCAATGTAAGTTATATAATATTACTCGGTTAGAACAGTCATTGATGTTTACCTTATTGTCACTGTGTAAATGATATTCACAACTGAGCATGAAATTGTCCCTTATATAATTATTGTCTTTCCAGAGTTAATAATCAACTGATTATTTTAATAGGTACTTGTTAATAATTCTCTCTGCACTACTCTAAAAATCTCTTTCTAAGATGTCCAGATATATCAGGGACCCTTAATGATCCCCCCATAAGTCACCCCCATAAGTCAATCTATGCTAGAGCCTTCTGGCCTCTTCCAGTCTGGGCTGCTCGCCTGCTATACCTACTGTTAACTATCACCCAGGACAACCCCTGGGTTGGCAGATTTAAGATACATCCACAAGTTCTTTGACACTCCTCCCATTGAGAGGTGAGGTCTATGCAGCTTCCCCTGGAATCTGCACTAACCTTAGTGAGTCACTTGTAACCTACAGCATGCAGAGGAAATAGGGACTTTCTCTACTTGTCTAAGGTAACCTCCAAGGTTAGGTCACACAACCTCCACCTTGCTGGCTGTGACAATCACTTAGAAGCTCGGATACTCACTCTGAGTTGCAATGTGCGGTCTGATTACACTGAGGTGGCCACTCGGTGAGGAAACCCAGGCCGTGGGGAGAACCCACGTGCCGGTACTCTGGTAGACCCCCTCAGCTGCCTACCGACAACCAACCACTTGCTGTGCAAGTAAAAATGGCTCAGACAATTCCAGCTTCCGGCTTCCAGGTCACCCCTAGGCCCTCTTTATAGCTGAGGCCTCAAACACTGTGGAACAAGTCATCCCCACGGTGCCTTATCTAAATTTCTGATCCAAAGAATCCGTGAGCATGATAAAACGGTTGTTTTACGTTGCCAAGCTTTGGGGAAATCTGCTTTGCAGCAACAGCAACTGGAAAATCACCTAACCATTAGGAATCCGGGGATTTCCCTCCCCTCTCTCCTCCACTGGATCTTTTGTTTTTCACACACCAGCCCTCCTCTTCCTTGGTTTACTCCCTGGTAGGACAGCATGCTCCCTAACGGTTTCCTCACGAAGGGTGCGTGGAACATACACTTGTAAAAAAAAAACTTTACAATTTTGAAAATGTTTTTATCTGTAAACTTCGTGGTTTAGTTGGGCAAAGGACATATGGACATAGTCATATACCTAACAAATGCAAGGCGCATTTCTGAGAGATATCACTCTGGTCCCCGGGTGGTGGCTCAGCTGGTTAAGCGTCTGACTCCTGATTTCGGCTCAGGACATGATCTCACGGTTCGTGAGTTCGAGCCCCCCTCTGGGTTATATCCTGGCAGTGCAGACCCTGCTTGGGATTCTTTCTCTTTCCCGCTCTCTCTGCCCCTCCCCCACTCTTGCTATCTCTCAATATAAATAAATAAAACTTGAAAGGTCTAAGAGATATCACTAGATATAATTCAATTTATGTAACAGACTGTGGCAAACCGTATTTCTCTTTTGGGGAGGCTTGCTCTGGGGAAACCAGCCACTGTGCTAGGAGGAAAGGGGAGGGGAGGAGATGGAAGGAACTAGCTGATGTGGAGAAGCCACAAGGGGAGGAAGTGAGATCTAAGCTGAAGGCCAGCATCAACCAGCAGACACGTGGGTGAACGGCCCTTCAGAAACTTCTAGCCTCCAGTCTTCTGGTTAGGACTCCAGACATCACAGTAGAAATAAACTGTCCTTACGATATCCTATCTGATAGGCAAGCAAATGTCTGTTTACACCACTAAGTCTTGGGGCGATTTGTTACATGGTTATACTAACTGGAATACTGAATATATTAAGATAAAATGAAAGTTGCCCGTAAAACCGTGCCAGAAAGGACCATTTCAAGTACTTTTTTTTTCTATCAAGTACCCTGAACCACTTTTATTCTTAAGCTCCAGAACATAATACATCTGAGATATATGCCTTCCCCTGTGTAAATGCTTAGAATCCTGCAACTGTACAGACATCCACTTACTGTGGAGACTTGACCCTGAGCCTCGCTAAAAAGCCACTAGATGCAGAGGCTTCCAAGAGTAGAATTTGATTCCAAGATTCATCAGATGACTGTGGGGGAAGGGAGCCATAAGCACAGAATGGGAAGAGGCAATGTGGAATTAGACGGTAACTGGAAGCATCGGTACAAAGTCATGATTTTATTATTTTTATCTTTTAAATATTTTTTAAAATTTACATCGAAGTTAGTTAACATATAGTGTAATAATGATTTCAGGAATAGAATTTAGTGATTCATCACCTACATATAACACCCAGCGCTCATCCCAACAAGTGTCCTCCTTAATGCCCATCACCCATTTAGCCCATCCCCCTCCCACAACCCCTCCAGCACACTGTTTTTCTCTATATTTGAGAGTCTCTTATGTTTCGTCTCCCTCCCTGTTTTTATATTATTTTTGCTTCCCTTCCTTTATGTTCATCTGTTTTGTATCTTAAATTCCATATATGAGTGAAGTTATATGATATCTGTCTTTCTCTGACGGACTTATTTCACTTAGCATAATACACACTAGTTTCATTCACGTTGTGGCAAGTGGCAAGATTTCATTCTTTTCGATTGCCGAGTAATACTCCAGTGTGTGTGTGTGTGTGTGTGTGTGTGTGTGTATATATATATATATATATATATATATACACACACCACATCTTCTTCAGCCATTCATCCATCGACGGACATTTGGGCTCTTTCCATACTTTGTTTATAGCTCTGCTATAAACATTGGGGTGCACCTGTCCCTTCAAAACAGCACTCCTGTATCCTTTAAATAAATAGCTAGTAGTGCAATTGCTGGGTTGTAGGGTAGTTCCATTTTTAATTTTTTGAGGAACCTACATACTATTTTCCAGAGTGGCTGCACCAGTTTGCATTCCCACCAGCAGTGCAAAAGAGTTCCTCTTTCTCTGCATTCTCGCCAACATCTCTCACTGCCTGAGTTGTTAATTTTAACCATTCTGACTGGTGTGAGGTAGTATCTCATTGTGGTTTTGATTTGTACTTCCCTGATCATGAGTGATGTTGAGCATTTTTTCATGCATCAGTTGGCCATCTAAATGTCTTCTCTGGAGAAGTGTCTGTTCATGTCTTTTGCCCATTTCTTCACTGGATTATTTGTTTTTTGGGTGTTGAGTTTGATAAGTTCTTTATAGATTTTGGATACTAACCCTTTATCTGATATGTCATTTGCAAATAACTTCTCCCATTCCGTAGGTTGCTTTTTAGTTTTGCTGACTGTATCCTTTGCTGTGCAGCTTTTCATCTTGATGATGTCCCAATAGTTCACTTTTGCTTTTGTTT
Organism: Lynx rufus; assembly: GCF_022079265.1. Classification (NCBI taxonomy): domain Eukaryota; kingdom Metazoa; phylum Chordata; class Mammalia; order Carnivora; family Felidae; genus Lynx; species Lynx rufus. Next base: position 6,139,743 of record NW_025814867.1, on the reverse strand, counting down.
CCCTTGCCTCCTGAGATGTTGTTGAGTAAGAAGTTGCTGCAGTCGAGGCCAAAGAGGTTTTTGTCTGCTTTCTTCTGGAGAATTTTGATGGCTTCCTGTCTTACGTTTAGGTCTTTCATCCATGTTGAGTTTATTTTGTGTATGGTGTAAGAAAGGGGTCCAGGTTCATTCTTCCGCATGTTGCTGTCCGGTTTTCCCAACACCATTTGCTGAAGAGACTGTCTTTATTCCATTGAATGTTCTTTCCTGCTTTGTCAGAGATTAGTTGGCCATACGTTTGTGGGTCCATTTCCAGATTCTCTATTCTGTTCCATTGATCTGAGTGTCTGTTTTTGTGCCAGTACCATACTGTCTTGATGAGTACAGCTTTGTAATACAGCTTGAAGTGCGGGATTGTGATGCCTCCAGCTTTGGTTTTCTTTTTCAGTCTTTGTTGCTTTTGGTCTTTATTTACTTGTTTTGTTTTGTTTTGTTTTGTTTTTTCATCTTCTCTCCCTTCAGAGAGTCCCCCTTAAAATTTCTTGCAGGGCTGGTTTAGTGGTCACAAACTCCTTTAATTTTTGTTTGTCTGGAAAATTTTTATCTCTCCTTCTATTTTGAATGACGACCTTGCTGGATAAAGAATTCTTGGCTGCATATTTTTCTGATTCAGCACATTGAATATATCCTGCCACTCCTTTCTGGCCTGCCAAGTTCCTGTGGAAAGGTCTGCTGCAAACCTGATCTGTCTTTCCTTGTAGACTAAGGACTTATTTTCCCTTTCTATTTCATGATTCTCTCCTTGCCTGAATATTTTGTGAATTTATGTTGACAGTCAGTTTTTGTTGAATCTAATGGGAGTTCTCTGTGCTTGGTTTCCTTTTTCAGAATTGCTTTGGGATTGAAGCAATCAATTTAGTTTGTTCTAGCTCTGTGAAGAATGCTGGTGTTTTTTTGATAGGGATTGCACTGAATATGTAGATTGCTTTGGGTAGTAATGACATTTTAACAATATTTGTTCTTCCAATCCATGAGCATGGAATGTTTTTCCATTTTTTGTGTGTGCCTTATTCAATTTATTTCATAAGTTTTCTATATTTTTCAGTGTATAGATTTTTCACCTCTTTGGTTAGGTTTATTCCTAGGTATTTTATGGTTTTTGGTGCAATTGTAAATGGGACCGATTCCTTGATTTCTCTTTCTGCTGCTTCATTATTGGTGTATACAAATGTAACCAACTTCTGTACATTGATTTTATACCCTACGATTTTGCTGAATTCATGAATCAGTTCTAGCAGTTTTTTGATGGAATCTTTTGGGTTTTCCATATAGAGTATCATGTTATCTGTGAAGAGTGAAAGTTTGACTTCCTCCTTGCCCATTTGGATGCCTTTTATTCCTTTGTGTTGCCTGATTGCTGAGGTTAGGACTTCCAGTACTATGTTGAATGACAGTGGCAAGAATGGACATCCCTGTCATGTTCCTGACCTCAGGGTGAAGTTCTCAGTTTTTCCCCATCGAGGATGAGATTAGCGGTGGGTCTTTCATACATGGCTTTTAAGATCTTGAAGTATGATCCTTCTATCCTTACTGTCTTGAGGGTTTTTATCAAGAAAGGATGCTGTATTTTGTCAAATGCTTTCTCTGCATCTATTGAGAGGATCATATGGTTCTCGTCCTTTATTTTATTGATGTGATGAATCACATTGATTGCCTTGTGGATATTGAACCAGCCCTGCATCCCAGGAATAAATCCCACTTGATCGTGATGAATAATTCTTTTAATGTATTTTTAGATCTGGTTGGCTAGTATCTTGTTGAGGATTTTTGCAGCCACGGTCATTAGAGAAATTGGTCTGTAGCCCTCCTTTTTAGTGGGGTCTTTGTCTGGTTTTGGAATCAAGATCATGCTGGCATGATTTTAAATATGTATACAGCTGTGTATGGACAAATGCATAGACATGTGTATACATACATATGCATATATATGGTTGAATCCACGCAATTACTCTTTTTCTCCAGCTCTGTCCATTGAAAGGACCCAGAACCAATGACACCCCAGCAGGAAACAGCAGATCTAATGCTTGGACCCTGATTCCTAAATACCAAGTTTCTGTGTTCTCCACATAAAAGAACAGGGCTTCTTAGAAACTGATTCAAGAACTGGGACCAAGTGAGTTTAAGATGAGCCTGGAGCATCTTGTAATGCCAGAATGTAAGGAAGTGCTAAAAAAGAAAGTGAAAGAACACAGAAGACCACTTGTAAGGCTCCCACTGGACAAACCTAGTATAATTACATAAACTTTAAACAAACTCATTCTAGGCTAACACAACTTCGTTATCCAGAATGATTCTAAATAGATGCGCCCTTGAATACTGGCCAAGGAAATGAACTCTATGCAATAGCTACATTTTTATGGTACTACTAGGATACATGTTTTGAAAAAGATAAAATCATCAATTGGTCAAGTGGGGAAAACCCAACTACTTCACTAAAACTGACCAAACAGACCTTTAAGGTGTATTCTCTTGATCAGACCTATGCTGGCCAAAACACTGGGTACAAAATAGGTTCCAAGTGCTTCTTATAATATTTATAATTGCCCTGATGTATTTTACTCTTCTCCACTGTGGGATATTCAGGTGTTTAAATGTTGCTATTCTGCCAATATCAAACTGACATCCCAAAATGATTCTGCATCAGAGACTAAAACCCTTCTGGTTAACTCCTGTCCTTTAGGAACTTTTGACCAAAATGGGAGGAGTTGAGAAGTTTTGGAAGAGTTGAGGGCAATGGTGCAGACCTGGCCTAAAACAGAGATACTAACAGCAAACACTGGAAGATTCACTGTTCCCAGACTGCAAGTTTTTTTCCCTCTCCTCTCAGTTACAAATTTGTTTTTGCCTTTGTTCACTGACAACAGCATACCGACTACTATTCCTCAAATGGGCATGCAGATAACAAATTCCTCTGAATTATCCTTTGAAAACGTCTGTCTACTAATGAGTCTTCCAATCCATGAATATAGTATATTCAGTATTGTGCTCGTAAATGTTTAATGACAGGTTCTTGGAGATGGTGGAGAGCCATGATTTGATAGTATTTGCTGGCTTTCATGGTGTAAATACTTCCTCTGTGGTTGATTTCAAGATACCATCACCGAACATGGAGTTGGGGAGAGATGTGCATGGTACATTCTTCTGAGCTACTATGACCTGGCTCCAACATACTACTGGCTATATATCTATTCATCTATTTGGGTCTCCTTTAATTTCTCTCAATTATATTGTTTAGTTTTCTGTCAAAGTCTTGTACATATTCATTTAAATTTGATTTATTTAAATGCACTACAAACTATCATATTTTAAATTCGCTTTGTAATAGCTTGCTTTGGTACATAGGAATAAAATTGGTTTTATACATTGACTTTATATCTAGAGACTTTTAATAAATTCACTGATTAAATACAATAGGTTATCTGTGGATTTGGATTTTCTGGGTACACAATCATGCCATCTGTGAATAATAACAGTTTTATTTTTGTAAATGCCTTCTGTCAAATTATGAAAGTTTTATTTGATTTTCAGTTTGCTTAGAGTTTTTAAAATTATGACTAGATATTAAATGTTGTCTGCGTCTATTGAAAGATAGCTATGTGAGTTCTCTCCCTTACTGTTAAATGGGGAATTCTACTTATTGCTTTTCAAATGTTAAACTAACTTTGCACTGCTAGATCAAACCACGCTGGTTATAATTTTTTTTAAGTTTATTTATTTTGAGAGAGCACGCATGCACCCCTGCCTGTGCACCCAAGCAGGGGAGGGGCAGAGAGAGAGGCAGAGAGAGAATCCCAAGCAGGCCCTGCACTGCCAGCGCAGAGCCCGATGCAGGGCTTGAACTCACTAACTGTGAGATCATGACCTGAGCTGAAACCAAGAGTCAGATACCTAACCAACTGAGCCACCCAGGCACCCCTGTAATGCTTATCATTTTCATATAAAGCTGAATTCCGTTTGCTAATGTTTTCTTGGGAAACTCTGCAGTTCTGTTCATGACAAAGTTTAGCCTTTCTTATAATAATCCTTTTCAGATTTTGGTATCCAAGATTATGCTTTTCTCATAACACAAGTTAGGCTGTCTTCCCTTTTTTTCTATTCTCTGTATTGTTTATAAAAGGTTGTTGCATTTCTTCCTCATAGGTTAGAGAGAATTCACAGGTGAAGCCATCAGGGCCTGAACTTTTATTCGTAGGTTTGTTGTTGTTTTAGACAACTTTACTGAGATATAATCTCCATGCCACAACTCACCAACTGAAAGGGTATAATACAGTGGTGTTTAGTATTTTCAGAGAGTTGTGCGACCACCACAATTTTAGAGCTTGTTAGAAATTGTGAGGTTTTAAATTACAGATTCAGTGTCATAAGATTTTTTGGGTGGCTTATTTTCTCTTGATCTGTTTTGTATATTGTATTTTCCTGCAAATGTCTCTATTTCATCTACATTTTCAAATGTCTAGATATAAAGTTGTTCATAAACCTCTTATTTTTCTAACGTCTGTAGGATCTATAATATCTTCTTTTCCTTGATATTGGTGACTTTGTACTTTCTTTTCTTTTTGATCAGCTCTGCTGGGAATTTATTAATTTTATTAATCTTTTCAAAGAACTATGGAAAGAGCCCAAGTGTCCATCAACTGATGAATGGATAAACAAGATGTGGTTGATACATATATACAATGGAATATTACTCGGTGATCAAAAAGAATGAAGTCTTGCCATTGGCAACAAAGTGGATGGAACCAGAATGTATTATGCTAAGCAAAATAAGTCAGTCAGAGAAAGAAAAATATCATACGACTTCACTCATATGTGAAATTTAAGAAACAAAACAGATGAACATAGGGGAAGGGAAGGAAAAATAAGAACAGAGAGGGAGGCAAATCCTAAGAGACTCTTAAATAGAGAAAACAAATGGAGGATTGCTGGAGGGGTGTTGGGTTGGGGATGGGCATTAAGGAGGGCACTAGTTGGGATGAGCACTGGGTGTCATAGGTAAGTGATGAATCACTAAATTCTACTCCTGAAACCATTATATGCTACGTGTTAACTAACTTGGACTTAAATAAAATTTAAAAAAATCGTTTCAAAGAACTAACTTTTGGCTTTGTTGATCCTACTGCATATTTGCTTTCTATTTCACTTAAATTTGTTCTTGTTTAGGTGGGTGGCTCAGTTGGTTAAGTATTGGACTCTTGGTTTCAGTCCAGTCATGATCTCATGGTTTTGTGAATTTGAGCCTCACACTGGGCTCTGTGCTGGCAGTGCAGAGCCTGCTTGGGATTCTCTGTCTTTATCTCTCTTTACCCCTTCCCCACTTGTGCTTTTTCTGTCTCTGTCTCTGTCTCTCTCTCAAAAAAAAAAAAACATAATATAAATTTGTTCTTTTTTTTTATTATTTCTTTCTCATTTCTTTGGGTTTAATTTGCTATTCTAATTTTGGGAGATACCCACATAGTGGATTTTCAGACTATTTCTCTTCTAACATGTAAATATAAGTCTGTACATTTTCTTCTAAGCTTGGCTTTAGCTGCATCCTACAAGCTTTGATGTACCATTTTAAAATGATCATTCATGGGGTGCCTGGGTACTCAGTCAGTTGAGTGTCCAACTTTGGCTCAGGTCATGACCTTGAGGTTCATGAGTTTGAGTCCAGCAACAGGTTCTGTGTTGACAGCTGAGAGTCTGGAGCCTCGGATTCTGTGCGTGTCTCTCTCTCTGCCCCTACCTCCCCCCTCAAAAATAATAAATAAACATTAAAAAAATTTTTTTAGATATTCATTCACGGGACACCTGGTGGCTAAGTTGGTTGAGTGTCCAGCTCTTGATTTCAGCTCAGATCATGATCCCAGAGTCATGGAATTGAGCCCCAAATTGGGACTCAGCGTGGAGCCTTAAGGCGCTCTCTCTCTCTCTCTCTCTCTCTCTCTCTCTCTCTCCCTCTGCCCATCTCCCCTGCTTGCACCCTCTCTAAAAAAAAAAAGATAATGATAAAAGATTATCATCCATATAGAGTAAATAAGGCATGGAGATGAAAACTATAGCATAGGGAATATAATCAGTAATACTGATATTGTGATAACATTGTATGGTGACAGATGGTGGTGACTTATCATGATGAGCACTGAGTAACATGCAAAATTGTTGAATCACTATGCTATACACCTAAAACTAATATAGCCCTGTGTATCAATTATACTTCATTTACTTTTTTAAGTGATCATTATTTTCTATTTTCTCATTTCCATTATGATTTCTTTGGTTCATGAGTTTAGTAATCAACTGCTTAATTTCCAAATATTTGGGTAGTTGCTAGTTATATTTTTGTTGTTGGTTTCTATATTAAGCCCACTAGGTTCAAACTCTCTATGCGTTTAGTCTTTTGAAAAAAAATTAAAGATGTATTTTTGTTTATTTATGGAGGTTGCACGCTCGAGTGGGGGAGGGGCAGGGAGAGAGGGAGAGAGAAAGAATCACAAGCAGGCTCGGTGCTTTGCGTGGAGCCCAACATGGGACTTGACCCCACAGACCACAAGACACCACCTGAGCCAAAATCGAGACTTGGATGTTTAACCGACGGAGCCACCCAAGCACCCCAGTCCTTTGAAATGTTTTGATAATTGCTTCATGATTCAGCACATGGACAATTTTGATGTTTCATGTGCACTTTTAAAAGAAAATACATTTTGCAAGTGCTGGCTGTACTGTTATATATAACTCAATTAGACACAGTTTGTTAATTGCTTGATTCTTCTATATCTTTACTGTTTGGGTCTAGCTGCTTTTTAAGTTTTTGAGAGAAAAAAACGTTAAAATCTCCTACATGTTTGTTATTGTAGCTGTTTTTCTTTTAGTCTTATAAAATTTTGCTTAGTATTTTGAGGCTAAACCATTCATGTGTACAGATTTTAAATAGTATCTCTTGGATGGACTTTTTTCAACCTTTGTCCACTATGAAATGTCCTTTTTTTCTTTTCTATTAATGCTTCTCGACTTCTCTGATATTAGTAAATCCACACCACCTTTCTTGTGCATAAAATTTAATGTATCTTTACCCATCCTTATATTGTCAATCTTTTTGTACCCTTACTTTTAAGGTTATCTCATATAAGCAGCATTTAGTTGGTTTTGTTCTTATTCACAGTCTGAAGGTCCTTCTCTTTTAATTGGGGTACTTGGTCCATTTACATATCATGTAATTGTTGTTGCTTTTCATTCCTTCTTGCATTTCTCTGCTTCCATATGAGTGTCATTTTCTTCTGATTAAAAATTCCTTTGGTGTAGATCTTCTGGTGATGGAATTATCATTATCTGATAGTGAATTACCAGTTTTCATCTGAGAATTTCATTTTATCTTCATTTTTTTTAAGTTTATTTATTTATTTTTAAGAGAGAGAGAGGGAGGGAGGGAGGAGAGGGCATGAGTGGGGGGTTGCAGAGAGAATCCCAAGCAGGCTCAATGCTCAGCGTAGAGCCTGACACAGGGCTTGATCTCACGACCGCGAGATCATGACCTGAGCCCATACCAACAGCTGAATGCTTAACGGACTGAGCCACCCAAGCATCCCAACTTATCGTTGAAATTTTTGAAGAATATTTTCACTGGGTTTAGAATTCTAGATTGAAAGTTACTATCTTTCATCACTTTGAAGCTTCCAAGTATTTGCTAGCTTCAAACATTTCCATTAGAAGGTGGTGGGTCTTTTTTCTCCAGATATTTTAAGTTTGGGTTTCCCCCACCTTTTCTTTGGTTTAGAACAGAATTTTACTATAATATGCCTGGGTATGATTTTCTTTTATTTTACTCTGCTTAGGATTGTTAGTGTTTTACTCTATGGCTTGATGTCTTCATTACTTTTTGGTCACTGTCATCCACTAAGTTTTCCAACCCTGCTGCTGCCCTCATGCTCTCTCTCCTCCCAATTACACAATAGACCTGCTTACTAGGTCCCATATTTTTAAATGCCACTTTCTGTATTTTTTCTTCTTTTTTCCCTTTGTGTTTTAGCTTGGATCATTTCTACTGACCTCCCTGTAAGTATTATCTTCATCTGTGTCTAATTTGCTGGTAAGCCCTTCCATTGAGTAATTTCAGTTCTAGAATTTTCATTTCTTGTAGATTCCTATTCTTCAGGTTATCTAGTTATAATACGGCCATAACTGGAAATCTGCCTAATACATGTATGTTTCTAACACTTGGTTTTGAGATACTAGACTTATAAGAGTTGTAAAAAATAATCCAGAGAATTCCCATATGGTCTTCACTCAGCTTCTCCTTATGTTAACATTTTCATAACAAGAGAACTATGATAGAATCTAAGAAATTAAGCTTGCTACAATATATTAACTAAAGTAAGAATCTATGTAAACTTTTCCAATTTGCCCACTAACTTCCTTTTTCTATTGCTGGATCAAATCCAAAACCTGAAATTCCATTAGGTTCCCATGTCTTTTTAATCTCCTAGGATCTGTGACAGTTCCTTAGTCTTTCCTTGTTGTCCATGACCTTAAGCATTTTAGAGAGCACTGGTCAGTTATTCTGCGCAATGTCCTTCTAGAATGGTCTTCAGTTGGGTTGGTCTGATGTTTACTCATGATTACATTCAGGTTATGCATTATTTACAAGAATATCATACAAGTGATGTGCCCTTCTCAGTATGTCATATTGGAGGTATATGATACGTATTAGCAGTGATGTTAAAATTAATCATTTGGTCAAAGTCCTATCTGCCATGATTTGCCATGGCACAGTTACTATTTTTCCTTTGTAACTACAAAGTATTTGGGGAGAGACTATGCAATCATCTGTTTCTGCTAAAACCTTTACCCCCAATTTTATCATCTATTAGTATATCCTGCCTGCAGATTTTATCAGTGTGATATTTAATGGTAACTTTTTTATTTCTTTCATTCTTTCTACGTATTAATTAGAATTATTCTGAGCCACTTGGCTGGCTCAGTTGGTGGGGCCTGCGACTCTCGATCTCGGGGCTGTGAGTTTAAGTCTCACACTGGGTATGGAGATTACTTTAAAATTACAAAAATGTTTTAAACTAACTTAGAATCCTTCCGTAGCAAAGAGTCATCCCTTCTCCTCCATTTATTTATTCAGATGTTTACTTATTCAGTATGAATTCATGGACTTTATTTTATTCTTTGGGTTACAATCTGAATGCCATTATCATTTATTTTGTTGTTTGAAATGTTTCAACTTTGGCCATTGAGAGCTCTGTGTCCTTTTGATATGCCCCCTCTTCCTGTCCCTCTTTTTCTTTCTCTCATCACTTCCTTACACTTTATGGCACCACAAGATGTTCTAGGTTCACATATTTCCCCTGTCTCAGCCCTGGAATTAACTAATTTACCAAGGAGCCCTAGTGCCTTCTATTGGAGAATGGTACTTAGAAACCAAGATGTGGACATTAGGTATGCTAAGTGCTGCTAGGATGCCATGATTTCTGTTCCTCTCGGTAGCTGCAACTAGGAAATACATGCAAGTGTACTAACTTATGCATTCATACACATCTATATTCATTCTTGTATGTATCCACCTGTATGTGTAATACATAAACACATTTTGAAACCACAAATCCCTTATTTGTATCTCTGACTACAACCCAGCACCCAAGAGCTGATTCTAGCACTCCCTTTCCTTATTTGTAACTTCTTTCTGCAACAGTGAAAAACCTAATTCTCATCCATATATTTTTAAAATTTAAGATGTTTCATCAATATAAAGTTTATGAAAAACTTATAACCATAAATTCTTCTCTGAAATGTACTAATTATGTATGATTCTTTGTGTACCATGGGTGGCTCTTTCCAGCCACATGTACTCAATTTTACACAGTCATATTATGTTGTACTTTAATTTTTAACATTATTATACATATACATCCCCATATATTTAAACATTTTTTCATCCTTAGCAACCTTCTTTTTTAAATTCATTAATTGTGAGAAAGAGGGAGAGAGAGAGCGAGAAAGAAAGAGGCAGCATGAGTCAGGGATGGGCAGAGAGAAGGGGAGACAGAGAATCCCAAGCAGGCTCCGCACTGTCAGCACAGAGCCTGACGCAGGGCTCGAACTCATGAGATCATGACCTGAGCCGAAATCAAGGGTCGGATGCTTAACCAACTAAGCCACCCAGGCACCCTGCAATGTTCTAAAGGAATAAATACCTTACTAATCCACTTGTGGGCTGTTATTCACTAACTTATCAAAACCCCTTATAAGTTATTTTCTCTCTCCCCTGCACACACACACACACTTGGCTTTTTTTTTTTTTTTTTTTTTTTTTTTTAGTAAAATATGACACCTTTCATTTGTTCTTGATTTATCAGGGGTAGGCAAGGCCAAGAGGTAGACCCATATTTGAGTATTTATGTAATTTAGTCCATACATATTTACTGAGGAACTACTATATGCTGAGCACTGAAAATAAAATAACGCAAGCCTAGAAATAATTCCTGCCCTTGTTGGGCTTACAGTCTAGTGGGAAAGATAAATATAAAATTGTGCCACCAAAGAGCAAATGGTGGGAAAAGGGCCTGCAATCGGGACATTTAATCCAGTCGGGAAAGGTCAGGGTGACTTTCCAGAGAAGTGACAACTCAGCAATAGGAAAGGGATGAGCCCTAGAGGACCAGGCAAAGGCAGGAGGGAGGACTGGTCCATGGCAGTCTGTGACCACCTCATCCACAGACTTCCACAGATGGCACCTTCCAGTCCTGCATAAGGGTCTGTCACACGGCCCTGAGCAGCTCTTTCTCTGCCCTAATCCACCCCCCCCCAACTGAAATTATTTTTACCCCCTTTCTTGGAGTCTTTGCCAACTTCTGCAACTGTCCTTGAAATCTGATGACCAGACACAGAGGTCCAAAAGAGAATATATCACTGTTACATTTAAGGAATTAAAAAAAAAATTGCTTTAACATTTAACACATAAGACTGACATGTTTGCCCGCTTTTGCCCTGGGTGCTTGAGAGCTCATAAAGAATAATGGACTGCTCTTTAAACTCTAAAGTACAATACACATGTGTGTGAAAGAACTTGCCACGATTAGGCCTGGCAGTCTTTGCATCTGGTGAACAGAGTTGGCGGCTACTAAGCTGGGTCTCCGTCTGATTCCCTAGGATGGTGGAGGTGAGAATGAAAATGAAGGAGGCTAGGGAAAAGGAATCAGGAGAGTCCCTATAACTACTCTCAGAGGGATCATTGTATATGCTGTTAAGTGAAACAAGCAAGGTGCAGAGGACAGTAAGAAGGAGAGGGGGTTCAAGTACATCCATATATTTGCTTATGATTCCAAAAAGAAACAATAGAAGAACCCAAACTAATGAAAATAGTTACTTGTCGGGTAAGGAGAGCATAAGGAAGAGGGGAAAGGAGCATGAGGTGAAAGAAAGTTTCTTTTTATTTTATTTTTTTTTTAATTTTTTAATGTTTTTATTTATTTTTGAGACAAAGAGAGGCAGAGCATGAGCAGGGGAGGGGCAGAGAGAGGGGGAGACACAGAATCTGAAGCAGGCTCCGGGCTCTGAGCCGTCAGCACAGAGCCCGACGCGGGGCTCGAACTCACGGAGTGTGAGATCATGACCTAAGCTGAAGTCGGACGCTCAACCGACTGAGCCACCCAGGCACCCCAGAAAGTTTCTTTTTAAATAGAGAATCACAGCCAATAAATGCAGAAGGAGTAACAGAATTAGAAATCACCATTTTATAACCCTTAATTTTGTTTAAAAAAAAACGGATCTAGGTAATAATCATCTAAGGCTTCTAAAGCCACTACAAGAAAGGTTGATAAAAACTTCATAAATGACGGTTCAGGCTCACAGCACCCAAAACCATTCCTTCCTGGTAATAGGAAAAGCAGATACACGCCTCCGGATGGGATATAATAAGAAATACATAGCACCACCAAAGTATTATTCTTGCCAAGAAAAGAAAAAAAACTGAACATGAATCTAATCAAATGTCTACATCGAACTCTAAGTTTATAGAAATAGGAACAAAGGAACGTGTTTCGTGTCACCACAATGATACAATTAGCCAAATCCAGGATTTATGAAACTACAGCTTCGACAAATAAAGGGCCTTCTTAAAAAGTAGGTTGAGGGGCTTCTGGTCCAAGACCACAACGTGGGAAGACCCAGAACTCACCTCTTCCACAGACGCTCTAACCCTCCACCTATTTACAGTGAAATTCCTCCTGAAGAAGGGCCAACTGAACAGCTGCTCCACGACAGGAGACAGAGAGACCACACAGAGAACGGCAAGAGAGATGGGGAACAGTCACAGTGGGAACCCCTACCCCCAATGCCGCAAACTGCAGCAGGGAGGGAGGATATTGAAGGCACAGTTAAAAAAAAAAAAAGCAGTAGTTGAACAGGGCAACTAGAATATAAAGGATCCGGCCTTAGGACTCTGCCGGACAGTGGGAGCTGCTGAAACTCTCCGGCTGGCGAGCCCTGCGGTTAGCACAGCCGAATTACACAGCCAAGAGCAGGGTCTGGGCACCAGAGCTGGCCTGCCACCTGCCCTAGCACATATGAGCCCCAGGTATCCCACCACCGCGGCCCCAACACAGTGCGTATTGAGACACCCCTGGTCAGCACTCACTGCAACTCCAGCCATCACAAATGCAAAGCATCCCGGAACACCCCAGGCTGCCACCACCACTGTGCCAGAGTTGCCGGGTCACCCCCGGCACAAAGCACCCTGGCACCCCCTGGCCCATGCCCACCGCAGCTCCAGCCGCCCCACCAGGGTGTTCCTGTGCAGAGTATCCTAGGAAACTCGAGCCCATGCCATGCCTCAGCTCCAGCCACCTCGCAGGGGTGCCCCTTCCTGGGCCACCCAGGGTCTCCTGGTCCGTGCCTGCTTCAGCTCCAGATGCCCCCAAGGGCACGCCTGTGCAGACGCCCTGGGACATCTCAGCCTGTACCCACTTCATCTTTAGCCGTCCTGCCAGGGTGCCCTCTGCACAGAGAGTTCCAGGACCACCCCAGACAGCACCGACTTCAGCTCCAGCCATCTCCCCAGGACAGTTCCAGCATGGAGTACCCCGGAACCCCCTGCCCATGACAGCCACAGCTCTGACCAGCCAGCCTGTGAGAAGGTGGGGAAGGGACAGTAAAATATCTTCCAAACTGAGAAGGCGCTTTGTGACCAGAAAACAAAGCAGGTGAACCCACGCAATTTATAGAGTTTTATCCACGGTAACTTACTGACAGGGGGAATCCGGGGGCCAATGATTCAGGCAGCTGCCACATGGCTACTTTCCACAATGTCTGGACCTTAGCCCACAGATTTTATAAAGCAAAGGGGTGTGCAAAAGGGCACTGTAGTGAGATCAAAGGGTTCACATGCGCTTCAAAGGGTCTGCATACACCTAATTGATAGCTGGCCTTTAATTAGGTCTCATGGTGCCACCTGCGCATCAGGACTGGGGCGCCTGGGTGGCTCGGTGGGTTGAGCACCCGACTCTTGATTTTGGCTCAGGTCAAAATCCTGAGGGTGGTGGGATTGAGCCCCACGTCGGGCTCTGCACTGAGCATAGAGCCTGAAGATATTCATTCTCTCTCTCTCTCTCTCTCCCTCTGCCCCTCTCCTCCACTTGCTCTCTCTGTCTTTAAAATTAAAGGAAAGCAGAGGTGGGGGGAAGGAAGGAAAAAGACTATGTTATCTCTAACAGATCTCTAACAGAAGCAAGCTTCCCTCCATCCCAGCCTTGGTGGGCATTTCTAACGTGTATATATTAGTCTCCAGGGGGCTTGGAACACGTAGCCCCGAGAGCGGTCACCTGATGAACGTGAACACGATGGAGGGCCAAAGATGAAGCCAGCATTGCCAGCCTTCCTGCAATCGACAGTCGCCAGGCGCACACCGTCTACACAGAGGACAACCATACACAAGATTATCCCTTCAAGTTTAGAAGCAGCTGTTCCACCTAAGTCACACAAACACAGAAAGTCAAGCAAAATGAGACGGGAATACGTGCCAAAAAAGAAAAAGACAGAGCCTCAGAAAAAGAACTAAATGAAACCGCGATAAACAATGTATCTGATAAAACGCTCAAAGTAATGGTCATAAAGATGCTCACCAGGCTGGAGAGGAGGGTGGAGAAACTCAGTGAAAACTTCAACCCAGAGAAAGAAAATATAAAAAGAAACCAGAATTGAAGAATACGATAACCGAAGTGAAAAATGCACTGGAGAGAACCAACAGCAGATTGGCAGATACAGAGGAATGATTAGCAATCTGGAAGACAGGGTAATGGAGAGCAACCACGCTGAACAGCAAAAAGGAAAGAAAAAGATACAGGAGAGCAGGTTAAGGGATCCCTCAGACAACATCTAGTGAACAAATATTCACATTACAGGGGGCCCAGAAAGAGAAGAGAAAAAGGGGCAGAAAATTTACTTGACGATATAATAGCTGAAAATATCCCAGACTGGGGAAAGAAAGAGACATCCAGGTTCAGGAAGCACAGAGAGTTCCAAACAAGACGAACCCGAGGAGGTCCACGCCATGACATGTAATGACTCAAATGTCTAAGATTAAAAATAAAGACTGGATTTTAAAAGCAACAAGAGAGAAGCAACCAGTCACTACAAAGGAAACCCCATAAGCCTATCAGCTGATTTTTCAGCAGAAACTTTTCAGGCCAGAAGGGAGTGGCATGACACACTCAAAATGTTGAACGTTAAAAACGAGCAATAAAGACTATCCTACCCAGCAAGGTTATCACTCAGAATTGAAGGAGAGATAAAAAGCTTCCCAGAAAAACAAAAGTGAAAGGAGTCCATCACCACCAAATAGTCCTCAGAAGGAATATGAAAGGGACTTCTTTGAGCGGAGAAAAAGCCATAATTAGAAATAAAATGATGAGAGGAAAAAAATTTATGAGTAAGAGTAAGCAAACAGTAAAGGTAGTGGAGTCATCACTTATAAACCTTGTATGAAATTGAAAAGACAAAAGAAGTAAAATCAATTATATCTAAAAAATTAGCTAAGGACTCACAAAATAAAAAGATGTTAAATATGGTAACATATATAAAATGTGGAGGGGAGAGTAAAAATGAAGTTATTTTACAATGTATTCAAACTTAAGTGACCATCAACTTAATATAGACTGCTATGTACTTAGGATGTTATATATGAGCCTCAGGTTAACCACAAATCAAAAATCTTTTATGATACACAAAAAAACGAAGAGAAAGAAAGCCAAGCATAACATGAAAGAAAACAATCACAAGGAAAGATAGCAAGAGAAGAAAAGAACAGAAAAGAGCTACAAAATAACCAGAAAACAATTAACAAAATGACAGTAAGTTCAGACTTATCAATAATTACTTTAAATGTAAATGGTCTAAATGCCCCAATCAAAAGACACAGGGTGACAAATAGATAAAAAAAAAAAAAAAAAACAACACCCCTCTCTATGCTGCCTACAAGAGACTCACTTCAGATCTGAAGACACATACACACTGAAAGTTAAGGAAGGGAAAAATATATTCTGTGCAAATGGAAGCCAGAAAAAAAAAACCCAGGGTAGCAATACTTATATCAGGAAAAACAGACCTTAAAACAAAGACTGTAACAAGAGACAAAGAAGGGCATTACATAACGATAAAGGGATCAATATAATAAGAAGATATAACTATTGTAAATATCTATATACCCAAATATTGGGGCATCTAAATATACAAAGCAAATATTAACAGAAATAAAGGGAGAAATTGACAGTAATATGATAATAGTAGAGGACTTTTTAAAAATGTTTATTTATTTTGAGAGAGAGAACACAAGCAGGGGAGCGGCAGAGAGAGAGAGAGGGACACAGAATCCGAAGCAGACTCCAGGCTCTGAGCTGTCAGCACAGAGCCCCACGCAGGGCTCGAACTCACAAGCTGTGAGATCATGACCTGAGTCAAAGTCAGATGCTTAACTTACTGAGTCACCCAGGAGCCCCAGAATACACATTCTTTTCAAACGCACATGGAACATACTCCAGGATAGAGCCCATGTTAAGCCACAAAACAACTCTCAATAAATTTGAGAAGAGTAAAGTCATATTAAGCATCTTTTCCAACCATGACAGTACGGAACTAGAAATCAATTACAAGAAAAAAGCTAGAAAAAACGCAAACACGTGGAGGCTAAATAAGATGCTAGTAAACAACCAATGGGACGATGAAGAAATCAAAGAGGAAATAAAAGAAATAGACTGAGACAAATGAAAATGAAAACACAATGGTCCAAAATCTTTGGGATGCAGTGAAAGTGGTTCTAAGAGGGAAACATACAGCGATACAGGCGTACCTCAAGAAATAAGGAAAAGCTTACCATAGTCTTCTCCCTAATTTTGTCTATAGTTTTAAAATTCCGTGAACCACTTTAAAAAAATAAGGAAGCTGATGAAGTGGGAGCTGCAAGGAAATAAGATTTTTGTTTTAAGTAAGCTCTATGGCGAGCATGGAACCCAACACAGGGCTTTGAACTCACAACCCTGAGATCAAGACATGAGCTGAGATCAAGAGTCAGAAGCTTAATGTGCTGAGCCACCCAGGTGCCCCAAGAAATAAGATTTTTACCTCGTAAACTGGCCCAACTTCATAGTCTGTGAAAAATGCGATTGGTGGTTTAGCAAGAAACACTGGGGTATCAGCACAACTGTGGGAGGGCAAAAGAGGGGAGAAAAGCTGTTAATTTCATCCATGTGCTTCATGTAAAATAAATACACCCAAACCGGGGCGCCTGGGTGCCTCAGTCGGTAGAGCACCCGACTTCGGCTCGGGTCATGATCTCACGGTTCTTGGGTTCAAGCCCCGCATCGGGCTCTGTGCTGACAGATCAGAGCTGGAGCCTGCTTCAGATTCTGTCTCCCTCTCTCTCTGCCCCTCCCCTGCCCGTGCTCTGCCTCTCTCTCTGTCTCTCAAAAACAAATAAACGTTAACAAAAAATTGTTTTTTAAGTAAATATACCCAAACCATCAGAGATATTCACAAGATGTCATTTACTGGATTTTGTTCCTGTTGTTGAGGCAGGTTACAAAATAATTTTACCCCACGATAGAATCTTTGTGAAGATACGTACAGCTGCGTGTTTCATTTTCAATATGCATAGAAGGCTTCAGCTGTGGAAGCTTACATAGCAACATCCTAAACTGGGTTTTTAATATGGGTGCTGGTTTTCTTTGAAAATATTAATTTTCTAATTTTTCTTAATAAAAAGATATTTGACTTATAAGTGTTAAATAGTTTTAAGTCCATTAAAACTATGAACTCATAAAGCAATTCACTCCCTTCACGAGGACAATTAATGAAATAAGCCACAGGCACTCACTGAAAGAAAATCACAATGTATGTTATTTGTCATTAATCAAATTTTAAGTATTTTTATTCTTGAGTTTCTATTCCAAGACATAGGAGTGCAGCAGAAGAACATGTGGCTACGGAGATTCCTCCCATCTGACCAAGACTGTCCAGATGTGAGCAGAGGACCAAGACTAACCCGATTCCTCAAACCCCCGGCAGGTCAGAAAAGCACAGTCCAGGCCTCTGGGGGATGTCTGAAGGCCAGGCCTGTGGGGAGCCCGGAAGCCCTGCTCTGCTCTGATACTGACACCCTGTCCCCCAAAAGTCTAGGATCCTCCACATCCCAGGCCAGACCCAGGACCTTCTGGGTCCTCCAACGGGTCTGACTTTCTGATCATACAAGTCAGGGAAAGACCCACCTCTCCACTGGCTCTCCACTCTGGAGGTCTCCCGTCAGCACTGGCTTCTTCGGGGGAAAGAGGAGAGACGTGCCTCCACGTGGAGTGTTAGGAGGGAAAAACCGGGGGTTTTTAAGGAAGCGGATCCGACTGTCCATTCTGGCAAGCAGAAGTCGCTCCAGTTCTCTCTGGGGCACAGGTAAGTGGTTCATCCAATTCTTATGCTTGGGCGGACCTGTTTTCTTTGAAACACACACACACAAAATAGAGAGTCAATGACAGGCGGGGGGACTGTGTGTGCTGGCATCTGGCCAGCCGCACGACCCACGGGTAATCAGTGCAAATCCTCCCGCCTATTTCGCTGTGGATCCACAACATCCTGTGTCACCTGGAACTCCTTCCCCAACCCCCACAACCTCCCTGTGCCCACTGCCCCCACACCCCACCGCGCCCAGGCTTCCACACCAACCTGGACAGTCTTGCGCTTGGCCTCTAAAGATGAGTCCCATGTCAGGCTGTCCACAGTGTAGTCCAGCTCCTCGTCAGACTTAGTGAGCATCTTCCTACAGGGATCTTCAAGCTTCTTGGTCAGGTGCTTCTTTGGGACAGAACGCTTCTCACAACTGAATGTGAGTTTTGAACATCCAGGGACAGAGACGCCTGCGGCACCAAAGAACCAAACTGAAAGCTCCCACAGATGAAGTGGACATTTCTAAGATGCCTAGATAAAACCACCAAAGCCACTTTGAACTTTTTCCTCAACTTTCACATTTATTATACTAGATATAATTGCTCTTCAGCATATAAATTATCCCTGGGACTTATTCTACGTACTCGAGACTCAGGAAGAGAGTGTTACAGTATTTGATTGTCAAACATGGTCAAAGAACATGAGTAGATCGCTGCCTGCCTGTCCGCCTCTAACGCAGGTACACATACCCTGTGTGTGAACTTGCTTTTCAAACAGTTCACAGGAGAAATCAAAGTTTGTATTAGTTTTGTATACGCATAAGTTCATCCCCAAAAGGTTAAAGGAGAACGCTCATTGCTAGCAAGAATGCAATGAAACTGGCAGCGGTACAATACCTGGTAAATCCTCAATACATGTTAACTCTGCAAATTCATCTGCATAACACCGAATTTCCAACTACCTTCACAATATTAAGTGGCTTGGTATCGCGTGACACTTAATTCTGCTACCTCTCTCTGGTCTGCCTTCTCTGTGCAGCTCAGGTCGTCAATGGAACTCTGTTCTCATCAGCACCCTTGATTCTCTGGATCACAACCTTCCCACCCCAAATACCCTTCTTGGCTCCAAAGCCTCAGACTGGGTGGCTGGCGAGCTCATCTTCCAAGCCTGGCACCGCTGGGCCATCTTGATATGTGGCCACAGAATCCACAGAGCAACTTCCCCCTGTCCATACACTGACTCTCCCAAAAGTCCACCTCCCTGCTTAAACCCACAACCAAGCTCCCACCCCACTCACTCTCAAAAGATCTTGCCTCCCACATTACAGGAAACCGGCTCAACATCACATACACATCGTTCTCTGGCTCCCTACTCAGTCTTCCCACCATACTCATTAAAGGAAAAAAAAGTTGTTATTTTCCTACATGGGGTATGGAAAAACCCCATGGTCCATGTTGTGACTCCGTCAGGAATTTGCTCCCTTACTTATCTAGGTTTTCAGACCCTCCCTCTCTTGGTTCATTCAACCACTTTTCTTTTCTTTTTTGAGAGAGGGGGAGTGAGTATGAGCAGGGGAAAGGCGGGGGGCGGGGGGTAGAGAGAGAATCCCAAGCAGGCTCCATGCTGTCAGTGCACAGTCTGACGCAGGGCTCGAACTCACGAACCATGAGACTATGACCTGAGCCGAAATCAAGAGTCAGGTGTTTAACCAACTGAGCCACCCAGGTGCCTCCAGCTACTTTTCTAAACATTTTCATATCTCTCGGTGTTGAGCAGCTAAGAAGAATGCATATTCCACCCTGAGGAGTTGAGACTTTGGTCTTGCAGGTGTTAGGGAGTTAGAGAGGAAGTGGAATGCTTAGAACTGACCCTCCCAATAGTCATTATCAAATTAAACGAAAGGGAAAAAAAATCCGTGGGGAAATGGCAGCCAAGGTAGCCCGTGCAGTCCTGCTCCAGAACACCCCTGGAATGATACCAAAGGCTCGAACAGAGTACAGAAGCATTACCTTTAGGTGCAGAGCAAAATGGTACGATATCACTGTAGTAATCATCCGGGCAGATCAAATGATGCTTCTGTAGCAACACACTGTCCACACACCATCTGAAGATAGTCTTCACTACATAGAAGGGAATAAGGACAAAGGTGTTTCAAGCATTACATTAAAGAACCTGAACCCCAAGTTTTTCATCCTCCAAACCTAAACCAGCTGACAAACTTCTTTCTCAGAACCCTGTGCAATCTTGAGATTAAAGAAACTAATCGTCAAATGATTACCAGCCACTTAAAAGAAGGCAACCATCAGACAAGGCTGTGCTGTGGTATTATTTGAGCTAACATACTGTGTGACTCACGGAGAGGTCTGTTAACAAAATATAATTAAGGAAAGTATGGTAGATCAAATAAATGGCCCCAACCCCTCACCCTTCTCTATATCCACACCCTTTGCCATATGACTTTGCAGTTCCTACAAGTAGAGACAGAGTACACTTCTTCACCCTTGACTTTGGCTGTGTGATGTACTTTGGCCAATGTTGGTAGGGGTTTGCACAGCTGAGCCTACTCTCTTGAGTCTTTGCCATCATGAGAAGAGCTTCCCTACCCCTGAGAAGAGCTCCTGCCTCTTCACCTTGGACTCTAGCATGAATCCATGTTAAGCAGACTTGAGCCCAACTTGTAGCAAAGAGCCAAGTTCAGCTGGGCCCACAGCTTAAAGCTGGTCTAGCCAGCCAAGAGTGGCTAGATCAGCCAACCCCAAACAGATCTACTGACAGACAAAAGAGTAAAATCTCATTTAATGAAGTGGGAAGTCAAGCATTAATATCCATGGTTGTTGTTGTTGTTGTTATTGTTGTTTTGCCTCTCTCATCCCTGAAATGCAGCTAGATCAACACCAAACCATCTTACACACCTAGAAAACTGATCTGAGGATTCACACAACAACCTGCACAACATGAACCACAGAACTCAGCAGGTATGTGGCGTGGAGAGGGGAACTCGGGGAGAGAGAACTTTGGAGGGCAGGGAGCTGTTTTTGCTTGTGAGGAGAGGACAGAGATGGGGGGTGGGAAAGTATAGGAAAAGCACTCCTCCTGAAAATAGCTGGAGAGAAAGAGAAAGAGTGGCAACACTTATAAGGAACTGAACACGAAAGGGAGAAAGGACAGGGTTTAAATACCATTAAGACTCTATAAACAGGGGAGCACAGAGTCTGTGACTCTGCAGCTTGATACCTGGCAGAGCTCTGGTGGGAAGGGCGAATTCCCAGAAGCACACAGCAGGGTTCGAGGGGTCTTTGGGCAACACAGGCAGAGGCAGTTCCCCTGCTGAGAGGACATTTGGTAGAGGCCTGTGGCCTCCCCACAGGCAAAGCTGCCAGTGGACCCTGGAGAACAGCCACGTTTGTTGGTGTTGGAACAAGGATGTTAAGGGTGAAGCCTGGTGCCAGATGTGTGTTGTGATTTCCCATAATCCCTGAAACACTGCTGCTACACGATCCTGTGAACTTTCTCTGGGGCAGGCTAGTACCCAGCCACAGTCTCTGGGCATCTGCAGCAGTGCGGTCATGTGAACGAACATTCTGGGGGGTGGGCCAGCTCATGGAGACTCATCCCCAGAAGGTCTGAGCGGGTCAAAACTGCAGGACCCTCAGAAGTGAGTTTTATCTCAGCCCTATCTGAGATAAAACTCAGGAGGGAGGTGCCACCTAGCAGGACGATGGCTTGGTCGCGGACAGTGTAGAAGTGGGGAATGGACAGAAGCCTGAGACAATGGAGGAGTGGTTGATTGCCAGCTGGGGAGGGTACAGAGTTCTGATACTAGAGACTGGGTAGGTGGGTGACGCCATTTGACCCCTCCCGTGCATGCGCATATACACATATACGTGAAACAACGATCCACCCCAGTAAACTAAGCAGCACCATCTATGGAGAATGGAGCTACTACACCAAGCCCCACCCAACTGGGCCAACTGTGCTCTAGAGGATCACCACAAATCTCTCTGCCTGCTAGTTTATGGCCTATAAAGTGTTTCATAGTTTGATTTCTAGGGAAAACTGGATGTAATTTCAATCATATTTCATTCTGTTTGCTGGCCTATCATTTCAAATTTTTTCCTTTTCTTATTCTTCAATACAGAAAGAGGAAAAAATTTATTTATTTATTTATTTATTTATTTATTTTTAATTTTTTTTCAACGTTTATTTATTTTTGGGACAGAGAGAGACAGAGCATGAACGGGGGAGGGGCAGAGAGAGAGGGAGACACAGAATCGGAAACAGGCTCCAGGCTCTGAGCCATCAGCCCAGAGCCTGACGCGGGGCTCGAACTCACGGACCGCGAGATCGTGACCTGGCTGAAGTCGGATGCTTAACCGACTGCGCCACCCAGGCGCCCCTAAAAAATTTATTTTTATTTACCATTTTCATAAAAAATATTTTTCTTAATTTTTCTCTACTATATTTTTTACTTCTTTGTAAATTTTCCTAATTCTATTTTTACTTTCATCATTTCATTTTATTCTAGTTTATTGTATTCATTTTTAAAAATGTTTTTATTTATTTTTGGGGGAGAGAGAGAGACAGAGCATGCGCGGGGTGGGGGGAGGGGGGTAGAGAGAGGGAGATACAGAGTCCAAAGCAGGTTCCAGGCTCCAAGCTGTCAGCACAGAGCCCAACACAGGGCTCAAACCCACGAACTGTGAGATCATGACCTGAGCTGAAGTCGGATGCTCAACCGACTGAGCCACCCAGGCGCCCTTAATTGTATTCATTTTTTTAAATTTTCAAATGATTTTTTTTCCTTTTTTTTTCTCTTTTCTTTTCCTTTTTTGTCTATTCTATCGAGATTCTTTCAACAACCAGACCAAAACACACCTAGGATCTAGCATCCTTCATTTGATTTTTTTGTGTTGTTTTTAATTTCTTAATTTGTTTATTTATTTTATGTTATTAATTCTTTTTCTCCCTCAAAATGATGAAATGAAGGAATTCACTCCAAAAGAAAGAACAGGAAGATATGACAGCTTAATCAACAGAGATACAAGCAAGATGTCTGAACCAGAATTTAGAATCATGATAATAAGAATACTAGCTGGGGCTGAAAAAAGCATAGAATCCCTTTCTGTGGAGATAAAAGTAGTAAAATCTAGTCAGGAGGAAATTAAAAAGTGTTATAACTGAGACGCACTCTCAAATGGATGCCATGACAGCAAGGATTGATGAAGCAGAGCAGTGAATCAGTGATATAGAGTATAAACTTTTGGAGAATAATGAAGCAGAAAAAAAGAGGGAAACTGAGGCAAAAGAGCATGATATAAGAATTAGAGAACTCAGTGACTCATTAAAAAGGAATAAAATCTGAATCATAGGGGTCCCAGAAGATGAAGAGAGAGAAAAACGGGTAGAAGTTTTATGTGAGCAAATCACAGTGGAAAACTTTCCTAACCTGAGGAATGACACAGACATCAAAATCCAGGAAGCACAGAGACATCCAATTAGATTCAACAAAAACCAACCATCAACAAGACATATCATAGTCAAATTCATAAAATACACAGACAAGGAAAGAATCATGAAAGCAGCAAGGGGAAAAAAGTCCTTAGTCTACAAGGAAAGATGGATCAGGTTTGCAGCAGACCTATGCACAGAAACATGGTAGGCCAGAAAGGAGTGGCAGGATATATTCAATGTGGAAAATTGGAAAAATATGCAGCC
This sequence comes from Lynx rufus, assembly GCF_022079265.1. Classification (NCBI taxonomy): domain Eukaryota; kingdom Metazoa; phylum Chordata; class Mammalia; order Carnivora; family Felidae; genus Lynx; species Lynx rufus. The sequence continues at coordinate 6,116,082 of NW_025814867.1, read as the reverse complement.
AAGAATTCTTTATCCAGCAAGGCTGTCATTCAAAATAGGAGAGATAAAAATTTCCCAGACAAAAACTAAAGGAGTTCATGACCACTAAATCAGCCCTGCAAGAAACTTTAGGGGGGGAACTCTCTGAGGGGAGAAAAGATGGAAAACAACAAAAACAAAAAAAGACCAAAACCAACAAAGACTAGAAAGGACCAGAGAACACCACCAGAAACTCCAACTCTACAGGCAACATAATGGCAATAAATTCATATCTTTCAGTATTCACTCTAAATGTCAATGGACTCAATGCTCTAATCAAAAGACATAGGGTAACAGAAGGGATAAGAAAACAAAATGCATCTATATGCTGTTTACAAAAGACTCATTTTAGACCTAAAGTCACCTTCAGGTTGAAAGTAAGGGGATGGAGAACCATCTATCATGCTAATCATTGCCAAAAGAAAGCCTGAGGAGCTATACTTATGTCAGACAGTCTAGATTTTAAAATAAAGACTGTAACAAGAAATGAAGAAGGGCATTATATTATAACTAAGGGGTCTATCCACCAAGAAGATCTAACATGTTATAATCTAACATTATAAACATTTATGCTCCAACATAAGAGCACTCAAATATATGTCAATTAATCACAAACATACAGAAACCCATTGATAATAATACCATAATAGTAGGGGACTTCAACATCCCCACTTACAGCAATGGACAGATCATCTAAACAGGAAATCAACGAGGAAACAATGGCTTTGAATGACACACTGGACTGGTTGGACTTAACAGATATAGTCAGAACATTTGATTCTAAAGAAGAATACACATTCTTCTCGAGTGCACATGGAACATTCTCCAGAATAGATCACATACTTGGAACATAAATCAGTCCTCAACAAGTACAAAAACAAGATTATACTGTGCATATTTTCAAACCACAAAGCTATGAAACGCAAAATCAACCACAAGAAAAAATTTGTTAAGACAACAAAGGACATCCTACTAAAGAATGAACGGTCTAACCAAGAAGTTAAAGAGGAAATTAAAAAGTACATGGAAGCCAATGAAAATGATAACACCACAGCCCCAAAACTCTGTGATGCAGCAAAAGTGGTCGTAAGAGGGAAGTATATAGCAATACAGGCCTTCCTAAAGAAGGAAGAAAGATCTCAGATACACAACCTAACCTTACACCTTAAAGTGATGGAAAAAGAACAGCAGATAAAACCCCAAACCAGCAAAACGGGGGAAATAATAAAGATTAGAGCAGAAATCAATGCTATTCAATCCAAACAAACAAACAAACAAACAAACAAAACAGTAGAACAGATCAATGAAACCAGGAGCTGGTTATTTGAAAGAATTAACAAAATTGATAAACCCCTAGCCAATTTGATCAAAAAGAAAAAGGAAAGTACCCAAATAGATAAAATCATGAATGAAAGAGGAGAGATCACAACCAACACTGCAGAGATACAAACAATAATAAGAGAATATTATGAGCAATTATACGCCAATAAATTGGGCAATCTGGAAGAAATGGACAAATGCCTAGAAACATATAAACTACCAAAACTGAAACAAAGAGAAATAGAAAATTTGAATGACCTATAACCAGTAAAGAAATCAAATTAGTAATAAAAAAATCTCCAAAACAACAACAACAACAAAAAACAAAAAACAAAAAAACAAAAAAAAAAAACAAGTGTCCAGGGCCAGATGGCTTTCCAGGGGAATTCTACCAAACATTTAAAGAACAGTTAACACCTATTCTTATGAAGCTGTTCCGAAAAATAGAAATGGAAGGAAAACTCCCAAACTCATTGTATGAAGCCAGCATTACCTTGACTCCAAAACCAGACAAAAACCCCACTAAAAAGCAGAACTACAGACCAATTTCCCTGATGAACATGGATGTAAAAACCCTCAATAAGATACATTAAAAGAATTATTCACCATGACCAAGTGGGATTTATATCTGGGATGCAGGGCTGGTTCAATATCCACACATTAATCAGTGTGATTCTTCACATCAATAAAAGGAAGGACAAGAACCACAGGATCCTCTCAACAGATGCAGAGAAAGCATTTGACAAAATACAGCACCGTTCTTGATAAAAAAAAAAAAAAACCTCAAGAAAGTAAGGATAGAAGGATCATACTTCAAGATCTTGAAAGACCCACTGCTAATCTCATCCTCAATGAGGAAAAACTGAGAACTTCACCCTAAGTTCAGGAACGTGACAGGGATGTCCACCCTTGCCACCATTATTCAACATAGTACTGAAGTCCTAGCTTCAGCAATCAGAAAACACAAAGGAATAAAAGGCATCCAAATGGGCAAGGAGGAAGTCAAACTTTCACTCTTTGCATATAACATGATACTCTATATGGAAAACCCAAAAGATTCCACAAAAAAACTGCTAGAACTGATGCATGAGGTCAGCAAAGTCGCAGGATATAGAATCAATGCACAGAAATCAGTTGCATTTCTATACAATTATAAAGCAATAGAAAGAGAAATCAAGGAATCAATCCCATTTACAATCGCACCAAAAACCATAAAATATCTAGGAATAAACCTAGTCAAAGAGGTGAAAAATCTATACACTGAAAACTATAGAAAGCTTGTGAAAGAAATTGAACACACACACACACACACACACACACACGGAAAAATATTCCATCCTCATGGACTGGAAGAACAAATATTGTTAAAATGTAGACACTACCCAAAGCAATCTACATATTCAATGCAATCCCGATCAAAGTAACACCAGCATTCTTCACAGAGCTAGAACAAACAATCCTAAAATTTGTATGGAACCAGAAAAGACCCCGAAGAGCCAAAGCAATCTTGAAAAAGAAAAGTGAAGCTGGAGGCATCACAATCCCGGATTTCAAGATGTATTACAAAGCTGTAATCATCAAGACAGCATGGTGCTGGCACAAAAACAGACACTCAGGTCAATGGAACAGAATACAGAACCCAGAAATGGACCCACAAATGTATGGCCAACTAACCTTTGACAAAGCAGGAAAGAACATCCAAATGGTGCTGGGAAAACCGTACAGCAAATGCATTAGAATGAACCTGGACCCCTTTCTTATACCATACCCCAAAATAAACTCAATATGGATGAAAGACCTAAACGTAAGACAGGAAGTCATCAAAATCCTAGAGGGGAAAGCAGGCAAAAAACTCTTTGACCTCGGCCGCAGCAACTTCTTTCTCAACACGTCTCTGGAGGCATGGGAAACAAAAGAAAAGTGATCTATTAGTATCTCATCAAGATAAAAAGCTTCTGCACAGCAAAGGAAACAATCAGCAAAACTAAAAAGCAACCTATAGAATGGGAGAAGATATTTGCAAATGACATATCAGATAAGGGTTAGTATCCAAAATCTATAAAGAACTTATCAAACTCAACACCCAAAAAACAAATAATCCAGTGAAGAAATGGGCAAAAGACATGAACAGACACTTCTCCGGAGAAGACATCCAGATGGCCAACAGACACATGAAAAAATGCTCAACATCATTCATCATCTGGGAAATACAAACCAAAACCACAATGAGATACCACCTCACAGCAGTCAGAATGGCTAACATTAACAACTCAGGCAACAACAGATGTTCGTGAGGATGTGGAGAAAGAGGATCTCTTTTGCACTGCTGGTGGGAATGCAAACTGGTGCAGCCACTCTGGAAAACCGTATTTAGGTTCCTCAAAAAAGTTATAAATAGAACTACCCTATGACGCAGCAATTGCAGTACTAGGTATTTATCCAAGGGATACAGGTGTGCTGTTTCGAAGGGGCACTTGCACCCCAATGTTTATAGCAGCACTATCGACAATAGCCAAAGTATGGAAACAGCCCAAATGTCCGTCGACGGATGAGTGGATAAAGAAGATGTGGTGTGTGTGTGTGTGCGTGCACACATGCACACACACACACAATGGAGTATTACTCAGCTATCAAAAAGAATAAAATCTTGCCATTTGCAATGACGTGGATGGAGCTAGAGAAAATAATGCTAACCAAATCAAATCAGTCAGAGAAGGACAAATACCATATGATTTCACTCATGTGTGGAATTTAAGATACAAAACAGATGAACATAAGGGAAGGGAAGCAAAAATAATATAAAAACAAGAAGGGGAACAAAACATAAGAGACTCATAAATACAGAGAACAAACTGAGGGTTGCTGGAGGGGTTGTGGGTGGGGGGGGATGGGCTGAATAGGCAAGGGGCACAAAGGAAGACACTTGTTGGGATGAGCACTAGTTGTTATATATAGGGATGAATCACTGGAATCTACTCCTGAAATCATGATTGCACTATACACTAACTTGGATGTAAATTTACAAATTAACTAATTAAATTTAAAAAAATATCCATGGTTGATGATCCAAGGAAGAGTGGTAGAGACACGTTATTTAGATGTATCAAGAAGAATCAAAGCTGAAAATGGCCACCTTTGGCAAGTGGACTGTGGTTGGGAGAGGTGGCACGGAGGATTTTTTTTTTAGAGCATTTTTAGGTTCTTAGCGAAATTGAGAACAAAGATGTCCCATATACGCCCTGTCCCCACACACGCACAGCCTCCTGCATTATTAACGTCCCCACACTAGAGCGGTATGTGTGTTACAATTGACGATCCCACACTGACACATCATTTTCACATAAAGTCCTTGGTTTACATTACAATTCACTCTTGGTGGTGTGTATCTAAGGGTTTGGACAAATTTATAATGTCATGCATGGGGGACGGCTTTTTATATTTCATCCGAAGCTTCTCTAAACCATTTGAATTTTTAAAATCATGTATATTAAGAGATTGATTAAAAAATAAGGAATAAGTAAGATGAATGGAAGACTCAGAAGTCTTCAAAGTTTGTTGTTTGCTGCATTAACCAACATGGTGCCTGTAACTGGCCTTGCCCTTTGGAGTTTCCCTATAACCCAGGATATAGGTGAGACAAGTGAAAAATATGTGTTTCTCCCATGATATTTGTTAATTTAGGAGTTTCAAGATTTTGCTTAGTTACTGTTATAATCAGGGTTCAATGATGAAAACAGAAATCACTCTCTGTAGATCATATATAAAGAGCTAAATGTAGGGGATGATGGAAAGGGAGACAGAATGTCAGGGAAGCTATTGCTACCAACTTCAGCCAGCAGCACTGAGGTAGGGAGTTCTCAAGAAGTTCTCTGGAAGCTGCTGTGAAATTCACAGCTGCTCAGTTATCTGCCTGCTACTGCTTCTGGAGAGCAGTGACCCCCCCTTCCAAAACTCACCCAAATCTCTCATGAGCGACCTAACCTGGAAACCTCGGGGAAAGGTGCATTCTGGGAAACGTGGTCCTTGGCCTCTCCTGTGCAATAGAGACCTCAGCAGAGGGTGGCGGGAATGCCAAGTTCTGTTCCATCCCAGTTCCCAACGACTTTGGTATTGGCCTATTTGAAATATTAAAAGATAAAACTTCCATACAAAGGGCAGGGGGTGTGTGGGATGGAGACGTATCCTCTTCTCTTCTGATACCATTCTCTCCACGGTCCTCCCCCAGGCTGTGGACAGTTAGGTGTTATGTCTGCAGAAGCAGGGGGCAGTTCATTTGTCAGATCTTTGGAAAGTCTCTCTCCATGTCTGGCCTGGATTATGTACCAGGTGAGCCTTGGAAAACCCTGCACTGGCCTCGTGACCATCCTCCACCACCTGGGAAGAGTGGGCTGCCTACACCGACCCTATACTCTTGAGCATGGCTCTGTTCCATTCCCTGAGAGATAATGTGGGCAATTTACCAGCAAGGGAAGGGAATGGAAGCACAAGATGTTCTGATCCTCTCTCCGCCTCCCCTCCCCGACTGGAGAATTTACATGTTTTTCACCTTGTGACATTTAGCAAATAGAGAAAGGCTGCCTCTGTGCCTAAAAAAGAAAGGTTTCAGGGTAATGTCATCATCATCAATCACCGAAGTTATGAAAAAGGTTTGGGGCACCTGGGTGGCTTAGCTGGTTGAGCATGTCTTAACTTCAGCTCAGGTCACAATTCCAGGGTCATGGGACTGAGCCCCAAGTCAGGCTCTGCATTGAGCGTGGAGCCTGCACCTGCTTATGATTTCCTCTCCCCACCCCCCCTCTCTCCCCCGCCCCCTGCCTCTGCCCCTCTCTCCCCAACTCACACACTCTCTAAAACAAAAAAAAGTTCCTGGGTCACCTCATGCTCCTCCATTCCCCCCAACTGCCACCCAGAAGCAGGAACCAGAGGGATGTCCATGGAACTGGATTAAGATCTTTACTTCTGCTACTTTTGAAATAAAAAAAGAGAAACGTTACCAGCGGAAGGCTGAGAAACCAGAGCAGATAATGTCTGATTACAACTATATTATCTTGGGTAAAAAATAAAAATGAAGGTCATTGAAAAACTCCCCTGAGGTTGCTCAGTTCTCAGTGTTTTATTTCACTTTCACTTAAAAACAACCAAACATTTCATCCCCCTTGATCTCTAGCCAGAAGAATCCCACCAAGACAGGAAGAGCATCGGACTTCTGGGGCTCAGGGGACATCAGGCAACCGATAATACCTCCTGAGAATCTGCTACCAATAATCTCTGCCAAGTCCACGGTGGAGGGAGGGGTGCTGGCAGCTACATAACTCTGCTGTGGGGTGGGGGGCACAGGACGAGATACAGAATGTGCATCGAGTGTTCACTCTCCACTGGGCTGGGCCTCAGAGGTGGCAGGCCTGACCAAGGTTAGGGCCTCATACCCAGGGCCACGCCTTGAGGGAAGGCATCTACACCTGTGGGACACCAGGCCTGCTCTGGTCACCAATCCTTCCTCCTCCTCCTGATAGAAGCTGAGCTCTGACAGCAGACTCACTCAAGTTCAAATGTGGGCCCCAGTACTTCTGAGTTGTGGGAATTTAGGGAAGTTATTTGACCCTTTCTCTCAGTTTAGTTCCTGTAGCTATAAACTGGAGAGGAAACCTACTTCGCAGGGTTGTTGGAAGGATTCAGCGGGATAACCTAGGCAATGCATCTTACACAGCATCTGGTCCCTAGGAAGACCCCGTAAGTCTAATGCCTTTCTAAGCCACTCTCTTCCACCTCTCCCTCCCTCTGAGCCACAGATATGCGGTCTCCCAACCCTAAAAGCACAGTCCCTTCTTCCTACTGCACCAGAAAGTGATGATTTTCAGGGATGCAGGAGGATAGATCAAAGTCTTTGGGGACAATAAAGGGAACCAGGCCTCCTTGGAGAAATGGCTGATTGCAGGTCCAGGGCAAGAAGATAAAGCCTGGAACATCTAACCATTCTAGAAAATAAGGAAGTTATCAAAGACAACTGCTATTGTATCAAAAGAGTTAGGAGGGAACTTGAAAAAGCTCCAATAGGCCCAAGATGGGACAATGTGAGCATTAATAAAGATAATAAATACAACTGTAGTTATGAAATCCACAATTTCATAATGATACTAAAAATCAACCAACACACCTCATTAGTCACTTTTGGAAATGCTCGGGGAACCAACTCGTTATTTTAAAAACTGGAAAGAATTAATCCTGCCCATCAATGATAATCATAGTAGTTGCTGAAAAGCTTCCCCATGGAGTAGAAGTACCCCATACCATTAGCGTGTCATTATAATTTACAGCCCCTAATGAGATAATGGATCCAGGAAAAGGTTGCCAGCATCATGAAGAGAGAGACATCAGATATCAAGTGCCTCCCGAAGGCAGCACACAGCAAGACCTATGAAGTAGTCTTGCCCTTTCGCCCACAAAATAATCGAACCTAGGCCTCATGAAGTCTCTAGAACTACTCACTCAATTGCAGGAAATACAGGAACCAGGGGACCAGGTTAAATGACACCACAATATTGAAATCAGCAAAATCAAGACGACGGACAAGTCTACAGGAAAACAACCCAATTTCTTTAACAAAGAAATTGATCAAAGAGAGTGTTGCCATCGAGGTGGCTGAGAAAAAGGTTCTCAGTGAATGCTGGCGGGTGTGGTGATGGAGCTTTGAGGAGGAAGGAGAATCGGTGAAATCTGACCGTACCTCTCCACGAATACTCATCAGCTGTAGTTTAACTTGGAGAATTTAATCGGGAAAACCACAACAGATGCCAGCTTGACCAGGTGGTCCAGGTTACCATCACCTGTGCCTTCTGACGGCTGCAGTGAGAAGAGCACCGCACACCTACTGTTGGTGTTGCCAAGAGGGAGTCTGAATCCGGCCACAAGGAAACATGAGAGCCACAGAATGAAAGGCCGGCCAAGAACGTCAGGAGAGGAATCTGAGACGGCCAGAAGCCATCTCCCCCCTTAGACAAGAGCTGCACTGGCAGAAGCAGCCTAAAGTAACTGTTCTGGAATGCTGGAGTCTACAGAAGACTTGGAACTTCTGGGGAAGACTTGGAGGTAAACAGCGGCTAACTTCAACTCAGCAGAGCGGCAGCTACCCAGCCACCATCCCACCCCCATGGCAAACATCTGTGCGTGCATTCCTGGCACAACTTGCACAGTTTGCGGGAGCCTGGGTGAGCAAAGAGGGCTCCATCTTCCAAATACCAGGTATCTGTGCTCTGATTTCGCATTACTGCTTCTGACCACAAAGGTGCCTACAAAGAGGCCAGCGGCCATTGCGGTGGGCCCTCCTCCACAGCTGCAAGCCCCTCCTCCTACAGAAGTGACTTCTAGGCAATTTAAAGGGCTGGTGCCTTTTTCCTCCCATTCATCTTCCTTTTTCCCCTTTTGGGAACCAGATATTAAGGACTAGGACATTCAAGGGGCACCTGGGTGGCTTAGTTGGTTAAGTGGCCCACTTTGGCTCAGGTCATGATCTTGCGGTTCATGAGCTTGAGCCCTGGGTCAGGCTCTGTGCTGACTGGTCAGAGCCTGGAGCCTGCTTCAGATTCTGTGTCTCCCTCTTTCTCTGACCCTCCCCCACTTGCATTCTGTCTCTTTCTCGAAAGTTAATAAACATTTAAAAATGTTTTTAATAAAAAAAGACTAGGACATTCAAAAACAACTGCAGATGTGGACAAAATTAGAACTTGACTGCACACGTCCGGGGAAAGGCTGAGAAAAGACCTGAGAAGACCTTAAGTTTATACCTCAGGCTGACCCTTGGCACAGACAGCCTACAACAATTTTTTAAAAAGCAAAAACAATAAACAAAAATGACAAGTTCTAGAGAAGGACGAAAGTCTGATTTCTACAGTTAGCACATTATTAGATTCAAATATCCAGTTTTCAACAACAACAAATCACAACAAGAGGGATACCTGGGTGGCTCAGTCAGAGAGCACGTGACTCTTGATCTCATGGTAGAGTTGGGTGTAGAGTTTAGTTTAAAAGAAAAAAATCACAAGACATACAAAGAAATAAGAGAGTGTGGCCCATTCAAAGGAAATCAATCAACCAACAGAAACTGTCCCTGAAAAAGACCTGATTACAGATATACTAGACAAAGACTATAAAACAACAGTCTTAAGATGCTCACAGAACGACAGGAAGATGTGGAGAAAGTCAAGAAGGTGATGTATGAACAAAATGTAAATATCAATAAGGACAATGAAAACCTAAAAAGAAACCAGAAAGAAATGTTGAAGCTGAAAAGTACCATAACTAGAAATGAAAAATTCACTATCAAAGAGATTCAAAGTCAGATTTGAGCAGGTAGAAGAATCAAGGACATTGAAATAGGACAATGGAAATGATCAAGTCTGAGGAACAGAATGGAAAGAGTGAAGAAAAGTGAACAGAGCCTGGGGGACCCATGGGACAGCATCAAGCCGACCCACACACACATGTGGGAATCCCAGAAGAGGGAAGAGAAAGGGGCAGAGAGAATATCTGAAGAAATAATGGCTGAAAACTTCCCAAATGGGATGAAATACATGAATGTAAACATCCAAGCAGCTCAGTGAACTGTAAGTAAGATGAACTCAGAGACTCACAACAAAACACACTAATCAAGCTTTGAAAGACACAAAGAGAGAATCTTCACAGCAGGAGAGCCACTCACCACACATAAGGGCCCTCAGTGATGTTGTCCGCAGATCTCCAAGAATTTTGGAGGCCAGAAGGCAGTGGGACAACGTGTTCAAAGTGCTAAAAGGAGAAAACTGTCAACTAAAAATCCTGTATCTGATAAAACCGTCCTTCAAAAGTAAGTAAGAAATGAAGACATTCGCAGATAAACAAAAGCTGAGGGAGTCTGTTACCATGAGACCTGCCTGCAAGAAATGCTGGCAGAGTCCTGCAAGGTGAAATGAAAGGACACTAGACAGTAACCTGAAGCTGTATGGAGAAATAAAGATCTCAAAAAAAAAAAAAAAAAAAAAAGGTAAATGCCTGGGAAATCATGGAAGGTTTCTACATGATTTAAGAGATTATTATTTAAAGGGAAAAAAACAAGTATTAGTCTAAAAGCTGGTATTAGCTTCAGTTTATAACTTGAAGTCTTGTTTTCTACATCATTGAAAGAAACTAATGCATTTTTAAAGTTTGTTTATTTTGAGAGAGAGAGTGTGTGCAAAAGCAAGGGGAAGGGTGGGGCAGAGAGAGAAGGAGAGAGAGAATCCCAAGCAGGCTCCTTGCTGTCAGCCCAATGCAGGGCTCGATTTCATGAACATGAGATCATGACTGAGCTGAAATCAAGAGTCAGATGCTCAATGGACTGAGACACCCAGGAAACCCAAGAAACGAATGCATTTAAAAGAACTGTTAGTTTATGGTTCTGGGCACACAATGGGTAAAGATGTAATTTTGTGACTTCAGCAACCTAACAGGGTGGGGACAGAACCATAAAGAAGCAGAACTTTTATAGGTTATTGAAGTTAAACTGGTATAAATTCAAATTAGAATGTTGTAACTTTAGGTTGTTAAATGTAATCAATCCCTACGGTAACCACAAAGAAACTAGTTGTAGAATATACACAAAAGAAATTAGAAAGGAATTTAAACATTACACACACACACACTCACTCACACAGACCCAACACAAAAGAAAACAGTAATGTGGCAAATAAGAGACAGAAGATCTATAAGGCATATAGAAAAAAATAACAAAATGACAGAAATCCCTCCTTATTAGTAATTACTTTAAATGTACATAGATTAAACTCCCCAATCAAAAGACAGTTTGGAGAATGAATAAAAAGACATGATCCAACTACATGCTGTCTATAATGGACTCACTTTATTTTTAAAAATTTTTTTAACTTTTATTTATTTTTGAGAGACAGAGACAGAGAGAAAGAGAGAGAGTGAGCAGGGGAAGGGCAGAGAGAGAGGGAGACACAATCTGAAGCAGGCTCTAGGCTGTGAGCTGTCAGCAGAGAGCCTGTCGCAGGGCTCAAACCCATGAACTGTGAGATCACGACCTGAGCCGAAGTCGGACGCTTCATCAACTGAGTATAATGCACTCACTTTAGATGCAAGACACAAACAGAATGTAAGTGAAAGGATGCGAAAAGATTTTCCATGCAAATAGTAAACGAAAGTATAGCATTCCATGCAAAAGCACCTAAGGGGTAGCTATTCTAATATCAGACAAAATAGTTTTTAAATCAAAAGGTCACAAGACACAAAGAAGGACAGGGGTGCCTGAGTGGCTCAGTTGGTTAAGCATCTGACTCTTGATTTCAGCTCAGGTCAACATCTCATGGTCGTGGGTTCAAGCCCCGCATCGAGCCCCACGTCAATCTCTGCACTGAGCATGGAGCCTGCCTGGGATTCTCTCTCTCCCTCTCTCTCTGCCTCTCCCCCGCACTCTCTCCCTCTCAAAAATAAACATTTTTTAAAAAGGCACAAAGAAAGGCATTATATATTAATAAAAGGTTCAGTATGACAAGAAGATATAACAACTATAAACATTTACACACTTAAATACAGGCCATCAAAATAATGAAGCAAAAATTGACAGAATTGAGGGGAGAAATAGACAGTGCTACACTTCAGTACCCCATTTGCAATAATAGATAGAAAAACAAGACAGAAGATGAGTAAGGAAACAGAGGATGTGAAGAACACAACAGACCAACGAGATCTAATAGTACGCTCCCCAACGACAGCCATTTATTTACATGTTCTTCTCCAGTGCACATTAGACCTTCCCCAGACCACACGTAAAGCCACAAATTGAATTTCAATAGATTTTAAAAGATAGATATCATACAGAGTATCTTCTCTGACAACAATGGGATGAAGTTAGAAATCAGGGACAGAGGAAACTGGAAAATTCACTAAACTGTGGGACTTAAACCACACATTTGTAAACAACAAATGGATCAAAGAAGAAACCACAATGGAATTAGAAAATACTTAGAGACAGACAATGAAAGTGAAAATACAACATACCCAACTTATAGGACACAGTGAAAGTGGTGCTAAGGAGAAAATTTATAGCTATAAGCACATTTAAAAAAAAAAAAGAAAGAAAGATCTGGGGTGCCTGGGTGGCTCAGTCGGTTAAGTGTCTCACTCTTGATTTTGGCTCAGCTCATGATCCCAGAGTTGTGGATCGAGCCCCGTGTTGGGCTCCGTTATGAGCATGGAACCTGCTTAAGATTCTCCCTCTCTCTCTCTTTCTCTCTCTCTCTCTGCCCCTCTCCCCAACTTGCTCTTTCTCTCTAAAAATAACCAAGGAAATACGAAAAAATTAAGAAAGATCTCAAGTCAACAACCTAACTTTAGAACTTAAGAAAGCAAAAAAAAAAAATTTTTTTTAAGAACTTAAGGAACTAGAAAAACAAACTAAACCCAAAGCTAGATGAAGGAAATAACAAAGATTAGAGCATAAATAGAGAACAGAAAAACAACAGAGAAAATCAACTGAACCTAAAAGTTGGTTCTTCAGAAAAATCAACAAGACTGACAAAACTCTAGCTAGATCAACTAAGAAAAAGAGAAGACTCAACTGACTCAAGTCAGACATGAAAATGGGATGTTACTACTGATTCCACAGGGGGGAAAAAGGATTATAAGAGTACTAGGAACAATTCTATCCCCCAGAAATTGAATAACATAGATAAAGTGGACAAATTCCTAGAAACAGGAAACTTACAAGGACAAAATCCCAAAGAAATCTATTCAGGAATAGAGAATCTGAATTGACTTATAACTAGCAAGGAGATTAAATCAGCAGTCAAAAATCTCCCAACAAGGGGCACCTGGGTGGCTCAGCTGGTTAAGCGTCTGACTTCGGCCCAGGTCATGATCTCACTATTCGTGAGTTTGAGCCTCATGTCAGGCTCTGTGCTGACAGCTCAGAGCCTGGAGCCTGCTTCAGATTCCATGTTTCCCTCTCTCTCTGCCCCTCTCCCACTCATACTCTGTGTCACTCTCTCTCTCAAAAATAAAGAAACATTAAAAAAAATTATTTTTAATCTCCCAACAAAAAAATGCCCTCCCTGCACCTGATGGTTTCACTGGTGAATTCTACCAAACATTTACAGAATTGAACATTAAAAAAAACCAAACATTTAAAAAAACTGAAGTTTTTTTTTAATGGAGTAGGAGGGAACACTTACTAACTCATTCAATGAAGCCAGCATTACCCTGATACCAAAGCCAGACAAAGACACCACAAGAAAACTTCAGACCAGTATCTCTTATTAACCTCAATGTAAAAGTCTTCAGCAAAATACTAGCAAATAGAATCCAGCAGCTTAGTGAATGGATCATATACGATGACCAAGTAAGACCTATTCCTAGGATGCAAGGTGGTTCAACATATGAAAAAACTTATCAGTGTAATACACCACATTAATGGAATGAAGGGGGAAAAATCACATGATCATCTCAACTGATACAGAAATAACATTAAACAAACTCAACACACTTTCATGATAAAAACACTAAAAAAACTAGGACTAGGAGGAAACCACCTCAACATGATAAAAGCCACAGATGGAAAACCAGTAGCAAACATCATACTCAATGGTAAAAGACTGAAAGCTTTTCCTCGAAGGTCAGGAACAAGGCAAGGGGCAAGGATACCTGCTTTCACCATTTCTAGTCAACACAGCGCTGGTAGTTCTAACCACAGCAATTAGGCAAGAAAAAAAAAAGGCATCCAAATTGGAAAGGAAGAAGCAAAAGTATCTGTTTGCAGATGATCTGACCTTATATGTAGAAAACCATAAAGGCTCCACAAAAAACTGTTAGAATATATGAATTCAGCAAAGTAGCGGGACACAAAATCAACATGCAAAAATCAGTTGCATTTCTATCCACTAACAGTGAATGATCTGAAAAGGAAATTATGGAAACAATTCCATTTAAGATAGCATCAGAGGGGTGCCTGGGTGGCTCAGTCGGTTAAGCAGCCAACTCCGACTTTGGCTCAGGTCATGATCTCGCAGTCCGTGGGTTCGAGCCCCGCGTCCGGCTCTGTGCTGACAGCTCAGAGCTTGGAGCCTGTTTCAGATTCTGTGTCTCCCTCTCTCTGACCCTCCCCTGTTCATGCTCTGTCTCTTCCTATCTCAAAAATAAATACAACGTTAAAAAAAATTAAAAAAAAAAAGATAGCATCAGAAAGAATACCTAAAAGTTAATTGAAAAGGTGAAAGACTTGTACAATAAAAAGTACAAAACACTGCTGAAAGAAATTAAAGATGACGTAAATAGAAGGAAACACATTCCTTGCTAATGGATTAGAAGATTTAATACTAAAATGTCAATACCACCCAAAGTGATCTACAGATTCAGTGCAATCCCTACCAAAATACCAAGGATGTGTTTTGCAGAAATAGAAAAACCCATCCCAAAATTCATATTGAACCTCAAGGAACCCCCAATAGCCAAAACAACCCTGAAAAAGAATGAACAGAACTGGAAGATTCACGCTTCCTGATTTAAAAACTTACTGCAAAGCTATAGTAATCAAAATAATATGGCACTGACATAAAGACAGACATAGAAACAAATGGAATAGAATAAAAAGCCCAGAAATAAACCCTCATATCTATGGTCAAATGATTTTTGACAAGGATGCCAATACCATTCAATGAGGAAAGAACAATCTTTTCAACAAATGATGCTGGGGAAAGTGGATATCCTTATGCAAAAGAATGAAGTTGGACTCTTATCTAACACCATATAAAACATCCTATCAAAGTTAATCAGGGGCACCTGGGTGGCTCAGTCAGTTGAGCGTCCGACTCCTGGTTTTGGCTCGGGTCATGGCCTCACAGCTTGTGGGTTTGAGCCCCACTTGCTTGGGATTTTCTGTTTCTCCCCTCTCTCTGCTCCTCCCCCTGGCTCATGTGTGCATGCTGACTCTTGCCCACTCAGGTGCAAACTCTCTCTCCCTCTCTCAAAATAAATCAATAAACTTAAAAAGAAAGTTAAAGACCTTTGTCTTTCTCTTTCTGACTTCTTCGACTTAGCATTATACCCTCTAGGTCTACCCATGTTGTTGCAAATGGCAAGATCCATACTTTTTATGGCTGAGTAATATTCCATTGTGTGTATGTACCATATCTTCTTTATCCGTTCATCTATTGATGGACACTTGGGTGCTTCCATATCTTGGCTATTGTAAACAATGCTACGATAAGCATATGATTTCCCTCATATGTGGAATTTCAGAAACGAGACACATGAACGAAGAAAATAAGAGACAAATTAAAAACTCTTAAATATGAAGAACTCGTGGTTGCCAAATGGGGGGTGGGGGGATGGGTGAAATAAAGGGGGTTAAGAGTACACTTATAAGTGACAGTAAATGTCACTGCATCTCTTGGTCTGACTTCATGCCAGAGGGAGTTAACATAATTTCACCGCTTCTAGCTCAAGAACTTAATGAGGCACCTATAATGTTACCCAACAGGAAACTATCTGCCTCTTGGGATAGGTATTTTGTTGTGTGAAACGGTCTCAACACTGCAGGATGTCTCAGCATCCCTGACCTGCCAAGTACTGAAAGACAGAAACACAACCCACCCCCTTCACTGGAACATCAAAGATGCTTCCAAACTTTTCTGCATGCCCGCTAGGAGAATGGCACGCCCCAAGGTTAGGACTACTGAATGTGAACACAGAACCTACTCTAAATGCAGTTTACCCTTCCCTACCTCCAAAAACTCAAATGTCTATCTTCCCTTATTTGGCTGGAGTATCAGCCACTCCGAGAGTATA
The DNA here is from genome assembly GCF_022079265.1 of Lynx rufus. Classification (NCBI taxonomy): domain Eukaryota; kingdom Metazoa; phylum Chordata; class Mammalia; order Carnivora; family Felidae; genus Lynx; species Lynx rufus. Next base: position 6,099,930 of record NW_025814867.1, on the reverse strand, counting down.
AATTCTATTTGGACTAAAAGGCCTCCACCACTTACTGGCTAGGTGACCTTGAACAAGGTAGCTAAACTTACAAAGCTTAGTTTCTTTCTCTTTTTTTTAAATTTTTTTTAATGTGTATTTAGTTTTGACATAGAGAGAGACAGAGCATGAGCGGGGAAGGGGCAGAGAGAGGGGGAGACAAAGAATCCGAAGCAGGCTCCGGGCTCTGAGCTGTCAGCACGGAGCCCTACGCGGGGCTCGAACTCACGCACTGGGAGATCGTGACCTGAGCGAAAGTTGGACGCTTAACCCACTGAGCCAGCCACCCAGGCGCCCCTATGGAACCTCAGTTTCATCTATGAAACGGGGAGGAGGCTTACTTAAGTCAGGGGAGTTAGCTCTAGCGCGGAAGCAAGAGTTCCTTCCTGAGCTTCCCCCCACCCCCGCACGAAATATAAGTCTTGGCTATTTTGGAATATCTTGTACATTAAGATCCCTTGATAGTTTATAGAAGCTAGTTCCAAGAAGCACGAAATTTTATTCAGAGCAAATAAAGCCGACTCACTTAAAAAAAAGTATGCTTATTGTGACGATCATGGAGTAACATACAGAATTGCCGAATTGTCATACTGCACACCTGAAGCTAACAGAACACTGTATGTTAATTGGACTTCAATTAGAATTTTAATCAAAGGCCTAAATGTAAGACCTAAAACAGTAAGACTCTTAGAATATAGGGCAAACACTTCACAGCACTGGATTGGACGATGGTTTCTTGGATATGACACCAAAGGCACAGGCAACAATTTAAAAAATGACGGGGGCACCTGGGTGGCTCAGGGAGTTGAGCGTCCGACTCCAGCTCAGGTCATGATCTCAAAGTCCCAATTCCTGAGTCTGAGCTCCGCATCAGACTCTCTGCTGTCAGCACAGGACCCACTTCGAATCCTCTGTCCCCAACTCGCTCTGCCCCTCCCCCGCTCGTTCTCCTCTCTCTCTCTCTCTCTCTCTCGCACACAAATTAACATTTGAAAAAAATTTTTTAATAAAAATGATTTTAAAAATGGCTTCAAAAAAATGGCTTCCATGGGCATTTCTCCAAAGAAGATATACAAATGGCCAGTCGGTACATGAAAAGAGGCTCAACATCACTAATTTGAAGGGAGATGCAGATCAAAACTAGCATACCACCTCACACTCATTAGAATGGCTACTATCACAAAAACCAGAAAATAACACGTGTTGGTGAGAATGTAGAGAAATGGGAATCCGGGTGCACTGTTGGTAGGGATGTAAAAATGATATAACCGCTGTGGGAAACAGTATGGCGGTTCCTTCAAAAAATTAAAAGTGGGATTGACATCTGACCCAGAAATTCCACTTTTGGGTATATACCCCCAACAGAATCAAAAGCAGGGTCTCAAAGAGCTATTTGTACGCCCTTGTTCATAGCAGCTTTATTCACGATAGCCAAAATGTGGAGGCAACCCAAGTCTCCATCAACGGACGAATGGATTAGCAAAAATGTGGTCTATACATACAATAGAATACTATTCAGTCTTAAAAGGGAAGGAAATTCTGACATATGCTATGACACGGGTGAAGCCTGAGGACATTGTGCTAAGTGAAATAAGCCAGTCACAAAAAAGACAAATACCATATGATTTTACTTATATGAGGTACTTAGAGTAGTCTAAACTATAAAGGCAGAAAGTAGAATGGTGATTGCCAGGGGCTGGGGTAAGGGGAATGGGAAACTATTGTCTAATGGGTACAGATTTTTAGTTTTGAAAAATGAAAAGAGTTCAAACTTAAAAAAAAAAAACTACATATATAAACAAAGGGGCACCAGAGTGGCTCAGATGGTTAAGCATCTGACTCTTGATTTTTGACTCAGGTTATGATCTCACGGTTCATGAGTTAGAGCCCCAAGTTGGGCTCTGCACTGAGAGCACGAAGCCTGCTTGGGATTCTCTCTCTCTCTTTCTGCCCCGCCCCTCCCCCACTCATGCTTTCTCGCTCTCTCAAAATAAATAAATATACTTAAAAAAAAACTATGAAAAGAGCTCTGGGGGCATATGGGTGGCTCAGCTGGTTAAGTGTCCGACTCTTAGGCTCAGGTCATGATCTCACAGTTTGTGATCAAGCCCCAAGTCGGCTCTGCACTGACAGCATGGAGCCTGCTTGGGATTCTCACTCTCCCTTACTCTCTGCCCCTCCCCTGCTTGCTCGCTCTCTCTTTCAAAATAAATAAACATTAAAAAAAGGAATTCTGGAGATGCAGGGTGGTAATGGTCGTACAACATTATGTATGTGCTTACTATCTCTGAACTGTACTCTTAGAAATAGGTAAGATGGCAAATTTTAGGTGTATTTTACCACAATAAAAAAACTGGGGGGGGGGAACAGCTGTCAAGAACATGAAAGGCAATTATGGAATGATAAAGTCACAGGAATAAAAGGCACAACATAAGGAATGCAGTCAATGATGCCGTAATAGCGACGTATGGGGACGGATGATAGCTATACTTCTGCTGAGTACAATATAGACATGTCCAGTCACTAAGTCGTACATGTGAAACTGATGTAACATCGTGTTACAACTGCACTTGGCTAAAAAAAATTTTTAATGGTCATTTATTTCTGAGAGAGAGAGAGAGAGAGAGAGAGAGAGTGGGGGAGGGGCAGAGAGAGAGGGAGACACAGACCTTGAATCAGGCTCCAGGCTCTGAGCTGTCAGCACAGAGCGGGACGCAGGGCTCGAACCCATGAACCGTGAGATCACGACCTGAGCTGAAGTCGAACGCTTAACCGACTGAGCCACCCAGGCGCCCCACAACTAAAAGAGTCCTGGACCAGAGAATAGAAAAAGCCACCGTGGGTCAGCTGGTGAAACCTGGATGGGATCTGTGAATTGGAGGTTAATGTTGCACAAATGCTGATTTCTAGGCTTGGAGGGTGGTATGCTGGTGGTGTAGGGGGCAGTCTCTGTTTGGGAGACGTGCATGCTAGAGCGTTCTGTGGTACTGACACATCACATCTGCCATTTGCTCTCCAAACATTCAGAAGAAAGCTAGAGAGAAGACAGTGGAGCAAACACGGTCATGTATTAACAACAGGGGAATCCGGTGAGGGGCATATGGGAGTTCTTTACACACACCTGGAGGCATCTTGATGAAGGTCTCCTGGGCATGCACATCGGCCTGTTGCATGATCCGTTCCTTCTCTGCAAGAGCTCGTGCACGGCCCTGAATGATATGCCTCTCCAACATTTCAATTTCGTCCAGCCGCTGCTTGTAGAGCTCCCGAATCTGACGGGTAGACCATCAAACGCACAGAAATCTGGTGAGATCACAGAGCTTTACTCACCCTCCCCCCCAGCATCAGGCTTCCTGGGAAACCCAGAGCAGTCACAGAACTATGGAGACCATCTGGTCCAACCCAACAGGTGTGAAAACTGAGACCCACCGAGGGAAACGCCTTAAAGGTTTCACGGTCAAGTCAGGGAAAGAGCCGAGCCTGAAAGTCCGCCTCCTGCCTTCACGGCTGCCACGCAAACGCGGAAAAGGCACACACACCACCTGGGGTGGACAGAATTGTGCCAGGCAGGTGCCCCTCCAAGGAAGGACCTGCTACCTAGCAGCAGGGAGTGTAAGGAGCAGTCAGCCTCCAGCTGTCAGCCCCTTCACAGTTGACCTCAGCTGCTGGAAAGTGCTCATCTGGGACTCCCTACAAGGGATTCCTCGGCAGTGCGGATCCAAGGCAGCTGCTTTCCTCCCTGTACAGATGAGGAAGCAGGTGTGTTCTCATCTGTACAAGGGACTGGGCGTGCTTCCTCAAATCTGGACACGGAATGCCTAGGTTCCGACTGTGGTGTGTGATACAAACACAGGCAGCCCCAAAGGGGTGACTTTTAGCTTCACGATCTCCAGGGAACAATTATTCAGCTATCTGCCCCAGGCCTTTTATTTATACATGCAGCATGTAACCGTGCGTGTGCATGTAGAGAAACGACGATGAAGAGGTGCTCCAGACATAGGCTGTGTGTGCGTGTGTGTGTGTTTTACGTAAATGCGCGGAAAGCGCGTCCTTCCACTACACTGTCGAACGCACCGACGCACGGACTCTGCGCTTTCCCAGCGGCATCCCCAGGGCCTCGCCCCCGGCAGGTGCCGGCATTTGTCCAGCGGTTGAGTCCCGTGGGAACCCGCCTTTCTGGGGTTGCGCCCTGGGTCCCCCGCACTGTCCCCCGCCCCGTCCCCGGCGAGCACCGGCAGGGAGCGCGCGGGGCTCCGGGCCGCCTCACCCGCCGAAGCTCGTCCACGAATTCCTCGTGGCGCGCATCCTGGCTGCCGCGGGCCTTGATCAAGTTCGCGCTCAGGTCCTCGCCGATCACCTCGTTGGTGTACAAGCTGCGGAAGAGGCCGGTGAGCAAGTGCGAGATGTCTTGGGTGCGCAGCGAGGTGGGGCGCAGACGCAGCAGTGGCGGCTCGGGGAGCGGCCGGAGCGCGGCGGGCCCCGCGCGGCGGGCCCGGCCCCCAAAGCCGTAGTGAGAGGCTTCGGAGCAGGCGACCGAGGACAGACGGGTGGACTCGCTGGGGCTGCGGACCCGGGCCTGACGCGAGGCGGGCGTCCACGTCGCGCCCCCGAACGCGCAGGACCCGGACTCTGCGGACAGCCGCTCCCCTGCTCTCCCCGTCTCCATGGCAACTGAGACGCCGCTCATGCCTTGCCGCCCTTCCGCTTCCGGCCGCGCCTCTTCCGCTTTGCCTCCCTCTTCGGCGGTGCCTTCGGTGTCGTCACCGTTGTAAATATTCGCATCTTCTCTGTCGACCCTGTTAAAGTGAGCTTCGCGTGAGGCACCTGTGGGAACACAGTTCGCTGGCGCAGCCGGGTCGGTCTGGATGCAAAACCTGGTTCCTAACTACCTCTCTTCGTCCGTTCATTCTCTGATTTCTTAAGCAATTATTAATTCGCTCATTTAATATTTATGGGATAAAGACTGTATTTCAAGTCTGTGCTGGGAGCTGAAAATACCAAAGGAAGTAAGATGCTGCTTCTGCCCTCAGTCGGTGTGTGTGTGTGTGTGTGTGAGTGTGTGAGAGAGAGAGAGAGAGAGAGAGAGACCGAGACGTGGAGAGCAGCGTGATGAGCAGGGAGGGAACTGGAAAACAGTGCTAGCTTTTAGTGGGTTAAGCCCAAGGTGGCGATAAGTGTTGGTTATCAGGGAACCACAAAGTGGTTCTGCGGACGGAGCGTAAACAGTGGCTTTTTGGACGAAGTGCAGACCGGGCAGAGATTTTTTTAAATCACCATCATTAGTCATCAGGGAAGTGGAAATTAAAACCACAGCGTGATACCGCTAACACTTAGTACAATGTCAGGAAGTTAAATAAATGTACCAAATGAGTTCTGGTGAAGATGTGGGGAAACTCAAAATCTCATGTTGCCATGGGAGTACAAACTGGTGCAGCAACTCTGGAAAACGGTGTGGCAGTTTCTTAGAATGTTACACATACAGGAGGCCCACTCCTAGGTATTTTCCGGAGGGAAATGAAAACCTAGGGGCACACAAAACCCTGTACACAAACGTTTATGGCGGCTTTGTTCACCATCTCCTGGAAAAAAAACCCCAAATGTCCTATCCACTGGCCAAAGGATAAATTGGGGTGCATCTATACAACAAACGCTCTCAGCAATAAAGAGGAAACAGACTACTGATACAACAGCAGGGATGAATATCAAATGCATTACGCTAGGTAGAAAAACCCATCCTCAAAAGGCTATATACCGAATGGTTTCATTTTTAGGACCTTCTGAAAAGTACAAAACAGAAAACAGATCAGTGGTTGCCAGAAGCGGGTCATGGAAAGTTCTTTATTGCAGTGGTGGTTACACAACTGTATGGCTTTGTCAAACCTCGCAGGACTATAAAGGATACATCTTATTGTATACAAATTACACTCCAGTTTTTTAAAAAGTGAAGGAAAAAAAAAAAGGAGGAGTAGGAATAAGCCAGGAGAGGAGGAAAAGGGGCACTCTGGGCGGAGGGAACCCATGGTACAAAAGCCAGGCAAGAGCACTGCATGCGGGGGAAAAATTTCAGCAGTTCAGGAGTGGAAGTTAGAGTTTGAGCGGGACAAATGAAGCTGAGCGGCGAGGGCCAGATCATAAGCAGGTTTGTAGGCAGCATTAGAGAATTTAAACTTCATTCTGAGCACAGAAGGGCCATCAAGGGTCTTCAGGTGGGGGTGTCATGATGAGTTCTGTGTTTACTGAGAGCGCTCCGGTTGCTGTGAAAGAACAGACTGGAGGGAGGCAAGAGGCATCAAGGTGATGGGTTAGGAAAGTAATGCAGAGGTTAGGAAGCAGGCGGATTGGGAGTTTAGGGTAGGGGAGAGGAATGGATTGGAGACATGTGAACAGGGGAATTCACAAGACCTGCTGGTGGAAAATGGGAGTACGAGAGAAGAGGGGCCCAGAATGACTCCCCAATAACCTGTGTGTGCAACCAGTGGGGGGGGGGATCATCTCCACTGAAAGGGGGGAGAGGACCACGCTTGTCCAGGACAGCCACTTGAGATCACGCAGACTGCCATCATTAGCACACGATGGCTTCTGCTCACAGCTGATACAATTCGCTGCTTTTTCCTCCTGGGGTGAGCCTGTGGGCCTTCACAGCTGAAACCCGCTCCCTGAGATGAGCCCCAGGGTGCTTGCCCGCGGACCTGGGCCACTTCTGCTTCTCTTGGGTGGGCCTGGCTCCCTTATCTGCCCTGTTCAGTACCTTTCCCGTCCTCAGAGAAGACCCTGCTGTGAATCTCCCCCAGCATCTTTCTCCGCAGCGTGAGGGACCAAAGAGACCTGTCCCATGCTCACCCTCCAGGTACCTGGGGCCCCAGAATTATGTGCTGAAACATCCTAAGCCCATTGACAGGGCCTCCAGTGCAGGATATATATATATATATATATATATATATATATATATAATCTCCATATATATGTATCCATACACACACAATTTTTTTTTTTAAGTAGACTTCACGCCCAGTGCAGAGCCCAGTGGCAGGGCTTGAACTCACCACCCCGAGACCAAGACCTGAGCTGAGATCAAGAGTTGGACACGTAACCAACTGAGCCACCCAGGCGCCACCGCAGGCTTCTTTTTCAAAGCCTTCCTCCCGTTGCTGACTGGTGTGTGCCCCGAGGAGCAGGTTTGGTGGGGAGTGGAAGTGGACCGAGCTTGGGCAAGTGGGCTGGTTTGCCCAGGTATCCACGCGCACGCAAGGCCCCCGGTGGTGCAGGAAGGCGCTGTGGGTGGGAAGAGAAGCGGAACAGTCTGGGGGGCCTCCACTGCTCCGGTGTTAGGAGCGGGCCAGCCCAAACCCCACGGTCTTGTTGGTGAGAAGCAGTTCCTGTGGAAGCTCCCTGGTCCCCTTCCCTGTCTTGGGGAAGGACACGACAGTGGATTCTTGCCATCACTTTTGGCGTCTCGGTGCTGCCCCCAGACAGCCTCAGAGAAGCTCACAGGGCCTCTGCCCCAGCCTGGGAGCGGCCTCCCCTTTTTCTGTGACCCCTCCCGCCCTCTGGCTTCAGCCCCTCTGCTCTGTCCAGGCTGAGGTCTCCGGCAACCTTCGGGCTCGTCCAGTGGCAGCGGCCACGCCTCCGTCGTTATCTTCTACCTTTCAGCAATATAGGCCACTGACTCTTCCACTCCTGCCTTGCTTCCCCCTCCTCTGTGGTTCCCCCATATCCACTCCTGTCCCCCTCTGGGACTGGTCTCCCTCTGCCTGAGAAGCTGGATTCATCCCTGATCCTGCCTCCAGCATTCGACTTCTGTTTGCCCCCTGACTGAACCAGTTAAGGAAATGGTTCGGACCCGGCCCCAGAAGAAACAAGGGGCCGGGGCCCTCGCTGGCACCACTCTCCGGCCTCCTCCCCTAGGCAGACCTCTTAGCACAAAGAGAATCGCTTGAGCTGCCTTCTTCACTTTTTCACAATCTGTTCTGCTGACCAGAACTTTTGTTTCTTTTAAACAAATGCAGGCCCACTCACTGTATGAAACTATCTTTTTTTTTCAATATATGAAATTTATTGTCACATCGGTTTCCATACAACACCCAGTGCTCATCTCAGCAGGTGCCCTCCTCGATACCCATCGCCCACCCTCCCCTCCCTCCCACCCCCCATCAGCCCTCAGTTTGTTCTCAGTTTTTAAGAGTCTCTTATGCTTTGGCTCTCTCCCACTCTAACCTCTTTTTTTTTTTCCTTCCCCTCCCCCATGGGTTTCTGTTAAGTTTCTCAGGATCCTCATAAGAGTGAAAACATATGGTATCTGTCTTTCTCTGTATGGCTTTGTATGAAAATATCTTAAATTATTCAATCGGGTGCCCCCTAATGAACTTCACCTTGTACAATGTTTTTGTTTTGTTTTGTTTTTGAAGTGTATTTATTTATTTTGAGAGAGAGTGTGCGCACGCACGCGAGCACAAGTGGGGGAGGAACAGAGAGAGATGGGGAGGGAGAAAGTCCCAAGGAGGCTCCGCACTGTCAGCACAGAGCCCGATGGAGGGCTCGATCTCATGAACCGTGAGATCACGACCTGAGCCGAAATCAAGAGTCAGATGCTCAACCGACTGAGCCACCCAGGCGCCCTTCACCTTGTACAATGTTTTTGTATGTAATATACAGATAATATCACAGAGTTAGATAATAATATAATATCACGGAACTAGAATTGCGTAGCCAAAGGGTGTGTCCTTGTTAATATTTGAGAAGCTGCCAAACTGGCCTCCAGAAAGATGATCCCAGAGCAGATCTCCACCAGCATTATGAGATGCTGGTGAGATGCTGGTGAGAGCTGATGGACGTTTTCAACATGTTTTCAACCACATTCCAGACCTGCACCCGCCTCCAAAACTCCAGATTTGTACATCCATCATGTCCTTGATATGTCGCCTTGGCCATCTGAAGGTATCTCAAACTTAGTATGTCCAGAGTAGAGCCCCTCCTCCTCCTCAGTCTTCTCCATTTCGGGTTTTGGGAGCTGCCTCCTTCCCCGGCCCAGCCAGAAGCTTGGAGTCATCCTTGACTCCTCTCTTGATCATACTGGCCCCACTGGTAATTCTTGCTGGCTCTCCCATCACACTGTATCCAGAGTCCTACCGCTTCTCATGACCTCCACTCCTACCGCCAAGGTCTGGACCACCATCTCCATCACCTGAATTACTGCGAGAGCCTCCTCACCCAGCTCCCTGCTTCACCCCTTGTGCCTCCATGATACTCCTCCCTGCAGCCAGAGTGATTCTTTGAAAACACGGGTGGGATCATGTCCCTCTGAAACCTTCCAAGTGCTCTCCATTTCTCCCAGTGTAAAAGTGGAAGCCCTTAGAAGGCCCAGCAGAACCTGGTCCCCATTACCTCTCGCCTCCTCTCATCTCTCTCCCTCTGCCCCAGTCACACTGGATTCCTTGCCGGTCCCCCAACACACCAGCCACACACCTGCCTCAGCCTCGACACTTCCTGTCCCCTCTGCCCAGAATCCTCTTTCCCAGATATCCCCGAAAGGCTCTCCTACATGTCTTTGCTCAAATGTCACTTGCCTTGTAAGATCCAGCCCATTTAAAATCGAACCCTCTCCCAGAATTCCCTCACCTTACACACCTTGTAATATACAACTCACTTCTTATGTTTATTATAGCGTCTCTTTTTGTCCTACTAGAAGTTAAGCTCCCCGAGGACAGGGGTTTGGAGTATATTTTGTTCACTGACGATTCCCAAGCCTCTAGAACTGTGCCTGGTACAGAGTAGGTGCCCAATAAATGTTTTTGAACAAATGAAATAGCAGAGCAGGGTCCTCTCCAGTTCACGGACTAAGTGTGCTCCTCCCTCACAGGGGGGGTCTGAGGGCCAGTCTCCTGAGTATTTCCCCATACCTGTGGGGTGGTATAGGGTTGGGGCAAGCATTGGGACCTGGTCCACAGTGAAAGAAACATCACAGTTATCTTCACAAACAAATACACAATGAAAATCTCACAAATATAATTATGGAAAAGTAACCCAGGTCGTCCCATATCATCCTGGGATGACCAATGGGCCCTGACACCCTGTGGTCCATCCCAGCATCCTGGATCCCTCCGCGGTCAGTACTGTCTTCCTGGCATGATCTGAGCACCCGCACTTGCCATAGCCGCTTCCTTGGGAGAGGCCGCCTTCACCTTTCCTCCCAGTGCGTCCGGATTTGGGTCCGGGACCCTCTGGAGTGGGGCTCAGATGGGGTTTTCCAGGCCTCGCAAGCATCAGGGCACGCCCTTAGACCAAGAGCCTGGGGCTGGGCTCTGTGACCACCAGGCTCAGTAGAGGGGGCCAGGTAGGGGACAGCCGCGGGGAGAGAGGATTCCAGTCTATGTCTGTCCAGCAGGCACTTACTTGTACCAGGTAGGGGACATCTGTCATTTCAGGGGACTCCAAGGGAAACTGCAGCTCCTGTGGAGCTCACAGAAATGAAGGGATTGTTCAAAGTGTCACAACAGGAAGCCACGCAGCTGATTTAAAGAGCCCCTCATCCCCGTGCCCTGGGGCAGGGGCTTCTAAGACCAGGAAGGGCGGAATAAACCACCGCACCTACTCAGAGTTGCCTAGGTTTGCATTTCTGGGGGATGGGGTGGGAGGGGCCAGTCCTGAAGCACAGAGGAGCCCGACAGTCCCGAAAGTTGACATTCAGGTTTGATCCTTTCCCTCCCCAGGCCTCTAGAATGAACAGTGGTGGAGTGGCCTGGGAAGTGACTGGAGGTAGGCACGACCCTAATACTAGGTCTCACTAGGTGTCCCCTGTCTGCAGTCATCCCAGAAGCCCCCTTCTCCTGCACCCCTCCCCCCCGCCCCCACACACACTGAAGACAGGATGGTCCACTGAGGTGGCAAGATGCCTGACTCCACCACAGGACAACATGGTTGGCCATGCACGGCCCCTCTCTGCACACTAACTGAGCTTGCCAGAAGTCCTGTGAGTCACCAGGATCTCAGGGCATCTTGCAGAGGTAACTGAGAGCTGGGTTTCGGGGACGGTAATTCAGGCGCCAGGCCAGGGCTGGGCCCACAGAGGGCCCTGCTTGTTTAGGGCAGAGGTTTGTGGTTGGGCACAAAGCCTCATGCTAGGCCCTCCAGGCTCCCTCCCCTCCAAAGACGAATAGCTATACTCCCCGCACAGGCAGGCAGAGTGCCTCCCAGCCTGTGAGAGAGGGAGGGGCCGACAGGGGAGGTGAGGACAGTACCCCGGAGTGTAGACTGACCCACAGGTCAGGGCGGCATCCTGGTTGCTCTGAGCAGGGCGTCGCCCAGCCCTCTTTTCTGGCAGAACCTGGCTGCCTGTGCCAACTCTGAGTCAGCCATGCCTAATAATCTCAGGCCAGGGAGGAGGCTTCAGCTCCTCTGCTTGGGCCAGATGCCAGACGAGGGCCTGAGTGGGGTGGGTCTGGGGTACTTAAAGGAAGAGCCTGGCTACAGCCCCCCCCCCACCCCAGGCACCTGGGCGAAAGTCCTAAATAACGCTCTAGTTTGGAGCCTGGGGCTCAGAGCTGGGAGGTGACGTGAATAAATAGGAATGATGCTTGAGATGAAGCCAAGGCAACTGCTGGTGTCAGAATTTCAGCAGGTCTCTGCCTGGAAAGAGGAACAGGGCTTGAGGAGGCCTGACTTGCTGAGTAGAGGGTATTGTGGGCCCCCTGGGAAAGTCAGTGTTCCCCAAAGGGCAGGCCTGGGGACATGCGTTCTGGCCTAGAATTGAGAGGGAGAGACAGATGTGAGGGCAGAGAAAGGACCCCCTCATCCACCCTGCCCCCAGGCGGGGGCTCCAACGTGAGGCCTGCCGGTGTGGGCGTGCTCATCCCAGACTGGAAGGGAAACCAAGGAGGGCTCTGACAGGCCTGCCAGGGGCAGGGGCGGGCGGCGCTCCTACTGAAGGACAGGACCACCGAACTCAGTGCCAGATAAAGGACTAGACCTTCTCTATGTGCGGGAGGCACAGGCGGGGAGGGGGCTGTCCAAAGTCTGGAAGTTCCGACCCAGTCTCAGCCGTCAGAACAGGAAGATCTGCCCTCTGGCTTACACCCCTCCCTGAGGTATTCAAGGCCACCTAGGCCCGGGTGGCTGGGAAGAGGAAGGATTGAGGTGAGCCAGGCCTCGTCCTCCTCCAAGAGGGGTCCAACGGGCTTCTGCCAGACTCTCACATCGGCTTTACCAGCCCAGGAAGCCTGGATGACTCACTGGTGGGCCCGGCACCCTTCATCCTGGGGGGCCTTCTGGAGGCTCTCCCAAAGGGTGAGAGGCAGCAGGATTCCTGGACTTTCTGGGGGGGGGGGTATCTGGGTGCCCTATAAAGAGGGTGTCTGGGTTGCAAGATTTGGGGGGATACAAGGGACCATAAGGGAAGCTACCCAAAGAAAGGACCCTGGAGATGTAACCCCACCCTAGGTCCCGTCCCTCCACTCTACTGCACAGATCGCCAGGGGGTTGGGGTGTGAGAGGCTCATAGGTGAGTTCCCTGCATCTAATTGCTGTAAACTTTCCCTGCCTGAGTCCCAGCCCTCACCAAAGGTTAGAAACTTCCCATCGAGAGAAGAGGGTACCCTCCTTCGGACGAGGTTCAGGCATACCTCTCCGAGGACCTCCTAACCCGTGCCCGTGCACCCATTTTGCAGAAGGGAAAGTACAGCTCTGGGGAACCTCTGCTGGCCGCCCGGCCGCCCAGGCTCCCTTTCGCAGCAGCCCGGCTGGGCGTCGGAGGCTACGCGGTCCTTTCCCCAGAATGACGCGATTCTTTCGAGCATCACCCCAACCCTGGCGAGGCGCCTGCAAGTAGGGCGTGGGGCCGGGCCGCCCGCGGTAATGACAGGGCCCGCGGCCTGTGGGTGGCGGCGGCGGAGGAAGCGGGAGGAATCTGGCTATTTCTGGCCGGGACGCGCCCACTAGCCTGGGCCAGGGTTGGGGGGGGCTGCTCGGCCCCCACCTCGGCCCTCCCCGATCCCCTGGAGAGGGCGGGGAGAGACGCGGGTTGGCGGGTCCAGGGGGCGGGGCGGTGTCCCGGGCCCACCTCCGGTCTCCTCCCACCGCAGTCCCTTCGGGTCCCTCCACCTTACTCGGCTCGGACCCGAGGCCATCGGCGCAGTCGCCGCGCACGTGTGTCGCGCGGCGCCCCCTCCCGCTGCGCCGCCCGTCGGGCATGGACTCGGGCCGGGACTTCCTGACCCTGCACGGTGAGTTCCTGGCTGGCGTGCGGGCAGACCCTGAGCGGGCCGACCCCCGCGGAAAGCCGTTCCCGGCCCTGGGCGGGGGGCCCGAGGCTCCTCCGGCTGCCCTCCGCCCCGCCCCGGGCCCGCCTCTCGGCCCTTTTGTTGCATTGGGGAAATCTCGGCCCAGGACTCTCGGGGTGGGACTGCCCCGCAAGACCTTGGGCGTCTCCAGGCTTGTCCCCCAGATCTGGCCGGAGGTGGGGGGGGGTCGTGACTCTGAAGACTTCCCTGAAGGCTACCCCCGACTCTGCCTGAAAGATTCTGCCTTTTTCTGGTCTCAGAAGGCTGGGCTCTCTGGTCGGCTGCGCACGGAGGGGCCGAGGAGGGACGGAACCAGCATCCACGAATAACCAAGTTTTCCCCGCCCCGTCCGGGCTGCCCGAGAGACTCCCCAAATCCCAGGCGTGCCTGGACCGCGTCTGGCCGAGCGGGTGTGGCGCGGGGAGGAGGGGGAGGGAAGGAGAGGCGGAGGTGTGCAAGGAGCCGGGAGGGAAGGAGAGGAGGAGGGGTGCAAGTTCGGGCTGGGCGGCCGTAACTGCCCCGCGCAGAAATCCTGGTCAGCGATGCACCAGCTGGAAGGAGCAGCGCGACCCTCGTAACCGCGCACCCTCCTGGCGGGGCCGGGCCAAGTCTCACCGCGCACTGCCTGCCGCTTCACCCTTTGTCCAGCCGAGTTCTGGCCCTCCGACCCACCGGGGAAACAGTCTGGGCCGGCTCCTGGCCATATTGCTGTCCCTCCAGGAGAAAAAGCAGCGGGGGAGGGCCTTGGCGGTCTTCCGGCAGGTCAGGACCCTCAACCTGGTCTGGCATTCTTTGCTCGGCGCTGGGGACTCACCCACTCTTAAGGGTATCTTGTCCTCCTGGCTCCTGAGATCATCTGCCAATTCAGCAAACCCTGCCCTTCACGCCAATCACTGCTTAACCATAACTCCGCGTTCTCTGGCGTCCCTGGGGTTGGAGGCTTCAGTGCCCACCACTCAACCATCTAAACCATACAGGGAGATAATAGATGGGAAGGAGAAAGGCAGAGCCCTCCAGCTGACCACTAGAGACCCCCTGGGTTTCAGGGGGATAGGAGATGTTCTTTTCAGCCAGCCCCCAGTCTATCTTGTGTTTCCCAGTTGGCCTGCACGTGGTCTCCATGGCCCAAAGAGACCTTTGCTCAGTGCCCAGAGCTGTTACCCTCACACCAGTAGCCTGGGCTCCGCCAGGCAATCTCGTCCAGCTGGCTCATGGGGTTCCTGCCCCCTTTCCAGTGCTCCCTCTTCTCTCCTCAGACCAGACGTGTTCTTAGTGCTTCTGCCAGACTGGCAGAAAGGGAGACTGGATGGTTCAGAGCACCAGAGTAGAGACCTCTGCTTTCTCTCTCATCCCTTGGTTAGTGCCCTCTACCCTGCAGACTGCCACATCTTCCATGCCTGTCTCACCCTCAGATCTCCTCCTCCTGCAAGCCCTCTGGTCGCCTCTGGCCCAGCTCATGTTGGAATGGGCTCCATTCTCGGGCATCTGTGCCTTTGTGCAATAGCTCTTCCCTGGTGTCTTCCCCGGAGAGGAAGCTACGTGGAGGGACTGTGGCGTGGGTCTGGCCGCACTGGCCCCTTCGGTTTGAGACCTGCCTCCCAAATGCCTCACTCTGTCCAGCCCTTCCTGTGGGGCCGTCATGAACACTACAATCCTAAATCGTTTCTCTGAAGGCCCTCCTACTTCTAGCACATCACCCAGAATTGCGTCCCTTAATTACCTTTGTCCCCCCTGCTACAAACCAAATCAGGAAGCAAGAACCTGTCAAGGAGAATTGATGGTGGGAAGGGGTGGTCACTGTGACCTGTGCTGTTCCAGATTGTCCACGCTGCATCCCTTTCATATTTTGTGCCCCCCGGCACTGGACACGTGCTGTAGGACCACACCATCTGGTTTGGGCAGTTGGCAGTCTGCTGCAGAAAGGCCCCCTCCATTGGCCCCGGGGTCGGGGGGGGGTGGGGGGAGGGCGCCACACAGCCTACCTAGATAGGAGATGTCCCTTACGTCCTCACCCCAGATGCATGTGGATGAAGTGTAGTCTATAGGCCGGCATTCTGGAGGCAGACTGTATGAGTTCAAGCCTTGACTTTTTCATCTCAGACAGATCCCTTGATTTCTTTGTGCCTCAGTTTCCTCAGCAAAATAGGGGAGAAGAATGCTACCTACCTCACAGGCTTGCTGTAAGGACTGAATGCGGTAATATGTATAAGGCAATGGAAACAGTGCCTGGTACTCAGCAGGGGCTACGTTTCTGCAGGAGGTTCACCCCCAAGTGATCATGCCCTGTGCGTTCTTCGGGAGATGAGGGGGCACCGTAAGATAGTCCCTTGCTAGGAAAATTGTGACCAGAACAGGACTCGAGAACCAAGGGGCTCTTTCTGGTGCCTCCTTCCCCTCCTCCACTACCCCTGCTGTCTCCATTCCAGCCAGGCCTGCATCCTAGCCCGTCGCGGCCTCTCCAGCAGCTCCCCAAGTGTGCCCGAAAGGATACTACCTCCCAGGCCCTCCCCTCACGGAACACATCCACCTTTACCAGCTTTTCCTGCACCAAATCCACCCCGCCCCACTCTACAACTGGCATTTGTGAAAGCGGAAGGCAGGCTGTAGGAGGGCCCCCATCTGGGCCCCAGCAACCCTGGGCTCCAGTCCTCATTTCGCATCTCTTTATGTTATGACCCTGAGCAAGTCTTCGCCTCTCTGGGCCCTTTCTTTTCACCCATGGTGTACAACATCCATTTGCAGGGGATGTCGTAAGGACAAGGCACTTATGGGCATAGGAGCTCCGGGTGGGCAAAAAAGCCGGTGCCCTCAAGAGATAACGGTTCCAGAGCCATCATAGCAGGTGGGGGTGGCCAGCCCCCTGTTCACCTCAGTTATGTTTCAAACCTGCCTGTCTCCGGAGTTCCAGGCCCATACCCCACAGGCACACCGATCCACGCCGATCCTAACATTTTGTGCCATAGGTCACTTTGGTGGTCAGATGAAGCCTGTGGACGCCTCCTCAGGGTCATGTGTTTAAGTGCATAAAAGAAAACACATGAGCGTTCGAAGGAAGCAAGTTACACTGAAGTGTGATTCTATCCATAGGCCCTGGGGGTGGGGGGTGGTCCCCTGGTCCTCTGAATGAGAACCCTTGTGTGGTTTCTCTAAAACAGGCTTACCTTGCCCTCTGCCCGCTCCCCTCCAAATAAAGAACAACTTGCCTGTGCCGGTATTTCAGCTCATCTACACCAACACACGTTCTCACGATGCACTTACTCTCTGTGACGTGACCTTAGGCAAATCACTGTGCGCTTCAGTTTAATGTTAGTATTGTTTTGCTTGGCTGTGCTAATGGCTGGCTTTGAGGGTGACTCACTGCCCGCGCTGGTGACTGGAGCTGCAGTGAGGCGAATGGAGGAACTATTCAGAGGCGGAGAGTAAAAGAAGGGTGAGTCAGGCCTCTGGGTGGTGTTCTGACCTTGGCACACAGTAGGGGCTGGATGCATGAAAGAGAAGTTGTAACTTACATGAAAGGTCCCACTGTTCCCGAGCACACTGGCGGCCCAGTTTTGTATAAAGTTGCGGTAGTTCTCGTCTGTTAATCAAAGCAAGCCTGCGTGAATGGGCTCATTTTTAAGATCAGCCTTTTTTCGAGAATTCCATTCGCATTCGCAACCGTGGAGATGACCCCACTCTGGTGGAGAAACCGAGAAAAGAAAACAGGCCCGCCCGAGGTTCACAAGCGAGGCAACAGCTGAATTACAATGAATTCGTTGAGTAATTGAGGTGAAATACTTGGCAGGCTTGGTGGTCTGCCCCAGGCTCCAGCCCAGGCTCCTCCTTAACCCGCCCCATCCCGTCTTCCGAGACTCGTCCGCGGGGGCCGCCGCCACCCAGTCTCCCCTCCTCTGCTCAATCTCGCTCCAGCTTCTGGTCCTTCGCCCGGCCCCCAG
This sequence comes from Lynx rufus, assembly GCF_022079265.1. NCBI lineage: Eukaryota > Metazoa > Chordata > Mammalia > Carnivora > Felidae > Lynx > Lynx rufus. Next base: position 6,082,706 of record NW_025814867.1, on the reverse strand, counting down.
CAGGTGTTTCCCCGGTGGACACCGCCTCCAAAGCCGAAATTCCTCCCTTCCCTGCGCGAACCCCGCGTTTTTAGGGCGGTTTACCCTCCCCTGGTCTGCCCTCTGGACCTCGGCTCCGCCCCTTGAGTGAGGCTCTGCCTCCAAGTTGCTTCCCAGACCCGGTTCCTTTCCTTCGCCCCCCGACCCCAGCTTCTGGGGCTGTGGCTCCGCCCCCTATCAGCTTTCTGGGCTGTGGCTTTCGCCACAGATCTGCTTCCTGGGTTACGGATTTGTCCCACTCCCGCCTCTCTGGCTCCTCCTCTCCCCGCCTGGGGCCCGCCCCCCCGGGGGCGAAGGTCCCGCCCCCCCGGGACTGGCCACGTCTCTTAGGGTCTGCCTCCGCCCCTTTCAGCCCAGATTTCTCTCACGCCCCGCCTCTAGGGCCGAGGCTCCGCCCTTCCAGGTTAGCCCCTCCTTCTGGACTCTGGCCCCGCCCCCCACGCCCGGACTCCTCCCCTGCTCCCCTCGGGGCGGTGCTTCCGCCCCCGCGGCCAGGGCTTTCTAGAGGCTTTGCTGTCCCGGGCCAGGCTCGGTGGCGGCAGAGGCACCGGGGAGCGTCATGCAATGCCTAGGAATCCGCAGCCGGACCCGCTCCAGAGAGCTCTACCTGCAGGAGCAGAGTCTCAAGGTGGCAGCGCTCAATGGGCAGAGGCTGGGTAAGGGACCAGGAGGGCACCTAGCTCCGCTGGGAAGGCAGCTGGGACACGATGTAGGTAGACCGTATGTCCCTGAGCTCGGGATTCCTGCCTTCGATCCTTTGATTGGACATGTTCGGTGCTTCTGTGAGTGAGAGCCACGGTGGGGCTGTGTTTGCAGGGATGGCGTGTGGAGGGAGTATGGGGGGACTGGTTACCTCTTCTGATCTACCTGAGCCCCTCCAAAGTGCCCTCCTTGCCACCCCTAGCCCCTCCTGTTTACAGATTTCTGAGGCATTACTAGGTATGTGGCCCAGGGTAATGACTCTGTAACCCAGTGAGATGATTGTTTGAGACTACGTGATCCAGTGTGATGCTGTGCAAGTGTGAGTGACAAATGTGACATTGGGTGACCCAGTGTGTGACCTAGTGGTGATTCTGTCCCTCGTGCGGCACGTGGGGCCACTGTGCAGCAGCGATGAGATGTAACATGTGTGTGACACCGTGGCACCAGTGTGACAGCGTCTGATCCAGTGTGATGCCTTGTGACTGCGCATGTCCCAGGTGACCGATTCTGTTTTTCTGTGTTACAATATGTGTTACGTGGATTTTCTGACAGTGCTCTTTGTAACATTACTCATTGTGCCTGAGTAGTGACTACATAAGGCAGTGTTTCTTAGCACTAACCCTTGGGCAGGCTTCTGAGTCCTGACTCCACCGTGTAACTTCCTTGAGCCTCAGTTTCCTCATCTGTAAAATGGGAGTAATGATAGTGCCTTCTTCATAGGGTTGTTGGGGAGATTAAATACACGTGCTAAGATCAGTATCTTAGTCAAATCCTGACCATTAATGTTATGGTGGCTGCTATTATTATCGTTGTTATGACGATGTTCTGGCGATGTTGAGGACGGCAGTGTGCGATTGTGTAGCTGTGCGTTGCCGTGGGTCCCAGACCCGATTTGTCTCCATTATGCATCACCCTAGGTGCACGGGGGCAGGATTCCTGGCACCCCCCTCAGCCTCTTGGCACCCGCAGCACCCTCCGTACTCACAGAGGCCACCTCGCTGCGTGTAGCCAGCCGGGGCAGGCTGCACATCAGCCCAGGGGCCCCTGAGCTCAGAGGCCCCTTCTCAGGAGGAGAAGGTACCACAGATGAGCAGGTGGGGCTGGGCGCGGGGTGTCCCTAGACTTTCCGGGTGCTCAGGGAGGAAAAGTGGTGGGGCGGGCAGCCCGGAGGCCTCAGAGACAAAAGGGCCGCAGGTGAGGCTCAGAGGTAGGGGTGCCTGCCCAGGTTTGCTAATGGCCCAGGAGGCAGTGGCGATTATCAAGGCCCACCTTGGGGCTGAGGTCCGTGTTCCGGAAGCCACGTCGGCAGCCGGGGGACTTATCTCTGCCTGACCGCAGACAGGGCCACGGCCCGGCTCCAGGACAGGATGAACATGTCATCTCCTCACGGTGTTTTCCAGGGCCGGAGGGTGGGGCTCACCTTCGACTGTCCGACCCCGTCCCCCCATTACCATCTGTGGTGCTGGCAGCGGCTGGCCCTGATGAGTGCCCGGCTTGGGCGCGGGGGCCAGGCAGAGGGTCCGGAGAGGTCCCTGGCAGTCCTACCTCAGCCTCAGAAAGGACAGCGGAATGAATGCCCCAGCAGAGGCTGGGGGACCCCCTTCGGGCATCCGGGAACTCCCTTCCCCCTTCCTCTTGTTTCAATGCCACAGACACAGCCGACAGTTTAGGACTTCCTGCAGGAGCCCCCTTTTCCTGCACTGACCCTCCCCAGGGGCTGAAGTAGGACTGCTCACACCAAGGGTCTCCCAGCGGGGTCTCCCAGAAGTGTGGGGAGACTTGGGACAAAGGAGGGAGAAGGCACATCAGACAGACACCTCTGAGGAGGCCCACAGACGCCTCTTCCTATGCTGTTCTGACCCAGTGCTGATGGGGGAGCAGAAGCCCAGAGACAGAGGGGAGCTGCCTAAAGCCATGGGGCGGGGTGGGGGGGGGTGGTTTTCAGCACTGGGTACTGTCCCCAGTGGAGGCAGGAGATCGGGGAGGGATAGGGAGGGTAAGGGTGGCTGAGGCCTGGGGAAGTGGTCCAGAAGGTTCTGTAGGAATTGTGGGGGTGTGGGGAAGGCTGGTCGCGGTGGGGGGAGTGGGAGCGTGGATAAAGCTGGAGAGCCTATCAGGCGCTGCGGACCTGGGCTCAGAAAAACAAAGCTTATAGGCCTAGTCACAGGCCCCTCAGACTGGACCCACGTGGTCCCTGATGTCACCACTCTGCTGGAGCAGAAGGATAAGGACTGCCGAAGGGCCACCTAGTTTTAGTTTGGGGGACAGAGTGAGGGGAGATGGCCGACTGCCTCTGAACAGAGCTGGCTGCTGGACTGCCTCTGGCTTGGGTGACAGATACAGATCTAGGCGCATTTATCTCTGTATTACGTTGATGGGTCATTAAGGTGGGGAGTGGTCCCTCCCCGATCACAGTTGATACAGGGTCTGCTTGGGGATGAGGGCTCCCGGGGAGCCAGGCCTCGTGCCCCTTTGGTGCCTCCTGCTTGGAGCTGGTAGGACAAAGGGCATTATATCTTTGGGAGCCCCCGCCACGCAAGCCAGCCTGTGTGTCTGAAGACAGCTGGGCAGGAGGGGCCGTGCAGTCAGGGTTCTGGTCCTCACTTGGCGCCCTGGACCAGGTCTTGCCTCAGCTGCTGAGAAGGCTGTGCTGTGCCTCAGGGCTATGATACGCTGAGGTTCCCCGACCCAGGACACTCAGAGATGAAGCGGGCAGGGAGAGACAGGGGCATCCCAGCAGGCCAAACATAGGCCCCAGTGGGCTCATTGGTCTCCCTGGGGGCAAGGATCAGAGACCTACTCGAGCAGGTGCAAGTTAGGGTGGGGGCAGCAGGGGTGAGGGAGGCAGGGACGGACACAAGGGCCCTACTGCAACCATACTGTTGACACCAAGAACTACACCTGCTCTGACCTCAAGACCTTTTCTTTCCTGCCCTTCCTGATATTTTGGTCCCAGCTTCCTTCAGATCAGTCTCATCCCTAAGTATGACCAGGAGGGGCATACTTTGTCTTAAGGCCATTTTCTTTTTTTTTTTTTTTTTTTGGGACAGAGAGAGACAGAGCATGAACGGGGGAGGGGCAGAGAGAGAGGGAGACACAGAATCGGAAACAGGCTCCAGGCTCCGAGCCATCAGCCCAGAGCCCGACGCGGGGCTCGAACTCCCGGACCGCGAGATCGTGACCTGGCTGAAGTCGGACGCTCAACCGACTGCGCCACCCAGGCGCCCCATTAAGGCCATTTTCTAGGTGTCCCAGGACACCTAAAAAACCTCAGGAACCAGATGTTCTTGAATTAGCTGCCTTCCCTTTGTCCATTCAGCTGTGGGTGGCAGGTCACGGTGTATAAAGTGTGGCGTTCAGTGGGCGGGTGTCCTGAGGTTTACATGGCCTCAGCTGGCAGTCAGAGATGACTTCCTGGAGGAGGCAGGGCTCCAGGATCAGGCTGGAGCTTGGGTGAAGGTGGGAGAAGGGAACCAAGAGCTGAGGAGGAGGCTGGTGAGAAGTGGGCTCCGAAAGGGTCCAGAGGTGGGAGTAGCTAGCATGGGTCCGGTGGCAGCAGGGACACCGGAGGCAATGGCATCTCACCAGCTCTGTCCCCTAGGCCTACAGGATGATGAGGACCTACAGGTCCTGCTGAAGGGCAGCCAGCTCCTGAAGGTGAAGTCCAACTCATGGCGGAGGGAGCGTTTCTACAAGTTGCAGGAAGACTGCAAGACCATCTGGCAGGAGTCCCGCAAGGTCATGCGGACCCCAGAGTCCCAGCTGTGTGAGTATCCCAGGGCCGCAGGGTGGGAGCAGAGTGGGGAGCCTGTGCTTGCGTGGGGAAACTGACGCTGGTTGGGGCAGGGAGTGGGGGACGGTCAATCCTGGACCGGGACCCCACATAGGGAAGCCCAGGCCTGGCCTGGTGGGGCCCGGGTCGGTCACACAACCAGGACCAGATGTGGGGAGACTGAAAGTTGGCAAGGGTGGCGGAGAAGAGTTTGTTAAATCACCGATAGGGAAACTGAGGCCTAGTCTGGGCCAGAGAGGGTGGTCACGGAGGACCACAGACGGCGAGGCCTTTGGGGGGTAGGGGTGTATAAACACGACCACAGATGGGAAGGTCCGGCTCAGAAGTAGGGAGGTTGCTGGAAGTGTTGTCTGAACTCACGGGGTATCCACTGAGACAGATGTGGGAGGGAGGGAAGTTGGGTGGAGTTTGACTCCAGGTGTAACGAGGCCACAAGCCAGGCCCAAAGTCCGGGGGCAGATAAGGCCCTTCCTGGTGTCAGTGGCCAGGATATGAGGTGGGGCTGCGGGAGGCGGTTCCTCCCCGGGGACTGGGGCCATAGCGAAGAGGTGGGGTGGAGCAGAGGGAGCCCTTCGCTGGGCAGTTCCCTTGAGGGTATTGGGCCTGAGGGTTTTCTGGCAGCTTCTGAAAAGGCCCAGGAACCCAAGCCTCAGGCCTGTAAACGGAGAGCGCCTCCAGCAAGCCCTCACAGAGACAGCTACCTCTTAACACAGAATGCCCTAAAGGCTCTGCAACACGAGTGTTCCCCTCCGCATCTTTACGTGGTGGGAAATTTTTAGATCAGTGCTACCCCAAAAAAACTGTCTTTGGTAACAGGAATGTTCCAGATCTGTGCTGTCCAGTAGAGGTCCACCGGCTACCTATGGCCATCAGGCACTGGCAACGTGGCTGGGGTGACTAAGGAACTGAATTCTTAATTCTACTGAATTTTAACTAATTTATATCTAAATAGCCACATGCGGCGGGTGACTGTTGTGTTGGACCGCGCAGGAAGATCGCTGCCGTTGGATTCCACACAACCCAGATCCCTGCCTTTGGCTGTGGCAGTGGCAGGGTGGGGGAGGGGGCACACGGAGACAGGGTCAGTCGGCTGGGAGTGAGATCAGACACGGGCGACAGGCCCGGGGTGGGAGGGGGGACAGCAGGAAGCGGAGGGCCTGCCCGCTGAGGGTGCCCAGGGAGGGTTTGCCGGCCTCGGGAAACTGAGGTAGTAAGCTGAGAAAGTATGGCCTGCTGGCCCTGTGGCCTGTAGCAGGGCCGGAGGTGAGGCGGGGCAGGAGCAGGGTCGGATGGGGAGCTGGGCTAGGGCCTTGGGGCTATGGGCCCCGGGTTTCTGAGCAGGGCAGGGTCGGCTTGGAACGGATGGAGCCTGAAGTCTCTCAAAAAACCACCCGAGTGCACATCAGCCGCACAGCATGGAAGCGACCCAGACCTTCCCTGTCCGTGGCACCAGCCAGTCTCCTTCATAGGCCTCTGCCCTGATATGGGGCTTCCTGTTAGATGCTGGGGGGGGGGGGGGCGGCATGGTGGGAACGGGGCATCTTGTTCTCTGAGCCCTGGGGATTCCCGAGAGCCCGCACAGCAGCCAGTACACTTGTGTGCCCAGCACTTGGTGGCGGTGGGCGGAGACAGGGGTAGGGGACCTGGGCTGGGGAGACGAGCCCCTCATCCTGGGACAGCTGTGAACACGAGGGCAGGAGGGGCGTCCCAGGCCGGAGACCAGCGTGAGCAAAGACGCAGAGGGGAGAACGAGCAAGGGGCACAAGTGAGGGGCCTGGGCAGAGGGGCTGCAGGGGTGACAGGTGGGGGGTCAGGCACCAGGTGTGCTCAGGTGAGGAACATGGCTAGAAGAGGCTCTCTTCCGTGACAGAGACACCGAGACAGCTCTCGGGCTGAGCACCCGTGTTGGCTGCTTCCCTCCTCTGGGTGAGCAGCGAGACTGTTGGCCCCAAATGCGCTCTGTCCTCGGGGAAGCTGAGGCCAGGTGAGGGAGGAGGGGAGCAGCGCCCCCAGTTCTCTCTGCCTCTGCTTCCTGCTAAGTTTCCCCTGACCCTTCCACTACCACACTCCCCCCACTCTGGCTCCCAGAGGCGGACAAGGCATTATCAGCAGCGGAGGCATCTGGAATCTCTCTCTGGTGCGGGTGGGGGTGCTGGCCCAGCTCCACAGCTCAGGTTTCCTGTTGTCACCCCAGCCTGGGTCAGCTGCCTGCCGCTGGGGTGAGCCTCGCCAGCACAGGAGGCCGTGGGCAGAGGGATTAAGCGCAGGTACCCCCAGCACCCCAGATGGCCTAGGGCTCACGTGTCTGGCCATCAGAGCCTGCTGCCCAGGTGGGGGCACATGTCATACACCTAGGGCTTGTAGGTAGGTGGCTGGGAGGCGTCTGGGCACTCAGGGTGCAGGCAGGCACCGGGAGGAGAGGTGAGCTTGTAGCCAGAGCTGGTCTAGGACCCGAGACAGATGGATGTGGATGGCTCAGGACGCGGGTGGGGCAGGGGCAGCGCCTGAACCTTGATGCTGGGCAGCTTAGCGTGAGCCCCGCTGGTGGGACTGGCTCACGGCCAGGCCAGGGAGGACACACTGGGGGTAGCAGGGAGGCAGGGGCTTGCTGCTCCCTGAAGCTTGGAGGGCTTGAATGTGACGGGAGGCCTTTCCCCCCAGCTTCTGAGGACAGAATGGTGTACTCCCTCAGCCTCCTAAGGGGCAGCCCTTGGGGTCCTAGAGGGCCACGGCCTTCCTGCACCCTCCTTGCCAAGGGGTTCTCTGAGGTCAGGACACACACAGACACATGCAGGGCAAGGCCCTGTCTACGCTCCAACGCAAGCACTTCTCCCTCTGCACCCACACCCCAGGGCCATGATGGCTTCTGCCTCCTGGATGGTCAGGAGAGGGGCCTGGAGGCTCTCATGGCCGTCTGAGGGGAAGACGGTACAAAGTCAAGGGCAATGAGGAGGGTTTGTGGCCTCCTGTCTGTCGCAGGCTCCAAGCTCCAGAGTGGTCTCCCCCATCTCTAAAAGCCCTGTCTGGCCCCAGTACTCTCCCAGGGGTCCTACACCCTCCCGGTCCAGAAAGAGCAGGGCTGGGGTCCCAGGTGCCCCTCTCCGAGGTCGGCCTCTCCCTCTGTCCCTCCCTGTGCGTTTCCGCTGCGCACCACAGTTGTGTCTCACGTTCTTCCAACACCTCAGTCTCTGGCCTCCTTCCTCCCTTCTGTGCCGCCTCATCTGTCCTCCTGTCCCTCTCCTTGTCTCTGGATCGCAGAGCTCCAGCCCCGGCTCTACCGGCCCCTACGCTGTGCCTTGGGCGCATCGGGGGCAGGGACTGGCCTCGCAGCTCCCTCTGCCACCTGTCCCCTTTTTGCAGTCTCCATTGAGGACATTCAGGAGGTGCGGATGGGGCACCGCACGGAGGGCCTGGAGAAGTATGCCCGCGATGTGCCCGAGGACCGCTGCTTCTCCATCGTCTTCAAGGACCAGCGCAATACACTAGACCTCATCGCCCCATCGCCAGCTGACGCCCGGCACTGGGTGCAGGGCCTGCGCAAGATCATCCACCACTCGGGCTCCATGGACCAGCGGCAGAAGCTGCAGCAGTATCCTTTTGGTGGCAGTGGGTCCTGGCCCAGCCTGTGGATACTGGCTTTGGCCATCCCCAGGGCCACATGGGAACGGAAGATACCCAGATCGGGCCGTCGCACCAAAATAGCATAGCCTGGGGGCTTAAACAACAGAAGTTCACTTTCTCACAGTTCTGGAGGCTGGAGGTCCGAGGTCTGGTTGCCAGCATGGTTGGGTTCTGATGACAGCACTCTTCCTGGCTTGTGGGTGACTGCCTTGTCACTGTGTCTTCACATGGCAGAGAGAGAGAGAGAGAGTCAACACGATCCCTGGTGTGTCCTCTCATAAGGGCACGAATTCCATCATGAGGGCTCCACCTCGTGACCTCATCTAAGCCCCCCAAGACGGATCCCCAGATGCCGTCATATTGGGGGTTAGGGCTTCACCGTATTCATTTGGGGGAACACAGTTCAGTCCTTAGCTGAAGGGAGGCAGAAAAGGTACCTGGAGCCCTGTTTGGCCTACACTGTGCACCCCCCAATGTCCCCTCTTCTCCCCACCAATAACCAGCACAGGTGAGGCTAACGGCAGCAGCCTGCTTCCACGAGAGGCCGTGCCTTGGGTGTTTTAAGCACGTTTCCTGGAGTTACTACATTTTTTCTCTCTGGGAATTTGGGAGGCCCTGGTACCCCCTGTGCCATGCTGGGGGGAGTGGGGCCCAAGTTTCCCGGGGCCTGGTGTGCAGGCCAGCCTGTGGGCTTAAGACAAATTCACTTCCAAGTCTGGGTGCACAACATGCTAGCCTAGGATTCAAAGTGATCGGGCTTCTGGTACATAGGGTTAGGGAGGAGCCAGCTCCAGTCCCCTCTTTTAATGACAGTTTTATTGGCATATAATTCACATACCGTGTAATTCACCTGCTTAAAGTGTACAAGTTAATGCTGTTTAGTATATTCACAGAGTCGGAAGTAATTTTACAACATCTCGTCTCCTTAAAAAGAAACCCCACACCCCTTGGCAGCCACTCCCCATCTCCCCATGACCCCCCAGGCCCTAGACAACCACTAATCTACATTTTGGCTTTATACGTCTGCCTTTTTCTGGGCATCTCACGTAAGTACAAGATACAGTCTTTTGTGACTGGCTTCTCTCACTGACCATGTTTTTCAGGCGAATCCATGCTGAATGGATGAATCAGGACTTCATTCCTTCTTATGGCTGAATAACATTCCATGGCGTGGTTATTCCCCAGTTTCTTTATCCATTCAGTAGTTGATGGACATTTGGGTTTCCACTTTGGAGCTTTTATGAACCAATGCTGCTATGAACATTTGTGTAGAAGTTTCATGCGGTATATACCTACAATTTATAAGTCTTATGGTAACGGTATGTTTAACCTTTCGAGGAATTGCCAAACTGTTCTCCAATGAGGAAATTTACATTCTCACCAGCAGTGTATGAGGGTTCCAACTTTTCACATCTTCGCTAAGGCTTGTTACTATCTTTTTTTACTGTAGCCAGCTTTGTGGGTATAAAGCGGCATCATTGTGGTTTTGCTTTGCATTTCCTTGATAGCTAATGATGTCGGGTATCTTTACATGGGTTTATTGGTCATTTGTATATCTTCCTTGAAGAAATATCCGTTAGATCCTTTGCCCATTTTGTGTTGTTAAGCTCTTAAAAAAAAAAAAAAGATTTTATTTTTAAGTAATCTCTACACCCAACATGGGGCTCAAACTCACAACCCTGAGATCAAGAGTCACACGCTCTACTGACTGAGCCAGCCAGGTGCCCCTATTAAGCTCTTTTTTAAATGGATCTTCGAAAAAAATTTTTTTTAATATTTATTTATTATTGAGAGACAGAGAGACACAGAGCGTGAGCAGGGGAGGGGCAGAGAGAGGGGGAGATAGAATCGGAAGCAGGCTCCAGGCTCTGAGCCATCAGCACAGAGCCTGACGCGGGGCTCAAACTCACAAACTGCAAGATCATGACCTGAGCTGAAGTTGGTCGCTTAACCAACTGAGCCACCCAGGCACCCCATTAAATGGGTCTTTTAAAAAAAATTAATTGTGGTAAAATATACGTAACATAAAATTTACCGTCTTCAACTATCGTAGTAGTGTTGAGTACATTCCCATTGTCGTGCAACCAACATTCAGAGCTTTTTTCGTCTTGTAAAACTGAAATTCTACATCCATTAAACAACTTGCCATCCTCCCACCTCCAATCCCCACTCCCCAGCCCCCAGCAACCACCGTTCTCCTTTCTGTCTCTATGAATTCGACGACCCTAGGAACCTCAGATAAGTAGAATCATACAGGATTTGTCTTTTTACAACTGGCTCATTTCACTTAGCATAACGTCCTTAAGATTTATCTACGTTGTAGCGTGCGTCACAGTTTCCATTCTTTTTAAGGTGCAATAATGATAGTCCATTGTCTGCACAGACCACATTTTGTTCATCCATTCATCCACTGAGGGACACCTGGTTGCTTCCACCTTTTCACTGTTGTGAGTAATGCTACTCTGGGCATACCTCTTTAGACCCTGCCTTCAGTTCTCCGGGGGTATAGACGCAGAGGGAGAGCTGCTAGATCATATGACAATTCTACTTTCAGCTTTTTGAGGAACCACCATACTGGCTTCCATAGTGTTTGTACTACTTTGCATTGCCACCGACAGTGCACAAGGATTCCGATTTTCTCCAAGTCTTCAACACACTTGCTATTTTCTGGGGTTTGTGTTTTGGTTTCTGATAGGTATCTTATTGTGGTTTTGATTTGCATTTGATTCATGATGTGGAGTGCTTTTTTGTTTTGTTTTTTGCTTTGTTTTTTTAATGCGCTTTTCTGCCATCTTCTCTGGAGAAATGTTTACTCAGATCCCTGGCCCAGTTTTTCACTGGGGCTCTTTGTCTTTTTAAATTTAAATTTTTTTTTTTAACGTTTTTATTTATTTTTTTGGGACAGAGAGAGAGACAGAGCATGAATGGGGGAGGGGCAGAGAGAGAGGGAGACACAGAATCGGAAACAGGCTCCAGGCTCCGAGCCATCAGCCCAGAGCCCGACGCGGGCTCGAACCCACGGACCACGAGATCGTGACCTGGCTGAAGTCGGACGCCTAACCGACTGCGCCACCCAGGTGCCCCTGTCTTTTTATAATTGAGTTCTAAGAGTTATTTATATATTCTAGACACAAGTCTCAGCTCGGTTATGCTTTGCAAATAATTTCTCCTATTTTGGGGATTCTTTTCTTTTTCTCGATGGTATTTGAAGCACAAGTTTTTAGTTTTGGTGAAGCCTAATTCAGCTACTTTTTGCTTTCGTTGATGTGACTTTTGGTGTTATATCGAAGAAGGCTTTGCTTAACCCAAAGTCACAAACATTTACTCTTATGTTTTCTTCTAAAAGTTTTACAGTTTTAGCTATTACATTTAGGTGTTTGATTTTTTTTCTTTTTAATTTTAAGGGTGCTCCACGCCCAGTGTGGGGCTTAAACTCACAACCCTGAGGGGCGCCTGGGTGGCGCAGTCGGTTAAGCGTCCGACTTCAGCCAGGTCACGATCTCGCGGTCCGGGAGTTCGAGCCCCGCGTCGGGCTCTGGGCTGATGGCTCAGAGCCTGGAGCCTGTTTCCGATTCTGTGTCTCCCTCTCTCTCTGCCCCTCCCCCGTTCATGCTCTGTCTCTCTCAGTCCCAAAAATGAATAAAAAGGTTGAAAAAAAATTAAAAAAAAAAACACAAAAACTCACAACCCTGAGACTAAGGGTCACGTGCTCTATGAACAGAGACAGCCAAGCACCCCAGGTCTCTGGTTCATTTTGAATTTGTTTTTGTGGCATGATGTTGGGGGGGGGGGTCCAGCTTCATTTCTTTGCATGTAGGTAGCTGCTCCAGCACCATTTGTTGAAAAGATTGTTCTTTCCTCATTGAACTGTATTTACAGCCTCATCAAAAATCAGTTGACCATAAATATGAGGGTTTAATGACTCAGTTTTATTCCATTTATCTATACATATGCATGCACCACATTTCAGTTACCATAACTTTGTACTAAGTTTTTTTGTTTTATTTATTTATGTATTTATGTATTTATTTATTTATTTATTTATTTAAAATCCCAGTTAGTTCATGTACTAAGTTTTGAAATCAGGACGTGTGAGTCTTCCAAATTTCTTTTTCTTTTCTTTTCTTTTTTTTTTTTTTTTTGTGAGATTATTTGGACTATCCTGGGTCCCTTGATGCCCCATATAAATTTTAGGATCAGTTTCTGCAAGGTGGCCAGCATGATTCTGATAGGGGTTGTGTTGAATCTGTAGATCAATCTGGAGAGTATTCCCCATTTAACAAATCAAGTGTTGTGATCTGTAAATATGGGTATCTTTCCATTTATTTAGGTCTTCCTTAGTTTCTTTCAACACGGTGTTGTCGTTTTCAGAGTGTAAGTTACACATTTAAATTTCCTTACTCTCTGATTTTCAGCAGTTCAGAGAGTTTTAAGTGTTTTTTCTCAAGGCTATATCTGCCTGATTTTGAGCTTTCTTAAAAGTCCAATGCTGTAGTACAGGCTTGTGCTTGGACAGGCTTCTGCCCTCTGGAGGATTCTGCTGCCCAGACCTCAAGGTCATAAACCCATTCCAGCCTACGGAATAGCAGTCGGCATGGGGACCTCATGCTTGGCTGGACCACTCTGAACGTGATTTTCTTTTTTTTTTTTTTTACCTAGAATTCTGCCCTAATTATTTTCTCATGTAAGTATATACATAAAATATGGCTATGTTAGAATGAAATTTTAAAGGCACCCAAAACCCATCTCCTTCAGAAACTGCTGATTGGGTTCTGCCCCCAATCTTCTCTGCATTTCAATTTGCCTCATGATGCATTTGCCAAAAATAGTGGAGATCATACATTTGTATCCACTTTCCGTGTAACATTACGTCATAATTCTTTCCCCATAAACAGCTGTAAGGACTGTAATATTCCATTGAGTAGATGCCCTATAAGTTAGCGCTCCATTCTTTTAGCGGTGAACATTTATTTTTAGTCTTTCACTACTACAAGTAACATGGCAAAGAACTATGTTCATAAAACCTTTCAGTATTTAGTAGGAGTATTTCCTTACGAATAGATTCCTAGAAGTGGAATTAGTGAGTCAAATGATGTAGACGTGTAGACGTTAGCTGTATGTCTACACCACATTCCTAAGGGTTGAACTGATTTCCTTTGTCCAAGTGCAAGATGGGAGTGTCCGTGTCACCTCACCCCCGCGTGCCTTCAAAGTAACATACTTTGAAATTGCTGATCCTACAGTTTAAGAAACCGCAGCTCATTTGCAAATTGTTAGTCTCTTTGATTACCGAGAACGTCTATAAAAGGTCAGTTCATGTCCTTCTCTCATTTAGTTATTAGGGTCATCGTACTGTTTTCTGGACTTTCTTTTCTTTATTTGACCCTCAGAATTGTGTAAAGTTTATATGGCATCAATTATGTTGTTTCCTTTGCGACTTTTTCTAAAAACCTGCTGTTGGTTTTTAAAAATTATGGTCGTTGTCTTTGTTCCCAAATTTCTGTGGAATGTACTGTGGGGTTCCTCTTTCTTGACTTCTCCAGGTCTAGTCTGAGGGGAGAGGGGACAGAAGGGAGAGGTGGGGGCCTAAGTGCCCCCATCGTGACAGCATGAGCCGGGCTTTGTTTTTTGCTTGTGATATCCTCACCTTCTGATCTGTGGCTTAAAGTTTTGATGTTTCCTATAAAGTAAGCTTCACGTGCTTTAGTCAAGTTGGCTAACAATGATGTATTGGAAACCAGAAGGACAAACCTTGAAATGGTAACAGTAATAATCTGTGGGTGATACAACTACGGGGGATTTGTTTACTTTCTGCATTTTTTTAAAAGTTTATTTATTTTGAGAGAGAGAGAGAGAGAGAGTACTAGCTGGGGAGAGGGGCAGAGAGAGAGAGAGAGGGAGAGAGAACCTTAAGCAGGCTCCATGCTCAGTGTGGAGCCCGATATGGGGTTTGATCCCACGTCGGTGAGATAAGGACCTGAGCCGAAATCGAGAGTCAGACACTTGACCGACTGAGCCACCCAGGCGTCCCTACTTTCTGCATTTTCTAAGTTGTCTATAAGCGAACTCTTCCACAGTGAGAAAATAAATGTCTTTAGAAATGTGAAAAGGTTCAAATCCAGCCAACAGAAAATAGACCCCTTAATAGGATGTAACATTTTCTCCGAAGAGCCCATCGGATCTTGTCCCTGGGATGCTGATGTGCAGCTGCACCTGCAGGGGGCTTTGTCTGTGGGTGGTCTCAGTCCACCTGGGCCCAGGACTTCACCCTGGGCTTGAAACATGGCTCTAGCTGGGACCGTGGGGGTATCAGGGCTCCTGGGTTCTTTCTTTCCTTACTTCTTGCCCAGCTGGATTCACTCTTGCTTGCGAAAAGCTGACAAAAACAAGGACAACAAGATGAGCTTCAAGGAGCTGCAGAACTTCCTGAAGGAGCTCAACATCCAGGTGGACGACAGCTATGCCCGGAAGATCTTCAGGGTGAGGCAGGGAGTGAGGGCTGCTTCTGTGTGGCAGTGGGCCCTAGACCCTAGTGGGGAGCATGCTCTGAGCCCGGCCCACGTGGCCTTGCAGGAATGTGACCGCTCCCAGACAGACTCGCTGGAGGATGAGGAGATTGAGGCCTTCTACAAGATGCTGACCCAGCGGGAGGAGATTGACCGCACCTTTGCGGAGGCCGCAGGCTCCAGGGAGACGCTGTCGGTGGATCAGTTAGTGACGTTCCTGCAGCACCAGCAGCGGGAGGAGGCGGCGGGGCCTGCGCTGGCCCTCTCTCTCATTGAGCGCTATGAACCCAGCGAGACGGGTGAGGGCCTGGCTGGGGCCTTCAGCCTGCACTCCCTGGGTCTACACTGGCTGGGAGACGCCTGGGGAGTGTCAGGAGCTGGAGGGAAGGGGGGTGCCTCAGCCTGCCCCATGAAGGCAAGCAGATGGGAGACAGGACTCCAGCATCACTACCCCTCTCTCGGGTCCTTCTCCAGAGGGGTTTGAGGGTCCTCCAGGAAACAGGAGAGGAGGCTGGAAAAACAAACCCTTTTCCTGCTTCCTTCTTTGTGCCCATTCTGGGCCCCTCCCTGTGCTTCAGTCTAGAGGCCCAGAGGAGGAGGAGGAGGAGGAGGCAGACTGAGAAGGGGGCCTCGGTGTGGGGGACCGAGAGGGTGGGGGAAGGGGGAGGAGGAGGGAGAGACAGAGCCCCACTCTGGGGTAATGACAGCCTGATGATTTACCAGACTTACCTCTTCCGAGAGACGTCCGGGGCGAGCTCGGGACAGGGAGGCGGGGACAGCAGGGGGCTCCTCCCGAAGGTCTCCGGGAGGCGGCTGGCCTCCAGAGCTCTGACTGGTGCCGGCCTCCTCCCTCGCAGCCAAGGCGCAGCGGCAGATGACCAAGGACGGCTTCCTCATGTACCTGCTGTCCGCCGACGG
This sequence comes from Lynx rufus, assembly GCF_022079265.1. Lineage (NCBI taxonomy): Eukaryota > Metazoa > Chordata > Mammalia > Carnivora > Felidae > Lynx > Lynx rufus. The sequence goes on along the minus strand of NW_025814867.1, from coordinate 6,067,127 downwards.
CAGCGCCTTCAGCCTGGCGCATCGGCGGGTCTACCAGGACATGGGCCAGCCGCTCAGCCACTACCTGATGTCCTCCTCGCACAACACCTACCTGCTGGAAGACCAGCTCACCGGGCCCAGCAGCACCGAAGCCTACATCCGGTGGGGCCCGGGGGCGGGGCGGGGCGGGGCGGGGCGGGGCAGCCTGGGGGCGGGGCCGGGGCCGGGGCGGGGCGGGGTCGGAGGGACTAGCCGCCACGCCTACCCGCAGGGCGCTGTGCAAGGGCTGCCGCTGCCTGGAGCTCGACTGCTGGGACGGCCCCAACCTGGAGCCGATCATCTACCACGGCTACACGTTCACCTCCAAGATCCTCCTCTGCGACGTGCTCAGGGCTATCAGGGACTACGCCTTCAAGGTGGGCGCGCTCCTGGCGGGTGAGGAGGGCCGTAGTAAGGGCGGCACCCCCCTCCTAACCTGCCCTGGGGCCTCCAGGCGTCCCCCTACCCCGTCATCCTGTCCCTGGAGAACCATTGCAGCCTGGAGCAGCAGCGTGTGATGGCGCGACACCTGCGCACCATCCTGGGCCCCATGCTCTTGGACCGGCCGCTGGACGGGGCCACTGCCAGCCTGCCTTCCCCTGAGGTTCGCGGTGGGCACGGGGGTACCCATATGAGAGGGCAGGGGGACTGGCCGGGAGGCCCGTTGGCTTGGTCTTGACCAGCTGCTTCTCCACTCGTAGCAACTGAAGGGGAAGATCTTGCTGAAGGGGAAGAAGCTTGGGGGGCTCCTGCCCCCTGGCGGGGAGGGTGGCCCTGAAGCCACTGTCGTGTCTGATGAGGATGAGGCTGCTGAGATGGAGGACGACGCAGTGAGGAGCCGAGTGCAGCACAAGCCCAGGGTTCGAGGGGGAGTTGTGGGGGAGGGGTCAGCCCCGGGACCTCCCCCATCATGGGATGTTTGCCTGGTCTCAGTTCTCTGTGGCTGCCACTCAGACCCTCTGCCCCCCTCTCTCTGTCTGTCTCCCTCTGTCTCCGTGTCTGGGTTTCTGGCTCTCTCAGTGCCCACCTGCCCCAACCTCTGAATCTAACCGGGGCCTCCCCATGGCCCCCAGGAGGACAAGCTCAGGCTAGTGAAGGAGCTCTCCGATATGGTCATTTACTGCAAGAGTGTCCACTTTGGGGGCTTCTCCGGCCCCGGCACCCCAGGGCAGGCTTTCTATGAGATGGTGTCCTTCTCTGAGAACCGCGCCCTCCGGCTGCTCCAAGAGTCAGGTGAGCCCCGGCCCTGCACCCTCAGGGTGCTGTCCATCTGTCTGACCGTTTGGACCGGTCAGGCCTGGCTCCCCCTGCTCGGGACCTGGCCGAGTCGGCACCAGATAGAGCTGGTGGGTGGGTGGGGGGGGGGGGGGTCCTGGGCTGCCCGGGGGGTGTGCGCTTCTGACCACCTACACCTTCTCAGGAAACAGCTTTGTTCGCCACAATGTGACTCACCTGAGCAGGATCTACCCTGCTGGGTGGAGAACGGACTCCTCCAACTACAGCCCCGTGGAGATGTGGAACGGGGGCTGCCAGATCGGTATGGGCCGGCGGGGCCTGGGAGGAGGCCTGGGTGAGGGTTTCGGTCCAGAGGACCAGGGGCCAGACACAGCGCGTTGTGGGTTCGGTTTGAAAATAATCCCCCCGCCAGCAAGTCACAGTGTCTGAAACCTCATGGTGAGCACACTAGGGCTTTGCATTCTGGCACCAGCAACAAAACGTGAGGCTGGTGTGGTGGGTCAGGGAGGGTGGCAGGGGGGCAGCAGGCCCTGGAGTGGCGCTGGGCCCTGCTTCCGCCTCCCCGTGGGCCTCTAAGGCCTCAGTCTACCCTGAGCCGGCCGGGCTCTGGGGCCCCGGAGACCAGCCCACAGCCTGTGACTGCTCTGTCTCGCCTCCAGTGGCCCTCAACTTCCAGACACCTGGCCCAGAGATGGATGTGTACCAGGGCCGCTTCCAGGACAACGGGGCCTGCGGGTACGTGCTGAAGCCTGCCTTCCTGCGAGACCCGAACTCGACCTTTAACTCGCGTGCTCTGGCTCAGGGGCCCTGGTGGACCCGGAAGCGGCTCAGTGTCAGGGTACGGCCGGCCACGGGGGGGACAGGAGCCTGTGGACCTCCCTCCTCCCTCACCACCATTCCCGACCCCTCATTGGTCCCCTGCCTTTCCTCAGGTCATCTCCGGGCAGCAGCTGCCAAAAGTCAACAAGAATAAGAATTCAATCGTGGACCCCAAGGTGACGGTGGAGATCCACGGCGTGGGCCGGGACACGGCGAGCCGCCAGACGGCTGTGGTCACCAATAACGGTACCTGCGGGGCCTGGGCGGGGCCCCCCCCGCCGGAGCTGGCGTCCACGCTGCTGACGCGGTGCTTGCACCCCTAGGTTTCAACCCGTGGTGGGACACAGAGTTTGAGTTCGAGGTGGTTGTGCCTGAGCTCGCCCTCGTGCGCTTCTTGGTGGAGGATTATGACGCCTCCTCTAAGAACGACTTCATTGGCCAGAGCACCATCCCCTTGGGCAGCCTCAAGCAGGGTGAGTGTGTGTCGAGGGGGGGAGACAGCGAGGTCGGGGAGGCAGGGCCTGCGGTCTCTTGGGCTGGGGCCCTTGTCCCTTGAAGCATCCTCATCCAGTGACCGGAACTCTCCGTGTGCTCTTTCCTGCCCATCCACCTGCCAGGATACCGCCACGTCCACCTCTTGTCAAAGAACGGAGACCAGCACCCTTCTGCCACCCTCTTTGTGAAGGTGTCTCTCCAGGACTAGGTTTGGGGATTCTGGAGGCGGCTGCCCCAAGCCGGCCGGGCCCTCTGTCCACAGGTAGGGACAGGGCTGGTGTGGCTGCTCCCAGCCTCTCGCTTGGAGCTAGAGGCCCCGCACTGCCTTCAGCTCTAACGTACTGTCAAAGCTGCTGCCTCTCTGGGCTTCCAGGAGCTGGCCCAGTCCCTGGAGCTCTCTTCGATTCCGTTAGGAAAAACACTGCAGCCCTCCGCCCTCTGGCCAGCCCCAGGTTGAGGGTTTTTATAAAAATTATAAGACTGAGTCCTGTGGTCTCTTTCCCTGAATGCCAGAAGGATCCCTACAGAGGGCGCATGTGTGTGTGTGTGTGCACGTGTGTACCCGTGCGTGTGTGGGAGCACTGGAGCCCCAGCACCTCTCTCTCTCCGCCTCCCCCACACTCACACTGCGAGTATGAGGCTTGTCTGTCCCTTTGGGCGGGAAGGACCAGCAAGAAACAAAGCCCTCCATGGAAGACAGAGAGAGCTCCGTCCTCTGGAATATTCCCCCTCCAGCCCCAGGGGCCCTTTCCCCTCCAGAGGTGGACCCACCAAGTGATGCAGACTCGAAAGCCCTTACAACACACCTTGTGAGGGCCACGGACTTTTATTGACGGGGGAATGCCAGCGGGGTGTCCCCGGGGGCTCAGGTGCGTGCTGGGAAGGCACCCCTGGGGGTCCTGGCTACGTTAGTGGCACCGACACGGGCAGGGCCTGGGTTCAGAACAAGCCAAGCTGCTTCTTCTCCTGCTGCTGCCTCCACTTGGCCATGCTATAGAATTCTTCCTTGGACTTCCCAAAGATCTCTTGGAAGTCAGAGTCTGAGAGATAGAACTGGGGGGGGGGGGGGGGCGGAGGGTACAGGGCCAGCGTGTCAACTGAGCCCAGAACCCTGGCCCATCCACCCAGGGGTGTCATCGCAGGGCTCAAGGCTCTCCTCTCCCACATCTCTCTGCCCATCCTCCCCTCTGAAACACACGTCTTTTCCCGGGCAACCTGCCCACCGCCCGCCATCAGTGGGTCATGCCCCGGGTTCCTCCAGCTCAGTTTTAGATGCATCGGTTCCGGGGGCAGTGAGTGGCAGGGGGGCCTCGGGCACCCACCTCCTTGCGGGCCGGGTCCACACCCTCTGGCAGGTCCTCAACAGCCTGATGCATTAGCCGTTGGCGGGGCAGGCTCCCATTGATGGTGGGTCTGGGGCTGCTGTGGTGGCTGTTGGTGCTGGCGTCACCTGCCTTGGGTCCTGGCTGCCGCTCATTCCCTGAGCCGTCCTGGGAGCCCTTGAGGGTCTGCAGGGTCAAAGGGTCTGCCCCGCCATTGCTTGGCCCTCTAGACAGCTGGAAGTCGTTGAGTTCCTGCTCAGAGAGGGGACTCAGGCTGGGCGTATGGAGGAGAGGCTCCCATGGGGAGGCCACACTGAGCCCACTGGGCCTCTTGCCCCCACTGCAAACCCTGCCGTCCACCAGGGCCTGGCTCCTTTCTTGTCCGTTCTGCCCATCTGGATCCTGCCGACCAAGCCGAGACCCTGGTGGGAGCCGGGAGGGGGCGGGGCGGGGCGGGAGAACCCAGTACTCACGGCTGTTATCTCACATATGGCTGGCATTGCTCCCAGGCTGCCATCCACCACCTCCTTGTAGGACTGGTCGTTCTGGGGGCAAGAATCAGGGCGGGGGCAGGATGGAGGGCACCCCTGGCACCCAGGAGGGGACCTGACGGCAAGACCAGGTCTCCGCCACCCACACGGGAGGTCCCCGGACAAGGCGATGCCTCCTCCCAGTCTGCTCAGGGCATACTCTCCCTGGAGTAGGGTGGGGCTGGGAGTTCAGGCCTCACTCACAGTCCACTTGTAGGGGTCCCAAGCGAGGAACCATCCAGTGAAGGTGGGGGGCTCATGGCCCTGCTTGATCACCACGACAGGCGTGGCGGGGCTCCTCCCTGCCGGGTGGGTCTTCAGGTACTCCTGGCCCCAGTCCGCCGCCTCCTTCTTCCACTTGCTGGCAGCTTCCCCGAGCCACAGGAAGATCTGGGTCACAGAGGGGGCCTGGCCTTGGGCGAGTGGAGGGGCTGCCCAGAGCTGACCACTCCCTTCCCACTTCTGTCCGTCAACTGGTCTCACAACCCCTCCACACACCCCAGCCAACCAGGCACAGCCAAGCAGGCTGGCCGCCATACCCATACACCCATCAACGTGACAGAAGATCACAGGCGTGCACATATACGTTCAAGTCACAGATGTTTATTGAGTACCTATGGTGTGCCAGGCACTGTTCTAGGCACTGGGGGTTCAATAACGGGGGGAAGAGCAGGCAAAAATCCCTGCTCTTACAGAGCTTTCTTTTTACTGGGGAGACAGAAAAATAAGTAAGATATGTACCATATCAGATGGAGAAAAGGCAGGGAAAGAAGGCACCAAGTGTGTGGGGGGGGAGGCAGAAATACTGCTATTTTTTCTTTTAACGTTTACGGCAGAGAGAGACAGAATATGAGCAGGGGAGGGAGAGAGAGAGGGAGACACAGAATCCACAGAATCCGAAGCAGGCTCCAGGCTCTGAGCCTGTCAGCACACAGCCCGATGCGGGGCTCGAACCCACGAACCGTGAGATCATGAGCTGAGCTGAAGTCGTCAAGACGCTTAACCGACTGAGCCACCCGGGCGCCCCAATACCGTCGTTTAAAATTTTTTTTTTCCAACATTTATTTATTTTTGGGACAGAGAGAGACAGAGCATGAACGGGGGAGGGGCAGAGAGAGAGGGAGACACAGAATCAGAAACAGGCTCCAGGCTCTGAGCCATCAGCCCAGAGCCCCCGGGGCTCGAACTCACGGACCGCGAGATCGTGACCTGGCTGAAGTCGGACGCTTAACCGACTGCGCCACCCGGGCGCCCCAATACCGTCGTTTTAAATTAGACTCAGGGACAGCCTTCCCGAGAAGGTGACGTTTGAGCAAAGAGCTGGGGGAAGCGTGGGGAGCAAGTCCAGTGTTCTAACCGGAAGAAACAACCAGTGCAAAGGCCCTGAGCGTGTTAGGGGAGCGGCAGGGAGGCCACTGTGGCTGAGGCAGAGCCAGTGGAGGGGGAAGAGTGGGAGCACATGGGCCCCGAGAGGGCCGTCAGGTCTTGTGGGCTGTAGGAAGGGCTTTGCTGAGTGAGATGAGAACACGCAAGCCTCGTGGCTGCATCCACACAGTGTCACAGACCCCGTGACGCAGACACCCACATGATCGCAGCTACGGACACACGATCCCCTACAGTCACACGTGGCCGCACGTAAACACGATCGCGCCCCATCACACAGTCGCATGCGCTCCTGGAAGACGCAGGTAGCCCTAAACCGCTGCTGCACGTAGCCTCCCAGAAACACAGTGACCCTGCCACACAAACAGTCACTCAGTCACTCACTGCGGTCACCCAGTCTCTTAGTTTCCCCAGTTACAGCCAGGGTTCGACCACGGCCAACACAGTCACGCACAGGAAGCACACACGCGCGCATACATTCGCTTTGCAAACGCTCACGCTGACACGTTAGCCACAGGCACCCGGTCACCCGGAATCACACGTACCGTCACAAGGCACACGGTGGCGCCCCACCACAAAACTGGTCACAATCGCACACAAGTCCCAGACGTAGCCAGAGTCTCCTGCAGCCTCCTGGTGACACGGAGTTGCCCGTGGTCACACAATGCATGCACAGTCACTCACGTGACACTCACGTGTCTCACTCACGTGTTACAGCGTCACACGCCATCACACAGACTCCCCTACAGCCTTACACGGCCGGAAACACACAGTCACGCACACTCAAGCCAGTTGCACAGACACGGAGACCCCCCCCCCCCCACTCACACCCCAGCCGGACAGGGGAGGCCACCTCACCTCCTGCCAGGTGTCCAGTAACATGATGTCATACTTGTCCAGGTCCTCTTGACTAAAGAACACCATTTCTGTGAGGACCAGGTGGCCCATGTGGCTGGAGCACTCAAACAGTCGGGGCTGGAAGCCGGAGACGTCCTCGGGGAGCCTGGCCAGCGTGGGCAGCCAAGCTGTGAGGGGCGCACACGGAACTACGCCTCTCGGCAGCCTGGACCGAGCCAGCCCTCGGCACAGGGCCCCCGCCCCAGGGGAGGGGGACAGCTTCTCCCGGAGCGGACGCACGGGCCCTCCTCTGGGCTCCCCCCATCCCATAATTCACTCCAGAGACGCCTTGCTGCTCTCTGGGCCCCAGCCTCAGCGTCCCCATCTGTCAGCGGGAAAGCACATTACGTGACCTGTCTCGCCACGGCCAGCTGTGACACAAGCCGCCCCGGGAAGCTGCCCAGCAGTGGCCCCTGGGAAGGGGACGGCTGGCTTAGCGGGGCAGCGGGGAGGGGTGTTGGGTTGGGGCCCTGCCCTCCCCTGGTCCGGGCTGGGAGCCGGCCTCAGGCCCGAGGTGGGAGAAGGGAAGCTAGGCTGAGAGAGGGGGACGGTCATACTGGGGAGCTCAGGGGGCTTGGAGTGAGTACAGTGCCTACACCAGACCCGCAGACACACACAGCAGCCTTGACTCAGCCTCCTCCCTCGAAGGCCTCACCTGGCCTCAACCTCTGACACACACCCTTGTCCATTACACACTCCACACACGCTGTTTATCCACATGTCACACCCACACCCACACCCCCCCCCCACACCTGGTACCATGACCCCTGCGGACTGCGGGTTGGGAGTGGGGCTTTGCTCCCTTGCCCTCTGTCACTGGTCAGGTCTGGGACTGGGACAATGCAGGGAGCCTGTTCGGCCAGCAGAGGGCGCCACTAGCCAGCTCTCCCGGGCATCTTCCTGATCCCAGTTACCCAGGGGCCGGGGAGTGAAGGGTAGGCTGCGCTCCCGCGAACTCCAGGAGTGGGAGACCAAGAGGCCTCCGTGCTAGGGGGGGCCTCTCCAGCTCTCTGTGTGACCCTTAAGAGGTCACCCACCCTCTCTGGGTCTCAGTTTCCTCCTCTGTATAAGAACACCCTCCGCCCAGCCCCTGTCACCTCTTGTTGCCGGGGTAGGGAGCCGGGCCTCCCAGGGCCTCCCAGAAGCCGGGAGGCTCCTGACCCTCCAGCACCGTTTCCTTGTTCTCCCCAGAGACGGCAGAGACCGCCGTCCGTGCCATCTCTCGCTGGTCACCGCTGCAGCCCTGGCCCACAGAGAGCTGGGTCAGGCCCTGAAGGGGGAGGGGTCTTCACCTCCAGCCCCACCTCCCCCACTCACAGGGGACTCTGGGGAGCTGGGCCCGAGTCACAGGAGGCCAAGGCTGATGTCAGGGCACGCATGAGCAAGGGATCCCGCCTTCCCCCCTCCCAGGACTGGGACCCTCTCCTGGCCCAGAGAATGGGATGGGGACCCCAGGCTCGGGGGTCATTTGTGGTTTATGAGCATTGGAGGAAACTCTGGCAAACCGGACTAGGCCTCCTTTTCCTCCCCCCGAGAGACTTGGGAAGAGGGACATGCTCCTCGCTTGAAGCAGGAAGGAGGGGAGGCAGTCTGGTCCTGGCCTGCCTCTGACCAGCAGACTCCCAGATCTACTAGTCACTTTCAACCTCCCCCCAGGTTCCAGAGGGACCCCACTCCTGGCCTAGCTGAGGCTGGACACGAAGTCTGCATCTCCTGGGAAGGAGACCCGTCCCTTGCCTGGCACACCACCCGAGGGATACGTCGAGAGGTCAGTGATATAAGTACCTTTCCAAACCAGAGGTAGCAGACGCTAGCTGTGACCAGCAAGAAGATGTCACGGGAGTTGAGGGCTGAGGCGCGGGCTGGTACCTCCACGGTCCTGGTGTTGCAGCTGTCGGTGCCTTGCACGTGGAAGAGCCTGGTGGCGGGTGCTGGCTGCTCCTTCCCATCATGCCCCGTGTGCCCCTGTAAGAGGGCTGGGCCTCAGGATGAGGCGAGGGCTCCTGGGAGCCGCCTCCCTGTCCCGGTGATGGACAAACTGCCCTGGGGCCCACCAGACCCTCGCTTGAAGCCACCACTATTTTCTAGACCCTCTGAGTGTAGAGCGTGAGGGTCCCGTCAGCCTATGACAGGGAACCAGGCCCCTTCTAAATGGATCCCTCCCCCATCTCCAAGGAGTCAGGGCACGGTTTCCCCCAGGCCTTATAGACAGAAAATGGGGACCCCAGGCAAGGCCCTGGGTCCCTTTCAATTCAGCTTCTTCTCCTGTGCTTCTGCTTGGCGGCTGGCTCTGGGGACCAGGGGAAGAAACTGAAGCGGGGGTCACTCTTGGAGCTCCTGGGTATCTAACGGCACCAGGAAACCTGGGGTGGTAAACGGGCCCCCGGGCCGAAGAGAAGCTCAGCACGTGCGTGTAAGGGCTATGGGCACACGGAAGAGCCGGCGAGGCTGCGGGAACAGCAGCAAAGCGGGCCCTACCTGGAAGACCACCAGCTGGCCCTGGAAGATGGCGAGGAAGTGAGGGGGCTCGCTGCCCATGGTCACGTGCTCCTGCACCAGGGCTCCCCGGTACATGAGGTCCAGCTCCTCGGCATTGCAGTTCAGGGCTTTGACATCACGCGTGGTGGCGCGGTGGCCCTGCAGGTGGGGATGGCAGGGGCCGGGAGCGGCTCTTAGATCCCGTTCTCAGAGCCTCAGCTCTGGGGCCTGAAGGTGCCCACCACCCCTCTCGGGCCAGCGTACCCGCCACAGGTACAGGATATGCTGGACGTGGCCCATCCTCTGGTAGGTGTAGAGGACGAGGTAGCAGTTGCCTGCACACAGCTGTGCATGACGCTCGGGGTCCACGGGCTGTCTGCCTAAGTCCCGGATGCACCACACCTGGAGAACAGAGGCCCAATGGGCGCGGCCGGCTCCTCCTCTCGAACCAGCCCGGCCAGTCGGTGCCCAGCCAGAAAGCTCCCCGTGGCCTCCGGGCCTGCCTCATCTCTGCCAGGCCTGCACAAGGATCTGCAGGTGACCCTTTCCGCCATGGGCCCCCGGGACCCGCCACACTTGCGCTGGCCCGCGGTCGGCCGGGACGCAGTTGGCGTGCGGTGCCTGGGACGGACAAGCAGTGAGGGCTCCAGAGGCTGCTGGGACGGACCTGAGCCCTGCCACACACCGCCCTCACCCTGCCCCCGCCAGCCACGGCAGGTTAGGGGCAGGCAGCTCCTGGCACAGCCGCTCGCGGCTCAGGCCAAGGCTGCAGAAGCTGGGCAGACGCGAGCCCTTGAGCTCCGGGAAAAATTCTTTTCTCAAGTGTCACTTAAAAAGACAAAGCCTATTCAGAGACTGAAAGGAAAATACTTCCTTATACTGAAGAGCGTGATTTCCTGTTCCTATGGGTAGCGAGCATGGGTTCTGGAGCCTCAAACGCCAGGCAGGCCGTGGGGGCAGTGAGACCCTTCTGAGCTTCAGCCTTTCCCACCTGGAAAGTGGGCATAGCCACGCCCACCTTGACAATGGCAGGAAACAAAGTCTGGACATCATGTGCCCACGCAGGGCCTGGTAGCTGTCTCTGGGGACGGTGTCCTCCAGACCAGAGCAACCAGTCTCCTGCAGAAGAGACTGACTGGGACCACACGCGCTACCCAGGAGCAGCACTTCCCTGGCAGCTAGGCCTCCTGGATGAGGGGCTCCCCTGGCCGGCCTGCCTGCCTGCTGGAAGGGATCCCCCCCCCGGCCTCTGCGCTTGGAGCCCGAGCGGCAAGACCTCCTTCCTTCCCACCTTTGCCCTCCCCTCTGTGTTGTCCCCCTCTGTGTACCCCATCTCTCTTGCTCTTCATCCCATCCCCCCAACTCTGTCTCCTCCCTCCTCTGTCTTTCTCAGTCTCCTCTGTCTCTCCCCGTCCTCCTTCCCTTTCTTCCCTTCTCCCTGCTCCCCCACACCTTGCCACGTCTCCTCCTGTCTTGGTCTCTTCTAACAGCCTCTGTCCATCCATATTAGGACAAATACAGGAGGGAGCCTTGGAGAAATGGCATTTTCTCTGACCTCGACCTACCTTGAGAACTAGGAGCCCTTCACATGGGCCCAGAAGTCCTGTTCCCAGAATTTTACAGCATCCCCACACCAGCCATGGGCCAGATGGAACCAGAGTTTTTGCCTCCACTTTATAGGTAAAAAAAAACTGAGGCCCAGAGGAATGAAGGGCTCTACGAGGGATCAGATGAGATGTCAAGATGCAATCCCTACGTCTCCCAGAACACTGATCTGAGCCCAGGCGGCTGACAGTATGTGCCTGTGTGGGCGGTGACAGATTACATGTGACGCTGTACCCTGTCGGTGTGTTCCTGTGGGTTGAGCGTTCTGTGTGTCTATGATCACGCGTGATGCAGAATTTGTACAATTACATGTTTGCAGTTGGTTAACTTGGCTGATTGGGTGCAATTAGGCGTGTGCGTCTGTGTCTGTGGCATACGTACGGTTGTGTCATATATTCGACCGAAGGGCACAATCAAGTATCTTGAAGCGTTACCGTGCCGTGTGCCAAGTGTTACCTGAGCAAGTGGCCACAGCTGCACAGATTGATCAGGCGTCATGCTTACGAGGCAGCAGGAGGGAGGGCGTGTGTATATGTACACACGCCCCTGGGTGTCCCTGCGTAGATGCGCAACTTGGGGCACTTCAGCAGCCATACCATTCAGCTGAAGACAAAGCCTGCCCCTGTGTGCCTATCTTCTCCCAGCCGAGCTAATGCCCCCTTACCTCCACCTTCCCGGAAGCGTCGTCCACCATCCTGAGCTGGGCAGCTAGCTCAGGCTGACTCTGCAGCTTGCCCACATCCGGCCTTACCTGAATCGGTTTACCTGACAGGAGGACACGGGGTGTCACGGGCGTCCTCGCCCTCGCCAACCGCGTCCGCCCACCACTCAAAAGAGAGCCCACTCTGGCCACGCTCCCCCACCCGGTGGCACTTTCTGGGTGCTGCCCCCTGGCGGCCCCACTCTGTCCCCCGCAGACCCCGCTCCGCGTGGGCCGCGCCCCGCCCCAACTATCCCCCGCACCTGGTCCCGCTTAGTCTTCAGTCCAACACGAGGTCCAGGGTGCCGTCCCGCGCCGGCCCCGCCCCGCCCCGCCCCGCCCCGCCCGCTCTCCCATCCCGCCCAGGTTCTGGGTGCGGCCCCACGCCGGCCCCGCCCCCAAGGCCACGCCCCCGACCTTGTCCCGCCCGCTCTTCCATTCCGGCCTTAGTCCCCGCCCCACCTGTCGGGCCCCGCCCCGCCGGCCCCGCCCCGCCGGCCCCGCCCCGCCCCGCGCGCTCACTTAGCCTGCCGAAGTTCTTGTTCCCGCGCTGCTTGGTAGACCAAGACTGGAAGAGCTGTCTAAACGAGGCCGACTCGGCGCCGTCGTTCACCACCTCCACGTTGGTGTAGGTCGGGTAGCCTTTGGCCTGGATGAAGCGCTGGAGCGGGGGCTCTGTCAGGCGTGCGGCCCGAGGGCCCAATTCTCCGCTCCACCCTCGGGGACCTGACGCTCAGCTGAGCGCAGAGCAGTATTAATTAACCGCGCTCATGACCCGCTTAAGAAGCTGGCGCCTTTACTACCGACTTCTCTGAGGTCCCTGAGGACAAGCAAGGTCCCTTTAGTCTGCGCCTCGGGAAGGGCGGCCCATGACAACCGCCGCCCCCTCCAGGCGCCAGGCAGAGCCCTGTCTCCCCTCCTCGACAAGGAGGGGGTGCCCAGTGCGGCTTGCTTCTCAGACCTCAAGGCAGGTCCACGTTTTACACGAGGACCCTTTTACACATGGTTTCTTGGGGGCTCGCTCCCCCAACCCCTGTCAGGGCTCCCAGGGCAGGCTGCGTGCCCCTGGTACCAGAGAGGGACCCTCGGACCACTGGGCAGAACTCTGTCCCCGTCATCAGATTGGGCGCTTTGTCTCCAGGCTTAGACCCCAGGGCAAAGCCCTGTCCTCCTCTATCAGACAGGCTCCTAGGGCAGGATGGATCCATCTCCTGGCCCAAGGATAGGACTACCTTCCCTTAAAGGCCCCCAGGAATGGATGTGTCCCAGCTTAGATTTCAGAGTACTGCCATTTCTTCCCTCAGACCCCAGGGCAGCTCGATGTCCCCTTGAGACAGGCCCCAACAGCTTTACCAGAGCCCGGCTGAAGGCGGCCTTTTTCTCTTGGAGGCTGGACAGGCGTCCCTGCCACACATAGATCTTGAAACCACCCTGGTCCAGGATATAGTAGTCCTGGGAGCAAGACGGGGACCGGTTGGTAGGTGGCCCAGACTGGGCTGGGGTCGTGGGTGGGCGGGGATGCATGACGAGCCAGGGACCAGGCCTGTCTCACCTCTTCCCGCAGTAGGTCTTGGGTTAGCGGGCAGGTCGCCAACTCCTGGATCACCAAGTCCTCATCCTTTTCACAGACACTGGGGGACAGGTATCCAGAGGAGGGCAGCTCAGCCCCTCCGTGGGCTCCACTCCAGCCCCCTTTAGTCCTCGCAGAGGCAGAAGGCATGGGGTCTGGGGCCCCAGGTTGAAGTCTCAACTTCACCACAGCCTTGCCGTGGAGCCTTAGGCTACTCTCTGACCCTCCAGTGCCTCAGTTGCCCTATCTGTACAATGGATTTCTCAGAAGAGCAGTCATGCACGAGTACAGGCTGGACCCAGAGCCCCACATGGCTTGCTCCAGAAACCCACGGGCCTTTTCTGGAGGCCTTTCTAGAGACACTGTGTTACGGCTCGAACGACAGACGTGCAGACCCAGGCGTGCAGACTCCGCCCACTCCCAAGATCTGCTCACTGGTAGAGACGGACGCTGGCTTTCTGCAGCTGGTTAACACTCTTGTCGGGCCTGGTGGCAGGCAGGTTGCCCACTCTGCAGCCCAGCACGGCTTCCATGATCCGCACGAGGTCAGTGGCTTCAACTTCATCATCCACCACGCCGATCTGTGCGCGACCACCGCGCTCCCTGTCCCGGAGGCTGCAGGTCAGGGCCAGGCCCTGCAGGAGAGGACCCGGCAGTCAGGGCTTCCCCAGCATGGCCCCCGCTCACCGCTGACAGTCTATCCCAGATCCTTCCCGTCGCAGCTCAGCTCCCAGAGGCTGGGGTCAAGGGGCAGGGTCTGGACCCAGCTTGCACATAGCAGGTGCTTCTAAGGTTGTAGTGGCGAACCAAGCCCACCTCCTGAGGTGTCTGGAGGATGGACACCCTTCTCCCTGAGCCCTGCATCCCTTAGTTCCCAGGGTAGACACTGACCCGTGCCTTCTCAGGAATGCTGGTCTCAGGCCCATTCCACTGGATCATCACCTTGCCCAGGTCCAGCAGGAAGATGTCCCCCTTATTAAAGCTGCTCCAAGAGAGCTCCACCTGCCAGAGCCAGGAGGGGCAGGGCAGGAAACAGGGTGCCATACCACCAGCACCCAGGTGGAGGGGCGCCACAGCCCATCTCCACCTACATGAGCACAGCTCACTCGTGTGCACGAGGCTGTGTGCAACCTGGTGTATGTGTGACCACTGCACCCAGTATTGTGGTGTGTAAGCACGCATCTGTGTCACCGTATGAGACCTTGAAGGTCACCCTGTGGGTGTAGCTGTGTGCCTCTCTAGGCACTACTGGAGGTAATGCTGCATTTCACGGGATCTACAGGATTATGACACTCTTCCCTCCGTGCATGTCTGCAGCTGCACATCTGTACGCGTAATGTGTACACAAGCGGAGCGTATCTGTTTACCCATGGGTGCAGATGTGTGCGTACACGCTCATGTGTACGTACACGGGGGCACATCAAATGGGAACCAGTCCGTGAGCTCGTGGGTGACAACGTACGTGTCTCCGCGTGGGGGACAACGTGCTATCCGTGGAAAAGGACAGTTATCATCCAAACAGAGACACTCTGGGGAGTAAAAGGACGGATGCTGGATAATTATGCCAACGTGACGGGCAAAACCCGGGCTGCGCATTGTCCCTGCACGACCAGGGATGTATGGTCACTGAATCTGTGGGAGACAGCATGTGCGCCCGTGGGTGGTGAGGACGATGCGCCCGAAGAGAGTGGGGCTGTGCACCCCCCACCCCACAGCATGCTACTGCCCACGGTGCTTACACGGACCATCCGGGTGCACCGTTTGGTCCGCCTCGCCTCCCCAAGTTCTTAGTGTGCCCACGGGATGGGTGAGAAAACAGGATCAGAGGAGCCACGGAGGGGTGGGGCTGGCAGCCTGGCTCTGCCTTCCCCCTCCTCCTTCAAGATGGGCCACCTGGGAATGCCGACAGCGCACGGTGCCCCCACCGCCCGCCTCCACCCTCGGCGCTTCCCTGCACTTCAGCACACAGTCCGACCTGAGCCCGAAGGTCAAGCGGCACCCGGGGCGGTCCTCACCTCGGCGGCCGACACGTGCTTCCTCCCCCGGACGTGCAGCAGTCGCTGGATGTTGTACAGGTTGGTCTCCACGTGCGTGAGGGCAGAGGCCAGGCCCCCTCTCCTGTAGCTGGGGCGGGGGCGGGGGGGGGGGGTGCGTCGCAGTTAAGACCCTCCACAGCTCCGTGCAGGAGTGAGTGCAGGTGTGAGCACACACGTGTGCAAGCGGATATGAAAAGTGTGCACAAACACATGAGCACACACATGGGGCGGGAGTGTGCGTGTAGACAGGCGGACACGTGCGTGTACCTGTACGTGTATGCGTGCAGGGCATAGTATGTTTATCCGTGTATAGATGTAAATACATGCATGTTGTGCACACGCGCATGTACCTGTATACTATGTTTGTATACTTGTATACCACGTATACAAGGAGGGGCATAAGGGCATCTGCTTATCCACGTAAGTATAGATGTGAGTGCATGCAATTTGGCAGCAGCACGTTTGTGTGCACACAGACACGCACATCGACGTACATGTGTAGACGAGCCCTCCTATAGGCCCATCGTATGGGCATGGTGTGTTCTCTGCGGGTGCGTGCACAAATGCGTTCCCGTAGGGGGTTTAAGTGTACGAATCAGAAACGACCCAATACTGGCATTTTCCTACGGTTTAACTGAATATGTTGCAGTTATTAATTTAATACGTTGTGAAGCAATTTACAGCAAAAGACACATTTCTAGCGGGCACAGTAACGGAAAGGCAAACTCAAAACACCCTTGGCGTCCACGCCGGGGTATACACCCAAGGGAAATGAAAAACACGTCCACACAAAAAACTTGTAGAGGAGGCGGACGTCAACCAAGTGCAGTGTGGTGATCACTTCACGCTGCCTCTAAGCCACAGCATCAAGCTAGTGATGCGCGTCAATTATATCTCGATAAAACTGGGGGGGGGGGAACCCGTGCGTACAAATGTTAACAACAGCATTACCCATCACAGGCCAACGTGGAAGCAATCCAAACATCCCCTAAGTGATAAATACGTAAATAAAATGTGTTCTATCCCCACACCATGTGTCGTACGGTTCCATTTATAAACATGTCCGGAATAGGCAAATTTTTGCAGACTGGATGAAGAAAATGTGGGGGTGGGGGGTGGGGGGGCGGGGGGCGGGAAGGGAGAGTGTTGGGAAAGGTACGGGGCTTCTTCTTGGGGTGACAAAGGTGTTCCGCAACTGTGGGCACGGTTGCCCAAGTCGGTGAACGTACTAAAAAAAATCACCGATCGTATACTTTACACGGGTCGGTTGTGTACAAGTGGGGGCACAAGCGTATCTGTGAATTGGGGCAACATGGTAGGGTATGAGAGTTGTACCCCAGAGAGGACGTCTCCCCCTCGCCCGACACCCCCACACCAGGGAGGAGAGGGTCACCCCAGGCCGCCCAGCCAGCCGCCGCCCCGGAGCCCCGCCCGCACTCACATGATTCCCGAGCGGAAGTAGCTGCGGAAACAGTCGGACTCGTGGCCCTGCGCCTCCCGGTGCTGCACGGTGGCGCCACCCAGCGTCCCCTGCAGCTGCTGCACGAAGGCTTCGGCCGCGTCCTGCGCCTCGGCGCCCGCCTCCTTCCCAGCCCAGTAGTGCAGGTCGCTGCACGCCCCCTGCGTGGCCTTGAGGCTCTGGGGAACCTAGGGCCGGGTGTTTGGGGGCGGGGGGTGCAGAGGCCCCAGGGGTGGGGTGGAGACTGAGACCCAGGATGCACTGAGGGCCTTGAGGGGACTGGGCGGGCGCCTCCCCGGGGCTGGAGGTCCAAGGGGGGCAAAGAGGCCTCAAAGGCAGGAGCCCCCTTGTAGGGTGGATGCTCTCGCTGCGGCCTCCCTCTTCCTGGGATGGAGCTTGGTCTGCATCAGCAGACTCCCCAGCCGGGGAGTCCCCACCCCTCAGACAGACTCCCCAAATGCTCACATGGAGGACGATGTAGCAGTGCTCCTCGAAGAAGTTCCCATAAGCCTTCTCGGGGACTGGCGCCATCCTCAGGTTCTGGGAGAGGAGGGTGCCTAGTGACGGCTCAGCAGGACCGTCCCCCAGCCACCTACCCTCCATGACCCTCTGGGGTGGGGGACAGGAGGGAGCTCCGAGTTGGTGGGGGGGAGGGAGAAGCCTAGTCTCAGAGACTGCGCACTCTCTGTGTCCCCAGCTCTGCTGTCTGGCTGTGCCCCTCACCTCGATGATCCATACGTGGAGGTCCCTGTGGCTGTCAGTGGCTGGGAGGCCCTTGTTGACGTCCATCCTAGGCCAGGTGGAAAGAGGGAAGAAACAAGAGCCAGAGTCCTCAGGCCCCGGCCACCTGTGCTCTGGGCTCCAGGCAAGAACTCTCCCCACCTGCAGCTCTCCAAAGCGCTGTCATCATAGAACAGGCCTTTCATTCGGGGGGCTCTCAAGTCACAAATGGCAGCAAAGCAGGACAGACCCTGGCACAGAGGCTTTGCAAACAGGGAACAGGTTTGTCGTCTGTGGTCGTGCTCCTGAAACAGGGCCAAGCTCTGTGGGCAGGGATGGGTCTTGAACACAGGGACCTCTGCAAGCAAGCAGTGAGAAACAGGCTGTGCAGACAGACGAGATCTGCAGTCAGGGGCAGTCACTGGAGACAGAGGCAGGTTATGCAGACAGGCAAAGGTTGTGCTGGGAACAGAACAGATTCTGCAGCCAGGGGTAGACCCTGCACACAGACTCCTGGTATTCGACTGAATCCTGCAGACAAAGACAGGCTCTGCGTTGAGGGACAGAGCTGCCAATAGGCCTGGGTCTTCCAGGGACAGGCAGGGACAGGCTATGCAAAGAGACATGGCACCCTCGGAGAGTGATAGGCTATGCGGATAGAAAAAGGCTCTGCATACAAGCATAGGCTCTGCAAACAGGGACAACTTCCTCAGACTGAAGAAAGGGAACAACAAGCACAGGGTCTCTTGGCAAAAATGAGTTCTGTAGTCAGGGACCAACTGTCTGTGTAAGGACAGCCTGAACAAAGAGACACTGACTCTATCCAGGGAAAGTCAGACAAACAAGCAGCCGGGCAAACAAGCGAAGGTTGTAAACACAAAAAAGACTCTACGAACAGCTCCCCATTCCGCAGGCATGGAGGAACTTTGCAGGAAAGACTTTGTAAATGTGGGTGGGGACAAACCCTTAAGGTAGGTATCCTTTATATAAGGGACAGACGGCAGATACGGACAGGTACATAGATACGCGAGGCTCTGCAAACAGCACAGCATCTGCCCAGACAGAGGCAGTCTCTTGAAGTAAGCAAAACATCTCTAGGCATGGTCCGACTCTGCAAGCAGGAACAGCCTTGCAAAACAGACCCAAATCCTGCATACAGGGAGATGGGAACAGGCTGGGCAAACCATCATGAATGCTGCAAAGAGATCCAGACTCTGACAAATGACACAGGCTCTGCAGACGGAGGCTGTACACACAGAGACTTGGCAGATCGGGAGAGGTTTTGTAAGCCGACAGTGCTCTGCAAACAGACGGGTTCTGTTAACAGCGACAGCTTTTCAGAGAGGCAGGGTGTGCTGAAATGAGCGGGCAGGGAAATCAGCTTTGCGTTCAAGCACGGGTGTCCCAGACTTGGGCAAGATCTTGAAACAGGGCTGGGGTGTGTAGGGAGCCCAGGTTCTGCAAACAGGGACAGACCTCATAGAAAAAGATGAATTCTGGCAACAGATAAAGGCTCTGTGAGTAGGGGCACGTTCTGCTAACAGTTACACGTAGAATTAGGAACAGAGTGTGCAGACAGGATAGGCTCTGCAAACGGGAATGTGCTCCGCGGAGAGACACAGGTGCTCCCAGATAGACACGGTGACCTCTGACAGCGATAACTCTTCATAGGAATGGCTCTTACAAGCAGGTACAGTTTTTATCCAGGGAAATTCAGATGGGGCGTGCAAACGGCTAGAGGCCCCCCCCCCAAAATGTCAGAGGTTGCACAAATAGGGCTCAGGTTTCGCAGACAGAACCGGACTCTGAAATAAGAAAAGCCTCTGCAAACAGGGGCATAGTCTAGAGACAGACTGCGGAGGAAACAAGGTCTGCTGACAGGGACGGGCACTGCAAACAAAGCTCTGCACACAGAAACAATGTCTTCAGGCACAAAGAGGCATCCCAGACCAGGACCCCAGGCAAACTCCGCAGACAGGGAGAGGTTCTACGCGCAGGGCAGCGTCTGCCGTGACAGCAAATCTTGGACCCAGGGAAGTAGGGACAGACCCTCTAGAAAGCCAGGTTCTGAAAAAAGACTCTGGAAAGAGCCTCAAGACACAGGCTCAGGAAGCACGCCGAGAAGACGAGGTTTCTGCAAACTCGGGACAGGCGGCACACCAAGGATGGCCTCCGATGACCGTGGTAGCGAGCAACAGGCTTAGCTCGCGAGAGAGGGTGGGGGGAGTCAAGCATGGGCCCTCTGAAATCCCCGAAACAGAGCTGAACTCTCGACAGACCCTGTGGACGGCCACAGGCTCTGCAAACAGTGGCTGAGCTCCCGCCGTGCCCTGTGGTTCTGAGTGGGCCTAGGAGAGCCGCCCGGAACGAGAGGCATCTGGGGAGGCCGGAGGGGGGCTCTGGGTTTCTTGCGTCTTCGCAGGATGACTCTCGGCGCCCCCCCCCCAGGCTGCCCTGTAACGTTCCTCCAGGAACCTGTGTGTGAGGTCCGGTCGTCCCTTCATCCGTTGGAGTTCTTTCTTCCATCTAACCTAAATCCGGCCGGCTGCAGCTTTTCTCGTCGCTGCGGCTTTGCCCGGGGGACCCACAAGTCACTTCCGTCTGAAGCCCTCCTTCCTCGGGACCCCAGCTTAGCGTTCGCTCCTCTCTTCTCCCCGCAGGAACCCTTGTGGCTCTGCTGACCCTGCACGGCCCCGGGGCGGACTCGGTGGGAGAGTCCGAGAGAGGCAGAGGCCTCTGTGACTCATGCCGAACAGCCTGCATTCCTTCCACCTTTGTCCAGAACGCTGAGGGCTGGGCTCCCGGCCCTGGTGAGCTCACCGCTGACTGGGGGAAACTCCCAACCCTCTCTCGGCCTCTGGAAGCGCGGAGTGGGGGAGGGGGCGCCCAGGGTTAGAGCTGCCCTCGAAGGCTCTGGGGCCGCCGAGGCCGTGGCCACGCCCTCCCTCGCTGGCGCGGAGGGCTGCCAGGGCCAGGGGCGTGTGCTCTCGCTGACCCGCCAGCTCCCAGCCGCCCGCCCGCCCCCCAGCAGGTACTCGGTGAACAGCCGTCGAGCGGACGGAGCCTGCTGCGCACCGAGTGCAGGGGGACGGGGAGCGGGGTCACCCTGTGCATCGACGGCACCCGCGACTGCTCTTGCAGTACGTGCCTTTGGGTGTGACGGAGACATGCGTGACAAGCGGGCCCGGGGGTCGCGTAAAGGTGGTCCCAAGCACCAGAAAACGTGCGATGCCGCTGAGGGACAGGCGGCATGGTGACATTCAGCGGTGATGGGTAGCGACGGCGACCGGGGCACAGGTGGGCGGTGGCCAGAGGTACAAACTACGGGCTGGAGAGCATGTGACAGCGTGAAAGCGCGACAGGGTGCCAGGAAGCGTGGCTGGCCACCAGGGGCCCGTGGGGGACAGGAGAGTCAAACTGGAGGCCAGAAGGTTGGGCCCGGGCTACTTTCACCAGGCAGGGTCAGCAGCACCCACAGGGGCTGGGTTCCAGCCTGGGGAGCCAAATTCTCAGGCGCCCGGGGCCTGAGGCCCTCATCCCCATGTAACCTGGGTGGCGGGGGCAGGGATGCTCACGGGGAGGGGGGCCGCTCTCTCCAGCACCCCCTCTCTCCTCCAGGCAGTCTCCTTCTCCCTCAGGGGGGCCCTTCCCTTCCCAGAGCACCTCCTCTAAACTGCCAAGCCCTCCCACCCTAGATGTCCCCTCTTCCCCTGGGTAACTCCCTTCTATCACCTACCCTGCGGCGGGCCCCCCACTGTGTCCTCTCCCCCCCTTCTGAAAGCCCCCTTCTTTTCCTTGGGGGCTTGCCCACTCCAGCCTGGGGCCCCCTTCTCTCCCAGATGCCTGGTTCCTCTTCTGACAAACCCATCTCCCCCCTTCCCTGTTCCCCCTCCGTTCCTGGGCGCCCCTCTGTCCGCACTGGGCAGCCCCTCCCCCCATCCTCCTTCCCCAGCCCCCTTCTTTCTGCCTTCCCTGCCCCCAGTGCTCCCTTCTCTCTCCCAGACCCCCCTACCCCCTTTCCCTGCTACACCCCTTTTCTCCCCCAATGCCCCTTTCTCCCCCGGCCTCTCCTCCTCTCCCCTGCGTTCTTCTCACCGCCAGGCGCCCCTTTCCTTTTCCAGACGCCCCCTCCTTTCCCAGCCCCCCTCCTCTGGCGCCCAGTGGCCACTTCCTCCTCCTGAGGTACCTGTGAAAGGGCGCACCCTGAGGTCACTTTGCCTGCTGGAGTCTGAGGAGGGAGGGCCGGGCCTGGGCCTCCAGGTATACGGAGTCTGGGCGACAGAGGCCCCACCTGTACAGAATCTGCCACTTTCTCCCCGTCAGGCTCCCGGCCAGGGCCTCCCTGCCCCCATCAGTGTTGCTCGCTGCCCCCCAGGTTCCGGTGGCCCCCTGGCAACCCTGAGCCCCACGACCCCTTGCTAGACACCCCTGACTCAGAGCGGCCCCTCCCAGCCGATTCTGGAGCCCCCTCCTTGCCAGGCCTACCTGCTGGAAAGTGCTCTCTTTCCCGGCCAGTGGGCAGTGCTGGGTCTGTCCCCCAACCTGTTCCTGCGTGAAACTCAATCCCTGCTCCTGCCCAGGAGGACACACCCCACTGCCTGAGGGCTGGGCTTCCAATGTAGTCAGTCAGTCAGTCAACAAATATTGACCCAGCTCTCTGAGAACCACCCCGTCCCGGGCTCGTGGCTGGTCTGCCAGGCCTCACCTCCTGGGTACTGGTGGCCAAGAGACAGCAGGGCATGGAGGCCTGGGCTGGGCCAAGATGTGGGCTGTGGAGTATACTGTGACTTTCCTTCTCTGAGAGCCTGATGAGCCTCTCTGATCCTTGCCCACCCCCCCCCCCCCAGAAGGCCAGGTCACTCCAACAAACTTTAGAAGGAAGGAGGACCGAGCCTATTGAAGGTGGGGGTGGCAGTCTGGCTCTGTGAGACCCAGGTCATTTCAGGGCCTGGAGGTGGCCAGGGCTCCCTCTAGCATCTCTGCTGTCCTCCGTGCTCCCAATTTGGGTTTGCTCACAGCACAGCCCTCCCGGGGGAGCCCTGATGCCCTTCGTGGGAGAGGCCAGTCCAGCCCTTGCAAGGAAGACACCTTTCCCACACCTCGGGCTGCTCCCTGCTTTCCTTCCTGACCGTAGGGCGGGGGAGGTGCTGAACATAGAGCGTTCCAGAACTCTAGGAACAGGGCCACCCTTCCTTTAGGCCACAGGCCTCGGTCCCAGCCACGGCCCAGCCCGTGGGACGCCTCTGCTGGACACACTGCTGAAACCTGCCCAGTGGCCCCCACGTCCGGCCCTCACCCCCACTGCTCCCTGCCACAGAGAGGGGGCGGCTCCGGGAGCTCCGGGTCGGCCTGTGCCCAGTAGGACCTACTGCCCGTGTGCGACTCTGTCGTTCGTGTTTTCTTCTGTAAGTCCCACTTTTAAAACAATTTGTTTATTTAAATTCTAGTTAGTTAACGTGACTGTGTTTAACCGACGGAGCGAATGGGTCCCTGTGTGTGAAGGGATGCCTGTGTCCCAGGGCAGTTGGTTAGTCCCTGTGTGTGTCTGACCTTGTGTGTGAGAGAATGGCTGTTAAATCCCCTGCTCCCTTCTATGACGGTGTGTGTTTGGCTGCACATGTGCACGCCCGTTGCCCTCCTTCTTTTGCCCCCATGCTCAG
The DNA here is from genome assembly GCF_022079265.1 of Lynx rufus. Classification (NCBI taxonomy): domain Eukaryota; kingdom Metazoa; phylum Chordata; class Mammalia; order Carnivora; family Felidae; genus Lynx; species Lynx rufus. The sequence continues at coordinate 6,044,199 of NW_025814867.1, read as the reverse complement.
CGAAATCCCGTGTCCTCATCCCTCACTTCCTGGCCTCAGACTGTCCCCTCCGTGCACTCTGCGTGGCCTTTGTTCCGGAAGTCCCTGGAAATTTCTCTTTCCAGTGCCTGCTCTTGTCACAGCCGGTGGTTGGTTCATCGTATCCTCCTACTGCCCAGGGACCCCACGGACCACCCCTTCCTCTGGAAACAGCACACAGACTCAGTGTTCTACCCCCCTCACTGGCCACTCTGCCCTCTCCGTCGGGACCTTCAAATGTCAGCAGGCACACAACTCGGGCCTTAGCTCCCGTGTCTTTTCTATTTTCTTCCAAGTTCCAGTTCCCAGGCTGTAAGTACCAGGGAAACGTTAGTGTCTCTTCCGACACCGACTCCCGCTCCTCCCGTCCCCCACCTGTCTTGTCACACGTCTCCTGGCAGGTCGGACCTCACACGTGACATCCATCCTCTGCTTCAAACCTTCCAGTGGCTTCCCTAAACAAAGCCCCGAGTTGCCTGTCCCTCTGGCTGCCTCTCCATTCACTCGCCCCATCGCTCACTGTGTTGAAGCTACACATTTCTCATTGTCCCTTGAGACACCAACCTCATTCTCGTCTCTGGGCTTTTGTACTTGGTGTTACCTCTGCCAGCAGCCTCTCCCCTAACCCTTCCCTCGGCTCCTTTTCTGCCTTCTGGCCTCAACCCAAAATGACACTTCCCCAGAGGGGCCTTCCCTGACCATGTTAGCTAAAGCAGCCGCCTTCTTCTCAGCCGCCTGCCACGTTCCTCATCTTCCTAGCGCTTCCAGAAGCGGATCACCTTACTGACTGGGCTCTTGTTCAGCGTCGCGGTCCCCAGTTGCAGTGGGAGGTCCAGGGGGCAGCGCTTTGCCCGCTGCCGTGGCCGGCATTTCGAATGGTGCCTGGCGCACCATAGCTGCTTAATAAATCTTTGTTGACGTCTCCTGAGTCTCTGCCCTGATCACCTGGATCCTTTGCTGGGCCCCTGCCTGAAGCAGAGGCCTGGAGTTGAGCTTTCCCCGGAAGTCGGGTTCCACTCCCAGCCCAAGGGCCCGTGGGCTGCGGGATTCTGGACCCACTCCTCAGGCTTTTTCTGAGCTGACGTGTCCTCCTGTGAGAAGGCATCTCTCTCTCTCTCTCTGTCTCTCTTCTGGGATTATCTCCGAAGGCCAGGCGGAAGGCTAAGCCAGCTCAGCTATAATATTGACAAAGGGGTAGGTGTGGCCCGCGGTGGGCGGGGCAGACGCGGGAAGCCGGCCACGCCCCTTCCGGCCTCGCCCCCAGGATCGCGGCGCTCTGGTTGTCCAGTGGCTGTCCCAGGTCTCATCAGAGTCCCCTCCCAGACAGATGCTCCTCGTGGAGACCAGGTCCTGCAGGCGGTGCGCCCCTCCGGAGTTCAGACGAGGCGTGGGGGGCGCCCCCACGGGGGAGCAGATGGGGCGTGGGGTGGGACTGCCTGGGGTCTGAGTCCCACTACCTGAAAACATCCGGACCCCACGCCTTTCAGGAGAGCAGCCCACGTGGGCCCCTACATCTGGTTACAGGTCACGGAGGAGCAGTGACACCGTCACCAGGGCCCAGGAGCCACTCTTCGGAGGGCCCGGTGGTGGGAACCGCTAGGGACCGAGGAAGGGGGGCGGTCTGTCGCTGTGCCCTCAGGGCCACCATTCTGATGGGCCTAATGGAGCCCGAGGATAGCCCCCAAAAGAGCCCTGGGTCCCTGCATTCAAGGAGGTGTCGCTGCTTTGCGTTCCCGCGGCTCCGGCTGTGTGACTATGTGACTGTCCAGCCATGCCCCATCAAGGCACCGCTAGGACCAGGATAGGGGGCTGGGAAGTGGCAAGGCCCAGTTAGGTTGGTGGGCATATTCACTCTGCTCCCCACCTCAGTGTAAAAGCAGGGAGCTGCGGGCCATGTGTGGCTCTTAGGAGCCCCTCCCCACCCCTGCCTCGGGAAAGGCTCCCAGTGCCCCGTGGGGTTTTCTTTGTAATTTTCTGGGTTTCCTGACCTTTTAGCAATGACCACGTATGGCTGATCCTTCCGGTAAAGCAACACGTGCCATTTCCTCTAAGCCCCGTCCGTAACTCCTTTGCTGTATCTGGGTGTCAGGCCTGAGACAGCGTGGGGGACTTTTCTTTCCTTAGGCCTTGCTGAAACTTTGAGTCTTCTGGGGCACTTGAAGACACGATGCCCACTCTCGGGGGGTTGGGCCTCAGGTGATTGTAATGGGGAGCCAGAGCCGAGAATCACTGGGCTGAGAGATGGGGCCGTAATGGGAGTCTGGGACGGAAAACCCTGGAGCCCACATACCCTCCTCCTGAGTGCTGGAGGGTCCGGTATGTTCTCCTTGAGATCAGGCTGGTGGCCATGCCAACTGGTGGCTCTGGGCCTTGAGCAGCCTGTTGGCCCCCGGGCAGCCCCAGCACGGGAGGTCCGCCCTGTACGCATCCCAGTCATTCCGAGGACTCTGCCCCAAGCCCCCGGGGCATCCCCCATCCGCCAGCTCAACAGGCTGTCTTCCTAGGCTGGCTTTTCCCGGCTACTCCTCCCCTCCCCTCCTTGCCTCCCTGCCCATTCTTTGGTCCTCGAATACGTGCTCAAACAAGAAAACATCAGGAGGAAAATCTCAGCCTGCCCACGTCCCAAATAAGTGACCCTTGATGACGTATGATTCCTTCCCCCCATCCAGAGGATCTACGGACGTTCGCGGGGGCACCTCAGCTTCAGGGGCTGCCATAACTCTCAGCTATTTGTGTGTTTGGCTGTACACGGAGGTGGGAAGCAGTTGTGGGTACGGGGGCGATGCCAGAGAGGGCAAGAGGAGGGAAAGCTGGGGTGACTTCTCTGGCCGGACACTTTCCCCACTGGACAGGGCACGGGGCGGGGGGGGGGCATGGCACAGACTGGCTGTGGGGGATTCGGGGGTTTTGTCTTTGGTAAATACGTTTCCTGGGCCGACCCACACGCTGTGTACTATGTGGTTTGGGATGAGTGTATGTGCCCGGTGGAAGCCTGTGACCGAACGACTGTGGAGCAGTTTCCCTGGCCTCAGTTTTCTCATCCACCGAAATGGGTGAGACCCAATGAGACTGTTGCCACCGGTGTCTTTTGCTATCTGAATCAGGGAGCTCTATGAAGAAACAGTCCCGAGAGTGGTGTGGCCATGCCCTGGCTCTGCCGCGACTCCCCGGCAGAGGGGCACTGGCTGCCCCTCTCACCTTCGTGCACAGAGGGGCTGAGGGCAGGGCCTGGAGGGTGTCCCACTGGGGGGACGCGGTCTTGAATAGCCTTACTCTTTCTATCCCTTGCTGTGCTCCAGCTGGCAATCCCAGCACCTCAGGCAGCGCGCCCAAGGGCTCTGGGTTTAGGGTACCTTACTCCACACACAACGCTGGTGGCGCCGACGGGGCGCCCGGGGAGGGGGGGGTGCTGTGGTTCTCTCTGCGTGTGGAAGCCGGGAGCCACAGGGGGAGCCACACTGCTTCCGACTGGGGAGACGCCACCAGGGGGCTTAACACTGGGCGGGACAGTTTTCCAGCCTCCCCTGGGGTCATGGTGCACGGCCCCTGGGGCTGCTGCAGCCCGCCCCCTCCCCCCCCCCCCCCCCCGCCCCGGTCTGCCCAAGCTGGGGCCCCAGGAGCCCCGAGGCGCTGGCTTGAGGCCGCGCAGGGGGAGGGAACAGAGGGGGAAGAGACGCCGGCGCCGGAGAAGCAGTCCATCCACAAGAGGGCGCAGTTTCACGTGTTTATTTTTGGCAGGAAGGAAATCATTGCAAACCTCTCGACCGACAAGGCTCGCCCCTGGAAACGTGCACATTCCACATGTAGTATTTCCCAAGTAACGCTGGCTTGTTTATCACATTCAAATGTCCAACAGAAATCCACGACTACCCAGGCACCAGAATCTCCACTACGGGTGGGGGGAGGGGGGTGTTAGTCTGCAGAGAAGCTCCCTGGAGAACGAACAGGAACGGACCCCATCAAATTTACAGCGAGAGAGGAGCAGAGGCAGCCAGTGGCTTTTGCTCGGGTAACTGCAAGCACGTCAAGCCATCCACTCTCTTCTCGAACCCTGGCATGCCAACTGCCCATCACAGCACCTTTAAAAGCAGAGGCACAAACGTCACGAGTGTTTGACCCTATAGGGCTGTGTGGTTCTAGATTTTATCAGAGGGCCGTCTTTAAAAATAGAGGGTCTTCGATGTTGCCAGGTTATATAGACTTACAGATTTCTTTTTCCAGACCAGCAGTTCAAATGCTGCAACCATGACAAGTCAGTGTCATTAGGGCCTCACGTCTCCAAAGTCACCTCATCAAAACTGCACTGTGTCAAAGGAGCTTCCCCACCAACCATGGGTTGTGACAAGTGGTGTTCCTCCTTGGGATACAGATACATGGTTTACAAACAGCTAATGTGTGAAACCGCAGACCAGCACGGAGGATTCCCGAACAACGGAAGGCAGAGCAGTGACAACCTCGGATGCCTGGGCACCTCCACTCAAGGCCCGGCCAGAGACGGCATAACATCACCGGGGCGGAGTCCACAACCCAACATATCTCGTCCCAGATCTTAATGTAAAAAATACTTGTCCAGGAGACTATATATTAACCTGGTACCAAAAGGGCCGTGGAGACTCAGGAGGTCGGGTTTCTCTTTTGGTTGAAGAGTTGGGGCGGGGGGGGGGGGGTGGGTATTTTGGTAATATGGGAAGCAATATGGCACAGAGAAATAGCTAATAGGGTTCATTAGGTTTTAAAGCCCACAATTTAATAAAAGGTAATAATTAAAAACAATACCCGTATTTACCTTAAAAAACATAAACCCCAAACATTCATCTCATTTCTTGGCCTTATGTTAGAATTCTATTGCTTCATTTACATGTAGATGATTAAAAATATAGAGAGAGATCTAGATATTCTGGTTATGTACACAAAGCAGAATCGAGGGTTAAAACAAAAATGGAATTTTGGAGTGTGGTCGAATAAGGTGCACAGAATCCAGAACCCTCGGGGGGGGGGTCTGCTGGCCCCCCCCTCCCCGAGACACTCTGTGTCCTGTGATGGCAGGAACCGGGCTCCATCCCCCACAATCGTGCAATGGTGCTCACGGTTTCAAGAACTACTAGGTGCAGTGTTTGGCTCAAGCTTGCCAGTGTCTTCACTCCGTCTCTGAGAAGTGGGACACTGTTCCTAGGTCCGATTCCCCTGAAATACTCTAGAACTTCGTCCTCTCTGCCGCCTGTTCCAGAGAAGACCTCATGGTGCCAGCAAAGAGGGCATGGCTGAGGGTCTGGGGCTCTCACCAGGACCGATTTCTGTGTGGATTGCAACACACGACAGACACTGGACTGCAACATTCGAGACATTTAAGGCAGCGGGTTGACTTAATGACTAGTTTTCCAGATCAAGGGTTATGGCGTGTGCAGATCCACCATGGAACTGCCGTGGTCTGTGCTGATGCGAGCAAGGGGCTGTTTCTACTTTAACTGGCATGTGGGTTACTGGATTCTGCACACTCAGAAAGCTGGGGGACCCGGTCACCCCCGAATACTTATTTCTCTTCTGAATGCACGGCAGTCCGCGGCCCAAAGTGCTGTTGGGAGGACACGATTGGCAGCTGGCTTCGTTATCTTGTGAACGAAAGCGAGAACAAAATTTTACTTCGACCCCCATTTCCACACTTGCTAGCGCCAGTCGCTTCCACCAGAACTCTGGCGGAGGCCCAACCCACAGAGGACTAAGGCAATGGTGCCGACACGAAAGGGTTCTTCTAAATTACTTTTAAGAGCAATACTTTATAGACTGTCTTGTCACTGGGAAAGGCTGCAGAGGAAGCCCCGGCCCGGGGAGGGCACCCTTCCTCTCCCTGGCTCGGGGCGAGGGGTTCCACCTCTGGACAGGTTTCCCCAACCCCAGGCTGTGCTTCAAAAGAGAAGACCAAGAGGGGACTTGGGCCACGTCAGCGGGGTGGCTGGGGGAGGCCACGGGTTCTCGAGAGAGAACGGTCGGCTCGTCACGGTCTCTGATGTCGACTGCAGTCGGAAACCAACACCACGCCCGTGTGGCGCGCTGGCCCCTTTGTCTTTGCTCCCTTCTGAACTCCCATGGCCAGAGCCGGGCAAGGGGGACTCTTGGTGCAGTCCTGCGGTGGGGCGGGACACCTACGTTTCTGACCCTGTCCGAGTCTGCAGCTTAGCAGTGAGCAGATTCTGAGCATAGGCACAGTGGCAAAGAACAGTGTAACAGCCGCTGGTCAATTCCTTTTGGTGGCAGCGCAATAGCAGCAAAGAAAATTCCCAAACAGCTCCGTATGTATCCAGCTTTTGGAAAGGAAAACATTTTTTAAAAAATCAATAAACAGGTTGTTTTTTTTTTTTTTTTTAAATATCCAAGGGTTTCAGAGTTTCTGGTAACTGCTCTACCCAGAACGACGACGACACAACAGAAAACACACAGGAGTACGGCAGTCGTGTGGGAGCAGAAGTGACGATGCCACTTTTCAAGGGGGCAGACTGGGACCTCAAGACAAACGTGTCCCCATCAGAAACAATAGCAATAACATAAAAGAAGCTGTCGTTCCCTAAAGGGCTGAGCCGCACAACTGCAGATACATTCCAAACTGGGTCAGTAACGAATGGAGGCACCGCCGTGGTCGTGGTCGCCGCGACTCCTGTCGGGAGCCCGGCCCTACAACATGCCACAGGGCGTCTGAGCGGTCACACCTGTTGGGAGACAGGCTTCTATGACTCACCTCCAGCCCTAGCCGCCCCGCCCCCCCCAGGTTCTAGAAAATTGTCGTAGTTGTCTTCTTAGAGAATCTAAGACAATAAAAGACTAAAAGATGTCTGGAAATATGTTGTGTAGAAAAATTAACTCTCAGCTTAAAATAACATTCAAAAAGGCACTTCATCCTGTAGGAAAGAGATTCTGAGTTGGGTCAGCTGCTCCGAGCTGGGATAGAAAGGGACCGGTTGTCTGCTTGGAAGGGGGGATGGGCAGTTGAAAGGAAGTCCGATAGATATCAAGCTTTTTCTTTTTTTTTTTTTTTCCATTTTTTTCTTTTTGGTATGTTTTAAGAAAAGCAAATACCGTAAAATGCATGTCCCTTTATGAAATCTGTTAAAAGAGTTCATCTTAAAATAGTGTTTCTGTTCTTAAAAAATAAAACAGGTAGGTATGGCCACTTTGACCTCGCGGCCTGGAGGACGGAGTGTCCTCGCTCCAGGCAGGTCCCCGAGGCCGAGGTCCCGGAGCGCACGGGCGGGGCGGGCGGAGGCCGGCGCTACCTGTCACAGAGTCTGTGCAGCATGCTGTACACGTCGTCTTCCCGGCTCAAGCCCTCGAAGAAGGGGATGAGGTCCAGCAGCTCTGTGTCCGTCATGTCATCGAACCAGGACTGCACGGGCACCTGGAAGACAGGGTGTGGAGGGGGCAGCTGAACCGTGCCCGGCACCGGGGGCAGCTCCTAGCCCGACTGGTGCCCGCACATTTAGCATTTTCTCTGGTAAGGAGGACGGGTGTCTAAAAAGCATCATCGTCACCATCTTGTTTGTTCTCTCCCGTCCCAACTAAGGTGGGTCCAGAGCTACCTGGTTGAGGAAGAAGGCAGAGTTCAGCGGGTTTGCTTTTCAAGTGAAGTGTAAATGTCAGTGTGCGTGCGTCCGCTTGTTTTGCTCTCCTGCCACAGAAAAGGTGGCCACGGCGCGGAGCGTATGAGAGCTGGCCTTGCCACCTGCCAGTTTCAAAAGCTCTTTCCACTGCGTCCAACAGCTCCTTACCCCTCAGAGCACTTGGAGCCACAGCTACCTGCCGGCCACCGACACCACGGAGCCCACAAACCGGGCACGGCGAGGCTTCCGATTGTGCCGCACAGCCAAAAGCAGAGAATTTCCTCCCATCCTTAGCAGCGATCGGTTAAAAGGAGAAGTATAAAATTTCAGGACAGTCTGAGCTCTGGGCACAGACAGGATTTTCCCTTAGTTTCAGACGTGGGGGGTGGTGGTGGTAATGGGTAGCAGCCAGTGGTGCAAAAGAAGAGATGTAAAAAGGAATTTGGGGAAAGCGAAGGAGTTCACAAAAGTAACATTTTGGGCCCTTTGAAGGACTGCTCAGAAACGAAACGATTCATTGTATAATTAAAAAATAGGGGTGCCTGGGTGGCTCAGTCGGATAAGCATCCAACTTGGTTTCAGCTCAGGTCATGATCTCACGGTTCGTGGGACTGAGCCCCACATTGGGCTCTGTGCTGACAGCCTGGAGCCTGCTTGGGATTCTCTTTCTTTCTCTTTATGCCCCTCCCCCACTTGTGTTTTCTCTCTCTCTCTCTCTCTCTCAAAATAAAAAAAATATATAAACAAGGTAAGGATTAACAAAAAAATGACTACTCCTAGGGGAAGGGCAAGAAAGAGGGAGAAGGCAGACATGGACACAAGACTTCTCCAAATTTATCTCTGTTGGTAGCTTTGATGTTGGAATCATGGAAATGTGTTACATAATTGAAATAAAATTAAACCATTAAGAAAAGAAAGCAATAAAAAATGAACCCAAGGTGCATATAAACTTGGTGACATAACCACACCGAGAATTATTTCAAGTGATTTTAAAACGTAGTGTTCTGTCCGTACACTTCTCAAAGACACCCTAAGTGCGTGCAATTGTCTTAGTAGTGGTAATAATATTAGTACTCTATTTGGAAACTATTAAACATATACTATAGAATAAGTCAAATATGTAATGAAGTGTTAATATATTTAGGAACCCAGAATTTCAGCACAAGAGAAGGAGATACAAATACAAAAATAAAACCAAAGAAACTAAATAAAAACTGTTATAACACTGAACTGGAAAAACAATATGAATTTATGATTTAATTTTAATTCTAAAAATATATATATGTTAGCTCTGTCTAGTATAAAAGGCCAGAAGCAAAGGACATCTCAGCAACAATGAGAGTCCATCCAAACTGTGGTCTCTCAATACCATTCCCACTAATAGGAACAAGGCTCTACAGAAAAGTGGTTGATTCCAGGGTGGAGGTAAGAAACGGACAAGACGAGCCTGGAATATCTTGCTGCACCACAAGCGGGAAGCTTTCAAAGACTATTGTTATTTGAAGGGATGTCCGCTGTCCAAAGGTGAACGAACATTTGAGCATACAAAAGAATAATAAATGTATTAAGTTATAACAATGAAAAATGCTTGAGTTCATCATAATGCCCCCCTCCCCCAAAATTCACTGGCTACTTTTGGAAGCTGCTAGGCCATCGACTCATTACTCTGAAGATTAAAGAATTAAAGAAAAAGAACCAAGACATTACCCTGACTTCCCGATTCAAACATTCAAACTGAATTTAGGGTAATCAAGTAGTCGACGAGGGCAAATTCGATTTAAACAAAAAAAGGGGGGGGGGAGTGCTGGCCAACACATGTGGAAAGAATGATAGAATTTAGAAATCGCCATTTCGCAATTCTTAATGAAATAGTTGATGTAGGCAATGATCATCAACGACCGCTCAATTTCTGGGTCAAAGGTTGATGGGAAATTTAAAAACAGTAGGATCAGGCTAACAACACCTGACTCCAAAGATCAATTTGAAGTCTTTAAAAGTGGGACAGCCCGACATGATATGCCTCCTGATGTGATAGCATACTAAGTACACAATACCACCTGTGATGTGTTCTTGAAAAAACAAAACCGAACCTGCACTGAATCAGGCAGTCGTGCTCTAAGTACTTGTTCAAGGGAAACATGGGAAAACAGCACGAGGCTGCAACTAGACAAATCCAGAAGAGAGGACATTTCTGCAAGACAAATAACTAGACTTTCTTCAACCAGTAAACAGGACGGAAGAAAAAGGGAGAGGGGAGGGAGAATTATTAAGATTATACGCATTATTAACCAAAGCAGTGCACGGACCTTGCTTGGTTCTGATTCAAACCGTCCAAATGCAGGACATTTCGAGATGATAAGGAAAACATGAACACAGTCTGGATATTAGAGAGTATTAAGAAACTGTTAGCTCTGTCAGATGGGATAATGGAATTGTGATTGTATTAAGAAGTAATCCTTATCTGTTAAGAGACACATGACAGAATGCATTACGATGAATTTGATTAACTCACTATAATGAATGCATGTAAATATAATAAATTTGGAACGTTTACTCAAATAATCATTACTCACTAACTGAATCTAGCTTGAACTCAGTTCTTTGCTATATGGGGAGCCACAGAGCTCTGGATTCAAGGAAAGGACGCTGGGGGGGGGGGTCTTTTGTTTAGTGTGAGAAGCCCAGGCTCGGGAGGAAGCCTGCTCTCCGGGAAAGGCTGCCTGAGCTGAGGGCCAGTGTGGCGGTCCTGCCGATGGCTGGCAGTCACCAGCGGGGTTGGCTGACCTCCCTTTCCCTGGAAACGTAGGACGGGAGGTGGGAGAGCATGTCTCTCTTGCTTGGACAGTCATGCTGCACTGGGGACTGTCACACTCCGGGGAGTTTCAGGTAGGAGATGTCCCCACTGTACACTTTTCAGACATCATTGTGAGGTGGGAAAGCTTGGCAGGCTTGTCTGAAGGCCTTTATCGAGGTGTTTCATTCATTCTTGTTTAAGAACGTCTTCTGCTGAAGAGGTAGCCAGGCCTTTTGAGTCTACGGGAGCCATGAGCCAGCTCCAGGAGGTTCGCGACGGAACCCTTCTCAGGAACAACATTAACAACGCTAAGATGCAGCCCCACTGAGCACTCACCCATCACAGGCACTGTTCCAAGTGCTTTCCACGCTCTGCCACGCTCGATCCTCCAACCCTCCTATGGGTCAGCACCCCCAGAATTCCCATTTGGTGGACGAGGCAACTAAGGCTCAGTGAGGTGAACGAACTGGGTCAGTGTCATGCAACTGCTAAGTGGCAGAGCTGGGGTTTCACCAAGGCCAGGCCAAGAGAGCTGGTGCAGATGCTTGAGAGCAGGAAGGCGAAGCTGGCCGGCCCCCCCCCGTGCTCTTCCCCGGGGCTACTTACTGCGTTCTCAGGATGGAAGATGTAGGAGGCCGGAGAATTGTCCACGATGATCACTTTGCTCAGCTCCCGGCCCAGGCGACTCAGGTCTTTCACGTAGTTGCCACGATGGAAGACGCACGATTCTCTGAAGAGCCGGGCCCGGAACACGCCCCAGCGGTCCAGCAGGTCGGCCACGGGGTCTGCGTACTGGAAAGCAGGAGTCGTGGTGAAGGCCGGGCGCCTGGAAGAGCCCAGAGACCTGCCCTACTGCAGCAAGATCCACATTACTTTTCCAGACAGGGGTTTACATAACTGGACATGTTTTAGGATCCTGCTCGCTTTCCTCTCCATGTGTGTAAGACAGCCTGGCTGCTTCACCTTCTCTCACTCCTCATATCCAGTCCGTCAGAAGTTCTTGGCGGTTCCGCCACCGAGAGTATCTTGAATCCACCTGCATCTGTGTGTATGCCGCCTGGCTCCCGGTGTGTGTAACCTCTGCCTGGGCCAGCTGCGCGAGCCTCTCAAAGGGCCTGCCCGCTCCCCCTTGCGTCTCCTTTGCAGCCCACGCAGCTGCTCCTCTCATGTCCCATCACCCCTGCTTACGACACCCCGCCGCGGACCCACTGGCCCTGGAGTAAGGCCCGCACTCCTCGGGGCCTGCCCTGTCCCGCACGGCCACGGCTACGTGACGCGTGCCCCCGCTCAGCTCCAGCTCGTCACCCGAGCCGCACTGGCCTTGAACGTGGTCAGAACCCCTGCACCAGTGCTCCCTCTGCACGCAACATTCCCTCCTCAGGTCTCTGCACAAACTTCTCCTTCTGTCCTTTCGCCTTTCGGGTCTTGGCTTTCCTTACCACCCAGGTAGAGCCACCTATACCTCCCTTTCTGGCTACCGGGGTCTCACGGTGGCTTCCTTCACAGAGCTCACCACCCCCAGGGATTACCGGATTTTCTCTTCTCTGGCCGGAGCGCAGGCCTTGTCTGCGTGTTCACCAGGATGTCCCGGGCACCTTGCACCGTGCCCACCTCATGGTAGGGGCTCAGTAAACACTAGTTTTGTCACCGAACGAATGAGTAGACTCTGCATTTGGCTTGTGTGGCATGAGGCCGCACTGCCTCCTACACGTGCTCTCTGAGGAGCTGGGCCAGACCAGCACCAGCACAGGGACGGTGCCCAGACACCCACTTCTGTTTACTTGAAGCCCAGGAGGTTTTTTTTCAACTCTGTTTTGCTTTTTCAGTGAGAGAGAGAGAGAGAGAGAGAGAGAGAGAGAGAGAGAGAGAGGGAGAAGGGGAAAGAGAGAATCCCAAGCAGGCTCTATGCTCAGTATAGAGCCTGATGCGGGGCTCAGTTCCACCATCCCGGGATCACGGCCTGAGCCGAAATCAAGAGTCAGAAACTCAACTGACTGAGTCACCCAGGTGCCCCGCAGAGCCCACGAGTTTTATGGGAGGGAGTGTGGGGCTCACCGTATTTGGCCTTTTCTCATGGCCTGGGGGATTTTCCCAAAGCAAGCTGAACCGGATAAAGAAATAAAGAGGTCATCCCTGAGGGAAAATCTTCATAAGTGAAGATGTCGAAAAGACGGGGTTCCCACTGAGTGGCTGGGGCTGGAAGTGAAAGAGAGGTGACAGCACAAAGACCAGCAACTCTGCCAGGGAGGCAGGAAGTACCCGGAATGCACAGCAGCCCCCGGGGTGCAGAGAAATGCCAGCATGCTGCAGGATGTGGGGCTACGGGCCTACGGGCAGCAGCTCTAACTCTGTGGCAATGTCCTCCTTTCCCCAGACACATCCCGAGGGGACAGAGTCCAGGAGCAGGCCATTTCCTGGTGACCAGGCAGGCACTGCAGTTTTCCGCTGGAAAGGGCAGTACCCACCGGTACTAGGAGGCTGACTCTAGGTGGAAATAGTGATTAATTTCCGCATAATTGTGAACACTGGCGGTGGCATACATCCTTCAAGAGAACGTCTGAGTCTGGGGGCTCCAGGCCTTAGAGGTAGATGTGGAGAATGTAAGCTTCATGAGGGCAGGGGCTTTGTCTCCTTTGTTCTCTGCCGTATCCCCAGTGCCTAGTACAGAGCCCGACACACAGGAGGTTCTAAGCAAGTATCTGTTGGGTGAACGAATCAAAAAGGAAACTTAGATGAGGAAACAGACATAGAAGGGCTCTGACATCAGCTCAGGGCTCCTGTGGGTTTCTGGGCTGTGGGCCAGGAGGTCCACGGCACCAATGGTGCTGGCTGGGAGCTGAGCCCAGAGCCAAGAACCGGGGAGCGCCCACCTGTCTGCAGAGCTTGTGCATCAGGGAGGAAAGGGCCGGAAGGCTGCACTTGGGAGCCGACTCAGCTGAGCCAGGCTGGAGTAGCAGTGAGGGAAGGGCTGGAGAGACAGGTGGATGCGCAGGTGGGAGACGTCCAGGAAGAGACTGAACAAGGATGTTTAAGCGCTGGCGGCTACTGCCGAGAAAGAGTGTTTCAATTTTGCCAGCTTCCCCCCCAAACGCCCTCCTAACCCCCACCCCCCAATTCTTAATCTACCACACCGGTGCCATCTTCCTGTTTGTTATTTCTGCAGTTGTCACTTCAGGCTCCTCGGGGCCCCAGAGCCCCGCCAGGAGACCCATCCACGCTACGGTTCGTCTTGGTGCCATTCATGGGAAAGAGCGCCCGCTGGGGAAGATTATGTCTTCCCCGAGGCCATGCTCTTTTTAGTAGGCCAAAGTGAGGCCTAGCTTTTGGATTCCCTTTCTACCGAGCTCATGCCCTAAGGCCTGCCAATGAGTCTGGCAGAACGTTGTGCAGGTGGGGCTCCCTCTCATCTCAGCCGTGACTGAGACATGATTCAGACCAGGAATGCCCCGTCTGGCAAAGCGGTATGTCTGGGCACCTGGGGTCAGAGTCCCCAGCACGCAGAGGAGAAGGGAGCCACCCCGAGCCAGGACATTGTAGGGGGTGGGGAAGGGGAGAGTCCTTGCAGCAGGTCTGGAGATGAGCAGATTGCTAACCTGCGCCCCACAAAGCTCATCTCTGGGGCCACTTCAGAGTCCCCAAGGTGCCCACGGGGACGCTGGTGGTGCCACCAACAAATGATGGCGCTGGCCCCATCAGAGTCAGGATTTGAGGGGTGGTCACGGCAAGGATCTCCTCCGAGGAGTGGGGCCCGCCCTCTCCACCTGAGGCACAGCACCTCAGCATACCTGTGAAAGGGCAGACATAACCATACGGGGGTGGGGGGGGTCGTCCTATGCACCTGCTACTTCCTTTAAACAGTGGGGAAGGGCAAAGAAACCACTCTCTTTGGTTAGAGCCAGTGTAGACGCTGGGTCAAAGATTCATACCAAGCTATAAGGCCAAAACATGTGGATTATTTTGTCACCATTAATAATTATGATAATTAAACCCTGAGCACCAGGAGACTTACCGCGTGACAGTGCCCGCAGGGCCTATGGAGCACAACAGTGCTCCAGGAACGTTTGCTGAATGAGTCAAGCACGACGCTCTGCCCTTTACAAGTATTATTTCATTTGATCCACCCCATGTGGTAGAGGAAATCATCCCCAATTTCTAGAAGAAATGGAGTCAAGACAAGTGAAGTCACTTGTCCGAGATCACACGGCTCACTAGGGCAGTCAGAACCCTCCTCTGGCCCGTGCATGTGGCTAAGTCTTGGACACTTATCCTTCCCCAAACCTGTGTAAGCCAAAGGAGGACGCAAAGGCTTGAGCCCCTAGCAAGGGTCTGCCAGTCAACAGCCGAGGGGCAGATGCCCTTTCCCAGTTACACGCGACACACTGATTTCCTGGTCTGTGGACATCCAGCTTGAGGCGGCTGCAGGCAGCAACTTCACGGAGCATTTGTTCCAAAGGCTCCCTGTCACCATGGTAATAACCCAGAAGCCTTTCAGGCTGGCGCTGTGCACGTGGCCTGCATCCATCCCATCTGGGGTGGGAAACTGTCACCATGGAAACAGCTTCCCACACCTTAACAGAGGGCTGCCTGGCAGACAGGGGGTCAGGGTGGAGGGGCTGGGGGAGCCCAGCTGGGGGCAGGACGTACCTTGGCCAAGCTGGCAGTAAAGAGCACACACTCAAAGAGCTGGCCCATCCTCTGGAGGAACTCATCCACGTGGGGCCGCTTCAGCACATACACCTGCAACGGCAGCAAACAGCAGGCTGGTCAGTCATGGCAGCTGCTGGGGTGGCCTGGGCCCAACACCCACGTAGGAGGAATTCCTTAAAAGGGAACTGCTTGCTGTCCCCAGCTCTATGGGTGGGGGGGACACCCCAACTGTATGAGGGCTACACAGTCAGATGCGGCACGTTAGGCCACACACACACTCCTCGGACCGGGCTCCCGGTCTGAGTCTGGTGCACCCTCCGCTGAAGAGGGAAAGGGAAGCTGACCGCGGTACTGGGGGTCTCAGGGATTTTCAGAACCAGTAAGTAGAAGGGTTGTGCCGTGTTTGTGCGAAACGGCTCCTTCTCTCACCCGTGTTTCTCAGTACGTGTTGTGGGTCAGGCCCTATGTGGACACAGGCTACAGCCCAGGGGCCATCCATTCAGACGTCCGGGCCCGACCCAATGTCTGGCAGCTCTGGGACAAGCGGCCACCTCGTACCCTCGACTGGAACCCCTCTCTCGCCAGAAAGGCCTGGGGTGGGAGCGCAGGCCCAGCAAAGAGGCGAGAGGTGCCTTCCCTGTCAGTGTGGGAAGCCATCCACTTGACGCCACAAAGGTGACTCTACTTGAGCTCGGTACAGAAATAGACTTTGGGGGACGTGACGCCAGCCTACTCCCAGGGCCCCATCAGGAGGGGCCTCCAGGCAGAGGGGGGCAAAGAAGAGGCTTTCCTGGAGTGGCTGGGTGGCTCTGTGCTCCTGACTGGGGAACCTGAACAAATCTGAGGAGACCAGGGAAATGGGAGACAAGGCAAAGCTGGTGAGAGAAGATAGGGAAGGTGGGAGGAGGGAAGAACTAATTAAAACTTGAATAAATTCCATGTGAAATTAGCCACTTCCCTAAAATAAATCAAACTTATTAAAATTCAATTCAGCTCATATTCACGGAGCCCCAGCTCTGTGCTCAGCCTGAAGAAGTTACAAAAATGAACAAAACACAGGCCTTGCCCTTGAAGAGCTCACAGTCTAGAGCAGATACAAATAAGAACAAATCAAAATGAGCATGCATGTCCAAGTTGTAGTAGAGAGATAAATTAAGGACAACGAACTCCCCTCTCAAGGGGAAGGAATCACAGAAGGTAACATCTGGCCTGGGCCTTGCAGGATGAACAAGAGTTCACCAGGCGGGTAAGGATGAGAAGCAAGCTTCCAGGCAGAGGAAGCGGTAGGAGCATGAGACCTGGCCTGAAAGTACCTGGGTGTGAGAGCAAGGCCAGAGCCCTTCGTGACCAGCCCTTTAGAGACGGGGGATCGACGAAGGGGCTAAAGAGGAAGTGTGAAAGGCAGGTCAGGGGGAGCACATGTGAGGCCGTGAACGGCAGATGTTGCCAGCCATCTGTCCCACGGAGTCACAGAGGGGGGACGGGGCTCTGTGACACACAGGGGATGCGTGCATGGCAGAAGAATTCTGCACAGAGCCAGGACTCGGTGGGACACTTGTGGCCCACTGAGAGACTGGGGTAAGCACGGTCTGTGGCCGCGGGTGGGGTGAAGGGCCAGAGGCCTGGCGGGGGTGCCAGCAGGGCTGGGAGGAGCTGGGAGGCTGGGGTGGGGCTGGGGCAGGGCTTGTGGCTGCAGTAGCTCCAGGCCCCTGCTTTGTCCATGAGGCTCCTCGGTGCCGGGAATGGGTGCGGCCCGTGGTCCTCAGTCTCCTCGGGAATGCTGCTTGGAAAGCAAGCTTTGCTACATGCAGAGGGCAGGAGACTGATTTGGGAACTCTGGTGTTGGTGCCTCTGGCAGAGAGGAAGGTCCTGGGCCCGGATGCCGGCGTCCAGGCCCGCGTCCGCGTGCAAGTAACCAAGAATAGGCCCATCGGGACCTGCACAGCCTATCCTGGATTACTTGAACGAGGCCACGGCCTTCGCCAGGGCCTTGGTCCTCCTCTTGGCGCCTGTGGCTTCATTCCCTCAGGAGAGAGGGTTTCTGATCCCACCCCTGGGACCCTGGAGGATCTATCGCCATATGAATCACAGTACAGTCTGGAGGGAGGCTGGGGGAGCCGGGGTGGCTCCTTTGAGAGTGGGCTGGCCGTCGCAGGTCAGGCCCTGAGGGTCATGCTCACAGTTGCAAGGTGAGAAGGAAGGATTAATTTCTCTCCTAATTCTTGCCCTGCCAGTGGGCAGCCTCTCCTTTGTCTCCTTATTTTGTAGCAGAAGCCAAGGTAATAAATGAAGCCTTAACTGCTTCTCAGATGCTGAGTTAATTCAGTTGGTGCTTTTGCAAATGTTAAATGCCCAAGTGCCTGTCTTTTGGCTCCCTGCTGGCTTTTAAAAGCACGACATGTGGAGACACTAGAAATAAAGCTGCCTTTCCAAGGGCCAGCTTCCTGGCAAGACCTCCTGCCTGGGAAGGGAAGGGACCAGGGTATCAGGAAAAGAGCCATGGGCCAGGAGGCAAAAGACTGGAAGTCCCATTTGAATTCTTTCCATGATGTGACCTTGAACCAACCCTTTCTCTGGCCGAGCCTCAGTTTCCCCATCTGGACAACGACACGGTCGGACCAGCTGATTTCCAAGACATCAACTCTGACACCCTGTCCTCAAGGGCCAAGGAAACTACTGGTGTTGTTAAGGAAAGACATCCTGTTATGGCTCAAGCACCAAGAGAGATTTTCCTTCCTGGGATATAAACACAATCAGGCCAGAGACTCTCCCTTTAAGACCCTGGGTCGACAAGAAGAGGGTCACACCATCCCCGTGGAAAACCTTACAAATCGCCCCTACTCCTCAACTTCCAAGGCTAGGAGTTTTCCCACAGTGTTCCAGTATGTTCATAAACGAAGCTATTCCTGGAGAAGCTTCATGCAGAGAAGGGGAAAAAAAACCATCAGAACAAAGATGTGTGCCAATTAACTAGGGCATCTTTATTCAAAGTTGTCTCCTGATCCAAAAACACACATCCTTTTGGTTGGGATTTTGCTAAAGATCCACTGGAGAACGTGATGTAGGAGTGACAAGATCAGGAGTGGCAGGTATTGGAAATTGACATCTCTTCCCAACATCCCACCATAAGTGGGTACTTGTGGCATTCTCCTTTTGCCTGCTAGGAGAGTAGCCGAAAGCCATTACATGAGGAAGTTAATTAGACCATCAAGCGAGGCCAGTGGGGGATATGGAAACTTCTAAAAGTCTGAATCAAATCAAAGAACTATTCCAACTTGCAACCACATCTACTATCTACAAATGGATTATAGTTTCCCTTATACACTCAATATAAAGTAAATGCGTCAGTGAAAAAAAGCAAGCAGGAAATCACTGTATTTATTTTACAAAGCTTGCTCCCTTTTGATTCAGTAATAAAAGTGTTGATGAAATGGGAATTTAGAATTAAGTTCATAGGAAACGTAATTACCAAAAAATGCTAATTGCAGCTCAGATCTAGTTTTGATTTCTTACCTGATGTATAGTTCCATCGATTTCAACCGGAACAATAAAATCAGCATTACTAATGGGCTAGAGAGAAAAGAAATTATAATTAATATATCCGAAAGAACAAAATAAAATTGGAAACTTTAGAAAGAATAAGGTTTGCCTGGACCAATGTTTTTATTATTGGAAAAAACAGCTAAACATATTTTTTTTAATGTTTATTTATTTTTGAGAGAGGCAGAGAGAGAGAGAGCGAGCAAGCAGGCATGAGCGGGAGAGGAGCAGAGAGAGGGAGACACAGAAATTGAAGCAGGCTTCAGGCTCTGAGCTGTCAGCACAGAGCCCAACGTGGGGCTTGAACCCATGACCCGTGAGATCATGACCTGAACCGAAGTTGGACACTTAACCGACAGCCACCCAGCTGTCCCTGGAAAAAAGTTTAGGTGAAGGATGTTGAAGTATGCTTTGATTCCTTAAAATAAGCACAAGCAGGAAAGCACATTTTTTTCTGTTCTGAATATCGTTAAACTTTCAGCATCTCGGTCCAACCTCTCTATCATCTCCCTGGCCTAAACAACAAAGGTAGGGCAGCCTGGCCAGAGAATGGGGCTCCTCAGAAACTCCAGTTCTCGCCTAGAGCCCTGCCACATGGTGTGGAACCAGTACTGGCCACCAGGGGGAGGAGGTGAGAGCCCAGTGGTCCCAGAGGACTTGCGACTTGGGGGGAAACTGATTTGTATTGGACCCACGGATGTAAGCTGCCCTGTGATGGGCTGCTGGGCAGGAGATGCTGAGCACAGGACACAAAGCAGGGCCACAGACATGAGGTGAAATCAGAGGCCACAGGCCACGGCCTCGGCTCCTTTCCCTCTGGACCTTCGTTTCTCCTCTCTTCCACAGCTGCGGTAATGGGTCTGATGTGTGCCCATGGCTCCATCTGGTCCTGAGCAGCAGTGATTTCCGCCTTGCCTGGCACCGTCTCCTGCCCTGGGCAGTGGGGAGAGCCGGCCCACCCTGGATTGCTCTGTTCTAAGTAACACAATACCCAGCACAGCCACAAACTTAAGCCTATTTAAAATAAGTCTTTGACAATACTAATGATACTTAAAATGCAAACATGATTATTTCGGCAGTCCTCGTGTGAATCAATACCAGGTTTAACATGAAGTTCTAAATGGAAGTCCGCAAATGAGGTAGCAACTACTCCAATGAACAGGCCCAAGAGACTCAGAACACGAACCCCTGGGACAAATAGGAGAGAGACAGAGGGAAGACAGCACGTGTGCGGTGGCTATTGGGCAGGGGTGTGGACAGGGGTGTGCAGGGCAGAGTCTCTGGTCAGAATCTGAACTGGGGTCTGCTTTTATTAAGCCCATCATCGTACATACGTGCATTGTTCTTTGCTAAGTAAACAGAAAATACTAGATCACAGAACCATTGCTAAGCACTCAATAGAGTACCTGAAGCTTAAGATTACAGTTTATTCACTCTTGTGGTTGGAAGGCCAAGGATGAGTTCAGTATTTTGTAATTCCACAACCAAAATACAAAATCATGAAGGAAGAAACTCTAACAAGGCATTATTAGATTGCAAAATCATATTCCATAGAGTACATTAAAAATTTTTTTTTTTTCAACGTTTATTTATTTTTGGGACAGAGAGAGACAGAGCATGAACGGGGGAGGGGCAGAGAGAGAGGGAGACACAGAATCGGAAACAGGCTCCAGGCTCTGAGCCATCAGCCCAGAGCCCGACGCGGGGCTCGAACTCCCGGACCGCGAGATCGTGACCTGGCTGAAGTCGGACGCTTAACCAACTGCGCCACCCAGGCGCCCCTCCATAGAGTACATTAAAAGAGAACAACCATTCCCCAGCTCAAATCAAGCCTCAGCCTCGGTTTCTTCTTACATGCTATGTAAAGGAGGCCATGCCAAGCCATGGTTCTTAACCTGGGTCTAAGAGCCTCTGTGTGAAACAGTCGTATGTTTACAGTTGTATGATCTCAAGAGAGGTCACAGCTTTCAGATTCTCCAAGGCCTCTGAAATGCCCCAGAACATTAAAAACTGTACAATAAAGGCGGTTGCCAGAGGGAAGGTGGGTGGGAGGATGGGTGAAATAGATAAAGGAGATTCAGAGCACACACACCTGGCCTTTGGCTCCCTGAGCAGCGCCATGGCAGTGGGCAAGAATAAGCACCTTGTGAAAGGTGGCAAAAAGGCAGCCACGAAGAAAGTGGTCGAACCATTTTCTAAGAAAGACTGGTAGGATGTGAAAGCACCAGCTACATTTAGTATAAGAAATCCTGGAACCTGTGACAAAGTGTGCTCCGTGGTCAAAAAATGGCAGACTATGGTTGAAACTCATATTGATGTCAAGACTACTGATGGTTACTTGCTTTGTCTGTTTTGTGTTGGTTTTGCTATTAAAAAAAAAAAACAAAAACAACAAGCAGATTCAGAAGATCTCTTACACTCAGCACCAACAGGTCCGCCGAGTTCAGAAAAAGATGGTGGAAATCATGACCCGAGAGGTGCAAATGACTTGAAAGAACTGGTCAATAAATTGATTCCGGACAGCATCGGAAAAGACACAGAAAAGGCTTGTCAGTCTATTTATCCACCCCATGATGTCTTCATTAGAAAACTAAAAATGCTGGGGCACCTGGGTGGCTCAGTCGGTTAAGTGTCTGACTTCAGCTCGGGTCATGATCTCAGGTTTGTGAGTTCGGGCCCCGAGTCGGGCTCTGCGCTGACAGCTCGGAGCCCGGAGACTGCTTCCGATTCTGTGTCTCCCTCTCTCTGCAACCCCTCCCTTGTTCACACTCTCTCTCTTTCAAAACTAAATATTAAAAAAATTAAAAAAAAAAAAAGAAAAGAAAAGTAAAAATGCCGAAGAAGCCCACGTTTGAATTGGAAAAGCTCATGAAGCTTCATGGTTTGAAGGTGGTAGTTCTGGAGAAGTTACTGGGGATGAGACCGGTGCTAACGTTGAATGAGCTGATGGGTAAGAGCCTGTAAGAATCTGTTTAAAATTCAGACATTTAATGGTGACAAATAAAAAATCTCCTTTGTGATGAAAAAGAAAGAGTACATGTATCTTGACGAGCACTGAGAAATGTATAAAATTGTTGAATCACTGTGTCGTGTACCTGAAACTAATATAACCCTGTATGTTAAGTATATTTGAATAGCGCCCCCCCACCCCCCGCCCCTACAATAAAGGATATTCTGCTTGCAAATATAGGCAAGCCAGGGAGGGAAGAAATGAAGAGACGCTGTTCACATCAGCTTCTGTATAATGCTCTTTGAGCAGGCCTTGGAGACATCAGGGGCTGTTTAAGGTCCTGCCTTTGGAGTCAGGAACCCTCCATAGCCTCGGGCAGTCTGGTCAGCATTGCCCACACTCCCAGAGCCTGGGAGGAAGCTGTCCAGGCTGAAATGGCAAATAACCCTTGCTCCAAAGGGCTTTCCTCCAGAGGCCTTTGAAAAGTCCTGAGCAACTTGCCCACAGGGGAGAAAAAGCTTCCAAAGCTGTTTAGAGCTGAGCTGGGACATAAGGTCATGGCAACCAGGGGACCAATCCTGGAAGGGCCCTCAGGGTGCTGGGGAATGAGGTGGTACCTCCAGGCCCCAGTGGCCTGTCTCACTGCTAGAGTATGTGTGTTACCTCCTCTACTCTCCCAAAGGACTCACAGACAACCGCCTGGCCTTGTCCTATCAAGGAAGGTTTCTGTTTAGTGAGAAGCAGGCATAAGGAAGGATGTTTCTGACAGAAAGTTCTTCAGGTAAATTTGATGGCTCTTCCAACGTCCCCTGCAATGGTCAAGGAATGACTGGTTCACGTGAGACACCCCCCACGCCCCCCAACCATGGAGGGTGCCTTCATATCTCTCCACAAAGTAAGGGGTGTCACGGGTTGGGGTACAAGGAGGAATGGGATCAAACTGGCCAGTGATAGTGGAGCAGCTCATCTCCAGAAGCACCCCAAGAAAAATAGGACCAGGACCCTACTTCTTACTTCCAACACACAGATCCCCTATTTCTAAGCTTTTTCATCATTTGCCTCTATCTATCCATCTTCCTTCCTTCCTTTTCTTTTTCTTTCTTTCTCTCTTTTTCTTTCTTTCTTTCGTCTGTCTCTCTCCCTCCCTCTTCTTTTTCTTTCTTTCTTTCTTTCTTTCTTTCTTTCTTTCTTTCTTTCTTTCTCTCTCTCCCTCCCTCACTCTTTTCTTTCTTTCTCTTTCTTTCTTTCTTTTCTTTCTTCCTTCCTTCCTTCCTTCTCTCTCTCTCCCTCCCTCCCTCCCTTCTTTCTCTCTCTCTCCCTTCCTCCCTCCCTCCTTTCTTTCTTCTTTCCTTTTTCTTTTCTTTTCTTTTCTTTTCTTTTCTTTTCTTTTCTTTTCTTTTCTTTTCTTTTTTCTTCCTTCCTCCCTCCCTCCCTCCCTCCCTCTTTCTTCTTTCTTTCTTTCTTTCTTTCTTTCTTTCTTTCTTTCTTTTTCTTTTCCTTTCAGTAGGCTTTACACTGGGCCTGAACTCACAACCCTGAAATCAAGACATGAGCTGAGACCAAGAGTTGTATGCTTAACTGACTGAGCCACCCAGGCACCCCTCATCATTTGCCTCCTTAAAAAAAATTTTTTTTGATGTTTATTTATTTTTGAGAGAGAGAGAGAGAGAGAGAGAGAGAGTGACAGAGTACAAGCAGGGGAGGGGCAGAGAGAGGGAGACACAGAATCTGAAGCAGGCTCCAGGCCCTGAGCTGTCAGCACAGAGCCCGACGCAGGGCTCGAACCCACAAACCACGAGATCATGACCCAAGCCGAAGTCGGTCGCCTGACCGACTGAGCCACCCAGGCGCCCCTCATTTGCCTCTTTTAAAAAACCTGTCTCATTTCAAAAAATGGAGAGATGGTTCATGAAGTCATTTCTGAATAGCGTAGCCACAGCCATTTCCCCACGGAGGCCCTTTGGTGATTTGTAACTTGTGCTGTCAGGGGATGGAGTGAGGAACGAGGTAGACACGAGACTGAGACCGTCCGATGCTCCCTGTGACATCGCTGCAGCCCCGCCCCCTTCAGGAGGGAAGTCATACGGTGGACGGATCCTCATTCAGCTATGAAGCTTGTAAAAAAAAAAAAAAAAAGCCCAGCTACCTCCTGTCATGAAAAAGCTCAAAACAAATGGCTGAACCTGCTCGGAGGCCGTAACTCTGGAAGTCTTCTTCAGGGTTGGACATCTTTCAAAAATTGGTCTGGGGAAACTTCCAAGACAGCAGGTTGCTTGACAGTTTTAACAGTGCCTCCCCTGCCCCTTCCAATAAGACATACAGCACTCTAGCTACCTTCACAAACACACCGTGGTGTCCTGGGGCACTGGCACATTGATCGCCTTTTGCCATCCGAGAAGTATTTCTGCAGGGGTTGGAGGGTTGGAAAACTCAAACCTCATAGGTAAGAATGGGGTCTCGGTGACACCGGCAGCCCAGCATTTCCCACCAAACTAAGTAGGTAGTATTTAACTACTCGAGTTTATGTTCACCGGAGGTAATAAGCAACTATTACTGGGATTTCTTCATGAACAGTGATGTCATCCTTTCTATTTTTCCTTTTCCAACACACTGTGACCAAAATCACAAAGGTTATGGATTGCTTTTTATGTTGATTTACCTTAAATGAACTGTGCACCAATGTTTCATCTAAATCAATGACCACACATTTCTTTCCATAGTCAAGCACCGTCGCCTCTGGAAGGAGGTATTTAGCTGGTGGCTAAAGTGAAAAAAAAAAAAAAAATCAGTATTATTACCTTTATGTAGAAGACATACCAACCAATCAATCCCCTTATCGCCGTATCATGTTGTCAGCGAGGTTACAAATGAGATCAGACATGTAAATGCCCGATTAAGCACATCATGGGAGGTTATTAAAAACAGTAGGACTACGTAGTTTACAACTGAAGTTTTAATAAATAATGTGCCGTTATCTGAATGGCTACTGGAGGGCCTCAGTTTTGGAACCAGACAAGTCAGGGTGTGAGTATCAGATCTGTCTCTTCTTGGCTGTGAATTGGGACAGTACTACCTGCCATGGAAGGCTGCCGCCCTCAGCTGTAACTGTGGTAAAATGCCCAGTGTTCTGCCTGGTATACACATGTGGCTACTGTTATTATTAAAATGGGCTACACAAAATAAATACTCAATTATATTAGCTATTCTAACTACACAGGCCCATTTCCTGGGGATCGTTTTTGTCTGAAGTTCCCTGTGGTATAGAAGTACATTTTACAGCTATACTGGAACCGTAGCGGTTTTTTGCTGGTTTGTTTTAACGACCACAATTTTCAGAAACTTGAAGACGACCTATGGATCCACCAGCAAAGCGCAATCCAAAAGGACTTCCAATAATAGAAAACAGAAATAAAAGTGGTCCAGGTACAGGGCCCTGACTTGTGTCCACCCCACTGCAGTACTGAGTGAAGGTAGCACTTACCCCTTGGATCCTTAGTCTCTGGAGGTTATACTTTAATCCACATGGTGTTTGTGGATCAGAAAACCTATTTATGTCTTTGCAGTAGCTGACTCTAATCTTGTGGTAAAGAGGCTGTAAAGAGTTAATAAGCTGCTGGATATCGGCAGCCAAAGTCATTCGTGATTTAGAGTTTTATTTCTTTGGGTTTTGCCTCATTCTAGAAGTGATTCCAAGTCCTTTAGTTTACTTTGTGGCATATTCCGTACCCAATGTTAACTAGCTAATTTTCTCTCCTGGAAGAAGGTCAAACTCTGTTCAATATTTAATGCAAAACAAAACACACACAAAAAAACTGTGTCCCTAGCCACTGAAGAACAGAAAATTTAGCTTATCAAAACAAACCCCAAAACAAAACAAGAAAAAAATGAAATCAAGAAGTATTCCCTTTTGAATGGATTATCTCCTTTTTTGGAGGAGGGGAGACGGGAGGTTACAGTGAATATTAGTCAAGATCCAGGGTTAATTTTGGACTTTAGCTGGTTCACTAGTGAACGGAACACAGGAAGTCAACCGGGTAGGTAAATTTGCAAGCGTGACGATCAACTGGTCTAGGGCTGAGTGGTGATTCTAATTCGATAGGGGCTCTCTCCAGTGGGTGTTTCCTCCTGTCCAACATCATCTAGAAGAAAAAGCCTTCACGTCCTCCCAACTCCCTTGGCTCTAATTAAAGTTCACCAAGCAGTATTCCCTCCCCAGTACTCCCAGTAGCACCGGGAGGAGATGCACCTTGGACATGGGACATGGGATTCAGGGTCCTAAAAAGGATTCTGTCTTTCACTTTATAGTGAAATCAGCAAGCAAGCAGGGTGCTAGAAACATTACAATAAACTTGCAAGAAGAAGTTTTGTATTCAGTGTTTCAAAAAGGCAGAATATGGTGAGCTCTGTAAGTGAACATAATAAAGAGGGTTTGAGCTATTTCTGTTGTTTGGGCCACAGCAGAAAGCATGCTTGTGACCAGAATAAAATTTAATCTCTTATCACACGATTATGTAATAAAAACACATTCTCATTGTAAAGAATACAGACACGCAAGAGACAACTATTGCCTTTTCCCTGCTCCCCATTCCTCTCGCGGGTGCCCCTCTTTTCAGTTCGGTGCATGTCTGTCCAGTCTCTATGCATTTATATACTAAAACAACATTTAAACTTTATGTAATTGCTCGCCTGGGAAATAAGGCTCTAGGGATGGAAATGATTCCATCCCTAGCAGATCTGAAAACGTCAAAGATCCGCCAAAAGCGGCTCAGTTATTTTCCGGACCTGAGAATAAAAATTACTTTCTGAGCATATTTAACCCACACTTTGCAAGCACTCTCTGAGTTAACAGGACAGAAAAGACCTCAGGTACTACTGGAAGAGAGAGAAGAGGGAGAAGAGAGAGAAGAGGGAGAAGGGTGAGACTCCTCATAAGTAAGCTACTGATTTAGCATTTGTGCTGCAGAGAACAAGGCGGGGCTGGGGACAATGGGTAAGGAGGGTTCCATTAACCCTCAGCCCCGCTTCCTAAACACACACAGCTTCTCTGAGAGCTTGGCTTTAGATTAATGCAAATTCCTCAGACCACTGGTAAAAATTCTTCTGGACAGCTGTGTCCTTGGAACACGCAAGGACACTATATAGTTGCAATAGTGCTTTGTTACTTCAATTGATCTGTTCAGGTGATGCTTGAATTATTAACTAAAAACGTCCTGGGGCAAATTTTCTCCCAGGCCATCAAAAAACTGGAGAACAAGAGAGACACCAGTTACATCAAGAAGAGCCTTTTCATACAAACCTCTTGCTCCAAAGTACACGGAGGACACTGCCAGGGGGATGGAGAGGGTGAGGGTAGGGAGCAAAAATGTGTGGGGGGGTGCGGGGGGGGGGGAGGAACCTTGGTTTGCCCTCTAAGATTTAGGAAGGGCATTCATTCCAGTTCTCTTCCTGGGAGAAGATCTGGAATTTTCCAACCTCGGTAGTGAACTGGCAGCCATGAATAGTTAACTCTCAGGTTCCCGGGGCACCCATCCCACTTACCCTCACAGGTCTTAGAGGCGGAAACGTTCTTGGCACACTAGATTGGGGTTTCTGCACATAAGAGTCCCAGGCTCACAGTCTGCACACTGTGCTCCCCAAGCCTCAGAGCTGAGGGCAGAGATCTCAGGGATTCTGTGGGAGGAGGCGAAGGAAACTCTAGACCATTTTTAATCATAATCGTTTTGCCGATAGGTTCTCCATAAGGTTTGGTGGGAAAAAAGTACACTACTGTTTACTAACAGGCTTAGGCACACAGAGCAGAAATGTAATTGCTAGAAAACTCATTTCTCCTCTTATTCTCCTCTCGCACCGTCGTGACTCAGCTACACTGTCAACCTTGCACCGTGAGCATCGAGAGTGAGATTCCTCCAAGAGCAGCAATGGGAGGAATCGGGTCACAGCCCCAGTCACATTCCGCATTCCTTGCTGGGGCCAAAGCATTTGAACTCTTACCTTCAGCCAAGGCCACCCAAACTTCAGGGGATTCTAAAGCTGGCCCTCTGCTTCTTTTCCTTATCCTTTACTACCTTTTATTATTGGATAGCCCACGAGGCTTCCAATAAGATGTGTGGAGGGCCCCAAATCCCAGCTGACGGCTGGGCAACAAACGTTACTCAGCGGAATGTTGTAACATCAAGTCCAGATAAAAATGTCATTTTCAACAGGTGTACAAAAAGATGGATTAATCAATAAATAGTGTCGAGACATGTGACTTGCCACTCGGAAAAGGCAATAAAGCCGGATCACTACTTAACGCCTTACACCAACGTGAATTCCAGATGGATCACAGATTTAAGTGTAGAGATAAAACCATTAAAACGCTAGGAGAAAATATGGGTCACAGTCATAGAGTGGGGAGATCTTTCTAAGTGTGACATAAAAAACCAGGAGCCATAAGGGATAAGATTAAAACATTTGCCTGTATAAAATTAAACTTCTTTGTGGCCAAAATGATTATAAACAAGGCCAAAAGATATACCATAAATTGGGGGGAAAGTCCTAATTTCCTTGAAATTAAAAAGATAACAGTATAAACTCTAAAAGAAATGGATAGGGAGGCAGAAAGACATATGGACAATAAACTTGTGAAAAGATGTTCATACTCATTCATAAAGAAATGCAAATCAATGAATTGATACACTATTCTTTACTCACAGATCAGCAAAAATTAAATATTTGATTATTGTCATTTCTGATAAGGGAATGGGCAATCCCACACACTCCTGGTGGGAATGTAAATTAGGCTTTCAGAGGACAATTTGGCTTTAATCTACCCAAGATGTAAGTTATATCCTTTGATCTAGCATTTCTACAATTAGGAACTGATCACAACAGATATTATAACTCGAGTCCATAAACATACGTGCACAAGAATATTCCTAAGAGAAGTATTAGTAATAGTTGAGAAGTAGAAACAAAGTAAATGCCATCAAGGACGAGTAAAACAATGAGGCAGATCACTACGCACTGATATTTGGAAAGATGTTCAAAGTATATTGTTTAAAGCAAAAAAATACCTTGCAAAATTCTCATTCGTGTGAATATGGTTGTGTTTATTTAGAAAATTTCTGGAAGGATACATAACAAATATTAAAAGTGATTATTTCAGGGATTAGGCCCATGTTGGGAGATTTTTTCTTCTTTCTACTTTATTCTTACAGTCTTTTTTAAAACTATGAGCTTGAATTATTGCTTAGTAAAAAATCAAAAGACCAAAGCTGCACACATTAAGAGAGTAGCATGACAATGAAATAAGAGAGGCATGGCGGGAAGCAGAGATGGGGGGGTGGGGGGGAGTGGGCTCCAGCCAGAACTACACTGGGCACCCACAGGCTCAGGGGTACCTTTCACCTTCAGGGCCTGGAAACAGCTTTCAAGAGGCTGTAGGCCCTGGTTGGGGATTAGCACAAGCCTGGATTTCTGGCCCTACAGTACGGCACCCCAAGCTCACAGGGGCTCCCGGCACCCACCAGGTCCCCTGTGATCCAGAAAGGGCACGGCTATTTCATTTATGTGACTTGTGGCCTTGCCATGTGCGTATAGATTCTGCAGGGGATCCCAAGTCTCGAATCCTGGGGCTGAACTGGACTTGGGCTCAGTCGTGCCTGCCCATCGGTAGACTGCTTTTCTGGAAGCTCTCACTCAATGATGCAAGTTACTTTAGCTAGGCTTTGTTTCTCTGCAAGATATTTCAGAGATTCACGAGGGCTGACCTAGACTCTTATTTGTAGGAAGGTGATCTAACACCGCACTAAATTACATAAGGGATCTTTTTCCCCTTGGCTATTTCATTCTGGGATTTTAGAATGTGTTGAGATTTGTGGGGAAAGGGTCATTTTCCGCGGCAGAGTTTTACCCTGACAAATGCTTGGTTTGGCACTTAATGAACTTTGAGAAAAACCAGTGCTATGGGAGTATCACAGGTAGGGGGAGAGGTGGCACCTGCCACATATTCGATGTAGGTATCTTGTAGGAAGAAATGTATGAAATTACTGTGCGTAACGCTTAAAAGGAGACCCCTCTGGTAACAATCCCACTGGGTATCCTACTCAAACACCGGATGAGAAGCCCTGCTGCCTGGTCAATCTTTTTGAATCCAGTCGGTCTTCCTGACAAAGCCTGACTTCCAGGCATGCTGGTGAAGTCAGAACTACTCCACAAGCCCTTGAAGCTTGTTAATCAATGGAGAGTTAAAGTCCTGAGAAAAATGGAATTATCAAAAAATCAGGGGGCAATTTATTAGTTTATAAGTGAGACTCATTACCAAATTCGGAGTCAACCTGTAGTAATGAAATCCACTCGTCTCTGTGAGATAAAAAAGTCCAAGGAAAGTTAGATGCACAGATGGGAATCAAACAATCTGAATCAGAGACTCTTTAGGGATTAAAGAATCAATTTATGGACATCTTTTAAAATCTAAATCCTTCCATAAGGACACAGGACTGTTTAAAAGGTCTTGTTGGATACGGACATCTCTGGCGCAAGTCTCTTTGGAGAGTCGGTCACTGGTCTGTTTCTTGCCGGCTTAGCCTCAGGCTCAATGGCTCTTGCTGTCAGAGCAGGAGGAAGAGCAGGGACAGTGGGGACAGTGGATGTCTGAGGGGTGGCCCGTGCCGACGTTGACCACTGGTGGGGCTCCTCTCCCAGATTCCGAGGCTGGAGAGAGAAATGGTGGCCCACAGGAGTGCCCAGCTGGAACAGCTTCAAGTTCAGGGAATACAATTGGGGCAATTTTTTTCTGATCTTAGAGCCAAGGCCAAGCTACTGACCCTGCTGAGTAAATCATAAACGGTCTGCTCACCCAGGACATGGGCTGGAGGAGCCCCCTGGGACACAGCCTGCTGCAGAATCCTACGTCTGGGCAAAAGTTTGTTCTCCCAGTCTATGGAGCTGGGGCTGAGGTGCTGGGGGTGGGGAAGGGCAGCAGGCCGCCTTAGCTTGGAGGCCCTTCGCAGAAAAAAAGGAAAGGTGAGAATTTGGTGACTAGATGCTGGTTGTCCTGCTGTTCCTGAGAAACCTTCTACTCACAGTTTAAAATGTAGCTTCATTTTTCAACAGAACAGAGCTGTTTGTACCATATGCTAAAACTCAATGTATGCAAGAACATTTAAATAACCATTTATATTAGTAGGCCCAAAGCTACAAGATTCTACACGTGTTTAAATAAAATTTGATAAATATACATACACTTGGTATGGGAATGACCTGCCTCTGGTCACCCTAAGGAAAAAGAAAAAAGAAATCATTGTCAGGTTTGAAAAGAAGTAAGCAGATCATATACTCAAAAGAAACTTCAAAGCACTCTTGAGTACGGCAGCCCTATGATTTCCTGTTCTCTGCACCCTGGTGGTGTTCAATGAACAGGAGGAACCCAACGATTTTCCAATTAGGGCACTGGGCTCCACTCTGCCTCCCAGACACCCCCACCCCTGACAAACCAGGCTGGGTTCCTGAGGCTCAATAATCTTGCGTGTTTAAACGTTTTTCTTAATGTTTCTTATTTATTTTTGAGAGCGAGAGAGCACAAGCAGGGCAGAGGCAGAGAGAAAGTGGGAGGTACAGAATGTGAGGCAGGCTCCAGGCTGACAGCACAGAGCCCGAGGTGGGGCTCGAACCCACGAAGGGTGAGATCGTGACCTGAACCGAAGTCAGACGTTCAACCGACTGAGCCACCCAGGTGCCCCTAATCTTGCTTATTTAAATGGTGCCTCCCTTACTCCCAGGAATTTAATCCTTAATTGAAAAATAAACACAAAAGCCCATATACTACTTTGATCCATTAATCCCTCTAGTAGCTGCCTTATTTCTTGTTTTTAAGTTAGTTATTCCCTAAAAAGACTAAGCCTTAAGTCAATACAATATGTAGAGGAAGGAAGACTAGTTTATCAGATTACAAGGAATCCCCTGGTCACTCCAGGTTTTCTTCTAGAGGAGGACTGGACAGAGGGGACAAGGCAAGGCACAAGAAATTCCCTCTGAGGCCATAGCGGTGGAGACAGAGTCCCCTTTAAGGGGAACAGAACCTGTATTTGCAGGGAGTGTTAAGAAAATTCAGGCCTCAAAGTGGGGCCTCACCCATTCTGCAACCCTGGAATGCCAGCCATTCCAAACCCGGTTGATGGAAACATTTCATTTTTTTTTTTTTTAAGCTTATTTATTTATTTTGAGAGAGAGAGAGTGCACGCACAGGAAGGGCAGAGAGAGAGAGGGAGACAGAATCCTTAGCAGGCTCCACACTGTCAGTGCAATGCAGGGCTTGAACTCACAAACCGTGAGATCATGACCCGAGCAGAAATCAAGAATCGGATGCTTAACCGACCGAGCCATCCAGGCACTCCAAAACATTTTATTTTAGCATCATTAATAAATGCTAACAAAATAACACTTCTTCTCCATTATCTCCACTGAGCAGTTCCAGTTTCTGTTTCTTCTTTTTTAGATGGAAGGATGGGAGGCAATAAATACCAGCATCACAGTTCCCGATGAGGAGATATGAGACTGTTTCCTGGTCTCCCACACGGAACTATTGTGAAAAGTGTATCCGTCTTGACTGAGGGCGTGGCTTGTGACCAGGGTCTCATGGGAAGGGGTCAGACCAGACTGCTGACAGTGGCAGGTGGCTGGCACCTCTTTGGGCTCTGCTCCGACTCTAAACGCCAGTTAGCAACTTCTTGATTATGTGCAGCCCTCGTTACCACCTCTGCCGAGAACAGCAACTCCTGTTTCCTCTCGAGATCCCCTTGATGGCTCTTTCCTTTTTCAGGACACTTGGGGCTTGCCTTAAGGATCCTAAACTGCCTTCTGCCATTATTCAAGGCAGAGCTGTGCTGCTCTCCGACACAAAGGCGCAATCAAATCAAATCCATTTTTAAGAACTGCTGCAGAGAAGTTCACTTCAGAAGCTCTTAAGTAATATTAGTCCCAACATCTGGATCTAGGAGGTGGCTGCTCTTGGTGGGGAGACTTTAAGCAGAAGCTCACAAGCCTGCTGGGTCACGACAGAGGAGAGTTTCTCAACCCTGGAGCTACTGACATTCTGGGCCTGGTAACTCTTTGCTGTGAGGGCTGTCCTGAGCATTGTAAGATGTTCCACAGCATCCCTGGCCTCTACCCACCGGATGCCAGTAGAACTCCTGGAGCGACAATCGAAAATGTCTCTAGGTGTTGTCAGATGTTCTCTAGGGGGCAAAATCATCTCTAAGTGAGGACCACTGCACTAGTGGGAGGCTACAAACAGCCCAACACACAGGTGTACCTTCAGACAAGATGAGCACATCAGTGAAGGAAGAGATAACAACAGCAAATACCTGAAGGGCTTGGCAAAACATAGGCTGGGACCGAAGGTGCTATTCTGGACAGATGTCTGGGCTGGAAAATCACCCCGGAAGTTTGCGCGCGCACATGGGGTATGCACGTATTAGGGAGTGTTCGGCAATCCCTCTCCTCTGTCCTCTCCCTGATTAGTCCTCCGTGGTCTGGGCCATTGGAGTCTCCTGGGCGCTGACTTCTTCTTGCCTCTCGTCAGGGGCTGCACACCCTTTTATTTTGGGCAACTGGCGTGCAGGTCCAGGTTGTCACTGTGATGGAGGCAATGGTTGCCACTCTAGGCCACTGCTGCTGAAGCATTTCTCCAGGACAAAGCGAATACGTAATGTGGGTAGAACCCTAGATGCCACCTGTTGCACTCTGTCCACAGCCTTCTCTCTGCTTCTGGCATGCTGAGTTCCAAGAGGCAGGGAGAGCTGGGGGCCAGCGGTAGAGATGGGCCTAGAACCAGCTTCCACGTCTAATGTGCCTGGGCTGTGTTCCAGTTGTCCTGACCAAGCTGAGTGAGACAGAGGGCAGTAGCTGCCCCACTTTGACAGGTTCTTTCTGTGGGGTCTGGTCTTACAGACCGAATAGTAAGTGCAATGCAAATGATGCATTACTTAGAGTTAATTCTTTGAAAAGCAATTGTGACAAACGTAAGTGAAGGAAGTCCAGGAATGAATACTGAGTCCGGGTAAGCCTAGCTCTGCCAGAGGACTGCCCTGAAAGGCCTTTATTCTCTCATATATACAGCCAGCTACTCCAAGAAACCTGCCAGAGGTACGCCACCATTTTCCCATGCCACTTCACCTAGGCAAATACTATTTTTAAATTAAAACTTTTACCAAGACAGCCGTGATTCTTCTCTTTGTTTGAATCCTTCACAGGCCTAGGGTACCAACGATGGTCCTTTTGCTAATGGCGACTCTCTAAAGCAATGATTTAAATTGGGGGAGGGAGAGTACGAGGAAAGCTCACCGAGGGAACACGTTAGAATTTGGGGCCGCAACAGGGCTTTCAGTGGAATCTCATCATATAAATTCCACGAATAGGTTTTTCCACACCAATGTAGAGTAAGGTTAAGGGAAGTCATCTTTTCATGATTTTTTTCCCAAAATTTTCTCAGCTATTCTTCGACATTATTTCTTCTATATAAAGTTTAAGTCTTATCTAGAAACCTAACACATTTCTCCATAACTAAGAGCTACCAGAGCAAAACCTTTTAATGATTCCATTTTTTTGAAGTATTTTGGGGTTTCTATGTAAATAATCATGTCATATGCAAATAAAGCTAAACTCCAATGTTTTTCATATTTATATCAATTGTTTCATTTTCTTATCTTCTTACATTAGCCAGAAACTGCCAGAGATTTTCCTATGTGGCTTGCTGTATTTATTTATTAAATATTTTATTTTATTTAAAAAATATTATTTATTTAAGTAATCTCTATACCCAGTGTGGGGCTTGAACCCACAACTCCGAGAGCAAGAGTCACATACTCGTGTGACTGAGGCAGCCAGGCGCCCCAAAGATTTTATTTTATTTTATTTTTTTATTTTTTTTAATATATGAAATTTATTGTCAAATTGGTTTCCATACAACACCCAGTGCTCATCCCAAAAAAAGATTTTATTTTTAAGTAATCTCTACAGCCAACACGGGGCTCAAAGCTACAACTCTTGAGATCAAGAGTCACCCACTACACTAACTAGGCCGGCCAGGCACCCTGTATTTCTAGAAGACAGTTTTTTATCGTATTTAAGTGGTTTTCTTCTACATATTCGTCTATATTGCTGATTAGTATACAAAGGTTATGGCTATTACACACTTGATGTATCAGACCTATTATCATTAGAAAACGTCCCTCTTTCTCTTGTTTGTTTTTGGCCTCGAATTTTGTCTGATACTGATTTTGTCACCTTTGCTTTCTGGTTATTGGATCTGCTTTTTCCATTTTGCCCATCTATTTTCCATCTTTTAAAAACCACCGTATATTAGACGTTGGGTCAGAAACTACTAGTCATCTACTGTAATAGTAATTCCAGTTTTCTTTCTGGGCACACGGTAGGACTGCACTTCCATGCTCCTTGAAGTTATGCATAGTTATGTGAATTGCTTTGGCCAAGAAGATGTAAGTTAAAATGAGGCATGTGACTTCTTTTTTTTTTTTTTTTTTTTTTAAGTAGGCTTCATGCCCAGCATGGAGCCCAATGTGGGGCTCGAACCCTGAGAGCATGATCTGAGCTGAGATCAAGAGTCAGATGTTCAACCGACTGAGCCAGCTGGGCACCCCAAGGCATGTTACTTCTGAGTGAAGACTTTAAGAGCCAGTGTGATTCACCACACTCCCTTTTCCTGCTATGGCAACGACGAAAGCAAAAAAGATGGGGCCTTCCCCAGTCTAAGTCCATGAATGAGGATGAGCTACATTACGCAATCTGATAGCGGTAGCTATGAGTCACATGTGGCTACTGACCCTGTGAAAAGGTGGTTAGAGCTAAGTTAAGATGCGCTATAGGTATAAAATACATATCAGATTTTGAAGAATTAGTAAGATAACAAGAGTATAAATTTTATCTCATTGATAGTTTTTTTCTATTGATTACATGTTGAAATAATATTTTGGAGGTCTTTGGTTAAATCAAATGTATTATTAAGAGCAATTTCAACTTTTAAGAAATATTTTTAAGAATGAGGCTACTAGAAAAATTTAAACAACACAGGTGGCTCACACTATAGATCTACTGGACAAGTGCCACAGCTAATCCACGATCAACGTGTATCGTGAGTGAAAAACAGACTTTTACCCTTTGAAGCCTCTGAGGTCTGGAGGTTGTGCCTACGGCCTAACCGAGCCCACACCGACTAGCACGTTGACTCAGCAGTCATTTCTCCTTTCTCCTTTGTGAGAGAGCTCTGATTCTGCGGAGGGCAGGAATATGCCAGTCTAAAGTCTTCCCCTTTTGGGCCTCCCTTCCCTTGCTGCCAGAGGGCAGCCGTGTGACAAAGTTCTGGCCATGAAGACAGAAGGAGACGTACCCTCGGGTTTTCTGTGAGGGCACTGACTTCCCATACAAGCGGCCTAGGTGGGGGTACTCCTCCCCCCCTTCTTCCCTCGGATGTGGATATGCTGTCTGAAGCCTGTGACTCTGGGATAATAAACAAGCATGGGGATGAGAGCAACCGTGCCAAGGACGGTGGAGCGGAAAAATGGAAAGACGGAAGAACAGAAAGAACCTGGGTCCCTGATGGCATCATCGGGCACCTAAACTAACCCCGGCAACCGCCAGACTCAGGCTTTTTATGTGAGAAAATAATCCCCTATTTGTTTAAGCTATTATTTCTCAGTTTTCTTTTCCTTGCTGCCAAAATCGTTCCTATCTGATGCAGGTCTATTCTTGGAAACAGCATACAGATGAATTTGTCAAGCCAATCTGATATGGTCGTGGTCTTTTGTGAGGGGAATCTGGTTCACTGAACTTGGGTTTTATGCCTCCTCTTTATGTTAGGTTTACTATTGATGTTTGTTCTTTTCCCCCTTTCTCAATTTTGATGGCCTACTCACGTTGCTGCCCATTTCTCCTTTCACTCCTTGTGAATTTTCAGGATCTATTTCCTAACTGTGCTGCTTGTACGGTTCTATTCCTAACAGGTGGTACTTATTCTTACGTCTTCTATAATTGTATCATAACGGAATATCAATCTCACCCAGGCTTCTTTCGGTCCCCTCTCTGAATCATGACATGTCTGAAAATGCACTCCCTTTGCTTCAACAGATAAATGCTATCTTGGTCACATACAGAATTTTTGGTCTGGAATTCTTTTCTCTCAATAGCCTGTAAAATTTTTTTTCATAGTCTTCTGGCTTTCAGTATTGTTGATGAGAAGTCTGGTACTGCTGTAATTCTCTTTCTTTTGAAAATATCTCGTTCTGGTAGCTTGCCAGATTGTCTCTTCACACTTAAATTTCAGAATTTTTTTTTAAAGTTTATTTATTTTTTGAGAGGGAGAGAGTGGGGTGGCGGGGAGCAGGGAAAGGGCAGAGAGAGGGAGGGAGAGAGAATCCAAAGCAGGCTCCACACAGTCAGTGCAGAGCTCAGGGCGGGGCTCGAACCTACGAACAGTGAGATCAGGACGTGAGTTGAAGTCGGACACTCAGCTGACCAGCCCCCCCGGGTGCCCCTAAATTTCAGAATTTCAACAGCACACATCCAGGCATGTGCTCCCCTAACCTGCCCCACTAATCTCACTGTATACTTACTTGGTGAAAGCCCTTACAATCTACATATTCATACTTTTTTTCAGCTCAAGAAAAATTCCTTCTACTACCTTTTCTCTTCCTGGCACTCCTATTTGCATGTTAGCTCTCCTCGATGCCTCTTCCTATCCTTCCCCCCTCCTCCCACAACGATCATCTCTGTGTTTCTGGTCTGAACTGAAAGATATTTTCTCCACTTGCTCTAGAACATTAATTCCGGCCTCAGCAGTGACCATCCTCATTCTCCTTTTTCTCAGTTTGTTTACTAAGTTTTTATATTTAGAAATCATGGGATTTCTTTTTTAAGTTCTACAAGTTACTTTTGTCCTCGAAATTCGTTTCTTGATGTATCCTTTCCTGAGTTGCCTACTAAAGTTCTCTTCTGTCTCTTCTGTTGCTTTTACCTCAGTGGGAGCCTCATAGTGTACTTTTTCGACTTGGACCTTCTCCACAGTGGCAAACGAGGGAGCACTGCCAGGTCCGGCAAGGAGCAATGTTTCTGCGGTCCAGCAGAGCCCAAACTGACAAACCACGAGGACAGGAAGAAAGTCTCTGCACCTAGTGGGCTGCTTTAGGGCACAAGAAGTGACAGCAATTCAGCTCCTCAGTACAGCCCCTCCAAGGACCACACACATCACGTGGGTAGTGAGGGCCCTTTCCGAGGGGATCCACAGCTCTTGCTGGCCAGTGCACCTCATGGGACCATCCATTTCCAGTCTCTGTCCTAGGACTCCAAGAGAGGCAAGCATTTTCCTCTGTTGGTGGCTTCCTGCTTCTCACTGAGGCTCAGAGAGGATGAATCCTGCGCCTGCTCCTTCCCCTGGAGATGTCAGGAAAACCAGAAGCCTTACTGCGCTTTCCGGATTCCACCAGCAGGCTCACCGGGTTTATCCAGAGACAGAATTTCAACGGTCAGAGCCATGTGCTCAGGCTGTCATCTTCCCAGAACCCTTCTCCTTCCATTCATATGTACTTTAAAAATAATTTACTTTCTAGTCCCCAAAGTAATTTCAGCTTATTTTGTGAAAATTGGGAAAAGCTACAAGAAAAAAGAAAGAAAGAAATGAAGCACAGGAGAGGGGAGAACATCCTATACATAATCCCACCAGTGCGAGATAGTCTCTTCATGTTTCGGCATATATCATTCTAGTCTTATGAATGCCTGTGTGTGCATGTAGGACTATGTATATATACTTATAAATATACTCACCTGCTACATTGAAGTCTTTTATCCCCTATTTGTTTATTTATTTTAGAGACAGAGAGAGAGAGAAAGCATGAGTGGGGGGGAGGGGCAGAGGGAGAGAGAGAATCATAAGCAGGCACCACACTCAGTGCAGAGCCTGACACTGGGCTCGATCCCATGACCCTGGGATCATGACCTGAGCCAAAATCAAAAGTTGGATGCTTAACCCACTGAGCCACCCACCCAGGCGCCCCTACGAGAGGTAATTTTTAATAGCTGCATACTATTTGAGTATAGGCTTATTCTATGGGTTTTCTATTTTCTATTGTTGATCATCAGGTTGCTTACAATTTTGCAACATTACGATCTGTGCTGGATAGTGTGTTGTAGTTCAATAATCCATAATTATGCCAATAAATAATTTCTAGGGCTTTAAGATTATATTGCTAAATTTCCTTCCAGAAAGTTGTAACCAATTAACATGGCTACAAATAACTGATTTATATCGTCTAACCCCTTTGTCACTACCCTCCTCCGAATCCAAATACTTTTACAAATGTCCTCAATAATTTGGTAAGTGGAAAGGGCTATCTCAACACTTCGGTTTGCTTTTCTTTGATTAACAGCCATACTGAACATTTTTTCATGTTTACTGGCCTATGTTTCCTATTTTGTGACATGCCTGCTCATGTCCTTCACTCACATTATTTGGAACATGAAGTTTTACGGGTTTTGTGTCCTCAAAGTCTCAACTGTCTTCACAGTGAATAATCCCTCTTTGCCTCTTGCAGTGATTCTTACCTGAAATTCTAATTTGACTGAGATTAATGTTGTAATCCCTGCTCTCTTTTTGCTTCTACTTGCCTGATATCTTTCTACTCACCCTTTTAACTGTTCTGAGTCGCTTTGTTTAGGATAGATACGTCCACTAGGCAGCATGTGGGTGGAGTTTAGTTTTTCTTTACGTACTGTGAAAATCTGACTTAGGATTTTTCATCTGCTGCATATAAAAGAATGTGTAATAAATACGTGTGTTATTAAACAAGGTAGTTGAATCCATTTATACTTAGCATTGGTTCTTTCCCATGCCTCTGTTTCTTCATTTGTCTTCCCATTTCTCTCTCTGCTACTGGTTCTTTAACTCTCCATCTCACGCAGCCGACTTCCCAAGACAGAATGTTATAAAAATGTGAAGTGATTCTTCCAACTCTCATCAAATATGTTCTTCCGTTTGCTAAATGGGAACGACTGACCCATCCTCTGACAAAACACATGATCTTTTTTGGAAATTTCAGAGCTGTACAGTGAGTGGCTGGACACACGCCATCCCAGACTCTTATTCAGGATATTCACCAGTGGGGGGGACAGACCTGCAGCTCCTGGGGCTCTGCTGAGTGCACAGGTCCCCTCCAGCACTGACCTTCTGAAGCCCACCGTTCTCCTCCACCAGCGGCGGAAGCACACTGGGGCCGCTGGCTGGTGGGGCCTCCACATTATAATCACGGAAGCAGCAGAAGAAGGAGCTGAGGATGCCACGGTGCCTCTGTTTCTTCAAGCTGACGTTGCACTGGGATGCTGGAAAGAGAAAAGCACACTGCGGCCAACTGCAGCACATACTCGTGGCCGTAATGCAACGCGAAAACTCGAACGTGCAGTTGCCCCCCAGAGCCCCCATACCAGGAGACCTACTCAGCACAAGAAGATGAGGGGCCCCAGGAAGTCACGCTCAAGGATTGTTATTCAACATGCGAATCCTCGAGGGCCAGCTGGTCGATGGAGTCCAAGCCTGCTGGCCGACAGAACTCCTCTGACCTCAGCCCGGTGGGGGTTGCTTGCTCATTAACTGACCCAGCCTCAGGGTCAGGCCCCATCTGCATTCCTGAACCCAGCAGACAGTCTCCCGACCCAGGACTAAGCACTACTCCAAAACAAAGATCCTTTCAGGCACAAATCAGACTTGACACTCTCCGAGCAGCGTTACTCTGTGCAGGGTGCCAAGAAAGAGTCACTTTGAAGCTAGGTCCTTGGACACTCCTAACTCCAGCCCTGACCTCATGAAGAAATAAGATGTGTGAGGGCATGAAGACCCTTTCTTAAACTCTGCCGTCTGTCAAGTAACTGATGGGAGGACTGAAGTCTTCCATTGCACTTAAAACACAAACAGCAGATGTGGGACAGAGAACACGTGCTCGGCTGGGGCAGGGCTGGCCATGGCAAAGTCCCTCTTCCTGAAGCCCAGGGTGACCCTGTGCCATGGACTCGCCCCCTGGCCTGTCCTGTCCCTCCGGAGGGAGTGAGGTTATCTTTTCTGTTATCTGGGCCTCAAGACAAGCTGCTGAAAGTCAGAAATGAAAGGCAAAAATGAGAATAAAACGAAAAACACACCTCAGGGGAGGAGACTGACAACCTGGAGGGGCAGGAGCAGTGCCTGGGAATGCATCCAGGGCTGTCCCACCACAAACCACCTCTGGGTGGGTCAACGTACTCTGGGCAGAGGCCACAAAGGGCCCGTGCTTAGGGTTAATGGGGAAAGTACCAGCGTAGGAAATCACTGAGTCCGCGTGGTAACTGTTGGAGTTTATCTATCCCGAAAAACAGTTTTGGCACGATCCCCTTTTTGTGTACTTAAGTGATTTGTGCACCACCTTCCCCGTCGTGAGATCACAAAACTTCTGCTAAAAGTCTTGGGGTACTCTTCTGCCAGCGGCAAAACCAAACGCATTCACGTGGAGATTCTGAGAAAAGACTGAAAAACTCTTTGCCGGCAACTTGACAGGCATGGACAGGCGTGGGCGAGTGGCCAAGTAAGTGTGAGTTTAAGGTCCTGATTTGCTAGCAATGAGCTTTAGAACCATAACCCCCTGGAAATGATGGCTGTTTCATCTTCCTTGAGAACGGCTGGGTGCATGTCATAGGGCACCCCCGTCTTCTTACTTGGGGCCCCCCACGGTAGGCCAGGCCCGGCCACGGGGACCTCCAGGCACAGAGGCCTTCCAAGCAGCAGTGTGGGGAAGGGATAGTGACCACTGTTCACTGAGGACCAGCCCTCTGAATTCCAGTACTTCTCAGTTCTCATCTCAGGTAACCCGCACGGCTACCCAAGGAGATCAACACTTCGGTTTCCATCTCACCGCGGCGGAAATACAGCTAGTAACTGCGTGTGCCAGGATCTGAACCCAAGGGGGCCTGTTTCCAAAGTCCATGTGCCATGCTGAAGACAGTCTTGGCCGATCAGGTCAGATCAAGGAGGGAACATGCCAAATGGGGGAGAAAAGACTGCAATAAACTCACCGTGTTTGTTTTTATGCCACACTCAAATAATTTAGTCAGGGGAAGAAAAAGAAAAGTGGTCTCTTCCCTGGCCAATGGTACATTTCTCTGCAAGTAAACACGCTATCTGTTTATGTCCCAGAGACCCTGAGCAGCTGACGCCCAAGCAGGGCAGTACATAGCTTTGCAAAAAAAGCACCCGCAGCCCCCAGATCCCATTTTCATCCTCAGGTCATATACGTCTTCCCCACAACCAACTGACAAACAAATTAACAGACTAACTTACAGGATAAAAAAAAATCCTAAACCTGGAGACAGCGAGCTACTTATAATTTCTACCCTTAGATGGCTTACCATGTAGAAGCCACAAACAGAGCTGCAGGAGTGAGTCCCCGGGGAGGCCATCACCCTGAAAGGAAAGTGGCAGCCCGCTCAGGATTTCCCTTCTCTGCACCAGGAGGTGAAGCAGCCCAAAGCGGCCTTGCTTCCACACTGAGGGAGGAGCCGGGCCTCTTCCCACTAAGCAAGGTTTGTTCTAGGGCCTACAGGAAGCTGTGGGAGGCTGGGGACTGTCTAATTTCCTGAACACTCTTGGACTCGTCTGGTGCTCTCAAAACCAGGCCAGCGGGGGAAATGAATGGAGCTGCTCAGCCTCACCCCGCCCTGACGCTTACTCGGTTCTGAAAGGGCTCAGGAGGCTGACTGGCCGGGTCTAAAAATCCTACGGCCTTCCCCCGCCCCAAGCTGCTTTCCATCCATTACCACGGCCCGGCCAATTCGAGCCACGTGATTGACTGGCATCTGACCCAACCTGGGCCAAGGAGAGTCTGCCCCAGGATTCACGCTACAGCCACTGGAAAGGATATTCTCTTTTCGCTGGCTTGCCAAATGGGTAGGACGTAAACCTGGAGCCTTTGGTGGCTCTGGCCACCAAGTGAGAAGCACCTACCCGAGGACGAGCCAGAACCGAGGAAAAAGCGGCTGAGACACGGAGAGGGACGAATCTCCGACAACACCATCTGGGGACGTGTTTCATTAAAACCAGATCCTTCCCGGGATTCTGAGTTACATAAGAGAATAAATTACCTGTTTTTCTGGGTTTATGTTATTTGTGATGGAAAAGATTATCCCTGGAAACGTAAGCTCCCTGTCGAGGTGGTGTGCAAACACTGGTGAACCACACAGGCACCGTCCCCACCTCACGTGGCTCACGTCTAGCACGAGAGACACCGAACAAGAGATTCTGGTACAGTTTGCGTCTTGCTGTGACGGGCAGCACAGGGCACACAGTCCCAACTGGAGGGTGGGTAGGAGTGATTTCTTAGAAGAAATGCTTTCTGAGCTGGGCTGACGGTTTCACAAAATTGCTGGAGGGGGCAGGAAAGTGGGGGACATAGCCATTGGTAAAGGGCCTGATGTGAGAGACAGCACGAGGGATCTGAGAAATCAGAGCAGTGGCGAGGGGGTGCGGACGTGGTGGACGACAGCCTTGTAAACCATGCCATGAGTCTGCATTTGGCTCTATGGAAATGGGGAGTGGCACGAGCGGATCTGGACCGCAAATGTCACGGTTTGACCTTGCGACTGGAACCACCGAGCTTAAATTTTAAATGGACAGTTACAGGCTATCAATCCATATCAAAGATTTCCAGGATACCGTATCTGCAAATCAGAGATGTGGACCGTTTTGGGTAAAGAGCCTAGAATGGAAATTTCTTAATTAAAAATTGACTTTAATGTTTAGTTTTGAGAAAGAGAGAGAGAGAGAGAGAGAGCATGAGTAGGGGAGGGGCAGAGAGAGGGAGACACAGAATCCGAAGCAGGCTCCAGGCTCTGAGCTGTCAGCACAGAGCCCCACGCGGGGCTTGAACCCACGAACCGTGAGATCTTGACCTGAGCCGAAGCCGATGCTTAACCGAGCCCCCCAGGTGCCCCCAAAATTGACTTTAAATACAAGCTACATGGAAATAAAAAA
The DNA here is from genome assembly GCF_022079265.1 of Lynx rufus. Taxonomy (NCBI): domain Eukaryota; kingdom Metazoa; phylum Chordata; class Mammalia; order Carnivora; family Felidae; genus Lynx; species Lynx rufus. The sequence continues at coordinate 6,000,625 of NW_025814867.1, read as the reverse complement.
TAAAAAAATTAAAATTAAAAAAAAAAAATTACACGGAGAGAAAATGGGCTGTGGAGTGATTCTTGGGGTTTGAGTCCCTCCCTGCCACGTGTTAGCCAGTGTGACTTCATCTACCTAAGCTACGCCACTTCATACCTACGTCTGCAGGGCTGTTGTGTGGATGCAGCAAAAACACGCGTGTTTGTAAAGCACGTATGGTGCTCAAGAGAGAAGATCTACCGGCAGCTTAAGACACAAGCAAGAAGAGATTGACTGATTTAGGTACTGAGCAATGTCTCCCTGTGAACATTCAGAAGTTAGCGTGTCTCCAGACAACAGTCCTTACAAAAACAGCCTTGGCTTTATGAGAAAACATGTAGGCAGAACCATTTTGGTTTTGGTTATGTGAATTCTAAACTTAGAACTTGACGTGGCTCCTTAAAACTTTACTTCCTTCCTTCCTATCCAATACTTTCTTTGTATTATAATAATAATAATAATAATAATCATAGAAACTAAACAAATAAAAAGCAGCTCCCCATGTGAAGCTTAAAATAAAGGCCTAGGACTCAGGCCTTTTCTAGGAACTCTTATATGAAATCCGGTTAGGAAGAAAGTGTTATAGTTAAACACATGAAATGTCTGGGCAAAGTCCACCGAGCAGACGGTGCGGTTCGGTCCTCTGGTGGGATGAAGGGGACGGGTCCGAGGAGCTATCAAACGGTGTTTATGCCAACGCATGGAGGGTGCAAGTGAATCCACAGCCGGTTGGTATGTACAGGCCAAGACGGGCATTTCTAGCCCTCCGCTGATACTTCCTGACCTAACCGGTTCCCTCCTGCGTCCAGAAACTGAGCTGTTGCCCCTCAAGCAGCCAGTGTTTCTCCATCAGTGTGGGAGCAGCCCATGCCACATAACCCGGGCCCTTAAACCGTTCTTGCGTTCTGACCTGGTTTGGGTTACAGCCGTGAGGAGGCCCTGGCTCTTTCCTGAACCCCTGGTCTCAGGACCAAAACCTCCTGGGTCTACACCAACTCCGAGCTTCACGTAACTTGTCTTTGTCAACACCCCACCCACCTGTCCTTATCTCACATCTGACCTGAAACTCCCACTGCCCCAAACACACCCCCCCTACACAGTCAAAAGAGTAGCTCAGGATGAAGCTCAGAGAAGCTGGAACGTTGGTTGGTCGAAGTGATTGCTACTTACCATCAATCCATCCCAAGTCATTCGGGTTTCTCCCCAAGCCAAGGAACTGCATCTTGGCAGCTACAGACAACAAAGGTTTGCCTTTAACTCTCACAGTGCCAAGCCGGCCTCCGTGCCAAAGACCCAGCACCACAGAGTTTCTAGGAGAAAACGGACTTGATACACCACATCTACTGCTAATGTGTCAAAGCACCAACACCTGCCCTCCATGCTAGCTTCTTTCTTGTTGCAAGAGCAGAATCAAGAAAGGATTCCACAGCAGGTTTGTAGCATCCAAGTATTCACAGCAGAACATTAGAAACATGTCCAAGCATCAGCATGGACACCAGTGCTGTTAAGGGTGCAAAACTGCCCACCAGAGTCTCCCAAGGAAAAAATGCTTCTTCACGTGTGGGGATGTCAGAGCACACCCTGAAGAGCCCACGCAGCTGGATTCACAACTGTATCACTAGGGAACAAGCTAGACACCTTTTTCTGAGTTGGGAGGGGGGGGGTTCCTCTCGCCGGCCGCTGGCGTTTAAATGAATGCACCCTTTCTTCTCTTGTAGGACTGGGCTGCAAATCTCTGGAATGCAGCCCAGGGCCGTGGTTTGGAGTGGGTGTCTAACAGGAAATTCTGGGCAGTCTATGCATACATTACATTCCTTTCCCACCCCAAAAGAGTGGTCAACAAACACAACTTTCCTCTGTTTGAATAATAGGAGGGTTAGGGGGGGACTGTTGGGGTGGGGAGAGGCCAGGGCACAGACCGTACAGAGTTCAAAAGCAGATGTGGCTGCTGAGCATCCAAACATCCTTTTCTCCTAGAAAAAGGACTTAGTCACCAAAAGGGTCACCTTCTGAGATACCCAGTCAGTCCCTCTCCAATTTCCAAGTGATAGATTTCCCCTGGGAACTGCACCCGGCCCTCTGGAAGAAACGTGCCTTTGATCGCTCTTTTCCCACTACAGCCCACGACGGGCAGGGGCGGCACTACCCATGAGGAATCCAGGGGAGGAGCAGGGGCTGGTGACTAAAGGCCGGGCAGGAGGAGTCCCGATGTCATCCTTCCATGATGGTAGGATGTCTCCCTTGTTCCCTGTTGGCTCCCAACAGCCCTCATCAGCTGCCGCCTCCTTTGCCGGGGGCCCTTGACATAAATCGTGGCTGGCCTTCCCAGCGTGCGGTGCTGAGATGACACCCGGTTTTCCGACGAGGAAGCCGAGACTCGGAGTACTTACAACTGTGCGGTGAAGGTGCTGGGGTTCAAAGCCAGGGCAGCCTGACTACAGAGCTTCCAGCCTTCCCACTAGCCCTCCCTGCCTCGCTCCTCTGTACTCTTCTGGGTTTGGGTTTTACTTCCAGGGAGAAAAAGCTGATACGAGGCCTTGTGCTGCCTGTCATCACGCCAAAGGCCACACTTGAGAAAATTCCACAGTGAGCCAAGGATACTTGTGGTGGCCCTATGAGATCAGTCCAGACACAGTGGGTCCACTGTGCCCTGAACGCACCCAGGCAGTCAAACTCTCTGTGACTTAGCTTCCAGGGAGTGCCCCTGTGCTGGGAATGCCCTCCTCGCCTCAGCACCTCCCAGACCCCTGGCCCAAGGCCACGCGGCTCCTAAGTAACAGGGCTGGAGAGAAACCAGGTCTGGGGGAGTCCAGAATCTGAGCTCTCAGCCGTCACTGTACAGAGTCCGCTTTTCACAGCAAGAGCCAAAAGAAGTAACAGAACAAAGGACTCAAACAGAAAATGCACTTAAGAGGAAGTAAAGGTTAAAATTTAACAGTAATTAAATAAATGAACGCTGAAACAATGAAGCTCCGTTTTGTGCCTGTTAATTAAACGAACAGAAATGACAAAAACAACAACACAGCCAATGGTGGTAAGGTGTTGATGGCAGAGGCACCTTCATTCACACGTTGCTGGTCACGCTGGAGACTGGAACGATCCGTTTGAAAAGCAGGCGAGCGATGTGTCGGAGACCATAAGTCTTCCGCAAACCATCCGAACGCCCAGCAGAGTGGGAATGGTTAATCAAACTAACGCATACCAGCTGGAGAGAAAACCCTGCAGCCACAAGAAATGCCACGAGGAAGAGCCGTGGAAAAGTGCTCATGGTCACTGGCAGGTGAAACCTCTTGGTGCTGTACATTCCTTATGTCTTCAGCCTTGTCAGGTGTCTCTGGACAAGATCCGGAACACAGGCTCCAGGCGCACAAGCTTGCGACGCATCGTGTTCGTGCCCAAGTCCCTCGGACATAGAAACGGGCCCGTGGTGACACATGTTTACTGAATGAGTGTACGTATGAGACAAAACAGAGAACAATGAGCATTTCTGGGAGACTACCAAAGGAACAGCGCCTGTGAGTCTTCAGAGAGAGGTCAGCTCAAGCAATACTGCTTCCTGGGAAGCCCTCTTGTCCACAGCAAGCCTCCTCCTCCAAGCCGGCTTCACCTATGCCACCCACGTCTCGCCAACCTATCTGAGGAATCCAACTCTCAGCTCCCAGATGTTTTTAATCAAAGTGGCAACCTCTGTTTCCTATGAAATAATTGGTGCAAATTTTCAGACAGAGATCAAATAAAATTCACCAATACGTTCGGTAAGCATGGCAATTTCTGGATCATAGGGCTGGGTCAATTATTATTTTATTAACTTTATACTTTTCTATTGTTTTCCAGTTTCTATAATCTACTTCATGTTAATAATGGAAATCAATTGAATAAATATTAAAAACGTTTGTTTCTACTTAAAAAATATATGTGAGCATTTTTGCATATGTGGTACCCTTCTACAACCTTACTTTGATGGGCTATATTGCATATGTGTGCCTATATACTGTGCCATAATTAAACTAACTTTGGACACTTATGCTGTTTCCTTTAAAAAAGTATCATAACAAGGGTGCCTGGGTGGCTCAGTCCGTTAAGCGTCCGACTTCGGCTCAGGTCATGATCTCGCGGTTTGTGAGTTCGAGCCCCGCGTCGGGCTCTGGGCTGACGGTTCGGAGCCTGGAGCTTGCTTCGGATTCTGTGCCTCCCTCGCTCTCTGCCCCTCCCCCGTTTGTGCTCTGTCTCCGTCTCTCAAAAAATGAATAAGCTTTAAAAAATTTTTTTAAAGTGTCACAACAAATGCTGCAATTTGTTTGCAACAGCAATGTTAGGAAATATCTAGTTGTTCACTAATATGGGACAAAGTGGAATAGATCCCTGGTGTGGAGTATTATACAGCTATTAAAAGGCTGCAGCTCTACACACACCGATGGTAGCAAACACTTACGTAAGATGTGCTAACTGCTATTCCTGCACTTTATATAGTGACTCACTGAATCACTTCAGTAATCTTACGTGTAAGAGCTAATACTATACTCCTTTTATAGATGAGGAAACTAAGGCCCCCAGAAGCTAAGAAACTTGTCCAAGATGACCTACCTCGTAAACAGTAGTGTTTGTTCCAACCCAACTAATGCGTGCTTTTTAACTTCTGTACTATATTGCCTACTACTAATGGAACACATTCTGAGATTTATTGAATGAGAAAAGCAACGTACATATGGTACAGATAGTGTGCTACCACAGACCTTCAAATACAAAGTTAAACAAATTAACAAACTAAAAAGCACAATCACGTGTACATTCTTACCTGCGCAAAAAGTACCTCTGGAAGGATTTATAAGCAACTGGTTGCTACATGGGAGAGAAACGGAGGACAGAACTGGGAGGGAGGGAGAATGCTTTTTCACTCCATTTCCTTTCAGTATCCTTTGAATTCTGTACCACCTACTAAAGTGGAAATTCTATGTAATGTACCATGCATTATAATGAGTAAGAAGCATGAAAAATGATACTACAGCGAGGACGTGTACATAACTTTATGTGTCTGATTATCCTATTAGAAGAAATTCCTAGAAGTGCAATCGCTGGGACCAAAGTCTTTGAAGAAATGCTGAGCCTCTAGGTCCCGCGGACCATCTGCTGCCTAGAGAGGCGGTGTCGCGGTGCACCCCCGACCCGTGGGGTGTCCCCCGGAGGCTGTGCCAACACAGAGACTTTAAACAGCCTTTACCCGTCTGCAAAGTAGAAATGGCAACAATGTCGCTTTCATGCGCATTTCCGCAATCGCCCTCCGACCTCCGAGTTCTGTGACCTCTCCTACGCCTCTGACCATTTCTACTGCTTCTGAGAACTGGGCTTATATATTTTTTGCCTATTTTTCCACTTTTTTCTTTGATTGTTAAGAGTTCCTTTGTCCAAATTGGAGACATAATCCTTGGACCATTCTGTATGTTGCAAATAGTCTCAGTTTGTTTTAGGCCTTTTGTTTTTTACGGTGGTTGTAGAGGTGCAGAAGTTTTAAGTTGTTAGGGAGTCAAATCAAATGATTTTTTTTAATGTTTGTTTATTTTTGAGAGAGAGACTGAGCATGAGTGGGGAGGTGCAGAGAGAGAGGGGGACACAGAACTCAAAGCAGGCTCCAGGCTCCGAGCTGTCAGCACAGAGCCCAACGCGGGGCTCGAACCCACGGACTCAGGGACTGTGAAATCATGACCTGAGCAGAAGTCGGTCACCCAACTGAGCCAACCAGGTGCCCCATCAAATGATTTTTTAACTGATTTCTTCCCACCCTAATATGATATACTATTCACTTACATTTTCTTTTAGTTTTTTTTAAATTATTTATTTATTTTGAGAGAGAGAGCACACGAGCAAGGTAGGGGCAGAGAGAGAGAGAGAGAGAGAGAGAGAGAGAGAGAGAGAGAGAATGAATGAATATCTCAAGCAGGCTCCATGCTGTCAGCACAGAGTCCAATGCGGGGCTCAAACTCACAAACCGTGAGATCATGACCTGAGCCGAAATCAAGAGTCAGACACTTAACCGAATGAGCCATCTAGGCATGCCACCGCCCCGCCCCGGCCCCGGCCCCGGCCCGCCAACCTTCTAGTTCTTTTTTCAGTTTAAAGTATCTTTAAAGTAAAAATTTTATCTGTTTGGAGTTTATTCTGTACATAGTAGGATATATGAAATCTACCTAGCTTCCCCCCAAAGGTTAAATATCCTAATAATATGTATTAAACAATTCATCTTCATACACTGAGTGGGGCATTCTCTTCATCCCTCTCTGCTCCCCTCCAGTCCTCTGCTTGTGCCCGTAACACAAAGCTTTGCTACTGCAGATACACTATTTTATAGTTAACAGTACTGGTCTCCGTGTATTATATTTTTTTCGAAAATTTCTTGGATAGTCTAACCCTTTATGCTTCCAGATGAATGTCAGAATCACTTTATCAAGTTCTAAAAAAAAAATACCATTGGGATTCGGTTGCATTAGGCTCATGAAATATACATCCACTAACTCTAGTTAATTCCATCAAAGTAATTAAGGGAAGGTTAAAACGAGAAAGTTTAAACAATCCATTTGTTGTACCTTATTCCTTAACATTGTGCCAAGATTAAAAGTGGCCTTGGTTATCAGCTTGGAATAGACTGTTGTAACTATAAGATACTTTATACAACTCCCATGGTAACAATAAGGAAAATACCTATAGAAGAGACACAAAAGAAAATGAGAAAGGATTAAAAACATGTCACCACAAAAAAGTCACTGACACACAAGACAGCTAAAAAGAAAAACGAGAGACCACAAGTTACAAGACAGAAAACAAAATGCAATAGTAAGACCTTCCCTATCAGTACATGTTAATAGATTAAAGTCCCCAACCAAAAGACATACAGTGGCTGAATGGACAAAAAAATAAGATCCAACTACCTGCTGTCTATAAGAGACTCACTTTAGATTTAAGAACACACAAAGGCTGAAAGTGACAGGGTGGAAAAAGATATTCCATGCAAATGGTAACAAAAGAGAGGAGAGTGGCTATACTTAGAGACAAAGAAGAAAGAACATTACTGGTAAAAGGGTCAATTCACTGGAAATACAACAATTATAAATATATATGTACCTAACACCAGAGTACACAAATATACGAAGCAAGCATGGGCAGAAATGAAGGGCAAAGCAGACAGCGACACACTAATAGTAGAAAATTTCAATAATGGACAGAACATCTAGAGAGAAGACAAACAGAAGACCTGAATAACACAAGAGACCAAATGGACCTAACAGACATGTACAAAACACTGCACCCAACAGCAGCACCATACATATTCTTCTCAAGTACTCAAAGAACATTCTCCAAGACAGATCACACATTAGGTCACAAAGCAAGTTTTAACAAATTTAAGAAGACTGAAATTGTACCAAACAACTTGTCTGACCACAATGGAATTAAACAAGAAATCAACAGAAGGAAATTTGGAAAATTCACAAATATGTGGAAATTAAACAACACACACTTGAATAACCAATGGGTCAAAAAAGAAATCACAGATATCTGAGACAAATACAAATGAAAACACAACATACCAAAACTTACAGGATGTAGAAAAAGCAGTATGAAGAGGGAAGTTTAGAGTGGCAAATGCCTACATTAAACAAGAAGAATTATGGGGCACTTGGGTGGCTCAGTTGGTTAACTGTCCAACTCTTGATTTTGGCTCAGGTCCTATCTCCTGGTTCATGAGTTCAAGCTCCATGTCAGGCTCCGGCTGACAGCCCAGAGCATGCTTGGGATCTTCTCCCCCACCCGCCCCCCCACCCTCTGCCCTGCATCCCCCCTCAAAATAAATAAATAAACTTGAAAAACAAAAGAAGAATGTTATCAAATAAACACCCTAACTTTATACCTCAAGGAATTGGAAAAACAAGAGTAAACCAAGCCCAAAGTTGAGCAAACGAAGCCCAAAGTTAGCAGAAGGAAGGAAATAAAAAATAGTTATAACAGAAATAAACAAAATAAAGACTAGAAAAACAAAAGAAAAAAATCAATGAAACTAAGAGTTGGGTTTTTGAATAGATCAACAAAACTGATAAACCTTTAGGTAAACTAATAAAAAAAAAGAGAAAACTCAAATAAAATAAAAAATGAAAGAGGAGGCATTAACAACTGATATCACAGAAATAAAAAAAGATTATGAGACTACTATGAAACATTATATGCCAACAAATTGGATAACCTAGAAGAAATGGATAAATTTCTAGAAACATATAATCTACCAAGACTGAATCATGAAGAAACAGAAAACCTGAACAGTTCAATAATGAATAAGGAAACTGAATCAATAATCAAAATCTCCCAACACAGAAAAGCCCAGGGTCAGATGGCTTCACTGCAGAATCCGATCAAACATTTAAAGAAGAATTAATACCAATTCCCCTCAAACTCATCCCAATAATTAAAGAGGTCAGAACATTTCACTCATTTTACGAGGGCATCTTCATCCTGATACCAAAGCCGAAGACCTACAAGAAAAGCAAAGCACAGGCCAATATCCCTGATGGATAAAGATGTAAAAATCCTTAACAAAATACTAGCAAACCAAATTTAACAGCATAGTAAACGGATCATGTCCCATGACCAGGTGGGATTTATCCCTGGGATGCAAGGATGGTTCAACACACACAAATCCATCAACGTGATACACTCCATTAACAGAGTGAAACACAGATCACATCCACAGACGCAAAAAAAGGCATTTGACAAAATTCAACACCATCTCATAATAAAATACTAAAAAAATAGAACTTAAAGGAAAATAATCTCAATATAATAAAGGGTATATACTAAAAGCCCATAGTTTTGCTGTTGTTATTACGCTACAGTTAAACATATCTTTCCTATGACTTCCTATGGTTTCTTCCCCTCCCCCTCCCCCGCCCCCACCCAAAGCCCATAGTTAACATCCTACTCAAAGTGAAAAACTGAAAGCTCTTCCTCTAGGCTCAGCAACAAGGCAGGGTGCCCACTTGCCACTTTGATTCAACAAGGTAGTGAAAGTCCGAGCAATTAGACAAGGAAAAGAGATAAAAGGCATCTAAGTTGTTAAGAAAGAAGCAAAACCATCTCAGTTCACAGATGACATGATCTTATATACAGAAAACTCTAAAGATCCCATAAAAAACTACTAGAACGAATAAATGAATTCTGCAAAGTTGCTGGAGACAAAATGTGCCCAAATCGGTTGCATTTCCACCTGCTTACAACAAACAATCCAACAATGAAAAGGAAATTAAGAAAACAATTGCACTGTCAATAGCATCAAAGAAGTTTTTTCATTTTTTTGGTGAAACTTAATCAAGGGGACGAGAGCCTTGTACACTGAAAACTACAACTGGTGGAAGAAATTGTAGAAGACACAAACATGGGGCGCCTGTCTGGCTCAGGCAGTAGAGCGTGTGACTCTTGATCTCAGGGTCATGAGTTCACGCCCCACGTTGGGTGTGAAACCTACTTAAAAAAATGTGAAGAAGTTATAGAAGACACCAATAAATGCTAAGACAGCAGGTGTTCATGGATTGAAGACTTAATGTTATTAAAATGTTCACACTACCCAAAGCAATCTACAGATTCAGTGTAATCTCTTAAAATCCCAATGGCCTTTTTTTTTTTTTCTGGCAGAAATAGAATTAAACAATCCTAAAATTCATATGGAACCTCAAATAGCTAAAACAGTCTTGAGAAAGAAGAACAAAGCTGGGGGGCTCACATTTCCTGACTTGAAAATATATCACAAAGCTATCCAACAGTATGGTGCTGGCATTAAGACAGATACACAGACTCATGGAACAAAACAGACAGCCCAGAAATAAACTCACACATACGTAGTCAAAGGGGCTTCAACAATGGAGTCAAGTCTACACATTGAGGAAAGTATAGTCCCTTCAACAAATGGTATTTCTGAAAACTGTATACCCACAGGCAAAATAATATAACTGGACCCTTATATTACACCAAGTACAAAATCAACTCAAAAGTACATTAAAGATTTAAGTTTAAGACCTAAAATTATAAAACTCATCGAAGAGAACCGGGAAAAATGTTGGTCTTAGCAATGATTTATTTATTTATTTATTTTTTTTTTAATTTTTTTTTTTTCAACGTTTATTTATTTTTGGGACAGAGAGAGACAGAGCATGAACGGGGGAGGGGCAGAGAGAGAGGGAGACACAGAATCGGAAACAGGCTCCAGGCTCTGAGCCATCAGCCCAGAGCCTGACGCGGGGCTCGAACTCACGGACCGCGAGATCGTGACCTGGCTGAAGTCGGACGCTTAACCGACTGCGCCACCCAGGCGCCCCAGCAATGATTTTTTTAGATAGGACACCAAAAGTATAGGCAACAAAAGCAAAAATCAGACAAGCAGGACTACATCAAACTAGAAAGCTTCTGCACAGCAAAGGAAACCACCAACAGACCTACAAAACGGGAGAAAATATTTGCAAACCATGTATCTGGTAAGGGGTTAATACCCAAAATATGTAAGGAACTCCTATGACTCAACAGCAAAACAAACAAAACAAATAATCTGAATTTAAAAATGGGCAGAAGACTTGAATAGACATTTCTCTTAAAAAAGACATACAATGGGGGCGCCTGGGTGGCTCTCAGTTAAGCGTCCAACTTCAGCTCAGGTCACAATCTCTCAGTTCAAGGGTTCACGCCCTGCATTGGGCTCTGTGCTGACAGCCCAGAGCCTGGAGCCTGCTTCGGATTCTGTGTCTCCCTCTCTCTCTGCCCCTCCCCTACTTGTGCTCTGTCTCACTCTCAAAAATAAATAAACAACAACCAAAAAAAGACATACAATGGCCAAATGAAAGGATGCTCAACATCACTAATCATCAAGGAAATGCAAATCAAAAGCACATGAATTATTATCTTATACCTGTAAGGATGACCATTATTTAAACACACACACAACCAAACACACACACACACACACACACACAAGAGAAAAGACCAAGTGTTGGTGAGTATGTGGAGAAGCTGGAACACCTGTGCACTGTTGCTGGAAATGTAAAATGGTGCAGTTGCTGTGGAAAACAATATGGAAGTTTCCCCCCAAATTAAAAATCCCATATTTAAAAAAAATTTTTTTTAACATTGATTTATTTTTGAGAGAGAGAGAGAGAGAGAGAGAGCGAGCGAGCAGGGGAGGGGCAGAGAGAAAGGGAGACACAGAATCTGAAGCAGGCTCCAGGCTCCGAGCTGTCAGCACAGATCCTGATGCGGGGCTCGAACTCACAATCCGTGAGATCATGACCTGAGCCAAAGTCAGAAGCTCAACCAACTGAGCCACCCAGGCACCTCCCCCCTCCCCGCCAAAATCCCGTATTTTTAATATTAGAAAGATCACTACATATGATCCAGCAATCCCACTTCTGGGTACTTATCCAAATGAACTGAAAACAGGGTCTCAAAGAGATATCTGCTCTCCCACGTTCACTGCAGCACTATTAACAACAGCCTAGAGGCAGAAGCGACTGGAATGTCCAACAATGGATGAAGAAAGAAAATGTGGTATATACATACAATCAAATATTATTCAACCGTAAAAAAAATAAATACTGTCATGTGCTACAAATGGGTGAACCTTGAGGACACGATGCTAACTGAAGTAAGCTAGACATAAAAAAAATACGGTATACGATTCCACTTCTATGAGCTATCTAAAGTAGTCAAACTCACAGAAGGAGAGAGTAGAATGTTGGTTGCCAGGGGCTGGGGGAGGAGAAAGAAGGAATTGCTGTTCAATGGGCACAGAGTTTCATCATGCAAGATGAAACAGCTCTATGGAGATTTAACGTGCAACCACGTTCATATAGTCAACAATGCTGTCCCACACTTAAAACTCATTTAGAGGGTAGATTTCACGTTGTATGTGTTGTTTTGCTTTTTTATCACATTAAAACAAAAGAGTGGCTTCGGAAGGAAGCCACAACCACCACTGATGGAACGTCACCTGCCCTGTGCCAGCAGCTCCCACAACTGATCGTGCGCAATCCCCACCTCGCGCGGGCATCATCACCCTCATTCTAGCAGTCCAGGAAGTGGGGCACCTAGACTTCGCTCAAGTAGGCACAACCACCATGTGGCTGAACTGCAGTTTGTATTCAGGCCGCCAGACTGCAGAGTCTGTGTGCGCTTTTCTACCCGCCATCATTACGACTAACACACCATGGGGTATCTGCCTCACCCCCTCTGGCCTACGGGTGACCCAAGCGGGTGGTGGGGCTCGTTCACTCCGGCTCATCACCCCTCTCGCCGGGCAGTAGCATTGCAAGCGTCCTCGACATAATGACTGCATTTGCTTGTGGAATGCTCGTGCTTGTGGGTAAAAGTCACAATTCATCGGTAAAATTCCACTGAAAACTGCTATCGTTGGATCAAACTTCTCCCAGTGTACTTAATTAGAATCACTAGCCAAAGCAGCAAGCCAGCTCACCCGGAAGAGTCTTCTACGTTGGTTCTGCAATTAAGGTGTAACCATACCTATACCTTGCTCTCCATCCAATCATACCAAATACCGGTTCAAAACGGGGGGAAAAAATCACCTTAAATAATTATGTCTCTATTCACCAATGAGAACAAAAATTAATTCCCTGATAGCTTATCTGGTGGCATTGACATGGGGTCCATGACGGGGGCAGAAATAAGAAAATAATGGTGTTTCTTGTGCAGGCTGGACACCTGTGAGCTCATCCACCACGGCCGTTCCTCTCAGGTCCCAGGCGCGGCTTCAGAGAAGCTCTCTTCCTCGCTCTGCTGCTCTGCTGAATTTGGCTCGTCGAGTTTTATCCATACTTACCTTGTGTTACTGTTTAATTTCCTTCTGTCAGCCAGCCTGCTGTCTCCTCTGTGACCCTGCTCTGGCCTCACAGACCTCCCCTCGGTGGCATCCTTCTGGTCTCAAGTTAACAGTACTGTCAGCCCCCAGAGGGCAGTGAATTCACCAGCACATGCTTAGTTAGCGTCTCCTGTCCTTCGGGTAGTGTTCTACGTGGACAAAACTCACAAACATCCCTGCCTTCACTGAGCTTACTTATGTTCCAGTGGGAAGAGACAGACAATAATTACGTGTAAAGTATAGAGTACGTCAGATGGTGGTAAGTGTTGTGGATCAAAGCAAAGCAGGAAAGAGGTGAAAGAGGGACTTAAAAGAAAGAACTTAAATAAATCTATTTAGAGTCAAGGGCAGGTCCTGTGAAGTCACCACCCATGGCTTTGGAGAACCGTCACCCCTACAAGGAAGGCCCCTCACAACTGACGTATCTCTTTCACTTCTCTTTCTCCCATTCTGTTAACCCACCCTTCACTGGCCTCCGCACATACCCCACCCAGCATTCCTTCTAGAATGTCTCTGTACCCTTGTGTTATCTGTCAGCATCTGCCCTACTCCCAGGACCAGATACTTACTTTGCAGGACCCAGTGCAAAATGAAAACGCAGGGCCCGTTGTTAAAAAAGTAAGAATTTCAAGACAGTAACTGCAGAGCATTAAACCAAGCGTGGGGCACTCTGTGAAGCACAGGAGGCACGCCCACGAGGCTGGCCGTGCTTACTCCTACTCTACCCCAGAAGGCAGATGAAGGCAAGGCCCTGTGAATGAGGCCTTCCTCCCACCCCAAACACAGCCCCAGTTAGAGGTGCAGAATAACAGCAGCCCTTACTACATCCTACAAAGCGCTGAATGAGTCTGCGTGGAGGAGAAAGACAAGCCGAGGAACCAGCAGTGGGAGGGCAGCTTTTATAGGACAGCTTCCTGAGGGGGGGAACCTGACACCCAAAGAGAGGGCTACACAGAAATGCCTCCTGAGTACCTCCTGGGCTTGAGGGAACATGGCAACGTCGGATGATGCAGGCAAGTATCCACAGTGGTTGGCTAAGGTCTCCCTTGGACAGAACAATTTCCTGGGGGGAATGGGGCTGCTGCTGGGCCCGGAAAGATGGACAGAGGGGATATGGAGGGACGTTTATATGGGGGAAATGGAAAGTTACCAGGGCAAGCAAGTAGCCAGTGTGTTTGAGGGGCAACGAGGAGGCCAATTTGGCTGGTGGCAGAGGATGTCCCACACCAGATAGCACCACAGTGGGGAGGGCCTTTAGCCTGAAGGCAGCGTGTGTGTTTGAGGGGGGAGGTGAATGCTCTGAGGAGGGACAGTGACAGGAGGAAAGCTGTGCTCTTGGAAGGCCTGTCTGGCAATGTATGAAGGACAGACGGCAGGCTCAGATCCTCTCCAAGCAGGGGTGAGGACAGGAGGGAGGGAGCCTATCCAAATTAGCTGGGTAGAGCCTTCCTACCATCGGCGGTGGGTCTGCACAGATGGACAGACATGAGAGGAGGTTTGGATGCACATTTCCAAGCAAGCAACAACAAATAAGAGAACTGTACATCCCTGAGACAAAGTTCTCTGGCAGGATGCCCCAAACCACGTGCATCCCGCAGAATTCCTAATTTTAGAAACCAGACTGGAACTCGTCTGACCAAAATAAACCTGGTCCCAAATATTTACTTTTGTCGTTATTTTGCAATTGTGGAGGCAGGAAGAGCAACACGAGCCCAGAAGATTTTACGCATTACCCACCGGGATAATTCCTCGCGGTGCCCTTTTGTAGACCGTTGCTGGAAAGGCCGGTAACTACGATACAGGGGAATCTCCAAGTAAAAAGTAAAAGTTGTTGGCATGGGGCCATCTATCCTTTTCAGTCTCTCAAATATCAACTCTGGACTTCATAACCCCTTCGAATTCCCTTTTCGCGTGGATAAACAAGCCTCCCAATCGTGGGACAGCAACCACAAGGGACAAAAGAGCAAATGGCCGGCCCAGAGAAATTTATTTTCATCACATAAACAGGACACACAGCGCTCCTTCTCTCTCCTCAGGCCAAATAATGGAAACAGCTTCAGCACGAATCACGATGAACTCTCAATTCCTACCGTTAAGAATGTCCAGACGAGGAAAATTTCACCTTGGGCCAGTTTGAAGCATATGGCAAGAGACCAGCTGTCCTTGTTCCCAGTTTTCAAACAGAGAAACTCCCCCATTTCGTTTTAACAAGGGAAAGGTAAACACGAGAGGCTGTGCTTGTGACAGTCTGAAGAAAACAGGCATCAGCTCTCATGCATATGGACAGACGTTTTCAGATTAATTTTGAAATTTCATCAAATCATATGTTTGTGTCGTTGCCTTCCTACGGTTGTAGTTTTCCTGACAGCCTAAATAAGTGACTTAATATTGTCTGGATTTTCTATTGCTTTGTAAGTGTGTCGTTTCATTTAAAAAAAAAAAAGAGAGAGAAGCAAGGAATATCTGGAAGGCTTGTTCGCATCAACTAGCTAAGCGTTTAATAATTCAGATGGAAATATGCACATTAAATGTCACTGTCGACAGTCTACAGTTGCTAACTGTACATTTTTAATTTCCATAAGAGCGTGACTTCACAAGAAATCTTTTTGGCTACTTGTTCCTTAACCAGGAATCTTCTAGGGTATGTAACCTTTATAAATGGGAAAAAATATTAACAAACGACCCCAAGAAACCTCTCAAGAGAAAAAATGCTTAAACCACGTATTTCAAAATCAACCCCACACTTTGGGGACTGAACACGGAATACGAAGTACCATGTGATTCTTCCTACACAGAGTTCCATTCTGCCAAGAGCAGATATTTTAAGAACACGCTTGAACTACCTGTTGGGATGCAGTCCCCTGGAATTCTTCACAGCATTCAGGGTGCCCCAGAAGAAGAGCTCAGGGTTCCTTCCTCCAGTTGCCTACTTCACTATCACTTCAAGAACACCAGCAACACAGACAGTGAGCTCAGCTTCTCCATCCGCATCCCCCACGGTCCGCCCGCTGCCAGGCCCAGGCTCCTCTCCCAGCTGCTCAGCTGTCATCGTGGCCCACGCCACCACTCCTCCCTCCCCGGGACCTGTGCCACATCCTGACTGGTGACAGGTCTCTCTGCACCCCCCCCCCCTTCAGAGCAGTCTCTTCTGAGATGCAGATGTGGTTAGGCCCTTTGCTGCTTACAGCCCCCCGGGGGGGGGGGCCCTTGCCTCAGACTGGGTTGCGGTAATGTTACAGGAGAGAAGGTAAGTGGTAAGGATGCTTCATGAACTCACCCCTTACTGTCTGTGATGGAAATGCGGCCCTGGCTCATCAGATGGCCGGAGGCCGGGAGAGTCCTGCAGGCCTGCGGGCTCTGAGCCTGGGCTGGACTACAGCCTTGGAGGTGGTCCTTCCGCAGAGATGCTTCAGCGCCCCAAGCCGGGAGGTGGCAAGGCCCCGGTTGGAGAGCAGGCTGTGGTCACCAGCCTCGCTCGTCCGGGATCTGGAACGCTATCCCATAAACACTGTGTGACAAAGAGGGATAAGGTGCCCATAAAAGCTGATTTAACCCATGACTCAACAGAGCTGCCCTTAGGAGGAAAAAGAGTAGCAACCTATTCAGTAAAGACTTATCTGGCACTAGATACAAGGATTCCTGCTAGCTCCCTTAGTAAGGTAACACCCTGATCCTCTAGCCTGGGCAGAGGCGGGAGAATCTCTCCACGGGACGGAGCAATGGGGAGTTCTCAGTCCAGTTCCTGTCCCGAGAGCTGACTTCACTCTGGGAAACCAGCTGGCCCTTGCTGCTGCTTCACGTACCTCGGGGCACTCCTCTCAGGCCGCTCAGGCTGAGTCTGGGGACAGAGCCTGGCCTTTACGCTCCACAGCACTGCAGGTCTGAGGACAGGACAGAGTAACCTGCAGCGGCTGCTGGATGTGGCTGCCCTCACTCCCCTCCACGGGACTGTCCCTGGATACCTCTCCTCCCCCAAGCAGAGGTCTTCATTCCCCATGGCCTGGGAAGAAGTCCTCAAGCACACGTGAACTCCACAGAGGCAAGGTCCAAGACAACAGGGCACAAAGAGAAGAAACGCGCCGTCCCAGGACGATCAGGAGTTGTAATGACCGCTGCCTTACGGGGGGCATGTTCGCTTACCACAGAGGTAAGGCCTCACAGGCCTCAGAAAGTCGTAACAGTTGCGTATCAACATAAAAGTTGCACGCGCTGTGTCCATGCGGTGGTGGTGGTCATTGTAGGGGTCGGGACTGCTTTCTCACACCAGCTATGTGCCGGATGCGGCCTAGGCACCGAGAGCTTAAAAGCAGTTAAATGAAGAAGTGACTCTGTCCTTGGGAAACACCCATACTAGCTAGTGGGAGGCGACAGGCACACAGACACCCAACTACCTATAACACGGCCTCTAAGCGTGGGTGTGTCGACTACGGCACGGGTCAGACGTGTCCAGCAGCCAGGCGCTGGGCCCGCACACTCTCTGGGCCTCTGTCCCGCCTGGAAAAGACGGTGCCACGGGGCACGTGCTTCGCCAGTCAGTCAAGCACAGAAGGAGGAGCCACTCCTCAGATGTGAGCAGTGCAAAGAATCCCAGACAGCATCAGTCCCCAACATCCTTTTCCGCAGGCAAGGGAAACTCTGTTACCTGGGAAATAAAGGCCCTGTGCTGGTCACCCCCAGAGGATGTGAGAGAGAAAATCACGGGCGAGAAAGTTTTAGGAGGTCTCTCTCGGCTCCCCCGCTCTCCTGCTCCTGTCATGAGGGTGCTGGTTCACCGAGGCTGGCAGAGACCGAGGGTCAGGGATGCAAATCCATGTCTGGTGGAGCCGGGCCCACGGGGCTAAGAAATGCAGAGGGCAGCAGGGCTCGTGGAAGTTGGGGCGGGGAAGAGACTAGACCTGGGCAGAACCGTTCGGTCCTCTTACACCCAAGTGAGCTAATCAGGCCAAAATACTTGCCCCTGTCCATATGGCAAGTGGGAGGCATCCACATTAAATCCCGAGTGACTGAAAGCACCGGGGGGCAGGGTTGAAAGGGACCGGCGGTCATGAACCAGGTGCTGGTCTTCTCTCACAAAAGGTCGCTCGTTGAAAAAATACCACTCTTTATGAGGATGTTTCCAGGTTGAAAATGCCCTGTGCCTGGCCCTGGACCATCCACAGACCCAAGTGAGGAAAAGCCCGGGCCTCCCACACACCTCCTGCCGGGGCGCCCAGCTGGGCCTCTCCCGCCCTCCGCTCCGATGTTAAACCTCCAGGGCAGATGTTCCCAGCCTGCGGAAGCACAGCGCACAGCTGATCTGAGGGGGAGCAAAGCTACACAACAGCCCAGCCTGCCAATCAGAAGGAAGAGAAGACTGCTTCCTTCCTGAGCAGTGCTAGCAGCTCACACCCCTGCTTCCAGGAGCAGACGAGTCGGCTCTGGAGAGAGCTGCCCCCGCGGTGCTCAGTCTCACCGAGACCTGGCACAGGCCGGGCGGCGTTCCGTCTGCTGGAGGGAAGGTCTGAGGAGCTCAGCTCTGGCGGCCCGGCCAGTTCAGCCCCCAAGACGGGGTGCCGCACCGCACCCTCAAAGACCTCAAAGCGGAGAGAGGAATTCCTGTCTTTCATCCAGAAACGGTTTCTCACGATTTAGCTAAATCCCTTCTGTCCTACAGTAGGTTGAATGATACTCCCCGCCAAACACTGATCTCTGGAACCTCTCTGGCAAAGGAAACTAGCATAGTCGATCCCATTAGGGATCTAGAGATGGGGAGATTACCCTGGTTATTCAAATGGACCCTATATATAATCATAAGGATGCCGAGAAGGTCACCATAGGAAGTAGGAGATGCGAAAAAGTAACAAAAGGCTGAAGTAAAGTAAGGGTGGGGTCTTGAGCTAACGAACGCAGGTGCCCCAGAAGCCAGAAAAGGTCAGGAAACAGACTCTCTCGTCCAGCCTACAGAAGGACCCAGCTCTACTAACACTCTGACTCTCATCCGGCGAAATGGATTTGATTTCGCACCTCCAGAACTAGGGGAGAATATATGAGTGTTATTTAAGCCTCTAGCAGAGCCCCAAAGAAGGAATCACCCTCAGGGCTTCAAGAACTCTCCACCCTCTTAAATGAGCTCTCTGGCTCCTGCCTGCATTGGCCAGCTCCCTTCTCCAACCACCCTGTGGGCACCTTCACCGGGCTCACTCACTGAGGGGAATGCCCTGCAAAGGGCTTACTCACTGAGGGGAATGCCCTGCAAACTGGTTTGAACTTCGTTCTGTCTCTCCTGAGGCCCTGCCAAGCACGTTCTGTCTTCCCTGAGGCCCTCCAGGAGCTGGAGGGCAGAGGCTGATGGCCAGCCCATTACCCTGAAGAAGGGGAGCCCTGGTCCCCCTCCCATTTGGTCTCTGATGACCCTCCCTCGGCTGCAGGCTCCCATCTGCTGATTCCCCAACTCCTGAAACTGCAGCCTCCCACCAATCCCTCAAGCTTCTCCGGGACCTGCTTTGGGATTAGCAAATACCTACTGTCATCAAATCTCCCTGGAAACTGTCCTCCACACCTGCCCCACCTACTCCTATTCCGGTCTCTACCTCACACTTCACTTTTAAAATACAGATGGAGGTGAAAACATATTCAGAGACTCTGTTCTATCACGTTGTGTTAATTATGAACTTGAGGCAAAATTCCACTACTGTTTCTCCAGGGAAGGGAAAAGCTTTAAATTCTACATTGAGGAAACTGTTTGAAATGTTCTCAGGTGAGGGGGTCCCTTCTTGGAGCAGACTCCTGGAAATAGCAAGGGTCCTCTGATCGTGAGACCCCTAAGTACAGTTTCCGAAGGGTCCAGAATCCATGGTGGAGTGTCTTCTTCTATAGAAAAGGACAGTTTCCAAACTTTAAAGCATCAAATAATGCTTTAATGCATCAAATGGATATCACACATTATCTATTTTTATATTATGTATACTCTTTTAAGCAACAAATATTCCCATGGACACAAATCCTATTACAATAAAAGGTGCTCCTGCCACTCCCACAATGTCCCTTAGGGTTCTCTCCACTTGTTCTACAGGCCTTGTTTCCCCTTCGGGAGCTTGGAGGGAAGGAACAGTACTTTCTTCACCATTCTGACAGGCTAACAGCAGAGGGCCCAATCACTGATAATTACTCCTGTTTGTTGGGTGAATGACTGAAACTTTCCAAGCTCCAGGCACTGTCCTTTAGTTAAGATCCTAGCTGGTGCAAAAAGACAAACAAAAAACAACTCTACCGTAATTGAAGAATACAATGTCTAGTCACCATAAAGCAATACAAGTTTTAGTCTATTTGTCTGTGATCTTATTCAGGCAAGGGAACATGGGATGGAGAACTAGTAAGAGAACTGGTTGATATGAACACAGAATGTGATTGGAAGGACAGAATAAAGTTAGAATCCTCTAGAAACGGGAGCCCGGATGATATTCCTAGGGAGAGGCAAACCACATTTATAGGCTGGTTGGGGGAGAGGGGTATGCTCCAAGAAATACACTAAGTGCAAGAAGGCTTGGGAAATATTTCACAAATGCCCCTAAAGGGAATGAGCCAATCTGGAAGCAGGGGCGTGGCACTGAGAACAGGTACAGGGCCCACAGGGACCCCAGCCAGCCCCAGCAGACATTGAGACTTCCAGAGCTGGCAAAGCCTTGGCTTGATGAAGCAAGCAATGAAGGCAGGTTGCGCAGGGGACAAAGGGGCTCTGCCAAGTTAGCAATGTCCTGATACCAGGCAGATTTTCATTTCCTTACTAAAGGTACAGAGAAATGAAGTGACCTGCACAAAGTCAGAGCTGGTTAGGGGCGGACAGAGACTGTAACTTCGAGCTCCAGGCCTGAGGTCTGTTCTCTTACTCAACAGAGCAAAAATGCATGTTAAACTGAGTATACTGAGCCTATGTCCTTTCTGGAGCACCTTCTGTATGCTTCGGGTTTCCTCCCTGCCCCTGCCTCTGCCTCTGCTCCCCACCTCTCCTCGCTTCGTACACCTGCCAGGCCTTCCTCTAGCCCCTAACCTGTTCTCACATAAGGCCCAGCTCCGTGAACTTTCCGACATTCTTCCCCCCAAATCCAACCGACATTTGTCTTCCTTAATTCCTACCATGCCTTTGGGCATTTGGCTCATCCAGCTCTTTTCTCAAATTTTTGCTGTCAAATCCAACAGCACTGAATTTTATGCTTTGCTTATTTGCGTCTTATTCAACACCATATCCCCACTGCCTGGACACTCAAATTAAGGTTGAACGAATCAAAGAATGAAGGTTTCATCACTTACAGTTTGTCTCTGGCTGAGGACAAGAACTGCCTGACACTTCCTTTAACGTTCCTTTGAAAATTATAAATAAACATACGATGACTAACACTGTGTGCTAAACAGAAACATTTAATAGTAAAACTATATCTAGTACACTGCAGTCTGGCATTGGCTGGAAGGCTACATTTTCAACTAGATGACATCAATCCAATAATATCTAAATTTATTAATCTATATTGGGCTGTAATTTAGGACAATTTATCGGCAGATAATTTTCTAAATAATTAGAATGAGAGTTTCTAACACTTTAGGGCAAAAGACATGCCATAAATATTAAACTGGATATACAAATGCTTTCTTACATTTCATTTGTACATTAACCAGAGTGGAAAACTCACTCTGTATGAGTAAAATCATTCATACTCAATGTTAAGTTCCATCTTAAAAGCTATAATGATTTAGTTGTGAAGATGTATCTTCTCTGCCATTGGACTGTGAGCTCTTGAGGAAAGAAACTGAGTTCTCGTTCTATCCTTCCTGCATTTGTCCTTCCCTGTACTATGCCCGACCTCAGCCAGGCATAGGACCTTAGTGCTCAGTAAGTGTCTGCTGAACAAATGAATGAACACAAAAATGAATGTGTGCACTGCCCAGTCAGGTAAATGTTCTATTCTTTTCAACTACAAAGCAATGAGCATCAGCACAGGGTCGCTGGTCTCTCTTGACCTCGGACACTAGAGAGATGTGATGAAACTGAACAAAAATTATGGCATTTCGGTGGGTAGAAAGAAGTGGGACATCTACATACATCCTAACTCGTGCACCTAGCCTGTGACTTGTGCACCTAGAATGTGCCGCCTAGATGCTTCCTCTCTGGGCCTCAGTTTCTCAAACTCATGTCATGTAGCACCACCCACCTGCCCACCTTATGTCAGGATAGTTGAGCAGAACAAACAGTATGGTTTCTGGGAAAGTCCTCTGTGCAGCATACAGCAGTGTATTAGTTTTTTAGGGTTTCCATATCAAAGGCACTTAAGCTGGGTGGCTTAGAATGACAGAAATTTACCGTTTCACAGCTCTGAAGGCCAGAAGTCTGAAATCCAGGTATTGGCAGAACCATATGCCCTCCTTAACTTGCAGGGAGAATCCTTTGCTTCTTCTAGCATCTGGTGTTTGCTGGCAATCCTTAGCACCCCTTGGTCTGTAGATGGACCACTCCAACATCTGCCTCCACCATCATGTGGACTTCTCCCTGTGCGCCTCTATCTCTGTGTATCTTCTCCTCTTCTTATAAGGACACAAGTCCATTGGATTAAGGGCTTACTCTGCTCCACTAGGACCTCATCTTAACGAATTAAATCTGCAATGACCCTTTTTCCAGATAAGGTCACATTCTGAGGTACTGGGGGTTAGGACTTCTCCCCATGTCTTTTTGTAGAATACAATTTAATCCACAGCAAGCACCATGTGAATAAAAGTACCATACTTAAAAACCAGTGAAATAGTGTCAGACTAGGTGATTCAGACTAACCTTCTTGCTGTGAACAATAAGAACAACAAAAAAGCGGGAAAAATATTTTTTAAAATGCTGCTTAAGTTATGTTGGATTATTAGGCAGTAAAGAATAATGAAGCCAAGATTCAGAATAGAGAAAAACCAGAAAGGCAAGCCTGGCATTTGGGGACACTTCTTCTAAGAGGAGTGCCTGCTTCTTCTGGAAGAACTGGCTAAGAGCCTGAAAGGCTGAACAGTGATTTGGACAGCCTGTAGAACCGGGGATCTAAAGTTCGAGTTCTATTCCCCAAGTGCTACACCCTGAGTAAAAAGATGAAGCACAAACAGGCTGACCTCACAGGTACAAAGGCCATCTCAATGCCTGAAACTGGATGGCAGTGATAACAGACCGCTGTGCTCCAGGGCCTGACAGAGCAAATCTAAATTCTCTTGAAAGTAAGATAACATCACTGAAGGCCTCAAGTTATTTCTGTAAGTTTTCATCTATAATAGCTGGCATTCAATCAAAAATAACTGGCTGTATGAAGATACAGGACAA
Organism: Lynx rufus; assembly: GCF_022079265.1. NCBI lineage: Eukaryota > Metazoa > Chordata > Mammalia > Carnivora > Felidae > Lynx > Lynx rufus. The sequence continues at coordinate 5,977,394 of NW_025814867.1, read as the reverse complement.
TACGAATGGATTCTGAGTAAAACAACAGGTAATAGAAACAGACTGGCAGGGGCTAAAAATAAAGGTGCTATCAGACACAGCATTTTTTTAAAACTATGATTAATATGTTCAAATATAAAATTGAAAAGTTTCTCAGAGAACTAGAAACGAAATAAAACAAACAAAAAAAAACCACAGAAACCATGGAACTTAAAAATAAAATAACTCACATTAAGAATTCAATAGATAATGGGGTGCCTGGGTGGCTCAGTCTGTTAAGCATCCGACTTTGGCTCAGGTCATGATCTCAGGGTTCGTGAGTGCAAGCCCCACATCGGGTTCTGTGCTGACAGCTCGGAGTCTGCTTCGGTTTCTGTGTCTCCCTCTCTCTCAGCCCCTCCCCTGCTCATGCTCGCTCGCTCTCTCTCAAAAATAAACATCAAAAAACAATTTTTTAATAAAAATTAAAAAAGAATTCAATAGATGGGTTTAAGAGGAGCTTAAATACAGTGAACTAAACGATAGGTCCAAAGAAAATATCTAGTTTGAAATTCAGAGAGACAAAAGGATAGAAAATAAAGATGAAAAAATAAGAGATACAGGGAAAAATGGAATGAATAACAGACATTCGATTACAGTCACAGGAGGGGAAAGAAAGAACTGGACAAAAGAAAAAGTAGCCAAAAAATTTTTAAACTGCAAAAAGACATCAAGCACCGATCTAACATCCCAAATGGATAAACTCCATAGAGGATGAATAAAAACAAAACTAAACCAAAGCACCTCACAGTAAACTGCTGTGCACCAAAGACAAAGTGAAAAAGTGAAACACTTTTAATACTACTGCCAGAGGGAAAACAGATTATCAAGGGAGAAAGATAAGGTGTACAGTTGATTTCTTAATGAAAATACTGAAAGGCAAAAGACACTGGAATATTGTCAAAGTACTAAAAGAAAATATCCAAACATTTAAAGAACAAATAACACCAGTTTTATATAAACCCTTTTTTTTTAAAAGTAAGTCTTCATGCCCAGCACGCATGGCTTGAACTCATGACTCTGAGATCAAGATCTGAGCTGAGATCAAGAATCAAATGCTTAACTGACTGAGCCACACAGGCACCCCTTAAATAAACTCTTAAGGAAGGAATAACACCAGTCTTACACGCCTTCTTCCAGAGAACAGGAGGGATGGCACCTCTCAATACATTTCATGAGACTAACCAAACCATAGCAAAGACATTACTAAAGGGTAAAAATTCTAGGTAATCCTTGTCAGGAGTACAGATGTAAAAAATTCTGAAAATACCAGGAAAACAAATCCAGCAACATATAAAAATGATAATATATCACAAGCAAATGGGTTTAATGGAGGAATGCAATTCATCACATTAACAGGATAAAGGAGAAAAATACCAATAGAGTCAGAAAATAATTTGATGAGATTCAGTATCTATTTATGATAAAATTCCTTGCAAACTAGGGCTAGATAAGAACTTCCTGAATCTGATAAATGGTATTTATAAATAACTGTGGCCCTTATCATGCTTGACGGTGAAATGCTGAATGCTTCCTGCCTGTATCACTACCTCTATCCAAATCATACTGGAAAAAACGAGGTATTAAGAAAGGGGCAAAAATCTCATTCACAGATTTTTTGATTGTGTGTGCAGAAAATCTAAAAGAATCTTCAGACAAATTTCTAGAGTGAACAATTACTTGGGAGATATAAGGTCAGCCTGGAAATATCTTTTGTATTTCTAAGCACCAATAATAAATATCCAGAAAAGGAAAAAGATTTTAAGGTTATAATTTATACTAACATCCAAATATAAAATAGCTAGGAATAAACTATGATATGCAAGACCTGTATGCAGAAAATTCTAAAATGTTATCTGGAGAAATTTGTAAAATCTATAAAAAAATGGAGGGGGGGGCACCTGAATGGCTCAGTCAGTCAAGTGTCTGACTCTTGGTCTCACCTCAGGTCATGATCTCGTGGTTTGTGAGTTCGAGCCCCACACTGGGCTCCATGCTGACAGTGTAAAGCCTTCTTGGGATTCTCTCTCTCCGTCTCTCTCTGTCCCTCCCTTGCTCACTCTCTCTCTCTCTCTCTCTCTCAAAAATAAATAAACTTAAAAAAATTTTTTTAAGTGGAGGGATATACCATGTAAATGGTTTTGAAGATTTAACATTATAAAGATGTCAATTCTCCCCAAATTGGTCTATAGGTCCCATGCGATCTCAAAGAAAACCATGGCAGTTTTTTGTTTGTTTTGTTTTATGGAAACTGGAAACAGATAAGCTGATTCTAAGATTTAAGTGGAAATGCAGAGAGCTAGTAATAGACTTGATCCACTGGGTACCGAAATATCACATATTACCAATGTAATAGAACAGAAACCCTGAAACAGTTGCCGGCAGATACAGGTACACATACAGAGGGGGCAATATTGCTAGATTCCTGAGGCAACATCCTTCCTCCCTGTGTAATCCTGGGCAAGTCTCGTCCCTTGTGTAGACGTTAGTTTCTTCATCTCTAACATCTGTAACCTGGTCTGTGTCACAAAATTCTGATTTGAAATAAAGACAGATTAGTAAGCATTTCCAGTTTGCAGTGTGTCTCATTTCCATCCGAAAGCAAGACGATCTTCCAGGCAACCATTTTCCCTCTGCTTTCCAGAAAAAAAGGAAAAGCAGGGATTAATTATGCCCTCTGTTCTGCCACTTCTAGATTTTAGTCCAAAATATTCCAGGCTGTCCAGGCTGAATATAAAGGGTACAGCCTGCTGAGGCTTGTACTGTTTGCTCATTTAGGAGGCATTACCGGCAGTGGATAAATCAAGTAGACCTTGGTTTTAAAATACTACTTTTCATTTACATGCCTATCAAGTTTCTAATCAAACCATTTAAGCTCTTTGAGTGTCAGTTATCCTGATCTGTGAAAGGATAGTTATTGTGAAGGTTAAAGTGAATAATGCTTGTAAAGCATTTAGGACAGTGTCAGCACATAGTAAGCATTTAAAAAGTAGAAGCCAAAGTGAAATAAGCCAGACAGAGAAAGACAAACACCCTGTGATTTCACTTATATGTGGGATCTAAAAAATAAAACAAACGAACAGACACACACCACCAGCAACAAAAAGAGAAACAGACTCACAAATACAGAGAACAGACGGAAAGTTGCCAGAGAGGGAGGGGATGAAGAAAGGGCTGGGAGAAATAGGTGAAAGGGATTAAGAGGTACAAACTTCCAGTTATAAAATACACAAGTCATGGAGATGAAAAGTACAGCAGGGGCACCTGAGCGGCTCAGTCGGTTGAGTGTCTGACTTCAGCTTAGGTCATGATGTCACAGTTCGCGAGTTCGAGCCCCACATTGGGCTCACTGCTGTCAGCCTGTCAGCGCAGAACCTGCTTCGGATCCTCTGTCCCTCTCTTTCTCTACCCCTCCCCCTGCTTACTCTCTCTCTCTCAAAAAATAAACTAAAAAACATTTTTAAAAAGTTTAAAATGTAAGGAAGATACAGCATAGGGAATATAACGTTGTAATAACTGCGTGGTGACAAGCGTTGATTCCACTTAGCGTGGTGAGCCCCAAGTGATACACAGGGTTGTCAAATCACTATGCTGTGCAGCTGCAGCAAATATGGCGACTGCATTTCAATTAACAGCAAAATAAATAAGTAAGATAAAATGTGGAAGCTATTGCTGAAGATATATCAGGGCTGGATGTTGGGGCTATGGTGATGATGAAGACAGAGTAACAGAAATAACAAAGTAGACTCGTGAGAGTTTATCACTAGTGCCTAATGTGTGGTTAATGTTTATAAAACATTTGTGGAATGGGGAGGTTACTAATTTACCAGGCTCTCCCAAATCCTACCAGTGGTTAAGGCCCCTTGTTTATAGTGTCAGACTACCTTTGAAATGATAACTGGATTCCTAATACATTTCTGCCTCCCATTTTACTGAAGCCTGGGCTGGTTCTCACGACCCCAACACCACACACACACACACACACACACACACACACACACACACAGCTGAAGACCTGACCTCAGCTAACATCTTTTCCCTTCTTCCCATCCTAAACACATGGCAACCCTTCTGCCTCCTGTGGTAAACTTGTGCCTGGGTAGCCTGTAGCCTGGCTAACACCTAATTGATTGACGGACGGACCACCTTACCCAGAGACTCCTAATACAAGACCACTCAGAAAGGAAACCATTTCAAAACCAGGAAGAGGCTAGGTGCTACAAAGCCCTATTCCAGAACTTACACTTGAGGCCTGAAAACACCCGCCTGGCAAGAAGGAGTGGTTAGGGTTGACTGCAGAAGGACTGGCCTTCTCTCCTCCAGGGGGAGCCACAGCACTCTCCTTGCTTCCCTACTGGGACAGTCATTTCACTTCTGGACCCCCACCCCACCCCACCCCACCCAAGACACCATAAATCGAGGTGTTTTAAAGTTACAAATGAATTTGCTAAACTGTAATTAACTGAAGAGGTTTTCCTAATGACAGTTTTTGACTTGTAAGCATATCAGAATCCTGCTTCTCCCTCTTTCACCTGTCACCCAGCTGTTTGGACACCTTCCTGATTCTTGCTGTCACCTCCCCTCTTGCCCTTACCACAAAGAGAACCTGAAATCCACTACAGTGTTTAAAAAATTTCTTCTCCTGCAAAGAAATCCCTATCGTTTGCCGAAGGTTCTTCTCATTGGAGGTTCAGGGGAACAAGAAGCAGGTAGTCTGTACCCCAGGTAAAGAAGACTGTTAGTCCTTCGTCCCTTACCCATCTCTGCTCCAGCTACACAGTTCTTCTTCCCTCTCACATCTTACTGGCCCTTCTCTGAATTCTCTCCCAGTTCTTGCTGCGTAACAAAAAGGAAGTCATTACTGTGCAGCCTCAACTCAGTTCTGAACGCCCTGCAAATTGTTACCAAAAGGGATGTCCCCTAGTCTGTGAAACCCAAGAAGCACTATACTCTGATTGAGTATTCAGTCACCTCGGCAAACCACACTGCGGAAAAGCGAATGCAGCAGCCGCCGTAACCACATCTAGGGCTCACCCCCTGCTTCGATTTCAGGAGTATGGCAAGAAACTAAGTCAGCCCCTGAGACACCGTTTTGAAAGAAGCAAGGGGCAAGGGAAGTAAGTGATTTCAACTGCCCACATGCTCACTGTAGCCTCTGCATCTGTCCGAGCACCCACGAAAGGTGCCGGACGACATCATCACCTAACGAAACCCTATTTACGGTCATGAAGTTGGGCAGAGGCCAGGATTTTGCACGCGGAGCAGGGGCCTCGACCCTGGAACCAGTGGAGCTTGAGAAGAGCTATAACCCACCGTCTCACTTCCCCCAGACAGCAGGGCTCACATTCACATGTGGTGAGCTCACACATCTCACATGGGCCCCCGGCCCCCACCCTGAGAGGCAGTAATTCAGCCTCTGTGTATTTGTCTGGGACAAAGGGACATCTGTTTCAGCAGCAAGCAAACTTCTTCCATAGGAATATAGCCCTAAATTTAAAAAAAATTTAAAAAATCAAAGCCAATAAAAATAAGTTACTTATTATGTTCTACAACTCATTTTTTAGGAAGAGATCTGCTATATTCCTGATGCACATCCTTCACAAATACTATCTACTTCTAATGACTGAGAAATTTCACCAAAGTGCCTTTGAATTGAATTTCCAGATCTCTCAACAGAAGAATGCAGTCCAACCTCTGAGAACCATAGACTGAAGCGGAATTTAGCAGGTAAAATCTTAGGACCTTATGCAAACTACCGTGTGGTTACTCTATGTGGCCTAGAATTCTGCTACTACTTTATTCACACTACCTCACAACACCCCTACCAGGCAGTTAATGTTACTCTCCCATTTTGCAGATAAGGACACTGAAGCATTAGAGAGGTTAAGTCACTTGCTCACAGTCACACAGCTAGTAAGTGGGGCTGGGGTATGAATCTTGTTCATGACTTCACCACTGTTCCCAGAATAGGAAGAGAATTAGAACATGTGATACATTCACTTTGTGGGAAATGAAAGTTTCATGTTTAATTAGCATACGTCTGAGACCCACTAGCATTAGTTCCTGGGCACCACGGTCCCGAATTGCAAGCAGTGGTGACTTTCTGTCCCCTCCTTCATTCCCTCCCCACACATGGGACTCAGTGTCAAGGTCCTGCTCCCGGTCACGCAGCCCCGTGATGCTGATCGCAGAGCCCCTGCTGCAGGAGGAGTTGGAGAACTCAAGTTCCCCATCCAGGACTACTTTCCCGCCTGCTGCTGACTGAGAGAACACTGCTACACCAGGAAAAACAGGAAGCTGGTAACCAGATACGCCAGAACAACAAGCCCACTGTTCAGAGCCACTGGTAAGAAGCACAGCCACTGCCTCCGGCCTGGAAGGAAACAGCCAGCCCCAGGGCAGGGCTGGGCAGGCCGCGGGCAGCCCGTTCCTCGGAACCAGCCACTCAGACACCCTGCGCGGCCCGCTCAGCCCGCTCAGCCCCAGGATCTGGAAGGCGAGGAGCAGGAAGAAAATCCCTGTGTACTGGGCACCCACCGTGCCAGCATTGGTTGATGACCCCAGTCCCACATGTGGAAGGTGGGTCATGATTTGCATGGCATACATGAAGACAGTGAGGCTCAGACAGCTCGAGCGATGTGCTCAGCCAGGACATCGGAGGCGGGGACTGGAACCTGGTTTTGTCTGCCCACAAAGCCCTCAATTCAGTGCATTTTTCATTATGCCATACTGTAAAAGTTCTCAAGTTTAACAAACAGTTCTCATCATGATTTTTATTTTGCTAACAAAATAAAACAGAAAACACCAACGGGCCAGTATCAGTTTCTTTAAAGAAAAACAGTTTACATAAAAACTTTAAAAAATCTTCAAGGGAAAATCGTAGAATTTGACGAAAGCTAAACACTGGGTAAAGGCTGCATACAAATTGAAAAGAAAAGCCCAGAAACACTAATCTCAAACTTGGAAAATTGTCAACGTCGTTATTAACCAAAGAAGTGCCAAAATGAAAGCAATGCATGTTAGCTGTTAAATTAAGACCTTTTTTAAAATTTTAGAAAAATGTTTATTTTTGAGAGACAGAGCACAAGTAGGGGAGAGGCAGACACGGAATCCAAAGCAGGATCCGGGCTCTGAGCTGTCAGCACAGAGCCCGATGTGGGGCTCGAGCTCACAAACCGCGAGACCATGACCTGAGCTGAAGTCAGATAGATGCTCAACCGACTGAGCCACCCAGGCGCCGCAGCAATTAAGAACTTTTAAACACAATGTTGCTACAAGAACGTATTACTGTTTTCAGTGCAAATTGCTACCATCCTTTTGGAAAGCAATTTAGTAATTTGCACCAAGAGTATAGACGCTTTTGTACGCCAGTTTATCCAGTAATTCCATTTCCTGAGACTATCCTAAGGGATTAATTTGAAATATGAAAGGTTATATGCAGCATTTTCTGCATTACTTGTAAACCAGGGATAAGTTGAAAGTAGCTTAAATGTCATTCTAACAAATGTTGGTATATTTAGTCAATAAAGTGCTACACAGCCATTAAAAATGATGGTGACAGAGTCTATGTAGCAAAATGGAAAAATACTATTAAATGCAACATTAAGGAAAGAATAACTGAGATAAGGATGTAAAATGTAATTAATGTAAAATGGGATTACATAGACGTGTGATATCATTTTTGCAAAAAATTACCCATAAGACACTAAAAAGAAATTCACCAAAAAAAAAAAAAAAAGGTATGTTGCTCAAAATATTTTACACAGGCTCTTCTGATAAGTTTACACACATTTGCCATATCTTCCACTTTCCCTTAAGCATTTTTTCTTTTTTTTAACAAAAGAGAACCATATTTGGAATAGTCTTGCCTGCTGCATCAACACTGGCCCACTTGGTGGGCACTACCGGGTCGGGTCGGGAGTTTCCAGAAGTGAGCCTGAGGTGTGGTTCACGGCATCCTTTCCTTCCAGTGGTTTCTACATGGCTTTTATGCTGTGCTCGCGTTCTGACCCGACAGATGTTACTTTTGTGCCATTAACCATTGTGGTTCAGGGGCTACTCTGAGGGCTCTGGCGGAAGAGCATTCAAACCTAACAGTAAAACCCTTTTTAGGTTTCTTTTAAAACCTAAAAGAAAGGGGTGCCTGGGTGGCTCAGTCAGTTACACGTCTGACTTTGGCTCAGGTCATGATCTCACGGTTCGTGGGTTCGAGCCCCGCGTCGGGCTCTGTGCTGACAGCTCAGAGCCTGGAGCCTGTTTCGGATTCTGTGTCTCCCTCTCTCTCTCTGCCCCTCCCCCACTCACGCTCTGTCTTTCTCTCTGTCTCAAAAATAAATAAACATTAAAAAAAGAAAAAAAATATTTTAAAAACCTAAAAGGAAAACTGAGGACTTTGCTTGTTGTGTACCTCAAAAACAGAGCTTGTGTTTACCATACACAACAGTTCTGATTAACGCCCTCTAGGCAAAAGCCCTGTATTTATGTACATATGCATTTTTTTCCTTTTATGCCTCGAGCCCATTTCCATTCCCTTCACCCCACACCGAAATCTTCTAATGTGCCTGAGGTGTATCCTTATGTCTGCAACAGCACTTACAAGATGTGCAATGGGTGCTTCTGTGCACCTATTTTTAACTTACGGAAGTATCAGTTTGCGCATCTCATTCTTATTTTTTCCACTAAGTACTACGCTCTTGACGTTCACTCTCGTCGCTCTGTGCACAGTACTGAACTGCTGGGTAAGAAATACAGTGAGGTGTGTATCCCACTAGGACATGTAATGCTGTGGACTCCCAGCCTGTCACTTCTTCACCCGTTTTCTCCTTCCTCAACTCTTCCACTCGTCTGCACGGGTGCTGCATGTGGACTGTATGCGCATGGCCTAACATACTCTCAACGGTACCAAGGCAACATGACTGAAATTCTTTAAGTCCCTTGATTATTTTTTAAAGAAAAAATTGCACTTGACGTATGTCGTTTACAAGCACGTGTTTTTCTTGTATGCCAAGAAGTCTCTCTGTGGTAATTTGATAATTAAAAATGAACGAATAAAGCATACTCCATTCCCTTATCCTCTCCTGGACCTATTTTGAAGCAGCTGCTTTTAGAAGGGCCGTCAATGGCCACCTAGGACCCTCAAGGTCAGGATCTGAATTCCAGAAATGTCAGAGAGCTGCTGCTGCTGTCTGATGACATGACTCTGTCATCTGGTATCTCTGAGGCCACACTTTGATCCTGAAACTGACTCTCTGGGAGCCACATATGTCTCGGCAAGCGCACATAGCAGGGAAAAGAGAACGGAGGTGGGTTTGCAGCTAGGTCAGGAGCAGGGGTAACGTCCCCGCTGGGCTCTCTGCCCTGTCTGTGACCCCTTCCACAGTAAGAGCTGTTTATGACCGCAATTCTCTTGCGTCCTGTACTTGATGTTCATCAAAGCGGGTTTCCCACAGGCCCCTTCCTTCGCGCCTCCTAACAATCCGTGTCGGCCAGGGTAGGTGTTACCAACTCCGGGTTAGGAGGGAAAAGGTGCTGAGGCTCGGAGGGTGAAGTCACTCGCCCACAGTCACAGAGGCGGCAAGGGGGAGGAGGGACAGCCCAGGCTCGGGCGGGGTGATCCATCTCGCTCTTACCCCTCCACCACAGCGGGAGAGCACACCTGCGTACTCCTCTTTGGAAACCGGGGTTCTAACAGCCTGTGCCTACCAAGGCACGGGTGATTCTCGTCCTCGTGACTTCTGTGCTTTGGAGATCGTATTTCTACCGGTCCGTCCCTCCCCTGATCCTGGTGAACCACGAAGGGTGGCACGAGTGAAAAATGGGAGCCCCAAAGGGCCAGCTCCTCCCCTGCTTGCCGGCATCTTTTTTCGGAGGTGGAAAAGATCTTAGGAACCGTATCCATCAGGATTCTGGCAGGAAACAGATGGCACTTTCAAATTGGGTAATTTGAGGAGAGTTTAATAAAGGGGCCATTTATAAGGGATGGGCAGGGAGTAGGGGAACCACAGTGCAGCGTTCTGGGGCCAGTAACACTGCCACAGTTACATCCCTAGGACCAAATGGGTGAGGGCGGAGAGGCAGCTGGAACCTTGAGACAGCACACCCTGTGAAAAGGGCTGCCAGGAGCCCAGACTCAGGGAGGAGCCAGGAGAATCAATACTTGGGCCCCACTCCTCCTCTACTCCCCTCTCAATCTCCTGTCGGTTTTCCTTATAGGGTAAGGAACTCAATAGGGGGCCAGGAAGCAAGGGGACCCATTAGTTTAGTCCCTACCGGCCAGCTTCCAGGGCACAGGACAGGGTGGAGAAGGCTGGAGACAGGATCTGGAGGGGCAAGGAGAAAATGCCTAGCACAAGAACAAACTGACCCAACCCCCAAACTTGAAAGGTACTGTAACTTCCAGAGAAAGTCCTGGCCCAGAAAATCAACAGATGAACCGCAGAGCTGGGCTGGGAACTCAATCCCTGGGTGCCAGTCCACACACCTCCACTCTCCATCTGACCAGAGCATTTCTTTTCCTATAAGCATGGCTCAGACCTTGAAAAAGAACAGGGCTTCAAATCAGCTGGAAACTTTATTTCTCATTTAGGGACTGTGCATTGCAAAGCTACCCCTACATGGTTCAGTCTACACTACTCCACAAATGACTGCTCTGTTCACACCTGTGTGTTATGCCTTTGACACAGGAGTCGGGGTCCCCACAATTTAAAGGGACCAGCTCAGAAGAAAATACCTTGCAGCAGGTACAGGCACGCGAGAACATGTCTGCAGTACTGTAGTGAAGCCCAGCCGTGGCACAAGAGGGAAGAAGGAAGTTCCTCCGTCCAACCTCCCAGTTCAGACAGTCAGGCCCCTGACCTTCAGTGAACTGTTAGGGCACCCTCCCCACTCTACTTGCATACAGAAATAGCTGTGCATTGACCCATGAGTTGCCCAGGCCTGGAAAAGACCTCCAGGATATTTTAAAAATCACATGTTCTTCTAAGCCTTTTAAAATTTGACTGGAGAAGTGGCTGGCTAAAAAAAGAAAAAAAAAGGGGGGGGAAATTATTGAGATCCTTTTTGGAGGCATCATCTGAGCTACCAATTCAAAATCAAAGATCAAAAGGTTATCTGACTCTGAATTTCCTTATCTGTTCTATAAACCTTGCTCTCTTTATAAAATAAGACAGGCTTCTCCATTCTTTGGATAATAGACTCATCTCAAGAAAACCATGAAAAGACTATCATCAGTAATTAATCTCATGCATATATTAGCATGGTACCTCTATATAAAACTAAAAACACCAGAGAACTCTTGTTTGGCTTCCTAATTGTTCTAATCACTCCTTCCATCTCTAAATGCTTCCCGAGCGTCTGTGTTTGGAGCTGTGGGCAGAACAAAGTGGAGTAAGTAAGACTCAGAGTAGCAAGCGAGGACCAAATCCCAAAGGGATGTTCTCCTATCCTCTGTCCCTTGTAGGCAGTGAGCAGGACTGACAGCTTCCCAGCAGAAGGGTGATTAGACTGCATCATGCTTTGGCAAGTTCTGCTGGACGTATGTACAGGCCGCTGCTGCTGCTGAGACCCAGAGGCAGGCAGCCTCATTAGGAGGCTGTTGTGATATTGCAGTCAAGATGCAAGGATGGGCAGAAAAACCACTTTTTCCAGATCGGAGAACGTGGAGAAGGAAGGAGCAGAGATGTGGACAAGGTCTGCATGACGCAGCAGGGAGATGTGTCCTGGGATGTGGGAAGGAAGGGGACCCATGGCCAGACATGTTTTCTCCACGGCGAGGGGGCTGAGCAGAGAGCTGTGGGCTGAGCGCCCAGACAAGGGAGAGCTGAGCCATTCCCAGTGCCTTGTCTCAGAACGTGGAGAGGAGTCCTGCCCTGGCCAGGGACTGGAAGGGGACCTGTCACCCCTGATGGGCGCCCCCTGATCCCACCTCTGTTCCAGTGTGTCTGCACTCGGGCGAGTCAGTTCTCCCTCCACACAGCTCTTAACGCCATCAAGCTCTTTCTCAGCGTGGGTGGGACAAGAACCCTGGGTCTCCCACCTGCTGGGGTGGGTCTTGTCCCCTGATGCTTGATAGAGTGCACCTCCCCCTCTTCTCCTGGGTGTCTAAAAAGGGGCCGAGTGAGGACCCTCCCCCAAAGGGAATTAGTGCGAAACAGGTGAAAAAAGAGCCATGACCACCTTGGCTCTGCTCAGCAATCTGGCTTTCCTCTCTGATTCAGGTGAAAATGTCACATAATCAAGTTCAGAGTTCCAGTAAAGGGCCACTCTGTTGGCGGTGTGACAGGCAGCCAGCCCGTGGAGCCAACTTTATTCCACAGGCTTGTTCACGCTCGGGAGATTTACTGTACAGCTCTTCGCTCTGGACAGGCTGCAGGCGAAGTCCAGGAGCCCGCGAGGGTGGGGTAGGGGTCGGGGGAGGAAGGCAGCGCCACCCAGTTACTTTCTGCTTACGCTGTCACAGCTCACGCATGTGCAGCTTCTACGAACCAGTCACCCAGCGGCTGGCTGGCTGCGGGAAGCTGGCTGGGGGACCTGGCACCAGCCGGAAGCAACTGCATGGACTTGGCAAACGCTGCCCAGCAGTGGTGGGGCTCTGGCCCATTGCAGCGTCTCAGCGGCACAGGATGGATGCAGGGTGGACGGCAGAGCTTTTGTCTCAAGAGACTGTGAGCTCGTGCCTGATTCTCAAGGCCCACAGTGACAGGATCTGGTGGCGGTCTGACACACCCTTTGCCGACTGTTTGCCTGGATCGCCTTGTGACGACGTTTGACCCTCAGGGCCCAGATCCGCTCTCCATCTGCGCCAGGAATCGCACAAATACCCGACAGCCACCACTGAGGAGACAGACGAGCCTCATTCGTCCATCTTCCGGGCCCCTTCCCCGCCCACTGACCACAGGCTCTCGGTTCCGGGCTGCCAGGCAATTCTCCCCTGCTCCCTGCCCCTACCTCCAGGCAGCCTCACACCTCAGGGTTCAAAGCTGTTTTGCAGCAGCAGCAGAGGCAGCAGCAGCAGCTGAAATAACAGCAAGAGGGAGGCCTCTGGAATGAGTCACCCTTTCCAAGTATGTGAACACACATTCCCTTATTTTATTTGTCCTGATAACTGCCCCTCACCTCTGGGCAGCCTGGGACGAAGGGTGCAGCTGACAGCGGCCTCCTTTTCAAACAACGTCCTCCTCAGGAATGCCAGCAATCTGACCAGCTGCCTCTTCCCGAGACTTCTCCTCCCCCCTTCACAGAACCCGCACTCTCCACTCCGCCCTGGAGTCAGCACCAGGCTAGCCGGGTAACGGGACACCCCCTTCCCCACCTTCTCCCCCGCCTTCCCTCACCCCACCCCGGCCTCAAGGTCTTAAACCACAGGGGAGGCCGACTTGGGGCTTGTACCTCCCTGGTGCTCAACTTCAGGGGACCGGGGTTTCCTGGAACGCGACTCTTGTGGGTTTCCACGTGCATGGGCCCCTATAGTTGTGCACAGCTATATGTCTGAGACTCTGACATAATGTACTGAAGAGGACCTGGGGTCCTTAACACCTGCCACATCCACAGGTCTCTGTCGAGGAAAGAAGCCCCAGTGTGTCCTGTGGCTAAAGGGCGACTGGGGTACTGGGGTGGGCGGGCGTAAGACCCTGCCTGACTGTGATGTTCCTCGTGAGTGGTGACGGACCCAAGACATCACCTCTTTGGGGGGTTTGACTATGAGATGCAGTGGCAGCAGAGACAGCAGTTGGGGTGAGACAGTAGAGAGAGAAGAAGAAGCAAGACGAACAAGTAACAAAGAGCTCAGCTTTGCCCGCCTAGAAGAATCCCAAGAAGGGTAAGCAGTCATGGATGCCCAGGTCTAAGGTGGTGGCATGACAGTGGGTGCTTAGAGCTCCCGGTACATCCTGAAGGGTGAGGTGTTAATGGGCCTGCTGGGAAGTAAAGAGACCCTTGGTGAATGGGGTGTGTGTGGCTAGGACCCACGCCTGAGTTTCTCCTTGTCCCTGGGGATGTTCCCGAGGAACTCCCATACCCTGAGGCAAACTGGGCACGCCTGGTGGAAGCTGAAAAAGCCTGACCAGAACAGGAAAGAATTACTAACGGAGGAACAACCGAACTCCCAAGACATTAAGTGACTTGCTGACGCAGCCACTGATGGCTGCTGACCCATCAGACATTCCCTTGCCTGCCTTTTCAGCAGAACCCTTATCTCTTTAGGGATGACAACACAGGCAGCTGACACTTCTCCACAGAGTCCCTTATACCTAGGTGACCAAATGACAGAGTTCTGGCCAATTAGACATAAGCTGAGCATTTAGGGAAAAGCTTCTGATTCCTGATCCAGGGATCGTCCTGGCTTTCTGGTCTTCTTCTTTCTGCCTCTGATGCAGCAGCCATCGGCCACCAAGAGGAGGAAAGCCACCTGCCAGGGACAGTATAGGTAGGAAGGTAAGAGGCTGAGTCCCTGATGACATCGTGTGAACCCTGGATTGGCTCCTTCCGGAATTCTCACGATAACGACTTACTTGTTTAAGCCACTCTTGGCTTAGTTTTCTGCGTTTTGCAGCTGAATGCATTCCTGACTGGTTCACCTGCCTAAGTCATAGGGCTGCTGGTAAACGGTGGGGCTGGGCTCCAAGCAAGGTCCGTACAACTCCAGAGCCACCTTGCTTGTTCTCTTCTGGGCACACTACCTCTGGCTTTCAGAACAAGGGGTCTGCGAGTTAAATGAGATGCTGTCTGTAAAGCCCCTGACATATCCTAGCAGACGCCTAGTAAATATCAGCCACTGTTATCGCTATTATTACGAGGCCGAGTAGGCTCCACACAGCTCCAAGCTCCTGTTTTAGTACCTACGACCACAGTCAAGTAGGAACCCAGAAAGAGTTGTCTTTCTTTCTGGAAGACAGAGTGAGGAAGCGCTAGGTCCTTGGGCCTAGGGGGGCTACTGGGAGCAGAGGGACACGGACTCCCATTCCTAGAGCCTGCTTGTCCCCTGGGAAGGGCAGTACAGACACAGTGATCCCTGCCACCATTAGCTGATCAGAAGACTCGCTCCCTGTTCCTGCAGTCTGGACCCAGCACATAGAGAAAGCCAGACAAAGGCCCTGACAAGGCTCAGTAAGGGGCAGCAGGCACCCTGGCAAACTTATGCATTTCTCTTCTTCCCCAGACACAGAAGCGTGTCTCCTGAAACCAAAGATAGTGTTGCTTTCACAACAGAACATTGGAAACAATCCGAAAGCCTAATAGTGAGGTATTATTTTCAAAAGCGATGCTACGTCCACAAAAGGGAATGAATATTCTGTAGTCATTAAATATGATATTCTCTAAGGGTTTTTATAATTTGGGAAAAATTCTCCTGTTATGTGAAAACCAGGTGGCATATTAAGCTATCTATGTGCTGTATTTCCCATGATTCCCTTATGACATTTAGGCATATACATATGTAAGAGAAATTTAAAATGCAAGAAAAAACAATGACGAATATCTTTAAGTTGTGGTATTAATGGAGAACTTTTTTGTCTATACGCTTTTGGATATTTTCTATGATTTCTATAGTTTCTTTTATAACCACAAGAAAACTCCTTACAAATAAGCTGAAGAAAGGGGGAAGGGTGTTAATAACAGAAGTTATGACACTGTTACTAGTATTTGGGCAGGATATCTGGCCGCAAAACATGCTGTTTGCTACAGCCAGAAAGCATACATTTCAGTGAAATGTTTTTAAAATCGAAGACGGTCTCTGATATGGCTCTCCTCATTTCCCAGCAAAAGGCGGCCCAGGTCTAGAGGCACATCCCTCCCCTCTTTGAAGCAGCTCTGGTCTGAGACCCCTCTCACCGGGGTTCCCCGAGAGAAGACCCTCCTCGTAAAAGACTACCTTTGTCAAGTTCACAGAGCACAAACACATGAGACACACGGAGAGGTGTGGCTTGGTGTTTTGAGGAGACTGGAACATGGTTTCTGTCCCTAATAAGATGAAAAGTGACCAAATGTTAAGAGACACGTTTTCTCTGCAGCACAGCTCCCTATAGAACGAGCATTCCATAACGATCAAGCTGGAGTCTTTGGAACTAGGTCTAAGTCAGCCATCAAACCACCGCAGCCATGGCTGACTGACTATGGAAGTGCTCTGGGCCACCTTTCTTTCTGTCCTTCCTCCCGAAGAGTTTGTGTTCCCGTACCACACTATCACTTCTTTCCTCACACTGAACACTTGAACCCAGTAGTCTGGAAGTGACAATATTTCCACTGTCTTTCCTTCACCCTTGACACAGCAGGTGTCCACCCGGGCCTGGATGCTTAGAGATGAAAAGTCAATTTTTCATCACACACTCAACGGTTCAAAATATTGTTTGGGACTGGGGCGCCTGGGTGGCGCAGTCGGTTAAGCGTCCGACTTCAGCCAGGTCACGATCTCGCGGTCCGGGAGTTCGAGCCCCGCGTCGGGCTCTGGGCTGATGGCTCGGAGCCTGGAGCCTGTTTCCCATTCTGTGTCTCCCTCTCTCTCTGGCCCTCCCCCGTTCATGCTCTGTCTCTCTCTCTGTCCCAAAAATAAATAAACGTTGAAAAAAAAAAAAAAAAAAAAAAAGAAAAAAAAAATATTGTTTGGGACCAAAGATCAGAACACATTAGAGATAATAATAAAACCATTGTTGGGACTCCTGGGTGGCTCAGTCGGTTAACCATCCGACTTCAGCTCGGGTGATGATTTCACGGTTCGTGGGTTCGAGCCCCGCATCGGGCTCTGTGCTGACAGCTCAGGGCCTGGAGCCTGCTTCGGATTCTGTGTCTCCCTCTCTTTCTCTGCCCCTCCCCCGCTCGTGTTCTGTCTCTCTCAAAAATAAAAAATGTTAAAAAATTTTTTTAAAATCCATTATTAAAAACTCACGTGGTAAAAGATACTCTTTTCATCCAAAGAAACTGTGTTGTCCTACACAACTTTAAGATTCTATTTCCTTGCACTCAGGAATGACCAGAACGCTATAAGTATTCTGTGAAGAATCTCCTTTCAAGTTTGGGTTAGGCAGACAGATGCAGCACTCCCAGCTCCCACAAAGTGTTGTAAGGTTTCCCCTCTAACCCCCATCTGGCTTAACATCACAGTCATTTTTTCTCGTAATGTGAAAGTTCAACAGCTTGAAATGTTACAGCTCTGTAAAAAGCAGCATTACCACCCAGCAACAGCTCAGAGCTCTGACATTCTGAATATGGAATTTGTAATATATCTCACAGTACAATCCAGACTTGATGAAGAAAGGGTTGGCTAATACAGTACACTAATATTGCAAGAGGAAATATTTACTCTGTTTGAGCAACAACTTTTTCAAGCGGCCACAAGATCACAGAATGCTGAACTGGAAGGGCCCTGGAGATCCTCTAATTCCTTCAAATCCAAGCCGGGGGCCTGGGCACCCCTGCAAGGGAGCATGATAGTGAGGGGGGGGCGGTCGGGGCCCCCATCTGGGTTTCCTGCCTTTCTAGGTCCACTAAGTAACATTTATGTTAAAGCATCGGTCTCCCCACCTTGCTCTCTCTCACCTATCTACTGAATAAAATCCAGACCTGGTTTTCAAGGCCCTAGTCCCACTTTTCTACCTTTATTTCACACTATCCAAACACCTGCACCTGGGATACCATCTCCTCTGCTGAAGCCCTCTGTCCACTGGTATTCGATACATCCCGTCCTCCATGCAGCCTCCATGGCTCCTCCAACCTGATAGGCTCTCGTTCTCCGGAACGATCACACCAGATCGTCCCTATGTCTACTAGAGAATGTATCCTATTCTGCACTCTATTTTTAGTATGCTGTTTCATATCCTTCATCAGATTGCAAGTTTCCAGAGGACAGAGAAAATGCTTGATTCATATTAATTACTTTGTTAATTATTCCACAGTCCTTTGTTTATTAGCAGTGCTCAAGAAACTCAGAACAAATGTGTTCATAACACATTCTTCTTGTCTATAAAGGCAGATCCAATGAAGGATCAATTCACTGCATTGTAATTCTGCGTACAGAGAATTAGAAGCAAACTTTTTCCTCACTTTTTCTCCCATACTGTTTTGAAGATTTTCACATACACAACAAAGTATGTTTAAGGTCACCTAGATTCTACCATTAACATTTTACCGTACTTGCTTTATCATATCACGTACCTATACACATATCCATTCATTAATCCATCTAATCTTGTCAATGTCTTTCAAAGTAAACTTCAGGTATCATTCTACTTCCTCTAAATAATTCATCATGTGTATCATTAACTACAGTTCAATGTTCATTTTTTCTCTCTTGAGGTAAAATTTATATTCAATGAAGTGTTCAAATCTTAAGTGTATATACACCTGGTATACATAAATATATACACTTGAGTTTAAAAAATCCTTACTCCTGGAGCACCTGGGTGGCTCAGCTGGTTAAGCCTCTAACTTTGGCTCAGGTTATGATCTCATGGTTCATGAATTCAAGCCTTGTGATGGGCTCTGTGCTGACAGCTCAGAGCCTGGAGCCTGCTTCAGATTCTGTGTCTCCCTCTCTCTCTGCCCCTTCCCTGCTCACACTCTCTTTCTCTCTCAAAAATAAATAAACATTTAAAAAGTTATATAAAGGGGCGCCTGGGTGGCGCAGTCGGTTGAGCGTCCGACTTCAGCCAGGTCACGATCTCGCGGTCCGTGAGTTCGAGCCCCGCGTCGGGCTCTGGGCTGATGGCTCAGAGCCTGGAGCCTGTTTCCGATTCTGTGTCTCCCTCTCTCTCTGCCCCTCCCCCGTTCATGCTCTGTCTCTCTCTGTCCCAAAAATAAATAAACGTTGAAAAAAAAAAATAAATAAATAAAAAGTTACATAAAAAAAATCCTTACTCCCCCATAAGGAACAACTGTTTTGATTTTTTCCCCACCATAGACTAGTTTTGCCTATTCTAGAATTTCATGTAAATGGAATAAAATAATATATACTCTTTTTGGTGGAAGGCTTCTTTCAGTTAGGTTTTTTTGTTTGTTTGTTTGTTTCACACATGTTGCATGTATTAGTAATTTTCTCCTTGATATATATTGCTGAATAGCATTCCATTGTATGAATATACCCCTATTTGTATATCCATTTTCCTATTGATGGGGACACCTAGGCTTCATATGTGTTTGTCAACAAATATTTCAATTTCTCTTATATAAATATTTATGACTGGAATTGCTGAGTCAAACAAGGATACATTTAGTTTTATAAGAAATGCTCGAGGGGCACCTGAATGGCTCAGTTAAGCGTCTGAATTCCCTCAGGTCAGGATCTCATAGTTTGTGAGTTCGAGCTCCATGTTGGGTTCTGTGCTGACAGCTCAGAGTCTGGAGCCTGCATTGGATTCTGTGTCTCCCTCTCTCTCTCTCTCTCTGCCCCTCTCCCATTTGTTCTCTCTCTCTCTCTCTCAAATAATAAATGAATAAACCTTAAAAAACACTACAAAAAAAAAAAAGAAATACTAGACTTTTTCCAAAGCGGTTATACCATTTTACATTCCTACCATCATTATCTGAGAGTTCCAAATTGCTTGTGAGAAGGTTTTTGATGCTAAAGTAGCATTTTAAAAACATATTTATTTATTTTGAGAGAGAGAGAGAGTGTGAGAGAGAGAGAGAAAGCATGTGCAAGTGGGGGAGGAGCAGAGAGAAAGGCAAAGAATCACAAGCAGTCTCTGAGCTGTCAGCACAGAGCCTGACGTGGGGCTTAATCTCATGAAATAAGCTGTGAGATCATCACCTGAGCTGAAATCAAGAGTTGGCACTTAATGGACTGAGCCACCCAGAAGCCCCTGAAGTAGATTTTTTTAAATTGATGTAGAGCTATTCAGATTTTCGGTTTCATCTGGTGTCAGTTTCTTTTTTCAAGTTTACTTATTTATTTTGAAAGAGAGAAAATACAATCAGGGCAGGGGCAGAGAAAGAGGGAGAGAGAAAAAAATCCCAAGCAGGCTTTGCGCTGACAGCACAGAGCCCACAGTGGGGCTTGAACCCACAAACTGTAAGATCATGACCTGAGCCAGAACCAAGAGTTGGATGCTTAACTGACTGAACCCCCCCCAGGCACCCTCTATCCAGTGTCAGTTTTATGAATTGTATATTTCAAAGAATTTGTAGACTTCATCTAGTTGCTGAACCTTTTCTGGCATAAGTTTGTTCATGATATTCCTCTATTAATGTTTTATTTATTATTTTTTTATTTAAAAATTTTTTTTCTTTAACATTTATTTATTATTGAGAGACAGAGAGACACAGAGTGTGAGCAGGGGAGGGGTAGAGAGAGTGGGAGACACAGAATTTGAGGTAGGCTCCAGGCTCTGAGCTGTCAGCACAGAGCCCAACGCAGGGCTCAAACTCACAAACTGCGAGATCATGACTTGAGCTGAAGTCGGTTGCTTAACCAACTGAGCCACCCAGGCACCCCCCTCTATTAATGTTTTAATGTCTATAGGATTGATAGCCCCTCTTTTACTCTGGATATTGGTAATGAATTCTCTCTATATATTTAATCACTTTTATTGATCTCTTAGAAGACCAAACATTTGGATTTATGGTTTTTCTATATATATATATATATTTATTTTTTTTAACGTTTATTTATTTTTGAGACAGAGAGAGACAGAGCATGAACGGGGGAGGGGCAGAGAGAGAGGGAGACACAGAATCCGAAGCAGGCTCCAGGCTCTGAGCCTTCAGCCCAGAGCTGGTCGCGGGGCTTGAACTCACGGACCGCAAGATCGTGACCTGAGTCGAAGTTGGACGCGCAATCGACTGAGCCACCCAGGCGCCCCAATATGTTTTTAAATCTATTTTCCAGTTTATTGATTTATGCTCTTACCTTTTTTATGCTCTTCTTACCACTTATTTTGGATATTTTTCTTTTTTTTTTTGAGACAGAGAGAGACAGAGCATGAACAGGGCAGGGGCAGAGACAGAGGGAGACACAGAATCTGAAGCAGGCTCCAGGCTCTGAGCTGTCAGCACAGAGCCCGATGCAGGGCTCGAACTCACTGACTGTGAGATCATGACCTGAGCTGAAGTTGGACGCTTAACCGACTGAGCCACCCAGACGCCCCTGGATATTTTTCTTAAGAGAAAACATTTAGTCACTGAGTTTTAGACCTGTCTTGTCCAATATGGTAGCCAATAACCATAGGTGGGTATCTAAATTTAAATTAATTTAAAGTGAATTAATTACAAATTCAATTTCTTATTCATACTAGCCACATTTCAAGAACTCAAAAGCCACACATGACTAGTGGCTACCAGATTGTATAACACAGACACAGAACATTTCCATTGTCACAGAAAGTTCTATTGTACAGCACATTTAAGACCTTTTTTTATATTTTTATTTTAACATTTTATTTTTTGAGAGACAGAGAGTGACAGAGTGTGAGCAGGGAAGGGGCAGAGAGAGAGGGTGACCAGATTCCAAAGCAGGCTCCAGGCTCTGAGCTGTCAGCACAGAGCCTGATGTGGGGCTCGAATCCACAAATGTGAGATCATAACCTGAGCTGAAGTCAGGCGCTCAACTAACTGAGCCACCCAGGAGTCCCCAGACCTTTTTTTTTTATAATACAAACATTTAAAGCTATAAAATTTCCTCTAAGTACTGCTTTAGCAGCACTCTATACATTTTAATATGCTGTGTTTTCATTATCATTTAGTTACAAATATTTCTGAATACCCTTGTGATTTCTTCTTTGAACCACTGATTGTTCATAAGTGTGTTGCTGAATTTCCAAATATTTGGGGTTTCCCAAGACATTATTGCTTTTTTTTTATTTTAGAGAGAGAGCAAGAGAGAGCACACGTGAATGGGGGAGAGGGGCAAGGGAGATGAGTGGGGGCGGGGAGAGAGAAAGAGAGAGAGGCTGGGCTCGATGCAGGGCTTGATCCCCACAACCCGGGATCATGACCTGAGCTGAAATCAAAAGTTGGAGCTTGACCAACTGAGCCACCCACACGCCTCTGTTATTAATTTCTAATTTAATTCCAATGTAGTAAGGGGTCATATTACATTCTCTACATATTGCAAATCTTTAAACTTTATTGAGACTTGTTTTATGATCCAGCATTTGACCAACTTGTAAACATGCCATGAGCAATTGACAACAATGTGTATCCTCTTGTTGACTGTTGTATTCTACAAGCATCAATCCGGTTTATATCTTCATCTATGCCTTTACTGATTTTTTTTTTTTTTTTTTTTTTTGTATAACTGATCTATCAGTTGCTGACAGTGGGGAAATCTCCAACTCTGATTGAGGTATATTTTGTTTCTCCCTTTAATTCTATGAATTGGTATGTGAGTTGCTGCATGACAAATTTTACTTAGCTAATATGAAATAGAAACTTTGACTAAAAGATTTAGCAAAGTAACTTTTGGTATCTCATTAATATGCTGAAGTATACAATGAATGATGTTGCTTGTTCAGTTGTTAATAATAGTGTTGTTTACTAAGACCCTAAAAATAACTATTTCCTCTAGTAATTTTCAAGTCCCATGCCATTATCTACATATAGATCTATTTTTCAAATTTGCTAATCTGAATATTTTTACTGTTTATTTATTTTTGAGAGAGAGACAGAGCATGAGCAGGTGAAGGGCAGAGAGAGAGGGAGACACAGAATCTGAAGCAGGTTCCAGGTTCTGAGCTGTCAGCACAGAGCCTGAATCGGCGCTTGAACTCAAGGACGGTGAGATCATGACCTGAGCCAAAGTCAGAGGCCAAACCGGCTGAGCCACCTAAGTGCCCCTCAAATTTGCTACACTAATTAAAGGAAGGAGCAGTTGGCACTTTAAATGTTCTTTAAAAAGTGTGCTTTTGGTTCCACTTCTGGTATGGCCAAGTAAGGTCCTACTAGACCAATTCTCCCAGAGAAAGCTATACACTCCGGCCAAAACATAAAAACAATTGCATGAAGGCACTGTAGAAAGACAAAAAAATAAGATTCTGTAGGAGGGCTGAGATGCGG
Source organism: Lynx rufus (assembly GCF_022079265.1). NCBI lineage: Eukaryota > Metazoa > Chordata > Mammalia > Carnivora > Felidae > Lynx > Lynx rufus. The sequence goes on along the minus strand of NW_025814867.1, from coordinate 5,954,399 downwards.
AAGAAGGGAAAAGATGTAGATAGATGTGTTTCTCAATTTTATGGCTTTTAGCCTAGTGTGGCAGGCTGCAGTCAGTGCCATGCTGTGTGGCTAAAATACCAACAGAGAGCAGGCAGAATTTTGGAGACAGGTTTTGGGACCACCACAGCCACTGTAAAGTAAGTGAAGAGGGAATCCTAGAAAGAATAGAGCCAGAAAGAGAAAGTCTATGTAAAAAACTCTTCCTGAGTCTCCTGAGACATGCATGCATGCGGCAGACTGTAAGCAATCTAGCTAAGGATAAAATAACGGGTTAAGAATTAAGGTGCTGCCCAAGAGACAGAGTTTGTGGTGTTAGTTCAATCAAGGTAACCGCTAGCTAAGACAAAAATCAAAATAAACAATAACCACCTCCCCCCAGTGATAAACCTCATCAGAAGAGTGTAAGAGAATCCAGGGTCTTCATAATGTCCTAGTACAATGTTCAAAATACAATCCAAAATTATTAAACGTACAAAGAAATAGGAAAATGCAGCCCATGCTCAAGAAAAAGAGACAGTAGTAATCCCAAGGTAACCCAGATGTTACAATTAGTAGATAAGGATTTGAAAGCAGCTTTTATACTTATGCTCAATGGCATAAAACAATTTATGAAATATATAGAAAACCTTGGCAGAGAAATAGAGGCTATAAAAAAGAACCAACTGGAAGTTCCATAATTAAAAAATACAATATATAAAATTTTCAAAGAATCAGTGGATGAGCTTAATAAAATGGAAGTGATATTGGAAAGAGTCACTGATCTTGAAGATAGGCCAACAGAAATGACCCAATCTGAAGAACAGAGAGAAATAAAAGATTGAAAAGAAAAAAACCAGAACATCAAATATGTAGGACAATATCAAAAAGTCCATCATAGTGGCCAACAGACACATGAAAAGATGCTCAACATCACTCATCATCAGGGAAATACAAATCAAAACTACAATGAGATATCACCTCCTACTGGTCAGAATGGCTAAAATCAAAATCAGAAGAAACAAAAGTGTTGGTGAGAATGCAGAGAAAAAGGAGCCCTCTTGCACTGTTGGTGACAATGCAAGCTGATGCAGCCGCTGTGGAAAACAGTATGGAGGTTCCTCAAGAGGTTAAAAATAGAACTACCCTACGATCTAGTAATGATACTACTAGGTGTCTACCTCCAAAATACACACACACACACACACACACACACACACACACACCTAATTCAAAGGAATAAATGCACCCTTATGTTTACAGCAGCGTTATCAACAATAGCCAAATTAACGAAAAAGCCCAAATGCCCATCCACTGATGAATGGATAAAGAAGATATGGTATATATACACAATGGAATATTACTCAGCCATAAAAAAATGAAATCTTGCCATCTGCAATGACATGGATGGAGCTAGAGAGTATAATGCTAAGCGAAGTCAGTCAGAAAAAGACAAATACTGTATGATTTCACTCATCTGTGGAATTAAAAACAAAACAAAACAAATGAGCAAAGGAAAAAACAGAGAGAGAAAGACAAACCAAGAACCAGACTCTTAATACAGAGAACAAACTGATGGTTACCAGAGGAGAGGTGGGTGGGGAAAAGGGTTAAATAGGTGACAGGCATTAAAGAGCACACTTGTCGTGATGAGCACCAGCGGATACATAGATTTGTTGAGTCGCTATATTGTATACCCGAAGCTAAGCTAACGCTGTATGTTCACTACACTGGAATTAAGATAATAAACAAACAAACAAGTCTGTCTATCATTGGTATAACCAGAGTCTCAGAAGGAGAAGAGAGAGACAATGGGGTAGAGAAATATTTGAAGAAATAATGGCTGAAAATTCTTCAAATTTGGTACAAAACCTAAATTTACAGATTCAAGAAACTCAATGAACTGTAAGCAGGATAAATAAAACCAAAGGTACAGACAAAAAAAAAAAAATCTTGAAAGCAGCCAGAGAAAAGGTACAAATTACCTAAAGGTAACAACGATTCCACTGACCTCTGACTTCCCATCAGAAACCAAGGAAGCCAGAAGATGGTGTAACAGCATCTGGGAAAAAAATCCTCAACCCAGAATTCTATAGCCAGTGAAAATATCCTTCAGGAATGAAGGTGAAGTAAATATACATTATATTTGTCATACCTTTTAGTCAAAGCTTTTTACTTTACACTAAAAGCTGGGCAGCGGTACAACAGCTCGCACACCAATTCACAGAAACTTTACAACGCATGGTTAAAAATGAACAATGATTTTTAAAAAATCATGTGAACCGGGTGGAGGTGGCAATCAACAAAACAACCTGTCCTCAGTTTTTTCTTTAATGGTGAAGAGTGGGTAAGAAGTTATTTCTATGGAATCTGATCTAAGTCTGGGAATCATTTACATTCCGCCAAGATTTCCTGGTCTCGACAGACCGTTTCTTCTCCTCCCTCCTTTCCCACAAGCATGCACTGGGAAAGTGAGGAATAGTTAAATTTATGCCTCCTAACATTATCAGACCTAGAGACGGAATGCAGAACTGACTATTAAAAGCTCACCTACTAATAGTTCAAAATGAAGGTGGGCAAAGTATGGGGCAGGAGGAAAGAAAACAGGCCGAGGTAGCCTGACAGGACACATTCAAGTTTGGAGAATTCACTGCAAAAGGTTGAGATCGAGTCAATATTTGCCTTAGAAATCTCAACCTGAATTAACACGTTTGTTGGACTTGTTAGTCCAGAAATAGTTCCCAAGAGAGCTCTGGAAGTGTGACCTTCTCCTGCACATCTGCTCTGACTTTTATGAGTTCTCTTAACGTTTTTTAAAGCTGCTAAGTGTTAATTTTTGTTCAAAGAGGGATTACCGAACAACCTGTTCGCAACACAAAGAGTCCCTTCATACTCGCCTTCCTTAAACCTAGAAGCAGACTGTTTTCCAAACTGTTAACATCCCAAGCTGACTGCCAAACACAGTTATTAACTAGCCTCTGACATCTAAACAACAGCTGTGGTCTGTCCTGCTGAAGGACAGCCTCGCCCGGACAGTGACTCTCCAAAGGTCAGCTGTGTCCTGCAGCAGGAAGTCCATGCCACGGCTGGTGGCACACGCCAGCACAACGGAGCAGTCTATGTTTGTCCCAATTCCCTTTCCTCCCTTTTGGCTAATCTTCACTGGTCATGAACGTTCAGTTTGACCTGCACAGGAAGCGGGGCCTTAAGCTTCATCCTGCTCGCTCACTGCAGCTCTTGCTCTGACACAAGCTCTTTCCACTGATGATCGTCTTAGAGTTGCCACTGAAAGCGGTGCTGATGACAAAGGACCAGAAGACAACGTGAAAACACTGGTCTCAGAAGCAAGCACATTTAAAAAATATTAAGTGTCAGGTGCTGTTCCAGCGCTTTCTTACGAGAGCCCCGCCCCCACTCCCATAAGGATCATTCTTCCTGGTTTCTAGGTAGGGAAGCTGCAGTATTTAAATGAACTGCCCACGGTCACAAGTCTTTGGAGGGACACCATGACACTATCCAGGCTTCTCTGACTCAAGTCCAAGGGTCTTTCTACTCTGCCAACCTTCAAGGGTACATACACCCTTCAAAATTCCAACTAGATTAAAAAAAAAAAAAAACACTTGTCATATTGATGGGAGGTAGGTGGAAAGTTGATTTAAAAATCTACCTGGAGGAGTAGATGCATACGAATAGCTAATGTCATTTTAATAATATTAATGTAAGACTTTTCTTTGGAGATATTAAAAAATTTGCTGTAAGGCTAATGCATGAAACTGTGGTATTTGTTTAACCACACAGAGCCTGGCTGATTAGTAAGTACTCAGTAAATGTTAGCTATCACTATTATAATATGCTAAATGTATCATATGCTATCTTACTTAGCTCTTTTTTCATGGGGACACTTTGCTTCCCATATTATATATCAGGAAACTGAGGCATAGAGAGTTTATTTATTTATTTTTTTTTAAATTTTTTTTTCAACGTTTATTCATCTTTGGGACAGAGAGAGACAGAGCATGAACGGGGGAGGGGCAGAGAGAGAGGGAGACACAGAATCCAAGGCAGGCTCCAGGCTCCGAGCCATCAGCCCAGAGCCTGACGCGGGGCTCGAACTCACAGACCGCGAGATCGTGACCTGGCTGAAGTCGGACGCTTAACCGACTGCGCCACCCAGGCGCCCCTGAGGCATAGAGAGTTTAAATAACTTGCTACAGTTCACAAAGTAAATGGACTACCTGGAATCTGAATTAAAGCTGTCTGATTTCAGAGTTAAGGATGTTATTGCATCAAGAAAATTAATAACAAAAGTCTAGAAGAGTCTACATGTTCATCAGTTCATCAGATAAATTAAGGTACTATATATCCATATAAAGAATATTTCTGAGAATGAAGTAAATCTGTATGATATGAAAAGATGTCTATAATATATGTCAGCAGAAAAAACAATGTGCATTGCATAGGTGAGATCTCATTTTTGTTGAACAATAACTGTATACATTGAGTCACGGTTGTGAAGATATGTGTGCATATACATATGTTGTATATATGTATGTATATATACATCTATGTTATATAAAGTTGTATATACACACACATATACCATCCTTTTTCCCTATGGATGGGATTAGGATGGAGGGAAATTTCTAACATACTTCTGTTTCAATCTATTATAAGCATGTTTCAATCTATGATAAACCAACAGGATTTTTGTTTTAGTTGTTTGGTTTTTACGTTTTTTTTTGTTTTTTGTTCTTTTAGTTTTTTTTTTTTTTTTTTTTTTTTTTTTTTATTCAACGTTTATTTATTTTTGGGACAGAGAGAGACAGAGCATGAACGGGGGAGGGGCAGAGAGAGAGGGAGACACAGAATCGGAAACAGGCTTCAGGCTCTGAGCCATCAGCCCAGAGCCCGACGCGGGGCTCGAACCCACGGACCGCGAGATCGTGACCTGGCTGAAGTCGGACGCTTAACCGACTGCGCCACCCAGGCGCCCCTAGTTTTAAGAGAGATAGAGAGTGTGTGAGCAGGGGAGAGGGGCAGAGGGAGAGAGAGAATCTTAAGCAGGCTCCACCCTCAGCACAGAGCCTGACTCAGGGCTCGATCCCACAACCCTGGGATCATGATCTGAGCTGAAGTCAAGAGTTGGATGCTTAAGGGGTGCCTAGGTGACTTAGTCGGTTAAACATCTGACTTCGGCTCAGGTCATGATCTCATGGTTTGTGGGTTCGAGCCCCTCATCGGGCTCTGTGCTGACAGCTCAGAGCCTGGAGCCTGCCTCACATTCTGCGTCTCCTCTCTCTGCCCCTCCCCCGCTCATGCTCTGTCTCTCTCTGTCTCTCAAAAATAAATAAATGTTAACAAAAATTAAAAAAAAAAAAAGAGTTGCATGCTTAACCGACTGAGCCACCTGGGCACCCCAACCGACAAGATTTGTAAAAAATGGCTCACTACCTAAAAAAAGATGTTTTTTCCAAAGGAAAACACTTCCATAAACAGGTTAATCCCGACTAACTGAAAGTGCAAGGGGTCCCTTGGTACAGTCGTTTTCACTGGAAAATGGTGAAATGCACTCCAAGCCTGCAGCGGAGGACAGTTTAAGCTTTACAGCAGACCCATGTACACAAACAGCTGTGTCCTAGCTTGTGGCTGGCCTGGGGCCCTGCACACCTGTGTGTAGGAGTAGAAAGGCTCTTTCCTGTGCAGTCACTTTTTTTAGACGGTGCTGGTCATCAGGAGTAGGGTATAGAGAACTGAATGGCTGCTTAAATATTACCATGGTCTGGGTAGTCCAATTTTTTTTTAAATGATTTTCTTAAAAAAAAACCTTTCATTTATTTTAAATGCTTATTTATTGACAGAGAGAGAGAGAGAGAGAATGGGCAGGGGGAGGTGTGGAGAGAAAGGGGGAAAGAGAGACTCCCAAGCAGGCCCTGCGCTGTCAGTGCAGGGCCCAATGTAGGGCTTGATCTCACGAACCGTGAGATCATGACCTAAGCCGAAATCCAGAGTCAGATGCTTAACCCGCTGAGCCATCCAGAAGCTCTAGGGTAGTCTAATTCTAAGGAGACTCAGTGATCCCAGACATGGATTAATCTGGACTGGACAGATCCCAGACTTATGATAAGGCATCTCCAGTGAGCAGTGGTAATACTGAAGAGAAGTGATACTGCTGATACTGGGACCCCTGGGAAGGAAATCTGGTCCAGCCTGTGTTTGTTCTCTAGCGTGCTTGGGTTGGCCATCACTAGGTTGGGCCAGCCTGGAATCCTCAGTACCACACCCCAACTCCAACCTGGGCAGTGGTGGCATGGGATGGCCTGGTGTGCCCACCGGTTAGCTTTACTCCCTAGGGCTGGCCTTGAGACACGCAGACAAGCTTCACGCAGTCAAAAAGTGGAATCATCATGAGATGCCACATCCAGCTGGATGTATTTTGGATAGAATTTCCCTGAAGCTGTCTCAATAGCAAAGTGGCAAATTGGTTTCTAAATTCATCTCTGAAGGGGATTTTCCCCTCCCTCCTTTCCTTCCTCCCTCCCGCCCTCCCTACCTCCGTCCCTCCCTCCCCACCTCCCCACCTTCCTGTTAAGAGGCACACACCCCTGTTCAGTCTTATAACCTCACCTGAAACTTGGTATGACTCTGGCAGGAGACAGCCCATGACCTGCCAGTGGACAGGAAGGATATCCTGTGACAAGGACTCTAGAGACAGAGAGTCAAAATCCAACCGGGACTTTGTGTGCCGTCACCCACCATGTGTGTGATGCCTGTGGTGGCTAAAGCTTATTGAACGATGCAGGCTGGAACTTCCCACCGATGGCCAGACTTTGGAGCTTTTTCTTACAAATAATTTTCATTTTTATGAGAGCAGATAAAATCACATGGTTTAAAGCAAATTGCTCAAAAATACTGAAATAAAAAAACACAACCCTGAGGCAAACACTTTCAATGTTTTTAGGTTTTCTAAAAGACCAAATTATGTTAATATTGCCATTTCTTGGTTTCTCTATTTAGCCTTCAACTATTAATTTTGTTTTAACAGTTTAGGTTTTAGCTCTTTACATAATCTACCACATTCCCCCTTCCCTTACACTACTATGATAAAGAACTTTTCATTGAAAAGCCAAGGAGTTTACTCTGATTTTTTTTTCCCTAAGTACCATTTTCTTCCTTGGAGTCAACACTTCCTTTTTAATTTCATTTGTTTAATTTTCTATTCACTTTCATTCAAATTTTTCCAAATACCCTGCCTGAATTATCAATAAGTATTATTTTCCAAATGGCCAAGTATGTCAGATAATCTGTGAATTCCAAAACAGCTAATCCCATTGTATACACGTCAGTCTTCTCTGCGTTGTTTTCCTGTGTTGGTTCCCTGCCTTCTGGATTCTGTTTCTCTCTCCTTTTTTATTTATTTCTTCATTTTGCTTAAGTATTTATTTTGGTTGTCTCACAGAAAAGGATCCCCAGGAAGCAAAATTTTGAGTCCTTGCAGATTTAAAAATGTCTTTGCTATATCTTCACATTTGATTGAAAGTTCAGCTGAGTATAAAATTCTAGAACTTTTGTTGACTTTTATTTCATTGTCTTCTAGCTTCCAGTACTGACGTTAAGAACTCTGATACATTCTGATTTTCATTCATTTGTGACAGGTTTTCCCCTTCCAAAAGCTTTTATAATTCACTGTTTCTGGAGTTTTGAATGCTAATGATACTATGTATAGGTATGGGTAATTTCTTTTTCATTTGGTGTACTTTTTTAAGCTTTTATTTTTTTAAAGTCATCTCTACATCCAATATGGGGTTCAAACTTACAACTCTGAGATCAAGAGTCACATGCTCTGTTTACTGAGAGACCCAGCCAGGTGCCCCTCATTCCCTGCACATTTTAATCTAGAGCACCTCGACTTGACCTTCAGTTCTGAAATTTCTCTTGTATTATTTCTTTGATAATTTCCTTCTCTCTCTGTGTTCTTTCTCCTTGAGATTCCTATTAGTCAGATATTAAAGCTCTTGGATGTGCCATTAAAATTTTTTATTTATTGGAGTGCCTGAGTGGCTCAGTCGCTTGGGCATCTGACTTTGTCTCAGGTCATGATCTCAATGCCCGTAGGTTCAAGCCCCGTGTTGAGCTCTCTGCTGTCAGCACAGAGCCTGCTTTGCATCCTCTATCTTCCTCGCTCTCTGCCCCTCCCCCACTAGGGTGCGCTTGCTCTCTCTCTCTAAACATAAACAAACATTACAGTTTTGATTTATTATTTTCCCCCTATTTTCTCTCTATATCTTTTCTTTTTAATTTTTTTTTTAACGTTTTATTTTTGAGACAGAGAGAGAGAGAGCATGAACGGGGGAAGGTCAGAGAGAGAGGGAGACACAGAATCCGAAACAGGCTCCAGGCTCTGAGTTGTCAGCACAGAGCCCGACGCGGGGCTCAAACTCACGGACCGCGAGATCATGACCTGAGCCGAAGTCGGCCACTTAACCGACTGAGCCACCCAGGCGCCCCTCTCTATATCTTTTCATTTTACCTTCTGGAAACTCCCTGATTTTGTTTTCCAGTCCTTCTGTCATCCTTAAGTGTTTAAGTTAGTTATGTTTCTATGTTTCAACATCTTCTTCTCAAATATGCTCATTCAAATATGCTAATTCAATAAAAATTTTATTATGAGGGGCGCCTGGGTGGCTCAGTTGGTTGAGTGACAGACTTCGGCTCGTGTCATGATCTCACGGTTTGTGAGTTCGAGCCCCGCGTCGGGCTCTGTGCTGACAGCTCAGAGCCTGGAGCCTGCTTCGGATTCTGTGTCTCCCTCTCTCTCTGCCCCTCCCCCACTTGTGCTCTGTCTCTGTCTCTCAAAAGTGAATAAATGTAAAAAAAATTTTTTTTAATTTTATTCTGAAAAATTTCAAACTGATTGGCATTCAAAATAACGCCTTACATACATGTACATGATGCTCAGTGAGACTGTACATTCATCGCCCTTCCTCTACGGCATAGTGTGGTCCCTGTCTTGCGTGGGGGGTATCACGTGAATAAGTAAAAGTTACAGCTAGCTAAGGCCTCCTGGCTACTGCCTGCCACCCATCCATCAAGCTACCTTTCTGATCCCCCACGCTGCTTGGACAGGCTGCAATAAAAAAAAGAATATATTCATCTCAAATTCTGTTCTCATTTATAAATATTAAAAAATTATTTATCTTAAAAGACCCTGAGGCAAGATTGTGTATTTCAGTCCAACCAGGTTTTCCAGGACCTCATCCATTTCAGGGGCTCCTTCCATGGCAGCTTCCTGCTAAGGCAAATGGCAGGCTACCAAGTGCAGAGGCCGAGTGGAGGCTTTCAGCCTGACTTGGCTCACAGCAGCCCCTTCTAGCAATCTCCCCATCTGTGGATCTAAAGACCCCAGGTTTGAGCATCATCTCCAAAAGGTAAGGGCAACAGATGAGCTATGCTGGCTCCTCCCAGGAGACGAGAATGATGCTTGGCCTAAAGACGGTTCCAGAAACAAACTGGCTTTCTGGTCTCTAGATGTTCGAGCCTTGTGTTGTGACAAACACCAAGCAATCTATTTAAATCAGTCAGTCCTTTTTTCAAGAATATGACACAACTCAAACAGGGCAGTCCAAGAAGCATTTTGGTAGCACATGAGATCACTTGGTAGGTGCTCATAGACTAGCATCTCCCATCCCCAGAAAGAAATAAGCCATGGGAACCCGCTTTTTAGCACCCTTGTAGGGCTCTCCTATACTTGGAATCTGAAGTATGGCACCACTCCATCTGAAGCACCAAGAAAGGTCAACTTGGCTCTATGACCACAGCGAGGTGATGCTCTGGCAACCCCGTCAGTTGAGCTTTTAACAGAAAAGTTTGAAGAACATATGATTTCAGAGAGTAATTCAGCTTTGTATTACTTCAGAGACTGAGGCAATCCTACTTTTAGCTTAAAAACATTACCAAGGAGTGAGAAAACACTGGCAATATGGCTCATGAGAGAAAAAATTTCATACCTCCCATTGGTGTTAGCCTGATAGTAAATGTCGAGAGATGTCTTTCCTGCTGTCGAGCCAACGTGTGCCATAATGGGCACGCGTGGATCTCCCGGACCCAAACTTCGTGAAGGTTTAGCTGCCGCCACGTCTGTCGGCTATTGCACCCCTCACTCCAGCACTAACACCTCTTTTAGAAGCACCCTCTCCCCCACCTCTGGCTCTGCTCATCTGCGTGGTTACAGGCTGTTATGTAACTGCCACTTATCAAGCACCAAAATGCGAAACCGCTGTGTATTTCTTAAATTATGCAAGGCTTGCCCTTACTGCTAGGAAATACCTGGCATATTTGAATTGTCTTCAGAGGTCCGGGCAGCATTTTGAAGAGCTATTACCACGTTATTAGTCATTTCTCTGATGTGCGCTCAGGCAACAAGGAGGGCATTGATAACTCCTAGACTGATAACTGTGGAGAGCAGTGAGTCATGCCTTTAGAGCCTCATTATTCCAACACAGATTCCGGAGCCCTGTCCTAATCGCTACACAAAGTGCCTTTCCTCCTTGTCATACTGGCCCTGGGCTGCATGTGCTGGGATTTGGCGAGCTCTAGGTGCCTGTTTGGGTTTGGTTTACTTGGGTGTCCTGTGGCAGAGACAGCTGGCAGGCTGCAGAGGCCGGGCATCCACACTTCAGAAGGTGCTCAGAAACACCTTGGCAAGTGGGGTGTTCCCAACAAGAATTCCACTACGATCAATATTTTGCCAAGGTATGCCTAAAAGTATTTTGAAAAGTAATTTGGCTCCTGGGGCCAAATGGCCAAGCATATTAAGGGAGGGCAGCAGCCGGGCCCCAGGCCAGTTTGAGCTTGAGAAGTTACACAGGTTACAGCACAGAGCTGGTGGCTTGTGCGTTCTGGATGGTAACATGGTTGTGGCTTAACTCAAACCTGCTCCTGACATGGGAGGCTTCAGGAAAGCTTAACAATGTTTACAGGGGCAATGTTAGGGAGCTCCAAAGAGAAAGACACAAACTGTTTTGTGAAGGGTGATCCAAGGATCATCTTTACCAGGATCATCTGGAGAGCTGTTTTCATTTGTTTGGTTGGTTGGTTTTGTTTTGTTTTGTTTTGTTTTGTTTTGTTTTGTTTTGTTTTAAGCAGATACTCAGGTCCTACTCCACACCAACTGAATCAGTTTCCCCCTACTGGGCTTAGAAGTCTGGATTTTTAGAAATCTCCCCAGCTAATTCTAACATATTGTAAAAATTGATAACCATTGCTTTGGGTCTCTGGGGCTGCACACCCAGGTATCAAAGAGAAGCTGTATTTTAAGAGCAAATTTCAATTCAACATGTAGTATTTAGGGCTGAGAATCAGGGTTCTGGGATCCGCTTTATTAACATCTTGCAGGTTGACTATGGGGATGTCTTTTGGCCTCTCTGAATCTTAGGCTCCTCATCAGTAATATCAGGGGACTAGGTTCCTCCCGGCTCTAAATCCTGTGCTCTCACCTCAGTGTACCGAAAGTATACTCAACACACCTAAGTGTTTACTGAAATGCAACTGATAAGTTCCTAAAAGGGGTGGTCAGTGAGTACCTGGAAGGCCAAATATCAGTCATTATGGGCTGGAGTAAGGCACCAGGCCTTCACATGGTGGTGGGGGTTGGGGGGGAGTGGAATAGTATGGAAAGATGTGGTCATCCTTAACAGGCCAGGCATCATAGTGAGGGGACAGAGAACCAGATGTGAGGATGTGGGAAAGTGAGCTGGGAGGGAAATAAAGCATGTCTAAGAAAAGAGAAATATTTGGAAATGAGTGTGGGGAAATAAGATGGTTCCGAGTTAGAGACGCCCTTGAAAACCAGGGAGGGATGTAGTATATGATGGAACCTGCAAAGAGAAGCAACAATGGAAAGTGGTATTTGGGGAAGATGGCTGTGTTGGTTTATACATGGGAAGGGGGGGAGAGGGGCTGGGGAAGGCCCAGGGGCTCAGCCAGGGAGAGAGATTTATGACCCAGAGGACAAGCTTATTGTAGAGATAACGTGGCCTTGACCTGGATTTACGGCAGTAGGAACAGGAGGGAAGAACATGTCAATGGGAAAAGCTCCAAGACCCTGGGATTTGGGTAGTTCTTACGGCTTTCTGTTTACTTGTTTTTGCTTTTTGCTTATCTGTAGTTGCTGTTCTCTCTGTAGTGAGCAGGTACCGCTCTGCGCTAAGAAACGTACAGTTCAGCATTTCCTCTGGGAGTCCAGCAGCCAAAGCTCCACCCCTTTGCAGCTCAGACCTTCCTCCTGTCAGCTCACTTCTCTTTAGAAGCCCCTCTCTCATACTGTTTGCCCACTCATCTGTACCTCTTTGTCCCTGCCCCTGATCCCTTTGCCAAGAGGCTTCTACAGAGCGTTTCTTCTCCTTTTCTGGCCCGTTCCTCTTGTCAGCCTCCTTCCTGCACTGCAAACCTGGCTTCTCCCATCAGCCTTGAAGGTCTTCTGCCTTGAGACTTCTCCTGGCGCCGAGGGTCCTGAGCTTTAGGAGGGCAAGTCAGTAAACTCCCTGCTCTCCTGCAGTGGCTCCCGACCAGGGCTTTCCCGCCTCTCTTCATTAAGCCTTCTCTGAGGAGTCAGCCTTCTTTCTATCCTTGAAACCAGAATTCCTGTCACCACCCTGAGAAAATGCTCCATCCATGAGGAAGACCACCGAAACTCCCAACATCACAACCCTGACCTTCCCAACTTCCACAACCATTCCTGATACTCCATGACCACCTAGCTGACCTTGTGTCCCCTGGAACATGTCATACTCTGAAACCCCACAACGACCAGGAACACCTGTCCTCTGGCTTTTTGGATGTCCATATTCCAACTCAATATCCCGTCCTTCCTTAGCACTCTTTCTAATTCATGCTCCTCCCAAGCGTCCTAAATTCCAAAGCAATTATTTAAATTGCCCTCATCACTACCCTGAATTCTGTCATCCTCCAAAGCTCTGCTAAGCGTGCTGTGCTGCCCTATAACCTGGCACCAATTGTGCATTCTGCTAGAGAAAACCTGCCCAGCCATACCTCTGGGCCCTTTCAAAAGTTTCATCAGGCCCCCAGTCTGCTCTGCTGCCCACACCCCACATCCCCCTCCTCTTGTCTCAAGACCTCATTCTACTCTCATTCCCCACTCTTGGCAAACGGCCTTACCTCCGATTTCACTAAGAAGTCGGCAGCCATGAGTTGTGAATGTTCGTATCTCCCTTCTTTTTGGCTCTGAACTTCTCTGTATCTCCAATCATCTTTCCCTCCCTTTTGGGAAGAAATGCTGTCCTGCTCCTTTAAGGCTAACTTCTGTGTCTGAGTCCAGGCCCTCCTGTCTTTCTAAGGGATTTACTCAATTGACTGTCCCCTCTTTCTTATAGTTTCAAGCTTTCCTTCCTTCCTGGCTATTCTCCATCAGGCAAGAAAAATGCTTTGACACTCCCCTCCCCAACCACCCTCTCATCTTGTGACTGCCAAGCTTGTCAGAAAGTTTTGCTATTTTTGTAGAAATGATGCATGTTCATGCAAACATTTTAAACAATACAGAAAAGCAAAAAGAAATTTGGTGACTATACTTCCAAATTATTTTCTTTGGATACATTCACATAGAGAAGTATGTATTTAACACAGAAGAGGCTACACTCTCCATGCTCTTCGGTGATTTGCTTTTTGTAACCAACAGTATCTCTCCGGTACTTTTCCATGTCAATATCCTAACTTCTGTAACTGGCAAAAATGATTCTAGTGAATGTAATTAACATAATTACTTCCCTGTCCCCTATTGATTGGTTTCCAGGTGTTTTTTGTTTGCTTGTTTGTTTTTTGCTGTTATGGATAACACTGTGGTGAATATTTTTGCATTTGCCAAATTATTTATGGCAAATTCCTTTTAATTAATCTATTTAAAAAATTTTTTTTAATGCTTATTTATTATTGAGACACAGAGCGTGAGCAGGGGAGGGGCAGAGAGAGGGGGAGATAGAATCCAAAGCAGGCTCCGGGCTCTGAGCCATCAGCACAGAGCCTGACGCAGGGCTCGAACTCACAAACTGCAAGATCATGACCTGAGCCGAAGTCGGACGCTTAACCGACTGAGCCACCCATGCGTCCCTATTAAAAATTTTTTTAACGTTTATTTATTTTTGAGAGAGAGACAGAACATGAGTGGGGGAGGGGCAGACAGAGAGGGAGACACAGAATCTGAAGCAGGCTCCAGGCTCCAAGCTGTCAACACAGAGGCCAACATGGGGCTCGAACTCATGAACCATGAGATCATGACCTGAGCGAAAATTGGACACCTTAACCGACTGAGCCACCCAGGCAACCCGGCAAATTCCTTTTTAAAAGGGTTGTTACATAGGGGCACCTGGGTAGCTCAGTTAAGCGATGGACTCTTGATTTTGGCTAGAGTCATGATCTCATGGTTCATAGGATTGAGCCCTGTGTTGGGCTCTGAGCTGACAGTGTGGAGCCTGTGCGGGATTCTCTCTCTTTCTCTCTCTGCCTCTCCCCCACTCATACTCATATGTGCACACTCTCTCTCTCTCAAAAATAAACAAACAGTAAACAAACAAATAAATAAATGGTTTGTTGGATAAAATATACTCACATTTCGTTTGATATACACTGCAAAACAGTCTTCCAGAAAGATGGTACTAATTTCAATTCCCATCAATAGCTGTCATTTCCCTAAACCCTTCTGAACTCTGGGTTTTGTTCATTTTTAAAAGTTTTACCTAATATCAAGAATGAAAAAGAGTACAGCATTACAGATTCTACAGACATTAAAAAGAGAACCGTTTGGGGGCACCTGGGTAGTTCAGCTGGTTAAGCATCTTGCTCTTAATTTCAGCTCAGGTCATGATCTCACAGCCCACACTGGGTTCTGTGCTGGGCAGGGACCCTGCTTAAGGTTCTCTCTCTCCCTCTCCTTCTGCCCCTCCTCTGCTCTTTCTCTTGTTTTCTCTCTCTAAAAACGACAACAACAACAACATCAACAAAAAGAGGGCAGTTTGAACAACTTTCACAACTTTTATTATTTTGAAAATGTAGATAAATGGACATATCCCTAGGAAAAAGAAACTTGCTCCAACTTATATGAGAATAAATAGGATATATGAAGAGCCCTGTACCTTTTAAGTAAATTAAATCTACATTAAAAAACCTTTCCACAAAGGAACTCCAGGCCTCAAAGGGCTTCACCAAGGTATTCTACTAAATATTTAAAGAAGAAATAAAACTAACCTTACACAAATTCTCCCAGAGAATAAAATTCTCCAATCTGCTTTTTAAGGCCAGCATGACCTTGATACCAAAACCTCACAAGGACATTTAAAGAAAAGAAAACCACAGGTCAATCTCTCTCGGACATGATGATAAAGTTACAGGCACTATTAACACTACAGTGGTTTATCGCCAGTTATCTTCATAACAGAAGAATGCTAAATTTTAGTTAGGGGTCATTGAAAATTAACAAGTAATATCTTCCCCTAACCAAGTTGATGGGACTCCCTGAACTCTACTCATGGACCACTTGGGAGTGGACTCCAGGTGAAAAACCCTTGCACTGAAAAACCAGTGCTGGAGGCAGCCCGGACGACTAGGGCACAAGAGCTCCAGTCCAAATGCTGATGCATCAGTTCAAAGCCTTAGTGAGGGCCTCTGTGCGAGGGATGCCACAGGTCTTCAAACGCTTTTTCAGTTGATTTCTTTTAAGATGACTCCTTTTGATTTTGCATTTCACACATCTCTTTGTTCTCCTTCCAATATGATTTTCCTTCGCTTAATATAAAGGACTTGACTAAACATTTCAGTTCCTTTATTCCTAAAATAAATTCCCACGATAATGGGGTAGAATTGGCAAATCAAGCAAATCCTCCCTTTGATGATACCAAGACTATTTGACTACACGTTTGTAAATAGGACGGTTTAAACCAACATAGACTTCTGTGGCCAGCACTCCACACAAAGCCAACCTGACTCCAGACCAAGTACTCACGACACCCTTTGAAAGGTCACCTGAGAGAAACATAATAGGACTGGGGTATGACCTGGCTCCAATCTGCGTATCTGGCACAGCCTGAGTTAGCAATGAGATCACTTGAACCCCTTCTGGAAAGCTCAGTGACCAAGTTTTTTGGGTATCTTCCTGAACACTCTCGTATTGGGAAAAGAACCAACTAAGTTCAGTAACTGCCTTTTTACCACTTCCTTTGAATTTATCTCTATGTAAAGGAGGCAGTACTTTTCAAAATTTATGTTAATACTCAAAGTCCAGGATTAACATTATTAATTATGAAATATTTAAACAGAAGTGCAAGGAATAAAGATAACAGACAACTATATATTAGGCTACCCAACTACCCAGCTCTAGCACATCTTAAAATCTTGCTTAAAATCTTGTCTCAAGAAAATAATTCATAAAAACAAACAAACAAAAACAAAAAATGTTCAATATGCACCCGGAATTAATTATACAGCCATCCCTGATTCCACTCCCTTTTCTCCCTGTTGGGAAATAACCACTACTGAGGCACCTGGGTGGCTGTCGTAAGCGTCAGACTTCAGCTCAGGTCATGATCTCACAGTTCGTGAGTTCCGGCCCCACATCAGACTCTCTGCTGTCAGCTCAGAGCCTGGAAACTGCTTCAGATGCTCTGTCCCCCTCTTTCTCTGCCCCTCCCCCCCTCAAAAATAAACATTAAAAAAAGGAAATAACCACTGTTATGAGTTTGTCATTCATCATTCCTATGGATGTTTCTGTAGTTTTATTATATATGCATAAATCCACACACTATACAAAAACTGTTTTTGCCTGTTTTTCACATTTATTTATGGCATCACACTGTAGCTGTCATTAGGGGGTTTGCTTTTTCATTCAATGTTACATTTTAAAGTTTAGCCATGTTAATAGGTGTGGCTCTAGTTTATTCCCTTTAATTGCCTTATATGATTTCATTGTTTGAGCATGCTTCCATTTATTTATCTAAGATTTTGTTCCTATAAGATCTCTTCTAACTAGATCTCAGCCCAGCTCCTCAAAAGCATCCACCTAAAAAGAATCAAGCAGGCCTGTAAGAATTTGCTTCCGGAACACCTGGCTGGCTAAGTCAGTAAAGCATGCAACTCTTGATCTTGGCGTTGTGAGTCCAAGCCTCATGGTGGCCATAGAGCTTACTTTAAAAAGCAAAAAACAATTAGCTTCGTTTTGTTTCTTACAGTTTCTAGAAAATGAACACCAAGTTTAAGGGAGAACAAGTACTGTTCTGGTGATGCTGCTAAGCTGAATCATCAGCAGGTGAGGGCAGCAGTATATTATTTTACTAGAATAACTCTACGGTGTAATTAAGCATTCTTCCCTAGCTGTGAAACAGCCAAATCTAATTCTTTGGCCAAATCAGAGGGCCTACAAGTCACTAAAACCTTTTGACAAACTCCTTTCTGTCTCAAACAGTTCACATGGTTTCTGTGGTTTGCTGCTAAGAATTCTGACCAATACCATGGGATTGAGGCATCTTTAAGAGACTTCTTAGCACTCTTTCCTTCCAAAAGCACCTCAAAACTCCACTTTTATTTAATCACACACCTAGAAAGAGTGTAAGTGATATCACTTTCAGAATTTTAGAGATGAAAGCTGTTGGACTCTGGGCCCTTACCTTCTCTCACTTCTAACTGTTCACAGTATACAAGTGAATATGAAGCGGGTGAAGAGTTAACAGTAAGACTCAAGGACACAGAATTTGTTATATAAATGACAGAGCACGAATTGTAACAAAATGTGGCCTGTCAACTTGGGTGAGCCCTAGAATTTATCCTGTTAAATATGCCGCCTCTGGCAGAAGCAAAAAGAAGCATCTTTTGGAAAAATATGGTTGCTGTCTTTCAAGATGTAAATCTTTTGAGCTTACCATATTCTCCAAAGATTTCCTACATTTCCTTTTAACGGAGTCAGACGGACTACATTTAACTCCTGGCTCTACTATTTGGTAGGTCTATACCTACATCATACAGGCAAGTTACTTAACCTCTCTGAGACTCTGTTTCCACGGACATAAAATAGGGATTATGGGGGCACCTGGGGGGGGTGGCTCAGTCAGTCAAGTGTCTGACTTTTGATTCAGACTCAGGTCAGGATCTCATGGTTGCGAGATTGAGCTCCGTGTGCTGAGCTTGAAGACTGCTTGGGATTCTTTCTCTCCCTTTCTCTCTGCCCCTCCCCCCCGCCTCACTCTCTACCTCTCTCAAAATAAATACATAAACATCTTTTTAAAATAAAATAAAATAGGGATTATTATACCTCCATCTAAAGGTTGTTCGAGGATGAAGTAAGATACGCATGCAAAGTACTTGGCATACAGTAGGCATAAAATAAATAGTAGCTTCCATGGCACTTTGCATAGCCTCTTTTTAGAACATTATGTTTGAGCACCTCAAATATATGGGCAGGTCTCACCCATCTGTGCGTTCCAAGTACCAGGTATGGGTGAATACCACAGAAGGTGCTAAATAAGTGCTTCTGAATAAATGAATTAGAAATAATATAAATAAGAAGAAGAAATGTTTATTACATATTTATGTACTTTGATATGCAATACATATATGGGTATATACATATATTATACTGTTTAATCCTCACAATAATCCTAGGAAGTGTTAACTACTATGGAATCAAGGCTCAGAGAGGTTAATTAAGTTGTCAAAGTTCACACAACTCATAAGTGATGGAGCTAGAATTCAAACACAAGCCTATGCCTTTAAAAAAAATTTTTTTAACGTTTATTTTTGAGACAGAGAGAGAGAGAGCATGAACGGGGGAAGGTCAGAGAGAGAGGGAGACACAGAATCCGAAACAGGCTCCAGGCTCTGAGCTGTCAGCACAGAGCCCGACGCGGGGCTCCAACTCACGGACTGCGAGATCATGACCTGAGCCGAAGTCAGACGCCCAACCCACTGAGCCACCCAGGCGCCCCAAGCCTATGCCTTTAAATATTACACTCTATTTACTGCATCCTGCTCAGGCAGTACAAGAAGGTGTCAAGAGAAAGTAACACGTGAGCTGGATCTTAGAGGACGACTAAGAATCCATCAGGCACATAAGGAAAAAGGCATCTCAGTAAGGTGAACCAGGACATACACAATGGAGCGAAAAAGAAAAGCATGTTAGTTCATGACGGTGTAGAAGAGAAGTCCCTGGAAAGGAGACTGTAAAGGTGGTCTAGGGTCAGTCCATGAAGGGCTTACGGGTTATACAACATCATGTTCTTCTCTTGGGGCCAATGGGGAATCACTGAGAAATAGCTTTAAGCAGGCAGCAGCATGATCAGAGCTGTGCTTCAGAAATTCACCTCCAGCAGCCTCACAGAGGAAGAACTGGAATGAGAGCCCAGATAGGGGGTAGGAAGATAGAAAAGGAGATTAGCCATTTGCCCAGGCTTTCCCATCTCTGAGGCTCTGATCATCGCTATACTATTTTCTAAGTGACATCTTAACATTAGCGGCCAGCACAACTGTGATCTCTATCCAAACTGGGTCACACTTCCTGGATGAGGATTTCTTTCTCAGGAAAGTTTCACCTGTTTACTTACCTGGGGGCAACAGAAATGAAGCTACCCAGCTAATGAGCTGGCTTTGCCCTTTTGTTTCAAACAGTGTCAGCACTTCCTTCCCCCGCCCTGCCGACACATGGGGACAGCCTGAAAGGTATCCCTCACACCCTCCAGAGCCCAGGCCCTCTCTGCAGAGCTGGGGTTTCAGCACATTTCTCTCTCCTGGTGCTTTTCTATTCCTTTGTTCTCTTAGACTCCATCAAGATAGTCACTATTTTTATACTATTGTATAACGATGGGAGGCTGTCTTTTAAACTCAAATGCTTGTTTATCTCATCTCGTACTTTTGTATTAGGTCTCTCCATAAGGATGCTCAAGATGAAAAGAAATTCTCAGCGCCGATTTTAAATCTGCAAAAAAGATATACCGTACAAAATCTGTTTGGGTAAGTTCCTAAAAAAAGAGTGGAGGAAGTCATAGGTTTTGTCTTTTAGAGCCCCCCACCTCCTCACTGCAAAATGCAGAGTAAATCTTTCCTGCCAGATTGTAAAATGTCTTGGTCTTCTCTTCCGCTTAAATCATGACCAAAAATTTACTTCTGAGGGAGGACTGGTACTATATTAAGCTTAACACCACTTCACATTAAGGAAGCGATCAAAATTTAAGGAGTACAGCATCCAGAAATAGACCCACATATATACAGTCAATTGGTTTTTACTAAAGGTTCAGCAATACAATCGAGAAAGAATGCTCTGTTCAATAAATGAGGCGGAAACAATTGCCACATCCATATGCAAACAAACAAACTTCAATTTCTGCTCTTCAGAAGACATCAACATCTCATACCCATTAGGGTAGCTGCTATCAAAAAGACAGAGAATAACAAGTATTGGCAAGGATGTGGAAAACTTGGAATCCTCTTTTTTTTTAATTAAAAAAATCTTTTTCAATGTTTATTTATTTTTGAGAGAGAGAGACAGAACACGAGCAGGGGAGGGGTAGAGGGAGAGAGAGGCACAGAATCTGAGAATCAGAGGCACAGAATCTGAGCAAGCTCCAGGCTCTGAGCTGTCAGCACAGACCCCAATGCAGGGCTCAAACCCACGAACCATGAGATCATGACCCAAGTCAAAGTCGGACCTTAACCAGCTGAGCCACCCAGGCACCCCAATTTGGAATCCTTATATACCTGATGGGAATGTAAAATGGTGTAGCTGCTATGGAATACAGTATGGTTGGTCCTCAAAAAATTAAATATACAATTACTATATGAGGGGCCTCTGGGTGGCTCAGCCGATTAAGCATCCAACTCTTGATCTGGGCTCAGGTCATGATCTCACGGTTCATTAGATCGAGCCCCGCATCGAGCTCTGCGCTGATGGTGCGGGGCCTGCTTGGGATTCTCTCTCCTCCTCTCTCTCTCTCTCTCTCTGGCCCTCCCCTGCTTATACCCTTTCCCTGTCTCTTTCAAAAATAAATAAATAAATATTTAAAAAAAGAGAATCATCATGTGGCGCAGCAGTTCCACTCCTGGGTATATACCCATTCGCAATGGCTAAAACACGAAAGCAACCTAGTGTCCACTGACAAATGAATAAATGAGCAAAACGTGGGATATTTTATATACTGCATATACATACGTGTATACAGTATGTATGATATGTATACACTATATATATAATATATATACAATACAGCCGACCCCTGAAAAACATAGGTTTGAACTGTATGGGCCCACTTATATGTGGATTTTTTACAGTATAGTACTGTATGTGTACTTTCTCTTATGATTTCCTCAAAAATATTTTCTTTTTGGGGCGCCTGGGTGGCTCAGCAGGTTGAGCATCCGACTTCGGCTCGGGTCATGATCTCACAGTTTGCGAGTCTGAGCCCCATGTCGGGCTCTGTGCTGAGAGCTCAGAGCCTGGAGCCTGCTTCGGATTCTGTGTCTCCCTCTCTCTTTGCCTGCTCATACTGTCTCTCTCTCTCTCAAAAATAAATAAACATTAAAAAAAATTTTTTTTGGGGCGCCTGGGTGGCGCAGTCGGTTGAGCGTCCGACTTCAGCCAGGTCACGATCTCGCGGTCCGTGAGTGCGAGCCCCGCGTCGGGCTCTGGGCTGATGGCTCAGAGCCTGGAGCCTGTTTCCGATTCTGTGTCTCCCTCTCTCTCTGCCCCTCGCCCGTTCATGCTCTGGCTCTCTCTGTCCCAAAAATAAATAAACGTTGAAAAAAAAAATTTAAAAAAAAATTTTTTTTAAAGAGAACTGCTAAGATTAAAAAAATTTTCTTTTTCTAGCCTTTTTTTGTAAGAATAGAGTACATAATATATAACATACAAAATATGTGTTAACTAAAGGTTCGTGTTATCAGTAAGCCTTGCTGCCAACAGCAGGCTATTAGCAGTTTCAGCTGTTGTGAAGGCAAAAGTTACACATGGGTTTCCAAAAGCGTCAGGGGATCAGTGCCCCTAACCTCGGAGTTATTCAAGGGTCAACTGTATATATGATGGAATATTATTCAGCCTTAAAAAGGAAGGAAGTTCTAACAGATGCTACGACATGGATCAACCTTGAGGACATTAAAGTAAGTGAAATAAACCAGTCATTAAAAGACAAATACCTCTGGATTCCACTTCTGTGAGGTAGCTAGGATAGTCAAAATCAGAAACAGAAAGTAGAATGGTAACTGCAGGGGCTAGGGAGAGGGGGAAAGGAGAGTTATTGCTTAAAGGGGACAAAGTTTCAGTTTTACAAGATGAAAAGAGTTCTGGAAATGGATGGTGGTGATAGTTACATAACAGTGTGAACGTACTTAATGCCACTGAATTGTACACTTCAAAATGGTTAAGATGGTAAAATTTATGTTGTCTGTATTTCGCTACAATTTAAAAAGTTGGAAAATAAAAGAAGTTGCTAAGAGAATGAAAGGACAAGCCAAAGACTGAGAAGAAATACTTGCAAAACATATCCAACAAGAAAAGTGTATCCGGAATATACAAAGAACCTTCTCATTCAATAAGAAGAAATCAAACAGTCCGATTTTTAAAAAATGGGCAAGAATTTGAACAGACAACTAACCACAGACTTCATCTAAATGGCAAGCCAGCACATAAAAGGAATCTCAGCACTGACAGTTGTTAGGGAAATACAAATTAAAACCATGACAATAGATAGATACCTGCTACAACGGCTAAAATAGAAAACTGATGGTACTAAGGACCGACAGGGATGCAGAGCACTTGGAACTGTCACACACTGCTGATGGAAATGCAAGATAGTACCGCCACGTTGGAAAGTAGTTTGGCAGGTTTTTTTTTTAAGCGAAACATATACTTTTTTTTTTTTTTAACGTTTATTTTTGGGACAGCGAGAGACAGAGCATGAACGGGGGAGGGGCAGAGAGAGAGGGAGACACAGAATCGGAAACAGGCTCCAGGCTCTGAGCCATCAGCCCAGAGCCTGACGCGGGGCTCGAACTCACGGACCGCGAGATCGTGACCTGGCTGAAGTCGGACGCTTAACCGACTGCGCCACCCAGGCGCCCCGCGAAACATATACTTTTAAATTGCGACGTTTCCATACAACTGAACGCTACCCAGCAATAAATGTGAGCGAACCACTAACACATGCAGCCATCTGGATGAGTTTCAAAAGCATCAGGTTAAGTGAAAGAAGCCAAACTCAAAAAGCTACATATTTCAGGATTCCATTTAGTATATGACATTCCAGAAAAGGCAAAAAACAATAGAGAAGAGAACAGATTATTGTCGGAGGCTGGGTGTAGAGGGAGAACAGCTGCAATGGGGCACAGGGAGTATTTTGACACCAATGTTAATATCCTCCATCTTGACTGTGGGGCTGGTTATATAGCTGCCTGAGTTTGTCAACACAGAAATTGGGAACCTTGGCTTAGGCCAAAAAGAGTGATTCTTATTGTCTGCAAATTTATCTCGATATAAAATCAAACTCAAAAAAATTCAAAAGGAGAAGTCAGGCCTTCGGCAATGATACGGGGTGTGCTATGGAGTAGAAACATTAATGCTCACCAATAACTGTTTAAATATCTGACAGAGTTAAAAATAAATAAATAAATAAATATCTGACAGAGTTATTAATAAGCTACTCAAACTGCACACTGTTTGATGACTGCTATGAAATGTATCTGTTCTAACCAAAACCCAAATGAACGTGTTGAGCTGTTTCTTCAAAAAGGGGAAAGAAAATATGGCTCTGACTGAAGTCTATGGAATTAAGGTCAATGATTTCTGACATGAACATAAGTGAGCCAAATACTTAGAACAAATTTAATGACATGCTAAGCATGAAAGCTTAATCTTGATCAGAATGCAGAAGAAGGTATTAGGTACAATGTAAAGTACAGTGTAAATTCTTATTGGAATACTGACTTCTGGTACTGAAAGGCTATGTTTCATTCAAGCCATGTTGACAAGGTGGTACAGTTTGTTCTTCAAGATACCCTAAAAACATTTAAAGCCTGGGTTAAATACTAACTATGAAAAGTACGAACACTATTGGGCATCAGGTGCTAAGCCACTTCTCTTCAGTTTTTAAAGCGCTTTTAAGTACCAAGATTTTAAAACATTCTGGCAAATAGCCTTAATACAAATCATAATTACAAAGAAACCTTTCAGTTTTTAAATTGAAGCAGCTACTCAGAATCAAAATGAGCTATTACTTAGGTGATTACATAATCCTTAGCATCCATAAAGACCAGTGTTTATTATTCCCTGCTTTCAGAGAACTATGCCACCAGTGTTTTCAGTCCTGATCCCCAATACAAAAATGTCCACATCCTGACCCAGTGCTCCATTATGCAGAGCCATAAAAGCAAATATTTGCTTAATTTTATTTTAAATATAGCACTGAATATGCATCCTCACTTTGTGAAGATAGGAGGATATATGTTAAAAGATTAAAGGAAAGAAAACTATTCAAAGAAAGTAGACTTTAAACAGAAAGATAAGTCATTAAAAATACTAAACTCTAAATGTCTGATAAATCAAGATCTAGAAAATAAATTTGAAGGTATATATTATGCCTTTAATATTACCCAAGAGACTCCTTACATTCCCTGACCTTGGCATCATATGTTACTGACAAAGCAAGTGAAAAAAACATACATTAAAACTATATACGTACATTTAAATCTAGAATCATTGGTCGCCAGAGTATGTCCTGACTTCTGCCGGTTCCTGGCTGAAAAGACCCAGTGAATCTACTTGCATCATGTATCCTACTTCCCCTACCCTCCACATCAGTAAAAGAGACCAAGGCCTTTACCTCACTTCTGGGTATATATCCAAAGGAAACAAAATCACTATCTCAAAGAGACACCTGCCCTCCCTACCCCCATGTTCACTGCAGCATTATTCACTTAGAAACAATCTAAATGTCCATCAATAGAGGAATGGATAAAGACCAGCTGTATGCCTATACAATGGAATGTTACGCGGCCATAAGAAAGAAGGAAATCCTGCCCTTTGTAACAACAGGGATGGATCTTGAGGGCATTATACCAAGTGAAATAAGTCAGACAGACAAAAATAATAAATACTGTGTGATCTCACTTATACGTGGAATCTAAAAAAACCAAATTCATAGAAAAAGCGATCAGATTTGTGGTTGCCAGAGGCAGGGAGTGGGGGAGGGGGACTGGGTGAAGTGACCCTAAAGTACAAACTTGTAAACTTCCAGCTGTAAGATAAACAAGCATCAGAGATGTAACATACAACATGACGACTACAGTCAACGCTGCTATAGGGTATATTTCAAAGTTGCTACGAGAGTAAATCCCAAAAGTTCCTATCATAAGAACAAAAAAGGTGGTTTTTCTGTTTTGTAACTATACAAGGTGAAGGATGCACCCTAAACTTACTGTAGTAATCATTTCACAACATGTATGTACGTCAAATCATCACGCTGTACAACTTAAGTTTAAATAGTGTTGTATGTCAATCATATCTTAATAAAACTGGAAGACAGATAAGTAGGTAAGTAAACACATATGAACATACACCTATGTCGGAATTAAACTCGAAGCTCTGTGGTCCCTCCTGAAAACCCAGTCCGTTCCAAATGGGGTTCCTCTCCAACCTGGACGTGCCAGTCAAGTACGGTCTGGGACAAGTTCCTGAAGCTCTAAAACCTCCTTCCAGAGCAGTCAGGCTGGAAGCAGACTTTTCCAGTCACTGGCCAGCAAGCCATGTGTGGTGGTCATGAGTGCTAAATCCAGAGATGAGCTCCTTTGTGTTTATCCTATGAAGACATTTCTACTGACTTAAATTGATGCTTTCTTGCTTGAGAAATAAAATGAAAGACAGAAGTTTAAACATGCTTGCCAACCAAATGGAATATTAGATCAAAAATATATTTAAATCAGGATACTATGAACTCTGATAAAAAATTCTGGTGTTAAGACCAAAGCTTATGGAAGCATTTTTTTAAGGTTGTTTAAACAACAATTGTCACCGAAGCCCTACTGATCTAGCCTTGATTTCCCACTGAATTAATTATCATTCTCTTTTTAGGGGGCAATCAAGATTCTCAAAGCACTAAGTCACTTTGACTTTTACATTGATCATAAGCACAATGTTGAAATAAACCTTGAAAATGACAACTTTCCAACTCCAGTCTTCCTTAAAACACTTAATTTGGATCGGTCTAAAAGTCAATCAGGGGACTTCTGCTTTCAGGAACATGGAGTAGACATACTTCTGGTTCTTTCCATTAAGTATAAGTAAAAACCCTGGGCAGTGTTTATAAAGTAAACATAAGAAGATTCTGAAAGGTGGAAGAAGACAGACCAGCTAGGGGCTCTGAAACTTAAAATGACATTGCAGTGATCTCTGGGGTTTCTTTTTCTAACGGCCCAGACTTAGCTGAAGAAGGTGGTAAGGCGAACACCAACAGTTGCAGACGGGAGTTCCCTCCAAAGACTACTCTTTATAACTAAGGGACCAGGAAAGGGATAGTCTGGCAACACACAAAACTTTCAGACAATAACTGCTCTACAGCAGCCAATCACCACACACACACACACACACACACACACACCTCCTCACCCGTGCCAGCAAAACTGGCTGAGCACCTAGAATTCCACCCTCATCAGGGTGTTAGGAGGCCAGGGGAGTGTCAGAGAAGGCCAAGTAGGGAGCAGGAACTTCCAAACCTGACAACTGGTAAAGAGTTCCCCTGTCTCCCAGAGGTGTCAGTGGAGACCATGTGGCCAGCCTGGACTTCCATCCCTACCTAGAAGGAAGGAAGCCCTCCTCCCACGGGAGCGGTGCCAGAGGAGGCACAGGAGGAGGCAGGGGGTTCCCAGCACCCCGTGGCATGAGACCACTCCCAATGCAGTTCAGTAGAGACCATGTGGGAGCTGAAAACTCCCTCCCTGCACAGCAGCGTGTCAAAAGAGGCCAAGTAGAGATCCTGGACTTCTACATCTATCTGGCATAACGAGACAGTGCCCTCCCCTCCGTTCTCTGCTGGAGCAGTTTCAGAGAAAACCAAATAAAGCAGAGGGTTTAAATAAGATCCAGAGACTCATAACATAGTATGAAAATGTCAAGATTTCAATTGTAATTCACTTACATCAAGAACCAGAAATTCTCAAATTGAATGAAAAATGACAATCAATAGATGCCAACACCAAGATGACAGAGATGTCATACTTCTCTGACAAAGATTTTAAAGCAGCTATGAGGGGTACCTGGGTGGCACAGTTGCTTAAGCATCTGACTTGATTTGGGCTGGAAATCAAGAGCCTGCTTGGGATTCTCTTTCCCTCTTTCTCTCTCTCTGCTCCTCCCCTGCTTGAGTTCTCTCTCTCTCTCCCTCTCCCTCTCTCAAAATAAACTTTAAAAAAGAAAAAAATAAAGCAGCTATGATAAAAACAATTAGGAGCACTTTAAAACAAATGAGGAAAATAAAAAGCCTCAGCAAAGAAATAGAAAGTCTCAGGAGAGAAATACAAGATAGAAAGAAAAACTAAATGGAAGATTTAGAACTAAAAAATACAAAAATTGAAATAAAAAGCTCAGTGGACGGGAGATACACAGCAGCATGGAGGGAACTAGGAACAAATAAAAAAACTTAAGACAGGACAACAGAAATTATCCAATCTGAACCAACAGAGAGAAAAGAAAAAAGAATAGTTAGCATTGATAAGCCCATGGACTATAACAAAGGATTTAATATTTGTGTCATTAGAGTCCCAGAAGGAGAAGAGACATGGCAGTGTTGAAAAAGCATTTCAGGAAATAATAGCTGAAAACGTCCCAAATTTGGCAAGAGACACACTCTACAAATTCAAGAAGCTGAGCAAATTCCAAACAGGATAAACCCAAAGAAATCCACACCAAGACATATCATAACGAAACTTCTGAAAACTAAAGATGATACAGCCGCTTTGGAAGGCAGTTTGGCAGTTTCTTACGTAACTAAAAATATTCCTACCACACTAGACGGCAATGGTGCTCCTTGCTATTTACCCAAATGAGTTGAACACTTGTGTCTACAGGAAAACCTGTACCCAGATGTTTATAGCAGCTTTATTCACAACTGCTGAAACGTGGAAGCTACTGAGAGGTTCTTTAGTAGGTGAATGGACACACTACAGTGTGTGCATACAATGGAATACTATTCAGTACTAGAAAAAAATGAGCCAGGAAGAAACAGAGGAAGTTTAAATGCACATTACTGAGTGAAAGAAGCCAATCTGAAAAGGCTACATACTGCATGATTTCCAACTATGTAATATTCTGGAAAAGGCAAAACTAGGGAGACAGTAAAAAGATCAGTGGTTGCCAGGGGCTGCAGGAAGGGAGGAATGAATAAATAGAACAGGGAGGATTTTAAGGGCAGGGAAACGATTCTGTATGACATTACAATGGTAGATACATGTCCCTACACATTTGTCAAAACCCACAGAATGTAAAACACCAAGAGTGTGCCATAATGTGAACTGTGGGCTTCAGGTGATAATAATGTGTCAATGCAGGGGAGGTTGTGCATGTGTGGGGTCAGCGTCACATGGGAACTCTAATTTCTGTTCAATTTTGCCATGAACCTGAAACTGCTCTAAAAAAATAAAGTCTATTTTTAAAAAATACATTGAACTGAGTGAAAATGAAAATGTAGCATCAGAATTTGTGGGACATTGCAGAAGTAGTGTTAAGAGAAAAATTTGTAGCACTAAATGCATACATTAGAAAAGAAGAAAAGTCTCAAATCAATCTAAGCTCCCTTTCGAGAACCAAGAAAAAAAGAGCAAAATAAACTCATATCGAGCAAAAGGAAGGAAATAATAAAAGAACAGAAATCATT
This sequence comes from Lynx rufus, assembly GCF_022079265.1. Taxonomy (NCBI): domain Eukaryota; kingdom Metazoa; phylum Chordata; class Mammalia; order Carnivora; family Felidae; genus Lynx; species Lynx rufus. The sequence goes on along the minus strand of NW_025814867.1, from coordinate 5,925,504 downwards.
GAAGTTGAAGACATAAAAGCATAGAGAAAATTAATGAATCAAAGACCCGATTCTTTGTAAAGATCAAGAGAACAGAGAAATCTATAGCAAGAATGACAAAAATTACCAATATCAGGAATGAAAGAGTATATCACTTCAAACCCTACAGGAGCCAAACAGATAATATGAGAATAATATTATGAACAACTCTACACATAAGTTTGACAACTTATATGAAATAGTCAAATTTTGAAAAAAAAAAGCACCTATAACTTAGCCAACGTGAAAGAGACTATTTGAGTAGCTCTATAACTGTTAAGGAAATTAAATTTATAATTAAAAACTCTCCCCCAAAGAAATCTCCAGACCCAGATGATTTCACTGGAGACTTAACACCTATTCTGCATAATCTCTTCCAGAAAAAAGAAGAGAGGACACTTCCCAATTTATTTTGTGAAGTTGACACCAAAACAGATAAAGACAATGCAAAAAAAGGAACTATAGACAAATATCACTCATGAATACAGATGTAAAAACTCTTCACAATATCCATCAGTGTAATCTACCACATTAGCAGACTAAAGACAAAACTCACAGGACGATATCAGTTGATGCAAAAAAATTACACAACAAAATAACATCCTTTAAAAAAATTTTTTTTAAAGTTTATTTATTTTGAAAGAGTGCATGGGAGGGCTCTGCACTGTCACGGAGGAGCCCAATGTAGGGCTCAAATTCACGAATGAACCAGGAGATCATGACCTGATCCAAACGAAATCAAGTGTCAGACATTTAACAGACTGAGCTACCCAGGTACTACCCAAAAATAATAACATCCATTCTTGCTAAAAGCTTTCAGAAAAATAGGAATGCAGGGAAACTTCCTCAACCTGATAAAGACATCAAAAAAAAAAAAAAAAAACCCTACAGCTGACATTACATATAATGGTAAAGGACTGAATGGTTTCCCACTGGGAAGGTTGTCCAATCTCCCCACTATTATTCAACATACTTTGGAAGTTCTAGTGAGTGTGATAAAGCAAGAAAAAGAAATAAAAAGCATACAAATCAGAAATGAAGAAATATAAATGTTCTTATTTGATATGTTTGTGTAAAAAACTGTAAGAAATCTACAAAGCCTCTTACAACTAATAAGTGAGCTCAGCAAGGTCATAGGATATGAGACAAACATACAAAAATCGATTCTACTTCTATATAGCAATGAACACTTGGACCAAAATTAAAAGTACAATATGATCACTTAAAACAAGCTAGAGAAACATTTAAATGTTAATCTAACAAAACATCAACAGGACTTGTATGCTGAAAACTATACAACTCTGATGAAAGAATCAAAGAATGTCTAAATAAGCAGAGAAACACAACGTGTTCATGGATTAGAAGACTCAACATAGTAAAGATGTCAGTTCTCCCCAAATTTATATACAAGTTAAATTCAACTCCTATCAAAATCTCAGCAAGATCTTTTGTAGATACAGACCAGGTTATTGTAAAATGCATATAGAAAAACAACAGAACTAGAACAGCTAAAATAATTTTTGAAAAAGAACAAAAAATTGGAGAAATCAGTCCATCCTATTTCAAGACTTACTACATAGCTATGGTAGATCAGTGAACAAGAGACCCTACACAGGGGGGACTGGGTGGCTCAGTCAGTTGAGTGTCTGACTTTGGCTCCGGTCATGATCTCACAGTTCGTGGGTTTGAGCTCCACGTCCGGCTTTGTGCTAACAGCTCAGAGTCTGGAGCCTGCTTCAGATTCTGTCTCCCTCTCTCTCTGCCCCTCCCCTGCTTGCGTTCTGTGTCTCTATCTCAAAAATAAATAAAAATTTTAAAATTAAAAAAAAAGAGATCTACACTAATATGCTGAACTGATTTTTGACAGAGATACAAAGGAAATTCAAAAGAGGAAGGATAGCCTTTCCAACAATTTATGTCTAATTGCTTCAACAGCAAAAAACTGAAACTAAATTTCTCGTCTTATAAAACAGTGAACTCAGAATGGATTTTTTGCTACTGCAAGCAATGTACCCATCAGTGAAAATTCCTGTACGTGTTTCTTTGATCACATATGAGGGCACTTCTCCAGGAGAAACACCCAGAAGTAGAACTACAAGTTTGAAGATACGGCCAGGCCAACATCGCTGATTGGCTGAACCAACACTTTGTTCCCACCTATTTCTAATCATCTCCTGCCTCCCATAACAAAGGCTGGAAAAGCTGGAAACTCATTCTGCTTGCAGCTAGGGGTGGCCGTGTGACCCAGTTCTTGCTAAATAAACATCGGCAAAAGTTTGCTGACCAGTCCTCAAACGTTTTTGCTTTCCAGGTAAAAGGGACAGACATGACTGCCGCTGCTTTCTGCCCTGAAGGTGGCTGTGGTGTTTGGAGGGGTGGCAGCTATGTTACAACAAGAACAGAAGCCAAGAGAATCATGGTGATGTCAGGCCTGGTACCAAGGAGTTGCTGAACCAAAGCCAGCAGGAGCTTACCTCCAGACTGTTAGCTGTGTGGGAATAAAATCCTATTGGTTTACGCCATAGGATAAGCCCAGTTGTCTGTTACTTGCAGCCAGATAGGTTCCTAAACAATTCAGTGCTAAATTATCCTCTAAAAAGTCTGTATTGATTGTATTCTCCAACAAAAGTCTGTAAGAGTGTCCATTTCCCAAAACTTTTATTTACTCTGAATGTTGTCATTTAAGTGCTTAACCAAACTGATGCATGCAACTATGTCACATCCATACCTAAAGAAAGGTTTAACATACATCATCTTATTTAACCCTCCTATCAAACACAAAAGCACTCATTACTATTCCTGTTTTACAGAATAAATGATAAAGTAAACTTTTTTGAAACCCACAGTGTGTCTCTTTCCTCCCACAAAATTCCAGGCCCCACAACATTCCAGGCCCCACAAATAAAAACAAAATGGTTAAGTGTTTACCTAAAATTAAAATTATGTAAACTATATTGTGCCCATCTAAACAGATAACATGCTTAAGCTAGAAACATCCCCGAACCTATTTAGTGATGTACGAATATGAAGAAGCTGTTCCAAATTTTGGCTCTGAAGTTTATTGCCATGTCGTAACTGACCAATTTTTTTTCCATTTTTTGAAAGTGAAAAACTGAGTCAAGTAACATTTAATGTTTCAGCAAGAAGAATCTACTGGCTAGCCACCCCACCCCCGAGCAGCAAGTATTGGCCTAATCAGATAACAATCAGCCAGCCAGACACTAGAAAACAAACAAAATAAGCTGTTAAAGATAATAAAAGATCGCCATGAAAAGTAATGTAAACAGGTTGAATAGAATAAGCACCATCCTTGACGATTTGTGCGTGGCTTGGATTGGATAGATTGACTCTAAAAAGCCTAGCAGCTAGAGGAAGAGAGAGTGTTGGGGAGGACCCCACTCCTAGACTCAGGTTGGGGGCAGCAGGAGGGCTAAGGTCCTGCTTTATTTCTCTGCTTTATGCCACACCTCTCTTCACAACAGCTGTGGATTCTCGCTCTGGCAAAGCATCACGCAAAGCACTCGATCCAGAGTGGGTGAGAAGCAGAGGCACCAAACCACCTTCGTGCCTCCCACTAAACCTTCGATGAGAGGACACACCCGGCCCAGAGCCCACAGGTCAGGGCTCCAACTGACAGTCCTGATGGCAGAAAGGTCAGAACAAGTGTTGCCCACTTGGGCCCAAAGAGACATGCAGATGGACCTGAAGCACCCTCTTCGCTTAGTTTTGTAGCTAGTTTGTTAGGCACAGAAAAATGCCTGGGGGAGTTTGATTTCTAATTCCGCATGAAAGAAAACGCGTCTGCAGACACATAATGTTCCTGGTTTACGAAAGTGCAAATGGGTTGACAAATCCCCAATCTGCGGTTTCTTGCCTTTTCTGATGGGCCTGCCCAGTGGTCCCTGCTTGGAAAGAGACAGGGGCTTGTCTCCTCCCACCTTCACCCCACTTCCTCAGATGGGCTGCACCCCTTACCCCACTGGCACAGCAAGGGTCATAACACATGGAAAGAAATCTGACTCTTTCCCAGAGTTGGCCGTAGCCAGGCTAGGCTGGGTGGGGGGAGGGTGTCCTGGTGGGCTGCTCCTGACATCAGTCCAGGTGTTTGGGGGGCGCACAGCAGGAAGAGAGGGAGGCAGGCTTTAGTCACCAAAACAGACCAAGCCAGATTCCTTGGCCCTTCAAAGACCTCAGGACAACTCACTAGAGGGACAATAAGCAGGGCACATAAGAAAGGGGGACATCAAGTCTCAGAGGGGGGCAGAGACACAAAGAAAAAGAACCAGGAGGAGACAAAAGTGGGTGATGGGGTCAAATGTGCTAAAATCAAACCAGGCATTGCAGCACAGAGAGAAGGGACACACCCGGCACCCTAAGGGCTCCCTGAGTCTGTGTTAGAGGTCGGCCCTAAAAGGGCCCAGGGAGCATCAGACCAAGCAGACACTCCCAACAGGCTGTTGTCACTGAGACCAGAAGTCGAAAAAGGGGGAATGGCTTAGGCAATGCCTCTCCCCCCTCCCCACACCGCCCGCCTCCCCAGCACTTGCACAACCAACTAAAACACCCAGGCACACGGCCTCACTGGTGCACACATATGGCACAGACAGGCCACAGCCTTCGCGTGAGTGCACAAACACACACAACCTTCCAGTCCATGGACACAGCGTATTCAACCTGCCAGCTGGTGGTGTAGGCACACCATGCACACACACAAACTCCCGTCAGTAGGGAACACACACACAACCTCTCTGCAGGCTCACGCTCATGCACACACACACATACTTACTCCACAACCTCTTGGCTACATACAAACCTGCACATAAGGTACATACAGAACCTCACGGCCTGGCAGGAGAACATGCACTCACAACCTCTGCGAGAGGTGCACACACACACACACACCCCTACACTCTCAGTTGGCGTGTCCGCACACACACGTTTAAGTGCACACACACGCACTCACAACCTGTCAGGTGCACAGCATCCTCCGCACCTCTCTGGTAGACGCACACACCCTGAACAACCTCTCTGTCTCATGCACACACAAAACCCAAAGGGCACAAGCACTCACAACCTGCCAGCAACACACACACACACACACACGCACACACACGCTCGCAACTTCTCCGTTGGTGGAGCGCAAACCTAAACTCGCAGCGCGTCAGGGTCACCGCCACCCGCTCACAGCCTCGCCTGCGGGCTCACCCCCACACCCACGCACCCTCCTGCGCGGGCGCACCCCTCCCCCAGGCCCGTGCGGGCGCGCGGCAGCCAACTCTTGCGGCGCGGGGAGTGCGCCCGCCCCCGGCCCGCGCCCGCCCACCCGCGCCCCTGCTCACCTTTCTCGCCCGCGCCCCGCGCGCGGCCCTCGTCCTCCTTGGGGTTGGTCACCTGGGTGATGATGGCCGGGCCGTCCATGGGTGCGCGGCGCGGCGTCCGCCCGCCGGCCCGGCCCCCCGCAAGCCAGGCGCGCGGGGGCGCGGCGCGGGGGGCGCGCGGGGCCGCGGGCCGGGGGGGCGCTCGCCGCCGCCGCCTGGGCGCGCCCGCCGCCCGGCCCCGCGCTCAGGGAGAGGCGGCCCGGGCCCGCGCCCCAGCTCCCGCCGCCGCCGCCGCCGCCGCCGCCGCTGGGCTCGAGCGGCCGCCGCCTCGTCACCATGAACCCCGGAGCCGCGCCCGGGAGAGCCGCGCACGGGGAGGCGGAGCGGGAGGCCCGGCGCCGCGGGAAGCGGGAGCGGCCGAGGGGGAAGGAGCGAGCGCCGAGCGAGGGCGGGAGGGCGGGCGGGAAGGAGGGAGGGAGCGAGGGAAAGAAGGAGGGCGGGCGGGTGGGTGTGTCCCGGCCCGGGGACCGGCCTCCGCCGCCGCCCCCGGCGCTGCCCGCCGGGCCCGAGGGGAGAGGGGTGCGGGGTGAGACGGAGGGGTGAGTGGAGGGCGGGAGGGGCGTGCGCGCCGGTGTGTGTGTGTGTGTGTGTGTGTGTGTGTGTGTGTGCGCGCGCGTGTGCGTGAGGGGGTCTCGGGCGGAGGACTGGGGCGCAGGGCTCGCGGTGCGGGAGATTCGGCGGGGTTCTGGCGGTGGATGCCAGGGGCCCGGGGCTGGGGGAAGAGGTGCGGGGAGCCTGGCAGGCGCTGGGAGCTAAGCGGGGGCCTGCGGGCGTGCGGGTGGGGTTCACAGGGGGTGTGCACTGTGGGACCCGGGGGCCGAGGGGGGCTCGCACGGCTGCGGGAGCGAGTTTGGGCCCTGAGGAGGGATGTTTACCGCGAGGAGGCCGGAGGAGGAATATGGGGGGGGAGAGGGTGTTCCGTGGGGGTGTCTGGGGGGAGATGCTGGGTGAGGGGCGTCCCGGTGCGGGGACCGAGGAGTCAGGGATCAGGGCGCGGAGGGCAGCGGTGTGCGGAGGCAGAGGCTGCTAAGGAGTGGTCCCTCATACGCCGAGGAGGTCCGCGGAGGGGTCCCGGACGCTCGTGTGAGGAAAAACCCGGGGGCGCGCGGGGCGGCAGAGGGGTCCCAGAGTGCGGAGAATCCTGGGGAGCCAGGAGTGAGCGGGGAGTCAGGAGGGGCGTCCGCGGTCGGGGCTGGGGGATCCGGCGGAACCCGCATCCGCATCGGGCCCGAGAGCCTGGGAGTCGGGCGAGCCTGGGAGTCGGGCGGCGGGCCCTCGAGGACCAGTCTCCTGGTACGTGTGGGTATCGGCGTCGAGGGGGGCCTGGGCAATGGGCATTTCCGGGTGCTCTGCAATAAGGGGGGTGGGGGAGCCGGTCGTGGGCTGAGGAGAAGAAGGGGCCGGTCGCGGGCCTAGCTGAGCAGGCACTGTGCTTCCGAAGAGCAGCCACCTACTGTCAGGCCTGGAGCGACGGCGTGCATGACGGCTAAGTGGCCCCTCGGCCTCGGAGGGTCCGAGCTTTTTCGCGCCCGCGCCTTCGCGTTCCAACTTGGAAGCCACACGGCCAGCCTTGTAAATCAGGGGGCGGGGCAGTGCCGCAGGAGGGCGGGTCCGGGGGCGGAGCGGTAGCGCTCGCGCGCGCTCTCCACCAATCAGGAGGATTCGGGAGGGCCTGCGGAGCGTGACGTGATCGGCAAGGCCGAGGGGGCGACCTGCGGCCTACAGAGCCTCGCCTGCCCGCGCGGGGTTGCGCGCGCACTCCGGGCCTCGTAGGCACGTTCAACCCCGTCGTCACTTAAAAGACGTGACGCTAGTAGGTCCTGTCTCGCTCCCCCGAGCCTCCCGGAGCTGGTGACAGCCAGGTGGCGTGCGCACCGAGGGAACCAGTGAGCCTCTCCAAAGTTTTCAAGTACACTCCCGGAAGCCCTCTGGCCGGGGGCAACCGGCCCACCTCACCAGTTTCTGCGCCAGGTGGAGCGCAGTGAGGGTCTCCGTGTGGGAGACGCCCCCCGACAGGGCTCTTGTGGCCAGGCAGGTGGGAAGGCACTTCAGGAGAGCTGCTATAAGAGGTACTTGGGGCCGCCTGTGGTTGTGCTGTGCCCCCAAATCCAAGACCTCCAGTGACATCCTGGCTCTCTGTGCGTGTGGATGGGTCCTGTGCCGGTTGCCTTGGTACGTGTTGATGCTTGTGTACCTGTTCGCCTAAGAGCACCTTTGGGACCCAGTGGATTGCCGGGGGTAGCTGAGATATGAAGGTTGAAGTGAAGTGCCCTGTCGGTTACGGACGTAAGCCCTGGAGTATATACAGCCCAGGCTCCAGGACATGCCCTGCCTAACCCTCCCGGGTACCGACCAGATTGGGGCCCCATGGCACCCAGGACTAACCGTGTTCCTACTCGTGATGCTCTTTACATTTGTCACGAGGGTAGGGCTGGCCCAGGGCCTGGTGAATTCAAATGTTCTCTGAATTCAGTTTCTAAAAAACTGCAGAATTCTCAGGGGTCAGAGGGGTCTTGCAGCCAGATACTGTTCTACAGTTCTTAGTGTGTGACCACAGAGATCTGTATCCCCGCTGCCTGGTCGAGGCAGCATCCCTTTAGCCAGGGCAAGGTGATGGGAACATTTGGACTCACTGATCCACACGCTTGAGGCCTTGATTCCTTATGCATGGGGGACTTCCGGAAGGTCTACTCACTTAGCTGAGGCAGGGAAGGAGCTCAGCGCTCAAGGGTACAGGGCCAAAGGACATGATTTTCACACGCAGAGCTCCTCGGGTCTGGCCTTTCCTGAAACAATGACACCCCGCCCCCCCTGGACCCTCCAGTTTCTCTTACCTGTATCCTTCCCTGTCCTCAGCTTACTTCTGAGATCACCTCCAAAAAAAGGAAAAAACCAAAAAGCTACCTCACCGAAGCTTTTGTCTCAAGCTCAATCAAGAAAACAGCTTGCTATCTTTTTAAAGTTCTTCTTACCCTCCATATTATGTTCATTTAAAGTTTCAGGGCTTTTTTAATTTCGTAAATATTCACAGAAATCAAAGAGAAAAATCACCCACAGCCCTATCAGCATCCTTAAATCTATTTTTTCTCTACTTCTCCCTGTCCTTGCCAATATGTTGACATAATTTTATGTAGCTATAAAAATATCATGGTTAAAATTATAAGGTGAGCATCTTTCCATGCGGTGCACAATCATTTATAACTACCATAATAAATGATTGCATAATGCCTCACTGAATGAGTCTTAGATAAGATAGTATCTTGGTTTGATAGATGAAGGAAAGATTCAAGAATTGCTATTGGTTCACCTGATTAGTCATGAGAAGAAAATACATTTATCTCAGTCCTTAACAGCATATCCAGAAGGATCAAATAATTAAATATAAAAAATTCATAGGGGCGTCTGGGTGGCTCAGGCGGTTGAGTGTCTGATCTTGATTTTGGCTTAGGTCATGATCTCAGGGTCCTGAGATGGAGCCCCACGTTGGGCTCCATGCTGAGTGTGGAGCCTGCTTAAGATTCTCTCTCTCTTTCTCTCCCCCTGTCTCTCTCCCCTGCTCGCACACACACGCTCTCTTTCTAAAATACAAAAATAAATAAAATTTAAAAAAATTAATTCATAAATAAATAAAACAAATATAGGTAAATGCTTTTTGATGTCAGATGGGAAAAGCTAAGAGTGACACAAATTACAACGAAATACAGAAATTACAGAGGATAAGATTAATAAGTGTGGCTACATTTGTTCTTTCAACAAACATTTATTGAATGCCCACTACGTGTTAGGTTCTGTTCTAGGCAGGCTCTCAGAGTTGTCTGAAATGAGGGTTAGGGAAATGGGCTGTCATATTCCCACATGTCCAGTTAAAGCTATGGGCTGTCCCTGGGATTCAGGGGGCTTAAAGCCCCCAGACACCTTGGGCTCTTGGGGAATGGAATCAAAACAGACGTAGTGACCTGAGGACAGGTACCAGCCATTGGAGGCCAAAGCACAAGTCCAAGAGAGAGATGCCCAGAAACAGTAAAAGGGATCTCAGGGGTCTGAACAGAGCACTGAAATGTTATCTGAGTCTCATTCCCCAAACTATTATAATGCAGTGTCCTTGTACCATATGCCCGATTTAATGTTTTTCTTTAACTTAATTTTTATCTAAATAGAAAATTAGTGGATAAGATTTAGAAAAAAAAAAAAAAGGCAAATGGAAGACGTAGGAAGAACCATGACTCAAAAGGGAGTGCTGCACAGAGTGCGGGGGCAGAGATTAGGGTACCAAGGGCAGTGGGACATGGCCCTAGAACTGGCAAGCCTGGCCCCATGAGGCCAAGGACAGGAGCAGGTAGGAAGATAGAGGGTGAGGTCAGCCTGGCCTGCAGACTCTGGTAGAGCTCTGGGGTGGAGCTCCAGTGTGGGGGAGGACAGTTGGGCCAGAAGCTGGGGGATGGGGGCAAGAATGCTGGTGGGGGGAGAAAGAGGCTGCCCTTGACAAAGGAACACTGAGTATGAAATGGGTGACTGGGAGGAGGCAGGGGAGGATGAGTGTCCCAGCTAGAGGGAACAGTAGCATGATTTCAGGCTGAGCGGCCAGGGAGAGCATACCTGGGGGAAAGTTCACAGTGGTTGGAGTTGAAGGCTCTGGTGATGTGTAGGGCTCAAGCAGAGCCTTGTAACTCAGGAGAGGTATCGGGGTTTTCTTTACTCTGAGGGCTGTGGGAATGACATATTCAGATATGTCTTTAGAAGGTTCCTACTGGGGCACCTGGGTGGCTCAGTCGGTTAAGCGTCTGACTTCAGCTCAGGTCATGATCTCGCAGTTCATGAGTTCGAGCCCCGCATCCAGCTCTGTGCTGACAGATCAGAGCCTGGAGCCTGCTTCCAATTTTGTGTCTCCCTCTCTCTCTGACCCTCCCCCACTTGTACTCTGTCTCTCTCTCTCTCTCTCTCAAAAAGAAATAAAACATTTAAAAAATTAAAAAAAAAATCCTACTAACAGATTGGGTCAGAGGCAGTGCAAGAGGCAGGGAAAACCCACAGAAGATGTTGCATTAATCAAGAGAGGAGATGATGGGATGCTCTCTGAACTTGCCATTCCCAGCCTGGCTGGCCCTACTCTTTGCCTTTGAATCTCTGCTGTCTAGGCTCTGTGCTTTGTCAGCTTTCTGTCTTCTCTGTGGGCATCTCAATCTTGAGTTTTGTGTCTGTTACTTAGTTTCTATGTCAGTGTCAGCTTTTCTGGTCTTTCTTGGATTCTAGCTGCAGGTGCTGTTGGCTCAGGGCAGCAAGTCTCCTGCTGGGAAAGCAGTAGAAGAAGTGGGATCTGGGCAGAGATTCCTGGCGGTCAGTTAAGTGGATACAAACCTGAGTCTGCTCACAAGTCTCTCTGCCTAGATGTGGTTCCTTGGGACCTAGGACCTTGGGACCTAGATGTGGGTGGCAGTTCTCCCCTACAGTGGACCAGCCCAGAGTCTGATCAGCTCCAAAAAAGGCGTATTCTAGCTATGCAGGACAGGCTGCACTCACAGAGGTCGTTTATTTATTCTTCAGGTATGTTTTTGGATGCCTTCAGTGTGCCAGGCTTGGGCCAAAGGCAGTAGACATAGTGCCCTCAAGAGACTCATGGCCTGATGGAAGACGCAGAGGAAAATCAGGATGGCACAGAGTAGAACTGATTTATTCTCCTGGTAGCCCAGGAGTCCCCACAGAGGATATGATGCTGGCAAAAGCATCTTCGAGCCCACAGTGTCCCAGTTAAGAGGACTTTTCCAACCACGGTGTCCACAGAGAAAGCTCCGTCTGAGGAATAGTGGGACATCATGACGGAGGAAGAGATTGGGGTTTTGAGAGCCAGGTTGAGTTTGGACTTCAACTTGTGGGTAATCTGGCGCTATTGATACTTCTTGAGCAAGGAACAGGTAGCATTTAAGAAACTTGTTCAGATCGGTGAGTTGAAGTGGAAGACAATTCAAACCGGGCTAAGCAACAACGGGGACTATATTGGCTTGTGTAACCAAACAAGGGTTACATGCCTGGGCTGCAGTGGTCTGGGAACAGCACCTCGGACTCAAGGATGTGGAGGCCCCAGGGGGAACTTATGAACTTTCTATGAGCTGGAGGATCCAGGTATAGTTAGGGAAGCCAGAGGGCTTCTTTATGCCCCAGACGCCCTGTCCTGTCTTTCCCATGCAGGTTGCCCAGGACATCATTCCTGAGGGCTCCCCAAAAGCTCATCTTTTTGTCCTTAACATCCATGCTGCTCCCACAACGTCCTGATTCTTCCTTTCCAAGACTCCTGCTCCCTCATCACACATAGATTCCTCCAACCAAATGCCTATGTCCACTGCCACCTGGCATCCTGGCCATCTTTGTCCTCTGCTGTCATCCCCAGGGATGCTTTCCATCTGTCCCCGTGTGGGACCTGTGCAAAGCATCCTTGCCACCTACAGACACTTTACTGCCAAGAATAAGGCCCCCAGATGAGCCAGTGGTCCAGCAGGTGCAGCCTGCCCCCTGGTGGCCCCCACGTTGTGAGGTCCTTTTCATGTGCCAATTGGATATGGAAGTTGGACTCACTGCCTGCCTGTTCCCTGATGAATAAGGTAGGGCCCAAGGGCGGGCTGCTCCAGAATGTGCCACGTTGGCATATTGACTATTTAATTAATTTATTTATTTTAGAGAGAGCAAGAGAGCGTGTGAGATGGTGAGAGGGGCAGAGGGAGAGAGAGAAAATCTTAAGCAGTCTCCTCAGGTACCCAAGGCTTGAGCCCATGACCCTGGGATCACGACCTGAGCTGAAATCAAGAGTTGGACACTCCACTTACTGAGCCCCCCAGGCACCCCTGGCATAGTTACTATTTTAAATAAAAGTTACCTGAAAGCCAGCCTGTGCGAGAAGGACACTCAGACCCTCTGTCCCCCTGAAATCAGGAAAGAAATCTCCTGGGTGAAAGGTACCCTACCTGTACCAGGAGGTAAAGAGACATCCTTATCACCAGAGATGGGAATTTTAGAGCTCAGAACAAGCCTTGTTACTTTTACTAAATTACTACTCCAACCCAAAGTTTTTTCTTTGGTCAATTCCTCACAAATTTATTATCTCTTTGTCTAAAAATGTATAAAGACCCTGCTTTGGTCATTTCTTTGGGTCTCCATTTCATTATTGGGCCTTCATCTACACATAAGAAAACCTTGGGTTTTTTTTTTTCCACCCATTAATCTGTCTCATGTCAATTTAATTTTTCGTGCAGCTGGAAGAACCTTGGGCCAAGGGAAATCTCTCCCTTCTCTTCAGTACCACAGCCAGAGTGGGCTCGCTCCTGTCCCCTGCCTCACCGAGCTGTCGTGGGCTGCACTCCTGTTCAGTTTCCCCCAGGGTATTAACAGAAAAGAGCTCAGGAACGTGAGGGCCCATGTGCTTGTCTAGGGCAGAGAGGGCAGGGGAAACGAGCATTGGGCCCCACTTGGCAGCCAGTCTTCTTGGTTAGAAGATGAAGTGGCATTGGTGATGCTGGCCACAGGCGATAAAGAATAGGCCAGTGAGCTGGGGTCCTGAACACTGAGAAGAGGACCTTAGGCAAAAAGTAGGTGGTTAGGAAGTGTTTGGGGAATTTGAAAACAAGACATGTCCTGGCCTGAGACAGACTCTCGGGCCTGTGAGGCTGAGTTGGTGCATCTTCAGGGCACCCAGAAATCCGAGAAGCCTTTGCGGAGGAGGACATCCTAGCCACTTTCCTTCTACTTCCCAAATCCCAGACCTGCCCTGCCCAGAGAACTGGGGTAGGATAAGGGGACACGGCCCTGTGCTCACATCCTCCCTGGGAGTCCTGGGGGGAGGGAGGGCATGGTCCTACCCCGAAACTCGGTTACCAAGGAATAGCTATTAGAACAGGGTGGGTAAGGCAGCCCTGTGTCCCCTCAGCCCACTGGTGGGAGTGGCTTTGGTTCCTGAAGGGCCAGAGAGTCCCAGAGTCCCAGATTGATTTGGTGACTCTGGAGCCAATGAGCTCCTTGAAGTGGGACCCCACACTTTTAGCACCCCATGGATTGCCCCTTCAATGCTTCTCCTATGTCCCGAGGTACCAGGCATCACCTGCCCAGGCAAGTAGAGCCTGCTCTAGCCTAGCTGATGGCATCTGGCTTCTCTTACCCAGGCCCCAGGCTTTGGCCCAGCCACAGGTCCCCCCTTTATTCCCTGACTTGTGTTTGCAGTGGCTGAGTTGGAGCTGAGGTAGACAAACCCAGACATGCCCAAAGTCTGTGGCATGAGATATTTCACAGGCAGGTCTGGTCACAGACACACATTTGGCACACACAGGTACAAACTCATTTGTACACAGGCTCATATACGTGCTGGGACAGAGGGCACACACATGACAAGGTTGTCTCTGCCCAGGCTGGTTTCTTCCACCTTGGCATGCCTGTTTTTCTCTCTCTCTCTCTCCCTTGCCTCTGGTTCTCGAAGTCCAGCCCTGCCAAGCCTTATCCTGCCTCTTCAGTTCCCCTTGAACCGTTCAGTTCCCCTCCTACCTTCCTGGTCGTTTTGGCCCGTCCCTCCCGTACATGATCACAAGTAAAAGCAAGGAAACGTCTGCTAGCAATTTCTATTCTTCACACAAACTTCCCCAGAGGCCCGGGTGGAGAGAGGGCTGGGCTTTCTGCTTTGGAACTGGGGGAGAGAATACAGCGTGAAAAAAAGATGTCAGTACATTAGCCTGTCCTCTGACACAAACAGCCCCACCCCGAGCCACACACATCTTCATTCCCCCAGCACACTCCCAGGTGCACCTGCTCCACTTTGTCCTTCTACGCAGCCGTCCCACCTGCACCGCTGAAGCCCATTCCCAGATGGGGCTCTTGACCCCGATGAACCACCGGTCCTGCTCTGCTGCCGAGGTGGCCATGGGAGGCACTCCCTGTGCTCCACACCTGAGTGCTAGGCTGGGGACCCTGTCTCCACTGAAGGAGGCCGCAGGCTAGGTTCCTCTCTCTGGGCCTTGCTTTTCAGGTAGATGATGGCCTGTTGGCCCAGAAAGAATGAGTGCAGACCAGAAGGGGACCCCTATCCTGGTCTGAGCTTGGAGATGGGACTGAGGAAGTAAAATTTCCAGACATTTTGGAACCATTACAATGATGTTTTAAATGTTCAAAGCAAATTTTTGAGAAATGAAGATACGAGTCGCCTAGATTTGGCCAGACCTAGAGAGTCCACAGAGTTCCTTAACATTGTCTCTGTCTCTAAGTCCCTGGCGGCTCTTGGTGGGAGAGAAGGTGGGTGGGTGTCACCCATCCTGACTGTTTACCTTATGCCAAGCTCTGACTGGGTACCGTGTGTCCCTGAGGGGGAGAGGCTCCTTCGGCTGCAAAGAATGGAGACACTCGTAGGGAAGGACAGGGGTGAGGGTCCCAGAGCAGGGGTCTCTGCCCCATCTAAAGCCTCATGGGAACCTAGCTTAGACTCTGGAGAAACCTACTGCCCGACGGCCCTCGGGGCTGACTGGGTCCCACTGCTGACCTCAGGAAACTGGGTCATTCAGGATCAGAAGCACTCCAGACCAGCCCTCTTGTCATTTGTCATGACTGTGACTCAGCCAAATCTTCCATCCCTGCTTCTCTTTGGTTCTAATCACCTGTCTTCCTGTTAGCAACTTACTAATGCTCTCAAGTCCCATTTTCCATTCTGGGGAGAGAGAGAGCGAGTGAGAGAGAGTCTGTTTAGTTCAGCTCATTACCATTGTTCAAGTTAGGTTGTGTAAAATTTTACTACCAAGCTTAGTGACTTGAAAAAAATTTATATTGCGTATGATCTGCAATTTGGGCAGGGCTTGATAGAGATAGCTCACCTCTGCCTTACATGGTGCCATCTGGACAGCTTGAAGGCTGAGGCTGGGGCCGTCAGAAGGCTCACTTTCTCACGTCACAGTTGACGCTGGCTGAGACTTTTAGGCTACTGGAAAATCTAATGGTTGTATTACTCATGCCTTTCACTTGCTGTACTCTGACGTTTTGACATCTTGGGATCTTGCTGACTCTGGATGGACTGCGCCTCCCAGGGCTAGCTCATTCCTAGAGATGGCGAGTAACTCACCTGTGCGCACATCTTTCCCATGCAAACCAACCAATCCAGAGCTCATCTCCCGGCCCCAACCACTCCCTTATGAAGCTGTTACACTCCAGGCCAGTTTTCCCTTTCCCTAATCACCTCAGGGCCAAGTGCATCCCAGAGCCCACGGACACTATTCAAACTAGCCAATCCTTAACCGGCCGAGGCTGTCTCACTTGTACCTTTCCATGGAAACCACAATAAAGTCTCTTGTCACAGCTTTCCTTTCTCTTAGTCTGCTTCCTGACCAACCCTGGCTCTTCCTTTTGAGCCCCCACCCCATGGCATGGTATACCCCCTTCTCTTGGGAGCTATGAGTGTAACGAATTGTCTTTTCAATGGCAGTCACCCTCTGATCCGTTGGCCTCACCATATGTGAATGATAACAAAACCCACATTTTAAACCAATGGTCTCTCAGGTGGTGTGGGCTTCCTCACATCCTGGTAGCCGACCTGCCAGAGTGAGTGCCCTCTGAGAGAGAGCCCAGTTGGGTAGCCATATCACATTTCATGACCTAGTCTCAGAAGATACCCGGTATGGCTTCTGTTGCTTTCTGCTCACCAAGGAAGCCGCAAAGTCCCGTCTAGGTTCAGGGGGAGGAGAAATAGACCCCACCTCTTGGCGGGCATGGCAAGGTGACAGACGAACATGTGAACAGAAATGTGGCGGCAAGTGTTGGCAAGTACAGTCTGCCAAATCATCCTCTCTGGGCAGAAGTCTTCGCGCCAGGCCACCTCTTACGTCACCGGCCAGTCACTGGTTAGGCTGCTCATAGGTCAGATGTCCAGTCCCATTTCAGTATTGTCCTACCTGAGCAAGAGGAGCCCTCGCCCTGGGCCTGGCACTGTGGAGTGCACTATCCATGCCCTCGCCCCAGGCTTCCCCTTCTTCAGGGGAGGAGGAATTTGCAGGACCACAGGGCATGTGACTACCTACAATCTGTGTACCCACCAGCCCTGTTTTAGAACATACTCAGAGCACCCACAACCCTGGAATTTCCTACCCAAACAGCTCTCAACCCACCGCTAAGATCAGAAGGCATGTCTTCCCTGGATCTGTTTCTTGAGGGCTGACCTCACCATTGGTGAGGAATGGCCAAAGGGCGGCTGTTTGCAAACATGGGGGAGGGGGGTAAGAGTACAGCTGGAATGGACAGATAGAGGAGAGTCCCCATGCACGGCCATGGTGCCTCACGTGTCGGGGGGAGGAGGAAGGCAGGCTGTGGACCAGGGGCTTGGGGGCTTGGGGATGCCCCCATGCAGAACGTCAAGGAATCTGATCACTTAAAAACTTAACTTGGTCTTCCAGCCTTGTGTTCCTTTGCAGTTCCCTGGAATGGATTGGACGGAGTGAAGCATGCGGAATCTGTGTTCTCTTTCCCCACAAATGTCAGAATTGGGTCTTCCCTTGTCCAGCTGGCTCTTGGGGAGTGGTGGCATTTCCTGGGGTGTAGAAGATTGCCTGAAGGAGAGCCCAAGGTGGCTGTAGGTGTGTCAAGCACAAGGGACTCTGTCTTCACCAATGCTCACAACCTCTCTGTGAGATGTAGAAATTAATAATGGCTTGTTACAGGCAGGACATGGGATCAGAGAGGCCAAGAGGCTCGCCCAGTCACACAGCCAGAGAGGAGTTGAGATGGCAGTGGTTTCCCTCATGTCTGGGCTTCCTTCTGTCCAAGAAGCAGCTGCTTGAGATTACAGGGCAAGGCACTGCCAGAAGAGTTTGCAGATCCGGATCCCGTGCCTAAAATAGTATGGCTCGGAAGGTGAGTGCACTTGATTTATTTGAGGAAGAAATGGCATCGACAGAAATCTAGGAAAGGGTTCAGGGATAAACATAATAGTTAATAAAGTCTCCTCAACCTGAGTGGAGACACACTCATCTGGGACAAGTAGCACGTGATCAGGGACTGAAATGGGCACTTTTTCCTACATTCTGATTAACGAGGCCTGAGACCCAGAACCTGCTAGATGGGTGTTCGCTAGGCAATGGAGACATGTTCTCAGCTCACAACTGCAGACTGCCTATCTGTGGAATATTCCAAGAGAAATATGAGGAGATGGAGGTAAGCGGCAAGAGAGTATGACATAGCCCTAAAGTTATGTCCTATCTATTGTGTCTCTCCTTTGCATATGCTATTCCCTCTGCCAAGAATGTTGTTCCTGCTCTGCTCCTTGAGTAACACTTCCCTGCCTCCCAAGGCCCAGATATCAGGGGACCCCCTTTTCTGAGTTTAGTATTCCTGGTATGTGCTCCCTTGGCCTTTGGACTGATTAATCTGGAAACAGCAATTGCAGGGTGAGAAGGGAGAGGTGGCACAAATGTCCCTGAATCGGTCTGCAAACTGATTTAACACATCCTGGCTCTAGCAGATTCGGCTGCACCCTCCGATGAGACCGTCCCATATGCTGCATGGGGTCCCTGCTTCTCACCTGGTTTCTCCTTCCTACCCAGAAAAGCTTGATATACCAAGACCATTTCCCTTTCCAGTACTGAAACACATTTTTCTTCTTTCCTAACTTCATTCAACTTTAAAGTCTCTTTTTGCCTTTTGGTTATATATATTTTCTTTTTTTAGTGTTTGTTTTATTTTTGAAAGAGAGACAGAGTGTGAGCGGGGGTCGGGGAGGGGGAGAGAGAGAGGGAGACACAGAATCCAAAGCAGGCTCCAGGCTCCGAGCTCTGAGCTCCAAGCTGTCAGCACAGAGCCCGACACGGGGCTCGAATTCACGAACCGTGAGATCATGACCTGAGCTGAAGTCGGACGCTTAACCAACTGACCCACCCAGGCGCCCCTACAAACATATTTTCTTCAACGGTGAGGTCCTGATAGATCATGAGGCACCGCTCTAATGGCTAAGACCAGAAACCAGGAAGCAAGGTTGCTTGCACCTCTCCAAAGGCAGTGCAGGACTTCCGCAGGGCAAGACTGTCTGAACCTCAACCGCTTTTCCCGTTTCTGAGAACAGAGGCTGATTCAGATATACACTGCTTTATTACTTACTATTATATAAGAGCCATCTCTGCAGCCTTCTTGTTGGTGCTAAGTCGGTTTAAAAGTTCCAGATGCAGGAAAAGCCTTCTCCAGCCCTAGCACTGGCTGTTGTCAGCAGGACCTCACTCAAAATCATGTAAATATCCAAGCCAGAGAATGCACACTGGCAGCGCAGGCGTCCATGCTGGAGGCAAACCTGGTTGGTTGTTGTTTCCACTGTTGTTTGGTTTTGCTTGTACAGGGAAGACTCTCACAATGGATTAAAAAGAATAATAATTATAGGCTTAAAGAAACATTGCAAAAATAAAGAATTCCTGTTATACCCTTCAACTAGATTCCCCAAATGTTTGCTTTTTATCCCCCCATATTATTATCATTTGAACCACGTGAGAATTAGTTGCAGACTTACCCCTAAACACTTCGGTGAATATTTCCTAAAAAAACAAGCACAGTCTCTTACATAACCATGTACCATTCCCAAAGCAGAAAATCAACATTGACACAGTATTATTATCTGATCTGTAGGCCTTCCTCACCTTTTACCAGTTGACCTGTTCCGCCATTTATAGCAAAAGAGAAAATTTATTTTTTCTGGTCCAGGAGCCACTCTAGGATCATGTTGTCATGTTTCTATTATTTCCTTTAATCTGGAACAGTTCCCTGGTCTTTCTTTGTCTTTCATGATTTTGTCAGTTTTGTGGAGTACAGGCCAGTTATTTTGTGGAAAATCCCTTACTAGGGGTTTGCCTGTTGTTTCCTGATGATCAGATGTGGGCTATGCATTTTTGGCAGGAATACTCCAGAAGTATTGTTTCCTTACCGGTGTGTCATGTGAAGGGGCCCACCATGTTGCTTTGTGGCATTGGTATCATTCACTTCGATCTCTCGGTTAGGACAGCATCCCTAGGGGTTTATCCGCTGCAAATTTTGTCCCTTTGTATTTTCCCCTTTCTAAATAAAAAGCATTTTGTGGGGAGGTACTTTGAGATCATGTAAATATCCACATTCCCGCCAAATATTCACCCTCTGTTTCTATCATCTGTTGACTCTTGCCTGAATCAGTTACTGCCATCCGATTTTCCTGGTTTGGGAAAAGTGGGAATTAGTTTAAGTTAGCTTTTGTGTGTTTGATGTCTTCCCATTATTCTTTGGGCCCTTCTTTAATTTCTTTTCTGTCTTTTTTTTTTTTTAATGTTTATTTTTCAGAGACAGAGAAAGACAGAGCACGAGTGGGGGAGGGGCAGAGAGAGAGGGAGGCACAGAACCCAAAGCAGGCTCCAGGCTCCGAGCTGTCAGCGCAGAGCCCGACACGGGGCTCGAACCAATGAACCGTGAGATCATGACCTGAGCTGAAGTCAAACGCTTAACCCACTGAGCCACCCAGGCACCCCTCATTTATACCTTTCTTTTTCACTTAATGTAGAGGGAAATAACTCCATTTCGGTTTACAGAGATCTTCCTCATATCTTTCTTTTTTTAGCTGCACTGCATAGGAGTATCTTAAGGATACATTCCTGAATAACTGTGTAAAAGGGTAAACACACATATAGTTTTGTTAGGAATTGCCAATTTCCTCCCAGGAAGGTTGTCTCAATTTGCATTTCCACCAGCAATGTATGAAAGTGCCTCTTTCCCCACAGCCACAACAATAGAATGTGTTGTCATATTTCAAATTTTTGCCAGTCTGCTGGGAGAGAAATGGTATCACAGCATAGTTTAAATTTGTATTTCTCTTATAATGTGAGCTGAACATATTTTCATATGTTTAAGGCCCATTTAAATATCTCTATATATTTTAGTGAACTGTCTATTCATGTCTTTTGCCCATTTTTTTCCTATATATTTTGTTAAATCTCACCTCCTCCATGTTTTAGAGCTCTTTCTATATTAAGGATATTGGCCCTTATCTGCAACATAGATTGCAAATATTTTCTCCCGTTTTATCATTTGACTTTGCTTATGGTGTTTTTTTGCCAAGAGGAAATTTTTTAGTTTTATGTGGTCAAATTTATCAATCTGTTCTTTATTGCCACCAGATTTTGAGGCGTAGTTAGACAGCCTTTCCCTACACCTAGATTATGCAAGAATCCATCCATATTTTCTTCTAGTACTTGTATGGTTTCATCTTTTACAGTTAGATCTCTGATCTATTTGGAGTTTATTCTCCTGTGGGGTGTGAGATAAAGATCTAGTTTCTCCTTTGTTCCATGGCTACCCTGTGGTCCCAATGCCATCTATTAAAAGGTCAATCTTTGGGGCGCCTGGGTGGCGAAGTCAGTTAAGCGTCCGACTTCAGCCAGGTCACGATCTCGCGGTCCGGGAGTTCGAGCCCCGCGTCAGGCTCTGGGCTGATGGCTCAGAGCCTGGAGCCTGTTTCCGATTCTGTGTCTCCCTCTCTCTCTGCCCCTCCCCCGTTCACGCTCTGTCTCTCTCTGTCCCAAAAATAAATAAACGTTGAAAAAAAAAATTTAAAAAAAAAATAAAAAAAAAATTAAAGGTCGATCTTTGCCCTAGTGACTTGAAATCTCAGCTTTATTGTATAAAAATTTTCCATATGTATTCAGGTTGATTTTTTAGGCTTTTAATTCTGTTCTGCCGGACACTCTATTCATGCACCAATATCACACTGTTTTAATTACAAGGCTCTAAAGGATGTTACAATGTCCAGTAGGGCTAGTCCCTGAGCCCTTATTAAAGTTTTTTTTCCTGAAGTATTTTTCTAGATATTTATTCTTCCATATAAATTTTAGTATCGACTTGTGTAGCACCACTAAAAAATGATTTGTCCCCAAAATGTTCCTAAATTTTGAATTAGTTCCCAGTGTTTAAAATGGGGGGAAATATATGGACTTCTGGTTTCTCTTGAAAACTGGGATGGTTTATCAGCATGGGCCTTCTCTTTGCACACCACCTAATGGTGTAGAGCAGAGCCGTAGCTGCGGCCTTCACAAAGGCCTGCGGTCCCCGGGGCTACACAGGGCCCACCCCTCCCTCTGACCTCTCACCTATGACCTTCACGCATAGAAGTTCCTTGTGTGGCCTGTGAGTTGGTGACACAGGCTTTAAATGACCACGAATGTTATATTCCATGACTGCCTTTGTCATCTGTTTCTCTGTGTGACAATTTTTTTGTTCACTGTTACATTTCCAGGGCCTAAGAAGAGAGCTTGGGGCATTGCTGGCACTTGGTAAATATTTGTTCAATGAATGGATTTTTATAGATGGGAAACAAGAAATGACCAAAATGTGTTCTCTCTTCAGGAGACCACTGAAAACCAGCACATATGGGTGGGTAAGTTGGCACAACCCTTACTGAGGGCAATTTGGCAATATTTCTCAAAATTACAAATGTCCAGATCAGTAGTGCTCACACTTTTACTTATTTCATTTTATTTTACTTATTTTATTTTGTTTTATTTATTTTATTTTAGAGAGAGAGCATGAGTAGGGAAGGAGCAGAGGGAGAGAGAGAATCTTAAGCAGGCTCCGTGCCCAGCACGGAGTTCGACATGGGGCTCAGTCTCACAATGGAGAGTTCATGACCTGAGACGAAATCAAGGGCTGGACCCTTAACTGACTGAGCCACCCAGGCACCCTTCACGGTTTTACTTCTGACATTTGCCTCGCATGTGTTTGCACATACACAACATGATGACATAAAGGGTTATTTATTGCAGTAATAATGAAGATGGGAAAGAAATTACATTTTCTTCAAAGGGGGGCTGATTACATAAATTATGGCTTATGTAAACATTAAAACAATGGAACACCATTCAGGTAATGAAAAGAATAAGAATACTTTCTACAAGGGGTGCCTGGGTGGCTCAGTCGGTTGAGCGTACGACTTCGGCTCGGGTCATGTTCTCACTGTTTGTGAGTTCGAGCCCCGCGTCGGGCTCTGTACTGACAGTTCGGAGCCTGGTGCCTGCTTCGGATTCTGTGTCTCCCTCTCTCTCTGCCCCTCCCCTGCTCATGCTCTGTCTCTCTGTGTCTCAAAAATAAATAAAGACATTTTAAAAAATTAAAAAAAAAAGAATACTTTCTACTGAGAGGGGAGAATAGGTATAGCAGGCTGCCTTTTGTTTATAAAGGGAAAAAGCAAAGGTCCATATTTATACCTGCTTGTAAGTATGTAAGGAAAATCTGAATGCACTCAGAAGGAATAAATAATATGGTTGGTCAGGGGGTAGAGGAAGTATGGTAAAGAAAAGGAGCAAATGGGGATTGGGTGGGAGGGAAACTCCTCTCTCCTTCCATGACCCTGAGGAGTAGGTTTTAAACCAAGTACTTCTATATGCATACATAATGTATGCACACACACACACACACGTGTGTGTGAAAACAGCTATTAAACTAAAAAGATAGCAGAGGAAGTCATCAGACCCCTGGAGACCACAACTATTCCGTCAGGACTCTCTGTAGGGACAGCCATGCGATGGGGCCACTCACCGGAATTTCATCCACTCTTGCTAAAAGATGATATATTGCACATGTTAATTCAATTTGGACAGAAAAGGCAATGAGATATGTTTCCGGTCCCACTATCATGCATCCAGAAACTCCCAGAGAGCAATTTACAAATTGACAGTCAATAAACCATTTCACCCAGTGGAGAAACAGAGCAAAACCCAAGATGGAATGCTGATATTCATGCCACAGAGGACGCTCCTCCCCCAAATACTCCATGATAAAAGAGTGAAATATTATAGCTAGTGAACTTAGGAATTTACCAAAGAAAGAATTTATGGAGTAACTATAGTTCTAGAATGATCGAAGTCTGTATCTTCTAAAATATTAAAATGCAAATTCGGGAAATCTGCAGAGAATAACACAGACCTTATATATTTTATAGGGTTTGGCACATGGCATATGATCAATGTGAAGTGAATAAAAAAAAAAAGGAAATGTATTAAGCTGAGTGCTATTACTCAAATAAATTAAATTAAATAGATGAATCTGTATCTCTCATAGCATTTATCAAAATATTTTAAATTGGGGAGCCCAGAGAATAATTAGAACTAATACTGTGGCAGATAATATTTTTGATGTATGTATGTCTCAATAACTTGCCTTTTGCCCCTTTTTAATTTATAGTTTAATTTTTTTTCTGGGAGTGCCAGCTTCTTTGGAGTTATTAGCTTCTTTTAAAAATAATTCTCAAATAACAAGC
Organism: Lynx rufus; assembly: GCF_022079265.1. Classification (NCBI taxonomy): domain Eukaryota; kingdom Metazoa; phylum Chordata; class Mammalia; order Carnivora; family Felidae; genus Lynx; species Lynx rufus. The sequence continues at coordinate 5,901,849 of NW_025814867.1, read as the reverse complement.
TATTCTGTCTCCCATCCTTGTAGGCATCAAACAACAAGCAAATTTTAACATTCTCGGTGGGCAAAATACTGGTGTTTTGCATCAGTGTGCTACAGCTCAAGGTCATGTATTCAAAGTAGAAGAATATTAACTTTCAAAAAACTTTAGCACAAACCACCTGGGAATAATGATACTTGTGTGCAATGAAAAGAAGTTTTAGCACATGCGCACAGACCCGGAAAAGAATCTCCACGAAACAATGTAAGGTGTTTAGAATCAGATTATGCCTCTGTTACTTTTCTAAGACAGGTTTCCAATGATTTTCCTAGTAACCGAGATGACATTATAGAGAAAATGTTGCCAAGAGCCACCCATTGACTTGGTTGTGGCATTTCCTCCATTGTTACAAAGGTGAAGAGTGAATCTCCACCATGCTATAGCCTTGCAGGAGGAGTGGGGGAAATACGTTACAAAACCGCACAGAGAATGGCCCCATTTCAGTAAGGATCGAGTTCCCCGCGTCATCCTAATTTTCCCTTTCTCTACTGTCCGGCAACTTGAAATGAATGCCTATGTTAAAAATTGCCTTTATATTAACATTAACAACTCAGGCAACAACAGATGTTGGCGAGGATGCGGAGAAAGAGGATGTCTTTTGCACTGCTGGTGGGAATGCAAACTGGTGCAGACACTCTGGAAAACAGTACGGAGGTTCCTCAAAAAACTAAAAATAGAACTACCCTAAGACCCAGCAGTTGCACTACTAGGTATTTATCCAAGGGATACAGGTGTGCTGTTTCGAAGGGACACATGCACCCCAGTGTTTATAGCAGCACTATCCACAATAGCCAAAGTGTGGAAAGAGCCCAAATGTCCATCGATGGATGAACAGATAAAGAAGATGTGGTATATATATATACAATGGAGCATTACTCAGCGATCAGAATGAAATCTTGCCATTTGCAACTCTGTGGATGGAATTGGAGGGTATTATATGCTAAGTGAAATTAGTCAGAGGAAGACAAATATCATGACTTCACTCAAATGAGGACTTTCAGAGACAAAACAGATGAACATAAGGGAGGGGAAGCAAAAATAATATAAAAATGGAGGGGGACAAAACCTAAGAGACTCTTAAATACAGAGAACAAACAGAGGGTTGCTGGGGAATTGTGGAGGGGGAAGGGCTAAATGGGCATTAAGGAATCTACTCCTGAAATCATTGTTGCACTATATGCTAACTAACTTGGATGTAAATTTAAAAAAATAAAATTAATATGCAAAAAAATTGCCTTTATAAGTTTACGGTTGAAGGGTTTTTTTTTGTTCTTTTAAAAGCTGCTTGATTTCTTTTCCCATTATTCCCACTAATTGCATAACTTAATTTCTTTTTTCATGTTGCCCCTCAGCACTACTTTACTGACGTTTTAGGAAGTTAAATGTTCTGTTACCATAAATACCAAAAATATCTGCAAGTCTCTGAAGCAGTCGTGAGAAAGGCAGTCCTGACTTGTCCTGACCAGCAGGGGGCCAGCCGGGAGCCAGATTATTTGATTTTCACCCAGTGAATTCAGACTTTTGAGGGTGAGCTGTGCCTCAAAAAAGCTTCCCTGGAAGCTTCCAAATAGGCAGAAGCTTCCTTCCAGCCTCCTGCTAGCAGTGTGCCTGCTTCCCGTGCCTCACTACCCACCTGTATCTCTTGGCTCCTCCTGTCTGGACACTGGGCTCTGCACAGGTTCCTGAATAATCTAAGTTTGCACCTGCCACTGGACCTTTGCACATGCCGTTCCCTCTGCCTGGAATGTTTTCCCCTCCTTTTCCACCTGGTTATTTCTCCTTCTCAATCATTTCTTCCTTAGGGAAGACTTCTCTGCTACCAGAACAGGAAAACCCTTTTGTTTTATGTTATGAGTAATACCCTTTTTTTGATATGATTATCTGTATGATCATCTATATGGTTATTGTGAGTAACATTAGTTATACAGCCTTCTCGTAGTTTGCCAAGGGGTGCGGTGTTAGCCTGGGAGACCCCGAGACCTATTTCTATACCCAAACTCACAAGAAACTTCTAGGCTGATACTGTGTGTTTTACAGTGGGAGCTGTGACTATCAGTAGTTTCTTCAGCGACCATGAAAGTGGGGAGCAGGGGTTGAGGCTAGATGCATCTGTTTCCCTTTTCTGTTCAACTTTCGTTTTCCCTGAAGTTAAGAATTGTCTCTCTTTATTTTCCCTTTTACTTAGTTTTCTCTGTATTGCTCACGAATTCATCCCCGAACTTTGCTCAGCCTGTTTATGTCTCCCTTCCTGATGACCAAACACCTTAGGTGTCCTTCAGCACTGATTTCTTGAGGAAGCCACATCTCCAGAGCCTCCTGACTTGTTCAGTGTGGCTGGGCTCACTCTGTCGTCCACTGCTGGTGGGAATGCGGAACGGTGCAGGCACTTGGGAAGAGTTCGGCAGTTCCCTACAAAATTGTACGCACCCTTACCGTACGATCCTGCAATTGCGCTCCGGGGCATTTCCTCAAATGAGCTGAAAACTTAAGTCCACGCAAACACCTGCACCCAGATATCTGAGCAACTCTATTCAAAACGGCTACAACTTGCGAGCAACCGAGATGTCTTTCGGTAGATGAATGCATATATAAACTGTGCTGCATCCAGAACAATGAAATATTATTCAGTGCTAAAAGCAAATGAGCTACCGAGCCATGAAAAGACGTGGAGGAAACATCAATGCTTTTCACCAAGTGAGAGAAGCCAGCCTGAAAAGACCACATCCTGTATGCTTCCAGCCATGTGACGTTCTGGAAAAGGCAAAGCTCGAAAACTTTCAGGGGAAAAAAAAAGCAGAAGGAAATATCCACAACCTCAGGTGAGGTGAAGAATCCTTAGACTATGACACCAAAAACATGATCCATAAAGGAAATAATAAATGGATAAATTACAGACTGGGAGAAAATATTTCCAAACCACATATGTAACAAAGGACTACTATCTAAAATGTATAAAGAACTGCCCGAACTCTGCAGCAACATGTGACACAGTCCAATTCAAAAATGGGCAAAAGAGGGGCGCCTGGGTGATTCAGTCGGGTGGGTGCCTGACTTCGACTCAGGTCATGATCTCGCGTGATCTCGCGTGATCTCGCGTGAGTTCGAGCCCCGCGTCGGGCTCCGTGCTGACGGCTCAGAGCCTGGAGCCTGCTTCGGATTCTGGGTCTCCCTCGCTCTCTGCCCGCTCCCCGCCCCCCCCCAAAAGTAAATAAACATTAAAAATTTTTTAAAAATGGGCAAAAGACATGGAGAGAGGTTTCCCCAAAGAGGATATATGGGGCGCCTGGCATCACTACCTGTTAGGGAAATGCAAATAAAAGCCACAGTGAGATACCGCACCTGTTAGCCAGCTAACAGAAACAATAGCGGTAATACCAAATACTGGAGAGAATGTAGAGAAACTGCCTCTTTCCTACGTGGCTATGGGAATGTACGAGGAAACAACTGCTGGAAGCTAATTTGGCAGTTTCTTATAAAACTAGATATACTCTTAGCATCCAATTGAGTAATTACACTTTTAGGCATTTATCACAGAGAAATGAAAACTTATGTGTCACAAAAACCCGAATACAAATGTCGTGCTACATCATTATTTGTCATAGTCCCAAACTGGAAACAACCCACGTGCTCTTTAGCGGGTGAAGGGTCAAATAAGCCACGGTATGCCCATACCACCCACAATTACTGAAATAAAGAGCTACAAACTACTGATATATGTAAGCAACTTGGATGGATCTCAAGGGAATGACCCTAAATGAAAAATAGCTAATCTTGAGGGTTAGGTTATCTTTTTTATTTTTTTAAACAAAATTAAAAGAAGTTCAGGGGCACCTGGGTGGCTCAGTCAGTCAAGCGTCTGATTTCAGCTCAGGTCATGATCTCACGGTCTGTGGGTTCGAGCCCCGCGTCGGGCTCCGTGCTGACGGCTCAGAGCCTGGAGCCCACTTCGGATTCTGTGACTCCCTCTCTCTCTGCCCCTCCTCTGCTCATGCTCATGCTCTCTCAAAAATGAATAAACGTTAAAAAATTAAAAAAAAAAAAGAAGTTCAAACATTTTTGTTTCTCTGATCCTGGTCAGGTAAGTCATCCCCAATCAGCACAATGTTTGCCAAAGTCAAATTTGTCTACACAGTGTCAACAGAGTATTTGCAAACACCTGCTAACAGACTGTTTTTCACTTCAGCCTTTGGAAACTATTCCAGTTTTTGGAATATCTCAGTTTTCTCTGAGATATGGGTAGAGCTTGGTCCAGTAAAATAAATAAATAAATAAATAAATAAATAAATAAATAAATAAATAAATAAAATAAAAGCCTACTGAAACCATATAATGTGTCTATAGGCTAGTACCAGAAAACAAGTGTTACCACTGTGGAAAGTAACTACCAAATGTGAAATTGGGAATCTCCCTTCTCCCACTCTCCCCACATGGCTGAAGAAGGTTTTCCACACATGGACATTTGTATGGAAGACACATATGTGAAGTGAGTATTTCTTCAGAGGAAAGAAAAAGGAACAGTTTCTGTGAATAGAAACAAATCTGCCTAGAATGTACAAGTGGAAAGAAAGAAGAAGGCTATGCACGCTATGATTCCATTTATAAAACATCTTCTAGAAGATGTGGAGACAGATTAATGGTTGTCAGGGGTAAGGGATGGCTGGGGAGGGGTAGCATGAAGGAGTCCTTTTGTGGTGATTAATCTTCGCAAAACATTTTTAATTGAGTTAAAATTGACATATAACATTATATCAGTTTCAGGCGTACAAAATAATGTGGTGATTAATCTTGATTGTGGTAGTGGTTATGTGTGTCTCTATGGCTGATCAAATTGCTGAAAGCTACAGATCTCACACACACACACACACACACACACACACACGTGCATGTAGATAAAAAGGGATGAAATCCAAATATGATCTGTAGATCGTATCAGCATACATTTCTCTTTTTTGATATTGTATGTATTATAGTTATGCTAGATGTTACCACTGGGGAAAGCTGGGTGAAGGGTACACAGGACTTCTTTGTACTATTTTTCAACTGCCTGAGTCTATCATTATTTCCCCCAAAAGTTAAAAAAAAAAAAAAACCCCAATGACTCAACAAAATAATTGAAGCAAACACGACACAATGGTGGTAGATGTCCAGGCATTTGTTGTAATCATGTTTGCACTTTCCTGAAATATTTCCCAGAATTAAGACAAATGGCATAGGGAAGATATTTCTTTTTTTCTTTTGTAGCAGTGGATTAAAAAATACCAACGAGTTGCCCACAACCTTCTTATGAGTCAACAGGATGGCAATGCTGCAAATTAAACGTGGAAAAATTCTAGTTACTGAATTTAGTTCTATACTGGCAACTCAGAGCAAGGAGGGAAAGTTGAGGGGTGGCTTCATTACAGGGTGGCAGTTTCTTCTACGTCAGAGATGGTGCAGGATGTGGAAACTGTCATAAAAATAGTCTTAGGAACTGGAGATTTCTTTATGCAGGAAAGAGAAATTTTGTAGGTTATACAGCAGCTCTTTTCATATGCTTTGAGTGCTGTCATGGAGACAAAATAGACCTTTTTTTTTTTAAGGGAGGCTTAGGACAGATGGTGGGGAGGGTTGGGGAGACAGTGGGAAGAACAGACAAATAGACCAATGGGATAGAATAGAGATCCGGGAATGAACTCTCACACATATGATCAAATGATTTGTGACGAGGATGCCAAGACCATTCAATGGAGGGGAAAGACAGTCTTTTCAACAAATGGGCCTGGGGCAACTGGATACCCACAGGCAAAGAATGAAGGTGGACCCATACCTCACAGCACATACCCAAATTAATTCAAAATGGAGGAAGGACCTAAAGTAATTAAACTCTTAGAAGAGGCGCACCTGGGTGGCTCAGTCGGTTAAGCGTCTGACTTCAGTTCAGGTAATGATCTCATGGTTCTTGAGTTCAAGCCCCACGTCAGGATCTGTGCTGACAGCTCAGAGCCTGGAGCCTGCTTCGGATTCTGTGTCACCCTCTCTCTCTGCCCTTCCCCTGCTTGCACTCTGTCTCTCTCCCTCAAAAATAAGTAAACATTAAAAAAAAAACTCTTAAAAGAAAACACAGGACAAAAGTGTCTCAACATTGCATTTGGCAATGATTTCTTGAACACAACACTAAAGGGACAGGTAACAAAAGAAAAAATAGACAATTTGGACTCTATTAACATTGGACTCTACAAAAACTTAAACATTTTGTGCTTCAAAAGACATTGTCTACAGAGTAAAAAGGAAACCCACAGAACGGAAGAAAATATTTGCAAATCACATATCTGATAAGCAGTTTATACCCGGAATAAATAGAGAACTTCTAAAACTCAGCAACAACAACAACAACAACAACAAACAACCCAATTCAAAAATGGCCAAAGAGTTTGAGTGGGCATTATTCCACAGAAGATATACAAATGGCCAACAAGCACATGAAAAGGCGTTCCACGTTACAAATTGTTAGGGAAACGTTAAGTCAAACCTACAATGAGATACTGCCATATACACATTAGGATGGCTACTGTGAAAAAACAAACGAACAACAAAACCCAGAAAACAAGTGTTGGTGAGGATGTGGACAAATTGGAACCCCTGTGCATGTTTGGGAGCATAAATGGTGCGGCGGTATGGAAAACAATATGGTGGTTCCTCAAATACTTAAAAATAGAATTAACCATACGATCTAGCAATCCCATTTCTGAGTATACACCCACAAGAATTGAGGGCAGGGTCTTGAAGAGGTATTTGTGCACCCATGTTCACAGCAGCATTCCTCACAGTAGTCAAAAGGTGGAAGCAACCTAAGTGCTCTGTTGGCCAGTGAATGGATGAGCCAAATGTGGGATGTATATACAATGGAATATTATTCAGCTTTAAGAAGGAAGAAAACTCTGCAATATGCTACCACATAGATGGGCCTTGACGACATTATGCTAAGTGAAATACACCAGTCACCAAAAGACAAACGCTGTAGGATTCTACTTACATGAGGTACTTAGAAGAGTCAAAATCATAGAAACAGGAAATAGAAGGGTGGTTGGCAGGGGTTGGGGAGAGGGGAGAATGGGACTTGCTTAACAGGTAGAGAGTTTCAGTTTAACAAAACGGAAAGAGTTATGGGGATGAATGGTGGTGGTGCCTGTACAACAACAATTTGAATGTGCTTAATACCATTAAAAATGGTTAAGATGGTAAAATATATATTATGTGTATTTCATGTGTATTTTTTTTCCTCAAAAAAAAAAAAGGAGGCTTGGGATAGATGGCTGGGAGGGCTGGGGAAAAAGAGGGAGCTCGCAAGGTTCAGGGAGCGTTGACCAGCTGGGTGGGGAAATCACGCGAACGTTCCATCAAATGGAGTGTTTAACAGAAGCTGGAAGAATGTAATTTCAGGACTGCTGAGGAAAAAACTTCCATGATGAGTGATGTCCAGAATAGGTAACAGTTCAAAGATTCAAATTCTAGAGGTAACTGATATGGGCCAGAGCTTGCTGCTAATGAGTGGGTAGACAAAGCCATACTGACACCATATGCAAGTATCTGTAATTCAGCCAGAATCACTCAACCAGATGTTCCTGAATCCCCTCTTTGGGGATGGTCATGAGTATATGCAGCTGCATTATTCCCTGGGTCCATCTGCCCTGGGGGTCCTAGGTGAACTTATTTTCTTTCTAAGTTCCCTTAGGCAAGGTTCTGGGATGTGGTGGGGTAGTGGTAGTTTGGCGGGCAGGGGGCGGGGTACTGCCCCACCAATAACCAGGGCTCTCTTCGGCAAGTCCCCTGTCTCTTAGGGCCCCGGTGGGTATGGTCCTCTGCTCCTTTTCTCTCCTGCTGGGTGTTGGCCCATGATCTGCTTAAATCAATAGCTCATCTTCTCAAACACACCCCTACACTGTACATTCCACACGTCATCTGTCAACAGTTTTGGACATGGCAATGAGAGCATCTTAGATATTTGATATTACAAATATCCTGGGGAAGTCTTACATGGAGAGTCCATGGATGGTCATCATTCCTCAGAAGAGCCTGGGCAATAGTCTGTCTTTCTGTTGTGTAAGGGGTCACTAAATGTTTTAATGATGAATGTATAGCATCTTAGAGCTATCTCTTGTCCTGAAAATACAGGATCCCTCAAGAAAGCTATTCACTACTATTCACTGTCGTTGGAGTTTGCAGTTTCTGTTGTTATTCTCATGTTGCAAGCCCCCAGGCTAAGGAGCTAACCTTGCAGGGACTAAGGAGGGAACAGAGGGATCTGAGTTTTTCGTCATTGAGTACGAACACTCATGCACCGTGGGTGAGGATGCAAATTGGTACAACCACGGTGGAAAGCACTATGGAGGTTCCTCAGTAAATTAAAAATAAGATTACCCTGTGAACCAGTACTTTCACCACTGGGTATTTACCCAGAGAAAACGAAAACACTAACTGGAAAAGCTACATGCATGCCTATGCTCATTGCAGCGTTGTTTACAACAGCAAATACAGGGAAACAATCCAAGCATTCATCCATGATGAGTTACTAAGAAGAGGTGATAGAGATATATAGATATAGATATAATGGAATATCACTCAGCCATAAAAAAGAATGAGATTCTGCCATTTGCAACAACATGGATGGACCTAGAGAGTATTATGCTGGTGATACAAATCAGACAGAGAAAGACATATACTTTATGATTTTACTTACCTGTAGAATCTAAAAACAAAAATCGACAAACAACAGACTCTTAAATACAGAGAACAAACTGGCGGTTGCCAGAGGGGAAGTAGATGGGGGAAGTGGTGCTGAAACAGACAAAAGGGATTAAGAGGTACAAACTTCTAGTTACAAACTAAAGAAATCAGGGAAATGAGGGGTACCTGGATGGCTCAGTCAGTTAAGTGTCTGGCTCTTGATTTGGGGTCGGGTCTTAATTATGAGAACCATAATCTAATGGTTCTTGAGATTGAGCCCCATGTTGGGCTCTGTGCGGAGCCTCTGGGATTTTTCTCTCTGCCCCTTCCCCGCCCCCGTGTCCGTGCGCTCTCTAAAAATAAATAAATATTGTGGAGGTTCCTCAAAAAATTAAAAATAGACCTACCCTATGACCCAGGAGTAGCACTGCTAGGAATTTACCCAAGGGATACAGGAGTGCTGAGGCATGGGGGCACTTGTACCCCAATGTTTATAGCGGCACTTTCAACAATAGCCAAATGATGGAAAGAGCCTAAATGTCCACCAACTGATGAATGGGTAAAGAAGTTGTGGTTTATATATACAATGGAATACTACTTGGCAATGAGAAAGAATGAAATCCAGACATTTGTAGCAACGTGGATGGAACTGGAGAGTGTGATGCTAAGTGAAATAAGTCAGGCAGAGAAAGACAGACACCGTATGTTTTCGCACATATGTGGATCCTGGGAAACTTAACAGAAGACCACGGGGGAGGGGAAGAAAAAAATGGTTAGAGAGGGAGGGAGCCAAAACATAAGAGACTCCTAAAAACTGAGAACAAACTGAGGGTTTATGGGGGGTGGGAGGGACGGGTGGGTGGGTGATGGGTATTGAGGAGGGCACCTGTTGGGATGAGCACTGGGTGTTGTATGGAAACCAATTTGACAATAAATTTCATAATGAAAAAAAAATATAAAAATAAATAAACTTAAAAAAATAATACTATGTACATTTCCAAGGACATGTACTCCATTCACTAGACTTGGTGCCTCGGGAAGAGGGGGAAATGTAAGTGGGGACGGAGCCGGGTGGATAAAGGAGAAAAATAACACAAAATGAGAAAAGGCTTTGTGTGGACGTGAATTTGATTAACCAACTCTATGTACCTGAGATTCCCACCCTGACCCCAAATAAAGCCTTTCCCTTTGCTTACATCCAGCCCTACACACTTAGGGTTTAGGACACTTACATTCTGAGTATCTTACACATGGTGGGTGTGGCGATGTAGTTACCTTCAACATGTGCACTCCTCTTAGACCTTAACAATCCACTCCCCATCCTCCTCTGCGGGCGGGTGGATTTTTATGGCAAATTTGTGGTTAGTGTTGTATGGGACTTCTGGCAAGGCTAGTGAGAAGGGCGGAGGCATGTGGCATTTTATCCTCCTCCCCTACTGTTGGCCTGGAATATTGTCATGGTGGTTGGTTCCTTGGTAGCCATCTGGAACCAGGAAACAACTTTAAGGATGTAAACCACATGCCTCGAAAGATAGGAGCTGATGTGCTGGTGATCCACGAAGCTGCTATATGAGATCTTGATGACTCAGACCTCGTCTTCTCTTAAGTGAGAGAGGAACACACTTCTATCGTGTTTAAAACGTTGTCATTTTGGATTTTTTCTATTATATGGAGCCAGAGAGTCTCCTAACTGATAAGGTGGGTTCTGAATAGATGTCGATTTGGAGATAATTTCACTTATCTTAATCTGTCATTTCTTAGAAGAAAGGTTTCCTGGAAATACTTTCAAAATGCCCCCTGCTTTTTCATCTGTTTGGCGAGTAGTTGTACCTTTGATGAGATTTGTTTTAATTTTTAGGATCTTTTTCAATTATGGAAGAGTCACATCAAATAAAGTATAAAATGATCTGGGTCCGACTTTGAGGCAAAGCAGGGCTTTGGTAGCAAGCCCAGATGGCACAGCTTCAGATTTCAGTACGGAGTCAGAGATACCTTGTTAAACACACTTCAGTTGGACGTGTACGTAGAATGAATGGACGTGATCTCAGGGTCAGGCGCCTTTGCTGATGGATAGCTGCCAACTGGTTTCATAGCGTAGGCGGGGCTCTAAGTAAGTACTTACATTAATTCGATTACCAAGCGCAGTAACCTGATGAGCAGACAGTCTATAAGGACCAGACGTAATCTGGCAGACTGAAAAACTCCTGATCGAAGGGGGCCTGACATTGCTAACTGGTGATTTTCTTCCTCTTAGTGTTGTGTCTTTTGATTCCTTTGAGTTTGTCCAGACCTCTTCCTGGCTTAAGGAAACAGGTTGGGTAACCTTAGAGAAATGTATTTAATTAGTCTTAGTGATGGCGGGAGTTCTTGTTAAGCCAGGAAGTATCTGGAATTAGAAAGCTTGAAATTACTCACTGGACCATTGTCCTCAGAGTCAGACTCATCAGTGCTCTTTGCTGCAAACAAAGCTCTTCCTTTCTGGACTTGCAATTTGAGATCTCTTTTGGCTTAGCAATTCATATTCTCCCAGATGTGATTTTATTTAAAAAATAATTTGCATATGCCTCATTGTTGCAAAAGAAATACATGCTAAAAAATGCCTGGAACTACACTAAACCTCAGGCAAGGAAAAACAAAACAAAAAACAAAGCTAAAACACTGACATTCCCATCTACCTAAAGGTAACCATTTTTAATCCCTTGGCGTGTATCTTCTCATACCCTTCTTCTATACTGTGTGGTGTGTTTGTGCATGAATTTTAACTACGGGGCACTGTAATAACTTTTAATAAGTATAAAGCCAGTAATGAATGAGATAGAAAACAAAACCCAGTGGGTTTGATTGGTATGGCCAAAGGCTTATTCTTGAAAGCACTGGCAAAATAGATCCTTGTTGGTCTCATCCAGGGAAAAAAGAGAAACACACAGAAGTGAACAGCATTTGAGATAAGAACAGGGACGTAACTAGACAGATGGAGATTACAAATGTAAGAGAACACGATGTTTGTAAACGTGTAAGGATGCTACCAGAAAGCTTCTGGGGAAATGCTTGGTGACTAGTGGAAGCAGTCTACCAACAACAAGGAATCCACTCCATTTAATTTGGGCACGTTTGTCTTCAGATCAAAGTCCCAGGTGTGGCCCTGGGCAGGTGGGTGACGCACAGAGAAAGTGGTGACTACGGAATGGAGGCCAAGGGTCGGGGACAGTTCGGCCACATGGAGGGGGTTGTTCATGCACGATTAGATAGACCTGCACGTTCTCTTTAACGCTCGTGACGTATTACATTCAAACCGCATCTTCAACACCCTAAAAAGGTTCAAGTTCTTCACCAGCAAAGAAATTACAGACCATACTCCTGAATCATTTGCAGCCATTTTTTATTCCAAACATGTATTTTTGTAAACCTGCATTCCCCTAACAGTGCAAGTGAATTAGAAGTGACTGCATAAATTGTAATACACTTTTAATGACTTTGGGAGGAGGAACACCCCTCCCACCAAAATTCCTCAACGTAAATGTACATGGATGCATCAGTCAAGTTCTGGAAGTGAAGTTAGCGTGGGTGTCTGCCATGCAATTAATCACTCTTAAAGCTTTTAAACTCACTCTGCCCGTCACACCGTGCACATTAGGAAAAACAACAACAACAACAACAACAACAACAACAAAGTCTGAAATCTAGACCATTGTGCTATAAAGCATTGCACCATGCGGGAAATTTGTTCATTATCCCAATGTGCTGAAAATCGGAAGACATTCTAGTAGGTTCATCTTGGCCCTGGTGGCATCTGTATCTTCCCTTCAGCCATTCTTTGTTTCAGAAAATATTATCCGCTGTGTGTACCACTGCTCCACATAGCAGAACGACACATTGCTTAGACCCCTGTGCGTCGGAGCACTTCTGAAATGACACTCACTTTCTGCCTTTTGTCTGCTAAAGGGACACTTCCCCGACATAACAATCCTTTGCAGTGCCTCTACATTCCCGGAAGTCTGGGTCAGGTGCATGTGGGTTTCACCAGATGCACATTTCATATGTAACCTATGTGTAACTGCATTCCCCTGGCCATAATGTCTTTTCCAAGAATAAAAGTAGCGGAACAGCCTTTAAAAAAAAGGACTCTGCTAGGGTTTTAACAGGTAGCCCACCGCACATGTATCACTTGGGGGACCTACTATACTTCTGCATTGAAAACAGGTCCCAGATATTCCTGGGAGGCCTGCTGGTTTTCTGTTTGTTCTTGACTCCCTTGCCTTTGGCTCAAAGATGGTAGGCTACGCGTGACTTGGTGAAAGACGACTTTCTAGTGGATTTTCTACAACATTCACCAAACGTGAGAATACTCCTGGTGATGCTGATGCTGGTACCAGCTGACTGAGAGAGCGGATTCCTGACGTGTGCCTGTCAGTCAGCATCAAGCCAGTGGACCCGCCCCCTTCTTCTAGTATCTCCTTATTCCTAAACCTTGTGGTATTTTCTTGGGAACAGGTCTAGGACTCACTCTGGGGATGTCCCTAACTCATGAGTCCCGTATCAACGGAGCATAAGTCAGCCATTCTTGAAAAGCGGGCATTATTTTCAATTTTTACAAAGGTCCTTTTTCATATTTAAAAAGTGTCTCAATCTCCCTGTCAGTTAAAACCATACTGAATACATAACTAAAAGCCGAAGCAGATTGAACTAATGCTGTGTAAGAGGATATCTGATAGGACTCCACAGTGAACCCACAGAAGCAGGAGGGTTCGAAACCGGAATGCACCGTGGACTTTCAAAAGAACATTCTGGAGAAGTTGTACAGATGCCATTCACCCTGCCTGCTTCCCCTGAGAGCCTATTGAGAGGGCTCACGGTGGGCTGGGCTTCTTTATCACCGTGTCAAGCAGCTAACTTCCTGCTGTCGCCCCACCTGCTACTCAGCACCATCCGACGTGCAGAGGCACCGTCCTTCTCCAGACAGATTCCTGGAGTGGCTGCCTTACGAAGTCTTAGTGATCTCCTGAGCGTGTGACTGCCCATGTGGGTCTGCCGTTCAGAATCGACCAGGGGCAAACAGATCCCGGCTCCGAGACCGTCCACAGGAACGGGAGGAGTCATCCTCTACATGGCCACCAGTGCGTCTGGACCCCTCGTAAGGGAGCTGGTTACAGGCTGTAAATGCGTTTGTCCAAAGCCGCTGAGCGAGCTGACCCAGGCCTAACGCCTAACAATCTTCAATGGCTTATTAAAGGACGGCATGATACTACGAGCAAAAGTCCATTGAGGGAAAGCCGCACATGGGGTCTCATAGAGGAGACTCTCCGTCCGCCTCTGGCGGGAGGGTCTGGCTCTCCGGGCAGAATGTGCTGCGGAGTTCTCTGGGGAAGCCCCAGCACTTAACACAGCTCCTGATGGACAGCTTAACAGTGTCCTTTAAGCGAGTGACCAAGACCCCCTCAAAACTGCCCTCACTACTTTTGATACAACTCACGGGGGAACTCTGACAACTGGTGTCTTTGACTGCATCTGCCCGGTAGCTACCTCTGCCTCCGTCCCTGTCAGAAGCAACATCCCCGCCTTCATTCTAAGATCAGCGTAGTTCATGCCATTGACCCTCTGGCCTTGTCATCTATTCCCAGATTCACCAGGAGGGGACACATGATACGTTCACTGTCTTTCTGCATCAGAGTCAACTGCATAATAAGAAACGAAAAGACGCTTCTGTTCCACGCCAGGTTCACAACTGTCCGGCATCCTCATGATTTTGCCTAAACTTTGCTATCTTTCCAGGTATTAGCCAAGTATGTGCGTGGAAAAGCCCGTCTCCTCTGGAGTTCTGCGTCTTTGCAACGATGTTCACAGACCCCCCAACATGTTAGCTTCCAGTAGACGAGGCCCTACAAGAAAGATCCCCCGTCTTGTTTCTTCTTTCGGTCCCACTTGCTAACATCTTTTATGCACCTGGGGTCCAGCGGGCTGTAATAAGCCGTTAAGGACCCTTTGTCAGACCCTGTTCTCAGCCGCGTGTTTTTTCTCTCATCAGAAGGTTTGTGGCGACCGCGGCCAGGGCTGCGGCCAGTTACTGAGTGTCCCCTGCGGTCCAGGCGCTGTGCTGGGCACACTACACGCGTCATCTCATTGCCCTTCTAGAAAATCACATTGCACTCAAAACCAGGCGGCACAGCGCGGCTGATGATAAACACCAACCGGCAAACAGGGAGACTGGAACCGAGGGCAGCAACTCAGCATTCAGGCGCGCGGTGGGCAGGGAAGTGCCAGCGCTGCGCCCAGGTCCCAGTGCATTCTTTTTCACATCATTTCTGGATGCCTCCCCGGGCTGGGGGTGCATTTGCAGCTCTCCTGCAGAGGACTGCCTCTGGGCTGTCGGAGCCGTTCTGCCAGCCGGAGCTGAGAGTGGGAAATTTATAGCTCCCCTGCGCCCAAGAATCTGAAAGGTCAGCTCCCTTGCCCCGGGTTGGGGCGACTCTGGGACATAACTTACCCTCCAGAGCTCCCTGCAGGATCAGGCTGAAGCTACCCTCCTCGGGATGTCCTCTGAAATGGCACCCTTGCCTGGCTTCCTCCCCTTCCCTGTCCTGCTTCCCTCACCCCCTTACTGCCGTCTCCTACGGGCAGAACACCACCTTATTCGGTTACTTGCAGGCAAATCTTTGTACTGGAGTCTGCTTTCGGGGAACCTCCCTTAAGACGCTGTTTTAAAAACTAAGGACAGGTTGAATGGTCATCTCTGGGAAGGAATCTGCAACGGCCATCAGCTGGGACAGCAAGAGTGGGAGGGGAAGCGGAGACCTCTGACCTCAAATTACCACGAAAAGGCAACACATCACAGCATTCTGACACAAGTCTTTGCTTGGTGGGCACTGATTTAGTCCTCGTGGCGAGCGGACTCGGATGCATGACGTCCAGGATGAGACGCCTTGCTGAGGTTTGCCAGGTGACCCAATGGCCTTGCTCCAAGCTCTCGTCCATTAATCCAAGTGCAAGGAGGGTGTGATGTCCGTATAGGTGATGCCGAGCAGACTTGTGCTAGGGGCAGGTTTTTCCATCCAAAGTCCTGTTGGAAGCCTTCCGATGCAAGGTATGTATGAAAAACCGCTTAGAGTTCTTTAGCACATTATTTCACACGACTCCAGGCAACCAAGATGCGAATTGTCTCAGGGGTCTGACCTCAACCAGTATACGTGTGGTGCCGCCTGCTTCGTGGCTCACACGAGGTCTCCTCAGATTATTTTATGTGCACGTCTCTTTTTAACAGCAAGTCCCAAAGTACGATCAGATTTGTATGAATGCACACGTACTTCCAAGATTTCAGCCCGGAGATCAGTGCTTGAGTGAATTATATAACTATTTAATAGAAATAATAAAACATCGATACAAATATAAAGACATAATCAGTATATAAAAGGCTTATATTTATAAAAATACTTTTAGGTAACAGTTTTCCCCTGAGGGTTGACCACGCACGTTGCATCCATAAATATCGTTCACCTCTGTGGCTTGCTTTCCCAAGTTCGGAGTTCACCTTTAAGAAAAAACAGGTGGGGCTCCAGTCATGTGACCTGGCCAGAGCGGCTGCCTCAGGGTGGCTCCTGGGCTTGACAAAAAACGAGGAAGAGAACAGCATCAGTGGGGCCTCCGAAAAATCTGGAGAAGATTCTTTCTTCCAAATATGGAAGATACAAAGATCAAGGACGACAGGCGGCCGATTGGGTCACGTGACTGGTGTGGCAGGTCACTGGTTTTTCTGGACCCAGTCCCAACTGTCTTCGTTCTCTTTCCGGTTTTTCTCAGCTTCAATAATTTCTTTGTACCTTCGGCGGAAGAAGCCCATCTAAAAGGCAGAGAGAGGAGAAGCCGGGTTAGAATGCTGGACAATCAGCCCTTTCGGTCCCAAGGCAGCCTGGGGGAGGAGGAGAAAAAGTCCTGTACTCACAGACCTGGGAAGGCTTGGAAAGCCCCTCAGATTAGACCGATTTAGGAACAGCATTATTGTGGAGCCACTTTTCAAAATGCACGGACTTTCTGCAGGTTCTCTCATGACTGTTGCTTATAAAGTGCTTTTGGTGAAGTGTTTTCCGAACGGTGTGCTGGCGAACACTAGTTACCGAGAGTTATTCAAAGGCATTTGGGAGTAAAATAGTGATTTGCGAATAAAATTCACAGTCAAATGAGTTTGGGAGATGCTGCCTTCTTTCTTCCTTAAAAAAAAATTTTTTTTTAATATATATTTTTGAGAGACAGAGCGAGACAGAGCACGAGCAGGAGAGGGGAAAAGAGAGAGGGGGTCACAGAATCCCAAGTGGGCTCCAGGCTCTGAGCGGGCAGTACAGAGCCTGACGTGGGGCTCGAACTCATGGATGGCGAGACCATCACCCGAGCGGCAGCTGGACGCTTAGCCGACTGAGCCATCCAGGCGCCCCTCTTCCTTTAAGACGTATGTAATGCACAGTAGAAAGTCAAGGATGTAATAACCCTTAGTAAAGGATCTAAGAAACTCAGGGACTTGACATTTCCTGAGCTCATTTGGCTTTTGATAAACCTATTGTTATCCGGGGAGACATCAGCCATCGTGGGGGAATTGCTAAATACTGCTCTCACAGAACAGGCTTTGAAAAGCGTCCGTCAGTCTGCATTCTACCTTGCTGTTCCTCTAGATCTTTCTCTCAAACCTACAAAACATGCAGTACCTGCCCCACACCCAGCAGTGTGAACTCTCCGAAAACTGGCATCTCACCGGATCCGGGATGGCAGTTTCCTTCAGCTCAGTTCTGGGAAGACCTTCCCCTCTGACGTCACATCCGGCAAGACGAGTTTCTGGGTTTTCTCGCACAGGCATCACAGACATTAAGCATGGGAGCTGACCTTCTCCCATGCTCGGAGAGACCCTGCACGTCTTGTCCTTTGTCGCCAGCATTCGTGGCCGCTGTTTCTGACGTCAGACATCCCTCCCTGCCTCTGCCCTTACACGTGGCCAGCTGGAGTGGGGTACTCCAACACCCCCTCTTCTTGGCTGTGACAACCCTCAGGTGCACGACCTACCAGAGTTCCCCGGTGGAACTTGCCCGAAGCGGTAACCAGCCTTACTTACCACGTCTTGGTGGGCCTCCTTCTCTTTTGCTCTCTCGCTTTCCTGCTCTGATCAGGGTTTCCTGCGGTCACCTTGCAGATCAATGACCCGCCCTCAAATCCCCGTTTCAATCCCCTCGAATGGAGGAATTCAAACGGCCTCACGCGTTCAGTCTGCTGTCGGTGAGCCTGCTGTCCTGCAGGCTTGTGGTTCCACACCGTCATGAGCTTGTGACTCCCGTGGCCACGTTCGAAAGCGCTCACGACCAGGAACTTCTGCAGTGTGCCGCCAGGAGCGAATCTGAAACCTGCACCGAGCGAGTCATCAGGCCAGCCCAGCTCTCACGGGCATGCCCACTTCTCTGTCCATTCGTCCTCATACTCCTTCCCTGTGAGCTGAGCGTCCTCAGTCATCCGACGGTCGGAATTCCTCGCCCCAGAGAAGGGGCTGATTGGCCTCTCCGGGTTGCCAGGGGAATCCTGGGAGCGCACTCGGAGTGCAGTCAGTGAAGGGGCTGATGCAGGTTGAATGACGGGGAAGAAGCTTTCTTAAAACAACTGCCAAGGGTTTGCGGCTCTGAGTGTCAATCCGCATGACCAGTGTTGTGGACACTGAGTTCCTAGTGTTTTCGGCCCTGGAAGTTTCTTCTCGGCATAAGACCACATCTGCCAGGACCCCGCTTTCTGGCACTCCCCTCCACCCCCCTGCCCACACACACTTTCCTCTCCTTAAGTCCCTATCACCTTCTCCCCTCTGCAAGGAATGTGGAATCAGGGCTTGGTCTGGATGTTCCGGAAAAAGGCCGTTGTCAAGGCCCTCAAAGCACGCCTGCAGAAGGTCAGGAGAGCAACCCAAGACTTACTGGAAATGTCTCAGGAGTTACTGCTTGAAATACCGTTAAGATAAAGATGTGGTTGACTGGGCAAATATGTCATGAGCACCTTCTGTGCTAAGGAGGACATAATCACGAGAGTAAGGCTGGTTGTGAGATGGAAATAAGGTTCCTTAGCACAGAACTCTGCCTTCTGATGGTGCAATGCTTCACTAATCCCAGATTACTCACTTTCAATCCCAGATAAGTAGCTCATCTCTAGTCAGGCGGAATTTCAACGGCTCCCTCATTATCCTTCGCGTTTGTCTTAAGTCTGAGGACTCCCTGAAGGCAGGGTTTGTGCATTTTGTCCCCGGAGCTTAGCATATCACCTGTACTTGGCAGTAACTGCAGAAACACCCACAACCCTGCGTCCCCCGCGTCCAGGCCCCTTACCACGTGACTCTGTGGGCATTCCCATCACGAGGAGGGGGCTGGCTCCCACCCCTTGACTCTGCACTGTGACTTGTCCTGAAAACCGGATGCAGTGGAGGCGAAGCCGCGTCGGTACCCCGCGTGGGCCTCAAGAGGCCTCTCGCACTTCCCAGAACCCTGCCCAGCCCCCACGAGTTTGGTCTAGATGCGAGTGCGCTCAGTGAGGCCCCCGAAGACCGGCCAACCCCCAACTGCCTGCAGGCGCAGACACGAGTCTACCCGAGACCAGAGAACCCCCCCTGTTAAGCTCAGCCCGACCCACAGACTTGTGAGCTAGACAGACGTTTGCTGCTTTTAAGCCATTAAACTTCGGGATGGTTTGTCACGCAGCATGAGTCAAGCGATACGGCACCCGTGTTTTCTGACTTACTGAAAGTCTTCCCCGCAGGAAGAGAGGCAGGGGCAGCTCGTAGGGTTCTAGACCGAAGGAGCAGCGCCCTGCCTTGTCCTGCTGAACAGACTTTTCTTGCTCATCTCCAAGCGGCACAAAAGTCGGCTCACTTTCTCGTAGCTGTGCTAGCACAAGGATTTAAAATAGAGTGTGCAAGCAATCCAGCAAGGATCTAGAGCAGCCAGGTGCACAGTCACATGGAGCTCCCGTGTGCCCATGTTTAAGTGTCATACTTGTTACCAACGAGGCGACAGCACCATCATCTCCTGCGGGCATCCAGAAGCAAGCTCTTTTCTCTCAAGTGGAGTGGTGTCAGCTTTAGTCCTAAGAATCCCTCCCCACCCCCGGGACGGCCGTCACGCCGCTCTCAGAAACAAAAGAGCCTTGCAAACTCTATGCCCCACTGCAACACCACGGGGTCTCAAGAGCTCCGTGTCCGACACAACCCGGGCGTAGCCTCTTAGACGGAAGGCTGGAGCTGGCCACTGGTGTTCGCCCGTCTTCGATGCAGCCCAAAGACCATTTCTTAAAACTCAGTCCACTCTCACGGCTAGGGAGTTGGGTACAGTGGTGCAGGCCGTGCACTGTATGAAGGGGGCAGTGCCCCTCACGCCGTGGATATCATGGACGTGTCCATTTATTACAACTATTTTCCAGCAGATGGCAGTAGAGTGTCTTTCCCCCCTCAACAAAATCCACAGGTTTCCTGAATTTTCTAAAGGATGGGAGTACAGTTTCTGGACGAAGGGGCTCTGTTTGCTAGTTTGCACAAAGGTGAGTGGTGGCTCTCTGTCGAACTAATATTGTTTCTTACACAACTAAGCTAACTCCGTTTCAGAAAAAGAGACTATCAGCTTTGGGCCGTTTAGAGCCTCGCCGTGGCTTTTGATACAGAACCCAAAGCCCAGGCTCTGAGTTTACCGAGCAGTGGTCCCCCAACACCTGTGTCACACCAGGTGTGCCCATTGCCATAGGACCTTCTCGGAAGACGTGTACGGGAGAGACGCGACAGGGGGAGCCCCGAGTCCTGATGACTGCTCGTGCTCCAGCCACCTATCTCCTGGGCCACAGGTGAGGTCATTTCCTGGCTCTAAGACACCGATGGCATTCTCAGACCTCGGCGGGTTCCCAAAGCAACCCCGGGGCTGCAGCCTGGGGGGCACACAGCTGCACACACCCAGGGTTCACGCGAAGGCGGCCCGAGACACGGAGCCCTCGTCCGGTGGCGATCGTTTTCGAGGAGGTTTTGGAAATTTCGGGAAAACTGCATTTTCAAAGTTTATGCTACAGGATGGATACACACAAGGAGTTATAAAATTCTTAAAACGAAGATAAATTGAGACTTCAAAGACATTTCTCTGGCAGCAGGCCTTCCTTAGGCACCTCCTCTGGCTCTGGTTACTCTGGGGGAGACGTCTGAGAAGTGCTGGGCAAACCTGGTTTGGCTGCCAGCTGAGCCCCCTGGGGGATGATTCATAATGAGTTGAAGCTGGACCCTCAGCAGCCCCACCGTCCGTTCCCATCCAGTGGAGTCAATGTTGTCCTGCACTTTTTTTTTCCGGAAACTTCCAAGGGCTTGCATTGCCACTAGGAGGGCAGAAGGCCGTGTTTAAAACAGTTCTGTCTGCAGCGGAGGAAACGTTCACGGAAACCCTCGAGGAGGACTCAAGCCAAGCCCTGCTCAGCTGCAGACAGAGGCGTCAGCTTGCTTTCTGGCTTTTGTCCGCACCGGCCCTGATTGATGGCAGCCCGCAGCCCCAAAGAGCATCGCCCTGAGCCCTCCTGACAGACTCTCACAATTTTCCGATACAACCTTCTATCAAAAACCTACCCGAAAACAACTAGGGAAACGGCAGATTTCCTCAGGATAGCCCTCATCAGGGAGGTGTTGTGGGAGGCTCGAGGCCTAGGAAGAGAGAAGAAGGCCCGACCGAGTTTTGGGGTCTGCACCAGCCTCTTCCTTCCCAGCCCGATTTGGGGTGAGTGAGGGACTGGACTGCACAACTCCACAGCATCTGTGCTCTTGTGAGATCCGCACCCCCTCCTCCCCCGGCCTGTGGGTTACCTCCCGGGAAGCCGTTCCAAGGACCTCGGACACACTCCTTCTTTGGACTAGCTCGGGGCCTCATGTTTACGGTCTCTCCGGTTACCCGACTATTTACACAGCACGTCTCTGTCTGGAGATGTAGGCAGGGCAACATCAGCCCAATATTTACTTCCAAGCATAAATAAGTCCCCACTGAGTGTCCCTGGCACATGGTTTTAATTGAGGCAGCGTGAAGGGTGTTGGTGGCTGTGTGTGTTCGCACACGTGCGCGTGGATCCGTGCGTTCCTTCTCCGGAGGCGAGGCAAGGATGGGCCTGGTTGGAGGGAAGGCGATGAGGCCAACGACCCCCGGAGGGGCCGCCAAACCTTGCGCGTTCTCTGAGCCCTTTCACAGATTTCTTTTTCTCAGGGATTCTGCTTGAGGTCAGAAGTAACGCTCTCAAATAAAAACCACGAACCCAACGCCAGCTCGAAAGCGGCAGGCTCTTGGAGCGGGCCCAGCTGAGGGCGGGGAGCAGCCCGCCTGCTTGGGAGAGGGGAGGGCCGGGGGTCCCGGCCATCGTGGGAAGGGGCTGGCCACGGGGCTGGCAGGGGAGTGGCACTTCCCTCGCTGCTGGTCATCTCGCCTGGCAAAAGGGGCAAAGAGGAGGGAGGGGACGGTTCCTTGAACACGGGAGAGGAGGAGGCAGAGGGTTTCTCCTCGACCGAGGGGCGGCCTGTGGGTTCTGGCCAACTGCCCAGGGGAGGGGGTGGGAGGGAGAGAGAAGCGGGGGGCCCTAGACGCGGCTTCTTCTCCTAAAGGAAGAGCCTCCTGGCGGCCTCACTCGCTTGCCACCTGACTCAGAGGCTGGCTTAAGGAGCTGAAGGCGCTTCTTAACGTGCCCGAGTCCCACACCAAGCGGTCTCCCTACCGTAGCTCTGAGCAACCACGCTTTCTTCCGTAAACAGGCCTTTGTGAGTGTCTTGGAGAGGCACGAGGCCCGGGCAGGAGCTAAGGGAGAGGGGAGGGAACTCATTTGGATTTTTCTCCCTTAAAAAGAGTCTCACGTTTCAAAGTTTTCTTCCTGCATGGTGGTTTGGCAGGCTACCGTAATCCTGACACGCACAGTTTAAATTATGGCCCTCGGCGTCTGCTAACATCCCAGCTTTGGCAAAGCTGATGAGGATCTATTTCAGTATCTGAAGAAGGGGCTGGTTAGCTCAGGGCCCTCACTGTGGATTTGGTACTGGAGTCAGGGCCTGGGGCTGCCAAGCAGGAGAGCGCCTGAGGTGCAGTGGGGGGGGGGGGGGAGGGACCTTCGGGAAGGCCCGGGTCTGCCCAGAGGAGGAGGCCAGTGGTGGGGGTGGGGGGCGGAGGGGGGTCTGGAGCCCCGCTCCGGAACAGGCCATCTGCTGACCTGTAAGGGGTTTCTTTTAGATAAACACGTAGCGCAACAGTGGATGATGGGCACGTCAGCGGCCCCACAGGGACGTGCGGGAGGGCCCAGGAGCTGGTGGCACAAGCTTGGCCCGGCCAAGTCCTGCTCGGGTGTGTGTACGTGGCTCAGCCACCATCTCTGGTCACTTACTTAACCGCATTTCCCAGAGGTCTTCCAGACTGACTAAGGCCTCTTCTGTCTACCGCTGTCCTTTTGCCCAGAGTCTGTCGCCTGGTAGGGACCCAACACTGTCTGCCGAGTGAAGGGACTAGCCATCTTTCAAGGGTGAAGCGTGCTGACCCGCAGGCCCGTGTGGCACAATGAATACATCAGCACAGCCACCTGCTTTGTTCCGTCTCCCGACCACGCTACGATTTGTGTTTACGTGGCACATTGTGGGGAACGGCCATTTTTGGCACATCGGCTCGAGGCAACGGCCAACGACCGCAGGGAGCCATGTCAGGAGCCCCTCGAAAGGGAACTGCAAGAGATGTGGCTCCTCAAGGCAGAGGACCTGAACGCCGCCTACCTGTCTTCAAAGGCCCCAGGGAGGCACCCCCTGGTCAGCAGTAGCGACTGGGGATCACTCAGTGGCTTTCCCCTTGACAGAAACGGAGGAGAATATATACGAACTGTGGCAATAAGCCCAAACCATTAAGACCTCCCATGGAAGTTACATATTAGGCTGGCTTTTAGTCCGACTAATCGACAGACTTCTAGGCACTGGACTGTCCATACGATATCAGATCCCAATTCACTGTATGTAAGGCATCATTCTGAGGTTATAGACATAGGAATCACAGTTGACAAGAGGTCTGTAGGTGAAGTTTTAGGAGTCAATAGGTCATCACAATAATCCTACATTTCGTTTGCCATTTTCAACCTCCTAGAAAGTCATCACATTTAGTTAGCTGTTTAAGAAAGAAGATACTGGGGCACCTGGGTGGCTCAGTCAGCTGAGTGTCTGATTCTTGATTTCGGTTCAGGTCATGATCCCAGGGTTGTGGGATCGAGCCCTGTGGGATCCTCGCTCAGCATGGAGCCTGCTTAAGACTCTCTCTCCGAAGAATGAAATCTTGCCATTTGCAGTGATGTGGATGGAACTGGAGGGTATTATGCTAAGTGAAATAAGTCAGGCAGAGAAAGATACCATATGTTTTCACTCATATGTGGATCTTGAGAAACTTAACAGACGACCATGGGGGAGGGGAAGGGGGGGGAAGTTACAGAGAGGGAAGGAGGCAAACCATAAGAGACTCTTAAATACTGAGAACAAACTGAGGGTTGATGGGGGGTGGGGGGGAGGGGAAAGTGCGTCATGGGCACTGAGGAGGGCACTTGTTGGGATGAGCACTGGGCATTGTATGGGAGCCAATCGGACAATAAATTATATTAAAAAAAGAAAAGATTCTCTGTCTCCCTCTGCCCCTCCCCCACTCATGCACATGCACACGCACGTGTTCTCTCTAAAAGGAAAAAAGAAAAAAAAGAAAAACGATATTTTTCTTAAGCTTCCTCTGTCAACCTCCTTCCTGCATTGTAGCTTTGCCTGAAGAGATTACCCACTCTGAATGCCGAGTGCATTCACGAATGTTGCACCAAGATTTACTTTTACTCCCTTTTCCCCAAAGGAGCTCAATCATGATTTTCCCCCTGACACCATGGAAGAGAGGCGAGGTCTCATCTACTTGAAAACAATCGTGACTTTTGAAGAAACCATTGAACGTTTGCCCCTAGTTCTGAACATCGTGAACGTGCAGATGAAAGGCGGCCCCCCCTCCCATGAAGATGTGGCGTCTATTTCCCTTCCCTTGAATCTGGGCTGCCAGGTGACTGCTTTGGCCAACCGAGTATGGTGGAATGATACTACGCCAGTTCTGGGCCAGCCTTTAAGAGAACGAGCAGCTTCCACCATGCTCTCTTGGGGCCTCAGCCACCACGTAAGAAGTCAGACCCCACCCCGGGGAGGCTCTAAGTCTACATGGAGAGAAAGAGGGGCTCAGCCGAGTCCGGCCCCCCAGGCATCCTCACCAAGGTGCCAGCAATGTGACTAAGCTGTCTTAGACTCCTCAGACCAGCCTGGCCGCCAGGGAAATGCCACTGAGTGACCCCACTCAATGTCACGGGGAGCAGAAGAATCACCCAGGCAAACCCTTCCTGGATTCCCGCCCCACGCATTTATAAGATACAACGCGCCTCAATTTGGGGGCAGTGTGTTACACAGCAGCGGCTAAAAGGTACGATATAAAAGCCACAGCTTGAGCGACGGCACCTCAGGAAACCATGAAACCCTAAAGGGGCGAATGCCTGTCTAACTTCCTTCTTTTATGAGAGTCACCCCAACCCCCACCCCGCCTCCCCAAGTGCCATCTTGACTCTTTCTCCTTCCCGAGTCTTAGCTGTTGGGATCGGTGGGGCACATGGGACCCAAGCGGAGCCAAATTCCCTCCCTGCCAGCCCCCTGCCTCCAGCCACAGCAGTGGACATTCTCTCCCCTGGACTTGCAGAGCTGGGCGTCAGAGGTGGCCGATCCGTCTGTGTCTGGGGCTAGAAGTCACTGAGACGTACCCCTCAGGAGCAGCGGGGGGCACCCGTTTTTCCCCGTGTGCGGAGAAGTGTGGAGAGGCAGGTCAGCTCGGGGAGGACAGGATGCAGGAGTGTAGAGGGGCAGCGGTGAGGGGCTGCGGGGGACAAAGGGAGGGAGAGAGGGGGTTATCTGGCTTGGTTTCTGGACACTTTCTGGGTCTGGATGCACACATCTCCTTTGGGGCCTATGTGTACTCTTGCATCCTTACAATTCTTGCTGAAGTGGCTGTGAATGGATTTCTGGGCTTTTTTTTTTTTTTTTTTTTTTTTGGCAACTGACAAGAAGGGCCTTGGTGATGCCTGAGGTAGGAAACGGAAGGGAAAGCGGGCCGGGCCGGTGAGGTGACAGGAATGTCCTTCTGTAGACCTTCCGCCTGCTGGGTGAGGGGGCCTGGGAGTGGTTCACGCCCAGTCTAGTCTCCCGTAGGCCCCGCACACTCAGAATGCCTCACCCCGAGCTGCCTCTCTTCCGGAATGAATTCAAATCGCACCTTCCTTACTCTCACCAAGGGAAACCGTCCACTGTCTAGTGAAAACAGTGAGGGACTGTCTTCCTTCCTGACCTCCCCAGTCCAACCGGCCACCAAATCCCGCTCTAATTGGCTCTCCTCTCCTCCATCCGTGGCCACTGCCCTAGCCCCCGTACCGTCCCCAGACCTCTCTCCCGAGACAGCTCTGGCCATGGCACTGCTCTGTCC
Source organism: Lynx rufus (assembly GCF_022079265.1). Taxonomy (NCBI): domain Eukaryota; kingdom Metazoa; phylum Chordata; class Mammalia; order Carnivora; family Felidae; genus Lynx; species Lynx rufus. The sequence goes on along the minus strand of NW_025814867.1, from coordinate 5,875,597 downwards.
ACAGACCCACCCCTCCCCCCTTTCCCCTTTCCCCTGGGTGGTGGGCGCTTTCAGAGAGTCGGGGTCGGCCATCTTACTGCGGGCCACTGCTTGCCCGTGACATACCTCCCACGCGGCTCCCATTCTCACCTCCTCTTCCTTCTTAGGGAATATCCACCTGCCCTTCCCTGCCTGGACAACTCAAACCACATCCAAGGTCAGGCTTGGATGACACCTCCTTTGCGAAACGTCCTCTGACTTCTCTCGGGTGCTTCTGTGTGTTCAGCTCGGTGCTAAGCATTTCGCCTGCATCCTCCCTACACCTCAAGTCAGAGGTTGCGGTCTCCGTTTTACTGAGGGAACGGGGGGTCACAGAGGGTGACCGTCCCCAGCCACACAGCTGGCAAACGTGAGAGCCAGGTTTCAACGGTACCTTCTTCTCAGTTTCCAGAGAAGTTTGCACACGCTTATCACCCCCTATTCCATTTATAGGTCTGTGCGCTAGATGGCGAAGCATTCAGGGGCAGGGAGGAGTCCCAATTATCGTCGTATCCAGGTGCCTACCCAGCGTTTGGTTCCAAGCAAACGTTCAATAAATTGAGCTGAAATGAAATATTGCTCTTGGAGGATGAGCAAAGTGGCTTTCCGCTTTGGTGTCATTTAACTGCTTCCTTAAAGGTGTTGTTAGACCCTGCGCTTCCCCCTCGTTAGTGATGGCAAGACCTCGTCTGGGGTAAGGCCACCGCTTGACTGACACCACTCTGCCCCCTCGCTCAGTCCGTGGTAGAGGGTGGGGTCCGCCTCCTCGGGTCCTGGCCCTTTGGATCACACAGCCGCTGGGTGACATCAGGGTGCTGACTACCCACGGCAGCTATCTCCTGCAACCTCATTCTTTAAACAAACACAGCAGAAGCAAAGCTAGGCAGATGGCAGGTGGAAGAAGGCATGAGTGTGTACACAGAGTTGGGACACAGCCCTGAATGGCAGGGCCAAGGGGGGTTGCCAGAAGGAGGGCATTCCCTCATGAGCAGGTATGGGGCATGGCCACCACGCTGCCCACTCTCTGTTCCTGTCTGGTCTCACGTACCCAGCCTTGGAGGACTTCCTGTCATCTGAGGAGCCCAAAGGCAGAAGGAAGGAGTACGTGTACACACACACACACACACACACACACACACACACACACACCCCCCAACCAAAGCTCTTGCTGTCTTTTCAGATCAAACACCGAGCTGGCTTTGTTCTCTGCTGCAGACCTGAGGCCGTCCCGGCCGGAAGGAGTCAGAGGACACAAGGGGGCGTTGAGAACCTATCTGGCCACGCAGATTAAACAAACGACAAATTGGCACATTATTTTTTGTTTCTTTTTCAACAGGTAATATCCACTCCTGGCAAATATATAGGGAAATGGACACTTTTGATATAGTGCTTGTGGGAGGGGGAATGGGTATAACCTTTCTAGAGGCGATTTGCAGGATGCAATAAAAGGCTTAAAGTATGCATCTCCTCTGACTCAGTAATTCCATTTCTAGGGTTTCATCTTAAGTACATAATGAAGGATTTGTGCAAATATTTGGCTCTAAGGATATTCACTGTGGCACCGTTTAAAGGGGGTGTGAATCCAGGAGCCACCTGGCTCCCAGCATCGGGGGACAGGAGGGGTGCGTGCAGACATGGGGCCGCCTGGAGGTGGGTTTTTAACCACATGGAAAGATGTTTGCAGTATTGTGTTCGGGGTGGGGCGGGGGAGGCTGAAAAGAGTACACGGAATGTCTGAGAAGCACGGGAACATAAGAGAAACTTCTCTTGAAGGAATGTCTTCCATGTAGTTTTCTTTAAACCTCCAGAACTTTTTCAGGTGACGTAACCCTCCACTTACAGCAATCAGCCCAATTGTCCGTCTGAAGAATGTGTAGTGAAAACATGGTGTTTCCTGTGTCTCGACTTCTTGGATACAAGTATGTGTATTCTGCTTTGATTTCAGATGAATAATTGGACCCACTGTTTTAACGTTAGAGGTATTGTACCTCTGAACATGTCGTGTGTATTACTGGGAAGTTCAACATCCTTCTCAAAGATAAATAGGTGCTATGAGAATGCTTGGTCTACATCTCTACAGAGAAGAAGGCCAAGAAGAGACAATACTGTTCATTGTGGTTATTCTGAGATGCGGACTCCTGAGTGTTTTTGTACTTTTTTTCTTTTAGAGACTTAAAAATTTTTTAAGTCTTTATTTATTTGTTTATTTATTTAGAGAGACAGAGACAGAGACAGAGCAAGCAGAGGAGGGGCAAAGAGAGAGAGGCAGAGAGAGAGAATCCCAAGCAGGCTCCACGCTGCTAGCCTGGAACCTGATGTGGGGCTCGAACCCACGAACCGTGAGATCACGACCTGAGCTGAAATCAGGAGTCGGACACTTAACCGATGGAGCCACCCAGACGCCCCTATACCTTTTTTTTAATGTTTATTTATTCCTGCCAGAGAGAGAGAGACAGAGCACGAGTGGGGGAGGAGCAGAGAGAGAGGGAGACAGAATCCGAAGCAGGCTCCAGGCTCTGAGCAAGCGGTCAGCACAGAGCCAGACGCGGGGCTCGAACCCACAAGCCGGGAGATCAAGACCTGAGCCAAAGTCAGACGCTCAACCGACTGAGCCACCCAGGTGCCCCATATACCTTTTTTTTTCTTATTGACAGGTTACAATGTCTGATCGATGAATACAAATTATTTTGTGACCCCCAAGAAAGTAATGATTTGAATTTAAAGCATCCATCCATAATGATATAAGAGGCTGCTTCCCACCTGCATCTGAAACCCGGAACACTAGCAAAGCAGGGCTTTGGTGGCAACAAGTCCCAGCTCTGCCCCGTGGTGCTATTCTAGGACCTGGAGACATAAGGACCAACCGGGGATCCACTCACCTGGGACATGAGCGCTCAGGAGGAGGGGCACACCTTCGCTAGATAATGACTCTGAGGTTGCTACTGACGAGCACAGAGGCTCTGAAGGGAAGGGACTCCGGACCTCTGAGAGTGTGAGGCAAAGAAACCAGCTCAGACTTGGGGTGTGGACACCCCTTTCCCCTTGAGAAAGTGACAAGAGGCAAGAAGGAGGGGCCGGTGTTCCCCGGTGAAGGGCAAGCGTATCCCCGGGCTAACCTACAAGTGAACCACCCGGGGTTGGGAGAATGGACCACACAGCTCCCCAGGCGGAACTCTGGACTGTATCTCATCTTAGTTGCCCGAGTCCTCGGGGCAAAAGTCCTTTTCCTGTTCCACATGGGAAGAAAACAAAGAGTCGCTCGGCTTTTGCTTTGCTTGTGTTTTCTCCGAGCAAACGGTGAACCACCCCAGGCCCCGCTGTTCCTCCCAGGCTTCTGTCGTGGAGTTGGGCTCCCACCTTTCTGTTGGGACCAGCGAGAAGGTAAGAACAGGGCGGGGCCGCGCCGTCTGCTCTCGCTCTAAAGGTCCAGGCCTCGGCTGTAATGGCCTCAAGTGGAGCCAAGAGTCCATTCGAACCTGAGGGGGACGCTGGCCTTGCTTCACTGTACCTGCACCGTGAAGGAAGTTCTAAAAGGAAGCTCCTTTCAAGGGGATCCTCGCGAGGCAGGAGGGCTGGGCGTCCACGGGTGGGGGCTCCACAGGGCCCTGCAATTACCAGACTCACCTTCCAGAGCAGAACGGCCAGCAGCAGGAAGATGAGTATTCCCACCAGCAGACTTATGGCAATGATCCAGCCCACGACATAGCCACGGGGCTCCAGATTGTGCAAGGCTTCGAAGACCACCTAGGAGGCAGAGCAGAAGGGGGAATGATTTTCAAATGGAAGTGCCCATAGCGTGACAGAGCCCGGCCTGGGCTTGACGTTCGGAGCGAACTACGGAGGAGTCCAGACCGTTGTTACCGAAGACTGGACTCTGTTCAGTTCTCTCCTGGTTGTAGACCGATGGATTTTTCACCATCAGGGGGTGAAAAAGCCACTTGAAATCCAAGCCCCAGGTCTTGAGAGGGTTGTAACAACAACAAGCCTGACTTCAACATCATGAAGTGAACCTAAGTGTGGTGAAAGTCTCAGAAGACGCGGGCAACAGCAGCCTCCCGTGCGTTACGGTTTTGCGATGGAGGACGTGGGCGTGCCAGCTTCTTTCCAAGTGTTCCGCTCAACGTGTCGCTCAGCGCGAGCATTTGACGGATGCCACTTTCCCGACAGACTGTCACTCCCCAAGGGCCGGGACACCATCCGTCTCCGGTCTCATGGCAAAGCCTAGCACACTGGAGACCCTCACTCCTGAAGCTCCGGGCTCTGGTTTTCGGTGGGAATCGTGTGCGATCCCAGCCCGTGCCTCCGTGAGGCAAGTTTCCCCAAGTTTGATGGGAAGTCAGTGGTGTGCTGGAACGTGTGGGCATTTACACTGCAGAAACTGGGAGACAAGTCAGGGCCCCCCACCCGCCTGCCGCAGAACGGATTGCTTAACATGTATTGGCTCAACACTAACTGGCCCCTTTGGCTCTGCTCCAGCCCCACTGGGCACGGTGGGGTTTGGTTTTGTAGAATTCCAAGCATCCATTGTGTCCTCGCCGCATAGTAACTTTGCCCTAACGATCACTGCCCACTCAAACTCGCTGCAAAAGAGACAGAAGTCCCAGCTCCGGGCAGTCATCGTTTCCCTCGGCTGCCCAGCTGGCCCATCCCCGGGTCTTTGTCCACGCTGGGCCATCCCCTCCTTGGGGAGAGCCTGTCTGAACCTAGCTAGATGCTGGAGGCCGGCTGTGGCTTCCACCTTGCCTGGAAGCTTCACTAGTCATGGGAGCCCAGGGATTCCCCACTCAAGCTGCATGGGGTGATGGGGCACAGTACCTTACAGTGACCAGCACTGCTTATGGCCCCTTTTAGGGCCTGGCTCCCAGCTAACTCTTCCCCAACGCTCCTCTGTGTCTTGTAATCTCCTGTCCACGTTATACAACTACCCGATGAGGGATTCAACGCCCATTTTACAGAGGGGGACCATGGAGGCCCAGAGAGGACAAGTCTTTTTCTCTGGGCCAGGTAGCTGAAGTACAGAGTCAGGATTTGAACTCAGGTCCAGCCAACCCCAACCCCCCAGATCTGAGCTTGTCAACACTGCACCAGTGAGCGCCTAGATGACGGTGGCTCTTCTTAAAGACTACCTGTTGGTTAAATAGGTCATTTGTTGACGGTGCCCTGGTGATAAGAAAAGCAAAGGTGTGCATCTCGATCTCATTGCGTCCATTCCCACAGCTCGAGTAGGAGGGGAGGGGTGTGTGCTGGGGGGAGGGGCTGGATGGCCAGTCACGAGGCAGACAAGCTGCCATAGTTGCACCCATAGATGCTGAATCCAGAACCTCATCTCCAAGAAAATCAGGCAGAGCAGAGACCATCCCTTCCTACGTGGGGGCAAATGAAAGAAAACTGCCTACACACATAGTCATTCTGGGAACGGAAAGGAGTCCTCTTTGCTGTATTGTGCTCACTGGCTACGTGACCTTGGGCAAGGTACTTAACCTCTCTGAGTCCCCTTTCTCTCATCTGCAACATAGGGGTAAAACAGCACCTCTGCAGAGAATTCAAGGGGCTAAGACACACAGAGCCCCAAGCATGGCACCGGGCAGAACCCAGCTCTGACAAACAGAAGGTGATTTCTCCATCACTGCCGGCAGGGAGGTATTTTTGAGGTTGGGCATGGTTGGCTACTTTTCCATTTTTAAAAACTATTTACTGATGTCTAATATACACAGAGAAAAGTAAACACAACCCAAGCGCACAGCTCACTGAATTCTTATCCCACGCGTGTTAAATGCACAGGTGCAACCAGTACCCAGAATAAGAAACAGAATGGGACCAGAACCCCCGGAAGTCCCCTTTGCACGCCTTTCCGGCTAACCACCTCCCCATCACGGGTCACCGTGACCCTGACTTCTAAGGGCCTGGATTAGCTGCACCTGCTTTTGTCCTCAGTACACCTGGAATGGCACAGCGTCAACTCTGAAGTCTGCCATCACGCGCCCATCCGTTCAGACTAGAGATTCAGGTCTTTAAAGAAAGATTCACGCCCTTGGGTTCTTGCCCCTGAAAGGCTGTGGATTGAGTCACCCCCCACATTCAGAATCTCTCATGGCGTCTTGTACAGATGAGCCTTGAGGCACTATGGCCAACAGGTACGGTCTTAGACAGCCAAGATACCGCCCTCCGTTTCCTCCTCTGTGAAACGGGGGTCTGAGAGGGAAAATCAGATAGCGTTGTGAAAATTCCCAGCGCAGGGTCACGTAACATAAGTCTGCCGAACCTTCTCGTCAACAGAGGGTTGCTGAGACAGGCTGTGAGCTCAGGTCAGCTGTGGTCGAGCCCCTTGGATCACCCCGATGGCTTCTCAGGGACGCTGCCTGCCCTCCGCATCAGAAATCTGCGTCCTGGCAAAGCCATGCTGGAGATCTGGTTTTGTGGATACAGACACAGCTAAGAGTATCCACAGCAGTTTAGTCTAGCAAATTCCACAAGAATGCCCTGTCACTTCGCCGGAATGTGTGTTTAATCCTTTCTTATTTTTAGTGATGCTGTCCGTCTTCTTGGATGCATGTCTCGTGCTTTGGCAGAGCGGGTTCCCGTGCGTCAAGACTCTAATGAGCTCACGTGGGGGAGAAAATCAGAGCGTCCTGCAGCTTTAAGAAGTCACATCTCAGATAAAACCCCAAAGGAAGGCACAGCAGCCGGACTACAGCGGGGAGTCAACAAGCAGTGACCATGAAGCCTCGACTATACCACTAAAGAGCTGGTGATCCTGGTCACGCCCCTGGACCTCTCTACGTATCTTGTCTCTGTATTCTGTTGTTCCCATCCCCAGTCACTATTCCAGGTCAGGCCTGGTCTGATCTCATAGCACCCTTTCAGGGGCCCCGGAGAGGCCATCAGGGGTTGTCTTTTTTTTTTTTTTTTCAAATATTTATTTTAGGAGAAAGAGAGAGAGGGAGGGAAGAAGGGAGGGAGGGAGAGGGAGAAGAATGTGAGCAGGGGAGGGGCAGAGAGAGAGAGACACACACACACACACAGAATGTGAAGCAGGCTCCAGGCTCTGAGCTGTCAGCACAGAGCCTGATGCGGGGCTTGAACTCATGAGCTGTGAGATCATGACCTGAGCCAGAGTCAGCCACCCAGGTGCCCCAGGAGTTGTCTTCTTAAAATGCAGGTCTTATGTTGCTTCTCTGCTTACGCTATTGGTGACTTCTCTTTACGCTGAATACATATTCCAGGGTCCCAAGTTCTTTACAGTCTGGTCTCCTTCGTACCTTGCCAGCCCCTTGCCGGGCCATCATCCCCATCCTTGTTGGTTTGCATCATCTCGCCAGCCAGAACTGTGCTCTCCGGCCTCTGCAGGCTGCTTTGGCCGCCTGCAATGCCTTTCTGTTCTTGTCCATTTGACGAAATCCAATGTTGCTCATCTTAAAAGTATTCAGGGGCGCCTGGGCGGCTCACTTGGTTACGCTTCTGACTTTGGCTCAGGTCGTGATCCCACTTTGGGCTCCGTGCTGACAGGGTAGAACCTGCTTGAGATTCTCTCTCTCTCCCTCTCTCTCCGTCTCTCTCTGCCCCTCCCCCGCTCACATGCATATGTGCTCTCTCTCTCTCTCTCCTTGGTGATGCCAATGCCATTGGTCCATACTTGGAGCAGAAAGGGGCCAGGGAACGTTCCAGTCTACCATCAGAAGGACATGCAATCATCTTTTCACCTGATTTCCAAGTTTTAAATACTTTTGAAAATAGGATAATATCATGGAGAAATGACAAATGTTACAACATTAAGTGCAAAAAAAAAAAATCAAGATAGCAATTTAATATCTAGAAGACGTCAGCTTTGCAGAAACATGGTAGGAAGTTTTAAAAGTACACAGGTGCTTTTTTGAGATTATGGGGCTTTTTTTCCTTTTTTTCTGTTTTTCGCTCTTAAAACTTCTTTTTAACTCAGTGTTTTAAAGCCAAGTTGAAAAAAAAAAAAGGAAAAAGAGAGACTCTGCTCCTACATCTGCTGTTCCAAGAAACCTGACTTTTTGGCAGGATTAGTCATTCTTTGAGCTTTTGGAAACATTGCCATTTTCAGCCTCTGTTAGCAGAGAAGCCCTATTGTGGCATCTCCATGTACAAAACGGAAGAAAACGGAGGTTCTCTGGTTGTAGAGAAGGTAGGCAGCCCGAGCCCAGCCCGCTCGGCACCCCCTTCCTACGCCGTCCCTCCCTACCCCAGCCGCAGCAGGCCCTGAACCGGATCAAGGGACCCCCACGGCGCCACAGGACTTATTAAAACCTTAGCCGAGCAGTGCCGTCTCTTAGTCCTTATCACTCTGTAAGGTAACGACGCATCTTCCTGTTGACGGGCTCCAGCACCCTGTGAATTCCTACAGAACAAGGCTTCAAATGCACGTTCTCCAGCCACCTAAACCAGGATTGTGATTCATGGTGTGGTTCATGAATGCAATGTCCTCTCGGCTCTAACATCAGGTGGAGCATGGGTATAATTCAGTCTACAACAGAAGATGCTGGGGTTCGAAGCCGGACTCTCTGAGTGTTCTCTTCTCTACCTCAAAAATATATTTGCAAATGTTATTTCTCGGCGGGGAGTTCTGGCCATCCGTGCATCCATCTGCCCACCTACCCACACGCCCATCTGTCCATCCATTCATCTGTCTGTCCACCCCATCCATCCATCCATCTGTTTGTCTATGTAGCAGCTGCTACGTGCCGGGCACTTGTAGGGGGTCCTTGATGAATCAAGCAGATAGTGTTGTCCTCACGAAGCTTCTGGCTTTCAGAGAATACTGATCAATTAGACACATAGATGTGAAATTATAATTTTGGCCAGTGCCCCAAGGCAGAGGTTCATGGTTATAAAAGACTCTGAGATAGGCGTGGCAGTCAGAAAGAGTTCCTGGAGGAGCTGCTGGAGCTGAGAGCGATGAGTCAAAGAGAGGGGAGGGAACAGCATTCCAAAGAGAAGGAACAGCATATGCAAAACCCCTGTGGCCACAGGAAGCTTGGCAGGGGTGAGACAGGGCCAGCAGACAGCGGGGTCGGAGCAGGCAGAATGAACAAGGCGCCAAAGGAAGACGTTCAAGGTGAAGCTGGAGAGATAGGAAGGGCTGGAGGCTGGGTTAAGAATCATACGTTTTATCTTAAGAGAAACGGGAATCCGACGCAGGGTTTGGACCTGGGGAGGGATATGGTTCACAGTTTGCCAGGAGCACTTTGCTGAAAAACGGCGGTAGATGAGAAGGGAGAACTTCGCACGGGTGGGGGGGTTCAAGGAACAAACAGCCCTGGTAGCAGGGTTGCAGGGGAAGTGGTGCAGGGGAGATGTTGTGCTTCCAGCACGAAAGGAGGTGAGGAAAGAGGGGAAAAGATCTGCGGACGGTGGGGGGTCTGGTGGTGGAGGCCGGGAGACCCGAGGTGGCAGTTCTGCTCGGCAAGGGGGTGGCTGATGGCATAGCCGTGGATGAAAGCCGGGAGGCTCGTGTGCCGGACGTGAACTAATAATACGTAAGAGAAGGAGGGGCTTGAGGATTTGTCTCCACAGAGGCTTTGAGGAGGACGGACGTCAGGCCGGGGCAAGCGCGGGCCCACATCCTGGGTGTCCTACCGGCTGCTGGGGAGTTTCATGCATCTGAGGTTGGCGAGCCGGTGTCTGGGAACCTCCGGAAGCCAACTTCCGGTCTGAGGCAGCTGGCAAACCCGAATCCCAGGGCTGGCCTCGTTTCTGTGTTTCTAGAACCTTTCAAATTCCCACCACCGCAAGTAGGCCTCGTGTCACAGCTGGCAACGCTCAGGTCTCTGGGAGGCCTGAGGACATGACCACAACGGGGTGCGCCTGGCCCAGGCCCCTGCGGGACAAGGGTTTCCGGTGTTGAGAGGACGGTGCAGTCAGCACTACCCAAAGGGAGGTTCAACCTCAGACCCAGGTCGGCTGAAGGTCAATTACGACGGCAAGACGCTCTCTGCAGTCGACCTCACACACACCTCACAGAGCAGGAATTCGAGTAAGAGAAAAAGTGGAGGGGACGGAACATCTGGGACGATGAAATGACATTTCCACCTGCTTCTGATTACATCTAACAGCCAGCGAGGGGGTAGGCGAGGGGGGAGGAAATGTTCTCAGCAGAACCACGTCTTAAACTGCTCTCAGAACACAGCCCTCGGAAAGCACACCCGCTCAGGGGAGCAGGGAGACTTCTGGAGACCACATCAATGAACAGAAAATAAACGGCGCGTTTGGCGAGATCAGCATCGTACGTCTGTGCCGTGACAAACAGAGACGTCACCCGTGCCCGTGGCTGCCAGGTGCCGGGTGTCGGAGATGGCCTGCTCTGTTAGAGTTTGCAGAGGCGAGAGCTGGGCTGGTGCCATAATCCCTTTGTGGTTAATCATGGGCCGCGTCTGTTGGGAACGGGCTGAGTTCTCGACGCCGCGTTGAGAGGTTTTATAGCCACCACTGCTGATAATGCTCACAGCTGCTCTTTAGAGGACAGCTCATCCACCTCGGGCTATCCGGGCGAGGAGCTATGCATCTGGTGAGGGACCAGGCCTCACCAGGAAGAGCGCCAGCATCAACAGACCCCGGAGTCGGCACGTGATGTGCTGCTCGGGCCACCAGAGCCGAGGGTCGCTCCTGAAACAAAGGGCCAGCTGCTTACCACCCAGGACTGTGATCCCTACCACCTGCTCAGAATGGCCTTCCCACTGTGCGTGTGGGCGCGAGGCAACGGGCCAGCACAGGGCAGAGGAGCACAGGGGTAAGGAAGGCTCGGGGCCTGCAAATAGCCAGCCCCAGCAGCCCGTCCTGGCTCTTCAACCGACAAGCCGTGGCATCTCAGGGTGGAAGGTCTTTTCACCTCCTGGAGCCTCAGTTTCCCTTCCTGGGCTCACAGGGAGCACTTCCTTAATAAACTGGTTGCACACACACGCTCATCTCACGTTTGCTCCTTGAGAATCTAGCTTAGGACACCACACGACTTCCTGTGGCATGCCTGTCCTTCGCCCGTCCCTTAGAAGACTCCTTCGGCGCCTGCTCAGGGGTCGCTGTTTCTTCCCACGCAGCCCGCCCTAACCTCTTGAGCCGGGCATTCGCGGTACATAACCACACCGGGCTGCGAGCATGTCTGCGTGCCCTGTGTGTGCTGTGAAAGTCTTGAGGGTATAGAGTGATGCTGGTTCATACTTACTGGGGGTTCAACTCGTGTCTAGTGATAGAAGTTGATGGACCGGACGGCAGTCTTGTCCTAAAATACCACCTTTTGTAGCAGAACTCTCTAGAGTCCAGGGGTTCGGCATGGGGTACAGCGTCCACCAAGGGAAACGGAGAAGGGGGAAATGCCAGGCTCCCCACCCCTGAGGCAACTGAAGCGTATTTCAGCCTAGGAGTGGGTTCTGTTGTTTACAAAAATAACAACGATGATAGTGATCGCGATGATAACCAGAAATCATCGGTTTAGGATAAACTGACCAAGACTCTTGAGGATTTGGGGGAGGAAGAGGCTTATTCTTCATGTGGTTCAGCCTGTCCTTGGCCATCTCTTTATGCAGTAAGAGACACTATTTTTTTTTTTTATTAAAGAGCGAAAAAAAATTTTTTTAAATGTTTATTCATTTTTGAGAGACAGAGAGAGACAGAGCACAAGCAGGGATGGGGCAGAGAGAGAGGGAGACACAGAATCCGAAGCGGGCTCCAGGCTCCGAGTGGTCAGCACAGAGCCCAACGCGGGGCTCGAACTCACAGACCGTGAGATCGTGACCTGAGCTGAGGTTGGACGCTCAACCGACTGAGCCCCCCAGGCGCCCGAGTGAGAGCCACTATTAACTGAATGTCCATGTGGATGCACCAGGCAAGGGGCTTTGCATCAAGGAATCCTTTGATTCCTCCCAACCCTTTCGGACGGGCATCCCCTACACGTGACCACACAAATTGCCACATCTTTACTGATGTAAATCAACCTGTCTGCTTCCATCGCCTCTGCCACCATCACCTCTTGCCAGGTAATAGTCACAACCTTCTAACTAGCCTTCTTATTTCCACCTTTCCTTCCTCCAGTCCACTACCCATACAGTAGCCCGTGGTTTGTTGTTGTTTTTTTTTTTTTTTAATGTTTATTTATTTTTGAGAGAGACAGAGACAGAATGAGAGTGCGTTAGGGGCAGAGAGAGAGGGAGACACAGAATCTGAAGCAGGCTCCGGGCTCTGAGAGGTCAGCACAGAGCTCGACGTGGGGCTCGAACTCAAGAGCTGTGAGATCACGACCTGAGCCGAAGTTGGACGCTCAACCGACTGAGCCACCCAGACGCCCCGGAGCCTGTGGTTTTTAAAGAATACACAGCTGACCCTTGAACGACACAGGTTGAACTGCAGAGGTCCACTTACATGTGGATTTTTAAAAATAAATGCAGTGCAGTGCTGTGAATGTATTTTCTTTTCCTTATGATTTTCTTAATAACATTTTCTTTTCTCTAGCTTACTTTATACATAGTAAGGACACAGATATATAATACAGATTATTACATATCCGTATATAGGTATATAACACAGAGGACATAGTATATAATACGGATAACATACAAGTTACATGTTAATTGACTGCTTACGTTATCAGTAAGGCTTCTGGTCAATAGCAGGCTGTTAATAATTAAGTTTTGGTTAAATAAACGTTGAAAAAAAATTGTATTAAAAAAAAATTAAATAAACGTTGAAAAAAATTGTATTTTAAAAAAAAAAAAGGGGGCGCCTGGGTGGCGCAGTCGGTTAAGCGTCTGACTTCAGCCAGGTCACGATCTCGCGGTCCGGGAGTTCGAGCCCCGCGTCGGGCTCTGGGCTGACGGCTCAGAGCCTGGAGCCTGTTTCCGATTCTGTGTCTCCCTCTCTCTCTGCCCCTCCCCCGTTCATGCTCTGTCTCTCTCTGTCCCAAAAATAAATAAACGTTGAAAAAAAAAATTGTATTTAAAAAAAAATAGTTAAGTTTTGGGAGAGTCCAAAGTTCTACGTGGATTTCTGACAGCAACGGGGGTTGGTGCCCCTAACCCCTGTGTTGTTCAAAGGTCGACTGTGTATTAGATCATGCCATTCCCCTCTTCAAACAGAAGCTTTCATTGGCCTCCCTTCGCCACTGCCCCCTCTGGTGTTTCACGGTGCAGACCTGCCCGTGTGTTTCCCCACAGATGCGTTCACCCTTCCGCGGGCTCCTGCCACACTGGTCTTCGAGTTGTGAGCACAGCGGGCCGCTTGGGTGTTTAAGCAGCTCTCCCCCTGAGCTGGGGCGCTTCTCCCCATCCTTGGCAAGCCAATTCCTTCTCATTTTCTAGGTCTCACCTTCCTTGGAGAAAGACTCCCTGACTCCTTCAAGAGAAGGCATGTTGCTCCCAGGGGGCCCCTGGGAGGCTCGGTCAGTTCAGCGTCTGACTCTTGATTTTGCTCAGGTCATAATCTTGCAGTTCGTGAGATCAAGCCCCACATTGGGCTCTGCTGATAGCACTGAGCCTGCTTGGGATTCTCTCTCTACCTCTCTCTCCGCCCCTCCCCACTCATTCTCTCTCTCTCTCTCTCTCTCTCTCTCAAAATAAATAAACATTAAAAAAAAAAAAAGAAAAGAAAGCAGGTTGCTCCCATAGAACTAACCTCAATTTGTTGTTGTTGTTTAAAAAAATGTTTTTAGGCTTGTTTATTTTGAGAGAGAGAGAGCATGTGTGCACAAGCAGGGGAGGGGCAGAGAGAAAGGGAGAGAGAGAATCCCAAGCGGGCTCCACACTGTCAACGCAGAGCCCGACTCAGAGCGGCCTCAGTCTCATGAACAGTGAGATCGTGACCTGAGCCGAAATCAAGAGTCGGAAGCTGAACCAACTGAGCCACCCAGGCGTCCCAGAACTAACCTTAATTTGAAATGAAATCCTTCTTTGCTTCCCTGTTTACCATCCTCTGTCCCCTCAATCAGCCCTGGGAGGGCCGGGGCCACGCTTATTTTGTTCCCCATCGCATCCCTTGTGCCTGCCTAGTACGGTACCTGGCTCTTACCAAGGCCCCTGTAAATATTCATCAAATAAATAAGCAAATGTGACTATTAGGAAACAGGACTCATATTTTGGCAAACTTTGCTGGAATACTTCTCAATTTCTTATGGTTATAACTTAATTCTCACTTGTGGGGCTGGTGGGTGAGGAGTAGGACCGGTGGTGACCTTCCAATGACCCTCTTCTGCAACCTACATCTCAATGTAACTTGAGGTTCGAGGGGGAAAACTCTCTTGCCTCGTGGAACCTAATTTTAAGTGTAACTGGCCACGTAAATGGTAAAGTACAGGTCACAATCTACTCGGTGACTGTAAAAATTGTAAAGCTGGCATCAAGAAGCAGCACACCAAAAGGACCATAAGTGGCATCTTTGAGAATAGTCTCTGTTTACCACGTTAGGTGACGCCCGTCTGGTTGAGATGCCTCGGCTTGTGTCTTTGGTTGGGGGGCACTGGTCGTTTGCAGAACAAGGGAGGAGATCTCTAGGACGGAGAAAGCAGCTTTCCCGTGTTATGGATGAGGAAACTGAGGCTCACACAGCCTACCTGATCCCCAAAGTCACAGGGAGGGAGAAGGGCTGGAACCCGGGCTTTTCTGACTCCCGAGGGGAGATGCAGTCCTCTGCATTCACAGAAGACTGGCTTCTCGCAAGGGCTGAGCTTGGGAGTTGAATGGAAGTGGCTTCAGAGAAAATGAACTCTGCACTTGCTGCCCTGCTCAGTTAGTGCTTGGCTGGGCAGGTGACTTTAGAAGCGAAAGTGTGGCTGCAATGCTGAGGCTTCATTCTGGGGTCTGATTAGAACGAGAAGGGAAGGCCCCCTCTGGGGTGAGGACAGCCAGGTCCAGCCTGAAGGAGCTGGCTGGGCTCCCAGGCCACCTGGGCGGTTTTAACAGAGATACTTTAAAACAAGTCAACGATTTCCTTCCCATGCTGGAGACTTTGCTTTTGTCCAGGCCCTTTCACCCACAAAGGCTCAGTGACTTCCTGGGGGCCTGGCTGGCTGAGGCAGGGAGGGGGAAGGAGCCTCAGGCCGGGACGTGGTGTTCTTGCCTCAGTCACTGTGAGATGCCGGGCAAGTCATTTCTTCTTCCCAAGTGTCGGAGGTCCTTCGTTCACTAGAGGCAGAGGCTTAGTGGTTCTAACCGAGTTGGGGGGGGGGTACAAGGAAATCTCCAGGCACTTGTTAAAATTCTGACCCATCTGAAGGGGTGCTGAGGGCAGTGGGCTGCGTGAGGGAGGTGAACGCCCCAGTGTGGACAGATGGTTCCCATGCACCATGGCAGAAGGTGACGGGCCCCAAACGCCTGCCCTGTCAAATACGCAAGGAAGTATCACTCCTTCAAACATACTATTTCTTAAAAAAAGAAAGAAAGAAAGAAAGGCAAAAAAGCCCAAACACTCCTCAACCATCTTTGGACAAAGATTTTCACATTCTCTCATTAAGGCTGCAGATGGCCCGGGAAGTTACTACCAACAGAGTGGTCCAAATGACTGAACAAAGCGTGGCTCAGGTTAGCTGGCCTGATGCTAATCCTCAGGATAAGAGAAGCCCACGAGAGGGGACAACTGTCACTTCTTAGCAGCCCTGTATTGACCCCCTCCCTCCCTTCTAGTGCTGGGGAATCCTCCTCTGTGTAAGTCTCAGGGCAATGGTGTCACAGAGATGCTAGGGGTTTGCTTTCCCTGGGGTGTGGTCTCCCGGCGACAGGGACCCAACCTCGGGCAGTGAGAGGCTCCCCACTGACTCTAGAGCCAGAGGCTGAGAGAAGCCAGGGACAGCTGTGTCCAAAGCACCACGTGCACTCTTCCCATGGCCTGAGCCCGTGGTCCTGGCTCCTCAGGTTTCTGGACTCCTCTCCTGCCCTCAGCCTGGTTCTCCAGACTTCCTGGCAATGCTGAGAGCTGCCATATATCCTTCGCACCCATTCTGACTCTGCCAAAAAGAGAATCAGTCCTCCCCGCTTGCTCCTAAGATCTTAGCCCAGTATACACTCCACATGGCAATGACTTCTTCACCTGTGGATTTATGTCTGTATCCTATTTTCTTCAGCTGGAAAATATCAAGAAAATCGGTGTGCTATGTAATTCATACAAGCTTCTCATCCAGCCTGAGAAGGGGGTTGGGGATGGTGGCTCGCAGTAGCAAAGCTGATTCTCCAGATTCTTGGTTTGTCCTGGGGGAGTTTCTAGCCTCAGTTGTTGGCAAATCTCCCTGAAAAGTGAGAAGGGCCAGGTCGGGGCGCCTGGGTGGCTCAGTCGGTTAAGCAGCTGATTTCGGGTCAGGTCACGATCTCACAGTTTGTGAGTTTGAGCCCGGCATCGGGCTCTGTGCTGAAAGGGTGGAGCCTGCTTGTGATTCCGTCTCCCTCGCTCTGTGCCCCTCCCCTGCTTGCTCTCTCTCTCAAAAATAAATAAAAATAAACTTAAAAAAAAAAAGGGCTGGGTTGAACAGAATAGGAAATTCAGCATACTACTGGCACTTGGAAACCAGTACAGAATATAACACGACAGATCTCACCTGGAGCTCTCAGGTTTGGGTCTGTACAGGTGAGCTTGATGGGGCTGGTCTTAGACACCCCCCCCCGAAAGTACCCTCCAGATCTATTTATTAATAAACATTCAAAAATTGATCACATATTTCTAGTTATTCACTCAAATGCTTTGTAAAGCACTCAGACCATAGCATAAAAAGAAAAGATCCAGAGAGTCCCAGGAAAATCACTTGATTTCCCGATTGGGGAAATTTACCACGGTATACACATTATGTGGTTACAAATCAGATTATTTCCCCTTCTCACCCACACCCTGCTCCTTACCAGCTGAAAGGACACTTCCTGTTCATTCCAAGGCCATCAGAATTTGGTATCTAATCTAAAATCTTGTGAAACTTTGCCCGGTTTAAATTTGGTGGCTAGCCTCCATGGAAATTTCCCCTCAAATAGATAGCTGACAGAGAGCCAGGCCTTCAGAAGACTCATGCAGGGAAGAACGTGTTTGTTCTAAAAAAGTAAACCTTCCTACTCAGAAAAGACTTTTTTTTTTTCCTGCCAGGAAAGTTGAGAACAGACTGTAGGACTTCATCTAGCTCATGGGTTGAAAGGCAAAGTCCTGGAAAGGAGGGAGAAGGCGACATTGTAGGATTCTGATGGGTCAGTGCTAAAGAAAAATCATTGGAAGTGAGAGCTTCTTTCACAGAGCTCTTGATAATGAAAATATCACCATAGTGCTCAAAATGGAACAGTAGTTAATGGAAGTGGCATTTTGGGGGCATACAGATGACTCAGAAGGCCAACAATGGGATGTTAAGCAATGTCCTCCCGGATCCCATAGCTCAGTGTTCTCACTGAGGGCGATGTGCCCAGTCAATTGGTTTTTCATCTACATGAGGGATTCCACCTGTAGGAAACCTGCTAAATCACATCCCTTAGCTCTCAAGCGGGAACACCGTGGTCTACTCAAACATTCCAAACCTCGCATGTTGGGCTATAAAACTTTTTAACCAGACCTATGACAATGAGCGATGAACCAGTCTCCTTCACTTCTCAGGCGAGGGTCTGAATTAGCAGTGAAATGGCCAGAAGGCGGTGAGGAGAAGGCAAAAGCCAGCTCCAAACACCTGATCTGCTGGAAAAACTCGCCCTAGAGGGTGAGAGATGCCAGTGCCATTCCAAGTCACCCTTTTTGGTTCCTGTTATTAAAATTAGTCCCTGGACAATTTCTCCGAGTGAACAGAGGAGTCCAGCTCTGCACCTGGCCGCCCTTGCCCACACTGAGCATGGTATGCCCAAGCCCTGGTGCAGCTCTGATAACCCTCCCCCATTCCCAGATTCACCTTCGTTCCGCACTAGCTGGTGCTCTTGGCTCTTGCTCACCACACACAGGAGCGGGACTGAGGTTTCGTTGCAGTCCCCAGAGACTTATTTTTTTTTTCAGGGTCTTACACGAATGGGCTTTGGGCCGATTCATATCCTAACACTGAGACACGTGGTGCTCCTATTGTTGTTGCAAAATAAGTTAACAGCCTTTTCTTTGCAGGTACACTACCTCTATGACTTTATCACATTTGTAAATTTGTCACGGCAACGCCGACCCCTCCAAGAGTCCCTTGGGAGGAGGTGAATTCCAGGGAAGTAGATGCAAAAAGGTAGGGTCACTGCCTAGCTCGGTGGCAAAACCCGTTCGCAGGCTGCTGTCTCGACCCTTTCTATCTGCCCAGGATGTGAGAGTGAGTGTCAAGAATGCACCTCCCCTCCCGACCCCTGAAAACCCGTAAAAGGCAGCACAATCCCAAGGCCACACTTCCCCTCCAGCCTCCCCCACACCCCCACATCCACGCCTCCCGCTGCCGCACCCTCCCGTGTCTCTGAAGCTTGCATCCCCTGCACTTTAGGCAGGACAAGGGGGCAGAGAGTGAAAGAAGGTTGGAGGGCTTAGAAATTTGGATGTGACCTCTTTAAAGTTATTCAAACCACTTGTTTTTAAGGCGCCTAGTGTTTATCCATGGAGCAATATGATTGGGGAGGCAGATGAGGTTTCAGGGAAAGGTCTGAGAAAGATAAAAATAGTCCTGGCTTTCAGAGTGGAAATCCAAGCCCTGTCAAGGGTACTTCCAGACTATTTTTCCTTGAGCTGGTCATAGCAGAGAGCTTTCACATAATGATGGCACAGTAAAGAACAATGCTATCACAAGAGCCGACCGCAGCAGTTCTCCGTGGGGGCCTGGGAGCCAAGGCAGGCATGGTCTTGGGTCTACCGCAAAGCCAACATCTTGGCTCAGAGACTGTCTTTACCCTCAAATTCTAGCACCAAGCCACCCAGATTCCCCCACCCTCCCAAGAGGGCTGTTCTAAGGCTGGCTGACTCACCGTCATCTCTTCTGGGTTCCCATTGGCTATCTCCACCACCCTCAGGGCAGCATCCACCTTGACCTTGGCACGGGTCATGAACTGGATGACAGATGAACTGTCCTGTGGAGGAAACAACACAACTCAGTGACACATTTTTCAGTGACAACGGCTGGGCCTCAAAGTAGCAGGAAGAACTGAATTCCAAGATTCCATGTGGGCCGGACGAAAATTTTATCCCTGAACTAGGTACCTCCCCATTCCAGGCACCCACGTAAACAGAGGTTTCCAGTCTGCCTCTCGAGAATTCTTTCATACTATGGCGGATGCTGAAAAGCTGAAGTTTTGCCAGTCATCAATACATGCAAGCTTGTGCGCTATGGTTTCCAAGCGGTAAGAGCCAGATATTTGGACGTTGATATTGACATACTCACAAAGAGTAGAAAATAAATAAAGCTGCTTAACTGTGTACAACAAATCCAGGCCTGGCATTCCATGGAAGGCATCTGATTTATATTTCTCAAGCATCTTCCTGCTCTGACCACAACCCTCAAACCCTTCACATGAGTTACTTTTAACTCTTTCTTTACCCTTCAATGAGGCTGTCTGGGGGTCAAAACCATTTAACATGGAGAGAGGAGGCTGGATGGGGTGATGAGACAGGGACACATCTAGCTTATAAATCAGGCCATGGCTTGAGGAGTAAGGAGACTGGGCGGGGGGGCGTGGGCACATCTAAGACTCAGGAAGAGCCCACCAGCAGTGGCCTTGATGTGGGCTCAGATCCACAGAATGAGAAAATGGCCACCAGGCAGGGATGGGGTTGGGATCTGGAAAGAGGGCAAAACTGCGGCTCAGGGAAGGGTCAGCACCTTGAGCCAGTGGTACAGACAGTGCTACCTTGACTGTGGGTGGAGGACCAGCCTGGCTTCCGGTGAGGAAGCAGGACAGGCGGGCAACTGGAACATTCGGCAGCCCACCTGTGGGGGTGGCTGGGGCTCTGCCAGCGAGGTGACTTGCAGTAGACCCACCCACACTTCCTCAGTCTGCCTGCCACACAAGGAGGTACGTATCAGATGCCAGCTCTGACCCACTTCTGGTAAAACCTACCCCCCCCCCCCCGAAAGTGAAAGCAGAGGACCCTCTCAGAGAAAACAGTTCCCTCTGCTCATCTCTGCCAAAGAAACCACAAAGACCCTCCCGGGAGGGCACACGGGGAGGCCACTTTGCCTGCTTCACCTGGGAGGTATGCGCTAATTATTGTCCCTTTTTTTTAAACGGCAGCGAAACCGATTTTCAATGCTTCTGGGAAGCTTGTCACGCAAACGAACCGCTCCCGTCAGCTCTCCTCTAGCAGTAAATACTTCTGTGTGCGAATAATCTTTTACCAATTTAACAGTTTCGTAAATGTGTGGTTTATTCGCAACCTTGACTAATCGTCACTGTGGATCCTCATAATCACAAGGATAATAACAAACGATGGTGGTAATTGTCAGAGTTAAAGGCGGGGCAGATGAACAGCCCGCCCCAGGACAGGCCTCCCTGTGGCTGGAGAAGGGCACTTTCAGAGCAGTCTGAATCCTCTGATAATTTAAAAAGTCAGACCCTGCATTTCAAAGGAAAACTAGTTAAGATCAAAACAATAAAACCTCAAATTCCCTTGTCTGGGGCTGGACCTTGAGGTCAAAGGAAAATAAACACAACTGGAGGCCCAGGCCAACCTCAAGGCTGGAGCGGCTCCATACCCTTAGGGAGGCCAGAGGGCTCTGGGGCGCCTCGTCTGGTGCTCACTCCCCAAGGGAGGTCATGGCTGGCTTCAGGGGACTGACTTTCTGCGTTTCAAGCTCTAGGAGCAGCTGGGGACCCATCTGGTTCCAGGGACCCATCTGGTTCCAGGGCAGCCTCATTTTAGGCTCTCCTCTGCACCTGAAATTTCTGGCTTCTGCAGAAAGGGCACTTTCAGGGAGACTGATCATTCAGCACCCACACACGACACCCCACGGCTGTCTCTCAGGGCACAGACTGGACTTGGATGGTCCTTGGGAACGGCGGTCAGTGGGACATGATCCTTGGCAAAGGGTTACCACTGGCCACTGACAGGGAGAGTCACGCAGAAGGCCAGGCCACTGAGCCGTATACACAAGAAAGGCCTGAGGCCTTGCAATTCAATTAAGGACAAATGACGGAGTGCAAGCGGCAAACATCTGGGTTGAGGGTGCAGGAGGAATCAGATTGGCTTCCCCCCTGCCGTCCGTGCCCGGATCAGGGCTTCGTCGACAGTGACGAGTGTGGCGTGGGGAATAAAACTGTCACCGGGGCCATTTGTCAAGAAGACGAACGGGACAGGTAAGTATACGGAAGCCTAATCTTTCAGCCTGACCCAGGAGACCCACGCTGGGAAGGTACTTCCTGCGATGCGGGGCTTCCAGACACGCTTCCGGAATCACAGGACGGCCACTGGGACTCTAGCTTTCGCCTGGTCCTCTCCCAACGCTGTCCCTTTTCTTTTCTTTTTTTTTGTAATTTGTTGATTTTTGAGAGAGTGAGTGGGGGAGGGGCAGAGATGGAGGGGGAGAGAGAGGGAGGGAGGGAGGAAGGAGAGGGAGAGAGAGAGAGAGAAAATGAATGAATCCCAAGCAGGCTGCCCATTGACAAGCGCAGAGTCTGAGGCGGGGCTTGAACTCACAAACCATGAGATCAGGACCTGAGCCAAAACCAAGAGTCAGATGCTTAACCCACTGAGCCACCCGGGTGCTGTCCCCCACCCCCCAACGCTGTCCTTTTTTAAGGGAGAGGAGCAACAGGGAAACACTGCCGGGAGAGCCCAACTTGCCCCAAACTAGTTTCCCTGCAAAGGAAACCAAGGAAAAGAGAATTGTGCGCAGCTCTCCCTGGGCGTGTGGGGGCCGCACCAGTCACAGATGGAAAAGTGGGCGAAACATCTTGAATCTCTCGTGCCTGTGACTTCTCAGGTCAGCATGCTACTGCCATGCCTAATTTAAAACTAACATTGGGATGACTTTTCTAAAGATATTCATTCAGGTTTATACCGACTAACACACACAGTTTTTCCAGAGGAAAATAAATAGAATCTCTGTAGCTAACACGCATATTTTATTTTATCTTCCCAAGTGATTCTTTTAAAAGCAGCTGGTTGGCTGTGGCCTTTCATACTCCACAGCTCTTATGTTAAAATAAATCGAAGGGAATTTGTATGATATTTTTAGAGAACCGCTAATTCACTGACTGAGGTATTTTTAAATGAGCCACTTTTGATAAACTCATAATAGCAAAGTGACCTGAAGATCAAAAGTTGGACTTCCCTGAAATAAAGTGTCATCTAAACAAAGGACTGGCAAACTACCACCCATGGGTCAAATCTGGCCCTTTGCCTGTTCTTGTAAATAAAGTTTTATTGGAACACAGCCATGCCCATTCATCTGAGTATTGTCTATGGCTGCTTTCACAAGACAATGGCCAAGTTGAGCTGTGACAAAAGACTGTGTGGCCTGAAAAGCCAGAAATATTTACAACTGCCCTGTCACAGAAAAGGTGTGCTGACCCCTGATCTAGCATGGGAGCTTGTCAGAACGACAGAATCTCAGACTCAGCCCCCAGGAATCTGCATTTTAACAAGGTCTCCAGGGGATTCTGATGCAAGCTGAAGTCGGGAGAAACTTAAATGTGCAAAACAAAACACCCGGGGAGCTTATTAAACTGAAGGATGCTGGTTCAGGAAGCCTGGGACGGAGCCCAAGATTCTGCATGTCTTTTCATTTTTCTTTTTAATTCCACATTTCTAACAAGATCCCAAGTGCTGCTGATACTGTTGGTCCTCAGACCGCATGTAGAATAGCAAGGGTCTAGTGGCCCCCACCCCGACCCCAGCATCTTCCTGCAGCGAATTACCAATGGCACTGGCCAGAAACGTTTTAAAAGGGGCAGGCAGTGTTTCATGAGAAAACCTACTCCAAGGCTTTTCTTTTTAAAATCTCTTTTTTTCATTGCTAAATAAAACTGTTTTATTTTATTTTTTTAAGTATAATTTATTGTCAAGTTAGCTAGCATACAGCGTATTCATACTGGATATCACTATACCTAATAATAATACCAATGTTTAAAAGAATTTTTTTTAATGTTTTACTTAAAAAAAATTTTTTTTACATTTATTTATTTTTGAGAGACAGGGAGAGACAGAGTGTGAGCAGGGGAGGGACAGAGAGAGAGGGAGACACAGAATCCGAAGCAGGCTCCAGGCTCTGAGCTGTCGGCACGGAGCCCGACGCGGGGCTCGAACTCACGGACCGTGAGATCATGACCTGAGCCAAAGTTGGACACTTAACCCACTGAGCCACCCAGGCGCCCCTATAATACCAATGCTTTTAAATGAACCGAAGGGCATTACCTTCTTCAATATTTCTGTGTTCAGCAGCATGTAAATGTCTATAGTACGACTTTCTTCTTTAGCAAGCGCGCTAAGGTTACAGTGCATTGTTAGGCAAGAGATTCCTGGTTTTTCACAGTCCTGAGAAGAGAAATCAGAGAACTTTCTTTCAAACGGTATTAAGAACAAAGACAAATGCGCAGCAGTTTATGGAGCAGAGGGCTCCATGAGCTTCTATTCTGGTGACTAAAACAATCCTAGGCAGAGAATTCCAAAGGAAGATCGTAATCATTTCCTTCTTGCCACCAGAGGGCAGTGGAGGGATTTCCTGCCCCTGCGGGCACCAGAACACGGCTTCAGGTCAAGCAAATGGGAAAAAGCCACTCACTGGTTTACACTACCCAAAAACTGGATTTCACAGGGACAGATGACTGTTTTCAAAAAGACACACATCTACGTATTCCAAAAGAATTTTTCTTCTCAGTTTTGAACACAGGATGTTATTTCCTGCATTATGTGATCTCTGCCTGTGCAGTTGGCAAACACACTTTCGTGCTCCTTTTCCAGGCAGAGCAAATTAGAAGGCTCAGAAGTCATATCATGACTCAAGAAAACACAGGAGGAAAGAAAAGCACGTTTGACCAAGAAAACACGCGAACCACCAACAGACACCTAAATTCCAAATGTAAGTTACAAAAGAGGAACTCTTCTCTTTCGTATGGTAGAATCCAAAACGCACACACCTTCCGGCATGATGTTTCGTGGCTGGGGAAAAACTGCCAGCCGCACACAGAGTTGTGTCTGTCAAACAACGAGACATCACTATACCTAATCATGCTAAGGGCTTTTAAAAATAGTTGTATCATCAGCACTAGGTAAGTTAAAAACAAAACAAAAAACAAACCAAAAGAACCCATAGTGCAAGAGGCAAACAGTCCTCCTTTTTTTTTTTTTTTTAGGAAAAAAGAGAAAAAGAAAAGTGAGATGTGCCCATCCTGAAATAATACGCTAAAGAGATATAACCAAATATATGGGGAAAGGAGGCTTGGGGAAGGCATATAACTGTATCTTCAATACCTTCACTTAAAAAAAAAATGGAGGTATCACTTACATAGAGTAGATGGAATAAATCTTAAGGGTCCCCCTTGATATATTTTTCATGTTTATACCCAGATCAAGGTGTGGAATAATTCTGGTACTGAAGCAGGTTCCCTCATGCCCTCTCCTGTTGACGTTCCTTCAAATGGAACCACTATCCTGAACTTCATTACTATTGCTAGCCTTGGTTTTTCTGAACTTCCTATAAGTGAAATATTATACTATGTGTGCTTTGGCTCCAGCTTTTTTCAGGCATTATTATGTCTGTGAAATTCGTTCCTGTTGTGGCGTGGGGTAGTGCTTTTCACTGCTCTGTAATATTCCCGCATGTGGGGCTACACCACAATTGTTTACCCATTCTCCTGTTGATGGGGATCTGGACTGTTCCCAGCTTTGAGCTCTAAGAAGATTGCTGTCAACCTTCTTATCCATGTCTTTTAGGGCACATAAGTACACATTTCTCTTGGGGGTCTACCTCAGAGTGGAACTGCTGGGTCGCGGGATATGGAGATGTTTAGTTTTAGTGGAGACTGCCCAGGAGTTTTCCCAAGTGGTTGTAGAACCATCAGTCTTGATTAGACTCATACTCGTTGGAGAAATGTTTTACTTTGTGCTTGGTGGGTTGCAAGGGTTTTCCCTTTGCCAGGCAATGGAATTTGGAATGTAAATTTAACACTTTGATTGAAACCTCAGGCTGAAAAATAGGACTTGACCACAGTCCTTGTGACTCTAGACGTCAATTGATCAAAACCAGATTTGGAAAATAATAAATGCCAAATAGAAAACTAGTCTATCTCCTACTCGCCTTCCTCGTGAGGACCACCCATGTTAACCCAACCAGTGAGCAAATTCTTACCAAGACTTTTCTTCCAGACTTTGTGAAAAAGGCAAATATCGTATGGAAGATATTTTCTTGCTCTTGAGGGATGATGCAGGGGGTTGGGTTTTTTTGGAAAGAACAGTTTCCCTTCTCTTGGCCCACCTGAAAGGGAAAAGAAATCTGTCACAGTGGTCCATCCCAAGAATGAATTATGAACCTGGAATCCCTTACTGCAAAGTCATCCCTTCCCCCTTGACCATCCTCCAGCGGACAATATTGCTGCAAAGCTGAAGGGTGAAAGTAGTACCATCAACGAGACCAGATAATCCGAAGTCCCTAAATAATTGAGATGAGATGGCACGCAACATGCGAATGAAATGTCACTAGGAGACGGTAAGACTTAAGGAACAAAATAAACCTTATACTTCATGGTTTCCAAAGCACATTTATAAGCATCCCGGTAGCTACTCCTGGAGATGAGCTTTCACGCTCCTTGTCTGGAGGAGGAAAATGAGACTCAAGTTAAGTCCTTGCCAGCAATCACAGAGTCTAGAACCCAGGTTTTGAACCCAGGTCTTCTAAGACCAAGCATTCATGCATGGTCCACTGCCAGAGGTTTTCAAACTGTGTTCCACAGAATACCTAGGGTGCTATCAACCCCCCTTAGTCATCTCCCTAGAGAGGAGAAGAGGCATCCAGCAGGACTTCTCTGGGCCCCTTTCTCTGCTCCAACTAGAGAATGACCTATAACGTCATTTAAAATCAGAGTTCTGTGGGGCTCCTGGGCGGTTCAGTCGGTTGAGCGTCCGACTTTGGCTCAGGTCATGATCTCACGGTTCGTGAGTTCGAGCCCCACGTCAGGCTCTGTGCTGACAGCTCGGAGCCTGGAGCCTGCTTTGGATTCTGTGTCTCCCTCTCCCTCTCCCTCTGCCCCTCCCCTGCTCGGCCCTGTCTCTCTCTCTCTCTCAAAACTCAACATTAAAAAAATTTTAAAAACAAAACAAAAAACAAACCGAAACAACAGCGTAAGCCTTCCATGGTGGTTTCTTTAAGAATAACACTATTTTTGATGCCTAAATTGAGGATATGGTGAAAAAAACAGACTTCTTTACATACATCATTACATAACCCTGCTTGTCGCTGAAGACCGGACATAACTTAAGGTCAAGTTGTAAAATTTGTAATTAGTGATTCATAATTTAGGACTGCGTTTATAATCCCTTTTCTAACCAGAATCATCTGTTTAAATCAAACTCTCTCATTTTTTTTTTAAATTTTTTTTTTCAACGTTTATTTATTTTTGGGACAGAGAGAGACAGAGCATGAACGGGGGAGGGGCAGAGAGAGAGGGAGACACAGAATCGGAAACAGGCTCCAGGCTCTGAGCCATCAGCCCAGAGACTGACGCAGGGCTCGAACTCATGGACCGCGAGATCGTGACCTGGCTGAAGTCGGATGCTTAACCGACTGCACCACCCAGGCGCCCCAAAACTCTCTCATTTTTAAAGCTCCTAAGGAAAATATAGTGTGTCTGAATTTATTCAAGAATGTTTCAGGGGTGCCTGGGTGGCTCAGTCGCTTGAGCATCTGACTCTTGGTTTCAGCCCAGGTCACGATCTCATGGTTCGTGGGTTTAAGCCCCACATCCAGCTCTTTGCTGACAGTGCTGAGGCTGCTTGAGATTCTCTCTCTCTCCCTCTATCTCTGCCCCTCCCCCCCCAAATAAACATTAAAAAAGAAAAAAGAATGTTTCAACTTCCCATTCACAGTAGGGAGCAAAACTTAACATTTTTACATCAAGAAACTTCTAACTTAAGCCAACAGTGCTCATCTTTTAATAACAAACTATAGAATAAGATCCCCAAATTTGCTGCATTAATCTCGATTTTATCTTTGGTGTAAACACATATACCAGGATTTACTATAATATATCTGAAAACAAATAAGATGGTCTAGTTCCTCCAATTCATTATTACAAAAGAGTGTGCTGCCTTTACAAATCTCTCCTAGTTTAGGACTTCTTATTCTTTAAGAATATCTCATAATTTGGTACGGTCTCAATTACTTTGTTTGAACCACAGAATCTGGGAAGATACATCAGCCTGATTCAGTCTCAACCAGCCCTGGTTTTGGCTGCTTTTCGAGGTCACCAGAGGGGATTAATGGGAAGAAAGCAATGGGATTTAACACAGATTTGGGAATTATTCTTCGGAGCGAGTATGGCAACCTGCGATAACTATTTGAAAGTCCCTTTTAGAAAGCAAAACACAGGTCCCTGATGTAGTGAGGATCACGAATAATCACGAGACAAATGCGAAAAACCGTTGCAATGTTATGGAAATGGGCATTCATGGTTTGCAAAAAAAATTTCAATAAGAAGCTTGGATTGAAAATGTACTGCATTCCCCGGGGCATCCGGCTGGCTCAGTCACTAGGGCATGCAGCTCTTGATCTCGGGTTCGCCAGTTTGAGCCCCATGTTGGGTGTAGAGATTACTTAAAAATAAAGTCTTTGAGGGACGCCTGGGTGGCTTAGTTGGTTAAGCATTAGACTCGGTTTGGGCTCAGGTCATGATCTCATGGTTCGTGAGTTTGAGCCCTGCACGGGGGATTCTCTCTTCCTCTTTCTCTGCCCCGCCTGTGCTCAAACGCACACGTGTGTGCTCTCTCTCTCTCAGAAATAAACATTTAAAAAAATTTTAAAAAGTGGCTTTGTCATGATATATGCTGATGTCAAAGGATGTATGTGTGCATAAAACCATTTTGTGAGATGTGCAAATGGGAAGAATAATGTAAGTTGACATATTATTCTTAACGTAATTTTAAGAATGCAACTGCGTAGTTAGGTTAAATATCGTGAGTCGAAGTTATTTAATTCGCGTTTCTAACTTCTTTTATTGAGGTAAAATTTATATTCACTAACACGCACGGATCTTCAGAGTGTAGTTTGATGAATTCTGACAAATGAAGTCACCCACATCACCACCGCCCCAGTGAAGGTACAATCTGTCTCTCATTCCAGAAAGTTCCCTCCTGCCTCTTTCCAGTCCAGTCCCATCCCCCACCTCCAAGGCAACCCCATTTCTGATTCCTATTAAGCTGGCCCAAAGAAGTGTTGAATGCACCTCATTAGGGAAGCGGGGTATTGTGTTATCTGGGGGTTGCCCTCTATTTAGGCACGGAGGGCACACGGTGGGTGGATGGAACGCATTTCGTTCACTGAGCATTTGAGAATTTGCATGTGTTGTGCTCATGTTCCTAATTCCACTCGTTTCTCATTCTGAAGCATCCTCCACTTAACCTGTTAGTCTTCTGGAGCGGACATTCGCGGAAAGGTCACTTCGAAAACCGGTCCTGCTGCAGCCCCGGGGCGCCTGCATGCCTCTGCTGAGAGGGCGGGGCCTGGCCACACAAACACTTTGGTCTGGGTTTAGAGACACGGAATCTCTGAGTCTTGTGCGATGCATTTGTCCCCGATCGAAATCAGGCGTGGAGGCAGAGTTCCTCCTGGCTCTGCGAATTGGTGCTTTGGGTCTCTAGGCTGGGAGAGGAAGGGCAGGAACAGAGCCCCAGACCAGCCAAGTTGGCTACCCTTGGGTGCAAGGAGCCCGGCACTGTGAATACCCCCAAACAGGAGGAAGCCGGGAGGCAGGGCGAGGGGGTGAGCACCAGCCGAAGCCTCAGCGCTCAGCCTTGGGCGGCCTGCGAACAGGGTGCCGACAGCGATGCGATGTGACCCCGTGTGACGTCTGATCTGGCCCAGGGGAATGTGGAGAAGGGAAGTGGAGACTGAGTCTGTGTTGAATGAAAATCTCAGCCAGTTGTGCTCCCGACTGTGGTTACACGGGAATCACTTCAATTGGGGAAAATGACATTTTTCGGGGAGGTTCAGGGTGGTCCTCGTTCAAAGGGAGATCGAAGGTTGCTTGGTGCTCTAATGGGTCTGATTCCGATCGCCTAATCCTGTTGCCGATGTGCAGATGTTCCCTCAGCTAGAACTGAGCAACCCAGTCCCTGTCCGGGTCGTGGAAGGGCAGGATTTTTCTATGTTGGGTAGGTTCGTATGCAACAGCCACGACACTACCTAACACGTGTGCAGGCTCTGAGTGCTTTACACACATTAGCGCGTGCAGTCCTTGCCCTGGGAGGTGAGTGCTATTACCATCCCCGTTTTGCAGATGGAGAAACTGAGAGGCAAGGGGAGGCCGGAGGTCCGCCTGAGGTCTCTCGGCTGGCAGGCCATCAAGCTCCAGAACCGGTACTTATAACATGTCCCTGCCTCTCAGGTACAGAGGAGGCTGGGGCTGGGGTGGCAGTCATGCACAGGCACAGGTGGGGGGAAAACCAGACCTTCCTGTTCCTCCCTTGATCAAGAAGAAGAACACACTAGCTCAAAGTCTGGGAGGCCCAGAACCCTTCATCCTGACCCATTTCTGCCACTGGGGCCAAAGACTGACTCCTGGCCAGAGTGTGGGAGATAAAAGCGTCTGTTGGCTGAGAGGCCAGGCTTCTCCATGCTGTCTCGGCCTGGAAGGGGAACAGAGCATCCTGGAATGTGGTTTCTGGGAGGCAGCTTGGAGATCACGCCGTCCCTTGGCCTCAGCTGACAGATAAGGAACCACAGGCCCTGAGTTCCAGGACTTGTCCAGGTCATGTGACTGGCTGTTGGCGGCAAGAAGCACCCAGTGAAGGCCCAGAGGGCCTTGGGGGGCACTCGACAGCCCCGGGCGTTGGCCCGAGCTCTGCCTGCTAACAGCTGCCCGTTCGAGTCCCCGGGGTCTCAGCGTCCTTGTGTTCAATTAGGGTGGTCGCCTAGGTGGTCACTAAGGTTGTCTTCACCTGCTTATTCCATACTTTGAGGACCACCCGTGCCTTTTGTAAGAGCAGGGGGCCACCTGATCTCACGTCATGTAGGTAAGCAATTGCCGACATCCCCTACTCCCAGCTTGGTTGTAAACACCTTCTTTGCATACTTTTTTTAAAATGTATTTTGAGAGGTGGGGGGAGGGACAGAGAGAGAGAGAGGGAGGGAGGGAGAGAGAGAACCCCAAGCAGGCTCAGCGCTGTCAGCCCAGAGCCTGACACAGGGCTCGAACTCATGACCATGAGACTGTGACCTGAGCTGAGATCGAGAGTCGGACGCTTACCAACTGAGCCACCCAGGTGCTCCCTCGCCACTTCTTTGCTTAAAATCAAAGGGAAACGCTGTTTTCTTCCTGCGTTGCAGACAATCCAAACACCACGGCGCTCGTGTCCAACAGATTCATTTCTGTGGCTGGCCAAGGACTCTGTGGCCATTGCCCTCTGCTCGTCCCTGCCCACTCAATTCTCATCTATTTTCCAGACCAGCCGAGTCCAAATGCTTCCCATGACACGGCTGCTTATCTTCCAGGACCTCTGGGAGCTGGATGAGGCCCATGTCTACTGGAATGTGAATAACAGGTCTTCACCAAACACACACAACAAGGACGAGGATGTGGGCCACAGTGTCAAGGCTGGATTCGGCCAAGGCAGCTAATGAGGGTTTTCTGCTGGCATTTGATCTCCTTTACTCCCCTTGTCCGGACCCCAAAGAAAACATTGTGTGAGTCAAAACCAGGAGATGGTGGTGATTTGGGAAACTGTCAGGAGCCCAAGGACAATGTGGACATCACTTGGTGGCAGAGTCCGAGTTAGCCTCGGTCAGGAGCCTCTGTGGTCAGAAGCCTCTGAGGTCCCAGGCCCATCTGAGGACGAAGTGCTTGGTACACTTGGCGCGGTCTAGCCAAACCTCCCTGCATAAACTACGGGGTTCAAAGTATGAATCGGGACAATTCCAAAGGCCTGATGCTGCAAAAGAGAGTCCGTTACCATTCAAAGGAACGTCTAGAGCTTTCACTAAAGACTCTCCAGGCCGTGGTGGTCTGATAAAGGGGTTGGAGAAAACAAAGCACTCCCATGTTGTGGCCTCAAGAGAGGGGCCTGCCTATGGTACCTCTGAGTTGTTTGCTGACCTAGAGGTAGAGAGAGGACATAGGTCTCTCCTGGGGTCCCAGAACAGAGCCACCCTAATGCAGTTCTTGTCCCTGGGCCTCAAGACCGGAGGGACAGAGCAGTCCTCCAATCTGTTTTCGGAGTCTCATTCCCCAAGCGTATCACCCTCGAAATCAATCCCAGCTGCTTACGGCCCCATCCCTGTGCGGAGTTCAGATATAAACAGGAATTACGCCAGCTAACGTGGGTACTATTCTAAAAGTTATGGGGGTGCCTGGGTGGCTCGGTTGGTTAACATCCAACTCTTGACTTTGGCTCAAGTCATGATGTCGTAGTCATGAGATCAAGCCCTGAGTCGGGCTCTGCAATGAGCGTGGAGCGTGCTTGGGATTCTCTCTCTTCCTCTTTCTGGGCCCCACCCCTGCTCATGCTTTCTTTTTTGAAATAAATAAACTTAAAAAAAACCACAAAAACCATTAACAGCTATGGCACATACTGAATCCTCATAGTACCCATGCATAGAAGGTGCTGCTATCAGTGGGGTGATCATATAATTTATTGTCCAAACGAGGATATTTTCGAGAGGGAAGTGGGAGACTTAATCAGATGGATGAGCAAGACAGAGACACATATCAGGGATGTGCCAGGCAAACCGGGCCATCTGATCTCCTTAACTTTCACTCCTATTTTACAGATGAGAAGACTGAAGCCCAGAGGGCTTAAGCAGCCTGTCACACACCTAGATGCTTTGATTACGGAAGGAGTACCATCTCCAAAGCTTCCCCCAGGATGCCCCCTTCCTGTTCCTCCTTCCTTGGGCCCAGGCTGCAGAGCCTCTGTCCCCCACACGCCCGGGCCCTAATCTCATCGTCCGCTCTCTCACAAGCCCTCAGAAATGTTTCCCTCTACCGGCAGTCGGCCTGTCATGATCTGCATTCTTGACTCAGAGGAGGTAGTGCTTCATGTGGATCTTGGAAGATAAAGAGAACTCCTAGAGAGCAGAGTGAGAAGGGGAAGGCAGTTCCAGGCAGGGACGAATAGCATGTGCAAGGGCACAGAGGTGCCAACAGCAGACTTGAACTAGAGAGTACCTATGAGTTCAACATGGCTCACGCACTGGACGAATGTTGGGTTGCGGTGGGCAGAAAGGAGGCAGTAGAGGTGGGCCTTGACACAGAGGAGGGTCCTGCAGACAAATCTCAGATGGAGGTGGGACAGCCACCTAGAAGGCGATGAACAAGTCTCAAAGTGAAGGAACCACTTTTCACCCGGGGCGTGTGATATTACTGCAGATTTTTAACAGGCTAAGGCACAGACATCCCCTTTCTACCAGAATCAGCCCCATTTCTTGACCATTCTCCAGCTGGCTGGGGTCCAGGGATGGGAAAGTTCACCAAAGTGTCCCTGGCTTGATGTACAAAGTGAACTGCCTTGAACACAGTACACAGCCGATAAAACAGAAACAGGGGACCAGATCAGCAGGGGAGCAAACTCAATGACATTAGTGCTCCCTACGAAAGATGCTCAGAGTCTTTGCCAACGTGGGTCTTAGATGAAGTTTGATTCGAAAACTATGTTTGTTGAACTGACTCGGATTAAAGAGGGCACAGGTTCATTTTTGAATAACACGTGTTTCACGTTAACTCACATTCATCTGTTAATCAGTGACTCTGTGTTCTCTGTTGCATCTTGGGGTCACTTTTCTGTATCATGTCCCACCAATCACAGCGGATGGCAACTGGGTAAACATGACCCGTCCCCTGACTTGCCACCCGCTCCTCTGGATTCACACACCCCTGGAGTTTGAAAACCCAGAGAATGTTTCGAATGCCTGCTTTGCTAATTCAATTACCCACTGCCCAATCTCGGAACCAAGTATCAAAAGATAATAGGCCCCTTCTGCCACAGGAGGCAGAACCTTCACCGCAGTGGCTTTGGTGATACTAATTTTAGGACTTCAAGATTGGAAATAAAAATGGTACTCAGAAAATGTTTGAGAAATGATACCCACTGGCTACTCAGGCTGACCTAAGAGGTTTACTAACAGAAAGATACACTGAAACTATACCTTTTCCATTCAGCAAAATATAAACTGATAGACCATCTTTCCTCCTATAGAGCTCTTTATGTTATGCCTTAGGTTAAATCACGTTGCTCTGATTCACTATTATTTCTTGGTGTTGACTGAAGAACGGTACAAGAGGCTAACATTTTACGAACAAATCTTAAAACAAACATTTTCACGTATTACCAGTCGTTTCAAGTCTTTGCAAGAATATAGACCCAGAATAACACAGAAGAGGCTGGCTGCCCAAAGGCTCCGTTCATTTACCTTGATTTTTCAACTGCAAGGACACTATTGAACATGAGCAGAGAAACCGCTAACAATCCTGGGTAGTTCCTCCTAACAGATAGATCTAGCTTTATGTAACGAGTGTCTTTGAAAGGTTGGAAACAATTTTTGTGTGCATGCATCATTTCATGCGAAGGAAGGGGTTCTCAAAGGTGTCCTTTGGTAGACCCTCCCGGAGCACGGATTCTTCTGCTTTGCGAAAAGGGCCCTCTTGCTTATCAGTTCAGCAAGTTCTGACTTTCCGATATTTACCTCTGCGTGGAGCTAGACACTTTCTGTGTTCATACGGACACACAGAAAGGACAGACACTCTGATGATCTCAACAACAGGAGGTACGTTAACATGAGGTGCTGACTTTGGCCAGTCCCTCCCAGCCTGCATCCCCAAATGAAGCGAATACCCTGTGTCTGAACCGAAACAGCTAAATGAGGGCCTAGCGGCCTTCCATAAAACAACAGCCCGCCTCCAGACTGGCAGTGTTGGGGATGGAGCAGGAAGACGAGGGGGTTTAAGAATGATCTGGTGTCGTTTAATTTTCCAGACAGGCAAAGACGGTTACTTTTAAAGAGACTGAATGGGCAAGGGGCATTAAGGAATCTACTCCTGGAATCATTGTTGCACTATATGCTAACTAATTTGGATGTAAATTTTAAAAAATAAAAAAAAAAACAAAATTAAAAAAAAAATAACCAATGGAAAAAAAAAGAAAAGAAAAAAAAGAAAAAGACTGAAAAGATCATAATGTTCACTCTAGATATCTCCTCTCTTTCTAATTAAAAATTATCCTCTAAATAAAATGCTATCTTCTTGGGGCGCCTGGGTGGCTCAGTTGGTTAAGCGTCCAACTTCAGCTCAGGTCACGATCTTGCTGTTTGAGAGTTCAAGCCCCAGGTTGGGCTCTGTGCTGACAGCTCAGAGCCTGGAGCCTGCTTCAGATTCGGTGTCTCCCTCTCTCTGCCCTTCCCCTGCTTGTGCTCTGTCTCTCTCTCTCTCTCTCTCTCTCAAAAGTAAACGTTAAAAAAAAAAAAAAAAAGCTTTCTTCTTCCCACTCCCCATGTCACCCGGCCTCAGCTCCCATCCCTCAAGGCCGCCACCACCACAGTGAAATGTCAGGGTGTTACAGAGAACAAAACTGAAACAGGAAATCAAGGGGCAAAGCTTCAGAACCAATCTTCCAAAGGAAAAGGAGAGCATAATCCATTGTACAATGTGACCTCTGTGTGAGTCTGCCATTATTTCATACAATATTTCACTCCTTACGATAAAAGCCAACGATTGTTTCCCCCTCACCAGCTCTAGGGTTTGGCGAAAACAATGGCATGCCCTCCCCGCTCCCCCACACCCTTTTCCTCTGGGTGTGCTGGCCAACAGGCTGGAAAGTCCGTAGTTCAGGCACCACCAGGCCGCCCAGTAGAACAGAATTCATTTACATTTAATCGGAGAAAGCCAAATCTCCTAGAGGAGGCCCATTTCTCGAGCACCGGGATGGTCTTTTACTGGAGTTAAAGGGATACAGATGGGAAATAGTTTCAGAGAAGCGGTGACAACAGAAGAATTTCCAGATGCAGTCAGATTCTCTTCAGTGAAAAAAGTGAGACATAAATATGTTATCTGAGCACTTTGACGTGCATGCCAAAAATGTTTTCCTTCCACAGATAATGAAACATTTTGGAAACAGAACAATCTGTTGATGTGGATAATAAATGAGTCGGTAGCCCTCATGTGGGACACAACACGGCCCTTGGATTTGGATCGGTTTATTCAGATTCCGGGGCTAGCTCTTAGACCCATCTTATGGTAAAGAACAAAGCCCGTCCCCATCTTCCATGAAAAGATAAAGTAGCACACCTGTTGATTCACTGAGTTATCGCTGCATTTATTAGATGTATCCCTTTATAATTATCCCTTTCTCAAAAAGTAAAGAACGATCATTTTCTGATTATCTCCCGTGGAGCCATCTGTCTAACCTCCCTTCCAACTTTCTGAGAGTATATTCATCAGAGCGGTGAAAAGAGAATCCTTAGGTCTAAAGTTTCAAGACTGTGAGACGCCTAAAATGTGCTTCCGGTCCTCATGAAGGACGAGTGAAGCTGGTTCCCGGACAGCGGGGGAGAGAATCACTTCTCAGCGTCTAGCAATGTTGAGAAAGTTCCCTTCGGTCAGAAGAAA
Source organism: Lynx rufus (assembly GCF_022079265.1). NCBI lineage: Eukaryota > Metazoa > Chordata > Mammalia > Carnivora > Felidae > Lynx > Lynx rufus. The sequence continues at coordinate 5,839,928 of NW_025814867.1, read as the reverse complement.
CTTGGTGTGTATATCAGAGAGGAGTCTTCCTGTTTTGGTGCTTCTGAGGCATCCACAGCAAGTCCTGGGCAGGTTCAATGAGAACCACGTGTTTCTAGGCAATGACCGACAGCTCTGTTCATCCTCAGGGAGATTTCCTGTTAGCAACTCCAGGAACCACCCCTCACCCGGCAACGACAGGGCTCTGTGTCATGATGCTCTTAAGGAATGAAGGAAAGTAAATGGTAGAATCACTCACTTCTAACCTTTATCCATGTCAGGGACCAGAACAATCCTGTCCCTAAGTGTGGGCATTCCAACCGGCCCACACACCAGCTACGGAGCATTGATGCTTCCAGATGTCACAGCGGCCGTGAGTACAGGACCCTGGGCTCCTTGATCAGCTGGCGCCCTCAGTCAGCAGGGAGAGGTCACTGACGTGATTCATTGGCTCCGCCCACACGGGTTAAAGGGCAGCCTCTGGACCACACTGTGCAGGGACATCCCCGGCTGAAGCTTATCGCCACCTTCCAGAGGCTGCGTGCCGAACGTAAGCTGTGCAAAGAAACACACACTTCCTCCCTCTAGCCAAAACTAAAATTGACCCAAGAGCCCAGGAACGTAACTCTCTCTCCAGAATTCAATCAGCCGTCTCCCCGTTTTTAAGTGTCTGGCTTCTGTTAGAAACAAAAAAAAAATTGAAGCCAACAGAATCCTGACTCATTTTAGGAACTGGACTATTCAGCTCACATTCAGACGTATGCAGAACCAAGGGAAAAAGAAAAAAGAAAAAAATGGCTGGAGGCCATTGCTGAGATCAGCGGACTTGACTGTGTGTGTGTGTGTGTGTGTGTGTGTGTGTGTGTGTGGAAAAGGAGCATGTTTTCACGATGTCAGAGAAGGTGGAGTTCAATTTTGTTCTGAGAGGCCTTCATTTCTGTTAAGTGATTTGGCCCCTTATTTCAAAGTTTTACCTTTTGACTTATTCCCACTTCACAATTAAGGCAGCCTCTGCTGTGAGTTAAGGGAAGATGCAAAACATCTTGGGATTTCAACTCAACGCAAATTTCCTGAGTTCCGAGGACATATGAGGTGCTCATGAGATGTGTTGCAGGGTATGCAGGGGTCTAAGGACACCACCCTGTCCTACGGCAGAAAGAAATACTTAATGTCGATTCTAGTCTTTCATTTATCTGAGCACATACTATAGCCGGGCCACCAAATGCTGGACACAAGGTAGCCATGACTTTCTTGTCATAGTGTTTTCAATCTTGTGGAAGAGGACAATTGAAAAATAGTCATTTTAGGCGGTGACAAGTACTATGAAGAAAGTAACACAGAGAAAGGGGATAGAGTTGATGGAGATTTGCAACATTAGCTAAGGTGACCAGAGAAGATCTCGGTGAAAAGGTGAACTTGGGCTCAGGCTCACACTATGAGAAGGAGACAGCCATGCAAAGAACTGGGGGTAGAGTGCTCTCACAGCAGAGGCAGGTGCAAAGGCCCCGGGTAGGACTACCCAGGAAGGTATCTGGGAAGGCTTGATGGGAGAGAGGATGTGTGAGAACTAGGTCTCGAGGAATGAGTGGGCTTTCCGTAGCCAGAGGGAAGGAAGGAACCATTAGGAAGGCCAGGAGGCCCAGCGACGTGCGTGGTGGGTGAATCAGCAGCCCTCATGGTCCAGAGTGGCTGGAAGACAAGGTCGGGGGCAGAGGATATTGGAGGACATGGCCTGGAAAGGTGAATGGGAGGTCATGCAGGGTTTTAGACCACGTGGTTTTGACCATTCAGATCTCCTTGTTAATCTTTTTACAGAGAACCCCAGGGGTGTCCCTGAGAGTTACACAGATAAGTTAATACAAGTCGTCAAATGGCAAACCAGGTCCTCAAGGAGAAGAAGAACATCCCCCTGGACCCTGCGTCCTGGGGTTTCTAGGCCTTGAATTCTTGTTAGTAGGAAAGCCCCTCCCCAGATGAACGCTGGTTTGGTACAGGATAAACCCTCGCATTTCAACAGAAAAGCTGAGAGTGGAGAAGGGGGAATAAAAGAAGCATGCGTCCACTATGGAGGAGAGTAGTAGACCCTGAAAAAAAAATGAGTGGTTCAATGTTGGGTTATCTGCTGGGTTGGTTTGGAGCACCAGACCTGGCTGGTGCACAAGTTAAGTTCTGGCCTCCAGCAAGCCTGCCACAGGGGAGACTTCTTGTTCCAATTATCCTCCGTGTGTAACTAAGTCACAGAGCCCAGGCCTTCGCTCCTGCAAAATGTGCCTTAACAACCGGCCGGCTTCAGAAACCGGTGTTACTGTCCAACTGCTGTTGCCAGCGAACTAAGTGATTTCCTTTGCGGCAGAAAGCTCCCCCCGGGTAAGGGCTAGCGAGCACACACGGAGGCTCCTGGATGTCCAATCTGGACACCGCAAAGGGCACATGGGGCCTGGGGCTTCACCGGAGAGAAACCACAGAGGGCTAAAAGCAAGGAGAGAGAATTCTCAGGAAACACAGACTCGCCAAGCCAAACCTTCACGCGCAAAGATCACGTTACAACCTCCCGAGACAGCTCGGGGCCTCCACCCTGAATGAAGGTCTCCGCGAGACCTCCCCGACCACAATTCTAACTTCCAGGTAATGCTAACCTCCAAAGAGATGTCACAAGGCCTTGCACGTGGCTGTACGGTCTGGTCGTTAAGAGTGAACACTGACTTTGAGCATCCGATCTCAGCTCAGGTCATGAGCTCACAGTGTGTGGATTCGAGCCCCACATCGGGCTCACTGCCGTCGGCACAGAGCCTGCTTCGGATCCTCTGTCCCCGCTCTCGCTGCACCTCCTCGCCCCTCTCAAAAATAAACATTAAAAAAAAAAAGTGAACGCTAACTTAGCCACTTATCAGCTCTGTGACCTAGGCACATCCCTGTGCCTCTGCTTCCTTGGTAATTTCTAATGAATATTAATTTGTCCAGATAAAGTATTTGGTATATTGCCTCATCTGTAACAAGTTCTTAACAGAAAGTTATTATTATTACTACTTTTTTTAAGCCTGAATCTAACAGCTCCCTCTCAGAATCCTTGTGGAATATTATTTGCTACTTCACCAAAATAGAAAGAGTTTACTTTCATGCTGAGAACAATGACATCCATATCTACCATCAAACAGAAGTTTCTGCTGGATATATTTATGTGAGAATTTTGAGACAGGTTCCTAAAAGTGGAATTGCTGGTAATCACATTTTACATTCTGATAGTTACTGTCAAATTGCTTTTTAAAAGTCGATTTACTTATATTGAGAGAGAGTGGGGGAGGGACAGAGAGAGACGGAGAGACAGAGAATCCCAAGCAGGTGCCTCGCTGTCAGTGCAGAGCCCAGTGCATGGCTCAAACCCATGAACCATGAAACTGTGACCCAAGGCAAAACCAAGAGTTGGACGCTCAACTAACTGAGCCACCCACACGCCCCTATCAGATTGCCTTTTATACCAATGGTATTTAGGAGTGCCCATTTTTCCTCATCTTAACCAACTATGGATATTAACAATCTTTTAGATTTTTTCCAGTTTAATTGGGGAGGGACCTTGTTTTCATTTGAGCTTACACTGCTCTGATTACTGGTGAGGCTAATGTTTGTTGCTTATTTGCATTTGTTTTTTTAATGTTTATTTGCCATGAAAACTTCTGTGAATTGCCTGTTCATATCCCTTCACCCATTTTTATAATTTTTGGCCTTTTCTTTATTGATCTGAAGAAGACATTTACATATTTGTCTGTCAACCATGTTGCAAATATATTCTCCTAAATAATCTTTTAGTTTGGGATGTTTTATGATCACACAAAAGTTTAACATTTTTATAGATTTAAATCTGTCAATCTTTCCTTTAATGGTTCTGGATTTTTAATGATTTGATTAGGAAGAAGAGCTTTCCCATCCAAATATTATGAAAATATTCAGTACTTTCTGCTAATATTCCTTTTTTACCTATAACTTTCTAATCTGCCTGTTTTTTCTCCCCAGTGAGGTCGAGGTTTTCTGTAACTTCTTTCCAAATGGAGAGTCAGTTGCCTCCATATCTTTTATTGTGAAGGAGTCTAAACATCTCTACTATTTGGGGCAATTGTTTCATTGGATATTTTTTCTGCCTCTTTCTATCCTCTCCTTCTGGAACTCCAATTATGAGTATTTCTATGTGTATACTTTATGATGTCTAACAGGTCTCTGAGGCTTCCCTCATTTGTTGTATTTTTTTTCCTTTTCTGTTCTTCAGATGGGATATTTCTACTGATCTTCAAGTTTGCTGATTCCCTGTCAGTTCAAATTTGCTACTGAGCCCCTCTAATGAATTTTTCATTTCAGGTATTTTCCTTTCAGCTCCAGAAAAGTATTTTTTGGAATTTTTGGAACAGAATTTCTGTTTGGCTCTTTTTATAATTTCCATCTTTTACTGACATTCTTTATCCAATGAGTCATTGTTATTATACTTTCCTTTAATTCTTTAAACATGGTTTCTTTTAGTTCTCTGAACATATTTATAATGGCTGCTTTGAAGTCCTTGATTACTAAATCTAACATCTGGGCTTCTCAAAGGCAGCCTTGATTGATTCCTTTTCTCCCCCTGCGCCGTTTACCCTGTTTCTTTTTCTTTGCATGTTTCACATACGTATTTTTCTAAACTGAAAGTTTTAGATAAATGTTGTGGCAACTCTGAGTTCTTACCCTCCTTTGGGAAGAGGTAGTCATTACTTTTTTTGTTTTGCTTATTTGTTTAGTGCCTTGATTGGACTAATTCTGTGGAATCTGTGTCTTCTGCAATGTGTAATCTCTGATGTCTCTGCTTTTTTGTTGTTATTGTTGTTGCTTACGTTTGTTTTACTTTTAAGCCTGGTTTCCTAGGGGTTGTCCTGGTTCAGCATAGCCTAGTGATCAGCCAATGACTGGCCAGAGGCTGTACGTAACCACCTGGGTCTCGTAAGGCTTTTCCACCCTTAGCCAGTGGACCGGTGTGTGGCTTGAGGAATGCAAGGTCAGGCAGTTTATAAGCGTGCCCCAAGCTTTTACTTTCCGCATGCACAAGGCCTCACATCCAGTAAGTTGATTACCTTATATTTCCTGGGGGTGAGCAACATTGTTTGCCATAGAGCTACGTCTGTTTCTTTCCTTACAATAAAGGCTATTCATTTCTTTTTAAATGTTTTTAGTGTTTATTATTTTGAGAGAGAGAGAGAGCCAGCGAGCGAGCAGGGGAGGGGGAGAGAGAGAGGGAGACAGAATCTGAAGCAGGCTCCACGCTCTAGGCTGTCAGCACAGCCTAACTGATTGAGCTACCCAGGCAGCCTAACCTTATGGGTCATTTTAAAGGTGTGCCTCTTGTAAGTAACTTACGCTTGGATTAAAAAAAATCTAACCTAGGGCGACTGGGTGGCTCAGTCAGTTGAGCGTCCGACTTTGGCTCAGGTCCTCAGGTCACGATCTCACAGCTGTGAGTTCAAGCCCCATGTCAGGCTCTGTGCTGACAGCTCGGAGCCTGGATCCTGCTTCAGATTCTGTGTCTCCCTCTCTCTCGGCCCCTAACCCACTTGTATTCTGTCTCTGTCTCTCTCAAAAATAAATAAACATTAAAAAAAAAAAAAGAAAAACAACAAAAAAAAACCCTAACATGACAGGCTCTGTCATTTACTAGGGCATTTATTTCATTCACAGTTATTTTGATTATTGATATGTTTGGATTTATTCTTGCCATCGTATTATATATAATCATGTGTATGTATTTATTAGTGAGGTTTTTTTTAAATTTTTTATTTTTAGAGAAAGTGTGCATGAGAGGGGGCAGGGACAGAGGGAGAGGGAGGAAGAGAATCTTGAGCAGGCTCCACACTCAGCACAGAGCCAGATGAGGGGCTCAGTCTCGCGACCATGAGATCGTGACCTGAGCCAAAATCAAGAGTCAGACGCTTAACTGACTGAGCCACCCAGGCACCTATGAGTTCTTTTAAAATGCTTCTTTGGTGGTTTGGATGTCTTTGCTTTCATTCTTTTAAGGCATCACTAAAACTTTCATGTATTTAGACTTTTTATTTTATCAAAGCCTTGAGCTAATTGGTACAGAAACTCTTCCCCAAACAAGACAAGAATCTTGACTTGCTTTCATTTCCATTTTTCCTGCCTTCTCATTCTCATCTTGAGATCATCTGGATCTCCCTTTCAGGTTGTTATAAAATAACGGAATAAGTTTAACTGGCATTTTGGGGGTCATTTCGTGCTACATTATTGGAAAACCCCTCCAGTTTCCAACCCAATGCTTTATTCTCTTACATCCATTCTATGACACAGCTCATAGGCTGAGGTTTTTGTTTGAGGGATCAAAATTTTTAATGTACGAAATGCGAGCTTCTCTATTTCACGGAAACACTGTCTTCTTGCTTCTCTCTGAAGATATCAATCTCGCTCATTCTACCATCTTCTGTCTGGATCATGATTACACCGTCTGGGATGAGGTTTTCTTTTCACAGCAGTTGGTGCCTCTCTGTCCTGGGGCTGACATGCTGCAATTCAGTGAGTGTTTCCTGGTGGTCTGTTCATCATCTGTCTGTTCTACTGATTGAGTCTGCCTCTGGTGGCTGGGCAATGCTCTGAGGAGGGGTGTGAAATACACTGGAGTAGGAAACACATGAGCTTTGGAGCCAGACAGACCCGATTACGGACCCTTCTCTCTGACTTACCAGCTGTGTAACGCTGGGCCAGTCTTTGAGACTGGTTCCTCTACCTGGGGTAAGGACCACCCTCCCCACCCCACCGCCACCCCCGCCCCTTGTAGAGGTGCTATGTGGATTAAATTTGACAGCTCATGAACACAGGCCACGGAAGCCTCAGGACAGCAGGAAATGGTATGTTATCTTGTCAGGTATTTAGGAGAAAGCTCTTCATTCTTTAGTCATTGATTAAATGTGATCGAGTTAATGGTGCCAACACCACCGTCTTTAAGAAGCTTCTCCAGGGGCGCCCGGGTGGCTCAGTTGGTTAAGCGTCTGACTTCAGCTCAGGTCATGATCTCGCCGTCTGTGGGTCTGAGCCCCATGTCAGTCTCTGTGCTGACAGCTCGGAGCTTGGAGCCTGCTTCTGCTTCTGTGTCTCCCTCTCTCTCTGCCCCTCCCTTGCTCACACTCTGTCTCTCCCAAAAATAAATAAACATAAAAAAAAAAAAAGAAGCTTTTCCAGATCATTCTAGGGGAAAGCAATTCAGTCCTCCATTTCTAAGTTTAAGCTTCTGTGTGGTCACTGATGTATCAGGTACATCTTTCCTTTATAGGGATATAGACTCATCACAAGTCAGGTGAAGCTCCCATATCAACTGACTCATTCTGGCAGAAATTAGATCATGGGCAGTCCCGTCTGATGTGTCTGCAGGGACAGGGTGGGAGGGGGTTTATAATTTACTTCGATATATTTTAATGGATACTAGTTATTAATATCGTATTGATGTCAACATCCTAACGATGCCCTATGGCAAAGTTATTGATGTGTCTCCTCAGAAAATCATCCCTTATTTCCACATTCTTTTACCTCCTGGAAATCAGGTCAGTTCTTTAGAATTGCTGTCCCAAAGCAAGGACAGAGCTGGCCAGAGAGGTAAACCTTTTCAGATGGTTTTGTGGGAGGAACAAAGAATGGAATGCATACTCAGTGTCTCTAGATTAACACTAGAGTTCTTTGAAAGACCCAGGCTTTCACCTAGCATACGGTTCCAGCCCTTTATTCTCTGTAAACTGTCATGTCTGACTTTCTTCCATCTTGCATTTTTACAAGAGCCAAACCCCAAAGCCCCCACTTCCGGCATCAGAAAGCTGCACACACATAGGTTTTCAGTGTCAGCAAATAAAACTTGAATCCTGAGACAAAGCTCCCATCCCTGTCCTTGAACTTCATACATTGTGAGTAAAACTTAACTCTGGAGTGGGACCACCACCCAAGTTCAAATGGTCGCCCCTTCATAAGCCATAATGCTTGTAACCTACGTGCTAACTTAGCTTCTCTGAGGCCCATGCCCAGGGGCTCTGCTAAAAGGCTTGTCTTTGTAGACAGACTACACCAAAGTGAAAGCCGTTACATTTTCCAGGCCAATTCCCATCAAGCTGTATGAGAGGTTATGTCCTCACTTCCAATAGGAACTTTCTCTAAGGAGCAAACGCTTGCCTCACAAGGGCTGTCTGGCCCACAGAAGCCACTGTCCACAGGTCATTTATTGGCAACATCCATGACGTGTGGTTTGACGGCCTCTGGTGGCAAGTGGCTTGGCCTTTCCCATTCCTAGGTCAGGAGAGATGGAGTGATCCACAAGTACACAGAAATGAGGCACCCCAGAAGGAATGATTAACTTACCAACTGTCACAGGAAATGACTTCCTATCACACTGCCCAGGTATCTGTCTGCAGTGTGCTCTGGAGAAGGTGTAGAAAACAGCTACCTTTGCCAATTTTGTATAAGACTAGGCACAGAGAACAGAGAATCAGATACTGCCTCCATTGTACACATACAACTGGTGACCTTTCCCTGTCTGGAAAGTTCTCCCCTTCGCGTGTTCTCCACATCCTCTCAGCCCTGACTCAAAGAGTCTGCATTTCCTTTGCCCTTCCCAAGGTGGGATTTGCACCTTTGTACCACGTGCCTGGGTCTGGGCATGCCTCCATGCATCTGGCACATGGTCTTGCAGTGACATTTCCTAGGTCAGTCTCCTGCAAGTCTGAATTTCCGGAAGTGCTGAGTGACTTATTCCTCTTAGCAGAGCCTGGCACATAATAGGTGCTTTTTCCGCCAGTGTCTGCAGAAGAAACCCAGAATGATTTCTTGTTTGCCATGGTATAGATGTATGTATGTACGTATGTATGTATTTATGAAAGAGAGAGGGAGTGTGCACATGTGTGAGTGGAGGGGAGGAGAGAGAGAGAGAGAGAGAGAGAGTCAGATGCTCAACCAACTACCCAGGCATCCCTGCAATGATTTTATTTTAGATGGTCCAGAGAAGTCTGGTGTTCTTTCCCTCTCACTCTCTATCATGGTTATTGCACCTTGGCTTCCTGATGGATACCATGCTCACCGCGGCTTACCCACATTTTTGCTGTGCTGTGAGAAGTCAGTGTGTCCCCACAGGGCACCGCACAACGCTGATGGGTGGGAGGCAGTGGAAATTAAATCTTTCCTCGGACCACCACTGTGGCTCTATTTCTAAATAGAACACAAGCAGAGTGGAGGGGCTTAGAACATTTGCTACAAGGAAAGATCATGAACCACAGCTGGGAGTATGAAGGGGTCACCCTTCCTTAGGCTCCCTAGAAAAATCTCTCCCACATGAGCAAAGCCACACTCCACTCACAGCAGCTGGACCTTAAGAAACCCTCCGGGAAAACACAGAGTCTTTGGTGAAACCTAGAGGCAGGTCTGTCCTGCCCAGGGATCATAGCTCTAGCCCCCGATGGGCCTGAACGAATTACTATTTTTTAAGCCATTTTTTCATGTTTATTTATTTATTTTTGAAAGAGAGAGCAGGGAGAGGCAGAGAGAGAGAGGGAGAGAGAGAGAATCCCAAACAGTGTCTGCACTGTCAGTGTGGAGCCTGATGTTGGGGCTCGATCTCACAAACCGTGAGATGGTGACCTGAGTTGAAATCAAGAGTCGGATGCTTAACCTATTGAGTCACCCAGATGCCCCTGAATCATTATTATTTTTTTATGTTTCTTTCTTTATTTTGAGAGATCGAGGAGGGGAGGGGCAGAGAGAAAGGGAAAGAGAATCTTAAGCAGGCTCCCCGCCCAGCACACAGCCCATAAGTGGGGCTCAAACTCACGACTGTGAGATCGTGACCTGAGCCGAAATCAAGAGTCAGATGCTTAACCGACTGAGCCGCCCAGACGCTCCTGAATGAATTCTGAGTCAACAGCTGGAATCCTGTGCCACAGGCTCAGGGCCAGAGGTGGGGTGATGGCCCAGTGCCCATGGGGACGGCACGCCCACCCTTAGCATTCTACGTGGACGGCGACCACAGGCAAAACAGATACTGAGGGCAATGTTGGAAACAATCTGAGGGTCCCACGGGGTGTGGGGAGGGATGACGGAGGGCCCTCCCCCAAGAGGGCGCTTCGGTTGGCTTAACCGTAGCTGGCGGCTGGCCGCTCAGCCGTCCCAGGCTGGGAAATGGAGGTGGCCTGGGGAGGGGATGCCACCGGGCCGGAGAGTCACCTCCTGTGCGGTACAGGAAACGAGGGCCGGTTTCTCCCCAAACGGGTGAGTTCCACTTGAACCATGCCACCCAAATCTCCCAAATGAAAGCCCTACTCCACTCGCAGTCCTGGAGGGCCAACGTGGAGAACGCCATGAGCTTTAGGGGCCACACCTGTCCCAGGGAGCATTCTCGGGCTCTGCTGAGGAAGGGAGGGGCTGAAGCTGGGGACACGCTGAGCTTGCCTCAGAACAGGACGCCCTTGCTCTCAGCCCCGAGAGCTTCAGGGCAGAGGATGTCCTGCCCATCGGCCTCTGAAACAGGTATCCGGGGACCCTCGCCTCATCACTGCATCGCCTTTACATTACCAGGGTCGTCGTAATCCAACCCTGACTGTTCACGGGAACGAGGTGCTTCACTACCTGCTTAGCGAGGCCTGCCAGTGAGTTGGGTTTTCCATACCACGAAAAGGCCGCAAGCCTCTGACCACGGGTTGGCGTATCCAACGGGAGGCTTGGCCATCCTTGTGGATTCTGTTACAGACTTCGTGAAAATTCTAAATACGGCCTTGAACATCCAACGGGTTTGCTTCTGAGGACTCCAACAGTGGAATGAGGCCAGCTGACACCACGTGGGCTTTTGAGCGTCCCCTCAGCTACACTAACAGCCATGCAGTTCTGCAGACCTTCAGGAAAACCACGTCTCACGCCTCCCAGGCGAGCCAGCTATTCATAAATGTGTTCCAAAGTCCGTTCCAGTGGCTCCTCCTTGGTCCGATGATTAGTCAAGAGAAAGAGGGGTGTAGTTGGTTCTGAGATCCCCTCAGAAACTGAGTGACTTAAATTTCCTGTTTCGGTCAATAAATAATTCTGTCTATGAAGAAAAAAGTTCTCTCTGCCACCCTACAGACGTTTCTGCCGACAACTCTCAGGGCACGCTGAAGAGGAAAATGCTCCTGGGCCCGGGGGAATAGGTGGAGTGGTGGGTATGACTGATAATATTTAAGGGGGTAGACAAGAGCACGCGTGACCTTACGCCGGGTTCAAGCCACGGCACACCGCTGGGAAGGAACGTGGGCTCTTTTCTTCTGTGTCAGCAGAGCTCACAGACGTGGGCCCTTCACGGAACAGGAATGGAATATCATGAGGGAAGGAAATGACCGAGCAGGCGACTCGGGACGGGGCGACCTGCTCTACGTTCGATGTTTCACACGGTCCGGGTTTTCAGGCCACAAGACCCAAGCGGACCGAGATGCCAGGTACTGCTGTCACCATCACATGACGCTTTCCACACCTGTGGGCAGCATCCGCTTCAACTGTCGGCTCAGATGTGTGACATGTGGTGGTCCTTGCTACCCCAGTTTTCAAGCTCTCGGTGGAGAGACCGTCCCTTCGTCTGGCTAGAGCTATGTCCCTCGCGTGCCCGCGTGAAGAGCAATGATTCCGTGACTCTCTCAATGTGACGGCATGCCTTGACTCACTTGAGCATCCTGCCCCAGTCCTTCCCAGGAAGGGTCCCCCCTCACACCCAGCCACTTCAGACTGAAGCAGCCTGAGGCAGTTTTGAACAGTATGGCTCTCTTCCTGAATTCATGCGGACAGAGTGAACAACTCTGTTTCAGACTGTAGATTTTTCTTTCAGCCCACAGATATTCATTGAGCATGTATTACATGCCAAGCATCGTACTAGGGTCTGGAGATATCGCAGTGAGCAGAGAGAAACCCTCGTCCTTATACTGTAGGGGGCCAGGAGGAGGCAGATAAACTGGTCAAACATAAAAACACATGGAATGTCAGCTGGTGACGAAGGTGACAGTGGAGTGTGAGCAGGAAAAGGGCATGAGGAGTGCCGGCACCAAGGCCGGCCAGGGAGGGTGTCACTGGGCAGGTGGTATTTGAGCACACAGCTGAAGGAGGTAAGCTGGAGGTCATGTGGCTCCCTGGGGGAAGGGTACCTGAGTAGAGGGAAGGTCAAGGGCAAGCTCTGGAGGTAGGAAAGTGTCTGCTGTGCTCTAGGACCAGCAAGGGACAGTGTGGCAGGAGTGGAGAGAGTGGTCAAAGAGGAGGAACTGAGGTCACAGAGCGACAGGAGACAGACTGTGGGCCAGCTGGGATGCCGGAAGATTTGGGGGTGGGTAAGCCATTGGATTAAGACGACTGACCCACATTTTGGGAGGCTCGCTCTGCTGCTGGGCCAGGAAGAGACTGCAGGGGGGCCCAGAAAGAAGCAGGGACACAAGTGAGGGGCTACTGCGATAACTGAAGACAGATGATGGTGCCTGCGAGTGGGGTGCTGGCAGTGGAGGTATAACACGCGGTAACATCGTGTGAAGGTGGAGACATGAGAGTTGCTGGCGGATCAGAAGCGAAGTATGGGAAGAGAGGCTTCGAGGATGATCCAAGGTCTTTGATCTGAATAACTGGAGAGACTGAGCAGCCATTTGCTAAGATGGGGAAGGCTATGGGAGCAGCAGATTTGGAAGGGGACCACTGAGAAGACCACAGTTTTGGAGAAGATTGAGATTCCTGTCAGGCATCTAGATAGAGATGGCCTGAAGGCAGTTAACCATTAAAGTCTGGATTTCATGGGAGAAGTCTGGGCTGGATGTCATCAGCACACATTGAATACAAAGCCACGAGTCTGGGTGAGGTCTCTGAGATTGACCCCGAGCCCTACAGATGTTGGGGGGATGAGGAGAAAAGCCAGTGAGAAAGGAGGAACCAAGGAGACTGTTTCAAGGAGGTGGGAGGGATGATCACATACTAGCTGTCAAACTTCCCCTTGAGATAAAATCGACAGTTGACATAGAATCAAGTAGAACTACACATTCTGTATATGAATGTCAGTTTCAATCTACACCTCTGTCTTAGGAACTAAGCCTTCATCCCCCAGGCCTCGGTGACTCCTTGAGAATCTTCATGAATGCCATGGATCTTCCCCTCAGAAAAATGTAGCCTTAGCCACACCTAAGGTTGCCAGGAGTTTCCAGAACCAGAAAAGTCTATCCCAGAAGTCATGTTCATAATCGACCCTTCCCCATCCCCAGAGAGGTCTTATGGCATTAACCAAAGTGTCCCAATGCAGAAATTCAGGTGTCGAGGGTCCCCGGCTTCTCCAGGTATGTTTCTAAAGGTTGGAATGAGCTAAACTTTCTGGGTCCTCAGGGTAGAAGGCAAAATGTGAATGGGCTAGTTCGAACCTGAAGGCAACAGTGACAATAAGCGAGAACTCACCATCATCTCCTGGACATGAAACATTTCTGCACCTCCAGATGACAGTCGATTGGGGAAAGTGATACTGACAGATGACCCAGGAAGGGTGCTTGGCCCAGTATTATAGACCTGTGGGTGTGAGACACACACAGTGAGTTTTAATAAAAATACAGATCTTCGTTTCATGGCATGCAGTAGATACTCCCACAGAGACTGCAGGGTTTGGGATCTAAAAGGTCATGACTTCAAGTGATCTGAGATATTGAATAATGGCAGGTTTTAATGAAACAGAAATCCTCCTAATACACATTTTAAACCCCCCAAACTTCCAAATTACCTTATTCCCTTTCAGCATGTCTTTGTCTTCTTCCTGCTAAACATTTTATTTCTTTTTACATACCTAGGAATTACTCATCGGCTATTACACTTGGTGGGAATATAAACATAGTCTAGTCCCGTGGTTCTCAAACTTTAATGTACATCAGAATAATCAGATGGGCTTGTTAAAACATATACTGGGGGAGAGTCGTGCCCAGAGTTTCTGCAGTAGATCTGCTGGGGGGGGGGAGGGGATGTTGTTGGTGAGGGGGGTTTACGACTTCTAGTAAGTTCCCAGAAGACGCTGACGCTACTGGCCCAGGAACTGTAGTTTCAGAAGCACTGATCTGGTCCAAGTCCTGCTTTTACAGTTTGAGGTAACAGAGGAGACGAAGTGAATTTTCCCCAAACCAAATGATGTCACTTACAGAAAGAGCTGTTCTTACTACACCGCCCGGCTGATCAGGTTTCTCCATAACTTACAGCTGATCTCTCGCTAATCCTGTTTGAGGACATCTGTGTACCTCTTTTCTGCCCCAGCATTTGGTCCTACGAAACTTTATCCTCCCACCCTCCTGATAGTCCTCTCTGTTTTCTATCTCCAGAAGCGCATCGTGTCCTAAGAAATGAGAGGAAAGACGGTGGCCGCAAAGAGACAGATAAGGGAAAGGGGATGGAGGAAAGGTCGAGAATGGAAGTCAAGGCAAAAATGGAGTATGAAGGAGAATAAAAAAGATGGATAGAGGTGTAGAGACAGAAGGTAGATTAGAGGTTGCCTGGGGCCGGGATACGGGAAATGCGGCAGGCAGAAGAATGGCCTCCCGAGACGTCCCTGTCCCCAAATCCAAGGAACCAAATCGTGAACACGCTATATGGCAAGGGGGATCTAAGGTTGCTAATCAGCGTCCCTTAAAATGAAGAGAGTACGTTGGACTATCCAGGTGGGTGTAACGTAACCACAAGGGTCCTTATACAGGGAAGAGGGAGACGGTCAGAATCAGGGAGGTGAACTTTGAGAAAGACGCAGCTGGCCATTGCCGGCTTTGAAGATGAAGGGGACCATGAGTCAAAGAATGCAGCAGCCCGTAGAAGCCGGAAAAAGTAAGACAGATTTTCCCCTCGTGGCTTCAGAAAGGAACAGAGCCCTGCTGGCACCTTGATTTTTGCCCGATGAGACCCATTTTGAACTTCTGACCCTCTAGAACTGTACGGTAATACGTTTATGTTGTTCTCAGCCACCGAGTTTGTGGTCATTTCTTACAGCGGCAATAGAAACGCCAACACGGGGAGTGACTGCTCGAGACTGTGGAGCTCCTTTTCGGGGGGTGACGAAAATGGTCTAAAATTAGGTGACGGTGATGGTTGCACGATTCTGTAAACACGCTAAAAATCCAAAAACTGCACACTTTAAACAGGTGAACTTCACGGGAGAAAAACGGTATCTCGATAAAGGTGTTATTGCTTTAAAAAAAACCAAAACATGGGTAGAATCAAGAGACAGAAGGAGCTAAAGGCTGCTCTGGGGCCTGGGGACTAGAGACAGAACTCGGGGATTCGAGGCGTCTCTGAAGTTGGGGTCACAAGGGCAGAGCCGGGAGGGGAAGGGAAATCTGGCCAGGTCTGCAGACACCGACAGGACGTCTCAGGATCGAGCTCCAGCCAGATCGTCCCTAGAAAACCGCGTGCTCATTGTTTCTGCAGTAGTTGGTTCTGCTTCAAAGCGCAGGGACATGACGGAGGGGAGGAGCGGTCCTTGCCAGCTCTTGATTCCAAAAGAACAAAATCCACCAAAGACAACCGCCCCAAGACGCAAGAAAAGGAAGGAGTATCTAACCACAACTGAAGGAACGAATTGGAAGTGAAACATGAGCGCGCAGAATTGGAAAGACAATTATTGACTTGTCTGACGGAATCCCGACGAAAAGCATGAGGCGGTGGGGGGGTGGGGGGAGAGGTGGGGAGAGGAGGAGGGGAGAAAGAAGAAAGTGGTTTTGCTCTGTGCTAGCTCACTCACTACCGCAGGACGGGTGAGAGGGCCCCGTGTTACCACGGTTATTTTTTAACGAACGCCTTAAGCTTGGATTCTCCGCCAATGTTCTCGTGCGGCAGATGTGTTCTTTTCCACCATTATTTTTCAGGCGAGAAAAATGATGAACTCTCGATGAAAAAAAGACAGCCTATCAGGGCTCAACAGACGATTGTGTTCCTGTTAAGAAAAGTTTGATGGAAGGCAGAAGGCAGGCCCAAGGCTAGTAGTTCTGCCTTTCACCTGTCTGCATCTGCAGTGAAGTCTTTAAACAATTAGTAGCTTGTTGAATAATAGCTTGGAAAAGACAGAAAGACCACGCTATACGGAAAGTCTTATGCCCTTCCTCAGGAGCGATGCTCCCAGAATAAGGAAATACGGAACAGATTTATCCACATTCCTGATCTTACCCTCCCCCACTAGCTCCGTTCCTTGGTCATTAGGACCATCAGCCTGGTCGGTGGCCTTCCTACGTTTCAGTCATAACAGTGACGATTAGATCAGAAAGATGAGTCACCAGAGCACCCTCAAGGAAACTGTCAGCTTTGCTGACACAAGAGGATCGCCTTCTAATCGACGACACACGCTATCCATCTTTCGGACTCAGTCAGCTCCCCTAATCCTGAACGGAATGCCGTGTACTTCCTCAGGCAACTGCTAATCAAGAGATTTATCTAAGGGGCATGGCCCGGCCACTCATTCCTGGCCCCCTTCTCCAGCCTGTATCCTATGTCGGGTCAGATGTGAAGAAAGCTTTTTGCTTGAATACCAAACTTTAAGCTCCCTGCAAAAATGCCTTCAGAGAAACACGACTTAACCGCATGCCCTCAGATGCGTGGATCTTTCTTTCCTTCTTTCATTTTAGAGGGTGATAAGAACACTTTTGGATCTTCAGTATAACTCCGACTCTTGTCTTCTCTCTTAACACCTATACCCTCTTCATTAATGGTGTGTGTCACGTGAACCCTTCTGAATCATTTTCCGGACTGCATCTTTTGTTGTAAGACACCTCCAAAACTTACCGCTAAGAGTGGGTAAGTAATTAAAGTGATTTAAGTGAACGAAATCACTCCATCTGGTCTTTATCTGTTTTCTATCCAATTACAAAAAGCAATGGAGAAAGATAAACTAATTCTGAGAACCAATTCAGAAACACAGAGGTCCTACTCACAGCAATCACTGTGAGGCTTCGAAAGCAGGTCTAACCCCATCTTCCCCTTTTCCCTGGAAACTAAGCACAGGGTGTGACAGTAGGGGCTTAGCTGGTCAGGAAGCACCTCCTGTCTGAGCTGGGAACCTGCGTCCCTCATCACAGTTTTAGAGGTCTCTTGCCTGGGACAACACTTTAGGGAGAGGAAGACCATTGTTTGGGAGATCCCACAAATGTTTCACCACCTCGTTCTCTAGACCCACACCCCATGATTATTTCTCATCCCTTCAGTCCACCTAGGAGTGGCCACGGGGAAAGAAAATAGTAATTATTGGTCATGGCAGTCGATGCCAGACCGGAAAACCATCTTCTCTATGGGGACGAACGGGTAGAGGCCGGGGACAGCTCTAGGAGCTGGAATGGAGAGATGTGGGGTGTAGATTCCAGTGCACCATGGGTCAGCCAGGTTCATCTCCCTTCACTTCATCCACAGCTCCTGGCAGGGGGCTTGGCCACACAGGGTTGTCCCGTCAGAGCCTGACCAGTGTTCGCCAACTGAGGAGAATGGACTGGATGAGGCCGAGGTCCCTCTAGCTTAACACACAAAGATGTTCATGTTGAACAGTGCTGGCCTGAGAATTTATACTTCACAATGAGGGTCGGCAAACTGGCCTGTAGGCCAAATCTGGCCTGCCACCTGTTTTTGGCATGGGCTGCAAGCTAAGAATGGTTTTACACTTTCAAATAGTTGGGAAATATATACATATACAGACACTGCGTGGCCCACAAAGCCTAAAATCCTTACCTGCTGGCCCCTGGCAGAAGATGTTTGCCCACCCTGGTCTAGAGAAGGAATGGTGCTCCTTATGATGTCCAGGGTCCACACCGGGTGGACCTGCTGAAAATGGTGCTTCTATGACCAGGGAGAGCCAGCCACGGCTCCGTGAGGGAGCAGCACGTTGCTTCCCGTGGGGAGCTTACACATTCTCACACCACTTTGCTATTGGAAGACAGCACTTGTGAATGGCTGTCCCTGCCCCTTCAGGCCGAGTCAGCATGAAGAACCCCAGGAAAAAGGGGACAAAGCAAATGCATGAGGCTGCCCTCCCCATAAGCTGAATAATGATGGAGAACTCAAAGGGATCCTTTGGGGCCAGTTGGGTTGGGATGCTGGCCAGAGGCCTTCTTGGGGAAAGCTGGGGTTTATCACACAGTTCTCCTTCCAAGTGTTGAAAAGCAGAGGGGTCTATACAGCAGACAGGGAAGGGATTAATTCTGCGTGGTTACGGGAAACACCCCCCCCCCCTTCCCCGGCCACACACACTCTACACTCTAGCCAAGCAGGCTGGGACAATTTCTCTTGGAAAGAGCCTAGTTCTTTAGCTGTTTTTCAGTAGAAGATCCATCTCATGGGCCCTTCCGTGGGCCCTCAGTGACAGAGACCGTCTCCAGGGGTGGGTACCTGAAGGGTGATGTTGAGGGGCTGAAAGTGACACTCCGTGTCATCCAGCTGAATGAAGTTGGATGCATCCACAGACTCGCCGTACACAAAGGAGGTTGGAGACATGATTCTGAAAGAGGAAAGCATTTAATCCGTCACCCTAAACCTCGGTCAAGCAATCCATGGTCACAGTTGTCCTGAGAACCCAAACCTCTGTCTCTATTTAATCTAGAACCTTGTTCCCTCCAGTGTCTTCACCAAACCCTTCCCTTCTGGAATTGTTACTTCTTTTTCCTATAAAAGGACACAGCCAGATTTATGTTTTCCTAAACAGAAGCTTCCAGGAATGTCTTGTTTTATATTAAATCAATAAACTACACATACAAATATGTACTGAGATTACATTTCTAAAAGGAAGACGACGACAATGGTAGCTTTGAGTTCAGCTGTTTGTTGTTTTTTTTTTTTTTAAACTGGATCACAAAATTATACATGTTCTGTTTTATCATTTGAAAAACATTTTGGGGATTGAGGAATAACACGACAAGCTTTTAAGAAATAAATATAAATGAATTATGTATCTGGCGTCCTACACCCCACTCCGACAGATTCATTAAAACAACTTAGGGGCGCCTGGGTGGCGCAGTCGGTTGAGCGTCCGACTTCAGCCAGGTCACGATCTCGCGGTCCGTGAGTTTGAGCCCCGCGTCAGGCTCTGGGCGGATGGCTCAGAGCCTGGAGCCTGTTTCTGATTCTGTGTCTCCCTCTCTCTCTGCCCCTCCCCCGTTCATGCTCTGTCTCTCTCTGTCCCAAAAATAAATAAACGTTGAAAAAAAAAAATTAAAAAAAAAAAAAAAAAAAAACAACTTAAATGTCAGACTACCAAAACCACGAGAAATTAGGTATTAAAAGCTGAGTCTGTTCAATGATAGCATTTTTCTTCAGACTTCAAACAGTGGCTATTTAAGATGTGGTTAAGAATTCGAGCTCAGTTTGTAGCGATGCTTTCCACATTGCCCATGTGAACAAAATTGAGACGAAACCAAGCTCGGACTCACTTGAATTCCGAGACAAATCACGGATTCTAGATGACCTTCTAGAAGCCACTCGCTTGCTCAGACACGGTAATGTAAGATTTCTGGTACCAAACCTGAACGGACAGCGATTCATCTACTTCCAACGTACATGTATTATTTTAGAAATGTAGTGAGTTTCTGGAGTTACCAAATGGCAAGAACCGATTCCTTTAAAATTTTTTTTTTTTTTCAACGTTTATTTATTTTTGGGACAGAGAGAGACAGAGCATGAACGGGGGAGGGGCAGAGAGAGAGGCAGACACAGAATCGGAAACAGGCTCCAGGCTCCGAGCCATCAGCCCAGAGCCCGACGCGGGGCTCAAACTCACGGACCGCGAGATCGTGACCTGGCTGAAGTCGGACGCCTAACCGACTGCGCCACCCAGGCGCCCCAAGAACCGATTCCTTTAAACCAGCCTTGTTTTACGTTCCTGGAAAGGTCAGAGGTTGACTCGCGCGCGCGCGCGCGCGCGCGCGCGCGCGTGCGTGTGTGTGTGTGTGTGTGTGTGTGTAACTGATGGCTTCAGCGGGGGCTGTTAACGCCTCCACAATGAGGCCCCCTAGGGCATGACAACAGGATCCAGTGTTTTCTCTTTCCTCCCCAAGGGCAGGGCTTGGTTCAGGCCATATTCTCACCGTGCCTCTGATGAGGCAAGTAAATAAACCGCACGTGGTTAAAAATAGAACAGAGGCAGATCTAGGCTAACTTGCAAATATATTCCTCTGATGCCTCCCGTCTCAAAGACTTGACGAAAACGCCCAGAGCGCAAGCACGCCCAGAGGCTCGTTGCGGGCACCCAGCGGCACGTGAACTCTTGCAGAACGGCCCTTCTGCAATGCGTTAACGCTTCCGCTTCTAGCCAAGGCCGGGACCCAGAAGCACTTGAGAAGTGAAAAATGAGAACCTCTGAACCTCTAGAAAGTTCAGCTCGCTTCGGGGCAGGGGTTCAGTGGGTCCTCATTCGATCTACACTTAATTGTGCCAATCCTTTTTCCACTAACAAAGAGGTATGTGCTCTGTTTTCTGAAGCCAGAAACAGGAACTGAGTTCTCATTTTTCCAGGCCTGGGCTTTGGCTGAAAACCACCCGGGTTGCTTTGCGTCCCTGCAGCCTGCGGCCTGCAGCCCTGCCTTCCAACGCCAGCAACGCTGAGTGGCCGTGGACTTCCCCCGGGGCAGACGCCGTGCCCGCCGGATTTGTTCCCTGCCCATTCCGGACCACCACAGACGTCGGGCAGGGCCACCGCAGGCTCTGCAGAAGGGGTTAACAGAAACATGCAAAGCCAGCGCTGACTGTGAAGCTGATCGGAAAGGTGGGCCTTTCTGCGAGCCAGCCAGGGTCGTCGGGACACATCTGCTGTAACCTCCGGCCCAGCAGCGTCCGGCTGAGATTCGAATCCCAGACATCATGACCCTCTGGAGGGGTGGGTGCCGGGAAAACACGCACATTAAGGTGTACAGAGCGCTCAAAGAAATTATGGGGCTTCACCTTGCCGTCCAACTTCTTGTGTTACCCAGCAGGTGGGTGGGTAGCTGGGAAAGAGGAGAAAACAAGAAGGGAGGAGGGCACGGGCCAGTAGCTCTAGCTTTTGCCCTGCATTTCAAAGCTGGGAAGAAGTGGGACCGGCAGGGCCCCGGACTCCCGGCTACTCATGCAAATACAAGCAAGGGCCGGTGTGCCACCGCGGGGTCCCCCTGCGTTTTGGCCGGCCTGGCTACTCACCCAGTGATGGACGTGTCCACCTCGTGCATCAGCGGCACCGTCAGCGTGAGGGTGTTGTCATGCAGGGACTCGGAGCGCTCCACGTTGCCACTGCGCGGGAGGGAGAGGGGTGAGTGCCGGTCAGTGCTAGCTACCCGGCAGCAGGCTTGTTTGTTCCGAGTTAGACCTCAGTCCGTCACCCTCCGAGAGCTGACTGTGCACCTTACGTGTCCTCAGTTCTGTTTCCAGTCCCTGTACAGAGTCACGGTGGGCACTGTGTTGTCCCGGTTGCGATCCCCTTCCCAAGACGTGAGTACAGGAAGTGTGTCAGGGAGGTGACCCCCGGAGACACCAGTTGGGAGTGGAGGAGGGAGACAGGGAAGGGAAGGAAGACGAAGAAGGCACACGGTGCAGGCGGTCGGTGCTGTACTGGGGTTGGTCTGGCTAGGGACATCTGGGAGGCAGCGTGGCACACACAGCTCGTCTTCCCAACTCAGTCTTCCCAGGGAGGTGGGTCTTTGTCCACGGACTCCTGAGACCCGCCACTCGGGGGACAGGGAGCATGCATTTCCTGGCACCTGCCCCACGCACCCAAGTGAGCGGGCTCTGGCCAGAGAAAGCCTCGGCAGAGGGGCAGGTGCGGGGAGCTGAAAGCTGGCCGGTGGGTGCGGGGGCAAGGGGAGTGCTGAACGCTTATGGCGGGACACCGCCAGCGCATGCGACTTCTGTAAGTGCTTGTTCCGCGAGCGGCGGGCCGGCAAGGTGCGGGCACTGCCGCTGGGAAAGGGTCTGCTGGACTTGAGCAGCTGCTGCCCAGCTGGGGGCCTCACCCACCAGCCATGGAGCTGAGCAGCCGAGCCCGGGAGAGAGGCCCTGGCCAATCCTGTCATGAGAAAGATCACGGGGGCTCCCTCTGGAGACTTCCGGCTGCGGCATGTCCACATACAGGTGTCCCCTTTGGAGTGAGAAAGGGGAGCGTTGTGAGGTCTTTCTGGAAAGGGGAGGGCAAGGAGGCTGATGCTGTTGGGTGGCCGCTTTGTGCCAGGCATATTGCACAGCATGATCTCACTGGGTCCTAAGAGGAACCCCGGAAGGGATTACCCACCTCTGACAGGTAAGGAGCAGCTCAGACAGATTAGGGAGCTTGCCCAAAGGGACCCAGGGCAAACCAGGTCAGTCTGACTCCCAAACGAGGGCTTTTCCATCGTGATTCCTCCTCCAAATCTGATAGGAGATTTGGGAGGTTGTGGAGAGGGAGGAAGAAGAGGAGGAGAGGGAGAGAGAAGACGGGACTTGCTTTCACTATTTTGTTACATTTCCCAGATGATGGGTTCCACCACATGGCCTGAGTGTGGGACCCCGGCTGGAAGCCAAGCTCATCTTCCAGGGGTGGAATGCAGTAGCCCGGAGCCCTGCTGAGGTTTGGGCACGGCTCACTGGATCGCTCCCCACCACCCCCATTCCCTGAGGCAGGCAGAGTTCCTGCCTGCTCCCTGCCCTCCTTCCGCCCCCACTGCCTTCCTCTCCCACCAGCAAGTGCTAAAGGCAACAATACTTAAATAGCAGCCCACATCCCCACTCCCTCTTTCTCCTATTGTTCTGAAACAATGGTGCTCTGTGACTCTGACCCCTGGCTCTTCATCCGTCTTCCGCATATGGGGTGACATCCATCACTCAGAGGGCAGCCAGTCTGGTGAAGCCGGATTGTCAGGTGCCCACCTGGCCTCTCCTTCCCCGGGCGGGGGGGGGTGGGCAATAAAAGCCTTAGAATCACTGCTAGAGGCCCACCAGGCTGCAGAATGGATGGGACAGTCACGCCCTGGCCTGCCCCCTCCCCACACCCGGCATCCTGCCAGGTCTGAGTAATGGGTTCCTGAAGGAAGCCCCACCCCTTGCCCTACCAATTGTGCGGTCACCTGTGGCTGCTGGCCGCTCGGGCCCAACGGGTCTCATCTGTCATCGAGTGACTGCCCCAGACCGACTGAAGTTGAAAAGTTGAGATACAGAGGCCAGACATCAAAAGGCTTCCGGTCACTCTGCAAGCTCGTGACTTGGGATGCTTTCCCAGGGTCTGCAGAGCCAGGCTGCTGAGAGAGCTCTGGAGGACTGTTTAGCCTCAACTTTACGTCCTCCTAAATCCACAAGTAGGCAGGAGATCTTCAAAGGGTGGCGACGGGGAGGACTGAACGATTGATATTTTAACTGTGGCTTTCAAGATAAGGGGCTTTAGGGATCTTTCAGTCCTAGCAGGGAGTCAAGAGCTGAGGCCGCCCTCTGGGGCAGTGAGACCAGTTTTCCCACCATCTGGCAAGAAACGAGTGCCGGCTGATATTCCGCTGCATGTTTAACATATAATACAGCTTCCTGAACGTTTGTGATTCAAAGGCTAGAAGATTCTATTTCAATTACGTAATACCACGTGTCCCCTGATGCGATGTAGCAGTATTAATGCACAAAAGGGGGTGTTCTTGATTTTAGTAAGTTATTAGCATGATTTCTTATGTGCCCAGCACTGCATTGAGACGTAGTACCCGCTTAATAGGTGTTTGCTGAGTGGAAATGTGCCCAGTCTAGAGGCAGGGACCCCGGATAGTGGTTCTCAGCCTTGGCTGCTTCTTAGAATCACCTGATGAGACTATTTCAAGCTGCCAAAGCTCAGATCTCATGCAGACCAATAGACCCGAATTTCTGGTCCGTCGGTAGCTTTGAAAGCCCCCTGGGGTGATTCCGATGGGCACAGCTGGAGTCTACGGACATGTGATTCTAACAGATAGAGTTTTCACCGGGGTGCCCGGGGCTCTCCTTCTCTGACCACTGATTAGCTCTGGGTGGGGTTGGAAGGCAGGTGGAGTTTCCTCTTTTTAACCAGGGAAGTCGCTTCCAATGTCATTTATTTCCTGCCCAGGAATATCGACTGTCCCAGGTGGAGAGGGACGGAGAGTGCACCCTGATGGGTCTGCCCGACCACAGGGTTTTCTGTGGATCCAAGACTCAGCAGGAGAATGAGAATTTCCAGGTTTGATCGGCCATTTGCCTCCTTTTATTAAATTCAACGATCTCGTGCTCTGTGGGCAAACTGTGGCACGCGTCACTTCCCGCTTCAAAAACTTTCTGCCTTTGGGATGGAGGGCGGACTTCCTGAGCTACGTGGGCCTTCCGTGGCCCAGCCGGATCTCCTCCGTCAGTCGTCTTCCCCAGCCTTCCCCAGAGATGGCTCACGAACCCCCCCCCCCCCCCGTTCCCTGCAATGCCCACCACCCGCATGGGTCTTAGGTTCTCCTGTGTGAGCTCTCGACGCCGTGCCTCCGCGTCCTCAGCCTGAAAACACACTCTTCTGGTAAATACCATCCCCCGGGGAAGCCATTCTGGGTTCTAGCGATGGGAACAGAGTCCATCTTCTCTATGCTTTGTATGCAGTTCTGTTAGGTCGCAGTCACGTTTTAGGTGGCCGGGAACCGTGTGATCTTCAAACAGTACGCATGGGAAATAACCAAGTCTCACACAAGCCCGAAGCTCGCAAGCCCCGCCAATGGTCATCGGCATCGAAACGCTAGTAGCCCGTGGCGCGGTCCCCCCTTGCCAGGCTAGAAGGTTCTGCAGCATTTCCGGGCTTGCTGGGCTGGCTGTGAACAATCACGGCTGTTGGTATCGACGTCTACTTTTTACACGCGCTTAGTGTTTGTTCACCACGTCCGACTAGTGCTGAGCCGAAGGCCAGAGAGTCATTGCCTCTGGAGCGGATGTCGGACACGAAAATGCGAGGGAAAGAGAGCCAAATAAACACTGTGACATGCGGCGCTCTTGGTTTTAGGAGAGAGAACATTCTCCGAAATGTTAGTGATCATGCTTTAAAAAAAAAAAAAAAAAGGAAAGAAAGAAAAGAAAGAAAATACAGAAAGGGGCACTGAAGCCAAAAGAGGCGACCGTGGTTGTGGACGGAGGGGCTCTGAAAATGTATGCTTCCGGCATCCAGTCGTTCCCAAGGGAAA
This sequence comes from Lynx rufus, assembly GCF_022079265.1. NCBI lineage: Eukaryota > Metazoa > Chordata > Mammalia > Carnivora > Felidae > Lynx > Lynx rufus. The sequence goes on along the minus strand of NW_025814867.1, from coordinate 5,814,834 downwards.
GTGAATCTGAATGCTGCGAGCTTTAAATAACACGGAGACTGAGGAAGGCCTCAAAGGAAAACAAAAGCGAAGGGCAGTGGGAGATACAATCAGGGCTTCTTTGTGTCTGCATCTCACCGGAGGTGCCTGCTGGTCTGTGCTTGTTGGGGACCGACCTGAGCTTCCCAAACCAGCGGCCAGAGATGGAGATGGGATACCTGAGGGCAAAGCCATTAGTGAGGGGCCCGGCATGGACTGCAGAGAGCGGAAAGACTCAGGGCTTGGGAAGGATCTCAGTCCGAGACTCTGGGGAATTGGTGCGTCTGTGAAAATTCAACAATCCCTGGGGGGGTGGGGGGTGGGTGATAGTGTGTTCGCTCCGATGCATGGCTTGGCTGGGGTGTAAAAGATGCCAAGATTCAGAGGAAAGCACCAGACCAGGATTTCCTCCGGTCGGGGGCAAAAAATCCAAGCTGAAACGTCAAGGATGTACTAGTGGAGAAAGGAGGATTTCTGGAGAAACAGCTTTTAGAGAGAAGTGCTCGTGAGGGCAGGGTGTCTGCCCTTTCGGGCTTCAGGGCACCTTGATCAGCACAGGGTGCTGTGGGGTGGGGGGTGGGGCGCATCCCCAGAGAATGTAGGGGCAGGCGTCTGGCTTTCCCTCTCCTGGCCCAGTGAAGACAGAGGGGCATGAAGAATCCAGAGACCAGCAGGGCTGAGGCTACTGAGTAAGGACTCTGTGTGAGAGCCCGTGTGGGGTCCCCTTCGGCCCCGTCCCTGAGGGTGGCCTCAGCTGAACGGGCCTCTAGCTGTGGACAGGCTGAGGTTGGAGGATATGAGGAGGGAGAGCAGCTGAGAACCCGCAGCAGGGGCTGCTGTGCAAAGGCAAGAGTCAGCTTGCAAACACCCCTGCGGCCGGGGGAGGGCAGACACCAGCACCTGTTAAGGGACGGGCACTCTTCCTGCTTCACACACACCTCCCACAAGCCCTGCTGCGAGCCTGGGGGGCTCAGGAACTCTCCCAGGGAAAGAGGGGGCAGAAGCAGGATCCCTGGAGGAAAGCAAGACCATTCCCGAGAGAGACAGAGACGGAGACAGAGAGAGAGAGAGAGAGAGACAGAGAGAGAGAGAGAGAGAGAGAGAGAGAGGCAGGTAGGTTTCCCTTCTGCCGCTTGCCCACCCTGAGGGGCGAGAGCCTTCACTTTAAATCAAATTTTGATTATTTCAAGGGACACCTTAATCACAGGTTTGTGAATCTGCTGTGAGGCTTGAAGTGACTGAGACCTCAGAACGCACAGGACCGTCCTGGACCCCCTCCTAGGACAGCCAAAGAACCACCCCCCCCGAGTGGGCTTAAAGAGAGTACAGGACAAAAAGAAGATGCTTTAGGACTGCCGGCGAATGCGTCCCGCTTGCTGGATGAATCCCGCTGTCTCCTGGTCTCTCGCTGACGTTACGCAGTCATTTGCTCATTATCTGTCCCCCTGCTACCAGCCCACTGGTTCCCCAAGAGGAGGGGCCGTGCCAGTGTCTTACGCAGCACACTGGCTTGTGGGAAGTGCTCGGACACTTGCAGACTGAAGGGGCGAAGCGCGCCTGCCCTCGCTAGTTCCTCTCTCCTCCCCGGTAGGAAGCTGCGTGTCCGCCTCCAACTCCAGACTGGAGCCTTCTTGAGACGGTTTGGGATGCAAGACTCCCCCTCGCTCATCCAGGATCCCTCTCGGCCCCAGTTGGGTCCTTTGCCCATGACAGCCACTTGGCGATCGTGCACGGGGGGTGGGCAGATGGTCCCAAGCATGACTCTTGCTGTATCTGGGGGCCGGAGACGTGGCCGAGCCGGTGCCTGTTATCCCGTGCGGCACGTCGCCCCTGAGCTGGCCCCAACGGGGCTCATTTGAAGAGTCTAGGACATGTCTTTCTCTAGAATTGTCATTCTCAGCTCCTGAGGGCATTCTCCTCATAGGAAGGCTTGGGTTAGTTTCACGAAGCTGAGCTCGCTGCCTCCCTCTGCACCCCAGATCCTGCAGATTTTCAGGTTGGAACCCTGTGCCAATAACCTTGTGACTCCACAGAGCATCTTTCCCTGGTTGACTTTCAGTCCTTGACCGCTCACTCGGTGCCTGGCCTTCCGACTTCCTGGCCTCTATTAATCATGCAGGTTCTTCGTTTTGTTTTCTCACCTTTTTCAGTGGTCCTTGCCTGACCTTGGCCTTCAGGGCGTTTGGTTCAGATCTCCAGACCACCTCCAGGATGGACTTAGGACTCGCGGCATGAAAGTTCGTTTGGAGGTTAAGGCAACTATAGATAAGACATGATAACTGAACGCAATGCGTGATCCTTGACCGGACTGTGGACCAGTGAAAAGTGACTGAAGAGTCACTGGGACGACTGGGGACAACTGGAACACAGACTGTAGATAACAACATTGTATCAGCAGTCAAATTTCCTGAATTTGCTAACTCTATGTGGTTATTTAAGAGAATGGCTTCCTTCTTAGGACGTGCACCCTGAGGTACTTACGGGAGGGAGGCATGACTTCTGCAACTTACTTCCAGATGATTAAGAAAAAAACACACACACACACAAAGAATGAGAAAGCAAACGGAGCAAAGTGTGGCCGCCGGGTGATGCCGGGCAAAGGCTATGTGGGAGTTCCTTGAATTACCCTTGGCAACATTTCCGGTGAGTTTAAAAAATCATTTCCAGAAAAAGAAAATTCAAATCACAAAGGTATAGGCTTGGGTGTCCACCCTACAGCTCAATCGAAGCTTTTTTTTTTTTTTTCCCCATTCACCCACCTAAATACCTCTCCGTCCATCCCAGCTGTCAGCCGACTGCTACCCCGATGGCGCTTCAAGGTGCGCGTGGGTCCTGGCTTGTGGAGGCAGCTGACAACCCCCAAGGCCCTTGGGGCTCGAGGATACATTGCAGAGAGAGGGGCGGGAGCACCCTGCGGAGGGCAGGAGCCGCCCTGCATCGTCCCCCGCCCTCACTATCAGCCCACAGGTTTTCCAGGACAAGCTCTCTCTTGCGGAGTAGGTCTCGGGGCCTCTGACCACGGGCTTGGCCAGGCCCTCCGACTGCAGGGCCCTCTCCCCACGTCAGGGAATGCAACGGTGTGCTCGTGAGAAAGAGCCGACTCCGTCCGACAACCCACGGGGGAAGTTTGTGAACGAATCCGCCACGTGAGCTTGGCTCAGAATCCTCACCTCTCCCGGTCTGTCTCTCCTTGGCTGTAAAAATCATCAGCTCCGACTGGATGACCCCCAGACACTCCGAGCTCCGTCTGGCCCGGTAGCCGCATCAGCAGAGCTAGACAAGCGCCACCCCTGAGAGATGTGGTTCCACCCCGCGGCCTGGGGCTTCATTGCTGAACTGTTTCTTCCTCCTCAGCGTCCTGAGCCTCATCAAAGCATGACCTGGCCATGTCCTCTCCCATGTGCATAACTCTGTTATCTTTGAAAAAAAAAAATGAAATCCCCCTTACCTCTGAGCGGTAACGATGAAGCTAAGAACTTCCTCTTCCCCAGACACGTGGCTGGTGTCAAAGATCACGCTGAATTCATACTAGGGGGAAAAGAAAGTGACACCTGGCGTTAGCAGGCATTCTGAACCTAACCGCTACAGGCTTCTGCAGTTTATGACCTCTGGAAGCCCACTTGCAAGACGAGCTTTATTTTTCACGTGTATCTTTCTGATTGCCAGGCCAGAGATACAGCTTTAGCAGTAAAGCCAAGCCCGGAGGGTGCTCTGGTGAGAGGCACGCTGTCCTTTTCAGCACCTGGGGTTCCCTAGGAAGTGATAGGCTTGTCCTTTAAACCAGGCACCTTTCTAAATATCACTCACACACCATCTTCCTAAAGTCTGCAACATCTGCATATCGTATCACCTGTGTCATTTACTTTGTACTTTCCCTGCCTTACTCTTTTTGTTTGAAGACTTTTTTTTAATTTATTTTGAGAGAGAGAGAGTAGGGGGGGACAGAGAGAGACAGAGAGAGAGAGACCCAAGCAGGCTCCGTGTTGTTAGCAAGGAGCCCGCTGCAGGGGTTGATCTCATGACCTGAGCTGAAATCGAGAGTCGGATGCTTAAGCGACTGAGCCACCTCGGGGTCCCTAAAGACAGGAAAATTTCTATTCCTGATCACAGATGGGAACCAGGGTCCCTTACCATTAAGAGAGGACTGTCATAAAAATAAATGAAAACAAAGCATTCTGTTGCCTGCTGAAGGCCCTGAGCCGGAAGGTCCACTCTATTTTGGTGAGAGGGAGATTAGCAAGTGACAGGGAGGTGTTAAAACACATGCCAACACTATCAGAGACCTTCTCCTGCATACGATTAGGGAAAAAGGGTGTTGAACAGGTAATGCCTGTCTCACTGAGAGTCAATGTCCTTGAGTGCAGTGTCCCTGTTCTGCCTAAAATAATCTCGGGACCTACAATGGTCTCAGGTACTCCCAGGGGTGAGCTTCCTGTGCCTGGGGGCAGACCGCCCTGAACAAATGGTTTTCACCAGGTACATACTGGGCATTTGTGGGAATGTGGGAGGGGCCTCTGGGTAAGGGTTATAAAACCAGGCTCCGCCACAAACTATGTGATGTTAGCCAAGACATTCAACCTCTTTGCATTTCAACAAAAAGAAGAGATTGGACAAAGCGATTTTTTTTAATGTTTATTTTTGAGAGGGAGGGAGGGAGGGAAAGACAGAGTGCAAGCAGGGGAGGGGCAGGGCGGCGGGGGGGAGATACAGAATCTGAAGCAGGCCCCAGGCTCTCAGCTGTCAGCACAGAGCCCAACGCGGGGCTCGAACTCATGGACCGCGAGATCATGACCCGAGCCAAAGTCGGATGTTTAACCAACTGAGCCACCCAGGTGCCCCTGGACAAAATGATTCTTAAATTCCACCAAGCTCTGAGAGTCTCTGATTATTTAATATGTAAATATTTGGGTTCCTTTATGACTAATGCTAGGCACTGGTCTAACTTTGCAACACTGGACTCAACTGCCCTGAATGCTACCTGAAAGTAACGGTCGTTGGACCATCAAATACAATGTATACTGGACATCCCTCTCTGGACGGAAATTTCTGCTGCAGCAGGGGTTGTTAGTTTCCAGGGAGGGTGGGGCATGGAGACGGGATGGGAAGCAGAGCTGGAGGACACAAAGGAAGGGAAAGTCAAGGGTCTTGTCCCAGCACAGGGTCAGAACTGGCAGGAGATCGGAATTAAACACACTAAAGACCCAGGTGAGGTCAGAAGCCAAAACCAGAGACGGGGGCCTGGGAGAACGGAAGGCCGGAGACTGGGCGGGCTGGTCATGACGGACGAAAACACGTGGCCTACAAAGCAAGCTGACGGTGCTATCACGAGGCTCTGCAGGTGGTCTGCAGCCTGATGAGCCACAGGGTCTCAGGCACAGGGGAGGGCAAGGTGGGCACGGAGAGAGGCAATGCCTGTCCCCGCTGTGTCATTTCTTGGGCCTCCTCCAGGGACTCACCCCTAGACCTCCTGTCTCCAGGTTTAGGGTCGCTATGGTTTCAGCCTCTGTATGTGGGAGGAAGGTAGCGGCATTACCAAGCTGGGAAAAAATCCAACTTTCCAACGTTCATACTTCTGTCGGTTCCCATGACTATTTTGAGAATTAATGAATTTTGACAAAATTGAATGCTTCCGAATTCAACGTGGCTTTGTTTTCACTATATTCATTTTTATGACTACATACCCTCTCTTTATGGTAAGCGATCCTGGATCCGTACATGGAAGTGATAAAATTTTCCTCTTAACGTAATCTTTAAACTAAAATTAGCCAGGCACACCTTAGGTTTGATTTGGGATACAGGCTGGATTTGACAATGAAATGGCAACTGCTACTGTTTTTTCAATTAAGTCTATTTTCTGTTGCTGAAAAGATTTCAATTAAATTTGTGTGTGGAAGTGCCATGTATGTTTCCACAGGGCAATCATGTCCAGGGTTCAGGGTGTTCCTCCTTCTCCTCACCCTACCTGGAGTCTAAGGGGATGTGGCCAGGGTCCAGCCAGCTATTTGTCACTCGTTTTCTTTCTTTTTTTTTTTTAATGTTTATTTATTTTCGAGACAGAGAGAGACAGAGCATGAGCAGAGGAGGGTAGAGAGAAAGAGGGACATACAGAATCCGAAGCAGGCTCCAGGCTCTGAGCTGTCAGCACAGAGCCCAACGCGGGGCTTGAACTCACGAGCTGTGAGATCATGACCTGAGCTGAAGTTGGACGCCCAACTGACCGAGCCACCCAGGTGCCCCTGTAACTCGTTTTCTAGGGGAAGCTACATCATCCCTTCTCCTGGGATGATTGTGGACAGAATGAGCAACAGAGCAGGAGAGGGGTTAGAAATCACAGACGTAAGAGCCACTGTAGTTTGGAGCAGACATATTCAATGAGACTGAAGGGTCTGAGCGATTTGCTGGGAAATAAGCAAACCTTCTTCTCACTAGAATATTCTCACAAATGGTTTGCAAAACAGCTACCAGGTACTGGGACCAAAATGCCTTGGAGATTAAAACAATTTGATTCTATGACAAGGGGGAGGGGAGGGGAGGATTAAATTTTCATTTTTTGGGGTGGGGGAGGATGTTCGGCAAAGGAATGTGAAATTTCCTTCAAATCGTAGCAGGAAAAAAATAGCTTTCATTTCAAAAGGCAGACCTGATCTTTTAGATCCTAGTTTTGCTTCCAAAAATCACATCTTCTACATATCTTTGCATATTCTTATAAGGCTGGCATATACCAGAATGTTCCATGAATGTTTGAATATACTGGACCATGACCACATTATTTAAGCTCAGAAAATTTGGGTTCTTGCAAATGCCAAAGTGACTCTAATTTCTTTCACTTAAAAAAAACAAAATGCAATACCAGTATTTATGTTTTAAGAATTTTATGAGGTCTCTTCAGAAAATTTTGAGTACCCAGGGGAGTGACAGTCAGAACAGTAGGTCACTAGCCCAGACCACGTTTCTCCTATGTTGTCTCTCTCACAGTGGCATGGAATGTCCCAGAGAAAGATTTTCAAGAAGGCCAACCAGACGGGGCTTGCCCAAGTCCCAAGGCCATGGTACGTCTCTCACACTCAGGGTATGTCACGTGGATCAAAGGGGAACATGTGTCCAGGGCCCCTGGGGCGCCACTGCCCAGGGCAGGGTTGTGGAGGAAGACTGAGGGTGGGGGTGCAGCTGACCGGGCAGGTGGCTGATGGGAAGGGCTGGGGGCCTCTGTGAAGGAAGTGCCCTGTATCTGCCCCTTACCTTTGACTTGGACCTCATGAAAGGAAATCCCACGCTGCATTTGAGGAAGTCTGATTCCAGCAGTTCACAGGAAATGCCCATTTCCTCCTGAAAGAGAAAAAGCACCAACGGATGGGCTGGCTGTGTGGACAGATATGTGTAAGTGGCCTCCGAGAGGCAGATCGAGACTTTAGCAAACACGGTCCTTCTTTGGGGCAGTTCCCAGACAACAGTCACTGCTGGCTCCGGTGGGAGGGGAACCTGGGACCAGGCCCAGTCCCCTAGCCCTCCTCTGGTGGCCCACCCTACCTATGGTCCCCCTGGGAAGGGAAGCAGGTACCCAGGACATTCTTAACTGATGTTTCGGCTCTGAACCCCGGTGCTCTCCTGGTAAACTGAACCAGCCGCACGTGAGCTGGATGTCTCCAAAGGTTTGGCTTAAAGACAACAGGATACTTTCTGGACGCTTTCTCCTAAGCCCACACTCGAATCCTGCCTTTCAAGGTCTTGCTAGTTTTGGAAAGACAGACTCTAAGGAAAATACACACCAAGGAGGTGTGTGAGGGCTGAGCAGAGCCCCTGCAAGCCTGCCCAGGTACAAGGGCAAGGAGAAGTTTCCTTGTGTAGCCCACCAGGGCTGGACCCTACACACGGTGGCCTGAGAAAGCCAGGAGAGGGGTCGTGGCGAGCTGCTGTCTTTCCACCTGTGTCTACAACACAGGGAAGCCAGGAGGCTCTTCAGAACCCACAGGATCTAAGTTACTGAAGCCAAATCAAGACTTCCAAGGGGAGATGGTATGTTGCAGATTCTGGAGAAGGCAAAGGCACAGATCTAGCACTTGCTGTGTGTCTAGAGGCCAGGACACCAAAGTTCAATGAGGTCATGTGCCTTCTTGGTGCACTCTAAAGCCTGTCTCCTTCTCCATTCCACAGCTCTGATTTTGTAGAGGGAATAAGCATACACATTACTATTCTACGAACACCCTTTACTATTCTACACCTCTTTTTAAGTTGTCCCCACTATCAGGAACACTCTTTCTCAGTCCTGCTTCCAAGGCTTACTTCGTGCATCTTGGCACCAAATACTCACGGGTGCTAAGTTCACACCCAGAGTATGGAAATGGCACAGGATTCAGAACAGACCCTGAGCATCTGTTGGGTTAGCTGAGTCAGCATATCACCTACCATGATCAGTGTGAAGGGCACAGGTCTGAAAGATGTCAGTCCTGTCCTTGAAGAGCTCATAGCTTAGAAAGAAGAGACCTCCCAGCAGAGAAACCGACATTTACACGTCAGAGTGAGGGGCTGCTCTTGGAGCCTGGGGGTATGTGTTGGCAATTTCGATAAGGAAACCAGAGAATAGTTTCTCAAATGCTGTCTCGAGACCTGCATATCCCAAAGATTGGTCCTAATGATTCACTGTGGTGGCTTTGTCACCATCCCCTTCCTCATAGTCCTCCCTGCAGAAGCAGAGTCCACATTGGCCCGAGGAGAAGCTCCTTGAAATCCTAGCTAATCAGCCTGTGGGCATCAGAGGCAGCGAGCCCAAGCCTAGGTGACGCTGACTCTCAGTTTCCCTGGCACAGTTCCCGTTCATACCTGTCATGGGTATAATTACTCTCAAGAGCATCCCAGCATGTATATAAATTACACGATTATTCAACCTAGTTCCAAACTCCCTTTGCGAAGTTCAATACCCCACTAGAAATCCCTTTCAAAGAAGGAAAGAGGCCTTCCTTCCTTCCTTCCTTCCTTCCTTCCTTCCTTCCTTCCTCCCTTCCCCTTCTTTCTCCCTCCCTCCCTTCCTTCAACTTGAGAGGGTGAGAGAAAGTAAGAGAGAGCACACACATGTGGGCAGGAGAGCATACGAGCATGCGTAGCAGGGGCAGAGAGAGAGAGAATCCCAAGTAGGCTCTGCAATATCAGCACAGAGCCTGGCGTGATGTTCAATCCCACGAACCATGAGATCATGACCTGAGCCGAGATCAAGAGCTGGATGCTTAACCAACTGAGCCACCCAGACGCCTCCAGGAGAGAGGTTTTCAATTCAAGTCAAAGGTCTATCTGTTCTCGAAATAAAGATTTATTGCCCCAAAGACCTTTTCAGTTTTTGCGTGAGTGTGCAGGAATGACCGTGGCTTCAAAAACTTGCTCTGGTACTTGAGAAGCCCTTGGTTTTCTTGGCCTTGGCCTAAGATTGCTTTTGATTGATTATTCAAGAGCTGCTGAATTTATTTCTTTTTGTTAATTCCCAAATGCTAGAAAATAACATTGAAGCCAGCATTTCTTGCATCAGTCTAACTCTTTCTGTCACTCTAACTCAGTCTACTAGAGATTATAGAATTCTGGTTGGATCTTGGTGGGGCTAAGCAGAAAGAGCAAACACCACAGACCTCTCTGGGATTCAGAGCGCTCAGTGTACGATTCATGACTCATGAGCTCCTGGTGGTGCTACAGGAAGGGATATCATGCATCACCCTTCTGCTGCCTGTCAGCACCAATACGGCCCTGCTGGGGTCATTTATTTCCATACCCCGCTCTCCTACGACAGTTGTGAAGTACGCAAACACCGTGACTCCTTGTATGGATGGTGTGGGTGCTTGCCCGAGGACCCCTTTACTACGTGGGTTCAATCAGCTCCCGGCTGAACGGGAGCCGCTTCGCCCGGGGGCTTACGACGCCCTTCCCCGCAAGGATTCTGCAGCCTGTGATCGGCATGGGTGCAAAAGGCCATCCCTCTGCCTCCAGGTGAGGCCAGCTCTGCTGTGCAACTCGGGTTCCAGTGGGATTAGGTTGAAGCAGCCTCCGGCTGACAGCACATCCGTTTGGTTCCTTCCTCTGCTCCATTCATTCCGCTTCTTTCCAGAGCATTTCCCTAATAAATCGCTTGCACGGAAACGCCCAGCTCGGGTTCTGCTTCTGGTGAACCTGACCTCACACAATACTCTGTAGAGCTGAGGCTCCCGGCACTGGGAGTCACTGGAAAGTACGGGGCATTTGGTCTCAGCTGAGGAAAGGGAATGCAAGGGGAACCTACAATGCTAATTGGTCACGTTTAAATCCACACTCACCAAGAGAGAGCTTTCTTATCTGCAGTGAATAAAATCTGTGTAGCCCCGCCCAGCCAGGGGAACAATTTACCCCAAAGCAGCATCGCGTCCTCTTTGTTCTGGCTTCACGTTATGCCCAGCGCAGAACTGAAAAACAGGCTTATTATGGAGCCGTTCACCCCCTTGGCAGGGGCAGGCACCTTGTAGACACAGAGAGACCCAGTGAAGTTTCAAACTAGTGATCTACTGGGGGTTGCTCATCACTTCTGCCCGGCTCTTGGTACCGTACCGCCAGGAGGTAGGTGGACCGGGGGTCTCCTTAGCTCCTCTGTTCCCCATGTCCCAATCGTTGCTTACCCTGACTTTAGGTTAGAAAACACAACTTTGTCACTGTCGCAAGACTTATGATGACCAGCTCTCAGCTGACTGGGAACACGGACCAGTGAACAAACTGTCTCCCTTTGTCCCTGATTGCCAGACAGTGTAGACATCTGATGACCCAATTCAAATACGGTACAAATTTACTGCGGAGGGAAACGAAGCCCTTGCTGCAAAAAAAAAAAGCAGGCTTTCATGGAATCAATGAAAGTGATGTTGGAAAACTGCTCAAACCACCGAAAGCCACTGATAAATCTCGATCTGGCTGAGTTTAGGTTGGTTAACTGATAATTATCCCTGGATGACAACACTGTAAGATGCTTCCAAAGATATGGATTTAAATAAAAAAGATCAAGAGAAGTGCTTGGAAAAAATACACCCTTGTAAAATGACCCTTTTGTGATTGTCCTAAAAAAAAAAAAAAGGCAAAATCTGAAACAAAGAATATTACCTTATGATATAATAGGAATATTCACACCCAAAACCTGCCTATCTAGCACTCAATTTCTTCGTCTCCAAAATTAACATGTTATTTTAAAGATGCTAATAAAGCAAATAAGCTTTTGCCCTGGGTCTAACATATCCTTGACATTATAATTCCAGTGCGACAAGGGCTGTTAAATGTAGGATAATATAAACTTATTTCCATAATTTTTAGTTTTCTTCTTCTTTTAACAAAATATTTTAAAATGTTTTATTTATTTTTGAGAGAGAGACAGAGCACCAGTGGGGGAAGGCAGAGAGAGAGAGAGAGAGAGACAGACAGACAGACAGACAGACGGAATCCAAAGCAGGCTCCAGGCTCCAAGCTGTCAGCACAGAGCCCCACATGGGTCTTGAACTCACAAACCGTGAGATCGTGACCTGAGTGGAAGTCAGACGCTTAACCAACTGAGCCACCCAGGCACCCCTAGTTTACTTTTCAAGTAAACACCCAATCAAGTCTGAAAAAAGTTTTTTACTCTGACATTTTGGATCTTATTCTAAGAAGATTCACATAACTGGCCTTTTTCCCAGTCCCACTTTTCCTTGGCTAACAAGAATATCCAATATCATAAAATGCTATCGGGGCTTCTCCCTGGAGATTAAGTGATTCAATTTAAATTAATTTTTTTTTTTTGTAACCGACACGCATTACTCTCAGGATCAGGAAAACATCAATGAACATTTTCTAGAACACGTGATGAAAAGCATACTTGGTTTATGCACATTTGCCTCCGTATCCTTGGTGACTGGCACCGTGCCTGGCACTTAGGGGCTCCTGAGTTTGCATTTATTACATGAATGGGCCTTGGATGGTCGAGGATTCGGATGGAGGGACTGCAAGAAGAAGTTCATTCGCTGGTCTGCCTGGCAGGGGCGATGCTTGCCTTGGCAAAGTCCCCCTTTCTTCCAGACATACCTCAGCTGTCCCAGGCCCGGGAGCTTGGCCGGTGGAGTCAAGCCCCAGTCCTGTTTGTAACGTGCAGTGGTTCGCAAGAAGAATCAGACAATGAGGTTAGGGAGCCTCCTTGGACTCCTTCCTCCCAATCACACGCCATCTCATTTCATTCTGGAGTGTGCTTTATTTGACTACCAACACAGTGCTCTTTGCGAGCGGCGTATCTGCAGGGTCTGGGCAAGGGCTAGGCACCCGCAAAAGTTTGAAATTTGACTTCTCATTTTCTAGCTTCCTCATGTGTCTGTCAAACTGAAGGTGACACTCATGTCCCCATGTCTGGCTGCCAGTCTAGCAATTTAGTGTTCATCTAAGATCCCCTCCTCCCACCTTTTTTTTTTTTTTTTCAAGTAGGCTTCATGCCCAGTGGGGACTCCAACGCAGGGCTTGAACAGACAACCCTGAGATCAAGACATGAGATGGAGTCGGACACTGAACCGACTGAGCTACCCAGGCACCCCCTCCCCATTCCTTCTAGGCACTTGAGGTGTGATCCTTGTGAGCTGGTGAGAGAGACCTCCATGTTAACTCAGCTAATACAGAATTCGGGTAAATTTCGGAAGCACTTTATCCCCAATTCCCTAACCAACCGAGGGCTCAGAGGTGAGCGGGGGTTCCCAATAAGTTGGCCAACTGTGTTAACATAAAGAGAGTTTATTCCCAGGAAATACTTTATTGGTCCCATTTGACCATGAGTCAGCCTGAGCCTCACCAGAAAAAACAGTCCTATTCCCAGAAGGGAATCCTTTGGGACGGGGCCCATGAAATTCCTACCCAAGAAGAAAACCACATGGGCTTACAGCATAGAAAGTGCACAAGTTAGCGTCCCAACTTTAATTACTGGCTCAGGTCTGCAACAGCTGTGTGTCCTCAGGGAAATTAACCATCCTTTCCTTAAGCTTCTGTTTCCTCACCTGTCAAAGGAAGGCAAAACACCTGCCTTATGGGACTCTGCTGGTGCCGATGGCCATAAGCATGGAATCCACAGATGGCCCCTACTCAGTAATGGCTTACTACGCGCCAAGTGGCTCCTCTGTGTGGCAGCTTCCCCTCTGATGCCATTTTACAAGGAGGAAACTGGAATGCCAAGCAGTGACGTCGCTTGCCCAGGCGTTCCTAGCTGGCACCGTAAGAATGGATCAGAAGGGGCCTGGGTGGGGAATGCCAAACAAGGAACGGACAAGGCCCCCCTTTCCCCCTCCCCCGAAGAATCCATGGAAACCAAGCCTAAAGGCGGGGAGCACAACCCGGCGAACCTGGCACATGTTACAGATGCCAAATATGGCTGATGGCCTGGCAAGGCCGGGTCCGTGGTTACAGACCTCCAGCCAGGCGGGAGCCGGCAGCTGAGCAGCCCAGGGCACCAGAGATGATCACCCACACACACGGGGCGTTGGGAGGAACGGGGTAAAGAAAGCGCTACAAAACGAGTGCCTTTCTCAAATTTTGTCCAAACCCCGTTGGGCAGCCAGGGCACAGACCATGCTGGGTTTGTTCTTTTCACGCTTAAAAAAGTGAAGCAAGCAGGAGCTACTGTCGGGACAAATGTTTGAGACGGACGAACCGTGTAGCTGTTAATGCAAAATTCCCCTCTGACGTGAAGTCCTCGAATTTGGTGAGGAATTTGGTGAGTGCACTTTAAGCAACTCTGAGCCAGTCACAGGCAGGGGGATGTCAGCGGTAGGTAGGTCGGTTGGTCACGGTCACGGGAGGGAGGAGCAATTATCTGATCCAAGTGGAGCCAGGCGTCTTCTTCCCAACAGTCCTCTTGGCCCTTAGAAAATAGTGCTTTGAAAGCTTTAAAATGAGTAAAAATATTACATTTTAAAAGCCAATATGAATTAGAAATGAGTTGAATAAGCTTATTCCTGTAACATGTCCCCCTTTGGCGCATTACATCAACCCCATATAGAGCTAATCGTTATATTTTCACAAAGTGCACGCAAATAAAAACACCTCCCTCAGTGCTGGGGGTTGCTCCCTTTGGAACCACAGGGATATGAACTTGAGAATACAAACAAATAAAAAGAAATCAGCCAGCTCTAACTGAAAAGCCCAAAGTGCAAAGAAAGGTGAGTAAGCCATGCCTTTTAAGGCTTAAGACATCATGATTTGATTTTCATCTAGGAACTTTGTCCTTCTGTTAAACAGAGGCAATGTCTTGTCTTAGATTAAAAAAATTTTTTTTTTAATGTTTATTCATTTTTGAGAGACAGAGACAGAGCATGAGGAGGGGAAGGGCAGAGAGAGGGGGAGACACAGAATCGGAAGCAGGTTCCAGGCTCTGAGCCATCAGCACAGAGCCCGACGCGGGGCCCCAACCCAGGACCCGTGAGATCCTGACCTGAGCTGAAGCCAGACGCTCAACTGACTGAGCCACCCAGACGCCCGCAAAGAAAGATCAGTAAGCCATGCCTTTTAAGCCTTAAGACGTAATGATTTGACTTTCATCTAGGAACTTTGTCCTCCTGTTAAACAGAAGCAACGTCCTTTCTTAGATTTTTAAAAACACGCTTTCTATTCTTAGATTAAAAAAAAATAGTTCCCAGATTTTGCAAATTCTTCATCAACCAACTAAGAATTCAAAGGTGAATTCTATCTCACAAATCAAATTATTTCGATTTTCTTTCACTCTTTTTTCTTCTTCCCTACAGGTTGGCTGGAAAATCAATAAGGTGAGGGCCTCTCCAGAAACTGCAGGAAAGAATTTAACATTGGGGCATAAAAACAATGTATGAGTGGTGTTTGCATGAGAAAGGAATTAAGTGTTTGTAGGAATTCAGTGTTTGAGGGGTACTTATTAAAATCCTGGCCAGGAATCTTGGTGTTAGAGATGTACTAACAGTGAAGAGTTTTACCCCACCTACAAACCCGCTTAACACTCCTGCCCACTCGAAACCCATTTTCAAAGGACTGTGCCAGGAAGGGCCTTGCTACTCAAAGTGTGGTCCTTGCACCTGCAGCACCACCGACACTTGGGATACGTGTTAGAAATGCAGATTCTCAGGTCGGACCCCAGACCTGCTGAATTAGAGTCTGTATGTTAACACGATCTCCAGGTAGCCTCTGTGATCATGACCACGTGAGAAGCACTGCTCTACATCACTGAGCCCACCCGCTCGGGAAACAAGAGTGGAGACCACCTTCCTCATGCTCCCCGCCCTCCAGAAAAATATGCACACGGCTGATGTTCTTTGAGGGCTACTGCGTGTGTGAGGACAAACTCTTCTGGAGCTGGAGATCTGCCCATTCCCATGTCCCTTATCTAGGTTCCCCCCACAGCAGACGCCGGGACAAGGATTGGGCTGCAAGTCCTCTATTTGGGAGGCGACCCCAGGGCAGGAATGCCATAGACAGGTGAGAAATCCGGGGCGTCTACCCTTCAACACCCGACTCTCCTTGTCTGAGTTATCCCAGGAACGCTGACCGTCCTGCACTCCCAGCCCCTCGGTGCTTGAGCATAGCACACGCCGGTCGCCGAGAGAGCCGCGGGCAGAGGGACACAGGCCAAGCCTCAGCTTACAGAGGAGCTGGCGAAGGTGGTCTCCAGGATGGGTGGAGGGGATATGAAAGGACTTGGCCATTACCTCTCCCGTCCTCTCCCCTCTCCACAAGCAGTTGGTGCGGTAAGCTGTGCACCTAGAACACAGACAGCTACTGATGAACTCCCCTTGGCCACAGATGAGGAGACGGGGCCTCAGAGAGGACCTCTCCCCGCCTACTGTTCTCCACAGAGCATGCTATGGGCCGGCGAAGGCCCGTCCCTGGGGCCAGCCGCTGACTCGTTTCTTCCATCTGGTTGGTGCGTCCACTTAGCTGCTTTTGGACACACCTCAGGACCCTCCTTAAAGAACTGGCATCTTCTTTTAGAATGATCCCTCCCTCCTTTTTCTTTCTTTGCTGCCATTACACATCAGCTCTAACGTCCTCCCATCCAGACCAGCACAAGCCCCCTCTTAGTGGATGCCCTGCTCTCGGCTATTCCCCAATCTGTTCTACAAGCTACTCCAGGTGAATCCTTTGTTTGCTTTTAACCTTTTAACCTTCAAAGGTTATTACCAACCAACACCCCTCACTGGTTTCTGAAGGGAGGACGCACTGGAACCAGCTGGAGCCAGGGATATCATGCGCAGTTGTGTAGGCTGTTTACTGCACAAGAGAACTAGCTGAGGGGCAGAAGGGCTGAAAAGCAGCTCACGGCTGCTCTCAAATCCTGCTCCTGGCCAAGAGGCCGTGGGCCACCAGAGGGGGCACTTCTCTCCAATTTGTATGACAAGTGCTAGAAAGACCATGTCTAACGTGGAAAGCTTTCTAAAAAGGACTCAGGTAGAGCCCTGATGCAGACCCACTGAATCACGGCACACAGCCCGGGCAAGCATTTGCCGAACAAGCTCCCCCGGGGGGTTCCAACGTGCATTCGAGTTACACACCCTCAAAGGTTAGATTACATTACAATCATTGTTCAAGATGCAGATGGAAGGCCCCACCCTCCAGAGTGGGGTTCCTTAGAGCAGAAGCAGGGTCAGAACACGTGGATTTGGAATCATCTGAAGCACATGTACTATGCCAGCTTTTGAAACAGGCCCCAAGGGCTAGGATAGTCACTGCCTTTTTGGAGGTTAAGAGATTGAGACCCAGACTGAAGGGGGGGTGGGGAAAAGTGCTTTCCCTGGGTTCCAACTCGTGAGGACAGAACACCTGTCAATAGGTCCCACACTGCCTCAAACGGGAGCCTCACACACTGGAGCCCCCGTGCCCTCCAGGAAGTGGCAAAGAGAGGCAAACTCCAGAGACCAAGGCCAGCGCCAACGTGGGTGCCCGCCTTCTGCTGCCCCCGAGGAAGCCCATCCATTCATTCAACAAGTGTTTCTTATTTTGTCTCAAATGGGAAACAGCTCCTGCAGAATAATTCTTATGTACAAGAGACGCGTGTTTCCTGTTACGTCTCACATTCTTTTGTTCGTCCTCTCATTTAATAATTGTCTGCTGAGCAGCCCTGCTGTCCTTCGCTGCTCTTATAAGCAGGCCCCTGTTGCCTCCCAGGAGGTGCTCCCAGCCTGCGGGGAGGGAGAAGGACCCAGCTGCTGGAGGAAAGACCCCTGTATACTCACTCCTGTATGATGGCTGCCCGGGAGTGGTGCACTCGATGGGCAGAAATTGGGCTCCCTGTACAAATCCAGAACACGGAGGTCAAAAACTATCACAAATGACGAGCAACTCAAATTAAAAAATACTCTTCATAGGGGCGCCTGGGTGGCTCAGTCGGTTGAGCGTCCGACTTCGGCTCAGGTCATGATCTCGCAGCTTGTGAGTTCGAGCCCCGCGTCGGGCTCTGTGCGGACAGCTCAGAGCCTGGAGCCTGCTTCGGATTCCGTGTCTCCCTCTCTGCCCCTAACCCACTCGCATTCTGTCTCTGTCTCTTTCAAAAATAAATAAACATTAAAAAAAATTTCAAAAACTACTCTTCCTAAAATGGCAAGATCTAGCTGAGGGCCCTCTTATTCAGAACTGTGTCTAGCAGACTAAATAAGGCAAACAGGTCCCTGCGGGACTTACCCTCCGTTATTAATTTACTCACCAGGCATTAGTGGACTAATCTCGGGTGCCAAGCACAGAGGTACTAAGCAAGCCTTCCTGTGAAATACCAGACGTAGAGCGACGGCCTTGGTGGCTGATCTAACAGAGCAACATACACCGGTTGAGGACTCGAGGTGTAGGGGATGCCCACGGGAAGGCCAGAGAGGAGAGCACAGGCTGTATCTCAGGATGTTCCGATTGCTCACATGCCAAGGAAAAAGGCTGGTACCACGAACCTTGAGTATCAATACCAAGATTAGGACAAGAGCAAGTTGGGACACCCGGGTGGCTTGGTCGGTTAAGCGCCCGCGACTCTTGGTTTCGGCTCAGGTCATGATCTCACGGTTCGTGGGTTCGAGCCCTGCGTTGGGCTCCATGCTGACAGCGCAGAGCCTGCTTGGGATTCTCTCTCTCTCTCTCTCTCTCTCTGCCTCTCCCCTGCTCGCTCACTCTCTCTCTCTCAATAAATAAATAAACTCAAGTTAAAAAAAAAATTAAAAAATAAACAAAAGAACAAGAAGAAGCCCGTTTTACAGCACTGAACTGAGAAGGGCTCTCTACTGTAACTAAATGCCAATGTCATGTGTCCTTTTTGTATTTTCAAGAACGCTATGGGGAGTGTCCTGGTTTTCTAGGATTATGGTTGGCTTTCTCTATATTTGGTTTCAACATTTTCAGTTAATTGGCCAATTATTTAAAATGACTCACACACACAAAGAGTAAGCGTTGCTTTTGGTTGTTTTAATGACTAGGTTTTAAGTTTAATCTTGCTGGAGTTGTTTGTAAAAGATCTGAATTTTCCTGGTTCTCTTAAAAAAAAAAAAAAAGGTGAGCCGCAGGTTCATAACACTTTCTCGGGGGCCGTGTGTTCTGAACTTGTTGTTCTGACACTCGTGATGTCAGAAGCTGGCTTTGGTGGCAGGGGACCGACGCATGGACTGCCTTCTTTATTACCTCCCGAGCCCTGACGCTGCAAAAGTAATCGGCTGATCTGCACTTTCTGTGCCTCCGTCTGTCATCTCCTGGGTGTCTCCCCCACAGACAGTTTTTGCTCGTTCTTCATTCTCCCTTCGACAACGTTTTCATTTGTCTTGCTTTCCACACTGGGTTTTAGTTCCACTTCAGTGGGCTAGACTGACCACACAATGCCCCGCTCACAGCAGGGCAGAGGAAGGGTCCACAGCGCTGGAAGGGCCCCCTCCCCCTCCCCACGCACCTCTACACACACACACACACACACACACACACACACACACACACACACACGGCCGTGCACACACAGCAACTCTTTGTGAACGGGGAGAGAGAGATGGCCATGCTTGGGAATTCCCATCCCCTCGGGGGAACTCTTACCCTGATGGGGATGCACTGAGATGTGACTTGTAACTCTGGGCCGAAGTTACCCACCTTCTTTCTCCTCCACACCCCCCACCAACCCCCCGAGAACTTCAATATACCTTGCTTGGCCTCCTTCTCCACTTCCCTACTGGTTTCTCCTGGGAACACTTCCTAGTATGCTACTTTGGCAGGATGCCTTATCTCAGGATTTCAATCCAGGGAACTCAGAGACCATCAGAGAAACACCCAGGTTCCCTCCTCTGTCTGTACTCCAGGTAGGGGGAAGGCGCCAGTGGGAACACTTCAGGATGTGAGCACATGGCCTCCCGGGCCTTAGAAGAGCTCTCATCCTCTCTAACGCGCGATGCAGCGCTGAGCTGCTTTACTGGGAACGTCCGTTCCAACCGAGCAAACCGGGATCTTTTAAAACAAAGAATTCCACCCGCCCAGCGTTAAGGGTGCAAGCTAAGACGGCGGGTGCAGACTTATGTGACTCATGTATTGATTTCAATCCACTTAAGTGCCTCTTAAACACAGACTCATTTAATTAACGCTCCTAAGCATTTTCTCTTTGTCCACTTGGGGAAGGAGGCCTCCCACGCTGCCTGCACCAGGCTCCGGGAAGGGGCCCTGAACGGCGGGCGGCGGGCGGCGGGCGGCGGGCGGGTTAAAGCCACTCTCCTCTTTACAGAGCTTTCCAGGGGGAGGGCCCCGGGGCCCCGTGAGCTTCTCGACCTGTGATTGCACAATGAGTTTTTTCACACTGACTCGGGTTCAGGTCGTGGTTCTACCACTTGTCCAGTGGTGCCTTAAGAACCTCCCTGTAAGAACACAGAGAGGAATTCCTACCCCACCAGCTTGCTGCAAGGACTTAGCCAATCACTTTGGTGCTGCCACCGCAGTGCAGGTGGTTGCTACTCAGCTCCACGGGTGGGGGGGGGGGGACTTTTCAAGTGCTTCCTTCGCTCTGAGCCGCTACATTTGGGGGGCAAATCCTTAGGCCTGTTTAAAGCCTCTCCCAGAGCGCGACCCTCAACCTGGCTGGGCTGCCTGAAAACTAAGTGACACAATCAGCGTGCACTGAACTCTGACCACATGGCAGGCTCCGCCCTAGGCGCTTTGTCAGGACGGACGGGTTTACGCTTCTCAACAACCCTGCGAGGTAAGTATTAGACCATCCATTTTGCAGAGGAGCATCTGGAGGCCCAGGGAGGGTGAAGGAACCGGCCCGAGGCCCCCCCGGCAGCTGCGTGGTAGCACCAGAACTCGACTGGGGCCGACCGACCCCAGAGCCAATAGCTCGTCACCGGGACCAGTCTGCAAGGGGGCCTTCGGGGCACCAGGGGCGCAGGTTTTCCTTCCTCTGCTCTGCAATCACGCGCCTACAGCGCAGAGGTTCTCCAAGTCTCTTGTGCGTCGGACGGACCCTGCTGGGACTCGCCCGCGGGACTTCTGATTCAACGGTCCGTGAATGCACTTTCCTCATCGGGTCCCAGGTGACGTGGACGCTGGTGGCCCGCTGGTGTCAGGAGGCCATGCTCGGAGTAGCGCCAAGCTGGATTCTCAGAGCCACTGGCCCTGGGCACGACCCACAGTGGAGGACGGCCTCCTGAGAAGGAGTAGGACTTGGGGCGAGTGGGTGGCTCAGTCGGTTAAGCATGGCACTCTGGGTTTCGGCTCAAGTCATGGTCCCGCAGGATTTGAGCCCTGCGTGTGGGCTGTGGGCTGACGGCATCGAGCCCGCGTTGGATTCTGTCTCCCTCGCTCTCTGCCCCTCCCCCACTTGTTCGTGTTCTTTCTCTCTCTCGCAAAATAAATAAACTTAAAACAACAACAAAAAAAGAGGGAGTAGGACTCAGTCTGCTCAGCCAGGGAACACGGGACACGGCCCCTTCCAGGGAGGCTAGGAAGTCCGTGGGGCCCCTGCTGCTGGCGAACGGGAGCCCTGCACGGGCCAACCACTGTCACCGGGATGCCCCCACGTCACCTTTCTCCACACTGCCCCTCAGCCCCCTCAAGCCCCAAAGTGCAGCTAGAAGATTAACATGGCGGTACCGTGGTGAAGAAATGCTGAAGAGAACAGAAGGGCAGGACGGAATAAACATTTGCCGAACGTCTTCTCGTGTTGGACCTTGAAGTGCCATGTTATCTGAGCCTGCCACTGTGAGGTAGGGCTCATAACCCCCACTTTACAGATGAGGAACATGAGGCCCCAGGAAGCTGGACAACTTGCCATAATGTGGGCAGCTGCACCGCGATTCCAACCCTGGTCAGTTCGGCCGCTCGGCACCCAAGCTTCCTCCACCCCGGGTTGCGCCCCTGTGACCGTCTGGATGGCAGGCATCCTGTCTCAGACATAACCGGACCCCAGCAGGCTGCAGAGAGAGGCCTGGGGCCCCGTGCGGTATTTCTGCTGGAGAAGGAAACATTTCACACACGGCGTCTCAAGCCATGAAACGGACTCTGGTCTACGCAGGGTTTCCCGGCCAGAAATAAAAGGGCCAGATGGTGTCTCACCTGCCTGGGGGATCCACGGCTTATCCTCAGCCCAAATAGAAACAGCAGTGTGACTGCAAGGAGGGTGGCCCCAGGCCTTCAGAAATGGCCAGCAGATGCCTATGCTAGCAGGCAACGTGCCCGTCCGTGAGCCTCGACCAGCAGCCCCCTCGTGAAGAGAGCACAGCAGGCTTTTTGCAAAGAGCACAGAGAGTTTTCTTTGGCACGAGACTCAGGTTTCCTGCCCTGTTCCAATGACCTCACGAGGGAAGCGCCCTTGGACCCCTCCCCAGTGCCAACAGTCTCGGTTTCACAGCTCAGGCTTTCTGCTTATTTGGGGAGAGAGCTTGTTTCTTGTCTTCTCGAGGCCCTCCTCCCTCCTCCATCTGTGGCCCAGTCCTGCCCTCCTCTGTGCTTGGAGACGACAGGCTGTCCTTTCAGCTGGAACCTTCCAGATGAAGGGATACAGAGGAGGGAGGCCCCTCTGTTGCGAGCACCAACTCTGCACCTCCTCAGAGCCCTCCTGAGAAACGACACGCGGGGGAAGAATTCTGTGTTTGAATCTTACAACTGGCACTAAAAAGTGACGGGAAAAGTCACGTGAACCTTGAGACAACAAAAGCTCCCACTTGGGTTGTCCAGGCCCGAGTTGTTTCAAGGGTTTCAGAGAAGAACCGGACATTCTGGCTCCTCCCCTGGGTGGATATCATCCAACGTCACGATCCCACCATTGGCATTTTAACCCACTCATTTCTAGAGCCATTGGTCATGCCCTAGAGTTACAAGTGGACACTTAAGATGGCCACAGAGCACTTAGGAGTCAAGGCTGGGGTAGGGAGAACGTCTTCCTTCATCAACATGAGCAGGGCAAGTAGGAACCCTCAACTACTGCGTCTATGGCTAAGTTACTCGCCTGGGCTGAGCCCGGTTTCTTGCCCTGGCACGTGAGGATAACAACGCTTGTCATCCAGCTTTGTGAGAACCTACCACAAATTCCCTCTGGGGAGCCAGGAACTGTGGGTGGCACTCCCCCACCAACTCCCACCCCCCCCCCCCCGAGGGGTGGGGCATGTGACCTAGGCTAGGACTTTTATGACATGAGATTGCTCACTCACTGCAGCTTGGCAGCCATTTTGACACCCTGAGGGGACAGCCTGTCTGAGCAATGGACCAAAATGAGGAAGAGAAGCTGACAGATGGAGAGACACGGTAACAACTTTCTGAGGCCCAAACAACAGACTGTGGCTCGGCCCAACCCTAGGTTTTTTTTGTTTTTTTCCAGTTTGCAAAATAATAAATTGTTTTTTCACCCAAGCCAGTTTTTATCACTTGCCACAAAAAACATTAAAACACGTATAAGTACCTATCTCAGTGTTCTGGGAAGCAAATTAAGTAAAAGCCCTTGAAAGGGCCTAGCAGAGGGTGGTGTGGAGAAGGGTCCCCAAAGTGGGGCCGTGTGCTACAGCTCTGGGGCCCAGCTCCCTGGAGAGGGGGGGGGGAGACTCAGCCATGATGGCTCCAGGCACCAGAGGGGGGCCGGGGGGGTTCTCATCAGAGGGTTTTAGGGGGACATGTGTTGGATTCCACACTGAGATGGAGTCTTCTATCTGGATCCCACAGAGGAATGGCCTATATCTGAGGCAGCCTCAGAGCTGACCCAATATCATCAGCCCTTTAGTTGTAAAGGTGACTCAGGTTCATTCGTGTCTGGCAGGCATGCCTAGGCTTGCGGGACCTTGAACCCTGTCCTTGTCCATCGTCATTTGGGAATGCTGCTTCTGGACCTTGGAGGGCCAAGAGAATCTTTGTTTTTAACGAGTGCCAGGAACTGTTGCAGGCACTCTACAGACAGTACTAAGTCCGGAACATCCATCCTGAATGGGGACAGTGATCTCCAAGTGTGTCTATAAATTATTTGCTCCTCCTCCCCTCAAACCGTGGAGTCTCAGTCCCCAGCCTCTGAACGTGGGCCAGACTTACTGACTCACTTCCAAATAACATCATGTGGCGCAAGTGATGCATTCTGTGTGACCTTCTGAGAGAAGGTCGTGAGCAGGTGAGCTGCCTGGTTCGCTCTGGGGAAAGTCAGCCGCCATGTTGTAAGGACACTCAGACAACCTGCTGGAGGCGCCCTGGTGGGAAAATGTGAGGCCTCCCGCCGACCGCCACCACCAACCTGCCAGCCACGTGGGGAGCTACCTCAGAAGCAAATCCTCCAGCCCCACAGCCCAGCCAAGGCTTGGACAGCTGTAGCCCTAATCAGAGCCTGACGGAGCTCTCGTGAGAGACCCTGAGCTAGAAGCATCCCCAACTCCCGACCCGCTGTGAACGATAACGACCGTTGTTTGCAGCCACTAGGTTTTGAAGTGATTTGCTGCACAGCAATAGAAGCGTAGGCATCGTTAGGGCTGCGGTACAGAGACCCAGACTCAGACAGTTGGGGAAGGGGGTAGACTAAGGCCCACCTCGTCTGGCTCCAAGGCCAGAGTCTTCTCCTCGTGCCCACTCCTGGGAGGGTGCTGAGTCACCAAGCCTTCCTTGTATTTTGGTCATAGGTAGGGTGACCATGGATCCCAGTTGTCTGGGACACTCCCGAGTTATGCCTGTTTTCCTGGGGCTAATTATTAATGATGCTCCCAGTAAGTCCCTGAAGTGTCCCAGTTTGATAGACTCTATGGTCACCCCAGAAATAAGGAACCCTCTTGGAGGACACTCTGAAGCCAGAATGACTCTGTTCCGTGTCCAAGTGACAGTCCTGCTCACCTTCCTCCCACCTGACCCACGCCTGTGAGCTCATCCTGTATTTTGGATATTTCCAAAGATAGGAAAGATATTTCCAAGATCCTACCTTATCTCATTCTCTATTTCGGACAGGGGACGGCAGCAGGTAGGATGACAAGATTTACTTCCTGGCAGTTTCCTGATGTCAAGGATTAGGCCCTGTCCTTAACTGTGAGGCAGGATGGCAACAGAAAAGCTTTGTCATCAGACAGATGGGGGGTGTAGTCCCACGCTGCCACTTGGTAGCTTGGTGACTTGGAGAAAACCACCGTCGTCCTGAGCTGAGTCTTCCCCTCTGCGAAACAGAGATGATCATTGCATCTCCTCAGGATCAGCAGGGGTGCTTCCTGACACAATGTCTGTGACTGTGCCCAACAGAGTCCCTGTCACACCCTGGGTGTGCTCCTCTCCCTAGCACGGCTCTGCTGAGCCTTTGCGAAAATCAAGCCAGAGCCTGAAGCCAACCCGTACTCGGTTTTCTCTATCACAAGAAAGAGTTGGATGGGGTCCTTTCCTCCTCCCGGTGTCATTTTCACCCAGACAGAGAGACAGAGAGGGCACAGGCAGGGGAGGGACAGAAAGAGGGAGGGAGGGAGAGAGAATCCCAAGCAGGCTCTGCACTCTCAGCGCACAGTCCGACCCGGGGCTTGAATTCACGAAACTGTGAGATCGTGACCTGTTCACAACTGACGGAGCCGCCCAGGTGCACCCAGGGAGTATCCTTTAGAAACACCGGATTCTCGAGCTCTGCTCCCGACTTTCCAAAACCTCCCAAAGCTGTGCTCTGCTTCCTCCCTGTAGGATCCTTGAGTGAAGGTTGAGAAGTAAAGACAATGACACCCCCCTCCATCCCTCCTCACGTCCGCGCCTCCTGGCAGCTGCCCCCAGCAGGAAGTAGACTTCATTTTTCCACCTCGGGTCCGGGTGGAACGCGTGACTTAGTCTGACCAACAGAACGCAGCAGAAGCGATGCCCTGCCTGCGGCAGGCTTCATCTCCGGAGCGCGTGGAACTTCCGCTGGCCTCCTGGAGCCCACGTGAGCCTGGGCTGGCCTGCTGGAGGACGAGACCACAGAGCTGTCGCTCCCATGGCCCCAGGCAACTGCCCGCGGGCCTGCCGGCTCCCCACAGATGCTCCCGCAAAGTCGGAAGATGGGTCTGGTGTTGCGGGACCACCGCCAGGGTCATGAGCAACGTAAGATTACTGTTACTGTATTGGGCCACTACAGCTGGGGGTGGTCTGTGCCAGTGATGGGTACAGAGTTGTTGTGAAGGGTACATGAGGGCCCCTGTGAGTTACTGACATCCCATCCGGCCAGCAGGAACCACTGAGGAAGGGGTGGCCATGATGACGTGGCTGGCCACCCATCCGTCTCGCCAAGCCCATGCTGCCAGCCCAGGAAAGCCCTGGCCTGTCCCTACTCTTCTTGCTATGAAGTTACAGTCAGTTCTTCTTTGGTTAGCCCCCATGGAGAGGCAGAACGGATGTCCACAGAGGAAAGCAGAGAAAGAGGAGAGAGACAGAATATAAGAACACAACTGCAGAGTGGCAGTACATCTTTCGCTAGGCTCTGAGGGGTGGGGTCCCCACTGGGCCCACTGACTCAGGCTATGGGAAACGGGGCCCCGGAGACACGGGACGTGCACGAGAAACCCGGGCATCAACGCATTCCACTGTACTTGTGTCCCTGGGGACCGAGGAGTGAACTCCTGAACACAGGAGAACATACCAACTCAAGATGGATGACAAAAATGGCCATCAGTTTTATTTACTGTCCCCAAACCTTCAAAGTGCTTGAGGGTACCTCAAGTAGAAAGAAACGGGACAAAAACACAAATAGAACAAAAACAAGGGAGGTGTTTCATTAACTTCTTCAAAGAGATGGTTTTCCTCAGTCCCACTTAAACAGAAGATAACTCACCGGTAAGACTGTTCTTTACCTCAGTATTTGTTAAGTTATTGAAGCACATTTAACTTTTTATTTGCGCTGCACTGACCTCTGTTAAGATGTTAAGATTAAAATTTCTTCAGCATTGATATTCTTGTAAACAGAAGGAGTTTGTGGTTGAAGTAATCAATTCCTTATTTACCTTTCCTAAAGCCTGGGTTTTATTTGTTTAGCTCAAAATAAGGTCTCTTGCACAGTATAGTTTAAATGTCATAACTTTTCAGGCATTTTCCCATTTACATTGCTTCCTAATTTATATCTAGCGTCAAGCACAGTGATCCGGAGGAGTCGAGGTCTAGATTCAAACTCCACCCATCTCCATCCAAAACACAAAGTCCTATCTGTTTACCTCTACTTAGAATGCAGACTGTCTTCCCTTCGGGCTCACGGAAAATCTCAGGAAGGGATTACGGCCAGGAGGAGAGTTAACCAATGCTTTTGTTCAAATGGCAAAAGGCAGTTATGGGTTGAACTCGTGTTGTGGGAGCTGGCGTTGGGGTTGGGGTCAGAAACCGGTTTAGCATATGCCTCAGATGCCCTGCGTCATTTGCTCCTGGCCCAACTCTGATTTCAGCTCTGGCACGGCAGACGGTCCCGTGGGCATTCACACTCAACTGCGCCCTTGCCAAGGCAGGACCATCTCATCCTTCAGAGGGAGCCCTCAAACGACTGGGAGCAGGAGCTGGTAAATGAATGCCCAGTCTCCTGTCCTCTAACCGAGATTTCTGGTGACTTTCTGCACACCTCTAGAAGGTACAGGCACCACCAGCAGTGACCTATACTCATATGGGCTTTTCTTCCCTCCTTCCTGTTCCCTGGGACCCCGCTCCAATAAACCACCTGCACCCACATCCTCATTTCAGGCTTGGCAAAGGGCAGACATCATTTGCCTGGGTGGGGGAGGGTAGTAGATCTTAGGAAAAGGAATGGTCTGGAAAACATCACTTTGGGGAAAAGTTGAATCAAAAAGCCCAACAGTCCCACCGAGGCTGAGAGGAAGACGTCCAGAGGGAGCTCACAGGGAAGAGCCATCCCGACAGCTTAAAGGGCTCACGGGCAAGATACGCAAGGACAAACGGCTCTTCTGGACAAACGGCCAGTGTGTGTGCAGGGGGAAGCAGAGCAAGAATGTAAGAAATAAACCCGCTCGGGTTCCTGTTCTGCAAAACCAAACTTCCTCTGGCCTTCCTTTCATCCTTCATATCCATTTTGCCCCAGATGTCAAGCACAGCCCATGGAAACTGCTAGGCTCTCCATCAACCGTTTCATTTTCTGCTGCCTCCACTCCAAAGTCCCCTTTAGAGCACTGGTAGAGCGCACTCCTTCCTTGCCAAAGAGCAAGACGGGTTCTAGAAAGCTGGGTGGACTGTGGGTTTAAGAAAACCCAGATGCCCAGTATGCATACCCTTTCTCCTCATTGCCCAATTAATTCATGGGGCGCAAGCAAAATAAAATGGTCGCTGTTATACTTCCAGCCAAGTGAAAGAGACCTTATTTCCCAAAGCCAAAACTAATATTGCATACTGGAACTGGCTGGAAGCTGATGCAGAGCACAGGTAGAGCATTTCAGGGAACACACATCGTAACCCTGAGCCTGGAAACCAGAGCGAGGAGCCTCGGGGTTCTCCCGCACCAAGCTACGCTTTCAGAGGGGCTGAAGAAAGAGGGAACTGTTATGCGAAACCTAGCTATGGTTTTCTGAAACGAGGATCAAAAAATCGGTATGCGTGTGCCTTTGTGATGTTCAATGCACCATTTCCTTTTCCAGGGGCTTGTCCCACTGGTAAAACGTTAACGTTTTAGGTCTTTTAGAGTCTGAGCTTCCCTCCCCCATGACACGGTTCAGATTTAAAGCTTGGATCCGTCAGCTGGCTGATGACCATCAGCACCAACCAAATGCATAAACGGTTCTTTTATGATGACAATTCTGGTCTCAATTAAAAAGCTTCTATTTTCATTAAGGACAGCTTTTTTTTTTTTTTTTTTTTTTTTTGCGAGGGGGGGCAGTGCTGATTTTCTAAAGTAAGGAAAAATAACAAAAGTAGGCCCTTTCTTCCTTGGATATAACCGCGGGACTAGAGCTTTATAATAAATAAGTACATAAACATTTTTATGGTATTTTGTAAACCTATTTGGAGGTCCCAATAATAAGGAAAAGCAGAAGTTGAAATACACACACAGCCTCCCTCCCTGCGGCTCATGCGGGGACATCTGGCCGTGGGTCTGAAGTCGGCCGGTGCCATCTGGCCCCACTAGTCCCTCGCTTCATCCTGGTCTCTCCCCAGCTCACTCGCTCACCCATCTTAGGCACGCCGAGCTTCCCTGCAGGGTCTGTGTTCCTCCCAGTCCCAGCGTCTCTACTGGAAACCTCCCACAGCGCCTCAGGAACATCTTCTATGGCAGCCAAGTAAGTTCCAGTCACCAAGGTCACAATCCACCCCATGCAGGATTGTTTCCTTGATGGACTGTAAGCAGATCGAGGGGAGGGCTTACGTCTGTTTCACTCATGTGTCTCCTATGCCTGATCCACGTTAAACACACGACTGAGGTTTGCTGAGTGAATGGATGGCACTGTGATCCCAGTCGTGACCCAAGTAGCTGCCATTTCTGCCGTTCTAAACCCCCACCTGGCCATTTGTGAGTTCCGTACTTGCAGAACTGATTACTATAGACCTTAGGATCTAGATTAATGGTTACCTCCCAAGCCTTGTACTAAACGATGCAAACGAGGGTTCTATGTGATTCATTCAGCTTCTTGTTGGTACAACTAGCCTTTGGCTTATTGAGAGTAAAGCAAAACAAAAATAAAGGCTTTTATCTCATGAAAATCACAGCTGGGTCTACAACCCAGTATCACTCCATGGTACACAGTACGGCAGGAAGTTAGAACGTGTCACAGGATTCCGGCCGTTGCATGATACAATCATTCAATAGCCCACTGGTCTCCTTGTTAGACTCGCTGGCCAATAGCTCAAAGCACCAGCAGCTCCTCTCCCACCTGTCAAATGCTCAACCGGTAAATGTAAAAACTGGAGGATGGTGCTATTTCCACCTTTCCAATCCCACTGAAGGCAAAGCCTTCCTGGGTGATCTTCCTCTTATGTTGGGTTCACTTGGGGACAAAGTCATTTCCTCCCATTCCTTGGGAGGAAAACCCAATGGTGAGGCTCCTGCCAGTCTTCCAGGATCCAGCATGGAGACACGCAGGCACCGAAGGAAAGCTAACTCCAGGAGGAACTGGTAGGGAGCTGGGTCTCCGTGCCAGTATCCTTGGGAGACTGAAGACAGCCTTGCTCAAACTGCAGCCGTCTCTGCAAATTCATCAATGCTTCCTTGCCCCTTACCTCCCGCACAAAACACTGGTAATGACGTGTATTGAAAAAGACCTGCTTTCCAAAGCGCCTGGCCCTCCACAGGGTGATGGCCCCTGGCACCATATCACGCTGCGTGGGATATGTAAATAAGCCTCTTTATGCAAATAAGATGCACTTGAGCTCACTGGGGTTGGCCCGTCTGGGCCTGAATTCCCACTCCGCTACTTACGAGCTCCAGCTCTTCCTTAACCTCCTGGAGCCTCGGTTTCCTCATCGGGAAAACGAAGCTCGTGGTTGGACACACCTCGCCGCGTTGGTGTGAGGGTGCTGCACGTTAATAAAAGTTCAGTCCCGGGCATAGGCGCATAATAGTGCTGCGGTAAGGGTCAGCGCCGGCGGCCTGCTGCTGTGCCCATGCATGTATGTTTCTAGAGTACAGAGAAAGAATGTAAACTTCCTGCTTCTTTTTGTGCACACTGGCCAAAGCCTGACACCGATCTGACAGAGGCCACACAAGAAAGACAACTCCAGACAAATCTTGTTTATGAAACCAGGAACAACAATACTAAACAAAATGTTCGCAAAATGAGTCGGGCAACAAAGTGAGAGCATGATACACAATGACCAAGTAGAGGTTGGAGCTTCTATTAAAAAAAAAATTTTTTTTAATGTTTATTTTTGAGAGAGACAAGAGCTCGAGTGGGTGAGGGGCAGAGAGAGAGAGAGAGACATGGGTTCGGAAGCAGGCTCCGGGCTCTGAGCTGTCAGCACAGAGCCCAACGCGGGGCTTGAACCCACGAACCGTGAGAACATGACCTGAGCCAAAGTCAGCGCTTAACCAACTGAGCCACCCAGGCGCTCCATAGGTTGGAGATTTTAAAATACATTTGATCTTATTAAAAGGTCAAAAAAGGGAAGCAATATGAATAGTTTCATAGGCCAATATTTGAAGAATAGTAATGAAAAGAAGTAATTTCAGTGACCCAAATCGGTCAAAAACTTTAGATTTAACTGAATTGCACTGGGCCTCATTCAGAACAGAAAATCACTCAAAACAAATACTTATAAAGAGGATTTCTATTAGGTTGTGTTATAACGATAAGATATTCCAAACAGGTCATTTGAGGAAAAAGGCTGTGGTAACAGAGAAACAAAACAAAACACAACTGATTGGTCAGATCTGTAATTTGGGATGTTTCTGCTATAATGAGCAAAGCCTATTTATAGAAAAGGGGGCCCGTCTGCTCTAGGTCTGGGTACCGAGAAGCAGACCCTGAGATGAGGGTTCTTGTTCAAAAGATGCATTAAAAAATGTGTTCCAGGGAACCGGCAAAAAAGTGGGGGAAGCAGGAAAAGGGATCTGGGGAATGGAGGAATCAGGCAAGGATGTAAGCTCAGGCCGAGTCCCACAGAAGGTGGCCTCACCTGATCCCACAGGGGAGTTCTGGAGTGAGGCACCTCATAGCTGTCCTGATCTGGGGTGCTGGACGTTGATAAGATCTGTACCACACAGTCACGGTCAAAGACCGTCCAGGTCAAAGCATTTGTGGTTCTTCATAACTACAGGTAAAGTGGCTTCTGGAACCTGAGGTCAGTCCTCAATAAAAGAGTCACAGCTCCTGGGTGTTAAAAGAAAACCAAAGTGGGGCGTGTGTGTATAGAGGAACAAAGATAGCAGGAAGGGCCTGGAGGGGACCAGGCGGAACACAAACACTGTTAGCTACACTGGCCAACTGGATAACGGACCAGAGTAGTATCCTCACGCCCCTGGGTCCGAATCTCCCACCACCAATGCTTCAGGCTTGAGCAGGTAGCCCTCACTCTTCTGGGAACGTTCGTACACGTGCAGTGCCAGGGAGAAGTCAGAACCAAAGTCAGAATCAGAACCAGGCTAGAGAGAATAAATTTAGATTTCTGAAAGCAGCACTTATGTAGTTGGTTTGCAGTGTTAGCCCATTGATCGGTGAATCATGAGTTTGCTTTTTAAAGTATTGAAGGCATTTAAGAGAGTCTACGAACTGTGAAAAAGTTCAAGCGATTCAAAGCTGAATGGGAAAATCTATTAGACTGAACCACTTTGCATTGCCAATATTTGAGCTACCCCAAGTCAGTTTCATAGCGTTCAATGTAAACCCCTGAAATTCACGTTTTTACCTTACAAGTTATGTAAGTACTGCGTGAATATTTGTAAAGTGG
Source organism: Lynx rufus (assembly GCF_022079265.1). Lineage (NCBI taxonomy): Eukaryota > Metazoa > Chordata > Mammalia > Carnivora > Felidae > Lynx > Lynx rufus. Next base: position 5,783,082 of record NW_025814867.1, on the reverse strand, counting down.
TAGCTGTTTGAAAATAAGTGGACTGGTGGGGTGCCCGGGTGGCTCAGTCGGTTAAGCGTCTGATTCAGCTCAGGTCATGATCTCGCAGTTCGTGAGTTCGAGCCCCGCGTCGGGCTCTGTGCTGACAGCTCAGAGCCTGGAGCCTGCTTCGGATTCTGTGTCTCCTTCTCTCTCTGCCCCTCCCCCGCTTGCACGCATGTACTCTCTCTCGCTCTAATAAACTTAAAAAAAAAAAGAAAATAAGTGGATAGGACATGCGATATAACACTAATAGAAGTGACCATTCTTTTTCATGCATAAAAAGTCTTCAGATATGCAAGGATCTTACAAATAGACTGAAAGTATATCTGACAATATGTCAACGCTTATCCATGTTAATGCACTTCCTTAATGTGACTAATAAAATATAGAACTCAGGTCTCTAACCACCAGCATGACCCATTCAAGTTGACAAGGAGAAGGATGCTCACTGTGTCCACTGTTGTCCAACCTTGCCTTGAAGTGAGGGGCAAGGTGTTCCTCTGGGAGAAGGAGTGAGGTTTTAATGTTAAAAAGGAGGGTTAAATCGTGATTTGCATAGGATATGATTTCTACCTAAAAAGGGTTGAGATGAAGGACACTGATAAACTAAGATGCATGTCAGTAAAGTCACCTGCTGAACTTACACCAAACTTGAAAGCTTTTTTCTCCCATATGTATGTAAGAGCCAGTTAAAAAATATAATGGATCTTCCAAAAATTATAACAAAAGGACCCCATCTACAACGGCAAATATCCAAGAATGACAAGAAGACGGGGGACCTCACGGGGGACATGACAATATTCTTTTGAGGGATGGAAAGGAAGAGTAAATGAACAGAGTAGATTCTTGGATGAGAAACCAGAAAACTGAAAAATGTACATGTTCTTCCAACATTAAAATTAAAGTACATATTTACACTGATTCCAGTCACATTGCGATGGAATTTTTCTGAACTTAAAAGAGTGATCTCAATAAACATGTGACATTAGACAGAACAAGTTGACAACGTGGAGTGCTAAGGGAGACATTGCTTCTTCCAGATGTTCAACTGTCATACAAAGCTTCCGCAATTAAAGCTGCATTTGGTGACCCTGATGTAGAGAGATCAGAGGACAGAACAGAGAAATCCAGAAATGGATCCAAATGTAAACGAGAATTCAGAACAAAAATGGTGGCTTCAAGTCAGCGGTGGTGTGGGTGGGTAAGGGGGTGTTTAACAGATCTTTTGGAGACACCTGCTTGGAAAAAATTAAGTTGGATCTGTACGTTTTTCTCCTTACACCAAAGTAAATTCCACCGAAAATTTCCATGTAAGAAAAATAAAACTAGGCAGTTCAGATACATATTGGGTAGATATCTGGAGACTGGAGGATTTCTAAGCCAACACCAAAGTCAGAAACTATGCATAAAGGGCCACCTGCGTGGCTGAGTTGGTTAAGCATCTGACTCCGGCTCAGGTCATGATCTCATGGTTTGTGAATTTGAGCCCTACATGGGGCTCTCTGCTGTCAGCACAGAGCCTGCTTCAGATCCCCTGTCCCCCACCCGCCCCGCCCCCACTCAAGTGTATGCACGCATGTTTTCTCTCTCTTAAAAATAAACAAACTTAAAAAACAACAACAAAAGAAGAAACTATGCATAAAGAAAAAGACAAATAGGGGTGCCTGGCTGGCTCAGTCAGTACAGTATGTGACTCCTGATCTCGGGGTCATGAGTTTGAGCCCCATGCTGAGCATAGAGATCACTTAAAAAAAGTTCTTTATAAAAAAAAAAAAAAGAAAAAGAAAAAGAAAAAGATGAATGACTTTGACCACATACGAGTTAAAGGCTTCTGTTGGGCAAATTGTCACAAAAAAAGTTAAAAAACAAAGGACAAATTGGGGACAAATGTCATTGGCAAAGGATTAGAGTTCCTGCTATGATGTGCATAAAATATTCCACATGTCCTCTCATATGATATATATTCAAGTACATAAAAATACAAGAAACTTGAGACCTACGCCAACAATTCCCAGCGGTCATCGTGGTGCTGTGGGTCACAGCAGATCTCTCTGCTAAGCAGAACCGATGCCCCTTCCAGGCTCGAGTGGCAACAGGACCTCTTCCTACCCCTCTTCCCAGGCACAGAACCGACACCTGCTTCATCTTTGGGTCCTCGGCCTCTCCAGATACCACCGGGGTGTTTGGTGGAGGTCTATGGAAGTCTCACGCCTCTGCTTAAAGGAGCTAGGCTGCGTTCAGGAAGGCCGAGCTTTCATTAGGCAGATGCTTGGCCAAGGGGGCACCCCACCACGACGTGTGGTTTTCCCATCTGTGGCTTTCAGGAACGTGGCACCCTTAGGAGGCGTGCTGGCCACTCCTCTCCCGCGGCTGACCTCACTGCAGGGTGTTCTGGGACAGCTCCCACCCTCCCCAGTACAGCCCCACCTCTCCTGCCAGGACCGTTCCCTGCTCAGCCCCAGATGCCAGCAGCCCCAGGTTTCTTCGTTGCCCTCTGGCCAAGCCTTGGGGGAACTGCACCCACCTGCTGAGGTGGGCCAGCCAGGGCAAAGGGAACAGAGCCCTGCAGCCAAAGGCTGGGGGCTCTGAGAGGTCCTTCTTTCATCTTCTCGGGGTGGGGGGGAACCAAAACTTTGGGGGACACCTCTCAATGCACAGCTCTAACCACCTTGCAACCCGAGGGACCCCCAAGGGGTTGTCGCTGTCACACACATCCGCCGGGGTGAAGGGAAACCTTGAGCAGCATGAGCACAGTGGACAAAGCCCGGCCTTGGCCTCCAGGCAGACCGGGCTCACATCCCAGCTATGCTGTTTCCTGGAACTGCCTGATTTCTTTAGGAGCCTCAGATTCCTCTTTTTATTTTTAATTTTTTTTTTTTTAACATTTATTCATTGTTGAGAGACAGAGCACGAGTATGGGAGGGGCAGAGAGAGAAGGAGACACAGAATCCGAAGCAGGCTCCAGGCTCTGAGCTGTCCGACGCGGGGCTCGAACCCACAAGCAGTGAGATCATGGCCTGAGCCGAAGTCAGACCCCTAACTGACCGAGCCACCCAGGTGCCCCAGATTCCTCTTTTTAAAATGGGTTGCTGAGAGGCGACGGTGGGTGATTAGAACGAGTCTTCATATCCCTCCTTATCACAGATAGGTCTGCATACCCACCGCGTAAGCCCTGTTAGCGGCTCACGTGTGTTGGTAGTCTTGGCTACAATTAGGCTGCTCACGCACCAAATAACTCGCTCTTCGGCCTGCCAAACACCCGCCTTGGGTCCTGCGCCACACTTCTGGTGGGTCACGTGCATGTGAGGCCATGTGACCTGTCCCGCAGAGTCTGGGGACTCCCGGAAGGCAGAGGTGGCCTGCCTCGTGTCTGTCAACCTGAGGCCGATGTTTCTAGATAGCTCAGTATGAGGCCTGCATTTACTCCAGTCTCCTTCAGTCCTACAGCCCCTGGACCGCTCTTGCAGATGCTTCACTCTGTCTCAGTGACCAGCAGAAAGAAGCAAGTGAAAAAAGAAAGAAATGTGGCCAGTGACTGAAGAGTCAGAGGCCAGCCTCGGCTGCGCGATTTCTTTTTGGGGTGACGGCAGTCACTGCAGACGCTGTTGGTCCATATCCCTGCCCCCCTCTCTCCAGCTGTGGCACCCGCGGTGTTGCACTGGCGGGCTTTCTCTAGGGACAAAGCCGCTGCGGCCTCCATGCAAGGCAAGCTGGAAGCGATCAGCAGTGTAACGCCCTCGGGAGCGGCCCTCGTCCACTGACTGTGGGGAGGTGTGGATAAGGCCCTCACCCGCCTTGGGCAGCCTAGCTCTCAGCTATCTGATCTCTGGGCGCAGAGCTCCCCAGTGGGAGCGGACCCAGTCGCCCAGAGTATACCTGCCTTGATAACCTATCCTTTTCCTGCTGCTTTCTTTCCTCTCTCCCCTCATCACCCCCTGCCTTTACCTCTGCAACAAATACCCTGCATTTGAATTCCCGTCTCAGGGTTGACTTTCGGGGAAACCTAATGAAGACATGCATGTTACTTTTTGTTCTTTGCAAGAACCCACAGCATAGATGGCTTTCAAGCCCGTGGGACCGTCGCTCACATGCCCGGGCCTATCACGGGCCTACAAACCTAGGGCAGAAACCCACGGACAGAGGTCTGCTCTGGTAGGGAAAAGCTGCTGGCCTCAAATGAGGGAGCGCAGGGGGACCCGCATGGTCTGTCACCCCCACAAGGCACAGACAACATCCCTCAGCACCAGTGGTGGCTTTCAGCACCAAAGGACCGAATTCGCTCTTCGGGTCAGGCCTGAGTCTCCACAGCAAGGCTCTCTCACCAGGTGGGGGTAGCATTTCTCCGTTTCTCTGATTCTTTGTGGTTTGCCTTTCCAGGGAGATAAGAGATCAGCATAACTCTCCAAACCACCAAGTTGTTCAAAAAGAGCATGAAGCACTTAAAAAGTACTAGGGCAATATAAAATTTAATGACGACTCACATAGTGACCATAAAGTACCCAGAAAGAAATATCTCTACATATAGGTATATCTATCTATATACCCATTCGCCAGCCATCCCTTTATTCAGGCAACAATATTGAGATGTGACTATACCCCAGGCATGGCTACAGGCGGTAGGGATGAACTGATGAATAAAAAGTTATTCCAGGGGCGCCTGTGTGGCTGAGTCGGTTAAGCGTCCGACTTCGGCCCAGGTCATGATCTCACGGTTGGCAAGTTCGAGCCCCGCATCGGGCTCTGTGCCGACAGCTCGGAGCCTGGAGCCTGCTTCGGATTCTGTGTCTCCCTCTCTCTCTGCCCTTCCCTAGCTCACGCTCACTCTCTGTGTCAAAAATAAATAAACTTAAAAAAAAAAGTTATTCCATACTATATGGAGCTTAGTCCAGTGGGGGGGGCTAAGACAATCAGCGAAAGGTAATAAGGTCTATGGAAAAAATCAGGGTATGGGAATGTGATAGGGGTGTTTGAGACAGTAGGGTATTTCTAATCGGGTGGCATTTAAGCCAAAATGGAAAGGAATTGAGGGATTGGGCCATGTGCATATCTGACAGAAGAGCCCGTGCAAAGGCCCAGAGATAGGAACAAGCTTGGTGTGTCGCAACGAACAGCAAGGAAGCCACTGTGGCTACAGTGGAGAGGGCAAGGGGGAGAATTATAGGAAATGTGTTGAGAGAGACCGCACCTGGGCCAGATCTTATAGTCTTCTAGGTATTGCAAAGAATGAAGTTTACAGTGAGATAGGAAGCCATTGGAGGGTTCTGGACAAAGGAACGTAAGGGGGCAAGAGGGGAAGCAGGGAGACCAATTATGAAGGAAGCTACTGCAGTCAATAATCAGGCAAAATAAGGTGGGAACTCGGGCCAGGATATAAGCAGTGGTAATGGTGCAAAGGGTTGGATTATGGATATATTCTGCAGGTCCAGCCAACAGGCCATTTGTGCAACAGATGCAGACGTGAGAGGAAGAGGGGTGGGGCAAGAAGAAGGGAGTTGCTATTTCCTGCAAATGGAAGGTTTGGTGGAGTTAGGATCCCATTTCAGACATCTTCCTGTGCCACTAGGAATGTTCTCTTTTTTTTTTTTTCTTAATGTTTGTTTATTTTTAAGAGAGAGAGAGAGGGATAGGAGCAGAGAGAGAGGGAGACAGAGGATCAGAGGCAGACTCCGCGCTGACAGAAAAGAGCCTGACGTGGGGCTCGAACTCACAAAGTGCGAGATCATGACCTGAGCTGAACTCGGACGCTCAACTGACTGAGCCACCCAAGCGCCCCTGTTCTCATTCTTGATGTGGGTGGTAGCTAGATGGGTATAGACACATACAAAAATTATGGATCTGTATGCGTAAGACGTGTGCATTTTACACTACGTAAATTATATCTCAATTAAGACATGCTATTACAGGGGCGCCTGGGTGACTCAGTCGGTTGAACATCTGAGCAGCTCAGGTCATGACCTCACGGTCTGTGAGTTCGAGCCCCGCGTCGGGCTCTGTGCTGACAGCTCGGAGCCTGTAGCCTGCTTCAGATTCTGTGTCTTCCCCTCTCTCTACCCCTCCCCCACTCATGCTCTCTCTCTCTCTCTGTCAAAAATAAACATTAAAAAAAAAAAAAGACATGCTATTAAAGACTAAAACCAAGAGCAGATGAAAAAGGGAGGTAATTAACTGTGCTACCCGTTGTGCTGGGCTCAGAAAGAATACCGGATTTAGCCAGGTGGAGTCCTTCTTGTCTTGGTAGTAACACAGCTGATCTCCAGCACAGCCCCCTCCTTGGCCCGGGGAACGTTTCGCCTTTTCTTTTTCTCAATCTTAGTCCACGGCAGCTGGGCTCACGGTTGTGCGTGACTTTCTCACCCTGAACAAGGGCCCCTTCCCCTGACCGTTCTAAGCTGTCTTGAGGCTCTCCTCTGGATCCCTCAAGACCTCTCCTTGGTTTTGGGCTTCTCTCTCTGCTCCAGCATATGTACCAGCTAGCTTCTTTTCCTTTAGGGAAGAGCCCACCTCATTGCTTCCTACGTGGGCAGCCATTTTCACGCTGGGGAGAAACAGGAGTAGAGGCAGAGACCGATTTCCCGGGTTAGCCAACCCCATTGTTGGCAAAGCCTCTGAGAGATTTCCTGGCGGATGAGACAATGAAATCTGGGCCAGAAGGTGACGTTAGCATCAGCTCAGCCACTCTCTGGTGTGACCTCAGTCTTGTTAACCTTTCTGAGTCTTGAGCATAAAATGATTGTGTTCCTTTAGTCTTGTGAGTTTCTCTTCCTTCATCTATATGTTGGGAATAAAAGCACCCATCACACAGGGCCGTGGTGAGGTTTCAATGAGATAAAGCACCCAGTATAGTGCCTGAAGGATGTTCCATAGACATCTACTCCTTCTCTCCCAGTCCACTCGGCAAGCGTCCTCTGGGCCATCACACCTGGAGCCCACCAGGCCCCTCCCTCCAAGTGCATTTAAGGGTTCTCGTCAACGTCTTGCTAAGTTACCAGGTCAGATGACGTAAAGTCAGGAGCTACGACCAACCGCAAATTTTGCTGTGTATAAATACTCAGAGATTGTGTTAAAATGCGGACCCTGATTCAGCAGGTTGGGGATGGTCAGGTCTGAGAGTCTGCATTTCTTACAAGCTCCTGGGTGATGCCATGCTGCTGGTCCATGACCATATTTTGAGTCACAAAGCTATAAATAACACAACTACATTTCCAAATAGCATAAAAAGACTAGAAGAAAAATAGAGAGTAAATGCATCACAAATAAATATAATTGTGCTGTGGCTGCCACATTAACATGTTTAGCCCTCATGTTTAGAACTGGGGCAATCATAAATCTATGCTGGGCTCACTGGACGGCAGTTCAGGCCTGGGATCCACATTTTAAGAAGGAAGAGGCCAAACCAGACACAGCACAAAAACAGAAATAGAACAGCGAGGAAGGGACTGGAAATATATGCAGCAAAGAGTCAGAAGGCCAGGGGTACTGGATGCTGGCCTCTCTTGTTGGCTGGACAGAGAGCTGTGGCAGCATTGGAATGGCTTCCTCTTGTGAAAATAAGAAATGTATACGTCAATGAAGATAGACAAGGTAGACAGTGTAAAGATCATCTTACACTTTATCAGGGTCTGACGTCAGCTGGAGTAGATTCATTGGGTGCTGCCTGATAAGACAGAACTGAGTCATACCACCTGCTGGTTCATACCAGGTGCTCTGTTACTCTCCCCAACAGGTATCCTTGACGATGACTTTAAAATATCCAAAGGGGTGCCTGGGTGGCTCAGTCGGTTAACGGCCAACTTCAGCTCAGGTCATGATTTCACAGTCCGTGAGTTCAAGCCTCACATCGGGCTCTCTGCTGTCAGCACAGAGACCGCTTTGGATCCTCTGTCTGCCTCTCTCTCTGCTCCTTCCCTGTTTGCTCGCTCTCTCTCAAAAATAAAGAAACACTAAAATACATATATTTATGGGGCACCTGGGTGGCTCACTTAGTTAAGCATCCAACTTCGGCTCAAGTCGTGACCTCATGGTTTGTGGGTTTGAGCCCTGCATCGAGCTCTGTGCTGACAGTTCAGAGCCTGGAGCCTGCTTTGGACTCTGTCTACTTCTTTACCTGTGTCGTTCCCCCCACTCATGTGTGCTCTCTCTCTCTCTCTCAAAACTAAATAAACATTTAAAAAATTAAAAAATATATATATATTTAAAATATCCTAAATGCAGTAATGGAGAGTCTGAAAGAAATTTGGCAAACAGAAAATAAGATGGTGATCATGGGGGTCATTTGTCTGTTTGTGATTCATTCTCTCTCCTTCCCCCTTTCTGCTATGTTTCTCAGAGACACGTCCTTGCAAACAACCTCTCTCAGGTTTCTGCTATGGCTGACTCCATCAATGCCTCTCAATGGCCACTCTTCCCTTCCTCTCATAGACAAAACAACCTGTGTTTGGGGGCAGCGACGTGCCGAGCTAAGAAAACTTTCTCTCAGCCCTCATTGTGGCTAGGGTTGGCCATGTGACAGGGTTCTGGCCAGTGAGAGGTACATGGAAAATGCCAAGTGGAGCTTCAGGAAAGCTATTTAAAAGGGGGCAGGTTTGGGGCGCCTGGGTGGCTCAATCGGTTGAGCGTCCGACTTTGGCTCAGGTCATGATCTCGTGGTTTGTGAGTTCGAGCCCCGCATCAGGCCCTGTGCACAGAGCCTGGAGCCCGCTTTGGATCCTGTGTCTCCCCCTCTTTCTGCCCCTCCCATGCTCATGTTCTGTCTCTCAATAATAAATAAACGTTAAAAAATTAAAAAAGAAAAAGGGGGGCAGGCCTAACTGGACAGCTACACACAAAAGCATGAAACTGGACTACTTTTTTACACCATAAAAAATGCATCACAAACAAAAAAATTAATTACACCATAAAAAATTAAAGTGGATTAAAGACCTAAATGTGGGACCTGAAACTATCAGAATCCTTGAAGAGAGCACAAGCAATAATTTCTTTGACATGGGCCAAAGCAACATTTTTAAAAATATGTCTCCTGAGGCCAGGGAAACAAAAGCAAAAATAAACTGTTGGGACTACTTCAAAATAAAAAGCTTCTGCACAGTAAAGGAAACAATCTGTAAAACGAAATGACAGTCTATTGAATGGGAGAAGATATTTGTAAATGACATATCTAACAAAGGGTTAGTATCTAAAATATACAAAGAACTTATACAACTCAACACCAAAACACCCCAAATAATCCATTTAAAAAATGAACACGAACAGACATTTCTCCAAAGAAGACATACAGATGACCAACAGACACACGAAAAATGTCCATCATCACAAATCATCACGGAAATGCAAATCAAAACCACCCCACATCTGTCAGAATGGCTAAAATCAAAAACTCAAGAAGCAACAAGTGTTGGCAAGGATGTGGAGAGAAAGGAACCCTCGTGCACTGTTGGTGGGAATGCAAACTGGTGCAGCCACTGTGGAGAACAATATGGAGGTTTCTCCGAAAAATTAAAAACAGAACTACCATATGATCCAGTGATCCCACTACTGGGTATTTGCCAAAAGAATACAAAAACATTAATTCGCAAAGATACACACACCCCTATGTTTGTAGCAGCATTATTTACAACAGCCAAATTGTGAAAGGAACCCAAGTGTCCACTGATAGATGAATGGGTAGAGATTATATTTTTACATAATAAAATATTACCCGGCCATAAAAAAGGATGATATCTTGCATTTGCAACAACATGGATGGATCTAGGGAATATAATGCCAAGCAAAACAAGTGAATCAGAGAAAGACAAATACCATAGGATTTCACTCATATGTGGAATTTAAGAAACAAAACAAACGAACAAATTAAAAAAGAGAAAGAGACCAAAAAAACCCCCAGACTCATAAATATAAAGAACAAACTGGTGGTCACCAGATGTGAGGGGGGGTCGGGAGATAGGTGAAAGAGGGGATTAAGAGTCTTTATCCCGATGAGCACTGAGTAATGTATAGAAGTGTGGCATCACCATATTGCACACCTGAAACCAACATAGCACTGTATGTTAGCTATTGAAAAGAAAATAAAAAATAAATAAAAGGGGGCAGGGCTGTTCTCTTTCCTCGTCTTACTGCAGCTGCGGTGTTGGAAGTGGAAACCAGGAAACAACACGCATGAAGGAAGGCTGCGCGGAAAGACCAAAGGCACTAGGTTTCCTGATGGCATCACACAGTTGCCTCCCAATCCTGGACGGACCACTTCTGGATTTATCTTTACAAAAGAAAAGTCAAAATCCCATTAGGATCGGCTGCTAAAAGTTGGCCTTTCTGTTACATGCAGCCAAACACATTCCTAACTATTTTCCAAATTTTTTTTAACCTTTTATTTATTTTTGAGACAGAGAGAGACAGAGCATGAACGGGGGAGGGGCAGAGAGAGGGGGAGACACAGAATCGGAAGCAGGCTCCAGGCTCTGAGCCATCAGCCCAGAGCCCGACGCGGGGCTCGAACTCACGGAGCGCGAGATCGTGACCTGAGCTGAAGTCGGACGCTCAACCGACTGAGCCACCCAGGCGCCCCATTCCTAACTATTTTCAAAATCAGTGGTTTAATCCATCTGCCTAGGGTAGAGGACAGGTTGGCCGGTTACACTCAGGTGCCTGGGTAAGTGGCCATCAGGAAGCAGCGAGGCTACTGGGAAGTCTGGCCTCAAAGGGATGAAATAACAGTTCTGGCAAGTTGGATCTTAACAGGACGTGGCTATGTATTCACGTTCTCTGTGAAATTCCAAGGGCATATATATTTGTTCCCAAATTCAGATGCTCGCAGAAATATCCTGTGTGCCACTGACATTATCACGTGAGACTATCTCACACACACACACACACACACACACACACACACACGTCAAGAGCTGGATCTTTGTCAATATGCCTATAACACAGCCTTCAGGACGCAAAGAACACCAGTCAGCGGCAATCCTACTACAGCAAACACTTTCAGGGTTCCACCAGATCCCCAGGACCCCGTCTAGGTGTCCACCTTCTGGCTCCAGTATGTGTCTTCTTCCAAGAGCCAGCATCTGTGGGTCTTCCTTGGAGGCTTGCCCTCGGGCTACTGGACCACTATGTCCACACCTCACCCACAGAGGGCGGAAAGTGCTGGGACTTTGATCCCTCAGTAGGGGCCCTTAACCAATGACTGGTGCCATGGGGGAACAAAAGCCCAGCTTCCTGACCTCGACAAGGACTTCGCTGAGGTGGGACTCACACTTCCCAGCTCCCCTACAGGATCAGGCAGAGGCCACCCTCTGCAGCACTGAGCCTGAGATCACCCCTGCCCTGTCCCGTTTCCCCGCTTCCCCACTCCCTCTGCGTCTGCTTCAGGGAAACCCAGCCTGAGGCACCCTTGTTCTCCTTAATCTTTTTCGTTTTCTTTTGTTTGCCTTGGCTTAGCAGTCCATTTTCATGGCTTTCCTTTTAAGAGGTGTTGCACTGCTTTACGAAAAAGATTTAAAATCCAAGACTCTCCTTCCCCTTAGAAGAGGAAATTATTAAATTGCTGTTTTTCAATTCATTAGAAAAAAAATCCAGAGGTTTAACACATGTTTTCTAAAATAACCCCTCCCCCCATAGATTTACCCAAGTCCTGCAGCTCTGGGAAACGTCCTTCTTAATTGATCCTTGTTGTAGCTAAGGCTCTGTTGACATTTCTAAAGCAAAACGTAGCCTTCCTTCCAAACACAGTGAATACACAAATGAAGCTTTTCATATATGTGAAAAACGAGCCCCACCGTGGAACACCGAGGCCACGTTGCGATGGGAAATGGACATCTGGGTTTTTCTATCACCTCTCACTGCCGACTGGGGCAGGAAGGGCCCAGGCTGGCTCTCAGGCACAATTTCTCCAGGGGTTAGAATCTCTGACCTGGCCGCAAGGCCAAGTAATCCAGGTGAGGAACTAGGAACCTGGCCTCAGGGTACCTGCTCCCTACCACCCACTCTTGTCCTCTCCAGGAGGAAGGGCAGCAACCAGCAGAAAGAGCTCAGAAATGGGAAAGGCACTAGGGAACTTGGGATTTACCCTCGGCAAGCGGGATGGGGAAGACCGACAAGGGAAGAAAGAGGAAAAGAACTCGCTGCTATGTCAGAGCCACAGATAGGCTTGGAACCCGGTGAGTTTTTTCTGCCTGGCATTATGCAGGAAGTTCAAGGTAAAGTCACCGAGGGGCTTGGGGCACTGGATTAAAAACAGAAAAGGGGCGGAAAAGACTTATTATTTTCTGAGTATCGATATCCACCCTCAGGCCTCCCTTACAAGGGCAAGAAGCAAGTTCATTCATCATCTTAATGGCCGGGCCAAGATGACTATAAACATCTAAGGGTTGCATTTTACTCGGGGCGACTATTAACTTGACAAGAGACGGGAGAAAGCAGAACACAATGAAAATCAGTTCCTGCCGAGCAGCCGCAGAGGGAAGGCAGGCTCTTTGAAATGTGCTCACACCAACGGCCACTCGCGCTCCTGCCTGCAAACCCTTCCTGACGCAATGCTGGCCTTCCCAGCTCCACAGAAGACATCTCGTCGTATTCCTTGGTGCAGGTTGCAGTTCCTGTGTGCAAACTTCTATCTGAGAACGGGCCAGGGCACTCCCACAAATATAAAGGCATACGAACATGTAAGTCCCTAATCTTTCCCACTCTTCTTTGGGTTAGAAATGGGATCATTTTTATCGCCTGGCGCCATCTTGAGTGGTTTGCCTTGAAAGGGAGAAGAGAGAAGCCCCTGAGAGAAGGCCTTTCTGTGGTAAAGGTAGATACAAACTGGAAGAATCACTTTACAAGAAAAACAAACTTATGAGCCCTCTCTGCCTTTGTCATAAAGAACAAGCCATTGAATGCCACAAAAGCTGACCTGGTGCTTTCAACTCAGAGGCCAAGTTTAATTTGGAATGCAAAGCACTCCTCAGAAAGAGCAAAACTAGGCTTTCCTTCACACCACTTCTAATGGACATCATCAGGCTTCCCACACTGGGCCCTGTCGTGGGAGGAGACAGAAGGGCCCGGTGCCCACTTCTCTACCTCAGTCTCTCAGGGAGGTTAGATGGTGACACCACAGTGGGTCAGTGGGATTCAGTGACTTACAAACAACCGGGCCCGGGCACTAACTATGTTTCTTATGAACTTGAAAGGGCACAAAGCTCTAAAAGGCATTGTAAGTGGTAGGTCTCCATTTTCCCAGCGGGATTCAGGACTCTACTGTTTCCTTACTGGTCTCTTTCCTTCCGGCAATCCCAAGACTGAGTCTCACCCGGTCTTCCCTGGTCTGTTTGCTCTTTCTTGGTTCTTCCTCCAGCATGTCACAAACTTCTGTCCTCTCTTCTGTTTCCTTAGTCCATATAAAAATGCTGGATTCCCCCCACCAGGCTTCACTGGGCCTGCAGACCTTTGGGTCGGTCCTCTCTGATGAGGGAGCATGATGCAGGCTAAGGGGCAAGCACAAGCTAGCACCGCCCCCCTCCCTAGGTGGGACATGTGTGATATTCCTTGGACACCCCCGGCTACCCAAAACAGGAAAGGACAAAACAAAACAAAAAGCAAATGGTTAAGAAAAAGGCAATCCCATCCACAGCCTAAAGTCCAGGAACTCCCTACAATCTTACGGTTAATGCTTTGCTAGAGAGAAAAACAACCTTACATTGACAACAGCTAGGCCTCCAGTAAGTCTTCGGCACATGGACGTCTCTCTGGAAACTCCCTGTTGACTTTGTCTCTGACTCCATGAAACGGTCACCACCCCCCGCCCCCCACACTTTCAGTGCAGCTCTGCCTGCCTCCAGGTCCTGTCCCTATGCTTTCATAAAATCACCTTTTTGCACCAAAGGCATCTTCAAGAATTCTTTCTTGCTCGTTGGCTCCAGACCCCACGAACCCCCCATCACCCTCCAAATTTATCACTCTCTCTGCCTAAAGACTCCGGGCCTAGCCCTACATTGTTTCGGGAGTACGTTATTTTCCTCCTTCTCTAAACTCTGATAGTCATCACACATATCACACATTTGAACCGTTATAGATCTTGGATTTTAAAACGTCGACATCCCCAAACCAAAAATTCTAACACTTCGGCAAATAGTAATGAAAAAAAAAATCAATAGGCATTATTAAAAAAAATTTTTTTTTAATGTTTATTCATTTTTGAGAGAGACAGAGACAGAATGCGAGTGGCTTAGGGGCAGGGAGAGAGGGAGACACAGAAGCAGAAGCGGGCTCCAGGCCCCGAGCAGTCAGCACAGAGCCCGACGCGGGGCTCGAACTCACGAGCTCTGAGATCATGACCTAAGCTGAAGTCGGATGCTCAACCGTCTGAGCCACCCAGGCGCCCCAATCAATAGGCATTATTAAAAGCAAACAAATGGGGGGGCGCCTGGGTGGCGCAGTCGGTTAAGCGTCCGACTTCAGCCAGGTCACGATCTCGCGGTCCATGGGTTCGAGCCCCGCGTCGGGCTCTGGGCTGATGGCTCAGAGCCTGGAGCCTGTTTCCGATTCTGTGTCTCCCTCTCTCTCTGCCCCTCCCCTGTTCATGCTCTGTCTCTCTCTGTCCCAAAAAAAAAAATAAATAAAAAACGTTGAAAAAAAAAATTAAAAAAAAAAGCAAACAAATGGGGACTACAAAAGTTAGCCCACTTACTTAACTGATATATATTTACACATATACACGTGTAAATATATATATTTACACATATACATATATATTTACACATATACATATATGTATATTTACACATACACATATACACCAAATTTTCCATTATTTTCATGTAATTTCAATTTTTTAAGTAAAGGTAACTAATTAAATATAAAAATATGTTCAGTTTAACACTAGCTATATTTTTTGATGTTATGAAGGCACACGCCCATGCACACACACTCCTGCAATCCCTTTGTTAAGACCACAGGTCTTGATTTTCTGTTTAAAAGGAAGAGTCTGGGTGCCTGGCTGGGTCAGTGGGTTAAGCGTCCAATTCTTGATTTTGGCTCAGGTCATGATCTCATGGTTCAAGGGTTCAAGCCGTGTTGGGCTCTGTGCTGACAGCACGGAGCCTGCTTGGGATTCTCTCTAACCTCCCTCCCTGCCCCTTCCCCGCTCATACTCCTCTCTGTCTCTCTCAAAATAAAATAAACATAAAAAAAAAAAAAAGGAAGAGTCAACACCCTCTGACTGACAGCGCACCGTCTAGTATTCTCGCTTTTTTCCCCTCCTCCCCCCCTCAGCATCTAACCTTGGTCTGGAGTAGGTGACCAATGCATACCTTCTGAGTAAATGAATGAATTATAGACTTGGTGCTTGTGGGTGGCGGGGGCCGCCACGGTAGCCGCGCATCATGTACGAGTAGTCTGCATAGACGCCACTTGACCCTCAGCACGTCTCATTTCACAGAGAAGGAAACTGAGTCACAGAGAGAAGACCCTTGGCTCAAGGTCCCGCTGAGCGCAAGAAACAGAGCTGAGTTTCTGCATCTGCGTGGGATGGGAGCGAGAGCCTCGCCTTCCCTCTCCCCCACCTTGGCGGCTTGCTGTGTTACTTCTAAGAATTTCTGAAGCACAACCCCCGGCGTGGCTGCCTCTTGCAATCGCGCAAGGGTTTTGAGAACATCATTGGCTTTAAAGTGCTATGGATACTACCTGTAAGTTGACCCTTCCTCCCCCCCAAGCAGACACTCACGCTTGAACCCCCAAACTCCAATCTCTTTGGCTAGCTAACCTGCCACCCAGGGACAGGTGAGAAATGCAGTCACGCCTGCACACACACCAGGGTCTACCCCAGATACAGATTCATGTGACAACAGGCAGGCGGGAGAACTGCCTACAGCATATGGAAAACAGCTAAGCCAGAGGTCACGAGTTGGTGGCCTACAGACTGGATGCAGTCTGTTGGATATGTTTTGTTTGGCCCGTTCAATGTTCAGAAAACATTTTAATTAGCTGCCAAAGTCATGAGATTTCACATAAAAATGTGGACTTCTGGCTTTTCTTGAAAAGTAGGAAATCTGGCTGCATCGGCCCTCACTCCCACCTGGGAACCGTGGCCTGCTCTCTCTGGATGAGGCCCCGTTCTTCCACAGTCTTCCCTGCCTCCTACTGTCCCACACCTGGGCCCCTTGTCCCATTTACAATACTAGCCTTGCGCCACTCCCGTAAGACCGTGAGGTGTGCATCGCTGGTTCTCGAGCTAGAACCCGGGCAAAGTCCCGTTACGCTAACTTGTGACTTCTGGAAGTCTGGAAAGTGAGGTGTTTAGGTTGCAAATGCTTCCAACCCTGTGGGCATCTCTACAGGTGCTGGGGAACCTCACACAGACATGTTACACCTTTCAGGGTGCCCCGCCCCACTTCCAGTTGCCAGCGGCTGCAACCCTGTGCTTGAATGGAACTTTCCAGAATGAGGTTGGTTGTTCTGGCCACGCACAGCGCAGGATAGAGGTCTGGGGGATGCGTGCTCCTAGAAAGCTTCAACCACTGACTCCCCCAGCTGCTTCAGCCCCCAAGTTTGGGTTTTACACTGCTTCCCAGGGTTGTCCTGGGATAAAGTCCCACTGCCCAATGTGGCATCTGGTTGAACAGCACCCCCTGCATTAGTTGCCTCCACCTGTCTGTCGCTGCTCCATTTCCCTCCCAGTGTTTCTTGCACCTCTCAAACAAACTGCCCTCAATTCCTTGCTTCAAGGTCAGTGTCTGGGAGATCCAAACCAAGAGAGCACTCACGCTACAGAGGGTGCTAGGTCAGGGACCCCCCCCTCCTCGTTCTTTCTCACCAAGCACGACCTCTTCTGTAACTCTGTGGCAAGCCACCACACCCCCTTGGGACCCAAAGGTCACCTGGGAGTACCCTTGCACTATCTTAAAGCTTACAACTGTCCATGTCCGTGTCTGTTCCCATGCGGGCCCTAACAGGCACTGACTGCCATGAAGATACGTGACCACGCACCCGGCCTCTTCTTTGAGCTTATCTGTCTGGCCACATGAAGCATTCCTGAGCTCCAGAGACCCAACCGACAAGCAACTTCAGCATAGGACAGCAGGCATCTGCATTCCTAAAACGTCCAGAGGCCACGCTGCCACTCGGAGCGTCGCTGGCCCTTAGGCCCACACGGGAAAGCCTTTTTCCACCTTGCTGGATCGCTCCTGTCCCTCTTCCTCTGCCCTCTCACGGGGCTCCAGCCAGCTCTCCCCTTCACCGAATAAACTCACTCATCCATCCCAGCTCTGCGACGGCAGCACCAGCTGATATCAACTCTTCAGAGGAGGCCCATCCTCTTTCCCCAGCACTTATCTGGGAGCTTCAGGCAACCCGAGACTAGCTGGTGTAGGTCATCGCGTGCTTCAGAGCAATGTCATGTCCCAGTGCTCTGGACAGCAGTTGGCCTCCGGTGCTGTTTGCTGACATGCCTCGCACCCCACTAGGCCAGGAGTTCTTCGCAAGCAGGGACCGGCCCTTACTCGTCTTTGGGTCCCCCAGCCGTTGGTACGGCCCCTGGCACTTAGCAGGTACCTAACGACTGCTGTCTGAACAAATGCGTTCCTGTTCCACGGAGGCAAGACGAGCCGCTGTGTGCCGAGCGGCATCGCGGCGAGAAATTAAAACTCAACTTTCCCTTGACCCCACAGCCACATGGCTGTACAACTCCGGAGGGGGGGGCACCATCCACGTAGCCTGTGGGGTGGTATTCCGGGGGTGCCGCTCACGCAGAATCTAACCTGAATGTGACCCTGGGGCTGTGCGGTGCAGATGTGCTCCAAGCGCATCGTCTCCGTTGTTCTTTACTCTCCTTTTCCACTGTACCCCTCCCCCATCCCTATGAGACCCGGCACACGGCTTCACAGACGGCCACTACACGACCACCGCCGTGGGCTGCGCCCCGGCCAACCCGCACGTGCCAGCCGATGAGCGGCCACCGGCACACGAAGCCCCGTTTTACGAAGTGTTTTCACGTTAGCTTGATGGAGGCGAGAGAAAAGCCAGCAGATGGTTATCCAATGTGCATCCCACATTTTTGTAACCAGTCTTCCCTTACAGGAAAGAACCAGCGTGAATCTTTGGAAGCAGTTCTGCGTTACAGAGGACAGAAGAGTCCGTGTTAGGGGAGACGTTTTGTCCAGTCTCAGAAACGAATACATCACCAACTGGGTGATGACCGAGAAGACCGGAGACCTTGGAGGCCTACGCCCCCAGCCGCCTTGTGGCTTTGGACAGAGGGAGAGCCACCCACCCACCCACATCACCCATGCAGCCAGGGGAGGCATCGGAGCGGAGATCTGAGGGCAGGGCAGTTCACTGAAGAAAATGGGGGCGGAGAGAATTCTAGGATAAAGGCAGCTTTGGGACTGAATTATAACTGGATTCAAGTGCATATGTGGGGCATGGAGAACACCGAGGCTGGGGAAGAGGGGAGGCAGGAAGCGGCGGCTCAGAATGGCCTCTCACCAACAGCTGAGGAGTCCAAACTCCCTTCTGAAGAATGTGAAGCAGCAACAGTGATGAGATTATGTTTCTTCCCAAATTTGTACGGTACAACTGATATTACAGTCTTAGTTTTTAAGTTAATTGTTTCAATTACGTCTTTACTGGGGCAATAAATCTTTTTTTTTTTTAACATTTGCTTCCTATTTTAAACGTTTGCAAAATTTGTTTTTTCTTACTTCTACATTTCTTTGGCCCTAACACTTTATTCGACGACTCTATTCTTGAGTGCTTTATCTGTAAGTATCCTATTTCTCAGGAATAGTTTCATGCTTATTAAAGCTTCAACAGTTATTGAAGCAGATGCTGCCTTGCTCACATTCCCTAGAACTAACCAAAGGGTTGGTCACCTGAAGCCAGTGCCCTCTGGGCCAGAGGCTTCCAACTTCTCACTGCTGGAATTGTTCACTCACCCCAGGGAGTGTGGCTCATAGCCAGAGAAGGCTGGAAGTGCCAGGGTGTTAAAGCCCTTGGAGTGATTTTCTGTGGATGAGTGGTGAGAGTTGGTGGAGAAATCTGGGGCGCCTGAGTGGCTCAGTCACTCTTGATTTTGGCTCAGGTCATGATCCTGGGGTTGTGGGATAGAGCCTTATGTCAGGCTCTGCACAGAGCATGGAACCTTCTTAAGATTCTCTCTCTCTCACTCTCTTTCTCTTTCTGTTTCTTTCCCTCTCTGTCCCTCTCCCCTGCTTGCATGTTTTTTTTTAAAGTTTATTTTTTTGAAGGGGGGGGCAGAGAGAGAGAGAGAGAGAGAGAGAGACAGAAAGACACAGAATCCAAAGCAGACTCCAGGCTCTGCGCTGTCAGCACAGAGCCTGATGCAGGGCTCGAACTCAGGAATTGTGAGATCATGACTTGAGTCAAAGTCAGATGCTTAACGGACACAGTCACCCAGGTGCCCCTTGTGTACTCTCTTTCTCTCTCTCTCAAAAAAAAAAAAAAAAAAAGTTGGTGGAGAAATCCTCTAGCAGCTTCCTTACCCCTGGGAGTGACTCTGAGAGCGTGTTCCACAGAGACTGTCTGAGAAGGTCTGCAGCAGGACACAGCCCAAGTTCACCATGGCTCATCAGCATACACTTTCCTAGCTTTCATCCCTTCCCCGTCTAAACGCGCCACTCCCACAACGTGCCTCCTGAGATCACTGCCCAAATAAACCACCTGTACCTAAGTCATAGTGTCAGAGTCTGCTTTGGGGGAAATCTAAACTAGGAGAGTTAACAGACTTCATGAATTCTCACATATTCAGGGATGTCTTCATTTTGCCTTCACGAGGGAGTGCAACTTGGCTGGGTATAGAATTCTTAATTGACAAGAACCTACTCTGACTTTTTAATACTGTTAAAGAAGTCTATGGAACATTGGTTTCTTTGTTTTCTGTTAGGTATCAGTAGCATCACTTTCACATTTTGAAAATTAAAAATCTCGTGAAGCTGTGTGTTGACATTAAAGTGTTCTCAGTATTTTTGCCTGGTATTTGCCGAGATCATTCAAGAGAATGGAGATCCTTCTTTGGTATCTACTCATGTCTTCTGTTCCAAGTATTCTGGACGCACTTATCTATGCTGATTCTCCAGTCTCCACCTTCTACATGTATAGTTTTCACCGTCATCCTTCTTCACTGACTTTTTTTTTTTCTCTGAATCCTCAGAGACCATCTCAAATATGTCCTGTACAGCAATGAATCAGATTTCCATACCACTAATTCTGCTCTTTCCTAATTACAGCACGTTTTAATTCTGCCATTGCTTTCTTGGTTTCATTATATTTCCTTATCCTATCTACAACCTTTATTTTTTTGGCCTCTCAGTTCATTCCTTTTTCACCCCAGTTTATCATTCTACTCTCTGATCTTTTGTGATGCTCATATTTTTCTTGAATTTCATCAAGAACAAAAGTGGGTGCTCTGTAAAATTTACTTTTGTTTTCTATTAATAATCTTTCTAAAGGGTATGCTTTTCTTCTGTGTCCTGAGTTACACTCGTCTTAGTTTATGTGGTAGAATCTTTTTGTAGGGTCCATGTTGGTTCTGTTAGGCCTACGTGGGGTGGGTGGGCTCTCTTGGTTCCTTTGTACCACCCATCTGGGTGCTATTAGAATCTTGCTCTGGGCTGAGTGATGCCATCTACATTTCGACCTGCAGTTGTGGTCATGGGAGAGGAATTTTTGTTTCTTTACCTTCTCCTATCACATTGAGGGTCATCTTCCCTTGTTTTTCTAGACAGTCCTGCCCCCAAGGCAGCTATGTGCTGTCTCTGTACCCTGCCACCTTTTCACGCTAATGCGTCCCACATCCAGAAGAGCCCCCCGAAACCTTGTCAACTCTCTGCCAAATTGAAACCAGGGCTCCCTGTGCCAAAGCTCATTGGGATTCGATGGAGAAGAGATAAAAATGATCGGCTATAGGAGCTAATGACATACCTGTGGCCTTCCCAGGTACACTGTCCTCACCTGACTAGAGCCCCTCATCAAGAATGCCCGGGGGGGGGGGGGGGCGCCTGGGTGGTGCAGTCGGTTAAGCGTCCGACTTCAGCCAGGTCACGATCTCGCGGTCTGTGAGTTCGAGCCCCGCGTCAGGCTCTGGGCTGATGGCTCAGAGCCTGGAGCCTGTTTCCGATTCTGTGTCCCCCTCTCTCTCTGCCCCCCCCCGTTCATGCTCTGTCTCTCTCTGTCCCCAAAATAAATAAACGTTGAAAAAAAAATTAAAAAAAAAAAAAAGAATGCCCGGGGGGTTACTTACTACTCCTCAAGGTAGTCAGTATGATACAAGGGTGGGAATGGTGCTCTCCTGCCACTTCAAGAGGGGACTATTCTGCTCAGTGATTTATGCTCTTGGGCATTCCTCCACATCTTTCCACCCTATCATTCAGACTAAGGCTACATTTTACAAGAGCATCCCCTTACTCAGCCCTTTCCCTGCCTCATCCTGCTTCCCTCACTTCTCTCCTGTAGCATTCCTCCAATATGGCAGATGTGCCCAGATCCTACTCAGTAAGGAGGGAATGGGAAGATGCGTGTGAAACCCCTGGTATATAGTGGGTGGTTAATCACTGCTGTGGCCCATCCCCCAGATAGTTACAAGACTAAAGATAAAATCACTTGTTCAGGGCAATCTCTGTGAGAGACAGTCATCACAGTATTGTTTTTCAATTTTTTAAAAAAATATTTATTTTAAGAGAGAAAGCACACAGGCACGCACACGAGCAGGGTTGGGGCAGAGAGAGAGGGAGACAGGGAGAGGGAGAGAGGGGATCCCAAGCAGGGTCCATGCTCAGCACAGAGCCTGACATGAGGTTCAATCTCACAAACTGTGAGATCGTGACCTGAGCCGAAATCAAGAGCCAGATGCTTAACAGACTGAGCCACCCAGGCGCCCCTCATCACAGCATTAAAGAGAATAAAACTAGAATGAAATATCTACATAACAGGAATTTAAGGGTAATCCCATAGAATACTTTATGACAGAATATTATGTAGCCTCCATGCTAAAAAGAAACCTATGATGAAGGAAGTAAAGTGAGATATAGGCAGGTATACAGTTTACGAAATAATACTACCAAATCCTAAATACCGAAAGAGCGGGGCCAGGTCTCAACTTTGTAGCAGACAACAGACAGAACAAAGCTTTGTCACAAGGATGACTGTGTCTACAGGCAAAAATAAGCCAAGGTACTTGGGGAGACACAGCTCTTCCTAATTCTGAGGCCGGAAAGAAATTTCTCCGGTGGGTCCTAAGTGAGAGGAACCTGCAACGTAATGACCCAAGTCACCAACCACATCCTTTCAGTTACCCCAGAGAGGAGTTTTACAGATCTGTCCTTGAGTCTGCCCCTTCCCCAAATCCACCCTCTACAAGACGATGGCACAGCACAGGGAATCCTATAAAAGACATTCTGTATGGAGCCAGAGATACTAGAACCCTAGAGATACTTGGTTCTCTTTTGACTGGGCTTACCCCAGGACAATTTTAGCTTACACAGAATGGGAAGTGTGCCCTTCTCATAGTCCTTCTTGATCGCTTTTGTGACCTTCCCAACCCTGGCGTTCCTAAAAGCTATGAAGCAGCAGAGATTTGTGATAACCTCTTGTAAAGTTCTTGGAGCCCCATCACTACGGATCTCTCTATAGCCTTCAGGTGCCCCCTAAGCTGGGCAAGGTTGGTGTAATCCTGTCAAAACTGGTGAGCTTGCCAGGATCTGTGTCTGAACAGACGTTTTCCCATGGGCTTGAAGGCACGTTCAGTGCTCCTCTGTGGGCAGGGCACGACTGTTCCTCAGAAAGTGATTTTGATTCTGTTTAACACAGATGTCAAGGTACTGCAGTTCCATGTTGTAAACACGTTGAAAAGTGACAAGATTTGCCTTCAAAACTGCTGTCAAGAGTTAGAGCAACCACCGGGAAGGGCGAGGTCTGTCTGAGCCCACTCATTCCTGTTGCCTCCTGGTGACTCGTTCTTCCTTCTTCCCATAGGTGGTTCACTGAGTTGGATTATAGGACAGGAGAGAATACCAACTGCTTTTTCCTTTCTGAGTCACTCTACTTAAACTTCAATTCATTCAAGTACATTAGTTCATGCTGAAAAATTTACTCATTTCATGAAAGTAATTTAATTTCCTCAATTCACTCAAATATATCGTAAATAAACATGCCAAAGCTTAGGCTGACATACGTGACCCTTTCATGGAAACAGTCAAGTGCACCAGTGGTGATAACAGGCAGCGATTTGTCCTCATTTCTTATCTCGTTCCTTGCAACTACCGATGTACAACTGGAATTCTCTAGAACATGCGAGTGTTTGGAGAAGTGGTGAGACAAAACAGGAGGGGGAGGGTTCCACGAGACAAAATGGATGGGGGGCAGTGTTAGATATGGATATCGCTCCAGCACCCTGTAGGTATCTACGGTTTCTTCTTTGGCCGCACCAACGCACCTTCTAAGTCCAGGAGGAGGAAAAATCCCCAGAGTTCCAAATGACGCCCCACATAATGAAACAGGCTTTGCAGAACCACTGCGTGTTCCAAGCTGTGATGAAAGTCAGAGAACGCACCAGAAAGAACAAAGGCTCCCTTTCGGGGGTGCCCTCCTTACCTTCTGCCACATGTTGATAAAGAAGAGCTCGCGGGAAACATTGAAGGACACGTTGGCATCGTAGGCGTCGTCCCCAAGGTTTGAGATGGAGATGTTTAGGGAGATATTCTTCACAGCTCCCAAAGCTAGGTATGGGGTTTTCTCATCCACACTGCAATGAGCAATAAACAGCAATGAATGCCCTGAAGCTTTCATAACATCATATGAGGCATGAGAGGGTAGCTGAGGGTTGGGGGCAGAAACTCCACTGGGGTCAGAAGTACAAGTTCCAGGAAACTCATTCACTGGCCATGCATTCGTGGGTAAGCAGTTAGCTCCCATGGACCTCGGTTTCCTCATCTAACAGCCTAACTTGTTAGGCTTTTCTGGGGCTCACATCATACTCAGAAAATCATAAGACATATAATACCCTGGACATGGAATTCGGTCATGTATTCATTCAAGTATTTTTGAACACCTACTAAATGCCAATCACTACTACTGTATGTGCTAGAAGAAAGAACAGTGGACAGAGGTCTTGCCTTCGTGTGGCTTTAGGGAAACAGAAAACATACACAATGTAGCAAACGTAGAGCATGGTCAGAACATGGAGAAAATTCACAGAGAGTATGAAGGGTGGAGAACGTCAGATTGGAAGGGAGAGTGGGTTGTGATTTCAAATAGGGTAGTTGGGGAAGGCTCACTGGTGAGGTGACCTCTGAGTAGAAACCTGAAGGCATAAAAGGAGCAAGATACATAGACATCTGG
Source organism: Lynx rufus (assembly GCF_022079265.1). Taxonomy (NCBI): domain Eukaryota; kingdom Metazoa; phylum Chordata; class Mammalia; order Carnivora; family Felidae; genus Lynx; species Lynx rufus. The sequence goes on along the minus strand of NW_025814867.1, from coordinate 5,758,734 downwards.
GAACTAGCAAGGGAAAGTCGGGCCTGGCACGTTCAAGACATGCCAAGGAGGCTAGAGTGGCTAAGAGGAGTGAGCAAAGGGGTGTGGGGAAGGAAACGGGCTCAGAGAGATGAAGGGAGTGGGGGCAGGCAGAGCATATGGGGCACTGTGGGACTGTCACAAGGACCTTAGTTTGACTCTGAGAGGAAGCTCCTGCAGGGCTCTGAGCAGAGGAGTGATGTGACCCGACTTCCACATTTGAAGGCTCACACTGGCTGTGATGTGAACAGTCCGTGGAGTATGTGGTCAGGGGTGAGCAGGGAGCCTGGTTAGGAAGCTCTCGCAATAAACCAGGTGGCAGCTCAGACCACAGTGGTAGAAACTGAGGTTGTGAGAAGAGGTCGTGTCCTGGATGTGTTTCCATGGTTATGGCCAACAGACTGTGCTCACAGATTGATTGGATGAGGGGTATTAGGGAAAGAGAGGCGTTGAGGATGGCTGCAAGGATTTTAGGTTCAACACGTGGAAGGGAAGAATTGTCATTCATTGACATGGGAAAGGCCATAGGTGTAGAAGGTTCGGCAGAAAAAATCCAAAATGACTGTTGGATCTTTGAGAAGAGGTGTTGGACAGCTGGATGCATACGTCTAGAAGGAGGGTCTAGGCCGGGGATACACATTTGGGATGGACTGGATACGATCACTGGGGAATGATATAGACAGAGAAGAGGTCTCACACGTGGGAACTGCAGATGGGGAGGAGCCACCAAGGTGAAGAAAAAGCATGACAAGGGAGGTAGGAGGAAAAGCAAGAGAGATGGTCTCTCTGTGGCCACAGAAGACATGTTTCACCTGTTTTGTCAAATGTTGGCAGATAGGCCAAAATAACATGAAGAAGTAGGATTGGCCACTGGAATTAGCCACCTGAAGGTCACTGGTGATCTCAGTAAGAGCTGCTTGAGTGGAGTGATAGGGATGGAAGCCTGGAATTGGTTTAAGTGTCGGAATAGCCGAACAGATGGAAACAGTGAGAATACTCAACCATTTGGAGTTGGTTTCCTGTAATGGGGAGCAGAGCAATGGGATGAGGGCTGGGGGTGGGGAGTGGGCGCAAGGGAATCGTTATCTTTTTCAAGATTGACACTATGGTTGCACATTTGCACGATAAAGGGAAGGGATGCACCACAGAGGGGACAGTTGCTGGATGGCCTGGTGAACAAATGGAGGGGCTGGGACCAGATGGGACCAGGTGAGAAACGAGCCCATGGCACAGATGCGTTAGTAGATGGGTGTTAGAAACAAAGTGGAAGCTCCTTTGTGATTACGTCCATTTTGCACGGAAACAGAAGTAGAGTCAAAGACTGGGAAGGGAGAGGAGGAGGAGGGAATGTTTGAGGGGCGGAGAGGAGGAGGGAAATGGCAGCCCTGGCAAGTGGGGGAGCGAGTGGGCCATCAGTGGGACGACAAGGGGACGAGGACAATATGAAGTGGCGGACTATCATGTGACGCGCACTGTGGACAAAGTAAATTCACCCCGGTAGCCAATCTCTGGCCAACCACTTAAGGGGTGACGTGATTAAGCTCATGCGGGTTCGTGTAATGGACAGTTGGTATTTTGGGCTGCTCAGCAAAATAATAATAACAATAATAAATAATAACATAAATGTATGACTTAATAATACAAAATACAATATAAAATAATAATAATTAAATGACACCTTCCCGTTTGGGAGGAATCTCAACATAGATGGGAAGGGCACATCAGAAGAAAAGGGGCAGACCCTCCCATTCTCACCCTCTTGATAGCTAAAGTGTGGGCACCTGACTGTATGCAGTCATGTGGCCTCAGTATGCGCAGATGCTCCCAGCCAGGGCCAGGAATTTTGAGGGGTTCTCAAAGACAGCCACCAGGGCCCTCTGAGATCATCTGAGGTGGCTCCTGAGATGTTGAGGTGACATCCTGAGCTAAGCCTTATCTCCCCTGTTTCCTGTTCCCATTGGTTCTGCAGGCTTCCTGCCTATGCTCCGAACTGGCCCATAGCCTTCCAATAAATTCCTTTTCTGCATAACCAGCACATGTTTGTTGTTGTTTGTGAGCATTAATATGGTGAATATAGCACGAAGGAGAAGAGAAAGATCCAAATTCTCAGTAGACTATAATACTTTGAAGTACAGACTTTTGTGGAGAGCAATCGTCATTACCCAGCCATGAGGACAAGGCCTCACTTTCCTGCATCAGCAAGAATTAACATGTGCACCGAGAGATCTGATGGCCTTGCTTTTGGAAGCACGAGCTTTAAGGACCCAAACAAGATGTGGAAAATTAACTCAGAAAAAAAGCTTCAAATTCTTGAGTGGCCTCCAATAAATTAAGACCCTGACCTGAAGCTATTGCAGCAATGATTTATTATTGTTGGCCATTTTAATTTTTAACGATTGATGGGTTATTTCTGTCCTCCTGTTTGCTTTTGTGAGATTACAGAAGTAATCCTCAGGCCTTGAGGAGTTATGAGGGACTGATAAGCTTGCTTTCTCTCGAGAAGGAATTGCATGCGCACTCACAGGTAGCCCAGTCGCCTCAGAAAGTAGCCAGTTTCCAAATGGAACATAGAGAAACAATATAGAAAAGCACAGGACCGTGGGGGCAGGGAGCTGCCTCCTCGTTCCCATTTTGTTGTTTGTGATCAGCCTCCTTTCCTCACGTGTCAATGGCAAGAGATCAGGCCTGGGATGTCTCACCTTCTCCAGCCCCCGGAGCCTGGGCCTCTGTCACTTAATCAGGCGAGCAAGGTCGTCCCTGGGCTTCCAGTCAAGTGATTCTAACATGGCTCCATGATGAAGGGAAGCCAGGCGCCTTCCAGGGTGGAATGTGAACTCAGACTTCTTTAAAAAGGGGAGCCTGAAAGCTGGTTTTGCTCTTTCTCCACAGCTGAAAACCTATGTATAAAATAGTACGTCTCTGCTTCCAAAACTATTCTTAGAAATGAAATGAAATGAAATGTAATTTGCCTGGTGTTGGGTGCTTTGAAACATGTCAACTTTCTGAAACCTTACAACGCTGCGAGCGAGCGGTTCCTGACGTTAGTCCCATTTTTGGAAGTGAGGAACTCGAGAAGCAGAGATAGAGGCTGGCCGAGGAGCTGTGCTGGGCTTTGAACACAGCACCTCCTAGGCCTTCAAAGCCCGCCCCCCTCCACTGCAAGCCCCTTCTGATCTCTCTCCTGGGGGAGAATAAATCTCCCTATTATAAACCCCTCCAGCCCATGTGCTCTGTCAGTCCTTCACAGCACTTACCAAGGTTGGGATGACACATTTATTTGTGTGGCTATTTGATTAAGAAATCTCTCTTCCCAATTAAAATCTAAGCCCCAGAAGGCAAGGACCCTGGTCTGGTTTTGGTCATCAGTGAAGTCCTCGAGACTCAAGACTTGTGCCTGGCACATAGCAGGTGTCCAGTGAACCCTTACGGAATTGATGAATGAATGGAAATGCCCAACGTTCCCACAACAGCTCAACAGCTCAATCTTTGTATTTTACAGTTGAAGATGAGCCCCCCTACCCCAAAGGGGAACCCACTTTGGTCAAGGTCACAGAGCCATGCAGTGGCTGAGCTAGCACTAATGCCCAGTTCCCTTTGACATGAAGGTTGTCTGAGCCACAGCTCTTACATAAACTCCATCTCAGTCGGGAAGGGCTTTGGCAAGAAATGGCTTTTGATGGTGTCTAACAAGGACAGAACTCCATGAAGACCAATCCCTTTGACAGGACTGAAGGAGTAAGACAATCGAGCACAGGGGTTTTTGCCAAACATCCCATGGGTCCTTCTTATTTTCAGGAAATCTTATTCCCTGAGAAATTTTCCCATGAATTCTAATTTACTTCTGCAGTCTTTTACATGAGTCATATCACTTTGTACACCAATCACTGGTGTATTCTTATGTGGAAAGTGTTACTAATAATAGTCAACATATGACACAAATCGTACAGTTTCTGTAAAGCTTATCTTACAGCACATATACAGCCCAATGGAAATATACTGCTCATCTCTTATAAAAAATAACGTATGTAACTGCTCTAATACATCTTACAGCACCTTGGGCTTATATTTAAGTTTAGCATTGATTTGATGTTACTGCTGCCATCTCGGTAGCTGTGTGGTGCCCAAGAGTCACTGTGGAACCTGTTCTCTGACCTCACTCATCACCATACGGTAAGAGTGAGTGCCACACGACGCTTAATCTCAGGATCTTGAGTTTGAGTCCCATGTTGGGCATGGAGCCTACTTAAAAAAAAAAAATAAGAGTGCATCCCATTCCAAATTCCTTATTGGGTAAATGCAATACATTTCCATATCAGTCATCATATACTGAATGACTAAGGCCACTAGGTAAATGCTTTCCCCTCTACCATCAAGCAAACAATTTTATGCAAGTAATTTTTTGAGAAGGTGCTAAGGGAAGAAACCAAAGTAGCTTAAGGGTGTTTAATTATTAAGTATCCACTGGATCGTTTTAGATTTTCCTTAAGTCTTAAAGATAAAAGCTGTGACCTTATTTAAATATTTATGGTTATAATCTACCTTCCATAAAATGCCTTACATAAAATGTAGCACTTTCATTTTCTTTTACTGCTAGCTTCAATCTAGCCTGAGTAAAGGATGTTAATGTGGGAGTTAATCAAGCGCATTCTAGTCAACTGCAGTTAAGTTTTAAAAACCTGTTACATCATTATCATCACTGATCATGTACTTGCCACCCACAGCTATACTTAATAATGACAACCAGGATAATAGTATAGGGCAGCCAAGTCCATCCATTTTTAATTCCTGCCTTCACTCTTTCATCCACTTCCCTCCCTCCCTTTCTTCTAACCATCCATCCATCCATCCGTCCATCCATCCATTCACCCACAATTTTTTTTAAGACTATATTCTCAACATAGGCATCAGGGTACAGGTCCCAGACCCCAAGGAGTTCTCAGTCTAATAGAGGGGACAAACACATAAGACATGAGTTAACATCAACACGTGTGAAGCGCTGACCCAAAAACCTTCCTAGGAGGTCCCCTATGCGATGAGAGTACAAAGAAGGGATTCTTCAGGTCAGTGAGGGGAGGGGAGGGGAGGGTGGGGGTATTTGGCAAAGTATTACTGAGGAGGCAAACGAACCATGCAATGGCAATGGCAAGACAGCAATGGCAAGACAGCTCTTCCAACAAAACTGTTGCTAAGCTTGATTATACAGACACACACACACGCGCGCGCACACACACACACACGGAGTCCTTAGTTTTCCACTCATGGAAATCATATTAAGAAGGGCATTGTGAAGCAGATCATATTCTCCCATAGGAGAAATGTCAAAACTGGGGGCGGCATTCCTGAGTAAGGATTCAGCATCCAACAAATCACAGATATCCTCAACAATGTGTCATAAAAGCACGGATATAAATTATAGCCACTGCAACTTATAATCACAGACAATGCTTCCTATTCTTACAAATGGGTAGACATCATAAAATCAGAAATGGAATTTGACAGCTGGATGGGGACTCGCTTGAGTCATCATTTTGCAGAGAGGCCAGAGAGTGAACCGCGTCCCTGCGGCCACTCAGCAGACAGCGGCGAAGCCAGGCAGCCCTCCCAACTCCCGTGGGAGGTCTGGTGTTCCTCCCTGTGTTCTCAGTGCTCCTAAAGTAGAGAAAAATGTGATTAAACAGACTAAGATTCACATGAAGCTTCTTTGGCTATGATAAGATGAGCAATGACATTGTGTTTGCCTTGTTGGCATCTAGAATATTTAGACTCTCGGGAGGTATCATCTCTTTACAAAAGCTCTCCGAGGTGCTTAGTTTCCTCTAGACAGTGTCCTTGAAATTGGAAATGATTATGGATGCCTTTAGCAGCTCCTGTGGGCAACCTCCTCCTTGGCACTTTGTTGACAACTATCAAGAGGTTTTCAACTATAAGTGCTTAACATCACAAACGTGAAAAAACCATAAAGCCGCTGGTGTGGGTTTTTTTGCTCATCTGAAGTCTTCCTAGAAGGGATATGTGCAAAAGTACCACACAAATTGATTACGACGTGAAGGACATATACCACAAAGCTGAGAAGATGAGTCATGCCAAAGATACAGGTGCAGAATAAGGTGCAAAAAAAAAAAAAAATTCCAAGTAAAGGAATCACTGTAGGACTGTAGTTACCATAAGACATTCCTGAGAGAGGTAGGAATTGAGCCACGTCTTAAAGGATGAGGAGCACATGGGTGGAAACAGGAAGTAGATTTCAGACATAGAAGGAAATAAATAACAGATAAAAGGATGGACGTGACTCTGAAATAATATGGAAAGGAGCAAGAAAAGGGCATCCTTAACAGTAAGGTAAGTGAGAGGCACGTAGGATATAGACGAGGCATCCAGAGTCCCATGAATCTCGAATGTCACAGTTCGGGGTTGATCTTCTAGGCCAGTGAACCTAATCATGTAATCTTGAGTCACCAGTGTCAGGTAGTGCCGTAAGTAATTAGTTAAGAAATAATAAGGCACCAAGGTGAAAGTATTGTAGCCTATTGGCTATGGGTGTTTCTCCCCTTGTCCCTGGGGTCTCACCACTGTGGCCTGCACAGATTGCAATTCCATCTGCCAGCCTCCCCATCTTTTGCTGGAGGACTTTCCTCTGCAGGCTGGCAGAGTGCCAAAGAGTAGAGTCCCTAAAGGCCCATAGCAGCTCTCGACCAATGACTGATGGCGGCCGGTGTGCAATGACCTCAGCCCCCTTGCCTACTGGGTGCGACAACTCCGAAGTACGTGTTCCAAGCCTGTGCTGTCCCCCGTGGCAGCCACTGGTCACATGTGGCTTCTGAGCACTTGAAATGCAGCAGCTCTGAATCAGGTGTAAAACTCACATCAGATTTCTAAGACTTAGCACAATAAAATAAAGAAAAGGATGTAAAGAACCTCACCGGTCATTTTCATATTAATTATAAGCTTAAATGATTTTTTAAAGATGTTAAATAACATTTTTTTCCATGCATTTGTTTCACTTGAATTTTTCAGTGTGGCTGCCAGCAAATTCTACATTGCATAGGTGGCCTGCATTCTGTCTCTACTGGTCAGGACTGTTCCAGACTTTCAGTAAATTCTATGTATTTTACTTTCAACCGTATGGTTGGTTTATGATTTATCTTCGGTGGTACATATTTGTTCATGTTACTTGTCAAGTAGAGGTTTGGGGAAAATAAAGTACACGGGTAAAAATAAAATTCTTAAAAAAATAAAATTGATGATATTTAGCTCCTAAAATTCACTTGCTTATGAAATGCTGTTAATAAATATTATGAAATGTCAAAAAAGAAAAAGCGTTCCACCACGTGTGCTTTTTTTCCCCCACAGAGTAATTTTGTGGGCTGCCCACCGTTGCCCACTGTGCAGGTAAGCCTTACCTGGTTACGTGTCACTTGGTGGGAGAAAAGGAAGCCAGCACGTGGACCTCAGCAATCAGGAATGTCTTAGCCTGACTCTGTCAGAAGCAGACCCTGACGCAAGTCTGAGAACGAGTCACTTATTCCCGAGGTGGTCCCCGAAAACACCGGTAGGGACAAGATGGACTGAGACGTGCAGGGACAGGCAACCAAAAATGGGCGTGACATCAAGTCCGTCACCTCTGTGGGCACCTGCAGCTTCGTCTTGCCGGGGTTTCCGGGGACTTACAGAATGTGCGCCTCAGAAGATCCCAACTGCGAGGGGAGGGAGGTATTTGCATGTGACTCCGGTCAGCCACTGGTCAGAGGCTGCTGCTGGGAGGGACGGTCCGTCCCCAGCGCCTCGGCCTGCTACCTGGCCGGCAGAGCAGGCCAACACGCGGTTGCAAGAGCTGTTACGCAGGGCCTGCTGGGGGGTCTTCTCCAGCTTTAGGGGTGGAAGCGTGACCCAGCGATCTGTCGCTGGCAGATCGGCTCAGTTGATCCTCTCTGCCCTGCAAGTCTGGAAGGGACACAAGGCCTGGAGAAACCCCAGCCCACCCCTTGCAATACCTCCTGCTCACTTCCCTTCTGGAGCAACTGTTAGGAGGATCCATCTCAGGTGCCTGAGTCTCCACTGTGGTGGCTCCAGCCCACTCAGGCCTCAGTCCTGCCGAATGTGGTATGGGTGAACGAACACACCCGTTCCCCGGGCTGGCCGCCGGTGGGTTAGAGCAAGGGCACCGTACTAGTCATCCGTGACTGGCAACTGCTCTTAAGGGTAAACACGCTGATTCTCTAAAGGTTGTTAACTGTTCTGAATACTGCCCCTGCCCTAAACCAGTGCACATTAAAGTAAGACAAAAGGACACCACCCTTGCTAAATCTGAGGGGTATATATTCCGGAGCTAACCTAGTGCAATCACTTTGGAAAGAATGACCTGCGATCAATCCGAGAAGGTCTAGACGACAACAAACATAAGTTTCTGAGCCTGTCTCTGCAGGCGTGTGCTCTGTAAGGGACCTCCCTCAGCTTCCCAGCCTGGGGAGCCAGACGCTGATTCTGCCAAGGCCCAATACTGGTGGTCACGGCATTTTGCCCCAGGATGTCATTACGGTGTTCATGCCTCAGCCTCTGTTCACCTTTAGGGGCTGAGACCTGTCACAGTCGAGCCTACTGCTGCTTCTGAGGGTGATTCCAAAGCCCCCCTGAATTCGTTAACACAAGCGTCTGCATTCAAAGAGCCAGGCCCGAGGCCTCTCCTCTGTGATACGGGCAACTCCTCTGTATAGAAAATTAGCCATCTGACCAAACAGCGTTCGCAAAACCCCAGCATTTCTACGGCTCCAAAGAAGAAAGCTGCTAAGCCCAGCCTTTACGGGTAAGATGCCAGGATAAATGCCCTCATCAGATTCTGTTCACGCGGAGTGTTAGACATCATGTTTTCAGACCCTTGATCCCTCTCTCTCAGCCTGTAGTAAGTTGGAGAAGCCATTCTTTCCCCGAGACGGTCATTCTCATGTGACAGCACTCCAGATAAGGAAATCCGGAAGTACAGCAAGGGACTACAAAGGACTCAATCCTCATGCCACGTTCCAGCATCAGCTCTGAAATTCTTCTTTCCTACAGGGATAGGAAATCATTGTGTCTTGCTGGCTTACTTTAGTCAGTGACTGCCTATTACTTAGTTTTCCTGTAGATCTCATTGATAAGTTATTTAGAATTCAAATACCAATTTTCACTGCTGTGAAAAATCACTACAGTTTCCTGATTTATAAGGTTCTAGCTATTAAGGCAAATATTCAGGAATTTATTTTACCTAACCAAGAGCACCAAAAAAAAAAAAAAAAAAAAAAAGCTGCTTCTTTGGGTAAAAATATTTTTTGCAAAAAAATTAAAAAACAAAAAATCACCAAGAACTATCCAAAAAGTATATTGTATCCAAAAGGCACAATTCTAAATATGGCTAATAAATCAAATCTAACCTTGCATTACATTTTAATATACTCTAGGATGCTAGGAGTTGTTACCTCTGCCTGATTATTAGTCTTATCCTGCGGTGACCCCAGAGCTGGCCCCACAGAAACCCAGGCCTCCAGCCACCTCCTGTGGTTTACAGCCTCGTACCCGAACCACCTGCTCCAACCCGTTTGGTGCTCCTCACGCCGGCTTGCTCAAGACCCTCTCATTTCACAGCCTATGACGCATTTTGCTTTAAAACTCAGCGCCACATCTGGGAGCAACCTACTGCTCAGATGTCCGTGCCCTACCCCTGCCACCACTCAGCCCCTCCTCCAGCTGTCCTGCCTTTGGTCCCCCTGGACACACACCACAGCCTTCAGCTGACTCCCTTGGCTGATGTGCTCACACGGCTTGTCCCAGACCCCTACCAGGGCCTGTCTGGACACGTGTCTGCTTCCATACACACTTAAAAAATATATAAACGGCAACCGTCTACCTTCATTTCTCCTTTTGTTTTAAATCCGTAACTTTAAGTAGCTTTAACAGTCGTATTGTTTATACTCGCAAATGCTGCCTCAACCCGATAATGCTATCCTTAAACAGAACGCACTGGATGGTTGGATGTAGGTTTTAAACTTCTCCAAAAATGGGTTATCACGCCATATAGTTTGAGACGTGCCTCACATCTCACCAGGCTTTATAAATCCCTTCTAATCACGCAAAACAGATCCATATGGTTATTAACTCCGGAGAGAGATCATGAGGCACCTCGGGAAGGCACGTCAATTAAAGTTCACAGGGGGTCACCAAAATGATTCCTGGGACTGAGTTTCTGGTTTGAAAACCACTTATATGAAGCCAGAAACACCTCTGTCTCCCTCAAATGTACCCACCCGGGCCAGTTTTATGCTCATAAAGTGAGAGAAAAGCATATACTAACGTGATGTGAACCAAAATAGTGGGTTCCCTAGCAGCACTCAGATAATGAACATAAAGACGCAGCATTTAAGACAAAAAAAATCGCATGCCTATATCCTCACTGACTTTGCTAGCATCAATGTGGCCCCAGATCTGGCTCATTTAAGAACTCAGGTAGCGGCAGAATCAGTATTTGCTTTAATGGTCGTTCTTGCTCCAAGAAGGCAAACATGAGAAGCCAGAGGGTCCGCCCTCCCCCGGCCCCATCTGTCTAACTGTGAAAGGAACTGCTAGTTCTCGGCTCACAGAGGAATTCAAATCCTCATCAGCCTTTACTTTAGTAGTTTCTGGAATCACTAAATCTTAGGACATCTGGAACAAATCAGGTCCACTCACTGTAACAACTGGATTAAGGACAAAGAATACTCGGGTGGGTGGGGGGAGGGCGCAAAGGAATTCCCCAAATCTGCAGGCTGCCCAGAGGTCTGATGTCATAAGACAGGATGGCGGGCAGCGAAGTGGGACCCGACCGGGCAATGGCACGGTGCCACCCTCTACCCCACATACGCCGTTTCTTCAACCTGACCGCCACATACTCAGAATGTAAGAAGCTGATGCGTATTTCACGGAAGCTGGCAGGCCAGATAACTCAAGAGAACCCAAGTCAGCAGGGCCACTGTGGTCCCTTGACAAGTAAGTCTGTCGTGGCTGTAATTTCTCCTTGCTTCGAGCCCAAGAAGCAAACGGGAGACATAAATGGTCACAGACAATAAAACGTGTTGACATTACAAGCCTCCCTGGATTCGGAACCGTTCTTCCTGTGAGGTGAACAGCCATAGGAACAAGGAGAAAACAGCTCTGCCCACCTGGGTCCTCCTGCCCACCTGGATCTCCCTGAAGCTAGAAACAAGAATACACATGGCAGATTCAGCACGTCCAACAACCACGAATGTGCCCCTCTGTCCACAACGTAGCTGCCACGTTCACCCCAAGCTCAGTTTCTCTGCTGTGGGCCTGAGGCACTAGTTTCCTTGAGCTCATCAAAGGTCTGACGGGACGTGACCTGTGCCTTTAATAACCCAAGAACAAGGAACGGATGTTTACGACAATAGCTTTCTGATGAAGTCCCCGTTGTGGGTATTACACTAAAAATCTCTCTACTCCAGTGGGCAAGGCAGAAATATTTGCTTCTCTAGTATGTATCTTTTCCTGTAATCAGGAAAAACTTCTGAACAGGGTTTTTATGGCACCAGGTGCTCTTGGTGGTCTACTGAAATGAATGGTCCCCTTATCAAAGGAATGTTTTAAAAATGCATAAAATGAAAAATCAGATTACAAAGAAACCAATCATACAAAAATAGGATAATTATATTTTAAGATGTGTGGTTTAGCAATATGTGTTTTTTTTTTTTTTTTAACAACATTAAGTAATAAGATTTGGTGGTGGGTCTAGTAACCACCGTAACTTTGAAGTAGGGGTGACGGTAAGTGATATTTTGAAATATCTTCGACATTGTAAGTTGATAGGAAAACATCAGTGATTTCTATGTGTGACAGTCACAGGTCCTGCTAGTATTCCTATGCTTTGGGGTCTATGTTCATAATCGAATAAAATGCTGCATTTCAGCTTGGAGCTAGTGAAAATAAAGATCTGATTGTTTTCCTCTTCAAGTTCACAGACCCCACAGACTCTATGCACAGGTCACTAAGGGGATGTGAACCCAGGCTAGAGCCTCTGTCCTGTGGGCAGGTGTGGGGGGGCTGGTTTAATGATGGGAAGGAGAGGCCACACTGGGGGAGTGAGGAGAGACAAGAACGACATTTTTGAAGGACGGACAATAAGGTATTTGCAGCTGCTGTGGATTTCTTTCACCTCAATTCCACTGTCCCTGGACTAACAATGAACCTGGGGAGGCTGGCGGGGAGGTCCGCAAGTGAGAACCTTCTCCCTGGCTTAGAAGCTTAAATTGTTTGTGTTTTTCCACACTGGGCGGGGACAAAAGGAAACGCTTTAAAAACTGTCTTTCAGTTTTCTTCTTGAAGAAACACAACTGTTGCCAGAAGTAATGGCATTCACGTCTTGTTCAAATTTCATTATCACAGGAAACATTCTAAAAAAGAGCCCAGTGCTCCCGGCGAGGAAGGCTGATTTATTCCATCTGAGTATCACGTGTTCCCTCATGTCCTGAGGACTCTAACTGCTTTCCGTTTCTACCACTCAGGACATGTTGCAGTGAAAACCATTTCTCACAGGGGTACCCCTCTCCTGTTATCCCTTGTGTCTACACAGTCCTCCTTCTTTAAAAATTATTTTTTAAATGTTTATTTATTTTTGAGACACACACACACACACACACACACACACACACACACACAGTGTGAGTGGAGGAGAGGCAGAGAGAGAGAGATACAGAATTTGAAGCAGGCTCCAGGCTCTGAGCCGTCAGCACAGAGCCCGATGCGGGGCTTTGAACTCACACACTGCGAGATCATGACTTGAGCCGAAGTCAGACAATCAACTGACTGAGCCACCCAGGCGCCCCTGCATAACCCTCTCTAAAAAAAAAAAACAAGTCCCAGGGACAAAGCAACCAGAAGTAATCCTAAAGACACAGAATCCCACTCACCCCCTGAAGGGACCTCCTACACGTCACTCCACAGGCCTGGTTTTTAAAAATCCCTAAAACCTCTCCAATTCTGAGAGGGCAGGTGAAAAGTCCATTGGCAACGATTCCCCCCCCACTGATACCTGACAAATACATTAGATTTAGTTTCCTCCTGAAACTCACAGTCTTAAAGAAAGAGATCTAAGAATGGACAAATAAAACCTGAGGTCTAAGTGCTACAGCCCGTCAGGTGGGTTTTTCCGGAAGCAGTCTCTCCCGGGGATTCAGGCGGTTCTATCAAGGGATGCCCTGAGGGGCAAGGGGCCATGGAAGGAGGACAGGCGGGGAAGGAGCTGAGCAGGACTCTGGTCTTGGGCAGGGTCTAGCCTTGGCCTGGTTCACATGGGGCACGAGGTACAGCATGGAATTAGCTGCACTTGAGATGGGGAGGCTGGCTGTTTTTACCCCACATGAGCCCATCACTGGCTGAGAGCTGCCCCGGGGTGGGTATAACCTCCCAGGCAGGGCGACTGCTGTGAGAAAGGGCCATTCTCCAGACCAGAGGCGGGGCAGCTGGGAGCTCTTAGCAGCCAGCACTTACGGCAGCTGCACAGTAAAAGGGACCCGGGGGTGGCCCCAACAGCAGCCGGCCAGCCAGCCTCATCACGTTTGGGTCAAGATAACCCAGAATGGAGTCAGGGGAGCAGGGTCACGGAATCCAGAAGCCCTTGACACAGCATCTCCGTTCGCAGGGCAATCGCAAGGATCCGTGACTTCCGGGCAGGACGTGCGACGCCCAAGCTTGTCACCTTTGGCCTTGGGGGAGGAGCCAGTAGCCGCAGGGGACAAAGCAAAAGGATGGTCCCTCCTCAGCTGCAGTTGTCTGTGGTTCTTCCTCTGTGGAGAGCAGCAAGGCCAGTTTCTGATTTGCCAGGGGCCACATCAGATGGCTCAGAACGAACTGGGGAAAGATGCTACCAAGGGTGTGTGTACCAAGGCAACAAGAAAAGTTGTGCGGGGGGCGGGGGGGACATTTACCTGTGGCAAGAGACCACGGACCCAGTCACAGGACACACTGCAAAAGTCCTAGCACAGAAATAGCAGGTGGCTGCCTGTCTGCTCTCGGCTTGAGAAGCAAAGGATCTAGCTGCCACCTTCTCTTCGCTGCTCCTTTTCGTGGCTTAAATGTCCACGGAGAAGGAAAGTAACAGCCATATCACTTGGACCCTGTGGGAAAGATGCTTCCACATAAAACCTCCGACGGTTGGCTGTATTTGAAAGCCAAGGAAAATGCTACCAAATAAAATTTTATTAGGTACACCTGTGACGTAGACCCAGCCTCCCCAGGTCGCTCAGGAGGGAGGTGGGCTATGTGCAAGCCCTTTCCCAGCAGCATCTGTGGTTGCCATGGTCACCCACAAGCCTGCCTTCAGCAGGATCCGTAAGCTCCTTTCTGGATTCCCCAACCTCTCAGCATCCAGATGGAAAATCCCCATGTGTGCTCAGCTGGGGGAGGGCTGTCCCTGAAATCTAGTGTTTGTTGGGATAGATTTCTGCTGCTCTTGGGCGGGGGGAGGGAGGGGGGGTAGGTGGTGCCGAACACGAAGTGACCTCCCCTCCATGTTTTCAATCTGCCTAACAAGGGAACACGGTCAGTTCCTCAGGCGGTGACCCTGAGTTCACCTTCTCAAAGAATCAGTGACCCACTGTCCGCAACCTCACGCTGAGGCTGGTAGGCCGTTTAGGAAACTACAAATCAGGTCCTCCCTGAGATAGGAAGGAAGTTCCTCAAGTCATTTCCACTTGGTGGGCGTGAAAGCGAGGCCAGGTTCCCCAAGCTGCCGTGGCTACTTAAAGACAGAGGCCATGGGTCTAATGGCTAGGACGCTAGACTGGGACTCAGGAACCTACCAGCAGGTGTTTTTCCTGCCACTGCCATTTAACTTTCTTTTTGACCTCAGGTAAGTGACTCAAATTCCTACCGGCTTCCTGTTCTACACCCGAAACCCTATGGTTCCAAGTACGTCCATGAAAGCCACCAACCACGAAGGACCTGTGAGCTGGGCTTGTTTCTGCCCTGCCTGAGTCACTTTAATGGGGACGGCCTCTCAGAGCCACAGGGTGATCCTCTGTGCTCATCCCCAGACTGGGCCGGAGTCAGGGCTCCAAAGAAACACTTAGTCCTGTTCCACTCAGGTCCCTCCCAGGATGATGGAGGGGCCAGAGGTCTTATCCTCTGCCACTGGATGTGCCATGGACACACCCTTACCTGTCTTTCCTGCTGTCCTCAGGAAAATGGGAACAAAGCTCCTATCCTTGTGCCTGGCTCTTGGGTTTGCTCTAAAACCAAATGCTCTTCAACATATGGGCAATACTTGCTTCTGTTTGCAAGAGAAGAGACAAAGGAATAGAATACAGACAAACGCAATTGGAAAGAAAGTTACCATAGTAATGGAGAATGTTGGGTATTTGGCAAAACATGGAAAGAAAGCATTCTCGGGAAGTTGAAGGGAAGGAGCCTGGGGAGTCAAAGGTGGTAGAACACTCCTGCTAGAAATTCCAGAATAAATTCATTAACTGAGATTCTTTGAGAAAGTGGGTGTAGCAGACATAATCCATGCACCTACCGCCCCCCTCAGACTGTTCCAAATGCCCTTGCTGACTTCCAGCTGCCAGTGTTTGCATCTTTGTATCCAAGGGTCTTTTTCTAGAGCCGGACAAGGCTGCTGCCAGCCACAGGTTGGGAGTGCCGGGGAATTAACTGTCCCTACCCTCCCAACCCGAGAGCAGCCCTCAACCAATGACTGTGAGTCAAACACCCCAGTCCCTTCACCCCTCTGCTGCAATGCCTGTGGGGTGAGCGTTTTCCACCTTTCCTTCGCATGTCCTTGCAGGATGAAGCTACTATCCACAGTGGTAGCTGGGTATGACGAACTGACTGATGGCCTCTGTTCACATCCTTTGTCATGTGACATTGCAGCCCCTCCCATCAGGAAGTCAAGTTTATGTCCCCATCCCTCAAATCCCGTTGGCCCTTTGGCTTCGCTTTGGCCTACAGAATGTGGCCACGAAACTAGACCTCACGAGTCTTTGTGCGTCGCTGTTCTAGATTTCAGACCCCGCCACACAGTAAGAATAAGCCTGGGCTAGCCTGCTAGAGGATGAGAAACCTTGTGGAGGCCAATGGCGGAACCCCAGTCAACAATAAGCCAACTGCAAGCAGAGGCAACTAGCCAATCTAACCTTGGCTGCAGATCCATGAGGGAGCCCAGGAGACCCCCAGGCCCAAACGGCTGAGCCCAGCCTAAAGAGCCAACCCACAGAACCAGGAGATAAATAAATGGCAGTTGTTCCAAGGCATGAAGTTTTGGCACTGTTTGTTACACAGCAGTAAGTAACTGGTACATTGGTGTTGCACTGTGATACAGTGAATCTTCCCTATTTGTTTCCACCAAGCCTGGCATATCCACAGCGAGTGCTCTATTATTATTTGTCACATGAATGAATATACCAGCACTGTGTCACCTCCTGTCAGGTGAGTAGAAGCTATCTACCCTGGATCGATACTGCATCTTTCAATCTCCCTTCCAGTGTGCGAATGTCTCTTTGCTTGCCTGACTCTGCTGATTACCTTCCCAGGGGCCTAAATCCTACCCTCTGCTTAGGTAACTCCCACCAAAGGACCACCCACATGTCCACTCAGCCTTGCTGTGTTCCTGAAATGTGGGAGACACGCCTGCTGCCCTCCATTAGGGAACCCACATCAGAGCAAAAGCAAACTCATTCTGAGAGAGGGCAGTAAAGATGAGCAGTCCTTTGACTCATTCAAAAACTCCTCTTCATTGGAGCATTTCATTTTTCTTTCAAGAATACATCCTTGAAAAAAAAAAAAAAAAAAACCATCCCTGTTTCCAGAGACTCCAGAAACAGCCATTGCAAAAGCCAGCTGCTCCCAATTAACAAACTTCTTTTGCATCCCCCCACCTCCCCCAGATCTGGGACAGACGGCGAAGAGAAAAGAAACAGTAAATCACATGGTTGATATTCTGGCAAAGGGCACACGTTTTCCGTGTTTCTGACCAGCCTCCAGTCATCTTCTTTCATAAAATAACAACAACAACAACGATGATGATGTTATGATGATAATGACTGAGGAAACTGCTCACGTGACAGCCACGAGCTCATGGTCAAATCCGAGGCCTGCCAAGGAGAGGAAAATCCAACCTATGTGGATTAAGGATGGGTGACTCAATGCAGAGACCACCACTGACCCAGCAGGACGGGCAGTGGACCTCTCCAGGGAGAAGAGCTGTTGAACGGAGCTCCACATGTCCGACAGCACATGAGGAAGCATGAGCGGGGAACGGATGGAAGCCATCTTGAAAATGGCTTCTTTAACCCCTCCACCTCCTTTCTGAATGGAACTTCTCACACAGAGGATGACTCTCTCCCCAAGGTCCCCAGCCATGGTACTTCTGGTCCAGAGCCAGTGGTATCAGACCCCAACAGCAAACAGTAGACATTCCCAGCCTCAATGACTTGAGCCAGTAACCTAGCTTTCCTGCGCATCTGTATCCTCCCCACTAAAAAGAGTGTAATAGTGTTTATTTACTTCTCAGTGTCATGGAGAGGACTAAATGAAACAATAATGCTAACTCTCATTTAGTCAGTGCTTATTATATGCTACGTACTTCTGGAAGTACTTAAATATGTTTTAAGTCATTAAACACTTAAAATAACTTGCTAAGGTATTGCTATGATTTCTCCCATTTCATAGATGAGGACAGGTGCAGAGACGTTAAGCAACTTGCTCAAGGTTGCATAGCTGGTAAGACACTACGGTGTGCTCAATGTATACCAAATACTCTCTAGAGGATCTGGTGCACGGCAGGTGTTCCAGAAACAGGGGTCTCTTCCCCTTTATCTAGAAGTAGACTTTACTTCTACTACCTGCCGTGCCATGGATGATTCTGGCCACTTTGCTACTTTTGAGAAGAATAATTTGTTTCAAGTTCTAAACAGCTCTCTGCGTGCAGCGATCCTCCTCTTGAAGCCTGATTTTTCAGGGATGCAGTGGTCTCCCCGGCAAGGATTCTGGGAAATGCTCCTGACCCCCCCCACCCCCACTGTGGTAATAGCATTGCTAGGCTACAAACATTGGACCATTAAATGTGGCCACTAGATGGTTCTTCTAACTTCGTAAATATTTTACTGTGTCTCTTCAGTTCCCTTAAGAGTTATTTCATTATTCCAGTTGGCGAGCCAGAAGGCACTGAAATGTTCCACTGGTCTCCTATGGGATGCATCTAGATAGACAGATAGATCAACTGCCATAGTCTATATTTCTCTTTCTTTATCTTAATCACACGTGATATAGTCTTAGGTACTGTAAGTATTCAGACAGACAAAACAAAACAGTTGCATCATTTTACAAATGGAGTTTTCAGTTCTGTTTAATAGAAACAATCTAAACAGCTTCATCCCTATTCCTGGACATTTTGGAAATGGCATGTTTTGGAAATAGGCTCAAGACCATTAAAGACTGTGAACTCTAATTAAAGAGTTTGATTGCTTTAAGAGACAACAGGCCTGCCAGAATTCATGCTCTCCGGAGAGAAAAATAAAAACATCATGAGTCCCCGTCACAGATAGCATTTCCTGGCTTGATCCCCGGCCACTCTGGGGGACCCAATCATTCCCAGATGTCTTTCCCTCCATCCTCTCCAGACAAAGCCTCCTCAGTCTGGTGGGTACTTGGCTGCTTCCAGCCACAACACCTTGTCTGCACCCTCCGCCCAGTCATTGGAAGGATCTTTCTCGGTTACCACTTGGCTTCAACTTCTCAGTACAGTGGGTCACAGCGAACACGAGAGCCAGGTTCCAGAGACGCTATGAAATGCAAAAATCATGTCCAAGTTGCCCTTTTGAAATAGTTGGGGAGACACCATGGTGGAGATCAACAAAACATGTCTTCTCAGCCCAACGCTGCCAAGGGGATTCTGTGCCTGGACAAAGGGCAGTCACCCCATGGACCCGTGCCAGGGACTAAGAACTGAGATGGATGGCTGAGTCAAAACCCAAGCTTTTGCTGAGTGGAAGAGAGGACAAAATGACCCATCCCACGTCAGTCTCTCTCAGTCTTGCCTCATCTCTCACTGTGTTCTCCTGACCCCCTCCTTCACTCCAGACACCTGCAGATCTCATGGGAATCAGCCCTCCACACTGCCATGCCTCTGCTCACATTTTCCCTCTGCCCAGGATGCCTGCATCCTCCTCCTCACTCCCTTCGTTCCTCCCCTTGGAAGCTGCTCTCTGGTCCTACAATGACCCATCTGCCTCTCTTCGAGCACTGACCAGGTGGTGCCACCATCACCCAGCTGTCCTCTCCAACCCACACTGTGCATGTCAGGAGAGCAGGGCACACACACTGTTCATTTCTGCAGCTTGGAGCCCAGTTCTTGACTTGAACAATGAAGGGGTGTGCAACCCACCTGGGGCAGAAATGATAACCAGAGCAGCTTGTTTCTGATTCTGGCAACTAAGCCTTTGTCAACCAAATTCAGACCTTGGCTTCCACCAGCAGTTTATGGACTGTGCCTTCTCTCACTTTGTGCCTGGCTCTACATGAAGGTCCAGGGAAATGCAATGTAATTGGAACTACCATTTGGTTTTGTATCTTTCCCTATCCAATTACCAATTAATGTTTCTCTGATGACTCTTTTGGGGACAGCTATGGGCCCAAGATACAATGAAGGTTTAATGGGGGATGCAGACAAAAGGCTATTTTGAGAGACCAGGGGGCCTCCCGGGAAATAACTCATCCTAAGGAGAGGCTTAGACCTTTCATCCAAGGACACTGCTTCTGAGATTCAGAAAATCTCCCCACCCAGTCTAGGTCGCATGTCTGAGTTGAGGATGACGGAATTATAAGAAAGAGACTCAGAATCCGAAGCAGGCTCCAGGCCCTGAGCTGTCAGCACAGACCCTGATGTGGGGCTCAAAGCCACAAACCGCAAGATCATGACTTAAGCCGAAGTCGGACCCTTAACTGACTGAGCCACCCAGGAGAGCTGCCTTCTTCTTTATGTGGTGGTACAGCAGATTGTCTCATGGGTCCCAATTTACCCCTCCCTATACTTATGCCCTTTGCTGTGTGACTTTGCAGTTCCTCTCACTAAAGGGGCACAGAATATGTTCCTTTCCCCTGACTTTGGGGTTGACCATATGACTTGTTGTGACCAACAGAATAAGGCTAAAGTGAGAGTACACCAGGTCTGAGCCTAGGCCTTAGGGTTACTGCATGTTTCTGCTTGCCCTCTGAAGTGTCACCTTGCCACGAGAAGAATATGCCCAGGCTGGCCGACTGGCTCCAGCAGGACAATGAAAGACACATGGAGCGGAGCTAAAGTGGATCACCCGAGCCTAGCAGAGATCAACCTCCCCTCTGTTCACCCCCACATGCACGGGCAAGTCAGTCAAGATCCAGCTGAATCTGACCCTCCACCGACCTGAAGATCCATGAGAATAAATGATTGCTGTTTTAAGCCCTTGAGTTTGGAGACACTTGGTTACGCAGCATTCTTCTGTGGCTGTAGCTAGCTGATACATAGGGGGGCTGGGTCCTGGCCATCATACCCGTCATTCTCAAATGATCAATTAATGGGCTCACAGAGCAGAACTCATTCTGATCAACACCCCTGAGGGGCCAGGGAGGGGCAGTGGAGGCAGTTTTAAGCACAAGGTGTCTTATTGACCCTGAGCTTTGGGTTTTTATCTTAATACATGAAAAGCATAATTGAACAGAGATAGATTTGCCCATATCCATTAATGGGCAGCAAGAACATCAGGACTTCTGTAACCTAATATTTAACCTTGGAGCAAGTGACATTTTCCCACCGCTCAGGGTTTTCTGATCCAAAACAAATTTCCAACATTTACAGTCTGCCTCAAGACAAAACAAATTCATAGATTTTTGTTTCATGTTACTTTTTCCCTAAAACACTTTTTGGAAGACCTATTTAAAACTAAGAGTAATGACCTGATAATTTATGAACTTGCTGTAGAACTGGTTTCTCTTTCCAGAAAATTCTTCTTAATGCTAAAAAATTCCAATATCCATTTCATTCATTTGAAGTAATCTTCTAAGCTTGGCGAAACACATGCCATTTTAATGCACTATTCTTATCCTAAGTAAAAGTAATGTGAATTAACATTTAAGTGGTTTAGGGGAGTATTGTTGGGGGAGGGGAGGGTATTACACCATCTTCTGCCCAATAAATGCAAACAAAAGAATCTTACTGTTACTTTCCTTTGATGACTAATAGATTATTTATCAACATAAGTAAGCATTCCACTGCCGTCACTGATAGACGAGGCACTGTTGGACTGAGGTTCAAGAGGGGATATTTCTTACATTTCACCCAAACGTAACTTTCACGGTTACAAATACGGGACAGAGGCGCCTGGGTGGCTCAGTTAGTTAAGCGACTTCTGATTTTGGCTCAGGTCATGATCTCAGCCTGGTGAGATCAAGCCCCACGTTGGGCTGCATACTGGGTATGGAATCTGCTTGGGATTCTCTCTCTCCCTTTCTCTCTCTGTCCCTCCCTCACTCTTTCTTTCTCTGTCAAAAACAAAAACAAAACCCAGGGACGCCTGGGTGGCTTGGTCGGTTGAGCATCTGACATTGGCTCAGGTCATGATCTCATGGTTCGTGGATTTGGGCCCCACCTTGGGCTCTGTGCTGACAGCTCAGAGCCTGGAGCCTGCTTCAGATTCTCTGTCTCCTCTCTCTGCCCCTCTCCTGCTTGTGTTGTCTCTCTTTCTCTCTCTCTCTTTCTCTCTCAAAACTGAATAAACATTAAAGAAAATTAAAAGAAAACCAAACCCAAAAAACAAAAAAACAAGGGATATAGTATGACATTTTAGAGAATAACTATCACAAGTGATGACTCTTTGTGAGAAATGGTAACAGACACCTGGAGAGACTTTCTGGCCCCCAGGCTAAAACAATCTTTCAGAAGAAACTGTCCCAAAAGGACACCATTCTCTGAAATGTGGCCAGATGACTCAGGACCAGCACCTTCGTCGTACAAGAAATCTAAAATAAAAGGTTGGCAAAGAGGAAACAGAAGGCCTCTGTGTGGTCTACCCTTGCCTGGGGACCCACATATGGTGGGAAGAAAGCCTGAAACAATACGGACTGTTTACTTGAGTCAGGACAGCCTGCCCCTCTCCTTCACCCCCTTCCTCCATAGAACCTTTACCTGTTGTTAAAGCAAATGCCACTGTTAAGTGCCGGGTGGCGGGAGGGGGGGGGTAGTTTTTTTCTTTTTTTTTTTTTTAAAGAATCTTTATATAACAGTAAGTTGAATTACAGGAACTGTCCCAATTAAATACTGGCAGTTTCTTCTGGTTCAACCTAACACAACGAGTCAACAAAAAATAGCTCCTCCTTGGGGCGCCTGGGTGGCTCAGTCGGTTAAGTGTCCGACTTCGGCTCAGGTCATGATCTCGCGGTTCGTGAGTTCAAGCCCCGCTTCGGGCTCTGTGCTGACCGCTCAGAGCCTGGAGCCTGTTTCAGATTCTGTGTCTCCCTCTGTCTCTCTCTGCCCCTCCCCCATTCATGCTCTGTCTCTCTCCGTCTCAAAAATAAATCAACGTTAAAAAAAAATCTTTTTTAATAAAAATAAAAAAATAAAAAAAATAGCTCCTCCCTTCCCCTCACGTCACACAGATCCAGGAATGAGAAACATGGGCTACATTGGGAGGTATGTGGAATTGTAAAGAAAACAAAAAGCGAATCATCCCATCCGTATGACAGCTATTGTGAAAATGCTCACAGAACATACACTCTTTTAAGCTGTAAGACGCCCTTGTCACCCACCAACTCTAGTGACCCTCTTCGGTGGGGAAATGGGCACATTTTGGCTTTGGGCCTGGAGGCAAGACACTCTGGAAGCTCTCAGAACGAGGTCGTGGGAGGAGCCCCGAGTTACCTGGAGAGCAACAGCTGACCCCGAAGCTGCAGGTCTGTGGCACAGTCCTCTGAACGGCAATTCCTTTCGAAGACGGTCTGGGGGGAGATAGAACAGGAAGGACAGGATTTAACGGCAAAGGAGTACACACCAGCCAACCACGTCCTTCTAGATGGGCGGGAACTCTTCCCGGGGAACGGCACCCACGCCCTCCCCGCCCACGAAGCCAGGCTCCAAGAAAGCCCAGTCGGTGGTGGCCTTGACTGGGGAGCGCGTTCCTTATCTGATTCACTTCTCAGTGTGCGGAGATGCTTCTTCGGGTGGTTGCCTCAACACGGGTACATGGCAGGTGTCCTTTCCACCTGTGAGAAGATCTTTTAATGCTCTCAGACGTGAGTTTGTAAGAGTCCGGTCGTGTAAAGAATTCTTCGACGACAGCGGGGTCATTGTCTTCTGTCCGCTGTCTTGGGGAGTGGGGAGGCAGAAAATCTCTGCTTGACGTGGGTTCCGCCTGAGCGATGGGATTTTATCATCTTAGTTTCAAAGAGAAAAGTCAAAGGCAATGACGCCATTAGGCTGAGGGCAGCACACGGGGGACGAAAGGGACCCTCTCCCGTGTCTCGGGGGTGGGGAGGCAGCCTCTAACCCAGAGTGGGCCTCGACGGCCAAAGCCCCACCCGGTGCCGGGGCCTAACGCTCGGTGTGTCCAGAGGGCCTGCGCTGTGTTCGGGGCTGGGCCTACCCGTGGGGGTTGGCAGGGGAATGGGGAGCGGCACTTCAGGAGGAGTTACGGCTTTCCCCTACGGCCCACAAGCAGGCTTGCCGATGTCTCCCTCAGACTGCTCTCCGGCTCTCATACGTGTCTAATCTACGGACAGCAGGTTCCCTGTGTTCCGGACTGACAGACGCTGCTCACTATTGTTAAGCGGCTTTGATCACTGTTGGATTCTGGAGAGAAGAGCCTGTTGTCATTTTTTAGTTGTAAATCATTCGCTGTTAAACCTCTCCTCTGTCACTGCTCGTGTCTGGGTTTTTCCCCACCACAGAAAACGGTTCCCGGTGATTTGCTCCCCTCCCACAGGGTACGTCCAGGCGGCTCTCGGAACGCCAGTGCGCACTCCGGTGAACTTGCTGGCCAGCGGAAAGTCTAGACCTACCAGACACAGTAATTTTGCCCTATGGAAATTCATACTCCTGTGTCAAACTTCCAGAAGAATAAAGCGCCCCAGCCAACATTCCCTGCCTTGATTGTGGCGGGGGAGAAACTCACGGAAGGCTTGGGCAAAAAAGGAAATTCCCATGTTCTTTTGGACACTACTGGGGGCAGGGAGAGAGCCAGACTTCCAGGAGACTTCAATAGAAGACTGTTGAATAGAAGCGCTTTGTTTCCCATCTCAAGCAAGGAGAGAACAGGACGAAGAGGATGTGGGCTACGTGGATATCTCAGGCGAGAGAAGCGGGCTCTCCAAGGGCAGGAATGAGGGAAAAGCACCAAATGTGACTTTACCATCAAGCTAACGAAACCGAAGCCTGAGGGTCTCTCGCTGTCAAGCCCTGACAGAGGCCTTTCACCTAACTTTTTCTTTCATAACTTCACATTTTTCTTCAAGAGGACTTTCCTCCCAATTGAATAAGCTTCAGGCCAGCTCTGCCCCTGCTGACAGGCTCCTCCTTTGCACGAGTCCGTCCAGTGTCACGGGGTCCCCAGTTCCTCCACCTGGTTCACCCGCCGTGTGTCCTCCCATCCCGCCAGGAGCAAGTCAATACCACGTCTCTGAGCCCCTTCCCCAGGAGCTCAGGCTCCCGCTGTCAGCTCTGGCAACGCTGGGCACTTTCTCCTGCTACTGGTCATCTCAGTCGTGACTCGTTGATTGGATCACTACATGGTTCCTGTTTATCTCCCCTGCTAAAATTATGCTCCATCAAGACGGGGACTCTGTTGGTCTTGTTCACCTCTGTGCCGGTCCCTAGAGCCTGGCAGGTTGAAGTTGCTTCGTGCCACATGGAGGACCACACGGTGCTCTGAGAGATGGGGTGACCCCTGAAATGGGGAGCCTAAAGGTGGATGCCCCGACCTGGGTCAATGCTATTGCACCTTCTGCCTCTACTTCCTGTCACTGAAACTGACTGAAGTCTTCCAGTGCTGCTAAATTTCCATCCAATAAAGACAAGACCTGAGTCTTCCATAAATAGATAGATATGCATACACACGCAGGGGTATGTATACTTACATACACACATACACGTATACACACACGTTATGCAATCGCTTACACTCACCAGCTAAAATTAAGCACAACCTATACTGAGAAGATAAAGTACCAGCTTAGACATTAGCCAGGACTCAATTTCCACAGTCATAAAAGGAAAATAAGCCAAGGTTTTAGGCAAAGACCCTCCCAAGCTGGGGATGCACTTGTCTTAGAGGTAGAGCAGTAAAGACCGAGGGATCAAACACCTGCCTCACGCAGCAGGGAGGCTGAAGTGGAATCTCAGATTCAACTTTGGACCTGGATTTGTCTCTCTGGGCAAACGACCATTTTGTTTCCTGAGGAACTGAAAAGCATGTCCCGGGACAGAACAGGGGCAGACTGAAGCCTCAGAATGCCAACTGGCAACACTGAGTTTCCAGAAGCAAGTAAAAACTACTTCTCCTTTACTAAGTACAAAGCGTACAGGTTCCCTGTGAAGCCAATGGGCCAAACTCCCAATTTCCCTCTCAGGAACGACCCCAGCGCCAACCAGGGCCTCCGAAGAAATTCCTCTGCCCACTTTTCCCCCCATCTCCCTAGTCTTCCGGGCAAACACAAGCTTGGCTGTTCGAATCGGACAAATCCCCCGCCGGCTTGGATGCAGTCTCTCCCGCCTCCCTCCAGCCTCCACCTACTGGTTGGCAAAGCTGGGTCTACCTGGAAGAAGCCTTCTGGAAAATACAAACAGATCTGAGGAGCCATCGTCTCTCATTTCTCTCGGGTTAAAGGAGGCAAATCCTTTCTCTCAGGAGAAAGCTGTTTCCTGCCTCAGACTTTGGTGACTTGTAGACTAGACACCCAGTGGCCTCTTCAGCCCCAAGGACTAGATTTCCTTGTTGGCTCCTTCCTCACCCTGGTCTCTCGGGAGAACAGTTTTCTTTCTCAAATCCTTTATCCAGCTTCTCCCCAAATCCTTACTCTGCTTCGTTTCGAACAGGGTTGGCAGACTTTTTCTGTAAAGGCCATGTAGTAACTACTTTTGGCCTTGTGAGCCACCTGGTCTCTACTGCACCTCTATTCATAGTGGCATGAAAGCAGCCATATGCAATATGTAAAGAAACAGGCGTGGCCGTGTCTCAATAAAACTTTATTTATAAAAGCAGGCAGCAGACCAGAGTTGGCCTGCAGGCTATAGTTCGTGGCCTCCTATTCTAGAATATTTATTTGGCTATTGGTTTCCTCGTTCCCTTCGGGCCAGAAAAAAAAAAAATACAATGAACCCGGCTGAAGTTACATATCTCTCTGAGCCAGAGTACAGAGGCTGGAGCTGGGAGCGCTTTCTTCCCAATGCCGTGGCCACCGAGGCCAAGGCAGCCCTGGATGTGTGACTCGGGGCCGGCAGCTCAATGGCTGTCCTGGCCAAGGCCGACTTCAGACAGGACATTGGTCTAGATGCTCCTGCCTTGGGGTGCCCATTTCTCCTACTCAAATCTGCACTGGAAAAAAATCTTCCCTTCTGATGTAATAGGAAGTAGGATTCCTCGCCTGTTCCAGCTGTCGTGTTCACAGGAGAGTCAATTTCTTGGACTTGGGTAATATTTGCTTTAAGATATATGAATATAATCATTGACACAGATACATACTGTTTACAGGGTTGCTGTGGCAACCACATCCATGCTGAGGCCTGAGAAAATTGGGACAACTGGACTGGGTGGGAATACATGCTTGTGAAATCCCACCCCAAGGGGACCAAACAAGAAGACTATTTTTAAGCTAATGTGAGCGAGGCATTTCCTGATGGGCAACGTGGCTTTGCAAAGGGTCTCTGCCTGGATGATAGGAGGAACATTTCGGAACTTCTCTTCCTCCCACAGTTTTACAGAAGCTCCCGGAGGCCCTGGCCACATGTAAATCATGTCTGCAACCCGCGGCACCTGGTACCGTGTTAAAAAACTGTTTGTGTAAATGCCATGACCGGGAGTGCAAAAGGTTTCTCTTCCCGATTCCGTTTCAGGGGGCTCTTTTTCCAGAATCCAGCACTGTCTTTAATGTGACACACTGTAAGGGCTCTGGGTAGTCCCAGAGATTTCTCTGTTCAGCCCTGTGCCCGGATGAAGAAGGGAGATGTCTCACTGCCTGGTATTTACAATCAGGTCATACAGACAGAGTGGCTTTCTAAAAAGATAGCTCGTCCAAAGGACCAAGTGAACGACAAAGACGTCATAAAATTAAAGTGGAGGAACTCCTTCTAGCTCAGGGTCTGTACTGACTGTCCTTTTAGATTTTAAAATCGCGGGACGGCAAATACTCTACTGGTTTTCCTCGAAACACAGACACAGCGTGAGTTCTGCTTTACGGAACACCTGGAGGTGGCTGAGTTCTGTCTGAGGGCATCCTTTGGTTTGCTCCATGGCCCTGCACCTCGCAGAACAGTCCCCTCTGCCTCAAGACAGCCTTTCCGCGATCCAGGTCAACCCCTGTGAACAACGGAGTGGAGAGCTGAGCTGGCCCACCTGGGACTGCAACTGGGATCTGGACTCACCTGGATTCCAGGACTACCTGGGGCTGGGTGGCCTTTTACAGGCCACATTTCACGTCCCCTTACAACCTCCGACTTTTTTTTTTTTTTTTTAACATGAGTCACTAAAGGCTGTCCTTGACCAAATTCAGGGTTTTTTTTTTTTTTTTTTAATTTTTATTTATTTCCGGGGGCGGGGGAGGGGCGGGCGGAGAACAAGGGGACAGAGGATCCGAACAGGCTCTGAGTTGACAGCAGCAAGCCCGACTCGGGGCTCGAACTCATGAACCGTGAGAGTACGACTCAAGCCGAAATCAAGAGTCGGACGCTCAACCGACTCAGCCACCCAGGCGCCCCAACCTCTGACTTTTAGTATCAGCCATAAACTTGCTTCTAGGGACCTTCTGCCTCCCAGGACCAGAAATGCTCTCACCCTTGATGTTTACCCAGGAATCTTTTGCGTTCTAGGCTTCACTTATTATTTTTTAAAACGGTTCCTACTAATCAGTCACCAGAGGCAGAAAACAGAGCCGGCAATAAAGGTGCTCGTGCCGTCCGAGCAAAGGAAGGCTGTGCTAGCCGTTATTTCTCAAAGCTGTGGAGTCAGACGCAGGCAGGCAGCTGGGGGTGCGAAAGATACCCTCAAACTAGACAGGCTGCTAGTAAGACCGATCCCCACGCGCTCACGAGAGCCTCACCTCGGTGGGGCCCCAGGTGG
The DNA here is from genome assembly GCF_022079265.1 of Lynx rufus. Lineage (NCBI taxonomy): Eukaryota > Metazoa > Chordata > Mammalia > Carnivora > Felidae > Lynx > Lynx rufus. The sequence goes on along the minus strand of NW_025814867.1, from coordinate 5,730,406 downwards.
AGCTCTGAGCAAATGCCTGGCCTCTGACTTCCTCAAACACCGTAGGAGAGAACAAGGGAGGGGTGGACGTTTCCTCCTTTGCCAGAGACCGTCCACTGGACACGCGCCCTCGTTCGTTTATATACACTCCGCAGGCTTGCGGGCGAGGCTTTCCGTTAGGCAGAATGGAAGAAAGAAAACCCGACAGGCCTGAAGATTTGGGGGGAAAAAAAAGCACTGTTTTCCCCTACAAAGAGTTTGGGAGGGTCAGGAGACGCTCCTTCCATGAGTTGCAAAGAGGAAGTGCCAAGGAAGAAATTTTGCAGACGGAACAGGTCGCTCCTGGGGACAACCCAGCCTTTGAGAGACGGGAGTCCCCTCTCCTCTGCTTTCGGGGTTGACCCTGGAGGAGAAGCCAGAGACACAGGGAGGTAGCCAGGCTTCCGCGGTCAGTGGGGGCTGAACTACCTGTCTGCCTCACACACACTTGAAGTAGATGGCTTTCACACGTGTTTCACTACGGTGCCCTTTCTGAAAAGATTGCCCAGAAGCTGTGCCAAGCAGCTGATGCTTGCAAAAGTGGGGCTGATCTGGTTGGAAGAGGGATGGGGTGGAAACTTCTTCCTTTAACCGCCCCCCCTTCTCCTCCTCCGCTGGGCCAAACTGCTCCCCTGAATCCAGGTGCCTAATCTGCCCCCCGAGATTGGATGGTCCCTGACACCTGTCTGGCTCCGATGTCTGCGGTGACACGCCCTCTCTCTTCCACCCTCCGAACCACCCAGCTTTCCACCGTTCTGCAGAGACTTCACACATGATAACGAAAATAAACCTCAGAGCTGGCATTTCGACGCCGCTGGGCACCTCACCTGGGAAAGTATTACCTCACGTCCAGGCTGAACAAACAGTGAGTTCTCAGAGGCATGGGCTCTGTTTCCACACACACAGGCGCGGAGGGGTCTAGGGTGAGGGGTGGGGGGACAGATGGTGACGATTTCCAGTACAATGGAGGCCCAAAGTCTACGGCTTCAGCAGAATTAAAAATTAACGTGGGAGTAAAACAGCTCACTTTTCACTTGAAAGGTGACAAAGTGAGTATTCTCAACGCAGGCGATGCCTCTTCTTTTACTGGGTGTATTTCCTCCATCTTGTTTCTTGGGAAGGACATCCACACGTGCACGAACGCACTATGGCGAATCTCCCTAAAGCACACGCCATGTTCTCCTGCCTGAGCGGAATCCCCAGAGAGATCAGAAAGCGCGTTTTCCAACGTGACACAGCTTTGCTGCATGTGTCAGTGAAGAAACTCCGATAGGATGTCCAACCTCCGCGGGATGACCCGGCCTTGTGTTCTTTCAGAGGCTGTCCACAGAGATACGTTTGCTGAGCGCCCACCGATCCAGGCCCTGTGCCAGGCACTAGGGATCCGCAGACGATGAGGTAAAATAGACCCCTGCCCTCTTGAGCCTCCACTCAAGTGAGGGAGACAGAAAAGCAATTAGACAAAGTAGTAATAAATTGGGACAGGTTCCATAGAGGAATCAAATAGTTAAGTCAGGGCATACAGGTAGTTGGAGAACGGTTCTCTGAGGAGGTGACAGGTAAATGGAGACCTGAAGAGTGAAGAACGGGCTGTGAGAAAGACATAGTAAGAGCCTTCTAGAAGTGGTATCAGCATGTGCAAAGGGCAGAATTCAGTTCCCTGGGGCCATAAGACTGAGGTCCTGCTTTCCTTGCTGACCCTAACCGGGGGCCTCTCGTGGCCCCTGCAGGTGCCCCACATTCCTTTTCAAACCGCCCCTCCATCTTCAAAACCAACCGTGGCCTGTCACGTCCTTCTCATGCTTCACATCTGACTCCTTCTCTTCCATCTCCCTGACCTCATTCCTCTGCCTCCAGCTGGAGAAAGATGGGGCCCAGCTGGATAGCCCAGGAGCACCCACAACCTTAATTACACCTGCAAAGTCCCCTCTGCCGTGTAGTTTATCGTAGTCACAGGTTCCAGGAATAAGGGTGTAGACATCTCCGGGGCCATTCTGTCTACACAGTGGGCAACCTGGAAGTCCAGCTGCAGCCGGGTCTTTGGGGGCCTCCTGAGGAAGCATGAGTGCCATCACAGTTTTTAAAGCTTTACTCTGTGCACAGGGTTTGAAGACAGGGTCTCTGTCATAGCCACTGGTATAGCCGCCTGAAGGGGAAAGATAAGGTCCCCTCAGCTGATAACTCCAGGGCCAGCCTTGCTTCTTTCCCAGCACACAGGCCAACTAGGGCCTTGCGGGATCCTTTCATTTAGTGCCATACTGTTTCAGCAGATGAGACCAACTGGGAACCATTAATGAGAAAACTCTCTGGGTCTATCACACCGAACTTCCGGCAACCCACCTGCAAAGCCTTCCTGGGGCTACCGTGAGAGCTCCCAGGTGCTCCCGCGAACCCAGGCCAACCAGTCTCCCTGAGGCACGCCTCTGATCTCCCTGCACTCAGAAAGATGTAATGGTCTCCTGTCCCCTGCAGAATCAAGTCCAGCTCCACAGCCAGTGAACGAGGAGCCCCCGTGTTCACAGCTCATCCTCCGTGCCTGACACTAGACATTCAACCATGCGGAAGACCGTCAGCATCCATCAGCCCCTCCTTCTCGGTGAGTCTGTCAAACCCCTCCAGCCCTGAGTGTCCAAATCCTACTTCTTCCTTAAGGCTCCAGCCAATTCTCCTTTTCCCCATAGAACATGGTCTCCTCGGCCGGAAACAGTCTCTGGAATGAAACACTCACGCACACTCATCTGAATCTCATTGTCTGCTCTGTACAAGTTATTCCTGTCCTGTAAGTCCACTGAAGGTAGCAATGTCTTATCTTTTTTTAAGTTTTGTTTTATTTATTTTGAGAGAGACAGAGGGGGGTGGGGGGGAGGGGGAGAGGGAGGGAGAGAGAGAGAGAGAGAGAGAGAGAGAGAGAGAGAGAATGAATGAGTGGGGGAGGGACAGAGAAAGAGAATCCCAAGCAGGCTTCATGCTGTCAGTGCAGAGCCCGATGCGGGGCTCGATCCCATGAACATGAGATCATGACCTGAGCCAAAATCCAGTTAGATGCTTAACTAACTGAGCCACCCAGGCACCCCAGCAATCTTTTATCTTTTTGTCAAGGTCTTACATGAAATAGACATTCAAATGACTGAATTGCTCTTGGATTTATAGTCCTTTTAAATACGCTTCTGGTTAAGGGATAAAACAAGTTGTTTTTTTAAATTTTGTTTTAAATGTTTATTTATTTTTGAGAGAGAGAGAGAGAGACAGAGCATGAGCGAGGGAGGGGCAGAGAGAGAGGGAGACACAGAATGGGAAGCAGGCTCCAGGCCCCGAGCTGTCAGCACAGAGCCCGACACGGGGCTCGAACTCACAGACCGTAAGATCGTGACCTGAGCCGAAGTTGGATGCTCAACCGACTGAGCCACCCAGACGCCCCAAGTTGTGTTTTGATATTCTTGTTGCTTGCTTTTGTATTGAGTATCCCCTGACGAGAAGTAGGTCTCTGCTTTCCTTAAATGTTTAAGGAAAGTGTATGCTCAACAGGCTGAATGTCCTACCGAGGCCTGCAGAGGTCCCAGAATCCCAGTCAGTTCTCGGCACTGGTGGCAACTTCACTCGCCACCCCACAGCCTAGCCCATATCCCACAGCCCAGACTCTCCCAACACTGTTCTTCCAACACTGTTCTTCACCCAGCAGAGGGGAGGCTCTGTCCCACTCACTGCAAAACACCGCAGATCCATCAGAAAGCCTGAACTGCACATGCTTCGTCCCTGTCTCCAGGTTCTACACGTCTGTGCAGTTACCACCTCAACGAGACCATCCGTGAGGGCAGGCCCTGACTCCAAAGAATCACTAGGGTTCGGTTCACGCCGCTGCACAATCCTGTGTACCTACATGGGCTCGGTGCCTTTTAGTTAAAGAGACTGCAGTATTTAAGCCCTAATGTTCTCTGGCAACATGACTTAAAGAGCTCCCATGAGATTATTCCTCCCTATGGAGAGGCCAGATGCTCTTTGTGGAAGTGTCATATACGCATACGCGGGCTGAAACACAGCTCTGTCCGCTGGAGCGGGCCTAGCTCTCAGAATCTTTCTCCCCCCGCAAACCGAGCCAACATCTGGAAGACACATGGAGGATGATCATTCAATTAGTCCCCCTCCCACCTAATCAGGGAAAGGAGAAAAAGCAAGGATCACTCTCCCAGAATATTTCTCAGACTCCTGCACAATCTCCCCAAGCTAAGAACAATATTTTTCTTTCATTTTCATTTCAATCAAAGAATCACATGGTTCAGAAAAAATAATGACCCCCCCTGCCACACACCTCCCTGGACCAAGTCCTGCTGTCCAGGGGCAACCACATGTTGCCACACGACCACGTGTTTCTTTTGATGATTAGTCAGATTTAGACATTTTCTTACTGAATTCTCGCCACGATGGACAGGAACTTATCTCACACGATTGCCCCCTCTCCTCTGCCTTCCTAATTTTCACAGGCGGACAGGCAAATCATTACTCTTAGCTCCTCTGTTGCATGGCTTCTCAGACCCCAGCTGCCTTAGAATCACCTGGTCAGCTTGTCAAAGCACGGATTGTTGGGGCCTCCCCCATGAGTTTCTGATTCAGTGGGTCTGGGGTGGGGCCCAAGAATTTTCGTTTCTCACGAGATCCCCAAAGAGGTTGACATGGCTGGTTCAGCAACCACAATTTAAGAGGTAGTACTCCGCTGATGACCTCTGTAATTTTAAGTCGTAAATAGCTAGCTCTCACTTCATCAAGTTTTGCACCACCTCTCGACTCTCTGATTTAAAAGATTAAGATGTTAAGAGAATTTCGATCATCATTCTGTTTTGACCTCTGGGCAGTCAAATTTAATGACATTTACATTTTATACTGTAACCGAAAATCAATAAATAATGCTAACTTTATGGCTACATGATTGTTCACATTAGAACCAAGACAAGTGTCATGATTACATACACTTTTCTATGGGTGCAAAGCTCAACTCTGCAACAGGCTCAACAGGTGCAAATGCTCAACTTCCACTTCGGGGAGAATATTTCTGGAATCAAAGTCCTTCTCTTCCTTATACTCTTCTACTTGCTCAAAGTCCCATGACATTTTATGTTTCAACCATGACACATAGACCAAATTTCTGTTTTTCTGAGAGTTTTCGATTGCCTTTATTTTTCTTATTTGAGAAGCAATTTATTTCATCTATACTGTATCTTAAGTTTTGTTACTTTCTGTTATTCTATTGCCGGCTTCATTCTCCCTGAAGTTCACTGATCCCCTGTTCTAATTTGGTCAATTCGTTTTTAAATTTGCTGTTACCCTTTTGTTTCATTGGAGTGCATCTAGACTTATTTCCTTGGAAGGGTTCCTAGGGAGATAAACTATCTGGTTCTTGCTTATCTGAAAAATTACTGTATTCCAACCTCATACTTTACTGTTAGGCTAAGTATAAAATTCCAGTGTCAAATCACTTTCTCTCAGCACTCTGAAGCCTTATTTCACCATATTCTGGCTTCTAATCTTGCCAATCAGGAGTCTGATGGTCTATTTAGTATGTATGATTCCAATAATGTTGTAAGTGGACATATATCCACCGCCCCCCTCCCCCCCCCCCCCCCCCCCGCCAATCCTGAACTCTCTAGCCTGGAAGCATTTAGAAGTTTCCTTAAATCTTAGTAGCAGTGACATTGCAAATATCTTAGAAATTATATCTAGGATATTTTTGGTTTATCCTGCTTGTAAGTTGGGGAGACCTTTAAATTTAAAAAAAAATGTTTCCCTTTAACTCTGGGAAATTTTATTCTTTTGTCTCTCTTATAACTTTTAAAATTTTCTCTGTTTACCTTTTCTGGTATTCCTATTATTTGAATCTAGGACCTTTTAAATTGATCATTTAGCTCTCTCTTCTATTTGTCTTTTAGCTCTGCTTACTGGGGGATTTCTTTCCATTATCTTCTAATCCTACAAAATTTTTGCCTCTGCAACCATATAGTTAATTTTTAGGAAACTTTTCTTTTTTCTGTTTCTTCCCTTTAAAGAAAAAATTCCAACCATTTCCTAACGGACAGAATATATTCTGAAATCTCCTTGTGTTAATTACATATATTTTAAGGTGGTTTTTAAGGTTATATAATCTCTTCTATTCCCCGAACAACCTGTTTCCTTCTAAGTCAGCTATTCTGTTGTTCATTTTGGTCTTTTTCTTCTTCTCAATGTGCCACATCGCCCCCTCCAATCTCAGGTTTCATTGGTTGTCCATTTGTATTTAGGAATAAGGCCAAAGGGCTGATTAGACAATCTGGGGACGAATGGTAGGAGGGGACGAAGGGTAGGAGGCTTACATCGGAGCCTCTAAATGCCAGAAGAAGCAAGGCTTTCCTGTGGGGAGCTAGCCACACTATCTCAAGCAATTTGTTAAATTCTTTAGAGAAGAAAATGCCTGGTTGCATGCTACTCTGAATGTCTCAAGTACATGGGGACAAGGACAGGGGTGAAGAGTCAACTCTTCCACTTACTAAACTTCACTTAATACCTCCCTTCCCTGTTCAGTCCCACCTGTCACTCTGGCACCCTTCTGTAAACCACTGCCCTGGCCATGGCTGCAGCGTTCTGGATCCCTGGGTAGACGGGCACCCAGCCTCTCTATGTATGGTTCAAGGTTCACCCACCAACACTCTTCCATCTTCTTCCCTCACTGCAGAAAATTAACAGACTCTCTCATTGGCTGATGCCCCTTCCCCCACAGTGTTTTCCTCCCCGTCCCTATTTACTCATATTTAATCATTGTAATGGGGTCTCAGGAAGCGTGAACATACGTACTTGGTCAGCCATCTTGAACCAGAAGTGACCAAGAACAGCACTTTAATACTGAGCTGTCCCTGCATCATTGGCTTTGATCGGGCCGATTTACCGAGTCCCCAGCCTGCTCCAAGTGTTAATAACCAGCCACCTTCCAGGGTCCTTGTGTTTTGAAAGAAGTTCGTGTTTGAAATCAAAAGGAGAACCTGAAAAGTCAGAGTTGCCAGCAGGTTGTATGCGTATGTGTTGTGGGCACTGGGCGCCCTGCTCACATCCCTGTACAACTGCTACCCGTCCCCCTGCTGACGGCAGCGTAGGCAGCTAACGGCTCACCCCCCCCCATTCTTCCACAGAGAACTGTCCAAAGCTGAAGAGAATCTCCTTCAAGAAGACCTAGGCTCCGCTTCTACACCAGCCAGCCAGCCGATGGTTGACTAACAAGGGGTACAAAAGGCCAGTCCCTCCTGCCCTGAGAAGACAACCTGTTGGTGTAATTTGTGCTCCCGAGTTCCCCAGGTGAGGCTAGGCTAGCTGAGGCCAGATCCTCGCTCCGTCCCTTCCACTTCCATCCCTTCCTTCAGCTTCTCCTAAGAACACAGCCTCATTAGACCATGTGCCCCCAAATGCCTGCCTCAGGCTCTGCTTCTAGGGAACCTGACCCAAGATCACGTGGGAGGTACTTTGGTAGAGAATTGGGATGCTTTGCTAAAAACCTCACCACTGAACTGAACACCTGGATGGACATCTCAAACCTGACACTTCTCTGTGGCTCTGTTCACAGCTCTAATCTGCAAGGCATGGCTCACTGACGTGCTAGTTTTCCCCTGAGCTCAGAGCGGTCGGCGGGGGAGGGGGCAGCGTGTGGTTCCACAGCTTTGCTCCCACCTGCACAGGAGTCTGGTTTCGCCAAGAAGCAGTTTTGCCTGACCTTCTCCCCACCAATGTCCTGGATCTGTGGTGATCTTGGATGTTGAGGGAAGATTTAAAGCAGATTTGGGACCAGATTCCTTGCATATTTCCTGTGTAGCAGACAGCGATGCTCATCTCACGGATGGCTCAGGGCAGATGGGCCGCGCTGCAGTACAGAATCAGTTCACAGCCTCGCTCCTGCTTGCAGGGTCCGCACCCGACGTTGCTCTGAAGCTCTGTTCCACACAGCAGAATCTGATGAGTACCCGATGGGATGGGCGGCCCACCCACACTTGCAGTGCTTGGGCCATCCAGCGATGCTTGGGTTGAAAATTTCTAACTCAACCGCCGGTTCTACAAGATGATGTTCTTTTCTTGTTGTTTTTTTTTTAATTCTTTAAAATTATTTTTGAGAGAGAGAGCATGCACATGCGAGCAGGGGAGGGGGCAGAGAGAGAGAGCGACATAGAATCTGAAGCAGGCTCCAGGCTCCGAGCTGTCAGCACAGAGCCCGACGCGGGGCTCGAACGCATGAACCGCGAGATCGTGACCCGAGCCGAAGTCGGACGCTCAACCCACTGAGCCTCCGGCACCCCGACAAGATGATGCTCTTGCTTCTTCACGTCACTCATGCCCTCACCAACAAAACATTTAGTGAGCACCTACTGTGTGATCTGGGCTCTGGAAACAGTCTAGGAACAAGTGTCAGGTTCAGGGGCCAAGGAACCAGTTCATGGCCTCGAAGGGATTATGAGGCATGGTCCCTGAATGCGTTTAAATCATGTGGCTGTTAGAAGGACCCCCACGAAACATGTGTTCTATCATTTTGCAGATCAGGAAAGAGAGGCGCAGAGAGGGGGTGTGCCCTTGCCACAGTCCGCCAGGGCCACAACTTCCGCCACAGGCACCTGCCACCCCGGGCCCCGGTCCAGAGCGTCAAGGTTCTGACCTGATTCTTCTGGGCAATCTTCTGTCCCTTTTTCCAGCGGAGCACTGGTGTCAGAGGCGGCAGCTCCCTCTCCTCGTCTCCGGTCACATGCTCACCCAGGCTGTAGGCGGCTTCAAACACGATGGGACTGATGACGTCCTGAACTCTCCGCTGAAACAATAAACAAGCACGCGCGTTAACCGCTAATACTGGCCGACACGTGCGGAGCATTTCACAGTTTACGGAGGCCTTCCACACGGATGGCCTCACATGGTCCTCACAGCCACCCTTGTGAGGGAAGACTTTACTGCTCGCACCTTTTAGGTGAGGTAACTGGGACCAAAAGCAGGGAACGTCTCATCCAAGGTCACCTTGTGACCCAGCGGGGCCGTCCCCACTCTACCGTGCACAGTGCTAAATCGCCTTTCTCTTTAGCATATGGAATGCATTACCTCACTCGTCTTCCAAATATTCTTAGAAGCCAGCTGACGGGCGGGAGAGCGTCTGTGCGCCACTGCAGGCTAACCCTTTGCATCCGTGGCGTTTTGGTGACCAAAGGCCTTTTGTATTGACATAAATACGGCTCTTGTGCCGGGGCAGGAAATCCAATGATACTGGGGGGCCTAGGGTCTTCCCAGGGTTGGTGGTCAGTGGAGTCAGGATTGGAAGTCTTAACTTCTGGCCTTTGAAATCGAAGGGCTTGAAGACCCAAAGGAAGGACAGGTTGGTGGTCACAACAGGGAAGGGAAGGGGAGGGGAGGGGAGGGGAGGGGGGGGAGGGGAGGGGAGGGGAGGGGAGGGAAGGGAAGGGAAGGAAGCAAACATACAATGAACACCTACAAGATGCCTGGCACTGTGGCAAGTGTTCTAGACAGATGAGCAACGGGCCCAAGCCCTGTGAACTAGGCCCTCTCATCCTCCATCATACGGAAAAAAGGAAAAGGAAGATACAAGGATAAGTCCCCCAGGCCACAAGGCTGACAAGGATTTTTGAGTCACACCTGTTCAAGCCTGCAGTTCTTGGCCTTTTGGCACAAGGGGTCACCATCTCCGGGGATCTCTGGGTTCCCGGAGAGGTAGGTAGTCCCCCATGAGGGCCAGCATGCGGGGAGCCAGCAAAGGAGAAGAGTGGCCCTGCCAGGGACTGAGAGAAGCTGGGCAAGTGGGCAGAAGCCAACCACGGGGCCGTCAGCAGAGCCAAGGATTCCCGCACACCACTGTCTGTGCGAAGTTTGGTGGAATTTCAAACAGATCGGAGCTGTGTTCGAAACAGCAGAAAGTTCTAAAGCTCCCAAGAAGTGCACAGCGAGGAGCCTGCTCCCACCCCTCCCTGATACCCAGAAGCCCTCTCCAGAGGCAGATACGCCAGTCAGTTTTTGCGTACTCGTCCAGTCTAGGCGTATGCAGGCAAATCGGACCCTGTGGCATCCTGCGGTTTGTTTTCTGTGCTTCGCATGGGTCCTGGAGACGGTCCAGTCAGGATGGAGGGCCGTGGTGCCTCTTTTCTCATAGCACAGGGCGTGTTCTATGGATGCCCTTACTGACCAACGTGTGTCCTCAAATCTGCTTTAACAAGCGAATGGGCGACGGCCCATCCTTCTCCAAGATGGGGTCTACTAACCTCAGTCCCCTAGGAGGGGAATAGATAAAAGGGCCTGTGACCAAACAAGTTGGAGGAGGGGAGGGGGAGATACCAGGTTAAGGGAAGTCAAAGAGGGTTTTTATTCTGCTTTGTTTCCTCCTGTCTTTGTTGTGACTGCCTCTGAAAAAGGGTAAGGTCGCCTGTGGAGCGGACACTCAGGGACACTGGAGGGCAGAGGAGAAACCTTACGCACACCCAGGAAAGGGGGTGGTACCCAAGCCAGGGCGGTGTGGGGCAGGGAGCCAGGTGTGGCCACACCTGCGGCTGCTCACTGTGGAGCATGGGGACAGGACAGAGGGGCACAGATGAATGACTCTGTGGGTGGGGGACCTGCAGACAATTTCTATTTGCGTTCAGAAAACACAGCCGGGAACAGATTCAATCGTTCAGCAGACACAAAATATAGGACCTCTCCAGGAGCGTGATGGGGAAGACTTTTGGATAAACTGCTTCCAGCAAATTCCGTCCGACTTCAGATTTTACGAACAGATCTTTAATACATGTCCCTTCCGGGAGCAAAACACACACCTGGGAACCAGATCTCTCCTGCCTTTGCTGACTCTGCTAAGCAGAATTTAAGGACTGTTGGAGGTGGGAGAATAACAGACGAGTGCCATCTGAATGGTTTTACAAATAAATGCAAATAAATTAGTGGTGTTTTTAAAGGTTGACTATCTTCAGGGTTTGGACTTAAATTCTTCAAGTTGAAATAAGTTGGTTCCTATGCTTTTATTCTTGGGGGAAAGGTTGAATCCGGGGGTGGGGGAGACAGACATAACTCATCATTTCCTGGCTACCAAATGCATGTATTCCAGAGACTGGCCAAGATGTTATTTTACTTAACCTGCGTAACACCTGAGCTTGGTAGATGATTGCTCCCATTTTATAGATGAGGCAACAGAGGCTCAGGAGCTCAAATAAACTGCGTTCCACCCCAAAGCTAGCAATTAGTGCTACAGCCAGACTCCTTCTTAGAACCAGAAGCAAAACTGCTTTCCCTGAAGTTTCTAAAATACTGTTTAAAAGTTATCCCGGGGTGCCTGGGTGGCTCAGTCGGTTAAGCAGCCAACTTCGGCTCAGGTCATGATCTCACGGTCCGAGGGTTCGAGCCCCGCGTTGGGCTCTGTGCTGACAGCTCGGAGCCTGGAGCCTGCTTCCGATTCTGTGTCTCCCCCGCTCTCTGCCCCTCCCCCACTGGCACTCTCTCTCTGTCTCTCTCTCTCTCTCTCTCTCTCTCTCGAAAATAAATAAACATTAAAAAAAAAAAGTTATCCCAACTGCTTTAGGTTCGGACATCACCCTAAGAAGTCATCCGTTAAGAGCACACAGGGCAGGGGTGGGGGATGTTTCTCACACCAGGATGAGTGTGAACAAAAGGCAAGTAGGAAAGGGGGGGGGTCTACAAGCGAGTGCCGCCGCTCCTCGCCGCGTGGCCCCTGAGCCTGGCTCACCGCGGGGGGAACCCTTACTCACGGTGTGGCTTATTCGGGGTGAGTAACGAACTCCGACATCCAGATGCTCTGGCACTGATACACGAACCTGTTTTAACTAAGACGTTTGGAAAACGGCTCTTTTTACGTGTCCCGGTAGCTCTGGGCCGAAGGGAACAAAACCACACGGAGCCGTGGGTGGAGGCAGAGGAGGGTCCCGCATTTTGAATGGAGCCAACCCCCCCCCCCCCCAGAGGACCCCGGCCCTCCCACGCTGTGTTTGTTTTATCTGAGCTGCAAAGGAAAAGGAGCAGTAACACTTGGTGGTTTCCTTTTCATTTCTGAAAGCTTCCCGCAGATCAGCACTGCAATTAGCGGAAGAATTCCTTAGGATAGAGGAGGCTTAGCCTTCTGGCACGGACTGTAATCGCTGACATTTTGCTGCTTAAAAAAAAACCAAACCAAACAAAAAAAAACACCACTAGGAACTGAAGCTTCTAAAGTTGAACTTATCTGACAGGCCAAAAGGCCTAAGAATCTACCTTTTCACGCTAAAATTCCTCAGGGGTCCCCTGATGTTTGAAGAGCTGAAGGAGCCCACGTGGAGACCACACCCGGGCTCGCGGCAGAATCTGCCGGTGGCTTTCGTTTTACAGGGGACTTACCATACGCTCAATTTGAAATTTACTGGGTGCTTACGAGATGCCAGGCAACGTTCTGGGCCCAAGGGAGACAGAGGTAAAAGACCTTTGGGGAAACACAAGCGATGATGACAAGCTAGTGTAACATGCACAAAACAGAAGAGGCTGTGGGGACACAAATGGGGGACATCTGGTTCGGCCGGTGGGTTGGAAGGCTGCCCAGAGGAGATACCCTTGGCTCAGCTGTAAGACAGAACCCCATCATCCAGAGAGCAGGCAGGAAGCACGGGCGGTCCGGCAGGGTGGAGGGGACGTGGGTGTCCAATGGATCGCATCTGATTCCCAAAGCTGGGCAAGTCAGGCTTGTGGGCAGGAGTAGGGAGAGAAGAGGCTGAGGCAGAGACTGGCTCTCAGGGGGCCTCACAGGTTGTGCTGACTTCATCCCGAGAGCTGGGAAGGACTGGGAAGAGGGTAAGGTGAGGCTAGCGGCCGTGTTAGAGAAGAACCCCTCTGGTGTCTTGCGTTGATAGGTGGGAGGCAGGGAGGCCAGGAAGGAGGCTGGAGGAAGCTGTGTTCTATAAAGATCCCTCCAGCTGTAGCAAGGAAGAAGACCGATGGGGGTAGGCCTGGGTGTAAGCAGGAGAGGAGGAGGCTGCCATGGGGCTTCGGAGGAGAGATCACGAAGGCCTGTGCCAGGACACAGCAGTGGTGACGGAACAAAGGGGAGGGACGGGAAGGTGACCTGGGAGGAAGAGGAGATGGGACTGGGGACTGGCTATGGGGACGACGTCTCTTCCATCAAGAGTTATGGACGCCCTAGTGTCCAGCTTGCACCGGTGCACAGACGCGTATCAGTCGGCATCACGGTACCAGCGGGACAAGGGTGCGTTGAGCTTGGGCGTAGACATACTGGGCTTTGCTACGGCACAGAAATCCCCTGCCTGTCTCCAGACTCGAACTCCACGAGGAATCTCCCCAAATATACTGATTTGGGCCTAAAACATGGTGCCTCCTTTTTCCTCCCCCAAAACTGTCCCCCTGCCCCAGTGTCCAGGGTCAGCCTTCCCTGGACAGACCCACACAGGCCCTTTGCCTATAAGATAGCCCACCCACCCATCTTTCCAGGGGCGGGTTCTACTCTCCTTTGGACTAGGTCCTCTTCCTTCCTCAGCTCGCCTCACTTGTCAATACATTCTCCTGGGGCCCCTGGAGAGGGCCGTGGGGCCTCGCAAGGTCTGCAGACAAGAGGGAGTGAGGGCCTCAGAGCGAGATGCCTTCCTATGGACTCCCGTTCCTTCCTGGAGAGTCCCTCAGGCTTCTCCTCCTAACCCGTTACCTTGCTCTGAAAATGAAATACAAGTAACTCAGGTGGGAAATCCAGCAGGGGAAGCCCATGACGGGCAGGTGCCACCCACCCCTGGGGTTTCTACGAGAGAGGCGGTGCCCTGCCCTGTTACCCTGGGGCACAGAGGCAGCTGTCAGAGACCTCAAAGTCTCTGTCTCTTTTATTTGTAGAATCCTAGGCTTTTCACGGGTGAGTGTAATTAGTATCAAGTCACAAGACCCCACCGACCTGCCCAAAAGAGGACACGCACTACTGTCTGGGGGAACCCCCCCTCTCCCCCGCCCAGGGTGATTCGATTCCACACCTCCCTGCTCCAAGACTGAAGTAAGCGGGCCCGGGGCACTGTGTACCCTCGACCTGCCTCGTGAATTAGAACCCTACTTAGCTGCTTTTCCCCAAGAAATGAAGGGTTTTCATCTTTCTTAGCTAACTCACAGCTGCAGGGGTCAGCTAAATGAAAACAGGAAGGGCTGGCCTCACTTTAAATGGGCAAATAACACAGAAGGTCAGCAACTAAGCCACTAGCATTAAGCCAGATAATTGGTTTCGGAAAAACCCTCTAAGTGTTTTTTAAAGAGGCCTTGGTATTTTTTCTTTTTCCAAACATGCGATTTTTTTTTTTTTGGTCCCTTTCCTGTATCCTTTCTCCCTATTTCTGCCTATGCTCAGCTCTACTTCTGCCCGTGACAGCCTCGCAGGCAGGCCCAAGAATGAGAAAGCCCCAGAAGTGGAATGCTTTTTATGTCCTTGATCATAATGATTAAAATGGCAGTCAAATGTTATAACAGTTTAAAATTCTAGGGGCGCCTGGGTGGCGCAGTCGGTTAAGCGTCCGACTTCAGCCAGGTCACGATCTCGCGGTCCGTGAGTTCGAGCCCCCCGTCGGGCTCTGGGCTGATGGCTCAGAGCCTGGAGCCTGTTTCTGATTCTGTGTCTCCCTCTCTCTCTGCCCCTCCCCCGTTCATGCTCTGTCTCTCTCTGTCCCAAAAATAAATAAACGTTGAAAAAAAAAATTTAAAATTCTCATTAGCTTGAAGATTCTTTCCTATTAATTTTTAAAAAATTTTTTAGTTTATGTATTTATTTTGAGAGAGAGAGAACACAAGCGGGGAGGGGCAGAGAGAGGGACAGAGAGAATCCCAAGCAGGCTCACCACTCCATCTCATGACCATGAGATCATGATCTGAGCTGAAAACCAAGAGTCAGATGCTTAACCGACTGAGCCACCCGGGTGCCCGCTTGAAGATTCTTTTAAAAGCAAGGTGAGGATTTCACATTTCTCATAATAATAGAGTAACACTGCAGATCTACCCTCAATACAGGTAACAACTAGAAAAGCTGGATGGATCGCTCACACACACACACACACACACACACACACACACACACACACCTGTTTAAAGGTACTAGGGAACTATGAAGAGAGGCAGGACCTCAGAGTCTAGGGTCCCAACAAGACGGCAAGGACAGTGAGGGGACCCCTTACGCTGTGTACGGATCTGGAGGCGGCAGGGGATGGGACGCAAAGAAAGCGAATGTGAAGTGGTGGCCAAGAGGCCGAGTTTCTGAGCTGAGTTGTATGAGTCTGTGAAGATAAAACCTGAAAGCCAAGCGCCACTAAGGCCGCCTGGACTTGAGGGCCAAGACCCCAAAGAGAAGGGAAGCACACCAAGGCTGATATTGGACACCATATTTACTCCCAAGGCACTGGCTGAGCCCACAGCTCTATGGGGCTATGAGAGGCGGAATCCGAGCAGAAGACAGTGGTGAAGGCAAGAGAGGGTATACTCAACTGTGCACTCGACAAAGCGGAAGACCAGGGATCCAGAATATAAGTCAACAGAAAATATCCAAACTGAAGCATGGAGAGGAAAACGGATAGAATATTCAGAAAGGTAAGAGGCCACAATGAAAGGAATAACATTTATAATGATACACGAATTTCTACAATTATATAAAAACCTAACACAATGCCTAGCACACTGTAGTTGAGCAGTAAGTGCTTTTTTATTTTAATTTTAGGGAGAGAGAGAGAACACGAGCAGAGGAGGGGCAGAGGGAGAGAGAGAATCTTAGGCAAGCTCCATGCTTAGCGTGGAGCCCGACATAGGGCTCAATCCTCCAACCCTGAGATTGTGACCTGAGCTGAAATCAAGAGTCGGATGCTCAACCAACTGAGCCACTTCCTGGGAGGTGGAGCATCCCCTTTATTTGTGGCTACTATTTTTTTTTTAATGTTTTATCTATTTTTGAGAGAGAGCTTGCAAGCAGGGGAGGGGCAGAGAGAGAAGGGGGACAGCGGATCAGAAGCAGGCTCCGCGCTGACACTGGTGAGCCCCACACGGGGCTCAGACTCATGAACTGTGAGATCGTGACCTGAGTCAAAGTTGGATGCTCAACCAACCGAGTCACCCAGGCACGCCTGTGGCTACTATTTTTATCATGATTTTTAAGTGGCAACTTCAAAAACAGAGTTAAAAAAGACCCGCTCTATTACAAAATGAATTCTTATTATGAACTCCACATGTAGCCAGAACCGATTTCCCATTTTATGAGAGAATAAACTGAGGCCAAGTGTTTCGCTTAGAGTCCTATAAATTGAAAAACAAACAAACAAAAATTTAAATTAAAGCTGAAGGAAAAAGTTCCAGAAAAAAATTTTAAACAAAACTTTATGAAAAGCACAAGCGACTACAAGAATCTCATGAGATGAGATTCACCCTGGGAAGAGACAAAGCTTTATCTTTGGGCGAGTACAGTTTATAAACACAGACTAGACGGGGCTCTGAAAAACAGCTGAATTCAACGAACTCCAATAATGCTGTCACAAGAGAAGGAAATAAGTGGTGAGCAAATCAGTACGTCTTATTTCTGAAAGTTTCTCAAGGAGATTAGAGATTTTAATTATGACCACGTATTAGTTTATATATAATATCTTATGGAAACAACGTTATTAGTCTGGGTTGTAGGATTCTCTGAAGCATCGGTGCTCAGGAAGCCATCAATGACTCTGCAATGGACATATCTGCATACATTATCTATGAAAAGCACATAACCTGCTGATGCTTTTTCCTTGTCAAAGATAAAACAACGTCTAGCTGGATATCTGGAAATGGTTTGCTCTTGTGTTTGAGAGTTTCTGTATGGGGGTGGGGGGGAGGGTGCTGCTTATCTAGCTGATTTGTATGTTCTGTGATTTTCATTTCTTCTCTGCATCCATTCCAAAATATGCTAGTGGGGGATTAGAACGTTAGACAATTTGGAAATAATCTTTTAAGAGCGTGTCACATCCTTGTGTAACATTCTTTGCAAAGAGACGTGTTAATTACATCATAGATAATTACACACATCATTTGGCAGCTAAATGAAAACAGAGGAAATTGGCCCAGCATAGAGATTATCCAGCCTATGTGTCCTCCAGGGGCAACCAAATTTTGGCCTCTAATCTACTGCCCTGCCCTTCCTCTCTTAATTCTCTCTTCCCATCTCCTATCCCCAAGCTCCCATAGTGGCTTGTAAAGGTATTTGTAGGTGACTAAGAAACACAAAAGAAAATGCTAAAAACGTAACCCGTGAAAGAAAAACGAGCATAGCTGACCCAGGCAGGTTTTTTTTTTTCTTGAGGGGGGGTGCAAGTGAGCGAGGGGCAGAGAGAGAGAGAGAGAGAGAGAAAGAGAAGTGGGGTTCACCTGAAGCAGGGCTCCAGCTCACCCAGGGTGGGGCTTGAACTCACAAACCACGAGATCATGACCTGAGCCAAAGTCAGATGCTTAACGACTGAGCCACCCAGGTACCCAAGGTTTTCCTGCTCCACGACCCTTCTCCCACATCATCTCAGCCATCAGTCCTGTAGCCACTTGGTGTGTCGGCCTCAGTCATCATATCAGGAGAGACGCTCTGGGGTCACCAGAGTGAAAAGTGGCCTTTGTGCTGCCACTCGGTGGTCTCTTCCTGTTAGGTGAAGGACGTGGGGACGTGGTTCCCACGTCTGCACTGCCCTTTTCCCCACCGAACAGGATTCCATCCTTCGAGGCCCAGCTCAAGGCTGCTCCTTCTGTGAGACTTTCCTTGACAATGTCAGCCCTCTGGCCACGGCCCCCCAGAACCCCAGTGTCCTCATGACCCAATCTGGCACTTGATTATTTTCTGTCTTCTCCTACTGTCTTTCCTTGACTTTAAGGACTCTCCCTCACCTCCAATTTAAAGTTTCTGACGCTGGGATGCGTCTTAGCATTGAACAACACATTTTATCATAAGAACGTTTCCCCTCTTCAACTCCTGCCTGAACAGCTGTCATTACGTTGCTAGCAATGTTGGGAGGAAATAGGGGTGCTAATAGTTCTGGGGTGAGCTAACTCACGGTTGGTAAGCATGGCCGTGGAAACTGGATGTCAGCTCTGCCTTGAGTTTGCAGTGTCTCTTGGACAGCACCGAGCATGCTCTTGTCTGACAAGGTAGCAGGTGGCAGCCACGGCCAGGACATGACACTCAGGGATCCCTCAGGGCCAGGGATGACAGGTGTGTACGGCAGAGGGGCGGAAGGGTGCATGGACATTGTGGTTGACCCTCCTGCGGCACGTCAGCCGTTTGCCTTCGGCCAACACTTGGTTGCCGTGGGCCTGTGCCAGGCACCTTTTTAGGCGTAGGGAAGCAGAGAGGAGGCAGGCAGGAGGGTGTGAGCAAGTGGCCATGATGCAGAAGGGAAGGTGCCCACTCAGGAACTGTGGGAATCTGATGAAAAGGAATTGCTTTGGGCCCAGAGTCGGGCGTGAGTGGGGGTACCAAGAGGTCTTGGAGACGAGGTGACTCTGGAGGAAGAACTAGAAGTTCAGCAGGCTGATGGAGGAATGGGAAAGAGGTCTTTCATGGCAGCTGGGGGAGATGGTTTGGAGGTCTCATAGACCCCCGCATGCCTGGGGAACGGAGGCATCAGACAAGGTGGAGAGCAAGGACACTGACATAAGATGTCCCAGGTCTGAGGGAGTCCCAGCTCCATCTCCTACAGACTGCGCGACATTGGTTACTCCATCTCTCCGAACCTGCTTTTCACGGAATGTAAAATGGGGTGACACAGTCCACCTGGCAGGACTGTTGCGAAGACTGGAGACCATGCATGGTGAGCACCATGGAGAGCTCCTGGCGCGCAGGAAAAGCCAGTGGCACCTGCATTACCATCATCACCATCATCTCACTGCTACCACCACGGGCACCACCTGAGAAGGGGCAAGAACACAGGGTGAGGGGCAGGGAGGGGCTGCAGACAGGGAGGGGAAAGCGGGCTAGAACCAGGCGGCAGGACCTGAGAACCAGGTGAAGGCCTTTCATTCAATTCTGTGGGCAATAGGAACTGTCACGAATCTTTTAAGCCAGCCTTAGGATAAGAACTGCGGAGGTGACACAAACGACTGACCGTGGATGGAAAGGGAGGACAGGACCTTTGCGGGGCTGGAGCACCCATCCCCCAGCTGCATAAGCTCGCAGCTACTTCTTACAGAGAAATGTCCTTGGTTGAATGGGAGCCACGTCATAAAATGGGCTTTATGCCCTCCACTCCTCCTCACTGGCAATGAGGGACTGCCACGGGGGTAGAAAAGGGGATGCTCCCTTGATTTACGGTGAGACAATTCTGTGTGCACCTGATGCCCCAGAGCTCCTCTGAGGGATCAGGCTGAGGCTGGCCTCCAGCTGGGATGCTGGAACCAAGCCTTGCTTGGCTCCCTCCCCTGTCCCCTCCTGCTCTCCTCCTTGTCCTTTCCTGAGAGCCCCTCAATAAATCCCGTGCAAGTGAATTGCTGTCTCAAGCTCTGCCTGCTGGGAAGCTGATCTCACATAGCAACCCAGTGTTACAAAAAGTTGAGGCAGCAGACATCTGTATATACACACACGGTACATAAAACACGGACTTAGACACAGGGAGACAGAGTCCCTGCTTGCCCACCACCCTACCCTCACCCCCTTGGCATACCCAAGGGGAATCCCTATGCCCCCTGGGAAACCTTCATGAAAGAGATGAAAAGCCAAGAGGTGAAGAGACTCAGCGAGATCACAGGACCAGCACCCCTCCTTCCTCCTCACCCCTAGTTCTGTGAAGGAGCGAACGCAGCAGGGTCTGGGGGGGCGGTTTGCTCTGGCCAGGGAAGCCTTTGAACGCAGTGAGGAGGAACCTCCCAGCCTCTGACCGGGAGGGAAACGCGGCAGACAAGGCAGCATCCTAAGAGCTGCGAATGGTCTCAAAAGTGACCCAGTCGAGCCCTCCAAGCTCCCAGAAGGTGCTGCTCCACAGGTGGCAAATCCCCCCCCATTCGGACTCCAGCCCGCCCGCCCAGCGCTGCGTGAGTGACGCAGTCACTGGCCCTCATGCCCGTCTTGCCTGCCAAACTGGCGGATTGAAATAGCACAAGGGGCAGAAATCAGACGCCCAGGGCAGCTCATCCCACATCAGCTTCGACCTCTATTTCAGTGATTATAGTGACTCCAGGCTGCAGCAGGCTCTGGCTCCTACCAGCTCACATCCACAACCTTCTTCAGAGGATGGCCTCTGGCTGATGGGAGCCATCTCCTCCAGAGATGCCTGCCAGGTGACGCTCTGTGACAGGCAGAGTTCCAAGGTGACCCCCGATGACTCATGCTCTTGTATAACCCTCCCTCCACCCCTTGAGTCCAGGAAGGACTGTAAATACGACACACGTCACTCCCGCGATAATGTTACATTATATGGCACTGGGCAAAAGGATTTTGCAGATGGAAGTAAGGTCTCAAATCCGTTGAATTTGAGTTGATCAACAGGGACATTATCTGGGTGGGCCTACTCAGGCGAATCCGTTACAGGTGGGCTTAGGCGTTCTCTGAGCTAAGAGACTGGACCCAGGAGACACTCTTCCTGCCAATCTTGAAGAAGCAAGCCACCATGGTTCTAAGCTGCAAAGAAACGACAAAGCCTACCACCGACCACGTGGGCCTGGAAAAAGACACCAAGCCACGGACAAGACCTAAGACCCGGCTGACAACCCGGATTACAGCTTTGAGGTCCTGTGGAAGGGGACCCAGGTCGGCCGTGCCCGGGCTCCTGACCCGCGGAAACTATGAGATGGTAAATGTGGGTTGTTTCAACCTTCTGGATCTGTAAGTTTTTATGTATCATAGAAAACTAAACTGTGCCCCATTCCCCCGGCTGGCCTGCTGGCCTCTGCATGGATGAGCTCTGTGCGGTGATTCGTTCTCCCGGGCTCCCTCGCAGAACTGAAGTTAGGCTGAGGCTCAACTTCCCCAGAGGCCACATCCTCAACCCAAATTTTCCCTACCCCGTTCTGTCTCCCTCACTTCTGAGAGCCCTCCCCGAGTCCCGAGTCAATCTGGCAGAAGCCCTCACCCCAGATTCTGCTCCTGGGGAAGCGGATGTGAGATCCCACACAGTGAGTGCCACACCGAATTGGTGGGTTGAAATATCCTTAAAGAGAAGAGAGGAGCCAGGGAGGGTAACCCAGAGCTCACGGCTGACTAAAACGCAAGCAGATCCAGAACAGTGCCATGAGTGGGGGGTTCCACATGGGCTACAGTGTTGACCATTACATGCGCCACAACTTTCACCTCGGAGTTGTACTGTGCCCTTCTTTCATTTATTCTCAAAGACAACAGAACACTCCATGAAGGAGTCTTGGGGTTCAGGGGGTGGGTGAAAGATACAGCCCCAGGCCTCCTCAAGGCAAACCTTTTCTTTCCGTTCTTTCTTAGAGCTGCTCACAAAGCACCTTGGTCTCTAGTGCACATGACACCGAGTTTTACAAAGCGCAGAGCGGCAAGAAAGGGACAAAATTAATAAAAGAACTGGGGCTTGGAGTAGCTATAAAATTAACCCTGAAGAGGTAGGATGCACATCGTGTAACCTGTAGAACCGTTTGCCTTCCTACTTGTGACCAAAATTGCATCTTAACCCAGAGGTTCTCAACCTAGATGAGAATTTAGGGGTCTGTGAACTTGGATGGAAAGGAAAAAATTACATATTCATTTTTATTAACTTCTTGCTGAAATTTAGCATTTTCTTTCATTGTAAATGTAGGCAGCAAACCACTGAAGTATTAGAAAGACTTATGACTCTGTCATCGATAGAAATCTGAGATATTTTCATGTTAAACTGCAGTTACAGAGTCCTTGAAATATTGTTTATACTCACTAATACTTCAAATAATGTCAGACTGCATTCTTTACTGCATTAAAAAAAAGGCAGGTATAAGACTATATCATAAATGGGGGTTTCCTTTTTAACACTTTGATAGCTGAATTTCAGTCTAAATCTACAGCGTTTAAAAAGTTCTACATATTTGGGGCACCTAAGTGGCTCGGTTGGTTAGGCATCCAACTCCTGATTTCAGCTCAGGCCATGATCTCATGGTTTGTGAGTTTGAGCCTCGCGTCGGGCTCTGTACTGACTGTGTGGAGTGTGCTTGGGATTCTCCCTCCCTCTATTTCTCTCCCTTCCCTGCTCTCTTCCTCTCTCAAAATAAATAAAATGTAAAAAACTTTTTAAGTTCTACGTATTTAATTATATGCATTTAAAAACATTATTCTTTATAACATCTTCTCCCAACTGCCAAAGGGGTCTGTGTACAAAAACGGTCAAGAACTTTGATCTTTATGGTAAATGATACAACGAGAGGGACCATCTTGTGGTTTCTGAAATGCTTCCAAATATGCTTCAAAAACGGCAGAAAGAAGTGTGACGTTGTTCCAGTCTTCACAGGTTATATGAACTCCCTGGTTTCAGCAGTTAAAAAATATACTGTCCATTACATTTTATGACAGGTTCAAGGCCTGGGCTCAAAATCATACCAGGGCCCTTGGGGTTTTAAGAATTTGGTCCTGGACAGATATTTTGCGCCAGAGTAGAGCAAATGTGCTTCGATGCTGAGAATTATATGAAAGCATCTGTTTCTCTGTGTGAGCCCGTAGGAGGGGAAGGAGAGAGAGAGTAGGTTCTCTGGGCTACATGTAGTGTTCACTGCTTCTACAAAAGGAATCCTGACCTTCCCGGGGCAGGCCTGCTGCTTCACGATCCCTGAGAGGGTATCTAGAAAGCTGAGAAGCTTGCCCTGGACCATGGTGGTGTGTGAAAATCCTGAACCGTGACTAAAATGAAGGAGAGACTCAACATACCGACCCCACAAGATTCCTAAGTTACTCAAACCACAGTGGGCCTATCTACTCAGCTTGAGGGCACAATTTCTTTGAATGATTTGCAGCTTAGCAAGTGAAGAAAGTAGCTCCCCTCAAACCTGTAATAAAACAAGGTCATCAAAATTCCAGTGAATTTCATCAGAACTTATTCACTCTTGGGGCTATTCCATTCTCCTTTTTGCCACCAACAGCTGCCATGTTGCTAGATCCAATGGGCAGCCCCTCTCTGTTCTCATCTTTCTTGATCCCCACAGGTACTCTTTGTAGTGGGGTCCCTTCTGCCTGAAGCTCATCCTTCCCTGACTCACCCAGGGGAGGGCCCACTTCTCCTGTCTCCACTATTCCTTGTCCTCCTGAGATGATATCCAAAGCAACACTTGGCATCTACTGGGTAACATATTCCCCACCTCCCACATGAGACTAAAACTCTTTGGGAGCGGGGGCCATGTCCCATTCATCTCGACACGTCCCATTGCACGGGACACAACAGACACTCAATAAACATTTGCTGCGGTGTATAAGAAACGGACATTCATACAAAAAAGAAGGCATGGCTGAATTTGAGATCACCCTTCCCAAGAAAGGCCGCTTTTCTCGATAGACCAATCCTACACCTACAGTTAATGTGCACGAGTGTACATTATTAGCTTTATTTCTTTGCTCTGCCATCACTTCCTTTCCGTGTTTATATACCTCACACCTCTTTCTTTTCAAACTTCCTTTTCAAACTTCCCTCCTTCTTAACCTTGGCTAGTCTCAACATCTTTAAGTTCAAAAGAAGCATGTCACACTTATCCACAAAAACCTTATTAAACCACTTAATAAATACCATTTATTACACTTCTTAGCTAGCACTGTTGAATTTACTGGATACTGTGGGATCCTAATCCAGTAATAAAGAAAACAGACTGGTTTCTTACTCGTGGGGGAGGGGCTGGAACCACTGGTAAAGGGACACTCTGAGTGAGGACTCCTTTAGTTTTAGTCCCTTCAGCATTGGCGCCTATCACATTTGAGTTCAACTACATTGATCAATCACCAATACCCAAGACTGAGCCACATGTTCAGTTACCTGCTTACCTGGTATAACCACTCCATAGGGATTACTTTTCCTCAAATAGTGAAACTCAGGCTTAGACAAATTAAGTCTGTATATGTATCATTTCAGAGTTTACTGATATGATCCCAAGAAACTGTCAAAGTTCTCAGGAATCACAGCAGAAGACGCAAAATTATTGCTGTATTTCTGGATATCGTTTTCATGTGTCCTCCTCATCTCTCCCCCTTCTATTTGGATAAGGCTCATTTCCTTTCCCACCTGACTCTTGGACAGAAACTTTGTACAAATTTAAGACGACATGAGATTTAATTAGACAATTTAGAGAATGAAAGAAATCTCAACTTCCTGGATAAATATTAAACATCCCTGCCCTCCAAAAGTTAAAAGCTTTCTGTAAAAGATATAAATAAAACAAAATAATGCAATTATTATTTGCAATAATACTAAAAATAATACTTGGGAATAAATTTAATCAAGGAGGCGAAAGATTCATAAGACACCACTGAAAGAAATCGAAGATAACACAAATACACGGAAAGATAGCTTGTGTTCATGGATCAGAGGAATTAATATTGTTAAACTGACCAGACTATCCAAAGCAATCTACAGATTCAATGCAATCACTATCAAAATTGCAATGGCATTTTTTCATTGAAAGATAAAGAATGATCCTAAAATTTGTCTGGAATCACAGAAGACCCCAAATACCCAAAGCAATCCTGAGAAAGAACAAATATAGGAGGTATCACACTTCCTGACCTCAAAGTATACTACAATACTACGGCAACCACAACAGTCTGGTACTGGCACAAAAGTATACATGCTGACCAATGGAATAAAACTGAGAGCCCAGAAATAAACCCACGAATAGATGGTCAATATCCGTCAAGGAAACCAAGAAGACTTAATGGGGAAAAAAGGTCTCTTCAATAAATGGTGCTGGGAAAGGATATCCACATGCAAGGGAATGAAATGGATCCTATCTTATATCACTCAAAAAATTAGCTCAAAGTAGGTTAAAGACTTAAATGTAAGACCTGCACTATGAAATTCTGAAACACTCCTTGACATTGGTCTTGGAAATTATTATTATTATGTTTTGGATATGGTACCAAAAGTGCAAGCAATAAAAGCCAAAATAACCAAGTGGAACTATATCAAACTAGAAGTTTCTGCACAGTAAAAGAATGATAGACAAAATAAAAAGGCAGCTTACAGAATGGGAGAAAATATTTGCAAACCAGATATCTGATAAGAAGTTAATATCCAATATAAGGAATTCATGCAACAGCAAAAACAGAAACAAAAACAAAAACAAAAAAACCCAAAGTTTAAAAAATCCCCAATGATCCAATTAAAAAATGGTCAAAGGAACTGAACATTTTCCCAAAGAAGATATACAAAGGGCCAATGGGTACATGAAAAGGTACTCAAAATCATTAATCAGGGAAATTTAAATCAAAACCACAAGATATCACCTCACAGCTGTTACAATAGTTATTACCAAAAGGACAAGAGATAATGAGTGTTGGGCAAGGATACGGAGAAAGCAGAACCCTTGGGCACTGTTAGTGGGGATGTAACTTGGTACAATTACTATGGTTTCCCATGCCTCCCATGGAGGCGCCTCAGGTTAAAAACAGAATTACCTTATGATCCAAGCAATCCCACTTCTGGGTATATGTCCAAAGGGAAGGAAATGCCCAACTCAAAGACATATCTGCTCCCCATGGTCATCGCGACATTATTTACAACAGCCAAGACGTGGAAACAACCTAAGTGTTCAATTGATGAGTGGAGAAAGAAGATGTGAGATACACAGATCGAATGTTATTCAGCCAGAAGAAGAAGAAGGAGAAGAAGGAGGAGGAGGAGGAGGAGGAGGAGGAGGAGGAGGAGGAGGAGGAGGAAATCCTGCCATCTGCAACAACACGAATGAACCCTGAGGGCATTATTCTAAGTGAAATAAGTCAGACAGAGAAAGACAAGTACAGCGTGATCTCACTTACATGTGGAAAGTAGAGCGCTAGTTGCTGGAGGTGGGGGTTGTGAGTGGCGGGGGTGGGGAGAAGGGAAGTAATCAAAGGATACAAACTTCTAGTTATAAGATGAACGAGTTCTAGGGATCTAATGCACAATATGGTGACCATAGCTAACAATACTGTACACATACTTGCATCTTGCCAAGATAATAGATCTGAAATGTCTCGTCACACACCGAAAAAGAGATTGGAACTCTGGAGTGAGGTGATAGATATGTTAACTAACCTTACTCTGGTAATCACACCGCAAGAAATACAGGTCACACAATCGTCACACCGCACACGTTAAACTTACATAATGTTACATGTCAATTATATCTCAGTAAAGCTGGAAAAAATGTGAAATCGAGTTTAGAAGACGTAACAGGCCCTTCAACTCAGCTAGCCAGTCTAGGCCTGTATCTCTTTTCCCACTACACAAGACTCCTCATCCCTACTTAAAGGACCTTACTGTGGACCCCTTGCTCTTCCTCTTCCAGAGTTCAAGGTCAATTCCAAGATCTCATTCTCCAGGACATTTTCCCCCAAGGGCCTCTCTGTCATCTAGTAATAATTACCATTGGTGCTGCCCATGTGGGCATTTACTTACCGCTGCAGACTGTATTTTCCAAAGATGGCTGCGAAATATCTGCCTCCCCACATGTTCTTCTACAACGTGACCTTGATACTCCCCGCCCCCCCATGAAAACGTAGGGTGCGATTCTCCTCCTTTTGAACCTGGATGAGCCTCAGGACTCACTTGTAGCCAACAGGACACAATGCAAGTGGTGTTATATGACTTCCAGCCTGGGTCAGAAAAAGCCACGTGGCTTCCAACTAATGCTCTTGGGATGCTTGCTCTGGAAGATGCCAGTGGCCGTGTAAGAAGCACATTCCCTCTAAGCCCCCAGATTATATGGCTGGAGGCGCCAGGCCCAGCTGCGCCCAGGCTTCCAGCCAGCCCTGAGCCGAGGTGCCAGATGCGAGAATGAAGAAGGCTGGTCGGAGCCCTCAACCGTTAACGTCTCTCCCAGCTGAGGCGCCAGCATCGTGGAGCGACTCTAGTTGCCCTGCCCAAAGTCCTTGCCTGGAGAACCTAGGGGCACAACAAAATCGCTGCTGTTCCGCACCATTAAGCTTATGGTGGTTTGTTACACAGCAGTAGATCATTGAAAGACCCATATTTTGTGATGCATAGTTGTTCACAGGTGCCGTGGGTGGAGACCATGTCATTCTTTGACAAACCTTCCACTGTACCTGGCACGACAAGGTGCACGTAAGTGTTGAAGAACTCAGTTGTTCAGCAAACACTTGTTTAGAACGCCCTCTGTAAGGTTGACAAAGATGCATAAGATACCATCTTCCTTGTAGGGAGCTCGCAAATTTTCTTTGCATGGGAGATAAGACCTGCTTACGAATAGCTCTAACACAAACGTAGAGACACAGAGTGCTTTGGGAATTCATGCAAAGAACACCTTCCTGTCAAATTGAATGAGAGGTGGGGTATTTTACAGGAGGATGCCAGCAGGTGGGAGATGAGAATAGGGGGGAGTGACAGGTGCTACTCCTGTGAGCATCCGGGATGGACAGAGCTGGAAAAGCACAGAGCATGTCCCGCCTCTCGGGAAGGGCATGGAAGGGACTGAGCCTGGGGCTTCAGTCAAGAATTTCTTGCTCAGTGGATGAAAAGAAAGGGTAAAACATCACTTACTTTGGGGGAGTCACAAATTCAGGAAATATTGACCTACATCTTAGGACAGCATGACATGGAGGGCACAGCCCCTTCCAAGCAGGATGCCAGCCCCTGGTCCCAGGTACCCAGATCTCTGGGTTCCATCCCTGCCCAGCTCCCTCTGCCTCCCCGTGCAACAGATAACACCAGGACTTACAGTGTCTGCTTTAAGGACTACGCCAATCTGGAGTTTAAAAGAAAACCTCAAAGAAACAAGGAAAAAAATCCTCTAGACCTGTAAAACACACCATAAAAGAGTGGGTCCCTCTCACCACATAAACAATATTTATGTCCTTCAGCTCCATGCCACTGAAAAACCCAGTAAAAGCTTTTCGTCGGGATGGGGAAGAGTCTCCAGGAACTCTAAGTGCAGCCCTATTTGTACCAAGGACAAGCTCGTCTGGAATGATTCATGAGTGCCGGTGGACAATCTGGGGCCACAAGGACAAACCTGATTCACGTGAACCAGCATCCTTGACATAACCAGAGCCAAAGAAGATGAAAACGTTTTTGTTATGTAAGTCTCAGTTGAATGGCCCATTTTCCACTAAACACAAGCCTATCTGCACTGATACTCCATATGGTCACTTAGGGGGGAAAAAACAAGGACAGAAAAGAAAAAGCACTTAACACTTTTGGGGGTTTACCTTCAAAGACATTGTCCCAAACCCTTTCTGTTACTTAAAATAGCTGAAGTTTCTGTTCTTGAAGTAGCATTCATGCTATATTTTAAGATTTCTTTTACCTTAACTTTTTCAACGGGTAAATTAAGAACACTCTGTATCCTGGGAAGGGAAACATAAATGACTGAGGCTTTTATGATAAGTCACTACCCTCCCCAATTGATGTAAATTTGATCACAGTATTTAAAAGCATATTCTGGAAATACAGAGCCCACAGATAATCTCCATACACACCCAAACCACCTGTCTATAAGCAGATGCACTCAAACCCAGGGTCTCAACGAAGATGTACCAAGTAGAAAAGGCCGTGGCTGCCTTTGGATAATTTGGATAATTACCTGTAATTGAAAAACCCTGCCTGGTTGTCCCAGCAGGAAGAAAAATAGCTTTGAGAAATGACCACCAACGGTGAGACAGGGCTACCCCCAAATTAAAGTTGGTTCCCATTCAACTTACTTACTTCCTTATTTATTTGACATTTATTTATTTTGAGAGAGAGAGAGAATGAATCCCAAGTAGGCTCTGCCCTAGCAGCACAGAGCCAACATGGGGCCCATGAAACTGTGAGATCATGACCTGAGCAGAAATCAAGTTTCGGACACTTAACCAACTGAGCCACTGAGGTGCCCCTCGACTTGAATTTTTTTTTTAAACATTTATTTATTTTTGAGACAGAGAGAGACAGAGCATGAACAGGGGAGGGGAGGGTCAGAGAAAGAGGGAGACACAGAATCTGAAACAGGCTCCAGGCTCTGAGCTGTCAGCACAGAGCCCGATGCGGGGCTCGAACCCACGGACCGCGAGACCATGACCTGAGCCGAAGTCGGACGCTTAACCGACTGAGCCACCCGGGCGCCCCATCGACTTGAATTTTTTTTTAAAAAAAGACCCAGCAGCCACGTCTACAGGGTCCCGGCCTCCCTGCTCTGAGCTGTTGCTGGGCAGTCATGTTGTTTCCACCAGATGTGATGGACTCTGAGCATCTCTTTCCTGTAATAAACAGCACCAGGCATTTTAACCCCTTTCTTCCCTAGAAAAGTTATATTCTAAATCCAGGGCAAGCTGCTCTCCGTCAAACATTCATCTGTTATCTTTCAAGTGTCTTTTGCTGCATAGGATATAAGTGACTCCTCCGTATGCTGAATGCTGATACGTTCATACGAGGGGCAGGACCCACACAGACCTCAAATTCCAGGATGGGAGAGAATTAGACGCCATTCACAACTAACACTCATTCAACCATCGAGTGTGGGTGCATCGCCAACCCTTCTTTCCCCACCTAGAGACTGGAGAGAACAAGGCTGAGCCCAAGTTTTTGTCCTTACACTGCTTCTCACCTGCACTGGCGTCCCCTTCAACTTCTCCCTCTGTGGACACGCGAGCCACCTGATTTCTGACCTTGAATCCAGGAGTCTCCGGTTCTGGAAAGCACTGCTAGCTAGTCCACCGGCCTGCCTGCCATTCAGCAAGGGCCTCGTGGAAACACTCCCGTCCCCAAGGAAGTGAGCACACCCTGAAGTTCGTTTGGCTTTGCTGTTGATATGGCCCCTGCACTGTGCTCACTTTTCTCCAGAACTCTCTAGCACAGCCCACGAAGTGGGCACATGCCAAGGAGCCACTGACTTTCAAGTGTCTGTGCTAGTGGGAACAATTTAAAATGCTGAGTGACAAGCGCCCTCCCTGGGACTTGCTGTCCCACAGCCACGGCCGGGCACCCAGAGATCCAACAGGAGAAGGCCAGAGCTCAGAGCAGCGCTCCGTGCCGGAGACACGCATCCCTCCGTGGACAGCCTTCTCCATACCGCTTAAATCTCAGGGCATGGACAGCGGTGCAGGCCGAGGTGGCAAAGCGACGCCCTGTATCCGCCCAACAACGAGTCTGCATCACAGCGCCCCCCAGACACGAGAGACACAAACCCCGGTGAGGTTTCTCCGTGGGCATCAGAACGGTCTGTGAGCTCCTGGATTCACACAGCCCCTGGGGCACGGAGGAGGGGTCTTCCATGAGGAAAAAGAAAATTCCTCTAGAACCACACTGTCCAATACAGTAGCTATTAGCCACACGGGGCCACTGAAATTGAAACTAAGTGAAAGGCCACCCAACGTCGCTAGTTGCACTGGCCACATTCTGAGTGCTCCCCACCACACGTGGCCAGTGGCTACCGTACCAAACAAGGCTTACAGGGAACGTGCCTACCACCGCAGCGTGTCCCCAGCCAACATTTTTAAATCGGTCTCTGGAGACCCTCTTGGATGTCAGGGCAGCAAATCTCAGCATCTGTTCAGGGCTCTAACAGAGAACTGCATTTGAAACAGGATATTTCCTTGTAACATAAGGATTCCGAAAGGCCCAAACTCGTGACAAAAGACAGACATGCTTTGTTCAAAGTCGAAGTAAGTGCTATTCACCCTAAGAATATCCGGGTGCTTGGGGGTTGAGAACCCAGCACTCCACTGGACCGGGGCAGTGATGGTGCACAGGTACGCGTGGCCACGAAAAGCATGCCGTCTCTTGTCAGAAGGGGAGTGACTGCGGGGAGGTTTAATGGGCCTCCATCAGGCATTCCATCACACCTACACGCTTTATCACATGCATGTGTCCCCCACAGATGGTGACCAGAGACATGCAGCTAATGGGGGGTGGGGAGGAGGAAGGCTCACCATTCCAAGTTACTACCCTAGTTAAATGACTACATATAAATGACCACACCGTGGGATTTTTCACCAGTCGCCCTCCCCGAGGGAGACATTGATGGCAGTGAGAAACAAAAGCATCTTTTCAGCTCCAGGCTGCAGTAAGATGTCGCTCACACGGGGGCAGCTGAGTGATTTTTCCAACATTGCAGGAGTGCACCTCCTCTCAATATGAATCATATTATAGCTCAGATCAGCATATGGTCCAAGTTTATAGAGGACTTTATGAACGCTTATTCCTTCCAGAGACCACATGGGAAAATACTTGTCCTTACTTTACGAGGGGTGAACAGTTGAATGCCAGAGATGTGAGGTGACCTACCCAAAGCTGTAACGGAGAGGCAGGGGCAGAATTAGAGTCCTCTCCGGGTCAATGGGATGCACAGCAATTTCTTGCCCGACCTACCACATGAATCTCCTCTCTGCCTCCCTGCCTGCTCCCTGCTCCTTTCTTATCCACTGTCCATGCAGAAGGCAGAGTAATCTTAAGATACAAGGAAAGGGGCACCTGGGTGGCTCAGTCGGTTGAGCATCCGACTTCGGCTCAGGTCATGATCTCGCGGTCCGTGAATTCGAGCCCCGCGTCGGGCTCTGTGCTGACAGCTCAGAGCCTGGAGCCTGCTTCACATTCTGCGTCTCCCTCTCTCTCTGACCCTCCCCCGTTCATGATCTGTCTCTCTCTGTCTCAAAAATAAATAAACATTAAAAAAAAAAAGATACAAGGAAAACCCACATACTCCTCCTGGAAAACCTTCCATAACTTCCCATGGCTCATCTAATTAGACCCACTCGCTGAGCATGGCCACCAGGCCCCGTGGCTCTGCAGACTTCTCTGCTATCCCCTCCCTCCTCTGCTCGATCGTCCACCACACTGGCCTTCCTGCTGCCCCTCTGAACACTCGTTTCTGCCTCCGGGCCACCACACTGCCTGTTCCCCCTGCCTCAATGCTTTTCCCCCAACACTGAGCATGACCGACTCCTTCTCAAACATTTCACCCTGGTCGTCTTCCTCACACCAGCTGTAATGATCAATTTCTACTTCTTCGGTTATTACATGTTTATATCTAGCATTGCTGTTAGATGCTAAGCTTGGCAAAGAGGAATCACGTCTATTTGATCGGCCTCAACACCCCGCCCAGAAGAAGACTCAGTCAATGAGCTGAATAAATTGATGCACTGGATGCATGACTGCTTTTTCAGGCCTCGGTGCTTTCGTGGTCCGGAGGAGGAGAACCTCTGTGTGGTTTCCCTCAACGTTCTGAAACCGACTCTCCTTTCAGGTCATAAACGGGTGGGGTGAGAAATACTGCACGCCCTCCCAAGGACATCGGCCAAAAACGACATCTTTCGGGTTTCTGTTCCATAGCGAGTACCGAAGAGAGAGGACATTGAGGAAAGGCGAATCATAATTAAAGGCTGCACACAGCTAGAGCCACACGTGACTTCTACACCGTTCCCAAAAGCCACACAAAGCCCTCAGTGTGGAAACCCTCTGGCTAAACATTTGCTTCTATAAGCAAGCTTTTCCTCAATGTTCAGCTTGAGCTCCGGATTCTCACAAGGAGCCCGTTTTCTGCTTACGCTCCAGGCATACGCAGTAGGGAAATGATACAGATTTCCGTGAATTATTTCCAAAACACCCCAAAAAGGCAAGCGTCTAGCAAATCTGCTTCTAGAATTCTGCTGCCAGTGGGAATTTCTACCTCTGTAACCAAGTGGTGGCAAGTGGAGAAAACTAGTGCCTCACGAAACGGGCACTTTGACTTCTCTGTATCTTGTTAGCACCTCCCTGAGCCTATTATCCACATCCAGCTTTCAGTCTCTCCCTATTCCTCGTCCATTGAAATCTCAGACGCTTCAGGGGCTGAGATGCTGCAGAAAATAAGAACCACAGACGTCTACCATCGCTGAGAGGGGGGGTGATCTGGGAGAGGGGGGCAGGGGAGGAACCCGAAAATTTCTTAAAACTGAATTCGTTTCCATTCTGATAGAAATGTTTGCCTGCCTGTGTCCTTTGTCTACTTCCTGGTTGAACAGGTAGCCCGCTGTGCAGTTCTAGGGCTAGACATAAGGGAACTCGAGCACTAAGGACATAGTGCAGACACGTTTCAAATCGGGCACACGACTGATTCCTTCATTTAGCACTGGGCTTCCTCGTTGCCCTTCGCCTTCCAACAAGGTAAAACTAACGGCAGCATGGTGTGGTGGAAACAGCAGGGCCCTGGGGTCAGAAACTTCGGGTTTGAACCCTTTTATCTGTGATCCCTTGTGTAAGGAATTTAGCCTGAGTTTCTGTTCCCTCCTCTGACAGAGGAAGACATGTGAGTGAGTATGCATCTCACGGCGTCTGGCACACTGGGGGAAAAGGAACCATCGCAACACCGTTCGAAGAAGCAAAAGCCCCTGTCACACGGCCCCTTGTCAGTTACCTCCACGATGGAAACACACATGCTCCATTCAAAGCTTCACAGCATTCCTGAATTCTCAGGAAGCATCATGCATCAAGGACCTCTTGTGATCTCGTGACTGGGACTCAGCCTTAGGTGTGGGGAATACTGGGCAACACAAACCCCACTTGGCATGGCCCTCAGGACGTCAAAGATTCTTGAGTGGCTGGAATAAATGGTTCGCGTGAAGTCATGAAGGAGTTGAAGAGCTGGGTCAAGGGGAAGAGTGCGTTGGCCACTCTATGTGCATCCAGACCGTCATGTCCTGGGTCCAGACACACCATCGTGAAAAAGTAGCCATTCCTCAGAGAAATTCTGGGATGGGTGTTTCACCCTCGTGAGAGAACATTACAGAATAATGGCTGACATCTCCACCTCTGAAATAAAATGGACCTTTGCCCCAGCTTTGCCAAAGGGTGGGTGTGTGGCCTCCGATAACCTGTCTGTCCTCTCTAACTAATCCTCAGTTCTCTCTTTGGCAAAATCACAGTCATGGTGGCAGCCAAGGCAGAGATGCTGGTTTCGATCAAATGAGATGCTGCACACAAAACACCTGACATCAAACAAGGTCTCAGTGACTACAAAATACCATTGTTAAAAGAGAAACTTATTTATAATGACAGCTTGAATCCACTAACTCTGTGGTTGACCTCACTTGCAAAAGGGCAAGAAATGTAGAAAACTAGAAGAGAATGCCTGATTTAATAATAAAAGAAAAGATACAAATACGAAAGAGAGAAGAATCTAGATCTTAATGCAAAACTCATCATCTAATGAAGGAAGATATTATTTCACGAGATATACTTTGATTTTAAAAAGATGATGGATGGATATATGTGTGATAAAGCAAATACAGCAAAATACTAATTGTCAAATCAGAGTGATGATTTTATATAGATGTTCACGGTGAGCATCTTTAAACTCTTCGGATTGTTCAAAATCTTTCATAATAAAATGCTGGGATAAAGGAAGTGGGGATCCTCGTTTAGAACTCCAGACTTAGTTTATAATACGTGAAAGAATTCCAGTTTATCCTTCGGGACAGTCTTCAAATCTCATCACTTCTCTGAACTCCCTTCAGATCGTTCTCATAGCACTTAAGGGGTGTGTACGAACTACTCAAGAAATACATGAACATATTCCTACCAGGTAAGATCAACTCCCTTCCTTGTCCATATTAGTCCTCTTTCCATACACAGTCACTGTTATCAGTCTTCCAGAACTTAAAAAAAAATTTTTTAATGTTTATTTATTTTTGAAGGAGAGAGAGACAGAGTGTGATCAGGGGCGGGGGGCAGAGAGAGAGAGAGGGAGACACAGAATCCCAAGCAGGTTCCAGGCTCTGAGCTGTCAGCACAGAGCCTGACGCGGGGCTCGAACTCACAAACCGTGAGATCATGACCTGAGCCAAAGTCATATGCTTAACCGACTGAGCCACCAGGCACCCCAGTCTTCCAGAACTTTAAAATGTACTTTATACATATAAAAAGGAATTATAGCGGTGTGGGAATTGTTTTCATGTAAGTGGTACCAATAGGTCTATGGTTCTGCCACTTTACTGTCACAGGCTGGGTTCTGGGGAGTCAACTCTGAGACAGCGATTAGTTGCATTATCCCCCCTAATGAGGATTGTTAAGGAGTGCCCTTGGAATCAAAACTGGTGGAGAAGTTATAGAAGCAGACTGGGCAGATGGAAGTTGAACTGTGATGCAGTCTCAATGGACTTGGCCAAACCTATTAATTACTCAAGAAATAATAAATAATATATATCATATATTGTGTATATATATATATATATTATTATTGTTATTATTATTAGTTCTAATGATGGAATGACCTTTCAAGGTTGTTCCAAGTTGGGCCAAGAGCCCCAGGCCTTTATTCCTCTGTGAGGATCAGCCACTGAATACAGGTTGCTCCAGGAACGGGGTGTGACCTTGGACAAGGTCCACTGAAGGTGGTGTCCAAAGGGAGAAGACAGCTGAGGGCCTCAGCTGGAGGAAGAAGTCCATCATTCTTGGAGGCAGACCTGAGCCATGAGTCATGCATTATAGCACCCACCATATCGCTTTCTTCATTTCTCATTTTCCTTTTTTCCAGGTATGATCTCTGAGAGCTTTCTATTGCCACTACAAATACATCTGCCTCACTCACCGTACCTGCCGAATACTAGATTCCATACTACTACTCCATTACAGTCCGTTTATCCATCTCCCTATTTGTGGATACCTAGGTGGTTTTAACTGTTCTGCCATGAAAAACAACACTGTAATAAACATCCTTGCTTTGAGCCTGTGTGCAAATATTTCTATAAAGAGGTCAAAAAATGGAGTCATTAGGTTGAAGGATACGAACAATTAAAACATTTGATAGAAGTCAAATACACATGCAACCCTGGTAAATCCAAGTAACGATTTCCCTATTTTCACCAACCTTGGATCGAGTTAATCTTTTAAAAATTTAAAAATTTTGAAAATGGTAAAAAATGGCATCTCATTGTTCTGTGCTACCTTAATTACAAGTAAGCATAAATAAGTATATTTTTGCTTGCTTATTGGGCTCTTGTATTTCCTAGACTATTAACTGCCTCTTCATAGCTTTTATGAGTGGTAAATGGTTTTCTTTATTGTTTTTCTTAAGTTCTTTATAACCTTCTGCACAGTGAAGGAAACAGTCAACAAAACTAAAAGGCAACCTACTGAATGGCAGAAGATACTTGCAAATGACATATCCAATAAAGGTTTAGTATGCAAAATATATAAAGAACTGATAAGGGGTGCCTGGGTGGCTCAGTCGGTTAAGTGGCCGACTTGGGCTCAGGTCATGGTCTCATGGTTAGTGAGTTTGAGCCCTGTGTCAGGCTCTGTGTTGACAGCTCAGAGCCAGGAGCCTGCTTCTGATTCTGTGTCTCCGTCTCTCTCCCCTTTCCTGCTCACACTCTGTCTCTCTCAAAAATAAATAAACATTAAAAAAGGAAGAACTGATACAATGCAACACCCAAAAAACAAATAACCCAATTAAAAATTGGGCAGAAGACATGAACAGACTTTTCTCCAAAGAAGACATTCAGATAGCCAAAAGACACGTGAAAAGACCCTCAATATCACTCATCATCAGGGAAACACAAATCAAAACCACAGTGAGGGGTGCCTGGATGGCTCAGCTGGTGAAGCATCTGACTTCGGCTCAGGTCGTGATCTCATGGTTTGTGGGTTCGAGCCCCGTGTCAGGCTCTGTGCTAACAGGTCAGAGCCTGGAGCCTGCTTTAGACTGTGTGTCTCCCTCTCTGTACCTCCCCCACTCACACTTTCTCTCTCTCTCTCTCTCTCTCTCTCCCTACCTCCCTCCCTCTCTCAAAAATAAACATTAAAAAAAAAAAACACAGTGAGATATCACCTCCCATGTGTCAGAATGGCTAAAATAAAATCACAATAAACAAGTGTTGGTGAGGATGTGGAGAAAAAGGAACGCTCTTGCACTGTTGGTGGGAATGAGAACTGTTGCAGCCACTGTGGAAAACAATACGGAAGTTCCTCAGAAAGTTAAAAATAGAACCACCCTATAAGCTGGTAATCATACTCCTGGGTATTTACCCCCTCAACATTAAAGAAAAACACTAATTCAAAGGGATATATGCCCCTATGTTCATAGCAGTATTATTTACAACAGCCAAATATGGAAGCAGCCCAAGTGTCCATCCATAGGTGAATGGATAAAGAAGAGGTAGTAAATATATAGACAGTGGAATATCATTCAGCCACACACAAAAAACGAATAAGTCTTACCATTTGCAATGGCATGGATGGGGTTAGACAGTATAATGCTAAGTGAAATAAATCAGAGAAAGACAAATACCGTATGATCTCACTCATACGTGGAATTTAAGAAACAAAACAAATGAGCAAAGGAAAAAAAGGGAGCTAGAGGGATACACCAAGAAACAGACCCCTAAGAATAGAGAACAAACTTATGGTTACCCTAGGGGAGGCAGGTAGGGGGATGGATGAAAAGGGTGACGGGGATTAAGAGTACACTTATCTTGATGAGCACTAAGTAATGTATAGAATTGTTGAATCATTATATTGTACACATGAAACTAATAAAACACTGTGTTAACTATACTGGGGAATTAAAATAAAAACTTTTTAAAAAGTTCTGTATATATTCTGATTAGAAATCCTTTGCCTAGTATATATATTCTCTACTAGTCATTTTGCTTTGTTGAAGGTATCAATTGTTATAAAAGGGGTTTTCATACAATAAAATGTATCACTTATTTTTTATGGTATTGACATCTCATATCTTGTTTGAGCAGCTCTCCCTCCCTCCAAGTTCCTAAATATGGTCTTTTTTTCTGCCTATGTTTCCTATAATCCTGCTTTTTACACTTAACTCCTCAATCCATGTGGAAATTATTTTTGTGAATGGCATGCAGTAGGGATTTAACTATTTTTTTTCAAATGGATACTTATTTCTGCTAATATTTAATAAATAATTCAGCCCTTTCCCCAAGACTTGAAACATAATCTCTATCATCTATTAAAATCTTATATATACATGTGTTTCTGAACTCTATATTTGACTGATCTATTTGCCTATTTTTGTAGCAATTCTATACGGTTTTAATACTACTTTATGTTTTCATATCTGGCTGAGCAATTTCCTTCTGCCAGTATTTTTTTTTTCCTTTTAAAAAGGGTTTGATTCTTTTTACCCATTTTATTTTATATATGAATTATAGATCGGCCTGTCAAGTTCCATGTAAGAAAAATCTTACTGTAATAGTGTTTGAGGATAATTGATAGATTTGTATGCTATATCTCTTTATTTAGTCAAACCTTTTAAGTCCTTTTAAAAAATTTAAAAGTTTCCCTATATGGGTCTTACACAATTCTTAGGTTCATTCTTAGATACTCTGGTATTTGCTGCTATCATGAATTGTGATTTTTTAAAAATATTATCTAAGTACTGGTATACAGGAAAGCTATTGGATTTTTTGTATATGGATTCAGATAAATTGCTGAAATCTATTACTCTAACAGTTCAATTATTCTGTACATTTTCTAGGTAGATAGTATTATCTGTCAGAAATGACAGTATTATCTTTCACTTTCCACTATTTACAACTATTTTTCTTGCCTTATTACACTGGCAAGAACCTTCAAGTAGCAATGACAGCATGCATTCTTGCCTATAGTTGCTATTACAATGAAAATTATTTCTAGGGGCGCCTGGGTGGCTCAGTCGGTTAAGCGTCTGACTTCAGCTCAGGTCACGATCTCACGGTCCGTGAGTTCGAGCCCCGCGTCGGGCTCTGGGCTGATGGCTCAGAGCCTGGAGCCTGCTTCCGATTCTGTGTCTCCCTCTCTCTCTGCCCCTCCCCCGTTCATGCTCTGTCTCTCTCTATCTCAAAAATAAATAAACGTTAAAAAAAATTAAAAAAAAAAAGAAAATTATTTTTATATTCCACCAATAAGATACTTGTGAGTTTCTGGTTGAGAGATTTTATTAAATTAAGGAAATTTACTTTAGACCCTAGAGTTTGCTACTTGTATTTTAGCTCTATTTTATTACAGTACAATGGGCAGGGATCTCCCTGTTTCACTCAGTTTTGTAACTCCAACTCCTAAAACATCATTTGTTCACAAGAGGTTCACAATTATTGTTATTTGAGCAAATTGATGGGATAAAAGAACAAAGATGGGAATTTTTTTTTTTTTAGAATAGTACTTTGGGATATTTTTTTCATCTTTTAGAAAAACAAAGCCATCAATTTTGCCTCTAAGAATCTGATGAAAGGAAGAAATGCAAGTTCTGATATGTATATGAGAATTTCATTAAAGTCTGTGCGTACAGAGTTCAAGTCTCAATAATATCTGAGAAGAAAGCCTAAGACTGTTCATCTTGGTGATTAGCAGAAGTGATGATCTGGAAATTTTCAGTATTTTATCTGGAGTCCTTGGAAAAATTCCTAACTGTACATGGCTTCTGAAAATCTTGTGAAGCTACCTCAGGATTATGCTGCTTCTGAAAAATACCCAACAGTAGACTCATGCTAATGAGGTGTTAAAAGGTGAATTGATAAGATGCTGATACCTTTCCATTTTATTTACTGCTTTCTGAAAGCGACACCAACTGGGTTATGCCACTCATTGTCTGTACTCCTCCCGACTGCCATGTTCCTGCCCGCTAAGGGAGCTCTCTCTTCTGTTTCTGGCGCATTTACCCTCCCTCCCCTATCCCCCCACCCTGATCTCCATGGAGCAGTTATGGTTTGGTTAAGAGCTGTTCCACTCAGCAAAAATGCCACAGAGGGGAAGTCTCCAAGGGAAGATGGAGACATGACAGAAAACAAAGAAGAAAAGAAAGAAAGAAAGAAAGAAAGAAAGAAAGAAAGAAAGAAAGGGAAAAGAAAAGAAAGAAGGAAGGAAGGAAGGAAGGAAGGAAGGAAGGAAGGAAAGAGAAAGAAAGAAAGAAAGAAAGAAAGAAAGAAAGAAAGAAAGAAAGAAAAGAAAGAAGGAAGGAAGGAAAGAGAAAGAAAGAAAGAAAGAAAGAAAAGAAAGAAAGGAAAGAGAGAAGGAAGGAAGGAAGAGAAAGAAAGAAAGAAAGAAAGAAAAGGAAGGAAGGAAGGAAAGGAAAGGAAAGGAAAGGAAAGGAAAGGAAGGAAAGAAAGAAAGAAAGGAAAGAAAGAAAAGGAAGGAAGGAAGGAAGGAAGGAAGGAAGAGAAAGAAAGAAAGAAAGAAAGAAAAGGAAGGAAAGAAAGAAAGAGAAAGAAAGGAAAGAAAGAAAAGGAAGGAAGGAAGGAAGGAAGGAAGGAAGGAAGGAAGGAAAGAAAGAAAGAAAGAAAGAAAGAAAGAAAGAAAGAAAAAAAGAAAGAAAGAAAGAAAAGGAAAGGAAAGGAAAGGAAAGGAAAGGAAAGGAAAGGAAAGGAAAGAAAAGAAAGAAACCACGATTCCCCTTTTCCCTCCAATAAGGCTAGGAGGTATGTGGGAAGAGAGTCTGAAGTCTTAGAGAGTTGCTGGTGGGTCTCAGAAGGGCTGGTGATGGGGAAGAGAGGGATTCCCGAGCTCATCTTGGCTCCAGGGGGAAGGTACAAAGTCTCCCCTCCACGGGCACATGACTGGTGTCCTCGGACGGCTTCAAGTTTTGAGGTCATTTATTAAACTAGTGTTTGTATCGTGCTATATCCCACCCAAGATTTGCAGGTTAAGGGAAAAGAGGATGGGGCAGGCTCCATAGCCTCCCGTGCCTTCGGACATTCCGTAAGAAGTATGGGTGCGTGGATGCGGGTGGGGGTTTCTGTCATTGCCTGTGGCACTCCTAGGAAGGGGTTTCACACACTTGGGGCCTAAGAGCAGGTGCTCTGCTTGTGGAGGAGGGGCCAAACCCCACGCAGCAGCAGCATGCCTCAGGGCTGGTACTCCTCCTGGCCAACCAGCCTCTCCGATTTCACTGGGTGCCAAGGTCTCCCCGCCCACCCCCGACCTGACTCTCTCACAAGACTGAGTCATCACTGCTGTGTCCCTTGCACCTAAAAGAACATGCTGCACGTAGTGCCAAAGAGACACTATTAGAAGGAAGTAAATCACTCGCTTCCATGCATCCGGATTGCATCCAGAATCTCCCATGGCTCCCCCGGCCAGCAAAATAAGATTAGGACTCCCTGGCACCACTCCCCTGGAGCCAAACGTCCCACGTACTCTCTCACCTCTTCACTCCAGAGCCTCTGGACTACCTTACGTCCATGCCTGTGTAGATGCTACTTCTCCAGCTTGGCGCTGCCTCTCCTCCCTTTGTCTCTTTCCCATCCTGGAAGAGTCTGCTTTTTCTCATCTATACTTGTGCCATAGGCAGAACTATTTACCCCCTTGGGATGACAGGAGATCTTCCTGCCGTTATCCAACCCTCGTGTCCAGGTAAGATCGAGTTTCTTAGCCCCGTTGTACAGATGAAGACATTAAGGCACAAACGTAAAACAACTGGCTGAAGGTCACACGACCAGTGAGTGTTGCAGATGACACTGAAGCCTACGTCAATCTGCAGTAGATGACTCCGTCGATGGCCCCTTCCGTCGCCATGAAGACATGCCAGGGCTGGCCTTTTGTGATGAGGTACCTGAGAAACAGAGCTGAGCTGTCAGAGTCACCTCAGCCAAGGCCGGTTAAGATAGCCGAGAGCCAGCTGACCCCTAGTCACATGCACGAGGCCGACCAGATTTGTGAACGTGCTCAACATTATACGCCGACTGAGGTGTTGCGTTTGTTTGTTACGCGTTATTGTCGTAACAGATCATTGAAACAAACTCTAATGCTCGTTTTTCTTACTACGCCTTATTTAAGAAGTATCCATCGGTCAGTTACTGAATACCCTGGATGGGTAGGTGCACATCACAGATCCTGGGGGGGACGGGGGTTGCTAAATCAGAATTCTCTTCATACAATAGAGACAAGTCCACGGTAGAGACAAAAAAAAAAAAAGACCACAGGAGTCATACATCACTGTACGTTGCCTTCTCTGCAGCCTGCCTTCCCTCTTCACCTCCACCACAGACCACTGCCAACTTTCTCCCTATTCTCCTCAAATCCTCAGTCACCCCCTAATGCCTCTTCCCGAACCTGCAGCCAGCACGAGCGTCCTGAAATGTGACACTGATTGTGCCCTCCTGCACTCCCAAACGCTTGGCTATCTAGGTCGGTCCCTTTCTCCCTGCTGCCCTAGGTGAAACCGTAGGCAGTTCCTGTTCTCTCTCGGATCACTCTTACATCACAAAAAGTCTTGCAGCCACTCCAGAATAACCCCGTCCTGTATTAAAATGGCCAGGCCTACCTAACAGTACGAAATTCCAAATTTCGTTCGAAGTTAACCTTTGCTGTGTCCCATTTCAGGTTTGAAGGCTGCTAGGAGGTGGGGGCGGAAGGTGGTCACTTTCTTCCTTATCCTGCCTTTCCCAGCAACTGCCTAGGACACCTTTGGGGGCAAGGCGGTGGGAAGGAGGGGAAGTCACACTTGGCTGGAACACGTATCATCAGGTATTGATGGCCACTGCGGACGTTCAAAGCTGACTCTCTCTCTTTCTCTCTCTGGACACTTCCGTGGGGTGGCAGGATCGCACGCTGACTTCTCTTGGCTTGGTGGGTGTTCCCGGTTAAATTTCTAGGCACGTTTCAAGGCTCCCTGGAGCTTCTTTAGCATTGGGACCCTTCCCTGAGGCTCCTGAGAAGATCACTGCTCTCCAATCCCTCTTAGATGGGGCAGGGTGACACAGTGGGTCAAGTCTCCCCGTGATGCTCTCACGCATCCTTCTGCGGGAACAGGGCTCTGCCCTCCTCTCGGAGCAGGACGTCCGACATCCACCTTTGTGCCCTGAGACCCTGGAAGACACCTGGGCAAGCACTCTGGTCTTCTTTCTCTTGGCCTTAGGGGACACACCCTCTCCTCTCCCCTAACAAGCTCAGGTGGGAAGCCACCACACCACACCATCAGCCTCCTCCAAAAACACCCCTCTCCCAAGTCAAACTTCCTGGGCTTCTCTAATGGCAATCCCTTCGCATCCTGGGCATCCAGAAGGGGCTGGTCCAAAACTGAGAGGTGGCCTTTCTCTTTTCAAGTCCTCACGGGTAGCGACGCATCCCGACCGAGGACGCGGCAAGAGCGGTGACCGCGCGGGGCTCAGCGGAGACTGACGACTGTATGCCACACGGAAACGCTGGGCTACGCTCTAACGGCAACGTGTGTTTCTTCACAGCAGGTCCCACAGCTGGAAGGAGACGCTGACTCACGGGATTATTTGATTCCCACTGGAACCTTCTGTAGGACAAGGACCAGGTCTGCTTTTCCTCATCACGGTATCTGCAGCACCTTGCCCAGTGCCGGTCCACGGAAGGTGCTCGATAAATGTTTGCTGACTGACCGAATGCATCGAGGAATGGACGGAAGAAAAAGAAACCATCTGCAACTGGGAAGCGTGGTTCAACCCTCCCGCCACAGTGGGACAAGTGGATGGTGCTTTTCATCGCCTCTCAGGCCTGGGCACAGAGGCAGACTGACTCCCAAAGCCTGGC
Source organism: Lynx rufus (assembly GCF_022079265.1). Lineage (NCBI taxonomy): Eukaryota > Metazoa > Chordata > Mammalia > Carnivora > Felidae > Lynx > Lynx rufus. The sequence goes on along the minus strand of NW_025814867.1, from coordinate 5,686,829 downwards.
TGCGGGGGCCAGACGGTCTTTTGCTGCCACACACAGGGACGGAGAAAATGCTCTTAAAAACCGGGTGGCAGGAAACCACCCCGTGGCTTTCGTCACGCAAACACTGCCATCACGCTGACGACCCAAACGCCAAGCCAGGAAAGGCAGGAGAGGCAGACTTAGCAACTTGTTCCGACAGCGAGGAAAAGCCAGGTGGGGCCAAGGGGCTCTGCGTCAGACTCTGCTCTTACCAGCGTTCCCGGTGCCGCCTCTGATCACTAAAATAAAGAGATTAAGTAGCCGACGTGGGTTTGCAGTGTTTATGCTTTTTCTCCATTGTCTGAACTGTGCACTCGGGATGAGGGGAACAAGCTTCTCAACTCAGAGTCCGTTTGCTCTCAATTTTGGTTGTTTTTTCTATGCAGCTTTCGGACTCCAACCTGGTCACACGCCATCAGAATTCCCTGACATCTGCACTTCTTGTTTCAAAGGCTTTTGCTCACTGTTTTCTTCTTTTCCCCAGCCTGGCCCTTGGGTTGCCAAGGGTACGGTCTGGCCTAATGGTGGGGCTGGCCACAGGAGGGCAGCTGACCCTGCTCCGGGGTGGACAGGCCTGTCCCGTTCTGTGGCCTGGGCCCCCTGGGGGCCGCTGGTCCTTTACCTCCCAAAGCCCAGGCCTCTGAGGCTCCCAGCTCCTACCAGCCTCCCAGACATGGCTGGGCTCCCGGATGCCTCCCTCTTCTAGCCTGGACTTCCAGCAACGTCAAAAACCTTCTGAATCTGAATAAGGCAAAGACATTACAGGTGCCTTGTCAGGACACTCTAGGAGAGGATACCTTTGTTAGATTTACCATTTAGTCCTGAACAGGGCCCCAACTATTGACAGTTAAATGTCCATCTGTGGAATACTGATAATCTGGAATGGTTTCTGTTTACTGGAAAGATATCCCCCCAAAGTTTCCACTCTATTAGCCGGAGGACACTAACCCAGTTTTAAGCCAAACTTGGCAATCTTACTATCTTATTCCAGCATCCTTTCCCCCCTGACTATATAGGGCTGGCTCTCACCCGTTCCTCTTCCCCTCTGTGCGCTCCAAGGGCCTCTCCTCCTCCCTCCCCTTCCTGAAACCTTGCTCAGCCATCAGGGCAAGGCTGCAGGGCATATTCCATCAGGGGAAGCTTCCGCACGCCTGTGGGCCCCAGAGCGCTCTCCCCAGCAGCACTGGCAGGAAGGAACCTGGAACCTCACACTGAGTCACACTGCATTCTAGGCCACTCCTCGACACGCTCACATCTCTTGTGTCTCAATCACTGCCTAATCTGTAGCTGTTTTGTGTCTTCCCACAGTTCTCAACACTGAGCGGATGCTCAATAAACACTGTGATCCAACATGTGAGGTCGAGTATAAGGATAACGCTTAACCAAATGGCAAGTGAAGCCCACAACATCTGCAGAGAGGAGAAGCCAGGCAACTGCGGAGAGGTCAGGCTCCTCCGACAAACAGAGGTGTCGAGTCCTGGACTCTGGGCCAACTGCCAGACTCAGACTCACTCTCAGGCTCAGCTAGCTCATCTGTAAAACGGACACAGCATCCCCAACCCTCAGGACGGGGGTACTGTTATCACCGTTTTACGTGTGGGGAAACTGAGGCACTGAGCAGTTAGTGACTCATCCAAGGACGTAAGCGGCAGAATTTAGATTCAAACCTGAGCTGTCTGGCTCCCTGATCTGTGCCCTTAACCTCTGCTATGCAGCCTTACAAACACTTTGGGCTTCACTTAGGAATTAAACAAACAGGGGCGCCCGGGGGGTTCAGTCAGCTAAGCGCCCAACTTCGGCTCAGGTCACGGTCTCACGGTTTGTGAGTTCGAGCCCCGCGTCGGACTCTGTGCTGACAGCTCGGAGCCTGGACCCGGCTTCCGATTCTGGGTCTCCCTCTCCCTCTGCCCCTCCCCTGCTTGTGCTTCTCTCTCTCTATCTATCAAAAATAAATTAAAAAAAAATTTAAACAGACAAAATTTCCCTAACAGTGACCTCCTTACTCCAAAAACTTCTGTGTGCTCCTCACGGTGGAAGCTTCTCTGTAGGCTTTAACAGAAGTAAGGGAGGAGGAGCGCAGGGATTTGCTGAGAGCAAGGGGAGAGGTGAGAGAGGAATTCGGCTGTCAATTCTCCCCTCCCTCATCCAGGCTTGCCCTCCAGGGAGGGGTGTGAGTCCCTATGCTCCCCAGTCCTGGGCCAGTCAGGCGGTGCCCCCTCTTGCTGCCGGTGTAGAGGCATAACAGAAGGTGGCCAGTTTGATGGGAGTGGGGCCAACCCCACCCCACCCCCCAACCCTCCCCTGCAAAGCTTCTCTAAATCCCTGCCCCCATGACCTGCCGCTGACTCAGAGCTCAGGTGGCCCAGTCTGCCTGGCACCTGGGGTCAGCCCAGTGACCAAGTGGACTGTGGCTGCAGCCCAGGACCTGGGCCACAGCTGGCTCCCCCTTTCTTTCTGATGAGGGGAGGAGGGGGCAGCCTGTGGCCTCTGGTCAGACGCCTGGGAAGTCAGCTCCCAGGCCTTCTTAGAGCCCGTCATGGAGCAATGAGACCGAGGCCAAGGAGGGCAGGGGAGCTGCGCCAGTATGAGGCGGGCGGGCCCTCCTCACCTGAGTCAGGTGGGCCAGGATACGCATCTGGATGGTTCTTACCTCTCTCCCCTGGCTCAGAGAAACGAGAACCCGGTGCTGAAGAGGGCTCGATGCCTGGGCTGGTGCCCTCCTCTGAGTTACTGATGATGCCTTTTTCCTCTCAATTATTCTTATTATCAGCTTTGCACTTGCACACTGATGGTCCGAGCCCAACGGGTGCTGTGGTTTCCGGCTGTGAGTACAACTACCAAACGTCTTTTCCCAACTGGACCTCCATGGGGTGCGCAGAAGGGCCTCAAGTTCACCCACTCCTGTTTCCACTCGTTCCCAAATCACACAACATCCCTATAGCGCCCAGCCAAGGCTGGGCACGGGACAGACAGCAGCCTCCCCTCTCGACCCCGCCCCTCTTCCTGCTGACTTCACATCCTTGGGCGGCAGCACTGTCTAACCTCTCCCCCAAACCAGAAACCTGGACGGGCCTCGGACTCCTGACCTCTCTTCGCTGCCCCCACGCTCACCCGCCAAGTCCTCTGACATCGCCACCTCTCCGGGGCACCTCCTCTCTCCATCTCCTTCCGCTGACGCCATGTGGCGTGATCGCCGTGGTAGCTCCTAACCTAGGACCGCCTTCCTCGGAGGCCAGTGGCCGTGTGGCTGGGTCTCACCGATACGAAGGCGTGCAGGTCGTGTCCAGGCTGGAGTGTTTAAGGAGTGGACGTGCCTCCTTCACCGGCTCTTTCTCCTCCTGCTCCCAAGAAAGCAGACCACCTTGAGGCCCTGAGGGATGACAGAGCCAGCCATGGAAGGAATCCGGGTCCCAGAATCACCATGGGGAGGAAGTTGCCTCCTCGGAGGAAGAGCCTTATTTGATGGATACATGAGCAGTGAGCATACTTCTGGTGGGTTAATTAAATAAGTCACTGAAAATCGAGGCTTTATTAGCTACAGCGGTTAGCATTATGGGAACGGACACACACACACATATGGTCGACAAGCATATTTAAGCAGAGAAATCACGCGATGGGAGACAGCGCAAGCCAGACCGGGGTGGGGAGAGTGAAGAATGGGTTTCTTACCACCTCCCTGGATGGGGGTGCATCCCCTTGTCCCCCCACCCCATCCACCCCAACCAGGCCTCTTTGTGACTAAGCTAAGTCCAGGGTTCCTAAAACCACGTTTTGTCTTTGTCTCCTGTTAAACTCTAGAAGTCGGTTTAAACCTCCAGCTCCTTATAACCCAGGACAACACCCTGTCCCCTGTCAAAGTAATTCCCTGTAGACCTAGGTTTTAGAGTAGAAATCAGGGGGTCTGGGGCCGGAACGCAGGGGCAGAAGTGGCCTTCAGTCAGGGTTCTGCCGGGGATCCAGAGGGGCGCGGAGACAAGTTCCACAAGACAGCCAGCAAGGAAGGTGCCAGAAACAGCTCGCACGTCCTTCCAAGGCTCAGACAGTGATGCCCGGGCTTTTTGCGCAGGTCCAGAGGCAGGCTGGAGGAAGGGTCTGAGCTTTGTACGTGAGGAGGGTCTAGGACCAAGGAGCAGGCAGCAGACCCAGAGAAGGTATAAGAACTCAGCCCCCAAAGAAATTGCCCTCCTGACTCCATCCTGCCAAGTGCTTCTCTGCCAACCGCCCCCGCTCCCCGGCTCCCTCCCTCCGGCAACTCCCAGGGGTAACTTGAGTGTTCAGGATGCCCACCCTCACAGGAATGGCGAGGGTGGGGTGCGCTGGGGGGGGGGGTCCCCGGATGCCAGTGGGATTCATTCCATCCCAGGTTACATAACCTCTTGGCTGTGGCTAAGGTCTGAACTGAATATGAAAACGGAAAATGCTCCAGCAAATAAATTCCAGGGGCATTAGGCAAATGGCCCTTTTAAATAAACAATAGCTTTCATTTTCACACAGACATGAGGGAAGGGAGGTGGGAGGAAAATGAAGACAAATCGAGCCTGCCCTGATCACAGAGCTTACCCTTAGCAGAGCCCAGGGCCCTGGCGTCAAGGGCAGGAGGGGCAGCCGCACTGCCTGGCGTGAGCCGGACTCTCCCTTGGGCAGGGCTCCCCTCTGTAGGGCAGGGTGGGGCAGAGCAGCACAGGGCGGCAGGGGAGGACTTCCCTAATCTGAGCAACCCTGATAACCCATGGGGCTCCACTAAGGGAGGCGGTGTTTCCACTGGCAGAGTTCTTCCTGAAACAGAGCCATGGGGGGTCTTGGCATTTACTTAGGGTAGTGGTGGGAGGGAGGAGTCTATCAGCGGGAGCTCTGACTCAACGGGAAACCCTCTGTCCCTGAGCCACCCCTCACCTCTGCTGCTGTGAACAGTGGGTGACGCCAGCCTTGCCTATCCCCATCCCATCCCCCCCCCAGGGCCCACCCATAGAGCTGCAAAGGGGGACGTCAGCACCTTGGCATAGGATCCCAGAGAGCCTTCCAGCCCCGGCAAGGCCGTCCAGGCCGATGCCGGGGGCAAGGCAGCTATTTCTCAGAGGGTGTCTGGACTGGTGCCTGTGTCACAGTCCGTGCTGAGCCGAGCAAGGGCTAGTATGGCCACAACTAAAGGTCTGGACTGTGCCATCCACAGGAACAATGCGTCTCCAGACTGAGCCCCGAAATCCCCCTGGGAGAGCCTGACAGAGAACAAAACCCAGCCCTGTTTCCTGTTGGCTCCCTCACACACACACCCTCACCCTGCTGCCCTCCACCCAGCCTGGGATATCTTCTTCCTGCCTTCCTGTCCCTCCACACTGTGCACAGGACAAAGGCAGCTGGGAGCCCAGGGGCCCAAGGTGGCCTGGGCCCCGGCACTGGGCTCCATGTGAAGCGAGGAGAGCCCAGCCAAACCCAGGCTCGCAGAAGGGTGGTCATCAGCAGCTCTGTCAGAGACGACGAGGTGGGTGCCCACAACTTGCCCAGGTCTGCATTCCCACCGGCAACGTCACTACAGAACACGACGCCTCAGATCGCTGGCTGTAGACAGACATCTGGGACTTGAGGGAACGGGACCCAGGGCATAGGTGGAGAAGGCCATGCAACACGGATGGGGGCAGCGAGCCCGCAACAGGAACAGGAAGCGGGTGAGGTCCGGGGGCTCGCACAGATGATACACAGGCAGCCTGAGGGCCCTAGCCGCGGGGAGGTGTGGAGGACCAGTCACCTCCTTGTTAATGCCCCGCAACGGCCCCTCTCACTCGGAGCAACAGGCCGACCCCTACTGCGGTCGATGAGGCCCTCCCTGAACTGGCCCATCGCTTCTCCAACCTCATCTGCAATCCGTGTGCGTATACACACACACACATACACACACACGCGCGCACACACACACACACACACACACACGTGCACACGCACTCATTCTGCTCCAGTAACACCGGCCTCTTGGTTGTTCCTGGAGTAACAGATGCTTCAGGGCCTTAGCACTGTCTGTTCCCTCTACGTGGGATGCCCTTCCCCCATATCTTTCTACATGGCTCCTTCCCCTACTTCCTTCAAGTCTTTGCTCAGACGTCCTCTTTCATAGGGCCTGTCCCGACCACCCTACTGAAAACTACAGCCCACCTTGGTGTGGCCAAACCTTCTTCCCCTCTCAACTTTTTTTTCCCCCCTCCATAGCTTATCAGCTTCTATGCAACATCCATAATTCCTGTGCTTCTGATTTATCTCTGCTTTTGCCTACCAGGAGGTCCGCTCTGTTACGGCAAGGCATTTTGCTTCTCTTGTTCACCGGCGAATACCAAGCTCCCAGAACAGTGCCTGGCACATGGTAAGTGCTCTGTAAATACGCGTTGGATGGATGAATGGACAGACGGACATACGGATGACAACCGCTTGGAGAACAGCAACAGGTCTCATCTCAATAGCTGCCCTTCACTGAGCACTCGCTGCGGGCAAAGCCACCTGCTGGGTTTCCACACACTTCACTTTCCGCCTGTGCAACTCCATCCACAGATTCCATTTTGTCCTCAGTTTCCAGACGAGGGAAGCGGAAATCACTAAGTGCGTCAGTGTTGCTACTGAGGCATGCCCCTCAGACACCTGTCCCTGAAGCTCCAGTTTCTGCCTAAACTGTAGTCACCTACGGCAGGCCCGGCCTCGGGCGCTCACACCTCGGAGTGCCGCTAGGCATTTCACTAGGCATTTCGAGAAGCTCAGCCTTCTGAAACCTGCGTGCAGGTGGCACGCTTACAGTGTAAGATGAGAACGGGGCACCGGCTGAGGGGCTGGAAACCGGGCTCCAGACTCCGCTCTGAGATTTACAAGCTCGGCTCTTTGTTGTATAAAATGCAGCCCCCTCTATCCAATGACTTGGTAGGTCTGGCATCACGTAGGACCCACGCAAAGGGGCCCTTGCCTTGAACCCCACCCTCAGGGGAACCCTTTAGTTACACTTATCCACCGGCGGGGGGGGGGGGGGGAGGCGGCAAGGAGCTGGTAAAGCCAAGGAAAGAGTCCGTGTTCTCCCCACCTCAGACAAGCTGCGGGTGCCCAGGATCCCCGAATATTCCAGGGCCTACTTTCAGGGTCCATGTTGGGCTCTTCTCCAGGCCCATTCCCTCAATTGCAAACTGTTCCACTACCGAGCGCCCCCCTGGGCCCCGGGGCAGCCTTCTGCGGGGAATGGGTGGGTGGAGCCCGGGTGGGTGTGCACACACATGCATGCCTACCCCGGTTGCTTGCGTACCGACACGCACTGCAACGTGGGATGGGGCCAGATGGAAGGCAACGTAGGAGCTGGGCTGGGGACCCGCTGTCCTCAAGCTGTAAATTTCTACACTCGACTCTGAGGAGCCTGAAAAATGTACATTCCATCCTGGCCTTGCACGTGGTCACAAAGGTCTATTTGCCAAGATAGGAGGACAGAACGGAGTGTTCCAAACAGCTATCTTCCTTTGTGTCTTTTTAACATTTAGACACTCGCTAAGTGGATCCCCATTTGTCCTCTTGCACAGGTGCCACCCTCCAGTGACAGGGGGAGTCTGGACAGAACCTCAAGCTTCCCAGAGATTGCCAAGGTAAAGCAGGGGAATGAGAGCCGACGGGCCTCCCCGTGGTTCCGTCCTATGCGCGCCCCTCGCCCTGTTTCACTGATGGCGGGAAGACAGCCCTGACGAGCCAGTCCTGGCCCTGCTACAGAATGCTCACTCTCCCCTCCGGTGTGGGCCTGGGTCCAGGCAAACAGCAGAGTCCAGGCAACGTAGAAGAAGGCAAGGCTGCTCCCATCCTACATGTCCCAAGGATGCGTCCGGCCTGCTCCGCCCTGACTGGCTGAGCCATCCGGGTAAGGTACGTTAGCTTCTGTTCTCTCATGGAGGGGGGTGGGGGGTAATAATTCTGACCTCACAAAGGTGCTTGGAACATTGGAGACTGTCTGGCAATAGCAGGCTGTGATACATGATGCAATACTACGCTTTTCCATTGTAATCCCAGCATGTAAACACAGTGTCAGGTACCTGGTAGGAATTAGTAAATGCTGATATGGATGGACGGACGGACAGACAGTAGACCAGTGAGTAGACTCTTGGTTGGATTCTTCAAAGGACATTACAAATTTTGTAGCACTCGCAAAACTCCCTATCCAACACTGCCCTTGAACTGAACCTCAAATACCAGGGCATAAAACTCCCTTTGTCTTTCAGGAAGAAAAACAATAACAACAAGCTTGGAATTTATCACTGGAATTAGGACTTGGACTTAAGCGTATCCTCCTAAAACATGTGCTATAAGGTCATGTGCAACAGTCGTAAGCAAGGGTCATAAGCTCAGTTCTAGGAGATGCATTTTGCAAGGTTCACGGCCTCAAGGGTCGCCATGTCCACCACGGCTTAATCTCTGCCTGCGGACATGGAAACCTTTATTAATATCACAATTACTGGCTCAACTAATTGAGGCCCCAATCTCGGTCAGTGCTGTGCAGAATGAGAAAACAGGCATCACACCCTTCCCAGACATGCGATGAAGTGTGTGCTCTACCAGGGAAGCCGGAAAATCAGCTTCGCTCCAAGGTCTTAACCAAGGATGAGGGAAAGGCGCCAGCACTGACAGGCACGGACATCATAGCTCTGCGCTCCACCAAGCCCCCCAGGCTTATATTATTCGTTCAGTACTGTCAGAGATCCTGCAAAAGGCAGAAGAAAGCGTGTGGACCAAGGGAGGGAGGCAAGAATGTGAGACAACCAAATGCTACAAACAGCACGCACAGGGGAAAGGGAAAAATGGAGCAGTCAGCACCCGGAGAGGACTCTGCTTCGCCGGCAAGGCATTTCTTTCCTCGGTGGGACGTAGAAACGATAACCAGCTGAGCTAGAAGTCAGCAGGCAGCCCAGGATCTCTTATGAAAATAAATAACATGAAGGTTCCCCAAATGTATTAATTAATAGAGTCTGAACACCCACCCCCCGCCCCGAACCCCAGAGCACGCTCACAGCACGTTTGGTGGCGAAGGCTGCAGAGTCATCTGCTGTGAGAGTAATTCACAGATTTCTAGGCCTGGCTTTCTGCAGGACTGCTACAGAAACCTGGGATGGCGTTCCTGAAGGCAGGCCTCCCAACCTGCAGGCAAGAGACAACCCTGCACGCCCTTTTTAGGAGGGAACATCTGTGCTCCTCTCCGGGAGAACAGCGAATGGGACACGCCCTGGCCTGAAGATGCCTCTGGGAAAACCCTCTGCAGAGCTTTCTAGAAACTCCTCTTGCAAGATCCAGGCATGGGATGAGGTTGGAAGAATCCTATCCAGAGGTCGTGCGGGGGTTCTCAAAGGGTGGGCTAAAGGCTGCTGGCTCTGGAGTGTGGCATATGCGTAACGTGAGAGCTGCCCCACCCTCACTTGTGGCATCAATTAGGACGCTTAACAAAAACCTGATGGTACCGTTCTTCCCATTCAATTCTGGTCAAAGAATGTTGGCACAGGCAATACGAGACAAGAACAAGTCCTCAAGGGGTCAGTGTGGTTAATGAGACAACATATGCAAAATCTTGGCAAGCTAGGGGCCCCTGGGTGGCTCAGTCGGTTAGGCATTGGACTCTTGATTTTGGCTCAGGTCACGATCTCACGGTTCGGGAGTTCGAGCCCCGTGTCAGACTCTGCACTGACGGTACGGAGCCTGCTTGGGGTTTTCTCTCTCTCCCTCTCTCTTCCCCTCCCTCCCTCATTCTCTCTCTCCCCAAAATAAAGAAATTTAAAAAAAAATCTCAGTGGGGTGCCTGGGTGGCTCGGTCGATTGAGCGTCCGACTTCAGCTCAGGTCATGATCTCACAGTTCATGGGTTTGAGCCCCACATAGGGCTCTGTGCTCACAGCTCAGAGCCTGGGGCCTGCTTCAGATTCTGTCTCCCTCTCTTTCTGCCCCTTCCCCACTTGCGCTCTCTTGTCTCTTAAAAATAAATGAATGTTAAAAAAAAATCTTTGCAAACTATACAGTGCTGTCTAAATGTTACATATTCTTGTATATGATCATCATCACCACTGGATTTCTCCTTAGTCAACAGACCAAAACCTGTGAGAATCATTAGCCATGCCCAGTGTATCCCACACTTGATTAACATGACTCACACAAGATCCACGTTGAAAGCAGGTTTCTGAGGCCCCACCCCAGGACCAGTGATCCTGAATCACTCGGAATCTGAATTTTTAGCAAAACATTATCTTGACTGGGGAAGTTTGGGAACTACTCCAGTGGTTCCCAAACTCACTTGGGAAATTGAAATTTGGGGCCCTTTTTCTAAAAAAAAATTTTTTTTTAACGTTTATTTATTTTTGAGACAGAGCATGAACGGGGGAGGGTCAGAGAGAGGGAGACACAGAATCTGAAACAGGCTCCAGGCTCTGAGCTGTCAGCACAGAGCCCAACGCGGGGCTTGAACTCACGGACCGCGAGATCGTGACCTGAGCCGAAGTCCTTCGCTCAACCGACTGAGCCACCCAGGCGCCCCTTTCCTACTCAAACAGGCAAACAAACAAAAAACAAATGCATTGACCTGCTTTTTCAGGTACAGTGGTGTTAATTACCCCCTTCAGAAATTAACTAAGGAATTTATTATTGGAAGGATCTATATATCGCTTCCTTATGTTGAGAGTTCTTTAGCCACAGACATTGCCTACATTCCCTTCTTGGAACATAATATGGCATAAATCACACCTCAGAAATAACCCCCCCACAATTTATGAAGAAAACGTTGCACTTGAAAGAATCCCCAATTATCCCAAAGGGCATGCCAAAAAATCTCAGATTAAAAAACATAACCCTATGTATGCAAAGTCCCTCTGATGAACATACTGGGCCAGGTTCCTGTAAGAGGGGATGATGGCAGACAAGTAACGGCAGAAATCCCATTGGGTTTTCAAGTAGAAGCGACCAGTCACTTCTGTAAAAGTGGTGTAAAAACCAGAGGGCAGGAAAAACAAGGAGCCCAGATACTCACTCAACCGTGTACTTACTGAGCACCTAATGTATCCACGAGGGTCCCTGCCAGGAACAGGTGGCTCTTGCAAAGAGGGAGAGAGAGAAGAGCCCCGGGAAGGGATTATTTAGGAGAGAGGGGCAGGTTTTAACAGGGAGACCCTGTGGTAAGGCACCCCAAGCCAGCAACAGCAGGGAGTCTTGCCGCCCCTAGGGCAAAGGTTACTAGGACCTCAAGGTTATAAGGACTAGCCACCTGGTCTAGCTATGGCCTTCTGCAGAGGATCACACACCAACCTGTGTGCGGGCACACTTCCACCCTCTTTTTCCAGGGTTCCCCTCTGACTGAACCAGGCTGAAAGCCAGAGGGAAGGTCAGCCTCCCAGGGCACGAGGCAGGGAGAACCATTATATAGCATGGATCTGGAGAGGGAAATGGAGAATATCCAACATACTTCCCAAGGGCCAGGTACTGCTTTCTGCCCACCCTGGGGCTCTGCAACTGAATCTATTGCGTGTGGTAAACTGCTTCCCCTACCCACCCACCCGCCCAACCCCCGGCCAGCTGGTGTTCATGCCTTTTTGTCACGGACCCTGAAGTCCCTCTCACTAGAGGCAAACTCTGTTCCCCTGCTCCCCTGATGTTGGATTTGGCCACATGACTTGCTCTGGCCAAGGAAACATGGAAGAGACGATGGTGCCAGTTCTGAGCCTGCCCCTTGCGTGTTTCTGTTCACCCCTCCTGCACTTCTGCCCTCACCGTGAGAAGAGTCTGCCCCAGCAGCACATGGGTTCTAGACGCGCAGGAGACAAGGAGAAAGAGCTTCCTTCCCCTGCCAGCCTGTGGACCTGTGGCTTGAACCACAACTGTCCAGGCATCCCTCAGACATGTGAGAATGAGAAATACTTCTGGTTGCGTGCATTTTGGGGTGCATTTGGGGCACCGAGTTTTGGGACGGTTTGTTACACAGAAATGGCCGACTGATACATCAGTCCAGCCAGGTAAATAAGCCATCCCAATTCAGGAACAGAAGCTATGGGGCCAAAGATGAAAAGAAACACGACAGCACACCTGATACAGCCCGGTCCAACACGGGTGTTAAAGTGGTGCCCAGTAGTGAGAGAGACCAAGGCTTAGTCATGGGGCCTCAACAAATGTGGGAGCCTGTCTTCAGTGATAACATAAATTGTCTCTCAGAGGAACAGATGCTCTGCTTATTGATTTTTATTGTTTTTTAATTTTTTTAATGTTTATTTATTTTGAGAGAGAGAGAGAGACAGAGACAGAGCATGAGCTGGGGAGGGGCAGAGAGAGACAGGGAGACGCAGAATCCCAAGCAGGCTCCAGGCTCTGAGCTGTCAGCACAGAGCCTGACACGAAGCTTGAACTCATGAACTGTGAGATCATGACCTGAGCCAGAGTCAGACGCTTAACCGACCGAGCCACCCAGGGGCCCCTATTATTGATTTTTATTTTACACCTAGCCTTGTTCCAAACGGAATTGAAGTATGCTTTTAAAAATGCCCACAATAGAATAAGCAAGTAAGAACAGCAGAGATAAAATGATGGGATATGAAACTAAGGGCTCGATAAACCAAGTGCCCGCCGTGAAGCCATGTCGTCTGGCTAGATGTGAGCCACAAAGTTGCCTCTGAGCTTCCCAGCAGCTAAGACAAAGACAGAAACAAGATTCAGGGCATGAGTAAGGCACGGATGAGCTAGTAACTCAGAAGGACAATTATCTCGTGGAACGGAGCTCTGATAGACATGTCTTCTCTGGGGGCCCCGTAAGACTCTGCGTAGTGAATACTGGTTCTGTCTTCAACAGAACGCTCACAGAAACACTCAATGCCATAATGATGAGGACGGCAACAGCTAATGCCTACAGAGTGCTCGCCACGCGTGTGCAGGTGTTTTCTGGGTGCTTAACATACAACCTGTTTCATTCTTTTCCTACTAGCCTCTCAGAAGTAGCAGTGGCTGCTTCACATCATGACCCACCGGACGGCTGCCCTTGGGAGGACAGGCATCTATGCACTACGGTCTGGGGACTCCCCGATCAGAAGAAGAAGTAGAAACCAAGCATATCTCAGACCCCTCCTGAGAATCCGGAAATCAAGATCTGCAAACAAAATGTTCCACTTTCCCATCCTGGTGACGGTACAGGGCAACACCAAACAGGACCAACGAAACATGACTAAGATCTGGCCTGCAGGCTATCAGTTCTCAACCTCTGGCTGAGACACAGATGGGCAGCATTACCCTTGGGCCCTCCACCATAAATAGAATTAATTCCAGCCAACATGCTAATAAATGTCGAAGAGGAGGAGGTTTGAAGCCCTCCTGATTGACAACTTTCGGGATGCTGACATTAGATAATGTTGTTAAGCATACAGGCCTGAGGACTGCCTAGGCCAGGGGTGGGAAAGACCCTTCTTTTGTGGGTTGTGGAGGACAGAGTCAGCCTCCCTGCCCGGAAATGGAACAAGGAAGGCCCAGGAAATCAGCCGATCGGTCTGGGAGAACGAACACCGTTATTTCGCCAACTGTGGGTTTATTTCTTCAACTTAGTGGATGTGTGCGGAGCCCACGAAGACCCAACGAGTCCACCGCCATCACCCCTGCTCAGAGCACCATCATCAAACCTGCCATCAACAGGCAACATCACAGACCCCATTTGAAGTTCTGCCCCTCCCCCGCCAGCCCCCGCCTACTCTGCTGAGAAAACCTAACCTTTCTTTTTCTTAAGAGGAAGGGTGGGGTGACCCGGGAGGTAGGAAAAGGGAGAGAAGAAAACGAGAAATTCCGTACGCACCCAGCCATCTTCCTCCCCTTCAAAAGCAGTCCCTATTTGGAAATGTTTGCTGCCCCTTCTTAAACAAGACAAGTGACCTCAGGGCTGGAGAAATAAAATCCCCTTCCTGTCTCCGCTCAACAGGTTCCCCGACAAGCGGCACTTCGGCCGCTATTTTTAGACCCAATAAATTCTGTTCTCTCTTTCTGTCTCGGAAATGTTCTTTACAGATTTGCCAAAGACTTTTATCTGGGCTCTGACTCCGTGACAATAACTTCGTGAATACAGAGTCCTCGCTGTGCCTTTGTTTGATGCTCTTGTCATTTTAGGGACATGCTCATAAAGCACGTCGAGCGTTTCTTCTTCCTCGGAGAGGAAGCTGCCTGCCCCTCATTGCTCAGAGTCTGAACTATGAACAGGAAGAGGAAATAGTACCACCAAACGGATTGTTAAAAAGAGGAGTAAATAAATAAAAGTGGGAGGAAAAGAACCAGGCAGGAGTCGCCTGGAACCCCTCCTCCAGGACAGTGTTTCTCCAAGTGGTTCAAAACCCTGATTTCCAGGTGACCATCCCTCCCCAGTCCCCTGAGATCTACCTACGTGGAATCCCCATGGGTGGGGGCATGACCCCACCTGTAACTGTCACGCCGTCACAGCACCCAGATTTGAGGACGATGCCAAAGTCTGTCCCTAATCCAACGCGGGGTTAGCTTTCACTTTGTTCCGACTCTGTTAGAGCGGGCAGCGGCACTGGCTGTACCAGGGTCACCTGAGATGGTGTCAGGGTGAAGATCAGAGGCCCCTCAAGCTTTCGAGAGACTGTGTCACTTTCCAGGCCCAACTTGCTTCTAAAAGCTGCCATCTGAGCGGGTGGATGGCCAGAACATGATGGCTTCCAAGCAAGACCAGAAGCGGACGGTGGCCTGTCCCACTGTTTGTCATCCGACATGGCCCAAGCACAGGCAGCCTTTCTTTGCCCCAGGTACGCATGATGTTGGCCCCCCAGCTACCACTCTGCAGCTGTCATCCACGTGCAGTCCTTTGCTAGGTTCCATGACAGGCACCACAGCACCACGACCCCCGAAGCCAGGATTTCCGCTTGACCCTTCCCCTTCCTTCCCTCCCTGTCCACATCGAAGACCTCAGCTGCTTTCCCTGCCATCAAAAGGTCTCCGGGTCGGTCTGCTTCCCCCTGACCCAGCCATCTGGTATACTGCCCTCGCCTTCTAGCTGGCCTTCTCGAAAACACCTATCACATCACATCGCATCACTGCCCTGCTTCC
The DNA here is from genome assembly GCF_022079265.1 of Lynx rufus. NCBI lineage: Eukaryota > Metazoa > Chordata > Mammalia > Carnivora > Felidae > Lynx > Lynx rufus. The sequence goes on along the minus strand of NW_025814867.1, from coordinate 5,671,752 downwards.
CAAAGCACTCAAATAAAGTGCAAACTCCCAGCATGCTTTATGCAGCCCAACACAGTCTGTTCTTTGTCTACTTCTCTGGGCTTTTCTGCTACATTATCTCATTCGGTTCTCCTAGCAAACCTCTCAGGGAGACATTAACCAAAGTTTATAGATGAGATTTGGGAGATTTGGCAAAGGGAAGTAATCTGCCCCGAGTTACACAGCCAACGATGTTGGAGCTGGAGTGGACACCTGCATCTTTCAGACACGAAGCCCATGTTCTTTCCACCTGCCCTCCTAGCTCACATTAACCAGATTCAGAAACAGAAAGATGGCAGGAAACCCCCACAGCTCCTTGCTCATGCATTTCCAAAGGTCACACCTGAGTTAATTCAGGGAGAGCAGAATTGTTGCACAGAGGACCACAGCCGGGGGTGGGGGAGAGGAAGAGCCAGAAAGAGGAGGGAAGAAGAGAAAATGAGGACAAGGAAACAAGAGATGCTGCAAGTGACATTTAAAACAGAATTACAAAACATAGCTGCAAAACTCCATCTGCTTTTGGCCAGAGCTCTGTTAAGTTCCTAATGCCAGAGGGCTGGGCTGACAATGAGTTTCCCCCTCCCCTAGAAGCTGCAGTCCCTGGTTACATCACCTCTCCAGGGACCTAGCAGACAGTGAATCAGCCGGTCACATGGGGAGGGCTCAGCAAAGACACTTTCCAACTGACATGTCCTGCACAAAGTTTCCTTCCCTCCCAGAGCAAAAGGGAAAGCCCTTCCCTCCAACCATGCTGATTTTTTTTCCATCTGCTTAATTTTTTTTTTTTTTTTATGCGGTGGAACATAAATTTACGTAACTAGATTTTCAGAAGGATTCCCTGCCTTTTACAAACACCAAGTACGGACACACGTTTTCTTAGCGAAATCCCACCCTCCCACATTGCTCAAACTCACACAGAAGAGCCAAACTTTTTCATACATATTTTTCATGAAAGTTTCCAGCATTCTACTCATACTGACTAGTGGTATGCTCCAACATTATTGGCTATGCAACTCGGGGCAGATTACTTCCCTTTGCCAAATCTCCCGAATCAGATGTTAGAGGAGCAAATTCGTATCTCTTACTCCTCTAACATTTGGATAGTACACCTACATTTGAAGTAAATAGTATGACTATGTATTTATTAATACCACCAATTTCCATGGCCTGCATTTTTCTCATTATATTGACAATTATTAGCACCTTTACTATTATTCCGTGTAAGCTGAGAATTATGTAAAAGCCCTCCGGGGAGAATTTACTTTTTTAAAAAAATGTTTGTAAGTGACTTCTTATTAACTGTAGATCCAATGAGGGAGCGAAGGGCAAGGGTGAATCCGATTCAAATCTAAAAGATGGGCTGAGAACCCACCATGTATGCCCCTGGGCTAGGAGCTACAGATGTGGAGGAAGGGGATATGATCAGGGCTTCCAAATAGCTCAGGGTCTGATAAGAGGGTTAGATATTCTCTAAATGGCTAAAATGCCAGGCAGAATACATTATGGTTCACAGAGAAGGTAGAGACTGCTATTTACCTAGCCGACACCATTCTCCCCTTCTCCCCTTTTACTGAACTTCAGTTTTATTCCAGCCTGCAAGGACGAGCTCAAGGGTGGCATTTCCCAATCGCCCCTGGGGGAAGAGGTGGTCAACAGGACGTAAGCAGAAACCATCATGTGAGGCTTCTATTAAGGGAGACAACTTTGCTGAGACATGTACTCTTTTCTCTTCCTCTTGTTTCTTATCTGGAATTTGGAGGCGATAATTAGAGCCGTAACGGCCACACGGGGTGATGAAGCAGCGTTGAGGCTGGAAGCCACGGTCTGAAGATGGCGGGACAGAAAAAGAGAAGAGTCCTGGCACCTTGACGGCCACGAAGTACCATTCCAATCTCGAACGTCTTTCGCGTGAGAGCAATAAACCTGCATCTTATAAACTTCCTACTGGGATTTTCTGCTACCTGCGACTGGCCTGGCCGAAAAGAGTAGCCACCAGGAGAGGAATCAAGAGGAGGGTGGGTAGTGAGAGTGTTTCCCTGGGGCTGCAGGCCCTGCTGACAGGCCGCTGCTCAGAGACCAGAGGACAGGTTCGCAGAACTTCTCTTGGGAAGGACAGGAGAGTACATGATGAGGGAGGGGACAGTGAGGCAGGGGCAAGCAGCTTGCTCTTATTAGGATCGAACTTCCACTCATCAGTTACAAAGCACCCAAGACAGCCTTCCTTCTCCCCTCTCTTTCTGCTTGTTCCCCCTTCACGGCTCTAGGTGACTTTACATGGCCACAGACGACTGAGCCTCAAGAGCAATGGGGAGGAAATCTTGGGACTTCCTTCTTACCTTCCTTTCTCCCTCCCACCTCCATGAGGCTTTTCCTGCAGCTCTCTCAGGGACCTGGGCATGGAAATAAGTGGGGACATGCCAGGAAGAAATATTCTTGTGATTATGGATCATGGAAGGTAGGTTTCTCTCGTCTCTCAAAGGACAAAAGGATGCTCGACAAAATCCCTGATCCCACGTGAATCCAAATCAGAGTGGTGGACTACTGCCTAGGAAGTTGGTCTCTGTTGTCCACACTGGCAGATGCACCAAACAAGGCTGAGAAGTCAAGGGCCACATAAAAGGGAGGCACTTCGCAAGGGCACTCCAACACAAGACTGAAGAGGGGACAGCTGCAATCTTCTTTGAAAATTCATCCAAGAGTAGACCAGCCTTGGGACGTCTGGGCAGCTCAGTCGGTTGAGGATCTGACTCTTGATCTCGGCTCAGGTCATGATCCCAGGGTTGTGGGACTGGGCCCCGTGTCGCGCTCCATGGTGAGTGTGGAGCCTGCTTGAGATTCTCTGTCTCTCCCTCTGCCCCTCCCCGACTCTCTCAAATAAGAAAGTAAGTAGACCAGCCTTTACATTTCCCACCAAAAAGCAGCAGGTCGTGCCACGTCCCTCTGAGGATGCAGGAGGTAAGCTTTCCCACGCCCTAATGCCAGCTCGTAAGACACATAAATGTTTATGAAATGAGCTCATTTCCCAGCAATGAATTAAAATTTAGCAACACCAAGCAAGACACTTAAAAGTTCCACAATCTAACTTTATTGTTTCCCCAAATGCAAGTTTTTATTTTTATTTATTTATTTTGTAAGAGAGGAAGTGCACAGGAGAGGGGCAGAGAGAGAGAGAGAGAGACAGAGAGAGAGACAGAGAGAGAGAATCCCAAGCAGGCTCTGCACTGTCAGCACAGAGCCCAACACGGAGCTTGAACTCACGAACTGCAAGATCATGACCTGAGTCGAAATCAAGAGCCAGACACTTAATTGACTGAGCTACCCAGGCGCCCCCCCCGAATGCAAGTTTTGAAAGAACAAAAGGAAAAGGAGACAAAATATCTCCCCACACTGAACATTTCTTCCACCTTTTAGATGCATCCCATCCCCCCAAAAGAATTCTTTTCAGAACTAAAAATACCACACTTCCATCTCTCCCTCACTGGGAGCCATGTTTGGGCTTGAGATTAAATAGCAAGAATTCTTTAAAACTACATTATTTTTAAAAACGTAAATAATGACCAAGGGGAAAAGAATCTCACGTTTTTCCAATACAACAAAAAGATGACAGCTCGAGATAATTCTGAAGGCCTCCAGGAGGAAAGACCAATATGAGAATCATTTCGGGCCCTATTTATACCCCATGCGACACTCACTGCTGAATAAAAATGTGTTTATGTTTCCACAAGTCTACTTAGATTTCACATGTTGTACTCACTTAGCCATTGCCACACAGGAAGAAGTTACAAAGCTTCACAGCGGATGTAGAAATAGAAAGCTTTATTAATCGCCCCTCTTGTACTACAATCTCATTTAAAACAGAACTAAAACAGGAGAATTAAGAGAATCTTCTAGTGTACAAGAATTGGGGGGGGGAGCTGATTACTCCAAAATTAGGCCACTGAAAAGGGTTTTTAACCTTTCTAGCCACATCTGTGCCATTTTTCAGGCCTTTTATAAGGGCACGTTAAATACGAAATGGCAGACAGGGCTGGAAAAAGCCGTTTGGATGATACACACAAGGCAGAGAGAGCTGGTTTCACTGCTGGTCCGGGGGCTCAGTGCGGCCACATTTTATGGGTCTCCAGGGAGCCCCAAGTCCACCCTACAGTCAAGTAAAAGGACTCTCTGACTTGCCTCTGAAGGACACGTAAAAGTCCGCCGTCCCCACAGCCGTCGGCCATGAGGGCGTGAACAGCACCCTTGGCACAGATGAGGCCGAAGTCATCGTTTGGTTTTTATGATTAGAGTCACTCCATGTCCAGCCAGATGTTTTGTACTCAAGAAAACCAAAACAATGAATTGAGGCTCAAGGCATTCCCACCCAGGAAGGGATGGGCAGTGAGGCTCGGCCTGTGCAACTCGAGACACGGGGGAGCCCCTCACCCACGGGACGCCGTGACGGGCGGCACCACGGCAAGCCAACGGCCTCCCTGGACGTGGCCCTCACCGGCCTGCTCTTCCCATGCCTGTGGCCAGCTTCCGCGGCTCAGAGAACAGAGCTCGGAGACCGCGCTGCCCCAGGATGCGGTCCTGAGACTCGGGGGCCAGCCTCGGGCAGCCCGGATCTCAAGGCACCCCAGCAGTGCCTGGCTTCTGAGCTCCAGCCCTCCAACTTGACTCTCTAGTTCCTGCTTCGCGATCTTGAAACGAGAGCTGTGGCCAGGGATGCCTGCTTGGCTGTGGCTCCCACCAGCACCCTGCCACGAGCCGGGGAGTCTTTCGCTATTTTTTCGCACCTGGACTTCTCCAGCAGGACAGGGAGACGATCCTCACGGGAACTTCTCTTGAGCCCCCTCACGCTGGACCGAAATTTCTCGTAACCACATGGAGATCTCAACACTTAGGTGTAATTTTTATCGAAAGCTTGCTTTCTCTTATTAAAAGGAAGAACTCAAGAGTTCCTATTCACAGGAAGTGCACTGCAGGAAGGTTATGAGTGTTTCTATTAAAAGACATTAAGAGGTTGCATCAGGGCGCCCGGGTGGCTCAGTCGGTTAAGCATCTGACTTTGGCTCAGGTCACGATCTTGCAGTTCATGAACATGAGCCCCGCTTCTCCTTCTCTCTCTCTGCCCCTTGCGGGATTCTCTCCCCTCCCCCGCCCCCGTTCTCTCTCTGTCCCTCACCCACTTGCCCCCACCCCCACCAAAAAAAAAAAAAAAAAGACATTAAGAGGTTGCCCCAGCCACGGCCAATTTCACACTTTTCTCCCCTCTGCTTCCCCAGCCCTGCGTGCCCACCAGAGAAGGGCTCCATCACACCATCATACGTCGTCCCCTGGGAGGATGAGGTCCTTGAGGACAAGGACGTGGCTGGTCAGAGACCAGCAGGAGCCTCAATAGTATGCAGGGCAGGTGCTCCACAAACAGCAGCAGAATTAAAGCCACGGGAGGGCCTGCTGGCTCTGGGCAGTGGGCCTCCCCCAGGGTCGCGGCTAACCCTTTCGCCACTTCTGAGACACCTTTGTTCCAAAAGAGTCCTTTTTCTTGACTCCAGGCTTTGTTTCTTGAGATTTTCGGATGGTCTAAAATTAGCCACCCCCCAACTCAGTTATGAAAACCTTGACATTTTATGAAGTGAAACAATCCCTTGGCTTTAATGACTTGCTCCACAGTGTTCCACGCACCTTCCAGATAGCCCCACTTCCGGTGGGCAGATACCCAAGGGGCACGATTATCCGCGCAGCTGTGCTTTGTCAGCCGGGTCACAGAGCCCACGCTCTACCAGGATGGCCTGGACGCTGCATGAAACAGCCCAGCCCCAGCGTCCAGGCTCTGGGGTCAAATAAACTGGGCTTGGGGCCCGTCTCGTTGCTTTCTGCTTCTAAGAGCACGGGCTGAATCACTCGCCTCTGTTTCCTCGTGAGTACAGTGGGGATGATGACAGCAGGTACTTCATGGGACTGAGGTAAAGATTAGCAGACAGCTGGGTGTAGCGAGCATTCAATAAACAGCAGCCATCAACACCGAGGTTGTTGTTACGACACTCGCTACATTTTACTCTTAAATAGGAGACAGCAGATACCGCCAAATAAAGTAACAGCCTGAACAAAACACTAGCAGGTGTGAGGCTGGCGGCTTATGTTGTATAACACCTGCTAAAGGCCCACCGGTCCCGTGGGGAGCCCCTCCTCCCCAGAGTGCTCTGAGCCACCCCTATGTGGGCAGACGGGATAATCCGGAATCTGTCACTGAAAACCAGGAACACATGAGGGTGAGCCACAACAGAGGCACGGGCCATGGGTGTTCCGGGCGACAGCAGTCTGTGGCTGCCCGAGCTGCCTCACCAGCAGGACCCTCCCCGGCGGGTGCCATCCTTTTACCACCAAATGTCACACGTGCAGTCGCCACCCACTCCCACCTCTGTTAGCCCTCACTCAGGGGTCCCTTCAGGGAAGCGCCTTCCAAGGAAACAGACTCTGTATACAGGTCAAAAAGACGATTCCAAGGCAAAGTTCTGGGAAAATTCCAGAAGGAGCTCTGTAAATCTGGACCAGGTGCCGACGTGGACCGTTCTGCCATGTGACCTCAGAGCTGCCCCACCAGGAAGGATGGAACGGCCCCACCCAGGGAGAACTCTCCTCTGCAGGGGAGAAACGCAGCTGAAAAGCCTGGGACCTCAGGAGCTTTGCACAGCTAAGAGTCCCCCTCTGATGAGAAATGGCACTGAAACATCAGGGACCCTCCCAAAGGCGCAATAAGAAAGCAACTCTGGGGCTAAGAGACAAATCAGGAAGTTTAGGAAAAGGTAACCATATCCCAGTGGGAGTTCAACGGCTTTCTAGCTTATTGGTTAAAGCCTGGAGTTTTAATTTTAGGTTGGATCTTGATGTAACAATCCTTGGCCGCAAGAGCTGGAGGAATATGGAATAACAGGAAAGAATAATAGGAAAAAATCCGCAAAGGTGACTCTTGGGACTGATACTTTATTACACCACACTTGATCCTAACCCAAAGGTCAAGACGCAACAGCAGTTTACTCTCTACTTAACCTGGAGCGTCTCCAACCATTATTTAAAGTGAGACCTTCTAAGGATACGAAGATGTTCTTTTGGTGGAGAGTGGCAAATGAAAAGGAAATACACTATTAACAGTCTTAAAAGAGAGACCTACCCTACGAAGAATACCAGGACCAAAAATAAACCTCACACAAATGTTAAATAAACTTCGACAAGCACTCTTGTCCTGGTCACGATTTTTTTTTTCTTCCCATCTGACTTAAATATAAGTGAGACAGGATGCTGATGGAGATGAACTTTTCGCTTTTTTACACAGTAAATGGAACTCTACAGGTCCTGTGCTGGATATAAATAAATCTTAAAATGGTCTCCAAGAAGGTCAAATTTTCAACAGGATGAGTCTATTCTACAGAGCCCAGGGTCTCCTTTGAGAAGTGATTATTTGGAAGCCCTGCTCACTCTGCTTGGCTCCAAGATAATCTGAACAAACATGTGTGGGGTGGATGCCTCCCTTTCTTCCTCTACTCCCCACCTCACTATGTCCAAACTGACCTGACCCTGACCTTGCACTCCGGATCCTCATCAAGGGTTCCCTAGGCCTAGAACCTATCCGCTCATGTTCTCTGCTGTCAATGTTTAAAAAAAAAAAAAGGATTTACTTCCTTCAATCATCTGCTTTTCTATAATGTGACCTTGACACTCCTCCCACTGAGTGACAAGGTCAAGGTCTACGTGCCTCCCCTTTGAGCTTGGGCAGATGACAAACATCCCGTGCATTTGCCCTCTGCCGTCCTGTGGCTCCAGCTAGGAATACCACCCCCCCCATGTGGGGAGGAAACCCAGATCAGCACACACGCAGAGAGAACACGTTGAGAGGCCACGTGTAGGTGTTCTGGCCAACAGCCCATCTGAGGTCCCCGCCCCAGCCAAGCAGCTGCCACGCACGTGAGGGAAGATGCCCCAGATGATACCAGCCCCAACACAGGCATCTCCCCCACGGAGGCCCCAAATATCATGGAACTCTGAGAGCCACCCCACTGTGCCCAATCTGAATGACCCACACATGATCCATGAGCGAAATAAAATGGTTGTTTCACACCCTCAGGTTTGTTACAGAGCGAGAATCACCTGGATATCATCCCTCCATGAACAGAATCACAAACGTGCACGAGAGCCCAAAGTAACACACGAGCCAGGGGTTACACACGCTGGGAAGAGAGTGATCCCAGAGGCACGAGAGGAGGCTGAGAGTCTGGCTGTCGCCATCCACCTGTGGGGCCTGAGCCAGCCACTTCTCCGAGGTCGTTATCGTACAAACTATGTAACGGGGCTGACACAACCTAGTAAGACCACCGTAAGAAGTAAATGAAACACCGCATACAAAGACCCTCTGAAGGGAGTCAAGTGGGAGGCATTATTATCACCGCCACATGCGAGGTCTTACGATCTCATATACATCTTCATTTTAGACTTCGTTTTATGAATTTCATGGCTCCGTAACACTGGTCAAAGCCTACTGGAAAGGTCAAACGAGAGACAGTGATGAAGGGAGCAGCAGTAAAAGCTTAGGTGAGGCGGAAAGGCTTTTATAACTGTACCCTTTCCCTCCCTCCAGCTGACGTTCTCTACAATGCCCACTGACTGCTTCTATAAAACATAGTTTTGGCTAGGTAGGAAAACTGAGAATTCCATTCCTAAAAATATACATACACAAACGGCATACTTTACAGGCCTTTGGGCGGCTTAAGTCTTACAAGAATAATAACGAAAGCACGTTGACTCTTTTCAAAGTGCCGTTCTAACGGCACGGCATTACTTTATATAGCGTTTACAGCAATACTATTAGTCTCCAGTATTATCTCAATTTATAGGTGAGGAAACTGAGGCACAGGGAGGTCACACCAAACAGGGTTAAGTGGCAAAGCCGGAATTCAAACATGAGGCAGTCTGAATGAAGCAAGGCCAGGCTTTCACCCACTGCGCCGTCGGGCTTCCCTACAGCCATTTTCCTGAGGGACAGATGTGAACCTCACATTAGGTTCATCTCTTCCCCAGTTACTGGCAACTTAAAAAGTGCTGTTCTGGGGCGCCTGGGTGGCTCAGTCGGTTAAGCGTCCGACTTCAGCTCAGGTCACGATCTTGCGGTCCGTGAGTTCAAGCCCCGCGTCGGGCTCTGGGCTGATGGCTCAGAGCCTGGAGCCTGCTTCCGATTCTGTGTCTCCCTCTCTCTCTGCCCCTCCCCCGTTCATGCTCTGTCTCTCTGTCTCAAAAATAAAAACAAACAAACAAACAAACAAAAAAGTGCTGTTAATGGTGTTCCGCCACTGCAGCTCCCCTGAAGAGGGAATGACAGAAAGTACTTTTATCGGAACACAGCGAAGACAGGTTGTTTGCTCCGTCTCCAATGGACTCAGGGCCTGAATCACATGTTCACATCCTCAGAGCCCGTGGACGTGACTACAAAGCAGGACCCAGCAGGTCCCAGCTGAATATCAGGGGGCCACGTCACGTGGCAGGGACCCTGGAGAAATCCAGACGCAGAACTGAATGGGTGACCGAAATAATCTACAAAACCCCAGGACCCACGTGGCAGGTTGTTCAGCTCTCTCCTCGAACTAAAAATGCATTTCAGGGGCGCCTAGGTGGCGCAGTCGGTTAAGCGTCCGACTTCAGCCAGGTCACGATCTCGCGGTCCGTGAGTTCGAGCCCCGCGTCGGGCTCTGGGCTGATGGCTCGGAGCCTGGAGCCTGTTTCCGATTCTGTGTCTCCCTCTCTCTCTGCCCCTCCCCCGTTCATGCTCTGTCTCTGTCCCAAAAAGAAATAAACGTTGAAAAAAAAAAAATTTAAAAAAAAAATAAAATAAAAAAAATAAAAATGCAGTTTCACAAGCCGCCCTTCAGAATTTCTGAGACTGAAGGACAGAACGAAACGAAGACTGGCGGGTCTTCCGATGGTGAGCCAGGACTATGACGGGAAGCTCCCGTCACCTCCCAGCACCAGATGTCTACTTGGCTTCCTAGAGTCTAGAAGTAGAAAGCAGGTCCCCTCCCCAGGATCCAGACCTCTTCCGTCGTCTACGTCAGTGGTCCCGGACCAGGGCATCAACATCTCCAGGAAGTGGTTAGAAATGCATGTTCCCGGCTCCCCCCTGAATCCGAAACCTGAGGGTGGGGCCCAGCAACCTGTGTTTGAACAAGTCCTCCAGGTGATTCTGATACCTGCTAAAATTTGAGAACCACTCGTCCCACCCGAGAGCCGAGGACCTGAGCTACGGGACCACAAGAAGACTCTAATCCCGTCTGGTCCGAGCCCCGGCCCCACCCCTGGCCGGCGTCTAGGTAGTGCTCCTAGCTCCTGAATCACCTCACACCAGGGCCCTTCCTGAGTCTGCTAGGCAGCCCGGTGGGACAAGCGCAGCCTTCTAATCCAATGGTCTTGATCTTGATCAATTCCCATCTCAGTCATTAAACCCAAACCACGGGCGACCTGGATGCAGTACTGAGACCCCTGAGCACAGCTCAGACCTCGCATGCTTCCCCAAGCTCTGAAACAACTCATGTGCCTGATACACTGCCTCCAGCCGACCCCTGCCCTGGGCTGATCCTTGGCCAGGAAACAGCCGCCCCGGGCACTCGGGATTGCTGTGCATCCCCTCTGCCCTTAGCCAATGCCTTTGAGGACATGATTCCCAGCAGCCAACTTTCCCAGGGTCTGTGCATGAGGCTTGTTCTCCTGTTGCAAATCATCACATCCGTATGAACAGCCAATGTGTTTGACAGAAAGTCAGTAAGTTCTTACCATCAAACTATTATTTACAAATCAAGTTTGATGAAGTGATCGCCGTCCACAGTGGTTCGACTTTGAAGTTAAGAAAAAACGGTTTATGTTGTAGGTAATATAATTTACAAGAAGTCCACATTCCCTTCTCAGAAAAAGTGGGTCACACGTTTCTGGCCTGGAGAGCCCCGGTGTCTTGGGAAATTGGAGAGTGGTGGGCCTAATATCTAGCCCACTGCTGCTGGACACACTCGTATCATGCAATCCAAGCAGCTCCACGGGAGCCCTGATTTGAATTCCTGGACCAGGGTTTTTAATTTCCATCCACCGCTCACCAGGAGGTTCTCATCACCTGGCTTCTCATCCAACACTACGTTTGGACTGTTGTTTTCTTCCCTAATGTTTTCTCATCTCTCTCCTCTCCACAGCTGCTCCATTCCACTCTTATTTCCCTTCTGCAATTAAAAAGTATTCAAATAAGGGGGGTCTGGTGGCTCAGCCAGTTGAGTGTCTGACTCTTGGTTTGGGCTCAGGACACGCTCTCACGGTTCGTGAGTTCGAGCCCCGTGTCGGGCTCCGTGCTGACGGTGTGGAGTCTGCTTGGAATTCTCTCTCTCCCTCTCTCTCTGACCCTCCCCCACTTGTGTTCTCTCTCTCTCTCTCTCTCAAAATAAATAAACACGTTTTTTAAAAAAAAGTATTAAAATAAGAACCCCTATTTTCAGGAACCGAAGGAAGGAAGTTGTCAAACGGTGAGTCTGCCTTGGTGGCAGCTGTCCTCCCCAGTCCTCACCCAGGTCCGCGACAGAGGCAGATCCTCCTGCTCTGGGAATCACACAGGTTCCCCGATCGGGCTTCCGATGAAATATCCCAAAGTGGGTCTGAGAGGTGATACCAAGGGGCAACCGAACAGGAAAAGATGGGTACTTCCAGAGCCTCCGTGTGGTTCAGAAGACATTTGTACAACAGTCTGCTCCCCAAACTGCTCACTGCAACTCATAGCTGTGCTATCCCCCCACCCCTGTCCCAAAGGGTCCCACCCGGCAGAGATCCAGTCTGTGAATCTTTGGGGCACTCAACACGTAAGAGTAGCCCACAGGAAGCTGCCAAACCCTTGAGAGGTGCATCCTGTGCGTCTCTGCCGCACTCTTGAGAAGGAGGTCAGCCAAGGCCAAGGGTAGCCAAGCCCAGCGAAGAAATGCTGGGACTCTGGGGGATCAAGGCAGCTGCTTCAGGACAGGGCAAAATTGCTGGCCGACCCCACTTTGAGGGAGCTAATTTCTCACAATTACATGATCCTCAGATGGTTTTAAAGCTCTCACTGGCATGACTCAATAGTACAATTCTCAAAGCTGTCAGCAGGACTGACATTGGTCATCCGCATCAGGCGGTGGCCAATTCTGATCTCGCTTGATGTGCAGCCACTACTTTACCCCCTGGAACCTACAATCTGTCACACCAAGGTTTCTTGACATCTCCCATGCATATACAAAGGCCATGCCACAGGACCTTTGCATGTGCTGTGTCCTCTCCCTAGGATGTCTTCACTTCCCTCGATTCTACCCCCAACTCCTCTTCAACCCAGCCAACTTCAACCCATCTTCTGTGGTCTAGCTCTTCTCTCAAACTTGCACCCTCCCAGCCTCGTAGATAATTGTAGAACTACTTCCCTGAGTCTGTCAGTACCTCACACCCACATGTATCGGGGCACTTAGTTACATTCGAGTTGTGTATCTGTATCCGTTTTCCCCACCGTATGCTGCCCAGACTCACAATGTGTTCATCTCTGTACCTCAAGGTCTAGACACTGCCTGCTAAGTAGCGTGTCAGGATTTAACTCACACGAACTAAGTAGACCACAGCCCAGGAAGTTAATCACTTTGGCAACTATATCGACGTGCAGTGAAACTTGATTCATAGTCTAATCAATGTTAGTTGCAAACTCTGCCAAGGCAATTGGGAGAATGACAGGATTTTCAAGGGGTAATAAGACACTCGAGGAGCATCTGGTCCAAGCTCCCTCTCAGTGCTGGGGACGGGGATCCTAAAGCTCATGTTTGAGCATCTCTTCTGATGAGAAACTCACTACCTCATAAGGCAGTCAATCCCAAAGAATAAGCTGGATCAGCCACAAGCCACAGGGGATCAACACAGGGAGCCTACCTGGTCCAGATCCCGTTTCTCTGAGGCCAAGCTTTGCTGAGGACTGGCTAACCCACCCCAGGATCCCAGGCACTTACGTCACCAAAGCAGAGACAAAGTAGGCAGCTCAAATACTGGGCTGCAAATACATTCCTAGTCTTGAGCTGGGTACTCTTTCCAAAAAAAAAAAAAAAAAAAAAAAAATTATGGTATTATACTAATGCCAATGTCCTAGTTTGATGATGTGCTACAGATAGGTAAGATGTCATCAGTGCACAAAGGGTACACAAGAACTTCCGATATGCCATTTTTGTAATTTGTTATGAGTCCAACTATTTCAAAATTTAAAACAGATTAAAAATACATTTTAAGAAGCTATTAAATTAGAAATAAATTTTATACACACACACACACACACACATGCACACACACACAGGAATATGAGAGGCAGGGTCACTGCCTTGAGGGTATGTGCCTGTAATGGAATGCTCTGTGAATGGACTGCTTTCTCTGAGGTCCTTACCATCTGTAAGGTAAGGCACATTCCATGATCTCCATGGCCTTGTCCTCTCACCCACCGCTTTATAGGCATCTTGAGACCAGAGAAGTCCCATCAGTTTATCTGCCAGTCCCCCTAACGCCACCCCACCCCAGGACTATCCACAATACGAGGCACGTCCCTATTTGCATTAGCCGACCCGGCCTTTACCCAGGCTTCCCCAGTCCCGGGAATACCCAGGTCTCCAGGAGGCCCCAGAAGGGAAAGTAAATGAACCATAAGGGGCACCGGCTATGAGCTAAGCAACCCCCTGGGGTGCTCTGCACACGTTACCTCCGTTAATCCCCACTATAATCCCATGTTGTGTCCATTCCATAGAGAAGGAAAACTGGGGGCCCAGGAGGTGGGAAATGTGCCTGAGGTCACCAGGCCAGGGAGTGCGGAGGAGGAAGTCACACAACAGTTTGGTCCTCACTCACCGATAACTCACTGAAGGACGGCCGCTGACCCATTGGGCAGGTTGACACAAGCCCAAGACGCAGCCCGTTTTGTTCAAACCCTTGACCTTCGCTCGTGCCTCGAATCCCAATACCCGTCTCCACTCCTCTGCAGGGTTGGTCTTTTGGAATGTCCATTAATCCTGTGGGCTTCTTTTAGCCACTTTCCCCTCATTAAGTCTGGGTGGGGACGGGTGTGGCTGAAGCTCTGACCCTTCAGCCAAAGCCCGAGGGCCCCCGGCCAGCATGATGTTTGCACTCAAAGGCATTCAACAGATGCCTGTTGGAGTAAAGGGACAAATATATGTCCATCTGGGTGATGTGTCACAAGTTTTAAAAAGACACCCACTCATCCAGTGGCTGCTTCCTCTGGTCATAAATCAGTAAAAATCTAATGATGGGGAGAGGAAAGAGGATCACATTTTCTTCCATTAAGACCAGCAATCAATCAAGCCTGCTGAAAGCCCAGCTAAATTTAGCATGAGATATGGGCTTTCAGAAAATCTTCCACAGTGTAGGAGGCCACTAAAAATATAGCAAAACAATGAAGTCACCACAGGATTGATGGACACGTATAAAGGGTGAGGGCCCGAGAGATTGGTACAAGGGCCTGCCATACCTTTAAACAGGTCTTATCGATGAGAAGGACCTAGAAAAAAATCTCTAGATGTGAAATATCACTAAGTTCTTCTATTATTAAAACGTGTGGGTAGGAAGGGTAACCGTGTGGATAGGAAGAAAGGGAATAGGAAGGTGCAAAGCCAAATTACTTAGAGAAAACAAATCTACAACGTAGCAAAGTCTTCTAAAGTTCAGGAGAGAAAAGCATTCTCCGGTCAAGTGGTCAGGTGCGTTGGGGAAATGCTGAAGACTGCATCCCCCTTGTGCATGAGCTTCCAAAGCTCTAGGAGATCCGGGACTAAACAAACCTGTCCAATGTTAAATGCGGTATTTTCCAATATTTATCTGAATACAAAACTTTACTTTTGTTATTGACATAAACCCTGCTACCATCCCATGCGGAGAAAAAAACCCCAGCTCTGGGAAACGCTGGTATCAAAGATAATATTCTTTAAGCTGTCGATGTGATTTAAACAGGGATCTGGGGTGTCGCCAAAGACTCTTCCATAAAAATGATCAGCCGCCACTTTGCTGCTGACCCACAGGATGGCAAAAACAGAGGGGTGGTCCGACAAGGTGTGAGAAACCAAGCCAAGCCCAGCGTCTTCTACATGCAAGGCAGGACTTCCAGATGGATGGGCAGAGGAAGAGGACAGCAGCTCTAGTGACCAAAGCCAACAAAGGTGGGATGGTAAGTGGCTAGACCCGGCAAAGCCACGGATAAGAATTTATTCTCCAGGAAGAACAAGCAGGCGCCCAAAGACATGCACTGCGGCTTGACAGTAACGGGGCAAATGAGGAGGAAGCGAAACCTTTAACAGCAGTAGATGGGACAACCAGAACGGGGAGGCGGGCTTCTCCATCCACTGACGCCCTAGCTCCGGGCTAAGCAGTGTCAGCTGAGCACTGCCCACACCAGCACCCCGAGAAAGGCTGGCCGAAGGTTCAGTGCTTCCGCCCAAGACGCAGCCATGACAACCCCTACTTTGGCAGGGGGAGGTGGAGAGCTACTGGCCCCCCACTCGGAAGCCATACTTGAAATGGAGCACCTCTCAGGTAACTGTTTTTCAAGCTTTCAGGCCCCATGGTCTGACAGGTATTATTGACTTACAATTGCAATCAAACGGAATATTTTTATTCACACCTGTTTTACGATATCCTGGACGACACGCAGAAATGAACTCGAAACAGATCGCTGACTTAAACTGTGAACGCTAACACTATAAACTTCTAGCAGCCTCTCTTGGGCATATGTTCATCTTGGACATAGCCCGGCTTCTAACATTCAGTGAACGTTTACTGAATGATTAGTCGATGTCAACGACTCTGCTTAGCGCTGGATACACGGTGAGAACGAGACAGTCCCTGATGCCAAATGTCTTATCTTTTAGGAGCTTGTTATGGCTTTGTCGTTAATAAAATGATCCCCAGCTTCTTGGAATCCGTGTCTATTCCTTGCCAGCACTACCTTGGTCCTAACGTAGCTTTATGGAACTTTTGGGCTCATTAACTGACGAGGTATATCATCTGCTACATGCTGACATTTTCTTACCAAGAGGATGGGAAGGAGGACATCCAGCCTGGGGAAGTCTAGGGTGAACGCGGAAAAACTGTCAGGTTCCCGAGAGCCTAACAGATGAGCATCACTGTTAAATCCAACCATCCCAGACTCCAATGTGCTCGAAGAGTCGAGCCAGCCAGGACACCAGGTGAGAGGATGTCAACCAGTCGGAGGGAGCTGGCTAACAGGAAGGAACTGGCCCATCCATTTAACCCCCTTTTTACAGCATCTTCCCCATACTCTTGTGGACACACAGAAATAGGGCTGCTTTGAATTTCTTCTCCTTCACTTCTTTCCCTGGTAGCGGGGTGGGGAGCACAGATTGGCTGAAGGTTGGATACGAAGGAAGAAAAGAATAAAAACGAAGGCTGGGTATCTCACCAGTGGAATATCAAACTGGACACCCAAAGGAACAGGGGACACTGAGCTCCTGAGGGGAGGAGGAAGTGGGGGACTGGGGAGATAGACAAATGCCTGTGACTGCTCAGGCACAGAACTAGGAGAAGGGGCGAGATCACACAGAGGTAGCCCCTGGTCCGGTTCAAGGAAGGACTTTTGGGTGATCTGCACCACCGAGAGCTGGATGGGCTGCCGAACCCACCGGAATCCTCCCACAACCAGGGTGGCCGCCCCCCCACCCCCACCCCACGCTCTATTCATGGCTCTCTGCTCTGGGAACAGGGGAAACCCCCCAGCACGGCAGCTGGAGGCCGAGGAGAAGGCCGGCCAGAGCTGCGTTTCCCAGGCATTCCACACGGGTGGAGAGCATTATTTGTGGCACACAGGAAACGATTACGGTCTGACTTCAACACCGGAAGCACCTCTAACCAGTCATAGTGTTGGCTCACTTCATCCACCTTTCGTGCCCTCCAGGGCCTCTGAGCGTTAACAGGGCTGACAGATGAGTCCCTCCCTGGGAGGTCTGTCTTTGCGCCACGGGTGAGAGCACGGTCACCGGAAACGTGGGCCTCTCCAGCCCCAAGTGCTTCTTGACCCATGGCCTCCGGTGTGACCCCAGGAAGCCTGACCTGATGTCGGTAAAAGCTAAGCGGCCCGGGGTCACCTGCAAGCTAGGTGACCACCCCAGCAGACAGCGATGATGCTGACACTGTCACAGCCGGATGGCAATCAGGGGGCCTCCCACAGGCTTTCTGAAACGCTGGGAAGATTTCACAGTCCCTCACCACCATGTTTATAGCTCCTTGGGCTGCAGAAACTCCAGCTCCGGAAACTGAGAAGCCTGCTCCCTATCTGAAGCATAAGGACAACCTTTAGAGCACTAAAGTCCTCCTCGGAACCTCAGGTGATAGAAGCTGTACTCTGTTGGTTGGTTAAGGAAACGAGCGTTTCAAAAACCTAGTACAAAAAAACGAATGTTTCATTAATAACGTTTCTACTGATTACATGCTGAAATGATAATATTTTGGATTTAAATCTTATTAAGATTAATGCGACCTGTTTAACTTTTTCAACACGGCAACTAAGAAAATTTACAATTACACGTGTGGCCTCCATTACATTTCTGTTGGGCAGCACCATTCTAGAGTTTCCACTCTGGGGACAACAACCCTTCCCGGACCAAAGTAAAAAAGCCACCACTGCCTTGCAGTCACGCCTGCACAACTCCCTAGCACCTAAATCAACTTCTTGCCACTAGGCAACCCAGCAAGCCATGGAACTGACTTTCTCCCCAGGGCAATAGCTCGGTGTGGTTTTCTTAAAGACAGCATAGCCTTGGACCATTTCCTGAAATTGGGTCCCTCCCTCATTCCTTCCGAGCCGGGTTAGGTAATCTGGGAAGGGATGTAGGGTAGCGTTCACATGTGATTCCACAATCACCATCCGGTGGGCCTTTGGTATTACACAATTACAAAGCAAAATTACCAGGGGCTAAAAAGAGGCAATGAGGGCACCTGCCTGGAAATGCCGGCTCAATGGATTCACAGAACACTCCTATGAATGCATTTGCACGTTTCTCGTGTGCTGAGTTTAGCTCACTGCAAGCAAGGTCTCACTTTATGTTTACACTGACACTATGGGGTTAATACCTGGGCCCTGGATTTTCCCGGTATTACATTTATAGCCAAGAAGAGAGATTATCCAGAAAGAAACTCCTCTTTACTTTTAAATACATGACCCCAGAATGGTAATGTCGTATGTGGATGTGTTCATGCGGTTTCATCCAGCAAATTCTTTCCAGGATCAGAGAAGTTTGATCCATTACATCAGGGGGAAAAAAAAATAAACGTCTCCTTCGAACTTCAGCCCATGAACCCTACTCATCCTTTGAAACAGACAGTAAGGAAGAAATGATACTGGAACTTATTCATTTGACAAGCGTTTTGGGGGTCCTACTGGATATTAGGCATGGCTCAGAGTGACCATGCCCAGTGTTATAAGTTCCCTGCCCTTAAAAAGCTGACACTCTGATAAAGGAGACGAACAGTAAGTACCAACGTGTTACAGGCAAAAGTGTGTCCTTCCCAAACCCCTATGCTGAAGCCCCAGCCTTCGATGCCTCAAAACGTGGTCCTATTTGGAGAAAGGGTAATTAGTGGTAATTGAGGTCTTTAGCATTGGCCCTAACCCAGCATGACTGCTGTCCTTATAAGAGGAGGTGAGGAGGACACAGACAAGCACGGAGGGAGAAGCAAAGGAGGACACAAGGAGGAGGTGGCATCTGCGAGTCAAGGAGAAGGGCTTCGGAAGAAACCAGCCCTGCCCAAACCTTGATCTTGGACCTCCGGCCTCCAGAACTGCGGCTATAAATTCCTGTTGTTGAAGCCGCCCAGTCCGTGGGATTTTGATAGGACGGGGCCCGAGCAGGCCAGGACGCAAAATAACAAGCGGGAAGAAGGCCCAGCCCACCTGAGGGGTGGGGGTGTGGAGAGGAATCAAGGTGGTGGGCAGTTATTCTGGAGAGGGAGCCTCGCGGCTAGATCAGGAAAGGGATGGTTTGTGCAGGTGGGGGTGGTGGGAGGACAGCCACAAGGGTGAGCGTGAGGAGTGCGGGAGGCCCGGGTGGCCTGACGTACGGAGCCTCACTTCCAGAACGGATGTCCCCGCAGAGCAAGAGTTGTTTTGGAGGCAGGGGCCGTGTTGGACGGGGCTCCATCTGCGCGGGGCTCCACGGCGTCTGGCAGGTGCTCAACAAACGGAGTGGCCACAACAGGCCCACCTGGATGTAGGTCACCACACCGGTGATGCGCGTCGAAGCGAACTCAAAACGCAGCGTGGGGAGGAGAAGGGCAAAGCCGTCAGGTGGCCGAATAAGACCATGATCCGAATGCAGACGTGAGAACCCGAGCTTCTCAAGGGCGGGCCCCAGGGCTTTTCCGTCCCTGTTGCCCCCCACTCAGCCGCGCCTGGCACCCAAGACATACGTGTTGGTGGGCCGGATGCGTGAACCAGACTTCAAGGTCTTCGAAATATTCATTGACGTTTGTTTCTTACTTTTATTTATTTTTTCAGAGAGAGTGAGAGAGCATGCAAGCAGGGGAGAGGGACAGAGGGAGAGAGAGAGAATCTTAAGCAGGCTCCACACTCAGCACAGAGCCCGACATGGGGCTCCATCCCACGACCCTGGGATCATGACCTGAGTCGAAACCAAGAGTTAGACGCTCAACTAACTGAGCCACCCAGGTGCCCCCTGACATGCATGTTTTAAATGGCTGAGGCCAAAAACAGATTGGGAAGTCCAAAGAGAGGACGAGAACCTCCATTTCCCCAGGCCTCTCCCTTGCTCTGGGCTCACCGACCCACTCCGAGCCTCTCTCCTATCCTGGACAGACCACATCAGATGCGGACACGCATGTGCAGCCCTGAGTCAAGTTCTATGGCCAACATGGGAACCCAAGCACCGATGTGCCTGGAGACAGGCCTCCCAGAGCCAGGACCCTCTCTTCCTCAGACCGATCTGATGTCATCAGACAGCAATCGACACTTCTTATGGGCCCTGGTGCTATGATTACGTAATTGGTCCAAGGTCACAGAACTACTGAGCTGCCACATGGGATTGAAACCCAAGACCTGGCTGGTGAGCAGTTGCGAGGTCCTGAGTAAATCAAACACTCAAGTGTCAGATTCGTCAACTCTAAATTGGGATTTTATTTTGTCTATGTATATAGAATGACAATACAGGTAATTTTATGTATAATTTATCGCGCGTCATTAGGTTCTCATAAGGACTAAATGTACATGTAGAACACTTTGCGCAAATAGTCAACATTCAATAAAAATAGTTACTGTCACTGTTATCGTTGACTTTTTTTTTTTCGTTTTGCACAGCCCCAGTGCAGCATTTGAAAAAGAAGCAATTTCCTGTCACACAAAACTTGTGGGATGCGTCGGTAGACTTTACTTTGGGGTCCCCATTATTCCAAGTATAATGACGCAGGTCTACATCGGTCTTGTGAGAAGACCCCAAAAGCCAGGGGTCGGGCTTTCAGGGTGGGGGCTTCCCTGGCTGGCTGCGATGTGGGAGCACCCTTTCTACCACCCACACTCATTACATCCTCAAACACAGGGGTCACCAGGAGCCTGGTGTCCCACTGTAACCTGCAAGGGAGGAGAACGTGTATGACCACCATCTCTGTCAAATGCGGGAAGAACCCACACAATCTAAGTCGTCTCTCATTCTCTTTGCTCCCAGAGAGCCGACCCCAGGAAAACAGGAAGAAAGAAAAAGTCTTAAATTAATCTGCTTAATAAGAGCTTGTCCTTCAAGAAGTTCCTAGTCTCTGGGGAAGAGAAATGGATTTCTGACATGGCTGTACCCAAAACACTCCGGTGAAGTCAAACAGAACTGCCAAAAAAGTTATGCTCCGTAAGCTGACTGCTGACAATTCTGTCTTTCAAGCGACAGGCAGTGAGCGGACAGGGGACCCCGGCTCCCGCACCAGCCCTCCTATACGGGGCCCTCCCTCTGTTACCGCCAAGCATCCGCGTGACCCAGTGGGTCGCACAAGGTCGCAATGAAGCCAGAGTGTTACCAGCAGAACTACATTCCCTCCTCACTGATGGGGGGCTCTCCCACCAGCAGTGCGAGGGGAGAAGCTTCTGGCCCCTCTGAAGCCTTGTGATGCCCGGGAAACGGCCCAGCGACGGTCTTCATCCTACTCGACTTGTAACTCTTGGTACCTATTTGTTGCAGCTCCTTTCCTCGTAGAGTGCGGTCTGTGGACCAGCAGCACGGGGGTGACGGGGGAGCTTGGCAGAAATTCACCTCAGACCTGCTGCATCAGGCTCTGCACATGACACTTCGCACGGTCCCCAGGTGACCGGTGTGCACGCTGCACAGGGGCCCTGGGAAGCCGGCTCACAAAGGTAACTCGTCTTTCTAACTTGCTCCGTTCCGGATGAAGGAAGGTGCCAGTTATGCGACCATCTGCCCTCCTCTCTTCCCACATAGATTTCTCGTTTGGGCCACACTTTCTATTTCCTTCTCACCATCTCCTGCTAATCAGTAAAATCAAAAAATCCCCCAAACACCTAGGAAATGAGTCTTGATCCATTCCAGACAGAGTCATAGATGTATGGGCTAGAAAAGGAAAGAGGGGCTCAGTGCTAACTGGACCCCTACTATGGAGTCGATATTCTCCCGCCCATTTTCAGCCAAGGAAACTGAGGCTGAGCAATAAAGGTGAAGCAGGTTGCCCATGACCACGTGACCGATGAGACAGAGCTGCCCATCCTGGCTTGTGCCATGCGGGAAAGTGCTTCAGCTCCTGCGCTCACAAATGCTGAGTTCAGAAGGAATCACTCTACCCCATATCATCAGGACAGGCGACCTTTATAAACCACAAGGCAGTTTTGCAATCTGTCTCCAACTTTAAAATGCTCTTGCTTTGGACCCAGCAATTGTGTCTCTCTCCTCTATACTGCCACCGTTTATACAGTTTCAGGCCACAGAGAAGAAAACGGAGGGCATCAGATGCAAGATTGTGACACTCCTTCAGGAACATCCGATTTTCTCAGTTCTAATGCTCTTCCCCGCCCCTCGCGGTATATGGCCTATAGACACCGTGTGGATACAGGCACGTGTGTGTGCATGTGTATGTGTTTATGTGCGTGACTGCATACACGCTCCAAAAGGACCCTGGAAAGACAGACCAGAAGCTCAGGTTTTAATCAACATGTGTAAATACAAAGTGAAGCAGCCCAATGTAACTTCCAACCCAGCGATTTAAATTTCCATTTAGCTTACAAGGCTTGACTTGTAGGACCAACGTGTCCTGTGATGACTCCATGCCCTCTTGTCACAGAGTCTACAAGTTGCCCACCCAGGGTCCATCCCTCCTCCTCCCGTCATAACCAAACTTCAATACTGGCACTGGCCAATATGGTAGTTACTAGCCACATGTGATCACTTGAGTTTAAACTTGGGGTGAAAATTCAATTCCTCGGTGATACTAGCTACATTTCAAGTTCTCAGTAGTCGTATGTGGTTAGTGGCCACCATAAAGGACAGAACAGATAACAGCACATTTCCGTCTCAGAAAGTTCTACAGGACAGCAGAGCTCTCCACTGTTAGAGTGTGTAGGACGTCCAGCCACAACTGTCACCTCCCGACCTCCCTTAAGATACGGTCAGTGAGTTGTTAGAAGTCACTGGAGACTCTTCCAAGGGGCCTCAGCTCAGATGGAAAGAGCCTTTTGCCCTTCTCCCTTCGTGGAAAGCAGACACAGTAGCTAGAACTCAGCAGCCTTCCTGGTACCATGAGGAAAAGGTGCTCCTAATGCTTGAGGAGTGTCTTTGCTTCTTCTCTCTTCCCCTCACCTTGGTGACCTCTTCAAATCTCACGGCTTTGGGTACAATCTATCCGCTAATGACTCCCAAGTTTATACCTCCAACCCAGACCACCACTCAATCTGCAGGTTCATATACACACGTAGCCACTTCACCATCTAATGCGCCCTTCTAACTCAATGTGCCTAAATAGGAGCTCCAGATCTTTCCTTTACAACCTGGTCCACCGGCAACCTTTCCAATTCCAGTTGAAGACACCACCATTGGCAACTCCATGCTTCCAGTTACTCAGGCTGAAAATTTTGGAGTCAACTATGACATCTCATCCCCTGATACCTGACTATCAAAGCCTCAGGATCCACCTTCAACAGGAACGAGAATGCAACCACTTCTCCCCAGCTCCACTGCTATCACTCCAGGGGAGCCACCAAGCTTTCTTCCTGGATGCTTGAATAGTCCCCTAAACGTATCCCTGCTCCTATCTCATCTCCTATGGCCCATTTCAACATGGCAGCCAAAAGGGTCCTTTCAAAGTAAGAGCCCTTACTTCACAGTGGAAGGTAAGACCGCATCGCCGCTCTGCTCCCATGTATTCAGGGTAAACGCAAGTCCTCCCCATGGCCTGTGGGGCCCTCCGTGGTCTGCCCCATGCCCACCACTGCCACCCAGACTCCTCTCCTCCAATCCCACTCTCACACCAGCCCTCCGCCCCTCCTCAAACACGTCTCACACCCCAGGACCCTCTCTGAATGGTTCCTGCAGGAATCCATCTTGCCAGCTGCCTGCCTCCTCCCAGTCTCTGCCCAGATCCCACCTTCTCGGTAAGGTTGCCTTGACCTCCAGAACCCCAACCCCTCACTCCCAACCTGCTTCACCTTGCTCTATTTCTTTTCTTTTTCCATCGCCCTCATCACCTAACACGATTTAAATTACTCCTTTATAATACTTATTGTCTCTCTCCACTGGACACGTAAGCCCCCAGAGGGCATGGATTTCTGTCTGCTCCCAGACCTGAGAACCCACACAGTCCAGGACATAGTAGGCACTCAGTAAATACTTCCTAAGTGAAAGGTCATGAGAATCGCATCCTTGAGCCACTGAAATAACACCAGAAACTTCTCTCCTATAAGAAGTCTTATAATGTGGGGAAAGGTCAACTGATGTGCTTAAGCCCCTGTAGCCAGGTCTCCATTCCTGGTGGCTAGATGGATTCCTGTGAAAGCCAAGGGTATCATGCTGTATCCACAGAGTGCAAGGAGAACGGGGAGCTCCTTGCGGAGGTAATGATACTGGAAGGCCTACTAATGACCCAATCAGTATATCACCTCCCAGGGGCTGGAACTTACCTCTGCTCCAGGGAGGAGACGTGGTGACGCAAGTTATCCTGTTATTATGGCCATCTCCTTCAAGTCCTTAGCTGACTTGGAATTCTTCCTCAGAAGCCTTCCCTGGACAGACCCCCCCTTCCCCCACAACTGCCACCCTTACCAGATACAGTCATCACCCTCTGACGGATGTCTTTATCCACATCCTATCTCGACTTGCAGTGCAGCACAAAGAGAGCTCTCTTCCCCCACTTCCCCTTCTTGCAGCTCCCAGCCAAACACATGACTCTCGTTTTCAGTCTGGGCGTGAGCCCCCTAGCCAGCCTCGGAGATAGCACTGGATGACCGGTGAGCTGGCCGCAGGGTCTGCTGCCTTTGTAGGAAGACACTGGGCTCGTCCACGTTCATCCAGAAGCCACTGTGGGCCCTCCCACATGGAGTTGGACGTGTCTCAGACACAAATGCTCTACCTGGGAGGAGACAGCAAGGGCTGTGTGGCCTGGTGGAGGCAGCCCTGGGGTAGACTGAGGGGCCAGCTACTCCACAAAGGGTGGTTTCCAGGCCTGGTACTTCTTAATTCATGTGGAGCTCCCTTATTAGGTCAAAGAACTCTCAGCTGGCTTTGGGAACGGGTACCTCAGGAGGGAGTAAAGACAACAAAGAAAAGCATAATAGTACACTTTGGGCCACCTTGATATGCTGCTTCTGATTAGAGTAATTGGCAAGAAAAGGGCAGGACCAGCCCTACGGTTCGGTTCCACTCGATCAGATCACCATGCAAGAAAACCGAGGGGCTGAAGAAAGCGGCCAGCCCAACCCACGCTAATCAGGACTGGGCCAAACTCAAGTCTCCAGAGGTGATGGGATTCCCAGGGCTTAAACTGGCCTAAGGGAGATCATCTCCCCTGTCCCAGGCCCTTTCCCTCCTCCAAGACAACTCCACAGTCAGCCCATGATTCTTTGGTGTGTAAAGGGTTGCTGAACAGAACCCCAACATGCATACATGGGGTAGGGAGTGAGGAGTGGCTACCTCGATAAACTTAAATAAAATCTTTTTCATTATTTTGAATGGAAACTATGAAACTACCTAACAGTTTCCATCAAAACACAGAGTGCCTCTGAACCCAATGTACAAATAGAAGAGCTGTGGTCTGGTAGTTAAACCCCACAGATTGACTTTCTGATTATTTGTCAATCTAAAAAACCACAGGAAACAACAATGAAAAGACGCCGATAACCAAACATCTGTGTGTAAGGCAGGACTTGAGTGATGTGACCAGCTTAGAGACAAACACAGCAGACACAGTGGTCACAGCCAGCGGAACGTTCTGCAGCGGGCTTGCAAGAGCCAATTGTTCAATTTTCAGAAAGCGCATGAGCCAGTGGTTAAAACAGCCATTCTTAACTTGCATAAGCTTACCATCAAATGAATTAAGTTAAAGGAGGATAAGAAATACTCAAAACTCATTACTTCCTAATCATTTGATTATGCTTTACTATTATCTATGGTCTTAAGGTTATCAGATCTGGCATGTTCCCTCATGTGTGGTAGAAACACTATACAATAACACACTACGGTACATCTCTTCCTAACGCAATGATGTCACATTGATACAATGACATCAGCCACGGTGGCAGTATTTATACCAGGGAAACTGGCAGAATGCTCTAAGTCAGGTCCTCTCCCCCGAGCGCTGGTTGTTACACATTACGAGCACACCACAGCTCCACGATGTGGTCATCGAAAGCTGTTACCCGTGGTGGCCGTGTGCTCCTCCCAATAAACGGAGAGCTTTGCAATCTTGGGCAAATTACACAGCCTCTTTGTCCACGCCAAGCCAAGAGGGCGTGGCATAAAAGTCCTGGGTTGGCTGTGGCTTACACTTACGAGAGGTGTTACAGTGTGGTAATGAAGGGCCCAGCCTTGGGAACCCCACTTGCTGGGTTCAAATCGCACCTCTGCTCCTAGTCAGCTGTAAGGTACGAGCAAGTTCCTTGACTCCTTTATGCCTTGTCTTTTAACTGCCCCAAATAAGGATACCAGCAATCACTACCTCTCACATCAGTGTGAGAAGAAAACGAAGATTAAAAGCAGTCAGACAGGGGCGCCTGGGTGGCGCAGTCGGTTAAGCGTCCGACTTCAGCCAGGTCACGATCTCGCGGTCCGTGAGTTTGAGACCCGCGTCAGGCTCTGGGCTGACGGCTCGGAGCCCGGAGCCTGTTTCCGATTCTGTGTCTCCCTCTCTCTCTGCCCCTCCCCCGTTCATGCTCTGTCTCTCTCTGTCCCAAAAAAATAAATAAACGTTGAAAAAAAAAAATTTAAAAAAGCAGTCAGACAGTGACTGTTTTTGCAGCTTCCATTATCTTTACTCCGAATGTCCAATGTCGTGGCAATTCTCTTAGTGAGAACCACTTTCAAAGGGGGTGTACTTACCAAATTCTTTACTGCTAATTTCGGTATTATCACATCCCACTCTTTTACAAATAGACTGTTATCTACTGGAGAGGATCACAGAGAAATCCTGCTGCTTTCAAAATTCAAGTTCACTCTGGGGCATCTGAGTGGCTCAGCCAGTTGAGCCTCCAACTTTGTTTTTTTTTTGTTTTTTTTTTTTTAATTTTTTTTTTTCAACGTTTATTTATTTTTGGGACAGAGAGAGACAGAGCATGAACGGGGGAGGGGCAGAGAGAGAGGGAGACACAGAATCGGAAACAGGCTCCAGGCTCCGAGCCATCAGCCCAGAGCCCGACGCGGGGCTCGAACTCACGGACCGCGAGATCGTGACCTGGCTGAAGTCGGACGCTTAACCGACTGCGCCACCCAGGCGCCCCGTGCCTCCAACTTTGATTTCGGCTCAGGACACGATCTCATGGTTCATGAGACCTAGCCCGTGTCGGGCTCTGTGCGGACCGCATAGAGCCTGCTTGGGATTCTCTCTCTCCCTCTCTCTCTGCTCCTCTCCCACTTGCACACTCTCTCTGCCCCCACTCTCAAAATAAATAAACTTAAAAAAAAATTTAAGTCAACTCCAAAAGTTTACCATCATTAAAAGTGAATATTTAAAAACAGAATTACCGTATGATCTACTAATTCCAATTCTGGGTATTCACCCAGAAAAAACAAAAACACTAATTTGAAAAGATATCTGCACCCCTATATTCACTGCAGCATTATTTACAACAGCCAAGACATGGAAGCAATTTAAGTGTCCAGGGATGAGTGACCGGATCAAGACGAGGTAGTATGTCTACACACACACACACACACACACACACACACACACACACACACACAAATAAGAATTTACTCCTCAGCCATAAAAAAAAAAAGTTGGAAATCCTACCATTTGCAGCCACACGGATGGACCTTGAGAGAATTATGCTGAGTGAAATAATACAGAGTAAGACGAATGCCTTGTGATCTCACTTATATGTGAAATCTAAAACAAAATTCACAGAGAACAGACTGGTGATTACTCGAGATGGGGGTGGGTAGGTAAAATGGGCAAAGGAGGTCAAAAGGCATAAATTTCCAGTTTTAAAATAAATAAGCCCTGGGAATATAATGCACAGCATATGCTATAGGCAATAATACTGTACTGTATTTTTGAAAGTTGCTAAGAGACTAAATCTTAAATAAATGTGTAACTAAATGTGGTGACAGATGTTAACTATACTTACTGTACTGAGCATTTTGCAATGTATACATATGGCAAATCATTAAGTACACCTAAAACTAATATAATGTGCTATGTCAATTATATCTTAATTTTTAAAAAAAAAAAGGGAATAGGGGCGCCTGGGTGGCGCAGTCGGTTAAGCGTCCGACTTCAGCCAGGTCACGATCTCGCGGTCCGGGAGTTCGAGCCCCGCGTCAGGCTCTGGGCTGATGGCTCGGAGCCTGGAGCCTGTTTCCGATTCTGTGTCTCCCTCTCTCTCTGCCCCTCCCCCGTTCATGCTCTGTCTCTCTCTGTCCCAAAAATAAATACACGTTGAAAAAAAAAAATTTTTAAAAAAAAGGGAATAAATAAGCCACGGAGGAAATTCCAAAACATGAACTTCTAAGAGATGATCACTTTGAAAGAAATCACTTTTACAATAAACACGTAAGGTTTAGGTTTGAGGGGGTAAAGAAAATCCTCGTAACCCTTGAAAATCATATCTCAAATAGAGGGACAAAACCAGGAAGACAAAACACATCATCAGGTGTGACTTCAAAAGAATAGTAGTGCTCTAAGGGCATCGACAACATACAGGTAAATCCAGAGTAAATAACAACGAACAGAAAGTTGTCTCCTCAAATGAGGACTTCAGCCGCAATTGATATAAGGCTTGTCTCATACAACATACTAAAAAAAAAAAAAAAAAAAAAAGCCTACGATAAAACCATCAGTGTCGACGCCATGCCTCTGTATTTATATCGGCCTTGTTTCCAGGAAAAAAAAAAAAAAATTTGAGGTGGGCAAAGCCGTTGTATGAGAATTATTGTACCTTCCGAGCTTCCGTCACTGATCCCAAGGTCTCCGGTGACACTGTCCAAACTCAGAAGACCAAGGACCCTTCAGTCCACCCAGCAAAGAAATCAATGGCCAAATGGTACTCACAGAGGATAGCAACACCCCTGTGGAACGTCCACCACACCCCTTCAATTCTTGATCACTCCCCGGTGTGCCCCCCAGCTCTCCACAACAGTCTCCCGGAGGAGATCGCCAGAGGAACCACACCCCGGGGGTTGAATTCAAGCACGGGCTCCAAAGCCCAGCCACCGGTTCCTTGTGACATCTGCGTGACCAGAGTGCCTCACATGAGCCACTTTGCAACGGGGCTGAACAGTGATGGCAGCTTCCTTCCCACCTATCAATTCCAGCCATCTCAGCCTCCCCACGTCCCCTGCCCCACGTTATAGCATGTCTTTAGCAAACACTCAGGCTACCTGTGCCACCTACAGCCAACGAGAACCTGACAAAGACAGAAAGCTCGCTGCAGGAATGAAGAAAGATACCCTCAGTTTTCCTCGGGCACGCCACAGTTGAAAGGCTCACCCTTCTCAGGCAGGACACGTGTCCAAGGCCACCTCAGAGACCACCAGGCCCCTCCATCTGTCCTCTTCAGGGGTCCTAACAAGCCCTCAACCGGGACACTATAGACTCAAAGCGGGGAAGAAGAAATGACTGCAGCTGGAGGGGACGTTTCTTGCATGTTTAAGGGCTATCCCGCTTCCCTAGGCAGGCTGAGGGTCTTCTGAAAAGGGACCGTGCGCCACATCGAGAGAAGCAAAGTGAGCTTACTAACCTACAAACTCCAGGTGAAGTGAGCTTGGAGCTGGCTTATTTATTTACTTAACGGTTTATTTATTTTTGAGAGAGAGAGACAGAGCGTGAGCAGGGGAAGAGCAGAGAGAGAGAGGGAGACACAGAATCCGAAGCAGGCTCCAGGCTCCGAGCTGTCAGCACAGAGCCAGACGCGGGGCTCGAACTCACAAACTGCGAGATCAGAACCTGAGCTGAAGTCGGACGCTCAACCGATTGAGCCACCCAGGCGCCCCTGGAGCTGGCATTTAGAAAATCCCCTGGGCAGGTTAAATAAAAGAAGGGATAGTCTTTCAACAGAACACCAGGCAGCCATGGAAAAGAACAGGGAAATTTTGTGCACCAATATGGAACAACCCTCAAGATGCCTTAAAAAAAAAAAAAAAAGTTCGGTTGAAATATAATCTATATACAGTAACATTTACCAAGTTTAACTATACACTGTGATGAGCTGTAATAAATGTAGTTGATCATATAACCATCACCACAGTCATGATCCAGAATATTTTCATCCCCCCAGAAAGGTCCCTCTTGCCTCTATGCAGTTAATTATCCCCATCTCCTCCCCATCCCTGGCCCCCGGAAACTACTGATCTGCTTTCTGTCTCTGTAGTTGGCCTTTTCTACAATGTCGTATGAATGGAACCACAGTACAAGTAGTGTTTTATGTCCGGCTTCCTTCACTTAGCGTAATGCTTTGGGGTTTGGTCGTGTTATTGCATCAATGCACACACACGTTATTGCACGTTATACACGCATACACGTGTTGTCACATGCATCAGTAGTTCTTTGCTACTGCTGAGTAGTATTCCATTGTACACATATACCAAAATATACTTCTCCGTGTAATTGGAAATTCTAAAAGGAAAATGCAAGCCGCTCAGCAGTCTGCCACTGCATGCTTCCAGGGACGTGAAAAGGGGACGTAGGCACACAACTTTGTGCATTGATTGACAAGCTCTTGAAACACACACAGGAAACCGGAACCATGGCTGCCTCTTGAAGAGAAACAGAATGGCTGAGACGCGTCCCTTCTCCGTGTACCTTTTGGTACAGTTAAAAATTTTTTTAAGTATGGACAGCGACTAGGAATTCAAATAAATAAGCCTTAAGATGACTTCCTCCATCTATCCATCTATATCCCTTTTCTCCAAATCCTACAACTTTTTTTTTTTAGCTATTTCTTTCACTCATCCAGATGACCAAAAAGGTTCAGCGTGCTACTTTCCAGATAAAGAAGGAAATGTTGCCGTTTTCCTTTCTCCTCTTCCTCATGGAGTTCTTACACATCCAACTGAAATTTCCCTTAACTATGTGCTTCCTAGGAAAGGAAATAAAGCCCTCTAACATCTGACCGCTGCACCCAGGAGATCCAAAGGCCCTGCCAAAGCACAGCCCGTCGTGTGACCGGAGCTCGGTCGGAGGCATCTTGTTGGATGTGAGAACGGAAACAGACTGGACCACCTGGGCAGAGCCCGAGGCGTGACCTCTGAGGAGACCCGGTGGCCAGAGACGCCCTGCCCTTTGCCAGACCGGGCCGACCATCTGGCCCTACCAACGACAAAGGGGCTACGGTATCTTAGGGTTTGAACTCTGCTGAAAAAAACCCTCCCACAACACGAAAGCACAGCCGCGTGGACATCTGCAGCTCCTCAGGAAAGCCCGTGCGCATTCATACCCCCTTGTCTGGTGCGGGGTCGGGGGTTTTCCCCTCGTCCCATTAATCCTAGTTCTTGGCTCTCCTGACAGTGTCTGACACACGGCTTTGCTCACTGAAGGTTTTCCGAAGGCCTCTAGAGGGGTCACCGGTCCTCACGGTTGGGAATGACGTAACTGACCCCGTACCCCGGCCTCCCCCGACCTCCCTGGAGAGTTCTGGCCGCTGCCCTGCTCTCTGACTCCTGAGGAGGCTCTCACCTGCCCGGCACTCACACGCATCCAGACTCCAAGGCCTGGCTTCTCCAGACACTGTGCATGACTTGAGGGCGGAGCCCAGGTGCCACCCCGGGGAACACACGCGCGCCTGGAAACAAGGGGGGGTGACGGGCCATGCTTGTTCGGTCTTCAGCTGGGGCCACGGGCCTGCAACTCTTCCCTGCTGCGTCATGCCACCAGCTCCCAGCAGCCGGTTCCCGGGGAGGCGGGCAGTCCCCACCCCGACCGGATGCTCCCTGGGACCGTCGGGCTCCAGCCGACCAATCAGTCACTTCAACGAGGCTCGGCGGGACGAGCATTTGTTCTGTGCCTTTCGTCCCCAAAGCAGGAATCAGGACAAGCTCCCGGGACACAGGCGGCTGATGGCGGCATCCCCAGGGCCCACGGCAGCGGCCGGCCGTGGCCCGACGGAGCCTCGAACAGACAACCCTCAGCAGGCAAGGGGTGGGGGAGGTGGATTCAAGCAAAGCAGAGCAGGGCCAGGCCTTCCCAGACAGGGCCCAAGACACGGCTTCCACGGGGCTATCTCGGGACCCACACGTTTGGCAAGTCACCCCCGAGGGAGTCCCCCTCCGGTCAGTTCGGTGTGGTGTCCACTACGTCCTTGACACGTCCCTAGCACTCCAAAATTTCCCCTCCTCGTACATAGGAAGAGCGGGCCACTTCTCCCCAGACTTTGGCAAAGGATGAAATCCAGTTAGACTCTGAGGACGCTGTTGTGTCTTCAACATATTTATTTTTGCAGTTACTTTCTGTTTGGTATGCAATCGTGCGTTTTCTGCATACACGAGGGTACAAAGTTTCCGTTTCAAGTTATTCTACTGGAGGCAAAAAGCCAGCTGATTTAAATAAAAAAATATGAAATAAAATACCACGGGAGGCATGTGTTTGAGATATAAAAAAAAAAAAAAAAAAAGCAACAACCATGTAGGTGGTTATATACATGGATATGATCACCGAGGTGCCAGAAATGCTGGGGTGAACATGAGAACCGAGACGCGGGGGCTTGAGAGGCACGTTCTGGAAGAAAAGGAGTCAGTTCACCTTGACAGGAGCTCAGAGCACACAGGACGTGATGCAGACGATGCGTCTAGAAGTGCGAGCCGAGGGCAGGTTGTGGGGAGCGCTGAGGCTGAATGGCTTTCCTCCAGTGACAGGGAAGACCCCTGAGAGGCTTGGAGCCACTTGATTAACGGGAGGGAGCCCATGCCCCAAACTGGGCTGCCCTGGGGGAGGAGGGGAGTTAAATCGGGGCTTGTAGACTCGGAGGCAGAGAGGCCAGGGAAGCAGCCAGAACCGCGTCTGCTCTGTGGGCCACAGCGAGGTCTTGAGAACAGACCCCGAGGAGGATGGGACTTATCACCAAATCCCCACCGGGGCGAGAAGGGAACAAAGCGTGGGACAACACAGCTAGCCTGGGGGGGGGGGGGGCAGGTGTTAGCGCAAACAGTCTTCTACAATAGAGATATTTATCGCCATATATGGAAGGAAAACTTCTAGGGAAAAGAAGGAAAAAAAAAAAAAAAGATTGGAATAGGCTTAGAGCAAAAAAGAAAAAAATACCTAAAGATAGCCTAAACAAAACACGCCCAGCCCTTAGCGCCTGCCTCACTGTCTGCTGGCCATATGGTGTGCGATAAGCCAGAACGCTTTTATTTACCTTCCGTCAATGTCTGCAAAGCTGAGAGCCAGCCCATCGAGAAGGTTCCACTTGCGGCAGAGGCTACACCAAGCCCTCGTCCCCGGACGGCCAGCACCCCCCCTCCAGCCCCTGCTTCAGGAGGCTGCCCCTTGCCTCTCCCTCCCCACCCTGTCGCCTGCCTCAACTCCCACAAGAGCCACGGCTCCCCCAGCTGTTTTCCCATGATGGACAAACCAGGGCCAGGCCTTCTGCCTCCTCGGCCAGCTGGGCCACACCATGGACAGCCAGCCAGCTCCCCAGGGCTCGCCCTCACTGGCTCACCCTGCCATTCACCAGGGTCCTCTGCTATGGCCCAGACAACAAGAGATCAATACATTTTCTCAGTGGATATAAATCATCAGCCACCTGAGCGCCATTTAACAGGGATGCTGCTTCTTCAACCATAAAGGCCACAGAGGCACGAGCCTTCCTCAAGCATCCCACCAGCCCCATGTCCTCACGGGAGAAGACGGTCAAGTATTAATCATGTCCTAATTTCTCTAGGTCCAATGTACTAGACTGTTCTCTCGCTCCTCCCCAAGACGACCCAAATCATCACATACAGGTATGTGCTCGCACTGCCCTCCCGGGCTGCCCTCACCCTCCCCAATCTTCTGACCACCCCCTTAGTCTCTCTTCTTGAGGGCCATGGTTCTTTTGTGTTTTTAGATTTGCTTTGTCTTTTAATTCTTTTTGGGTTCTATACGCGGACACAGAAGTAAAAGAAAATGACACTTAAATATGAAAGAACTCTTTGCAATTAAATCCACAACTATGTATGTTTAGCTCCAGAGGTAGGCTCCCAAGTCCACATTCCCACCCTTCCAACAGGATGTCCGGTTAAATCTGAATTTCAGATAAACAAATAATTTTTAGTACGTATATCCCATGCACTATTTGGGCTACGCTTCCACTAATATATATATATATATATATATATATATATATATATATATATATACATACACACATACACACACACGTACACACACACACATATATGTATATACATATATTTTTATTTTTTATTTTTATTTTTATTTACTTTTTTCAATGTATGAAATTTATTGTCAAATTGGTTTCCATACAACACCCAGTGCTCATCCCAAAAGGTGCCCTCCTCAATGCCCGTCACCCACCCTCCCCTCCCTCCCACCCCCCATCAACCCTCAGTTTGTTCTCAGTTTTTAAGGGTCTCTTATGCTTTGGCTCTCTCCCACTCTAACCTCTTTTTTTTTCCCTCCCCCTCCCCCATGGGT
The DNA here is from genome assembly GCF_022079265.1 of Lynx rufus. NCBI lineage: Eukaryota > Metazoa > Chordata > Mammalia > Carnivora > Felidae > Lynx > Lynx rufus. The sequence continues at coordinate 5,637,384 of NW_025814867.1, read as the reverse complement.
TTCTGTTAAGTTTCTCAGGATCCACATAAGAGTGAAAACATATGGTATCTGTCTTTCTCTGTATGGCTTATTTCACTTAGCATAACACTCTCCAGTTCCATCCACGTTGCTACAAAGGGCCATATTTCATTCTTTCTCATTGCCACGTAATACTCCATTGTGTATATAAACCACAATTTCTTTATCCATTCATCAGTTGATGGACATTTAGGCTCTTTCCATCATTTGGCTATTGTTGAGAGTGCTGCTATAAACATTGGGGTACAAGTGCCCCTATGCATCAGCACTCCTCTATCCCTTGGGTCAATTCCTAGCAGTGCTACTGCTGGGTCATATATATATAAATATGCTGTTTATTAGTGAATTTAACTAGGAAGGCTTTATGTTTATTTGCTAAACTCTGGCAACCTCGGCTATCGGGAAGCAGCCGGACCAACAGCCTTGGGCAGCCCTGCTCTGCCCCCCTCGTTACCCCCAGAGGCCACCACAGAAACAGCCCTGCCCCCAGCTGACACCTCATCACCTCATCATTGCTGTTCCCTGAGTGCACTTTGCAAAGGCCTGCGGGCTCTTTGTGGCCCCATCTTGAGGCCTGACAGGAAGGGCAACCCTTCAACCAAAGCGAGAGGTCGCAAAGAGCCCTGAAGGAAAGCATTTGTGGAAGAGACCCAGCACGAGGAAGCCGAGGGCAGATGTCCCATCTCTGGGAAGTATGGACACACCAAGCATAGGCACTTAAAGGTGTCGCAGCCTGTCCTGGGCAGCCCCCCACCCCCAAGGGCACCCACGAACTAATGTAATCTAAGACCTAGAGGCATGAGGGGCTGGCTGGCTCAACACTTTATAAATGGCCTTCACCCGGGCCATAGGGCTGCTGGTCTGGGCAGGCCCCGGCACGAGTCCTGGCAAGAGACATAGCCCCACCCCACTGAAAAGCATCTCAGGGGCACGGACGCACGGGCTCTGGGCCAGACCGAGTGCCATGGGCGTGTGGGGCGTTTCTCTACATACGCTCCAGAAGCATCAAGAAGCAGCTGTTCCCCTCCTGCTCCGGCACCAACAACTCAATAATGGAATGAGACTCTGCTCTGCGGACTATTTTTACTCTCGTCCAGAAAGCCACGGGCTAATATTAGGTTGAACTACATGAAAATACCAGTTTTGTAAGTCAAGAACGTCAGAATATTGGCAGCTACATATGGCCCAAACAAATAATAATGCCAAGTGCCCGCTGGGAGTCAGACTCCGCCCAAGGCCCTTCAGGTATACGTGCCCACTTTAGAGACGCAGAAACTAAGACACACGGAGGTCAAAGCACCGTCCAGCAGGACGCACACCAGGTCTGTGGGACTCCAAAACCCACATCCATTCTGCACCCATGTGGCCGGTTCACATGGGTCGTTCTATCTCCCGTGCTCTCTGCCGGTGGGTTGGCACCTAGCCACGGCTGCAGGACTGGGCACCACCGGGACCCCCACCCTGCCGGCACCTGTCTACACAGAGGCCGCCCTGTAGCTAATCAAAGCCTGGCGTCCGGAATTAGCAGCAAAGTGTATTTAACAAACACTCTCAAGAGGAAAAAAATACTTGAAAGTTTATTTAGAGTAAGAGGGAAAAGGGGCCAAAAAAAGCACTCCTAAAATAAACAGAAAGTAATCAAGGGATAAAACCTAGCCCAACTAGTTTTTAAATGCCTTAGCCATGACTATGCACTAACATGCAGTGGACCAGTGAGGAAGCCATCAGGCGCGGTGTGATCCAGGACCACTGCAGAGGCAGGCACACGTGCTTCCACGGCTCTCCTCTGACAAGACCGCCGAGCTTCGAAGAGGGAAGAGGACGAGAAGCCTCCCAAAAGGACAAGTCAAGGTCCGAGAGTGTCACTGGTCTCCTGGCCCACCATGACCCCCCGCCCCTGCCTCCGAGGCTAAGACCAGCACAGTAAGATAAATAAAAGGGCTGTCGGGCTCCAAGTTGAAAAGAAAAAGTGAATGTTCTCCTCCTTGTGAAATAAAGCGTCAGGAGTCAGAGCGTTCGTAACACCCAACAAAAGTCGTTCCCACGAGCGTGCAACGAATGCCCACAGGGATTAAGGCTTGAGAATAAAAAAGAGGACTGACCTTCACGTGGGCCACGTAGTGGTGACACATCTCCTCCATGTGGACCAGCTGCAGCTTCTCTGTGACCTGACCCACGGACTCGCCCAGCAACACAAAGTAGACCCTGGGCAACTGGCCCTTTGCCTTTTTGGCCACATCAGCCGTCAGAACGTAATTGAGGCCTGCCAATAAATAAGGTCAAGATGTCAGCACTCACAGAAGGCCACCTCGGTGCCCCCTCACAGGCTCACGAGCGCATTTCACACACCACCTAGCCCTCCACAGCACAGAGGACGGCCGCCCCAAGTCAACACCTTCGCGGAGAGAAGCACGCAGCCAGGGCCCTCACGGAATCAACACGCACCCAGGCTGCCCCCCGCCTCCCTGGCGACGCTCTGTGTGCCACACCCCCTGGCTCTCCCTCACTTAAACCCCGTGAGCTACCAACTGAGTCACCGATACACGCATCAACAATTAGCCGTACTCAACACAGCGTCCTGAAAAGGGGATACCATGGTGAACCTGTAGCCTGTTACTAAAATCTGCAGAAATGATCACGGCTGCACATTATCCTGATTCCTATAAAGCGATGGGGCATACGCCCTACACAGGGAGCAATCACCCAGTAATTCACAGATGCTGAGTCGTGCTCTCCAAGTTTTTTTTTTAATATTCATTTATTTTTTTTAATTTTTTTAACTTTTTTTTTTTTTTTTTTTTGAGACAGAGAGAGACAGAGCATGAACGGGGGAGGGTCAGAGAGAGAGGGAGACACAGAATCCAAAACAGGCTCCAGGCTCTGAGCAGTCAGCACAGAGCCCGACGCGGGGCTCGAACTCGCGGACAGTGAGATCGTGACCTGAGCCGAAGTCGGATGCTTAACCGACTGAGCCACCCAGGCGCCCCAATATTCATTTATTTTTGAGAGAGAGAGAGAGAGAGACAGAGTCTAAGCTGGGGAAGGGGTAGAGACAGGGAGACACAGAATCCGAAGCAGGCTCCAGGCTCTGAGCTGTCGGCACGGAGCCCGATGGGGGGCATGAACCCTTGAACTGAGAGACTACGACCTCAGCCGGAGTCAGACGCTTAACCGACTGAGCCACCCAGACGCCCCTAGTCGTGCTCTCTAACTGCTACATCTCTTGGACCGTGTGCCATCAGGTCCACCCGGCACTGACTACGTGCCAGGCACTATTAAAGGCATGTGACATGGGACATGAACCGTGCAGGCAAAGCCCTGCCCTCATGGTGCTTACACTCACAGAAACTCAGACATAGGCTAAAGCTGACTTCATTCCCAAGTAGGTGAGGATACTGATCACGTATGTATATTACAGTGCCCATCGTTCCAACAAAACCATGACCACTGTGGGGCCTGAACTCAGGCGTACTGCAATGCACTCTTGAAGAGAAAAACTCCACCTATACCTGAATGTGTGATGGCAGATGGGAAAAGCAAGGGTGACACGGTCTGGAACTTAAAAAAAAAAAAAGTTGGTTACAATATAGGGCCACCTGGGTGGCTCAGTCAGTTAAGCAACCTACTCCGGCTCAGGTCATAATCTCACAGTTCAGATGTTCGAGCCCCGTACGGGGCTCTCTGCTGTCAGCACGGAGCCTGGAGCCTGCTTCGGATCCTCTGTCCCTCTCACTCTCTTCCCTTCCCCCACTTGCGTGTGCTCTCTTTCTCTTTCAAAAATAAATAAACATCCAAAAAAAAAAAAAAGATGGTCACAACATAGAATGCACATTGGACAAACCCAAAAGGCTTTACTTCCATTAGTTCAGAGTCAGTAACCCTACAACAATGTGTTTTATTCGGCAAATAAGGCTGTGGGGTCAATGGACCCAGCTCGCTGCTTTTCTGCACCACAGAACCCTGCGTCAGAGGTCAGTCCTCTGTGATACTTTTTATTTTTTAACTGCTTTGGGGATTCAGGGGGATGTGGCGTTTTTCAAGTGAGAGAGGGGGAACGTTGTGTCCCCAAAATTACCAGATGAGGCCATGGGAAACCATGCCCATGCCCTATCTCCACAAACCAGCCCCTTAGAACCTGGGGCTCTTGCACCGGTAATAAGCACTCACATCTGCCCACATTTAAGTCTGTGAAGAAGGGCAGCAGGGATGACTCTGGCTTTTAATAGCATCAAAGGGATCAGCCACCAGGGTACGTACAAGCAAGGAGGGAGGAAAGTGACCGGACAGGCATTCTGCAGCTGCCACAGGGCGTATTTTTGACGCGTGTAATGGTTTTCCTGGGCCTCTGCCATCTCGGGGATCTTCCCATGCCCCCTGGCAGATTCCTGGTCAGCAAGGGCCGGTCTGCCCCAACTTGTTTATTTCGGCAAACGGCCGATTGCCAAGGCCAGGCAGGGTCACCAGGGGGGCCTGAGACCTGGATACTCGCAGGCAATATTATGAAGGAAAGAATGCATTGTGGGAAAGGAATGTGACAGAGCAAACATGGAGCCCACATGAGAGTTACACACCGACTCCCTCGGTGACAGCAGGTAGCGAGGTGCACACGCAGAATGCCGAAGCTTTGGGGCAACCTAGGGACCGTCCAGCTCAAAACCTTCATTTTTCAGATGTACAACTGAGCCCCCAAAAAGGGAGCCAGACTTGCTCCTGGCCAGAGGGCCATCCACCACAGAGCCGAATCTAGAACTCTCCTAACCTCCAGGGTAGGGCTATTCCAACCACACTGGTGCTTGGGGTATTTTTTACATTTTCTGACCCAAAAAAACAAAAAAAAAAAAGGCAAAACAAAAAGTCACATTTTTTGCATGCACACACAGCAGAACCAAACACACACAATGATCCAGAACTGAACTCTGGCCCACTTGTTTTCTACTGATCACAATTTCCCTGGGCAACAGCCAAACAGTAGGAAAGGACACGTATAAATGGACTGAATTTGCACCTTCTGTTCCGCAAGTCCAGGGCTAGAGATGGGCACTGCTGGACAAGCCAGGCCATGGCCAGGCAAACCAACATGGCGGTGGGAAGCTGCTGAGTGGGCCTCGTCCCGGGCAGCGCCCTCCCTGGCCTTCCTCCCGGGTGGGAGAGCTGCCCTCTCTTAGGAAGGGTGGGCATGGGGAGAAGACAGCGTGTGAACCCTCTGGCCAGCGATGAGCTAGCTGAGCTCAGAGAAAAGTCTGGGTAGAAATGATCCCAGGAAGACGGAGAAGACAGTATCGGTGCCCCACCCACATCCTCTTGGCTCGTCCCATTCCTCTGCTGCCAGCCCAGCTTGCACCCTCACCCCCTTTCCTGAGAGCTTTCTCTGGTGGCTCCGCCCACATGCATGGCAGACCAGAAGTGCCAGAGAACCCAGGTCCCCACCACAGTCCCTCATCCCTTGGCTGGGGTAACTCTGAGGGTGCTCCACACTGACTCCCAGGGTTCCGCAGCAGGACTCAGCTCCGGCTGCCTGCAGTGATAACGTGTTCAACAACACACCTTCTGTGCGGCTGCTGTGATGGTTTGTTTGTTTTCAACCTTTTCTGAGAGACAGAGAGGCAGAGCGTGAGCGGGGGAGAGACAGAGAGAGAGGGAGACACAGAACCCGAAGCAGGCTCCAGGCTCCGAGCTGTCAGCACAGAGCCCGACGCGGGGCTCGAACTCAAACTGTGAGATCATGACCTGAGCCAAAGGTGGACGTTTAACCGACTGGGCCACCTAGGCGCCCCTGTGATGGTTTATTTTATGTGTCAACTTGACTAGGCTTCACTACCCAATCTAGATGTCATTGCAAACGTATTTTTAAATGAGATTACATTTGGGGCGCCTGGGTGGCGCAGTCGGTTAAGCGTCCGACTTCAGCCAGGTCACGATCTCGCGGTCCGTGAGTTCGAGCCCCGCGTCGGGCTCTGGGCTGATGGCTCAGAGCCTGGAGCCTGTTTCCGACTCTGTGACTCCCTCTCTCTCTGCCCCTCCCCCGTTCATGCTCTGTCTCTCTCTGTCCCAAAAATAAATAAACGTTGAAAAAAAAAATTAAAAAAAAAAATGAGATTACATTTAATTCAGTAGACTCTGAATAAAGATTGCCCTCCACAATGCGGGTGGGCCTCATCGGATCACAGACCTTATGAGAAAAAGACAAAAGTCACCCCAAGAGAAGGAATTCTTCCTTCAGACTGCCTCCACACTCCAGTGTTACTACACACACAGTCTAATGGTTCTGTTTCTCTGCAGAACCCTGATGGGCATCGCTGCCTTCCTTTCTTGTCTCACTGTCACACTTTCCTACCCGTCCTCGCTGGGACTGATCATCACCCGGGTCAACCACGGGAGCTCGAATCCTTGACTCACGGGTCTGCTTCTGGGAGAATCCGAATTAAGATGGGGCAGCTCAGGAAAGGGGATTGGATTCAACCTTCAGTGTGGGCCAAGCACGGTGCTGGATACTTTTCAAACACCTGTGAAACCCCATCTCGCCGTGGACTCTCCGACCCCACAGATCCCTCTTATGACTCAAGGGGGGGACAGAGACAACCCACGGTTACTAGAAACTGAGCTGAGGACCACGACCGCTGCTCCACTCCAGGCAGAGCGCGGGCATGCCAACACGTTCACCTATCAGATTTTTTCTAAACTGTTAAAATATACAGTCACAGACAGACCGAATTATCCAATTCGCCAAGCGCGATCATTCTGGAAGCTTTTCATCTTTAGACCCGCCTGCTTAATGTTTCTCCTTGATTTAAAATTTACTTTGACATTTTAAATCACACAAAAAGAAGTCGGCTCCATATCAAACTCTCTCTTCTAGAAGAAAGCCACCACAAGACTCACCATGGGAAGCCCAGCCCAAGGGAGGAGGGTCGACCCTAGCCACCAGCGTGGCAGGAAGTAGTGCAGATCATTCTGGAGCCCCGAGTTCGACTGGCAGTTCTAAACAGTACCAACCCCAAGAGTATCTGAAAGGGAGTCCCTGAGAAGTGGAGGAGATCCCAGAGAAGCAGCCAATCAGCTGGCGTGGTTCAGCCCGTGGGAGGGTGGCCGCCCCTAATGCAAGCCAGGCCAGCCAGCCCCCATCCCGGGGAGGGTTCTGGTTCTGATTAGCGCCTGCTCCCACCACACGGTCCACATCTTCAGGTTTTCCTTCTGGCAGCTTGTGTCCGTGCCATGTCGAATGATGTCATGTTGATGGAAAAGCTGACCAGCCCCAAGTCATGTTTCAGCCTCCTCCTTTCCCTGCCCCCAGCTGGCTCCTAAGGGCCCCCCATGCCGGCCCGGGCCAGGAGGGAGCCAGATGTCTCACATCAACTCAGCTCTGCTCGGTCCCAGCAAGTTTTTGATTCATTCCCATTCTCCATCACAACATGGTTTCAGCTGTGAAATTCTACTAATAAATCCTCCTTCCAGACTTACAGAGCTTCCCTCGGAGTCTCCCAAGAGAAGGGGAAAAAAAGGATATTTCCCCCTTTACTAGCTTTCATAAGCTTTCTCTCCATCCCATAAAGGAACGAGGTGGTAATTACTAGACGAGGTGACCCCATTCCTCATATAACATGGATTTGCCTCATTATCCCATCTCTGTGCTTCTCAAGAGACCACAAGGAGCTCAGAGAATGTTCTCTGTGTGCAAATACTCTCTGGAGGGGACACACCCCCTAAAGCCAGAGGAAGGCTCTGGGGACAACCCTACTTCTGCTACTGGCTTGGATGACCTGGTGCCATCTCTCAGGACCTGGAGGGAGGGCAGGCACCCCTGCTTGCTCACAGCTCTGCTGACAGCCACGGAAACCAGGGGCGCCAGATCAGAGCACAAAACACAACCACTTAGGGCTCATCCTCTCCTGGTTTTCATTTAGCACGCTGGTGAGAGTCCAGAACTGTCGGCCGGATCCTTAGCCTCCAGAGACCGACAAGCACATTTAGGCATTAGCCTGGCCAGGCGGTAGGGAGAGGCTCAGCCCATGGGTAAGGGCAGGACCCTTCAGGCACAGCACTCACCACCCTTACTTACAGCAGCCAGGAGGCTCCGAGGAGTGAGAATCTGCTCCCCAGGCCAGGAATGAAGTCAGCAATAGGACCTGGGACGGGCAGAACTCTTGTTTTCAACCGCTTGGTGAAGTAAGTTATAAATCTGTTCTCTGAACCTCTGCCGTTGGATGTGCGCCTGCACCCCAGCACTGAACTTGGGGCCTACCGCACAGAGGGACCCAGACACATGGGTCTGGGAGCGAGGGAGCAGGGGCGGTTTCTGTCCGCCTCCTTCCCTGCAGACAGAGTGCAAGCTCAGTGAGGGCCAGGGCTCGGCCTGGCCTCTGCCTTGCTGCCAGGGAACGCACAGTGTGGCGCTGCTAGGAACTTAGTATCTGTTGAACGGCCCAGCAGGTGCCTCGGTAATTCCATGTGACTGGCCATCTGCTGCCCCAGTTTCCGAAGCCGTTGTCTCTCAGCTCCAGACCCCCCTGCTCTGCGATGCTGGGTCTGGGGCTCTCCAAACCTCATTTCTGCTTTGCCAGCAGTTCTGTGGGAGGCTCCACCCGATGGACAGCTCGAGGGAGGCTGCAAGGCTGGTGGACGGAGAAGGGACTGTATCATCTCCCTGCCTGCTTCCTACTCCTATCAGCTTCACCCAGCGACAGTTTTCCCCAGCAGCTGGTTCCAACAGCACTTAATACCAATCTCAGTTCCCCCCCCCCTGCACCCCTCGGAGTCACTGCCAGCACCAGCTAGGGCCCTTCTCCGAGGTTTAGGTCCCCAGGTCTGCAGGGTCCCTTCTCTGAGCTTCTAGGTTTTTTAAATTTAAAAAAAAAAAAATTTTTTTTTTTTTTGAGAGAGAAAAGGAGAACAAGTGGGGGAAGGACACGGAGAGAGGGAGACACGGAATCCGAAGCAGGCTCCAGGCTCCGAGCTGTCAGCACAGGGCGCGACGCGGGGCTCGAACTCACGGACCGGGAGACCACGACCTGAGCTGAAGTTGGACACCCAGGCGCCCCCTGAGCTTCTCGGTTTTGACAACCCCAAGGAAGCATTTCACCCCAAGTGTGACCTTTTCCCTTTGTCTGCCTGACCAGTGGTTCTCAGGTCTAAGCCACGTGGAGGCTTGCTAAATTCCAGGGGCCGGGCCCCGCCCTCAGTGTTGGATTCAGTCGGAACGTAGATCCGGACATCCCACAGGCTACAGCTGGACTGGGGACCACACCGTGCACCCACCTGGTGCCGACCCAGAAGTGGGGGGCTGCTTCCTACAGTTACCAGCAGGCCCTTCATGACCTGCTTTGCCAGTTCCCAATGTTAAATTCTGTTGCAGTAACTGGTTGCTGCTTTCCTAACTGGATCCTGCCATGACAGGGGCCACAGCAGTGCCACCCCTACCGAGAGCCTGTGTCGTCCCCACAGTACTGCCAGGGGCCACCCCTGCCCCTCCAGGGACTCTGCAAATCAGCTGGCCCCGAATACTCCTGAGAGCAAGTGGGAGCTGTGGTTTTCCATTGCTAACGCAGAAAACGAAGGGGAGAATGGCGTCCCTTCTCTATGCACATGCTTGAGCCCCATCAGGTCCTCAAGAAGAGAAGAAACCAGAGGCAAGACTGTTAAAGTAAGACGAAGTTCCTATAGCTCCCAAAACCACCCCGAGGGAGGCCCTGTGGCAAAGCTGCCAGCAGCTGGATTATGCCCTCACGGCCATTCAGAAGTCCCGAGCACACCACGGGTGCCTCTTTATCGCACGGCCCCAACGCGGCCGTTCTAGGGACAAGACACAGCCCCGGATACGCAGACCTTGAGAGGTGCGTGGAAGGTGGGCCCGAGGAAGACTTCATTTGCCAGGCAGCCCGGGGCCAGAACCACCACCAGCAAGGCTCCTCCACAGCTTCCGGCTCTGGGCTCCCAAGGCGCGGGCCAGGCCGTGACCGTGACACTGAGCCGGTCAGCTGGGCTGCTGAGCCTGGAAAGCTGGAAGATGGCGGTGCCCCCACCCCTCCACCACCTGGAGACCAGGGACCCGATCTTCCTGACCACGCAGGGCCAAGGCGCTGTCTTGCGTGCTGGGCTCGGGGACACCCCGGGGCAGTGCGACCCACACAAGCTACCTCCCACCTCCCTGATTTCTATCACATTTCCATAGCGGCTGCCCATTTCTCCTTCCTCAAGTCTCTCCATATTCCACTGCTGGCTCGTCTTTTACCGGATTTCAGCAAAGACGGAGACACAGCACATTTCCCTGAACGCCAGGGGAGGACAAAGAAAAACAGAATGTGGTAATTTTCTGCACTGCCCTGCCAGTACCAAAATTCTCCAGTTGTCATGATCATGAAGCCCCAGCCTTAAACAGGCGTGAGGGAAGACCCGCTTAGATTGTAAAGGGATGTCTGGGTTCATCAACGAGCCCATGTGGCTGACGGAGGTCAAGGAAGCAAGCTGCTACTTGACGTCCAGCACCTGCTTCCGCTGCCCGCTGGGGGGACTGCCGTGTGCCCCCCAACTGCCCGTTTCGCTCTTTATTCCCTGACACTTCAAGGGTCACGGTTGAAGCCTAGACTTCATTAAAATTCTCCCTCGAGGTCAATGAAAAGGGGCCCCAGTGACCGGAGCCCAGAAAGGCCCACTGGGGGGAGCAGCACGAAAAGACAGCCACATCTCCTCCTGGCTCAGCCATGAACTTCAAATCAGGGTTTTCTCTACTACCTTCCTTGTGCTCTGAAATCCCTCTTGCTCAGAACTTACATCTTGGGCTTCGTCTCCTCTCTTCCTGCTCTGCCAAATTACCTTCCGTTTCACCCTAACAGCGAGGTCATTAAAGAGCCTGGGAATTGTGTATGCTGCTTCAGGATTGAGAGATAGAAACTCTGCGATTCCCATTAGAAGCTCCACGAGGATATGCTTGGCACATGTCGGCCCACAATAAACATTTGTTGAATGAACACACACAAGAACTATTAATCACTTGCTTATTTTAGAGTTCTAGAAGAGTTCTGCTTATTTTTATGCACACCAACATTAACCTTCAACTCAACAATTCTTTTATAACATTCGTTAATAGAGTCCAACTACATCAGGAGTTGGTAGTTGATAGAACACACACCATCTAATTAGGCAGAGGACACAGGAGTCCCAGGACCAATAGAAAAAAAATTTTCTTCCCTAGAGACTGAGGTTTTAAACAATTAGTTTTTGGAAAGCAAAACCAGGTGTCATCAGACCAGGATTCAATTCCTGGCTTCACCGATAGCTATGTGATCCTGACAGAGCAATTTTCTCATTGAGCATGATCTTTTCCTCCCTGGGCTACACATAAAACGTTTCTTATTCCTCTGTCACTAACCAAGTCTCAAGTTCATGGTATGTTTACATCCAATTTTGAAATTTCTAAGTTCTTCTAAAAAATATTTATACGAAAAAGTTCAAGGTTTGATTGCAGAACTTACTCAATCCACCTGAAGATCAAGATAAAGTACCAATGAGACCCTTAGCCTAGAAGGATTAGCCCACTATTGAATAAGGCAGAGCATTCAAGGTGCAGTTGGGAAATGGACCAGCACATGGAAGCGTATTTCTGCATGTCTGGGTTTGTGTTGGCACGTGCACACACACACACACACACACACACACACACACACACACACACTCCAGCAGCACTTCTCGAACATAAATGTGCACACGGGTCTTGTGGGATCTTATGAAAATGCAGATTCTGATTCTGAGGTCTAGCGCAAAACCTGAGATTCTGCATTTATAACAAGCTCCCAGACAGGCTGGTACTGCTGGGTCCAGGGACCAGTGTGAGTAGGGAAGGAAGATAACTTGATCCTAAAAATGTCTAAGAAGGGGCGCCTGGGTGGCTCAGTCGGTTAAGCGTCCGACTTCAGCTCAGGTCATGATCTCGCGGTTTGTGAGTTCAAGCCCTGCATCAGGCTCTGTGCTGACAGCTCTGAGCCTGGAACCTGCTTCAGATTCTATGTCTCCCTCTCTCTCTGCTCCTTTCCCACTCACATTCTGTCTCTGTCTCTCTGTCTCTGTCTCTCTCTCTCTCTCTCTCAAAAATAAACATTAAAAAAATTTTGGGGGGGCGCCTGGGTGGCTCGGTCGGTTAGGCATCCGACTTCAGCTTGGGTCATGATCTCATGGTTCGTGGGCTGGAGCCCCGCATAGGGCTCTGTGCTGACAGCTCAGAGCCTGGAGCCTGCTTCGGATTCTGTGTCTCCCCCTCTCTCTGCCCCTCCCCTGCTCGTACTCTTTCTCAAAAAATGAATAAAACAAAATTAAAAAAACAAAACAAAACATTTTGGGGTGCCTGGATGGTTTAGCCGGTTGAGCATCTGACTTCAGCTCAGGTCATGATCTCATGGTCTGTGAGTTGGAGCCCCGCATCGGGCTCTGTGCTGACAGCTCGGAGCCCGGAGCCTGCTTCGGATTCTGTGTCTCCCTCTCTCTCTCTGCCCCTCCCCACTCGTGCTCTGTCTCTCTCAAAAATAAATAAATGTTTAAAAAAATTTTTTTAAATGTCTAAGAAAGGCAGTAAGTCCAGGCCCTTATTGTGTTGTGGGTTATTTTTTTCTAGAACTCTGTTTCCTATTATTAAATCAGCCTTTCAAATAAAAACAAAGCACCTCTTGATCTGCACAACTAACTGCTCCAGACTCGTGTCCTTCAGGTGATCACACACTGAGCTCTCCTCCACACGGAGCCCATCCTGTTCGAGGGCTTGGTGCCTTCTCTGGAGCTGGGCTAGCAAGCTGGCCTTCCCCAGCCGGAGACACACGGCAGGGCTGGGGGTCTCTGTCCAATCATCTGAAGCCGACAAAGCAGCTCCCCCTCTTTTGCAGGCCTAAGCCTCCATAAACCTCAGCATCCCAATCTTACCATCGACCCGTGGTCTCAGATTCCTCAGGCTTAAGGCCCTGACATCTGGTGGTGCCACAGGCTCAGGGGAAGTCTCCAAATACCCACCACTCCTTTTTTCTAACTGAATGGAATGTTCTGTAAGGGCCAGGCTCCAGTCACTACCTTTCCACAAGTCCCACTGGCCTGTGACACCTGTGGCCCAGCGAGGTTTCAGTCTGGTCACACGTGTGGGGAAAGGATGCTTGGGGTCAAATGTTATTCGCTCTAGAGCCGGACGTTATGCTAAACAGGGGGAACTATGGGAAGCAGAAAAAAGCAAGAACCCCAGAGGGAAGGGGTATCCGGCCTGCGTGCCTGCTGCCTGCAAAACCAGTCGGAATGCACAGGGAGGGCAAAGAATCCAGAAGAACCCATCAGCAGCCACGATCCCACAAGCCCACGCCAGCCAAGGTGGCCTCCTGAGCCCTCGCTCAGTGGCTCATTACCAATTTCTCCTGGAACATGCTTGCCGTGGAAGCTAAAGCAGGCGGTGACATTCAGGCAGTTCACAGGCTGCAGCCCATCGTGACACTGAGGCGCCGTGATGTTGATGGAGGCCGGAAGGAAGATGGAGACATCCACCGTGATGACGGGTCTCGCCCTGCATGTCGAGAGGTGGAGGTGACTTAGTCATGCTCTCTCGGAACCCAACAAGAACTAACCGGGCGAAAGAAATCCTAGGCCTTCAGCCCGGCATTTAATTAAAGCATGAAATTACCCATGAGGGAAGGGCCAGTGTGCCCCGTAAATACTTTTTCCTGGTTTTAGAAGTGGTTTATTTCCTAATAAATTAATGGTTAGCTTCCCAGTAATAAAGGCAAGTCAGTTGTTAATAAAACACATCTGGTTGAAGCCATAAATGAACTGCCAGATGTTGGGTGATTATTTAAAATTTCACCAATTAAGTTCCGATTTCCATTTTATTAGAAAGATGGTAATGTATTTAAGAGGAGTTCCTACAGCGGATGCCAGGGCTGCAGACAGAGACGCACCATGGGGAATCCCCCAAAGCACGTCCTGTCATTGGGAACAAGAACTACAGAGTTCCAGTCCCATCCGCGGGGTCAAACCTCCCCCTCCATTTACTCCCCTCAATTCATCAAGTATTTTTCTAAAAGAACCTGATTCATGGAGTCCCAGCTGGTGACAGCAAAGCACTTCAGAGCTGAAGAAATCAACCGCTGGCCTCAGGAGCCAGTGAAACCCCATAAACATCCGCACTCTTATCGCCAACACGGACCACCCTCAACCCCCCACCCTGTGCTTACTGGATGCACGGCACCCCTGCCGTGCCCCCCGTGCATCCCCAGGATCGCCCAGGGAAAGCCGAGTGACTCCCGCCATTCCATTCTCCTTGTAAACACCTGCTCAGGCACGGTCCACCTAAGCGGGTGGCTTAACCTTCTTGCCTCCAGGGCTCACAAAGAGATCCTCTTACCTCTAGGGAGCCCCGGCCTTCATGCCACTGGGGTGACATAACAAGATTAAGGGGCTTCAGTGGCTTGTGAACAATGACCTCCCTTGTGTGCAAAGATCCTGTGGAGCGCCCGCGGTGACAAGACAGATGGGAAAGAGGAACACAACTCTCAGAGACACAAGTATTAAGGGAGACCTCGGAGAAAGAGGGAAGGAGGGAGACACGAGGCCCGGGGGGGGGGGGGGAGGGGTTTTCACTGCTGCCACCACCGCCATGGATGTGGGCCAAGATCAGGACAGCTGTGACAAGTACAAGGGAACTGTGGGTCTCCCAGAGCAAATCCAGCTGAGAGGCCGGCAGAAGTCAGACAACAGCGGTGCCTGAAAGAAATCCAATGTGCTGGGGCCTTCCAACTTTCTTCTGGGTTCATCCTGAGAAGATGCTATAAATAACTTAGAAAACAAATGGCCTGCTCCTGGTCAGTGTGTTTGTACAAATGCCAGAGACACTCTCTAAAGCCCCAGGGGTCCTTCTACAGCCAGCTTGCCTTCCCCCTCCCAGGAGGCCTTCCCGAAGACCCCTGGTAGTTGGGTCCCCTCCCCCACGGCCCCAGCACTCTATTCACACCTCACCTCACTTATTAATTAAGTTCCTTATCTATTTCCAAACCTGCCCCACCAGCCTGCAGGCCCCTTAAGGGCTAGGATCCCAGCAAATTCATCCTGACATCCTCAGGATAGGTGTTCAAATTCCCTAGGTGTTAAATGGGTACCAACTTCACTCTAGGCCAAGGTGCTGAAAACCACAGGAGGGCCTCAAGTTTCATACAACTGACACAGGCACCAGGGAGAGCTGGTCTCCACCCCATGAAAGCCTCCACCCTGCCCAGGGCACATCCTGCCTGGTCACCACATGGAAGAAAGGCCTTTCTGCCTCCCACCATCCCAGGGGCCACCGTGTCGGGGAGGCCGCCTGGTCCTTCCTCACAGCAGAGCCCTGCAGAGGATGGCAGGGTGAGCCATCTGGCAAACTGACAGGGACATGGACAGAGGCTATCAACGCAGAATCCTCTAACGTGAGGACAAGGACCTTCAGAAGCACATGTCCCACCAACATCAGATCAGGCCCTCGGACCTGTTTCAATTCCAAGAATCGTCTTTGGACCACAGAAAGCCCCAAAATGTCTCCTGAACTCTCTCCCCATTTCCTTTCAACTTAAGTGGCACAGAAAGAGTAGCCTATCACCCTGACACACGCCCTGCCCTCCCAAGCTAATCTGAGAAGGCAAACTCACGCAGGGCAGAGCTGGGCCAGCCTCGGAGAGAAAAGCAAAGGGGCACCCAAGGACAGCACTGCAAAGGCTTCCAAGACTTTAAAGTTTATTTATTTTGAGAGAGAAGAGAGAGAGCCCCCACATACACACAACGGGGGAGAGGCAGAGAGAGAATCTCAAGCAGGCTCTGCACGGTCAGCGTGAAGCCCGATGCGGGGCTCGAACCCACGAACTGTGAGATCATGACCTGAGCTGAAGTCAGATGCTTAACCAGCTGAGCCACCCAGGCGCCCCAAGACTTTATTTCTAAAAAGCTGGTGGCTGGAATACTTCTTTCTGATGACTCTGACAGTTCAGATCCTGATACAGATGGTCCCTGACTTATGATGGTTCGACTTAACGATTTTTCTACTTGATGAAGGGACGAAAGCCATGTGCATTTAGTAGAAACTGAACTTTGAATTGTGAATTTGGGTCTTTTTGCATGCTGGTGCTATGTGGGATGATCGTGTGGGGACCAGTGGGTGCAGCTCCTAGGGTCAGCAACCAGTCACGAGAGAGCCAGATCTTCTGTACCCACATGGCCATTCTGATGGTCGCTCTCCGTAGAGTTCAATAATTTGCATGAGATGATCAACACTGTGTTATCAAATAGGCCTTGTGTTGGATCATTCTGCCCAACCTTCAGCAAATGTAAGTGCTCTCAGCACAGTCAACGTAGGCTAGGCTAAGCTGTGATGTTCAGGAGGTTTCAGGCAGTAAATGCATTTCCACTCATGATATTTTCAATTTATGATGGGTTTATCATAACATTAACTCCTTCCTAAGCCAAGGTAGATCTGTATTTCACCTGTATGTACTTCCAAGCAAACAGTAAAACCAGTTAGGATGTCCTCTGATGTGGTACCGGCTCCCATCACCCCAGCTTCCAACGGGGGCAGGTGCCGCTTATGGGACAGACACAGGGGAACAGACAAAGAGCCTACACCCCTGGTGGAGATGCCAGGCTACCAAACAGCCCTGGAGCCGCCTCGTCCAGGAAGCTAATGAAGGTCTAGGTACTTAAAACCAATCTCAGTAAGGTTTTTCTCTTAACGGCAGCCCAGAGGATTTCAAGCCCATACACATGTGGAGTCTCTTCCTTAGAGGCGTAAGAACGGGCGTGCTGTGTCTTGCACATACGCATACACATGCTTGGCTTCCTTTTCGGGTCCCACCCAAACTCCGAAGTGACTCAAGTCCACCTAAGTTGCCAGCCAGCTAGGCCCTGCCGGAGATGCCCACCTAGCTTAGCCAGCTGATGTCTCCAGACCTTCTTGCCCACGGTTGTTCAGCCACGTCCAGCAGCTCATCAGCAGATGTCACCACAGATGACCAGCCTTCCTGGCTGCTCAAACATCCTCAGCAGTCCCTCCGCCTGCCTGCTCCTCCCTGTCCCCTCTCTAGCGGGCCCCAGCTCACCTCTAAAGCCTTCCCTGCACTCTGAGTACCTGAATCTCCCAGAAGAGACCCGAAGAGCTCCTCCTCGCCCACGTCCCCTGCTGAACCTTGCCCGGGGCCTGTTCCGATCTTGGAGCCCAGCTCCAAGAGGAGGTCCCTGCCACTCACAGCCTACACACATCCCACCTCCCTCCTCCCCCTTCAACCCCCATTCATCCTCGTCCTCTCCTCCCTGTCTCTTCCGGCCCCAGGCAAGAGAGGGGTTGGGGCAAGGTTTGTATGGACAAGGGTCAAGTGAAAGGTGACCACCTCTGATTCTTGCAGGATAGTAAGGGACTCGGGAGAGCAGGGAGGCTTCAAAGACGCTCTCAGACTAATCCCAGAGCCAGGCGGCAATCCCATTTGCTCCTTTGTAGCCTGGCTGCTGGAAAGGAGTCAAACTCCACCATCTGTTTTCTTGCTTCTCCTGGTCTCTCTCACCCACAGCGATCTGACTTCTGCCCCTCACTTCTGTAGACCTGCCAGAGACAGGGCACCGCTGACCCCACACCACCACCTCTAACAGGACTCAGTCTACATGGCCTTCCCTGCTGGACTCAATGCGGGCAGGTGCCCTCAACCACATAACCCTGCTCTATCATCTTCCCGGCACTGACCACAACCTATGATGATCTTCTTTTTTAAAATGAATAAAACTTCAGTGCCACTTGGTTTCCTCATCCGTAAAATGAGAATAAAAATATCTATATCATGGAGCTGTTACAGAAACTAAGAATTAGGCGTCCCTGGGTGGCTCAGTCGGTTAAGCGTCCGACTCTTGGTTTCGGCTCAGGTCATGATCTCACAGTTCATGAGTTCAAGCCCCACACTAGTTCAAACTCCACACTGACAGCATGGAGCCTGCCTGGGATTCTCGCTCTCCCTCTCTCTCTGCCCACCCCTGCACCCCCCATGCGCTCTCTCTCTCTCTCAAAACAAATAAGCTTTAAAAATTAAAAAAAAAAAAAAACAGAAACTAAGAATTAAAATATGTTCTATCGACAAGAGAACCAATGAACAGACTACAGTATATTCAGTCAACGGACAACTACTCAGTAAGGGGGAAAAAAGAACTGAACAACATACAAAGCATAGATGAGTCTCTATTGAGGGAAAGAAGCCAGAACCAAAAGGGTGTATACTATATAATTCCACTCATGTGAAATTTTAGAACAGGAAGAATTGCTCTATCAGGAGGGGGCATAACTGGGAAGAAGCAGGAAGAAACTTTCTGGACTGATGGAAATGTTCTTTATTTTTTTTTTTAAGTTTATTTATTTATTTTGAGAGACAGAGAGACAGAGCACATGAGTGGGGGGGGGGGCAGAGAGAGAGGGAGAGAGAAAGAATCCCCAGTAGGCTCCGCACGGTCAGCGCAGAGCCTGATGTGGGGCTCGAACCCGTGAACCGTGGGATCATGACCTGAGCCGAAGTCACGAGCCGGACACTTAACTGACTGAGCCACCCAGGCTCCCAGCTATGTTATTTATCTTCATGGGGTGGCAGTTCCACGGGCACCTACACTGGTAAAAACTCACCAAAGCAGTCTGCTTCCACGGGCGGGCTCTGCTGTATGCAAATTTACCTCAGTACAAAAAACAAAAAAACAAGAACCACCAAAAAGAGTTAAGGCACGTGAGTGCCTAAACGGTGCCTGGCATGCGGTAGGTGGGCACTTACCAAACACTAGTTGTATCATTTACTTGTTTATTGTTCTGCAAGGTGCACCCAGAATCAGACGCAGCTGCACCACAACAGGTCAATGATATCAGCCGAACAAAGGAGGGCCTTCTGCTGACCACCTCGGCCGGGCAGTGCCCCGCATTCCCTCTCCTAAAGCCTCTTCTCTTGATACGCCGTCCCCGGCATTCCCCCGGAAGGACCCTGCCTTCGTCCCTGGAAGGTCTCTCCTCACCAGATTCGCCCCCCACCCCCACCCCAGGCTGGGGTCTGGGGCCCCCGTCGCCGTGTAACTGCCTCACTTGACGTTGACATCCATGTGTGGGCAAAACTCCAGGAGAAGGCCGTGCGTTGCCATGAAAGAGAGGGAGAGAAAACCCCCTCTGGGCCGAAGCTCACGGCTGGAAGTTTATAAAATACAAGAATGACGAAAAGGAGAATTTCCAGGATCTACCTTAAGTCAGCCGCTCCCGGTTTTGAGAGGGCCCGTTTTCAACCGCGAGAGCCGGGGATCGTGTTTTGTTCAAGAGGAGTTGCCACAAGCCAGAGCAGGCTGCTCGGGGTGACGAAGAGGGGGAGGACAGCACAGAGGCACAGGGGTGGTGGGCGAACTCAGCTTCTGAAGTGTGACTTCAGTCATCTATCTGTACGTAAGCTGGCTTATCTCAGAGGAAACGGCCAACCCACAGGAAGGGTTGGTTGATGAAGAAAGCGGAGACCTAATCACACGGCAATAATGAAAACAACAGGGAGGCGTCATCTTAGTGAAGTCACCGCTTGGGAGACACACATGCCACCGTCAAGTGCGGAAGGGCTGCTACGTGCGAGATACAGGATCAAGAGGCAGAATTTAGCCCAGTTTATCTAACTGCTAACACGTATCGACCACCGGACCGTTCTTATGCATTTTGCTCGAACTACTAACTCGTACTAACTCAATGGAGTTCTACCAACCCAGTGAGGTAAGTACTGCCGTTATCCTTTTTAACGGGTGAGAATACTGAGAGAGGTTACCTGACCTACCCAGGAACCCCCCTCCTGCCAAACAGAGGAGGGGTTCAAATCCAGGCCATCCACTCCCCCCCCCCAGTTGACCCTCCTAACCTAAGGCTATCCTGCCTCCTTAACAATTTAACATTCCGAATTGCCTGGGGGTTAACTGGTTCCCTCAGAAGTTACCAAGATCCCACCCCGGGGCACCTCGTTCAAAAGGAGGCCCTGTGCCTTGCTTGCAGCCGCTGGAGACTCAGAGGAAGGCACTCAGAGGAAGGCACTGCTGAATGAGAAGAATCTGGGGTGTGCAACTACATGGCCTCTGGGATCCCTTCCAGCTCTAAGATCCTACTGGCCCGTTTTAGAAAGTTCTGCCATCAGGTTATTAACAAAACCTAAGAGCTGGCTCCCACTCCAAAGGGTAATTCTGCCTCCTCTGACTCACACAGACAGAAATCCTTGGAGATGGTTCACAGCGGGACGGCAGCCCACAGCCTCTGTAGGAGAGAGCCAGGCCACAGGGGCTCTAGGAACCCTGGGCCCGAGCTCACAAGCTCACGTCCCTCACCTTGGCCTCCGCAGGCAGTGGTGTCCTGTCCTAAGGGCAAGAGGCTCCCGGCCCCCAGGTGTCTAGGGAGTAACAGGTCGGGACTAAGAGATGGGACAGGGCAGTGCTTCAGAGCCCCCTTGAGTGTCCTGCACCCATAGGAAACGATCATATCGTGCACACATGTTAATGAAGCAGTTGTTCAAGGCAAGAGGCAAAATCCCAGGGCTTAAGCCACCCCAGGCTCTGTCTAAAAGCTCCAGGGATGCTACCGCCTCATAGCTGCAGGCCATTCAAGGGCCACCAGCTGGAACTCTGGGATAGGAGAGAAGAAGAACGAGAAAAGAAAGGCAACATCCTCACTTTCCAAGCACCCCTCGCCTCCGGAAGAGGACAGACGGAATTATGGACTAACGGGGAATAACTCCCCTTACCACCCTACCGCCAAACTCCAGCCCCCACCACGAAGAACGGAATTCGAGAAGCATCTCACCTGAGGAGAACTACACTGTCGGACATGAAGGCTCCAACAGTCACATCTGAAAATGAGAAGTTCACAGCATTCAAAAATGTGTTGAAGCCCATCCCACCCGCCCCCCCCGCCTAGGTCCACAGCCACGGGGGCCCAGCACTGAGGTCAGAGGCCCCTGACAGCCTTCCTCTGGGCCATACAAGAATCTCGTAAAAGTGAGAGCCACACTGTCCTGCATGGTTGCCCGTCAGCAGGTGCGGCTTGTCGAGACCTTGAAACGTGGTCAGTCTGAACTGAGATGTGTAGGAAATGTAAAATACAGACCTGTAAAATTTCAAAGACCTGGTGCAAAGAACATGAACTAGCTCAAAATTTTTTACATTGATTATCGGAATTAATTTCACCTATTTCTTTTCATCTTTTTTTATATAATTCCCAGAATATTTTAAATATATATGTGGCTCATGTTATGTATCTTTTGGACACCAGTGAACTAGAGAGATGGGTATTTGGGACTAGAGGACCTGGAAAAAGCTCTAGGTTCTGTAGAACTTGTGAATCATCTCTGCTCCACCCCTCACTCTGTGACCTCAGAGGTTCTCAGGGTGTCCTTGTCTGTAGTAGGGACATAATTATCCCCAGTGTCTTCTTCAAAATCTGATGAGAGTTCATAACGTCTAAATCAGAAGACCTCTGTTAAATATTTATTAAACACAAAATTAAATAGTTGTTAAATATGATAATTTTTAAATATTTAAGTACATGTTAAATATGTTAAATCATATAGTTACATCTGAAAATTCATGAAATACTTAGTACACTACAAACCAACCTGCAAGTGTTAGCTGGTAATGTTTATTCTTGGATAACTTCAATTTAGGAAATATATATTCATCCAAGAACTCTCTGCCTTTCTTCCCCTCGAATACAGACTCCTTAGTCCTGGGATTCCCATTACCGCCTCACAGAGCCAAGCATCTGAATCCGAGAGAGCCTGAATCCCCATGTCTATACAATACTCTCATCAAGGAACAAGAAACAGCAAACCCATGAACTGTAGTGCTGCTAAAATTTCTGTACTTGGGTGTGCTTGTTAATTTTGCTGTTTCCAATAGTCTTTTTGAGTTGACTAGATATTTGAAAATAAAAGAACCAGGGCAATTTGTCATTTCTTTTACAAAAAAGGCAAGGAATTCACACGGGTCATGAAGTGTGAACACACCTACTCATAGTGCGTGTGCAGAGCTGAAGGTATGTCCCCTCCCACCACGATGTGGTCTCTGGCCAGTCCCCTAAGTTCTCTGTGGCTCAGTATCCTTCTCAAGTGAAGGACACTCTGTCTCTACCTACCTGCTGAGCTAACCATAAGATGTATATTACATGTGGGAGCATTTTGCGTGTATTGAACTGCTAAACCAATGTAAGGTATTATTTTGAGGTGGCCACAAATTACCCCAAATGAGAACAACTGCCTTCTCCCACTTACAAAGACCCGTGAGTGTCCACAGGAACAAAAACTTCGACAATGACCCTTTCCTATTCCTTCCTCCTAGCTCAGGAAAGTCACAAGAAATGATCAAAACTGCTGCCCATAAGAAACTACAAGAGTCCGGTGGTGCCCTTGTCCAGGATCGCACTGGATTTCAGAGATCCTTCGGAGGCGTTTTAAGTGGAAAGAAATACTTCCTGCAGATAGCAAGATGATCTATGGTTTCATGGAAACGTTTTCTGGATTCCATGATGGTTTTGGATTCTTTCAAATTTCCTTCCTTCCTTCCTTTCTTCCTTCCTTCCCTCCCTCTCTTCTTCCTTTCTTCCTCCCTCCCTCCCTCTCTCTCCTTCTTTCTTTTCTTTTTCTTTCTTTCTTTCTTTCTTCTCTTTCTTTCTTTCTTTCTTTTTCTCCCTTCCTTCCTTCTTTCCTTTTCCTTTTCCTTTTCCTTTTCCTTTTCCTTTTCCTTTTCCTTTTCCTTTTCCTTTTCCTTTTCCTTTTCCTTTTCCTTTTCCTTTTCCTTTTCCTTTTCCTTTTCCTTTTCCTTTTCCTTTTCTTTCAGTAGGCTTCATGTTAGCATGGAGACCAATACAGAGCCCAACACAGGGCTCAACTTCACGATCCTGAGGATCATGACCTGGGCTGAGCTCAACAGTGAGTCAGACGCTTAACCAACTGAGCCACCCAGGTGCCCCCTGGATTTTTTCTAATTCTTATCTCATTTCCTCACCTAACCACACTGCATCCCCTTCAAACACCAGAAGGACCATCATCCCACTGCCCAGTCAATTTTACCTAACTGGACAACACTTGGGATTGAGGTTGGAAATCGTGCATTTTTATTCAATTAGCCTCAACCACCACAAGGCATTCATTAACCCTGAAGCCAAGGCAGGCAGCCTTGAAGGGTGAAGGTCTGTTGTGTCCATCAGGGAGAGGGCATGGTTTTCTTTTCTGCTCCAAATTTTTTTAATTTTCTTGCAGGGGCTGGGAGGTGGGGAAGGGATTGCTCAGCTCCTTTTTCCCTCTCAAGAGTAAGAAGCCTCTTAATACGGGTAATTATTGAGCAAAACATGAGTTTTTGCTAACATTTTCAAAGTGGACAGTGCTTTTAGAAAGAGCTGCTGCCACAGAAATCACTGTTTTTTGTTTTCGTTTTTCTTTCGTTGTTTCCTTCGAAATCACTGTTGCAATCCACCCTTGTGGTGCTTAAACTCTTCAGCACAGATCATTCTAAAACCCCAAAATAAACGTCAACACCTTCAAATCAAGCACTAGGCAAAGCATCCCATTCTACTGTGGGAATTTTCCTGATTCTAAATAGATGTGGCCACTGCTTACCAGACTGGAAATGACTCTACCTCAAGCATTTATGCTCGTTTATCTCATTTGCCTTTAAAGAAAAACAGCTTACCAGGATAGCCATTTCCATCCATATCAATGCCTCCTGATATGGACTGACCAAACATCCCCAGAACCGGACTTATCTTCTGCCCCGACAGTTTCTGAAACAGATAATAGGGAAATTGAGTCGCCGGACAGGAGCACAGTCATAAATAAGAACCCAGGACTGTTCTGTGCAGCTTCTGTAGGACACTTGGTCCTCAAACTGTGAAAACAGAAAACTGTAGTCCTAATTTGATCACGGAGTTCTTAGCGTGCAGTTGAAGACCACACACTCCTGTATTATTACTTGCCTTCGTCACATGTCATTGTTTAAAAATGTTTCCAAGCTCAGTGTTAATGAAAACTCCACCTAGACTGGTGTGTAATGTTTTCACCTGCCAAATGAAGTTCGAAACGGATGTTTACTTCCATTTCCAACAGAGGTTCTGTTTTGTTTCCGCACAGGTAGAGCTGGCTGAATTTTTTTTTTTTTCTTTAAATATTTATTTATTTTTGAGAGAGAGGCAGAGCACAAGCGGGGGAGGGACAGAGAGAGAGGGAGACACACAGACGGAAGCAGGCCCCAGGCTCCAAGCTGTCAGCACAGAGCCCGACGTGGGGCTCAGACTCACAAACCATGAGATCGTGACCTGAGCCAAAGCCGGATGCTTAACCAAATGAGCCAGCCAGGCGCCCCAAGCTGGCTGGAGTTCTAAGAACGTGTTTTCCTTAGATCTCTCTACCCAAATATGCACCAAACATGGAACACCCCTCTGCTCATGTTAGTCTTTCCCTAAGTGGACAGACCACTGGTGCATCTAGCTGGAAAAGAGGGCCACAGGGAAACCGCCACTCAGTCAAGTTAACCAGAAGATCTACGGGTTCCTGAGCCTCACAGACAGGATGAAACAGTTCTAGCTAGTAAATCTGGAGCTCCATGGCCCTGAACCTTCCTACCACAAACGGTGGGAAATGCAAAACAGCAGAGGAAGCCACCCTCCTCCCTAAAAGGCGGCCCTGTGGAGTTCACAGCTCTACCGCCAAGGGGCATCTGTACTGTTACTCAGCTTAAGGATGAGTAAACTTAAGTTAACTCAACTTACGTTCAACTTATGTTCACACAGGACTGCACTGGTTCAGGACCCTTTACGACACAACCAAACCCTTTCATTCGTTTGGGTGGCACAGTTCCTCAAAAGATATCACACTTCCTGAATCAGAAAAGTCCCATCCCCTGGGATCTGGTGTGTTCCTTCTTCCCTTTGTTTATACGGTCTCTTTTGGGAGGCTAACCTCCCAGGGCCCTCCTTGTGGATGATAAGAAAAATGCTTTGTTTTCATGCCATACAGCAAAATCCCTATCAGAACCAGGTTTACAGATATCCAGGGGCTCTCTAAGGACTCTCTTTCCATATCCTTTTTCCTTATTGAGTCATCCTGCGGAGAAGTCATGAGAGTGGGGAGAGGGAGTTTCCATAGGATCCACAGACGGAGACGCCGGGGACCTTCCCCGACCCCTCCCGGGAGCCCATCGCTGCAAATAACCCTCCACTTGCCATCTTCAGTTAAGCCATCCAACAGAAAATACGTGAGCATCAACGTACGAATCACAACAGCACAGCACACACTGAAGAAATGTTTCTTGCTAACAGGCAGAGTTCCTCATCCCACATGACTCTGTCTAAACAAACATGTATGTGTGTCTCTTTCTCCAAAGCCACTTTTTGAAGGCCACCGTCTCAGCTCCGCAGCCCAAGCAGGCTAGCAGCGGCTGGTCCCGGGTCTCCCTTTCTAAGCTATGTTGTGGCTGGGACGAGGGGGAAGAGTGAAGGGGTGGTCCATCTGGGGGTGGCGATGCAGGCTTAAGTTATCCCACAGACATCTGCAGGCCATTATGCCATAAAGCCAGGAAGATAAGTCTGCTCAGTGCTAATAACCCTAAATGAAAACCAGGAGCCTTGGAAAACCTCTGCTTGACCAGGTTTACGTGCAGTGTCCTTACTAGCAGGAGAAAGATCACACGGGCCGCCATGACATGCCCAGGGGACTCTCAAATTGAGAAAGGCACACAAGGATCTTAAAATCAACACTTTTCATGGTGAACTCAAGAAAGAGGAATGAGTTAAAGAGTAACGCGGACAAACTGCAGCCCTGATCTCACAATTTATCCGGCAGAAATAATACCAGTCTGGGCCAAAGAAAAGCAACTCCTTTGCCCAGAGCTGTTTCTGATTTCTTCCTCCGGTTCACCAGCACAATGCCTGCTCTGTCTGGACCCCAGCCCTGAAGAATCTGTCGTTAAAGGATTTTTTTTTTTCCTTTTAAATCAGTGACCTTATCATATACATATTAGCGGCTTAGAAAGGCATAAGCAGAGTTGTATCTTTCCTTTTTTTTTTTTTTTTAAAGTGCCCCAAACCACTTCTCTTTGTCAAAGCTAATGAGCCTGCCAGCCTGCTGACAAAGGCAGGATGGGTCCAGCTGCTTGCTGATGCCTGCTTCCGACTGAAGGCACTCCACGCTAACCACAAAATCCGTACTTCAGTTCTCTGTAGGGATTCCACCCAGCAACAAAACAAAACACTGGAGGAGGGAAGCAGGGGTCTCTGACAGGTTGCCTCTCCCTGTGATTTGCTTCCAAGGTCCAGGAACAAGCTTCCAGGAGGATGCGTGGAAAGTGACCCCGGCAACTGCCCGAGGACACAGTTCCCTGGATGACTTTCTGCTTGTCACATCGGGAAGAGGGTCCCTGCCTCAGACTACAGCAGCCCGCACCGCACAGACGCGGCCGCCAACCTGTGCCCAAAGCTCTCCTCCTCCTGCCACATTGGCTGAGTCACCTATGAGCTTATTGCCACCATTGATTGCCATCATTTCTAGTGAAAAGACGGTGGTCCGGGTAAACCCATGCCCCTTGGAGTATGCACGCCTCACAAGCAAAATAAGTTTCCTTACTTCTAAGTTTTCCAAGCGAGCTTCCCTGAGTGCTCCTTCCTCCAGTGTGGAGTTGAGGGCGTGGTTACAATAAAAGGTTTGGGAGTCAGACTGGCAAAGTTTCGGTGGCCACACTGCCATTTACTAGCCGGAGACCCTGGACAAGCAAAGTCACCTCCCTGGGCTGGACCCCTCATAAAGAAAAGGTGGAAAATAAAGATACCACCTCACGGGACTACGACAAGGACTAAAGAAAAGAACAGGGCAGAGTGGTCCCTCCTCTCTGCGCTCCGTGTCTGCTGCTATGGCAGCCACCGAGCTGGGCCGGCCCCAGCAGAGAGGGTGCTGGAAGCTGGCGATAAATCAACCCTCAACCCTTAATCAGCTCACTTGTATCTCCTGCAAGAAGAACAATCATGAGTGCATGGACTGAACTTACACTTGGGCACTGCCTCTTTTTTTTTTTAATTTTTTTTTCAACGTTTATTTATTTTTGGGACAGAGAGAGACAGAGCATGAACGGGCGAGGGGCAGAGAGAGAGAGGGAGACACAGAATCGGAAACAGGCTCCAGGCTCTGAGCCATCAGCCCAGAGCCCGACGCGGGGCTCGAACTCACAGACCGCGAGATCGTGACCTGGCTGAAGTCGGACGCTTAACCGACTGCGCCACCCAGGCGCCCCGGGCACTGCCTCTTAAAATCAACTTGTAAAGTCTCTTTCTTACCTTCATGTACTTTAGTGCATGAACAGGCTTTGACGCTTTACTAACACCTCACTTGTAGAACATTTTATGAGAACATGACTCCGTTAAAAGTTCTGTTTCCCTAGCGATAATCAAGATACGAGGCAAGCTTCTTCATGATGGGAAATAGAAGCAGGAGTAGGAAGCGGTGAGCACATAAAAAGCGCTCAATAGATCAATATTTGCTGATGGGAAATTTCTCGACTTGTGCTCAGTCCCTTTCTGTCACTGACCCACTCCCTGGGAGAATAACACAGGCCTGTGCCAACTCTAGACACAGACATCCACAAATACCCTGACGATGCTTCTGTCCAAAGAGTGACTTCCTTTTTTCCCATGGGCTGGGCTTAACACCATCAGCAAGATTGAACACCCAGCTGATATGGCAAAAAACCAGAACTCAAACCACTTCCACATTCCCAAGTCTGGCGCCCAAGGCCAGAGCTTTGACCAGCTCATTTCAGTGCCGTTACAACCATCAGCCCCGTGAAAGCTTTCAAGCCTCCTCTTCTGTGGACCACTGTCTCTCTACATTATATTTTACAATTCAGGGTGCCTAGGTGGCTCAGTCGGTTAAGCGTCCAACTTCGGCTCAGGTCATGATCTCACGGTTCATGGGTTCGAGACCCGCGTCAGGCTCTGCTGACAGCTCGGAGCCTGGAGCCTGCTTCAGATTCTGTGTCTCCCTCTCTCTGCCCCTCCCCCACTCACCCTCTGTCTCTGTCTCTGTCTCTCTCTCTCTCAAAAATAAATAAACATTAAAAAAATTTCTATTTTGGGGATGCCTGGGTGGCTCAGTCGGATAAGTGTCCGACTCTTGGTTTCATTCGGTTCAGGTCATGATCTCGCGATTTTGTGAGTTTGAGCTCCAAATCAGGCTCTGAGCTGATGGTGCGGAGCCTGCTTGGGATTCTCTCTCTCTCTGTCTCTCTGTCTCTCTCTCTGCCCCTACCCCGATCATGCTGTCTCTGTCTCTCTCAAAAATAAATAAACTTTTAAAAAGTTTATATTTTACAGCATATTCCTTTGGCTTGCACCGACGGTTGATAAAGGAGTCACGAAAAAACAGCGAGCCTCTCCCTCATCTTCAATAAATAACTCTAACTGGGGGGTAAGAATTTGGATGTAATCTTTCACACAGGTAGAATGCATCCCCGAATGTGAGCAAACTCGGGAGTCTCTGAATAGGTTTTTAGTTTTAATAAGCAATACCAATTGTTTCTCTCTTTCACTGGAGGGTGAGAAGGTTGGAGGTAGGAACCGTGTTGTGTTTTCCTCTGTACCCCGGGGTGTGGTATGGACTACAGGTTCCCTATGTGTTTGTCAGATGAAGGTGTGAACAGTTCGCATGTTATTCTCACAGCAATTACCATTGAGTACTGAGGGACGATCCCACTAGCGTCGCCGTGATAGATATAGACGGCCCCCGAAAAGTCATCCTCCTTGGGTGCACCAATGGCCACATCTGAGGGGAGAAAAACAGCTATGGGTTAGAAAGCCACATGGAGTACTGTAAGGACAGTTTTCCTCATTCCTGCCCTCACGTGGGTCCCTCTGTACCAGAAATTTCTTGGTTGTTGGTTGCTCAGACATTAAAGTAGACCCACAGTTGCTTAGCAGGAAAAAAAAAAAAAAAAGTAGGAAGAAAATCATCAAAACTGAGAAGGGTTTAGTTCCAGAAAAGTTCCGACCTCATCCTTTCATAAAAAAAATCATGGACCCATCCAATAAAAAAAAAAAAAAATGCAAATATAAACCACCCACCCAAATTTCTGTCAGACAGGGGACTTCCATAGACTATGGTTATTGCATAATTGAGAGAGTCAACTGTTCCTGGAGAAGGGACTTGCACAAAATGACATTCACTTCCCCCCAATAAAAAGAAAAAGAAAGAAAAAAAATCAACGTTACCCTCACAAACTGACAACCCCTGGAACAAAGCCTAGATCTTCCTGACTTTCTTCCCTTTGCTTCTAACAAAAGTCATGTGTTTGCAGAAGCGAGGTCAAGGGTGAGGGGCACGCGCCCACAGGACCTCAAGCCGAGGTCCTCTCTGGCCGGGGCATGAGGGGTATCAAAGGAGCCTGGTTGTCTGGCCTGAGGCAAGAGCTGCCCCCCCCACTTCCGCCTCAGCGTCCCCCTAGCGAGGCAGCTCCCCCACGTCCCGACGTCTGCCTACCACATACACAGTAAGCAGAGGCACCAGACAGACCAGAGAGAGAAGCCAAGAGACCGTGAAGGAATCTGCAGTCCAGACAGAGTGGACATCAGTACCCACAGCCCGACCCTCCCGGCACGGACGCATTCAAATCCGTCCCCTCGCTGTCGCTCTCGGGGCTGAGAAGGTCTAACTCCCTCCTCGCTCAGCAACATGGCAGAGCCTCGGACACAAGAAAGGTTGGTGGTAGGAGGGCGCGCGTTCAAACTTGTCTGCAACAAGCCAAAGCACGGTGGGCTCAGAGCCCGGCCCCGAGTGTCCGCACGGAGACCATCTTCTCCAAAGGGCACCCCCTCCCCATAGGGGCCTCCCAAGAGGGGCAGGTGGGCCCAGGAGCACGCCTTGCCGGGGCGAAGCCAGAGGGCAGGTGTGAGCTCACTGACCCGGGAAGCCATCGTCATCAAGGTCGCCCAGGCTGGCGATGCTCTCCCCAAAGTGTGCGTTGTAGGTGCCATCACCACTGAGGGCCAGCTGCTCCTCGAGGGCTCCCTGGGAAACAGGACGGAGGACAAAATGGAAAACACAAACAAAAACAGAACCAAAACAAAGAAAAAACACAATAAAACCAGAACTTCAAACGCCACCCCCAAAGCACTCCCATCAGCGGGAAACACCCGGGCATAATCACGGGCACCCAAACTTCTCTCTCCTCGTGGCAAAAGGAGTCCCTTTCACCTCTGGCCAGAGGGTCTCCCGCAGCCTGACGCCTCTTAGAGGGAAGGAGACGGTCATGTTGGCCGATGACTCCACCTCCCCCTTGTCCTGACACTCTATAAACCTGCCTGCCTACTTACACACCTGTCCCTACGGCATCCTCTAGCTGCCCTTACCTTTCCTCCCCAAAGTTGTTTGACACGGGCAAGCGCATCTCTACTTTTTTTGTCTCCTGCACCTTTCGGGGCAAGTTTACAGAGCTGCTTTGCAAGGTGCGTGTGTTAGTCATCTTGACCGTCATGATTCAGAAAATCCAACACCCAGTAGGTCTTGGTCAGGGGGTGGGGGGTGCACACAGCCGGGCCCATCAGCACGTGTGGCTCAGATTTGGATTTCCTGAGCGAACACCCACCGACAGAGGGAGGGAGTCAACGGTGGCGACAAAAGCCACCTGAGGACACACGCTCTGCCTCCAAATCACTGACGTGTCAGTATCAGAGTATTAACACACAATCTGATATCTTCAGGCGGAAGAACTTCGAAATCTGCCCCAGGGCAGAAGTACTCTGGACCCACTGCACACCCTCAAGCCAGCCCAGGGAGTATCTGGCTTCACATCACACCTTCTGACTCTCCCCACTCTACAGATGAGGAAACTGAGCCACCCGTTTTAAGGTCCTTTTCCACATCGCACAGGCTAGTAAGGGGAAAAGCCCAGATCCAGGTTCCATCGGACTCCAAGGCCATCGTGTTTTCCACTCCTCTGCACTGCTTCGTAATCGCTCATCAAACAGGGAGAGGCCCAACAGGTCGAAGAATATCTCGGTGCTCAGCACAACCACCGGGCATTTAGGATACACTGGTTGGGGGGGGGTGGAACGTATGGGTGCCGCGTGTCGGGGGGCATTCTCCTGCTCCAAGATTCCTCGTGTAGACACTCTCCAGCTGGCTGCTGCGATGCTCACCTTACTGCCTGACAAGTTAATACCTACACAAATGTTTCATCCTCTCGCAAACGCGGCTGGGCAGCCGCTAAATAAACGCGGATGGTCTCACCTGTATCATGACCACCTCACCTCTCCCTACACGTGCCTGTCCCTCTCCCTTAGAACGTCAATGGGGACGCAGGTGCCAAGCCTCACGGCCACAGATGCCAGGAAGTTATCTTGGCTCCCAGGTTTTCGATTCGCTTTCTCAAAGGGTCTGCAAGCATCCAAGACAGCCCAAGGCTCTAACGCTCGCTGGCTCCTGTTCAAAAGGCTGTCCTTTCTTTCCGACATCTGCCCGCCTACAGTTCAATACCACAGCCCCCTCCGACTGGATTAGTTACCCGATTGGGATAACGAGCATCTGGGTCCCTGCTCAAAAGTACATTTTTACCGATTATTTTTTTTTTTTACTATGTATTACATTCTTGCTCCTTGGATAAAATGAAAGCTAGAAATCTACCCAAGCCCCACCACCTACAAAGATCTGTTGTTAACATTCTCTATGTATTTTGCGTACTTTTACCATTTTGCGGGGGGGGGGGGGGTTGTTTTTTGTTTTTTGAGAGAGAAAGAGAGCTTGCGTGTATACAAGTGAGGGAGGGGCAGAGACAGAGGGAGACAGAGGATCCCAAGCAGGCTCAGCACTGTGAGCACAGAGCCCAGTGTGGGGCTTGAATCCACGAACCACGAGATCATGACCTGAGCCACAATCATGAGTGGGCTGCTTACCCGATGGAGCCACCCAGGTGCCCCTGCATATTTTTCAAGGTTGTTTGTACAGGCAGTCTTTATCGCTCTTTTCACTCATTAGCCCATAAGCATTTTCTCACGTTTGCTCAAAGGCTGCTGGTCACAAAATTGATGCATTTCACTCTCTTGTTGAACATTCTTAATTCTAGATGCTGAAGAGACTCTGCTCTCTCATTGGTCTCCTGCCTCCATGGGTGCACTGCTCCCCCTCCTCCCCGTCCCTGTCCCCCCAACCCTCCACTCAGCGGCAGAGGGGCAGAGGCACCTTTCTGACACCTTCACACCCCTTTCAAGGATCTGCGGAATCAGGGACATAGGGATCACAGCCCTTGGCCACTGCACTGGCCCCCACCCGACCCCCGATGCTGCACTAAGGGGGCCTGCCGCCCCACGCCTCAACCTGCTTGCCGAGCTCCAGCCCACCCCTGCCTGTGTGCCTGACTGCTTCCCCTTCTTTAAGAGTCTGCCCAGCCACTGTGTCCTCCAGGAGGCCTCTCTGCCCCCCTGGGCACGTGTCTATAGACTGCCAGGGAGCCAGCTGGCCCACGTGCAAGTCCCAGCCCGCCGCTTCCAGTCGTGTGATGGGGGGCAGTGGACTTGACTTCTCTGGGCCTCGGCTGCTTCACCTGAAAAACGGGGACCCCTGACACCATGCGTACGTTACACTGAAATCATTTCTAGAAAATAGGAGGAACGGTTTCAGGTACGGGGTCAACACTCAAAATCAAATAACAGGGGTGCCTCGGTGGCTCAGCAGGTTAAGCAGCCCACTCGTGATTTCGGCTCAGGTCATAACTTCGGTTTGTGAAATTGTGAGACTGCTTGGGATTCTCTCTCTCCCTCTCTCTGCCCCTCCCCCGCTCACGCGCACAAACGCACTCTCTCTCTCTCTCTCAAAATAAACAAACATTAAAAAGAAAAATCAAACAACAGACATCAGACCTTACCGTTTTTCTCAATCCCCGCGCATCTGCAGTAATCATGCTGCGTATAGCTTTCCATTAACGGAACGCTGGGTTCTCTGACGGCAGGAGGCAGGTCTCTTCTCCTCCCCTGGGTAACGGGGCCCAGTGCCCAGCCCAGCGGGCTGTTCAGTCACTCCTCGCTGGCCACGTGTCCCTCTCCCACACCCGTCCACCTGGCACCCAGCACTGTACTCACATTTCCTCTGTTGATGTAGACAGTGACCTGCCCCTCGTCCCTGATCTCAGAGAACATGGGGGCCCCCACCAGCAGGTCAGAGAGGCCGTCCGCGTTCAGGTCAACTGCGCATAAGGAGGAGCCGAAGTAAGAGCCCATCTGCAACCAAGTTGAGTCGCAACAAAGCGTTCAGTGTCTGCCCTCACACAGGAGGCCCTCGCTTTCCTCCAGCCCGCTGCTTTACAAACACTTGCTCCCAAGCGCCCCACAGGCCAGAGGGCCCCGGGGAAGTGGGGAAGCGCCTGACTTCCCCGGCTGCCGGTAGCGGGGCCGGGCCCCCGTCCGCGTGACCGCGAAGCTAACCGGCTCGGAGTCCCCCCTCCGCGGGGAGCCCTACCAAGCGGAAAACAAGCGGACCGGTGCGGGGAGAACAAGGTATGGGTCTTAAAAGTGCAAGCTGAGGTTGCGAAACGGATTACAACCATAGTAAGAGCGCCTCGTGTAACAGACATGTGACAGGGCCAACCGAGCGGGAATATGAAATTTCATAACACAAGGCAAGCGTGAAAATAAATGCTGCACGGGGAACTAGGTTCCCCTCTCCCAGGCCGGCACGGAGCTAAAGCTAACCAGGAAGGCGTGAACTCCAGTGGCAGAAAAAGGTACAACTCACAAAACTAGTTAATGGATAAGGGAACACGGGTTACACTGGCCAGTCTTGGATCGTAGCTGAATTCAATACCTATTCCTATAAATCAGGGGCCTCCAACCCAAATGCCAATGGGATCCAGGAAGGTGTCGTAACAGGTGTAAGAACAAGTAACACTGTAAGTAGGCTGATGGGTGACAAGGGACACCTGGCTTGGAACCAGCTAAGGAGGCCACTCCCACCTAGCTGAAGTCCACTGCCCCCACGAGGGAGGCTGACCCCGAGAAGGCCGACCTTCGCGTTTTTCAAGAGAAGCCAAAGGTCTACAATGTCATTTGAAGTGCCTACTTTTAGAACGCGGGCAACGAGTTCACAATAAAAAAAGAACAAACAAACATACCGGCAGGCCCAACAAAAGAATTTATGCGCTGCATTCTTTCCAAAGGCTGCCGGTTTGCAACCTCTGTTGGAAAGGAAAAAAAAAAAAAAAAGCCATTCTTTTAAAATAAATGTTTTCAAATAAAAGGGCTCCAGCTCTGCTGATGGGAAGAAGCATTCTCTTTCAGTGTTGGGGTGTGCTGCAGCCGCCCCGGGGAGTGTGAGCAGTGGAAGGCACCCTGGTCTACTTCCTGCAGTGAACCCTGGGGCAGGGGCCCCTCCCCAGTCACAGGCTGAGGCCCACTTGTGCTCAACCCACCCCACCCTGCGACCAGCCATTCCCCAAGGAGAAGGGTGTGGGGAGAACTCAGAGTCAGGCAGAGACCAAGCAGCCGGCTCCAATTCCGTGGCTTTGCCAATCACTCTATCTGGACTTTAGTAAAACAAACAAACAAACAAACAAGCTGGAAAGGCCCGGAGGACCTGGCTGTTCGCCCTGGTTGAGCCCCAGGGGAATGGTTAGTCTCATTCCAATGGGCTATTTAACTTGGCATCTTCGTCAATGTTCAATCAGAAATCCCTGTACGTGAATTTTCCTAAGTTTTGACATACAAACACTTCAGATACCCCGTTAACTCAATAAAACTCCTATATGGCAGTGGTATGCTTTGGGGTAGGTGTTGCTTGATCAGAGCTCTCCCAGCAGTCTGGAAATGTGGAGACATGTGTCTAAATTAACACCTGGATTGAGCACATATTGGTGATTTCTTAGGAGCACTATACGAAGGATGTCAACCAATAAAAACCGGAATTTGGGGGTATTTTTTTTTCTTACGATGAGGTCAAGAGATAGGGTTGCCTGACCGAATTCTGGACGAACAAAAGCAGAAGTGGACCAGTGGTGGACTGAGTCGGAACCCTCCCCCATGTGTGTAACTCTGGACACAGGGGTAAAGAGCTACAGACATCCCTTGAAAGCCTGCGGTCACGTCCTTTCCCTCTGAAATAATGGAGAAGTCAGACTAGAATTCCTGGTTTCTTCTGGCAAAAAAGCAGAATAGGACATATAAAGAGAGTAATGGCATTTTTTCAAAATCAGGAAGCGGACGGTGGGGATCAAGGTAGAAACCAGAGAAGTGGGAAGGAGAGTGAGAGGCAGAAAGGGAGGCCCTAAAGCCTGAGTGGTGAAAGTGAGGGCAAGAAGAGCCCTCACGAAAATGACAGGGGACACGGCCATGGAGCCCTTCAGTCCCCTCCCAGGGAGCCCCAACACATCATCAGGACATCCAAGCAGACACGAAGGCCAGTCTGTCCTGGGACCCCACGTCATAAAGTCCTCGGGATGTGCGCACAAGGGGCTTCTCAAATGTTTACCTCTCCCACCGCCCACTCTGAAATCTGTGGCCACAAACCTGACCGTGACCAGTCACAGATGGGTGACCAGGTAAGTTGTCATCTGCACTGGGAGGTTTTTGAGAAGGAGGGGGGGCACAGTTATAGGCTGTTAATAACGCCAGGCTGACTGGCATTAACTGGGCCTGCCCTGGGCACAGGCAGCAGGCAGTGGTTGGGAGTGGGGGGTCGGAGGCAGCAGGTGCAGAGGCACAGGTAGATCCTGAAAACTGGGTGACAGATGTGTTCAGCTCCACATGCCACTTCAGAGTCCTTAAAGAAGAGCAGTTACGTGAGGGGACGGATGTGTTAACTAACCACACTGTGATGTCATAAAAGATGCATGTACCAAAGCATTGTGTTCAACACCTTAAACCCACCTAATGCTACATACATCAAGTATATCTCAACAAAGCTAGGGGTGGGGCGTCCTTTAACGTTGTGCTTTCAAGCCCAGGTAGATTTGAATGGGCGGGATGGGGGTCTGGCTTTCCCACAGTAGGCACACTTACCCGTTTATTTTTAAGAAAAATATAAAATGGTAGGAGCATTCACACCCTACTTGCTCTGTGGGGCTCTTTCTACCACAAATGGCACAGAGTTATTTCTTGTCTAACTGTAAGGGGTGCTCGGAAAAACTTTTTTGCAGAATTGTTCACCGTCCTTTTCCAGTGTTGTTGCTTTGGGGTTTTGGAAATGTTAAAATAACAGGCCAGTGCGGTTCCCAGGGGAATGCAGAGCTGTTCTCGGGGAACTCTTCACAAAACTGACTTAGTGATGCATTTTTTTTTTTACTGAAAAGACTATGGACAGTTCTATACTAAGTACACACATTAAGGCTGTTAAAATTGAAAAGAAAAGCGGGGGGGGGGGGGCACATAAGTGGCTCAATCGGTTAAGCATCTAGCCTCAGCTCAAGTCATGATCTTGCCACTCGTGAGTTCGAGCCCCGCATCGGGCTCTCTGCTGTCAGCTCAGAGCCTGCTTCGGATTCTCTGTCTCCCTCTCTCTCTCTATCAAAAACAAACAAAAAATTACAAAACAAAACAAAAAAAAAACACATTTTTTTAAAAAAACTGAAAACCAATTTCTACTTGTGAGTGGGATTTGGGGACTGGGAAGATTCGTCACCAGCACAGTATGTAATGGTGCCTGGAACAAAGCAGGTCTAACCCACAGGGGGACCTGAAATGGGCTGGGGCATGTGCCCCGCCCACAAAGGAAACAGTCATTCTCCCCACTTTTATTGAGGGCAGTGGAAGGTAAAACCACCTTCCACATTCTCCCACCTCCTAGAATCTCCCTCCCAAGTCCCAGGTGTCCTGTGCTTCCTCCCGAAGCCCACAAAGCCTTCTACCAACACAAGCCTCCAAATTATCCCCTGGCCTCCGAGCCCAAATGTGTGCGTCCCAACAGCAGCCAGTCTCAATAGTCCTGCTGATCTAAGCCACACTAAGGTGTGCAGGACGGAGAAGCCCATAAAAAATGTTGCTTATTAGTCAAAGGATTCTCTACCTGCCTTAATTTCAGACTATGGTACAGTGCAATGGGAGCACGCAGGAAATGGAGAGAGGATTAGGGCCAGGACCAGGAAAAAATGACACAGGCAGACAAACCTCGTCCAGGACTAATTTCAAGCCAGCCTTCCCAGGCGATTTCTCTTTCAAGGTTCTCAAAGTTGCTGAGTGACTTTCCTTTGGTTTTTCTTTGCGTGCATCACCATAGTCCTTGTGGCAATGGTGATGCGGGGGTCAGGATGGGAGGGGGTGGGTGGCCCTGGGCCAGTGACACAGGGAGAATGAGAACAATCTGCCTGATGAGTCCATATCATGGGTTTGCCACCGTAGTCAACTGCGTCTGAGCTCTCTGGGGTGTGGAGCGTGTAGGCATAGAAGAGACAGGCGGATGAAGGGGCAGAGAAGTAGAAAAAGGCAGAGACAGAGCGAGCAGTAGTTCTGATGCCTGTCTAGACTATGAAAACCCTTTTAAAACTCTGTGACGTAACTTGGTCCTGTACAAACTCACCTTGCTACCTGTCTCCTGCAACAAGCACGAATTCCACAATCTGCAGGTTACACACGGTGCCGAGGTCATAAAGGGAATTGCATGTGGAGCCACCATACTGACTTAGGGCGTGGATAGGGCCTTCCACCACTTTTCTAGA
The DNA here is from genome assembly GCF_022079265.1 of Lynx rufus. Classification (NCBI taxonomy): domain Eukaryota; kingdom Metazoa; phylum Chordata; class Mammalia; order Carnivora; family Felidae; genus Lynx; species Lynx rufus. The sequence goes on along the minus strand of NW_025814867.1, from coordinate 5,599,698 downwards.
AAGTGAACTGATTCCCCACATGATGACATCTCACAAGCAAAAAGACGACACTAGTACCAAGAGCCTCACCTTTTTACCTGATGCCTGAAAAATCTTAATCAAGGTGCCCGATCTTCGATCAGCTCTAAAAATATAAACCTAAGGAATGAAAAAAAAAAATTGGTTAAGACGGAAGCAATGACCAAAGGTACTTATCAGCACCCTCCTGAGAGTCCTACTTAAATGGCCAACCAGGCACAAGGCATCACAAGCTTCAGTTGGCTGATAATGAGGAAGTCAGTGGGCCTTGCATTTTACCAACTCTGCGAAAAGAGTGTCCTTCAATCCTGGGCAGAATTCACCTCCTCTGCTCCTGGACCACATCGTTTATGGAAGCCGTGCACAGTAAGTCCCGAGGACCTTGCAAATTACTAGTCAACAATTCACCTCTTAGATAAAGTGATTTTCTTCCTTGAAATATTTCTTTCCTTCCTAGGAGTTAGAGCTGTCACAGGTACAGCATTGAAAGACAGAGGGGTGGAAGGGAGAATTTTAGACAAAGCAGTTTTCCAAAGTGATTCCATAGAACACCAGAGCCGGGAGATCTGCTCGGGTAAACAGGAATTAAACATTAGGGGCGCCTGGGTGGCTCAGTTGGGTTCGAGCCCCACATCAGGCTCTGTGCTGACAGCTCAGAGCCTGGAGCCTGCTTCGGATTCTGTGTCTCCCTCTCTCTGCCCCTCCTCACCCATGGTCTGTCTGTTTCTCAAAAATAAATAGACATTGAAAAAATTTTCTTATAAAAAAGGAATTAAACATTAAATCAACGCCTCTGCTGCAGGACTTTGAGAGCCTTTAGTGTGCACATTAACACCATGCATCTCTACCACAAAGAGGATCACTGATATGGAACTTCCCAAGTGACAGGACTATGGAAGTTCTTTCTCAAGGTGCATCTTACGGGAACAGTGTCCCTTGAGAACTAGGGTCAGGGACCCTCCTGTGGCGTAAGCAGCCACCGCCTTAGTGAGAATGTGCTTGTGCCCTTGACCCCAGAAATGATCAACCACCAAAATCCTGCAGACCAGAGGTCTGTTCTAGTGTCCCTGGGAATGGGACAGTCAGCAACTTTATCAACTACGCCCAATTTCCCCAGCAACTCTCACATGATCCGACTGAAAGAAGCATTTTCAGGTTCTTTTTTTGTTAACAGAATACAAGATTCTCTCTGTCTGCCTCTATCAGTTACAAATACGGTTCTCGCCCTAAGACTTGACTATCTTAAGGCTATCACAAGCCTGAAAGGAAAACAATGCGATTAGATAAAAGTCCTTGTAACTGGGGAGAAAAGGATGCACTGAGGCATCCGCATGGCTGCGAACCAGGAGGTAAGCATTTTTGCCAACATTACAGACATGCCTGGTCACACGCACACGGCGTCTTTCCTGAAGGACATTAGCAGCGTGGGGACAGTTCTTGGTGCTTCTTCACTCTACCACGTAGAAGAATCATGTGATCTTAAAGGATCTGCTTCCTTCTTGCACGACTCCCCCTGCTCAGTGCCCTAACATTTTATCTGGTTTCATTTTCAAAGATCCTTTCTTCCTGGCATCACTGTTAGTAGGGAGGGAGGGACACTTCCAGAAATGAGGGCTGAGGCTCCTAACTCCTGCCCAGGAGCATGCAGGGAAATGACCCTCATGCATCAGTGAAGCCCAGTCAGCTGACCACACTGACCTGCTGGCTCAAGGCTCCAATTAACAGTGGTTCTGGCCCATGTGGGCCTCTCTAGAACCCAGACCCCACTTCTCTGAGCCCCCGGACATATGGCCAGACTCTATTCTAGGTCCACCCCATGGGCTCAGGTCCAAAGATCATTCCTTTGTTCAGACTTTTCTATCAGAGAACCCAATGTATTTGTTAAAAATGCAGGTTCCAGACTCATATAGACCTACTGGACGTAGATTTCCCATACCCTGGAGCTAAAGAATCAGCAAGCATGGTTGTTCATATTCTCAGTCCCCCTGAGGCCATGATTCCCAAAGCGACTCAGACAGCCCTAGATCCAGTCTAGGTCTTTCCTATACTCTGGGCAAATCCTTTAGGAAAAGTGACCCACATATTCCCGGTCCAGCCTTTGGGCTGAACTGGTCTTGGCTCTAGAACACTAGGGAAACAGGCCGCCTCGGTGGCTGTCGGTTGAGTGTTGACTTCAGCTCAGGTCACTATCTCGCGGTTCGTGGGTTCGAGCCCTGCGCTGGGCTCTGTGCTGACAGCTCAGAGCCTGCAGCCTGCTTCGGATTCTGTGTCTCCCTCTCTCTCTGCCCCTCCCCCGTTCACTTGCACTCCTTCTCTCTCTCTCAAAAATAAACATTAAAAACAAAACAAAAAAACCACCGGGGAAATAAATACGCGACCCTAGGCCCCAAGATAAGTAAAATCCCAAAGATACCCAGGACTAGACTCGGCTCTATTAAGTCAAAGTCAAGATTGGAAAGAGCTTGGCAGAGTGGACAGTTTGAAGCTGGAGGGCGCTGGACGCCATTCACTTGGAGGATGCCACGGTGCCAACGGTTGGTCTCGACAGTCTCACACACACGTAGTCAGCTGCAGAACGCAGCCGAGATGAGAAGGGGCCGGGAAGGGCGAGGTCTGGGAGCAGCGGTCACTCTCTGATTCAGCTTTCAAGGCACACTCACAAAAGCGGTTGGAAGGAGGCCGACAGGAGACTCACGATGTCACCCTTTACCTGCCAGCCATCCAGCAGGGCATTCGGACCGAGTAAGTGACAAACCTCTACGACAGGGGCAGCACGCTTCCCCCTCAGGTCTGGCCCCATGCTCTCGCGCAGACTTTTCTCCTCACCTTCCCGACGCCTTCGTCCTGGGGGGCACCTCCCACCACGTCGGTGGTGGACGGGCGAGAGAAGGAGCCGGCAGTCACTGCGTAGCCTGCAAAGGGCGGACATTAACCAAGGAGAGGATGAGACAGGGCAGAGGAGAAAAAGAGCCACCAGAGAAAAAAGGGTCTCAAGCATCCCTTAAATCTGGACAGTTACGACCCAGCTATTTTTGGAACATAAGCCACCAGGGAACAAACAGCCGTCAGTCTTCTCACATTGAAATGGCTCATCTCACAAAAAGTCATGTTCCCCAAGACATCAGGGGCAGGAAAGAGTGTTTTCTGAGGGTCCTCTTTAAAGCAGGTACTGTGCTAAATACTTTATACCTGCTTTTCTCTTTCTTTTAAAAATGTTTGTATGTATTTTTGAGAGAGAGAGAGCAAGCACAAGCCAGGAAGGGGCAGAGAGAGAGGGAGAAAGAAATCCCAAGTAGGCCCCACACTGTCAGTGCAGAGCCCAACGTGGGGCTCGAGCTCATGAACTGTGAGATCATAATCTTAGCTGAAACCCAGAGTCGGATGCTTAACCAACAGAGGCACCCAGGCACCCCTGTTTTTTCCTTTTTGAGATAGGAGTTTCATACAGTGAAGCACATACACCTGAAGTGGAGAACTCATTGAAAGTGGCCCCATGTACACAGCCATGTGACCACCACCCGGAGTGAACAGAAGCATAGAACTCTAACCAGAAGGTTCCCTCCTACCCTCTCAAGTCAATGCCCTCCCTCAGGCAGACACCATTTGGATTCCTATCACTATATATTAGGTTTACGTGTTCTAGAAGCTCACTTAACATCACACCTGTGACGTTCATCCAGACTGAGTGTAAGAGTCGTTTCTTTTTATTGTCGAGCAATGGTCCACCGTATGAATAGGTCATAACACCTTTATTCTCCCGCTGCTGGGCACCTGGGCTGTTTCCAGTTGTTCCCACTTTACTCCAAATAAAGCTGCTGTGAACATTCCTATGCATGTCTTTGGACGCCAGCATCTTTTAATGACACAGTTCTATGAGGAAGGTATGATCATGTCTTCCCTTTTACAGAGGTAGGAACTGAGACTAAATGTGGTTCAGTAACATGCCCAAGATAACCTGGCAAGATTCAAATCCAATCTGTGCATCTCGAAAGCCCTTGCCGGTAACCACTATGCCACCCTCCCTCCTAAGAGAAGGCAGAAAGAAGATGACAGTGGGTGGGTGGGTGGGTGGATGGATGAGGGAAGAGTCTGGACGCAAAAGGAGCCTAGAAACAAAGGCAAAATTTGTCTGAGCTTAGTCTAAATGTCTCCTGCTTCGCAAGCAGGCTGAAAATTCTCCTTTAGCTAGCATATATTCCCAAACCTTGTCCCCACATTTATACCCTAATGCTGTGATCACAGGCTGTTTGGATTTTGTGATGACACCCTATTGTGATCAATCCTTATTGACCACGTGGCCTGACCACATTACCTAAGAGTATTATGCGTGATCGCAAAGCCTCGAGTGACCCTTGAAAGCCTTTCAGCAACAAGGGTCTCTGGTACACAGGGAGAAGCCACGGGCCCTCAAGTTCAAAGGACCTATCCCAGACCCTAAAGCCAAACCCAAACCAAGCTCTCTGCTGCCTTCTCTCCACTCTCCAATCTACCAAACATACGCTGGAACTCCCTGCTGTGTACCAAGCACCCTATCAAGTCCTGGAAACGTCAGACCAACTCCCTACCTCCAAGGTGCTCCCAGCCGAGTGAGGGGTCCATACCAGTGGTCAGTGCTGTCTCCACAGCCCAGGAGGCAGCTCTGCACTGGGACTCTGGGCTCTGAAACCACAGGTTTAAGACCCCCACTCCGCTCTTTACAAGCCACGTGATCTTAGCAAGTTGCGTACTTTTCTGTACCTCGGTTTCTCTGCCTACAAAACGTGGGTAATGATAGTTGCCTCGTATGGTTGTCTCAGGAATTCAAAGAAATAGTATCCAGGAATACCTGGATGGCTCAGTCAGTTAAGTATCCAGCTCTTGATTTCATCTCAGGTCATGATCTCTTGCTTCATGAGACTGAGCTCCGTGTCGGGCTCTGTGCTGACAGCATGGAGCCTGCTTGGGATTCTCTCTCTCTCTATGCCCCTCCCCTGCTTGCACTCTCTCTAAATAAATATTTTTTTTAAAGAAAAGAGAAAATAATATCCAGAATGATAGCTTTCAGGACATGAACTAAGGAAAAGAGCCACATAAAATCTTCACGCCCACAAAGACAGCCTATCTCTTGGTTGTATCTATCTTCTTTCTAAAAGGTTAAAAGAGCTGAGAACAGAAGAGAAATCTTCTGAGCCTGTGGTTCACCTTCAGCATTACCCTGCCATCCATCACGCTAATTATTGCTTCTTATCATTTCTATTTTCAACTGCTGTTGAGACCGGGAGGCGGAGGCTGTACCCAAAGAAACGCCATGGGAAACCAGGATTCTATTGCACTCATGTTGTATCTGAACTTGAGGAACGGCTCAAACAAGAAAATAAAATGTCTGCCTCCAGCTCTGCAACGTGAGCACGGTTCTAATCCAGAGCCCTCCTTTGTTCTCTCCCTGTTGGGTGTGAGGCTCCACGTGAGGTGCCCGGAGGGAAAGTGGACCGAATTGGAACAGCACCCGTAAAAGCCAATAAACCCTTCTTTCCCCCCGTAAAGCAATAGTGTGTGAGCTTGGCGAGAATCGCTCCCGTTTCCCCTTCTCACCTGTCCACGTCCCTGAGCTACTCACCCAGGTACGTGTACCGCCTGTTCATGATCGCTTCGTCGTTCAGCTTGAAATAGGTGTTGTCCGTAAGGTTTAGCACCTTGACCGTGCCGGCCCAATAAAATGACCCTGGGGCACCCATCACCACCAGCTCCTGCCGAAGAGAGACCCAGAGGTGAATGCGGAAGGAAGCGGAAGAGGGAGTGCAGGTGAGAGCAGGGAGAACCACAGCCACATCAAAGAACTCCATGAAAGACGCCTCACACCCCGGCCTTTCTTTCGCTGAGCAATAAAAATGACTTCAGCGGGTCCCCTGGCATGACGGGATCCACCAAACACCCAGGGTCGGCAGGGATACAGACGGGGAGAACGCAGCGAGGTGACGACAGAGTGACTCACGTACCAGGTCCCTAGCCCACCCCCGGGTGAGCTCACGCACATCCCCTCACCTTTACGCCTGCATCAAATGAGGAAATGGCATCACTGCACATCCTTATAAATCACAGAATTCCAGGAAACAGAGCTCGTGAAAAGACAGCACCCCCCTCAGCATCTTGGCCACCGACCCCACCTCCCCCACGCAGAGCGAGGAGAAAACAAGTGACCAGAAGCATCTCTGTGCACACTGTGCACCAGCACTCCGGGGAGAGCCCCACGTCCTCGCTCAGGACGCTCTTCCCAGGAAGGGCTCTGAAGCTCGCATTTGTGGCTGCTGTGACCCACTGCGAACTCACGACAGAAGTACGAGGGCAGAGAGGTTAAGGGAAGGACAGGGACTCGAGACAGCAGGAGACAGCACTGCTATTAAAAACAGACCCAGGGGGCACCTCGGCGGTTAAGCGTCTGACTCTTGGTTTCGGCTCAGGTCGCGATCTCACGGTTTGTGAGTTCAAGCCCTGCGTCGGGCTCTGTGCTGACAGTGTGGAGCCTGCTTGGGATTCTCTCTCTCTCTCTCTCTCTCTCTCTCTCTCTCTCTCTCTGTCCCTCCCCTGCTCATGCTTTATCTCTCATTCTCTCTCAAACTTAAAAAAAAAAAAAACAGACCCAGAAACACAGAGACACAGCCGTCTCCAGCGTTTGGAGTGGGGGCAAATGGCCCTGCGCCCTCGACGGGGCCGAGAGCAGGTTTGTGCTACAAAACCACCCAATGAGCAACGCTGATGGGCATTCCAAGTGCTCCCAAGTGATGTACCTACCTAAGGGGGTCAGCGTGGACAAAGCATGGTTTTACCCACAAGAACAGGCATCATCACTGTGCTAAAGAAAGTTGGACATGACCTACATGTCGAACAGCGGGGATTCTAAATCATGGCACATCCAATTCAACAGAATCCTGCAGCAATAAAAACACTGTAGATCTGATAGCACTGGGACAGAATCACAAAGTGCTACGTTAATAAGGACAGGCCACACAATATACAGTCAATGATCACGTTTTATAAAAGGAAAAAAGATGCATACAGGAGCAAGACAGAAAAAACAAAGACGAGCAGCATAAGTCCCAAACGTTTATGGTTTTTTCCACTGGGTGATAAGGATTACAGGAATCCCTCCCTTCTTCCGGCACTTTTTTTTTTTAAGTTTATTTATTTATTTTGAGAGAGAGAGAGAGAGAGCACGCAAGTAGGGAAGGGGCAGAGAGAGAGGATCTGAAGCCGGCCCCACCCCTGTCAGTACAGAGCCCGACGTGGGGCTTACACTCAATGAACTATGAGATCATCACCTGAGTTGAAGCCAGACGCTTAACCAAGTGAGCCCCCCAGGCGCCCCATCTCTCTCTTTACATCTCTCTCTCATCCCTAAAATTTATTTTGTTTTTCAAAATTCCAGAACAATGACTGGACACTGACAAGGAAGTCCCCTCCCAAAACGCCCACTGTGTTCCAAATGGAGCACACAGTGTGGCCGCTGTAGGCAGGGTGGTGCCCACTACAGCGTTGTGTCCACTGGATGACCCTGGCTGAGGCCGGCCTGCCTGCCTGCCTGCCTTCCTTCCTTCCTTCCTTCCTTCCTTCCTTCCTTCCTTCCCTCCTTCCCCCCTCCCTCCCTTCCTTCCTCTCTCGCTTCCTCCCTTCCTCCCTTCCTCCCTTCCTTCCTTCCCCAACGGGGAACGTCATCTCTTGATTACATTTTCCAAAGTAGCTACACTGCACTAAGAATCAATAAAAGTTATTTTCCTAACAAAATCATGAATTTTTCCTCCAACAATATGAAGCACCTGCGATTACATATGGAAGCTTCTGCTAGAGACACAGACCAACAAAGTCCCTTTGAATGGCCTTCCCTGGGGAAGGTGACACGGAAACGTACAAAATGCTTTAGACAAAAAAATTCCATCCAAAAGGGTTCGAAGACAACTTTAACAGAAACTTCTCAGCTGCACAAAAACACCAAAGGAGAGGGCCATGCAGACACTGGAGACCAGACACTCCAATGTCATCAAGGCCTCTTGCTCCCAAGACACGGCCACCCCTCCTTTGGCCCTTAGGGTCCCCCACATGCTGTCCTATTTCAGAAACGTCCTTCCAGGTTGACCCCCCTCTGCAGAGCTGGCCTCAACACTGTGGGCGCCTGGGTGGCTTAGTCAGCTGAGTGTCTGCCTTCGGCTCAGGTCATGATCTCACACTCCGTGAGTTCAAGCCCCACGTCCGCTGTGTGCTGACAGCTCGGAGCCTGGAGCCTGCTTCCGATTCTGTGCCTCCCCCTCTCTCTGCCCCTCCCCTGCTCATGCTCTCTCTCTCAAAAAGAAACATTAAAAAATTAAAAAAAAAAAGCATATCACTTTCCACACTCAGAACGCATCACTGAAAACACACAGGTGGTGGTACTTTTATTAAGTCCCACCCCCTGTACTCATCTGTGCTGTGCAGGGACTGTGCTAGTTCTAGAAGGAGTGTTAGACAAATGATCAGTTCATCAGAGGGGAGAGCCTTTTTCCTTGGGCTTGAACTCGGAAAGGAAATTGGAATCGGTGTCCCAACACACAGGCCACGGAAGAACATAAGGACCAGTATCCCTGGTGCCAATCGCACACACCATATAACAGCTTTCTCTACCTGCAGCCCCTCCTAAGCCAAAGCCTTGAGCACCACCAGAGACCCCCATGAGGCTCTTTAGGACACCAGGTGGTAGGCACGTTGCTTTCTGATGATTTAAAATCAATCCAGCATCGGGGCCCCTGGGTGGCTCAGTTAAACATCCGACCTTTGATTTTGGAATCAGGGGCCCAGGTCACGATCTCACAGTTCGTAGGATCGAGCTCCACACCGGGCTCTGCGCTGACAGCACAGAGCCTGCTTGGGATTCTCTCTTCCCCTCTCTCTCTCTCAAAATAAATATTTAAAAATATATATTTAAAAAATAAAATAAAATAAATCCAGCTTAAAGACTCAGAACTATATGTCTAATATATCCCTGCACCCACCCTCTCACAAACGTCACAAAGAGTCTAAGAAGGCAATCCCTCTCCTCAAAATCCTTTATTTTTTGTTAACGTTTTATTTACTTTTGAGAGAGAAAGAGAAAAAGAGAGAGAGAGAGAGAGAGAGAGAAGTCACGAGCAGGGGAGGGGAAGAGAGAGAGGGATACACAAAGCAGGCTCCAGGCTCTGAGCTGTCAGCACAGAGCCCGACACGGGGCTCGAACCCATGAGCCATGAGATCATAACCTGAGCCAAAGTCAGACGCTTAACCGACTGAGCCACCCAGGCACCCCATCTCCTCAAAAACCTTTAAAACCAACAGCTCTTATCTATCTTGCCTCTCCTCTTTGTGTTCATGCCTCCTTCTCCCTTGGTTCAAACTAGATAACCTGAAGCTGAGCCTGGGACCCACGGGGAGAGGCAGGATACTGTCCTCCTGAAACTCCCTGGATTCGGTTTTCCCGGTCACCAGGGATGGCCTGCGCCCTTGTGGCACTGTTCACAAGCGCCAGGAAAATGGCCTCAACGCTTAGCCCCTCACCACCCAGAAACAGCCCATGCAAGTGGCGCACAGAAATGCAAGTTTCTCTGCAAGGCAAAGGCCACCCCGCCTGACTCACATGTAGAATCCCTTCCGTAAACAGTGCGGGCCTTTTCCCTAGGTACACGTTAGCAGAACCTCCAGAAGTACAGGGGCGTGGGGGTGTGCGTCAGGAGCCACGGGCTTTTCTCTGTGAGCTGTAAGTTGGCCTGAGCGGAGGTGGGGGCAGGGCAGATGGGCACTCAGGCTCTGCAACAGAAGTCTGTGTCCCAGACTTCACCCAGATGTCTCCAGGCTCCCGCGGTAGTGCTCCTACACGGGTGGGCCGGTCCACGTCTCCTCTAGCTACTCACAAGGATCTGTCTCTGTCCTCCAGAGCTACAAAAATAAAGGTCCCAGGAAGCTCTCCCTTATCCTCAGTAACAGGCTAAAACTCACGTGGTATCCCTAACGCAGACAGCTTTGGTAACCCCTGGGTCACAGACCTTCAGGCCAAGCAGGCGCCTTGGGCCAGCGTCCTTGGGGGCAACGTGGCCACATCCGGAAGGTCACAGAAGCAGTTGCCAGCCCTGTGCAGGAACGGCCGAGCCCACAGCAAAAGCAAGCCCAAGTGACGAGGTCAGCGGGAGGGCAGGCGAGGGGACAAGTCCTGCTTGACCCTTTCAACCACATTTCCTGCACGGCCTCCGACAGCTGAAGTTCCAGAAACAAGAGAGGCCGTGAGTTCAAAGACCTCGTGTTTAGGGAGGCAAAGCCCAGGGCACCCAGGAGACGGTGGCCGGGTCAGAGGGCTGAGCCTCCCACTCCCTGGCCCCACAACCCCACATCACATGCCCTCCAGCCCCACTGCTGTTTGCCCAACCGGCACATGCTGAGACTCCGTGGCTCCCAGAGCCTCGAGTTCCAATAGGTGCTCCCGTTCCTCTGGTCACCAGCAGCCGGCACAGGCACCTGGGTTCCCATCCGGCCCTGCCCTTCCCGCTCCTCCTACCAAGACCTCCTTCTGCCTGGCCCCGATGCCCTGCCTTCCCTGACCTTCTGGCTGGTGAGACCATAAGGACACCCCCTCCCTGGGAACTCCTTCTCTCCCTTAGTTCTCCACCAACGGCTCTGATGAGCCCTCATTTCTGTAACGAGTCTACTTTTTCTCCCCTGCTGGCTAAAGGAGGCATCCTTCCCCCCACCCCATCCCCAGTTCCAGGCTGAGCATACCCAGCCCCCTTGCAGAGGTACTAGCAATGGCCAGATCCGAGTTTCCAACTCGGGTGGGATTGTGGTCTCTGCATCCAAGCATCTTCCAAAAACACCTCTGAGTGTCCCACCCATCACCTCACACCTATCCCTTTACCTCCTCCGGTGATTCATCTCTAGACAGCCTTCTTCCCACTGGGGCACTACTGTTCTCCAGAACCCTGGCTCAACACATACTTCGTCTATGCCACAGTCCCCTGGCCATCCAGCCCACTGATACGGCCTTGATATTCTCCAATTGCTCCGCTCGCTTCTTATTCCCGCCCTGTTGTTTTGTGGCTGGACCCCATCACAGACCCCTCCCCCGGCCTCCCTCCAGGCCCTCCCACTTTTAAAGTCCTGGCCACACCAGCCCACCCAGCCTTTCTCTCTCAGCACTGCCATCCGTGGTGTCTGTGACCTGCTTGTGGGCTGACAGTGTTTCCCTGTTGCCTACTGAGCTGAGTCATACTTTACTAGACCCTCCTGGAGGAGCGACAGCCCCAGAAGTTACCCCATCTAAATGTGCAACAGAGATGGAAGAAGTGTATGAGCCTGGCATATGGCAGGATAGGATTTCAAGCCAGTGGGGTGAGAAAACCTGGTCAGCAGACCAATATGACAACAAGCAACTACACGTTTAGGAAACAACGGAGTTTGTTTCCAGCATATAATGTCTGCGAAAACAAATGCGAGAGATAAATCTTTTTTTTTCCTTAAATTTTTTTAATGTTTATTTATTTTTGAGAGAGACAGAGACAGAATGCGAGGGGGTTAGGGGCCGAGAGAGAGGGAGACACAGAATCCAAAGCAGGCTCCAGGCTCCGAGCTGTCAGCACAGAGCCCGACGCGGGGCTCGAACTCACAAACCGTGAGATCATGACCCGAGCCAAAGTCGGACGCTCAACCGACTTCATGAACCACCCAGGTGCCCCTGACAGGGCTCAATTTTGAAATATTCCTCAGGCTGCTGTGCAGAAAACACAGGGTGGGAGTTGAGAACAGATGCAGGCTGAGGTGATGGAAATGTTCTCAAGCTAGAGAGGCCATGGTTACACAACACTGTGAATGCAGTAAATACCACTGGATTGTTTGCTTCAATATGGTCAATATAGGGTCACCCGGGCGGCTCAATCAGTTAAACACTGACTCTTGATTTTGGCTCAGGTCATGATTTCACCGTTTATTTAGTGGGACTGAGCCCACGTTGGGCTGTGCACGGACAGCACAGAGCCTGCTTGGGATTCTCTCTCTCCCTTTCTCTCTGCCCCTCCTCCCACTCAGGCTCTCTCTCTCTCTCTCTCAATATAAACTTTTAAAAAATGGTCAAAATGGTCAATTTCATGTTATGTATATTTTACTACAAAAAAAAAAAAAAAAGCAGATGCAGGGAGACTAGCTCAAACCAGAGCATCTCAGGGCACCTGGGGGGCTCAGTCGGTTGAGCGTCCGACTTCAGCTCAAGTCATGATCTCACAGTTCGTGAGTTCGAGCCCCACATCAGGCTCTGTGCTGACAGCTCGGAGCCTGAAGCCTGCTTCCGATTCTGTGTCTCCCTCTCTCTCTGCCCCTCCCCTGCTCACACTCTGTCTGTCTCTCTCTCTCTCAAAAATAAACAAACATCAGCGGTGCCTGGGTGGCTCAGTCGGTTGAGCATCCAACTTCGGCTCAGGTCATGCATAATCTCATGGTTTGTGAGTTCGAGCCCCGCATCAGGCTCTGTGCTGACAGCTTGGTTTCTGTGTCTCCTTCTCTCTCTGTTCCTCCCCTGCTCATGCTCTGTCTCTCTCAAAAATAAATAAAGATTAAAAAAATTTTTTTAATAAATAAGCATCAAACCAGCGCATCTCCAGGTGACGACCATGGCTTTTCCAGAGGGTGATGATGGTGGGGAATTGAAACGGTCACATTTGGGACATGTTTCGGAGGTTCAAATAACAGGAGTGCAGATGAATTCTAAATGAAAAGTACTCTTTCGTTTGGGCCTGGACAACCACCTGGATGACGGGGCCACTTACAGGACCTGACACGGAACTTCGCACACGGCACGTAATCAAAATGGTGCCTGAGAAACGAGGGGCTGATGCAAAGGGGACACTCAAAGTAGGTAAGACTCACTTAAGAACAGTCCCTCAAGATGTGCCAGCAGCCAAAGGTCATGGTACCACTACACAGGCACATGAGTATTCAAGTGCACGGTCCTTTGCAATTTGGGAAAGGGGCTGGCTGAGCTGCATACAAAATCCTACGATCTCTCCACCTAGGACACAGGAATGATAGGAGGTGACGCTTAATACATCCTCCTCACTGCCAGCAACAAGACACACACTTGACTAAGTATCATCCCACCTGCACTCCCGTGAATCAAGTCCTTCCATGGGTCTCCGAGTCAAGAGGACTCCTTAGAGAAACTGTCCAAATAGCTGTATTCTCCAGATGAGCCCGCCCACCCTCCCCCGGTGCTTTCTGGCCAGCAGGCGCCCCCGCCGGTTTCCATAAGCTTCCCTGGATGCGACCGGAGGCATCATCTCAAGAAGCTCCCAAGACCACCATCAGCCAGGAAATGAACACCACCAGCAGGAGGGCAGAGATGCCCAGCGGCCGACACCCACCTCGGTGAAGAAGCCTGCTATCCCAGCCTGGCAGGAGCCGTGTTCCTCTCCGTACTTCTTCTTATACTCTAGAGGGGGGGAAGGAAAGAAGCAAACCACAGCCTCGTCAGTCTGTACCGTTCGTGTGTGGAGCGGCTGAGCGTGCTGGCCACTTCCCCGTGCACCGCTGTGGGCCCGGCCCAGGGACGCCTTCCAGGCTGGGGTGTGGAAGGAAAGTCTCAGGAATCCACCAGACCTCAAAACTCCAGGCTCTGGTGCCATAGGGCCGTGAGGCTCCCAAGCGCCCCAGCGGACTTCCTGCACACATGTAGGGGCGAGAGGAGCGGCAGCCGTGGTAATTAAGTGGGAGGCGGGTGACGATTATTTCATTTACTCCAGACAGGATGGAGCGCCCCGGGAGGAAAAGGAGCTGAACACATGACCCAGAAATGGAATGATGTGGCCATCCCTGTGTGGAGTCCCCTGGAAGACAACCCCTCCTTAGGGCTGGAGGCAATATGATTCCTGCCATCCAGCCAGAAACCAGCCATCGGAGCCCGGGGCTGCAGGAAGAGGGGACCCCACCAGACCTGCCCCGCACTCGGTTACACTATCACTGATGGGGTATGGTGACGCTATACATTGACCCCTGTATCTTCCATAAAAGGGGAAGCTCTCTCCAGGTCAAAATGAACACAAGCGGTTAAGTTCTTTTTCCTCTACCGTTCCCTCGCCGTTCCCAACACTCTGACCCGACAAAGGGGGCATTCTGTTGCTGATGTTCTATTCTTCAGTTGGAAGGAAGATGTTTTCGCACGTTCTAGGCACTGTTAGCTGCGTCCACGCACGCCATTGCCTTGGTCTCTTATCCCTGGGAGCCCATACTGTCATCGGTTAAATAGGTAAAACTCCTGAGGCTCAGAGAGGTTAGGTGAATTGTTCAAGGTCACACAGCTAGTAAATGGCAAAGCCAAGATTCACATTTGTTCACCTCTGTGGCCTATCAAAGGCTCTGTGGAGTGAGTGATTACTCAAAACCCATACAGTGACCAGCCGGCTGAAATAATTACATGGGTAAAGACACGGAGAGAGAGAGAGAGACATTCTGCTCAGGTGACTCTGATTAATTACACATGAAACCAACACTGTCAGATACAGGTTCATGGCTGCCTGCCCCTGGGCACCTACAGGCCTGGGCTACCCAACAGAATAACCCAGTGATCCCCATGTCACCCCGGGGCTCTTGGCACATTAAAGGCAATATACTTTGGCTCTGCTACCATTAAAGGCAATATACTTAATTTTGAAACAAAATAAATAATCCAGAGGAACAACGAAGCTATGATTGCAACAAAAAGCCACTTCCTGCAGCTCGAGTGTGCACTAGAGGAGAAGGGGGAAAAGGACCCTGGGGAAATATACAGAGTAGTTCAGTTTCTAACAACACTCACTGCAGAGCCTGGTAACATTTTCCAGTAAGTGGCCATTAACCGACTGCTAAATTACAACGGAATGTCAATTGAGTTACTCCTCTTCCTTGAGAGGGCTAAATCAGTTCCTCCAGCTTGTTCTGTTATTACAAGGAGAACTCACAGGCCTGTCAGCAAGCAACCCAGGGACAACGGACCCCGCCTGTTCTCTGCAAAAATCTTGCACCGGGGCTGGAAGTGGGGCTTATGCAAAGTCATAAAGACATCACGCATCAAACTGTCTGATGGCAAGAAATAATAAAAATTAATACTGAATCCTACATCAAATAGCATAATGGCAAGAAGGATCAAAATGTCCCAACCCGAACAAACAGTTATATTACATCTGGAAGGTCCGGCAAAAAGCGTATCCACCCCCACTGCCTCCGGGGGTTAAACAGCCAAATGTAACTCTCATGCAAATGAACCGAAGAAAATTCAGACCCCCACCAGCTGAACGAAGGGACAGAGCAGGACACATCGGTTCAGCCTCATCAATGTATGACATGAGTAAGGACTGCGCAGGAATCTTTGACATTTCAAAGAAGATAGTCTCAAGGTCTCCTTTGTAACAGGGACTCCAAAAACAGCAGATATGAAAACGTGTCTTTCTCCATCTCATCCCCAAACTGTGCTGGTCAGCTCTACGCCAGGAGCAGGACGCAGGGCTCCTGAGGGAGCCACGGCCACTCCGGGAGCTAGCAGTGCTCCCACCCCCGGCCCCAAAAAAAGTCCTGAGCCAGCATCGAGGTACCCTTAGAGGCCAGCCCCAGGCTCCCCAAGCTGGGACGGCCTCATCAGAGGTCTGAGGGCCAGGGACACACAGAAAACAGGCACGATCCCACCGGCTTTGACTTTCTGAGACTCAAGGGTCCATACCTGCCTTCTTGGGATGCTCTAGAACAAGGGATCAAACCACGTGGGGCTCCTGACTAGTACCCAGAGCGCTGACCTCCCAGAAACTTCTGTAACGCCGATTCACCCCTTCAACTTGGAACAGGATGCAGTCCTAACGCTTCCACCCCATCCCACCACACATAGTCTGCGGGGAGGAGAGGCAGTCACGGCAGTTCAAGTCTAGGAAGGATCAGCTGGTGTGACCGGATCAGACACTTGCATATTCTGAGCTGTCCACAGCCTTCCAGAACTCCTGCTCAGAACAGCCTCTGTGTCCAGGTGAGCCTGGAGGTGTATGTAAATCATACCCCCTCCCCATCGCAGCATGCGTTTGTTTATCACGGCTGATTCGACACCGAGATGAATTGGTTCATCTCACTGTCCCCAACACCAGCCTTGTGCCAGTTAGGAGCAAGCGCCAGCGCTGATATGCTAAGGGAACACGCAGGCAAGTGGCTCTGTGCACAGCCCCAAGGCCCAGGCGGAGACATAAGAGGGGCAAGCACATTCCTCCAGCCACGAAGCACCGGAACTCTCCAACCTACATGCTTTGGACCTTTGTCCCCACTGCTCTGCCAGCCCTGACCTCTGCCTTCCAATAGGTCAGGCTCCCTGACCACCAGCCCCAGCCTCGTTTCAAAAGGAGTTGTGTTCTGGGTACCAGGAATCCTGAGCTCCCCGCCCGGGGCCACCACTAACCCCAAAGGCCTCAGGGTGGTGGTGGTGGTGGTGGTGGTGGTTGGGATTGGAGCAGGGCAGGGACCCACAGGATCGATGTTTCTGGGCTTTCTAAACCTAGATTGGCTAATTCTACCTCGGGCAATTCCGTTTCCTTTGGGGCCTCAGGAGGAAAGGGACAGAATGCTCAGATCCAGCTCCTGAGACGGCAGGAAAGCCTGTACACCACAGAGCTTTGAAAAGGGAGGCAGGCATGGAGACAAGAGGCTGCCCCATCCCAGCGTCCCCAAGAAACCCCCCGCCCAGGTCACAATCCCTTCCTCCACTGAGAAGTCCAGGCAGTGCAGGCTGGAAGGATGGGGTGGGACCTCCAGACGCCTGTGTCCCCAGAAGAACTTCTCCTGCACAAACACAGGCTGTGGGCCCCACATTGGCGACTCCTGGCCATGTCCACACAATCTCCACCTGCCCCAAGGATGCGGCCGGGCAGAGAGCTACAACAAGCCCGTACCCTCCCCTGCCGCCGTGGAACAAAACATTTATCCACCTTGAAGCAGCAAAGGGGAATCAGGCTTGGCATGACAGCAGCCCACGGATGCAACAGCAAACCTAACACCGTTTAATCCAGCGGGACTGAATCCGAGAAGCCAAGATGTGGCTGAACAAGGGGACCCGGAAACCACACGGCGGAGGTGGGAACAGGTTGCCGTGGGTGGGTTTGAGTTTCTTGGCCGGCGGCACACGCCGATCCATTAAGGTGTGTGGCTCCTCCGTTCTAAAAACGGTAGTATTTTCCTTGGGTGAGCTGCTGCCTGTACTAAGCCCTGTCTAAACAGAAGGCAATTCAGAGAGGAAAAAAATAGTGGTTTCCAAGTGTTCACAACCCACGACTCAATACATGGACCTTACGCTAATGAATTTTAATTCGATCAAGAATTTAATTGGGTGGGGTCACCTCCTGCACCTCTTCCCCAATTGCTGGTGGGATAAAACCAGCCCACGGAAAGATCGAGATTTACATGCAGCGTAACATATTATTCCTTCTGATCTCTCTTCCTATTTCAGAAAGGTTCGGCTCTCAAAGATAGTCTTTGCAATGCGTCGATTTTAAAATTATTTTTCCCATAGCTCCTGAACTTAGCCATGAAACAGAGACAAAAATAGCCTTCTAGTCTTAAGTCGTTTCTGAATTTTTGCTCAATTTCTGAGTGAATACCAAGTAACTAATCATTCAGCTACAATTTAGAGGACAATGAATTCGGGAAGACAGATCTCTGCTACTATTAGAAGGGCAGCTCAACATGTAAAACTGAAAAGACAAAACTATCCTCAGTTGCAAGGGACCACAGTCTAAGTGGGAAAAAAAAAAAAGTAAATAACCTAAATAGCTAGGTTAGAGAAGAAAGGAAACCATTTTATCAAAATAATTAACAATTAGGGGCGCCTGGGTGGCTCAGTCGGTCAAGCATCCGACTTCAGCTCAGGGCATGATCTTGCGGTTTGTGAGTTCGAGCCCTGCATCGGACTCTGCACTGACAGCTCAGAGCCTGGAGCCTGCTTCACATTCTGTGTCTCCCTCTCTCTCTGCCCCTCCCCCACTCGTATCTCTCTCTCTCTCTCTCTCTCTCTCTCTCTCTCTCTCAAAAATAAATAAACATTAAAAAATTTGTGTTTAAATATTTAATAATTAGGCAATGGTGGGCATTATAAGGCAAACTACAGAAAGCCAGAAACCTACAATAGAGAGAAGCTTTAAGAGGGGAAGAGATCTTTAGAGCATGTCTATAATTCGAATCCTATCCGTTTATTTTACAGATGGAGTCACTATTGCTCAGAGAGGGCAAGGAGTCTGTTGCAAGGCACACAGCAAATTAGGCTGAGTCAGGATGAAAGGGCAGGGCTCCTGAATGCCCACACCATCATGCTTCACAGAGCACATCTGCGGTGATAAAATTCTTACCCTTTAAAAAAAAAAAAAAAGTTTTCCATCGATGGATGAATGGATACACAAACTGTGGATTCATTCAGTGTAATATGAAGTCTTAGGGAAGGAAACTCTAATGCGTGCTACAATACGGATGCCCCTGAGGACATCATGTTAAGTGAAATAAGCCAGTCGCAAAAGGACAAATACTGTATGATTGCACTTCCATGAGGCATCTGAAGTGATGAAACTCATGGAGACAGAAAGGAGAATGGCAGTTGTCAGGGCCTGCAGGGGCGGCGGTGGGGGGCGAGGGGGTGCGGTGGAGCGAATGGAGCGTTGTCTCATGGGGACAGAGTTTCAGTCTGGGACGCTGACAAAGTTCTCAAGATGGACAGCGGTGTTTGCACGACAACGCACGTATGCGATACCCCAACAGCACACTTAGAAACGGTTACGATGGTAAATGTCACGTTTTGTGCTTTTTGCAAAAATTCTGAAAAGGTTTAATGTTTTGTAGCCCTGAAATAGTTCCTTCCACACCCAGAATCCACTACCAATCTTGCCAACTTCAGAAGCAGAAGCGAGCAACTGTACAGGCACAAAATCATATACCTGCACTCAACGTACTGTGTGTCATAGGCGACGTGTTTGTGTCACCCTAGAATTCATATCTTGAAACCCTAATCCCCGATGCAACGGTATCAGGTGATGGGGCCCCGGCAGGTGACCAGCATTAGGTGAGGTCATGAGGGTAGAGCCCCCATAAATGGGCGTGGTGCCCTCTTGTGAGTCCTGAAAGTCCTAAGGGAGTTTGTCTCTCTCTGCTCTCCACCACGCGAGGACACAGAAGAGCGTCCTCACCAGATGCCAAATCGGCCAGGGCCTTGATCTTGGGCTTCCCAGCCTCCAGAACAGTGAGGAATAGGTGCCTGTTGTTTGCAGCTGCTGCGTCTGTGGTACTTTCCTTACGGCAGCCCGAAATGACCAAAACAACGCACGCTGTGTTAGCTTTCGTCCCTCCAAAAAAAAGTGACCCCGAACACGGGACAGTCACATCTCAGTGAGAGTCCCAGCTCCGAACAGAATAGAATTCACATGACGACCGAAGCTAACAGACTCAGGGAATGACTACCCCTGCTGCATGGACAAACCACTGTTCAGACGTGACACCAAATGCCTACAGTAAGGAAAGATCTAGGACGCAGAGCAGATGGGCCTCCCAGTACATGTTATCAGGCTGACGGGCCCCATCTGCCCCCTGCACCTGCTGGAACTTGTCTATAGTTTGCGTCTACAGTTACAACTGCAACGTAGCTTGAGAAGTCTCTAGCGTAGTGTCCTAAAAATTCAGGATAAAATTATGACATAACAGGAGATTTTGCTGAGCGATGGGCCACAGCACCCCAGTAGTCACAAAGAAAACCAACACCCCAACAGAACAGGTGGTGCAAAGAAACCTTCTCTAAACTTAAAAGCCAACAATCATTTCTCTGCTTCATGAGCCTGTGACCTTCACCATCCTCCCCAAGCCTGTTTTCTCATCTGTGTAATGGGGATAAGAATACTTACCCCCAAAATGATGTCACTACTCAGGAGGATCATAAGGGTTAATTACCTAACACAATACCTGGCAGCCGGTAAGGTAACTCTGAAACTGTTAGTTTCTGTGAGAGGAATAAAACCCAGGATACCCATCGTACAGATTTGCAATTTTAGGAGAGGAGATTCCTAACATTTGGACCTCCAGAAGGAAATGTTAGACGATGCGGTCTGAGCAGTCAAGGATTCCACACGATGCATGGAAACATGTTTGGAATACAGAATATATCTGTGCCCGTGGTAACATTCTTGGCACAAAACGGAAATCTTGATGGGGTTCCCTGAGCCCCGAGAGCCACTGCCACAGAGCTGGTCTCTTCTTCTGGCCCTGGCGTTTCCCTCTGGCCACCGTCCCTCCCTCTCTCCTCCTCAGGGTCCCTCTCCGCCTTGACTGGCTATAACACAGAACTACATCTGTTTTTAAATTTGCTGTATTTACTTAAATGAGATAATGTTTATGAAAGCTCTTTAGAAACCATAAAATCCTATGTAAATGTAGAGTTCTTTATTTAATAAAAATGTATGGGGCTTGTTCTTGAATTTTCAAATGGATCAACTTAGCCTTTTAGGGATCTCTCCAAAACAAAACAAAAACACAACCAAACAAGACAAAACCTCAAACCCTTTTCATTTGTAAATGGACCTTGATTGATTTTTATCCCCTGTAGAGCCACAGCATTCAACATTAGACAGGGGGGGATAAAAACTTCACATCTGAATGGGTGATCTATTTCCTTCTCTAGAAATAAGCACCGTCCTGAGAGATACAAATCAGCTGGGAATAAAAGGCCAGTCCCACCCAGATAAGAAAGAAGGAAAGTGGCACAGAAATCTTGGGAATCAATGGGACAATTTTAAAGCACAGTAAAATTTGATAAATTCAGACCCTAACAATTCCCAACATGAGAAGGTTTAAACATGGCATGAATTAAATTTGAGAGCATCTACGAAAACAAAAAGAAAAAAAAAGGGGGGGGGGGGAGAGGGAGGGGAGAGAAGATCTCACCAAGCAAATAAATCGTGCCAACAGGATGTTTAAAGATATTTAAGAAATTATAACCTTTTCATAGAGCCTTCAAATCATTCTTGTAATATCCAACTTTCTACAGCCTTCATTATCTAGTCATTAAAGCAGGATCGGCTAGAAACCTTCTCAGAAGGTTTAAGGATACTGTAACAGCACTTAATTAGAAAAATCATACTTACTGAGGGTTCACCCTGAGCTCCGAACTATGTTAGGCACCTGTTATCTCAAATGCCTCTTTAGGAGGGATTAATCTCCCCATTTTTACAGATGAGGGTCCCGAGGC
Organism: Lynx rufus; assembly: GCF_022079265.1. Taxonomy (NCBI): domain Eukaryota; kingdom Metazoa; phylum Chordata; class Mammalia; order Carnivora; family Felidae; genus Lynx; species Lynx rufus. Next base: position 5,578,445 of record NW_025814867.1, on the reverse strand, counting down.
TCAAGGTCACCCAAAGTAGGAGCTGGGGGTGCAACCACAGGGACAAGTGATTCTGAAACCGGGTCTAATATCCAATGTTACTCTGCCTACTCCTGTTCATCAGTGTTTTACCTGGACCGCTTTTTGTTAATTTAGCAGAGCTGCTCCCCGGTTTTTCCATATTCGTGAGGCTCTTTCTGTCGCGGTAAAAAGAGGACTTGTTCAGACCCCACTGCTGCCGAGCTCTGGCTTCTTGCCTCGGTGGGCTCAAGGGCAAACGATGAAAGACATCTCTGTGCCTCATGGTCTCCATGCACTGACTTCACTTCTGGGAGCCCCCAAGTAGGACTTGGTTGACAGTCCCAGGCTTCACAGAGCTTTCTCTTCAGTTTACAACTGGCTTCCCCCCTCACCGTCCCACCGAACCTCTCGTTTTCCCACACGTTCTGATAAAACCAAACAACATATGGTAGCAATGATGCTGTTCTTGTATCAAACATAAACTAAACGGCTGACTTAACGGCATGCTCCACTGGTTTACTTTGTGTCCTAAGTTCATTTTTGTTTCCCATTCCCTTTACATTTCCTGGTTCCAAACAGGATATTCTGATAGCATTTCCCACCCACCCAGAAACAGGAAGCACCTGAAAAGTCATGAGAAAAATGTCTTTGTGCCAAAGACCGATTTTTTAAGAATTCAAAAGTTTTGAGACAGTTTGGACAGGGGCCCACATACTTCGAGGCTTTCCTCTATTAAACCAAACTTGCAACATTCTGAAGAGAGCACAGGTGACCCTCAGCGAGACCCATAATAAGGCCGCAATGAGAGAACAATGTGTGGTCTTTCTTAGCACTTCCGAAATTTCTCATGAGCCCCTGACAATAACCTTCCGAAGTAATGCCAGGGAGGCATCACGGCATATATTCCCACGGAGGGCCCAGCCACAGGCGTGAGGCCACAGAGGCACAGAAGAGCAGGCCCCAGCCCAGCTTCCTACGCCCTTCAGTGGTCCTCCAGCTATCCCACAAAATGCACACCCAGAAGCAGCCGGGCCCCCTCCTCCCCTCCCAGCACCCACTGCCACGACCGACACTGGATTCCCACCGTTCCTTTCTTCCGTGAGCCCCAGTCGGGCGCAGACTCTAAGGGGGTATCCATTCCTCCAGGAGTTGCAAATTGAAATAAGCTGTCTTAAGGCCAGTTAGACCCGGGATGCAGCTTGGGCCCTTGGGGAGAGGTGCCCTATAGTATATACACTGGCATGAGATTCTCTCCCCCGCACGGCTCTCCCACTTGTGAAACATCATGTTTCCACTGTTTTCCCCTGTGGATGGGGAACTTGACAGCTGGCACTGGGTCACTTGGGTTTGATTTATCAGGCACTTAAGATTGTGTGGATTTTATTCCTAGCAGACAAATCAGGAACCCCACAGTGATTGACAAACACTTGCCTAGCATGCATATAGTACATTAGCACGGAACACAGACTACAAGCACATATATGCTTAGTGCGCACGCTCGCGTGGACACGCACACAGGGCACTGTTCTAAGAACTTACAAGTTTTAACTCACTTCGTCCTCTTCACAGACCCCTGAGGTAGCTGAGGCACAGCTCAGCACATTAACAATGTGGCAGAGCTAGGACTCGAACCCTGGCAGTCTGGGTCCGGAGTCTGTGCTCTTAGCCACCAGGCTACTTGGCCTCTCCATTGCATGGCACATGAATAACGGAAGGGAACGAAAAACTTGGCCCGGAGCAAGCCACACCACATCTCTAGACCTCAATAAAGATAGGCTGGTCGAGATGATATCCAAAAGGTCCTGTCAAATTGTGAAATATTTTAGTTGTACCGTACTTAGCTGTAACGTGATCCCCCACTTGGACCAGAGAGCCTGAGTCACCGAGTTTTTCCACATTAAGAGAAAATTTGGTTGCTTTAAGACCAAAAGTAGTCCACAGAACTGGGAGGTGGACATCCCCAAAGTCAACAGAGCCCAGGCCAGGGTTCTCTGTGGCCGGCATCCCCCATCCTGCCAAGCCAGTCTTCTAGAGAAATCTGAGCACTTACCACTCTTGCCTCCACAGGACCAAGCACCACAGAAACATTCTCTTCAGTGTCCCATTGTTCTAGGGGCTGCTCTTATACCCCAACACTCCTGGGGGAGTGTTGAGTTAGGACACGGAAGTGTGTGTGTGCTCATGGGAAAAGAGGATTAGGCAGAGGGACGGGGTGAAGAGGGACCACCATTTTGCTTATTTTTTGGCTGGCTCCATTTGGCCACCATTAAGCCAAGGAACAGTGGAAGAGTAATCCTGGAAGCCTGAGCTGATCCCACATCCACTGTCGTGTGAGGAATCTGGGATCACGAGATGAGCCCCGTGTCAGCTTAAACTGCGTAATAACCACAAAATCTGTGACAGATAACAGGCATTCGTTTCTCACTCCCACTCCGACAGATCAGCTGGGGTTTGGCCATCTAGTTGGGCTCTGGCTGTAGGTTCAGTTCAAGTCTGTTCCACACGTAGCTCGTCTGGGACCAGTGAGCCACAGGGGCCACGTCCTATGGGGAGGATCCCAAGCACCCAGGGGGGTGGGGTGGGGTGGGGGACACAGACAACACCTCCGAAGGCCCAGAGCTCACACACACTTGTGAATGACGGACACTTGTGGAACAGTCACCTGGCCTCGCTGTGGCCCTCCTTGGCTCACGTGGGTTTCCATCTTCCTGCCAAGCATCACACCAGAGCCACCAGCGACGGGGAAGGCAGGCAGGGCCTGCTTTTGAGAGCACCGACACCCAAAACGTTCCCGTCTGGGTAGTTCAGTCGCCCTCTCTTGTTCTGTGAGGGTTGTTGACTGGCTCTTATTAAAGTCTCATTTAAGTGGGAAATTTCAAAACACACACAGAAATCACCACTAACCAAGAGGGCACAAAATGACTTGCTGAGGTCAGACAGATGAGAAATCCAAATCCCAGCTCTAACATTTACTGTAGGAGTGACCTCCGGCAACTTATTTCAATGGAGTCTCAGCTTCCTCATCTGTCACAGGAGACGGCCAACCTCCAAGCCCACCTTTGGGGGCCCCACCCATTTCCCCTCGGCCCTCACCATTTCCGTGACGCAGCCTGGCCTCCGGCACCTACATCTCTCCTCCAGGGGCCTTGCCCTGCCCCCACACACGGCAGGACAGAATGGTGGAAAGACTCCAGCCCCCACACTCTTCAGGTGGGTAATTCCAAGGTGTGCTCCATGCTGGCCCCCGAGCTCCCGAGACTTGCCCACGACGGTAGCCTGTTAGGCAGCATCCCTTATGGGCTGCGATTCCTTCCCTTTCTCGTTTCCCACGCCCCCACTGGCGTCTTCTAGAACAACCTCCAGAAAACTACCCCTCTTCAAACCCAAGCAAAGAATAGCTACGTTCTAAGGGATTGTAACGATTAAGTGAGAGAATGTGTGAAGTCCCCAAACCAACACCGGCCTAGTGCTGATCTCACATCTGAGGACAACAGACGTGCCAGAAGCGTGAGCCATGGTGGCTGGTGGTGCACATAACACTGGGCTCCAGCGACCGCGTCAGAGGTCTGTCCTTTTGCATTCTGATTCTTATAGGGGTACACAGAGGAATCGCTGGGGACGGCAACGTGTCCGTATTTCACAACACGTCTCCTGGGAAAACCAACATGCTGGTCGTATTGCGTAACTAGTTTGGATTCCATCGTCACTGCCTCTAGTACCTCTATCGATTTCCTCACCTCTCCCTGGGCCAACGAGCTACCCAAAAAGTTGTTCCAGGGGCTTTGCCTTTTCTTCCTGGGGGGACAAAGTGAGGAATAGGCTGGGGCGGTCAGGACACTGCCTTGACCCCTTATTTGTGTCTTCATACCATCTATCCCTCTCTCTTGACGGACTACATCACACCTATTTTTCAGATGAAGTTTTTCTTCTGACCGGGACAATGCAGAGACAAAGGGGGCCAGAGTTCAATTTCCCCACATGGCCCGGCGACAGCTGACCAAATGCTGACACAGGAAAAGAACAAGGCTCACCCTCACAGAAGGATGGGGTTCGCGTCTCCTGCAGGGACCCTGCCAGTTCTTCTGCGGGGACATTGCAGGGAACACCTGCTCGGGACACTTGAGTCCCCTTCAGGGCCCTGGAGGGTCCTCCATGAGGCAGAAAAATGAATGTGTCCAGACAGCATTTCTCAGAATCATTTTTGGTGGCCGCAGATTTGAAACCTGGGAAACCCCAGGGAGACCCAGAGGAAACGTGAACAGAGGCTGGTGGAGACTTGGGTCCAAACAAATAAATTAGGGGGAATATAACCAGCACAGCACTTAAAAAGGAAACGAGTTCTATCTCACTCGGAACTAAGCAAAGAAAACCTGATACACAAGCTATAAAACTGATGAAAAGGAGAGTGTTTCCTGAACCCTTCAAGCTCAAGTTCAACTGAGCTAAATAACGATCAGCTCAAAAAGCATTGTTTTAAGAAATAATAATAACAACAGTGATGATGATGAGCAGCTCATGGTCCAGTGCCCAGGTGTTTGGAGGTTTTAAGCAGGGAGCCTGAGAAATACACTTCCTTCCAAGATCCCAGGTGCCCCTTGGCAAGGTCTGAAAACTGCCACGCGGTGCGCAGACCAGATGGGAAGGAAGGTCAGCCGTGGGATGTCACGGAATGACTGAATCCTGAGTCTCCTCTTCTCCCTGCCTCAGCACGTTTGTCCGTGGAGCTGTCTCCGGAGCATTAGGATCCTTTGGGAGCTGGGACTGTGGAGACTCTCTGGGCCAACTTCTGAATTTTCAGGCGAGGACACTGAGGTCCAGAGAGAGAAAGTACGTTTCCCAAGGCTGCACAGCATGTGGCAGTGCCTCTGCCTGATGGCTTGGCTGAGGCTCAGTGAATCTCGGTCTGAGACTTCACATAGCTCTGTAAGCACCGTGGACTCTGGGCCAGAGATGGGCCGGGCTGGGCAGGGCCTGGAACCATGGCCCCCTTGTCACCCCATTCCCTGGGTGGGGCCGTGGGTGCCAAGAGGCCAATCAGGGACCCAGTGCTGCCTCTGGTCAGAATTTGGGAAGCTGAGGGGAATGGAGATGATGGGTGTGGCTTTGGGTACCTTGGGGGTGGAGATCTGGCATGGGGATGGGGGTGAGAATCAGCAGCTCTCACCTTCATAGCAGGGGATCAGCGTCCTGCCTTTGGCCTGGAGGTTGGACGGGATGATGTAACAGAAGCCATGGGGCAGGATGTGGTCTGTTTCATAGTAGATGTTCTTCCAGCGGTGGGCACAGGCCTAAAGGACAGAGAGGGGGGTCAGAGCAGGAAAGTCAGCCCCAGCAGGTCCCAAAGCAGAACCCAGGCAACACCTGGTGGTTGTGTGGGAGGAGAGGGCCAGAAAGCCACCCTCCCTCCTGTCCCGCCAGAGCTTGGCACCAGCTGTTTGGGGCATCGGCAACCTACGTGAGCGAACTCCAGGAAGCTACTAGGAAAAGAGAGGAAACAAATACGTAAACTAACGAGGACTGTACCTAGTACTGAGCACCGGGAAGGAAAGGCCGGAGTTATGGGACAGAGACTCTGGAGGTGGGAAGGATGGAGGTCAGGGAGACAGGAGAGCAAACCAGCCACGCTGAGGGTGCAGGACAGTGTTCCAGGAGAGGGGTCACTGGGTGCAGAGGAAGCCCCTGCGAAAGGCTTGAAGGTTCGAGGGAAAGGAAGGTGGGTGGGTCTGGACTGTGGTGGGAGGGAAGAGGTCAGAGAGGGGATGGGGCCAGCCCACGGGGGTCTTGCAGACCGTGGGGACTATTACCTTCGTGGACGTGCAAGGGAAGCCGACAGTCTCACACAGGTGAGTGGCATGACCTGGTTTACAGTTTAGAGAGAGAACGTAGCCACGGTGTGGAGCCCGCAGGCGGGCAAGAGTGGAAGTGAACGTCCAACGGACGCTGGGCTGGGGGGAGCAGCAGGAACGCGGGAGGGGCGCGTCCTTCCCCACCCACCACAGAAGTCCCCCACTCGGACACACCTGCCCGCTCCAGTTACATGTGTGCGCGTGACCTCACACATCCCAGCACCCACAAGTTTGGTTAGGGGCCGACCCGCTTCCCGCGAGGGCGGGCACTCTGCCCAGCCTGTTTCTCATGGACACACACTCACTTCTGCTCCCGGTCCACTCTGGCCTACAAATGTATTTTCCTAAAATATTGCATTCTAAAATAATCAGAGCTTTTGCTTGTTTGTTTAAAGTTTATTTATTTTGAGTGTGAGAGAGACTAGGGGAGGAACAGAGAGAGAGAGAGAGAGAATATCCCAAGCAGGCTCTGAACTGCCAGTGTGGAGCCCAAGGTGGGGTTCAATCTCACAACCATGAGATTACGACCTGAGCCAAGATCGAGAGTCGGACGCTCAACTGACTGAGCCGTCAAATATTTTGGCGTCCCAGAACAATCAGACCTTTTAACTTCTTGGTCTCTTTCCTTCGAATGCACAACAGGTCACAACGTTCAGCATCTACAGGGCCCACATTTGCCTTCTTCTGCAATGCTAGAGGGAGGCCAGAGGCGTCTTTGGAATTCCTATTTTCCACACAGGAAGCCCAAGTGTCAGCGTGGCTCCCTTAAGTCTCAGAGCCAGCAAGTGCTGCCTACCTCGGGGGAACCCACCGCTTCAGGGTCCTCCTTGTCTCACTAGAAAACCTTGTCCATTTTCCATTTGAAAGTTCCCATTCCAGGGGCGCCTGGGTGGCGCAGTCGGTTAAGCGTCCGACTTCAGCCAGGTCACGATCTCGCGGTCCGTGAGTTCGAGCCCCGCGTCGGGCTCTGGGCTGATGGCTCAGAGCCTGGAGCCTGTTTCCGATTCTGTGTCTCCCTCTCTCTCTGCCCCTCCCCCGTTCATGCTCTGTCTCTCTCTGTCCCAAAAATAAATAAACGTTGAAAAAAAAAAATTAAAAAAAAAAAAAAAAGAAAGTTCCCATTCCGGCCATCCCTATCAAGATAACACCAGCATTCTTCACAGAGCTAGAACACATAATCCTACAATTTGTATGGAACCACAAAAGACCCCGAATAGCCAAAGCGATCTTGAAAAAGAAAGCCAAAGCTGGAGGCATCACAATCCCCGACTTCAAGCTGTATTACAAAGCTGCAATCATCAAGGCAGTATGGTACTGGCACAAAAACAGACATCTGGGTCAATGGAACAGAATAGAGAACCGGAAATGGACCCACAAACGTATGGCCAACTAATCTTTGACAAAGCAGGAAAGAATAACCAATGTTACAAAGACAGTCTCTTCAGCAAGTGGTGCTGGGAAAACTGGACAGCGACATGCAGAAGAATGAACCTGGACCACTTTCTTACACCAGACACAAAAATAAACTCAAAATGGATCAAAGACCTAAATGTAAGATAAGAAGCCATCAAAATCCTAGAGGAGAAAGCAGACAAAAACCTCTTTGACCTCAGCCCCAGCAACTTCTTATTTAACATGTCTCCGGAAGCAAGGGAAACAAAAGCAAAAATGAACTATTGGGACCTCATCAACATAAAAATCTTCTGCACGATGAAGGAAACAATCAGCAAAACTAAAAGGCAACCTACAGAATGGGAGAAGATATTTGCAAATGACAGATCAGATAAAAGGTTAGGATCCAAAATCTATAAAGAACCTATCAAACTCAACACCCAAAAAACAAATAATCCAGTGAAGAAATGGGCAAAAGACATAAATAGACACTTCTCCAAAGAAGACATCCAGATCGCAAACAGACCCATGAAAAAATGCTCAACATCACTCATCATCAGGGAAATGCAAATCAAAACCAAATGAGATACCACCTCACACCTGTCAGAATGGCTAACATTAACAACTCAGGCAACAACAGATGTTGGCGAGGATGTGGAGAAAGAGGATGTCTTTTGCACTGCTGGTGGGAATGCAAACTGGTGCAGCCACTCTGGAAAACAGTATGGAGGTTCCTCAAAAAATTAAAAATAGAACAACCTACGACCCAGCAATTGCAGTACTAGGCATTTATCCAAGGGATACAGGTGTGCAGTTTTTCAAAGGGGTACGCGCACCCCAGTGTTTATAGCAGCATTATTGACAATAGCCAAAGTATGGAAAGAGCCCAAATGCCCATCGACAGATGAATGGATAAAGAACATGTGGTATATGTATACAATGGAGTATTACTTGCCAATAAGAAAGAAAGAAATCTCGCCATTTGCAACTACGTGGATGGAACTAGAGGGTATTATTCTAAGTGAATTTAGTCAGTCAGAGAAAGACAAATATCACATGACTTCACTGATATGAGGAATTTAAGAGACAAACAGATGAACATAAGGGAAGGGAAGCAAAAATAATATAAAAACAGGAAGGGGCACAACACATAAGAGACTCTTAAATATGGAGAACAAACTGAGGGTTGCTGGGGGGGGGGGGGGTGGTGGGAGGGGGGATGGGCTAAATGGGTAAGGGGTGTTAAGGAATCTACTCCTGAAATCATTGTTGCGCTATATGCTAATGTGGATGTAAATTAAAAAATTAATAATTTTTTTTTAAAGTTCCCATTCCTGCCTGAGGAGCAGTCAAACCCACCCCGAGGGAGATCTAGTAGCTGTTGTTACTGGCCTACCCAGAGGTCCCAACACCCCTGAGATAACCATTCTGGGGTCGAATGAAATACCCAGGTCACCAAGGGAGAGAGGGGCCTCTTTGGGGCTTGGTCATCCCTCAGATCATCTTCTGATGAAAATCACTGCCTGCCAGCCTCTCTGCTCTTCATTCCTTCAAATCCACCGCCCGCAGGACCCTTGAAGACAAGGCCACTCACCGCCCAAGGGCAAAACTACCGGAGTGTGAATCTGCCCACACATTGGTGCTTGCCCTGTGAGATTAAACTACACAGGAAAACTCTTGTTGTTCCTTATACTGCAAACCACCTTCATTCCTCCCCACTTGATACAGTTTTGTGCCGACAGCATAGTTTCTCAAGGACCTGTGCAAATCTATCGCAAAGCACATAATCACTCCACTTCACCAAATAGTTGATTTCTTAAATTTTTAGCTCTGACTCAGTTCTGATGGCTTGCAAACTTGAATCACTTATCTGGTTGGCTGGTAAATTACTTCCAGTTTAGCTTATAGATTCAGCAAAGCCCTTGGCTTCTAGGGCTTACCATGTTTTATTGGACTTCTGGGCTGGAGGGACCGTACAAAGGGGCGGGTATTTATCATGGGGCATGCTGACTCTTCTAAGGAAGGACATTCTGCATTTAATGTCTAGTTTACTGTCTCCTCATTTGTTTTTGTTTTATTTTTTTAAGTGCCATAAATTGTTTAAGGAGTGATCTTGGAGAATTCCTAGAAAATCCAAATATTGCATTTCACAGTAAACTAAACTAAAATTCAGGCATACTGTGAGGTCAGAGATCAAAGTGTCAAAGGCAGTATGCATGTAGGGAAACAAAGAAGACTGTTTCTGAATATAAATTACAGAAAGAAAAGATTGTTTAGCCTTGATTATCATTATATATACACACACATGTCAATCTGACCCCTACATTAAAAAAAATTCCTAGGGACTGTCTCCAAAGGATTACTAACCCCATCCATCTCTCCAAATGAGTTCTGCCATGAGGGAGGAAGGGGGCAGAGCAGGGAAGAACAGGAAAAGAAGCGCATTCTCTAGAAACAACAAGACTAATCAAACTCAGATTCCAAATTATCTAAAAAGGGGAAGATGGTCTCACATTACCTCAAACCTTAGAATTTGACATCTTTCAAGTTATGAGGATTGTTTTTTACTACCCCCCCCCAAAAAAATAAAAAGGAGAAAATGAGCAATTTATTACAAAGGTCTTTTTTGTTGTATGGAAACAGCACGTCCTTCTGGGGGAGGGGGTGGGAGGATCCTGGGCCTCTCCCGATGGCTCAGCCACAAAGACACGTAGGTCCCCACCCCACCCTCTTACACAGATGGCCAGAGCTGTTACCACGCCTCAGGTCCACCCTGCACAGCCAGGGCCAGGCCCCAGGCCACCGAGAACACCCCACCCGGCAAGGAAGTCCCCCCACCCCCCAGCCCTGCTCCAAGGGCTCCAAGGGAGGAGGGAGTAGCCTGGGAGGCCCAGGGAAGGGGCTTCTGGAATGCTGGGAACGTCCTTCTGAGACTGCCGACCCAATGACAATTCATCGAAGTGAACACAAATCATCTGTGTACTTTCCTCCGTATGTGTTATGGCACATTAGACGTTCTCTAGCCATCACCACCAGGAAACACGGCAATGGAAGTAAACGCAACACCGTATGCCGCGGCTTTGAAAGAAGTGGACAGATGAGAAGTCGTGAGCAGACAGGGGCCTCCCTGATGTTTAGGAAGGACGAGGCATAGAGCCCAGAACGCCGCTGCCACGAGGAATAATCTGGATGCTTCAATTATTTGTTGTCTGAGCCTTGGAGACTAATGACAAGCAGAAGACATCAGACTTGAACATCCTGAGGTGCCCTCCCAAATCCAAGAAAAGGGCCCGGGCCTATGCGGAGTTGCCTGGGTGGCCGTGGCGACAAAGACTGCTTCTTCTCTATTTCTTAAACGGTCGTCTGCACACGGGGGAGCAGGCAGACAGCGTGGGAAGGGCCCTGCCCCTAATCCCGATGCTGTGTTTGCATCTGGTATCATCTGGATGGAAAACAGGAAGGCACCACGACACCTATGAGCCCAGACTGCAGGCACTAAGCCAAAGTCAGCCCACCAGAGCTGGTTGCCGGGTTCAGGGCTCAGAAAACGTCATTTGTCGATGAGACACTTGACACCCTGTCGCGGCTTTCAAATTCTCCATCTGTTCTATACTTGGAAGTCAGCACCTGGTGCCATTTTCAAAAAAAAACTCACCCCACCTCCCCCTCTTCAAAGCCACCATGGAATCCAATATTACGTTCCATGGGGACACAGGTCCCACGCTCACACCCCAGGTACCTCCTGAGTGCTCAAAGTGTGTTCGAATAACACCCATCTTCCTGTGTTTAATTTTAAAACAAATGCCTGCCTAGCAGAAAGCCTTGACAGGTAGATCTGACACCTTAAAGAAAAAGCAAATGGATACGAGGCCTCCAAAATGTAAATATGGATGAAGTCACCACTCCTTGTACCTTGTCACCTATCATTTCTAGGGCTGTTTTATAGCATTTTGCCTCATGCTTCTATCAACCACTCAGCCACCAAGAAGAGATGGCAACTGATTTGCTTTCTAATTGTTTTAATAGTGACGCTCTGCCCTTCCGTTATTCAAACATACTTTTAGATACCCCTCCTTAGAGAGACCATATCTAGGCACTGATAACTGACAGCGAAAAGGGTGAAAAAAATGCGGTCTCTCCCCAGGCAGCTTCCATAAAAAAGGAGACATACGCGCAAGATAAACTACACTTACAAAGGTCACAACATAATGCTGAGTTCCGAACGACACACAAGATGCTAGGCTTACTCTAGAAAGCGCAGTCACCAATGACAGGCCTCAAGGAGGAAGCAGAGTCTCAACTGGGAGGACGGAGGGGGCTGGGAACAGAGGAGACTCAGGACAAGCCTTTCCTAGCAAGACGCCACAGGTGCAAAAAGCCACCGGGACAACTCAACAACAACAAACAACCCAACTTAAAGATGGGCAAAGGAGTCAAACAGACATTTCTCCAAAGAGGACATACAAATAGCCAGGAAGCACGTGAAAAGATGCTCGGTATCACCAGTTCCTAGGGAAATTCAAATCAAACCCACCATGAGATACCATCTTGCACCCATCAGGATGGCCACGCTTAAAGAAAAGAAGAAAAAAAGAAAAAACCTGTCGGCAACGATGTGGAGAAACTGGAACCCTTCTCTTGTGCACTGTTGGTGAGAATGTAAAATGGTGCGGCCGCTGTGGGAAAACAGGGTGGCGGTGCCTCCAAAAAATTAAAAATAGAATTTCCATAGGGTTTGGTGATGCCACGTCTGGACAGCTATACAAAAACACTGAAAACAGGATCTTGAAGAGATCATCGCACACCTGTGGTCATAGCAACATTGTTCACAACAACCAGGCCACCCAAACATCCATCAGTGGACAGAATAGTATTCGGCCCTAGAAAAAAGAAATATTGTCACATGCTACAACACAGATGAAACTTGAGGACATCGTGCCAAGCGAAATAAGCCGACGGCAAGATAAATACTGCATGATTCCACTCATGTTGTTATCGAAAGCAGTTCAACTCTTAGAAACAGAAGGATGGTGGTTGCCAGAGACTGGGGGGGGAGAGGGATGGGGGTAAGCGTTCAATGCAGAGTTTGTTTTACAAGGTGAAGAAGTTGAGAGGTCTGTAGCCCAACAATGTGCACACCGGTAACACTACTGTGCTGCTCGTTTAAAAACGGGTAAGATGGTAAATTTTAGGTTGTGTCTTTGACCACAGTGAAAAAAACAAAGCCACGAGGAAAACGGATGCTGTTGGGTGCCCTCTTTCCCCAGCACCCACAGGCTGGCTTATCGAATGAAGCCGGGCTCGTGTAAGACGTGAGGAAAACAGCTCTGCGTGCGATGAACGAGAACTGGGTTATCACGGCAGACTACCCTGTCGTGGCACCATCACCCTGAGCCCCAGCTCCGCCTTCTCAGCTTCCTTTGCTAACTCATCCCCACGATCCTCACTGCCGTTCATGTCCCCAGAGGTGGCCCCTTCCTCTGATTGGCAGTGACACAGAACTCTCTGGAAATAAGCTCTTGGCTGCACAGAGCTCATCTTTCTGTGGGAGGAAGAAACGTTTTCACAGGAGCAACCTCTGGCTCTAGGCTCCACGCGCCCTGCAGCTTCGTGTGGGGTGTCTCCACCAGACCGCCACCGCCTCTGTGCTGAGTCTTGACCTCAGGCCACCCTGATTTATAGATGGATCAGCTTCTTCCCTCCTTTCTAGAGGATGGCGGACAACATTCCAGCCGTCCTGGGGCCGAGTTGTCCGGTCAGGGTCAGGCCACTACGTCTGGAGGCCTGGAGATGGTCCAGGGCAGTGTGCAAACTGGACACAGAGACAGAGGGGCTGGGGGCCCTGCGCAGACCGACAGCGGTTCCAGTAGGAAGGTCCCTCCACACTGGTGACAGCATCCAGCCGCTTCTTCCCTCCCCCAAGGGGCCGACCAGGGGCAGATGCTAACTTTGTGGTGAGAAGGCAGGCCGAATTCACACAAATAGCCTCTTCCATGGAGAAGTTTAACACAAAAGCGGGCTCCTCAGGCAGGGAAGGAAACATTTTGCCTAGATCCTGAAGGAAAACCTGTTTCTCCTGGGATAAAATATAAATATATAAAACCCTCAACCTTACAGCACGTGGCCCGGAGGAAGGCCTCAATGAATGGCAGCTGGTAGTGTTTTCCCTCCTTGATCTTCTGCTTTTATGAGAAAACGCTTCACACAGCTTCCAAGAAAAGCCAATGAAAAGAAAAGGCCTATGAAGTCAGAATGCTGGTTCTCTCAGTGGAGAGGGGCGTAGGGGAACACTCTGGCCTTAGCTACGGGGAAGCAGGAGCATGTGTATGAAAAGGCCACCAAGCCGTCCGCATCAAGTTGCGTGCGTCGGTATGTAGGGTCATACCTCCACAGGAAAGAGTAAAAGAAAAAGGAAGAAGTGGACAAAACTTCTGAGGCAGTTACAAACGCCTGTCTCATGGAGTCCAGTAAAAGTCTCTGTGGCGACGGAAGGGTTTCCTCTGTGCGCTGTCCGACACAGTAGCCAGTAGCCACATGCTGTTACTGATCACTTGAAATGTGGCTAGTACAGAGGACTGAATTCTTGATTAGATTGGCTTAAAATGCACGGACTCCACGTGGCTGGCAACTACCTCACTGGACGGCGTAGCTCTCGAAAAGCCTCCAGGACAAAGACTTTTCTTTGCATCTCCTCAACGCACCTAACGGACCTGAGAAGGCCACATGCACTTTGGAAGCCAAATATAGTTGACCCTTGAACGACAGTGGGGGTTAGGGGCACCGACCCTCTCATGCAGTTGAAAATCTGCATATAACTTTTGACTCCCCAACAACGTCACGAATAGTTGACCTATTCGTTGACCTAACAGTTGACCAAGAACATCAAAGGAGGTTAACACAGATTTCGTGTCTTTTACATACTACTCTCTTCTTACAATAAACTAAAGGAAAGAAAACATTAAGAAAATCACACGGAACAGAAAATACACTTAGAGTGCTGTAAACAATCCACGAATAAGTGGACCCATGCAGTCCCAACCCGTGTTGTTCAAAGGTCAACTGTAGAGCGCCAAAAATAACATGGGTTTCCTAACGTGTATTACTATGTAGGAATAAATAGGAATACACAGAAGTTCTGATACACAGAAGTTAATCTCAGAAGTATTCTGAGTGAAAGAAGTCTTACACAAAAGAGCACACAGGTAGCTTTCCATTTATTCGAAGATCTAGAAAAATCGAAAGGAATCCATGGTAGTACTGATCATAAGAGCGGTTGCCTTGGGGTGGGAGGAACTGACTCGTAAGGAACATAAGAGAACTTTCTGGGATGACAGAGATAGTCCATGAGTCGATGGGGGTCAGGGCGTCACACAGGAGTGTACCTTTGTCAAAAATAAAACTACAATCTTAAGTTCTGTGCATTTTATGCTCACTATACCTCAACTTAAAAGACACACATTCACAAAAATACTTATGCAACAAACACGATCACGTTTCAACAGCCATATCTCCGCACCCCGGGACGGGCACTGAACATCTGACAGATGAAAAAAAAATAAAAAGATCAGTCATCTGTTCAAGCAGTAGTCCAGAACGGGCAACAACCTCAAGGCCATGCCCCTGTCACCGTGCCGCCCAGCCTTCCTAAGGCATCTAGAAGTCATTCACCCTCAGAGTGCCGCCCCCTCCCCACGGCACTTACCAGCACGCGGCCATCAGCCTTGGGCTGCCGGGCCAGGCTCACCCCCATCCACTCGTCATCCCTGTCTTCCCGGCAGGTCTTTCCACACGACATGCCCCGATTCTTCCCTGGATGAAAAAGAGAAAAGCCAGACTTGCTTTGAGAAATGATGTTCCGTTGGCTGCTTTTTCAAAGGGTGGTCTACAGTCCAAATGCTGGTCACCTGCCAGTGAGGAAATAAGGAACTTGGAACAAAATGGAAATCAACTCCAGCGCGATGCATGCCGTCTGACTCAGCCAATACTTTTTTCATCGCAAGACTTCCTCGAGGAGGGAAGTGGTGCAGTGATTTACGTTCTGAAGCTAGCTCCTTCATCTGTTACGTACCAGTAATAAGCAGTTTGCAAACCGGACCTTTTGAGCAGCACTAAAGAACACAATGGCACGATGGACAGCTCTCCTTTTCAGCTAACGAATATCATGACAATTCTTCATTAAAAAAAAAAAAATTAGAAGCTCTAGATGGGAAAGAACTTTGGAGAAAGTGAGGACACGAAGGGATTATAATGAAATAGCTCTCACTATGTACAGATATATGTGTCACCTCTATTATCTCATTTGTCCTTCTCAAGGTAGTCAGGTAAGGTAGGTATCTTAGTCCTGACTTTACAGGCAAGGAAACTGAGGCCAAAGAGGCTGCGGGACTTTCGCAGTAAGTCCCAACTAGTAACTAGCAGAGCTAGGCTCTGAACCCAGGCAGAGTCACCTGATTCCAAAGATGATGGATCATGTATTTTCCACTGGACTACAAGGTGAGCTTTGAAGTCTATCACATCTTTCCTTACTTAAAATATAAAACCTGCGATAAATTTTAATGGCCTCCCCCTTCATGCACAGCATGAAATCTTAACACTTTACTCCAGCCTACTGGGCCCTGTGTGAGCCAGCCCCAGCCCACCCTGCCAACCCCCTCCACTTTCGCTCCCGCCCACCACTCCAGTTGCACTGCCCTCACTCGGAGCTTTAAAATGGCATATGCTTCCCTCTGCTTGGATGTTCTGCCTCCCATACCTGCCCGGCTAACTACCGTGAATCCTTCCAATCAGGTGTAGATCAACTACCCACCTCCCCTCTGGTATTCTTGCACTCAACTACTCATTTTAATGTCTCTTGGCCCACTAATTTGTAAGGTCGAGGGTGGCAAGATCTTTGTTTTGTTCACCAGTATGTCTCAGTGATTAATGACTAACAGGTACCTAGCATATGATGGATGGATGGATGGATGGATGGATGGAAGGGAGGGGAGGGAGGAAGAGAGGGAGGGAAGGAGGGAGGGAGGAATGAAGGAGGGAGGGAGGGAGGAAGGAAGGAAGAGAGGAAGACAGGAAGGAAGGGAGGAAGAAGGGAGGGAGGGAGGGAGGAAGGAGGAAGGGAGGGAAGGAGAGAGGGAGGGAAGGAGAGAGGGAGGGAGGGAGGGAGGAAGAAGGGAGGAAGAAAGGAAGGAAGGGAGGAGGAAGGGAAGGAGGAAGGAAGGGAGAGGAGATGAATGATCAGGCCACCCTGAGAAGAAAAAGGGAGTGGGAGGGCACAGAACCCATTTCCACCTTGGCAGTGATATCCACCCACCTCGAGCCATGTCTAATTCGGTGCATCTCCGGTCAGGGTTGGTGTGGACGCGGCACTTAAACACAGCCCCGGGGGACTTCACTGAAGTGCTGTACTTGGACTCTGCCTTTGGTGCGCCCACAAGGACCCTGTACATCAAGAAGAAAGGACATTCTGTCACAACCCAGTACCGGCAAAGAGGAGGCCAATGCTTAAATCCTCACCCAGTGGTGGGTGGGCTGCCTGAATGCTCTAGGGGGCCCAAGGGGGAAGGCCTCCAACAGTGAGCCTGTTAGATTTTCTCCAGGCACATTACTTTTAAATGTTTATTTATTTTGAGAGAGAGAGAAAGAGAGAGAGAGAGAGAGAGAAAACGAGCATGAGTGGGGGAGGGGCAGAGGGAGAGAGAGAATCCCAAGTAGGCTCCACACTGACAGCACAGAGCCCGACACAGGACTCGATCTCATGAACTGTGAGATCGTGGCCTGAGCCAAAATCAAGAGTCAGAGGCTTAACCAACCGAGCCACCCAAGCACCCCTCTCCAGGCACATTTAAAGCTTAAGACTGGCTGGGAACACATCCAAGCAAAGAGTTCCTATCCACAATCTACGAAGAACTCCTATAAATCAGAAAAAAAAAAAAAAATACAGACCAATAGAATAGTGGGCCAGATACTTGACGAAAGGAGATAACCAAATGGCGAATGAACATAGACAAGATCTTCAACTGCATTAGTTGTCAGAGAAACCCAAGTGAGAGGCCACTTCACACCTACTAGAAGGCGAAACCGAAAGGGCCGAAAATGCCAAGTGCTGGCCAACCACAGCTCCGCAGGTAAATCTCACAAATACAACACCGGGCAAAAGACAGGAGGGCCAACGGGTACTCACTGAGACCACTTATCTGAAGTTCGGAGCAGGTGAAATTTAACTGGTGCTAGAGGTCATGCTATGGGTTACTTCTGGAGAGGAGCAAGGGGGCTGGTGTAGCTAGGGAGAGGGGGCTTTCCAGGGGTGCTTATCATGTTCTATTTCCAACCTGAGTAGTGTCTACCCAGATTTATGATAATTCATTGAATTGCATATATATGACATGGGTACTTTCCTGGATGTGTGGGATGCTTTAGTAAAAAAAAAAAAAATAAAAAGCAGGAAATTTAGAGATGCCATTTCTCTTCTGTGCCCCCCTCTTCCCCTCCCCCCCCACAAAACATACGTACTTAGGGGGCAATAGGAAAGGAACAGCAGGAGTGTCGAATTATAAACCACATCCTCTGTCCCAAGGCAAACCAGAGATAGAATAGTTCACATGTGAATAAGGGCAAGAAGGAAGCTCTACATCCTTTATCTTGAACCGGAAACTGCCGGGGTCAGTGGGGTGGGGGAGGATGGCCCCTGCAGGGCCCCTCCCCACTGGAGGAAAAGAACAAGCCATGCTAAGAAGACAGACGAGACATATTCAGGGCTGTGTGGACGTAGGACATCGGGTGGGGGGGGGGGCAGGACTAGCAACAAGCTCCCTACAGATGTCACAGAAACGATTCTGCCCCGCATTTGTATGCACTGCTTCCAGAGTGATCAAGAGCAGTGTTTATTTATTTTTATTTAAAAAAATTTTTTTAATGTTTATTTTTTTAATTTTTGAGACAGAGACAGACAGAGCATGAACGGGGGAGGGGCAGAGAGAGAGGGAGACACAGAACCGGAAGCAGGCTCCAGGCTCCGAGCCGTCAGCCCAGAGCCCGACGCGGGGCTCGAACTCACGGACCGCGAGATCGTGACCTGGCTGAAGTCGTACGCTTAACCGACTGCGCCACCCAGGTGCCCCAAGAGGGAGACTTTTTAAAAAATACTTTATTTATTTTTTTTTTTAATTTTTTTTTCAACGTTTTTTATTTTTTTGGGGACAGAGAGAGACAGAGCATGAACGGGGGAGGGGCAGAGAGAGAGGGAGACACAGAACCGGAAGCAGGCTCCAGGCTCCGAGCCGTCAGCCCAGAGCCCGACGCGGGGCTCGAACTCACGGACCGCGAGATCGTGACCTGGCTGAAGTCGGACGCTTAACCGACTGCGCCACCCAGGTGCCCCAAGAGGGAGACTTTTTAAAAAATACTTTATTTTTTTTTTAATTTTTTTTTCAACGTTTTTTATTTTTTTGGGGACAGAGAGAGACAGAGCATGAACGGGGGAGGGGCAGAGAGAGAGGGAGACACAGAACCGGAAGCAGGCTCCAGGCTCCGAGCCATCAGCCCAGAGCCCGACGCGGGGCTCGAACTCACGGACCGCGAGATCATGACCTGAGCCGAAGTCGGCCACTTAACCGACTGAGCCACTCAGGCGCCCCAAGAGCAGTGTTTAGAATACTAGGCGGCACCAATCAGGCAGGGTGTGCTGAGCCACAAGCCATTTGGAAGAGGACTTGTAAGGTGAGACCCTGAACAAGACCTACACCGATGTCCAAAGAGCAGAAAATTCCAAGCCACTGCTCAATGAGAATATGACCTGCTCCTTACGTCTAGCAGCCTAGAAAGGAGATGCCGTTCACCTGGAAAGGTTCCAGGCACATCGTGAAGTGTGCTGTGCCCCCTACCCTGCGACAGAAAGCGTTATCCCTCATGTGTCTGTGGAAAAGCAGCCTAGCAGAGGTTGGAATGACCCCAGAGAGCCTCCCTGGAGATGTGGCCCAGGCTCCCCTCACTTTGTCCTGAAAGCCACCTTCACCTTGGGGTCATGATATCCACCCCTACCCTGGCAGCAGAGTGACGGTGTTCCCTCCCCAGCACCCCAGCTGAAAGGAGTGGAGGTCTATACATCAGATAACAAAAGTCTGGAACCTTCAGATGGACCCTCAGCAAAGGCTGGACACCCATACTAATCCGGCCCAGAGACACGGTATCAGGTTCACGGGAAGGGACGTGGGTCCTGTCTTTGTAGGCTCCACAGTCAACGTGGGGCTCGAACTCACGACCCTGAGATCTAGAGTCGCACGCTCTACTGACTGAGCCGGCAAGAATGTGGGTCCTGTCTTAATTCCCAGCGCCCTGAGCCCAATCCCTCAACGCCCACACATTGACGACACAAAGGGTCACCAAGGATCTCTGGGGACACACGGAGCCAGGAAGACCCACCCTCACCGGAGCATTTCCTGCCAGGTGGTCTTGAGAGTTGGTCCTCGATTCCAGGCGGGGGGCGGGGGTGAGAGGAACAGATCCCCGAGCTTCCCCAGGGCCCCTCAGCAGCACCCCGGGAAGCTCGCCGGCTGCTCCCTGCTCCTGCAGCCTCCCCACGGGGGGCCCCAGCTGCAGAATCCCCAGGCAGAAGCAGGGCTGCACCCCCAGCCTCCAGAAATCTCAGCGAGCACTTTCCCTCGCAGGGCGGGCGGCTGGGCCGGCTCCTGGCGGCTCCAGCTCAAACGCAGGATGACACATAAAACGCAACCCGGCGAGAAGAAAGCCACATTAAGGGACCGGCTTCCCCCCTGGCTTCTGGGGCTGAGCCTCAGAGCCACCGGGGCCAGCAGAGGGTTGCTCGAGATAAGGCCCGTTATGTTTTCACAGGTGAGAAGAATTAGCAGTTTGACGGGTCTAAACTGCCGAACCGTCCTCCGCCTTTCCACGTGTCAGGTCGTAGAAGCCTGGGAACATAAAACGCCTCCTGCGCTCGAAAACCCCAGCGGGACAGGGCTGGGCCCACAAGTGCCCACAAACTCCAAATTTACGTTAGCTCGGCGAATAAATGCCACTTGCAATTCACTTTATTAAAAACCACGAAAATTAGACAAAGGGGAGAAGTATTCACACAGCGAGGAAGGGAAACGGCTGCAAGGAACAAGCTGTTTCTCCACCGCATCCCCCAAAACGGCCCTGGGACCCGGGTCCCGTCAGAGAGTGCCACTGGGCCGAAGTCACAGACCCGGGGTCACGGGTTATCCCGGGAAGGAAGGGACCCCGGAGAGCCGAAATCCCAGGCGCTGGTGCTTCCAGCCCAGAGCGGAGCCTGAGAGGGGCAAGGTTCGTATCCGAGTCTAAGGTGGAGAAAGGATCCACTGGATGGGCTTTTTCCCCTTCCAAACCCACGGTACTCAGCCGTTCTAGCGATGGCTGATCGAGCACTGATAACAACCCTTTGGTTCCAAGTCCCCGCCAGCCGGTCGGACGAGAAGGTTTTTCCAAGTCCTTTGCAATGGGAAACGAAGCAGGAGATAAGGGGGCGTGTGCACACACACATGCGCTCCCGGGGGCGGCGCGGTGGAGCCCCGGCTTGTATCTCTGTGTTTACAGAACGCTGTGGCTTCCTCCCCAGCCTGGCGTTGCTCTGGGGCAGCTCTGGGGCTGCTTTCCCAGCGGCAAGACCGCTGCCGTAGGCCAGCCCATGAGCCGGTCTCTTCTGAAGTCAGTTCAGCTGGCTGGCTGCCAGGCCCATCCCGAGAGACAGAGCGTGCGACCGCCCAGAGTTCAGGACAAGCCACCGCACAGACGCCATCCGCCTCTTCTCGTCTGTTATTCTCTGCGTTATAAAGAGACGGCCTGTCACTTCCCAGAGCCCCCACAATCTTCCCTGGTACCTTCGACACCACCCTGAGATGGCTCCTTCCTTTGCACGGTTGCCACAGGACAGGGCCCAGGTGCCCACGCCAACAGGCTCCCATCAACAAGCCATCAGGCCGATTCTCACCCTTGCTTGCTACTTCACGTGTGGTCCTCAGACCAGCAGCAGGGAAAGCAGGGGAAATGCCCGGGAGCTTGATGGAAAAGCAGGACCTCAGGCCTCAGCCCCCCAAATCAGAACGCGCGTCTTACCCGGCCCTCCCGGCGATGCGGAGGCTAACACGCTACACAACCCCCTCCGTGGACGACAAACAATCGCGCTCCATCTGCAGCCAGTACGAACGGATGACTCTTGAGAAAGGAACCCTGCTCCTATCCCATCCCTAAAGATGCGCTCAAACTTCAAGGACATTTTAGACTCCTCTCCTTAACTCGTTACTTTAGATTTCTAATGATGAGGACAATCAGGGTGTATCAGGCACTTGGAGGGCGCAGGATCTGGGCTAGTCAGGTATAGCGCGCACCCCAGCGGTCGAGCGCACCGCCCACCCCCCTATTCTGCCCACCCCACGTCAGCCAGAAAGGAGGAAAAGGGACCCAGAAAGCGCAGGGCGACCAGTCTGCAGCCAACCACCACAGTGTGATCTTGCCCAAGAAAAGCCCTCACGAGGCTCTTTGGGTGGTTCCCGGGTTAACACTTTGATTTGGAGCTTCTGTCGTGCCAAAGAACAGGGGTTTAAAATAGAAAGAAGCCCTTTCTCCTCCCCACCAGGCTGAATGTCAATCACGTCCTTGCTTTTCTAAAACGCGTATGTGGCTGGTACAGTGATGCCCAGAGGTTTGCTTTTTTTTTTTTTTTAAGAAGAAATCATCAACACCTATCTTTTTTTTTTTTTTATTTTAGAGAGGGAGAGAGCATGAGCGGGGGCGGGGCAGAGAGAGAGAGGGAGAGAGGAAGAATCCCAGGCAGGCTCCACCCCCAACGCAGAGCCTGACACGGGGCTGAATCCCACGACCCTGGGGTCATAACCTGAGCCGAAATCAAGAGTCGGACACTCAGCTGACTGAGCCACGCGGGCGCCCCAGATTTGCCTCTCTTAATGAGTAGTTCACACACCTGTCTGGAAATGTGGGCCCATCTGTCCACCTGCCAACACGGGTTATGCTCACGGGTTGTCTGATTTCTTGCTCAAGGCAACCCTGTCGGGCAGCTTCCCATGTGCGCTTTACTCAGAGATGAGGTTACGCTGCTGGTAAGCTGGGATTTAAACCCGGGGCATCCGTGGCCAGTCCTCCAAACTCCGCCTCTCCAACACAGCCACCCCCCTGGTTCTGAAGCCCTCCCTCGCATCACCGGAGCAGACGGCAGGTAAACTCCCTGGCCAGCGGGCAACAGAAGAGGACCGAGCTGCCTCCCTGGGGAAGGCTCCCTCCCTACCCACAAAGACCTCAGCAGTGATTCCCCGGGGCGAAATCACAGCCGGGAGGACAACTGGGAATGGAAAACCTTAAATGCATTAGGTTTGCGCTCACGCATTTGAAGCCAAAGCCAAAGCTTCCCCAGAGACACGTGTCAGTGACAGGCGTGGAATCCGTTCATTGCGTGTCCCACAGGACCACCCAAGGAATCCCTCCCCGTCCCTTACTGGGCAAAAAACAGCTGAGATCTGAACACACAGGGGGCTGTTTGGGGCCAGGGAGCCACCTCTGACCGCACGGAACCCTTCCCCCCCCCCCCCCGAGAGAGGAGACTCTGGGGCCAGTGCTTGCCATCTGGAGCTGGGGACCCGAAAGGCTTCGGAAGCTCCTCTTTTTATGTTTGGAGAAACTGAGGCTCCAGCTCAAAACACTGGATACTAACTGCTTTTCAGGGGGTTGAAACTAATAGTTCCACTAGAATTCTAGGCTTTGAGGGCAAATTACTCAGGGTGGTAATTTGGCAAGAAGCACAGGGTTCAAGTTCTGCCTCAACCGCTGATAAGCTATGTGACCTCAGGCAAGTTTCTTAACTACTCCGGGCCTCGGTCTTCTTCCTCTGTAAAATGGGAAAAAATAAAAATATACCTAGTAAGGGTGCTTGCGAGGTGGAAGACAATGTTTATAAAGTACCTGGCACAAAAGGGGTGCCTGGGTGGCTCAGCCGGTTAAGCGTCCGACTTCGGCTCAGGCCATGATCTCGCGGTCTGTGTGTTCGAGCCCTATGTCGGGCTCTGTGCTGACCGCTCGGAGCCTGGAGCCTGCTTCACATTCTGTGTCTCCCTCTCTCTCTGCCCCTCCCCCACTCGCGCTCTGTCTCAAAAATAAACAAACTTTAAAAAATATATATTTTTTAATAAAAAACGTACCTAGCACCGTGCTTGGTACAAAGTAGGTGTTCAGTGAAACGTAAGACTGTTCGACATAGGCCAAACACCCTCGCACCCAACTCACCCCCGCTCCCCCTCTTGGCAGAACTCCCAGGAGCTCCTCAGAACCTGGAATTCATTTGGACCCTTAGCTGAGGTCACAGAAATCCAGGAATGGCTGGGACACTTTCGCCACTAGCAGTGGACTGCAAAAGTAGTCACAATTCGCCATCCCTCCCGTATCCACGCCTTTCTTCCTGGTACCTCGCAGCTTCTCCCATCAGGAGGTGGAGTCTGTCTCCCCCTCTTGAATGTGGGCAGGCCCTGGAACTTGCCTCGGCCAGCACCATGTGACCGAGGGGGTGGTCTGACTTCCCAGCTCGGGCTTCAAGAGACCGTGCGTGCCTCTGAATCCTCCCTCGGCACCTTGCCCAGCACATGTACAAGCCCAGGCCGCGGGAGCACGAAAGACACACGGAGATGGGCCGTCTCACCTGAAGCCATCCTAGACCAGCCGGCCCGCTGCCTGCCCAGAAGCTGAGAGCAGACGCGTGAGGGAGCCCAGCGAGAGAAGAACCATCCCGCTGAACCCCGCCGAAACCGCCAACTACAGACTCAGTGGTTTAAACCACTGAGTTTGAGGGTGATTTGCGACGCAGCAACACTGTAGAAGCAGAAAAGAGATACAGTATCAAGGCAGGACACGCTACTTCTGAAGGGACCTTATGGCCACCCAGGGCCACACACTTTTACTGAGGGCCCTGATATGGGAAAGGCAGGGTGGGGTGGCAGATTCGGCCCCGAAGAATGTGGCGTCTCCTCTCAGGCTCTGTGACCTCGGGCAAAGCCCCCTGACCACCCCGGCCCTCCCTCATCTTTAAAAGATAGTACAGGGGCTCCGGGATGGCTCAGTTGGTTGAGCAACCGACTCTTGGTTTCAGCTCAGGTCATGATCTTATGGTTCAGGGGCTTAAGCCCCATGCTGGGCTCTGCACTGCCAGTGTGGAAACTTCTTTAGATTCTCTCTCTCTCTCTCTCTCTCTCTCCCTCCCTCCCTCCCTCTCTTTTGCCCATCACCTGCTTGTGCTCGTCCTCTCTCTTTCTCAAAATAAATAAATAGACATTTAAAATTTTTTCATTAAAAAGAACAAAAATAAAAGGGAATAAAACACACAGTCCCCTTCCCAGTGCAGCAGGGAGGCACTGTGTTGGGGGTGGGGTGCATCCAGGATGGCCTGACTTTTGAGAATGGGGTAGGAGTTTTCATGTGCCAAGGCCAAGAAGCAGACAGAAATGCTCCCAGAAAAAGCATCAGGGCACTTTTTCTTCCTCCTTTGGAAATGGATACCTTGGACAGGGACTCGGTGAGGGAGGGGACAGCAGCAAGCCTGACCCTGGGAACAGCCAGACAGACAAGCATTGAGTCAGGCCCACCTGGGTTCAAATCACAAGCCTGCCATCTACTTGCTGGATAACCTCGGATCTGGCTTCTGCACCTCAGCCGCAGCTCCCACTGCAACAGAGTAACCATGAGCACAGCACCCTTGGCACATAGGGAGTACTCATAACAGGCTGGCAATAATCCAGCTCAGAAAACACTACATCTGAGAATGAAACAGGTGAGTTCGTGCCCAAATGGGGAAGAGCAGAAACACAGGCAGGGTCCCCCGGCCCCCGCCCCCCCCCCCCGCCCTTGGAGAGGCATCAGCCCGCCGGTCTCCCTGGCAGGGAGTGAAGGGCCCTCAGAGCCTGCCGCCCTGCCCTGGCCGGGGCCTCGGGTCTTGGCAGATGCACTGAGAAGCAGCAGCTGGAGAAGGAAGCATGGTGAAAGGGCCAATGTTTTCCTTCCCCACCTAAGAGCATCAAGGACACATTAAAATCCAAGAGAGGAAAGCTACAGACATCACGGAGATGAGTAAAAGCCGTGCGTGAGGTCTTCCTGGTAGTTTCTTGTGATGATTTTCTTCCCCAAGAACAACACTTGTATTTTTTGCTAAAATTCTCACCACCCCCTCCCAGACTTATGTGGAGCCCAGGATGGGGGCCAGAGCTCCCCATTCCAGGGGCGGCCTCCCACCTGCTGAGAGAAGAAAGCAGCCTGCAGAGCCCTGGGATGGACAATCCCACGGGTCTCCGAGTAAAGGAGCCATCTCAGGGCCTTTCTGGAAGCACACGGCATGTAAATGAATACACAGAAATGCAGATTTACGTAGAGCATGACCACAATTTCAGAGACCACACATAATGAGGGGTGCGTCTTAACACAAGACTATCTCGTTCATTTCTGTATTGAGTACTGACACTCAGATCATGATAAATGAATAAAGGATTCAACAAATGTACCAAAAGCAAACTCTTTTAGCATCTAAAGTCGGGATAAAGATGACCATTAGTTCCACAAGTCAAATCAAAGTAACAAAAAGGGTAACTACCAGTGTTGATCGAGGGTGTCCTACAAAGTAACAATGGGGTAAGTACTAGTATTTACCCAGGGTTTCCTTTGTGCTGGAGGCTGTGTTCCAGGCTCTGCAGAGATCATCTCATTTAATGCACTCAACAACGTGGTGAGAGAAACGCTTTATTATTACTCTTTTCCAAAGAGCTGAACAAGGACTCGAACACCTGAAGGGACTGACGGTCCTACAAACGTCTCCGAGGCTAAAATAGCCAACTGGGGGCAGGGCTGACCTTGAAGCCCACCCTCGTGGCCACCAGGCACTTGGGCATCTCAGAAGCCCCCCTTTCATGGCCTGGAAACCACGGGTTTGGCTGTTGCTGGGGAATCAGGGGCCACAATGAAGGCAGAGCCAGGAAGAACCCCGCTCCCTGTGCGTGGGACATTCGCTCTGGAGGCGCCATCCTGGTGGGTAAGAGGTGCAGTCCCGCCTTCAGAAGACCCCGCACCATGCCAGTTTCGCTCCAGGGGGTGTGCACCCCGCAGCGCTGGAACACCACACATCCAGGACAGGGTAGGAGAGGCCACCTGGGCTTCAACGTACCAAGGGATGTGCGGAAATGGAGAAGGTTGGCTTTGTGCTTGTTATCTTCAGGTTCTGGGGGACACAAGTCATCCTGTCTCGCGTGTCGGCCACTCGTGCAGAAAGTCAGTGTGGGTTTCTTCAAT
Source organism: Lynx rufus (assembly GCF_022079265.1). Classification (NCBI taxonomy): domain Eukaryota; kingdom Metazoa; phylum Chordata; class Mammalia; order Carnivora; family Felidae; genus Lynx; species Lynx rufus. Next base: position 5,551,905 of record NW_025814867.1, on the reverse strand, counting down.
AAAGTTATAAATCCAGGGGTGAGTCCTAAACACTGGCTGCCATGGCTACCTTCCCTAGCTCCTCTCCAAACTAAGCTGCTTAAATGGAGATAGAAGGTAACAAACTCAGCCCAGGGAGATTAGGATGAATACATGGAATAGTCCAGAATGTGCTATCTTCCCTAGGACACTTCTTACCTTCACACAGACTTGGGGTGAGAGCAGGCCTACAAATGTCCCTGGCAGAATCACTGGGTCCCTGTTTACCCAGTGATCAAGCATCTCTAGAAAACAGAACCCCCATAATCCCTCCACCTGTGCCCAGCGGATCATGAATAAGTACCCCAAAGGATGTCACAGGGAAGTTACCACTGCTATAATTCCAAAACCTTTCCAGAAAAGCCAGGAAGGAAAGAACCTTACGAGACAGATGCTTGGATGCCTTGAAGCCCCAAACTTAGACTCCTGACTCTGTGAGAGGCAAAAGCACACCCCCAAGTCTACCACTTTGGCCAGGTGACCTGGGCAAGCAACACCTCTGTGTTTGTTTTCTCCTTCGTGATTGGGGCTAGAATGACAACCAGACGACACTTGGGAACACTCAATGAGCTAGAGCACATAAAGCACGTAGAACAGCACTCAACACCTGCTAAGGACTCAGTAAGTGCATAGCTGCGGCCACCATGTTGTTTCTGCTGGGAACTGAAACTCACAGCATGAGTCCTTTCTAACGTTCCCCCACAAAGCACAAACTGGGGACCCAGTGAGGCTGTAGTTTCAAAGACTCCAGATCTTTCCCAATCTTGGATTCACTTTCCCAGGTTCTGACAAAAAGGAAGGTCCTGATGAAACACTTTCTTCTGCTTTGGTTGGTCACCAACCCACTTGGCTCGATGGTTTGTGGTTTGTGAAGTCCCAGGAAGGAAGTGCTGCTGCTCCCTCTGGTCGGGAGCTCATCAGCTGCCCGATGGCTCAAGGTAATGGGTGGGGGTGTGTCTCTCTCTCTCCTCCATCCCTCACCTGTGACTTCTCTGAAGTCAGGAAGAGGCGCCCTGTGTGAAAGTTGGCAGCTAGAATGCTCTGGAGTCTGCTTCAGGCCAGATTTCTAATGTCCCCCGTGCTGACCCAGTGCAATAAGGCACAGATAATCCCCAGCCACAACTGCTGGCCAAGGAGCACATCTCCTGCCTTCCTAACACAGCAATCCGCAAATGATGGGTTCCGTGGCCACCATGGAGCCGTGCATCCCCTGTGCCACCTCGTGCCATTCAGCTGCAAGTCAGCCGGCAGTCCCCACCGGCAGCCCCTTCAGGAAGGCCACAGCAATCAAGCCGAGGCCACACTCTGCCCAGGGGGCAGCAGCCAATGACTGATTATGACGATCACGGTTGCGGGGCGGGGGGGGGGGGGGGTGGCGTCCTGTTAAGTTGGTGGACATCTTAATCAGGTCAACAGCACAGTCTGAGGCTCTCTCTGCCCGGTCTTGCTCCCTCCCCCTTGCTCCTCCCCAGGCCTTGTCCCCCCCCACCTAACACGTCCCTTGCACTCCTACCTCTGCCTTAGCATCTGCTCCCAGAGGACGCACACTGACAATGTGCGTTGATCACCGAGGCTGGGGCAGGCTTCGGACAAGGCGTGGAACTCTAAGCTCCAGTTCTCTGACTGGCACACTGGAAACCACCAGCCAGGCGGTCCCAAAGATTCAAGTAAAGACTATCATGCCTATGAGAGCGTTCGATCTCTTGGAGATAGATGCCCAGCAGATAATATCTGATCGAATTGCTGATTTTTATTTCTTAAAGTTACAGGCTGCTCCCTTGATTTCTGAGGGCGACACAGAGACTGCTTTCCAATACACATGAAAACATGTTCCCTAGACAAATCACAGTAAAAGCTATCAGAGAAAGACCATTTCCGGACGTCAGCGGGGAATCAGAGCTGGCTGGGGCCCAGTTCTTCACACCCTCACACCCAGAGCTGTTAGTGACTAGCTGAGAAAAGTCATCTTCTTGTCTCTGAAGTTTCTCCCCCGGGCAAGACAGCTGCCTCAGACCGGCGGCCAGCAATCAGCACTAGCTCTGCAAACAGCACCCTTGCCAGCTTCCCCAGATCTCCAGGGAAACGCCCCGGAAACCCCACGAGACACTTTCTGGGTCCCCTTAGAACTTGGGCCTCACACACGCACCGTGCCTTCCTGAGAGCATGAGACGCGGGCTCTTCGGGGCAGTAAGGCCCAGGAATAAGGTCTGAAAATGCTACATCGAGGAAAGCCAGATGGGGAAGTGGACCCACACTCCCACCTGAGGGCCTGGCGTGGGACAGCAAAGACCTCCATCACACGGGGTTCGAGAAGGCCCGGCTGCCACTGCCATTTCTGGGTGTCTCCTCACAAAGATGGGGTGCAGCAGGGCCTGTGATCCCACGGCCCCCCTTCTCAAGGTTCTACCTTCACAAGGGTCTCCCCTCTGCCCGTCGGAACAACTGTGTCTGCCCAAGGACAAGCCTCTCTCCCATCAGAGCCTGGAGCCTACATTTTGCCTGGGATGCTAGAACCGTAGGATCTCCTCACCCATCAGACAGTGGGTGGAGTTTTCGTTCTTGAATCCCTCCCCCTTAGCGCTCCAGTGTTTGACCAGGGAAAGGACAAAGAAGGGAGCCTCCCTGGCTGTCCGTTGCTAATTCTGAGTTGGATTTAAGCACCCACACTTGTTTTGACACACAAACCCTCCAAGGGTTGATTTTTTCCTTTTTCTCATGTTGCCTGTCGATCTTTGTCTAGCCCTTTAAGACTTAATTTGTTGCTCTAAACCAGCACCATCCAGAACTTTCTGCCACGGGGCGCCTGGGTGGCGCAGTCGGTTAAGCGTCCGACTTCAGCCAGGTCACGATCTCGCGGTCCGTGAGTTCGAGCCCCGCGTCGGGCTCTGGGCTGATGGCTCAGAGCCTGGAGCCTGTTTCCGATTCTGTGTCTCCCTCTCTCTCTCTGCCCCTCGCCCGTTCATGCTCTGTCTCTCTCTCTGTCCCAAAAATAAATAAACGTTGAAAAAAAAAATTAAAAAAAAAACAAAAACAAAAACAACAACCTTTCTGCTCCAAGTGTTCCGTGTACCGCCCAGTCCCACAGCCACCAGCCACATGCGGGTACTGAGCACTTGAGACGTGGCTAGTGTACCTGAGAAAGGGAATTCTTAATTTTGTTTGGTCGCAATTAATTTTAATTTAAATAGCGATACACCTGGCCAACGGTAACGGCATCGGCAACGCAGCCGAACTGTCTCGCTCGTTCTTTTCATTCTCAACCTTAATGCACACTGAGAATGCTGTGTTCTCCTTGGCTCTGAATCACCTCCTATTCCTCACTGAATGCTCTTCTGACAACCTTAACAAAGCAGAAAGCCGGCGTGTCTTCCATTTCCGAGCACTTGCTCTGTGCCTGAGCACAGCCGTCTCGATGTGTCCCGGGAGATGGGGCAGGAAGCGCGTCGCCAGAAAGGAAGCCAATGCACCCAACCACCTCGGACTCCAGGGCGTCTGGGGCACAGAGGAAGGAGGGCAGGGGAGGGGTGTGAAAGAAACCCACTCTGGGGGCTGGACGCCAGCCGGGGCTGCATTTATTTATATCACAGGGTGTTACAGTCGTCTGCCCTGCAGCTGAAGAACCGGTACATGTCTAAGGGAAGGGGACAGAAATCGGCTTTGTCCATGTTCCCTGGCAGCTACCACTGCGGCTCAAAGGGTGCAAGGAGACCCCGGGCACGGGGGCGGGGGGACAGGAGGGGAAGCGGGCTCTGGCAGGCAGACACCCCCGGAGTGTGGCTGGAAAGGAGGAAACTGAGTCATTTGCATGTTTGCATCCAAACAGATACAAATGACATCTGCAGCGCGATCCAGGATATCCTGGTCCACCTGGCCAGGGGGACAACCGTCACTGCCCAGAGCACGGCCACAGAGGGACCGTTCAAGCCAAACACTTGGAGAGGTGCTGGGTCTGGGGCTCTGCTCTCAATGCAGTATGACTGCAGAAGCCGTGTTCAAGCCTCCAGGCTTAGAAAAGCAAGGTTATTACCCCCATCTGTTACAGAAATCGTGACAATTTTGGCTTAAAAAGAAAAGAACTGACACGTATGCTGGGTTATGGGGTTCGGGAACAAGCGCGAGCTCTGCTGGCAGGAGCATTCGAGAGCACTGTGACCCGCGCCCCGGTCCGCCAACACCAAAGACCCTCAGCTCTGCCGCGTGCAGAGCCCACGCTGGCTCCGGTGGCCGGGCTGTCCCCCCGTGTTCTCCAGCACATTCTTCCTGCTCCTCTGCCCTACTCCCAACAAACCCTTCTACCTGTACAAAGGTGTTTAATTAGCATGAAGCCGACTTATTAAACCATCGATACCGAATTCGGAGGCTAAGGAGTAATTTCTTAAGAAAGGCACCAGATAGAAAGTTTAATTAACATTTTCTTTTGTTTCAAAGTTTCAAGGGATTACTTTTCCTTCTCATATCTCTTACCTCCTTCATCCATTCTATTCGTGACCTTTTGAAGTTCCCCTCTTGCAGATAGCTAAGCTCCTCTAAAGCAATGGATCCGGCCCGTTAGCATATTACTCCAAAACTCCAGTGCCTGAGAAAGTTAATGCATTTTCTTTTTTTTTTTTTTTTTTTTAATTTTTTTTTTCAACGTTTATTTATTTTTGGGACAGAGAGAGACAGAGCATGAACGGGGGAGGGGCAGAGAGAGAGGGAGACACAGAATCGGAAACAGGCTCCAGGCTCTGAGCCAACAGCCCAGAGCCCGACGCGGGGCTCGAACTCACAGACTGGGAGATCGTGACCTGGCTGAAGTCGACGCTCAACCGACTGCGCCACCCAGGCGCCCCAGTTAATGCATTTTCTAATGCACACGCTTTAACTTCACTGGCACTTGGAAAACGCATAGAAAATGCCTCAAAACCTCCCTCCTCTCAGACCCAGCCATTCTACGCCCAGGAATTTATTCAAAGGAAATAATTAAGGATGTCCGCAAGGCTTTAGTTACAAGGATGTTTACCCCTGCTGTTGTTTATAATTGTGAAGAATTGGAAACAACCTACATGTCCCTCAGGCAAGGCTAAAAGATCCAGGGTCCTGGGACTGCCTGGTAGGAAGAGACGAACAACCAGTCGCTAAGTCAATCAACCAACCACAGAGCTACAAGTTCAGATAGAGATGCGGGGTAGGTCCAGATTCCACAGGGCCCAAATCATGTAAACTTAGGGTGACCACCTTTAAGAAAATACAAAACAAAATTAGGTACAGGGGCTCGGTGGGGGCCCATGTGAGTGAGGGGCCTTTGGTGGAAGTTTCATTAGCCTCACGGCAAGTCTAGTCTCTAGAGAAAAGGAGAAAGGAGGCAATGCTGGAAGTCTATTGCTTCAAGAGCTGCAGCTTACAAAGTCTGGGCAGCATAATCAGCTGAGAATAATGTTCGAGGCCTAAGACAAAGAAACTGGGAGGAAAGCAGAAGAGAGAAAAGGATAAGGAGGAAAGTAGTTGGAAAAGGCAGCAAGAGGACAGCTATCAAGGACATAGCCAAACGAAGATACAATTAAGACAATGTGAGGCAAAAACGGAAAAAGAAATTTTGCTTGAAAGAGATGTCCGTAGAGTTTAGTTGCTACCTGAGAAACTATAGGGACAAGCCCTCCAGTGGAAAGAACAGCGTGCTCCGGTCAGAAGCAGACAGCGTACTTCTGAGAGCAGGAGCCTGGCTGTTGATGGGTTCCTTGGGGCCCCAGGCATATCTGCCCCACGGCCATACACCAGCATTACCTTCCAGTTTCACACCCCCCGTGTCTGCCCTGTGCTCTGGGTGCCAAGTGGAAAGCCAGCCCGTCATTTCCTGCAATTGCCCTATCCCAGTCCCACAGCTTTTCCTCATGCCCTTTTTGAAACAAAGCAGGTCAAACCTGCTCTTGCCTCCCCTGCCCCCAGTCGTTCCCCAGCCAGGGCAGCTTTGACCTGCGGCCCCTCCAAAGCCAGGTGATTGCGTCCTGGCACTTCTCCCTTGCACTGAGCCATTAAAGAGCCCGGAGGAGAACAAGCCTGTGCAGCTACAGATCCGACACAGTGCACAGCTCTCCTGCCTGCCTTTCCTCAGGAGCCCCCCACCCACAGAAGCCCTTCGATTCCTGACAGCGCCCCCCACATACTTTGTGCCAAGGTCACACGGTCCAGGAGCCCAGCCTGGGATTCTGGGATGCATTCTCCCACTGCTCCTGCCGCATTCTCTACCAAATCCAAAGCCCACAGTGGACTCTGAGAGTGCAGGACATGGAAAAGGTGTGCAGCCCGCTTAACTCGAAAAAAAGGACTTGGCGGGGCTCGGTCGGTTAAGCGTCCCACTCTTGATTTCGGCTCAGGTTATGACCTCACAGTCTGTGAGCTCGAGCCCTGCATCAGGCTTCGCACACTGACAGTGCAGAGGCTGCTTGGGATTCTTTCTCTTTCTCTCTCTCTCTCTCTCTCTCTCTCTGCCCCTCCCCTGCTTGCTTGCCCGCTCTTCCTCAAAATAAAAATAAAAATATTTAAAAAGCGTGTTTGGCAAGTGCAGGAAAAGATAGTCTGGCCTTAAATTCAGCAACTGGGGTAAACGGTGGGGAAGGAGACGTAGAACTGGACAGGGGCTACGCGGGACTTTAAAAACTGGGTCTCCGGGAGGCACTTCTCCTAAACAACATGACTTTTAATGGGCTGGCTGGTCACGGAGTCCTCCCTTTTCCAGGAATGCTTGAGGACTCAGATCTACAAATCCACCCTCTTGGGTCAGCCTCTGTCCAATTCGGAGCAGGAACTCTCCCACAGAGCTGCATGCTGGGAGCACACATTACTGACCGCGCCTTCCTAACCTGCAACCCCGAAGGACACTCACACTGGTGACCACACAATAAAACCAACCCCACACTAGCTGTCCCAGGGCCCCCACTGGGACATGACCTTGAACAGGGGAACTGTCCACCGCCTAGCTCTCCGATGAAGAGGGAATGACCCTTGTGTGCCGTTGGAGTCCCCGCCAGGAAAAGGTCAAGGAAGGACCAACCTCGCCTCCGCGCTTCTCGGGGGGCTGGGCGCTCAAGCTCTGCGCCCCTTAGCTGATGGCACTTAGCGCGGAGAGCTCTTAGGGGACAGCTGGACTCCTTGACCTCTGCAGAACCACATCCTTTCTCCCAAGACTTAAGGTGCTTGTCTCCAGGTCAGATGACCCGGGTGAAATGAGGCCCAGGCTGCCCCCAGAAATCACCCACCAGCATCCCGGACCCTCTCAGCTCGCGTCCTCGGAGAGCCTTGCAAGGAAGGACGGAGCCCCTCGGGCTCCCACTCACGTCTGGGGGGCCCCCACGCCCTCCCTGCACACGCACAGCCCGCCCCTCTCACGTCCCGGGTTACCGCGCTTCCCCGGCGCCGCGCACCGGAGCGGCTCGAAGCCGGGGAGCGGTGGGTGGGGTGTCACCAAGAGCTCCCTGAAACCGAGGGGTCCGCGTCTCGAGTGCCCGGTGTCCCGGGGCGTTCGCCTGGAGGTTGTGGGGGGGGGGGCTCGGGGACAGAGGGGACGAGTTACTTCGCGAGCGGGCGTTCCCGCTCCGCCGGCTAGGAGGCCGAGGGGGGACCGCCCGCGCGGCTGTCCCCGCGCACGCCGGGCTGGGACCGCGGGCAGCGCCGGCCCGGCCGCCTCCAGCCCCGGGCGCCCACCGCGACGGCGGCGGGACCGGGGACCGGAGCCCGGCGTCCGGCCCTCCCGCCGTCCGCCGCCGGGCTGCGCGCCGCCGAGCCGTTTCTCTCGGGCCCCGGGGAGCGCGGCGCGGGGGCGGCCGGGCCGGGCCGGGCCGGGGTCGCGGGGCGCAACTCACCAGCGCGTGTTGTCGTGGAAGTGCTCCAGCACCGCGTAGCCGAAGAAGGAACCGGCGGGGCCCTGGAAGCGCACGGGGCGCTGCGGGTCCAGGTTGTAGGCGCCCGCGGGGGTCCCCGCGGCCAGCAGCGCCAGGAGCAGCGCGCGGAGCCCCCCGGCGCCCCTCCGCGCCGCCGGGCCGCCCATCCCCGGCCGGCCGCCGCCCTCCGCTGTGCCCCGCGAGCCGGGCGCCGAGCGCGCGGGCGCCGGGGCCGCGGGCTCCGCCGACGGCCGGGGGCTCTGCGCCGGGACGCGGCGCGGGCCCGAGGGCGGGAGGCCGAGCGGGCGCCGCAGGCGAGCGCAGGGGCGGCCCGGAGCGGGCGGCGTCCTCAGGTCCGGCCGAAAGGTCTGCGCGCTCGGCGCGAGCGGTCCCGGGCCGGGCGGCGCTGGGCTGCGGAGAGGCGCGCCCGCGGGGTGGGCGGCCCGGAGGCCGGCGGCGGGACGGCGCACCGGCGCCCTCTGCCGGCCTCCAGCCGCGCCCCCCCCCCCCCCAACCGCCCCAGCCCCTGCCCCGGGCGCCCCGGCCGGAGAGGGCCCGACACCCGCCCGGGCACCGCGGCTGCGGCGCCTCCCACCACGCCCTGGGGCCGGACAGCTGCCCCGACGCGGCCCCGCGGCTGCGCGCTCAGCCCCTTCTGCGGGGTCGCGGGGTCGCGGGGTCGCGGGGTCAGCGGCTCCCTCCGGGTCTCACACCCACAGCGAGGACCAGAGGAAGCAGGGTGACGGGTCGGGCTTCTGCTCCGGCCCCGCCCGTCTGCTGTCCCTCGCCGGGGCTGTCAGTCCACCTGAGGAACAGAGGCGCTCCACCGGCGCCAGCTGTGTTTTGGGGGACAACTAGAGCCACGTGGGGGTGAGCGGAGGGCCTGCCCTTCCGACTACCCTCACCTGGCCCCCTGCACCGGCGATCCCTTGGTGTGGTCTCGGCCCCAGCAACAGCCACGTCCCCCGGGAACCTGCCAGAAATGCGCGTCCGCAGTCCCACTCCAGGGTAGGGGCCCAGCTGGGGGCGGGCAGGGGTAATGGTGATAAAATGCACAGGGTATAAAACCTACTGTCTTAAGCATCTTGAGTGTAAGTTTCGCGGCGTTGGGAACATTGACACCGTGGTGCAGCCGCCGCCGCCAGTCTCTACAACTTTTCCGTCTGGCAAAACAGAGACTCTACATGCATGAAACCCTAACTCCCCACCCCCCTCCCCCCGAGCCCTTGGCAATCACCATTCTCCTCTCCGTCCGTGAGTTTCACGGCTGGCGGTACCTCGTGAGTGGAATCATCTGTGGCTGCCTTACTCGCTCCACTAGCATGGTGCCCTCAAGGTTCATCCGTGTTGTAGCAGATATCAGTATTTGCTTCCTTTTTAAGGCTGAATAATATTGTATGTAACATGTGTTCCTTATCTGTTGATCCCTTGATGGGCCCTTGGGTTGGTTCCACCTTTTGGCTATTGTGAATATGAGACTAACACAGCTGTGCATGTAAGGGCACGGTTATCTTTTCGGGGTAACTGCCTTCGGGTCTTTAGGGGGTATGCCCAGAACAAGATTGCTGGATCATATGGTAGTTCTGTTTTTAATTTTTTGAGGAACAACCATGTTTTCCGCAAGAGCCACACCATTTTACATCCCACAGACAGGGCACAGAATTCCAGTTTCTCTACATGTTCTTAATGAACACTTTTATTTTCGGGGGGGGGGTGGAGTTTTTGATTTTTATATGTAGTAACCTAATGGGTGTGAGGTGGTCTCTCCCTCTGGCTTTGATTTTCATTTCCCCAAGGATTAGTGATGTTGAGCGTCTTTTCATGGGCTTATTGGCCATTTGTATATCTTATGAAGAAATGTCTGTTCAAAAGGACTGTGTTTAACAGTCTGTGGTTCTGATATATGCTCAAGTTTGAGAATCGCTACCACATCAATATTGACACACTTCCCTTTCCCTCGAGCCACTATGCCCTGCGAGTCAGTAGAAAGCAGAACTCACCGCCTACTTGTTGCATGAACCCATGTTCCAAAACCAGCCCTAAATTCCAATACAGGCTCCCCAAGGGGAAAAAAAATGAGAACTCTGCCTCCTTGACCATCTGCTCCCAGCTGCTTGCACACATATCAGAAGAGACCTATGGTCCCAGAAGCCCCAATGACTGTAGGAAAGAGTGAGAGGAAGGAAAGGAACAGCACCCTTTACTGAGCACTTCCTACCTGCCAAGTACTTTACACATCGTATTTTATTCAATTCTCGCAACATCCCTTTAAAAAACGTACTGTTGGGGCGCCTGGGTGGCTCGGTCAGTTGAGTGTCTGACTCTTGATTTCAGCTCAGGTCATGATGTCCCCTTTGCCAGCTGTAGGTAGATGCTTAAACATTGTTGAAAGAAGGAAGTCCTTGAAGGAAAGCAAGCTGAGTTAAAAGATAAAAACCCTTTGGAAGAGACTCTGAAGGAGAGTTTTAACTTTCTCTGAGTTCTGGTTGTGAGGGTGAAAAATGGTTCATTCTACTGTTAGGAAACAAAGCCCAAGTTTCCGTTGACTGCTAGTATCTTCCCAATATCTATACTGCCCATTTTCTTAAGTAAAGAGCTTGGAATTCTTGGAGCATAAATGTATCTATCTTAAAAAATAAGTAAATGAAACTATGTTGCTCAGTGTCTCTAGCAGATGGGGAGGCCACCTGTCCGTGTCTGGCCAATGAGATACAAATGTACATTGTGGGGGGTGGGGCTTCTGGAAAGGATTTTTAAAGGGGAGCCGACTCGGCTGAGCTGTGACTCTCCCCCTGTGTCCTTCCCTCTCTTGCCCACACCACAGACAGAGGTCATGCCCGGAGATTGCAGCAGCCATCATGAAGGCTACCTCAAAGTAATTGCAGGGACCCCAGTTCCAGCATCCTGCCGCGGCCACACTTGACCTGGGCTGCCTTCCTTGGGATTTCTTATCACATAAGGAAAAATAAACACCAGTTCATAGGAGCCACTGCTTTTGAGGAGTCGGTTATTTGTAGCTAAGCAGACTTCTGTGCTGACTCAACACTAGAATGAACAGTTTCTTAGAACAGATGCTCCTAATCTAGGGTTCACACAGTTCTACAGGTAGCTTCAGAGGTTCTGAGACCCCTGCGGTTGGCAGAATAATGCCCTCCCACACGAAGATGTCCACATCTTTACCCCTGGAAGCTGTGAATAGGTTACCTCACCTGGCAAAGGGGACTTTGCCAATGTGCTTACAGTTAAAGACTTGAGAGCAAGATTTTCCCAGATTATCTGCACGGACCTCATGTATTCATTTGAACCCTTACATGTAGAGAGAACCTTTCTTGGTCGTCAGATAAAAAGATGTGACCGTGAAGGGAGGGGCAGGGTCATGCTTTACAGATGGAGGTAGGGGGTCCATGAACCAAGAGATACAGGCTGGAAACTGACAAGTTTTGGTGAAAATGGATTGGTCCCCAGAACATCCAGAAAGAAATGCAGCCCACTAGCACCTCAAAGATAGTCTGGTCAGATTTCTGACCTCAGAACTCTAAGATAATAATAATTGTGTTGTTTTAAGCTGCTGAGTTTGTGGTAATATGTTATAGCAGCAACAGATACTAATACACCCCCTAAAAAGGGTAGGTGCAGGTATGTGTGTTTCTTAAGGAAAGATCCATAGATTTCAACAAAAATCTTAAAAGGGAAGGTAGTTTATTTTTTTTTAATGTTTATTTATTTTTGAGAGAAGGAGACAGAGCGTGAGGGGGAGAGGGACAGAGAGAGAGAGGGAGACACAGAATCCGAAGCAGGCGCCAGGCTCCGAACTGTCAGCACAGAGCCCGACGCGGGGCTCGAACTCACAAACCGTGAGATCGTGACCTGAGCTGAAGTCGGACTCTCAACCAACTGAGCCACCCAGGCGCCCCAAAGTTTAAACATCCAATTATAAAAATAAGTCCTGGCTGAGGTTGTAAAATACGGCATCGTGACTGTAGTTCAATACTGTATGGTATATTTGAAAGCTGCTACGAGAGGGTAAATCTTCAAAATTCTCATCACAGCAAAAAACAATCTGTAACCCTATGTGGATGTTAACTAGACTTATTGTGATGATCGCGTCATAATATAAACAAATACCGAATCATTATTTTATGCGCCGAAACTAATATCGTATGTCAATTAGACCTCAATTTAAAAGAAAGGCAAGGTAGTTTTTAGAAGGTTAGAAACTACAGATCTAAATCCCATTGTTTCCAACCCCTATAAACCAAACTCTGAAAGTGACATCAGGTGCAGGGCTCAGTCGCTTAAGTGTCTGACTCTTGATTTCGGCTCGGGTCATGATCTCACGGTGTGTGAGCTGGAGCCCTGCTTCAGGCTTTGCGCTGACAGCGTGCAGCCTGCTTGGGATTCTCTCCCCCCTTCTCTCTGTCCCTCCCCTGCTCACACTACAAATAAATAAATAAGATACCGGGTGAAAACTGTAGCATCCCTCCTCGATGAACCAATGCGGCCCAAACTTGGCTGTATACCAGACCCCCAAGGAACCGCTGAAAAATACAGATTTACAACCACCGCTGAGTCAGGTCTGGAGGCGAGGCCCAGGAAGATGTATTTCAAGTCCCTCTCGGAAAACTTACCACGTAGCCAGGTTGAGGAAGCAAGGTCCTACGGGAGATTCAGAATCCTGCATTGCTTTCTTGAACACGTGACACCATGATATGGTAGGAAAAAATAGAATTTGGCCTCAGATGGAGAGGATTTAAATCTCAGGTCTGACCAGCTGTGTAATCCCCAGTAAGTCAACGAAATAGGGAAACGAATAAACATACCTACGGATGGGCTTCTTGGGACGTTATTTTCTAACCGTAAAACTCTAAAAACATTTGTCATCCATACAACCTCACATCAAGAGTGAGCTCAATTTCCTCGTTGCCAGAATGAGCTTTCCTATAGAGACTTGAACTGAAGTATGAGTCTGTAGCACGACTATTGGGGGAGAGAATGTTCCAAACCTGGCCATGTAGAATGCAGATTTGCTTCAAGCCCATGTGCCTTTTGGAAAACAGAACCTCTTGTCCCATTTTCTAAGGGAAGTGACAACCAACTTTTTTTCCTCCCTTTTCAGTCTCTCGCTTCAAGGACTGATCTGGGAAGGTTTTCTGTTAACTCTGGTGGTTGCAAACGGAACAACCTGCACTGTCAGCTTACCTATCTTTAGCCTTTTCCAGAATCTGCCATCAGTTTCTCTAAGGCAAGCTTGACTTCCTCCCAGAGGGGCAGAAAACCATGGAGAGCATCCTTTTCATAACAATGCAAAAGAAGCGATTGTTTGCACTCACTCCCTTCCTGCCACACAGCACAGAGGAATAATGTATTGAAATGATTAACTGTCCCAACGGAAACTTTGGTTTCTCCTAACCTTTGAAAAAGTCTGAAGATTTATTGGTCTATTCTCCCCCTTCCTTTCTCTACCAACTTTTTTTTTCTTATAAATTCAATATTTCCCAACTGCTTGAATACCAGGTCAAAAGTTAAGTACATTTCTAAGGCTTCATACAAGCTGATTGGCTCCGTAATCTCTAGGTTTAGAATATGATTTTTTTCATCCCCAAAACCTTCGATTATGACAGAAAATACACATAGTTCTTCCAGTTGAAAAGAAAAGTCAAGTGAGTATTTTCAAGCCCTATCTTGATCCCCAACTTTGCCTGGGATCTCTTTTCCTGAACTGTAGCCCCCTGGTCTCTGATGGGAAATACTGATTCCTTCCTGATGGAATGACCCCAACACGACTCTCTAACATCTTCCTCAGCCCCTCCTGGTGAGTGTTCATCTTTCTGGGCACTGAGTGTATATGCCAGCCGGGTGCCGCGGGGAGGTGCAGCCTGCAGTGGTGACTATCGGCGCTGCTTTGCAAAGATGGGAGTCTAGACAACGAGCAGACCAGGCACTGCTGTGAGCGAGCCGTGCAGCCAACCGCAAAGCAGGTGAATTTAGCACGCATCTCACGCTGCAGCAGGCATTTCCCTGACCACGCTGTCTCACTTAAACCACACGGTGATCTGATGAGGAAGATACAGGTGAGGACTTGATCTCAGTTACCAAAGGGCTGTGCAAACCGAGGACTGTCGATATTACAAGTTCACAATCCTTGTCCAAAACTCTTGGGGCCAGGTATGTTTCGGAATTCAGATTTTTTTTTTTCCCCAGAATTTAGAAGACAACACAGCATAATCACCTCTGAAGATTGGCATCTTTCCTCAGTGCTAGAAAGGTCTCAGTTATTGCTTACTCTTTGAATATGTATTGTCTCCTTCTGGAACTCTAATGTGCCGTATTTTAAGCCTTCTTGCTCTATCATGCGTGGGTATAAGTCCTCATATTTGCCATCTTTTTGCCTCATTAAGCTGCATTCTGAGTAATTTACTTCCTTGTGTTTTCTGGGTCACTGTCTCTTCAGTATAATCCATTGTTTTACCAGTCCTTTGAATCTGTAATTTTCATTATTACATTTCTTTAACCTAAAATGTTCTAAAAAGAGGGACAAATAAAATCAGGCATGCCTGGGTGGCTCAGTTGGTCACGTATCTGACTTCGGCTCAGGTCATGATCTCACGGTTCGCGGGTTCAAGCCCCCAGTCGGGCTCTGTGCTGACAGCTCAGAACCTGGAGCCTGTTTAAGATTCTGTGTCTCCCTCTCTCTCTGCCCCTCCCCCACTCACACTCTGTCTCTCTCAAAAATGAGTAAACATTAAAAATTTTTTTTTTAATTTGTGTAAAATAAATAAATAAAGTAATTGATTAAATTAAAAGTTCCATGTGGTCCTTGTTTGAAAACCCGCCTTGCCAACCTGATGGTGTGTGCCTTGCTCCTTAATTGTACTTGCGACATCTTCCTTCATTTCCTTAAAGTTAAACTTGTTTATTTTATGTTCCGTTTCTGATGATTCTAATACCTTCATTCTGTACCTTTGCTTCTGCAGTCTGCTTATTCGCTCTCACGGTGGCTTGTTTCCTTGTGCCTTATGTAACCTTTGCTTGTGAGCTCCTGTCCCACGGGCATTTATCTTTGTTTAGAATACGTTCCTCCACGAGCGATTCGTGTTTGCGGCTGCCAGTGGGCTGGGGTAGTGGTGCTTCAGCACTTTAACCTAAATTTCTACTGGGATTTTCTTCTGCTACATGTATGTGGCTCAGCGTGCTCAGAGCACACGTCTTCCTTTTCTTTTTTTTATTCCACCAAGAACCAAGGAGGCCATGACACAAAAGACTTCTTTCAGTCCCTCCCTATGGGCAGGTGTTATCCTAGTTCGCCCACTAAATGTGAACTAAGCTTCATTTGGGGTCTCCAATCCGACTCCACCCAGGCTTTGGTTGCTGTCCCCTGTCTGTGTGGGAGCCACTTAAATCCAGATATCCCCAGGGTGAATGCTGACATCAGCACTCCCTTTTTCCCCTAGATTAGAATTTTTTTTTTTCATTATTTCTGGCCTCTGAACATGTATTTCTTGCCAGCTTAGCAAACCATTATTCATTTTTATATGCTGTTCAGCAATTTTAGGTGTTTTTGTACCAGGAAAGATTCCCACATGCCTACCACGTATTCCACCATTGCCAAAAAGGAAGCCTCACTAATTTTTAAGTCACTGAACAATAATTTAATAATAAGTCAGGAAGAATAATGACCTAATCATGTTTTGGAAGCCTTTGAAGTTCTACTAGGAGTCTTCGTGTTATTTCAAATCCTTAAAGAAGGAGCCAGGATAAAAGTGGGGCCCTAGAACTGGAAGGTCAGTGTGGTGTGAAGACAAGACCTTCGCCCCCCCCCCCCAGGCGAGAGGCCGTGGAGTGAGACGACTTTCGTGGCATCGTGGCTCTTTAGTCCCTCAGGATCCGCTGTAGCAGGACATTTACAAGAGGACAGAAGAGGGTGACAGGTAAAGCCTTTGATGTGTGTGGTTGTTTCCTTATTTATTTGCTCAAATGAATTTGAATCCCTCATCCCTTAGGTTCAACTTTTTCCAACAGTAGAAAGAGTTCCCGCAAGGCCGCAGTTCCTAGAGGCAACAACGGCGGCCAGTTTCTCAGCCTGCTTCTGGAAATATTCCGCGCCTACTCAAGTCGAAGGCTTTTTCATACGCACTTGGCGCACGCATCGTGTCGTGCCTTGTCTTTTTAAAACTTAGCAATATGTAAGAAATGTTCCATATCGATACGACTTACTTTTCTAACGGCCGCGTGGATGGTCATCGTATGGCTGAACCGTAATTGATTTAAACAACCTCCCCCCTCCCATCTGGGAGACATTGGTGACTGTCAGACGCACGGAAGTGCGTCGATCCTGTGACCGCAGGCAAGTATTTCTGTAGAACAAACTCCTAAAGGCAGAATTCCTTCATCAAGGGGAGTGTACATTTCAATTATTGTGGATATCATCAAACTGCCCTCCAAACGAGCTGAGCCAGTTTGCAGGCCCAACAGCATCACAAGAGAATACTTGCTTCTGAGAGCTCTTTCACAATCTACCTCAATCAATATGTTCTCGCTCTCTTAATATGTTAACAGCTTGCCCCGCTAATTGAATTCATCCAGAGAGCCTCTCTATGAATGCACATCATATGCCGTGCCTAGTATTATTGTGTATGACGCCTGTTATTGAATATAGGAATAGCTCTCAAAATTGCATTTAACTTAATAGGTAAAAGTAACGGTGTTGCATTTCTAAATTCCTTTCTGATTTTAACTACCCTGCTGATTGCTAGTCAATTGGAAATGGATCCTTAGACATTCAAGCTAAGTCTATACACGTCCTCTTCCCCACTCCACCTCTGCACAAACTGAACCTCAGATATTAACAATCTGATAATATTGTAGAGTCCTATCCTCCCTAGCAGTCACTTCTTAGGAATTTATCATAAGAAAATAATTGGATATAAGACTTTTTAATGTTTGCATAAAGGTTTTCATGGCAGCTTTGCAACGGTGAAAATCAGAAAGCACTGAATGACTAAATTCTATCAGGAAAACATTGGCTTAGGGCGCCTGGGTGGCTCAGTCGGTTGAGCGTCCGACTTCGGCTCAGGTCACGATCTCACAGTTCGTGGGTTCGAGCCCTGCGTCGGGCTCTGTGCTGACAGCTCAGAGCCTGGAGCCTGCTTCGAAGTCTGTGCCTCCCTCTCTGTGTCTCCCCCCTCCCCCACTCATGCTCTGTCTCTAAAAAATGAATAAACCTTAAAAAAAATTTAAAGAAAGGTATTGGCTTTTTGGACAGCCATAGAATATAAAACTACACAGCTGTCATGAAAAGTGAAAAGGGTCTGTTTCATCTCAGCATGCCTACGTGCATAAAATGTCTTTACATTTTCTCGTCATCTCTACCAGCATAGCCCCCTACACAGCAGCCTCTCTTGGTAATATCCCAGTACAAATCCATAACCCTTCCATTTGTCCACAGTCTCCTCTCAACAGGAGGACGTCGTCTTGTTCATTTAAAACTTTAAATTCATTTGTTTCAAAGCTGTCCTCTTAATCCCAGCGCAACGGCCATGGGGACTTGGAGGCTGAGCGTGTGCGCATGCGTGTCCCACGTACTGGGGGACACCTACTCTCTCACACACTCCCCTGGCCCTGTGCCTACCCCTCTGGTGTTGGAGTGCAGTGTTGGAGGTGAGGGAGCACGAGGAGTCTCCTTACTCGACTGCCTGGGAGAGTCTCTGTGGATCGCACCACCCACAGAGCGTGTCCACAGCCACTGCAGACTGCACGGGTGGGTGGGTCCCGGCAAACCTTGCCACTGAGGGACTTGAGCCCAAGCGGGCCCACGGGCACCGGTCATTCCTTGTGAGACGTGGCTATACCCTCTGTCATCACCCAGCCGGTGGCCTCGCTCCATATTCTCCGATGCGAGCGCCTCCCGTGTCCATGCCACGATGGTCTCAGATGAGTCCCCACTGCACATTCTAGCTGCCACCCAGCCTGGATCTAGTGAGGTGACAGAGATACCCATAACTCTCAGGGAACGGAACCTCAAAGGGGCAGTCGTTGCCCCTCTCCGGTGGCCACTCCCCTTCTCCATTGCCTTCCCTTCCTTCCCTACGTTGTCCTCAGCTCTAAGCTGGTAGCTTAGCATGAACAGGGGACAAGATACTAGCTTCTCCTTCTTACAGTCACCTACAAATTGTATGACCGGTTATACTGAGGGCCTCCTCCATAGATTCGAGGGAGAAAAATCTGGTAAGCATCCCTCCATCTGTCCTCCACCCACGGGACAGTAAGAGAAGAAAGACTATCTCCGAGGACACTGCACTCCCCACCCACCCACCCCCCGACACACACACAAGTGACCGGTGTAGTTCCAGTGCCCCCGTAAGTGTAAACAGCCCACAGAGTTTACCCTCTCTAGCTCTTGGGAAACGTGGCATCTCATGCCAACAAGTAGGCCTTCTTCAGAGTTAGCCCTAAAGAATTTAACTTGGTTCTTAATAGGGCACGATCTAGGCTCTACTCTTACCATTATCTGGTTGAATCTGCACTCACTCAAGCCTGTTATGAAAGGATAGTGGACAACTGTCTATACTGAGAAGGAGAGACGTCCAGGGTACGTGAAGGGGGAGACTCAGGCTCCTTAACACATGCCCAGGGTGATCCGAAATACATAGATTTTCATGCATCTAAATATGTAAAAAGAGATCTGGAAGTTTGTCTCAAGTGTTAGTAATGGTTATGGTGGAGATTATGGGCTGTTCTTGCCGATCTATCTACCTGTCCTTTAGTACCATATGAATTGCCTAAGAGAGCCAGCATAGATATAGAAGATGCCAGATCCATAAGGCCAAAGTCACTAATCAAAGAGAAAGCCTGTTAGAGACATAAAAGTGGATAGGATATCAAACTCAACAACCAAAACACAAATAATCCAGTGAAGAAATGGGCAAAAGATATGAGTAGAAGACATCCAGATGGCTAATAGACACAAGAAAAAATGCTCAACCGCACTCATCATCAGGGAAATACAAATCAAAACCAAATGAGATACCACCCCACACTGTCAGAATGGCTCACATCAACAACTCAGGCAAGAACAGATGTTGGCGAGGATGCGGAGGAAGAGGATGTCTTTTGCATTGTTGGTGGCAACGCAAGCTGGTGCGGCCACTCTGGAAAACAGTATGGAGGTTCCTCAAAAAACTAAAAATAGAACTACCCTACCACCTAGGAATTGCACTACTAGGCATTTGTCCAAGGGATCCAGGGGTGCTGTTTCGAAGGGACACATGCACCCCAATGTTTATAGCAGCACTATCAACACTAGCCACAGTATGGCGAGAGCCCTAATGTCCATCGATGGATGAATGGATAAAGAAGATGTGGTATATATATACAATGGAGTATTCCTCGGCAATCAAAAAGAATGAAATCTTGCCATTTGCAACTACGTGGATGGAACTGGAGGGTATTAGGCTAAGTGAAATTAGTCAGAGGAAGACAAATATCATGACTTCACTCAAATGAGGACTTTCAGAGACAAAACAGATGAACATAAGGGAAGGGAAACAAAAATAATACAAAAACAGGAAAGAGACTCTTAAATACAGAGAACAGAGGGTTTCTGGAGGGGCTGTGGGAGGGGGGATGGGCTAAACGGGTAAGGGGCATTAGGGAGGGCACTTGTTGGGATGGAGCACTGGGTGTTATACACAGGGGATAAATCAATGGAATCTACTCCTGAAATCATTATCGCACTATATACTAACTAACTTGGGTGTAAATTAAAAATAAATAAAAATAAAAACAAAACAAAAAATAAAAGAAGAATCACTAGTGTTTGTGGTGTTCTACTGCTTGATTAATAAGTGTTGCCATTCCTTGGAAAAAAGAAGAAAAGTGGACCAGGAGCTATGCATACGAAACTGTCACCCATCCAAATAAGAAGGAAACTTGACCTTCACGTAACAGGGGAAGAAAGGGGGCTAGAGTCAGCCCTCATTACCCAACTGTCGACGAAGTCCTGTTACGTACGGTGCAGACCCGTGGAGGGGCTGGCATCCGCTTCCCCTGAAGGGGCTTTGCCAGCGGAGGTAAGGAGGAGACCAGCCAGCATGTGGAAGAAAGTGGTCAAAGCCAGATGTCTCCTTACGGCATTTTCAAAGGAGGGAGAGAAAAATAAGAAGGGCCTAGATCATTCACACACCAGATAATCATTCTCTAAATGACTGATACTTAGCTAAATGCACGTCTTAAAGTCAGTTCTTCAAAACTGGCCTGGCCTTAGTTTTTATACAAGACAAACTGCATTTCCACATGGTTTTCAGATTCAGAAAGTTCAGGGGAAGGGTAATTACTATCGCAAACCTTCAACTCTCATAGCAGGCGGAGATTTAAGCAAATACTTTCCCACTGAAGTAGTTCACAAGCCAAAAGTCCAACTGTTATTATTGGGTGCAACATTTCCAACCTGCTTCCATGCTCAAAAAAAAAAAAAAAAAAGATTTTTCCAGAGATCTAAATTTAGTGAAACTGCAGCCATCAATGTTAGAATACATCTGAATAGAATAGAATAATGCCAAGTTTTTAAAATATTTCTCACCCCCGTTCAAATATTAAAACTAGCATGACACTTGTCAAAACATAAAAAGGTTTAAAAAAAATACAAATGTTTAAGTGATGATATTTCTAGAAGGCGGTGCAGGGGCATGGAGCAAAGGCTCTGGGGTTTGTAATCCCATGTAGTTTTGTCTCGTCAGGTGTCTTAGTCAGCTGGGGTTGCCATGACAACATACGACAGACTGGGCGGCTGAAACAACAGCAGTGTGTTTCCTCACAGTTCTGGAGAGGGCGGGTCCAATATCAAGGTGCCAGCAAGGCTGACGTCTGGTGAGAGCTCCCCCCTCAGCCTTTCTCCCTGTGCACTCACACGACCTGTGCCCCGTGCTCACGTGTGAGGAGTGAGCTCACAGGCATCCCTTTTTGTAAGGACACTAATCGGTTCAGGCCCGACTCTTACGACCGCACTTCACCTTCATCACTTCCTTACTCCACATACTGCCCCGTGGGGGGCTAGGACTTCAACGCATGAATTTGGGGGGACATATATATTCAGTTCATAACATCAGATATGTGACTGAGAAGTCATTTAACTCCTCTAAGCCTCGATGTTTCCATTGGTAAAAAGGAGATCATACCCCGAATTTTGTTGTGAATATTTATTAGGTAAGCCGTGCAAAGCGCATTACATTAATATTCACAACAAAATTCTGGGTATGATCTTTTTACCAACAGAAAAATTGAGGCTTAGAGGGGTTAAATAACTTCTGGGAAGAAACTGGTAAATGTGAACCAATCTAATGCCACTATTACTGTGCTATTTATTTTACTTTTTATTTTTTTAGTGCTTATTTATTTTTGAGAGAGAGAGAAAATGTGGGGGAGGGGCGGAGAGAGACGGAGACAGAGGGTCTGATGCAGGCTCTGTGCTGATGGCAGAGAGCCCGATGCGGGGCTCGAACTCACAAGTCACCAGATCGTGACCTGAGCCGAAGTCAGTGATTAATCAAATGAGCCACCAGGCACCCCTTTATTTTACTCTCTAAAAAAACAGGTGTTGGGGCACTGGGGTGACTCAGTTGTTTAAGTACTGACTTCGGCTCAGGTCATGATCTCATGGTTTCGTGAGTTTGAGCCCCACATCGGGCCCTGTGCTGCTAAGGATTCTCTCTCTCCCTCCCTCCCTCCCTCCCTCTCTCTCTCTCCCCCTCCCCCCCCCACTCACACTGTCTCTGTCTCTCTCAAAATAAATTAAAAAAAAATTTAAAACTAGGTGTTTTTGTTTGGAGGAAAGGAGACAAGACGCAAAACACTATTCTTCAGGTGGCTTCATTTTTAAGTGGGTTACTTTAGAGCCTTCTTTGGCTTAGAAGTTCCAGACCTCAGGCTCCCACGTGCTTTGGGTGCACCTCGTGAACAGCCGGGAAGTAAATGACCACGGCCACGACCTCAAGCTCACATCAGTGGCCCGCACCAGCCGGGCTCCTTCCTCAGGGCTCTCTCGACAGTCACTTTGGCGAATTGTCACGTCTGCGTCTCACCGGCTTTCCAGATGCGAACCATCAGCGGAAACTCCTGAAATGCCTTCCTTGGCCATTTCCTCAAGTTCCCACCCACTATTTTCCCGGTTTAAATGCAGTGGGGTTTGGAGATATCGCTGTGTGTACGTGTGTGTGTGTGTGTGTGTGTGTGTGTGCTTGTGAGACAGGGGTTGGGGGAGGTTTCTGATGGGACATCCATAAACTAAGTTTCCAGAATTGAGTGTGTCCGAGGTCATCTGCCCTAGTGGAGCACACAGGAATGGAGACTTGGGAGCGAGGAAGGGGGTCGGGGGTGACGCTCCTGGAGATATGGAAGCGCAGCCCCAGCCCCTCTGTGTCCTCTTTCAGGCGGCCCCGGCTTACCGCAAACTCGAGGTGGACGGGCTTGTCTTCAGGGAAGGGCAGGTTGTCAGACAAGGATTCAGTCCTCGTTTCAGAGCCTGGGACTTCGTGCTGGAAGTGCTTCAGGCTGCAAAACAGACACGATCTACTCTAAATGCACACATCTTTCCAGCAACGTGATGGGGAAATTCGGTAGTACGTAGTGAGGCTCGGATGGCCCTGAGCCGAACCCAGCGACAGGGACCTGTCATAAAAGCAAGGTGACCAGCCCATCCATGCACAGCGTCGGGCTGAGGAGGGAACAGTGATTCTGAGCCCATGAGGTGAGACAGCCTTCCCTCCCGGAAGCAGGCTTACTCCCTGGACGAGGGCTGAGGGAACGTGACTGTGTTGGTGACACCACAGGCGGGGCCGCACCTGCTGAGGGGCAGAGGGGAGCAGGAGACAGGTCCCCAACCCCAGGGACCACGGCGGCCGTGAAGGGTCTGTGCCAGCGGCCGTGGGAAGAGCCGGAGTGGTACCCGAAGCCCCGGTCACATTACCTGGGACACCAATGAGGCGGTGCTCACACAGGCATATGGCGGTCATCCTTGGGCCTCGAGGTGGGGGTTCTGACTCCGGTTCCCCTCACAAACCCAGGGGTGGAAACTTGGTACCTACCCCAGGCACTCTGACTAAAGGTGGGACAGCAGATGAGGCTCCAGAAAAAACCTCCAGAAAAAATTGCTTTGCTCTCGCCCCGTAACTGAGTAACCCAAACTCAATGCACGTGAAGCCCTGTGTACGCGTTTAGTCAACGAACACTTAAGGTGCTGAACACCCGTCACACAGGACCTGTGCCGTGTACCGGAGGTGCTGATTTAAAGAACGCACAGTCCCCCAGGCAGCTAGTGGAGGGCCGGGGGCGCCATAGGTTAACGAGGTCATCAGTGGGAAGAATATCAGGTCAGAGGACAGGAGGGCAAGGACAAATGAAGGTCACCTTCTGCACCTTCTGCCACCCATCCAACCACGACGATCTTCAGAGAGCACCGGCCACCGCTTCCCTTTTGCATTCCACGTCTGGTGCCAATTGCCCTTTCGACCAACTCCAGCTCGAGAGCACACCGGGAAGGGGGCTCTGGGAAACGTACCCCCCGCTTAGCCACCACAGGCCTCAACAGAATCTCTCCGTCAGCCCCAGTCACACTAGCTGATGTTCTGGGGGGAAACGAGGCTTCTCAACCCAGCACCTGACAAACACCTACGTTAGCGTTCCATACGAACTCGCGACACGGTTTGGGGGGTCACTTCACCCTAAATACCGTGATTGAGCTTAGACAGCCACAAAACATTTGCTGTCACTCACAACCGCCTGTAAGTTAGAACCTATAGACATAAAAAGCAAGGAAAAAAGTCAGGGGCGCCTGGGTGGCTCAGTGGGTTAAGCATCTGACTTCGGCTCAGCTCATGATCTCACGGTTTGTGGGTTCGAGCCCCACGTCGGGCTCTGCGCTGACAGCTCAGAGCCTGGAGCCTGCTTCAGATTCTGTGTCTCCCTCTCTCTCTGCCCCTCCCCTGCTCGCTCGCTCTCTCTCTCTCTCTGAAAAATAAATAAACGTTAAGAAAAAATTAAAGTCTTCCCCAAAAGGGCCTCACTGACCCAGGAGTCAGCTTCCTGAATTTGAATCTCAGCTCCCACATTTACCTATCAGTAGTAAAAACAAAACAAAACGAAACAAAATACTGAAGCTACTTAATCTTTCCGAGATTCGTTGTCCTCAAAAATACAATGTAAAATGATAACAGTACCCACTCAGGGAACTTTTGGCAAGATTTGTATAACGTGATTAGAACAATTCCTGGCATATCGAAGGCCCCCGCCGTGTTGGTGGCAGGAGGCCTCAGACATCAGTGCCTCTACACCCAAGACTACAAGTGCAGAAGCACAGCCATGAACCCGGCCTGCCTCTCCAGGGAGCAGTCTGGTGAGGGACGCTAGTGACTAATCACTTGGTTACAACATGAAAATGCCAGCAATGGGGGGAGATGGTTGGCAGAGAGTGCTTAGGAGTACAGAGCAAAGGTCCTTGTGGGGGGCGCTCATGGCTCCCCTCAAGAGGCATCCTCAGTTGAGACCTGAAGGGCTAAGCGTGGGCCAGTTAAATGGGTGTTGTGGTGCAGGTGGGACAAAGGGATGATGAGACGGTCGTTGGAGGAATACAGGAGGTCAAGGGAGGGTTTTTTTTAATTGGGGGGTGGGCACCTGGGTGGCTCAGTTGGCTAAGCCTCTGACTTCGGCTCAGGTCACAATCTCACGGTCTGGGCGTTGGAGCCCCGCGTCGGGCTCTGTGCTGACAGCTCAGAGCCCGGAGCTGCTTCGGATTCTGTGCCTCCCTCTCTCTCTGACCCTCCCCCGCTCACGCTCTGTCTCTCTCTGTCTCAAAAATAAATAAACATTAAAAAAATTTTCAAAAAGACTGAGATCTTGCCCTTTGCAACGATATGGATGAAGTGGGAGAATATAAGAAGTGAAATAAGTCAGTCAAAGACAAAGGCATTTGTGGAATTTAAGAAACAAAACGAACGAGCAAAGGCAAACAAAAGAGAGAAAGAGAGAGACAGAGAGGCAAACCAAGAAACAGAGCCTTAACTATAGAGAACAAACTGGTGGTTACCAGAAGGGAGGGCGTGGGATGGGGGAAACAGGTGATGGGGAGAAAGAGTGCACTTACTGTGATGAGCACTGAGCAACGTACAGAGGTGTTGAGTCACTATGTTGTGCACCTGAAACTAACATGACACGGTATGTTAACCACACGGGAACTAAAATTTAAGAACTTATACAAAATAAAGCAAAATGTGAGTAAAACGACTGGCTGGACAAGTGCTGCCGAGGAAGAAGTGGGGTCCTCGTACGCTGCTAGTGGGAATGTGAGACGCAGCCACTTTGGAAAACAGTTAAACATACGGGGCGCCCGGGTGTTCAGTCGATTAAGCGTCCAACTCTTGATTTTTGCTCAGGGGGTGATCTTGTGGCTGTGAGGTCGAGCCCCACGTGAGGACAGTGCACAGCCTGCTTGGGATTCTCCCTCTCTCTCTCTCTCTCTCAAAATAAATAAATAAATATTTTTTAAAAGGTTAAACATATACGTACCCTATCACCTAGCCACTCCACTCTTAGGTATCTATCCAAGAGAAAAGAAAGCTCAAGTCCTGCAAAGACTGAACCACGAATGTGCACAGCAGCTTTATTTGTAAGAGCCCCAAACTGGAAACAATGTAAACGTCCATCTACAGACGAATAGACAAACTGTGGCATAGTCATACAATGGAACAAACACGTAACAATGTGAGTGAATCTCAAAATAGTCATGCGGAGCGAAAGAAGACAGGCAAAAAGAAGAATATACATTGTGTGATTCCATTTATAGAAAACTCTAGAAAATGCAGCTTATCTATAATGATGGAAAGAAGATAAGCAGTTGTCTAAGATTAAGGGTGGGAGGGACGGGAGGAAGGAATTACAAAGGAGCATAAGGAAACTTTTGAGAGTAATGGATGTGTTCATTATGTTGATTATGGTGATGATTTCACAGGTCACACACATGTCAAAACACATCAGGTTGTGTGGTTTAAATATGTATAATTTACTATATGGCAATTATGCCTCAATTAGACTGTTACTATATAAATATACATAGCATATATACATATATGTATAATCCGTCTCTCTATATATATGTATGTATATGTATATGTATATGTATATGTATATGTATATGTATATGTATATGTATATGTAAAATATATCATTCCTCCCTCGTGTTGCCAGCCCCCTAGGATTCTGTCCTGGATCTCTGTCTAATCTCTCTCTATCTCACTGATATATATATATATATATATATATATATATATATATATATATATAGGGGAGATGGTATATACATATGTCAGTGTTTTTCAAATTGATTTGACTATGATCCTTTTTCTCTGCTCACCTGTTACCCTAGTTTGCAGGAAAATGGCATATGCAGAGACAGACCTAGGACTGATCCTGGCTTCACTCTCTTGTTGGCTGTATGCCTTTCGGTAAGTGAAGCCTCACTTTTCTTGTCTGTAAAATGGAGCTGTGGTCCGGATTTAAGTAGTGAATTTCAAATGCCTGCCACATCGTAGGTTCTTAAAACCACCCCAGAAATCAAGCCCGCCATATTTACAGGTTTCCCCAGTTGCATTAGCTTTATTTCCAACTAAAGAAACCAGCATTCAGTCATCTTGAGTCCACAAGTCCAAGGGGAAAGACGTTGAGATGCTTAGCATTTGCGGGCCCATCTGCTCTGCATTAACTGGTCTTCCTCTGTTTATTATTCCTGGTGTTAAGTCTCCTCCAATTCTTGTGTGAAAAGTTCGGACACACAATAACCTCTTTATCACGTTTTCAAAATCTGGGCTTGTTCTGGAAAGCTTGCACCTTTTTCTTGTTGCCATTGTTTTCATGGGGATTCAGATTTCCGAAAGAGACATTTGGAGCACTCGCCTGGAAGTGTTTATGTGTAAGCTGGATACAGGCAAGTATCATCAAAGAACGAAACTGGGATGTCGGAGGAATCAGAGCCGCCCTACACGGGCTGTGTGCTGTTCGTTGAGGCTCAGGCTGGTGGTCGGGATCAGGGCTGCTCAGCCCCTCCCTTGGCCCCTCTCCTTTGGGGGTAGAAATTGAACAGTGCCAAAAAGATAAACGGAAACATGGCAATGTTAGGGTATAGAATAAAACGTGCACGTAACTATAAAGATAAACATATCGTAACAACGATACTGGTTGCCATTCGTTGGCTATTAATTGTGGTCCATGCTTTACTAAATGCTATTTTTTTTAAGTAATCTCTACACCGATTCGGGACTCAAACTCATGACCCCAAGATCAGGAGTCACATGCTCTACACACTGAGCCAGCCAGGCACACCTAAATGCTATTTTATGTAAACCTCAAAACAAGCCTGTGAGTTAAGTATGGAACCAAGGAGGACTCGTTCAGTCACAAGTGACAGAAAATTCACCTTAAAGTGACGCAGAATACAAAGGGGTTTTTTTATTGGGTATGTCAGTTAAAAACCTAGATTTAATCTTGGCTTCAAGTGAGATTGGATCCAGGAGTTCCAGATGTCTCCAAAGGCTCATATTCTCTCCCTCTCCTCCCTCCTTCTTCTTGACTTTCTCTCTGGGCTTCACGAAGTCAGTCCGGAAGTGCCAAGCTTTCTCATGGTGGCAAAATGGCTGCGGTTGTTCCAGACCTCACACCTTTAAACCACATCACTCAGAGAAAGAGAGAGCAAGCCCTAGAATTTACTCTCTCACGCTGGTCCCACACAAGTCTTGTGTCTGTCCCCGAACAGATCACTGTGGGGCGGAGACCAAAAGAAGAGGTGAGTGACAGCAGGTGGCTGGATTAAGACCTTGAGGGTCAGGGAGGGGCCCATGCCCAGGAACGAGGGGTGGGGACGGTCCCAACCAAAGCCCCAGGCTGAGAAATTGGAAGAAGTGGTTTTTCAAAGGACAATGGAAACGAAAGTGATACGAAAAGGGGAAATGAATGGTGGGGACACACTTACAAGTGTCTATTCTAGTTTCAAAAATTTAGGGGAAAAAGAAATCCCTATGACAGATGGTGTGGATGCTCGCCCCGCCCCTGCATGCCCCCGACCCGCCTACAACTGTGACGGACCATTCCCGTTCCTGGGGACCGGGTGTACCTCCCTGCTTCTCCCCCTGAAGACTTTTCCCAGCACTGGAAGCTTGTGTGGCCCACGCGCAAGGCTGCCCGGGCGTGCCAGAGGTTTAACGCAAACTGAAGCCGACAAGGGACAGGAGCTGGGGACAAATGCCCCAGGTTTTTGGTTTTAATCTCTGGGTGGAAAATCTCTGGGGCTGGTTTGGCAGGGCTTCTCAGAGGGTCTCAGAAGTGTTGACCCCCAGGTCAGAGCAGCAATGAGCTGATTAATGCATCCCTTACTGCTTTTGCCCCTTCCTTGTCTGTCTTCCCCCAACCCTCTCTCTTGTGCGCCTTGGGGTCACCTCCCAGTGAAGAAGTGGCACCAAAGTCCTTGTCTCACGGTCTGCTTTCAGTGGAACCCAAACTCACACTCTCCCTGCCTTCACGAACTCACAGTCTGATGGCAGAGGGGGACAGATAATAACACATTTAAAAAAAATTTTTTTTAACGTTTATTTATTTTTGAGACAGGGAGAGACAGAGCATGAACGGGCGAGGGTCAGAGAGGGAGACGCAGAATCCGAAACAGGCTCCAGGCTCTGAGCTGTCAGCACAGAGCCCGACGCGGGGCTCGAACTCACGGACCGCGAGATCATGACCTGAGCCGAAGTTGGATGCTCAATCGACTGGGCCACCCAGGCACCCCTAACACATGTTTTTAAATTGTTAAAATGTTTATTTTATTTTTATTAACAACTCAGGCAACGACAGATGTTGGCGAGGATGTGGAGGAAGAGGATGTCTTTTGCATTGTTGGTGGCAATGCAAGCTGGTGCGGCCACTCTGGAAAACAGTCTGGAGGTTCCTCAAAAAACTAAAAATAGAACCACCCTACGACCCAGCAATTAAAGTACTAGGCATTTATCCAAGGGATACAGATGTGCTGTTTCAAAGGGACACATGCACCCCCATGTTTATAGCCGCACTATCCACAATAGCCAAAAAGTGTGGAAAGAGCCCAAATGTCCATCGATGGATGAATGGATAAAGAAGATGTGGTATATATATATACAATGGAGTATTCCTCGGCAATCAAAAAGAATGAAATCTTGCCATTTGCAACTATGTGGATGGAACTGGAGGGTATTATGAAAAGGAAATTAGAAAGAGAAAGACAAAAATCATATGACTTCACTCATATGAGGACTTTAAAAGACAAAACAGATGAATATAAGGGAAGGGAAACAAAAATAATATAAAAACAGGGAGGGGGACAAAACAGAAGAGACTCTTAAATATGGAGAACAAACAGAGGGTTACTGGAGGGGTTGTGGGAAGGGGGATGGGCTCAATGGGTAAGGGGCATTAAGGAATCTACTCCTGAAATCATTGTTGCACTATATGCTAACTAATTTGGATGTAGATTTTAATTTTTTTTAACGTTTATTTATTTTTGAGACAGAGAGAGACAGAGCATGAACAGGGGAGGGTCAGAGAAAGAGGGAGACACAGAATCTGAAACAGGCTCCAGTCTCTGAGCTGTCAGCACAGAGCCTGA
Organism: Lynx rufus; assembly: GCF_022079265.1. NCBI lineage: Eukaryota > Metazoa > Chordata > Mammalia > Carnivora > Felidae > Lynx > Lynx rufus. The sequence continues at coordinate 5,522,364 of NW_025814867.1, read as the reverse complement.
TGCGGGGCTCGAACTCACGGACTGTGAGATCATGTCCTGAGCCGAAGTCGGGCGCTGAACCGACTGAGCCACTCAGGCGCCCCTGGATGTAAATTTTAAAAAATAAAAAATAAAATTAAAAAAATACATGAAAAAAACCCCATCTACAAATCCTTAAATAAATAAATAAATAAAATGTTTATTTTGTTTTTGAGAGAGAGAGACAGAACATAAGACGGGGAGGGGCAGAGAGAGAGAGAGGGAGATACAGAATCCAAAGCAGGCTCCAGGCTCTGAGCTGTTAGCACAGAGCCTGACGTGGGGCTTGAACTCACAGACCATGAGATCATGACCTGAGCCAAGGTCGGACACTTAACTGACTGAGCCACCCAGGCGCCCCTAATTTTCTTAAAATGTCTATTTATTTTGAGACACAGAGAGAGAGAGACAGAGAGAGAACAAGCAGGGAAGGGGCAGAGAGAGACAGAGACACAGAATCCAAAGCAGGTTCCAGGCTCTGAGCTGTCAGCACGGAGCCCGACGCGGGGCTCGAACTCATGAGCCCTGAGATCATTAGCTGGGCGGATGATGCTCTGGTGCCCCGGAGGGAGAGAGAGAACAGAATAACTGAGCAAACTCTATAATGTTCAGTGGAGATGGTCTTCGTGGAGAAATACAAAGTGGGGAAGAGGGTAAGGGATTCCAGGGATGTGGAGCTATTTTATACAGGGCCCAGGAAGGCTTGGATCAGGGGTGCCTGGGGGGCTCAGTCAGTTAAGCATCCGACTCTTGATTTCGGCTCAGGTCATGATCTGAGGGTTCGTGAGATTGAGCCCCACACGGGGCTCCGTGCTGACAGCACAGAGCCTGCTTGGGATTCTCTCTCTCCCTCTCTCTCTCTCTCTCTTCCTCCCCCTGCCCCTCCCCCCACAAAATAAACAAGTAAACCTTTTAAAAAAGGAAGGCCTAGAGGAGAAGGTGACATGTGAATCAAGACCTAAAGAAGCCTATCAGGTCAAGCTGCCTTATCTGAGTTAACAAGCGACCTCCAGATCGTAGCGGCTTAGAGGTCCATTGCCCTCATGGGCCTGCTGTAGATCAGCAATGACTTTGCTCCACACACTTTCACTTAGTAGCCACCTGAGAAGACATTGCTGGTCTCTATCCCCATATATGTATATTTTTGCCAAGTGTCTGGGTGGTAGAGAGCTAAAAATGGTTGGAGGACAAACCTAATAACACATCGTCCATCTTTCTGATCGTCAAATATTCAGGCAAAAGATGCTCACCCTCTCCCGGGGGGTGGGGGGAGGGGGAATGTCAATCATAGCATCAAACTCAAAGTCCATCTAGGGGTAACTTCTCTGCATCAAGTGTATTATGGTTCCTCTTGACCCAGAGACCTATGAACCAAAAAGACACATTGTCTGAACCCACCAGGCCATACACGTCTAGCTTTCGACACGAAATATAAAGCATAGTAAAAAGGCAAATTACACAATTTGAAGACACAGGGTGACCATCAGAACTAGAGTCAGATATGGCAGCGATATTCCAATGATCAGACTCGGAGTTTAAGTAACTCTGATGATTATGCTAAGGGCTCTAACGGAAAAAGTAGACGGCAAATGAGTACAGATGGGGAATGTAAGCACAGAGACGGAAATTCTAAGAAATAACTGTTTTAAATGCTAGACACCCAAAATACTGTCACAGGAATGAAGAATATGCCTCTGTGGGGCTCATTCAGTGGACAGGACGCGGCTGAGGAGAGACTCTGTGAGCTTGAGGCTACGTCAATGAGAATCTCCAAAACTGGAAAGCAAAGAGAACCGAGATGGGGAAAACATGGACGGGGTCCCCAGGAACCGTGGCACGACTACGACATGTGTAACATATGCATACTGGGAACACCAGAAGAAGAGAGAAAGGGATGCAAGAAATAGTTGAAGCAGTAATGACTGAGATGTACCCCCCCCCAAATTTACATCAGATACCAAACCACGGATCCAGGAAGCTCAGAGAACGCGAGGCAGGATAAATGCTCCAACCTCTACACCCAGGCATATCATACTCAAACTGCAGACAATCAAAATAAAGAAATTAATGCACCCACTATTGTGGTTGGAGACCTCAACACCCCCTTATCAGAAACGGACAGATCCTGCAGGCAGGAAATTGGTAAGGACACATGGGACCGCACAGCACCAAGAGGCCAACTCCGAAAGGGAACAATAGAAGAAACAGAGCAGGCCCTGCTCGGCAATAATTCTGAGATCTCAGGATCTCAGGATCGGCCAAGGCCAGGGCGCCCCACCCCGGAGGCAGGGAGTGCTCCCTGAGCGGGTCCCGTTCTGCTCCCTGGCGTATTGGGGTTTTTTATCCCCCAGCTCCCTGCTCTGGGACACTCTTCTTTCTCCATTATCCTCCTTGGCCGCGTCTAAATTGGGCATGGCGAATACGTCCTCCCTGGGGGCTGCACCAGGACACAGATCCCGCACAACTTCCCAGATTCTGTCGGTGGCTTCCTCCCACCGCCCAAAAAATCTACCCTGCAGATACCCTTCCAAAGCACGAAACAACATACACACACAGTCATTAATGACAGCCATGTTTGTAATAACAAAAGGCTGGGAACAACTCAAATGCTCATCAGTAGGGGTCTGGTGGGATAAATTACATCCACACAGTGAAACTGATGCGGCTGGGGAAAGAATGAGGAAGTTCTGGGAGCTGGAGTGAACTCGAGGAGACACTGTCAGATGAGAAAAGGTACAGAACAATGCGTCTAGTATGCCAACTTCTGTTTGGGAAAGGGGGGAAATCAATGCTTCGGCGTATTTTTGCCAGAAGAAACACTGACAGTGGGGTAAAGAAGAGAGGGAGGGCAGCGGGACCCCTGCAAGGGCCCCTGCTTAATATTGTTTTGACACTGAACCGTGAAGTGCGTTACATATTCAACAAGACAGTTGAAACAGAAAGGGAAACACGAAAACCCCCAGATCGATGCTAGTGATATGAGGGCTCAGGGGCCATGAGATGTGGTGTGCACAAAACAGAGGAATGCACATGCGAAAGTGGAAAGACGACACTACGTTTTGCTGACATGGGGGCGGCAGTTGGGGGGGGAGGGGTGCAGGTTTGGAAGGACAGTCAGGACCCAGCCTTGGATGCGCTAACTTTGAGATGCTCTCTAGGCATCCAGGCGGAGACACTGAACAGACGCTTTGTGTGAGTCTGGGGACCGGGGAAGGCGGTCGAGCTGCAGATATGAATATGAGCGTCACGGGCTTGGAGCTGGTGCTTCAAGCCACGAGACAGGATGAGATCACCGAGGGGATGTAGATAAGAAGGAGGAAAGGCCTGGGGCCTGAACCTTAGGGCCCTAAGTCGTCGGGGTCGGGGGGGAAATGAGGATGTGCCAGCCAGTGGGGAGGGAAGCAGGAGCCGGGCACTCAGGAAGCCAAGCGAGGGGAGGGTTTCTCAGAGGAGAAAGGGGCCCCCCTGGAGGTTCGGATGGAGACCTCCGGAGACCACCGGTCGGAGCAGCTGAGCTGGCAGAGAGCAGCTTCCGAGGAGGGTGAGGGGCCCCGACCAGTACGGTTAACATACAGTTCTGTGTTAGTTTCGCGTGTACAGTGATCTCTTTCTGAGGCGTCGTCTAAAGAGGAGTCGAGAAATGGGGTAACAGGTGGGGGGGCGGTGTGGAGCCTGGACAGCAGCGCGTTTTAAGATAAGAGCCATAAAGCCCATCTGTCCGCGACGGTAATGACCCAGTAGAGAGAGAGAGAGAAACATGACGGCAAGAGAGAGGCATGATTATACAATTTATAAGGCGAAGGAAATGACACTTTGGGACGCGGTTCCTGGAGGCTGGGGCAGTGACTCGCCGGGGTCACCCAGCAGGACGTGCCCCCCACCTCCAAGCCCACCGTGCTCCCCAGTGAGCCCCTCGGGGCTCTGGCTCTGCCCATAAATGGCCACAGACCCGGGAGCAGCCTCTGCCCCGGCCGCCGGGAGACAGCGAAGGCGAAACCACCTCCATTAATCAGTGCGCGGGATTAGATAGGAGCGTCTGAAGCCCTGCCAACAAGTCCAGCTGACGGCTGACCGGGCAAGTCAGGAGGCTCTTGAGCACAAGCATGCCCCCGAGAGCTTCCACGAAGCCTATCAGAGAGAGGTCACATGGCTCACACACACGGCCGCGGGGCCCAAGGTCACAGGAGACATGACCCCCACAGAACCCGCCACCCGCTGCAATCGGAGCCGCGCACCAAGGACCTGTGAAAACCAGAAAACGCACTGGCCTGTGGATGCAGAGGCCTCTCTCCCCTTTCTCGCTCACACCTGTGGGATCTGTCCACTGCCCCCCCCCGTGGTACATTATAAAAATGGCCACAGTTTCCCCCCCCCCGCCTCTACCCACACCCCTCCTTTTAATGGCTGTGGGTTACAGAGACAGAATACCCAGAGATTGAATACCCAAGTCCTGGAAGCTCATTTTCAGACAAGTTCTGGGTTCTGAAGATACCCCAGCGAAGAAAGCAGACTAAGTCCCCATCCTCATGGAGCCACAATCTGGTGAGGAGAGGGGACAATAAATGAATTCCCAATTCCCAAGAAAAAAATCTAGACAGAAACAGAGTCATATGGAGTTGACTGCTGTGGGAAAACACAGAGCAGAGTGAGGGAGACAGAATCTTAGCAGGAGGGGAACCCTATTTGTTGTAAGGTACTCAAAGAAGACCTCTCTGAGAATTCAAGTTTGAGCAGATACCAGACAAAGACGAGGGAAACATACTGTATAATGTCCAGTGTTAAGAACATTTCAACTGGAAGGAACAGCAAATGCAAGGGCCCCGAGGTAGAAACAGGTCTCAAGGAAAAGCAAGGAAGGCAGTGCGACCGAGGCAGAGAGAGCAAGCAGCAGAAAGCTAAGAGGTTACGGTGGTGATCATGTAGGGCTTGCTGGCCACTGAAAGGACACTTTCCCTAGAGTGCTCTGGGGTCTCCCGGGGGAAGGGAGTTAAGCAGAGACTGAAATGGTCGGGCTTCTATTTTAGGAGAATTGTTCTGGCTGCCATGTTGAAAAGGATATTGGAGGCCAAAGGCACAGACAGGATGCCATGTAGGAGGCCGTTGTCATAATTCAGTTTAAAAATGATGACGGCTCTGATCAGAGTAATGACAATGGGGGTAGGAAAACGTAATTTAGAATCCAGACACATTGTGAAAGTTGAGACAACAGGATTTGCTGATGAACTGAAATGTGAGCAAGAGAGGGGGGTCAAGGGTCTGGTAAGGTTTGGGCCTGAGCGATTAGAAGGACTGAGTTTCCGTTCACCAAAAAGGCAAAGGCTGCCAATGGGAACAGGTTTCGGAGGGAAGGTTAAGAGCTTCGTGACGGATACGTCAGGTCTGAGATGCCCACTACACCCTTGTTATGGACTGAATTGTGTCCTTCCAAATTCATGTGTTGAAGCCCTACCCCTCAATGTGACTGTGGAGATAGGACCTGTGAGGACATAACTGGGGTTAAATTAGGTCAGAAGGACAGGGCCCTAATCTGATGGGACTGGTGTGCTTATAAGAAGAGGAAGAGATACCAGAGTTCTCTCCCTCCCCACACATGCACGGAGGAAAGGTCATGTGAGGACACGGTGAGAAGGCAGCCGTCTGCAAGCCAGGGAGAGAGGCATCAGGAGAAGCCCACTCTGCCCCAGAACTGCAAGAAAATCATTTCTGTCGTTTAAGCCTCCTGGTCTGTGGTATTTTGTTCTGACGGCCCAACACAACATCTAAGCGGAGAGGCGGAGTGAACAGGTAGATCTGTAGGTCTGGAGTTAGCTCGAGCGCTGGGCTGGAGAAGTATGTTCGGGAGCTGTCGAGCACTTGAACGACGTTTGAAGTCAGGAGACCAAATGAGGCCAGCCAGGGAAGGAGTACATACAGATGGAGAAGGAAGGTGGTTGTAGGAGTGATCCTGAGGGTGCTTGAAAGAGGCTGGGGAATGAGACTGAGGGAGAGGTGGCCAGTGGGGTGAGGCCAGAAACAAGAAAGGAATGTCCCAGAAGCTGAGAGGAGAGAATGGCCAACAACGTCACATGCTGTTGACAGTTTGAGCAAGATAAGCACGGAGGATCAACCATCGGATAGGACTTTTTAGAGATCACTCGTGACCTTGGAAAGAATCATCCTAGTGCAATTAGGGGGCGAATCCCTGATTTCAGTGGGTCAGATAGAAAGAAGGTGAGAGACGCCTGAGTGGCTCAGTCGGTTAAGTGTCCAATTCTTGATTTCGGCTCGGGTCATGATCTCACGGCTCGTGTGTTTGAGCCCCACATCTGGCTATCTGCTCAGGGCAGAGGCTGCTTCAGACCCTCTGTCTCCCTCTCTCTCTCTGACCGTCCCCTGCTCGCCCTCTCTCTCTCTCTCTCTCTCTCTCAAAAATAAGTAAACATTTTATTCATTTGTTTAATGTTTATTTTTTGAGAGAGAGAGAGACACAGAGCATGAGCGGGAGAGAGGCAGAGAGAGAGGGAGACAGAATCCAAAGCAGGCTCCGGGCTCTGAGCTGTCAGCACAGAGCTGGACCCACCACTGGAACTCACCGACCGCGAGATCATGACCTGAGCAGAAGTCGGACACTGAATCGACTGAGCCACCCAGGCGCCCCAAGGTAAATCAGCATTTTTAAAAATAAATATGATAAAAACTTAAAACAGTTTTTGTTGTCGTTGCTAAAGAAAACCAACCATGCACAGCGCCTGGCATAAAGGGACCTTCAGCCAGGGCCAACCCGCTTCCGCCCTGGCTCCGAAGTTTCCACCCCAGCTTCTGAAGATCACACGCGGTTCAGTGGCTGTCTTACCAGCTGTTTTCAACAAGAGCCCTTCCCTCTCCTGACTGCTCTCTCTCTCCCCCTTCCCCTCCCATCGCCACCCCACGCCATCCCTGCTCAAGCAGTGCTAACAGATCTCATTCCCCCCTAGCAAAGAATCCGAGCGTGGAGTGTCACCAGGCCACAAGGCACCTGACGTTTTTCTGAGCCTTGAGCACTTCCCTGTTTAAGCTTCGATTCCTGTCACCGCTCGGTAAAGCCCAGTTTCAACTTTTGAAACAGCTATAAGATACGGCGCGAAGGACACCCTGATTCGTAAATTGGTGACAACCGTGCCAACATCCCCAGGAGGGCGAACGTGGGCCAGTGTGCCTGAGTCCCTCAGGCGGTGCCCAGAAAGAGAAGACGGGGCCTAAGAGCTCAGCGCCTCCTCCTTCTCAGTCTTCCTTCTTAGAAGAGAGCAGCGCCCTCTGTGGGTGCCCTGAGGCAAAGCTAGTGTTCGCAGGCGTAAAGGAGAAGGTGCAAATACTCTTGGAAGGGCAGAGAGAGGGAGAGAGAGGCAGCGACAGAGACAGAGACAGAGGATCAAAGGGAAACTCGTTCCAGGCATGACAGGAACCTACCTTGGCCTCCACTGGCCAACCAAGGGCTGCCAGATGTCAGGGAATACCAGTCACATAAAGAAAAAATTAACAGGGGCGCCTGGGTGGCGCAGTCGGTTAAGCGTCTGACTTCAGCCAGGTCACGATCTCGCGGTCCGTGAGTTCGAGCCCCACGTCGGGCTCTGGGCTGATGGCTCGGAGCCTGGAGCCTGTTTCCGATTCTGTGTCTCCCTCTCTCTCTGCCCCTCCCCCGTTCATGCTCTGCCTCTCTCTGTCCCAAAAATAAATAAATGTTGAAAAAAAAAATAAAAATAAAAAATAAAAAAATAAAAAAATATAAAAAAAATAATAATAAAAAAATATTAAAAAAAAAAAGAAAAAATTAACAAACAGAAGAACTCGCCCCAGAAAAAGAAGCTATAGGATAAAGAAGGAAAAAAAATTAATTCTAATTAGTATCTTCAGAGAGATTTAAGAGGAAGTTTCATTAGAAGACTCCTTTAGTTAAAAAAAAATTTTAGTAGTAAGGGACACCTGGATGGCTCAGTCGGTTCAGCGTCAGACTCTTGATTTCAGCTCAGGTCGTGATCTCACGGTTCCTGGGTTCGAGCGCTAAGAGCACGGAGCCTGCTTGGGATTCTCTCTCTCCCTCTCTCCCTGTCCCTCCCCTGCTCATCTCTGTCTCTCAAACTAAATAAACTTAAAATAAATTTAGTATTGAATTTATTAACATCACAAAAGTAGAACTTTTTAGAATTTAAGTTTAGCTTATAGTTCTCATTCTAACTATTTATTTTGAGAGAGAGAGCACGTGAGCAGGGGAGGGGCAGAGAGAGAGGGAGAGAGAGAATCCCAAGCAGACTCTGTACTGTCAGCACAGAGCCTGACATGAGATTATGACCTGATGGGAAATCAAGAGTCAGACGCTTTACAGGCTGAGCCACCCAGGCGTCCCGAATGCCAAATTATCTTAAAAATACAAATAACCCCGGGGAACCTGGGTGGCTCAGCCCGTAAAGCGTCTGACTTTCGATTTCGGGTCAGGTCCTGATCTCACTGTCCTGATCTCTCCATGCTGAGCCTGCTTGGGATTCTCTCTCTCCCTCTCTCTCTCTCTCTGCCCCTCCCCCATACATGTGTACACACAAACACTCTCTCTCTCTCTCTCTCAACATAAACAACTAAACCGTAAAAATACAAATAACCTCAAAAGACCAGGACTATGGATTTGTTCTACTTCAACATTTATATTTGATTCTAAATTCAAACTCAGCCCAGAGAATGATCATGTTCTTCTGAACCATTTTTGGCCAAGCCTGCATGTCGAATTAACCTCCGGGAGCCTGAGTTTCCCCACCTAAGTTTAGGGGTACCCAAGGATGAAAGAGTTGGGTGTGGAGCCCCGTGTGAGCCGGGGTTCAGGACGCTGCAGGGGACCTGGCGGGCTGCAGCTCTTCTCAGCCTGGAGCCTGCTTCCCTGAGAGCCTCAGGGTGTTTTGGCTCCTGGCCCAGCCTCAGCCCCAGATCAGGCCTCCCCCTGGGCCGCCCTCTGGGGAATACACCTGGATTTGCAACCCCACAGACCTGGAGAGTCCTGGCACCTCTACCCTCTCCTCTGCTGAGGATCTGTCTGCCCTTCTCCGGCTGGGCACGGCCTCCTCCGGCTCCACGAGCAGCCCCCTCCTCGCAGTCAGTTCGGGCCTACGAAGCATCGAGAGTGTAAGACAAAAGAACGATCGGAGCCCGAGTACGCATATGTCAGAAGCAGAGGGCAAGTCCAGGCCAGAGGAAGACAGCAGAAACAATGAAGCCACCAGGGACAGCCCGGCGGTTCAGACTGAAACAGAATCTGTGCAGTTGAAGCCTCGGAATCTGTATTTTAAAAGCACCTCGGGCCAGTCTGGTTTTAAGAGTTCTGTAAACCTGTGACCTAAGTTTGGCACCGTGCTTCCAGGTGGCCAAGGTGAAAAGGGAGATACGTTACGTGACACATAAAATAGTTCTAAGAGAGAAAATACACTGAAACTTCCCCTGGCACTTGGCCATGAAATAAATATCTTATAGACAGGGGACTCTCATAAAATAGTTTTAAAGAACATGCAATCATTGATTCCCTGGTTTTTCTTCTCCTAACGGCCTCTGAGGAGAGCCTAGGGCACAGCGAAGAAAGACTTTGGTTCTTCAGGGACCAAAGAAATCTGTGCTAAGCACGTTCCTCCTGCTGGTCTGAATACATCCAAGGAGAGGACGCGTTTTAAAGTCATTTGACGGCAGAATCTTTTTTCAAATAAAATCTCATGTCGAACCCCAGTATCTAAACCAAATAAAAGTGCGGCAGCTCTGCGTGGGGAGGAGGCCCAGAGCCGTGCCTCTTTGTCCTCTCCCTGCCCCTGCAGACTTCCCTGAAGCACCCCCTTTGGAACCAAAAGCCTGCACGAAACCCAGCTTGAAGGTTGCACATTCACGGTTGTGAGGGCAAACAGGTTTGAGGTCAGGTGTGAACACAACTGATGGGCAGTGGCTGGGGGGTGCTGAGTTGAGAAGTGTTTTGATAACCTGCTCGCCTTAAGGGCCCCAATCTTCAGCCCCTTACTGTATTCAGTACACGTCCTTACGATGTGACTTTTTTTAAATTTGAGAGAGAGAGAGAGCAAGCAGGGGAGGGGGAGAGAGAGAGAGAGAGAGAGAGAGAGAGAGAGAATCCCAAGCAGACTCTGTGGTGTCAGCACAGAGCCACACACGGGGCTCAAACCCACGAACCAGGAGATGGTGACCTGAGCGAAGAACGAAAGCCAAACGCTCCACCGACTGAGCCGCCCAGGCCCCCCTACAACGTGCCGTTCCTCCTTGGATCCTCCTTGGAGGATCCTTGATAGGAATCCTCCTGTCAAGAGACGTTGTTTCCGTCCCCCTTGACCCTGAGTTGGGCCCAGGTCGTGATACAAGCGGAAGGGTCAAAGGCTGGCAGGTTGCCACTTGTGCTCTCGCGTCTGTGCCTTGACGTGAGAACGTGCCCGGCCAGCCTGCTGCAAGGGTGGCAGCCAGGGAGCGGAGCCAAGCGTCCCCAGCTGAGCCGCTACCAGATGGCCCGCCAACCCCCCAGACCACGGAGGGGGCCCAGCCTGAGCCACTGACCTGCAGGTGCCCTTGAGCTAAACAGATGCTTATCTTAAGCGACTGGATCCCGTGCGGTTTGCTCTATAGGATGATCGTGGCAACAGGGAGCGAGACGCGTGTGGGCAGTTATGTCTGGCACGGGGCGGGAAGGGGCTCCGAACCATTGCCCGCACCCCACCGTCCCCGGGCTCCCCGCACATTACACGCCACGGGCACATGCCCTTCGTCGGACACTCACCTGCGATCACCCAGCCGGCGGCAGAGCCTGGGGGCGGGTCCAGTCCTGGCCGCCCGGTGACACGCCGGGGAAGCCAGGGGCGCAGGTGAGGCTGGGCCAGGCACCTGCTTCTCGGCAATGGCTCCACAGTCCACAACTGGGGAGCGAGGGCGGGGGGAGGAATCTGCTCTTGAAAGGCACACACAACTCCCTCCCTCCCTTTAGATCATCCTCCGGTCATTGGGTTGGCTTGCTTTTAGTCATTCACACCTTCAGCTGGACGCGGAACGGGCTCGCCGTCTCCAGGGTGGGATCCGCTTGCGCCGGCTTGAGCAGTGGGCCAAGGGGCCTGGAGGCTGGTCTAAAGCTTTGCCTGTGAAGCCGCTCGGTCTGGGGGCCTCGGTGACAAAGGCCAGCTGGCTGTAGCCTCACTCTCCTGGGCCCAGAGACGAGCAACGCGGTGCACGCGGCACCGATAAACAAACTCGACTTCAAACAGCTCCTTCCCCGCCGGCCGCCCCCTGCCCGGATCACTCTGTGCGTCGCGTTCGGCTTGAGCAACGGAACACCCCATGTGCCTTCCATTTTTCAGAGCCCACACTGGTGAAAGCTGCTTTTGCAAGATTCCTGGCAGCAAAACCGGCCTTGAGCTTTCAAGGAGGAAGATAAATGGCTTTGAGCTGAGAACATCAAGAGTGTGGTGCGGTTCTCTCTTGCGACTGCTCGCGACGAAGTCTAAGAACCGAGCGAGGACTCGGTGGCCTTCGTCACCGGCCCCGCCCGCCCCACACCCGAGGCCGGCAGCTCCCCCTTGCCGTGGCGTCACGACCACACCCCACACCCGCCGTCCCTCACCTCCGCTCCTGCCTTGGAGGCCTCCCCGCCCTCGCCGGCTTGCTCCTGCTCCCCCCGGGGGCTCAGGTCCCGCGTCACCCTGGCAAAGCTCAGTGAGGGGTGTTCTCACCCTGCCCCCACTCAGGGATCTGTTCCTTCTGACGATTCTCCGTGGGAGCCCCAGCAGCCTGGGACGTGCAGGCTTCCCGAACGCGGCGGCTTCTGGCTCGCTAATGCTGGGGTCCCAGGGGCTCCGGAGCTGTGTTCCTGTGCCTTTCCTTGCTCAGGGTCTTGGCACGACTCTGTTCTGGCACCGCCTGGGTGGTGGGAATCTGACCGTCGCACACTCACCGACTCACACACACCCCTCAGTGGCTAGGGCTGCAAACCTGGTCACGGTGGACACAGGTGGGAACAGGGTGAATAAAGGCGTTAAGTTTCCTGGGCAGCTGGTCCCCTTGAAGACCTAAGGCAGAGCCGCACGAGCCCCGATTGGCCCCGGAAGGTGGTCCCCTGCGGGACAAACAGAACCTTACGGTGAGACTGGTTTGCAGGCCCAGGAAATCCTGAGCCTTCAACAGACACGGAGCCAAGGTTGAAGGAGGGGATCTCTCCTGAGCCCCCCTCTGAGCCAGCACCCAGGGAAGTCCCGGCCTCTCCAGGTGACAAAGATCCTCAAGGGCCCCTGCAGGATGAGGGCACAGAGGGTGCGGTGCAGACCCAACCCACCCCGGGGCGGGGGGGGGGGGTACCTCTGAGAATCGAGAGGAAAAGGAAAGGAAACCCTGCTCTTGAAGCTGGGAAGCATGTGGAGAAGAGAGTGAGCACTGGTGACCCCTCCCACATGGGTGACACCCCTCCCCACAGTCTTTGCTGTGACTCCCGTTGGCCTACTTCCAGGCAGGATTTGGGCCCTTGTTCTGATCGAGGCTATTCTCTTGAGGTCTTCCTGACATAGGCAGGGGTTGGTTCTAGCCAATGTTTCTCTAGATCTTACCATGTTTTAGATACCACTCTAAGCATTTTATAAACACTGATTCAATCTAAGATGTAGATGCTATTATTATTATTATTATGCCCATTTTACAGATGAACTGAGGTTTACAGGTTAGGAACCTTGCCTAGTGAATAAATGGCCAATCCAGGCCTTGAACCCCGGCCATCTGGCCCCAGAGCCTACACTTCTAGCCAGCCTCCCCAAGAGATCAGGAAAATTTAATCTGGACAGATTCTTTCCCTGGGCCCAAACTAATCTTCACATCCAATGTGGCTCAGTCTTGAAAGAAAAACATCTAGGAAATGAGGAATGAAAACAACGGGGAAGGGATTCTTTCCAGTGGTGCTCATTTCCACTGGTGCGTCCTGAGGTGCGTTTCCAGGACTTGGTTCCTTAAAATGTCAGTCTTTGTAATTTATAAAACAAATTAAAACAAAGTCCAGGCTTTGCCATGAGTATGGTCCTCTTGCCGCCCTGCACTCCCATGTGCCTTCTCAATGCAGAGAGAAAGACGCCTTTAAACATTTTTCCAGTCTCCGGGCGCCTGGATGGCTCAGTCAGTTTAGCATCTGCCTGACTCCTGATTTCGGCTCAGGTCACGATCACACAGTTTGTGAGTTCAAGCCCCGAGTCTGGCTCTGAGCTGACAGCGTGGAGCCTACTTGGGACTCTCTGTCTCCCTCTCTCTCTCTGCCCCTCTCCCTCATTCTCTCTCTCTCAAAATAAATAAATAAATATTTTTTAAAATTTAAAAAAAATTTCCAGTCTTTAAAAACATTTTTGTTTCCCATTACAAAGAAAGTACTGGTACATTTTTTCTTCTTTCTTAAGTCACTTGTTCATTCATTCATTCATTCAGTCAGTCAGTCATTCAGGGCTCACCACATGTTCTAGGTCCTAACAATATAGTCGTGGACAAGACAGATACTGTGCTTGACCTCTTAGATCTTTCATTCTAGTTCAAGGAAAAAGACCATTTTTACTGAGCGCAGGCAATGCTGGATGCCCATGAAGAAAGCTAGAGAAGGTGAGGAAGCAGATATAGGGTAGACGTGATCCGGGAAAACCGGTTTTAACCACTGTTGTGAATTAACTGTATGCTCTTCTGGTTTACGTACTCATACAGTTATTAAAAGTACGTGCATCTGTAACAATACGTAGAATTCTCTGAACCGAATAAATAATACATAATAAATGCATAAATAAAATCACACTGTGTAGGAGACTTCCCCTTCTAGGAACACGGATAGACACACTTCTCCCTGTTCCTCCCACCAAGTACAACTAAAAACCCAGGACAGGGGCGCCTGGGTGGCTCAGTCGGTTGGGCGTCCGACTTCGACTCAGGTCACCATCTCACAGTTCGTGAGTTCGAGCCCCGCGTCGGGCTCTGTGCTGCCAGCTCGGAGCCTGGAGCCTGCTTCGGATTCTGTGTCTCCCTCGCTCTCTGCCCCTCCCAGGCTCTGTCTCTGTCTCTCAATAATAAATAAATCTTTAAAAAAAATTAAAAAAAAAAAAAAAAACAAAAAACCCAGGACATGATCCAGAAGACAAATGTGAGAAGATTCCGAAAGGTGGAGGGAAGATGGCGGGCCAGCTGGGGGCCTTGGGGCCTGAGGAATGGCCTGCTGTGAATTCCCCAGGGCTCCCTGCCTCATACACACAGGCAGACCCGGGGCTGAAGGAACCGGCTGCCTGCAAACGCTCGATGCCCTCCCTGGCCGGAGGGCTGGGAAAGGAGCCGCCTGGCAAGACGGAGGGCTTTCAGATGACAACTGCCGTGGTCCTCTGCCCAAACACGGCAGAAAACCCCACGGCCCTACCCCCACCCTGCCAGCAAAGGCCCGGTGGGGAGCCTAGACCCCTAACAGAACCAGGCTGGAGGGAGGGGCCCTCAACTCATGTCAGGGTGACGGTAGAGAGGTTACAACAGGTAGCAGGACTTGCATCCCAGCAGGTAGCCGTGGGCCTTCCCCATCCCACCTCGTCCCCATGTCGGTGGGGGAGCCTGGACTCCCATCCCTGCTGGCGCCAAACAGCTTTCCTCCCCGTCTCTGCTGGGGGTGTATGAGGAGGCCCAGTGGAGAGTCGAGGACTTTGACTACTACCCGAAGGTAGAGAGGTCACCCTCTCCATCACTCCTCCCGGGTGTGAGTGGAGGCCACATGGGGAAGAGTAAAGGGGCACCTCCTGTCCTTCCCAGCCCACGTGGCATTGGCAGGGATCTGTAATTCTACACCCCCACCTGGCAGTAATGAGGGGACCCTCCCCGCCTTGGGTGTCAGTAGAGGCCAAGCAGAGACTTCTATCCCCGCCTGGCACAGCCCCGCCCTTTTCCTCTGCCACAGCAGTCCCAGAGGAGGCCAGCTAAAACAGGCTTCCATAAATTGCAGTCTCATAACACAATATCCAGCATTTCCAGGTTTCCACTGAAAGTCATTAGACCAAGAACCAGGAAAATCTCAACTGGAGTGAAAGAAGATAGTAAGTGTCAGCATCACAATAACAGAGATGTTAGAATTACCTGACAAAGATTTTAAAGCAGCCGTCATAAATATATTGCTTTCAACAGCAATTACAACCTGCTTGAAACAAACAAGAAAACAAAATCTCGGCAAGGAAACAGAAAATCTCAGGAAAGAAATCGAAGAGGTAAAGACCCAAGTGGGAATCTTAGAACTGAAAAATACAATAGCTGAAATGAAAAACTCCCTGGATGCGGGTTCAACAGCAGAATGGAGAGACAGAGGAAGGAGTCAACGAACCTGAGACAGAACAACAGAAATTGCTCAGTCTGAATAAGAGAGAGGAAACAGGCTGAAAAAAGAAATGAACAGAGCCTCCGGGACTTGGGGGACGGTAACAAAAGATCTAACATTGTGTCACTGGAGTTCCAGAAGGAGAGGACGGAGCGGAGCAAGAGGGTAGGGCTGAAAAGATACTCAAAGAAATAATGGCTGAAAACATCCCAAATTTGGCAAAAGACAAACCTGTAGACTCAAGAAGCTGGGAAAACCCCAGACAGGATAAATCTGAGGAAATCTACACCAAGACACAGAGCCAAACTCTAAAATCTAAACACGTGATCTTGTAACCTGTTTTGCTTCTCTTCCTTCATGACGTACTAATCAGCTTTCGCTAGGTCAGGCCACAGTAACAAATGATCCCCACATGTCGGGGGCTTACGACAATAAATGTTTATTTCTCACTCGTGTCACACGTCTAGCTGATGTGCCTTCACGATTCCAGGGCCCAAGCCGAAGGGGCAACCGCATCCCAGTCCCGTGGCGGAGGTCAAGAGCAGTGGCTGACCTGCGCAAGGGTTCTTAAGACCGCTGCTCAGACACGGCGTTCATCACGTTCACTCAAAACCCCTGGATGACGGTCACATGGCCACGCTCAGCGTTGGTGGAGAAATGCGCTCTGCCCACTCTGACAGGAAGTACTACTAAGTCGGGTGGCAAAGTGTGTGAAGACTTGGAAACAAGAATCCAATCCACCACAATCTGCTCACAGCATCATAAATACTCATCTCCTTCCCGGCTGCCCAAACAATGCACTCGGCCTCCTCCCAAAGGCATCCCCAAAGTCTCAGCCAATCACGGCACCAGACATCATGGCCAGGACCTCAGGATCCCCCCCAGATCGTGTCAGCTTCTCCTGGAGACCATGAATGAAAAAGACAAATTATCCGTCCCACCCACTTCAACAGACAGCAATGGGAGAGAGAAGAGGGACAGACAGGGAAACACGAAATACTCCCCATTTAAAAGGGAAAGGCAGCCTGCTCTAGGTGTGGGGTAACCAAGAGGCAGTCTTCCTGCAGCGGGGGAATGAGCTGGGAAAGTGAAAGAGACGTTCCCATGGCTGCATTTTAGGCTGATTTAGGGGAAAATACTTGGAGCAGAGTTAAAAAAAAATTTTTAATGTTTATTTATTTTGAGAGAGAGACAGAGAGAGCAGGAGAGAGAGGGAGGGAGACACAGAATCCGAGGCAGGCTCCAGGCTTTGTGCTGCCAGCACAGAGCCCGACACAGGGCTTGAACTCACGAACCACGAGATCACGACCCGAGCCGAAGTCAGACGCTTAACCGACTGAGCCACCGAGATGCCCCTGAATCAGAGTTTCAAATGGCTGTATTGTTTACTGTGTCATTGAGGACAAGTTCATCTATGTCTGGTGTTTGAATGCTTCTAGAGAGCATTCCAACAACAAGACCTAAAGAGGATCCCAAACTGAAGTCTGAGGAAATTGTTGTTACTACAGAAACACATGGCTCAAGGACGTAAGGAATGTCCCTTGCTGCCTTGTCTGAACCTTCACCTGCACCCACCCACCCACCCTGCTGTGGAAAGTATGCTTCAGGCATTGCTATTTCATCTTGGGCATGTCAAATTTGGGTGAAGCCCAGTTCTGAAATGTAGTGTTCTAAGTGTACTGACTCAGAATGTTCCCGCATGCATCACATCTTTGGAATGTTAGGGGAAAAGATGCCAGACAAATGTGGCACGTAGTAAAGTAAAACGTGTCCACTTGTTTGGAAACCAAAGGCTGTTGAGGGAAACGCAGGTTGGTCTCGGATTGTTTTGTTTTTGGCTTTTTTCAAGGATGCTTACAATACGGACAGTGAGATCATCATGGAGAACTAAATGAGAGTGACTAATTACACATAACCTAAATGTTCAAGAGCAGAAAAGGGGATTAAACAAGAATATATCCACTGGATGAAATGTGGGGCAATTACAAATAGTTTCAAAGAAGTTTTAATGGTCCCCAATGTAAACAGACATATGATTGTAGGCATGTCTGCACACACACACACACACACACACACACACACAGCGCATTCACACATTAGAAACATACTTCATGATTAAAGGCACCAAAGGAAGAAAGAAAGAACAAGAAAAAGAAAGGCACCAAAGTAGTAATAGTGGTGATTTCTTGGTGGGGGATTCCAGAAGATTATTTTCTCTTTTTAAAATGTATTCTCCAAATTGTCTACAAAGAAAATCAAATCAAAAAGTCTTTTTTGCTTTTTCAAAGAAACATCGTATTTTATCCCATGGCCTTCAGACCCTTGTCTGCTGTGCCTGGAAAGATGGCTGTGCCTGGGCCACCCCCATCTTCTGGTCCCCGCGGCCAGAGAAAGGCATGACCATCCTTCTAGCATCTGTGTCCTACTTCCTCTACAAGCACTTTTTGTGGTCAGTGAATTTTGGTAAGAAGAAAAGTAAACACACTTCAGAAAACCATAAATGATGTTCCAGTCCTTTGTTTAGAAATGCCTAATTCAAAAACTCCCAAGTTGCTATAGATTGAATGTTTGAATCCCGCTCCCCCCCCCCCCACCAAGATTCATGTTAAAGCCTATCCCCCAACGTGAGGCACCTGGGTGGCTCAGTCAGTTAAGCGTCTGACTTCGGCTGGGGTCATGATCTCGCGGTTTGTGAGTTCGAGTCGGCATCTAGCTCTGTGCTGACGGCTCAGAGCGTGGAGCCTGCCTTGGATTCTGTGTCTCCCCCTCTCGCTGCCCCTCCCCATGTTCATGCTCTGTCTCTGTCTCTCAATATTAAAAAAATTTTTAATTTTTTTAAGCAAAACAAAAATAAACCTGTCCCCCAATGTGACGGTATTAGGAAGTGGGGCCCCTGGGCAGGGATCAGATCATGAAGGTGGAGCCTTCATGAACGGGATAAATGCCCTTAAAAAAGAGGCCAGAGAAAGAAAACGCCTGCCTTTCTGCCACGGGAGGGTGTCCTGAAAAGGCATCTATGCACCAGGAAGTGGCCCCTCCCCAGACACCAGGTCTGCCAGTGCCATGACTGTGGACTTCTCAGTCCGTGGACCTGTGAGAAATAAATGTTCCATGTTTATAAGCCACCCAATTTTGTTACAGCAGCGTGAAGAGACTAAGACACAAGTCAACAAGGAGATGGTTCTCTACCAAAATTCACACCCACCTGCCCTGAACAAAGTGACTGTACAATTAATTCCTGTTAGGTGCAAGTGATTTTCACCAACCACTTGCTAATGTAATGTCTTACCAGCATCTAACACCTTTCGAGGTGAACTGCTGGTTTCCTGGCAGTAAATGTACTGCACCGACCTTTTCGTGTGCTGCTGTCACGAGGTCTTGGAGACGGCCTTGGGTTCAGAGCCCCAGCGCCAGGATCTCTGTGCTGGGATCACAGCTCTCTCTGTGGCAAGTCACGGTCAGAGTGGAAGGCCAAGTCCTCAGCAGTCTGAAATCTACGATGCAAACATGTCCTGTTAAGTACTGGCGGAAAAACTGTCCTTTCTCGGGCATCAAGGGGGGACACACGTACAGGGGAGGGTCTTCAAGGAAAGGTCCCAGACGGGTCTGAGACCCTGACACTGACCACAGTGAAAGATGAAAGGCTTTGTCCTTCTTGCTGGAACAAGCCATTGAGAAAATGTCACCATCATTCTTGATCAAGGTGAACTGAACGTGCTGTACCTTTTTCTGAAAGAAGAGGCCGCCTGCCTGCACTGGGGGAAAATGAGCAAGTCCTAGGATTAAGGGATTGTCACTCCTCCCCCAACTCCACGATGAAAATCCAGCTTGCTCACTTTCTCGGGGGTTGGCAAACCACAGCCTGCAAGCCAAACCCAGCCTCCCACCTGCTTTTGTAAATGAAGCTTTACTGGAACACAGCTCTGCTCATTAACTTACGTATTACGTACGATTGTACTCATACGACAGTGACGGAGGGCAGTTGTGGCAGAGACTGGATGGCCTATAAACCAGAAAATACTTACTATTTGACCCTTTCTAGAAAAGGCGTGCTGACCCCCTACATACTTTCTGATATGCTTATCTCCATAAAGGAGTGAGTAGGAAGTCATATGCAAATGTTACCAAGAGTCCACAATTTCTACCTTAGGACAAGCTATATAAAAAAGGTAAGAAGTCATGTCTGTTGTCAGAAACCCTTTGGTGGCACAAAATTTTGCCCCTTAAGTAAATCCTGATTTAAAAAAAAGCCAGGGTGGTGGTTAAGAAGACCCTCTTCCCTTGCCGGAACAGGTGTCCTCAGAGGAGTCAGCTGTGGGTTATGTAGGAAGACCCCCCCCCCCCGCCCCGGTCATCTACCCACCCCCTCCCCGAGCTCCCCACTTTTTATCACAAAATAAGATACACCAGGAGCGCTAAGGTGCACACTGTCTGTACTGAGGTTCCACCTCGAGGCAGAGGTTAGGGAATACTTGGATACTGAATACTGTGTTTGCTAGAACATAGAGTGTATGAAACCCTCTGAACAGTTCCCATCTCTTGCTGTCCAGAAGACGCTCTCTCATTAAGTGTAAAAAAAAAAATCAGAGTATGGTCTACTCCAGAGAGAGGAGGCATCTCCAAGTTGGCAGACTCCTGAAACATACACCACGAAGTATTCTTTGTTTCCATACTTCTTCTAACTTGGTCATGCTGATTTTGGAAAAAAAAAAAAAAAAAATCTTTCCAAATGGTTAGCATTTAGCTATCTTGACAAACAGTTCCTCATGATATTCACCCAGATAGAACATCACTTCCTAACTATTTTGAAATACAGTTCAACTTAGGAAACAGCACTATAAGCAAATTTTATACAGTAAATAAACTTTATTTATTCTTCCAAGATGACATTGCCAACAGTCACAGATCTGCATACAATACAGTATTGACTATTTACAATTTACAGTAGTATTTTTTTCCTCTGAAAAATATAAGTACAAAAGCTAAGTAAACAATGAGGTACTGCTATTTGGATTTATCATATGTATAGCTTAAAGAACTTTAGCAAATATTCAACAAATCTGGATAAAATATTCAATTAAATGCTCTAACTTATCAGAAAAAAATCCACTGCGTTTCACCTCAAAATGTATTGCACAAGTCTTTAAAGAAAAAAATCACCCTAAAAATAAATAGGAAGGGCAAGCAGTTCTTTAAAAAGAGGGACAAAAAGAATGGAAGAGAGGAACATTATATGAGCCCATAAGTCAGGTTGAGTTATTCAAAAAAATCTCTGAAACGACATAAAACTCTTCCCAAGAAAAAAACTGAAGAAAAAAGAAAAAACTATCACCATTTCTCCACTGATATAATCAATCTGAAAGGCAGTCTGCAGTATTAGCCGTGGGCCAATGTCAGATTTTTCTTGGTCTCTGGCTTCCATAAGGGGCCCTGAATAACAGCTTGCTTCTCCAAGAGGCAGATGCAGACAGTGCTCCACGCGTGCCCAACATCACCACCCCATTTCCTCAAGACGATGATCGGAGCCATGACTGGAAAAGAAGAAAGGAAAAAGGGTAAGGTTAAAATAGAATTATATTCTACGGTCTAGGGAATGAAGTAGAAATATTCTAAATAGTAAACCCTAAAAAAAAATCTTCTAAAACTTAATGTTCTTGGAATGATCTGACCTATATAGTCCGTGGTCCTGGAAAACAGGATGCTTCGGCGAAAACTGTAACTGCCACCTTCCACCAGGTTGTACCTGGAGAAGCCAGGAGGAGGCGTGCTGACTTGGGAGACCCTCACAAGGCCCCAGCTGCTCAGACTGAAAGAGGACACACAGCTCTTCCCTCTTCTCTTTGTGCCGATCTTTCTACGTATCGCAATTCTCCCGGGATGACATGCATGGCAGCAAAGGATGGGAAATGAACAAACTCAATCTTAAAGACTAAAAATGCTGAGAGAAACAATGGTGATGAGTGATTCCTAATAAGGTTTCTCTGATTAAAACACTAAAGCCAGTAGCCCGGGTAAGCCAGAATGCCACAAAAATAAATTACCAAGTAAGATTAATGGAGATGAACTTTTTATACATATTTAGCAGAAAGAGGAAGTTTTAAAGTCTTCTCCATTTGTAAATGAAAAATATAATCCACTGACCCTCGTGATGTACTCCCCATAGTGTATTATGTATAAAACCTGCTCAATAATCATGTTGGTCCTAGAAGCCGAGAGAAGATGAAAGGTCTTCTGTCATATTTAAGTTCCTGTGTCAGACAGTATTTTGAAACTTGGCTTGTGCTGTTTGTGGAAAAAGAAATTCACGCACAATTCAATAATGCTGCACAGTGTCAATGTCACATAAGACAAAAAAAAAAAAAAGCTGGGAGAACATTTCTAGTTTAAAAGAGACTAGAGAAATTGGGGCGCCTGGGTGGCTCAGTCGGTTGAGCGTCCGACTTCGGCTCAGGTCATGATCTCGCGGTTTGTGAGTTCAAGCCCTGCGTCAGGCTCTGTGCTGACAGCTCAGAGCCTGGAGCCTGCTTCGGATTCTGTGTCTCCTCCTCTCTCTGCCCCTCCCATGTTCATGCTCTGTCTCTATCTCTCAATAATAAATAAACATTAAGAAAAAAAAATTTTAAAAAAAGAGACTAGAGAAACATGACAATGACATGTGATGTGCAATCTCGGAGTAGATCATGGAATTTAAAAGTCTGTGAAAGACATTATTTGAAAAACTGGAAAAATGTGAATATTTACTATATACCAGATAACAGTATTATGTTAAATTTCCTGAGAGTGATAAATGTATTGTTGAGTTTGTAGGAAAATGTCCTTTTCTTAAAGATATTTGCTGAATTATGTAGTTTTCTTTGCAAGTAACTGTCAAATGCGTGCGGGCACAAGTGTTTGCAAGCAACGGTCACGCCATTACAGACGGGAGGATATATATGCAGAGAGAGAGCAAGTGAGAAAACTTTGCAAAAGGTTAGGAATTGGTGAATATCGGTGAAGGGCATACAGGTATTCACTGCACTAGTTTTACTAATCCTATGTTTGAAATGTTTTAAAATATAAGTTGACATAGTCAATTGATCAATCAATAGAAATGCTGGAAGTGTGGTCACTTCCAGTGATAAAGGACGGTACTGAAATGCAAGAATACAATGACAAGCATGATGCAGTGTTTACAACATAAAAAAAAAAAAAGGAAAATGTTAAGGGATTTATGAGACTAAAGATAGTTCTAGACAATCACTAAGGCAGGTTAATTGATACATAGTAAAACTGAAATGAGACTCGAATGTGGGCATAAATGATTTTTAAAGCTAAGAGGTTGAAAAAGAAAAGCTGTCTACTGGCATTTTAAACCTTAATACCATTAGCTGAATACTAGTTGAATTAACAATCACAATTAACAATCGAATTATTTCAATTATAATTAAGCTCTATTAATTGCAATCGAGCTTGTTTGTGATTTGTAAAAATTCCAGCCAAGTCTGAGGCAAAGACGTACAAAGATGTACGTCTAAATTTTAGGGGGTGCCAAGTCTAGCTAATAGCATGACTACTACACGGAGGCCACGGCAGAGGGGTTTAAACGGTGAAGACCCATGACTGTGTGGAAACAATCTAGATGCCTCCAGTTCAGTTAACAATATGTTAATTACTAACAGCCACACTCAATTGAAGCAGGCTGCCCAAGGGTCTCCTGGGGACAGATGTTTTCTTGTTATACTGTACCATCCCCGGAAGTAATAAAATGATACTTCTTTTAAATCAACTTTACTAGCCTTCACGATTTCAGGCTATAGCCTTGATAAGTGGACCTTATGATGTTTTGAAATCTGGTTTCGTGAAGTATATCACTTCACTTCTATCTAGAAAATGATTTTTCATTTCTCTCTCACAATTTTTATTGATTTCCAAGACTATGCTTGGGAAATAAAAACAAAAAAGATTATAAAATATATAATTTCTTTGAGTTGATAAAATTTCCAAGAGCAATTTTAAAACTTTCAATTACTATTTAAAGAAGTAAAACTTCCTAAAATTGTATAACTCTTCCGGTGGTGGTGATTATTAATTTATTTATTAATCTATAAAGCAAAATTAACAGAAAACACTTATATTAACACATAGCATAATCATGTATTCATTAAACAAAAAAGCACAAGAATTCCAGCAAAATGGTTAGTATCATGCAACACATTTGATTTTTGCACAAAAGACACAAGACATTATTCTTCACTCACCACATGCTAACTAAGCACAGACTGATGGTTTACTCAGAAGATACCACTGCGAGGTGAAGAATACTACAAGCCAGGAAGAAAAAAAGCTTATTGGGTTAGTTTTAAGACTTAATATAACATAGAGATTATATGTGTATATGAACTTCAAAGGACTAAACAGAATGTACTTAAAATTTTCTCAAATCTCCCCCAAGTCAGGGGAGGCTAGGCAAAGTATAAGGAACCTCTAAGTCCCACCCATCCTAAGAAAATACAGTAATTTGTAGCTGAGATTTCATTTGCAACTTTAATTTAAAAATGTAAGCAACATAATTAAAGATGCTTTCACACTTTAAGTAAATATTTATATAACATTAACTGGGTATGACTATTTGCCTTATAAAAATATTTTTCATAAATCCATTAAAGTACACATGAAATTTGATTTATATAATATCTATCAATTTACCATCAAAAATTGGGGGGGAAATGGTGATGAATGTGAATACAGTAGGTTTATATGTTGAATTATCATTCCTAATATATGTCAGTTTTATCACTGAGTAATTTGCTTATAATTCAACAGTATATCATCAGGAATGGTTTCAGCAAGGATAACCCAAATTGAAATTTCCATTCAAAGGGACCCAATCTCAAACATAGTTTTTACTGTAGCAACCTTCTTAAATTAATTCTTTGTCCTATCTAAAATGGTCATAATTTAAGATTATTGATTAGCTTTCTGGTTTGTTAAAAGAGCATCAGTAAAAAAAAAGGGGGGGATTATTTATAAAATGAGTCTATTCTTAGCATGACGAACCTCAGAAGCATCATTTCATTTACCTTATTTAAGGGTACAGTTAGTAAGAAGCAACAAAATCAAAAGACAAACTAGAAAATAATATTTGCAACACAGCACACAACACAATAAGGTCAATACCCTCTTGAAAAACTTGCAGAAGTATGCAAAATACATATATATGCATGCTCCCTGTGTCTGTGCTTGTACGTCCTGAACAACTGCAAACAACCTAAGTGTCCATGAATAGGAAACTGGTGAACTACATTGTAGGACACCCATGTAATCATACAATCGGCCATTGAAAAGAATAAAGTACATCAATTTGTAATGAGGTGAGATAAAATAAAAATATGTTAAGTGAAAAAAGCAAGCTGTTGCATTCTGCCATTTTTATAAAATAATTAAGTGATTAAAAACATAACTATAAGTATGTATTTATAAAGCTTAGAAACCCTGGGGATATTCACCAACTATTTACAAAGATGATTGTGGCATGGTGGGAAGTGTTGGGAGGCTGAGAACACGAAGGTCTCCCTCTCTATGTAACATGATTCCGAATCATTTGCAATGTTTTCTTTTGCAATGATCACATATTATGTAATTCTAACAGAATCAAGAGTCTAACCACTTTTGAGACAACAAATGTGTACTTCATCTGTACAGTTTTTTTTTTGTTTTGTTTTCACTTCACAGCAGTTCTATTTGCACCTGTTTCCTGATCCACCTTCCAGGTATCCACTGAGCCCGCGCAAAGGTAAGCCTCTTCTGGGATGGAAAAGTTCTCCAGCTAACAGTGCTGAAAAGTGTGGACGAATTTGTTAACTCAGAAGAGATTTTTAGAATTCCAACCGAAGGGAGAAAAGTGCGAAACATGAAGTACAGACGGGTCAAGGGCAAGGATGGATCGAGAACTGGACACAACACAAAGGATCAATGTGAAAGAAAAGTAAAAAACAAAGGCAACAGAAAATCAATTTTTAAAAATGACTAGAATGGATGGGATGAAAATAAGCCAAAACTTCTCCATCAGAAGAGAAAAATTGTCTTTCAATGAGGTCATCAGGAAAATAGCTGTCTAGGTGAAATAACGTCGCTTTGCCAGCACCCTGAAAAGGAAAATGCGTTTCTAGAAACATTTTTCAGAAGAGATGTCTATATAAACAAAAGAACCTCTCAATTTCAAGAGATGATTTAGCACCTGATTGAAACAAACTTTCTTAATAAAATTACCCTAAATAATAACACTCTCCTTTAATAAAAAAATCTGATGGCGTACTTTTAGGGCAGTTTTCTTCAGCACAAAATAGACGAGCCCAAGACTTTTGTATTCACTCTTGCTCCTACCCTGTTACTCAAATATCCAGTCTGCTCTGCCCGTCCAAACTGCCTAAACCATCACAAAATGAGGCACAACAAGCTAAGAGCTGAGAGAAGGTAAAAGGCTGTTCTCACAAAGATAAAAGTGTGTGCATTTGGTACGTGCGTTTTCTTTTGAACTTCTGCCTATTGTATAGAAGGCAATTTTTTCCCAGTTGAAACAAATCCAAAACTTTAAAATCTACAAATAATTGAGAACTTTAGAAGGAAAGAAGCCTTAGGAATAGAACAATCCACCGTGCTCATTTTACGAGCAAGGACCAGAAACACGGAAAGGGCCTGCTCCAAGTCTACCAGGGTTGGGCTGGTGAGATCCACACTCACCACAGCAGTGCCACTCGCTCTGATGGGGACAATTTCTGAGATGACGTCATTCCTGTGAAATGACCTGCCTGTCCTACTGACGTCTTTAATGACCGACCTCACACACATTAATATTAACTCACCAACCTAAGTCTCCTTTTCTAGGAAAGACTAATTCTACACCCACATGTTGCTCTCTGGTGGCTAAGAGATTGTCACCACCACCCCTGCCACCATCTCAAAAACCCAGGGCAGGCACTATAGTCTGGCCTTCCAATAATGCTAACAAAATGATGTTTGTTTTGTGAAGAACCTGAGGCTCTGAGACTTGTCAATGAAGGACGTAGGATAGTCCTTCTCTACACATCACAGCCTTCAGATAAACCAGAATTTAATTACGCTCTACAATTTAATCTTACTTGACAGATAACGACTTCTCATCTATGAAATGTAATCTTGAAATTAGGTTAAACTCTGAAACCACTTATTAAGTAATAACTGTTGTGATCTAGAATGGGGTGTTTCGAATACAGACTGTAAAACTCACTGAGGGGAGGGGAAGTAAAATAAAAAGGGGAGAGACTGAGAAAGATCTTACCAGCAGTCACAGAAATGTTTGGCCGATGCCAAAAAGCTAATGCGTAATCACCAGAGTCATGAAGCCAGTTTTTAGACGGTCTCCTCCTACAATACCCAGTAAATACCGCAAGCACTGATGTGGCTGCGCGCTGTCAGCTCTCAGCGCAGTTCACACTCTCTCTCCAGCATCCCAAATATTAACGGATGGGGAGGGCAGCTCTGAAACGTGTTCGGGGTTGTTTTGGTTTACTTTTCTCAGCCTTTCAGCCTTCACAGCTAAAAATAACAAAGCACTCAAGGTTGCTGATTTTAAATACGAGGGAAAACATAGCTCCACATTTATAACAAATTACAGAAAAGATCCATTTGGAACATACGTTTAAAGCTAACACGACTAAGTAGTTTTTAAATGTTCACTTAATAAACTGCTAAAAAGGCTGGTTTTCTATACATTTATATATCTTTCTATTGGAAAGATAGTTTCTATATTTACATTGAAAGAATATAAATATCTTTCTATTGGATATCTTATCTTTCTATTAGAAGAAGATACGTCACTCTTTTTTGCAGTGTTTTTTCCTAATCAGCTACGGACACTGGACAGGAGTAAGAAATAGGTTGTAATTCCAAGAGACCTGTTCAAAGATAATGATTCTTATTGCTCATTTTATGAATGACACTGGTCTTAAAGGCAAATGTGTCTCTTGGTTCAACCTTCTCAATCAACAACAATCTTAATTTTCCATCAAATATAAAAACACAATCATGAATCACTATCAAGTACCAAGAATCTCAAACCAACAAAGAGTGACTCAAATTGATTTACAGGCCATTAGTGGGCCTCACTTCATGCTCATTATAAGTTATTTCCTATTTCCTAAGCATCTACTTTTATTATCTGAATTACATTACTTAGACATATCTTTCATTCATGCATGATAAATGGGTACTACCTCTTCCCCCGAAAATTAAAGGCTCCACAAGGTCAGCAACCATTATCTTCCACGTCTTCAATGCTCCTATACCGGCCACAACAAGCAGGAGAGTATGTGTGTGCTGACTGCACTCATTCATTAAGCAAAAGATAATGATGGATAAGACTCTGCTTAAAGTAGCAGTGGAAAGAGTGGTACTTTCTTCCTGGGCAAATCAGCCTCTGAGACAAGGGAGGATTATTTCAGGAAGGAATAAACAGTCACCATTTCATTCCTATCCAGAATGAATACCACTTTATTCAGGAATAAAGAATGTAATGGTTTTCAAAGATTTCTTTTTAGTGAAACTAAAAAAAAAAAAAAAATTCCATCTCCTTTAAAAGGTTGTTTTTTTTTTTTTTTTTAACATGGTTCACTATTTACATGTATCAATTCAATTAATTTCCTTCAAGGGGAACCAGTCTAAGACTGCATGTGTGTATGGGGTGAAGGGGGATGTTTCCCACCTTATCTGCCGTGGCCATGACTTAGGATGAATCTAAACTCTAAAGCAAATCCGGATAAAATGTAGCCCAACAATGAGAGTTTGCCATACCCCAACATCAAGATGATAAAGAGGCCATGGGAGAATGAACAAAGGTGCATTAGATCATTTAAAAATATTTTCTTGGGGCGCCTGGGTGGCGCAGTCGGTTAAGCGTCCGACTTCAGCCAGGTCACGATTTCACGGTCCATGAGTTCGAGCCCCGCGTCGGGCTCTGGGCTGATGGCTCAGAGCCTGGAGCCTGTTTCCGATTCTGTATCTCCCTCTCTCTCTGCCCCTCCCCCGTTCATGCTCTGTCTCTCTCTGTCCCAAAAATAAATAAACGTGGAAAAAAAAAAATTTTTTTTAAATATTTTCTTAAACAGGCCATAATGACAGAATCATGTTGACAGGTTCCAATTGCACCGGAGAGTTTTATTTACACAAAGCCAAATTCAGTGAGGAGAAAAACTACTCTGAGCAACTGCATTTTAGAACTGTTTGCTATGATCTAAAACAACATTCTATTGGTGAAGGGCATACATTATAGTGACATACTTCTTGTAAAAAATATGTATAACCAGAGGGGCTCAGCTGGCTCGGCTGATTAAGTATCCAACTCTTGTTTTTGTTTTTTTTTTTTTTAATTTTTTTTTTTCAACGTTTATTTTTATTTTTGGGACAGAGAGAGACAGAGCATGAACGGGGGAGGGGCAGAGAGAGAGGGAGACACAGAATCGGAAGCAGGCTCCAGGCTCTGAGCCATCAGCCCAGAGCCCGACGCGGGGCTCGAACTCACGGACCGCGAGATCGTGACCCGGCTGAAGTCGGACGCCCAACCGACTGCGCCACCCAGGTGCCCCAACGTTTATTTTTGAGACAGAGAGAGAGCATGAATGGGGGAGGGGCAGAGAGAGAGGGAGACACAGAATCGGAAACAGGCTCCAGGCTCTGAGCCGTCAGCCCAGAGCCCGACGCGGGGCTCGAACTCCCGGACCGCGAGATCGTGACCTGGCTGAAGTCGGACGCTTAACCGACTGCGCCACCCAGGTGCCCCAATTAAGTATCCAACTCTTGTTTTGGCTCAGGTCATGATCTCAGGTTCATGACATCGAGCCCCATCTATACTGCACTGACATTATAGAGCCTGCTTGATATTCTCTCTCTCTCTCTCTCTCTCTCTCTCTGCCCCTCCCCTACCTCTCAAAATAAATAAATAAACATCAAAAAAAATGTATAACCAGAAATAACTACAGAGGTATAACAATGTTTTTCAGGCCACTAGATACCAGGGAGGAATACTTTCCAAAAAACACTTAATGTTAGCCAAAATAATTGTAACTGTCTCAGAAAATATACAATAGGTATATGACAAAATATGCAATAAAGTACTAGTACAAAGGTCAGGGATGCGGGGATGACCTTGGAGAAAGCAATGCATCAGAAGAGAGAAGCCATACCTGGCTGGCTCAGTCAGGAGGGATGCAATTTTTTTTAATTTTAAGCAGACTCCACGCCCAATGGAGGGCTTGAATTTATGACCCTGAGATTAAGAGTTGCACGCTCTACCCACTGAGCCAACCAGGAGGAGCCCTGGGATGCAGCTCCAGGTATCTGGCCTGGAGAAGAAAAGCCTTCCATTCAGGCCATTGACAGATTTTTTTGGTTGAGTTCCATAGGTAAAAACCAGAAGAAATTGGTGACCACTACTAGGAAGGAAGATTGGGGCTCAAGATAAGCAAGAACTTTTGTTAAGAGACGTAGTCTGTTGAATTAAGATAGGATGCTTTAGGAGGTAATGACTTAGTCCTTACTGGAGATAGTCAGACACAGGCTAACCCATCACTAAGGAGAAGACCTTTGCTTGCTTCAGTGAGGAGAGAGAAGAGAACAGCGGTGCTGAAATCTTAAAACAGGTAGAGAAATGGGGGAGGACGTGGAGGGTGACGCAGGCTACCAGCAAGACAAGAAAAGGAAAGAGAAAGAGAAAGCTGAGGCAAGACCCGAGACTTCCCAACAAATTTCACACTATGCTTAGAATGGATCCTTTCTTACTGCATTACTGGCCCAGAGCAAAAAGAAGTCAGGCAAAAGGATTTTGCATAATTTATGAAGTGTGTATTTATTTCATTTCAATCACATCTGACTTCACACAAAGGTTTCTAATAATTCCGTTACCTACATCTCCCTTGCTGGGTATCTCAAAAGCTCAAAAATGCTTACATTCTTTCAGTCAGAATTACTGTATTTGAAAACCACTACGGAGGATAAGGAAATGTAATACAGAACATCTAACATCATGGTGTAATCTGATTAAAAATTATTACTGGATATACCAGGACAAATGCCTTTTCTGTCCTTTCCATAAACAGCCCGGGTTCTGGAAATCCCAGATACCACGTGTAGGTGTTAACCTCATAAAAGCTATTGAAAAAGACTGTTCTTTCCTTGAAGACACCAATTCCTATTTGCCCTCGGTTACACTTTCTTAATGTAGATTGGCTCTCAGTTTTTACGCTACAGTACAATAAAAATGACACATTTAAAATGTCTTTTACCACCTCAGTGTCTTTGTAAATGAAACAGAGCTTGCGATAAAGTCGTCTTCTATCCGTAGCCTACTTTTAAAGCTTACCATTAGCCGAGCATCTTCTCTTTCCAAAATTTTCTGAGTCTGATCATCAGGGAACTTCAGGACAGTGGTTATAACCTTCGCCATGGTCTACAAAAAAAACAAGAGATGATCACAGACAGTTGAGCAGATGACATTTCACCCATTCTGACATGTTCTGCTGGTGGGATTCTTTAGTGCTCTCAATGGAAGCCACGACCAAAGAAGTATGATGTGAAGATATTAGTCAAGGAAATAACAGCCAACACTAGAATTTCAATTTAAAAGGACTCTCCACAATGCCTGGGTTGGTATTATTTCAAGAAGATGCAATTACAATAGCATGAAGCTATATAAAGTTCTAATGCTCTTGGCCCTTTATCGTATTAAAATGGAACTTTATTACTCATTCATTTTATAAGGCTTTTCACTTATAGAAATCTATCTAGAAAGTAATGTATTGCCAAGCTCTAAATCATCATCAGTTCAGCTTTAACTAAATCACATCATATATCTCATAAACATGGGCTACTGCATGAACATGAACATGCTTAGTAGGTATTTTTTACAACATGCAGCACATCAGCCTAATAGAAATACAAATTACATTTTAAATAAACACGAGATGTTTTGTTGGGTAGAAAACATGATGAATCAAAACATTACACATGGTGGCTTGCAAAACAAGATCATAAATTGTGCAGATCTAAATGCATATACCGTAAGTCAGACTGTCACCCATAAGCTCGTGGAAAATTCTCCTCAAAGGTTGAAATGCCCTATTTTGTATCAAGATGAGATGTTTTGAGGGAGACAGAGAGGAAAGAAGATACCTTATGAAATAAGATACACTCACGAAATAAGTAGGATAACAAGTTCAGTGCTTACATACAAATTCAGGTGCTAGTGCTCTCTCCCCCAAGGATGCCCACAGAGGACGGCAGGGGCACCGAGGGAACTCACTGTAACGTTCTTTGTTCACGGTTACACACACTGTGTGTGTGCATGTGTGTGTGCAGGGGGCGGGGCTGGGGACCAGAGAAGGTCACTGAGGAAAAGATGACATAACAATAAAAAATTTTACATTTCTCGGGGTGCCTGGGTGGCTCAGTCGGTTAAGCTTCCGACTTCGGCTCAGGTCATGATCTCATGGCTCGTGAGTTCAAGCCCCACGTCGGGCTCTGTGCTGACAGCTCAGAGCCTGGAGCCTGCTTCAGATTCTGCGTCTCCCTCTCTCTGCCCCTCCCCCATTCACGTTCTGTCTCTCTCTGTCTCTCAAAAATAAATAAACATTAAAAAATTTTTAATTTTACATTACTCACATCATTAGAAAAAAAGGTAGAATTATCGCCAGGAAGGAAAGAAACTAACATTTTTTAAATTCCTATTATGTGCTAAGCCTAGGCCAGGCACTTTACATACTTCTAATATTTGTTTCAACTAACAGATCAACTAATACTATTCTTTAATCACAAACCCCATACATGGCAAGGTTTCAGCACCCTTCCCTCCTTTTACCTTTGCCTCTGCCATTCTGAGAATCAAAAAACAAAAAAAAAAATACCATTTAAACTCTTGGAGAATTCCAAAGGCATTTTACAAAAACCCTCATCCTTTAAATTGTATTGCCTAGACAGAACAGAGTCTTCACGTTAAAGCGATATCGAGAAACTAAGCATATATGTGGCCTTAAATGGCAAGAGAAAATAAGAAGTGGTTAAGTTTTTCTGTATTCTTTTTATTAACACTCTGAAGCAATTTTAAATGGTTTTGGTATACTGTCTACGAAGACTGTTTTTAGGAAGCAACAAACACCTAGAATTTAGGGACTCATGATTATAGGAACATTTCTTTACTGTCAATAGCTTGTAAGGTTCAAAGCACCCAAGAGTCCGTTTATATTCACTATGAACCACACACGCACATGCAAGTATGTCTGTCAAAAGACCCCAGAACTGTCGCTAGGTGTTTCTTCACGTTTCTAAACGTTAATGAGGAATCCACCTCTAAACTCACCAGTGATCCTGAATCTGCAGCAGATTACCCAGCAAAGACTTAAAGCTCTTCCCTGGCTTACCAAAACGCACTTACATGAAGAAACCCAGGCTCTCTCTGCCTGTCAGACTGTCTACTCTACGTACAGTATCCTCGGGCCCTGGGAAGTAAGGAAAAGTTCAAATGAGCCAGCTGGTTGAGAGGCTGTGTCTCCTGCCAGGTCTTCTTTAAGGAGAGGCTTTACTGAAAGGTTACAATGAAAAACGCTTTCTACCGAAAAGGAGAACAGACTGAATTTTAGTGTCTGTAACAGCACGGGAGGACCACAACCCGAGAGAAGGAAAGTGAAGAAGACAGAGGAAGCTTCATGCCGTAAGAATGTGTGTCCTGCATGTGGTCTTCTTACATAAGTCATCTGCCTCATCAAGTAAGGAACACTGTGTGCAGAAGCAGAGGAAGGAACACAGGGGGGATGACACACATATCGCGCTGGACGAGGGTCAGAGCACAAAGGCCACGACACACACTGGCTCATTCTAAGGCCGCAACCCGGTTTCCATTTCAAACTCTTTGTTACCGTGTAGAAATTAAGGAAATCGGTGAAAGATGTGTCTAAAACCAGCTCTGATCTCGTCAACCTCAGCTCAAGGGCTAGCCACCCCCCCCCCGATGCCTACAGGCAACACTCGGAAGTCATCCCGGGCCCTCCACACTCTGTGCAGCCCTGGAAGGAGTCACTTCCAGCACACAGATCCAGTGTTTCAGTCGGACCAGACGACTTGTCATTCCAAAACCCAATGTCCTGCCTTGGACCTTCTGTCTAGACTTTCCCTCCCATCTGAGCGCCTCTATTAAAGTCAAACCACACCTGCATACACCTCATCCCGCTTTAAAGCCCAGCAGATACACCTGCTTCTCCACGATGCCCCCCTTGACCTTCTCACAAGCAAACAGGAGAACTCTGTGCCTCTCTTAACAGCCCCGGCTACATTCTGCATCACGTCAAGCTTAACTACAAACAGCTCCACTTTGCTACTGTAGAGTAAACTCCTTAGAATTAGGGACAGTGTCAAAGTTCATCTTCTTATCCGTCGGGGTGATAAACAGAAGGCCACATGGAG
The DNA here is from genome assembly GCF_022079265.1 of Lynx rufus. Taxonomy (NCBI): domain Eukaryota; kingdom Metazoa; phylum Chordata; class Mammalia; order Carnivora; family Felidae; genus Lynx; species Lynx rufus. The sequence continues at coordinate 5,488,556 of NW_025814867.1, read as the reverse complement.
CAAGCGCTCAATAAACACGCAGTAAATTAAGCAGAGCGTCTGCTACCGATGTTCTAGATTGACCTGTACACTGTGATGGCACAGTGACAGCCTCATCATTTGTAGTAACCAGGTGCACTGAGTGTTGAAGACAAAAGAGCAGGGAGAGCCCTTGGCAGCATGGCTTCCCAGTCAGGTGTCAGACGGGGCGTGGGGACATCCCTTCCAGCTGTCTCCTCAGGCACAGCCTCAAACTAACCGCACGGCCCTGACGGCGCGAGCTGGTGCCCGGCACATCTCACGTTTGCGCCGGGTCTTTCTTCAAGAGGACTCAAGCTCTGTAGGGCTCCTACCCCGCACAACCTCCAGAAGACACGGTCTGAGGCACGTAAGTAATTTATTTAGCGACACGGGGATCACAGCTTTACATTCACAAATGAACCAATACGGCTAAACTGCTGAGAGGCTTTTTTTTTTTTTTTTTTTTAAGATATATCCTTCTCCCTTCCCTACAATAACAAGGTAACATTAAATTATTTACCCCACCTCAAATACGGGCTGCTATCCAATACAAGCCTTAATAAGAGGAAGCTATATGTCATTAGCTTTATTTATTTTTTTATTATTTTTTCATTAGCTTTACTTTTAAAACGATAAGGAGAAAATTAGTTTTAGCTGTTCTCTGAATTAAAAAAAAAAGCCCTTTAAGAAAAAAAATACTGAATCACTGTGAATTAATATATCCCTCTGTATTACATGTTCAGGATCACACTAGATATTACTTTAATTTGAAACTATTTGATATAATGAAATGAGATTTCTACAGATATTATGGATTAAAATGACTTCGATTTCTATAACTCCTAGTGTTTAGCAGAATCTATAATCTATAAGTTCATAATATTCTTTTAAGAGATTTCTTATGTCCTTACTTTTTAGGCTTTTAATATACCTGCCAAATTAATCCCTGAACTGGCTTAGCACTCCTTGACTTAGTAACCCCCCAAGGGACCCCTAAGTTAAAAACACTGATTGCTTCTAAAAATGGAAAACTCATGATCCCATCCTCAGCCAAGGTATATGGACAATGTAAAAGTTTATGAAGGCAAAAAGTTGAAGCAATGTCGGAAAAGAAATTGCTTTAAATGAAAAATTTGTTTGAGGAAAGGTTCATGAATTTCCCTAAATACATGGTTCAATTCAATTCAAGATATATTTACCAAAAGTCCAATATAAGGCTCTCTTAAAAACACTGCGGGGGATACAAACAAGAAAAAGACAAGACTACACACTCAAGAACCTTACAATAATTTAATATTCCAGAAAACAAATTTAGCCAAGCATTATTACCTATATGATGTGGTAATTTTAATGACTGATATTCCATATGTTTTGAAATGATTTTCTCACTGTAACTAAAGTAAAATATTTAGAAATACCCCTAAGTAGTCATTCTTAATTATGACCATTTCCAATACTTCCACATTATCCTGAAGTTTCCATGAAAATGAAATCAAATTTTGACTTGACTCTAAAATTTCAAGTCAAAAGTAAAAATACCCATGTTTTACAAAATATTAAGTCAATGAAATTTCTATTTTTAGTATTTAGCATCATCCAACAGTATTTTTTAAATTAATATTTTATAACTGAAACAAATATAAGCAAGATCTACAAATCATTTGTGTAAACAACGAACTATAACACAATTACCTATCACCTTTTAGCATGTGTGGTCTGCTAACAGTAAAATATGGCATCAATACGTGTATTAAAGTATTAGAAGTGGGCACATTTCCTTTTAAATTAAGCCACACGCCAAGTCACCAGAAATTATTTATACCTTAGTCTCACGACCCATCATATACTCAAAAAGCACTTTTCGCAAATACTCAAACTCGGTAGGTTCTCCAAAGAGCGAGACATCAGTATGATACAAATTGCCACCTGTCAAATAAAAAAAAAAAAAAAAAGATCAAATCTTAAAGAAAATCCAGATCAACTAATTATTACTTAGACACCAGACAAAGCAAGGCATAACTCTTATATTAATTATATTGTACTGTGTAGTACTGTACATACATACATAAATAAAGTATTTCAATGGTATTTTTCCCTTGGAAAAGAAAATTAGAATTATTATAGCAATTTTATTTCTCAAATCTTTTCCTCCTCTTCCTCCTCCTCCTCCTCCTTTTGGCATGGCAATTTTAAAAGACTATACTTAGGAAATACAAAGGTTCCTTAAAACTGGTATTTCTCTCCTCAATATTCTGTGGTTGACTGCAGACAGTCCACAATGAGTGAAATCAACAATAATGTTTATTTTATTAAGAATTCATTATATCAGTATAGTATTCTAGTTTTTCTAGTATTCCAAACATAAAAGAAAGCACTTAGGTTTAAATCAAATTTTCAAAACTGTTTTGAAACACAGGATAGATAAAATAACTCGAAACACATGAAATATTAATGCCATTATAGTGGTTTTCAAATATTTTGATTTGACATCTTAAAGCCTGTCATAAGAAGTTACAGTTCATCTGTTAATCAAGCCCCATTTCAGCCTAAAAGTAAACAATAATTACAGTTCAGGTATATGAAATCACACTGAATATTACTACGTGTATATTTATGCCGTGATAACTCCGAAGTTTTTAAAAACCTGAATCAATAACAGGAGATCACACTGTGCCGTAGGATAATATAATCAAGCTTCCACTATGAGAGCTATGAACAATCAGGGAGCCTCTAAATGCCAAAGCTGAAAGCAGCCTTTTATTGTAACTTTATATTCCTTTTGGCTTAGAATTTAAGTCACCATTTTTTCAGTGAAAAGAAACAAACAAATGAAAGCTCCTGAAGTACTATTCACACGTATGAGATTGGCAAAGTCCCGAAAGTCGGATAACATCTGAGATTGGCAAAGTCCCGAAAGTCGGATAACATCTGAGATTGGCAAAGTCCCGAAAGTCGGACAATTCCAAGCACTGGTGAGTACACAGAACAACGGAGATGCCTGTGCATGTGTGGAGTGAGCTGATACAAGCACTCTAAACAACTTCACATCACTTTGCAGAACTTCCTAAAGTGGAAGGATGAGCATGTTCTATAACGCAGTAATTTAATTCCTACCAGTACATCCTAGAGAAATGCTTCACATGTACACCAGAAGTCAATGTTCACAGTTACACTGTTTATAAAAGCAAAATTAAGACAATTCAAAGGTCCACCAATAGGAGAATAAAGTATGGTATAAAGATACAATATATTGTGAAAATCAGCATTCAAAATGGTTAAACTATAGCTTCACACACATTAAATTAAAATTAACAACTCAGGAAACTGATGTTGGCAAGGATGCAGAGAAAGGGGGAAACGTTTGGACCATTGGTGGGCATGCAAACTGGTGCAGCCGCTCTGGAAAACAGCATGGAGATTCCTCAAAAAACTAAAACTAGAACTACCCTACGACCCAGCAATTAGCACTACTAGGTATTTACCCAAAGGATACAAAAATGCTGATTCGAAGGGGCACACGCACCCCAACGTTTATAGCAGCACTACTGACAACAGCCAAAGTATGGAAAGAGCCCAATGTCCATCCACTGATGAATGAATGATGATAAAGATGTGGTATACGTATACAATGGAATACTGCTTGGCAGTGAAAAATAGTGACATCTTGTCATTTACAACAAAGTGTATGCAACTAGAGTATATTATGCTAAGTGAAATAAGTCAGAGAGAGACAAGTATCATAGGATTTCACTCATATGTGGAATTTAAAAAACAAAACAGATGAACATAGGAGACAGGAAAAAAATTAGGTAAAAAGACGAGGAAGGAAAAACATAAGAGACTCTTAAATACAGAGAACAAACTGAGGGCTGCTGGAGGGGAGGTGGGTGGGGGAATGGGCTAAATGGGGGATGGGTATTAAGGAGGACCCTTGTTGGGATGAGCACTGGGTGCTGTATGTAAGTGACGAATCACTAAACTCTACTCCTGAAATGAATACTACACTGTGTGTTAACTATTGTGAATTTAAATTTAAAAAAAAAAAAAAAAAAAAAAAGGTTGAACTATAGCTTCACACCTATTAGAATGAAATCCAAAATCATAATGCTGGGTGAAATAAAGGCAAGAATATGCAGAATACATATAATCTGATATCATTTCTATACAGCCCAAACATTAAAGTCAATTGGTTTAAAGTCAACCACGTTAACAGTGGTTACCTTCGGGAGAGAACAGAGAGATACGAGACTAAAGAGCAGTACGAGGAGCACTGACGATGTTCTAGATGGTGAATTCACAGGTGTTAACCGTCTTCATACTTGATATTTACACCCTGTGTGTTTGTACGTTTGGAATATTTCACTTTTAAAAAGCATACACTTTTTAAAGACCCAATTCACTCAAACCACACTTAGCAAATACAGAGCACCCAGAACTAAATAATGACAATGTACTATTTCCTCTTCAAAAACCATCTCTCTATATATCACACTTAAGTGTTTCATTCCTCTAGATTGACGCAAAGTGTAAGAGTTTACAATGTACACTTTTCAGAAAAATAATTGATTTTATTATTATAAACATGTAGATCACTTACATATAGCCATTTTCCTGGACAAGTAATTAATACTGTTTTCCAATGCATGTACCCTTTCCTGTCTTCTCCCTAACAGTGGCACATAAAAGAAATTTCTTCCTCTTTTTGTAATTCTTACTTTGGGTTTTAAGCAATGAGAGTGGAAATCAGTTATCATTCAAATAAAGACGCTTGCCAAACTGTCTACCCATTGCTTCTTGTGAGTCTTTCCAAATAACTTTGTGGGAATATTGCTCAGCATTTTTAATACAATCCTTTACCTGGGCCCGATTCCAAAATGTACAACTGGAAAATCCATTTAACTACACTTAACACAACCTTAATCAACTAAGTGTATTACAGATAATTTTAGTTAAAAGCAGACACGCTCAGATATCCTTCAAAAATGCACAAGAATGTCTCCTGAAAATGCATTTATTTAAGTGGAAAATAAAAACGAGAAACAAATTTTACATTTACAATCATACCTAAGAATAAATGTAAGAAGAGAGGTACAAGAGGTACTCAGAACAATAAACATTATTGACTGAAATTACAGAAGGCCTAAGTAAATGTTGAAAGAGCATGATTATGGGTTGGAGACTCACCCATATAGGTGCCAATTCTCCTCAATTTTTCTATAAATTCAATGCAATCCTAATCAAAATCTTCCCAGGTTTCGGTGTGTGTTATGAATGCAATTTCACAATCTGATTCTAAAACTTAAATTGACAAAGAGTTAAGAATAGCTAAGACATTCTTGAAAAACAGAAAGTAGGAGGGCTTCCCCAACAGCAAGATATATTATAAAGTCATCATAATTGAGTGAGGTGTTAGAGCAGGCAAAGACAAATTCACGTAGGAGCTATACCCCAGATAGATAACAGGGCACATTTCTGCTTACAGAAGAATGCCAGTTAATATCTGCACAACAAATGGTAGAATCTGAATGATCACCGTTACACAATGACTGGTGAAACAACCGATGTTGGCCAACGGTCACCACTGGGTGCTAACGTCTAAGGCGAAAGGTGAGGAATCAGATTGACGGCACCCGGAACCGTGTGAAAGATACTGCAAAGATAACGTGTGTCTTTCGCTGGGAGGCAACATATAGTACGGCTCCCTTGAGGAGACACCACTGTCAATAACACAGTCTACATCTGATCAAGCCCCTCGTTCTAACTACTAGGGGCTGGAATACCAAGAGTTCAGAACATGTGAAACTTGAGCACAAGTAATTTGGCCTCTTCAATAAATAAAGAGGAAAAGAAGAGAGAAAGAGAGAGGGAGACAGAGAGACAAGGAAGGCAGACTTTTAAAAGAGATTTAAGCAATTTCTCAATCAAATGCAAGGTACGGATACTACTTGGCTACTGATTCAAATAAACCAACTGTTTACCACCATCACCACAAGAAAACATTTGTGAAGCTACAGGTAAGTTTCACTGTGACTAGTTATTTGAACATACTAAGGAACTGCTGTGAAATTTTTTGGTGTGATACTAGTACTATGGTTATTGGTTTCATTTTATCTTATTTTTTAAGGTTTATTTATTTTTGAGAGAGAGAGAGAGAGAGAGAGAGCATGAGCAGGGGAGGGACAGACAGAGAGGGAGACACAGAATCCAAAACAGGCTCCAGGCCTTGAGCTGTCAGCACAGAGCCCGATGCGGGGCTCGAACTCACAAACCGTGATATCATGACCTAAGCCAAAGTCAGATGCTTATCCAACTAAGCCACCCAGGTGCCCCTAGTACTACAGTTATTGTTAAGGAATCCTTTGTATAAATGTATACTGAAATTATTTATATCAAATAAGATATGATATTTAGGACTGACTTTAAAATAATCCAATAGAGCAAGGTTAGGAAAGGTTGGGGGTACAGAGGAATCAAGATTAGATATGTCTTGATATTTGTTGAGGGTGACGTGTACGTGTGTGTTCATTATATACCACACTTACTACTTTTCTATACATCTAAAAAATAAAAAAATTAAGACAATAAAGACACCAGCTAGTAAATATCTTTACAATACATATATACATATACACACACACATACATATATGTATACATGTATATGTAGTACATAAAACAAGGATTAATATTCAGAATTGTTTTAAAACTGCAAATCAAAGGAAAAGGGGAGACAAAAAAGAAATGGCTGGGACTTCGCAAAAGAAGAAATACAGCTAAAATGAATGAATAAAAAAATGAACAATCATATAAGATGTTCAACATGATTACTAGTAAGAGAGAGGTAATTAAAATCACAAGTCATAGCTTAGCATTAAGGGCCATAGCCAAGCATTAAGGCCCTTTAATAAATTTAGCGCCGCTGAATTAATTTAGCACCAGCATTAAGGGGCTGGAGTGACAAGACCTCACACACACTGCTGGTGGGAATGAAAACTAGTACAAGAAACATAGAAAACAATCTCCTATATTATCTTCAAATTGCATCTAGTTTGCCAATCTAGGATAGGATGTGCGTGAAAGCATTCACATCCTATGACTCAGCAAGCCCGGTCGTAGTTGTATGGAGAAAGTCTCTCACGTGAGTACGGGGAAGACGTGTACAAGAACGTACAAAACCGATAAATCGAATTGAGCGAACAAGAGCCACACACAACACAGACATATCTCAAAACTTGTATTATGCAAAGGAAACAAATACAACCTTACAGTATGATTCTATTACATAAAGTTTCAAAACGAGCAAAATCTAAGCAAAATATTGTTTAGAAATATATACATAGGTGGTACACAATGAAGAAGAACAATGGTTAACACAGAGTCGGGGAAAAAGTCAGGGTGAGGGGAGGAATAAAGATATTATTGCAGAGGCTTACATAAAGGTTTCTGAAGAACCGGTCAGTAATCTTTTATTTCTTCCTGTATGATGGGTGCTTATTCTGTTGTTACTCTTTAGAAAGACCCAGCATGGTCACCTGGGGGGCTCAGTCAGTTAAGCGTCTGACTTCAGCTCAGGTCACCATCTCACGGTCTGTGGGCTCGAGCCCCACGTCGGGCTCTGTGCTGACAGTTCGAGCCTGGAGCCTGCTTTCAGATTCTGCGTCTCCCTCGCTCTCTGCCCCTCCCCTGCTCATGTTCGTTCTCTCTCTCTCTCTCTCTCTCTCTCTCTCAAAAATAAATAAACATTAAAAAAAAACAAAAAGGCAGCATGGTGAGGAGATTAATGTACATATTCAACCAGACTGATTGGGTTGGCGAGAGGATTAAACGAGCTGAGATACGCAACAGCGCCTCACACTTAGCGTCACTCAGGTGTTCCCCGCCTTTCGAAAATTCACATCACGCCGCTTCTCTTTCACAAAAGGCCTGCATCAGTACGTGCCTCTGCTAACCGCAAGATATCTAAAGAGGCTTTTTGCTTTTACGAAAAAAGGTGAAGTGAAAAGCATGCTCGGCATCCATTCTGCAGGAGGCCATCAGAGACGCGGCACAGACCGCTGCAGCCAGCGCGGCCCCACCTCACCCCTTCCCCAGCAACCACACTCAGTATCGGCCGCCGTCGCTTTGCACCGTGCCTGTGAGCATCTGTGTTTTATCTCGATTGGTTTTGTGCGTCTGTTAGTAAGACATGTCTAAGGTATCAGACAGGCCTAAGAGAGGAGATTCTCGGGTCTGGGGATGCTAAAAATTTTTCCACATAAATTAATGGTAATTGCTTCTTTGTTTTACACCATTTCAGCTAATGAAAGGTATGACAGGAACGCTCTGCTCTCGGAGGAGGGAAGGGACGCGTACAGGTGTTAGTTATTAAATAAACTGGACACGTGTGTTCATTTTACGATTTAAAACTGAGAACAAAAGAAAATGATAAAAATCTGAAGGTGAAACTAACAAAAAGAATCAACAGTATTCTCTATGCACTGCTGAGCACTGATGCAGCAGTTACGCTGACGATCGCATCTGCTGACTTAGACATGGCAAACGATCCTTGTAGCAGGAGTCCCCTCTGCAATGAGCCACGGGCCACTTCCAAGGCGGTTTTCTCTTGTTTTTGAAGAGCATTTTGGAAAGAATCCAAAGCGAGGCCTTGCTTAATTTAATTAAAAATTGTATAATATCTTGTCATTTCATTGCATTAAGTAAGAGCTTTCAAAAACACAAAGGAAAGGTTTAGATTTAGGCCCTAGTGCTTCCCCGAAGAAGCAGAAAGCTTTACAAAACATTTAGCAAAATAAAACTATTCTTAATGAAGTGAGGTGTAAAACTGAGAATGGAAAATTGTAATGAGATTATTCAAGGACCATGATTACCTCATGATTGTGAGTTTACATAGTTGTATATAACCATGTAAACACTCAAGTTCATTTTTAAAACCCTTTGTAAGTAGTGTATTTATTTCAATCAAGACAATATTTCCAAATCATCCTACCTTGAATATAAGAATTTTTATGAAATTATTTTCTCCCTAAATCCAAGCTTAAAGTTAATAATTGTGGCACTATTATAGTAAAAACCGGAAGCATCTAAAAGATATAACTGTGTCTGTATGAGTACATACAGTAGATTATACAAATGTTTGCATACATACAGAAGAGTCTGGAAGAATACACATAAATTGCCAGTAGGTCGGTTCCATCTGGATAGTGTGGAACAAGTGCAGTCCCACTTACACACTGCAGCAGTTTGATTTTTTTTACAATGAATACGCATTATTTTGTTTTAGATTACTAGCATGCTTTCCTTAAAACTAGCTGTTATCGGTGAATTACAAAGGTAAAATATATTCATGGTAAAGAACAGACGCGCAAAGACAAAAACAAAAATCATCCCTAAATGCATCAATAGGAGATAACCACGGATCACATAAGAGACCATTCATACCTTTGTAAGGTGTCCCCACAGTTGTTGCATATACATTCTTTTCATATTTCTTCAAACGGTCTTCTAAATTGTGAATCTGAAAGTAACAAATACTCAAATTGTATCATAAGATTCACACAGAAACCATATGTAAAAAAAAGGGCTTCTGTAGGCACTAGGTTCTTTAATACTGAAGACAGAATACAGGCAAATACAATTAATACGGATGGTTTCTTAGATATGGCACCAAAAGCCATATCTACATCAAACAAAAGAGAAACATATCTACAACATATCTACAACATACAACATAGAGAAACATATCTACAACAACAAAAGGGAAAATATACAAAATGACCTTTATCAAAAGTAAAACTTTTGTGCCTCAAAGGATATTATCAAGGAACTCAAAAGAGAACCCACAAAATGGAGAAAACACTTGCAAATCACATACCCGATAAGGGACTTGTATCTAGCATGCAAGTGTGAAGCGTACAACTAAACACGAAACCAAATAACCCAACTAAAAAATGAGCAAAGGACTTGAACAGACATTGTTCCAGATAAGACATGCAAATGGCCAACAAGCAGATAATAAGATGCTCAACATCATCAGTCATTAGGAAAATGCAAATGAAAACCATAATGAGAAACCACCTCATACCAACTACCATGGCTATATCCAAAACACTTGTTGGTGAGGATGTGGAAAAACTGGAATCCTTATAACTTTGTTGGTGTGAACATAAAATGGTGCCGCCACGTAAAATAGTTTGGCGGTTCATCAAAAAGCGAAACATATAATTACCACATGATCTAGCAATTCCACTCCTGGGTATACATACCCCAAAAAAGTGGAAATAGGTACTCAAACCAAAACTTGTACATAATGTTCCTGATGGCACTATTCGTAATAGCCAAAAGGTAGAAACACCCCAAACATTCATAAACTGACGAATGGATAAACAAAGTACAGTATATCCATATAATGAAATAGTATTCAGCCATAAAAAAGTATCAAGTACTGATACATGCCACAATGATGAATCTTAGAAACATCATGCTAAGCAGAAGAAGCCACATAAGAAAGCTAGGTTTTGGGGCGCCTGGGTGGCTTGGTCGGTTAAGCGTCCGACTTTGGCTCAGGTCATGATCTCACGGTCCATGAGTTCGAGCCCCGCGTCGGGCTCTGTGCTGACAGCTCAGAGCCTGGAGCCTGTTTCAGATGCTGTGTCTCCCTCTCTCTCTGCCCCTCCCCTGTTCATGCTCTGTCTCTCTCTGTCTCAAAAATAAATAAATGTTAAAAAAAAAAAATTAAAAAAAAAAAGAAAGCTAGGTTTTATATGATTATATTTACAAAAGATACTCCTAACAGGCAAATTCACAGACACAGGAGTAGATCAGCGGTTGCCAAAAGGTAACAAGGAATGACTGCTTAATGGGTTAGGAGGTTTTCTGATGGGGTGATGAAGAATTCTGGAACTAGATAATGGTGATTGTTTCACAACACTGTGAATGAACTAAATGTCAATGAACTATGCACTTTGGTTAAGATGGTCAATGTTACGTTATGTGTATTCTGCCACCATAAAAATAACTAATATAAAAATTGCCATGCTAGCAGTTGGAAAATTCGAGGATGCTAAAAGAAGGGAATTTTAAGGCAGCAATCTTGAGAATAGATGAGAAAAGATAAACCACTGGGAAGTAGGAAAAAATTAAGTAGCGTTGGGACTTAGCGTCCATAATTTTTTTAAAAATACTATGAAAATTTTCTATCATACTCAGCCACAGAGAATATAGTACAATTAATGCCCATATGCCCATCCATTACCTGAGTTCAACGATTATCAAGATTTTTGTATGTATGACTTTTTAAGAAAACTGGAAAATCCCCAGAGATGTAGCCTTCAAACAGCCTGCTGACTTGTGTCGTTCTCTCTCCGGAGTTTGGAAAAAAAGACTTCTAAAGATGATGCACCACAGACACACGTACACTGGGATTTTTATGCTTGTGCATCCTTTTAGGCACATATACATAATCCTTTTTAAATCTAATAATTGGACAATATATGGACAAAACTTATTCAAGTAAGACAATTTAGCCACTAGGAAAAAGTAGTAAAAATTGATGTCAAATATATTTTTCCCCCTGATAAAAACAAGAAAATTCCTTTTTTAATTTTTATTAATGTTGATTTATTTTTGAGACACAGAGAGAGAGAGAGAGAGAGAGAGAGAGAGAGAAAGAGTGTGAGCAAGGGAGGGGCACACAGAGAAAGAGGGAGACACGGAATGCAAAGAGGCTCCAGGCTCTGAGCTGTCAGCACAGAGCCTGATGCAGGGCTTGAACTCACAAACTGTGAGATCATGACCTGAGCTGAAGTCAGATGTTTAACCGACTGGGCCACCCAGGTGCCCCAGAAAATTGCTTTTTTAAAAAACTTAAGTTATTACAAATTAAACAAAAATTCTTATCCAAGATGTTAAGCACTGGAAAGAGTAAGATGCAAATGTTCTTGTTTAAATACATGCGATCGATCACAAATTTAAGAGATATCCTCTAGCACATTCGGATTTGGGAATAAAATTTCCTGTGCAAGACAAAATGGCAAAGCCAACTATTAAATCAGTATGATATCAGGTCTTTTTTAAAAATTAGCTAAATGAGATCCAAGTACATACTAATGTAAATTTTAAGGCAGTCAGTTTCAAACAGAAGGCACCAATTAAACCCGTACCTGTTCTCTGAACTCTTGCTCTTTCAACTTTGAATCACTGATTAGAGTAGTCTTCTGTGCTAGTTGTGTCTGAAAGAACAAAAGTCAGATCTGAAGCGCGTATGAATTTCATCACCGCCTGAATATACTACTATATTGCTTCGTAAAATTTTCCTTGCTAAAACAGTTACCTTTATGTTTTAACTTAAAACACAAAATACTCCTGAATACAATACACAATACAATATACAATATACTGCCTTCAGTCAAATTCAATGAAGAACTAGTCTTACCTGTAACTCCATAATTGTTACCTGAAAATGGAAAAGAAAAAAAATGAGTGGATACTACACTAAAATCTGTAGGAAACAATAAAATAGAATAATAGGAAATAACTAGAAAATAAAAACTTAGTCTTTTGGAAGTGATAAGATTTGAGATGAGACAACTTTAAATATTTGCTTTTAACCTGGTCTATTTTGTTACACAAACTATTGTAGTGTGGATACACACCAACACAGGTAAACACAAAGAAAAAGTACTGGAAATTCACTCACCAAACTCCTAACAATGATTACTACTTGGCAAGGACAGGTGCCCACCAGAGGAGGCTCATTCTATATACTTACGTATTATCTCTTTTATAACAAGAATATATTCATTTATTATTTCTATGATTCAAAAAAATTAAACATATTAACATCTAGTTAAAGCATATCGGCCCCTTAGGGAAACTTCTAAAGGACAATTTCTGGAAATCCACTCGAAGCTATAATTACAAACTATTTTTCATTGAACTCAACACTGATACGTAACTCACTGTCTCCCAGAAGCATCAAAGATGCTCAAGAAAGGATAAAAACTCATGAAGAATAAAACAAAACATTTTTTAGCATAGAAATAATAATTAAGGATTTTTTAAATGTTTATGTAATTTTGAGAGAGAGCAGGGGAGGGGAAGAGAGAAAGAGAGAGAGAGAGAGAGAGAGAGAGAGAGAGAGAGAGAGAGAGAAAGAGACTGAGGATCTGAAGTGGGTCCGCTCTGTCAGCAGAGAGTCCGACACGGAACTCACAAACCGCGAGATCACGACCTGAGCCAAAGTCAGATGCTTAACCAACTGAGCCACCCAGCCGCCCCAATTTCTCTCCCCTTTCTTTTGACACAAGGTAAAGGACTCAGGAGACCTTGTGAATATTAATTTCATGTTTCAATACTGGAAGGCATCCCAACACAGGTCAAAGTAACACTACATGCAACGATGCTTATTCTGATACTAAGGAAAGAACACGTAGTGAAGTACATGTACTCTCCTCAGAGAATTAATGTTTAACAGCACCTGGTCTATTCAAATCGTGACCAGATGGCAAAAACCAAAAACAGGAAAACTAACTTGCAACTATTAAAGAAATAGAGAAATAGTCCAGTAAACCTGCTGGGTGCTAACTGCTAAGATATATGCACAAGTAGCGCAGCACAGCAGAGCCCCTTATAAAGGCTTCTCCTCTCCATCTGGAAGAAGTGATCCAGGCAACGGGTTGTCCAGAAAATTGCTCCCTGGTAACTGACATTCTATAATGAATCCTCTACAGCTCTCGACGAGGAGGTCACGAACCTCATGGCCTCAGGCCGGTACCCTGTCCGGCGTCTCGAACTGGGGCCCACAAGCCCTATCGGCGTGCATTTGCTGGGGTGCAGACTGTGAAAGGCAGCCACACGGCAAACATGGCCTATCTTCATAGCATCGATTATACGGCTGGAATTCTAAAAATGCCTAGTTATGTACTGCCAGGTAGCTCTGAATCCAGTCCCATTTTCCAAAATAATCCCACTACATTTGCCTCTAGTCCATTAACCAAGGAGAAAAACAGAAATTGTTTTTCTTACTGATAAATAACCAAAAACAATTTATGTGACTACAAGTAAGGATGTATTATAGAATATAAAATCTATATGAATATTTAGCACAGAATATAAAAATTCAAAATTATCATATTTTCAGTGTGCCTGGATGACTCAGCCAGTTGGGCGTCCGACTTCGGCTCAGGTCACGGTCTCATGCTCGTGAGAGTCCCCGCGTCGGACTCTGTGCCGACACCTCGGAGCCTGGAGCCTGCTTCGGATTCTGTGTCTCTGGCTCCCTCTGCCCCTCCCCCACTCATGCTCTGTCTCTCAAAAATAAATAAAAACATTACGAACTTTTTTTTAATTATCCAATTTTCTATGGACGCTTTTTGCCTAAGCCCCTGGGCCATGAGGTTCACTTTCCGCTGTATTCTTTCTTTCTAAGGAAAAGACTAAGAAGCATTGCTGTAACAGAAATGTCCAGGGGCGCCTGGGTGGCTCAGTCGGCTGAGCATCCGACTTCGGCTCAGGTCATAATCTCGCGGTTCGTGAGTTCAAGCCCTGCGTCGGGCTCCGTGCTGACAGCTGGGAGCCTGGATCCTGCTTCGGATTCTGTGTCTCCCTCTCTCTCTGCCCCTTTCCTGCTCACACTCGATCTCTCTCTCTCTCTCAAAATAAATAAATAAATATTTTTTTTAAAAATTAGAAAAAAGAAATGTCCAGGCTCAAAATGCCTGGGTGGCTCAGTTGGTCGAGCGTCTGACTTTTTTTGGCTCAGGTCATGATCTCACGGTTCAGGAGATCGAGCCCCGTGTTAGGCTCTGCACTGACAGTGCAGAGATTCTCTCTCTGTCTCTCTCTCTCTGCCCCTCTCCCACTCGTGTGCACACACACACTCTCTAAATAAATAAATAAACATTTAAAAAAAAAAAGAAATGTCTAGGCTCTGAAGTCTGGCAGATAAGGTTTAAATTCCCAACATAACATTTATAGCGTGAGCTTGGACACTTTATTTAACCTCTATGAACCTTGGTTTCACTGCCTATAAAACAGAGGCAAAAACCTCTCTCCTCAAGGTTTTGGGTAGGATTAAATGAGGTAGGTATGCATGTTAGCAGGCAAGTCAAATGACAGAAATGACAGTGTCTTTAACAAACAGCAGCAAAGACCAGTTCCCCTCACTTTATCATTGCTAGGATTCTCCTCCTGATGCAGCCTTTGCTGGTATTTATTCTGTAGCTCCTCGAGTTGAGTCTGGAGGTCCATTACTTTAGCAGTCATTTCCTCTTCACGAGCCTTTAGGATAAAGACAAACAGACAAGTGTTAATTAACATATCAAAAAGAACATCATAGAGAGGCAACGCAGTATATGGAAAACCACCTCTGAAGGAGAAACAAATACGTAAACAGTTTGGAGGCACAAACCACTGTTTCTATGATCAGTCATGACTATGCTCTACACACCTTCTTTCATATCCCACTTTAAACACCATGCTCACCATTCCTACGATATCACTGTTCCCTCTCACTCCCTCTGTCCCCACCCCATAAAGCCCATTGAGCAGTGTCTTTCCCCTGAAGCTAGGGCTCTCAGGTTTGAACAACCAGCAGGTGTTCGCCAGGTGGTGACAGAACTCGGACACAGGGCCTGTGTGTTAGGACTCTGCCCTTTTCCACATTAGGATTTGATTTCCAGAAAATACCCGTTCACATAAGTGAGGAGAGGGGCGCCTCAGTGGCACAGGCGGTTAAGCGTCCAACTCTTGCTCTTGGCTCAGGTCACGATCTCATGGTTTTGGAGTTCGAGTCGCGAGCTGGGCTCTGTGCTGACAGTGTGGAGTCTGCTTGGGATTCTCTCACTCTCTCTGCCCTGCCCCTCCCCTGCTCATGCTGTCTCCCTTTGTCTCTCTCAAAATAAATAAATAAACTTATTTATGATGGTGTGGAGCCTGCTTCAGATTCTGTCTCTCCTCCTCTCTGCCCTCCACTTGTGCTTGTTCTCTCTCTCTCAAATAAATAAACTTAAAAAAAATTATAAACTAGTACTTTTAGGCACAGCAGTGCTCAACCAGCTAGTAACGTACTGATCACAAGAAGTTGTGCAGGCCTTCCCCAACCCTTTGGAAAAGCCGTGAAAATCAAGAAATGATTCTTTGTCCTGGTTCAGTACACCTGCACATCTATACATGTGCCTCCCAACAACACCAGTGGTTCTCTGGGCTAAAATGTTCAACTAAAGTCTATGTAAAAAAAAAAAAATTAAAAAAAATAAGTTATTGTCCAGTGTATTAGTAGCCATGCAATGTCTCCATTTGCCCCAAACTTAACAAAAAACAAAAACAAAAACAAACAAACAACAAAAAAAAAAACAAAGCTGAAAAAGTATATGTGACTTATCGGTCCAAAACTCCTACCTAGAAAATGTGGTATTCAAATCATTCTCTCTTCTGCTTTGATTACCTTGTAAAGGCTATTGCCCATTCTAGATTTCTTCATTTGTCTTGATAACTGCCCTGACTTATCATACAGAGCAGTCCAGACCTCTTCTTGCTCTTATAAATCTTGCAATAACCTTTGTGCTGAAAGAACATTTGGAATTGGAATATTGATCAGATTTGAGTAATGAAGACAGGACAAGTGTTTGCTGAGTAAGAAGCTAAACAGGAAAAGCAGCAACCAACGGGTATGTGATGTAACAGATGCTGACTGGACAGGACCATCATCCCCCAAAACAAACAAAAGTAAACAGGCCCCTGGCACAAAAGAAGGCAACGAACCACGGGGACACTTGGAAAATTTACTTTTAAATGCCACTTGTCACGAAACAGACCAACTGAGAAAGACTGAACCCCTTCCGGCAACATAAGCAGGGCCATCTGGTAACCAGCCTCCTCAGACATCTCCCCACTGAGGCTCGCTTGAACCTAGCCTCCACCCCTAAAACACCAGCAACCACAAACTCTTGTCAATGTTATTGCCCACGGTCTTGGTTTACTGTTTTTATTCTACCACGGCATATCCTGTGTGGACGTCTATGTCAATGTGGTTTAGGCACCTTTGAAAGGATCACCTCTACAGCTACTTATTCAGTTGGGCTCAGGTTTTAATACGACAATCAGCGATGTCTGACATTTCCTGGGACAGTTGTGGGACACCAATCTACAGTAAACCCTCTAAGAATTAGGAGAAGAATCCCTTCTGTATTATTTTGTACTTTAAGAAACAATTTTGTAACTTCCTTTATAAAAGTATCCTAGTCTCTTGGAGGACGAAAAAAAAGTACTGTTTACTTCAAAGTAAAAACAGTAAAGAAAACTCATTAAATTCAATGTTAACGCGCACCATGGAAATTGTTTGAAAGTCTGGTTATTACACCAAAGCCAAATCACTAAAATGCAGCCCATGTCAAAAGGAAACCAGTTTTGTATCATGTAGCCATGATACAAAACTTCCTCCCAGTGGGATTGGTTGGAGTTGGGACCAGGCTATTACTTAAGCTCACTTATGTGAGTACTCCGTTGTTCCTTGAAGATGTCACCAGTCCCTCTTCCCAAACGAATTCTTGCCTGCCGTACCACGTGCCTCCTCTTTCGAATTCACCAAGTATCTGGTCTGTGCCAAGTACATAGCTAGGTCCTCAAGACTAGAGATGATAGATAAAACCCCTCCCCACCAAATGCTTGTAATCTAGGAGAAAGGACAGATACATTACTATTTTCCTACACACATTATGTATGTATGAAAAAAGTTACATGTTATAAGTGAAGTGATGGATATAGATGAGTACCAAAAGAACACAGATGCAATTAATTCTATTTAAGGAGTTCAAAAAAAAAAACTGTAAGGGAAAACAGTATGATGCAAAAAAAGAAAAAAAATTCAAAAAGCAAACTTTTGGTAGAAAAAGGAAAAAATAAGAACGTATTTCATTTTTGTTTCTGTTTACATAAGAAAACACTGGAATATTATTACAGAAACTAATCATTGACTTCTGGTTCAACATGGTGACATAGGAAGGTTCTGAACTCACCTCCTCCCACAGACACAGTGTCTCCAACTACATATGAAACAATTTCCTCTTAAAAAAAACAAAACAAGAAATAAAAGCCTGGCTGAGTGATGGCCACACATCAGGCAAAGAGGGGGAAAAAACACACTGAAGAGGGCAGGAGAGGCTAAGATACAACCTTGCTAAACCCCATCCCCAGTGTTACAACCAACAACTGGGAGGAAACTCAAAACCCAGAACTTCTCCCTGAGGACTGAAGGGTTTGAAACCCACACTGGGAATCCCAACTTTTAAGACATATACTTCAGAGACAAGCCCCCAATACATCTAACTTTGAAAACCAACAGGGCTCACATCCTGAGACCCACAAACTGTAGTGATCTGAGTAACCATTCTTAAAGGGCTCACCAAGGTGCCTGGACTCACCCACCCCGGGGCCCAGCTCACAGGTAGCCAACTGCACCCAGACTTCAAGTGAAGGGGACGCACTTGCTTACATTAAAGCATCTGCCTGAAGGGCAGACATCTAATTTAACACACACAACTAGGAGGCCACAGAACACTCTCCAGGGACACAGACCGGCGGATGCTATTTTTGCATGCTCCCTTTGACACGTTCCAGAGCACCAGTATCTCCCAGAAGGTAGCTTTTACATGCATCTGGTGCCTGGATTTTTGCAGCTGCCAAGGTAGGTAGGGGACACCTCCTGATCACATTGCTCTGGAGGTCAGGGGAGCTTGTGTGCCTAGTCTCATGAGACTGTCATAATCAATGTCACCCAGAAAGGAACCCCATCTGGGGTCCCAATTTTTACAGCTGCTGCCAGGGAACACTGCTACGTTTCCTGGCTCTAGTGGACATTGGTCATGGATCCTGCATAAATGTACAGGACAAAGGTCTTAGACAGCTACCACCCCAAGGGCAAAGCAAGAGGCAACAGACGCAGGAGTTCAGAGTTTCTGTGAAGGAGGCCTATTGGCTAATCACCATGACAGTGGCCTAAGGAGAAGGCTTCTGCTGAAACAAGCATGTGAGGACAGAATGTAATCTTTTCCTTGGGCCATCTTCGAGCGCACCCTCTGCCACCATCCAGAGCACCTGTCTCCTGAATGAGACGCGTCTGGTCCCCTGGTTCTTGCCACTACTGCCCACGGGACACCCCTTGATCACCAGGCCCTGGTGGCTGGGACGGCTTGCATTTCTGGACCCCATGGGACTATGGCAACTGGAGAGCCGGTTCTTCGCAGACTGCCACCCCCCGGGCGCTGCGCAGAGAGCGGACTGAAGTACACCCTGAAATCTTACTGTGAAGGAGGCCTCTTTGCTTGTCCCGGAGCTTTGGCCCGAAGGGCAGGCTTCAGGTTTGGCTCACATTTTGTGGCCAGTGGAGCTGCTCTCAAGGAACACAGGCTGTGCATGTCATTAGGGGGCTCTCCCCGCCTCTGCCGTGCTCCAGCTTACCAGTATCACCCAGAAAAGAGCTTATAAATTCATTTGGAGCCCTGAGTTTTGGGACTGCCACCCAGGGTACCTACCCAGATTGCCTACCTCTGGTGGCCAGCAGGACTCACACTTGCTTACAGTCCCACAGGACTGTGTACATTTGCCTACGGTTAAAAGCTGATACCTGAGGGCCGGGCTTCCAGTCAGCATGAATCTAGGCGCTGAGATCCTCCCTTCTGAAATACTGACAGGTGGCCGCACTTCCTCAACTACTGGGAACCATTAAAAAATATAACAGGCTGCTCGGACAAGCACAAAGGATTAAGAGAAAACCAACAACTCAGGCAGGGCTGAATAGTAAGATTCATCTCCTACATGAGGCCACTCCTTCAAGACTGAGAGGGGTGGTTGTTTCATCTACTGTACAATCACTTATCAAGCTAGTTTACAGTTAAAAGACAAAAATAGTAAAAATAATTATGGTTATAATAATGAATAAAGATAAAAAGAAGACGTAGAACGAGGGGCACCTGGATGGCTCAGTTGGTTAAGCATCTGACTTCAGCTCAGGTCATGATCTCATGGTTTGTGAGTTCAAGTCCCACATGGGGCTTGCTGCTGTCAGTGCAGAGTCTGCTTCAGATCCCCTGTCTCTCTCTCTCTCTCTCTGCTCCTCCCCTGCTTGTGCTCTCTCTCTCTCTCTCTCTCTCTCAAAAGTAAATAAACACTATTAAAAAAAATGTAGAATGTAACATCGAAAACAAAAATGTCACAGAGTGATTATAATGCTGGGCTTTACAATAGAATCAAGCTTACATTATCGACTTAAAATACTGTTATAAGTTGTTTTATGTAAGCCTCATGGTAATCACGAAGCAAAAACTATAGTAAATACACAAAAGAGAAATATAAACATACGGCCAAAGAAAGTCATCAAACCATAAAGAAAGAGAAGAGGAAAATCAGCATGGAACAGAGAGGACTACAAAAACAGCCAGAAAACAATGAACAAAATGGCAATAAGCATATACTTATCAAGAATTACTTTAAGTGTAAATGGACTAAATTTTCCAATCAGAAGACTCAGGATGCCTAAATACATTAAAAACAAGACCCATCCGGGGCATCTGGGTGGCTCAGTCGGTTAAGTGACCAACTTCAGCTCAGGTCATGATCTCATGGTTTGTGAGTTCGAGCCCCACAACAGGCTCTGTGCTGACAGCTCACAGTCTGGAGCCTGCTTTGGATTCTGTGTCTCCCTCTCTCTCTGCCCCTCCCCTGCTGATGCTGTCTCTCAAAAATAAATAAACATTAAAAAAATTTTTTTAAAACAAGACCCATCTATATGCTGCCCGCAAGAGACTCGCTTTATTTTTTTTAGTTAATTTGTTTTTGAGAGACAGAGACCAAGTGGGATGGGGGAAGAGAGAGAGAGAGAGACGGAGAATCTCAAGCAGACTCTGCACTGTCAGCACAGATCCCAACGCGGGGCTTGAACTCACTAATTATGAGATCGTGACCTGAGCTGAAATCCAGTCAGATGCTTAACCAACTGAGCTACCCAGGCACCCCTAGAGATTCACTTTAGATGTAAGGATACACGCACCAAAAGTAAAAGGATGAGAAAAGGTATTCCATGCAAACGTAAACAACAACAACAAAAAGCCAGGAGAGAATATCGGACAAAATAAGACTTTAAAACAAAGACTAGGGGCGCCTGGGTGGCGCAGTCGGTTAAGCGTCCGACTTCAGCCAGGTCACGATCTCGCGGTCCGTGAGTTCGAGCCCCGCGTCAGGCTCTGGGCTGATGGCTCGGAGCCTGGAGCCTGTTTCCGATCCTGTGTCTCCCTCTCTCTCTGCCCCTCCCCCGTTCATGCTCTGTCTCTCTCTGTCCCAAAAATAAATAAACTTTAAAAAAAATAAAAAATAAAAAAAAAATAAAACAAAGACTATAAAATCAGAGACAAAGAAGGATGTCACATAGTGAGTGATAAAGGGGTCAGCTCAACAAAAAAGACAAAACTTTTACAAATATTTATGCACCCAACATATGCACACCTAAATATATAAAGCAAATGCTAACAGACCTAAAGGGAGTAATAGACAGTAATACAATAATAGTGGGGGACTGTAAACCCCACTTACATCAATGGATAGATCATCCAGGCATAGACAGATAATCAACAAGGAAATAATGGCCTTAAGTGACATATTACACCAAATGAACTTAATAGAAATATACAGAATACTCCATCCAAAAGCAAGAGAATACACATTCTTCTCTAGTGCACATGGAACATTTTCCAAGATAGGCCATATGTTAGGCCACAAAACAAGTCTTTAATAAAGTTAGAGGATTGAACTCTATCAAGCATCTTTTCCAACCACAACAGTATGAAACTAGAAATTAATTACACAAAGAAAACTAGAAGGCATAGCCCAAGGAATACAGTCCATAATGCTGAAATAGCATTGTATGTTGAGAGATGGTAGTTATACTTATGGTGAGTGTAGCATAACATATAGAGAAGCTGAATCTCTATGTTGTACACCTGAAACTAATGTAACATCATGTGTCAACTGTACCCAAATAAAATTTTTTTAAAAAACACACACAAAGAAAACTGGCAAATTCACAAATATGTAGAGAATAACCACATGCTACTAAACAACCAATGGGTCAAAGTAGAAATCAAAAGAAAAAAAATCTTGAGACAAAAATGGAAATAGAACACACTAAAATTTATGGGATGGCAGCAAAAGCAGTTCTGAGGGAAGTCCATAGTGATAAATACCTACTTCAAGACGCATGAAAATTCTCAAATAAACAACCTAACTTTACATACACCTCAAGGAACTAGAAAAAGACTGAATGAAGCCCAGAGTTAGCAGAAGAAAGGAAATAACACATTGGAGCAGAAATAAATGATCTAAAGACTAAAAACACAATAGAAAATTGATCAATAAAACTAAGAGCTGGTTTCTCTAAAAAGATATACAAAAATGATGAAACTTTATCTACACTCGCCAGGAAAAAAAAAAGAAAGAAAAATCAAATAAATGAAATCAGAAATCAAAGAGAAGTTACAACTGATATCACAGAAATACAAGAATCGTAAGACACTATGAAAAATTCCAAGTTAACAAATTGGACAGCCTGGCAGAAACGGATAAATTCCTAGAAACATATAACCTACCAACACTAAGTCATGATGAAGTAGAAAAATCTGAACAGACCAATTACTGGTAATGAGATTGAATCAGTCATCAAAAACCTCCCAATAAACAAAAGTCCAGGACCAGAAGAATTCACAGGTGAATTGTACTGAACATCAAAGAAGAATTAATACTAATTATTATTTCTTAAACCTCTTCCAGAAAAACAGAAGAAGGAACTTTTCCAAACTCATTTTAAGAGGCCAGCATTACCCTGATACCAAAGCCAGACAAAGACACCATACACTTACACAAAAATTATAGGCCAGTACCCGAATGAGCATAAATGGAAAAATCCTCAACAAAATATTATTAGCAAACCAAATTCAACAATACATTTAAAGGATCACAGGGGTGCCTGGGTGGCGCAGTCGGTTAAGCGTCCGACTTCAGCCAGGTCACGATCTCGCGGTCCGTGAGTTCGAGCCCCGCGTCGGGCTCTGGGCTGATGGCTCAGAGCCTGGAGCCTGTTTCCGATTCTGTGTCTCCCTCTCTCTCTGCCCCTCCCCCGTTCATGCTCTGTCTCTCTCTGTCTCAAAAATAAATAAACGTTAAAAAAAAAAATGAAAAAAATGAAAAAATAAAAAAAATAAAAAAAATAAAGGATCATATACCACGATCAAGTGGGATTTATTCCAGGGATGCAAGGATGCCTCAACATCTGCAAATCCATCAACGTGATACACATGAACAAAATGAAGGCTAGAAATCATATGGTTATCTCAAGAGATGACAAAAAAGCATTCGACAAAATTCAACATCCATTTGTAATAAAAACTCTCAACAAAGTGGGTACAGAAGGAATGTACCTCAACATAATAAAGGCCAAACATGACAAGTCCATAGCTAACATCATACTTAATGGTGAAAAGCCGAAAGCTTTTCCTCTAAGATCAGGAACAAGACAAGGATGGCCACTCTCACTACTTTTATTCAACACAGTATTGAAAGTCCCAACCAGGGAAATTAGGCAAGAAAAATAACTAAAAGGCACCCAAACTGGAAAGGAGGAAAGGAAGACGTAAAACTGTCACCATTTGCAGGTTACGTATTACACACAGAAGATCCTAAAGACCCCACCAAAAACCTGTTAGAACCAAAAAATGAATCAGGTTGTGGGGCACAAAATCAATACACGAAAATCTGTTGCATTTCTAGACACTGATAAATAAACTATCAGGAAGAAAATTAATAACACAATCCCACTTACAATTGCATCAAAAAGAATAAAACATGTAGGCACAAATTTAACCAAGGAAGTAGAAGACCTGTGCTCTGAAAACTAAGAGACACTGACGAAAGACACTGAAACATACATAAACAAAGGTAAAGAAATTCTGTGTTTACGGACTGGAAGAAGTAATATTGTGAAATGTCCACACTACTCAAAGCAATCTACAAATTCAAGGTTATCTCTATTAAAATCCCAATGGCATTTTTCACAGACCTAGAACAAATAAATTTAAAATTTGTACGGAACCATAAAAGACCCCAAATAGCCAAAGCAATTGTGGGAAAGAAGAACGAAGCAGGCAGCATCTCGTCCCCTCATTTCAAACTATATTGTAAAGCCATAGTAATTAAAACAGTATAGTACTGGCATAAAAACAGACACGGAGCTCAACGGACAAGGACAGAGCCAAGAAATAAACCTATGCACAGATGGTCAATTAATTTACAACAAAGGAGCCAAAAACATACAACAGAGGAAAGGCTAGTCTCTTCAATAAGTTGGGTCAGGAAAACTGGACAGCCACGTGCAAAAGCCTGAAACTGGACTGCCATCTTATACCATACAAAAAATTAACTCAAAATGGAGTAAAAAACTTGAATGTAAGACCTAAAAACATAAAACTCCTAGAAGAGAACATAGGCAGTAAGGTCTTGGTGACAATTTTTTAATCTGACACCAAAAGCAAATCAACAATCACAAAAGTAAACCAGTGGCACTACATCAAACTAAAAGGATTCTGGACAGTGAAGGAAACCGTCAAGAAAATGGAAAGGCAACCTACTAAATGAGAGAAAATATGTGATCTGATATGTTGATAAGGGCTAATATGTGATAAGGGGCTACTATACAAAATATATAAGGAATTCATATAACTCAACAGCAAAAAGAAAAAAAATCCAATTAAAAAATGGGCAGAATACTCATTTTTTCCCAAAGATATGCAGATGGCCAATAGGTCCATGAGAAGATGCTTTCCATCATTAATCATCAGAAAAATGCACATCAAAACCAAAATGAAATATCCACTAACAGATGTTAGAATGACTATTATCTTAAAAACAAAAACACTAGAAATAACAAACGTCGGTGAGGATGTGGAGAAAAGGGAGCCCATGTGCACTGCTGGTGGGAATGTAAACTGGTGCAGCCACTATAGAAAATAATGTGGAGGCTCCTTGAAACATTAAAAATAGAACCACCATACAATCCAGCAATTCCACTTCTGGGTATTTATCCAAAGAAAGCAAAAACATAAGCTCAAAAAGATGTAAGTACCCCCATGTTCACTGCAGCATTATTTACAATAGCCAAGATATGGAAATAACGTAAGTGTCCATAAAAAACTGAATGGATAAAGAAATTGTAATACACAAACACACACACACGAATATCATTCAGCCATAAAAAAAGAATGAAAACTTGCTATTTGTGACAACACGGATGGACTTGAGAACATTATGCCAGTGAAAGGAGTCAGAGAAAGACAAATACCATAATGATCTTGCTCGTATGTGAAATCTAAAAATAAGTAAGTAAAAATTTAAAACCAAACTCGTAGATACAGAGAACAGATTGGTGGCTGCCAGAGGTAGGGTGGGGCGGGGTGGGGGAGGGGTGGGAGGGTGGTGGTGATGACTGGGAAAAACGGATGAACTGTTTTTGTTTGGGCTTTTTTACTTAACTAAATTTAAAAAAGAAAAGAAAAGAAAAGAACAGTGAGGTGTCTGGGTGGCTCAGTCAGTTAAGCATCCCACCCGTATTCAGTTCAGGTCATGATCTCACGGTTCGTGGGTTCCAGCCCCACGTCGGTCTCTGCACTGTTAGCGTAGAGCCCGCTTGGGATTCTCTCTCTCTGCCCTTCCTCCAGTTGCTCGCTCTCCCTCTCAAAAATAAAGTTAAAAAATAAACTTAAAAAAATAAAGAAAAGAATGGTTACCTGTGGAGAGAGAAGGGGGCCAGATATATATAGAATACAGAGAACAGGCATACGCTTTCATTATAGACCATTTTCTCACTATACTTTTTTATGTTATTTGATCCTTAAACTGTGTGCAAAGATGGACTCAGATTTTTTTTCTAAGTAAAAGTTAAATTTAAAGCTTATTTTTTTAAAACCAAAATTTGACAGATGGCAACAGCTGCACCAATTCGCAAAGCTTGAGAAAGTGGTCTTCAGGCACACAGAAAAGCATGCCCAAAGGTAAAATATGGAGAAGAACAAGCCTACGTTGAGCTCATCTATGACACAGGCAGAAATGGAGGAGGTATCACTGGGACAACGGGAAGCCATCGGAGGTACTTAGGAAGTGGTATGATCACATCCTCATTCCAAAATAGAAAAGAACTCTGACAAGAAGAGATGAGTAGCTTAGAAAAAAGACCAGACCACATGAAAGATGGCGGCCAGACTGTGGCAACAGCAGCGGGGTTAGAAACATGCAGTACAGCTCAGTGGGAAGCCATGTCCTGAGAGTCCTACATGTCAGGTACTGCGTTGCTAGTACACATTTGAAGGGAGACACAGGATTTCTCTGCCTAGTAACTCAGGGAACATAAGTCGAGCACATGCCCTAAAACATGTGGTGATGCATATGTGTGAGGGGCTGAGAAGGACAGAGGTGTGAATCAAGGATGACAAAAGTTCCCAGCATCTTCAAACGCAGCAAGAATAGTAAGAATGTTACCTAAGACAGCAAAGTCAGGAAAATGAAAATGTCTCTGTGCTCTACTTTGCTATCGACAAGTCACAAAACTGTTTTGATGGATGACAAAAATACAGCATTCTACCAGGTCATCATTCGGACACATCAGCAATCTGATTAATAGTTTTTCAGAGGGTGAAAACACACCACTATGTAAGATACACAAATCCCAGGTAAAATTCTGGAAATTTTAAAATGGGAGAATGGTAGAGACTATGACTCAGAATTAAAGGAATATGGTATTTGGTAAGAATTGCCAGGATCTCCCTTAGTAGTATCTGTAACTTTTGAAAAGAAATTCTTCGAGACAGAGTGTGTATTTGGAGTGTTCGGATGGGGACTGCCTATTTATCGCAAAGCAGCCGTGGACCTGGCAGTTGGAAAGTCTGAGGCTACACTGCAGAATGCAGTAGCCACAAGCCGCCCCACTGTGGCCACGAGCACTGGAAATGCAGCCTATCCAAAGTGATGCGGGCTGCAAATATAAAAACATATTGCAGCCCGCATCACTTTGGATAGGCTGCATTTCCAGTGCTCGTGGCCACAGTTCTGGGGTGGCTTATATATGATAAATATAAATATAAATATAAATAAAAAATATAAATATAAATATAAATATAAATATAAATATAAATATAAATATAAATATAAATGTCTTTATAATTGACCACATATTGAAATAATAATATTTTGGATATAATGGGGTTAACATTTTACTATTAAAATTAAATTCACCTAGGAGCGCCTGGGTGGCTCAGGTGGTTAAGTGTCCAACTTCAGCTCAGGTCAAGATCTCGTGGTTCGTGAGCTCGAGCCCTGCATCAGGCTCTGTGCTGACAGCTCAGAGCCTGGAGCGTGCTTCAGATTCTGTGTCTCCCTCTCTCTCTCTCTCTGCCCCTCTCCCGCGCCCACTTTATGTCTCTCTCAAAAATAAACAGTAAAAAAAAAAATTTTTTTTAATTAAATTCACCTAATAAGTCAGAAGAAAGACAAATACTATATGATTTCACTCATCTGTGGAATTAAAGGAACAAAACAAATGAGCAAAGGGGGAAAAAGAGAGAGAGAGACAAACCAAGAAACAGACTCTTAACTACAGAGAACTGATGGTCCCCAGAGGGGAAGGAGTGGGGAATGGGGGAAATAGGTGATGGGGGTTAAGGAGGGCACTTGTGATGAGCACAGGGTGTTGTATGGAAGTGATGAATCACTATATTGTACACCTGAAACTAATATTACACTGTATGTTAACTCACTGCAATTAAAATAAAAACTTAAAAAAAAATTAAGCTCACCTGTTTCTTTTTCCTAATGTGGATTCTAGAAAATGTTCAAACACATGTATGGCTCACATTCGTGGCCTGCGTTGTATTTCTAATGGACAGTGCCAGTGTGAGGCCCAGGAAGGGGTTTTGGAGAAGAGTCCAACTCCTTCGCTCACCCTCCACTTCCTGCCTCCAAGCCTCCAAACCTAGAGGGCCACTGTTTTAATTTCCCTAATAAACAGCAGATTTTCAAGGAGGGATTTACTGTTACCTGCTTCCTGTTTCCTCACCCCTCTACCTACAGAGGTCTGTTGTGACCCTAGAAAGTCTTTCGTCTGCTACCCCATACATCCAGAGACAGAGAAGTGGTTCACGAGAGGGAACATTCTAGCTATGACACCGTTCGTCCCCTGCAAATGAAGCTCACTGACTTACTTATCCATGATAAATAACTACTGCCCTCCCCCAAATTCCTTTCTTAGAGAGAAGTCTTCACAAATACATGAAGCTAATGAAGGGTCAGTGCTCTCCCACTCATTCTGAAGCTTTAGGGAAATCATTTAACTGTGCTGAACTTGCTTTCCCTTCTGAAAAAAAAAAAAAAAAAAAAAAAGAAAGAAAAAGGAAACAAAAGAAAAAAATAAAAAGAAACTAAACTAGCTGTAATGTATCTTCCAATTCCAACATTCTCTAAGCATTCAAGAAACAATAGTGTCTTTTAAAGCTTTTCACATTTATACTCTATGGAAGTATAAGAAAACGTGAAATTATTCAAACCTTTTCATCATGAGATCTAAAGTTCAAAAATTACACAAAGGTGGCATTTCTATGCATGTGCCTTTCCTGGAATTTCAGCCTTTTCAATTGCATTTAAAATAATTATTATTACACTCTGTTCCTGGCTCAGACTTCCCTTGCTGCCATAGTCAGCTGAGGCATGATTCTCTGATTTATGGATTCTTAAACACCAAACGGTTCCTGGCATATAGTGAAATAAGGCTTGGAGTAACTAAGGAATCTACATCCCAACAGAGCATGATTTACATTGTGTTACGCTTGAAAAATTTCTGGAGTCCAAAATACTCACTGGCATTCACGGCTTATTTTGACACACAAAAATGGCCATGCCAATCCACCACAGGCAGAATAAGTACACTCCACCAACCTTCCACTAAATATAAAAGAGTTAGCTGACGCGTTCCCTTCTTCCCCCATCTTTTTTCTCCCTTGAGAGCAATAAAAACTATGCAAATTGGTTGGGGATGGCCCTCCTGGAAAGATCCCAGCTGGGTGGCCACGCTCATGCACACGCTAACTGTCCCATTACCGAGACTCGGCCCAAGCACAAGCTCTCGATTCTTAGCCTGGTTCTCTTACAACTCAGTCTGACTCCGAGAGAAAGAGGAGAAGAGAGCCCATCTCCCCCGTGGTAACTCACTGTTGCTTCCACACCTGCCAAGTGGACTGAGCTGCCGGGTTAGCAGAATCTGATCAGGGCACTACGACCCCGGCAGAAATCAGTCAGACTCCTCATAAAGCTGCATAGAGTGCCAGTATCAAATCTGGGTCATACTGAGCCTCGACACTAGACAAACAGGACATGTGACGGCCCAATCTTTAGCGCCACCGTGAACTCTATTACAGCTGAATTTCAAAAAAGAGAAAGAAAATCAAGTACATCAAGGATTTCTTCATATCTTTTGGCTGTTCTTTGTAAATCATCTTCCTTCTCTGCAATTTTTTTATATAACTGATTTGTCTCTTCTTGATGACTTTCCAAAAGTTCGGCTTCCACTTCCTGGGCTTTATCTAAGATACAAAAAATGGGCACACAAACAAGAAAACACATTAAGGAAGAATTAATATCTATCTCCCAATTCCAGTTCCCAATCAAATTTGCTAAAAACCAGTTGGTCACGTGTCCCCTCTCCCAGAGCAGAAACTTCTTTAGGAGGCAACTAAGTAGCTAATGTTTCAGGTCCTTTCACCGGCTCCTCCTCTCCCAAAGGCGAGCCGCTGCCAGGCGGCTCACGTTCCCGTTAGAGAACTTTCTTGGGTAGGAATCACTTTTTTTCTCCAGTTTAATTACTTCAGGCACTTAGCACAGTGTGAAAACAGTAAGTTTAAATTATAAATCGTCTCTGCTGATTCCGACTTGTTCTTTACTGACTCTAAAATAGGACTTACCAATGGTTTCTTTTATGGTCATTTCCAGCTCCTGTTCCTTTTGGGCCAGCTGCGTGTGGAACTCCCTCATCAGCTGTTTTAGCGTAGAACTGTGCTTCAGCTCGAGATCTTCCTGCTCCTGTCTGCGTAACGAAAATATAAAGAGCTAACAGCTGTCAAACACAAAACAAGCTGTAAAGAGTCACCTAATCTTCAGGATGGTGCACATAACAAGATCTCACTAGTATAAAAACAGGTTTAAGGGCGCACATGCGTGCGTGCGTGTGTGTGTGTGTGTGTGTGTGTGCGTGCACGCACGTCCAGAAACAGAAAACTCCTGGGAGGATACGTAAACTAGGATTATCTCTAGACAATGTCCTGGGGATTTAAGAATTTTTCTTTTCCACTTAAAACTTTCATCACACACTGGGGCGCCTGGGTGGCTTAGCCGGGTAAGGGTAAGCGTCCGACTTCGGCTCAGGTCATGATCTCGCGGTTGATGGGTTCGAGCCCCGCCTCGGGCCCTGTGCTGACAGCTCAGAGCCTGGAGCCTGCCTCGGATTCCGTGTCTCCCTCTCTCTCTTCCCCTCCCCGGCTCGCGCTCTGTCTCTCTTTCTCAAAAATAAATAAACATTAAAAATACCAAAAACAAAATTTTCGTCATACACATCTATGTTCTATAATAATGCGAATACTAAAAATAAAATGAGAAGAGTATTTACTGGGATATATACCCAATAAGCATAATCTTCCAGGCAAAAAATGGTTTTCCCCCTTTAAACGGACATGAAATAACACCGCCTCTTGCCTTAAATTTTTATTTCTCCTCAGCATTTAACTTACTCGATTTATGTTTCATAGTTTGCGTTGGTGAAATTTAAGTGTATTTGGCACGATAAAAGGGAGTGAGTTAAGGAGGACTGTCTTATAAACATTCATGCTGAAAAACTCACTTGATTTTCTCCTCCATTTCTTGTTCATATTCTCTCTTCACGATATCCAGTTCTTGCTGATGCTCCTTCCGCAACGTTCGAAGATCTTTCTGCAACCTGACGATCTCCTTGCCCAGCTTCTCCTTCTCCTGCTCTGCCCCTGCTAACTGAAATTCCAGGTCATTGTGCTGGGCCTCCATGTCAGCAGGCGACGTGGGTTGCACGACACACGACTCGGACTTTTCTGCAGCACTTCCTCCCCAAGCTTCTGTGGGTTTAGCTTCTCCCTCCATCTGCTGTTGTAAAGCCTGCAATTTTTCAAGTTTTGAGGTCAAGTCTTCCATTTCCAGCCTATGCCCTTCCCTCTCTCTTGCTAAGCAGGAATCCAGCTCTGTTATCTTTTGCTCCAAGATCTGACAGGTCAGTTCCTTCTCCCGGAGAACCTTCTGGACGTCATCAACCACGTTTTCCCAGTGTTGCCTCGCCCCTATGTTATTTTTACCCCCGTCTTCCTCCACGTGCTGGGATGCTATCAAGGAACATCTCTTGCTTTTCTCTTCAAGTTCTTCTTGAAGACGACTTATCACAACCTGGTCCTCACGCTGCTTTGCGTCGGCGTGTTCTAGCTTGATTAGGAGCTCCCGGTAGCTGCACTG
This sequence comes from Lynx rufus, assembly GCF_022079265.1. NCBI lineage: Eukaryota > Metazoa > Chordata > Mammalia > Carnivora > Felidae > Lynx > Lynx rufus. The sequence continues at coordinate 5,456,952 of NW_025814867.1, read as the reverse complement.
CATTTCAGAAGGAGAAGAAACCGTCCCTTCTTTCTCCTGCTCTGGCCTCTGCAACAGCTCTTCTCTTCCCGTTAGACTTCTTTGCAAAGCGCTGATTTTCTCTTCACGTCCCTCCTGCGGACAGCCTCGGAGATCTGCTTCTTCGTGCTCAGTCCAGGCTGCCGCGGTTTTTACTGACCTGGGTACAACCGGTGCTTCTGACCGTGGTGAACCTTCCACCGATTTAAGTTTTGCTTCCAAGGCCTGAATTTCTCGCTCTCTCTCCTGAAGCTTTGCGTTTAGCTCCCCCAGATGGCCTTCTGCATCTTTCTTACATTGCTGCTCTTTCTCCTCCATTTGAGACAACAACTGCTTCTTGATGGCAGCAATTTTTTGCTCGGCTTTTTTCTTCAGTTCTGCCAGTTTCGCGGCACCCTCCAGCTCAAGCCTGTCTTCCAGGGCCCTCAGCTCCTCTTCTCTGCCCTTGACGCTTGCATTTGCGTGTTCCAATTCTTTCTCCTTGGTTTCAAGTGCGGATGTCATAGAAGACACTTGCCTTTCGAGGCGCAAGACTTTTTCTTCAGCTTCTTGAACCCTGCTGTCCTTTTCTTCTCCTAACTCTTGAATGTGCCGAAGCTCACGAAGCATCTCTTCCCGTTCGGCGTCCTTTTGCCGATGGTGTTTGTTAAGAGCTTCATTCAGGGACTCCGTTTCAGCGGTCTTCCGAGCCAGATGCTCCTCTAACTCCGCAACTCTCGCCTTCTGGGTTTCTAACTCGCTCTCTAAATTACGCTCCTCTTGCTCCAGCTCGCTCTTACCTTCCATTTCGCCCTTGGAACATCCAAACCTTCCGTTCTGCTGATCAAGGTCCGCCTTCGATAAGTTTACCTGCTCAGCCGCGTCGCTGGCTTCCCTCGCTCTTGACTCGAGCTGCATCTGCAGTTCTTTGATAGTGTTTTGATACTGTATGAATTTTGACTGTGCTCTCTTCTTCCACTCGGACAGTTTGCCGGACAAGTGATCTACCTGTGCGAGAGCAGAGGTCTTCTCCTTACTCAGGGTTTCAGCGTTCAAGGATAAGTTTCGCACCTGGTCCAGCAAGTCACGTTGCTGTTCATCGTATTGCTTCCTCAGTGACGCAACGGCCGCTTCTTTTTCCGTTGCGCTGATGCTGCTCTGAAGCTGAGTGTTCAGATCAATCAGCTGTTTGCTAAGACTGCCGATCTCAGATTTCTTTTCCCTGAGCTCTTCTCTCATCAGGGTGACAGCATTGATGTTTTCAGATAACTCTTTCTTCAACTGCGTGATACAAGACTCCTTTTCAGAGGCAGCCTGCTGCTGACTGCCTCCTTCCTTCTGCAAGGCTTCTTTTTCCATCACAAGACCTTCGATGTCAGCCTTCATGCTCTTAATTTGACTTTCTTTTTCCTCTAATTGATGGGTAGCTTGTTGAAAAGAACTATTTAGTGCATTCTGCTCTTCTGTTAGCTGTCTAAGCTGCGCTTCTAACTCAGAAGCCTTGCAAGTTTTAATCAGTAGTGCCTCCTTCACTTTTGTTGTGTGGTGTTGACAGCGGGAAATTCTAGAGAGAATGGCATTCATTTTACTGCTACTATGGTTGACCAGCTCATCTGTTTTAGCTTGTAACAAGGCTTCGGTTTTCCTGGAGTAAATATCCAGCTGAACTGCTACTTCCTGAGACAGTTTCCTGAATTCCAAGCTTTTGTCTTCTAGGCTTTTCTCACTTCTTTCATGCAAAGACTTCAGACTCTGGAATTCCTCATCCGTGGCTCTCAACTTGTCAGTCAACTCAGAAACCTTCCGCTTCTCTTTCTCTGCCAGTTTCTCCAGCTCAACTATACGCTCTTGAAGAGAAGTATTTTCCTTCAGAGAACGAGTCAAGTCAACCTCCAGCTTTTCAAGTTGTGCCCTTAGCTTAGCTTCATTTTGTGAGAGAGCATCCATGTGAGCAGACTTCCGGTGCAGCTGTTCCTGTAGTTCCTTTAATACCGTGTCCTGCCTAGCGCCTTCTTCCTTCAGCCACACCAGTTCCTTGCTCGCCTCTTCTTTTTCACACCCGGATCGGAGGACCCTTTGCCGCAGTTCTGCTACCTCTTGTTCTTTTTCCTGTAATCGGACTTCATGTTTTTCCTGAAGTTCTTCCGCTTGCTGGTTAAGTTTCTTTTCCCAGACGGATACCACATCACTGAGTTCTCGTCTGTGTACCTCGGTGAGACTTTCTATTTGCTCCTTTTGGTTTGCTTCCAGTCTCGACACCGCATCGCTGATTCCAGCGGAGTTTGCCTCTGCCATTTCCAAAATTTTGGCATTGAACTGTTTTTCTTTCTGACTCAGCTCTAGAACGGTATTTTCAAGCTCTTTTTTAAGTTTGGCTTCCTGATCCAGCAATTTCTTCTTTAACGTTTCTTGCATCTCCTTTGCTTTCTGCTTAATTTTTTCCATCTTCTTTTCTTGATTTTTAAATTTGGTTTCATATTCCTCATGTAAAATACTAATATCGTCCTCCTTGGCTGATAATTGCTGTTTGAGAGTTTCGATTTCTTGGCTCTGCCCTTCTCTCATTCGTAAAATTACATTTTCCTTTTCTATCAAGATTTGCTTTGTCTGAGCCTGTTCTGTGTTAGTATCTCTAAGCCGGGCCTCATAGAGTTGGGTTAAAGATTGCACTTTTTCCTCCATTTCACTTTTCTGCTTTTCAAGTTGCTGCGTTAAGTCCCGCACCTGGACTTTGTGAGCGTCTAACTGGGAGCAAACATCATTCTTCTGCGCGTCAACTTCGGCTACCTGTTTAGCGAGGAGAGTTCTTTCCGTCTCCAAGGCCAACAACTCCTCCCGCAGCTGAGCCAGGCGCGCCTCGGACGCTGCAGCCTGCTCGTGCGTGGTACTCTGCTGTGACTGAAAAAGAGCCAGCTTAGCCGATGCCTGCTGGAGTTCCTCTTCGGACCTCTTAATATCTGCCTCCAAGTTCTCCACACGAGCCTGATGCTCGTTCAGATGCCTGTCCTTTTCCTTCAGAAGAAGCCCCAGCTGATTAATTTCATCTTTTAATGCCTTCTCGGTTCTCTGGATAGACCTCTCTTGTGCTTTAAGGATGCTGTTGACTTGCTGCTCGTGATGACTTTTCTGTTCATCCAGCTTGGCCTCTAGTTCCTGCTTTATTCTATCTGCTTGATCCTTTAGTACAGAAAGCTCCTCTTCTAGCTTGTCACGGGCTTTTAATACTTCCGCCAGTTCAGAAGACAGTGATTCCAGTTCTGTTTGCTTCACATCAAGCTTTTCTAAAGTCTTTTCATTCATCTCTTCTATGTGGGCCTGGAAGAGACTCTCTTTGTCTTTCAACAATGTTTCTTTCTCTTGTTCATGCTTTTCTCTAACTTCCTCCATTTCGGCCTGATGCTGTTGCTTTAAGACTTGGAGTTTTTCAGTCCAAAGAGTATCCTGCTGATGCCGCAGGCTCTCCAATTCTGTCTTGTGTTTTTCAACCATGATTGTCATTTCTTTATTGTGCTTATTTTTTTCAGCTTCCAAATGGATAGCTAAATCTTCTGATTGATTTTTGCTTTCTTGCAAGCTTTTTTCCAAAGAACTTTCCAATTCAAGAATTCTCTGTTAATAAAAACAGATGTATTTTTATTAAAGTACAGACTTATTTATTAGCAATGATACACATGACATAATGTCTACACCTGTTTAAAGATTAAAACTTAGAAAAATAACTCTACGTATCATGCCAAACACTAGAAAGCACAAATAATCTGTGCCCAATTCCTAAAGGAATCATGTAACAAAGAAAAGATTTTCTATTTTAATACAACTTAAGGTTCCAAATTCTTTCTACCTCCCTGGGTAATTACTTCAACCACCTATATTTTCAAGAATATTCTGAATGGATAGTCAAAAAGGAATAAATCATAAAGAAGATAACAGTGACTTTTGGTAGGAAATTTTTTTCCGTGTGTTTTCTTAAGGCCTACATCAGTATTCTATTACTTTCATAATTTAATTTTGGAAAATAAATAATGTATCTGGTTTTTCCACCTCAAAAATGATTATTTAGAAGATGTTTTGCAAAAAGAAGGAACTTATACAAATTTTACTGAAGATAAGTCTTAGCTCATGAGAATATCAATCTTGATTCTAAAGGAAAAAGAGCTAAGACAGAGCCATGCAATGTCACAGCTGGAAAGGTCCTAAGGAATTACCACATCCAAGTCTCCATGTGACAGGTGGAGATATTAAGGTATAATTAATTTACAAAGCTAGCAAGTGGAAAAATCTAGGCCTCCTGAGTATCAATTCCCTTCTACCATGCCACCTTACATCAATGTTGGAAATGGGAAATTAAGGCACAGTTTAGAACTATGGGAAAAAAGTGTGACTCTTTCACTGTCTAAACCAAAGCAAAAAATCTAAATAACGTGTCAGTTTATTTAAAACAGGTCATACGAGGGGCGCCTGGGTGGCGCAGTCGGTTAAGCGTCTGACTTCAGCCAGGTCACGATCTCGCGGTCCGTGAGTTCGAGCCCCGCGTCAGGCTCTGGGCTGATGGCTCAGAGCCTGGAGCCTGTTTCCGATTCGGTGTCTCCCTCTCTCCCTGCCCCTCCCCCGTTCATGCTCTGTCTCTCTCTGTCCCAAAAATAAATAAACGTTGAAAAAAAAAAAATTTAAAACAGGTCATACGTTTTATATACTACCGTGGGAAGAGCCAGAGGGCCTTAAAAATGTGCATCCGGGGACATGTCTATAAATTTATTGACTATAGGACTATGTTTAACATGGGAAAACCAGGAAAAACTTAAATGTTTTATAAATAAATATTCCACAGTCCAACCATCCAGGCATGGACTATGATTGTTTGGTTTTTTAAATTTTTTTAATGTTTATTTATTTTTGAGAGAGAGAGAGAGAGAGAGAGAGAGAGAGCGCGAGCTGGGGAAGGGGCAGAGACCGGGAGACACAGAACCCGAAGCAGGCTCCAGGCTCCGAGCTGTCAGCACAGAGCCTGATGCGGGGCTCGAACCCACGAACCTCGCGAGATCAGGACCTGAGCGGAAGTCGGACGCGTAACCGACTGAGCCACCCAGGCGCCCCAAATGTTTGTTTATTTTGAGACACAGAGAGGGAGCAAGCAGAGGAGGGGTGGGGCAGGTGGAGGGATTCCCAAGCAAGCTCCGTGCTGTCAGCGCAGAGCCCGAAGCAGGGCTCAAACCCACGAACTGCAAGATCATGACCTGAGCAAAGTCGGACACTTAACCAACTGAGCCACCCAGGCACCCCCAGAACTTACATGTTTTAAAAGCAGGGCACTGGGGTGCCTATACTGTGATATAAACAGAGAATGAATTAGGTCCAGGACATAGCAGGAGATGGACACAGCACGGCAGGAAGGTGCCGGAGCAAGTGCTGCCTGCGAAGTGAGGCGACTTCCTAAAGGTCAAGGGCAAGTAAGCAACGGAACAGAGATGCCACAGAGCCTGAGTGCAGAGAATCAGAGTGAGTGGCTGAAGAAACACAGCCAGACGCAGCCAGTTAAAGGCAGAGTCAGCAGCAGCATGCAGCGAACACTAAAACCACTCCCAGGAAAAGCTCTGATTACCTAAAAATGAGGTGCACGTACATGTGAATCTCACCCAGTAAAACAAAAGCTCTCGACAACTCCATACTGATTGGAGGGATGACAACAGTTTCCCCCTGCAGATAATTCCACAACTCTGGAACCGGAACATTACTTAGACTTACAGTTCTATAAGTCTCTGCTTCTTGTTGAAGGTCCCGAAGTTTATTTTCACTCTCCGTGAGGATTGCTTTCTTCTGCAGTTCTAACTCTTCCAGGGCCAAAGATTCTTGCTGTTCTTTTTCTTGGGTGATCTTCAGATATTCTGATTGACTTTTTTCCTGTGCCAAAAACAATACCACCTTAGACCCACATAAATCTTCAGCATTCCCAAGGCACTTCCACAGGAACCACGTGTTTCATTTGATCTGCACACCAGCCCTGTGAGGTAGGCAATATCATCACCTCTCTCTTCCCGTGACCTAGTCTGCAGAAACAAAGCACTGTGGCTTTTCCAGTGTGGTCTGGCCCACATTTGCCACAATTACTATTGATAGGAAAGATTTTGTTCCAGTAACCCCACTATGTCTGCTATTTTTCCACTACTTAAAAGGTTTTGCAAAACACGGCTCGATGTGAAGGGTCATGAAAGTGTCACTACCTCTTCTCTGTACTCCAGAGTTTGGTTATTTCAACTCCAGGCCGAGGAACTAGGTTGTGGGCTTATATAATTTGTGAGAAACACCTCATTAGGGAACCCTAGGTAGAAAAACCGAATCAAAATCAGAAGATTACATGTGAATAATGGATTAGATCAAGGAAGCAACTGTAAGAGCCTACCTGAGCTGTTCTACCCACCCCATCAATCCTGAAAAGCTTCTTCTTTGTCTTTATTACATATCAACATTTATATTAAAAAGTGTTTACTGTTTGGAAAAGAGAAGCTCTAGACAGCACTTTCAACATTTAGTGGCTTTGGATTCCACTGAAGAATACTTTATCCATACCTACTGCATAGGGATCATGTTGCCAGCAGCAGTATTTTCAGTTCACTACACTCTGGTGAAACGTTGCTTTAAGGAAAGATGCTGTGCCATATTACAAGCAGACTGATAAGAAACTATTCGTTTCTAATCAATTTCAAAACATCACTTAAGGGGTGCCCGGGTGGCTCAGTAGTAAGTGTCTGACTCTTGATCTCGGCTCAGGTCATGATCTCATGGTTTGTGAGTTCAATCCCCACATCAGGCTCTGCAGAGCCAACTTGGGATTCTCTCTCCCTCTCCCTCTGTCCCTCCCCTGCTCATATCCTCTCTCTCCCTCTCTGTCTCCCTCTCTCTCTCCCTCTCTCTCTCTCTCTCTCCCTCTCTCAAAATAAATACATAAACTTTAAAAAAAATCTATAAAGTTTTTTTTAACATTTTAAACATACTATACTGTCTAATGTAAACTACATTTTAAATGCATCTCTCTATGCCCATAAAAATAAGAGGAGGGGCGCCTGGGTAGCTCGGTCAGTTGAGCATCCGACTCTTGGTTTCGGCTCAGGGCATCATCTCCAGGTGAATGAGTTTGAACCCCCCTGTCCTCCTCTGCATGGACAGCACGGAGCCTGCTTGAGATTCTCTCTCTCCTTCTCTCTCTGCCCCTCCCTGACTTGTTCTCTCTTTCTCTCTCAAAATAAATAAATAAACTTCACAACAAAATAATAGTAAGAGAACATTTTAGTAGCCTGTTGAACTCTGGCTAGCAACACAAAGCTAACTTCTTTGAAGAACTAGGTAGAAAGGGGAGTGGAAGGCAGGAAACGCGCCCGCGTATGTGTGTGCATGCGCGCGTGTGCTTCACATGTATCTGCATCCTGCTCTCTCCACTCAGAATATATCTGAGTATATCAGTTCTGGAACGCAGTTTTGTTTTTTTTTAATTTTTTTTTAACGTTTATTTATTTTTGAGACAGAGAGAGACAGAGCATGAACAGGGGAGGGTCAGAGAGAGAGGGAGACACAGAATCCAAAGCAGGCTCCAGGCTCCGAGCAGTCAGCACAGAGCCCGACGCGGGGCTCAAACTCACGGACCGCGAGATCATGACCTGAGCCGAAGTCGGCCGCTTCACTGACTGAGCCACCCAGGCGCCCCTGGAACGCAGTTTTTAACAAGGCCAATGTTCAAGTCTCAGCGTCCCCAAAGGCCAATTACTCCAGCATGAAAACACACAGATCTTTATGACAGGAATTTTTAGAACAATTCCTGGCTTCATTTATGCCCACTTTGTTCTTAATTTTCATGCCCCTATTTTAAATTTATGCTGTCCTATTATAGTCTAAGCATTCTTGTAAACTACCTAAAATCCTTTCTGGACTAGAGCATCTGGCTGGCTCAGTCAGTAGAGCATGCGACTCTTGATCTTGGGGTCATGAGTTCGAGCCCCACATTGGGGACAGAGTGTACTTAACAACAACAACAGCAATAATATAATTAATTAAATAGATAGAGTGGTTGATCCTCTCTGGACCAAGAAAGAATACAAGTATGTGCCCATTACGTGTTCTTTTCATGAATGTAGAGCAAACCCCTAACCTCAGCCAACAAAACTGTAAATCCATGTGCCTGTTTGCCCCAGAGATCAGAGAACTCCCTGACTCAGTTCAAAAATAACTGCTGCTGGAAATTCTCAGAGCCCCAGATCCAAATGAGAGTGAAAAAACACAAATGTGTGAAAGCAAGAAGACTAAAATTACAAATATTATTCCTTTTCCTTCTGCACTAAAAGTGTTTTAAAATTATACACACTGTCTTATGGATACCAATTTCATATAAAGACAATCAGGTACATTTTTGGCATTAATACTTCTTATGGTAACTTATATAAAAGGCTTTTCACGATTTGAAAAAAAAAATTGTTATAAACCTTCAAATTATACTATCCCAAAAACCTTATCTCTGTTTTTCTGGATATTATTTTGGTTAGTTCGGTCAGTGGTTTCTTATTTTATTTTTTTAATAAAAATCATATGTATTGAAAATTACTACTGAAACCATTCTACTTAAAATGAAAACTACTTGGGTCATTTTCATTTTTTCTCCTTTAAAATGCATCTCATGGGGCACCTGGGTAGCTCAGTTGGTTAAGCATCAGACTCCTGATCTCAGCTCAGGTCACGATCTCACAGTTTGAGACAAGCCCCGCTAACAGTGCAGAGTCTGCTTGGAATTCTCTCTCTCCCTCTCTCTCTGTCCTTCCCGTGCATGTGCATGCACAGTGCGCTCTCTCTCAAAATAAATAAATAAACTTAAAATAAAATAAAAATAGAATGCATTTCAGACAAAACTTTCTGAGCTTTGAACTCTGGTTCTTCCTGAGTTATGCAGTCCCTGGTTCACAGCTTCAATTAGCCGACCGTCCCCTTTACTTCTCCACCATCATAGCCTACCCTACCGCCAGGGAAAGAGGGATGATACACAAACAAACTGGCTAATGAAAGCTTGTTGGTTAATACAATTTTCACACAATGCCAAGTTAACAAGCTATGACAGCCTCTTTCCTGCCTACATCCTATCCTCTCTACGCACTCAAAGGTCAAGGCCGCCAGTAGTCTGACTTCAAGCTGGAAGTTAGGGGTGAGGAGAGAACTCTATAAAGCTACAAAGTTTACCTATAACAAAAACAAAACGGGTACTTACGAGAGCTATTTTCATTTGCTCCTGAAATTGCCTTTCTTGGGTCTGAAACGTCTTGGTCAGTTCCTGCTCTTTTCTGGCCAACTCCTTTTCATGAAGCTTCTGCAGTTTAGCAATTTGTTCTGCGTGTTTCTGAAGGTCAGCCAAATAGTTAAAGTGAAACTCCCAAAATATGTATTCTACAACTAAGTAACCCTTTATTACAATTTAATCATCAAGACAACAGTGTAAGAGGAAAAATCAACACGTATTTCCCACAGAAATCAAAAGTGACCAAAGTCTCAATAGTTAAAAAGAAAAGCCTACAGAGTGTATCACTCATTTGAGACAAGGACAGCTGTTGCTGCAGGAGTCATTCTTACAGGGTTGAAGCGCCATTTCCACATCTTGCAGGGATATTCCCCACCAATCGCGATGGGGAAGTGCAGGAGAGGGGAGTGAAGATGCTCTCAGAGAGGGCACTCCACTGGGGTCAAGTTGCCCTGGCTGCACCATCTAGCTTTCCGGTAAATACGCTATTTATTAGAAAGTACTGGCCTTGTTCTTTCTGGGAGAGGAAGACTTAATCTTACAAAAAGGTCAAACCTCCCTGAATAAATCTAAAAATTTAATGTAACCGAACAAAACTACCCACAGAATGGGGGTGGAGGGGTCCGGTGGACAAAATAAACACGCAAGAATAGCCAGCACTCTTCTGAAAAATAAGCATAATAAGGGGAGGCTACCAAATAACAGAACATATTATAAAACCAGAGTAATTATAACAGTGTAACACTGGCATATAGTCAGGAAAAGCAATGGAATAGCACAGAGAATTCAGGAAAGAGAACAGTATGTAGCACAACAATTTAGGATGAAATAAAGTAGTACGTCATGTCAAAAGGGAAAACATGGATTATAGTCACCTGGAAACAAATTAAAGATGGATCCCTACCTCACTCCTTACACCAAATAAATTCCAATTGGATCAAAGATTTAACAATAAAAAATGAAAGCATATACGTGCCATAAAAAAAGTAGAATTTTTAAATGATGTCAGTGAGAATGTATTTTTAAAAGCAGAACAAAAATCCAAATAGAAAAATCTCTACATGGCCAACAAAACAACAAAAGACCAATCCCAAAGCAAAAATAAGTGATAAAGTCAATTAAAATGAGAGAGAGAAAAACATTATTTGGATAAATGCACTGTATAGTCAAAGAACTAATTCCTAGTATATGTAAAAAACTTACACAAATCAGTAAGACCAACTGTCCAAAAGGAAAATGAGTTAAAGAGTTGACCAAGCAACTCAAAGAGAAAAAACTACCAATTCCTTTTAAATATATAAAAACATGTTTATCAGGGGTGCCTGGGTGTCTCAGTCAGTTGAGCACAGAGCCTCCAGGCTCCGTGCTGAAGCATCTGACTCTTGATTTTGACTCAGGTCATGATCTCACAATTCATGAGTTCGAGCCCTGCGTCAGGCTCCACACTGACAGTGAGAAGCCTGCTTGGGATTCTTTCTCCCTCTCTCTCTGACCCTCCACCACTTGCACACGTGTGCATGCCTGCTCTCTCAAAATAAAAAATGTTTATCATGCTGATAAAAAGATAAGCACATTAAAACTACAATGTCATTTTCTTTTAACTCTTCATCTTGGAAAGATAAAAAAAGCAACACCATCCTTGTGAGGTAATGCATCACTTGCAAGAGTATAAAGCGTCCTCTATAGAGCTTGTAGCAACTATGCAATAATTGAAAGTACACATAATCTCTGCCTAACATTCCACTTCTAGGAAACTATCCTAAAGAAACATACATGTAAGCAAATACGATAAGGATATTCACCAACTGCAACAGCAGAAAATGAAAAAAAACAGAAAATGAAAAAATCAGAAGATGGATTAAATTATGAAACATTCATACGGTGAAATCCTGAGCAGTCTTTAAAACAAATGCAGCATAACAAAAACCAAAATCTCAAATGTGGCATCATTACCAATTGTCAACGATATGGAACACATTAAGCGGTGTGTATATATATACATATATACATACATACACACACACACACACACACACACACAGAACAGTATATATAACATACTATCTTTTGTGTTAAAAAATTTAAAAGAGATTATAAAACAGCAAAGAGAAATTATATGCAGAGACTACCTCTGGAAAGTATATCCACAATGATATAAATTCTTTTCTCTATCAAAGTGATTTTTTTTCCTATATCCTGAACTCACAAAATGGTCAAGGTCTAAAACATAAATTAATTCTTCTTTACAGTCAAAAATTGTAGGAAAAGCATAAGACTTTAAGTTTCAAAATTGCTGTAGCCTGTTTCAATCTAGAATGATTCTTACTTTCATCACATCAACAACCTCCTGCTTCACCCGACTTAATTCGTTCTGTAGAATGGTGCGTTCCTCCTCCCTTGCTTTTTCAATAGCTTTTATTTGTTCATCCATTTCCGTCTTCATTTTTCTCCGTGCTTCTTCTGTTTTTTGGGCTGTACTCAAGGCTTTTTCAAGTTCCTCAAAAGCTATAAGGAAAACAGCAGAAAACAAGTATCTCAAGAAATACTATCATTGAGCTAAAGTGTTTCATGTCCAATTTATGGGCACTATGAGCAGCAGTAGCAAGACAGGTTAAAATACTCATTTTTGTTTTAAGCCAAGAGATATTTCTGAGCCGTTCCACAAAGCCGCAAGAAGTGTCCAGTTAACTGAAATCAGCTTGTCACTGAATTCTGGATTCAGATCTTAAGACTACTTACATGAACTTAAACTCAGGAGTTTGCTAAAAAATTAAATTACTAATGGTTCCCCACACTTTCTGCCTACAAGTGTCCTTACGGATAGCAAATGCAAAGAAATGAAGACTTACTCCTCCTTCTGTATGATGTAATTTCAACTGCTTTCTTGTTTGCTATGGAGTTCTTACCTATTGTCAATAATTAGGTAATATTATTATATACTCACAAGGACATTTTTAAGAATGGAAAAATTATTCTTTGATCCTATTTTTACAAACCTCTTAACCATATAATAAAAGAGCAGAGTTTTTTGGTTTTTGTTTTACCATTTACCAGCTGAATCACATATTTAAACGATGTATAATGACATGAAACGTACCCTTTGTATAAGCTTCAAACTAGGGCCACTGACTAGAAAGAAACCTTTACTGATTCAACTGTATATAGAAAGGCACTGCCAGGGGCACCTGGGTGGCTCAGTGGCTTCCGACTCTTGATTTCGGCTCAGGTCATGATCTCACGGTTCATGAGGCTGAGCCCTGCGTCAGGCTCTGTGCTGACAGCGTGGAGCCTGCTTGGGATTCTTTCTCTCCCCCTCTCTCTGCTCCTCCCTCACTTATGCGCTCCTCCTCTCACTCTCAAAATAAATAAACAAACTTAACCCCCCCACCCCCCCACCCCCCCCACCCCCCCACCCCCCCCCACCCCCCCACCCCCCCCCACCCCGGCTCTACCAGCAGGGTGTCCTTGTGTGAGAGAAGAATTCAGGCCCTGCAAAAGCAATCATCTAGGATACAGCAGTATTATCTTTAAGGAGGCCAACAGCTCACCCGGCTTCCAACAAAACCAGATAGGGTGGGTACAACAACTGGGTAACTCGGCACTGAAAATGTGTGCGTGTGCTTGTGTGTAGATGTATCTGTGCACAAGTATGTGTGTGCATGTGTGCATTGTATGTGTTTCTCTCTCTACCGGCATAGTGATATGCTATCAAAATAGCAGTGGGAACTGCTATTATCATCCTAGATTATTTTCTTTAGTCCTCACAGAAGACACCAGGCTCCCTTTACCACAGAGATGGACTATAAATAAAACACAAATTTTCAGGATGGGTTTTTAATGCTATCAAGAAACCTATGTCCAGAGGAGAGGCAGTTCATTAATATTTATAGTATTTTTACCCTCAGTGGTATAAGAAATGTGCAACTTTAACCTATGGCATCTCAAAAACAAAAAGCCCATTTACTAACCACAACTTGGCTTCACCTTAACAGACAGTGGTTTGGGCACAGGAATTTCATACCTGAAGGCAAATAGCTGTTCTACAGCATTTTCTTAATGGTAAGTTGCATTAGTACCAAAAAAAAAAAAAAAAAAAAAAGGCATGAGAAAGGCTGTACTCTAGTAACAACTGGGAAACACAACTTACTTCGCTCAACATTTAAAAAAATAACTTCTCTAGCAACCATATATCTTGATATTTTTTTTAAAAAACCTGTTCAGGGGTGCCTGGGTGGCTCAGTCAGTTAAGCGTCCAATTCTTGATCTCGGCTCAAGTCATGATCTCACCATTTGTGAGTTCAAGTCCCGTGTCAGGCTCTACATTGACAGTGCAGACCCTACTTGGAATTCTCTCTCCTTCTCTCTCTGTCCCTACCCCACTCATGCCCACTCTCTTTCTTTCTCAAAATAAATAAATAAACTTAAAATTTTTTTAATTAAAAAAATGTTTTAAACCTGTCCAATTTGTTCATTTTATATGCTCAATGTAAAAAACTGATGCTTTAAATTTCAAAAGGTTATTAATTAGCTGACATCCTTTTTTAAAGATTCCTGCTCATGGGGGTGCCTGGGTGGCTCCGTCGGTTAAGCGGCCGACTTCGGCTCAGGTCATGATCTCACGGTCCGTGAGTTCAAGCCCCATGTCGGGCTCTGTGCTGACAGCTCAGAGCCTGGATCCTGCTTTGGATTCTGTGTCTCCCTCTCTCTCTGCCCCTCCCCTGCTCTTGCTCAGTCTCATTCTCTCTCTCTTTCTCAAAAATAAATAAAAACATTAAAAAAAAAATTTTAAAGATTCCTGCTCTAACTTTACCGGTATTTGCCTGCAAACACCAAGATTCTCAGATATAAATATGTTGGAAAACAAAATATTCAAAGGAAAATGTTGTTTTTGTTTTCTTTAGATGTTCTTTTACTATAGTAAATGTTAGCATCAAGCATCAAGAAATATCTCTTGTTACTAACACGAAATTAGTTTCCTAATTTCTTAAGAACCAGTTTCCTAAAGTCAAGTGATCGATTATGGGAAAGAAATTCTATAATAAAGTGCTTACTGCTCAGTTTGTGCTGATGGTTTAAATCTGGGAAAGAAAAAAAACGGAAAAAGAATTTTTTTAATGCTTGGATGTCACCAGCATCGTTTCATTAGTACTATTATTCAGCATGTCAAATAGTATCCTGGCATTTCTAAGCACTTTACAGAAATCTCTGAAATCAGGCTCTGGAAAACCTGAAGGTAGTTTTGATATTCGTCCAACAAATCAAGTTTTAAATGAAAAACTTGTCCTGATTAAGCAAAATAAAACAAAACTGTATATAGGCAATACCAAGTGAATTTTCCTCATTTCCATTCTTAAAATTCCAGAATCCAGCACAGTACAAAAATAGATGTAGTGCTCTCACCTTTGGAAACAACAAAAAATGTATGTCACAAAGTTCCTATTCCGAAATAATTTTCCAGTAATTCAGTTTTCTAACCACACTCAGTAAAATTTAGAATATTCTCCTCTATTACATTCTAATTTTAGTGTTTCATCAACTGAAATCATTTTCCTAAGTCACTTGATTATGCATCATACAATGATTAAAATAGGATAGATCTCGGGACGCCTGGGTGGCTCAGTCAGTTAAGCGTCCGACTTCAGCTCAGGTCATGATCTCACGGTCCGTGAGTTCGAGCCCCAGGTCGGGCTCTGTGCTGACAGCTCAGAGCCTGGAGCCTGTTTCAGATTCTGTGTCTCCCTCTCTCTCTGCCCCTCCCCCACTTGCGCTCTGTCTCTCTCTGTCTCAAAAATAAATAAACATTAAAAAAAAAATTTTTTTAATAAATAAATAAATAATAGGATAGATCCGGTTCCACAGTTCTTTTTATCTCCCACTTTCTGCTACCATGTCAGAGAACCACATAATTTTATACCTAGAAAGAAATCTTCGAAATTTTTTAATTCAACATTCTCATTCAAATGCAAAAACTAAGGCATCCAACTTTCCCCTCAGATGATAAATCAACTTGAATATATAAAGCTTGGTGCCAGAACTTTCAAGTTTTATTTAAGGAATAATCCTCACCTTGCATTATTTTTAAAAACTCTAAGACTGCTGACATTGATCCAGCTCAGTTGGACAATAATGCATCTTACTAAACCAGAATTTCCGAATCGGTCAATTACTGATGGCTTCTAACTCTCAACAAAACATAGTTATGTTATACTTCTGAGAGACACACAAAAACTCAACCGTGTTCCATCTCCACTCTGCTCTATGGAAATGTTAGTAAGTATCCAGAAAAAAGGGGGGGGGGTTGTCATACTGCAAATCCATCTGGATTCTACCCCGTACCACCAATGAAGCCGCTTCCTGGCAGGAAGTGTGCCTCCAACAAGGAGTCCCATCATCTCAACGTTGAAGGAGACTATACTGAGAGTTTGCTTACTAACCAGAAATGTCTCACCTTCTGATCTTATTACCATCGGATGCAGAAAAGTGGTGTCCACGGCTGGTAACACTCTAAAGATGAATTTCCCACTCTTCCCAAAATGAAACTATGCTAGGATTTTAACGTGAGTACTGAAGAAGTATGTTCTGAACGTCTACATAATTTACCTTCTAGTCGCCAACAAAGGATAAGTGAGCGGGGAGAAAGAAAGCGTGCATCAGCCACCGCTGACAAGTCCTCCGCCAACATGCAAGAGTGCGCAGGAAAACCACGGTCACAGCACACGACAACGGGAAGGCGAAGCACAGGCTGCTGCCACGTGTTGCAAGAACACACGGTGTTCTTCCAAAGCAAAATTCAATGTATCTCAGGCACTTTGTATTCAATTAAAAAAAAAACAAAACTTTGAAAATGTTTCTAGGCAAAAATTTAATAAACCTTAAGAAGGGTCCTCTGTCAAAAGTAAAATGCCAGGGGAGGCCATAACTTTATCACCAGGTTCCTCGCCTTCCACTTCAGACGAGTTTCACTGACATCCACGGGGATTCCAAGAACAGACAAATGCTCGCCGGCAGTTAAATTTAAGTGAGAAAGGCTGGTCACCTATAGCTAATCAAGCATCCAACCATTCACTCATCGAACATTTACTGGCTAGTAGCTAGTAGGCACTGGGTGTCAAAAAGACCCTTTTTGAAGAAAAGGCGGCTGAAGGAGTAGAGGGACTGGGGAATAAACCTTGGGCGAAGCGAGGAGGAATGTAACATTTGGCACTTCACCACCTCTGCCTCTCCGCATCCTCAAACTCCTGACCAATCGCAGTAACAATTGCCAGAACGCCGGGATCGAGGTAGTGCTCCTGTTCGTGGTTCTATCCCAGAGGACGCTCTACCGAAGGATGAGAAGGCCCATCTCTACTCCCTCTGCAGGGAATAAGCACAGATGCACAGGTGGGGAAAGGCTGCCAAGCTGTAGATTAACTGTTGACCCTAAGAAGCTGATTGATACCATCAAGAGTGAGTAAGTAAGCCAGTGCCTGTGTCTCTCTCCCAGCAAAAGAACTGCTGAAATTCAGGTTATTGAACAAAAAACAAAAACAAAAACAAAAACAAAAAAAAACAGGCAATACTACAAAATGAATGAAATGCAAGTTAACAGAAAGCAATAAAGAGAATTTTATCAGAATTCCAACCCACCGTCAAGGCTCTTTTGTGAACAAAAGCAAAAGTGTAGAGTAGGAGTTTTCAAGGTGTGGTACAAAGATCCAAGGGTCCTGAGACCCTTTCAGAGGTCGTCTGTTTTCCAAATACATATCTGCATAGCTGTATAATGGCAGATTTTCCTCATATATTTCAACCAAAATAACATATCACAACAGATTGAATATAGAAATAGGCATGAAAATCCGCTTATTATAAGCCAAACAATGAGATAAGAAAAAACGTAAAACAAGACCACTCTTCACACTAAATTTTGTTTTAAAAAATATTAGTAATTTTTATAAAAGCATTTAGGCCAATATGTAACAGGTTTATAATCGGTATTTTTAAATGAACTAAGAAATGTTTTCATTTCCTAGTCTGAATTTCTAATACAGCAAATATCGTTACCCGTAACCCACATAAACAAAAGCTCTTTGGCATCCTCAGTAAGTTTTAACAGTGTAAAGAGGTTCCCGAGATGAAGAAAGTTTGAAAACCACTCGTCTAGAGCTTATGTAGAAGAGAATAATACTACCACCCAGTGGTATGAACCAGATAGTACAACACATATACAAACTGGGGCCTTCAGAAATGTAAGATCACCTTTGCAATGGAAATCTACTCTTTAAGCCACTTTCCAAAAGACATAACAAGGTTCGCTCTATAGGCGGACTGTGCCCTGACTTTGAAAAATTTTTTTAATTTTACAGATCTATCCAAATGTTCATGCAATCCTTACATCAACCATGCAACTTATCTATACCTTGAAAACACCAGGCTAATCTTGAAAAATGTAACTAAAGACAAGTAAAATTAATTAAATCAAAAATATGATTGACAGTCAGGGGTACTGTAACAGCACTGTGTGAGAACAGATGGGGAGCTACACTTGTGAGCACAGCATAATGTATAGTTTTGTCCAATCATTAGGTCATACATCTGAAACTGATGTAATATTGTGCGTCAACTACACTCAGATAAAAAAGAAGGAATGAAAATATGATTCTGTAGCAAAGAAATGTGTTCCCGATGCTTTCCAGTAACAGTGACATTGCCAGGGACATAAGTGCAAGATGACAAGACTATGGAAATATGAGGATGCACAGCTACTGCTGTAGAAATACATCAAGTACCATGAATATACGGCTATTAAATAAACCACCTATAATGAATGAAAATCTAATTCCATTTAAAATAATAAATTTTTCCGTCAGGTATACATTTAGTGCCAAAATAGGTACATATTACTTATCGAACATGACAGATTTAAACTCTACTTTGATTCATACTTTTTTGCCTGAGAAACATGGAATTTTCTTGATAAAGCTTTTTCTAAGTACCCATGATAAGAAAAAAAAATCAGCCCTTACCCCAGTCCTGTTCATACAAGGCTTGGGAAAGGCACCATGATTCACTTATTGGCATGTGTGGATGCACAAAAATAAGATGTTTTGTGAGACTTAAGACTCCAAGAAAACTGTGTTACATAAATTATCAGCAACTAACAAAGCACTTAAATACACATGTGATTTTCGTTTATTATATAAATATGAATAAATCTTACATATTATTGAACTACATGAACTCTATTAAGAGGGTCCTTCGAATGTCAAATAAATATATTCCACTGAATATCTGACATTAGGCCTATACCACACAAATGAATAAAAAACTTATTTCCTGCACAAACACAACATGGCAATAAAAAAGCAAAGAATGTTATGAGTTCATCTAAGTGTTTAAATGCAGCCAATCATATAAAACACATGACTTAGGCAAAGACAGGGTAAATGAAAGGGAAACAAGGTTTACAAAAGATATTCTGGAAAGCACTCTGGAAACTTTCCTAATCCAAACAGAATATTTTATTCATTTTACGTAACTATAGGCAAGAACATTTTAAGGGGGAGGGGGAGGGGGGCAGTTAACACTGTGGTGTGGATTTTTTGTAGTGGCTATATTTAAATACATAAAGGTAACTTACAAAAAAGACTAGAAGTCTATGGGTAAGAATTTATCCTGAGAAAAAATTCAAAGATGGAATAAGCTGTATCACAGAGTTGTTACAGTATTATTCATAACAGCAAAAATATAAAATAACTTAGATGTTGATCAAGAGAGAAATGGTTAAGTAAATGACGTACATGCATTCTGACACAGCCATTAAAATATGTTAGTATTTTAGCAACATGTAAGAGTACTCCTAATATAATGCTAAATGGAAAAAAGGGAGCATATAAAATTATATGTATAATATGATTACAATAATATAAAAATAAGGATTGGAGAAAAGACTAAATGGAAGTGTATTGAAACAACAGCGACGTGCTTACATTTTCTCTATTTTCCAATGTTTTTGTAACACACTGTATTAATAACTAGCCAGCTACCTCCCCCCCACCCCGCCCACACTTAAAACATACACATGCACACATACAGAACAGCCAAAACCTAGTGTGAACTTAAGCAGCAGTAACATTCTGCACTGGTGTTGCGCTGAATTGATAATATTCTAGACGATTAGTGATAATACCTAGCATCTAAAATACGGCATTATGCAACTAAAGCTCAACCACCAGACTTCTCTAAGTTTAAAACCTGGTTACTTGAAGATACAGCCATCTGTTCTTAAGTTACAGCTAGAAAGGAACACTATCAACAATTGTAGCAAAACGCTTCTAACAAATAGATTTGGCTTTGGTTTTCTTTATCCACTAAAATAAATAATTTTAACAAAACAAGAGTGCTATAGTACCATACGTCAAAAACCATGCCCAGCTTCCTCTCCCCTAGGGAGGACAGTAAGTAATACAGGTTGATACAGCATATACTGTAAAGGAGACAGATCACCACATTCACATCGTTTCAGCCTTTTAGGATAGAACTGTTCTTTTTAAAATCAAAGCCATGCCGATTTCCTTGTCCTCTAACATACGGGAGGCATCACAGCTCATTTAGAAAAACTATTAGAACTAGGGCAATAGATTGTTTTCCAAGAAAAGTAGTGGGAAATGCACTTGAGCTGGCTTTTAACTCCAAAATACGTGAGCCAAAAAAATAAACTATCGTCTACTGATGGCCACATGCCAAGAATTACTAAATAGAGTTAAATTTTTACGGTTAAAAATGCATTAGGAGAGTTTATATTCTCTTATAATTGTTTTATGTAGACAAATTTACTTCTAAAAATCTTTAACAACTACAAGCTTTAACGATGTTAATTAATGCTGTTAATGCTTCTTTCCCATGGCCAGCTTTTATGTGTTTAGCCTTTGAATTTTAAATTCAAAAAAAAGAGAAAGACAAATATTTCACAGAGGAAGAGACTTCTCCAAGTGCCAGATAATGTTCACAGACCATATGGAACCTCTACTTCCTTTACAAACACCTTTTCCTACTCTCAGCACTAAATTGGAATTCTTCTGTCAATTGGCATAGGCATTTTCTATTTGAACTAAACACTGTTTTACATTTCAACAGTTCTGTTCAGACTCAAGATCAGTGCAAAACCAGCTTTCATTATAGATTGAAAAGGCAGTATCTTCAATGCAGAATGAGTCTGTTACAACTTTCTGTCACGGTCCAATAATTGGGACTACAAATATAATTTCTAAAATATCTATAAAAACACTTACAACAAAGTGATCCACAGACTTTCCAAAGTTAATGTCTCTATTAAATAACTTTAAATCATAATTCCCTCTTTAAGTACTTGCTAAGTTTTGATATTTTTACAGTAACAGAAACAGAAAAGTTTCTCAACCTATAAGCTATGAAATATTTACACAAAATACAGTTTTATGAAAATGCCATTTAAAGACAAAATACAACCATGTTCTGAAGAAGCAAGAAAAGGAAGGCTATGCTAACTGATGAACTGACTAGAATAGGAGCCTGTGAAATGTTAGCCCTACGTGTGAATTAACTACATATTTTGTCTACCTTTCTGTCACTCACCTCTTTCAACTTGATACTGGGTCATGGGTTTCTACCTCCTCCCAAGATACACTCCAATTTAAAAAAAAAATTTAGGGGGCGCCTGGGTGGCGCAGTCGGTTAAGCGTCCGACTTCAGCCAGGTCACGATCTCGCGGTCCGTGGGTTCGAGCCCCGCGTCGGGCTCTGGGCTGATGGCTCAGAGCCTGGAGCTTGTTTCCGATTCTGTGTCTCCCTCTCTCTCTGCCCCTCCCCCGTTCATGCTCTGTCTCTCTCTGTCCCCAAAAAAATAAATAAATGTTGAAAAAAAAATTTAAAAAAAAAAAAAAAATTTAGCCCCCTAAACAGTATTGTTTTCTCCTGACTGGTTACATTAGTCAACAAAAGCAGTCCTGAAAATGGTAAGGCTTGCTATGAGAAACTGAGACCATACATTAGGTTTTTTATTCACTGAAAGCAAACCTGTTTAACAAGGTCTCACAACCCTCAAACTGCTTCCGGTAATTTTTCAGAGATTATATTCTGACAGTTGCTGTCAACGCTCTCTGAAGGGATATTTTCTTGGGTTTACTGGGAACAAATTCATTAACTAAATTCCCCAGATACTTACCAATAAAACACTTCAAAGAGATATTTATGAGCACATCTGGTGTCAACCAAATAGCTCTCTCACCCAGATTCATTTCCCTCCTTAAATTTTATAATCTGGTTTCTAAAATCATTTTTGAAACTGCATCCTGGGAGTCAAATCCTCACCAAAGTTGAAGACCTTTCTTAAAATCTTCAACCTACCTCTCTCGCACTTCTGCAAATGGTTTTTATATTCCCCCAAAAGCACAACTATCCACAATTCCTGTGACTTCTTGTGTAACTTTTTTCCCTCTCGTTTATCTCTCTCTGCCAGACTCTAGATTTCTACGGTTCAGAGCACAGACTCTGGACTCAAAATGAGTGGATTCAAAACCTTCTACACACTCACTCTCTCGTGCGTGAATGCAGGCAAACTACTTAACTTCCACGATCGTGGGTTTTCCTATTTGTACTAATAGTACCTATTTCAAAGAAACTGAGGGGATTGAATGCATGTACACACCCGAGAAAATACAAGCAAAGCATTTATAAGAGCCTTGCCTAAGAAAAACTAAATGTTGGCCAACAGTCGTAGTAGCAGCCGCGGCTGTGCTAACACACAGCAACCCCACTGCTCGTACCGCGGCAAAACTCAACCCTTCGGAGAGATCGGCCGCTCTCTCCCACAGGCTTCACCACAGGCTTCAACCTTAGGCTACGGACTCCTGAAAAATGCCCTAGTGTCTTTTTCCAAATTCTTGTAAGTCACTTTCATTTGGAAAGCTCATGGCTGAGAAAATTCAAAGTATCCAAGCAAACCCCTCCTTTTACTCCATTCTTCAAATTCCCTGGTTAGATTTCCTATTCTGACTTCTCACTTTTCATTCAGTCTCCCCAGCTTCAAACCTTGGACTCATC
The DNA here is from genome assembly GCF_022079265.1 of Lynx rufus. Lineage (NCBI taxonomy): Eukaryota > Metazoa > Chordata > Mammalia > Carnivora > Felidae > Lynx > Lynx rufus. The sequence continues at coordinate 5,434,632 of NW_025814867.1, read as the reverse complement.
TTAGATTTCTGCTGTTTTTCTGCCCCTGAAAGTTGATCACCCACCAAATTTGGCAGGTTCTACTCTTCCTCTCTTTTTCAGACCCATCCCAGCCAAGGTGGCCCAAGTTCTCAGTCCTTCACGCCCAGATTTCTGCCTCTGCTTTTTTAAGTCTGACCTCCCACTTCATTTCTTTTCAGTATAAAACACTAGCTTCCATCACAGTATGCTTTCCTACGACTGGTTTCTTGTTGCCTTGTACACCAAAGTCTAAGCTGAGCTACTCACCTTTCAGGATGGTAACAGTCCGTTCTTTCACAATCCAACTTCGTTTCCCACTCGAGCAAGAACTGTTTGCCGCCGATTCACACCCCCACTCGACTCACCGTGCCTGCCGCTGACCTTGTAGTAACTGAAATGTGTGCTGCCCCCACCTCTCCGCCTAGGCCCCTTCTATTCATTCCTGGAGGCCCAACTCAACACTCACACCCTCACAAACCCAAAGTGCTCGTTCACTCTGCTCTCTCCTCTCTTTCTTCATGTTACTCAGCATCGCACCTTGCGGAATACTATGCTGGTCTCTACACTTTCACGGCCTCCATTTGTTGTGACAAAACTAACTCTGCTATGTGTAAAGGCTTATCTTAGACTTTTTTCTATACTCTATCTTAAGCTCTTTGTTTACCCTAGAGCATCTGTAGGGCAGCAAGTGTTTGCTGTGTACTGCTGTGCCTACTTGGGGAGCTCCGAAATTGTCAACCTGAAGTTTGATACTCCGAGGCAGTAGTCAGCAAACGTTTCTATAAAAGGGCCAAACGATAACCATTTTAGGCTTGGCGGGCCACGCGTGGTGTCTGTCACATGTTCTTCTTTTTTCTAACTATAGAAAAATGTGAAAAGCATTCTAAGCTTGAGAGTCCTACAAATGGGCCATCCGTGGGCTGGATTCCACCCACAGGCTGCGGTCCACCAGCCCCTCCCTCCTCTAAGGAACAGTTCGGTATCTTATACAGAATCTCTGTATCAATATCAAAAGTTAACTAGTTTCTCTCAATGTTGTTTGGTCCATCACTTTACACGACTTTTGAGTTCTAAGGTAAAACAAATAACCCCTGAGTTCTTACCAGCTCTTTCGGACTTTTCTTTCTGTTCCCGTAACTCCTCTCCCTGGGTAGTCATCTGTTTGATGCGACTACGAAGTTGAGCAATTTCTTCTTCTTTCATTTCCAGGGTTTCGTGCATCTGACGTTTCGTCTCTGCTATTACCATTCCCTAAACAGAAGTGCAGACACTGAAGTGTTTGCATAACAAAGCTGCATCATCGATAGCACATATCAAACTCACTTAAAAGGCAGAAAACCTAGTATTTCGTACTAAGTAGAGCATAAGAATTATTTTAGTATTTCACAAACTGAAGTGTGTGCTCTGTGCTCTACACTACACTATACACTGTAACAACTCTGGTTACCTGGCAGATCAGGGTATTTGTTAATATGAAAAATCATTTTAATAGTAAGTTCAAACTTTTGAGTGTTAAAAACACATTTTAGTTAAAAGATTTATAATCTTCCTATAAGTGTTTGCTCCAATGTTCCCTATCTCAGTAACTAGTTTATAATGAACACAATACAGCCTTTTGTACTTGGCTCAGGGCTACCATGAACTACGGTTATCAATCTGTGCTGGAACATGGGGAGAGCCTCAGAGGCCACTGAAGGCGGAAGGTTACTGCTGCCACAATGATGGGCCAAGACTGTGGTAGTCTGCCTGCTTTTTCTCTTTTCCCTTGTGCCAGTCGCTGGTGCCACCCCAACTCCTCCAATTTGCTAACTGCTACTGTCTTCCCACTCTCTGGGATGATCTACACATGAAATGAAGGTCACTAAGGGGAAAAGGGATAGTATGTATTATACATTATATATTATACACTGAATCAGTCATTTGCGACTAACAAAAAACAGGGTGGTTCAACTTGTCTCCTGAAAAATAAAATCTGGGGACAGCTATTTCATGATCTTAAGATTGTGACTTTACTTGTGGGGTTTGTCAAACCTCGGTTTACGCTGTGACTCTTCCGGATGGCTGATATTAATGGACAGATACAAACCAAGTGAATGGGGATTATACAAAATTTCAAAACAAGATCGTCAACCTTCAGTTTCTTCAAAAACCAAATCACAATGGAGAAAAAGAGACACGGGGTGGGAGGGATGGGCAATGGAACCTACTGATTAAAAGAAGTCTTAAGAGTCACATGTCAGTCAACTGCAACGAAAGAAACTTACTTAGATCTTGACTCACAGAGAAGGGGGAAAAAGTATGAGACAAAAGGCAAAATCTGAAACTAGATAGGTGGTGGTATTAAGGAATTATTACATTTTTAGATGGTGAACATGAAAATGTAGTTATATTTTTATAGAAATAAAAAGAGTCTTTTGTTTTAAAAATACATGAAAATACTTAGGGAAGAAATTATGAGACTTCTTGGATTTGCTCTACAACAAAGTAAATTCTGGGCTGAGGATAATAAGGGCTAGACATGTGCAGGCAAAACAAGATGAGCCCCGAGATGTCAACTGTTGAAGCTGGGTGGTGGGTTCGCTTTTTTTAAGGTGGGCCTTCATGAAGTGGATAGAGTTGGATCTAGCAAAATGACATCGGAGAATGAAAAGATTGCTAACACGTTTCAAAAGTAAACAGCTCTGACATGTTCTTAATTGCCCGGTCACCTCAAATACTACAGCTATAATGTAGCATATTAAAGAAAACGGTGGACAACGTGAACCAACTGGGAGCTGCTTTAGAAAAAGAAACCAAGAACTTGGGGCTGAAAGACCTGGGGGGAAAGGATTCACCCATGAATTTTCAGTTGTCTTTGCTGCCATGGCCACAGCTGCTACTCCCTCTGTAAACTGCCAATCTCACCTGTACATCCTAAAATCTGTTGGCACAAACTTCCGTTTATACTAATACACACACTACCACTTCTTTACTTAAGACAACTTATCTGAGAGATTAATCTGTTTCCGTTATATTTGAAGACAATACTTAACATCATTCACTTTTAGTAATGTCTTACCTATAAAAAAAATTCAACGTTTCTCTGAAAAGTACTTAGGTACTGTAACTAGATTTATTTTGCAATAGTTACGCTAATCTATAAATCAAAACGCTTACTGGAATCAAAAAATGACAGAGAATCGGCTTCACGTGATATACAACTAGTGCTAACAGTTATTTAAATTTCAAAATTACAACAAAAAGATGTTTCAGGGAAGCAGCTGTAATAACTTTGGAAAGCATATGCCTGAATGCTTCTACCTGCTTCCAAAGTGAATTCTGGGGCCCCCTGAAAACTTTTAGTATCGTAAGGTTTATTGGTTTACCTTATCTTGTTCAAGCTGTTCAATTAAGTTCTTTGCATCACGCAACTGAGTGATAAGTTTAGTCTTCTCAGCCATATGAAGCTCCTAAAAAAATTTTAAAAATTCATTTCCATCTCTAAGAAAGCTTCTCCTCACATGAGAACTCTACACATTTTATCTAATTTGGATACTTCTCAGTCCAGGAAGAGCAACGGCGCACAGGACGTCTGAAAAGGACGGTCAATGCTACAAATCCCAGGGCAACCGGGAGTCCTCTCCACACTGTGCACGGAAGAAGGGAAGGGCTTTGCAGGAGAGGGCGATGCAGGCCACGCTGGGGCCGGTGGATCTAGCTTTACAGGGTTACATTAAGCCAAACTCATTTGAGCTTTTACCTTCATCTTTTCTAGTTCTTGAAGCCTTTCATCTAGCTGTTCTTGCAGAGCTTCCTTCTCACTGGTTAGCAGCGCGCACTGTTCCTTATGCGACTGAATTGTTGCCTTACAACGCTGCAGGAGATTCTCTTGCCGCTTAACTCTCTGCTGAAGTACTTGCAGTGTTTTAGCAGAAGCTCCATCTACGGCGATCAATAAAGCAGCACGGGCAGGGGCAGTCAGTAAGGAACAGAAGGGCTCTCTGGGAACAGTTCCTCTGTTAGTACACAGGGGTGCACTCTCACCCTACGCTCTGCTGTCCTCTGAGCCGGACGGAGAAGAGAGGCCTACCCTTCCCAGCCTCTGCTCAGTCACTATTTGTATGGCCTATATCTGAAGAAGCAGGGCAGTGCATTCACCTGACCTATGGTACAACCCCACCCCAAAGGGCACAAAACACCCAGTAGTTAACTAACTTACCAGAGTCCACCCTCCTTGAAAGACAGTTGGATGACCATCTTTTGTTATTCAAAAGTGCCCTCTGTGTCCTGGCTCCCATCCAAAGAGGATTAATAAGAAATTTTCCTAATGTATTCTCATCTGTTCCTGAGAGGAGTTCTGGTAAGTACAGCTTTCTACATTCTCCATACGTTTATGAGTGAAGTTTTCATACTCATAGGGGAATTTTAGGACCCTTTATAGGCTGGTTGCTCACACAGATGGCTGTTCAGCACCTAACTCTGGCCCTGCCTGGACTGACGATCTGTCATAAGCATCTTTGAGAGAAAGACCTACTAAATAAAAAGTGGAGATTTTGCTGACTGTGTACCTTAAAGCCTCAAAGAGTATGGAGGGCAACAATTGGATTGTGAGACAAAATTTACTATTCTTTCTTTTCTTTTTTTAATGTTTATTTATTTTTGAGAAAGAGAGAGAAAGACACAGAATGAGCGGGGAAGGGGCAGAGAGAAGAGGAGACACGGGCAGGCCCCAGGCTCTGAGCTGTCAGCACAGAGCCTGACACGGGGCTCAAACTCAAGGACTGTGAGATCATGACCTGAGCTGAAGTTGGACGCTTAACTGCCTGAGCCACCCAGTGCCCCTAGGCCTTCTTTTCTAATTAGAAAGCAAATACAGATATCTTTGAATGCGGAGATATTTAAGCAGTGTTACTTAAAAAATGAAATAGCCAGTGCCAAGAACAAATTCACTTATCTTAAACAGGATGGATCTGTTTTTACGAAATCTAGCTACCACTATCAATAAAACAGCGTAACACCATGAATTTTAGTGTATGTGCTGCTGAAGTGAGCGCTAGAGTGAATTTTAATTACAACGAAGACGTGGTGCTACTCACAGGCTTTCAAGTCTTAAAACAATGACTTAGCTCCGTTCTCCTGAATCACCACAACGAACAAAGAACCAAAGTAACAAACCCTCGTGCATCTTTCTGGAAATCGTAGGAGGACACTTTTCTACCTCAGCCCACATCATGCCCCGGAAACTCTCAACGTCCTCCTCTAGCTTCTAAACTAACTTTTTGACAAGATGAAGCTTACCTACTGGCTCTATATCACTATCTGTGTTCTCTTTAGTGGCACCTTCAGCCTGTGGCTCCATCTGAGGACACGGTTTCGGTAAATCAACATTCACGGGGCCATTTCGTAACCGCTGTTTCAGCAGAGAAACCTAAAAAAGAATGTGCATTAGAAAATAAGATGATATGGCACAAAAACAGACACACAGACCAATGGAATAGAATAGAAACCCCAGAACTAGACCCACAAACATATGGCCAACTCATCTTTGACAAAGCAGGAAAGAACATCCAATGGAAAAAAGACAGCCTCTTTAACAAATGGTGCTGGGAGAACTGGACAGCAACATGCAGAAGGTTGAAACTAGACCACTTTCTCACACCATTTACAAAAATAAACTCAAAATGGATAAAGGACCTAAATGTGAGACAGGAAACCATCAGAACCTTAGAGGAGAAAGCAGGAAAAGACCTCTCTGACCTCAGCCGTAGCAATCTCTTACTCGACACATCCCCAAAGGCAAGGGAATTAAAAGCAAAAGTGAATTACTGGGACCTTATGAAGATAAAAAGCTTCTGCACAGCAAAGGAAACAACCAACAAAACTAAAAGGCAACCAACGGAATGGGAAAAGATATTTGCAAATGACATATCGGACAAAGGGCTAGTATCTAAAATCTATAAAGAGCTCACCAAACTCCACACCCGAAAAACAAATAACCCAGTGAAGAAATGGGCAGAAAACATGAATAGACACTTCTCTAAAGAAGACATCCAGATGGCCAACAGGCACATGAAAAGATGTTCAGCGTCGCTCCTCATCAGGGAAATACAAATCAAAACCACACTCAGGTATCACCTCACGCCAGTCAGAGTGGCCAAAATGAACAAATCAGGAGACTATAGATGCTGGAGAGGATGTGGAGAAACGGGAACCCTCTTGCACTGTTGGTGGGAATGCAAATTGGTGCGGCCGCTCTGGAAAGCAGTGTGGAGGTTCCTCAGAAAATTAAAAATAGACCTACCCTATGACCCAGCAATAGCACTGCTAGGAATCTACCCAAGGGATACAGGAGTACTGATGCATAGGGGCACTTGTACCCCAATGTTCATAGCAGCACTCTCAACAATAGCCAAATTATGGAAAGAGCCTAAATGTCCATCAACTGATGAATGGATAAAGAAATTGTGGTTTATATACACAATGGAATACTACGTGGCAATGAGAAAAAATGAAATATGGCCTTTTGTAGCAACGTGGATGGAACTGGAGAGTGTGATGCTAAGTGAAATAAGCCATACAGAGAAAGACAGATACCATATGGTTTCACTCTTATGTGGATCCTGAGAAACTTAACAGGAACCCATGGGGGAGGGGAAGGAAAAAAAAAAGGACGTTAGAGTGGGAGAGAGCCAAAGCATAAGAGACTGTTAAAAACTGAGAACAAACTGAGGGTTGATGGGGGGTGGGAGGGAGGGGCGGGTGGGTGATGGGTATTGAGGAGGGCACCTTTTGGGATGAGCACTGGGTGTTGTATGGAAACCAATTTGTCAATAAACTTCATATAAAAAAAATAAATAAATAAATAAACAGCCAACAAAAAAAAAAAAAAAAAAGAAAATAAGATGATAAACTACGGTGGTTTCTTTATTTTTTTTTTTTAAGTTTATTTTTTTTGAGACAGAGAGAGACAGAGCATGAACGGGGGAGGGGCAGAGAGAGAGGGAGACACAGAATCGGAAGCAGGCTCCAGGCTCTGAGCCGTCAGCCCAGAGCCCGACGCGGGGCTCGAACTCACGGACCGCGAGATCGTGACCTGAGCCGAAGTCGGACGCTCAACCGACTGCGCCACCCAGGCGCCCCTACGGCGGTTTCTTTAAAAGAGACAAGCGACAGAGTAAAGGATATTCTTTTTCACTATGTTGGGGGGGGGGGGGGGGAATCAAAATAAAATGTTTACTCTTAAATGCCGTTGATTTTTTTATTTGCTATTTTCAATGATATGATAGTTAGCCAAACGACACAATAAATTTAAAAATTATACTGAAAAAAAAAAAAAAACTGAGGAAAAGCAAGAGTTCTAAAAATAGGCCAGGGGCGCCTGGGTGGCTCAGTCGGTTAAGCATCCAACTTCAGCTCAGGTCATGAGTTCGAGACCCACATGGGGTCAGTGCTGCCCGTGCAGAGCCCACTTTGGATTCTGTGTCTCCCTCTCTCCGTGCCCTCCCTCGCTCATGCTCACTGGCTCACTCTCTCTCAAAAATTAAAAAAAAAAAAACAAAAAAAAAAAACAGGCCATATTGGGGCACCTGGTGGCTGAGCTCAGGTCATGATCTCATGGTCCTGGGATCGACCCCATGTCAGGCTCTGTGCTGAGCATGGAGCCTGCTTGGGATTCTCTCCCCCATGCCCCTCTCTGGCTCACGCATGTGCCCCCCCACACACACACACACTCTCTCTCTCTCTCTCTCTCTCTCGCTCTCGCTCTCAAAAAAAAAAAAAAAAAAAAGGCCATTTTGTAACATCTAGAGCCTCAAAACTCCCTTCATTTTTCCCTATCCAAACACCACACACTTTTTCTTGTAATCTTTTACCTGAGTCTGGAGAACACTGATGTGCTGATCCTTTTCCTCCAAAGATGCATCGAACTCCTCTTGCAGACGTTTCTTCGCTTGTTGATCCATCTGCAGCTCCTAGAACACAGAGAGCTTTAAAGTCGTTTTCGGTAAAAAACAAAAAAACACAAACCTGAGGTTTTCAAAGCTCAAAAGCATAATCAATCCAGATTTGCGTTTCTCTGAAGGTAAGGTATCAGCAACAATAATTGGAGAAGAATCAGCGCATAAAACGTTAGCATTTCTCCCAGCAGATAATTTTGTTCCTTCAAAACTACGAAGGTCCAAGAAGAAAGTGTATTTGTAGAGCTGGAATGACTGCTCTATGATGTTAATAGTGTGGAGAGGACAAATAATTATTTAAGCTAAAAAATCTTTATCCGACTTTAAGACATCTTACTCCTTGTGCTCTCTTGATGCACTTGACCTAAAACTACATTGTTTTCTACCAAACAGAGAGCCAATACAACCTTCCTCCTCCCAATACCCAGAAGCAAGAGACAGCCAAAGTCAGAAGCTTCCTCATCTGTGAAACGAAAAGGCTGAACTCGCCGATCACCAAACTGAAAAATTTCAAGTTCCTGAAATTACTTAAAATGCTCCTTTCTTTGGGTCATTAGTGAGCCTTCCCAACTAAATCCAATGATCTTTACCTCTTTATTATAGCAGTCACCAATAATTCCCTTCTCAGATGAGGCACGTGCTCTCTGGGGCTGTAGGCTCCTGTCTACACTCCTGTCTCTTATTTTGCCCCACCCGCTTCACAGATTCTATTGGCATCTATCCCCCTTCAGTCCTGTGCCTTCGGTGCTTCTGACACTTATTCCGTTAGAATGCTAGAGATTACAGTCTGGAACATATGAAATATCCCATGAAAACCCATCTATTTTTCTAGGATTCCTCCTTTTCTAGTTCCCTCAGCTCAAAATATTCACAGTCACATTTGACCTACCTTTGTCAATCCCTGCGTATGATCAGATTCTTTTACTGCTTTTACAATATTTGAGTGCTCTCGTTTTCCACATCCATAACTATAGTCCAGATCTTTATCATTTCAATGACTAATTTCCTTCAGTAGCCTTCTAGAGAGAATTCTCACCTCAAGTCTTCCTCTGGTTTAATCCATCCCTTGCACACACATTTGCTAGAAAATTTTCCCCAAACATTATTTTCAAGGACCTACCAAGCAACGCCCTCTTTCTGCAATGTTTCAAATTTCCTAGCTCTCAGAACACTGAAGCACTAACTGCTCTCTATTCTCCCCCACACCTACACCGCCCCAAGATCCCACTGGCACTGCTCCTCTCACTAAAACTCCTGGCTTGACTCCTCCCACAGAACGAGTCTCCAAATGCCAGTCTTTGAGTCAGGACAGGTCCACAATGAAGTCTTGACGGATCCGTGGTGAAATAACAAACACAAAGCTGGTGTAGACAGTTTTTCCTTCATTTAAACAACTGTCCTTTACTCTGAGAATATGTCTTTCCTACTCTTTTTTGTTATTAAAAAAAAAAAAAAAAACCTTTCAGGGCACCTGGCTGGCTCAGTTGGAAGAGCAGGTAACAGTTGATCCCAGGGTTGTGACATGGGTATAGAAATTACTTAAAAATTAAAAAAAAAAAAAAAATCTTTCACAAAATAATGACAATAAAAGAATCTGGTTCCTTACTCAATGTCCTACTTGAAAAAATAAAAGTTTGCAGCTCCCTGACAATTCTCCTTTCCCCTACATCTGGAAGGAACTAGAAGGTAATTTTTCAGTCCATGAAAGCCAAACAGTCTGGAAAGCACTGCCGTCCATGACTCCGCACAGGCCAATTCTTTATGATCCTTTACTCTCCTTAAAATTCATTTCTTCCAAATAATTTTCTACATCCTACCATACTAGACTCTGTTATATGCCATCTCTAACAGCCAACAAAAATTCCTCAATTTTTTTTTGAGAGAGAGCACGTGCACGCACACACACACACACACGCACACACACACGTGCATGGGGGAGGGGAAAAGGGGGAGAGGGAGAAAGAATCTTAAGCAGGCTTCATGGTCAGTGCAGAATCTGACACAGGGCTCGATCCCATGACCATGAGATCATGACCTGAGCTGAAATCAAGAGTCAGACGTTTAACCAACCTAGCCACCTAGGTGTCCCCAAATTCCTCAATATATATGATGATTTTCAGGTTTTTAATGTTTTAACCTCTCCGTGTAGACAAGAAATCCTTGGATACAACAGCAGCATCTTTTAACCATACACTCCACTCCCTCCACTTGTCACTTTACCCTATCCTACTAAGTACTCCATAAACAATACAGACTACAGTTAAAAAGGAACTTAAGAACTGTCCACTTATATCCTGACGACAGCCCACAGGCTGGCTAGCCAATTGTCCAATATTTCCTTGATAGGGATCTCACTACCTCTAGAACTGGACCCTAGTATCTGGGGTCATTTCTTACTTTAAAAATTTCTTCTGGAGCACCTGGGTGGCTCAGTTGGTTAAGTGTCTGACTTCGGCTCAGGTCACGATCTCATGGCTGGTAAATTCGAGCCCCACATCAGGCTGTGTCCTGCCAGCTCAGAGTCTCCATCTCTCTCTCTGCCCCTCCCCCATTCATGCTCTGTCTCTCTCGCTCTCTCAAAAATTAAATAAAACATTAAAAAAAATTTCTTTTGGGGTGCCTGAGTGGCTCAGTCAGTTAAGCATCCGACTTCAGCTCAGGTCATGATCTCACGGTTTGTGAGTTTGAGCCCCGCGTCAGGCTCTGTGCTGACAGCTCAGAGCCTGGAGCCTGCTTCGGATTCTGTGTCTCCCTCTCTCTCTCTGCCCCTCCCCCACTCATGCTCTGTCTCTCTCACTCTCTCAAAAGTAAGTAAACATTAAAAAAAATTTTTTTAATTTATTTTTGATTAAACCTTCAGGGTATATCTAATACTATTTGAACTTTTTAGCCAAATAATAATAAATGGCTCTATAATACTACTAAATATAACAAACTAATTCAATAATGTTCCTATTTTTGGCCATTCAGACTGTTAACAAATTTTGGCAAATCTTGAAATTAACATTTTTATGCATATGATTTGAAAGGTCTTTCTGATTATACCCTTAGAGAGAAATCCTGATGAGTAGAATGTATCAAATACATTAACTATTTCACTATTTTTTATCTTTGCCCTATGCTACCCATTATGTTCAGATGTGATTTCAAGCTGCAAAAAATGAACCCTCCTCCCTAAAGTTAGCTTTGAGAACAGCAATTGCTTACAGTAAACTGCATCCAGGTGAGCCTAGAAAAAGTACATGCCATGCACGGACAGAAGGACAGAGAAAGGAGGAAATCTCTAGGATAGTGTCTTCATTTACTCCCCATTTACCTGGCCTTAAAAGGGAATCAGAACCCTATCTACTTGGATGAGCTCATGATATTCATAGTTCTATTAACTTTCTCATAATGTGATATTCCTATTTAATATCTGTGGATGTTATAAGATTCAAGATCAGGCAAAGAAAATTACATGCTATCTGTTGGAAATGGTTTTGCTTACCTTTTTACTTATCTGATTCATTAACAAATGCCTAATATGCTAGAAATCAGCATAAGAATAAAATATACATACATATATGTATATGTATATACAGGACTGCTGTTTTGTTTTGTCATCCATCCAAAAAATATTAGGAGAGATCTTCATGGATTCTACTCACGTGTATATGCATGAGGAAGAAATAAAATACTAAGCAAGCAATGTTCTCTGAATATCTTTTTTTATTACAGTTATTTGTTAGCTGCTTGTTTATCAAGAGAAACTATGCCATAACCGAGTATTCATGTTCCATAATTGAGGAACACAGATCAGTGACAAAATTCCATGGGACTCAACCCAAAGAAATTCTTTACATTCCAAAATCCTTTTAGCCCCTGAAAGATACCAGCCTTCCTCATCTCTTCAAAATCTTTCATGGAATCTTAATTTCCACAGAAATCTGCATAGGCCTTCTTTCTTGGTTCAGCCACAGCAAACTTACAGAAAGCTGCAACCCCCCAGGGATACAGTGAATATGCCAACAATAAGAAACCGCAGACGCTTAGCCAGAAGGCCTTGCATCTGAGGTTTCGTCAAAGCACTGGAAGTTATGGTAGTTCTCGATGCTAGCCTCAAACCCGACATCCTTCCCGATACCCTGAATATCTTCATATAACAAAATAAAGAAAATTATACTCTTTTGCCTGGTCTGAATCAATAAAGTACTAATGAACCTGCGTGTAACTTCTCTTCAGACTTTAATTCCAAAGAAACGAAATACTTTATGACTTACAGCACTTTGAATGTTTAATTAAATACTAATCATGATTTTATGGATTATACTATTTAGCTGAAGGAAATTTTTTGTTCTTTGTGAACAAAATTTAAAATATCCAGACCCTCACTTATCCATTTAGTATCTACATATAAATTACGGAATAAATCTCTCTTCATGTAACTGGAACCAGAGTTCCAGAAAGAGATCTTAGCTACTCAAAAAAATAGTGTAGAACTGTACCAAACAACAATTCATTCTATGGCCTTTAGACCTCTTGTTCCTCCTCTCTTCCCTCGGCCCAGCTGTCCCCTGGCCATTTCATTGATTACAGTCTTGACTAAAGACAGTGTGGTAGGCAGAATATGGCCCCACAGATCCCAAGTCCTAATTCCTGAACCTGGAATATATCAGGAGAAGGTGCAGATGTGAATAAGTCAAGAGCCCCGAAATAGGAGATTATCCTGGATTATCTGGGTGGGCCCAATCTAATCACATGGGTTCTTAAAATCAGAACCTTTCCCAATTGAGTTCAAAGAGAAGGGGAGAAGTGATTATGGTCGAATGGGCAGAGATGCAACATTGATAGCTTTGAAGATGAAGGAAAAAGGCTTTGCCACGTCCAAGGACCAGAGGACGTGGCAGCCTCAACAGCTGGAAATGGCAAAGAAACAGATTGTCCCCTAGAACCTTCATTAAGGAACAGTCCAACCGACACCTTGATTTCAGCTGGGTAAGACTTGTGTCAAATTTCTGAGATTTGTGTTGTCTTAAGCCACTAAGGTTGTGGTATTTGTTGCAGCAGCAACGAAAAACTAACACAGGTAGGCAGATACTAAAAATAACTAAAACTTGTTAATCTGTGTCTCTGACAAGTATTTCCTAACAGGGTTTTCATTTTCACAAGGGTTAAAAGGAAAAGAATACATATGTAATGGCTTATGACCTAACAGTATACATATGGAAAAAGATCTTTAAATGGTGGGAAAACTGGAATAGTATATAAAAATTTATTTAACTAATTTCATGAATCATAATTGGTGGTGGTAGTATTAGAATTGTTATTCTAAGACGTGTTGTGTTTATAATGCTGGAATAAGGCCAATAAGTGATTTTGGGTCTTTTATCATCAGGTTCTTCCACACATGAACTGTAAGGAAAAGAAAGGGATCCAGGGGGATGTGTAGATTCAAGGAGACTTTTCAAGATATACCAAAACAATTTTTACACAGGCAAGACTATTAGTCTAGAGGTGCACACTTAGGTGATAAAACCTTAGGGGTACCTGGGTGGCTCAATCAGTTAAGCGTTGGGACTCTTCATCTGGGCTCAGGTCATGATCTCACGGTTCATGGGTTCGAACCCTGTCTCAGACTCCATGCTGCCAGTGTGGAGCCTGCTTGGAATTCTCTCTCTCTCTCTCTCTCTCTCTCAAAATAAAGAAACTTAAAAAAAAAAAAAAAGCTCAGAGAGACACAAGGAAGTACAACACAAGTCAGTAGTTATTTTTGGAGAAAGGGATGGGACTATGACTTGGTTGGGAAACACACAGGGGCTCTTGGGATGACAAGGAACATTCTATTTCTTGACCGTGGTGGTAGTTATGATGTGTTCACCATACACATATAAGCCATATATTTTTGTGCATGATTTTCCATATTTGTTATACTTTACAATTAAAATATTTTCACAATCAAAATATTTTTAAAATTTTACCATAAGCGATACAGGAGCGATATAGAATCCTATCCTCTAACCAATACAAGTCAATAATATCTGTTCTTCTCAAGACAGGACAGGAGCAGAAATGAGCAAAGTATGATTCTAAATGATAAATATTTGCCTGGATTCTAATCCCTCATTGTAAAAGTTATCCCCCAAAATTATAATGAACATAATTTTTATCTAATTTTACCAAGATTATTGGTTAGGAAAAACAAAAAACAAGCCTGAAATACCTAATAGAGGAGACAGGTTAGCCTTGGAAGTTGCCACTGACTGTTCAAGCTGGCAAATGATATTCTACTGCTAACCATGATATTCTTTTTCTCTTAGGTTTATTTATTCATTTTGAGAGAGAGGGTGTGTGTGTCTGTGTGCACAGGGGAGACACAGAGAGAGAGGGAGGGGGGAAATCCCAGGCAGGCTCCTCACGTCAGCACAGGGCCGGACTCGTTAGAGCAGGGCTCCAACCCATGAACTGTGAGATCACGACCTAAGCCCAAACCAAGAGTCGGATGCTTAACCAACTGAGCCACCTAGGTGCCCCTAAATAAGATACTCTTATGTCATTAATTCCACCTACAGTACATACCTTAGGAAAACGACACAAATAAAAACTGCAAAAACTGATCGCTGATCTTATAAGCTGGGCTGTTTAGTTTTTACTCTAACTACCCAAGTGTAGATGAAACTCTCCCAACAAGTACAAGAGTTTTGATAAATGTAAGAGATTTAATTACTATTCTCAAAAGTACTAATCACAACTTACCTCTCTTAACTCTCCAATTCTCCGAAGTGCTTTATCCTGACTCTGACTTAATATACCCTTCAATTTAAAAAGAAAAGAAAAAGTTGGTTCAAACAACTGCATGACATACTAATGAAAAGCCAGTAGAAAAAGGGCACAAACCATTGAACTTTATCTTTAACATCCTTTACACTGGGACTATGCAACCACAGTTCTCTACCGCCACTTAGTGGTAGAATTACATACATCTAGAAATAAAAATCCATAGACAATTCATAGATACACAAGCAAGGTACCCACAGACTGTAGGAATAAGATGAACTTTTGAATATGAATTTATGAAATATTAATAATACAATGGATTAAAACAGAGCTACCCCTCATGTCAAAAGACCCCCATGTCCAAGAAAACATTAACAAACTAAAAACTCTATTTGTAATATCCTGATTTCCACATTTGTTATGGACAATGAGAACACTGAATCAGCAATAAATAATTGGTATGATCATTCTGAACTGATTATACTCCAGATCAAAACCAGAAAATTTAATGTTGTACTTAATGGAGATTATTCTTTATAGCAGATTAAATATTTTACAATAATGCACATGGGGGAAATTAATTAGTGTCTTTAGATGGGACAAAATGCTAAACTGTTAATAAAATAATTTTTACTGTAAAAAATAAGACTATATTTTTGGTGCATGACTTTCTATATCTGTTATATTTTACCATTAAAAGACATTAAAATGTTTATCGTGATACAGCAGAGATAAAAAATGCTATCCCCTAACAAAAATAAGCCTATATTCTCCATCCTTCTCAAGACAGGACAGAAACAGAAATTACTACAGCATGATTCCAAATGATAAATATTTATACATCTTATCACAGCAAACTGATGGTACCATTTGAAGTGGAATGGATACTTCCCCTTAGCTCTGACCTGTGAATTATCACCTGGGATACCTGGTGGGAAATGTCTAGCCACAGAACAGGGTGACACAGTGGGGCTGAGGAGGGCCACCCAGAAGAGCTTCCTCTCTCCACATACTTAACCAAGAGCTTTACAAGCAGCAGCCTCAGGAAAAAACAGAGAAGATGCTTGTGTTTGGACCTTGATATAATGATAAGGAACAGAGATGTCTGCAGATATTTCAAAAATAGAAGGGAAAGCTCAGAAGGCTGTATGTCTCTACCACTAAAAACCAAGATGTGACTTGCAAATTGAGACACCAGAAAGCATGTTTGAAAGAGGCAAACACGCCTTAAATCCGAACCTCTTACACACCGCAGGGGATCCACAATTCAAAAAAGCCCATCCCGACCAGAGGTAAAAATCTCTGGAATTTCTCATTCACTCCCTTTATTAAAACAACGGGGTGCCTGCGTGGCTCAGCTGGTTAAGCGTGACTCTTGGTTTCAGCTCAGGTCATGATCTCAGGTCAGTTAGTGAGTTCGAACCCTGGAGAGTTTCTCTCTCCCTCCCTCTGCCCCTCTTGTGCTCTCTTTCTCTTTCAAAATAAATAAACTTAAAAAAAAATACTTGGGTCACATGGAGAATTATTAAAAGTGAGGGTCAGAACTATCTTACTGTAAGACTCTAATTTTTAAATAATGTATGAATCAATATCACAGCCAAGATATCACTTACTTGGAGCTTCTTCTTCTCTCTCTGAAGAGTCTGATAAGCTATAACAAACTAAAATAAAGAAAAAGCCACAAATAATATCAGTCATTCCTAAATAAATGAGTTACTTTATTTTATTTTTTTATTTTTTTATTTTTTAATACATGAGTTATTTTAAATACTGCTAACGCATCTCTTTATCAAAGTCAAAAACACACAAACCAGGAGAATCCTTTTATAGATAATTCAACCTAATTAGATGCATATAGCGTACAGTCAAAATTAACAAATGAAATGTATTTCTAAAAAATAAAATATAACTTGACTGTATAAAGATATTAAATCTGTACTCGATTCCACCTCAGGCACATACATCTTTAAATCTCAGTACCCAATTATGATCAGAGCCAACTTGCCTGAAGGCACGAGGCTACTCAAACTGTAGCCACAAACCAGTACCATCAGCAACAGCATCCCCTGGGAGCTTGCTTAGGAGGAGAAATTCTTGGGTCCCACGCCAAACTAACTGAATGAGGCTGGAGTTGGGGGTGAGGGGAGGGATATGTGTTTATTTAGCAAGCTCACCGGGCGGTTTCTTTGCTTTGGGCAATTATAGACCATGTAATTCATCTCTAAAAGACTCTGATTATAGGAACTGTGACGAGGGCTGGGTAAAAATCTGAAGAAAGGGACTCGTAACCAATAGATGAAAACGGGTAATTTAGGTTCTGAAGAGATGTTTAACCATTTAACCTAATTAAATAGGATATTTAAACATTCTACACAACCTGATGAAATTATACACTAACAAATCTCTTAAACCTAGAGATTACATAGCCCTATTCATCTGAAAAATAAGCACATGGCTCCAATGGATTATTTGGACCCTACGTCAGAAGTACAAGAGGGCTCCGAAGAGACAGGCTGCAGCTTGAGGAGGAAGCACTCCCCTACTCCGCGCCCTGCCATTCTCCTTGGAAGGTTGCTGTGTGCCCCGCAACGCATCTACTGATGCCTTGAGTTAAGAGGCCGGCAGTCACGGAAGGGGAGTCCGTGCAATAAAGAATTAAAAAAAAAAAATCTGCCTGAGACCACAATCATCCTCCTCTTACTACCTTAAAATGGGTATTCTTATTCCCGGATAGGAAAACGGTGCTCAACAAGCGGGGAGTAGGAGAGGTGGGGAGAGTAAGCCAACAATGACATGTCACTTACAGCACGATCTTATCCTGGTCACCTACAATGGCAAGGAAAGACAGACATGAAGACGATGTGCTCTTTTCATCCCTAAGAAGCTGCATGACTCTACTTGAGGTGGCACAGAAGGGTGGAAACAACCAGAAAGACCTAAGGTCTGTCAGCTATTACCTGTGTGACTTTAAGCACATTTTCTTAATCTCTATGATTAAGTCTCCACGAGCCTCTCAACCCCATTCTGCTAAATGAAGCTAATTAATATCTACTTCACAGAGAAGGTGCAAAATTCAATGGCACCGTAACCCCCGTAAACTTAAAATGCATAGTGTCTTGCATACTTTCATACTAACTACACTGCTGCCCCAGCTTCAAACTCAGAAGCAACAGGCAAGTTAGTAAAAATAACATAAGTCTAAACAACAAATAATTCAGGACGATTATTAACTTGGACAGAAATGAATAACAATAAATTTATGGGAAAAAGCAGCCTGATTCCACAAGTACCTCATGAGACAGATGCCTTTAATGCTATTTACATGTCTAGCTTCCAGCGAGCTGAGAGAGGTTAGCCTAATAATTCCTTCCTATTTTGTCAGCACTTTGTAGTTTTAAAAAGATATTTTGCATATTTCGTCTAGGGGTTTCTGTTTTTATGTTTGGCTGCAAGGGTAAAACTAAGCATACTACAGCCATGATCGAAAATGGCAGCTATGGCTAACATTATATACGGACCTTGAACCTTATTATTCATCAATTAAAGTTAACTATAATGCTGAGTTAACTGGTAAGGCAATAAAACATTATGCACGGTCTAAAGAAAAAAATTCCATGGGCAACTCGCCCCAGAAAGGCTTTCCTAAGGAAGAAGAGTTTTCACTGCACAGGACAGGGAGGGAAACTAATACAACCCAGCCCGAAGGGAAGAGCGGAAAAAAGATGGAATGGGACTGCTTCCTTCCTCTCTTAGACCACACAGTGCCATCCTCAAGGGATTTAGCAATTAAAGATTCATCTGAGGTGAAGTTTAAATGCAGGTATAATGAGTGAACCAAATGTGTCAGAAAATCGGACCACCTAAAACATAATTAGGGTAAGCAGCGATGGAAGTCTGGTCGGCAGAAGAGGTCACTTCGGAAGCACAGCAGTTAGAAGATGAACAAGAAAAGGGGATGTGAGGAGGAAAGATGATGCGCTCTGCACTGGGGGAGGGGGTGCAAGCAATGTTGGGGAGGGGGCTGGGGGAGAAGAGGGGCACGGAAGGTGCAAACCGGAAATGATCTTCTCCAAAATTTGACTAACGGTCTTGCCAAAGGGGTTCTGTACACCTGAAAATCTTTAGATAATGCCAGAGACTAGCCATGATAATCAGCGGATATGGGGAATCGATGGTTTAGCCAACCACAAGAGTAAAAGCCATACAGTAATATGAACTAGACAGAGAACAAGAGGGAAATTTTTCATATTGGCAAAAAAAAAAAAAAAAAAATTATGCTCCTACCTCGGAACATTTTCCTTTGTAGCTATTCAACCTTCGTTCCATTTTTCGCAAGCACTGAATCAACTGTTCTTTGTTGAGACTGTCTAAGTTAGGGAGTGAGTCTTCTGGTTCACTCTCCATATCAGAGGATGGATCAAAGGTGGCCGCAGAAAAGTCCAGGTCAAATCGATTCAGGGACTCTCTGGAAGACGTTCGTACCAAAGACTCTTTAGAAGAAGATCTGAACAGAGACTCCTTTAGTGGACTTCGAAACAAAGACTCCACTGAAGGTACCCGGAGCTGGAGCTTCTGTGCAAAAGACTGCGTGTCACCTGACTGCAACCAAAACCCGACAAAATATGTGGTTAAAATGCACATTTAGACTTCTAGTATTCCCTATCACCACCAACACCAGTAACCTATTAAAAGCTCTAACAAATGCAATTTACATTCCTGACATTTTGCATAACACACTGTTTTCTGGAAAACAAGAGACACCTGGTTATTTCTGAAAAAGCACTGGACTTGGAGTCAGAGGGCTGGGATACAGGTCCCAGGTCCGTCACCAAGCAGTGGGACCACCTTCACTAAGTCACTTCCCTTCAGTTTGCACATCTGTAAAAAAGGAGGATGCCATGCTTTCCCAGCCGACCTCCCCGGTGTGCCGTGAACGTCTGTCCACTCAACTAGAAGACCCTCGGAAGCAGTGATGTCTGTATCACCAGTATACACACCCAGTGCCTAAAATGGGGGGTATATATGTTGTGAAGCGTGTGGCTAGAATCAAGTGGGCTTTACCTTGAGTCTCCATGAGGTGCTGATTCCTGATTGCCCTCTTTAACACAAGAGGGGACTGGGGGAAGGGGGAGGGGAATGCTTAGTGAGCCCACTCTGTTCACTAAGAGAATGCCAGGCAGGGTTGACTAGTGACATCCAGCTCGGTGTAATTACCGTTCTGTCTACTGAGAATAAAAATGAGCATTAAAAAGTCACGGAGGACGACTCAAAAATCTGAGCTAGAATCCCTCCGCACAAATCAGTAAGTCTGATGTTAGAAACAGTAATAAGCAAGAGCTGTTCTCTTAATTTGAATGATGTGTTAATTTGAATAGTAACAACGAAAAATAACATAACATACTTCAACAAAATGCTCCAAACTGCATTGTTTTGTTCAGGGGACAGCAGTATTTAACAGGTGTTTCCTAGGAACTCATTCTCATTAGTGTGCCACAGGGTCACCTGCTAGATCTCAGCAATGCCAGGAATGAATGCCCATGAAAGACAGAGGCCATGTGCAGGCAAAAATTACAGGAAAATAAAAATATTCTCTTTAGTATACAATTTAAAAAAGCAAACCAGGAAAACTTTACTGATGGATGCTAGAGACTGAGTATCAGTATTAGGCAAGGCGGGCGTGAGGGGAGATAACATGCCCCTCCCCCTTCACATGCACAGAGATTTCTCACAGGTGATTTATAATAGTAAAAACCGGAAACCCAAATGTACATGACGTACCCACTAGAGGATACGTCATGTACATTACAGTATATGAAAAGAGGTTCAAGACATACTACTAAATGGAAAAACACCAAGTTAGAAAATAATACACATACTGTGAACTCATTTTGATTTAAAGCAATTACAGGTACTTTTCCATATGCAGTATATGTATTTACACAAACACCCTTCTATCATAATGTGCACGTTTACCTTTATGGGGGTGGAGGGATGGAGAAAGTCTTAAGGGAGAGGAGGGACCCTCATGCTCAAAACCTTTTAAGAACTGCTTTACTGATACTCCACGACCAGCCACTTCTGACCTATGCAAAAAGTGCTTTTCACTTCACACAGACGGTGAGTTGCCCTAGGACAAACAAGTGAAGCAAGTTCGAATTACACTAGAAACAGTTGTTGTCTTAGGGTCAGCCAGCAGCTGAAGAACAATGTCAAAGACACGTGTTCGCAGAAGCTGATAAACCTGGTAACAGCCACCCCGGTACATTTGCAAGTGACACGTTTGAGTGTAGTGATTCGGCCTGTGGACTATCGAATTAGGGTGCCTAAGTTCAAATCCTGGTTCCCCCAGTATGTTCGACATGACCTTGGCCAAATTACTTAACTTCACTAGTCTTCTTTCTTCCTCTTTAAAATGGGGATGATAAAAATAATTCTATGACGATGATGATAATACTACCCACCTCAGACGGATGCCACAAGCACTGAGTTAATACAGGCAAAGTGCCTACAATGTAGCAAATACTCAATATACATTAATAATCATTACTATCATTAGAGAAAGGAGACTAAAATAAAAGACAAGCTTACAAATGAGAATGTCATACACAAGCTTCTGTGGCAGACCCTTTCATATGATGCAGTAGCTAAGAGCATAGGCTATGAAACCAGACCTCTTGGGCCCAAGTCTTAGCTCTGCCATTACTGGCACTATGACCTTGGGCAAGTTACCTGACCTTTGGTGCTTCTGCTTCCTCATATGTAAAATGCACTCATCGCACAAGGTAGTTGTGAAGGGCAATAAGTCAATGCACAGTACTTCAAGGTAAGACTGGCTTAAGGTAAACAACAAATACTGGCTACCACCTGATATCTAATCTTCCTGTTTTTCTTTTTACCAGGACCCAGTTTTGTTCAAAGTAATACTCACCTTCCCAAACACAAATTAAAGCCACACGAGACACCACCACCCATCCACCAGAATGGCTAAAATTAAAACTATGGAAAATACCAAGTATTGGTAAGGATATGGAGTAGTCCACTTTGGAAAACTACTTGTCGGTATTTACTAAAACCAAATACAAGTACACAACCTGAATCAGCAATTTCATTACTAAGTATGGACTCAGTGGAAATGTGTATGTATGTTCAGCAAAAGATAAACTAGAAAGTTTACAGCAATCTTATTCAAAATAGCCCCAGGGGCACCTGGGTGACTCAGTCGGTTAAGCATCCGACTTCGGCTCAGGTCATGATCTCAGGGTTTGTGGATTCAAGCCCTGCATCGGGCTCTGTGCTGACAGCTCGGAGCCTGGAGCCTGCTTCAGATTCCGTGTCTCCTTTTATCTCTGCCCCTCCCCAACTTGTGCTCTGTCTCTGTCTCTCAGAAATAAATAAATGTAAAAAAAAAAAAAAAAAATAGTCCCAAACCTGAAGCTACCGTTGATGCCTATCAATAACCGAATGGATACTCTCTGTCCCAAAAATAAATAAATGTTGAAAAAAAAATTAAAAAAAAAAATTTTTAAAAAGAAAGGGGCGCCTGGGTGGCGCAGTCGGTTAAGCGTCCGACTTCAGCCAGGTCACGATCTCGCGGTCCGTGAGTTCGAGCCCCGCGTCAGACTCTGGGCTGATGGCTCAGAGCCTGGAGCCTGTTTCCGATTCTGTGTCTCCCTCTCTCTCTGCCCTTTGCCCGTTCATGCTCTGTCTCTCTCTGTCCCAAAAATAAATAAATGTTGAAAAAAAAAATTAAAAAAAAAAATAATAACCGAATGGATAAATTGCAGTCTGTTCACCAACAAAATACTAGACAGCAGTGAGACTGACTTACAGCCACAACAATATAGACGAATCTCATAAAGCATTGAGCAAAAGAAGACAGACGAAAGAATACTCATTTTTATTCCACTTACATAAAGTTCAAAAACAGAAAATTAACCCAGACGTCAGGATCGTAGTTATCCTTGGGAGTCAGAGCAGGGAATGGAAGCGACACTGGTAATTTCTGTGTCTTGATTTGGAGCATTGGCTACAAAGGTGTGCTTGATGTGTAAGCATTCAGAAAGCTGTATAAGGTGTATATCATACTTTTCTGTATACGTTATATTGTGATATATTTCAATTAAAGGGGTTTTTCTAATTAGCTTTTCCCAAACCCTGTTTCATCTAGGAGGGGGCCAGGTGACTAAGTTCAGCCAATAAGGCATGATACATGGAAATCTATACAATGGAACCTTCTAGGAGACAGATTATTTTCTTCATAAAAAGGAATATGCCTTTTGTCTTTGCCTTGAGTCTTTCCTTCTGTCTAGAATGAAGATGCAACTCTTGGAGGGCAACTTGTAGTTGTGAGGGTGAAAGGCAGTGGTAATGGATGTGGGGGGACAAGAAGCTAACTGGAGAAGGGCCCTTAAAGACTGTTTATCCTCAAGCTTTCTGATATGTGAAAAAATACACTCCCACTGGTGCCAAATGTTGTCAGGTTTCTGATATCAAAGACATTCACGGATTTAGAATTCATTTTTGAAAAAACTGATGGGGGGGTAGGGAAGGAGAAATGTATACGCCAAAATAAGTGAACATATCAGAGTTACTTTTAATTCCTTTCTGTCTCCCCCATTTGACCCCGTTTTCAATCCCCCCTTTTTATTCTCCCAACACTATTCTTATTCAGAACCTTATCCTCTATAAGCTGGATACCAGCAGCAGTCTTCCGTTCCCCTGCCTCTAATCTCTTACCCTAATCTGCCCTGTCACACTGTCGCCAGAATTGTCTTCCTAAAACATCATTTAGATCATTTCGTTCCAATGCTTAAACTGGATTCCCATTTAATATAAGGTTCAAGATCCTGAGCTTATATTCAAGGTTCCCATCTCCCAAGACCCATTTCTCTATAAACTCACCCCTCCATGTACCAAAAACCTGAGTCACAACAGGCAACTTCCCGCCCCCTTAACAAATGCATCAATGTGTGCCTCTGTACCACTGCCCATAATTTCCCTGCATATGAAAATCCAGACATCCTTCAAAACTCAGCTCAGATGTCCGCTTTTCCAGGAAACCTCAGATCTCACTCATCAGAAACAACCTTTCTTTATGGCCTAAGCTTTTACCAGAACCATTCTTGGAGCACCGACTGCATTCTGACTCACCATTAGTTACTTACATACTGGTATAACAACAGCTGAGTTGTTTATGCCCCAAAATAACTACGGTCACTTACAGCACAGTGACTAAGAACACAGACTCTGAACCGAATTCCCTGATTTGAATCCCAGTTTCACCACTTACTAGTTTTAAGACCTCTATGTTTTAATTTTCTCATGTGTAAAATGGAAATAACAACAGTCCTGCCCAGTAGGATTGTTATGAGAATTAAATAAATGAAAACATTTCAAATAGTGTGCTATATGCAGTAAGCACTAAGTTTTCCTGCCATTATATCTGCTACACACATACCCTCACCTCTAAATATGCTCATTTTTTAAAAAATTTTTTTCTACATTTTTTTATTTTTGAGAGACAGAGAGAGACAGCATAAGCAGGGGAGGGGCAGAGAGAGACGGAGACACAGAATCAGAAGCAGGCTCCAGGCTCTGAGCTGTCAGCACAGAGCCCGACGTTGGGGCTCAAACCCACGAACCGTGAGATCGTGACCTGAGCCAAAGTCAGACGCTTAACCGGCTGAGCCACCCAGGCGCCCCTAAATATGCTCATTTAGAAAAGAATCCATATTCTCTATGTCTGTCTCCTTGCCACAATGCTTTCCATAAAGTAGGTACTTAGTACACATTTGTTCAGTTAGGCCTTAATCTGGCAATATGATAATGATGATCCAATAAGAGATATTTAAACATTCCATGCTTGGTCAAAAGGATATAAAACAAATACATCATTTTATATATACAGTATATGTTATTCTAGAAATCATCAAAACATATTAGTACACAATCAACAACAGTCAAAAAGAAAAAGAAAGAAAAACATACATCCACAAAAAGATTTCTACAATAATGCTCGTAGTAGTTCTATTCATAATAATTGAAAACTGGAAACGGCCCAGGTGTCCATTAACAGGTAACAAACTCTTCAAAGGGATTCTACACAGCAATAAAAAGGGACAAACTACTGATAACCACAACAACATGGATGAAATTCCAAAAACACTGTGGTGAGTGAAAGAAGCATTCTATAAAAGAGTACGCACTACATACACGAGGCTACTATATAAAGTCCTAAAACAAGCAAAACTAGTCCCCCGCGGTTTGGTGGGGAAAAATTTTAAGAGATTGCCTTTAGGAGGAAGAAGAACCATAAAGGAACTTTCTGGGGTCTTGATAATGTTCTGTAATCTCTGTATGGGATTAACATATGGCTTCAGCATACACATTTGTTAAAACTCGGGTCGATGCACACTTGAGGTCTGTACATTTCACTTTATGTAAAATTTACCTCAAAAAAGAAAACACAACTCCTAGAAGAAAAAGGCAGTAAGCTCTTTGATATCAGTCTTAGCAGTATTTTTTTTGGACCAGTCTCATTAGGCAAGGATAACAAAAGCTAAAATAAACAAATGGGATTACATCGAACTAAAAGGCTTTTTGCACAGTGAAGGAAACCATCAACAAAATGAAAAGGCAACCTACTGAATGGGAAAAGGTATCTGCAAATCATACATTTGATAAGGCACTAACATCCAAAATACATAAAGAACTTACACAATATAAAAAAAATTTTTTTTAATGGGCATAGGACTTGAATAGACATTTTTCCAAAGGAGACAAGCAGATGGCCAACGGGCCTGGGAAAAGAACATCACTAACCATCAAGGAATTGCAAACCAAAAGCACAATGAGATAGCACCTCACAGTGGTCAGATCGGCTATTATCAAAAAAACAGCAAGTGTTGGTGAGGATGTAGGGAAAGGGAACCCTTGTACACTGCTGGTGGGAATGTAAACTGGTGTAGCCCCGATGGAAAACAGTATGGAGGTCATCAAAAAATTAAAAATAGAACTACCATACGATCCAGCAATTCCCCTTCTGGGGACTGATGTGCAAAAAAGAATGGAAACACAAACTCCAGGAGAAGTATGCATCCTCACGTTCACTGCATTATCTACACAAGCCAAGATATGGAAGCAACCCAAGTGTCCTTCAACAGCTGAATGGATAAAGAAAATGTGATATATAGACAGAACAGACACAGACACAGAGATAGAGATTATAAGAATATTATAGGAACAAATATATAAAAATATTACTTGGGGCACCTGGGTGGCTCAGTCAGCAAAACGTCAGACTCTTGATTTCCGCTCAGGTCATGATCTCAAGATTCGTGAGATAGAGCCCCACATTGGGCTCTGCACCATCAGCACAGAGCCCGCTCGGGATTCTCTCTCTTCCTCTCTCTCTCTGTCCCTCCCCACTGGCATGCACAAGCATGTGTGCTCACTCTCTCTCTCAAAATAGATACACTTTTTTAGGGGCGCCTGGGTGGCGCAGTCGGTTAAGCGTCCGACTTCAGCCAGGTCACGATCTCGCGGTCCGTGAGTTCGAGCCCCGCGTCGGGCTCTGGGCTGATGGCTCGGAGCCTGGAGCCTGCTTCCGATTCTGTGTCTCCCTCTCTCTCTGCCCTTTGCCCGTTCATGCTCTGTCTCTCTCTGTCCCAAAAATAAATAAACGTTGAAAAAAAAATTAAAAAAAAAAAGATACACTTTTTTAAAAAAGAATATTACTTAGCCATGTAAAAAGAGTGAAATCTTGCCATTTGTGACATGGATGGACCTAGAGGGTACTATTCTAAGTGAGATAAGTCAAAGAAAGTCAAATGCCATATGATTTCACTGATATATAAAATTTTAAAAAATAAAACAAAACAATACAGTTTCATAGATACAGGAAACAAACTATTGGTTACATGAAGAGGGAGGGGTTTGGGGAAGAAGGAAAAATAGGTGAAGAGAATTAATAAGTACAAACTTCCAGTTGTAAAAGAAAGAAGTCAAAGGGATGTAATGTACAGCATAGGGAACCCAGTCATTAATACTGTAATAATTCTGCATGGCGACAGATTCTGGTAACTAGACTAATCATGGGGATCATTTCCTAACATACAAAAATACCAAATCACTATGATGTATACCTGAAACTAAGGAGGTATCATATGTCAATTATACTTCAATCTAAAAAAAAAAAATCTAAGGAGATAACTACCTTTTAACCAGACAAATTAACTAAAAAATTAGTAAAGTAAATTTTCATCATGATTCATTACTACAGAACCTCTAGGCTGTGTGTCCTTAGTAGGTATATATGTAACTATACCACTAATTAAACCTTTGAAACTAGTCAGTTTCATAGTAAGGTCCTTTAAAATTTGATTTAACTTGTATTTTTAAGAATTAATTCTTGGGGCGCCTGGGTGGCGCAGTCAGTTAAGCGTCCGACTTCAGCCAGGTCACGATCTCGCGGTCCGGGAGTTCGAGCCCCGCGTCAGGCTCTGGGCTGATGGCTCAGAGCCTGGAGCCTGTTTCCCATTCTGTGTCTCCCTCTCTCTCTGCCCCTCCCCCGTTCATGCTCTGTCTCTCTCTGTCGCAAAAATAAATAAACGTTGAAAAAAAAAAAATTAAAAAAAAAAAAAAAAGAATTAATTCTTACATGTGGTATTTCCATTCCTCTCTCCTCAAAGTAATTAAAGTATTAATACTTAAAAAAAAATACAAGTAATGAACTCTGGTTAATGATATACATGCTAAAACATTAAAGGAAAGGATATCATGACCCACAACTTACTCTGAAATGCCATTAAGAAAGTAAAATTGGAGGGGCGCCTGAGTGGCTCAGTCGGTTGAGCGTCCCACTTTGGCTCAGGTCACGATCTCATGGCTCACGAGTTCGAGCCCCGCGTCGGGCTCTGTGCTGACAGCTCAGAGCCTGGAGCCTGCTTTGGATTCTGTGTCTCCCTCTCTCTCTGTCCCTCCCCTGCCTGCGCTTCTCTCTCTCTCTCTCTCTCAAAAAATAAATAAACGTTTAAAAAATTAAAAAATAAATAAGTAATTTTTAAAAGTAAAAATGGATTGAGGGGCAGACAGAAGAATGTATACACAGACAGACTGGTGATAAAGCAAACACAGTAAAGTACCAATGACAGAATCTAGGTGATAGGTATACAGATGCTCACTTGAAAGTTCTATTTCTCTGTATGTTTGAAGTTTTTCACAATATACTGTGTGGAAAAGAAAAAAGGAGCAAATGCTTATTAAATCATTATACTGGGTGCCAAAACCAACTGAAATACGTAGGATGTTCAACGCAGTAACAAGGGCGGGCGGGGGGGGGGGGGGGTCACCGGTAGCTGTATGAACTCTCAGGCTTGCTTTGTGCCATCTCTTCTCCCTTGGCGTCAACTCTCTGATCTCCTGCTGCTGTCAAGATGCCCAATCACAGGAAGCATTCCACCCCCTTGGAGGATATGCATCATTCCCAATTTGCTAACAACAGCCAACAACCAACTAATCAGAAATGTGTTTGAAAATAAAGACTTCTGAGTAAGGGCACCTGCTTGTGATTAAGAATTCAATGAGATCATATATATAAGATGTTTAACGATGTCTGACACATAGTAAACACTCAATAACTACTACTTTATTATTTTTGAGAAAAATATTTGTATTTTTTTAAGAAAGTTCCAAGCCTTTGGTGGGCTTACTTCCTGAGTATGTTCATTCTTCACCTTCATTAAAACTTAAATTTCTCCTGAATGTGTTAGAAAGCTGGTTCTCATTCATTCTAGTTTTTGCATTTATAACAGTATTTAGCCTTTTTGAACTATTCTATAAGAGGAAAACACGCGTTCTAAATAATAGTTTTAAATAATATTCACTAAAGACCACTGGATCTGTCCAGAACCATTTAGACCAGTGCCTCCAAATGTTTTACCCCTACTTCATGGCATTTCTAGATAATGATGTATTTGTAGAGGATTGGAATAGTTTAACTAGGGAGGCTGAGCAAAGCCAGAGCCAGAAGCCCAGGGACTTGGACTATGCCCAGAACCTGACCAGCTCCCCCCAAAAGGAACAAAGTTCTCAGCTCATAGAATCTGTTCACGGAGTTTGCGAAGCTATAATCTGTATCTGCGCTAGACAATACTTTAGAATGTTTAGTCTACACAATTTAGTTCATAAATCATCTAGCTCCTAAATTGTCTACATATATGCTCCAGGTTCACAGATTAGAAATGTTTCTGCTCTACATTAGAGACTGCTAAGAATAGCCAGGTTAATGATAACATCATCACTAGAGCCAAAGTAAACGAATGTTCATGTCAGACATTGCTGTCATAATGACGTTTTTAATGAATTTTTTTTCTTTCGTTTTCGGAAAGAATCAAAAGAATGTCACTTGTGCTGCACCCCCCAAGTAACTTTTTTAAATCAAAGATAACACAAGTGCTCTAGTAGTAAAACACTCTGCATTAGAGCAAACTTTAAAAGAAATCCCATTTCGTCCATATCCCCCCCTTCCAAATTATGTAATCCAATATGTCTTTCAATATAAACTATCCATAATATTTTACAAGCATAAAGTCATATTCCTTTTTTTCAAAAAGTTTTCTCTTTACTGCCATTAATTTTTTAAATGAGTAACAACGTCGTATTACATGACTGGTGTATATACATGCATGATTTTTACTTAAAACTGTTTCCAAGAAAGCATCAACACACCTGGATTTACCATACATATACATATTATATCAAATGTTTGGACATCACTCTTTCCATAGGAAGTCAAATGCTAATAATATAGATTGACCAACACTCTGAAATGACTTGCTATTTTTTAAAAATAACAGTAGTATGGGGCGCCTGGGTGGCGCAGTCGGTTAAGCGTCCGACTTCAGCCAGGTCACGATCTCGCGGTCCGGGAGTTCGAGCCCCGCGTCGGGCTCTGGGCTGATGGCTCAGAGCCTGGAGCCTGTTTCCGATTCTGTGTCTCCCTCTCTCTCTGCCCCTCCCCCGTTCATGCTCTGTCTCTCTCTGTCTTAAAAAAAAAATAAATAAATGTTGGAAAAAAAAAAAAATTTAAAAATAAAATAAAAATAACAGTAGTAACAGACCTGAGGAGTGGTTGGTTCACTTCCATTAACACTGTCAGGAGATTTCGTGGCTTGGATAGATGCATTCTAAGAAAAACAAAGAAGTATCATAAAGAAAAGGAACAGAAAAAACTGTTAAGAACAAACGCCAAGCACCAAGACCCATTAGATACATTTATCAAACACAATTAGTTCATTTATTAGAATGTTTTCATGCAAGGCAAAACTAGTACGGTGAGTATTTAGAAAATTTATTTTGCTATAATATATGTAACTAAATAGCAAAGATTAGTATGTTGAAAATTTCATTTTAAGCTAATCACATACCTCTCCCCATTATAGGGTCCCTAGCTTTTTCCCCCATGACAAAATTAACAGCAGGGATTCAATTAGCAAAACTCATTCAAATAGACAACTATCCAGAAAAAGCAATGTCAAGTGTTCCCTACGATAAAATAATACTCAAAGTTATATGGGCTAAGGCCTGAAAAACATCTTTGCTACAAGAGATGGAAATGCCTCATTCATCTGAAGCCAGCAGTCTAAATGAAATTGTTATGCCAATTTTCAGAAAAACCTGTCATTAAAAATATCTTCTTCCACATATGAAAGCTTTTTGTTTTGTTCTGTTGCTATGACAAATGCTCCAAATTAAGCGACATTCTCCTGATTACATCAGCCTGGCATAGGTTCCATGATAATGAAGGAGATTCTCTGAGATTCAAAATTCTATACTGCATTTGTAATACACTGACCAAAATTAGAGCCTTAAAAGCAGCTCACGATAAAATAACTTCTAAGTTTTAAACAAAGCGTTAGAGCAAATCCTAGCCACTATGTTTCAGTAACTTGGTAGGTTTTTAAATAAGACATTTCCTGTACATTTCTACAGCTGACCAAGGAAAGGTCAAATAATGAATAGTCTTTTTTTTAATGTTTATTTATTTTTGAGGGTGGGTGCAGAGAGAGAGGAAGAGAGAGAATCCCCCCGATGCAGGGCTCGATCCCTCGAGCCATGAGATCATGACCTGAGCCGAGATCAAGAGTCAGACACCCAACCAACAGAGCCACCCAGGGACCCCTGAGTATTCTTGAATATCAGTGGAGATGGCACTCAGCTTTGCAAGTGTTCTCAATTTTCTGAACTGTACTCCCATTAGGTATTTGGTACTAAGAAACTACTAATTTTTAGGTGTGATAAATGTACTGTGTTATATATTTTTAGTCATTGTCTTTCAGAAATATACACCAAAACATTTAGATGGAATAAGGTTTCTGAAATTTGCTTCAAATAACCCAGCAGGGATGGGGACAGGGGAAGGGAGGTGTGCATGTGTGGGAGGGTGGTTAGACAAGTGTGGGGGTGTGATAATAAAATAAGAGAGCCATGAGCCATTAACTGATGCTACCGGGTACTGGGCATGTGGGGTGGGATTCTTTTGCCACCGTTACTACTATTTCCACTTTTGTAATACGTTTGGATTTTCCCCAAGAACAACTGATACACCTTCTCCCTCTAATATAAAAAGTTATCAAATTTTATCAGTCCAAGACATCTCCCTTAGGGTTGTATTAGGGAGAAAAGTTGGGGGAACGTAACTCTTATCTTCCTGTTCTCTACCATTTCAAAGAATTACAAGCTGTATATATGGCTATATTTGTGTAGCGTGACCATTAATGCTTTCTGGCCCTAAAAATATACTACATTACACACTATAAAATAAAAAACATACTTTATAGAGTTCAAGAAGTCTCTCAATCCCTATATTGAAAATTAAGATCGTTAAATTGCAGAGAAAGGAAATGAAATGGTTCCATAAAACATTTAAGTCAGGATGAAGAGTGGCAAGAGAGTCTATATTCTGTTTTAAGTAAATCACTTGACACATGATTGTGGTCCATACAAAAAGCTATTCTATAACTGACCTATCACACTATCGGACAAACATTACGTAACGTTTAAAAACTTTCCCTCTCTGCAAATATATTTCAATACGTGTATTACATCACATATTTAAATAGACACAGCTAAGGAAAGCATTGCCATGTTACCCTGTACATTTAAATTAGGAATCTGCAGAAGCAACATTACCTCCTTGAGTATAAAAAGGCTTCTGGAGTCCTTGTCCCAGAGAGAAGCCAAAAGAACTAGCGCAACGCGTGTCAATACTCAGCTGCCACCAGTACTTCCTCCCGGAGGCAATTCTTAGGTAACAGAAAAATTCTTCTAGTCTAAAGCGCATTTAATTTAAAGGCACACACAGTTCCCTGCCGGATTTGTCTTCAATTACGGTTTGTTCTCTCAACAACTATTTTTTTGACTGCTGAGCACTAAGGATACAGTAATTTTTAGAATTTGGGGTCATTTTCAAAAATCTGAATGAAGGAAAAATCAACAGCTGGTGAACTCATAAGCAGACCCTCACTAAATTTGTGTTCCATTTGTACTTTGTTATAGGTTATGCCGTGATTTCCCTTTGTTGCATAGAGAGAAGTTTTTATCTGGACAAAATTTAAATAAGATAAATGAAGACTTTTAGTCTACTTAAGGTATTTTTAAATAATTACAACTTTATTTTATAAACGTATAAAACACATATATTTCAAAGGCATCAGCATTTTTTACAAGAGAATAGGTACTTAAATTACTTTTATGTATATGGAAGTAGGCCTAGGAGGGGATCTTCTTTTTTTTTAAGTCTCTGTTACTATTACATAAAATATAAAGTAATATCATTTTATGTTTTTAAAGTAAATTAGTGGGGTGTCTGTTAAGTGTCTGACTCTTAGATCTCAGCTCAGGTCTTGATCTCAGCATCATGAGTTTGAGCCTCGCGTGGAGTCTACTTAAAAAAAAATTTTGGGGGCGCCTGGGTGGCGCAGTTGGTTAAGCGTCCGACTTCAGCCAGGTCACGATCTCGCACTCCGTGAGTTCGAGCCCCGCGTCAGGCTCTGGGCTGATGGCTCGGAGCCTGTTTCTGATTCTGTGTCTCCCTCTCTCTCTGCCCCTCCCCCGTTCATGCTCTGTCTCTCTCTGTCCCAAAAATAAATAAACGTTGAAAAAAAAAATTTTTTTTAAATAAAAATAAAAAAAAAATTTTTTTTTTAATAAAATAAATTGGTAGGTTAACTTAGATTCCTGTCTGCCTCTCAAACCAGTTTTGCAAATAGTGAGGTATTACTTGTAGCCAGAACCAAGGCGAGACCCTTTGCCCTGAGATCCAAGCTAGGGCATCACTAGAACTCTCAGCTGCTTTCTTTTCTAAAACCAAGTTCAGAATGTGATTTAGCATTGCTACTGACCATATGCACACCAAGTCCTTCCTGGCTGCATGGATTAAGTACAGAGATGTTCTAGTTTCATCACCAGCTACTTAATAAATTAAACCAATTCTCCTCGTTTAAAAAAAACCTCAATCCCTTAGGGCACCTGGGTGGCTCAGTCGGTAAAGCATCCAACTTTGATTTCAGCTCAGGTCATGATCTCATGGTTCGTGAGTTGGAGCCCCGCATCGGGCTCTGTGCTGACAATGTGGAGTCTGCTTGGGATTTTCTGTCTCTGTCTCTGTCTCTCTCTCTCTACCCCTCCCCTGTTTGCTGGCTCTCTCTCTCTCAAAAATAAACACTAAAAAAAAAAAAAAAAAAAGGAAAACCTCAATCCAAATTAGTGTCCAATGCAACACAAAAAGCTTTCCTTACTGGGCAATCAAAGATCTCTAAGTTTTAATTTCCTAACTTAAGAACTTAAGATACGTATGAAAACAGTCCACTTTCTCAAAGTGAAGTTATATGCAGGATTCAAAATTATATGAATTCAGTCAATTGAAACATAATGAGATTAATTGCTTCCTCTCAGATGTTTTATAGAAAACTGGTACTCTCCCCAAAGAAGATGCAATTATTTGTTACAGTAGAATCCACCCACCTACTCAATGTTGTTCAATTACGATTTATGAACAATGCATTGTTTTTCTCAGTGAGTCACAGCTCAAAATATTCTTGGCCTCCTGCCAAAAGTAGAACAGAGATTTCTAGCAATTCATACCATTTTTAGTTAATGAGCAAACATTCCCCAGAGAGAAAACTGAGAGTTTAGACCAAGTTCGCCACATTAATGAAAACAGTGTTATTTTGCTGCTGTTAAAAAGCTGCCAGAAAACACACCAGCCGTCAGAATTCAGCAGTTTACTCTGATTTTTTAGAGCAGGGTTAGCAACAGGGCACGGAAGATGCTTGGAGGGACAGTGAGCGACAAGCAGCAGGAGATGTGCTTCTAGAATTACCAAATTCCTTTGCTTCCCCACAGGGGGAATGCAGAAAGCGGTGGAAGGACTCACCACACTGTCAGTCTGTGTTTTAGGCTGCTTGGAGGAATCCAAAGCAAAGATAGTATACTCAGAGAGAAAAGCAGGCTCTGCTATCATCCCGGCTAGCAGCTGTCTCATTCAGTGTAATAAGCAGAGGCACAAAAACAAAACACATCATGAAAAACGAATCATGAGGGCATGTCGCAAAGTGTCCTCGCCACGCCGCACGTGCACCACCACCACCACGGCTACCATCTCCCCACCCGCAGAAATAGCAAGTTGCCAGAAAGCTCAGCAATGGAGGGGCCTTGAGCTCCCTGGAATCTCAACTTGCTTCCTGGCGCACAAATGACATGGGCGACAGCCACCACAGCGCACAGCGTGTCCGCCAACTCGGTGTAAGAGTCCACACCGATAAGAACCACACACGGTAAAGAACACAAAGCCTTCATAGAACAAATGTTGACCGTGGTCACACATTCAGCAAGAGAGCACTGAGATTGGGGGCAGGACAAAACACAGAAAATGTTAAATAATCGTTTCTTTTGTGCTTAGAAACGAAAATATGTACAGAAGAAACTTTTGAAACTGACATTTATATAACGAGTCTTCAGGACAAATCCTATTATACTAATTCTTTCAGAATACTAAGATCTACTAAGATCTACTTGAGCTTAGCCAAAAGGCTGAGAAGCAATCATCATACGAATTCTTTTAATATGTATTCTCTTCTGTCCTTCAGTTTCTGTCACAAGCTGTACACTATACACCAAAATATTAATAATCATGAATTAGATTAGAAGAAAGTATAATTAAAATGAACTTTTAAATGTAAAACTGGTGAACTCTGAATAATCTCTGTGGAGGTCACAGTTTACCAATGGCAATTCCTTCATTTTGCCGGTGTACCATAGTTATTATACAAGATATTATCTTTGGGAGAAAATGGGTAAAGGGTACAACAGGGCCTCCCTAAAAAAAATTTTGTAACCTCCTGTGAATCTATGTTTATCTCAAAAACTAAATAAATTTTTAAAAACCCAAATCTTTTGCAACATCAACTCAGCAGTTAATGTATATTATTATATTATATATAATAAAGGAATTAACAGAAAATAAATGTCTGCACAGGCTGAAGAACTTAGACTTTTCATCTCAGTACTACAGCGTTATAGACACTGAGTAGAGCCTCCACTAACTCTCTTCATCTGGTCCTAAAAATTGAGTATTAGTGGTGTACTAAAATATACTAGATGCCTGTTTGACTCTGGGTACTCATGTTATTCAAGTTTCTACTCTTGCTGAAAATCTGAATTCTCCTGGGATCTCAGAAAGGTCACCCTTGGAATGGATGTGATTTTAAGTTAAACGCTATACAAATTCACTCTTCTTAGGCTCCCAAGATTAATGTTTGAAACGAAGTCACTCTGGCCCACACAACAAAATAACTTACAATTTCAGGGGCGCCTGGTGGCTCAGTCGGTTAAGCGTCCGACTTCAGCTCAGGTCATGATCTCTCGGTCTGTGAGTTCGAGCCCCACATCGGGCTCTGTGCTGACAGCTCAGAGTCTGGAGCCTGCTTGGAACCCTACGTCTCCCTCTCTCTCTGCCCCACCCCTGCTCATGCTCTGTCTCTCTTCCTCTTTCAAAATTGAATAAATATTAAAAAAAATTTTTTTAATTATTTTTTCACAGTTAAGCAAGCCCTATCAAAATAACAACAGCATTCTTCACAGAACTAGGACAAACAATCCTAAAATATGTATGGAACCAGAAAAGACCCCGAATAGCCAAAGTAATCCTGAAAAAGAAAACCAAAGCTGAAGACATCACGGTCGTGGACTTCCAGACGCATTACAAAGCTGTAATCATCAAGACAGTATGGTACTGGCACAAAAACAGACACTCAGATCAATGGAACAGAATAGAGAACCCGGAAATGGACCCACAAACGTATGGCCAACTAATCTTTGACAAAGCAGGAAAGAATAGCCAATGGAATAAAGACAGTCTCTTCAGCAAGTGGTGCTGGGAAAACTGGACAGCGACATGCAGAAGAATGAACCTGGACCACTTTCTTACATCATACGTAAAAATAAACTCAAAATGGATAAAAGACCTAAACGTAAGACAGGAAGCCATCAAAATCCTAGAGGAGAAAGCAAGCAAAAACCTCTTTGACCCTGGCCACAGCAAGTTATTCAACACATCTCTGGAGGAAAGAGAAACAAAAGTAAAACTGAACTACTGGGGCCTCATCAAGATAAAAAGCTTCTGCACAATGAAGGAAACAATCAGCAAAACTAAAAGGCAACTGACAGAATAGGAGAAGATACTTGCAAATGACATATCAGATAAAAGGTTAGTATTCAAAATCTATAAAGAACTTATCAAACTCAACACCCAAAAAACAAATAATCCAGTGAAGAAATGGGCAAAAGACAAGAATAGACACTTCTCCAAAGAAGACATCCAGATGGCAAACAGACACATGAAAAAATGCTCAACATCACTCATCAGCAGGGAAATACAAATTAAAACACAATGAGATACCACCTCATACCAGTCAGAATGGTTAAAATTAACAACTCAGGCAATGAGACATGTTGGTGAGGATGCAGAGAAAGAGGAACTCTTTTGCACTGCTGGTGGGATTGCAAACTGGTGCAGCCACTCTGGAAAACAGTATGGAGGTTCCTCAAAAAATTAAAAATAGAATTACCCTATGACCCAGCAATTGCACTACTAGGTATCTATCCAAAGGATACAGGTGTGCTGTTTTGAAGGGGCGCATGCACCCCCATGTTTACAGCAGCACTTTCAATAATAGCCAAAGTATGGAAAGAGCCCAAATGGCCATCAATGGATGAATGGTATATACATACAATGGAGTATTACTCAGCAATCAAAAAGAATGAAATCTTGCCATTTGCAACTACGTGGATGGAACGAGAGGGTATTATGCTAAGCGAAATTAGTCAGTCAGAGAAAGACAAATATCACATGACTTCACTCATATGAGAAATTTAAGAGACAAAACAGATGAACATAAGGGAAGGGAAGCAAAACTCATATAAAAACAGGGAGGGGGACAAAACAGAAGAGACTCTTAAATACGGAGAACAAACAGAGGGTTGCTGGAGGGGTGCTGGGAGGGGAATGGGCTACATGGGGAAGGGGCACTAAGGAATCTACTCCTGAAATCACTGTTGCACCATATGCTAA
Organism: Lynx rufus; assembly: GCF_022079265.1. Taxonomy (NCBI): domain Eukaryota; kingdom Metazoa; phylum Chordata; class Mammalia; order Carnivora; family Felidae; genus Lynx; species Lynx rufus. The sequence continues at coordinate 5,397,315 of NW_025814867.1, read as the reverse complement.
CTTGGATGTAAATGAAACATTTAATTGATTAATTTAAAAAATAATTAATACATTTTTACAGTTAAGAGTGTATTTGAGGGGCGCCTGGGTGGCGCAGTCGGTTAAACGTCTGACTTCAGCCAGGTCACGATCTCGCGGTCCGGGAGTTCGAGCCCCCGCGTCAGGCTCTGGGCTGATGGCTCAGAGCCTGGAGCCTGTTTCCGATTCTGTGTCTCCCTCTCTCTCTGCCCCTCCCCCGTTCATGCTCTGTCTCTCTCTGTCCCAAAAAAAATAAATGTTGAAAAAAAAATTTAAAAAAAAAAGAGTGTATTTGAAATTCTAAGAGAAAAACACAAAAGCTGATGCTCAGTATGGAAGATCTTGTTGAGCAAACGTCTCAAAGGAAGGTCCTGTCAAGCAACAATCTATACCCCTGCCTGTTGCCCAAGTAGAAGCCAGGTGTGGCGCGCATCCGACCCTGAATTTCAGCTCAGGTCATGATCCCAGGGCTGTAGGATCACGCCCCACATCAGGCTCTACGCTGAGCATGGAGCCTGCCTGAGATTCTTCCTCTCGCTCTCCCTCTCTCTCCCTCCCCCCTTCTCTCCTGCTCCTATACACTCTAAAAATAAAATAAGTCTTAAAGAAAACAAACGTTCCCATTGACACGACCTCAAAACCCAAAGGGCTTTTCCCCCCACTTGCTGTCCTTGTCATTTCCTTCTTGTGCCTATGAAAATCTTCTACACATCAGTTCTCAAATATTCTCAATCAAATTCTGTCTCAATTCCGTGTCTCTCAAACTCTGTTCAAATTCTAATCCAAATCTGTTAAGAACTTAACTCACTTCTTGTGCAGTCCTTAGGTGAAGCCATCAGCTGCACTAACACTGATTGAAGTTGTGTCTAAACATTCACGAAGATACAGAAAACTCCAATTAGATATCTGTTGAAGGCGTTTATCTATCTTCCGTATCTTTTACGCTCATATACATATTTCTTTATCTCTGTGCGTTTTTGACAGAATTACTCAGTATTCTTTCGGAATACCCTAATTTCCCCATGAACTGGGACTTGTGTTTTATTCTGACTCATGTTTTTATATCAATTTTTTTTTCACTTCAAGGATTCCTAATCGGTTCTTTTTCAGACCTACCTAATCTACTTTTGTTTTTTCCCTGCAATTTTATCTTCTTTTTCAGAAAATTATTACTTCAGGTATCTTATTAAAGATACTTCTTTTAAAGTCTTTTTTAATTTCATCTAGGATAAATTCATATTCCAATTCCTGTTTTGTTTGCCTGCCTTTGTAGCATTTGTTTCACAATTTTCATTTACAGGTTCATTCTGAGGAAGGTATTGTCTTTCTCTTTCCTTCTGTACTCATCTTTCCTTATCCAATCAATCTGATTCCCTGGGCCCCAGTTTGAGTTTCCTGCCTTATGGCAACACAGGGGACATCACGGACTCAGTCGCAATAAGCCAACGTGAGGTTTGTTTCAGTTCTTGGTCATGAGGTCTCCCTAGAGATGGCCGCTTCTCGTAATGGGCCACAGAGCGCTCTACGCAGCAGTTTGCAAAAGCTTTCCTCAATCTCTTTCTGCCAATGCTGGGAGCTCCACTTTAGCTCCTGGCACCAAATCTAACTTTGGCAGTTAGATCTAACCCTCCCAGTCCTTCTGAACCAGACTTCGAACAGAAAGTTAAGTCCTAATGCCTGCCCTAAGGCATCCAGTAGCACCTGCTGTATATAACAAATAAGCTTATCTCCTATGAATTAATGTATCTCCTGTTAGAGGGAGGTCTCTAAAAAGTTTAGTATCTTAGGGAGTGTGTGTAAGGCTCTCTGTTTTGAAGACAGAAATCCTGTTTCTACCTTCCTAGACACTATTATATACAGATGTCAGTTGCAATACTCACTATTAGGGTACATTAAACTCATTCTGCTTTTATTTCCAACAATGTGTATTTCAAGAAGTACTTGTGATAATATATTCTACTAAAGATATAAGATGCTAAGTCCAGCGCACCTGAGACTTAAGAAAAATAAGTCATCAAAGATCAGCTCACCACTCTAATTCTGAAAATGCTCAGCACGCTCAACAAGAAAGTGGAACTGAAAGTTGGTTCTTCAAAAAGATACAAACAAATATTTAGCTTGACTGACAAAGAAAAATAGAAGACTCATATTACTAATATAAGGAATGAAAGGGGAAATTACTACAGCATTTATAGAAATAAAAAGGATTACAAGATAATGCTATGAACAACTGTATGCCAACAAATGAGACAACTTGGATGATAAAGACGAATTTCTAGAAGGATACAAATTACCGAAACTGACTCAGGAAGAAAGAGAAAACCTCAATGGAGCTACAAACAGTAAAAAGATGGAATTTGTAATCAAACACTTCCCACAAAGAAAAGCCCAGGATCAGATGGCTTCACTGGTGAATTATACCAAACATTTGAAGAATTAATACTAATCTTCACAAATTCTTCCCAAAATATACAAACAGAGGGAATATTTCCCAACTCATTTGATGAGGCTAATATTATCCTGATACCAAATCCAGACATCACAAAAAAGAAAACCACAAGCCAACATCTTTTAGGAATAGAAACATAAAAACCCTCAACAATATACTAGCAAATCAAACCCAGCAATAAAAGATATACACCATGAACAAATGGGATATATCCAGGAATGCAAGGTTAGTTTAACATCCAAAAACCAATTACCATACCTCACCACGTCAAGAGAATAAAGGACAAAACCATATGCCTATCTCAATAAACACTAAGAAAGCATCTGACAACATTCAACACAGCTTCATAAGAACCCTCAACAAATTATGAAAGTAAAGGAACTTTCTCAGCATTATAAAGGCAATCTCCTAACACCAACAGATAACATCATACTTAATGACAAAAGACTAAATGCTTTCCCCCTAAGATCAGGAATGATCTGTCTACTTTCACATCTGCTCAAACTGCACTGAAGCTCCTAGCCATAGCAATTAGGAAGAAAATGTTATAAAAGGCAGCCAGATTAAAAGAAGATATAAAACGACTTCCTTTTGCAGATGACATGATCTTGTACAATCCACTAAATAACTATTAGAATCTAATAAACAAGTTCAGCAAGGTTGCAGGATACAAGATCAATTGACAAAAATCAGTTTTATCTCTATAAAGTAGTAATGAGAACACAAAAAAATGAAATTAGGAAAACAATTAAATTTACAGTAGCATCCAAAGAATAAAATACTTGTGAATAAATTTAACAAAAATAGTATAAACCTTATATTCTGAAAAGTGTAAATTTTTTTGAAAAAAAATAAAGAAGATCTAAATAAATGGAGAGGGGGAAAAAGGAAGGAGAGAAAAGAAAAGATAGGAAGCTTCCCAACTAATTAAAATTGATAAAGATAACACAAACAGAAAAGTACAAACCACTCCCTTACAAATAGAATTGGGAGAAATGTAAATAAAGCAACCACCAAAGTGAATGCAGCAGGATATTAATAATGCACTCTGACATTAGTAGAGTTGACTTACGGAATGAAAGATTGGCTTCATAGCAGGAAGCCTATTAATATAACTCATTTCCTATCATTAGATCAAAAGAAAAAAATATGAGAACTGAGTAGATACCAAGGCAATTTGACAGGGATATTTTTTACTTTCATTAACTGACAGAGGGTAGGGGCAGGTAGCTTCTAATCTAATGTCTAACAGTAAAATCTTTGAAAGTCAATCTATTAGGGGCAAAATTAATTCCAAACTTAAGAAACATTTCTTGGGGCGCATCCAACTCTTGGTTTCGGCTCGGGTCACGATCTCACAATTTGTGTGTTCGAGCCCCATATCGGGCTCTGTGCTGACAGTCGGGAGCCTGCATGCAATTCTCTGTCTCCCTCTCTCTCTGCCCCTCACTCCCACCTCTCAAAATAAATAAACATTTAAAAAAAGAAGAAGAACATTTCTGACCCATGACTTTCAAGATACTTCTCAGTAATTCCTAAAGAACAATGCCTATAGCCCTGAAACAGAATAAATTTCTAAAAATGTGGTTAAGAATTATCAAAAGCTGAGGGGCACCTGACTGACTCAGTCGGTTAAGTGACCAACCTTCGGCTCAGGTCATGATCTCGCGGTCTGTGAGTTTGAGCCCCGCGGCAGGCTCTGTGCTGACAGCTCAGCTCAGAGCCTGCAGCCTGCTTCTAATTCTATGTCTCCCTCTCTGTCCACCCCTCCTCCCTCCCCTGGTCTCAAAAATAAATAAACATTAAAAAAAAATTTTTAATTGAATTCCCAAAAGCTGAGAGTGTCAAGAATCTCTGTTACAGATGATTTCACGGAACAGTGCAAACTGACTCAGAATGACAAAGACAACTAGAGAGGCAGTATTTTATTTCTGAAAGATATCTCAAATTAAGAAGAATAAAAAAGAGGGGCGCTGGCTGACTCAGTTGGTGGGGCATGCAACTCTTGATCTCGAGGTTGTAAGTTCAAGCCCTATGGTGGGTGTAGGGATTGCTTGAAAATGAAATCTTAGGGGGAAAAAAAGGAAGAAAAATAAGTAAGAAAAGCAAAAAGTGACGAAAAAAAAGACAAGAAAAAGTGACATTTTTCTTGAAGTTTGGGAAAGGATTCCAATCCAAAGCAGCCTAATGCTTCATTATTTTTCACTTGCAATGTCGTGATTAACAAAAAATTTGCTATGTGCTATGCCATCCAAGAACTGACAGGCACGGCAAAAGCCTTTTTGTTTCCATATAATAATAATCTTCGGTATGTGATTCACAAATTATGAGTATTTTCATACTTCTGAATTCGTTTGCTCGTCACAAGGACCCTAAGAAGGGGATATGCGTTTCACCACAATTCTAAGGCTCTCAGAAGTTAAAGGCAGTTTTGCCGAAAGCCACCTGGCAGGTAAGGGATGAAATCCCGTGATCCCTCCACTATTCCAGGCTGTCTCTATGGGGAAGTGTGCCTGAAAACCAGCAAGTTAATGAGCAGCGTAAGTGAAGGTATCAATCCTTCCTTCAAAGCTCAACAAGTAAAAAGACAGATAACATCCAGGACCAAAGTCTACATAATGGTCTGTCTGTTTCCCTCCCTCCATGTAGGGACCTAAGCAGTGCTGGCCTTCCCATCTTCCGTGGCTGCCCCCAGGAACAACTTCACGAGCACCTACTATGTGCAAAGCGTCATGAGAGGAGATTTACGTGCCGTGTTACTGGTAATGCCCACAGCTCCACGAGGCAAGTACTGTTATTTCCATTTTACAAAGAGAAAACCTGAGTCACTGAAAAGTTAACTTCCAAAGGTCCTTCAGCCAGCAAGCGGCAAAGCTAGGATAGAAATCCGGGCTGATCCAGAAGACTCCAAAAACCATCCTCTTCTCACTAGTCTATACCAGGTCTTACTCCAAACTACATAAATAGATTATCATGCTCTTAGAAAAATCATTAGATTCGGCCATAAAAAAGGAATGAAGTAATGAAACCTGTTACAACATAGATGAACCTTGGAAACATGCTAACTGAAAACAGCCCAGACACAAAGGGTCACAAATTGTATGGTTCCGTTTATACAACATATCCTGAATAAGCACATCCACAGAGACAGCAAGCAGATTAGTGGTCACCAGGGACTGGGGGAGAGGGAGCGCAGGGAGTAAGTGCGTGATGAGCATGGGGTTTCTTTTTGGATTAATGAAAATGTCATGGAACTAGAGAGATACGATGAATACACGGTATCACTAAGGTACCATATGCCACTTTAAAATGTAGATGTTATGTTACAGGAATTTAATCTCAATTAAAAAAAATCATCAGAGTGGAACAGAGGGCAGGAGGCTATGGTCGCTTTATCTGGCCTAGTTAGCCTTTCACATGCTCTTACGCTCTCAGCGGTGTCTAAAGCACCCTGCCCTAGAGAGGCAAAAAAGATTCATCTCAAGCAAAAAAAACGGAAGGAAGCTCTACGCTGATGTTAAAGCAAGACTATGCCCAGGATCACAAGGGGAAAGCATATGGTCAACTGAACAGATCTGCCATTTACACAGGGTGAGAGAGTGTCAGAAATCTACAGACTTCAGAGTCAGTGCAAATTCAGTCTGCTCTCCTTTGCCTTCGACGCCTACAATCATAGAGATGATTTTTTATATCCTTATAAGGAAGTTTGCAACCACAGACCGACTTATTTAGATTTACATATAGTATTTACTGACACAAGAAAGTAGACATATTAGGATTTTCTGCAATAGCTGAAAAAAAGGTAAAACCTTTAATTGACCAAGAAATTAACTTAATGAAACCATCTACTTCCCAAGCATTCTGGATCACAAAGACTTTACTGTATCTACTGGAGAGGTGAACAGATATTTACATCGAGTTAAACTTCCACATTTTGCTAAAAGAAACCTTATAACATTGAAAACAATAAGTCAGGGTCCTAACCCATGCGGAATATCTGCCATCTCAGAGGTTTAACAAAACCCAAACCCCAGGGAGTGGGAGGGCAAAGAAGATACACCCTTTTAATCAATAACTTAATTATGAAATGAGAAAGTACTTCCTGTAAAATAAACTGAACTGGGGTTTAGTCTACATTGTACTTTGTGGTCAAAAACACCTTTTAGAATTGTCAGAAAATGCTTTAAAAGCAAAGAGATGAAGGGTAATGCTACTCTTTCAATCAGAAATGACTTCTGAAGTTAAACCTCTGAAGCACAGGATCTTTAGGATTGAAATTTGGGAGTTTGGGAAGAAATAAAAAGATAACCTTTACCTTACTTAGCCTATTGTAAAAGAATGTTCAAATCATCCCTTTCAAAAAGGATTGTTTTGGGGAAAAAATATTATTTTGTAAAGAAATATTCAATTAAAAAATTTTTTTAATTTTTGTTAATGTTTATTTTTGAGAGAGACAGAGACAGAGCACGAGCAGGGGAGGGGCAGAGAGAAGGGGAAACACAGAATCTGAAGCAGGCTCCAGGCTCCTAGCTTGTCAGCACAGAGCCTGACATGGGGTTTGAACCCACAAACCACGAGATCATGACCTGAGCCAAAGTCGGATGCTTAATCAACTGAGCCACCCAGGAGTTCCCCCCCGCCCCCGCCAAAAAATCTTTTTAATGTTTATTTATTTTTGAGAAGGAGAGACAGAGCGTGAGCAGGGGAGGGGCAGAGAGAGAGGGAGACACAGAATCCAAAGCAGGCTCCAGGCTATGAGCTATCGGCACAGAGCCCCACGCAGGGCTGGAACTTAGGCAGGGCTCGAACTCAGGAGCTGTGAGATCATGACCTGGGCCAAAGTCAGAGGCTTAACCAACTGACCCACACGGGTGTCCCTCAATTAAAATGTTTTAAGCATCCTGGATAAAATAAGCCTTTTTAAAAAGCAGTAGTAGCAATCAACTACTAAAAACAAGTTATTTTCAGGGTTTCAACTGTATTGTATAGAAACCAATATACTAGAATATCAACTAATGTACTGAGTATAGTCATGATGCTATCAACACTGACTATTACTCGGTACTGCAGATTTTAATCAAATTGGTTACATGTATAAACTAAGTTCAACAGCATTAAACTCGAAATCACAAAGTGAAAGAAATGCAATACTGCAAGAAAATAAGATCCCAAAGAAAGTATGCATGTGCTTCATATGCTTACACAACTTGCAAGATCATTTAAATGTATTCACCAAGGACACCGTATAATATGCCATTAACTTTGAATGCAATAATTGTACTATAAAGTGTTTATTTTGCTACCAACATCTACTATAAAAAGTCAAAAATTTTTTTGTTTTAATGTGACTTTCATCAAACCAACATCTATAAAAGCTAAAAAAAATTTTGTTTTAATGTAACTTTCATCAAATCGACATCTATAAAAAGTTAAAAAATTTGTTATAATGTAACTTTCATCAAAATGTTTAAATTTGCATCTACCCTAGAACCCAGCAGTCCCATTCCTAGGATTCTATCCTACAGAAAAAGAGCATTATAAGTGTTTATGTACATGCTCAGTACAGTACTGCTTGTAATACTGAAAAGATGATAACATTTGACTTATAATACTGAGACTTTCTCCAACCTAATCTATAGAATCGATACAATCCCAATCAAAATCTCTATAGGTTTGTTTTGTTGTTGTCACTGTTGGTGTTTTATTTTGTTGTGAGTTTGTTTTTGTGAGACTTGAAAATCTGATTCTAAAATTTATATGGAATTTATATGGAAAGGAATAAGAGTAACAAGACATTCTAGAACAAGGTGGGAGTGCTGTCGTGTGTCCCCCAAAATTCACACATTGAAGCCCCAGCCCTCAACATGTGATGTTATTTGGAGACAGAGCCTTTGGGAGGTAATTAGCTAGATAAGGTCAAGAGGACGGGCCTTCATGATGGGATTAGTGCCCTTGTAAAAAGAGAAAGAGACAGGAGAGCTGTCTTTCCCCACTACTCCCACCCATCCCTCTCTACCTAGGTGCATGTAGTAAGGAAGGCCCACACTAAGACATAATGAGAACACAGCTATCGGCAAACCAGGAAGAGAGCCCTCACCAGACAGCCAATCTGCTAGCACCTTGATCTTAGATCGCCCGGCCTCTGGAAACATGAGAAACAAGTGTTTGTTGTTTAAGCCCTAGTCTATGAAATGTTGTTAAAGCACCCCAAATTGACTAAGACAGGAAAGACCTGCTGTACGGAGGGTAAGATTTAAAATAAAACATTAATTAAAGATTTAGTATAAAATATTAAGACAGTGTGGTATTGGATCACAGACAGACAAAGCAAACAGGGGTACAGAATAGGGAGCACAGAAACAAATCCACTCAATATAGGCACTCAGTTTCTGAAAAAAGGTAGCACAGTAGAGCAATGTGGAAAGAATGGGACAACTGGATAGCATTATGGGGGGGGGGGGAGGAGTCCCAGGCTTGATCCCTACCTCACACCATATTGAAAAAAAAAAAAATCATTTCCCAAAGGAATGTAGATCCAAATGTGAAAAGTAAAACAGGAGGGGAATATTTGCAAAATGGGTGAAGGAGAGCAAGAGGTACAAGCTTCTAGTTATGGGATGATTAAGTCACAGGAATAAAAAGGACAGCATAGAGAATATAATCAATGATATTGTAATACCATTGTACGGCGACAGATGGCAGCCACACTTTGGGTGAGCCCAGCAGAACTTACAGACTTGTCAAATCACTATGTTGCACACCTGAAACTAATGTAACATTGTATGTCAAACATACTTCAATGAAAAAAAAAAGTATTTTTTAAAAGTAAAACAGGAAAATACCCTCAGGGTAAGAAAAGAATTCTTTAATAAGAAATAAAAACACTAGCCAGAAAATATGAATACACCAGAGCACATTAAATCTAAGAATTTCAATTCCTCAAAGGACACCATTAAGAGGGTAAAAGGGAAGCCACAGGGCAGAAGATACCTGCAAGGCATAAAGCCAATAAAAAAACTCCTATCCACGCTATATAAAAAAGAACTACAAATCAACAAAAGACAAACCAACAGAAAAATGAGCACATCAACAAGCACTTCACAAAAAAAGATATTGAATGGCCAATACACAGATGAAAAATGCTCAATGTTAATAGTCATCAATTAAAACTACAATAAGAGAACACTATACACCCACCAGAATGGCTGAGATTTTAAAGACTAGCAAGGATGTAGAGCAACACTAACTTTCAGAAGCTCCTGGTGGAAAGGTAAAGTTCTACAACTATTTTGAAAAACAACAGGCATTATCTTCTAGAGTGTCAAAACTATATATGCCTTTTGACCCAGTGTTCTACTCCTAGGTACACAGCAAATGACATGCTGTGTCATTTGGTACACAGGTATGTGTGTACCAGAAGAAAGGTACAACGATGTTCACAGCAGCATAATTTATAATAACCAAAAACTGTTAACAACCTATATGTTTATAATATTTACAACAGAAAGCATACTTAAGTGGTACTATAAAGAAAAGGACAGAAACAAATACCAAAAGATCAGGATGAGGGCAATCTTTTCAGGGGGAGAAAACAGTGCTATGACGCTGGCAATGTGCCTTTTCTTGACTTCAGTGGTGGTTACATGGGGTTTACTTCATAATAATTGACTGACCTGTGCACTTCTGTTTTACTCTCTTCTGTATCTGTATCACAGTTCACAGAAAGACAAAAAGTTGAAAAAATCTAATCTGAACTATGTTGCTGGCTGCAAGTCACATAGAATCAATTGTTACTACATAGTTTCCAATCAATAGCTCGAAAAAATAGAACTTTGCCCTGTATGTTGCTATGTTGAACAAATTATTATCAAATTATTATAAATCTCAAATATTAAAGGCAGAGTATATTATCCTCTCAAATTAAGATTCTCAAAGAAAACATACTTTACAAAAGCATAATTACTATTTACCAAAAAAGAGTAATTGCTACTAATAAAAATAATACCTAGCAATTAAATAATTGACCTGTCCAAGTAATGTAGTAGCCTACATTTTAGATTAATAAGCTTCTTGTAAGACGTTTATTTTAGAAGAAATTCCAAACTTACCTCTCTGTTGGGTGTACCTTCATCAAGTTGCTCTGTAAATGAAGATGCCCTGCTCCTGGTTCCTGTTGGTGTTGAAGAATTGGAGGGAGCCTAGATTAAAAGATTATTGCACGAATTAGAAAGACTTCATTGACTAGTAGGCTATGCACTGTGTAGTCCTTCTCTCAGTCCCCGCCCAAAGAACCCCAGGAAAGAAAGGCAAAAAACAAACACATGAAAAACAGAAAACGATACCTAAAACATAATTAACTAGAAGGCCTAGGCTGCCTACTCAGTCCTCGGTAGGACTCTGCCACCAACCAGAGCTATGATCTTAGCTATATGAACTTTTGGAGGGCTATGTGTCCTCACATATAAAATAAGGTTGTGAAGTTAACATAAGATGATAACATTAGGTGAAATTGAAACCAGTTGAGGAGTATATGAAACACTCTGTACTATTCAGGCAATTATCCTGTAAACCAAAATTATTCCAAAACTGAAAGTTCATTAAAAGCAATAAAGTTGCCCATTTAATCTTTAAAGTGATTTCCAGTTCTAATATTCAATACTGTCTAATGCACAGGAAAACATTTCTTTTTTTTAATGTTTCTTTCTTTGAGAGAGAGGGAGTGTGCATAAGCAGGGGAGGGGCACAGTGATGGGGAGAGAATCCTAAAGAGGCTCCCTGCTCAGCACACAGTCCAACACAGGGTTCGATCCCGCGACCCTGGGATCTTGACCTGAGCCGAAATCAAGAGTTGGACGTTTAACCAAAAGAGCCACCCAAGCGCCCCACAGGTAAACACTTATCTAGTCAAGGGCCTTGTTTTAAGTCTATCTTGCACACCACAGCTAGATCCTGAGATGCCAGTCCATTTAATTCTATAAAGGACAGCCTGGCTCCTATAATTCTCAGTACAAAAACCTTCAGGAGAAAGGGTCCAACCTTAAACTAGAGGGCTGAGGTCTATTCCAAGGTGAACTCAAAAGAGTCCTAAAAGTATAAAACCGAAACCTTAAGACCCTCCCTTACCCATAATAAATAGATCTGAACTCATCTAACATAGAACATCTAACACAGAAATCAGTCTTGATGTCTTACCCTTTTGTAGTCTGCATATGCATAGCTTTCCATAAATAAAAGGCATTTAATAAATATCTGTTAAATAAATGAGTGAATGAATGAACAAATGGAACCCTGATCTATCCTATAGGCACATACCATTACGGCTAGGCTGGAACAGAGAGGTCATTAGGGACAATGTTCACGCATACACATGCACGTATTTAGTTTACGATAAGTGTAACATTTCAAATTAAGATAGATGTTCCATAAACGGTATTGAGACAAATGGCCATGCAGATGAGAGCAGAGACACCAATCAGATGTTTCCTTCATACTTACCTATATTGAAGGTATTTTTTTCAGTTTTTATTTAAATTCCAGTTAGTTACATACAGTGTAATATTAGTTTCAGGTGTACAAAATAGTGATTCAGCACCTTCCATGTAACACCCTGTGCTCATCACAAGTGTACTCCTTAATCCCCATCACCTATCTAACCCATGATTTTTTAAAAACTGCAATATAAAAGAAGAGAGGAGAGTCTATTTCTGTAATCACTGAATGGGAAACAGATTTTTTATGTCAAAAGCAGAAATCAAAAGGATAATGTTAATTGGGACCAGGGCAGGGGGGGATGTCAACACAATAATGACAAAAATCTAATAACCTTTTTCATTTCTAAACAGCTCTTGTAAATTCATAAATTAGAACTCAGAAAGCTTACTAACCCAGGCTCCCTTTCACCTCGGGCAGGTGACCTGAGCTCCACCAATGAATACACCCATATGAAACTCTGAGTCATAAGTGAGGGATGTGAGGAAACAGGCATACAAATTTAAAGTTTATCGTCTGGTGAACGATGGAGACCAAGCTTCCTGCAGTTGTGCACAGGAGTGATTAATGCAGCTTCCCAGGTGCCTGGCAAGGGCTCCCGCAGACAGTAACCATCCAATCACTTGAAAAGTACGCCCCCACACAGTAAAGGTTTACAATTGTCATTACGTCTTTACGCTTTGGCTTCATGTGAGCCTAGTCAGTAACTGACAGCTGCATCAGCTCCCGATTAACTGGCCAAATCAAATGTGGAATTTACAAAGTTGAAGAACAGGTCATAAAACACACCGTCTTCAGAAAAGTTAGTCCCGCTTGGCAGGCTTGGCCTGATGGCTGGTAGGTCTTCCCCTGGAGTTGCAAGAGTAAGGATCGCAGACATCACATACGACTGTAAAATATCAAACATGCATAAAAACTAACTGTACTTGAGCATTTATCCGAAGGAAGGTCCTGGATCTTTAATGGGATATCCTCACTTCAAAATGTAAATGGGTTCAGGAATATCCGGGTGGCTCAGTCGGCTGAGTGCCTGACTCTTGACTTCGGCTCAGGTCACGATCTCACAGTTCACGAGTTTGAGACCCGCTTCAGGCCCTGCACTGACACTGCGGAGCCTGCTTGGGATTCTCTCTCACTCCCTCTCCCTCTCTTTCTACCCCTCCCCTGCTCGCTCGCTCGCTCGCTCTCAAAATAAATAAATAAACTAAAAAAAAAAAATCAAAATATCAATGGATTTAGATTCCTTCAAACTAAACTTGGTCCAATTAATTCTCATAGCCATGAGAAATCTAGATAGGTTTCTAAGCTACTTGTCACAATTAATATCTTTATTGCCCACCAATGGATTATTAACTAACCATAGGCCTCAATTTCAGTAAGAAAAATCTTTCAGTCACGGTGGTAGGCAGAATTCTAAGATGACCCCAAATGACCCTCACCCTGTGAGTATGATGAGATCACTCCCCTGATTATCTCACATTACATAGTAAAAGGAACTTCTACAGGCATGTTTAAAGCTACTAATCAGTAGTTTTTGAGTCAATCAAAAGATTAGCTGGATGGTCTAGCCTCATCACAAAAGCCCTTCAAAGAAGAGTCTAGAAGGCAGAGGCAGAAGGCAGAGAGATACACTCCTGCTATCCTAAAAGAAAGCAAGTGCCTATGAGGGCCAAGTGACATGGAGCTCCAGGTAGCCTCTAGGGGCTGAGTGGCCCCCTTCAATAGCCGGGAAGAAATAAGGACCTCAGTGCTACAACCACGGACGACTAAATTCTACTACAGGCACGTGAACATGGAAGAATACTCCAAGCTCCAGATAAGAACCCAGTCGGGTTAACACCCTGTGAGACTCTTAGTAGACAAGCCAGTCACCCATACCAGACTTCTGACCTACAGACTATGAAGTAACAACTGGGTTATTAGACGCTAAGATTGCAGTAATTTGTTATGCAACATTAGAAACATACACAATCACTTGTATAAGCCTTGGGAATAATAAGCCTTAACTGGCTTGTCCCTATGCCATGACTTTTCATTACCTATCAAGACTCTGCTCAGATGTCACCCTCTCTCCAGAAATGCCTTCCTATAGACACTACCACTCTACTAGGAGTACATGCCTCTCTACCTTATGGCACAGAGACTACATCTACCCTTCAAGGCAAATGCAACACTTGGCATAGCACCTAGAAGGCACTGTTAAATAAGTAAGTGCTCTGTAATTGTAAATCCTTTTTATTAAGGTAGGTTCCATGCCCAACGTGGGGCTTGAACTCACAACCCTCAGATCAAGAGTCACATGCTCTACCAACTGAGTCAACCAGGCACCCCAACAAATGCTTTTAAATACTGTTTCAGATTCTGTGTCTGTGTCTGTGCCTGTTTCGGATTCTGTGTCTCCCTCTCTCTCAGCCCCTCCCCCACTCGTACTCCGTCTCTCTCTCTCTCTCTCTCTCAAAAGTAAATAAAACCTTAACAAAAAATTTTTAATAAAAAAAAAAATCTGCTCAATCCACTGATTCCACAACCCTCTTCAACTGCTTTTACCATACCATGCCACACTTTGTAAGAAGAATGTATACAAACACAGCCACTAACTCTTAAATCTAGAGTACATCAAATATACTTATGTATTTTAGTTGTCTTGAAAAATAAAAATTAAAAAGCATTAACTCTAGGTTAAACAATATAATCTAAACACAACAAAAACACAAAGTTTGGATATTCATATTACTGAAAAGCTCTACATATTTTTTTAATTCTATTTATTTATTTTGAGAGACAGTGCGTACATGTGCACAAGAGAAAGAATCCCAAGCAGGCTCCCAGCTGCCGGTGCAGAGCCCAATGTGGGGCTTGAACTCACGAAACCGTGAGATCATGACCTGAGCCAAAGTCAAGACTCAGATGCTTAACTGATTGAACCACCCAGGTGCCCCTGAAAAGTTCTACATATACTCAAAACTATGATAACCAAAGTTTACTCACTGGGGGCTCTATTATCTGGGAGTTTTCATGGAAAGAATTGAGACAGCTGAATTGTTAGATTTACAAAAATACAGATATAAGTATAAATATAGATATCTATATAGAGTTATAGATCCAAAACAGTTAAACCTCATTGGTGCCTGAAAGGCTCTGGAGATACAATGAGGTTCAACCGTTTTGAATGTATAACTTTTTGAAATCAATTAACAAACTGTAGCTTTTAAAGACAAAAAGAAACTGAACATAATTTAACATTTTCCAGGTCAGTTGTCACTCACACAACTTGTATAAGTCTTCTCTACTCATTTTAGCCTACTACTAGTTTAGAAACTGGATAATTACACTTATTGGAATTCTAGACAAAATAAGCATGAGGAGGGGGCACCTGGGTGGCTCAGTCGGATGAGCATCCAACTTCGGCTCGGGTCCTGATCTCGCGGTTCGTGAGTTCAAGCCCCACATCGAGCTGTCTGCTGACAGCACGGAGCCTGCTTTGGATCCTCTGTCTCCCCCTCCCCACCCTTCCCTGGCTCCCATTCTCTCTCTTGAAAATAAACATTAAAAAAAATAAGAATAAGGAAGCTTTAAATGAAGGTTTTTTTAAAGCTTCCTTATGAATAACTCAGATTAGCTATGGAATATGAGGTCGGTGACATTAAAATTTTGGCTGCCTTTTGACTTATTTCATGGTTTAAGTTATGCCCCAAAGAGATGAGATGTTATTCCTACACAGCATAACAAAATCTGGCTTCCCTGCTCCCTCCCGCGCCCATGGATAATCAATATGGCAAGGGCACCACCACAGAATCCTTCTTATCACAGCCCTGGTGAAAGTCTCTTCCTAATCTATTTGACATTCCAACTCTATTGGAATGGCCAAAGTAACTTGGGAGTTAATTCTTCATATAAACCTTTATATCCTACTTACCAAAATTATCAGGGCTTTCACGTGTCCTTAATAAAGCACCTCCTGTATCCCAACATCTAAAACACTAGTGCCGTAAATGAATACTGCTGTTCATGTTATAAATGCTTACCTCTCAAAACAAGTCCTTTAATATAGTGAAACCCACCCACCCAAAAGTAATTTAAGGAAACTTGCAGTCAAACAGATGGCAGATGGACTATATGCTCATTCTTTCTCTGCCTCTTTCTACTTTCTACCTCTACCTACTTTCTCTACCTTGAAATTAAAAATTTTCAACCAAGTTTCAGAAGACTGGTATGAATGAAAGAATAGTAAAATAGTTAACACAGATGAGGACACTATAACCCCAAGGACCTACAGATGGGAAAGTGATGAGAAGCAAGCCTGTTTTCATCCTCATGACCATGAAAAGACTTAGGACTTAAAACAAAAAGTATAAATGCAAGATGGAAAGTGAAGAGAGAGAATCAAAAACAAAGATTGGTTGAAAGATCCTCAGGTCCCCGTCCTACCTTACAGATCCTCTAAAGAACCTGAGGTTTATTTTCAGGAGCTAATGAGGCTCCAAACTGGGTGAAACCAAGCATAGTAAGATAGGAGTGAAGGGCAAAGTATATGACTAACTTTGGAGGGATTAAGTGATACTATCCACAGTGAATTAGCCCTACTTCAGAAAGTTGGCAGCTTGGCTTAAAACCCCTCACCCTTTCTCTAAAATACACCATGCTTCTCTGGAGAAACCAAATGACCTCTTTAGAAAGAACTCTGGTTACCAGCATGAAGATCTTTCCCCCAACAGTAACTCAGCAGTGAGCCCCAGTGTGTCTATGCCATCACATGCCATTTCCAAAGAGTATCAGATTTTTAGTGCCTCACCCTTGATAGCCCAGAGCACTTAATAAAGTTTCCAAAGTAAAAAAGGGAGCCAAAAAAAAAAAAAACTAGAAAAAACAAACAATAGAGATTAAAAGAAAACTTCAAAACAAAAAAAATCACCATTATTCTCAGAGATATTAAAAATATTATATCTACATAACAAGAATAATGCTATGAAAAAGCAAAAGACAGTAAGAAACAGCCCTTAGAAATTTTAAAATAGCCAAATTAGTTAAAAATTCAATTGAGTTTGAAAGTTGAAGCAATCTCTCAAAAGTAGAGCAAAACAAAACAAAAATCCAAACACACACACACACACACACACACACACACAACAACAACAACAAAACCAAAAACGGAAAATAAAGGGTAAAAAAAAGTGAAAGAATCTATCCTGAAGGCACAAAAGCTACCAAACTGCAGCTGAAGAGAAAAGACAAAAAACAAAGGAGAGGGAATTATCAAAGCAATTACATCTAAAAGTTTCCAAGAAGGTAAGCGCAGGAGTCACAAACAATGCCCACCGAGTGTCCAGAACAAAGCATATAGAAATCCATTCAAAGGCATATTTACCATGAAACTTGAGACAAGATATAAAAGGACGATCCTAGAGCCTCCAGAAAGAAAAACAACAGCACAATGACAATGGACTTCTCAATAGCAACACTGCAAACAGAAAACAATGGGTCAATGCTCCCAAAATCATCGACCTTGGCGGGAAATCAGTAAATACGGTTTATAATGTACAAATCAACAAACCAGCCAAGCAACAAAATCTTTTTATTAGAAATATGAAGTTAAATATCTGGGCAAACAGAAAATATTGAGAACATGGAGAACAGGACTGCAGGGTTGGAGCAGACAATGGTTCTTTTTTGCATAATACCCTTTTAGTAGTACTCGACCTTTTAAAACCATACATTATTTTTGATAAAAATAAAAGCAAATGTTTACTTTAAAATTTAAATTAAATATCATAGGTAACACGTTCAATACAAAATACCCAACAAAATTTAAAAGCATGACTAAGAGATGATCTATTTCTCATCTTAAATCTCATCCAATAGTTGATAAGAAATAATAAGTGGACTGATACTCTCAACCCTTCAGACACTAGCTATTGTTAACAGCATATCTGAAGGCCAGTCACATGGTACATGCTAACTTAACCCCGGTGATTCTATAAAATAAGTAAGAGAGAAAAATCAGTAATACCTTTACAATCTAAGGAATATACACTTGTTGAGAATTTATAATTTAAAGTCAAATATTTCAGAATTCGAATTTATGTTTAAGTACATCATGGTGATTAGGTTTCTAGTATAAGAATGTAGACTGAATGCTATTGTTTACCTCCTCTCCCTCCCCAAAACTTACTGAAACAAAGGCTTAAAAAAAAAGTAGAAAAACAGATTAATGAAAACTCACGAACAAGACAGAGAACAGCAGCGAAAAGATAAAACAAAATTCTTAAGACTCGAAGGCAAAAGGATTCAGATTGGTTGAGAAATCAGGGCAAAGGTAGCTACAGCTCCAAATTTGCACAGAAGGCTAAAGAAGAGGCAGCAGCAACTTTTTCCAATAGGAAAAAAAAAAAATCATGAGTTTAAAGTACTAGAACGGGAAATTATTGTTCTCATTATTGCTCTCAGGGATTAATTAAGGGTTTGTGTAACAAACAGGTACTTGAGGTCAGCCTCCTCCAACCCAAACATTTACAGACCAAAGTAACTGCAAAATATAATAAGCAACCTACCTTGTAGGAGTTAGATCTTCAACAGTGGGGGCTGGTACCACAAAGCAGCAGGGTAACAACATACCCACGTTTGCCCAATGCAATCCCAGGCCCACCCAGTTCATGCCAGTTTCTGTTCCAAGATCATTATTAGTAGTGTCCCCTTTCACTCTCAAGAACATTAGCGTAATAAATTATACGGTCACCTTTCAAAGTAGGTAGACCCTCTTCGTTTAGGCTGGCAGAGGAGGCATTGTCTTACTTGCACAAGCACTCTCCACACAGGACAGAAGCACGTAAGAGCAGAGAAAACCCATGTCATCTATCAAAATAAATCACCCTCCAGGACTTCATAAGTATAAATGAACAAACAATAATCACAAGACATCTGTCTTTTAAAAAAAAAAAAAAAAAAAAAAAGCAAAACGAGATGATCAGTACAAATACAAGTGACCCAGAAAAATTAGATAAATCAAGAAACAGAACTTAGGGGTGCCTGGGAGAGCATCCAACTCTTAAATTTCAGCTCAGGTCTTGATCCCAGAGTTGCGAGTTCAAGCCCCGTGCTGGGCTCCGCGCTGGGTGTGGGACCTACTTAACCAAAAATAAATTAATTTTAAAAAAATAAAAATTTTTAACTTCATTTTTAATTGGTGATAAGGCTTCATCAGAGTTGATTAAATAATTACTTAAAATAATATCTGCAAGGAAGGATGCAAATACTCTTAATACCAACCAAACAGAAGCAACTGGGGAATATTAGAAGACTATCCTGCTTTTATTAAATGTTTTCAAACTCTTAAGGGACCCTACACTATATCACTATTACTACTGCTGAAAAATTTTACAAATATTGTAAAGAAAATGGTTCACCTATCCCACAATTACCTACGCCTACTAGCTCAATCTACTGGAAACATGCCTATCAGGCCACCTCACCTACGAAAAGCAAGCTGAGAACCAGGAAGTATGCACACAAAAGCCTCCAAAAACCTCAAAACAAATGTCTCAAAATTTGTGTTAATACACTAACGAACCCCTCAGGTACTTGCCCTTATTTAACGCAAAATTTTAGAAGCTTATGTGTCTTGATTCAAGCTGGAGACACTTGAAAAGCAGAAAAAAGAAAGACACAAGGCAGACAGCAAGGAAGGTAATAAAATTACAAAAGGCAGACCAAGAGCAAACAAACCTCTTTTTTTTTAATTTCTTTTTAATTTTTTTAAATTTATTTTTGAGACAGAGAGAGACAGAGCATGAGCAGGGGAGGGGCAGAGAGAGAGGGAGACACAGAATCCAAAGCAGGCGCCAGGCTCCGAACTGTCAGTACAGAGCCTGACGCGGGGCTCGAACTCACGGAGCATGAGATCATGACCTGAGCGGGAAGCTTACCCTACTGAGCCTCAGGCGCCCCAGGAGCAAACAAAACCTCTTGAGTGAATAAAAGGGAAATGCCTTTCACACCCTGTTAAATTCTTAAGGGCACGGTGCCTTCAACACAAAATAATTTATACTCAAAAATGATGAGGACGCCTGAGTGGCTCAGTTGGTTAAGCGTCAGACTTCAGCTGGGTCATGATCTCATGGTTCATTGGTTCAAGCCCCCACGTCGGGCTCTGTGCTAAAAGCTCAGAGCCTGGAGTCTGCTTTGGATTCTGTGTGTCTCTCTCTCTGTGTCCCTCCCCTCCCTGCTCTCTGTCTCTCAAAAGTAAATTAAAATGTTAAATTAAAAAAAGAATTTTTTAATGAAAAAATGATAATATACAAATTCAAGATCCTTTGCTTAAGCAAACAAGTATACGTATAATCTACTGCAAAATGATTGTCATCAAAAAAGTTTTTTGTTTTTAATTTACCCTTAAAAAAAAGAAACATGAGGGCGCCTGGGTGGCGCAGTCGGTTAAGCGTCCGACTTCAGCCAGGTCACGATCTCGCGGTCCGGGAGTTCGAGCCCCGCGTCGGGCTCTGGGCTGATGGCTCAGAGCCTGGAGCCTGTTTCCGATTCTGTGTCTCCCTCTCTCTCTGCCCCTCCCCCGTTCATGCTCTGTCTCTCTCTATCCCAAAAATAAATAAATGTTGAAAAAAAAAAAAAAAAGAAACATGAGATCTGAAAACAATAATCTAGAACTTCTCATCCTTAAAGGGTTCTTAACAGCTGAAGATCTGAGACCAGAACAGAATCAAGTTTCTATCAGTAGATGATCACTAACAGCTTAACTCTTTCGTTCCTGGAAAAATACACATATTATCAAAGAGGACTTTTAAAAATCTTGTATGCCCAAAGTGATTTTATTTGATCCAGATGTACTGTCTCACTTAATATGTTAGCTTATACCTAACTTTTTTACTATTCTAAAAACGATCTCTCTCGGTTAATGCACACAAGCAATTCATTTTCATGAAGAAAAACTAAACATTATTTATAAGAAAAATAATCTGGGGTACCCGGGTGGCTCGGTCGGTTGAGCATCTGACTCTCAGTTTCCACTCTGATCGTGATCCAAGGTTGTGGGATCGAGCCCTGCATCAGGCTCTGCATCCGGCTGTGGCCAGGCTCTGCACTGACTGTGGAGCCTGCTTCAGATTCTCTCTCTCCCTCTGCCCCTGCCCCCCTCACGCTCTTGCTCTCCCTCTCTAAAATAAAAATAACAATAATAATATCTCATGAGCACTTCCCTCTTAAACTATTTTCACTGCCTGCATATAAATATCCTTTATATACGTATTTTCCCCCACAAAACTGGGATCACACTTTACATGCTGCTTCTTAATCTGTCCTTTAACACAAATACCTTTGCACGTTAACTATTACTTTTCTGTGGGCTCTAACAATAGCTGTGTGACGTCAGGCAAGTTAGCCTCTTTGAACCTCACTCCTTCATCTATAAGGCTACCTACCTCGTTGGTTTACATAAGAATGAAATAAAAGAATCCACACAAAATACAAAGCAAAATGCCTCTCACGTAGTAAGAACCCAGTGAATATTGGCTTTTGTTAAGGCTGCGTAATAGCCGACTACCGAACACAGCCTATTAACCAATTTTCTATTTTTAGCCAGTTTTTACCTATTAAAACAGCACTGCGGTAAAAATCCATGAGGCCAAATCTTTTAACACATCCTAAACTTTCTCAGGATAAACTCCCAGCGATGCAATCTTGGATCAATGATAATTTACGCATTCCCAAACGTAAGTGCTTTACATCCACTAACCTGGTGCTTCCCCACATTCCTCCTCTCTACCTCACTTTTAAGTCTTTTGTTTCTTAAGAACCCTGTTTTGTAAAGTTAGAAAAGCTTGCAGTAAATGGCATGAACAGTAAGACACTTACTATTTGAATGTTATCACTATTTACATTTTACTCAGGAGAATGACCAAGCCTTCAGCGTCATGTTCCAATGTATTTCGGTCTTACTCTACATGAGCTTTAGCTTTTGAGAGGACAGCTTCGATTGATAGTTTCAGAATAAGCACCACGCAATAATCGATTTAATAATTGTTAATCGGTTGCTTCGCGGTTGTTAAAAAGCCGTGTAAGATAAATGCTGTATTTTTAAAACGTATTTTTAAATGTCTCCAAATGAATCAAAACTCAGCCTTTCTTACCAAAACTCTAAAATAGAGAGAGAGGAGGGCTCAGTCCGTTGAGACTGAGAAAAGCCGGGAAGCAATGCAGAAGAAGCCCTCAACTTTGCTCAAGAGACCGACTGCCGCAGGCACCAACACACACATCCTCATCGGAGTCTCGGAGACTGTTTCTTTAACTTAACAATGCTAACACGCCCCCTTTTTCCTAGAAACTGTCACTTCCTGAAGCCACGGCGTTCAAGAAAAAGGAACGGAGCACGGCTCTCGGCTCTCGGAGAAGCAGAACGCCCGGCTGGGGACAGGCACAACCCTGGCCTGGCCTCGGGACGCCTGCCCCTCCGCCCGCCCGGATCAACCAAGTTATGCGAAGTGACTAACTCGTGACAGCCTCGGGCTTTGGACGCGGGCCACACCGCCACCTCTTTCGGGTCCAACGCTCCAGCGAGCAGCCTGGCCCGGAACGGCCGGACCCTCAGCCCTCCCCTCCCCACGGTTTGGCACTGCACTCGCGTAACAGGTCAGGACTCTTGCGGGATCCTGGCCCTGGCACGCTCAATCCCCGGGCGGTGACGGGACAGGGAACTTGGGTGGGGAAGTCATCAGATACGACAAGGAACCCAAGTTTTCCCATCCTGCTCTCACGCCTGAGCTGGGGTCTCGGACGCGTGGGGGAACCTTCGGTACGGGTCAAAGGTCACGCAAGATCGGAGCCCTCGTCACGTATTCTCAGGCGAGGGTAGTTGCGTTGGGGGAAAACTAGAGGTCAGACGTCCCGAAGGATCCAGCCACCCCACCCACTCTCCTGAACGGAGTTTGAGGATGGGGGGATGGGGGGGGCGGGTCCCCGACACAGAAGACCCGGGCCGTCCTGGGCTCATTCCCAGTCCGGAGTTTGGGGGAGATCCTCAAGTTCCAGGTCAAGGGTCACGAAAGAACCCTCCCTTGCCCTGGCCCCCGAGCCAGTATCCAGGGGGGTCGGGAACTAGAGAGCGGCGCCATAGTACCTGAGTCGAGGCCAGCGCCTGCTGGAGCTGCTGCTCCTCGATGATCTTCTGCTTCAGCTTCCTGAACATGGCGCAGCGCGGGGTCCCGAGTGTGCGACCGGAGGGGCGAGCGTCCACGGAGACCCGGCCGCGGCGGGGACGGCGGCTTCTCTACACCAGGGACCGCGGGGGCCGGGCCTCGCCGCCCCCTCCTTGGGCTCGCAGGCGGATCGGGACACTCGGCCTGCGGGTGTCGGCGTCGCCGCCGCCGCGTCTCTTTCTTCTGGGTGCCACTGGTTGGCCTATGCCCCCCATCCAGCCCCGGCGGCGGCGGCGGCGGCGACAACGGCAGCAGGTGAACCGGAGGCCAAAGACGCCTGCGCGGCCTACGTGGAGCTCGCCGAGGGAGCTCTACGGAGCGCCGGAGGGGCCAAGCGCCAGGTCGCACCGGCACATGCGCGCTCTGGGCGTCGCTCTCGAACGCGGCGGCGGGGGGCCGGACGCCGCTCTCTGCCGTGCCGAAATTCGCGTCCCGCAGAGATGCCCTCGGGGCTGAGTCTGAGTGCTGCGCTGACGCGCTCCCGGGCTCCGCCACTGCGGAGCACAGCGGGGAGGGTGCCACTTCGGTGGAGGACGGCGGGCCGCACGGGCCCGCCGCGAAGAGCCGCGGGGGCGAGCGTCTGGGGAGGGAGAAAGGGGGTCGCCAGGGAACCCGCCTTGTGCTCTGAAGGACGGTGCGCTTTTGTTAAGTACTTGTGGTTAAGAATCTGCATCTTCAGTGCCTGGGACCCCTGCTGCTCCGCAGAAGGGCCCTCTTTCCTTCCCTGGACTCGCCCCGCGGTCAAGAAGCACCTGACCCGAGCCTCCCAGGGTCCAAACGTCTCAGGCCGATATTGGAAAATCTCAGTCGTTTGGACATCTGCCCTGATTTTTTTTTTATTTAACCGAAATTGTATACATTCACGTGTGCGTGCAAAAATCTTTATCATTCTAAGTGCCAGGATCTTCGGGGGTGTTAAAAGAATTCACATGGGGCGCCTGGGTGGCTCAGTCGGTTAAGCTTCCGACTTCAGCTCAGGTCGTAATCTCCCCGTTCGTGAGTTCGAGCCCCGTGTGGAGCTCTGTGCTGACAGCTCCGAGCCTGGAGCTGCCTCGGATTCTGTGTCTCCCTCTCTCTCTGCCCCTCCCCTGCTCACACTCTGTCTCTCTCTCTCTCTCAAAAATAAATAATAAACATTAAAAAAAAAATTTTTTTTTGAAGAATTCACAGCCGGTAGAATGCACAAATTTTTAAAGGGTCCAAGTTCACCCCTAGTATCTGCAATCATCCTAAAAGAGTTTAATGTGTATGTGCCTAATTCTTCCAACACCCGGAACTTAAGACCGTCTGTGAACTCTCAAATCCATCTCGGCAGCATGCTATACCAGATTGCTTCAGAACCTGAGAGGATATACGCCGATATTCACATTTTAGCTCATTTTATTTACTAACAAGTTCTTCTGTGAGATCCCATAGCACGATCCCTAAATGTGGGAGAGCCAGAGCAGGGTCTAGTGTGAGCACTGCATTGACAGCTGGGCTAAGTCCTCTCTTATCCCATAGTGAACACCTATGTATTTACCAAGAAAGTTGTATCACTGTGACCTTTGGGCGCGTAGTACAAGGTCAGATTCCTGAAGGCAGCAGAAAGGTCACGAGTGACACCCATGTGGTATATAAGACAACGGAGAATGAGGGAAAGTAACAAACTAGATAGCGCAAGCCCATCCAGAGGCAATTTTAAATCCCTGCAGCACAACAGCTCTTAGAATAAAATTCAGCCCAAAGGCCAGATTGTGACCTCTGAGTCTCAACTCCCTGCCCCTCATTTTCCTCATCTGTAACCTTTTAACATTTCATGGGTATGTTGTCAAGCTTGAAGTGCATAGAGTATAGCTCATAGTAAACGATACTTAGAAGTTCTAGGAGTTTCATTCTCTTTTTACTTCTAATACTCTCCCTCTGTATGTCGAGAGCTCTAGTCCAGACCTCTCCCATGAGCCCCAGATTATAGCATCTTCATTAGGCTGTCAGGTTTGGAAAGGCAAAAACCATGGCTGTCATACAACTCAGCTTGTGCCTGGTCCAGGGCCTGCCACTACATTTCTACAGAATTATGTAGAATACACCCAGCTGCCTATTGGACAACTTTCCTTAACGGTGCACGGTCACCTCGATTCAACATGTCTGAAATTGGAACCATCCGCTGTTGCACCCCTCCCGTCACCATCAGACTTGCCCCTCTGTGTTTCCTCTCACCCTCCTGCATTTTCTCCTCCTCACAAGCTTGTTTTGCCGTCTGTATTTTATGCCTTGGCGGGTGTCACCGCCATCTGCCCAGTTCCCCAAGTGAAAAGCACAGAAGTGAGTCAAAACGTGCCTCTCATTCTTCACCCAGATCTGAAGAATCCCCAAGCCCTGTGTCTTTTACTCTGAAACACTTCTCAAATCCATTCTCTTTCCTATTCACCCTGCCACTAGTTAGTTTCGATTTTCATTGCATTCCACCACTTAAATGATCTCCCAGTTTCCAGATTGGCTGCTCTCCAATATATCTTCTACGTAGCTGATGTTACTTTCCTGCCGAAACCCCATCAGTGGTGTTCCAGTCCTGCAAAACACTATTCAAATTCTCAAGCAGTACGAGAAACCCTTGGCGGCCTGGGTCCTGCTTTCCCTCCAGCTGCACCCTCTCCATACTTCACACTTAAAACCTCTAGGAATTTCAAATTAACTTGTGGTTCTCTTGCACATCTGGCTTTTTAAAAAAGAAAAAAAAATTTTTTTGAGGTGGGGAGGGACAGAGAGACTCTTAAGCAGGCTCCAAACTGTCAGCACAGAACCCGACATGGGGCTTGAGCCCACAAACCATGAGATCATGACCTGAGACGACATCAAGAGTGAGAGACTTAGGGGCGCCTGGGTGGCGCAGTCGGTTAAGCGTCCGACTTCAGCCAGGTCACGATCTCGCGGTCCGTGAGTTCGAGCCCCGCGTCGGGCTCTGGGCTGATGGCTCAGAGCCTGGAGCCTGTTTCCGATTCTGTGTCTCCCTCTCTCTCTGCCCCTCCCCCGTTCATGCTCTGTCTCTCTCTGTCCCAAAAATAAATAAACTTTGAAAAAAAAAATTAAAAAAAAAAAAAAAAGAGTGAGAGACTTAACCAACGGAGTCACCGAGGCACCCCCACATCCAGCTTCTGTACTTCCTTGCCTTTCTTTTTTTAGTCCCCAAGCTATACGTAGTAGCTATATATACATTAAGAAAATCTTAATGAATTCCGTATGCTTATTTCCTCCACGACTTTGTACTTTTCTTCTTTTCTACCTCTCTCGTCTATCCGTGATAATCCTGCCTACATATTCTCATCCCTTTCAAGTATTTCCTAACACCGCCACTAAACCCCTTACCTACACACACATCAATGGGGTTAATCATCCTACCGTCTGAACAACCTCAGTCTTACATGCTGTTAACACATGTAACACATGTGTTAATACATGTGTGTTACACATGTAACAAAAACAAAAGTATGGTTGAACGACACAGATTTGAACTGAACAGGTCTAGTTATACATGGATTTTTTTTCAATAACTACAGTAGAGCAGTGTAAACGTATTTTCCTTACAATTTTCTTAATAACACCTTCTTTTCTCTAGCTTGCTTTATTATAAGAATGCAGGATATAATACATATAATATACAAAATATGTGTTCGTTGACTGTTATCGATAAGGCTTTTGGTCAACAGTACTTGTCGTCATCATAAGGCTTTTGTCATAAGCGCTCACATTTTGGAAGAGACAAAAGTTACAGGTTTTTCGACAGTGCATGAGGTTGGTACCCCTGACCCCTGCATTGTTCAAGCACCAATTTGTATAATCTTATCCCCCAAATAACTCCTATTCATAATTTAGTTTGTATTCTTTCCATTTTGTTTCTGTATTTATGAAAACATGTATTTATGTGTACATGTAATTATCTGTATATATTTGTAGTTTTACAGAAACAGATCATACATATTCTACATCATGCCTTTCTCAATTAACATGCTACGAATATCATTTCTAATCAGTGCCTGTATTTCAGTTTCCTTAATGTCTACATAGTATTTTATACAATGGATGAAGTATAATTTATGATTAATGTATTGATGCCCATGTATTAATGGATACTTTGCTTCTCTCCACTTTTTGCTATTAAAAAGACAATATTAAAGTGAACAATTTTACAAATATGTGCACTTGTGTGTATGTTTTTGTGGAAAATAGTGGATTTTTGGAAATGTAATTGAAGTATCCATTCATTATGTACGGTTAATGCCAACTTGATCTCCACAATGAATCCTAATTTATGTTTCTACCAACATATTTTTTTAATGTTTTATTTCTTTTTGAGACAGAGAGAGCCAGAGCATGAGCAGGGGAGAGGCAGAGAGAGAGGGAGACACAGAATCTGAAACAGGCTCCAGGCTCCGAGCTGTCAGCACAGAGCCCGACACAGGGCTCGAACTCACAAACCGTGGGATTATGACCTGAGCCGAAGTCGGACACTTAACCGACTGAGCCACCCAGGCTCCCCTCTACCAACGTATTTTTTAAAATGTTTTGACAATAAAAAGATGACAAATGGTATTTTACTGTTAATTTCCATTTATTTAATTGTAAGCAAAGTTAAAATTCAGTCACAAGTATACATGTTATTATAGATCTTTCAGATTATATTATAAAATTCATGTAACCCAGGTATTAGCATTTCCTTTTCCCCTGAGGGACAACTCCCTCTAAGTAAATTTAGGGACATGGAGTGTTCCTTGATCTTCCAAGGTATGTGTTCTTCCTAAAGTCTCTACTAAATCCCATTCCACCTTGGGGAATGGTGGAACCAACCCTTCATTGGTTATTGTTCTCAGTCTGGAACTCGTGACCGTAGTCTCCTTGGGTACCTTGATGCTGTACCTCTAAGGGACTTTGCAGGATGAGAATCAGCAGGAAGTAGAAAAGCAAGTTGCATTTGGGGGATATACTGAATGACCTAATGGACCCGCTCTCATTTCCTTCCGTTACAGCCCTGCTCAAGACATGCGGACTCATCAAATTTATTAGCAGACTGGAAAACACTAAAGGAATTATGCCATATTAAAGGAAGACATTAAAACTATATGTTAAATCAGGGTTGGGGAGTTGGGCAAAATAAACAAGGGAAGTGGGAGATACAGGCATTCCCAGGAATGAGTAAATCATGGGAATAAAAGGCACAGCATAAGGAATCTAGTCAATGTACTGTAACAACAATGTAATGGAACTGATGGCAACTAGTGCTGAACGTAACAAAATGTATAAATCTGTCAAATCACTAAGTGGTCCACCTGAGACTAATGTAACATTGTGTGTCAACTATATTAAAAAGCAATTATATGCTAAATACAACTTTTCCCATAACTGAAGGAAAAAACTCATCAGAAGTTATATCTTTGGAGTGCCTGGTTGGCTCAGTTGGAAGAGCGTGTGACTCTGATCTCAGGGTCGTGAATTCCAGCCCCATGTTGAGTGTGGAGATTACTTAAAAAGAAAGAAAGAAAAGAAAAGAAAGAAAGAAAGAAAGAAAGAAAGAAAGAAAGAAAGAAAGATTTAAAAAAAGTTATGCCCTTAATATGATATATGTTACATATATTATATATTATAATATTCTTAATCCTATTAAGGATGTAACTTAAAATTTTTTTTATGTTTATTTATTTTTGAGAGAGAGAGAGCACGAGTAGGGGAAGGGTCGAGATAGAGGGAGACACAGAATCTGAAGCAGGCTCCAGGTTCTGAGCTGTCAGTGCAGGACCTGACGCGGGGCTCGAACCCATGAACCGAACTATGAGATCATGAACCGAACTGTGAGATCATGACCGAGGTCGACAGCTCAACTGACTGAGCCACCCAGGCGCCCTGAGGATATACCTTTAAATTATCCATTCCCAGACCTTCATCTTATTCCCTGTCTCTATCCATAAGCGCCCCTCAGCAGGTGCATTCTCTTCTAGCTTCTACGGTGCAAATCTCCACCAACCTTGACGAAAACTCTTACCTTTAACCACAGGAGTTGGCCCATGCTCCTTCTCCATCCAGGCGGTCTTGGAGACTCAGTATTTCTTTTTTTTATTATTAAAATTTTGTTAATGTTTATTTATTATTGAGAGACAGAGAGACACAGAGCATGAGCAGGGGAGGGGCCGAGAGATGCAGAGACACAGAATCTGAAGCAGGTTCCAGGCCCCAAGCTGTCAGCACAGAGCCCGATGCCAGGCTTGAACTCACAGACCGCGAGATCGTGACCTGAGACGAAGTCGGACACTTAACTGACGGAGCCACCCAGGCACCCCGGAGACTCAGTATTTTTTAATTTTACATTTATCATACTCTGAGCTATTCAGGCTAGAGTAACGCCACATGGGAAGGAAACTGAGTTCCCAGGAGTAGATTCCATGGTAGACTGTGGCCCTCCACACCTGTCCTCCTCAAAGTCTCCCTTCAGAATTGAAAGTATGCTACTTTACTCTTCCCCACAGCACGGAAGATCTTAAAAAGCAGCCAAAGAAAAAAAGATATGTTATATACAGAAAAACAAAAGTGATGACTGCACGGAACAGCATCTTTAAAATGCTGAAACAAACCAAAAAATGCTGAGAAGTATTCATCTATAATGAAAGCCAAACAAAGACATTTTCAGAAAAAGGAAAGCTGAGATAATTTTTTACCAGCAAACTTGTACTATAAGAGGTGCTCAAGGGGCGCCTGGGTGGCTCAGTCAGTTGGGCGTCTGACTTCGGCTCAGGTCATGATCTCACGTTGTGTGACTTCGAGCCCCGCATCGGGCTCTGTGCTGACAGCTCAGAGCCTGGAGCCTGTTTCGGATTCTGTGTCTCCCCCTCTCTCTGACCCTCCCCCGCTCGTGCTCTGTCTCTCTCCATCTCTGAAAAATGAATAAATGTTTTAAAAAAATTAAAAAGAAGTGCTCAAGAAAAGATACCAGATGGATATATAAGAGGGAAGGAAGAGCTCCAAAAATAATAAATATGTAGAAAAATATGAAAGACTAGTTTTTATCCTTTCTTAATTTCTTTAAAGTCAAATTGTTTAAAACAAAAATAATGACCCCATATTCTGGGGTTTTCAACATACAAAGAAGTAAAATCTATGAAAACAGTAGCACAAAGGACAACACATAGTTAAACAGAAGCATACCGTCATAAGGTTCTTACATTATATGTGAAGTGGTATAACATTTAAAAAAAATTTCTTTAATGTTTATTTATTTTTGAGAGAAAGAGACAGAGACAGAGTGTAAGCCAGGGAGGGGCAGAGAGAGAGGGAGACACAGAATCGGAAACAGGCTCCAGGCTCCGAGCCATCAGCCCAGAGCCCGACGCGGGGCTCGAACTCACGGACCGCGAGATCGTGACCTGGCTGAAGTCCGGTGCTTAACCGACTGAGCCACCCAGGCGCCCCTCTTTTAAGTTTTTTTAAAATGTATTTAAGCGATCTCCACACCCCCCAAATGGGATTTGAACTCATGACCCTGTGATCAAGAGTCACACACTCTTCTCACTGAGCCAGCCAGTAGCCCCCTAAAATGCAATCCTAAAAACTCACGTAATCAAAAAGAAGGAAGCAGGGGTGCCTGGGTGGCTCAGTCCGTTAAGCGTCCGACTTCGGCTCAGGTCATGATCTCATGGTTCATGAGTTTGAGCTCCCCATCAGGCTCTGCGTTGACAGCTGGGAGCCTGGAGCCTGCTTTGGATTCTGTGTCTCCCTCTCTCTGTGCCCCTCCCCCACTCATGTTCTCTCTCTCTCTCTCTCTCTCTCTCTCTCTCTCTCTGTCTCTCAAAAAAATAAACATTAAAAAAAATTTTTTAAAGAAAGGAAGCAATGAAAAGAAAAGGGAACAAAGAACTAAGGTGACAAATACAAAACAAGGAGCAAGACAACAGACTTAAACCGAATCATATCAAAATTACATTGAACATAAATCGTTTAAACACCTTGATGAAAAGGCAGAGATGGTCACGATGAATAGAAAAGCAAGATCCAACTCTATGCTGTTTTTAAGAGATGCAATTTCAAGATACAGACACGGGTAAGCTAATAATAAAAACATGGAAAAGAATATACTATATACAAAGTTCCCCTTGTAACAGACTCTGAGATTTATTTACAAGAGATTTGTTAGAAGTTGTCAGAGGGGAAAGAGAAGGACAATTCAGACAGGTGTGAGCCACCTGTAGCCACACTATTAGCTGCTGGGGAAATAAATGCCTCAGTTCCGACAGCACATCTGAACAACGCACTAGGGAATCCAGGATACTGTGCAAACCTGAACTGGAGGAAAACTGGTATGACTATATTAATACCAGATAAAGTAGGCTTCAGGACAAGGAGTATTACCCCCCCCCCCAAAAAAAAGAGCATTTCAAAATAACAAAAAGGTCAACTCATCAAGAAGACATAACCCTAAATGTGCATCTACACAGTAACATAGTTTTAAAATCATGAAGCTGGAGGGACACCTGGGTGGCTCAGATGGTTAAGTGTCTGACTCTCGGTTTTGGCTCAGGTCATGATCTCACGGGTTCATCACACTGGGCTCTGCGCTGACAGAATGAATCCTGGTTATGATTCTCTCTCCCTCTCTCTCTCTCTCTCTCTCTCTCTGCCCCTCCCCTGCTCGCACATATGCTCTCTCTCAAAATAAAGAAACATTTTTAAAAAATGAAGCAAAAACTAACTGAAATGAAAGGACGAATTTTTTAAAATTTATTTTTGAGAGAGAGAGAAAGAAAGAGAAAGAACACACGCACACCAAGTGGGGGAGGGGCAGAGAAAGGGAGACAGAGGACCTGAAGCCGGCTGTGTGCTGACAGCAGAAAACCCGAGGCAGGTCTCAAACTCACCAACCACGAGATCATGACCTAAGCTGAAACCAAGAGTTGGACACTCAACCAACTGAGCCATCCAGGCACCCTTGAAGGGACAAATTTCTAAATCTCCAACTATAGTTAGAGATTTTAAGATACCTCTCTTAGTCCTTGATAAAACAAGTAGACAAAAAAAACAGGTAAGGATACAGAGGATTTGGGTCAGCTAACTTTGCCTAATTGATCTTTTTGGAAAACTACAACCAACAGCTGTACTCTTTTCGAGTACACGTGGAACGGCACGTTCACCAAGATAGACCATATGCTAAGTCATAATACAAGTCTCAATAAATTTCAAAGGATTAATATCACATAGCATACTCTCCGACCACAAAGGAGTTAAATTAGAAATCAATAACAAAAACAAATCTAGAAAATCCCCCAAATGTTTTGAAATTAGGCAGCTGACTTCCAAATGAGTGATGGGTCAAAGAACAAAGCACAAGGGACATCAGAAAATGTTTCAAATGAACGGAAACAAAAATAGAACATATCTAAATTTGTGAGGTGCAGCTAAAACAGTGCTTAGCTGGGGCGCCTGGGTGGCGCGGTCCGTTAAGCGTTTGACTTCAGGTCACGATCTCGCGGTCCGGGAGTTCGAGCCCCGCGTCGGGCTCTGGGCTGATGGCTCAGAGCCTGGAGCCTGTTTCCAATTCTGTGTCTCCCTCTCTCTCTGCCCCTCCCCCGTTCATGCTCTGTCTCTCTCTGTCCCAAAAATAAATAAACGTTGAAAAAAAAATTAAAAAAAAAACAAAACAGTGCTTAGAAGGAAACTTATAGTATCGCATGTCTATATTAGAAAAGAAAAAGGTTGGGACGCCTGGGTGGCTCCGTCAGGTAAGCATCCGACTCTTGACTTTGGCTCAGGTCATGATCTCACACTTGTGGGGCTGAGCCCCATGGTGGGGTCTGCACTGACAGAATGAAGCCCGCTTAGGATTCTCTCTCTCCCTCTCTCTCTGCCCCTCCCCTGCACGCTCTCTTTCTCTCAAAATAAATAGACAAACATTAAAAAAAGAAAGAAAAGAAAAACCTTGAAAATCAATCATCTAAGACTTTGCCTTAAGAAGTTAGAAAAAAGATGAGAAAATTAAGGCCAAAGTACGTAGAAGGCATCACACAATCAAGATAAGAGAGAAGAAAAATCAGTGAAATAGAAAACAGAGAAACAACAGAGAGAAGCCAACAAAGCTAAAATTTAGTTCCTAGAGAAGATGAATAAAAGTGATGAGCCCCTAGTAAGATTCATTCAGAGAAAGAAAAACACTAGTTATCAATATCAGGAATTAAATTCTACAGATTGTATGAGGGAATATCACAGACAAGCTTAGGCCAACAAATTCAACAATGTAGAAAAAATGGACATATTCCTCGAAAACA
Organism: Lynx rufus; assembly: GCF_022079265.1. Taxonomy (NCBI): domain Eukaryota; kingdom Metazoa; phylum Chordata; class Mammalia; order Carnivora; family Felidae; genus Lynx; species Lynx rufus. Next base: position 5,363,881 of record NW_025814867.1, on the reverse strand, counting down.
CAAATTATCAAAACCCAGATGCTTCTCAGCCAGTGAATGGGTAAACAAATTGTGGCACATCCATACCATGGAATAGTACCCTGACATATAAAAAAACCAATTATTGGTACCCACAACGACCTGAATGGACCTCAAGTAAGTTTTGCTAAGTGGAAGAAGTCAGACTCCAAAGATGCCATACGTATATATGATTCCGTTTATATGACATTCTGGAAAAACAAAACTATAGGGAAAGAGAACAGATCGGTATTTGCTCGGAGTTGAGAAGGGGGAGGGGTGGTAGTAGGGAAAGGGAGGCATTAAAAGGGCATCATGAGGGGCGCCTGGGTGGCTCAGTCGGTTGGGCGGCCGACTTCGGCTCAGGTCATGATCTCGAGGTCTGTGAGTTCGAGCCCCGCGTCGGGCTGTGTGCTGACGGCTCGGAGCCTGGAGCCTGTTTCAGATTCTGTGTCTCCCTCTTTCTGACCCTCCCCCATTCATGCTCTGTCTCTCTCTGTCTCAAAAATAAATAAACATTAAAAAAAAATTAAAAAAAAATAAAAGGGCATCATGAGGGAATCTATGGGATGATGAAAGAGTCCTTATCGTAACTATGGCAGTCGATACACAGATTTGCATGCTCCTCAAAGACCCCAAAAACCTACATACTCCAAACACTGAACTTCGCTACGTGAAACCTTTAAAATAAAAATTAAGGGCAGCTGGGCGGCTCAGTCAGTTGAGTGTCTGACTCTTGGTTTCAGCTCAGGTCATGATCCTGGGATCATGGGATCCAGTCCCATGGAGCCTGCTTAAGAATCTCTCCCTCTGCCACTCTCCCCTGCTTGTTCTCTCTCTCTCAAAATAATAATTAAACATTTTTTTAAATAAAAAACCTAAGGCTCAGAGAGGTCAAGAATCTCACCCAAAGTAACACAGCCTGGACACAGTAGAGGCTGCATTTGAACCCAGAGCTCTCATGGCTCTAAAGCTCACTCAAATAAATTTTCTCAGTTGTAAGAAGCGAAATATTTTATTTTATTATTTTTAAAAGCTTATTTATGTATTTTGAGAGTTGGGGGGAGAGGGGCAGAGAGAGGGGGATGTCAGGGCTCAGTCCCATGAACCATGAGATCATGACTTAAGCAGAAATCAAGAGTCAGACACTTAACCGACCGAGCACCTAGGCGCCCCAAGAAATATTTTATTTGGTACATTCATAGCACTATCCTCAAACGTGAAAGTGATGTTGTTCTCCACATACCAGATCTGTGTGGAGCAGGGGGATACATATGTATATCTGTATGTACATTCACACCATTTGACTGTGGCAAGAAACAGATCTGAGCAGATTGCAATATTTCATTACACTGTCTTTTGTTTGTTTTAAATGTTTATTTATTTATTGAGAGAGAGTGAGAACGAGGAGGGGAGGGGCAGAGAGCGAGGGAGAGAGAGAAAATCCCAAGCATGGGCTTGGTCCCACGACCCTGGGATCATGACCTGAGCTGAAATCAAGAGTCAGCCACCTAACCCACGGAGCCACCCACGCGCCCCCTCATTACACTGTTGTAATACGCTTCTTGAGAACACTTGGAAACACGTTACGTTTTTACTATTTACATCTGCAAAAGAACATTGTATATCTATGTAAATTACAGTTACAAAACAGTTGGAAAGCCTCCCAGGAAAGAAAGGTCTCCATAGCTTTGTCTAAACTTGGACTAGGACTCTCCCAGGACTTTAGCCTACTTTTCCACCTCTGGTCTTTTTTTCAAATAACTTTTTTTTTTGCGGGGGGGGGGGGGGTTACCCTTGTTTTTAATTTAATTCCTATTAGAGGCAGAAAGGAAGTAAACTGGGGAAAAGTGAAGGGTTACGCTGTCATTGCTATTGCCCCCGTTTGACAAATAGACACAAAGAAAAGCACAAGTTACTCTCCTAAAGTCATATGATCTCGGTGACAGAACTGGAAAGTGACCTCAGGACTTCTTGCCCTTTGTCCTGGTCTCCCGGCCGTCCTATGTTTAACACTTCCTTCTCTTCTCTGAGACACACCCTGCTCAATTTTTCAAAGCAGTTCAATTTAATCTTCAACAGTTTTACGACCGTTTGCACGACATGTCCTAGAACAGTTTACACAGCTGATGGCAACAATGTAACGAGAAGGATCTTTTGAAGGGAAAACCCAACACCGGGCTGAGAAAAAAAAAATCCAATTTGAAGAATGAGGCCTCTTGGTAACAAAGAGAAGGGTGGAGGGAATAAAGGTGAGAAGTGTCAAATTCTTTGCTCCTAAGTAACTGCTTGATAATCAGGCTCTTAAGTAAACAAAGTCACTCTTGAAAACATTTGCATGCTGTGTTTGTGTTACAGTGAAAAGAGGGAGAGCCCTTGCCCCATAGTCAAGATACTGTGTTGGTCGGTTCCTCCCACGTGGGAAGGCTGAGTAGATTAATGGATGAGCACACAGACATTAAACTCAACTGACTGGGTTCAAATCCCGGTTCTGCCACTTATTATTCTGTGATGGGGGCAAGTTACTTCACTTCTCTGTTTTAGTTTTTGCATCTGCAAAATGAAGACGTGTACGTATAGCCACCATAAATTTCCTATGAGGATTAAAGAAGCATTTTGTCGGTGTCTTTTTTTAGGTTTATTTATTTTGAGACACACACACACACACACACACACACGCAGAATTCAAGGGAGGGACAGAGAAAGAGGGAGAGAGAGAATCCCTAGCAGGCTCTGCACCATCAGCACTGAGCCGGATGTGGGTCTCGATCTCACAAACCATGAGACCATGACCTGAAGCTGAAATCAAGAATCAGATGCTTAACCCACTGAGCCACTCAGTCGCCCCCAATAAGTCAGCACCTGAAGCAAAAAAAAAAAAAGTTGGCCTCATTCCTCAAACCTGAAAAATGAAATTATTAAAGCACAAGAAGAAAATGTGGGAGGGTTTATTTTATAATCTTGGAGTGGTAAAGGCCTTTCTAAGTATAATACAAACCCAGAAACCATTGTAACAAACAACGTTGAATTTATCAATCTACGTAAAAATTTTTCCTTAATACTGCATGGCAAAAAATGCTATAATATAATGAAATATTGTGCAATGCATTGCTCCGGAGTCATCACATGAATCTCATGTAATGTTGAGTAAAAGAAGACAAACCAAAGAACGTATGCTACGTGAGTTCATGGAGGCAAAACCAAACTATGGCATTGAAGGTCAAGGAGAATATTGTCTTGGGTGTAGGAAAGACATTGCAACAAGGAGAGGAAGTTTGAGTGGAGATCCTAGGGTACCTTCAGGTAGTACTGTGTCTTTGCTGTTGGCAGTAATTACATGGATATGCTTGAAATACTTGTTTTCTGATGGAGTCTGTTGGCGAAGTGCAAAATCAAAGTGCACTACAGTTTATACAGCATGCTGCCTTTAGTGTGATTAAAAATTGTATTCATAGGGGCACCTGGGCGGTTTAGGGTCCTACTCTTGGTTTCGGCTCAGGTCACGATCTCACGGTGTGTGAGTTCGAGCCTCGCGTCGGGTTCTGTGTCTCCCTCTCCCCTCCCCTGCTCATGCTCTGTCTCTCTCTCTCTCTCTCTCTCTCTCAAAAATTTTTAACCCCCAAAATGGTAATCTCCTCTGGTTCAACATGATGTGCATATATATTTGTAAATACATAGGTATTCCAAAATACTCCGCAGAAGACACATAAAAAAAAAAAATACAAAAAGGGGGCGCCTGGGTGGCGCAGTCGGTTGGGCGGCCGACTTCAGCCAGGTCACGATCTCGCGGTCCGTGAGTTCGAGCCCCGCGTCAGGCTCTGGGCGGATGGCTCGGAGCCTGGAGCCTGTTTCCGATTCTGTGTCTCCCTCTCTCTCTCTGCCCCTCGCCCGTTCATGCTCTGTCTCTCTCTGTCCCAAAAACAAATAAAAACGTTGAAAAAAAAATAAAAAAAAATACAAAAAACCCCCAAACCAATGACAGTGATTATTACCCACGAAGGCAACTAGGCAGCTGCAAGTTTCGAGGCCTCTAGTCTCAGCCAAAAGCTCTGCCCACCCCCACCTTCGGGCCACGCTGTGTCTTTAGCTTCCAAAAGTAAAGCGGCATTTCTTCCCACAGAGTGCTCTCACCTCAGACCACACACCTGTTCAGCGGCTTCCCCCAAGGGGTGTGCCCAAAGACTGGCATGGCAGTTCGGGGCGGCTGGTGGCTCAGTCAGTTAAGCTTCCGACTTCAGCTCAGGTCATCATCTCATGGTTTGTGAGTTCAAGCCCCACATGGGGCTCAGTGCTGACCTCAGAGCCTGGAACCTGCTTCTGATTTTCTGTGTCTCCCTCTCTCTCTTCCCCTCACCAGCTCACACTCTGTCTCTGTCTCTCTCTCCCTGAAATAAATAAGCGTTAAAAAAAAAAAAAAACTAAAAAAAAACCCACAAAACACCTGGCAGTTCTTGGTTCAACCTCCAGAAGAACATCACCTTGGTGATGAGTGTCCTTATGTGTGCCCTGTACCCTCAGCCTTAGCTCTGTCTATATTCCCAGGCACAGTATAATTGTCGCCTTGATCATGGGGCACTTGAAGGATGAGAACATACGTATACAAACATGCAATATTCTGAATATACACACTGTATCTATTTCAGACTTGGAGGCTCACGTTTCATTGCAGAATCTTCTTGCAGAAATCATACTCAGCAAACAGCCATCTCTAACTGTCCCAGGAGTATGTGTTTCTAGAATTCTATTCTTCCCCTTTTGAAAGGGCATTATTCAGAGTCCACTGGCCTTCTACTTGAACAGTCTTTGGGAGAAAAAGAGTCTCTCTTGTATCTATCCCCATTACGTATGAAAGGATTGTCTGTCCTCCAGGGCCACGGGGCGGATGCCAGGGTGAGCTGTAGCTCAGCAATGTGGGATGACTGTGAAAATATTGACACTTGACAATAGGCCCCAACCACCAACTGTGACAACTCAGCAGCTGGCCCAACCCAGACAGGTGATGCACGCAGCCAAAGGCAGTTGTCGCCAACCTGCTCCAAGATGAAGTTTCTGTTGCCGGACAACTCCTCTGACCTCCACCCCAGCCAACTAACACAAGCAGTGATTTATCTGGGACTTACAACCAGAGTCACTCTTGTGGAGGCAGGTGGATTGTCCTCCGTAACCTGCCCTTTTCCCTATACATGAAATTTCCCCACAACCTCTAGATGGAAGACATTAGCTTTCAAGGAAGGTGCTATTGGAGGGACACTAGGTAAGAGCTTGTGACACAAATGTGCTGTCATTGCCTCCTGGTCTCCGTTACTTGTCCTGGTGTGCCTGGACTTCAGGGTTGCCCATCGAGTCAAGTAGAATTTGCCTGTTTCTCAAACGTTTTGCCCCAATACCCATTTTCTGATACTTCCGTGTATCAGTCAGGGTCCACTAAAGAAAGCATAGCCCATATCGGGTGTGGGAAACTAGTTATATAAGTGTTGAAAAAAATCAAAAAGCCAGAGAACAGACAGGCAGCAGAGAGATCAGCAAGGACAGGAGGCGGTGTTACGAGAGTCCAGGAGCGGGACCGGAACCACAAAGGTGGTGTCGCCTCGATGGAGACACTCCTCCCCTCCCACCCTCAATCTGCCACCACTGCCTCCCAGCCTGGGAACTATCATTCCAGGGGCAGCCCTTTGCAATATCAAGAGTGCAGAGCAGGGGCGCCTGGGTGGCGCAGTCGGTTAAGCGTCCGACTTCAGCCAGGTCACGATCTCGCGGTCCGGGAGTTCGAGCCCCGCGTCGGGCTCTGGGCTGATGGCTCGGAGCCTGGAGCCTGTTTCCGATTCTGTGTCTCCCTCTCTCTCTGCCCCTCCCCCGTTCATGCTCTGTCTCTCTCTGTCCCAAAAATAAATAAAACGTTGAAAAAAAATTAAAAAAAAAAAAAAAGAGTGCAGAGCAGCGCTGAGAACAAACTGGAGAAGGACTGGTACGCTCCTTGAATGCCATTTCTGGGGCACCTGGGTGGCTCAGTTGGTTGAGCACCCGACTCTTGATGTCGGGTCAAGTGGTGATCTCCTGGTTCGTGAGAGCAAGCCCCAGGTTGGGCTCCATGCTGACAGCACAGAACCTGCTTGGGTTCTCTCACATAGTGCACATTCAGAGGGCAAGGGAGTCAGGTGCTGTCACAAAGGCGGGACCAACGACCGCCCGGTGTTCACCAGAGAGGGTCTTTGGCAAACACATTTTAGGAAATCGGCAGTTGTGGAAGGGAAGGAGAGTAGGAGAGAAGAGAGTCCAGGAGCAGGGTGTTTTGGGTGGAGATTAGATAAGATGGGATTCGCATTTTTACCAGAGAAACTTGGTTGTGGTTTAGAGCGTGCTGATGTGCACACAGATCTCTTGAGGGTTTTGTTAAACCGCAGACAATCAGCAGGCTGGGGTGGAGCTTGAGATTCCGCGTTTGTAGCAGACTCCTAGGTGATGTTGACCACATGGGAAAAAAGCAAGGATCTAGGCTCTCGGGTTTGTGTAAATGCCGATGGCAAGGATCCAGGAGGGAGGAGGTGTCGATCCAGAAAGAGATAAAGGGATAGAAAAGGTAGTACAACCTGGGGGTCCCCCAGATCTCTCTCTTGCTTCAAGTCTTTGGATGGGACCCAGGGACACGCCTTCTTCCAACCTCCAACCACCCTCCAGCCTCTCTTCCCGCTGTGCCGTTGTCTCAGCCACACTTTAACTCCAGGATCAGCAGACACCGTTGTGTGTGCGTGTGTGTGTGCGTGTGTGCGCGCATGCACGCACACGCATAGACTTATTGCCAATCAACCATCAACCTCCGGATTTGCCAGAATTATTCCACCAAGTTGGAGGCCACTGTCAACTGTCCAGTCAACACACATCGGTGGCCTCCCCCGTATTTACCTTTCTTTCTCTGAGCTTCTATTTTGACCCAACGATGTGGTTTTGGAACGCATGGGCAGCTTATTCCTGGAGTCGGCCACCAAGAGGCACAAGTGCAGGGGCTCTGCCCTCTTCCAGGATATGTGGAAGTTGTCCCAGGATAAGCAGGGGTAAAACCTTCGTTGCCAGGGAAGCCACCATGATCCTGGAGGAGAAACTGAATCAGGCCCTTTTGGATCTGCATGCCCTGGGTTCTGCCCTTGCAGACCCCCATCTCTGTGACTTCCCAGAGAACGACTTCCTAGATGAAGAGGTGAAACTCATCAAGAAGATGGTCAACCACTTAACTCACCTCCACAGGGTGGCCAGCCCCCAGGCTGGGCTGGGCGAATATCTCTTCTATAAGGCTCACTTGCAAACACAACTAGGAGCTTAGAGGGCTCAATGGCCCTTAAAAGGCCCCTTTGGCATTCTCCCTGGTGTCAGGACTTCTGCCTGAGCCTCTCTCTGCAGCTACAGAGAAGATTTTTAACCACCCTGGAGCCCTCTCCCAAGCCCTGGACCAAATGGAAACAATAGAGGTTTTCTTGCAGCAAAAAAATAAGATTCCTGAGATGGGGGGGGGGGGTAGATAAGATGCTAGGCATAGATGAAGGGATACGTTTTATGTGGTAAGAGATCATTTGTGAAAACAGAACAGAACAAGAGAAAACGGATGCAGAAGTAGGAGGTTTAGCATCCACTAATTTTGCAATATCCTTTTGATCAATGTTAAAAAGATCTCAGTTCATATAGGTTTCTTGAGTGTGGTTTCTTTCAGAACCTTTCGTGTACTATATTGATATGCTGATGTGAACATGCATTGTGAATCAATCAGAGGTTTCCTAATCATAATCGACTACAAACCCCCTTTTCCTGGATATTCCAGGGACTCACATTCTGGAAAAGAAATCTTGGAAAACACTGACCTACCCAATATATGCCTGGACTTTTCTAGTTATGGAATGGAGACTATAGATCTTATCTGACAATGACTTCATAATGATATTGTGAAGGTAAGTTTGAAAACTATACGCTGTATTTCACAGTTAAGTTCTCAACGTAGAAGTTCAATCGGGGACAGGCATAAATTCCATCAACAGCAGCGTCCAGGTCGTTATTTGAGAATGTAGCGCAGGTTGTTGTCCCGGAGACCTCCCGGGGTGACATTTACTTACCTTGCTGAATTTAGCAAAACTCTCAGTCCTGCAGGCTCTGAGACTGTTTCCTCAACACATCCAGAGCAGACATCGTTCAGAAGCAAGTGCGTGCGCATAGCACCAGTGTCTCAAGATAGAGACATAAGCTAAAATGTATTAGTTTATAACAACGGGGCTGTATCTGCCACATGGGCCATTATAACCTTATTCATTCACTCAAGAATATTTATTGATTGCCTATTATATGCCGGGCTATGAAATGTTTGGCTGCAGAATGGATCAGAACCAGCCTGTTGCCTGAATCGTGGTTTCTCCTCTGGCCACAGCTGCAGCCCAGCCTCCCGCCCCCACGACCAATCATAGCCTGATAGAGGAGGCATCTGACTCGTTCTGGCCCCATAAGTTAGGCATCAAGATGGGGGATGTCACTCACTCTGGTTGCAGTGATACAGTTCTGATAAGTGAGCTCCGGTCTCATCAGTAGGATCACATCCCCAGCACCCCCAAGCGTTCTGATTATTTGGCATTTGCCTCGTCCCTGGTCCTGAATTCTGATTCCGGTATGCCGCCTACTACCTCACTCTGCCTCCTCCTCTGCGGACTGTCGATTTGCTCCTCCCCTCAGGCCGGTGGCCAGCATCCAGCCACCCTCTGACCCGTCTACCTGGATTTCGCTCATCCTGGCTTGCTATCTTTCTACCGGGCTTATTGCGACACTTTCGGGAGACTCGCTTGATAAACCTCCTACTCTCCTTTCAAGTTCTGAGCCAACTGAGAGATCACAACAGGACTTGGGGAACAAAGTATCAGCCATATAATTGATAAGAGGAACAGGTAGCCAGTGGCACATTGTATGCCTCGTACACTTGTTAATAACCTTCGCTGCAGAATTAAACTATTCGGCAGAGCTGGAGGCAAGGCATTCTACTCCAGCCTCCGAGCCCTGATGATGGTCCTAGGGCTCGGGTCGGGCGGCCGTCCCCAGTGACAACCGGGAGGGTGGACTGTACCTAGGATCTTCATGCCCTCCCCCACCCCCAGAAGCAGATGCTGAGACCACGACTCAAGTGCAAGTAGTTCATTTGGAACCTAAAAAAACACCAGTAAGAGAGAAAGGGACACAGTATTGGAAAGACAGCCAAAGGGGAGCTTGGACATTATCAAGCCACCTACCATGGGGACAACTGGAGCTCAGTCACGATGGGGCACCAGGAGCCAGGGTAGACCCGTGCTCGGCTATCCCACCCAAGGGATGAGGAGCTTTGGTATTTACACACCAACTTCCACTAATCATTGGTTGAAGGCCGGTGGGGGGTGGGGGTGGGGTGAGGGGAGGGATAGTAATTCCTGGACACCTAGAGCCTACTCAGGTGAGCCAAATGGGCTTCGGTGGCCAGAGAACAGCCCTCAGACAGAGTTGCAGTGCCCACAGTTGGAAGTTGGGCTGGTGTGCACTGAGGGGCCATACGAAGAACACCGCCAGGATCTTCTAGCCTTGGGATTCTGTCTTTGACCCAAGGAGAAGAATCTGAATGAGAAGCTCCTTAGTTTCCTGTTCAGGGGTGACTATGACTTAGGCTCACACCACTTCCTCCTGCACCAACGCCCACCACGGCCACTCTGCCCTGGAGACCAAACCAGTGATGGAACAGGTCCTCGGGGCCGTGGAGACCTGACCTGAGCTAGACCAGCCACTTTGGCAGCAGCTGTCGGGAAGTCAAGGAGAGTGAAATCACACGCTTGTGTTATCTGAGGACTTTCCCCCCAGACGAGAATTAACCCCTGATCAAGGAAACTGAGGAGGAAGGTAGAGATGTGTCGCTTTCCATCACAAACTGTGGGGATAAAAGAAATGTTTCTAAAGCAGCAGTAATAATGTATGAAAAAAACCCAAAATATTTTGATACACCATGCAAGAGGAGACTGAATCATATTCTAGTCTCTTTCTGGAGGGCGGCATTGCAAAGTTGGCGTCATAGGAAGAGGCAGCCAAAGAGTAGATGGACGTAAAACACAGGAAAGCGTGTTATAGGAGCATATTGACCCCTTGACGAGAATTTACACCCTCACTTTCTTTCTACTTGGGCACAGAGGCCACATGAGAGAGTTCTGGCACAGCTCCATGTTCTGTGCAGAGTCACCAGGCCTCTTGGACACTCGGGCACTTTATCTAGGCCTTACTCACTGGGCTATGTGCCTTTCTCCCTCAGGGGCTGCTGTCTGAGCCTTCATTGCCTCCCCCGCCCCCGACCCGTGAAACTGAACATCTCCGGAGTTGGTACACAGCCGAGCCGGGGATGGGTAGGGACCAAAGGTGTTCCCTAGCAGCCATCCCAGAAGACCGTGAATTCCCAGACTCTGGATCAGCAGGGGGAGGGGTGGGGCCTAATGACTGTGCCAAAAACATTGCTTCCCAGCTCATGCCTGCTTGCCACCAGGGTAGTCATCACTGCAGGCAGTTCAGTTAGGCCCCTTTATTTAGTGGCCAGTCTGGAGCTGCTGTGGGTGCTGGGACTTTCCGTGCTCTGTCCTGGGGAATTGCCCTCGGCCGATAGGAGCCACCTCCCTGCATCTCCCTGGGAGGATTTTGTCGCCACCCCCCGTAGGCCGGCACTGATCGACCAACACTGCAGAGGAAAACATCAAGGCAGGGCAACGGTGTGTTGTGTTATAACTTACTCTTCACAGAGCCATCCAGCGGAATTTTCTGTGATGATGGAAATGCCTCTCTCTGCTCTGTTAATATGGGAGGCACTAGCTCCCATGTGGTTACTGAGCACTTGGCATGAGACAAAGGAACTTAATTTCTTTCTTTTCTAATATTTTATTTTATTTTATTTTTTAATTTTTTTTTTTAACGTTTATTTATTTTTGAGACAGAGAGAGACAGAGCATGAACGGGGGAGGGTCAGAGAGAGGGAGACACAGAATCTGAAACAGGCTCCAGGCTCTGAGCTGTCAGCACAGAGCCCGACACGGGGCTCGAACTCACGGACCGTGAGATCACGACCTGAGCCGAAGTCGGCCACTTAACCGACTGAGCCACCCAGGTGCCCCTCTAATGTTTTATTTTTAAGTAATCTCTATACTCAACATGGGACTCGAACTTACAACCCTGAGATCAAGAGTCCCATGTGCCGCCTGACTGAGCCAGCCAAGTACCCCAAGACTAAGGAACTTAAGTTTAAATTTTAATCCCTTTTAATTAACTTAAATGTAAATGGCTGCACAGAGGTGGTAGTTACCTTATAAGCTTATGCAGATCTAGGGCCTCTCATGGATCAGGCCTAGACTTTACCCGAGACCACATCCTTCCTTGCCTCTTCCCTTTTCCTATCCAATCTCACTCCCTCCTTTACTGGCTTGTCCTGAGATCACAACCTCAATAAATCCCGTACCCTTGAACTCCTATCTCAGAATCTGCTTCTAGGGAACCCACTGAGACCTTGTGTTACAATTACCCAAGAGTAGATCACAGAAAGCTTAAACCCTGCATCAAAAGTGCACATATGAAGTCAGTACCAGTCAGAACGTTTTTAGCAGAAAATAGAAACGAATCTCTAACTCATCTGGCTAAACAGCAAGGAGACACCTGGGAAGTCCAAGGATAAGACATCTCCGGACAATTCTGTGACTAAATGGCATCTAGCTGCACTGTCACCCTGGTGGGCAGCCTTCACCTTTGGACTAGCCTCCCTCTCGTTGTCACAAGGTGGCTATCCCACTGCCAGCCTCCACATCTGGACACAGCCACATCCAGAAAACGAAATACCATCTTCCCCAGTGTGTCTTTTTTTTTTATGTTGATTTACTTTTGAGAGAGAGAGAGAGAGACCACGAGTGGGAGAGGGGCCGAGAGAGAAGGAGACACAGAATCCGAAGCAGGCTCCAGGCTCTGAGCTGTCAGCACAGAGCCCGATGGGGGGCTCGAACCCACGAGCCATGAGATCATGACCTGAACTGAAGTCGGAGTCTTAATCCACAGAGCCACCAAGGGCCCCTCCAGCACATCTCTTATTAGGAGCAAGACATTCTTTCCCACAAACCTCCTGCAGCTTTCTCCTTAATTTGTATTGGTCGGAACTGTATCACACGGCCATGTCTAAACCAATCCCTGAGAAGGGGAATGGGAAACCCGTGATTGCTAGACCAGCCAGGACCAGCCTGTGGGTCTGTGGCCAGCCTCTCCTGAAGCACATGGCTGAGCTGAGAAGGGTGGGCACCAAACACAAGATAGCATCTGTGTGTACGGGCTGGGGACTGGACAAAATGGACGTCAGCGAGACAACCACAGTATCGGTTACAGGTTTCTTTAGGCCAACTTCTCCTACAATGTGTTCTGTGAACCACCTATGTGGAGATCATTTAGAGGGCTTGGTAATATGCAGATTCCCAGGCCTAAGGTATTGTGTGGTCCACCAGGAGGGAAGGCAGGGTGAGACAGAGACCTGCTGAGTTACGGTCACCCTCAGATGGTTTTCCTGCTCATTAATGCCGAAGAACCACTCACTTAAGCTGAAAACCAAAGATCCGCCTCTGGTCCCTTTGTTACCAGTCTCCCCAGAAGGGCTGTCGCGCATGACCAGGCATGGATGCCTCTTCGGTCTAACACCTTGAGTGACGTTCAGATGACAAGAGTGCCTGTCAGTTGTACTTAACATGCATTATTTTTTTTTTTAATTTTTTTTTTCAACGTTTATTTATTTTTGGGACAGAGAGAGACAGAGCATGAACGGGGGAGGGGCAGAGAGAGAGGGAGACACAGAATCGGAAACAGGCTCCAGGCTCCGAGCCATCAGCCCAGAGCCCGACGCGGGGCTCGAACTCCCGGACCGCGAGATCGTGACCTGGCTGAAGTCGGACGCTTAACCGACTGCGCCACCCAGGCGCCCCTTAACATGCATTATTAATATGACTTTCAGCTTCACTTGCTGAGTCCACGATTCCTGTTACGACACTTCATGAAAAATGAATGTGATAATGGCTTCCCCTTTATGGGCTAATATATTGAAACACATCTAAGAAGACACAAGTATGAAGTTTATGGAAAGCAGCATCTGGGACTGGTTTTTTAATGCGGTGAAAGGTCTCAGGGGGGATTCTGATGTCGGAGAACAGCTGCCACCGAACGCAAAGGCTAGCTGTTTAAGTTCTGGATACCGCTTAATGGTGTCTGATATAATGTTCAGTCTCCAGTTAACTGACATCAGTCACCAGGGGAAGAAAGTCTGAGCAGTGACCGGCCTTACGTCAGAGGCAGGACTTGTTGCCTGAGCCACTAGACTCACTAGGGATCGGCTCCAGATTACCGATTGCGAATAATTTGCCTCTTTTCGCCAGGTGCCTGCTTGAATTTTTCACTGGATGTCTAAAAATCACTTCGGACTCAATATATCCAAAATCAAACTCTTGATTACACCTGCACTGTGGATGTTCTTATCTTAGTTTTCCTCCCTTCCTGTTTGCCTCTGCTCCTTCCCTCTGCTGCAACCCATCATCTCCCTAATTCAGTGCTTTGCCTAAGTCCTGGCTTCAGTTTCTGCTTCTGAGGAAACCCCAGCTAAGACGGGTGACAGGAGAGGAACAAAGATGTCTTAAGATATTACTAGAACATTATTTCAAAGAATTATGAACATAGGATGTAGACAGCACAATTAATATATACTTAAAAGGAAAGCCATGATTAAAGATGCCCAGGAAACTGGCAACAGCATTTACATCTGGAAAAAGGAAGGGAACCAACGGAAGGATTGAGAAGAGAACTTAGTCCTCACTGTGGCCTTTTCTAATTTGAATGCTTTGTCTGGTTAAAAATATAATTACCTATCGAGGCGCCTGGGTGGCGCAGTCGGTTAAGCGTCCGACTTCAGCCAGGTCACGATCTCGCGGTCCGTGAGTTCGAGCCCCGCGTCAGGCTCTGGGCTGATGGCTCAGAGTCTGGAGCCTATTTCCGATTCTGTGTCTCCCTCTCTCTCTGCCCCTCCCCCGTTCATGCTCTATCTCTCTCTGTCCCAAAAATAAAAATAAAACGTTGAAAAAAAAAATTTTAGGGGCGCCTGGGTGGCGCAGTCGGTTAAGCGTCCGACTTCAGCTCAGGTCACGATCTCGCGGTCCATGGCTTCGAGCCCCGCGTCGGGCTCTGGGCTGATGGCTCAGAGCCTGGAGCCTGTTTCCGATTCTGTGTCTCCCTCTCTCTCTGCCCCTCCCCCGTTCATGCTCTGTCTCTCTCTGTCCCAAAAATAAAAATAAAACGTTGAAAAAAAAAATTTTAGGGGCGCCTGGGTGGCGCAGTCGGTTAAGCGTCCGACTTCAGCCAGGTCACGATCTCGCGGTCCGGGAGTTCGAGCCCCGCGTCGGGCTCTGGGCTGATGGCTCAGAGCCTGGAGCCTGTTTCCGATTCTGTGTCTCCCTCTCTCTCTGCCCCTCCCCCGTTCATGCGCTGTCTCTCTCTGTCCCAAAAATAAATAAACGTTGAAAAAAAAATTAAAAAAAAAAATTAAAAAAAATATATAATTACCTATTGTATGTATGTATGTATGTATTTTAGAGAGAAAGCATGCATGAACAGGGGTGGGGGGTAGAGGGAGAGGGAGAGAGAGAGAAAGAGAGAGACAGAGAGAGAGAGAGAGAGAGAGAGAATCTCAGGAAGGCGCCATGCCCAGCCCAGCATGGAGCCAGGCGTGGGGCTCGATCCCATGACTGCGAGATCATGACCCGAGCCGAAAACAAGAGTTGGGCACTTAACTGACTGGGCCACCCAGGCGCCCCAATAATTACCTATTTATTTTAATGTTCATTTATTTTTGAGTGAGAGAGAGACAGAGACAGAGTATGAGCGGGGGAGGGGCAGAGAGAGAGGGAGACAGAATCCGAAGCAGGCTCCAGGCTCTGAGCCGTCAGCACAGAGCCCGACGCGGGGCTTGAACTCACGGACCGCGAGATCATGACCTGAGCTGAAGTCAGACGCTCAACCGACTGAGCCACACAAGCGTCCCTTTTTTATTTTTTTATTTCATTTTTTTAATAATTACCTACTTTAAATGTAGATAGACATAGTGACTCTGAGATCAAACACCTGGATTGGACCATCCCACTATGGGATTTGCCTTATATCTGCATTTGGGGGAGTGTATTCCTCATTCCTAGGATCTCCGCTTGACGTGATAGACACAATTGGTTTAAGTTGCTTGGTAAAGAGAGCCCAAGTATGTACAGACTTACTGGATTTGGTGAACAGAAGAGAGGATTTGTCATAGGTAAAGCTCCATGGCTCCAAGGAGAAAAAAGGGGGTATTTCACAACCCAAAGGTAATGAATACAATGTTTCTACTGTGGTTTTCACTGCACAGTCTTATCATTCCCAAGGGTTTTAGGTCTTTGATCTGGAAGTGATGGAAGGCTTGGAGGATGGAATTACCAAGGAATAATTAGACCATTCTCCACAATGTATGCTGCAAGTTACTGTTTCCCAAAGGGTGGATAGGACACACAAATCTCTAGGGTACAGGAGGTGATTCTAGGTGGCCCCTCACCTTTCCTAACTGGTCTGCCTTTCATGATGACTCATTTCATACGTGCCCTTTGGGGGAAAGGATTTTCTAGTTCTGGACAAGGCTAGCAGAGACAAATATGGCAGCAGGACTACTGACAGTGATTGTTCCTTCTGCTGATACAGGCCTGGGGAGAGGAGGCTGTGACCCACACCTCAAGCAGGGTCAGAGATGAGCGTGACCTCCCCATCCCAGCTCATGGATAGACGCGGGTGGGGGCGGGCAGGGGAGAAAGCAGCATGCTGCCTACATTCTCTGGGTGTGTCGCTTAGTTGGATACACAGAAAACATTGTCCTAGACGATGAAGGAGGCCAGTTATCAAGGATAATTCTCTATATGTTATAAGACTCAAGGCAATCATACACCACTCCACAACGCATTTAAGTAAGTTTAGTATTAGCTGAATATTGGGGAGCCCAGTGGCCCAGCCAGTTGAGCGTCTGACTCTTGATCGTGGCCCAGGTCATGATCTCGAGGATCATGGGATTGAGCTCCATGTTGGGCTCTGTGCGGACAGCATGGAGCCTGCTTGGGATTCTCTCTCGCCCTCTCTCTCTCTCTCTCTCTGCCCCTCACCCCCCTCTCTCATTCTCTCTCTGAATAAATAAATGCACTTTAAAAAATATCTTAGCTGAACACATTCCCTAAAATTATCCTCAGGCACCTCCCCACCTCCTGTCAAGCTACCCAAAAGGCCCAGGGCTGCTGTGCTGGTTTCCCCGTATTCCAGTGTTAGTCAGTCAGTGTGGCCTCTATACCTAGCTGGGTTTCTGGCTGTTGCGTATCTCAAACTGGGGTTTCTGTTCAACCTTGGCGGACTCTCTTGGGCCCTGGCCTCAGGACCGCTCCTGTCCATTTTTAGCCAAAGTTAAGCGGGATGGTGAATGGGCTGCAGCAACAGAACAGGAATGGTGAGGCAGGGGCAACGAGCGAGGCCTCGGAAGAGCCAGATATCAAGAGGTGACCAGCCATTGGGTGACAAGAACAGCAAGATGGTTGAAAGTAACCAAACAGACTTGATGTATTTATCAAGTCTGCAGGTAACAGCAGGCGGTGCTGGGTTAGGCCACAAAGCCTAGACTCCGAAAGAAGTCAGTTGGCTAGAACGTGAACTTAAAACATCAACATCCTGTTTTAAAGTCATAAAAGTGCTTTTGGTTTTGGTACCCCCATGCCATGAGCACTGATGGAAACCCCTTGGCTTGGGAACAATTCTAAGTGAAAAACATCTTAGGGGTTAGATTATCACAGCCCCAGGGTGAGCCTAGACTATGGATCCTGGGCTAAGGAGATGGGATTTAATGGTCCCCTCAAATTCTACAGGTCAGACCGCATCTGGAATATGTGGGTTCTGGTCTGGGTCTTACAACTAAGACAGGATCTTAGCAGAAGGGAGACAGATCCCCTTTTCCTGGGTACCCATTCCCCACATGCTGTGACTGCTGGCTGCCACCAGCTCCCGGCTGTACCCTGCTCCTGAGAACCGCTTCACTCAGGAATGTCGCTCCTGGCTCTCTACACCCCTGGAGCCAACGACTGAGTGGCACAGAACGCAAAAGTCTGAACCACTCATCTCGTGGTGAGATCTCTGTGGTGCTACTGATGCCCCAGAGCTACCCGGGGTAACAACCTGAGCCTCGTCGCCAGCTGAGACCACATACTTGCTCAGCGCCGTCCCCTGCCCCATCCCATATCCCTCATGTCCCTACAGGTGTACCCCTGAGGACACGCCTCGGGTAAATCACTTGGACCAGAATCCCTGCCTCAGACTCTGCTCCTAGAGCACCTGACCTGAGAGAGAAGCACAGGACGGTGAGGGTTCTGCAAACCATATCATGAGGAGGGATGAAGGAGATGAAATAGTTAGTCCAGGAACAAAAAGGGTGGAAATATGATAAGCAACTGTCTTCAAATATGAAAAAAAAAAATGAGACAATAGCAAAAGGACCGATTGCACGGAAATTAGACCAAGGCACAATTTGGCTCAGTATCACAAAGAACTTTCTAATACTCAAATATGTACAACATAGGTATAGGCTGCCTTGCAAATCAGTAACCTGCGTAGAAAACGCTCACTCAGAATCCAGAGGACCGTTGGGTGGGGTGTAAGAGGAGGAACTCTGGGCATTGTCTGATGGGTGATCCCTAAGACCAAAGGCCAACAGCCTAGTTGTTATTATTTGAAGTGGCCACAAGATGGCAGCAGCAGAGAGTTCCCCAAAAGACGGTTAAATAAGAAATTGTCGTTTCCGCAAATTTGATTCAGATCTTCAGACATTACAGGAGGTGTCGTATATGCCGTCATAAGCCCTTAGAGATTTATGACACACAAAATTGCAAAGGAAAAACGTTTTCCCCAAACTGTGTATTTTACTATTGGAAAAAACAAAATCTCAGAGGTCTAAAGAGGTAAACCCTAATCATTAAGGTCACAGTGAATCAGGATAAGCACACGTCTTACATTCTGATAATGACGTTACTTCTATCTTGTCACACAGGTTTCTAGGTCCAGTTATAGTGTATCTTCCAGGGGAGGAGTCTGTGTTTGAAACAGGCTCAACAACGGGGTATATGGCAGGCCTCAGCCTGTCTTAGCCCACGGTCCTCACAGAAGGAATTCTCTACATTGCCAGGCCTCTTCTTGCGTCCACCTCAGAGTCTCCTGGGGGCCTGACACAACTCGATCAGGGAACCCAAGTAAACCTGTGATTCCACGGAGCGAAGTTATATCAGAGTTTGTTTGCAACCCTGAGGCCAATGAACCTCACCAGGCCCCACAACCCTCCATGTCTGGTCTCTGTGGCAGCTGGCCTCTACGATGACCATCTTTCCTCTTGGTTTCCTCGCTCTTGTATTGTTCCCATCCTGCTGCACAGTAGCTGGTCTGTGTAACCAATGGGAGACCGTAGACGTGATGATATATGTCTTCTGGGGCTGGAAGGTGAAAGATGTTGCATCTTCCACCATACTCTTTTTGGATCACCCACTCTGGAGGACACAGGCTGACGTACTGTTAGGACATTCAAGCAGCCCAATGGAGAGTTCCTCGTGGGGAAGAACTGAGGCCTCCTGCCAACAGCCAGCACTGACTTGCCATCTACATGAGTAAGCCATCTTGGAAACAGGTCCTCTAGACCTGGATAAGCCTTCAGGTGACCACAGCCCCGGCCGACATCGTAACTGCAAACTCAGGAGAGGCTCTCGGTCTGAATTACCCAGCTATACTGCTTCCTGACCCACAGAAGCTTTGAGACTGTGTTTATTGTTGTTTCAAGCTAAGTTTTATAGTACTTTATTATGTGACAATAGACACCTAATACAACACTCTAAATGCCAGCTTCCCTGCCTATATACACTCTCTTTTCAAACATTTTCCTCTCTTTTCTCTGGCTGCTGTCCTCACCATTTTACGTAAGTGTAACGAACTTTGAAATGCAACAGATGTTTTCCAACCCTTATGTTACGGAATCTCTTTGCTCCCAACGGGGAATCTTCTGGAGAATTCCTACTCTCTGGCTTCCATGACCCTATACCACCCTGGCTCTACTGATTTTTCTCTTTCAAGTCTTCCTACTTCCTTCTCCTTCCTACCTCTTTTGTCACATGCCGTATGAATGTGGATGCTGCCTCGGAGTCTATCCTTGTTCTCTTCTTTTGACCCTGAGCCAGCTCTGTGGGTCACTTTGCTGCTCCTTTGACCATCACTCTGCAGATGACCACCCAATCCATCGGTCCAGCCCACATCCCGCTTGTGAGAATGGCGCCCTCACATCCACCCGCCTGTAGGTAGCCTTATGCTGGAGCCCACTTACAGCAGCTCCTGAGAGCCAACGGCACACTTCTCTTCCCGATCCCACGTCTAACATTGTCACACTGGTAGCCTGAAATCGGCCACGGTGGGAGTATTTACACCATGGTTTTCAACAAATGCTACTAATCAGGGCTTTATCAAGAACCAGTGGGCAAACATTACCAGCACATCACTGTTCAACTAGATGCTTCTGCCTTCTGTGTCCCACAAACACCTCAATTCAACATGTCTCCAATGGAGTTTTATTTTTCCATTCATTTATTCAAAACTATTTTTTATTCAAAATATTGCTTGCAGTTTTCTCAGGTTCTGGTGAAGAAGAAACATTCTGTGGCTTCCGTAAACTTGCTCTCTGTTGGCGTAGACAGAAGGGTAAATGGGCAGTCTCACTGCCATGGTAAATGCTCCAGCTCCAGTAAGCACAGGGGGCTCAGAGGGCACAGAGCAGGGAAGACTTTAAAGAGGCTGTCTCGGGGCGCCTGGGTGGCTCAGTCTGTTAAGCGTCTGACTTCGGCTCAGGTCACGATCCCACAGTTTGTGAGTTCAAGCCTGGCATCGGGCTCTGTGCTGACAGCTCAGACCCTGGAGCCTGCTTTGGATTCTGTGTCTCCCTCTCTCTCTCTCACTCTCTCTCTCTCTCTCGGCGCCTCCCCCGTGTGCGCTTTGTCTCTCTCTCTGTCTTTCAAAAGTGAATAAATGTTTAAAAAAATAAAAATAAATAAATAAAAGTGCAACACTTCCTCCCATCCTGTCGCCCGTTCCCCACTCCGGGAGGGGGATGAGGGTGCTCCAGACAGAGTGGGCCACAGTCACAAGTGCACAAAGGTGTGAGGAGCAGTGTGTGTGCCATGGCCTGGGACTACTTTTTTTTTTAATTAAAAACATTTTTTTTAACGTTTTATTTGTTTTTGAGAAGGAGACAGAGACCGAGAGCGAGTGGGGGAGGGGCAGAGAGAGAGGGAGACAGAATCCGAAGCAGGCTCCAGGCTCCAAGCTGTCGGCACAGCGCCCGACGTGGGGCTCGAACTTACTGAGATCGCGACCTGAGCGGAAGTCGGATGCTTAACCGAATGAGCCACCCAGGCGCCCCCCCACCCCGCCCCGCCTTTTTTTTCTTTATTTCTTTTTCTTTTTTTCGTGGTATGGGAATTAATATGGGAAAGTCAGGCTTTAAGAGGATAAATCCTCTCAGATACAATAAGTCCTAACAGACTCTGTGGAATCCAGAACTTCTAACTCCCAGACCAGCATCTTCCCCATCATTCCCATCTTCTAGAATGGTGATACATAAGATTATTTTGTTTTATTTTATTTATTAATTTCTTGAGAGAGAGAGAGAGAGAGAGAGAGCATATTGGGGAATCATGCAATTACATTTTCAAGTCTAGTTCCTTGGGCTCACTGGGTACTTCCCGGACCAACATTCTCCTGTTGAAGCAGTATGGGCCGTATCTGTTTCTAGTTTCCAAGGATCTTATTAGAAAGGGAAGTATTTTATGTCATTGTCCAAACTCTGCCAGTCACCTGGGTCCCTGCCTATTGCATAATGCTGTGTCTCAGACCACCATTTCCCTTTTAACACGATAGTAGAATTCTCTGCCTCTTGGATCTTTTCTTTTATGATATCTCATTGGCTTCGTCTCAGGTATAATGTCTCTGGTGATGTCAGGCTGGGCCTCAGGGGCATTTCTGAAATGTAACTGTGTTTTGGGTGTGGGTGGCTGCGCATTTAGGGACGATCTGTGGCTTTGAATCTGAAGTTTAATTTGTGATAATAATTGATAATCAACAATTTGGATTCATAGAATCAAATTTTATTGACAATAATAATAATAATAATGATAACCACCACTTACTGAGGGCTTGTTATTGGCCAGCCACTACATTAAATTGAAGTAGGGACTGCGTAAGGAATTCGCTCCCACAAAGTCAGTGATGGAGGCAGGATTCAGACCCGGGCAGAATGACTCAGGAGTCCCTTCTATTCTTTGACAATCACCACCTCCTCATATTCTCACCTCCTCCATAGTTCTTGTTTCCCTTGATCGAGGCTCCCAACTTTTTTGCTGCCTCAACTCACTAGACGGGTGATATTGCCCAGCAAGACCCACTCCCCTGGCCCATTCCCAATTTCACCCCCAGCCCACCTGTGCCTGCTGGCTCTCCCTCCATGTGCAGCTCTCACGGACCATGGCCCAGCAGTGGATCCAACAGCATTGTGGGAACAGAAGAAAGATGAGTACGAAAGGGCTTTCCCACTCCAGCCCCACCTCACGTCTCCCGCTTGATTTCTCACGCTCCCTCCCCTGACGTCTGCCTTGAACCAGGCCGAGCAGAGTTCTTGAGAGGCTTTGCTGATGCTGTCCTCCTCACCTGGAGTCTGTCCCACATCCTTTGCGGCGGTACGCTGGGTCAGCTCACACCCCACATTTTCCAGGAAACTTTCTGTACAAGGCAGGGTTCTTGGGTTGCCAGCAACAGAAACTGACCCTAAAAGGCCTTACTCGAATGATATGGGAAAGCTCACAGAATTGACAGAATCTGAGCTGGCAGGCCCTTGAAAGAAGAGGAATTTGGGTACCTACGGAGTCAGTCCGGTAGCAGGAATTAACCGATGGTTCTTTCAGGGAACTTCCCTCAGGCTAGATTTCCTACCCTTATGTTTCTGTGCTCAAGATTCAAATTCCTGGAGGAAAGAGGATGAATGGCCTGGTGGGTCACTTGGTCACACATACCCCTTGGCCACAGTACTTTAATGGACAATCCCACCAAGACTGTAGGCAATGGGTTGGGGCAGTTTTGTTTTGGGGGGGGCGGGGGGGGCAGTAAATCGAAGTGCCACAACCAGAAGAAGTGGGGAGGGAGGCTGAGCAGATCAGACATGAGGCCCACAACCTTTTCTTCATTCTCTCAAGCCTTAGACCCACATTGCTGTCTTCCCTCCCTCATGATGGCCTCTCGCCCACCTGTCTTACCTTTGGTCGTCATTTAAATTATGTGCAGCAAAACCACTATCAAGGCCATCATCGGTCTTGTTTCAGAAGCATGTATGTTGTCTTCCTCCAAAGTCTGGAAACAAGCCAAGAGCTGAGGCTCCTGATTCCATATGTTTGCTCAGGGCCTCGCCATCAGTCAGGTAACGGCTGGGTGACCTGGTGCACGTTGGGTGGAAGAACAGGGCACCAAGGAGCTGAGGGGCTCTAGGTAAGTAGGTAGCTTTCCCTGGGGAGCCCTTTAACCCCCATGCACCTATCCCGAGGTAAGAGCAACCAGTTCGAGAAGCTCTGGGGGAATTTCTGTAAACCACGTGCAGCTCAAGGCAGCCTCCATGAGGTCAGGCTCCTCTTGACACATGGTCATGTGTGCTTCGGAAAGTGTCCCCGTCAATGAATCTTCCTTTATGCTTCTTTTTCTCAACTTAGTTTTTTTGTTTAAAGCCTTATGAAAACAACTGACTTTCCCTTTGCTAACCTACAGTTTGGGAACGAGCCTGGACAGAAAATCAGGACACGTGCATCGGGGGCCAGCTCCGCCCCTAACTGTTTAGTTTGGTGTTCATTCATTCATTCACTCAAGAAATAGGTATTTAGAACCTACTGTGTACCGGGCGATGCCGGGGACGTAGCAGTGACCAGAGAGACCAAGATCCTACCTGCTGGAGCTTATATCCCCCATCTGGGTCTCCATTCCCTGGAGGTGGGAGGCCTTCATCAGCCCTCGTGGCTTTTTCAGACCTAACATTCTAGAAGTATGTGAAG
Source organism: Lynx rufus (assembly GCF_022079265.1). Lineage (NCBI taxonomy): Eukaryota > Metazoa > Chordata > Mammalia > Carnivora > Felidae > Lynx > Lynx rufus. Next base: position 5,340,686 of record NW_025814867.1, on the reverse strand, counting down.
GGAAGACAATTTTCTATAACTTGCTCAAGGCAAAGGGGTATTCAAGTTATCCCAAGGGGTGAAGCATGGTGGTGGTATTTGGAAACAGTTCAGAATCTTGATGAAAAGATGGAGAGAGACAGACAGACCGACAGACACAGAGACAGAGAGAGACTACACTAAAAAAAAGCTCCACAGGGTGTCAGGGTGGCTCAGTTGGTTAAGTGTCTGACTTTGGAATCATTTCTCGGCCTTTTGGCTAAGATCAAGTGTAGTGTCTGACTCCGGCTCAGGTCATAATCTCACAGTTTATGAGTTCGAGCCCCGCGTCGGGCTCTGTGCTGACAGCTCAAAGCCTGAAGCCCCCTTTGGAGTCTGTGTCTCCCTTTCTCTCTGCCCCTCCCCTGCTCACACTCTGTCTCTCTCTCTTTCTTTCTCAAAAATAAATAAACAATAAAAGAAATTAAAAAAGAAAAAAGCTCCACAAAAGTTTGATCAACGCCTTAACCCCAGCCCCTAGAACAATGCCTGACACATAATGAATGTTTAATAAATATCTCTTCAGTGGATGAATCACATGGGAAAAACCAAATGGGTGGTTGGGAGAGAAAATTTCCTCACCATGACCTCAGGTCTTTACGTACACCTTTTTCCCGTCTTAGGCACACCGTTCCTCCAAAGTAGCCTTTCCTGTAACTTCCCCACCTCCTCAGACATTTGGGCTCAAGCAGGGCGCCGAAGTGAATTGTGGAATCTGCTTCTTCTCACTCTCCATGGTGCTAAGAGACTCTGGCTCATTTTGCCTAGAATCCGGGGCCTTCCCTCTTCTGACAGGAAGCCTCCTTCTCCTAATCTTCCTGCTCCTTCCTCAGAGAGGAGAAGGTTTGCTTCCTGGGCACTGAACACGATCTTCCCTGATGGGTTTAGGCCTAGGGCCACAGATTCCAGGGCCCACACAAATAAGCCAGGCAGGCAATGTCGACGGTGATAGACGATAGGGAGAGTTGGGAGCTGTGACAAACTGTGGAGCTGGGAGCCCTGTGTGGCCCAAATCATACTTTGACAAGGTACTGTGTGGACCAAAAACACCTTCCCTGTAGACACTCTGAGACCAGGGCACCACTGGTTTGTGGCATCCACCGGTCACTGGGAGCAAGCTAGAAAGACTTACCAACTTTTCACTCGACCCTCTGCAGGGTCTCACCTGAGACCGCAGGAGCCAGATCTACGCTTGGCCCGGGGAGCAATTCGTCTCGGGCTAAACTACATAGAATTGCCGTAGACGCACAATTACTGGCTCCCACAAGCCTTTGACCGTTAAGAGGGGAGAGTCGGAGTCTGGGGCAGAAGGATCCATTTTCTGATGAATCAGTGAACAATTCCGAGCGGAACTAATCAGGCTTGTATCGTGTCACCCTTTCTTTACAACCCATAGTTCAGTGATTTGAACTCTTACTGCCGGCCTGTGACTCCCCCCCAACCCCCTCTTCCTGCCTTCCTAACATGTACGCAAACGAACCGCATAGGCACGCACACGTGTACGCGCAGACAGCAGTGGGGTGTAGGAGAGTTAGGTTTACGGATACGAAGTCTCAGAGAGATGCTCGAGCCTCCTGGACAGCACTGGAAACAAAGAGAAATGCGAGAGGATGATGTCCAGTGGAAGGAATTTAGTTTCTCTTGCCTCCAGGGAATCCGGAAGGTCTCAGGGAAGCATAGCCTTGGGTAACTATTAGCTCCTTAGCAAGGCAAATTCCTGGGAGGATTAAAAGATGGGGAGCGTGCCCAGCAGTACTTGTAGTTACTGACGCCAAGGAATGGGAAGGCTAATCAATTCATTTTTTTTCCCTCAGGATTCCAACTGATGTTATCCCACAAAGCATTGGGTCATATTTCCAAAACCATGTTAGGTCAGGCCTGGCTTACCCATCACATTAGTTAAGGTTATACTGGTTTCAGGGCAGAGAAACGGACTTTGGCTGACTTAAACAAAAAGGGGGATAATCGGAAAGCTCCTGGGGGCTTTTATGAAATGGGAGGAAAACTGAATAACCACAGCTCGGCAAGGGAAGGACTGGAGCTCCGGGAGTTTGTGGTTGTGTTGCCATCGATACAATCCTTTCGGCCTGCCCAGGGCCCTCTGGCTCTTTGGGGAGAGAAGATCTCACGCGTCCCGTGTGTTAGCTCAGGCTCCCCACAAGCAGAGCGATCCTGGTGCAGGTGATTTTTGTGGGGAGTGTCCTCGGCAGAACCGTGCAAGGCAGTGAGGGGGGCAGGATGAAGCAGGAGCTAGTCTAGCCTCAGCGGGATCCTGCGGTGGAATCTGGAGAGTGGCACTTCCGAGTCAGCCCCCCTTGAAGCAATGGCGCCTGCCTTTTGTACACCCCCCGTCCATCAGTTATTGGCTGTGGGCACAGTTTCTCAAGCATTTTGGGGCAACGCTATTTAAGTAGAAGGGGGTAGCTGTGAGCTGCTAGCAGCCAATATTCACTGCGGATGGTGCACTGCCCTCGCAAAGAGATCTGGGCAGATCACCGACTAGATCCAAGCACGGCTTGGGTAAGGTGTCCACCCAAGAGCAATGAGCCATTGAGAGAGAAAGGTCGAAACCTGAGGTCTAGACATGGCGGCAGGGGCTGTTTGCAGAGGTAAGTGAACGGAAGAGCGAAGGGCAGCTATGCCAGATAGCGTCCGGCGTATGTCCTTGTAGCACGTCCACTGATTATGCCCTTCTGGACAGTGTGCAGAGCTGTGGCCAGATGGGTTTCTTCTTCAGTGAGGAGGGTGCCTGCTTCCCAGGCACTAATCATAATCTTTCTTAATGGCTTTAGGCTTGGGATCACAAATTCAAATGCAAGAGGAGATTGGCCGGCCAAGTAGCATCATTTGTGATAGACAATAGGGAGTGCAGACGGTTTGCCACAGTCCCTGACACTCTGTATTGTCTACCACAATCGATATTATTGCCTGACCTCTCTCTGTATGCATTTGAATGTGTGACTCCAAGCCTAAACTCATTAAGGAGGGTTTATGTTCGGTATGCGTGTACCTAGAAGTGGAATCTGTAAGTGGTAGGGTATACACGTGTTGAGCTTTAGTAGACATTGCCAAAGAGTTTCCCAAAGTGGTCGTACCATTGGATACTGCTTTTGATAAGGTATGAAAGTTCTAATTGCCCCCATCCTTACCAGCACTTGGTACGGTCTGTATTATCCCTTAGTGATTTTAATTTGCATCTCTCTGATGACGAATAAAATTAAGCACCATTTCATGTCTTTTTCTTATTGATTTATGGGAATGCTTTATATATTCTGTATATGAGTCTTTTGTCAGATATATATCTAACAAACAATATATAGATAGGTGTAGATATAGATACCTATATACAGAGTTGGAGAAGATACACGTAATTTACATGTAAAAATTACATGTATAATATATATAATTATATATAAACATAAATATACAAGCATTATTATATTATAAATTAAAGCATTATTATATTATATGATAATATATAAAACATTATATTATAATTAAAGCATTATTAATTATAAATATATAAATATATATTTATTATGTATTGTATATAACTTTATATTTAAAAATAAATATTAGCATATTTATATTATTTGAAATACATATTGAATAAAATATTCAATACAAATATATAGTTATAATATATAATTACATATATACTATGTGTATATACATGAAGTCACTATATATACATATATATATATATACGTATATATATATACACACACATATATATAAAATCACTCTGTTCCTAATTTGCTTTTCAAATATTTTCTTAAATAATTCTTTTAAGTTTATTTATTTATTTTGAGAGAGAGATACAGAGAGAGCAAGCAGGGGAGGGGCAGAGAGAGAGGGACAGAATCCCAAGCAGACTCTGCACTCAGCGCAAAGCCTGACTTGGGACACAAACTCACAAATCATGAGATTAAGACCTGAGCCGAGATCAAGACTTGGATGCTTAACAGATTGAGCACCCCAGGTGCCCCTTCTTAAATAATTTTTTTTATGAAAACAAGTTATTTGGGGCACCTGTATGGCTCAGTTGGTAGAGCATGTGACCCTTGATCTCTGGGTTGTAAGTTTGAGCCTCACGTAGGGTATAGAGATAACTTAAAAATAAAATCTTTAACAAAACACAAAACAAGTATTTAAATTTAATTTAGTCCAATTTAGCAATTTTTTTCTTAATGTTTAGCATTTTATGTTTTCTATTTAGGAAATCTTTGTCCATGTCATGGTCGTATAGATAACCTCTTATTTTTTTTTTCCTAAAAGCTTTACTACTCCACTTTTCACATGTTGAAATACAATTTATCTGAAATTTATTTGTTGTATTATGAGTTAGGAGTTGAGTTTCCACCCGCCCCCCCACCATATTGTTCATATTGATACCCAATTAGCACCATTTATGGAAAAGATCATCCTTTCCCAACTACTGTTGTGCCATCTTTATCATAGTAAGATGATAAAACTCATATAGATGAGTCTATTGATGAGTCTAAAACACATGAGTCTATTTCTGGTCTCTCTGTTCTCTTTCATTGGTTTGTTTGTTTATACTCATGCCAGTATCACACTATCTTAGTAATTCTAGTGCTATACTATGTCTTAGAGTGACTGATTGTCCTCATTGTCCCAGTACATTCTGCACACACCCCCTTTTCCATCTGAGATATGATTGACATACAATTTTGTATCGGTTTAAGGTATACAACATAATGCTTTGACATATACAAATTTCTGTGTTTTAAAACAGAAAGTATTGCATCTCAGAAAACCCCTCAGTCCCAGGCAAACTAGGACAATTGGTTATCCTACTAGGTTGTGGTATCAGGTGGCATAGATCCTCCTTTGTTTTTCTTCTTCAAAATTGCCTCAGCTACTGTTCACCCTTTGCATTTCTTTAAAATTTTTAGAATCTGTTTGCCAATTTCAGCCACAAAAAAAAGGGGTGGTCTTCTGGGATTTTCACTTAGACTGCATTAATCTATAGATAATTTGAGGAAATTGGCTGCACATCTTTCATTACATTTATTCCTACATATTTAATGCTTTTTTGATGCTATTATAAATAGTACCATTTTATTTTTGTTGTTGCTATGTTCTGGTATAGAAGTAAAATCAAATTTTGTAAATTGACCCTCATCCAGTGACTTAAGTGAATTCACTTATTAATTATCATAACACATATTCTTTTGAATATTACATGTATACAATCACTTTCTGCAAAAAATGTTCTCTTTTTCTTCCTTTACAGTTGTATATTTATTATTTCACTTTCTTGTCTTATTGCACTGGCTGAAAACTCGAGTGCAATGTTGAATAAAAGTGGTGATGGGGTCACACAATTATCTTTTTATTTGATCCTTTGGAAGAAATTGCTCATTAACTTAAAAACTATTGTTCCCAGGGTAATAATTTTATGTTCTGTGGCCAATGAATAGTTTTATGGCAGGTAGTCTAATTGTATCCCTTCTTTTGTGCTAACATATAATGGAAGTACCCCTAAGTGAAGACCAGTAAGATGACTTATTCTCACATTCACCCATTTGGTTCTAAAGTTGGCATGAAAGCCCATGTTTCCTGACAAGTTTTCTGTGAGCACACCTGTTGGTTTTTGTCTGCCTGGAATCCCTTCTCCTTTTTGACTTCCTCTTTATTTCTCCATTCCAACCATGTGATTCCAGAAAGACTCCCAATCATGTTACTCTGTGGGCCTTACATGAGGCCCATTGGTTTATTTCTCCCCAAAACTCAAATGGAAGTCTCCTCAAGTCTTATGGAAATGCCCTGAAAGCAGGGTCTTTTCCTGCTGAGGATGTGGAGCTCTCCAGACTCCTACCCTTCCAAACGTTATGATCTCTAGCTCACCCATCAATTCTGGGATTGTTCGATAATTCTCTTTCCAACGAACTCCCTTTTCCCCTTAGCCAGAGTCAGTTTCTATTGTGTATTAATCAGAGAATAGATGTCCTCCTTATTCTCTTTACTTTGCCACCAACAATGAACAAAATGGGAACATATTTTTAAGAACTTAATTGTATTCTATTTATATTTTATTAAGTATATTTTAGAAGTTCTTCCTAATTGACTCAAAAACAATCATTGCATATTAAAATCATAACTTTGAGTTTCTCTTATTGCATGTGCATAATTTAAATCCACACATCCCAGGTTTATTTATCCCAGGGGGAAGCTAGCAAATTAGGAATTTTATTTTTAGATTCATTTAACTTTTTTTTTTTTTTTTAATTTTGGGGCACCTGGGTGGCTCAGTTGGTTAAACATCTGACTTTGGCTCAGGTCATGATCTCACGGTTGGTGGGTTCGAGTCCCACGTTGGGCTCTGTGCTGACAGCCAGAGCCTGGAGCCTGCTTCGGATTCTGTGTCTCCTTCTCTCTCTGCCCCTCCTCCACTCACACTCTGTATTTCTCTTTCTCTCTCTCTAAAAAATAAATACTGAAAAAATTAAAAATTAAAAAAAGTTTTTTAATTTTGAGAGAGAGAATGTGAGCGGGGGAGAGGGGCAGAGAGAGAGGGGAGAGAAAATCCCAAGCAGGTTCCATGCTGTTAGCACAGAGCCCGGGGGGAGGCTTGAACTCAAAAACTGTCAGATCATGACCTGAGCTGAAAACAAGAGTTAGGCGCTTCACGCGCTGAGTCACCTAGGTGCCCCAGAAATTTTATTTTATTTTATTTTATTTTTTAATTTTTTTTCCCAACATTTATTTATTTTTGGGACAGAGAGAGACAGAGCATGAACGGGGGAGGGGCAGAGAGAGAGGGAGACACAGAATCAGAAACAGGCTCCAGGCTCTGAGCCATCAGCCCAGAGCCCGACGCGGGGCTCGAACTCACGGACCGCGAGATCGTGACCTGGCTGAAGTCGGACGCTCAACCGACTGCACCACCCAGGCGCCCCCAGAAATTTTATTTTTAAATTTATGTCCTTTTGAATCTGTTTCTATAAAGGGCCAGATAGTAAATACTTTAGGCTTTGTGAACCATACGGTCTCACTCACAACTAGTCAACTGCCGTTGCAGCCATGGACAGTACATAACTGAATGAATGTGGCTGTGTTCTGATAAATACACACTAAAATGAATTTCATATCCTTCTTTTGATTTAAAAAAATTCAAGGGGCTTGGCACAGAGCCTGCTTGAGACTCTCTCTCTCTCTCACTCTGCCCCTCTCCGCTGCTCATGTGCTCTCTCTCTAAAAGAAAATAGAAAATAAAAATATTCCAAAATGTCAAAACAATTCTTAGTTTGCAGGCCATACAAAATAGTGGTAGCCAGATTTGTTTTACAGGCTACAGTTTGTCAACTTCTGCTCTAGTCCCCCAGTTTTTAAAATATTATTGGACAAAAGAAATATTGACTTATGAAATTGAGATTGTAAAGTAATAAGCATTATTAATGAGATATAGAGCAATTTGTCTCCTAAATTAATGAGCATGCATTCAAGGATATAATTAGGAAAAAAATGTATATATATAAAGGATATAACTGGATAAGATCTTCCTATTTCTAGGAATTCCTATGTAACATAGAAGTAGAAAGATCATACTATATGCTAAACTTCTCTGTAGTTGTTTCTTGACTATCTAATTTTATAATGTACTAATTAAACATTAATTGTTAACCCAGAATCAAAGAAAATAAGGGGCTTTAAGATATGGATCACCTAGTCACTTACAGTAGTAATGATGCCTTATATTTGTATAGCATTTGATAGCTTACAAAAACTATAGTTCCACATATTATGTCTTCAGATCCTCAACACAACCTGGGAGGTAGAGAGGCAAGGTATTATTATCCAAATTTCCAGAAGAACGACCTGCCCAAGATTACACAAGGGACAAGGGAGTGGGAGGAATTTTCTAGTCACACCTCTGAGTCATAGTCAGACTTATTGCCATTAAATATAATGATACATTCATGCAATTCAAGAGCAGGGCAATGAATAAATCCTGCCTCACCAGTTGATGAACACTCAGTGATTCAACATAGGGATGCCTCTGGTGTGTCAATGTAGGCCTCACATGTCTAGATCAGTGGGAAATCCAGAACTCTTGTCTTTTTTTGTTTTTAATTTTTTAAATGTTTATTTATTTCTGAGACAGAGAGAGACAGAGCATGAGGGGGGCGGGGCAGAGAGAGAGGGAGACCCAGAATCTGAAGCAGGCTCCAGGCTCCGAGCTGTCAGCACAGGGCCTAATGCGGGGGCTTGAACTCACAAACCGTGAGATCATGACCTGAGCTGAAGTCGGTCACTCAACCGACTGAGCTACCCAGGCGCTCCAAGAACTCTTGTCTTCTTGTCCCACGCATCGCCCTTTCCCCTGTCTGTCTAGGAATGACAGCAGTCACAATCATGGCTGATTGCTCTGGAAGGGGTTACCCTAACCGCTGTAGTAGCTGGGAGCCCAGTGTCATCGCTGACTCCAGAGCGTTCCAAGGCTATTACCTTGGAAAGCAATGCCCTTGTCAACCTCTGCAGTTGCCCACAGTTTTTGAGAGCAGTGTCCTTATACCGAATGAAGCACCAGCCTGAAATAATTACACCCTCAGACCCAAGCTCCAGTGTCACCATGGACTTTAGCTGCCACTACGTTGATCGCCTATGGACACAAAAGCCATCGGAAGAAAGGGACTTGGATTGTGCTTCCTGTCCTCATTGTGGCCATCGTTGGGACACTTCCCCTCGGTGGTTCCACAAGAAAGAAAAGGAGATGCTCCTTTCCTCGGGATTACACATTTAGAGGGTGTACCCACACCAACTGGCTCAGGGATCCTAATATTACAGTTCTTTGTATTCATTCACTCAGTCACTTCCCCAGGGAATAAGTTGGGTGTAGAAACAAAATGCTCTAAAGCCTTTATGTACACTTGCGTGTTAAGTATGTATGTATTGACCGATTTAAATCTAACTTCGAGTTACGGAAAATTTAAAACATACACACGAAATAGAGAATGCGGTATTAAACCCCAGTTCTCACCTCACGGACCCATCACTCTGCTTTAACACTAAACAATCCTCACCTAATCTTGTTTTCATTTCTTCTGCCACTTTTTCCCTTCCCCCTGGAGTATTTTGAAGGAAATCCTGGAGATCATTGAAATTTCATCCTTATTCAGTATACGACCCTAGCAGACTGCTTTCGAAAGCATCGTTATGACAAAGACAAAATTATATACTACCACCTAATATCCAGCCTCTAAGTCAAGTTTCCCAACTGTTTCAAAAATGTCTGTTTATAACTGGTTTGTCAAATCAGGATCCACACACTGTACTTAGTTATTAGGTCTCTTAAATCTCTCTCTTTTTTTAAAGTTATTTATTTCTGAGAGAGAGGGCGAGAGAGAGCATGAGTGGGGGAGGGGCAGAGAGAAGGAGAGAGAATTCCAAGCAGGCTCCACGCCGTCAGCACAGAGCCCCAAGCAGGGCTTGAACTCATGAACCGTAAGATCGTGACCTGAGCTGAAATCAGGCCAGGCGTCGGATGCTCAACTGACTGAGCCACCAGGCACGCCTTTAATCTCTTTATTAAGATAACTTATTTGTTGAAGAAATCCTGTCATTTGTGCTGTAGAACTTTCCACACTCTGGGTTTAGTTGATCGCATCTTCTCTGGTGTTGTTTTACACTTTCCTATATTGTTCATTCTCCCTTCTCATAAACTGTTACATTTAGAGGCTTTATTGGATTTAAACTCAAAATATTTGGGGAGTGGCAAAAATACTGCATAGGTGATTCAGCATATTTTGATCGCACCACATCAGGAAGCATATGATGTATGGTCGTTCGACTCTGAGTGATGTTAAAATTGATCAGTGGGTTCGGGTGTTGTCTATTATTTTATTAGGAGATTGAAAAATGGTCTTTCGTCATTTCTCTTACCTTTATCAGTTGGAAATACTGTATACAAAAGGGCTTGCCCTTTACAACTCTGGTTACCCTAAAATGCAATTTGTATAAGAGAAGCAGAATGCTTGATTCTTTTCCTTTATTTACCAATCGTCGTTACCATATAATGTAGCAACTTACTATCGCAACTTCTAGGTGACTTATATGTATATTTTCTTTTCTCAGTGTCATTATGAACTTGTGGATTTTAACATCACTCATGTGATAAATGACTTAAAATATATTCTGTAGGCAATGGTGAGCCACCACAGGCCATTTCCAACTTTCAAACATAAAGCATAACTGACCACGGATCTAAAAATCAGGGATGCCTGGGTGGCTCAGTCGGTTAAGCTTCCCACTTTGGCTCAGGTCATGATCTCATGGTTCATGAATTTAAACCCCACGTTGGGCTCTGTTCTGAGAGCTCAGAGCCTGGAGCCTGCTTCAAATTTAGTGTTTCCCTCTCTCTCTGCCTCTCCCCCACTCGTGCTATCTCTCTCTCTCTCAATGATAAATAAACATTAAAAAACTTTAAAAATCAAACAGTAAGCTTATTGTTTTAGGGGGAATCCTTTCTTAACAGAACTAAAAAATTAAGATCAAAATCTCTGAACATACCAAAACTTTAGCCACAAAATTTAACAATGATTATTTCTGGGATCTTATACTTGTTCTCTGAGTTTCTTCTTTAGTTTCACTCAGTTTACTGTTATTCATTTCATGAATGTCTGAGTATCTGACTGAGGCTAGATTCAGTTCCAGGCACACAATGATTTCCATCTTTATATCATTCAAATTACATTTATAAGACCTACATGCCCTATGACTAGTATTTGCAATTACATTTTTCTAAAATAAGAGCAAATTAATACCCAAACAACTGACTAGTACTCTAGTAATTGAACATGAGTTTGTGGACAATGGGGACGTGGCTCAAGCTGAAGCAATGGCCGACAGTGAGTGCCAGCGTGCGAGTTCAATGTGTTTGTGAGCTGACATGCCAAAGCCGGAATTTGACGTGTAAAAAGGAGGGTTAGGTGTTTTAATGGAGTAGGCATGAAACTGTGTTTTTGGCTGTGACATGCTAGATTGTTTCTGTCGGCTTGTTCTATCTTCCCCAGACAACTAGTTAGTTCCGAGAGGGCAGAAGCCGCACCTGTATCGTTCATTTACTCCTAGCATCTAGTACATGAATTTTTAAAGTGAAAGAAAAAAAAACGATGCATGCAAGACAAGAGCAAAATCTACAATGGTTTTTGAGTGGCGAGAATCCTAAGAAGACCTTTTTAGGTAGACCTAATTTACCACTTTTTAGTGGTATCTTTTGCATATTTTGACTCTGGGATATTAGTATGAAAAATAGATTCCTTTAAAAATTATCTGAGTATAGGGGCGCCTGGGTGGCGCAGTCGGTTAAGCGTCCGACTTCAGCCAGGTCACGATCTCGCGGTCCGTGAGTTCGAGCCCCGCGTCGGGCTCTGGGCTGATGGCTCAGAGTCTGGAGCCTGTTTCCGATTCTGTGTCTCCCTCTCTCTCTGCCCCTCGCCCGTTCATGCTCTGTCTCTCTCTGTCCCAAAAATAAATAAACGTTGAAAAAAAAATTAAAAAAAAATATCTGAGTATAGATGTAGTATTACATTTCATCTAGGAAGATTCTGAACAGTAAACAAGTCAAATGAAATCACTGGTACCTCCATTCCTTAAGGTTAACTTTGAGTGCCTTTTTCCAGTATTTGTCTATGTCTGTATAACATTAAACAATACTGGAATCATCTTGAACATATTGTTTATTAACATACTCCTACATTTAAATACATGGCTAATTTCTCCTGCAATAGAAATTTTAACGGCTATATTCCATTATCATAATATCTATTTTTACAGTAACCAGACCCAAATCTAATTTCCAAACATGAAATTCTGATGAACAAGACCACAGAGCAGTGATTGTGATCAGCATTATGCCTGGTAATAACAGCAGGCTATTCCATAGCACACACAGCTCCAGGACGTGAGATTAACTTCAACAACTATTCATTTAGTTTGGTTTGACTTTCTGCCAGTCTTATGACCAACTTGAAGCAGGTCCTAGAACAGGGAATGTTATGTTTGGTGTCCAGGGAAGCAGCAAACTGGAGAAGCCATCCGAAATTCCAGAATAATACAGAGAGCCAACACGTTATCCATTTCCTGCAGCAAAATTTGATCTAAAAGGATAAAAATGCCATACAAGTTAGGTTAAACATCTTGTGGGGAAAGTAACCTATTAGTGTACAAGGGAATGGAAATGGTGAAACCAAAAAGAAGCTGAAAACAAATCTGTACGTACATTTTTCTTTCAAGACTCCACACTATGTAAATGTCCTCCAAGAAGATAAGCTTGAGCTGACTCATTGTCACTTGCTTCTGCAATGGTTTCTGAGGCGTCTTAGATAGTAGCCACCCTGCCCCCAGGGTCCTGAGGGCTAATAAATATTTTTCAGGTGGACTGACAACAGGAAAGAATTGTAGGACAAGAAACTACCTGTAATACCTAGGTGGGAGTACCCTGGAAAGTGATGTGCTGAAAAACTGCCCCTTCCAGCTGGTTAACTTTTATGCTCATGCATTTATTTACTTTTTGTGACATTCACTCATCAACGACAAATGAATATATGACAGCCTAATGATACAAGGGAAATGCAGTATTGTGTATAGAATTGGAAGAGATGCAAAATGAGTGCCATGACATTTCGTTTTTCTTTCTTTTTTTTTTTTTTGTAATCTCTACACGCAAAGCGGAGCTCAGACTCAACTCACGGCGACCCCGAGATCTTCCGACTAAACCAGCCAGGCACCCCAATGGTATTACTTCTTTTAAAAGCTTTGGGAGAATGCTTTAGGCCTTTGTTAATTTGTAGAGGTCGTATTATTTTCTGGCCATCAGTGTCCATTTCCTTATTTTGTTGACAGCATCCCATTTTTCTTCTGGGGAACCACTCCTCTCCTACAGTCCATGTTCTTTGGGTGAAACATAAGTGAAGCATGTGACTCATATTTGGCCAATCACAGCATAAAATTTTCCTAGCTGGGGATGGGATCTGTGTTGGTTTAATTAGTGAATCAGGGACTGCTGCTAGGAAGGATCTTTCTCATGCTGGACTTGGATGGGGACGGATGTAGACCTGAAATTGTTGGAAACCATTTTGCGGCCACACGAAGTCTGAGTATAAAGGCAACATGGAGGAGAGCTGAGCCTTTTTTGTTGCTGCTTTTTGTTTCTCAGAAGGCTCTCTTTTGTCTGATTTGAAATGGGCATGAGTGGCAGTAGATTGAAAGTTCTAACTCTACCCTTATTTTCACAGGACAGCTAGAAGTGTCTAAATTATAAGAAAATTGATGCTTTGTAACAACTAAAGAAATAAAAAACTCTGCATTGGAATAGTTTATTGTATAAGCATTGTAAAATGTCTTCTAGGGGGGTGCCTGTGTGGCTCAGTCAGTTGAATAACTGAGTCTTGATTTTGGCTCAGGTCACGATCCTAAACTTATGGGATTGAGCCCTCAGCATGGAGCCTACTTAAGATTTTCTCTCTCTCACTCTGCCCCTCTCCCCTGCTTGTGCTCTTTCGTTCTAATATTTAAAAAAAAGTTTTCTAGGGATATGGCAGTGTGAAGTGTACAAAAGAAGACATCTTTTTTATTAAGTTTATTTATTTATTTTGAGAGACAGAGACGGTGCAAGTCGGGGAGGAGCAGAGAGAGAGGGAGAGAGAGAATCCCAAGCCGATTCCACACTGCCAGCCCACACCCTGAAGCGTAGCTCGAACTCATGAAACCCTGAGATCACGACCTGAGCTGAAACCCAGTCACTTAACCGACTGAGTCACCCGGGCGCCCCTAAAATAAATCTTTTTTAAAGAAATGTAAAATCTGCTTGGAAAGACATGAAAACATTAAAAAACAAAACCCTTTAGAACACAAATGAGTTGCAAACAGTATGCATATTAAGTGTTCAGAATGGCAATATAAAGACACCTATCTAGAAACAAAACCAGCCTACAACAAAAGAGGGTTTAGACTAAACTCCCAACTATTTCCATTAAATTCTCAAGGCACTGGTCCTCATATCCCTAGTCTTTAGGTAGATCCACATCTTTGTATTTCCTCTCTGGATGTTTCCTCTGAATGACTGACTTGTGTATCTAATTGCCTACTTGATGTCTCCATTTAGATGACCAATAGGCATCTCAAACGTCCGGAAAAAGTCTTTTCCTCCAAACTTGCGTGACCTAGACTGTCTTCCAAATTTCAGTAGATGGCAACTGCATCCTTCCAGTTGCTCAGGTCTAAAACCTTACAGGTGGTCTTTTCTCTTTTTCTTGCATATGAAATCCATTCCATTAGCAAATCTTACTGGCTCTATCTTCGAAACGTATTCAGAAACTAACCACTTCTTCTTAATACCTCCACTGCTGCCTGAATTATTGCAATAGACTAACTGGTCTTCTTGATCTCATCACTGGCCCTCTAAAGTGTAGTTACAATAGAGCAGCTACAACAGTCTCATTTTATGAAGTAAATTTTCAGACATACGTAAAAGGTGGAAAGATTTTATAATGTTCCATCGTATGTATACCCACTATCTGTAGAGTCCACTATTAATAGCACGGTCCTGTTAAGATGACAGATTGTGTAGCTCGTTTGCCCAAAACTCTCTAACAGCTTACCTCATTCAAAAAGGAAAAGCCAATTTCTTACTATGGTCTTCAAGATTCTATGATCTGGTCCCTATTGCCATTCTTCCCCGTTGACCATTACCCTTCAGCCACAATGGTCTCCTTGTTGCTTACTCAAACACGGCAGGCACATTCTTGCTTTAGGGTCTTTGCACTTGCTGTCCCTTTGCTTGGGATGCTCTTCTCCTTGGTATGTGAATGGCTTGCCTCTTTCTTTGGATCACCTCATTAGAGGTCTTCTCTGACTCTTCCAAGTAAGTATTAGGTTGAACAACTTAATGCCACCCAACCATGTTTAACCCACAGGAACCCAATATTGTTCTGAGTTGAAAACAATGTAAAAAAGATCAGGAGCGGGGCGCCTGGGTGGCGCAGTCGGTTAAGCGTCCGACTTCAGCCAGGTCACGATCTCGCGGTCCGGGAGTTCGAGCCCCGCGTCGGGCTCTGGGCTGACGGCTCAGAGCCTGGAGCCTGTTTCCGGTTCTGTGTCTCCCTCTCTCTCTGCCCCTCCCCCATTCGTGCTCTGTCCCTCTCTGTCCCAAAAATAAATAAACGTTGGGAAAAAAAAAAAAAAATCAGGAGCTTCATATGGTTCAAGCTAATAAAATGCACCACCACCCTACCTTTTTATTCTCACCTGGATTCCAACTTTCTTTATAGAGCTTCTTAGATACTACTATCTTATATACTACTGTGTATTGTCTATAACATGATCCTCAAAGTTAGGGAATCTTTCTGTTTTGTTCACTGCTGCACGCTCAGTGTGCAGACTATAACCTGGCTTCTAGTGGGTACTCAGGACATACTTAAAGAGTGAATTCTTCACATTGAAGCCAGAGTGAGCTTTTGGAAACACCAATCTGATGCCACTCCTACTAAAAACTCTTAAATTGGTTTGTATCACTTCAGAAGCAAAGATAAGAATCCTTACCAAACCTGTATGACCCTGCATGGTGGGTCTTTGCTTAATTCTCTAGATCCCTCTCACATTAGCTCCCTCGTTTCTTTTCAGTCTCTGGGACTCTGTTTTTCCTTGCTCCTCCTGTGCTTCTGCATCAAGTTCACTATGAGGCAGTTTTATTTTTTTTTATTTTTTAAAAAAAAAATTTTTTTTTCAACGTTTATTTATTTTTGGGACAGAGAGAGACAGAGCATGAACGGGGGAGGGGCAGAGAGAGAGGGAGACACAGAGTCGGAAACAGGCTCCAGGCTCCGAGCCATCAGCCCAGAGCCCGACGCGGGGCTCGAACTCACGGACCGCAAGATCGTGACCTGGCTGAAGTCGGACGCTTAACCGACTGGGCCACCCAGGCGCCCCTATGAGGCAGTTTTAAATCTTAGCTCAAAGATTCTCTTGCTAGAAGCCATTTCTGACACCCCCGATTTGGTAGAATTCCACTTTAATGCCCTCAGGCACCACTTCTCTACCCTTAGTAATACCTATTGGGATTATAAAGTTACTTTTGTGTGCTAATTTGTCTCCCTCACCAGACAGGAAGTTTCACGAGAGAAGAAAACACAGCTTTCTTTTTACTTCCCTTTGGATCCCTAGCATCTATGAGGTCTCTGGCACATAGTAAGAGCTTAATACTCCTTAAAAAAATAGATCCTGTTGTGTCTCTGTTACCAGCGTCTAACTGGGCAACTGGTACACGGTAGACGAATACATTTGCTAAACAAGCCATAGAAGGAAGAGCGTTTGACTACTTATTTACAATAAATATATAACGCATAAGGGCTATCACTTGATTATTTGTGATGAGGCATTCATACATAATTGATACCTACCCCAAATCCCAAATTCTCTCTTCTCATCAACTTCTTCTCAACGCTAAGACTGAAGAAAGTAAGTTACACCTCTTTTCTTTCCTTTGTTTACTCTCTGGTGGAGTAAAGGGTGAGCTGGCTAGAATTCATTTAGAGCCAGAATGAGCCAGAAGTGAGATCTGGCTTCTGAACCAACAGACCATGCCTCGTATTCTCACTTGGATAGTCAGATGTTTAGAAACTTTTTTTTTCCCCAGTCAGGGGCACCTGATTTCAGCTCAGATCATGATCTCGTGGTTCCTGAGATCAAGTCCTACGTCATCAGTGCACAGCCTGCTTGGGATTCTCTCCCCATGTCTCTGCTCCTCCCCTGCTGGTGCGCACACGCTCTCTCTCCCTCTCGAAAGACAGAAAGACAGAAAGACAGACAGAAAGAAATAAAGAAAAAAAGAAAGAAAGAAAGAAAGAAAGAAAGAAAGAAAGAAAGAAGGAAAGAAAGCACTAGAAAGTTTTCCCCTCAGTCAAATGAAAAAGCTTTGCATTATTTTTCTTTTTACTTTAATAGCAACCTCTTTGAAAACATTTCAGTGGTCAAAGGATATATTAAAACACCCACATACACAGGTTGTATAAATTTACAGGTTTATTAGGGCAGAATGACATGGAGCAGTGTAAGCAGAAAAAACCAAAAATCTTACAAATGACTTCCTTTTAAGCGTGCTGAAACACAGAATTGTCGTAGTAAGCTTGTAATTCCAGAGGAGCACTGTGGCAAGCTTACGGACTTTGTCATTTGTTAATCTGGGAAAGGGAGAAGAGCCAAATCAAATACAGTACAAATGAATTGTTACAAAGTGGTAATTTTCGACACAATGAAACTTAAAAAGAAACTAAAAACCTAAAGAAGATAGCAAGATGTGAATTTTCTAGTTTTAATAATGTATTATGGGTGCGCAAGATGCTGCCAGAGGGTGAACCTGGGTGGAGGGTAACCTCGCTGCGTTATTTTTGTACCCTTTTGCGAGTCTGTAATTATTTCCAAATAAAAAGTGAAATAAACACATAAATAAAATAAAAAAAGAAGACAGCAGGAAAAACAGTAAATGTAGATAAGAAGGGATTTTTAGAACGAGAACTTAAACATACATAGTCAAAGACTTGCTTTGCCAGATTCCCATAGGTTTATAAGGAGTTAACCAAAATGAAAAAGACAGACACATCTCATTAATAAAAACATTAGGCTCTGAAAAGTCGCATCCTATGTTTAATGTCTGAACTAATGATGTTTTCTGGAAATGTGCAGAGAGCAACACGTAGTACTATGTGTGCAAAACACAACTGAATTTTGTGAAAACCACAAAAAACGACTGCTCTTGAGAAAGGAAAAGTTTTATTTCTTGACATCATCAAAGAAAAACGTGAAGGATCTGATAGGAACGAAACAGAAATGTACAAATCCTACTACCTCATTCCTCAAAACCATATAAACACTTGCAAGACTTTCCTTCATCCGTTAAACGTCTCTAGAGCAGCCAGCCCTCACAGACCTGGGGGCATTCACATGTCAGAATATTCCATAAAAATCTGGGAACATATTTTTGGCAGAAAGAAGTCACTTTGTGTGCAAGGAAAGGCTGCTTGTGAAAGAACGCAGACTGACACAGTTGGGCAGGAGCCCCTGGCAATGACATGATGTTAGTGTCATCATTTATCACATTATTGGGAGCATTTAAAAGACACAGGGCGAGGGGCGCCTGGGTGGCGCAGTCGGTTAAGCGTCCGACTTCAGCCAGGTCACGATCTCGCGGTCCGCGAGTTCGAGCCCCGCGTCGGGCTCTGGGCTGATGGTTCAGAGCCTGGAGCCTGTTTCCGATTCTGTGTCTCCCTCTCTCTCTGCCCCTCCCCCGTTCATGCTCTGTCTCTCTCTGTCCCAAAAGTTGAAAAAAAAAAAAAAAAAAAAAGACACAGGGCGAGGGTGCCTGGGTGGCTCGGCAGGTTGGGCGCCTGACTCTTCTCATTTCCGCCAGGTCATGGTCCCAAGGTCTTGAGCTTGGAGCTCAAGCTCCAACACTGAGCTTGGAGCCTGCTTAAGGATTCTCTCCCCCTCTCCCTCTGCCCTTCCCCTGCTGGCGCTCTCTTCCTCTCACATAAAACCACCAACCAACCAAAAGACACATGGCATTCTGAACTCCTAAAACAAGTAGGGTTGTTTTTTGGTGTCAAATAGATGGCAAATATCCTTTAGAGGCAGAAGTAAAAACGCAGAGAAGCTCGCTCCAACATTGCCTCGTATCACTCGACCTTAAAGCTTATTTTTGTAACAAAATTCTAAAAGCAACATACAAATCTGCTTGGCTGGACCCTTGACTTTTATTTCCTTCGTAAATATTAGAGTATAGCACATGGTGCAAAAGGGGAATTAGGGCTAGAGTTAATTAGAGTTCATCAGTTAGACTTTAATTTCTGACCCTTCCAGCGACTACGTCTTCGTTACGACAATGGGTATAATAATCCTCATATCTCAAGGTTGGTCCCAGTCCTGAAAGGGATAATGTATTTAAATGCCTAGCACAATGCTGTGCAAACAGTAGGCGGCAAGAAGTGTGAGCTCGCTCCCAGTTTTCCCAGAAGACACAACAAAGTATTTCCTTCTGTTAGTTTGGTATGAACCAAAACAAATGGCCGAGGAGTAAGCAAAGAGGGCTCGAGATTCTAACCCCACTATTATTATCCAAACAATCGTTCCATTAATTACGCAGTTATATAAACTAATATTGAATAAACATTATTGGGTTTTTTGGTATTATTCAGGTAATGCGTTATAACCTGAAAAGGTCCTCTCTTCGCAAGTCCGCTTTTAATTTTGTCTTTAACTGATTTAGCAAAATAGGTCATTAATTCTCTTATGCAGATCGTAACAGAGCTCCATCTTTTGGGAGGATTAAGCTCCCAGGTAAAAATCATAGTTTTAATGTTTACTCATGGGTTTCAGAAAAAGTGACGTGGGAAAAGAAACGGCAAAAGGTTAAAGAATTTGTCTTTCGGGGCTGTTTGCCTTCAAGCATCTGTTGATGTCTGTCTACACACCAAAGCTCCCTAATTCCTGCCTTGAACCTCCGCTGAGAAGCCACAGTCCCAGACCCCAACAACTCCCAAGGGGGAGCAAGCCCTTCGAAACTGAAGGAGTGGACAGGACAGAGACAGCCCTTAGAAGGCTTTAGAGGGGGCGCCTGTGTGGCTCCGTCGGTGAAGCGTCCCACTTTGGCTCAGTTCATGATCCCAGGGTTTGTGAGTTCGAGCCCACAGTCGGGCTCTGTGCTGGCAGCTCAGAGCCTGGAGCCTGCCTGGGATTCTGGGTCTCCCTCTCTCTCTATGCCCTTCCCCCGCTCGCGCTGTCTCTCTTTCTCTCTCAAAAAATAAACATTAAAAGGAAAATTAAAAAAAAAAAAAAAAAAGAAGCAGGCTTTGGAGACAGGTTTTTAACATAATCCGCGGCCTTACGCAGAAGTTCTGGAACCTACAGTCCCCGGCTGTAAAACTGTGTCTAAGTTGTCATTTCATGCCTTTGTCTCAGGAAGCAGCTCAACTATCACTTCCCTCCAGAGGTTCTCTAGCCATCCTATCCCGAAAAAGGGGGTCTCGCCCACTCAACCCTCGCATCATTCTTCTGTATCCCCTGCATGGCATAGCCTTGCCACAATCCGTCTTTACCTTGTCTGTCTGCTTAAACCTCTCTACTCCACTAGAAGGTAAGCTTCCTAAAGAGCAAGGCCCTGGGTCTGCCTCCAGCGCCTTGAACCTGCTGAGTCTCAAGAGACTCAAGAGACACTTCTGGAATGAACGACAGGTCCGGGTCTG
The DNA here is from genome assembly GCF_022079265.1 of Lynx rufus. Lineage (NCBI taxonomy): Eukaryota > Metazoa > Chordata > Mammalia > Carnivora > Felidae > Lynx > Lynx rufus. Next base: position 5,320,407 of record NW_025814867.1, on the reverse strand, counting down.
GCAGATATTTAACTGCCTCCATATCCCGCCATCTCCGCCCCTCCCCCCCCCCCAAACCACCGCCGCCGCCTTCTCCGGAAATCATTTCAAAATCACGGGTTTTCATTTTGGAAATAGGGCTTTCAGCGTTGCCGCTACACCCGCTCGCTCTCGCACGCTCGTTCCCTGCGGTCGGAGCCGCCGCCCGGCCCACTTACCCAAGCCCACTAGGCCGGACAGTTTAGGGGCGATCAGGGCAGGTGCAGCCTCGAGCGGGCGACCGCCTCAGTTCACCTTCCCGGTCCCCGGTCCTCCGCGGGCCCCGAGAAGCCACCTCTAGGCCGCCCGGGCCTCCGCCCACCGGCGGTCGCACCCTGCCGCCCTCCCTCCGGCGCGGCGCCAGCAGCTCGCAGCGGTCGCGGCGGGGGCTGCTGCTCCCAGCACCCCGCGCAGCCGGCCGCGGGAGAGCCGGCCGTCTTTCGCCAGGCCGCGAACCCGCCTGTCCCGCAGCGCGCGCCGCCGCCGCCGCAACTGCTTCCGGGTGAGCGGGTCACCGACCCTGTGGCCCCGCCCCTCCTTCGCCTCCTTCGGCTGCCGCTGGGGCTGCGGCTCCTCTCGGGGGCCGGTTCCCGCTGTCTCCGTGTCAGCCACCGCGCCGCGGGGCCGCCGGCGTGACTGAGCGACCCGCTGCGGGCGCCGGGAGCCGCTGCGTCCGGCCGGGCAAGCCTGCGGGAGCCTGGGAGCCAGTCCGCCGTCCGCGCCCCTCGCCCTCCGCTCCTCGCTCTTCGCCTGTCCGGGTGCCGGCGGCCGACCCGCGCGCCCCAGCCCTTCCCGGGCGGCGCCGCAGTCACAGTCCGCGCCCAGGGACAGGTAAGGACCGCTTCTCCCGTCGGCCCCGGAGGCCCCTGTTCGGCCTGCAGCCCGTGCGACCCGCGCCGCCGCTGACCCCTGCTGGGGGCCGGGCTTCCCTGCCGGCTCCGGGTCGGGGTCGCCCCCCGCCTACCGCGTTCGCCGGCAGCGCGCCTGATTTCTACCGCGCACCCTCCGTCTGCGCCGGGGGGCAAGGGTCTCTCCCATTGTGGAAGAAATTACATCGGGCCGCTGTCCCTTTTGCCTCCGGTGTTCGGGGCTCCTTCATATCCTCCCCAGCGCGACACCCCAGCGAACGGTGTCAGGCCGGTGGAGGGCGTAGCATTTTTATGGGATTTTTTTTTTTCTTCCTCCTTGACCCGAACTGAAGCGCGGGCATAACAGGCGCTTGCTAGGAGTGTCAGGGTTAATGCTTGACTAATATGTGGCGTTATTCACACCCAGATCGTTAAGTTATACAGCTCCAGTCAGGCCTGCTTCTCTTGCCTGTGGATACCCAGCAGGAAGCTGGCGGACCTATGGAAACGCACCTCTTTGCCTCTCTTAGAGGGGAAAAAAGTTCAAGTGTTTGCTCTACTTTTCCGCCGTGGGAGATACAAATATCAGGCTGCCGAGAAACGGCTAGGGAAATACTGTATCCTAAACTTTAACTGTTTGCAGCTCGTTTTCTTTGAGTTTCCATTTAATGACTCAGCATTTCTGCCGTAAACAGAAAAACTGCAGAGTAGTTTAATTGGCTAAAAGAGAAGATGTAAGGATAGTAGCCATTATTTTATGTTCTCACAATGGGAAGAGAACGTGGATGCAGTAAATGGAACCAGAGGGACGGTGAACGGGGTACGGGTGGGCGAGTTCATAATGTTTAAAATAACATTTTTTTTCCAGGATAACTATTTTATTTGGGGATGAATCTGTATATAAGGGTGCAATTGCAGATAAAAGTTAGTTGGCAAAGACTTGAGGTTTGCTGTGGTTTGGGCGTCTTGACGAATGAACCCTGCTTAACTTCTGTTTATCCTCTGTTTAACAAATGTAGAGATGATGACCTGGTGTTAGATTCACGTTGGAGTAAGAATTTCAGAAAGTGATTCATTTAGAAAGTTAGGTCACGCTGTGAATCATTGATATGGATCTTAGGATTGGAATAGAGAGGAAAGCTAGAAGTTTGTTACTGCCTGTTTAATTAGAAGCTTTCAGTCATTTTGTATGAAGTGTTGTATTATGCTTTGTTAGGTTTGTTGGTAGGTATTTATTGTTATGAAGTGTGATAAGGAAATCCTAATTGAACTTTTGCAGAATGTTTGGCTTCAGAATAGTTTGTTAGTTCCTGAGTATATTGTGGTAATTTTACCCCCACTCCTTTTTTTTGTTTTTTTGGCCAGATGTGAGAAGATAATTAAAGATGTCTAGAAACAAAATAAATGTCAGTGAAAAGATATAAAAAAGTTTACTGAAAGAATCCATAGTTACAAAGTAGTCTTTTGAGTGAAAGGCCTCACCTATTTTGCAAATCCTCAAAAATGTGGAATGAGACTATACCGAGTTCTTACGTAAGTTCTGTTACAGAAGAAAGTGTATTGAGGTTGTGATTTATTATTGGAATGAATTCATTGTAAACTAGAAATAACTTTTTATTGCTCAAGTGTAATTTGATCATTTTTGGCTTTAAAAATGTTAAGCAAAATAACTTTGAATCACAGAATACTTGATACTCTTAACCTTGTTTTCCTTTTCTTTTTGGAATTCAGCTTATTTTACCTTGATTTTCATTTATAGAGAACCTTAGTTATTACTTACAAAGTAATGGTAAGTTGGTCTTGCTTACCAGATTCCTTTAATTCTTTGACTAAATTTTGGCATCTCATTTTCTTATCCATTCTTATATACAGAGTGTTGCCTAATGTTGCTTTTGATTTTTGTCCAGCTAATAGTAACTTAATTAGGAGTTTCAGTTCCCAGTGAGCAGATTCCCTTTTGGAAAATCCCTTGTGGAAACCACCGTAACTAACAGTCTTGATAGGTGGATATACAAGAGAAGCCTTCTTTCTCAAAAATAAGATAAAAACAGAGAAGGAGACAAACCATAAGAGACTCTTAAATACAGAGAACAAACTGAGGGTTGCTGGATGGGTTTTGGGTGGGGGTGATGGGCTAAATGGGCAAGGGGCATTAAGGAGGGCACCTGTTGGGATGAGCATTGGGTGTTATACGTAAGTGATGAATCACTAAATTCTATTCCTGAAATCATTATTACACCATATGTTAACTAACTTTGATTTAAATAATAATAAAAATAATAATAATTAAAAAACAGAAGGCTTCTTTTGTTATGATTTAAGCATCTCCATAATGAAGGAAAAAAGTGATATGAGGGTATATTTGGCAAATAGATTCTTTCTCTCTCAGAACAAAACCAAAAACAGATCTTTACTAGAAATGAGAGCTGTTTCTTGCAAAGCTCTTTGTGAATTGTTTATCCTGCTCCTAGTGTGAAAAGGGACAGAGTTGATGATGTATAGAAAAAGAAATTCTCCCTGCAGCATGCTGGGAATGTTGATGAGGATCATTTAAGAGAAAATACATTCTTCCGTCTTCACCAGAGGAGCACTATCTATTGCACCTACAAAACAGAGGCCATTTCGTAGCCTTTTCCTTGTGGGTAGTTGATTGCTTTCTGGAGACTCTGAATGGAGAGATGGACCTTTAACCAGGAAAACGTACTACCTTATCCAGTTTGCAAACAATAGACTTTATGACCGTCATTCAAAACTTAACTTTTAAAATTTCAGAAGGAAGGTATTGAGCAAAATTTGCCCTTTTTCTCCATTTTTCCTTTTAAGATAGACACCTTTGGAAATGATTTTTTTGTGTTGCACATTGCACTTTGACTTTTAAAACTTTCTGCCCTACAGTAAATTAGGCTAGATTTAAAAGGAATCAAACATTGGCTAAAAACTGGGTTTGGCATAAGTGTTACTTTTTCATTGGTTCTATTTTTTTATCTGGTGGGGGCTGGAGAGAGGATTCTGTTTCTTGGGGGAACTCTGAGCTTTGCTTTTGTGTGCTTTTGTTTGGGTCAGGAGAGCAGTAGATACAAGTGGTTGAGAAGGGGGAAGACGTGGCATGCGTACCCGGAAGGAGAATGCCCACTTCATGGGTGCAGTAGATGTTTGTGGGAGTTTAAAAAATTGATGCGACAGTTCAAATGTTATATGGTGCAAAAGAAGCCTTCTTTCCACAACATACTTCTAGCCTTTTCCCTTTTCTACTCTCCCACCCCTTAATCCAAGCAACCACTGTGAGTGGTTTCCTGTATGTCCTCCTCCAAATTTTTTATTACATATGTAATTGGCTTTGTTTAGGAGAGTTATCTTCTTTCGTTGTTACCCTTGATATATCTTAGAGACTTTTCTGTATTTGCACATATGTACACCTGATTATGTATTTATTTATTTTTAATGTTTATTTTTGAGACACACACACACGCACACGCACAGAATGTGAGTGGGGGAGGGGCAGAGAGAGAGAGGGAGACCCAGAATCCTAAGCAGGCTCCAGGCTCTGAGCTGTCAGCACAGAGCTCATCACAAGGCTTGAATTCACAAACCATGAGTTCGTAACCTGAGCCAAAGTTGATGCTCAACTGACTGAGCCAACCAGGAGCCCCCACCTGATTTTTAAAAAAGACTGAATGCCCTGGGTAGTGTAGATGAACCATAATTTATTCATTTTCCATGATTTATTTTACCATTCCTTGTTAACAGACATTTAGGTTGTTTTAGCTTTCTACGAATGCTGCTATAGTGAACAACTAGTATTTAAGTCTTTGCACTAGTCCATAAGTATGTATATTGAATATATTTCTGGAAGAGTGATTGCAAAGTTGGGGCTTAAGTTGTGAAAATGTATAAATTTATTTCCATCTTATATTGGACTTTATTTTATAATAGAAGTTAACTTTCTCAACCTTGTGGAAGGAGAAAGGAACTCTTAATTACTTTGGATTCTTTATCTTCTCTATTTTAAAAAATACTAAAATGTATTGTATAAGGCGGTCTTAAACATTTTAGAGTGACAGGTGGTTAATTTTATTTGTAGTGGTAAGGCTAAAAATACTGTAGCTTGAAGACCGATGTTATATTTGGCAAGAGTTAAATGAATACCTTTTGTAGTGGGTTGTTTTAGGATTTTATGACTGGTGTCAATTAAAAATATTGTATATAGCTTAACTTCTTGCGCTAACGAAGTCTGCTACTATATTAGTCATGGGAAATAAATAGCCCACCTTCTGTCTTCCTTCACCGTCCACATCCTAGTCTTTTCGTAATTAAACCTTGGTAGAGTTTGAGATTCAAAAATCCTTTTGCAAACCATAGTGCTGTTGATGGATTAATTTCCCAAGGCAGGGGGTAGGTACAAATTCAGTTTTTATTCTGCAGAGTGTTTGAGAGCAAATCAAGGGTTTACGATTTTAATTTCTATACTGCACCGTTCACTCATGAACAAGAGGAAGGAGGTTGAGAACCTCTGTCCTTTGAAGATGATAGAGACTGGAGGAAAAAAAAATGTACAGAGGGGCTAATGTATGATGATCGAGTTGGAACTTGTGAGTGGCAGTTTCTCTGGCTGGTGCCCAGGATCTATTTTGAGGCCTTGTCACAGCTCATCTGACAGAACCTACCACAGAACTGTAATCTGTCCTGGCCCCTGCTGCAAGTCAGGAAGGCCTGCGGTTTAGGAAAAGTGGCAACCACAGAAGAGTGAGCTTACGAAGGACATTTGCTTTCAGAAGATTAAGTCTAAGTTTTGGGGTGAAAATCTGCTTTGCGTGCATATTCTAGGATCATTTTCTTTTTTTCTTTTTGCCCTCCTCTTTTCAGAGCACGATTAAGGAGAACTAACGAGGGAAGTGTTTTAGAAAAACGTGCACAAGGAGGAGCACAGGATTGTACCGGTATTGATATCATGTTCTGGTTGTAAGAGTGATCAGATGTTTTATGACAGGGGAAAACCATTACTGATACTGGCACAGGGTGGCCGTGACCCTTGTTGAACTAGTGCAATTCAGAGACCTGCACACGTGTCTTTGGATCAAAAGGACACTGGGAATGATGAGCTGTTTTATAAGCTTATTTTGAGTTCACACAGAGAAATTAGCTTCTGGCCAAATTCTCATTGTCTTCTTCCCATAGAACTGCTGCAGTCTCATGTACGTTATCGTGAAGTTATCTCTTTAAAAATAACTTGTGCCTGTTACCAGATGCTGTATCCCAGCACAGCTGCCTCTGGGTATCATGTGCTTTCTCACGAAAACCTTGCTGTTTTCTATACTTAGTGAATGAGGCACTTGAGTTTCAAGTTCTTTGACTGATTTCACTTCTTAGGCTAGAAAGCTGTTTAAAGGGTTAGTGCTCCGCCAAGGTTCATTTCACCATATTAAACTGCAGCCTTGTATTACATTACAGTCAAGGTTGTTTGAAGAATTTGGTGTACAATGCACATTTACTTTGCAGACGGAAAGCCTGCAGATGGTTTCCTTTCTTCTGCTTTACATTAGGTCGTAACTCCAAGAAATTTAGTTTTTCCTTGCCCTCAGAAATGTGAATTATTTGCATTGGATAATGATGGTGTATTTAGTACTGTAGTCAATGTGAGGAAAAAAAATAAACTGGAGTATTTTTCCTTTTTTTCCTATTCCTATTTCTGGTTTATTCCTATTATCCCTTCCCTGTTTCAGCCTTCCCCTACCAGAAAAAAAGGGGGTGGGGAGGGTGAGGAGGGAAGGGGAGGATAGGGCAGAGCAGAGAGAGTGGAAAAGAGGAGAAGAGGTTGGGAAAAGCGTTTGAGTACAAAGTGTGTAACAGGGTTTTTAAAAATTTTGTATATATATTTTAATTTTTTTATTTTAGAGAGAGAGGGATCTTGAACAGGGGATTGGGGCAGAGGGAGAGAGAGAATCCCAAGCAGGCTCTATGCTCAGTGTGCAGCCCAACACAGGGCTGGATCCCATGACTTTGGGGTCATGACCTAAGCTGAAAGCTAGAGTCAGACGCTCAACCAGCTGAGCAACCCAGGCACCCCAGGGTGTTTTTATTTTCTCAGGAGTGAAATATTAAAACCCTTCTTAAAGAATTGTAGTTCATCTCTTTCATTGTTTTCACTTTGAACCTTGTATATCTTAGTTTTTGGGGTTTTTTTTTTTTTTTCCATTATGAACACCAAACTCTTAACTAGTGTTTTGTTGTTTTTTTTTTTTTTTTCAACGTTTATTTATTTTTGGGACAGAGAGAGAGACAGAGCATGAACGGGGGAGGGGCAGAGAGAGAGGGAGACACAGAATCGGAAACAGGCTCCAGGCTCTGAGCCGTCAGCCCAGAGCCTGACGCGGGGCTCGAACTCACGGACCGCGAGATCGTGACCTGGCTGAAGTCGGACGCTTAACCGACTGCGCCACCCAGGCGCCCCTTAACTAGTGTTTAAAAAAATTTTTTTTAATATTTATTTTTTGAGAGAGAGAGAGAGAGAGAGAGAAAGTGGGGGAGGGATAGAGAAAGAGGGAGACACAAAATCTGAAGCAGGCTGTAGGCCCTGAGCTGTTAGCACAGAATCCAACATGGGGCTCAAACCCACGAACCGTGAGATCATGACCTCAGCTGAAGTCTGATGCTTAACCAACTGAGCCACCCTGGTGCCCCTTAACTAATTTTGATATAACAAAGCTTTACTGTTTAGGAAACTAATTTTAAAGTTCCTTGTTCCGATCACTTTGTTTTTCTTCTATAGACCCTACTTTCCTAAGTAGAAACATTTTAACAGCCAGGGCACTCTTTTGGGTCTCTGTTGTCTAAGTAAAATACAGTATACTGTATGCAGAGGATTAGGATGTTAAAATATTTACTTCTCTGATTTTTCTTTTAAGTTTATTTATTTTGAGAGAGCACACGAGCATATGCTAACAGGGGAGGAACAGAGAGGGAGAGAGTATCCCAAGAAGGCTCCTTGCTGTCAGCTCAGAGCCCAGCGTGGGGCTCCGACCTATGAACGGTGAGATCATAACCTGGATGGAAATCAAGAGTTAGGCGCAAAACCTACTGAGCCACACGGGCTCCCCTATTTCCCTGTTAAATGGTTTAACTAATTTGTAACAATAAATAATACAATTAGTAAGTATACATGTTGTTGCTATTAAAAAAAGCTTAAAAAAATGATTTTGTTTAAGTGACCCAAGGATTATAGGACTAAAGATAGAAAAACAATTCAGTTTTACATTGGATGTCTTTTCCCCTCTCGTGGATATTGCCACATCTAAGTAGAGAGTCACTGTCCTCCTGTCTTACCCAACTCACCCTTTGCTGTCTATCCGATTTTTTTAAAAAGTACGTTAAAATATACATAATATAGGAGCGCCTGGTTGGCTCAGTTGGTTAAGCATCAGACTTCAGCTCAGGTCATGATCTCATGGCTGGTGAGTTTGAGCCCTGTGTTGGGCTCTGTGCTGACAGCTCAGGCCTGGAGGCTGCTTCGGATTCGGTGTTTCCCTCTTTCTTTGCCCCTCCCCCCGCTCACGCTCTGTCTCTCTCTTTCTCAAAAATAAACATTAAGAAAATTAAAAAATGTGTACATAATATAAAATTTACCATTTTAATTACTTTAAGTGTATAATTCAGTGGTGTTAAGTACGTTCACATTGTTGTGCAGCCTTCACCACCATCCATCTCCAGAACTTTCTTATCATCCCAAACTAAAACTGTGCCCATTAAAAAAATAACTCCTCCTTCCCCATTGCACCTGACATCCACTGTTCAACTTTCTGTCACTATGAATTTGATACTCTAAGTACTTCATGTAAGCAGAATGATGTATCTCTGTTTTGTGTCTGGCTTATTCCACTTGGTGCAGTGTTCTCAAAGTTCATTAGCATGCATGAGAATTTAACTCCTTTTTAAGGCTGAGTAATATTCCATATCCTGTTTATCCCTTTATCTGTTGATGGGTACTTGATTTGCTTTTACCTTTTGGCTGTGGTGCATCGTGCTGCTGTCTATGAAAGCAAGTATGTAAATATCTATTTGAGTTCCTGCTTTCATTTCTTTTGGGTGCATACCCATAAGTGGAATTGCTGGATCGCATAGCACTGCTATGTTTAATTTTTTGAGGAATGGCCACAAATTTCCGTAGCAGACGATCATTTCATAGTCCAAAGAGCAGTGTACAGGGGTTCTGGTTTCCTGCATCTTTGACACACTTGTTATTTTTTTTAAATAATGGCCATTCTAATGGGTGTGAGATGGTATCTCAGTGTGGTTTTGGTTTGCGTTTCCCAAATAACTAGTGATGTGTAGCATCTTTTCTTGTGCTGCTTGGCCATTTATAGATCTTCTTTGGAGAAATACCTATTCAGGTCCTTTGCCTGGATTTGATTTGGGTTGTTTTTGTTGTTATTGTTGTTGTTGAATTTTAGGAGTTCTGTAGGTATTCTGGACATTAATCCCTTAATAGATGTACGATTTGCAAATATTTTCTCCCATTCTGTGGGTCACTTTTTTCTCTTGATAGTGTCTGTTGATGCACAGAGGTTTTATTTTGATAAAGTCCAGTTTATCTACTTTTTTTGTTGTTGTTGTTGCCTTGGCTTTTGGCATCATATCCAAGAAATCATTGCCAAATCCAGTGTCGCTAAGTTTTCACGTATGTTTTTTCCTAAGAGTTTTATAGTGTTAGCTTACCCTGATTTCTTTGATCTACTGTGAGTTATTTTTTGTTTGTGGTATATGCCAGTAACACACCGTTTTGGTTACTGTAGCTTTCTAGTTAAGTTTTGAAATCAGGAAGTGTGATACCTCTACTTTGTTCTTCTTTTTCAAGATTGTTTCGGCTCTTCAGGGTCCCTTAAGATTCCATGTGAATTTTAGTTTTAGGATGGGTTTTTCTATTTCTGCAGAAAATGTCATTGGGATTTGGTAGAGAGTACATCGAATCTGTAGATCACTTTGGGTAGTGTTAACATTTTAACAGTGGTAAGTCTTCCAGTCTTTGAACACAGGGTGGCTCTCCATTTATTTATGTCTCTTTTTTTCTTTCAGCAACGTTTTGTAATTTTTAGTGTACAGGTCTTTTGCTCCTTGGTTAAGTTTTTTCCTTAAGTATTTTATTCTTTTTGATACTATCGTAAATGTAATTGTTTTCTTAATTTCCTTTTTGGATTGTTCATAGCTAGTGTATAGAAATGCAACTGGCTTTTTTGTGTTGATTTTTTTATCCCTGTACCCTTTGCTGGGTTTATTCATCCAGAGTTTTAAAAGCTGTTGCACTTGTTTTCTGTGTTGTGTAACAAGTGTAACAAATTTAGCAGCTTAAAGCAACACACATTTATTATCCTACAGTCTCTATGAGGCAGGGATCTGAGCATGGCCGAGCAGAGTCCTCTGCATAGGGTCTTATGAGATTGCCATTAAAGTGTTGGCTGGGCTGAATTCTCTCCTGGAGACTTACATGATAAAGTCCACTTCCAGGCTCGCCGAGGAAGGTTTGGCAGAATTAATTTCTTTGTGGTTTTTGGACTGAAGCTTCTTGCTCGCTAGCAGTCACTTTAAGGTAACTAAAGGTTATCTGCAGGCTGTCTTCGAGCTCCTGAAGGCTGCTCTCAGCTCCTAGAGGCCACGTGAATTTCTTGGCCCTGTGGTATTTCCTGATGGCACCACGTCGTCAAATCGTCAAGGAGAGTCTAGAGCAAGTCTGCTGGCTGGCTAGCCTTATATAAGGTAACATAATCATGGGAATGACATCTCGTAACCTCTGTCCTATTCTGTTGGTTAGAAGCAAGTCACAAGTCCTGGCCACATTCTTTGGGAGGTGTTTACACAAAGATGGGAACAGAAGGAGGGGGGATAATGGTGGGGAGCCACCTTAGAGTCTGTCTGCCATAGCTGATTACAGAATAGCCCATACTTTATAAGCCATTTTTGTTTAAAAAACATACATATGCAGTTAAAAGAAGCATCTTACAAAGTAACACATACTTTGAAAAACGTGCGTGCAATTGAGGTATCGCTGGTGGTTTTATTGTTCTTTTGTATTTTATTATTTTCCTCCCACTTCTCCTCTCTGCAACATCCCAGTTTTGCAATTTTAAATCAATAGTTGGTGTTTTCACCATAACTAAATAAATATTGTTTACTGTTCAGCCAGGTTTTCTACCATGATTGTTTTCTTTCTTGTTTAACTTTCAGTTTTTTCCAGGAGGGTTTCCAGGGGTTTCCCTTTTTTTTTTTTTTTTTTGGCTTAGTTTTCTGTTCACCTTACTTTTCCCAAGTGCTCCAATAGATTTTTTTTTAATGTTTGTTTGTTTGTTTATTTATTTATTTTGAGAGAGAGAGACAGAGAGCACGGGTACTTGCCTGAGCTGGGGAGGGATAGAGAGAGAAAGAAAGAGGGAGAGAGAGAAAGAAAGAGAGAAAGAGAGAGGGAGAGAAAATCCCAAGCAGGCTCATTGCTGTCAGCTCAGAGCCCAACGTGGGGCTCCATCTCATGAACTATGAGATTCATGACTGAACCAAAATCAAGAGTGGGGTGCTTAGCTGACTGAGCCACCCAAACACCCCTCTGGGAGATTTTTCAAATGCCTCATCCTATCTCTCTAATTTCTTTTGAATAAGATAGTTTTTGAAATACAGAAAAATATAAAACAAAAATACAGTTTGAGGAAGAACAATACAATGAGCATCTGTGTCTCGCTGCCTAGGTCGAGAAATGGCGTTATAATTATCCTAGGAGTTCCTGTATGTATTCTGTAATGCACGCCTTCCGCTCCAGGCAATCACAATACCATTTTACATGTTAATTAATCACTCTTCTTGGGACCATTCCCCGCCCAACTCTGCAGTCCCATTCTCCCCTCCATACATGTATTTCTAATCAATGTGTGGTTTAATTTTGAAAAGTGGATTAGCTCTACCACGTTGTTCTGTCTGTTAGGATAGCCTAACCTTCTTTAATACAGTTCAAGTGTATGTCTCACTCACATCTGTGTCCGTTGTGAGTGGGGAAGCAGTGGAAGGTGCGTGAGTCCCTGCGTGACTGTGGAATAGACTGCTCCTTTGAGTTTCTCTTTTTTTTTATGAAGCGTATCTTCTAGTAGCTTATTGACAAAGGGTATCAAAGAGGTAAGTTTTTGAGACCTTGCATGTCTGGAAAGGCCTTTAATTGTCACGCATGAGAATAGAATGGTTTGACTGGCAAGTAGCCTATGCCAGTCTTCCTTCAGAAGTTTGAAGGCATCAGTCTATTGTCTTCTTGTTTCCAGAATTACTTTTTAGGGTTTAAAGCCATTCTGATTGTTAATCCTTTCTGTGTAACCTTAATTTCCCACCCACGGAAGCTTGTCAAATCATCCTTGTCTTCGGTTTTTGAAATTCACTGTGGTAATTCACTACGAAACACCTCGGTATTGACTCAGGACTTGTGTTGAGCATTCTGTAGACCCTTTGAATCTGGCGTCTCATGTCCGTAACTTCTGGGGAAGTTTCTGTGGGAGGAGGAAGGGTCAGTTTCTCTTAATTTGTATGCAAAGGAGCCACCCAAGTGTTGACGTGAGGTCTTTTTGGAGCAGAAGTCGTGAATGTAAGGTGGAGCTCGTGGCATGTGGCTTTAATTGGAATGGCACGTGGATTGGCTACTCGCAGCTGTGCTGTCAGCTCGGCTCTCTTCTCTGATCCTTCCCTTGTGAACATTGAACTTACGTTGCATGATATCTTGTTGACTTCTCCCTTTTATGGGCCTGATTGGTGTGTTGCCTACCATTTCAGGGCATTACTTTGCCCTTTGTAAGACAGGTTTAAGCTATACAAACCTGACCAACATGGCTCAAGAGAGATGTTGGCCTCTCCCTTTCTACTCCAAGAGCATCTCAAGTCGCTACTATTGTATTTTCCACTCAGTGAGCTACATGGGTAGAAGCGTTCATAGAATAAAGGTCTTCAGGAAAAGCTGAAAATTTCAAAGGATTTTGCTTTGATAATAAAAGTTGTAGGCTTAAAAATTAGTGCTTTTCCCCAGGACTTTAGAGGAATTAATGCTTGCTTCTTTGTTCTAATTTTGACTTGATGCAAGTCAGATTTTTAATTTTCAAAGTTAATCCAGTGGTGCTCATTCTATTTAAAATTAGCAATGTGTTTCCCACTTACTTAGAATTTCATTATGCCTATAAAAGTGATGGTTACTGGGAAATCTGTTAGAAAATTATAGTTTTACCACAGATGACCAACATAAATTTTTATAGTGTTACTTTGCAGTTGCTCTGACAGATTAAATAAATCTTTCCTCTTTATCAGTTTATTAATATAATTTCAAAGTTGGTTAGTCCTTTAAGTTTATATTTTCATACTATGAATTAGCCCATAATTGTAGCTTTTAATTTAAATCATTTTTTTGATAAAGTGTTTTTTCACAATATATAAAGCTTATGAAAAAAGGAAAATTCTGTTTTATACATATTGCCTATGTTCTTCATTATTCGTGTGTATGAGGTTTTACATATTTGCAGTCATACTGTATATATGGTTTTGTTATCTTTTTGTACCTTATGGGCATAATATCAGAATATGTCCTTATCTCTGCTTCCTTTCCGTGAGTTTTCTACTACCACAATTTATTACATCATGTTGATTGGCCTTGACTTAAAGCTATTGCTGTCAATTTGGGTCATTTTCAGTTTTGTGTGTGGTTTTACTAAAAAGAAATTAAAATGATCATATTTATCAATTTTTGATAAGTAATTTTTCCTCTTGCACTATGTTTTAAGTTTTACTTTTTTTATTAGAATATAGTTAGTATAAGTATTGTCAATAGAATTCATCTTAGTGATGAATTAGAATTAGAATATAGTTAGTATAAGTATTGTCAATAGAATTCATCTTAGTGATGAATTAGAATTAGAATTAGAAAGGTCTGAGGCTAATTTAAGTTCTTATCTCCTTTGGGGCTTAATTCTGGCCCCATCTATTGTATTATCAGTAACGCAGGTTACTTAGCACACTTCTATCATGTTGGTTTTGATTTTCATTTCTTTTGACGGAAGAAGTATTTCAGTAATAATTCTATCTGCTCCACAAAGAAAACACACACTTGTATAGTTCAGGAAAAGGATTTCCAGTTCCTTTTATTGTTGCCACATGTCTAGTAAATTAGAAATAGTGAAAAATGCCTTCCTACTAAGTATATAGATGTAGTGTTGGGTTATATTTGTGTTTGAAAATATGCAATTCCCTCACCTTCCTGTGGCTCAATTAAGATTAACCTTAGCCATGGGATATACTTCTGAATTCTATACTTCACTACCTTCTCTTTTGCCTATCGTGATTTTAGATATTTTGTTTTTTAGTGTCGGCGATATCACATATTTCCATAGCATTTTACATTTTATAGAAACTTTTATGTCTATTTGAGCTTTAAAGTGACCCCTGTGATATAGGAATAAATTTAATAAAAGAAGTATGCGAATTACTCATTGAAAGTCACAAAACATAGAATAGAATTAAAGGTCTGAATAAATCCCATGTTAATTGATTGGAATCTTAATATTGTTAAGATGGTAATATTTCCCAAAGTGAACTATAGATTTAATGTAATCCCTATCAAAATCCCAGCTGCTTTTCTTTTTTTTTAAAGTGACATGTTAATCCTAAAATTTATTTGGAAATATAAGGCACCAGAATCTTAAGAAGAACAAAGTTGACTCACTCGTCCCAGTTTTAAAACTTGCTGTAGGGATGCCTGGGTGGCTCAGTCGGTTGAGCATCTGACTTCAGCTCAGGTCATGATCTCATGATTCATGAGTTCAAGCCCCGCATCAGGCTCTGGGCTTACAGCTCAGAGCCCGTTTTGGATCCATTGCCCCTCTTTCTCTCTCCTCCTCCCCTGCTTGTGTTTGCTTTCTCTCTCAAAAATAAACAAACATTAAAAGATAAAAAATGAAACTGTAGCAAAGCTACAGTAATGAAGACAGCATGATACTGACAGAAGGATGTTTATGTTGATATGGATATAGATAGATCAGTGGAATAGAATGGAGGGTCCACGCATAAACCCTTACTTTTGGGGTCAGTTGGTTTTTGACAAGGCTGCCAAGACCATTCAGTTGCAGAAAGAATAGTCTTTTCAACAGATGGTACTAGAACAAGTTGACATCCACAGGCAAAAGAATAGTGTTGGTAGCATGCCTCAGACCATATATAAAAATTAACTCTAAATGGATCATAGACATAAAAGTAAGAGCTGAAATTGTACAACTCTGAGAAGAAAACATAGGAATACGTCATTGAGATATTTGGGTAGGCAGTGCTTTTTTAGGAATGACATCAAATTGAATGAAACAACAAAAGAAAAAATAGGTAAGTTGACTTCCTCAAAATAAAAGCTTTTGTGCTTCAGAGAACACCATTAGGAAAGGATACGTGGGGGGCGCCTGGCTGGCTCAGTTGGTTGAGTGTCAGGTTTTGTGAGATAAAGCCTCGAATCGAGCTCTGTGCTGACGGTGCAGAGCCTGCTTGGGATTCTCTCCCTCTCTCTCTGCCCCTCCCCTGCTTGCTCACATTCTCTGTCAAAATAAATAAATAAACATTAGAAAAAAAATCACATCTTTACTGCATGCTTCCCTATATCTTCCTAGTGTTTGGTTTTATCGGTTTTATCTTTGTTTTTTGCTGCCTAAGGTTCTGCTGTTCTCCCTAATACTTTTTTTTTTTTTTTTCTGTTCTGCTTTATGGCATGCTTTTAAATCTGACCTGTCCTCAGCAATATGTAATTTTCTCTCCCTTCTTTCATCCTCTGAGTGTATGTCTATACATAACATTTCTGGGGTGCTTTTTTTTTTTTTGAGTGTAGTTGACACACTGACATACTTTTTAAAAGGCATAGGAAAAGGAGAGAATTTGATACTAGAAAATGGTTTACTTCTCAGGGCATACTGAGAATACAGTTGTTGGTTAAGAGCACATCTTCCTAATATGGGTTCTGCACAGTTGATGAAAATAGTATTGTAAATCATGTCAAACATACAGCCCATTAGAGCTAATTTATTTAAACATGGTTAGCAAGGAAGGAAGTGCAACCACTGTCATCTTTATGAAAGTAGGAAATGGAAAGATTTGCAGTTGTTTTGGGTGTATGTGAGCAGTATGTATTCAAAATAGGAGACTTTAAATTTTTGTTAATTCTTAGGACTACTGAATGTGGAAGTTGGAGATGTGATTATACAGGTTCTCATGGAAATATAAAATATAAGAAACATAATAAGCATTGTATTTTGTAAAATGTAAGCTTAATTTAACCATTCTAGGTTTTAATATTCTCCTGAGATTTAGTTTGTGTTTAACATCTACCTTTCATGTTCTGCCAGGTCTTCCAATTTTGCCTCATATATGCGTATTTTCTTTCCTTCTTTCCATCTTTCTTTTTTAACGTTTGTTTATTCTTGAGACAGAGAGTGAGTGGGGGAGGGGCAAAGAGAGAGGGCCACAGAATCTGAAGAAGTCTCCAGAGTCAAGCTGTCGGCACAGAGCCAGACGTGGGGTTCAAACTCAGAAACCTTGAGATCATGACCTGAACTGAAGTCAGACGCTCAACTGACTGAGCCACCCAGGCGCCCCCCATATTTTCATTTTATACTTAGCCTCAATTTCTAGATGTACCTTTTATTCTTTCCGTAGATTCTGTTAATGATTTATTCATTTTGTGAATCTCATCTAGATATTTGCAGGATTGACGTCTTTAACTGTTAATTCTTTCCTCTTGCCTACCTGCCTACCTTCCCTCATGCCTCCCTACCTCCTTCCCTACCTCCCTCTGCTGCTGCTTTGCTCCTCCCCTGCCTTTCCCTCTTCATTTCTTTGTCTTCTAGCCAGCAATGGAGCCATTCTCTCCTTTGCCTATAATCTTTCTAATGTATACATAACTATTGGTATTCTTCTGTACCGTGATTACAGTAAAAATCAAGATTTTGGTTGAAATTCCCAGTTCCCATGTCTTTTGTTCCCTTGGTTATCTACCTTTCTCAACCAGTTATTTTTTCTAACACTTTATTGTACACATTTTGAAACATACAGAAAAGTTGAAGAGAGTTCTACTGTGAACACTCATGTACTTACTACCTGGATTCCACTACTGATATTTGATTATACTTTATCTCCTACTATCCTTTATCCATTCCTCTATTTATTGTTACATCTTTTTTTGGGAGGGTGGATGCATTTCAAAATAAGCAGCAGATATCACTCGCTTCAACCCTAAATATTTACCATGTGTCTTATTAACTAGAGTTTAGTGTTTGTTGAGAGGAATTTTTCTTTTGAGGTAAAATTTACATTGAAAGATCTTAAGTGAACCGTCATTAAATGACCTCTATGTTCTAAGTCGTTTGTGTTCTCATAAGGGCACTAACTCCCATCATAAGGCCATACTTCTAAAACTTGTGTATTCATTTGGATTTTCAAAAATAAGACTTTGAATACCACAAAACACCTTAAAATTTTTTTCTTTAAAAATTTTTTTATTACATAAAAGTGCTACATAGTATAATGATTATAATTTAAGGTGTTTCTATTTTTTCTAGATTGTTCCATGCTTCAGCAAATATTCTTAACATTGTTAATGATACCACATAATGCATGCTGGAGGAAATAACTTGAGGGTGTTTTTGTTTAGTTAAGCGTATGAACATGTAAAGAAAGGCAAGGATTGCCCCTTTGTCTACTTCATAAGCTAAATGTGTAAAGAGATAGTTAATTTAAGACGCTTGAAACATTTATGGAGTGCTTTATGAGTTTCTTGAGTGTTCGCATTTGTCTGAACTCACTTGAGCCTCCCATTCACCGTGTTGGATAGGTGGATGGTTGATCTGTCTGTGCCGTGAGTGAAGAAACCAAGGCTCAGGCACGGGAAAGGGCAGGGTAGCCGTTGAACTCAGATCCTCTCCCTTTAAATTTAGTCCAGTAGCAACAGCTGTGCTCACATTCGTCTTTAGTTCAAGTGCCGTTCCAGCTGCTGGGATTTGCTGAATAACTAGCAAATGTTTTACTGCGCAGACTGGCGTTAACTGTAGTGAGGACCCTGACACAAAGACCTATGCCAATATTTTGAGTTCCCCAGGATGAAGTACTCAGATATAAAGGAACTGCAACTATTGGGATCCAGACAGAACTCTCTAAGTGGGCTATATTTAGAATGTGACGTACTGACACTACATCCCCGTTCTGTTCGCACAAAAGTGAACAGTATCATGATTTAAGTGTCACTTAATGTGGCATAATGCCTATTTTTCAGAAATCGATTGCATGTGAAGCTCATCGGAGAAGAGAAAGCCTTGTTGATCTGTTTTGGAAGGTTTAGGTTTCACAACATCCTTGAAGGTACTTCCCTACTTTCCCTTAGGTAGCAGATCCTTAATGACAAAAGCAGCTGGAGAAAATCAGCTTCACTTTGGGTAACGGACTTGACAGAAATGTGGGCAGTTTTGGTTTTGGCGGTGGATGTAAAGGTTTAGCTCTTGGTTTGGTTGATACCATTAAGGAAAAGCTGGAAGAGATGAATATGGCTCCTGAAGAATGTGGACTTGAGGAAACCTTGCGATAGAAATTTACTGAAAGTCCTTCAGGATCAGAAACTGGAAATAGTCTATTTGAGATCACCTTTTGAGTCTGTATCCTTATTTTTGTCATTTTGAAGATAGATTGCATAGGAGCTGAAAAGCTTTACCCTTTCTAGTATTAGTGAGGATGTCTGCCTACAGAGTACAAATCGTGTAATTCTTTCAAAAACGTTAGATTGCTTTTTGACATAGGTAATGGTTGATCTGCCTCATGTGCACCTGAAAATGGTGATAGGACCTGACCAATGAGTCATTGAAACTAGATACTCCCTACAGATAAGACAAGAAGGACAAGGAAGACCAGAAGTTGTTCCCATTTCCCGCTTATCCTGTGTTTCTTTTTTCTTGTCATCTTTCTCGCCGGGCTGGCTAGCCCGGAGCCTGTTGGGACAGTTTCGTTTGGAGCATTTTTAAGAAAAGATAATTCTTTTTTTTTTAATTTTTTTTTCAACGTTTATTTATTTTTGGGACAGAGAGAGACAGAGCATGAACGGGGGAGGGGCAGAGAGAGAGGGAGACACAGAATCGGAAACAGGCTCCAGGCTCCCAGCCATCAGCCCAGAGCCTGACGCGGGGCTCGAACTCACGGACCGCGAGATCGTGACCTGGCTGAAGTCGGACGCTTAACCGACTGCGCCACCCAGGCGCCCCAAGAAAAGATAATTCTTTATGTAAATCTGTGTGCTAGGAATATCCTGACAGGTCTGAGGTCTAGGGCAGTGTTTGTTGAGAAAGAAGGAAATGGGTTATGGAAAAAGAGGAAAAAGAAATACATTCAAAAGAGTGTCTCCAGCAGTGGCTTCAGATAGTGTGTGTCAGCTGTGTGGTGTATGGGGCCTAACTTGGGTGTGATCCACTTTGGGGCCACTTTCTTCTTTGAGCCTTGGACCTGAGTGTTCTTATTACTTTTTTTAAGTGCATCTCTCCCTGATGTTGTTGGAATGCTAGAGAATCAAAAAGAAGAAGAAAAAGTGCAGCCATAATTCTTTTCCTTCTAATGAAACCGCTGTTAAACTTTTGATAAAATCTTAATTTCTTCTGTAATTATTTTTATGTTCCTGGAATTAGAAAATGCCTGCTGTTGTCTCCTGTTTCTGTGAATTGTCTTTGAATGTGCCCTTGGAAAGCTAGCTGAAGGACAGATACTGGGTGATATCACTGTGCATCGGTTAAATTGTCACTCCTGTCTTTGAAAAGCGTTACCTGCTGCTTTTTTTTCTCAGTAGGTGACTAGTATTTGTGCATTGTTACTATTAAGGTGTATGGTCTTTAAAATGATGCTGAGCATGGGGATGATGGGAGACTTCTGAAAAACCAGCACCGAGCTTTTCAGAAATTGTCTCGATTTGTGGCTGGGACTTATCAGCTGCTGGTTTCAGGCCTACATTCTTTCTCTTTGTTTCCATTGCTTATCGTGCCCAGATAGATTTTCTGTGGCAGGGTAATGAATTATCATCCGTCTTCATTTTGATTGACAAACATAGCATGCTAGCTATGTGGGAATAAGAAATGGTGTCAGATAAGAGGGGAATGGCCTGAATTTTCATTGGAGAAGACTTTTTTTAGAAGAGTGAATTGATGAAGTTCTATTTTAGTTTGCCTGAACCAAGTAAATTCCAACACATTAAAGTCACTTGGAGTTTTATATAGTTTATTCTACTGGGACAGACTTACATGAGAATTCCTTTGTGACTCACGGTGTAATGAAATTTTGTCAGTTTATTTTGTTAAAGCTAGGAAAAAAATTTTTTTAAGTTAATGAGTATTTTACTAAATGAGCCGTACTTCTCAGGAATGTGTATAGGAGAGAGGGAGGTCATGCAAATGGGGATGCTTTTTCTCATGAGAATCTTTAATTTCAAATACCATGTGTTTGGAAGGTTAGATGATCTTTATTATCCTTATTATTTAATCCTGGCAGATGAATTTTTCTTCTCTCTTTTGTAAAAATAGGTCTCTTTCATAATAACCACAATAATAATAGATCCACAGATACATTCTTAATCATTGGCCTGAGTCATTTTAATTTGTCACTGTATCTTTGGCACTTTCCACAGTACCTGGCAGTGACAGGCACTCAGATATTTGTTGTGTGGACAGTGTTAGTTATTGTTAATTGCAGAATAATAAGCCTTCATTTGTTCTTTTACGTGGTAATAGTTTAATTGGAATTGTTTCTTAAATTACATTAAACAGCCAACTTACCTTTGTAAGTTTAAAGTTCTATACTAAAATTTCTTGATATGTTCTTTCAGAGCTTTAGACTGAATGACTTTTCTGAAAATTTTTTTTTTTGCTCTGGAATGGGTGTACTGTATACTGATAAGAATTACTACTGACCGCAGTTTTCTGAGGCTAATATTACCACACACTCTAGTAGGTTGCCGTGAATAGTATGGTAAAAAAGTATAAATTTAAGTATTCTAAAATTTATTGGCATAATTTGATAGTGGGAAAAAGTATTTGGTGACTAATTTACATGTAAATTAAATACAGAAATATAACTTCACATTTCTAAAAGTAAATGTATAAAGGAGCTTTAAAGTGATACAAAGAGAAACATCCTAAGTTATTCTGTGTCTGTTTATTTCAGGGCTGAAAACAGTGAAATCACGTTTCACAGTTAAGGAACTGTTAAGAAGACAACATGGGGACGCCTGGTTCTGGAAGGAAAAGGACGCCTGTAAAAGACCGATTTTCTGCAGAAGATGAAGCTTTGAGTAACATTGCCAGAGAGGTGTGTCTGGAAAACCCCCTCCCAACACTGAGTCTCTGTAAAAGCCGGGGGGTGGGGGGTAGATCTCGGTAGACTTTCTCGTTAACTGAGCTAATTTCAGAATGCTTACTGTGAGATGTTGTATGTGGCCTCGAAATGATGTGTTGGAGAGAAATACAGTTACCATCTCTTTATTTGGCTGTTCCTCTTACCTGAAATTAGTTTTTCCTTTTATTTGTTGCGGATTACTTTGAGGTACCTGTTGGAATGTTTTGAAATTTGTAATTAACCTTCAGTATTGAAACTTAACGATAATTAGAATGTGGCAAATCTGACAGCTGTATCATAGAAACGCTCATGGGCTGTACCGTTAACATATTCCAGGAGGCACTGTATAAATGTTGACGGAAGCAATCCTTATTTGGTGTCTGCTCAGATTCAGTTGCTTTAGCCGGGTTTTGAAATACTGCGTTGGAATTTTTATGTTTAACTTTTAGCTAGTACCAGAGCTTCTGCAGCATTTTTGTTTTGGTTTGTTGACAATTTAGGAGAAAGAAACAAATGGAAAGGGCTGTCACCTTTGAATCACTGGCAGCATTTCCTGTTGCATATTGGAAATTTAAGATAACTCCCAGCTGTGATTTCTTAGTGAGGTGCCAACTTTGTTTCAGACTCTGACTCTGTCTGCAGCTGCAGACCTGACGGTAAACTAATCTGGCACGAGAATTGGGTACAGCATTATTAAATTATATTCTTTTCGTGAGGATTAGGCCCTCACCACTTCCTCTTTGTTATTCTTAGTAAATAGCTCATTTAGGGCTAGTGCTGTTTCCTTTTGACATATTATACGGTCTCTTTTTGATCCAGCTCTTTGTTAACTTTTTCCTCTGGTCAGCTACTCAGTTAGCTTTTGAATGAGAAGTCAAATTCTGTAGAACGATGTTTGAGGCAAAGACAAAAGTGATCTAAAAACGGTTGACAAAATTGTGATATTTAAAAACACTCAAGTGAGGGGCGCCTGGGTAGCTCAGTCGTTAAGCATCTGACTTCAGTTCAGGTCATGATCTCACAGTTCGTGAGTTCAAGCCCCACATCAGGTGAGCCTGAGCCCCAAACTGGGTGAGCCCTGCTTCTCTCTCTCTCTGTCTCTCTCTCTGTCTCTCTCCCTCTCTCCTCTTTTCTGCCCCTCATTCACTTGCGCCCCCTCTCTTTCTCTCTCAAAAAAATCAAGTGAGCTATTTTCAGATAAAAGGGTAAAAGATACTTGAAAATGGAATGAAAAGGAGTTATAGCGATGTTAAGTATTTGCAAAAATGAGGCATTTTGGGAGCCACATAGTTTTAGTTGAAAACTGAAACTACTCAAAATGTTTACCTCCCAAATTGGAGAGATTTATCCAGATTTCTATAAGGAAAGCAAATGTGAGCACCTTCTAGGCTTGTCTGTATTTTACTAAATGTTTCAACTCTTTTTTTTTGGATGTGACACTTCATTTGCAAAGTGGGTGCCTTTAAACATTTAACACTTGCGTACTTACTATGTGACAAATACTATTGTAAGCATTCAAACTGCATTAATTCATTTAATCTTCACAAAATTCTGAGATTGGTTTTATTATTATCTCCATCTTAACAGATAAAGAAACCATCTCACAGAAGAGTTAAATATTTTTCCTCAGGTCACATAGGCAGGAAATAGCAGAGCTTGGGTTCAAACACATGAAGTCTGGTTCCAAGGTCTGAGCATTCAAACACTTGCTATGCTATACTGTTACTCAATATTCTCCAACTCCCCCAGTTTGTTTTCTGTAACTTTTCATGATTTTGAAAGTACTTGCACATCTTGATTCTCATAATAACTTTGTGTGTTAGGTAGGATAGGTATTGTTATTAGCCTTATTTACAGACAAGGAAACGGACGAAGCTGAGATGAATGTCTAAAAGGTATGAGACCTGGGGCTCAAATTCAGCTCTGTAAAGCCATTGTTCATTCTACTGTACCGTACTCTTCCAGAATAGGCAGGCTTTGGAGAGTTGTAAGTGTGGCTTTTAATTCTGGCCCTGCTAGTTGCTGGTTGAGTAATTTTGTTAAGTAGCTACTGTGGATTTCAGTTCCCTCATCTGTAAAATGGGAACAGTATTGTCTTCCTGTATTATAAGGCTGTTGTGGCGATTAAAGGAAATAAAGCATGTAAACCTTTAGCATAGTGTTAGGCTTGCAGTGGCTATTTTGTTGCTTATTAATGTCATAATTGAAAGTGAGAATACAGGTAAAAGAGTCTTTTTTTTGTAAAAAAAAAATGTAGTAAGATAGGTGTTCTAAAACATTTTTGATTGCCAGACTCAGGGAGATTTTTCAGCGTTCAGATTCCCAGGCCTTACCTGTGCTTGCGAATCTGAATCTGTGGGGGTTGAGCTCAGAAACCTGTGTTTAAGTGTGTGTGCACCTATGGGTATGCACAAACACCTACACACACACTTCCTCCCAGAGGATTTTGATGGCCAGTCAGGTTTGGGGACCATGAACCAAAATACACTTGGATGGTCAGTTTTTTATACTTCCAGGTTGTTTTCCTCCCTGTATATTATTATTTTGCTATGCAATAACAAATTTAATCCGATTATTAAATGATAAGTTATAGTATAATAATAAAAGTTATTACTATAAAAGGGTTTAAAAGGCCAGTATTTCTAGTTATGTTTCTGTTTTCAGAGCTCTCAATATGAATATACCATCTCCAATAATCTGGTCAAAAAGCTGATCTTAGCCTTCAACGTGAAAGGGACAGTTTTTACTAAATTGACGACTTTTATTTGCATGGGTGCCCAATGTGTGATGTAGTGGTTTGAAAACTTTAGAAGTTCGGCAGTTTTAACAATTCTTTCATATATTCCTTGTGGTTATTTTTCTTTCCTTTACAGTTTTCATAGCCAATTCTTAATTGTCCATTCATATATTGCTTGGTTGACACTCGCAGATAGTCCTTAATCCTTATTTTCTCCTTTCACACACACACACACACACACACACACAACATGCCTGAAGTTAGGAAGAAACAAAAATGAAAGAGCAAAATGTCCTCTTTTTTAAAGAGGACAATAGCTTAATCCTTTTTTTTATAGTTAAATTTTAAGTGTTTAATTTTTCTTTTCTCACTTCAAATTGCTTTTTGCAGTAGACAGGGAATGCCATAAATACAGAAAAATAATCTCTTTTTCCTCCTGCTTACTATTTGCTCAGGTTTCTTTGCTCCTCAGTTGATCCCAAGTCAGGGAACTGGGGAGAATGAGGAGGAAAAGAAACAAAAGGCATAAATATATTCTGCAGACTGGATAGTTTGCCTGCTAAATATGGAACTGAGTACATTGTGGTAAAACACACACAAAACCTACCATCTTAACCATTTTTAAAATGTAGGATTCTGTGGCTTTAAGTACATTCACATTGTTGTGTAACCATTATCACCACCCATCTACAGGGGTCGAAGTCTTTGTTTTGTAAGACCTGTGTACATTCTAAGAAGGACATTTAGAAGTTTGAAGATTGCTCTGGGAAGGCAGGAATGTGGATGGATTTAGAAGTCCCACCATGTAGTAGGCATGTGACTGCTGCTCTGCCGCTGGGGGCGGGGCGGGGGGGGGGGTTGGTCTGTCACAGCTCTCAGAAGAGCTCAGAGGAGCTGAGTCAGAAGGGGTCACCAGCAAGTCCTCTAGGGCGTCAGAAGACCAATGCGGATTCTTTCCTTTCTTGCTTGTTTGGCTTTGATTGTTCCAGAGGTTTGGGGGAAATGCAGTTGAAGCATGGACTTTAAGTGAAAATTACCTAACAGCACAGAGTGTATCAAATTGGGAAGCCTGAGGCCGCTGGCTCTCCAAAGGAAAAAGATGAGGGTTGGGCAAAAGCTACTTATGCTGCCTTACTTGCAGTAAGTTTGGTGAATGTTATGGTGAGTGTTCCCAGAAGAAGTTAAGCCTTTGAAGGGATAGCAAACAGTCTTTTTTTTTTTTTTTTTAATTTTTTTTTTTCCAACGTTTATTTATTTTTGGGACAGAGAGAGACAGAGCATGAACGGGGGAGGGGCAGAGAGAGAGGGAGACACAGAATCGGAAACAGGCTCCAGGCTCTGAGCCATCAGCCCAGAGCCTGACGCGGGGCTCGAACTCCCGGACCGCGAGATCGTGACCTGGCTGAAGTCGGACGCTTAACCGACTGTGCCACCCAGGCGCCCCGCAAACAGTCTTTTTAAGGTATCAAGAAGCCTGGAATATTACTAATCTCCTTGTTTTGGAGCTGAAAATACGAAGAAAACATGTTTCATGCACATCTCTCCAAATGGAAGTTATCAGAACATTGCTTAATTTCGGATCTTATGATCTGAGAGTCCTTCCAGCTCTAAAATTCTGTGATTTCCCTTGAGATCCAGGACCCAAAAAGATTCATGCTCTTAATGGACAGTTCTCTTAAATCTAAAAGATCAGTGACGAGCATAGAAATTGATTTTATAGGAGCTGGAGTTGGGGTCTAGCAAATGGAGTGTTCAGAGACTTGTTGAGCAGATGTACATGTGGACGTGTTTGGAGCATATACCTACTTGTGATAACGAAGGAAGGTTTTATTTCTTTTCAACATTTGTGGCTGCTAGAGCTTTCAGATTTCATTTTTTAAAAATAGCTTTATTAAGATATAATTCACCCATTTGAAATGTTTTTGGTATGGTTTTGAAATGGTTTTTGGTATTTTACAACATTATTTTTTAAAAGTTGTGATTATAATATATATAACAAAATTTGCCATTTTAACCATTTTAAGACTACAATTCAGTGGCATTCATTGCATTTACAATGTTGTGTAGCCATCACCACTGTCTGTTTCCAAAACCTTTTCATCACCCCAGATGTTAATTCTGTAGCCATTAAGAAAGAACTCCTCATTCCCCTTCTTCCAGCCCCTGGTAACCTTTAATCTATTTTAGGTCTCTAGGAGTTTGCTTAATTCTGGATATTTCATATAAGTAGAATTATATAGTATTTATCCTTTTGTATTTGCCTTTTTTTCACTTAGCGTAAGGATTTCAAGATTCATCCATGTTGTAACATGTGTCAGAACTTCATTCCTTCCCCCTCCTTTAAATTACTTCACTGCTTTGTTATGGCTGAATAATTTTCCACTGTTTGATATATTACATTTTGTTTATCCATTTATCTGTTGATGGTCAGTGGTTGGATTGTATTTTGCTGCCTACAGAAGTAATAGTCATCCAGGCATCTAGTGTGAGAATCAGAAGCTTGTGGGTTTTGATTATGGATTAGCAGCCTGAATGGAAGGATATAAAGGGAAGAATTGTGCTTATAGTTTAAAAGATACTGTCCAGTGTTATTGTTTTGTATTAAAAAAATTTTTTTAATGCTTTTGCTTGCTTTTTTTTTTTTTGAGAGAGAGAGAGAGGGAGACACAGAATCTGAATCAGGTTCTAGGCTCTGAGCTGTCAGCACAGAGACCGATGTGGGGCTCGAACTCACGGACTATGAGATCATGACCTGAGTGGAAGTCCAATGCTTAACCAACAGAGCCACCCAGGTGCCCCTGTTTTCTATTTTTAAAGTTTGTTTGTTCGTTTGTTTATTTATTTATTTATTTATTTATTTATTTATTTATGGGGGGGGTGGAATATGAGTGGGGGAGGGGCAGAGAGAGAGAATCCCAGGCAGGCTCCATGCTGTCAGCACACAGAGCCTGATGCAGGCAGGGCTCACACACCATGAGATCATGACCTGAGCCGAAGTCAGATGCTGAACCAGCTGAGCCTCCCAGGCACCCTTCCTCATCTGGTGTTATTGTTTTGTGGAATGCTAACTATAATAGGTTGGTAGAGCTAATGGTCCTGTGGTTACCTCACTATTTTACTTGAGTAACATACTCATTTTTAGGATAAATTAAGGATGAAAAACTTTTGACAAGGATAGCAGCTTTTGAAGATGCAGATATTGTGAATTACCATAATCACAATATTTATGGGTGTTAATACCATCTTTCATTTAAGAATAGAGTTGAAAAAAACTGCACAGATGTTGAATGTCATCCATTCAGTATGCACATCTGTTCTCTGCAAGCACATGTGTCAGGTATGAGGGATGTGGGGTAGACACGTCTAACAAGGTCATTGCCCTCGTGGTGCTTAGATTCTACAGGGGAAACTACATAACGGACTAGCTCAACTTTCAGTTCCTTTTTTTTCTTCAAAATTAGTATCTACATTTTACACGGTAATTTCTTTTTTTGTCTTGCAAGTTGTGATTGTCAGTGCTGATCAGCGGCATTCTTAGAATCAAGGAAATACGGTAATCTGTTTGCAACTGTGTTAAGTGCTTTGAATAAAAAGTAAATGCTTTTATTAAATAGTGTGTGGCAGTGGGGCTTGACATGTTTGGGGGCTTTGGGAAGGCTTCCCTGAGGAAGTGCCCTTTCAACTGAGTTCTGAAGAATGAGCGGAATTACTGAGGGGAAAGAGAGTTGCCAGATGTAGGTAAGAGCTTTCCAGTCAGAGGGAAGAATGTGTGACAAGCTTTTGAGACTAAGAGAGTATGGAGAATTGGAAGAATAATAACAACAGCTAATATTTACTGATTCCTGAGCTTGTATTATGTACCAGTCACTGTCCTAAGTTCTTTAAAGGGATTTAGTCCTCATGACGACGCCGTGAGGTGGTCTGCTGTTCTCATTGTATCCATGGTGAATGCAAGGTGTGGAGAAGTGAGTAACTTGCTCAAGGTCGCGTAGCTAGAAAGGGTAGGACTGAAATTTGCATGGGGGCTCCTACACCCTGAAAGTATTATGCCTTCCGTGAGATCACTAACGCCAACATGCACGGCAAGGAGGAGCGGAGTCGGAGAGGTAGGCAGGAGCCAGATCATGTAAGCCAGTGGTTCTCAACCAAGGGTGATTTCGTCTCCCGGAGGACATTTGGCAACGTGTGGAGGTATTTTGGAGATAACAGGAGGAGGGGCGTGCTACCAGAGCTTGTGGCTAGAGACCAGAGTTGCCCCTAAACATCTTGCTGTGCACAGGATACCCTTCACAACAAAGAATTATCTGGCCCAAACGTCAGTAGGGCCAAGGCTGAGAACCCTGAGGCAGGTTCTTTTAGACTGTATTTAGGATTTGGGTCTGTGTCCTAAGAACAGTGGAAAACCATTGAAAGGTTTTGTGTAGGGGCATGACGTGATCAGATCTGTGCCTTGAAAGGATGACTTTAGTGCAGGTTGGAGATTATATCAAAAAGGACATTAGTGGATGTGGGGAGATGAGTCGTGAGACTTTCAGAGGCAGTGGGGGCCTGGCCCAGAGGTATGACGCTGGGCATGTTGAGAGGTGGTTGGGACGGAGAAGTAAGTAGTCGATGCTTGGTGAGTGGCTGTGTTTGGGTAGCAGAGAGGGAAAGGTTTGGATTGTGCATCATCTGGGTGGTGGTAGGGAACATTCAAGTGGGGAGGAGGCTTGGAGAGGGAGGATCACGGATTTGTGTGTATTATATTTAAGGTGTCCGGGAGGCATCTAAGTGGAGATGATGAAGAGGCAGTTTGTGGATATGGATCAAGAGTTCCAAGGAGAGGTCTGGGCTGTAGATAAAAATTGAGACTTATGAGCATGTAGAACGTAATTGAAATTGTGAGTATTGGTGAGATTGTCTAGGGAGGAAGTATAGAGTTGAAAGTAATCATTCCTCAGGTTGAGTCCTAAAGCACTCCAAGGATTTCCAGGTCAAGTCTCAAGTCTTAATTCTGACACTTTTTTGATCATCCTTTTGTGTTTGGTTCACATTGTTCTGTGCAAATCCGATTTGTCTGAAAAGCTGACTTCATAGGAAGCAGAGTCATTCTTGTTTAAAATATTTTTGGGGCACCTGGGTGGCTCAGTTGGTTAAGCACCCAATTTTGGCTCGGGTCATGATCTCGCGGCCTGTGGGTTCAAGCCCCGTGTTGGGCTCTGTGCTGACAGCTCAGAGCCTGGAGCCTGCTTCAGATTCTGTGTCTCCCTCTCTCTCTGCTCCCCCGCTCACACTCTGTGTCTCTCTCAAAAATGAATGAACGTTAGAAAAAAAATTTTTAAGTACTTTCGAGTGTTCTCAACAGTGGTCTTCAAAAATTTATAAAAGGTTATGAAATGTGAGTTAATTTTTCAGAGTTTTGGAGAGTGACTATATTTTTATTTTTACTCAGTTAAAAAAAATTCTCCCCCTGTACTTACTGTTTTTATTAGACAAATCCTTTGAAAGAGCAAATCTAAGTTGTTTTTAGTCATTTAGAATTCCTTCCAGTGGCATTAATACATGAATGCAACCAGCGTCCATTGAGTTCTGAACGCTCATTTTTTTTCCCATTTACCCCTGGAACTGAGTCAGAGTTCTGGCTCTGTAATGGCCAGCGTCACTCTGAGTATCTTCCTGTTCTTGATTTGTTCTTCTAACCAAAATTAACAAGATTTAGTTTTGTGTCAGTGTGATTGAAATATATTTGGTATAGCATTCATTGTCATAATCTTTACCATTCCTGTGACTTACAGGAATTTGGAGAAAAAAGTTCAAACAGCACAGTATCAGTAACCTAAATATGAAGACGTTACTGGCAACACCCTTTCTTTTTCTCCCAAAGTATTTCTACTGTGATTCGTAATTTCCCTTTGGTTAGACGTGTCACTGCAGATCCAAAGTTTCAGTTCTCCTGAGTGATCTCTCTGTTAGGTTATATTCAGACCTCAGTAGTAAAGTCTGTAATCTTAAATTTCCTCTCTCGTTACAAAAGAATATTTTGCCATCAAAAGGTCTCAATAAAAGGAGCATATAGTCGTTCGACATTAGAAGAAAATGGCTTAAAAATCCCTAGATTTTATCGAATACGTGTAGCTGTTTGTGCTCAGAAAAACTTATACAGTTGGTCTTCAACTACCAAAACCTTTATAGAAAGTAGTTAACCATAATTACGTTGTAAGATTTAATTAAGAAAAAATGGTACCTGAGATTTTCTACTAAAGGGAAGTTGCGAAGAAATCGAGTAATGATTTTTATTTGTTGGTCTGGAAACCATAGCAACACAATAAATATTATGTCTCAATTTGTCTTTCACGGTTCTTTTGGCATGAGTGTCATGGAAAAATAAACAAAATTAAACACAGTAAACTCTGAGTCTTAGCTACCTGAATTAGTCATTTTCCTTGAATGTTTCACTTTCTAGAATTTTGTATTTCAGGTTCTTGAAATTAAAGCGTAGTCTGTAAAGATCCAGATCGTATTTTGTCTTTTCTTCTTATGCCAGTTACATGGGTTTTATCTAATGGATATACACGCAGGCTGGCAACTCCACACTTGGCTTCATTAAATGCATTTCTGTCAAATTACAAAGTTTTAATTTGCCTCCCTTGAAAAGTGTTACATGAGCACAGTAGGACAAAAGTTTTAAAACTAGAGGTTTCTCTTTTTTTTTTAAGACATTGAAGTGTGTGTTTTCATGCACTACTCTTTGAAAATATTAAATGCAGGAAGGTTTTGATAATAGTATAATGTTTGGTGATAATTGTTTCAGATTAAAAAAAGATGAGAAAGAAGGGAGAAAGAAGACATTATAAACCAAGTCTAGGGTCCTTTGTTTCACTCCCTAGGCCTATCTTCCCCTACCCCTCTCACCCAACAGGGAACTACTGTAATAAAATCATAAGATACCCTTCCTGTCTATGTTCTAAAAGTTCTAATACATAGCTCCGTGAACAGTATTGTTTTATGGGTTTTTCTGTATTGTTTTCTAAGTGCTCTACAGGCGTGCGGGTGTGAAACAACTAGAACCATATGGGAAGCCGCCAGGGTGATAACTCAGTATGGCTGGGGAGAGGTTGGGGAATGGGAGAAGATGCTAGAGAGACCGTAGGGACCAATCGTGAAGGGATTTGTGCGCCGCGGAGTTTAAATTTGGTTTTGCAAGCTGTGGAGGAGCCACTGAAGGGTGAAACCCTTTTCAGATTTGATTTGTAGCATAACGGGTTTAGCTACCGTGTGGAGAATGACTGGTAGGAGGCAGAAATCTAGCCGGGGAGCTGCTGTAGTCATCTTCGCCGGAGATGCCAAGAGCCTGAGTTAAGGCAGTGATAGTGGGAATGGGGAGGACAGTTTGGATGGAAGGAATAGTAAAGAGAGAGAGTCTTGATGGGAGCTACCTAGTTGAGGTTGAATGACCTAATGTATGTGTGGGGGGGGGGCATAAAAAAAGAAAGAGGGGCATTGTGTTGATTCTTCACCTCAGGTTTTGGGTGACTGGAACAGAAAGAGGAAGAGCAAGCTGAAAGGAAGGGCTACAGATTCAGTTTGTAATATGTTGAGTCTCAGGTTCCAGTGGGACAGCCCAAGTAGCTAATCGCCAGTTGGATCAGGACAGTGGGAGAAAAGTCTGAGGTGGACAGAAGATTTACGGGTCATCAGTGTCACCTGGGGTGGGGTGGGGGGCTGTGGAGCCTAGAGTAAAAAGAGGGAGTTAAGCCTGGAAGCTTTGGTTGCATTAAAATTTAAGGAGCTCGTAGAGAAAAATGAGCTCATGATAAGTTCTGAGGAGGAGAGATCAGAGAGTCATGAGGAAAACTGGGAGGTTAGTATTGCAGAAAGCCACGAGCTGAGAGTTTTAAGAAGGAATTGAGTGGTGAGGGATGTTGGAAGTGCAGAACTGACAAGCGAGGGAAGCGTAGAAAAATCCTATTGGGCTTGGTAGTTAGAGGTCATTAGTGACTGACTTGCAGGAAAATGATTGGGGCAGAAGCCAGAACGCAGTCATGTGGAGAGAGTGAGAAACGAGGAGGAGGTGTGAGAAAAGTCGGCTGTAAAGACAAGATAAGGCAGAATCGAACCAGGATGGGATTGTTTGTTCATTATTTGTTTTTGAAAGATGGGAGGGAGTTTGAACCTACCTAATGAGAAGAACAAGCCAATAAGAGTGAAGACAGAGAAGAGAGATCACATGGTTGAGGCAAGATCCCTGGGGAAGATGGGGTTCACATCATAGCATGGAGAGGGTGTGTGTGTGTGTGTGTGTGTGTGTGTGTGTGTGTCTCGGGAGGGGTATATTTATATTTATATTAAGTTATATAGCTTATAATTAATTTTCTTGCCTTTGAATCTTAGGATGATGGATTCAAGCTATTTTTCTAAGTAAACATAACTCCCTCCCTCCCCCCCCAAATAGTCCCAAATGAAATTTGACTTGTGAATTGTATTCCAAGGAAACAGTGAGCACTCTGCAGTGAATCGGATGGATCCTGCCTTACTTGTCAACCCACTGGACGGATGGAAGATTTATGATAGGATTGGTTTCAGTTGAGTTTCTTATCTGGAGTGCCACTGGGAGCCACAGTAGTTTTATTTTAGCCTGTTCTCCTGCGTTTATTTTACCAAAGGAGCAACAGAATCCAAATTTGTGTAAGGATAATTTTGAGCATTGGATACCACAAAATATATTATGGCTAATCATATTTTATGTGGGGATGTTTTATCTCACTTGTTCCTTGGTGTTGCAGACAGATTATTTGAACAGTGTGTAGTATGGAATAGCAAGGATGGGGGGAGAGTGGGGATGGAGACAGTGAAGTTAGAATTAGGAAATGAAGTATTCTGGCTGAAAGTGGTAAGAGCCTGCTTGGGAGAGGGGGAGTCTTTTGGAATGGAAAGCAAAGGTGGGAACCAAGGGATATTATAAAGGAAGATTTGGTTAGGAAGTGGGAGGCCCTGAGACCTTTGGTCTTGAACAAGTGTGGCAAAGGTTCCATTTCTAGAGATTGGAAGATAGGGGAACAGAGCCTCTTCACTGGGGGAAGATGAGGCCTCTGTGGAAGATGGTTGATGTTTTGAGGAATTGCTAAACTGTTTTGAATAGTGGCTGCGCCGTTTACCTTTCCAGTGTTTAAGGGTGCTGATTTCTCCGCATCTTTGCCAACACTAGTTAGTTATTTTTAATTTTACACATCCTAGTGGGTGTGAAATATCTCAGTGTGGTTTTGATTTGCATTTCCCTAATGGCTAATGATGTTGAGTATCTCTTCATGTGCTTATTGGCCATTTGTGTATCTTCTTTACAGACATACCTAGTCAAATCCTTTGCCCATTTTATTTAAACATTTTTTTTTTTTTTTTTTACATTTATTTGTTTTCTGAGAGACATAGAGAGACAGAGCACAAGTTGGGGAGGGACAGAGAGAGAAGGAGACACAGAATCCGAAGCAGGCTTCAGGCTCCGAGCTGTCAGCACAGAGCCCGACGCGGGGCTGGAACCCACCAACCGTGAGATCATGACCTGAGCCGAAGTTGGACACTTAACCGACTGAGCCACTCAGGCGCCCCCCTTTGCCCATTTTAAAATGGAGTTATGTATCTTTTTATTGAATCTCATCTTCTTTCTTTCTTTCTTTCTTTCTTTCTTTCTTTCTTTCTTTCTTTCTTTCTCTTTCTTTCTTTCTTTCTTTCCTTCTCCTGCTCCTTCTCCTTCTCCTGCCAAGTTTTAATCTAAATTTCCAACTTCCTTGATGTGGCCTCTTCTGTCCCTCTAGTTGTGCAGTTGTTATGTTAGTCCTCAGGTCGATTTTATGGGTATTCAGAATGGTTTGATAGTATCTAGTTGTGTTCTAGAGTGAAGATAAGCATAGGGTCCTCCTACGATGCCACCATCCTGGCTTGCAAACCCACACAATATTTTTACTTTCTTAAATTCCAAAAAAGGATAATACAAAATCTTCATGGTAAAGGGAGAGTCCTTAATGTAGAAGGTACTCAAACCATAGTGGTTAGTTCTCAGCTTTTCCTACAAGTCCTTTCTTAGCGGTCACTGTACGATTCTAATTATTACATTGAGTAGTACAGTGAATGTCTTAACACATTTGGAATGTTTCTAAATTAACACAACCTAAAGCAGTTTTGTTCCAGGGGTGATCGAGTCCCATGATTTTTCCTGCTGTCATTTTCTTTTTCCATTTGCCCCAAGAATTTAGTAGGAAAGGGATTTAAATCTATCCAAATATAGCTTTACTTTTTGTACTATAATTTTCATTGTCCTAAGAAGAATAAATTTCTATACTTATGTGATTGCATATTTCCTTTAATCAGCCTTACTGTGTCTAATATTTGAAAGCAGAATGATCAGAAAATTTTTAGAAACCTAGTCCATTGACCTGCTTGATTTCACAGGTAACTTGTGAACCCATATTTCCAGTTCCTAAATTTTCTTGTTTATTTTAAAAGTTTGAATCGTGGCACTTCTGGGTGCTTGTTGGTTGAGTGTCTGACTCTTGATTTCGGCTCAGGTCATTATCCCAGGGCTGTGGGATCAAGCCCTGCATTCGACCATATGCCTGTTTAGGATTCTCTCTCTCTCTCTCTCTCTCTCTCTCTCTCTCTCTCTCTCCCCCTCTCCCTCCCTCTCCCTCTCCCTCTCCTTCTGCCCCTTCCCTGAATGTGCTCTCTCTTTCTCTCTCTCTCTCTCTCAAAAAAAAAAAAAAAAAAAAAAAAAAAAAAAGTTTGAGTCATATCAGCTTAAAGACCCTGTAATACTTAAATGATTTAGGCTCCTGAATAATTCTGATTTCATGTCTTATGCTAACTTTAACTTTTTTTTGGTAAAATATATGTAACATAATTTACCATTTTAATCATTAAGTATATAGTTCAGTGTCATTGAGTACATTTACGTTGTTGTCTGACCATCGCTATTATCCATCTTCAGAACTTTTTCATCATCTTATACTGAAACCCTGTACCCATTAAGTAAAAACTCCCCCATTTCTCCCTTCCCTCCAGCCCCTTAGAACCACTGTTCAGCTTTCTATCCCCACTGTTCAGTTTTATTCTAGGTACTTCAAATAATTAGAATCACACAACATTTGTACTTCCGTATCTGGCTTATTTCACTTAACATAACGTTTTCAAGATTCATCTATGTTTTAGCATATGTCAAAATTTTCTTCCTTTTAAAAGCTGAATCATATTCTCCTGTATGGATATAACACATTTCGTTTATTCATCCATTGATGGACATTGGGTTGTTTCTACTTTTTGGCTGTTATGGATAAGGCTGATTTGAACATTGGCATATAGATATCTGTTTGACTCTTTGATTTCAGTTCTTTTGTGTATGTACCCAGGTACGGAATGATCTGATCAAATGGTAATTCCATGTTTAACTTTTTTTTTTTTAACCAACTTTGTTTTAAACTTAATTTTTTGTGATCCTTTATTGTTATGTCCCATTTATTTTCCATCTCTGAGTGTATGTTAAGACGAATCTGTACTAACTTTCGTGCAGGATTCAGAGGAGAAAATGCTAGTGTCACTACCTAGAAGTGTCCCGTGTGTGCCTGTAATTTGTCTATTCCATTGGATCAGTACACGCACACAGGGCAGGCTTTGTCTGCTGGGTTGGAATCTCCTGTAGCTGCTTGCTGTTCCTGCTATCAGTACTGCCTCAGGCATCTGTTACAATGTGTAGAAAAATACTAAGATAAAGTAATTTTAAATCCTGTTTACTTTTTTTAAACTTGCTGTTTAGTGACCTTCTTCAGTACCCTCTCCAAGGGAGGCATCTCTGAGTTTGGACAGAGGATAAGGAACAGGGAAGGGCATTTTTGTGGCTGTGAAGCCCGTGTTCTTTCTGTTACACTGCAGCCAGGTTCCCTGCCCTTTCGTTGCAAAAGAAATCCTTATTAGAGAGTAGATTTCAATTATCTGTAATTTAGACTTGGTGAAAGAAAGATAGTGAGCCATTTTAGTATAGATTGTACAGAATGGGCCATAGATCTTGGATGAAATGGGCATTATTGAGAAATTTCTAAGGAAGGCCACAAATACAAAGCTAATAACGCGGAAATGACAATCCCAACACATTGCTCTGGCTTTTCTTAAATTAAAAAAAAAAAAGGAGGTTTGAAAATTTTCCCTAGAAAAGTGATACTTTGTTAATTTAAAAATGTATTTGCGATCTGCTGAAGCATAACTTAGCCTTGAAGTGTTTTTCTATAAAATACAAACTCTAGTAAGAAAGTGGTGTCTATCTAGTCAAAAGGGTAAGGAAGGCAGGAATAGCTTTTTTAAAGATAAGAGGCCAATGAAAAATTCATGTGAGAAGATTAATTGCCCTGGCCATGTCATTGTTTAAAGCTTGAGGTTGGCAGATTGCAGTTTAGGGTTTTTGTTTCCAAAAGGCCAGTTAATCAGACTGGGAAAGTGCCAGAATTGAGGTGGTTGAATAAGTGTTAGCTGTTCAGCTGTCTCCTCTTCTTAGAAGCCTGCTGCGACCTTGCGGGGCAAAACTAATTGTTCTTCCCGCACTCCTTCCTGGAGCGTTGTGTTTCTGCGTCCCTCAGCTGGACTGAAGACTTTGGGGCAGAGATGTCACATCTTACCCTGCATTCTCAGCACCAGGCACAATTGCTTCCTCACCATAATCTTTTAAATATTGGCCGAGTCTTAGTGTGAGACTTGGGCATGGAAGAAGAAACTGCTGTAGTTATCAGGGGGTGATCTGAATCAGACTTAGGTAGGATGTGGCCAAGAACAGGGGAAACCACTGCCAGATAGACATCATTGAGAAGATTTTTACGTTTCATGTGGTAGGTCACGCTGTTTCCCTGTGTCATTTCCTCGGTGCTTTGGTCCATGGCCTGACATTCTTCTGTTTATTTAGCAGACGTTGATTGAGACGTGGAAGTTGTGGGAGCGACAGAAGTGTGTAATTTTAATACAGTGTCGTAGAGCCACAGTAGAGACGTTTGTATGTAGATGGAATGGGGAAAAGCTTCATAACGGGTCAATTTTAGCCGAAGAGGAGAGGGGATCCCTCTCGCCGGGTAGACCGTGTGTGAAGAGAGGCTTAATGGGACGCACTGGAGTCTGGGACGGAGCAAGGAGGCCTGCAGCTGGTGCACGTGGGCAAGTCCTGGGAAATGAGGGGAGATCTGACTGAGAGGAATTCTACCTGTGCTGGGCCCTCCCCCCCCCATCTTTGTGCTGATCTGTGGAATTTTGTTTTAGCCATAAGGGAGGGGGAGCCAGCGGTGGATTTGACACAGCTTAATGACATGATCGCTTAATGACATGATGGGAAATGTGTTTTGAAAGGCAGATTGACAGTCCCGTCACCAGGTAGAAGATGAATTATAGGGTGGATTCTGGAGGCGGGTAGGTGGATTTGAAGGCATTGCGGTTGCAGTGTTCGAGCAAGAGATGAGTTCCCATTGTATGATGGCCCCGGTAGGAAATTTCCAAAATAGGCAAATCCACAGAGACAGAAAGTAGGGTTGGTGGTTTCTAGGAGCTGGGAGGAGGAGGATGGAGGGGTGCCTATAATGGGCATAGGCTTTCTTTTTGGGGTGAGGAAAATATCCTGGAATCAGATAGTAGTGATGATCATTGTGCAACCTTGTGACTGTACTGCTGAAAACCACCAAATTGTAGAGTTGTAGGTGGTGAATTCGATGGCATGTGACTTACGTACGAGTTTAAAGGGAGGGAGATGTGAAGAGCTCCCCAGTCGGTCAGAAACAGCATAAGGAAGGCTGAGTTGGGGTGCGAGAAACTCAGCGGGAGAGGATTGGCAGTGCTTGGAGCCTGGATATTGGCAATGCCCAAGATGAAAGAGAGACTGCTTCTGAAGCTTCTAATTTGTAGGAGTGAATTGATAGGGAAAGAAATTCTGGAAAAAGCAAGTTTGCAGAGACGTAAGAAGACGTTTAATGAGTTGTGGGAAATGTTTGAATCAAAGCGAGCACTTAAAAGGAAAGGCCCAGATCGCAGGAGAGACTATGGGGCAGAACAGAGACACGAGTGCACGGGAGCGGAGTGAGGCAGCTGATAGAGAGGGTGTCTCTTCCCCCCGCACCCCCTTTGAATGGTCGTGTCCCATCTGCCCCTTAACCTCAAAGCTGGTGGAGGTCAGTGTTGTTTGTAAATGAAGCTGCATCTTTCTGTTACTTTTCAGGCAGAGGCAAGGCTGGCAGCAAAACGGGCCGCTCGGGCAGAAGCGAGAGACATACGCATGAGAGAACTGGAGCGACAACAGAAAGAGGTAATTTGGGGGTGATCCTCGTTTCCTCATTTCATGCCAGTGTCAAAGAAACCAATACTTGGCTGATTTCCTTCCCTTCCTTCCTTCTTTCCTTCCTTCCTTCCTTCCTTCCTTCCTTCCTTCCTTCCTCCCTCCCTCCCTCCCTCCCTCCCTCCCTCCCTCCCTCCCGTCTCCTCCCTCCCCGTCTCCTCCCCTCCCCTTCCTTTT
Organism: Lynx rufus; assembly: GCF_022079265.1. Taxonomy (NCBI): domain Eukaryota; kingdom Metazoa; phylum Chordata; class Mammalia; order Carnivora; family Felidae; genus Lynx; species Lynx rufus. The sequence goes on along the minus strand of NW_025814867.1, from coordinate 5,281,916 downwards.
TCTTTCTCTTTCTTTCTTTCTTTCTTTCTTTCTTTCTTTCTTTCTTTCTCTTTCTTTCTTTCTTTCTTTCTTTCTTTCTTTCTTTCTTTCTTTCTTTCTTTCCTGCCTTCCTTCTTTCCTTCTTTTTCCTTTCTTTCTTTCTTTCTTTCTTTCTTTCTTTCTTTCTTTCTTGATTTATTTATTTATTTATTTATTTATTTATTTATTGGCTAGTTTCCTTCTGATGGAGTATATCTGGTTCATGTTGAAACACTGGGAATAGTTTGACTTGATGTGTGTATTTGAACAAGCCATTCTGTGTCAGCAAATTAAATGCAATCTTCCTTTAAATAATAACAGCAAACACCTATACAGCTCTTGCTATGTACATTGTAATAAGTTGTTACGGTATGAAAAGTGCTTTACTTCTATCAGGGAGAATCAGCTTAGAGGAGACAAAGTTATTTACTATAGTCCTAATTGTCCTAGAGTTTTGGTTAATTGTGTAATGATATCTACATAGTAAAACACTGTGAAGTCATTCAACCTTGTAGTTGTTAAGCATATTTAATAATGGAGGAAAGTATTCATGTAAGAAAATTAAAAAAAAAAAACAAAAACAAACCCAGCTGTAATACTGACTGGTAGGACTTCCATCGTGTGTTACAAAAACTAGTATCCATATATAGGGTCAAAAACTACTAGAAAGAAATGATTACTATCAATACTTCGGTTTGTCAGTGGTGGAATTGATTGGTTTTGTTTTCTTCTTAATGCTTTTCTATAGTTCATAAATTTGAATATACCTTTATCAGAAAGAAAAGCAAAAAAAAAATCATAGAAATTGGGCTTCTTTAAAATGAAACAAATATTCTTTTTTTTTTTTTTTTTTTAGTCCTTCCATTCTGAGATTGACCTGGCTCTGAAAATTCACATAAAAAATACTTTGGATGCCATATTGGTATAAAGGGGAAAACACCTGCAGAGTAGTATTCAACACTTTATTTTGATATTGGTGGTGGATCTTCCGCTAATGGTTTACAGAGGACTGTGTAGACTTTATTCACAAACTCAAAAACAGTTGATACATACGCTGCTTTTAACTTCATATATAGTTTCAAATATTGAATGCAGGTCTTGGCTTAAGATGAAAATGTTGCAGTGCATTATAGGAAATTATAGGGAGATTGTTACTAAGCATAAGTGCCATTTCCTCTGAACTACAGAGGGCCGTATATCTCTTCCTTATTGAACACAGTTAACTTAGTGATTTTCTGTATTTTGAACGTGTAGCTTATGTCGAGCTAATGATCACTGCCCCTCAGGGAAGATGTATATGATTGATTGAAGACTTTTGAGAGCATGCAGTATGTTGGAAACTTCAGTTTATGAAACTTTTGTATTTGTAGCACTGTCATTATTCCTTTGACCGGAAATGGGGACAGATTCACAAGTGGCTGGTAGGCCAGGATTGCCTGTCCGCATGTTGTGATCGGTTGCTGAAATAACACAATCTTGAAGTAAAACGTTGACTAATCGTTTGCCAAGTAGGAGTGTTTGGCATGTTTGAACCTAAAGGTCAGAGAGAGTCTCTTCTGGCTGTAGTGGACCAAACGTGTACTTAGAGTCCACCCATTTTCTCTCGTAGTCTAGCCTCACACTTGTGTCATGAGTGCTCTTGACCAAGGAAGACTAAGTAAATGGATGTGTTTTCTTCCTCTGTGTTTGTTCTTGTCTCCCTCAAATTCGTCCTTCCTTCTTTACTTCTCTCCTTCCCCCCTCCTCTCCCCGCTATCTCCTTCCCTCTCCCCCTTTCTTTCTCTTTTCTTTAAAAAACGCTAGCCAGAAATGTCCTCATTGAGACATGGTGGCCCAAGTCATTCTTTAATTTTCTGTGGAAATTACTCTTATGTTTTCAGTTCTCTCAGCTCCTTTTGGAGTCTTCTCTACCACCGTTCCCAATGTTTTAGTTACAGGAGCAAATTGCGAACCAGTAGAATATTCGTACTTAGGAAGCATTCCTAAATTTGAGCTTTTTTCAGTGTTGTAACTGCCCCAACTGTCTCCTCCTGCAGAGCTTCTTAACCCTGGACGTGAACAGGCTTGGGAGAGGAGCAGGAAGCCTGAAAATCTGCATGGATATTTTTAATGAGATGTCCACAGGTGTTAACGATCACCAGATTCTCAAGGGAACCTTTGACCCCTAAAGGGTTAGGAACCACTAATTGCTGTTAAACAAGACATTTTTATCAGCAAATTCCTTCTGTAGCGGTATTTTGAAATACATCTGGAATTAAAATATTTATGACTGTATTGATCTACAGATTTGAAACTTTATCACACTTCTCATGATATTTTAGAAAGGAGAGAAAGATGATGTTTGGTTACTTAAAATTAAGCGAGTTCTCATGTATGTGTTTGTTACTTTGGAATGGAATCTGCCCTCGTTACTAAAGCTAGCCTAATTGGTTTTATTTAAAGTGTCTTCTGCATGAAACTGGGTTATCTTACTGATAATGCATTAGGAACATTTTGTGTGACTCAAGGACATCACTTTTGCTTGCAAATTTTCCATGGAAATATTAGCTTAATTTTTTAAAACTACATATTATAATTCTAAAATTAAATTGTCTGATTTTATTAGGGCAGACCGACAAACACATGAAAGAAGAAAAGCCTATATTAAAAGTCTAATATTTGATTCTTATATTCAAAGGCCGTGAAGATAAACATTTTTTTTTTTTTTTTTTTATCTCTGTGAAATGTGTGCAGTTCAGGCAGTGAATGCACTAGATTGTCACAGAAGGGGGAGTGTTTTTGGGTTTGGAGGCTTAGAATGTAAATGGTGACTAACTCAAGTCCTGAATGATAGCTGGGACTTGCAGAGAACATGGGGTTTAGTTTCAGAGGGGAACGGTGATCACTTAACCCCTTCGGACACTTGCTTTTACTCTTTTCAAACTAATTTTTCCTTTCACTTCTCACCTTAGCTCTGTCTCTCTGACTGCTTTTTGTTTGTGAACCTATAGAAGTTGGCATGTAATAGTCACTATATAAAATATAAAGAATAATAAATGTATAATAAACCAAACGTATACAAAAAGTAGGATTGTCTGTTATCAGAAGGAAAAATCCTCCTGTGTTAGAAATTTCTCCTAATTTTAACACTTTGTGTGTGTTTGGGGGGGGGGATGTTGGGAAGTGAACAGGGAAAGCGAGGGCACGGGGCTCAGGAAGGATGCTAACTCTGAGTACGCCTCCGTATGCCAGTGCTGTGTGAGTGCTCTCACATATGTCAGCATTTCGCACGTTAGGAGAGGTAACCACCATCTCCATTTTCTGGGTCGGGTGACGAAGGATTGGTGAAGTCAGCAACTTGCTCAGCCACTGGCAGAGCCAGAATTCAAGGGTTGGGGAGAGCACCACGTCTGCCAGTGGGTTGGGAGGTGAAAGGACCAAGCTGAAAGGGCCTCGGTCTTTGTGGGCCTCCAGATAGTCCTAGCGTGTGGCCAGGGTTTCCGTTTGTAAACTGGGCGTCCCCATCAGGAGCATGTTGGTGACCTGGAAGAGAACGTGCCATTTCTGAGGTTTCCTAATTTGAAACTGAGGGAGTGGCTCTAGCCTTGACTTAAATATTACTTGTTGACAGAGAACATGGCCAGGTCTCCTCACGGGGTTGTGGTCTTCTTTCTTAATAAAATCACTTCACCCCCTCATCAGGTGAACTTTTAAAAACAGGCTACATTTCATTTCCACTAATTTAATTTAAATGTATCAAAACGATTTTCCAGAAAGCCTTGAACAAATATATATGCATCTTTGCAGGCATTGCCCTATTTTTGCCACCTTGGATCCTTTATGCTACTAAGGACTTCCAGGACAATAAAAATGGATTGTTTCCCAGATGGTGGAAGAGAAGGATAGTCAGCCCTGTAGTTGGTACATAGAAACACAGGGTGCCGAATTTTTTTTTCTCTTGGCCCCTGGTGCTATTAATTCAGGAAAAGCCAATTGACAGTTTAAAATACTATTCTAGAAATATGGGAGAAGTGAAGCTGGTTGTTCTTCCAGAGAAGGAGAAATCTCTCAGTAAAAGCCAGACTACCTGGCCATTTTCTTTATGCTCTTATTATATAACCAGTGTGAATTTAGCCAGGAAAGGATGGTCTCTTTATGGTTCAGTGGTCTACTGAGTCAGAATATCCGAGTGCTGGTCCCAGCTTTCTGTCTTTGTAGATTCCTACTTAATCTTTTTGAGCTGTGATTTCCTTTACTTTAAAACGAAGGGATCAGACTATATAATCTCTCGGGACCTTTCTAGCACTTAAAAGTAATTCTAGGGTTGGTGCTAGGGTCTTTTATATAAGGGTTTCCTTCTCTTTCTCTCATATTTGCCACTGTGCAGAAGTATTCAAAGTCAATAATTTACAACAACTTAAATGCCTGCCTTTTTATACAAGAGTAGTGCTACATGGCAGCCTCTTAAAATATGTGCTTTGTGTCTTTTTTGGTGTAATAAAAATCTGCTTAAGCTTGCCTTACTATTTATATAGTCACCACTAGGCATATGTGGATAATTAGATTAAAGATAAAAATTTCATTCATCAGTTGTACTTCTAGCATTTCAGGTGGTCAGTAGCCACATGTGGCCAGTGGCTACCATATTAGCACAAAGAGAACATTTCCATTTTATCACAAAGTTCTGGTGGACAGGGCTGGCTTAAGGTGTAGTTTATGACTGGAATAAACTATATTCTCTCACTTTATGTTAACTGGCCTGTATGGGCTTACATGTTATTCTGTAGTCTTCTAAGGTCTTTTTAGGCCATTTTTTCCCAAATGGGATTACAAAGAAAGGCTGTGTAAGGTATTCTTATTAAGAATTATTTTTACAGTAGTATAATTAAAAATAAGTATGAATTCATCTGTCTTTACTGCATCTCTGATGGGCTGTGCTATTTTTAGAGGTAGGTTTTAAAAAAGTGCTCTTGTGTGGCAGGTGGAATGAAAATAAAGGGTAACGAAAGGGAAGCAAAAGTAATATAAAAACAGGGAGGGGGACAAAACATAAGAGACTGAAATATAGAGAACAAACAGAAGGTTGCTGGGGAGTTGTGGGGCGGGGGGAGGGGCTAAATGGGCATTTAGGAATCTACTCCTGAAATCATTGTTGGACTATATGCTAACTAACTTGGATGGAAATTTAAAAATAAATAAATTATATTTAAAAAAAATAAAGAGTAAAGGGAAGATTGAACATTAAACTATGTATGTTGCCCTGGTACCCCAAAGAAGACTGGGAAGGGGCAGTCTTCCCCTTGCTTGTGTAGTACAAGGTTCTTTAAAGCTAACTAGCCCAGAACTGGTTACCACTTAATAAACTGTACCTACTCTTCTGGGTTTATGCACATGCCCCACAAAACTTTTGGGTTTATAACCTGATAATCAAGGGAAGGGAAGAAACTTGCTTGTCTTCTTGCAGATTGCGTGTGTCTATTATATAAGAAAAATGTAAATCAGTGGTGAACTCCCGAAAGTTCAGAACGCCCTGTTGGATATTGAATCATTGAATCATACTGGTGCTTACAAGCAGACTTCTCAACAGATTTGGTCACATGCATTAATGTACAAGGCAGATGACAACCAGGAGGTTTTTTTTGAAGGAGACCGAAAGCTCATGACCGAAATGCGGCATTGTGGTGTGTCTGCTGAGTTACTGTGTCTGTATTTGGAATGAACGCTCAGACATAGCAACATCTGTGTGTTCTGTGCAGTGCTGGTGCTGCAGTGCCATGTGTTGAAGTATTGATTCATTTCGGAAAAGACAGTGTTAATTAGCTCTGAGCCCAGTCGGACAGCTGTGTGTAGATTCTTAGTCGATGCAAATTACTTTAACACTTTGGACTTTGAAATTCTGAAAGATCAGAAGTTCCTTACTGTTTCAGTTGATTAGATTCTAGGACTCGTCATTTGATTTCACAGACGCAGGCAGGGCTTAATGCTCCAGTGCTAATAGCTGACTGTGGAAAAGTTTAGAATTGCATTTTGATTTAATCAGCTGTTAGGCTGTGGTCATGGTTGTTGTTTTGTTTTGCTTTGCTTTGTTTTTACCGTCTTCATAAAGCATGACTCTTGAGTTAACTTTACCAACTCTAAAATACTTATTTAGTTTCTTCTGATTAAAAGTAGCTTTTCATGTTAACAACGCACATTCCGTTATTCTTTTCTGAGTGGTGCGAGAAAACAGGAAGAAATTCTTTTCTGTGAGCACAGAATTATGACCCAGATTTTTTTAGGTCCTTAAACTATCTCTGTATTAAACATTTCTTCCTGCCTTGCGTAAATGAACATTCACAATGAGAAAAAAATAGATAAAAGTCTACTTTTAATGCTGAACTCAATTTGCTCGTTAAGTACACGTGCTTATTTTTATCTTGGTATACTGTGCTCTATGGTCATATATAGATTACATTCTACAAGTGGTCCGACATACATACACTTATTAAAATAAAAACATTTCCAAGATGATTTCTACTTTCTTTTTGCCCGAAGCATGTGCCTGCTCCAAACCCAGCCGCTGAAGCTGAGTGGCCCACACCTGCCTGCTGTGAGAAGGATGCTGCCGTGCCCTTACCTTGACCGACTGTTCTTTGCTCAGTTGCTGTGAGAGACAAGCCTCCGTTCAGCGATTAACTCTCCATGTGCTTTCTCCTTTCCCAGGAAGATTCCGAAAGGGCCCGGTATTCCCACCGGTCCAGTCATCGTCGACCTTCTCTGGTTTGTAATAACCGATAAGCTTGCCCCTGATACTTTTCCTCATTGCCTTCATGCAGTCACCCTCAAACTTATGCTCTGTTTGTTTCTGTTCTTATCAGGGAGTTGAGGATGCACTGTCCATTCGAAGTCTTGGCAGCCACAGGGTTGGTATTTTAAGTTGTTTGCGCCGTGATAGCAGCTTCTGCGTGTGAGCCTTCTGCAGCATTGTTGCCCGAACAATCTGACAGTGTTCATATAGTCCTTTGCCTTTAAAAAAAGAAAAAAGAAAATATTGGCAAAGTCCTTTCATTGGCAAGTGATACTTCCTCTAAATCATTGCTATAATCAATCTAAATCAATTCTAAAATCATGAATATTTTAATCTATTAACATATATATTTACTATTTTTCTATAAAAGGACCTTTGATTTTGGAAAATTATCACAAAATAGTAAGGTTGACTTTTATGGGATGACATCTGTGTGGTTCAACTTGCAAATTTTCCTACTTTCATATTTTTCTTAAAAAAGCAGTTTATTAAATGGGTTAATTGCTTTGGGGCTTGGTTGACTAATTATAGTTTTATTACATACAAAAATTGAGCTACTGATCTGAAAAATTCCCTGCTTAATCATATTTATAGTAATTACCATACTTCAACATTTTGATTAACAGTTTGTAGTGTGCTTCAGCTTCTTAGCATACATTGCTGTAAATCAAGATAAATGGGAGTTTGTTCATTAAAGGCTTGTATATTGTGTCAAGACACGGATCTCTTTTTAAAGAATTGTGCTTTAAACCGTAAAGCAATGCTTGTAATTTATGTATTGGTAAGATTGTATGTGTGTTATATGTAGATTTTTCATCAGTAAAATGATCTTTCATGTTGAGGTCTATATTGGTTAACTTTCCCTAAGTCTAGTTTTCTTCCTATCTTGTGTAATATATAAAAGTACACTATAATAACCCAAGTATGATCTGGTATACTAGATACTGATGTGTTTATAATTCTTAAACGGTCCTTTCCTCTGGTTATATTTCTTACTGGTAGATGTAATCTACTGTCTTTTTATAGTAAGTTAGTAGACTTGTTTTTGAATCAAGTATTTTTGTTAATTGCAAAAGTTTAGATTTATGAGGATATTAACAAGCTTTCACAGTAATCTAATCAGCAGCTTAAGAATGATTGTACCGGAGAACCATTTTTTAAAGATAATAAATTCATCCTGCTTCTCCCTGGAGATATTTTTTTTCCCTTTAGACACTTAGGAAAGAATCATACAGGGAGTTAGTCAACAAAAGCTTAAAAGTTGAGTGTCGGGGGCTTTGAAAATCATCTCTCCCCACTTTTTAAAAATTTATGGCTTTTTTCTTTGCTTTCCATTATAATGTTCATAGTGTGAAGTTTCACACAGTTATTATCATCAAGCTGGTTATTTAAATTTCTATGAGGTCTCAGGCAAACTTGACTATATATTAGTTATATTTGTTTATTCGAACAGTAAAACCATCTAAGTTTGACCTAATTTAGGAACCTTTAAAACAAATCTTCAGATAAGCACAAGAGAAATTAAATGTGCAATTAAACTAATAAGGAATTGATTACCCTGAGTGTCTATAAAGTAATAATGAGGATTTTCTTACTATGGAAATTATATAATTAAATAACTTGAAGATAAAAGTAGATCTTCACAGTATTTTATTTCACTGTGGTAACTATGAAAATTTCCTATTATGGTATAATTTGGGAGTTTTGGTGTTTCTTTGTCAGTTATTAAAGAAATTTTTTTAATGTTTATTTTTGAGAGAGAGTGCGAGTGGGGGAGGGGCAGAGAGCGAGGACGACACAGAATCCAAAAAGGAAGCAGACTCCAGGCTCTGAGATATCAGCACAGAGCTTGACGCGGGGCTCAAACTCACGAGAACTCACGAAACTGTGAGATCGTGACCTGAGCCGAAGTCGGATGCTCAACCGACTGAGCTACCCAGGCACCCCTGTCAGCTCTTTTTTAAAATTTTTCTTTTAAAACTTGTAGTTGATGTGTGAAAATTAGCAGTACCTGGATGTGAGGGCAGATATAGTTAAGGTTTTCTGCCCCATTCTTAGGACTTTGATCTTTGATTTTTGTCCAATTAACTTTCAGTACTTTTTGTGACAAATGGCCTGCCCGAAGGTATTTGGGCTGGAAATGGTGTTCATGCTAGAGACATTCTATATAAAAATAAAAAGAGCAAAGATAGTTCAGAACTGAGAATGGTTGGTTTGGGGGAAAGAGGATGAAATCAAAGCCCTGAGCTTAGGATTTAAAGTCTGTTTCTTTAAAAAACAATCTCCCTTTAAAAAACATCTTACAAATGCTTGGTCATTGCTTTTTATACTGAAATACAAGAAGACTGTAAAGTAGACGTCCAAAATTAGAAAACTGAGGTGAGCTTGAACTAGAGCAGTAGGGACACATGGCAGGTTCTTACTGGTGCCGATTTTTACTGTTACAAATACTAGTTCCTATTTAATTATCAGTAGCCTTAGTCTAATTTTAATGGATTTGCTTTTAATATGCTTGCGATTTCTGTTTTGTCGTTTACTACTACACTGTTTAATTCCATGGAAGAGCCCATCGAAGGACATGACTGGGACACACTGGAGCAGAGCCAGTTCACCCAAAAGGAAAGACATCATGGTGTGCAGTTCAGAAAAATGTGCAGTGTTAATATTATGCATTCACTGCTGACTTGGAGAGTTTTGTGGGCTTGAGTAATAGGTGTATGTTCTAATGGAAATTGTCACTTGCTGAACTTTGTTTCCACAACTTGTTTGCTGTATTTCTTTTAATTTTATTTCAAATGAAGACTTTCAGGTAACTGTCTGTGAGGAAAAAAAATTTTTTAATAGACCATAATAGCATTTTGGAAATGTTTTAGCTAGAGTCCTTTAATGTCTTCAGTTCTCTCCGCTTTGATGAATCATTTGTTTTTAAACAACATAAATGCCATTTGGCAGGTACCGGGGGATTCTTTTCATTTACCCAGTTGTTTTAGTAGCAGTTGGAGTGCCAACTTTCGGATATCTTACCAGTTAGATTCAACAGTTTTTTAAAAAGAAACAGCTGAACTCTGCATTACATTGTGGGAAAGGAAAATCGAAATAGGTCAATTTCAATTCAACTTGTTAAATCCTGTTTAAATCCTATGCCTCTGTAAAATGCCATTGGTGCTCCAGAGAGGATCAGAGAACAGAAGACATGACTGTTTTCTTCAGTGAACTTATCTGGTTGGGAGGGTGGAATAGTTTATATGCAAGAATGTGTGGCTTGAGTGATACGTACTTTAGTGATGGTTTAAACAAAAAAGATACTTTGTTGACTGAGAAAAGACCTAAGTGAAATTTCTATAGAGAAGGAACTTTACTTTCCGGGAAATGTCACTCACCATACAGAGACATTTTATCATTGCACATAATTTACCAAATGCACACCTTTAGGCATTTAAAAAAATTTTAGATAAACAGATTTTTTTTTTTTGCATATGTAATAACACTCTTTATTTCTTGCCTCTTCTGGGTAAGATTGCTTAAAAGGTATAAGCTAGAATGCTTAAAAAACAAAATTAGGAAACCAGAAATCTCAGTAGTTACTATTTTATTGAGTTTCTTGGATTTGAAATGTACTGTTACGCCTATTATCTTATTTTCTTAGAGACTGTACATGAAGTGTGGTTTTTCTGGTCTTAACCTAAGTTTTCTGTATTTTTCCTTTATTTATGTTTTTAACGTATGTATGTGTACTGTGCATTCCGCACTTTGCTCGGACTAAGTTTCCAGTTTTGTCCAGTGTTTTCAGTTTTTAGTTTAGTCGAGAAAGGCAGTTTTTCACCTGTTTGTCCACAGGCAGCTCCAAGGGAACTTCCTACACTTTGACGCTGCATTTGTTTTTTTGTAAGCCTGATTATATTACATGCTCTCGCTGCGTTATTCATGCCTTGCTTTTGTCACGTTTTAAACAATGGGAAATGATGGTAATGGTCACAACAATAAAAAGTAAAACCTCTTTTAACTTCAGAATGCTTAATTCCTGCATTTAAAGGCTTCCTTGGGATGCTTCATGCTCTAGTGTACTGAGATCGAATCGTCTCACCATTACCGATGATGAATTCTGTGTCTGAAAGAGAACATGTGGTTTTACATGTACATACAGTTTAGCAATAACTTACACTAGGAAAGTGTGGGTGAGGGGAAGAATATTTTTTAATCCACATGTAACCTTTGCGTATAATTTGGGGCTTTTAATAGTGCTGGATCTTTTTTAAATTAAGTTTTTATTTAAATTCCTGTTAGTTTGGATTTTTAATCTTTGCAAATGTTGCTTTTTCCTCTTTATATTTCTGATTCTGGAACTACAACCAACTTTCACCTTTCTTTGAAACCCAGTATGATGCTCTCAAGGATAGATCATCAAGACTTTCATCATTAGTATGTAGTGCATGATTTTGTGTTAAATGTAGAGTTTTACTTTATAAATGCTTAATGATGCTAATCATAGATTATGACTAACTTTCACAGGTTTGTTCTTATGTTTTGGGGAAAGAATATGGCCAAGAATACAATCGTGGCATAATTTAATATTTGAATCGTTTTTCTTTTAGAATTTCAGGATCAGATAAAAATTATTTACTTCCCTATTTAGGACTAAGATTGGTAGTCACTTCTTTTTTTAGAGTGATAAACCACCCAGCTGACACATGTGCATTGCCCGGAAGACATGTTTCTGGCAGTGTTTGATACTCACTGAACTATAGACCCTGCTGTGTTTCACGTTTATGTGTCCCAACCCAGCGGGTGTGAGGTTACTAAACAGGAAACAGCCAGCAGTGAGAGATGATGCCTGAAACATCAGTTATGTTCGCTTATATTTGCTTGATTTGGTTCGTTTTTTTATGTGTGTCATCTTAGCCAAGGAAGTTTAGTTATAGCATGTTTTCCTTGGGTTATGTCAGTAGATTGCCTGAGTTTCTAGATTGTATAGTCATCTCTTAAAACGTTCAGGGTAACGTATACATGGAAGGTTATGCGTATTCAAAAAAGGAAAGCGAGCGGACAGATTCAGGATGGAGCTGTGTGTGTGTGTGTGTCAGATGGTTGGCCTGGAGCAGACTAGTGACAGCTAGGACGCTTCTGCCCGCACCTCCTCATTTCACGTGAGCCGGGCATAGCTGTGCTGGGTTTCTTGTCTCCCCATTGACCCGTGTAGTAGTATTTCTGTCCTTTATTCCCTCGTATACACTTGGCTCTGCACTCCTGGGAGAAGTTATGTATTGAGACAGTCTGTCTTCCTAGGACCTGCGTGTAAGGCCGTTGTCTGGTAATGCTCTTGCTACAAGGCACAATCCATACCATGTTGGCTGTTTTCTTCCTGAGCAGCGCGTGCTGTGGGACGACTAACTTGGGTCAAGGGTGCATTCTTGGGCAAAGCAATGTCCTGTTATTTCTCTCTTGTTTTGGTTGATCCCAAAGGATTGCCCTTTGGCTTTTAGCTGAGGACAACCTAGAAGGAGGTGGACCCTCTTGTCACCCATGTCTTTATGAAGAAGATAGAAGGACTCAAATAAAGGGTGGGGAGAACATCCCCACAGATCCCCTGCCTGGCTCTGAGTCATAATTGCATCTTTTTTAGCTGGTTGCACATGGAGCTGATGGCACGGGGAGTGGGAGAGTGCAGATGTGTAGAGGTGCTGGAGATCTTAGCTAGTCAAGGGCAGTGAATCATTTACTAACAGCTGGGAAGTAGATTGCATGGGGACTACTCTGTATCTCATGCATCTTTCTGTGTCTAATTTTAAAACAGATTTTGTGAAGTGATTGTTAAAACTTCACTGTATGATCATTAAAGTTAACTTCCAATGTTTGTTTCCAGAATCATTCTTACAGTCACTCTTACGGAATGAAGAAGAGGTCTTCTGGTTCTCGTAAAGACCCACTGGTTAGTTGTGTTCTTTCTCATGTCCCACTATCTTGTGCTGCTGTAAAATTCACGGATTACTTTTAGGGAACTTGAGAATTATGATTGCAATTTTGGTGTGCCTTAGGCGTTATTGCAATCTGATACCATACTGAAACATGATTCTTCAGAATCTTATTTAAAAGTAATTTTGTTTTCACTTACAGGATTTACTATCAAGTTAATACAAGAAGTTCCTTACCCACCTGTTTTCATTTATGAACTGTCTTTTGGCATATACTTCAAGAATACGTTTAGTGAGATTTTTATCCTTGTTTTAGAAATTTGAATTGATTTAGTTGTGGTAGTATCGCCGATGCCAAACTCACAAATAGGTTTCATTCTGAGAGTTTGTAGGTTAAATTTTGGGAACGTGGAATGAGTTTTCTGGTAGAAACAATGAAGTTTGTGTTAGCAGGGTTCCCGTGCTGTCTTGCAGAAAGCTCTTTAACCTATAATGCCGCGAAGCCACAGGACCAACGACAGTGCTCCATTCCAGCCACTTCCAGCCACTTTGCTAGAAAAAGCGTGTCCGGAATGCCCGTTTGGGGTGTGAGGAACACCTCTCCCTGTTAGGCTGCCACAGTACTGGCAGGAAAATCAGTCCCAAGCTCCCCTGCTAACTAGTTCTGTGGACAGGGCTCTGATATTTGGTGGGGTGAGAGAGGGTCGGTGGGCTTTGGCACAGAGGAGAGAGGAGAGAATGTGATGGAGAGGACATTTGTGAGAGGTGGGGGCTGAAGCATCGGGAGCTCTGGGGAGAGGTGAGTCCTGGTGCCTTGTTGCGGGCGTGGCACAGGGAGGCAAGGCCTGGAGTGGCAGGGGGGCGGTGGGAGGAGGGGTGCCCCCGACTGCAGGGGGATTCGGTCAGGGATTGCTTACATTTCTTCAACTTCTAGCAAAGAAGATGGCTGGATAAATTAGAAAGGGAGTTTTGTAGATGATTTTCTCTATGTCAAGCAACCGCAGTCTGTAAAATGGGTTATTTTGTGCAGTGTATTGAAAATGAACTTGCCATGGAGGTTTTAGGCCAAACCTGTTCAGTAAACACGTGCACTCCATCTTTGGTAACGTAATTTGATCAGTTCATTTTGACAAATAATGGGATTAGGAGAAGTTTGGAAAGAAAAAAGACTTGAATATTTTCTGTGACCTTGCCAAATGGAATTATAATTGGTAATTACTAAATGGTAATTATAATGGTAATTATAAATGGCAGTTACTCAGTTGTCCAGGATTTTTCAAGGATGTTACTAAATGTGACATGAGAATCAATCACTTATTATTTCTGTTTCATTTTGACTGAGGGTTTATGCTCATGTTTTTAAAGTAAAAAAGTTAGTAGTGACTTGGTTTGAAAACAGTTAACCTTTAGTATTGGTCTTTTTTTGGAGACTTGATAATTATTATTGTAACTTTTACTTAATGCAATTCAGTGCTTTAAAGTCATTGTTTTGGAGGAGAGGGCTTTGGCAGTATCGGAGTCTGCCTTTGTGCATTGGTAACATTTAAGCTAAGAAAAGTGTTTAATTTTACTTTCTGCAGAGTGGCCTCTACTTTGACCAGAGAAACTATAGCAGTCTCAGACATAGCAAACCCACCTCTGCCTACTACACTCGGGTTTGTCTCAAGCTTTTTGGCTCTGTGTGTTTTATTGTCCAACTTTAACACATTTCTAACCCTCGATTTTGCCTTTTGACTAGTTAGAACTAATCTGTGAACGGCTGTGTGTCCCCTGGTTTGTGGTAACTGAATTCATATAGTCTGTGTGAGTGTGTCTTCACACACTGGGAGCTATTGAATCACCGTTGTTGTAAGTGAGTACCATTTTCTTCCAGTTTTTTAAAGTGAAAAAACTTAACATATAAAAAAGTTCAAAGAATTGTATAGTGACCATCCATGTGCCTACTACTTAGAGTCTACAATCAATATTTTGCTGTTTCCTTTATCATATTATTGTCTGCTGTCTGTCCATCCGTTGATCCATCTTTTTCCGGGGGGGGGGGTGTATTTCAGAATAACTCGTAGGCATCAGTACACATCATGGTGGATGTCTTTCTAATAAAAGCTTACATGTAAAGATTTAAACTGTAAATGGGATGAGAAGAATATAATTATTTGTTTAATGTTAGAACTCTTATTTTTTTCAAGGCATTTGGCACATCAATAAATTTAAAAAACATTCAATACATGGTGCATAGTACATTTAAAATAATTCACTTGTCAAAGCCTGCACACACAGCTTACTCTTATTTGCCCTGTCTGATGGGCTTGGGAAAAGGAACTGAAAATTATATTTTCAAATGACGTCAGAAAAACAAAGATTTAATTCCATTTGAGAGTGCTGTGCCTTGTCGGTGCTTGGGCTTTGTTGTGACCACTACAGTTTATCTGATTAAACTAAGGCACTTGGTCCATGGCTTGTTTTGAAAGACTGGGTTTCTCGTCCATTTGGAAAACAGTGTTTATAGTGATGGCTTGGAGCTCATTTACCTGGTTCCTCAGCAGTCAGGCTAAGCCCATCGGGAGTCTGCTGTGAGATCACAGAATGTCCCAGGAACTACTGGCGACCTGCGTGTGGCCACCGTCCTCCACGGACCCTGTGCCCTGACCCCCTTTCCTGGAGTGTTTTCTTGGGCTGCCACACTACCTCCTGACGTTACTGTTGAAAGCCCAGTAGGACTTAAACCCATTTATGGAAAACCATCCCAGGTGTTTTTGTTACTTATCCCTTAAGATGGGCACTCAAAGATTTTTTTTTAACATTTATTCGTTTTTGAGAGGAGAGAGAGAGTGGGAGAGCAAGAGAGCACAAGCAGGGGCGGGGCAGAGAGAGAGGGAGACGCAGAATCCGAAGCAGGCTCCAGGCTCCGAGCCCAAAGTGCAGAGCCCGATGCGGGGCTCGAACTGGTGAACCGTGAGATCATGCCCTGAGCCGGCCGAAGTCAGAGGCTCAACCGAGTGAGCCCCCCGGGCGCCCTCAAAAAGATTTCTAATGACTAATTTTTTTTCACTTGTGTGTTACTTAACTGCCTTAAGCACTCAGGAATTGCTAATAAATTATGCGGTATAGAATAAACGCGGCTTCTGCTTTGTGTTGGAGAGACCAGTTCTTTTGTTTTGCTAAGTTACCTTGTTCTGTTTTGCTTTTGTTTCTTAACAGTCTTCTTCCCTGTGTAGTGACCCTCTGGCGACCTCAAGGAGTAACAGGGTTAGTACTTTGTGAGAAGTGTGTTGCCTTCATCGCTACCAGTTGCTTTTCTTTGGGTGAGATCGTGCACTTTTTTCATAGGCCTCCTCCACTGCAGATTCTGGTCTGCTGAGAAGTACCAGTCTGGTTCGTATTGCTCTCTTCCAGTGTGTGTACTCCCGGGGAGCCCCTGTCATGGCGCTCACTCTGGCTTGACAGCTTTCCTCCACAACAGTCGGGGACACATGGCTTTGATGCTGTGTGTCCTCAGGATGTGCTGCCTGTGCTTAACTTGCAAAACAAAACTTTATGGTAGTAAAAAGGCCCCTGTTTTCCAGATACGGCTGGCTGCTGGTAGGCCCTTGCTTAGGATTGGTTCCTGTAGAGAAGGCCGACCTGCATGGGCCCCACTTCACTTGTGTACTTTTGTGACATGGCTGCCCGTGCACAGCGGCCATGTCTTTCTTTGGGACAGCTGTGGCCTTGGCCACATTAATACCAGGCTCTAATAAAGCAAGCTGACTAGAAAGCGGAAGCCATAGCTCTGTGAAACGTGCGACTTGTGAGCCGGTTGCTTTCGAGCTGTCGCTTGCTTGCTGGGGCCTGTTCTCGTAGACCGGCCCCTTAGGGCTCTGTAGTTTCGTTTTATGGTGCCGGTGGGCGAAATGCTTTCTGTCCCTCGCTTTCCTTTTCTGCTCAGAGAATAAATTCATAAGTGTTCCTTCTCCTAGCTTCGTAACACAATGATGGGAGGAAATACTGTAACTAAAGGTGCTATTTAAACGAAGCGTGAGCTTGAAGTTTTAATGGGATCGATGTTTAGGGCTTCACGCATATCAGTGGGTGTTCTCACCTGAGATACCACTCTTTGACGCCTTTTTGGAACTGAGTACTGCAAAGACGTTGTGACATTTTCCAAACAACTTAGATGCTGAATCAATAGACAAATGGCATTTTCTCTGTTCTGTAGGTGTCATTGTATGACGGTGGATTATATAACCCTTATGGGTCTCGAACTGTAAGTCCAACCGGAGGGAGGTGGTGAAGAGGGTGATGTGCAGGTGGGCACAGTTCCCTTACAAAGGAAAAGTCATTTCATCTGACCTGCGGTTGCTCTGTAAGCAGCGACCCATGAGCTAGCCAGTTGTGGCTCTCACCCAAGCTGTGAGCAAGTGCCTGCCGGAAATCATGGCTCAAAGTCTGAAGGGAACATAGGCAGAGGAACCTCTTTTCCTGCTCACTAGTCCCGCAGAAAGAGGATGAGGGCAGTGCTCCTCCGGGCATCCCCTTCCCCTTCTCAGCCTCCTGCCGAGCGATGCTGGGTCTGAAGGGTTGTGGGGGAGGTAGGGTTCCAGACCAGGGAGTAGCCAGCAGCCACTTAGGGTCCAGGGCCCTTAATGTATTCCCAGCAGGAAAGGGAGCTGGCCATTATTGTAAAACCTTTCTTCTTGGAAACTTTATAGCCATCCGAATACAGTTCCTACTCCTCAAGAACGAGTTCGGCCCGAAGCAGTCCTGTGGTGAGCTGTCTGGTCTCTTTGCATGCTTTGTAGACACTTGGGGTTGTTGAATTAACCTGTACTTACGGTTCAGAAGACTGAGGATGTGTGTTTCACTCTCGTGCGTGGATTATCATTGGCCGTCAGAGCACAAACTCAGGTGTACTAATTTGTCCTAATTGGTGGTTTCTGTATGAATGTGGCTTTGTACATAATTTCTTAAATGAGTCTGGAACCAATGCCATTAAAAGTTTAAAAAATGTTGTACTGTCATTTATGTGAACTTCTTGTCTTTTTAGTGGTGATAATTCAAAAGATGGGTTGATCATCCTGAATTTCTCCCCTCCCTCTGTTTCTGCTTCCTGCGTTGAGCCATTTCACTTGCCTGCCAGCACTTCAGGGATCAGTGTTGTGAAAGGAGAAGTAGTAACAAGCCAGCTTCTAAAAATTGTTACATAAAAGACAAAACTGGGACAGTTCTAATCACCTAATCTTTCTGGAATATTAAAACATTTTTTATTTTATTAAAAAAAATTTTTTTTAATCTTTATTTTTGAGAGAGAGAGAGAGAGAGAGCAAGTCAGGGAGGAACAGAGAGAGGCAGACACAGAATCCAAAGCAGGCTCCAGGCTACGAGCTGTCATCACAGAGCCCGACACGGGGCTCGAACTCACAAACTGTGAGATCGTGAAGTCGGACGCTTAACTGACTGAGCCACCCAGGCGCCCCAAAACATTTTTTAAACATTTTTTAAAGTTATAAAAGTGGTATTAGCTTAAGGAAAGTACAAATTAAAAATCCCTTGACGCTTTCCCCCATTTCTCTTCCCCCAAATGCAGGCTCTGTCCTCGTATATCCTTTCAGAGATACGTTATGCATGCATGAGTGTCCTTTATTTGACCAGTATGTATATGTATACAGATTGTGCCTCAGCTTGTTTTCTTTACTTAAAGTCTCTTTTTTGTATCCATACATAGAGATTTATTTCATTCTTTTTTTGATATTTAAAATATTTTTTGGAAATGTTAATTTTTCAAGACAGAGAGCAAGAGTGCATCGTGTGTGAGCACAAGCAGGGGAGGGGCAGAGAGAAGGAGAGAGAGAGAGAATCCTAAGCAGGCTCTGTGTCAGTCCAGTGCAGGGCTCAGACTCACAAACTGTGAGATCATGACCTGAGCTGACATCAAGAGTTGTATGCCCACCCTGCTGAGCCACCCAGGCACCCTTGACATTTAAAAGATTTTTAAAAAGTAAACTATGTTCCTTTTTCTACTGAATGCTTTTTGGAGATAGTTTTTTTTTTTGTCAGCACTTTCCTTTTTAATGGCAATCTATCATTTCATTAGTGCATGAATTGTGCATTTCTTTTTGAGGATTTCTTGGATATATTTTATGTTTTGGTACGGGTACTGCTTTTCTTTTTTGTTTTTAAATTGAAGTATGGTTGGCGTCCAGTGTTACATTACTTTCAGGTTTGCAACACAGTCATTGGACAAGGCTATACATTCTGTGTTTGCCACAATGCATCTGTCACTGTTCAACACTGTTACAGTTCCATTGTCTGTATTCTCTATGCTCTAGCTTTTATCCTTGTGATTTAGTCATCACATAACTGGAAGTTTGTATTTCCCACTCCCCTACCCATGGACATTTAGGGTTGCCAGAGTTTGGTTACTAAACACTCGCATAGTGGACTTTCTTACACAAGTCTATTTTTGTGTACATATGAGTAGATCTCATGCCAGGTAAATTGCTTATCCTAACATGATGGGGGTCAAAGAGTATATACATTAAAATTATGATGTACGTTGCCGTATTGCCCACCAAGAAGACCATACTAATTTACTTTTCCAGTGGCAAAGGATGACTTTAAGAACTACCTTGTTATTCTTGACAATGTCAAAATTGGAGAAGTTACTTTTTAAAAAAAAAAATGTTTATTTTTGAGAGAGAGAAAGAGAACACGCAAGCACACGAGTAGGGGAGGGACAGAGAGAGAGGGCGTCAGAGGATCCTAAGCAGGCTCTGTGCTGACAACAGAGAGCCCAGTGTGGGGCTTGAACTCACGAACCATGAGATCATGACCTGAGCCAAAGTCGGATGCTTAACTGACTGAGCCACCCAGGCGTGCTGGAGAAATTTTTAAAGCAGTTTCTTAACGTTCGATACAGATTGTTTTTGTGGAATGGAGTAAGTGGACTACATAGGTTTTCTTTTATGTATGTGTTTGACTCTGTTCTCCTGCCATTTCCAAGTGGCACTTCTCAAGAATTCTGCTCCTTTACTTAACAAAAATGTGCACAGGAATGTTTAAGGAGATAAAGGTTTTTTGATATAAGTGGGGAGTTTACTTTTACCTTACTCCATAATAAAATTCCACTTGGCAATTCTTGGGCCTGGTAGCATTTTTAATGTACCAATGTAATGACCCCTTGCAAACAAAATTACGGTAATGTATTTTCAGTCAAGCATAGAATCTTGTCCTTGTGTGCTAGCTACATGCTATTTCATTTGGACGTTGGGTTCAGAGTTATTATCTTAGTGATGCCAGAATGGTTCCTCAGTGATGTCAGAATGGAGGTAACCTTCACCTGTGGAAGAGGAGTCTTCTAGGGCTGGTGAAATAGGAAGAAAACTATAGGGTGATGATAGAAATAGCTCCACTCATTGCATAGGAATGAATAAAGGAAACTAAGAATCATCATTTCAGTGTCCTTGCTGGTAGGCAATTCTTTGACTTACATTATTTCCCCAGAAGATACTCGTATATTTTCTCTCCCAAACTGAAACGTCAAGTACGCTTACTGACCCCGGACGGGATCCCAAGGGGCCTGGGGGTTTAAAAAGCATGAAACCCTGGCTGCTTTTGGTTGGTCTGTTTATACCC
Organism: Lynx rufus; assembly: GCF_022079265.1. Lineage (NCBI taxonomy): Eukaryota > Metazoa > Chordata > Mammalia > Carnivora > Felidae > Lynx > Lynx rufus. Next base: position 5,261,612 of record NW_025814867.1, on the reverse strand, counting down.
CAGCCCCTCACTCCTGTCCTCTTTTCTTCTGTAACTTAAATAAAAGATAAAGTAGCCTTTTATTCTGTGTGCTCTTTGGAAACGTCTGTTGGTTTTTAGGGATAGTTTATTACACCTTGAAGTCCCTTTTCTGTCTGATGGTGCATGATACATGGTGCCAATTAGATGCTCACGTATTGCATTTGCATGCTTCTCGAAACCTTACCTAACGTGCTTACGGTCAGGTGAGACCTGGAGTGAAATCGCCTCGTTTTCATTATCTGCTTTTACCGTCCATAGTTTACCGACGATGGCAGTGCAAGCGTTGGGTCTTCTGGTCGCGCCAGTCACGGGCGAAGGGACAGTGTGGTGAGCGTGGTTTGCATGCAAACACATACAATGAGTTTTAAACTTGCACCAGTGTGTGATCACGTGAAATCTATCGGGAAGTGAGATTTGCATTTGGCAAAATGAGCATTTTCCTCAGATTTCGCTTATATGAATAATTTGCCTTCAGAAATGTGTTCCCGCGACTGCGTATTCTCTGGGGGCTGTGGAAACTTTCATTAGTAACTTGCCTGCTCACACCCCTAACGTGCTAGTCTTTGCGTATTTGAAAGTTTTTCACTTTCTATACTTTGTTGCTATTTCATTCACATGCATTTATGTGCACAGTTCACCACAGACAAGTTTCTCAAGCAAAATTAATGCTCCGCTCTGTGTAAAACTCGTAACTGTGGATCACAAATCATGTTGCCATCAGTTGCTTTCTTCGCTGTGTATTTAAGATGTATTGTTTATTGTTTACATATCTTTTAAGACCTGTGAGCTTTTTAAGAGTTGTTGATGGCAAAACTTAAAAATTCTGGTCTTAGAATTCAACTAGCTTAATAATTGTAGAGGCAACAAATAGCTGGGTTAGACTACAAATTACATAATTTCAGATTATTCTTTTTGATGAGGCTGGAAGTTTTACAGAGAGCTGATGGCATTTTTGCTACATATAAGAATTGATTTGAAAGTTACATTGGTAAGGATGGTATGTCAGCTTCGAGCTAGAAAAAAGAACCGTGTTTTGCGAAAGATTGTAATAGATGTGAAGTTTTCTTAGAGAAGAGGAACACCAAATGTTTGTGAGATTTATTGCCAAGAATGCAGTGATCTAATGAAGGCAGTTGTGGTCCATTGGCGAGCCCGCTAGAGCTCATACTCATAGCTGAAGGAGAAAAAACAAGCCAGGCCACCTGAAAGCCCCTGGGAGAGCGATGGCATTGAAAGGGCAGGGACTTTAAGGTCACGATGCCTGGCTTTGAGCCACTTCCACAACCTCTTAGTTGTGTTAATTGCAGTTTATTTGCGGTGGGGATGTTAGTGACTGTCTTTGTAGGAGGGCTTAATATATGCATTAAATGAATTAGTATGTGGAAAATACCTACCGCAATTTGGAGACGGTAGGAACCGGTAAGATATTAGGTATGTGTCAATCTAAGTTGTATTACTATTAGTGTGAATAAAAATACTGTTGCTTGACTGCAGTTGCCCTTAGCAAAACTTCACATTGTGAGCCTTTTTTGTCTCTGTGGTTGGACTTCCAAATTCCATTCCTGGATGGGAAGAGTTTTTAAGCAAGGCAGTCAGACAGAGCTGAGGTAAGGAAAGCTGATGAGTGAGGTAAAAAATACTCCTTTATTAATTCACCAAATGTTTAGGGAGTAAAGTGCTGGCGGGCCAGACAGACCGGGTTTCTGACCTCCTAGAGCTTATATCCTTGTGAAAGAAATAGAAGATAAGTAAGCAAAGGAAGATAAAAAGAAAGTAACCCCGGGAACTGTGAAGAGAAAAGCAGGGACAGGACAGGGAACGTGAAGGGACGCGTGTGTGTGTGCAAGTCCCTTTGGACGGGGTGGTCAGAGAAGGCTTCCCCAAGGAAAGTGACCTTTGAGCTGAGACATTCCTCCTCGTAATGGGAGGAACCAGCTGCCCGAAGAGCTGGGAGCAGAGCTCTGTAGGCCAGTGACGAAGTCTCAGGTGGGACAAGACGCAGTGTTTGGGGAACCCAGAAAGAGGCCAGTGTAGTTCTGTCATTATTTTGTCCCACGGTTCCTGGTCTTGAGGAATGTGAGAAGGAGGGAAGTGTAGAAATGGGGTGAAAGTGCAGTAGATACCCTGCAAATAGTTCCGCATCGAGCATACAGGTGCTTAACAGAGTTGATACTGTGACGAACTGTAAATTTGAAATAGGGTAGAGGTTTTAGGGAAATACTGTTCTAGGGACCCTCCCAGTGAGGATGATGTATGTGCCACACACGCTACCTTTGCTGGCCCTCGGGCAGTAAGTGATCTCTGTAGTGTCGAACTCTGGTGAAGGTGAATAAAAGCGTGTTTCAGGCAGCTGTGATTTCGTTCAGGAACGCTTTACATTTCTTTCCTACTTCTTTGAGGATGTTAATTGCATCCGTTTCCTCATTTCATGATATGTTACCAAGCACCTAAAAAAGTTGTCCACTCATATGCCAATGTTCTTACCTTTTCTGCTCTCTTTTCTTAACCTTTAAAGCCTCTCATTTTTTCTGATTGAAAGGTTTCTGCCGCCGATTATTTTAGTCGCTCCAATCGTAGGGGGAGCGTGGTCTCTGAGGTGGATGACGTCATTATCCCAGATGTGACCCGCGTGAGTGTATTGCATGCAGTGGTTGTGGTGTCTCGGTCTTGCGACTAACGGCTCACACATTAGCTGTTTGAAAGTTAGGAACTTAATTGTAGCATAAAATAGCTATTTGTTTTGGAATGTGTATATTGATATGCTCTGATTAAAAAAAAAAAACAAAAACTTTTCTGTGAAAAATTTCCCCCGCGGAACTTACCAGCAGTTTCCACAATTACCAGTAATTCGCCAATTTTACTTTATTGCCCCCTTTCCTTCCTTTTTTTCCCCTGAACTATTTAAAAACAAATCCATGTCATTTAGTTCAGTATGCATCTCTAATTGAGAATTTCTTGTTGGTTTTTTTTTTAATGTTTATTTATTTTTGAGAGAGAGAGAGAGAGAGAGAGAGAAAGAGTGGGGCAGGGGCAGAGAGAAAGAGAGGGAGAGAGAGAGAGAGAAAGAGAGAGAGAGAGAGAGAGAATCCCAAGCAGGCTCTACACGGTCAGGGCAGAATTCAGTGAGGTGTTCGATCTCACAAACCGGGAGATCATGACCTGAGCCAAAATCAAGAATTGGATGCTTAACCAACTGAGCCACCCAGGCACCCCTGAGAATTTCTTTTTCATATTCACTCTACTGTTATCATACCTAATAAAATAAATAATTCCTTGGGGTGCCTGGGTGGCTCAGTCGTCTGAGCGTTTGATTTTGGCTCAGGTCATGACCACATGGTTCATGAGTTCAGGCCTTGCATTGGGCTCACTGCTGCCCGTGCAGAGCCTGCTTTGGAGCCTGTGTCCTCCTCTGTCTCTGCCCCTTCCCCGCTCACGTGTGCGCGGGCTCGCTCTCTGTCTCAAAAATAAATAAACATTAAAAAATAATAATTCCTTAAAACCATCTAATACCTAGCCCATATTTAGATATTCCTAATCAGTCTTAAAAGTTTTCTTTTTATTTTGGTGAATCTATGTAGTACTGGGTAGACTTTGAAGGTTGAACAATAGAACGTATTAGTTAGCAAAGTATCGCTAACATGTGGTTACTCAGAGGAATCTGAATAGATTTTAAACATTTGGACCATGGCATTGTTTTGAAGAAATGCTTATCCTTTGCTTTCACATTCATGGGGAAGTGAACTTAGGAAAGATTGTCCAATAGAGATGCCTCGAAGCATTTGTCTTAATGAAGGAACCCCAAACAGCATATACTCCCTGACGGATCTAACAACCTGATTTTCTCTTTGACACCTTCCCTCCCTTGCTGGCATTAGTGTTGTTTTGCACATAGACCGGTGCTGTTCTGATTTTCAAGCCCTTTGAAGCAGATGAGAGGTAGTATTTCTAAACCAAAAAGTTAGTTTTTAAATGAAGAGATATTGATTTACATTTAGAATGTTACTGATTGTATTTATTTGTATTTGATAAACCTTTATTTATTTTCAGAGAGAGGGAAAGGGAGAGGGGCAGAGAGAGAGGGAGAGAGAGAATCCCAAGCAGGCAAAGAGCCTGTCAGCAAGGAGTCCAACATGGGTCTCGATCCCACTAACACAGGATCTTGACCTAAGCTGAAATCAAGAGTCAGATGTTTAACCGACTGAGCTACCCAGGCACCCCACTGATTGTATTTAAATAGCTGTTTCTGAATGACTTTAATCCTTGTAGTCCTTAAGTATTCCAGATCGTTGGGCCTCAAACCTGGCCTTAGAGCAATCCTGTCTTGCCCTCTGTCAGATCAAGCAAGGAATCTCAGCATGCGGAGTTGGAAAGCTGGCTGCCAAAAGTCTTTGCTCTGAAATATTGCTCATTTTATTAATTTGCTTAACAACTTGTCCTTTTTTTGTAGATACAAACAATTTAATGTGTACACCTTTTTTTCTTAAAAACTTGAATTCTGTTAGCCTCATATTTGTGGTGGTGGTTTTGTCCTCCTTACATGTATTTCTTGGCAATTTATCTTAGTAACTACACAGAAGTGAAAAGCTTGATAGTTTAAGAAAAAAATCTCTTCCTGCTTCTACTAATTTAATATAACTCTTTTCTTTTCCCAGATAGTTATTTTGGTTTATTTACATATTTTAAAACGAAAGTTATACATATTTAATGTGTATAACATGATTTGATAGAATAGCCTGTGTGTGTGTGTGTGTGTGTGTGTGTGTGTGTGTGTGTGTATAACCATTATACATGGTTATAGCACCCTCTTATTTTATAGTCTGTGAGCTAATGATTTTTATCTTTTTTTTCATTCTTGTTTAAGTACCTGTAATGATATCCTTAATTTTACCTCTTGATAAAACCTTAATGTGTTAACTAAAATTTAAATTAAAAAAAAAAAAGGTTTTACTCTGTAAAAAAACAAAAACCCTAAAATGCTTGCAATTCCTCTCTCTAGAGCAAAAATTTTCTCTAATATTATTTCTTGTAAAGGGGAACTATAATTCAGTTCATTGTGGATAAATGGGAAGTAGACTTGATATTGCTAAGATCCCCACCTTTAAAAGGTAAGCTGGGAAATCTGCACTTTTATGCGAAATATTCTGCTTTTAAGACACTGACAGTGAATTCGCAATTTTAAAAGACACTTTCTGGCTTCCCCACTGTGGACCAAATATATGTGTACAGTCTGCTCCATTTGTAACTTCTGAGCTGGGAGTGCTTGAAAAGGGTGCCAGGCCGTGATTTGGCAAGACTCTTAACACAGTGTTCATGACTGCTCTAGCCAATGGCCTTCTTCTCTTATCCTGTCGGTTAGGCTGGGGAGAAGAATGTAAACGTGCTAACTTTAGTTTTACTGATTATTAATAATTAGTGCATTTCTGAGTGGAGTCCAAAGCCATTTTTGCTTTATGAGATTATTAAAGTTAATTGCTCCCTTCCCTTCTGTAGTTGGGGAATCAGATCTTCAGTTTTCTGGGTTTTTTTTTTCTGTCAGAATTTTTATTAGTGTTATCATATCATATATAAAATTAGAAGTTAATAAATGATTAGACTAATGATTACATTAAACAAATACTATAAATACTTTGACTATAACTTTATAACATTAAAAAGTAAGTAGTTTATTCAAATGCCTTAATATAAATACCTTTAACTTCTGATCATACATATTACTGATACATTTGACCAAATGGTGGCTGCACGCTGAAAATTGTACACATCAGACATGAATAGCTCAGTCCTTTTAAGAAAATAATTGTAACAAGGTACCAGTCTTTATTTCTAAACAACTTTTAAATGACAGCATCAAAATGTATTTATAACTAAAATGCTCTGTTTCTATTCTATTCTAAAAAAATTCAGTTGTATTTTACCATTTTAGTCAGGTAAAATTATCTGTCAAACTAAGCAGCCTTATGTTTAAGTGGTTCAAAGGGCCTCTTAATCAGAGAATAAATATCAGAGAATAAATGCCTTTCTTTAAGAAGAAACAAGGAGTTTCAAAGATTTGACAAGATGTGTATTCTAAAATATTTCTCACATGTGTTAATTTCAACAAATATTCAAGGAGTTCAGATTTAAAGAGAAGTAATGTACAGTCTGTAATGTCAAGAGCAAAGCATTTTCAAGCATCCTGGCATAAATAGGGCGAAGGCTTTTATCGCTGAAATGTGGGAAAGATTATATTTAATTTTGTTTACTAGTTGATCATGGAAATTCTTCAAGAAAATGTTACTTAAAAATTTTTTTATTTATTTATTTGAGGGGGGTGGGCAGAGAGAGAGGGACAGAGAATCCCAAGCAGGCTTGAATTCAGGAACCATGAGATCATGACCTGAGTGGAAACCAAGAGTTGGTCACTTAACCTAACTTTGAGCCACCCAGGCGCCCCTAAGAAAATACTACCTTTGAACTTAAGCTTTCAAATTGGAATATGAAGTTTGCCACCATGTGCTCTCCTTTTCACATTAATACTAACGTGAAATATTGCAAGCTTGTTAGCTGACTTTCAAGTTCAAACGACCAAACCCCTTCCTTGATCGGAAAATTACCTATTTAATTATTTAAGAGTGCAATGACATAATGTTTACTTGAAATTTTTTGAGAAGAGTAGGCTACAGTTAACATTAATGAGCAAGTCCTGAGTACCATATTAAGGCGGAAAAAAGCTTTGCTTGCTGTTTTTTGTTTTTGTTTTTGGTATTTTAGTCTACTTTTTTATTAGCCACTTTTTTAACAATTTGATTTACTTTTAATAGTTTTTCTATCTCTAATTTGTTTTACAGAATTGCAACCATATATGCAGCCTTTGCTTTCTGATTTCTCACTAATGTTACAAAGTTTTTATATTGTTGTGCATATTCATTTTTCCATTGTTACTTGTACACAACAATTTTTTATCAGCTCTAGTCACCATGATTTTGCATTAGATCCTCAGGCCTTATTCATCTTATAGCTGAAAGCTTGTAGCCTTTTGCTGTTTCCCTATTTCATACTTTAATACATTAAACATGATTAACTTTTATTCCATTTAAAAGCCTTTTCAGTACCTGGCAGACTCTGGGTCATCATTATGAACCTTGGCTTGTCATTGCGGTACAGGTGTTTAGACCTCCTAGAGAGAGCACTGGGGCTTTTGGAAGACCAGGTTTCAAGTGGCTTTTTGTCTAAATGGGAGATGGCACGTAGCAGAGCACAAGTCTGAGAAGTGAGAACTGGAGCCTCTGGCCAAGTCACTGCAGCTCAAGAACCTGGACTGCAGCGTCGCTGCTCTTGGCACTTTTTGCTGCCTTGACACTCCCCGAGGTTTGGCGCGTGATCAGTTTGGGTTGCGACAGTTGGGATCTGTCAGAAGACAGTGGAAGCGATAGGATCGACGTGGCCACGGACTAGTTCAGTGATGCAGCCTCTGAAATGTAAGATCCTTCCAAGCTGACTGTTTAAAAAATGGGTGGGTTTGGCGGTCATTTTTGTGAGAGGGGACATGAGCCAGGGTTTTCGGTGGACCTAGAAGAGTGTTTCCGGATTTTGCCTGTTTTTCTCTAACTCATTAGTAGAAGAGAGGTGGGAGATACTCTGAGGAAAATAAGGCAGTTTTATCCAGACGCGGTATTTCTTTCACTCTGAAGAACAACACTAAATGTGAGGCAGTGGTTTTAGTAGCATAAATGTGATGGAAGATGATTCCTTTTCATGGCAATAATCGCCAGTATTAAAAACCACTGTCATGGCTTGTTTGTTTCAAAACGTTTCATGTGTGACTTAAAAAAAATCAGTTAACTAAAATCAATTCCTTTTAAAGAGTGTTACTGTAAAAAGTGGCAAAAAGAGATCAAAGTCGAAAGTTTAATATAAATGCATTATTGATACAGTACTTTTAATAAAGTAAACACCTTTTATTATAAACAGTGTTTATTATATAAATGCAGAGAAAAAATGAACGTGATAAGTGGGCAATGAAAAAGAACAGAAAACCTTTCAAATATGAGGAAATTAGAATGAAGTGAACTGAATAGAACCAGAAATAATGGCATTTTGTGTTTTAATAATTAACTGAGGAAAGTTTTCAAATCTTTTTTTCTAGATTGAGCTGGGAGGGTTGGTCTAGGAGTTGGAATCTGGGTTGATTTTCATTTAGTTAAGTAATTGGGACAGTAAATAATATGAAGACGGGTTTTAAAATTCACAAAACTGAGATCTGAATCCAGCCCTGACGTTTAGCAGTTGTTCAATTTTCAGGAAGATCTTCTGCCCCTGAATTTCTCCCTCCTCAGCTGCAAGGTTGGGGTTTAGGAGGAGACCTGTAAGATGCCTCCCTTTATGAAACGCTGATAACTAAGGCCTATCTGCGGAAGATAGGCTAACTCAATCATCATGTCTAGATAATAGGACAGTATGCTGCTGTCAAAGTAAATGAAGTAAGTCTGTAAGTCCAGATGGGGTATGATTCATTTCCTCATTCACCCACTGAACTTTTAGTCCTTCTACATGTCAGGTGCTATTTTTGATGTTGTGAATACAGAAACGAACATACAGACATAGGCTTACTTACATTAAAGATAAAGAGATCAGACAATAAATTAATAAATATCATGGGGTCAGAGATTGAGAAATGCCATGAAGACCATGAAGTAGTTTCTTTAATTCCTGAAAGTTGGTAAGGAGAAAAAGAAGGTATAGAATGTATTTGAGGCATTGCTCTAGAATTTGTTAAAGACTTGGTGGCTGGTTATCCTTGGATCAAGAATTGGAAGGTCAGGATGTGGTAGGGTAGGCAGAAAGGCTTCCTTCACGTACCCTTTTGTGCTATTTCATTTTTTCTTTTCTTTTTGACATGTGTGTGTACTGCTAAAAAAAACCAAAAAACAAAAAAGCCAAAGAGCTGACTCCCTTAAGGCTGTAGGGGAAATCTTTTTTTTGATGGTATATTTAACATGCTTTAATCCAGTCGAAACTCTTTGTGGCTAAGTGTACTGGTCTTCTCTATGTGTCCTGTGTCCTAATAATGTTTAGAGAATAAAGCTTTTTGGCTTTTGGTTTTATCAGAGTTTTGCTTTTGATGTGTACAAGTTTGTGGGTTGTTTTTTTTTTTTTTTGTATTAACATTTGCAATGCTAGAACTTAAGTTTATAATTTTCTTTAATGTGTTTCAAATACCATGAAAAGAAAATCTAAAATTCTAAACTTCTGCACAAGGACAGCTTGCTCACTGCATGTCCATCCTTAGGATAAGAATTAACATTCTTGACATTTTGTCTTATGTGTCTCAACTTTTATTTCAGTTTTAATATGTTTACTTTTAGGTCGCAAACAGCAGTTGAACTTGGAGAACTCAACTGTGGTCATTTCTTTTTTTCCTCTAAAAAAACCTGACATGCTAATAAGCATCTTTCCTGATTTTTATCTCTGTTCTTTTCTAGTTGGATGAAAAATCTGACAAACAGTATGCTGAAAATTACACAAGAGTGAGTATATACATTCCTAAGAGAATTAAATTCTCAAGGTCAGTTGAACTTAATTTCAACTGCTATTTCATGATTATACTACATGTGAACTGGGGGAGCTACTCTTCCTTTCTCCGTCTATTTCCTGTTCTTGACCCCCCAAATTCCTCCGAGGTTGAATCATGTGAAGCTCTGGGAAGAGAAAAGACCCTGCGTTTTATTTCCTTGAATGTCACTTCTGAAGCTTTGGGCTGGTCTTTTGATTTCCATTGCCTAGAATTGGATCCCGAGGAGAAGCCATTAAACACTGAAAATGAAGTGGAATGCTAGTGACAAACTCTGAGGGTTTCGTTTTTGTTTGCTTTTGGTTTTTTTCCTTAATAACACATTTTTCTTTGGAAGTAAAATAACTCCATTCTAGGACTTGTTTTGTGTTAAAGTCTCTATCTTCTGGAAGTACTTTCAGAAAGTCATTTTAGGGAAATTATCAGGATTCATTTCATGCTGTACCTAAAAAAGATACAGCTGTTCTGTCCAGTAGGGGTACGATGCAAGCCACAAATGTACCCCACATATGTAAGTTTAACTTTTCTTTAAAAAAAAAAATTTTTTTTTTAATGTTTATTTTTAAGAGAGGGAGAGACAGAGTGTGAGTGGGGCAGGGGCAGAGAGAGAGAGGGAAACACAGAATCCGAAGCAGGCTCCAGGCTCTGAGCTGTCAGCCAGGAGCCCGAGGCAGGGCTTGAACTCATGGACCGTGAGATCACGTCCTGAGCCGAAGTCGGACACTTAACAGACTGAGCCACTCAGGCGCCCCAAGTTTAACTTTTCTAGTAGCCTCATTAAAACAGTAAAAAGCAACAGTTAAAGTTAATTTAAATAATTTATTTAACCCAAATATCGAAGATATTTCAGTGTAATTAACATGAAAAATTATTAATGAGATAATTTACCTTCTTTTTTCCATACTAAGCCTTTGAAATCTGGTGTGTATTTTACACTTAAATGTCAATTTCGTCTAGCCATATTTCAGATGCCGAGTAGCTGCGTGTGGCTAATGGTTAACTCATTTGGTTGCTCCATCGTGTGTTCATCCAGTAGCGTATCTCACATGTAAACTGTGGGAATAGCAGTCTAAATTCATAGTGATACACAGTTTGCCCGAGCTGCAAATACTGTTTCCAACTTTCTCAGAGTATTAGAAAAAGAAAAGATTCTAAAGAAGCAGCCTCAGGAACTCAGTAGGAGGACTGCTAATTAGCATACCAGTTATAAATCCTGAACTGTTTGAAATTAATCTCGTGTGCTCAGTATTGTTTACAATATACCAAAGATAGAAAACAAGTCGCACGCAAGCCATTTCCTTTGTCATTATGAATTCTAGACTACAGTAATGTGTTGGAGGGAACAAGGTTGTGCTTCGTATTCCAGGCCCTTCTCTGGATACCCCTTTCCCAAAGCCAACCTATGTTGTCCGCATGTGTCATCCACAGGTGTTAGGTGTCCCCCGCCCCCACCCCATGTTCAGCTTCCACAGCAAACGTCTTTGTACAGAAACAAGGCTTAGATGTGTCCTCTTTCTCTCTTTCTCTAGCCTTCGTCTCGGAACTCTGCCTCAGCAACAACCCCTCTAAGCGGAAATTCATCCAGACGAGGGAGCGGAGACACCAGCAGCTTAGTAGACCCAGACACCTCATTAAGTGAATTGCGGGTAAACCGCAGTCTTTGGTTTGCTTTTTACGAACAGGTTTTCGGCTTCTTTGTAGTAGAGTATACTGGAGCTATTTAACACTTAATGTGACTTAGTGGAAAGAAAAGGAGTATGAGTTCTTGAAAAAATACTGTTGAAAGACAGTTCGGGAATGTGACTCAGATCTGAAAGGAAAGAGATGAGTTCATTCTTTTTTCTGTTCTCTTTCTTGAACATTTGATGATATTGGAATGATCAGTATCTCTCTGCTCACTTACAAATGCCAAAAAAACTTGTTAATGTATGTAAAAGTAATTCTCTCAGAAATAGTTGGCCATATTTTAGATGGAAAATACATAGCTATGCAAGGGACCAGGTTCTAGGAATTGTCGGCCTTCTGAGCCATTATGGTATTATTTGGCTGCTGGAGTATAGTTATCTCTCAGTTTTTCACGGTAAGATAAGCATAGGAATATTTGGGATAACAGAAATACCTGAGTTGAGTCCCTGGGTTCAGTTCCTGTTCTTATTAACCCTTTTATTTGAAAGATGGGGACTTTCAAAATGTATTTGAAGGTCTGTTTGCTGAACCTGCTATTTGTGAGCAATGGGGGGAAGGGTTGTAATAAAAATTGCATTCATTCATTCATTCATTCATTCAACATTTATTGAGCCGTTGGCTTCAGCAATTTAGGCAGTGAAACACACTTTGAACTTCAGGAGTTCACTGTTTCATAGGGAAGATCCGCTGATAGAAACCAGTAAAACTAGGTCACGTGTATGATCCTATGTAGTAGCGAGAATAGGACTGTTAAGAGAATTCGGAGAAGCATCAGCTCTGTTGGACTAGGAGAAGAGATTACAGAAAGCTTTTCAGAGGAGACCCACTGTGAAGGAAGAATGCAAATGCATCAGGCAAAGAAGTTGGAGGGAAAAGGCTTTCTGAGAACTTCAGAGAACCAGAAGGTTCTCTGTCTAGCAAAGTTGCCCGAGGGTAGGATGGGAAGTGAGGAGGAGAGGTGAGGGAGAGGGAAAACTGGGGGCAGTACTCGTGGGCCAGACCACAAAGCATCATGTGTGGTAGCCTAGAAGACATTTGGTTCGCCCCCTCCCCCCCGCCGCCCCCCGACAACTGTGGGATATTAAATAGGGGAGCAAGAGTATCTGGTTCGCATCCTTAAAGAGTGTCCCCAGGTCGGAGGAAGCTCTGGAGGTGAAGGGAACCCTGTGGATGGCGTGAACAAGGCGGAACTGCAGTGGGAGAGGATGCAAGGAACTTACTCCGAGGAGAATCCTGGGAGATACTGGAGTTGATTGGTCAATAGCAGAGAGGAGAGGTTAAGGGAAGGTTTTCGTTTTCTTTCAAAGGCAGGCTTGATTATTTTTATTCGTTGGCTTGAGCCAGTTGAGAGAGAACAGGAAGGCAGAGCGAGGAGAGGGTGGCTGATGAGCAGAGTGCCTGAGAGGGATGCCCGGGCGCAGATAGAGGGGGGCCAGATGTGGCGGGCCCGTCCCGCTGACACAGAGAGGGAGGGGGGGAGGGGGCGTGCTGGGGTACTGAGTCAGACCGCAGGCAGGTAGGAGCAAGAGTCCGGCTTACGGGATGGGAGGCCTGTAAAAGTGGGCTGGGGGTTAGAGGGTGGAGACGTTTGCCGCGGCGGCAGTGGCGGCGGCAACGGAGAGCTGACCCAGGCCGACATGGCGTGACTTTGAGGGTGTCCATATTTATCAGGCTCTTACGAAGTACCGGGCATAGGTGCTGGGGCTGCAGAGTTGAATGGGCTCAACTCTTGTCTTCAGTGGGACGGAAGACCGGAGGACAAGGCCTTCCAGCCTCACCACTCCGCTCGTATTGCTTCTTTGAGAGAATGACTTCCTTGAGGGAAATGAGAGTTTTGTATCCTCACGCTTCGCTTGCGGTAGCCTCTTGATGTGTGTCTGTTGAATGAATCAGCGAGTACAAGACAGACCTACCAAGGAGGAGACGAAGAGGGCAGGGGGGGTATGATACAGAAGGCGTGTGTGACCGGCCTTTGAGGATTGGTCCTGCCCGTATTGCAGAATTGCACGTGGGGCCCTGTGGCAGTTGTATTCCGCCGAAATCAAGCATCCAGGATAGATTGTAGGTAGCAGGGTCAGGTATAGGAGGAACTGTATTTTCCATTTAAAATTTGACCTGCTTTACTTTTAATGATTGGGGTAACATTTGGAACAAATGCTCTTTTCTCATCATTCATTTAAATGGCATCCTCAGCATAGACTCTCTCATCTGACATACGGTTTAAAATGTCAATGTTTAACTTCCCTCCCTTTACTTTCTTTCTTCCAAATTAATTGTGATTAGTAACCAAGTCATTGAAAGACATTTTGTTCGTGTCCATTTATTACAGTTTTAAAAACTTCTGAATGAGCCAGTAAAATTTGCTGCTTATAATTAATTTAGTACTTTAGTAATTTACTGGTTCAGGTGAAGCATTATGTTAAAGACTATTGAAATGATTTATAAATTTTTAAAGTTTATATGTTCAAAACATTATAATTGGTACAGCTTTTTCTCGTACACGGCCCCATCCCCCTCTTGCTAATGCGGTCTCAACACAAGTTCATGCCAAGAAGATATGTAACACTTTAGATTGATTACTCCAGACCTTCCCCAGCCCCATTATCACCTGACCTATTTGCCTCGTTCGGTGGTTTTTTTTTTTTTTTTTTTCAACGTTTATTTATTTTTGGGACAGAGAGAGATAGAGCATGAACGGGGGAGGGGCAGAGAGAGAGGGAGACACAGAATCAGAAACAGGCTCCAGGCTCTGAGCCATCAGCCCAGAGCCAGACGCGGGGCTCGAGCTCACGGACCGCGAAATCGTGACCTGGCTGAGGTCGGACGCTTAACCGACTGCGCCACCCAGGCGCCCCTCGTTCGGTGGTTTTTTTTTTTTTTTTTTTCAACGTTTATTTATTTTTGGGACAGAGAGAGACAGAGCATGAACGGGGGAGGGGCAGAGAGAGAGGGAGACACAGAATCGGAAACAGGCTCCAGGCTCCGAGCCATCAGCCCAGAGCCTGACGCGGGGCTCGAACTCACGGACCGCGAGATCGTGACCTGGCTGAAGTCGGACGCTTAACCGACTGCGCCACCCAGGCGCCCCTCGTTCGGTGGTTTTAAGTGGCAGTTACGTTTGTGTATTTTGATTTCTCTGTTTTTGGTCCGGAATACATAAAAGTAATTCACATTTTCATCTGAATCCTTTGAGACTTAAGATATGTTTGTGCATGGTTTTATGCAATGGTTCATTCCTATGTCCTGCAGGATATCTATGACCTTAAGGACCAGATACAGGATGTAGAAGGGAGATACATGCAAGGGCTTAAAGAACTAAAGGTATCAGGGCCCATTGTGCAGCCCACGCATGCTCTCTGTGTGCAGAATGGTTGGGTAATGGTGGTTTCACAAGTTCTGTTAACCCCAGTGCACAAAGCTTTACTAACAGTGTTTGTCTTTCCAGCATGTGCTTAACCTGCAGTGCACAGGAAAGGTGAACTTTCAGTCTGCTTATGTCTCAACGTTTACTATGGTTTTTGCAATATTCAGTACAAGATATTATACCTTAGAGTTTTTAAACTTTGTGAAATACTTACATGCCGCTTGTGTCTTAGCCATACAAAACAGAATTGGGTAAACTCTTAAAACGTATTCTGAGATTATGGTTTTCAATTGAGAATTAGACCTTAAAATTCTTCCCTGCTAAATGAGAGAGTATTGCCTATTTCTGTCAACAAATTTAGTCAGTATTGAAGGCAGGAGGAAGAAGCATCTAAGAGTGCATTATTATAAACATTTCTTTTTTTATTTTTTTTAATTTTTTTTTTTCAACGTTTTTATTTATTTTTGGGACAGAGAGAGACAGAGCATGAACGGGGGAGGGGCAGAGAGAGAGGGAGACACAGAATCGGAAACAGGCTCCGGGCTCTGAGCCATCGGCCCAGAGCCCGACGCGGGGCTCGAACTCACGGACCGCGAGATCGTGACCTGGCTGAAGTCGGACGCTTAACCGACTGCGCCACCCAGGCGCCCCTATTATAAACATTTCTTACGGAGGAAGGAACCTGAGGTAGGAGGCCTGTGTTTTCATTTTGTTTTTTCTTCTCCTCCTCTTCCTTTTCTTCTTGTTTTTCACTATGGCTCAAAGAAGATTACACAGGTTCAGTGCTTTGAAGAATCTGGAGGTAAATTGAGACGGGCCTTAATCTTTTCCGAGCAAGGATGGCTACCAGTTCTCAATAGAAGTGTCCTTGTGACACAGACATTTTGGTTGTACATGGCGGTTGGTTATCATGCACTTCCCCATGTTTAATTATGAAGTTCAACTCTGATACAAGGAAGCTACAAGTTTTTCAACATGTGCATGGCCCTGTTTGAAACAGAAATATCAGGTCTCAAGGTGCATAAACAAGGCATTCAGAAAGACGACTCAGGATATGCCCGAAGGACAAAGCGGGGACCTCACGGGCAAGGCTCTCATCAGCTTTCCTGGCGAGATGCAAAGTGGCCCAGTTACCAGTCGGTACCTTCACGCGGGGCATGATCGTCCAGAGGAAACTTACGGTTACGAGTCAGGACAGAAAAGGGTAGCGGGTCCTATGGAGAGTGTCCGTGAGGGCAGCCTGGAGGCTGCTGACCCGGCAGTGTGTGTGCGCGTGCGGTTGTCAGGCGAGCAGGAGAAGTACAGGGGTATATGCTGACCTGCCCGGTCTTCCTGGCTCAGATCATCAGGGTTGAATCACCTTTGAAGATTTTAGTGATAAGACTTTTGGAAATATGTTGGATCAAGGGAGCAAATTAAATATGTTAAATAAATACACTTCTATTGAAATCTCATATGTAATGTAACGTATCAGGAAAGCAAGCAATTCAGAGGTTTTCTTGCTTTTTATTTATTTAAAACATTTTTTTCTTACATTTTAGATCTATCATTTGTTACCTTCTTTGAAGGATACAAAAGAACAGATTAAATGTGAGACTGAACAGATACAAGATCCCCTTTTTTAAGAGAAAAAAAGCAAAACTTTATGTTCCTCACATTATATGTCACCATGCTAAGAAAAACTGTTAAGATACACGTTAAATATATTCATGTTCAAGGCAACAGTTTTAAGCATACCTAGAGTAAAGGAAAACTTACTTAGTGATATACAATGATGTGCTCTGCTTTATTTTATTATTATTATTACTATTATTATTATTTTCATTTAGAAGAGATATAGTTTATTTTATTGAAGTAAAATTAACATAAAGTGCTATATCTAAGATGCACAACATAATTATACAACAATTCTGTACGTTACTCAGTGCTCATCATGATAAATGTACTTTTAATCCCCTTGTCTATTTCACCCATCCCCTGCCACCTCCATTTTCTTAATTCATGGTCAGCATATAATTGAGCTTGACTTCAGGTTATATTTGTCCTTGAAACAACTCGTTAAGTGGAAGAAAAATCATTAAAAAATGATCTGATTGGTGATCAAACACAATAGTGTGATAATATCCATACATATTCTATTGAAAAAGGATGCTGGGTCATTGCTTATGATATTCTTTTTTTTTTTTTTTAAAGTTTTTATTTATTCATTTTGAGAGGGAGTATGAGTGGGGAAGAGAGAGAGAAGGAAAATCCCAAGCAGGCTCTGCACTGTCAGTGCAGAGCTCAATGTGGGACTTTAACCCACAAACTGTGAGATCATGACCTGAGTTGAAATCAAGAGTCGGGACGCTTAACCGACTCAGCCGGCCACCCAGGCACCCCTACTTTTGACAGTATTCTTGATTAAGTGGGTCAGCCTTTGGGATGCTTTTCCTCATTCTGTCCTCCATGCAGAACCACCTGGGTTTTGTTAAAACACAGATTGCTGGATCATACTCCCACATTTTTTCATTCAGTGGGTCTAGGAGGGGGTTGAAATGTTGCATTTTTACCCAGTTCCCAGCTAATGCTGTTGCTGCTAATCTAGAACCCACTCTTGCAAAATCATTGCCTTAGATACATTTAAGTAAAACTATTTCCTAATAGGTATCACCATATAAGCTAGATTTAAATAATTAAAACTACCTTGATACTTAAATTTAAAACAGTCTTCTGTGGTTTGTTGTTTAAAGGAAGAGTACATTCCGTAAATGTTATGTCACATTTATTATGTTATATATTGTATTTTTGCATCTGTTGAGTAACTATCTTAGTTCTGGTTGTTCATGCAGTTATGTCCCATTTTCTATGAGACTGATCTGTGAAAAATACTTTTTTAATGCTATCAGCCTTTAAGGTGGATCAGAATCATTCTAAATTCTGTATTATATAAGATCCTACTATATTTAAATCATTGTACAGTTGACTTTGCTTTTATTTTTTATTTGGGTTCTATCTGTTCCCAGTCCGGGTATAAATGTCTGTTAATGCAGTCCTAGTTTGTGAAGCATTATTTGTGTGTGTGTGTGTGTGTGTGTGTGTGTGTGTGTGTGTGTGTGTGTGTGTATCTTGATTGAGATATAATTCAAATACTGTAAGATTTACCCATTTAAAGTGTGCACAATTCAAGCGGTTTTTAGCATAGTCACAGTGTTGCACAACCATCACCACAATCCAATTTTGGAATGCTTTCATTACCCCGAAGAGAAACCCTGTCCTAATGAGCAGTCATACCTCACCCTCCCTCTTCCACTTCCACACCCAGCCCTCGGTAACCACTAATCTACTTTCTGTCCCTGGATTTGCTTGTTCTGGACATTTCGTATAAATGGAATCTTATAATATGTTGTCTTTTGTGGTTGACTTTTCATTTAGTGTAATGTTTTCAAGATTCATCCATGTCGTAACACCTATCTGTCCCATCATCTATCTATGTGTCTCTGTCGTGATTGGTTAATATTCCGGTATGTGTCTGTTGATGGACATTTGGGTTGTTTCCAGTTTTTAGCTGTTATGAAAAATGCTGCTATGAGCATTTGTGTACAAGTTTTTGTATGGATATTCCTTTTCATTTCTCCTACATAGATACCTAGGAATAGAATTGCAGGGTCAGATGGTAACACTGTGTTTAACATTTTGAGGAATTGTCCAACTGTTTTCCAAAACAGCTGCACTATTTTACACTCTCCCCAGCAATGTATGAGGTTTCTGGTTTTTCCATAGCCTCACCAACACTTTAATCTTGTTTCTGTTTTTTTAATTATAGCCATCATAGTAGGTTTGAAGTGGTATCTCATTGTGGTTTTGGTGTGCATTTCCCTAATTGCTAATGATGTTGAGCCTGTTTTCATGTGCTTCTTGGCCATTTGTATATCCTGTTTGGAGAAATCTCTAATCAAATCCATACCCATTTTTAAAATATGTGTCTCTTTATGATAGTATTGTAAGAGTTCTTTATGTATTTTGGATACAAGTCTCTTACTCAGTGTAAGATTTACAAATACCCTCTCCTACTGTATGCCTTTTTTTTTTTTTTTCCTTGATGGTATTGTTTATAGCACAAAAGGTTTTAATTCTGGTGGTCTTTTCTTTCATTGATAGTGCTTTTGGTATTGTATCTAAGAAACCATTGCCTACTCCAAGGTCATGAAGGTTTAGGGCTATGTTTTCTTTGACGAATTTTATAATTTTAGCTCTGACATTTAGGTCTCTGATCCACTTTGAGTTAATTTTTGTGTTTGGTGTGGGTCCAACTTTAGTCTCTTGCAGTGTGGATATCCTGTTGTCCCAACACCATTTGTTGAAAAAACCTATTTTTTTAACATTTACTTATTTTTGAAAGAGAAAGAGACAGAGTGTGAGTGGGGAGGGGCAGAGAGAGAGGGAGACACAGAATCCAAAGCAGGCTCCGGGCTCCGAGCCGTCTGCACAGAGCTCGGTGTGGGGCTTGAACCCATGAACCATGAGATCATAAAATGAGCCAAAGTCGGATGCTTAACCAACTGAGCCACTCAGGTGCCCCTGAAAAAAATATTCTTTCTTCCATTGAGTTGTCTGGGTACTCTTGTCAAAAGTCAGTTGATCATAAATATAAGCATTTTGGGCTATCAGTTTTATGTCATTAATCTTGGTTTGTTGAACATTTATGTTGGTACTTTTAAAATGTATTCCAGAAGTGGTGATTTTTTCTATGTGAAATGTTTTTTCTTTTTAGCTTTAAAAACTGTCACTATGTAGTAATAATCTACCAAATTAGATATAGTTATTAAAAGATAGACTTGAAGCTGTTTTAAGCAGAAAGCTTTGAAGTGTATAAAATTTCAGTTGTTTTTTGTTGCTCTTTTTTTGTTGTTGTTGCTTTTTTTCATCGTTTTTGTATTGCTTACTTATTTAAGAATGACCAGAATTTGAATAATTGCTAGAAAAAATGTTTATACGTTTACATGAAAATTCCTATGCAGAACGGGAAAGAACTGAAAGCAGATGTCTAGGAAGCAGCAAAATTCAAATGAGTATGAAGCTTACTTGTGTAAGAGAGGCTTATCATTGCATTCTGGGTCCCGAATAGCTTGTTAAAAACAACAGTAACGTTTCCGAAAACATTGATGATTCTTCGTTTTAGGACTCCTAACAAATGGATGTGGTCTGCATACCTTTTCATCTTTCAGAGGCTACATTGGTGCTTGATTTTGTTTTCTCGGGTAGCAGAGAGCATATGAAGTTCTCACGGTGGCGCAACTGGCTTCTTACCGTCCTTCTGTTTCGCGTGCATGTTACTAAACATGGAGATCCCCCGACTGCTTGTATTTTGCGAAAATGCACCTTCATGTGTTTGTGCCGGTCCTGTATTTCCTGTCATGTTGCATATAAGTGATGGGCATGTTTTAGATGTCAGGCTAATGGCTTTGCCTTTCGTTCAGGAATCTTTGTCTGAAGTGGAAGAAAAATACAAGAAAGCCATGGTTTCCAACGCACAGTTGGACAACGAGAAGAACAATTTGATCTACCAGGTAGACACCCTCAAAGACGTTATTGAAGAACAGGAGGAACAGATGGCGGAATTTTATAGAGAAAATGAAGAAAAATCAAAAGTAAGTGTGCACCTTGTATCCTCTCTTGGTCTGGGGCGGATATTTAAAAGGTGCTGCGCTGGATGGAAGAGGGCTTCAGACCTGGAAGTGGAGCTTCAGTCGAAACTGGTTGTTCCAAGGAAATTGACAGAACGTGAGCTACCAGTTCCTAGAATGTTTTCCTTTTAAGGTCTTATGGAATCTGTTTAATTTTCTTAAGAAAAGTCTTATGACCTCCTTCAGTTTCTGAAGATAAAATGCAGCTCAAGTTTTATCTTTATTTTCTGTCTCTTAATTGCGGCAGTTTCAGCGAATTACTTAATTTCTTCCTGTTGAAACTGGCTGGAAACTCCACAAAGCTCTGAAGACTTTCTGGGAGGCAGTTCATTTTGTTCTTTTCTTTTATTTCTATCATTTTTTAAGAGACTCTCTTTTCCAAATGATTAGAGAGAAGTTTTTAATCAGTTATTTAAAAACAGCAGGATGGAGACTTGGGTCAGATGTCAGCAGATGTTTTCTTTAGAGGTTTGTAAGCTATACTGTTAGAATGTACAGATGGAAAATGAAAGCCACTGTCCAAGGTTCATATTTGCCCTTTGACGCATGCAGAAAACAAATTGGGTTCTCTTTTAAAATGTTAATGTCAGTCCAAGCAGAGGACAAAAGGCTGTTACTGCCAAAATATGAGTTGTGACAACATTGCAAAAATAAAAAGCCCAGAAAACAATTTCGGAAATGTGCATTGGTTAGAAACATCAGTCATCTGAAGGGAGGGAAGCTGTTAATATAACCTCGAAGGGACTGGCATTAATACTGTAAATTCTAATAGGGATTTTTTTTTTCCTTGAGGATTGAAAATGTTCATTCCAGTCTGTTTTGGTCATGTTTAAAAAGTGTTCAGAAGTGTTTGCCAAGAATTTGGGAGAAGGAAGGATGAATAGGCAGCACATTGAGGATTTTTAGGGCAGTGATACTGTTCTAATGGATACATTATCCATTTGTGGAAACCCATAGAATATACAATACCAAGAATGAACCTGCATGTAAACTGTGGGCTTTGGGTGTGGTGATATGTCACTGTGGGTTCCGCGACTGTAACGATTGTACCTCTCTGGTGAAGGATGCTGATAGCCGGCAGGAGAGCCTCTTTGTGTCGGGGGGAGGGGTATGTGGGAACTCTGTGCTTTCCGCTCAACTCCCAAGAACCCAGAAGTGCTCTAAACAGTCAAGTCTACTAAAAAAAAAGTTAGGATAAGAAAACTTGTATCTGCACAAGTGGAAAAGAGACTTCTGGGTATTGTCATATTGGATGACAGGGCTCATTGCGGACTATGATTTGGTGGCATAGCTGGTTTCCTCTGTGATTCTTCCTGTTTCTTAAGGACCAGTTTTGGAGATTATGAACCATCATACTTTATGTAGAGCCCTTGGACTCCTTTTTTTGCTTTTCCATGCTCTTTTCGTATCTATTTCTGGCTCTTTGCTTCTAGGAGATTAGAGGACAATCTCACGCTAAAGTATTTAATGTTCAGTGCTAAATGCCCTTGAGCATTTAAAAAAAAAAAAAACCTCCATGATTAACTTACTAAGCCACTTTCTTTTTCCCTTCTTTTTCTAAGATCTAGAGATGTCTTAGCATACATAGTGCTGTGGTTTTTAATTTTTATGTAGAAAAAAACTTGTGCTTTTCAAATTAAAAAAATCTGTGAGCTTTTTATTTTTTTTTTATTTTTTTTTTTAACGTTTATTTACTTTTGAGACAGAGACAGAGCATGAACAGGGGAGGGTCAGAGAGAGAGGGAGACACAGAATCCGAAACAGGCCCCAGGCTCTGAGCTGTCAGCACAGAGCCCGACGCGGGGCTCGAACTCACGGACTGCGAGATCATGACCTGAGCCGAAGTCGGACGCTTAGCCGACTGAGCCACCCAGGCGCCCCTCTGTGAGCTTTTTAAATACTCTGTAAATCTACTTCGGGTACCGTGATGCCAAAGACCTTGTCATAGCGTCTCTCTCTAGCGCACCTTCTCTCTGAGCTCTTCTCAGTAGATATCGCCTCATGCAGGAGGCTCAGAGGTTCATGCTCGGAGACATACAGAGAGGTCAGGCGCTCAGGTATGTTTCATTATAGCTCAGAAGGTAAGGGTGGAGAAGGACCATTCAATTAAAACAACAATGATATTAATATAGTTTTTCAGATGTCGTCAGTGCTTCCTACTGGGAATATAATAACTGCATCTTAAATATTCTGTCTGTACCTACTTTGGGGAAGAATGCCTGATTAGGAATGTCTCAAGTATATTATTCTTTTCTTTTTATTTTTTAATTAATTAATTCAAAAAAAATTTCTTTTTTTTAATGTTTATTTATTTTTGAGACAGAGAGAGACACAGCATGAGCAGGGAAGGGGCAGAGAGAGAGAGAGAGGGAGACACAGAATGTGAAGCAGGCTCCAGGCTCTGAGCTGTCAGCACAGAGCCCGATGCGGGGCTCAAACTCACGAACCGTGAGATCATGACCTGAGCCGAAGTCGGACGCTTAACCGACTGAGCCACCCAGGCGCCCCAGTTAATTTGTTTTTTAATGTTGATTTATTTTTGAGAGACAGAGTGTGAGCGGGGAGGGGCAGAGAGAGAGAGACACAGAATCCAAAGCAGGCTCCAGGCTCTGAGCCATCAGCACAGAGCCTGATGCGGCACTTGAACTCAAGAACCGTGAGATCATGACCTGAGCCCAAGTTGGACATTTAACTGACTGAACCACCCAGGTGCCCCATTATTCTTTTCTTAGTAGCTATTTATTTTAGTAGGGGATTCTTTTTTTTTTTTAAGCTTATCTGAGATTTTTAAAAAGTGTTTCATTACAGATTTTAAAAATGCAAAAAAAATAGACTATACTGAACCCTCCTAAAACCCATCACATACCCCCCAGCAACCATCAGTGTGTGGCCAATTTTACCCTGTCCACTTCCTTCACTCCTGTTCTTTGAGACAAGTCCTCAGTGTCTCGTATTTTAATAAAAGTTTAGGTATGGCTCTCTAAGTGATACGGACTCCCTCTGTCTCTCTTTTTTTTTTTAAACTTTTTTTAACGTTTATTCATTTTTGAGAGAGCGCAAGGAGGGGTGGGGCAGAGAGAGAGGGAGATACAGAATCTGAAGTAGGCTCCAGTCTCTGAGCTGTCATCACAGAGCCCGACATGGGGCTCCGACTCATGAACTGTGAGATCATGACCTGAGCTGAAGTCAGATGCTTAACTGACTGAGTCACCCAGGTGCCCCAGACTCCCTCTCTTTTTAAAACATAACCACAAGATCATTTCACATCTGAAAAATTCAGAATAATTCCTTCATACTACCGATCTAACCATTGTTAAAATCTTAACGGTCTCCAGTGACCTAAGTTGTTTTCTTTTTTACACTTCAACAACAACGACCACCGAGGATCCAGGTAAGTTCCACACATTGGAATTAGTTGTCATGTCTTTTAAGTCTCTTTTTATTTATAGGTTTCCTTTCATCTCTCTCTCTCTCTCTCTCTCTTTTTTTTTTTTTTTTCCCTCCCTTGCAGTTTGTGTGTTGAAGAGACTGGATTGCTTGGCTTAACAGTTTCCAACAGCCTTAGGGATTTTGCTGTTTTATCCCTATGGTGTCTTTAATGTGTTCCCTTTTCCTCTGTGTTTCCTGTAAACAGGTAGTTAGGTTTAGAGGCTTAAACAAATACAGGTGTAGTGTTTTTGGCAAGTTCACTTCATAGGTTGTCTTCCTTCAGGAGGCCCTGATGTGTGGCTCTTTCTTTTTGTAATGCTGTCGCTGGGTGCTTCGGTCTGTTAGTTGACCAGGCGCTGTAAAATGGGACGTTCTAAGTCCATCATTACTGTTTTCTTTGACTATGTTAAAGTGGATTGGAGCTATAATTCACATACCATATGTTGTAGTTCATGTTTGAAGTGTACAATTCAGGGCCTTTGTATATTCACAGTTACGTGCAGCCATCCCCAGTTTCAGAGTCCTGTAGTCTTGTCGGAAAGAAACCCCGTATCCTTTAGCTGTTATCCCCCTGTCTCCCGCCCCCTCAGCCCTGCGTAACCACTGGTCTGCCTTCTGTGTCTGTAGAGTTCCTCTTTCTAGATTTGCATTTAGTGGAGTCTATAATATGTGGTCTTTTGAGACTGGCTGCTTTCACTTAGCTTAAATCTTTTTGAGGTTCACTCATGCTGTAGTATGAGTCACTACTTTCACTGCTTTTTTATAGCCTAATATTATCCCATTGTATGGGTATAGCGCATTTTGTGTGTCCATTTGGGTGTTGATGCACATTCTCCCCCCCCCCCTTGTGAATAATGCTGCTGTAAACATTTTTGTACAAGTTTTCGTGTAGACGTATGCTGTCCTTTCTGTTAAGTGTATACCTGGGAGTGGAATTGCTGGTCACATGGCAACGCCATGTTCAACCATTGGAGGAATGCCAGAGTGGTTTCCAAAGTGGCTGCGCCATTTCACATTCCCAGCAGCAGGGCATGTGAGTTCTGATTTCTCTATACCCTCACCAACACTTGTTATTGTCTGACTTTTTTTAGAGCCGTCCTAGCAGCTGTGGTTTTGATTTGCGTTTTCCTGATAACTAATGGTTTTGAGTATATCTTCATGTATTTATTGACTCTTTGTATATCTTTCTCAGAAAAATACATCTTTTGCCTATTTTTAAGTTGGGTTGTCTGCTTATAATCGAGTTGTAAGAGTTTATATATTCCAGATACAAGTCCCTTGTCAGATACAGCCTAAAGCATGTTTTAAAATATCATTATGAAGTCAAGAATTCGAACGTTTGATGATTCGAATTCATTGTAGCTTTTATTCTTAGTCGATTTTCAAGTTGTTCAACCTTTAACTAATATGAGTGTCTTCAGGTTGATTTCCAAGTAGCTTTGACTCATTGTAAGTCTCACCGTCTTGCTAAATTCTCTACTACGTAGCACGAGAAAGGGTTCCAGGTTCGTCTGGTCGTTTCTTGCTCCAGACCTGGAACCAGCTGTTTGTCCGGGGTGCTGGCTCTCGTAGGGGGGCAGTGTGTGTGCTAGAGAGCTCTTGCCACCGAGAGGATCATGGTTTATAAAGGCCTTTTTAGTGGATATATAGGAAATGTTTATGTGGGGTACTTTTTTCTTTGTAAAGTCAAAATACATTACGAATTTACGCTGGTAGTTCTAGTTCACGTTCAGGACTCAAGCATGTTTCCTTCTTACACGTGCATGTCTCCGTTTTCCCACTGCCTGTTCTCAAAGTCACTGGGGATGATAGTAATTATGTTATATTCTGTTCTCATTGCTGTGCCCCACAGTACTCAGAATAGCAATACCAATGTCACCACCAACGATATAATTACTGAAAATAGTTAAAAGTTTTTTGTGTTCTTCTGTTGGGTTGTTACTTTGCTGCTAGCCTATGTATAGCCCAAGCATTGGTTTTAAAAGTTACTCAAAATAGTTTCTCTCTCTGTGCTTATGCTGCTACCTGGATATATAGTTAGGTTCACTGTATTTTATGTTCAGTATTTAGGAGTTGCTTTTAAAATTTCTATCTTTAAATAATTTTCGCTTTTAACTGTGGTGAAAAGTACAACGAAGTTCACCGTCTTAACAGTTTTAAATTGTAAAAAAAAAAAAAAAAAAAAGGGGGCGCCTGGGTGGCGCAGTCGGTTGAGCGTCCGACTTCAGCCAGGTCACGATCTCGCGGTCCGTGAGTTTGAGCCCCGCGTCGGGCTCTGGGCTGATGGCTCGGAGCCTGGAGCCTGTTTCCGATTCTGTGTCTCCCTCTCTCTCTGCCCCTCCCCCGTTCGTGCTCTGTCTCTCTCTGTCCCAAAAATAAATAAACGTTGAAAAAAAAAAAATTTAAATTGTTACAGTTCGGTGATATCAAGTATATTCGCATTGTTGTGCAGTGAGAACTTTCTCGTCTTGCAAAACTGAAACTCTTACACAACAGCTCCCGTCCGCGTGCCCTCCGCCCCTGGCAACGACCGACCGACCGTTCTCCTTGCTCTGTGGGTCTGGCTGCTCTGGGCGTCTCATATCAGTGAGCTCTTACAGGATTTGTCTTTTTGTGACTGGCTTGTTTCACTAGCGTAATGCCCTCAGGTTGCACCCATGTTAGCACGTGTCAGAATTCCCTTCCTGGATAATACTGTAGTGTGTCTGTGTACCACATTTTGTTTATCCATTCATTTGCTGGTGGACACTTGGGTTGCTTCCATCAGGAATTGCTTTTTCAATTTAATTTTGTTGCAGTTACATAACATTTACGTGTATCTGAAGTCAAATCAAAGAAAATCTACTCAAAGAAATCAGTCTTCTATCTCTTCATTCCTGTTTCTTGAGGGAATTTTTCACCTAAATGGTTTATTCTTCCTTTCTTCTTCTTCTTCTTTTTTTTTTTTTTTTTTTTTTTTTTTTTTTGCTTAAGAAGGTAGATCTATTTTGCTATTCAAAAAATATATATACAAATGTGTATGTTTTTATTTCCCCCCTTTCTTAGAAAATGGTAGCATACTGTAAATACCTTTCCATACCTCGATGACTGTGACCTTTATGATCGTGGATCTTCTTCACTCTTTTGTATTATTACATAGTTATTCCGTCGTGTGTGTGTCCTGTAGTTTATTCCACCAGCTCCCTATTAATGGACATTTGAATTGCTGGCAGTCTTTTGCTGTTAAAAATAGTCCTGCAGAAGTGGTGTGCTACATAAGTCCTTTTGCATTTTTGCTGGCCTGTCTACGGGAGTCGTCAAAGTGGGTTTACTGGGTCTAAGGGTATGGTAATTCTTTCGGATCTGTCGGATTCCCTTTGTGGTAGTAGTGATGCCATTTCGGATTCCTGTCAAAATGTGCGAGAGGGCCTGTTCCCTTCCCCATAGAATTTTCTTGAATATGTTGTCAAGTTTTGGATGAGTGCTTCAGTGGGACATAGTTTTAACTTCTTGTTCTTTTAGTACGATCATCTTTTTATATTCAGAGTGATTTCTGTTTTTTTCTGTGAACTGTCCATATCTTTAGACTATTTTTCTATATACTAGTGTTTTTTCTTCCTAAGTTTAGAGACTCTATATAGAGAGATAGTCATGTTTTGTCTCTGATGTAAGTTGTAATTTATTTTTTACAGCTTATCATTTGTATTTTTACTTTTCTTAGAGTGCCTTTTGCCATTCGAAAGTTTGTATGTGGTCTAACTTATTACCCATTTCCTATTCTTGGTTACAGATTTTTGGATTTCTTAGTACTGTTTTCCCTACTCTTTGGTTATAGGAATTCACTCATTTTTTTCTCTAGTAACTATATCCTTCCTTCCTTCTCTCTTTTTCCCTCTCTTCTTTCTGTGCACTTCCAATCCGTTTGAAATTTGTCTCGGTGTATAGTCTGAGGTGTGGTTCCAATTCTCTTTTTCCATTTGGATATACGGTTTTTCCAGGGTCACGACATGAAAGTCTGTCTTTTCTCATTGATTTGAGATGCTCTTCTTGCTTTGTTGTTTGATATATTTGACATGTAACTGGGTATATTTCTGGATTTTCTGTTCTGCTCTCTGTGCTCATAAGCCATTACAACATTGTTTTAATTATGTAGGTCTTATATCCAGTAAGGCTAGCTTTCTGTTTTTTCAGTGCTTTTTTTCCTGGCTGTTTTTTCTTACATTTTTCTTACAAATTTTACAATCAACTTCTCTAACTCTGATGAGAAAAAAGCCTAATAGTATTTTTATTTGGACTGCATTAAATGTATAGATTTATTTGGGGGAGAACTGACATTCTTATGATACTGAGGTGTTTTTTTTTTAAATTTTTTATTACACTTATTTATTTTTGAGAGAGAGAATGAGACAAGGTGAGAGCGGGGGAGGGACAGAGAGAGAGGGAGACACGGAATCTGAAGCAGGCTCCAGGCTCTGAGCTGTCAGCACAGAGCCCGATTCAGGGTTCAAACCCACAAACCGTGAGAGCATGACCTGAGCTGAAGTCGGATGCCTAACCGACTGAGGCACCCAGGTGCCCTGATACTGAGTCTTTTTATCCAGGAAGATGGTATACCTTTCTGTTTGTTTAGTCCTACTTGTCTTTCAGGAATATATATTTCTTAGCGTTTGTTTATTTTGAGAGAGAGAGACAGAGACAGAGAGGGAGAGTGTGGGTGAGGGGTGGGGGGAGAGGGAGAGGGAGAATCCCAAGCAGGCTCCGTACTGTCGGTGCAGAGCCAGACATGGGGCTTGATCCCATGAACCGTGAGATCATGACCTGAGCTGAAATCAATACTTAACTGACTGAACCACCCAGGCGCCCTCAGGAACATTGTATATAATTTTCCTCATATTGATTTTTGGGTATTTCCTATATGTTTACACATGTATTTTTAAAAATTTTATGTTGTGATCGTGTGTTTATTGTATTTTCTCTCTAGATTATATTTATGAAGATTATCGAGTTTTATATGTTAATTTTATGACCTGTTACTTTATTAAGTCATCTCATAGTTCTTAGTAATTTTGCCATTGATTAGTCTGGGTTTTCATCTCCTAGGAGATGTTAGTTTTCTGAGCCTTTCCATAGAATACGGCATTTTTCTAAGTTGCTGTGCGTGGGAAGTCCGGGTGTGTTTCTGGAGGTCATGCATTGCCTGTTACTCTGGCGTAGACGGTCCAGTGTCTTGTGCGCCATTCTCTGTGCAAACCGTGTCACTTGTGTATTGACAGGAGTTGGAAAGGCAGAAACACATGTGCAGTGTGCTGCAGCATAAGATGGATGAGCTTAAAGAAGGCCTTCGGCAGAGAGATGAGCTCATCGAGGTAGGTGCGGGCCCTGTGGAAACACTTGATTTTGGAAACGAAGCATTGGGTGGGACGGGGGGGTGTGCGCTGGGAGGGAAGGGAGTTAAAATGCCACAGTTTCCTGGTCTCTTCCTCACCCTAAAGTTTCACACACGTGACACATCGAGTCAGGCTTAAAAAGTTGACGCTACCGGTCTTACAAACGTTCCCGCTCTTGCCAGCAGAAGCTTCTGTAATTGTCTTTTATTCCTCAGCACATTCTTTGCTAAAGTTGTCTTAGAAAGCGAGCAAAAGGAAAAAGCAGGAGCCCCATCGTTCTTTGGCATGTGGTGGGTGCTGTGTGTCGAGACGGGAGCCTTGGGGAGTGAGGCGTTTGGTCTTCGCCGAGGCAGCCAGACGACAAGGCCGAGTCGCCGTGACGCCTTCCCCGCAGAAGGGTGGAGCTCGGCAGCACGGAGGCTGTGCTCGGGGAGGAGCCCGGGGTGGCAGCAGCGGGGGTCCCCCAGGGGGAATCCGAGAGTGCTCCTCATCTCTCCCCTGTGAGCATCCCTGATTTCCCGTGAATGTGGTTTTCCCGCTCGAGGCTGTCGTGTCTGGTGAGCGTCTGGGCAGGGGTCCCGCCCGCTGGCCCGGTGTGGGTATCAGAGGTGTCTCGCGTGCGCCTGATGCCACGAGGGCGATTTCAGGAAGGCCAGCTCTCGAGGATCCCCGGGACGTGCCTCCTGTGCCACACCGGTGCTTGTCCACCTTCCTGTCGCTCAGCACCCGCCCTGCCCCCTCTGTTTCTTTTCCCCCATGGACCCGCCTCACCTAATCCCTCACCCTGTAAGTCAGTTAAGAAACCAGTTCATAGAGGAAAAGAAATGCCTGCTTTTTTGTCTGTGGATCTGTGTCACTTCTCTTCATCCTTGAGAAGAAGTGAATGTAGCCTGCCGAAAGCGGGTGGAGTTTGTGAATCTAAACACGGACACAGACAACCCTTTGAAAATATCAGATGACATGTGAAGTTAGCTGTCCTAGTTTTTCCATTTATGGCATGGAGCATAATGTCTAAATTGTGCATCCTGCTGGTGTTCGAAAATAATGGGAATTCCTCTCCTTTTTTGCCCTTTTGTGTTTTTTGTGTCAGTATGCCAGCCACTTGTTATTTCTTCTTCTAATTAAGATATATACTTTTCCCGTTTTTGATCTGGAAAGAATAGTAAAACTGCTTTGGCAGCTGCCTCTCAAATTCAGTAGCTTAAGTCAGAATTGGTTAAGCTTTTAACCAATTCTGTTCTAGCTTTTAATTTGGTGATTGTGCTTAAGAGGAATTGTAATGCTTGGTTCCTGTAACTTGTCACCGTGGTTTCTCTAAAAGCCGGGGGTGCTGGATATACAAACTTTAAAAAAACCTTAGTTTTGGGAGTTTTTATGTTTAGAATTGACATCTCTCAGATGTGAATACCCATGTTTACGTATAACTGCCAAACCTTGAATGTGACAAAATAATGCTTTGAGGTCTTGCGTGGTTAAGTAGATGAGAAATGTGTAAGTTGAGAAGGTAGGAGATGGTAATTTGCCAGTAATTTTTAAAAGCAAACCTGTTAAATACAAAAGGATACACGTTGAGCCTCATTGCCTGAGGAGGACAGTTGTTTAGGAATCGCTGGACACGGCGTTCCAGTGTTTCTAAAAACCAATAGGACTGTTTATTCAATTCATGATACTCTTGCTATCGTAGGTTCCGCTGACAAGTTCAGAATGATTCAGCTGAGATACGGCTCCCTTGTATTCTTCAGCTGTGCTTCAAAAAAGGAAGTTTAAAACCACTGCTTGTTCTCGGTGATAAGGATCATTTGTCCATAAGCAAATCTGCGTCTCCCTCTCTAGAAACGTCAGTCGTTCCATGTTGGGGAGAGTCAGTTACCAGAGGAGCACACGCGGGGCCGCATGCACACAGAAGCCCCGCCTGGCCTGCTGCCCCATAGCTGTGGTTGCAACAGCTACTCCCGGTTTCCTTGTGGCAAGCCAGGGGGAGTCGTGTCGCCGAGACACGGGATGTCATCTTGCCCTTTAGCAAGCAACTCTGGCTTTTCCTGTTGATCGCAGACTTTCTTTCTCCCTTTTTAAAGTTTCTTTACCAGCTTTATTTCTGTTCTGTTTGCCTCCCTCTGACCCCCTCCATTTTTCTTTCTGCTTTTTTATTACTTCTCTCCCCTCTTCCTCTGCAGGAGAATCAACGAATGCAGCAGAAAATAGACACCATGACAAAAGAGGTGTTTGACCTCCAGGAGACACTTCTTTGGAAAGATAAAAACATTAGGGTACGAGATGACGTTGGGCTTTGGTCTGAAGCTCATTGATGAGGAACAGACCAATAGAATTTAACCTAGAGGTTCCTAAAAATCCGTCCTTTGGGTTATCTTTGAGCATTTATGCACGGAAATGTGAGTAAAAGCAGAAGAAGAACAAAACTTCCAGGGGGAAACCTGATACCGTGCCTGGAAGGAACTCTTCTTTCTAGCTGGCTGTGGGATTCTGAAACCTACAAGTAGGAACTTTCTAGGGAAGTTTATTTCCCCAGGATTCTTATCCAGAAGCAGCCACAGGCGTTTAATTCAAACTCTGTGGGTAA
Organism: Lynx rufus; assembly: GCF_022079265.1. Classification (NCBI taxonomy): domain Eukaryota; kingdom Metazoa; phylum Chordata; class Mammalia; order Carnivora; family Felidae; genus Lynx; species Lynx rufus. The sequence continues at coordinate 5,229,952 of NW_025814867.1, read as the reverse complement.
CTTGATATCCTTACATTGCAAGAATTTTGGATGAGAAGCGAGAGAACGTTGAGTGGGGGGTAGAGGACAAGTAATTAGTATCCCATAAATCCCTGGTGAATAAAATAGGGGGAGATTAACATCATCGTCGTTACGGAAGTGGATAGGAATGTGAGATTGGCCAGGGCTGCCAAACTGTGACGTCATCTCTAATTACGGCCCCATGACTCCCCAAAGCAGGGGCCCCGATGGGGAAAGTCCTCAGTGCTTTTGCCCTAAGGCCTTCAGGTAGATTCCAGGCACACGGGAGGCTGGAAAAGTGCCCCCCAGTTCGTCCTGTGTCACCCCTTTGACACGTGCCCCGTCTCCCGGCGTGGACTCCGGGTCGTGCGGCGGGGGTTCCGCGCAGCCACAGCTGCCAGGGCAGCGCCTTCCTCGTCAGGAAGGGGCTGCGGGGGAGGCGGCAGGCAGAGGAAGCCCCTGCCCCGAGACCCTGGTGAAAAAGCCTTTTCTGCTTGACAGGGTTTGGTGGCGTGGGGGGAGGCTGGCACAGGCCCCCAAGAGCGCCTGCGTGGACCCGGGACGAGAAGCCCTCTGGGTCCATGTCCTTCATTGTTGGGAGGGCTCCCGGGTGCTCCTCATCCCTCCAGGGACCTGTCCTCTTAGGAATGAACACATGGGAAACAAAATTACTTCTTAAGAGTTTGGTAGACCAAAAGTTTGAAAGAAATGAAGCTACCTTTTTAGAATTTCTAATATTTAAATAATGGGGTTTCTAAAATTCCACCCCAAATTAGAAGAGCCTTCTGGAATATAAATTAACAACAGTCAAGAGTTTGGAAATTTTGATTGTCATCTGCTGATCTCATTGAAATTTTTACTTGGGGAATTTAAAATGAGATGTGAAAAATGTGTGGCACTAAGGAGTAGTTTGAAAGTTTGGTTGAAGTCTGGTCACTATCCAGAATGGTCTTCTTTTAGGACCTTCCATGATTTTCTTTAGCACAGATCTGTAGGTCCATGATTTCCATTTTGTGTAATTATCTTAGTATTTAAACTGATTATTTTGGATCAGCCATAGGAAAACCCCAACCCACACAGTCCAATAAAATAGCTATTCAAAATAAAACAAAAATTTTTTTCGACCAAAAAGATATGCTGATAGTTGAGACACAGATTTTTTGACTTTTAAGTTTTCCTGGCATTACTGAATGACTTAAGTGGCTATCTTCTTTCTGTGTGGTATATAATGATGTGTTCCTTTGGCTTTTTTTTTTTTTTTAAGTTACACTTAAAGAATTTTTTTGAGGTGATTGTAGCTTCACATGCAATTGTGAGAAGTAATACAGAGAGATCCTGTATGCCCTTCATCCACTTTTCCCCTAAGGTCACGTCTTACAAAGTGCCACAGCCAGGATATTGACCTTGATGTAGGCAAAGCACAGAACATTCTCATCACCACGAAGGATCCCTCCAGTTGCCCTTTCGTGGCCTTGTCCACCACCTCCCTTACTCCTTGCCGAGCCCTGGCAGCCGCCAATCTGTTCTCATTTCTGTGATTTGGCCATTATGAGCCCTGTCACAGAAATGGAATCATACGGTATTTAACGCTTTGGGGTTATGTTTTTCCCTCAGCACAGTTCCCTTGAGATTCACCCAAGTTGCATGTATTAGTAGTTGGTCCCTCCTTTGACTTTTTTGGAAAGTTTCTAAATTATGGTAAAGTACAAATAACGTACAGCTTACCACTTGAACCAGTTTTCGGCATCGAGTTCGGTGGTCCTGAGTACGTCCACAGTGTTGTGCTACCGTCACCACGGTCCGTCTCCAGGGCTCCTTCGCCCTGCGCAACTGAAACTGTGCCCGTTAAACGCCAACTCCCCCCCCCTCCTCCCCAGCCCCCGGCAGCCACCATTCCACGCTCCGTCTCTACGGACTTACTGCTCTAGGCACCTCACGTAATTATCAGACGGAATCAGACAGTCCTTCTGTGACTGCCTTATTTCACTTCCCATCGGGTCCTCAAGGCTTCTCTGTGGTGGGGCAGGTGTCAGAATGCCCTTCCTTTTTAAGACCAAATGAGAAATATTTCGTTGTCCGGATGCACCACGTTTTGTTCATCCGCTCGTCTGTTGGTGGACAGACCCGTGGTTGGCTTCCACCTTTTGGCTGTTGTGAATAATGCTGCTGTGAACATGAGTTGGCAAATACCTCTTTGTGACCCTGCTTTCGTTTCTTCGGCTGTATACCCAGGAGTGGAATTGCTGCATAATATGGCGATGGTGTGTTTAAGTTTTTTGGGGACCAGCCACACTGTATTCCACCGCCACTGCCCCATTTCACATTCCCATCAAGCACTGCGTAGGGGTTCCATTACCGACACCTGTTTTCCGTTTTTCCGATAGCCATCCTTATGTGGTCCTCCCATGACTTACCCAAGACGCGTTTTCAACAGTCAGTGACTCCCTAATGCACCACTTGCCTCTAGCTTCATTTTCAAGATTTCAAGTTAGTAACTTAATAAGGGAACATGGCCATTATTTTCATGCTACAGTTTGGTTCTCTTTAGTTCTTCCTTCATTGATCCTTGTAGTCATGCACACAGCCCGAAAGCAGCTCTAAGTGCCAGGTGGCTACATGTAGAATAAATGCATCCAAAGGACTTTTCGATCTAGATAGCCCAGTGTGAGACTCACTCCCACTCTGACGAAAGATATTTCTGCCCCTGTGCAATTATATGGAGAGTTAACCTGTTGCCCAAAAGTGCAGTCTGTTATACGTATCTTCCAGACTTCTTGACACTAGAATTTGAGGTTAGGTCAGGGGTAAAGAATTCTTTAGATCTCCGCAAGCATGTACTTTTTACCCTAAGAAAAAAATCTGCTGTATGAGCTATTACTGAATGCAAACACAGGGTAGTGGTTTTATGGTCAGGTACTACAGAGGATTTCAGATCTGGCGTGAGTACATTTGTTCCAATTATAAGGTATTTTGGTAGTCTCCAAACTTTGTGGTGAAGTGGGAGAACTTATAGGATGTATTTTATTTTCCCGTCCATAATTATGGGAAGACGAAGTTTAAAAAGTCCAAAAGTAAAGCTGTCCATTGCCAGAAGACGTAGAAAGAGGAGCGAATGGCATGTACCGGCATTTGCTAGAATGTCCAGTTTCAAATTGGTCTGTTCCTGAGAGACCGTGTATGTTCAGTGGTGGTGTTTCTGTGGAGCATGTCGTGGCCGTGATCACTGACCCAGCTGTGTGTGCTGATGCACGCGTAACTGTGCACGCAGATACCAATAACCCACGGATTCTAACCCAGCGGAGGTCCGGGTGTCTGTCAACAGATGGTGGGAAAGTATTGCTTGTGCTTTTTTGTCCTGATGTGACACTTGTCATTAATGGAATGGCATGGGAGTATTAGCGTGGAGGGTCAGGGTAAATGCCTCATGATGCTAGCAACTCAAAGTATCAACTTATAGGCAGACTTAAGACACACCATATGGTGTGAATGTAAATTGTTGAAAAGAAATGAGACCTTGACGTTGCAGTTTGGGTGAGCAAGGAGTAGGACTTGCCCTTATACACTGCTTTTCCAGCAACATTGAGACGACAGTAAGGAAACGTAATTGTGGCTTTTTTAGGGCTGTGATACAGAAAAAGTATGCAAAGGCTTTGGAACTGAAAAGAACTGGCATTGGCACTTACTGGGACTTTGGGCAAGAAAAGCATAACCTCTCTGGGCCTCAATTTTCTCATCTGTGAAATGGGGATAACACAAGTACAGGATATATAAGGGAGAGATTATATATGTAAACATATTAGGGCAGATTTTATGTCTTTGTAGCAGCGCCTGCTGTATAGTTGGAGCTGCACAGAGGTCATTGCTAGCATCCCTTATTTACTGACTGCCAGTTTGGGTGCACAGTAGGATTTATAAGGATTTAGAACATCGTCCACCTGTTCCCCAGTCAGTAATGAAGCAGTTGGCTCATTTCTAGCCCACTAAACCGAGAGAGCAGGGTTACCTGTTGTAGTTTCATTTCTTGGATTAATGAATGGGGTTGTGGGTAGAAAATATTAAATATACAAACACGTGTAGAGAGAGGCTTTTTAAAAATAGTCACCCGTCAGCTGTCCGCATAGACTGCTTGCCTGGGGTACGTTTTGAAGTCTGGCTTATTTCATTACCTGGGGCAGGTTTGGTTTGTCACCTGCTTCTCCCGCTTGCATGCCCGCTTCTCCCACCGCCACCCTCGGCTCCTCAGCTCCGACGGTTGTGAGGTCCAGGCAGTGGTGGGGGGCTCCAGGTGCAAACGGCGGGCGGGGGGCGGCTTTTCCGGAGCTTTCCCCGGGGCTCTGGTGCTGCAGCGGTGCCCACACCGTGTACCTGGGGCGGGGCTGCTGTTGTCCCTTCTGCTTTTCAGATGGGGAGTCTGAGGCATAGGTAAGTCGGGACCTGCCACCACTCCAAAGCCTGATCCCCAAACCCTTATTCTGCTGCGCTCCGTACGCGGACTCCTTTGGTTTTGTCAGTATTTTAGTTTCGGTTTTCACATTCAGAAAGGCGTTATCAGAACACCAGATGATTCTTAATTGTATTCAAGTAAATTAACAAAAAACAGGTCCTTGGGGATCCCTTTGGAGGTTCGCTATTTTGAATTAGGTGGTATCTGAGGAGTATTTTGCCACACTGCTTAGAGAACAATCACTACGGCCAGTATTGAATTAAAATACCTTGTGCATACTGGTGTTTTTTCTTCCAGGGCCATTGAAATTTTCTGACTTAAAAAAAGTTTAAATTAAATTAATTTTTTGAATTAAACCTCACTATGTTCTTGAATGAAGTATTTTAGTTAAACGTGAGATGTATTTGTTTGTGTTGGTCACCAGATGAAAATGTAGTAAGGAGATCAGTAAGGAAAACTTCATTTTAATATTATTGCTGTCTTCATCTTCCTTTTCCTGTTTTTTTTTTTTTTTTTCTTTTCTTTTCATCGACTGGGAAAGAAAGATCAGCTCTCCTGCCTGATGGGATAAGCATGCTTTGGCGAATTTATGCACGATTAACCAGTTTCTGTTAAAACTCTCCTGTGGAGACGTGTGTCCCCAAGACCTTGTATTTCCTCCCGTGTCTACCTAACTGCCGGTTCCCAAGCTTTTACTGCTCCCTCGTCTTTTATGCCCTTATCTGTGTTTGTTTGAATTAGTGCTCTCTGCTCCCTCTTTCACTCGCTCTTTTTCTGTGCCATTCTTTCCCTTGCTACCCTGTCTAAAACCAGGCCCTAGAGAAACAGAGAGAATACATTGCCTGCCTTAGGAATGAGCGAGATGCGCTCAGAGAGCAGCTGGCTGACCCGAAGGAGACGGTGAAGACAGGAGAGGTACGTTAGCTTTGGCCCGGAGTTAAGTCCCTCGCTGCTTTATTCTTCCCTCTCATCTGGTTATCTTTCCTAGCCCAAAGACAAACCAGTGCTCATTCTTCAGTGCACGGTAGACAGGAGTAAGCCACTTCTTCCGCAGAGCTCTGCTCCACGTAACTAGTTCTCACCAGGTGTTACCCGTGGCACACGTCCTGTCTGTCACAGGACGTACCACCTCTGCGTGAGCCGTGTTTTGTGACGGTGGGTTTTGCCTTCTCCACAGAAGCATGGCTTAGTTATAATCCCTGATGGCACCCCCAATGGTGACGTCCATCATGAACCGGTGGTTGGAGCCATCACTGTGGTGTCCCAGGAGGCTGCTCAGGTCTTGGAGTCTGCAGGAGAAGGTCCGCTAGGTAAGGCACCGGCCGCTGCTGTGTCGACTGGGATTTAATGTCGTCCCCGTAAGACTTCCGGCTTATTCATGTCCCATCTTGGAAAACAAAAACGACACAAGGGCCATCTGAGGTGTATCTAAATCCTTAACAGGAAGAAATCTGGGCACGTTGTCTCCAGGCATCCTTGACCTTGGGAAACCAGCATCTGGGTCATTGTAAGGCTCCTGGGGAGAGGCACTGTTGGTGTATACACATTGCTTTTTCACCTAAATACGAATCTTCCTGGAGGAGATAATCCAGCACAGGCACCCCAGGGAACCAGGGGGCTGGTAGGCGGCTCCCAAGTATGTTTTAAGTTTCTTCTTCCTAGAGAATCTGGTTTTCTGCTCTGCTCCTTATCCTGCGGTTCTGCAGCTCTTTGCCACCGCAGATGACCAAGAAGACAGGTCTTACAGGAGTGTTCTTTCCAGAGCAGGGCCTCTGGGCCTCTTGACATCTAAGCCTCTTAAATTTAAGCCCTCGAGACTTCCGTAACCCCTCTCCCGGGAAACCACACGGGTGTGCATCCATTGGCTCCGCTAAGATCCTGCTCTAGAGGAAGGAAAATGGCAGAAACTCTATCATCAGCTCACTTTTTTGTTTAAAAAAATCTTTTTTCGTTTTCATAGATATTGTAGGTTTCCCAGAGGAGTGGAACGTTTTTAGAGTTAGTAAGCACATTCTCTGATGCACAGAATTGCAGAAACAGAGCACTTTGATACAGCAGATGCGGGCGAGGCAGTGGGAGCCGCCCTAGAGAATGCGTTGAATGCTGGGGGCAGCTCAGGGTGTCCTCTGTTGATCTGAAAGGTGCTGAGGAAACCAGCACTTGCATTCAGCTGTGACCCCGGTTGGTTGTGGGAGGTGCTGGCTTGATGTCGGCTGCTGCTTCTACTCATCTGTGGTCCTCCCTCAGTCCAAGATCCAGTGGTTTTCTTTTTTAATTGTTTTTTAAATGTTTTTGAGGGAAAGACAGAGCACGAACAGTGTGGGGGGGCAGAGAGAGGGAGGGAGACCCAGAATCCAAAGCAGGCTCCAGGCTCCGAGCTGTCAGCACAGAGCCCGACGCGGGGCTTGGGCTTGACCTCACGAGCCTCGAGATCGTGACCTGAGCCGAAGCTGGACGCTTAATCGCCAGAGCCGCCCAGGCGCCCAGGATCCAGTTTTGATGCATGCCGGGGAAGCAGCCGTCTTCCTCTCGGGCCGGGAGCGAGCGAGCCCCGGCGATCCAGCTGCCGTGCCTCGGATTAGCCCTTGACAGCCTTCGGCTCAGGGTTGGTCCCCGTGTGCCCCCACTGGCCCGCGTGGGCCTTTGGCTTCTTCGGCACCGAGTTCCTGCTTCCCCTGTCCAGCCTCCGCGCCCAGGCCCCCTCTCCCCCACATCACGTTTGCTCCTGTGAGGCTTCATCAAGCCTGCGAGAACACCCCGGCAGCTCGAGTCGTCTGCCTACGCGGTGAAAGCTTGCACATTTTGAAACAAGGAAGCGGCCTTTGTACTTTGGTTTGTCTTTAAATGGAAAATCACTGCCCTTGGAGCAAATGTTGTATTTAGTGCCTTGATAACTATCAGCTGTGTGGAAATATGTGTTGAATATTTAAGTACTTTTCCTTAATACCATTAACTGAAGCATTTCCTTCGAAGCTCTTCAATAGAAAGCTGTGAGCTGTTTATCAGATAATGTTTGTTGTTTTTGAATTTCAAGAATTACTTTTAATTGTTCCAGTACTGTATCATTACAAATTTGGTTTACAGCCTTTTCCAATTTTTTTAGACGTCAGGCTACGAAAACTTGCTGGAGAAAAGGAAGAGCTACTATCACAGGTAAAGGCATTCTTCTCATTGGAAGGTAATGTTGGTCGTAACGGACTAAATCACAGGGTAAAACGTTAGCGAATTAAAATGTACACAAGAAAGAAGGGTGCTTGCTTCAAACATCAGTACTCAAGCAACATTTGAAGGGTAAAAAGATGATGCCCATTTCGTCTCTTTGTTGTTTCCTGTTCTTTTAAAAAAATTTACAGGACATGGAGTCGCAGGAGTTAAATAGTTTCACAGAGCTTGTAGTGAAGACAGGAGCTCCCTGCCTGCCTCCCCACCCTCAGCCCTGACCGTGCCCACCTGGTCTGGCAGAGTCTTTCGATGCGTACTGCTCTTGTGCATCCCCGTCCCACACGCTCAGTTGCTTCTGGGCATTCTCTGTTGGCCTCCCTCTGTAGAAGCTCCCATCTGGCCTTCTGTCCTGTGCCCCCATCCTCCTCCGGAAGGAACGGCACGCCCGGCCCGCGCGTTTTATCAGGACTTGCGAGCGCCGCTCGCCGTTGGAGCCCGGCCACATTCCAGGGGTGCCTTCCCTCTCCTTCGAGGCTCCGGCTCCCCCAGAGTTCATAGCATGCCTTTGCTTTTCCTTTGCTTGGTTTCCTGTGTATTTATGACCAATTTGGCTACAGAGTCTGCAACGGTAGTGAAATCTGCTGTTAGCGTTTTCAGATCCACCGTGTATTCTCTCAATTCCACTTTTTTTTTGTTTTGTTTTGTTTACTTATTTTTGAGAGAGAGACAGAGCATGAGATGGGAGGGGCAGAGAGAGAGAGGGAGACACAGAATCCGAAGCAGGTTCCAGGCTCCGAGCCGTCAGCACAGAGCCTGACGTGGGGCTCGAACTCACGAACCACGAGATCATGACCTGAGGCGAAGTCAGACGCTTAACTGACTGAGCCACCCAGGCGCCCCTCAGTTCCACTCCTTGATTCTTGGAGCACGACCTGTGCCCCTGGGAACTTAATGGCCTGCTCCCTCCGTGCAGAGCCGGACTGCCCTTTGTTGCCACCTAGGCTTTCCTCTGCTGTGGCTCAGGTTGGATTCCCTTTTGCAAGGCCTTATGACTTCCTCCTTTTTTATTCGTTCTCTTTTTGGTCTGTCCCCCAGTAACTTCCTGAGAAAGGTGTATATGGGCTGTAAAGTCTTCTTAACTTTGGAGGCCTGATAATGTTTTCATTTTACTCTCTCACTTGATTAACAGTTTAGGTATAGAATTCTTCATGACAGTCATTTTCCTTCTTTTTTTTTTTTTTTTTTTTTTAAAGAAGTTGCTTCATTGTTCTCTGGCTTCCGGTATGGCTGTTAAAGATTTCAAGGGCATTCTGATTTTTCATCTTCTGTATGTGACTCCTTCTGTAGAACCCTCTCTGGCTGTTTATATCACACTTTTCCCTTAGTGTTTGGAAGTTTCACAGTGATGTGGTTTGGAGTTGTCATGCGTGTTATGGGCCCCTGTCAGTTGTAGGAATTCCTGTCCTTCAATCCTGGGGAAATTTCTTGTCTGATCTGCTCCCTTCCCATCTTCTCTTCTCCTAGAATGACTGACTCCTATTCAGTCTTTTCAAATGTTTAAAGAGAGTGCACTGTTTAGCAGGCGTTTGGCATATTTCAGTGAACACAGCAGTTAAAGAATTCCTGCACGAGTAGCCCTTACATTCTGTGGAAGAAGAGCAGACAGTAAACAGCACACATAACGAGCATGTCGGTTACCCGGGATGTCAGAGGTTTGTGTGAACACGCCTACCGCGTGTGTGTCTGCAGTCACATTGAGTGGCACAGGTGCCGGTATGGGTGGGTGGAGTTGGATTTTACCAGGGAGTGTAACTGGGCAGAGGAGGTGAGGGCGGAAAACCATGGCCCCAGAGATTAGGTGGGTAATGACGCTAATGGGTAATCCGGGGAAGATGTCAGGACCCAGTGGAAAGAAGATGGGAGGTGCCGGTGGGATTGAAGGCTTTGGGGATTCTGGGTCCTGAGAGAGGGAGCTGGAAAGATCGGCAACAGAGGTTAGAAAGAAAAGAATGGGACTGACTTATGCAGGGACTACCCTCATCTAGCAGGAGATCTAGTATGTGACCGTGAGAGAGTGGTGAGGGCAAGAAGGGATAGATGGCAGGATCCTTGGAGAGGAGGTTTTCTAGAAACTGACATCAGTTGTAGAGCACTCCTCTACTTACATGTATCTTGAAATTGCCAAGGCTATTCTCGAGGGAGTGAGGTTCAGGAGCTAAACGGTGAAGCAGGAGTGGGGCACTGGCAGTGAGGAGGGGTGGCAGGTGTGTGGAATTAGAGGGGAAGAGGTCAGAAAAGAGGAGTTTTGGGGAGCACCGAGGGAGAATAGTTGGGACACAGCACAGAAAGCAGGTCATGTGTTCTGTTCTCAGGCTCAGTGGTAGGAGGACTGTGGAAGCAATCTCCAGAAGGCCAGAGGGCTGCAGAGGGAGCTTCTCAGGGGAGAGCGTTTTTCTGCTAGCGCACTAGGTGAGGAGAAGGCTCCGAGAAGAGACCGAGGATGAGGGGGAAATGGTAACCCAGAGTTCCAGCCTTTGGGAAGGGTGAGGAGGAGTTGTACAGAGCCCTTTAGGAAAGAGCGTAGAAGAGGATGACTGTTCTTGAGATGGACGTGACGATGATGGGGATAATGAAAGACTAGTCCTGGTTCAGTCAAGGCAGACGGTGATGGCGACCGTCTGTGTTGAAAGGGTGGAAGTGTCTGGGAAGCATGGCTTTCCTCCCAGTGCAGAGCTCGCCCTTTCCCCATTGGGGGAGTGGCGTACTTGGTCCTCGAGGATTCCCCTGGCCACTGTTGATGGGGTCACAGCGAGGGAAGCCTTCTCTTCCACCTGGACCCCTGATCATCGCGTTCACCCTTGACCCTTGATGATGAATGGTGGAGGCCCGGAGAGACTCACATCTTGGTCCCAGAGGCAGCTCCCCATCGTAGTTCTGAGCTGTGGTGCTCCCCAGACCTCTGCTGATAAGAGTAATAGGCATTTGGGGAAACATGGCTCTGATTTCTGGGGGAGGGGGCAATAGACCCCTGGGACCAGTGTTTTAACCTTTTTGTTTCTCTGGTTTCTCCATCCCTTTTGATCTCTTTCGCTTTTTTTTTTTTTTTTTAAGTTTATTTACTTAATTTGAGAGAGCGCAAGAGAGCAAGTGCATAAGTGGGGGAGGGGCAGAGAGTGAGGGAAAGAGAGAGAAACCCAAGTAGTCTCCACACTGTCAGCGAGGAGCACAACACAGGGCTCGAACCCACAAACCATGAGATCATGACCTGAGCTGAAATCGAGTCGGATGCTTAACTGACTGAGCTACCCAGGCACCCCTCTTTTGCTCTACTTTTTAAAAAACGTTCTTAACTTTATCTTTGAATTCTTCTGTTGGGTTTCGGTTTCTGCAGTCATTTCCAGGATGCAGTTATTTTCACTTATCCTGATAGCTCATTGCTTTGTTTTCTGATTTCTTCTGTCTGCATAGTTCCTTTCCAAACAGCTGTTTTATGTGTATCATTCGGCCTTACGTTTCAGGGAGAGCTAAAATGCCAGTGGGAAGCTTTAAGCGTATGTCAGTATCTTGGTGAAGTTGATGTGGCAGGGTGTTTCGTTCGGGTATGTCGGTCTTAACTTTACACTAGGCAGATGGTCTTCTAGGGAGACGTGCCCGGGTCTCCCGTGTGCGGGTACCAGCCTCGCCATCAGCATTCTGGGAACTGAGGCTGCACCGGAGGCCTGAGCATGGGGTACATGTCCATTCGCCCCATCTCCTTGTTCCCCATGTGCGGGGCTCCTGTCTCCACCGGGCCTTGTCTTTTTCCAACCCAGAGTTCCTTTTTGTTGGATTTTTTAGTTTCTTCACTTTGCCAATTTAAAGCAGCCTACAGCTTTATGAAGGTATAACTGGTACGGAATAAGCGGCCTGTGTGTAAAGGGTAAAAAGAAAGGTAGCTACCGTATTCGTTTCCGCGGCTGCCATAACAAAGTACCACGAACTGGCTGGCTCGGAGCAACAGAAATTTCTTGTCTACGCAGTTTTGGAGATTAGAAAATGCCCCAGGTGAGGCAGCAGTAGCCGGGTTGGTTCCTCCTGAGGCTTCCGAAGGGCAGTCTGTTCCACACTTCTCTTCTGGCTCCTGGTGGTTTGCCGGCAGACTTTGGCATTCCGTGGCCCGTACACAGCCTTCTGTGTGTCTCCACAGCGTCTTCCCTCTGTCTGTCTCTTATGGCATTCTTTTTGTAAGGACACCAGTCGTACTGGATTGTGGGCCCACTCTATTCCGGCATGACCTCATCTCAACTTAACTAAGTGCATCTTCAGGGACTCCCACTTCCAAGTAAGTTCACATTCTGAGGTACCGGGAGTTAGAACTTCGTATGAATTTTGCAAGGACACTACTCAACCCTTAACGATACCGGTGACACCACGACCACAGTCAGTATGGTGGAAATATGTGTAACGCTCAAGTTTCTGTGTCCCTTGGTGAACCTTCCTTCCTGAGCCTCCCTCTCCCTAACTCTCCAGGCAACCACTGGTCTGCTGTCTATCACTGGGGATTAGTCTGCATTTTCTGGAGTTTTATATAATTAGAATTCTACACTATGTACTTACTCACTCTTCTTTTGTCTGGCATCTTCCACACAGCACACTCCGCTCTCCCTCCTTGCTGGGTAGTAATTCCACTGTCTAGATGTGCCACAGTTAGTTTATCCTCCTGTCACATTTGGGTTATTTCCAGTGTGGAGCTATTACGAATAAGTGACTATAAGCATCCTTTATTTTGGGCACAGTAAGGTAGATCAACTATGTAGCCAACTCAAAAACAGATTTGGAGTTATTTTTGCATACTAATATATTTAAGCCAGTATTTAAGTTTTAATGTTAATATGGAATACCTAATTTAATATATTAATTAAATGTACGTCTCAACTTTAATATTTAATATGAATTTAAGTTTTAATATTTAAGTTTCCTGAATACTTAACGTAGAATATGTAACCTAATTCTAAGACAAAGCAAAAGCATCTAACTCCCCTTGGAATTTTATTAAAAATGGAATTTTAGGGGTGCCTGGGTGGCTCAGGTGGTTGGGCGCCCAACTCTTGATTTCAGCTCCGGTCATGATCTCCCGGTCTGTGAGATCAAGCCCTGCGTTGGGCGTAGCACAGAGCGCAGAAGCCGCTTGGGGTTCTCTCTGGCCCTCCCCCGCTTGTGCGCGCACTCGCTCGTTCTCGCTCTCTCTCAAGATAAATAAAAGAGTTAAAAACAAAAAAGCAATTTGATGAAAGTAGTGAAGAACACTGAAAAGACTTGTTGCAGCCGCCTACACACGATGGGGCTGCTGCGATCGGCACACCTGGTCCTGGGGCGGGCTCCTTCTGACGCTGCTTTACAGCTTGTCGCCAGCGCCTCTGGCAGTGTGGCCCCCGCGGTGGGCACTCCGGTTCTGGGTGCACGACCCGTGTGGCCGGTGAGGGCCCGCGGTGTCCTTCGGATCTTGTGACGGACCCCTCCTTCCGCCGCAGATCCGGAGGCTGAAGCTGCAGCTGGAGGAAGAGCGGCAGAGGTGCTCCCGCAGCGAGAGCACGGCGGCCGACCTGGCGGGGCTGCACAACGGTTCAGACCTGCAGTTCATCGACATGCAGAGTAGGTCCCGGGGCCGGGCCGGCGCCACGGGCAGGGAGGCTGTGTTCTAGGCGGGGGGTTGCGAGCAGGCCGCCGGCCCAGGGATGGCGTTTCTCTAGAGGAGCCATGTTACAAAGATCGCTCGGTCCTCGGCGAGTGATTTTTGTTAAATTTGGTTTGCTGGAGGGAATTTCTAAACTTCTCGTTTTAAATGATGTGCTGCTTAGGTCAGAAGTACAAGTAATGATTTAGAAGTCGACCCATCACATTACGCACATGTTATTGAAAAGCATTTCTTTCAGCAAATGTTTATTAAGCACACGCACAGAGCCCTCGGCAAGACGCAGATAGACCGAGGGAGGCGGAGCCAGGGCCCGCGTTCAGAGGCATGATCAGTGTTAGAAAAGACAGTGCAAATCAAAGCGACAGGGAAGAAGTCACAGTTGACTAAGGAGAGTCATGATGGAGGTTGCTGGGGACTTCAGTCAGCGGTGGGAGAGCGGGGCACCCGAGGTGTGGCAGCAAGAGGGAACCCGGGAGGCGGGAAGGTACAGGAAACTGGAGGCTCCTGGACGGGGGTCAGCAGGTCAAGGTTGGCAGGGCCACTGAGGCACCGACAGGGCTCCTTGCTCCACGTTCAGCCTACGCACATCGTGGGGTGAAGGGTACATTTTCTTCTCCCCGGCCCCAGGGAGGCTTGGATCGGTGCCGGAGCTTCTCGCAGGAGACTCGTTCTAGGGCCCGGGCCGCTGGAGATGCCGTGGCTGCCCTGCGGGCATTCGTGTCTGTCTGGGAGACCGCATCGTCCTCTCCCGGGCTGCAGCGGGTGTCAGCACCTCATGGGTCACACCTTCACTCCCTCCGGGAGAGGATTCATTCTCTTCTTCTGTTCTAGGAGATGCCAATAGACAAATTAGTGAATACAAATTTAAGCTTTCAAAAGCAGAACAGGATATAACCACGTTGGAACAAAACGTAAGTACCTTCTCAGTATGGTGGCGAGAGATTTAAAGTCCCCTTGCGACATCTAAGTGGCCGACTCCAGGAGTACCTAGGTTTCTTTGGGTTGGGGGTCTCTGCAGTTGGATCTCTGTAGAAGCTCTGTAGTAAAGAAGAAAGCCAGCAGAAGAGACCCCGAAGGGCACTTCAGCCTTCCGTTCGCTATTGAAAACGTAGAAAACCGTAGCTGTAATTCTGTTTTTTCCAGATATTTCAGGGGACTTCAGGAAGTCTCTTAGTTTGAAAATCCCTTATTCTACGTTTCAAGAAGTCTAAAAGCTTTCCCATTAGTGTGTCTGATCCTGCAGTGTTACTTTGGCACTTAAACAATATGTCCATCGTAAACCTGACGTGGGAAATTGGCCCTGTGTTGACTGTCCAGCTGTAATCCTCTCAGGGGACACTTCCTCATCTATAAATAGCCGCTGGGTTCTGAGAGGCCCTGTGACTCACCGTGAGGGGACAACTTGGGATTTGTAATGACGCTGCGTTTCCATGGTGGCTGCAAGCAAAGGGCTCCCGGTGCCCGTCAGCAGAGGCCCGTGTTCTCTCGTTGACAGGTCAGCCGACTCGAGGGCCAGGTGCTGAGGTATAAGACCGCCGCCGAGAATGCGGAGAAAGTGGAAGATGAACTGAAGGCGGAGAAGAGGAAGCTACAGCGAGAGGTACCTGCTTTTGCGCGCTCACGTTCCTAAAACGTAAAGATCCTTCGCGGCGTCAGGAGTTGAATCCTGGGTCCAGTCCTAAGGGAACAGCGGTGGGTCTCTCCCTGTTCCGTGGTGGGTTTTGACCTGCACGGTGACTGCCATTTACTTGTATGTTTCGGTCAGTTCGAGACTAAGGAAGAGGAGAGGTTTCCCTTTTGTTTTAGCGCCGGTCTGTTCCTCCACCTGCTGTATGTCTGTCCTTTCTGTGATCCACGCTCAGTGTCCCCGTTCAGCGCCGCCAGCGGGTCCCGTCTCGCAGACAGGGGCATTGAAGTGGCACCGGGTTTTGTGTGTGACCGTGTCAAGTGACCGGGCTCTCCCTGTCCGCAGTTACGAACGGCACTGGACAAGATCGAGGAGGTGGAGATGACCAACAGCCACCTGGCCAAGCGGCTGGAAAAGATGAAGGCCAACAGGACAGCACTTCTGGCCCAGCAGTAGGAGGCGCCCCTCCGCCCGGGAGCCGCGCCCGGGGTCCCGCCCAGAGGGACTTTCTGTCCATTGACACAAACCCCCTTCTGTACTGTTTGAGTCTTGTCAGTAAAATAGCCACCTTTGTATTTTATAATTTATGAGAGAATGAAACAGGTTTGAATCTTCATGAATGAACGCTTTGGATTTCGTTTGTAATTTGATTCTAGACTAAGAACTGGTCCGTGCTGTTTTTACTTTTTATTTCCATAATTGTAGAATCGAGTTTACTCACCATTTCCCCCAGCGGCCTCCGTGACGGGGCTCTCGTCATGGCGAGAGGACGGCGGTTCTGTGAGCGCCCCGTGAGATACTTGGCTGGAGACCTCGGGAAACACAAGTGCCTTCTCCACGGTGCAATTCAGACTTCAGTCCTCTCCAGCGGTCAAAGACACTTACCCTTCGTATCAGATAGCATTTATATTTTAGTGAAGAAACAGGTTCACACGTGGGGAATGTATGTTTCACTCAAATTTCTATGTTTGGAGGAAGAAGCCTTTTTTTGTAAAATATTTAAATTTATATAAGAAAATGTTAGAAAAAATACGGATACGGGGAGTGTATCTAAAACTTGCTTTATTGCATGTGGCCGGGGAAGTCCAAAGCCTGACGCTCTTAAGGTAAGAGTAGGGCCCTTTGTCGTCAACATCGCCTGTGCTGTATCTCGTGTAAAGTATCTCATCTGCTGCTGATTTGTGGAATGAAACCTCAGACGAGCCCGGCGGGGGGTGCGGGGGGAAGTCGGCCCAAGACCCTATTAAACACACCCTCTTGCTGACCACAGCTGGCTCCTGACACATTTTGTTACGGGAGCCTTTCAACACATCGGGGCAGCCACGTCCCTCTTACGCTGCCCCTCTTCTCCTCCTCCTCACGGAAAATCTGGAATATACAGTTGTTTTTTTTTTTTTAATTTTTTTTTTTCCCAACGTTTTTTATTTATTTTTGGGACAGAGAGAGACAGAGCATGAACGGGGGAGGGGCAGAGAGAGAGGGAGACACAGAATCGGAAGCAGGCTCCAGGCTCCGAGCCATCAGCCCAGAGCCTGACGTGGGGCTCGAACTCACGGACCGCGAGATCGTGACCTGGCTGAAGTCGGAAGCTTAACCGACTGCGCCACCCAGGCGCCCCTGGAATATACAGCTTTTTAAGAACTTCAGTGGCGTCTTTAAACGTACCCAGTTTAAGAGGCTTTTTATCATGGAGCCACTTTGCAGGATCCGTGATTCTCGTCTGCCCTCAGAATCAAGGTGTTTGTGGAGATGGCGGTTGCATGTTCGGAACAAATACCGCGAGAAGTCTAATAAGTCAGTCTAGGGCACGTAAGATAACAAAGTTAGACTCGGAATTACATCCTGAAGCTAACTCGGATGTGAAGAAAATCTCTGCGAATTACCCTCTTCAGAGCAGTTAGCCTTTTGTTTTTAAAATATGGAACCGGTGTTGTGAGTCCGGGGGGATTTCCTACATATTTCTTTCGCAGCCGTAGTAGTGGCACCCGGGGTAGGAGGGGTGGGGGCCCACAGCTGGAGCCAGCACACCGTGAGGTGACCCCTCCTCGCCCCGCCTGGGCCGCTCAGCCTGTGCCCCGCTGGGCTCCCGGAGGGCCGCTGCTGAGATGCCCTGTCAACTTTTTGGAAGTTCTACGTGGTAGAACCTGATCCTGCTTCTTTGGTGATACAACAGATTTGTCTCTTCCAAAGGGAATGGTTCCACTTTTTCTTAAGGGACGGTTCCCTGTTCTTTCCATGGAACGTTCTTTACTGAGTCTTGTCATCTGGATTTTACCTCAAAACTGTAGGCGTTCTTCCCGTGCACACTGCACATTTCTGTGAACCAGGCTAGTATTAAAGGCATCTGACGGTAGTGGCACACACGGCTCGGGTTTATATTTTTACGTCATCCTTCGGGTCAGAATAATGAGAACTTAAGCTGGTAGTGTTCACATCCCTTAACAAAGAAGGCTGGTTTAAAATGTGCACCAGTTACAGATTCCGTAAGGACTTCTGTCTTTTCTCAAGGTTTTTTCATTACGAATAAACTAATGAGCGTAGGTTACTGAGGGTGCTAACAGATCCTCGATTCACCTTTCTCCATTCTCAGTGTCACCAGAGCCTCTTCTAGTTCAGGACTCTAGTTTTGGGGCTTAACCGACTCAACCACCCTGGTGCCCCCAGGACCTGTTTTAAAAGGCACGTGAACCAACATAATTTGTATCACCCAGTATTAGAAATTTACCAGAATACACAAAGAATCAAACCAGAGCAAGAACTGTAAAATCTTCAGGGCATTTTTAGAATTACGAGATGCCCAGAGGGCTTTCAAACTACTTTTGGATTTTTTTTTAACACAGCCAGGTATATTACAGGTAAAAATGGATCCAGAACCTTTCAAGTGTAATTCTTATTTTAACACTTACTTATTTTTGAGAGACAGAGCACGAGCAGGGGAGGGGCAGAGAGAGAGGGAGACACAGAATCGGAAGCAGGCTCCAGGCTCCAAGCTGTCAGTACAGAGCCCAATGCGGGGCTGGAATTCACGAACCGCGAAGATCATGACCTGAGCCAAAGTTGGAGGCTCAACCGACTGAGCCCCTCAAGTATTAATAAGGAATCGGGCGCCTGGGTGGCTCAGTCGGTTAAGCGGCCGACTTCAGCTCAGGTCATGATCCTGAGGTTCGTGAGTTCAAGCCCCGCATCAGGCTCTCTGCCTCTCTGCTGCTCATGCACACATACTGTGTTTCAAAAATAAACATTAAAGGGGCGCCTGGGTGGCGCAGTCGGTTGAGCGTCCGACTTCAGCCAGGTCACGATCTCGCGGTCCGTGAGTTCGAGCCCCGCGTCGGGCTCTGTGCTGACAGCTCAGAGTCCTGTCAGCTCTGTGCTGACAGCGGGAGCCTGCTTCGGATTCTGCGTCTCCCTCTCTCTCTGGCCCTCCCCCGTTCATGCTCTGTCTCTGTCTCAAAAATAAATAAACGTTAAAAAAAAAAAAAAAAAGGAATCGTGTTAGGATGTGTCTGACAATTTATTTCTGGTCAGTCCACCAAGGGTGAAAGAATGCTGCGGGTCAGAAGGCAGATGGGAGTCTTCAGCCTTAGACCTACCCTCATCAGGACACAGTGCAGGAACCGCACACCCCCGAGTCCAAGAGTGACGGTGCTTAACATCTCTCGAAGACTTTGTATAGATCGGGCAGGTTGGCAAGCTGTAGGATATTTCCATCTTCCGTGAAACGTTTAGGAGGCAGAAGGTGTGAGCGGAAGGCTTTATAGATGATGTGTTCCACAGTCCGCTTCCAGGGGTTTGCTGAGGAGCCGGGCGCGTCACTCTGGAAGAGACACGTTAGATGTCACAAACCTCCCGTCCACCCTGCTCACATCCCGGCGCGCATGGTTTCCTGGCTGACGTGTACTGGGCCCGGGAAGTCTTGCTGGTTACAACGGGCTTTCTAGCCAGTGCTGGTGACACATCCTCTTTGGCCAGCCTCTCAAGGGAGCCTACAGGCCTGAAGGTGAGAAAGGAGCCACGGGGAAGAGACTTGCTCGCATGGAAACTCTGTTTCCATTTGGGAGGAAGTTTACTATAGCGGGCTCTAACATAATGTCTGATCCTGACGACGACGCCTGGATGGCAGCAGTCAGCAGGGCATTCACCCAGGCCCTTGTGTGTCCAGCCGAGCCCATCCGTAAGAAGGGCCAGGGACGCCGCCCCAGTACAGCCCTGCTTTCCCGGCAGAGCGGCAGTCGGATGCAGAAGGCTGCCAGAGCCGGGCAAGCGCGGGGAGGCTGACGTGGGACCGGAAGGCGGAGGCGACACACGACGGGCTAACGATGGAGACAGCCTCCCATGTCTCCTCGGGATGGCCTGTGTCCTTCCATTTGACGGCGACATCGTTCCAGACCAGCAGAAGGAAGCAAAACTCACGAATAAAAGCTGACCGCCGTGTCCAACCCTCCTGTGCAGTGAAATCCTAAGAACTCGGGGACGGCCAGTTTCATCTCCTAAAGGTGGTGTGAGGGCCCGTGCCCGTCCCGGGTGCTGATGGGCATTATCACCACAGTACCTGCTGGCCTGAGAGGGTCGACTCCTCACATACATACTGCTTCCGAATGGAGTAAAACATAGCACACTCTTTGCTGAGGCTTTCAAAACATTCCTTTTCTTCATCCCAGTTCACCTGGTCCAAAGAGAATTTGACACCTCAACATATGTACTGGCTTTAATACACACCTTTCATTTCCAAGTGGAGATTGCACACCACTTAAAGCTTTTCAAATGTTACTTCTTAGGTGTTAAATCTACAGCGTAACTGCCGAGTACTGCCCGGGGAGGCGGGGGAAGGGGGCCTTGGGCTGTTCTATCCTCTTCATCATCCTTCTAGATGAAGGTGTGGCCCTGTGCCCTCTCCCTCCGGCCCACACACCTGGGGTCGGCTTGGTCACTTGCCTCGGTGGCTAGTCGAAGAATGAAGAGAGGCAGGCCCTCCAAAGGGGGCACGTAGTTGTCGATCAGCAGGGGTAATCCAATCAGGTTCCCTTCCTGCTCGTTTTTGGAAGAGAGGCCAACCAAGACAAGGGGACAAGAAATAACACGGTTACAGTTAATCAAGTTCAGTTTCCCGCTGCTTCCTCCGGGTCCTGTCCTCCTCCCTGCACTCTGGGTGGCCAGGTGCCTGACTGGGCCGCGCCCTGGGGGCAGGAGAGCAAAGCACTTAAAGCGAGCTTTCTGTATTGACATGAGGCAGAACAACTATTACTTTCTATATGCTCACCAACTAAACAACACTTGGAGATGGAAAGCCCCAAAGGTTAAATGGATAAGATGAAGAAACAAGGAAGGCAAGTGGCTTGGCATAATCTGTGGCCTGCGGGACCGTGGGATTCAGCTCTCCCTCACATGAGTCCTTCACTCTGGGAACAGAAATGGGCATGAAAGAGTAAGAAAACGGTTGTGTAACCCAGAAATGCAAGCTGGGAGTGAAGATGTGAACATATATGCTCCGTGCTGGGGTGGGCAGCCTTTTCATCCTGGTCTTGGACCAACTACAGAACTGGACTCTTACGTGAAGAATACATACCTCATCGATCTCCAAGGAGAAATAGTCCGCAAGCATCTCAGCCTTCTTCTTTAGAAACTCAACAATGTACTCAGCAAGTCCTTCTTTGGGGCCATCCTCCTCTGTCCAGCCACTCTCGGGACTGTCTAAGGCGAGCATGGCCAGGTCAAAGAGCGGCGCTGGCTCCTAGAAGGGAGAAGCGTTAACCGTGCGTCCCGGTGGCGCCTGAATTCCCTCCCGTGAGACCGCCACGGGTGTACGTGCCTCGGAGGTGCTGTGGATTTGCTTCCAGACCACGATAAAGGGAGTAAAATGAATTTTTTGGTTTCCCAGTGCATATAAAAGTTCCATTTACACGTCTGTTACACGTGAAACAGCACTGTGTCTTAAAAAACAACGTACATACCTTAGCTAAATTTATTGCTAAAAAATGCTAACCATCATCTGAGTTTCCACTGAGTTATAATCACTGATCAGTTTGTATTGTGCACAAATAGGATAATAACAAAAAAGTCTGAAATGCTGTGAGAATAAACAAACTGACAGAGACACGGAGTGAGCACATGCTGCTGGAAAGACGGTGCCACCAGACTTGCTCTGCACAGTTGCCACAGACCTCCCCTTGGTAAAAATGCGATGTCTGTGAAGCGCAGCGAGGTGCAGAATGAAGACGAGGTGTGGCTGTGTGAACAACCACAAAACCATGATCGTGACGACGGGAGAAACCCCAAATCTAACACTCATTCTCCATCTCCCACAAAGAAAACACCCAGAAATCCACAAGGAAACCTTGCTCCTCCTCACTGATGGCCATTTCAACAGAGAGGTGACAGCCTGCTGAACAGGGCAGGGTGAGGCCCTGTGGAGGCACCTGCCTTCTGTGTAGGTCTAAGAACTCCACTTGCTTTCATAGTTCTACTGCCTCACTGATAACTAAAGCGACGGGGGAGGGTGAATAAGTTGGATGACATTCCAGGTAAATCATCGGATTAGGAAGACTGAAATACATGGTTAAAAATAAGATGCCTAAATTGTCTTTCATTTCTCCCCTTCTGTCATTACCGTGGCCATACATCTTACTTTTTTGCATGTTAGGAACCTACACAACATCGTTAGTAATTTTCATAATGGAGGAGTTGATGAAAGGACCTGACGATTCTAAACGTTTACACACTCAGTAATAGCTTTAAAGTCTACGAAGGACCACACTAATGGAAATGGAAAGAGAAAAAGACAAGTTCACAATGACAGTCAGAGGTTTCAATACCACCCTTTTTAAAAAATAAACTGGAACAAGTAGACAGAAAATCAGGATCCATAAGATCTGATCATCACTGTCAACCTGCTATGCTTGCCATTCCTAGAACACTCTACTCAACGAGACCAAAATACAAATTCCTTTCAAGGGTGCACGGATCAGCACAGACCAGACTCTGGGCCATAAGACAAGTCTCAGTAATGTAAAAGGATTCAAGTATGTTCTCTGACCAAAATGGAATTAAATTAGAAATCAATAACAGATATCAAGTCACTGGAAAATCTCCAAGTCACTGGAAACAACATACTTCTAAATAACCTGTGGGTCAAAGAAGAAACCAAAAGGGAAATAAAATATTTTGAACAGGATGAAAACGAAAATGACTTGTCAAAAGTTGTGGGAGGCAGCTAAAGCAGCACATAGAGGAAATTTATTGGCACTTGAACACCTACATTAGAAAAGAAGAAAGATGTCAAATCAGTGACCTCAGCTTCCACCTTGGGAAATTTGAAACAGAAGAGCAAATTAAACCCAAAATAAGTCGAAAGGAAATAATAAGCATCAGAGTACATACCAGTGAAATAGAAAACTGGGAAACAATAGAGAAAACTCAATGAAACCAAAAGTCAGTTCTTTGAGATCAATACTATTGATAAACTTCTAGCCACACTGATGAGGTTAAAACGAGAGGACATACATTCCCAGTATTAGGAATGAGAGAGGATCCACACATTAAAAGAATTACAAAAGGGGCGCCTGGGTGGCTCGGTCGGGTAAGCGTCCGACGTCAGCTCAGGTCATGATCTCACGGCCTGTGAGTTCAAGCCCCGCGTTGGGCTCTGTGCTGACAGCTCAGAGCTTGGATCCCACTTCGGATTCTATGTCTCCCTCTCTCTCTGTTCCTCCCCCACTCATACTCTGTCTCGCTCTCTCTCAAAAATAAATAAAGAATAAAAAAAAATTTTTTTTTTAAAAGAATTAGAAAAAATACTATGAAAAACTTCATACCACTAAGTTTGAAAACTTCAATGGACAAATTCCTTAAAAGAAACAAAAACCAAAGCTCAGTCAAGAAGCAAAAGACAACCTGAATAGTTATCTATCAAAGAAATTGAATTTGTAGCTAAAAACCTTCCCATGAGGAAATCTCTAGGCACAGGTGGCCTCATTGAATTTTACTAGACATTTAAGGAATAAACACCAATTCTACACAGAAGGGATGCCCCCCCCAATTCATTCTATGAAACCAGTATTATGCTGATACCAAAACCAGACAAAGACTACAACAAAAATAAAAACCAGTATCATTCATGAATATATATGTAACAATTGTAAACAAAATTCTAGAAAATCTATTTCATAAGCCATACAGAGAAAAGACAGATACCATATGTTTTCACTCTTATGTGGATCCTGAGAAACTTAACGGAAACCCATGGGGGAGGGGGAGGGAAAAAAAGAAAAAGAGGTTAGAGTGGGAGAGAGCCAAAGCATAAGAGACTTAAAAACTGAGAACAAACTGAGGGTTGATGGGGGGTGGGAGGGAGGGGTGGGTGGGTGATGGGTACTAAAGAGGGCATTTTTTTGGGATGAGCACTGGGTGTTGTATGGAAACCAATTTGACAATAAGTTTCATAAAAAAAATTAAAAAAAATAAATCTATTTCAATAACATATAAAAAGAATAATACATCATGTACAGGCAGCATTCATTCCAGGATTTCAAGGCTGGTTTTTAACATGAAAATCAATGTAATTCATTATGTTAACAAATTAAAAAAGAACACCATGCGATCATCTTAACAGGTGCAGAAAAAACATTTGAAAAAACTCAATATCCATTCCTGAGCAAAAACTCTAAGCAAGCAAGAACAGAAGGGAACTTCCTCAACCTCACAAGGGACATCTCATCTCTTCGTACAGCAGAAAGCATACTTGATTCTGAAAGCTGAATGTGTCTGCCCCTAAGATCAGGAACAAGAGAAGGATTTCCATGCTCACCACTTGTATTCAACATTGTACTAAGGGTCTAGCCAGTGCAGTCAGGGAAGAAAAAGAAAAGCCATCCAGACTGGACAGGAAAAATAAAAGTGCCTTTATTCATACAGAGGCCACGTAGTAACTGATGGAATCTGTAAGAAAGCTACTAGGACTCCTAAGTGAGTTTGTCAAGATTGCAAAGTACAAGATCAACACACGAAAACACCTGTGTTTCTATGTACTAGCAACAAACAATTGGAAGATTTTTAACATGCCATCTATAATTGTATTGAAGCGTGTGAGATGCTAAGGGATAAATCTAACAAAAGACTTTCTCCCCAAATTGATCTGTAAATTAAAGATACTCCCAAGAGTATCTTTTTTTTTGTAGAGTTTGTAGAGTTTTTTTTGTAGAGAAGGCTTTTTTTTGTAGAGTTTGTCACCCCTAAAAAGAAGACATAAACCTACATAGATAAATAGTAGTATTTTAATTCTAAATTAAAATTAAGCAATGAAAAAGTCTTACAAGAAATGACCTGATATTGTCAGCTGGGGCTGGTTGTACTTGGGTCATGGGCCTTAGAGGATGTTTATTTCTATTTTTTATCTCTTTACAAGTTTTCTTAAGTAGATATGTATTAACTTATATAACAACAAACACGTGTTTAAGCTTGGCTACCAAATGATTGTTCTGCTTTGTATAAAACTTATAACTAAAGACACTTCCATCTACAAATCATACAACATAGACACTGTCCTAAGCATAGTTAGAAAAATCTAACATCCTGCAAATCAGATATTAGGGTAGAGCTACTATTTTCAGAAATGACCAGCTGTTGGAACTTTCAAAGTGAGAAGCAGGAAATAAACTTACCGACAGCCTCAGAACACCAAAATTGGCAAAATCATAAATGAGTATCTGGTAGAACAGTTCTTCACTGAAAATAAAAATGAAGTGACTTTAGGAAAAGGCTGAATCCATGCTTGAGAGCCAAGCAGCCAGAACAAAGGGGAGAAATAACCCCTGAAACACGGATGGGTCAAAGGGACGCTTCCGCCTTGCTGTGGAGCCTTCTCGGCGGTCCACGGAGACCTCCTCCCCCTCCACGGCACCGGGCCCATGCTCCAGCCGCGGCTTTGGCTCTCTGGCCTCCACATGCAGCTTAGAGCACTAAGACTAAGTCACCCACGCTCTGTCCCCACCCCCTGGTGCTGCAAGAGGCGCCTGAATGCCCTGTAGGTGAAATTTAAGGGATTTTTATTTGCTTACCTTTTCCCCACTTACAAAGAATCCTATAAACCACTTTTTTTTTTTTTTTTTTAACAATTCACCATTAAAAATGGTGTGGAGTGAATAGGGAGGGTAGGAGACTTGCTAAATAATCACCAGTGGACACAAGGCAGAATTAGACCACCCTGGTGTATGGTGTAGGATGATGCGCTGGCTGGCAACATTCCAGAAGCAGCGGAAAAGTACGCAATACACTGAACCCCTTACACAACACAGCACTGAAATAAATGGCACTTTATAGTTCTTAAGCAATCCGAACCACACAGGGCTGTTTAAAGACTTCTTTTCATTATCAGTCAAAGTAGACAAAGCATCCAGTACACTCGCATTCTAGTGGGGAAACCGAGGCACCCAGTAAGTACCTGACTTGTCCCAGGTCAGAGTTAATAAGGTGGAAAAGGAAGGAGCTGAACCCAGACACTGCACGCTGAACCTGGTTCTCAATTGGGGAAACCATTCACATTCCTTACTAGCTGAAATTCTAGGACTGGCCTGGATTTCTGTTTGTGAAGTGAAAGACCCTGACCACAACCGTGATTTGGATGGAGCCTTGGAAATGCACTCACACATGCTGGAAAAGCAGGAAGAAGGCAGGCGAATTCCTAGCACGTTAGTAAGAGACCGCTCACCGGACAAGCCAAAGGATCCTCGAAGCAAAGACCACGGACCTCGGACAGAGCCGCACCAGAAGGGCGTAGGAGGAGTGAGTTCTTAGCCAAAGAGACGTACGAGCCAACAGTCGGCTGCACGGGGGCAGTTTCTAGGTGAGGGAGATCAAACTGGTCTTGACCGGTGTGCCGCCCCCAAGCAACGTCCAGCGGCCGCCCCGCTCACAGGCTCCAGAGGCCTAGGCCACGGCGGGGCGCAGGGGGCAGGGGCCCCCCGGGGACAAGCGAGGTCTCGTAGATGTAGGGCGGCAGCACCCTCCCCTCTGTGCCGCCTACTCGAGGAGATACTTAATACAGCTTCTAGACTCACTAGGAGCTCACCCACCAAGCTCTGTGGAAACAATCAACAGAAATGTTGCCGGCTACGTGCAGAGCAAATGGCACTGCCGTGATCACCTTTCTGTGCGCGTCAGCCCCACAGGCGGGTGTGGCGGCGAGGGTAAGCCTTGGCTGTGCTCGCGGAGGAGGAAAGGGGGCCTCAGGTCTTCTTTCTCTTGCGTCCCACAGTACCCCGCTGCACACAGCAGATGCTAGAATTCACCAGCACCAAGCCCTAAACACCTGGTTCACTGGGGCCAACATTTACTGAGCTCCAAGAAGCTTCCAAACATTAGGCTTCTCCTGTCATTTCCTATCCTCACAAAACCCTGCAAGTTAAGTAGTGATTTCCAAATCTGCAGATGGGAAATCTGAGACACAGTTTAGGAAAGTACCTTGTCCCGGTCACATAAACGGTAAATGGCTGAGCCTGGATTTGAAACCATTATCCGCCCGGACCTTTCCAAACACCTCATGCCTTTTGTGCCTGTGCCTGCAAGACCTTCCTTGTAGCGGCCCTGCTTTCCTCACACACTCACTCATTTACCTAAGTTTGGTGGTGTTGAGAAGGTATAGCTTGGTCTGATGCTGTGCCAAGGCCCACTGAGGATTCACGCAGCCCACGAAGGAGTGGTTGTGCAACATCTCTCGGAGAGCTGGAAGACAAAAAGCAGGTTACGTAATGATATCTGACCCTCTGCAGCCCAACACACCAAGCACCAGGACTAGAGACGACGACGCCACAAAAAGCTGCCCAAGGACGAAGGAGTACTCGAAGATCACAACCTAAGGCAAAGCAAGGAGCCAGAGAAGTACTGTGAGGCGTGAAGCCAGGTTCACCCAAAGGCACCAGAGGAAGCTCAGGAATCACGAATGCTAGACTTTGCAGGCTCTGACGGGGAGAAAAATAAAAATAAAAATCTAGGACTGGTTTGAAATGGGGAGGCTCACAGGAGACCTCTTCCCTGGCACGTGAAGCTGCACCTTCCAGCCAAAGAGAAGAAATACTGTGTCCCGTGCCCTCCAAGGGCAGTGGGCAAAACTCTACCCACCTCAAGTCTGGGTGTTGGGAGCAAAGAAACACATTACAGCCCTGAGAATCTATAACCCCGATGAGCGCGTCGCCTAAAACCTTGTATGGAGATTATAGCTTGACGTGATTCGGGGCTGACTGTTCCTCCAGGTCCCTGATAGAATCAAACGCAAACTCTCTGTTTCAATCCAGGCTTCAAATAATCCCCCACAGATAAAATACCAGGAACTAGCAGTCAAAAAATTACAAAACACACAAAGAATGCACCAAGAATTAGAATCCAGAAGAAACCGCATGACCTCTGCAAAGGCTCAGAGACTGGAAATACCAGCAGAAAAGAGAAAATATGTATGTTCAGTATACTTAAGAGGGATTAAAATAATGAACAAGTAGCAGGAGACTATCAGAAATGATCAAGATTTCCAAAAGAACTCAAATTTCTAAAAATGAAAAATATAATAATTGAAATTAAAAATCAAGACGGACTTCACAACAGATTAGACAAAGCTGGCAAGGTAATTAACTGGAATGTAGGTCTAAATAAATTATCCAGAATGCAGCATAGAGAGACAAAGAGACGAAAACTATGGGGAACAGCTTATGTGACATGGAGGATAATATGTAACTCGAGTTCCGGAAGGGGCAGAGGGCACGGGGAGAGACAATATTTGCTGACTTTGAAGACAAAGATATCAGAGACTATCTCAGAAATGACATAAGACACCAAGCCTCAGCTCCAGGAGGCCCAACAAAACCCACATTTGGTGCACAGAGATACTGCAGGACACTAAAGAAGAGACCTTAAGGGGCATGTGGGTGGCTCAGTCGGTTAAATGTCTGACTCTTGATCTTGGCTCAGGTCATGATCTCATGGTTCCTGAGTTCAAACCCCAAGTCAGGCTCTGTGCTGCCAGTGTGGAATTGCTTGGGATTCTGCCTCCCCCTCTCTCTCTGCCCCTCCCCTGCTTGTGCCCTCTCTCTCTCAAAATAAAACATTAAAGAAAAAAAAAAAAAGAGTGCTTAAAAGCACTCAGAGACAAAAGCACTCAGAGACTACCCACAAAGTAATAAAATATAACACCGATAGCTGGATTTGCAGCAACAGTGGAAGCTGAAAAATGATAGAACACCTTCAATGCATTAAGAAAAGGTAATTTCTTTGCCAACTGGCAATTCAATTGCCAATCTGGAATTTTAAAACCAGCAAAAACACTTTTCAAAATGCGGATGAACTGGACCAAAAAAAAACTCAGTTTGCCACCCAAGACCTCACCAAAGGATGTGCTTCAGGTAGACCATGAAAGATCTCAGGGAAAGAATTATGAGCAAATAATATTTGCTAATTCCAAACAAGCAGTAACATATTATGGAACAATATGCTATCCACATGAAAACCATGAATCTAACACTGTCCACCAAAGACAAATTCCAGGAGGACTAGGGATTTACACAAAGCATTTTAGGAGGCAATGTAAGAGTGTATCTTTAATTATCCCAGAGTTGGCAAGGATCTTCTAAATAAGATTTAAAAAGCCAGTCTGTAAAGAACGATTCATAAAATCTGCCTATGTTAAATCTAAGAATTTCTGTTCATGAAACAAGTGTTTGTTTAAGAAAACATGGATGAGTCCTAAACTGGGAGAAGATGTTTTCATGTAATGGATTACCATCTGGAATATATGAAGAACTCCTCAAATCAGTTCGAAAAGGCCAAACCCCAACAGAAAAATGGGCAAAAAACTTGAACAGGCACTTAAGGGGAAACATACTTTAATTTATTAGTACTCACAGAGATGCAATTAAAACTACCATTAGCTACCATTTCACAAACACTAAACTGGTAAAAAGTCTGACAGGATCAAATGCTGGAGAGAAAGCAGAACAAATCCAACTTCTGTACATCGTTGGTGGGACCAACAATGTGTACATTTATCCGACCCTTCTGAAAAACAATTTATCATCTTATGACCCAGGAGCAGCTCTCCTACATATATACCCATAGCAAGCTTCCAAACCTGCGTGCCAAGCTCTTGAATCTCCTGTGTCCAAGAGTGGGGTGGAATATGAGGAAGCAGGGATGAGGCCATGTGAGTCTCTAAATGTCCCTCGACAGCAGAGTGAATGAACAAACGTGCAGTAATAGTCACTAAGTGGAAACTATTACATAAAAAAAGTAAACCAGAGCTATATGTAATAAAATGGACGAATCCTAGGAACATATGCGTAGATACATACATATATATGTAGCAAAAAAACCACAGTATGATTCCATTTATGTAAAACTTAAAAAAAAATTTTTTTTTTAACGTTTATTTATTTTTGGGATAGAGAGAGACAGAGCATGAACGGGGGAGGGGCAGAGAGAGAGGGAGACACAGAATCGGAAACAGGCTCCAGGCTCTGAGCCATCAGCGCAGAGCCCGACGCGGGGCTCGAACTCACGGACCGCGAGATCGTGACCTGAGCTGAAGTCGGACGCTTAACCGACTGCGCCACCCAGGCGCCCCCATTTATGTAAAATTTAAAACTTGCAGGCTAAACAAATTTTTTAGGGCTACAAATAGGGGTGGTAAAAATAGATTATAAAGAAAAGAAATAACAATCACAAAATTTAGGAAAGTGGTTACCTTTAAGGGAAAGGGAAGGGGGTGGATTAGGGAAGAAGCACCTAAGAGATTCAAAGGTGATCAGCAATGCTCTCTCTTCAGCAGATGTTCACATGTTTTCTTCTATAGGTCCTATGTAAATATTTTATAAATTTGATTTTGTGTTTACCAGTGTGTGTGTGTGTGTGTGTGTGTGTGTGTGTGTGCGCGCACGCGTTTTAAATGGAAGAGCAAAAAATACCACCACCAAGAGGGGAATGGGGGAAAGCGGTTTGGAAACCACAGAAAAGGGTCTGGGGACAGCAATAAGCCTGTATATCATGTTTTCACTATACAGCACTTTTCTGTTTAAGCTTGGGCACCACAAGTGAATTCTCATATTGTTACATAAGTTCTGTAATACTCTCTGTCCCCCCAACCCCCAGTAAGAAGAGGCTTTTTTCCCCCTTCATTTGTGGAATGAAGCATTCCCCTCTGTTACCACTGGAAACTCAATGTCTCTACGGGATGTTCTGCGTAGGCGGGAAATGATTATTTTAAAAGCTGGAGAACATCAAATAATCTTGAATAATGAGGCACTGGAGGAAAGAAAAGCAGTGTAATCCACTAAAAAAAGGGTCAGAGATTTTTCCACACAGATTTCTCATGGAACCCTCTGGCGCATCCCGGCTACTGAGGCGCGGCCCTGCACCCTGGGCGGGGAAGGCAGGAGAGGTCTGCTGGCGTCTGGCGTGGGGCCCCCACAGGTGCTCCTTCATGCAGATGGGACTCTTCTTCCCTGGGCTTCCTGAGGCTGCTCGGCCCTCTTCACCACCTCTTAGCTGGACCTCGAGCACCTCAATTCCACGCTTCCTCTAAATATCTCCACAGCCTTGTTAGTCCGCGGGCATTTCCCTGCCATTCTGCCGGCAGCAAAACGGGACACGATCCCTCTGCGCTTCAAGGCCAAACCACACATCTGAGTGCTCGATGGAGGCTCTGGGTCTCAGTGTGTTTTTCCGAGAAGCAGCAAGTAAAGCCAAACCCGATGGAAGCGCGAGCAGTCCTCTACTTCTGAGCGGCCATCTGCAGAGCAGAAGCTCGGCGCCCTGCAGGCCCGCCTTCCAGAAGCCAACGGGTGCCCAGCCTGTGGCCGCTGTCGGAGATGGCCCAGAAGCTCTCCCAGGCTCGTCTCTCCCTGGGCTCGGCTGACGTGGCCTTCTATCTGTGACAGAGTATCTTTTGCCTTACCTTAGGTGGTAGCCGGTTACTTACTAAACACTCCCCACAACACCCTGGTGTCCTGTAGGGCCGGGGTCAAGGCCCATTCACCTCACTTTCTGCCTCAGGGCTTGGCATCGAGCATCTGTGCGGAGAAGATACTTGACAAATGTCTGCCAAGCTGATTTCCTGTACCGAAAGAAACTATCATCTGGGGACAGGCCATGTAAAAGTATGAACATTTAGACCCAGGACTGTTCGCCAAAGATCAAGAAAGTGAAACTGTGGATAAAAAGTGAAGCACATTTTTACATTCAAATGACAGCAAAAGACATTACGACATTCCTTATCCTCATAAATTAACAGATCAAAATTACAGGACTAGCAGTAGGTTTAGTCATTACTAATCTGAGATGAGCCTAATTCCATGCAGCATCCAGTTAACTGGAAACTGGGCCAAAATTTAACCTCATTTCTTGACTGAAAGTGTGCCCACCAGGAGTGGGGAAATCCAGGAGACTCAAGAGAGTTGTCTGAGTGTTCAACTCTGACATCCTTCACGATAAAGATGCACCTCCCGGGCTACTCCCCTCAATCCTGAGTCCACCCACCAGGCACTCTGTGGACACCAACAGGGAGGTGGGGAGTGCGAGAGACGCGATCCCTGCACAGACAACACGATCGCGTATTGCAGATTATTCGTAGATCGAATAATCACACCAATAAGCACAACTAAGGATGTCGCTACAAGGAGGGTATCCCGTACTCCTTTCCTGGGTTAGGGGCACAGCCAGCCTCTGCGGGGGAGCAGTCAGGCTGTTGGGTCTGCTGAGGCCGGTGGCCCACCTCACCAAATCCGAGCTTCAGGGAAATCCCGGTACAGCATTCACCTCAAAGACCAGCAGCTTCCCGCACCTGGGGCTGTGGGGGTGTAAACCACACGCCAGCGGGCAAGACCCAAGGCAGAGGTCCTTCCCCTTGGACGCGGGCTGGCGCTGACGAGGCCCACACACGGTATCCTAGGTGTTCATCACTAGGGCCCAGGAAGGCTGTTGCAGAGCATGAAAACGATGCCCCAAAAAGGTGAACAAATTTCCGAGGGGCTCCAGCAGCGCGCTTCCGGCTCCCTCCACTCCCAGACCACGGGCACTACTCCTCCTGTAAGCCCCTCCCCGGCGCATGTGAAAAACCAGCCTCAGATGCGGGATGGGATCACAAGGTGCACCTGCCCACACAGGCAGGTGATTGTTTAGCATCTGAATCCCGGGCCGGCCAACTCGTGCGCAGGCCGTGCCAGTCACGACCCGCCCTCACCAAGGCGTGTCCCTGGGCCTGTTTCTGACTGCCGCGATGTTCCAACTCATCTGTCCTCTCCATCTCCCATTCCACGTCCCCATCTTCAAAACACCTAACAGCAGCTGCTCTCACAGGGCGATTCTAGTTCAATGACATAACGCGTACAAAGACACAATTCGAGAACATCTAGATTCATCAACTGAGCCTCAGCGACGGACGCTACACCTGATCCAACGTGATGCAGGTTAGCTTGACGCTGCACCAAAAATAGTTTGCAACCAGTCAGAAGTTTCTCGAAACCTGAACTTTAAGTAGCTTGCTTTGCACGAGGGAGACAAAGCCTCAAGGAAGACTCAGTCAATTCCAAGTCGGAGGGAGGCTGTCAATGAAACTACTGTGAGCAAGCCTGCTAAATAAATCAAGTTAACAGCCCACCGCTCTTACATTATTTTAAACGGTTGTGAAAGTCCCCAGCTTGAAAGCCAATAAACGGAAGAGCAACCAGAACAAATCTTCACGGAAACAAAAGCCAGAAGCCAACTGGCAACTACTCCTGCAACTGGCAGGACCTCAGTCACAGGAAGCGTTTACTCTTGCCATGTGTGGAGACACCTATGTCTTTGCCCACGTGCAGACGAAGGGCCAGAGTGCAAAGAAAAGAGAGAACACGGCAAGGCAAATGGAGGCCTTCCTGAATTTGTTCACACAGGGGATGACCGAGACAGAGAAAAATGGAAGGGGCCGCTGAGTCATGGCAGCCGCTTTAGAAGGTTGAGGATTAGTGTGGAAAGTGCTAAATTCACCTCGGCCACTCAGGACGTTATGAGTTAATCCAGGTTGTCCTATTTTAAGACACAGTGTTGAAATGTGACTGCTCTAATCAAGAAATGAGTTGCACGTGAAAAATGGAAAGGCCATGGCTGAACCGTGTGGCCTGCAGTGCAGACCTGCCGTCTGGAGCCCGGAGCCGGGTCGTCTACACTTGAAGCACGACTGACTCATTAGGTGGTGACAGCTCTTTGGTGGGGCCGCTGTTACACTCCTCAATCCCTCCCTGGTCAGTTCACGCCCAGGAGGGCACTAGCCCCCTTTAATTCCTAAACCACATTAGTTAGTTTTGAAGTAACAGGGACCAAAATGGAGCTTCTATACTCAAGGATTACGAAAAGCTATTTTTGAGGAAGATGATGTTGACTTATGTCTTTATCTTCAGGATATAAAAGTACCTACTGACTCTTTACTGTGTAACAAGTCTTTTACTTACATTTTATCTCTAATCAACACAATCATCTTCAAGGGTAAAACTGATCTCATTTTACAGATGAGGAAAACCTGAGGCACAGCAAGATTAAGTCACAACTTTAAGGTCACACAACAGAAGCGGTAGGGCCAGGATATCCACTCAGAGCCCTGCAAAGCCTGTGTGCTTCGGCAAGAGCACGTCCCAGCGAGGCTTAAGATTAAAGAATCTTGCTTTAATAGGGCTAAGAAACAAACTGAAGATAGTTTCAATGACTGCCTTACTCTGACTGCTGGGTTTAATGAGAATACCGATGATTATAATTAAAACCAAAGACTACTTTTCCCTTCCCTACCAGTTGAAAATCATCTGTAAGCTGCTGCTGCAGGTTAATAAAGGGAGGTCTGCTTGGCACACTGCGGTGGCCACCCTGACATAAATACTTCCTGCACTTCCAAAACCTTCACGTTCTGGCCCTCGGAGACCCCGACAGACCTTGGCACTTACGTACTCTCATGTCCCCGCTCATTAATTTCTTCCTGGAGGCTCAGGACACTGGTGAGGTTGATGACCCTTCTCCGGGGAGTACAAGCTGCTGTCATTTCCTTCCGGGAATCATCTTCCACCATTTCCACATCAGAGCTTTCCCGGGGCCTCTTTCTGTGATGACAATAAGGAACCCAGAGATTACCATTCTTAAAAATTGTGTTTTTAAGTCAGCCAAATTTTGTGTATGCATTTGGAAGAGGGGACAGCTTCTTGTGCTGGCTATGCACGTCTGGGGCGGGGTCCTTGAGCGGGTGGCAGGCCAGCAGGATGGGTCTGTTTTCTAGCATACTGTGTGTCGGCTGACCCTGCGGCCCCAGCAGCCGGCCCTGCACATAGCAGGACTCTGGAGTCACTCGCCCTGTGGGCTGCGGGGCCTGGAGCGTGTGCGCTGACCTTGCCAAGTTTTGCTCGTTCAGTCCTCTATCAGACACGTAGAGTGCCAGCTCTGGGCAGCCACGCACAAGGCAGACAAGGTGACTGCCCTCACCACACTTACTTTCCAGCTCGGGAATCAGAAAGACACAGAAAAAAAGCTCATTTTAAGTAGCAACAAATACTAAGAAGAAAACTAAAAAGGTAACACACTGATGGGGCAGTGAGAGGGCCTCTGGCAAGAGGTGACCTAGAAGTCCTGAGTGCCAAGACGGCAGAGTCTTCCTAGGCCCAGAGCACGGCGAGAGCAAAGGGCAGAAGCTCAGGCAGTTCAGGTCAGCCACAGAGAGGAGTGGCCAAGCACCCCGTGGGACAGGGAAAGCGGGAGGCTGACGGGGAGGCAGGGTGGATGCACCCAAGTGCAAGGGGAAACGCTGGTTTTCAGCTAAGGAGTGACAGTTTCATTCCTGGTTTCAAAAGTTTCTTTTGACTGCTGTGTGGTAAAGAGCTGGTGGTGTTACCTCCCCCGGTGACAAACGGAAACATAATCCTGCCCTGCAGGGCTGCTAAGAGTGTGCATACAGTATCCACCACACGGCATCTTCTCCATAAGTGGCGGCACCCTTATTATTCTCTGGAAACAGCCCTCCAGGTGGTCTTGCCAGACCGACTTGGCAACGGGCAAACTGGAGTCCAGTAACGCGTCCAAATCCCAAAGGCCAATTTAGCACCGGGGTCCTAGTGGCCGGCCATGGTGTCGATGGGCAGCCCTGGGCAAGCACCTGGGTGCCCAGGTGCGGCACCCAAGCCCGCAGGTAAGGAATGTCCGCCTGGGGTCCCAGCGCCGCACCTCTGGAGAGCGTACCGGGTGCATGCTGGGAACGCAGCTAAATGTCAGCTGTTGTTACCGTCCACCCTTCTCCCGCTCTCACCGCCAGCCTGTGGGCTTAATATGAACTGGGAAAATGCATTTTTACTGAGAGGAGTGGAATGAAGGAGAACCCTCTGGATGTTTTAGGGTTGTCTCTAGTCACCTCTGCTATTGGGGCTGTATCAAAATCCAGTACTAAAAATAAAGGATGAATCTTCTGATTTGTTTTTTCTGATGTGTGTTTAACTCACGCTTGGAACAATGGACATTTAAGATATTTCGCAGACTACTGGGTGGGGGACTCTCAAGCCATGGTCAAAGGCAGGGCACTGTCCCACTGGAGTCAGAGGCTGAGTCAGACAGAGAGAAGCTGCAAGCGGTTCGTGAAGTCGAGCCAGAAAGCAGTTTTAAGGGAGAACAGCAGAGGCGAGCCGCTCCTCCCCCCGAGTCCATACCTGGGGTTACCTGGGCTGGAAGGGGGCCCTCTCTTCTCCGACGCTTGCGAAGTCCCCTCTGTTGCACCCCCCTCCAAGCCCTGATTTGTGGCAGCCACTGCAGCAGTCTCCGGGAGTTCGAGCATTTCCTCATCCTGCTGCCTGGCCCTGCCGCTGGAAGCCTCAGGCCCATCTTCTGGGACCACGGCCTGAGGCTGACCGGACAGAGCCTTGCCCACAGGCTGCATGAACGCATCGAGCTTCTGTTCCCGCGAATCCGTGCGGACCATCTGGTGGGCATAGACCTTGTCGCCGCTTCCAGAAGCGGATGAGGGGGGCACACCCATTGTGGACTTAACCACCTCCCCAGAGGGGCCAGCAAGACCTGGGAGTAAAGTCTGGGTCAAAAAAGAAGGTAGCGGATTAAAAACACTTTTTTTTTAAGTAAATAAGATTCCTAGCCACCAAGATCTTTCAAGCTCAGTGGTATTTATGTAATCTGAGATTCCCTTTACGTTTGATGCTGAACTCTTACTGTATTCTATCTTACATGTTTCAATAAAGTAGGATCTATCAGAAAAAAAATATTAAAAAGAGGACAACGGGAAGACTTAGAACATGAACTAACTAAGTCCAGGTTCCAGGGGCACCTGGCTGGCTCAGTTGGTAGAACAAGCCACTCTTGATCTTGGGGTTGTGAGTTCAAGCCTCAAAGTGTAGAGATTACTTTTAAAAATTCTTTAAATAAAAATAAAAAGACGTTCTGGTCCCAAAGTGAAGCAGTACTGGAGAAAGAAGCCAGAACCAGGTAAGTCGTTACAGAGGTAGTTATAACATAGGAGTTCTGACCAGAACTTGAAATTCAACAGATACTCCAGTAAAAAATTCAAAAGTTCAACAAAATCCTTATAATTTTAAAATTGGTTTCAAATGAGAAATATTAGTGTAAAGTTCTCCTATTTTTGTCTTTTTCTTTCCCTGCCATAAGAGGATTTCACTTTTTTATTGTGGTAAAATAAACACAAAATTTCCCACTTAACCATGTTCAAGCATGTAGCTCTGTGGCATTAAGTAGATCACATCACTGTGCAACCATCACCACCATCCATCTCTAGAACTTGTTCATCCACCCAAACTGAAACTTTGTCCCCATTCTCCCCTACTCACCAGCTCCTGGCAACCACTCTCCTATTTTTAAATATACATATTTCCTAGCTCTGTCCACTGGCAAGGACTAAAGTCAATGACCACCCAGCAGCAGTAAGGACCCCTGGACCCCAGATTATAGTCTCTAAATACCATCCCCACTAAAATAAACCAGATTTCCTTGGAGAAATGGCCAATTCCAGAGCTCGGGCTGGGAAAGTACGGAGTGAGCCTACAACATATTCTCTTGCCAGAAACAAGGAAACTATCAAAGACTAATGGAATTGGGTCATAAGGACAAGAGCATCAGCTTGAAGGGGATTTCGTTGGTCGAAGATGGGATAATTTGAGCATCCAAAATAAAAACGACTCTATGGAATTAAACTATATAGCTTTGTTAGCAGTTATGATAAAATACTAAGAGAAAAAGAAAAAACGGGTAGGAAGAGGGAGAGAGAGAGAGAGAGACAGTGAGAGAGGACAAAGTCATTAAACATCACTGCAGATCGCTAGGACACCAACTCATTCCTCTGCACATTGATAATTAAAGAGACAGAATTCAGCATTTACCCTTACTTTCTAGTATGAACTGTATTTCAGGATAACCAAAAAGCTCTAACAAATGAGGGAAAGTTATTGTATACAGAAGAATTACAGTTCAGTAATGTAGAAAAAATGATAAAATGAGAAAATCAATCTTGCAATCCTAGTGAAATAACAGAATCAGGTAATGGTCATCAATGAATGGTGAAACCATTAAGCTAAATATTCATGGAGAACTTAACAACGAAGGAAACAGGCTGTCACCAGCTGAACCCACTGATGAGTCCCATCACCAAAATGCATAACAAGTCAGTATGCGCCTCCTGCTGGGATGTGACCAAAAGTACAAGGCAAACACAAACTGCTTTTTAAATCCGAGTGTAATTATGCTAGTTTATAGGAATTCCCAGTTTACAGGAAATGTGGAGAATTAGAACAAGTTAAATGACACTAAGAAGCAATCAGCCAAACAAAAATGTGCATTATTCCACAGGAAGCCTTTAGAATAAGCTAATAGGAACAACAAAAGATTGTACAGGGATTTTCTACTTTCAAAGAGATGTAAAAGAGATTTAAAGACAGATCAACTAAATACAATGGAACTTAAATGGATACAGATTTGAACAAAGCTACTTTATAAAAGGATCTTTTTTGGACAACTGGGATATCTGAATATGGACTGGATATTAAATGACATTATCATTGTTATGTATAAAAGAACACTGATTATATAAGGAAAAAATATTTAAAATTTTTTTAAACGCATAACGAAGTACTAGGGAAAAAAGTAAATGCATGGAATGTGCTTTAAGGTACTCTTTCCCCTGGGGCGCCTGGGTGGCTCAGTCGGTTAAAGCAGCCGACTTAGGCTCAGATCATGGTCTTGCGGTTCGTGAGTTCAAACCCCACATCAGGCTCTGTGCTGACAGCTCAGAGCCTGGAGCCTGTTTCGGATTCTGTGTCTCCCTCTCTCTCTGCCCCTCCCTTGCTCGTGCCTGTCTCTCTCTCTCTCTCAAAAGTAAATAAACATTAAAAAAATATATTTAAAAAAATATTCTTTTCCCCACCCCCCAAGCCAGAGAGGGAGAGAGAAAACAAATATGGCAAAATGTTGGGTTGTTGAAGTTGGGTGATACGTTCGTGGATAATTTGTGTATTATCCACTTCCATGTATACTTAGAAATATTCGACGAATTAGATAATAAAAAGTCAAATAAAGTAGCAACTCTGCTCAAAAAAACCAAAAAAACCCCAAAAAACCTTTCTTCGTGGACAATATAAAACCTTTGCAACACACACAGGAAAATGAAGTAAATGCAGCTGACCCTTGAACAGAGCAGATTTGAACGCCACGGGTCTGCTTACATGCAGGTTTTTAAAAAAAATTTTTTTTTCAATGTTTATTTATTTTTGGGACAGAGAGAGACAGAGCATGAACGGGGGAGGGGCAGAGAGAGAGGGAGACACAGAATCGGAAACAGGCTCCAGGCTCTGAGCCACCAGCCCAGAGCCCGACGCGGGGCTCGAACTCACGGACCGCGAGATCGTGACCTGGCTGAAGTCGGACGCTTAACCGACTGCGCCACCCAGGCGCCCCTCATACAGGTTTTTTACAGTACAGTATTATAAGTGTATTTTCTCTTCCTTATGATTTTCTTAAAAACCTGAGTTTCTTTTTTCTAGCTTACTTTATCGTAAGAATACAGTACGTAACACATACATAAAATACGTGTTAAATGACTGTTTACGTTATCGGTAAGGTTCCAGTCATCACTAGGCTACTAGTAGTTAAAGGCTTTGGGGAGTCAAATCTTATACACAGATTTGTAACTGCACAGGGGGTCGGCACCCCAACCCCCGCCCTGTCTGAGTTTCGACTGCATTTGCTTCATTTGCTCGCGTAATATCCATAGGAGTGGAAATTAACATAAATACTTCGCAGACAGTAATTTTAAAGTCCAGAAAAGTGAAATACCTTGATGGAGTCGGAACAAGCCCAAGAGCCCCTGGGGTTTGTGATTTCCACACCAAATGGTTTCATTGCAAACCAGGGCTTGTGCTGTAGGCCCTGGGCAGTGTTGTGCAAGGCACAGATGCCAAGCAGGAGACAAAGGATTCTGATTCCCCTCTAGGAGTGGGGCAGCTCTGAGCTGGGACCCCACCACACACAGCAATGCTCCGAGGCCTGTGCCACCGCACCAGCAGAGGCAGGCCGTCTGATCTAGAAATCACTTTCCTTCTGAAGACACACTGGTCAGAAATCTACTTACTGGAAAATACAACGTAAGCCCACTAAATGAATCTGACTCCTGCAAAATAAGGCCAGGAGGAAGAGGAGTTCTTTTCCCAGTGCGGTCACAGACACAGCCCGGGACCTCTGGCAGATCCCTTCCTTGGATCTCAGCTGGGACAGAGCGAGGGGTGGCCCCTCTGGCCCGGCCAGCGTGCTCCTCATCTTCGTGTCCTGCTTTGAGCCCGTCCCCCTGCTCCCCCCCCCCACCCCCAGCCAAGCCCTGTCCGGGTCCCGGCAGTTCCAGATCTTCAACCCTCTGTGAGTGGAGCGACCTCCTCTGCCCAGACCCTCCTCTGCTTCTCCCAGACAGCTGCGGGTCTCCATCGTGCTCCCCCGCAATCCCTGCCCCACTACGACCACAGGATTCTTCATAAAATGGCACATCAGACCTCAGCATAAGCCCCTCAACATGCCAACAGAAATGTCTACGTGGGGGGACCTCTGCAGCCTCCTCTCCCCTCGGCCAGCTCCCCAACGGGCCCACGCTTGGGCTCCACCCTGGCTGCACATGACAGCACCGGGGAAAGCTGTCAACCTACTGATGTGCCACCTTGAGACTGAGCTCTTAGTCTGGAGAAGACCCAGGCAAGGGTGTTTTCTAAGTTTCCCAGGTGATTCTACTGGCAGCAGGGTAAACACTGGACCCTGGAACTTCCATAACCTCAAACACGCATCTTCCTGCCCTCCCGCCCGCCCCCCCCCCCCCGCCCTCAGGCCTTTTCTTCACTGTTTCTTCAGCCAGAAATAACTCTTTTCATTCCTCCTCCCCTTTGCCCATCTCCTTCCTACTCAGCCTTCGGATCCCAGCCTCCGCATCCCTCCCTTCCCTTCCCTGACAGCCCGAGTCCGGGCAGGAGTCCCTCTTTCCCTCTCTCGTGAGATGTACTCTCTAGCAGGCTGGGGCGCCTCTGTGGAGGCAGGAACTGGCTATGGAGCATCCCCTGGCACCCAACGGAGTCCTGCCCACGGCGGGGTCCTCAGTGCACAGTTGCCAGGGGGCAGCCACAGATATAAACCAAGTAACAGTGATGGTTCCCACGTACCACACACTGCTGAGGGCCTCACCCACGCACGCCAGGTGCACCAACCCTCACGGCGTGCGCGTTGCTCTCGCCACTATGGCACTGCGAGGATTTGTGTGTCTGTTACCTCTGCGAGACGTGGGCCTCACGTGGCACCAGGGGCCCACCAAGAGTCACAGGAGATTGAGGGCTGGTTCCCAGGGAGAACTCCCTTCTGCCCACCTGCCACACACACCTTTCGGGTAGCATCGGTAGCAACCTGAGGGGACTCTGCCCAGCCCTCTGTCTGGGCTCCGGGGCGGGGGGCTGCCCCACCGGCACTTATCTCACCGCAGTGCCCATGCCATCTCCCAGCCAGGTGCTTTCCGTGGAGGGTCCTGGGTGAAGCATTCGCCAGCTTGGTGACTTAACAAGTTTTCTGTGAAGTAGGCTCGCAGAAGCCCACTCTCTGCTTGCAGAACCCAGAATAATTAATCGGGAAAGCGTTTCCGTTTCTACAGGTCTGGGGTCTGTTGTGCTTCTGAACACACCCTCGCCACGTGCTGCCTGGAATCACATCATGTCAGAACTGGGAGGGACACAGGACATCGTATTAGCCACCTGTTTATTTTACAGAGGGGAAAACTGAGGCCCCAGACAGCCAGGAGTAGCTGAGAATCCAAAGTACTGGGAAGCTCAGTAATTACAAGAAGGCAAACGGTGCCAGGCTCTGCAGACTTTCACCTACTGCTTGTAACCACCCTCGGATGTGGGGAAGGCCAGTTCAATCCTTACTGAGGGAGACGTGGAGACCGGGGAAGTTAGTCACACAGTGGTGACCCAGGCCTGCCTGACTCTAAGGGCCCTGCTCCTCCTGCTGCCCCCCTGCTTCGCCACTCTGCCCCGTGAATGCGGGATCGGCCTCCTCCTGAACATCCCCAGGGAAGAATGCACGGAACGGTGCCGTATTCTGTTTCAGACAGCCTGTTTTCCTAAGGGGTCGGTCTAAGGTGCCAGATAGAGGCAGACTGTAAATGCAGGCCTCCTGACTCCAGGCCCAGGGCTAACATTCCAAATTTTTTTTTTTAACATTTATTTATTTTTGAGAGATAAAGACAGAGCATGAGCGGGGGAGGGACAGAGAGAGAAGGAGACACAGAATCGGAAACAGGCTCCAGGCTCAGAGCTGTCAGCACAGAGCCAGACACGGGGCTCGAACCCACAAACTGTAAGATTACGACCTGAGCCGAAGTTGGATGCTCAACCGACTGAGCCACCCAGGCACCCTGAGGACTAACATTCTAATACCTTCGTGGTTAGGTTCAAATCAGGAGATGTTACCAAAGGAAAACTACCAAAGCAATCCTTGGAAAGACAGTCTAAAGCAACACGCAGAAGTCTGGGCTCTCCCGTCTGAGAGGGCACACGTTCAGGTGGGGAAGGCACCAGAGCAACAGCCGGATGGAGAGCGCCCTCACCTGGGTGAAGTACATCCTGGACGAGTTGGAGCCCAGGAGCTTGCTCTCAATGTGCTGTTGCACCCGCTCCAGGATGCTGTCCTCGTGTAGGAAGTGAACCTCGTGCTTTGTGGGGTGCACGTTGACATCCACGTTCTGGGGGCTGATCTCCAAACTGGCAGGGGGAAAAGAGAATAGTTACCCCAGCAGACTTGGGAAGGCCAAATGACACAGTAGTCAAAACTTCAAGCTCAAGCCGGAGCGACAGGATTCTCCAGCTGTGCAGCCCCAGGTCACTGACATCATCGTTCTTTGCTGCAGTTTCCTCATTTGTAAAATGGACACAATGTACAGTGGGGATTAAATCTGTGTAAAGCACTTCACACGGACCTGGCACATTAATTCTACGTCAGCTGTTACCATCTTTCCAGAACTAGTGGAACTTCTTACTGAGTGACCTGGGGCAAGTCACTTAACCTCTCTGGATGGGTTTTCTCATCAGTAACCTGTCCCCTACTCACTTCTTGGTATTATGAGGATCAAAACAAGAATACACGAGAGAACTTTCCATCATTAAAATCTAACACAAAGGTCAGTGGAGAGGCTGTGCCAGCTCCAAACCCAGCTTTCATCGTGTGCTCCGCGACCACAATGTGAATCTCTGTCAGTAGAGGGCACTGGAGGGACCCTGGGGGAGGAAGACGGGGACCAGGTAGGGGGCAGTTTCCGTCTGGTTCGGGGACGAGACCTGTTACCCACCTTTGTTTCACCAACACAGTGGCTGGCATGTGGGAGGCGTTCAGTGAGATTCTGCTGCATGAGTGAACACATGCAGGAAAACCGTGCCCTTTACCGTGAGAAAGGACAGAACACCCTTTGGCCAGCGGCGCACGGGACTCACTCAGATGGAGCTACTGGCAAGCCCGTCTCTTTTAAGAGGACGGCAGAAAGGGATTTGCTCCTTGTGACTCTTGGGTGTGGCGTCTGCTGCTACGTTACCTGAGGTACAGGAACGGGTGTGTGTTTTTGGGCAAATAGGCTGCATACACGGTTTCAATGGCTTTTCTTAAGGAAGCTGACTCTACCAGACGATCTAGAAAATAAAAGGAAAGTAACCGGCTCAAAACTGTCCTGAAGGGAGAGGTAACGGGTGCACATTCATACCATGCCATGAAATCACTCAGGAAGAACACTTCGGGAGTGACAGCCACAGCAGGCTCCAGGAAGGCCGCTTTTACGTGTGGCCGTGTCTCACTATGGGCTTGGGGCTCTCTCCGCTCACCCACGTCACAGATACGCGGGAGGGTGGTCAATTCGGCCTGCCCGCTTCCCTTCCCTCGGTCTGCCCGGGCGGACTACCTCGCTGGGCACAGTGGGCAGTGAGCCATCGGCTCTCAGACTCTTCATGCTGCAACACAACACGCTGGCCGCCTATCGCAGGTACCACAGGAGACAATACGCTGGTGACTAGGTAAACTCTAGTTCCGAGTGCTGAGCACCACAAGAGAGGTGTGTGCTAAGTGGTGGGAGGAGAGAGCAACCGATTCTGCCCGGGTACCTGGTGTGGTGGGGGGCAGTGTTCCAACAGTGGGGTGTCCCAACTGAGCGATGAGAGCAAGAAAGTTTTCTGGACACTTTGGGCAGTACGGATAGCTGAATGTACATTTAAGGTAATTTAGGAAATGAGGCAGGTTGGAAGGGGGTGGATGGAAAACACCAAAAGATGGGAGAGGTAAGACAAAAACCAGAGGAAGATCTATTTTCACAAAACACAGCCTTCCTTTCTCCCCCGACAGGTGACCCGCTGGTGACCTGTTCTTCTGGGTCGGTGTCGCGAAGACAGGTCCCGTGGTTTTATTTCTAATGAGAAGAGAGGCTGTGATCTTATCAATGAAGAGACCGTTCTTCTCTGAGTGCTCAGCACCCCTGCAGCCCCTCAACAGTGTTGCTGTACTTGGGGACATGTGCCCTGAGCACACGGGCCTGGGGCAGGTAGGGGCACCTGAAAGGGGACGGTCAGAGTCCCTCTGCTGTGATTTCTGGACTGGAGACACATTGAGGGAGTGTTCCTTGTCCCACCACCCGAGTGAGAGCACACACTGCAGAGATAACCCGATGATACACCTACAGGTCTGACCTCTCTGCTTCTGGGAACCTGGTATCATGACCAGGCTGCTAACACTGATGCACAGCCCGTGCGGTGAACAGCTCACCAGAAGCA
Source organism: Lynx rufus (assembly GCF_022079265.1). Classification (NCBI taxonomy): domain Eukaryota; kingdom Metazoa; phylum Chordata; class Mammalia; order Carnivora; family Felidae; genus Lynx; species Lynx rufus. Next base: position 5,185,727 of record NW_025814867.1, on the reverse strand, counting down.
CAGACGTGAGCTACGCACGTGGCACTTACACGGATTTCTGCTGGCCTGTTCGGTAGCCAACACATGTGTTAAAAAGCAGCGATTCTTCATGGTTGGGAAAAACAAATGAAAAATACTTCTGAGCTTTGATAAAAGCAAACTTTGTTACACATCAGGCTTAAGTCCTTCTTAATAAAGTAGGAAAAAACCCTACTATTATAGATCAGTTTAACAGAACGTGTCTATGAAATATTGACTCTCTCTTCGCTGTTCTATATGGCTTTGAAAACTGCTGTAAAACATGTACAATCTAGGGGCACCTGGGTGGCTCAGCTTCTGAGTCTTGATTTCAGCTCAGGTCATGATCTCACACTCATCAGACTGAGCCCCAAGTTGGGCTTTGTGCTGACAGTGTGTAGCCTGCTTAAGATTCTCTCTCTCCCTCTCCCTCTCTGCCCCTCCTCTGCTCATGCACTGTCTTTCTCTCAGAAAAAAACCCATGTATAATCTGGGACATTTATAGCTGGTTATCATTATAAATGGAACAAAGGAATATACCATTTTCAATGGCAAGCAAACAAAACTGTAATTGTGAATTGCTTTAAACAAGAAAGGTAAAGGATCTATATGATAAAAATGGTAAGTGCTGGGGCGCCTGCATAGCTAAGTAAGTTGAGTGTCCGACTCTTGATTTCGGCTCAGGTCAGGATCTCACGGGTCACTGAGATTGAGTCCCATGTAGGGCTCTGCACTGACAGCACAGAGCCTGCTTGGGATTCTCTCTCTCTCCCTCTCTGCCCCTCCTCTGCATGTGTTCTCTCACTCTCAAAATAAATAAACATTTAAAAAACGGTAAGTACCAAACAAATGGAATGATGCATCTCAGGTTGGAAAATTAAAAACCAAATCAGACACATTTCTAGTTCCCCTGTCAGTCTCTCAAAACCATATAATATGCAATTAAGTAAAAAGCAGCAGAATGCAAAACAGTTATTTACTTAACAAGTAGTGATCATGTAAACAATATGCCTGCAGAGAGATAAAGAGTGGAGAGGAAATTCACAAAAATCCAAATTCATTAGCTAATTTCCTCCTTGATTTCTGGTACTGCTCACTGTATCATAAATAAGTCATTCTCTAAAAAGAAAAATCGCAAGGGACTTTGCTAATGACACCCAAGGTACCCCTCTCCTTGTGTCCTGCTGTGCAATTCAAACAGTGAATCTTGATCTCGAGAGAGAACAAACATCTGCCTGGGGTCTGCTTATGAGGTTCTGATGCCAGCAGATGAGGAAGCTGTTCGGACTCACGGGTCTGTGTTGCCCTCTCCCGGGCTCCCTCTCAAAGGCAAGCATCAAGAGGCCTCTGCAACAGCCAGCCAGCGCTGAGCACATATCCGAGGGCTGAACAGGCGTAGGCCAGAAATTATGAACACCTCCTTACCGAGCCACACTTCAGCAGGAGGGTTCCCTGTGTGTAATCGAACCTGTGGATTAGCAATTTTTCCATGGTCCCATAAAATTCCCTGCAGACATGGTCCTTTTCCACTTACGGTTGATGAAGAGTAAGAAGATACACTTCTTCACGGAGTAATTTGCATTGGATATAAAGCCATTCATTTTGAAGGCTAGGGTTTTATCCTCACACCCGACTTCTATCAGTTCTCTGGTTGGAAAAAAGAAATTCTGAGGCTTTTGAAGATAATGGAAAATTCAAACAGTATAAAAACTCAGAGCGGGAAAATGAGGGCTCCTTCCCATAAATTAATTCTGCCAAATAAGGACCCAGAGACTTGGTTTGTTGAGGTCTTCTGGGCCCACACATCCATGCATGTGTCCAACCACCCACTCACACATCCGCCTGTCGTCCATCCATCTACCCACCTGCCCACCCAGTCACTGTTTTCAAGCACTTATGTTATATGCCAAGCACTGCCCTGACTGCTGGGACATAATCACAAACCTTAAGCTCCGAGACCTTGTTTTACTGAAACTCTTATGTATCTTAGTAACTAAGTCCCAAAGACAAAACTCCAAAAAGACTCATTTCTACTGAACCTCTTACTATATGAATAGCACCACAATGGGGATGTTCCTCAGAGCTGTGCTCATGGGGAGGCGGGTTAATAAGGAAGTCTCTGCCTCACTCATCTCTGCCTGCTGGTTCCTCTGCCTGGAAAGCTCCTATTGATAGCCAGCTAACTCCTCCATATCCTTCGTGCCAGGGCTTAACCTCATCAAAGAAGTACCTAACTCTATCACTCTCCTTGACCCCAAGAGATTCTCCTGTTGTGCCTTATATTTTTCCTTTGAGACATCCAGCATGACCACTCATGAATGGCATAATTATCTCATGTGTCTTTCCAACTAGGTATGAGTCCTCGGAGGGCAAGAAGCATTTCTGCTTTACGCCCTACTCTGTTTCTCAGCGCAGCGCCCAGCAATTAGTAGGCACTCGTGAGGCATTTGCTGAGTGTATGCTAGAAGCTGTCATGTAGTAACTCTGAGGCTGTGAGCAGAAAATACAGCTTGTGCTGTTTCTCCCACACAATAAACCAGCAAATCTTTTCTTCCCCCAGATATCTCAAGAGGCTGGTATTCTGGAAACACGCTTTCGGGAACAGCTGCTCTGTGGGATTTCTAATCTCTTGTAGTCCCTAGGAATCTCGTAACGACTAATTCTGAGTCTTCAAATATAATAAAGAAACTCATAAAAGTTTCCTTGTACAATAGGGTTCTCCCTCTGCTCTAAGAACACAGTTAAAAGACTTAATTCATTAACAGTAAGAGAAGGGTAATTAAAAGCAAGTTGACTGTTCCCTAGTTTGGAACTTGGTTTTGCTCAAAGAATGAATAATTTGTCCTTTCAAGTAGAAAACTGGGCTCTGGGACTACTGTTGCTGCTCCTAAGATCTTTGGAAAAAGTGAAGTCAGGGTCTGTCTTCTCCATCGGTGTGTGGCCTGCATCTGGAGCATGCGTGGCACACAGCAGGCTCCTAGCATTTCTCCCTCAGTTGATGACACAGGCACTTTGGGCTTGGCAGAATCCTGAGGTCTAGCCAGGACTCTTTCCTTGACAATGTAGACTTGGTAACATTTACAAATCTGCTTTCCACCAGACAGGGAAGTCTTTAAGGACAGGAAATATTTTGTCTTTACATCCCTAACTTCTGGCACAAAGCCTAGAATATGGGAGGCAATTAATAAATGCTGAATGATCACAAACAAAGTCCCAAAGTGATGTTAAGGGAAATATCAGGAAAAGAAGGAACATTAGAAAATGAAAGAATTCTACTACCCTATAAACATTTTAAAGACAGAGACTAGAGAGAACACACTGATTGACAGCCAGAGCCTCTAGGAGATAACATGCACCCAAGAAGTGTGGATTCCATGAAATAATGACTCCAAGAACGAATCTGAACCATGCAAAGAAGCCTGCATATTTCATTAAAGCAAACTCTTAAGGCAGGTACTACCTTGACAGATTCCAAAATAATGTGAAAAATAATAAACCAAGACGTGGAATGCAGATTTCTTAAAATATGAATTATCAACATACCGGCTAACAGCATTTCCAAAGATGGAGCGAATATTGTCTACAGTCGTGGCACTGGGCAGTGTTCTAATGTCAGCCACTGTCTCGCCTTGCTGATAAACAGAGCAGAAGATACGACTTACTGTCTCACAGCTGTGAATGAAACATCCCAACCTTACCTCCACAGGTGAACTCTTAAAAACCAAAAACATCCCTTTTTCTGATACAAAACCGACACTTACTTTTTTAACTGAGAAACCAATGCCTGAATTGTGTATTGAATACCTGGCAAAGAAAGACAACAGAACAGTAAGCAGCAAGAAATCGCCTAATGCACAATATAAGGCAGAACCCCCTTTTGGTTAAATAAATTGGTGGGGTTAAGTGATTTAAACAAAGATATAGACAGTCAAGAATATCTCCATATGTCATATTTTACCCACAGGAAAATAAGCCAGCACAAACATCATGGAGACAATCAACGCCAAATGTGGCAGAATCAAACAAAAACCAGGGTTGTTTGCTTTTACAGGGTGCTGAGTAGATGCAGGGGTACTTTAACACACTCTCCTCCTTGCCTACAGCATTACTACCCCAGACCCAACAGGTCTAGGTGCTACATCTTGAGAACCTGGCCTTTACAACTCCTGAACTCTTATTCTCTCTCAGAGCCCTTCAAGACACCCCCCCTCCTCATTCGCTTTCTCCTTGGCCCCCGGCCCTGCTCCAGCATCTTCCAGCCTTTTCTCAGCTGGCTGTTATTTATTTATTATTCCTCCTCCCATGGACCCCATGAACCGAAGGACTGTGTCTAGCAAAATGCATTTATTCAGCTAACAACTAGGAATTCACTTGACCACACCGAGAACCAAAACAGCCAACCAGAACTCTCTTATTTCCAGGGATAATATTTTGATGCTGCTTGTACAACGCCAGGGAAAAGCAAAGACACCTGAAGTATAAGTCCGTTCCACTTTATTAGGAGTGTATGTTTTATTCATTTTGGAGTTTTGAGAAATACTGGAAAACAGTTAACCGATCTCTGCTACAATTCAAGGACATGCAGGCTTGGCGAGCCCATGCTGAATCCACTGAACCAGCAGATGAAGTAAGTCTACAGCGGACATAATGTTCTCTTCACCTGCCCTGCCTTTCACTTTCTTCTTTTAAGAGCCCCTAGCTTTCCTCTGGGAAACTACCTCTTCCCCATTCCATCTGATAGACCCTTAGACTGCCAATCAAGGAATCTCCCACAGACAGGAACGCATGATGGGGTACCCAGGCCCTGCCAATCAGATGTACTCTCCAAGGAAACAGATGCTTGAGTAGAGACGGGAAAAGAACGAAAACAACTGCAGCAGGGCCACTAGAAAATTCGAAGCCACCCTGGTTCTCGTGTCTTCCCCAGGGAGCAACTACTGACACTTGTTGCCACTTGGTGAGTCACTCCCAGCCTTCCCATAAATTTCTCTTAGGCTCAAGTCAGCTGGAGTTCGTCTGTTTTGCTTTCCACCAAAGAACCCTCACCGATTCAGAGACCAACTGCTCTCTCCTGGGAGATGAGAGAAAGCCCAGAACTGGCAACCAAACCTTGATCAGAAACCATCTGTAGGCTAAAACACAGCGTACTCTTTTCCATCTAGCTCGGAAACGGTTCTCAATTTATAAGCAGGGGAACACATTTCTTTGGTGAGACACCTCAAAGAACCACTCCCAGATTTTGGACTGTACCTGCCAACAACTTCCAAAATTTTCCCATACTCTTCACTCGGATTTTTTAAAGCTTTCCTCCTTGTGGATATGTTGTAAAAGAGATCTTCCACCTGAAAAGAAGATTTTTTTCTTGTAAATTCACAGAAGTACATGGAAATGAAGACCCAAGCTATCCACCTAAAGCTGGCTAGCAGAGAATCAAACTGTACTTACCAATAGTACAGTTCTAAGCACTGACTGGGGAGGGGGCAAGAGATAAGCCAGCCTTAGCAAACAAAGGAAATAAAAGAGATTTTTCCTGCTTCTCATTTCATTCACTGATTCCTCAAATAGGTACTGGGGGCTTTCTCTACAACAGGCTCTTTGCTTTGTGCTGGGAATACGAAGATAAATAAAGCACAGTCTTACCCACAATAGCACACAATTCAGCGGGGCAAACATGTAAATTTACAAATAACTGTACTATCATATGGCATCCAAACGTATTTTTCGAACTAAGAATAATAATAAAATTTCTGAGATCATTTGGGCTTCTTGGAAATCACACTGTGGTCACCCTGGATACAGGATCTGTCTTAACATGCACTTAGAAGCACACATTCATTTCTGCCTCCTGCCTGCTGTACAAGTCTAGGGCTAGGAGCCTTCAGGGAAATGTGCCTTAGCTGGGACTGGAGGTGGAAGATGGCATGCATAACCTGACAGTGGAGTGGTTTACGGGATCACACAATGGGAAGAGACCAAATGTGGCACCACAGAAAAAGACAGCATACTAGACTTTTTCTGATGAATGATACAATCATATTCCTCAAACAACCTCTGAGTGGGCAGATATTCTTTGTTCCATTTGATAGTTGGGAAAAGCAAGGTTAAGGGACATTAAACAACTTGCCTCTGGACACACAACCATTGAGTTGCAAGACTGAGATGACACTCTTCACTCGAGTCTTTCCGGAACTGAGTTCAAGGTCCTCTCAATGCCAACTACCTTGCCATTCATTTCTGCCATCCCCATAAAAAAAGATGCAGGGAGTACACAGGCTGCCATGCCACAAAAGCCAATAACCACGCCTCTTGTTTAGACAGTAATTATCTGCTGTTTCTTTTAACTAGCAAGACTTCATTTTATTATTGCTTTGGAAACTCAAGAGACAATATTATTCCTTATTTCAATATTTATGCAGCGCTCTTTTTCAGCAACTTATACTCTCCTGTGCCGTTCGTACCGTAATCTGGGTCCCCTGATTGCCTGCACATGGTTTAGGAGGAGCTGTCAGCTTTCCATCTGAGTAACTTGCTCTTAAAAGAAAATAATAAGAGATTATTAATATCCAACAGAAGCAGAATACTTATCCAAATGTAAAAAAGAAAATTATACAACAACAGATTAAAATATAGCCATATTATTAGACTGTCACTTTAAAAAAATTTTTTTTAACGTTTATTCATTTTTGAGAGATACAGCACAAGCTTGGGAAAGAGAGGGAGACACAGAATCCAAAGCAGGCTCCAGGCTCTGAGCTGTCAGCACAGATCATGGCACGAGCCGAAGTCAGATGCTTAACCTACTTAGCCACCCAGGTGCCCCTATATATTGTCTTAATTACGATTTCTTTCTTTGTTTTTCTACTATTCCATTATTCCAATTGGATACGAAAGAAAGAAAAGAAAGAAAAGAAAGAAAAGCAAGAAAGCAAGAAAGCAAGAAAGCAAGAAAGAAAGAAAGAAGGAAAGAAAACCCTATTCTAGCAAACGTTGCTTTTTAGTTCCTGAGTTTTGTTTTGTTTTTTATTTTGAGAGAGAGAGAGACAGAGCAACAGGGTAGGGGCAGAGATGGAGGGAGACAGAATGCCAAGCGGGCTCCATGCTGTCAGCACAGAGCATGATGCAGGGCTCAAACTCACAAACCATGAGATCATGACCTGAGCTGAAATCAAGAGTCGGATGCTTAACCGACAGGGCCACCCAGGCATCCCAGTTCCTCAGTTTCAAGCTATAATGCAAATTGCTTATGGTGAGAGTAAAATGTCTTCAGTAATTCTGTAATCATTCATGGAGGGGCCATCGCACGACAGACCTGCAGAGGCCCTGGTAATAAAGAAAGGCCCTGGAGAACCCTCAATCTAGGGACAGACTTTTCCCTAAAGTGTAGAACACTGTCCTAAGTGATCTGGAGAAGGAAACATTCAGCTTGGGGTCAGGAAGGGGGGTGAAAGCATCACAGAAGGGATGACAATTCATCTGGGCTCTAGGGAGGAACAGTTTCAGGGAGAAAGCAGGGAAGACCATCCAGGAAGAGAAAAACATAAAAGCTCCGAAGCTTTAGAACACATGGCAGCTGGGGACTGGTGGAGAAAAGAGGCTGGAAAGGTGGATGGCAGGCACAGTGGGAGGGTGTGCTATTTAGGGATCGCTCTGGATTTTATCCTAGTATGTAAGTTGGGGGGGGGGGGGAATCACTGGAGGTCCCAAGCAGGAGCGTAACATAATTCCAGAGGTGAAGAAACAGAGTTTGTGTCCCAGTCTATTTTAGGAAGACATTAATTTGTGAGAAGGAATTCTGATCATATCAGTGCACGCAGATCCTAGGGCAAGTCTAACGCACAAAGAGTCAAACTCTCCCAGCAACAGGGCTGCATACTCTGGAATGCCCCCTTTCCCATTACGCTCCACATCTCTCTGTTGAGGACTGAGAAACAGGCAGAACTGCCATCGTTAGGGCTATTTTTTCTGTGTTAATTATGAACAATCTGTAGGATTAAAAAAATTTCTTTTTACCGTCCCCCTGGATCGGGTACTCCTACCTGTCTCCCACGAGTAAGTGGCGAGTGCTTATAAAAACAAAGATGTAACTCTGATTCCTCAAATCCTGTTTTTGTTCTGTTCCAAGGCTGTTTGTCAGCCTCTGAAAACTGCATCGGCACAACAGAGAGCCAGTGGCCACCTGTGGAGGGCAAGCCAGCACAGGCATGCACCTGTGGCGGGGAGCTGCTAGCTCACAAGCCAGCAAAGGAACCGTGAGCCTCCAGCACCCCAGCCACAGACCTGTAATCAAAGTAATAACCTACTACAGGGCACGGGAGCAGAAGAACATCCACATCTGCCACCTACTTAGAATACATCTGTGTAACAGAGTTTGTAGGCACTTCTAATGCGTCACATCTTATCTGTTAAGAATCCATAAATAAGATTATTACCTAATAATCATCCCTCTGGATTATCAACTAATCCAGAGAGGAAAGAAAACTTACTCAAAATCTTGGTCAAAAAAGGTGACACTAGTGTTTAGACAGGGTTACTTTGAAATCTAGGCATAAAAGCACGTTTCAGGATGAATATATGAATAAAAGCAGCCTACCCCATACCTGTATGCGCACTTTGCATCAGCTGTTTTGGTTGTAATAGTAACGTGAGCCACGTGGCTGATGCTGGCCAAAGCCTAAGGAAGAAGAAAAAAATGGGATGAAAGAAAAACTCACTGCTGGGTCACCCACTGTCACCTCATTACCGAGAAAGGTGATCTAAATCTAAATTTCCCCTTCCACTTTGTATTAACAAATGGCAACGATGAGCATTTTCTGCTCACTCACTTTCATGACCTGTAAAAAAAGGGATATCAAATTGAACTTGTGGCATATTACTAGAACAGGGGGAAAATATATATTAGAAGTCCAAAAGGAAACACATCAGAGTATTTACTTTAAATCCAGTATAGCTAACATACAGTTCTTCGTTAATTTCAGGTGTACATTATAGTGACTCAACAATTATGTACATCACGATAAGCATACTCTTCATCCCTTTCACCTATTTCACCCGCCCCTCCCCCGCTTTTGGTAACCCCCCGTTTGTTTTCTTTGTTTTCTACAGCTAAGAGTCTGTTGTTTGGTTTGTCTCTCTTTTTTTTCCCTTTGCTTGTTTGTTTTGTTTCTTAAGTTCCACATATGAGTGAAATCATACGGTATGTCTTTCTATGACTCACTTATTTCGCTTAGCATAATACACTCCCGCTCCATCCATGTGGTTGCAAAGAAACACACCAGGGTACTAACGTGTCAGCAGCAAGTGCGCTCCGGCAGCAGAAGTGCAGGCATGCTTAATAATATTCTCAATAATTTGCCTCCCAACAATTTGAAAAGTTGCCTTCAGAAACGGGAGCACTCCAAGTAGATAATGTCGCATACTGGTACACAAAACTGTTTTCAAAACTTATGTGTTTAGAAATGTGAATTTAGGGGCGCCTGGGTGGCGCAGTCGGTTAAGCCTCCGACTTCAGCCAGGTCACGATCTCGCGGTCCGTGGGTTCGAGCCCCGCGTCGGGCTCTGGGCTGATGGCTCAGAGCCTGGAGCCTGTTTCCGATTCTGTGTCTCCCTCTCTCTCTGCCCCTCCCCCGTTCATGCTCTGTCTCTCTCTGTCCCAAAAATAAATAAACGTTGAAAAAAAAAAAAAAAAAAAAGAAATGTGAATTTAAGGTTATGAAATTGAGACACAACAAATTTTTTGAAAATGACCACTCCCCACCCCTCCCCTCAACCTTGTCACCAAGACTGGTTTCCTAGCTCACTGGAACCTGTTTCTCCTTTCTCAAGGGCATCAAAGCACATAAAAATGCAACCAGCACTGCAATGGGGTCTGTGTGACAGCATCTCGGAAGACAGTGAACACGCAGCCTGTGGCAGGTTCAGTTCATTCACGAGGAACATGGCTCAGGCTCCGAGATTACCAGGTCCTGGCTGGGTTTCCCTAGTTGACGTAACTGAGGTAATTTTCATCATGTCAGATGTAAATGATTTTGAGAGCTGCATAAGGCGGACACGAAATATATAGAGTATGTAGCACAACAGTACATAATGCCAGAAAGACAGCATGCCATTGGCAGAGGTTCTGCTGCTTTAGGGGCTTTCGCACCAGAAACGGAGCAGGAACAGACTCTGAAGTCAAACTGCCAGGGTTCAATCCCCCGCTCGTCACTTTCTAGCTGTGTGCCCTGGCCATGTTTGTTTCTTTCCTTTCCTTTCCTTTCCTTCTTTCTTCCCCCTTCCCCCTTGATTTTTTTTAAGTAATCTGTACACCCAACGTGGGGCTGTCCTCATAACCCTGAGATCGAGAGTCACGCACTCCACCAACTGGGCCAGCCAGGCGCTCCTATTAATACTTCAGAAGGGGCAGTTTCCTCAGATGTAAAACAGGGTAGTAACAGAACCTAGTCTACAGAGCTACTGTCAAGAGTTAATGCATACAAAGTGCTGAGAACCAGGGAAAGAACACATAGAAATCCCTCATTAAATCCTCCTTGTTTTTAAAAAAAAAAATTTTTTAATGTTTATTTTTGAGAGAGATGGGGGGAGGGGCAGAGAGAGAGGGAGACACAGACTCCAAATCAGGCTCTAGGCTCTGAGTTGTCAGCACAGAGCCTGATGTGGGGCTCGAACTCATGAACCATGAGCCGAAGTCAGATGCTTAACTGACTGAGCCACTCAGCGCCCCAATCTTTCCAGTTTTAATTACAGTAAAATAAAAGCCCAAAGATCTTCTCCAGCTAGGCTAAGGCTCCAGGAGGCCATGGGCTTAGGAACTGACGCAGGAAGTTGCAAAGCCACAACAGAGCTGCTTTCCTAGGACTTTACCAGAAGCACACTTAAAATCAGGGCTGCCTCAGGGTAAACAGTATGAAATTGCTTCTATCTGGAATAATTCGGGGCTCACTGTTAAGCCAGAGGGTGCTTGAGACCACCCCAGTTTGATATGAATTGCAATGACTAGGTCACAGCTGCCTTTTAATTTAAAAAATTTAAAGTAATATAGACACATGATAAAAAATGGAAAGACTACAGAGTGGCCTAAAGGGAAAAGTAACTGGTTCCATCCCCTCTTTTACTCTCATTTCCCCAAAATAACTACTCCAAACAATTTCTCTGGTACACTAAAGAAATGTCGCCAGAAAGGAACACAGCCTTGCCAACACTTTGATTTCAGTGCTGCGAGACCTGCTGGACCCCTGGCTTCTGACCTCCAGAACTGCAAGATAACAGATTTTTATTGTTTTAAGTCACTAAGAACATGGCAATTTTTGGAGGGCAAAAATAGGAACTAACACAAACTATTTGAAAAGTACACATATTTTACCGATGAATGTTATTTCTATAAATTTACCGAGGCAGTGATTGAAAAAACCACATTGTATGTACATGAATATTCACCAAAGCATCAAACAGGAAAATGGTAAAAAGTATAAATGTTTAACAGGAAATCATTTAAAGAAACTACAGTACATTCATGTAAAAGAATAGAATATAACTATTAAAAATTATACAGGCCTATATATATACTGAATGAAAAGATGTCCAACAGAGTATGGTCATAAAATTTTAAGATCCTATTTTGGTCTTAAAATGTTTTTATCTACTTTTTATAGTATATGCCTCTGATACATTATGTAATTTCACTCATAAATATTTCCATATATATCTTAAAAGACTCCGCCCAAAAACATGATGCTATTTTTTATACCCATAAAATCAACAATTTCTTCTCAATACTATGAAATAACCAATCTGTGCTCAATATCCGACACAGAAATTTTTTTTTACGTTTTGCTCAAATCAAGATCCAACTAAGATTCATACATTGGAACTGGTTCGTATGCCTCTGTTTCTAAAAACAAAATTTTTTTTTACTGTTTATTCATTTTTTGAGAGAGAGAGAGAGAGAGAGAGCGAGCAGGGGAGGGGCAGAGAGAGAGGGAGACACAGAATCTGAAGCAGGCTCCAGGCTCTGAGCTGCCAGCACAGGGCCCGACAATGGGCTCAACTCACAAACCCTGAGATCATGAACTGAGCCAAAGTTGGAGGCTTAACCGACTGAGCCACCCAGGCGCCCTGGTTCATGTGCTTCTTAAGCCTCTTTTAAATTACAGGTTCTTGCTCCCTCCTCCACTTTTCTTCCTTAATTTGTTGAAGGACACAAACAAGCCTTTTATCATGTAGTTTCCTAATTTTTGTATCATTTACCATGCTCCCTTGCCTCCTATATTTTCTCAATACTGGCACTTAATAAGTATTAATCAGATTCACATTTGATTATCTGACCAAAAAAACTTTGTAGGTGGTGTTGCATTCTCCATCAAAAGATACCAAACATCCTGGCAGGAGGGGAGGAGGGGGCTGTATCTGTAGATAAAATAATTTTCAGTGTATTAAGTATTTATGAACAATCTTTGGTTTTAGAAAATTGAATTTAATTAAGATTTTTTCAATTTGCATATATTTAACAAGTAGGAAGTATCATATCTTATTTACCTCTATGTTGAGAAATAGCAGAAATGTTATCACAGGAGAATATTTTACTCATTTCCTTAATATTTAGCTTACCTCACCCCGAAAGCCATAGGTAGAAATACTAGCTAAATCCTCAAAGGACTGCAGTTTACTTGTAGTGAACCTCTCACACACAATATCCAGATCTTCTTTCTAGAAGATACCAAAAAATAAGTAAATAATTACGTTACTCATTTTTCCAAATCCTGAATTTCCCTTTTCTTGACTGAATCCAAGAAGCAACCCCTCTTATGAGAAGAGTATTAAAATGAGCAGTAACTTTGTCACTTGGCATCCAGAGTGCTACACTGTCCCAGGGTCCCTTCTCATTCACTGGTTACATTTCTCATTTGCATTCACTGGTTCCTTCTCGCCTCCGACAGCGGAGTAACCCAGGACTCCATCCTTGGACCTCTCTGCTGTCTGCACTCACTCTCTTGATGAGTTCTCCCAGTCTCATGGATTTTATAAAAATCATTATTATGAGAAAACTTTATTAAAAATCTACAGAACATTTAATTACAGTAAAATACACATAACAAAAGTTGCCATTTTAACCATATTTTTTTGAGGGGGGGGTAACATGCACATGGGAGGAGCAGAGGGAGGATCCCAAGCAGGCTTCATGCTGTCAGCACAGAGCCTGACACGGGGCTCAAACCCACGATCCCTGAGATTTTGACCTGACCTAAAACCAAGGGTTGGATGCTTAACGACTGAGCCACCCAGGTGCCCATTTTAACCATTCTTAAAAAATTTTTGTAATTGTTTTTATTTATTTTTGATTGGGGGAGGGGGGGAAGGCAGAGAGAGAGGGCGACAGAATCCAAAGCAGACTCCAGGCTCTGAGCTGTCAGTGCAGAGCCAGACATGGGGCTTGAACTCACAAACCATGACCCGAGCCGAAGTCGGAAAACCGACTGAGCCACCCAGGCACCCCGGCCATTTTAACCATTTTTACGTGTACAGTTCTGTGGCCTTGAGTACATTCGCACTGTTGTGCAACCACCCTCCATCCTCCCAAACTAAAACTCTATCCCCGCTAAACACTTCCTCTCCACCCACGCCTCCCAAGTCCCAGGCAACCACCATTCTACTGTCTATGAATGGGACTACTCTAGGAACCTCCTACAAGAGGAATCTTACAACATCTGTCCTTTTGTGACTGGCTTATTTCACTTGACATGTCGTCAAGGTTCATGCATGTTGCAGCACGTGTTTGAATTTCAATCCTTTGTAAGGCTGAATGATATTCCATTATATGTACACACCACATTTTTAAATCCACTCATCTGTGGATACTTGGGTAGCTCCTACCTTTGGGCTCCTGTGAATACGCTATGAACATGGGGGTACAAATCTCTCCAAGACCTTGCTTTCAATTCTTTGGAGTATATACCCACAAATTCTATTGAATCATATGGTAAGTCTGTTTAATTTTTTTCAGGGATCACCATACTATTTTCCACAGTGGCTACACTATGTTACATTCCCACCAGCAAATGCACAAGAGTTCTAATTTCTCTATATCCTTTATAACACTTGTTATCTTATCGTTTTTATAATAGCCATCCTAATGGGTGTCAAATGGTATGTTATTACTGCTTTTATTTGTATTTCTCTAATGGCTTGGGGCATTCAGCACCTTTTCTTGGGAGACTCATAGTTTCTAATACCATCAAACTGCAATACACTACATTTTCATCTCCAGCTGTTAAACCTCTACTCTACCCTCCAGACCCACACACTTATTCAACTAACAGCCATCTTAAGTTTAACATGCTCCCAAATGAATTTGTGATCTTCCCCCAAATGTTTCTTCCATAGGCTTTCCCATCAGTAAATAGCAACTCTTTTTTCCATTTGCACAGGCCAAAACCTTGAAATCATTCCTTTTTTTTTAGTTTTTATTTGTATTTATTTCGGGGGTTGCAGAGAGAGAGAGAGAGAGAGAGAGAGAGAGAGAGAGCAAGTCCCAAGCAGGCTCCATGCTGTCAGCACAGAGTCTGATGCGAGACTCAAACCCATGAACTATGAGATCATGACTTGAGCCGAAGTCAAGAGCTGGGCACTTAACCGACTGGGCCACCCAGGTGCCCCAAACCCTGAACCTTGGCTTCTCTTTCTCTTATACCATACATCGGCAAATTCTGAGAGCTCTGTCTTCATAATCAATGCGGAATCTCACTGCAACCAAATTGGTCCAAGGCACGGTCACCACTCTCCTGGACTGCTCCAAAAGCCCTCTCACTGCCTCTGTCCTGTCCTGCTACTGTCTATCTTCCATATTCTAGACAAATGGGTTCTTACAAAACTCCAAACCATGTCACCTCTTTGCTCAAAACCATTTGATAGTATCCCACCTTGATCAGAGTAAAAGCCAAAGATGTTACACAATGGCCCACAAGGTCCTACATGATCAGCCTTCTTATCTTTCAGATCTCATCTCCTGTCATTCTTTTTTTTTTTTAAGTTTTTTTAATGTGTATTTATTTTTGAAAGAGAGAGACAGAAACAGAGTGCAAGCAGGGGAGGGGCAAAGAGAGAGGGAGACACAGAATCCGAAGCAGGCTCCAGGCTCCGAGCTGTCAGCACAGAGCCCGATGCGGGGCTCAAACTCACGAACCATGAGATCATGACCCGAGCCCAAGTCGGTCGCTTAACCGACTGAGCCACCCAAGTGCCCCTCATTTCCTGTTATTCTTCAACTCCCTCACCCTGTCAGAGACACACGGGCCTCCTTGCTGGTGCTTAAACAAGTCCAGCATGCTTCCATTTTGTGGTCTTTGCATGTTCTCTCTGCCCAGAACATTCATCCTTTAAACAGCCTCATGACTCTCTCCTGGACCATTTTCCTGAATAAGTGTCCAGCTTGGAATAGGCACTCAAAATATATTTATCATGGGTATTGAAAATCTCAGTTAAAAATCTCATATGCAAAGTTGAGTTTCCCCAACAAGGAAAGGCTCTGCCACTTCCTGCAGATGGACCCCACAAAGCACGCGCACAGCCCCCTCCTCTGAGGTTTTACCTACCCGGATCCCAGTGCCATTGTCTTGGATCTGAATCAACTTGAGGCCTCCCTCTTTAACAACCACTTGGATGCTGGTGGCTTTTGCATCTAAGCTGGCAAATCAAACAGAAAAAAAAAAGTTATTACTCTGCCCTATTCTAATGCACCTATTTCAATCAGACAAGGTATGAGAATAAATTCCAGATAAACGCCAGACTGTCTGAGTGATGTGTTTTTCCTTTGTTTTACAGGCTCCATGACTACACTGTAAAGAGTTTACATGCTGTGTGAGAGAGGGAGAAGAGAGAGGGGGGGCAGGGGGCAAGCATCATTTCCATTAGGACATGCAGCACCATTTCTGGTCCTCTGGGAAAGAAAGTGAAGTTAAAAGTAGGATCCACATGCCTGTTTACCACATGCCTGTTTCTTACCTTCTTCTCAACTAATTTTGCCACTTATCTCTTCCACTTAAAAAATTTTTTTTTTTAACGTTTACTTATTTTTGAGACAGAGAGAGGCAGAGCATGAACGGGGGAGGGTCAGAGAGAGAGGGAGACACAGAATCGGAAGCAGGCTCCAGGCTCTGGGCCATCATTACCCCAGAGCCCGACGCGGGGCTCGAACTCACGGACCGTGAGATCGTGACCTGAGCTGAAGTCAGACGCTTAACCAACTGAGCCAGCCACCCAGGCGCCCCTATCTCTTCCACTTTATTCAGCCTTGGGTTCCCGAGGGCCCCTAATTAAATGTCATTAAAAAAAAATCTATGCAGGGACGCCTGGGTGGCTCAGTTGGTTAAGCAACCGACTTTGGCTCAGGTCATGATCTCGCAGTTTGTGAGTTCGAGCCCCGCATCAGGCTCTGTGCTGACAGCTCAGAGCCTGGAGCCTATTTCAGATTCTGTGTTTCCCCCTCTCTCTACCCCTCTCCTGCTCACACTCTGTGTCTCTCTGTCTCTCAATAATAAATAAATGTTAAAGAAAAAAAATTAAAAATATATATATATTATGTGTTTTTATGCTAATACCCTTTTAAGAAAACACATTTTGTTGGGGAAAAGAAAAAAAAAATGGCAATACAGAAAGTTCTTTGGGAAGCCAGTAAATCTTTGGTACTTCCGAAGCGTAGCCAACAATCACAAAGAGCGCCAGCGACAGAAAAGGAATTCAGTCCGCGGCTGCACGAGAAAGAAGGGTAATCTCGCACAGAAAATTCTTTTTTCAAAAATAGTAAGTTACTTAAATATCAAAGACCTTTCTCAGGAGCGCCTGAATTGACGTGGTATTAGCCATCTCGACTTCCATATTAAAAAAGAACACGACTGGGCTCCAAACAAAAGCCCTGCTCACAGGACTGATTATTAACCATTAGCTAATATATTGGGTTTGGTTGTGCAGTTTGTGGCCTTCGGATAAGAGGCCCACGTCGTTCCGTCAGTGAATATTGCAACACTGCAGAGACAAAAGGCGGCGTCACGTTAGGTGGAAGGAGAAAGTTGCCAGCCTCCCTGCTCCATCTTTTGTCTGCCTCCCAGCTCTGTCCCTTTCCCTCCTTTCTGCACGGTTTTTAGTCCCACGACCCCGAACGGCTGTCTTCCGTTTTCCCAATAACTCCCCTCACAAACCTACCGTTCTTTGCAGGCTCATTTTGTTCCTTTACTGTACGGATCTTATTAACATCAATTGATTTCAACACGCAGGTCACGTTTAGGTACCCCACGAGCGAGCCTTTTTGGAAGTTTATAGTTTACCCCCACCTTTCCTTCCAGGTTTCTAACTTCTTCCTTCCACAATGCGAAGGAAATTCCGAAACGTCAGAATCCTCGGGATACCCCGTTAACACCAGGTTGTCTTTGATATGCTCCCCCACGGAGAGGTAAAGGGGAGGAAAACACTAAGTTGGGTCACTAACTCGGCAGTAGGGATATCACAAGTTAAACCCAGGCAGTGTCCATCGGCCTGTCCGAAAACCTCGACAATTTATTTGGAATAAAATTCAAAATGAACTGCACCCTGGACTGATTATTTTTGGAGCAAACATTACACGCATAACACGGTACTCTCTGGAGCGTGAAGCGGGCTCCCCCTTCTGAAAATGTTTATGCATTTAAAATCTTGCACCTTCTGTATATAGAATATAAAAAGTCTTTCCCTCAACTAACGGCGCCATTAAAATACTATGTCGCCGCCGCTCGCGCCCCCAACAGCTCTACAGAAGTCTCGCGAGAGCTCTCAAGAACTCGCGGTACCCGGGAATTGAGGAGCAGGACACCCAGACCTCGGGCGCTGTGGGCGTGCGCCGTGCACGCCTCCGCCCACCGCAGGGAGGCGGGTCCGCGCCATCCCGAAGAACGGCCCGTTGAGTCGTAGCTTATAAGGAAGCCCGGCTCCACTCCCTCCCTACCAGTTCTCAATCATCTCCTTGATGGCGTTGGCCGGCCGCTGGATGACTTCCCCTGCCGCGATGCGGTTCACCACTGTTTCGTCCAGCCGCCGAATAACCCCCGCTACGAGCGACATTTTGGCGCCACAGGAGCCCAAGACACGTCGAGATGCTCACCGGAAGTACCTTCGGCCAATCACCTCAGGGCTCCGTGCTGACGTCTTTCCATCAACTCTGTCTACGCTGCCCTGCCAGACCTTCCCGCGGCAGCGGCTTCAGAGCGAGGGAGCCGTTGATTGGGCAGCTGGGATGCCAGTCAAATTTCTTAAGTCCCCCGGTGCCCGGCTCACTTGGTCCCTCCCTATAGCCCTTCAGTCCACTGGCTAGAAGGGTATGCGCCTGCGCACTGTCCACTCTCCCATTGGCTCATTCCTGGGCTAGGGAATACGAAATCTCCAGCCAATAGGAGTGCAGGTGCCGTAGCCGGAGGTTGGTGTCCCCCTGCTGGGGTGATCTGGCGCAGAGCGGAGGAGGTGCTTGCTCCTGCTCCTGCTCCCGCTCCTCCCCTCTCCTTGCGGCCTCCCGGAGGTCGACCCTCTTCTTGCGGCCTGCAGTAGGATGTTTATGACGCCTAAGAGGAGCAAAATGGAAGTCGACGAGTCTCGGGTTTTCCGGGCCGAGTGGACCCAGCGTTACTTGGTGGTGGAGCCTCCGGAGGGCGAAGGGGCCCTGTGCCTGGTCTGTCGCCGCCTCGTCGTAGCCACCCGCGAACGCGACGTCAGGCGCCACTACGAGGCCGAGCACGACTACTACGAGCGGTATGTGGCGGAGGGCGAGCGCGCGGCCCTGGTGGAGCGTCTGCAGCAGGGCGACTTGCCCGTGGTCACCCCGCTCACTCCCGAGGAGAGAGCCGCCCGTGCAGGCCTCGGGCTCGCCCGCCTCTTGGCCTTGAAGGGTCGCGGCTGGGGTGAGGGGGACTTTGTGTACCAGTGCATGGAGGTGATGCTGAGGGATGTGCTGCCCGAACACGTAAGCGCCCTGGATGGCGTTGATTTATCGCCAGAGGTCACGCGGCAGAGGGTCCTCAACATTAACAAGAATCTACGCAGTCAGCTTTTTAACCGAGCCAAGGACTTTAAAGCCTATTCCCTTGCCTTGGACGACCAGGCCTTTGTGGCCTATGAGAACTACCTCCTGGTCTTTGTCCGTGGCGTGGGCCAGGACTTGGAGGTACAAGAAGAGCTTCTGACCATCATCAACCTGACTCGTCACTTCAGTGTTGGGGCCCTTATGGCGGCAATCCTCGAGGCCCTGCAGACGGCAGGGCTTAGCTTGCAGCGAATGGTTGGACTCACCACGACCCACACGCTGAGGATGATTGGTGAGAACTCAGGACTAGTGTCATACATGAGGGAAAAGGCTGTAAGCCCCAACTGTTGGAATGTTATCCATTATTCAGGATTTCTGCACTTGGAACTGTTGAGCTCCTACGACGTAGACGTTAACCAGATCATAAATACTATATCTGAATGGATAGTTTTGATTAAGACCAGAGGCGTTAGGCGCCCCGAATTTCAGGCTCTCCTCACTGAATCTGAATCAGAGCATGGCGAAAGGGTTAACGGACGATGTCTGAACAATTGGCTTAGAAGAGGGAAAACTTTAAAACTGATATTTTCCCTGAGAAAAGAGATAGAAGCCTTCCTGGTTTCGATAGGGGCCACAACGGTCCATTTCACAGACAAGCAGTGGCTTTGTGACTTTGGCTTCTTGGTGGATATCATGGACCATCTTCGAGAACTCAGTGAACTGTTGAGAGTTAGTAAAGTCTTTGCTGCCGCTGCCTTTGACCATATCTGTACCTTTGAAGTTAAGCTGAGTTTACTGCAGAGACACATTGAAGAAAAAAACCTAACACACTTTGCGGCCTTCAGAGAAGTTGTCGATGAGCTTAAACAGCATCTTAAAGAAGAACAAAAAATATTTGATCCCGATAGGTATCAAGTGGTGATCTGTCGCCTGCAAAAAGAATTTGAGAGACATTTCAAGGACCTCAGGTTCATTAAAAAGGACTTGGAACTTTTTGCAAATCCTTTTAATTTTAAGCCTGAATATGCACCTATTTCAGTAAGAGTGGAGCTAACCAAACTTCAGGCAAATACTAACCTTTGGAATGAATACAGAGTCAAAGACCTGGGGCAGTTCTATGCTGGCTTGTCTGCCGAATCTTACCCAATTATCAAAGGGGTTGCCTGTAAGGTGGCATCCTTGTTTGATAGTAATGAAATCTGCGAAAAGGCTTTTTCGTATTTGACTCGAAACCAACACACTTTGAGCCAACCCTTGACAGATGAGCATCTCCACGCCCTGTTTAGGATTGCCACAACTGAAATAGAGCCGCATTGGGATGACCTTGTGAGAGGAAGAAATGAACCCAATCCATAGGCCTTGGTAGTACGACACTGAGACGCTCAGAGTCTGATTCTAAAAGCAAACCTTTGCCTGATTTTTTCAAGTTAACTAATTTGGATTGTGGCAAAGCACCAAGTTTATTCATCCAAATTGATCACGATTCAGATTCTTCTGACAGAGGTGTTTTTGTTTTTGTTTTTGTTTTTGTTTTTTTCATCTCAAGAGGCAGCATGGGACTGACACATGCAAACACCTTTTTTAAAATTTAATTTAATGACAATGTCATTGTCTTTTACTTTTATGATATGATTGTTTCTAAAGAAATTCAGTACTGATAATGCGAGTTGAATTAGAACTCTGTTTTTTCTGGTGTTTTGAAGAAGTTTTAGCTCTTCTTTTGAACAAAGTGTTAAAATTTTGATGCATATGATCTGAAGTTATCAACCCCATAAATGTATGTTTGAGCCAGTTTGCAGAAACTCACATAGCAAGTTCAGAAGTTTCTGAAAAGGAAGAGCGTACATACGGTGGAGGTATTTTGTCTAACTATCGAAGTGTTTGAGACTATTTTTTTTTAAACGTTTTTCTGAGTCCTAAGTAAATATTGACAGATTTCCTCCTCAACTCCCCCCCCTCCCCCCGCAACCAGCCCTAGCAATGATTAGAGGGAAATAATCAAAATTTTAGTCAGAGGAGTAAGAATTATGTTTCAATTGCTGGTTTAGGAGGCTTCCTGCATTTTGGAGATCAGACTAACCAATTATTGGGGATTTCCCCTGAATTTTTCACACTTGGGTGCTGTTTTGTCAGCTTGCCTATTAAAGGACTACGGTAAGTATAGAATCTTAATGGTTGCCCGTTAGTAATTCTTTATTCTACTCCAGATAGAAGTTTGGCCCTGTCAAAAAGGATGAGAGAATAAGATTTTTGCCCTCCAGGATCAGGAGGTGGGAGGTATTTTAGCTTATTATGCATGGGTGTTGACTGCTTCATAAAGAAACCCTGTTAAAAGGAAACCCTTTAGTTTAAAGTGGTAAAGATCTCAGATCGTGTTAGCCGCTGGAAGTGGATTTATTATAGAGTTTAAAACTGTCCCACTCGTTTTGTATTTAAGATAGTGCACAAGTAGAAATATTTAACTTTCAAGAAGCAGCTTTATTAACAGATTGTGGCAATTCCATATTTCTAGTGAGACATCTGCTTTGTGCTAAAACAGTTATTTTCAAACTTATGTTAACCGTGAAAAGAAAATCTTACAGTAAAGCCAAATATACAAAACGATTTAAAGGCAGGACCCAACTTAGAGGTCCTCTCAAGTACAGTTTGCAGACTTGTGCTAAAGTCCTGTCTTAACCTTTGTAACACATTCTATGGTCACTAATCCAGCAAATTCATCGAACCAGGATACAACCAAGAATTTAGAAGGAATTGATGCCTGAGCAATCAAAATCGATGCCATAAAAGCCCAGGAACCAAAATTGTGTCACTGGTTCTCAACCAGAAGCAGTAACCCCTCTTTCCAGGGGTTGTTGGAAAGCATAGGGGACTTTTTTGGTTCCCAGACTCCCTGGGAGGGTTCTGCTGGCATTCCCCCTGCCCCCACAGTGCATAGGACAGCCAGGCACAATGGAGAATTATCCTTCGCAAAGTGCCAGTAGACAGCCCTCCCCCCCCCCATTGTAGATTATTTTATTTTGAGGGACAGGGCAAATTACCGGTAGAAGCAGAATGAAAGGGCAAATCTGGCAAACTGATGATATTTCATAGGAACTAATTCCAACATTCCAGGTTTGGCTGGTAAAGTGCGGTAAAGGCCTTGATAGGTTCTGGTAGCTTGCAATAGCATTTACATGTCAGTGATTTATACTGAACCAGATCAAAGGGCTCTATTCTGTTTAATTAGAGCAGAAAAGCAAGTATTTACAAGCTAGTAATCAAGAATGGTCAAGTTGAGATTTTAGTTAACAGGGAATAAGCTTAAAATATCTGGAAAAACAGCAGTAAAAAAAAAAAAAAAAAAAACCAGCCCCCCCCCCCCCAAAAAAAATCTACCGGTAATTTCCCACTAGTTTATAGTATTCTCTTTCACGGCAAGTGCTTTATTGAAAAAAAATATTTGGAGGACCTGCTTCTGCTTTCCTACCCTGGTTCCTCAAATATTGAAGTCTTGTACATTTTGTGAAGTTCCATTATATATTTTTGCTTAAGGTAATAAAACTAGTTTGCATCATGTAGGTACTGAGTCGGGGGGGGGGAGATATAAACTAAGGATTTAAAATTGACCCTAAATAGTAGAGAATTTGCTATAAACTAGTCTTGTTTGTAAAAAAGAGAAAAGCGTGTATATTACTGTTTCCTGTATTAAGTAATTCTGTAACTGCATGGCAGTCTTTAAAAAAATTTTTTTTTTTTTTTTTACAAAATAGTTGTTACTGGTCCTGTTGTATCAGCGAATATAGTTAAAATAAGTACTATTTTTTAAAAGCCCTATGTCCCTATATATCTCCCATTCCTCCTAGTTTTCTTAAAGGATGTGTCTGTATTCCCGGTCTCCTGTAGTGCCACTCAAACTGCTCTAGCCAGCCAGATCCTTGTCAACATTCTTGCCCTCTCTCACACCACTGACCACTTTTCCTTGAAGTCCTGGTTTACTTTTGCTTCGGGGGTAGATACCATCAGCAGGTATGCTTTCTCAGTCTCCTTCGTGGGTACTCTTTCCCGTCCATGTTTGTGTTCTTGTGATGTTAAAATTTGGTTTTAGAGCTACCGTTTTGTACCTCCCCTTAGCTGCTGTCATCTCTGTTCGCGGCTTCAGTTACCGTTTATGTGCAAATGATTCCTAAATTCCTGTCTCCTTTCCAGGCCTTTCCTAATCCATATATCAAATTGCTAACTTAAGTCTGCTCTGCCGTCTCATGGACACCATGGCATGTCATTGATCTTGCCCCCAAACCTGCTCCTTTTATGTTCCCTCTTTCAGTAGATGGCGCGGCTGCTATCAGTCGTCATAGCCCAAGCCAAAACCTGACCTGCCCGTGACTCTTCATCCATCGCATCCACTCGCGGGAACCTTGGGGTTAAGTCGACTGTCTCTAAAGTTTTTCTCACTTCTCCAGTTCAGGCCATCAGCCTACCTTAATACAGCAACAGCATCCTCGTCAAGTCTCTTTTTCTCTGGTTTCGATCCCTTTTTATGCTGCAGCCAGATCATTCCGAAAGACATAGTTGGTCGTATCTCTCCACTGCTTTCCCCATTATGTAGGATAACATACGACTGATATTCGTCTTTGAGGTCTCAGTTTAAATACCACTTGCTCTAGGAAGCCTTCATAGATGCCCTCTAGACTAAGAGCCTTCGTAGATGCCCTCTAGACTAGGTGCCCCCACTGGACACTCTAAGTACCCTTTTCTCCTAATCATACACTTAGCACACTTTGTTGCTACTTATTGATCACTGCTAGACTGTAAGCTTTACCAGGGCGGGGACTGTGCCTTGCTAGCTGTTCTATATGTAGTGCTTAGCACAATGCCTGGCATTCCAATAAATGTTTGGATGAATAAATACGTGTGTAGTGTTTTATGATCTTTGAAGCCCTTTTGCAGTCTCATTTGACCTTCACCGAGGTCCTCCTGCCTTAGCCCGCTTCTTGGGTAATTGTTATTCACGTATTACAAATTAAATGAAACTAAGTTCTTTGTGACTACAGAGTTGTATTCCCAGAATTTAGCTCAGTGCTTGGCATGCGGCTCAAATATTTACTATGTGAGTGTTGTTGAGGAAACAAACTTAAATTGCAGTTTGCCCTAGGAAACAAGAAGTGAGGCCAGATTTCAGACGCAGGTATACTCACATAAATCTATGGAATATTGAGTCTTTACCTCCTTTATTTAGAAGTATTATTAGTTTACTATTTTTAGTTTTCAAAGGTAGACTTCAGAGGAACCTAGATGAAAAAGATTGGGCAACCATTTAGTGAACTAAAACAATACTTGGGTAATTAAAAAGTTCTACTCGGTATCAGAAGAAGATAGTGCTGCTTAAAATATCCTTTCTCCTTTTATAATGTGTCAATCGTAGAAGAAAATGACATACTATTTACTACTTTCCTTTACAGATGATTTCTGGCTCTTCTGGGATTTAAAAGTAAGTAAATTTAATAGAATTTTAGAGGAATGACTCGGTATTTCTGGTCACTAGGTATCCAGTTCTCTTGCTTTCTTGCCTGCGGAATGTCCTCATCACTTCTCCAAGGGAGGTGACCCAAGAGGGACATCTAGTCAAGGTGTACTTAGATTTACTCCTTTTCTTTGCTTTCTTGTTCATGTGCCTCTGAACTTAATTTCTGGGTAACTGGGGCTTTTGGGATTCGTGGAAGAACTATAACCATGGCCTGTTTCCTTGAGTCATTTTAATTTAAGGGATTAACCAGTGTTCACTTAGTTGGACTTTTAGCCTGTGGCACATTAACTCATCCAGAGGCCTTAACGGTAGGTGTGATGGTCATCCGGTGATCCTCGCTGCAAAACTGGGTTTTCATGGGTTTCTTTAATCTTCTGGATTAAACAATTTCTCGTTTTTATCTTTTTGTAATTGAGCAGTAGCCTCATCCTACCCAATAAGTACTTCAACTTGTGAACTCTACCCCTTTCATTTCTGCTTGCAATTTGATGAATTCTGAGTTCATCTCTTTCTTGTACATTTTGTCAAATGCAGCCAACAACAACCATAAAACATTTTGTTTTCTTTCTTTTTCTCCCCCCTTTAATAAAGAGTCTGTGCCTTCCATGCTTTCCCAAGAGACAATTTGACCACTCCACAACGTGAATTGCCCCTACGTAAGTTATTTCTCCCATCCTCCAGTAGCAATTTCCTGAATGCCTCCCAACTAAGCCAGCGTGTAGTACGTTAAGGTTTTTAAAAAATGGAGTCACTTTCTGTATCAGGATGGGTAAGGTTGTCCTACAGTAACGACCACAGAATCTCAATGCCTCGCGTAACTTTTTTTCTTGCAACTTGTCTAGGGACTTTGCTCTAGGTCAGGGGTCAACAAACTACAGCCCACAGGCAAAATCCGTCCTGTTGCCTGCTGCTGTAAATACAGTTTTACTGGAAGACAGCCTTGCCCATTTACCTATGTCTGTGGCTGCTTTTGCTCTACCATGGCAGAATTGAATAGCTGTGACAAAGTGCATAGTCCACTGAGCCTAAAATATTTACTGTGTGACCCCACAGAAAACGCTCACTGATCCCTGCTCTGAGTCGCTGAGACTCAGGTTGACCAGGCAGATACCATCTAGGGTGTGGCTGTTCATTTTGGGAAATGAGAAGAATACAGCAAATCACTTACAGGCCCTTAAAGCACTGTCATTGACCAAAACAAATCCCATGGCCACACCAGAGTTCGAGGAATAGTGTTAAGTCTTCCACGTGCCTCAAAGGAAAACCAGAAATATTTGGAAGACAACACTAGATTAACACATGGTTATGTCTCCATTTATATAATTTCTTTAGAAACCTTTTTTAGTGAGGTAAAACATCCAGTAAAGTGTGTAAATGTTGAGTGTATGCCTCAGTGGATTTTTATATATACCCTTGAACCCATCACCCAGATCAAGATAGTGAACATTTCTAGCACCCCAGCAAATGCCCTTGTGTCCCTCCCGCACACAGATAAACACTACTCTGACCTTGATCACCATAGATTACTTTTGTCTTTTTAAAGCTTCATGTAAATGTAACAATTATATGTACTCTTGTGTCTTTTGTTCAGTACTGTGTGACTCATCCATGTTGCATGTAGCAGCATTTTTTACTTACGTGCAGTATTCCATTGTACGACTACCGCAATTTAAAATTCCATTCTACTGTTGATGGAAATTTTGGTTGTTTCCAGTTTGTGGTTATTATGAATAAAGTCGCTAGAAACATTTTCGTATCTGTCTTTCAGTGATCGTGTGCACCCATTTCTCTTGGTATATTACTCCCTGCTTCCATACTTATCTGTAATTACGCATATAGCAACCAGAGTGATCCCTACTGTAAAATATAAATCAGACCATGCCATTCCTCTGCTCAAAATCCTCCAATGGCTTAGTATTATAATTACAGTAAAATCCAAGGTCTTTATCACAGTCTACAAAGCTTTGCATGATCTGCCCCCACACGTACCCTTTTGCTTCCTACCCTGTTTTCCGTCGTATCCTCAATCCCTTTACCTTTCCCCAGTCACTCTGCTCTGTACTGGACACTGCCTTTTGAGTTGGGGAATCCAGATACATGATTCGACCCTGTCCTTAAAGTGGCTGTGATCTACATGGATAATTTTAACAAGCCGTAACTCTGGTGTGTGTCAACCAATTACTACTTCTGTAGGGAGTAAGAGGCAAATTTGCCCTATGATTAAACTGTTAGTGTAAAATAATTCACAATTATAAAAGTGTAAAATAAGTTACAATCCCTGTAAGGGATTTAGAGAGTAAGATTAAAATGTAAAAGTTCCCCGATAAGGTTAAGTAATGTGTACTTCTACTGATTATGAATGAGAGTTCACCAACTTTACTCTTATATTTTACTATTTACATGTTCACTTCCATGAGGCATAGGAGGGAGCTGGGGGTGGAGGAGGTGAGAAGATGCTGGAATAAATAAAGAAGTGCTGATACTAAGCACAGTCCACAATCCACAATCGCACAGTCATGGCAGAGGGCCTCCTACTCATGGTACCATTATTGGTACATTATGGATTATTATAAAATAACAAAATCGACTTAAGGTCTTTCCACATATTTTTACTTTATTGATACATAGTTGAAGTACAATAAACTGCACAGTTTAAAGTATAAAACGTGATTGGTTTTGACATAAATGCATAAAAGTCACCGCAATCAAGATAATGAACACTTCATCACCCCACAAAGTTTGCGGGTTTTGACTACTGGGGAGGGAAATACACTCCAATTTAAGTGGGGATGGGGGAAAAGAACTTTTTGAAAGAATATGAGCTTCTCTCAGAACCCTTTATTGTTGACTTGCCTCTCTGCACTTTCTTACCACTTTTGCCAGCCAGGATTTGTACATCTTCCTGGCTATTTCACCACCCCACTCCAGGGCCACCGGCCACGGACCCAGTCTCCTGATACGTCAATTCAACATTCCAGGGCACGAACCGTGGCAGTGCTGTCTGGTGGTCTTTTCCCTGAGGCCAGGTGCATATACCTGGAGTGGAGTGGTGGCTACGAAGGGAAGGGTCCCCTACCGTATTTGGTGGGGCTTTCTGATTGTAAGAGACCAACTTGTGTTAGCTTAAAGGGAAACAAGGGTATCATTGTAAGTATATGAGTATCTCATGGAAACCAAGTAGAGGAATTAAATTCAGCTGTCATTCAACAATCACTTAACGAAAGCATCCTTTTTTTTTTTTAATGTTTATTTATATTTGAGAGAGAGAGAAGAGGCAGAGTACAAGCAGGGGAGGGGCAGAGAGAGAGAGACGGAGACAGAATTGAAGTTCTGAGCTGTCAACGGAGCCCAACATAGGGCTCAAACCTATGAACTGTGAGATCATGACCTGAGCCGAAGTCGGACGCTCAACTGACTGAGCCACCCAGGTGCCCCCCCCTTTTTTTTTTGGATTTTCTTAGGAAATTTTCCATTAAATTAAGGCTTTCAAATTTATTATGTGGCTCAAAACATTTTTCTTTTGTCTCCTCTGTACCTCTGGTTATATTTCCTGTCTCATTCCAAATGTTTGGGCTTTCTCTTTCTCTTAATTAGCCTCACTACAGATTTTTATTTTTTTGTCCTTTTCAATTAATTTGCTCCTGTGTTACATCGGTGCGTATTTCAGTGCTATTATTTTCTAACGTATTGTTTTCTGCTTTTATTTTCTTTAACTCATTCTTCCTATGTTTGTATTCTTTTCTTCCCCTTGATTATTTTTTCCATGCCCTTGAATTGAATATTTTTAAACTTGGTTTAATAACTAACCTACCTTCATTGTACATCAAACCTATTATCAACATAGAGTAAATTTATAAGGCCTCTATTTATGGCTTTTGTTGACTCAAATTCTCATTTGACTGGCTGATGTGGATGCTATCGCACCGCTGAGATACCTCCTTTAGCACTGGGGTTCTTATTTCCTCTCTAAAAACCAGGAACATTTTCATATAATTACAATGCTATTGTCACACTGAGTTAATTATTTGACAAAAACTAATGCCTAGTTCACATCCAGTTCTCCCCAGTTGTTCTAAAGATGGACTTTTTACAAACAGTTTCTTCAAATCAGGATCCAAGCAAAGTCCACACACTGTATGTGGTTGTTGCATCTTGTAAATTTCATTTAATCCAGAGAAGTCCCTCTGCATGCTTCCCATTTCCTCCTGCCATTATCTTGTTGAATAAGCCAGGCCTGCTGCTGTATGGACTGTCCCCCGTGCCACGTTGATCTGTTTTCTTCCTTGTACTGTTCCAGTTGTTCCTCTATCCCCCATATTTTGTGGGGTCTTGCAGTTCATGCTAGAGGCTTGATTTGATTCAGGTTGGACTGTTGTAGCTAGAATACTGAAAATATGGTAATGTGAGCTTCCTGCTGCCTCACAGCAGGATTTGGTCTACACATGCCTTCCTCCCTTCCTCCCTCCCTCCTTTTCTTTTTTCTTTCTTTCTTTCTTTCTTTCTTTCTTTCTTTCTTTCTTTCCTTCTATGTTTATTTATTTTGAGAGAGAGAGAGTGCATGCATGGGAACAGGGGAGGGGCAGAGGGAGAGAGAGAAGGAGAGAGAAAATCTTAAGCAGACTCCACTCTCAGCACAGAGCCTGATGTGGGGTTCGATCCCATGACTTGGGCTGAAATCAAGCGTTGGACACTCAACAGACTGAGCCACCCAGGTGTCCCTGGCCTGCCCATTTTTAGTAATGGTAGGATTGGTCAGTGGTTTCAAGGGTCGAAGCCTCATCCTGCCTCTGTCAGATCCCCTCCCAGTGTTTTACCTGATAGCTTTGGTCCACTGGTCATTGTCTCCCGGATCCATCTTTCATTAGGACTTA
Organism: Lynx rufus; assembly: GCF_022079265.1. Lineage (NCBI taxonomy): Eukaryota > Metazoa > Chordata > Mammalia > Carnivora > Felidae > Lynx > Lynx rufus. The sequence continues at coordinate 5,156,323 of NW_025814867.1, read as the reverse complement.
TAACAATAATATAGTTGCCTTTTTAACTCTATCACTTTTCTACACTTATGAGCTGAATTCTTCTGTAAAGTAGAACATTTCCTTAATAATGAGGACTATTTAGTTACCTTGAAATATAGTTACATGCCAAAGAGTCATAGACAAGATCTGCAAGGGTAGGAATTTACTTTGTTTTGCTGATGAAATCTCCAGTACTGACTTCAGTGCCTGGCCCTGACCTAGTGGCCCTGCACTAAATACTTGCTGAAGGGACAACAAATGCATAATTCTTCCTCTTTAATTGCTAATTCTCAGAGTTAGGAGTTGGTGTCTCCGTTTCATTCATTTGGTTTTGGTTTTTTACTTGCAGACTTCTTGCATTTTAATCAAAACTTTTATTTATAAACTTGAAGACTTCATTGTTTCAGTTTGCAGTTATTTTCATGCTCATGATGCCTCATCTTTGACTGTTGGCAGCTTCTTCAAGTCGGTTCCTGTGTCCTTTGCCACAATCCCATTGGTCTTTGATAGCTGCCATGCCTTTCTGTGTAAGATGCTCCAGGCTCATCTATCTATCCCTATCCATACTTGGTTCGGAGTCCCAGTTCCTTGAGTAGAGAATGGTTGGAGGGATCACCATTAGGTTGTTGGTGCTGCTTGTTATTAGCTGTCATTGCTTCTGGGGCTTTCTGGTGCATGGAGCTAAGAAATACATGCTTTAAGGCCATATTAATATTTCCATGTTAAAAATTTTTTTTAATCTTTATTTATTTTTGAGAGAGAGAGAGAGAGAGGAAAGTGGGAGCTGGGGAGGAACAGAGAGAGAGGGAGACACAAATCTGAAGCAGGCTCCAGGCTCTGAGCCATCAGCATAGAACCTGACACGGGGCTCGAACTCACGAACCGCAAGTTTGTGACCTGAGCTGAAGTTGGATGCTTGACTGACTGAGCCACCCAGGAGCCCCTTAATATTTCCGTTTTAACTTAACATTGCGGAATTGGTATTTAACTTTTATTTAACTTTGATCTTATACTAATATTTCATTTCTTTTATGCTGAAAATATTTGTTTCTAAAACGTTATCATAGTAACTTACTTGCTTTACCTACATTACACATGAAATTCTTTCAAAATAACATTTTAAATAATTTAGTAATATTAACGATAGTAAGATTAAGACTTCTCAAATGAAGGTGAGATTTCTGTGCAGTTCTAGTTGTCTTTACAATTGCCTTTACAGTATATTCCTCTAAGAATGTACAGTCAAAAGACTGTGCTCTAAAGTTAATTGAAATCAGGGGTGCCTGGGTGGCTCAGTCGGTTGAGCGTCTGACTTCGGCTCAGGTCATGATCTCGCGGTCTGTGAGTTTGAGCCCCATGTTGGGCTCTGTGCTGACAGCTCAGAGTCTGGAGCCTGTTTCAGATTCTGTGTGTGTGTCTCTGTCTCTGCCCCTCCCCTGCTCATGCTCTGTCTCTCTCTCTCTGTCAAAAATAAATAAACATAAAAAAAAATTTAAAGTTAATTGAAATCAGGAGCACCTAGTTGGCTCAGTTGGTTAAGCGTCTGACTTTGGCTCAGGTCATGATCTCAGTTTGTGGGTTTGAGCCCTGCATTGGGCTCTCTGTTGACAGCTCAGAGCCTGGAACCTACTTCAGATTCTGTGTCTCCCTTTCTCTCTGCCCCTCCCCTGCTCGTGCTCTGTCTCTCTCTGTCTCTCAAAAATGAATAAACATTAAAAAAAAATTTTTTTTAAATAAAGTTCATTGAAATCATTGTTTTTGTTTGTATGGTTATGTCATCAACTTGATATTCATTTAACTTTACTGGTTTCATTTTGGGACAAGTTTAAGATTGTTTTTTATTTTTTATTTGATGTTATGTCTTATATATAAAAGGAAGTATTTCTTCTGAAGATAAAACTGTATGATGTTTCATTTTCACCCTTTTCCTTGTAATGCAAGGTAAGACTGCTTGAAATTAACCCGGTGTTCTCACCATGGATTGTCTAGAAAATGAACCAGCTAGCTTCTCGTCCTTCTCCTTGATGGGATGATAGCACCTGTGAAGAGTCAGAGCCAACTACAGAATTAGAGGGATACCTTCCATACAAGACTGCTCTCTCTTCTGAGACAAAAACAAGTTCAGGGGGGGCTCCCGAAACTAACTCTTGGGTTCAATAGTATGCTGACTAGAAGGACTCAGAACTCACTGAAAGCTGCTGTACTCAAAATTGTAGTTTATTTCAGGGAAAGGATACATACAAAAATCAGTCTAGGGAAGAAGCATATGCAGCAGAATCCAGCAAAGTATCAGATGTGGAGCTTCCTTTGTGCTCTTCCCAGGGAATCAGGATGCATTACTTTCCTGGTGTTGATGTGTGACCAAAGGCATCGAGCATTGTCATCCAGGAAATCTCACTTGAACTTCAATGTGCAGAGTTTTTACTGGGGCTCTATTACATAAGCATGACTGACTGTCTACATGGCTGGTCTCACTCTCCAGTCTCCAGTCACTCTGGGTGTGATTCAAAGCCCACAACTAAAGTGCATTGTTAGACTACTGGGCCTGACCAACAGCCCCCTGCTAAACAAAGACACTCCTATCAGGCATAGTGTTCCAAGGGTTTCAAGATCACTTCCTAGAAGCCAAGGGTGAAGGCCAGGCCTCTTTTGGGGTAAGGTTAATTTTTTTAGAGTTGAGATATAATTAACACAGTTAAACTCCTTACTGCATAGCACCTAAGCTCAGCTTCTCATGCAACCTGTAGCTCCCCTCCTGCATAAAAGATTTGTAAGGGGCACTTGGGTGGCTCAGTTGGTTGAGCGTCCAACTTCGGCTCAGGTCATGATCTCGTGGTCTGTGAGTTCGAGCCCTGTGTCCGGCTCTGTGCTGACAGCTTGGAGCCTGGAGCCTGCTTCACATTCTGTGTCTCCCTCTCTCTCTGCCCCTCCCCCGCTCGTGTTCTGTCTCTCTCTGTCTCAAAAATAAATAAATGTTAAAAAAAAAAAGGGGGGGCGCCTGGGTGGCGCAGTCGGTTAAGCGTCCAACTTCAGCCAGGTCACGATCTCGCGGTCCGTGAGTGCGAGCCCCGCGTCAGGCTCTGGGCTGATGGCTCAGAGCCTGGAGCCTGTTTCCGATTCTGTGTCTCCCTCTCTCTCTGCCCCTCCCCCGTTCATGCTCTGTCTCTCTCTGTCCCAAAAAAAATAAATAAACGTTGAAAAAAAAAATTAAAAAAAAAAAAAAAGATTTGTAAAATCTCACAGGCTTCAAGTTCCCTGGGTGCAGGATAAGTGACTTTCCCAGACAACCCTTGTGAATCACTGGCACATCCAATCCCAGACTGCCTGGTATCGAACAGACTGTTTAGATCACTTTACCACGTGAACCAGTGCGGGGAGGGGTTCCTCCAACAGAACTCCTTGAACATACACTGTTGTCCAGCAGATGCCCTGGCCCTGGTACCCCTGTCCATGGGATGATGGAGAGACTGCATGATGTACGCGTCTTTGTTTTGCCGACTCTGGTCTTGTGAGTTTTCCCCAGGACAGCCAATTCCCCACCCATGCTCTGTGAGGGCATATACTTCATCTCAATCCCTTGTACAAAAAATGGCAGCCCCAAAGGGACCAGACACAGCATTATCTAAATTCTCTTTGGCACTTTGTAAAATGAACAATACAAACAACATTATCTTGGAGATTACTTCAAATGGATACAAAAGAGATCTTCCGCATTCTTTTTAATGCTATGTAGTATTCCTTTGTGTGAATGCACCTAGTTTATTCAACTACTCCTGTAGATTGTTTCCAGTCTTTTATTTTTACAAAGAATGGGCTCATGACTTACTTTGTGTGTAGGTCATTTCATGGTTTTGTCAGTGGAACTTTGAGGCGGATATCCAGAAGTGGAACTTCTAGGTTAAAGCATAAGTACGTTCATTATTTTCCTAGATGTTGCCATATTTTCCTCCTTGGTAGTTGCTTCATTTTTTATCCTCACCAGCAATATATGTATATCTGTTTCCTAACAGTCTTACAAGAAACAAAAGTTGTAAAACTTTTGGATTATTACCAATCTGATGGTTAGGAAATGGTGTTTTGGTGTACCTCTACTTTATGCTTCTCTCTCTTTTTTAAAAAAAATTTTTAAATGTTTATTTATTTTTGAGAGGGAGAGAGACAGACAGCGTGAATGGTGGAGGGGCAGAGAGAGAGGGAGACACAGACTCTGAAGCAGGCTCCAGGCTCCGAGCTGTCAGCACAGAGCCCGATGCGGGGCTCGAACTCACGGACCGTGAGATCATGACCTGAGCCGAAGTCGGACGCTCAACCGACTGAGCCACCCAGGCGCCCCTAATGTTTATTATTTTTGAGAGAGAGAGCGAGAGAGACAGATCGTGAATGGGGGGAGGGGCAGAGAGAGAGAGGGAGACATAGAATCCAAAGCAGACTCCAGGCTCTCAGCTGTCGGCACAGAGCCCGAAGCAGGGCTCAAACTCACAAACTGTAAGATCATGACCTGAGCCAAAGTCAGACGCTCAACTGACTGAACCACCCAGGCACCCCTATGTTTCTCTTATGAAAGAATAGTTTTTTAAAAAATATATTTAATGATTATTTGTAATTTTTTTTCTGTGAACCATCTGTTCAAACCTTTTGCCTATTTTTCTGTTGGGCTGTTGGCCTTTACAATTTTTGGGAGCTCTTTATGTATTAGGGATATTAGTCCTTTGTGATAGAGGTTACAGATTTTTACCCAGTGTGGCATTTTGTTTCTGATTTTTTCCCCCTAAGAGAAAGTTGATTTTTTTTTTTTTTACAAACCTCTAGCTATATTGATGAAGGAAATAAAAGAAGACTCAAATTACTAAAATCAGAAATGAAAGAAGGGAACATTACTTATAAAAATAAAAAGCATTATGAAGAAACACTATATCAACTGTATGCCAATAAGTTAGATAACTTAGGTGAAATGGACAGATTCCTAGAAATACACAAATTACTAAAAGAGAAGTCTGAGAAGAAATAGACCATCTGAATAGACCAGTTACAAGCAAAGAGATAGAATTAATAACCAAAAAATTACCCACAAAGAAAAGCCCAGGCCCAGATAGCTTCATGACGGACTTCTACCACACATTTAAAGAAGAATTAATATCAATTCTTCTCAAACTCTTACAGAAAATAGAAGGAAAGAAAATATTTCCCAACTCATTCTGTGAAGTCAATGTTACCTTGATGCCAAAACCAGAGACATCACAAGAAAACCACAAATATGCCTTACGAATATAGATGCAAAAATCCTCAAATAAATACTGTCAAGTTGAACCCAGCAACGTATGAAAAGAACTTTCCACTATGAACAAGTTAGATTTTTCCCATTGAAGTGAGGTTGGCTTACCATCTGAAAATCAATGAACATAATATATCATCTTAATAAGATAAAAAATAAAGACCACACAATGCAGGAAAGGCATTTCACAAAATCCAACATCCTTTCACGATTAAAACACTCAACAAACTTCATAGCATCAAAAAGAACAAAATATTTAGGGATAAACTTAGCAAAAGTAGTGCAAAACTTGCATTTTAGAAACTACAAAACGTTGAAATATTGAAAATGGAAAATATTCAGTTTGTTTATTCTCTCATAGATTTATGATTTATAGATTTATGATATATAGATCTATAGATTTATGATATATAGATCTATAAATCTCATAGATTTATTTATATTTATATTTATATATATTATATATATTTATATTTATAAATCTCAAAGATTTATCGGGGGTAAATCTTCAAGTAACTTTTTCTAAAAATATAGTTGTTTTTTTTTAACTCTATAGTTCAAAATCTATACTTCACAAAATGTTGTGGGATACATCTAGGTCTTTCCACTGACTTTTTTTTTTCTATGGAGGAGCTAACATGCAATGGATTTGTCCAGTTCATTGGCCTTTTGGGTGGGAAGTTAAGGGTGGAGAAGGGATGTTTAAAAAAAAATTTTTTTTTTAATGTTTATTTTTGAGACAGAGAGAAACGGAGCATGAGTGGAGGAGGGGCAGGTAGAGAGGGAGACACAGAATCCGAAGAAGCAGGCTCCATACTTCGAGCTGTCAGCACAGAACCCAACATGGGGCTCGAATCCACCAACTGTGAGGTCATGACCTGAGCCGAAATCAGATGCTTAACCATCTGAGCCAGCCAGGCGCCCCTGGGATGTTTTAAAATGCAAGTTTTGTTATTATTCAGATACGGTGAAATCAACACATCAGGAGATGACTGTCACTGAAAAGCTAACTTATGATTCACAGTTCCCAAGAAGAGGGGCACTCCACACTATGTAGGGCACAGGGGGAAACACCAGGGTAGGTCAGGATTTATGAGGAATGAGGGGAGAGCATAGGCAGGGTTTCCATGGGAGAGACAAAGCAAGGCAGGGTAAGCAGGTTTAGGATTTGGCTGGTTTGAATAATCTCAGCTGGGAATATGGGATACGGGGGCTCTCTCTAGTTGTCTAGAACCTGGCCAGGGGATGATTAGGGCAGAAGAATATTGTCTCTTAGAGTGTAAGCACCAGATGGGGGAAGGGGTCCAGAGTACAGACTCTGGATTAGGTTGTTTTACAGATGACAGGCATGCTCAAAGGGAAGTAGTTTGCTATGTGTAGGGATTAGCTACCCTGGGGCCTCTCCTGGGTCAGGAAGGACCCAGATGCCAGAAAGTCAGGAAAACAGAAAATAAGAAAATATAGTTAACAGGAGGGGGTAACTACCATTCCAGATCCCGTAATTTTCTGGCAGAGGAACGGCAAGTCCCAGCTCAGGGATAGCTGGTTTATTCTTACAGGTATTCAAGGGACTCATTTTAGGAGTTTCCTTTTCTTTTTTTTTTTTTTTTTTTAAATTTCTTTTTTTTTTTTTAACGTTTTATTCATTTTTGAGACAGAGAGAGACAGAGCATGAACGGGGGAGGGGCAGAGAGGGAGGCACAGAATCAGAAGCAGGCTCCAGGCTCTGAGCCATCAGCCCAGAGCCCGACGTGGGGCTCGAACTCACGGACCGCGAGAACGTGACCTGAGCTGAAGTCAGGCGCTTAACCGACTGAGCCACCCAGGCGCCCCAGGAGTTTCCTTTTCAAAAGGATACTGGCTCTTTCTTCAAGCATGAACATGTCAATCAAGGGCAAGCCAATGGCTTGATGGAGAAATGAGTTCTGGCTTTTGTGCTTAGCTTGGGCTCCTCAAGTTTCCGTGTAACCAGGCAAGCCTACCAGCCCATGACTGCTGTCAGATTAAGTACTACCTAGGGCATCTGGTGTAGGGTCCCCCTGGTAGATCACATGAGTCATCAAGACAAATCAGAACCTCAGTCTCCTAAAAAAGGAAAATCATCTGTTAGTTGGAATATAAAGAATGGTGGTGAGGGTTCCCTTATGGCCCCTTGCTTGTAACCCTTCTTTGCTGCTCCTTTACCAAGTACGCTTGACTGTCATCCCATCTCTTGAACACGGGCAGAGAGACTAGATAGTTAGTAGTTATCCAGGCTGCCTGAAAAACACCGTCCTTAGTTGGTAGTTCCGAATAGACCTTTGTTTGCCTCCACGCTCAGCCACTTTAGAGAATGTATGTTCTTCTCTGCCTGCGACCAAATGCCAAGAATTGTTAAAGCTTATGCGTGGCCACCTGGAGGTCTCTCATCTTTTGTGTATGTTTGAAGACTCCATAAGAATGAGATTTTAAAAAATGAATCACGTTTATATCCACCAGGATGGCCACTATAAAAAAAAGCGGAAAATAAGTGTTGGGCAAGGATGTGGAGAAATTGGTGCCTTGATGCGCTTTTGGTGAGAAAATGTAAAATGATGCAGTCACTATAAAAAACAATATGGCAGTCCTTCAAAATATTAAAAATAGAAATATCAGATGATCCAGTAGTTCCAATTCTGAGTATGTACTCTAAAAGAGGAAAACCTGGGACTTGAAGAGATATTCGTACGCCCAAGTTCATAATATTGTTGTTCACAACAGCCCAAACGTGGAAACAGTGGATGAATGCATAAGCAAAATGTGGCATATACATACAGTGGAATGTGACTCAGCTTTAAAAAAGAAAAAAGTTCTGACATACAGTCCAACGTGGATGAACCTTGAGGACATCATGTAAGTGAGAAATAGCTGGTCACAAAAGGACAGATACTGTTTGATTCTACTCTAGGTGTCGAGTTCATAGACAGAAAGTAGAAACATGGGTGCCAGAGGCTGAGGGATATTTAATGGATGTAGAGTTTCAGCTTTGCCACATGAAAAAGGTTCCAGAGATGGATGGACAGCGGTCATGTTTACACAACAATGTGAACGTACTTAGATGGTTAAGATGGGGGGATGCCTGGGCTGTTCGGACGGTTAAGCTAAGCGTTTGGCCCTAGATTTCGGCTCCGGTCATGATCTCACGGTTCGTGGCACTGAGTCCTGGGTCAGGCTCTGTGCTGACAGCACGGAGCCTGCTTGATATTCTTTCTCCGCCTCCCGCTCTCTGCCTTCCCCTCCTCTCTCTCTCAAAATAAATAAATAAACTTAGAAAAGAGTTAAGATGGTAACTTTTATGTTATGTGTATCTTACCACAATTTAAAAAAAGAATCAAGTTTGGGACGCCTGGCTGGCTCAGTCAGAAGAGCATGTGGCTTTCAATCAGGGGTCCTGAGCTGGAGCCTCACGTTGGGTGTAGAGATGACTTAAAAATAAAATCTTAAAAAAAAAGAATCAAGTTTAAATACTCCATAAAGGTAAACGTAAGCCTATCCCATGACTCAGCCATTTTACTCCTAGGTATTTACTCAAGAGATATGAAAACATATGTGACCAAAATGTTCATTGTTAAGGAATATTCATAGCACTTTGAGTCAGAATAATCAAAATCTGGCAATAAGCCAAATGCCCATCAATACGAAATGGATACACAAAACGTGTTCTATTTGTACAATGAAAGACTAATCTGCAACAAATACCCATACATATAACAACACGGATGAATGCCAACAACGCTACTCTGAGCAAAAGAAGTCAGGCCAAAGGGAACATAACTATTTAAATGAAAGTTAAGAATGGAAGAATCTAAATGATGGTGATACTATCGTGATGGAAATTAGAGCCGGTGGGGGAGGGAGGGATGCAGAGAGGGCAGGGAGGTGAAAGTAAGGGTTAAATGTGTGTGTGTGCGTGTGTGTGTGTGTGTGTGTGTGTGTGTGTGTGTTATTGACGAAAAAGGTTCAAGAAGGAACTTACAGGGGTTGATGGAAATACCCTGTATCTTGACCGGGGTGGTAGTTCTATGGGGGGACACATTTGTCAAAACTTGTAAACTGTATACTTCACATCTGTGCATTACTATATATTATTTATACTATATCATAAATAGTATTTAAAAAATGTCCTCTGGGGCACCTGAGTGGCTCAGACGGTTGAGCAGCTGACTAGGCTTAGGTCCAGAAATCATGGTTTGTGAGTTTGAGCCCTGCATTGGATTCACTGCTGTCAGCGAAGAGGCCGCTTTGAATCCCCTGTTCCCCCCTCCCCCTCTGCCCCTTCCCACCCCCCCCACACACACTCTCTCTCTCAAAAATAAATAAAACATTAAAAAAAATATCTTCTCTCTGCTCTCTCCCTCTGCTCCTGGGGCCCGTGAAGCAAGGCTGAAAAAAAATAATGTGGTTTTCACACTATTCTCTGAGCTGCGACGTGTATCATTTAGAAAACAACCACCGCTCATGTCTAACGAGCAGGTCTGCCTGCAACAAAACACAGGCAGCAGGTCGCGCTGGCTGGTGCAGCCCCCTAGCCAGTGTCGCGGGCAACAAAGGGGAAGTGAGAGAGAGCAGGTGTGAGCTTCCTGCAGCGGGACAGCACCACACAGGGGCAAGAGAGGGGCCAGGAAGGTGGCGGGGCTCAAGAGGAAGGGTGCTTGGTGAACAGCGGGCCTGCGGCTTTATCTGTGGCATCAGAGAGAAGCTGGTTTCCCTGGCGACGGGAGCCTACTTAATGAGCGGGGCGGGCAACGTGCATGAACACATCCAAAGCAAGCATGCACGGAGACGCAGCACCTCCTCACCAAATACTCCCTTTCACTCTGCATTCTCAGCTCTGTGGATGGTTAAAAACAAAATCAGGAGCTGCCGGAAGATAATGGTAGAAAGCTTTGGTGCCCCCACTCACTGCTCTCCTCCCACACGGCTGTGCTCTGGTAATAACCGCGCGTGGGCCTTTGCTTATACTGGTTCTTTTGGTTTCATATGAATCACTGTATATCATGCACTCAACTGATCCACTGTCCACATTATCCCTTTACTGCCTATTAAAAGAAATAAAGACTTAGAGAATCCATACCACTCCGTTTCTCCTTTCCTTCTTCGTGTGTCACTATTCCTCTGGGATCATTGGTTTTTGTTCCAGTGGTTACTTTTGCAAATTTAGGTGCTATTCTTTTTTTTAAAAAAATGTTCAGTGTTTATTTATTTTTGAGAGAGAGAGAGAGAGAGAGAGAGAGACAAGGGCAGAGAGAGAGGGAGACACAGAATCTGAAGCAGGCTCCAGGCTCTGAGCTGTCAGCACAGAGCCCGATGCAGGGCTCGAACTCACTGACTGTGAGATCATGACCTGAGCTGAAGTCAGACGCTTAACCCACTGAGCCACCCAGGTGCCCCTAGATGCTATTCTTAAACTATTTGCTTTTTCTCTGTCAATTTTCACCAGTTTCTCTCAGCTCTGCCCCATTCAGCCCTCCATCCTTCATCTCACTTCTACCTCCTAGTGCCTCTGGCCATCCAGCCCGAGGTTAGAAGGTTCTGTTCAGAAATCAGAACTATTCCCTATACCTGGCACCTAGGTGATGATACACGCTTTAAATTAACAAATAATCAATTGCTATGACATGATTAGCTACATTTTCTCCTATGCTTACAATGTTACAGCCCTGGGCTCCTCAAACGAGGATGTTCCTAGAAAATCAAATGGATTCTTTTTTTTTTTCTTAAACTACCAACCACAGTTGCTCAAATGCATATCACATTTTAGTTTGCTTCGAAGGTCATAACTTTACTGTCTTTTTGGAATTTTTTGTTGCCCCTCCCTCTCATTGGGAGAAGTAAAAGACTTTTTCATCACACCGCTGATAGTTTCTTTTTCATTCTAAATAGTGCAGGGTCTATTCTAGAATTCTTCTTAAGGACATCTCTTTGGAGGTGATTGACCTTCTGATTTCTTTCAAAACCTGCTGCAAGCTATCATCCTGAGATTTCTTTTCATTAGATGAGCAAGGTTAGTTTTCTATGTTTCTTGTTAGTTTCTATGTTAGTTTCTTGTTTTCTATGTGTACCTCACACTTGATTTCTCTGCCAACATCTTTAAAGCTCTTGTTCACAAAGACTAAATAGTAGATAAGCCATTTTATCTCTGAGTCTTTACAGGTATAAAAATGGTTTTAGTTCTCAATCTTTTTTTTTTTAAAGTTTATTTATTTATTCATTTATTTTGAGAGAGGGAGAGAGAGAGAGAGGCAGGGGGAGGGGCAGAGAGAGAGGGAGAGACAGAGAATCCCAAACAAGCCAGACGCTGTCAGCATAGAGCCCGACAGGGGGGCCCGATTCCACGAACCATGAGAGCCAAAATCAAAAGTCGGATGCTTAACCGACTGAGCCACCCAGGTTCCCCTAGGTCTCCATTTTGATAGCTAGTATGGCTAGGTACTGATTTCCAGGTTCAAAATTATTTTCCCGCAGGCCTTGAAGGTGTGCTTCACTAATTCACTGAACGCTTTACGAATTGTGAAATAGAACACAAATATAGAAAGGTGCATAAACACAAATATTTATCTTCATGGATTGTTATCAACCACCAGCCAGGCCATAAAATGACATTTTGGCCAAACCCTAAAAGTCCACACCATACCTCTACCCCCAACTCATATGCCCCTTTCCAACGATAGAGCTGCCCTTCCCTCTTGGTGATATCCACAATTCTGACTTTTATGGAACTAATGCTTGCCTTTAAAAAATAATGTTATTATGCAAACACGCATCCCTAAACACATAGTCAAGTTTTGCTTATTTTTGAGTCTCACACAAACAGAATTCTACAGTGTATTTTGTATCTGACCTCATGTACTCAACATTATGTTCTGAGACTCATCCATGTTGTTGCATGTAGCAATGGTTCATCCACTTACACCGATGTCTAGTGGATGAATCCAACACGATTCCACCTATGATGGATAGTTAGGTTGCTTCCAGTGCGGGGCTATTGTGAATAAGCTGCTGTAAACATCCTTATACATGCCTTTTGGTGCTGATTTGAGGAGAATTTTTGACTGTTTGTTCTACCAGCTAGTGATACAACGTTAAAATTTCCCACCAGCACTGTGAATTTCTCTCTCTCTGACACGTCTTGCTTTACACACGTGAAGGACATTATTCAGCACATACATATTTTAAATTAATTACTTAATATTGCTAATTCTTCCTGATGACTTGAAACTTAAAAAAATTTTTTTTTTGATGTTTATTTATTTTTGAGAGAGGGAGAAAGACAGAGCGTGAGTGGGGGAAGGGCAGAGAGAGAGGGAGACATAGAATCTGGAGCAGGCTCTGGGCTCTACGCTGTCAGGACAGAGCCAGATGCGGGGCTCGAACTCACAGACGGTGAGATCATGACCTGAGATAAAGTCAGACACTTAACCGACTGAGCCACCCTGGTGCCCCTTGAACCTTTTATCATAGTGAAATGTCCCTCTCTAATGCTTTTAAAAAAATGTTTATTTACTTATTTTGAGAGAGAGAGAGAGAAAGAGAGAGGGGGGCAGAGAGAAGGAGAGAGAAAGAATCCCAAGCAGGCTCCATGCTGTTAGCACAGAGCCTAATGTGGGGTTTGAACTCACCAGCCGTGAGTTCACTAATCCGAGCTAAAATTATCAAGAGGCCGCTAATGGACTGAGCCACCCAGGCGCCCCTCTAATGCTTTTTTAACCTAAATTCTGTTTTGTCTGATGTTAATAGGGTTAGATGAGCTTTCTGTCATTTCCTTATTGTGAATTATGCATAATATAGAACTTTCCATTTTAGCCATTTTAAAATGTACAATTCAGCGGCATAAAGTACATTCACGATCACCACTATTTCATTCCAGAGTTTTTTCATCACTGCAAACAGAAATTCTATACCCATTAAATAGCAACTACGCCTCTCCCTTCCCCTCAGGGCCTGGTAGCCAATATTGTACCTTCTGTCCTTAGGGAATTTGAGTGTTCTAGGTGCCTCCAGAAGTGGGATCGTATACTATTTGTCTTTTTTGGGGACAGCTTGTTTCACTTGTTTCTGGAGGTTTAAACAAACATGTTGTATCATCTTCACATAAATGCACTGAGCAGAGATGTTTTTTTCTTCATGGACAGACCTCTGTCTCCAAATGGTTTGGGACAGACTGCTTGGGAGGCCGACACTAGACAAGGAATCAGCATCAGGGAGACCCATGATTGACTGTGAAATGAGTAGCGCGTGGTCTTCCTTTTGTTTGACCTCAGTTGACGTAAAGAGCAATCTGTGTGATATTTATTTACACGTTATTGAAATTGGATCTGTAAAAGGGCGGGGCTTCAGCACGGTTTCCGCCTGCCTGGAGGTGAAGCCCGAGCCGGCCGCCCGGTGGTGTAATTACACACTCCTGCCTCACGGGGGCGGCACACCGAAATGAAAGGAGGGCTTGCTTGTCCGGGGAAGGAAGCTGGGGAAAGGAAGCAGCACCGATCCTAACATGGGAGGAAACAAAACCCTTTCCAAGGGTGGCGCCGCTCCAGGTGGCCGTCAGAAGGTGCTGGAAGCACTTTCTAGTTCCTATCCCCCACCACGTCGTTTGCCCCTGCACCCTACAGTTCCCTTGTGAGACCACCCCATCACAGCCACTCTGTTTCATTTGTCGCCTTACTGCCCGCATCCTCACCACCAGAGTCGCCGAGGCCTTTCCGTCCTTTGAGCCGTTAGTTTCATTCCAGGCTTGTTCTGGTTTTGCTCCTCCTTCTCCCGCAGTGCAAGTCGGTTTCCCAGTCCTTGCCCGTGCTGCTCAACATTATTTTGGCCCACTCCCAGGCTCTGATAATGAACGGATTGTCACAGATACCGATTTGGAATTAGGGGCACCGACTCCTTACCCAGTCGAAAATCCACGAATAACTTTTGACTCCCCGAAACTTAACTACTAATAGCCTACTGTTGACCAGAGGCCTCACGGATAACATCAACAGTTGGTTAACACACACTGTATGTTAGAGGTATTATATGCTCTATTCTTACAATAAAGTAAGGTAGAGAAAAGAAAATAATGGGGCGCCTGGGTGGCTCAGTGGGTTAAGCGTCCGATGTCGGCTCAGGTCATGATCTCACCGTTTCCAAGTTCCCAAGTTCGAGCCCCACGTCAGGCTCTGTGCTGACAGCTCAGAGCCTGGAACCTGTTTTGGATTCTGTGTCTCCCTCTCTGTCTCTGCCCCTCCCCCACTGGTGCGCGCGCTCTCTCTCTCTCAAAAATAAATAAACATTAAACAAAATTTTAAAGAAAATGTTAAGAACATCATAAGGAAGAGAAAAATATATTTACAGTGCTATAGCGTATGATCTGCACATAAGTGGACCCACACCGTTCAAATGGTGTTGTTCAAAAGGTCAGCTGTATATCCAGAAACTTCCTGACACTGCTCTCATTCCCTATGTGTACTGTTTGTTCATTCACTCCTCAAGCATTGTCAGCTGAGTGCCAGGGAGCTGGGAACACAGGATAAAGAAGATGAACCCGTAGATTTGGAGGCGTTCACAGTGTAGTGGTAGATGACAAGTGAACAGTTCCAAAGCAATGTGGTGTGGGCCAACACTGAGACATGCAGTGAGCAGGAAGTGTTGAAAATGGAGAGGCCTGGGCTCGGTGGATGGGCTCGGAGTCCAGGCGTTCACATGGGAGGTGACGACAGAGATGAGTCATATAGGGACTTGCGGGTTTGCCAGATGGAAGAGGGTGGGTCGAGAGGCCATATCAGGCTGCAGAATCACAACCCGTGAAAACATCATTAGTTCCTCAAAGTGTCCGGAGTTCAGTGAGGTCGGGGCAAACCACAAGCCAGCCTTAGCTGGACAACTGGATCTTGGTCGTCTTATTGCTTGTGTAGAGGGTTACCCAGAGGTCCCGCCTTCTGCAGAGCGATGAGTCAGAGCAAAGGAGGAGAAATGAGGGGACAGTCCATTCCTGCGGCCAAGACTTACACAAGGAGCGCAGAGAGCGAAGAAGGATCATGCCCATTCCTTGGACATTATTCCTGGCCTAGGAGCTTGAGAGTGATAGGTTCACGCCAACTATTGTGGGGGCCAGGGCAATGGCCCAAATAGAGATCCACGGCCTGAAGCCTGCGCTCTTTCTCCTCCTATTTTCACCTCTGCCCTGCAGGATGAAGTACACATCACAGCGTGTGGACACCCCAGCCCACAAGTTGAGCTCTGTCAGCAGCTCTCCATGCTCCTGGCAAACAGCCACTCATTGGCTGCCCTTCGGGTGTGCACTGGGAGCTTGGTGCACTCTTGGAAGGACAGAGTCAAGAACCAGGCCTGGGCAGACCCTGAAAGAAGGCTTGGAGCCATTTGGGCTGGGAATTATGGTTCAGATCTTGGTCTACAAGGAAGGTGTGGGCTCCGGAGGGGCATGTCTCTTTGGGCCAGTGGACTCCTCACCCCCTAGGGAAGGGCATGGTCGGAGGAGAGCCTGAATCCTGGAGCCTTCTAAAGCCATTGGCCACAGGAAGTGTTAAGAACAGAAATGTACTGGGGATACCTCAGGTAATGGGGCCTCTATTCATTTGCTGTGTCTGCTGAAACACAGTACTACAAATTGGGTGACTTAAGACAACAGAACCTTCTTCCCTCATAGTTCTGGAGGCTAGGTGTCAGCAGGGTTGCTTCCTTTGGAGGGCTCCAAGGGAGAATCTGTCCCATGCCTCTCTCGAGCTTCTGGTGACACATGGCAATCCTTGGCTTGAAACCCAGTATTCTGACCTCTGCCTCCACCTTCACAGGGTGCTCCCCCTGTCTCTGTGTCCTCACATGGCCATCTCCTCATAGAGGACACCAGTCTTACTGGATGAGGGCCCGCCCGACTCCCACGTGACCTCATCTTAACCAATTCTATCTGCAACAGCCCTATTTCCAAATAAGGTCCCATTCTGACGTACTGGGGGCGAGCACTTCAACATTTTTCAGGGGAGGGGGAGGGAGGAGTGTTACAATTCAACCCACAACAGGACCTCACAGCGAGTCGCAGGCAAGCGACAAGGGAGGTGAGACAGGTTCGCAGAAAGCACCTTTCAGACGGGCCTCCTGCATCCACAAGGCGGATGTTTCCTTGGCATAGCTTGTTTCCCACTGACTCTTGCTCATAAGAATTTTCTTATCATCTAACAGCACGGGGCCCAAGTCTGGGCGTGTGCCCCCAGTACTCATGCTGCATTGTCAATCAGCTGCTTTCGTTCCGTGTGTCTTTTTATCTGCCTCATGCCTTTGGCCCACTCTGGTCTTCATGACCCATCCATGAGGTTGTTCCCTCTCAATATTTTTCATCTTTGGCTTCTTCTGCCAGTTACCCGGACCCTGACCTCTAAGAGACCCCTCAGACCACTAAGAGATGGTCTGGTCCAGAAAAATCACTGTAGTCCCTTTCAGAACAGCTTTCTTATCAGTCTGCCTCAGTGAGAAGTGGCCAGTCTGCCTTGGCTGTCCTTGGGTAGATGCCTACCCACCCTGGTCCGGGGTTTGGGTCTTATAATGCAAACCCTGGCAGGTTATCAACGGAGGAAGCAGCCCCAGGTGGTTTGTTAGCAAAGTTGTCCAAGACAAGGCTATTGTCCACTGCTTCCTCAAAGGTAAGGTTTCCCGAACTTGGCCCCATTGACATTTTGGGCTGCGTATTTATTTACTGTGGGGGACTGACCTGTGCGTTGTAGGATGTTCAGCGGCATGACCGGCCTCTGCCGAGCTGGTGCTAACAGCAAGCCCCCTTTCCCCACTTCCACTGAGTTATGATCATCCGAAATGTCTTCAGACATTGCCAAATGTCTCCTGGGAGGAAACTCACCCCCGGTGGAGAATCACAGTTCTAAGAGTATGGGAGGCTCCAGTGTTAGCCCATCCAGGCGTAGAGTTAGTAGTCAGCGGCGTGAAGATGAAGAATAGCGATTGTATGCCTGCCTTCCTCAGCGCTGGCTTAGAGGCTGAGAGGGGCAGCTCCTGCTGTGGGCAGGGGGTTGGGTGGAGCGTCGATGGGTTCAGATAGGAGCAGCGGTGCTCGATCAACGTGGGGAAACCGAGGCAGGATCACGCGTGTGTGTGTGTGTTGTAGCTGCGTGGGTTTGAACGAGCGTGTTCAGTGGTTTCCTCTTTGTGTGTACGTTTCCGAGACTGGGCAGTTCTCTGTGTGGGTGTAAAGGTATCTGAGTGAGGACGCAGGTATCCGTATGTCTTGAGGTTGGACGGCACATAGCGCACACTGCCCTCCTCCTGTGTAATCAGGAGACATTAGTGCCATATATGACGCACCTGATTAATACCAATCGGACTGTCACCCGGGGTGAGAATTAGCTTTACTGAAGTTGAAATGAAAACCAGAACTTACTTCAGAGTGGTTTTTCTTCTTGGGTGGACCTGTCTGTCTCTGGGCTCCTACCACGTGCCACGAATGGATCATGCCCCTAGTGGTCTCAGTGACACCATGCTGCAGCACCAGAGTCCAGGGTGGGCCGAGCTCAGGGACCCAGGAGCACAGCCAAGGCCACTCCAAGCTCATGTGTGTTTTCCAGTTTCAGCCCTTGAAAAACTAGCTGTACAACAAACTGCTCAGCCTTTCTTTTTCTTGGGTTTTCTTTTTTTTTTTTTTAATTTTTTTTTCAACGTTTTTTTTTATTTATTTTGGGACAGAGAGAGACAGAGCATGAACGGGGGAGGGGCAGAGAGAGAGGGAGACACAGAATCGGAAACAGGCTCCAGGCTCCGAGCCATCAGCCCAGAGCCTGACGCGGGGCTCGAACTCACGGACCGCGAGATCGTGACCTGAGCCGAAGTCGGACGCTTAACCGACTGCGCCACCCAAGCGCCCCTTGGGTTTTCCTTTCTGTAAAATGAAGATAAGTAATACCCTTCTCAGAGGATTCTCAGGAGTCTCAGGGGACTCTGACATTGTCATGCTTTAAAAAATGGTACTACCTAAATGTTGAATGAAAACGAATTGTACTTCCTCCTCTTTTTGGTATTAGGTGAGCTCTTCCCTTTTAAAAAAATCGACGGATATTTATTTATATACTCTACGTTCCTGATCATTTATCTAAATATTTGCCCTTCTGACTTGATTAGCTCTCTGGGCACATAGGGTTAGGTCCAAAGGGAGGTTTGGACCTAACCGTATGTGCCCAGAGAGCTAATCAAGTCAGAAGGACAAATATTTATCAAAGGAAAAGAGCTTGTTAATCCTTCAACAAGCAGCCACAGGTGAGAAACAGAAAGGTTATGTACGGCGTCTCCAACCCTCAAAGCATTATGGTAAAGGACAAAGCGTATCGGAAAGAGGCCCATGGACAGTCTTGCCAGTCGTTCTTCTACTCGTTCACGTTAATGGCCTTTTCTTTTCTCCAGCTTTATTGTGGTATAATTGACAAATAAAATCACATGTATTTAAGTGCACAGCTAGACGATTTGATATACATGCACTTTTTGAAATGATTACCGCAACTAACATATCCATCACCTTACATAGTGACCTTTTTTTGGTTGTGAGGACGTTTAAGATCGATTTTCTTAGCAGATTTCAAGTGGACACTCCAGGATTATTAACTCCGGCCACCGTGTTGTACGTCGTGTCTCCAGAACTTATCTTATAACTGAAGCTTGTGCTCTTTGACCAGCGTCTCCCCAGTCGCCAGCCTGGAAATTACCTTTCCATTTTCTGTTTCTGTGAGTTTGGCTTTTCTTTTGCTTTTACTTTTCTCCCTTCCTTTCCATTTCTTTCTTTCTCCCTTTCTTTTCCCCTTTCTTTTCTTTCTTTCTTCCTTTCTTTCTTTCTTTCTCTCTCTTCTTTCTTTTCTTTCTTTCTCTCTCTCTCTCTCTCTCCTTTCTTTCTTCTTTCTTTCTTTCTTTCTTTCTTTCTTTCTTTCTTTCTTTCTTTCTCCTTCTCTCTCCCTTCCTTCCTTCCTTCCTTCCTTCCTTCCTTCCTTTCCTCTTTCTTTCTTTCTCCTTCTCTCTCCCTTCCTTCCTTCCTTCCTTCTTTTCCTCTTTCTTTCTTTCTCCTTCTCTCTCCCTTCCTTCCTTCCTTCTTTTCCTCTTTCTTTCTTTCTTTTCTTTCTTTCTCCTTCTTCTTCCTTCCTTCCTTCCTTCCTTCCTTCCTTCCTTCTGTCCTTCCTTCCTTCTTTCCGTCCTTCCTTCTTTTCCTCTTTCTTTCTTTCTTTCTTTCTTTCTTTCTTTCTTTCTTTCCACATGTGTGAGATCATATATTATTTGTCTTTTTCTGGGTGGCTTATTTTACTTAGCATAATGTCGTCTAGGTTCACCCATGTTGTTGCAAATGGTAGGATTTCCTTCTTTCTCAGGGCTGAATGATAGCCAGTTGTCTATATCTATATGTACATATCACATTTTCTTCATCTATTCACCCATCATTAAACACACAAGTTGTTTCCAAATCTTGGCTAGTGTGAATAATGCTGCAATGAACATGGGTGTACAGATATCTCTTCAAGGTACTGATTTCATTTTCCTTGAATATATATACCCAGAAGTGGAATTGCTGGGTTCTATTTGGTTCTATTTGTAAGTTTTTGAGGAGACTCCATATAGTTTTCCATAATGGCTGCACCAGTTTATATCACCACCAACAGTGCACAAGTGTTCCCCTTTGTCCACATCCTCATCAATACTTGTTATCTCTTGACTTAAAAAAAATTATGTTTATTTATTTTTGAGACAGAGAGAGAGAAAGACAGACTGTAGCGGGGGAGGGGCAGAGAGAGAGGGAGACACAGAATGTGAAGCAGGCTCCAGGCTCCAAGCTGTCAGCACAGAGCCCGATGCGGGGCTTGAACCCAAGAACCGTGAGATCATGACCTGAGCCGAAGTTGGATGTTTAACCGACTGAGCTACCCAGGAGCCCCTCTCTTGTCTTTTAAAAAGTTAATTCAGGGGCGCCTGGGTGGCTCTGTCGGTTGAGCATCCGACTTTGGCTCAGGTCATGATCTCACAGCTCGTGAGTTTGAGCCCCGCGTTGGGCTCTGTGCTGACGTGACAGCTTGGAGCCTGGAGCCTGCTTTCGATTCTGTGCCTCCCTCTCTCTCTGCCCCTCCCCCACTCACATTCTGTCTCTCTCTCTCAAAAATAAATAAACATTAAAAAAAAATTTAAAAAAAAGTTAATTCATTTACTCTGAGAGAGAGAGAGAGAGAGAGAGTGCACACACACATTCATGAGCAGGAGAGGAGCAGAGAGAGAGAGAATCCCAAGCAGGTTCTGTGCTGTCAGCAGGGCTCCATCTCACAAACTGTGAGATCATGACCTGAGCTGAAATCAAGAGTTGGACCATTAATTGACTGAGCCACCCAGGCATCCCTGGAGAGTTCTTTTTGAATGAAGACCTCTAGCTAATAAATGCAGAAAGAATGATAGAATTAAAAAATGACTTAATTTTTAACTTTTTAAATGTCAATTTATTTTGAGAGAGAGAGAGTGTGAGTGGGAGAGGGGCAGAGAGAGAGGGAGAGAGAATCCAAAGCAGGCTCCACATTATCAGTGCAGAGCCCGACGTGGGCTTCAATGTGGGGCTCAATCTCACAACCCTGAGATCATGACCTGAGCCAAAATCAAGGATTGGACATTTGACTGACTGAGCCACCCAAGCGTGCCCCTTAAAAAATGATTTAAAAAATGCTTAAATTTCCCAAGTTTGAACATACAAGTGGAAACCCCTATAAGTTGGTTTCAGGATTCTCTGACATAACCACATTCCCCATTGGCAGCTTCTTTGCTTTCTGGAACAACACAGTCTCCCTGGTTCAACTTGAACATCTCTGCCCCCAACATGAAATTAGTGATTTTTTTTTTAACAAGTCATGGTTCCTTGTAGAGAGGAATAGCATTTAGAAATCACCTTGTGGGTGCTGGGGTGCACACTATGATTGATTCTAGCAATACTGCATCACATCAAGGATGGACAGAATGAACAGAGCTAGGTAATAAACCATAAGTCCATACTGATATTTCCAGTTCAGTTCTCAGATTACAGAATTTTTCCTTAACTTCTCTGACTTTATATTTATATTTCTTTGCTCTTACACTGAAAAATCTCAGCTCTGGATAACATTATTATAATTAAGTATTTGCTGATTCTAATTTATATACATTCTGAGTAATAAAAATATTACTGAGTAATATTTTAGATAAATATTTTAAAAACATATCAATATTGAAACTTGAA
The DNA here is from genome assembly GCF_022079265.1 of Lynx rufus. NCBI lineage: Eukaryota > Metazoa > Chordata > Mammalia > Carnivora > Felidae > Lynx > Lynx rufus. Next base: position 5,134,814 of record NW_025814867.1, on the reverse strand, counting down.
ATAATTTTTGTGTGGTTATGCTCCCATGTGATATTCATTTGTTTCAATATGTCTTCAATTTTGGGAGCTACTTAAACAAATTTATCTATTTATTTTGAAAGAGAGAGAGAGTGTGTGTGTGTGTGTGTGTGAGCAGGAGAGGGACAGAGAGAGAGGGAGAGAGAGAGAATCCCAAGCAGGCTCCGTGCTGTCAGCATAGAGCCTGAAGCAGGGCTCGGATCCCATAAACCATGAGATCGTGACCTGAGCTGAAATCAAGAGCCTGATGCTCAACTGACTGAGCCACCCAGATGCCCCAGGAACTACTTTAGACTTAAGTTTTCAATTATGTTAAATATTCACATGGTTCCAATGACAAAACTATGAAACAAAGTGTGTGTGTGTGTGTGTGCGTGCGTGTGCGCGCGTGTGTGTGTAAGATTTAAAGTTTATTTTTAATTCCAGTTAGTTAAAATACAGTATATTAGTTTCAGGTGTAAAATATAGTGATTCAACATTTCCATACAATCCCAGTGCTCATCACAACTTAATGTATGGGGTTAATCCCCATAACCTTAATCCCCCCCCCCCACACCAACTGGTAACCATCAGATTGTTCTCTATAATTCAGTCTTTTTTTTTTAATTAAAAAATGTTTATTTATTTTGAAAGAGAGAGAGAGGTAGAGAGAGAGAGGAAGAAAGAGACTCCCAACCAGGCTTTGTGCTATCAGCATGGACCCCAATGTGGGACTCGATCCCACAAACTGTGAGATCATGATCTGAGCCGAAATCAAGACCTGGACGTTTAACTAACTGAGCCACTCAGGCACCCCTATAATTCAGAGTCTTAAAACAAGGTTTATTTAAAGAACTTTAGCTACCCTAACTTTCCCTCCTGCTTTGTTCCTCCTTATAAGTAACCATTTGTCTTAGTTTTTGGTTTTCCTTCCATTGTTTCTTTCAGAAAATGTAAGCAAATGCATGAAAATATTCACCTTCCCTTCTTACTGCAAAAGTCGCATACTATCAATACTGTTCTCATCTAGCTTTTTTGACTTGACAGTATTTCCTGGCCCCAGCCCATAGTGTTACATAGCAATTCTCTTCATTTCTTAGTACAGCTGCATGGTTCTGTATGGTGTAGATATACCATGGGTTATTCAATCAGTTCTCTATTGATGGACATTTTGTTCCCATAGTTTTAATCTTGAGCAGATGATCATCTGAGGAAAATCCATAACAATGAGACTAAAACAAGAAACATTAATAGAAAAAGGAACCCAGAGAATGGAGCCTGTGTAGAGAAAACGAAACCACTATTAATATCAGTAAGGAGATGAGAAAAGTATATAATCATGAAAAAGGGAATGGGGCACTCCAACAAAGAATAATAAAGAGCTCTTGGAACAATCAAAGAATGATATCAGAAATAAAAAACTCATTAAGAAGAATTAGAAGATAAAATTGAAGTAATCTGCCAGCAAAAAAGACAAAAAAGAGAAGTGATTTGAGCCTCAGGGAAACACATCACAGGAACCAATCCGGGAAGTTCAATTTTTGAATAATAGGAATTCCAAAAAAAAGAGAATAGGGAAAATGGAAGAGAAGTAATAATCAACAAAATTATTCAAGATCGTTTCTCAGAACTAAATAGCTTGAATGTCAGGACTCAAAGAACCCATTCAATACACAGTAGAAAAGATGAATGGGCCCATAGAAAATTACATCATTGCGTAATTTCAAAACGTTGAGGGGGAAAAGATTTTCCAGGTTGCCAGAAATTTAAAACAAAAAGAGGTCACATAAGATGGGTATTTGGATGTTTTCAGATTTTCAACAGTGGTACTGGAAGCTAGTGGTCACTGGAGTAATAGCTTCAAAATCCTGAAGGAAAATCCTTTTCAACCTAGAATTTTATACCCAGCCAAACTACATCAAGGGGGGGAATTTTTTTAGACAAGCACAATCTAAAAAAGAAGTACCCGATGATACATAAAACTGGGGGGAAAAACCACCCAACAAGAAGTAGGAGTATTATTTAGAGGTGGAAATGGAGCCAACAGGATGATTAGCTAGCAGGGATAAAATTGGTTGCCTCTGGAGAACAAGTCAGGTGGGGGGAGACTGTTCTTTTAATTGTGAGAATGTATAATTTTGATAAAAATATTTAAAATCAGAAAGAGAAGAAACAACTTTAAAAAGAAAGGTGACTGGAGGACCGTTTTGAGCTGATGTGATTGTTTTGAAAACCACCACAAAAGACACAGAGAAAGAAGTATGACAAAAAGATTCTAAGATGCTTATGGAAACTGGTCAAAGGGTGGCCAAAGTTTAGAGGATCCTTTTCAACCTTCTGCACCATCACCAACTTCTTGACGTGTTCTCCTTCATGTAAGAACCTGGGAGTCTTCTGGAAGCAGAGACTCCTTGAAGTTGGCTAAAAAGAAGAGCCGTGCTAGAAGAGGTGTGTAGAAGAGATCTAGATTCCTAAATATAGGACTGGGAGGCATTGAGAAAAAACTGGAGGAAGGATAGGTAAAGTTTCCTAAAAGTGAAAGGACCGGTAATGCCTGGGAAATGAGAAGTAGCTCCAAGTATTTGGAGACTAGAAGTGCTTCCCAAACTTTGCTTTATGTTATCATCACCTGAGGAGCTTTAAAAAATCCAGATGCCCATGCCAAACCCCAGAACAATTAAATCAGACTACTCTGGGAGCAGCAGTCAGACATCAGGACTTTTTAAAGACCCTCAGGTGATTCCTATGTGCAGCCAAGTTTGGGAACCACTGGAGTAGTCTGTGTATGAGGAAGTAAGACTGGGAGGATAGGGCAAAATCGTGAAGAGTCTCAAATGCCCAGCTACCTCATCTGGTCTCTAGGCAATGGGGCACCACCGAAGGATTCTGAACTGGAAGTAATCCAACGTGACATTTGCGGAAGATGAACGGACACAAGAAATGGGAGGGGCTGAGACTCTAGAAGCAAAGAGACCACTAGCTACACTGATAGGCTAGTTTTCTTTTTAATGTAATTTATTGTCAAATTGGTTTCCATACAACACCCAGTGGTCATCCCAACAGGTGTGATAGGCTAGTTTTTGACTCAGAGGAAACAGCGCAGAGAAGGACACGGGTTGTGTGCATTAGCTATGTCCGTGCGTCACCAAATCCTCCCTGCCTCATTGGAAGCTGTACTGCCCCTCTCGGAAAACTCTGTGGTGTTCTCCTCCCTGCCACGGGGCTGCCCAGTGTGGTGGGCCCGGATTGATCAGAGAATCACCAGGTGGCTGTGCAGGCAAAGCCTTGTCGACCCAAGAGAGGAGCTGCGAGCTTCGCTCTCGGCTTGGGCCAAACCCCAGGTGTGTGGCAAAGTGATCCCCGTACCAGACAAGCTGGGGGCCAAACCCGAGTGGTGGCTGAGAGGCTGTGCAGCCCGCTGTGCCCATGACAACCGAAGGATAGAGGGCAGTCACCTTAACTGTCTCTAACTCTTTGAGTCATCACTGCCCTTCCAGGAGCTTCCCGGCCATTCCGCCTGTAGGGAGAGGCGCACTCCTGGGCAAGTACAACGAACGCGGCTGTGAGCGTGGAGACGTCGGGGGTGTCCCTGGCCTCTTCCCAGGGACAGGGTCCCTGTCCCTGGTCCCTGAATGCCCAGCGTCTCCAGAATGCAGGCCCGAGCACACAGCGCCAGACAGCCAGCGAGTGACTGCCCAAGGCGACCACGAAGTGGGAGCCAGTGGGCGCGGTGTTGGTTGCCTGAGCCTGGTGTCCCCGGTTTCTTTGTTGGAGGGGGCGGGAGGCAAGAGAGGAGGCGAGCTGGGGCCGTCGGCTGACCGTGCGCTCGGTTTACCCCGCCATCCAGGCGGGCCCAGCCTAAGAACGCAGGAGTCCCCGAGGACCCAAACGTGTCGCAGGGGCGCGTGTGCGCGCTCGGTCCCTCGTGGCGGCCGGCTCGAAGCCCTCGCTTTTCAAAGGCGGCCGGGAGCCACCCCATTGGAGCGCTCGCACGCCTGATGGGAGACACCGAAACGCCTCCTCTGAACACGGTGACAAACACGCCCTCCCACCCAGCGGCGACGTGCACGTGACAGTCCTCGGGCTCTCGCAACTACGTGGAAACTTGGAATAGGTCTGCGGCTGCACACAGCCCGGACGCCGGGGTCCCCGCGCCCCCGCCCCCTCCGCGCGGCCCGGGAGCCGCGCCGCCGCAGCAGGGGCCCCCCGCGCGGCCGCCGCTCCCGCCGCCCGCGCCCGGGGCGGCGGCTCTCGGGCTTCGGCGCCGCGCCCTGCCCCCCCTCCCCCCCGGGAAGCAGCCCCCCAGGCGGCGGCGGCGGCGGCCCCGGCCATGTGGGACCCGCGGGCAGCTAGGTGCGTAGCGGCGCGGGAAACGCGGGGAGCGCTTCTGGCCTTGCGGGCCCGGCGGGAAGCGGCGGCGCGCTGGGGCTGGCGACCCCCGAGCGGTCGTGGGGCGGGGGGGAAGGCGACCCGGGCCTGTCGCGCGGGGGGCGCGCAAGCGGGGGCGGTTCCGGCCCCGGGGGTGGGGTGGGGTGGGGGGCGAGGGCTCGCGCGGCGACGGGACCGCGGCGGCGCGCGGCCTGCCCCGTTCCCACCCGGGCGCCGAAGCTGCGGCTCCCGGGCCCGCCTCCCACCTCCCGCGGGGGGACCCCGGGGCCGCTGGCCGGTGGCGCGGCGCGGAGCGGCGGACGCGCCCCCGGGGCACGCAGTCGGGGCTGGCAGGTCCGGACGTGGGGCGGGATTTACGGGAACTTGGACGGCGCTGGCCGCCCCCCCCCCAACCCCCGGCGGGAGGAGGCTCGCGATTCCCGCCCCGGGAGGCCTCGTCTCCAGCCCGCCGGGTCGGGAGCCGGGCTGGCTCGCAGGGGGCCGTCCGGTCCTCCATCCTCGGCTAAACGCGCCTGGGGCGGGGGTAGCAGCAGGGCCCCGCGGCCGAGAAGCGGGGGGTTCCGCTGGCGAGCGTTGGCAGGCGTGGGTTCCCAGCCCGGAGGCCGGGAGGCGCTCTCCGCCCCCCGCGCCGCGCGCCCCCTCGGAGCCCCGCGGCGCGGCTGGAATAGCGCCTCCCCTGGGTGCGCCGCGCCGGCCGGCTCCTCGCCCGGCCGGAGGCGTTTGCGGGAGCCCGAGAGCCTTCGTGCTTCCCCGGGACAATTTCTAGGGAGGTGTGCAATTTGGAAAATAAAGGGGGAAATTTTTGAAAAGAGGGGGAGGGAGGGGGCGGGGCTCTGAGGTCTCTAGCCCCCAGCCCAGCTGCTTTCGGTCCGATTTCTGTCGGTGGATCCTTAGCAGGGAGGACGGGCGGGGAGCAAAGGGCCTTGCGTTCCCAACGCCCAGGCTCTCCTCGGCTCCCCGGAGTTGAGCCTCCCGGGTGCCAGGAGCCTTTTTGAGGCAAAGCCTTTACCCGGATGACTTGGTCTTTTGTGGAGTATCCTGATTTGTGTCTCAGTGAAAGGGCTATCGTAATAGGAGAGTCAGAAGTTTGTTTCAGCTGTTTTCCAGTCTAGTCTGTCTTGTAGAATTGCAGGCTGGGTGACTGAGTTCTAAGTAGCCTTTGCTGGCTCCTGTATCCTCTGCAGGGCGTGGAGGTAGGAGAGGTATGTGTGGCATTCGCCTCCCGGAGTAGGATCCTACTGCCTCAGGATGTGGGTTTCCCCATGTTTAAAATTTCTTTATTTTATTTTTTAGTGTGTGTGTGTGTGTGTGTGTGTGTGTGTGAGAGAGAGAGAGAGAGAGAGAGAGAGATTGTGAATGGGGAGGGGCAGAGAGAGGAGACACAGAATCCAAAGCAGGCTCCAAGCTCTGAGCTGTCAGCACAGAGCCCCTCTTTGGTCTGGAACCCACAAACCCAGAGATCATGACCTGAGCGGAAGTCAGAAGCCTAAAGGACTGAGCCACCCAGGCGACTCTCCCCCTCTTTTTTAAAAACCAGATCCACAGTCCAGACCCACCCCTGCCCCCATATATACAGGTATAAAATTGCAACAAGGACTTTACAGTATATTATTCTTTCTACAGGGTGGGGCACAATGATATTTTCTATTTTGTTCTATTTTCTGTTGTTTAAAAACGCTAGTCGTAATCCGTGAACTTGATTTTGTGATCGACTAACCAGTTTTAGGGGGCAACTGCAGGCTCTCTTTGGGGCTGAGGAGAACATCAGCATTTCCCGGAGAAACCAACTTTGGGAGGGGGGAGTTGGTGTAGGAGACATGAAGGAGGCTGAAGTTCAGACCGGAGTAAGGAAATTCATACCTGGGTCCTGAGAGTACCACAGGACATGGCTGTGTGGTTCCCATCAGTGGCATCTACAAAGGCAGGCCAAGGGATGCTCCCAGTTACTCTGGTTCTGTGTGTCCACAAGGAGCTCGCCACCTGCCATGGAGGCCGGTGGAGCCTTGGTTAAGTTTTGGAGAGATAGGGGCGTAATGTCTCCTTGGCGTTAGGCCTTTTTTGGGGTGGTGAAGGAACAGAGAAGGAGGGTGCTGCAAAGCTGCCTCAAATTCTGGATTCATAAATTCAAAAGAGGATCCTTAACATCTCTGCTCAGAATTCCACAGCTGCAGCGTTAGGGGCAGGGCCATGAACAATGTATAGATGGAAAGACTGAGGTCCATCACCTGTTAGTCATTACAGCTAATGAAGGGTAGCCCTGGGATTGAACACCCACTGTCTTGATTTCTCAGCCCATGACTCTCAAGGACCGAATAGAGACTTTGCCCTTGACTCTCAAGGACCGAATAGAGACTTTGCCCTTGACTCTCAAGGACCGAATAGAGACTTTGCCCATGACTCTCAAGGACCGAATAGAGACTTTGCCCTTGACTCTCAAGGACCGAATAGAGACTTTGCCCTTGTGGACTTCTCAAACTCCTCTTTGCTGATTATTTGTTTCCTGGGTCCCTACCAAATGCCGTCTTACCGTTTTATCTTTGCTTCTTGGGATGAAGATTCTTTTTTTTTCCTTTTCTTCTTCTTCTTTTTGCTTGGGTTTCCCCTGCATTTGCTAGACTCAGGAAATGCTTTTTGGCAATAAATTGTGACAACTGTAAGGTTCTCCCTCATTTGTTTCCCATCTCTCAAGATCACTGCCCTTCCCCCTGACCCTGGCCTGGTTTTGGAGTCCATAGCTGCTGAATTTATTTTAGTTTATTTATTTATTTTTTTACTTTAGATTCACTTAAAGTGTGACCCCATCTTTCCTCTTAAAGCCTTAGCTGCCACTGGGAAAATGTCACAAAGAAATTTTCTGGATCATAGTACCACCTTTTATCCTCTCTAGATACCAAAGATAAATGCTGTAAAAATCATTTTATGCATTTACTATTTACTCAAAACATTTGGTGAACATCGACCATATCCTGGTCACTATTTTAAGGGCTAGCTTATTTATTTATTTATTTATTTATTTATTTATTTATTTATTTTTGGGATTTGTCATATGCCAACCATATAACCTCATTAATTATCAATTGAGATTTGAAATTGTGTTGAAGGTGGAGGCTGTGTCTTAGATATCTTTGAATCCTTTTCTATTCGTAGAACGGGTAACAGCATTCTGTACATATGGGTGTTACATTCAGAGTGAATTGAATGATGGAAAACAAAAATAAATGAAAATCTTTTCTCCAGAGTGAGAGATGCAAAGTTAAATCAGTTATGTTTTCTTTTTAATTTTCCTTTTTTAAAATCTTTAAATTTTTTTTATTTTTTTGAGAGAGAGAGAGAGAGAGAGAGAGAGAGAGAGAGAACGTGAGCAGGGGACGGGCAGAGACAGAGGGAGACACAGAATCCAAAGCAGGTTCCAGGCTCTGAGCTGTCAGCACAGAGCCCGATGCGGGGCTCGAACCCACGAACTGGGAGCTCATGACCTGAGCCGAAGCCAGACGCTTGACCCACTGAGCCACCCAGGCGCCCCTTTTTAATTTTCTATTTAATAAATTTATACCCCCTCACCCATTTCTCCCATCCTCCTTCCCCACCTCTGGCAACCACCAATCTGTTCTCTGTATCTCTGAACATTTTTTTTTTTTAAAGATCCCAGAGATAAGAGAGATCGTATAGTTCTGCAGAATCTTTTAGTAGCCAAAGTGGAGCCCCTAGGTCCCGAGTTTGAGGAAGGTAAAGTGATTCTGTGGATGTTTTCAAGAACTGACGTGGAGGTTGGGGCCTGGGCCTCCGGCCATTGTCTAGAGCGTGGCATTGTTTCATTTGACCTTGAGGAACAAGCTCTCTGTTACCTTTCCCCACCTTGGGAAGTCGAGCCCATAAGTCACTGGCTTGCCTCTGGTTTTCCAGTCAGTGACACAACTGACGGTGGGCTCATGGCTTTCTAAGTTTTAAAATTTCTTTTACTTCTTAATTTATTTGATTTATTTACAAATTTTTTTTTTAATTTTTTTTTTCAACATTTATTTATTTTTGGGACAGAGAGAGAGACAGAGCATGAACGGGGGAGGGGCAGAGAGAGGGAGACACAGAATCGGAAACAGGCTCCAGGCTCCGAGCCATCAGCCCAGAGCCTGACGCGGGGCTCGAACTCACGGACCGCGAGATCGTGACCTGGCTGAAGTCGGACGCTTAACCGACTGCGCCACCCAGGCGCCCCCAAATTTTTTTTAATTCACATTTTAATTAGCATACAGTGCAATATTGGTCTCAGGAGTATGGCTCATGGCTTTTGTAACAAGTTTCCTTGGAGTGCAGCCTGAAGTTTTCAAGGCCAACAAATCCTTGGTGGAAGAAATCTTTACAAGGAAGAGGAATTTGGGGGATATGGACAGTCTCCTCAGCAGAGATGACACTTCAGTTTGCAGCAGAGACTGACGGTGGGGACGGTGGCAGTGGTGGGGAGAACATTCAGGCTGAAACTCAAAAACTATTGAACGAGGTGAACAGACACATCAGAACCCGCAAATGTCACAGCACCCAAACCAAGAGCAATGCTCGTCTGTTCTGCCTGACCAGACATTTTTCTTGGTCTCAACATTCATGAGTGAGCACTGCCTTGTTTCCTTGTTTCTTGTTGAATTTTTGGACAGGTGAACGAGCCTTACCTGCGCCACCCAGGCGCCGAATTGACTCCATCTTTTGTCCGGTCAGTATCAGTGCCCACCTGCCCTCACCACGACATGTTTGCCCGAGCTCTTGTGGGCCTGGCTAGCTGGTGGGACTCACTCCCTGTGTGTCTGTTAGAGCCGGGACAGGTGTGAATTTGGCTCTGTGTTTGAAGTTCCAACCACACTTAGACTGAGAATGTTTTTAAGCGCTGGGTCCTCCGATCCATGGGGCAGCGCTGGGAAAGGGAACACGAGTGCCAAGCCTGGAAAACGCTGATGCTATCTGGGGGGAAACCATGCCACTGCCTGACAATGCAGAAAATATGGAGAATTACAGTGCCATACCGGGCAATTTGATTCCCTGTGACCAGAGTACTCGGGTCACGGCCTTGAGTCATATCCAGCTCTGGCCTCCAGGGTGCTCTCCTTTGGTCACCTTTGGGCCAGCTCATCCCTCAGCCCATTGGGGTCCCCTCTCCCTGGAGGCTCAAAATATGGTGACTTTGAGGGCTCACTCAAGTCTAAACTTATTGGCCAGGGTCTAAGGGTCCTGATTGGCCCTTAGACTTTCCCTCTGACGAGCCCTTTCTTCTCCCCTCGGGGTTTTACCTCTTCTTACCTCTTTGCAAGTCAGTTCTTCTCATATAACTGAAGGCCCTGCACTGGCCTATGGAGGATAGAAACATCTGAGGCACAGGTGCTTCTCGTGCTGTAGAACAAAGCTGACGGCGGGCAGACCTGTGAGAAGACCTCAGTGGAGACGTAGACAAGCGCCCCGAGACAGTTCCCAGCTCCTGAATCCTTCCCAGGAGGAAGTAAGGGAGGCCGCTTTTGAACCAGGCCTAGACAGACAAGAGAACTTCCAGCAGGCAGATTGAGGGGGGCCAGGAGGGAGAGAGGGACAGTCCCAGTGAAAGAAGCAGCTTCTTAGTACGAATAATACTGAACAAAAGGGCTTAGACTCTAACCGTCAAGAGAATACTAGCAAGGATAATAACGGTTGACCTGGAGCCCGGCTGTATGTTTGGTGTGTTTCAGATATTCCGTTATGTGATTCTCACAGAAGTATTGTGAGCAGTACGCATTTCACAGATGTCCCTGCAGCAGAACGTAAGCTTCTGGGCAGCAGTGTTTTGGCCGGTTACGCTCAGCCCCATATCCCAGGCATCCAGCAGAGTGCCTGGCACGCAGTAGGCATTCAACTCATTTGTGCTGACTGACTGAGGACCCAGGGAGTCCCGTCAGAGAGGTGATGCTGTCCCCGTTTTCCAGGATGGAAACCGAGGCCTCGGCTCATGTGGTACCAGGTAACGTGTGACTTGATCCCACGTTTTGGGCCTTTCTTTCCTATGAGGAGGACACACTCGTATCCTCATATTCTCCTCTGACACGTGCCCCAGCCTTGCAGAGGCATGGGAGAAGGAGGGAGCCAGAAAAATCTGGGGTCGTGTGGCTACAGCATGGTAGGCGAAGTGTGGGAGAATGCTGGAAAGCTAAGTTGAAGGTGGTGTGTGTGAGAGGCTGAGAATGGGAATCTAAGCTATTGAGAGTTTATTCTAAACGGTTTTAAGAGCCATGGAAAGTGTGTGCGTGTGTGCGCGTGTGTGTGTGCGTGTGTGTACATGGTTCTGTGTTTTATTAAGAAGGCTGAGATTGTGGATGAATACATTGTTCAGCCTGGCCAAAGTTCATACTTTTTTCAAGGCCAAGTTCAAGGCCCTGTGTTTTAGGAATCTGTCAGCTGGTGTTAGAGCGGGAGCTAGAACTCAGCTCGTCCCGGTGCTGCTAAGGGACCTCCCTTTCATGGGTTCGTCCTTCAGGGGCCCCTGTCTGGGGGAGACTGGTTTATGAGGCGCTCCTGGGCACCTCCAGACCCTCCCCACGCTGCAGTAGATGGTGTTTTAGCCTCTCTGCAGGGTTTGTCTTGCCTTCCAGATTGAGGGGGAAGCAGACTGCAGTGGTTTGAGGATGGGAGGTGCAATGGAGGCCATTAATCAGCATTTGAAAGGTTGTGGTTGCGGAGAGGCTTGGGGGTGGACCTGGGGGGGGGAGGAGGTGACTGGGCTGTGAGTATTCAAACTGAGCCCTCTCTGAATCAGAAAGCACCTTTTTTCCAGGGCTGTCGTAGGAGGGCTTTGTCGCTTCCTCCTGACTTCACAAGCAGGTGCTCCCCGTGAGGGGAGTATGGCACAGAAGCCAGGCCAGGAGTTGTAAGCAACCTGTGGTGGCCGATGCTTACCTCCCTCATCTGTCCTGAAGCAGAGTGCGGAGTGCTCACTTTTCAGTTTCCTTCAGGTTCGCTTTTATGGGGATTTTATTTCATTCTTTCAAGAGTTTATTGTATTCAATTTATTTTTTAAAAGCTGATTTATTTTGAGAGAGAGAGAAAGAGAGAGAGAGAGAGCGCATCCTCATGAGCAGAGGAGGGGCAGAGAGAGAGAGAGAGAGAGGGAGAGAGAGAGAATCCCAAGCAGGCTCCGTGCTGTCAGCGCAGAGCCCGATGTGGGGCTCGATCCCATGAACCGTGAGACCTGAGCTGAAATCAAGAGTTGGATGCTCAACCGACTGAGCCATCCAGGTGCCCTATTTTTAAGGACTCTCTATACCCAATGTGGGGCTCCAGCTCGCAGCTCCGAGATCAGGAGTTGCATGTGAGCCAGGCAGGCACTCCAGGATTTGATTTCAATTTTGAAGGCCGTCCTTTATGTTTTCCCCGGTCACCCTCACCCTTCCTACATCCATCTCCCCGAGGAGCTGTGGACGCAGATTTTTGGTAGCAGACTTGGGTTTGTACCTTGCTTGGAGAAATCCCTTCACCTTGATCAAAAATGTTTCCTGATGTGTACAACCAGGATAATACTTACACCTCCTTCACTAGCACCGTTAGGGATGTTCTGTGAGAAAATGCCGGAGGTCTCAGCACGGGGCCCGGCACGTAGTAAGTGCTCAATAAATTTTAGCCGATGTTACCTCAGGCTGCTCTCATTCAAACAGCAAAATGGAAGGGTGCCGATCTGTGCGCACACTGAGGAGAGACCGTGCCCACCGCTAGCCCCTGAGTGGGAGGGACGTCGAGAATCCAGGACTCCAGTTCAGAAGTAGGAGTTGCGACTGAGCCACCTTTGCATGCAGCGATATTTCTTGAGTCGCTTTCAGAGACCTGGTGTGGTTTTGGGAATTTGGAATGTCTGTCTCTCAAAGCTCACACCATCTGCACGCTATCGAAGCCTACGATGCAAAGACGTTGGCCCATCCTTTTTCAAGAACGGCATTCTTTAGTCTGAGTTTACATTCTTCCTTCTTTTTTTTTTTTTTTTTTGAGTTAAAATGTTCCTTATTTTGTGAAATTATGGGATGGTGGAGGGTACACGTAGACATTAAAAAAAATTTTTTTTAATGTTTATTTATTTTTGAGAGAGACAGAGACAGAATGCGAGTGGGTTAGGGGCAGAGAGAGAGGAGGAGACACAGAATCCGAAGCAGGCTCCAGGCTCCGAGCTGTCGGCACAGAGCCCGACGCCGGGCTCGAACTCAAGAGCTGCGAGATCATGACCTGAGCTGAAGTCGGACACTCAACTGACTGAGCCACCCAGGAACCCCAACATTTTTTTTTTAATTAAAAAAATTTTAAGTCAACTTTGTGCCCCATGTGGGGTTCAAACTCATGACCCAGAGATCAAAGAGTCACATGCTCTACTGACTGAGCCACCCAGATACCCTTGGCTCCATGGTATCCTTTTTTTTTCCTTTTTCAAGTTTTTTTTTAAATTCCAGTTAGTTAACATGCAGTGTAATATTAGTTTCAGGTGTAGAATGTAATGATTTATCACTTACCTGCCACATTTAGTGCTCATGCCAACGAGTGCCCTCCTTAATGCCCATCCCCCATTTAGCCCATCCCCCCACCCATCTCTCCTTCAGCAACCCTCAGTTTGTTTTCTATAGTTAAGAGCCTGTTTTATGGTTTGCCTTTCTCTCACCACCCCCCCCCCCCACCGTGTTCATTGGTTTTGTTTCTTACATTCCACATATGAGCGAAATCGTATGATATTTGTCTTTCCCGGACTGACTTACCTTGCTTCGCGTAATGCACTCTAGTTCCATCCCCATCTTTGCAAGTGGCAAGACTTCATCCTTTTTTATGGCTGAGTAATATTCCGTTGTATATGTATTATCACGTCTGCTTTTTCTTTTTAAGTTTATTTATTTATTTTGAGAAGAAGAGGCGGGAGGGGCAGAGAGAGGGAGGGAGAGAGAGTGAATCCCAAGCAGGCTCTTCATCGTTGGCATGGAGCCCCAGGTGGGGCTCGAATCCATGAAGCATGAAATCATGGCCTGAGCCAAAACCAAGAGTCGAATGCTTAAATGACTGAGCCACCCTGGTGCCCCAATTACCATGATCACGTCTTCTTTATCCATGCACCAGTTGATGGACATTTGGGCTCTTTCCATAGTTTGGCTATTGTCAACAATGCTGCTATAAACAGCAGGGTGTATGTAACCCTTTGAATCAGCATTTTTGTATCTTTTGGGTAAGTGGTAGTGCAATTGCTGTATTATAGGGTGGTTCTATTTTTAACTTTTCCAGGAGCCTCCATACCGTTTTCTACAGTGGCTGCACCAGCTTGCATTCATTCCTGTCAACAGTGTAAGAGGGTTCCCCTTTCTCTGCATTTTCCCCAACGGTCAGTTGTTTCCTGTGTTGTTAATTTTAGTCATTCTGACCGGTGTGAGGTGATATCTCATTATAGTTTTGATTTCTGTTTCCCTGATGATGAGTGATGTTGAGCATCTTTTTAATGTGTCTGCTAATCATCTGTGTATCTTCTTTGGAAAAATATTTATTCATGTCTTCTGCCCATTTTTGAACTGGACTATTTATGTTTTGGGTGTTGAGTTTGAAAAGTTCTTTATAGATTTTGTATCTTTACAAGATTGTATCCAATATGTGGTTTGCATCTTTACAAGATTGTATCCAATCTTTACAAGATTGTATCCAATATGTCGTTTGCAAATATCTTCTCCCATTCTGTAGGTTGCCTTTTAGTTTTGTTGATTGTTACCTTTGCTGTGCAGAAGCTTTTTAGGTCGATGAGGTCCCAAGAGCTCATTTTTGCTTTTGGTTCCCTTGCCTCCAGAGACATATCTAGCAGTTGCTATGGATGATGTCAAAGAGGTTGTTGCCTGCTTTCTCCTCCAGGATTTTGATGGTTTCCTGTCTTATATTTAGGTCTTTCATTCATTTTGAATTTATTTTCATATATGTTGGTACACTTAAAAATTCCTTTTAATGTTTATTTATTTATTTAATTTTTAAATGTTTATTTATTTTTGAGAGAGACAGACAGAGCGGGAGCGGGAGAGGGGCAGAGAGAGAGGGAGACACAGAATCTGAAAGAGGCTCCAGGCTCTGAGCTGTCAGTACAGAGCCTGACACGGGGCTCGAACCCACAAACTGCAAGATCATGACCTGAGCCGAAGTGGGACACTTAACCAACTGAGTCACCCTGGTGCCCCGATCCTCGAGGCTTTTTAACCCCACACAGAAGGCGATGTGATGGATTTGGGGACCATCTCCCTGGTGGCGGTGAGGAAGCCACGCTGGAGTCGGGTGAGGCTGGGGTAAGGGGAGGGTGACAAGGCGGATACTGTAGTAACCCAGGCCGACGAGGAAGAATTCTCTGGAGGGTGTGTGTGAGCCAGACTTGGGGACAGCTCTTCTGGAAGCTGTATGCTGAGGTGGGGAACAGCTGACTTGTCTTCGGCCTGTTGTTTCCTAGTCACGGCACTGTGTGTGTTCGTGCTTAGATGCCCAAGTTGATTTTTGGCCCAAATCTTTGGTGTGCAACTGGGAATGGCACATAGGATTCGTCTGGGGCAGGGTGTACCTCCTAGGGTCAGCGTGGAGGGAAAGATTCTGAGGCCTCGTCGAGCCCTGCAGGGAGGGATACTGTGACTAGAGATGTCTGGAGTGGGGTGGAGGCAGGACACCCCTGATTTAGACCCTTGTCTAACGTGAAGCTGTAAAGAGGCATGAAATGGGCAAGCTGCTCTCCTTTCCCCCTTTCTAGCAAACGAAAATAACAACGATTCAAATTGCTTAGGTTAAAGAAGGAAAGTTCTAGAAGGTGGCCCATGACTTCAGTAACTAGGGAAGAGGCAGGGGAATGTGGAGGGAGCCCCTCTTTCTGCCTCTTGCGCTCTCTGTCCACTCTCAGTCCAGAGTGGCTTCTTCTCGGGGTGGGGGTAAGGCTGTACCCCTTTGGAGCCTCCTACCTCAGCTGCCACTACCAGAGGAGCTCTTCCCAAAGTTCGGGTTCAAAGTCCCAGGGAAAGGTTCTGTCGGGGAACGCTGGCCTGCAGGTCTGGCACATAGAACAGGTGTGAGGGCTGGGGTTTGCCTCTGTGCACCTCACACCTCCTGTCAGAAGGCCTCTGTGGTGAGCCACACAGCCATCCCAGAGTGCGTTCACGTCGGTTCATTGGCCGCCTTCTAGAACTTTCCTTCTTTTGCCTAAGCAATTTGAATCGTTGTTATTTTCATTCGCTAGAAAGGGGGGAAAGGAGAGCAGCTTGCCCATTTCGTGCCTCTTTACAGCTTCACGTTAGACAAGGATTTATTAAGGCCGGTAAGCAAGTGTGGACCCTTCTTTTCAAAGGAACAATCACAGCAGAGAAGGAGAAAGTTGGGGGCCATTTTCAGATGTTGCAGTGCTGACCCCCTCTCTCCCCTCATCCAAGGCCTCAAATCTCCGATTTTCTCAGCTATAGCTATTTAACTGACTGGTAATTTCAGGGATCCCCTGTGGAAACAGGCAAATACTAGGGCTGTGTTTTCTAGCAAATATTTTCTCTTTGCTGGGTAAACAAAGCAAAGGTTCTGTAAATGTTGCAGGGATTACACTCAAATAACCTATGGAGGTTGTCACGGCCGGTACCGTTAACCGAAACCTTCACAGACCAGGGGCAAGACCTGGGTTCTGGCCCTGGCTCTTTTGCCCCCGCAACAGGTGGTGTGGACCGGGGTGCCGGGGTCCAGGAGAGAAGCCCAGGTTTGAACTCTGGTGCTCACTACATTGTGACTGTGGTCAGGCCCCCAAATCTTTGAGCCTTGGTTTCCTTGCTCTGGAAACTAGCCTAGTAGTGTCACTTTATTAAGTCCCTTTTATTTATATGATTCTGTGAGCATATTCAGTGAGGGTGTCATACTTGTTTGCTAGGGCTGCGATAACAAATTACCACAAAGTGGGTGACTGAAGTCAACAGAAGTTTATTCTATCATAGTTTGGGAATGTTCTTCCCATTCCCAGACCTACTCCCCAAAGATAGCCACTCTTGTTCGCTTCTCAAGGCCTTCCAGAACTTCTCCCAGTAGATCGAGCATATACACATACACAAATATGGCCCTAAGCTTTCCAAGTTGCTCTACAAATTGTTCTCCAGCTTGCTTTATTCACATCATTGCGCATCTTGACATGGCTTCCTCTTACTTAGATCAGCCTCATAGTTTAAAAAAAATTTTTTTAAGAGAGAGAGAGACAGAGAGAGAGACAGAGAGACAGACAGACAGAGCATGAGCAGGAGAGGGGCAGACAGAGAGGGAGACACAGAATCCAAAGCAGGTTCCAGGCTCTGAGCCGTCAGCACAGAGCGCGACATGGGGCTCGAACTCACAGACTGCGAGGTCATGACCTGAGCTGAAGTCGGAGCTTAACCAACTGAGCCACCCAGGCGCCCCTCGTTCTTTGTTTTTAAACACTTTTGTAAGACTTTGTGGTGGGGAGCTGCACTGTGATTTATTAAACCAGTCTCCTGTCAATGGGCGTTAATGCTGGTCCCAGTCTTTTCTAATTACAAACAGGTTGACAAGTGAATAATCTTGTACATGTTCCATTTCCAGTGTGTGCAATCAGTCTGTGAGATTGATTTCCAGAAATGGAATCGCCAGCTCAAAGGCCGTGTGGATGTGTCACTTGGTTCAGTATTCCCAAATTTCCTCCTAGAGCAGCTGAAGATGATCTAGAATGTGTCCCTACATTTTCTCTTACGGCTTTTATGGTTTCTTTTCCTCAATTCCTTAAATGAGCTATTTGCATGTAATGAAAGGCACAGATTTTGAGTGCAGTATTCAATGAGCTTTCGCAAGTATATATACCTGTGTGGCCACCAGTCCATCGAAATCTAGAACATCTCCATTCCCCGCAAAAGTGCCCCTCCCTCCTTAGGCAACCGCTGTTCTGATTTCTGAGATTTGCCGGTTCCAGAACGTCATCCACATGGGATCACACAGTGTATCCTCTTTTGAGTCTGACTTCTTTTGTTCATCATATTTTTGAGGTTCTTTGTGTTGCTGTGCATTTTATTATATGATCTGTGTTGGTTTTCTATTGCCCCCGTACCAAATGCCACAGACTTAGTGGCCACATAAGTGAGTTGTGTCACAGTCTCTGGGTCCGAAGTCTGGGTCAGCTTGGCTGAGGTCAGGGTGTTGGCTGGCTGGGTGGGCTCTTACAGGAAGGTCTGCAGAGAAGCGCCTTCTAGGCTCATTCACGTTGCAGGCAGGATCAGTTCTTGCAGCTGTAGTGTTGAGGGCCCTGTGTCCTCACTGACTGTCACCCAGGGGCCTCGTCAGGTTCCAGGGCCACCTACCTTCCCCTTGACGTTGCCTTCTCTCCACCAGCAAGGCAGTCAGTGATGGGGCCGGGCTTTCCCTAGTTCCACGTCGCGTGCCACATCTCTCCCGCCTTCTTCCCTGGCATCTTCCTGACTCCAGCCAGAGAGGTTTTCTGCTTGTAAGGGTCCAGTGATTAGGCTGGGCTCACCCGGATCATCCAGGATGATATCCTTGTCTAAAGGCCTATAATCTTAACTACATATACAAAGTCCCTTTTGCATTCACGGGTTCTGGGGATTGGGGCGCGGGCAGATTTGGCGGGGGTGTGTGTGTCCATTGTTTAGCCTAGCACACGCTATGAGTTAGAAATTTAACTTCTTTTCCAGATGGTCAGCCAGTTGTACCAAAGTGATTCATTCTTTTCCTATCTATTAAAAATCCGTCCCTATCACACATGGAGTTCTTTGATAGTAGTATATATTTGTTTCTGGATTTTCTATTTTGTCCCACCCATCTGCCTACTCCCATGTTAACATCATCCTTTAAAAATCAGATAAGTTTTGTAATATATTTTAAAATGTTAGAGATTTTCTCTTGATCCTTTTTTCTCTTTTTCCTGTAGAATATGTTTCTACTTGGCACATCCCTGACGGTCACACGTGATCCATTGTCAGGCTTCTGTGTGTTTCCCCAAATTGGGTACTTCACACCGTTCGATTCAGTGCCATCAGAATGGATCCTCAGGGACGAGGCTGTGTGTGTGTGTGTGTGTGTGTGTGTGTGTGTGTGTGTGTTTAGAAGATAATTCAACGTTATATCCATTTGTGTTTGAAACCAGAGCTTTCTATATTTCTTTACAAATTTTTTTTAATGTTTATTTATTTTTGAGAGAGAGCGCAAGTGGGGGAGGGGTAGAGAGAGAGGGAGACACAGAATCTGAAGCAGGTTCTAGGCTCTGAGCATTCAGCACAGAGCCTGACGCGGGGCCTGAACCCACAGACCGTGAGCTCATGACCTGAGCTGAAGTCGGACGCATAACTGACTGAGCCATCCAGGGACCCCTAGAGCTCCTATTTCTGTAACGCAAGGTTAATTTTGACTAAAAGCTTTGGAGTGGACTCTTCCTGCCCTTTAGTCCCATGGAGAGTGTCCGCCTCCTGAATGGGCCTTACACTGGTTCATTTCTCTCCATCTTGCCTGCAGCCAGCATGATGGAGTTAGTTTTTGTTAATCCCCAGCTCAAAAGCCTCTGGTGCTGTACTGTCCAGTGTGGTAGCCGTGGGTCACAGGTGGCTGTGTAAATTAAGGTTAGCGAAGCTGAAACAAAAAATTCAGTTCTTCTGTACCAGCCATATTTCAAATGCGTAATAGCCACATGTGGCTGGTGGCCACTGTCTTAGTACAAAACAGAACATTCCCATCATCACAGAAAGTTGGAGTGGACAGGGCTGCTTTCTCAATCGTATTTAAGATGAATTCTGGTATCCTTGGTCGGCCTTCATGATCCCAGATTATTTATCTCTTACAGCAATTACCAATTACTTCCCAGCCTCACTTCTGTCCCCACCCCCTGGCAGTTCTTGAACGATGAAGCTCAGGGCCTTTGCATATACTGTTCCCCTGGCGCTATTCTTCACTGGGCCAACTACTCACTTTTGGGGCTTGGCTTACATGTCACTTGCCCTCCCCACTCTAAAGTTATATTCTCATTTTATAAGCTTTCTTTTACCCTCCACTTTTCTGCTTCAGAAGAACAGTCCGTTAGCTATAATATTTGTGTGGTTATTTATTTTATGTCCATCTCTCTAACAGACAATAAACTTCTTGCAGGTGAAATAGTGGTTGCCCTTTCACCACGAAACCCCCGATGCCCAGGACAGTGCCTCACCCAGGTTAATTCCATGTAAATATTAACATTGGAGTAATCTAAAGTTCTAGATCCCCTTGAGAGGCACGAATATGTTGAGTGAGTAAGTGAAAATTTCATTAAAAGAGGCATAGCTTTAAAAGCAGTCAAGAGACCTCACATATTAGGGAGATTGTTATTTATTTACATTTAGGATGTAAATTTCACAAGGGTGGTTTGGAGCTGAACTAGTCCATTGGTTTTCGAATCACCATCCTGACTTTGGTGAACACGTAGTTGGGGGTAATTGAGGCTATCAATTAAGGTGGAAGTCATTTAAAGTTGTTGGATAAAGGGGATTGGCTGGATTAGGACAGCCCTGGGGTTTATGGCAGGCCACTGAGCTGGGCTTTGGTGGGTTGGTGCAGGCTGGTGAGACGTCTGCGGGGTGGACACGGTGATCTGGTCTTTCTTGTTCTAATTAAACACCCAGGTAGGAAAAGCTTGGGTCCAGCACCTCATACTTTTCCACAGGCCTTTTGAAAAAAATTTGGGTGAATTTCTCCAGAAAACCTCTACTCTTCCCCATCAGCATTTACAAGCCTTCCCCCGGGGGGAGGAGGGGGGGAAAGAAAAGAAAAGAGAAGAAAAGAAAAAAGAAAGAATGGCAAAGAAAACAAATTGGAATCTCCAGAATGAGTTCTGACTTTGGATTTCTATCCCAGACTGTCTGTGGCCACCTTCTCTCCTGTGGGGAGTAGGAAGGAGTCAGTTTTAAGAACTGTTCCCCCTGGCCTTGGTTCGGAACTGTCTATCCCCAGCATTCCAGGGTTCGTCTTAAATCATTGACTGTCTTTGCAGGGTTTTTTGAAAGGATTTTCATAAAAAAGAAAAAAAAAAAACCCAAGAACAAGAAAAGTGAATTTGCTATCAAGATTTCTAGTGCTCAGATGACGTATGAAGGTAAAGCCTCCCTGTGCCCATTTTAGTGGCCCCACGCCCAACCCTGTCTGAAGTTTTTGCTCTATTCCTATAAGTCAGTTACAGGGTTTCATGTGTATATAGACAACAAGTAATAAAAGCTACAACAACCTGAATCTGCTTTGTTTCAGACTTGCTGGTTTAAAAAAATCTACCGAGGGCACTTGTATTTTCTTATTTCTACTTCCTTGGGTGTAGCCAGGCAGCCCATGACACCTCCCCACAACTGGACCTTGAATCCTGATGGGGACACAGTGAAAATGACTGCCAGCCAGCACCACAGCTGTGAGACTATCTACTTTGGGCTTTCATCACACCAAAAAAAAAAAACCCTGGAAGTGAGGGCTCGGTGCCAGCCAAATCATCACATGCCTTGGGGATTGACTGGGTGCTGACCTTTGAGCCCCTGTCCTGGCCTTTCAGACTGTAGTTCAAGGTCACATCACCTAGGTGTGCACTGTAGTGCCACGACTTTCTGTGTCACTGTGGCAAGTAGCTTAACTTCTCTCTGCTGCAGTGTCCCTGTGTGTCAAATGGGGATGCAGTCATGACTCCCTCGTGGGTTTTCTTGTAAGAATGAAATGGCGTGATTGATGTCAGGCACATAGTAGGCACTTGGTACGTATTAGCCATCAACTGTATGTCATTACCATTTGTACTTAACAATTTATTCTATAAACAGACTGCCCGGTTGCTTAAAAAAAGCAGACTCAACCACCAAGCCCTCTGTGTTCTAAGGAAGAGATATAAAGCATTCTTCCCTATCATGAGACCGTGGCTGCTAACAAATCCTAATAAGAAGCCAAAAGCCGGGGCGGGGCGCCTGGGTGGCTCTGCCGGTCAAGCATCTGACTCTCAGTTTCAGCTCAGGTCATGATCTCGCTGTTTCGTGAGTTCGAGCCCTGCCTTGGGCTCTGCGCTGACCGTGCGGAGGCTGCTTGGGATTCTGTCTCTCTCTCCCGCTCTCTCTGCCCCTCCCCCACTCACGCTGTCTCGATCTGTCTCAAAATAAATAAATAAAAACTTAAAAAAAAAAAAAAGAGGCAAAAAGCCTTCTGTGTGGCTGGCAATCCCCCTATTTCCTGTGACATCATTTTACCGAGAAAAAGCAGAAACAAGAGAAGGAATACATTTGACGTTTGCTCACCTAACATTAAAAGCTCACTGTTGGTGGAAACAACCCGAAAATTCTGACATGAATTGTTTTTATTGTATTTGTAAATAAAGTGGAAATATTTTGTGTTTGAATTCTTCAATTAAGCCCTTAAAGAGTCTCATTTTAATAACATTTATATTCTGATTATTAATGTACATTGTAGAGCAGCTGGGAATTCAGAAAAGTACAAGAAGGAAAATTAAAACCCTGCCTAATCTCAATGGTGTTTCATTTTGGCATATTTTCTTTTTAAAAAAATTTTTTTTTACATTGATTTATTTTTGAGAAACAGAATGAGACAAAACGTGAGCGGGGGAGGGGCAGAGAGATAAGGAGACACAGAATCTGAAGCAGCCTCCAGGCTCTGAGCAAGCGGTCAGCACAGAGCCTGATGCGGGGCTTGAACTCACAAACTATGAGATCATGACCTGAGCCGAAGTTGGACGCTCAACCGACTGAGCCACCCAGGCGCCCCTTGGCATATTTTCAATACATTATATGTGTTAAAAATTCAATTTGGGATTATACACCTATTTATGTAGACTGTACTTTTCATTTACTAACATAGCCAATCATTAAATGTTCTTTTACAACATGATTTTTTAATTAATCGTGTGGTATTCTCCCATATGGATATATTTTTTTTAAATTTTTTTTAATGTTTATTTATTTTTGAGAGAGAAAGAGACAGAATGCATGTGGGTTAGGGGCAGAGAGAGAAGGAGACACAGAATCCGAAGCAGGCTCCAGGCTCCGAGCTGTCAGCGCAGAGCCTGACGTGGGGCCCAAACTCACAAACTGTGATATCATGACCTGAGCCGAAGTCAGAAGCTCAACCAACTGAGCCACCCAGGTGCACCCCCCCAATATGTGTATTCTATAACCGATTCAAATCCATTACGAGTCATAGGACATTTAGGGTCATTTCCACATTTCACTGTGGCAAACATCCGTAAGACTGAATCTGTCCGTGATGTAGTACATTTCCCCTCTAAGCGGTATATGACAGCCCCCGACATTTGGGGTCATTGTTTTAATTCTTTAAGTATTTCCCCATGATACCTTGTTGCTGTAATTCTTCATTTCTTTGCTCTCTAGTGAGAGTGATCTTTTTTATTCACTCTCCATATATTTAGAAATTACTTGTATTCCTCTGTGAATCGTGGGCTTACAGCCTTACACATTTTGGACAAATTTGTGGCCTTTTCTTGCAGTGGGGAAGTATTTTTTAAAGTTTTTATTTATTTCGAGAGAGACAGAGAGAGAAAGAAAGAGCTAGGAGTGGAGGGGCAGAGAGAGAGAATGCCAAGCTGGCTCGGTGCTCAGGTCGGAGCATGACGTGGGGCTCGATCTCACAACTGTGAGCTCATGACCTGAGCCGAAATCGGGAGTTGGACGCTTAACTGACTGAGGCACTCGGGTGCCCCGGGGAGTTATTTCTAAAAGAGGCATATTGGGACACCTGGCTGGCTTAGTCAGTAGAACATGCAACTCTTGATCTTGGGGTTATGGGTTCAAGCTCCTCTCTACTACCTTTGCTCAGCAAACACTTTTGGGGTCCACGGGCAGGTGAGGCTCTGGACGCTTGTCTCCGACTACACATCAGAGAGAATCAGTAACAGGCAACCTTCTGGGTTTGGCATTCCAATCTGTTACACCATGAATGTTTAAATGGCCCTCATATGCTAGTCTGTAGGGCTACAAAGAGGAGTAAGACAGAAGGTACGACCTGCAAGAAGTAATCTCGGGGACAAATACTCCGGGGATTATATTAGAGTGTTTGAGAGAGGGGAGAGGGCGGAAGAGGCAGTGGCTGTAGCCCTGTGTCCTAACCCCTCGTATATGGAGGCCTCTAGACCTTTCCCCCCTTCCAAGAGGATGGGAGGGCCGTCCACTGAGTTTCGCTGCTGCCAGTAGTCGATGCGGTGCAGTGGTCAGGAGCAGAAGCTTGGCCATCAGGTCGGAACCGGGGGCAGGTGACTTGAACCTCCAGGAGCCTCAGTTTCCGCCTCTGCACAGCGGGGACGGCGCCTCCTTACGGGGCCGTGGTGGGTGGGTAAACAAGAAGGTAACAACAGTGCCGGTTTCGGGAACAGCCGCCGCTTCTCGGGCACACACGACCTGCCAGGTGTCAGTCGTCTTGCGGGCAGAAGCAGCCTCACCACTCAGTGCCCGGCCGGCCATTAGCACAGAATAAATGGAATCCCCCCCGGGCTGCTGCCACTGAGGTCAGAAAAGAACTGGGGAAGAAACGGTCTCCTCAGGAGCCCCGTGTGGTCCCCTGGTGGTGAGGGGTGTTGTCAGGATGTGCTCGGCAGGTGGGTGGGGCCAGAGGGAACCGAGTGCAGACGTGAAGGGAGAGCGGCCGGGCCGCCAGCCTCTCCCCCCACCCCGTCTCTCTGCTCGCAGGATGGACCCCACGGCTTACGCTGAGCTGTTGAAAGAATCTGGCAACCAAGTTCTTAAGAACGGGAACTTCTCTCTGGCCATCAGAAAGTATGATGAGGCCATCCAGATTCTCCTGCAGTTATATCCGTGGGGGTAAGTGCTGGGATTTACTCCTCACCTTTCGTTTGCTTGTTTGTTTGTTTGTTTGTTTGTTTTGTAGCAAATGGAAGGAAACTCACTCTGCCGCTTATGTTTTCATTTCTTATCACGCCGCCTAGTTTCTGTTTTCTTTCTCGCCCACTTCCTATTTATCCCCCCTCTGTGCTGTGAGCTCAGAAACTGCACAGAGAATACCAAGTGCTGGAGAAATAGAAAGTGAAACATAGGACGCTGTTGGTAAGCATTGCACAATTTCCCCTTCTGTCTGGTTATGGGAATCTGAGTTCCTGGGACGATCCCAGCCCCCAGCCTCTCTCAATGGCCATCTCTCTCACTTTCTTGATCATCTGTGATGTTTACCCCCAGGCTACAGCGTGTACCCCAGGGGGACTCAGGTCCACCCCTTCCTCTGCCCCCTCGGCTTTCAGGAGACCTGTTCCCAAACATTTTTATTATCGCAGCACGCTTAACAGCTAAGAGCTGTTGTCTGTGTAGGGTGTAGCTTTCAGTAGAGCCTGTATTTGAATTTAAAACGGAGATAAGCTTAAAATACGTTTTTAAGCATCTATTGAAAAGATCAGTAATAAGCCCATTATATGTTAACGTAAGGAACACATTATAATGCAAAATAAGTATGTTTTCCAAAGCTGAAAATTTAGTGAGAAGGGTGGCTGGCCCAGTTTTCATTTTTGCAGACCTCTTTAATGTCCGTCCCAACAGAAAGCATCCGACTTCTCGTATCTGCTTCTGCTTTCATTCCACTGTGATGCCACGCGTCGTGTAGCCTCTAGAAGATTCCCCGCACACATGGGAGAGAATGTGTGAAAAAGACACATGCATGGTCCCCTGTTACCGCTGTGACTAATGACCACAATTTAGCGGCTGAAAACACCGTTTATTATCCTATAGTTCCGGCGGTCAGAAGCCGAGATGAGTCTCCCGAAGCTAAAATCGGGGTGCTGGTGGGGCTGGTCTTTTGCAGAGGAGAACCCATTTCTTGCCTCTTTCGGCTCTGGGTGGCTGCCTGCACGGCTTGGCTTGTGGTCCCTTCCTTCATCCTCAAAGCATCTCTTCCCAGCGTGCTGCCACGTCGTGTCACTCTCTCCTCTGCTACAGCCACGTCTCCCTCTGTCCCTCTCCTATAAGGACTCTTGTGGTTGTATCCTGATCGAGGATAATCTTCCCCCAAGATCTGTAAATTAATCCCATCTGCAAAGTTTCTTTGGCCAACAAGTGGTACCATTAATGGGGGACTATTGTTCAGCCTGCTATCGTTGGGAAAATATTTTGACCTTGTGGGCCACCTGAGATGGTCTTGGGGCGCACCAGACACTCCCAGACCACACTTGGGGGACCGCTGCAGTAGAGGAGGCCGAGATTGGCATTTGTGGGGTGCCTGCGGCCTAAATGTGTACTGGGAAATGCCCCGGGGTGAAATTACTGAATCCCGGCTCCCACCTCCTGCCTTCTGTCACCTTGGTGTCTACCCGGTAGCTGGATGTGGGTTGAGTGTCATTGATTTGGGCCTGTCATTCCGCCCCTCCCGGCTCAGATCAGAACGGTGTCAGAGCTGGGCCTCGAGCACAAAGCATTTGACTTTCTTAAACACGCAGTCGGGTGTAGCGGTTATGGCTGTAGACTGACCCTGCACCGTGGGGCCGCTAACGGGACCCCTGCCCGGACCCTCCCCTATTATCTCTCATAACCTTCCTGCCACTGTTCCCCCCTGCCGCTGCCGGCTGACATAGGGATTTAGGTGCGTTTGGTTTGCTGAGCAAGTGCTCTCAGGAGAAGGGGACTGAGGGAAGGAGGATGGGGCAGGGGCAGGGGCTCCGAGCAGGGATGGTGCGGCCTCTGGAGGCAGCTTCAGCCTGATCCCCTGGGGAGCTCTGGCACATGAGCTGGACTGCAGAGCCCGTCCCACTTTGGGGCCAGGGAGCTGACCTTCTGGTTCCCACGCCAGCCAACCCTCGGTTGTAGGCTGTCTGGCCCCGGGGAGTCGTCCTCAGGAGTGGGGCTTGGGCTGCCAAGCAGCATGCCGTTGACCGGGCGGAGTCAACAACAGGAACTTACTCCTCACGGTTCTGAGGCTGGTAAGTCTGAGATCAAGGTGCTGGCCAGCTCAGTTCCCGGTGAAAGCCCTCTTCCTGGTCTGCGGATGGGTACCTTCGCTCTGAATCATCATCACACGGCAGAGCAAGAGAGAGAGATTGAGAGAGAGAGAGAGAGAGAGAGAGAGAGAGAGAGAGAGAGAGAGGACGCTCTCTGGGGTCTCTTCACATAAGAGCACTAATCTTATCATGAGGGCCCCACGTCATGACCTCATCTAAACCTAATTACGTCCTGAAAGGCTCCATCTCCAAATAGCATCACACGGGGGGCCAGGGCTTCGACATATGGACGGAGAGGCACAATTTAGTCCGCAGCAGGGGCACATCTTCCCGGGGAGAGGGCAGCTCCCGTTAGGTCCAGGGCGAATCTGGAGAACAGGGCCATGGGAGCCCCTAGTGGCAGCCAGTGCTCACTGCAGCTGTGGATGGCTGCGCGGCCCAGGTTATGTGGGCGGGACACCTGCAGTCAGCCCCCGCTGATCGATCCATCACCCACCGACCGCCCCACTGCCTCTTCTGGGCACCTCTGGGGCCTCATCCCTTCAACCTAAGGGGACAGAAGCCGGAAACAAAGCACTGACGATGGGGCAGTTGCAGAGGTGATGTTTACTTTGCTTTTTATTTGTGCTTATCTGCATCACCTAACTTAAAAAAAATTTTTTTTAACACTTATTTTTGAGAGACAGAGCATGATCAGGGGAGGGGCAGAGAGAGAGGGAGACACAGAATCCAAAGCAGGCTCCGAGCTGTCGGCACAGAGCCTGATGTGGGGCTCAAACCCATGACTTGTGAGAGTATAACCTGAGCTGAAGTCGGACACTTAACTGACTGAGCCACCCCAGCGCCCCAGGACCAGTCACCATTTTCACAGAAGCTTCACCAATGGTCTCTAAAAAATGAAAAGATCCGTGGAGATCAGTCAGAGGTAGAACCAAGGTGTTGAGAACATCTGTCATGAAAAGGAGCAGAGGATTTGGGAGTGGTTGCACTTTGCCAACGCCCTGGGATTTCTGGGGGCTGGAGGGTCAGATGTGATCGGTGTAATTGGGACCTTAGCTGGTGATGGTGGCAGTCAGCCCCAGAATTGTGACCTCGAAGGTGGTTTTCTGCATTTGCAGAAAGATGGCTCGGGCTCTCCTGACCACCGGTTGGTTCTTTCTGACAGGGTTCCCCCCAGGGAGCTGGCCGTCCTGCTGTGCAACAAATCCAGTGCATTTTACAGCCTCGGGAAATGGAATGAGGCCTTTGTGGCGGCCAAGGAATGTCTCCAGTGGGATCCAACCTACGTGAAGGTACGGGGACAGCTGGGGGGCCCTGCCTCCTTCCTCCCTTCTTTTTAAAACGGAAATGTGAGGAGTGCATCTCGTTCAATCCTTTGCACTTTACACAGGTGCCCGTAGGGCGTGTGAGCCTGTCTGGAGAAGACGGGGAACGCTGAGGGCCAGGTGTGGCAATGCCCTTGCAGGTGGAGCTCGTTGTGCTCTGATGTAGTTTCACCACTACTCGTAGTCTGAAGTGTACTTTGATGTTTCCGAGTTTCATTTGAGCTAAGCTGTGCTGCAGGTGCAAGCTGGGTGGACCCACATGGCACCGATTACTTCTTATTTGCGAAGCACTTCTTACTTCGAAATCAGCTCCCTTGGAGGGATGGGGGTGGGGGGAGGTTCGAATGGCCAGCAATCCACCCCCACCCCCACCCCCCCACCAGGGGTTAACAAAGATCGGTAAATGAGTATTTAAATGAGTATTTGATTGTTTTCCGCAGCTAAAATGCTGTCAGTCTTCGAGTTCTTCCTGCCTCAGGGTGAACAAAAGGCCAGGGAGACACCAGCCCAGCTGTTGAGTAACTCTCGGTCAAGTTGGGGAGAGGACAAAAAGCAAAATCGGAGACCATAAAGGAGTTGCCATTCTGGAGCCATCTGAGGCACAGACAATTAAGTGTCACGTGAGTGATACGGACCATTTATGGCGAGGCTCCAAGGTCAGAAACACATAGGCCTTTCTCCCCGCTGCTCTGCTGTGCGGCAGACTGGTTTCAGCATGGGAGGAAATGCGTTTCCTTCCTTAAGCCTTCCTTTCCCCGACTGTGTAGGGAGTGGCTGCTTAGGTCTCAGAGTCGCTTCAAGGATTAAGGAGACCTTGGTTCGAGTCGTTGGCACTCAGGACATAGGAGTTTGTATCGTCTTCTCAGTGATCTGCATTTTGTGTAGGGAACAGTGGGAAGGGGCGAGGGGTTTTGACCTGCATGTTCTCCATCCTCGAGGGAGGGATTTGCCTATTTTACCTTCAGCCTTTCCTTAAAAAAAATTTTGTTTAAACATCTGTTCATTTTTGAGACCGAGAGAGACGGAGTGGGAGCGGGGGAGGGGCAGAGAGAGGCAGACACAGAATCCGAAGCAGGCTCCAGGCTCTGAGCCGTCAGCAGAGCCCGATGCGGGGCTCGAACTCATGAAGCGCCAGATTATGACCTGAGCTGAAATCGGATGCTTAACCGACTGAGCCACCCAGGCGCCCCTATACATTTTTAACAGAGTGGTAAAGCGTGGAGGCGGGACAGACAAAGGAGAAGGGTTTAGACTTCCGGGGCTGCAGACTGTGGGAACGCACATGCACACACGTGGGGGAAACTCATGAGAGGGGTGATAAGGGCGATCTTAGTAATGTTTAGCAGCGCTGGGCCGGCTCAGTGCCAATGTCCGTCTTCTTCATGGCCATAAAAATTCCCTGGGAGAGAAAATTTATGGCAGTCCTCATTTCGTAGACTTTCTGCTTTTACTCGGATCAGGGGAGCTCCAGGAAGGTTTCCTTCCACCTCTTTCGAATCTCAAATGCCTTGGGCTCAAGATAATCCTTAGGCCCAAGTGCCATACTTTGGGCTGGCATACTCTGAACCCCTTTCCTTTCCCCACCAAAATGAAAGATGAAAGAAACTAAAATCTGAGGAAGGGAAGGGAGCGGGGAATTCTGTATCCAGCTTACTGGGTTGGGCGAAAAAAACCCCAGACATTCTCCCAACCCTTTTTTTCTCGTTGTCATCTAATGACATTTCAAACGAACGTGAAAACAAATCAATAGTCAGAGATTTGGTGTTCAGTGGAATTTTTAAGTGCTTGCTTTTTGTGTGAACCCAGTTGGTGGACACCTTTCATTATGTTAGAATGTTGTCATGATAGATCCTGGTGTGGATTCCTTTAGAGAATCAAAGAGGGGGAAGGCACTGCCATTTTGTTCCTACTCAAGGCACACCATTTTATACAGGCAAAAGTCCGCCATTTCCCTCCAACAATCATTGTAATTTTCCTCTCCACAGAAATAAAAAATTTTTGCCTCCGGTATACAATGCCTATAACGTGGAGCTCGATATACCTCAACGCTTGTCATGACAACTTTTTTTCCAGCTGTGTACCCGTGGAAGTCGTGTTGACTTTGATTGAAAGGAGCAGGGAACAAGTTCTGTGTTTACATGACAATCTCATTCTTTTCTGGAACACTGTCGTCGGAGGATTTTTTTCATTCTCTTCTTGCCAGGGCTGTGATTTGTTGCGTGAATAAGCCACACATGTACTTGGAAGCGGGCCCGCTTCCTTCGCTCTGTCCTATGTTAGATGCAGTAGAAGTCATGCATTTGGAAATGATTGTTTTCTTGGCAGTTAAAAAATGACAGGAAAACTGTGGCACAGAACGTAACGTGGAAATCCTGTAGCCAGTGCTTGTTAGAAATCTGTGTTGACACAGAAGTGAAACCTCTCCAGCTCATTTCCCCATGTCATCAATCTTGCCTTTCCTTTTAGCAGCTGGTTCGAGGGATGGGTGAGTTATGGGTTTGCTTTTCTTCTGTCCCAGGGATACTACCGGGCTGGTTACTCCTTGCTGAGGTTGCTTCAGCCTTACGAAGCTGCTCGAATGTTTTTCGAGGGTCTGCGACTTCTCCAGGGCAGCCCGGACCAGATCCAGATTGCTGATTTCCTTGTGGGAGTCTTTACCACTATGGGCAGTAAGTTGGAACCGCGGGAAATCTGCCTTTCTTCCTTCCTTCCCCTTCCTTCCTTCCTTCCTCCCTCCCTCCCTTCCTCCCTCCCTCCCTTCCTTCTTTCCTTCCTTTCTTCCTCCCCTTTTCCCTTCCTTCCTTCCTCCCTCCCTCCCTTCCTTCCTCCCTCCCTTCCTTCCTTCCTTCTGTCTTTCTTTCTTTCTTTCTTTCTTTCTTTCTTTCTTTCTTTCTCCTCTCTTCTTTCTTTCTTTCTTTCTTTCTTTCTTTCTTTCTTTCTTTCTTTCTTCTTTCTATGTCCTTGTTATTTTATTTGAATGGCTCCTGGAGAGATAATTCCAGGGGGTTTCTTTGTGGCTGATGTATGCAGTTTGAATGAAACTGATTTTCACATTAGAAAGCATTTTGGAAGTTGGGGTGGCTCAGGTTCTTGTAAAAACACCGAAATCATTTTGCAGAAATCACTTAGAGCTCCGCCACTCTTGTTTCAGAGTTCAGTTTTCTGTGTTGCTACTGAGAGATCTTTCCCTATTCATACTACTCGTTTTACGTGAGTTGTGCTCTTTCCTATGATTTTTGCATGGATTTATCCCATACGTGGAGGCAATATTTTTGTTCGCTGTCTGAATAGCCTGGAAGGGCTGATGGAGGGTCCCGCGGAAGCTGCCGCGGTGCCTGGCGTCTCGGCCGCTATGGTCAGTGACGCACGGGGGCTTTCTGCGTCACTGCCTTGAGTTATTACTCTAATGACCTGGCCTGTGAGCCGGCTTTGTCAGTGGCCTGGATTAGACAAAGACAGAAAGCCGTAACACAATGTAATGTACTCCCTGCCAGTGACCACGGAACTCTTTCTGTGTTTATCTTGGCGCAGTCTAAAAGTTCTGCCAATGACCAGCCCATTGTTTTATATATTGTGTTTGATCACATTTAAGATTGTACCCATTTAAGATGTGCCACTGAAACAAATGCTTTGCCACTAAGAGACAAACTCAATCGTCACACACGTCCCGATTCTAGAGATGTTAGGATGTGAAACATGGCACCTGTTAGAACTGTGGGCAAATGGTCTTCGGCTTTCAGAGGCGGGGAAATAAATTCAACTGTGACAGAGCCACCTGTTCCCACTGGGAGTGTGGGAAAGCAACTTGTGTGGTCTGTGGCCAGCATGCCACAGATTTTGGCAAGTTTGGCACAGATGGAGGGTGAGAGCCGCGTCAGGCAGTGAGTGGGGGGTGGTTGGAGGTAGACACAGCCACGTCCCCCCAGCAGAGAAATGGAAGATGCCCAGATGAGTGCTGATGGGTCACAGCTTTCCAGGCACCCTTTCACTGCCGTGACGGAGCCTGTGTCCCATTCCTCTGAACCTGATGGCTTGGCCATTCCCCTTCGATCCCTCATGTCTTTTCTGCATCTTTGTGAAGTCACCGTTCGTTCTTGGCGACGGCTCCCCTAAGAAATCTGGACGGTTTCCATTCTGCTCCCATCCTGAGAGCGGCACGTCGTAGGACTCCGTAGGGCAACTCATCCCAGACTTTTATACCAAACGACTCCTGTTTGGAGGGTGAATGGATGCCCACGGCCCGATTTCTAAAATTTGAAAAATATGCTTATGGAAATTTTGCATCCTTTTGTGCAACATCTATTTATTTTGATAGTTCCCTGTCTGTGGAAATTGATAATCCTGGAGGAGGTGCCATGCTATGGCACCTGCCTCGTCCCCTTGGATGATCTCACCCATGGGTTTGAGAAATGTGGCTTTTGGAGGATCATGAGATGCATTGGGCCACTAGGTTAGAAGAATGTGTGTTGAATAAGAGAGTTGGTGGATCTGGGTTCCCATCTCCGTTTTTGTCGTTAACTGGTTGCGTGATATGCCATGAAGCCTGGCCTCGTTTGTCTCCGTTTCTCATTGGTTGGGTGAGGATAATATTTGTCACATCTTTCTTTCTTCTTCTTTTTTTTTTTTTTAATAATTTCTTTATTTTTTTTAATTTACATCCAAGTTAGTTAGCATCTAGTGCAACAATGATTTCGGGAGTATATTCCTTAATGCCCCTGACGCATTGAGCCCATTCCCCCTCCCACCACCCCTCCAGCAACCCTCTGTTTGTTCTCCATATTGAAGAGTCGCTTATGTTTTGTCCCCCTCCCTGTTATATTAGTTTTGCTTCCCTTCCCTTATGTTCATCTGTTTTGTATCTTAACATGCCTCATATGATGTCACATCTTAAGGGAAGTGAGTTTTTTTTTTTTTTTTTAACTTTTTTGAGCTTCTATTTCTTCCTCTCTAAGTGGAGATAATAGGCAGTGCCTTGTCGGTATGTTTGAGGGATTAAATATTAGCACATATCACTGGGCTTCACATATAGAAGAGCTAAGTGAGTATTAGCTCACATTATACCGCTTAACCCTTGGGGCATTGAGTTTATAGGTGAACTTAAAATGATTGCTGCTTCAGTCAATTATATAGGACTTTTACTTTGAAAGTGCCTCTCTTTCTTTTTTTTTTTTTTTAAAGTTTATTTATTTTGAGAGAGAGAGAGAGAGAGAGTGTGTGTGTGTGTGTGTATGTGTGAGCAGGGGAGGGGCAGAGAGAGAGGGGAGAGAGAATCCCAGGTAGGCTCTTCACTGTCAGAGTGGGGCTCTAACCCACAAACCAGGAGCTCATGACTTGAGCCTAAGTCAAGAGTCGGAGGCTCAACTGACCGAGCCACCCTGGTGCCCGAGAATGCCTCTCGTTCTGATATCTTTAATTTACCATTTGTTTATGTGTGGTCCTAAGTGGAGGACCTTTTCCCAAATGTTCTAGACTCTGCCTGGGTTAAAATTTCTAAACTATGGAACTTTCTTTCAGGCGACCCCATTGTTTTGCAAAGTTTCTTGCCCTGTTTCGATCATATTTTTACTACTGGATTCTCAACAGAAGTGTGGCAATCTGTAATAGAAAAGTTGGCAAAGAAAGGATTATGGCACGTAAGTAAAAGGAGATGACTCTCTTGTGGGAAAAGCACATTCTCGATCAGAGTCTTTCTGCTGGCACTGGGGAGGGGGATTGTAATTTATTATTTGTTTATCTTGATGCCAAAATAACTTTTTAACTGACACATCATTAAAAATGGAAAGTCACTGAGGTATATTAATTAGCCAGTTTTTTTTTAAGATAGGAAACGTATTCAGAACACCTATAATAATATTAGCTAACATGTATCACCCTCTCTCCTTGCCCTATGTCTCCATGGTCATCCCAGAAGCGTAAAGTCCAGATGCCAATGGTAATATGGAATGAGGAAAATAAATTTTGGAATGTTCATCTTCATATAATCTTTTTTTAATGTTTACTTATTCATTTTGAGAGAGAGAGAGGGGGAGAGCACGCGAGCAGGGGAAGGGCAGCAAAGGAGGGAGAGAGAGAGAATCCCACACAGACTCCACGCTATGACTCCCTCCCGATGTGGGGCTCGAACTCACAAACCGTGAGCTCATGACCTGGGCCAGAATCAAGAATCGGACACTTAAGCAACCGAGCCACCCAGGCGCCCTCATGCAATCTCTTCTATATTGCATTTGCTAGTGTGGGCTCAGGAGACCTGCCTGTGCTGCCCCCAGTGCTTCTGTGTAGGCTTAAGGGACCGCTGCCCGCAGGTAGCAGTGAGGTTGCAGGAGCTGGCCCGAGGCGGGGAATCCGTGGAAGGGATTCCCGGTGCCCAGTGCACCCGCAGCCTGGGCTCTGGTGTGACACAGATGCCTCCTCGAATCGTCATCTTCCACTTTCTGTTTTGGACCAAT
The DNA here is from genome assembly GCF_022079265.1 of Lynx rufus. Taxonomy (NCBI): domain Eukaryota; kingdom Metazoa; phylum Chordata; class Mammalia; order Carnivora; family Felidae; genus Lynx; species Lynx rufus. The sequence goes on along the minus strand of NW_025814867.1, from coordinate 5,100,738 downwards.
TATTTCCCCTCTGGGTCTCATTTCCACGTTTGTAAGTTTCAGGCTATAAACTTACTCCCTCGGGGCTTTGGTGAAGTTTAGAAATACCGGAGCAAGAACGCCTAATAATAGTATTAGCTAATGCTTGTCAGGGGCTTACGATGTGCCAGGCACTGAGCTAATGGAGCTTCATGGTAGCTGGCTGTGCTACGTGCCCAGTGCATAGTTGTCATTGATGGTGGCCTCTCCGTGCTCGTGAAAAGAGCCGGCCGAGGATGGGAGTTAGGTCAGGAAGGGCCTGCTGCGCTTTCTAAAGCCTGGCAGTCCAGAAAAGTCACTAAAAGCCAGGGCAAGCCGTAAGGACTCTAGGGCCAGGCAGGGCGAATGACTTTAGAAGACAGAATTCTTCAATTTTTAGAAAGCTCATGGATTCCACCGGAAATCTAATGAAATCTATGGCGTTCTAATTTTATACACACACAGTTATGGCTATAGTTTCAGGGGGTTCATGGGACATCCCCTAAAATCCAGCCACGAGTTCCCTGAAACTCAGTCCCATATTCCAAGGTCTTGAGAAAGCAGGTAGGTAGGGAAGGGAAGGCCCAAGAAGGCAGCCCAAGGGGCAGGTGCACTTGGTCCAATACTCCAGCAGTGGGGCCCAGGTCATTTTCACATATTGGAAACAGAGACCAAAAAAAAAAAAAAAAAAAAAAAAAGCCGGGTCAGCAATCAGGATTGTTAGAACCCTGAGTATGTCATCTGAGATTGGGGCCTGTGTGTTCAGGGTGAGCAGTAAAGAGAGGGCAGCAGGCTGAAGGAATCTGCAAACAAGATGTGGCCGTAGGCTCAGTCGCTGCGGTCCCCATGTCCACTGGGCATACACGAGGGAGACTGATGCGGAGCCCGGGCCCCAGTCACGGCCATACCAGAACCTGGAGCCCTCAGACCTGTTGGCACACCTAGATGATCTCAGGAGGGACCTCCCTGTGTGACCTAGGACAAATTGCTTAACCTTTCTGAGGGATTCAGTTTCTTCATTGACTCTAGATTGGGTCAGTGGTTCAACACCTGGCTCTCTGCGAGAAAAAGGCCTGATTTGTAGTGTTTGTCAATTTTCGTAGCATCAGTACTCCAGCCATGGCCAACCTGAAGCCACGAACGGGGCTACCGGGTGTGGAATTGGGGAGAGATGTGCAGCCGGCTGTCACTCGCTGATAGGGACCTTTCCAGCACACTCTGCTTGCCGGGGTCTAACGGACCCCAAACACTTGGGGCTTATGAAACACCCGTGTGCTACAGAATTAATTGGGATGAGATGCTTGTAAAGGATGGGATTCGTCTGCTTGCTCAGCTTTAAGAATTTTGCAGAGAATCACTTTTTTACCCACTCTGCCCTCGGCAATGCTGCTTAACGTCAGCTGCCCCCGTCTGCAGCAGGCTTCGAGGAAATGTGGAGAGAGCTTAGCTGTCAGCAGGAGCAGGACATCGGCCGGACGGAAGGACTTCGATTATCATGGCTCAGGCTCTAAAGCTTGGCACGTAACTTAAAAAGAGCGACGGGTTTGGGGCGCCTGGGTGGCTCAACTGGTTAAGCATCTGACTTCAGCTCAGGTCATGATCTCGCGGTTTGTGAGTTCGAGCCTCGCATCAGGCTGTCTGCTGTCATCACAGAGCGTGCTTCATATCCTCTGTCCCCATCTCTCTCTGCCCCTCCCCCGGCTTGTGCTCGCTCTGTCTCTCTCTCAAAAACAAATAAACATTTAAAAAAAAGAGAGAGAGAGAGAGAGAGAGAGAGAGAGAGATAGGGCTGGAGGGTATTTTGTTTTGGTTTTTGCTTGTTTGTTTTCACCCCGAAGGTAACGTTTGTTCCAATAACCTACGTGGAGAGCATTATTATTCCAGGTTTTTCTCTTTCTCCCTTCTCACCAGTCGTTCCTACTTCTGTCAGCGAGAAAGGACCGGCTACCCCGAAATATCCATGTCCCAGAGTTATCACTGAAGAGTCTCTTTGAGGTGAGGTGGCTTCTTGAAACATACGGTTTTAAGTCAGGCCACTTGGGGCTTGTATTTGGGACCTCTGCTTGTATAAGGGGACTTCAGCTGCCTCACTGCATATCGGTTGTTTATGATGATCTCAGGCGTGGGCCACAGCGAATCTAGGTTTTGCTGATCCCAAATTTTATGAGTGAAGGGGTTTGACGTTTAATATTGATGTAGTGACTTCCATGATTCTTCCTTTGTGTTTTTCTTCCCCCCCAGAAATATGTCTTCATTGGGCTTTACGAGAATATGGAACAGGTGCCCAAGCTAGTGCAGTGGCTCGTCTCCATTGGTGCGAGTATTGAGACGATAGGACCATACCCTCTTCATGCCCTCATGCGGCTCTGTATCCAAGCAAGTGAGTGTTCTTCTGGTTCACCCCGCCCCAGCCGCCCTCCCGGCTCTGAGCTCCGAGCTCTGCTGAATTTAGCCGCTTGAATTTAGCCGCCAGAATTGAGCCACTTGAAGGTGGAATGTTCAAACGATTTGAATACTCAAACGGTTTGATTATTCAGATGAATAAAGGCAGCTGGGAGATAGCATTGTTTGGTTTTGGTTTTGGTTTTGGTTTTAAAACGTTTTATTTTTTTATTTTACAGAGAGAGAGGGTGCGAGCAGGGGGAGAGGGGCAGAGGGAGAGACAGAGAGAGGGAGAGAGAGAATGCCAAGCAAGTTCCAGGCTGTGAGTGCAGAGTCTGATGCGGGGCCGAACTCACAAGCCGTGAGATCGTGACCTGAGCCGAAGTCAAACGCTCAACTGACTGAGCCACCCGGGCTCCCCAGACAGCCTTGTTTTTATTTCGCCCGGGACCTAGTAGCTACAGGGGCCCAAGCTGAAAGGATTCTGTGTTCCTAGACAGATCCTGGCAGCACAGGGGCACTGAGACCCGAGGAGGGACCTTGGGACAGACAGCCTTTGCTGGGCGGAGCTCCCCGAGCCGCGGAAGGCGCGTGTGGTCCCTTGTTCGGGTTCATTTTCTCTCTAGCCGGAGAGTCGACTGCTTCAACACTCTTCAACACTGGCTGTTGTTGATAGTGCCTGCTGTGGTTCTTTTAAAGGACTCCGATTTTCATAGAATTCTTTTTTTTTTTTTAAGTCTTCACCACTCGGCTATAGGAGTTCAATTTGAAAATATTTAAATTTTATCATTCACACACACACGCACACACGCACGCACACACAAGATAAAAGCTTGTTTTTCTTTTCCAAGCATGTACGGCACCAGAGTTAGACATTTACCCGTACTGTTTTAGAGCCAGAAGACGCAAGAGAATTGTCCAGACAGTCTTCCTCTTCTAGGCTGGATTGCCTTCCTGGGAATGAAGGAGTGAGGGGGGTGGGCAGGGCCTTCAAGACCTGGGCCCCCACTTTCCTTTAACCAGATTTCCATTTCATGTACTGTGGAGTCCATGAAATGGTTTATTCTTACGCAGGGACTGTGGATCAAACATTTAAAAATTTTTTTTTCAACGTTTTATTTATTTTTGGGACAGAGAGAGACAGAGCATGAATGGGGGAGGGGCAGAGAGAGAGGGAGACACAGAATCGGAAACAGGCTCCAGGCTCCGAGCCATCAGCCCAGAGCCCGACGCGGGGCTCGAACTCCCGGACCGCGAGATCGTGACCCGGCTGAAGTCGGACGCTTAACCGACTGCGCCACCCAGGCGCCCCTAAACATTTAAAAGTAAAGTCTGACTGAAAGCAATTTGGTCCAATCCTCCCAGTTTTTTTAATTTTTATTTTTGATTTTTGAAGGGCAGAGTGGGAGAGAGAGAGAATCTTGAGCAGGTTCCACGCTCCGTGTGGAGTCCAGTTCTGGGCTCGATCCCACGACCGTGGGATCACGACCTGAGCTGAAATCAAACGTCAGACGCTCGACCGACGGAGCCAACCGGGCGCCCCCAATCCTCCCAGTTTTAAACTAGGAATCTGGAACCCAGAGAAGTGTGCCTCTGGTTGTGAAAGTCATGATTCCCCACTGTGTCTGCTCCTTATGTTAGCTCCCATGGGTACAGGCACGTGTCAAGACGATCAAGTGTTCAAGGTTTTCCCTGATTTGTTTCTCAGAGGAAAACTCTGATGTGGTGACAAACCGTGTTCAAAGAGTTGGCAGAAGTGTGTGGCTTTCCTTGATCCCAGGAGCTCAAGGAAGGAACTTGGGAAAATAACTTTTAACTACATGTCCTATCGGGGCTCCTGGGTGGCTCAGTCAGTTGAGCGTCCGACTCTTGACTTCAGCTCAGGTTATGATCTCACAGTCATGGGATCAAGCCCCGCACCGGGCGCCCAGCTGAGCGCGGAGCCTGCTTGAGATTCTCTCCCTCTCTTTCTGCCCCTCCCCTGCTTGCATGTGCGCTCACGTACGTGCACTCTCTCTCGAAATAAGTAAACATTAAAAAATATTAACAGTCTTGATGAACAGTGTTATTAACAGTATTGAATAGGGTAACCTTTTCGGATACTGACCTGCTTTCTGACACGGGCACTGTTGCCCTGCCTGGAGCCTCTTTACGACTAGTGCCCCCATCCCCACCTGCTGTTCCACAACTGCCTCCTTGGCCAGAGAGCTGCTCTTGGCCAATCAGCCCCCCATTCTCTGGAGGCGCTCCCCCCCCCACCACACCCCCTCCCTAGAGGTGCTCTGGAGCTCTTGACTGACTGACACAAAGGTTAGCCCCTGCCTCCTCGTGGGTCAACACCGTGGTGCAGCTCACGCTGCAGAGCTCCCTGTGGGGTCAGGCTGAGGCCGACTCAGGGGAGACCACATCTCTGCTCGCCTCCTTCGCCTGCCCCGCCCTGCGTCCCTCACGCTCTTTCTCCTGAGCTCCCCGTCAACAACTCACACGTACAAGAACCCTGGTCTCGGGCTCTGCTGCTCGGAAATCTGGCTGAAGTTAGAACTCATCCTTTTAGTTTACAGACTCTGTGTCTCCCACTCTCGCGGTGAGTGGCACACATGTGTCGGAGTCCCCATTTGGCTCCCTCAGGACAGTACGTGTCGATGTGCTTTCAGATTGATTTTCTGTGTGTGGAAAATAACATCAGGAACTCATTTTAATTCCCTTCAGAGGAAAACCATCTTTTCAGGTGGTTGATGGACCACAAGCCCGAGTGGAAAGGCCGCATCAACCAGAAGGACGAGGATGGTTGCACCGTTCTCCACGTCGTTGCCGCGGCTCACTACCCAGGATACCTCATCAAACGTAAGTGGCGACACCAGGCTGGAGGGGGTGCTGTGGGCTGGATGACCTCAGGCATTAGAGAGCCTGACCACACGTTTTTACCCTTTTCCTCCTGGGACGGGCTCAAGAGGGCTAAACCTTATGTCGACCTAAGCATGACTGGGAGGGCAGGCTATATGCAGGAAAGATGCGGGTCAAGGGAAGGAAGATTGGCTGGGGTCCCCATGCTCTTTCGGCTTCAATGGCTTCTGTGGGGTTGAATGTCTCCGGGATATGGGCTTCTGGCTGCCCTGCTCCTTCCCTCATCACACAGTTACTATAAGCGCTTTATTTTATGCCAAATCTACGCTAACGAGCCAGACCACAGAAGTGGTCCTGCTTTCTGGCCACTTAGAATCGAACGCGGGGATTGCATCCTCTATACCTGCCAAGGCCGGACAGGCCACGAGGAAGAGTGAGGCTGGTGCATGCAAGGATGAAGTTGGTTCTTTTTTTTTTTTTTAATGTACTTTTTTAATGTTTATTTATTTTTGAGACAGAGAGAGACAGAGCATGAGCGAGGGGGAGGCGGGGTAGAGAGAGACACACACACAGAATCCGAAACAGGCTCCAGTCTCTGAGCTGTCAGCACAGAGCCCAATGCGGGACTCGAACCCATGAACAGTGAGATCATGACCTGAGCCGAAGTCGGACGCTCAACCGACTGAGCCACCCAGGTGCCCCCTGGAAAGATGGACTTTTAAAAAATTAGACAACTCAAGATTATAAAATGTCTGCTCAAAATTAAACATGCCTGTGGACTAGACGCAGCTCTGGTTGGGGACGTCCCGGGCACTTGTAGTCTTTTTTCCTCAACGTGTCCCAGGGAAGCCCAGCGAGGATTGTTTCTCTGATGTCATCCCCACGGAACTGCGTCCCAGGAACCCACATCTGGGGAAACGGAGAAAGGGTGTGCTACAGATACTGTTTGGAGCTTTATTGAAATATAATTCAGATGCCATATAATTCACCTGTTTCAAGGGTCCGATTCCCTGTTTTTAGCACATTCACGGTGTTATGCAACCATCACCACGATCAGTTATAAAACATTCTCATCGTCTCCAAGAGAAACCGCGGATCCATCAGCAGTCATTTCCCATTTCTCCCTACCTCTCCAGCCCTAAGCAACCACTAACCTACTTTCTGTGCCCGTAGACTTCCCTCTTCTGGAAATATCATACAAATGGAATCATACAGTCTCGTGACTGGCTTCTGTCCCTGAGCATGCTCTCGACGTTCACCTTGTAGCATGTATCAGGACCTCATTCTTTATTATTGCCAAATAATATCCCGTTGTGTAGGTAAACCACATCTTATTTACCCATTCATCAGTGGATGGGCCCGTGTCTTGTCTCCACCCTTCGGCTATTACGAATAATGCTGCTATGAACGTTTGTGTATGTGTTTTTGTGTTGGAATATATTTCCATTTTTCTTAGGTAGATACCTAGGAGTGGTATTGCCGGATCATACGGTAACCACGTTGAATCCCTTCAGGGACTGCCAGACTGTTTTCCAAAGTGGCTACACCATTTTATACTTCCCACCAGTAACGCACAAAAGTTCTAATTTTTCTAAATCCTTGCCGGCACTTGTTACTGTCTTTTTTGGTGTCCTGTGTATTTTACTACCTTCTTCTCTTGTCCAGATACAGTCCTACGCTTCCCCAGCCTCCCTTTCTCTTCTCTTTGTCTCTCTGCAGAAGGGGATCCCTCCCCTCTGTTCCTCTGCCGCCCATTGTATCTCTCCCAGTTTGCAGTCACGCACCTATGGCCCACCAGTTTGTCCTGGTAGGTCCCTGGAGGCATCTCTGTCACGTTGCTACCCGGGGTCTTGCAGTTCAAAGTCCTTTGGACTCAACACTGCTGTGTTCGAGAGACGAGGGAACTTCGGATCCCCCTACTTCTCCGCCATGTAGGATCGCTGCCTATTTTAGTACCTTCTTAAAGGCAATGGTATCCTGGCAAATGTGTGACAAGTGGGTTCTTCAGAAGGAAAAGCCCTGAATTGTGGTGTTTGCCAATTTTCTTGGTGTAAATACACCAAGACTTGGTGCCCCGAGTTTTGTTTTTAATGTAACCTATTTATCGTAAGTTTAAATGGCTATGTTGATCAACCATCTTGTAGCATTTCTAGACATTCGACTACTGGCCCTTGTGGACTAGGGTGATCTGGTTCCAGCTAATGATAATTACCCTGGTAATTTATGGTTAACGTCTGTGTCTCCAATCACTGTGCTCTCCTTACACATCCCTACTCTGAAAATGCCCCCCCCCCCGAAGTATTTCCAGACAGGACTTTGCAGTTTGCAAAGAAACGCAGCTCCAAGTCTCCTGAAATCCAGGTGGTTTGCACAGTGTGGGGTATTTTACATGCATGGAGCGCCTCGGGTGCCAACTCTCTGCATTGATAACTTGGCAAGCATTTCCTTTCCTGGGGCTTATACAAGGACTGTCCAATACAAGCATAATGAGAGCCACATATAATTTTAAATTTTCTGGTCGTCATATGAAAAAGTAAAGGCAAAATAAGTGAAACTAATTTTCGTCATGTATGTTATTTAACCCATCTATCCGATGTGCGTTATCCAATAGATGTTACTTAGCCCTTCCAATCTATGTTTATACATATTTAGCCTATGTATTTAGCCAATATATATAGCCTATATATATATAGGCCAGTATACTTAGCCTATCCAATAGATGTTATTTAGCCCATCCAATATATGTTTATATATATTTAGCCTATGTATTTAGCCAATATATATAGCCTATATATATATAGGGCAGTATACTTAGCCTATCCAATAGATGTTACTTAGCCCATCCAATCTATGTTTATACATATTTAGCCTATGTATTTAGCCAATATATATAGCCTATATATATATAGGCCAGTATACTTAGCCTATCCAATAGATGTTATTTAGCCCATCCAATATATGTTTATATATATTTAGCCTATGTATTTAGCCAATATATATAGCCTATATATATATATAAGCCAGTATACTTAGCCTATCCAATAGATGTTATTTAGCCCATCCAATATATGTTTATATATATTTAGCCTATGTATTTAGCCAATATATATAGCCTATATATATATATAAGCCAGTATACTTAGCCTATCCAATAGATGTTATTTAGCCCATCCAATATATGTTTATATATATTTAGCCTATGTATTTAGCCAATATATATAGCCTATATATATATATAAGCCAGTATACTTAGCCTATCCAATAGATGTTATTTAGCCCATCCAATATATGTTTATATATATTTAGCCTATGTATTTAGCCAATATATATAGCCTATATATATATATAAGCCAGTATACTTAGCCTATCCAATAGATGTTATTTAGCCCATCCAATATATGTTTATATATATTTAGCCTATGTATTTAGACAATATATATAGCCTATATATATATATAGGCCAGTATACTTAGCCTATCCAATAGATGTTACTTAGTCCTTCCAATCTATGTTTATACATATTTAGCCTATGTATTTAGCCAATATATATAGCCTATATATATATATAAGCCAGTATACTTAGCCTATCCAGTAGATGTTATTTAGCCCATCCAATATATGTTTATATATATTTAGCCTATGTATTTAGCCAATATATATAGCCTATATATATATAGGCCAGTATACTTAGCCTATCCAGTATATGTTATTTAGCGCATCTATCCAGCATATGATCGCTCACATCTCAGTGCAGACTAGCCTCGTCTCAAGTGCTCAGTAGCCATCTGTGCCTCACGGCTGCCATATGGAACGGCACAACTTTATACTGTTTCTTACAAAGGCAGAGACCTTCCGGACTTTCTGCAACACGGGAGAATAAGCCCGTGAAGTAAAGAGAGGCTCCTTTCTCCTTGCAGGTGTAAACGTGGGCTGTCCCCCGGGCATCGCCAAATGAGGCTTCACTACTCTTGCAGGATTGCTTCTCTTTTTTCATCAAAGAAGCTTTTTTTTTTTAAGTCTTCAGTTTCAACTAATTTTAGACATACAGAAAAGAGGCAAAAATAGTTCAGAGAGTTTCTGTATACCCTCCCCCAGCTTCCCTTAATCTTAGCATGTCACGTGTCAGAGTTTGATCATCAAAATCAAGAAGTTAATTTTGACAGAATGCTATCGACATACGCAGACGTCATGCAAATTTCACCCCTGTTTTCATGAATGACCTTTTTCCGTTCGGAGACCTGTACCTCACTTCCTTGTCGGGGCTCCCTAGTATCCTCCAGTCTTTGACAGTTCCTCGGGCTTCTGTTACCTTGACCCTTTTGAGGAGTACTGGTCAGTCGTTTTGTAGATGGTCTATCAGTTTGAGTTTGTTTGATGCTTTCTCATCATTGGAATAAAGTCAGGCATTTTTGGTAAGAATTCTACAGAAATAATTTTGTGTTCTTCTCAGCATTATATCCAGGAGTTCGTGATGGCAATATGTCCTGTGACGTTAGCCTTGATTGGCTGGTTAAGTTGTGATCTGTGGGACTTCTCCATTGTGAAGTTACCATCTTTCCTTTCACAGTTGTTAAATACCTTGTAGGAGATAATGTGAACTCTCCAAATACCATCTATGCAAATACTGTTTCCCTTTAAACTTTTGCACACTAATTTTAGTATCCATTGGTGGATCTTATCAGCACCAACTATTACTGTGACCTTTGGTTAATGTTGATTTTTAATTTTCTTCTTTTCTTCTACATTACTTGGGATTGTGTTGCAATGAAGAGCTATCCCTTCGATATATGTATGTATGTATGTGTATTTTAATATTGACTCATGGATATTTATTCTATGGGATAAAATCTAATACTATCATTATTTATTTTGTTGCCCAAGTTGTTCCAGCTGTGGCCATGAGGCACTCTTTCCTTCAGATTGGCTTCTGTGTTGCTTTGACGAGCCCTATCATACCTCTGATTGCAGACCAACACCATGGTCATTTAGCCTTTTAAAATTTGTGACCGCTCTCTTCTACAATATATTTACTTATGTGCTCACTTTTATGAGTTTCAGACCTGCTATCCCATGCCTCTTTGAGAAACACATCCACTAACTAGATTTATGTTTGTTTTATGTTCATTTTATGTTCGTCTGTGTTCAGTTCTTTTTGTCTTCAACTTTACGGCATCCAGTCAAGATAGTAAGTTCTTTTCCTCCCCACCCTATTCACTGTAGGTATGCTGCTCATTTGTAGTACCCTGAGGATTATTTTTTCAGTGTTTGCATTTCATTTTCGGGTTCTTCTCATGTCCTGATTGGTTTTGTTTACGTTTTGGTATGTGAAAGGCACATATGTGAAACATTATTATGGTTCTAGGAGTCTGAACTTTACAAAAAGATATACTCAGAGAAGGGTCCTTTCCTCCTCCTCTCTTGACACCCTCAGTTCCCAATTCCCCCCTTCTTTCTGCCCCTCTCCCATCCGCTCCCTGTAAGCGATCAGTTTCTTTTATATCAGGCCTATTTTTTCTGGATTCCCTTTGCAGTGATGGGCAGATACACGTGTATTTTCTTACATCTCCTTTTTTACATGGAGGGTCCCCTTCTACAGACACTGTTTGGCACCTGGCTTTTTTTTTTCCATTAACAGTTATGTCCTGCAGGTCACCCCATATCATATTTAGTTCTGTTAGATATCGTCAGATTTCCATCTGGAAGGACTGTGTCAATTTGCACAACTACCTGCCATGTATGCATCTTTCCCCACAGATTCACCAACAGAATTTGTTGTCGGATTTCTAAATTTCTTCTGGTCTGAGAGGTAAAAATTGGTATCTCAAGGTTGTTTACCTTCTAATCATGTATGACTTTGGATGTTGAAAAATACATTTGAGAACCATTTATACACACACACACACACACACACACACACACATATATACACACACATACTTTTTTTTTTGGTGAGTTACATGTTCATGTCTGTTTCCCCTTTTTCCATAGAATTTTTGGTCTTTTGCCCTCAATTTTTAAGAATTCTTTGTTCATTATCTCTTTGTCTATGGTATAAGTTACGAATTTTTTTCTCCCAGTTTTTCAGTTGTCTTCTGCCTTCTTTTTTGTCATGCAAATTTGATTCTTTTTATGTAGTCAAATTTATTGATCTATTAATTTATTGCTTCTGTATTTGGCGTCAGAGTTAGAAAATCTTTACCTGCATCAAAGTTAAAGACTTCTGTTTTTTTCTAGTACCTGTATGGTCTCTTTATTTTTTTTTTAAGTTTTTTTTCTATTTATTTGAGAGAGAGAGCATGAGTGGGGGAAGGTCAGAATGAGAGGGAGAGAGAATCCACACTCTTAGCATGGAGCACAACGCGAGGCTCAATCCCACGACCATGAAATCATGACCTGAGCTGAAATCAAGAGTCAGATGCTTAACTGACTGAGCCAGCCAGGTGCCTGGTTTCCTTTTTGACATTTAGATCCTTGGTCCATTGGAGTTTCATGCAAAGATCTAATTTTACCATTTTCCAGATGTCCACTTATTTGTCTCAGCATTATTTACTTATTTTATTTATTTTTCAGCATCATTTATTTTTAAAGTGTGCAAGACCTCAGGGATTTGAGATGCCACTAATTCTGAACTTTCTCTCCTGGTCTACTAGGCTCTTTGCCTGTTCATAGAGGCTTCTTTGAATCACCTTTCCAAAACTGGTTTAAAAATTAAAAGTACACTTCACACCAAGATGGCTGAGATACAAAAAGATGACAGGAACTTATTGACGAGGATGTGGAAAAATTGGGAATAAAAAATGGCGCACCTGCTTTGCAAAAAAGTCTGGCAGTACTCACCTCACCATATGATCTGGCAATGTTACCCCTAGGTATATGCCTCATGGAAATGAAAACGTATTCCAACAAAAACTTGCCCGTGAAGGTTTATAGCAGCCTTATGGGATAAGAGCCAAAATAGTGCAGGCAGCCCAAATCTCCATCAATTGCTGAATGGACAAAAAAAGGCAGTACATCCATACAATGCAATATTATTCAGCCATAAAAAAGAAGGAAATATTGATACATGCTACAACATGGATGAACCTTGAAACATTATGCTGAGTTCGAGCCCCGCATCGGGCTCTGGGCTGACAGCTCAGAGCCTGGAGCCTGTTTCAGATTCTGTCTCCCTCTCTCTCTGCCCCTCCCCCTCTCATGCTCTGTCTCTCTCTGTCTCAGAAAGAAATAAACATTAAAAAAAAAAAAAGAAACATTATGCTGAGTAAAAGAAACCAGACACAAAAGACCACATACTGCACGATCGCATTTATATGAAATGTCTGGAATAAGGAAATCCCTAGAGACAGAATCAGATTCCACATTGCCCCTGGGGGTGGGACAGGGGAAATATGGAGTGACTGCTAATGCATATAAGGTTTCTTTTTGGGGGGATGAAATGTTTTGGAACTGGATAGTGGTGATGGTTACGCAACTTCATAAATACACAGAAACCCACTAAATTGTACGCTTTAAAAAGGATGAATTTTATGGTATGTTCAATCAAAAAATATTTTAATGGGCACACGGGTGGCTCAGTCGGTTGGGCGGCCGACTTCGGCTCAGGTCATGATCTCACGGTTCGTGAGTTCGAGCCCTGCACCGCACTCTGTGCGGATAGCTCAGAGCCTGGAGCCTGCTTCAGATTCTGTGTCTCTCTGCCTCTCTCCCACTCACACTCTGTCTCTCTTTCAAGAATAAATAAACATTTAAAAAAATTTAAAAAATATTTTAAAAGCAAAAAAGAAAATTGAAAAGCATGCTCTTGGTTAAAAAAAAATCCAAACATTTAAAAAAGATACGTGATCAAAAGTAAATTCTCTTTCACAGAGTCAGCTACCAAGCATTTTTTTCGTGAGTCTTGCCGGGATATATACATGTGTGTACCCGTGTGTGCATGTGCGTGTGTGTGTGTGTATCCAATTTTTATTTTCCTGCTTTAAATATGAATGTGGGCATACTCTACATTTTATTGAGTAACTTGCTTTTTCCCCGAACAATAATCTTGGCCATTTTCCCCTAATAGTAACTGCATAGCTATTTCATTTTTTTTTTATTTTTTTTTTCAACGTTTATTTATTTTTGAGACCGAGAGAGATAGAGCATGAACAGGGGAGGGGCAGAGAGAGAGGGAGACACAGAATCTGAAACAGGCTCCAGGCTCCGAGCTGTCAACACAGAGCCCGACGCGGGGCTCGAACTCACGGGCCGTGAGATCATGACCTGAGCCGAAGTCGGATGCTTAACCGACCGAGCCACCCAGGCGCCCCATCATTTTTTTTTTTTTAACAGCTCACAGTTTTTTCTGACATGGCTATACTTCACTGATAGGTGTGTAAATGGTTTTCAGTTATTTTGCTACCGAAAATAAAGCTCAGAGAATATTTTCCTACATACATCTTTGTGCACTGGTGGGAATGTATCTGTAGGATTATCTCCTAGTTGAGGGATTGTTTGTTCAAAGAATTGTACATTTTATTTATTTGGATGACTCTCATTTTATTTAAATTTTAAATAGATTACATTCACAACTCAAAAGATACAAAAAGTATTGAGAGTCTTTGTCCTTTAGCCTTAGAAACCCATGTTACCAATATCTTATGATTTTTTCCTACAAATATTCTATGAATGTATAAATAAAAACATACGTGCAACTTTAGGATGTTAGCATATTGGTATGTATCTGGCTTTTGAAAGCTATTGCTAATCTGAACCCCAGAAAGGTTGCCCCAACAGTGTATGAGTTATCTCCACTTTTAATACTTTTTTGATACATGGAGACTCAGGAGCTCTCCAGCGACTTTAATGTGGCCTGAATTCCAAATTCACCATTTAAAATAATTGCAGCATCATCGAGCCTCTGAAATCATCAGTTCTGTCGGCATTTTGGTGGGTGGCGGCTGTTACTACGGTCTTCTTGGCTCTGGATCAATGTGGTTTGGAGGCCCAGGAGTACAGTCTCAGGGAATTACCAGAGCCCGGCAGCAGCAGGACCCAAAGCCTAGAAACGGTCATCTCCTACAACTGACATCAAGCCAGGCCAGGAGTAGTTGCACTGGACTTGGTTATAAGCTGCAGACGCTCCAACTGGCTTTGGCAAGAAACGGGATTTATTGGCTCATGTGACTCAAGAGTCCAGAGTTGGGTCCAGGTACTCCAAAGGTGTTTTCACGAATCTTTCTACCTCTCAGCTCTGCTTTCTTCTGTGTTAGGTTCCTTCTTAGGCAGGCTCTCTTTCAGGTGAAGCCACCGGATATTAAGTTTATCTTATGCCTATTTGTCAATCGCAGCCAGAGAGGATACCTCCACTCAGTATTTCAGCTCAAGTCCTAGGAAGGAGTCCTGGTGACTTGACGTTGGTCACATGTCCTCCATGAACCAATCAGTAGAGCCAGAAGGATGGGATGATCTTATTGGCTAGTTCTTGGTGAAGCGTTTTCCCCGGAGCTGGGGCTGGGGCAGAGCTCCGGGATGGAATGATCTGATTGTCCAGACCCCGATCAGGTGTTTGCCCCTGGATCTGGGGCTGGGGCTGGGGTTGGTTGGGGTCGGAGCTGGGGCCCCGGCCGACGCCGGGGCTGCGGCCGTTGTGGAGGATGTCATGGTGGTAGAATGTGTGTCTGTCTGGTGTTCACTCACATCAAGTCAGGTAGGCTGGAAAAGGTGCTTCTCAAAGGAAAACTGGGCTCTTGTTATCAGGAAAAAGGGTAACGGGTGCTAGTCAAGTAAAAAAAAAAAAGCTTAGTGTGTCTTCAAATTTTGCCTCTTTATCTCCTTCAAGACTTGAAAACCTATGCACTTTACATGTTTTCATGTTGACATCTAGAATTTTTTATCTGCGAGTCAAAAATGTGTAAGAAAAGGTAATTTTCAGAATTGTGTACACAGATATTTTAAAATATACCTATTCTCTCTCTCTCTTTCATTTGCATATACTAGAATATAAGTGCTACAGCAATTTT
The DNA here is from genome assembly GCF_022079265.1 of Lynx rufus. Lineage (NCBI taxonomy): Eukaryota > Metazoa > Chordata > Mammalia > Carnivora > Felidae > Lynx > Lynx rufus. The sequence goes on along the minus strand of NW_025814867.1, from coordinate 5,085,517 downwards.
GATGTCCTCTAACATCTGTGTAAAAAATTATGGACCAGCTCTTTAGCAGCCAAAAATATCAAATTGTTCATTCATTTTTTGGGGGGATCATATCTCTCGTTTACTTTTCAGAGAGAAGTTTACCCTAATATAATTTATGCCTGAAAGTCTCATCAGCCGTCCAGTGATCTTCTTCTGGAACAAAAATACTTATATGGCTTTAGATTAAAAAAAAAAAAAATTTTTTTTCTTGTGATTTAAAACTCTAGAGTTAGTCTCTTTTCTAGATTTAATTATTACAAAATTGCTACTCCAGATATCATCAAAGCCACAGCACTCTATTAAAATCTTCTGTAACTAATTATTACAGAGAAAAATAATAATTTCGGAGGACAGGAAGAGGGGGTAGCCTGTAGGTCCTTCGAAAAGAGTCACCTGGCGGTCACCTGCTTCTCCCTTCTGTTGATACTCTGCGGGCCAGGAATTTTCACCTCCTTGGGGCAGTACACGAATTCGCGGTTAGTTCTCTAGGCTGTGTAGCAGATCCCTGTAAATGTAGTGGCTCAAAACAGCTCAGTTCTGTAGGACAGTCATCTGATATGACGTGACTGAGTTTTCTACTCGGTGTCCCCTGAGGCTGGTGTCAAGGTACTGCCGGGGCTTTGTTCTCATCTGGAATTCCGGGCCCTCTTTCGGGGTCACACGGTGGTGGCAGAAGCCGGTGCCCTGCGGTTGTAGGACTGAGGTTCTCGTTCCCTTGCTGGCTGGCAGCCAGAGGCTGCGTCAGCTTCTACAGGCCCCACACGTTCTTTGTCATGTGCACCCCCACCTCTTCAAAGCCAGCAGGGGAGAATTTCTTTTGTGCATCACACCCCTCTCGTATTTTAATTCTTTACCCTCTTCCTGACCTGTATACCTTTGACCTTTATGTGGTTCAGGCGGTTAGGTCAGGATAATCTCCATGTCTTCAGGTCAAGTGCTTTGGGGCCTTGATTACCTGTGCGAAGTCTCATCACGTTTTGACGTTTAAAAATTTTTTAAATGTTTGTTTATTTTCAAGAGAGAGACAGAGACAGAGACAGAGAGTAAGCAGGGGAGGGGCAGAGAGGGAGACACAGAATCCGAAGCAGGCTCCAGGCTCCAAGCTGTCAGCACGGAGCCCGATGCGGGGCTCGAACTCCCGGACCGTGAGATCATGACCTGAGCTGAAGTCGGATGCTCAACCGACTGAGCCACCCAGGCACCCCTGATGTTTGTTTATTTTTGAGAGAGAGAGAGAGAGAGAGAGAGACAGAATGTGAGCAGGGGAGGGGCAGAGAAAGAGGGATACAGAACCCGAAGCAAGCTCCAGGCTCTGAGCTGTCAGCACAGAGCCCGACACGGGGCTTGAACTCCCGGACCGCGAGATCATGACCTGAGCCGAAGTCGGACGCTTAATCCACTGAGCCACCCAGGCGCCCCATTACATTTATTCATTTTTGAGAGAGAGACAGAGCACAAGTGGAGGAGGGGCAGAGAGAGAGGGAGGCCCAGAACCCGAAGCAGGCTCCAGGCTCCGAGCTGTCAGCACAGAGCCCCATGCGGGGCTCAAACCCACAAACTGTGTGCTGATCGATTGTGCCAGTGCAGCTGGGCAGTTGGGGGCTATCTTAGAATTCTGCCTGCCCCAGTGAGATCCTTGATGGGTAAGACGTTTGACTTTGTAATTTTGTCTCATTTTTGTGAATGGGAGAAGGGCAGTTGTGACTGGGGACATGGGAAAAGGGGGCTCCGTGAACAGGACGATGCCTTGGATAGGTGCCTTGTCAAGGCGGTGAATTTTAGGAAAACATGGGCTTGGAAGTTGGGGATCAGGCGTTGATTTGCTTAACTCTCTGTGCCCACATAAGTCTTTGTACCCCCAGGGCTACACCCGTTCCATTCGGAAACCTGTTGCGTCTGTGATCACAGAGGCACCTTGGTGCTCGGCAAATAGATATGTCAAAGCAGCGAATGGAGCTGGCAGCCAGAGGGTTGGGACTGGGAGGGTGGAAACAGTGACAACAAAAAGACCCTGATGCGAAAGCAATTGCCACTTTCTTCTATCCCCAGACAGGCTTTTTTTTTTTTCCTTTTTTTTTCTGGAAGAATATTCTGTTTCCCCTCTAAGGAATAAAGAAATCTGAAGTCACAGCTTGCTGTTATCCTTACAGCTGTAACTGTTGCTTAGTAACCAGATCCCCCCTCTCCTTGCGTGTTGCCAAGGAGAGGGGAGAAAGGTAGAGAGGAGAGCACTTCTGAACCTCTTAAAAGCTATTGTCCTACCCACTCCACACAGGACTTCTGGGACTTGGGTGGATTGCCCAAGGCCAGCAGTTAAGATTCTAGAAGCAGAGGGACCTTGGTCTCCTTGCCCCAGGCTGCTTGGGCAGGGAACTGGGAGGAAGAGCCTTCATGGGGACGTCTCCTTATAGAAGGAACCTCGACAATCCCCTGTTGTCGTTTTGGCCTGCTCTAGCACAAACAGAGGACGTACAGATGCTCCTGAGCTTTGGGGCAGACCCCACCTTGCTGGATCGACAGTCCCGGTCTGCCATGGACGTCCTGAAGAGGAATAAGAACTTCAAAGCCATCGAGAAAATCAACAGTCACTTGGAAAAGCTGGCCACATGTTCCAAGGACCTATCAGGTACAGCTTCCGGTGAAATAACTTTTTTGGAGGGGGGGGGGGGAGGTGCTAAAACTGGGTCTGTGATATTAGATGCAAATCACTTTATACTTTCTTAGTATATGATGATGGAGGTGAGACCCCTCAACTTTGGAAAACTTGTTTGCCTGTTTGGAAAGATACAGTAAGACAACTCTTCCTTACAGAGTGTCTGTGACATTCTGGTAACTTTGCTAGGTCCGCCTTTGGGCGGTATAGGTGACTTTTTTTTTCCATGCATGCACACAGTAAAAAAAAAAATCATGCAAAACAGGAGATAACAAAATGAAGCCTACTCCCCAGAAGCAACTACAGCCAACAGTTTAAAATATATTCGTATCTCTTAAACACATATGGTTTATCAATATGGGACAGCATCTATTGACTGGCTGCTGTATCCAATGAAATGCAACAAGTTAGCTCTAATTGTTGTATTTTGCCTAGTAATGTTATGTGTGTCGTCGTTTACATTCTGCTCCTTACCTCTGAGTTTTCTGTGCTTCATCCACAGATGAATTCTAGAAATGGAATTCTAGTAAATGGCATTTACATGGTAGTGTGATTATGTAAATGATTATGTAAATTATGTTCTGCAACTGAACATAAGCCTAGCTGAAGCCGTAGAAAAGAATCACCAAATGTCCCGAAAACTTTGCTCTTTAATTGTGATACTATTTAAGCATCCCGGTTTAACAAAACATATACATTATTGTGTGGATGTGTGTATTTTTCCTGGAGGAGAGACATGGATAGTAGACTCATGGAGTTTTTTGAAAATGTCTTTATGTTGTCCTTACATTGGTTGAGTATAGGCAGTGTTTTCTTGAACATAGGTATTGTGTTTTGTCGATTCTAAATTGCAGTTTCCCCCCACATTTTAACGTCTTTAAAATCGGAGTGTGTTTCACATGTGGCATGTCGATTTGCGGGCAGCTGTTTCTGGTGTGTCCGTCAGTGCGTGGGGTCTTAGATTGATAGAATATTCTGTAAAACCTTGTTCCTCCCAACTTTGGGGAAACTGTCATTGTCTTCTAGCTTCCATTTGCTACTGATTAGAAATCTGATGTCAGTCTCGTTTACTTTCCCATCTAGGACTTTCTCTGTCCTTCGAGTTTTGAAATGTCCCTGGGATATTTCTAGGTGTGGGTCCTTTTTCGTTCTTTCCGCTTGGCTCTTGTTGGCCCCTTTCAATCTAGCTTTTTTTAGCCCAGGGAAATTTATCTTTTATTATTTGGTTCCCCTCCGATGCCTTTTTGGTGCTACCATTAAATGGCTGCGCTTCCTGAATTTATAACACGTCTCTCTATTTTTCCCAAATGTTTTCTAGGTGCTTTTTCTTCCCAGATCTTTAACTTGGTCTCCAGCGTTTCTTTTATAACTCAGCTCGCTCTTTGCATATTTTAATTTGGAAACTCAGTTTTAATTTCTAGGAACTCTTGTTCTCTGATTCTTTCTTATCTATGGCAGCTCGTGCTTGTTCCGCATTCGCGTCTGTTCTTGAATGGCATTTGAGAATATTGCAAATTTCAGGGCGTCTGTGTGGCTCAGTTGGTGAAGCATCTGACTTTGGCTCAGGTTATGATCTTGCAGTTCGTGAGTTCGAGCCTCGTGTCAGGCTCTCTGCTGTCATTGCAGAGCCCGCTTTAGATCCTCTCTCTCTCTCTCTCTCCCCCCCCCCCACTGCCCTCTCTCTCTCTCTCCCCCCCCACTGCCCCTCTTAAAAGCAAATAAGCATTAAAAAAAAAAAAAGAATATCAAGAATTTCTTTCCTAAAAGAACGTCCTCCTCTCTTCTCTGAATTATTTGTTTCTTTGGCGGTTAGTAGATTCATTTTCTTATTTCTCTTTTGTGCTATTGCTCTTCCTTTTTTTTTTAAATAACAAAAAATTTTTTTAATGTTTATTTTTGAGAGAGAAAGACAGTGTGCAAACAGGGGAGGGGCAGAGAGAGAGGGAGACACAGAATCCGAAGCGGGCTCCAGGCTGTCAGCGCAGAGCCCGACGCGGGGCTCAAACTCACGAACCCCTGAGATTGTGACCTGAGCCGAAGTCGGAAACTCAACCAACCGAGCCCCGCTGCCCCGCCCCCGGTGCCCTGCTATTGTTCTTCCTTAATTATCTTCTGATCTTTGGATGGTTTTTGTGCATGAATGAAGAACTAGACTGACTAATCCTCAATAGATGGTTAGTGTGTGTTTCCTGAAGTTATCTGGATGTGTTTCCCCTGGAAACACTGCCCCCCCCGGAGTGGGTAAGTAGGTGACAAGGTGAAGGAAGCCCATTGGGTGTGTGTGTTGGAACCAAAGGCAGTGGGACAGGCGAGGTCATCGCAATTGCCAGGGTCCGGAAGGTTTTATTTGGGGGAGAAACTGCTTTTCATTTAATATCCCTGTGCCCCTCATTGCCCTATGTTTTTATTTTCATGTAATTGTTTAAAATATCTTCTGTTGTTTCCATGAGATCGTGGGAATGAGGGGACTGAAGTGTATTTGCAGAGTCCTCTGTTTCTCATAAATGATCTTTTATTTTTGGGACAGAGAGAGACAGAGCATGAACGGGCGAGGGGCAGAGAGAGAGGGAGACACAGAATCGGAAACAGGCTCCAGGCTCTGAGCCATCAGCCCAGAGCCCGACGCGGGGCTCGAACTCACGGACCGCGAGATCGTGACCTGGCTGAAGTCGGACGCTCAACCGACTGCGCCACCCAGGCGCCCCATAAATGATCTTTTAAAGCTGTGACATATCATGTTTATTTTTTATTTATTATTATTTTTAAATATAATTTATTGTCAAATTGGCTTACATACAGCACCCAGTGCTCATCCCCACAAGTGCCCTGCTCAATGCCCATCACCCATTTTCCCCTCTCTCCTACCTGCCCTCCCACCCCCATCCACCCTCAGTTTGTTCATGTTTAGTTTTTAAATGGTTTTGTGATTTCTTCTGTAAGGTAGTGTAATTAACAAATCATTGTGAAATTCTTTCCTGAGAGGTTTATGTATGTAATCTCAGCTTCGGGATGGTTTCTACTGTTTGAGAAATTGACACTAACCAAACAGATTTCTTTGCCAGTGAATTTCCAGGTTTTAAAATAACAACAAAAAAGGAGCACCTGTTGATGGTAGAAAATGGCTGATTTGTTTGCAGATTTTTCACTTATGTTTAATTTTGTGTTTGCAATTAATTCTAACCCTAATTCTTAGAATACTGTATATGTGTGTATGTATGCTATATTTAGGGCTACAGACGTTAGCATTAAGTCATTCATTTTTGTTTAGTTTTTAAAGTTTTGATTTTTTCAAGTTTTTTTTTTTTTTTGTAGACTAGAATCTTTGAATATCTGCTAATCCTAAAAGCATCTCAGTTTCTGAGACAGGGTCTTGTTCTCCTTTCCTCTCTGTCCACCTTCACCAACTAAATTTGTGGCCTAGGTTTGGAACTGGGAGAAGAGATTCAGTAGAATAGCAGCCAGTTCCCTTCTTACCTGTTAGAATTCAATTATACTCTCATGGGAAGAAAAGCACATTCAAGAGGAATGTGCCTTGTTCCAAGCCTGCCATTTGTCTCACTGAGTAGTTTGTGATGACAGTGGATGCCGTGAAACCTACAGCCTATGTTGGTAAGCTTATTGGATATTACTTTAAAGTTTTCCGGACCGTCAACCACGATTTTTTTCTTGCCGTGTAGAAGAGTGTTGAAAGACCACAGGGAAACCTTGAGTCAAAAAAGGCAAAAGAAACTGATAGATAGAAATTGGAGAAGAGGAGGATGACAGTTGTCAAGACGAGCTAGCGAGTTGGAGTCTTCTGGTAGTGTATTTCCCAAAGACTCCGAGCAGTGGAACCCTTGTAGAAGTCGTTGGAATATGATGTCTGTATCGAACATCATTGAGCATCAATACGGCTGTGTAGAGTGGTGTGCGTAAATTTCATTTCTAAGATTTTTGCCAGTTGCACTAACATCTAAGGTGGGGTCCGGGAATCTTTGTAGACGAGTACCATGCAATATAATTTTCTGTAGTGATGTAAATGTTCTATATCTGCTCTGTCTCATGTGATAGCCTCTGGTCACATACGGCTAGTGAGCACTTGAAATGTGTGACCCACGCAACAGAGGAACTGGAAATTTCATTTTATTTAATGCATTTTAATTCTACTTAATTAAGTTAGTGGCCATCGTGGTGGACAGTGTAGTTTTAGACTTCAGCCCCAGCGTGGTCTTTCTCACCAGCGTAGTAGTTGAGAAGACAGGCAGAGGGAGGGCCCAGGGCTATGGGCATAAAGGTAGCTGTCCAGTCATAAAGATTAGGGTTTTATGGACTTTAATCCTTCCCCATCCTCACACATTAACGGGCTGGATGCAAACACACTATCTTTGGGAAGAGTGCTGCTAGAGAGTTGGGGACCCTTGCTCCTGACCTGAGTCCACGAACTTAATCGTTTTGTTTTTTACATCTGGGGTCCCAAGTAAAGCGCCTTCAAGACCCTAGCTTTTCGTACGCGGACGGACAATATTCTAATGTACAGAGTAGGGTAAAAGAAGCTCTCACCCTCGGCTCATCCTGGGTGTCTCTGCGCCCGTTTTGATGATTATGGCGACAACGCCTTTGGAGAGGATGGCTTTTGCGCCTAGGTGAGAAGTAAAGGGTCTTCCTGAAGACTTCTGCTGTTCTCTAAACCAGAGCTTCTGATGTTAATGGGAGCCATTTGGGAGGCTGTTAAAATGCAGATTTTGATTCAGCAGGTTCTGGGCAGGACCTGAGATTTTGCAGTTCTTGCAAACTACCGGGGGGCAGCTAGAGCCCATTTGGAGGAGCAAAGCTTTAGTCCTAGAGTCAGGGTTACATACAGCAGTCCCCGCCCCATCTGCAGGGGACACGTCCCGAGACTCCCCGTGGACGCCCGCAACCGTGGACAGTACTGAACCCCAGATGTCCTATGTTTTTTCCTATTCATACATCCCTATGATAGAGTTTAATCAGGGCCCAGCAGGAGATTGAAAACAGTAACTCATATTAAATAGAACCGTTATAACAATGTAGACTGTAAGAAGGGCTAGGTGAATGTGGTCTCTCTCGTTCTCTCAAAACACTTGTGATGATGTGCGACGATAAAATGCCTGCCTGATGAGGCGACATGAGTCTGAGGTGGGCACTGCGACAGAGCCTTAGGGTACTACGGACCTTCTGCCGATTTGTGAGCAGGAGCACCGTCTGTTTCTGGACTGCAGTCGGCCGTCGACCGTGTAACTGAAACCTTGGCGAGGGACACTCTTAACTGCCTTTCCCTGCCTCTCACGGCCACCACCAGGTGGCGGCAGGCCCACCGCTCTGGCCGCCGTCGCTCTTCTCTCCTCAGGACCGGAGCCCTCATTTTCCTCATTTTCCTCATTTTGTACTATCTGATTCACTTAGAATGAGGACCATTCCAGGCCTCTGAGGCCTTCCCTCCAGGGCTCCAGTGGGAGCCAGCTGTGTTGTGTTGTGCACAGCCCTCGGAGGACACGAGAAGCTTCTCTTCTGTGTGTGTGGGCTTCCCCCGTAGACAGAACTTGGGGCTCAGAGGCCCTGGTTTGTCATCTTACCAGCCCTCAGCACCGAGATGGTGCCCCATTTTCACACATACATACAGGAATCGACCTAAAAGATGTTCCTGATATGTTTTCCTTATTAAAAAAGCAATGTATTCTTTTTAAAAATTTCACAAAGTATAGAAAAGGAAAACAAGAAAATATTAATTTTCCATAAACTCACCTCCCTCCCCCCCCAAATTAATGTTTGTGATTTGGTCATTTAGTCTTATTCCATGCTTTTAAGGTTATACATTTTTCTTTTCTTTTGTAAAAGTGAAATGAGTACATAAATTTAAATTGATAAAATGTGTGTACTAAAATTTAACAAGTTTTGCCTTTTTTAGCTTGAAAGAAGAATTTCAGGCAAAAACGAAATCTCTTTCTCAAATGGTTTGTTTCTATGTTCTAACACTTCTGAGCACGATTGCAACTCCAGAAGATCTCTTTTCGTCCTAACTTTTGATTTAATTTAATTTTTTTCCAAAAATTTTTAAATGTTTATTTATTTTTAAGAGACAGAGAGAAACAGAGCATGAGTGGGGGAAGGACAGAGAGAGAGGGAGACACAGAATCCTAAGTAGGCTGCAGGCTCTGAGCTGTCCTCACAGAGCCCGATGTGGGGCCCGTGATATCGTGACCTGAGCCGAAGTCGGACGCTTAACCGACCGAGCCACCCAGGCGCCCCCCCCAACTTTTAATTTTAAATCTGCTTATGTATATATCTAGTAAACCTGATCATTGTAGAAAATTTGTAAAAACAGAGTTTTATGTAAAAACAAACATTTATTGTAATTATACTTTGGCATATTTTATCCAGTCTTTTTGTTGTTATTCAGCACTTACATAATCATCTTAAAAAAAAATCTGTGATTATAATGTATAAGCAACTTTATATTCTGATGTTTCTCTTGTCTCTTATTAAGCTTATGGAAAATTTAGAACAAAACAGATTCAGAGTAATAAGCAAGTCGCCTGTGTCTGCCCAGAAATACCATCATCAGTGTGTTAGCACTTTTCCTTTTATGTGTCTTTTTAAACAATTTTTTAAGTTTACTTATTTATTTTTGAGAGGGAAAGAGAGAGAAAGAGAGAGCACGAGCTGACAGAGAGGCAGAGAGAGAGAGTCCCAAGCAGGTTCCGCACTGTCAGCACGGAGCCAGATGTGGGGCTCAAACTCACAGACCACGAGATCATGACCTGAGCGAAACCAAGAGTCGGACGCTTAGTCGACTGAACTGCCCAGGCGCCCCCTTTTACGCACCTTTACATTGTTGATATCATTCTCTGGTTTCTTTCCTGACGTGTGGAATTTTCTCTGACCCACTGCTTGACTCTTCAGAACCACACAACCATGCGTTTATTATACAACCGCATCTAATTGCCTGTATTGTCAAGATTAGTATATTTCTGTTCAGTTTCAAGAAGACTTTTATACTAATTTCCCTAGTGGAAGAATGATGTTCTAGAAAAGCTGTTGATGGCGTGAGGTCGGGCACACGAGACTGATGGAAGTTGCTCCTTTTCCAAGGGTCCTGTTGTTCTGTGAATTTCACTGTTGTGAAACACTGTTATGTTGTTCTATGAATTTTCACTGTTTTCTGTGTGTTCGTTGGCATCTTAGGATGAACTTGGGAGGGCCGATCTGGGGGTGCTAGTCAGTCAGTGTTACACCACATACACGTTTCCTGGGTCTCTGGCTGAGGTGATGTAGCTCTTCCTTGGCCACGCGGTTTCCATTTCTTTTTCTGTGGAGGATGGTGCTAAAGCGCGTCTTGCTTCTGTCTGGCACCTGGAGGTGTCTTGAGTAGAGGTCAAAGTGCGTTTGGCCCCGATGTCAGTATGTATTGCTGTGTGTGTGTGTGTGTGTGTGTGTGTGTGTGTGTGTGTTTCTGGTGCTCTGACTTGATGTGTTGAAAGGGGATCCAGGTGTGTGTCAGAAGGCACAGCAGGTAATGTTGGAACTGTGCTTGGATCCTGGGTCCCTTTCACCATTGTTGTGTGCTCCCTGACATGCTGTGCCTTCAGTTTGGGAAGCCAACACCCAAGGCTTGCTCTCAAGGAGACCGGCTTATGGAGCCAGTTTTGCTTGTGTTCCTTCAAACCAGGAGTGCTAGGGAATTTACACGCTCTCAGGGCAGCCTGTAGCCAGTGACACAGTGAGGTGAGCATTTGAAAGCCCGTCTCCCTGACTTCTCATGGGGACACCTGTTTGGAGTACTCACGTTGGAGCTCCCCTGTGGGTTCAGGCAAGGCCACCTGGCTTCCTCCCCGACCCCTAATCTGCTTCCCCCATTTCTCCGCTGGTCGCCTCCTTCATGAACAGCTTGCGCACAAATCCTTGACTTGGGGCCTGCTGCTGGGGAAGCTGATGAAGACAGGATGCTTTCAATCTTTTTCTCATTTTCAAATAGTTCATCTCTTTTAAAGCGTCCCTGCTCTATTAGAACATGACGTTGAATATTCGTTCGTCTCTGCACGATGTGATGGCACTTGACGCCGTGGGCCAGGCCCTTTCCACTGGGTGTGAAAACACACATCCTATGTGCTCAGTAAGATTCCGTTGTAAGCACGAGCGCTTTCTGAGTGTATCACCTGATAGCAAAATAAAACACTTGCCCTTTTCAACATTGTCTCCGCGGAGGTTTTCTAATCATGGCGATTTTCTCAAGTAAATGGAACCAAGGGGGTATTGTCTTCCATTCTCTGGCCAGAGAGGTGGCTCCTTCCTCTTGGCTTTTTCCTGCTTGCCAGTAAGACTCACGGGTGGCTGGGGTATGGTTGGATGTTACTGTGGTGCTAAGCCCTCCTCTTGCTGTCTTACTTCCCTGAACTGTTGTTATGTCAGTTATCTATAGCCACGTGACACATCGCTCCCCAAATGTAGTCTCGTGACGCAACCAGCGTTTATTTCGCTCATGATCCTGTAGGTCAGTAGTTTAGGCTGGGCTGTTCTCTTGGCTTTAACTGAATTCCTCCAAGTGTCTGTGGACGTGCCAGTCTTGGCCAGGCCCTTTCACGTCTATGGAGCCTCAGTTTGGACAGCTGGACTGATTCCTCTTTGTTCTACGCTGTCTCTTGTCCTCCCAAGGACGAGACTGGACCTATTCCCATGGCAGAGGCCTGGGTCTCAAGAGAGCAAATAGAACTAAGCCAGGCCTCTTGAGACCCCGCCTCAGAACGAGCATCAAAATCACACCCACTGCATTCTACAAGTCCAGAAGCCAGGCCAGATGCCAGGGTGGGGAGGAGAAAAGGCTCCACCTCGTGATGGAAGGTGATGCGAAGTCATCTGGCAAAGCACGGGCATACACGGAGGGGTGGAGAACTGGGGTGGTTTTTGCAACCTGCCACGGCTGTGGTCCCTGTATTCAGAAGCATCGTCTGCTTGTTTTGTAGGACTGACCAATGGTGATGGACCCACTAGTGAGACCGACACTTTCCGGAAGGCCACTGAGCAGCTGGTCAAGTACATGAACTCAGGAAACCGGCTGCTGCATAAAAACTTTCTGAAGCAAGAAGTAATTCAAAGGTTCTTACGCCTCCTTTCTTCTCTGCAAGGTAATTTTGCTCGCAACATTCGCTTGTGCCAAAGATGATTTATGCTCACTAAAACTCTTTTCTAGTATCCTTAAATTTTTTTAAACATTTATTTATTTTTGAGAGACAGAGAGAGACACAGCATAAGCAGGGGAGGGGCCGAGAGAGAAGGAGACACAGAATCTGAAGCAGGCTCCAGGCTCTGAGCTGTCAGCACAGAGCCCGACGGGGGGCTTGAACCCACAAACCGAGAGATCGTGACCTGAGCCGAGGTCAGATGCTTAACTGACTGAGCCACCCAGGCTCCCCCTGTTTCCTAATATCTTTAAAAAATTAATTAAAAAAAATAAAAGTGATGAGCTACATGTAAAACATTCCAACAGCACAGAACATTATTCAGTGCAAAGTCTAGATCATGCACCTTGAACTTTAGTCCCTAAATCCCATCCCCAGCATCAGCCTCTGTTTCTGGTTTATCATGTATCCTGCAACAGTTACTTTTACATATATGATCATTTTTTAAATACCACAGATGTTTCTCTCTTCTATAGATAGTGGCTAATGTTGGGATATAAAGTTATTGTAGAATTGAATGTAATTTTTTTCATTAGGGGGAAATCAGGAAAGTTCTAGAAAAGAACTTCAGAGACACATTCTAGATAACTAGGGAAGATTCTAGAAACCCTAAGTAGGTGACAGTTAGTACTTTGAAAATTGGCAGTCAGTATGGGCTGTAACACATTCACTTGGACCATCCAAAGGGCTGAGATTTCTTACTTTTCCAGAGAATGCAGGAAGGAGTAGCCAGTGGAAGGAAAATGCCCTTCAGGGTATGAAGCAGATCTTTGTGTTTCAGGCTTGGAGTTTTGCATTTGAATCTTAACCTCTACCACTTACCTGATCTGTGGCCTTGGACCAATTATTTAACCTCAGGACCTTCAGTTTCCGCAACCCTGCTTTAGCTAGGGTCCCTACCTGCTGAGATGATGGGCGTAGAGCACCTCGTCCAGGGTCCTGTTTTTCTCGTTTTCAAATGACGATTTTCAATATTAAAGTGAGTGTTTGTTTTAGAAATCTTCGAGAAAGGTGGGAAGCAAAAACCAGCAATGCACATTAAATTGCTCTTATTTAGGTGACTCCTGATTTCTTCCCTTCTTCTCTTCCTCCCTGCTTTCTTACTGCCAGGATTGCCAAACTGCAGAATGCCAGTTCAATTGTAATTAAAAAATTTTTTTAATGTTTTATTGTATATTAGAGAGAGAGAGAGAGAGTGCGCACAAGCAGGGGAAGGGCAGAGAGATGGAGACAGTCTGAGCTGTCAGCACAGAACCCGACACGGGGCTCGAAACTCACGAACTAACTGTGAGATCATGACCTGAGCAGAAGTTGGACGCTTAACCTACCGAGTCACCCTGGCGCCTTGAATTATAATTTTAGATAAACAATGAATATAGTTTAAGTGTGTCCCAAATAGTACGTGAAAGATTTAACTGGCATCCTATGTTTTTATTTGCTGAATCTGGCAATTTACTTACTGAGGACCTCTTTTAGAAGTTTCCCGTCCGTGGGCTATACCAGTGTCATGAACTGGGATAACATTATCTTGTCTCTGATGGAATACATCAGAGATCAGATGGAAATACTTGGCATCTCGTGATGTGAAATTAGGAACTGAGGGTTAAACCATCCTCTCGCTCCCAGCCGGCAACTGTTGATGTTGTAATTATTCTTCAGTGCCTCGTTGCATTTCAGTGTTCCTTAAGCAGAAGGAAGTGTTCCTTAAGCAGAAGTCTTAATATTATGCAAGACTTAAGGCAGGCTCTTGCCTTCTAACCTCTGAAGAATGGCCTGACTTACGTCTTTTTCTAAGACACAGTCATCTTTCTGCCCTCCTTCGGGGCCAGGCTCCACCCTCCTTCGAGTGTTTCTAACCCTCCCAAGAGGGTCACATGGCCGGTGCTGCTACTGATGTTTATGAGTGGCTGAGTTGTGTGCTCAAAGGAATGGCTTGTTTCTGTTTTCCCCAGTGCTTACAAACACTGACCGGTAAATTCCTGTTAATTATGCCTAAATGTGTTGAGCGGTATTTGCGTTCAGAAATCATATGCACCTTTTTTGGGGCGTGTGGTGTATTCTTATTTTTCAAAGAAATTCCTCCTGACCTGGTCTGTGACATTAACCGTGACTGCGCCAACACCTTCATCAAGTTTTTGCTGGAGAAGCAGAAGTGGCCTGAAGTGCTTCTGCTGCTGACCCGCAAGGTAAATGGGGAGCCGCCCCTGGGCGACTGCCTCCTCATGGGCTGCGACTTCTCCGACCTTGACCTCTGCGCCCTCATCCCCCGCCTCAGCGCTTGGGACCCTCGGAGGATGCAGCTCCTGGGCTGCCTCATCGACAGTGGAGGTGAGAAGGCCCGTGATGAGCACTGGAGGCTTGTCCCCTGGGATGTCAGGCCACCGCTGGTCGCGGGGCTTTCACTTGGTTTTGGAGATTCCTCTAAATGTTGCCCGATTCTCTTCTTCGGGAGCGTCTCAGTTTGCAACAGTGGCCCGGTTAATGCCCTGTCGGTTGGTGCTGGCCTGTAGGAACTCTCTGCGTCTTCGTGAATTCCACTTACCTTTCTTGTCTTGTCCTCTGCCTTGTGTGAGGAACCTCGGGTGCGTGGAGGGGCCCTTGGCCCTGGGTGTGGCCCACGGCAGTCTTTTCCTTCCGATGGCCGGCCGGACTCTTCCCTCCGCTCAGGATGCTGTGTGCATCCCTGTCAACCTCTGCCATTCCTTTCTAGTCAGTGGACTGGGATTTGGTGCTTGTTTTTAAAGAAATGGCCAAACAATTGCTGGGTGGAAACATCTGCCGTTGTAATCAGCACAATCACTGTATGTGGCTCAGTGTATGTCTGGAGTGAGCCGTCGAGTTGGTCTTCCTTCCTTCCTTCCTTCCTTCCTTCCTTCCTTCCTTCCTTCCTTCCAACTTTATTTATTTTTGAGAGAGAGAGAGAGAGAGACAGAGCATGCGTGCAAGCGGGGGAAGGGCCAGAGAGGGAGGGAGACACAGAATCCGAAGCAGGCCCCAGGCTCTGAGCTGTCAGCACAGAGTCTGAGGCGGGGCTCGAACCCATGAACCGCGAGATCATGACCGGAGCCGAAGTCGGACGCTCAACCGACTGAGCCACCCAGGTGGCCCGGATTGGGTTTATTTTAAAACTAATTTGGGAGCACCAGCCTCCTCCCACTTCCCCCTCTTCCCCCCTCTCCTCCCCTCCCCCCACCCAACTAATGCCACTACTGATTGTGTGGCTTGGGGCATGCTATTTCTGCCTTCATGTCCTTTATAAAATGAGAATGATAACAGCCCCCCATTCTTAGGTTGTTTTGAACATAAAATGAGTTCATGTATGCGGGTTCTTGGAAGAGCACCGTGGCTGTGTGGTTTTCTGCTTGCTTGGCTGTTTAAAGGGGAAGGCCGTTCATTGGTCCTCAGCTCTCAAAGTGCCACACAAAGCCTGCAGGCGTTGGCTGTACCCACATTTTCTGGGAGGTAGATAGAATGCCTCCCGTAGTTCAATGTCTTTAAACCCTTTCCTCGAGCAGAGCGTTACTGCTACCTTTGCCTGGACCGTGGCCGTCATGGGATTTCTCTTTTGTGCCCGAGTCAGCGAGCACTTAGGGAGCGCCTCCCTGGAATCGGGTTCTGGGGGGGCAAGGACGGAGTGAACGTGTGGCTGCCGGGGGTGTGTGTGGAGTGTAGGGGTGGAGGTCGGCAGCCTGCGGGGCAGAGGGGGTGTGGACGGGGCTAGAAGGAAGCCGATGTTGGGGGGTGGAGAGGTGTCACGGAAGATGGCATTTGAGGGTAGAAGGGCATCCTCAAGAAGAAGCTTGGTAGACGCAAAAGATGCGGGGACGCCATACTCGTATCACCTGATCACCGACTGTGTGTCAGGTAGGGCGGCAGGCAGGCCCCGGGATTTGCGTTGTTCTCGGGCCCTGTCCCCGCTCCCGGGCAGTGCTGAAGATGTGAGGGGGGGCAGACGAGTGGGGAGCGGCACGGCCCGCGGACTTGGGCTTTCACCCGGAGGGCTCTGGGAAGCCTTCGCCTCCCAGAAGGGATGGTGGTAAGAGGGGCTCGGAGGCCGGGTCGGCGTCAGCTCTCGGAGTAAGTGGCAGAAGGGGGCCCCTCCTTCTCCGGTGAGCCAGGCTGTACCCCGTCACAGGGCTGCAGCTCACGGGTGTCCTTCTCTTCTGCCTCCTCAGCCTTGCCCGAGGGTCTCCAGGACAGGCAGGAGACACCGCTTGTGTCGTGCCTGAAACACGAGGACTTTGAGCTGGCTTTTCTTCTCTTGACCAAGGGTGCGGACCCCCGCGGCATCACCCTCACGGAAGGTGATACCCCTCTGCATGCAGCGCTCCACATCTTTTTAGACATCAGAGGTAGGCCTTTCTTTTTTAAGCAGTCTTCTCCTCGGAGGGGCAGCTGGGCATTAGAACTGATGCCGTGCTTTTTTGTCTTTCCTGTGGGGAAAGCCAGCGCTCTGAAAAAGGCCCATTTCTTGGTCAGGCCCACCTGTTGTCTCCCGGCCCCTCACCCATAGCTTGACGAGAAGGGGCAACCATCACGGTGAATGGTCGGCGCGGGTTGATTCGTCACCTGGCTGTCCGTAGCCGACAAATACTTCCTGGTTATCGACACCGTTTTCAGGGGCCCTGACAAAAATCTTACGTCAGGAGTGCTATGAAGCTATTTTAGGGTTTCTCAACCTTGACCCTATTGACATTGGGACCAGGCGATTCCTTGCTGTGGGGGCCGTCTCGTGCATTGTAGGATGTCTAGCAGTATCCTGGGCCTCTACCCGTTAGATGCCCATCCCGCCTCCCAAAGTGTGACAACCAACGGTGTCTCCAGACGAGGCCAGGTGTCCCTCGGGGAGCAGACCGCCCCTGCTTGTGAACCCCTGGGCTGTCAAGTACTTGAGGGAAGTTTCGTGCTCTGAGATGCCCCTGGCTGGCGTCTCTCCCAATCCCGGGGTCTCCGTGCCCTGGGGAGAGCGACGGAGCACTCACACAGGGTTTGGTTTGTGTCTTTCAGCTGACATCGGTTTTAACTTCCTCAGCCACCTGCTGGATCTCTTCTGGTCCAACCCCGCTGAATTTTGCTACCTCAACCCCAACACCCAGGACAGCAACGGCAACACGCTGATGCACATCCTCTTCCAGAAGGGCATGCTGAAGCGCATGAAGAAGCTAATAGACCTGCTGGTGAAGTTTGACATCAACTTCAACCTGAAGAACAAAGAAGGCAAAGACGTGCGGCACCGGATCAAGAAGAACGATGCCCTGCTCTTGGCCTGGAACAAAGCTCTGGCGGAGTCCAGGCACAGGAGCCGGCAGGACTCTGCCGCCCACCCGGGGAGGCTCCCGAGGCCCGCCGCCCCCGGTCACACGTCTCAGCTCAGGTCCCAGGGGTCATCCAAGTCTCTGTCGTGCAGCATCAACGCCAGGACCCTGCCCAAAGGAGCTGTGGTCCCCGACAGCTGGGAGACTCTCCCGGATGCACAGGCAACGAGGCAGGAGCGGGGGGCCGTCAGGCCCTGCTCTCTGAGAGACCGGCTGGTGCGGGACATCACGGGTTTAATTCAGCGGCTTGAACCGAATCCGTCCCTCCCAGAGGACTGTCCTCAGGGCTCTGAGCCTCGGGAGACAGGAGCTGGTAGGGAGGTAAAGAAGGACGAGCTCCAGCGAGCCCTGGGGGCGCGAGGCTCTGACTCCGGTGGGAACAGCCACACCATCCTCGAGGCAGGGGGTGGAGTTGCTCAGGCGGGCCTCGGGGCCTCGCGGCTCGTTCCCGCTGGCCACAGAGGGAGAGAAGGCGGTGACGATCTGGACAGCTGGAGCACGCAGGAGATCGAGGCCTGCCTCCAGGACTTCGAGAACATGACATGGGAGATCGAGTGCACTTCGGAAATGCTCAAGAAGCTGTCCAGTAAGGTAATGACTAAGGTCATGAAGAAGAAAGTCATCCTAGCCATCCAGCAGCTGGGGAACGGCGAGTGGACCCAAGGCCTCCAGAAGCGGCTGAAACATCTGAAAGGAAGCATCCGGCTCTTCGAGGCCAAGCTGGACAAGGGGGCCCGGATGCTCTGGGAGCTGGCCATCGACTTCTCCCCTCGATGCAGCGAGAACCCGGAGAAGGTCATCGCCACGGAGCGGACCCCGCACTGCCCGGAGAAGTCGGGCCGGGTCTACACAGAAATCATCCGGATCTGGGACATCGTCTTGGACCACTGCAAGCTGTCAGACTCCATCAGGGCCATCTGTAGCGCCTATAACCGGGGCCAGTCCTGCGTCCTGCGGAAGAAGCTGAAGGGCATCCACCAAGGCCAGGTGTCGGCCAACGTGAAGGTCCTCAAGCGCATACCCCGCTGCTACGTGGAAGACACGGAGGCCGAGAAGAGCCGGGGCCACGCGGACCCCGAGTACTTCCCGCCCGCCAGCGCGGTGGAGACCGAGTACAACATCATGAAGTTCCACAGCTTCAGCACCAGCATGGCCTTCAACATCCTCAACGACACGACGGCCACGGTGGAGTACCCCTTCCGGGTGGGCGAACTCGAGCATGCCGTGATCGGCCTCAACCCCAGGCCGCTGGAGCCCATCATCCTCATCGGCCGCAGCGGCACCGGGAAGACAACTTGCTGCCTGTACCGGCTGTGGAAGAATTTCCACGGTTACTGGGAAAAGGCGGGGCAGGCGGGAAGCCCGCTGCTGACCAGACAGATGTGGCTGAAGAGAAGGCTGGAGGTAGACCCCGGAAAGGAGGGTCCGGGGCCGGAGGAAGAGGGAGAGGAGGAGGAGGAAGGGGAGGAGGAGGAGGAGGAGGAGGAGGAGGAGGAAGCGGAGGGCTCCCGGGAGGTGGGAGCCGTGGACGGCACAGACGAGGAGCAGGACCCTGAAGCCCGTGCGGGGGGACCCGGCGGGGAGCCGGGGGGGCCTGGCCGGGGGGCCGAAGCGCGCACCCCGGAGCATCTCCGCCAGCTGGAGCATTTACATCAGATCTTCGTGACCAAGAACCACGTCCTGTGCCGGGAGGTACAGCGGAATTTCATCGAGCTTTCCAAGTCTACCAAGGCCACCGGTCACTACAGACCCCCGGAACCCAACGTCCACAAACTCCAGGACCTGAGGGACGAGAACTTTCCTCTGTTTGTCACTTCCAAGCAGCTGCTCCTCCTGCTGGATGCCTCTCTGCCCAAACCATTTTTTCTGAGAAACGAAGACGGCAGCTTGAAAAGAAGCATCGTGGGATGGTCCACACAGGAGGAGGTGACCATCCCCAATTGGCAGGAGGAGGAGGAGGAGGCCGAGGCGGACGGCGACAATGGTGAGGAGGAGAGGGCGGCGGAAACGCGTCCGTGCGACAGTGACCCCCGGGTGTATGTGACATTTGAGGTGTTCGCCAATGAAATATGGCCCAAAATGATCAAAGGGAAAACCTCCTACAACCCTGCACTGATTTGGAAAGAGATCAAATCTTTTCTGAAGGGGTCCTTTGAGGCCCTCAGCTGCCCGCAGGGGAGACTCACGGAAGAAGCATATAAGAAATTAGGGAGGAAGCGGTGCCCCAATTTCCAGGAAGACCGGAGCGAGATCTACGGTCTCTTCTGCCTGTACCAGCAGATCAGGTCTCAGAAAGGTTATTTCGACGAAGAAGACGTTCTGTACAACCTGTCCCGGAGGCTGTCGAAGGTCAAGGCGCTCCCGTGGTCCATCCACGAGCTCTATGGCGATGAGATTCAGGACTTCACTCAAGCCGAGCTGGCGCTGCTGATGAAATGCATCAATGACCCCAACGCCATGTTCCTCACGGGGGACACGGCCCAGAGCATCATGAAGGGGGTGGCCTTCCGCTTCAGCGACCTGCGCTCTCTGTTCCACTACGCCAGCAAAAGCACCGCGGACAAGCAGTGTGCCGTCCGGAAGCCCAAGAAGATCCACCAGCTGTACCAGAATTACAGGTCCCATTCGGGTATGTCCGGGCTTCGTGCCTGCCTGCAGGGGAGGTGCCAGGGCGCTGGCCTGGCACTGCTGGGCTTTGGTAGCTGAAGTGAGGGGAGTATCTTGGAGTCTGTGAGGAAACGAGCCCGTGAACGAGAGATCCTGTGGTTTCGGCTGCCGCTCATCCTTAGGCTGATGATTCAAGCTGCGGCCGAGTGGAAGGTGCATCCTAGGGACCTTGCCATGACGTGAGAACATTCCAGGGGAGCACTGAAAGTGCTTGAGAACGTCTGCTAAAACACTTGGGAAGCAGGAGCTCGTGCCATATACGGCAATATGCCGATGACCAGTTACTAATCCCCAAAGCGGCACTTCTCTCCAGGAGAAGCCAAAAGAGGGGGCTAGGAGGCAGTGGGAATAGCACACACTCAGGTGCTTTTAACTTGAACCTCAGTTGTGCCCCTTCCTGGCGCCAGGCAGCTGATGCAGAGCACCTGCACTCGATCCTCACAAAAACCCTGCCGGTTAGGCATCCTTCCCATTTTACAGAGAACACCAAGGGGCAGAGGGTTTGAATAACACGACATCCGCGCTGGAGTCCTTCCTTTATGGTTTATAGAATGCTCGCACGTTCACCCCCCTGTGTCCTGCATGTGTCCGTGAACAAGAGAGTATCGTTTTACACGCTTAGAAACTTTATCCGATGGCATCGTGCCAGACATACCTTCCTGCCACTTTGCATTTTTGCTTCCTGCTATGTTTTGAGATTTCTGCATATTGACAATGTGGAGCTCTAGTCCCTGCAGTCGTGACTCCTGTCGGCGTCCTATTTTATGGCTGTACCACGATTTGTTATTCATTTTCCAGTAACGGGCATTAGGCTGGTGGCAGTTTTTCACTGTGATCCCGGAGTGAACCTTCCTGAGCAGATCTCTCTGGATCTGTGTTATAGCCTCTTGTTTGCTCCTCGGGTAGGTGTGAAATGACATCTGGTATGGTTTGAATTTCCATTGTCCTGAGATGTGGCATCCTTTCCTGCGTTCACTGGCTATTCGGTGTTCTGTGAATTGTCTGCTCTCCCGTGCCCGCCTTTTTAATGAGTTGTTTTTCTTACGGATTTGTTCAGAATTTCATTGGTTAGGATCTTAAGTAGTAGCTTTAACAGGTATCTGTTAAAGTCCACATAAGATGTACTAGATTTTGGAGACTTAATAACAGATGCCTGTTATTTCTGAAGTTAATGGGACCATTTCTCATATTTCACCATTTACGTCTGATGTTTCTTGTAGGATTTGATAGATGCTCTTTTTCTAGATGCATCGCAGATTGGCTTTGGTTTGGTGGAAAGAGAAAATACATACGTACCACACATACACATAGACATGCGCATTCACACACACACACACACACACACACACACACACACACACACACTGTGAAATTAGATTAACATTCTGATTTGTTCAGCCAAGGAGTCAGAAAATGATCGCAGGGCAGGTGGCCTCCCAGAGTGCAGGGGACGCCACAGAACTCAGCCCAGCTTCCCGGGCTCCAGAAGACCTCGCAGATGTTGTATTTGAATTGTGGGACCTGGCTGGGCCTGAGCAGTTCAACTTCTTGTTCTTCTGTGGTCTTAGCCCTGAGACTTGGGTTGTGTAGGAAGAGCTGGCACGAAGTAATTTACGCTCTTCGTAGGGAAGAGAGCCCTGACGCTTTTTCGTCCGTCCGGGAGTCGTTTACAGAGCTCCCGGCCTGCCTGGCACTGTGTGCGGACTGGGCGACGCCCTCTTTTCGTCTCCAGGGAGTGGCTCCAATGGCAGGATCTGGCACGAGTAGTTGAATGAGCTCCTCATTCTGGTCGACCCCCTGGTTCGGCGCTGCTGGCCCGGGGCCAACAGCCTCTATGGTTGGCATGGTAGAGCCTGGCAGGGGGAGTTGTTCCTGGGACCGGTTCTGGTTACTCTGGCTAAGTAACCCGTGAGGACAGCGACTGCGTAGACCCCACCTCCCACCTCCTCTCTTGGGATGGAGGGAAGACGCTGCGTATACGTTTCTGGTTATAGAACCAGGAAAAGCCCAGATAAGATTATAGAGACTTTGTGACACACAGAAAATGTTTAAAAAAATTACAGGCTACCTGTAGGGCCGCTCACTGCTAATATTTTGTTTCATTTCCTTTGGATCTTTTATTTTTTTTTATTTTTTAAAAATTTTTTTTTTTCAACGTTTATTTATTTTTGGGACAGAGAGAGACAGACATGAACGGGGGAGGGGCAGAGAGAGAGGGAGACACAGAATCGGAAACAGGCTCCAGGCTCTGAGCCATCAGCCCAGAGCCCGACGCGGGGCTCGAACTCCCGGACCGCGAGATCGTGACCTGGCTGAAGTCGGACGCTTAACCGACTGCGCCACCCAGGCGTCCCATCCTTTGGATCTTTTAAAAATATACATTAGGGGCGCCTGGGTGGCTCAGTCGGTTGGGCGTCCGACTTCAGCTCAGGTCACGATCTCACGGTCAGTGGGTTCGAGCCCCGCGTCAGGCTCTGGGCTGTTGGCTCGGAGCCTGGAGCCTGCTTCCGATTCTGTGTCTCCCTCTCTCTCTGCCCCTCCCCTGTTCATGCTCTGTCTCTCTCTGTCCCCAAAATAAATAAACGTTAAAAAAAAATTTAAAAATATACATGATATGCATTTATCATGCACATGTATGTATTGATTATGTGGTGAATATACACTGTGTTTAGTGAATATTTTCCCTTATGCTGTACTCTTTTTTAAAATTGAGATTCATGTAGTGCAGCATTCACCTGTTCATTTATTTTTTTATTAAATTTTTTTTTTATGTTTACTTATTTTTGAGAGAGAGGAAGAGAGACAGAGTGTGAGAGGGGGAGGGCAGAGAGAGAGGGAGACACAGAATCCGAAGCAGGCTCCAGGCTCTGAGCTGTCAGCACAGCGCCCGACGCGGGGCTCGAACCCACGAACTGTGAGATCACGCCCTGAGCCGGAGCCACATGCTTAACCGACTGAGCCACCCAGGTGCTCCCACATTCACTTGTTAAAAATATGGAAGTTAGTCGTTTTAATATATACACAAGGTTGTACAACCGTCACCAACATCTAATTCCAGAACATTGTCACTCATCACCCCAGAAAGAAAGCCTGTACCATTAGCAGTGACTCCCCGTTCCCCTCACCCTCCCTCCTCTGGAAACCACTAATCTACTTTCTATCTCTGCATTTGCCCGTTCTGGACATTTCATGTCATAGGAATCGTCCAGTATGTGGCCTTGGCTACGTGATTAGCATAGCGTTTTCCAGGGTCCTCCAACACGGAGGACCGTGACAGTGACAGTCTGGATGTGCCAGACTGTCATTCCTTTTTACGGTGGAACCGTCTTTTATTCTTCGGGTGTGCTCGCTTAAGTTTCTCTAGAAGGCATTGAAGTGGGTTCCCTTTTATCACTGCAGTGAACACTTCCCTGCCCTTTTCTGATGCTCCCATGAGTATGGATCTCTGGCCTTTGCTAGCTCTTAAGGGGGAGGGAGCCTCAGTAGCGGCTGATTTGCTTTGACTCAGTAGTTTCCACCTGTGGTCTCACTGTATACATCTAGTAATATTACTATTGGATAGTGAAAGTTCTCCTTACTATTTGGTGATGATAGCAATTGGGACACGTATGCCCATTTCGTGGCGTTTTACCAAGGACGTAGTATTCTATCTGGTGTTAGGCAAAGGACACGTGGCCCCTGTGAACAGCGGAGAGACCAAGATGATCTGTGTTCAATTCAGCTTCAAATCCTGTCACTTGGAGGGGTTTGCTAACTTCTTGGACCTGGGAGTCTCTGCTCATAAAGGTGGGATTGTCTGGTCTATCTCACTGGGCAGTCCTGAGGATTAAAGGAGATAATTTTATGAAGGTGTTTGTTGTGCCGTAGTGTTCAGCCAGCTGACCGGCTAAGATAAGACAGGACAAGACAGGACAAGACATGACAGGAGCTTAGTGAGAAACGGGTCCCAGGGAGAAAGCTCTTCGCAGAACCCTCTCTCCAGCTTAGTCCTATCTCGTCTGGGTATAAATGTGGTGGAAAGGTGATGGAGGCCTTGGCTGCTTCCCCCAGCTAACATCCAGCACTGCAGTTACCGTGGCAACATTTCCAGTGCTCCAAGCTCCAAGGGTCAGAATCATTGTTGTCTCCTCACCATCTATACCAGCCCCTTATATTAGCATCCTAACAACACTGACTGTTCAAATTACATTTCTGCCTCGACATTTCTTTATGAGGTGTTTTTCTCTAATATGAATGTAGGTCGAGGATGAGATCCCACAACACCTTAGCAACGCGTCTCTGCCTTCATCCCCTGTCCCCAGAGTGATTCCGCACGGGGCCAAAGTGGTAACCTAATGGGAACCCGAAATTGGCTTGCGATGATCCATACTCTCAGGGCCAATGCTGCTTCTCAGGACAAAACCACACACACACACACACACACACACACACACACACGCACAAAAACACAAAAAAACCCAGTCATGTTGTTGTGTTGTTCGTTATGTGACATGTGTTTTCTCTTCTATGTCAGGAATCCTTAATCTGGCATCTGGAGTGGTGGATTTACTTCAGTTCTATTTCCCAGAATCTTTTGATCGCCTCCCCAGGGACTCTGGCCTCTTTGATGGGCCCAAACCAACTGTCCTGGAGTCTTGCAGTGTAAGCGACTTGGCAATTTTGCTCCGAGGGAACAAAAGGAAAACCCAGCCCATTGAATTTGGAGCCCACCAGGTGAGCTTCTGGGGAATGCGTGTCGTGAAATAAAAAGGAGTGTGCAGTTGAGAAAAGGTTCGGGAGGCCGAATTACTCCACAGTGTAGAATTCAGTAGCCCCCCTTCCTGAATGGGTGAGTGTCAGAGATGGGCGAGTGAACGGTTATAAATATTTCAGCTAGCCTGGTTGACCAATCCCTTGGCGGCCACTTCTCGTTTAAAGACGTTACTTGCCTCCCACAGAAATAGAGTGAGCTTTTACCAGATTTCTCTTTGTAGAATTTGATGGTTTTTTCCTTTCCTACCTTCTTCTTCTCCTCCCCTCCCTCCCCAGGTAATCCTTGTAGCTAATGAAGTGGCAAAGGAGAAAATTCCAGAAGAGCTGGGGTTAGCACTTGTGCTCACCGTTTATGAAGCCAAAGGCTTGGAATTTGACGATGTGCTCCTTTACAACTTTTTTACTGATTCTGAGGTATGTCATAGTGAACTCTGTTCACGCTGTGCATGCGTATGTATGAGCTGGGCTTCCGCCCTGGGAGACGCAACTTGGAGCTGAGTAGAAGTGAGTCTGTCACAGGTACTGGTTTCCGTTTTAGAGCGTCATCCATTTGGTGGGGGGGGGGGGGGTGGGCTTGGTGTGTTTGGATACGGGTTTTGTCCATGGCTGCGGGTGGTTTTCTAGTGTGTCGTCGGCTGGTTCGCCCTGCCCTACTCTCTTGTATTCATCTTCTTCTGAGTGCCTGGTACCCAAGCGCCAGCTTCCAGTTTTCACTAGCTCTGTCATCCTTGACTCCCAAGGGTGCTCCAGTTGGAGTGAGCTCTAAGGAGAGGCTTACAAAGGAAGGCAAGGTTAGCAGTGTCCACCCTATGAGGACAGAACTGGGCAAGTTCAGTTCATAGAAAGAGAAAACTCCGGGAAGACAAATGAGGCTTGGTTCCTGCCCACTGCATCAGGTAATGTGGGGGATGAGGACAGCTGCCCCGCCTGGGAGCTCCCTTCTGGCATGGCTTCACCACTGCTTGCGGCCCGTGTAGACGATGGCGGTGAAAGAGTCCCTGGGTTGACCCCCAGTGACCTCCGTGCCAGCCCGCTGCTTTGACTTGGCTCCCGAGTCCTTGGGAGGGTCTTTCTTCCCAAGCTCAGTACACTGTGGGTAGAGTCACCAACTCGAGCCGCTGGTCTCTCTTCACCACTCTCTTTTGATGGGGGCTCAGGCTGGATGCCGACTGTGCTGTGGGGTCCCCTCTGGGGACGTAGCTGGCTGTGTCCTTGTCCCTGGCGCAGACTTCCCACTACACACGTGCATGCTTGAAGGGGCTGTTTTTCGTACTTGATTTAGGAGCACTGTTAGCCTTGACACCTTAAAATCTGTCCCGGAACTGACCGTTCACATGGGGTCCTTAGTGTTTTCTTTCCGGTCTTTTAAAAAATATGATTGCCTTGATGGTACCTAGGACTAACATTGCTATGGGTACTTTACGGCTTATGAAGTACTTTTTGAAGGCCTTGTTTCCCGTTATCCTCCTCTAACCCTCTGAGGTTGTGTGTATTTTCATCACCCTCATTCTACAGGTAGAGCTGAGGGTTCTGGGAAAATAGTCATGATGTAGGTGCCAGAGCCCGGAGACCAACTCAGATGCTTTCAGTTCTGAGTCTCGAGATCTTTCCTCTGTACTCCTTTCCTTTTAAAGCCCCGCATGCAAATGGGCTTCCAGAATCTTCCACGATGAGTATGACATTGCCAGACCTTAAGTGCATTCTTTTTCTATTGACTTTTGCTAAGGCAATCAGATGCACTCTCATTGACCCTGGAACCATTTTTAATCTCTGAGGACTAACTCTTTTCTTCTCATAATACGTCCATTGGTCATGGTTGGACCGAGGCTCTGCTGAAAGAGGAAGGGGTAAGACTTTGTTGTTCCTGTCCTTTATTAAGTGCCGGCTGTATGCTTGTGCCAGTAAGAAGCCCGAGGAGCTGCGGGCTTACGGATCTGTAACTTGTGGTCGGTTCTACTTGTGAGAGAAAAATCCAGTTATCCTGTCTCACCTTGATCCTGGAAATGACAAAGGCAAAGACATCTTGGCCCTGTGCTCCCACCAGTGGCTCCGTTTGTCGCATGAAATGAAAATAATCCCAAATGGAATCTTTTGGCAACCGCCACTTCATCCTGTGCGTGCGATAAGATTTCTAAAAAGGCTTCTGATGGGGTGCTTCTCCGTTCCCGGGGGATGTAACCATGCCTTCCCCGGCACAGAGCACACCCCCTGTTACCACGGACAGACTCAAGCCCAACAAACGTCCCATTTCTAAATGAGAGGAAGTGCTTTAATTAAAGCGGAGGAAAGACAGGGATCACTTCAGTCTTCAGTCGCCTGTAGTCTGGGGTTTCCTTCGGGGTGACTGGCTGAAGGCCTGTTGCAGAGCAATGGCGTTTTGATACGGGCGACCGTGGAGGGTCCCCCTCTCCCTCCCTGGCCTCTTCTTCTACCCCCAGTTTGTGTTTCTGGCAGACACCCTCTTTGAGCATGTGTGTGTGGGGGGGTGGGGAGTTCTTGTTGCCCTCGTTTGCGAGTCTTCGGTCTGGAGCATTGGTTGTGACCTGTTCAACTGTAGGTGCCACGGCCATCTTCTGAGACGGGAAAGGGACCAAGAATGGTTACACCAAACCCTTCTCTTCTAGGATCTGGCCTCAGCTGGGGGGAGCAGCAGTCGTTCTCCCAGTCACCCCCACACCGTCCTCCTGTGGGGACTTGGAAGGGTGCCTGCCGTTTACTCTGCCCCCGAGGGGACCCCTTTCCTTCACACTGGCCTGTGAAGAGGACGGGGGGGACTTTGGAAACCACAGCTTTTATGGGTTAATCACTTAGACAACAGGCCCACCTTTGGCCTTCCCGATTCTCAATCCCAGTAGAAGGAGCTGGAAGAGTTAAATCCTGCTTCTTTGATGCTCAGAGGTGCTGGAGGCCTGGATTCTTGCCACAAAGACACGTGCTCACTCCTCAAAGGCCCCGTCTTGAAAGTAAAGTGTGTTTTATTCCTGGAGGCAGGTTAGTCACGTGCCCGATGAGTGGCTTTGCTCCTCATTCAGCGGTTTTAAAATACGCTGGTGCTTCACAAGCCCTTCTAAGGTCAGCCGGTCTGCTCCTCGCGCTGTCCCCCAGGAGAGCCTCGCAAATGTCAGAACACTTGTGTCTTTTGCCTGCCTTCGTTGGCACACAATTCAGCGACCGTGAGCGGCTCTGTAAGGCCCATAGTCATAAGTACGTCCGGAAGGCTTTTTTTTTTTTTTTTAACTTCCAACCACTCAAATGATTACATGGTTCACATCTTGTTCAGAGCGTGGTGATTCATCTCGCGATTGGTTAGTAGCGTGACCATTTTTACGTAGTAGGCAGCGTATAAAGCATTTACCCTAATACTTCTATAGCGTAAGTCCTGGAGTGACTTGAGGGACGTCATGAACCGTATTCTGCTTCATGTTTTCATCGTTCTTGAGAAGGTAGCACCATGTTATTGATTGATTGATTGATTGATTGATTGATTGTCATTCAAAGGATGAATTTTTATTTTATTATTATTATTATTTTTTTTTAAATATGAAATTTATTGTCAAATTGGTTTCCATACAACACCCAGTGCTTCTCCCAACAGGTGCCCTCCTCCGTGCCCCTCACCTACCCTACCCTCCCTCCCACCCCCCATCCACCCTCAGTTTATTCTCAGTTTTTCAGAGTCTCTTATGATTTGCCTCCTTCCCTCTCTAACTTTTTTTTTTCCTTCCCCTCCCCCCTGGTCTTCTGTTAAGTTTCTCAGGAGCCACATAAGAGTGAAAACATGTGTTATCTGTCTTTCTCTGTATGACTTATTTCACTTAGCACAACGCTCTCCAGTTCCATCCACGTTGGGTAGCACCATTTTATAAATGGAAAAGGTAAAGGCTAGGGACAGTTAACTAGCCACTTTCCCAAGACGCAGTAAAGTCTGAAATCTGAAATTTCATGGGAATTCTGCCCTCTAAGTCCGGCATGTATTCTGGGCACTTTAGCTTCGCCACGGTCTGCCAGCCGTGAAGGCCAAATCCAGCCTACTGTCTACTTTTGTACCGCCTGTGGCCTAACAGTGGTTTTTACATTTTTAAATGGTTAGAAAGAAAATCCAAGGAAAATAATATGACATGACACATGGAAATCACATTCAATTCAGTTTTAGTGTTGGAAAACAATGTTTTATTGGAACACACCATGCCCATACATCTACAGAATTGACTCTGGCTGGTTTTGCATCATAAAGGCAGAGTTGAGTAGTGGTGACAGAGGCCACATGGCCCGCAAAACCTAAAATATTTATCACCTGACCGTTTAGAGAAAAAACTTGCCAACTTCTGGTCTACGTAGTCACTTTGTGGTATGAGTTTGGATAAAGGGACGCGTGGCTAAAACATCAACTCCTTGTCAAGCATCGTATTATTAGACACTTGACATTGATGATCTCCTTTTATTTCCCCCCAAACTTGGGTAGTTCTATCACCCCCATTTTTCAGAGCAGGAGTAGGAGACTAGCGGAAACAAATAAACAATTTGTCTGAGGTCACATAGCCGAGAAGAGAAAGAACTGAGATATAAATATGTTCTTTCTGACATCATTCTACTGTGTCCACAGTTCCTGAATGTTGTTCCATCTTTGCTTGGATAGTTTAGTTAGAAATGTTGTCATAGATGTCTTAACAGCTGACACTAAGTGGCATCTCTAACACGTTGTGAAAAGGGGTGAAGGACACTGGATTCCTCCCTCCATACTGCTTGCTGAAATTAGTGACACAAGAAACTTCCTGGGTGCTTAGCATTCCTTCTGGAAGTGGGCACGTGTGCCTGGCTTCTCAGCTGTCTTGGCCAAGTGTCCGGGGGAGTTTTCATGGTGGCTTCCCCGTTCCCTGCCTGTGCAACCTGAGGTCCCCTCAACTGAGGCCATAGGATGGCCGCCTCCTTACAGCTGGGGCTGAGGGCCCCAGGCCAGGAAAAGGGGGCTTAATTCACCATGAAGCTGTGTGTACAGTTCAAAAGCATATTCTCTTGGTCTCTAATTTGTCCTTGTTGTTCAGGCTTACAAGGAATGGAAGATCATTTCCTCATTTACACCTTCATCATCTGACTCCAGACAGGAAAACCGGCCACTGATTGAAGTGCCCCTGGAGAAACCCAGCTCCTCTCAGGGTCGGTCTGTTGTGATGAATCCAGAAATGTACAAGGTGATTTTCTGCCATTTGTCCACACGCTGGTTTGGTGGGGAGGCAGTAAACAAGGTTTGGATGAGAAGACGAGGTTGAAAACAGAGTCTGGTACTCGACTGGTTTTTTTGTACGTCAGCAATGGCGAGTGGAGGATGGGAGTGGGCATGGCAGGGATCTCAGTGTTGGCAAACTCTTTTCTCAGCAGAGAGTGGGGCTTGATGGGTGGGGCACTGTCTTGAACGTGGAAGGGGGAGGCTTGTTCTTTCTATCCATCTCTGGAACTCAGCTCTCTTTGGAAATTTTGATGTTGCCGACAGGGAACTCAGACGTGAAATGCAGGGCAATAGTTAATAGAGACTTGTATACCAGCCTTAACTGTTGTTGGGGAGGAAAAATTTTCTCTACATTTCAGGATTCTTCTATCTTCTAGTTGGTCTAAAAATTAAAACGACACGAGACAGATTAACAGAAGACAACAAAACTTAATTATGTATGTACAGCAAATCGACATAGACCTGAGATTCCAAAAACAAACAAAATAAGGTGTATATGTCACCCTGAACCAGGGAGAAGGGGGTAGGGCTTTAGGGCTTCAAAGGGAAAGAAAGTAATTCACAAGAAGATGAAAAAGATAAACGTTTGGTAAGCAAATGTTTGCTGGGTCATCCAGAAACAATGGGACACAGAAGGGAATTTACACAGTTTGCTATCATTGTTCCTGTTTACCACCCCTAGTTCATATTATAATGTACTTGTCTGTGGTGATGGGCCCCTTCCTGGAGCAGGTCCTCTGTCTACATTCTTTTAGGCAGTCAGGGAGAAGGTCAAAGTTTCTTCCTGAGCCTTTCGTTTCTTAAAAATAATTGGCCCAGGGTGCCTGGATGGCTCAGTCATTAAGCATCTGACTTCAGCTCAGGTCATGATCTCACAGTTTGTGAGTTCGAGTCCAATGTCGGGTGAGCATGAGCCCTGCTTTGGGTGAGTCCTGCTTCTCTCTCTTTCTTTCCCTCCCTCTCTCTCTGCCTCTCGCTCACTATGCCCTCTCTCTTTGTCTCTCTCTCAAAAAGAATAATAATAATCCACATGCCAAAGAGATGGTAATCCACATTTTGGGGTGGCAGATTTTGCACACGTATACTGTTAAGGGACCTGGCTTCCCCTTCCCTACACCCCAGCTACCTCACTGAGAAAGAGGCTAAACCTGAACAGTTCTGCAGAGTTTTTGACTGGGGGAGGTTGATGGGGCCTCAAGAGAGTAAGGGCAACATCACAGAAAATTGAACCAGCAAAACCAAAAATTTTTTGGAGAAACTCATGCCCTAGTTTAACGTCTCATACAAAGTGCAAAACAAACAAACAGAGTAGCAGTCATCAGGCACTGCAGAATTAGAAGTTAGATCACTGCCAAGCTATGCAAACCTCTCGGTAGCTACAAATCGGCTCTTGTCTTGAAATGTGCATTATTTAATTAAGTAGGCCTTCTCCATGCTCAAATCATAATACCCTTATATCTGTAGCCCTCAAGCGTGACATAGGTCATGAGTAATTTTGTACTAATGATAGTGGTCATAGACGTGTATGAGTGGCTTAATTTTTAAAAGTAAGTTACAGTAATTGTGTAAGATGTAACCATTGGGAAAACTTGAATGAAAGGTGCATGGGACTTCTCTACACTGTCTTTGGAACTTCCTATGCACCTGTAAATATTTCAAAATATAAAATTACGTTAGATCCAAGGGCAGTCCCGTGCTAGTGTTGTGCTCCCTTGTTAGAGCTCTGCTTACCTGTGCTGTGCCCACAGTTGAGTTCCTCGTGTCCCGCCCATGCCTGGGCTATACTTACGTTGGCTTTTTGTGTTTCACCCGCATGAGTAAGCCCATCGAAGTGTATTGCGTTGAAGGTTTAAACAAGAGGCTGTCTGTCTTTGTCCTCGATTTAGCTCCTCAACGGAGAGCTGAAGCAACTATATACTGCTATCACACGGGCCCGGGTCAACCTCTGGATCTTTGATGAAAACCCAGAGAAGCGGGCTCCTGCTTTCAAATATTTCATGAGAAGAAATTTTGTCCAGGTTGTGAAGACAGATGAAAATAAAGGTGAGATCTCCTTAAACTATTCTGGCTGTTGGATACAAAACCGGTTACCCCTGACTTCTTCTTACGATACCTATGAAACCTATACAGGGTATAGGTTTTTGAGAGCGTGCTTTCTTTCCTTTGCACATTCTTCTGAGAAATGAGCGTTCATATTTACCGCTAAGGTATGTGGGGAAGTGTGGTTGTAATGGGATGGGGGGAGGTTAACTCCTTCAGGGAAGATCTTTTATTGGTCCTTTGAAAGTGAAGGTCATGGAGGGCACCTGGCTGGCTCAGTCAGTAGAGCATCTGACTCTTGATCTCAGGGTCGTGAGTTCAAGCCCCATGTTGGGTGTGGAGCCTACTTAAAAAAAAGCAAAAGTGAGGGTCATGGGCGAGGGTGAGAAGAAATAGGCTTTGTTGGGGGAACACAAATTGCTATGGTCTTTGGACAGCTGATTGGCGATATCCATCAAAATCAAGAATGTGCAGCTTTAAAAGTGACTCAGCAATTCTTGTTCTAGGAGACTATTCTAGAACATTCTTGTATAAAACCTCAAAAATTTATGCACAAGAGTGTTCATCACAGCACCATTTGTAATTATCAGAATCTAAAACAACCTAAGTGTCAAGTGTCCACCAACGAGGAACTGTTTATGGCGGCTCCTCTGGTCCTGTGACACGTGAGTGTGGGTTGTTGAGTAGATATGGATACCTTTTGCTTTTTCCCTTCTGTGCTGTTTGCAGTGTTGAGAAAGCCAAACCAATATTGTGTGTTGTTGTGATAACTTACAGAGACTAGCTAATTAAAAACCGGAATGGAGGTCTCCTGGTAGGAGAACTAACAGAGAAACAATCAGCCCTTCATAAAGGAGAAAATTGCTGTCTTTCTTGTGGGTTAGCTGTTGAGTTGGCTCCTCTAGGCCACAGTTAATTTCTCCAAGGATGGGGGGAGGCGCAGGGCTCGGCCACGGTGCAGAGGTCTGCTGATTTCCTGAGCATTTTCCAGCCAGTTTTATGGAGACTATTTCTGGTTACAGCCAATGGCTCAGCTGGGGACCAGGGTGAGACGTTCTATTCCTGGGCCCCGGCGGTTAGGTGTAACAGGGGAAGTTGAAGTCTTGGAGTTAAAAAACCCTAGCTTCTCATTAGAACTTTCTACCTATGCGGCCACGTGACCTTGTTCAGGCACACTGTCTCACCCCAGGTTTTCACTTCTTCAACGAAAAGGGAGCGAGTGGGCTGGCCTCCCATGGTTGTTCTTGGCCTTTCCTGCAGCGCAAACTCCTTTTGGTCTCAAAATAGATTCTGGCACCTGTTATGAGAGACCATCAGGAGAGGCAATTTTCCTTAATTTAAACATTCAGAGTGAAACCAGATCACAATTTATTTTCCGTCCTGGTGCATGAAGAATACAAGAAAAGGGCAGTCTTTGCTGTGTTGTAAGTTGCACATGGGAAAGTCTGTGAGAACATCTGTTCCCACCGTGCAGGGGAGCTTGGGCTGAGCGCAGTGACTGTGTTTTTTGGGTTTCTTCATCATGGGCCGGCAGAGTTCGTTGCCCTGTGCCGAGCTACTGTGGAGCTCTGCTGTGAGGGTAAAATGTCCCCCGGGTGCTGACAGCACTCGGGGAGTCAGGACAAGACGCTGCGAAGTTGTCTTTGCACTCGCTGCTGCAGGGCATGGCAGAGGGCTGGCGGGAAGGATTTTGCACCTTTTAAACGAAGCTGGCAGGTCCGCCTTGCTGCCCCCCCGTTGATATCCACGGGCCCGGGGATCCCGGACCCCTCTAGCCCAGATTGGCCTCTCAGCCTGGTGCTGGTATTCAGTCTTTCATGTCCTTCTTGCAGCTGTGGCTCAGAACCAGCAGAGAGGGTTGCCCACTGCTGGTGATGCTCCGGGGCTGCAGGAGGGGTGTGATCTAGTCTCCAGCAGGCTAATGTGACGACAGAAAGGCCCGACAGCAGGTGGCTGCGATAGTCTGCGTCCACCAGTGGGCATGCGACACGCTGCTTACCATGAGGGCAAAGTCTGGGCATTTGAAAACACCTTTTGTAAAGCACTCTTACCTTGTTCCTTGCTGAAGCCCCTGTGTGGGAGTTTGCTAAGAGCTACATGGCTCCTCTTTTAAGGAGGAATAGACTTCGCTTTAAAAAAAGACTTTTTTTTTTAATGTTCACTTATTTTTGAGAGAGAGAGAGAGAGAGAAACAGAGTGAGAGCAGGGGAGGGGCAGAGAGAGAGGGAGACACAGAATCCGGAACAGGCTCCAGGCTCCGAGCTGTCAGCACGGAGCCTGACACAGGGCTCGAACTCACGAACCACGCAATCATGACCTGAGCTGAATTTGGATGCTTAACCGACTGAGCCACCAGGCGCCCCAGAATTTGCTGTCTTCCAATCTATAGCCATAGGGGAGGAAGGTAGACTGAAGTTCAAAAACTGAACAACATCCTTTCTCACCCCTACTTCCCCCTTCCAAAACCCGCAACAACCTGGCTTGGTAAGCTAACATCAATCTTTTTTTTTTTTTTTTTTTTAATGTTTATTTATTTAGAGAGAGAGAGGGAGCACGAGAGGGGGAGGGGCAGAGAGAGAAAGAGAATCCCAGGCAGACTCTGTGGTGTCAGCGTAGAGCCCAATGAGGGGCTCGATCCTATGAACCGCAAGATCATGACCTGAGCTGAAATCAAGAGTTGGATGCTTGGGGCGCCTGGGTGGCACAGTCGGTTAAGCGTCCGACTTCAGCCAGGTCACGATCTCGCGGTCCGGGAGTTCGAGCCCCGCGTCGGGCTCTGGGCTGATGGCTCGGAGCCTGGAGCCTGTTTCCGATTCTGTGTCTCCCTCTCTCTCTGCCCCTCCCCCGTTCATGCTCTGTCTCTCTCTGTCCCAAAAATAAATAAACGTTGAAAAAAAAAATTAAAAAAAAAAAAAAAGAGTTGGATGCTTAACCGATTGAGCCTCCCACGTGCCCCTAAGCTATGTATTAAAACGAATACTAGAAAGACAGCACAGGTGTATTTGTCTGCCAGGGCTGCCGTAATAAAATACCACAAACCTGATCGTCTACGTTCTGGAATGGTACAGTATTGGTCTCCAGCACTGGACGTGAGAAGTCCAAGACCACAGTGTCAGCACCTTGATCAGACCTCTTCTGAGGCCTCTCTCCTTGGCTTGTCGATGGTTTTCCCTCCGTGTGAGCCCCTCTTTCTCTGTGTTAATCTCCCTTCTAATAAGGACGTAGATCGGATTAGGGTCCACCCTAACAGCCTCCTTTTAACTTACTAACTTCTTGCAAGGCCCTGCCTCCGAGTATAATCGCATTCGGAGGCCCTGGGGGTTAGGGCTGCAACATATACATTTTTGGGGTGAGGGAGGGGGGCACACCTCAGCCCATAAGAGCACATTTAAGGGAACGAATGCCCAGAGAAGCAAACCCACTTTTCTTTTTCATTTCAGACTTTGATGACAGCATGTTTGTTAAGACCTCGACACCTGAGGAATGGATCGCGCAGGGAGAATATTATGCTAAACACCAGTGCTGGAAGGTAAGTGCTGGACCGGGAGCCCGGGGGTGACGTCTTTGTGACCGGGGACCTCATCGGGCCTCACAGGCAGGTTTCCCGCCATCCAGCTTATCGCCAGGCTAGGGCAAAGGTTATGGCTGTGGTGCTACTTCTTCCGAGACATCAGGTCGCCCCGCGATGAAGTGAGCTTCCTGTCCTGCTCCTTCCCCAGTGCAAGGGTGACATCCCTTCCCTGTGGCCAAGTGCCAGCATGTACCGATAGGAAGAGGGAGTGTCGTGGCTTCTGCCCCACCCACAGACCCTTCTGTTAACTTTCTTTTCCTCCTGGGCTCTTCGTCTCCACTTTTTTTGCTGTCACCCCACCGCGTTTTAAAATAGTAGCAGATCGGGGCGCCTGGGTGGCGCGGTCGGTTAAGCGTCCGACTTCGGCCAGGTCACGATCTCGCGGTCCGTGAGTTCGAGCCCCGCGTCGGGCTCTGGGCTGATGGCTCGGAGCCTGGAGCCTGTTTCCGATTCTGTGTCTCCCTCTCTCTCTGCCCCTCCCCCGTTCATGCTCTGTCCCTGTCTGTCCCAAAAATAAATAAACGTTGGAAAAAAAAATTAAAAAAAAAAAAAAATGGTAGCAGATTGGGGGCGCCTGGCGGCTCAGTCGGTGGAGCGGCCGATCTTGATTTCAGCGCCGGTCATGATCTCATGAGCCAGTGAGATGGTGAACCACGCTGACGGGGCAGAGCCTGCTTGGGTTTCTCTCTCTGCGCCCCTCCCCGTGTCTCTTTCTCCCAAAGGAAATAGTAAATAAACGTTAAAGGAAGTAAAACAGTAACAGGTTGGTCACTTGTCTCTCAAACTGATCCGGCACAGACCTGACTGCCAGTCTGGGGCTAGTGAGAATGGGTTAAGCTTTATCACCAGACTGAGTTGACCAATTCTGGGCCACGAGCCGCGTTGCCAAGCGTGAGCAGCCTTCCTCCGGGCAATGTCATCGCTGCCGGTCCTTTTGAAATACTGAAGCCAGCGTGAGAAGCCCCATCCCTCTCCCACGGGCAGCATCCCTACACCTCACACGGTCTCAGGTGAGGCCCCAGGGCCCGTGTGTTTCCCGTGATGCGGCGGTAACGATGTCTCCACCTACAAGGCACAGACACCTTCGGCCCAACAAGCTCATCTTGGGCCCCATCTCATTCCGTGTCTTCCCTGTGTCATCTGCAGCTTGTCAGGTGACATGATGACTGCAGCAGGTGGCTAAGCAACCCATCCTCCCCAGCAGCAACCCAAGCAGGGCTGAGGGCAGGCACTTTTCTTCTCAGGGGTCTCTTTCTTTATCAGGAAGTCCCCCGTGGACTTCTTCTGACATCTCACTGCTCGGTGCTAGGTCACGTGCCCACGCCTGGTGCAAGGGAGTCTGGGAGGGCAGTCCCATCCTGCGGTCTCAGCCCTTCACGGAAGGCAGGCTCTGCCGTGACGCACGGGAGGGAGCGGGGAGTGCTGTGGGCAGCTAACCCGCAGCTGAGGTGGGCTGTAGCTCCTGTAAGTCTCAGCCAGGCCACCCACGTCGGAGCTCAGCAGCCAGTCGGCAAGCAGGTCGGCTTCTGGGGGTTAGTTGGCATTTGGCTCGGATGATGGGGGTGAATGGGGACACGGGCCCCTCATCCTCCAGCAGATGAGCCTGGGCCGAGCAGCTTTCAGAGTTGAGAGGGAGGCAAACCATAAGAGACCCTTAAATACAGAGAACAAACTGAGGGTGGATGTGGGGGGGGCGGGGAAGAGGGGAAATGGGTGATGGGCATTGAGGAGGGCACCTGTGGGGAGGAGCACTGGGTGTTGTGTGTAAGCGATGAATCACGGGAATCTATGTATGTAACGCTGTATGTTAGCCAACTTGACAATAAATTACATTAAAAACAGAACGAAACAAAGAGTAGAGAAGCCCATGAGGCCCCCTGAAGCCTGGCCTTGGAGCTGGCCCTGTGTTACTTGGCTGTGTTGTGTTGGCCAGAGTAGGTCACAGCCCAGATCTGAAGGGAGGAGACGTAGGCAGCAGTCTCGGGAAAAGCTGCAGAATTATACTGTGAAGGGGTGTGGACCGCTACCGGGAGCACTGAAGGACTGTCGCCACCTTGCGATCAGTCCTAAGGGGTGAATATGTAGGATTTAGCTGCTAGAAGTGGACAGAGCTCTGAAACTTTACTCACTGCCCATCTTTGTTATAACTTAGATGCTGTTATAAAACCAAGACTCTCTTTGGGGGGAGCAGCAGAGAGGGAAGAGAGGGGAGATATGGGCAGCAGGTATGGATATGAACTTGGAAAACTAGACGATCTTTCCCTTTACTCCCTTCAGAACAGTGTTGGTGTAACCTATACATGTCGCCCATGCATTTCCAAGTCTTTAGTCCTTTTTAAATTATTATTGTTATTATTAATGTTTATTTTATTTTTGAGAGAGAGAGAAAGAGAGCAAGCAGGAGAGGGGCAGAGAGAGAGGGAGACACAGAATCCGAAACAGGCTCCAGGCTCCGAGCCGTCAGCACAGAGCCCGACGCGGGGCTCGAACTCACGAACCAGGAGATCGTGACCTGAGCCGAAGTCGGAGCTTAACCGACGGAGCCACCCAGGGGCCCCTCCAGTTCTTTAGCCCTTTAAAAAGACCTTTTGAACGTTCGAATCTAAAATCTTTTTATGGGAGCTGGCCCCGATGAGAATGCTATAAAAAGCTTTCTCCTCACCTGATTTTGTTTCGGCTCCGCTAAAGGGCTTCAGGACCCAGGTTGTTTATTGAGTTTTTGGCTGCATGTCAGTGAATGTTCCAGGACCACCATATAAATGGCAACCACTAGAGGTTCATTCACTCGATAAGTTCCTGTTGAGCTACTGGCCAAACATTGCGTTTAGGCTGCAGGGATACGATGGTGAGCAGGACACACACGGAAGGGCGCACGCCTCCTCCTGCTGCAGGTGTCACAGATGAGAGATGAGCTGCCCTTAGAACCAGCTGTTCTGGACAGGTTGGCCAGGAAGGATGCTCCAAGTGGGAGCCTTGAGCTGAGTCCTCTGGGCAGAATGAAGTTAACTGGGCAGAGAAGGAACGGGAGAGCGTTTCAGTTAGAAGGAGCAGCGTGTGCAAAGGCCGGGTGGTTGCCAGGAGGGTGGCACAGGCCATTGGAATGCAAGGAGGCCCATGAGGCTGGCGAGGCTGAAGCAAAGAGCCTGAGGGAACAAGATGTTGTCCCATCTACTTAATCCTTCCCTTGCCCACGCTGAGACATAATCTTTACCTGCTGGACCAAACGTGACTTTTGGCCCTGTAGCCTGTGCGCTGAGACGTGGCGTCAGCACTCCCGTTTTAGAAAAGCAGCTTTCTGCAGGCCGGGATGGGGGTCCAGGCCACTCTCCTGTGATGCTTTTATGCCCACCTTCTACGTGCTCAACACAGAGGCGCATGACCCAGGGATCTGGCCAGTTATCTTTCAGAAGATCCCCGTCTCTATCCCCATTCCTACCCCCCCTTTCTGTGTTCGCGGCTCTTCCACCAATACTCCCAGTTAGCTATTGTGGTTCCGGACTAGAAAAAACCTGTGTGGGTGCCTTTGGGCCAACGCTCCGTGTCTCTGACCTGAGGTTGCTAGTGCATACGACGAGAAGGATGAAGCTTCTCACACGTGGCTTTTGGAAGGTTAAGTGAGGGTGTTACTTACGGCGGCCTGTAAAACTAGGTCCTGAATCCCCTTTCCATGGATTCTGGGCACTTCCAAAAGGAACCTTTGAATGGGAAGGGTTCGCCGGTAATGTTACTGGGCTATGTCCCCTGAGGTCGTTTTCTTTAGCTCATCGGCACGTTCCGGCTCCTCCCCTCAGGCTGGGCCGGGGTGAGACTCACTCCCTTGTCGGTGCACACATGGGCGTGTGCGCGCGTGTGTGCGTTTAACCCTCGTTCCGTACGTCACCTCCAGTGCCTTGTTGGGAATCAAAGCCTTCTGCCCGTTCCAGGTGGCAGCCAAGTGTTACCAAAAAGGAGGTGCGTTTGAGAAGGAGAAGCTGGCCCTGGCCCACAACACCGCCCTGAACATGAAATCCAAGAAAGTCAGCCCCAAGTAAGAGTCCCGGGGGGTCATCTCGGGGCCGCTCTGGTGAGAGCCGCGGGTGAAACCTAGCGGGGGCTCCGTCGCCGGTCCGCGGACACTCTGTTTTGTCTCCTCCTCCAGGGAGAAGCAGGTGGAGTTCTTGGGACTGGCCAAGACCTATCTGGAGTGCAACGAGCCAAAGCTGTCCCTCAAGTGCCTGAGCTGCGCCAAGGAGTTCCAGCTGTCCGCCCAGCTGTGCGAGAGGCTGGGGAAGGTGAGGCCCAGCCTGCGCTGTCGCTGGGAGAACCGGGCCGCCCTGGAGCCCACTCCCTCAGCCCCCGCTTGCGTCAGGGAGGGGCCCCGGGCCTCCAAAGAGGGACGCGGCAGCCCCGAGGACTGCAGGGCAGTCGTTCTCTCCACGCGCCCGAGCGTTTCCACGGCTCCAAAGATGTGTGTGCGTGTCCACGTCTGTGTGAAGGTTTGCGATCCGGCGTTAATCACAGAGGGGCCGAGGGTTCAAATCAAAGGGCCGATGGGCTTTGGCATAGTCCTGCCTTCCTGTCCTCCCTGTCCAGGCCGGAGTCTGCCTGCGGCGATGGCCCGGCACGACATGGCGGTTTTCCCGTGTTCTCGGTCACTGCTCTAGTTGCCAACCAATCTGGCGGGCCGCTAGCCACAGGTGGCTATTTAATTTATAATTCAAGTTAACTAAAATGTCAAAAAATAAGAAATTCAGTTCCTCGGTCTCACTAGCCACGTTTCAAGCGCGCATTGCTACGAGAACACTTCCATCATCGCGGAAAGCTCTGTTGGGCAGAGCTAATGGTCTAGAGCATAGCTACTCACTGCGTGGTCAGCAGGCTGGCGGGCGGGCCACGCAATTTCACGTGTCTGCACCAAGATTAACACCGAAGGTGAACGTGACCAGTGAGAGGGCAGTGTTAGAGCAGTTCGGCACTGCCGTGACATCCAAGTGGTGATGATTGTTTTGGCGATTCCTTTTTCTCCTCGAGACAGAATTGGCGTGGAAAACTGTATCAGTTGTAGATGCACGACGTCATGATTCGATACATGTGCGTGCTGCGAGGCGATGCCCCCAGTAGGTTGAGTTAACATCCATCACCGTACAAAGAGTGTTTTCCCTCGCAATGAAACCTTTTAAGATCTGTTCTCGTAGCAGCTTTCAAGGGTGCGGTACGGCGTTATCTGTACTCACACGGTTCACGTTCAGTGTATCCCTTGTGAGGGATGGGAGGTGTAGAGCGAGGTGGTTCGAGAAGCTTTGCTCTAGAATGCCCAGCTCGGGCTGCGGTATTCCCCCATGTAAAAGGCTTTCCAGCAGGAAAGTGGGTTTCCACGCCTCTCGTCTCCCCGTGAAACCTAGTAGCTCCTGGATGTGCAGAGCATCCCGGGCATTGGGTGGGGCGGGAGCGGCACTTGCTGGGGACTTTGAAGTGTGACCCCCAAGTCAGTGTAAAGAACATGAGGCCCTCATGGTGCTGCCTGCCCGGCCCCACATTGATTAGGGTGTGGGAGATGGGGATGGGATAGGGATTCCCTTCTGGGTGAGAGTTTGGGTCCTAAGATTCCGGGAACTGGCATAGCTTCTAACCTGTCCACGTTCCTTAGCTACCAAATCCTCAATGCCCTGTGTCGCCACCTTGGACCTACTCGCTGACAACTACAGGGAACCAGCCTCAGCCTTTGCTTCCCGTTTTTGCCCAGCGGTGCCCGCCTTGACTGAGTCGGAGACCTCTTCCTTATGGACTCACTTTGCCCACCGCCCCACCCCCACCCCCAGCCTGGAGAGCTCTTCCTCTGAGAGTAGGGGGCTCAGGGGCCAGGAGGCCATAAGTACAGCCTGTGCTCCCTCCTCCGGGACTTCGGCACCTTCAGAGTGTGGAGGCCACCCTGCTCCCCTTCCGCGGGTTTGGCCACCGGTGGCAGCCTCGTCTGCTTCCTCTCCCCAGTACATTCCAGCAGCTCCAAGCCCCAGCCAGGGAAGGGTCTGGTCCCAGCCCCCTCCCTGGAAGGGTGTGCAGCCCTCAGCCAGCCTCAGACCTCACGTGGTCATCCTGCTACACTAACCGGCACGATTCACGTTGACCAGCTGGGCAGCAGCCTTCGTCAGTATCCTTAGACCAAATTGCCCCCCTGTTCCCAGCCCCTAAATGTGTGTCGCCCCTGCCAAGAAGTGTTTTTGAGGGGACCCTGGGGATGCAAGACCGTTTTGCAGGGATTCCTCTGCCTCATCCGTTTCTTGCCTCTTTCCTGAGAGCGACATGGGCTCCCTCGGAAACCTCTCAACGCCCCTGCTCTGGACGGCGGGTGGGAGCCCTCCGCTCAGGGAGCAGAGCTGGTGGAGGAGGGAGCTGC
Organism: Lynx rufus; assembly: GCF_022079265.1. Taxonomy (NCBI): domain Eukaryota; kingdom Metazoa; phylum Chordata; class Mammalia; order Carnivora; family Felidae; genus Lynx; species Lynx rufus. Next base: position 5,043,728 of record NW_025814867.1, on the reverse strand, counting down.
TGCGTAGAACCAGCCCTCTGCTCTCTCTCCGGTTGGGCACACGCTTGGCACCCGGCAGGGCCTGCCTTCACACTGGGGGGTTTTCCTTTAGAGTAATCAGCACTGTCAGGGGAAGAAAGAGGTGGGGTGGTAGGTAATCCGGTTATGGGGTTTTATTCATGTGGCCGAGATGGGTCTAGATGCTCCCGGCTCTATGAGGTCTCGGGACTTAGAAGAACCTCACACCCGAATCTTTCCTTGTTTTTTATGTTTAGTAATTTCCTGAGAGAGAGAGACAGAGTGCAAGCAGGGGAGGGGCAGAGAGAGAGGGGGAGACACAGAATCGGAGGCAGGCTTCAGGCTCCGAGCTGTCAGCACAGAGCCCGATGCAGAACCCACAAACCGTGAGATCATGACCTGAGCCAAGGTTGGATGCTTCACTGACTGAGCCATCCAGACACCCCTCATACCTGAATCTTCTTTGAATTTTGGCACTTGGTGTAGATGGTCTAGATAAATAAAAGCCAACTAAAATTTACTGGAGGGACTGGAATATATTTTGTCTTATTTCATTTTGGTTTTGTTTTCTCTTTGGACCTCAGGAGCAGTAAGTAGAATTATGAAATGAACTATTCAACAAACAGATGGGCCCGGGCTGTGTGCCGGGCACTGTGGGTGCTCGGTGGCCGGTAGGCGACAATACAGGGGCCTCTGCCTTGACATAGCTTCCGTTCCTAGTGTGGGAGAGGGACGGCGGACAAGCCAGTAGCATAGAAGATGCCAGTGGTGATGAGGCTGGGTGAGGGGAGAGGGGTGTCAGGTGTTGCTGTTTTGGGCAGGGGGCGGGCAGGGAGCTGTCTTGTGAGCAGAGACGGTGCGAACACCTGGAGGGCATCGTGGGCCAAGCGTCCTTGCAGGCAACAGCCCCCGAGGTGTGAGCGTGTGGGCGAGCTTGAAGAACAGCAAGCAAGCTGGTTGGGCCAGAGCAGAGTGAGTGGGGTAGAAGTGGTAAAATGAGCAAGAGAGGGCGGCAGGAGCAAGTCACGTAGGGCCTCCAAGTCCGTGGTAGGGACTGGATTTTGTTGACGTGTGACAGGGAGCCAGTGGAAGGTTCTGATGGCAGGAGCCACATGGAGCTCGTTGTTTGGAGGCTCTGCGGGGGGTCTGTAGGCAACAAGAGTAGAAGCAGACAGGCCAGTGGATGTGATTTGGGTTGCCATGATGGTGGTGGGGTGCCGGGAAGGGGAATTGCGGAAACGTGGCGAGAGCCAAGCACAAAGGATTAACCAAAGGGCTGGATGGAAGTGTGGGGGGAAGAGCAGGATATAATCTTCTGTTCGCGCAAACCCACTGTTGGTTTTTGTTTGTTCATCCTCTTCCTCTTCATGGCCAGTCTCCGGTCCCATTCTCTCGTCACTGGCAGCCATTCCAGTGAATTTAACGTGTCATCCCCATACGCATGCCTAATTGAATAACAAATTCTAGTATTTTCTATACATGTATGTTTTGAGCTTTTGTAAATAGCATGTTGTTCTGGTTTTTACTCTTTCCACCCCCTGCTATAGTGTTGAGGTCTGGCCAGGTTTGTGACCCCTGATAGTATTCCAGAATGGGCATCCACTGTATTTGACTTTTCCATTTCCCTATCGGTGAACGTCCAAGTTGCCACCAACTCCCGGCTGCCACACACAGTACTATGTGGCACAGCACGTCTCCTGCCAGTCCTGGGTACTGCTGGAAATGGGCTTGCTGGCCCTAGGGTATGCATATACTTAATTTCACTAAGCGAAAGTGGAAGCTACTTTGCTTTCTAGAACAGCCGTACCACTCTGTGCAGGACGGTTCCACGCACCCCATGTTCTTGACCACATTCAATGGGCTCTGGTTTTCTAATTTTTGCCAATTTCATGGATGTATCTCACTGCGGGTTTTTTTTTTTTAATTTTTTTAACGTTTTATTTATTTTTGAGACAGAGAGAGACAGAGCATGAACGGGGGAGGGGCAGAGAGAGAGGGAGACACAGAATCGGAAGCAGGCTCCAGGCTCTGGGCCATCAGCCCAGAGCCCGACGCGGGGCTCGAACCCACGGACCGCGAGATCGTGACCTGAGCTGAAGTCGGACGCCCAACCGACTGAGCCACCCAGGCGCCCCTCACTGTGGTTTTAATTGACGTTTCTCTATCAGTGAGCTGGAGCATCTTCATTGATTTGTTAGTCATTCAAGTTTCCCCCACTGTGACCTGCCTGTTTGTATCCTTTGCCTAGTTTTCTGTTGTGATTTCAGGAAAGTCTTTTTCTTGTGGTCGAAAGAATCCATTTTATGTTCTAGATCTGTCTGGTCAAATATGATAGCCATTGGCCACATGTGGAAATTAAAGTTAAAATGAATGGAAATGGAATGAAATGAAAAATTCAGTTCCTCAGTTACGCTACCCACATTCCATGTGCTCACTCTTCACACGTGCTTAGTGGCTACCATATTGGCTAGCATAGCTGTAGAATATTTCCATCTTCACTGCAAGGTCTATTTGATGGCGCTGGTCTAGATGTTCATGTTTGCCCTCTCTCTGTTAACTTTATTTCACATACCCTTTATTCAGCAGTTTTGATTCCATCAAAGGAAGTTTATGTGTTTTGGGTTTTATTGAAGACTTTCTTTAACCTCAAGGTCACAAAGATACTCTCCTACGTTTTCGTCCAATAGCTTTCGCATTTAGGTCTTTATCCTATCTGAAGGTTAATTTTGTATATGGTGTGAGGTTGGGATATAACTTTATTTTTCTCGCTATAAATAATTCTATACAATATATAATATGTATAATACAATATGTATTGCATTTTATATATAATTTTTATGTAATTTTATATAAGGAAATCGTTTTCCTAATATCGCCTATGTCTTAGCATTTTTCACTGGGTCCTAACAAATAGCAGACATATTGTTCGTGGTATTGGCTTATTTTTAAGATCAAAAGTTATGCTATGAATACTCTAAGAGTGTATTTTACTCTGTCCTAGATAAAAGATGCGGCCTATTTCTATAAGCGAAGCCAGTGCTACAAAGATGCTTTCAGATGCTTTGAGCAGATCCAGGAATTCGATCTAGCACTCAAAATGTACTGCGAACAGGAGCTTTTTGAAGAAGCTGCTATTGCAGCCGAAAAGTAGGTGGTTTTATTCTCTCCCTTCCCCCACCCCGCTCCCTCCCTCCTGCTGCTGTCTGGGGGCAGCCTGCCTTGGAGGGTGTTATTCTGCTCTTCTGAAGCGGCCTGCCCGTGTCGCCCTCCTTCCACTTGAGTGGTGGCCTCGGTGCTGGGTCAAGAGCTCCTTGAAAGCAAGAACCAAGCCTAAAGGATTAACCGAGGAGCTGAATGGGAAGTGCGGGAGGAAAAAGAGTGGAATATAATCTCCAGTTCCCAGCAGAGTCACCACTGGTTTTAGTTTGTTCATCCTCTTCCTCGTCATGGCCGGTCTCCGTTCCCACTCTCTCATCGGCAGCCATTCCAGTGCCTTTAACATACACGCTCTTAATATATTCACATTTAATGTATTCTACTCTCTTTATAAGCTTTGACACAGTGTCATGAGAAGAGGCAGAAGATGATGAAGGGTTTGTTACAAGCGTGCATATAAGACACATGGCAATTTTGTGCTTAATGATGGTTCTGTCCTCTACCCTTACCTGCTGAGGTAGCAATTTCGCTGAATGGACGGATGAAGGTAAGTGCACTAGTGGGCAGTCAGGCCTTTGCTTCACCGTGATCTATGGGCAGACCCTCAGCCATGCGGTCATACATATGTGTAGGAAATGTATGTTCACATACCCTCATAAGCTTCATACATGACCCACTGGAGGCCTTCTCGAGCCTTTATCTAGCTCATATTCCAAAGATGATGTCGAGATGGGCAGGGCTAATGGTTGACAAGGAATACAGAAACGGCATGTTACTGGTGCCCCGAAGAGATCTTCTTGGTGGTATGGGGCAGCTGCAATGACAGAGACTGCTATTCTGTGTTTCTGTTTGAGTGTACTTCTCAGCTCCTGGAGAAGCAGGGTGTGGGTTGGTTCTACATTTTCCTTGCTTTCTACCAAATTCTGCATGTGACAAAATGAACATAACGGACCCAGGTGTTCAAACTTCAGGTTTTTGGGAAGTTAGCTTTTGTTAAAGTATAATATATAGTCAAAAAGGTGCACCTAATTCTCACAAAATAGATCTACTTGTGTAACCAGCACCTCGATAAAGGTGCCCAGTACCTCGAGTTTTAGCTTTGGAAATGGAAAAGTAGGTGTTCTGTGCCATGGCTGGTAAAGTGAGCATATTCCTTCGTGAGGGTCTTTGGTACCCTTACGTTTATGAGATACGCAACGGGTATGTAGTAGTCCGTTTAGGCAACCAGAACGAAATGCCATGGATTGAGGGGCTTAAACAACAGAAATTTATTTTCTCCTAGTTTTGGAGGCTAGAAGTCCAAGATCAAGGCTCTGCCGGTTGGGCTATTGCTGAGAGCTCTTTCCCTGGCTTACAGATGGCTACCTTCTCACTGTGTCCTCAGGTGGCCTTTCCCTGGCACTTCCACATGGAGAGAGACTGCAAAAGACAGGTCATTCTCTGGTGTCTTCTTATAAAGACACTAATCCTGTTGGATCAGGACTCCACCTTTGTGACCTCATTTAACCGTAGTCTACTTCCTTTAGAGATCCCATCTCGAAATCCAACCACACTGGGGATCGGGCTCGAATGTATGAATTTCGGGGGACACAAACTATCACTCCATAAAAGGGTGCCAGCTGTGACATTTGTTGGGCACGTAGTTACCAGGGTGCTATGCAGTCGTGATATGAGTAATTGACCAGACCAATTCCCTTGTGAAGTCATATGACAAAACTGACTGAGAGGTTGTTGTTTTTTTAAAGTTTTAATTAGTTATTTAAACTTCTGCTCTCAGGTTTTCAGCAGAGCATTGAATCGTCACAGATTTTCCCCAGAAACATATTTTTCTCTCATTATTCTTTTTAAGCTTGATTGAGGTATACAGCTGAGAGTTCCTATGTGTTGAGTTGAGATCTAAGTGTAATCTGAGTATTAACTGGAAACTCACGTTAGATCTGTCCGAGTGTCCTTTGAGCACTGTGCATATTGAGTGTAGAATTCAGTGGCTAACTGGCATGACCCAAAATACATTGTGGACCTTGTAGATTTGCAAAGGAAATACCCGGGGAGTTCTTTACACTTGCTGAAAGTACTCACTACTCCATTAGCCGAAGCTCACATGTGAAGTATACTCCTTTTCTTCATCTTTATTTACAACCCTTCATGGGAGACCTCTCGTAGAAGAGGAAAAGCTAGGAAAGCAGATGTTTGTGGGATAACTCTGAGCCATCATAAGGAGCCTGGGCACTTCTCTGGTTGTGAGGAGACGGGTTTTGTCCTATCAGGGTTCAGAAGCACGCATGTTTTATTGGATTGTTCCAGTGCCTTGAAAATTGGTAGTGTGGGAGGTACTGACCTTGACCAGCAGAGTAAAGGGGAGCATTCGGAGCTTCGTTAATCTCACTCTTATCAACCACGCTCGTGCCTGGCCGAAGAGAAAAATCAGAGGTTGGGTGATGAGGGGAAGACGGGTGTCGTTAATGTCACGCTGGCGTGTCATGCTCTGTCTTCACCCTTTCTCCTTAGTCCTGTCTCCCACTCAGTGGGGTTGTCGGCCCAAAATGAGGATCGTGCTTTTATGAAAATTTAAGGGTTTCTTTTTTTCTACAGGGATGATTTTGGTTATGCATAATCGTTGCCCTTCAGATTGACTTTCATTTATCTACTTAGTTTTCTTCTCAAAATTTTAGTTACTTTTCTTTCTTTAAATTCTCAGGCTGACTTTCAAACCTAACTTCCATTTGCTTAGGTCGTCACGCCGTAACATTTCATCAATTGAACATACGAAAGCTTCGTTCCTTTGGAGAATGAAGAATTCATTTTACCCCCGCGAAATGAACCACTCGTAAAGATGCCGGATAAGTTTAGGCCCTGTTTTGTAATTTAGATCTACACGTGGGTGGGACTTGTGTCTGACTTGCTCTGTGCTGTATTTTGGAGGAGATTTTCTCCTGGGTGGTAATGAGCTGACATTTGGGTCGTCTGTCATTGCAGGTACGAAGAAATGCTGAGGGCCAAGACCCTTCCCATATCCAAGCTGTCTTATTCTGCCGGTCAGTTTTACCTGGAAGCCGCAGCAAAGTACCTGAATGCAAACAAGATCAAGGAGATGATGGCGGTCCTCTCGAAGCTGGACATAGAAGACCAGCTGGTGTTCCTGAAGTCTCGCAGACGGCTAGCGGAGGCTGCAGACCTGCTGAACGGGGAGGGTCGGAGAGAAGAGGCCGCCTTGCTGATGAAGCAACATGGCTGCCTGTTGGAGGCTGCCCAGCTGACTGCCGACAAGGACTTCCAGGCCTCATGTCTGCTGGGGGCTGCCCGCCTCAATGTGGCCAGGGATGCGGACGTGGAACATACCAAGGCCATTCTGAGAGAAGCTCTTGACCTCTGCTATGAAACCAACCAGTTGGCCGGCATTGCCGAGGCCCAGTTCCTTCAGGGGGTAATCCTGAGAGACTTTCAAAAGCTCAAGGACGCCTTCTTCAAGTTTGACACACTCAATCACTCGGCGGGAGTGGTGGAGGCACTCTACGAAGCTGCCAGCCAGTGTGAGGTCGAGCCTGAGAAGGTCCTGGCCCTGGCTCCGGGGGGCTTGGAAGTCCTCCTCAATCTGGTCAGGGCCCTCAAAAGAGTGACCAACAATGCCGAGAAGGAGATGGTCAAGTCTTGCTTCGAGTTTTTTGGCATTTCTCAGGTGGATGCCAAGTATTGCCAGATAGCTCAGAACGACCCTGGACCCATAGCAAGAATCATTCTTGACCTGGATGTGAACCTGAGAGAGAAGAAAACAAAAGACTGTTTCTTGGTAATGACCGACCAGGTGAAATTGGCCCTCAACAAACACCTTTTGAGCAGGCTGCGTCAGATCACGCAGAGCCTGCTGGGGAAGACCTACGCAGGCGTCTGCATGAGGTTTATCGTGGGCCTGAAATGTGAGGTCGAAAACTGTAAAGATTTCCACAGGCCCTTGCGGCGCTGTGAGGCCAAGTGTTTGGTTCAGTCAAAGATACACTTGGTGGCAATCAGCGGGTTGCTCTTGGAAGCCAAGAAAGTATTCCCTAAAATCTTAGCAGAGGAACTCGAAGAAATGGATTACGTTTCGTCTGGCTATATGTACGGCCTTTGCAAATCCTTCCTGAACGTCCTCTTCCCTAAGCATTTCCACCAGAGAGTGTTGTCCGAAAACCCCACGGCCTGCAAAGAGATCCTCAAACCGAACTACAAATCCTTTCGGTCGTACAGGGCAGCTCTGAAAGAGTACGTCCGTCTTCTGTTTCAAAACGAGAGGGCACGAAGCCGCCGGGAGTCTACAGACCTGTGGCTGAACGCCATGCAGGCGTTCCTGGTCTCCTCCAACTCTCCGGAGGAGTTCGAAAAGCTGCTCCGTCAGGAGGAGGACAACTACAACAGGGAACTCAAAGCTCTAGAGGCTGAAAAGGAGGAAAGGGGCAGGGGGAGGGGCGGCAAGGTGAAGGGAATAGAAGGAAAATTCGGCATGTTGGCGCCCAACAAGGACGATGACGGTGCCGAGAAGACCCACCTGTGCTTCATCCGGCTGCTGGAGAATTGCATCGACCAGTTCTACGCGTACAGGAACCCAGAAGACTACAAGAGGCTCTTTTTCCGTTTCATGAACGTCCTCGTCAAGAGGTGCAAGGAACCGCTCATCCCCAGCATTGGAAACACGGTGGCCCTGTTGGAGCTCCAGGTCGTCCACTGCGGGGTGGTCCTGGCCCGCCTGCGGAAGAACGCCATCCTCCGCCTCCCCAAGAGCTACATCGCGCTCTTGCACTACTGGGAGTTCCTGGTCAGCAAGAAGGACAGGGAGCTCGGGGACGTGTTCTCCATCATTCAGGAATACAAGCCTAAGGACGTGGCCAGAGCCATTCAGGATTTCCGGTTCCACCTCTCCTACCTCGTCAAGGTGCTCTGTGGCCAAGAGAATGGGAACTTCAACGTCCTGCTCGACGCCTTCGGTGAGATAGACTGTGTGGTGTCCGGGGAGGCAGAGCGGACCCTGGTGCTGTGCTTGGTGATGCTGGTCAACGCCGAGGAGGTTCTACAGCCGTACTGCAAGCCTCTCCTGTGCCGCCACTTCCAGGAGATCCAGACGAGGCTGCAGCTCATGAGTAGGGACTGCCCCGACCGGGTGCCCGAGAGGCTCCTGAAAGCGGCGAAGCGGGTGTTGATGGCGGGCAACGTGAAGTCGGTGGCTGAGGCGCTGCGGGACCTGCTCTTCGAGCGGGACGAAGAGTACCTGATGGACTGCTGCTGGCGGTGGGACAGCGCGCACGCCAAAGGGCCCGTGGTCCGCGGCCTCTACCACGAGGAGGTGAAACTGAGCCGCCTGCCCAGTGTGGAGCCCGCGGACTACTTTGCTGAACCCGAGTGTGAGATCGGTCAGGACGAGACGGACGAGCTGGCGTCAGAAGACCGAGACCCCGTCCTCGCTGCCATTCTTTCCCGGAAGCAGCGGAAGGCTTCCGTCCGGCGCAAGTTGAGGAGGGTGTGCCTGGTCGTGTCCTTGTGCATCAGCTGGAGGAGAAGGGTGAGCACCCAGGCGGAGTGCTTCCGAGAGGAGACCAGGGAGCGGGGGGCCGGGAACTTTAAGAAGGCCGACATCGACAGGACCCAGTGTGACCTGTGTGGGGTGAAGTTCAGCCGAGGTCCTGACAACTATTTCGGCCCCGGGAAGTCACTTGAAGGAGCTGCTGCGGAGGCCGTAGCCCCTTCCATGGCCGAGCCGGGAGACGAGGAGGGTCCGGAGAAGAACAGCGAGTCTTACGAGCAGCACATCCGCCTGGAAAGCCATCAGAGGCAGCAGGTGGCCTACCAGAGGTACTTCGAATTTTTCCATGAGAAGGTGGACCCGGCCATCGATGAAGGCAAGCTGCTGGTGCAGGACATTGAGCAGAGTGTGTGGATCTGCAGTCACCTGGGCTCCAAAGAGCACAGCCACATGTTGCAGAGGAAGGTCCAGGAGAACATCAAGAAGGTCTCGGATACGGTGGAGGACCTCTACAGGCGGAAGGCCTGGGCTGGCGGTAAGGCGTCCCCAGAAGTTGGGGCCTGGGGGGGTGTCAGAACCCAGGCTTTGAGAACACATGTCAGATCAAGTCCTGGGAATGACAGGGCTTGGCATTGGCAGAAATACAAGTGAGGAGCGGGTGTTCTCAAATCACGGCAAACCCCCATTATTTGAACCACCCCACCCCACTGAAAACATGTGGTTACCTTGAGTCGGGATGGTTTCCCTGGCACCACACAGAAGAGAGGGCCTTGCTCACTAGTTCCGTGACGAGGACGTCGGGAGGGCGTTTCAAGTTCTGTGACAAGGACGTAGGGAGGGCGTTTAACGTCCCGAGGAAACTCTTTAAGCTTCCGATCTGTTCTCCAGTGACCATTTCTTGAGCACCTACTCTGTTCTGAACGTTTGACTAAGATCTGGGACTGCATAGCTGGTCTCTTCCTTTTTAGGAGGGTTCTTAAACCATACCCGGCGTGAGACCTTAACAGTAAGAATTCTTACGTGGCCTTTGAATCAGATTTCCTCTAACTTCCTTGTTCGCTATTTCCTAGCAACACTGAGTGCAAGTCGTGTTATGTACCAAATAAGTGAAGTTTTGTGTTTAAAACTCATTCTGGGGGCGCCTGGGTGGCGCAGTCGGTTAAGCGTCCGACTTCAGCCAGGTCACGATCTCGCGGTCCGTGAGTTCGAGCCCCGCGTCGGGCTCTGGGCTGATGGCTCGGAGCCTGGAGCCTGTTTCCGATTCTGTGTCTCCCTCTCTCTCTGCCCCTCCCCCGTTCATGCTCTGTCTCTCTCTGTCCCAAAAATAAATAAACGTTGAAAAAAAAAATTAAAAAAAAAAAAAAAACAACTCATTCTGTCATCCAGACACTCCAGTGTAAGGTTTAAGGACATTTTGATGTTTATTTATTTTGGGGAGGGACAGAGGCAGAGACCGAGCGTGAGCCGGGAATGGCAGAGAGAGAGGGAGACACAGAATCCAAAGCGGGCTCCGAGCTCTGAGCTGTCAGCGCAGAGCCCCACACAGGGGTCGAACTCGTGAACCGCGGGATCACGGTCTGAGCCGAAGTCCGATGCTCAGCCGACTGTGGGTCTAATGACATGCTGAACGAGGTTCCCTGAAAGGTTTGCTGTTGGCAGTCTCCGCCCGTCACACAGTGATGGCGTCAGGCTAGCATTTAATTGTGGTTTACGTCTGAGGTGGCAGAAGGTGGCTGTGGGTCCTTATCCCGTCGTCCCCCTCAGAGGAAGCACGCAGACGGCCCTTGGGAGGTAGGGGCTTTGGCTCTGGTTCCTGCGGCAGCCCCTTCGCTCAGAGCCCTTGTTCTTTGGTTCCTGTAGCAGAGGCGGTGATGGCTCATTTGGTCAACATGCTGATCCCGTCCGTCAGGGATGCGCGGGCGTGGCTGATGAAGGCAGAGCTCCACTTAAATGAGGAAGGTAAGGAGCCCTTCATCCCAGGGTGATGCTCTGGGTCTCGTGGCTCTTGGTTCCGCTGATTCCCAGGTCACCGCGAAGTGGGGTCACCTATAACGTCCACTCACTGTCTAGGGTCATCTTCCCCCAGTGAGTCGAGTAACATCTGAGCTCCCCCCTCTGACCGAGGGCTCATGTTAGTTGCTTTTTCCCAAATCTCTTGTGCCGCTCATGGGCTCCTATCGATGACACCCAGTCACTACTCATGCTCAATATAGTGACTCCCACGCGTAGACAAAGTACTGAAGAGCTGTCTTTTGGCAAACAGGGTCGTCTCTGTCAACCATTCATGTAAGTCCGCGAATATTTATTGAGGGCCTAGTATGTATCAGCGCTGTTTTGGCCTTGGGGATATAACACCAACGCATTTGTGAGCAAAACAAAATCACTGGGAGACTTACACGCCCCTTCCTAGAGGGTTAAGGGCTTGTACGGAGCGAGTCAGGTTTCTCTCCTGACAGAACGATCTTGCCAAATTCTGTATCATCCCTCTTGCCCATCCCAACTGCCACGCCCTCTTGGCCAGACCTAATTTTTTCTTATTCCGTATATTTCATGTGCCCCAGATTGCCCTTCTGTGGGTCCTCCTAATCCAGATGCTACTGGGAAATCTAGACCCCAGAGCTGGGGAAAACTAAAAGGGACTTGGCACAAATATCTGTGTCGGGGAAAAATATCCTTAGAATATATTCCCTGCCAGGACCATGATTTTCGTGATTGTTTCAAAAGGGAGATGACTGGCATAGCAACTCAAGTTTGTGGTTGAATTTGGGTTTTTGTTTGATTTCTTTGCCATTCAAAGGGTCTCTGAAATCAGGGCAGAGGCACCAGCCTGTACAAGAACTTAACTCTAGAGAAGGGTGTTTCCTTTGGCCCTGACCCAGGCTTTTTTGCCCTTTAATTTAAAACAATTACAGAGACATTAGGTTTTATTAGCACGTTCTGTTTTACAGTGGTGTGAAAAAAAAAAAATCACCGTTCTGTGCTTTGTTCCCAGTGTTGTGTTTGTTTCTTTTTGGCTTTTGAAACAGGTATCGTCCAGGAAGATGATTACGAAAATGAAGCCGAGGACTTTGGTGAACTCCGTCCTCGAAGGCGTTCGCGGAAAGGTGGAAAGCCGAGAAAATACTAATGTCCGCTCAGCTGCTGCCTCCTAAGCCTTCAGAACATTCCATCCTGACTTAGAATTCCGAGTGCTGGGGCAGACGGGGAAAAAGAATGTAAATTAGCTTAAAAGGGGGAGTCTAGCCATGCCTTTGATTTTTATTCTTGTTACAAGAGCTGCTTGTGCCCAGGGTCCACGTAGGCCCTCTGCTGGCCACCCCTTACCCCCAGGCCACCCTCTGCTCATCTCCGAACCTGCTTACAGCAAGGGCCCTTCTGTTATGGCCTCTTGTCTCCGTGCAACTTTTCTGCCCTCCTTCTCCCCATTTTTTGTGACCATTTCCAGCTACCTGTGCGAGTGACGGTGAGACTACCTCAGAATGTAGTCAAGAACTCCCCAGCGTCCTATGGGTGGGAGCCTCAGGACCTTTGCCCTAGAAGGCAAGCCTGGGGGGTGTTGTGGGGGATTCCCAGCCTGCCTCTCCGAGGTGGTCCTAACTCTGCCTTGGCTATGGTGCAGACACTCCACAAGTGTTTGTATGTAGCCCTATGTGTCTCACTTTCTTGGTTGAAGGAGGCTCTTGCTTTACCCCCAACTCCCACTGAGCCGGCGGCCATCCGTATGGTCCCATTCTGGAGGCCTTCGTGCCGCTCACGCTTCCTGCCCACCCTCTGCCCTGCCCCCCAGCTCAGCCTGTGTGAAAGCTCGGCTTACGTCGGTCCTTCCCTGATCTGTCCTCGCAGCAGAGCCAACTTCCCCCCCGCCGTGTTGCTTTTGCTGCTTAGCGTTTTCTCTTTATCGTCTTTCTAAATGACTCTATTTCCTTGTTTCTAATTTTTATTCCAGGTGGTTTTTATAAATTTCACTTGCCGGAAAAAAAAAATCAAATCTTGCCGTATTATCACATTTTTATAAAGTGAAATCATTTCTCTTACGTGGCGCTGTCCGTTGACTTATTTCCGGTCTCCACTCAGTCAAGGGGTGGATCTTGGGGCTGGTTCTCTCTGGCCAGCTGGCTGACGCCTTCTGAAATGAAGACATCCGGGGACTCACAGCTGGTTGCGGTGTCTTGAGGGCTTGCCCGTGTCTCCTGAGCGTTTAGGGTGTGGACTGTGGGAGTTTTGTCACTGCTGCCTATTGGGACTGCCCCCAACAAGAACATTGCCCCGGGAGGCAGGAGACCCGGGGTCAGATCTTCTCCTGACCCCACTGAGCCGTGTAACCTGGGGTGGTCAGATCACTGAGTGCCTAGATGTGGCACTTGAGTCCGTGGGGGCTCGGGGTCTGCTGTGGGACAGAGGCGGTGACGTGGAGAAACAGCAGTGATAGAAATGCATATCATGTGGGTGGCAGCTTCATTTACATAAGCCAGTGGGGCCTCAGTTTCCCCTTTAGGGGAGTTGAATGGTCTCAGAGCCCTTTGTGCATGCCCTGATGCCCGGTGGCTCTGTAGCTTTTGCCATGGGTTCGAGCACCCTCAGGTCTTGGTTCTGGGATCTCAGGATTTGCTTGTGTTGGATGAGCAGGACAGCTGAGTCTCCGGAAACAAAGCGTCCTCTGTCCTCTGATCCTATGCCTCAAGGTCCAGGAGGCTCATGACTGGGCCAGATGAGCCTGCTACCTTCTGGGTCAACGCTGTCTCATAGAACTCCCTGGAGAGAACCACTCCCGAGAATCTACCTCCTCGACTCATAGGGGTCCTCGACTCATAGGGGTGCAGAGGCTGGGGAGAGAGGAATGGGATTCAGCACTATGGTCAGCAACTTCCCCTGATGCCCTCAATCCTCAGGCCCCACCCAGTCCAGGGGCTTTGGTGTCCCAGGCCTTGCCTGGAAGTCCGGGAAGGGGGTAGGTGTAAGGGGTCCCTAAGAGCACTCTCATGTTCGGGAACGCTAGCAGGGCTCACGGGACCCAGCCAAAGCTCTACGGAGCACCATCTGTAAAGGGAAAAGGCACATGGGCGGAGTCGAGGGGGATGTCAAGTGCAGGCCTCTGAGGGTCCTCTCCCGGTGAACTCACACAGGATACACTTAATTCCCCCACTGACAAGTGTGACAACACATGTGAATTGTTGCCGATCAAAAATTATTAGCGGCTCAGTGCTCAGAGTTTTTAACAGGGGCTGCTCACGTAGGCGTCTTCTGCCTAGCACGTAGCAAAGTCCCAGAGTCTCAGACGGAAAGCAGGTGTTCCGCATGAACTACGGTGTACAAACAGTGAGCACTGTGAGGTGCGGTTATCGGTTTTGAGGACGGCAGGAACCTTCCAGAAATTCAAGCTCCCAGACGCCAGCCAAGGGGCAGCTTTCCAAGCAGGCCTTTCAAAAGCTAACAGACCTACTGTGTTAACTCTCTTCCGCCTCAGGGGTTCCCCCAGGCTGGAGCTCTGTCGTGATCACCCCCACCCCCAGCTTGCTTTGTGGTCCTTCCCCCCACTGTGCACCTCGCTGCTGGACAGGCGTGGACATAGCTAGTGTCTACCTCCCCAGTCAAGAGGGTGGATTCTCAGGGACAGATGACCTTCCAAAAACCCATCACGAACAATCAGCTGTTTTCCTAACTGCCTCAGACGTGGATTCCACTTCTTTGCAGTCAGCATTAACCATTTAGGGTGGTGTTTGGGGCCCTTGAGGATTGTTGGGGGAAGGGAAGGGGCTGGATGGCTCCTACCAACATGTACATGCTTTGGCCTGACTGTTCTTAGCCGAGAGCCCTTGTTCGCCTCAAATTCTCTCTGGGGACAAAGGGCCAGTCTTGTAATGACGGGGGGAAGGAAGGACGCTGAGGGTCCCTCTTCCTCACAGCCGGCTGCACGTGTATGCCAGTGGGATGGGGTTCAGCTAGGATGGGAAGCACGGGACCAAGGCAGATCTGCGCGGCCTCTCGGGTTTCTAGAAGAGCCTCTTCTCTTACCGGATTATCATGGGCACGGGCCATATGACACTCTCACCGAAACACCTGAGCGGGTGAAGCGCGTTCTTCTCTGACCGTCTATTTGAACAAGTATTCGTCCACTGCATCCCTCCGTCTCGATTTCTACCAATACCTTTACTGTTTCCTATGACGGCAAATATAATCCAAACTATTTTTAAAAATCCAGCTCTTACGGAGCGCTCAGTCACCAGCACCACCAATTTGGAATTAAATTTGCCTTTATTTTTCCAAAAGTGGATTGAACCATACGGCCTCCACTTTAGCTTGAGTTTTCAGTGAGCCGTTGGTGTTTGCCATTTTTCCATTTAGCTCTTTGTTAAAAACTGGACCAGATTCATGGTCTTCAGCCTTGCCCCCAGCTGACTACGCGAGTTCCTTCCAATGTTACACCGTCCCAGATGCTCCTGGACACTGGCTGTAACGCTTCTCTAATTTAAATCCCTAAAAGTAGGAATGCTGGCAATAAACATACAACCGAATATGATTCGGCCCTAAAAAGGAAGGAAATTCGGACACACGCTATGACGTGGATGAACCTTGAGGATGTTATTCTACGTGAAGTAAGCCAGTTGCAAAAAGACAAATACCACACGAATCCACTTACATGCATCACCTAGCGTGCTTAAAATCGTGGACAGAGAAAGTGGAATGGTGGTTGTCGGACGCTGGGGGGAGGGGACATAGGGAGGTGTTGTTCAATGGGTAGAGAGTTTCAGTAAGATAAAGTTCTGGAGACCGATTGCACAATGTGAATGTACTTAATGCTGTTGGGTTGCACGCACACAAGTTTAAGGTAGTAAATTGTATATTACGTGCATCTTGCCACAATTGAAATAACAATCTAATAATAATAAATAATTTTTTAAATCCCCTCAAACAAAAAGTGGGAATGTCAAGTTCAAAGGTGATTCCAGTTTTAATTTTAATAATGTTGGCGGAGTGCCTCCAGAGGGGCTGTCCCGGTCTTGCTTCCACCGCAGGGTGTGAGAGATCGCTTCTCCCACAGCCTCTCCAACATGGGCACTGCCGATCTGTTCTCCATCGTGATTTGGTCATGGCAAATGGGGACCGAGAGAGGGCAGAAGCTGACACTTAACTTGAAGTGTAACGAAAGAAAGTTCTTCTGTTCAGCCCATCTAGACACTTGAGTGGCCACAAAGTGAATTTGGGTTACAGTGTTCTTCAGGGTAAGTGTAGATCTCTGTGGATGCCTCCGGAAACTCCAGACTTATTCTAGCTCTTCCCCATCCCATCCCACTCCCTAACCTTAAAACCATGACTCCAAATATCACGGACTGGCCTACATAGTTCCCTGAAACAGCTGTCCTGCAGTATCACTAAAACTTGGGTTAAAAATAGCCTCGGTCTCTAAAAGAAGGTTGAGTCCCTGGAAACAAAGCCCTCTTAGAAATGTCCCCACCTCCGTAAAGGGCACACAAAAGCTGCCCCAGCTCTTTCCCCAGAGCTGGTCTCTACTCGTGACTACCCCTCCCTGCGCTGGAAACAGATTGTTGCCTGAAATCTTTTCCCGTTCTTGGTCCATCGATGGAAGAAAAGCAGGGAATAAGGGAGTATAATGCAATTACAAACAAGCTACAAGCTCGTGTCCTTATTTCCATTTTATAAATGCCCAAATGGGCTCAGAGGCCTTAAAGAGCGTGTCTGAATTCCCATAACTAGTATAAGGAGCCAAATTTCAATTTTACGTCTCACTTCAAAGATACAGCGGTGACAGTACCCTGCTTCCCAAGGGCAACCCCTCCCCCCAAAAGGTCCTATCAGTCATTCAGGTCGCAGCACCACTGAGGAGGGCCAGATGACGTGTCAGGCAGAGAACAGAGAATTCTGCAGCACCAGGAGACGTTTCTAGACAACAACCCACCTAAAGAACGCCCGGTACCTTGCTGATGGCTTCTCCCTCCCCCTTAGCAAGTGGGGCGACACATTTTCCCGGATGGTGGGTGGGAGTGAGGATCAGCTATCTCCTATTGTTGGCAGACCCAGCTTCTCTGCTGTGGGAAGGACTGAAAGTTTATCGGGTTAAACGGGGAGGCTTCCCATGAGCTCTTAACCCCTGTGCTGTTACAGAAGTTGCCAGGTGGGGAGACGGCCTCTGGCCGGCCATCCGACTTTGCGCTCTGCGGTCAGGATCTCCAAAGCATATTTAGAGTGACAAGGTCAGGCAAAGCCAGTCTCAGTGGCTTCGGAAAGATATTTGTGGCTGCAGGGAGAGCGGCCACTGTACCTGCTGTGTGGATTTGCCCATCCTTTGGGTCATAAACTTAGGGAGGATCCCAGGGACACAGGTGTCTGGCAATTGCATGGTGTTGGTCCAAAAGGACATTCAAGGCATCCCAGAGCCCAGATCAGCTTGCTGGAGAAGGCCAGGGATAATTTAGTGAGTGTGTGTGTGTGTGTGTGTGCGTGTCAGAGAGAGAGAGAGAGAGAGATGGAATTTGAGATGTTAGGCATTGAGATGGTCATTATGGCAGGAGGATCTATGAATCCTGGAATCCTGTCCTGCAAGGACCCTGAAGGAGACAGACGTGTGAGGAGAAATGACCAAAGAAGTACCACAACGTTGTACTGTTACCTAAACGCTCTGGCCCAAACCTGCAAAAAGAGTACATATCCACATCCCTCTCCAGATTATATTCCAGTCGTTAGGAGCCCCCTGTTCAAATCTTCCTGAGCTTTCTCCCCGCCAATGTGCTGGGTCAAGGGGGAGCCACGGGTGGCTCTTTCTCCTGCTCTTAACACTCTTGGCTCTATACCTTCTAACCCCCTGGCAGCAACCTTGACCTTGAGTCTCCCCACTGATGATACCCTCCTGCTACATTCCCTGGCATCTGTCCTGAGCTGTGAAGACACACTCATCTAGCTGCGGGGCTTAAGACAAGGCAAAGAGCTACGACAATCATAACGGCTGTCACTTAGTGAAAAAGTACTTCAGTACTGGCTCACGTAACTACCGCCACAACCATCCCCATCCCACCCAGGGAGACTAAGGCTCTGGGAGCTCCAGCCAGCCCTGTCCCTCAGGACTACCCACCTGCTCCAGCCCCAGCGCATGGGGACCACAGAGAAGTTAGTTTGGGTACAGAGACAGAAAGGGTGGAGGTTTTCTTGAGAATCAAAACACTATTCTTCCATCTTCTACTCCACCAACCTCCCCTTCCATTCAGTTTCCCTTCAAGCAGACGTCAGCGTGTTTCCATTTCTCTGGAGTCCTTTGGCTTTTTCGATTGCCGACTTGCAGGTGTTAATTTGGCACTGGGGGAAGGAGGGGGCAGCATCTGTTTTTTGTCACAGTTCACAAAGTCCGTTGTCTTGGTGAGAGCTACGATGTTGGGGGTTCTTGCCGCCATGTTGGTGGTCTTGTTGGCCTTGAGGGAGGACCCTGGGGACAATACAGGGGGTCTGGCACATCCAAGGAAGGGAAAGAGTCCCTCACACGGAATGCTACCGAGTTCACAAGGGAGGAAACGGAACTACAGATGAGGTGGGTGACTTTTTCAACTTTTTTTTCAAGCTTTTTCCGAGCTTCTGGGGCAGACGTAGGGGAAAAACACTTTAGCCCTTCTGCTAGGGCTCTGAGACGTCAGAAGAGCTGCATGAAAGGCAGCTGGTCATCCCGGACTTTGTGTCCCTGATGACACACACCTGAGCCCTCAGAACCACCTGCAGGATCACTGAGTTTCGTCATCAGCTCTTGTGGCTCATCAAAACCCAGACCTTAAGAACCCAAATTGGGTTAGAGTTCTCAGGGAGATCTAGGTTTGTAACTGAAGTGCTTTCCTGGAAGCACTTTCCTCCTATCAAGGGCTTTCAAATAAAAATTTTAAAGCAGAGATCCTGTTAGAACAAAAATAGACTCTGGAGATGCCGGGCTGTCAGGCCATCTATGCTGAGGAGGGGGAATGCGGCCTGGGCACCAAGGGCACAGCTTTCGTGTGAGCAGGACTCTTGCCAGGAGTAGAGAATAGCATCTCTGAATGCTTGCCTGCGCGTGCGCGCGCGCGTGTGTGTGTATGGAGGGCTGGGATATAAAGGAAGAAGGTACATGTGGTTGAATTTCTCATTCCGTCTGTTCCTTTGCATTTAATTTAAAGGGAAAAGAGTGCACGGGCTGTCCGGGGGTGTCCAGGTGAAATTAAACCACCGCCGTTTAGTTCAAGCGAACTGCAATCCACAAATATGTCTGAAAAGGAGTCTCTGCCAAAGGACAAACACTGTTTTGTCTACTCTTTTTATGGGAGTCAATTAAACAAATAAAGTGGGAGCCTGCCATCTGAAGGGTCTACAGATCCCTGTCTCATCCTGAGGGACGGTAGCTGGCCTATGGGGTCAGGGTGGGGGGGGGGGTTGAGAGTGGGGGTTGGGGGTGGGGGGACACTGCACAGCGGGAGGGGGCTGTCTGACAGGAGGGAACTAGAGGCATTTCGACTCAACCTCCCCCCGCCACTGATGACAACCAGGTGAATGAGTTGGCCAGGGCCGCCATGACAAGGTACCACAGACTGAGGGCTTGAAACGACAGAGATGCATTTCCTCACAGTTCTGGAGGCTGGAAGTCAGAGATCAAGGTGCCAGCAGTTTGGTTTTTCTGGAAGCTTCCTCTCCTACGCTTGGAAATGGCTGTCATTTCTGTGTATCTTTGCATGGTCTCCCCTCTTTGCGTGTCTGTGTCCCAATTTCCTCTTTCCGTAAGGATACCGGTCATATTGGGTTAGAGCCCACCATAATTCACCTAAAAGGCCCTATCTCTAAATACAGTTACACTCTTAGGCAGTGGGGATTAGGACCTCAATCTATGAATTTGGGGGGGCCACGGCTCAGCCTGTAGCACCAGGTAAAGGCCTCAGCTTTGCTGAGCAACCCTTGAGGCAGAATGACTTTAGTTGGAGCCCTTAGCCCCAGTGGCCCAAGTGCAGAGGGCGGAGCCTGTGATGGTGACTTTGGGCTGCGGAGAGGGGACTGAGGGTTGATGGCATCTGGTTGACTCTACCGTTGAAAGTGGGGTGTGGACGGCTGGCTGGCTGCGGGGGACCTAGAGGCTGTCCAGTGACCTTTCTCTTCCGCCTCCCTTTGCGCTTTTCTGATCCTACTGCCTGAACATCTCCCTCATTCCGGCAGCCTCGGTTTCCCTGCTGTGCTCGTGACTTCATAGCAAGTCTTCCCGCCCCAGCACCTCTTCCAAGGACCTGCTGACCTTTTCTGCCTTGAAGTGTCAGTGGCACAGTAAACTCAAGTGCCCCAAATAAGTGCTCTGCCCCTTGGGCCATGTTTTGGTCCTGATTTCTCAATTTCCATCAAGGGCCCTTTTCCCTTCAGTCATGAGTCTCAGAAGAGGCTGGTTGCGTCCTTCAACAAGGCTGTGACCTCCCCGAGGGCAGGACTTGGGCTGTTCCACTGTGGCGTCCCCCGTGCCTCTGTGCACATCCTTCAGTAGGCACCCAGGAGCTATCTGGAGACTGAGGGAATGAATCTCCAACTCGGTTTTATTCCCAAAGCTAATTTGTAATCGATCACCCAGCCTGAGAGATGGCTCAATGTCATCCACCCTTCCGCAAACATTTATTGGACACCTACTACGTGCTTTGACAGTCGATTTCATGGGCTGAAATGTAGCCGGGTGCTAGGGATGTGGGACAGAGTAGGAGGTGCCAGGAGTGTCCTTGGAAGACAAGTCCACACTCCCCTGCCCCCCAACTGTTTCCTCCGTCCTGACTCAGGTGTTCATTCCCTCTCATTTGGACTACGGCACCCTGTTGGAGGCGGTCACGGAGAGGATGACCTCCAAGCTGGATCTGGTTCCTCCACCCCTTCCCCTGTCCTTGGAATGTTCGTTTCAACCATCTTTCTCTTGGTGGGAGCGGCTTTCAAGGACACTGCCTTGAGAGAGCAACGTGTCGTTGAAATCCTTGGACACACCGCCCTCAGTATACCGGCGCCGGTTTGCGGACCAGCCCCCGCCCCGTCCGGGGCTGCTCAGCTTTGTGGCTTATCTGTGGCTTAGCCACACCGTCTGCTTCCTAAAGCTCACGTTGGCCACGTCGTTCCACTGCTCAGAGGCACCTGGACACCAGCCTGCCGATCAGGCTATCCCTTGTCCAGACTCCTCTGCCCCCAAGGCACTTACTGTCTTTCCTACCCGTTGCGAGGGTTTACTGCGCTTCCCAGCGTCTGCACTTTTGCCCATTGCTAGTTTCTGCCTGGAAGTCCCTTTCCCAGCCAGACTCACCTGTCGAAACTTTTTCCTTCCCTTAATCCTCTTTTCCCCGCCTCCAGGCCGCCACCTCCAGGAAGACTTCCCTAACCCCCCACGTGGAAATTCTCCTATTGTTCAGGGGAGGGGTTGCCGCGCTGCTCCCCGGCACGCGGTCTCCGCACCTCCATTGCAGCGTTTTGGCAGAGGCGGAATAGGGCTTTGGTGCGCCCGCCTGTCCCCATCTAGCCTGGACTGCCCAGTAGAGCAGTCGCCAGCCACATATGGGGATTTTAAGTAAAATCAGCTCAGATGAAACATAACTGAAAATTCGGTTCCTTGGTCACACCAGCCACACTTCCAGGGCTCGGTAGCCACACGTGGCTGGGGGTTCTGAAGGACGGGGGGGGGGGGGGAGGGAAGGGCAGGGAGGGCCTGGGAGCCGAGCACCTGCTGCTTGGCCAGGCATAGTGCACAGCCCCCTAAATTGGATGGGGCTGGTGCTGGCGGTGGTGGTGGTGGGGTGTGTGTGTGCGCGTGTGTGTGTGTACGTGTGGGTGCAGACAATTGCTATTCTAGACAGATTTTCCCATCTGGATGAGACACATTTTTGGCTCACAGCTTAAAACAGAATCAGGGCCAAGAGCGTGCTCTCGAGCGCTTGCGTCTGGGACTGTCATAATGTTTGAGTGCCGCTTGCTTTGTTCCCTGTCCCCCTGTGCTACCTTGCCCCGCCCTGCCCAGCCAGCCGGGCGGGCTGGCAGAGGAGCCCTCCCCCCCCCCAAGCCTGGCTTCTGAGAAGGGACATGGAGAGAGTAAATGCACGGAGGCCCCGGTACAGGGGGGAGAGCAAGCCTCCTGGCTTTTTTCCAGCCCGGATCTGGGGCTGTATGTCAGTCTTAGCTTCGAACAGACGCACTTCCCTTGCAGCAACAACGAGCTGGTTTCTCCGGGAAACCCAGGCTGCAAGCCCTCCGGCTGTGAGTGGGAGGCTCTGAGCTCTGTCAGGTGCAAAGCAAGAAGTGGGGCATCTCCCCCGTCAAACTTGGTCGCCTTCCCCCTAAATGCTCCCAGGCATTCGTGTCACGGGATACTTTCCACGCCTGAGAATCAGTCTGTCCCCGGCCAAGGAATGGACGCTCAGCTCCTTTTCCTTCAAGGACGTCCAAGAGCTACCCAAACACAGCAGTTGTGGCCTCTGTGCGCAGCACCCGGTGCCCGGCGGGCAGCTCAGGGCTGTCGTTGTGCTTAATCTTCCCAGTGACCTTGAGAAGCAGGCAGTGAACGTTCTGCGGATGTAGACACTGAGGTGTGAGGGGGCGAGGCTGTGTGCCGGGGTCTTTCCCTCACCCCCTCTCCGAGCACAGCTCCACACCTCACTGGTAGAAACACGAGGGATGTTACTGGCTCCCCCCTCCATGCCCTTGACAGCAGTCGGATTGGCCCCTCCTGCCAGCCAGCCTGAGCCACGCACCCCAGCCGGGACCCGATAGAGCTTCAGGTACCTCTGACTCCCTCAACTCCTGTTAAACCATCAACCTCCGCACCCCCTCCCCCCCCGACCCCGCATCAGTAGCACAGATGCCTTTACAGAAGATGACATTGTCGGGCAGGATGTGGGAGCCCTCAGCTGCCTACCACGTCTCCCAGCATTGCTTCCACCACGGACGGGGCACCGACTGCTCGCTTCCTCCCTTGGGCTCTTCGCGGCTGAACTCACTCATGCCCCTCTGCACGTTCCCGCCTAAGAGACACCCCCACCTCATCGCTCCTGTGCTCCCCTCCCGTCTTCAACTTTTCTCTCTCCACCCCCTCGTGGCAGATTGTGTTTTCCAAAAATCGGCACAGAAATGTTTCTAGTCCACGTGCTTTACCGGCACTTGGACACCCGTCACCAAGAGATGCTTCATTTTCCCTCCTCTTGCACCAGTGGGACTTTGCTACTACCTTAAGGGACAGAACATAGAAGACGGGAACTAGTACTTCCAAGGCTAAGTCAGAAAAAGTGATACGGCTTCCTGCCTCTCCTCACGATTCCTGCTTCTGGCTTCTGCTTGGCACATATCCTACAGGAAAAAGTCCGTAAGACCACAGGGGATATGACCCTGTGTATTGCAGTTTTAAAAGACACTCCCCTGACCCAGTTTTGAGGTCCTAACTAGAAGCCGGTTAGTTCTTCTTCCTGATCAGCTAAATCCACCCTCGATCTTATCAGGTTTTTGCACCTGGGCCACCACACACACGGGCTACCCCATGTAGCCCATTGGGGCTGCCCATTGGGGCTGCCCCAATTTCCCAGGGCCAGACACCAAACAGTCAAGGACAGACTCTATGCCCCAGAAATTATTCACACTGGCCAGTCCTAAACCTGCTTATCCTGCCTGCCCCTTCCTTCCTTCAGAAGCCACAGTGCCCACAGTTCTCCTTTCTCGTTTTGCCTCCTGAACAAACCTGGTGCTTCCCTGAGTGGCCCTGCATGGTGTGCTGTGTTCTCCCAGGGAACAGTAAGTAACAAAGCTGTAAAGGTCTTTCAACTTTCTCTCTCTGGTCTCAGCATACATCACCCAGGGTAATATCTCAAACACCTCGACACCAGCCCAATTGGTTAGAAGTTGTTGTGTAACAAACCACCGTAACAACCATTGAGAACAGCAGTCATTCATTATTAGAGCTCATAGGTCACGAGCCAGGGCTTGGCCGAGCTTAGCGAGGCTTGCTCATGTGTCTGTGGGTCACCAGGGGGCTTTGCTCTGGGCTAAGCATGGCCAAGCAGTCTCATTTGGAATAGATCTGATCCGTCTGGCTTTCGTTCCCCTCCTGGGACCGGTGGGTGAGCCTGGGCTTGTCCTTTTCATGAAGAAAGCAGAAGCACAGGGAGCAAACTGAAATTCAGAGTCTCTCGAAGCCCAGGCTTAGAGCTTACCTCCACCCTCAGTCTCATGGTATTGGCCAAAGCCAGCCACATGGATGTCAGGAGTGGGGAATTATGTCCCACCCATAGTGAGAGACCTCTGAACAAGTTATCTAAGAAAGACAAAGGGCATGGATACAAGGAGGAACCAAGAACTGGGGTTATTAATGAAAATCTACCATTTCCCCCAAATAATGCTACATCCAGAGTTAGATTGGTCTTCATAAAACTATCTTTTATTATTGATCATTAAACTGAAAACAGCGATTTTGGAATAATATATTTTGAAATTGGTTATTTTCAACTGGGTTTTTGTCTATAAACGCAACAATTATGCATACAAGACAAAACATTAAAATTACACGAGAATATACTATGGATATGAAGGTTTCTTTCCTCCTGACTTTTTAGCTTTCATTCCAATACTACTGCCCTTTTTCTTTTTCACTTAATAACATACCTTATATGTATTAATATATAATAACATCCCTCTCTCTCTTTTTTTTTTTTTACAATTACAACATACATAGCTTAACAAGTCTCATATTGATGGATGTTTAAATTGTTCCCAATCTCTTACCATCATAAACAATGATGTCGTTCATTCATCTCTGCATACATACGAGAACATGTCTGTAGGATAGATTCTTAGAAATGGATCTGGTGGGTTAAAGTGTGTGTGCATTTGAGATTTTGATAGGTTTTGCTAAATTGCCATGAGCTGATGGTTAATTGAGATGATTAATTTTACAATGTCTGAGAAATGTATTTTCCTATATCTTTACCAAAGTGTTATCACACTTACTAACCTTTGCCGATGGAATAGTTATATCCAGTAATCTGAATTTTAATACTCATTCCTCATATTATTAGTGAGCTTATGAGAACCTTTTCAGACATTTAAAATCCATTTGTGTTTACTTTTCAGTGACCTGTCTATTCATAATGTAATAATTTTGTACGGTGACATATGGTAACGATAGCTATTGTGGTGAGCGTTGTGTAAGGTATGTAATTGCTAAATCAATATGTTATACACCTGAAACTAATATAACATTGTGTGTCAACTATATTTCTATTAAAAAAAAAGATGGAGTAACAGGGACTTGACTTACCTTTCTGCTTTAACAACAACAAAAGAAGGACAATAGTAAATGACACAGTGGCACTTCAGACTCTGACCATCAGGAAAGTGATCCTTGAGATGTGGGAAACAAATCAGGTGAGCCCTATGATGGCCACAGGTTACTGCCTGGAGGGCATTCCTAGGACATGATGCATGGAGAGACAAGCTAGGCAGAGACCAGAAGTCTCCCTAAGCTGGGTTGGAGTTGGGAGTCTGGTAAAGCCAAAGTGGCTAGAAGTCTCAGGGCACAGTGCCGGAGACAAGTGAGTTGTACGAAGAGAGAACTCCAGAGATATGCAGAGGGCGCTGGCCAGGTATTTAGCCTAGTACTGTATGTGAGAAACTACCAGGGGCCAGAGGAAGAGCCATTCAAAAGGATTAGAGGGGGCGATGGTACACGAAGCTCACCCAGGGCTTGGAATAGTGCCTGTTCTCAAAAACCAGAGTAGAATACCTCAGAATTCATAAGGCATCCCAAAAGGGCTAAGAAAAGTCTTGCCTCGGAAGTGAGAAAAATTGACCCTACACTACATGACTATCCAGTCCTACCTAACATTAAAAGGATCAGACTGTTTCCAAGTTCCTTAACTGTGCCCCAAAACGATGTCTGAGAGTATTTGTAAGACTGCAATATATCCAACAAGTTAAATTATGATGTGTAGCATTCAACAAAAAATTATTAAGAAGGCAAAGAAGAAGAAAAATGCAGCCCATATGAGGGGGAAAAAAATCAATCATTCCTGACCCAGGAATGACACGAGTGACAGAAGTAGTAGATGGGGACATCAAACGATGGTCATGACTATACTCCGTGTGTTCAGGAAACTAGAGGAAAGATTGAATAGGTTAAGTAGAGACAAAGAAGATCTTAAAAAAATATCTGAATTGAACTTCTAGAGATGAAAACTATATTGTGTGAAATGAAAATGCACTGTCTAGGATTAACAGCTGATCAGAAGAAAAGATTAGCGAGCCTGAGTGTATGACTATCAAAACCATCCAAAATCAAATGCATAGGGGAAAAAAAGAACACCGAACAAAACAAAACAAAGCAAAAGAACAGAGCACGTGTGAGCCTGCCAGTGGCACAAATTCAAATAGTTAAATGTAACTTTATTTGGAGCCCCTGAAGGAAGGAGGGAGCCAAATATATACAGAGAACTAACAGCTGAAAGATTTTCCAAGTTGATGAGAATGATAAACCCATAGATCCAAGAAGCTCAATGAAACCCAAGTACACACACACACACACACACCCAAATCAAAGCAAATGAAACCAAAAACTGACTACAGCAACAACAAAACACACACACACACACACACACACACAAAACCGCACCAAGGCACATTACGATGAAATTTCTTAAAATCAGCGGTAAAGAGAAACTTACAATGTAGCCAGAGAGAATAAAAGGCCCATTGTGAACAGAGGAACAAAGGTGAGAATGACAGCATATTTCTTGTTGGAAACAATGCAAGCTAGAAGACCCATCTCTAATGTACTGAAAGAAAAAAAAAATATCGAGCTGGAAACTATATGCTGCAAAAATATGTCAAAAAATATGGTGAGGAGGTCACAAAACAATGCGATAAAGCCCTCTAAATTCCATCCTTCTATAAAAGCAGCAAAAAAATGGGCCAAATCTGTGAGAAGCAATGTTTTGAAACTCTGGAAATTAACCAAAGGCTTATAGCAACTCAGAGAATAGTTATTCAAGAAAAAATGGCTGATTCTTGGTCACGATAATGAGCTTTGCGGTGTTTTAACTTATCCCAACCCCGTTCTTGACTCCCCATTTCAGTAGTACTTATTCTTAGTACCAGAGGAAACAGAATGAACCTCATTCACAAAGAACTATAATTCATTATTTGTTCTGATTGTATGGTGGTTCCCTGGAAGACTGGCTCAAAAGCTTGTCTTTGTTTCGCCTAACTTGGACCTGGCCCACTGCCACATCTGCTTCCCGAAAGCCATTTGTCGAAAACCTTTACAAACTGGGGCACCGGGGTGGCTCTGCCGGTTAAGCTTCTGACTTCAGCTCAGGTCATGATCTCACAGTTCGGACCTCGTGTCGGGCTCGGCACTGACCGCTCAGGGCTCAGAGCCTGCTTTGGATTCTGTGTCTCCCTCTCTCTCTCTGCTCCTCCCCTGCTTGTGCTCTTTCTCGCTCAAAAATAAATAAATACACATAAAAAAAAAAAAAAAGAAAACTTTACAAGCTAACAGGCTAACGTCTTAGTTGCTGCTTGAGGTGATAGGTAACGGTTGGAGCCAACAGAAGAGTAACCTCAAAGCTCGGGAGGAAAGGCTGGGTAATGAGATACCTATAAGGACTGTGAAAAGCTATGACGAATTTCTGGAACGATGGAAGTCCACGTGCATACTCAGGCATGTACGCATGCTCTTAGGAACGACTACAAGAGCGTCCTAAGGATTAACCTGCTGCTGACCTTGAGGCTCTGAAGAAGCCGGAAGTGAAGGTTAAGGTAGGGTTCTAAAGTGTGTGGCTGCATGTTAAACAGGTGCCTCACCAAGCGCACAAAACTTCTCCCCAAAGATTAGAAGCTTTGTCGTTCAGGGCATCTAAGGAAACCTCTGTCTCATTAATTGACCACTATGGGAACAGAGAATTCAGACCACCCATGAAAAATGATACAGACTGTAAAATTAGTTCCCTAAATAAACAACTATAATAAACAGCAGCAACAGAAAACACCAGGGAAGGGAGAGAATCAGATTTCCAGTGTTGCCAGTTATAACATTAAAAAAGTACAATTTCCACAAAAATTGAAAGAAGCAAGAAAGTCCGGCTCATTCGTAGGAAAAGAGAAATTAACAGAAACTGCCCCCAAAGAAACCCTGACATTGGAATTACCAGGCAAAGAATTTCAATCAACTGTCTTAAGTATGCTCAAGGAGCTCAAAGAAATCACGGGCGAAGATCTGAAGACAGCCAGGCGAACCAGCTCTCATGACACAGGGGACGTCGATAAAGAGACAGAACTGATAAAAAAAAGGAAATGCATAGAAATTTTGGAGGTGAAAAGTGTAACTGAAAAGGAAATCACACGTAGACATGCCATATTCAAACTGTCAAAGGCCAAAGAGAGAATCTTGAAAGGAGCAACAGAGAAGACACTGGTCACATACCAGGGATCCTCAACAAGATTTCAGAGCTGATGGATCGTCAGCAGGAAGAGATTCTCTGAGTAGTATGCTTGCACGGTCCTCCGCTGAGGTTGAAGGAATGTACCTAATGCTGGTGATTGGGGGTGTCAGCATGGGGGTGGGAGGGGCATCCTTCCTGCTCAGTGTAGGTGTCCACACCTCGGAGCCCTTTGGCCATCTGGGGACAGCCCCTGCTGCTGACTGCCTCTCCTGAGTGTCAGTTTGCCAGACGTATGGTGGGACCAGGGAGTGCAGGGAAGACACAAGGGGCAATCAGCTGAAAGCAGGGGGTGGGGGGAGGTGTAATCAAAAGAGACAGGGGGTGACCTTTCTGACCAAGAGTTACCTAGTCTATGGCTAAGCATTGTTGCTGTTGACATTAATCGTTTTTTTAAAAAATGTTTATTTAGTTTTGAGAGGGAGGAGGGGCAGAGACAGAGGGAGACAGAATCGGAAACAGGCTCCAGACTCAACTGTCAGCACAGAGCCCGACGTGGGGCTCGAGCTCAAAAACTGAGAGACGATGACCTGAGCCGAAGTCGGCCTAACCGACGGAGCCACGCAGGCACGCCAACGTTTACCGTTTTGAAAAGATGTTTCAATCTTGCCTCCTCCACGGACCAAGGGTTAGGACCTCTGACTCTGCCCCCTCAAAAGTGCTTCTCTTCCTCTCTCTCTTTCAAGGACCTGTGGGGCAAGGCCACCCGGGCACAAAGATGCTCCGGAGGAGAGCTTTCTTGCTTAGCGGAAGTTGGCTCCGCTTACGTGGGCTCCGAACTCGTGGCCAAGGTTGCCCGTGGCCTGGCTGGGTTGCCTGGCCACAAGGCTCAGACGCCAAAATCTGCTGAAGTGACAGAGGGATCCACCGCCATGCCACCCCCCGCCCCCGAGGTGGTTCCCTTCTTCCTTGGAGGCTGAGGACTGCAGCCTTTGGTTGCCGCCAGCATACTGGTCCAGAGGCCACTGAGAGGTCCACCTTCTCTAGCCCCTCAGCCACTTTCTGTCAAGCCTTCTGCTTAGAGAATTTCTCACAATTAGAAGTTATCTTGTGTATTTGTTTTCTTTTCTACTGTCTGTCTTCTCCCAACGGAATGGCAGTTCCTTGAGAGTTGGAATTATCTCTTTATTCACTTCTACATCTTCAGCACCTAGCAGTGTCCGTCCCTAGGGCCCTCATGCATATTCCTTGAACAAGTGAATGATTGGAGGGGCAGGGCTGGGGTGGTGAGCCTCCCGGAGCCTGTCTAAACTTCCCTCCATCCTTTCCCAAGGGTGCAGAGAGGCTGCGTTGTCAACGTTTCGCAATAAGGGAGCTTATAAAAGAAAAGAGGAGGTAGGGCTAGGGAGCGCGCCCTAGATCAGCCCAGGGGTCTGGACTGGCTGGATGTGAGGACCAAGGGTCACAACTGTGGCAGGTGACGTTCACAGCAAATAGTTCTGCGTCAGCTGCTCTGAGAGCTGACTTTTCGAAAATCCCCAGTTATACTTGGCATAACTTCTTGGTATAAGCCTTCCGTGGGAATAGATCAAGTACGGATCCCCATGGCTCTTCTCTACGTTTTTCCTGAACAAGTTCCCAGAAAGAATTTAGTGTTCATTATTAGCATGCTGGCCCTCCAAGCCCACTGGACTGGAACCCTCCAGACAAGTCTGAAGGCATTTAAGGTGACAGGCGTATCCCAGCTAACCTGGGTGTGGCCCCACATTTTAGCCCGATTTCTCATGATCTCAACCAGGCACTACCTGGCTTTCCAGCTGCATCACATTTGAAGCGTCTACAAGGCTCTTATTCAACATAGCCTTGTAGGCAGGCAGCCCACTCAGTTCTCCAGTTTTGCGAGAGAAAAAGGAACATCTTTCCTCCAGCCTACAGGGACTCAAGGTTCTTTTACAAGCTCTGCTTCTCTGAGGGGCTAGGGTAGATACTGCTTGACCAGTGCCACCAGTATACTGTATCCAGTCCCACCAGTATGGATTGCTTCTAGGCCGTCCCCAGTTGGTCCAGCCCAATGCTGCTCCTGACAAGAAAACTCAGATGGCATTGCTGATGTACAAAAAGTGACTCAGTCTTACCTTCTTTCATAGACCAAGAGTTAGGACTCTGTGCCTTCATGCAAAATGGTCAACGTCCTATAACCTGGGCTGCAAGACTGCTCTAGGCATGTTCCAAGCAGAGCATGGCAATTTCAAAAGAAGGCAAGACATCTTAAAGCCTTGAATTTATGCTGATTCATGCACAATGAACTCCCCAGTTTCATTAAGCTTTAATCTGTTACTTTAATACAGATGCATATCACTTTATATTACTAGTCTCTTTCCCAAATGCCCTGGCTATTCCTTTTTGAGTTCTTTCACATTCCATACGCCAAGTCTCCGTAACACTATCTCAGCACAGGACTCCCCAAATATCCAGTAAAGCACGGCGTCTGTGGGAGCAACCTTTAGGGGAGCACGAGCACTGAGCAAGTGGGTCAGAGCCAGTTGAGAAGCACACATTAGGTAACTGCCTCGGTTGGTTGTTGGCATAGCAACCGTTTATAAGGCATTGCGGATACATCCCCAGAGCTCCGGGGATGCATTGCTGTGTCACTTTTGGAAGATGGTTTTTGGTCTACCACCCATGCCCACCTCCATGGAATGGGGGAAGGAGGGTGAGTCTGCTTTATGGAGAGCTGAACAATGCCTGGAGAGACATCTCTAAAGGAACATCATTGCTCTGCTCAAATACTTGCCACATCAGAGCTCAGATGATTCCAAGAGGGCTGAGATTTTAGCACTCACTATCCTTTGGGTCAGAGAACATAGAAAACATGTTTTGCTACATACTTGCACACACTGCAAATCAGCTTCCTTTCTGGCTTTTTGCTCACCCTCTCCTTGGTCCTTATTCCCTTTGGGAAGACTACATCATCTCCAAAGTCTGGGTTTGAGCACTTGTGTGTGCCCGTAAAATATGCTGTGATTGCCTTTTTACTTGCCTGTAACCCCAGCTAGCTCACTGACTTCTATAGATGGGGGATCACGTCTGTTTTGTTCACTCTTGTATCCACAGGGCATAGCTTTGACATAGAATATATTCAGACATAGTGAATATTTATTGTATGAATGAATCAGTGTAATTCGAGCAGACGGCCATTTTAGCCAAACCACTGAACACAGAGGTGGCCCCTTAGAGAGACCTTGTTTCTTTTTTACCCATTTTGTAAATCAGCATTCTGGGATTCACCCCCCCCCCCCCCAGCTTTCCTCACTCTGGCTTTATTTTTAGCATTTTTATTTTGAACAATTTCAAACTTACAGAAAAGGTGTAATTGGGCCCAGGTCAGTCTGCCCCCAAATAGCCAAAGCGGTGTATTCATTATTTTTAATTAAAGTTACTTAAGAAACAGCTGATGTGGGAAGGACACTCAGACCCTCTTTTGTCTCCCTGGAAGCAGGACGATGAATCTCCCATGTGGACGGGACCCTCCCTATACCAGGAGGAAAGGAGACGACACCCTTATTGACAGAGATGGAGAATTGGAGGCCAAGAATATGCAAAATGCAACTTGTCGCTTCTTTACTAACGTACTACCCCTACCCCAAACTTCTTTGCCTCGTCAATTCCTCACAAATTTATTGTGTCTTCGTTTAAAAAGTATCAAAGCTACCTACTTTGGTCGCTTCTTCGGGTTGTGCATCTATGAGACCTCCGCACGAATGGATTAAATTTCTTTTTTCTCCTGTTAATGTGTCTTGGGTCGATTTAATTAGTAGACCAGCCAAAAGAACCAGGAAAGGTAGGGAGAAACTTCCCTTCCCCAACAGTTTGGGCACAGTTGGCAGGCTCTGCTCGCTCCTGGGACTGTTGCGGATGAGAGATCCTGGGACCTCTGACACAAAGCCGAAGGAAGGTAAGAATTCCTGCTACGTCAGCCTCCTGAATCTCTGTCTGCAGGGTGTGGTGGCACCCGAGGTGCAAGAGTCTTTGTCCGAGTTTACATCAGCAGGAGAAAATATTTGTGGAACTAGTCCCTTGGGTATGGTGACTCTGTTAAAGATTTGCTACGCATACTCTCGCTTTTTACGGATCCCTTTCCTCCCAGGGATGGTTACTATATTTCTTTGTCTCTGTCTGTTGTGTCATTTGTCATAAGGGGAAAAAAAAACCCAAAGGGTAGGACACAGGCATAGGATGCATCAGCCTGCTGTTCAAGCTGGTCTAACGGACTGGTGAGTTCAAGGTTCCAATCAGACTGGCGTCTGTTTAGACGAGCTTTGTGGTGGGTCGTCTGCATAAAAACCGGACGGGGTTTTTCCCTTTTGTCTTGTTCTGCGTCCTGAGAACTCAGCTTTGTGACCAGCGAGAATGTTCTCTTTGGCCTCTGCCATTCAGAAGGCATACCTACCAGCGTGCATTGGTGGCCTGTCACGTAGACAGGGATTCTGAGACATACAGTTACACACAGCACACAGCCAGCTCTCAGGGGAGTTTGTCGTAAGAGGTCCCAGCGCATAAGGACCCTTGTCATCTCAACCTTTGTAATCTTGTCTATGCTGGAAATTCTCATTCCAGTAGTGTTTGCTCAGTGTCACAGATTAGTGGGTCTGTGACTGAAGACATCTCACGCTCCCACGAGAGACTGGAGACACGGTCTTCCCTGCACAGTTCTTACCGCCTGTGACAACGAAACCCTTTGCCTTTTTTGTTTTTAATGTTTATTTATTTTTGACAGAGAGAGAGAGACCTAGCCTGAACGGGGGAAGGGCAGAGAGAGAGGGAGACACAGAATCTGAAGCAGCTCCAGGCTCCGAGCTGTCAGCACGGAGCTCGACGCGGGGCTCGAACTCACGACCTGAGCCAAAGTCAGACGCTCAACTGACTGAGCCACCCAGGTGCCCCGAAACCCTTTGCTTTTTTAAGCTTATTCTGCGAGTAAACTTTCTGCATCTTGTAAGGGCTGTATCTTTTGCACTCTCTTTTGGGACACCTCTCATGTCCATGGTTCAGCCATAAAAGGGCCTGAAGCACTGTGAAAGTTTGTAAGGTGCAGGAACCCCCTCCTTCTGTGAGAAGGGTGAAGTTACTTAACCAACAGCACCCCCCAGGTGCCCTAGAAGGGTGAAGTTACTTAAATCAGGTAGCAGTCAGGGACACTGAGTTGAGACCCTTGTTGAGAATAATGAAAATGGAATCCAGTAGGAAAAAAACTGACTGAGGAAGCTGGGAACATCCACAGGGACCATCCCTCTGGAAAAGGCCGAAAGCCCCCTGTATACCGTGCAGGTGTTTTCAACACCACATCGCTGTCTCAAGGCCGTGTGCTCGCATCAGGCTCTGGGTGCAGGAAGGGCAAATACATCCCACATTCCAAGGAAGGGGAAGGGGTAAGGAGTCGCTGAGCACCTGGGGCTAGCTCACGGGTCAACCGGTGGCCACATCTTTTTAATGACCTTCCCCAACATGCTGCTCTGGTACTCCTTCAAGTTTCCAGTACTCTGAGATTGTCCCGACCATTTGGTACAGGAAATCATACGTGTGTGTTGTGATGCAGTGGTTTGGTCTGGGTAGGAGCTAGCAATTCAGGATGGCTCACGATGGGCGGACAGAATCCGCCCTAATTATATGGTGAGGTTCTAGAAGCAATGGGACCGGAGGAGTGAGGCTTCCCCCCAGGCACATACAAACTCTCACACAGCTGTGAGATTTCAAGGGGGAGTCACCAGGAATTCCTAGGGACAGTGGAGGGAGCCAGGAGCTGGTTGTGTTAGCAGACGCCTACGTGTGAGAGACAGGAAGTCCAAGCGTCTTGACTGCCTTCACAGAGGTGAGGGACACTGGTGGGGTGCTGTGCCACTTGGCATCACATGTGCGATCAATAGCCTGTCAACATAAAACTGGGAATGGTCACTGCAGAAATAAGCAGCAAGCCTGGAAAAGAGCTTTAATGTTTTGTTTTTTTTTTTAATTTTTTTAAAAAAGAAGGAGAGAGGGAATCCCAAGCAGGCTCCATGCTCTCAGCGCAGAGCCTGACACAGGGCTTGATCCGATGAGCGTGAGATCGTGACCTGAGCCCAAATCAAGAGCCAGACGTTCAACCCAGGGAGCCACCCAGGCGCCCAGAACTGGAAGAGAACTTCAGAGATTCACTCCTCCCCCCCTCCTTCTCTCCCTCCCCACTTTGTGGCAGAGGAACTGAGGTCAGGGAAGGAAGAGCTAAGTCGGAGGCAGAGAACTGGACACCAGTTTGGTAAATTGTATCATTCCTGGTTGTTAGCTCTTTCTCTTCCCGGGGTTTCTCGTTTGCCCATTTTGTTGCTCTTGCCCGTGGATGGACGACATTTCCACCAATGACATCAGAGTTGGCCATCTTGGCTTTTTGGCCAATGGACTGTGCCATTTACCACATGTAAACATAAGCTCTAAAGGCATCGGAGTTTCCGCCGTTGCCTCTCCCTCCGCCGTGAGCGTGTTGTGTCCCAGGGAGAGGCTGGATCCCAGAATGAAGAAGGTATGAGGAGCAGATCCATAGCTGACACGGCCCACGTGTAATATGGACAAGCAATAGTCCTTTGCTGCCGTAAGCCACGGAGATCTTTAGGTGGTTGTCGGTGGTGTTTTTTCCCAGCATAACGTAACCAGAGTTGATGGTACGGGCACGGTACCTTGTGTATTTAGTGGGTGATCAGAGCAAGAGGAATCACCTAGAAACCTGATGTGGAGACTATCCTGAATGAGCCTTTGCTGCATAACAAACTACCCCAAAACTTGACGGCTAAAAACAACAATCCTGAATTTAGTTCATGGTTGTTCGGGTCTGCAGTTAGGGCTGTGTTCGGCTGAGTGACTGCATTCAGCTAGTGGGTTGGCCGAGGTTGGCTGGTCTCAGATGGCCTCATTTACCTGTCTGGTGTTTGGCTGGCTGCTAGCAAAGGCAGGGGTAACTGGGTTATTTATCTCACCATCTAGTAAATGAGCCTCGGCTCATTTATATAGTGGTCTCAAGGTTCTAATCGAAGTGCAGCAACAGGGCGAGCCCCATGGTCAAGTTCTCTTGAAGCCTCTGCCTGTGTCATGGTTGCTAACGTCCCATTGGCCAAAGCAAATCCCATGGCCAAGCCCAGATTCAGTGGGTGAAGAGATAAACTTGCCCTTTTATGGGAACATCTGTGGATCTGCAATATCCCTTTGCAAGGCTGAAGACAGGAGGAGGGGCAGGAATTAATGGCTATTTTTATAACCTGCAATAATGAGATCCGGGACTTTGAGCCTGGTGCTGCAGTTAAAAAGAATTTCTGGCATATTTGCTTTGGACGAATGATGACTGGATTCTGCTTGTGTAAGGCAAAGAAGCGAATATTTGTGACCAAGAGGGAAAATGTATTGAATGCATTATCAGTCCTAATTATTGGCTGTCCTTCCTTATGAGAGGACGTTTATCTTTGATGGTTGCCATGTGACTTGCAGTGTCCTCTATGTAGGAGGAAATGATTCTCTGATCCCAAGGGTATCAGGTTTAACCAAATGACTTACTCTGGCCAAGGAGATGTAAATGGAACCGATGTGTGCTGTTTGCCGTAGAAACTTTGGGAGCCATTGCGCTATCTTGACCTTGTTCTCTTTTCTGTGCCATGGTAGGGTTTGCTTTTCTAGCCATGGATTCTGTTCCATGAAAACGACAAAGAAAAGTCAAAACTGAGCTGCAGAAGATATGCCAGATGTGATAAATAAACCACTGATATAAGCCACCGGGATATCTGTGGCCACAGTGTATCCTAGTGAAAACTGATCTATTAGGGACCCCTGATCCCCAGCCTAGGTTTCTAATGAATTATTGCTGATGGGAGCCTGGCAGCTCCTTGCATCAACATGCTGGAGAAAGCGGTATAGACAGAACTCCACTCGGGCCCCCTGCAAGGATTCTGACCGAACATCTTCAAGGTTTTAAGCAGAGGAGCACAGCTAGCAAAGAACAGCCTTCTACTAGGGAAGGTTGTCTTCTTTGACCGAGTGTACAACTTTGGGAAGGACACAATGGAGTGGTGAGGAAGGAAGGGGACACTCACCTCGCCAGCCAGATCAACCAAATCAACGCTGACAATCAATGGGCTGACAGATGTTGCAGCCAGATTGACTTCACCGCCCCAACGTGGTACCTTGGAAGGGTCATGTCAATTCATATGTAAGCTCTACTCAGATTTGGAGCCAGGTCTCAGAGAGTTGGGGATAAGCAGAATGGAGTTCAAAGGGCTTCATCTAGGAAAGGACACACCTAGGGAAACAATTAGTACTGAAGGGTCTAAGACAGTGAGTGTGTTGAGCACAGATCATCTTGAGCGTGGCGGTTAACCCACTGGTGTCGGCATATAGGATCAAGTTTAGGTCTGTAGCCACTGGATGCCTCTAGGCTTTCATACTTGTAGCAAAAGACAAAAGACCTGTCTTCAACTGTGGTGACTTTAAGGGTCCGCATTTTCCTTCCTAATAATTCGGGGCTCTCCTTATAATTTTCCCACTGCTGCTACTTACTATTTATTTAGCACTTCCTAAGTGCCAGGGATGGCACTCACTGCTTTATGTATCTAGTCTTATTCAATTCTCATAGCTGATAGATGGTTAGTTGTTAAAGGAGCAAAATACTCTTGCTAAAATTGGACAATGCCACGACGAATGCAGAAGTCCAAAAGTCAGGCCTGGTTCAGAGGAGCCTGAGGAGAGTCTGGCCCATGGGAGACCTTTTGTCAGGGTCTCACTGGAAGCGGGAAAGTGGCCTCTGAGAAGTTAACTAATCTGCCACCATTGACAGAGCTATAAGTGGCCTGGCTGAGATTTTGACACAAATAGATTATTCCCAGAGAGTGGCTTTCAAATTTTGTCGTTCCTGAGATTCAGCCTG
Source organism: Lynx rufus (assembly GCF_022079265.1). NCBI lineage: Eukaryota > Metazoa > Chordata > Mammalia > Carnivora > Felidae > Lynx > Lynx rufus. The sequence goes on along the minus strand of NW_025814867.1, from coordinate 5,006,761 downwards.
AGGATTTGTGGAACAGGAAGATCTTTGGTCCTACCAGCAGAATTTAGATCCAGGAGGTGAATTGTTAACCAGCAACCCTCTCTAGCTGCCAGTGATGCTTAAGCATATGGTTCTAGAGCCATACTTCGGAAGCTTCCACTCAGAAGTTCCTGGCTCCCTGTGGGGGGGGGGGATATCTTGCTGATCTTACTTTCTTACTTCAAGGCTAGCATTCAGTAGGGGGCCCCCACATAACCCCAGCCTGTTCAGGCTCCCCTCTGCCCCCTCTCCAGACCCCTCCTTGGTCTTACCCTTGTCCCTGATGAACCAGTTCTTGCAAAGGGAGACCATCGACCATGACTTATCTTAGGGAGTCTTTACGAAATAAGTACCTCTTTTAGGACAATTCTACAAAACCCATCCTCTTAAAACAAACTCATCCAAACTCCTAGTCCTCAGAAGACAGGCTCATTGGATTCCAAACTAAAGTAGTCTTCAGTCAAGTCTGGAACATAGACTTTTTTAGCTCTGCTTGGCTAATTGGTTCCTTTAAATTTTTTAGAATTCTCCTTCTAAAGAGAACTTTCCATGGAACAGGCTGAAAGCTGACTCTGTCTGGGATCCAGCAGACCCACACCTGAAAGCGCTATGGAGGACTATGGATGGAACACTGTCTGCCATTTTTTCACTGAGATGCTCCTATGGCTTGACTAAAACCACCAACACCTCGCAGCACTCCCTTCCCCTAGACAACAACTCAGCTCTTAGCAATAAACACCTGCTGCCCACCAGACTCTCGACCTTGGTGGCTTATAGCCACTTCAGTCTTAACACCTCCAAATTCACGTGTAATTCTGGCCCCGTGTGGCCTTCCCTCATCCTCCACACCCAGACTTGGTTGCTGGGATCACCATCTGCTCGGGCTGAAAGCTCAGGTCCTATCGTGCCTCTTCTTGTGAGCACCCAGACCACTTTCATCCATATAGCTTAGCAATCAGGACAGAGAACTAGATCACCTGTCCACTCCAGAAAATTCCTGCCTGGGAATGAAGGCTTTGACCCAGTCAACAGCTTCCTCATTTGTGTCAGGGAATTCCCGTAACCGGATTTGTACAGTTGGCAAAGAGCTCGTTTCTGAGGACCATGTATTGTTCCCCAGGGCAAACATTCACTCATCAAGCTTTCATGTTTATTTGTTCATTGAGAGAGAGAGAGAGAGGACAGAGAGGACGCACGCCCTAGAGAGAGCACGCACAAGAGTGGGGGATGGGCAGAGAGGAGGGGAGAGAGAATCCCAAGCGGGCTCTGTTCTGTCAGCACAGAGCCCTACACAGGGTTCAACCTCCTGAACTGTGAGATCATGACCTGAGCTGAAATCAAGAGTTGGATGCTTGGGGCGCCTGGGTGGCGCAGTCGGTTAAGCGTCCGACTTCAGCCAGGTCACGATCTCGCGGTCCGGGAGTTCGAGCCCCGCGTCAGGCTCTGGGCTGATGGCTCAGAGCCTGGAGCCTGTTTCCGATTCTGTGTCTCCCTCTCTCTCTGCCCCTCCCCCGTTCATGCTCTGTCTCTCTCTGTCCCAAAAATAAATAAAAACGTTGAAAAAAAAATAAAAAAAAAAAAAAGAGGCAGATGCTTAACTGACTGAGCCACCCAGGCACCCCCAGTTTGCTGCCTTTAGAATTCAAAACGCTTTTTCCTGTCTTGCCACTTCTCTGAAAATGTAGGCTTTTTTTTAAAATTTTTTAATGTTTATTTTTATTTTGGACAGAGAGAGAGAGAGAGAGAGACAGAGCATGGGGGGGGGGAGGGGCAGAGAGAGAGGGAGACACAGAATCCGAAGCGGGCTCCAGGCTCTGAGCTGTCGGCACAGAGCCCGACGCAGGGCTTGAACTCACACCGCGAGATCATGACCTGAGCCGAAGTCGGGGGCTCAACCGACTGAGCCACCCAGGCGCCCCAATGTAGGCTTTTTTTAAGCCTCAATTCTAACTATTCCTTTGAGCTACTACTCATCCCTGGTATGCTCATCTGTATGAGAGATACATATGTTAATAAACTTCTCTTTACTTTTCTCTGGTAGATCTGTCTTTTGTCAGTCCAATTTATTAGGCCCCATTTATTAGAACCCATGATCCGTAGAAGAGAAGGATTTCCCCCCCTTTCTCCCTTACACCACCAACCCTAAACTAGAAGGTGTTGGGGAAATAGATTAAAAACATCTTCTCTTGACCCGCAAATCCTCTCCACAAGGATAGTAGAGAAAGAAACCAGTTTTATTATTGTGGAAGCAGAATGTGGTTGAATAACCAGAATGTGATGCACGTCACAGGATCTGCCAAGAGACCACAAAGCCAGAAATCACACCCCTCTCTACAGCCAAGCAGGTATAACCCAACACGTACGTGTTTTCAAGATAAATGAGAACGAGTCCTCAGGTAAGGATGCTTGACAGCATATTTTTTTTATTTACTTATTTTGGGGCGCCTGGGGGGCTCAGTCAGCTGAGAGACCGATTTCAGCTCAGGTCATGATCTTGCAGTTCACAAGTTCGAGCCCCGCATCGGACTCTGTGCTGACAGCTCGGAGCCTGGAGCCTGCTTTGGATTCTGTGTCTCCCTCTCTTTGTGCTCCTCCCCTGCTCATGCTCTCTCTCTTTCTCTCAAAAGTAAATAAACGTTAAAAGTTAAAAAAAAAAAAAAAAAAAGCTTAGGGGCGCCCGGGTGGCTCAGTCGGTTAAGCATCCGACGTCAGCTCAGGTCATGATCTCACGGTCCGTGAGTTCAAGCCCCGCGTCGGGCTCTGTGCTGGCGGCTCAGAGCCTGGAGCCCGCTTAAGATCTGCGTCTCCCTCTCTCTCTGCCCCTTCCCTGCTCACGATCTGTCTCTGTTTCTCTCTCAAAAACAAATAAAAATTAAAAAAAATAAAGTTTATTTATTTTGAGAGAGAGAACAAGAGAGTGGGGGAGGGGCAGAGAGAGAGGGAGAGAGACAGAAAATCCGGAGCAGGCTTCACACTGGCAGTGCGGGGCCCCATGAGGGGCTCCCACTCACCAGCCGGGAGACCATGACCTGAGCTGAAACCGAGGGTCCGGAGCCTTAACCTACTGAGGCTTAACCCAGGCTCCCGACAGCATCTTATGTTACACATGATTGTCCTAAGTAGCATGGTCACCGGGGAGACTCTCCGGGCTGGTTTTATTGCAGGAGAAACAAACTTCTCAAACCTCTTTTTTAAAGTGTTTATTTGTTTTTGAAAGAGAGAAATGGGGGAGGGAGGGGCAGAGCGAGAGGAGGACGCAGGATCCAAGAGGAGAGCCTGACGTAGGGCTCGAACTCATGAACCAAACTTCTCCAATCATTACGGCCGGAGACTGTTTTGCGAATCGGGGCCAGATGCCCATGGAACTTAGGAATTTAGGCACCACAGGAATTGGAAGTAGGGGTGCTTTCTCTCTTGATGTTTGCCCTCCCGAAAGATGGCTCTCACGCCCTGGAGGAAACACGCCCGAGCTGGGAGGCTGGCAAGAAACTTATGTAGCCGTTATGAAGGTATATGCACATTTGAAAAGGACAGAGAGAGACAATCTGAAGGAAAAACAAGGGGAAAGAGAAGTCTCCTTATTTTCAACAAGGCTTAAGAATTAAGCCTTTTTAAAAAGAAAATTGTATTTACCCTTACAAATGTCACAAACTCTGCTCGGTCCTGATTAGCTCCCCCCGCCCCTCGAGGCCCTCTCCTAAACCACCGGATCCCAGACCCGAACGCTGGGAATATCTGCCCCGATCTCCTGCCGGCACAAAGTGTGTCCAGTGTCTCCTCCTAGTCCCGAGGTGGTGAGGGAGAGGCGGACCCCGTGCTGTGGAATGTCACAGCTGAGGACAGATAGTATGGCCAGGGGATGATATGTCGGCCTGAGGGCAGTGAAATAAAATCATTGAACCAGGCCAGGAAGAGACGCTGGGAAAAGGTCTTGCAGTTTTCTCAGCCTCAACCTTTGCCCCTTCCAGGAGCCGCGTTTTCAGACCGAAGTCTCCCGATCCACTGTAGTTATCGGTCATTTATGACACCGGTGCAGCCACATTTCCTCATTTCTTGGTCCTCTGCCCTTCCCAGGCCCTGTGTCAGTCTCTTGCATCTGGGCTGCTCAGGCTGAGTCGGCCAGTTACTTCCCTGCCGGTGGAGCTCACCCGCTGCACCCACCCGCTGCACGCACCCGCTGCACGCACCCGCTGCATGAGGGAATGACTCTCGGACAGCAGGGCATTGGGTTCTCTCCAAGGGAGAAGCAGAAGGCCCCTTGTGGTCCAGGTGATAAAACAATGCAGGTGATGGAGGAACTGAGTCGACTTCTTCCGTAAGCCTCCCAGGCTTTAATTTGGAAACTACCGTCTGGGTCTGTGTGGGAGCCCTCTCTGCCTCTCGGGAGGGGTGGGGTGGTGGCATTTGCTCTTACTCTTCTTTCTTTGACTCTGCTCTTTTAGGAGTCGTAAGTGTGGAAAGGTAAATACACGGGGGAAACTAACGGAAAATAATGATTATTCAGTAAGATGTCTTACGGAGATTCAAGTCCCTGCTTTCTCTACTGATGAGAGTTGGTGATTAAGAATCTAAGACTCATCCTCCCTTCCTGGTAAGGGAGGAGACACCTTTACAAAGAGAACTTTATGTTACCTTAACAAAGGGAAATTTATACCCTGCCCTTAGGCAGATGGGGGGAGGGTAGAGAGCTTCCTTTGGGTCTGTTTCCCCTCAATTGCTTTCAACCCAAACTCATCCTTATGCCAAGGCGGCATACTTTAGGGTGGCATATTCTGATCCCCTTTAATATTTTATTTCCTAGAAGATTATCTAACTGGGTTTTGCTTATGTAAAGAAATGGGATTATCTCTTTTAAACACACCACACAGAGAAATAAGCACATAAGGGGATCCCTCAATGAATTTCCACCAACTGAGCACAGCCGCATAACCAGCGCCCAGATGGAGAATCTGAACGTGACCAGCACCCGCCTGTGCCTCCTTCAAGTCACAACGCCATCTGTGATAACTGCTACTGCCTTGACTTCTAACTTCCTCTGTTCGTTTCGCCTATTTTTATGCCTTGTGTGAAAAGAATCAGACAATGCGTATCTGGCTTCTTTCCCTCAATTTTGTGTTTGTGAGATTCATACATATTGTTGCTTGTGGTCGTGAATCATTCACTTTCATTGATACAGTCACGTGCAGTATGTGACTATATCACCATCTATTTAGTCCGTTCTGTTACCGATGGGTGTCTTGGTGGCTTGTGGTTCGGGGGCTGTTGTGAACAACAATGCTTACAGACATTTTTAAACATATCTTTCGGTGAACATCTGTACATGTTTCTGTAAAGCATACAGCCAGGAGCTGAGGTGCTCCATCAAAGGGTCTACATATGCTCAGTTTTAGTAGATACTACCCCAAAGTGAATTGCTATTGATTGTTTCTTCAATTTTAAAAATTGTGGTAGAATACACATAGCATAAAATTGACCATCTTAACCATTTTAAGCGCACAGCTCAGGGGTATTAAATACATTCCTACTGTTGTACAACCATCACTCCCTTCCATCTCAGAACTCTCCTCATGTTGTAAAACCGAAACTCTACTCATCAAATAATCATCTCCCTATGCCGTCTCCCTTATGATTGGTTTTTCTATACTAGCTGTTTCTGAAAACCACGATGAACTCTGTTATTGATTCGAACGGTTGATTCGGCTATATTTCTGTGCACGAAAGCTTCCTCCTCCCTGAAAATTTTTTAGAGCAGAGCACGGCAACATTTTTGAGCCCCTATATGAGTTGGTGTGTTCGTTATCTGATTTGGATGAGAATTCCCTCACTTTTCAGAGTTGCCCACCAGTCTTTTAATTATCTCTTAATGAGTCATACTTTAGATTTGTTTGAGGAGATAAATCACACTAAGGGTAGCTCTGTCTTAACACTCTCAAATGTGGTGTTTCCTTCAAGTTCTCGGCCGCTTTTCAATTTTTCATTTTGCTCTCTGATTTCCATAGTGCTGTTGTTTACTACGTAACTGAGAAAAGAGCTCTTGTGCCCCTTTGTAGCCAATCCTGCCCTTCATTTCCATCCTTTATGCGATTTCTGTTCCTACGGTTTTGCCTTTCCATTTGTCACGGAAATGAAATCACCCACGTGAAGTTTTTGTGTCTGACTTCTTTCATTTAGCAAATGCATTTGAGGATCACTCATGTGGCATCGCACAGAGCAGTTCGTTCCATTGTACTGGTGGTCGATCACACGGATGTGCTGTAGTTAAGTTCTCTGTCTGCCGGTTGATGGGTGTTTGGGGGGTTTCCGGGTTGGGACGAGGAAAAGTAAAAGCGTAAACATTCGGGTACAAGCCTTTGTGGTTTTCACTCCTCTTGGATAAATACCTAACCGTGGTAGGTGAGCTCATGCAGGATGTGTATGTTTAACTTCATAAAAAATTGTCGAACTCTTTTCCAAACCATTCTGCACTCACCGGCACTGTATGAAAGTTCTAGTTTTCCCGCATCCTTACCAGCATTTGCTATTGTCAGGGTTTTTTGTTTCTGTTTTTTTAATTCACGCTCATTGGTGTGTGAGCATTTCTGCTCATATCTCTGTTGCTGCCCCTGTCTGGTGACATTGGTTTCTGGCCCTTCTAGAGTAGAATAGGGGTAGAAAGGTCAGGAAAGAACCAGGGCTTTTGTAAGAGGTCTCTGCAGCTCTGAATGTGGCCGGCATAAGACGCTGCCTCCTTTTCTTGCAGAGTGGTTTCTGGATAAAGCCCCATCTCTGGGTGAACCCGCAATTCTCTTGAACCAGGTAAAGTCTTCTTTACTGCAGCTGGTAACGCTTGGTTTCTCAAGGTCAGCTAAGATGATGTAGGTCACACAGTTAGACCCTCAGGCAGTATCCTCAGCCTCTCCAGAGCTAAATTCCATTTTTCTTTCTAGGTTTCCCTCTTAGACAATACCTAAGGCAATTCTTAGACTGGCTCTTTCCTGGGCAGGCCCCAGACCCAGTCTGTGAGAAATACTCTCGCATTCTTTACCTGGACACCGTTAGGGAATGTAGGATAATTCCACTACAGTCAAAGCGCTCCCCCATCCACTTCATCCAGCCCATCTCTTGGACCCTTGATTTCCCTCATGGGGATGGGAGAAGGGCCACCGTATCTCCGTAACTGTAGGGCAATCAGCTTTCTGAACCCCTCTTTCTTGTCTCAAAGCAAAGTGAAAAATGCCACTTGTCTTTACCTCCAGGAATGAAGTGAGTCTCAAAACTACTCTCTTTTAAGATGTACTCTGAAGTCATATTGTTTATAAATTGACGTGTGAGGAATTCCAAGGATCAGGCTGTCCGTTTTGGGACAGCTACTTTTTTTTTTTTTTTTAATTTTTTTTTTCAACGTTTATTTATTTTTGGGACAGAGAGAGACAGAGCATGAACGGGGGAGGGGCAGAGAGAGAGGGAGACACAGAATCGGAAACAGGCTCCAGGCTCTGAGCCATCAGCCCAGAGCCCGACGCGGGGCTCGAACTCACGGACCGCGAGATCGTGACCTGGCTGAAGTCGGACGCTTAACCGACTGCGCCACCCAGGCGCCCCAAGGGACAGCTACTTTGAAAGTCCTGCGGGAAGCCCTGTCCTTCAATTCAGTTTGATATCTGATATTTGTAAGCTTGGGATCTCATTCCTAACTTCCATGTTAACAATCTGTCATATAATACAATTTCCATTAATCGTAGAAGCCAACTTGCAATGAAGGTATTATCAGCTCCATTTGAGGAAGAGGCTAGAACATTAAATTACTCTCCAAAGGCTATCCAGCCATTGAGAACCAGCAGTGGGATTCAGGCGTAGGTTTGTCTGACCCCGACTTCTGCGCTCACTCCATAATACCACATAAATAAGTGTTGCACGTTGGGTTCTCCAGAAGGAGACGCCGAGACAGAGTGTGGAGTTCAAGACGTGCACTAAGAGTCAAAATCTGGCGAGGGAAGGGGGTCAAGCAAGATTGGGCAGAAGGAGAGGTCAAACTGCAATGCTGGCCCAACAAGGTCTCGGCCACCCTGGCAGGGTGTCCTGGAGTGAGTATCCTGAGGTGGCCTGAATTGCCTGGACCGAAATCCCTTACCTCAGTCAGTCACCGATGTGGGCTACCCTAGGAAGGGGGCCTTCTCCAGCCCTTCTCCGCTGAGGGGGTTTTCTGCAGCTGACCCCAAAGGAAATGATGATGTAGGCAACACGTTCTCTCTCAGTGGAGACGCTGGGTGGTTCATTTTTACGTCTGAAGCACAAAGAAGGCCCAGAGCCGCTCCTCGAGGGAACTCTGTCCCCTTCCTAGTGAGGGGCATAACTGGTTCTGGGGTAGGACAGAGGGCAAGATACCATGGGAGGTACTTCTCTGAAGGTCATCAGCGGGGGGTGGTGCCCAGGGGAGGCCCATTCTGAGAAGTCAAGAGGTGGGTTCTCTGTGAGGGACTGTGGTGTCTGAGGAACGGGCAAGCCTCTGCTGAGGGGAAAGTGGAAGCAGGACTCAAGGGTGGGTGTGGGCAAGGTCAAGAAGGGGGCTCAAAATCGGAAGGGGGTGGGACCTCACGGCCCCAACCCCAGTGAGGAGCCGTTGCCGGCATTTGGCTGTGCTAAAGCCAGTGAGGGGGTAGCCTGTCTTATGACTGATCTCTACGCTGACATGTGAGAAAGGAGCAAATGTCGTCTAGATGGAAGGCTGAACAAGGGCATTTGGGGCAGAGGGTACAGGCTGGGCAAGGACCCTGAGGTATAGAAGAACTTGACCGAGTCTTGAAATGAGGCCAAAGTTCAGACCAGATCAAAATGAGCAAGTGTAGGAGAAAAGGCCAGAGAGGGGTACACATGGGCCAAATCATGTGAGGGTATAGGCTGTGAGTAACTGACATTTTACTCTGAGAGCAAGAGAAGCCATTTGAGGACCCGAAGGAGGGGAGAGCCGTAGAAGAAAGGTCCAGGAACACGTAAAATATGGATCTGGGCTTCCTTGGGCAAAGAACATGTGTCGAACTCTGAAAGGTGACCAGCAGTTAGACAGATGAAGGTGGAACAGGCAGGCGAGAGTGTTTGGAGCCAGGGATTGGCAAGTTTTTCTATAAAGGGGCGGGTGGTAAATGTTTTCAATTTTGTACGTCTTACAATCTCCGTGGCCCTTGTCCTACCAGACAACTGTAGACAATATATAAATGAGTGGGCACGGTTAGCTGCCTTCCAATAAAGCTTTCTTTACAAAAACAAGGAGCAGGCAGGATTAGCCTGTGGACCAGCTACAGTTTGCCAACCACTATTTCAGGCCAAGGGAATGGCAGGTGCAAAGCCACTGAGGCGGGAAGTCACGAGGTACCATCAAGGAACTGATTCCGGGTCAGAGTGGCTAGAGTTAGGAAGCCAGGGGTGAGTGGTTCACAAGAAGGCTGGAGGTGTGGGCAGCCGCTAGATGATTTACGGTCCTGTGGCCAGGCTGAGGATTTGGAATTTCTTCTTAATGGCAAGGGATGGAGTCATCTAAATAATTTTTATTTAACCATAAACACATACGGAAAAGTGCACATAAGCACACAGCTTGCTGAAGTTTTCACAAAAGACATATCCATATAATCAGCACCCAGATCAGAAAATAGAACGTTACCAGAAACCAAGAGAGATTCCTCCTGCGCCTGCCTCCAGTCCTTACTCTGCCTTCCCAGACTAAGCACGATCTGGACTTTCAACAACATATACTGTATTCGTGTGCCTGTTTTTGTCCATTATACAAATGGAATTACAATAGGTAATTACGATATGTAGTAATAGCTACAATTATGTACTCTGGTTTCTGGCTTCTTTCCCTCAAAATAATATCTCTATGAGATTCATCTGTCATTTTCATAGATGTAGATTGGTCATCATCATGGCATGAATATACCACACTTGGTTTATCTATTCTTTTTTTTATGTTTATTTATTTATTTTGTGAGAGCGAGAGAGCACAAGCAGGGGAGGGGCAAAGAAAGAAGGAGGGGGACAATCCCACGCAGGTTCTGTGCTGTCAGCGCAGAGCCCAAAGCGGGCTTGAACTCATGAATGGTGAGATTATGACCTGAGCCGAAATCAAGAGTCAGACGTTCAACCCACTGAGCCACTCCTTGGTTTATTCTAATGTGGATGAGCACTGGGGAAGTTTCTAGTTGGTGGCTGTTGTGAACCGTGCTGTGCGGAACATGCATGAACATAATAGAGAAATGCATGTTAATGTTGGATATATACACTTAATGGTGTAATTGCAGAGTCACAGCATGGCTATATGTTCAGTTTCGGTAGACGCTATCAAATTGTTTTCCAAAGCGGTGGCATCATTTTACGTTCTCCTCAGCAAGTACGAGAATTCCAGCTCTCTCTCTCCACACTCACCTACACTTGGCATTTTACATCTTTGTTCGTTTTCAGCCCTTCTGGTTGTTTTGTAGTGGTATCTCATTGTGGTTGTTTTCTTTTTTTTTTTTTTTGAATGTTTATTGATTTGTTTATTTAGAGTGAGCAAGCGAGCGTGCATGCGTGCACGCACAGGCAGGGGAGGGGCAGAGAGAGGGAGGGAGAGAATCCCAAGCAGGCTCCACGTTCAGTGCAGAGCTCAACCGGGGGCCGGTCTTACAACAGTGAGATCATGACCTGAGCTGCAATCAGGAGTTGGACACTCAGCCCCCTGAGCCACCCGGCACACCTCAGTGTGTTTTTAACGCCCATTTTCCTAATGAGTAAACAAGGGAACATCTTTTCGAATGTTTATTGGCCGCTGGAGACTTTCACGCAGGAACATGACCCGATCATATTTGTGTTCTAAGAAATCTTCTTCAGCTTCTGGTGTGGGATAGGTGGGTGACGAACGAGAATTTAAGCAGGGATAGGAATTAGGAGGTCGTGGCAGTGATTGGGGCAGGTTGTGATGACAGCTTGGAAGACGATGGCGGTATCATCTGAGCGTCTCTTTGGAGGCAAGTTGGCAGGACTTGTGGTGTATTAGATGCAGGGGCTGAGAGAGAGAGGCATAAAAACTGTGGCTGGAAAATTTCTCGTGAACCCGCCATCCCCTTCCTTCTATGTTTAGGTTGCTTTCGTTACATATATTTTCTTTAAGATTGTTTTTTTTTTTTTTGGTTACTTTCCAAAGACCAAAGAAGAAAGTTTTAATTGGAAAAAAGAAACAATACAGCAATTGAATATGACCTTTTTATTATTCATTTTTTATTTGATGCTTCTCTGCTCTTCTCTAGCGCCTCTGAATTTTAAAGTTTCGGATGACTCATAGATGAAACAATGCAAGGACCTGGATGACTATTATGTTGGTCGTGAGGGAATTCTCAGAAACGCAGGAACCTTTGGGGACTGTGGGTCTGGCTGGTGGGTGAAGCGTTCCGGGAGATTTCCTTATGACCTGTTCTTTCCGTGGCTTGTCGTCACGCAGATTTTGGGAAGGATGCAAATCCTATGGGAATCCAAAGGTTCCCCCAAGTTCTTTTTTTTTTTTTTTTAATTTTTTTTTTCAACGTTTATTTATTTTTGGGACAGAGAGAGACAGAGCATGAACGGGGGAGGGGCAGAGAGAGAGGGAGACACAGAATCGGAAACAGGCTCCAGGCTCCGAGCCATCAGCCCAGAGCCTGACGCGGGGCTCGAACTCACGGACCGCGAGATCGTGACCTGGCTGAAGTCGGACGCTTAACCGACTGCGCCACCCAGGCGCCCCAGGTTCCCCCAAGTTCTTAAGTGCACCCGTGCTGAGAAAGCCCTCCTCCCAAGCCGGCAGAGCTGAGGGGGTGAGAAGCAGTAAGGAGAAGGGTGGCGAACTAGGGAGGCCAGGCAGCACCCTGATTCCTGGCCAAAGCTCAAATAGGCTATGGTCACGAGTGGCCATCGCTGTCTTTCGTATTTTGTATTCTTTTCGAAAAGCCAAAAATTACTGTTTCTTTCCGAGGTATAAAGCCTGATCTTAACCAGGAGAACAGACCTTATCTCTGACTTTCAACAAGGCAAGGGCGCACCTGAGCAATTTTGGCTCCCACCCCAAGACCAGCATGGCAGACATCGGCCGTCACTCAGAGTGCTCTTGCCCACAACGTCCACGTCGGAATGGAGGATGTGGCCTGGCAGCCCCATTCCCTTGGGTCCCTTTCTTGGGGGGAGTGCCTTCTTCCCCTGCCCCGGCTACCCAGAGCACTCGAGCCTGACGGGCCTCGTCAGCCTCATGTTGACTGAGCGGAAAGAAAGGGCTTCGGAAATCTTATTCACTATTCCCTGGAATATCCCTGAGTCACGTCGGATGTTCCATGATTTAGGTCTCACGGGAATAGCTGATGACTATTAACAGCAGCATTATTTTTATGTCTCCGGAACACATTTATTTCCCACTGAGTGGATTTCTTGTGGGCAATTCCCAAGACACATTGACATCTGTCTCTATGCACTTGAAGACGGACTTTTCACTGAGAACTGAGAACTTTACGAGGAGCTCCCACAGTTGCCCTCTCGGGTTTCTCCCGGAATTTCCTTTCCATGCAGATGTTTTCCGCTGACAGTTTCCCAAATGGAAACAAAGCAAAATTTCATCTGATGACATGTGTGTGGGAGGTAATCGGTGTCCTCCAACTGAGGGCTTCAGTTGTGTCTCTTGAAACCTCAAATTCCCACTCAGCTTCTCAGAGCCATTGTGACTCCAGGTAAGAGGGAAGGAAGGTAAGGTGATACCAAGAAGTAGGAGGGACGGCCGCTCTTCTGACTACCAGTTCTTGATCATCAAGAAATTTCAAAGACACAGAGTTGGAGTCTTCAGAATGGGATAAAGCTGGACTAGAATGGCTAACTGTGTGATGTGAGTTAAGTTACTAAGACGTTGTATAAGATGCAATCAATAGTATCTATTTTATATCTAACACATAGTTTTTCGGGGTCTTAAACCCTTACCAAATGTCTCACAGAGTAGGCATGGGGTAAACATTAGCTTCTTTCACCTTTCTGTACCTAAGATTATTTCTCCAGGACAGAGCCTTAGAAAAGAAATTTCTGAGAGAAAGGATGTAAATATTTTTTTTTTTTTGCAGACTCTCAAAACGAATTATTACTATTATTTAAAAGAGTTTATTTATTTATTTATTTTGGGAGAGAGAGCACGTGGGATAGGGGCAGGGAGGGAGAGGGGAAGAGAGAATCCTAAGAAGGATCCATAACGTCAGCATGGAGCCCGACGCGGGGCTCGAACTCACGGACCGTGAGATCATGGCCTGAGCTGACGTCGGACACTTAACCGAGCGAGCCACGCAGGTGCCCCCAGAGCCAATTATTTTTTGGAGATTGTACCAGCATAAAAGCAACACTTGCGAGTGTTCATCTCACTGCGTGTCGGTCAGCATTGAGTACTATGGGCAAAAAGAAGTTCTGCCATTATATTGTTTTTTTCCCGGTGCATTATGTTGCTTTGAGAGCGACTGAAGCTGAACATTTTCCCACAAACTTTTCACACTCCACAGACATCTGGGTCACCTTCCCTTTTGTATCTTGGGACACCTTGCCGTTTGGATGCTGGGCCTTACATAATACCTTATCTTCCAGAAGCTCTTATTTCAAAATTTTGTGTTCTCAAAAATGTCTCCTTGTGTTCATCACTTAATTTTACCATGAGTATGTTATAAATCTGACTATATAAAATGAATCTTTACCAAGAACATTCTGGTAAAGAATTTAATTCTATGTAAGATTTCAGTTGAAAAAAGTATTCTGCTTTAAAAGAGAATGTTTGAAAATTGCTGTGATATCTACTTTCATGGTGCAACATTAGAAAATACAACTGTCAATAATTAATAGATTAAATAGTAAAAAAATCGCTAGAGATATATAAAATTTAAAAACACAGCTAATAAGAATCATCTAGAAGACACATATAGAACATTGCATTCAGAATTGATGGATGCCCATTCTTTTTAAGGATATGTTGAATATGTAAAAAAAGTTGCCTGCAGGTGAGTTCATAAGGCTATCCTCAACAATTTTTAAAAGAATGGCACTATGCCTATACACAGTTAAGTTAGAAATCGATAATAAAAATATAACTAGAAAAATTATACATTTGGAGATTAAAAATAAAGACTCCCATTTTTAAACAACTTCTGTTCATAAAAAAAATCATGATGGAATTTAGAAAGTACTTAGAATGGAAACTTGAGAGTGTTTTATGAATTAACTTATGCCAACACATTTAAAAAATTAGATTCATGGGTGAATTCTCAGGCAAACATAACTTATGAAAACCTATTCTTAAAGCAGCAGAGAATCTAGATAGTCTTATAGTCCTATGATAAATTGAATCAAGCATTTCTTTGTATTTCCTGCAAAGAAAAGACTAGACCTGGCTGACTTCTCAGTAACATTTTATAAAACATAGCAATAACATTAACTCTAATTTTATATTTAGTGCTGTAGACAATATAAGAAAATGGAATACTTCTGTTCATTTTTAAGAAGCAGGCTAGTACAACCTCTCTGTCAAACTCTTATAAGGAAAGAATGAAGTAAGGTAACGTATAGATGAATCTCACTCATAAATAGCAATGCACATATCCTAAAGAAAATATTACCAAACCAAATTCAGCAATGTCTGAAAAAAAATGAATACACTGTTATTTAGTTGAGTTACTCGAAGAATACAAAACTGTCTTAAAAAAAGATTGTCTTAATTCTAGGAAATTAAATAAATTAACATATGGTCAATTATTCACATATCAAAGAATAGAAACCATAGGATTGTTCTCGTAGATACAGAAAAAATTTACTAAAATTCAACATACCTTTATTATGAAAAGCTCTTAGTAAACTAGGAATGGACAGGCATTTCCTTGACTTAATAAATGCCATCAGTTAAAACTACAGTTGCATCAGTTAAAAGTATTAATGATGTAATAGGGAAAGCATTCTTTTTAAGGTCAGGAATAAGCAGGTAATTTTATAACTTGCTGTACAAACAGTACACTTTACTTCTTAATAAAATTATACATTTACTTAGATTTCACCAGTTTTTCCACCAATGCCCTTCTTCTGTTTCAGGATCCAATTCACAAACCCATGTTGCTTTTAGTTGTCATGTTTCCTTGGGTTTGCTCTGCTGGGCTCTGAAGGGCACTGGTCAGGTATGTTGAGGAACGTTCCTTAATTTAGGTTTCTGCGATGCTTTCTCATGGTGAGAGAAAGGCCGTGGATTTCTGGAAACGAAATCGCAGAGGTGGTACACCATGTGGCTTGGCAACTCCTGTCTTGAAGTGAAGTCTATGTGTCCTCTCTTGAATGTGAGCTGGCATTGTGACTTGCTGTGGGCAATAGAATGTGCTGGAAATGACGTGAGGTGTCTAGGTCTCAAAAAGTCTTACACACTTCCACGTGTCTCTTGGGACACTGAGCAGCTACTACGTGTACAAGCCTGAGCTAACCTGTTGTATAACTAAAGACCTCATGGAGCGGAGATAAGCAATGCCAGTCAAGGCCACCCTGGACCAGATAGCCTCTAGCCAACCCATCAGCTGACTGCAGGTGCCCAGCCAGCATAAGAGGAACTGCCCATCTGAACCCAGCCTAAACCATTAACTCATAAAATCATGAGCAAAATAAGTGATTGTGATTTGAAGTCGCTAAGTTTTGGGGTTATTTGTTACACAGTGAAAACTAACCAATACACTCATTTCCCAGCCGGCAACAGTGTGGTGTGGTAAGCAAACGTAGACTTTGGTGTCCGGCAGATCTGGGTTCAAATCCTGTTTTTGTTGCTTACTAGCCGTGTGATCTTGGAGAGTCACTTTATCGGATTCAGTTTTGAAACGGGAATGACAATTTCCACAAATAGGTTGTTGTAAGGAGTAAATAGGACAATTCATGTAAAACTAGCAAGACAGAACTTAGTATGAAATAGATGCTCTGTAACTGAGGTCCTGCCTAAGAACCAAGGTGAGACCTTCTTAAAGTTCAAGGTGTAGGAGGAGCCATCCTTCTGGGAACCAAGTCTCCTGTCACTGATTGTATGTCATTTGCTTTCGTTTTGCAGAGAAAACATTCTTTAAGCCGTATCTTGACTATTTTCATTACCATTAATTTCCATTTGCACTTTTCAACTTCTGTTTTCCTAAAGACTGAAATACAGTGGCTGCTCCTGGAAGACATTTCCTTGGTGATAACCTTCGAGATCTGCCCTAGAGATCTCTGGAGATCTGAGGCACGAAGCTCTGTAGACACAAAGGAATAAAACGAATCCCACCCATTCCTTTGAACGAAAGTTACCATGCTGCCAAGTGCTGCAGAATTACATAATTATCAGTTTTGCTTTGTTAGATAATTGTGCTTTTTAAATGCTTTCTTGGAAATAGCTTTAAAAAAATCTACATTTTTCTACCGTCTCTGAAACTTAATTTGAGGGGGGTTTGTCCAATTTTCTTGGTGCTAAATGCTGCAAGAAATGATATTCTTCAAAGTGAACCAAAACAAAGTTAGGGCATTTTTTTTTTTTTTTTCATCCTTAGTCTTTTCGTTGACACAGAAAAGGCTGTTTCATTTCCCCGGGTCTCATGTTTTCCACCCACTCTCAGTGCAAGTGGGATGGTCTAAAGATTCATGGAACACTTGGAACATTCTTGAAATTTCAAACTGGGAAGGTTCTATGCAACTGTAAAGACAACTTCAAGGACTACGTGCAAAAGACAATGGATATCTAGACCCAGCAGTAAACTGCCCGGCTTCTATATTGCAAACATAGCTGTGCCACAGGTGGTATTTTTGTTTTTAACATGCTTTTTTGGGAATTTATTCTGTCTTTTAATTTAGACCGCTCTTAGGGATTGGGATCACGCAACTTACCAACTTAAGGTTCAAAAAAATCATCACAATTTTCAAATATTACAAAGCATGACATTAAAAAGTCAGGACATACAGGAATAGGTTCAGATCATGTAGGAGAAGAGTGTTTTTTGTTTTCTCACAAGAGCATCTTTATCTCCTGGTATGAACGGGGGGTCGGGCTTACTCTCTCTGTCTCTAGCTGTTTTCTTTCCTAACTCCTTTATTTCTACTAAATCACCATCGTAGGCATTCAGGATACCAGCAGGTGTTTGATAGCTCTGTTAGTTGGTTTGGATATTGGAATTGGACTATTACCCGGAAAATTTCTTGCTGAAGATTATACTCAGAGTCTGTTAGGTTGCGAGTGACATTGCACTTTGAGCCCTGGAGGGTCGGTGTCTGAACTTGGAAGAGATTCCCACCGGCATGCCAGTTCTGCTCTTGCTTGACTTCTTGGCCCAGGAAAGATTTTTCTTCATGGACTGGTGCAGTGTTTGAATGTGACCTTTCAGCATGTTCAATAATATGACAATGACTTTTCTCTGATGAATGAAGAAAAATAAAGCTTTGGGTAAAAATCCCATTCTGTGATGGACCCATTTGTGCCACAGCTCAACCTCTCTCTGAAATTCTGCTAACTTATCTTTGATATTTCCAATTGCTATATATTTATTAGCTTTGAGGTTGTAAGTTCAGCCTCTCTAAGATGCTGAATATGTCACTGACCCTTGCCACTCGGAATCAGAGAAGAGATCTTTTTTATATTATCAATGGCATGAAAAAGCCATTTTTACGATCTTCATCTCTGTAATTTAATGGGAGCACATTTCTTGAGTCACCCTTGAGTGTGGGAAAAGCAGAATTGTTCTTGTTGCCGGTTCCTTGTCACAGCATGCTGAGAAAGCAAACGGTAGGTCGCTCTAATTTGATCATGTTCATGACGCTCACTGGCTCCGTCGACATGATACCAGGACCAGTGGGCGGGCTGTTGACCGCTGACAATCCTCTGTTGATCAAGCTGTGTATGGATTGGCCCTGAATATTCTTTTTGGCTTCCCATGTGGCTGAGGCTCCATCAGGTGCCAAAAAAAAAAAAAAAAAAAAAAAAATCTCTTCTTCTGGAGCGTGAGGGTCATTGAGAACTTTCCTCTCATATTTTTATCAAGAGCCTGATTCCACCCTTCAGTGTTTTGTCTAAATCTAGGCCAAAAGAACTTCTGTCGTGCATGCACACACACAGTGCAGACTGCCCTTTCCTCTTGTATCCTGCTGATTTTATGGGACTCCCTGTATTGTCATTAGCTAAGGGACTTTGGCTACGACCCCTCTCTGCTTTCTCCTCAGGCATGACTCTCTCTTGATCCTCGTGGCTGGTTTTATAAGACATCCATTCCTGTTTTTGCTGTGAGGAGGACGGCAGGGAGTGACACATCCACAGCCTTTAGTCTTTTTTTTTCAGCCATTAATTCACAATTTGTCAGTTTCACACTGGGACACATAACATTCTGGGGAGGGTGTGGAGAAACCGGGCAGCCTGCAATTGTGGCTTTCACTGTGCTTCGTCTGAAAATGATGAAAAGTGTCGACAAGTTCCAGTCATCTGTTCAACAGGGGTTCAAGACAGATTGCTTCTGAGCATTGGGGTTTAGTAGATTGATACTCCAGTGAAGGGAAGCTTTTACATCTTCACCGTTGAACCTCCGACTTGCAGAAACCCCCCCCCGTGTGTGTGAAACCACACATCATTCCCTAGCATCCTTCACTTGTCACAGCACAGATTCACATTGGATGCTTCTACTGGAGTTTCACTATTTACTTTTTTTTAAAAAAGAGTTTATTTATTTTGAGAGAGAGAGAGAGAGAGAGAGAGAGAGCGTGAGTGGGAGACGGGCAGAGAGAGAGGGAGAAAGAAAGAATCCCAAGCAGGTTCCATGCTGTCAGCACAGAGCCGGACGCGGGGCTCAAACTCACGAAACCATGAGATCGTGACCTGAGCTGAAACCAAGAGTCAGACACCTAAGCGACTGAGCCCCCCAGGTGCCCCACTATTTACATTTAAAACATTATTTAGCGTGGCAACGTTTACGATACTATTTTCTTTACCACTTTAAGGCTTCTACAAAAGGCTTCATACAGCTATGAAGGGTCCGTAGAAAGAAATAGTATAATTATCTCAAGTAACCAGAGCTGTCACTGGAAATTTAAGATGCTCTACCAAGAGTGTAGAATAAAATTCCAGTTTCTTAAGTTTTAGACAAGAAAGATTGCCTAAGACCATACTGAAAAAATAATGACACCCAAGTTAGAAAACCCAGCATAGTGACTGTGTCTGACTCATCACAGTCTGGTGGGTTCCACGCCAACAGGACGCCAGAATTATGTCTGGTGTGGTGGTTAATATAAATTCAAAGGTAATCTAGATAAAGAAAAACTGAATCGTTGGAGAGATTGCTTCAGATTTCATGAGCCATTCTCTGACACGATGCTGACAGTCCCTACGTAATGGATACGATCTGAACACTCAACACTGTATCGTTTAGAAAAATAAAATCATGGAACTATCGTAAGGATATAGTTACTCTTAATTTGTTTTATTAGACTGTGGATTGAGGGGGCTTCTGAGGTGGGAGGGGTCTCAGCAATCTTACTTGAAATGTATCTTACTGTGGTTAGCGGTCACTCTTCATTGTTTCTGAGGATCTTTGTGTCCTCACCATGCCTGGCATGGTGACATAGTCACCGAACACAGTAGATACTCCTGAAGGGCCTGCTGATTATTTGCTGGAGGAATACGTGGATAAATCTATCAGGCAGCAAGACACGGTGGAGGGAACATGGGCACTGATGTCAGACAGACCCGGGTTCCAATCTGACCTCTGCCACCGACACGGCTGCTGTGTGATTTGGGATGAGTTTCTTAACCTTTCCAGTTCTCAGCTTTCCTAAGTGTCTAAAAATACGGGAAAATGGAGACAAACGTAAGATGACCCTACTATCTCACAGCGTTAGGGGGTTAACAAGAGGTGTCCCTTCATGGAAGCTCCTGATAGATCAGAAATGCTCGTCTCCCCTCTAGCATTGGGCTTCTCTCTTTGCTAGGGATTTTGAGAATGTTCAGAGAGGGGGTAAATCTACTGAGCGGTTGGACACTGGAAGGGTCGGATTAAAGCAGAGTGACTGCCTTGAACCTGAGAATGAGGAGCTTTCACTTCTTTTCCATAAAAGTTTTCAACGTTATTAAGCTTGCAACAAATAAGTACTCTTTGGGGGCTTGCTTTTTTGTTTTTTCCCCATTTCATCCAAAGGCAGACCACAGAAACGTGTTGACGATACAAGGGTCCACAAACTTTTTCTGTAAAGAAAAAGATGCAATAGATATGTTTGGTTTTGCAGAATACACAGTCTCTGTCACAACTATTCAAAAGCAGCGTAGACAATAAATACACAGAAGAACAGATGTGGCTGCATTCCAATAAAACTTTATTTACACCCACTGGCAAAGGGCCAGATTTGGCCGTGAGTTCCATGTAGTGTTATGCAGATCCCTGCCTTAGAGCAACAAGCCTTCGACTAAATGTAAGAATCAGGAACGTTCCGTCCACTTTCTCTCTGTTTATCTTTGAGGATAGCACCCTTACCTGAGGTCTCCTATCCTTCATTTGACATCTAGATAAACCGAAAGGATTTATTTAAGGCCAATGGAGTCATTGATACATTTGTCTTAAAATTTTAGATAGGATCTGGGCCATCAATTTAGCAATTTCATCATAGCTCTGTCAGGGTCAGTGTCCCATACGTAGTCATGAACCATGCATATGGATACATTTTGCAAATGTGCATGGGCCTATGTACATTTTTAACTTTGCGTGCCTACATGTCTTATTCTGGAATCTTAGGACTGGATGTCATTTACTTACTGCTTCTTCTTTTTTTTGAAGGCAAGTGTGGTGATTCAATACAGATTACACATATTGTTGTGCTACAGTCTAGCTTTCTCAGACTGAGGCCCAGTCCACTTTTCTAGCTACTGTAATCTAATTCGATTACAGTCCACAACTCTGGGTTCATGACCTGAGCCAAAGTCACGAGTCGGACGCTCAACCGACCGAGCCACCCAGGCGCCGCACAAATGGGTTTGTTTTTATTGCGAAAACGCAGCACCGAGTGCCATATTCTTGGGCATCCGGCGGGCCTAAAGGGAGATTTTAGCAGATGTTGGAAAGACACTCATTTAAAAGCAGGAGCTTGTATCCGGAAAATGTGTTAACAGTTTGGATCTCTTCCTCCAATCACGTCTACACATAGCTGACACAAAGCGTGACACAAAGCGGACCAAAGGGTGAAGCGAGATTACAGGCATGAAGGACATCCACAGGAAATCCTGTATTTTGTCTCGGGCAGCAGGTTTGACTTCATTCCCTTTTGAAACCTATCACTAGTGTTGACTCAGGCCAAACCAGATGGAGGCATTTGGAATGGCCAAATTTCTGATTCCAGATAAGAATCACTGGCTGAACGGAATGTGCCAGTGCCTGGGTCAGTTGTCAGCACGGGCGCGAGATCACCGTGGCCACGCTGCAGTCATTTCTAATACCCTACTTTCTTATTCTTCTGCTGGTAGAGGGGGGCGACGAGTTAGGGCTTGAGTCATGGCTTGGCAGCTTGCTTACTGTGGGGAGGTGACGCTGGAGTAAGGACTGCTCAGGGACAGATGGGGCGGTGTATGGAAAAACATGGCAGCCAAGACAAAGCAAGGAATGTGCACTAGCTGGAGCCCAGAGTGCCCCTGGGGGAATGGCAGGAGATGAGAGTTATTAGGTAGACAGGACCAGAGGCTGAAGAGCCTTGAAGATCATTCTAAGGGGTTGGGAACCTAGTTCTCTGGGCACTCAGAATCACTGGCAGATTTTTAGTGGCGAAATTACGTAACGTCTAGAGCCGCATGGAGAAAGGTTTCCTTGGCTCCAGGAAGGCTGGTGATTTGGGAATAAGGATGGAAACGGCGTAGCAGGGCAAGGGAGGAGGTACTCGGGGTGGTCTGGGGCGGGATATAATGAGAGTGTGACCAAGGCCATGGCGGGGAGGTGGCGGTGAGAGGACAGGGTTTAGTGAATGGATGTGGGGTTGAGAGTCATTCCTGGGCTTATGGCCTGGAACACTGAATTGAATGAGACCAAGAATCCAGCAGGAAGAACAGATCTGGGGGGACGGACGAAGAGCTTTGTTTTGGACATGTTGTGAGGGGTGCCAATGAGAGGCCCCTGAGGGGCTGTCCAGGAGGCCACTGAGCTGATCTTGGGGGAGGCAAGGCGAAACTGGCCTGAAGTTAGAACTAAGGCTTGGATCAGATCAAGCCTGGGGTGAGTCTCCCAAAGCCAAGAGCAAAGCCCCACGCCACAGCAATTTAAGGCCTGAGTGGAGGACGAGAGACCCACGAAGCAGTAAAGATGTTTGCTTTTGGAAGGTGGGGTGGAATGAAAAGCAACTGGCACCGTAGAAGCCAGGAGAGGAGAGAGTTTCGAGGCCGGTCGCACGCTGCAGTGCGATGAAACACAGCGAGGACTGTGTGGCGCTCACGGAGCCCGGCAGACAAGGTCGTTAGCGGGGTAGTCAAATCAGCAAGGCAGAAAGAGAGGAAACAAGGCCCGCTGCGGCAGGTCTGAGGAGGTGGGGGCGGGGGGAGGTGCCTGGAAACGTCCTATCCATATGATGGGGAGAAGTGCAAAGTGTCCCTGGAGAACGCACGCTGCAAATGTGCTGGGATAGTGGTCTGTGTTAAGATTCTCCATTTTTCTCCTGTTCCTCCATCTCAATCTGGCGTCAGCCCGGGCAACGCTGGGAAGCGGGACAATTGCTCCTGGAGGCTTCATCACCCCCTTATGTAGGTCTCTCCTGCAAGCTTGTCTGGCAGTGATACCCCACCTGGGCTTGACCTCCCGGAAATGTTCCCAGCTACCTCCTTAGCAAAGCCGACCCGGTGTCCTGGATCTGTCAGTCAGCTTCCCTGCCGTTAGCAATTTCCCCTCCAGGCTTAGAACATTCTAGGCACAGCCTCTGAGAGGCCCCCATTCCACACCTTCAGCCTCTGCTACCTTTCCAGCTGCTTCCCCGCGGATCCGTGGCTGTTGCCACCAGGGAGGGACACTTACCCCAAAGCAGCCAATCCAACGGTGGGCCAGTGGTTTAAGGAGCCTGGTCAGAATAAATAAGCTGGGCTGAGGATATTCCTTCCTGGACAAACTGGATTGTCAGGGGCAGCAACTGCAGGGGACATTCGGGAGTCAGGTCCCGAGCTGGTAGCCAAGCTGTTTTTGGATGTTTGTGAGATTTCCTCGGATCCTGCGCTGCCTGCCGCCTTGAGCCGCTTGACTGACTTTTGATCATTTGCAATCAAAATAGCTCTGAGGCCTCGTCCAGACCACGGGGACTGTTACTCCCTTCTCTTCGGCTATGCTAAATGAGTTCCTCCTGAAGTAGATCACCCGTCAGCACGATGATTCTTTTCTGTGTTCCATTTGACCATTTGACGTAAAAGATGGCAAATGTATGTGATCAGTGTTTCTCTTAATACGAAAGTAAAGTGATTTCCTTTTGGAGCCAATGGATACAAATCATCCCTTAGCAACCAAAACAACAGACTCTGAGAATGGTAACTGAAACGTGCGGGATCTACTCTCTCTTAAAAGGAAAGGCCAACGTCGAGAGTTGAGGGGTGGTATGGTAGCTCCATGATGTTGTAAGAGACTCAGGCTTCTATTTTTCCGCTCTGCAATTCTGAAGGCATGGCCTCCATTTTCAAGGTGAGCACATGACCCCAGATGGCTGCCGAAGCTCCTGCCATCGTCAACCATCATGTTGGCTAGCTTTTGCTGCAATAATGCTGAGGAACAAAGCAGCCCCGAACTCCATAGCTTACAGCAATGGGCATTTGTTCGCTCCTAGGTCTGAATGTCTGATGGGGTGGCTCTGCTTTGGTCTGCAGGTTGGCTGAATATAGCAGCAGGTCCAACTTTAGGTCTGCTGCACGTTTCCTGACATTTTGCTTGGACCAGCTGCCCACCTGGGCCCTTGGCAGGAGCATGCGAGGGCCAAGCAAACCACAGGAGTACATTCCATGCTTCTATTCACGTTACGTCTGATAGCATGTCGTTGGCCAAAGTCAGGAAGATGCTCAAGTCTAAAATCTGGGTTTGGGAAGTACATTCCATGTACTTGTCTAATTCTGTTAGGGTTGTTGAATTCTATCAAGGGGCGGGGTGAGGAGTTGAAATAATAATCCAACCAACCACAGACATGTGTGAAACACTGGACAAAAGACACAGGTTGAGAGGGACGAAGGACTGTACCTGTTAACCACATCGGAGTCTTTAAAGGAGCCCATTTGAAACTCCCACACAACACATCCTATTCTATTTCATTGGCCAGCAACTTTCCATATGGCCATTCCTGCGTGCAAGGGAGCCCAGGATATATATTCTTTATTCCAGGCTGCAATGTGCTCAGCTAAACTTCGAGGTGTGTTTCTAGGTCAGAGAGAGGGAAGAAGTATTAAGGAGGAAACTGATAATGTCTTGCAAAGTGTTTGACAAAGACGCATCATATTTATCTCTTACTGTTGCAGGGTAATGTGATAACTTCGGTGAAGGTGCTCATTGTACTTGTTTAATGTGTGTATCTAATGCACATATAGATGATCATCTAACCAGTAATTAAACACGGCTGGACTGTTGCTTTCGCAAGGAAGAAAATACAAGTCATGTGATCTCTCTTCCACCGGTTAAAGCTTTTTTTTCTCAAACTCAGTTTAAATTTTACTTCTTCTTAAAATATAAATGATAGGGCCAGGAGGAGTGACTGCTCAAGGCTGCTAAAAAGAAAGTATTTAAGTAGCTGAAGGGCACTTACCACCTAGAGAAATTTCCAAATAGGCTCTTCCTTCAGGCTTTGGCTTAAATACCACCTTGTCAGCGAGGCCTTTCCCGACTGCCCAGCTTAAAATAACAACATCCCCCTTTCCTTACTTCCTTACTTCCTCTTTCTCCGTATCACTTATAATGATACTTGATTATTTCATTATCTGTCTCCCCCCACTAGAACGTGAGTGACTTGAAGGCAGGTCCTTTGTCATTTTGGTCGTTGTTGGTGACCTGGATTACTGAATACGGTCCTCGACGATGGCTTTGGGTTGTCCGGTCATCAAACCAGCCAGGAGCAGAAGCTGCTTTTTCGCTCAATGGCTTCCTAAGGCTGCGGCAGCCATTCTGGGACCCCCAGGCAACAGCCTGAGTCTGAGGAGAAGGGGCAGCACGTTGAAGGCGGGCCTGTGGGAGCCTGGAAAGAGATTTGGTGCCGAGGTCATCCCTGAGCAGCAGAACAGTCTTCTTTTAGACTAGGTATGTGTGAGAGAGAAAGACAGATGCTGACATCTGGGACCTGGTCTGGGACGATCCGCTCAGCCTCGGGGTTCTGTTGAACCTGAACAATTTCACAGAACACCAGCATTGGACAAGGCCACTCTGTGACCCCGATGGATCAGGGCAAAATCAAGACCACTTCTGTCATCTGTCAGGCGCCATGTGGACAGGTGCGTGCACGGTGGTCCCCGGTATTCATCATGTCTCCCAGGAGGGGCCGAGCCAGTGCTTGAGGATACGCGTCACCTGGGACAGTGAGGGAGACCTGGGATACGTGCAAAGATGAGGACTGGGCGTACGGTGCTTGGAAGGGGCATAACAAGGCAAGGGGCACGGAGCAGCCTTCGGATGGTGCCGGGGAGACGTGAGGCTGAGGGCTGTTGGGCAGGCTGTGCCTTAGAAGCCAGGGGTGTGGTCAGAGTGTGAGCAGGTGTCCGAATCTGGGGGGGCGGGGGGCCCAGGACGTAGGTGGCTGCCGGACGTGGGGTCAGGGTGCTAGGGGAGGGGGAGTGGGAGTGGGGTGGGACGGAGGGAGCGCTGCGGGGAAGTCTGGACGCCGATCTGCCGGGAGGCGCGAGGGCTGTGGGGGTCCTGGGGACGTCTTCGGTTTGCCGCCTGCAGAGGACGGGGGCGAGCCTCCGGCTCGAAGCAGGATCCCGCCCTGCGGGGAGGGAGCGAGCGCGGAGGGCGCGCGGAGGGGGCCGGACCGGGCGCGGGGGGCGGGGCCGCCCAGGGGCCCCCCGAGGGCCGCCGCCCGGCCCTCGCGGGCGGAGCAGGGGTGTGGGCGCCGGTCGCCCGCCCCGCCCCGCCCCGCCTCCAGGGCCCGGCGCGGCGCGCACGCCGGGCCGGCGCGGGGAGCGAGGGCTGCGGCGCCGCGCGGTTGCTAAGCCCGGCGCCCCCGGAGACGTTGCCGGTGGCCGTCGCCGGGCGCGGCGAGGCTCGGGGCGGGGGGCGGGAGGGGGGAGGAGAGAGAGAGAGAGAGAGAGAGAGAGGGCGCGCGCGCCCCGCCTCCCCGCGCCCGCTCGGCCGTCGAGCCGCGGCCCCGCGCTCCCACCGCCGCCCCCCGGGCGCCCGAGCCCGCCGCCCCGCCATGCCCGCCGCCGCGCCCACCCCGCGCCCGCCGCCGCCCCCGGCCCGGCCCGCGCCGCCCGCCCCGGGTAAGTAAGTGCCGCGCGCCCCGGGCCCCAGCGGGTCGGGGGGCGCCGCGACCCCGGGCCGGTCCAGCGGGGGTGCCCCGAGCGCTGCGTGTGCGTGCGCGCGCGCGCGCGTGTGTGTCCGTGTGTCTGGGTGTGTGCGCGCGCGCGTCTACACCCACTGGAACTCGCTTGCCGGGGATAGGGGGATAACGCTGTCGGCTGCTGCTTTCCACTCCGTCGCCAGCCAGAGGGGCCTTCCCGGGAAACGCGTGGGCGACCTTCGAGGCGCGGTGGGGCTGCGGAAGAGTGCGGGCGTCCGGCAGGCGGGGGACACGTCGTGAGCGCCTCAGGGCGCCAGGGCTTTGCCTGGAGCTGGCCCCCCGCCCCCCTTCTCACAACCTGTAGGGAAAGTGGAATTATCCCCATTTCTCCCAGGAGAAGCAGCGGTGCCCGGAACTCTCGACTTGCCCGAGGTCACTGGGCTGGGTAGCCGTGGAGCTGGGCTTTGAACCCGGGTCTCCAGAGCTCTCCGACCCAGCTAAAAGGAAGGGAACTCCTTAGAACTAGATACAGAGACACACGGAAGAACTAAAGACCTTCGGGATAAAGGCTACAGGGGAATTCACAGAAGCAAATGAGTTCCCGAAATCCCCCATCACTTAATTTTGAATCTAGGACCTCATTTACACTGCCTTCCACGTCTGGTTCTGGGGGCGAGGTGTTGGGAGGTGGAGAGGAGACTGCCCCAGGGCCGAGCAGAGGCGGCTGGGGACACCTTTTCAGAGGATCCCTCTGCTGGGAGCGGGGGGTCAGGAGAAGTGGAGGGAACTCAGTATTCACCCCCAAGGTTAGTCGTCCCTCTGCCTCAACCTTCCCCCTGCACTCCATTTCCTTCCTTTTCTCCGTGTGTTGTCCAAGAGGACAGCGGTCAAACGGAAGCCGGTCCTGCTACCATCACTGTGTTTCTGGAAGCATCTTGGCATGGAGTGGTCCTGTGCCTCCGCGACCGCGTTAGAAGCTGTGAAGTCAGTCTGGGTTGACGTGGTCTGCTGGGCCGGTGTCGAGCTGACAGTCGCCATCACAACTAAGGAGGCAGCTCCAGCCGTAGTCGAGCATTGTGCTTTTTCTTAAGGGACAAGGTGGCAAATGGCAGGGGCCCCAGGAAGTAAGAAAGTAAAGGGATGCTGGGCGTGCAGGGCAGCCCAACTTCAAAAAAGCATTTCAACTTAGTATTTGGCTTGCTTTGGGTGGCGCCGTAAAATGCCCCACTGGAGAAAGAGCAGGGAAGCACAGGATTGTTCAAAGATACTCAGTAACTCTCTTCATTTAGGTTTGAAAGGTCTTTGAGCCATGTTCTTTGATGGTAAGCTGAAAGAATAGGAGAAGGGGGAGAATCCCTGCGTGAGAACCCCATAAGGACTCAGACTAACAGAGGAAGTCTTAGTTTAACATGGCCAGTCTTTGGGCAAAGCTTGGAGAGAGGGATGCTGGGCTCATTGTATCTGGTACCCATGGTTCCCCCCCCGCCCCCTTTTCCTTTGGTGGCCCCCTTTAACCTCTACATTTGGCCCTTCTTGTGGTGAACCAGCCCCTTTTGAAGATGTGTCTGTGGCGGGCTTCTTTGGAATGGATGTTTGTTCATTGCCTGGTAATGTAGGTCGGAAGGGGGCAGTGCAGGGAGAGTAGACAAGTGGAGAAGGAAGACATTCCTGTTGGGGAGTCAGGCCGTTGGGTTCCCTCCTCAGAGGTTTGTGGCTTCCTGGTGACCAGTCACTAAACTTCTCTGGGAACCTCAGTGTCTTCCACTTTCTTTGTTTTTTAAAATATTTATTTAAGAGAGAGAGAGAGAGAGAGCACACCCACATGCAGGAGCAGGGGAGGGGCAGAGAGAATCCCAAGCAGCCTCCATGCTGACAGCACAGAGCATGCTGAGCCACCCAGGAACCCCTTCAACTTCCTTTACTTAGTAATAACGGTCTAACCTCAGAGGGTTGTTTGATGATCAAAAGGGAAATATTTTCATTGGCTTACCAAACAATTGCCGAGCGAGTCCGTAAGATCCTCACCGAGGGAGAACGGACAGCCTCTCTGGGACGGTGGTGTGTGGTGAGGGCATTGTGCTGTAGGTCGTAGGTGATGGGCTGGAGAGAGGCACCGGTTCAGTGGCTGTAGGAAGGGGTACGGAGGTCCGCCGGGGTGCTTGGGCTGGTCTTGAAGGCTAAGTGTTTATAAAACTTTGCAAATGGCCGTGAGTCCTCATGGGGGTTGGAGCTCTCGATCCATCTAGAGCTGCCTCCAAATCCTGGTCCTGAGCTTTGAAGCTGTGTAGTCCTCAGCAGGGTACCCAGCTACTCTGAGCCTCAGTTTCCTCTTTGGTAAAAAGGGCATGATCAAATTGTTCTGAGGGTTTAGTGACCTAAAGCGCGTAACGGTGATTACTACAAATGGAGAGTATTTAAAAAAAATGTTTTTTAACGTTTATTTATTTTTTGAGAGACAGAGCGTGAGAGGGGGAGGAACAGAGGGAGGGAGAGAGAGACACAGAATCGGAAGCAGGCTCCAGGCTCTGAGCTGTCAGCAAAGAGCCCGACTCGAGGCTCAAACTCGTGAACCACGAGATCATGACCTGAGCCGAGCGGACTGACTGAGCCACCCAGGTGCCCCGAAATGGAAAGTATTATTAAAGTTACCTTTTACTCTGAACAGATGCTATTTGGGTGCCTTCGGCCAGTGCTTCTTAAATATTTTTTGGGCATAGGACTCATCCGGGGATTTTGCTAAAACGTAGATTCTGATCCGGGAGGTCTGGCGTCAGCCTGAGATTCTCCTTTTCTCACCGGCTCCTAAATTCTGTAAGTGTCACTTGTTTGGAGACCACACTTTGAGTACTAGGCCATAGGCCACTCTTAGGGCTGGGGAGATGATGGGGAGGGTTGGGGGCTTCCTAGGCAGGTCTGGTCTGGTGCGGGGGGGGGGGCGGGCAGAAACAGCTGGGACGTGTTCCCTATGGGGGTGATGGGTCTAACTTCCTTCAGGTGCCTTAGGACAAGCCCCCTGGAGGAAGCTCTTTCTGGCCGAACGGTGCCTGCTCCCCCTGCATGCTGGTCTTGAGGGTGTCGAGATGAGTAAGCCACGGATGCTGTTACGGTGTGACTGGGGGAGGGCGGGGACAGGCATGGAAATGTGTGATTTTTACGTGGTGAGATAAACATTCTATACGGTTCATGGGTGATGGCCATGGGGGTCAGAGGGTTGGAAAAGGGAGGAAGACTTCTTGCTGGTGACGACGCCTGACCTGGGTTTTGAAGGACGAATCACAGCGGGGGTGGGGGGTGCGGGGAGAGCAGAAGCGTATGAGGGATGGCATTCTAGGATTAAGGAACAGCATGTGCACGGTGTCATGAAGCAGCTTGGTGTGTCCAGCTCATCGAACCAAGAGCTGTTTGGAGCATATGATGAGAAGGGCTGGGGCAGGGAGGCCGAGCTCCGTCGCTGGGATGTAGTGGTCAGGACGGGCTGAGCTCTCCTGCAGTGACAAATCCTCAAAGCTTAACCCGGTCAGGGTCACTTCTCACTCACACTCGGTGCCCCTCACAGGCCAGAGAGGGCCAAGGAGGCAGAGCTTTTCCCTTTGTGCGGACACGCCATTTGGAAAATGTGGCCTACGTGGCCGCCAGCGCGGGAGAAGGAGATGGTGGGAGAGTCGCCCTGTAGCTCCTCTGGCACTGACTCGTTGCTCCGTGTGCCACAGCTCATTGGTCACAACTCACTGCGAGGGGGCTGGGACACGATGGGGGCGGTGTGGACGGAAGTTCAGAGAACATCACTGTCTCTCCCACGTGTGGCTCGGAGTGGGCCTTGAGCCTCGCTCTGCAGGCCGGAGTTTCTCAAATGGGAGCAATGTGTGAATTCCTTTAAAGGAAGCGAAATGTTGGAGAGTCCTCGTGGTGGCTCGAACTATTTTGATTATAACGACTTCATACACGTAGTCGCCCTAAAAGGGTCTATACTCTATGCTTAGGGCTCTCGTATGACTATAAAACCAAAACAAATGTCTACGTAAAATATCAACACGGCTGCACGCGGCGAAATTCAGATCAGCTTGATGAATTTAGTGTGATGGATGGTTATTTTAGCTACAACGAAACCACCGTTTCTGATTCTAAAAACAGCTGTTCAGGTCCTGTGAATCTGGTAAGCTATGGGCCGTGCCACGTGGGTCGCCTGATGGCTCAGTTCTCCTCGGTGTTCTCCGGGTTAAGTCTGATTTGTTACCTCCTTACTAGCCTGTGACACAACCTTTCTTGTCACCTGCTGTATCGTAAATGCGGGAAGATGCGTCGTGAGACGACGTGGGAGCTCTGGGTCATAGCACGGTCGTGCACACGATCCAGAATGTGTTTCTGTTGCTTTTCTGTGGCTCGGCTTCAGAAAGATTTTCGTGGGAATGAAACACAAAGTTACACCCGCTTCGAGAGAACTTGCAGCCGGCCCGGAATGTGTCTGAGGATTCTCCAGAGTCTGAGAAGCAAGTGGAAATGCCCGTGGGGTGTCTAATGGAGGAGGCCGGTGACCAGCTTTGGGGTCCAGAGACCTTGCTTGTTCAGGTGTGGGTGGGTGAGGGGCGGGTGGGGAGGCCAGAGGCAGGTGGTTCAAGCCAGACGTGCGAGGGTGGGCACCGAGGCAGTAGGTAGCAGACGCGATGGAGAGGAGGTGCTACAGTTGAGAGAGATTGGGGGGGTGGGATCCACGGGGCTGGGAGATTGGCCGGGGGAGGGGAAGGAGGGGAAGAGGACCCAGAGATGGCTCACTGTCATGGGTTCAGGGGGCCGATGGTGCCGCTGGCCGGGGTGAGGACCACGCGTGTCCGTGGAAAGAACAGGATCGCTCTAGGCTAAGGCTCTGTGCCCATATTTGTCAGCCTACCTTTCCCGCCTGACTTGATCTTTCCTGAACCGGTCTCTCAGGAACTGCAGCATCTTGCAGGATCTATTTTTTCCTCTCCAGGACATTTAATTAGTGCTCGTTTGGACGACACGATTGGCTTTGTGAGCCTTTCCATCGTGCCTGCTGCTTCTGACCCGTTGGAGTGGGTTCTGGCAACATTCTTGCCTAATCAGGCGCATACTTTTTGCCTTCTACATATTTGAAGGAGGCGAAAACAATTTGAGAAAACTGTGGATGGTTCTGAGAGAGAAGCTGTCATACCATATAAGGGGAGATGAGTTATGCGCCTTCAGTTTTTAAGAGCACCAACTCTGTTTTTTTGGACACAGACACTCAAAATTCTCCGAGGAGAGAACAGACGTGGTGCGGGTTACATGATCTCTAGGTAATTACGTAACAAGGAATATGGAAACTGTGCCCTTTGGGGAGTCAGAGAGGGGAGAACACGAGGGCACCCGAACAGACAGACAGGTACAAAGGTCCCAGGCTGAAAGCAGATCTCTGTGGTGGCCAGAGTGGAGTCTTGTATTAATGCAGGTTATTGGCACAGAATAGTTTAAAAGGTAACTTGGCCTCTCCTCTTTGTATGAATTATTAGCCTAATATATCCTGGTGGAAACGCCTAGAGCAAGCTGGCAGAAGCGGCTTCCGTCCTGCTCGTTCCTGCTCATGACAGACTCCCCCGTGTCTCTTGGCCTCGGTACAACCATCACCTTCATGGCACAGCTTCTGAGGTCCTCCAGGGGGCGGATGTGTAGTCCTCCCCCTCTGCTCCCCACTACATCTCTTTGGCACTTGGGACAAATGGTCTGTAAGCAAGTGCTGACCTGTCACCTGTAGAGACCACATGCTACTGGAGGACAGGCGTTGTTGTGTCTCTTCATCTTGGACCCCCCCCCCCCCGCCCCCGTCCCGCCCCACCCCGCTAGACCAGTGAAGCATTTTTCCTGAGAGCTGTCTCCACACCCGTGAGCTAGTCCAGGGCACCTTTAAGAACCATCTTGAGACCTCAGGGCTGGGTTAGAGGAGCAGATGTCCCTGCAACAACAGCTTGGTTTGCGGAACGTCTCTTCCAGGCATGGGTTGGATGAAGCTGGTTGCTCAGTGTGGTTCAGATGCTGTGTTGATTTCACATGCACTGGAACCGGAATCCTCGGGTCTCTACGTCTGTGGCAGACTGCTCATGCTCCCCAGATATCCATGTGCCCCCCTGCATTAGCAGATGCCATCAGCACCCCCCCCCCACTCCTCAGTCCCCATTCTTACGGTTCCCCTGCAACCCACTGCAGCCCTGTTTGAGGGCTTTCTCTGGCTGTAGGGGAATGGTTCCCCCATTCTTGGAGAAAGCCAGAAGTGCTGGGGAGGTAATGCCCCTGGGAGCCGCCCTCGAGCCCTAATGGAGGGGAATGGGTGGATAAATATCACAGTTACCTTGCCCCTTTGGTGAGACAACCCTCGGCCAGGGTTCTCCCCATTCTTCCAGAAGGTTCCTCTCAGAGCTGAGCCCGGGTTGCCCACAGCAGTGACCAGCTCGCCCGTGCCGCTGTGCTACCTCCGTTCTTTACTCTTCTCCAGTGCTTTCCCAAGAGCTCTTCCCAATTCAACCCAAATCCTTATCCCGGGCTTTACTTTGGGGAGAGTCAAACCCAAGACCCTTTTGGGTTGACCAGGGCCCTCAGACTATGGTTGGGAATGCTGTGTGTCACTTCTCACGCAAAGCGGGTAAGAGCCAGGGCACTCAGGTGTGACCGTTCCGCTGCTGCGGCCACCTCGGAGGGTCTGAGAGGGAGCAGGGATGCTTAGTCCGCATGGAATTCATATGGGCAAGAACTCTTACGGTAGCTGCTGAGCTTGGCATTTATCGGTTTAGGCCCCTACCTGCCTGCCACGTGGCACCAGCCCTGTCCCTTTGGGGGCCAACACTGAGGTCGGTCCACCCTCCGTTTCCCCATCCTGTACTGAAGCAGGGGAACTTGGGATCCGTTACCTGTGCTTCCAGGCTCCAAACTCGTTCCCTCTTCAGTGGTTTGATAGATACTAGAGTACAACTTATTTATGTCTGTCCATGGCTTTTAAGTCATCTGGAATTTATTTTGGTATATACTGGAGAAATAAAAATCCAGCTGTAGGGGTGCCTGGGTGACTCAGCTTGCTTAAGCGTCCATCTCTTGATTTCTGTTCAGGTCACGATCTCAGGGTTTGTGAGATCAAGCCCCACATCGGGCTCCATGCTGACTGCACGGGTTCTCTCTTGCCCTCTCCCTGTCCTTCCGCCACGCTCTTCCTCTCTTTCTGTCTCTCAAAATAAAATAAACTTAAAAAAATACAAACTTATTATTTATTTATTTATTTATTTATTTATATTTAGAGAGAGAGAGAAAGAGAGAGCACACAAGTGGAGGAGGGTAGAGAGAGAGAGAGAGAGAGGAAGATACAGAATGTGAAGCAGGCTCCAGGCTCTGAGCTGTCAGTGCAGAACCAGATGCAGGGCTCGAGCTGATGAACCGTGAGATCATGACTTGAACTGAAGTTGGATGCTCAACTGACCGAGCCACCCGGGTGGCCCCAAGTTTATTTTACTTCCAGTTATTAACCAATTGTTCCAATATTGAATAAAAATGATTCCCACCTTCCTGATGAGTTGGTAATGATCTTGTATTATACATTAAATGCTCCTTTCAAGTAGTATCTATTTTGAGGCTGCAATTTTCTTTTTCCTAAAACCCAGCTATTCCTGGGTAAGTACCAAGATCTTATAATTGTAGCCTTGTAATATATTTTGCTGTCTTCATTACTCATTGTCATCTCTCTTCTGTCCTCCCTCAAAAATTGCACCAGTACTTAAGTGGCATCAAACCTACAAATTATGATTAGAACTGATATGTTTCATTGACTGGGACTTCACGTTCTGGAATGGATAGCCAGTTAAATGGATCTTTTATTTCCTCTCTGAGTTTTGTAGTTTCCTTACATTGCTTGCTAAGGTTATTCCTAGAAATTCTCTATATGTTGACATTATATATGTTATTACTTATTTTTTTTTTTTAATTTTAGATAGTGCAAGAGGGGGGAGGGGGGCAGAGGGAGAGAGAGAGAGAGAGAGAGAGGGAATCTTAAGCAGGCTCCACACTGAGCATGGAAGCCAGTGAGGGGCGGGATCCTACCAGGGATCGTGATCTGGGATCATGACCCGAGCCAAAATCAAAAGTCGGATGCTTAACCTCCTGAGCCACTCAGGCACTCCTATTGTGTTACGTTTTAAACTGGTACATTTTCCAACTGGTTATGGCTGTTCTCTAGGTAAAGCTTAATATAAATAGAATATAAATATGTATACTTAGAAACAATTTCTGGCCTTATAGCTGGCCAGTTTCGAATTATATTTTGAAGTAAAAACGCAAAATCTATTTCATGAGGTTCCACGGGCTCAAATTACCTTTCCAGGTGACTCAGAATAAGTAGATGGATTCTTTTTTTTTTTTTTTTTTTTTTTTCAACGTTTATTTATTTTTGGGACAGAGAGAGACAGAGCATGAACGGGGGAGGGGCAGAGAGAGAGGGAGACACAGAATCAGAAACAGGCTCCAGGCTCCGAGCCATCAGCCCAGAGCCCGACGCGGGGCTCGAACTCACGGACCGCGAGATCGTGACCTGGCTGAAGTCGGCCGCTTAACCGACTGCGCCACCCAGGCGCCCCATAAGTAGATGGATTCTTGAGCTGAAAGAAGTTCAGGAAAGAAGTTCAGGAAAGAAGACGGAAAAAGGGGTAGAGAGAAAAGGTATACAAAGGAATTGGGCGTGTGGTAGGAATCAGGATCCCTCTGCCCCCGCTGCCCCGTCCACTTGCGGAGTTATAGATGCTGTGAAAACAGTTTGCATTCAGTATGTCTTCTCTTTGAGACATAATCTCTCGTGAATTTAAAAGTTGCTTGTTTGGGGCGCCTGGGTGGCACAGTCGGTTAAGCGTCCGACTTCAGCCAGGTCACGATCTCGCGGTCCGTGAGTTCGAGCCCCGCGTCGGGCTCTGGGCTGATGGCTCAGAGCCTGGAGCCTGCTTCCGATTCTGTGTCTCCCTCTCTCTCTGCCCCTCCCCCATTCATGCTCTGTCTCTCTCTGTCCCCAAAATAAATAAACGTTAAAAAAAAAAAATTTAAAAGTTGCTTGTCAGTGTCTCTGACTGTCACTATGATTGACACTTGTTAGTAACAGCATGTTTATACTGTGAGTCTTGATAAAAAGACAGGCCTAGTTATGAGTCGTTAATGTAAAACAAGATAAAAGGACACCGCAGCCCTGGTCAGGGTCTCACCTTGTGTTGGAGTTCAGAAAACCAAAATCATTGGACTTAGTAATTTATTTTTTATTTTTTTATTTTTATTTTTGAGAGAGAGAGAGAGAGAGAGAGAGAGAGAATGAGCAGGGGAGGGGGAGAGAGAGAGGGAGACACAGAATCCGAAACAGGCTCTAGGCTCTGAGCTGTCAGCACAGAGCCCGACACGGGGCTCAGACTCGTGAACTTCGAGATCAGGAGCTGAGCTGAAGTCAGAGGCTTAACCTACTGAGCCACCCAGGTGCCCCTGGACTTAGTAATTTAAAAAGAAAAAAAAGAAAGCAGTTGAGTTCATTAGATTGAAGCTCCGTTTTCTTTTGGGAACTTGGAGTCAACCAATGCCCAGTGGTTCCAGACCTCCCCAGGAGGGGAGCTGCTAAGGTGCTGGCTATTTGAACCTTGGAGTGCTTTCTCTTTAATGCCATTAGGAGTAATTTAGAATTCAAAGGAGTTGATCTTTCCTACAAGGACAGCATAACTGAAGATGTTTTACTGGTTTTGAAGATGGTATTTTCCAAAGATGTCCTGCAGTGTGAAAGGGAAACAGGAGTCCACACTCACATTAAGGAGAAATAGAGAATGAATGAAAAACTCTGAGAACCAATTGAAAAACCCCCGGGGTTCCCACCTTCCCGGGAACATTCCGTTATTTATTTGCTTTCCCCCCAACTCGCTTTGTCTACATTACAAAGCGAAGACAGCAGTGGTTGCCGGGGTTCTCTTTCTTAGTTTGCTTTCTTCATCATGAGCACAAAGCAGGTGTCTTCTTAAGATGTTTTCTTAGAAAGGAAAGTGCAGTGTCGGTGTAGAGGTGGAGGGGGGATGGGTAAGGAGAAAGACTGTTATCTGCCCCTCCCCCCTTCCCCCCCCCCCCTCCACCGCATGTTTGCGTGGCCATAAACACGTTGTGTGGGCTTTTAAGTAGTCTTAATTGAGGATGTTAACAAAGGAAAAACCTACATGAGGGGGGTTTTATTCTACTGGGAGGGGGGAGTGGAGTTTTAAATACCTGCCCATCCCAGGAAAAAAAAAAAGGAAAGTTTTATAAAAACTTATAAAAAAAAAAAAAAGGAAAGTCCTTGCTGCCTTGAATAACTGTTAGAAATTCTCAGCCGTTTCTGGCTAGCCGGCTGCCTCCATCTGGAGGCTGGCATTGTGTTTTCTTAACCTACAACTGACTATCACCCTCTCAAAATTGAACCAGTAACAGTCATATCCTTTCGTGGCTTTTTCAGGAACTTTTTCTCAAAGGTTCTTACAGTTCTTTTCCTACCCTTGACAATAATCAGTTTTTAGTGTAAAGGTTACCCACTTAGACGTTGAGAAATCACTGATGGTCACCACAAACTAGTTTTTCACTCACTCACATTTAGTTGCTGAGTATCTCCTATGCCACCTGCCGTAGGCACAGTAATCTTTGTTTAAATTGAAAGTGCAAATAGCCCTTTGTTGCTGGAGGCTGTTGTATTCGTCCATAAAGAGCTGGAGCGATGGAGGTCAGAGCATTAGGTGGGTATCGTAACATCCGTCGTGGTAAGCTGGGAAGGGAGGAAGGAGCAGGAGGGTTGGTGAGTGAGGGGGATGGAACGGGTTGAGGGTCTTCATGGAGGGCCTCTTGGAGAAAGGATATTAAATGACCGATTGCAGACCTGAACAAAGGTAGGAAGTGCGAGAAACGTGTGTGCGAGAAATGGTTTGATGAACACTCTAGGCATCTCTGGGTAATTAACTGCCTTTGGTTTTTAAGGAAACACGAACGATGGAATGCCTTCTACGTGTGAATTCGAAAAAACATGCCACAAAACCCTCAGTGCTCATTCTTGTTTTGAGATTTAAAGGACTTTCATAATTCTTTAGGCGACAGTGTGGGTCCATGTTCCCTAGAAGCAGAACCTGAGATCGGGATCCCTGTGCGTGTGATTTTGAGGGGAGAGCTGCCACGGGACGGGAGGTAGGGTAGCAAGGGCAGCGGGGGACGTGGCTAAGCAAGGATGTGGTCTCAGCTGGAGACCACCTCAGCCTGAGCCCACGGGAGTTCTGGAACCTGCACCGCACACAGACCTGGTCCCCCCTGGGCGACTGCTTGGTCTTTGGTACCCTTCCCTGTCCCCATCAGTCATTGATCATGGGCTGCACTTGAGGAGGTGGAGATGGGTGTAGAACCTCCTGGGTGAGGGACTCCAGTCAACAGAGGGTAATTCCAGAAACTAGAGCAGCGGTGGCCCTTGAACAGCCAACGCTCGTAAGAGTTGGTGGGTGGGGACCACCGCCTGGTAGGGGGATAGCGTTGGGCACCTGCCGCGTCCATGACTGTGCTGGTCCTAGAGAATGCGGATGACTGGGTATCTTTAGTTAGATTTGGGGGCAGAAACAGATGGAAAGCGCAGGATTGCTTTGGTCACCCAGGACAACCTGATGATTGTGGACCCAGCCAAGCAAGGTCCATTTTATTTACTAGACACTGTCCTTGCCAATGCTATATTTTTGGCAAATGCCAGGAGAGAGCTTCGCAAGGGATCCCGAAGAAGCTTAACCGCAGAAGCTGCCAAAGTTGACTCATATCAAGGCTCTGAAGGCAACAGCCTTCGCCGAAACATTTATAAATGATGCTCTCCAAAGACCTGGATGCAGCATTTGGGCTCTTTGAGGGAACCGTACGCATTTCTGCCCTCTGAGGTTGGCTTCTTAGCAGAGGAGCTGGCTTGCCTTGCTGCTGCTGTCATCAGTGTGGTTTAAGCACGATGTACTGAGTGCTTTCCATAGGCAGGTGACCTTACACCTGTCATCTCGTTGCAGTCTTTACCGCCATCGTGGGAGGCTGGCCGGTGGTGGCCATGCAGGTTCCCATGGTGATAGGACCACCAGGCACTCTGCCAGCAGGGCTGAAGATGAGGTCCCTCTTGGTTCTAGCACTCGGGGTGGGTGCCGGGGCCCCCGTTATGGTGCCTGTTGGATGCCTGTTGCAGTCAGGTTCTTGGCACGGTGACTT
Source organism: Lynx rufus (assembly GCF_022079265.1). Taxonomy (NCBI): domain Eukaryota; kingdom Metazoa; phylum Chordata; class Mammalia; order Carnivora; family Felidae; genus Lynx; species Lynx rufus. Next base: position 4,968,076 of record NW_025814867.1, on the reverse strand, counting down.
TGCTACTTTAGAGGATAACCAAACCCAGGTTGAATTCCCTAACGGCAGAAAAGCGTGTACCTTGATCTGCTTCCCTCTTCTTTGTTTGGAATCCTAACACACTTTGGGGAGTTGTGTTTTCAGATCAGCCTGTCTACGGGGATGTCAGGGAACAGCTCTCTTGTTTATCGCCTGCTGCGGGAACACCGTGTGACTTTATTTTGCCTGGTTGGGATGCCGGCTGCGTCAACAGGGCACAGCTAAACCGAGGCTGCTTTGCTTAGGGACCGACGCGTGTTGATGAGTTGGTGTCCTGCTCTGTTTCCTCTGGTTGGTCCCGTGAGCTTTGTTTTATTCCATGGTTACGAATGGCAACCTGATTTTGTCTGAAGCCGTCGATTGTTCTAGTTCTTACTCTCAGGCTGTGTGGCCTTGGACCCACTGCTTACCCCTTCTTGTCTACACTTACGTCTAAAAACTGAGGCTACTGGCCTTTCAGTTCTAACATACAAAGATTCTCACTCACACAGCCTTTGCTGCCACACATCCTTAGGATCCCCTTTGCATCCTTCTTAGAATGAATCCAAGGCCAAATGCATCCAAAGGATGCATTTTTCAAGAGAAGCAATTTCTGAGGAGTTTTACCAGTAAGCCCAATCAATCACGTAATGGCCATGTCCTGAATATTTATGGCAAGTTATTCCTCTGGGTGGTGTACCTGAACCTCAGATAATAGCACCATGGAGCTACTCGGGTTATTTATTTCTTCCTGAGGAAACTTGGGCAAGATGTATCTTTCATGGAATCCATCCGTTTTATTAAGTTGTCTTATTTGTTGGCATAGGATAATTCACAGTATTCCCTTATCGTTACTTTATAGAAGCAGCCCCGGTATTTTTCGAACACCGTATATCATCGCTCCTGAATAAGAATGAAAACTGTAAATTTTTCGGAGATGTCTCCTCTTAAGTTGCTTTACGTGCTTGCTATTTAATTACATGTTGTACGTGGTGGTTGTCTCATCAAGAGGCCAAACCGCTTTAAAAAGGGCTTTCTAAAGAATCCACAGGCTCCCTGCCCTTGCGCTGTCTAGTAATGCTTAGTGGAGGTATCCCCTGGCCCCTCCGATAAGCAGCTGATACATGAGGGGTGAGAGTCTGTGGGGCCGGGCGCTTTCAGGCGGTGGGTCAAATATTCCAGCGGTCTTTAGATCAATCTGAGATCCAGCCAGACCTAAGCACGAAGGCGTAGACACGAGATAGCTGTGCTCAGTCTCTCTAGAAAAAAAGAACACAGCCTTTGCTTTTAGAATGATTTCGACAGCCTCCCCTATAGGGACGGACCGAGGCGCAGCTCTAGCTAGCCGGTGTGTTTCCGTGTTATTAGGACACAGGCCGGTGGAGACCGGTGGTCCGGGGAAGGCCTTCGGGAGTGACAACCAGCCAGAAAAAGGCTGACCAGAAAAAGGAGGTCTTGCTGGCCTTGAGTCGGCTGGAGACTATGCTTCCCTTCCAAATGAACACACCCAGAGAGGCTCCCTGAAAGGCACCGAGAAGAGCGAAATTCAGCCCCAGTCAGGTTTATGGAACTGCAGCAGACAATCGGGATTAAAAATCCAGGTCATGGAACACAACAGCCCGGCCTGGGGCCCGTGTCCTGTTGGAATTTTACTGAGCGAGAGGCGACACCCCAGGGACGGGCTCGTGGGTGAGTTGGGGCGTGTCGGGAGGAAACATTAAACCCAGGGGTGAGACAGAAAGGCAAGCTGTCCCCAGGGGAAGCTCGTGTCAAAGTAAACCAGCATTGGATGTCGCCGAGAAGGGCGACGTGAGCGACCGGGTGGCATCGGGCAAGGCTCAGCAAACGTTGGTACACAGAGCTGAAGGGGAAGAGAGGAGCATAAAAGCTTCACGTGAGGCAACAATGGGAAAGCGGGAGGAGAAGGGCTCGTCTGGGGGAAGAGGTGTTGGAGCGAGATGGCCATTCTTGCGGCCCCTGGAATGTCTGAGGCCTCACGAGCCCTGGGAGCAAACGAGGCCGTGTTTAATATTAATGCCCGGCTTGGAGGCCCGGTGGCCCCACCTGCTTACACAGGACCTCAGCCAGCGTCCTCGGAGTCCCCAGGACGGGATGTCACTGTCCTCAGGTACCCAGCGGCTCCTGTTCTTTCCCCAGGGGTTGAGTCACTCCTCACTCCCCCGCCCCTGCCGTCAGTGTGTCCCCGAGGCCCCACATTGTCCTCTGTGCTGCGCTGGGGAAGGCTGGGTGGCTGCCTTTGAACCTTGTCACCTGGGTCCCAGAGCCCCACACGGGCTTAACTGACGAATGGATAAAGAAGATGTGGCTTGTGCATACAATGGAGTACTACTTGGCAACGAGAAAGAATGAAATCCCGCCATTTGTAGCAACGTGGATGGAACTGGAGGGTGTTACGCCAAGTGACATAAGTCAGGCAGGGAAAGACAGTTTTCACTCATCCGTGGATCCTGAGAAACTTAACAGAAGACCAGGGCCGGAGGGGAAGGGGGAAAAGAGTTACAGAGAGGGAGGGAGGCAAACCATAAGAGACTCTTAACTACTGAGAACAAACTGAGGGTTGATGGGACGTGGGGGAGGGGGGAAAGTGGGTGGGTGGTGGGCGTTGAGGAGGGCACCTGTTGGGATGAACACTGGGTGTTGCATGGAAACCAATCTGACAATTATATATATATATATATATATATATATATATATGTATGAAGACACACAGCTTTTTTTTTTTAATTTTTTTTTTTAACGTTTTATCTATTTTTGAGACAGGGAGAGATAGAGCATGAACAGGGGAGGGTCAGAGAGAGGGAGACACAGAATCCGAAGCAGGCCCCAGGCTCTGAGCGGTCAGCACAGAGCCCGACGCGGGGCCCGAACTCACGCGAGATCACGCGAGATCGTGACCTGAGCCGAAGTCGGCCGCTTAACCGACTGAGCCACCCAGGCGCCCCAAAGACACACAGCTTCTTTAGTGTCCTTTGTTAATCCTGTGCTCCAAGGATTGGGAGGGCAGGGGCAGATGCCATTCCACTGCCTCTTTTGTCATTGTCTCTTATCCTGCTGCTTCCTCCGGGTGCCTGATGCCGGCGCATGAAATGCGTCCTTCTTCCCCCTACATTCCCCTCCTTGCCTGCCCGTTTGTCAGCCGGCGCATGTGGATTCCAGGGGAATAAACCCACCACTGGGCGAGGGCCAACCCTGGATCCCACTTTGGCTTGGGTTGGGTCACGCTGCCGTGCCTTCGGGGTTGGTCGAATGGGGATGCACTAGTCCGAGGACCTCGTAATGTCTCCCGTCGTGGTCTGCATATTTTGGTTCCACTAGCCACCTCGGAGAGGCGAGAGATGGTCTAGAGCGGGGCTTCTTAGGATTCAGCACGCGTCAGACCCCCCTGGGGGTGTTGTTAAGATGCGGAATCGGATCCGGTGGGTCTGGGGTGAGGCCTGCGATCCTGCACTTCCAACAAGCTGTGCCGGGGGGGGGGGTGCTGTGCCGCGGGCCCCCCTCGGGTCGTCAAAGTGGTCACCGCCTCCTTCATTTCTGTTTGCTGTGCTTAAGGGAAAACCCTGGCTGGGAAATCCTGACTGGACTTTTTGTTTCACCGCACGGGTGATGTCGTGTTTTAATCACCTATCATCTTCCTACTCGCATTACGAAAATAAGGGTACTGTTAGTTGTGATACTACTTTAAGGAGTTGGTGTGTGGACCCACTTAGAAATTGCTGATAGGTGACCGGCATTCCCAGAAGGATACTCTGGAACTCGTCTCTGTATCCTTGTGTCTCACGGTGGGGTCCATGTGTCAGCACGATGGGCATCGCCTGGGCCCTTGTCGGAGAGGCAGAACCTCAGAAGCTATCCTCGACCTTGACTGGCTGACTTAGGACCTGCACGTGAACGCGGTCCCCAGGTGGTGTGTGCGCTCTCATACGAGAGATGTGAGAACACAGTGCATCGGCAGCGGGAGCTGCTGGCTTCGCCACTTTAGCGGGACGCCCAAAGGAGGCACGTCAGTGACAGTGGGGAGAAGTCCATCCCTTGGTCATTGGTCCTCTTCGTCATGGGGTGTCCCGGGGGACGTCTGGGGAGAGAGGAACACAGGCTTTCTGGCTTGCATGGAGCGTGAAGGTTCTTCAGACAAAATACAGGCAGCAGAGGAGGAAGGGAGAAGTGCGATGTGACGGTGAGATGGGTAGGTGTGCAGGATGAGAGCAGGGTGCTGGGAAAAGCAAGGGCGGGAGGAGGAGTGTTATTGAGGGGGTTTGGGATGAGCTTCGAAAGCGAGCAGATACGGAAGCTTCACTTTCAAATCCCTTTCTAACTCGCTGCGACTCCAAAGTAGCTGCGATGGTAAAGTTCCAGAAATGTACTGTCTCACGGTTCTGGGGGCCAGATGTCTGAAATCAGATGCTGGCGGTGCCGGTTCCTTCTGAGGGCCGGTGTCGGCCCCTCTCCTTGGCTTGTAGGTGACCATCTCCATGTTCACATGGCATTCTCCCTGTGTGATTGTCTGTGTCCAAATTTCACCTCCTTATAAGGACACCAGTCATGTTGGATTACAGCCTACCCCAGGGACTTCCCTTGAACTTGACTGCCTCTGTGAAAATCCTGTCTCAGAATAATGTCACATTCTGAGAGCCTGGGGGTGGGGAGTTTGTATGAATTTAAGGGTGGGGGAGGGGGACACAATTCCACCCATAAGAAGGTTATATAGGCAACTGTTAGTTTGCCTGGTCGGTATCCAGTGCACTTTCTTCTTTTTTATTGATTTTTTTGTTGTTGTTAATTAAGTATAATTGGCACACGATGTTACATTAGTTTCAGGTGTACATCATAGTGATTTGACAAATCTGTACGTTATGCTGCGCTCACCACGAGTATAGCTACCGTCTGTCACCGTACATCGCTATGGCAATATCATCGACTATATCCCCCGTGCTGTACCTTTCATGTCTGTGACTTATTCATTCCGTAACCGGAAGCCTGAACCTCCCCCTCCCCCTCCCCCATTTGGCCCCTCCCCCCAGCCCCTCCCCTCTGGCAGCCATCAGTTTGGCCTCTGCGTGTGTGAGTCTGATTCTGCTCTTTGTTTGTTTAGCAAACTCCCTCTTTAAATCAGTGAGCAGCTTAGGAAGCAAATATCAGGCATCTGTCAGGCGGGCTATTACAAGGACTGGCAAATATCCTTCAGTCAGAGACCAAACAGGGTTCCTGTGCCAAGAAGCTGGGAGGCACGTAGGGAAATTGGCATGAGTAGGTCAGCAGATTAAAAGACAACCCAGAGCAGGGGCACCTCTGAGATGAGAGCTGGAAAGGTCTTTTCAATTACTCCGTTCCTGGTGTCTCAGTGGACGTCCTGTTGGTAATAAAGATTAGGTAGCGACAGCATTAATTAGAGATTGAAGGGTCATCAGCAGCGACAGCCAATAAATGGCACGGCACGTTCGTCGTATTACCTTAGCTTTATTAACGTCTCCAGCTTTGATCGATACAGACCTTGGCCAGGCTCGCAAGTTAGGAAACTGTAGCACTTTTGAGGCTTACTGACTGGAGGCTGCATTCCAATTTTTTACTCGTTTAGAAAACCCTCCTTGGGATGTTTGCATAATCAAACGTAAGTTCACAAATGTTTCTCCTGCCTCATAATCTGCATATGAGCAAAATGAGTTTGTTCCCAAACAGCCCCTGGAAAAAACCCAGGACAAATGATTACTCAGTGGAAAGGAAAATGAATCCAGCCGGTCCCTCTTCAACTTCTACAAAAGGATGGAAGCGAACAGCCTTGCAGCACTGCAGCCTGGGGCCACACGTGATCAATCGGTGAAACCAGCCAGAAATACGAGGTCGATAAAAGGGAACACATTTCAGGGGACGCGTCTCTGCGAGGAATGGGGACTGCGTGCCACTAGATGCGTTGGCTTTTATTTTCCCGTCAGTTTTTGTTGTTGCATTGCGTGTCACCAGATGCTTCGAAACACCGATTTCCGTTCCTTTCAGCACTCCTAATTCGTCAATGCTTAAAAAGTGATTATGGATTACTTACGCCTGACGGCAATTTGGATGCGATTCTCCCATTTCTTTTTCTTGATGTGTCATTGTAGCCTTCTAGGAACCAAGGTGAGAATTCCAAAGTTAACGCTGACCTCAGACACAGTTTTTCTTTGTTAGACATACGGGTTATGATTTAAAAATGAGTAGGAAAAGGTACATTCTTTTTGTTCTGATTAAAAAAGACAAGTAAAAGATTCATTTTAGCAGTATATATATATATATATATATATATATATATATATATATTTAATCTTGGTACCGCCCAAACAAAGTTATTAAATGATCACACAGGAAACTGGATTAATGTGACGTCCAGTCATTTTGGTAGCCTTGTCAGTATGATAAGGTGTAGGGCTGACCCTTGTAGAATCAGGTTATGAATTGTGGCAGCCGATAGGAGACAGGATTGTCAGGGGCCACACCCACTGGAGGCAATGACAGCAAACTGTCTATGCAGTTGCCGCGTTTACTGGCTGACGCCAGTCGGAGAATAGGATCAGTGAGCAGGAAGTTGGCGTATCCTCCCAGAATTGCTGTATGCTTCAGTTTGCTGGAGTGTTTCTCTTAGTACCCTGTCTCTCCTGTCTCCTATTTCAGTCACTACCTGGATGACAAATTCACCCACCGAGTCACATTTAGCATCGTGTTCTCTTTGCTCTTAAGATCTACGTGGATTTGGGGGAAAGCCAGGGTTACAAGACCTTGTTTGCTTTTGGAGAGGGAAGAAAAACACACGCTGAGCGCCTTCAGCACGACCGAGGTATCGTGGTTGGCAGATGTGGAGACTGGGGCTCAGAGAGATGCTATAACTCTGCGAAGGTCGCATGGCAAGTAAGAGCCTGCTAGAACCAGGATTTCAATGAGGTCTCTGACCCTGTGTCCAGGGTTCTTTGCACGCCTCTGGAACGAAGCTGTCACAAACTCTGCAGAGATGTACTGCTGTCCCCTACCTGTATCAGTCCCTCTTTATAAATGCTGCATTGGCAGATTTCCTTGAAGTAAAGTGGATGTCTGTGATCGTGTCTTCTTTCGCCTTTCCAGTCTGTTTAGGAGGCCTGGGGTGTGCTGTCTGCTAGAGCTGAAAGGAGCAACACTCCGTTGTCTACAAGGAGAGCCGGCAGACTGAGACTCGGCCCTTGTGTTGGATGTGAGGACTGGGAACCGACTCCCCAGATCTGCAGTACCGACTGGGGTGCAGGGGTGCCGGGGGGATTTACACAGTCTATGGTGTCTCTGTCTTTAGGGGGCTTGATTTCAGTCGAGAGGGAGAGTATTTGCACTTGTGAAGATGAACTAACAAGTAGCCGAGACGTGCCGCAGAGGAGACCGGATATGGGGCAGCCAAGCGCCGGCATTGGGTCTCGAGCATCCCTGCCAAGTGTTGCTTTAAGGAACGAACCGAGCTTCCGAGGAGGGAGTGGACTGTAAAAGTGAGGTCAGGGAAGGTTTGGTGGTAGCCGTGGGTCCCAGGTCTTCCGACATGGTGAGGTTTCGGTGGCTGTGAGGACCGAGGGTGGTGTGGGGCTGGGATGGGCGGAGGCCACCGCGTTATGGAGGGCCTTACCTGTCCAGGGGAGGGGTTTGGGTTTGGCCCTCCGGGAAGGTAATAAGGAGCCACCGTAGGTTCTTGAGCAGAGGAGAGACTCGGCGAAAGCAGTGTGTGTTCTGCTGTGTGCGGGGGTTTAGATTGGCCCTGGGGAGAGACCCTGCACATATCTGTGTCTGGGGTATATGAGGCAAAAGCAGTGTATTGTCAAATCAAGGCCAATTGACGTCGCTGTAGGAACTTAGAAAAACAGGGCTACGAGAGCATCCTTTTCTGCGTCCGTCTCCGGGAAGCTCCAAGCGTGGTGACCGAGGACTGGGCCTTAGGCTGTTTACTTTTTACTCTCTGTACTTTCTTTAACTGCCTGTGGTTGACGTGGGGACAGGGTAGGGGTTATCATCCTAGATCGTTTCAGGTTAAGCCACATGACATTTCCCCTTCTTTGCCGGTCACGATGGAAGGACTGGCAATCTCGCAGGGTTCCATTTTAGTTGATTCTGTAAATTGTTGGAGATAAGCAGACACAGCCTGGTCTTCGGCTTTCTGCTCGGATGGATGGGGGGTGGGTACCAGGACACCGCTGCTTACGCTTAGCCTAAATGGACCACTGTGCTGTGAGAGGTGAGGCTGTTGCTGGAGGCTGAACCCAGGGCCCCAAGGTCGGGCTATGTTGTTCCTCTCCCTAATGCTTGCTCCCCGTGCTTAAAGCCCAGGCCTTCAGAGTCTGCTGATGTTATCCTCTCACCCTTAAAGAAGAAAACTTTGCTCTGGACTAAGGATTTTTAAAAGGGGGCTTGTGGAAGAGAGGGTAAAAATATTTACACTTGGAGGCTGTGTTTTCTGAGCACCCCGGTTTGCTCCTCTAGCCACCAGGAATCAGGGCCGGCTCTGAGGTAAGGTGTGCTGAATCTGGCTGGGCACAGCCATCCCAGAGAGCATGCCCCCCCCACTCCGACTCTGGGTACCACAGGGCCATACCCAAACTCCATAGTTTCACTGGGACCTTGAAGCCCCAGGTCCCATCACGACATACCTGCCTGTCATCCCCGGTCACCGTTCAGTGTGTCAGCCCTACCAGCGTCTGTCCCGTTCCATGAGTACTCTTGTAGGGTTCCCTGACATCCCATCTGGACCCTTCTCTGGGACCCTCCTGAACCCCCTTCTGTGCTAAACTCTTCCCGCATCCCTAGTGTATTCACCACATGCTCCCGTGTACTTCTGGTTCTTCCCTGAAAGCCCCTCTCCTTTCCCTTCCCTGGAATAGAGAACTCTTTTCCATTTAGTTAGCGTGCCGAATGTGTCTAGCAGGTCCTTCTCTTTGAGAAGGTCATCGTCCTTGGCATCCTTCCTTAATGTTCCCCATGAGGAAATACAGACTGGCATGGCTTCTGTAGATCTCTCTAAACTCTCTCAAACAATGGAGGCAGATGACAGAGATTATGAGAAGAAATGGTATACCAGATGTCCGCAGTCTCACTGTAAATGTGAGTGCTAAACCTATAAATGCATGACATGTGAGAAGATCAGTCGGTACCAGCCAGTGCTCGTCATCTAATTTGACACCTGTGTCTAGATGGAAATCATCTCAGAACAGATTGTGCGTCGTAACTGAAACACAAAAGGCATCCCGTGTAAATATGTTGGGCCAAATTGCGCATCCTGGCACAACTGGGGTTCCGGCTGCAACTCAGATGCACATAGAAAGGATTATCTTTAACTTCTTTTTATTATTTATTTACTTATTTATTTTTATTTATTTTTTTACATTTTTTTATTTTTGAGAGACGGAGAGAGACCGAGCGTGAGCAGGGGAGGGGCAGAGAGAGAGGGAGACACAGAATCGGAAGCAGGCTCTAGGCTTCGAGCTGTCAGCACAGGGCCCGACGCGGGGCTCCAACCCACGAACCGTGAGATCATGACCTGAGCCGAAGTCAGACGGTTAACCAGCTGAGCCACCCAGGCGCCCCTGTTTAACTTCTTTTTAAAGGAAGCATAAATGGCAGATTCCTACGTGGGGGGTAGGACATATGGATCCTTTGGGGGCAACGTAAGGAGGCCGCAGTCCACCCTCATGGTTGAACTCCGTGACAGATTCTGTCATTTTCCTGTTTCCTGACCTGGACAGAAATGGAAATTGAACCGCTTTTGCCTCAACTGCTTCATTCTGGCTGGGCACAATTGATCAGGAAACACAGTGTCTTGTTGTATTCATTTCTGTGGTTAATGAGTAAGGAGAGAATGAGCATATATTTTTTTTGTATTTAAAAAATTTTTTTTTAATGTTTATTTTTTGAGAGAGAGAGAGAGAGAGAGAGAGAGAGAGAGAGAGTCAGCGGGGGAGGGGCAGAGAGAGAGGGAGACACAGAATCCGAAGCAGGCTCCAGGCTCTGAGCTGTCCACACAGAGCCCGACGCGGGGCTCGAACCCACAAACCGTGAGATCATGACCTGAGCCGAAGTCGGACGCTTAACCGACTGAGCCACCCACGCGCCCCAAGAATGAGCGTATTTTCACTATTAAAGCTTTCCCTTTTTCTGAGAGGAAAAGCCATTTGGAGAAGAAAGTTTCTGTACCTACACCGAACTTGTTTCCACCTTCTTTTCTTTTCTGCAACCCCCGGTGTAAGAGAATCTCGATCACAGCTTTAAGAAATACCCGCCCTGTCGTGCTGGTCCATGAGTTCTTGTGATGCCAAGTGGATCCTGCCGTCCCAGTGTAATATATTACTACCAAAATGAAAATACCATACAAAAGAGATATTGAGACTCTAAGGACAGTGTTAATTACTGTGCCCTCACTGTGTGCCAAACACCCCTTTGAGTGAACCGCAATCATTTTCCCATTTGCCCCTCACAAAAACCCTTTGCATCCCCACGTCCTCGCTGAAAAGACAGAAGCATGAGTGATTTGCCCACGTTCACACAAGTAGTCAGTGGCCGTGCCAGGGTTCAAATCCAGGTCTGTCTCAGAGTCGGTGGTCATCACCCCTTCAGGTACCACCTCACCTCCAGTGAGTTGAAAGTCAAGCTGAGAAAACTCTTCCTGGCAAAGAGGTGGGGGAAAGTTGGGTTCTTTCCAGCTCCGGAACGTTCTGACTTGTTGGTGTTTCCTGGGTGGCAAACCCTGGACCTATGATCTCCGTTGTGTATCCTGGAGAGTCGGCTCACTTCAGGGGGGCAGAGGCTGCGTTTCCAGGGTCAGGCCTAGCCTAGTGAGAACTCTCCACGTGTGGCCCATTCTGGGGGTTCCTGGGAGGCATAGAGGAGTGACCCAGGCCCGAGGCTGACTCCATTCGGCGTTCCTCGTCTCTTACAGGGGAGACCGGGGATAAGGTCCCAAGTGCACAGGCTTCCATCGTTTCAAACAGACCCTCCACGATCACACCTACAGACCATAATAGAACCCGTGACCTTCAGTAAAGCTTTGGCGAAGGCCAGTGGGCCCCTTGAACCCATCACGACTGACACAGTGTTGTCATTTTCCTCTTGCAGGACGCGGAAGCCTGTGTGACCATTCTCTAAAATCTTTAAGCTCCAGAATCACGGTGCGGAAGCTGCAAGGCACGTGGCTGCCTGCGGGCCGCGGGAACCTGGAGAAACCACTCCTGGGGCCGCGGGGCTCCGTCGCGCCCGTGCTCGGCCCTCAGAATGGCCTCCACCCCGTCCACGCCGAGAGCAGCCCGCTGAAGCCCAGGGTGGTGACCGTGGTGAAGCCGGGCGGGCACCCGCTCCGGAAGGTCACCCTGCTCCTCAACAGACGGTCGGTGCAGAGCTTTGAGCAGCTCTTGGCGGACATCTCCGAGGCCTTGGGCTTTCCCAGATGGAAGAACGATCGCGTGAGGAAGCTCTTTAACCTCAAGGGCAAGGAGATCAGGAGCGTCTCCGATTTCTTCAGGGAAGGGGATGCTTTCATAGCCATGGGCAAAGAACCGTTAACCCTGAAGAACATTCAGGTAGCCGTAGAAGAACTCTACCCCAGCAAAGCCCGGGCCCTGACCCTGACCCAGCACAGCCGGGCCCCTTCTCCGAGGCTGCGAAGCAGGCTCTATAGCAGGGCTCTGAGAGGGGGTCACCACTGTGGGGAGAGCGACGCGGCCAAGGGCCGCGGGGAGGCTGGCGCGTCCAAGGCGGCCCCCGGACATCGGGGCCAGGCCCCCGCGGAGCCAGCGCCGGAGGACAGGGCGAGGCCCCAGAAGAAGTGGGTCGGGGGCAAGCGGGAGCCCGAGCCCGCCAGCAGGCCGCCCAGGGAAGCCGCTCTGGACAGACCTGCGAGCGGTGAGAAGCACCTGGGCGTGGAGATCGAAAGGACCTCGGGTGAGATCATCCGGTGTGAGAAGTGCAGGCGAGAGAGGGAGCTCCAGCAGGGCCTGCAGAGGGAGAGGCTGACCCTGGGGACCAGCGAGCTGGACTTGGGGAAGAGCCACAGGTACGAGGCGGCGGCCGAGAAGCTGGTGAGGACCAGGAGCTGCCGGCGGTCGCCCGAGGCCCACCCTGCGGCCGGGGAGGAAGGCGGGAGGGCCGAGAGCCACAGGAGCAGCCCCAGGAACCCCACCCAGGAGCCCCGGAAGCCCGGCAGACACCCAGACAAGAAGGAGGACCGAGACCCCGAAGGTCAGGAAGGGCACGCTCAGGCTGCGGCCAAGGCCCGGAGGGAGCCGGGGGACGCGCCGCCGGTCAGAGAGGAGGGGCTGCGGGACGCGAGGAGGGAGGCCAGGAGCGCCTGCGGGAGCAGGCAGGGCGGCTGGCCGCGGAGGGAGCAGCCGGTGGACCCGGAGGCGCCGCCGGGGCCCCGCGGGGGCGAGCCGGACGCGCACCGGGAGCAGCAGACCTGTGCGGCCGCGTCAGGGCCCAGGAAGCCGGCCGCCCGCGGGGACCGGGAGCCCAGGGGCGGCCGGCAGCGGCGGCCCGCGGGCCTCCTGGCGGCAGACGTGCACAAGTTCTACGAGGCGGGCCGCGTGCTCGGGGACGGCAACTTCGCCGTGGTCAAGGAGTGCCGGCACCGCGAGACGCGGCAGGCCTACGCCATGAAGATCATCGACAAGTCCAAGCTCAAGGGCAAGGAGGACATGGTGGACAGCGAGATCCTGATCATCCAGAGCCTCTCCCACCCCAACATCGTGAAGCTGCACGAGGTGTACGAGACCGACGCGGAGATCTACCTGATCATGGAGTACGTGCAGGGCGGGGACCTCTTCGACGCCATCATCGAGAGCGTGAAGTTCGCCGAGCGCGACGCCGCGCTCATGCTCATGGACTTGTGCAGGGCGCTTGTGCACCTGCACGACAAGAGCATCGTCCACCGGGACCTCAAGCCCGAAAACCTGCTGGTAAGCCCTGACTGCCTGGCGGTCGGCAAGTACGCCTCCTAGCGGTTCTCCCCCGCATCCTGGGACGTGGCCCCCGTGCTGCCTTAGCGTTCTCGGCCCGGTCGTCGGTCACAGGCTGCTGAGATGCGTTGGGGTTGATGATCATTGAAAAAGAAACCTTCCAGTTTAGATAAAATGGGACATGCTTTCTCATTCCTGGGAGAAAAATGCTTTCACCTTGACAGTGACCAGGCGGACTTAATTTCTCGGGCATTTGCGCATCGCCTGGTCTGGGGTGGGGGGATATCTACCGGCGGCAGCTTCCCCCGCGGGCTTTGCATCGCCCTCCCACCGGAATGCCCCCTGGCCCTTTGGAAGGTTAACAGCTTGTCAAGGGTGTTCAAAAGGCTCAGCGCTGCAGGGGGGGCCCCCGTGTGAGGCGGCTGTAAGAGGCTGGCCCTGGAGTCAGATAACCCGAGTTTGAATCCTGGCTTTCTGAGTTGCTTGCCGGAGGACAGGTCTTTCACCTCTCTGGGCCTTTGCTTCCTCATTTATGAAAGAGAAATAGCAACAGTACTTGACTGGCAGGGTTGGAGGAAGACGGGGCACAGGAAAGAGAAGAGCAGGCCCTGATGGCCGGGAGCTGGCCTCGCACGCTCAGCTCGGCCGTGGTGTTCTCCTGGTTCACGTAAATAGGCTCCCAGAACACCACCGTCAGATAAAGATGGGTTAAGACAAAAGCGAGAACCCTTTATAATCATGTCCAAATGCACGTGAAACCAAGATTGCCCAAACCACAAGTAAGGCCCCCGTCAGCTAGTAGGAGGGGCTGCCTCATTTCATTCCTCCCCTCTCCTTGGTAAGAATTACTAAGACACCGAATTGTAGAACGACCCTCCCTTCCTGACAGTGTCCCATTCAGAGCAAAATCCTGCTTTCTCGACCCCTCCCCCCAGTCAGCTAACAAGCCAAATCCTAAGGTAAGTCCTTTGAACACCCTCTTATTTGGATGCCTGGCTCCCCGTGGTGTGCATTCTCCCTTGTAGCAGCGAGTTAGTAAATGCCGTGTTCCTGAACGGAACGGCACGCGTGTTCCCGGTGGTCTGTGTTAGGACAGCATGCTTTCACACGGTCACCCTCTGGGACCCTTATCCTACTTCGTTCATAGCCCTGGTCACCCCCTGATACATCCCCTATTTATTCTTCTGTTTTCTTTCTCCTCTTACTGGAAAGCTCGTTCTATGCCAGCGGGAGCTTTGTTTTATTCAGACTTTACCCCCAAACCCAGAACCGTTCTGTCCCATGGTGGACCTTCTTTGAATCTTAGATGAATGAGTGAACTCGGACCATAGCACGCTGCCCCCACAACAGCGAGCATTCCATCAGCGGTGGCGACTGTCGTGCTTTAGAAATGACTCGGATGTTAAGGTGGATGTCAGGAGCAGGCATCCAAAGCCACATTGCTGCAGATAGAGCAGTTGGGAATGGGGAACACGATTTCGATGAGCCACGTTACTTTTTCTTTCTGGCAGCACGTGAGCTTGCTTTCTTTCATTTCGTGGCCGTAGACCCAGCCTGGGAACATGCTGCCACGGGGCATTCATCTGTCCGTAAACTGCTCCCACACGCAAAAGAAACACCGAGTGAATCCAGCCAATTAGCTGGCGAAATGAGGTCTGTGTTGACCACCCAGTCAAGCAACCTTGGTTTTGCCTGAATTTAAGAGAACTGAAGAAGCAATCTGGTTGCCTGAGAGATCTGCATTACTGTCCGATGGCTCCCTTTGAAGAAATTTCCCTTCAGCGTTAGGGAGGTGTTCTCCTCCTCTCTTCACTTGATTCCTGACTGCTTCTTCTGTCTTCTGGGTCTGAGCCCCGGTGTTCTCCGTGTGTGGGGTGCCGTGCGCTGTTTATAACGGACGCTTTGGAATGAGCCTCTGATGTTTTACTGAATTGTCTAAGCAGAAGAGATTCTGCTTAGAGGCCCGGGTGGGTCCTCCCTGAGCTGAGCATTTTGGGCATATGCCTACTAAAGCATTCTAACGCTGATACAGGTTCTTGAATATGTGGACTGACATAATTTATCCTATAGGATTATTTTCTTTTGGGGTCAGTCATCTAAGCTCGCGTCTTCTCAACACGGTCCCAGGACCATGTGTTGAACCAGCTCATCTCTTGAGCCACAGAGGCTCTTAACTTGTGTCAAGGGACTCGCTTGTCGGCAGTTTTTACTTTTGTTTATTTTTTGTTTGTTTATTTTTGAGAGCGAGTGAGTGGGGGAGGGGCAGAGAGAGAGGGAGAGGCAGAGGATCCCAAGCAGACTCCGCACCGTCAGCGCAGAGCCAGATGCGGGGGCTCGAAGTCACGAACTGTGAGATTGTGACCTGAGCCGAAACCGAGAGGGAGACGCTCAACCCACTGAGTCACCCAGGTGCCCCTACTTGTTGGCAGTTTTTAAAATGGAGAAAGCACCGGTTTAGATTTCAGGGAGAAGTTTTTCCTTGAGGAATTAGAAGTGCAAGGAATGTTTCGCATGGACAGGCTAACTGCCTCTGAGAAGTCGTTTGGCAACCCTTCATGGATTTACATGTCAGTACAGGTGTGTTTTTAGTGCCCTTAAGGGCAGTGAAGTGTGTGTGTGTGTGTGTGTGTGTGTGTGTTCTGAGAGGCACATTTTTCGGTCTCAGTACATGACTTACTTATTGGTGTGGATTGTAACTTGTATTTAGACCCTTCTCTCTTTTCTGATCTCAAAGAAAGCCCACTTCTTCTTTTTTTTTAAATGTTTTTTAATGTCTATTTATTTATTTATTTATTTATTTTTAAATTTTTTTTAACGTTTATTTATTTTTGAGACAGGGAGAGACAGCATGGACGGGGGAGGGTCAGAGAGAGAGGGAGACACAGAATCCGAAACAGGCTCCAGGCTCCCAGCTGTCAGCACAGAGCCCGACGCGGGGCTCGAACTCACGGACCGCGAGATCATGACCTGAGACGAAGTCGGATGCTTAACTGACTGAGCCACCCAGGCGCCCCTAATGTCTATTTATTTTTGAGAGAGAGAGAGAGAGACAGAGCATGAGCCAGGGAGGGGCAGAGAGAGAGGGAGACACAGAATCCGAAGCAGGCTCCAGGCTCCCAGCTGTCAGCACAGAGCCCAACGCACGGCCTGAACCCATCAACCATGAGATCTTGACCTGAGCTGAAGTTGGACGCTTAACCTGTGAGCCACCCAGGTGCCCCCCTCCCTTTTTTTTCTTTTCTTTTCTTTTTTTTTTAAATAAAACCTTTTGTGTGTGTGTGTGTGTGTGTGTGTGTGTGTGTGTGTGTGGTCGTACGACTACTCAGAAACTGCAAGAAGATACATATCTGAGCCATCTTTTGTGAAATACTTTAATATCTTTTCTGTCCTGCAGTTTGTCAGGTTGCATTTATCTGAAAATGAACAGGTCCGTCGCATTTATAGGCCATATTGGTTCTGTTTCTGGGTGAGTCAAGTTCAGCGTGTTGTTATGTCAGAAGCCTAAATGGTCTCTAATGCCAGTGTTTATTGGCTTTTCAGACAGAGCTCTGGATACTGCCGGATCTGACAGTGGACTTGTGGTCTGGGTTTAGAAGGTCGTCCTCTCTAAATTTGCTGGTACGATAAACACGCCACAGACTTGCCTGGTCTTCTAAGATCTACTCTTCCTGAATATGACCAGGCTGGCCACTGTTCATCAATTAATGTTCTTCAGGTGCCCTTCATTTAGTGTTTTGCACTTGTACGGAGCCTTGCGTTATCAAGGTGATTCTTTCTTTGTCCTTCAGCGGATGGCTACTGTCTGAGTTAAGACCTGACCTTGCTAAACTTAGGAAAGCGCTTTCACGTTAGAACTAACTTCGGATTCCATGAGTGATTATAACTGTTGCTTCTTTTAGAGACTTTCTGAATGTGCCCAGAGCTCCTTAGGACTATAGCAAGCTTCTCATGTTATTTTAATCAACAGAAATATTTGTGTCTAATAATTCGGCCCCAGGGTACAATTTTAGGCCTGTATTACTGAGTTTATCCCTCTCTGCCGATCACGTGTCCTGATAAGACGCCTCTTCCCCTTGGGTTATCTCGACTCCTGAGATCTTGCAAGAGAAGTTTTAATTATGAGAATTTTCAGCGTGCAGAAATGTTAATTGCTTCTTCTGCCAGCCTGTGCTCCCTTGGTGGGGTTGGAATGTGCTGTGTGGTGTTGACTGGGCCCTGGGAGGAGGGGAGGGGGCAGACAGGAGCCAGAGAGGCGAGGAGGACTGGGGCAGCCCACACGGCCTGGGGAGTGGCTACTGGTGGCTACTTCCGGCCAACAACTGAGACACCGCGGCGAAGAAAGCTGAGGGTGTGTCAGATGTGAGCACAGGCCATTTGAGGTCATCTGTCCCACAGAAGGGCAGGGTTTGGCTTTGGAATCGGGCTGAAAGGCAGGGGCTAGGCGGCAGGCACTGTCGCCCTGAAGTGTTTGAAGCAGAGACCCTCGGAGTCCAGGGGAAATGGTGTGGGGACAGGTCCCAGCTCATCAAGGATAAAGGTTGTGCTCTTTCTGGCCTCTCGTGGGTTCTGGGAAGGGAACAGACTTTTCTAGATTTTCTGAATGTGACTAGGACAGATCAGAGACCGACGTCCCCAAGGGTGGTAAGGAAGATATGGAAGGTTAAAAATAAGGGCTCAGAGCCCAGAGCCTGCTTCAGATTCTGTGTCTCCCTCTCTCTCTGCTCCTGCCCCACTCACACTCTGTCTCTCTCTCCAAAATAAACAAACATTAAAAAAACGGGCAAACGCACATCTTGCCCATTTTCCCTCGGAAATAACCCTGTCCAGTCACTTTGTGTGCTCTAGTTCTCTAAGTTCTTTTTCCCACTTCTACTTTGATGTTCAAGAAGGACTCAGCGATCAGTGCTCTGCTAGCAGTTAAACGGTGCGCGGTTCTCCCTCACCAGCAACACGACTTCTCTGTCCCAGCTCCAGTTTCCGTCTCCTTTCCCCATAGCGTCTGAGACGGGTGTCCAGGTCCTCTCCTTAATGGTCCAGGCATTCACACATGCATTTATACACCCGTTGCATTAATTAAAAATTGGAGGACTAGGAAGCGTATCTTGTTAAGGTATACTTAGCACCATCAAGAAATGGGGATTTCAGCAATCACACGAAGTCACTAAAGCAAAAGCACAGTGATACAAGCCTTTAGGCCATTGGCCAGTATTGATCACATCGGTGAGAAGACGGGTTTATAAGAGCTACAACTCATCTCAAGAACCCCAGGGTGAATTCCACAGGAGACATCGAGAGTTACGACTTCAGGTTTGTATCCATGAGAGTGGTTCTCGGCCTCCATGTGAACAGTTTCCAGGAAAATAAAAAGTGTCCATAGAGTGAACCCACATATGTGACTTGACCACAGAGCCGGAAGTTTCAGGAGATTTAAGTCGTCACAATTCTAGATACTGGGTCATTTTGATAACCGAGGTTTTCTTTCCTCTGTTTCTTTTGAAAGAGTCACCTACAACAGTCGCTGTCTCATAATATACTGCAGACAGTAGATTATCAGTAATGGAGGCACCTTTAAAACCTGATTCATAGTTATCAACCTTGTTGAATCTCTTCTAAAATTGTGACTTCATTCCCCCCAAGGGTCCTGAAGTTCAAATCATTTAGTAAAGGTACATATTACAGCAGTCTGTCGTCCTCTCAATACTTGTGTTCACGTGTGTTGTTGTCGCTCCAAGAGACTGATGGCGTGTGAGCCATTTGAGGGTCTGACGTGAAGTTTCTTAAAAATCTCTGTTTTCGAAATGCCCTTCCCCTGGAGAAGCAAGTTGGTAAATCTCTTCAGGACATTCTGTGTGCGTATGGGTACTGTTGATCCGTCCCCGACCTTTCATTGGCAAGGAGAGTCCACTTTCCCGTGTTCGGACAGAACCCTTTGAATCCTTTCAGCCGGTTGGATAGAACATATAGAATCAGGTTAAAGGACGATGTGTCTACGAATCTATGAGGGCAGCACGCCCAGGCATTTGGCCCCAGGTGCCTTCTCAAGATGCTAAATTGGCCCTCTGGGAACCGTCTCTGATGTTTTGACCTTGTCAGATCCCAGGGTACCCCTGGAGGCCCATGAATAAATAATGGCGACCATGACAATAACAGTTCTGTTTCTAATAACTTTGGCTTTCTTTACTGGGGAGGACCTCGACCGTGCGAAGTTTGACAAATTACGTGCGTGGCCCTGTCATTGTGGGCTTGGTGTTTTATGTCGGTTCATTAGCTTTTTCTGGGAGGGAGTTGGAAGCAGGAACACAAAGATGTGTGCCCGTGCAGGTACTGCCTGCGTCTGTGTCCAGGGGAGCCAGACGCGTCGTAAGGGCCGAGGAGCGGATAAAGAGACGGAGAGGACCCCCTGACCGGCTCTCCTGGTGACAGCAGACCTACCTTCCGGCTGTGGCAGGACCACCTGACTACAGTGGGCTAAATCAGCACTTCTCAACCCGTCTTGTGCACCGGAGGCACCTGGAGCTTGATGAGAGGCGGATGCTGATTTCGTGGGTGTGGGCAGGGGCCTGAGACGCTGCAGTTATAATAAGGCCCAGGGGATGCTAAGGGTCGGAAGAGCACACCTTGTGGGGCAAGGGCTCCGACAGCGGAGGCCTCTAGTTGTCTCACGTGACCAGAAGCTTGGAGACAGGCGGTTACGGGGATGGTTAATGGAGCAGGTCAAGCACGTCCAGGCCATTTTTGCCATTTCTCTCAGGGCCCCCAAATGTCTACAGCTCTCCACGGATCGCATTGTCACAGCCACATAAACGGCAGGAAAAGTAGGGGGTAGACTCTTGCTGGCCTTCTCCCTTTTGAAAGTCGAAGAGAATCTTCCCCCTCGGCACACCCCCCGTTCTAGCTCATTGGCCAGGACGCATCACGGGGCCTCCCTTGGAAAAGAGGCATGGTCGCAGTGATGGACTTGGGCCCAGTCACAATGGGCCCACCTTTCCTCGTGCAAGTTGCCCGGCGGCTGGGTGGAGTCTGGGTTCTGTGGGAAGGGAGGGGAGCCTGTGGAAGGGGGGGCACGAGCCGTGGCCACCCTACAGCTCAGAGTGGGCCTGGGAACCGGCGGTGCCTGGAGACGGGGGTGCACACACGGTGCGTTGCCTCTGCAGACTTCTGTGTCTTCTAGAGCCGGTGGGACACCTAGGGAGGAGGTGACCCAGCCAGCAGGCCCTGCCGGCCTGTGTATCCTCCTGTGCCAGCCAGTTAGGGAAGGGCTGTCTATGTTTCCGTGTCACATGGCCCTGCGGGGAGTATGGGTCTTTGGCCACTACACGTTTCCGCCCTGTTGCTTACGCCATGGCCTGTGTTTTAGCCTCACCTCGGCCCCCCCGACCAGGTCCAGTGAATGGGGCATGAGAAACTTTCAAAACGCCCATTTTCCTAGCCTAGGACACTTTGGAGATGTTCACTTGTGCTTTGTCTTGGGGACTCTGCCCAGTGGCCAGGCCCTTAGGTACCCTTCCCTGTTTGGAGGGCTTGGGTGGGGACGTAGAAACCACCCACCAGCTGTTTCTTGAGGTCACTGAAGACAGTGTGCTCCTGGAGTGGGTGGGGGAGGGGGGACCACCCACATGGGCCCCTCTGGGTCTCTCCGCCGCTCAGCATGGGGCTGGCTCAGGGCCATTTTTGGGGTGGCCTCCCTCACTCTTTTCTCCATCTCTATTGTGGGATTATAGGGATGATTCTGAGTCCTCTTAGGAGGTCTCGGGGACTGCTGGTTGTAGGGCAAATCTGGGAGACTATACCCTTCAGGAAGCCATAGATAAGACGTGCCCGCCAGACCTCTGTTTCTAGAATCACCCAAACTTCATGGGTAATTTCTCTGGATCTCTTGGGAGGCTCCCAACTTCACGAAAAGTTGGGCCTCCTCATCCTGTGGGACAAGGCATCTCTCAAATGCTTTCCAAAACTTCCTCTCAGCCTGCTTTCGTTTAGACGGGCTCAGCAAAAGGCAAGGTGGAGGCCATCTGGCTCTTCTGGTGGCAGCAGAGCTAAAACCGAGACCCAGGTAGTTTCAGTCCTAGTTCTGAGCTCTTCCGCAAGATGCGTGCAGCCTCTCGCATCTTTGCAAGACCTTCGACGGTTCCGTTGCTTGACTTTGGGTTGAATGATTTCCTTGGAGAGTTCTATACCCGAGTGTGGACTTTGCTCCTCGAGAGTCGGGGAGCTGGGTGGGTTCCGGTATCGGGGAGACCGAGAAGCTGGTGGGGAGGAGCGCAGTCTTCGTGTTTCCATACGAAGAGACAGCAGAGTGCGGAAATCACGCGCTAGTCCGGGCATTTGTTTGGAAATATCCTGCTGCTTACCTCCATCGTGTCCTCTGCCAGGGCGTCATCACTCTAGTCTGAACCTGATGCTTGTGGCCCTATTTCTGTCGTTCTCCACCAGGATTCTCAACTGTGCCGCTGTGCCTGCGTTTGGGCAGGATGACCGTGCTGTGGGGGCCCGTCCTGGGCATCGTAGGTTTGGCAGCCTCCTGGCATCCGCCCCCCAGAGGCCAATAGCATCCCCCCGAGTTGTGACAGGCAAAGATGTTTCCAGACAGTCAGGTATCTCCGGGGCGGTGGTGGTGGAGGACCCCCCTGCCTGTACTTGTTACGCTGTGACGTTGACTCTTCGCTCTGTGCTCCCCCCCCCCCAGGAACCCACACCCCATTAGAACTTTCCTGTCACGTGATTGTAGCACATTGCTCGCTGCTCTCTGCATCTTGCAGTTTCACAGAATTCTCAGGTCAACTCTGAGGAAGGCTTCGTTACTTGCATGTACACGTGGGGAAACTGAGGCTACACTAGGCTGAGGGGCTTGCGGGAGGTCCCCCAGCTGAGAGCGTCTGGCCCCGGAGCCTGGGGTGTGGTCCAGTGTCTGGTTCAGATGTGGCCCGCCCCGCTGGTGGAGGAGAGGCTGGTGAGCCGGAGATGTTTCCTGGGTCACACGGGGTGGGCTCCCATTTAGCCGCTTACTTCAGGTCACCACCTGGTTGTCTGATGTGATGGGCGTCTCGCTCCCAGGATGTCAAAAGCTGGGTTTCACCCGGAACCTGCTTCTCTCCGGACTTCTCTAACCCAGAGGCTGGCTCCGTCATCACAAAAACATACGTAATATTCTCCCAACTTAAGAAAACGAAGCCTTGTCTTCTCCACATCCCCCTTCACCTGTTACCCCACTTTATGAACTACACACACACACACACACACACACACCCTGAAACGTGTCTGTACTCACCATTTGTAGTTTTCCATGTTCCATTCTGTCCTGAGCTCCAGCCAGGCGCTCACCCCCTACTGTGCGGAAACCACCCTTTTCTGTCACAAAGATGGGGCCTCCACCCACCCAGCTGCTCACGGCAGGAACCTAGAGTCGCCCTGGAGCCCCTTTCCCCACCCTCCCCGTTCAAGTCTTCTCTCCGCCCTTAGGTGGGACATTTCTCCCCACCTCCCCTCTACCACCCAAGACCAAGCCACCATCATCTCCTGCTGGGACTATTGCAGTAGCCTCCTTGCTGGTCCTCCTTCTTCCTCTAAAGGCCACCTTCCTCAAGGAGCCTGAGTGATCTTCTCCAAATGTAAATCGGACCCTGTAACTCCTCTGCTTAGGGCCATCACTGGCTTTCGGTTACACTCAAAATAAAAGCCAAGTTCATTTCTGTGGCCTCCAAGGTCTTGCACGATATGGCCTCTGGCTTCCTCTTAAAGCTCCACTCCAAACACTGATGCCTTCACTCACTCTGCTTCTGCCCCTACTTGCTGTCCCTCCTGATATGTTGGATGCATATCAGATGTTAATTAAGTAGAAAAGAACTAGGATGAAGGCCTATCATTGGCCTGTCATATGACAGTTCCCAGGAAAGACTTTGTTTTCACTAACGTTTTCAGTCACTCTTTTGTATTGCTGTTGACACGTAAATTGATTTTAGGCATTGGTATTTCAGTGTGAATTGGTTTTTAAGATTGTCTAAGTCCACATAGCCAGTCGAAGATGGAACCTTGGAGGGAAGAGGCCAGAAGGACCCTGAAGGATCAAGAAGATAAGTAGGCTTCCCCCCCTCTCAGTTTTTCTTACGGCAGCTACTTTCTGTTTACCATCTGTACTCTGCTGCCACCTTCTGTTCGGAGGTGAACATTACAAGATCACATTTAAACGGAGGTACCATTTTGAAGGGGAGGAGGCTGTTCGTTGTTCGGAAAAAGAAGGATTTCTCTTGAATCTTTGAGACCATCCAGATGGTTTATGGCTGCTTATGTAAATAACATGGACCACCTGGATTCAAATCGGGGAACCTTGGCGTGGCTGGCAAAGGAGGTGACGGATGCAGACGGATCGGCAGTCCAGATGGCACCGTGCCATGCAAATTCATCCCTAACACCTTGGCGGTTGGAGGGCGGCTGAAAACACAGCCCAGGAAGGAACACGACCCGGGGCCGTGGGTTTCAATGGACCAGAATATAGAGAAATGGAGATGTGGGTGAGACGAGTTCAGATGTGCGCACTGGGGCTGTGGTGGGCCCTCAGCCAAACCTCGCCCCCTAAGGTGTAGGGGAGGAATAAAACCTTTCTTCCTCCACCCTCCTGGGTTCTTTGGCAGGGCCCTGGAAATTAAGTTGACAAAAGACAGATTAACGAGAAAAACAGAGGGCCTGTGTGCATCATTCACACGTGGGAGAAATTCAGCGATGAGTAACCCAAATGGCGAGTTGGAATTAGGGGCTTTTAGAAGCATCTTAAAGGAACAGTGAGACTTCAGAGAAGTGCCAAGATAAAGGAAAAGGGGTTTTTAGGCTTTTAGGAGCAGCAAGTTACGGAAAGTAAAATCGTGGGAGAACTAGCGGGAGACAGGAGTTGTTTAAGAAGGTTTCTGTGCGGAGTCTTCTCTCAGCGCCTCTCTGGCCTGGCCAGAGCGTCTGGTGATGTACAGTGGTCTGCCCTGGGGCAGGGAGGGCACCTTCCTCACTGGAGACTTTGTGTCCTGCTTTTAAGTAGAAAGGGGAAGGTCAGAGAGTACTTCTTGTCCCTGCTGTTTCTCAAGGGTCTTCAGCTCAAGAGAATCAATATGTCAAGGTGGCATAATTTGAGGTAACATGTTCTGATCCACTGCGAAGGCTTTCTGAGGAAGGGGCATCAGAGAGGGACACTGAGTGGAGTCTTTGGCTGTCTTTTTTTTTTTTTTTTAAGTTTATTTATTTTGGAAGAGAGAGACACGCACACGCAGAGAGAGAGAGGGTCAGAGAGAAAGGGAGAGACAGAATCCCAAGCAGGCTCTGTGCTATCAGCGAGGAGCCCTACCTGGGGCTTGAACTCCTGAACCATGAGATCATGACCCGAACCGAAGTCGGATGCTTAACCAACTGAGCCACCCAGGTGCCCCTCTCTGGCCGCCTTTATGGCAACCCAGTGTCCCGTCCACTGAGAGGCCTGAGGTCTACTGTCCTGATGAAAACACACCTGGCGTGTCGTGTTCATTCCTGGGTGTTCTTTGTTAAAAGAGGCATCGAGGAAATGGGAGACGATCCAGAACTTGACTGTGCACACGAACCGCCCTGGGGTCTTGTTGACATGCATGGATCTGGGGCAGCCTAGATTTCTAACCAGCCCTCAGGCAATGACAGTGCTCTTGGTTCAAGCAGTGAACTTAGTGTGGGAGGGGGCAAGGAAGGGGTGATGGTCAGGAGGGTAGGTCTTATAAGGATCAGGTGAGGATCCCCGGATGTGAAGTTAGAGAAGGCAGAGGTGACCTGGGGATCGTGATACCGGTTTCCCATCTTTGGGAGGACCGTGCCCTTCTTCAGCATCACCCCCGAGGGCAGGCTTAGAAAACAGGGTAGGGGGTGGAATTTGGAATCAACGTAGGGGTGAAGCTCTTCACAAGTCACGCTGGCCATTAATGGGCTGAACTGCTGGATCAAGTTGTGGAGTCTTTTCCGGGTGGAGATTTCAATCAGAGGTAAACAGTACTTGGTACAAGCTCCTGTCTGGGTGGAAAGATCTGGTGGTTTCAGAAGTCCCACAGAGGCCAGGAGGAAGAATTATCGCGGGAGGATGTCACTCATTTGATTTCGAGATTATGATAGGTCTTGCTCGGAAGCCAGGAATGGTAGGTGCCTGTTAACAAAACAGAACAAAACAAAACTCACACAGTCAGTGCATGATCTTAAAGGCAATTAAGCTGCTCATGTAGGTGACATAAATGAGAAGCCTCGAGTCCCACTGAGGATGTGCGACTGAAGGATTGTGACATCCCTGCTGACAGCAGAAGCTGGAGACCGGGGAATTAAAACCACGAGTGGTCTCGAGCCACTTTCTGGAAGGGACAAGGGGCCCCACAGATCTTAACCACGCCCGGGTCCCAGCGCCTGCTGTTGGTGGTGCTGTGGGCGTGATCCTTGCTGTGGCCAAGAGAGCGGCACGAAACCGGGAAGAGGCCAGGGGCAGCATAATATGTTTCAGAAAGGCCACGAAATAATGTAAAACACAGATCTGGTGTATGAAACTGTCAGCATCAGCATCTGGACATCTAATATGATAAATGTCCAGAATAAAAGATGGCCTCTCCACCATGTTGAATCTGGTGGGTCCTTCAGTTGGGCCAAGTTTGGAGTTGGGGGTGGGGGGACTAGTTTCTTTCACATGGGGCTACATATTTCATTGTGGGCTATTAAATCAACCAAATGCTTTTATTGCTGATCATTTGGTTGGGGATATTTACAAATGTTTGTGAGGGACGTATTTTTCTCAGCGATTACCCAGCAAGTGTGATTAATGTAGATGATCCATCTGGAAACTCTCGGCACCCACTATGTTTTGTCCTTCCCTTCCAAACTAGATTTTCTAGTCTAGGTTACTCTGATAATTACCTCCCTGTCTCCTTCCGGGCTGTATCCGTCTCGATACGCAGAGCAAAACCGAATCAAGTTTTTGTCTACGTCTGTGACTTCCCCTTCGGTCAGGTTGATTATGGAGGCATTGATTAGGTGGCCCTGGGGTGACTCAGGCTCAGTAAATAAGACACACGTTCTGCTCACAGAGACGTAAGCTCACTGGCCTGGCAGGATCCAGAGCAAGTTCAGGGAGCTTACTCAATGCTGGCGGAACCGGGGAGCGCTGCCTGCCCCGGATTTTTGGGTGTTGCCTTTCCCTTGGCTCTGTTGGGGCTCAGGGAGAGCCGGAATCTTCCCATTGCCCTCGGCACCCCCCAAACACAGCTGGGGGCACTGGGGGCCTTCGCCCCTATTCCAGTAGAGATGGGCGAGCCTGTGCCCGCAAACAAGTTGATAATTGCTCCTACAGCTCCTGTAGGTGGCCTCAAGGAGCCTCTTGCCTGGGGTGACACCAGCCAGGCTTGTCCCCTGTTTTACTGTCGCTCGGTAATTAACCGCTCAGCTGGCCTGTGCCCTGAGCAGTCAGCTTCTATGTAAGAGTGGGGACCGGGGGTGGAGCAGAGAATGGCCCAGGGCCGTGCCTGGTTTGGAGAGGGAAAATATCAAGGACGGCTTCTGGTACTTCCATTTTGCCGGAAGTCAGTCCTGCTCTCCAAGAGGTCACGAAGGCGAAAACAATAGGGTTTACTTCACAAACACTCGTGTCGTGGTTCTTAGGAGCCAGGCGCTGTTTATATATATATATATATATATATATATATATATATATATATATTTAAATTTTTATTTATTTTTCAAGGAGAGAGAGAGACAGAGCGTGAGCTGGGGAGGGGCAGAGAGAGGGAGACACAGAATCCGAAGCAGGCTCCAGGCTCTGAGCTGTCAGCATCGAGCCCGACGCGGGGCTTGAACTCACAGACCGTGAGATCATGACCTGAGACGAAGTCTGATGCTTAACCAACTGAGCCACCCAGGCACCCTGCACCTTCGAAATATGAATTCACTAAGTTGTCATTACACATCCCATTCGCCCCTTACTTTACAAATGAGGAAGTGGATGCACAGAGAGGGCAGGTTGCTTAGCCAGTTACACAGTAAATGCTGAGCTGGAGTTGAACCCTGGCAGGGGGGCTTCAGAGTCTGTGCTTGCGACACTGACTCTTCCCGCCAAGGGTTATTTCCGGGCAGGCCATGAGGAAGCCCGCCCAAGCCTTCCCCCCGCCTGCCTGCCATCACCCCCCTGCCCGCCATCGCCCTGCAGAACCAAGAGGCAGGGGGGACCAGAGGCACACCTCTGCCAGGAGGGGGCAGAGCTAGTCTCTCAACTCTGAATTTTACCAAGTTGTTACAAAAAAGGGCTTTTGCCATGGACCCCTTAGATGGCGCTGGGTCCAGGAAGGGTGCCTCTAGGGGCGTCCCTGGGGCATTTCTGCTGTGTGACCAAGATCCCCAGAACACTGGCTGGCTGTCTGGGTTTCAAGACAGCAATAGGGGCCATAAATTTTGTTTTGTTTTTAATTTGAGAGAGAGAGAGAGAGAGAGAATGCATGCATGTGAGCAGGGGCAGGGGGAGAGAGAGAGAGAGACAGAGAGAGAGAGAGACAGAGAGAGAGAGAGAAGGAGAATTGCAAGCAGGCTCCACACTCAGTGCAGAGCTGAGCACAGGGCTCGATCCCACGACCCTGGGATCATGACCTGAGTCAAAAATCAAGAGTTGGAAGCTCAACTGACTGAGCCACCCAGGTCGCCCTTTAATTTGTTTTTTTAAGTGGAAAGTGAAAGTTTTATTGAGAACTTGCCTTGGAAAAAAAACCCCAAAATATAAGTGTATGTAATCTTATATTTAATAAAACTTATGCTTTAATTAAAACTATGCATTAATTTCTCCCCCCAGCTTAGTTGAGGTATAATTGACAAATACAATAGTAATATTCTTAAAGTATTCAACGTGATGATCTGATGCGTGTATACATTGTGGAAGGATTCCCACAATCCAGTTAATTCCCACATTCATCACCTCATAGAGTTACCTTTTGTTTTGTTTTGTTTTTGGTAAGGGTGTTTATTAGCAAATTTCAAGTACACGATATGGAATTATTACCCACAGTCACCATCCTGTACATTGGATTCCCAGAACATATGCAACTTTTTTTTTTAAGTTTGTTTATTCATTCTGAGAGAGAGAGAGAGAGAGATTGAGAAAGAGAGAGAGGGAGAGAACAAGCAGGGGAGGGGCAGAGAGAGAGAATCCCAAGCAGGCTCTGAGTTGACTCGGGGCTCGAACTCACAAACTGTGAGATCATGACCTGGGCCGAAATCAAGAGTCAGACACTTCCCCGACTGAGCCACCCAGCGCCCCCAGAGTATATTCATCTTATGACTGAACGTTGGTACCCTTGAACCACCTTTCCCGGTGCCCCATCCCCCCCCCATCCCCGCCCTGGTCCCTGGCGACCATTCTTCTACTCTTTGTAAGAGCTGGACTTCTTCCATTTGTTTTTCAAGACTCCACTATTCTCTCTTCCCTCTTATGGATGACTTCTCCTCTGGGCCTGAGACCTCGACAGCCCCAAGTATTGTCCTTTCTATTGGGAGGCAGGGCGCCAGGCAGGCTGTGGTCGTGCGGGCTGCCGGCACCTTTCCCAAGAGGCAGACAAGGCCGGAGGAAAAGATACCACGCTCC
Organism: Lynx rufus; assembly: GCF_022079265.1. Taxonomy (NCBI): domain Eukaryota; kingdom Metazoa; phylum Chordata; class Mammalia; order Carnivora; family Felidae; genus Lynx; species Lynx rufus. The sequence continues at coordinate 4,939,543 of NW_025814867.1, read as the reverse complement.
CAGAATCCTCCCTTCAAAGCGCCCCGGTGGAGGCCGTGCGGCCTTCTTGCCGTGACAAAATGAGGTCAGAGTGATCGCTGGCTGGCAAGGCTGCTAAAGGGGCTCGGAACACCTTCCCGAGGTGGAAGCAGCATCTTCCAGGTGTGCTCAGACAGGCGGCCAGGGGTAGCCCCAGAGCGGGGCCCAAGCGGGGCCCCGAGCTGCGTCAGCCGGAGGAGTGGGAAGCAGGCAGGGATCGCCCAGGCGTGCTTCGCTCCCCACCTCCTGGGAATGAGGGGCTGTGGGGACCCTTTGGCTTGGGCCTTTATTTCTTGGTGGCTTGGGACTTCGTCAAGGTGAGACTCCTATGGGGAAGGCAACTGCTTGAGTCTTAACATTGTCCGATGTGTTTGTCGAACAGACCTGCTGCGGGCTGCCTTTCTGCATTGCTTATTTGGGTACAGCGCGTATGGAAGAAGGTTGGAGTTTTGATGCGCCCGATTCAACCCTTCCGCAAAGTGGAAAACGGCCTCCATAGCATGGAGGGAACCAATGCATCGTTTACTTGCTGCAAGATAGGCTAGCTTTGCCCCCTCACACGATGTCTGTACCTTTATCCGGTCTTGCGGGGTGGTCCAAACACCTGCTATGCTCACCTCTTGAGATTCATTTCTTCTAGGTGAAGCCCCGCCTCTTCCTAACACATCATCTAGCACGCATATGACCTTGAGGGTGAAGGAGGACGGGACTCATTGACCTGGCGGTGGGAATGGGTTTACCAGCCATCAGAAAGCCAGTCACCAGGATTTGTTTGAAAGAGGGAGACTCAGGCAGGATCCCCTTTGACGAGGACAGAGGAGGGCAGCGGTTCTCCGCGCTCATTTCAAAGTGGTGAGGGCGGCCGTCTTTTCTGTGTTCTCAAAATGACTGATTCTGCCCTTCTCTAAAACCCGATGGAAATGGGGTCTCAAGGAAGAATCAGAGCTGACTTCTTTTGCCGTCGTGAAAAACGTTAACAGAGCCCAGTGTATCAGTTCACATACGCGGGAATAAATCACAGTTCAGTAGCATTAATTCTGCATTACGTGCAGACAAGGACAACCACCTCATCCTGATTTGCCCGAGGCTGTCCCAGTTTTAACATCCTGGGGACCCTTCAGCCCCCGGCAGCTTGGGACCGTGGTTACTCTCGATGAGAACTTTGCAAGATAGATTATGGACACTGAATGGAACTCCAGACATAAGCCTTCTTGCTGGAAACGATCACCACCCCCCCCTTCTTTTTAAACAAATGAGAAAACAGAGGCTTCGAGTAGTAAAGAAATCAGTCCACGACTGTCCAGCGGCAAGTCTGGGATTCAGAATTGAAGACTCCGGGTCTGTGTGGTCCTTAACGCCTCCCGCTGCCCCCAAATTAGGGCCTGTACTTAGCCTGTTCCACTGCTTGTCTGCTTCTCTCCTTCCAATTCTTACTTCTTCCCCTTTCTTTTTTTCTTCTGCCCAGACTCTGCATTACCCGCCAGGAATTCTCTAGTCCTCCCTAAAGCTAGTCGGTGCTCAAAAAATCATTGATCCTTGTGCTAACTCAGTGGTGCCCAATGGAAGTGTCTGTGATGTTGGACATGTTCGCTCTGTATTTGCACCGTTCAATATGGTAGCCATTAACCATCCGTGGCTCTTGAGCACTTGAAAGGTGGCCAGTGCATCTGAGACGCTATATTTTCGATTTGATTTGATTTTAATAGCCATCGGTGGCAATATGGTGCTACCATGCTGGACAGCACGGGGAGTCTAACTCCTTCGTTTCTTGGTTGAAAAGGTGAGCGAGCACCTGTCCCTGCAGTCAGGTTGGGCTTATCGACGACGAGCTCCTCTAGGTTTATTGTTTGCTTATCCTGACCTTGCACGGTTGTTGTCTCATTCACTTTCCTTCTTCGCTCTCATCACGGTTTTGGTGATTTGGGGTTTTGTGTTCTGACAGGTTCAGCGAAATGAGGACAAATCTACCACCTTGAAACTGGCTGATTTTGGCCTTGCAAAGCATGTAGTGAGACCTATATTCACCGTGTGTGGGACTCCGACGTATGTAGCTCCTGAAATTCTCTCCGAGAAAGGTAGGTGTTATACATTGCCCCGTGGGACGCTAGCTCCCTTACCAACAGATGTTTTATTTTGAATATTTCATGTTTTCCACTTTTCAATACGGAGCAGTCGAAAATCTCAGCATGTTGGCACCCAGCTGGCACTTGGATTTTAACGGGAATATTTGAAGCTGATCTTGACCAAAGCACGTGGACTTTTTCCTCATTGGGGCAGCCCTCGTAGAGGAGGGATTCGGGTGTGTGTGTGTGTGTACGTTGGCAGGATCGTGAGATGATGGAAAATTGGCTGGGGAACTCAAGCGAGCAAGGCCATTTATGCCACTGGCCCCAGGATACCTCTAATGGGAGAAAATTGAAGTGGTTCTTATGGTAAGCACCTTACAAATTTCTCCACCAACCTTGCATTTTAAGGAACAAGGTGTCCCATTTCAAACCCCGTGAGTAATATTTATTACCGGTTTGCATATACAGTATGAAATTCCAGTGAACGGTTTTTAGTGACACATTCTGTAAAGTGTATAAAAGGAGACTGTTATTATTATTATATGGCTCCAAATACGTGAATGACCATTTAGCCCCCATGGCACTTTGAGAGAGATCCATTTAGGCCCCGTGTGTAAGATGGGAAAGCTCGGGATGGGTTGTGGGGTCAGTGGGGAAGATGGGGAAAGCTCGGGACGGGTTGTGGGGCCGGTGGGGAAGATGGGGAGACTCTGGACGGGTTGTGGGGCCGGTGGGGAAGATGGGGAGACTCTGGACGGGTTGTGGGGCCGGTGGGGAAGATGGGGAGACTCTGGACGGGTTGTGGGGCCGGTGGGGAAGATGGGGAGACTCTGGACGGGTTGTGGGGCCGGTGGGGAAGATGGGGAGACTCTGGACGGGTTGTGGGGCCGGTGGGGAAGATGGGGAGACTCTGGATGGGTTGTGGGGCCGGTGGGGAAGATGGGGAGACTCTGGACGGGCTGTGGGGCCGGTGGGGAAGATGGGGAGACTCTGGATGGGTTGTGGGGTCAGTGGAGAAGATGGCGAGACTCTGGACGGGTTGTGGGGCCAGTGGGGAGAGGGGAGAGAGTTTCCCAGCAGCAGCATGGGGAAAAGGTAAGACAAGGAGATGGGAATGTGCGTGGGGATTGGGTGGTAGAGACATTAAGAAGACTGGTCTTCTCGGTGTTGCAGAGGGAAGTTCAGTTGGCTTAATGGGGTCGAGCCTGGGGTCTCCACAAGCGGGGAGGCTGAGGAGAGGAATTTGGACTCAGCGTGGCCAGGCAGAGTAGCCATGGCGGTGTGGAGACAGATAGGAGAATGCTGAGCAGAAGAGACGATGTTAGTGGAGGTGTCGATGAGCTGGGTAAGAGAAGAAGGGAAGCGGACAGTCTACCTGGACGCTTAGGGAAACCTCGGCATTGGTGCTGGTTCCAGCTAAGATCGGGTGTTAGAAAGAAAGCTGCCTGGGGAGATGGGGGTGGATAGGTTAAAATTTTAAATGCACCGACTTGGTAGCGATGTGAGAATGGACACTTGGGGTTGTCCACTTGGCGGGGAGGTCAAGTCCTGGGCTGACCGTGCCTTTTTGAGACTCCTCGACTCAGGAATGGCAGCCCAAGCGGGCGAGGTAGCGAGCCCCGCATGGTACCAGCAAGGGCATCTGGGGGAAGAGTCTGGAGGGAGGCCAGGAGTTGGGGGATGAGCGAGAGAAGGATGGGTTAGCGGGGGACAAGGCAGTGGAGGCAGGAAGAGGAAGAGGAAAGTACTACGTCATGGAGGCCGGCGGGGGCGGGGGGCGGGGGGCAGATTTCAAGATGGGAGGCTGAGCCGAACCAGACCCTCCTGAGCAGGAATTCTAGAACAGAACTGAGAAAAGACCAGTGAAGTGGGCCAGAAAGAGGTCAGGAATGATTTGTTTCTCTAATAATTTTCTGCTGACTTGTCTTGACAACATTGCTCTGGGGCTTAATAATGAATTCATAAGAATTATTAATTTGGAATAACTTCCAACCTACAGCTGCCGACAGTTTTCCTTTTCCAAAGGTAAAAAGTTGCAAAGTGTTTGCAGATGTATATACTGCTGTTGACAGAGTGTTGTGACGACGATTGGGCAGTTCTAGCAAAAACTGTTACTGTTTATTTCTTTGCGCATTTAGTTTCCAGAAAGTTATTTCAAGGATATACTAAGAGAGGTGCATAAATATTTAATAGGTAAGGATGTTCGCCACAGAATTACTTACAGTGTAAAAAAATTAGGGAACACGTACATTACATCAGAGAGGATTTATTATATCAAGGGAATACTAACAGCTCTTAGAAATCATATTCCTTAAAGATTTTTAAATGTTCTTTATGGGAAATTCCTATATAGGAAATACCATGATATATTGAGTGTGTGAAATAAGGTATAAGATATGGACAATGTGATTTTAATTTTATTACAGAAAATACAAGTGTGAAACGTGTGTTCATGGGAGATAACAGGTAGTAATGTCAGTCTTTTTATAATCATAGAAGAGAGTCAGTAAAAAAATTTATATTAATACATATTAAATTTTTTCCTAATGTTTATTTATTTTTGAGAGAGAGAGAGAGAGAGAGAGAGAGAGAGTGAGTTGGGGAGGAGCAGAGAGAGGGAGACCCAGAATCCGAAGAAGGCTACAGGCTCCGAGCTGTCCGCACAGAGCCCGACACGGGGCTCGAACTCACGAACCGTGAGATCCTGACCTGTGCCAAGTTGGATGCTTAACTGACTGAGCCACCCAGGCGCCCCAGTAAAAATACTTTTTAACTGTGAGGAGACGATGAATGCCTAGGACGTAGAGGCTGCTGGTGCAGACCAAGCCTTCTCGAAACATCTCTGGTGAAGGTTTTAACTTTTCTAATATAGTGGGGACCCTGCTACAGGGTGACTAGATCACCGCTCGTGCCACATGCGAGTTACCACGTGTGTTCGACAACCCCGAACTCTGATGTCTATACTCTCTTCATGGAGATGTGTCCTCGATCATGCAGCCGGATGTCACAGTCGTGCCAGATTGCTCTGACCCAGCCTGGCCTCCGTTTCGCTTGTGTCTCTGCCTGTCACACAGGTTACGGGCTGGAAGTGGACATGTGGGCCGCGGGCGTGATCCTCTACATCCTCCTGTGCGGCTTCCCCCCCTTCCGCAGCCCGGAGCGGGACCAGGACGAGCTCTTCAACATCATCCAGCTTGGCCGCTTCGAGTTCCTGGCCCCTTACTGGGACAATATTTCTGACGGTGAGATTGGGGCTTCCCCGAGCAGGAGGAGAGGGGACGTGGGAGCTGGAGCCTGTCCCGGGTTCTGACCGCAGAGCAGGTTTTAGGTGTGGAACGAGACGCGCAGAGGGCCCACTACAGAACTGGGCACAGCCGCGGGCCGTTGACAGGTGCCTCCTCCTTTGTCTCCTGGAAGCTTCCTGAAGATTTCTGTGTGTGGCTCTCTGGAAACATGAGTCGCTTTAGGTTCAGTGAAAAAGTTTGACCGCTGGTTGCAGTCACTAGATAACTTTTTCTTAAGGCAACGGAGGACCCTTAGAACGGAAGAATGTTGACAACGCAGATCCCTCATGTGGAAAGATCCAAGTCCTCTCGTATATAGACGTGCTGTGAATTGAACAGACTAGGAGTGCGTATCTGGCTCGTGAACAGCCAGGGGTCCTGGAGGGGTATACGTGGGACACAGGGGCTGTGGCGGGTAGGGCGTGAAGGCCTCAGCTACTTTCAGTGGAACAGAAGCACGTGGGGTCTTTTTGGCCCTTTCAAATGCAACTTTCCCCCTTTTTGCTACTGATTGGTTGGTATCGCCCAGCACCCTTGCAGAATTGGGAACTAGACGTTCAGGGAGTTTGAGTCTTCGAGTCTTTAGCTTAAAACGTAGCAGTGATAACTTTAGTTTGCCTCGATTTTCCTCCGACCACGTCATCTAAGACTAGTTATCAAACTGCCCTCACCCCCAGCCTCAGTCTCCTTACTTGGGGTTGGGAGATGAGGGAAGGAGAAAGCTTCATTTTTTCCTGAAAAAATGGTGGAGTGAGGGTCTTGAGCTGATCAAGCCAACGGCGACTTGGGAACTGAAGAGCTGAAAATCATTTTAGAAAGTTCTGTGCAGCAGTGTCCTTAGATTTGGGTATGGTGGCCCCTGCCCTGAGCCCCATACCTTAGAGGGCCCTGCTCTGGTTACACCTGCCCCACAGAGTGAGGAGACTCTGGAGCCAAGGACGTGTGTCTCCCCAGAGCCCAGATCCCCCCCGCTTCTAGATCCCTTAATCAGGACCCCAGAATCCCCTGGCCAAATGGCTCAGGCCCACTCCCAAGACTGGGGAGACCTCTTTTCCCAGCCACTCCTCACAGTGAGCCAAGGGGCGCCTGTTCAGAGGGGTAGAGAGACCTTGGACATGTGGCCAGGTATCCAGTCGTCCACACCTGTCCATGTGAGTCCGAGAATTTCCAGTTTAAACCTGACCTGCTCCCCGCTGAGTCCTTTGAGGACCTTGACGGAGTGATGCTGGCCGGATGGGTACCAGGGCACTTTGTGGGCGGAGCTTGAAGTGGGTGGGGCAGGAGAAATCCTGTGGCTTCCAGGCCCAAGAGGTGGTTGGGCAGGGGTGTGGAGGTGGGGCTGATTGGTGGCTGATGGAGAGCCAAGGGTCATCCCCCCAAGAAGGGTTCTCACGTGTTTGAAAAGGAGACTCAGGGAGCTGGCCAGGGAGAGCCAGCAAGTCCCAGGAGGAGAAATCTTTTCTCCTCCTCGCCTGCCCCCTGGCCCACCAGTTGCCACATATCTCTAGAAGCAGTCATGGTCTTGGGCAGAAAATGAAGTTCATTTTGAATTTGTGCTCTTTTTTACTCCGGTTTCTTTCACACGTTTCTCAGTTTTGTCAATGTGAAGGCATATTTACCAACCTAGGAGATTGAACGTATTTTACTTAACAGCCCGACGATCGATTTCACAACTTAAGATCCATGGACATAGGGTAGGTGGCCCCCGTTTGTTCCCTTGCACTGGGCGCCGTGGCTATCACGGGTGGGGCCTGGCCTGTGACTCTAGAAATGAACAGTCGTCCTCTAGAGCTGTGCTGTCCCAACATGGTAGCCCGTAGCTGCACGTGGCTACGGAACTTTACGTGTAGAGTAGCTGAAAGTAAACAGAAGAAACGTTCAGTTCCCCGGTCTCGCTAGCCGGATTTCAGACGCCCAGTGGGTAGTGCAGACCTGGAAGGTTCCCAACATCACGGAAAGTTCTGCGGGTGAGCACGGCTGCAGCGTAGCTCGGGTGGTGCTGACACGGATGATTGTGCTCTTATCTTCTGCGTGGGGAGAACCATTTCGGAGGCACCTTTATTCACTTCTTTCCCCCTCCTTCTCTCACCTCAACAGCTGCCAAAGATCTGGTGAGCCGGTTGCTGGTGGTGGACCCCAAAAAGCGCTACACCGCCCACCAGGTCCTTCAGCACCCCTGGATTGAAACGGCGGGAAAGACTAGCTCGGCGAACCTACCAAAGGAGGTGCCCCCCAGCAGTGAGGGGCACGTCCGAAGCCAGCACAGGCGGTCTGCGGAGAAAGCCTTATAGCCCCCGCCTCGGATACCGGTCAGCCTCCTTCTCCCCCAAGGACCGAGAAGGAGCTAGAAGTCCAGGAGACAGACAGAATCAGGAGAGGGGGAGAAATGCTTTGTACGTTTTAAAGCGTATTTTACAAAAACAAACTTGAGTCTTAATGTTACATGTTGTACCATATTTTTAGATTTGTATATTTGGAGACTTTAATACATTTTGGGGGCGGGGGGCGGGGAGGCTGTCGGTGAGGACTTCTTGGTAATAATGCTGTGTTTTGCCTCCTCCTCGTAACCCAGTCCATGGTATACTACCTGAGTGGTGCTTACCAGGATCTGAACTCCCCCTGCGAGGTTAACAAGGCAAATCGTGCTCTTTCTCTGTTAATAAAACGTGCTCTGACTGACAGAAGTGGGTTGTATTCTGCTTGCTTCTTAATGCTGGTGATGGGAGCCTGGGAATTCTAGTTTAGACATGCTTCCTAAAACCGATGTGACTACATGTAAATGTCGTGATGGACACTTGACTAACTGGCAGGACGCGTTTATTTGGGATGTGCTCGTCTCGCTGTCCAGCGTGTCCTGAAAATCCATTCTGGTGCTGTCGGAGAAATGGAAAAAAAAGAAATCGTTGATTTATTCTTGCCCCTTCAGTACCCCTTTATTCTGTTTTCCAGCCGAGCGTACCTGAGCCTGAGTCATTTGCACATGAAGTTAGGCACCCAGGCTGTGACCGTGTTAACATTTTCAGATCACCCGGGAGCCATTTACTGCATTAATATGTCAGCGATGCAGTCAGTGGATTACACTCAGGCTCGAAGTCGCTCAGAGAGTTCAGGCACGTTCCTGCCTGCAGGGCAGACACACGGAGGGCACGGGATGCGTGTTCTCTGATTATTTCAGTCCAGGTTTCTGGGTGGAAACGCTGGGCTTTTCAGATGACTCGGGGGCGGGATACGCATGAGCTGAAAGCAAAACATAACTCTCATGTTTCCCGAATGGACCTTTCTGGGTTCTATGTAACTTGGCCAGTGGGACACAGAACCAGCCCCCAAGTGTGGGTTTCTCCCCCTGCCCCCTCCTTCCCTAATGATGCTGGAGTCATCTGGTGGAGGATGCACATCGGGAAAACGGGAGGAGCCAGAGAGAGCGTTTAGTGCGAGGAATCGCTTAACCGGGTATCGAAACCTACAAAAACACCCGGGAGACTCTGAAGTAATTTGGCAACGGAAACGGCAGGAAGCGGCTTCCGATCCTGGGTGGGGAACCGAAGGAAGAGCCTGGGCCACGAGAACCTGGCAACTTGGAGGAGAATCGCCTTGCGGATGCTGAGTAGGCCGCCCCGAACCCCCTTGAAGACAGAAGGGAACAAACAGGTTGTGGGGCTGGCCGCCCTCAGCCGTCACACCTCCCTCCCGGGGCAGGCTGTGTCCAATGACTGGTCCACGCAGGGGACGAAGGCTCAGCCCCCGCACCCCCGTGGGGACAACGCCGAAGGGCCATCCCAGCCTCAGGGCTCCTCGTGGGCATCGGCTGAGCCCTTCGGTGACACTGCTTCCCAGCCCAGCATCCGCCTGGCCCAGGCTTGCTTCTTTCTGTCCTCGGAGGTGACAGGGGAGACCACGCCCTGATACAACGTCTGTCCATCTCCATCCCACGGTTGGCTTCCCAGGAGACGGGGCTCCGACGGGCGAGCTGGGACCCACACACCTGAGGAGGGGAAGCTGCTCGGTACGTGGACTCTTGTTCTGCAAACATCGAAAGAGGCTGGAAGCTGGAGCCCAGCTGCTCCTGGAAGGTCACCAGAGGCGCTAAGTCCAAGTGAGAAGGTTCAGTTCGCGTTAGCGTCGGTTGGTATCAGGTGGTTCTCCTGACCACTGTCTCTGAGCCATTTCTCCTGTTGACTTCTGTGATGCCACGTTTCTCTGATCTTCTTACCTGCTTCTCTGTCTTGTCCTTTGGGCCTCCTGTACCAGGTTCAGCCTCCTTCCAGTTGCCAAAAGCTGTTTCATCATCCGTCACTAGGGAAACGCAAATTAAGACCACAATGACGTAATACCGTGTACCTATGAGAATGGCTAGAAGTTAATGGCCACAGTGAAAACACTGACCATACCAAGCGTTGGTGAGGATTTGAAGCAACCGGAACTCTCTCTCTCTCTTTTTAATATGCACTTGTTTTGAGAGAGAGCGCACCTGGGGGAGGAGCAGAGAGAGAGAGGGAGACAGAGAATCTGAAGCAGGCTCCGAGCCGTCAGCGCACAGCCCGACGCGGGGCTTGAACTCAACGAACTGCGAGGTCACCGTGGCCTGAGCCGAAGTCGGACGCTTAACCCTGAGCCTCCCAGGCACAACCAGAACTATCGTAAGGGGCAGGGGAGCGTTTTCAGTGGTCCTCCCCCTCTGGAGAGCAACTTGGCAGTTCCTTTAATCGTATGCCGACTGTGTGATGCAGCCATTCCCCCTCTGGGTATTTTTGAGAGAAATTACAGTGTGTGTCCTCACAAAGGCTTACGCACAAGTAGTCATAGGTGCTATGTTTGTAGTAGCTCAAACGTAGAAACAGCCTGAATGTCCATAAATTGGTGACGTATAAATTATGTTGCATCCATGCGGTGCATACAGTTCAGCAATAACAAGGCATGAACTCTCGAGACGAGCCACAACACGGACAAAAAGAAAAACGTGAAAAGTGATTAGACTGAACAAAAGAGGCAAGACCGAAGCAGCTTATGTTCTCTGTGATCCCTTTTGCCTACAGTTCTAGAAGCTGAAAACTAAGCCACAGAGCAGATAGGAGTTGCCCAGGGACAGGAGGGAGGAGGGGTCCCCAAGGAACAACACCAGGTAACTTTGGGGGTGAGGGATATGCTTGTTATCTCGAATGTAATGATGGGTCTGTGGGTGCATACATGTCGAAACTTAACAAATTGTGCACTTTCACTTTGTGCTGTATATTGTGTGTCACTTACACCTCAATAAAGCTGTTAAAAAAATATAGTTGCCATTGCTTCAAGACCAGTCCTAGACCCTCTTCCTTGCCCCTGTACTCTCTCTTGGCAGTTTCACCTGCACTGGCTATAGATTTGCAGGTCATCGTCTGCCTGCCTCCCCCGGGATGTCTCCAGCCCAGGCTCCTCGGCTCAGACCGTCTGTCCTACCGGCCCTGTGACACATCCAGGTGTAGGTTCAAGTTCCTCCAGGCCAGAATGTGTGATCATCACCCCACCCACACCTGGCCCTTCTCCGTTGCTCCCTGTCGCACAGAACGGGTCTGCTGGGCAAGCTCGAAACGCTGGCATCATCCTCCATCCCTCCAGATCTGCCACCTCGAATCCAGCCCATCCCCATTGAATTTGCTTCCTTAGTGTTTCTTGAGTCTAGCCACTTAACCTCCTTGGTTCCCCTCCTGATGGGCCCTAAGGTTGTTTCTTGTTCGTTGTTTATTGTTACGAACACACTGCCTTCACCATTGTGTATACATGTCCTTGTGCCCAGAGACACGGGAGAGATTCTCTTCTTACACACAGAGGATACTTACACTTCTTACATGTAGAGGATATGGCCACGTTGCTTTTGAATTACTTTACCTTCTCATGGAGATCCATGAAAGTTGCCTCTTTTCCCTTAGGGATTCCCACATGACTTCTGTTTTTTAATGCTAGAATGTTACTCTCTGGCCATACCGGAAAAGTAGGAACACAGAAGCTGCTTTCTATTCCGGCATTTGTGTAGCACTTCATGGCTTCTGAATTAAGCATTTTTTTTAAATGTTTATTCATTTTTGAGAGAGAGCACGCATGTGCATGAGCAGGGGCGGGGGACAGAGAGAGAGGAGAGAGAATCCCAAGTAACCTCCGTGCTCAGCATGGAGCCCGATACGGGGCTTGATCCCATGACCCCGAGATCATGACCTGAGCCAAAATCAAGAGTTGATGCTCAACTGACTGAGCCACCCAGATGCCCCAGCACTTTATAGCTTTTGGCGTGAATGCCTATTAAGTATCTCATTCTAACCTTAAACCAATAGCACGGGGAGGTGTAGTTATCAGCCCCACTTAATCATCTGGGAGACAGTGGCTCGGAGAAGTGACCTCCCTTCCTCAATGTCACTCGCCAGCTGCCAGGTAAGGACCCCAGGGCCATCGCTTTAGTTCCCAGCCTCCGCTCTGCTCTGATCCTGCAAGGCTGGGTCCTCAGTGCCTGCGGATGAGTGATTCCGGGCAGATTCCTTTCCGCAACAGAGGCACTCATCCAGAGGCTACACGAACCCCTCCCACTCCTGCTTCGTGAGAGCAGGAAGGCCGCGTTTGAAACCGGTCCCCGTATCGCCGGACCTGGGGCATCTCACGAGACCCACCCCACCAGCAGGTTGGTTGAGAGCTGATGGTGGGTCTGAAGGTGACTTAGCAGTCATGGTTGGTCCTTCCAGGGAGGTGCCTCTGGTGCAGAAGCCCCCGGGGCGGGGGGGGGGGCTCTCAAGTGGCTTGTGCCCTCTCCTTAGGGCTTATCATGAGGCAGTCGCTTTGTGGCCCTCATCTGCTCCGGGTGGCAGAGCAGTCTCTGAACGTGCCGCCCCCCGGAATATTCTAACATCGGTGTGATGGATGCGGTGTGGCGTTATGAGCCCTGCTCCTGGACTCTAGCCCTTGCTTTTCTAGACTTGCCCTCGGCTGAACTAAATCTCCTCACTTACACTCATGGGAGCCCTGGGGCAGCTCGTGTCCAGTGGCTGGTCATTGTGGATTACAAAGGTCCAGACCCGTTGCTTCAACTCAGGACAGCTGTTCAGGGCCTTCCCATATCTCCCTGTGGGACCACATTTTTTCTTCTACTGAGTTCTGTGTGGCTTACACCCCTTCCCCGAAACGTGTCGATACCGAGAACAGTCCCCGGGAAGCTTCCCGCACACCCATCTCCCCTCAGAGCCTGCTTTCCTGGGAAACAGTCTGTGAGTTTCTCGCACCCAGTTTAGTAAGAGCAGGGGGCAGCTGCCTCGGGGGACCTTCCCCTCCAGACCTGGAATGGAGCCCCCGATGCTTGGCTGCCCGCGTTGAGGCTAACCCCAGGGGACCAGGGCACAGAATGGCTCTGGGTCCAGGCGTCCCGGATGAGTGGACCCTGGTGACTTTGGCCGGGTGATAGAATCCAGGGACCGGCAAGCTCAGAGCGGGGTCACAGGCTCAACTGTGGTTTCCCTTCTTCCAAGGGGGAGATCAGAACTACTTCCGGCATGTCAGCAAGACTTTCAGGGCCTGTGCGAGTAACTGGGCTCCAGCCCTGGGGCCGTGCTGTGGAGTGAAGGGAAGGTCAAGCGGGTGGTGACGAGGGAGGCTTCTGGCCTGGAGAGGAGGAGGCTAACCCCATCTGGGAAAATTCTGGGGGCATGGGGTTCCCCAAAGCAGAGGCTGAGACCAGGATTTCGATGGATAGTTTATGGGAGGCCATCCCAAGAAATGTGGTGGGAGTGGGGGAGGGAGTCTGGGAAGGGAGAAAGGTCCGGAAAGCAGGCGTCCATGCCTGAGGACTGCTGTGGGTAACTGAGGCTTGTCTACTAGGGGCTCCCCGAGGCACCGTGTAAATTGTGTCAGAATCAGCCCATTCCTGGGCAAGACAGCTGGGGTTTTAATCACCAGCCCGTGTCTTTCGCTGGTGGGGGGGTTTTCCTGATGTGTTAACTCCCTGCCACTTCTGGCCTCTTTGGGGCTGAAGCTTCCACGTCTGGGGGATGCCTTCTCGCAGAGTCCCAGGAGGCTGGTGGCATCTGTAGCAGCCCCTGTGGGCGACCTCTGGGTCGCTGACAGGATGCCGTGGGGGTGCCGCCACACACAGGAACCTGGGAGGCAGGACCTCCAGGATTTGGGGAAGGCGCTCGTGGTGTCGGCGTGAGGCTGGGGGATGCGGAAGCCGGTCCACTGGCAAACGTTCGCCGGTGCCGACATTTCCCTTCAGCCCCCCAGAGCCGTGGGGGGTGGGGCAGGGGCATGGGAAGGGTGACAAAGATGACCAAAAAAACTGCATCAAAGTAACTCTGGAGAGGTTTTATGGCTCTTGTGAGCCCACAGCGCATTACAGTGGAACTTGTTTGTGGCCTCTGGGGCTTGTCGTCGGTTGCTGTTCAGTTATCCCCCGGGACTATTGTTTACCGGCGTTCCCGTCTATTTCCACCGACGTGTGGAGTCAGAGCGCGTGCGATCCCCAGAGGGGAGCCCATTTGGTGACAGCTTTCACGTGGCCCAGAGAGACTGAGTCCCGAGGCTTCTGCCTGCATGGTTTTTGGAGACTGATTTGGGGAACTTGGAAAAACGATGGCTTCTATCTCTTCCAGTCCAGCGAGGCAGGGGAATTCTGGTCATTGTGATGGGGAATAAGGGCAGGTGCCACCATGGACATCTTAGGATTGATAAAGCTCAGGCGTTTATAGACCAGTAGGGAGGTAGGAGGGGCCTGGCAGGGCACTTTGCTGTAGAGGGACAGGTTCTTGGCCAACTGGACCAGTCACGGGCACTGACGGAGAGGATTCAGCCATCTCAGCGAAGCAGGGGGCTATGAGGACTTTCTCCATTCTAAAATGGTTTAGGGTGGTGTGCCATTTGCATTTAGGAGTAAAAGAGGCATCGTGCTCTTTTTTTTTTTTTTTAATGTTTATTTGTTTATCTTGAGAGAGAGAGAGAGCACACGGGTGGGAGTGGAGCAGAGAGAGAGAGGGGGGGAGAGGGAGAATCCCAAGCGGACTCCATGCTCCGTGCAGAGCCCGACACGAGGCTCGATCTCACTACTGTGAGGTCATGACCTGAGCTGAAATCAAGAGTCAGACTCTTTTTTTTTTTTTTTTAGTTTTTTTTTTAATGTTTATTTATTTTTGAGACAGAGAGAGACAGAGCATGAATGGGGGAGGGTCAGAGAGAGGGAGACACAGAGTCCGAAACAGGCTCCAGGCTCCGAGCCGTCAGCACAGAGCCCGACGCGGGGCTCGAACTCCCGGACCGCGAGATCGTGACCTGAGCCGAAGTTGGCCGCTCAACCGACTGAGCCACCCAGGCGCCCCAAGAGGAGTCTGGCACTTAATTCACGCTTTGGAGTTCACTGCCTTTTGTATTTTCTCCTGCTTTTAACTGGCCTTTCTTCCCCTGCTGACTTACCCTGGATTTCTACCCCAGGTCTGCTATAGTAGTTAACACTTGCTGCAAAACAACCAAACTCAATGGCTTTGGGCTGGGATCGTGGGCTGGGCTGGGCTGGGTGGCCCTGACCCAGGCAGTGCTTTGCTGTTCTTGGTTAGAGTAGGTGACATGGCTGGGTCCTCCTCAGTCCGTGTGGCTGCTCCGCCTCCCGCAGGCCCGCCTGGGCCTGGTAACATGGCAGCGGAAGGGTCCCCAGCACGAGGTTGGTAGTTCTCAGTTCTCTTCAGGTTCAGCTTTGGAGCTCCGTGCGATCGCTTACACTACATTTCTGGCTGATGCGATTCACACAGCCAGCTCGGATTTAAGGGGCGAGGAAACAGTCTTGACCTCTCAATGGTGGGAGCTTCCTGGGGGGTAGAATCTATGGCCACTATGGCATTCTACCACATCTCCCGCGCCCAGCATGGAGGACCAACCGTCCTCACGGACCCACTCACCTCTGCGAAGCTGAATTCCTGCCTCTTAACACTCACGGTGGAAGGGCAGGAACTACGTGGGCTCCTTCCTCAGTCATCAGGAAAAAAATCACGTGTGCATTCAGGTCTTCGCTCAGCTTGTCACGATAAGGGTGCTTGTCCTGAGTCCCGCCCTGTGCCAGGCCCCGGGGATACAACGGCGTCTTGTGCAATACGGGATCGTATCAGCTGTCAAGAAGCTCCATCTTGGGAGGGAGACAGGCCCCAAAGCTGATCATTTCATGCAGCGTATTAAGTGGAATGAAGGAGATATTCGCAGAGTTCCACGTGTGTAATGAGTAACGGTGGGCATTTAGGAGCACGGACACAGAGCCGGGATCCGTGACAGGCCCTTGATGTCTTCTCAGCGAATCCCAGACAATCACAGGATAGAGGCTTTATTATCTCACCCTGCATCCCTGGCCAGAGCGAATTTTTGAAGCAGGGATTTAATCATGTCACCGCCATTTAAAAATGGCTTCCCGCTGTGTTTTGAACCGAGCTCCTCACTGTGGCCTGTGGAAGCGGAAGGAAACTAACGTCCCGATTCCCTGCCACCCCTCTCCCAGGGGCTAGCGCGGCTGTCCTCGCACAGACGTCGTCGTGCCTTCTCGAGCACAGTCAGCGCCTTCTGGGCCTTCGCGCTGGTTCTTTGCTTTCTCTGGAATGATCTTCCTCCAGCCCTTGAGGGTTCAGCTCAAATGCTCTCTCCTTGAGAAGCTGCCTCCCGGAGACGCCGTCCCATCCGCCTGTTTCGCTAAAGTTCACTAAAGGAGCTTCTCGGTGTCTGCAGCGCTTAGTTTGTCTACTCGTCTGCGCCTCCCCGCCCTTCGCACCGCTAGCATATACCCTTCAGGAGGGCGGGACCTTCTCTCTCTTGCTCCCGAAGGTATCATCCACGTCTAGACCAGTGCCTGGACAATTTGAAGCTCGTAATAAATACTTGTTGCGTGAACGAAGAAACCCCTGATTTACCGATGAGGACCCTGAGGACCCCCGTCACACGGTTGTAAGCGGCAGAGCTGGGATCTGAACCCATAATTGTGGAAGCCATCCATGGCCGTTCCCTCCATGCCATCTTGCTTAGAGAACCTGGGAACGCAGACCTCTCCCCTTTTCTGTATTTTGATCCTACGTTTTACGACCTTGCCTTTGGTGTCAGGGTGGGATCACCGTGGCCGTCCCTCTAATGGCAAATACCAAGAGCTGAGTCGCTGTGAGATGGAATCTCCATGGCTGTTCTCTTTCATTCTAAAAGGGATACTTTTCCATATGGTGACATTTCTTTAATTGGAGTGCATTCTACGCTCGATGAGCGCTTAATATAGGCTCCTTTGCCCCTTGAAAGCTCTTATTAAACCTAGGGTATACCCCACAGTGATGGTGTCCTAGAATCTGGAAACCAATTGCAGGGAAAACTCTAATTGTTTTCAAGAAAGCAGCGGTACTGGAATAATAGCGGAGATTTCTCTCTTTCCTGTGGGTTATCTTCTTTCTGTTGTACGCAGATACCATACAGAGCAGCCTCAGATATTTCTTTTGTTGCTAACGGTATATTTTTTCCTCCTTGTCTATCTTCCTGATAGAATCTGGGAACTGAATAATACGAGAACATAAAGATATATCTAGATTTGTTCTGACAAGTTTCATATCACCGAATATACTTGGAAAAGAATATTTGGCCTTAAGAAAAATTACGTTGAGAAACCCAGCTGCTGTTATAAAAACCGTGCAGCACAGAGGAAAATGATGCTCTGTCTGTTGTGGTATCCGTGTAATTTATGTCAACAGAAAGCCAATAGCTTCATCAAGATCTGAAAATAGATTTCACTTGAGAGATCTTGGGCCCTCCCTTGATCTGATAAGAAGGAAGCATGTGTATACATTCTCTGCTCCAACTCCCCAGAAGAACTTTGGTGGGAGGAAGGTGGGGGTGGGGGAAGACGGACGGTTCTTAGATTGTCCTCGTTTCACGCCAGCCCTCACCAGGGCTCCCTGGCCTTTGACAGAGAGATGTATACAGGAGCATCATGGAGGTAGCTCTGGAAACGGGAAATACTTTAATAAGCATTCTTGCTAAAACTAAAGAAGTCATTTTATTTTTTTTTTAACGTTTATTTTTGAGACAGAGAGAGACAGAGCACGAACGGGGGAGGGTCAGAGAGAGAGGGAGACACAGAATCAGAAGCAGGCTCCAGGCTCCGAGCTGTCAGCACAGAGCCCGACGCGGGGCTCGAACTCACGACCTGCGAGATCATGACCTGAGCCGAGGTCGGACGCTTAACCGACTGAGCCACCCAGGCGCCCCAGGAAGTCATTTTAAATTGATATGTTGACATCGCTATGTTTCTCCATCAAATGTAGTTTCACACAATCTTTTTTTTTTTTAATCTGCGCGTAATGCAAGTTGCTTCGTTAACCTTTTGACCTCAGTTTCCCCATCCGGAGGCAGCTGGTCTGAATATTAGTCTGAAACAAGGGATGTGCGTCATTTTATTTTCTGCCAGTTGAATGATGTTTCGACTGTGTCCTCCCAGTCTGCTGGCTGAGGGTGCAGTGGGCAGTGACCTCAGCCATTCATTCCGCATTTGATCACAGCCCTGGGGGCTTGTGAAATGCCACGTCAAGGGCGGCAGGCTTCAATGATCAGTCCCATGGGTTACTGCTGACACACCTCCGTCCCAGCCCACCTGTCTGCTGTTCCCTTGCCACCCTAGGGCTTGGGAATCCTTTGTTCAACAGTCCATCATCTTCTTTGGAGTCTTGACCCGCCAGTGGCCCTCCACTTGGATCCCTGGGGCTTCTGGAGCCTATAGGATTCTACTTCCTCAAGCCAGGAAGGGCCACTTGGAATGGTTGGGGAGGGGGATTCTCCTTTTCTCTCTGTAAGCTCCTTTCTCCTTCCTTACACCCTCCATAGATCTTCCAAATTCTCCCCTGGGCAGGGCTGGGATTAAGGTGAAGTGAATGGGGCTCCATCTCAGCTGCTAAATTTAAGGGTGCACCTTAAAAATTGCAGATTTTTAGGGTATTAATTTCGATTTTTTAAACGATTGCATTAAAATATTAATTTTCCTGATTTCCGAGTTTTTTGTTTTTTTGTTTTTTTGTTTTTTTTTGGTGACTCCTTAAATTTTGCAGCCTCACCTGCCTCGCCCTACAGCTGACCATGGCTTTTGCAAACAAAACCAGAAGATCGTACGGTTTACTTGTCTTTTCTGTCTTGCCATGTACCTTGAGAACCAGCTTGAATTGAAGGAAAGAGGGAGGGCAATTCAGGGAGGACAAACCATCAATTAATATGCCAACGCACACGCAGGGGTACCTGGGTGGCTCAGTCGGGTTAAGCATCCAGCTCTTGGTTTCGGCTCGGGTCATGATCTCATGGTTCGTGAGTTCAAGCACCACTTTGGGCTCTGCGCTCTGCGTGGACACCATGAAGTCTGCTTGGGTTTCTCTTTCTCCCTCTCTCTGCCCCTTCCCCGCTTGTGTGCTCTCTCTCTCTCTCTCAAAAGAAATTATAAATAAATATTAAAAAAAAAAAGGCACATCTAGCCACACAGAGGCGGAGGGTGGGGTTCTATCTATCGCAAAAGCGTTCCAGCTTTCCCGTCTGTGCTTCCAGACACACGGAGAAGCTGGTGGGCAGGTGTGCACAAGGAAGATGCTTGATCCTCACCCACCTCCGCCCAAATTGTTTTCAGCTCAGATTCTTGGCTGCGGAGATGCGGCCACTTGACAAAGCATCCCTGGCTGGAAACATCACAGCGGGATCGAGCGTGGACCCTTCCCTGCTGGAAGGTTCTTACTTCCGTCTTCCTCATTTCTTTGAGGCTCACCTGCTTGCTTTCTGGCTGTGGCTGCGCTGCCCCTTTGCCCCCATTAAAAAACAAAAACGCAAACCCTTTTTCCAGAAGCGTCTCCATTCTCCAAAATGTGATCGCAGGAGTTTGACTCTGTTTTTATAAAAGGCCTGCCTTTGGCCCAAAGGCACCAGCATCTTCAGACCGGAGGGTGATCCCTTTGATGGTGCTTCTTCCTTTAAACTTGCCCTCGGGGGTGGAAGCCAGTCCCAGGGAAAGCGGGGAAGGTTGTGAGAAGTCAGCAGGGCTGTTCCCCAGCCTGGAATCAGAGGGCCCAGCCTCTGTAACCGCGAGGCAGCCGCTTTCAAACTGCCCTGCGCGGCTTTTCAGCCCTCCTAAGAATCATTCGAGGGCGGAACATTGCTGTTTTTCTCTGCTTTGCCTACTCCCTTGAAAACAGCAGAAGCACCGTGGGACGTTGGTCCTACATTTGTGGCTTCTGAGTATTTCCCGTGGCCAGGCTGTGGGACTCGGGCCACCTGCTGCGGGCTCTGAGTGACTGCACGCGGGTCTGGTCTTCTCAGGCTCTGCCTCCATTGTTCGGTCTGGTCACCCTCAACGGAATGGAGCTGGCCGTGACCTCTCCTCCCCCCCTCCCTCAGCTCTGACTTGTTCCTTCCTTCCTTCACGGCAGCGGGTAGCACGCACATCCACGCGAGGTTCATCCCCAGCAGGAATCGTGATGTCGCAAGGGCACTGCGCCCCCCAAGCGACTCAGGGAGGGAGGGCGCTTGCCGCAAGGTCAAGGGGGCCCCGCCGAAAAGGTCGCATGGGAACCAAAGGTCCCCTGCACAGACTCTCCAGCCTCTCCCCGTGGACCAGGGGCTTTCAGCTAAGCCTTGGCTGGGTGTCCTCTCCACCCCTGCGTACCAGCCCGCTTCACCCCGGCTTCTGGGGCTTGCTGGCTCACGGTGGCGCGTGTGCTGTGTCAGCTCTGGCTCCGGACTCTCCGTGACCTTATAGCGTGTCCCCTCAGAACTGGCTGGCTCAGCCACAGGGATCTGTCTCCAAATTCCTGGGAAAGGAATTCTGGTAGCCTGCTTAGGTCAGGTGTCCACCCCCAGCCCCGTCAGCTGTGCGCGATGCTGGGGCAGGCACATGGCACCTTCCGGAGGAGGAATTGAGGGTAGTTTTTCCAAGAGGACAGTGTGGGCTGGGCAGGAGAGAACTGGCACTTCCAGGGCCATCGCTGAGTGTCATCTCCTGCTTGCTGTCCGGTGCTCGGGGGCACACCCGTGGTGAGCCTCCCTTTCAAAGAAACCTGATGGTATTCCAGTGCTCTGACTCCCCGATCTTGTGATCTTGTCTGTTTCGGGTTCTGATGTTGACACATTGCCTAGAGGGCACCCCCCACCCCAAACGCCACGATTAAATATTAAAACTATTGCCTATGTATATCTTTATTCAACACTTAAACTACAAATATTTCATCTACCCAGAATTTGTTTTGGCACAAGGAGTTAGGTAGGGAATTCAATTTTATTCCCCGCCCCCCCCCCCCGGTGGCTAGCCAGCTGCCCTGACATAATTTTTCGACTTACTCCATTCAATTACTTTTTTTATTTTTGGTGTTTTTTTTAAATTTTTTAATATGAAATCTATTGTCAACTCGGTTTCCATACAACACCCAGTGCTCCTTCCAACAGGTGCCCTCTTCCATGCCCATCACCCACCCTCCCCTCCCTCCCACTCCCCATCAACCCTCAGTTTGTTCTCAGTTTTTAAGTACCCCATTCGATTAAAGAAATTTGTTTTTTTGATGCATGAAATCAATCAGCATATAAATCAATATATGTCAACTATATGGAGTTTCGTTCACCTGTTAGCCCATGTACCCTATTTTAATTACCACAGGCCACTGCTTCTAAACTGCGGAGTCACTTTGTAGATCCAGTGAGGTTTTTTTTATTGAAGTGCAGTTGACCCAATGTTACGCTGGCTTCAGATGTACAACGTAACGCGTGGATAAGACTATACATCATGTTGGGGTCACCACTGGGGTAGCTCCCATCTGCCACCCTGAAGCGGGGCTACAGTACCACCGACTATATTCCCTATTTTGCGCCCTTCGGCCCCGTGACTTACTCTCTCCACAACTGGAAGCCTGCACCTCCCCCTCCCCTTCACGCTTTGTTGCCCCTCCCCCGCCCTCTCCCCCGCCCTCTCCCCTTCTGCTCATTTTTCCCCTTGCTTATCTGCACAGCTCAGACCGGTGTCGTTTGTACGACACTGGACACTGGCTGAGAGTCTTTCTGTCCATAGAGGGAGCCGTCTCACCATGGGAGTGCCTCCTTTTTGTTGGGCATTTCCCCATCACGTCCCCTTGAGCAGACCAAAGCTGCCAAGGTCAAGTTCCCCTCCCCAGCCTGCAGGGTGCCGTGGCGGGAGGGAGCCATTGGCCACGCGAGCCGCGTACCGTGCAGCTCTCCGCCCACGCCCGTCGTGCACGGAGGGGCGAGGGGTAGAAATGAGAAGAGCAGCTAGAAGGAGTCAGAAGGAAATCATTTTGTTTAATTTAATAAATATTTCAGACAACGCTGGATATCCATTTCTTAAGCTTATAATTCATACTCAACCATAAAAGCAAAACAAAATTGCAAATTAACTTCAAATAAAGCTACGTCATAATTTATGGCAACCTGTTGGGGTGGGTGATGTTTTGCTTCCCCTAAACTGCCTTCACTGCAACTATGGTCCTTACTGTTGTGTCCACACTGTTTGGAGTTAGGTGTACTTACCATCGTGAACCCTGTGATGACTCTGTTTTTACCCCATTTTTCTACCACCACTATGGAGCTCGAAGCTGAGCCCTTGGGCCCTTAGTATAAACACTTCCTTGAGCACTTAGCCCACCATTGTTCTGTTCCATGAACATGGAGCACCGGGCACAAACTTCCCAGCACTATCTTCACGAATGCAAAACAAAGGCGTCTGTTTCGATGATTTTATCAGTCCCGTGATCCGGCAGGAGTTTGCAGGAAGTTTTTAGGCCATCATGAGAACATACAAACAGCTCACGGATCTGGGAAAGAGCCTTCGGATCCTAAGCATCCCATCCAGTTTGAGATGAAAGCAACTTTCGGTTTGACGTTGCTGGACAGACAGGCAGACAGACAAACCAGACCTTTCCCAGTCTTGGGCAGCAGGTGGCGCTCTTGACGTTTGAAATCTGCAGTGCAGGGCGCGTCGGTCAGCTTTGGATAGAATTTGCCAGTGTTGCATTGCAGTAGGTTTGTTGTCTTTTTATCTTTAAAAACACTCTCCCTGGGATAACCTTATCTGGGCCAAGTTTAGCCTCATGCAGCACAGGCTGGTGACGGGGCTGGGGTTTGGTCGTTAGGTTGCATTCAATTTTTTTCTAGCCTATGAAAGCAGTCCTGGCCCTTCCCTTGCCGCTGATGGTTTTGCTAGGGGATTTTTGGACCCTCTTAAGCACAGGCAGCCAGCTACTTGGCCCTGGTCTACTCCAGAACCCCACACCTGTAGGTTGGCGGGTTAGTTCTAGTGCTAAGGAAAAGGCATGGGTCTGCTCTGGCCCTCGACCAGTCTAAGGAGTCTGTGAAAATGCAGGGGTGGTGATTCCCCCTCAGCAACATGGAAATCCAGCACGTGCGTTTTTCTTCACGGGGGTGGCGGTCATCAGGCACTTCATTTTCAAGTTGCTACGTGGCCTTGAGTTTCCATTCAGAAACTTGGGATAGCAGCATCTGCTTAGGGACGGTCGCTTACAGGATGCCTCACTTATATGATTTTTAATGCAAGCCACGTGAGCGCTTCAAGACAGATAAAATGCAGACTCGATCATAAAATTTAAGATGCAGAGATCACCTTCTGCGTCTTAACTCTTTTACTTTTGAACATCTGATGCCCAGGGAGAGGAAATAAACTTGCTCAAGGGGGCACGGTGAGCGGGTAATGAGCTTAGCTCTTTCCCGTCCCCATCAAGTTCTTAAAGCAAAAAAAATTAAAACGTAATGAATGTTTTCCTCCACGATGGCCCCAACTGTATGCCCGCTACCACCCCAGCCCTGTGTTCTGGGCTGCTCATCTGCTCTCTCCTACCCAGGTAATTCCTAGTGCTGAGAACGAGGGAGCCCACACCAAGAACGAGAATATTATATAGATTCGGTGTTACTTAACCCAATCCAACTTTCTAGTGTCCTAAAGTGTGGCAGTCACATTTTTATAGACTGAAGGCGTCTTTGATGACATATACATTTGTCCGTTTCCAGATTTTAGAGATGCCCATAGCAACTGTGTGTGTGTGTGTGTGTGTGTGTGTGTGTGTGTTTTAAGTCGAGGGCTATTTAATATACAATAAAATGCACCAGTCTTAAGTATTCAGCTTGATGAGTTTTGACAACCATGTAATTGCTTTTGGAGGACAAACCTGACTATAGATCTAAGTCTTAAGGAGGATGGAGTAATACAATTTGTATCCGAGGGAAAGAGAATCACCGTCTCAAGGCTTGTCTGGAAAGGGACAAAGACTTACACGAGCGACCCTGTCAGTTCTCCTGGATCTCTTAAGAGGGGCAGCCCCTGGCTGTGCGACCCCAGGAATTCACCGTCCTTCCTACAGCTTGTAGGAGACGATGCTCTGGCCAGCGTCGCTGAGATCTCAGGAGACAAGGGGGCCACACCAAGCACCTGTTGCTGCAAACCGCAGGTCTGATTTATGCCTCTAGGAGGCCCTCCCTAACAGCCTAGGAGCCACCCTCACCCACGTGGTCCACACCAGGCCCGTCTAGGTCCTCCGAGGGCACTGCGTGTGGCCCTGGGCTTTCAACGCTTGGATTTTAATCCCATACTTCTGAGGCTTTGCCTCCAGTCCCCATTTTCCATTTCCTCCTGGGTCTCTGTAATGCTGGTGGTAGGTTCCTGCAAAGCTGCTTCCTGTCAGTATGTTTGGAGTGGTTGAATCTGAGTTTTTAACTAAGGTGTGTGGGGAGGATCACCTTTCTTCTTTTCTTTTCTTTTTTAAAAAATGTTTTAAAGTCTTGACTTATGATTTTTGAGAGACAGAGTACGAGCGGGGGAGGAACAGAGAGGGAGACACAGAATCCGAAGCAGGCTCCAATCTCTGAGCTGTCAGCACAGAGCCCGATACGGGGCTCGAACCCACGAACCGTGAGATCATGACTTGAGCTGAAGTTGGATACTTAACTGACTGAGCCACCCAGGCGCCCCACCTTTCTTGTTTTCTAATGCTGAACTCCATTCTGCTGGGGTGACTGGAAGTTTCACCCAAGTGTTACCGTGGGCATCTCTCTATCCTGGGGTTGTGTCAGGGTCCTGGGGTCATTCCCAAGGGTAAAGCGAAAGGGGGGCCTCTCTCATCATGGGTCATGGGTCCACACTGGTTGATGCTGAGACATGCACTGTCCCAGCCCATTGGGCCTGTTCAGGTTCAGCCTGGAACACCAGAACCTTTGGTGAGGGCTTTGAGCTTTGGGTCCTTGGGTCTAGCTTCCCCTGTCCTAGTATCCCCTTGAGGTCTTATGACCTACGCCCCCCGCCACCCCACCTCCCTGCTCACCTGCCTCAGAGTGCTGTCCCCATGACTCAGGCATTCCCAACATCATAGATGTGGGACTCATAGATATTCCCACCCTTGTCCTGCACTCTCTCCTCGCTTCTCTCTGTCCACTCCACGTCTGGGACACCTCGTATTTCTTTATCAGGGGTCCATTATAGAGCACTGGAGGAGGACAAGCTTCTAACCTCAAGATCCATCTGTATCCTGTTCTGTAAAAAATCCCCCAAGAGAAGAACTACAAAGGCTACTTGCATGAAATCCAAGGAGATAAAAACAGCCCTAGGAAAACATAGGCTAATATCTCCCAAAAAAAGTATCCTGCAATTGTTTACAGTACGCTGATGGCCTGTTTTGCTTATGGTGCTCTAGAATTTTCTCTCATGCTCACTCTGCAGAATGTTCCAAACCCCCCATTGTTTGCTGTGATTTCTCCAGCACGATCAGGATTCTCATGGCAGGGGCATAGGGAATATTTTTGCCTGGAAATAGTCATTTCCCGAACCCAGTTGAGCTGAAAGAACACGCCCTCCCAGCACCATAATCCTCTCTGGGGCATCTGTCTTCAGCCACATTACTGTTCAGTTACCACCACCCTCCCATCTCCTCGTGTTCGCAGTAAGAGTTTTGAGGAGAGCTGGGTCTTGTCTCCTCGTGGCATTTTAACCCACGATGTGCATGAGTTGTAAGGAGAGGTTTGCTCTCACGTATTTGAAAGAAGCCTGGAAAAGGTAAAAAGAGAACTCCAAGCTGTGCCACTGGCCAGGGAATAATTTGACAGCCGTAGATTTTCATTCTGGGTTGAGGATGGCCCTTGGAGATCACATTCGAAGGGTAAAAGGACCCTGCAGTCCCCCGGGGGGCAGCCAGGTAAGGCTCTCCCTGTTGACATCCCCAGCCTTTGCAAAGAGGGGGAGGACCAGTAAAAAGCCTCACACAGCGCAGCGTCCACGTGGGCGGGCACCTTGCAGGGTTGGTCTGGCTGATGGGGTGTCTAAGGCACCCCAGCAAAGAAAACGGGTAAATGGCTTTATTTCAAACGGAACCGAGGTTTGGCGGCGTTTTTTTCTCACCACGCCCATCACCAGAACCAGGAAAATCCGGACAACTAAACAGGAGTGAGCAGGTGGGAGAAATAACTAAAGACACAGCGAAGTCTGACTCTTCTGTGTCCTCCTTGGGGTTTTGCTGGTATGTTTAGGCTCTGCAGGCTGGCCCATCGTCAAGGAGCCACCAGGTGGCGTTGTGAGCACTCCGCGGGGAGGCCCCGGATGGGCCCGTGTCCCCAGGGCACCGCGTGTTGGGCCTGGGGAGCCAGCTTGGCTCTGATCAGGGAATGACCTCCGTTGTACAAAGCGCAGTCGGGCTGCTGCGTCCTGACCGTGTACCTGAGGGATCCGTGTTGTATCGGCTTCTGATAAACGCTTTCCCAGACGATCTGGGTTTGGTATCTTTCTCATTTTCTGCCCTGCTAGGTTTAGTCTCTCAAAATGGGATGTTTCTGTCAGGCGAGATAAGGACAGTGTCACTGTAACAAGATGTTCTTGCTCCTGGCAGTGGAAAGCTTCGTGGATAAGCTCCAAAGTGTGCACGTAGCTCTGCCCTGATCCTTACCTAGACTCCCCGACTTAGCTCACCCTGCCCCCCGAGGTCGGGGTGGTAGGGAGCGTGGATGGACAGACCCAGGCATGGGCTGGAGCTTGGACAAGGGACCATGGGAGGGATGAGCTGAGGCCGTTGGGGGCTCAGAGGAAGGGTCTGTTAGTGGGGAAAGGTTCAGATTCCAGGACACCGAAGGCTGGGGTGCAACTGTGGGAGGGGCTCGTGCACATCCTCTGTAAACATGCAAAAAGGAACACTTTTATACTTTCATAAAGTCCATGTTTCTATATACGCCTTAAAAGAGCAAAGAAAATCATCCTAAAGGTTCGAAGAGCCCTTCGGATCGCTGCCTTGAAATGTCCTGATTCATCACATGGGAGACTCAGGGGGACCGTCTCTTCCTGGGTTACCTGAGACGCACGCCGGTGGGCTGGGGGCAGGAGTCAGGGCTGTGGCCACACTCGGAGGTGCAAAGCAGTCTGGGTTCGTGTCCGCCTAACTCTCCATCCGTGAGAAAGAAACAGGTGGTCAGGGTTTGAATGTCAGTTCTGGGAACAACCATGTCTCTCTTTCAATAGGTAACCGTGCTGATTCCTGGCTTCGGGAAGGAATAAATGTTTATGGCTACTTTGCCCAGGCCTGCCTGGAACCAGCTGTCACGAAAAGGAGATAAGATCTTGGGCTGAAATGTTTGAATTGTACCATTGTTTTCCCCCTAATAACAGAGTTGCTAACAGTTGTGAGGCTTAGACCGTTTTAACCTTCTGAAAGAGTCAAGGGTCAGCCAACATTTTCAAATCGGAGTTAAATTGTGTTAAATGTACTCACAACACACTTTTGGTTATGGGTCCAGAAACCTGAGTTTTCGTATGTTGAAGAAGACAGATTTGTTATAAAAGAATTCTCTTTCTATGGCGAGAATGTGTTTTTTATCCCTGCGCAATGCAAAGCCATAGAAATATTTAGGGTTGAAAGGTGTTTGTCTGTGTGTGTGTGTGTGTGTGTGTGTGTTGGGGGGAGGTATGTGTAAGAGAGTCTAAAGTTTTGGGACTCAGGATGTTTAGTTTTCTGGAGAAGTTTTTGGCCAACTCCCAGGATTGGTTGAAGGTTTCTCAGAATCTCCTAGAATGCTTCTCACGTCTAGGAAAAAGCATTGCTTTTTCTAGGTAGGGACAGTTAGGCCAAGTCAAATACACAGGAGGAATGTGTACATATTATCTTACCTAGAGACAGGCCTTTTCCACATTTGTCACCAGCACTGTCCTGCCCTTCTTTCCATGAGGAGAAGAGAGACATAATCCTTAAATAATTAAGCTCCCAGGTGCCCATGGTTGTCCACAAATTGACAAGTCTCCTTGACAAAATTCCCTGAGTTTTTTGGAGAGAGAAGCATGGTGAGTGCATCAGTCAGCTATCACTGTGTAACAAGCAACCACAAACAAATCTCAGTGGCGTACAACAGAAAGCATTTTTCGGCTCATGCATCTGTGAGTCAGCTAGATGCCTCTGTGGATCTCAGCCTGACTTGTTTATGCATCACCAGTTGGCTGAAGTTTGTCTAACCGAAGCGGGGCATGGCTGAGCCATTAGGCTTTGACCGTGATGGCTAGGGAAACTCCAGTTCTCACTCTAATCTCTGGGTCTCTGGCAGTGTGTCTCATCCTCTCTGGACCAGCAACCCACCCAGGGCACGTCTTTCTCATGGCAGGGGCAGAAATACAAGAGGGAGGGCCCCCCAGCAAAAGCTGGCTTTGTGTCCCATCTCCTAAGATCCCATTGGCCAAAGCAAGTTTTGTAGCTGGTCCCAAAGTCAAGGGGCGGGGAAATGCACTCACTCATGCTTGCACAGGGGAACTGCAAAGTCAGATGGGAAGGGGTGTGGCTACAGGGAGGTGTAAAAAATACCCCCCCCCCCAAATGTAATCTACCACAGTGTGAACGAGACTCTTCTGTGCATTGTATAGAAAACATCGCTGCTTCTGCATTACCCTAAGCTTGGCACTCAGATGTAAAGGGATTCTTTCGTTACCTTTCTCTGTAACTTTTTATAGCCCTCCTCTGCTCACCCCCTAGACAAATACATCTTTTTTTTTGCTTTGTTTTAATTAATTAGTGAATTGATTGCAGAGTGGGGAAGGGGCAGAGAGACAAGGAGAGAGAGAGATTCCCAGGCAGGCTCCACACACTGAAGTGCGGTTCGAACTCACAAACCACGAGATCATGACCCGAGCTGAAGTCAGTTGCTTAACCGACGGAGCCACCCAGGCGCCCCTGTCTTTTGTTTTCGATTTACTTCTTTTTTTTTTTTTAAATTATTTATTAAAAAATTTAAGTTAGTTAACATACAGTGTAGTATTAGTTTCAGGAGTAGAACCCAGTGGTTCATCGCTTCCATACAGCACCCAGTGCTCATCCCAACGAGGGCCCTCCTTAAGGCCCATCCCCCATTTAGCCCATCCCCCCACCCACCTCCCTCCAGTAACCTCCAGTTTGTTCTCTGCATTTAAGAGTCTCTTATGGTTTGCCTCTGTCTCTGTTTTTTGTTTTACTCCTATGCTGTATGGAGTTTGGGCATTCTTGGAGGAGACTGAGGTCATGAGGTAGGGAGGCTCTGGGCCTCATCTCTGCTATATGTTTCCCATAAAATTCCCTCTAGAGAAAAAAAAAAAAGGTTTCACAACTAGCAGGAGTTTCCAAACCACTGCTCCACGGCGTTTCACACACTCCTTAAGACGGTCTGTAATGGCAGATAATCTCCAAACCCCATTCTGCAATGTGATAAAGTGAGAAGTGGGGCTTAACACATTTCTTTTTTGTTTATGGGATCATAGAAACACTTCCAGGGGAGATGAACAGAAATGTGTCTCTGGCAAAAAAAAAAAAAAAAAAAAAAAAAAATTTAGCCGTGTTGTTTTTTTAACATTGAGAGAAAGGCCATTTGACCCCAGTTCAACATTTCTGTTACGTTTATTCATTTATTTTGAGAGACAGAGAGACAGAGAGATAGCGCACAAGCAGGGGAAGAACAGAGAGAGAGGGAGAGAGATATTCCCAAACAGGCTCCACGCTGTCACTGCAGAGCCTGACGAGGGGCTTGAACTCACCAACTATGAGACCATGACCTGAGCTGAAATCAAGAGTTGACGCTTAACCAACTGAGCCACCCACGTGGCCCCCAGTTCAACATTTCCAACCCGAGTCTCAGTTTCTGCATCTGTCAAAGGGGGATTATCACTAATGGGGACTGTCCCCAGCGCAGGACCCCGCACCATACCCTCTTGGACCAGCTGGTATCATCACGCCTCTGATGGACACTTCCACAGACTCTGTCAGGGTCCCCAGAACACATTTGAGAGCACAACTCAAGATGTCTCTCTGTTTTGCTGTCCCGGGGATTCCCGGGGAGGCTGCCCAACCTCACGCGGGCACAACCCAAAAACGCCAAGGACTTAGTGCCCCAGGGATGACCCTCAAGGAAAGGGAATGGGAGTCCGCCACGAATTCTCTGGTGCCTTCCATCTTCTGGCACAATTACTTCTGAGATGCGTCCTATGCAATTCTGTAGAGTCCACACTGGCATTGAATCCCAGCAGCCCACAATGGAAATTAACTCAGGAATTCATCTTTTATTGGTGTCAATGTCCATCAGCCAAAGACCACAGGACCCCTTCCAAAGTCAAGCAAGGCGAGGTTGATTAGTTTGCCTCAACAGGGAGAACACAAACCATGGGCAACTGTGCGAGAGAGAGAGAGAGACTTTTGTAGATAAAGGTGTGGACTTACGTTGGGTGATTTTGAAAAAGATTGTAAGAAGCGAGTTGGTTTTTTTTTTCCCCCTGAATTGAGTGCTGAATTGGGGGCTGAAGGCAATTTGATGAGTTGGTATTTTAATAATTTTTATCTAACAGGCAGGACCAGCAAAGCAGAGCTCGGGGTGTTGTTGATAAAGGAGCGGGACTCACTTATGTCAGAAAAAAAGGGGATATTTGATTATTTTCGTGATCACACAGCGTCCTTACCTTTGTGCCTAGTCACGATTATGGACTGGTCTTGCTTTTGTCTTGTCCTCCCGCGAGTGGCCTTATCTGATTCTTTCTGAGAGTCTGGACGTTTCTTTGTTGTCCGCAACAGTTGCCCACATTAAGCCCTTTTATCCTGCCTATATCGATTTTCCTTCTTTTCCTGTCTCTCCCCACCCCTCACCTGTACTTCCTGGGGTCACGCCTCTGATAAACTGGCTGCACCCCAGTCTCAGCTTTGCCCTTGTGAGAACCCAAAGCAGCACAAGACTTTTTTTTAAGGAACTGGACTCCTTGGGTTCCCGGAATATCTTTAAAAATCCAGAGGCAGGTCTGGCTCTGAAAATCTTAAGGCTTTTATTTATTATTTTTTTGAACACCATAATGACTGTTACATTATGGGAGTCTGGACACAGTTATCTCCTCCCTGCCTCAGAAATATTCACTCGTGAATGAAGCACATATAAATCAAAAACCAAAAGGAAACATAAAGCGCAGGAACATTTCACAGCCCTTCCCAGTTTCTGCCACCTGCTGTCAGTGTTATCGGGAAGGAGTCCTCCTGTCATTACGACCTTCAGCCTTAATTCAGAGATGTCTGACCAGGAGGTTTCCTCCCACTTTTCACCACTGGCTTCTCAGCATCGTGTGACACTCCGTTGCGGCTGTACGTGTCGACGCTGGACCATCCCCTGCGTCTGGCGTGTATACATCAGTCATTAGTCTCGGTCACAACATGGCCTGTTCCTCCATTGAGAGAAAGACCAGATGCTCTACAAGGCAACAGGCAGGGCAGCTGGGCAGTGTGTGGGGTTATTATTATTATCACAATTTTTTCTGATTAATAGACTTTATTTTTTAAAGACAGGTCTAGATTTACGGAGTAATTAAGCGGACAGTCCACAGAGTTCCGTGTACTCATTGTTCAACCCTTCCCCTCGCCCCTCTCCCACAAGCACAGTTATCCTGTAGTTGGCCTCTTGGGTTCGTGTGGTCCGTTCGTTATGCTCAATGAACCAACACTGATACATTACTATTAACTATAATCCCCAGTTACAAGAAGGTTTGCTCTTTGTGTCACACAGTTCTTGTGGGTCTTGCCAAACGCGTACAGACATATACCCGCCATCACAGTTTCGTACAGAATGATGGTTTCACCACCCTAAACATCTCTTGTGCTTCGCCGACTCACACCTACCCTCCAGTCCCCCCTTTCCCAACCCCCCCAGCTCTGTTGTGATAAATGGATTAGGAAAGGCAGGACACAGTTCGACAGCCCTGGCATAGTAACTAGGGTGGCTTTGCCTCTTGACTTCTGTTTCCTCAGGAGGGCCGGGAGGGCTCCCGTATCCGTGGCCATCCTGCCGGGTTATGTGGAACGTCGTCCTGAAGGAGACGATGTGGGCAAGGTGCTCTGCACCTGGTAGGAGGCCTGGTGCGGGTTGCCCCTCTCCCCTTCCCCGTTGTGGCTTAGCTGACTGAGGCTTGGCAGTTGGAGAGAAGTGTGGCGCAGGCCCAGACACCCAGGTAATTGTATATTCTTACGATAACTGTTTTCTCTGTCTACATCTCAAGGGGATGAACAAGTGGCTTCTCTGGCCCCAGGCAAGAGAGAGATCTGGTGGGAAATTTAATTTTCTTTGTGAGTTTAGGAAGTCAGGCGCCGAGACTCTCATTAATCACCATGAGGACCCTCTGTTGCCCTGTTGCTTGTGAGAGTCACCTGCTCTGAACTGTCCTCTTAGGGCCAGCCGTTCAGAACAGCCTGAATTAACACCTCACGATTGGTTCGGACCTACCCTGGCACCACCTGCTGAAGGCTGGCTTCCTCCAGCAAGCCCCCCACCCGCCCGTCGCTGTCAGCCTTCTCTGACATTGGAATATTTCTTCCTTGCTGCAGACTCAGTCCTTCGTGGCGGGATTTCACCGTACGGACATTTCTCTCTAGCACAAACTTTCATAATGCAGATTGGAAATGATGTGATCGCTTTCTGGGGAAGCTTGGTTTGCAATGTGGGGAGAGATGTTGGCGCTAACGTGGTGCTTGCTCCGTGAAGGTAGGAAAACGTTGTACTTCGTTGGGGTGGCTCTGTGCTTGCCGTATCGTACCAGCGGTGGATTGGGCAGGGTCCTACAGGAAACAGATGGCACTTGCCAATGTAATTTAGGAGAGATTAGTGAGATGGTGAGTGTTTGCAAAAGGGTACCTAGGGTGAAAGGCACTGACAAAAGATGGTGATGCGTGGAAGGCCCAAATCAATGGGAAAGAGTCGCCTCCCGTGATGGGCGGGGCATGGTAATAGCAACTTGGCAAGACCTATAACTGTCGGAGAGGAGCTGTTTGAAAGGAGCTGTAACTTGGTGCAGACATTTGCAGACATTTGTCAAGGTATTTTCTAGCTGGGAGGGAGCTAGGGATTAAATACGTAACTTCTCTCCCCTGCCCTTCAGTTGCTTGGTGGTACCTCCATTTGCCAACAGAAGCCAGAGGGAAAAAGAGTCTGGGTGACACTTTCCACCAAGGTCAGCCTTCTGGGGTCAAGGGACAGGTGGACAAGAGCTGGGGCGAGGCAAGTGGTGAGTACTCAGCACGGGTGGGTTATTTAGCAGGACAAAAGTGATAAGAATGTGTGAGAAGACCGGAGCTACTAAATAAGCTGGTGGTGAAAGGGAAACATGGGCATTAGTGTGGCCCAACAGCCATGTGAAATAAAATGATACATTTTATTAAATTTCACTAAAATGAGCCCGGTGATATTTAATTTTGCGACTATAGGATAGAACTATTTAAAAAAAGCTCTTATCTAAAATATCTACAGGAAAAATAACCCATGAATGTAAAATTCTTTTTTAAATTTATTTATAATTTATTAATTTTATTTTTTTATTTTATTTTATTTTTTTTTTCAATTTGTATTATATTTTATTTTTTTTTTTTATTTTTTTTTTTTTATATGAAGTTTATTGACAAATTGGTTTCCATACAACACCCAGTGCTCATCCCAAAAGGTGCCCTCCTCAATACCCATCACCCACCCGCCCCTCCCTCCCACCCCCCATCAACCCTCAGTTTGTTCTCAGTTTTTAACAGTCTCTTATGCTTTGGCTCTCTCCCACTCTAACGTCCTTTTTTTTTTTTTTTTTCCCTTCCCCTCCCCCATGGGTTCCTGTTAAGTTTCTCAGGATCCACATAAGAGTGAAACCATATGGTATCTGTCTTTCTCTGTATGGCTTATTTCACTTAGCATCACACTCTCCAGTTCCATCCACGTTGCTACAAAAGGCCATATTTCATTTTTTCTCATTGCCACGTAGTATTCCATTGTGTATATAAACCACAATTTCTTATTTTTTTAAATTTACTTCCAAATTAGTTAGCATATAGTGCGACAGTGATTTCAGGAGTAGATTCCTTAAGCTCCTTACCCATTTAGCCCATCCCCCCTCCCAGCACCCCTCCAGTAACCCTCAGTTTGTTCTCCATATTTAAGAG
The DNA here is from genome assembly GCF_022079265.1 of Lynx rufus. Lineage (NCBI taxonomy): Eukaryota > Metazoa > Chordata > Mammalia > Carnivora > Felidae > Lynx > Lynx rufus. Next base: position 4,905,751 of record NW_025814867.1, on the reverse strand, counting down.
TCTCTTCTGTTTTGTCCCCCTCTTGTTTTTATATTATTTTTGTTTCCCTTCCCTTATGGTCATCTGTTTTGTCTCTTAAAGTCCTCATATGAGTGAAGTCATATGATATTTATTTTTCTCTGACTGACTAATTTCACTTAGCATAACACCCTCCAGTTCTATCCACGTAGTTGCAAATGGCAAGATTTCATTCTTTTTGACTGCCGAGTAATACTCCCTTGTGTATATATACTACATCTTCTTTATCCATTCATCCATCGATGGACATTTGGGCTCTTTCCATACTTTGGCTATTGTTGCTAGTGCTGCTATAAACATGGGGGTGCATGTGTCCCTTCGAAACAGCACACTTGTATCCCTTGGATAAATGCCTAATAGTGCAATTGCTGGGTTGTAGGGTAGTTCTATTTTTAGTTTTTTGAGGAACCTCTACTGTTTTCCAGAGGGTCTGAACCAGTTTGCATTCCCACCAGCAGTACAAAATCCTCTTTCTCTGCATCCTCGCCAGCATCTGTTGTTTCCTGAGTTGTTCATTTTATCCATTCTGACAGGTGTGAGGTAGTATCTCATTGTGGTTTTGATTTGTATTTCCCTGATGATGAGTGATGTTGAGCATTCTTTCATGTGTCGGTTGGCCATCTGCATGTCTTCTTCGGAGAAGTATCTATTCATGTCTTTTGCCCATTTCTTCACTGGATTATTTGTTTTTTGGGTATTGAGTTTGATAAGTTCTTCATGGATTTTGGATACTAACCCTTTATCTGATATGTCATTTGCAAATGTCTTCTCCCATTCCGTCAGTTGCCTTTTAGTTTTGCTGATTGTTTCCCTCGCTGTGCAGAAGCTTTTTATTTTGATGAGGTCCCAGTAGTTCATTTTTGCTTTTGTTTCCCTTGCCTCCAGAGATGTGTTGAGTAAGAAGTTGCTGTGGGCAAGATCAAAGAAGTTTTTGCCTGCTTTCTCCTCAAGGATTTTGATGACTTCCTGTCTTACATTGAGGTCTTTCATCCATTTTGAGTTTATTTTTGTGTCTGGTGTAAGAAAGTGGTCCAGGTTCATTCTTCTGCATGTTGCTGCCCAGTTTTCCCAGCACCACTTGCTGAAGAGACTGTCTTTATTCCACTGGGTATTCTTTCCCGCTTTGTCAAAGATGAGTTGGCCATATGTTTGTGGGTCCATTTCTGGATTCTCTGTTCTGTTCCATTGATCTGAGTGTCTGTTCTTGTGTCAGTACCATACTGTCTTGATGGTTACAGCTTTGTAATACAGCTTGAAGTCCGGGATTGTGATGCCTCCTAATTTGGTTTTCTTTTTCAGGATTGCTTTGGCTATTCGGGGTCTTTTCTGGTTCCATACAAATTTTAGGATTATTTGTTCTAGCTCTGTGAAGAATGCTGGTGTTATTTTGATAGGGCTTGCCTTGAATATATAGATTGCTTTGAGTAGTATGGACATTTTAACAATATTTGTTCTTCCTATCCAGGAGCGTGGAATCTTTTTCCAGTTTTTTGTGTCTTCTTCAATTTCTTTCATAAGCTTTCTACAGTTGTCAGTGTATAGATTTTTCACCTCTTTGGTTAGATTTATTCCTAGGTATTTTATGGTTTTTATGCAATTGTAAATGGGATCGATTCCTTGATTTCTCTTTCTGTCGCTTCATTGTTGGTGTATAGGAATGCAACCAAGTTCTGCGTGTTGATTTTATATCCTGCAACTCTGCTGAATTCATCAATCAGTTCTAGCAGTGTTTGGTGGCATCTTTTGGGTTTTTGCATATACAGTATCATGTCATCTGCAAAGAGTGCAAGTTTGACCTCCTCCTGGCCGATTTGGATGCCTTTTATTTCTTTGTGTTGTCTGATTGCAGAGGCGAAGCTTCCAATACTGTGTTGAATGACAGTGGTGAGAGTGGACATCCCTGTCTTGTTCCTGACCTTAGGGGAAAGGCTGTCAGTTTTTCCCCATTGAGGACAATATTAGCATTGGGTTGTTCATATATGACTTTTATGATCTCGAGGTATGATCCTTCTATCCCTACTTTCTTGAGGCTTTTTATCAAGAAAGAATGCTATATTTTGTCAAATGCTTTCTCTGCATCTCTTGAGAGGTTCATATGATTCTTGTCCTTTCTTTTATTGATGTGATGAATCACGTTAATTGTTTTGCAGATATTGAACCAGCCCTGCATCCCAGGTATAAATCCCGCTTGGTTGTGGTGAATCATTTTTTTAAATGTATTGTTGGATCCGGTTGGCTAATATCTTGTTGAGGACCTTTGCATCCATGTTCATCAGGGAAATTGGTCTATAGTTCTCCTTTTTAGTGGGGTCTCTGTCTGGTTTTGGAATCAAGGTAATGCTGGCTTCGTAGAAAGAGTTTGGAAGTTTTCCTTCCATTTCTATGCTTCCAGAGACTAGGTGTTAACTCTTCCTTAAATGTTTGGTAGAATTCCCCTGGAAAGCCATCTGGCCCTGGACTCTTGTTTTTTGGGAGATTTTTTATTACTAATTCGATTTCCTTACTGGTTATGGGTCTGTTCAAATTTTCTATTTCTTCTTGTGTCAGTTTTGGTAGTGTGTATGTTTCTAGGAATTTGTCCATTTCTTCCAGATTGCCCATTTTATTGGCATATAATTGCTCATAATGTTCTCTTATTATTGTTTTTATTTCTGCTGTGTTGGTTGTGATCTCTCCTCCTCCATTCTTGATTGTATTTATTTGGGTCCTTTCCTTTTTCTTTTTGATCAGACAGGCTGGTGGTTTCTCAGTTTTGTTAGTTCTTTCAAGTGAAGGTAAAGTTCTTGAAGCCCTACCTTTTTACCATATCATTTATACCCCCATAATCACTGAAATAATAATACACTTTTTTATGGTAGGAAAAAAACACGTAACATAAATTTACCATCTTAACAATTTTTACGTGTACAGTCCGATGTAGTTAACAATATACGCACTGTTTTACAACAGATCTGTAAAAGTTCACCGTCTTGCATGACTGCATCTTTATACTATTAAGCAACAACTTCCCATTTCTCTCTCTCTCTGCAGCTCCTGACAACCTCCATTATACTCTCCCTTTCTATGAATTTGACTATTCTAGGTACTTCCTGTAAGTGTAATCCTGTGCTATTTGTCTTTTTGTGATTGGCTTATTTCTCTTCGCGTCATGACCTCGAGGTTCACCTGTGTTGTAGCAACAACAATCTACGAACAGAGGGAAGTTTACCTCTTAGTTTCCGATTTCATCAGATCTTATTCCTTTTTCTTATCTGGTGGCTGTGTCCCGGATTTCTAGTGTTACACCGAATAAAAGGGGCAAGGGTTCGCATCTTTACTTGGTTCCTGATCTTAGAGGGAAAGCTTTCAGTGTTTTCAACGTTGCTTAGGACGTTAGCTGTGGGCTGTTTATATATGTCATTTATTATGTTGAGGTACTTTTCTTCTATTCCTAGTTTGTTGGGTGTTTTACCATAAAACAGTATTGAATTTTGTCAAATGTTTTTTCTGCATAATTGAGATGACCATGCGATTTTTGCCCTTCATTCTGTTATTGTGGTATATTACACGGATTTGTTTGTGTATTTTGAACCATACTTGCATCCCAGGGATAAATCCCAGTTGGTCATGGTGTGTGACCCTTTAAAGTGCTGTTAAATTCAGTTGGCCAGTATTTTGTCGGGGACTTTTGCACCAATGTTCATCAGGGATATGGGCTATAGGTGTTGTTGTTGCTGTTTTTTCTTGTATCTTTGTCTGGCTTTGGTTATCAGGATAATTCCGTCCTCATAAAATGATTTTGGAAGTATTCCATCTTCAATTTATTTATTAATATTTTATTGTTTTTGAGAGAGACAGAGAGAGTGAGTTGTGGAGGGGCAGAGAGAGAGAGGGAGAGAGAGAATCCCAAGTAGGCTCCGTGCTGTCGGCCCCTGGCATGGGGCTCGAACTCACGAATCGTGAGATCGTGACCTGAGCAGAAACCAAGAGCTGGATGCTTAACTGATTGAGGCACCCAGGCACCCCCTCCACCTTCAACTTTTAAAAAGAGTTTGAGAAGGATTAAAAAAAAACTTTTTTTTAAATGTGTGGTAGAATTCTCTAATGAAGCCCTTTGGTCCTGGACTTTTTTCATTGGAGGATTTTGATTACTGATTTAATTTTCTTACCAGTTACAGATCTGTTCAGATTTTCTATTTCTTCATGACTCAGTCTTGGTAGACTGTATTTTTCCAGGAACTGATCCATTCCTTCTAGGTTATCCAATTTGTTGGTTTATATTTGCTCATAAAAGTCGCATGATCCTTTGTATTTCTGTGGCATTAGTGATAATGTCTCCTCCTTAATTTCTGATTTTAGTTATTAGAGTCTTCTCTTTTACTTTTTTACATGTTTACTTATTTTTGAGAGAGAGAGAGAGCGAGAGAGAGCCAGAGAGAGAGGAAGACAGGTGATCCAAAGCAGGCTCTGTGCTGAGTGGAGAGCCTGATGTGGGGCTCAAATTCATCAACTGTGAGGTCATGACGTGAGCCGAAGTTGGGCCCATTGACCCACTGAGCCACCCAGGAACCCCTTGAGTCTTCTCTTTTTGTTCTTAGTTGATCTAGTGAAGGACCTGCCAATTTTGCAAATCTACTAAAGAACCCAGCTCTTACTGGTTTCATCAATTGTTTTTTTCTCCGTTTTGTTTATTGTTCCTCTAATCGTCATTATTTCCCACATTCTGCTAACAGGGGTTTAGTGTGTTCTTTTTTTTTTTTTTCTAGTTCCTGAAAGTGTGATGTTAGATTGTTGAGTTGATCCCTGCCTTTTTAATATAGGCGTTTAACGCTGTAAATTTCTCTCTTAGAACTGCTTTTGTCGTATTCCAGAAGTGTTGGTATGTTGTGTTTTTGTTTTCATTTGTCTTGGATATCTTCGAATTTCCTTTGTGATTTCTTCTTCAGCCCGTTGTTTTTCGAGACTGCGTTGTTTAATTTCCACATATTTGTGAAATCTCCAGTTTTCCTACTGTTATTCATTTCTAGTTTCATTCCACTGCGGTTGGAAAGATACTTGGTATGATTTCAATCTTCTTCCATTTGTTAAGACTTGTTTAATGGCCCAACATGTGATCTCTCTGGAGACCGTTCTGTGTGTTTGCCTGAGTGGAATGCGAGCCCCTGCGGCTGGTTCATGGACAGCTCTGTTTACACCTGTAGATCCAGTTAGTATTGTGTAAGTCATTTGTTTCTTTACTGACCTTCTCTGTGGTTTTTCTATCTGTCATTGAAGGTGGGCTACTAAAATCTCCTACTGAAGGAAACATTTCCTTTGTGTGTTTGGGACCTCAGATGTGAGGTGCGTATATATTTATAATTGTTATTTTTTGGGGGTCACTTGATCCTTTTATCATTATATAATGTCCTTTTTTTGGTCTCTTGTGACTTTTTTCTTTTTTTTTTTTTGACTTAGAGTCTATTTTGCCCGATGTAAGTATGGCCACTTCTGCTCTCTTTGGGTCGCCATTTACACAGGAAACCTTTTTCTATCTTTTCATTTTCAGCCTATGTGTCTTTGCATCTAATGGGAGTCTCTTGAAGGTGGCGTGTAGTTTCATCTTGTTTGTTTGTTCGCTTACACTGAGCCACTCTTTCTTTTGATCGAGTATTTTCATCCACTTACCTTTTAAGTAGCTACTGATAGGGCAGGACTTATTATTGTTTTCTATCTTGTAATTGTTTTTTCCCTGTTTTTTTCTCTTGCTGCCTTCCTTTAGGTTTCATTGATTTTGGGGGGGGTTATTGACATGCTTTGATTTCTTTCTTATTTCCTTTTCTGTATGTTTGTATTTTTTCTGTATTTTTCTGTATTTTTGACAAGCATTTTCTTTGTGGTTACCGTGGGGCTTATGTAAAACATCTTATAATTGTAACAATCAATTTAGGCTGATAACGACTTACCTCCAGTTGTATACAAAAGCTCTGCTCTTTCATACCTCCCTGCCCTGCCCCGTCTTATGTTATTGATGTCACAAATTACATCTTTATATATTGTGTATCCAATTAACACAGTTTTAGAGTTATAGTTACCAGAATTAAAAGGGCTTTATGAAGGGTGCCTGAGTGGCTCAGTCAGTTAAATGTCTGACTTCAGTTCAGGTCATGATCTCATGGTCCGTGAGTTCGAGCCCCGCGTGGGGTTCTGTACTGACATCTGGGAGCCTGGAGCCTGCTTCGGCTTCTGTGTCTCCCTCTCTCTCTGCCCCTCCCCTGCTCACACTCTGTCTCTGTCTCTGAAAAATAAATAAACATTTAAAAATTTTTTTAAGAGGTGCTTTATGGATCACCACTGCAGAATGATAGTATTCTGTATTTGCCTATATATTTATCTTTACCAATGAGCTTTAATTTTCCCATGTTTTTGTTTTGGTATTTACTGTTTTTTCATTTCCACTGGCAGGACTCCCTTTACCATTAAAAGTAAGTCTAGGGGTGATGAACTCCCTCAGCTTTTGTTTATCTGGGAAAGTCTTCTCCTTTGCTTTCAAAAGATAATAAAATCCTTTTTTCAAAGGACAGTTACTTCATACTTTGGGTTATAGTCCAATACTATTTAAATTTGCTGCTCAGTTTTTCCAGCTCTATGAGGAGTCCTTTCAGTTGACTCCTGTGTCCCTTTCACACACTCCCATCGTTGTGTAACTACCGCCTTACTTGCTGACAATACAAAGTGCTCTAAGCTCATCTTGTGTATTTTCTGCCCTAGGCCCAGAACCACCCATTTTCCCGAAGAAAGAGCTCTGGTTCCTTTGATTGGAGAATGAGGTTAGAAGCCAAGATCTGGGGGCCGGGTGTGCTAGTTGCTACCAGGGTGTCATTGCCAGGTCTTCTAAGCTGACCGAACAAGAAGATGTATGTGTATACACTAACCCATCTATTTATGCATACCCATACATGATTCTCCGTGGAACAATCTTGATCTATATGAAGCTCCAGTAAGCTCATACTGGTGTTTCCAACTGTGTTCTATTACTACATGGATCGTTCTAGCCTCCTTTCTAATCTTAACTGTAACTCCCCACACCGACAGTGACAAACTTGGCTCCCCATCTGCCATCCATTTACTTAATTGTTCAATTCCAGGATATATGTATGCAGTATCAGAATTGTTAACCCATTATTCCTATGGGAACTACTTTATCAACCAGAGTACAGTGCTTATGTATATTGTGTGTGTGTGTGTGTGTGTGTGTGTGTGTGTGTGTTTTCCTTTAGTTTTACCTACTCTACTCATTTCCAAAGATAATCAGGTCAACGTCTTTCCCCTCCAACCCCTTTAGTGAAATTATTTCTTATGTCTGTAAATACATTTAGGTTATTTCAATATATTCTGCTTCCCATTCTAGGATTCTCTTGACCTCCCAAATAACTTTTAAAATTTACATGCATTAAACTTTGTTCTGTAAATTTCAATGCATTTTGATGAATGCATAGAGTCATGGGTCCACCATTACAGTATCTTACAGGATAGTTCCACCCCCCTAAAAATCCCCTGTGCTTCACCTATTCATCCCACTTTACAGTATGATATTTGTATAGATCTATTTCTGTACTCTGTATCCTTCCCCAAAGATCTATAGCTGTATTCTTTTTACCAATACCAATAGCATGCATGGACTCTTCCAATGCATGATTATGAATATCTCTTAGGTATTCTCTCATTGCTTTCATTAGAGTTTCATAACTTTTCTGCATAGGTAGTGCATATTTTGCTAGATTTATAACTACATATTTCTTTTTGATGGGTGTAATGTGATAGTATTTCTTACTGAATTTCAAAGTTGAATTGTTCATTGCTGGTACACAACAACAGTTTTGATTCCAGCCCATCCCATGATTTTCCCATTGGATGTGGCCATCTTTGGACAGCACTGGGAGGAAAAAGGGCCTATATTCTTAGGTATGACAACAACACTTGACATGTTCAATGTTATTGAAGAAAGGGAAAGGCTGGCACTTTCCTTCTCTGAGCTCTTGGAAGGCAGCCTAACTTTGGACCTCGAGTTCACCTTTGTAGAGGATTGGTTCTTTTGTCACCTTGTGATCTGGATTGATATTTTTTCCCCTTAATAATTAAGAATGATACAGAACTTTAATTCTACATGGAAGGTAGTAGCTGGCCCATTGACTATATCTAGTTTCTCTTCTCAGGTACCAAAATTTGCACACAAAATTCAATCAGCATTTCCATCGGAAATACCACTGAGGCTTATGCGGGCTTATAACATCTAACTTTAGATCCCTTTCTCCAAAAAGAAACATTGGAATGAAGTCCTGGGTCTTCAGAAACAGATCTCAACACAAGGATTCATGTACAAGTGACTTATGAAGGAACTTCTCCCAGGAGATGGAGGAGAGGGAGTATGGGAAGCCAAGCAAAGGTGTGATGTCAGGGGAAGTCCCGCTTCAACTCAATTCTGAGAGGGGTCCTGGGGTGTAAACCACACAGCAGAATGTGTGCACCCTCAAGGAGGGAGCTAGACTTTTACACCTGTCTACCTGCCAATCACTGGCCACGGTCTGTGTAGAGAGGATACGAACCCTGGGAGCCTCTGGTCTTCTTTCTTTGTGTTGTAACTGTGCAGCTCCAGTAGCTCAAGGGCAGCACTCCGAAGAGATCCCCAGAGGTAAACTGTTAGGAGTGAGGGATGCAGAGTCTGGGAAAGGGCATGCCTAACCAGTGGGAAGATCCAGGGGGTCCGGGTGGAGCACTGCCAGCAAATGTCCCCTTAGGGTCTTGTGTACTGAAAATGCATGGTGGTTACGGGTAGTGTTAGCAGGATTGAACCTTGTGGCCGTCCTTTCCATTTTGGTTTCTCTCTCCCGATCTGAGGCTGTGCCCACAGCCCCTCTCCTCATACTTGAAATAGAAAAGACACGCTTTCTTGACAACGCTTTGCATTTTTGCTCTGGAGAGAGACCATCAGTCCACTGTGTCCTTTATCTACAAGGTCATGGGACTGCCCATTTCGCTTCTCACTGGGTCAGAGCCCAAGATTGTAGCAGGTGAGCGTATCTCTTGTCTCCAAAATATATGTATGTACTGGAAATACATACAAAATCTATTTACAAAAAAATGTATTTTTCCTGGAAGGTAACGATTTTGGTTTTTTGATTACTCGTGTGGTTTGATGCCATTGCATTTTAGTGATCGCATCTCCCAGGGGACTGGGAGGTGAAATGAGAGAAACTAATCCTGAGTACGGGCCTAGAATTCAAATGAGCTTAGTTAATAATGAGCTTCTTCTTCTTATATATTGACCCTTTCCACATGGCATTTGCATTAATGTGACTCACTTAAGGGGACACGTTTCCCTAAAAGTAGTCATAATCTGCAGTGATGCTGTCGGTAAATTTATTATTGGTTTTGGATGATGGGAGAAAAGCGCATTATTGATCAGTTCTAGAAGCTCACATTTCTAGCTGGAGGTAGTGGGCATGGGAGGAGGCAGGGCCTTCAAGCCTTCTTCCATTACCTACCCTCCGTCTGCTCCTTTCTTCCTGCATGTAGACAGGACACTGATGGAATGGCAGGCTGACCCCTTCATCCCACACTCCTCTCCTGCCCGATGTAGTCATGAGAGTGATGCATTTGTGGCCACTGCCTTTGTGATTCCAGCTTGCTGGTCCCCACCGTTCTGGATGTTTCAGGTGTCCTGCAGCCAAAGGAAATACAAATTAACAGATGTGTACGTTATCCTGGTACAATTAATGTAAAGAGTGAGTGTTATCTTAAGGATTTGTCAGGACAATGTAGGTGAGTTTAAGACTTCTTGTTTTTTTTTGTTTGTTTTGTTTTGTTTTTGGCTTAAGAAATCAGACCTCATGCCAAAACTCTGCCAGTAAGCACTTCTCAAAAGGCAGTTTAAATGAGTATCCATTGAGGAGTATTGAGCTTGAAGATAAGGTTAGCAATGCCGCATTATTAAAATCTGTGTTAAATGGGTATCTAATCTAATTAAATTCCTCTGTCTTGCATTTCCTACTATAGTTACTCGTAAAGCACAGTTGCACACTGATATATACAGAGACGGATTCACGCAGGACAGAGGGCTTTCCTGAGACAGGGCACTAAAACCAGAAAACTCCCAGGCAAGCAGGACTAGTCGGTCAAGGTGGATCACTTAACACAAACTGGGCACTAACCCTGACTCCTTCTGAGTTCATTCTGACTCTACTGCTGTGGGCCATTGGTGAATCCATTCTTCCCCCCCCTCCTTCCCTTTGTCCAATCTACTGTCAAGATTTACTCAGATGTACTCAGATGTGGAAAGAAAAGCTCACTTCTTTCTTTTATTACATACAGAACCAGCTTTCCCCCAGAGCCTCCTCACCTGCAAAATACTATGAAATGCCTGCGTCTTCCAGAGCTGGCTCGGTGGGCTCCCTTTCTCTCTGGCTGGGCGTGGGCTCCCCGCCACCACGTCATCCCCTTTGCGGATACAACATTTGCCCCGCTCTCTTTTCGGGCATAATAGATTTGGTGCAGGCAGAGAAGCTGCCTTACTGGCAAGGGGACATGAATCAGGAAACATTTCCAGAAGTTGAACTCATGATATTCATTCAATATGCATGATGCATTGATTACATTCTTTCAATGGTCCATGATGTAGGTTTGCTCTTGAACCACATCCAAAGGTAAATATAACAAATGTGGTATAAAGACATATATCTCTGCTGGTATTTTATAACTAGATAGCTCTAGTGGAAGAAGTTAAGACCACTGAAGATTAGAATGAAGGTTTGGGAGGATTCTTCCTGGAGAAATTTCCTCTTCTGCTGCGGTAGCCTGCCTTGTAAGCCAGCAACCTCCCTATGGCTAGGATGTTTCGGGATCGGGGATCTGCTATCGGGCTCCTTTTTGGCGTTGTCATCCTGGAAGCAACTTGACCTTCGCTGGGTATCTGTTATTATTGATACAGACCCTCATCTCTCATTATCTGTAAATTGGCAACGGATGAGTGGCTTTAAATTCTCTCCTGATGGAACGAATGTATCAAGTTTCACATTTCCTGGAGAATCATTTCACAAAGCCATTTCTCTGAGAGGCACGTTTTTACAGTTAGTTGAATTTACTATCCCAGGAATGACAGTTAAAGATATTTTTCAGGACATATTCACCCTTCTCCCTATTATTTACTGCCGAGCTGCTAAAACTGGAGATTTACGTCTGCCATCTTACTTTTTTTTTCTTTTTTTTTTTTTTGGTTTTTACATGTTTGACTTTTCTCTTTTAGACCGCACCTTTTGAACAGGTGGTGTGTGAACTTTGGATGTAAACATGACAACTGTGAATATTCCTAGTGACCCCCGTGTTTCCAATGCAAATGCGATATACAGAAAAAAAAACCTGTTCCTTTGTCCTCTTTGGCTCTCAAATCATTTACTGCTTGGGTTTGAAGCTTTGCTTCTCCCCTCAAAAGTTCAATATTTGTAAATCAAGAATCAGAAGGGGTGATCGTCAACGACGCGTACTATGTGAAAGCAACCGTGTTTTCCTGGGGCGCCTGGGTGGCTCAGTCGGTTGAGCCCCAGACTTTGGCTCAGGTCGTGATCTCACAGTTGGTGGGTTCAAGCCCTGCGTCGGGCACTGTGCTGACAGCTCGGAGCCTGGAGCCTGCTTCTGATTCTGTGTCTCCCTCTCTCTCTGCCCCTCCCCCACTTGTGCTCTGTCTCTCGGTCTCTAAATAAATGTTCAACATTGAAAAAAAAAGCAACTGTGCAACCTGTCAATAGGTAACTCCTTCCCTAAGCCAATGCTAGCACGTGCAGGGTGTATGAGTTCATGTCTAGTCACTGAATTACCAGGAGAAACCAAGTTTCTTGAATTTTTTTCCCCCTGGTCTTATATTCGTGTGACTACACTTATTTTAAATCCACGACAGGGATATCGGTCGCCTGTTACTGCGTAACGAATTGCCACACACCTAGAAATGTAACCCAATACCTACTTACTAGCTCACAGTTCTGTGGGAGGCATGGTTGCAGTCTCTGCTCAGGGGCGCACATGCACGTTGGTACCTGGAGGCTCCGGGGAAAAAACCTCAGTCTCCAAGTTTATTCAGGTTTTTGGTAGACTCCAGTTCTTTGCGGTCGTAGGACCGAGATCTTGTTTTCTTGCTGGCTGTTGGTGGGAGCTCACGCTCAGCAAGTGGAAGTTGCTTGTAGGGTCTTCTCACACAGCCTTCTTCATCTTCAAGCCAACAGTGGCAAGTGGGGTCCTCCAGATGTTTGGGTTGTTGACCTGCTCTGCCATCAGCCAGAGGAAACTCTCCGCTTTCACGGAACTCGTGTAATTAAGTGAGGCCCATCTGGACCATCTCCCTTTCTTTCTTTTCTTTTCTTTCTTCTTATTATTTTTTACATTTATTTATTTTTGAGAGACAGAGAGAGACAGCGTGAGCAGGGGAGGGGCAGACTGAGAGGGAGACACAGAATCCGAAGCGGGCTCCAGGCTCCGAGCTGTCAGCACGGAGCCCGACGTGGGGCTCGAACCCACAAACCGTGAGATCACGACCTGAGCGGAAGTCGGATGCCCAACTGACTGAGCCACCTGGGTGCCCCGACCATCACCCTTTCTTAAAGTTTACCATTCCATATAACATAACTTAATCATGAGAGGAAGCTCTCCCCACATTCACAGGTTCCACTTACTTACAAAGGGCAGGACTTAGAGCAAATGTTAGCTCACAGTCATCTTAGAATTCTGCCAACCAGGACTGGTGATAATGATTAATGGTAATGTAGTGATCAGTCTCTTTGTGCATTGAAAGCAAGATCCCTTGAGTCTAGAATCTCATGTTCAGCTGTGTAAAATAGGATAATAGGGATAAAAATCTTTAATTTTTGTAAAATAGAAAATTCATTGCATGATGATATTCCCTCCATAGAAAAAAGAGAGAAAGACAAAGAAGGTAGAAGGAGAAAAAAAAAAATTGCTGAAGGAATTGCCAAAAAGAGTATGTAAGTTTCTCTCCTCACTGAGTGTTTCAATGTCTGGGCAAACACCAGTTTTAGTCTTCATATCTGTGGTTTAAATCCTCCTTATATTTGGGAACACCATCTTCTGCACACCCAAAGTTTGATTTCCAAAAAGTTAAGTCACAATTTGCATATACCATTGGATGAAGCCATTAAATTGGTCAATATTAATAAATCTAGACTATTGTTGTATTCCAAATTGAGATAGGAGTCATCGGGTCCTATAGTAACATGTTTATTTGAATTGAAAAATGAAGTTAGACTGTCTAACTTCATAGAAAGGAACTCTGATTTGGTGATTGGTTTAATGTTAGGGCTGGCATTATCATCAGATTATATGAAAATAGCTTACCTGCTGCTACAAGTTTAATTATAAGGTAAAAGCATCCCCTCACAAAACATTGCCTTAGCAAAGTTGAGTTAAAATTAGCTATGTTGTATTTCCCCATCCTTTTTTGAGTATACTGTGTTAAACGAGGCGACCATAATGATAGTATCAGAAATAACCAGATATAATTAACAGTCACTTGACAGGTCCTGATAAAATCTCTCACATGTACATTCTAGAAACTGAAAAAGTAAATAAATATAATGGCTGTGTAATAAAATATTTTGCAAAAAACATAGTTTCCTATTCTTTGCTTTCAGCAAAATGGAAGGAAGACTGAAATTAAGTTGTCAGCATATAGGTCACTAAAATTAGTTAAAAAAATTTTTTTTAATGTTTTATTTATTTTTGAGACAGAGAGAGACAGAGCATGAGCAGAGGAGGGGTAGAGAGAGAGAGGGAGACACAGAATCAGAAGCAGCTCCAGGCCCTGAGCTGTCAGCATAGAGCCCGATGCGGGGCTCGAACTCACGAGCTGTGAGATCATGACCTGAGCTGAAGTCGGACGCTCAACTGACTGAGCCACCCAGGTGCCCTACAATCTTTTTTAAAAAAATTTTCTAACATTTTTTTATTTTTGAGAGACAGAGGGAGATAGAGCATGTGTGGGTGAGGGGCAGAGAGGGAGACACAGAGTCTGAAGCAGGCTCCAGGCTCTAAGCTGTCAGCACAGAGACTGACCAGGGGCTCAAACTCACGAGCTGTGAGATCATGACCTGAGCTGAAGTCAGATGCTTAACTGAGCCACCCAGGTGCCTCTGGTAAAATTAGTTTTTAATGGTGAATCACCATGTGATTTTTGGTATATAACAAAGAGTTCAAAGAATTGAGTACATCTGCTATACAAATCTCTTTATAGCTATAGTTATGTAAACAAAGTTTCTCAATGCTTTTGTCTATAAAAATGAAAATTAGTTAAGAAATTAATACTGAATCTTGCTGTTTTGGTGTTTATAATATTTATGCAGATACAGGATATATCTTTTAAATTTTCATATCATTATACTCCACCAAAAGTCTGCTGGAACTGATACATGAGTTCAGCAAAGTCACAGGGTATAAAATCAATGTACAGAAATCAATTGCATTTTTATATACCAATAATGAAGCAACAGAAAGAGAAATAAAGAAACTGATCCCACTCACAGTTGTATCAAGAATCATAAAATACCTAGGAATAAACCTAACCAAAGATGTAAAAGATCTGTATGCTGAAAACTATAGAAAGCTTATGAAGGAAATTGAAGAATATATAAAGAAATGGAAAAACATTCCGTGCTCATGGGTTGGAAGAATAAATATTGTTAAAATGTCAATACTACCCGAAGCTATCTACATATTCAATGCAATCCCAATCAAAATTGGACCAGCATTCTTCTCGAAGCTAGAACAAGCAATTCTAAAATTTGTATGGAACCACAAAAGACCCCGAATAGCCAAAGTAATATTGAAGAAGAAAACCAAAGTGGGAGGCATCACAATTCTAGACTTTAGCCTCTACTACAAAGCTGTAATCATCAAGACAGCATGGTATTGGCACAAAAACAGACACATAGACCAATGGAATAGAATACAGACTCCAGAATTGGACCCACAAATGTATGGACAACTAATCTTTGACAAAGCAGGAAAGAATATCCAGTGGAAAAAAGACAGTGTCTTTAACAAATGGTGCTGGGAGAACTGGACAGCAACATGCAGAAGAATGAAACTGGACCACTTTCTTACACTATCCATGAAAATAAACTCAAAATGGATGAAGGACCTGAATGTGAAACAGGAAACCATCAAAACCCTAGAGGAGAAAGCAGGAAAAAACCTCTCTGACCTCAGCTGCAGCAACTTCTTACTCGACACATCTCCAAAGGCAAGGGAATTAAAAGCAAAAATGAACTATTGGGACCTCATCAAGATAAAAAGCTTCTGCACTGCAAAGGAAACAATCAACAAAACTAAAAGGCAACTGATGGAATGGGAAAAGATATTTGCAAATGACATATAGGATAAAGGGCTAGTATCCAAAATCTATAAAGAAGTCACCAAACTCCACACCCGAAAAACAAACAATCCAGGGAAGAAATGGGCAGAAGACATGAATAGACATTTTTCTAAAGAAGACATCCAGATGGCCAACAGACACATGAAAAGATGCTCAACGTCACTCCTCATCAGGGAAATACAAATCATAAGCATGCTGAGATATCACCTCACGCCAGTCAGAGTGGCTAAAATGAACAAATCAGGAGACTATAGATGCTGGCGAGGATGTGCAGAAACGGGAACCTCTTGCACTGTTGGTGGGAATGTAAACTGGTGCAGCCGCTCTGGAAAACAGTGTGGAGGTGCCTCAAAAAATTAAAAATAGATCTACCCTATGACCCAGCAATAGCACTGCTAGGAATTTACCGAAGGGATACAGGAGTGCTGAGGCACGGGGGCACTTGTACCCCAATGTTTATAGCAGCACTCTCAACAATAGCCAAAGTATGGAAAGAGCCTAAATGCCCATCAACTAACAAATGGATAAAGATGTGGTTAATATATACAATGGAATACCACTTGGCAATGAGAAAGAATGAAATCCGGTCATTTGTAGCAACGTGGGTGAAACTGGATGGTATTAGGCTAAATGAAATAAGTCAGGCAGAGAAAGACAGAGACCATATGTTTTCACTCATATGTGGATCCTGAGAAACATAACAGAAGACCATGGGGGAGAGTGAGGGGAAAGGGAAAAAAAGTTACAGAGAGGGAGGAAGGCAAACCATAAGAGACTCTTAAATACTGAGAACAAACTGAGGGTTGATGGGGGGTGGGGGAGAAGGGAAGTGGGAGATGGGCACTGAGGAGGGCACCTGTTGGGATGAGCACTGGGTGTTATATGGAAACCAATTTGACAATAAATTATATAAAAAATAAAAAATAAATAAAATTTCGTATCGTTAAAGATGTGTTTTCCATAAAAAATTGTTATTTATGTTTAACAATTATTTTTCAGAAATTATAATATATTTTTGTTGTTTTGATATTTATTTTCAATAATTATAATGGTAATTCAACCAGAAGAAAGTTTTTAAATCTTAAATCATCAATTGGATTTATGTTCTCAGTGCTTCACTCATCATCCTTGCAGTGAAGGGTGTACATTGCCCCACTCTCCTGATGGTGAACTTGACCATGTGACCTGGTTCGACCAATGGAATCTTAGCAGGTGTGATGCAAGTAAAGCTTTTAGATGTGTTTGTGTGATTTGATCTCACCTCTTGAACTTGTCATCCACGCTGATAAGAAAATGCCCCGTGTGGCCCTTGTTAAAGAAGGACGGAGAACAGAACTAAACCAACCAAGATCTAGAGCCAAGTTCAGATGTCCTGGTGCTCGAGCTTCCAGAAGCTCTTAAGCAAGAAAAATAGGTATTTGCTATTGTGGCCCCTGAGATTCTGGGGCTATTTGTTATGTAGCATTATTATAGCAAAACCTGTTTAATGAACTTAGAGATGTATACCAAATGAAATACATCAATCAAAACTTCTATTTGTATACCTGTTTTGCTGTAAAGGACAATATTAGAGTAATCAATGCAGAACTTTCAAGAATAAAATATAGAGTCACATTTAGATAAAATTCTGTGGAG
Organism: Lynx rufus; assembly: GCF_022079265.1. Taxonomy (NCBI): domain Eukaryota; kingdom Metazoa; phylum Chordata; class Mammalia; order Carnivora; family Felidae; genus Lynx; species Lynx rufus. Next base: position 4,888,710 of record NW_025814867.1, on the reverse strand, counting down.
AAAATAGGATGAAAATACAAATTCAAGAAAAGAAGACACCAGAACACAAGAGCTTGTTCATGTATTTTTTAAAAATATGAGAGTTTTCGGGCGCCTGGGTGGCTCAGTCGGTTAAGCATCCGACTTTGACTCAGGTCATGGTCTCTTGGTTTGTGGGTTCGAGCCCCGCGTCAGACTCTGTGCTGACAGCTCAGAGCCTGGAGCCTGCTTCAGGTTCTGTGTCTCCCGTCTCTTGGCCCCTTCCCTGCTCATGCTCTGTCTCTCTCTGTCTCTCAATAATAAATAAACGTTAAAAAAATGTTTTTAAATATGAGAGTTTTTAAAAATAGTGGGAGTTAATATCAAATCACATGATATGTAATTTCCATTGGAAATAGTTAAATGAATGATGTAATAGTCTGATTTCAAAAATACCAATACATATACTGGATATTCTATCCTTTGCAATTATTTAAATTTACAAAGAAAAATGTGTGACTAGGTGCAGTGTTTTTCAAATTTCTCTTAGGGTAACATGTGAACAAGAACTTGAAGGCCACCACCATAGTTATATACAACTGGAGGATATCTTTACAGATGCTTGGGTACGAAGACCTTTAAAGACCCTGGAGTCCCTCGTCTAAACACTGTTCTACACATGAAGGTTAGTGCATCTGATCTGCTTTCTGGCCTTGCTTCTTGAAGTCCCACCCACCCTGTAATTTCACTGTTAAAAAAGACACATATATAGAACTCCAGTGATCTAGATCTTTGCCCCATGCTCTACCAACAGCAACACAAAGGCAGCATTTGAAAATGAAATCTGGCAAGAATATAGAGGGATGGCTTAATTCATCTATGAAAGAAGACGTTTAGAATACTCTGCAACCCCAGACTGTGTTCAATCATGGCAGTTCCCCCATTTTGGATAGTAAGGGAAACTAGCTCCTTTCAGGAAACCCCCTAAGACTAAAGATCTTAAAGTGGGGTATGTAGATCCCTGGGGCTCTTGTGTGAGTGAAGGCTAGAGCCTACTCAATGTTCGGGATAAACAGTGTTCCACTTTCTGGAATATTTCACTTAAGTACTAAATTAAGTCTGGATATATTGTGGAATAGGGTGCAAGACATATGACACAATTTAAAAGGTATCCCACAAGATTTCTAGGACATTTTGAAATTATGGTAGGATCTAGAGGCCTTACCTCCAGGACTAGTGGGTGTTGAGTTCACCATTTTCTGCTCTGAGGGACCCTTCAGTGAAATGTTGGAGAAACCTACCTTAAGGGCTTCACCCGTTTAAGGTGGTTCTTGTTGCCTTGGGGAGAGAAAGGAGCCCAGTCATCACTTTATGTTGCACTGATGTGACCCTTGTCATCTGGTCATGCTGCTGGCCCTTTTCCTGAGGCCATTCTTCATATGGTGTTTGAGAGGAATTTGCAGAAATTCTGGAGTTTCTTCTTGGCCGACATTCAAAGGAGAATTTTATTTGCTTGGATTACAAGGAGGTCGATATCTCATTAACAGCGATGACAGATTGCAGGGGCTCTGAGACAGCCTCATACCAAATGTGAAACAACCAATATGTTTATGAAATCATTTAAGCCATAATCACAGCATCTAATGAAAGGCGCTGGTGGCTTGGCATTGGCATTTACGAGGCTGACACCATGATATGTTTCTGTGAATTATAGATTCAGCGAACTGTGTAATTTATGAGTCATGAGAAAAAAGGATCCATCTGGGCAGTTCCTGAAGCTTGTTGAGGCAAGGTGACGTCTTTAAACAACCTGAAAATAAAAATCACACTATTGCGTTATTTTGCTGTTCTGCGCAATGCCACATTCCTCTGGTCTTTGCTGTTTTCTGAGGTATTTGGGAAGCAGAGGGGGTAACGTTCTTTTCAGTCTCGCTGCAAAGCTGCTCTAGATGTGGTGCAATTATTTTCTGTTGCGGTTCAGGGGCAACAGAGCTATGGCTTGGATTGCGCTGCTTATACTGACCTTGAAAAATTACTTGAGTTACCTGTCATCAGATAAATCGAGAGCCATAATTTGGCCCCAAGCAAGATTGCAGACAGGGCATTTGTGAGATTTCGATGGACTCTGGGCTTTCTCATAATTTTCTATGCAATCCCTCTCTGAACTCTGGCCACACTGATCTCTATTTCAATGGGTCATGACTGTGCTCCTGGCTACTTATTTCTTTATGACCACCTTAGAAAGGCCCCGCACGTCGGCCTCTACAATCATGTATCTGTGTCGTGTTTGGGACTGCAGGTCAAATTTAATATCTGTTCAACAAATCCACGCCTACCATGACCTTTGGTGTCTTTACCGGAAGGTGACGATAAGAATATTAATTTTTGTGGCGGTCGTGAGAATAAAATGGTCAGCAAGTACGAAGCACCAGCGCACTGGTACTCGACCAATGTCAATTTGAGTTCCTTCCCCCTACCAGTATACATATTCAACAGGCACTCCCAGGATGGGGAAAGGGTGCCAGCGTGTCATGAAACGCTTTCTCAGTTTTTATGGGTGGAGGTGATGCTCAGAGCTAGTGAAACCAGGAGTGTGGGCTTGTAGGATGAGCACGGAAAGAACGAGACAAGTATTGGTTACATATCATTGTTGCATGGGTTACATGCACATTTTCTCGTGCTATTCCATATTTTTAAAAGAACCTGCAATTTGAGAAAGAAAGGTGTAATTTTGTCTGTTCAATTTCAGCTTCTCGTGTGGCCCTCAAGGGCACTGCTCTCTGTGGTAATTTTATCCATACCATTCGTCTGGGTTTTGGCATTAGAGCTAGATTTAGCACAAAGCACTAAAAGTAGCTGGAATTCATGGCGGTAGAGGCTTGGCATTGGGATCCAGTTCTAGTTTCCCTACATCTGTCTCCTCCTTACTTTTGTTTTTCATTATATTTGGGATATTTGAGTGATTTGGGCTGTGGTCAGATATGGCCAGGGGACCTGAAGATAATACCCTAGAAACCTCAGTCCTACCTAGGTAGTCACAGGTACTTCTTTCTGGCACAAGAGAATTATTTCACACTCACGGCCTAGCCCTGGGGTTTGTAAAAACAGATATATAGAAATAATAGGTCAAGTTTTACTTTGTAGCAAAAGCCACCTCCCCTGTTATCATTAGAGAAATAATTAATGATGCAGACGCAAATACGATATGAACGTTCATCGCAGCTATGTTTATAGAGCAAAAAAAAGGGAAAAATTATAATGATCCATAATTATCATTGAGATATCAATTTCTTTGCCACCCTCATGCAAAATAATTCCACTGCAAATGTCAGGCCAGAGGAAAACACTCTGAAGCCACTTTAGCCCTGCAACCCTTCTCAAAAGCACAACATCAAATGTCTTCAAGAAGATGGCCGGTGGCAGGGCTGGAGAGGAAAGAGCCAAATCTATAAAATGTGAAGTTTACTCCTGTCAACAGGAGCTACCTTAAACAATGGGGAGCAGTCATACAGCCTGGTGTTTCCAGTGTTCCCAGTATTGAAAAGAGTGAATGGCTGCCCCTAGGGGTAAAGGGTTGGCGCGAGATGTGATGTGAGCGGTCTGGAATCGTGCTGATATTTTCCACCCAGATTTCAAAATCTTCTACGAATCTTGGGTTTTATCTTTAAAAATGAATATGCCTCCCGTATTTTATGCCACAGTAGCTCCTACTTTAATATTTAACAAGTTTGAAGCTACTGCTGTTCAGTAAGGTTGATGCTCCAAGAAGCTGGACGATGTTTATCTTGGGCTTTGAAGATTCCACAGCCTTCTGCCAAGGGTCAGTTACCCTAGTTTAAGGCCTGAATTCGGTGCCATTTCTCCTTTGTTGGACGTATTCTCTGACACCCTATCTGATGGTCCCCCAGGCAGTGGTAACTCTTGGTGAGGTAGAGACGCCAGCTATGGAGCATGTCAGGAGCAAAGGGGGCGGGGGGGTGGATGGCCAGGAGTGATGAAGAGGGCGGGGGGGGGGTCCTCTCAGGAGAAGGAGGGAGACAGCCTGTCACAGAGAAGTGGCCTGGGTCCTGGTGAGGATCACACTCTTCAGCTTTGTCTCAGCAAGAACGTGGCCACTCTCCTTGCAGCAGGTCATGGATACCGGAAGTGCATCGTGTCCCGGAGGACGAGGCAGGTACAGCACAGATACGATGTGAGGATCAGTTAGTTGTTGTGGCTGTAGTCATTCATTCAGCTTGAATGAGGAGAAATAAGACCGAGGCCAGTACTGGACTGTCTTGAAGGAGGTGGGAAAGCACGACTCAGTCTGCAAGTCACGGGGGGCCACAGCAGAACTTCCCTCTTGGCTCCAGACCCCCAGACGGGACGGTCAAACTCAGGTACTCAAGGGCCTCTGGTGGGAGAGGGGATGGCATTCAGCCTTTGCCTAAAATTCGGGGCTGAAGAGGTTGGTCTCCCAAGTCCACTGGCAGCCCCTGGACTTCTCTGGTCTTGCAGGGAAGCGTCGAGGGTGGTGCCAGAACCGAGTCTGTGGACCGATGTGTGTGCAAAGGTGGAGGGCTGGCAGCCCGGGAAGGAGGAGGAGAGGAGAACACGTATCCAAAGCAAGAACACACTCTCACAGGCAGAGGAGTCTGAGAGCAATCGCTAGCCAACGAGTGATAAAAAGGTCACTCAGAAGTGACTGTGTTTCTGGCAACTTTGTCGTCAAAGGAAAGCGAGAGGTTGGCCGAGCTTTCAGCGTAGTTACAGCTTGGGGATAATGAGGCACCATTTGGTTAAAACTGAATATGTCCAGGCATAGATTTACTGTGAATGAGTCACACAGATGATCAGCTTGAGGTTGAAAAGAGGTTTGGGATTTTTCAGAACCTCGTAATTCATTAGAACGGCCCGGTCTCCCAAGGAGATAGACAATTCCTTTTTTTTTTGAGAAAAGAAATATGGGTTTGTTTTTGTACAGGAGGCCTGGTTCCCTTCTCTCGTTGCCATTATTTTTAATATAAAACATAGTTGGATAAGTAATGGTGAGAAAACATGGGATGCATGAGATAGGTAGGCAGAGGCTGAGGAATTTATGACTTTATGAAATTCCTTTGAAGTCACATAACTGCACCTGCCAATTTCACATAATAAGACGATGTAAGTAAATTTTCAATATAAAATAAATATTCAAGAATTGTCTGTAGTACTATGTGAAAAGGATTATCTGTATTCTGCACCTAAAACTCCTTTAAAAAATTCATTTGGTTCAAAACGGGATATTTTGAGACACACAGGAAAAAAATAATTGTACGTAACTAGGCTTCCTGATGTTTACCACGAATGTTCAAATGAATGGTTCTCCACTTTCTCATGTTCAATTCATTGGAAATCTAAAACTAATTCCAAGTTGAACCCTATGATATTTATGGGACCTATTGAGCACCCTAGCCTCTGCAAGAGATGCCCACTGGCTATACGGACTATCGCATCTCGTTAGGGTATCTGAAGTGGAGAGAATAGGAAGCATAATTGCTGAAAAAAGTCCGTATTGTATAGTTTCCTGTGTTTACTTTCTATCAGAAGGTGGGAAAATGGTTCACTATACTCTGATCTTGTGGCGGGAGGTGTCATCATCATTATCAATCATTATCATCATCACCAACATCATCATTATCATCAAAGACATGACAGATTTATTTACTCATATATTTGTATATTGATGTAGTACTGTGCAAGATTTTCGGACAGTCACAAAATCAGCTTTAACTAGCTGCTGATTGTTGGTCTTCCCAACAAGATAGGGAGGATGCACGTGTCAGGCAAGTGTGTAAGTGCACCAGCAGAAGGTGGTTTGTGCAAGGTACGTGCCTTGGGCCAGTTCACATGCTTTGTACCCATAAGCTGCTATTACAAACAAACAAACAAACAAACAAACAAACAAGCAAACAATTATAGTAGCAAACATATACAGAAAACTCTGGGGGTTCTAATACAAATAGAAAAGATGACAGCTTCATAATGTTTTCTAAGGGCAAATCAGCTCTTAAAGCTTGTGCTAAGTAGCTGATTATGATCAGATTTTAGAAATTCAGTGGAGATTTCTACCCGAGACTGCTGCTTTTATTGTCATTGCGTCAACACCTTTCTACTTCTGTGCTGAAAGGAAAGCAGTAGTTTAATAAAAGGACATTTATTGAAATCTCCATTTTGCCTGTTCTGTTATAAATTGTGACCTGATTTCAAAAGGAGAGCTGATTAATTAGGATAGCCGTCTTTGAAGGAGGATATGAGCCAGACCACCTTACCAGGAGTAAGTCTGAGCCAGCTCAATCATTTTCTGGGTAATTTTGCACAAGTCAATCTTTCTGAGCTTCAGTTTCTTCCTGTATCTAATGCTTCTTTGAGGCGCCTATGTGGCTCACTCAGTTAAGTATCCAACTTTGTCTCAGGTCATGATCTCACAGCTCACGGGTCCGAGCCCTGCCTCGGGCTCTGTGCTGACAGCTCAGAGCCTGGAGCCTGCTTTGGATTCAGTGTCTCGCTCTCTCTGTCCCTCCCCCACTCGTGCTCCGTCTGTCTGTCTCTCAAAAATAAATAATAAACATTTTAAAAAGTATATAATGCCTGTTTGGTTTGTAAAGCTTATTACGTGGATCAATTGAGATAATAAAGGTAAACATATTCAGAAAACTGTCGAGTAGTATTCACATGTGCATTGGTGTGATTTTGTCTGTCTATTGTATAGTTTTACTGATATTTTAACATCATCATCTCATAGTTCTGATGTTTTAACATGATTATTCTACTTAAAAAATGTTCTTATTCTTCAGATTAATTAGAATTTATTTAGTCAATTTTTCCAAAGTATTTTGTTACTACTTTCATTTTCATTGTATTAAATTTATATATTAATTTGGGAAGGATTGCCATCTTGACTACATAGGTGTTTAATTTGATAACAAATGCTGATCATTTTAACAGTTTTATATCCCGTGGTGAAATTTTACTATTTATTTATTTCGCCTTTCAGATTTATGATCTTTACCTTTCAACTGGAAATCTAACTTATTTATATTTAATATAAAAACAGATGTACCTGGATTTATTATTTTTTTTTTTTTTAATTTTTTTTTTCAACGTTTTTTATTTATTTTTGGGACAGAGCGAGACAGAGCATGAACGGGGGAGGGGCAGAGAGAGAGGGAGACACAGAATCAGAAACAGGCTCCAGGCCCTGGGCCATCAGCCCAGAGCCCGACGCGGGGCTCGAACCCACGGACCGTGAGATCGTGACCTGGCTGAAGTCGGATGCTTAACCGACTGCGCCACCCAGGCGCCCCAGTACCTGGATTTAAATGTCCTGCTTTGTGTGTGTGTGTGTGTGTGTGTGTGTGTGTTTATTTTTTATATTCTGTAACCCTTTTTCCCCCACTTTTTTTTGTTTAAATATTAAAAAAATTCCTCTTCCCTTCATTTGTAAGTTTGCACAGTGTTCACATTCTTTTAATGGTTACTCTAAAAATTGTTTTAGCCCAGCCCTACCTCCCCCGTCCCCAGAAGAAGAAAAGAAAAAAAAAATTGTTTTAGGAACGATTACCTTATCAAAGTCTAAACGATACCTTTACTCTCATTCCAGAAAAGAGAAAGACCTGAGGACACATTAGTTCTGTTTACTGGACTGATAGTCTTACAATAAATACTGAATAGTTCTCATGCTTCATCTTACATTTCACAGCCCACTCCCTGTTTGCAAGAACCTGCCTAGTATTCATGTGTCCATAGTTCAGAAATATGAGAAGGTTAATGACAAACTGAGGACAGAAGCTGGTCGATAAGTACACCTCTCTTTTGCCCTTCCTGTGGACAATTGTATGTGGCTTCTCTGGAGGCCCTGGTGAGACTGAGCTCCAGCTGTCCACAGAAGTGAACTGCTCGTTAACGAACGTTTTCATTGGCTTTTGCTCCTTTCCTGTTTTGCTTTCCCCAGTCCCCATTCCTCTATCCAGGATTATCACCCTAAATAAATTATATTTATGTTTCTGTCTCAAAATCCACTTTCTGGGGGATCACAGACTAAGACATTACATATTTGAGTTATATATCTTAACTTCATATATTTACCTCTTTGTTTGCTCACAATGGAATATTATTCAGCCATCAAGAGAATGAAATCTTGCCATTTGCGGGGACATGGTTGGATCTAGAATATATTATGCTAAGCGAAATAAATCAATCAGAGAAAGACAGATACCGTGTGATTTCACTCATGTGGAATATAAGAAACAAAACAGATGAACTTGTGGGAAGGCAGCGAGGAAAGAGAAGAGAGGGAGACAAACCACAAGAGACTCTTGACAATGAAGAACAAACTGAGTTGATGGAAGGGAGGTGTGGGGGATGGGCTAGATGGGTGATGGGCTCTAAGGAGGGCATTTGTTGTGATGAGCACTGGGTGTTGTATGTGGGTGATGAATCACTGAATTCAACTTCTGAGACCAATATTGAACTGTATGTTAACTAACTAAAATTTAAATAAAAAAATAATAAACCAAACATTTTGAGCAGAAGATGACATAATTTGGTATTAAATTAAAAAATATCACATTGGCTATGGGCATGTTGGAAGCAGGTCAAGATTGGCAGCAAGGAGGGGCGCCTGGGTGGCGCAGTCGGTTAAGCGTCCGACTTCAGCCAGGTCACGATCTCGCGGTCCGTGAGTTCGAGCCCCGCGTCGGGCTCTGGGCTGATGGCTCAGAGCCTGGAGCCTGTTTCCGATTCTGTGTCTCCCTCTCTCTCTGCCCCTCCCCCGTTCATGCTCTGTCTCTCTCTGTCCCAAAAATAAATAAACGTTGAAAAAAAAAAGTTTAAAAAAAAGATTGGCAGCAAGGAGACCAGTGGAGGTCTTGCAGATGGCCAGGTGAGAGATAAAGGTGATTTGGGTGAGAATGGGTGAGATGGAGGGAAGTAGACTGATTAAAAAAAAATTTTTTTTTATTTTTTTAAAAAAAAATTTTTTTTCAACGTTTATTTATTTTTGGGACAGAGAGAGACAGAGCATGAACGGGGGAGGGGCAGAGAGAGAGGGAGACACAGAATCGGTATCAGGATCCTGGCTAGTTGCTGTCAGCACAGAGCCCGACGTGGGGCTCAAACTCATCAACTGCGAGATCATGACCTGAGCCAAAGCCAGACGCTTAACCGACTGAGCCACCCAGGCACCCTGACAGATGTATTTCTGAGATAGAATTCTCAGGACTTTATATTAGCCTTATAAATGAGTGATAAAGGAAAGGCAGCTTTAAGGATGACTTCTATAATTTGGCTTTAGTAATCCAGTGGAGATCGTGCCATTCACCAAGGAAGGAGAGACTGGTCACTTCCTACTTGGTTTTCTGTCTTTTCTCCATCTTAACCATGCTATGCTCCGTGTTATAAGACTCCTTATTTCCCCAGACTCCTTTGTCGGCTGGGTTTTGGTAGGTTTGGCCAATGGAGGTAGTGGCGGAAGACTGATTAGCAAGAGGAAGGAAGAAGCCAGGGGCATTTGCTCTCATTGTTCATTAGATATCCCCAGCAGAGGCTTTGTCTCTTCTATGGCTCTAGCTTCTGTCAGCCTTCATGGGCCCAACTCTCCCTGTGGTTGGCTTCTGGACTCTGGTGACACCTTCATCTCTCCTTTCCTTCCGGCCCTTTAGGTGGCAAGTCTATGGGTGGCTCCACCATCTTGTTTTCCATTGCTTGTCTCGCCAGTTCCTGGTATTAAATCCTCTCTTCTGGAAAGACCTAAAGTGATTCTGTTTTCCTGACTAGACTTTAACCGATATATCTGGGTTAGGACGAGGTTGGTTGGAAGCAGAGGGAAATACAGTTTCCTGACATTTCCAACCATTTGTGGTATCCTACAGATACCAAACTAGAGGTCAAAGAGTGAGTCTTCCTTGACATCTTCCTTAATGGGAGAGGCCATATTATCATACTGAGAAGTCATACTCACACCTGTCTAGGAACATCAGGAAGACATATAAGGGCCAATACGGGTCTTGGAATCAGACATAGGTTCATTTCCTGTTTCACCACTGACTGGCTATATCAGTTAGAGTGAAACCATGGTGAAAAGATCCTCATGTTCTATCTGTGGCTTAAAATAGAAATATAATGCAGCTCTCCTCCAGCCAAAAAACCAAAACCAACCAACCAACCAAACAAACAAAAAAACACACATGGAGATGTCAAGAAGGTGGCTGCATATGGACCCAGAACCCAGGGAGAGGTGAAAAGATACAAATTTGGGGCTCCTCTGCATGCAGCTGACACTCAGAGCTAGGGACGGATTATGTAACATAGAGAGAGAAGAGGAAGGGTCTAGGGTGGCCCTGGGGATTTTGACATTCAAAATTCAGATGGAAGAACCATCTTTAAAAGGCACCGTGAAAGGGTGAGCCAGGGAGGTAAGAGGCAAGTCAACAGAGTGTTGAGTTGCTGAAAAGAAGAGAGGAATATGGCAGGAAGAAGAGGAAATTCCAAAAGTTTGTAAGAGGTCTAGTAATATGAGATGAGACTATTGACTGTAGATGTCACTGTGGAGCCCGCTGATGCCACAGGGAGGGCTGCTTTATGCGAGGGATGTGGGTTGGAGTGGGCTGAAAGAACATGGAAACAACTCTTCCGTGAATGTTCGCTACAAAGGGACATAGTGTTTCCCAACCTCTTTTTCATTATGGTCCCTTAAGGAGGCTGTTTGGACATTTCCCCCTAATTGTTCCCACCCCCTGGAATTTCAAACCACAGACACACTGTGTAGCTGTTTATGTCCTATATTGTGTGTCAGTGTTGGTGCATAAAATGAGTAAAATTTTTTTACTCCCCTGAAAATCAATTTTATGTGCTATCGTCCCTGTTAAGAATGCATAGTTATAGCATAATAATTTCTTAGCGTCTATAGTAGGGTTCAGCAACTTATTTATTTATTTATTTTGTAAAGGGCTAGATTGTAAATATTTTAGGCTTTGCAGGCCGTATGTGGTCTCTGGTATCCATCACATATTCTTTTCTTTTAACAACTCTTTAAATATTAAAAAAAAAAAAAAGATTCCTAGCTTGCTGGCTATACAAAACCAGGGTGGGCTGGGTTTGACTCACATTCCATAGTTTGCCAACTCTCTGATTTGTCATGATAAAAATGGCCAAATTTCAGAGTTTGAGTAAACAAGTTTTTGCAGATTTCTTGCATGGTATTTTGAAATATATGATTTAGTTATATATTTGAAAGGCTACACAGAGTTCACTCATTCATTTGCCAAATAATGATTGACAACTTCCTGCGGTCAAAAGGTAAGAATAATTTTTATATTAAGGCAAAGTAGCCAACTGAGTAACTATGTATGAAAATGCGTCAAAACAGCCAGGAATGTGCAGAACGTGCGAGGGTGAAAATTGGGGGAAGGCTGGAGTCGCGCAGGGGGGCTAGCCTTGGCCCCGGATCAGAGAGACTGGGTTTGTATCTGCATTGACCTTGGTCTGGTTGCATGACCTTGGACAAGTCACTTGACTTTCTAGAGTCTCAGTGTCCTTAAACGACAAGGCGGGTGTTAATAAGAAAGCACTACAGGGTCCCTGGGAAGATTAGCCTCAGTAGGATCACAAGGTGCCTGACGCCTCGTAGCAGCTCTGTCGCGTTACTTTCCTTTTCTTCTCTCTTGTTCTTTTTTTTTTTTAAGTTACTTATCTATTTTGAGAGACAAAGAGAGAGAGTGTGTGAGTGGAGGAGGGGCAGAGAGAAAGAGGGAGAGAGAGAATCCCAAGCAGGCTCAGGAGACTGGCAGCATGGACCCCGATGGGGGGCTTGAACTCACGAACTGTGAGATCATGACCTGAGCTGAAATCAAGAGTCAGACACTTAATAGACTGAGCCACTCAGGTGCCCCCCCCCCCTTTGCTTTTAACATGACTGAAGAAGTTCTTATGAGTGTTGTGAATTAGGTCCCAAAAGCAAATACATATACCCATTTCAGAGATAAAGACAGTGGTGACAAGCTGTTTCTGTCATGAGGACGCTGATGGAATTCAGGAAGTGTGCACAAAGGACCTGGGGGCACGCTTGTGCAGTGACTGTTTTCTGGGGTGCAGGGATTGGGAGCCAGTGACACAGACAGGTGGGGTAGAGACACGCAGAGCCCCAAAGCGGGAGTTGAGCTGCACAGGGGCAGATGGAGAATCTTTCCATGCTGTGGAAGAGCTCAATGGGTCCACAAGAAGTCTGTTTTTCACAGAAGTCAAACAATTGCAAACGATTCCCAAGCCAAGTTATGGCCTCCACTCCTGGCTTCCCTGGTGTCCTATGGGGCGGGAGTATATGCCCCACATATGGACTGACTGCAGACACCAGTTGATTAGCTGGGTTGTTACAGTGAGGCTGGAACTTTCCAGCCGCGGGGCTGGCTTCAGTAGTCAGCGTGTGAACTGATGTGAACCTTTAGAATTGACTTCTCCTCCTCCTTTGGGGTCCCAGTTTATCCCTGTGGTTTCTCTCTTGCTTTGCTGGCAAAATCGCAATGTGTTCATGTTAATTGGATTTGTCTGGCTGAAGCTGTCTTCTGATGTCGTTACGAATGTGACATGACAATTATTATTTACAAGAATTTCGAACAAAACATACCGCTTATAAATAAATGTAAAGTTAATGTGGTGTGGAAATGACAGAAATTTAAAATGCAAGACACGAATGTCCGTCGGCCATTTTGCCCATACGCGTGGTTTTGGATGCACTGAACGGTTACATGTTCTGCCCCAAACATGCTAGCTTTTCGCAGACAGTTGAGTAGCTCTCATGTTTAAAAGAGGTTGTGTTCATTTACCTTGAGATTTTGCAGAAGGAAAAACTGATGGGCTGATTTTTCAGGCCCCCCCCACCCCAGACCAGCGCTGTTCAAAGTGTGGTCTGAGGACCACACTAGTCGGCCTGCTGTTGGTGACCAGCCCGTTAGCAGGAGAGGAAGGAAATACAGAGGACACATTTAGAATTTTGATAGCAACCTGATGTTGCTGCCACCCAAGCGATGATCAACGGCTTTGTCTTTGAACAGAACCTAGACCAGTTCTGTGGTGGCCTCACGGTGAGTCTCGGGTGGTCACTTTGAGCTGCAAAGTAGTCATGCCCAGAAGGGCCACATAAATGAACAACTTGAACCTGTTGAAATTGCTTGAAACCTCCTTCTTCCATTTATGTCAACATACCTCCGTGGGACTGGTTTATCTACCACGAGTCTGTGAATGTTATTAAAACGAGACACAGAAATAATTTAGAGTTACTCTATTCCTTGTGAATCGCTTTGTCAACCTGATTTAGGGTAGCAAATCCATTTGTTATGTTAAAGTCTTTAAATGGCGCTGTACACGGTGTTTGCCCAAAATGTGCGCGTAGACGTTTAAGGTGGGGAACTGCTAACTCATAATTTTTGGTTTAGTTATGAGCATGGGGTGACAAAGTTACGACTGTAATAATGATTCTCTACGTTTGTTGCCTCTGTGCACCCTTCCAATGAACACGACACGCAGATGTTTTCTTTCCCTTCTCTTATTTGTTCTGATTATATTTATCAATGAATTGACATATTTGTGGATATGTAATGTTGTACCCACTGAATCTAATAAAACATTTGGACTTATATTTGTATACAAGTGTCAGTTTTTTCCAAATGTCATTTTTCTAGCAATTCGTTTTTATTATATTTTATAAAACTGTAAGTCTGTAGTGGGCTGGAAATGAAAGAAAAGTGGTTTTTTTTTTTTTCCCACCACACAGACAGAGAAACAATTCTATAGGAGTATTTCTTCAATGAGATCCATGGAGCACATACATCCAAATCACTTTGGGAGTGTTAATGCAGACTCCCTGAAGCAGACTGTCTGGGGTCAGGCTCTCCAGGGTATTCTGAGTCTTCCTTGAATTTGGGAAAGACCTGACTATAACGTGACTATTTACTATGTGATATGCACTGCACCAGACGCTTTCATTTCTTAGGATTCTAGAGGGCTGGCATACAAAGGGAAGCAGAATTGTCTTGGAAATCCTGCATCATAAGGTCATTTTCAAACTCTAGACAAGAACAGAATGTTGGGTGGTACCCAGGGAAACATCATCCCAAACCATAGTCTTTTGGTTTTATTTTGGTGACTGCATCCTAAATGCTCACCATGATGGACTGTTGGCAGGTTAATTGCCAAGTAGAGAGGAGTGCACATGGCCAAAGCATTTATTAATGATTGGCTGTTTGCCTTGACAATATCAATGACTGAATCAAGTCAACTTTGCGAATCTCTTGTAGCTTTTTTTTGACAGTCAACTGTTGAGGGATAAGGAAATATATTTCAAACCAAATTTAGTCACCCCTTCTCCTCAAGTCACCCCATCCAACTTGATCCTCTGCTCAATTTCCTCACTTTTATAAGGAAAAAAACCATCTCTCCATACCTGGATTAGTGTAGTAGCCTTCGTGCTCAGGAGTTGTCAGGATTTTATTTTAAGAGGGAACCTAAAAGTATATCCCATGGCTTGATGTCCCATGGCTGTCTCCTAGTGGCAATCTTGAGGGCGTTACTTTCACTAACTTGTATCCCCTAAATGGTTCTGATTCCATAACATGCGCATGAGAACTGAGTATTTTGCTTAACATTTGGGGGGGAGGTGGAGAAAAGCATTCTGAATTTGGAGTCAAAATTAGAAAAGGCTCATCCGATTTAAGATTATAAAGTAATTCACCCATGTTTCCTTGAAGTATATTTGTATCATATTATTATTATTACTCTTTCTTTTTCTTCTTTCTTTCTTCTTTCTTTCTTTCTTTCTTTCTTTCTTTCTTTCTTTCTTTCTTTCTTTCTTCCCTTCTTTCTTTTTAGAGAGAGAGCGAGCAAGCAGGGAAGAGTGGCAGAAGAAGGGAGAGAGAGAATCTTAAGCAGGCTCCATGCTCAGCTCAGAGTCCTACAGGGAACTTGATCCCAAAACCCTGGGATCATGACCTGAGCTGAAATCAAGAGTTGGATGCTTAACCCAGGTGCCCCTCATCTGGTTTTTTATAATCTTGAGTAAAGTAGTCTAGAGTTAATCTTTAAGTTTTATCTCTTTCCCTATTTACACTTAGGATTTCTTCTTCATGTTTGTTTTTTTTTTTTTTGTAAAAACATTTTTATAATAAAGTTTCTTAAAAAGCATTTTATAAATTTTTTCAGGAAAAATAATGATCTACATTCTCTCTTCAGGGAATGTAGTTCATACATCATCGAGGCCTCGCATGTTCTGATAGTCAAGTCTTTCGTTGCCCGATTTGCCTTTGCCCAGGGGACTTCCAGGGGTGGGTATGACAATAGGAGGGGCCTACCAGGGCCTTCAAATTTACAGCCCAGAAGCTTCCATTCTTGCCTGGGTCTAGGTAGCACTGCTGTTATTTATACACCCAAAGAGTTGGCATTAAAAAGACTGACAATGCCAAGTATGGGTGAGAAATAGGGCTTCTGGAACTCTTAAATACCACTGGTAATAAATTGTGTATCAATTAATATAAGCACCAGAAAATTGTTTCGCAGCCTGCTGGGGCCTGTGACAGGAAGTTCACCATAGGTATGCACCCAACGAAAGCGTGAACATACGTCTCCGGAGAATTAGTGCAAGGATATCAGAAAAGTGTTACCTGTACTGGCTCCAGACTGCAAAGTCAACAACCTGTAGACACTAGAATAAATACATAGCTTATGGTGGATCCATTCCTTCAGTGGAATACTACACAGAAATGAAAATAATCTAATGCAACGATGTGGCTAAATCTCACAATGTTGAGCCAAAGAAGCCAGACCTAAACGAATACATGACTTACAATTCCATTTACGTAAATTCAAACACAGGCAAAGTAACATCTGGGGACAGAAGTCATGATATTGGTTGCTTTGGAGGGGGAAGGAGGGGCTTCTTACGTGAGGGTGGCTTCTGGCTGGTAATGTATTTCTGAATCTGGGTGGTTGATAGATGGGTGTATTTTTTTGAGATGAGCTAGCAACCTACAAGTGGATAATTCTGAACTCCTCTCTCTATAGGCTATAGTTCAATTCAGGAGATAATTTAGGGGCGCCTGGGTGGCTCAGTCGGTTGAGCGTCCGACTTTGGCTCAGGTCATGACCTCACGGTCCATGAGTTCGAACGCTACCGCGGGCTCCTCCTGGGTGTGGGAGGGCCATGCCACATAGGCTAAGAGGGCCGGGCCTTGATGGGGTGACCTGGTTGGAAATTGGACGCACCTGCAGACCAAGTACGAGCCTTCATCCCAGGAAGAGCAACAAAGTCCGAATGGCGGTGGCTGGGTCCGTTTCGGGAGGTGAACGCTCACCAGGAAGTGGGAGATGAAAATAGCCAAAAGGGAACTAGCAGAGCAGGCGCGGAGCTGGGGTCAAGGATCGAGGAGCAGCATGAGGTGGGGGGCCGTCTCCTTGGAGCTGTGTGGGCTGCTTAATGGGGAGAAGCTGGAGAGAAGGGGCAGAGCACCAGCACCTGATCTAATGATACCTTTCACATTTTAATCCTGCAAACGGTATTTGTTCCAAGCTCAGGCTTCAAAATGGATAAAAACAAGTGCATACGCATCGCAGCGTGCACATTATCCACTGAATAGAACACCTGGAGGTTAGCTGTCTTCTCTAGGGAATGAGCATAAAGCTTTCCTGGCGAAGGTGCTTAGACCGCCGCTCCCCACCGTGCAGTTAGAGCTTAAAATAGCACGACGGACTGTTGGGGGGCGGAGGGGGTTGGTACTGAAGTTTGTTTGTCTTTGAATTATCGTTAGGGCCACAGTACAACGCAAGGAGAGAATGTTTTGCCAGAGCCAGGAAGTCATACAATATTTTTATTCCAGAACACTTCAGTTGGTGCTCAAATGTCAATTAAATCAGCAGATGGTTAGCGACTCCTCTGTACAAGTTCAGTGGTATAGTTCCAGAATTCAAAAGACCCACACGCTGTGTGTGTACATATTTCATTTCTTCATTTCGAGCTGGGAGACCTGTCTTTCAAGTCAATTTTATTGTCAATCTGCTTGGCAATGAAAGAGCTATGGGCTCTTCATTCTATTGAATATTGTATGAAGTCGCTGCTATGATTTCATACAGCGTCTCCTGTTTTCTTCCGGATTGTGACCTCGGCTTTTCAAGTGGATGGATGATGTACTTGTCAGCAGTGTTGCAAATGAGCGAAGTGAAACTAGAAAATGCATCCGGGGTCGCCCAGGTGGGCAATTGCAGAGCAAGAGCTGGCATGGGGACATTCTTGTGGCAGCCACTGAGGGCTTCGTCACTGCGTGGGACCCACGTGGGGTCTTGCTCAGACATGCTTGTTCACGGCTTAAATCATCCAGTCGCAGAACCCCATCTAACAATCACTTGGCACGTCAGCTATGGGCAGGACACGCGAACCGAAGCCAGAGGGTCTTATTTCTTGGTGTGTCGACCTAACCTGGAGCTAGAAGAAAGCAGTAGAAGGCCTCATCTCCGACAGAGGCAGGGCAGGGCAGGCCAACAAATTGCGATAGGGAAACAAGGGGCGATGGTGTCGTCCAGTTCTCTTTTGTATTTACTCTTCACAAATGCAAAGTATGAATCCCAGGTTTGTTTTTGGTCCATTGGAGAACGCAACTATCAGCTTCGGGCCCTGACATCATAATTTCGTTCTAAGCCATCCTGTCTATTCTCAGGCGTTTCCTGGCCGCGTGTGTATACCCCCTTGTCAGTTCCATAAATCATGATAGGTGAGCAAATCTTTCTCTTGACCTTTTGGAAAGATAACATGACCAATAGTTTCTGAACATACTTTTGCCAGGCTTGCTTTGGGGAGATAAATGTGGCCTGTCTCGTCCGTGCATCACTAAACAGCAGCATGATTTATGAGGAGGAGTGGGGCTTGTTCACTGTGGTTTACCCAAAGACTTCGCAAATGCCTTCTTTTTGGAAGAACCGTGGTGGGTTGTAAGAAGACACAGTAAGGATTTCCGAGAAAGACTTTGACCGTGAGGATTTCTGCAGTGGTTTCTACCCACCAAAGCGAGGCAGCACGTAGAAGTCGTCATATAGTCACTTGAATCATCTAGACACTCTTTTTGAGAGACGTGGGCCTTGGCTCTATACTTTTTCTGTACATTTACACAGACTGTGCCAAAAAGGTCTTCAGCGAGAAGCTTCCTTCCAGCTCCCAGTTACAGATGTGCAATCCACCTACAGAATGCAGGGAATTTAACTGAGACGCAGAGGAGAAATGGAGTCGGCGTGGCCCGTGGGGAGAGCCCTTTACTACAGCATAAGCATGATCTGGTCCCCCCAGAGAAAGGACAAAGAGAAACTCTTTGTGTCTCATGTGTCGTGGGCGAGACACATGCTGTGGAGTTAAGCAGGGGTTGGGTTTTGATCCCTATTTGTCAACGTGGTGAAGTTGGGCACCCCTAGGTACCTAGCTTAGGTTCATCTGTCTCACTCCCTTGTCAAATGAGGATAATGTGTACCTCAGACTGTTGTAAGCATTAAAATAGACATTATCCCGGCATCCGATGGAAGCGTGTTTTCCTCCCCGGCATGAAGAATTGGAATGATCAGTCCTACCCCTATTTATAGCACATGATTATCCTTACTCCCTGTGCTGTGTCTCTGTTATTATTTTATTTGTTGCCTCTCCCACGTTCCATTCCTAATCCTGTTTCTTATTCCCAGCAGGCACTCCAGGGGAAGATCGGAGGGGTCTACACCATGCTGTTCAAATCATCGGACCCACTGCCTTCTGCCCATGAGCAAAGAGCTGCGTTTCAGCTCCCAGGGCTGTCTTTTTAGTTTAGTTCACCCTCCAGAATATATAGAAGGCTCGGATGACGTACTTCAGTTGGCAGAATGAGGTTGGGACTTTGTTTTAGGATCGATCAATCAATTAATCAATCATCAGTCAACACACACACACACACACACACACATGCTTTTCTTTCCCTTTTTCTTTTCAGGGGACTTCACAGGATTCTGTTTTCTGTTTGGGGTAAATATTCACTTACATTTTTCATGTAAATTTGCAGTTTATTTTATCTGATGTTTATTTTATTTTATTTTTGGGAGAGAGAGAGAGAGAGAGAGAATGAGTGGGGAAAGGGCAGAGAGAGGATCCGAAGCAGGCTCCACACGTAGGCAAGCAGGCACATCCCAAGCAGGCTCCAGTGTGCCCAACATAGGACTTGAAGTCACGAACTGTGAGATCACGGTCTAAGCCGAAATCCAGAACCAGATGCTTAACTGACTGAGCCACGCAGGCTCTCCTGAAGTAGTTTTAATAGTGCCCACTTTTTTTCTTTTTGCTGTTGGAATAATGGGCGCCCTCTGACTTTGGTCTTCACCTTTTGTCAGGAGTCGGATTTAATACCCATGGTCCCGTTCTAAGTCTGAGCAGATTCTGCCTGAATTCCCTTTGGAAGAGGATGTGAATAATTCCTAGCTCCAGTCCATGCTGGGTCTCTTGGCAGGGGAAAATGGAGTCATTATTTATTTATTTGTTTATAAATTTTTTTTTTTTTTAGCGTTTATTCATTTTTGAGTGAGAGAGAGAGAGAGAGAGGGAGCATGAACAGGGAAGAGGCAGAGGGAGAGGGAGACACAATCCAAAGCAGGCTCCAGGCTCTGAGCTGTCAGCACAGAGCCCGACGCGGGGCTCGAACCCACGAACTGCGTGATCATGACCTGAGTCGAAGTCAGACGCTTAACCGACTGAGCCACTCAGGCGCCCCTTTTATTTATTTTTTTAAATCCCCACTGTCTTCTTTCTTCTCAAACAAATCGAGTCCGTGACAATCCGTCCTCTCTATTACCTACTGCTGCTAGAGCATTTGGACTTTCCTGCTTGGGGTTCTCATTTCAGCGGACTGTCAGTACCCCTCTTTTTGAAAGGTTGTTTCCTCGGGTTTGCAGAATGCAATTCGGTGCAGAAAGAAGGAGAGAGGGAGGCGGGAGTTGTGAGGGCGGGTGGTGCAGCCCCTGACGCCTCGCCCCCAGCCGGACCAGCTGCAGAGATTATCTTTTTAAAAAATTATTTGTTTGTTTGTTTATCTAGGGGCAGAGAGAGAGGGAGAGAGAAGAATCCCAAGCAGGCCCTGCACTGCCAGCGCAGAGCCTGACGCGGGGCTTGAACTCACGAACCGTGAGATCATGATCTGAGCCAAAATCAAGAGTCGGATGCTCACCACCCAGGTGCCCCAGCAGAAGTTTTCTTTGGCCAACCTTGAGGGGATTAAGAAAGCATCACAGTTTTGTTTCATTTTAATTCATAGACGGTACCCTGTCAAATGACCCACTTGGGGGCACCTGGGTGGCTCTGTTGGTTAAGCATCCCACTGGGACTCGGGTCATGATCTCACGGCTCGTGGGTTCCAGCTCCACACAGGGCCCGCTGCTGTCAGCCTAGAGCCTGCTTCGGATCCTCTGTCCCCCTCTGTCTCCGCCCCTGCCCCGCTCATAGGCGTGTTGTCTCTTTCTCTCTCTCTCTCTCTCTCTCCAAAATAAATAAAAATATTAAAAAAAAATTAAAATGAACGTTCATGCCTTTACTTCTGTTTACTTTGATGTCGATATCGCCATCGGGGGCTCTTTTTGTCTTTATTATTTTGTTTTTCTGGCCCACGGCTTAACTTTTAACTTCTATGTACCATTTTATTTTAGGAGTTGCCATAGGCAAGATATAGTTGGGTTTCCTTTTAACCCAATGGGAGAATTGCCCCCTTTCAATAGGGATATTTAACTCATGGCCATTTGTGTGAACGAAATGGAAACATGTAGCCCCTTGTCAATTTTATCGTCCGTTTGCCTGTCTACGTGTTTTCTTTCCTTATTGTCCAGCCACTTGCTAAGTGCATGGAATGCTTTCCATTTTGATCGCACTGTGCAACCTTTCTGGACATTCATCTCTGTTTCCCTAGTGTTTAAACTTGAGATCAATTCAATGAGGACAGGTTGTCGTTATGTCCTTTTAGTATTAAAATTGCTTGCATTTACCCCTGCTCGCCGTACCGTTTCCTGATCTCTGATACATCGATTTGCAATTATAAATCTGGAGTACTATTACTGTTGAATAATTTTCGTGACATTACATATCAGTAAGTTTAGAAGATTTTTTTTAATGTTTATTTATTTATTTTGAGAGAGAGAGAGCACAAGGGAGGGAGGGACAGAGAGAGAGAGAGAGGAAGAGAGAGTCCCAAGCAGGCTCTGGCTGTCAGCACAAAGCCTGACGTGGAGCTCGATCCCACAAACCATGAGATCATGACCCGAGCCAAAATCAAGAGTCAGCTCTTGATTAACCAACTGAGCCACCCAGACTCCCCACATTGTCAGTAGTTTTGATCCTGCTTCTTATGAACATCAAACCAGAACTCCATTCTGATTTTGTGCTTTTAGTTTCCTGCATCATTTTCTCAGTGGTTTCCTCACTTATCCTAGCGAGCTTGTAATCTCAGTCCATATTTTAGTCTGTTCGTTTCTTATTTATTTTTCACTTAAAAAATGGAGTTGATACATTCTTGCATTTTAGTGAGAGCACAAATTAGATCCATTATAAAAATTTCTTTTGTGTTTTATAATAGCTTCTTTCAAGTGCTTGCTATTTCTTTGAATCATGTAGGTCAAAGGGGGAAAAGGTGAATGAAAGAAGGCTTTAGGTGTCTGATGTGAGCAACTGGGTGAATGACGACACCATTTGAACATTCCACGCTGGATATGTTAAGTTTGAGATGTCTCTTGGATAATCTTCTGGTGATATATGAAGTATGAAACTCACGAGAGAGCTTGAGGGTGGAGAAGTGAATGTGGTGATTATCTGTATACGGGTCCTACTGAAAACTTTAGGACCCTTGAGTTTACAAGAGAAAAGACCCAGTCCCGAGAAACGCCAACACTGACATTTTGGGGAGAGGAGGAAGAGTGTGCCCAGAAGCAGAGAAGGGGTCGATTATGTAGGGGGAAAAATAGGATATCACATGTGACCGCATCCAGGATGGGAAAGGGGTGGAAGCCACTCTTACTGGTTTAGTTGTGGCGTTAAATGAGCCATGTAGAGAATCCGGATCTTCCGGAGTAGGTCCAATTCACCCAGCCAAATATAAAATGCATTCTAACTGGATGGGATAGAGCGAACGGCCGTCCAGTGAACACTGGAATATGAGGGGAAAATGAACCTGTCTCCTCTCTAGCATCCCTCATTCACCCTGTGAGAAGAGGCTGCCTGATGGCATTAGACCAGACGGTGGGACAGCCGTGCTATGTGTTTGGGAGACTTGGCGGTGTGTGGAAACGTCTGGTTCTGGAGCACCGCATGGCTCACCCATTCCAGCTCATTTGAGTAGACCAGGAAGTTATTGAAAACTCAGAGACTCAGGTTTGGAGTCTCTGCGGTCAGGAAAACCCCCCAAATTATATCCCCCAGGACTCCTCACAGAGACGGTCCCACGATGGCCGGACACGCCTCGCCCCTGTTCCCCGGTTCGCACCAAAAACTGTGACCGGGGACACCGCTGTGAAGTCCTCTGACATTCCAGATTCTGAAGCTCGATATTTCTCTTCCCGGCTCCCTCTCCCTTTCCAATAAAACGGATTCTGGGCTGCATCCTTCCTTGTCTCGTGTTTGTCGTTGAAATCTCTGGAGGTGGGTCGGGTTCACTTCCTTGAGCCCTAATTGCGGAGGAGGCCGGGCTCCCCGGTTTCTGTCTCGCACCGATAGGTCCCACCACGTGGCACATTCCCCAAAGTATAGGAAAAGGATTCAAACGATGCCACAAAGGCACAAATGAGACCAACCGCGGAAGCCTAGCGGATCCCAGTCGTGTCGTCTTAAAAGCCTCAGAAATGAGGAAACAGAAAATAAGTCCTGACACAGCGTCGCAATCATTCTGTTGTCTTCCCTCATGGCATTTCGAACACCCGCCGTCTTAAAAAGAAACGAAGAAGCAAGAAAAAAGAAAATCTGATTTCTCAAAGTTCATTTTGAAACATGAGAATAACTAGTAAGTAAGCAAGCTCCTTACGTTTTCTAACTTGCTCTCCCTGTCTTTTATTCTCTCTATTTAATTCTCTCAGACGTCACTGTCTGGAATAGACTATGAGGCCGTAGTTGGAATGGTTTGATTTTCCGGGGAGCTGTCCTGTGAAGCAGGGAGGGTATTGGCTTTGAGTGGGGGGGGGGGGCGCAGGTGAATGCCGTGCTCCACACTGTGTGATGTTTCCAAGCTCCATGATATGCAAATATAGGTTATGCTGTATGAGGGCTGTATGTTCCGCAGAAGGGTGAGAGGCGAGCAATGCCATGGCTTCCAGAATGGGTAAGCATTTCTTGAACTATAAATAGGTGTTGCATAAAGGAGCTTTGTGATGGAGGAAAATTGGAAAATGCTGGCTTAAAGTAAAACAAGGCTATTACAGTACCAGTGACTGTATCTTCTTGAAAACAAATTTTTTTTTCCATTTATTTGTTTTTGATAGAGAGAGACAGAGCATGAGTGGGGGAGGGGCAGAGAGAGAGGGAGACACAGAATCCGAAGTGGGCTCCGGGCTTCGAGCTGCCGGCACAGAGCCCGACATGGGGCTCGAACTCACAAACCGAGAGATCATGACCGGAGCCGAAGTCGGACGCTTAACCGACTGAGCCACCCAGGCGCCCCAACCATGGACCATATTTTCTTGTGCTGCACTTTTTTTAACTGGAGGAAACAGCTCCTCCTTTCTTTCTTTCTTTTTTTCTTTTTTTTTTTAAGTTTATCTATCTATTTTGAGAGAGAGAGAGAGACCGAGCAAGCAAGAGAGGGGCAGAGAGAGAGAGAGAGAGAGAATTCCAATCAGACTCTGCACTGTCAGTGGTCAGAGCCCAATGTGGGTCTGGAACTCACAAACCATGAGTTCGTGACCTGAGCTAAAATCAAGAGTCGGACGCTTAACTGACTGAGCCACGCAGGTACCCCTCTATGCTGTACCTTTTTTCCCCCCATAATGTGGTCGTTCCATCACTGGGGGCCTATACCTCTCTCTCCCCTTCTCCATTTTGCCCATCCCCCCCCCTCCCTTCTGGAAATAATCAGTTTATACATTTGTTTTGTCTTTAATCTCCACACATGAGTGAAATCATATGGTATCTTTGCCTTTTTCAGTCTGATTTATTTTACTTAACATAATACCCTCTAGGTCCATGCATGTTGTCACAAATGGCAAGATTTCATCCCTTTTTATGGCTACATAATAGACCATTATTTATAGACAGATGGCAGCTATGTTGGTGATAAGCACAGCATAACATATAGAAAGGTTGAATCATTATGTCGGACACCAGAAACTAATATGTGTATTAACTATACTCAAAGAATAGGGGCGCCTCTGTGGCTCAGTCCTTTAAGCGTCTGACTTGGGCTCAGGTCACGATCTCCTGGTTCGGGAGTTTGAGCCCCGGGTCGGGCTCTGTGCTGACAGCTTGAAGCCTGGAGCCTCCGGATTCTGTGTCTCCCCCTCTCTCTGGGCTCGGGCTCTGTCTCTCTCTCTCTCTCTCAAAAATAAATAAGCATTAAACAATTTTTAATTAATGTAACTTTTCTGTCATGAAAAAGCAATCCACTTTTATTGGGATTGCATAATTGGGATTTACGTAAATAGAAGGCTGATCCAAAGCATCCACAACCTTACCATTTGCAGACCACTGGTAACGCTTGGATGCATTTTCTTCCAGAACTTTAAAAAATGCACATATATATTTATAATTGCCAAAGTATGGGATTATGCCTTTATTTATTTTGTGCCCTGATTTTTTTTCACTGAATAATACATGATAACAGACTTTCGTTTCCAAAACACACACCTACAGGGTTATTTTTAATGTAATGTGGGTGTATTGTAATTTATGTAATCAGCTTCTTAGTGTTGGACATTTAAGTTTGTCTACAGTATCACTATGGAAGCCTTACGTTATTAAAAATAATGCTGTGATGAATATTCCTCTGTCTACCTCTTTATAGTCTCCCTTAATACATCTTAGGGAAGTTAATTGAACTCTCTCATGCTTCAGGTTTCTCATCTGGAGGATGGGACTTTCAATAGCATCTGTCTCATGGGGATGTTATAAGGATTATCATAAATCTTCTATGTTACGTTTAGATCATCGCCTGTGATTTATCACCCAAGAGGTGTTGGCAGTTATGACTGTACTGCCCTTCTCTATAACCTGTAATCTGACCCAGCCGTACTCATTATTGCCTGTATTCCTCTGGTTTTTCAGATGCTGGTCAGGGCTTCCCCAGCAGTCATCTTCCATGATAAACATGGAAGTCCAAGTGGTAAGTCCAAGTACATCCAAGGTCTCCAGGAGCCTTAGGAGGAGGATCTGGGGGTTGTAATTGTCTTGGAGTGTACCTTGCACCCCCACGCGAGTCAGCAAGGGCTGACCCAACAGGAGAACACCCCAATTAGTCTTTGACCCAACAACCTACAGGTTTCTGAACAAGATACCCTGCTAAGGGTGAGCATTGGTGGGTGCCCTGCCTGCTTTAGCCTTTCCATCTTTATAAAAGAAGGAAGATGGTAGGTTTGTAAAATACTTACCTCCATTGGTGCACATCGCTTTTTTTAAAAAATTTTTTTTTTAACATTTATTTATTTTTGAGACAGAGACAGAGCATGAACGGGGGAGGGTCAGAGAGAGGGAGACACAGAATCCGAAACAGGCTCCAGGCTCTGAGCTGTCAGCACAGAGCCCGACGCGGGGCTTGAACTCACGGACCGCGAGATCATGACCTGAGCCGAAGTCGGCCGCTTAACCAACTGAGCCACCCAGGCGCCCCAGTGCACATCGCTTTTTATTACCGCAATTGAAAAACAGTTGGGGTATGGGGTATGGGGACTGTTTTACCCTTAAATCCCAGAACTTTCCTGTGTTTGGTCTGGAACCTTTTCCTGTGAACTATCAGAGTGGTGTCTGGGAGGTCATAGCAATTCTGATTCTGGTTAGATTTGCTCTGTTGGAAACAAGTTGGAGGCGAGGGCCCAGGCTGGCTCTAGAAGCTGCTGTTGAGGGTGGGAAAGACTCTTATCCACAGTCCTGGGTAGACTTGTCGGAAGTTTGGTGCTTTGATGGCTCCTCCAGTGTCCCAGAGGTGTCTGATGACCCTCTTCCCACCCCTGAGGGGCGTTAGTTTTCCTCGGGCCCTCAGATTCTTTCTGTAGATTTAGTTTCACCATATGGAGATATTTGGATGGCTCTTTGAGTCTTTGAAAGACTTGGCTCTAAACCACTTCAATACCAGTCTGTTCTGTCTGGACCTGACTTTTCAAGCTACTGTCCACCAACCCCAAATGGCTCATGGTAAGTCCCTCCTGTGGGAACAAAGGACCTTCCTCCTTCCTGCCCATGTGTGGGGGTCATCCTGGCCCTGCTCCTTGTCGCCAGGAACTCTGTTCTGTGCATGTACACTTAGCAGTAGAAACAGAACAGTCTTAGCCAATGGCTCAAGTCTCCTTGGATGCTGCTTCTCATTCCGCTTCTGTGTGTATGGTGGCTTTGTGCCTTTCTCCCACTGTAGACTGGGTCAGATGCCCACACATGAGCCAATAATTGTTGGCTGGGGGGCCAACAGTAACAAACATGGCAAGATTCTGGGGAATGATGTATGATGGGGAATGGCGAATGGGATTAGAGGGGGAGTTCCATGAAGAACAGTTCCTTGGAAGATCATCCCTTATTGACCACCATAGTGGGGATAATTTGGTAGGCAGACGAACAGATTTTGGGTATCAGTCAGCAGCTTTTGCTTCAGTAACAACCAACACAATTCTCAACAGAATAAAACCGAACACTTGTCTCCTTCTGACATTAAATGATGGCTGTGAGTTGGCTGTGATTCTAGCGCGCTCTCCCGGGCTCTAGACATCTTCTTATTCCAAGGCTCAGGCTAAAGAGCAGCCTTTCTGTTTCACACTGTTCTCATGGAAGGAGGCAAGGACGCAGGAGGCCAAAATGAACAGAGCAGGCACAGTTAACATTTCTGCTCACGAGGGGCAACCATCATATTTGTGCACATTCTACTGATTGACGGCAGCCATGTGGCCAGCCCGTCAGTGGGGTAGCTTGGGACACACTCATAGTCAAGGGGCAAAGGCTGTGGGTGAAAGATCCTCATCGCTCATTGTGGGGGAAGGGCAGGTGCTGAGGGTGAACGGGAGTGAGGGCAGGACAACACGTGCAGACTCCTCTTTTAAGGAACTTGGCATTTAAGGAAATGGACGTGTAGTACATTGTGAGGGTGAGTGGTGGGCCAAGTTTTTTTGTTTTGTTTTTTAATGGAAGAGATTTTTCTACATAGAGGTAAAAGGGAAAGCATAGGGAGAATATGATATAATAATTTAATACTTTTAGCCTACATTCTCTGAAAGGCTACTGTGTGTGGTCACTTTATGTTTGTCATCTTATTAGTCTTCAACAGCTTTCATGAAGCAGGTGCTATTACCTTTGTTTTACCAGTGAGGACAGTGAGGCCGATGTTATATAACTTGCTTAGACACAAAGCAAGCAGAATTGGTATTTCAGCCTATTAGATGGACTGTAAAATCTTGCCTTGTTTTTTTTTTTAATGTTAATTTATTTTTGAGAGAGGGAGAGAGAGAACATGAGCAGGGGAGGGGCAGAGAGAGAGGGAGACACAGAATCCAAAGCGGGCTCCAGGCTCGGAGCTATCAGCACAGAGCCCGATGCAGGACTCGAACCCACGAACGGTGAGATCACGACCTGAGCTGAAGTTGGACGCTCAACCGACTGAGCTACCCAGGTGCCCCTCTTGGCTTGTTTTTTATTTGCTAAGTGAAGATGATAGAAACGTGTCCTTCTCCCCACCTCTGTCCCCATCCAGGAAATCCGATATGCATGTAGGTAGTACTTTGCATGTCTTGGAGCAGATGGCAAATGTTTGAGGTCATCGAGAGGCACAGGGTGAGATCATCCTGCTCACATGGACATTTTGCCCTCTTAACTGACTCCAGGTGTGCTATAAGCAGTGGGCAGCTTCACAGCGAATGCACGGGTCTTGGGTAAGGCTTTCTGCCTCTCTGCTAGATGTGGCCAGGTCAGCCAGAACTCTTGGCAATTGTATCCAGATGTTGCCTTTAACTGGAAAAGGAAGAGTCTACCTCAGCCTCCCTCTGGGTCCAACAGAAGAAGTTTTAGATTTAGTGTACTTCTTGGTGGATTTGCTTGACACATTGCTTTTTATTTAAGGCCAAATGTTCTGAAAACAGAGCCTGCATTGTATTTGCCAAACATGCATAAGAACACAAACAAAACTCGTGTTTGCAAGCCCCAAATAAGTACTTCTTATGCCTTAAGTGCCATTTGGAAACCATCCAGTGCCACAGCATGTAAGCTTTGTGAACAATTCTCCATAATTGTTTATGCAAAGGGTGTATATTCACAATTGCATGAATGTCCTTAATTGCCTTTGATTACATGGCACACTGTGTTCTACCCTCTTGAAATGAGCGTCCTTTATACACCAATGGCTTCCTCATTTTGATATAGGTTCCTGTGGAGTGGGATTTTGTACAATGGAATTTTCTAATTGGAGCTGGGGCAAAAGAAGAGGGAGGAGAAATGGAAGGGGACACCAAATTCTGAACAAATAAAAGAAAAACTCCAGTGTAAATTGTTAACCCCACCGCTCTTCTCCCAAACAGCTCTGCAGGTGGGATAGAATTGGCACCTTGGGCAAGTTCCCTCTGAGTGGTGGAGTTATATGGCTTTCAACAGCACTGGGTGCTTCTTGGAGTCTTGTTGAGTAAATGTGAAGGGCCAACTGTGGGCAAGACAGAAGGTCATGTTGGGGAAGCGCATTTCATAATCTCCATTCATCTCCACGGTCGCTAATATTCATCCTCACCATCCATGGTGGGGATGAGGTGAACCAGACTTACGAGGAACCCTTGTCATCGGATATGGTGGTTGTCCGTATGAGACTGTTTGGATGGGGGCTGGAGAGAATCTCCAGGATCACACAAGTGTTACCCCACGCTAGATGATAAGAGCAATGGGTTGGCTGCTGGCAATTTGTGGTCCTTATCAGAAGGCAGTGGCAAAGACAACAACTTAGTATCTTTACTCAAAGCTCAATGCTGGTGTTACAAGGCTGAGCTGATCCAGGCCCAAGATGTGGCTTGCAAATTCTCCATTGTACCCTCTCTATGGCAGCAGGGTTGTCTTCCTCCTCCTTTCCCCAGGGCTTAATATCATCTCTTAGACAGGGAAAGTTGCTCTATAAGAACACAACTCTACTTTCATGATCTGTGCTCTGGCCATGCTTTTTTGGTTAGTATTTGAGTGTTTGTGGCTTTGGTTTGGGTTCTGCATTGGATAAATCCAATCCAGCAATTTGGATTTGGAGGATGAAGCAGTTCAGTGGGTGGGAGTGGAGAGCAGAGATATATGTCATGGTAATAAAGTACCATTTATTGAGCGGTGCACACAAGTAGCCAAACACAGCATTAGGGGCTTCTGAAACACTTTCTCCTCCAATGGATATGCAAGGCACATCTTACGGCATTGTAACCAATGGACAGACTATGGGTCTGAAAGTATCCATAATTTTGCAGACCTTGGAATGCAAGTGTATATACTTGACTCCAGAAGATGTGATTTTTCTTTTTTTTTTTTCAACGTTTATTTATTTTTTTGGGACAGAGAGAGACAGAGCATGAACGGGGGAGGGGCAGAGAGAGAGGGAGACACAGAATCGGAAACAGGCTCCAGGCTCTGAGCCATCAGCCCAGAGCCTGACGCGGGGCTTGAACTCACGGACCGCGAGATCGTGACCTGGCTGAAGTCGGACGCTTAACCGACTGCGCCACCCAGGCGCCCCGAAGATGTGATTTTTCTAATAGCAGCCCGACTCACTTCGGAATTCGCGGGGTCGATCCCCTGGTCCCATTTCCTCCTGGGTTCCTTCTTTTCCCTGGTCTCCAGTACTCTGTGACAAGTCCTAGTGTGTTTCTGTAGCATAACAAAAATTTGACAGCAATCATGTATACCGCTGCATTAACTGCTATTGTTTCTACTTCAGAATGCATTTCAGAAATGGGATTTTGGAGGCTATTCCCAAAGGCCCTTAAAGGAGTCTGAAGGTGCTAGAATAAGGTTTTCCAGCAGTGCTGCTTACAGACTTTCGCTAGACAAAAATGAGGCCAAAGAAGGCAACACTCTCCAAAGGCACTGTGATGTCCCCCCCTATCCCTTACATCGGGCTGCTGCACCCATTCTCTCAGCTTCTGTGAATGCTGGCTGCTAATGTTTCACAGCTGGAAAATTGTCTGGGGCTGCAGGAAGCTATCTGGTTGGAAGAGCTACGGAATGGCCAGTACCATTATGGCTAGCTACGGAATAGCAAGTGTAACCTCCTTTGCTTTAAGAAGGGAGACCTCTAGGTGTGGATTTTGCTCGATAGCCCCTCTGTAGATCAGGACGAGGCCAGACTATACCTGAGACCACAACCTGGCTCAGTCTTCTCCCCTTGCCTTATCCTGCTATTTTCCTTCCTTCACAGATTTCTCCTGAGAGTGCTTTTTCCATGTGTACTTGAATCCTTGTGTACTTGAATCCTTGTCTCAGGCTGTGCTTCTAGGGACATTGACCTAAGATAGTCTGCTTACCTATTTGGTTCACCCTGAGCATAGACACTTGAATGCAATAGCTGAGCAATGTCTACATTGTTCTAATAACCATTCCTAATATGATCCGAAGGAACCATTTAATGGATTGTAGGAGACATTAAAAAGGCCATTTGAGAATAACTGAAACCACTTATAGAATAACAGCCATCTAGACTTTTTTTTTTTAATTTTTTTTTTAACGTTTATTTATTTTTGAGACAGAGAGAGACAGAGCATGAACAGGGGAGGGGCAGAGAGAGAGGGAGACACAGAATCTGAAACAGGCTCCAGGCTCTGAGCTGTCAGCACAGAGCCCGACGCGGGGCTTGAACTCACGGACCATGAGATCATGACCTGAGCAGAAGCCGGACGCTTAACCGACCGAGCCACCCAGGCGCCCCTAGACTTTTTGAAAAAGTGAATTCACACATAAGTATTTGCAACAGCTATAGAAACTTTTAATGGAGCTCATAAACTAATTTGTAGATAATTACACGTATGCTATAATATGTATATACATTATACATATATGTATGTAACATACTAATTTTGAATTCCCTTTTCACTCAAGCTTTAGTTGGAATCTTTGATCAGGTAGATTTTTCCAAGAGCATATTCTCTCCCCTTTTTAGAGTTATTTATTTATTTATTTATTTATGTTTTTAGTAATCTCCACACCCACCGTGGGGCTCAAACTCACGACCCTGAGATCAAGAGTCGCGTGCTCCTCCGACTGAGCCGGCCAGGCGCTTTGGGCATATTCTCTCTTGTCATCCAGTCTGGACATCCTTTTCTTCCTTTGTCCGCATTCTGCTGAGTGTCAATCACTCCTCTTGGCCTACCCCATTTTTGCCTTTTGCAGGAAGGTCAAGGGAAGCAGAATTTTCCTATCAGAATGCTGAGTCTCACTCTCTCCTTATATCTTGGTTTGAAGTTTATTTTCAATATTGTCCGATGATTGGAAAACTGCTGAATCCTGATGGTTGGGGACAGTTTCCCTGCGATGGGGGCCTTTGCTATCTGCCCAGAACCAGCAGCCCTGTGTTGCGGCTTTGCAGCTGTGTTCTGCATTACAAGGGCTTTCTCTTTCCCCTGAAAGGATCCTGATTGGAGTCTGAGCTGAAATCGGGGCATCACAACAAATCCCATAGAAATTGTTGCAGACTAGGGGTCCGAGTGTCGAGCTACTTCATGTCTGATATATTTAGAGTAAATGATGTAGGCTGGTGTACGTTTTTTGAAGTTGGCAGGTTTCTGAGAACGTCGCCCTTTCGTGTTTGGAGGCAGGGTTTCTTCTGGATGTGTCCTTCTGAGTCTCAAAATCCTTGAAGGAGGAGGAGGACAGGAAATTAGTATCGATTCTATTTGCTTTCCTGACCTAGGAAAAGAAGTCTGCTTCGTTGTCATAGGTCTACACGTTCTTTTGAACTTCTAAGCATTATCTATATAAAAATGGCAAAAAAAAAAAAAAAAAAGAAAAAAGAAAAAAGGGCAAACATTGCATTTCCTAGTGCGAGTGACTGGTAGTGGTTACCAGGGATACTGTACTGAGGAGATGTTGAAATGAGGCTTCATCTAGGCTCATGGTGCAAAGGGAGTTTGATTAGCACCATCAGCCTTGGATTATCAGTGACGGGAGTGGCCCAAGGTTTGCCCTCCTACCTCCACACCATCCCGCTGGCAATTTTACACTTCCTGCT
Source organism: Lynx rufus (assembly GCF_022079265.1). NCBI lineage: Eukaryota > Metazoa > Chordata > Mammalia > Carnivora > Felidae > Lynx > Lynx rufus. Next base: position 4,856,356 of record NW_025814867.1, on the reverse strand, counting down.
TTGTTTTTTAGGTACCTTTTAGAAACATTAGCTCTCTCTCCCGCTAGATTTTCTACTTACTGTGGAAGAGGACTGTATACTTCTCTGTAGCCACCGGGTTAGCTTCTGGCACATAAGAGGTTTGAATTGTAACAAACCATTAACGATCTGTACTAGGTAAACGATATCTATCGACTCCTTGTGCTTCACTGTTCTCCGGACAGGTGAGAATGACTCTTGGAGCTTCTCTTGCCTGTGTAACCCGTAACTGGCAGAAAGTTGCAGTTCAAAGAATCACAGGCACGAAACATGGTTTCACAATTAAAACTGAAAAAAAAAAAAAAAAAAAGGTAAGCGTCCAGTTGACCCGGAAACATTAGACACATACTCATTCGCCAGTGGGGCTTTAACCAATTCTTTTTTCCACTCCAAACAACGATGTGCCAATGGAAACCACGAGCTGAAATGGACTTACAACTCAAAACTGGATCCTTTCATGGAAAACTCATTATGGATTACATCTTTATTGAACACATGTCCACAAACACGCAAAACTTACCAGATGAGGGAACATAGTTCCCCATTAAATGTAAACCCTAGAAGACGTTGCATCATTGCCTCAGAGCAAGGACAAGAGAAGGTATTCAAAGTCCAAACTTCTGAAAGACACAACAGGGGTCACCATTTGAATGAATACTTTTCTTGTTTACTTTTTTAAATTCCTGAAACTTATGATATAACCTATGGGTGACTGTTTTCTGGGGAGTGAATAAGTGGATTAGATTATTATCGCCAAGTCTTGAACATTAGTACTTGGTTTTAATGACTTGTGTGACAGCCATAAGCATTCGATCACCTGTTGGAAAATACAGAAAATATCTAAGGATACTTTTCAAATTCGTGCAACAGGTCAAGAGGCGCAAGACATCGGAAAGATGAGTCTTTAGAATGACACTCTCCAGTGAAGGAACTAACACTACAGTTTTGATATGGGGCGAAAGATACACTTGTTAAGTGCCTACTAGTTGGCAAGGCTTGTGCCGGATACTGCCTGCCTTACAACGATGCAGATACCTACCTGCAAAGTAACTGGAGAGAGCATGAGTCTTTCACTGACATAATTTTCGATTCTTATCATTAGGTAGGATGTGTTGGAGTCCTCCAGAGAAACCAGTGCAACCATATACATAAAATAATAATACATATACATATATTTCTGCCAGTGTATACATACATGCATGCATACATGTATGCACTCATACATATACGTGCGTGTGTGCATATAGGGAGCTGGTTCACATGAGTGTGGGGCTAGCCAAGTCTGAAATCTGTAAGGCAGGCCAGCAAGCAGGAAACCCAGACAGAATGTCTATAGTGACCTTGAGGCAGAATTCCCTTTTCTTATGGGCACCCTCAGTCTTTGCTCTTAAGGCTTCAACTGATCTGATGAAGTCCACCCATATTATGAAGGGTAAACTGCTTACGGAAACTCTGTTGATGTAAATGTTAACCTCTCTGCGAAATTGATTTTAAAAATACCTTCTTGGCAACATCGAGACCTGTGTTTAACAAAACGGGTGGCATGGCTTAGCCTCGTTGGCACATAAAACCAGCCATCATAGAGGATGAGAGAGATGAGCTGATCTTAAATTAGAATTTGCAGACTTTACAATGAAAGCTAGTTAAATGATAATAAAAATTACCATCTCAATAATAACAATAGTGATGGTAGTGAACACTGACTGAATTGTATGGACCAGGACCCAGTGCCATATGCCTTATTTATATGGATTGTTCAGTCGTGTGGGCCACGCATTTTTATATCACTTCTCCATGTAACTAGGGAATAGCACTCCGACAATCCTCTGTATATGTTTCAATAGAATATTATTCAGCCATAAAAAGAATAAAGCACTGATATGTTCTACACTGTGGATGAATGTTAAAAACATGCTAAGTGAAAAAGCCAGGAGCAAAAGATCACAAATTACATGATTCTATTTACATAAAATATGTAGAACGGGTAAATCTGTGGAGACATGAACGGACTGGTGGTTTCCAGGAGCCTGGCAAGGAGGGAAGGGGAATGAATGACTGCTTCATGATGTGGGATTTTCTTTCGAGGTGACAGAAATGTTTTGGACCTTGAGAAAGGAGGTGGTTGTACAGTATCGCGTCATGGAATTTTACACTTTAAATTTATTAATTTTAATTACAAAAAGTTAAAAAGTACTCTTGTGACAGGAGAAGAAAGAAACTTACAGAGAACACAGATGACACATACCAAATGTTAGGGGTGTCAACGGTATGTGGACTTTCCAATAACTGGGAGATTTCCTTTTCCAATTCTTCTCCTCACCCTCAGGTTCTGATGCTCAACCTCTTCCCCCGCTGGTATGAATGGCGTGTCCCAGGGGACTCCTATGTTCGGGGGACTATTTTCTGTCTGCCATGGCTGTGCTCTGTCTCCTCTTGGACCCATACAGCCATCTTTTACCCCACTTGTGGCACTTTTCCCCAGTCCCTTGGACCTTAAATACAGGAGGGGACCCCACAGTCGTCTCCGGTGAACTGTTATTTTGATTGTCTCCCTCCTCTGGCCAGTCAACTCTTGACCAAGACTCACACTGGTGAGATCTGTGGCCCAGGAGGGCGTGCCAGGAGAGAGGAATCTGAATTTTGTAGCCAGCATCTGTTATCTTTTTTTTTCTTCTTATGGTTTACTCTTCATCTCTCAAAGCCACTTCTGATCTCTATTACTCTCTCCCATCTTTCACTTTTCTTCTTCTAACTCATGCCTTCTTCTTGAGGATGTTGTTGTGTTACAACCTGGCGAGGCCAGGAAGCTTAGCTGGACGTTCCCAGTAAGGGTGGTTGAGATGGTGTGTGGAGAATGAGAAGGTTGGCATTCAGATTTAGGGGATGACATGAAATGAGCAGTCGAGGTAGAGTGGACCAAAAGAACGTTGAAAGTAAGCCAAGGAACTGTGTCCGTGGTGTTGACTGGATCATCTGTATGGATGTTGGAGTGACCAAGAACAATGACAAGAATCGAGGAGAAAAAAGTCAGGAGGTGGCTACAGGAAGTAGGAGTGGCAGGTGGCAAGAAGAGAGAAGAAAAGTCTACAAATAGCAATGAGTTGCTGGAAGGACACCTATCTACCTTATTCTCCCTGATAGAGAGAGACTTGAGGGCTGGGAGACAAACACAGCCTCCTCCTAAGAGGACTGTAGGAGAAACATGTCTTTGGGTTCAGCCACGTTTCAGTTAGTGCATGGAGCTACAAGAAACTTCACTTGAAAGCTTTCCAATTACATTAAAAGTTCCCTCTACTTTGGCATTTGACACAAAAAATTGAAATGGAATAGTGAACCCATTTTAATGGAGAACAGCAACAATTTTCCCTTAATAGGAAATGTTGATTGAGACATGGACATCTGGGCTCAAGTGCCAGTTTGCTTACTGGACAAATTGCCTGGGGCTCTTTCTATCCACGGTGATCAACCTAAATTAGGGAATTTTCCTAGGGGAGTGTTCGAAAGAGAATTACTCCTCTATAAGTTTGAAGGTGCTTACATACCTATTCAGTTGTTCAGGTTTTCACAGCTGTAAGAATGTGACTTTCCCATCCAAAGAGTATCGTTTTATTTCCTGAAGAAATACCAGAATTGAGTAACTTTTACGATATTTTGTTTGGGGGCAACCAGTCTTTTTATTTTGTTTTGTCCTTTTAGGATTGAAGTTGAGCTGACACACAACATTACGTTCGTTTCAGGCGTGCGATATAGTGATTCAACAACTCTGTGCCTTATGCTACGCTCACCGCAAACGTAGCTACCCTCTGTCACCATACAAGGCTATTACAGCACCATTGACTATATTCCTCATGCTTTTATCCCCATGACTTATTTATTCCACAACCGAAAGCCTGAAAACAACCCCCCCTTCTCCTTCACCCATTTTGCCCATTCTCCCATCCCCTTCCATTCTGGCAACCATCAGTTTGTTCTCTGTGTTTACAGGTCTGTTTCTGCTTTGTTTGTTTTGTGGTTTAGACCCCACACATGAGTGAAATCATGCGATATTTGCCTTTTTCCATCTGGTTTATTTAACTTAGCCTAATACCCTCTAGGTGCATCCATGCTGTCAGAAATCAGCTGGGCTTTTTAAAGGATCGGGTTTAGGTATATTCTTTTCTTTTCAGCATGGCACTTAGGTCCTAGGAAAATGTTGCAAGTTTAGAGAAACCCTGTTGTGAATTGTAAGAACATGACTCAACATCCTGTGGGGAAACAGCCACCGGCTGGACACCTGTTTGTATGACTTGATGGGTTTGTGGCTTGTTGTGCTGGGCCGTGTTCAAGAGCAGAACTGGTGGGCAGGCCTGTGACAGTAGGCTGTGGTTTTTCCATCCGGTCAGCAAAATAGCGGAAGAGGGGGTTGTGATCAGCGGGTCCTAGAGACTAAGTGAGATCATTAGCCCGGAAGTCATGTGGCCCCATGATAACAGTGAAACTTTCTTATTTAGAAAATTATGGGCATTTCTGCAGACAGTATTTTCTTAAGGAAGAAGTTCCTTCAACAGAAGTTACTTACCAAAGGCCACTCAGAACAAAGCCTTGCTTCTGGTGTTCCCATCCCTCCCCGCTCCGTTCCAAAGGCCAAAGGGGAGTTGGATGTGGAGCTGAAACCCGATGGAGGTTTTCAACATGGTGCCACGGGAAAGCCTACCATCCCTTTCATTTGGAGGAAACCTCAGAGAGTTGGCCGAGTAATGACCTCACTGCTTTATAACAGGAGACGCACTTACACACGAAGCAGAAAGAAAATATTTAAGATAGTGCCCCCTTTTGGTGTGAAGGCACGTCATGAACAGGAATGAAATGAGATTTGCCCATCATAAAAAAGCTTTTGGTATGGACGGCCTATTTGACAGGCATCATCCTGTCCAGGCCAGGGTTCCCAGCATTGTAAACTCCCAACAGAAGGCAGAAGTTTCCAGAAAACTGACTTGTACGAAAGGTATAGTTTATGGGAGAGTCAGTCAGGACATGTTTTTTTCTTTTGTAGGCGTCATCTCTACCTAAAGAATGAAGTGGCAAGGGTCTCAGGTTTGGGTGAACCTATTTTAAGAAATAATTTAGAGTCATTGAGGTGCCTGGGTGGGTCAGTCGGTTGAGCATCCGACTCTTGATTTGGGCTCAGGTCATGATCTCACGGTCGTAAGATCGATCCCTGCATCGGGCTCCACACTGAGCGTGAAGCTCTCCTTGGGATTCTCTTTCCCTCTCTTTCTGCTCTTCCTCCACTCGTGCTCTCTCCCTCTCCCTCTCTCAAAAAATTAAGAAATAATTTAGCGTCATAGAACATTAGAACGACTTGAAAACAACCTTAGTAAAGGCTTAGTAATGGATAGGAAAATGAGGCTCCAGTTTGTTAATGGCAGAACTGGAAAGAGATTTTGATCTTTCTCTCCTTTCCTCCCTAGTCACTTCATCTTTCCCCATAGTCCAGAATGTTCTTCCTTCTGGCCTGAATATTTATCATCTCAGCTCAAAGTTGAAGCAAATTTAAACACGATGCTATATTTCTGTTTATAGAAACATAGGAAGAGAAGTATTTTAGAAAGTCCAATTGAAGGAAAATTCAAATGGGAACATAACAGTGATTTTATGTCTATGAATACAGCCTTTTTTAAAGGTAGGAAGAGAGAAGTCATCAATGATGGCATATGAAATGTTCTTAAATTGTGTGTTAACAACTTTCAGGAAAGAAAACAGAAATGTGATCTGTTTACTGGATTTCAATTCCTATATAACTCTAAACCGTTCTGGAAAAATACACTTTCAGAAACCAATGGCAGGACAGACATTTCTCTGCATTTACTACCCAGGCTATCACATGATTATACCTTTTGGAACAAACAGATTGTATTACAAGTGTGGGCGAGTTCTATCTGAATTGCTGAAAATTGTCATAAAGCTTTATTTTAAAAATATTCATTTTACTTCTTCTGAATATATATCATGTTGTGTATTAACCCCTGGCAAAACGCATAGAGAAGACTCATTGTTAATGATTAATAATTATAATGTATTTATACATTGAACTTGTAGTATGTCTTACATATTTTAGAGTATTTTTGGGGAGATTCCAAATTAGTAAAAAAGAGTTAGGCTTTATTGTAAGTGTTCTCATGTTATGATTCCACACTCTTCCTTCATTTGCTACATTAAGTTAAGAAATAGAGGAAATAAGGCTGTTTTTCTAAGCATCTGGCATACATTGTAATTCAGCCAAAGGAGCAGATAATCGATCTTTTCCAAAAAGAGTTACAGCTATTTCAGAACTGTAAGAAGTAAGGAAGGAAAAAGCCCCAACTTCTTGAATTTTCATCTTATTATCACTAGGCAAGCTAACTTTCATACTTCCATGGTTCTATAAAGTGATTTGTGGTACAAATGTAAACCACGGGTTCTTGGCACCCAGAGAATGATGACGAGATACCTATTTTAAAAATTACCTATTATTTGTCATAATTATTGATCAGTTCTTATGAGGTTATGGGTCAACAGATAGAGAAATGAAGGCTTGGGCATTGGACAAAAATAACCCCTTAGCTTGGGTGACTCTGTAATGGGTCAGGGAGGGACCTTCGCAAAACCAGAACGTTGTGATCCTTTGAGGGATCACAGTAAACCAACAGTAGCAAGCCCTCTACAAGTCAGCTTAAATGTTGGCATAACAGATTCTACAGAGACAACAAGGGAGCAGAAGAGCATCTTCGAGTTCTGGAAAGGAGGTCCCAGGAGTAAGTGTGTTGTAAATACAAGTTATTCTAGTCAACTTGGCTGTGATGTTGCCTTTGGGTGATAGGAATATCAGGTCCTGGGATTTGCCACAGTCTCCTCTTTCCCCTGCTTTTCTGTGCCTTGTACAACCTTGGGACTGTAATTTATATTACCGTGTGAATTTTCCTGGGTGGGAAAATGTATCCACCCGTGACTATGAATATGAATTTTTTTTTAGCAGTCATCACTTACGGAATGCCTATCACGGTGCCAGGAGTGTGGTAAGCGTTTCATACATATTATACTAATTTCTCCCACACCAGCCTTATGAGCTAGTATTTTTACTGTCCCCATTTCACAAAGGAGGACGTCAAGGTTCAGAAGTGTTAACTTAAGTCACTGCCCACGACCCCACTCTTATAAGCGGCAGAGCTGAGAGATTGGTTTAGTCTTTGAAGAGCGAAGGCATTCCTGGTGCTCTGATTTTTCATTTACCTAGTTTCTCTCTCAGATGCTCATGAGGTTGATTAGTCTGAGGAAGCCCACGAGAGACTGACCAACTCTGGAGACCAGGACAAAGCTGAGTTTCTTGGATCTGAAAAGCTGAGATCGGGGGTCTGGATAGGTGGTCCCCCCAAGCTCTCTACCGACTTCAGCCTCCATCTTTACCAGAAAAGATCCCAACCTTGCGTTCTGTCTTGAGCTTTAACATCACAAACCTCCAGAAGGGAGCTATGGCAGTCAAGGAAGAAAATCACTACAGGAGTGTGTTTGTAGTTTCCCTATAGCAAGTGGCAAGTGGTTTGGGGAAATTCTGTAAGAAAAAAAAAATGTGGTTTGTCCCTAAATCCACAAAAGCTCCAAGTTTACAGTATGACTATTTACTTTCAGAGATTTGATAAGCCACGCCACAAAGAATAAGAACAGATTTTTTTAGCTGATAATGGCAGGACAAGTTTTTTTTTTTTTTTTTAAATTGGTGTAGAGAGGACACACAGCATTACATGTTTCCAGGGCAAGTTCTCGAGAGAAGTTCCTAACATCCAGGCTGTCTGTATGTAATGGATATAAGTATAGGTGGGTTATTTTGAGTGATAAAGCACTGGTCAAAGGTTCTGGATTGTCAGCCTTCAGGTTTCAAAGTACCCTGTTTAGCTGCAAGGAAATTTGAATGGCTTCTCCTCTGTCTGGGGGCACGCTGGTTCTGTTCTAGGAGCACGAGTCCCTGGAAGGATGCGTGTCCTGCCTTGCAATTTTCCAAGCTTTGTGTTTTTGCTGGTGAATGATCGGCTCAGCCAATTGCTTGGTCTGAGGCTAAATTATTTTTTCCGCCCCCCCTCTGAGCGGTGTTTGGCATACAAAATGCCCCTAATAGATTCTGGTTGAAAGAATGAGACGCCAGAAGTTTCAGAAGAACAGAGAAAATGGACGAAAGGAAGTAATGTAAGAACTGAAGGTGAAACATTTATTGGGCTGAACAAAGGCACACATTTTCAGAGTGCATTTTCCTCCATGGTGCTAAGGAAGATAAATTTAATCTTGTCCAAGTCTGGTGAAATTTTACAACCTTAAGAGGAAAGGGAAAATCTTCAAACCTTCCAGACAGGAAAAAAAAAAAAAAAAAAAAAACCTAAAAAGGAATTAAAAAAAAAAATAGACGCCATCAGGCTTTACACTAAATGTTAAGAGACAAATTATTATAAAAGTCATTATTGGGACAAGTAGTGAAATTTAAATAAGATCTGATGGTTAGTTAATAGAAGTATGTCAATGTTAAAATTCTTGACCTCGGTAATAGTACAGTTGTGATAGAAGTATGCATCGTTGATTTTAGGAAATATACACTGAAATATTCAGGAATGAAGGAGCATTCTGTCTATAATTTACTTTCAAGTGGATGACAAATACAGGGATGAGATAAATGAACAAATACAGCAAAATTAGTGAACATATGTAAAGCATATGTAGGAGTTCTTTGTACTGTTGTTGTAAACTTTTTCTAAGCGTAAAATATTATCAGAGTCAAAAGTTAACAAATTTCTGAGTGGAAGAGAATATATATTTTTTTCTTTAAACGTCTATTTTTGAGAGAGAGAGAGAGAGAGAGAGAGAGAGTGAGCTAGGGAGGAGCAGAGAAGGAGACAGAATCCGAAGCAGGCTCTAAGGCTCTGAGCTGTCAGCACAGAGCCGGAGGCAGGGCTTGAACCCACGAGCTGTGAGATCACGACCTGAGCCAAAGTCGGACACTTAACCGACCGAGCCACCCAGGTGCCCCTGGAAGAAAATATTTTGAGCTCAAAATGCTAGAGTCGGAAACAAATATCAATTCTGAGAAAAAAACGAAAATATTGTTACCTGTGCAAAAAGAAATAACATTTACCAATCTCGGTGGGATATTTAGTGACATTAGGTCAAGAAATGACAAAAATATCCAAGACTAAAACTATACAACACTACACAACATTGATGCAAGAAATCAAAGATGACACATATCCACAAACATATGCCCAGTTTGTGGATTAGAAGACTCAACGTAGCAAATAAGTCAGTTGTCTTGAAATTAATATGCAGGTCTAATGAAATTCTTATCAAAATCCCTAAAGATTTTTGGTAGATGTAGACAAGATTATTCTAAAGTCTGTATGAGTAAAAAGTAGGGTAGCCAAAACACTTTTGAAAAAGCAGCATAAAATGGAAGGAATCAGTTGAGCCACTTCCAAGACTTACTAAACAACTACAATATCAAGGGATAGACACAGAGATCGGTGGAACAGAACAGAGAACCCAGAACTAGAACCATACAAATATACCCAACTGCCTCTTTTTTTTTTTTTTTTTTTTGACAAACGTGCAGAAGCAATTCAATGGAGGGAAGGGAGACCAACAAATGGTGCCGGAGCATTTGAACTTCAAATGTACGAAACATGGACCTCAATGTAGGTCTCACATTTTATATAAATGTGAACTGAAAATGGAACATGCAAAATTATAGAAGTTTTAGAAAAAACATAAAAGGAGATCTTAGGGATCCAAGGATGGGCAGAGAGTTCTTAGATTTGATATCAAAATCATGATCCAGGTGAAGGAAGAATTGATACATCGGATGTCATCAAAATTTAAAGCTTTGCTTGTGAAAGGCAAGGGTGAAGGGGATGAAAAGAGAAGCTACAGAGTGGGACAAAGTATTTGCAAATCACAATCCAATAAAAGACTAGTATTTAAAACATATAAGAACATATAAACATTTAAAACATATAAGTTTTGAGTCTCTCAAAACTCAACGGTAAGAAAGCAGACAATTCATTCAGAATATGGACAATAGACATGAAGGGAAACTTCTCAGAGGAGGATATACAGGTGGCAAATAGATCCACAAAGAGATGTTCAACATCTTTTGCTATGAGGAAAATGCCAATAAAACCCACAATGAAACATCGCTGGACACCTGTTGGGATGACTAAAATAAAAAAGTAGTGACCACACCAAATGCTGATGAAGATGTGGAGAAACTACCACTCATACGTGGTGGGCGGGAATGTAAAATGCTACCACCGCTCTGGGAAACAATTTGGCGGTTTCTTAAAAAAATGAAAAATGCAGCCCCCATATGACCCAGCAGTTGCACTCCTGGGAATTTATCCCGGAGAGATAAAGACTTCCAGTCGCAGCCAAGTCAGTTCATGGATGTTTACAGAAGCATCACTCACAGTGGCCCATCCCTAGAAACAATTCAGTTGTCTTATCCCTGGATGAATGGCAAGCACACTGTGGTATGTCCATTCCCTAGAGCACTACTCAGCAACAAAAAGGAACAAACTATTGACACATGCAACAGCCTGGATGAATCTCCGGAGGGTTATGCTGAGCGCAGAAAACCAATCCCAAAAGGTTACATGCTCTATGATTCCATTTCTATCATGTTATCCAGATGACAAATTATAGAAATGGGCAATACATTAGCTAGGAGTTAAGGTGGAGACGGGGGCTGGAGGGTGAAAGGGCAACATTCCAGTTGTGATATCGTGCTATGGTTTTGGAAGATGTTACCATGGAGGAGGGGGGAAACTGGGTAAAGGGTGCACAGGATTTCTCTGTATTATTACTTCCAACTGCATGTGAATATTCAATTACCTCAAAATGGAAAAAGTTTAATTAAAAAGCCGGCCAAAAAGTAACACTGGACATTTTAGCTAGGCTAATCTAAGTTGCCTTTCATCAGTTGGAGTGCATTTACATTCTTTCCAGTTTTGGCTATTGTAAATAGCACTTCCGTAAACATCCACGTACACAGGCCCAGAGGTATTCGTTCAAATACAATAGAAGTTAGTTCCTCATTCATGTGTCAGTCCCAGGTGGGTTCTTCCCCATGAGAATTCAGGGACCTGTTCCTTCTGTTTTGTGGACCTTGGGTCGCCATGTCCAGAGGTTGGGTCGCCATGTCCAGAGTCACCCTGGTAGAAGGAGAAAGAATGTGTGTCCGTGGCTCACTGTCTCTGGTAACCCTTGACCTAGAAGTGGTTCACATCCTTGCTTATGCTCTGGCAAAGATGGCCACATCTAATTCCAAAGGGTACTGGGAAATGTAGTTGTTTCGTAAACTATGCAGCTTCTGAGATGCGGCTTATGCATGGGGTGAATAGATGTTAGGGGACAGGTGTCTGCTTGACATCTAAAAAAGCTCAAGCAATTTGGAAGTATAAAAATGAGGAAGATGGATGTCTTGGCATTGTTGTTCTCGCCTCCTGCCCCCAGAGGTCACCACGATTAACGGTTTGTAATATTTCTTGGGACTTTTACTAGGTTTACGTAACCAGAGATAAACAGACCCTCTCAGAGACACTCACCAAAATGAGTGCATGCTTTACACAGCATAAGGGAACTTTCTCTTTTCACGTACCAATATTTCTTTTGTTCTCCGTTTCTTCTCTCACCCCTGTAAGAGGACACACACACACACACACACACATGCACACTTCATTTTTTTTAATGCCTGCGTTATATTTCATAGTAGGGTGGTACTGTATTGTTTATTTATATTACTCTAGAACCATTCCCCTTTGCCCCATATATAGACAGTTTGCAATTTTACGCTATTATAAGTAGCAGTGAAACAACTTTAGGCAAAAAGCTGTCTCTCTGTTTAGTATTTTTCTGTTTATGAGGTTCAGAAATAGAACTCCTGAGTCTGAGATCACTGGGTTTAAGGACTACGAGTGTCACTTTTTTTTTTTCCACTCTTGCCTCTTTTTTGGATGCCTTCAGTTTCTTGTCAGCTAAGTTTTCCTCTGCAAAGGTTTACCAAGTCAACTGAGTCAACACAGTCAAGGTTTATTCCTGGATCTGGTGTGAATTTCGTTGTTTACTTCTTGGAGTTTGCAGTTCTCACATTGGTGGAAAAACAGACGCGGGACCCTGTCTCATTCTTGGACAATTGCAATTTTCCATCCCCAGAGGAAAATGGATGGGGTGGAGGGGGAGAGTCGTCAATGAAAGACAGGTCCCTGGGCCGGTCATCCCTGCCTGTTCTCAAGGGTTGCTGGGATCCTTGGTACACGCGGTTCATGCCTCCTGACTTAACCAAGTTTCACAGAACGTCGCAATTTCTTCCTGGGTGACCACGTCTCTTGACTTAGCAGGTGCAGACACTACATCTATTCCTTGGGTTTCTGGCTTTGCTCAGCTCCAGTTCCTATTTTTTGGATGAGTAAGATATCGCTTAGTCCTCCCTCTGTTGATTAGTTTCATGTTAGAGCAGCTCTCATTGTTCAGTTGACCCCACCAAGAATCCTGCTGTCGTCATTCTGAGTCCTCTTCTCTGGGACATCTGTATTTTTTGTCCCTTGTCTCCATGGCTTTGGACCTGGCCCCTTCTCTCTTTATAAAAGCCATCAAAGCATCCTGGATGTTTTTCTCCCTATGGAAGTTTATTTCTGTCTTTGAAGACCTCCCGGAGTCCTTCCCCGCTTTACTTTGGCCGATGTTCCCAGTTTGCCCTCCTCCCTTCCCTGTTGTGTCTCTTTCCCATTCGGTCTCTGTTCTGTGTGTTTTATGCTTGATCACTTCTGTTTTACTATTGGGGTGGCAGGGGGGTAGGGTCCCTGGAAGCCCCTAGTGGCAGATGGCAGGGATTCGGGCTGGCAAAGGGGCTGATGGTTCACTGTTGGGCCAGCAGTCGGAAGGGATGAGCGTGCGATTTGAAGCCCGAGTGGCACGGTCACACCCGTGTGCGTGTGTGCTATGCAGCAGAAGACGGCAGAAGAGTTAGTAAGGGAAACGAAAAAGAAAACTTTGGATAGTCAAAGGGAAGAACACAGGAAAATATCAGGGGCTTTAAAGAGGTCTAGAAGGAGAACGACAGGGGAACATTTTCTTTGGGAAGTGTTGAAACACATCTCTCAAGAAAAAAAAAAAAACCCTGCAAGTTCAGAAGCCAGATTACACAGAGTCTGGGAAAAAATGAGTAAGGAGTGAAACTCAAGCTCTGGCATCAGACCGTCTGGGTCCACATCTCAGCATCACCACATAGCAGCTAAGTGACAAAGGACAATCTCCCTGTTTCTCAGGTTGGTCACCTGTGAAATAGGGATAGTAAGAGTGCCTGTATTCTGGGACCGTTGTGAGGATTCAGTGAGACAATGTGTGTGTCTCAGGGTTCAATCAGAGAAACAGAACTACTCTAAGTAATAGAGAAAACAAACCTTCGAAGGATTGGACTCTGCATCGTAGAAACTGACAACTAGGCTGGGCTGTTTCTTCGTCTAGCGCCGAGGCTATAGTAGCATTAGATCAACCAGCTTGGCAGTAAGGTAAGAAAACCAAGTGCAGTCGAGAGTACAGACAAACTGGCACCCACGAAGATGAACTGACACCTGCCTGCAAACTCCATGCCGTGCCTGACATGCAGGGGGAGCCCGCACCCTCCCCTGAGATTCCATACTTGCACACGGGGAAGTCACGGGAGGAGACAGAGTAGAAGTGGGAGTGACAGGGACAATGTGAGCCAGCTGCCATAGTGCCTCCTGCCTTATCCTGACCTCAGAGCATACAAAATGTGGAGGCTGATTTTCTCCCACTTTTCAAGTCTCGAGCAGAATTTCTCCTGTGGCTTGCCCTGACATGGAACCATTCAGGGAAGGGAATTCCGGGAGATGTGACTCCAGCTTGTGACTCTATGTTGTTACAGAGCAAAGCCGACAACGCCAGCGTGACATGTGAAAGGGTGGGCATAGAGTAAATGATAATACACTTTATTGGTGTTGTTGATTCGTGAAAGAGGTGGACAGTCTTTGAGAAAAGCAGTAATGCGACAAAGGGTGGGCCTCCCCAAGCGTCCACTGGAGGTGCATGTTTGAGGTGGACGTGGTCACTGTGGGAGGTGGAAATCGTCCTGCTTCTTCCTGTCATAGTTGCTGACACGGTCTTAAGCAGCCAGGTTGGACCTCAGTCCTCTGACATCTGCCTATCAGAGCACTCTCGCCTTCTCTGTGCGCAAAAGCCTCCCCCCTCCTAGCACCTCTTGAGCTCTATTTTCCTCCTGAGAAGAGGCAAATGGTAGCTCAAAATGGGAACTTTGGGTTTTCCATGAGAGGTGCCACAACCACCCACCTCTGGAGTTCTGGCTTATCTTCTTGTGCTGACATCCCGGACTCAGAATCTTTTTTTTAAAAAACATCTATTCATTTTTGAGAGACAGAGTGTGAGGGGCAGAGAGAGCGGGAGATAGAACCCGGAGCAGGCTCCAGGCTCTGAGCTGTTGGTACAGAGCCCGACACAAGGCTCGAACCCACGGACCGTGAGATCATGACCTGAGCTGAAGTCGGACGCTTAACCGACGGAGCCACCCAGGCGCCCCACTGACTCAGACTCTTTACCCAATTAGGGCACCGCCTGCCTCCACATTGCGTGGCCGCTGTGTCCCATAACCTTCCCAGCCACGGTAGAGAAAGGTAAGCTGGTTTTCTCCCAGAATCCACAACCAGGCTCTTTGGGGATCCCTGCTGACACTCCGCGTTCCCGTGAACACTGGTCTTCACAGATAAACTAAAAAGCGTACACAAGGGGTGAAGAATCTGTAATGAGCCCTCTGATTCATCCCTCCATGCCTCAGTTTATTTGTATGGAAGATAAGGTTGTCAGCCACCTTCCTCAAAAGGATATTTTGAGGTTTCACATCGGAGAGTTGACATTTATTAACCAGGGTCATATGAACGCCCTGATTTAATCTCTGGAAAAATGCTTTGAGTGTTTCAGACATAGGGACCATATAAGCATAAAGAATTTTGCCCATAGCTCTTGAAGGAGGCGCTGGTCAGTTAGGGCTGTGGGCTACTGTTTGGTGTGCTCGGGGGAGAATCGGAGATCAGTGTATACTATGCTGGTTTATTAACTATTACCTATTCGCCCACCGAACAAAGATGTTCTGAAAATATTTGTCTTGTAATGGAGGATCCTTTTAGTCAACAGGTTACAATAGGGCAACAGCCTCTCACTGGAGAGATAGCACTCTTAGGGGACAACGGCAAAAACTGGAAGCTTCCACGTGCCGGTCGCTACGCTACAAGCCTTTCAAATCAATTTCTCCCTTCACCCCTTCCACAATTCTTCCCGGTAGGTATTATTATCTCTCAGGCTCAGAAAGATTAAGGAATTTGTCCACAAGCTAGGAAGGAACTAAGTCAGGGCTCCGACTTAGACTTAAGTGGTTTGCATGAAAAAAGATCCATGGGGCCTAGATGGCTCAGTTGGTTGTGTCTGACTCTTGACCTCAGCTCAGGTCATGATCTCATGGTCTGTGGTATCGAGCCCCACATTGGGCTTCTCGCTGACAGTGTGGAGCCTGCTTGGGATTCTCTCTCTCTGCCCCTCCCCCCCCCCCCTCTCTCTCTCTCTGTCATCAATCAATCAATCAATCAATCCATGCTCTTCTCACTATATTATCCAACACTAATAGTTGTCTTCTAGGTCAACAGCTATACTCTTAAGCATTTACTATTTATGTTCTTATGTGATAATGTGGCAATACAGGAAAAGATAAAAATCTTTTAAGGACTATAGGTATTATATTTTAGAGCAAACGGTTAGATTAATAGCATACCTAGGCTTAAAAGAGCAAAGATGTCACTATTTTTGTGCCTTTGTGAAACAGATTATACTCCTTGGAAGAAAGTTTGTGTTAATGGCAATTCATGTGACGGGGAGGCCAAATACATCCAGTTCTGGTAAGGAAGTTCCTGGGAGCTGAATCATACAAATGTTCAAAAGAAACCAGGAGCATTACTTAAAAAACAAAACAAAACAAAAAGCCTACTAGTGCGGTAACATCATGGTGTTTCGGACCATCCCATTTCTGCTGTCTGGTCGCGAGTATCATTTCTATTTCTCCAAGAGCAAGCCATCACCAAGAATCGCTCCCTGTTTCTTGTCTGTGGTGCGTTGGAAAGATGACTTTCCAAAAGTCATCTGTTTGGTGTAATTATCCAGATCTCAGATCGGAACCCCAGTGAAAATCCTTTTGGGTTCAGCACGAAAGGAGGACATTAATAAACAAATGAGCATCACATATTTCACTCGCATCGATGGTCAGCTGAAGCGCTGACATGGGGAAACTTTCAAGAAGATGCCCTGGAAACAGGGGAGAGAAATCCTAGTTGGCTTGGCTGTGTTGCACAGATCGAGGGTGTAGGAAGTGTCCTTTTCAGACGTGGAGGAGGAAGCTGTGTCCCCTCGGGCTGGTGCCGGGCCACGACCTGGAGGGGAGACACCCCCCAGAGCTGTTCTCATGTGTTCTAACTGGAGGCTTTCCTTGGTAACTCAAGATTGTCTTTTTGTTACTTATTTATTATTTTATTATTATTATTTTTCACGTTTATTTCTTTATTTGGAGAGAGAGAGAGAGAGAGAGAGAGAGTGGGGGAGGGGCGGAGAGAGAGGATCTCAAGCAGGGTCCCAGCTGCCAGCACAGAGCGGGACACGGAAACCGCGAGATCATGACCTGAGCTGGAACCAAGAGTCTGACACTTAACTGACTGAGCCACTCAGGCGCCCCTTCATTATTTACAATTCTAAGGGTCGTCCAAGTCTTTGGACAGAGAGTAGGTGTCGTCAGAAAGACCTTTTACCCTGCTGAGCATTTGGAGGTGCAAAGGGAAGGACAGAGTGGGGCTCCGGGGTGCGGGCAAGGCAGAAGGAAGCAGAAGGAGGAGGGAGGAGGGTGGGGGTGAGGGGACAGGGAGTTGATGGAGTGTCACGTGCCAGGACCCCTCTCTATGTCTCCTGCTGACATCATCATGTCAAGCGTAGGAACCTCAGCCCGTGATTTATGGGAGTGGATTTCTTGTAAACACTGGTGACAAGACTGAGTTTAGCATCCCGCCTGAGGTAGGAACAGAAACAGATTTTGTGAGAGAATAGGAACAGGGAGAGGCAAAGAGGGGGTCCAGAAGAAACACAGGACTTGGGGAATTTCTGGAGACTGTGATAGAGGCTCAGTTGAGTAAATTGAGCTCAGAGTTTGTTAAGTGGTGATTAAAACGCAATAACCAGGACTGGCTGCGTAATTTTTCTTTAAAAATATTTCTTTGATTTTTTCAGCTTATTGAGGTACAAATGGCCAAATTATAAGACATTTACAGTGTATATCATCGTGATTCGATTAATGTATGCAGTGTGAAATGATTCTCCCTATCTAGTTAATCATCTATCACCTCACATATTTATTTTTTTTCTCTCTCCCTCCCTCCTTCCCTCCCTCCCTTCCTTCCTTCCCTCTTTCCTTTCTGTCTTGCCTTTCTTTAATTTTGGTGAAAACATTTAAGTTCTCCTCCCTTAGAGAATTTCAAATATACAATACAGAGTTAGCAGCTGTGGTCATCATGATATACATTAGGTCTTAGAGCTGAAAGTGTGTACCCTTCTCAAACCTTTCCATATTTCCCACACCCCTCTGCCCCTGGCGACCACTTTTCTGCTCTCTTTCTATGAGTTTGGTTGGATATTTAAGTTTCCACGTATAAGTGACACCATGGAGTATGTGTCCTTCTCTGTCTGGCTTATTTCTCTTAGCCTAATGCCATCAAGATCCATCAATGCTTCAAATGGCAGGATTTACTTCTTTTTTATTGCTGAATAATACGGCTGAAAAATACACACACACACACACACACACACACAGAGGAATGTTATTGGAATATTGGAATTATATGTATATAATACATATACACAGAGGTATCTATATATACCATATCTTCTTTACTCATTCATTCATTCAGTTCATCCATTGATAGACATCTGGGTTCTTTCCATGTCTTAGC
The DNA here is from genome assembly GCF_022079265.1 of Lynx rufus. Lineage (NCBI taxonomy): Eukaryota > Metazoa > Chordata > Mammalia > Carnivora > Felidae > Lynx > Lynx rufus. The sequence continues at coordinate 4,838,276 of NW_025814867.1, read as the reverse complement.
TGTTGTGAATAATGCCGTAATGAACATGGGGGTGCAGACATTTCTTCGATATCCTGTTTTCATTTCCTTTGGATATATGCCCAGAAGTGGGGCTGCCGGATCAGATGGTAGTTCTACTTTTAATTTTTTGATGTACCTCCATACTATTTTCCACTGTGGAAATTCCCAGTAACGGAGGCTATAGACTTTTCTGGCCCACGGATTTGAGACTCCCAAGGAACCCTCTATAGATTTCAGAGGTTGAAAAAACTCCAGAGAGCACCTCTGCTTTGGAGACAAATTGAGTTTCATCCAAAAAGCAGTTATTGAATGTTCGCCATACGTAGAGGACCGGGCCGGGTGCAAAGAAAATAGAGATTTACCTGGACATTTCACATCGTGTGTTGCTAAAACTGTGAGAGAAAGCAGTCCCTTCCCCTCAGCTGCTTATAATCTAGTAAGCGAGAGGGACAGGTGAGCATCTAGTTTACAAAGCAGAAGAAGTAGGAAGTCCTGGCGGGGTGTAGACAGCCAGAGAGCGATCTGTTAAACGGGTAGTAGGTGCAGGGAGGTGATTCTCGCCGCGCCGTATGATGTGTATTTACAGATACGTTTTACTGAGTACTTGCCTATGAACCATGACCTGTGCTAAGATCTTTCTATTTAATTCTCCAAATGGCCTTGTGGATGGGCATTATTTGGTATTTATTTTACAGCTGAGGAAACGGGCTGGAAGTTCACACACCTGGCAAGAGCCGAGACAGACTGGAACACAGCTGGTCTGAGGACAGAACCCACGCCCGTCCCTCCGCCACACGGGGCTGGGACAGTTGGTGGGAACACCTGGGTAGAAGGCTCACCGTCTCTCCTTCGGGGTTCTAACGCGAGTCTCACAGTTGATCTAAGACACAGACTTGTTCAGTAGGCTTTGCTTTTAACCTCCCTCATTAACTCGAGACTGCAAAGTCCTAACATTCTTTCCCCTCGTGTCCCCACAACCTGAGCTGTCTCTGAAGGCGGTGGAGAGGGAGGGCAGTAAAAGGGGCCCGTGTGGAGGCAGCCCTGTCCAGCAGGTGTTCTTGGAGTTGATTCTCTGGGGGGGGGGGGGGTGATGGACCCTGCCACATCACACCCCTTGTGATTGGGGCTGCAGCTGAGTTCCTGGCCAAGGGAGGGGACAAAACCAAAGCTCTCGTCCAGGTCTTGCATTTAATATCTATTTGGGTGGGCTTTGCTGACTGATCCAACCTGCTATCGGCAGAGGCCGTGGCCATCCAGTCAAACACCCGGATGTGCTAAGCGCTGTGCTGGTCACGACGGAGGGGCTGCGGATTGGTGCCCTGAACTGCCCTCAAGGAATATAGAGGCGATTTACTGCAAGGAATCTGAAAAGTCACCAGCCGTCAGGAAAGAAGTGACAGACGCCAGTCGAGTGAGTCTGGTCGGGGCTGTGCAGTTTCAGAGGCACTGACGTTGGTCTGGGGCCATCGGAGAAGAAGACTCCACCCAAGGGGCCGCGCCTGCTTCTGTTGACCTCGGGGAGCCCCCGGAGGGTTTTGAGCAGGGCAGCGGCGGGATCAAAGTGGTGCTTTTGGAAGATGATTCTGGCTTTGAGGTTGACTCTGAAGGAGAACCACCACCAAAAAAGGCTTTGCGATGGTGGGGGAGCCGTGAGCACACGGTGCCAGGATGAGGCTGCCAAGCAGGCTGGCTAGACTTGCTGTGCTGCTGCGGGCCCCTTGTCCTTGCCCTATATGGCTACGGACTGCCACTGGGCACGGGCCTCCTTTGTTTCTAGCCTGCCCTCTCTCTCGCTCCCAGGAGCGTCTTCCCTTCCACGCCAGCTCTCCCAGTGCCAGTTCTGTTTCCACCCCACCCCCTACAGGATATTGATCTCACCCAGATTTTATGATGTCTCATAAACCTCTTGGGTTTTTTCATCTGTCTGACTCACCCCAATCATGCTGTATTCTCCTAGCACAATTAGACATCTCCTTTCCCCTGTGCTTTATAAATTACTTATCACTGCATTCAGGCAACCGTCTTGAAATATAAAGTGCATTGGAAAAACAAATGACAGCCGGGGGTGGAGTGCCCATCATCTAACCGTCTCCTTGTGATTGCACTCACCTTTGACTGATCCCATTACCTCCTTATCGCTCAAAGCCAGAGGTCACCTAGACCAAAATTCCCCTCCGGGAGAAACCGAAATGGGGAGGGGGAAAAATCCTTCACTTTCATCTCCTGAGGCTATGAAATTTTCCAGATACCAGACTTAAGGAGGCTGGATTTTTTTCTGTAGGGACTGATGAGTCTTGGGTGGTGGTGGTGATAGGGACAGTGGAGGACGACGTGCTTAAAGTGAGAAAGAAAAGAGAGGTCCAGGGGAGACACCCTCTAGGGCAGTGACACTTTGCTTCATGTGTAAAAAACGAGTAAGGCATAGCTTTGGAACCAATGAACTGAATCAAAGAACGTACAGCCGCTTAAATCTGTAGCACAGCACAGTGCACAACCTGAACGTGTGTGTATGTGTGCACCCTACGCACCCTTGGATTGCAGTCTTACTGGCCAATCTAAGGCACCTTTCTTACTTTTCTCATCCTCAGGGGCTAGTTTGGTCTATTACTACCCAGGAAAGGAACCGATAGCTTCCCACGCTGGTTACATATTAATGCCTTGCTATTGCATTTTCCTGGTCTCTTTGGTTAGCTTTTTCCGAGTTTTGGGGAGCTCTTTGCTCCTAATCTGTGTTGGCAGGCTCTGGTCCTCCTTGGCAATGTTCTTAAAGACATTCAGGCAACAAGGACGTTGGGTTAGACTTCCGCAATCATCTCTCCCCCTTCCCGAATGGCAGTGTGAGGCCGTATGTTTCCTTTTGGTGCTGAAATGACCACAAACGTAGTGCTTAAACCATACAAAGTTATCATCTGTTGCAGTTGTGGAGGTCAAAAGTCCTAAACGGGTCTCACCGGAGTAGAGCCCGGAGGGCTGTCTCTCCTAAGGTTCAAGGAAGCTCTGTGGGGGTCCAGCTTGCAGGCTCCCAGAGCAAAAGTAAATCCCTGCAGATACCAGGATCTACCCTTTCTAAACGTCGGGTTAGTATCCACCTGCTGTTACGTCGGCTCCTTCCTGAGGGTCTCACACTCCTGGGGCTTGTAAAGAATTTCGTCCTTCTGCCAACACAGATCTCTGCCACAGAGTTCGGAGAAATACCGTCCGCAAGGTCTTGCTTCTTTGCTAGTTGATTCTTTAGCGCCTGGTGCTGTTCCATCTTGTACCCTACAGAATGCACGAACCGGAATCTCTTCTGCGTCCAGCTCTCTTCCTGGGCCTTCCCCCCCTGGCCAAGTCCTGGCACCCTCACGGTCCCAACGCCCTTTGCACAGAATAAATGATGCTCCTCTGATGGCTGACCCTCCTGGGTACAAGTAACATTTCTTGGTCCCCAAAGCCCACGGGTTTCATTATTTCCAGCACTGGCTCAAGATTTGTCTTGCACTGCTTCATTGCGTTGAATTTTATGGTTTTAACATCACATGCCTATAAGAGTCACAGATTCTGTAAAACCGATTTCTGAATACTTAAGATTTTAACTCCCCCCCCCCCCCCCCGGTGATGGAAAGAGGAAGAAGAAACTTCTGCAGTCCTGGGATGAGACGTTTCGTGATCTCTCTATAGCAGGAAGACTCTTGGGGGGCTCATCATGAATAGGGTGAGGAATCTGGCCCAAATCACACGTTGTCTGTTTTTAAAAAACTCCCAGGTCCCCCCTGTTGTGAAGACGTCTCTACTGTGTTTCCATTTTGATGACGTTTTAAACTCTGTTATTCTCTGAATCGCTTTTGCTGGGGCCCTAGACATCGAGGGAGCACTCTGGTGGAGACATACTAACAAGACAGGAAGAATGATCTCGCCTTTACAAAATCTAGCTTCACCTGAGAAAATTAATTAAAGGAAATCTTGCCTAGCACGGTGTCAGGAGGTCGTCAGGGGAGGCGGTCATCCCCGCGTGGCGTCAACGGCAGAGCCGCATCTTGCAGCTGGACGCTACTGACCTCCCAGCAGAAGGAAGGGAGGAAGGCTTCCTTCTCCCCCGGTAACAGCTCAACCAATGGGAGACAGGCACGACGACAGCCGGCCAATGAAAAGCCACTATACTTCAAACTCCCGGCGTCCTCCAATGGACTTCTTGTTTATAACAGCCTCCCCTCCTCCTTTCCTCTACAGAAAGAGGGGTCCTCCCCTGGGTTCCACCGACTTCCTATGGTGTTGCCGTAACTTGCTTGCGTGGGGTTGCGATTCTCTGCTCTTCCCGAGTACGCCCACTCGTGATGGCAAAATAACCGGCAGTTTCATTTTTTACGGTTAACACAGCTCGTCTCCACAAAATCTCCTCCCTCCTCTCCCTAAATTCTAGTGAGACTGCCCTGCTTCAGGTGTTGGTATATTCCAAAAGAGAGAGCTGAAAAGTTGCATTACTACCGCTCTCAGTCTAAAATCACATTTTTGGCCTGACAGGTTTCAGTTTTTGTAGACCGTGTTCCTAATGAAATTAGCCTATTTCCAGCGTATTCTTTAAAGATTTTGTTTTAATATTGATTAGAGAGAGAGACAGAGGGAGACACAGAATCCGAAGCAGGCTCCGGGCTCCGAGCTGTCGGCACAGGGCTCGACGCGGGCCTCGAACTCACGGACCACCGAGATCGTGACCTGGGCGGAAGTCGGACGCTTAACCGACTGAGCCCCCCAGGCGCCCCCGGCATATTCTTGTGGTTCACGGTTCTTTCTCTATTGTAGCACTAATAATCCCTTTTCAGTGTTAGTTGTTTGATGACAATCATTCCCAGTGGACTCCAGCCAGCATTTGTTGATTTGACTGCAAAAATGCCAACCATGTAATGACCAAAGAGACACCCATGTTTGAAACCAGCAGCTTGCGATTCAACACGTTTGGATTTAGACTCTTAGGTACAAATACATTTCATCAGCTTATGATATGATTTCCATCCTTACCAGTCTCGTGGGTGGGACGCGTTGGAGCCGTGGGGAGGTCCCTACCCAACAGCGATTGCATTTCACTGTAATTTTTCTCCCTCAAAACTCCCTGTCCCAGTACTAAAGTTTTCAGGGAATATTTTTGGAATCTCTTCACTTTCAAGTGATTCCTTTACAGGTACCTCCAGGGAATTAAAGAGAACGTTGACTTAGGAAATGCTTTTAGTGATCCCTCCTAAATGTAGAAGGGGGAAGTTGTGGCAAAGAGCACTTCCTCCCTCCAAGGCCCGGCACCAAGCAAGCAACTGGAGACCCTTGGCTGTCTCTTATTTCAGTCCACTGTTGTTGATTCTTGACTTCCTTTGTCTTTGAGAGAGACACATGGGTGCCTATCTCATAGATACACATTTAACTTTACATCCTGCAGACAAGGCTTTTCTTTTTTTTACCAGCATCCACTGGACATTTCTAAAGATTACTCATATATTAGAGCACAAAATAAAATGCCAATTAATTCGTCAAAGCAGAAACCCTATGGATATTTTTTGACCACAACACACAATGGTTTTAATGACACACACAAGCTACACACACACACACACACACACAAGCTAAGAGAAAATCAAAACTGTAATTACAGAGTATTAGAAATGAATGAAAATGGGAACACTTCTATATGGTCAAAGCTGAACTCAGAGGAAAAGTCATAACCTTGGATGATTTCTTTTTACCTTAGTAAGAATGAAAGTAAATAAACTAAGCAAATGGTTTTCAAGCAGCTGGTTTAAAAGGAGAAGATAGAAAAGAAAGATATTGTCATGCACAAAAACAGTCAGAGTCAGGTGTAACCTGAGAACCTGAGTTAATGAGGTCAGTGGAGAAAATCTAAAGATGACCCACCATTTTTCTTGGAAATAGGTACTCTACTTTTCCAGGTGTATTTTCAGGATTTCAGCACATCCTGAGTTCCATGAAGACATGGAAGAAGTTCAATAGCTATTTCAACTTGCTGGTGCGATGATAAAAAAAAGTCTGCTACTTTTTTATTTTTAAAAAAGAACTCTAAAATACATTGCTATTATCTTGTTAATATTTCGAGGTACAGTTAAATTTCTATTGCCCAGGGGAAGATTGAGGACTATTTAAAACTCCTTACTGGAAGCTAAGAAAAACAACAACATGTTCTAAGGGTCAAAAACACCAGGTGTTCTACAAAACACACAACAGAATAGCAACTGGGCAAAATCTAAGAGACCGTTACAGGATATCTTTAAACCAATTTTTTTTTTTTTTTGTCCAAGTTGTTTGTAAGGATTTTTGTTTTGTGCTAAATCTGTGGAACACACCTGCTCACTCGGTTTCCTGGGGAGACTATTTTGGGCAGTGCTGAACTTTCTTTTATTCCCAGATTTATACCAGCCTACGCCCGGATGGTCAGTCTTTGCTAAAGCTATTGGCCATGAGGAAGCTACTCTTCTTTTGAGTTTTTCACCCCTTGGGGACACAGATCCCACTTTCTCCTACTCCCTGCAAACTGATTCCAGAGCTTCCATTGTTACTATGATTATGCATTTTTGTCCTTTTCAGTACTTCATAGGTATTTTCGTGAGATGTAGGAAGAGAGAGGGTGTTAGGTGGACCCAATATTACATGGAATTCACTACCATAGCATTTTCCAAGCTATGTGCCTTGGAATAGTCTAGTTGATCCTAATAGGTGTTCAGTAGACCTAAATCCCTTTTTATAGATTTACTGTCAAAATTAGGCAATTAAAGGCTCTGAGAAGTCCTGAGAAAAGAAGCCTGGTTTATTTCATTTAAATCTACACTATTTGAGCACAAAATTCTTTTTTATTTATTTATTTATTTATTTATTTATTTATTTAATTTTTTTATTTTTGAGACAGAGAGAGACAGCATGAACGGGGGAGGGGCAGAGAGAGAGGGAGACACAGAATCGGAAACAGGCTCCAGGTTCTGAGCCATCAGCCCAGAGCCTGACGCGGGGCTCGAACTCAGGGACCGCGAGATCGTGACCTGAGCTGAGGTCGGATGCTTCACCGACTGAGCCACCCAGGCGCCCCGAGCACAAAATTCTTTTTCACAGCCGCCTGGGCCTGGCTCTAGGCTGGGGCCAACTAGTAAGTTTCCTTCCTGACTGTCTTTTCCTTGGGACAGCCAGGGACCTTGGACTGGCTTTTGGAGATCTGTGTTTTTTATTTTTGTTTTTTGTTTTTTTTTGTGTGTGTTTTTACCTTTTACAATACTTAACACCAGGCTATTTATATGTACTGTCATCTTTCCACTGATTTTGGTTTCCTCCCTTTAAAAATAAAGAACGACAACAACAAAAGAGGTTAGAGGGGGAGAGAGCCAAAGCATAAGAGACTCTTAAAAACTGAGAACAAACTGAGGGTTGATGGGGGGTGGGAGGGAGGGGAGGGTGGGTGATGGGTATTGAGGAGGGCACCTTTTGGGATGAGCACTGGGTGTTGTATGGAAGCCAATTTGACAATAAATTTCATATATTAAAAAGAAAAACAAAGAACACTAACTCTGATAATTAGTACCGTCTCACTAGTTGCTTTAAATATGTAACCCAGATGCTGGACTCTTATTCTCAATGGGAGTTGTGTGTGTGTGTGTGTGTGTGTGTGTGTGTGTGTGTTTAGAGCTGAGGAGGAAGGTGGTCTATGAAATCAACCCTACTCGTAGTCACTTGGACATCTACACGGGGCTCTCCTTGCAGCCCATGGCCCACACTAAAGGTGTCTCAGTTGTGCTAGTGATGGGGTTAAAAATGTTGTATTCTTTACCTCCCGGAGCCCTGAGGAAGATTCGACCGGTTCTTCACTTCAAATTCACCACGACAGAATCCCAGTCCTACAGCATTGGTGGTGGAGCGTAGGGCACAGCGCCAGTTAGATATGCGCCAACCCTCAGCAGGGCAGGGGGAGGAGCTGAGGGGCTACAAAGCTGTTCTCTCACACTGTGAAGATGATCCCCCCGGATCCCCCCCCCTTGTTTTCCTTCATATCAGCATTTCTTCTCTGCCCCTGCCCCCTCTCCAGAGTCAGTCTCCTGAAGTCTTCACCTCGTCCGCATACCAAAACCGTGGCTCTTCTCCCCGCCATTTCTTGAGTCTGGGAAACCTTCAAGACTCTGGTAGGTCATAGCTATCCTTGTTCCTGCCATTTCCGTAGACAAGCAGAAGAATAATGCCGTGGTTCCTAAAATCTGTGTGCCGGGGTGTATGTGTGTGTGTGTGTGTGTGTGTGCGCGCGCGCGCGCGCGCACGTGTGTGAACATCTGCGACAATCTGTACCATGAGCAACATCTATCTTTTTCTCTGATATCTGCATGACTCCAGACCTTGAAGGAACACTAGAAATCCTGCATTTGGAGGGTTAGCTGCCCACCAATACTTGATGTTTGTAAAAGCTTTTGGGCCTCATTTCTAACACTGGCTCGAACTACAAAGTCCCTGTTTCAGTTATCTATTTCTGTATAACAAAGCACTCCAAGACTTAGTGACTTAAAAACCACCAAAGCGTATTTATTTTGTTCATAAAGCTATCCCTTGGGCAGGCCCAGCAGGGATGTTTGCTGTTCTGTGATGTCTGGGATCTCAGCCGTAGAAACGTGTGGTCTCGCCGCTGGGCCTCTCCCACGTGGTGGCCTCAGAGTTGAATTTACATGGTGGCTTGGGGTTCCAAGGGTGAGTGTTCCCAGAGAGCAAGGCAGAAGCTGCAAGGACGTCTTGGCCTAGACTCAGACGTCATGCCACATCACTTCTGCTGTATTCTACTGGTCACAGAAGACCAGCCCTGATTCAGCGTGGGAGCGGGCTACACAAAGGCAAGGATGTCAGGAGGCAGAGATCCCTGGGGGAACGCCTTGGGGGCAGGCTACAACAGCCTCCTTCTATTCGGCTTCCAAAGGCAAACTGATTTTTCAGTGCAAGTTAAGTTTGCCTAGGATGTGACACCGCTATACCAAAAAGCTTCAGTGGATATTCTGCCAGAAAGAAGAGATCAGGACACATGTTTTCTATGCTCCTTCCAGCACTGTGTTGTCTTTATTAAATGGAATACAGAATTAGAGGCAGAAAGTGTTTGGACTCTGGCATTCGGTTTTAGGGAATGGCAGTCCTATTATCCACCCTGGCTCTCAGAGAACCCATCTTGTCTCGGCACACTCAGTTTTGCAGGTTGTACCGGAGAGGGAGGGAATTCTGGATGCTGGCTTTAAAACGACAGTAAGGCATCCAAACTACTGTGAAATCAGCAGCCATCCTCTCTCAGCTCCAACATCATGCTGAGTAGTAACAAAAGAAATAAATGGAGACTAATGATACTAGGGTCTGGGGAACAATGCTTACATGCACAAGATGCACCCACTTAAGTCTTTTAAAAACCAGTTGTTCTAATGCTTTTATTGCTCTGTAACAAAATGAATCGAGCTGACATGGGTTCCAAGGTCACTGTGAATTGAAGTTTAACCGTATTAATGACTAAGTAATCGGATGCAAGTTCGAATGCTAGGAGGCTTGCGGAGGAAGGCATCACAGTATATTGAATGCTTGTAAACATTAGTACAAATACAGAGTAAGAGGGACTCCCCACTTGATGTTAAAGAGGCCCCAAGTTCCTCTACTTTCTGAGGGATGAAGCACTAAAAGATTCTTTTCCACTTTACATCGGCTAGGGTATAATATACTGCCCTAAAGAGGAACGGATTCAGAGTTGGCTACTTTTCTCCTAAGATGCGGTTGGTTCTCCTCCAGGTTCCTGGTTCTCTACAAGCTGGGCTCAGCCTCCAAAAGGGGGTCCTATAGGATGGCCTGAGGGAAACGCTGCCCCTAGTACAGGGGACGTGGAATGAAACAGGGCTGATCGCTGAGATTTTTTGCCCCATTCTCTTCCTCAGGCCCATCGCCTCAGGGAAATGCTTTCATAACCGGAAGGGCTGTATATTCTTCAATAAGTAGGGCTCTTTGCCCCACCTTACCCCGCGCTTCGCCCTCTGTATTTGTCGGGCCTCGTCTCCTGCTCTGTCACCTCTGTTGGTAACTAAAGCAGCAGCTGGGACTGCCTGTCGGCCACCTTTGGGCAGATCAGGTCTCTCTCGGTGGTTGGTGCCACCAGCTCGGCCCTCACACCTCAAGGGCACCCCACGACTGACTCAGAGGACAGAAGAGACAGTACAAATGCAAAGTGAGAGGGGCTGAGAGGAGCCCTAGGATGCTGGGGGCTGGGAAGCAGGACTTCCTGATGCAGAGACTGCAAACGTGGTGACATGGATGGGCCGGGACTGGGGACACAGGTCTGGAACCAGAATCACACTTGGCTATAGGGATCTGAGCCTTGCACAGGGCCCATACCACAAGCTGGAGCACACTCCAGCGGGCTAACTTACATCACATGGATGGGGACTGAGGTGAATCCTCAGGGACGGTTGTGGCTACTGCCCCACCGCCACCGCCACCGCCACCTGCAAAGCGCTCAGCTCAGCCTCGCCCCCACCTTGGGCAGCCCGGCAATGCTGTGAGATGGGCCCTCTGTCCTGTGGCTGGGACTCCAGTCTCAGATCCGTGAGTCTTGTCTCACTGTTTCCCGGGTGGAGGGTCAGCGCGACAGCTCCTCTGTGTGGACACAGTGTGAGATGAGGCATCGCGGCGGAGCCCATCCTCTGCAAAAGCAGGGGGGCCAGCAATCAGATGTTTTCTAGGACATCCAGGGGGACGAGGCCCCTCTTCTTTCCACTGAGGACTCTGATAAAGCCGTCCTGTTCTTCTTCAGAGGTCACGCAGATCTGAATGCCAAGGAAGAAAACACCAAAGGGTCAAAGGAAGAAGCTAGAAGCTACTATGGCTTGAATCGCTGCAGACTGAGGCCAGGAGCGCCAAACTGGAAAAGGGAGAGGAGTTTCAGGGAGTGGGACTGGCTCTGTAAGAAAAAGGTTGAAGAAATATTAGGCAGATCCTGGCTTTGGAACTATGCCCAGGCGTCGTATGTTTTCTGAGATTCAGCTTTATGAACGAAGATCAATGAAATGGAATTAATCATACTGTGTCCCTCTGAAGAGTCACTACGAGGACAGAATGAAATAATGCTTCCTATAGAGCCTAGCGCGTGCCATGCAATGAGTCCTCAAAACGTTTTAAAGATCCAAACAAATAGCTACCATTCAGCAGGCTCTTGTCATGTGCTTGGAAACTTATATACGTCGTATCAGAAAATCCAAAGAAGCTATTCCATTCTTGGCCCCAAGCAAAGCAAAGAGATGCTAACGTCTCCCCTAGTCCACCTGTGCCGGACTTAACAAGAAGGTGCTTAAAATCCATCTGGGTATGCTTGTCACTTACCACTGCCAGGCCACCGAACGGCATGAAGGGTGGGTGTGGTCAGAGGTACAGAAGAGGCTTTGAAAAAGAGCCTTTGGTGTGCTGTGAGTTCACCCAGTCGACCTGCTTCCGTGGGTGGTCGGTTATGTCTTAGGTTGGATTCCCCAGAAACAGAGCCTGAGACAGGAGTCCTCGTGAAGGGACTTGTTGAGCGTGTGCTCTTGGGAGGTGGGAAGCGAGGGGAGCGTGGCGGTCAGTGGAAGGAGCTGAGCAGAGGTGAGGTCTCAGCTGGAGGCGAGCCTGAGCCCGATCCCGCAGGGAGCTCTGGCGCATGAAGCGCACCGCAGAGCGGTCCCACCTTGAGGCAGGGGGTCCGGTCTTCTGGGCCCTGTGTGTCAGTCGTTGGCCACTGGCTGACGTGGGCTGTGAGAGATGCAACCTATCAGGCCAGGCAGCTCTTGTTCCACGAAGGGGGATTAGCTGGACAAAGGGCAGCTGTGAGATATTAGCCGACACAGTGACCGGGGGATAGGTGCACCCGCCTAGAGAAGGGGACATGGGCAGGGCCCCAATAGAGACCCCTTCACATGGAAGGACAGGCATTCACAGGCCACTTAAAGAGCTTCATTTGTGACTCCTGGGACTTAGGACACACAACAGGCTGGTATCTGGTTCATGTTTCAGAAACCTGCTGTGTGATAAGCTTGACTGGAAAGAGGCTCAGACAGGAGTTAATTTAACAGAAGATGTGTTGACTGTTTCATGAAGGCCAGAGGTGATCTGTGAGAAAGGAATAGCCCAGGGGCCATGTTAGATCCTACTAGAGCCTGATGGGGTAAGGTGACCCCCGAAAGGAGGGTGAACCACCTGATTTCCAAAAACTAAGGCCTGTCATTGCCCATGACAGAAACATTGCAGGCAGGAGACCCTAGGGATGGGCAGGGAGTATATGTCTTAAAAGAACCCATTAAAATGCCCCGGGGGCAGGATTTACCATTAAAACCTATCAAAGACGGAGTTTTCTTCCTTCTTGACATATGTCCCAAATTCGACAACCTTTACTATTAGTCTAAGCAATCTGCATCAACATCTGCTTCCTCGTGCAGATTTGTTCTAGATGCTTATTTTAAAAATTGAGTTTATAGTTTGAAATAGTTAAATAAAGAAATCAAACCTGAAAACAATTTACTGGCATACACACACACAGATGTTATATCATGGTGATGTCTAAGAGGGAGAACCCTGGAAAAGGAATCAGAAAACTGAAATTCTGGCCAGAGCTAAGAGCCTTACACCATTACCCCATGCCTGAGAACATACCAAAAATGACTGCAGTTTGGGTCTCTGTTAGCTTTCTGGGTCTGTTTCTGAGTTTTCCGTTATTTACATTAGCAGTCAATTTCAGTCTCTCCAGCAAAATCCCACTGTGTGCCTGTACACACTACCTTTAATTTTCCTTCTCTCTCCCAAGATTTCAGCATGGAAGTGAAACATGGTTTGGTAGAGGCAATGGAAGAGTGGTCTGAGGGGGTCTCAAAGAGTAGGGAGGCCTATAAGCACCAATGTTCATGCTTTGTTGCATGTATGGACTTACTTTGCACCTCCTAATTGGCACCCGTACAGTGATTTGATCTGGGGAGACCTTCCAAAGGACGAGGAGTTCGGTACCCACCATGCCCTCCTTGGACAGTCTTGGGAGCAGACAATGGGTAAACAGAGGAGGAAGCTAAAGGAAGTTGAAAAAAGATGAACAGAAATGGTTGAAAATAGGCTTCAGTGGTTTGTACTCTTCCCAGAAATGAAGGGTCTAGAATTTAAAATTCTGGTGGTACAAATAACATAACTCACCACGCTTGAGAACCTACCATTTTAGGAAGCACTAACAGGGCTGGAAGCATTGCATTTCGAGGTAGAATGGAAAGATGAGCCCAGAAGATTATGGGTAGAGAAGGGCAGGAGGTGAGGGAGAACCACAGCAACTCCTTTGGTTCGGAGGGCCATGAAGAGGGTGCCCAACTTGTCTTGGTTTGCCAGGGACTTTCTCAATCTTTTCACTGAAAGTCCTACATCACAGGAAATGCGTCAGTCCCAGAGACCAAGTGGGGCTGTTGATTATCCCAGCAAATGTTTTCTTGGTCAGGCCACGTGAAAGATACCCCACTTCCTGTATTCGTTCATTTATCCATTCATTCGTTCATTCAACTTTTATTGAGTGCCTACTATGTAATAGATACCACTCCAGAAGCTTGGAAACTGGTGAAAAAAGGGCAGATCCCTGCTCTCCTGGAGCTTATTGGGCAGAACTAGGTGACAGATATTTCACTGAGTAATTACACATGTGATGAGCACATTGCTGAATGAATTAATTCCTCACTCATGGGGAAAGGGGTGCTGATGTGAATATCTATGGCAATCTGATCTAGCCGAGGGGGTAAGAAAGACCTCCGAGGCCTTTAAGCAAAGATAGCAAGGTGAAAACGAGGGGGAAAAAGTAGGAGATGAATATATTTCAGTATCAAGGGAGTGTGGCACTTTGGAGGTGGGGAATCTGTGGGAAAAAGTCAGAGAGGCTGGAGGGGCCAAGAACGTGTAGGAACACAAGTACTACTGAGCCCAGCGGATGCCCTTAGCTGACCTTCTGAGTTCTCCCATTGACAGGAACTGGGGGACTGGCCAACCACTAAAACCATCGCCGGCAACGATCAATTCAGTTAGGATTCACCTGTGCCATGGAAGGTACCAAACAAAGCATTTATACTTTCTTGGGGGTAGTTTTCAAATTTTCTCCACAATAAATGCGTTTCAGTTTTGTAATCTAAAAATAATTTACCTATTTGTCTTGAAAGCTTTGACGAAAACGCAAAGAATCAATAAAAGTAGTTATACGGGGATGGCAGAACTTTGGATGAATTTAATGCAATACTGTTATGGTATTTAAAGTTGATTTCATGAGGGTATTTTTTAAATTTCAAAAATGCAGAAAACACACTTTGGCGTTAATGCAAACTCTAGTTGTGTTTGTAACATAAGGATAACTTGATTCTATTTGGAAACAAGAGCTCTGCGAAAAAATAATAGAATTATGAGACAAATTAACCCCAGAGGTAGAAATGTGATGTAATCAGAGATGCACTGCATTATTTTTAGAATCGAATTCCTTCTATTTGAAATTTGACACCTAAAATAATGGGAGGCCACAAAAGTGGAGCCAAAATTTCAAAAAATCCTTCTCAATAACAGATTTTTAAAATGTAAATTTTCTTTCAAGTGGCTGACATTTTTCCGAAACTGGTTGCCATGCTGATGACAAAGATCGAAAACGGAAAATCGTGTGGGGCTAACGAGCCCTCGGTGCCTTTTGCTGACCCGTCTGGAACTGGAATCCATTACGTCCACATGCCTTCCACTTGGCATTGTCACAGCCACGGTGTCCTTTGGTTGTCACAGGACCACTGCAGGACGTCAAGGTGAGGTCATGGAAATGAAGGTCGTGCTCTCACTTCAGCTTCGATCCTGGGGCCTTTGTAAAGGGTTTCCCTGCCTTTACCCTGAGCAGTTCTGCTTTACCAGGTCTGGAATGGAGTCCGGGAGTCTGTATTTTCAACCACCTCCCAGGTGGTTAGGATTCAGGTGGTGCAAAGACCACACTCCCAGAAACACCAGGCTGGGCAAAGTTATGGAACTTTTTAAGAGGGCTATAGGCAGGGGCACCTGGGTGGCTCAGCTGGTTAAGCGTCTGACCGGGTTTCAGCTCAGGTCACGATCTCACGGTTTGTGAGCTTGAGCCCCAAGTCGGGCACTGCGCTGACATCATAGAGCCTGCGTGACATTCTCTCTCTCTGCCCCTCCCCTGCACACACACACACACACACACACACACATGCACTCTCTCTCTCTCTCTCTCTCTCTAAATAAATAAATAAATACACTTAAATTTTTTTTTAAAGGATTATGAGCAGATCCAGTTTGTTCCTGGTTCAGGCTGTGTTGTGTCTTCAGCATGTCTAACTGAAGAGGTTGGATTGTTTGTCTCACCCCTACCCATCCTGGAAGATGGTCAGTTCAACCATAAAGAGTCCAGAATGCAGGTGTGAGCCCATTCCCAGAAAACACAATTTGGGGGACGAAGGCCTAGGAGTTGGTAGGAGTCGTTGAGCTGATGTTCTGCTTCTGGAAATTGATCAACTTGAGCAAGTTTTCATTTGCCTTCTGATTTCACGGACTTGTATATTAATAAAACAAAAACAACATTTACCCTCAAGTGGGGAAGCACAAGAATATTCTGAGGAAAAAAATCAAGCGTGCTAGCAAAATTATTTAATAACACTTTGCCAATAAAGATGAAAATCCTTCTCAAATTTATTTCATTCAAAAGACTTTCCAAGCTTTTGGACCAGGGAGGATATAATTTGGTGAGCTTGGAGAAATTTGAGGCATTGGCATGGAACCCAGCGGGAAAGTAGGTGTTTGCTTTGTGGAGGGGGGGGGTGTGGGATTAGAGATGGGGTCTCAGTTTGACAAGGATGATTCCATTGCCTGGAATGACCCAGCAGGGCACTCATATGAGCAAGAATTTGTTTTCAAGGGGCTCTCTGGTCCTAGGACACCTGCCTTTATGACATTTGCTTTCCTTGGGAGCCAAACCATGCAAACGGTGCTGTCCTGCTCAGAAGTTGGTCCACGTGGTCCAGGGCTCATTACTCCATGGAAAGTATGGGCTTAGAACGTGCAGATCTATGCTTAAGTTCCATTCTGGCTACTTACCAGGTTTTTGCCCCCTTGAGCAAGGCAAAATCTTCTATGAGCTTTTGTTTGGGATCTCAAGTAAAATGCTGTAGGTATATATACTTTATAAATACATATGCATGACATCATTAAATAATAAGTAATAATAATCATGATACTTATAATAATTATCATTGTGACAATGTCTAGGACTGTATTAATTTATTCTTTCCTTCTCTCTGAACTGGGGGCTGGAGCTAAATATTTTTCTTTTAAGTAGCCATAAAGAAAAGGTAAATCATTATTTCTTGAGGGTGTATTTGTTAGTTTGAAAATGATCAAGTATTTCGATCTATGTGTGGCATATAAAATTGCTGATCGAATTAGGAAAACCAATTTTTAAAAATTATAAATCAGATATAATTACGAAGTAATGACTGATTTTTTTTATGGGAGTTAGAAACTATCTTTTCAGGCAATTCCAAAAATGACATTCAAGATGTGTTTTGGGCAATTATTGAACAGGGATAGTATTAAAGCCATTAACGTGTTTTTCTTTTTGTACTTCTTTGTAGAGTGGGCCTCATCATTTCCAACCAGAGGTTTAATTGCCTCAGGAGATATTAGAATTACCATACCAACAATGGAGACAAAAGAGAGGCAAGGTTTTGATTTCCAAAATTGGAAATTAGAGTCAATTGTGAGACTCTATTAGGAAATAGAAGAAATTTCTACGGTCTGATTTTTTCGGATCATCTCCAAATACACCAAGAGCAAACTTGGAGGTCTTAACATATTATTTTGCTCTGTAGCAAGGATACAGGATATGACATGAAGGAAGTTGGAGTCAGAGAAGAAGGGGCGGTAGGAAGCCCTCTTGGCTGGAAGAAGGCCAAGAAAGGCAGAGTTAGGACAAAGAGCTGAGCCGTGTGTGTCTTCTCCCTTTGTGCCTGTCAACATTCCAGAAGTGAGATGGGAGAGGAAGAAGCAAGGAGCCTGAAGACATACAGGTACAAGGCCTTACTTCTCAGGAAATCAACGGTATCACAGTGAACTCCAAGTTCAACATGGCACAAGATGGCACCAGACACCTCTCGATTAGATGTAGGGAGATATTCGGGCACTGGTGTGAGCTAGTCCCTGGTTACCTACGTCCTGACTGTTTTATGCAGCCATGTGAAGGCGTCTTGCATTCCAGTGAAAAGGCAGGAGCTTGGAGTCTGGACAAGTAGACATTACTGAGAAGGGTCTTTGTGACCGGAGGCAAATGCAATGAACTGTGGAACGCGTCAGCGGGGAACAGCAATGTATTCCCAAGAGACTGCGAACCATGCATTGGTGGAGACCAGCAAAAAACCCAAACTGGACTGGAGCAGGGGTCCACCTCAGAGACGAGTGGTCCTCAAAGAAAAGCACCAGGACCACAGTCCTTACTCTGCTGCTACGATGTTATGTGTATTTCCTTTCGTGAACAGACCCCACCAGCTAAACTTGCGAACATTCTGGTTTTGCGGGTTTAGACCCTACACACTACACAATTATCACGGGCGTGTCTGTACCTTTCCTCAAAGTGAATACTTTGAATATGACTGCATTCATTTAGATTTATGTTTGTTAGTGACCGTGACTCTGTTTTAGTCCTACCTGCTGTGCGCGTGCATGCTGTACTCACCTGATTCTCTTTCAGTGTCATCTGCCCCTGTTCCTTACACCCAAGGAAGGTCCTAACACATCTAAAAATCTTCTCATTTTGTTGTACTCTCTGAACAAAGTTGGCCGGGAAGAAGCCAATCCTGTCTTGAATTTTTCCCTGAAAGGAAAAAGGAGGCATGCATCCGCAATTGTAACATCTGTCGTAATGATGGTTACCAGATAGTTACCAAATAAATAAATTTCTCTTTCTTTTAAAGAAAGAGAAATACTTACTTTCCACCAATCTTCATTGGTGTCTTCTAGAAGAGTAATCATGTCTCCTGGCCTATAATGAAGACAGAATGAGTTGAGGGAGGAAGGAGAGGGGGGACCAAAAGAAAAAAAAAGATGATTACTTTAGAGTCAGAAGCAATAGTTTTGTGTTTATACAAATAATCCTAAAATAAACAGAAGTGAAATAATTATGACATTTGACCAGTTCTTTCCACCCATAAAAATAGTTTTGTTATATATTCAAAGTAAGTGTTATTTCTGTGCTGTATTTAAAATTTTTTTAATGTTTTATTTATTTTTTGAGAGACAGAGAGAGATAGAGCATGAGTGGAGGAGGGGCAGAGAGAGAGGGAGACACAGAATCTGAAGCAGGCTCCAGGCTCCAAGCACAAGGCCCGATGCGGGGCTCGAACCCACAAACTGCACTGCATGATCATGACCTGAGCCGAAGTCGGGTGCTTACCCGACTGAGCCACCCAGGTGCCCTCTCTGTGCTGTATTAAAAATATATATAGTAGCTCTATTTTTACATATAGATAAGGGTTCTTTATTATTCTTTTAGAAAAATTTCCTATTCATATTTGCCACTTTCTGTGGCAAATGTGGATGTGACATTATAATGGATCTTTCTGAGGATATTACTATGTTTTTAAAACGATGTTTCTTTCCTTTATTGAATTCTTTGTTTCCTCTAGAATTGGTTGGCCTCGTCTTTATTTTACGGCTTCTCCTTCGTGTCGAGATTTTCTCCAACATCGTGTCCCTTGGCTGTTCCTTTACGTTAATGGCTGACGACAGAGGCAGACGGGTGTGGACCGCTGGGCGAGCTTCTCTACTACTACTGCCTCTGTGTCTGCACTGGGTCTCTCTCCCAAGTGCAAGAGCTAATTCCAGGCTCTGTTTAAGCAAGCAGAGTGCATCGACTGGGGTGTCTCATTTTTGGACGCTCGAAAATGCAGGAGGCAAGCGGTCTGGGGCCTCCTACCACTACCCCCATGGCTAAAATAGGACTCTCTTAACCCTGTTGAGGGAGACGTCAGTTTATTCGCCCGTTAAGTACAGCCGCCTTTTCCTTCCCTCCTCCTGCTCTCTAGAAAGTCTGGAGTCTAGAGTTCATCTAAACACAGCTCCTTTTCTCCTTTCTGTGAGACTTCTGTGCTCACACAGGAGCCCTCCCTAGGCCTGGGTTCTCTTTCTTTTGAGTACAGGTACTTGATTTTGGCATCAAATGCTAGTCGTTATAAGCAGTGACGGGGTGTCGTGCACACGCCTGGGGGTCCGTATCAGTTACATATTGCCGTGACGACGCTGTGTAACATACTGCCACAAAACCTCAGTGGCTCCCTCGCGTGCCCGGGTGGCGGCAGGCTGTTGGCTAGGTTGACCGGGGGAGACGTCGCCCTATTTCCGGTTTGTCACACCCCACGGGGCCCATCTGGACTTTCGTGACAGCGCCAGAATATCAAGAGTGGCAGATGGAAACATGCAGAAACACATTAAGGGCCTCTCAGGCCGGGCTTGGAACTGACATACGGTTACTCCTGCCTCACTTTATTGGGGAAAGTACGTCATAAGGCCAGTCCAGATTCAAGGGATGGCAGACAGATGCACCTTCTGTGGTGACGGAAACCGTGAAGCGTCACGGCCAAGGGCACGAGTACAGGAATTGGGGTCATGAATGCGATCAAGTCTCTGGACACAGACAGCCTCGTGTTCTTCGGTGAATCTGCTGTGAGTTCAGCGTCTCCTTGGAAGTGTCCCTACATCTAAAGTCATTCTTTCCTGAGCACTGTGGTCTCCAGGCATCTTCTCTCTTCTCACTTCTATGTGCTGCATTTTGCCAGGAAAGTTTCCAAATTTGGGGGTCTCTGATAGTATTATTTCTTGTTTTCTAGTACCATTATGGATGTATTCTTAATATATATATACGCACATGTATATGTATATATATGTACATGTATATATATATGTGTATATACACATATATATTCTGACATTTCAAGCAATATATATATATGCATATATATATATGCATATATATGTATATGTATATATATGTACATGTATATATATGTGTACACATGTATACGTATATATATGCATATTTATATGCATATGTATACGTATATACGTACATATATATACGTATATATGTGTGTATATACATATATATATTCTGACATTTCAAGCAATATATATCATATAAATATGTATGCATATGTATATATATGTATATATGTGTGTATATACATATATACATTCTGACATTTCAAGCAATATATATGCATATAAATATGTATATATATGCATATATATGCATATGTACTTGTATATATATGTACATGTATATATATGTGTATATACATATATAAATATTCTGCCATTTCAAGGGATTGGAGCAGGAGGGGAAGCAGGGCCGTGTGCTCGTCTTGCCATTCCGATTCAATCTCCTCTGCTGTCATTTTCAATTCTCGGTTAATATCTGTCTTTAATGTCTGTAGAGGGGATTCCTACAGCCCTGTTGCCCCTGAAGCGTCAGACACAGAGGCGTTTTGGAATTTCACGAGTCACAGATTCGTGCTGATGCCACGGAAAGCGACGTGGTTGAAAATCACTCTTTTCCCAGGTGAGGGATTTAATTAAGCAGCAAGGACGGAAGTTGATGTAGAACAATCTTTCCAGCTCCAGCAGATTTTTTTTTTTTTTTTTTTAACGTTTATTTATTTTTGGGACAGAGAGAGACAGAGCATGAACGGGGGAGGGGCAGAGAGAGAAGGAGACACAGAATCGGAAACAGGCTCCAGGCTCTGAGCCATCAGCCCAGAGCCTGACGTGGGGCTCGAACTCACAGACCGCGAGATCGTGACCTGGCTGAAGTCGGACGCTTAACCGACTGCGCCACCCAGGCGCCCCCAGCAGATTTTACTCAACCTAAGAACCTAGGGAACCACGCGTTAGTATCAACTGGGAGTTAGTATCAACTCCCAGACGTTGCTGATGGTCTGGGAGAAAGTGCTAAGGAGGGGATAATGCTGGAGACTGGGGGGGAGGCATTGCAGTTGATACAGTTTTGATGCAGCTTTACAGCCTGGAGAGGGACACGCTCTTTCCCATGCCCAGAGGTGGGCAGTCCCTGAGCGTAGGACCCGTGTTAATGAACCCACATACTAGGATGAGGCACTCGCTGGAATCCAAGCCATAATTTCATGAGCAATACCAGACACACTCTCAAGAGTGATGTGGATTCTGTCTCATCCTATAAAAGCACTGTCAGGATCAGAAAACTGCCTGGTGAGGGAGAAGGGGCACACTCAACTCTTCATTCCTTTTTTGTTGTCCTTGTTGTTTACCCACCCATTCCACGAACATTCCAGAAGGCTGACTCTGAAAGAGCCGTTTTACTAGGCACAGGGTGCGGAGGAAACCGGGGGACCCCGGCTGCTGGCCTTACCTAAGCTGCCCCTCCAGCTTGGGTCTGCTGTCCCCCTGAATCCCAGCTGCAAGCCCGGTGGCCCTGGGGCCAGCCCTCCGCTGTTAACTGTGACTTCTCTGCTCAGCCCGTTCTCGATTCACTTCTTTCCTCCTTCCCCCACCACGGTGGCGGTGCGTGACGTCCGGCCACCAGGGGGCTCAGTCCAAACATTCTGCACACTCGCTGCACGTAGGGAGGGCGCTTCCAGGGTTCCTGGAGGAATGGAGGCCTGGCACCCCAAGTCCCCCTCTCCATCGCTTGCTCTCGGGATGGACACTGCCCGTGCGCGACCCTCCGGCCGGCTTCACGCTGCCGTGGCCGAGCAGGCCTGGAGATTTTCTACTTTAACTCTCTTTATTTCCAAATTCTTGAGGATGAATTTGTCAGGCCCCCAAATATTTAAAACAAAACAAAACAAAAAACTCCCTTTGTTTAATTCAACCAGAGCTTCCTGAATTCAGGTCAGCGTTGTGCTGCACCGTATTCGAGAATTACACGCGTGCAAAATACAATGCGATTCATAAACAACAAAGGCATCAGCTTCCTCTTTGGTGCAGACTGATCAGAGCACCGCAACTGGTCTTTTCTTTTTGTCTGCTCAGTAAAACTGGGCTTGGACCCTGAGGAAGGCCTTTGGGTTGGTGTTTGGAAAGTCTTTTCAAGTGTCTTTTTTTTTTTTTTTTTTGAGGTGGGGAGAGGCAGAGGGAGAGAGAGAGAATCCTTTGTTTTTGTTTTCTTTTTAAGTTTACCTGTTTATTTTTGAGAGAGAGCATGAGCAGGGGAGGGGCAGAGAGAGAGGGGGAGACAGAGAATCCCAAGCAGGCTCCACGCTGTCAGCTCAGAGCCCGATTCAGGGCTTGATCGCAAGAACGTGGAGATCGTGACCTGAGCCGAAATTCAGGGTCGGATGCTTAACTGACTTAGCCACCCAGGTGCCCCTGGAAAGTCTTGACACAATGAAGGAACCGTGGGCTACCAACAAGAGTAGGAACAGAGTCATAGCAGCTAACTGTAGAACTATGACTCAGCGGAGAGGGGAGAGCGTTGACCTGCGAGTGTGTGCGTCTGCGTCTGTGCATGGGAACCGCATGGGTGCCGTCTGTTCATTTTCAGCCACGCTCTGCCTCCTTCATTTCCCAGTTTTGCACTTGGACACAGGAAGCCTTCTCTTCCACGACCAGGTAACTGGTTGCAGGACTTAGAGGGCCCAGTGTCACAGGGTGTGGACGAGGTCAGCTGAGCTCAGTCAGCTTCAGGGACATCTTCTGCAAATTGGTAGGGACACGGCTTGGTCTTCTAGAGGTGGGCTTCTGGAGGGTGGAGGGGGAGTTGTCCTGAGGCGCCCCCTGCCACGTCTCTCCATTTCCCGCGTGGAGCTCAGATTCCTAGCAGTGCAGACACAGACACCCTCCTGATGAGGACACCCCATTTGGGAAGCCCCTTCTCCACAGTCTCAGACAACCTGAGATCTCAGACTGGCCCTCCATTAGGGCCCTCTTTGTTTTCACAGTGTTTTGGATATACGGAATATTTTGGAATGCAAAGGACACTGGTCTTCCTTTACCCCTCTAGCGCTGCCAACTGAGCCAAAGGAATTATAGGACATCCCAGTAGTTTTTGAATGCCTGTGACACGGTAGGTTTGGGCCGTGTGTTGAGTGGACAAAATGAAAACATTTTGCTAAGCACTGGTTTCCTCATCTTAACATTTTATCTCTTAAAATAATAGTACGTACCTCATCAATATTTTTTTTTCAACGTTTATTTATTTTTGGGACAGAGAGAGACAGAGCATGAACGGGGGAGGGGCAGAGAGAGAGGGAGACACAGAATCGAAAACAGGCTCCAGGCTCCGAGCCATCAGCCCAGAGCCTGACGCGGGGCTCGAACTCACGGACCGCGAGATCGTGACCTGGCTGAAGTCGGACGCTTAACCGACTGCGCCATCCAGGCGCCCCAATATTTTTGAGGATTAGGTGAGGTCATCCTTGTACGGCACGTTTAGCCAAGCCCACAACAGATGGTAGCTGGTGTTGTTGTTAAGGCATAGTTACTGCCCTCAAGATGCTGATACTCTTTTTTTTTTTAAGAGTAAAGAAATTTTAAGGGAGCCTGGGTGGCTCGGTTGGTTAAGTGTCTGACTCTTGATTTTGGCTCAGGTCATGATCTTACGGTTCGCGGGTTCGAGCCCTGCACTGGGCTCCGTGGGGACAGTGCAGAGCCTGCTTGGGATGCTCTCTCCCTCTCTCTCTGCCTCTCCCCCATTTGCTCTCTCTACCCCTCTCTCAAAATAAATGAACAAACTTAAAAAAGAGTTAAGAGATTTTACTCTAGGGAGATGCTGGTACTCTTAAGGGGGAAAGAAAGACATAAGGTGATAATTTACACCAAAGTGTCGTCACCAGACAAGAAGAAATACGCTGGGGCAGGGGAGGGGGACAGACAAGTGTGGAAATGACCCCAAGCAAAAACCCCGATACAGAGGCTTCATTGAGACTCAGCGACCTCAATTATATTTATGTAACTACACACTATACGTCACAAATACAGAATGGACTATATTTGCTTCGCAAAGCTGCTATGCAGATTCATCGCTAAGGCATATGTGCTGCTCTTTAGTGCTGACTGACACACGACAAGGGCTTACACATTCTAATTTCTTCCTAAAAGTGTAACTTTTTCACTTGGGAATTTGAAGATCTAATGATTATTACCTCTTAAGTGAGTGCTCCCTTAGGTTTCTGGCAGGGACCGTTGGTTCATGAAATCATCTTTGGCCTCTTACGTGGCTTCAGTATGATTCAGAGCTTTGAAAAAGCTTTTCTCTCTCTTTACATCCCTCCATCCCTCTTGCCCTCCGCCCCGCGTAGTGACCAGAAATGTGGCAAGGGCTGGGGGCTAGAGCTCGCATTGCGGTGCCCAGGGGCCGATGGCAATGGAGGTGTGGGAATAGTGCGGGAGGACAGTCAACCAGTCTGGCGAGGGACAGTGGGTTCAGTGAATGAAGCAGGCGTGGCCCGCTCAATCTGCACACAAGTAAGAAGGTTCACAGAGACGTCACCAGCTACAGGCGGGATCTGAATCCGCTAGTAACACCACCAAATCAAGCTGCCTCTCCCACCCACCCACGCCTTGTGGAAATTCACCACAAGTGCCCATTTTACCCGGCAAGTATTTTGAGATATCTTTAGCCTTTCTTACCCTTTTCCATTCATTAGGGAGAAAAAAAAAAAAATCAACCGATGAAACCAAAAAACCCAACCAACCGAACCAAAACAAACAACTGAGCACCAACCCAATCCATCTTACAGCCATCGGAGTCAGCATAAGAAGAGCCAGGCTGCTCCGTTGACTTCAGATCTACGGCCCAATTTTTCAGCAGACCCGCTTCTCAATTTCCACCATCCTCCTCCAGAGCTTACAGGCTGTGCCCACGGAGCAGGTGACCAGAAACTCCCGAATCCCGAAGTTTGATTCTGTCTTAATCGTGGCGTCCGTGAGACTGCCTGCACTTCCCCCGGTGCCGAGAGCAGCTCAGAGAAAAGACATTCGGCGCAAGGGCCATTTGGATGGGATTTGGTCAATGTTCCTGAACTGTCACGGATCACGCTCTCCGGAACCTAATTGAAAGAGGCATCTGAGTGAGAGGGAGGCCGCAAAGCACATTAGTGGCATTCAAGAGGGTCTGGGTTTCCTGACACAGTGCGGCATCGGAACATAATATGCATCAGAGACTTTCCTCAAATAGCCTTAATTGCATTTTGATGTCCTGGTGACCGTGAAGATTATTTTTAAATCAAATTGGTGCATTAGAATTACATTTAGTTTTAATTAAGTTGATGCATTTGCCAAGCAGTAATGTGCTTAGAGAATGGAATCGAGACACCGAGGGAGTCTTATTCTCTCTTACTCTGTCTCCAGGGCTCTCCTTTTCTTATTTTATGGAGGAGTTATAAAGCCTTACAGAGTGAAGGACATAGCCACACAAGTTGTAGGCCAGAACCCGAATGCAGTCCCGAGACCTGAACACGACCGAGGCTCAGGGAACTTGCCTTGTGGCCTTGGGTATGCCACTGGCTCACCGCGTATCTTTGGATGTCACAGCCGTTCTCAAGTCGCACAGATAACTCGGAATCCAGGGGAACACTTAACCATTCAGATTTCCGAGTGGGATCTGACCCCCTAGGCCGGGGGGGAGCCTAGGAATCTCTATTTTGATGATATTCTCCAGGAGGTTCTTAGGGCTTGTAACAAGTGGTTTGGCAATCCTAACCATAGTTTCCTCCCCTGTAGAATACTAATCGCTGGGGTAACCTCACAGGTTTGAGAAAAGAACTCAAGGGGATGTCGGGGAAAACTGGGAAAATTGGGAAGACTTTGAAATAGGCAGAAACAGTAGTGATCTGGGTGTTTGGCGCCCCTTTCCTCCAGCCAACTCCTTGTCATGTGAGCTGTTTTACCTTTTCAGGAAAACTGATGGTACTGTAAATGACTCTTGTCCCTAGAAATGCATGTGAATTTTGTCTGGTGGAAAACACCCAGTAGTCACCTGTAAGTACTGACCAGTTCAGCACGCATTTGTAAATTCACGTCGGCACTCCCGATTGCCTGTTTGTGGGATGTTTGAGCTCTCCTTTGTACCGCCTGGGACATTATACTGGTTCTCTCGTTAATTAAAGAGTCAAATGAAATTTTCGATATGTGTTCATTTTATATTTCTATAGGGTCATAATTTTACTTTAAAAATTTTTTTAATGTTTATTTTTGAGAGAGAAGAAAGAACAAAAGCAGGGGAGGGGCAGAGAAAGAGGGAGATACAGAATCGGAAGCAGGCTCCGAGCTGTCAGCTCAGAGCCCGACGTGGGGCTCAAACTCACGAACCTCATGAGACCATGATCTAAGCTGAAGCTGGATGCCCAACTGACTGAGCCACCCGGGCACTCTACCTTAATTTTTAAAAAAAGTTTATTTACTTATTTTCAGAGACAGAGAGAGAGAGAGAGAGAGAGAGAGAGAGAGAAGCCTCTGCATTGTCAGTGTGGAGCCCCACGCGGGACTCCAACCTATGAATGAACCGTAAGATCATGATCTGAGCTGAAACCAAGAGCTGGACGCTTACCCAACTGAGCCACCCAGGTGCCCCAATTTTATCTTAATTTAAAAAAAATGGTCAGTGAACGGGAGTGATTTTTCATAACGCACTCTATAGATCACAAGCTTCCTGGTCCTAAAAGCAAGACGTAACAATCCTAAGAAACTGGTAAGTAGTGGTAAGAATGGTCCACACTGGCTAAATTAATACATCGTCTCAATCTGCTGATGAGAACAAGTTGTCAACCTCCACACAGAGGGAACCCACATGGTCAATGCAGGATGGAGAGTTTGGGGTGGGAACAAGGCCAGTGGGCTGAGAGTCGGCCTCCCTGGCTTTCAGCTTGAGTCTCTGCTTTCTTCCGGTCAGTCTTTGGCCCTGGCTCTCCCAACTTATCCCCCGAAGGTAAGGAACTGATGAGGGAGCGTGAGGCAGGCTAAGGGGCAAAATTCAGGCTGGCACGCCCCTCCCCCTCCAGGTGGAATATGGGAGATCTTCCTCAGACACTCCTGGCTACCCAAGAACAAAGGAAAGGGGTTCAAGTGCCTGCCCTGGTGAGGTGGGAAATGGAGGCAAATGGAAAGTTAAATTCCCTTCCTGCCTAGAGCCCATTGACAAGTCCTTGAAACTGGCACAGCCCATTGACAAGTCCTTGAAACTGGCAGAGTGACCTCCTTCTAGGAGCTCAGTTGCCTTGATGATGACTCTTTGCGGGGGGCAAAAGAGAACCTTAGCTCAACATCATCCCAACCTCGAGGATCCTGTAATTCTACTCCCTTGATCTCATGCTGGCAATCATACTCCAAGCTTATGGCCCACCCGATATGCATCTGAAGGGTCTCATGACTGAGGTTTTATTTAAAGGTAATAAATGGTGTTTCCCTAGCAACAGTTAGCCCCTCAGGGTCCTGGAAACCTTGCTTCCAGAATTCCTTGGAGACTTACTCTATCCCTGACCCCCTTCAAACCTGAGGGTATATAATGAGTTACCCATCACGACCCCAGTGCAGCTCTCCCTGCCCACGGGTCCTGTCCCCGTACTTTAATAAAATCACCATTTTGCACCAAAGATGTCTTCAAGAATTCTTTCTTGGCTGTCGGCTCTGGACCCCACAAACCCCCACCACCCCAAAACTTCATCAGAACCATAAACTGTCTCATTGGAATATGAACTATAACAGCTACGTGTCCACTCACTAAGCCCTACCGAAGTTGAAGATAGTCTTTCCATAATGAGGTCTGGAATAGTAGTTATGAAAATAGGCTTAACGCCCCTAAAAGAATGTGTACCACCTCTTTGTGATGGGGTTGGCAATTGCCCCCTATCCGGGACCTCTTAAAGTGATTCTCATGTTCTGTCACAAGCCATCCTTCCTTACCCCTTCCTGACTGGAAAGAGAGAATGAATGCTCGCTAACCGAGCTGCACAGGCACCCAGGGCCCCTGTTGCTGGAAGCCTTGGGTTGCTTGTAATGCCACCTGTTTGCTAAGCCTTCCGGAGGCCTCCCCAGGCTGCTCTGACGTCTCCTTGAAGTGCCGTGGATCTGGCAACATCCCCGCCCACAAGAGCCCACAATGGAGTGAGCTTTCTCGTCCACTTTTCTGCTACGTCCAGCCCATGACCACCTGAGCTCTTTGAGGGCAGGGTCTGTGAATTGTTCACCCAGCAGCGAGTCGATGCTCATTCGCTACGTGGGGAGCAGTAAAGAGATGACACAAATTCTGAGAATGGTCACACAAGGGTTAAAATCAGTTTGAACTCGATTTCGAGGGAA
This sequence comes from Lynx rufus, assembly GCF_022079265.1. NCBI lineage: Eukaryota > Metazoa > Chordata > Mammalia > Carnivora > Felidae > Lynx > Lynx rufus. The sequence goes on along the minus strand of NW_025814867.1, from coordinate 4,809,965 downwards.
GCTTTGGAAAAATCAGAGAGAGATGAATTCAGGCCATGCCATCTCCAGAGGTTCTCATGAATATTAGCTAATGAGACCAATGGTTGCCTGGTTTCATTCAGACGCAACCACGGAAAAATCTGAGACTCGCTGCTTCCGAGAAAAAGGCTGGCGATTCAAGAATCTAAATCCTTATTTGGGATTACAAAAAAATACATTTTTCTTTGATTCCCCCCCACCCCCCGATTTAGGTGTTCAGATACACATTGAAGTGGAAATTAATTTTTATCTTTCTCAGAACTTAACAATATTGGAAAAGCAGCTCCCTCTTTCCCTCTCTTGGCTCCTAAGCTGTCTTTCTTTTCTTTTTTTTTTTTCCTCTTTTTTTGGCCCCTTATGAAACATGGCCATTATCATATAAATTTGTTTGGGGAGAACTAATAAAAATGAAAATGACTTCGATGTGGGAAGCCAAAATGGGTCCTTTGCAATAGGCATTATATGGTCACTACAATATGCATCTGAACCCTTCTGCCTTTTATTTACTCCCCATCCTTTATTTCAGAGCCCCTAAGATATCTTAGGGGCTTGTGTTTACTCGGAGTTATTTACATCTGCTGCTTATTTACATGATACATCAGCATGCCAAAGCCATAAATATTATCCTTATTGATTTTTAAAAGGCGCGTTGGTGTGAATGATGAGCAATGGCTCTAACACCATTTTGCAGACTTCTGAATCCCAAATCAGCCTGGGTAATGAATAGGACTGGTTATGTGGTAAATGTGACAGGCACGCTTCACTTTCATCAACAAGCTAGGCGTGTGCTATCTTGCTAACAAAGTGTGTGTGTGTGTGTGTGTGTGTGTGTGTGTGCATGAATGTGTATTCGGGTGTGCATGGGTGTATGAATGTGTTTGTGTATATCTGACTGTGAGTGTGTGGGAGCGTATGTGCACAGGTAAGTGTAACACACACCTATCTTATCTTATCTTATCTTATCTTATCTTATCTTATCTCATCTCATCCTGCGAAAGAGAGAGCACCAGCAGGGGAGAGGGGCAGCAGGAGACAGAGAATGGAGTCTGATGCAGGGCTCAATCCCACGCTCCTAGAATCATGACCTGAGCCGAAATCAAGAATCAACTGACTAAGCCACCCAGGCGCCCCTCAAGTAGCACGTTAAAAATCTTTGCTTATGTACTCAGCTGTTCGTGCATACAGCCTAATTTTCAAAGCTCTTAAAAATTTTGAAAATAAAGGTCATTGGTGGAAGTTGTTTAAGACTAACTACAGAAGCTTACCTACTGTACAAGCTCATCGCACTCAGACAGAGGGATGGGGGTGTTCTTTAATGTTATCAGACCTCAAATTGTCTGTGACAGTTAGGGGATCCAGGGCACCACGGTCCCACATCTTTCATGTCAGTGGTAAAACGTCATGCCTACAAACCAGGAACTGCAAAATCTACTCGTAAGATGAAGGACAGGGTATCACAGCCTCCTTATTGCTGGACAAATTGGATCAAGTCCCCTTGGGTGTGCTCAAAGGCCAGAGAGAGCCTTTGAATGTGTTTTTTGCAACTATATATCCTTAGGGTAGGGTTAACGAGGTTCAGGAGACTTGGACACCAAACATATTGTGAAAAGATGCAAATTAAGAGAAGTTTATCTAAAATATACTGGGTACCTTACTTCGTACCGGGCATGAAATCCCACCTTTTATTTACATTATCTAGTTGCATACTCAGTCTCCCTTGGAAGAAGAAAACGGAGACCCCGAGAGATCGAGTAGCTGGCTCAAGGAGATGCAGCTAGGAAGGGTCAGAGCTGGAAGGCGGACCCAGGTCTATGTGACTCCCAGTCATCGCTCTTTTCTGCCCTGCGCTCTGCACCTGATGGACAGGTAGAGTGTTATCGAGAGAACTCCAGCCATTTGGGGAGGTAATGGTGGACGCGCTTACGAGGGAAGCTGATGTTGCACTGAAACGGTAGCAAAGCCGACTGTGCGAAGCCTCTGCCTTCCGACAGCATTTGGAGACCCGTGACGGGACCACGGCATTTCTAAGAGGAGTACTCACTGCCCTAAGAATAGGGGGGTGGCATCCCAGCTTCTCCTTTCTGAGGCTTAGTCCCCCATTCAACTGTGAATGTCCAGTAAGGGTTCAGCAGGGCTCCTTCCAAACCATCTTAAACCTTTGAGCTCCTTTCCTACAATTTCTTCTTGGCAAATAATATTCATCACCGGTTCGAGACCCATCTCCTCCAGGAAACAGGCCCTGACTAAGCCCTCTGAGCTTGGCTTGCTTCCTCTTCTATAAGTTTCATTATATCATCATGTACTTGACGTGCCCACGAACTGTACGTGCCAGGCACAGCATTAGTTCATCCGTTCATTCATGACGTATTTATTAAACATCTCCTATGTTTCAGGAACCAGGCTACATGGATGGGTAGGTTAGCAACTGCAGATTATTTGTTCTCATGGAATTTATAAGGGAGATAGAGGTTCACCACATAATCCCAGAAATACATAAATACAAGCTGAGGTAAGGGCTTTAAAGGAAAGATACATGGGGTCATGAAAGCAGGTAGCAGAGAAATCTCACCCAGACTGGGGGTATCAGGAAAGGGCGTACCGAGGAAGCAAAATCCCAGCTGAGATCTGTGAGGGCATGCACGCATGTGGGTGCCTGTGATGGTGATGGAGGGTGGACAGGAGGAGTGGCGGGGGGACCAGCCTGCAGGAAGGAAAATCCCTCGGCAGGTAGTAGTGTGGTCCTTCTGGGGAAGAAAAGAAGCCAGTGTGGAGGGAGCAGAGAGGTGAGGGAACCGTGGTACAAGACGAAAACGGAGAGGTCCCCAGGGATGAGACTGTGCTGGTCCTAGAGGTCCTTGTGAACACTGTGGTCTTCACCCAAGGGGAACGGGAGGGCACTGGAGACTTTAAAAAAATTTTTTTTAATGTTTTATTTACTTATTGAGAGAGACAGAGACAGAATGTGAGTGGGTTAGGGGCAGCGAGAGAGGGAGACACAGAATCCGAAGCGGGCTCCAGGCTCCAAGCGATCAGCACAGAGCCCGACGTGGGGCTCGAACCCATGAGCTGTGAGATTATGACCTGAGCTGAGGTCGGACGCTCAACCGACTGAGCCACCCAGGTACCCCGGGCACTGGGGACCTTTAAGCAAAGATGTGTGTGTTGTGAGCAGACCAAAGGCAGGCATAATGATGATCTCCTTTTACATGTGAAGAAGCGGGGGCTTGCGTAACTTTTCTGGGTTTCATGGGGGTCCTACGGCTAGTGAGTGACTTGGCTGGGAGCTAAACCCTTATCAAGCGATGCCCACACTTTTTTTTTTTTCTCTTAAGCATTCGGCGAATCTCTGTTGATATATATTCATTCTGTCTTCCTCTGTCTCTCATTTCTTAAGACTGGACTGGAAGTGCCACTTCTGGAGTAGGACTAGAACCGATCGGAGTTAACACTATCAAGACCCTACTCTGTACCAGAAACTGTTATTTTATTTAATCAAAGGGATTCCATAAGGGAGAGCCTTATTATATTTTCAAGATGACAAAACAGAGGTTCGGAAAGGTAGGTAATATGTCGTATTGTTAGAAAGGAAAGGGGTCAGGGTAGGAGTTCATTCTACCTGAGTCCCAAGTTGAGACGACCCCCAGTACCATGTACTGTCACCTTAGTGACTTCTCCACCCAAAGTGGATGGGAAGGGAGGGATGGGGAGCAAGGCTAGAAACACAGAGAACAGGCAGGGCCTGGAACCCCAGTCTGGGGAGGGATGGAGATAGGATGGTTGCAGTAGGTTCAGGCAAAGAGAACCAGTCGGACTTGAACATTAAATACATCTTGGACGCAAGGTGAAGGGAAGCCTCTGGTGGCTGGCTTGGAGCCCGGGCAGACAGAGGATGACATTATTCACCCCAAGGAGCAGGCCTGTGGGAGCGAGGGTGGTGCTGTTGTGTGCCTAGGGTGGGCCAGTAGGGATGTGAATCTGGAGGTTGGTAGAAAGGTCTGGATGGTTAGCTGTTGGCAGAAGAGCTTTCCCTGTTACTGAGGAGAAACAACATTGCTGAAGCAATGGGGTAGCCGCTCTGACCCACGGCTTGTTGGCTTTGCCAGTTGGGTCTTCTTCGACCTCAAGCTTACACTCCAAACCTTCCCTGTGTCTTCCTCTCATTTGTCCTCTGTCCTGAGGACACCTGCGTTCTCCCCCTGGACGAGAACTCAGGCGGATAAGAATGATATTTTGTTCAAAGGATTTTTTTCCCCTACTTTACGGTTTACGGAGAAAAGGATAATTCACAAAGCCCCAGTTCATTCAAGGAATCATACCAAATCCCCAAGGCATTGCTTTACACATTCTGAATCCAGTGCCTGGCTTTTAAAATGGGAATACACAATCTTTTGGCAAAAAAAAAAAAAAAAAAAAGAAAAGAAAAAGAAAAAGAAAAGAAAAGAAAAAAAGAAAAAGAAATAAGAAAGTATGATTTATCACTCCAATCTTGCAGTCTATGTAATGCAGGCATTTCACTCCTGGGAATGAAGAGTCCTGTTTGCCTCAAAGCAGGCTGTAAATGTTTGATTCGTGACCAGACGACTTGACTTTTAATGACCTGCCACTGCCTAAAATAAGCACGAAAATTTATGACCGTCACCAGGCAGCTAGGCGCCATTTCTCAGTACCCTAATAACATCCTATATTTCTCTGAAATTGTTTTTTTTTTCATCTGATGGCTTCAGAATAAAATGGTGGGACTGACGCAATAGCAAGTTGTTACAGTTTAAGTCCTAGATATCCAAATGGCAAGCTCAAGGACATGGTACGCTGTATTTATTGCAAAGTGAATATATATCACCCTTCATCGGCAGGTAGTTGACTGTGGATGGTCAGCTGAAGGCAAGACACCCCTCCAGGGATGACCCCCTCCCCCCCCCCCCCAGCAGGTGCTAACCTCTAGGGCTTGTTATACCTCTGCTAGAATGGGGCCTCCCTTGGCAAATGTCACCACCTCCTCCCCACTGATGCCTGACGGTTCGGGTGCGTCTACAGCTCCAGCCAGCGAGTTCAGCATGGCGATTCTCAACGAGCGATGGAGAAAACTCCGGTTACAAGAGCCCGATTGTCTGAACAAATCTAAGGTGCCAGGATTCGGGCCCCCAGCTCTGCTCTGGAAGGCCCCAAGAATCACTCGGGAGAAGATGGCAAATGAATGCTGACACCATGCTGACCCTGGGTGTGACCCAGACTCCGGCAGGATATACACGTCCGCTGTGGAGTCTCGCTGGATGAGGGGGCAGCCGAGCTGCTGAGCCTGACCTCACGGCACGTAGAACCTGGGAAAGCGGGGCCAACCGGAGCCTTGTTGGCAGCCCCTTTTATGGGGCTCTGGGCAAAGTGAAAGAGGAGAGGCCGATTTCACTGAAGTGGGAGACCACACTCAGGCAAGTGTGGGGGGCACCGTTCCCCGGGCAATGGCCCAACCCGAGGAGGAGAAGCCCAAAGAGCTCCAGGGTGGAAAGACAACACCTTCCGGAAGCCACTCGAGGGGAGTGAATGGGAACCTGTAATTTGGCCTGCATGCTATTCGGGTAAGTGGGGTCCCCCTCCCAATGGAGGCTGGCTCTCTAATGTGCTGACATAGTTTTCAGCGTCCTGGAGCTCTCTGTTGTTCTCTTTGGAAGAGGAAACAACCCATCTCCCAGGGGGCATCTGACTAGACAAGCGGCCCCTTCTCTCCTGCTCTGGGACTAAAAAGCACCGAACCCTTAAGTTCTGGGGTCGTGAAGGCAGGAGAGGAGTGAGGCGTCTTCTTTGAGACGAGCCGGTAAGCAGCACGTTACGAAACCTGTAACAGCCACCAGATACCGAGTGTTTCCAATGCCGAGGCACTGTGCTCTATGCTTTCTGAAGCTTATTCGTTTTATCCTCAAAAATAACTCAGGGCGCAGGGGTCGTTGTTATTCTTTTATAAATAAGGAGATCAGAGTAATGAGATGTTTGTAAAATTGCTCAAGGTCACACGACAAGTAGGATGCGAACGCGGCACTGACTCCAGCTGAACTACCCCCGAGACGGGAACAACACAAACCGGTCAGGAGAAAGTTTCAGGTTTCACGAGGGGCCCCAATCCCACCTTCTCCTCCCGGTGGCCATGAACTGGGAGGGACCATGAAACAAAAGCCCAGCTCAGGGTGGGCAGCGGTGGGGAGTTGCCGTTCTCCCGCAGGTTCCACACGTGGTTGGAGTCTGATCCTTCAATCTATGTTCATTTGGAGGGACATATATGTCTTTTATTCCCTACTAGACCCCCCAGGATGCCAAGCGCATTGGACGCTCAAGCTTCACGAAAACACCCATTGGCAGTTCTGCGGATGATGCGCTGAACCACGCTTCTTCGAGTGAGGTTCCAGATCAGTCGCATCAGAGCCACCTGCCCACCAGCTAGAAGTGCAAATTCTCGAGCCCTCCCCTCGTGCCCCCCCAGACCTGCAGAATCAGAAACCGCAGGGAGAGGGCCCAGCAATCCGTCTGCTAACCGGCACAGCGGGTCACTGGAATGCACAATGACATGTGAGAATCACTGCTTCATTCTTTTTTTCACGTGAAAAACACGGACTTCAAATTTTCTTTTTAGTTTTTCTTTAAAATAAAGGTTTTTTTTTTTTTTACCTCATTTCCAAATCTTCATTCTCCTGTGGTACAAATTTGTACAAGGCAACATAGGTGTTCATCTGTAATGGTTCTTTGGAAAGAGATCCCTGAGAGAGAAAATTCAAAAAAAAAAAAAATGAGAGAAGGAAGGAGGAAGAAACTGGGAGAAGAAAGAAACTAGAAAATGAGTAAGTGAATGCAACGTAATTCCAGCGTACGGATTGTAAATGTTAAAATACCTAACCATTATTAAAGGCTTTGTTTCCATCAGAGGTCTATTGTACATTTCTTAGCTAGGTTTGCTTTTATTTGTCAGAAATAACTACAAATTTCTTCAAATGAATTCTTCCTTTGCTATAGTTGGTCACGAGAGGTGCCAGGTTTGGCCCCAAGAAGGGGAATATTGGCTTTATAGAAACAGGGACATAGGAAGAGTAGTAAACAACTTTCACTTCCTCAAATGGATTTCACTTCCTCAATTAGCCTAAAATTTGGTATCTAGCCTATCAAAGGGGCTAAGGTATATCCATCTGGCAGTTAGTTCATGCACGTTGTGGAAAAAACATGGTTTCTGGCATCAGCTTGATTTAGTTGCTATCATAGAATCAGCATCTCCTGTGAACCTTGCAATAATGATAATAAAACTACCCTTCTGATAGTTTACTTTGTGTGCCAGGCATTATGTTACATGCATTAGCATACTTGAACCTCCCAACAGCCCCCAATTGTTGTCCCCAACTTACAGATTATACAAGAGTCTTACAAGCGGTATATAAATATTACCCATTATTATTATCCAAATGAACATCAATGCAACATATACTTCATAATATATACAATATATGCAATAAGTGTAAATTATATAATATGTAAAATATAATTGTGTAATATTACTCTTGTATAACAATACACAACATAGCATATGTAATATATACACATATCATTATTTAACATATTACATATGTGCATATTAGATTATATACGTGATATACTATTGTATAATCTATTTAAACACATAATACGATAAACATATACAATATATATCAGACATAAACAGAAGTTGTACACAACTGATTCACTCTGCATCCAAAGCTCAAGAGTACCTTATGCTATATATATTTCTGTCCTAGTCTATCCTTTTCTAATTATATAATAATTACATATATTATATATAAGTGAAATAAAATAGAATAAATATGTACTTCTATACTATAAAATATGGTCATAATAGATTCTGTAATTGTGTACCTTACACACTTTATAGTATGTGTCAATTTGTATGTAACATGTACAATAGAAACAAAAAGTATACAACACAGTACTTATCCTTTCTACTTCTGATGCACTGCGACAGTTCTGTTTAGCGCTCTCTAGTTGTCACGCTATCTGTGCCAGGGCGCATTAGGCTACGTTATTGTCTCCCATTCCACACTCTATCCTGTTCTAGACCTACTAACTTGATCTCGTAACCTACTTAGGTGGTGATCTGCAGTGTGATCTAAGGACCCTGCCTGGTCTGTTTTCTTGGACAATCCCAGAAGGAGGAAGGCAGGCTAACAGCCCAACCGATGAGAGACGGTCTCGGCTCAGCCAACGACGGGCTACTACGCTTAGAGCTCCCAGGTCCCTCCGGTGGACTTCTCCTCTATAAGAGCCTCCCAACTTCCCCCTCTGGTCCCTAGGAGAGCAGTTCTCTGCTTTGTTGGGTGGGATTGCCCGTGGTTTTGTCATAGCTAGCTTGTCCCGCACTGGAATTTCCTGCTGTTTCTGAAGAAACCCAAATACATTGTTTTTGGTAGAATGATTGTTTAAGGTTAACGCAGCCATAAATACCTGGTGGTGTAAGTTCTTTGCTTGGTCTCTGAAGTCGTCAGTGCCATTTTCGGGATAAGTAAACACTGTAGGAGACAAGAAGAAGCAGGTGCTTCATGAATGGTTTGGAAACGTGCTTGGAAGACGCGGTTTACGTATTCCTGTTCAACAGCTTCTACTTTACTCCTCACTGCCTTGTCCTCATCCTCAGCGACCCTGCCTTCCTGTCACCTCCCGCATGATGCTTCCCCGGCCTTCCCAGGTGGCCTTCTGCACCCCCTTCTCTGCATGCCCACACCCCGGCACATGCCAGCTAGCACGCTCCTGAACTTGGCAACTGGTTGTCCGCCCCTTGGCCTCCTTTGGCAACGCCCTTCATTCATCCTTGAAACAATGTTACTCATCTCTGTCGAAAGTATGAAACTCGTAGGTTAATGGAGTGGTGGGGGAGGTATGGCCTAACTGCACTCGAATTACCTTTTCGAAATACCAGATTCTTCTGCTTCCAATGTTTTGGTTCCAGTTTCCTGATAGCTATTTTCTATTTTGCACATCCAAGTTTTAGCTTTTAAACTTCAAAGTATGTCCCCCATCTCTTACTGCCAATGCACTGGGGCTATTATTTGGGATAAAAAATAAACAGTGGTTTCTCATTTAGTTTGTTTTGAAATACGTGCTTCTCTTCCTCTCGCACATAAGCAGCCACTCTGCGGTCTTTAGTAAAGAACAAAGCTTCCCAAAATGGGCAGGACGGTTCACTGTCCACAGGCACAGCTATGGGAGGTGCTCGATGGGTACTGGGGGGAGGGCTCTGCCTTAGCTAGTTCGGTCAGTCACGTTTACCTCAGTGACACAGTGTGATGGCCTTATTCTCACCGCGTGGATCTGCCTCAAACAAAAATGTGGCAAACGTTTCCAAGTTTGCACAATGGAATTTTGGTGTCTAAATTAACCTACCGCTTAGGTGACTTAACATTTAAAAATAACACATTGCTGCTTTATTCTTCCCTTTGGTCTCCCTTCAAATGATTTTAAAAAATACCAGTAAAGGAAGAGAAACACACCACAGAAAGCCCTATAATCTATTTCGGGTACGCACTGACATTTCCACGGTCTTTCCAATGCACTCGATAATTGTGATGCAGAAAACATGCTTCAGAACAAGAGCCTCTGTAAACGTGGTGATGCTTAGTAAATGTCTATTCTCCACAGTGTAGTTTCAGAGCCTGTGCAGGAGATTCTCTGATTCCTTTGAAGCCTAGACATCAATATGCAGTCATTGGAGGAAGTCTGGTTTGTAGGTAAGTGGAAATGATCCTATGGACCTCGTCTGCCTCTGTATTTGGCTAGTCACTTGACTAGTTTGAATTGAATGGAGGCCAACAATTTTCCCTGGTATTACGTGATTCCCTAAAGCCGCAGGGTAAATATTGGATCCCATAAGCATAAAACTGGATACTTCTATAAGAATACTGGATATCTGCCAGATGGCCAACAGGCACATGAAAAGATGTTCAGCGTCGCTCCTTATCAGGGAAATACAAATCAAAACCACACTCAGGTATCACCTCACGCCAGTCAGAGTGGCCAAAATGAACAAATCAGGAGACTATAGATGCTGGCGAGGATGTGGAGAAACGGGAACCCTCTTGCACTGTTGGTGGGAATGCAAATTGGTGCAGCCGCTCTGGAAAGCAGTGTGGAGGTTCCTCAGAAAATTAAAAATAGACCTACCCTATGACCCAGCAATAGCACTGCTAGGAATCTACCCAAGGGATACAGGAGTACTGATGCATAGGGGCACTTGTACCCCAATGTTCATAGCAGCACTCTCAACAATAGCCAAATTATGGAAAGAGCCTAAATGTCCATCAACTGATGAATGGATAAAGAAACTGTGGTTTATATACACAATGGAATACTACGTGGCAATGAGAAAAAATGAAATATGGCCTTTTGTAGCAACGTGGATGGAACTGGAGAGTGTGATGCTAAGTGAAATAAGCCATACAGAGAAAGACAGATACCATATGGTTTCACTCTTATGTGGATCCTCAGAAACTTAACAGGAACCCATGGGGGAGGGGAAGGTAAAAAAAAAAAAAAGGACGTTAGAGTGGGAGAGAGCCAAAGCATAAGAGACTGTTAAAAACTGAGAACAAACTGAGGGTTGATGGGGGGTGGGAGGGAGGGGCGGGTGGGTGATGGGTATTGAGGAGGGCACCTTTTGGGATGAGCACTGGGTGTTGTATGGAAACCAATTTGTCAATAAACTTCATATAAAAAAAAAAAGAATACTGGATATCTGAATGAAAAGAGCAGAAAATCTTTCTAGAAAATTCTTGATTGGAGATACAAAGGGAGACTACGTAGGGTACATAACAGTTTGGACCGGCTTTACAATTTTGCAATTTCACATTATTGTAGCTTTTTGTTGAACATCGGTTAGCCATCTGGTTCAAAATGTGTACCATTTTTGTGAACTATGCTGCAAATTATTTGAAGTGACCCCAAATGTATTTTCAGCTATATGACTGAAAGCGTAACACTGCAAAAAAAAAAAAAAAAAGATTTTAAAACCCATTCCTGTGGGCTACTTCTGAGACATTGATTTGAGGGGAAAAGAATAAGGAAAAGGTAACTATTTTACTACAAATACACCATATACTTTTTACGTTTAGGGCTTTAAATTTGTTTTATTAAAAATAAATTTGGGGTACCTAGGTGGCTCCGTCGGTTGAGCATCTGACTTTTGATTTCGGCTCAGGTCATGATCCCAGGGTCATGGGATCGAGGCCTGCATTGGGCTCTGTGCTGCATGTGGAGGCTGCTTAAGAGTCTCTCTCTCTCTCTCTCTCTCTAGTTCTCTCTCTCCCTCTGCCCCCTCCCCTGCTTGTGCTTTCTCTAAAATAATCAAATAAATTAAAAAAAAAATTGGTTACTGATTTCACCCATGACAACTATTCAAAGAATATGTCCATTAAGCAGGCATATGAAAAAAAATTTTTTTAACGTTTATTTACTTTTTAGAGAGAGAGAGAGAGAGACAGAGTTTGAGTGGGGGAGGGTCAGAGAGAGAGGGAGAATCTGAAGCAGGCTCCAGGCTCCGAGCTGTCAGCACAGAGACCGATATGGGGCTCGAACTCACAGACTGAGATCATGACCTGAGCCGAAGTCAGACGCTGAACCGACTGAGCCACCCGGGGGGGGGGGGGGGCTCAAGAAGGCGTATTTTTTAATATTACAGAAGCAAATGAATCTTTAGTTTCTGCCATCTCCCCAAAGGACTTTCCTCTTTTCCTTTCCTATATTCTTCCTTTTTCATGACAGAGAATAGCCAGTGGTTTTTCTTCATCAAGAACAATTGGTTTTGAGGTCAGTATTAAACTAGCCTCATAGGGGCGCCTGGGTGGCGCAGTCGGTCAAGCGTCCGACTTCAGCCAGGTCACGATCTCGCGGTCCGTGAGTTCGAGCCCCGCGTCGGGCTCTGGGCTGATGGCTCGGAGCCTGGAGCCTGTTTCCGATTCTGTGTCTCCCTCTCTCTCTGCCCCTCCCCCGTTCATGCTCTGTCTCTCTCTGTCCCAAAAATAAATAAATGTTGAAAAAAAAAATTTTAAACTAGCCTCATAAACTAAAAGAAAGGGGCAGCCCTCTTCTCTGCAACTTTTCGTGTCCCTGAAAGAGCTCACATCATCTGGAAATTCTCCATTCCTTATCTGTTTGGGTGAGTTTACTTATAAAGTTTGTCTGGGCCTCGTATTTTCAGGGTGCAAAATTTAAAATATTGAATTCGGTTTCTATCGTGACTAGAAGCCAATTCAAGTTCTCAAGTTTTCTATTCCTTCCTAGGTCAGACTTTAGTCACTGATATGTTTCTTGGTATCTTCCCCTTCAAAATTTATTGGGGGTCACCTGGGTGGCTGAGTCAGTTAAGCATCTGACTCTTGGTTTCGGCTCAGGTCATGATCTCGCAGCTTTGTGGGTTTGAGCCCCACATTGGGCTCTGCGCTGACAATGGGAGCCCGCTTGGGATTCTCTGTCTCTCCCTCTCTCTGCCCTTCCCCACTCGTGCTCCGTCTCTCTCAAAACAAATAAACTTAAAAAAAAATTTTTTTTAATTATCGGCATGAAGTTGGTCATGGGAGTCTTTTATTTTCCTTTCAATCTCTGTTATGTTCATCCTTTTTTATTATTGCGTTTTGCTTCATCACTCTCTTTTATTCTTAAAAAAATTGTGATTGTAGGTTTTATTTACCTCTTTTAAAGACCATTCTTAAAACTGGTTAACCTATCTGTGTCATTTGATAATTTCTCCTCTTACCACCTTTTTATCCTTTTCCTACTGCTTTTTGGGGGCTTATTCTGTATCTTTTTTTCTGACTTAAGTATGATGCTTAGGTGTTTGATTTTCAGTCTTTTAATTTTTATTTATTGTTTATTTTTATTATTTTTTTTAATTTTTGAGAGAGAGAGAGAGAGAGAGAGGCATGCATGTGAGGGAGAGGCAGAAAGAGCGGGAGAGAATCTTAAGCAGGCTCCACGCTCAATGCAGAGTCTGATGCAGGGTTTGATCTCACGAGACCAGACCGTGAGATCATGACCTGAACTGAAATCAAGAGTTGGATGCTTAACCAACTGAGACACCCAGGTGCCCCCCGCCTTTTTATTGTTTAATGGAATACTTTCAAAGCTAAATACTCTAGTCACAATTTAGCTACATCTCACAAATTTTGATATGTACTACTTTCATTATGACTTAGTTTTAAGTATATTCCAATTTTTATTATGAATTCCTTTTTGACACACGAGCTTTTTGAAAGTATGTTTTAAATTCCTGAATTATGGTTGCTTCTGTATCTTTTGACTACTGGTTTCTAATTCATCTGCATGATAGTCAGAAATATATATTCTATACCATATTAATTCTGTAAAAATTTATGAAGCTCACTTTATGGTCTGCCGGTAATCAATTTCATAATTGTTCTGTGTGTACTTAAAAAGAATGTGAATTCTCCATTTGTTAGAGGGAGTGCCCTTTTTAACTTAATTACGATTGTCAAATGTGTCCTCAGATCCTCTAAATCCTGGATCTTTTTATGCACCTGCTTTGCCAATGACTTGAGAGGCATGTTACCACCTCTGACTATAAAGGGGAATGTCAATTTCCCTAATATTTCTGTCAACTGCTCCTTAAGTTCCTGTCATTTAAGGCTGTACAGTAAGTAGATGTAAGTTTAGAATTTATGTCTTCTGGTGAAGTAGACATGATCATGTAATGATAATTTTTTTCTCTAGTAATGCTTTTTTGGTCTTAAAGTCCATTTTTCCACACATTAATACAGCTATGCAATCTTTTGCCCGTGGGAGCTTTTAAAATAGGTGTAGTTTTCCACATTTATTTATTTGTTTATTTATTTTTGAGAGAGAGAAGTATGCTTTGTCTCTGTGCCCCCTCTCCCTCTTTCTTTTAGTTTATACGGTTGAATCTATTTTTTTAATCTTCTGGTGGCTACTCAACATTTTACGAGGTGTATTTTACTTAACAGAACCTAAAGTGAAATGGTACCCTTCATTTCCTTCCAATTCATACAAGGATCTTTGAATGCCCATTTCTCACTGAGATGTCTCGTACTCCAGTTAATGTCTTACTGACAGCTTTTTGCTAACATTATTATCTTTTTACGTGGCCAGTGTTCACTTGGTTCTTTCTTTGTGCTTCATTCCTTGCTTCTCGGTCCCTCCTTTGAGATCACGTTTTCCTCTCTGGAGTACATCACTGTGAAATTGCTTGAGCTGGACTTTCTTCATGGCAGTGGAGACACAGCCTTTGCCTGAATACGTATATTGGAAGACAGTTTTGTGGCTGTTCCATTTATAGTTCGAAGTTAAGAGTTACTTTTTCCCCCCAGATTACTGAAGGTTCCGTTCTACTCTCCATGTGGTTCCATTCCTTTGCAGGTGATCTTTCGGTCTGCATTTTCTTTCACCTTCGAAATTGTGCGGTTTTGCTAGGATGGTCTCAGTATAAATCTTCTGAATTTGAGGGATGGTAGCTGTAATCGACTGTGAAACATATTAACCAGTATCTTCATGAACGTTGTCTCTCTCCCATCCTCTCTTTATGTACCTTCAAAGTGTCAGTTAGATGCACATTGGACTTTCTTGCTGGTCCTCTGTGTCTCTTTTACTGTCGTGAATTCTATCTCTTTGTCACCCTGGCTATACTCTAAGCAATTTCTTTGGCTATGTATTTCACAGCACTAATTTTCTCCTCAGCTATATCCAGTACGGTAGGAAATCCCACAATCAAATTTCTCTCTCTCTCTTTTTAAATTTCTAAAAGTTCTGTTTGGTTTTCTTAAAATTTGCCCGTTCAATTTCGATGGTGTCCTACTCCTTTGTTATACGTTCTAGTCCATTTTTCATACCTTTAAATATATATAGCTATGTAGTTATAGATTTCTTTATTTGATAATTCCAACATAGACAATCTCTGACCAGTCAGATCATAAAAAAAGTTGTTTCGGCCGCCTCTTACTCATGGTGGCTCATTTTCACATATACTTGGTGTATTTCAATTCTGAAATTACAGAAATTTCAATTCTGGAAATTTCTCAGGTCTGGGGTTTAAATGCTCTTACTTCAGAGGCCATTTGGGTTACTTCTGCCAAGTGCCTGGTGCATTTATCCGAGTGGGCCACTTTAGACAAATTAAACTAAAATGTTACATTATTCTACTTTGTCCATAGAGGTAGTACGAATTCAGGCCCTAAACCCAAGTAAGAAGAGCTTCCTCCTTCCTTTGCTTCCTTTTTTCTTTCCTTCCTACTCCTCCCCCATTTCTTCCTTTTCTTCCCCACGCGAGTTAAGGTCAATATAGCATTTTTCTTTACTAAATTCCTCTGCAGGGCGTTCTTTTTTCCTGGTGTCACTAAAGGTACTTACTTTGGGGTATCGGCATTCTCCCAAAGGGCCTCTCATCACACCTATCACTCTGCTTGCTCATTGGGTTTTGTCCTCTATTGACCGCACATGGGGCTTTTTCTTCTCCAGTCTGAGGCCCCAGGGATGTGCAGAGTAAACACTGGTCTTCACCCGCTTATGTCTCTGGATTCCTGCTGTATTATTATTTCTAGACGCTAAGGAATTGCCTTATTTTGCTGCCAGCTCCACCATGCGTTAACTAGAACTTTCTTTTAAATTCTTTTTCCCAGCAAGTTGAGGCGTGTGCTAGAGTGGAAAAAATTTCTCTAAACATCCAGCCCTCCACACAGCCGGAAAGAGAGTCCTTCTTGCTTTTAAACAGACCTTAACCTGCCGTAGATACCACACATCTGGATTCTAGGGTATCTGCTAAGGAAGCCATTGAAGTATTTGCTCCGTTTTCTGGGTGACAAACCAAAATGTGAGAGATAAAACCAGGGCATGTTAGGGGCGCCGCCTGCGGGGCTCAGTTGGTTAAAAGTGTCTGAGGCTTGATTTTAGCTCGGGTCATGATCTGGTGGTTTCTGAAATGGAGCCCCGTGTAAGGGCTCTGCACTGACAGAGAAGAGCTGCTTGTGATTCTCTCTGCCCCTCCCCCGCGCACCCTCTCTCTCTGCCTCTCAAAATAAATAAATAAACATTAAAAAATTATCAAAAAGCCAAAACAAACAAAAACCCCAGCACATGTTAAAGGCAAGGATAAATCTTCCAAATCCAAGCTTGCTTTTTTTCCTTTCCAGGCAAAATTTCGTTGCTTTAGTGAACAGTAAGGTACCATGGGGCTTTGTGACATCCTCCAGTGGATGTGACTAACCCAGTTTTTTTTTTTAACGAATATTTCTAGGAATTTGTCTTAATTATGTTCTATTCCCTCTGCTTCTCTTCCAAGAAAGTTATAACCACATGGAGTCATACCGAAATGCAGTTATGGAAGGCACCGGGTAACATCATTACTTGGTGTTATTTGAGCTGAAACGGGCTTCTCTATTTCTGGTGCATCCACAAGCAGGGTTGTAAACAACAACCAGAAACAGCCAGACCTTCCCAAAGTCTTCCGTGAGAGAGAACACAGACTTCTTACGCTTCGTGAGGAAGAGAGGGGTAGGAAGAGTACCCTCTTCCAAGGTGCCTTTGGAAATCTTCCTCAAGGATTTTGACATGACTCTTGGCTGGCAGAAACAGTATCTGTATGCCCCGTGTATTTTTTAGAACGCAAATGAAACATGTCGCACAGAACAGCTTGGGACCGGAAGCCACGCACTGCTTCTGAAAAGCCAGCACCCTCCTGGCCATGGCCATGGGGAGGCCGGTGGCCGCCTGGATACACAAGCAGAGTGTTTTCTCTGTGTTGTTTCCCAAATTGCATGGACAGGGGATTACATCCAATCAAAGGAAAATGTTTTGAGGCAAACTGCTACATAATTAATCCCTCTAGCTTCCAAGGGCACATTGTAAAGAAAGCTCCTGCTGACCAAAGGAATAGTTAATAGATCTCCAAAGCTTTTTAGAGGTTTATTGCTTGCTAAATTCCTCCAACAGATTTCTTTGAATAAGGCTCTGAAAATGCCTCTTAACAGAAAAGAAATGGCAACTGTTCAACTGTGTCTTTCAGTGTATTACTTTGTGCCTCCGTTTCCTTATCTATACAGCGTGTGTGTGTGTGTGTGTGTGTGTGTGTTGGAGGAGAGAGAGTTGGGCTAAATGACTTCTTATCCTGCTTCTTGAACTTTAGTAAGATTCGTGTGCAAATTCTGATTCTGCAGCTCTGGGAATGGCCTGAGGTGCTGCGTTTCTAACGGCCTCTCAAGTGATGCCCAGGCTGCTGGCCCTTGGGCCACACTGGAGAGCAGTGAGGCTCTAGGCTGCCCCTCTGACACTTGATGACCTCATGGTGGATTGATTAAAAGCAACATGCTTCATTCGGATGATTCCTAAATATAGCTCCTCGCGTTATAAAAACCTACTGAAGAGCACTTTTTGAGGAATCCCCGGGGCAAATAGAGACCTTAACTACTGAGGAATGGGTGAGCAAGAGGGCCAGGAACGCTGGCCAGGGTGCCTGAGGCAGGGAGGTAAGGGGTGGGTACGTGCTGGGAACGACTGTGGAGAGGAGAAAACAGGATGTACTGACAGACTGGCTATGAGACTGGCCAAGAGGGCAGAGTCAAGTCTGAAGCCAGAAGTTTCGACTTGGTCAACTAGCAGAGTGGAGCTCCTATTTACTGAGCAGAGACAACTGAGAGCCAGGTGGCGTGGCTGGGGCGGGCGAGGTGACCAAGGGTCCGGTTTGGGCGTGTTAACGTTACGATGTCGACTTCACATTCAAGATGGCCAACTCCAGCGGGCGATATGCACCTGGAGGCAGCAAGGAGCCTGAAATTTCAAGAGTCGTCGATGTGTGGAATAGTTATTTACCCTGGTTCTTTCATTTAACGGCCACAGCACCTCATGGATTCGGTATTATCACTGTCTTCGTTTCGGAAAGGAGGAGATGGGGGCGGAGAGATTAGGGCGCGGCTTGGAGGCCACAGGACCGCTGAGTGAAGTCCAGCGGTCAGCCTCCAGAGCGAGGAGGGGCCGAGGACCAAATACGTCCGGTGCAGTTAGTGACGAGCAGACCATCGGCAATTTGGCCATTTGGTGTCAGTGAGCGATGCGGGCGGAAGTGAGGCTCAGAGGACAGAGCAGCTGATCAGACTAGGAGTCTTAAAATGAAGGTCTAGGTTAATACCAGCGTCTGGTGGGTCTGTGCTCAGCTGCTGAAGACGTCCGGGGCTGCTGACCAAATTCAGCGGCTGTATCCGCACTGCTGGACAGACTCCTGCGGCATCACTGCCCGGCCGTGACATTCCCCTGGCGGCCGGCACCGTCTGATCTGTCTCTCCGATGGTGCTACCAAGCGCTCAGTGAACGTCCGCATTGATGCGAAAGTGCCGCTCTCCCCATATGATGCCAGAGCATCCTTGCCCTAGCAGTGAGCTTTAGCAGATGTGAGCGGGCTTGGTAAGGGGGGGGGGCCCTGGTGAACACTGATGCGTATTTAAGAAGGAGTCATGGAGGATTCTCCCGAGGGAATCACAGAAACACCGTCCTAACTAGAGAAGAGACATAAATGAACTCCTGGAGCTAAGGAAGCAGAAGCGATAGCTTGTAGGACAGCTGCTGATAAAGCAGCTACGGAGGACTGACTGCAGACCTTCTGCTCCCGATCTGGCAAAGGCAGAGGCAACTAGTCAAGTGGAAGATCTACCCAAGACGGCACGTCCCCGTGCTTCCCGTGCAGGGATGAGAGCTGGCAGGGATAACTTCCGCCCCGGAGGACGCATTCCGCCCAGGTTAACAACGCAAATCAGAACCCACCACTTTGCTAGGTCACGAGCCACCCTGAGGACAGCTTTGTGACTCAAGTACTTTTGCGGGGCATGGTAAACACTTCATAAATACCTTTTGCGTAAGTGAGTGGAGATTAAGAGAGGCTCGGCATCAGAGAGGCTCGGCAAGATGCATCCATAAGGGGCTGGTTGTTTCTTTAAACTCTGGCTTAATGTTCTTTCTTAACGTTAGCAAGCAACATACGTAGTTAGCATTCCATGTAAATTTTAGAAATTATCGTAACAAAGGCCTAAGCTATTAGAAAATTAAGTACTATTAATACGGAACGTTGGGCTATGGCTAGATCATACCGAGAAGTTTTTGAGTGTTCGTTATGTCTGCTGGGGAGAAGCCACATGGGAGGTCCATACTCTCCTGGTACCACCACCCCCTTGGTATGAGGTACTTCAGCTGTGTCAGGGAGTAGCTTCTTCCAGAATAGGTTGCTCATCTAATGTAGGTCAATGGGGGAAATGATGCATTAACAAAAAGGTCCAGAAGTGACTCCTGGACCCCAATGTAGCTAAGTCCGCACTTAGTCCCGGAAGTCCATCGGTACTTATGCCCAGTTTGCCTCCAGAATATTGAACACCTGCTAAGACCGAATTCCAGAGCGAGCAGAGAAGGAAGACACCTGACAGTCAACATTCCCTGCCCGCAGACCTCGATGCACAGTGTGATTCACTTTCGTGCTGGGGCAACGCCCGCCCCCCCCCCCCCCACTCACCGCTGTTGCTGCGTTTTCGTGAGTCATACCCGCCTCCTGGCCCGTCAGCTTCTTCAGGAACCTCCACGAGATCTGAAGTCTTAGAGAAAAGAGGGAAGAGCTGGAATGAACAAAATCATTTCAGTGGGCCAACTGGGCAGAGATTTTGACGTCAGTAGAAGAACTAAGGAAGAATTTGCCTGATTCTCAATGATTGAGAACCCGATCATTGCTGTTCGGTCTATTTGGCTAAATTTAGAAAGGGTGTGTGTTCCCTCGTGGGCACCATGGCTCCCTGCAGGTGTGTTTGCAGGGCTCAGGGGGTGGGCACATGACAGGTGCTCAGTGAGCATTGGATGAATGTCTAGATGCACAGGTCATAGTCAGCCTTCTTCCCAGGAAGAGACAACAGAGAGAACTCAGAAGTCCTGCCCGTACCCTGTCGTGTCAAATTCTCACTAAAACTAGAGCTCTTTTGTAGGTGAGTTCTAAATATAGGCAGTCCCCAAGATGGTTTGACTTTACGATGGGGCGAAAGCAAGACACATTCGGTAGAAACTGTACATCGAATTTTGAATTTGGATCTTTCCCCGGGCTGGAGTTATGTGGGATGATCCTTTCTGGTGACGCGGAACAGTGACCACAGCTCTAGGACAGTCACCCGGTCACGAGGGCGGACAACAGGTACGCTGACAACCCTTCTGTGTCCACATGGCCATTCTGTTCGTCACTGGCAGTACGGTAGCCAGTCGATTACATGAGAGAGTCACCAGTTCATTATCAAATAGGCTTTTTTGCTAGATGAGTGTGCCCAACTGTAGGGGAATGGAAGTGTTTTGAGCACGTTAAAGTTGGGCCAGGCTAAGTAAGCCATGACGTTCCGGAGCTTAGGTGTAGTGGGTGCATTTTTGACGTGACATTTTCAACTTATGATGAGTTTATCAGTATGTAACCCCACTGTACGTTGAGGAAGATTTGTATTAATTATAGAGAACAAGATGGAGTATTGAGGGATGCATTACCTAGGTATGAGTTAAATGCTATTGCCCTTGCTGCAAAATTGTTTATGTAATACTCTTCTTTTTTTTTTCTTTTAATACGAGAAGCTATAGTCATTATAGCTTATAGTTGGTCAACCTAACCTGCTTAGGTTACAGAAATAACAACAACATCTCCTCTAAGTGGCTAATGGTTACTGATCATTTACCACTTGCTGTTTTATGTTCTATATGTATATTATCCATTTATTCTTCACAGTAATCCTATGCTAGACCTACCTTTCAGGTAGGGATGTGGAGCTCAGGGAGAAATCAGTAACTCTTCTCCAGGTCCCACAGCTAGTAAGTGCTGGAGCTGGGGTTTGAACCTCCCGTGTTGTCTCCAGAGCTCATGCACTGTGCTTTATCCAGCGATGTGGGGCAGCGGCTCACATGGGCTGGTGACAGCCTTCATGGCCATCCCACTGGGGGCCTGAAATAGGCCTGGGTGGGAGCATTTACACCACCGAAATTGGCCAACGATACAGATCAGAGACCAGCCCCAGCTGCCAGTTAAACACTTAGGAGCGTACCCCTGATTGCCGATGCCCCAGCTTTCATCTGCCTGGCTCCCTCCTCTTTGAAAGGGGAATTCAGGCGGCCTCAGAGGAGAGTCACATTTTTAAAACAATTTGTTTGTATCTTAACAGAGAGGAACAAGTTTGCCTTCCCAGCCCATCCAGGGGGCTAGAGCACATTAGCATCACCTTCTAGAGACTCATTTTTCTCACAATTTAGCTTTAGGCTTTTCCCCAGCCATTCTTACTTTCATGACACATCAGAAAAGAAGAAAAAAACACAGATGTCACGGGGTCTCTAAGTCACGCATCCCCTGCTCCTTTGAGGCTATTTCTGACCAAAAGTTGCTCTTATTATGTTAATTTAATCTGATGAAACTGAAGAGTGTTCGCACACTAGCTAACCAACTCCCAGAAAGTTTTCGAATCTGGTTTCTGCTGGCCTTCCCAAGCCATCAAGCCTTTTATACCCTAGGACATTTGAAAGGACATTAAAGGAAACATAATGATTTCGAAACAGCCAGGCAGCGACTTGCCTACAAAGTTAAAGCCGGTGCTTCGACAGCTCTGGAAGAAAATAAACGCGTGGGACAGAGCTTTGCTATGTGGGAATATGTTAGCTCTAGGACATAACGAACTGCAAGGGAGGCAAGCAACTGAAGTTCATTACCACGTGACCCTGCAGGAAGGAAGCAACATCATTTTAAAGTACCGATCAATTGTTTCTGTTTTCTTCATTGAGGCAAGGTGGACTCTGGGGAAAGAGTGGAGTGACAGATACTTAAGGACAATTTGATCTGTCTTTGTCTCCCCGCAGCTCTGAGAACGACGCCTTCAGAGAGCACAGTTCCGAGAAAATTTCCCGACACAGCCGGTGGCAGGAAGTTGAAATGGGCTGTGATGAATGGATACCTTATTGACATGCAGACAACCATGGCTTTTGCCCTCGAAACCAGGCTGTAGGGTCCAGACATGGCTAGAAACAAAACCACTTTAGACAGAAAAGCAAACCGGACATCCCTAAGTTGTCTCCCTGATGGTCTTGCCATTGCTACCATGACTAAAAAATATGGAGGCGGACACGTTATGTTCATTGCCTACGGTGGAGTGTTTCTGAGGGGGTCTCCTCATCATGCGTTCAGCACAGTTCAGAACGGCAGGGGCCAGGGACAGCCGTGTGCTGCTGGTGCGGCCACCTCGGGGCCACCTCTGGGGAGCCCCCCGTCTGCTCCTGCCTCCCTGGGCTGGTCTTCCATTTGCCTTTCCACTAGTGCGAGTATCAGCCAAGCATGGGAGATACACGTGCTGCACGTGGACTGAGGATACGCTGGCTGTCACCAGAGACTTGAGAAAGGCCCATGCGAGCAAGCAGGTAAAGTGGACGGGGCAGTGTGTAGTTTTCTTTTGGACAGAAGTCTTGACTCGGAAGGGGTGAATGCGGCCTTGGGGGAAGCACCTTAGTGGCAGCGATGGCCCTTCTCACTCTCCTAACAAAGAAGATGCCACACGGTGTGTGGGGTTAAGGACACGATCTGTACCTGGATCAGTGGTTCTCAAACTTGGGTGGGCATCAGATTCACCCGGAGGGCTAATGAAGCACACAGAGCCCCCAGGCTTGTTGCAGCAGGACAGGGCCCTGCTCTTTATATTTTTACAAAGCTCTTCAGTGGACCCAGATACCCCCCTCCCCCCAAAGTTTGAGAATCGGTGGTATAAAACAATAGAAATTAGAGGCCAATCGAGAGGCCTTGTGTTTGGGCAGCTTAGTCTAGTTGAAGGAGAGAGAAAAATGAAACACGAAAGTGCAAAATACCAAGCAATCTGCAAATCTCTGTGATACATGAACTGGTTGCTCTGGGCGCCCAGGGAAAGGGCACCTGACCCAGACCTGGAAGAGAGATGTTGTCTACACAGAGGTAGAAGCAAGATGTGGGCAAGGCCCAGCAACACTCAGGCGATGTGAATGGGAATAAAGGATAAGGACATCCAAAAATGCTCTCCCCCGTGGAAAACACAAGAACACAGGCAAAAAGCGTCCAAATCAACTTTTTCAAAACTCCAGAAAGCAACCAGTTCTCTGGGAAGAACGTGGCTACCTAGAGAGCTGCAAAGTGTGCTCAGTGCTGGGAACATGAGTAACGAGAGGCTGCGTGTATCTCTGAGGGTTCTGAGGTCAGCCTTGAAGAATCCCTTGTTAATCCTTCGAGCATTTCCTGAGTGCCCCCTAGGTGCCAGCCCTCCGTATAATGAGACGACTAGGGAATGGAGGTGCCAGCCCCCCGTATAATGAGATGACTAGGGAACAGAGAGCCCTGATGTCTAGTCGCTGGGTCTGTAATTTTGGAAAGAGAGGCAAAAGCAGACAATTATGCTTCAATTGTCTCTATCCTATAAGAAAGGAAGTTTTTGAAGATCCAGGCGGGGAGCAATTCATCGTGCTTCGGGGAGTCTGAGAACTCTTCATGGTTTGTGTAAAAACTATGTGTGAAAACTAAGACCAACAAGTTGGTCTTAAAGAACTTCAACTAGGGGAACGGCAAGTCCTAAGATACGGAGATGTCAAAGAGTTTGGTGCGTTCAAGGGAAGGTGGGTCTTTAGGGCAGTGACAGGCCTCATGTGCCATGCTAGAGTCTGGGCATAAGCAAATCAAAAGTGTTTCAACTAGGAACCCTGCACAAAGAATTTCTTCAAAAGAAGACAAATCTGGAGGTACTGATACGAGTAGACTCGAAAGGAAGAGGGGAACACAGCTATTTCTTGGAAATAATCTGGGTGAGAGATGGTGGGATTCAAACCTCCAGCACTGGGGACAGAGACAAAAGGCACTTTTGATACACATTTCTGAGTTCTGAGTGACAGGACCCAATCACTGACGGGACATCAGTTTAGCTTGGACATGCTGATTTAGAGATTTCTGTAGAACCAGTCTGGTACTTGGACAGGAGGTTAGGACTATAAGTATCTAGAGTCATCAGCTTTAGACATGGTGCTTGGACCAGTGGAATGTGAACGAACGAGATAACCAGGAAGAGCATGGGACACAGAATGGCCAAGCCAAAGCAGAGCCCTCCGAACAGCCCTGGCTTAAGGAGTGATTGGAGGAACATCAGAGGAGACGGGCTGAGCGGGAGAGCAGGGTGGAACCCCGGGGGGGGGGTGTCTAGCCTCTTACAGAGCCCAGTAATCGGCCCCATTCGGGGATGGCCTGGGAACTGCCCTTCTCGGACAACACACCTGCCTTTCTAATGGATTACACCCTTGTTTCACTTCATAATAACAACTCAAATTCAAGGGCTAGATGCTTAATGAAAATAACATAGCGGCAACTGCCACGTATTGGGTACGAGGCCCTATGCTAGAAGCTCTACTTACACTCTTACTATTAACCAACCCATGTAGCAGCCGTAACCAATGTGTATGTAAGATAAATCCCATCCACATGTACTCTATGTTTTCATCACATTGAGCAGCACTTTTACCCTTCTTTTAGGAAATGAGTTAACGCTGCCACAGGGACTGCCGATTTGACGTACAGCCTCCCGAGGGAGATCATGAGGGTCAAGGACCTTAAAATGTCACAACTCACACCTGCGCTGCTTGACCGCAACGTCTGCCGAAACATACTCCATCTTTACTCCGAAATCCCGCAGCGCTCATGTGACTTAGTTGGTATCATACCCTTCACACGTATGTTCTTATTCTTAAGAAAAACGGTACAAGACCTGTAAGAGTGTATTTCTTAAAAAATGCTAAAGAATGCCACCCGCTTTCTTCTCTATTGCATTGGTCTCCTGTGACAAGTTGTGAATTCTGAGGGTAACAAGCCACGTCCTCCACTTCTTGGTGTCCTCTACGGTGCTCGTGAACTGGGGGCACCTCGTTCACGTTTGCCGAGTAAGACGGAGAGCGGATGGACGTCAGTTTTGTGTTCAGCCGGGACACAGAGTCGAACAAGTTTTGGTTCTTCCCTCTTAGCAATCAGCGGGATGCATGAAGAACAGGCCTTTCGGGGAGTTTAAAGGTGGCATCTAGGGTAACCATGTGGCACCAGAGGACCTGCAATCCTACCTACTCAGCCACCCGACCTCCATATCTACCCACAGACCACAATCTAGGTTATCCTGCGGATTAACCTGCACCCACTGAGGGAGCTGCTTCAACTCAGCCCCTGAGGACCCCTCTCAGGGGTAAGCCCCGCCCTTCTCCCACGATCCACGGGACCCAGCCGGGCAGACCACCTGGCCGCTCATCTGTGCCCGGAAGCCCCAGTCTGATAGGGGATGCGACGGTAGCTGGGTGCGAGCTATCCTACCCGGAACATGCACTGGCAGGTCCTTGCCTCTGCCGGAGGGATGGTGGCCTTGA
Source organism: Lynx rufus (assembly GCF_022079265.1). NCBI lineage: Eukaryota > Metazoa > Chordata > Mammalia > Carnivora > Felidae > Lynx > Lynx rufus. The sequence continues at coordinate 4,784,516 of NW_025814867.1, read as the reverse complement.
GCGTGATCTGCAGAGCTGTATGGCATCTTGGGGCATTTACAGAAATTCTGGTTGGGGTAGCCAGCCATAGGATGATGACAGCATGCAGCGGGGATGCACGGGAACAGTGATTTTAGAGCAAGTAAAACGTAGAAGCGGTGTTTGGGAGGGTGAGTGTCCCATGGAACCAGGCCCCCACTAATGATACAGCTCAGGCGCCTCTGGGGAGGGGGCAGCTCTCGTGTGAAGCCCAGGGAAGTACGGAGAAATGGAGAAACGACTGAGAAAGAGCTGTAGTTTTGAACTGGGATGTAGCTGGAAGGAGAACTGGACACAACTGGGACTCTCCCGCTCCCGCTACTCGTTGGGTGAAACCTTTCTGTGTGTTGACCGACACGTTGTTATCTATTATCAGTGGAAGGGGAAGGTGGGGGGAGTGCATGGACAGTCAAGGAGCAGAGGCCAAGAGCATGGTCTTTGAGGATGAGAGTAAAATGATCCCTGGGTGCTGGCCACAGAAAGGCAAGTGGCCCAAGGCATCTGGGACTTCCCTTCGGAGGCTGCCTGACTCCCAACAGACCCGCCCTCCTGACGCATTTAGGGGGAAACCCATCGCTGCTGCGGTGCCCGAGGCCCTCCCTCCCAGAGCTCTGCAAGTGGACCGAGGGAAGAAGGGGACAATTACAGAGGTTCTGTGAGGCGAGTCAGAGCCACTGCCCGAGCTGCCCTTCTTTGTTCTCTGGGCCAGGGAGGTGCCGAAGCGGAGGGTCTCGTAGACAGGGTCCACCTTATTGCCACAGGCTGCAATGGAAGAGAAAGGTCGTCTGAGTGACAGGTTTCCTCAACTTCCCATCAGGGATGCAGCCAAGCCTTTATCACATCTCCTGGGTCAACAGCCCTTGAGAAGAAGCCTTTGTGGGGAAGACCCACTAATCCCTGGGAAAATGGAGCTCTGTGTGGTCGGGCTTTCCTGGCAGATTTCCCACCCCTGTAATAGGTGCTCATTGGCCAGGTCCTTCCCCTGCACCCATCACTTACAACCAGAGCTCTCTGCTCCCAGACACTTCCTGATTCATTGGTTTTCCTCATTTGTTATCTGTCCCCAGGACTCCAACTTCAAAGTTCTTCCCAGGGACCAGCTTTATTTCCTCCAGGGTGAGGTTTTGCTCGCCAAGGTGTGAAGCCTTGAGCGAGACACAAAGTCTGCAGTAGGAGGCAAGTGTTGAAAGAACTGGGCATCACCAGGCCTCGTGAATTTCTCTTTAAAAGCTTTCTGACTTATCCATTTCTAGTTTAAAACTCGCCCCCCATCCAAAGGCAAAAATAGACGTAGGGATTCTCAGAGAGAGAGAGAGAGAGATGGAAGTAAACTGAAAGATATTGTTAAAGAATAAATTCAAGCCAGAAATATCTATACATATAAGACATCTTTTTGGTCCTCATTAAAGAATAAGTGATATTCACAGAGTTCCTTCCAAACATTGGTCTATCATTTACAATTATTTTTTTTACAACAATTATGAAAAGCAGCCTTTGCTGTTCTCCCTTTACAGGGTCTGACAGGTTGGGTAAAGGGTCCGGACACACAGTTAGTGGGTCAGCGGGGAAGCTGGGCTTCGAGTCGGCTCTGTGAGATGCTACACTCCATGCTACTCCATCCCAAAGGAATGGCATTCCCAAAGGAACAGCATTCCCAAAGGAATGGCTATTCCCAAAGGAATAGCATCTCAGCAGCCTTTGGGACTTGGGTGTTTTTCAAGCTTCACCAGGGAAAGGAGAATTTGCTCCACCTAATGTATCCCCTCCAGCAAAGCCAACAGTCGTAACCCAATCAGCCAGCGGACAGACGCACAAACACACCCCACTGGGCCTGCGGTCCTGGGAGAACAGCAGCTGTGAATGTGGACCATTCTGCTCAAAACCCGGCTCGGCCCATCAGCGTCCCAACTCACCGATGGGCATAACTTCTTTAATGCATCCAAACTGTTCGTGAATGAGCAAAGGGGAGCTGTAGTAACGCCGAAACCCTTTTGGCTGGAGAGAGAATGAGAAAGAGAAGGGCTTAATGTCACTGATGAGATGGAGAGCACCACACAAGAGCTCTGAAGATAATACCAGCTGGTTTCGCCAGGGGCACCCCTCTGTCACCCTTTAAGATGCTGGCTTGTCCTACAAGTTATCCCCGGGGGGCGGGAGGTACAGGTGGCAGTAAGCAAGCTACAATTGCACCTAGAAAGCAAGCCCCGGCCCTGTCCTTCCCTTTCTTGCCTCTCCTCCTTCTCAGACCATAGCAGCCTCCCTTGTGCCCAGACTCCTCTCCCATCATCTCATCTCCCAGCATTATTTCAATGTGGCATGCATTATTTCAATGTGACTTACTATTGAGGTTTATTAAAATCATAAAAGGCCTGGAAAAGTGGAAGCTGACCCGAGAGGGAGGCCGTAAGGCCCTTGTGTATGTGACAAGCTCCACCCAGAGCCATCTGCCTTGTGTTCTAGACTCTGTTATGTTTTTCTGACCCCTCATTCATGGTCTCTGCTTTGGCTTGTGGGCATCTCCATTGGCCGAGGAGGAGGACGGGATCAGGTGAGGCAGGGGTTTTAGAAAAGAGGATACTGCCAACCAGAGTAAGGAGATGAACTCACTAAGAACCTGACTAATTACATCCCAGTGTTGGAAGGGAATTTTGTGGCCCAGACCCTACTACAAGTCTAGAATCCTCTCTGATGTTCCTGGAAGGTGGTATCTTCCTTTTTTTGAATACTGCCCGTGATGGGGGGGGGGGGGTTGGTGGGAGGAGTGCTCAGTAACCCTGAAGGCAGGCCTTTGGTGACACTGTCTCTGGTTGGTAAGACTTGGCATCTACTGATCCTCAGTCTTTTCCCTGGAGCCACAGAGCAGGATAGAATTCCTCAGGTCTTAAATTTTTTTGAAGATCACTGTCATAGCCTAAGTATCTACCTCTAGGGTAGACATTCTCGTCCCTTCGACAGCTCTTTGGCCATCCTAGTTTCAATACCCTCAAAAGAGGTTCCTTTTAATCAACATGGGGTGGCAGTACCGAGCCCACACTCCCAAGATGGTAGACCAGCCCAGAATGGGCCAGGGCCATCTGACCTCCCTGGCTTTGGCCGCCAAGATCTGTCAAAGTGGTGTGTCAATTTTTATTACTCTCCCCATTTTTGAACGCGGTGGTTAATCTCTCTCTCCTTCTTGACATCCCCGGTGCTGTCAGCCAATGGAGCACTGAGGTGACGAGCCACCCTAGGTTTTCTGGGCTGACGGGGTTCCCGGGATGCCCAACTTTCATCTTTAAAACACGGACGGTCCCAGGACGTGGGACTTCTGGTGCTGACGTTGAAAAAGTTCCAACCCCGGACAAGTTGGCCACTCTGTTAAAGACCCTGAGCCCTTTCACATGGGGAGCGTCTGTCTCTTAGGTTGATAAAGCTCCTCTTCTGGTTTGTCATTATGCCAATAAGGAAACCCGGTTGGCAGCCCTGGGGTTCTAGGGCTGCCTTCCTAGTGTCCGGCTACCAGGGTGCCGCGGGGAGGGACCTCGGGACGTGCGGGGGGTTCTGGGCTCACTCCTGGCACCAGCCCTTACCAGCTTGCCCATGCACCGCTGGGGTGCTAGGCCATCCATGCACTTGTGGTGGAGGCTCATCTTACAGGCCTTGCAGCGCAGCCCATGCTTAGCGTTTGCTCCTGTCAGACACGCGCGAGCTTCGGTTAGGATGCGACCCCCCTTTACCTGGCCGACTCGCATCAAGTCCCTGAAAGAGTGGTTGCTCCCCAAACCCAGGTACTTCTTCTCGTCCGTCACTGTCGCATGATGTCTTGGAATGGACAAGATACTGTGGCCCATTCTTTTCCCTTCTCCCACCTCTTCTACTAAAGTACCAGCTCTGCTTTCTTCCTACTCCCTTCCTCCCCATCGCTCCAGAAAATCTCAGCCTCCTCCATTGTTCACGCAGCTCAGGCTGGTAAGTACTGGTCTCTCTACCCTTCCTACAGGCCACCCGTCTCTGTTCTTCTGTACGTCTTGCCAAGCAGTGGAAGTGCTGGAAATTTTGCCCATTTTTACCCGAGTTCCTCTCACAGAGTCTGAGCTATCAGATTCTCAGAAAAATGGCCAACAAAGGGAGAACAGCATGGTCTATGTGCGAGGGGGGCTGACGGTACTTAGCGTGGGGACAGGGGACTGGATCCGACACCAGCCCTTGTCTGGCAAAAGAGGAAGAGGAGGTGGGCAGCCGTGAGAGCACTGCTACAGGAGTCACACAGCCTCCTGGGACAGGAGGCACCAGGGGACAGGGCGTCATGATGGGGTGGGAAGAAAGGAGGAGAGGAGGAGAGAGAGGCACCCTGGGGACCGCGCCGTTGCAGTGAGGCTCAAGGCAGCAGGGCTAGGGGGTAGACAAGATGGCTGGTGCGGGGGCCTCAGGGAGCTGGGAGGGGTGTCGGCCACCTGTAGTCTGTGTGTTACAGAGCGGTTGCAGGGAGACTAGGTGAAGATATCAGTGCGGGACGTTTGTCTGTCTCCACTTGGTCCAAGACAAGAGGTGCGAAACAGAGTGAGCTGGTCGGCTCCTAACGGGCCTCAAAAATGGGCTGCCAAAATTGAGTGTAGAGCTCTTGGATAACCGAGCACATGAAGCACATTAGAAAAGGTTGAGGGAGGCGCCTGGGTGGCTCAGTCGGTTAAGCGTCCGACTTCGGCTCGGGTCATGATCTCACAGTCTGTGGGTTCGAGCCCCGCGTCGGGCTCTGTGCTGACAGCTCGGAGCCTGGAGCCTGCTTCGGATTCTGTGTCTCCTTCTCTCTCTCTCTCTCCGCCCTTCACTCCCCCTCCTCCCCCCCCCCGCTCATGCTCTCTCTCTCTCTCAAAAATAAAATAAACATTAAAAAAGTTTTTAAGAAAGAAAAGGGAGAAAGGTGGGGGGCCGGAGAGGGTGCCCTTGCGGGGCCACTGAGGCACTGTTACTTTTATCGTGCCCCTTCCACAAAATGAGAAGGATAGGGCCTTCTTCTCTACCGAGTCTTACTTAGAGTGGCATTAAGGAGATGATTTTAAAAGCTTGGCTTCTGTCTCCTGGGGTGGGACCCACAGCTGCGGCTGTGAACAAGGAATGTTCACACGAAGAATGTTGTTCAAGAAGACCACTGGGGAGGCCATGGGTCTCCCTACCTCTCACAGGCATTATTAATACGTACATATACCCCGAGACGCGAGGCCTCAAGTATCCCACGGCACCCGCAGCTGACTCCCGAAGCGAAACGAGACCACCCCAAGATCATGCGGGAAACACAACCCTCTTCTCTGCCGTTGCCTCCTGGGCTCTTGTCCGGACAAATTCCTAACTGAACTAGTTTATCTGTTTTTGTCTTCCTCCCGTGCACACACGGGGACCAGAACAATCGTTTACAAACGCACTTGAATCACCTCCCTCTCTTGTGTAAACATCTTTCAGTAGGTTCTTCCCGTCTTTCTGACATTATACAAAATGCTCAGCAAGGCGGGCAGGCTTTGGATGATGTGGTGGGAGCCCGTATCTGCCTTGATCTCAGGCCCATGCCCTTGCTCGCTATGCTCTAGCCACATGGCCTTCTGCGAATCCCCTGGATGCACAAGCTCTTTAATTCCTCAGGGTCTTTCACACACGCTGCCCTACATACCTAGAACACTGTCTCTATTACTCTCCACTTGGCTAGCCGGTGAAGAGACCTTTGGGTCTCTTGCCATTTCTTCAACGGAGCTTTCTTGGCAACGTTCCCCCTTTTCTGTCTAAATGATCTTTTTTTTTTTTTAATTCTTTCTTACAGCACTCTGTTGTTATTTTTTCCCCAGGCTTTATCACAATTATTTATTCAAGAGTTTGTTTATGTATGCCTTTCCTCCTGGGCTGTGAACCCAATGAGGCTCAGGGCTGTGTCTGCTCATTTGCTACTGTGTACCCAGCTCTGACTACGACATCCAATAAATATGTGTTAAATACATTAATGAACGAATTCTCTCACGGTCGCACACGTACCAAAACAGGGGTGATTGCTTTAGATAATGAAGTGGAGTTGATTCATTGATGGTGTAGAAACAGCATTCAAGGGCCGGGAGAGGACTTGAAGATCATCTGTATGTACGATTTCGTTTCACAGATGAGAAGCCTGAGGGTCCAGGTCAGAGGATGTATTGCCTAGTTTCACCTTTCCACTACTTGACCCCAAGCTTCCTCGCTTTAGCGGGGTTAAGGTACACGAAGATATGAATGGGGCTAATTAGATGATAAAGAAAAAAGGAAGTACAAGAACCGATATTCAGCTGGGAAAAGCAATGGGCAAACTCTTGTCTGACAAAGACCCTACAAGCCCTTCAGGAGGTACTACCTGAAAACTCCCTTTGAGCACATATCCTTGAACACAAAGCGCATCCGCTCTTACAACCACAGAACGTCAGAGTGACATGCAAACAAACCAGAAATTACTGGGGATGTGTGCTTAGTCATAAATACTAGCTGGAAAGCCACTGTTCCTTTTTTGAGAGTAACCACTTAGCCAAAAGACTACAACGTCTTCAGCATATTGGATTTTTGAAAGCAACTCCTTATATTTTGTTTTCAAATTAGAGAACGCTATTTGTGCCCTGGGAGAGAATGTAAGTAAAAGCTTCGAAGAGGAGTTATTTCATTGTGTGCTGAACTCTGAAGTAGCACCATTATATAGCAAAGTTTATTTTCCTTCAGACCTGCATCCCATAATTTCAGTTTTCCTTGTCTGTTCTAATACACTCCGCTATCTGAATGAGTCAGATCACCAGCAATTATTTGATTTGAGGTGTTCCTATTTCTCCTGTGCAATAACAGGAGTGACTGAAGAGGAAAGCCTGTATTTTGTGGCTCAGAGAATAGTTCAAAGGAATAATTCACATCACTCAGTGGTGTCCGTTTACCGTAGCAAGATACGGGGAAGCTCTGGTCTGACTCATTATTAGTGACCTTCATCACAAAGGCATCACTTAATGGCACCCTGATGCCTCAGTAAGAGTGGGAGAAATACGATTTTAAATTAGAATCTGTCACATGCTGGCTCCTTAAAGTTGAGAAAGCTACTAACATTCCTGGAGCCTCAGCTGTGTCCTTATCATATGAGAATACTACTAAGTACTCCTAGGGTTGCTAATGGTAATAGTGTCAAAAGATATGCAAAGAGGATTGCATGGGTTTAAATACTTGGAAACATAAAGATGTCACTGGACGTTAAATAAACATGGTGGACTGGCCACATGAGATTCCCATTTATTCATACCAGGAATAAAAAGTGATATAAGTCCCCAAATCACAAGGTTACTGGGAGAAGTGGCCAGAGCAGAAGAGAATTCAACATGTATTTAGAGGATCAACTGGAAAAATGGCAAGGAATTTAGCAGAAAAGAGAAGGACTGGATTTCCCAATAGCAACTTGGAAACGGGAAAGTCAGGGACCTTCAAACACTGCGGAATTTCAAAATTCTGAGAGATAATAGTTTCCAACCTAGAATTTTATACCCACGCAAATTACCAACAATTATGTAGGCAGAATACACTCATACTCGGGGACCACACTCAGGGATTCGAAATCTTTTCTTTCTCAGAAAACTACTGAAGAAAGTGCCTTAGAAAGATGAGGGAATACAGGAAGCAAGAGGAAACTGTTGGATCCAATGCACAACAGAAGGACTGACACAGAGGAGAGGGAAATGACATGCTCCTGTGATAGGTCTGCAGTGGCCCTAGATGGGCGCTACAAGATGAAGGCCATACTCTTGGGAAACAAATGGAACTTCCAAGTTTATTAATGCCCTTCAGGTTTGGACACTGCAATAGATATGGCATTTGACAGATACATGGAAGCATCTGGGGGAAAAAACAGTTATAGGTGCATAAAAAGTCAAGAGAGTTAAAAAGGTAATTTCTTTTTTATTTTTTTATTTTTTAAATTTTTTTTCAACGTTTTTTATTTATTTTTGGGACAGAGAGAGACAGAGCATGAACGGGGGAGGGGCAGAGAGAGAGGGAGACACAGAATCGGAAACAGGCTCCAGGCTCTGAGCCATCAGCCCAGAGCCCGACGCGGGGCTCGAACCCACGGACCGCGAGATCGTGACCTGGTTGAAGTCGGACGCTTAACCGACTGCGCCACCCAGGCGCCCCATGGTAATTTCTTTTTTAAAAAATGTTTATTTATTTATTTTGAGAGAGTGAGCATGAGCGGGAGAGGGGCAAAGAGAGAGAGAGGGGGAGGAGGAATCCCAAGCAGGCTCTGTGCTGTCATCAGGCAGAGCCTAATGTGCGGTTCGATGCAACAAACCACGAGGTCATGACCTGAGCTGAAACCAGGAGTTGGGTGCTCAACTGAATGAGCCACCCAGGTGTCCCAAAACGGCAGTCTAATTGAGGGAATACAGAAGCTGTGTAAGAAAAAATGTAATCACGGTATCATATTTGAATCAGAAGTCAGAAACAGTCACGACAGTGTATGAAACTATCAAGCTAACACAAAATTGTGACAAAACTACTTGGGAAGATGAGAGCAAGGAAGAGGGGGAAAGCAGGGGGTACTGCAGGGGTGAGAGCAGCCAACGCATCCCATAACCATTGGTTTCTTCCGTGGGGTCTGAGCTGCTGAGATAAATCTAAGATAGTTCTATGCGTTCCAGCTGAAAATTGTTAAGAATGGTAGTTCCTGGGGCGCCTGGGTGGCGCAGTCGGTGAAGCGTCCGACTTCAGCCCGGGTCACGATCTCGCGGTCCGTGAGTTCGAGCCCCGCGTCGGGCTCTGGGCTGACGGCTCGGAGCCTGGAGCCTGTTTCCGATTCTGTGTCTCCCTCTCTCTCTGCCCCTCCCCCGTTCACGCTCTGTCTCTCTCTGTCCCGAAAATAAATAAACGCTGAAAAAAAAAATTTAAAAAAAGAATGGCAGTTCCTATACTCACATGGGGCTTGGAATGGACCCATGGAAGCCGATGCAACACTGACGAAATGTCAGGCACTGGGCTGTGTTATGAGCACGGTGTCATTTACCACCAGGGATAAGTGAGCTGTCCACAGAAGAACGAAGAGCTGACACTCTCATGAATAAAGCTCTCTACATCGATGTTGGGAGAAATATGAAAGGGGTTTTCTCAACGCAAATGCATCGGCTACACTGGATGGCAGGCTCCTTTTATTTGAAAAATAAAATTGGTCACGTGCATCTATAAAACAATTGGCCAGAGTCGTTCTGATAAGATTCTGCCGCTAAGCCGTTGCTTAACTTTTGGCCAAATATCGTATTTTATCGGTTAAAGATAAAACAGGAGAAACCAAGGGTTTACCATCGGGACCACTTAACCAGAGAAATGGTATGAGGAATGAGTAAAAATAAGCCTGTATAGAAAAAGAAATGGAATCATAATACAGTACTTAATTCTGCAGGGAACAATAGTTGTAATTGTGGGTAATAATTCGTTTGCTTCCAGATTCTACAGCCACGGAATTACTCCTACAATTTACTTGGTTACAATGAATGTAAATTAGACAATAAAAAAGACTCTTCGCTGTGATTTGGGGAAGAAACTTAAAAAAATTTAGAACTAAGTACATACAAATATGACTATAAAGAGATCCATAAATAGTTCTTGGATTCCATGAAGTATCTGTAAAGAATTCACAGATGAATAAAGATAAGAAAAGTTCGAAGACATACCAGCCCCTGTCCCTAAGGGTTTAGGTACTAACTACCTCTGATCTCCGCCAGTACAGGCACGCCGTGGCTGGGAGAAGAAATGGCAAGACATCCCAGCATCAGGAGCGTGCGGATACCTGGGATTCGTGTCACAGAAGGGTCTCAAGGCCAGCGAGATGAAAGCAAAAACAACGGGTGCATTTTCTTGGTGCCTGGGAAGACCAGAGGCACTTAAGGGCTAGAAACTACGTGAACCGTGAACCGTACAAAGAGGACAGTGTTTTTAAACTAAAGGCTGTAACAAAAGCTCTGCTGAATAATAAAGACAGGCAGTTTAACAGAGCTGGCATCATCCACGGCCCTTTATCCTTGGATAAACACTACCACAAGGGATGGGAAAGAATTAGGTGGGAATCTGTTAAGAAGCCCTCGGTGACGGGACCCCCACCTGCTTGCCTTGCTTCATCTTCAGGGTACTCCACCTTGACCTCCTTCGTTTTCCCAGATCGTTTGTGGTTCTTGGCAAAGGTGGCTGGATTAGCCTTCTGAAGCGTGCTCGCACGGCCTCTTCTGCGTTTCTCCGTTCAACTGCTGAATAGCTTCCCATCCGGAACCCCTCTGAAGTATTTTCCAGAGCCGCCCACACACACACCCTCCCCCCTTCCTTTATACGGGACCTGTCACTCTCTGCAGCTCCTTACTGTTCCCAGAGTACCCTTCACGACAGGCCCTTGACACGGAAGGGCGGGCAGTTCATTCATCGCTGGAAGCCCCGCGGCCAGGAAAGTGCTTGGCTCGGGACGCTACAGTCCATCAGGAACGAAAGCCCACCCGGGCCTGGGCCAGAGAAGTGCCCAGGCGAAGAGAATGCTGAGGGGTCCACCCCACTCATTCTATGGAAAGAGCTAGATTTCTCCTTGTGGTCTCGAATCCCGGAGGCTTGTGTCACTCCGGGGTTCTACTCTGCCCACACATCCGGACTCTACGGGCCTCCGCCTAGCTGGTCCTCCTTTTCATACCCACGTTCCAACGTGACTGCATCCCGGCCTGCCGGGACTCAGAACGCCCCAGGGTCTGGGTGACCCCACGATCCAGGCCAGACACTGTTCCACGTGATGCCTGCCTGACCTAGGAAGTGAGCTGAAAGCCGATTCGGGGAATCGCTCCCTCTGTTTCTGCTACCGGCTCTCCGTACCCTCTTTGGAGCACCTGTTGAAAACTATCTGGACTGGAACCAAACTGGCCCTGCCCCTTGACTCGTATCATTTTGCCTGTGAGTGCTTTGTTATCCTGACGGAGAGATGCGTCAGATTTCCGTCATTGCCTTTACCGCACACATATGACCCTGACATCTTGCCCCTCCCTACCTAAACATGCCTGATTATAGCCGGGGGTAAACAAAACTTCGGTCAAGGTTTCCCGTCCCGATGCAATGAAATCACAACCGACAGCGCCACGAAAGTGATGGCCTGAAGGATCACCTGCGGCGTGTTGATTTCCAGGATAGGCATGCTTAAAATCTAGAACTTTGGTGCCCTTATTAGCGACCGTGTTTCCAAATCCAAATAACATAGGACGATTCGGAGGAATCGAAGCTCCATGTAGAATTAAAAATAATCCATGCAGAACGCAGGAGGTGTTTCCGTGACTTTCACACGCTGCTCCTCGACGTCAGCTAAGCCAAATGGAGTCACTGGGCGCGACTGTCTCTTCCCGCGTGGACAATGGGTGACTTGAGAGGAAGCCAAATGAGTGGAGGAAAAACCAAGCACAATTAAGATGGAAAGAGCCTGGCAGTCAATGCACACACACACTTGCACACGCACACATGCCTGCACGCTCGCTCGTGGGCACACACACACACATTTGAGATGAAAGACCACTGTACTAGGAGTCAGAAACGGATTCTCCTCCTGATCCTGCAGGAAGAAAGGATAGCAGGAGGAATTAAAAATTATCGAGCTCTTGTGTAGTGTTAGGCAGTTTTCCTGGAGGTCTTTTGATGTAATTACTAATTATTACCTGTTCTATGCAAAGCATCATTTTAACTGAAGAAGGCAGGGGTAACTGAGAACTTCAACGGCAAAGAAAGAGGACATGTTGAGCTGGGGTGAATATGTAACTCACTAGCTGTGGAACTCAATATTGCAACTTTTTTCCCTTTTTTTTTTTTTTTTTAGCCCCACAGTCTTATGAGGTAGGGATTTTTCTTCTCTCATTTCTACGGAGAGTGACCTGAAGCCCAGGGATACAGGACTAGCCAGGACAGAGATGGGATGAGGGTCCAGGTCTACGCAACTTGGAAGCCCGGCTCTCTTCCCTCGCCCTGCTGCCCCCTGCCATCCATCTGCACTCTGTCATCTCTACCTTGATCTGGTCTGGATTTCTTCTTCTACCGAACTTGAATGGGAAACATTACAGAGCCATTCACGGTCCTCCCAGCTCTGACTACCTACGAGAATGAGAGAATGAAAATACAAATGTGTCACCGCGGTCCATGAGGGTAGAGTTGGAAGACTGGACGAGAAGGAACAAGGAGTTTCCCCGAGGAGATTCTGGGTCTACAAATGGTTCTTGTCCCAGCATCCTCTTTGGAAGAGGCATTCCGATCACATGTGGTGGGTTACAAACAGGCTCTCACAGCTGACGGGGGCGAACAGGAGTTTTCTGGATGAGCCAGCCACCGCAAGGCTGCGGGTCCACGTAAGAGAGACATGCAAGGAGTTACAGGTTCTACGGCTCGGCAGCTCGGCACACGCTCTTGGATACATGCAGAAGGAAACAGAGTCCTTCCCACTGTAGACGCTAATTGTCAAGCCCGTTAAGCCGGCGATTACTTACGCGATCCTTAACGCATTAGGAGTCAAGGCTGCAAACGCATTAGCCAATATAAGTGCACACTGACGTCTCTAGCTTTGATACGCACTTATTCAGGGACTGATTTTTTGTTTGGAAGATGACACTGATGTCATAAATGTTCTCATCTTGGTTGATCCTTTTATTTTGTTTTGTAAATGTTTACTTATTTACTTTGAGAGAGCGAGAGAGTGCATGAGCGGGGAGAGGGGCAGAGAGAGAGAGAGAGGAGAGAGAATCCCAAGCAGGCTCTGTGCAGCGCAGCTCCCGATGCGGGGCGTGAACTCACAAACCGTGCGATCACGATCCGATCTGAAATCAAGAGTCGGACGCCTAAGAGGCACCCAGGTGCCCCGGTTGATTCTTTTAAAAGGAAGAGTGGAGCCAACGTGGAGAAATATAAACCAAAGAATACAAGAGCACAAAGGCAGGATAGCTGTTCTGCAACTTGTGACTTCCATGCGTAGACTGTATTAGATTTGTGTGTTCGGATCTGGATATGCGTGTGTAACACACGCATATACAAAACCCAAATGCACCATGGCGAGGTGGAAGAGGCTGGATTTATGGCATCAGAAGATTTAGATATTAGACTTTAGCTCTGAGACCTTGGATGGGACCTTGTTCTCTGACCTCAGTCTCCCCATCTGAGAAAGGGCGTCTTGACCACAAAGTGGGAAAAGCAAGGGGCCCTCTCTTTAGGAAGCGCCATTCAAGTTGCAAAAGGAAACGGTAATAGGGCTAGAAAGTACCCCACCTGCAGGTCTGAACGGTGGCTCTCCCTGAGGTCATGATTTCCAAATTCCTTGAAGGTTGAACTGGACATTCCAAACTTCGGATCTGATGAGGCATGACCCAGAGAGCACACAGCCTACCTTCTGCTCTCCTGTGTGTCTGCCACCCAAATTCCTGCACTCAGTTTACAAACAAGCGGATTGAGCCTTGCTCTGTAAAAGGTGACCTCAGATGCCTTTTAAATACGAATAAGGCAACAAATACTAAAGAAGTGTATTCTTCACAGAAGTCACTCCATTGTTCTTTTACAAGTAAGATTCATATTTATTAACTACGTTAACATTTTTATTTCAATAATACTTGAACACTTAAATATAATAATGTATAATGATGACATGTTCTTTGTGCATTAATGTGATAAGCTAACCGTTTAAGGACCTCTAACAACCTCATGCAGACCGAACGGATGGAAGTTTTAGGAGCCATGGCCAAAGGGAGAGAATTAGAACTTAGAACTAGAGGTTAAAGTACCTGTGCACCATCAGTGTGCAAGACCTCGATCCCTCAGCTTTCCTGGGAGAATGCCTGCACTGCAAAGTTGGGCTTTCTTCTGGAACATCTCTGTGTATCACAGGACCACGTGTATCCCTAGAGGAGCTGTATGAAAGGGCCACACTGGGCAAGGTTGGAGAGCGAGAATATTAAAACAAACAAGCACACATCCCCCAGAGCAGGCCAAAATGAATAGGTATGCACTTTCATCCATCCTATGGACAGACGGGCCACTGAGAAGTCAAGCTGCACATTTCAGATCAGACTAGGATTTGGAAAGCTCCGGCAGGGATTGTGGACAGAAGCTGTCCGAATTGAGAAGGTCCATTCTATCGACATGAGTGGGTCTCTCCCTTGTCCTCATCTGCCACTCTGATTTTAGGGAAGTGGGAGAGAAAAAAGAGGCTGAGGGCTGGGGAGGACCAAGGAGCTTAGCCTGCTCTGGAGTTTACCCCTTCTGGATGGAGAGGGGACAGAATTATTCCTCCGCGCTCACTCTCTGGTACCAATCTTGCCCACACCAAGCATGCCACCAGTGACATTTTCATGACATTCACCACAGCGCTAGGAGTGCTCTTTTGTCATCTTGTATGGTATTTTTAAAATGTTATCTTGCGGGGCGCCTGGGTGGCGCAGTCGGTTAAGCGTCCGACTTCAGCCAGGTCACGATCTCACGGTCCGTGAGTTCGAGCCCCGCGTCAGGCTCTGGGCTGACGGCTCGGAGCCTGGAGCCTGTTTCCGATTCTGTGTCTCTCTCTCTCTCTGCCCCTCCCCCGTTCATGCTCTGTCTCTCTCTGTCCCAAAAATAAATAAACGTTGAAAAAAAAATTAAAAAAAAAATTTAAAATGTTATCTTGCAAGCTAATCAAGGGAAGGCATAATTTCCAGAAGGAAGGCAGATAACTCCCAATTCCAATTCCTTTTTTGAAAAACATATTTCAAGAATATGGAGATTCTGGCCGCAGAATGGAGGATTCCTCCAGAAGAAAACTCGTCAACAGTGCAAAGCTTGGCCATGAAGGAGTTTTTGGGTTTTTTTGCCTTTTTCATTTTAGTTTGGTTTTTCTTTGTGAGGAGTTAGACTAGGGGCCAGAAAAGCATCTCTGTAAAGGGCAGGAGAGCAAACATTTTAGGCTTTGCAAGCCACACGGTTTCCCTGCATCTATCCCACTCTACCGTTGTAGCATGAAGCAGACACAAACAACAACTAACCAAGTGAGTGTGGCTGTATCTCCATAAAACTCTATTTAGAGACGCTGAAATTTAAATTCATATAATTTTCATGTGTTATGAAACACTCTTCCCTGGATTTTCTCTCAACAATTAAAAAATGTAAAAACCATTCTTATCTCCTGGCTCGAAACAGGTGGTGGGGCCAGATTTGGCCTGGGGGTCGTAACTTTTTCCTTTTCCCCAGTACCTTTTTTTTTTTTAAATTGAGGTGCAATTCACATAACAAAATTAACCACTGTTGAGTGAAGAATTCGGTGGCATTCTGTACGTTCACAATATTGTGCCACCACCGCTTTTATCTGATTCCAAAACGTTTTCATCACCCCCAAAATAACCCCATACCCAAAAGGCAATTATTTCCCATCCTTCCCCCCCCTAGCTTCTGGGAACCATCAATCTGCTTTGGGTCTCTATGGGTTTACCGATTTCATGTAAACGGAATCAAGATGTAGCCTTTGTGTCTGGGTTCTTCTGCTAAGTTTGGTTTCGAGGTTTATCCCCTTTGTAACACGTATCAGTATTCCATTTTCCATTCCTTCTTACGGCTGGATATTCATATATATGTATATTATATATTTTATAATATACAAAAGAGTTTATTATTAGAAATAGCTATTAATCTAATTACTCATAGAACTAGACTTCTTCTGATGTAAGCTCTTTTTTTTTTTAATTTTTTTTTTAACGTTTACTTATTTTTGAGACAGAGAGAGACAGAGCATGAACCGGGGAGGGTCACAGAGAGAGGGAGACACAGAATCGGAAACAGGCTCCAGGCTCTGAGCCGTCAGCACAGAGCCCGACGCGGGGCTCGAACCCACGGACCGTGAGATCGTGACCTGAGCCGAAGTCGGACGCTTAACCGACCGAGCCACCCAGGCGCCCCTGACGGAAGCTCTTCTTGAAGGTGGGTTAGAAGGATATTCTATAATATAATAAAGGGGGAGTCTCTCTGATATTTAATGAGGAAGCATTAGAAGGTCTGTCTCACCAGCCCACCAAACTGCTCTCATCCTTACCAGACACCAGATGAATCTAGTAGTCGAAGTTCATCCCATAATTGACCTACCAGCGGTAGCATGTAATAAGGCTGATATTCTCTTTAACATTTTCTTTCTTGGCTTCTAAGATGCTACATCTTCTTGGTTAATCTCTACCACACTAGGCACTTCTTCCTGGTCTCTTACTGGTTCCTCCTTTTCTCTCCAACTTTTTAACCCCGGAGAGTCCCAGGTCTCCATCCTTGGTCCTCTGCTCTTTTCTGTCTACACGTAACTCCTTTGGTCAGAGCCTCCAACCGTATCCCTTTAAATACTATTCACAGGCTGATGACTCCAATATCTGTATCTCTTACCTAGACAAGCCCCTCAGACTCCAAATCTACTCACACACCTGACCGCTTGACATTTTTCTAGTTGGCTGTCAAATAAACATTTCAAAGTCCGACACATCTGAGACTGAATGAGTGATCCTTTTCCCTCAACACATGGCCCAGAACCTCTTCGGCCTGCCGTGTCCCCATTGCAGTCGATGGCAACACCATTTTCCCAAGTGACTTGGGCCAGAAACTTTGTGGGCAGCATCCCTGTCTGCTGATTTCCTCATGCAGCCCATGCGCAGAAAATCCTGCTGGGCACTTCCTTCCAAATGTATCAGGAATCTAGACCCTTCTCTCTTACCTGCACTGCTGTGACAGCCTCTCGTCTGTCCTCTCTGCTTCGATCCTTACCCCCTCCCTCCAAAGTCTTAGGAGCTGCTATTCTGTACATAGCAGCTAAAGCAACCTTTTGCAAATACAATTACATTACAGAGTAAAAGTGAGAGTCTTCACAATGGTCTCCAGGGTTACACACGATCTCTTTTCCTGCTCATCATCCACTCTGGTCCACTGCGCACTGGCTGCCGGGCTATTACTTAACACACAAGGCATACTCCTGCCTAAGTCTTGAGCTCTGGTTGTTTCCTTCACTTGGAATGCTCTTTGCCCAGAGTTCTCTCACCTTCTGCGCCTCTTACTCAGCTCTGATCTCAACAAGCTTACCCTGAGCACTTCCCGTGATACTGAAATCTGTCCCTTCCTCTGAACTCCTGATCTTTCTCACCTTGCTTTACATTATTCTTCCTTCTACATCACTTCTAACCTTAGAGAATTCTTCCATCCATCCATCCATCCATCCATCCATCCACCCATCCATCCATTGTCTCCCCAACCAAAATGTCAACTTGACAAGAGTCAAGATCATTGCCTGGTTTATTCACTGATACATCCTAAGTGCTTAGAACAAAACCTAACAGAAAGGAGATACTCCACAAATATTTGTTGAATGAATTCTTTTTAAGTTTGAAAGAAGACAAAGATGTCTGATGTTAGGAATACTCAGCACGGTATTATTAAATAAGAAATGGAGGGATGCCAATTTTCTCCAAATAGTTTTGCAAATTTACCAGAATTCCAGTTGAAATCTCCATGGGATTTGGGTGGGGGACTTCATAAAATGATTCTAAAATTAATCTCGAAGAATAAATGCCTGAGAATAGCAAAACATTTTTGAAAAAGAATCTATGATAGCCCATAATAATAATTAAGCCAGAGGGCTATTGGTGCTGAACAAACAGAATAACCGATGAAGTGAACTGAAAACCAAAAAATATACTTTAAGTATCTTTAAAGAATTTAATGTTTTATAAAAGTGACTTTTGAATCAGCAGTGAAAAGTGGGATTGTAAAACAAATATTGGTGAATCACTTGGTAAATTGTTTGGGGAAAAGACCAGGTACATAACTCCCAACATATTCTGAAATAAAGTTTAGATGGGTTATGGAATTTACATAATAGTTGAAACTATTAAATTAATTGAAGAAAATATAAATACTAGCTTATTTATTCTTGAATAGAGAAAGTCTTTCTCAGAATGATTCTATGAAAAAAAAACAATATACCAAAAGATTGATAAAGTTGATTACATTGAAAATATGCTCACTAATACAAAGCTGAAAGGCAGATATATTGGAGAAAATATTTTCTTTATAAAATTCAGGATATTGTAACATATTATATGGGATTAAGGAGCCTTTCTTTCCAATTAAAAAATATATAAATAAGCAGAAAGATATATGGTCCAAAGGCATAACATGAGACCATGTAAAAGAAATGTAATTAAAAGTTAAGCATTTCTTGGGGCGCCTGGGTGACTCAGTCGGTTGAGCATCCGACTTCGGCTCAGGTCGTGATCTCGCGGTTTGTGAGTTCCAGCCCCGCGTCGGGCTCTGTGCTGACAGCTCAGAGCCCGGAGCCTGCTTCGGATTCTGTGTGTGTGTGTGTCTCTCTCTCTCTCTGCCCCTCCTCCACTCACACTCTGTCTCTCTCTCCTTCTCCGGAAATAAATAAATACTAAAAAATTTTTTTTAAAATATTTAAAAAAAGTTAAGCCATCTTAAATGGCAGATTTAATTAGTAATCAAATAGCTGGAAGTAAATATAGCAAGATATCCATTTTTCTCCTATCACATGTGCAAAGATTAAAAAAGAAAAAAAGAGGGGCGCCTGGGTGGCGCAGTCGGTTAAGCGTCCGACTTCAGCCAGGTCACGATCTTGCGGTCTGTGAGTTCGAGCCCCGCGTCGGGCTCTGGGCTGATGGCTCAGAGCCTGGAGCCTGTTTCCGATTCTGTGTCTCCCTCTCTCTCTGCCCCTCCCCCGTTCATGCTCTGTCTCTCTCTGTCCCAAAAATAAATAAACGTTGAAAAAAAAAATAAAAAAAAAATAAAAAAAATAAAAAAGAAAAAAAGAAAACCATCAGTGCTTGGATGCGGGGCGATGGGTATGACAGCACCACTGTCCGGTTACTTTGGGAACACGCACCAAAAACTTGAAACAGATGCGTAATTCTTCGCTACGGCAATTTCAATTTCAGAACTGGTCTTAGAAATAATTCAATATGTCTGCAAAGACTTAACTCCAAAGACGCTTACCGTCACCTTGTGAATAATACCACACAATGGGGAATAAGCAGAATATCCCAGAATAAAGGATGAGTTAATAAGAGCTTGGTAAACCCACACCCAAAACACTTTTTGGCTAGTGAGACAATTCTTTTTTTTTTTTAAATTTTCTTTTTTTTTTTCAACGTTTATTTATTTTTGGGACAGAGAGAGACAGAGCATGAACGGGGGAGGGGCAGAGAGAGAAGGAGACACAGAATCGGAAACAGGCTCCAGGCTCTGAGCCATCAGCCCAGAGCCCGACGCGGGGCTCGCACTCACGGACCGCGAGATCGTGACCTGGCTGAAGTCGGACGCTTAACCGACTGCGCCACCCAGGCGCCCCATAGTGAGACAATTTTTAACCGAATAATGATCGGCAGGATATGATGCTCACACTGTAAGGCCGAAGTGTCAAAATTAGGGTAATACACGTGTTGAGAAATCTCTCATTTAAGATGAACATAAACATACATGTAAAAATGTCTGGCAGAGCAGATGTAAGACATTAATATTTCTGTCTGGGGGTGGAATTATACATAGTTTTTAGTTCTTGTTTCTACGTATTTGTACTTTCTCATTTTCTATAAAGAGTGTATTTCCCTTCTGTAATGAGAAGTAAGATACTCCATTTTTTTAAGTTTATTGACTTATTGGGAGAGAGAGTGTGAGCAGGGGAGGGGCAGAGAGAGAGGGAGAGAGAGAGAGAATCCCCAGCGGGCTCCGTGCTCAGCATGGAGCCTGACCCGGGGCTCGAACTCATGACCACGACATCATGAGCTGAGCCGAAATCAAGAGTTGGACGCTTCACCGACTGAGCCACCCTGGCGGTCCAAGACGCTACGTATTTTTTGAAAGGAAGTGGTGTTATTTGTGAAGAATTAGAAAAACCAGGTCATGTCGAGGTGAGAGGAATCACCCTGGGGGTTCCCACTGTCGGGAATTTGCGGTTGGGGTCGGGAGTCTACCAGCTTGGGGGGAAAAAGAGGGCAGCAACCCTCCCCCATGCCCACTCACCACCACCTAGGCCTCGGGTAGCGTGGAGAGTGTGGTCCTGGATGCCAAGTCCTGTCACTTCGGCAAGTCCCTGCCGCCCACCGGCTCTCGTGCCGCGTGCCCTGAGCCTGCGGGTATGCACAGCGGGCTTTGTTTTCCTCTCCTGGAACAACATCCTTCAAGGTGGGGCCTCCCTCCGAGTTCCTCAGGACTCACTGTGCAACACAAGGTCAATCTGCAGACTGCCCAGACTATTCCATCTCGCTTCCCTCTGGCTGGCAAGGGAAAAGTGCCCATCTCCAACCCCCCGCCTTTGCCCCCAAATTTAATGAGTAGCTTTCACTGCTTTCTAGATTTCAAAGTGTTTTTCTTAAATCCAAGTTTCTCAGCCCCTGCACTAGTGACATTTGGGGCCTGATAACCCTTTGCTGTGTGTGTGTGTGTGTGTGTGTGTGTGCTGGCCTACCCCGTGCATTGTAGCATGGTTAGCAGTGTCCCTAGCCTCTACCCAGTAACACCCTTTGCCCAGAATCGCGACAACCGAAACACCACCTGGCGTGGTCAAATGTCCCTGGAGATAAGGTTGTTAGATAAAACGCAGAAAGCCCAGTTAAATTTTAAGATAACGCATGATTATTTTTTAAAGTTCACTTAATGTATTTTGAGAGAAAGAGAGAGAGACTGAGCCGAAGCAGGGGAGGGGCAGAGAGAGGGAGAGACAGAATCCCAAGCCGGCTCTGCAATGTCAGTGCAGAGCTCTATGCGGGCCTCAAACTCACAAATCGTGAGATGGTGACCCGAGTCGAGATCAAGAGTCAGACGCTTAACCGACGGAGCCACCCAGGCGCTCCGACAAATTATTTTTTAATGTAAGAATATCTCAAATATTGCACGGGACACCTGGGTCCCAAATATTGCCTGTGACACACACTAAAAAATTATTGGTTGCTCTTCTGAAATTCAAATGTAACTGGGTGTCCTGTCTTTTTACTTGCTCAATCTTGAAACCCTTTCTGGGAGGCAACATCGCCCCCAGTTGAGAACCATGAACGAAAGGCAACAACTATTTTCAGCCCTCTTTTAGAGGTGAGGAAACTGAAGCTTTGGGGGAGAGAAATCCTTGGTCCAAGGCCACACGGAAACAAGAGTGCAGAGGAGAGATCTGAACCCAGGTTTCCTGATGACAAATTCCCTCTTTCTTCCTGCACACAGAACTACTCGCCTTTTCTCCCGAGAGGCTGAAAACGGAGAGACCACTGGGGTCAGGGCCACTATGCAGACGGTGCTCTGAATCACCAACGATTACGTTCTTTCCATATGTTCTCTGTAACACAACAATCCCTTGAAGTTAGTTATTATTCCACATTTAACAGATGGAAAATTAAGGATCAGAGAGTTTAAACAATTTACCCAAGTATATTTAGCTCGTAAGTGGTCGGGCTGGTGTCCTTTGCTAATGTGTTTCTTTTCCTCAATCAACTAGGTCTGACTGAAATCTTCGAGCTACATTTTGCGGTTTCGTGGTCCCAGAGCTTTGATTCATACATTCGAAAGCCAGGGATAAAAGGATGAACTGGTCCAGAACTCTTCTCAAATACCATTTCAGACAAAAACCGACCCGTTTGCTTCGCAGACATGGTGCCTCCCATGCGACGAGCCTACCCAAAGAACATAGAGGCAATGGCTAACCTGGACAAATCTGTAGGCTTTATCATCAGTTTCTGAGAAATTAAGAGCTGATTCCCTGTTATATGTTTTAAAAAGAAAACATGGCATAACTTGGCTTCTTTGCACCCGATGGGGAGGTGCTTCCAAGAACTATAATGAGTTTGGTAGGAAGTGGCAAACTCGTACTCCTCCTTCAATGCCCACCTCAAATCTCACATTCTTTTTTTTTTGTTTTAAGCTTATTTATTTTTGAGACAGTGAGAGCGAGAGAGAGCGAGTGGCGGAGGGGCAGAGAGAGAGAGAGGGAGAGACAGAATCCTAAGCAGGCTCCATGCTACCAGCACAGAGACTGACACGGGGCTTGAACTCACAAACCGTGAGAACACGACCTGAGCTTGAAATCAAGAGTCGGACGCTCAGCTGACTTGAGTTCTTTATGGGACTTTCATTGACCTCTTCCTTCTCGGGTAGAACTATTATTAGTTTCCTCGATTGGATTTTCCTGGCACTTTTTATATGCCTTGGTGCATAGATTTACATGTGTATGTGTCTCCCCAGTTATTTATTAAGCATCCCATGTTTATTATCTATGGAAAGAAAAGAAGTAGAACATCTATGCAAGAGAAAAAGTTAGAAATCTTATGAACATTTAAGATTAGCTCTTCGATTTCTGTACCTCATTTCTCTTTCCCAGGCACCTAAGGCGAGGCCTTCCACGTAAGTCTTAGCGACTTGCTGAGTGAAGGGTGTCACAGAATCTAGTCGGGAAGATACCTTGGTGCCTCACAGCTGAAAGTGTGGCCCACAGACCAGCATGACCGGCACTGCCTGAGACCCTGAGAGGAACGAAGAATCTCAGGATCCAGCCAGACCCGCTAAATCAGCTAAGTCACCAAGACTTCCAGGTGATCTGCATGCGTATTCCACTTGTGAGAAGTCCTGCCTTTGAGATCAGCAGCCCGGGGATGGCAAATACACAGGACAGGGACTGAAGAAGCGCTTCATTCCGCATACACGGCAGGCATCACTCACCCATCACAGTAGCGTTCACACTGCACGACAGGGCAGCTAGAAGCTTCTCTGGGCAATCGCTGCCAATCAATTAGTATGGAAACCAACTTGCACCTCCCCCTAGATCTAGCAAGCGCTCTCATTTTACAGATGAAGAAACAGGCCCAAAGAAGGGAAGCGGTCTGACCAACACTAACCCCCTCCTTCACGGCAGGGATGATATTAAACTACCACTGTCCAGCCTCTTGTGCTCATGTTCTTGCCCCACCGTGCTGGGAAGTTAGGCAGACACAGCTCGAACCAGGACCTATCATTCTTTCTCACCGTCCCCCCAAAGAGCCCTAGGTTACCTGTCACTGTCCTCGTGCTGTGGTGTATCAGAAAGAGCTCGAGCTCTTCTGGACTTAGAGCAAGACGGCCTCAATTGCCCCCAATCTTTAGATATCGCTCAATACTTAGAAAGTTTTCTGCTAAAGGGGAAACCAGGGAACATATTTTCCATCGCAGTTGAACTCTAGTCACGGGACCTTGATTAAAAATAACCCATCCTCTCTCTCCCCTACTTGATGGTGAAACACCATTAAGCAAGCAGAAAGGACCACTAAACACCGGGCAGACCCCTGGGCCGTCTTTCCCCGCCTATACTCCCCACTCCTTGCTACACTACATCTTTCCAACCCCCTCTAGCTTCAAAAAAAAAATTAATGGCATTCATTGTTTATAAATGCTTCTCTGTTGATCTTTCCTATTTCGGTTCCTGACTGCTAGTGGAAAAACTCTCCCCACTTCCCCCGCCCCTCCCGCACTGAGCTTTAAATATAGCAACGGGAGTTGGGTTGGCTCAGGGCTTTGTGTTTGGAGTCCACAGCCTCTGCCCTCTGGGTCACCAGTTCACGTCGCAATACCCTGGTCACCGCGCTTTCCTTCTATTACGTGTGTTTGGCTTAAATTTTTGCGAGAAGACATCCTCCTTAATGACCACTTTCCCACGACCATCTGGGAACTATCTGAGCTTGACATCCCTGACCCCAGTATTGATGATCCCAGCTGCCGTCTGCCGCCTTGCCCGGGGTCTCGGGTTTTCACACTCCCATTCGCTTTCTTCAGAACTGTTCTAGCTTAAGGCTTGAGCGCTGGCATTTCTCCTGAGGGGTCCCTAGAAGGGACTGGTCAGTCTAGGCTTTCTCCTTCTCTCCATCCCCAAAGTGCCTGCCTGCGAGTACCAACCTTTTGTACATAAAGACGGCTTTCATAACACTGGCCAGCTTTTGAGTTTCGCGGTCCACAAGGAATCTTCACACGTATCACTTTATTTGGTTAGTGGTAAATCCCAACAAGTCGGTGGAGGTCTACCAGCCGTCCGAGGTCACTCGCTCTACCAAGAGCGGAACCACCCCGGCTCCTCTGTCCCATTCTGCCCCCCTCCTGCTCTCTCCCGCAGATCTGTATTTTGGGTTTATTCGCAGTGATCCACGAACAGATGTTTGCTAGTGCGCCCACTACTGTCAGGGGCAGTGAGCAAAGTTTCACTTCCTATAAATCTAATGGGACAAAGCCCTTGCTCCTTTGCCTTTGTTGGCAGAGGTTTTAGAGTAAGTGTCAAGCCGGGGAAGCTTCCGTGTAGTTCTTCAGGCAATGGGAGAGCGGAGCATTCCTGAGAAAGGCAGGAACTCGCTGTCAGTTTGCTTTCAGCTGAGGTTTGGCAACAGAGGAGGAGGTAGAGATGGGTTGAAAGAACACACCTGAGGGACTTGAACTAGTTCATGTGAGATGTGCTGGACGAAGCCTGGGCTGGGGCGGGGGCAGCGGGGGAGAGAAGTGGCCCGGCCTGACTGCAGAGAGGTCAGTGTGTGCACGGATGGGGTTTCTGGAGGAAGGGGACAGGGTGGAGTCACCGACGGCCTTGAGGCTCTCCCTGGCCAGGAGGTGAGCGCGTGAAGGAGCCACCTGCCCAGCAGGAATGGTCCCTCGGTGAATTGGCAGATCTTATGGGCCAAGATGCTGCTCTGCTCCACTGTGGACGTATTCGAGCATTCTGGCATCGCCAAGGCCTCCGGGCAGCCAAGTTCTGGCCGTCGAAGTGAGAGACTGGGCCCGCGGAGAGAAGGCAGGCGGGCAGCAGCCCCTCCTCCTCCCTCCCTCCCCCCCGGGGGGAGGGTGGCAGGACAGGAAATGGGGGGAAGCAAGGAAAGTTACTATAACCGGACACTACTGCTTTTGGACGCGGTCTCATTTAATCTTTATCCCAAATCTACCAGATAGGCAGTTTTGATTTCTATTTTTAAAATGGGAAAACAGATGCTCCGCCGATGTTCCCCGAAACGTCCTTTGCACACAGGGATACCAGGCGGATCGCGTGCAAAGTGATACAGGCCTTCGGGGTCACACGGAGGCCGGTTCAGTGCCCCACCTCGGTTTTAGTGAGTAACTCTCGTTCCCTTTTGTGGCATGAGAACAGGGTAAAGGTGGCGCTTCGGTCTTAGGCTGGGTGGCATCGTGGACAGGCTGAAGCGACGTGAATTCTTTCAACGATGTTCTTGCTGTGGAAATGGCAGCACACCTCTCCCTGACCCAGGGCGTGGGCGCACGTGCGATGCGCACACGGGGGCCCTCCCGCGTTCGTCTGTGGTCATGTTGTTGGGGGGTGGAGGGCAGGGTAGCCATAGACTTTGGCATTTTCTTGCCAGGTAAGCTTCGAGTGTGATAGAATAATCTAGGCTTTGTTTCCTCTCCTTCAGCAACCAGGCAGTGTTTGGTAAGCTAATGCTTTCATAATGCTTTGGTAAGGAAATGCTTTCATAGTATTTAGCAATGGATTTCTCCCCCCACCCCCACCCCTATCTGCAGTCCTTGGTAGCTGGGTCCCAATGCACAGGTGTCTCCCATAGATACACACACACACACACACACACACACACACACACGCCCTGCCTGATGCTTTGAGTCCCAGATACACACAAAGCGCTGCTCTATATTTTATTACCAGCCTAGTTCTGTCACTTTATGATGTGGTATCCACTGCGGCGGCACAAGCAACGTTCTAAAGTAGGTCAGTGGAACATTCTCCATGAAAGCAGCCGAGTGGAAGCCCAGGATACACATCTTCCAACAGGTCTGCATCTCCCGTGTTCACAACAGGAGACGGCCCGTTCCCATGGGTCCCTAGTCTCCGAACACAGAATTAACAATGGAACGGATCCAAGGGCAGGCGGCCTCCCTATATCTGTCGTGACTTGGTCTGAACCTCAAGCAGGAAGGCATGAATCAGCAGTATCACAGTCAGGCAAAGGTTTCGCCATCTCGAGTTTAGAAAACTCTCAAAGCGTATCCGGGATTCAGAGAGGCGCCCGCTTTCTGATTGCTCCGAGTCTGCCTGGGACGATTCCTTCTCCCTTCCTTCTGTCCTGGGCACCTTTTTTATTTCTTGATGGATGGGACAAAGAAAAAAATGTCTGAAGCCCAGTGGATCATGGGAGAACATGGGAACACATATGTTCAGCATATATTTGCTCTGATATTACTAGATGTTACTAGATCACCTAGCTGGTGATCTACAGGGAATGGCTAAAAACTGAACAAAAGACCACCTTAAATTATCACTCTCCCCTCTCTGATGGGTTATTCACGCGGGGAAAATACTTTCCTGTATTGTCCCTTTTTTTCTGCTAAGTTATAATCTTCAAAGACTCCAAAAATGCCAGTATCTTCTTTGGGGCACACAAAACATTATTCTTCTGGGAAATTATTGCTATGCTGTGATTCAAGAAATCACCAAGGCGTTTGCAAACATCATGATCTATAATTTAAGAGGGACAGTTGTTTTCTTTTGGCTGACTTTTTAAAAATGACGTTCCCCCCAACTGGTACATGGGGGAGGGGAAGGAACAAAAAAACTTAGAGTGGGAGAGAGCCAAACCATAAGAGGCTCTTAAAAACTGAGAACAAACTGAGGGTTGAGGGGGGTGGGAGGGAGGGGCAAGTGGGTGACGGGCATGGAGGAGGGCACCTGTTGGGATGAGCACTGGGTGTTGTATGGAAACCCATTTGACAATAAATTTCATATTAAAAAAAAAAAGACTTTGGCCAATTACTAGTAAAACAAACAGTCCACAGAAATAAAATCATGCCTTCTCTTTGGGAAATGTTTATATTCTGGAGACCTTCTCCACTTGGTCCCCTTTCTTATTCTGACTAGTCATGAGATGTTTAAGGATGGGGTGTAGGAGGGAGACAGGGTGTATGTCTTCCTAATACCAGCTTGGGTACATTATGAAAAACAGATTTAGGAGCATATGCATAAGTATGGCCAACATGCTACTAAGGTCTAGACAAACTAGATTCTGAAAGTTCCTCTGGCTTCCTGACTTCCTCAAACTGGTCCCGAAATGGGGTTCAGCTATTCTCCCAACAGTGATCTGGCTTTAGGACATCCCAGTCAGGTCACCTGGATGGGGGTGGGGGGATAGCTTGGGAAGGCCCGTGAGAGCATCGTGAGAGGCCCGTTAAACCCACCTTGTCCACTGCACGCCATGGTCTGTCATGGAAGGAGGCCCAAGGGGTCTTTAGCTTAAAGTGGGAAGGGCTCCTTGTCAATTCTTCCAGTTTCTAGATACCTTCCCTCTCATTTCCTTTGCTACCTCCCAGGCTCCCCACCTGAATGAATGAAGACGTCAGACATCAGCACAGGGCCGGGCACACAGTCGGTGCTCAATCAAAACGGAAGAATGGGTGGGGAATACAGGGAAGCGGGGAATGGAACGTCACCATCCAAGTCCTTGTGAGAGGTACTACCAGACAGGAACTGCCACCCCGGATGATCCAATTATTGTCACAGGGCAGCCGTTTCCAGATCTTCAGATTTCACAGACTAATAGAAACGGGGAGAGCCAGCCACCAGCCGCAGTGAAAGCAGACTCGTCAGGGAGACAAAACCATAGGACGTGGCTGAGGGATATTTGCAGAAACTGCGAGAAACCCTGAGTTGCTCTTCGGTCGGCCCCAATCTGCAAGAGGTTTATTAGCCAAGCAAGTGGCCCCGTGGCCACTCACTCCTGTATGCCTTTGGTACTGAAAATACACACCGGGCAACTGAGACACAAAACAAAAACAGAGCTTAAGAGTGGAGACGTTATGTGATAGAACAGATAGTAAATACTGAAATCAGTTACAATTAGAACCGTCTAAACAGATGTATAATCTTATTATAAGGTGTGCATATATCTTAAGACTTACTCTCAAAGGTCTGACTTGCCAAACATTGGAGGTACAAGTAAAAGTCTGGATTGGCAAAAGGGACACACTTACTCGAGTCAGGATTAGAAATCTGGTAAGTTATCTGGAGTAACGGAGAAATCAAAATGCCATATGTATTTTCAGCTTTTAATAACCTGAGAGGCGAGGAAGAACGGTGTTTTGGGAAAACCTCCGAGGTAATCATTAGGACAAGAGTACATTACATATCTTCCCAAACACGGGAAGTTATAAAAGGAAAAGAACACACAAACCACATGACTAACACACACACACACACACACACCCCGGAAGGAAACAGAAAACACACAATAGAAACTGTATAGTAACAGACAGAAGGAAAGCCAACTATTTCACTCAGAGCAATGAATGTGAATCCATAAATCTCTTCGAATTTGGAATAAAAATTCAAGTTGGGGGAAAAAAAAGGAGTCTGAAGTCCAATTATGTTGATTTGCCAAAGCAGCACTTAGATAACGTGACAAAAAAGGGTTTAAAGTCAAAGGCGGATAAAGGCAAATATACACAAAACGAAGTTGGGAGTTTTACTATAACGGTGGGAACGCAGGACATGAGGGTTAAACAGGATGGGATGGCCTTGTACTTGTATGTGGCTATAATGCAAAATAAAGATATCCCTGTTATGACCCCCTTTGCGCCACCTTTGCGTTAAAATATGCAACAAAAAGGGGAAATGAAGAGAAATGTCACGGAGGAAGAAATAAGGCTTCTGTGTCAAGCTTCCTTTAGGAAGCAGGCTGAAGCCTTAATATACCTGGGGATAACTTTCAGAGGGATTAGGAATTTTCCATATCCTTTCTCTGTTTTGTTTTTAATTTACTTCTGTTTCTTTTATTTTTAAGTTTATTTATTTATCTTGAAAGAGAGAGAGGGCACGTGCATGCGGGGGGCAGAGAGAGAGAGAGAGAGAGAGAACCCCAAGCAGGATCTGCACTGTCAGCACAGAGCCCCATGCTGGGCTCGATCCCACGAACCATGAGATCATGACCTGGGCCAAAATCAAGAGTTGGGTGCCTAACTGACTGAGCCATCCAGGCGCTCCAATTCGCTTCTGCGTCTGTTGGCGTACTTCAGGGCAGACTGGTTTTTTCCCACCCACTAATTAGCATTTTCTAAAACCTCCGTGCGTGCAATGTGTGTGCTACCTGCTATGGGAACGGGCACATCAGGGAGACTCACGTCTTCAAGCGGCTCACCAAAGTCTAGGCTGTTTGAGGAACGGTATGAACGTTCAGGGAAGTAGGTGGCCACCAAGGAACTCGAGAAAGCACTGTAACTGGGTCTTCGCAGATCTCGGAATGGGACAGATGGAGAGGTGGAGCAGGAAAGATGTTCCACAAGGAAAGACAAAACGCCAGCACACTGAAAACGGGCTCCCAAACCACGATCGGGACTGTCCCCAGGGAGCAGGATGTCTGAGGGAGGGGGGGGCTGGTCAAGGATCTTTCATTTTCGAGGCAATGACGTGTAGGTCCCACGAGATGCCCCAGAGCCTAACACCAGCCCACACCCCCCGGTTGCCTCCACGTCTGCGTGAGACTCCAAGAAACCTCCTTCCTTGGAGCCCACCAGCATCCATGGCTGTTCAATCTCCCCTGGAAGGAGCGTGGATTATTTTTTCTTGTAAGTCATTTCCTGTGAGAGATGGCTTAGCACGTGGCAGCAGGCATCACATTTTGGGAAACCGACGGAAGACGGCAGAAGTATTCTCTGCCCCTTTAGTTGAAAGGCGCGGAGTCCAATGCTCTCCGAGAACACTGGCCCTGAACTGGAGTCTTAAGAACTCTTTAACGAATTTGTCTTTGTGAGCACTGAGAGGGCTTTCTGAATTGAGATACAAGCCCCACAGTCTTCAATAGCAGCCAAGTGGAATCGGGGAAAAGTAGGTGTTGGGATAGAGCACTCCGTGGTTATAATCCCTCTGTTCCACTGCCTGTTCTCCACTGATAAGGCTCGGGAGCTTCCAGCATCGCAGGACTTCAGAATGCTAACGCGGGCTCCAAATATACAGAGGGAGCACAGTGCACAGCGTTTTCCAAACATACACTTTATTGGGGGAATATCCGCCCCCTCCCCAAATCTGCGGAGCTCGCTTCTGGAGTTATTTTTAGAAGCTCTTCCCTTCGGTGTCTTTCATCATTGTGGACGTGAGAACCCCGAGCGGGTTTAAACCCTCTTCTGCATGGGATCGATCTCTTCAGCTCCTGGAGGACCCTGATCGTGCTCCCCGAAGGCTTCTCCAGGCCAAACACAGCCACGCCCTGCGAACATTCCTCATCTGGTAGAGTCACCATCTCCACACCCCACCTGTGCTCCCTATTCTTCCAGTCAAATACGCCCCTAGCATCAACACGATTCTCTCAAGGGGGCCAGAGGAGCAAAGAATACACAGAAATGACCTCTGTCGGACTGGGCGTTATATTGCAAGGTTGTCCTCTGGTAAAAAAAAAAAGTAGCAGTTACATTAGTGCTACTTGGAAGCGGTGAAGACACCAGAGGAGAAGGATCCCGTTGGACAAAGCACCGAGGTCTCCGTACTGGATTTTAAGACGGACACGTACCATGACCCAAAAGAAAGCAATCTACATGAAACTTAAGAAAAAGGTCCTAGAGAGCGTTTGTGATTCTTCTCATTTAGAAGCTGTCCAGCTGCTAAAACAATCGTCTGGTCAACCGACTGATGACAGCTCCGAGGTTTCATTCTATTCTGAGAACACACAGATGTGACATTTGCTTTTCCATATTCCCCTCGATTTCTGTTTTGGCCTTTCCCATCAAGAGACGACTTCACTGGTGAGTCAACGCTGCCTTGTCTTTTTAGCTTTATGTACAAATGTATATGCGTGTGTGTGTGTGTGTGTGTGTGTGTGTGTGTGTGTAGTTTTTTCTTCCATTCAACGTTTGGTTAATATTTTATGGCTGTTTTTGAGCAATCAGATGACGTCAGGACAGGTCAGGAAACAGTTAAACTAATGGTCAAACGATGCATTAGCAGACAGGCCTTGGACTCATGTCATGCAAGATATCCTCATGTTATAATGTTACCAAGTGACCGTTCATTCTGATGGTAACACGGTGTTATAGGTACATCAAGGCCACGGTCCATCTGCATTTTATATTCATTCGTAGGGGAGGACGCTTTTATACTACATCTAAGATTACAGATATAGGGAGGCTGTGAGTGCCTTGTCCAGATCTGAGTTCTTTCTCCTGCCGATGCTGTGACTGTTCGGTCTGAAGCCAACTCCGACTGAGAGCACGCCCTTGCCCTGCCTCTTCTGCGCAGGGCAGCAGAATCCAAATCCCTTCTCCTGAGGGCACGCTCCACAAGAAACCACTCTCACAAGAATCTCTACCTCAGGTCCAGTTCTGGGGCTGCTCACCTAAAACTAAGCCAGAGTTATCTTCCCCGGCGGTTGCCACTCGGACGGTTTGAAGGCGAACGATTCTTTGCGCAGTGACTGTATAAGCAACTTGATATGTCAAGCACGGACGTCCAGCTGTTTTGCTAAATATGTGTTTAGGAAATAGGAGCCCGTTGGATAGGCTGTCTTCTAAGCGGATGCCGACTAAGAACATTTAGTTAATTAAAAAATAGTTTGGGAAACAAGGCATGTGACAGTCAACAGAAGAATGGAGTCCTTTGGAAAAAAAACCTCTTTAACTGATGGAGTGGACTCATGCATTGAGATAGTTATGGTGATAGGTTAGATATGGTGATAGTTATTTTGACTTGTTCAAGTCTCTGAAATTTCAACGAGAGGCAGATTACCGCAAGCAGACTCAATGCTCTCCCAAAATGAGGGTGCCGTTGATGGAATACATTTAAGTTGATACACGATGCAGAGGAGTCCCCACCCCTCCTGCCCACGGCCAAAGCCTGAGGGTGGCCAGAGTCGATCCGCTTGGTGGGGAAAAGATGTCCATTAAACCAAGAGGATTCTCCCAGTCTAAGGCTGGGTCATCAGTCTTCTTGACTCAAAGGCTGGGAAAGTCAGCACTGGGGCTGAGGTACACCTACCTATTTCTCTTATGTCCCATGAAAGGTTGGGTTGACCGTCTTTGGCTTGCAGAGCTGACCCATTTTTCTAGAAGGGGACAGCCTAAGGAGGTGATCGTAAAAGGTAGCCATGTCCTGGAGGCAAGATCAGACTGGCAGAAGGGGCTGCCACAGTGCCTGCTCAACCCAAGGGTCTGTGTGCCACATTTGCAGGGGGGGTGCAAATCTGAGGACAAGGGCAAAGCTGGCGACTGGGAACGAGCCATAGAGTGAAAGAGCTGAGGAAATTAGCAACATACGGGTGGGGTCCTGGTTTACTTTCACTGGTAGATGAAAATGTGTAGCCTTCCCAGCTTTAGGGCACAGACAGTCAGGCAAGGAACAAATGTGACACCCTGTCAACCCAATGAGTGTCCACTCCAAATTAGAAATCCTAGACAGTGAGAATGCCAGGTTCCTTTTACTTTTTATTTTTTTGAAGAGTTTTCATTTATTTTGAGAGAGAGAGAATGAGAGAGCAGGGGAGGAGCAGAAAGAAGGAGAGAGAGAGAGAGAGAGAGAGAGAGAGAGAGAGAGAGAGAGAGAGAATTCCAAGCAGGCTCCATGGTGTCAGCATGGAGCCCCCCGTGGGGATCAAACTCATGAACCATGAGATCATGACCTGAGCCAAAACCAAGAGTTGGATGCTTAACTGACCGAGCCACCCAGGCACCCCAGATTCCTTTTGTTTTTAAACAAACATCCATCAGCTAGAAAACCTCACAAATGAGATTTGACTTTTCCTGGCCATCATGATGTAGCCTTTGGTTCTCAGTTGAAAGGAAAAAAAACCTGCTCTAATACGTTTTCTGAAATGTCACTCTCAGGAGATAGCAGCAGATAGTCTTTCCCTGGAATCTGGGATATGAAAATGACCTGTGGCTGGAAGGAAACGAATCTTCAGCTGATACATGTAGAGACAGGAGGCTAAGTCTGAAGAGTAAGGAAAGAGAAAGGGGGCAGATGGACTGTGCCCTGCGATCCCAGACTAGCGTGCTCCGTGCCTCGTCTCAGGAAGTGAGAATATTTGCCAGCCTCTGCTTTACATAGCTTCCTCTCCTCACCTCCCTCCTTGGCCACCTCCCTTTCCCCCTTCTTCCTGCCTCAAATTGCTTCTCTCATTCTCTTCCTCTTTCTTAGAAGGAGCCTGCCTTCTTTACTTCGCTTTCATCTTGGAAAAGAGCAGTGCGCCTTGATGATGATTTCTTTAGATGTTCATTTATTTTATTTTTGAGAGAGAGAGAGAGAGAGAGCACACAACCAGAAGAGGGGCAGAAAGAGAGGGAGAGAGAGAATCCCAAGCAGGCTCTGTGCTGTCAGTGCAGAGCCTGAGGTTGGGCTGAATCTCATGAACTGTGAGATCACGACCTGAACGGAAACCAAGAGTAGGACGCTTCACCGACTGAGCCACCAGGCACCCCTCTGTCTTTTTCAAGATAAAATGGCAGCTACAATATAAATTTAATTCTAATAAAGGAAAAGTACAGTGAGAATTCTCTTCAGCACGGGGCACATCTCTTGGTGATTTTCAAGATGGGAGTCCTTCAAAATTGTTGCTGTACTTGAGAAGTACCTAAATCCTCCCTTAGGGTATTGATTGTGACATTCTTCAGAGGCAAACTCATTTCTGTTACTCATTTTCAAAACACATGTTCCTTTGTCTTTTCACACTCGTCACAGTGAGATTTAAACTAGAGACACAGCATCACCCATTTAAGGGTTATGAATAGCACTGCCTTGAAAAGGCCTGGTGCAAATTTGTGTGGAATTGAAAGTGATGCATTGGACTTGGAAGAATGTCAGGCAGACGCGCAGACTAGGTTGGAGGCCAAGTTTCCTCAGTGTCCTGAGCATGGAACACGAGACCCTCTCCCACCACGCTCACAGTCAGATCCAAATCATCACTTCCAGATGGAGAAATGGAATGGAAGGGTGGTACAGCCCCCAAGACTCGTGCAGTCTACCAAACAAAAGAGGTTCAATAATCAAGAGGCCACCCTAAGTAAGCACGGAGGAAGATTGGATTATGGACCCCATTCTTCCCTCATCCCTGTACCTGTGCCTCTGGCCAGGTGGCTCTGAAGTCCCTACCACTAGAGGCTGAGAGCATTTCTCCATTCCTTGGTGGGGGCTGGGTCCACGCTCTGGTGGAATGCCACCAATCCAAGGCTTTAAGAAACTTTGTATGCCTCCACTTGTCCTCACCATGAGGAGAGCACAACCTGGCTGGCCCACTCGTCCAAGGAAGGGGTAGGAGAAGAAGAAAAGCATATGCGATGGCAGCCAAACCTCAGCTGATCTGAAGATGCCCGAGTAAGAGTCAAAGAAGGCTACTCCAAGTGTTGGAGTTTGAGAGGACTTGTTTGTTACACAGCGTTACTGAGAAACCCGAGTGATACAAGCGCTGCTCTGAAACGTGGCTTGTTCTAAGGAAGAACATGAATAATGGTGGCTAGAAAATGAGAGTGTGAATGGATAATGGTTCTCTGAAGATGAGGACAGCCCTGTGTGTCTGTTTGCAAGACGGGAAGATGTTCCTCCCCATTCTGAACATCCCACTCCTTAACCGGGTCTCGGCCAAGCGTGAAGGGAAATGTAGAATCCTGCCTTCCTGGCCACACTGGAAACCACTGACAGGTCCGAGCTCGGCGATGACAGACGTGGGCTTCTTCGGGAAGCTCAGACATTTCAAATCTCATTGTGAAGACTATCAGATAGATAAGGAAGTAAGAAAAGACTTTCGGATGACCACGGCCTGACAGACGTTAAGCTACTGAGCACTCACAAGGGAAGCCATTCATTCACAGGTCAAGTGCCTGGGGTAAGTGGGTTATAGTCTCACTGAAACTTGCCTTTTAACTTTGCTCCTTGCTCCCAACCCTTTCCTCTAAAGCCGCATAACATGAGTCTTGACTCTCCCAACATGGTACTTTAAAACACAGCTGCACATCCCAAGTCTCGTACACACCAAATCCCAAAGCTTCCTTATGATTTTGTTTGGACGCACCGCTCACCATTCCGATCACTCGTCTAGACACCCACTCGCTTGTCCATATCCCTTATAAAATATGAAATGGAGAATTAGAGACAATCCTCGATGTGAACCTAAAACACTGCCATGTAGATGAGGGGCTTCTTAACGTGTGGACATTATTTTTCCAACTATTTATGCCTATTAAGCTTAACTTTTTTCTGTAAAACTAATTTGGCTTATCCTGTGAATAGATTTCTCTGCTTCAGGAGAGTAATGACTATTTTCTCCTCTAATGATAACCAACTCCAATGGGCTCCCTTTACGGAGAACCTTCTAGATGCCTGGTGCTTCCCATCCGCCAGCTCATGAATCCATTCAAAACCCTGAGGTTTTCATAGCTGTATAAAACGAGGACACAGGTTCAGAGAAGGTGAGTCACTGGCACTAGGTCACACGGCTGCATGGGGTTCAACTTCAGGCTGATTCCACGAACGGAGTCTTTCTACTATCCTCACCCCCTCACCTCATTTTATCTGGGAAGGGAAAGGCTAATTATGTCATGGGAATAGGCAGGAGAAAAATACGGGTCAGCGTTCTCCCCATTCTGTGCCCTGACCAGAAAGGCGTCTCTTTGCCCACTCCAAATGAAAATGGCCTCTCACCATGCAACACGACAAAGCCATCGGCTGGAGTACGACAATCACGTGACTGGCCTCAGAACCAGGATGGAAAGGAACCAACAGAGGCCAGTCTTGTGATCTTCAACCAAAGTTTTCTTCTATGATTGTGGTGGACACTGTGGATGCCTTGCCCAGATACCCCTACCGGGTGTCCGGGGGCAGACGAACGGCCTCCCAGAGGTGTCCCCCTCCTAATCCCCAGAACCTGTGACCATGTTACGTTACACGGCAAGGGGAAATCAAGGTTACAGACGGAAGGAAGGCCGCCAGTCAGGTGGCCTTGAGACGGAAGGATTATCCAGGTGGGTGCAAGAGGGGCAGCGAGGACCAAGGAGACGGCAGTGTGAGAAAGATGTACCTGCCATCATAACTCTGAACACAGAAGGGGCCACAGGCCAAGGTGTGGACAGTCTATCAAAGCTGGAGAAGGCAAGGACATACACTCTCCCCCAGAGCCTCCAGAAAGAAACGTATCTCCCGACACCTTGGTTTTAGCCCGCTGAGACCCACCGCGGACTTTCAACCTCCAGAACTGTAAGACAGTGACTCTGTGTTGTTTTAACCTCCTAGATTTGTGATAATCGGTGACAGCAGCGAAAAGCCCCGACTGCTCCGGAGATGCGTGTGCTGGCTCCCGATGGCTCACAGCGACCCCTTTCTCCAGACGACTGCCTTCAACAGAGCATGAACCACTGGACCCAGCGGGTTAGGAAAGGGCCTCCACCATGGGAGGAGGGAGGGGCCACTGCCAGCAGGATACAAAAGGCTGGCCTCCAGGAAGGCCAGGCTGTGTAACCCTGGAGCTAGACTCCCGCCAGGCGGGAACCGCTTCCTTATTTAGCGACTCGCCTGCCCCATCTGCTTCCTCCCTCCCCCTTCTCCCCCGAGTGCCCCCTCAACAGATCCCAGACGTCTAACTCCCCTTTGGGGCTCTGCTTCTAGGGAATGTGACCTGAGGCAACGGTCACCCTCAGAAGGGATGCCAGCCTGTAGGAAATTGGTGCTGGAGGGGACACGGCAGGGCCGGACAGAAGTGCCTGTGTCAGGGTAGGAGCGCTGGGCCATGAGGCTAGAGAACATACCAGCTTTTGCCTGGGACCTCGCTGGGACCCGGGCCCGGCTTGTGAGTCTGAGGTTCTGGACCTTAACAGCGTCCCTCCCTGAAACGTTCGTGGCCAAGCCCAACTCTGAAGCATCTAGGACGTCAACGAGCGGGAGCAGATCTCCCACACCTGTTGGCCTCAGAGTACTTAGGGCACCCCACGAATTGGCCCAGCGACACCTCTGGAGGGTCAGGGGCATCTCAGGAAGACGGTGCACAACTGGATTGGCCCTGCATCTTTCATTTTCGGCCTCGCTTCCATTTGGGATGACCTCTCCCTTCTCCTAGCGGAGGGATGGTGGCGGGGGGGACATCCTCGGACCCCCTGAGAGCAGACACAGGCCTGTCTCCTTGCGCTTTCTTCCTGTTCTGCGGTGACGGGTCAATTACCAGGGTATACTGCTGCTCTCGAAACAACGGGTTCAAGTTCACTCTGAATCCCACCCGAACTGCCTGTAGCTGGGACGTTTTGGGGGGTCCTTCCTGTCATCTGGGTGCACCCCCTAAGACTCTCAGGCTGCCGCCTCGAGCGGGTCCGTGCCAGGCGCAGGGACGTAATGGTGGCTCCATCACCTTTCCCGCCCCGTTCAGTGCCTCCCCCAGAATCATCCCCCCCACACCTGCCCGTCTGGCTCATCCGCTTGTAATTCACCAAGCAACAGACCCCCTCCCCAGGCTGCCCAGACACACGTCGCTGTGCGCCCTGGAGCAGATGCTGTGATGTGTCACTCGGGCCCCCCTGCAGAATTCCACGCCCAAGCGTCCCACGTCTTGCTTGCCTCCCACCGATTCCCTCTCTGCTAACTGCCCTTGGCTGAAAAGAGCTGCTCCGTTCAGGATCATACCCCTCCCCAAGGGCTGCCCGTACGCAGTGAGAGGTGAGGCAGGGGCACCAAGTCCCGGACCTCCAGCCTCCAAGCAGACGACCGTACAGGGCTCCCCAGGGACCCGGCCCAAGTTGCACCTGCATCACCATCCAACGCCTCCCTCTGCCCCGTCCTGCCTCCCTTCCCTTTGCCCAGCTATCAATCCCCCAAACAACCCGCCCTCGTGCACGCCTCTGAGGCTCGGAACCCGTCCTGGAACCCGGACCCGGGCCGCACCGCTCTCACCGGCCTGTCCGGCGGGCGCGGGGACCTGGAGGTGGGGGTGGGGGAGGCCTTACCCACGATCATGTGGTTGCACACATCGCAGAAGGTGGGCTTCTTGAAGATGTGCTCCTGAAAGGCGTGGGCCTTGCCGCCAGCCCCGGGGTGCAGGGCGGCCCTGGTGGGTGTGGACGTCAGGCTTCCGGGCACAGGGAGCGGGCTGGAGCTGGGGCTGACCTCGGCCAGCATGTCCCCCTGCAGCTTCACGTCGCTGTTGGTTCGCTGGAAGAAGTTGTCGGCGCTTTTGCTCCGTAAACTCTTGGTCTTGAAAGAAAGTGATCGTTTTAGTTTCTGGAGCTGCAATGCAATGACAGAACACGCTCTTACGATCGATCATGCAGACTCAGGCTGTGGGGGTGAGGTCGGCTGCAGACGCTTGTGCCATCCCCCCCCCCCCCAACCCCGGGACACCCTCGGACCCAAGGAGGCTCACGCGCGTCCCCACGGGGGTGGGGCGAGGTCAGGGCCTGGAGGGAGTTGGCCCGCTCTCTCCCCGCCCCCTCCCGAGCCAGAAGACCCAAAGAGCACGCACGGCACGCCTGCTCCTGGAGGTCCTACCGGCGTGCCATCAGAATGTCCCGTGACGCTGCACTTTTGACACCACCTGCCTTCTGAATGTGAATCACTGGAACGACTAAGCGTTCGACCTTCTGGGCTGGGTGGCCGCGTCTACGATGCCAGGACCTCTGTTGGATGTTCTGTCTTCTGGTCACTTAGCAGCCACCCACCTCTATACACAGCAGAGCCAGAGAGGCCGCTGCGTGACTGGGAATCCACGTGGCCAAAGTATCCACGGAACACCAACTAGAAACTCTCAAGCCTGCGTGGGTCTGAAGCGTACGGGCGGGTAATCTGGGCGTGGGCGTGGGCGTGGGATGATCTGTCTGACCTTCTCTGCTCTTCTCCCCGCTTTGCTGCTGGGGTTTGGCCATGGCAAACGGGATCGTTTTTCCTTTGCCCTCGGAATTGGAATTATGAAGGGTTAAAACGTGGGTTTGGCAAAGCCTTAATTTCCGAAAGGTCTGGCTTTGGTCAGGTCTGTGCCACCGATCTAGCCTTCACACTGGAGCCAGAAGGGTCTTTTGGAAACACAGATGTGAGCACGTGAGCCTGGGGGTCTTCGTGAAGTTTCTTGAAACTTCATGAAGTCTCGTTTGTTCTTAAATCTAAAGAGACGCTCCTTGTCACGGGCTCCAGGGACTGGCAGATTCTGGGTCCCCGTGACAGCTT
The DNA here is from genome assembly GCF_022079265.1 of Lynx rufus. NCBI lineage: Eukaryota > Metazoa > Chordata > Mammalia > Carnivora > Felidae > Lynx > Lynx rufus. The sequence continues at coordinate 4,745,365 of NW_025814867.1, read as the reverse complement.
GCACCAGCGTGTACCTTGCGCTGTCCATGGCAGCCACGGTGGCCTTTTAGAAGTCCGTGATATTTACCATGCTTTCTCCTCACTGCCCCTTTTGTGCAAATGTTTCCCTTTCGCCCAAATAAGAGGAACGGAGCGCTCAGTGGCTGTGTGGTCTGCGAGAGGTCACTTTACCTAGAAGGTAGTTTCCTTTCATAATTGAATGTCCTGGGGACTCTGCCTGTCGCCTGGAATTAATGTCTTTGACCCAAAGCTGCAGATAAAAAGGTGGTAAAGCACACTCGTCTAATAAGGCCCCCTGCAAGTGTGGTCAACCCCCCCCCCACGGGATATATAAGATGAGTTGATAAGCCCATGCCAAACCTAGTCACCTCTGCATCTCCCCTCCAACCTCTTCCATAGCAGATCAGGAAGATGTGGTCTTCGGTGCTTGGGGTAGACTGCAAAAACGCCCCAATTTTCTACCCTTCCCCTTCCCCATTCACCTCTGCAATGTGACTCTGCAGACCCACCAGTCCAAGGTAGCGTATCTCCTCACTCCTTGGATCTTGTTGGTTTGGGGAATTTGACCAAGAGAAGGTGGCAGAAGCAGTTCCGAGCCAGTTCCGAGCCCAGACCTCAAGCTGCCTGGCATGCTCTGTCCTCCCTCTTGGAAACCAAACTGCCATAGGGGCTAAGCCAGTGCCGCCTGAAGGATGATGACGGGCACGCAGTCCCGTCACTTCCCATCACATGAGTAAGACCCCTGAAGCACAGCCACCCTGTTTCCCTGCGTGGAATAAAGAGTCTAGATGAGACCAGAAGAACCGTCGAGCTGAGTCCCATCCAAATCGCCAACCCACAGAACCATCAACTAAAGAGATGACTGGTGTTTGAAATCATTAGGTTGGGTGCCTATTGTGTGTAGACGGCAATACGTTGCTTCTTCCCACCTTCCTGGAATGTGGTGGGATTGTCATTCCTTGCCCAGGAGATGTTGGTTGTGGCTGTGTGAAGCCAGGGAGCCATCCAGGGAAGAGGCCTGCAGGGCCCTCTAGCGGAGCCCCACTAAGGCCGGCAATGAGGCATCATTAGCCAGAAAGTTCTGGCCAGAGAAGCAGCAACACCCTACATTAAAAGGTCAGAGACAGTGGGCCCTTTTCTCTACAGCCCAAACCTACCAGAGGAGCTAGAAACATCAAAGGAGGAGGAGGAGAAGCTCACGAGTTCTTTGGGAGTTGTTTGGTCTCGTACCATAACCTGGCCCACCCTGACTGATACAGGGGAGCAGGGCCACGCGTCCTTGGGAGCCCTGCATTTATTGTGAAGAGGACCTTCCCTATCTAGCAAAACTAAGTGACACGGGGCATGAAAAGCACTCGCCGAAACAGCCACACCAAGGTGGGGACCGGGAAACCATAAAGGAGCAGAACAGACCTTCCTCACTTCCGTTCCTTCCAGCTAGGAACCGGGCGGGTGCTGGAGGAAGGAGGGATTAAATAGATGGGACGAGAGTTTTATTTTAGACAGAGTTTTAGTAAATTCAAGTGACCAGGAAGTTAAGGAATCTGCCAAGATTTTCTCATGGGCTGTGGCAACCTAGGGCGACGGTGGTTTATCAGACTAAATTTCGTCACATAGAAAAATAAAGTCTTTCTGTCTCCCCTCCCCTCGCCCCCCATGGAGTTCAGATGGTTCAATAAATGGGCTACTCTCGGCTCCAAAACAGAACAATAGCACCCATTCTGATGATAATAATGGCACCTACCCTGAGGGCTTCACCAGGCGCCCCTTCTTTATCTTCCCAATCATCCAGAAGGCACTGCTGTTCTCCCCCTGGAGAAATGGCCCAGGGAGGTTAAGGGATTTGCCCGAGGTCACACAGCTCACGTGAGTCAAGACCAAGGTTCAGAATGAAATTTACCTGCCTCTAAACCCACCCTGTTTGCACTGCCAGTGATTGACAGGTGATGGAGGCGGGATGAGGGAGAGTTACCCCTCACCCCCAGGGGGGATGGAACTACTCTTGGTGTAGGTTTAGAATGGGAAGGGAGGTGAAGCAAAAAAGCAAATGTACATTTTTGGGAGCTATTTCCTTTATTTTATGTCTTTCCAATTTTTCAGAAGTAGTAAGGGGGGGGATGCCTTTTTATCAAAGGGAGCATCAGACTCCCCTTTAAGGCTTCTCTAACAGACCGTGCGTCTCTTCCCTGCTAGGACAGGGAAGGTGATGGGGTGTTGCTTATGTACGTCCGGTCTGGTCTCCCTCCTGTGCTCATGTGCTTTATTTCTGCCCCCAGAGCCTGCCAAATATGGTATTCTGTGTTCCCTGGAAGGTTAGCATGATGCCGAGACACCTGTAGCATTTTCCTTGTCCTGGGGGACGCGGCTGGAAATTGTGTCAGACTTTTCAGAGCCTGCCTGCCTGTAGAGCGGGAGAATTTGCCTCGGAAGCCAACGTGACAGCTCTTTTTCAAGTGGACAGCTTAAAAGAAATGCCTACAAGTTAAACAAAGTCTGAGCAGTGAGCTCAAAGGAACACACTTTCTCCAACTATTCCCAAGAGGAGAAGCCAGATGGGAATATATACAATGCAGAAATAGAAGCAAACCCTGATAATAGCGGGAATCACAAAATGATTAGCTTCCATGCCCCACTGCCATAGCCCGGCTCCTTTTATAATAATAATGGTTGAAGGAACAGATACTCTTGAGTACTTTGCCATTTGCCAGAAACTGCTCTATATACTTTAATTCATGCTATTATCCTAGTGACGTGATGAGCAAGAGATCATTCACTGATTCAATAATTCATTCAAGGAATATTTATTGTGTCACTACTATGAGCCCAGCCCTGATCTTGGTTTTGCAGACGCAGCAGCATAAAAAAGTAAAATCCTGTCCCTTAAGGGTTTAAGGTCTAGTGGGTAGAAATAGAAAGTAAATAATCAGAGATGTATATAACAGCATTTGGGTAAGGACAAGAGCCATGAAGGAAACAGAAGTGGAGCCAGGCTTTAGGAGGTGACAAGGAAGGCTTCTCTGACTGGTGACACTGGAACAGAGGCACACAAGAAGTGAAGTCATGAGGTACTGTGGAGAAGAGCATTCTGGGTAGCGGGGGAAACCAAGGGCAAAGGCCCTGACAAGGTGGCTGTTTGAGGAATACCAGGAAGTCAGTGTGTCTGGGACAGAAGGTGGAAAGAGAAAAAGGGCAGAGAGGTCAAGGGTCAGCTTCATGCTAGGCCTGGCAGGCCAGGGCAAGGGCCTTGGAACGTATCCTGAGGGTGATAGTATGAGCAGGGAAGTGACAAGGTCTGGCTTGAATTTCCAAAGGGTTACTCTGGCTGCTGTGTAGAAAACAGACTATAGGAGGCCAAGATGGAAGCTGGGAGACCAGTTAGAAACTCTTCCAATTATCCTGGGAGAATTACTTTTGGCTTGGCTTAGCAGAGTTACAGCACAACATGGTTGAATTTGGGGTATATCTGGAAGGTAGGACCAACTGGGCCTGCTTAAGGATTAGATGTGGAGTGTGAAGGAACGAGGGGGCTCAAGAATGATTTCAAGGTTCGGGGCCCGAGCAAGTGGTCAAATGGAGGGACTATTTTTTCAAATAAAGAGCCCTAGAGAAGAAGCAAGTTGGTGTGGGCAAGTGGGGTGGGAGGCAGAGTTGCGTTGGGGAAAGTGAGTTTGACGTGCTTATATGGAATTTACGTGGAGCTGGATATGTGACTCCAGATTCAGGTGAGAGGTCTGAGCTGGGGAAATACACGTGCAGGTCATGAGCACGTAGGTAGTACTCACAACCAAGAGACTTGATGAGATCACTGCGGTTAGCGCGACGCTGAAGAGAAGTGCTCCGAGGAAGGAGACCCGGAGGTCAAGAAGATGAGGGAAATAGTACAAGGTCAAGAAGACTGAGGGAAAACAAAGGCAGCTGAGAAGGAGACACTGGCGAAGAAAGAGAGGGAGGTTTTAGAAGCTCCGGGAATAAAACGGTTCAAGAGGAAAAGAGAAGAACGAAGCTTATCCAGTAAGTCACGTGAGGGCTAGGGGTTGGCTTGGACAATGTCTTTGGGGGACCTTAACGGGAAATGGCTGTAAGCTGTGAAATGAAGGTCCATATCCAGAGGTCTCTCAACTCCAGAGCCCCTTCGGTCAAATGGACCTTCAGAAGGTCTTCCACCCTTGACGTCCTCCCGGTAAAAAAATCCTCTGTTTGGCGTGCCCCAGCTTCCTGGTGCCAGCCGGAATGGTACGATCATCCATGTGGATGATTGAGGCAATCTCACCAACATCTGACCCATTCGTGGCCTGATTTCTTTTTTAAAAATATTTATTTATTTTGAGAGAGAGAGAGAGAGAGAGAGATGAAGAGAGAGTGCTCAGGCACAAGCAGGGAGGAACAGAGAGAGAGAGAGGGAGAGAGAGAGAGAATCCTAAGCAGACTCAACGCTCAGCACAGAGCCCAGCATGGGGCTCGAACTCACCAACTGTGAGATCACGACCTGAGCCGAGCTCAAGAGACGCTTCACCGACGGAGCCACCCAGATGCCCCGAAGCCCGATTTCTTTTAAGACAAACACAATCTATTCCAGGTCCTGATTGGCTTCAGTTTGGATGTGACTTCAAAGTCGGTTAATAGTCCTCTTACATCTACCCGGCTTGGTCAAAACCAGCAAGGACTGGCTGTTTGTGAGTATGTCGGCAAAGCAACGGTTACCGAGTGTGATCAGTTGAAGGCCCATCAATGAGCGCTGTGGCTTGGGCAGGCCCTCAAGCTCCTTAGCTTGGAATCTATCCAGTAAAGAGAGAGGAAGGGCTTGGTGGTGGCTGAGTTCCCCTCCTGCTCTGGCAAGTCAGCACGGTGAGGGAATACAGAGGACTTTGAACGGTCTCCACTTATAGGAAGTCTAAGATCGAACTCTGGAGACGAGTAGCAATGCTTAAGACGGTCCAAGGGTGACACAAGACCCTAAATTATATTATCAAGTGATAAGTAGAGTGTTTTCATCACGGCCTATTCTGGTATGTCAGAAAAGGGAGCTTTCAATGGCGTCTGGAATAGTCCGGAGACGTTCTTTCAAACCGTAAAGGGTGAATTGACTTTCAGACACACAACTGAACCGTGTAAGTGCCCCCCTGCCCCATTCACCTGTAGGTTATATACCCAGGCTCCTCACTGTGTGACACAAGACCCTTGTATACATACATCTGCCCGGCATACTCTAGTCACCCCTCCACCATCCCAGGCGCGCACAGTAAGAGAAGCCCCCAAATTTTCAGTGATGCATAAGCCTTCAATGCCTGTATTCTGCCCGGAAATGGCACTCCAGCCTAGCTGGAAAATGCCTCATTGTCCTTGAAGGCTTTTCTCTGGCTTCCTGCCTGACCCTCCCAGCAGGTGGACAGGGACTTTCTCTCCTGCGTGACCCAAGTGTGCAGAGTGGAGACATCTCACCGTCCTTCCTGCCGTCCGCTCTGGGCTCCTCTCCAGACCATCAGGCTACTTCCGACACGTGCCTGGCACGTAGTAATGACATTCATTACCCCGGCAAATAGTTATCCAGCTCCTCTTATGCACCAGACTCTGCCCTGAGGGTGTATGTAAGTCACCTTTTGATGTTCGTGCTAACCCTGAAATAACGTGGCATAACGTGCCCCCAAACACCCAGAAAGTGTGGCAGTGTCAGGAATAGCGTCCAGGACGGGTTGACCTCAGAGTCCCAGCTCTCAGCCTCTACACACGTTTGTGAAATGACGGCCAGGCAGGCTGATGGATGGACTGAATGACCAGCAAGAGTTACGTAGCCAGACTGGAGACCCGGATGCGGAAGCAGGAGCGAGTGCGTCGCGAGCAGGTGCGCCGGGGTCCCCACGGGATTTAAGCGGTGCTCACAACTGGACCCCAAACATACCAGGTGTGTGGCACACCCTTCCCGAGAGGCCGGCCCGACGGGTCCTCCGGGCGTGCTGGCAAGAGTGGGAAACGACGGTGATGAAGGCCACGTGCATGGGTGCGTGTGGGGAGGTGTCCCAGGCGAGGACGGCAGCCAGGTGGAAGGAGTGCAGGGGATGGTAAGCCGCAGAGACCGACGGCAGGTGTTCCGGAGGAAGAAACCGGCTCTGAACGCCAAGTCGGGGTAGGACCTGGGCGTCCCAGAGGCACACGCCGGGGACGGACAGGCTGGGAAGCCGCTCCCTCTGGCCGTCAGGCTAGCTGCCGTGTCTCCTCCAAAGGCGTTTCTCCGTGGCTCCCAGGTCCACGGCGGCTAGAACAGGAAGGCTGTGGTCGCAGGCAGCTTCTGCCTTCTCCTCACCTGTTCCTCTTTGCCGGAGAAATTGAAGATCATCAATTTCCCGAGATACCAGCATCTTCCTTTCTGAAAGTCCTAAAGGTGGTGGAAGTTTCGTTTGGGGTTTTCTTGGTTCTGTCCTGAGAACAGTCCTCACCTACAGTGAGTCGGTTAGATACTGTTTCATGGCAAGCATCAAGGTCATAATTGATACCTCACTCTTTTGGTACAGCGATACGCACGCACGCGCACACACACACACACCTACTTTTTATCTGACGTACCTTTCCACGAAACGGCCCTGTGAATTGAGCAGGGCAACTATCACCCCCAAGTGACAGATGAACAAACGAGACACAAGATGTGAAGTGACATTCCCGAAGAGGAATGAGCACCGAAGAGGACGCACTTAATGGGGAGAGGAGACGAACGGTTTTAAGGACCATCTTATGTGCAGGGACAGAGGATGATTCCGAAGCCGAGGAGGACGCGCTCAAGGCTCTGCCCTTCTAAGCCTGTGGGTCTCCAGCAGCGTGAGCACACGGAAGTTACTTGACTTCTCTGAGTCTCGGCTTCCCCATCCACAGAATGGGGATAAGAACACTTGCCTTGCAGGTATGTCTGCCTATGCAGGATTAAGTACGAGGAGCATCTAAAACCCGTGGCATAACCCTGGCGCTCAGGGGCCACGTCCTAACGCTCAACGTCTCAAAATCCCCCGAACACCACTGTCCTTTCTGGTTGGCATGAGGTGGGGAGCATGGCTTTTATCCTTCCCCTTCGTGTGGATGCCAATTTCACAATCCCGGGGCCGTTCCATCACCTTCAGGGGTGGGTCAAGATTCCGCTTGGGAAAGAGTATTACAGGTGCTCAGAAGAAATACTTTGAGAAGACAGTGGCAAGGGAAGATGGTACCTCAAAGACCGAACTCAATAATAATAACAGTAATGAGATGCCACTGTGTTCTGGGAAGCCCTTAGGAGGCTGAGATTTACAGTGTGAGGGACTGGGCTGCACTACGACGTACATCAGAGGTGAGCTGGGTGGAGGGGGCAGGCTGCCATGCGGGAGGTGTGCAGGGAAAAGGCAATGAGAAAATAAATTCAGAGGTGGTATGGCTTCTGGAGTCAGAAAGCTACTGGAGAGGGTGTGCATTATAAACCTCCTCGTTCTTCTTCTTGGAATCTTCGGAAGTCTTCATTTCTCACCCACACTTTGGCGAGGGGGCCCTTTTTCAGGGAGGATATGGGCGTGAGGCACCAGCACCTGGATTAGGGTGGAACCCGTGGGCCCATTTGGCAGTAAACTCCGAGCCCGGGAATCCCGCCAGAGAGAGGGCCTGCCTGAACCACGTGGCCCAGCAAGTGGCAGTCACACCGGGCCCTCTGATGCCGTGGCCGGTCCCCTCTCTGCTGCTGCTGTCACCGTTGTGACAGCTTCCGAGGAGGGATACAGCCCCAGGGACCACATCATGGTTTTTATTCCCACGAGCAGAGAGAGGGCTGGGCCCCAGGAAGGCCAATGAACACAGAGAAAATGGAAAAGTGACTTCTAAGAGATGGAAAAACTGGTTTTTTTTCAGGGGCAAATGAGTTTAGAATGGGGATCGTTCTTGATCCTGATTCATACATTAAATGGTTCTGATGAAGTGACGGACGAAGGAACAAAAGTATTTACACTTGATTATGCTGGGCCTCATTTATTAACACCACCTCCCACAGTGCCTTGCAAATGGTAGGGACTTATTACGGGCTGAATTGTGTTCCCCAAATTAATATATAGAAGCCCAAATTAATATATATATTAACAGATAGAATATATGTAGAAATATGTATTTCGAGCCCTAACCCTCGAAACCTTGGCATGTTGACTGTATTTGGAGACAGGGCCTTCCTTCCTTCCTTCCTTCCTTCCTTCCTTCCTCCCTCCCTCCCTCCCTCCCTCCCTCCCTCCCTCCCTCCCTTCCTTCCAGGGTTTTTAAAAATTTTATTTATTTTGGGGGTGGGAGGGAGAGAGGGAGAAAGAGTGAGCATGAGCGGGAGGGGCAGCGAGAGGGAAAGAGAGAGAATCTCAAGCAGGCTCCACGCTGACGTTACAGAGACTGATGCGAGGCTCGAACCCGTGACCTGTGAGGTAATGACCTGAGCTGAAATCAAGAGTCGGAAGCTCAACCACCTGAGCCACCCAGGCACCCGAGAGGCAGGGCCTATAAATCGGTGATTCAGCTAAAGCGAGGCCTTTAGGGTGGGTCCTAATCCAGTCTGACTGGCGTCTCTACAAGAAGAATGGAAGCCTGGGTGGCTTGGCTTGGCCATGCCATTTTGCCGGCGCCTGTCCTTCCTCACACACGTCCCTGGAGACCTTCTGTCCATTATCTAAGTTGCAACTCCGATGTCGCTTCCCACGCCCTGTCCCAAGTCTCCCCTGACTTCTCCATTTCTGTGCAACTCCCGGCGTCTCGCCATCCCTGTAGGAATAGTACGCCACCACGATTAACCCTCTGCATACTTCCAGTCTATACACTGCGCTCAAGAGCTATTCTCTTCCTTCTCGTATCGCCAGCCCACAGGTGTGGGTTTGGGGATGGGGACGGGCAGTCTGTGTTGAATACGTGAATGCACGACTTCCTGCCTTACATGTTGGAGCTGTCCCCGTTTGGTAGTGAGAACATTAAAGTAGACTCATCCTTTCGATATTTTGGCCTGTTAGAATCTCCTGGAAGAATTCTCTGAGTTTTTCTCATCCCTGATCTTGAACGCCATTTTCTGCCAGTACCCAAGGCTAATCCCTTTTCCTGTGCAAACGTCTCTTGTATTCCCGCTTCTCTCCAAGCCACGCCAACTCTGACCCTCTCCCGCTGCGTTATGGCTTTGGTCTCCCCCTTTACAACCCACTTGTGCAGGCTTCTCTTCCAGGGGTTGGGGAGGGTTGCCTGCCCGGCTTAGGCAGGAGCTGGGGCCGAGGATCCAGAACGGGCACAGGGGTGCGTCCGGCCAGTCTGCGGCATGAGGGGGTGGAACGGAAGGAGACGGATGAGTGTGTGCCTGTTGACCTCGAGCCCTGAAACCAACGGGAAAGTTCTCCTCCTCCCATTCAAAGGGGGCAAGAGAGGCGAGGGCACACACGCGAGGCTGAAGAGCTGCGATGGTGGTCGGGCAAGGCCGATGAAGGGGCTAAACCCCAAAGACCAGGAGATGGCCGTAAGATGACCCAACGACCTGCAGGGGGAGGGAGCACCTTCTACAGTATATATGTCGGCCTTCACGGACAGGCAGAGAGGAAAAGGGAGCTGTGGTTCTAAAATGGGCCCCATCACTCCCAGACCACCCCCTGTGGGTGGAGGCCGCCGGGGTGGGTGCAGGCCACGGGAGCAGCGGTCTGCTCTGTTTCCCTCTCGCTTGCTGTATGGAGAAGGCACCGGGAACCAAGGCTTCTTGGCGGCATCTTGGTGGAACATACAGGAGAGTCGGGTTCCCATGGAGACAGGCCCTGAACCGGTGGCCTTGTGCGCTGGAGGGCCCAGGAAGCAGTCCCCCAGCCGGTTTCCCTCCCTTTCCAGGCCCCCAGTCAGTCAACGGCATGCCACTTTATCGAATTTATCAGGCCTCCGACCTCAGAACTGCCCTCGACTCCAGCTTCCCCCTCACACTTCGTATCCGGTCCATTAGCCGACAGACTAGCCAACAAGACTGTCAGGACTCGTGCAGAATCCACTCCCTTCACGTCACTGCCTCCGCCCTTCTCCCGGTCCAGCCTGACATCCCGTCTCACCCACACAACTGCTTCCTCAGGGCCACCCGGGAAAATACATCAGCTGCAACCGATGTGCTTGCCCCCTCGTCCTCTCCTTCCTGCAAAGTGGACCAAAGTGACTGTCGCAGATGGCAGTCAGGCCGCTGGACGCCCTGGCTCCGAACCTCGCCCGAGTGTCTCATCGCACCGAAAACGCAGCTCACGTCCTTTCGGGGGCCTCTCAGGCCCGAGGTGAGCGGACCTGTGACTGCTCTGACCGCCGTCCTTCATCCGTTACTCTGCCCCGGGGGCCCCCGGTCTCTGTGCTGGTGCCCAAAGGCACCAGGAACGCGGCCACATCGGGGCCTCTGCTCCTGTTCTCTCTTCCTGCAACGCTCTTTCGTCCGCACGGTTAGCTGACTCCTCCCCTCCACCAGCTCTCTGCACGGAGGTCATTTCACAAGAGACTTTCCTTGACCCCCAGGCTCTGCCCCCGCACCGACCCTGTTCAGAATGCTTATTGCTACTTTAGTTAAGCTTTTTGTTCTGAAAACCTTGAAACCCACACAAAACCGTCAAGAATAGTTCCACGAATGCTGCTCAAGCCCTACACTCAGCTTCGCCAATTATGGATGTTTGCAATCTTTGCCTCTTATTATTCTCCCTCAGTAACAGGTATTGTTTTGATCGTTGTCATCCTTGCTATTGTTTTCATCAGTGAACTATTTCAGAATGAGCTGCAGATGCCGTGACCCTCTATCCCTAAATATTCCAGTGTGTCTCCGCCAAGAACAAAGATAACGCATTGTGTTCCGTAAACGCGATGCGATAAATTAACGCTGATGAGATACTATTATCTCTTAGGCAAGTCACATTCAAATCCTGACAACCCTTGAGGATCTCATCTAAGATTACTCACTGCTTTGAGTTTTCCTGTATTTTCTTTTTAATTGAAGGACAGTTGTCGTACAATGTTCTATGAGTTTCAGGCGTACAACACAGCGATTCAACAGTTCTATATACACTGCTGAGTGCTCGCCATGATAAGTGCAGTTAAGTCTCATTTAATTTGGAATACTGGCTCAGCTTTTGTCTTTGGGACAGCCCTATTTTATTTTACTTTATTTTGAAATGTTTTATTTATTTTTGAGAGAGAGAGAGGGAGAGAGAGAGAGAGAGAGAGAGAGCGAGTGAGCGCAAGCTGGGGAGGGGCAGAGAGAGAGAGAGACACAGAATCCAAAGCAGGCTCTGGGCTCCGAGCTGTCAGCACAGAGCCCGATGTGGGGCTCAAACTCATGAATCGTGAGATCATGACCTGAGCCAAAGTCAGATGCTTAACCGACTGAGCCACCCAGGAACCCCGTGCCAGCTCTATTTTAGATAGATCAGAGCTTGCAGAATATCTCTGTCTTGCAGAATATCCTTCAACCTCGGCTTGTCTGATGTGTCTTCAAAGATTTAGATTATGCATTTTAGGCAGAAATATAAAAGTGATGCTATGACCTTCTCCATATATCATATCAGGGGCCATATGATACTGATTTGTCACTTTACATTTTATGTTATATACTCATCCATTCCCTTGTGGATGATCTGCCCCCCAAACTAGAAGGTAGTCACCATGGAGGGCAGAGAAGTTTCACTGTTCCATTAACTTCTGTATCTCGGAGCCACAAAGCCCAGCACGTGATAGGTGCTCAAGAAATAGTGAGAGGTGTGGCTCACTCTAAACCAGAAAAACTGCTTACCCCAGCATCCTCCAGAGAATTCCAGAAAATGTTCCTTCTCCTACATATTCTTGAGCAGTTACAACATGCCGGGCGGCCTCGAGACACCTCGAGCGGCCGGGATGAGGCCTGTATATGCGTCCTTGGGGTTCTCAGGCACTTACTTCCAAGACTGACCTAGCAGGAATGTTGCAGCAGCCAAGCGGAGGCTGTGCAGAGCAGGGCCCAGGGAGCCGTGGTGCCAGGGAGGGCATGTGAGGCTGTGCCAGCAGGCAGTCAGGCTAGGTGACACTCATGGGGGTGGAGGGGGGCGAGGTGCTCCCCAGGCTCACAGACTTTCCCATCAGTGCCATCAGCCCTCCGACCATTAAGAGGGTCTGCTCTACTCATCACCTGTCAGAGTGGGACATGATTGAGGCCTCCCGGAACTCTTGTGTGCAAAATGCCCCGCTGATTCACAAGGGCAAGGGTGAGTGTGAAGGCCGAATCAACAAGATGGAGACGGAAGGAAGGAAGCAACCACAGCTCCCTTTCCCAGTGCAAGTTCTTGAACAAAGGCTGAATTAAGCCTTAGCGGGGATGTTTGTGGGTGGAGGCAGGGAGGGGCTCGGAGGCAGATGAATGGAAGGGCAGTGAAGTAACTGTCAGGCTTACGTTGTGTTTCAGATGAGGAGAACTTTTATTACCTGAAAATGAGACTCTTATGACCAACAATGGAAGAAGCCATGACATCTGCCCAAAACGTTGTCAAGAGGCAACGAACAGAATTCCAACCGACCATGTGAGAGGAGGGTAAGAAGAAAAATAAAACCGAGAGCTGAGGGCACCCCACTGGGTTCAGCACACCTAATAAACTGGTGTCCCTATCCCTATTTAAGACTTGTTTTCATAGACGCTATATAATTAGTGACGGGATCAGAACTTGAACCCAAGCTCTGAGTTCCCACCTGAATGGCTTTCCCATAGCCTGGTTGTGCTCTTTTGTGTTGTATTTACTCAGGAAAAACTTACTTACATGCCTTGAAAAAAGTGGCTAATAGATTAAGTCAGTTTGTATGCTGAATCCTATGTGTATTTCATACATTGTGTATGATCCTTGACTTTTCATTTTCAAACCACTGTAGAGCACGTCTAAAGCTGCCCATTGGATTTACAGGAACCTACTAGTAAATGGTTTTCGATTAAACAGCTTGCAGCTTTAAAGGCAGCTTGGAGAATCAGAGCAGCAAGGAGCAAGAATCCCACTGTTTAGAGCCTCATCTGGCACTTTCTCTGGGTTTAGCAATCTATCTAGCTAAAGATTAGATAAGGACAATTTCCTTTGCCGAATGAACAACAAAAAAGTTGCTTCTTCCGGATAGTTAAAAAGACAAAAGACAAACAAAAAAGACAAAAAACAAAACAAACCCAGAGTTAGAGGACACTAAATGAGGGGGATTAAAAAAAAACAAACCAACACACTCCTGATTTTAAACATTAGCCATTAGGTGTTGGAGAATTATTCTGAACTTTCAGCCTCAAGGCTCTGGGTTCCCTCACCTACCAGAGAGTAACCCAGTGATAAACTGCATGACCTATTTCTTTTTTTCAACTTTTTATTTTAAAAATAATTTTATACAGAACAGTTGCAAAATAGTAGAGTCCTCATCTATCTGTCACCCAGTTTCCCTACTATTAACATCTTACCCAACTGTAGTAAACTGTAGCCAGGAAATGAACACCGATAGAAAACTAACGAATCTATAGACCTTACTGGAATTTTGCTAGTTGTCCGGGAAAGTCTTTTTTCTATCCCGGGATCCAATCCAGGATTCCATAGTGCATCTAGTCCTGTTTTCTTAGTTTCTTCAATCCATACCAGGTTCTCAGTCTATCTCCTGTACCTTGACCCTTTTGGAGACTACTAGCCAGTATTTTTGTAGAACGTCTTTCAATTTGGGTCTTATGTTTTCTTATTAGATTGAGTCTACATATTTTTCATAACAATAGGACAAAAATGATACATTCTTCTCAGTGCAACATATTAGGATGTAACTGATGTCAAATATGTCCCATTACTGGTGATACTAATTTTGGTCGCTGGATTAAGGTGATTCCTGCCAGGTGGCTCCACCGTAAAATGACTGCATATTTCTGTGCCCGTAATGAATGAGTTTCGTGGAGGAGAAATACTTTGAGACCATGCAAATATCCTGTTTCTCATCACACACTTCAGGATCTATTGGGGATTCTTGCCTGCAAAACTTATTACATGGTGTTTTTACCTGATGGCGATGTTGATTTCCATCAGTCCTTTCCTTCTGTATTTATTAATTAGCAGTCTATTGTAGAATTCTCCTTCACTCATTTATTTATTCACTCAGTTACTCATTTCTATTAGTGTGGGTTGAGGAACGCGTGCTTTATTCCATGAGTTACAATTTGCTACCATCATTATTTATTTTCTTGCTCAAACTGTCCCGGGTTTCGTCATTGCGAGCTCCTTTAGATTGGCATCTGGTCCTTTTTGACATGCCCCAATTATTTTTGAATCCTTCCTTACCTTCTAACACTGCAGAACTCTCTGGGCATATCTCGTATTTTCTCTGTTCCAATTTTGCAGTCAGCCATTTCTCCAAGGAAGCCTGGTTAGTTTCATTTTGTAATGGTTCTTACAAACTGACATCTAGGTACTAGATGTGTTCATTGCCACTGGGATGATATTCATCTGAGGCTCTCTCAGTAGACAGAACTGGGAAATATATTCATGAGTAGTCATATACCCAAACACACACACACACACACACACACACACACACACACACATATATGTGTGTATTTATTTTTATATCAATCTATCTGTATAACTATTAAAAACCATGAGTTCATATAGATGTACTCCCTTACTTATTAAAAAAAAATGTTTCCTTGTTCCCTGGTGAACACGTGCATGGTTGGACTCCGAAGTTAGTGTCCTTGAGAAAGAGACGGAAATTAGTTGGGAGAAAATATACAGGCCAAAAGAGAAAAATTAGAAAAAAAAATGAAGGAGCAGAGAAGCTACTTAAGAGAGGAATCTTGTAGTCATTTAATAAATGCTTTTGAAAATGTTTATTTATTTATTTTAGCAGGGAGAGAGGGAGGGAGGGAGAGAAAGAATCCCAAGCAGGCTCTGCACTGTCAGCACAGAATCTGATGTGGGGCTCGATCCTACGAACTGTGAGATCATGACTTCAGCTGAAATCTAAGAGTTGGACGCTTAACCGACTGAGCCACCCAGGCGCCCTTAATAAATGTTTTTTAAATTAAGTGGGTGAAAGGATCTCTTCACTTCAACACATATTTATTAGCTGCCTGCTATTTGTCACCCCTTCTGCTAGGGATGAGGAGGGCTACCCCATGCCCCTTGTCCTTGTTTTCATCTTGGGGGGATATATAGACGATCCATGGCATTAGTATGACACTAAACTCAGTCTTGCAAGCCAGAAACAAACAAACAAAAAGAATATTGGAAAATGCAGGGTTTGGGGGTGGCAATATTTTAGGCTGATAGACTATTTGTAGGCAAAGGCAAGAAAATGAGGGCCAGCACAGGAAAGGAACTTCAAGTTTAAAGGCGTAAGAAGGCAGACAGGGACCTAAGAAGAAAGGAGCTTGACAATAAGCCTGGACACTAGCTTATAGCAACCGATAATTGCTGGCAAGAATTAATAAGGGAAGAACTTACTTGTATGTATATATTTACACTTTACAAAGTTACTGATGCATACGTATGGTAAAAAAATATATATATTGTACAATACAAAAAGGGACTTACTGAAAAGTAAGTTTTCTTCTCACATTAGATCCCTAGCTCAACTCAGAGTCGAGCATTAACAGCTTCTTCTTCCAGAAATGTCCTGTGCACATACCTGCATGTAAGTGTACAGCACATCCTCATTTGAAAAACACGAGTGTGAGTATATTGTGCACATTTATCCATATCTTGCTTTTCCATTTCATAAGGTATGTTGCGATCTTTCTATCACACGTGTCTAACAGAATGGGAGATCTAACTCATTCTTTACTCGCGCATCTGATATTCCATCAGATAGAAGGGCCAGACATTGGATTGTTTCTAGCATATTCTTGAGGCAGAGCGCTGCACTGGTTTGCCAAAATCCATTTTCATTTTCTTACTGGGTAGAGGGTTACGTTACATTTCCCAAAGCTTTCGGCAGACAATCGCACAAGTGGGACAGCATTCTTGCTAATGGAGTATAACGACAAGGTATGTATCACTTCTGAAACTAGGCTGTCAGGCTGTGTGCACGCCTGCTCTGACCTCTCTCCGCCTTCCGCCCCAGCTGCAAAATGGCTGTGGTGTTGATCCTGCTTCAACCATGGAGGTTATGGCCATGCTAGAAAATGGGAGAGCAGGATCGTGGAAGGAAATGGGTCCTTGAATGACCACGAGGAGTAGAGTTGCCCTGCTTACCTGAACAGTTTTCCTTGAAACTATGAGAGAAAGAAATAAGTATTTCCTGAGCCACTGAGTATTTGTTGGGCTTCTTTGTTACAGCAGCCTAACCTTACCCTTACTGGTGTACCTCTGATTACAAACAATACTGGTGCAAACATTTGGTACCTACATCTTTGCATATCTAAAAGCATTAGTGCTCGAAGTAGACTTGCTTGGCCAAATATCTATTGTTTTCAAATTGTGTTTAATGTGTATTTATTTTTGAGACAGAGACAGACAGAGCATGAACGGGGGAGGGGCAGAGAGAGAGGGAGACCCAGAATCTGAAGCGGGCTCCAGGCTCCGAGCTGTCGGCACAGAGCCCGACACGGGGCTCGAACCCACGGACCGGGAGATCATGGCCAGAGCCGAAGTCGGAGGCTCAACCGACGGAGCCGCCCAGGCACCCCAAATATCTATTTTTAAAATTTTTTTTTTTCAATGTTTATTTATTTTTGGGACAGAGAGAGACAGAGCATGAACGGGGGAGGGGCAGAGAGAGAGGGAGACACAGAATCGGAAACATGCTCCAGGCTCTGAGCCATCAGCCCAGAGCCCGACGCGGGGCTCGAACTCACGGACCGCGAGATCGTGACCTGGCTGAAGTCGGACGCTTAACCGACTGCGCCCCCCAGGCGCCCCCCAAATATCTATTTTTAAATTCACAGTCCCGTTGGTTGATATGAGAGAGTGTCTTTTTCTCCATACCTTGGCCAGCTTGTTATATATTTTTTACGTATTTGCCAATTTCACGGGTAAAAAATGGTATCCAGACTTTAAAAACTTTCCATACCTTAATGATCAGCAGGACTAAATTTTTTTATGTTGACAAGCTGATTTATGTGGAATAAATGAGCAGAAACTAAATGCTCAAGACAGTAATTTTTTTTTCAGTAGGTTATAAATCTTGTTATTGACACATAAATGTTTTATAGATTTATAAATTTACTTTGTGTAGTACATATTTTTCTCCATTCGTCATTTATCTTTGACTTTATTCCCAGAATGTGTTTACAGTGGCTGAACTAAAATTTTTCCTGGAGTCAAGTTTATCATCGGCTGCTGCTAATGGCCTACACGATCTGAGGACTTACTGTTTGCTTATTCTGTGGTCCCTGAGACTGTGTATCACCTAACTCATGATATACACTCCCACTGACCTCCTTCTAGCTTAAGATATAAAAAAAAAAAAGCTCTAACAAAATCAACAGGAATACTAAAGTGTTCACAGGAGGCTTTTCTCACTATGTTCAGGTACAAATTCTAGATCTTGAAAAACTCTTTTCCCTTAGAAATGAAAGGCCATAAAACCCAAAGCAATAATATGGTGCCTGTGAAGACTTCTAAAGCATAAAAGGAGTAAAGATTATAGCACTCAGATAGTATAGGAAGCACCTAATCACTACTGGAATAAAAAATAAATCGCATGTACTTTCTACTCTGTGCGCTCAACCCAGTTGGGGAAATACGATCCCTGCAAAGTGAGATCCGTGAGCTGGAGTGATCAAACTAGATTAGCAGGGGAGGGATCTGGAAGAGCTAAGGAAAGAATTTGTCACAAACCAGTAAAAGCACAGTAAGATCAAACAACAGGAGAAGCGAAAGCAGGAAGGTGATCGATCCAGTGACACGGGGGGGTGGGAGGTGGGCGAATATGTTTGAGAGGATCCCACGCAAAACAAAGGCAGGATATAGTAAGCTGAAAAACATTAAAGCAGATAAGATTAGAGAAGCTATCAAGAACTAATTGGATCCTGAAGAAGACTTCAGAATGACTAAAGTAGCTGCATTGCTCAAAGATAAGAGCGAGTTCCTGGCTAAATGAGGAAAACAGACCCAAATCTGTCAAGGAGGGCATCACCATGTGCCCGGTCAGCCTAGTGAAAAGAGACATCTCTCCTCCTGCCGGAATGTTCAAGTATCCTGTCAGAAAGGTGAGGTGTCAACAGTAAAGAAGGACATCTGGGCACACAGGCAGGAAGAGGGGTCATCCCTACAGAAAGAGACCTCAGTCTCACTTCAAATCTCTCTTCTATCACCTGAAACACCCTAAGACAAAATTATGGCCCACATCTTCTCAAGCCCAGACAAATGACCATTCATGAGCACAGAAAGCAAAGGATGGGAAATATGGAGAACACAAGGAATAAAAGGACTTTGCTGGAAATAATTGAAACATGGGTAAGTTAAAATGACTGCTACAAACAGGTCACAGAGAAAAGTCACCTGTTCTCAATTTATAATTAAACAGAGGACAGATGATTTAGAATTTTTTTTTAAGTTTGTTTATTTATTTAAGTAATCTCTACACCCATTGTGGGCTCAAACTCAAGACCTTGAGATCAAGAGTTGCATCCTCTTCTAAGGGCCGGCCAGGTGCCCTTGGAAGTGTTTTAACAGGAGCGAAAACCTCATGACTTGTAGTAACAAAACACAAGCAGTGGGGGCCAGTGGTGGGAGGTGGTGGGGGGGGGGGATGGAGGAGGAAATCAGGCTGTGTTAATTTCCTCATTCTATATGGAGAAAAGTGACAGGGATGACAACAATGGTATTAGGTACAGCTGACATTTGAGTCCTTCCTATGTGTCACATACTGTTCACAGAACTTCCATGTACCATCGCTTCGATCTACGAATCTGCCCTATCAGGCAGGTGTTATTATTATTATATTATCCTCAGGATAAAAAGGAGACTGTGCTATTCTATTCTCAACAGTAATAATTCACATAGTTGCAATAAGTGTTAGCAAAAATTAAAAAGTAGCCACTAGTATAGTATAAAATTGTATTGTCTTCAACTTACCAGAAAAATAATTCCTACAGCAAAGAATAGTTCAAAAAAAAAAAAAAAAAAGAAAGGAAAAGAAAAGGGCAAGGAGCATGAAAACGTTTAGAAAGAGAAAATGAGAGGCGCCTGGGTGGTGCAGTCGGTTAAGCGTCTGACTTCAGCCAGGTCACGATCTCGCGGTCCGTGAGTTCGAGCCCCACGTCAGGCTCTGGGCTGATGGCTCGGAGCCTGGAGCCTGTTTCTGATTCTGTGTCTCCCTCTCTCTCTGCCCCTCCCCCGTTCATGCTCTGTCTCTCTCTGTCCCAAAAATAAATAAACGTTGAAAAAAAGTTTTTTTTGAAAAAAAAAGAAAGAGAAAATGAAATGACAGAGATAAAATCACACGCATGTAAATAAGTGCTAAGAGATTACGTTCCTCTTAAATTTAAGATGTACTTTAGAAGAGCCCCACACAAACAAAAATACCTCCTAGAGATTAAATAAGAGAATGAGCAAAGAGAATGGCAAATGCCGACAAAGGAGAGGGATACTCGCAGTATTGATATCACACGGGGTAGAACTTAAGTTAAGAAAAATGTGAGTGGGACAGAATGGGAAGTTGGTGGTTACTGGCACAATCCATAATGATGCTGAAACAGTTGTGAACTGTTATGCACCAAATAACAAGACATTAGAATGTATAAAGCTTTTAAACTCTAAAAAGAAAGAGAACGAAATGAATCCATAAAGACTTTACCAGATTTTCTTCAATCCAGGATAAATCTAACACTGTAAAAGAAACATAAACTACCTGAACAGTTGAATGTATAATGTTGATTTAATTGGGACTATCACGTTCTCTACATGTCAGTAAATACGTTTTCTTTTCAGGGGCCCACGAAACACTCACAAATATTATCTTATAAGCAACCACAAAGGAATCCTCAATGAGTTCCTCAACATAGATAACTAGACGGGGCATGTACAATGAACACAGAGCTATAGGACAAGAGTTTAACAACCAGAAGGCAAATAAGGGATGACATAAAAACACCCAAACATTTGGAAATGAACTCTTCTCCCTCCCCATTTCATCAGCTTGCAGGTGCACACACACTCGCTTCTGTTTTAGAATACTCAGAAAATAACGATGAGAATAATAATTATAAAAATTTAGGGGATATATATTCAGGAGTGACTCCAAAGCCATAAAAGATTTTATTGTTACAGATGAAATGGTGAAAATTGGCAAACTAAGAATGTAACTTAAAAAAAAAAAAAAAAGAACAAGGAAATGAGTACAAGGAAACCAGGAGACAGTGTTTAATAGATAAATGCAGAAGTTAAAGAAAAATGAGAGAATAGATGAATTCAAGAGCTAGTGTATTAAAAAATATGAAAATAGAAAACACTTTATTCTGATCAAGAGGAAAAAAAGCATCTCCACTAAATACACCAAATGTAGAATGAGAAAGGAGGCATAATCACAAATGCAAGTGATTTGCAATCCTTTACTAATATACTTGAAAATTTGGTTAAATTTAAAAAGATAACTTTCTAAGAAAAAAAATACATCACTAAGATTTATTTAGAAATGGCAGAAGAGTGAATTAGCTCAATTACCATAGAAAATACAGAAAATAATCATCTGCAAAAAGGTGGTTGGATCCAGTGTCTCATGGGCAAGTTCCTCCCCTCCCCACCAAATTGAAGGAACAAATAAATGCTATACCTTGTGAGCTACACCATAGTATAGATACAAATGGGTGACTTTCTAATTCATTCTTTCCTCACCCTATTATAAATACCATTGCTTGAACTTTATGAGGAGAATGGTCCCCAAAGTGTCCAAACATCCACATTCTACAAACTAATTTCATTTCTGAATACAGAGGGGGAACACTCTAAATACAATAGGAGGAAATCAAATAAATATGTTTGCTGAAAGGATTATATTTTGTGGTTAATGAGGGCTTATTCTAGGAATAGACTATTACTACATTGCTCTGAAAAACTCTGGCCATCAACAGTAAAGCAAACAATAGAAAATTTTTGTGAGTGTGTATTTGTGTGTCACTGTGTGTCTATGTGTGCGCATGAAGTATACTATTTATCACCAAAAGAAGACTAAGCAGACTGTGCTCCCTGATTCTCCTGAATCATATCCAGGGGTTGGAGATGCCACACACACACATACAAGGCTCCCCAACATAGGAAAATAGAGAAACCAGCAGGTCTTTGGGTTCCATCGTATTGGAAAACAAACAAACACACACACAGCTTAAACTTGGAAGAGAATTGAGCACCATGAGACATGGGGAAACACTTTTTGTTAGGCCCTTTTCCTCTCTTACAGGGATTTAGGAAGCTCATTGTCTCCCACACGCTTGTCCATGCAGGGCACTGAAACGGCCATGCCAGCTTGGGGCCAGCTGGGGGCGTGGGGTAACATCAGGGATCGCCAGATGCCTGTTGCTGCTGGGGACAGAGATACCATGGGCGAGCCACAGACTCACCCGAACTCCTCCCTGACTTCCCCTCTACATGTAGGGCATATGGCAGCTCTTGATATGAAAGAAATGCCAGTGTAGAGGTGTGGGGGAGTTTCCTGAAGAGCAGGGTGACCTGGTTGGGACAGGGGGGCCGTAAACAGGAAATGGTTGAGTCCAGATAACAATACCAGAGGCTGTCTCCTCTTGGTGTATCCTTCTCCACTAAAACTCATCAGGGGCATGGTCTACAGCTTGGGCATTTGCATCTGACGGACTTCCCACCAGCTACAAATCACTAGCCAAGGCAGCAAATACTCCCAGGATAATGTTAGCTCACGGAGAAAATTAACTTGATACAGTGAAGAAAATTAATGGGCCAGAATAGAATGCAAATTTAGCACAGGCATAATAAATATCCCAAAGAATTAAGGGACACTGTTAGCGCGATGCGGGAATAAGCAAACTGTCACAGAGAACCAATTAGACATGTGGAGACACTAAATATAAAAATTTAAGAGTTGATATACAGAACTCAAGAGAAAGGCTGACAGCAGCGAGGATACTTATCTGTAGGCAAGTGAAGTGTTTTATTAAAGGACATCTAAAAATACCTGAATAAATAGAAAGGTATTCCATGTTCATGGATGGCACAACCTAACATTTTTTACTAAGTTAATTCTCTCCAAATTCCTGTAAAAATTCAATGTAATTCCAATAGGGTATCTTGAACAGGTTAACATCTGAATATAGTAAAAAAACTACCCTACAGACGAAACGATCAGAACAAAGAGTAAAGGCACTATTAAAAAGAAGAGTAAGATGGTGATATCCCAACCAGATTTGAAGACATACTACAGAGCCACAGGAATAAAAAGATACATGTTATTTATGTATAACTCTACAAAGCAAAGGACCCAAATTAAACATAGAACCCTGAAACAGTGTGTGGGTGTGTGAAGAACTGTGTGAGTGCTACAACAGTTTGTCAGGAAAACATTAGCACTCCACAGAGACGGACAAATTGGGTTCCTTCCTCTCCTTTACCACACACACATTCACAGTTGAATTAAAAATCTAAATGTGGGGGCGCCCGGGTAGCTCCATTCGTTAAGCGTCCAACTCTTGGTTTTGGCTCAGGTCATGGGTTCGAGCCCTGTGTTGGGCTCGGTGCTGACAGTGAGAAGCCTGCTTGGGATTCTCTCTTGCTTTGCCCCTTTCCTCTCTCTCAGAATAAATGAGTAAACATTTAAAAAAAATCTAAATGTGGAAGAAGAAAGCTAACGAATGAAAATGAAGGAGAGTATCTTGGCGCCCAGGGTAGGGAAAACCTCTTAAACAGACCCAGTCATCATAAACCAGGCAAGAAAATACTGGTGGGTTTTATAGCATTAACAACAATTTCTGGCATGTGCTTGACATTGCTCTTTGATGGGAGTGAGAAGTAAACATTCGCAATGATAAACCATGAGACCTGGGGACTGTTGTCAGGGTAGTTGCACAACTGACCGATGCAACTAGCAAGCCAAAATGGAGAAGGTTAGTGTGGCTTATGCCTGGTATTAATTGCAGGGGGTCTGGCAAGAGGTTGAGGATTTCTGTTTGTAAAACAGAGCTGCGAATGTCTAATAGTGAAATGGTAGATCACTGTTTAGAATTTTAATGGAAAGCTAGCAGGTGACTCTGCTAGAAATACAAGGAAACGAAGAACACATTGTCTGTTGTGTAGTTTAGTATTACCACACCAAAATCCAGGCATAAGTTCTGCACCCCAATTAATAAAAAAAATCTAGAGAGGCAAGTTTGGTCATTCTCACTGGAACGTAAAATCCTCAAGAGCAGAGAGAGTTTTGTCTGTTTTGTTCATTCCTGGTTGCCCAGCGCACAGAGCTGTGCTGCCCGACCTGGAACCAAAGGCAACGTATGGCCGTAGGGCACTTAGAACGTAGCTGGTTTGAACTGAGATGCGCTGTATGTAAAACACACCCTGACTTGGGAGACTTGGTGCAAAGAGAAAAATAAAGAACGTAAAACCTCTCTGCAATGATTTTTTATATCGGTTACATATTGCAATGATGGTATTTTAGGCATTGGGTTAAGGAAGATATAGTTTTGAAATTAATTTCATCTGCTTTTAAAAATCTGTGATAATGTGCCACTAGAAAGCTTAAATGCCTTGCATTGTATTCTTATAGAACAATGCTTCCTAGAGTAATGACTGGAATATTACAGGTGCTAAAAGACGTTGAAGGAAAGAATGAATAAGCAAGTTAGTTCAAATGACTCTTTTAATCAGCATGAATTAGGTTTTTTTTTTTTTTCTATTTGTTGTGTAGTCTTATCTCATTGCATATAACTGGAAATGTTCTATTAACTGGGAAAAGAGTGGCTTCAGTGGGGACGGCTAATTTAGCAGTTTTCAAAAGAAGAGGAACAATGAACGGAACACTATTGCTTGTAACCGGATTTCATTCATAGGGAAGTTACTGAGTACTTACATACATACTGCTACATACCGTGACACTTACATACACCCTCCCGTTAAACTCATTCTGCAATTCCATGACAGACCGCTATTCCGATATAGATGACGATACTGAGGGTCAGAGTGCTAAAGCACTCGGTACAAGTAAGTGGTGAACCCGGGAATCAATTCTGTTCACTCTGACCAAGCCAGACATTCGCAGGCAGCCCAGTCTTACCACGTCCCTCTACCCCGCAGGGGGCGCTTTCTTGCCTCCGAGCCTTTGCTCATGCGGTTCCTCGGCCTGGGAACACCCTCTCACCCTTTCAGAAAGCCACCTGCTACATCAGGGTTGCAACAGTTGGCATTTGTTTGTTTCTCGTCTATATCCTTCGGAAAATATGAACTCCCGAAGTGCAGGCAGGCTTTCTGTCTTGTTCACTGGGAAACCTTAGCAACTGGTGTTGAAATGCCCTGCATACAGGAAGTGCTCAAAGATCACGGCTTCCTGGATCCGTGAAGATTCTTCCATTGTTCCCATAAGAACCAACTGCTTCTTGGGTCTGCTGTAGCTTAATGCTTGCAGTCCAAATATAGTTCTTATTTCACCTTGTAGGGTATTATGATCCACCCTCTTTCTGTGTCTGCCCACCCAAGGCTTATAAATTCCTTGTAGATTGGATTAGCTCTCAATTGTGCCTCTCCCAAAGCAGTATTCAGTCTTTTTCCCCTGTAAGAGTCTTAGCTGGCTGACTCCGCTAGCTACGTACCCGACTTCCAGTTTCTGCTTCCCTTTTCCTTGCAAAGCCTCCATTTTTCTTGGAACAACAGGGCGCCCAGCTTTCCTGTTCCAGCGTGAAATGGCCACAACAGGGCTGTGGCCAAGGAAATGTACATCCGATCTAGGTGTCTCCGGAGAGTCCCCTTTTCCCGAAAAAAGAGGGAAGACGTATGCGGCCCTGCCTTCCCCTCTTTCCTTCTTGTCTGACACACAGACACGCTGTCTAAAATTATAGTGCCACCTCGCCGTCTCAGGACATCAAACACAAGGACGGAATCCAACAGGCCACGGCGGCAGAGCAGAGAAAGGGAAAATCCTGACAGCTTTGCTGAGTAGCTGTGCCAAGGCCAGCAACTTCCCATCTCAAGATTTCTTGCTACGTGAGAAAAACAAACCCATAGCTGTTTATCACTGGAAGCCTGGTGGGTTTTTTTTTTTTTTTTTGTCACTTTTAGCCAAAATTATCTTTAACTCATCCAGCTGATGTCTTTAACTGGTACAGAGTATATATACTATACTCCCAAGATTATATGCAGACTTCTGACAAACCCCAAATATTATTGTAGGGAAGCACAGCCCTGCAAAATTTTGAAATACGAGGAGACCGAGGCTCAGAGAGGAAAGCACCTTGAGAACATCCCCCACCAGCAAGCACCCTTTGCGCCTGGCCATCCTCGCAACCTGAGACGGGAGTCTGTTGTGTGTGTTCGAGGAACGCCAAGGGGCTTGAACATCAGTGACCAGAACAAACTGAGGGAAAGACAGGAGGAGGAAAGGATACAGACAAGAACGTGTCCCGAGCCGTCACCATTTGAGGAGTGGCATCTACTGAGATGTCACACGGTGGGGAGAAGCACATGTGATGGGGGAGGGGATGGAAACAGGGCGACTGGCTTCGCTGGGTTGATTTTGAGATGACTGTTAGATCCCCATGTGAAGACGTGGTATACAGAGAGTTCAGATCTGCTAAATTTATAGTCCCAACCATCACACCAAGCTATTCGGATGAAGCCAGAGGCCAGATGGCAAGGCACCAGACTGAGCTGTATAGGTTATAAGACGCGCTTGAAGATGAAGACAGAGATCAGTCAGGAATTAACCAACACGCATCCTGAGATTTTAGCCTTGCAACTCATTTTGCTGCCGAGCCCGCTGATACGTGACCGAAAAGATGGGTGTATTTATTTGTTCGGTCAATTGCCTCAGCCTGAGAAATGTGCCGGTTGGATTTTAATGCAGACAACAGAGAGAACGGCTTCCCTTTAAGATTTTCTCCGAAACAAACAAAATACACACACACACACACACACACACACACACACACACACAAAAACATAGGCTGTTACACTTCACGCAGCATGGTAATGGAGTAAGTGCCCAGGGCCCTGGGGAGCGGACTTCTCCCAGTGGTCAAGCTACTGGGGTCTGCATTCTGGTTCTCATTCCTAATAGCTTCATTCACTCCTTTGTGAATCGAAAACATAGGCCGTTGAGATAATTCAAAGAGAGAATCTCCAAGATGCTCTTAGCCCAGAGTCTGGGGCAAAGTATCAACCTAATAAATATTAGCCATGATTTGCTTACATTTACAGGAGCACGCAACACAGACGCTCATAACCCACTGAACACGTAGCTTCACACCCATGCGCGGATAAACACACACCGGTAAATAGCACACGCACGCACAGATGCAGAAAATGCCTTGAATTTTCTCATTCCCCCACTGTCTGTCTCGCCCGCCTTTGGCTTGATAACATTCCTTTTTAATGCTTTTCAAGAATGGAAAGATTATTTTCTTTTTTGTCTCCCCAAGAGCTGGCTTTTACTACGGATGTCTGCCGTGGTTCACAGCTGGCTGTCCTCCTGAGTGAATGACAAATACCCTCAGCAAATCACATTCTCTAAAAATAGACCACCCCAGATGATCTTACCTTCAATTCTCATTTCCATACACCTTGAAGGGAAGAGAAAAATTCCACTCTTTTCAGAGATTTACTGCTAACCTATCCCGAGCAATGTGACTCTACAGAAATGAACAGATCTCTCTCTCTCTCTCTCTTTTTTCAAAATGCCCTAGTTTTGAACATACATATACATGTATGTCTCACCATACAATTCCCCAAGAGTTCGCTTGACTTTCTGGGTCAAGGACCACTTAGTTCACATCATCCATACTGCTGGGACGCATATACTTATGGCAAAAACAAAAGCCAAAAAAAAAAAAAAAAACTCAAAACACTACAATATTTAGAATGCATTTTATATTGGGAAAATCAACACCATTGTCCCCATGCTAACAGAGCCTGAGCCTGAATTCTATTTACCTCCTTAGCACCTTAATGTGCATAAACCAGCTAATTCTGATTGTGGATCACTCTGCTTCCCTGATCTGGATTGGAAAGAGTCATTCTCTCAAGACCTAAGTACCAAATCATCACCGGCTCCTCCAAAATCTGTCCTGGCACACTCACTCTGGACCTTCAAACTGGGGAGCACTGAATCTCGAGGGCTACTGGAAATATGCCAAATCTATATGTATATCCTCTAGATGTCATTCAGTTAAACTGAGGGCAAAGGATTTTGCAAATGTCGTGTTGGTGACTTTGACACCATGCCCTGGACAGAGGGACCTCCTCTTTATGCTTCTGGCGCCGTCGTCATCATCATCAACATTGTTATTAATATTTGCAGCTACAGTATGTACGTAAATAAAGGAAATACAATATGTGACACTGATTCACTGTGATCTAGGGCAGGTGCCACAATTTAAGATTAATACACACACACACCCAGATTATTTAGTACCTATAACTGCAGGTATTAGGAAACCTAGATCCAACCTAATAAGGATATCGCTTCACATAACAAGAGGCTTAAGGCAGGGAGTCACTAAGGGATGGCAGCAGAGTAACGTCACGAAGAAGTTGAGTTCTTTTCAGCATGTGACTTTGCCTTCCTCATCCCAGCCTTAAAGTTAGCTTCCCTCATGGTCAAACAATGGCTGCCTATCGAACAGCAGACCAGACATCTTCCCTTATGTCTGATCTTACTGGCCTGGAGAACCTTTTCCAGCAGCTCGTCATCAGACTGCCCTCCGCCCCTTGGCCGGAGAACAGTGACACACGTCCCTCCTACCCCAATCACTGGCAAGGAGAACGAAACTGCCATGGTTGGCTTAGATCAGTCAGGATTTACCTCCTTGGTACATGAGCTGAGCACAGTGGTTCCTGAAAAAAAAAAAACAAAAAACAACGGGGCTGCCACTAGGGTGACTACCAAGGCGATATTAGCATTTCATTAGGAGAAAGAGGAGTAAATGGCTATGGGTAGGCAACCCACAGGGTCTCTTAAACATACAGAGACCCCCCCCCCCCCCGTACAGAATGACGGGAAGGAGGGGAGACGCGGAAGAGGAAGGCAAAGCCTTAGGGGTGCAAATACATAACCCCTGCCCCAGGGTGTGTCGGGGCCTGTGAACATGATGAAGCACGGCCTCGGCCTCGGCTAGGACACATTCTCTGAGAAAGGTGATGATGGGGCGATCACGCCCTGAATTACTATGTTACATAACATGTCGTCCTAGCAGACTAGAGGGAGGCCTTGGGAAGCCCCCCTGGCCTGGGGGGAGCAAGAGAATGGGGGCCTCGGCCATGCACCCGCCAGGAACTGAATTCCTCCAACAACCAGTGAGCTTGGAACTCAGATGAGACTGCAGAGCTGGCTGACACCTCAGTTTTGTCCTGCTAAGATAGAAGCCAAGCAAAGGAGCCCATTAGCCTGCACCTAGACTCCTGACCCACAGGAACGGGGACCGGATACACGTGGGGCGTTTTAAGCTGCCAAACTCGTGGTATTTTGTCATGCGACAGAAATGAATACGCCCACTTTGGACTTTTGGATGAGCCGGACATAAACTTACTCTTTGCAAGTTAAGCCATCAAGCTTTGGTGGTTCATAGCAACTAGTGCTCCCTTAACCAATCACAATGTAGTATTAACAAGACTGCTGGTGTAAAGGCAGCAAAAGCCCCATCAAATGTTCAGGGACTGTCTCCTCTGGAAATCTTGTCACAGAGACGGTCTCCCGGGGCTGGCCTGTAGCACGGCTGTACCTGCTAATGAAATGGAATTCGGAAGAGCGGTGACTTATTCGCTGTCGCCTCCAAACGGCATCACTTTTCATTTATGGGGTCTGGTTTGCTCCAATTAGTTGTAATCCGGGCCAGATGCATAAAGCATGACATCTCTGAGGATCATCAGGGCTGTGTGTCACATTTAGGCAGCGGAAAAGATCTTGCATTTCTGGAAGGTGCTAACGTTTTTATTTGACTTGACTTTATTTTCATTTCATTTCATTTCATTTTAATTTAATTTTATTTTTTGAGGGGGGGAGAGGGGCAGAGAGGGGGGAGGGAGTGAAAATCCCAAGCAGGCCCTGCGCTGGCAGCCCAGAGCTGACGCGGAGCTCGAGCTCATGAACCGCGAGATCGTGACCTGAAGCGAAATCAAGACTTGGACGCGTCATCAGTCGACCGAGCCACCCAGGTGCCCCTATTTATTTTCGAATAAAGCAAACACACGAACATCTGGTCCATCCTAGTAGGCCTCCAGGCTTGTTAAAAATGTCACGTAGCCTTTTGAATAGACCTGATGGCTTTCACCACGATGAACATGTAGTAAATACCAGGTACTGTGCTGGTAATCTACACATGCCTTCCTTACTTGGTGTTTACCACAACCCTGAAAAGGAAGTAATATAGATCTCATTTTCTTGATGAGACACTTGAGACTTAGGTTGAACAACGTGCCTGAGATCACAGCTTTTGAATGGCACAGCCGAGAATCAAACCCCGGTCCATACGTGATACGTGTACGGACCGGTCATTCATCCCTACGTGAAGTCATTCGTCATTCGTCCAAAATTCCATTTCCAGGCACCAGCTATGGTGTGATACATAAGACAATAGAGCAAGGGTTGGTAAACTTTTTCTGTAAAGGGCCACTTAAAAACTACTTTAGGCTTTGGGGGCCATGGTTCTTTCACAACGGCTCTGTGATAGTGTGAAACGGCCGCAGGAGATACGTAAGCGAGTGAGCGCGGAAGGGCTCCAATAAAATGCCAGGCACAAAACCAGGTGGGGGGCTGGATTCGGCTCACGGGCTGTAGGTTGCAGACTCCCTGGTCCAGCGCGAAGACGGTTGAATCGTGGCACGCCCTGGCAAGTGCAGCGAGATACGCACACAGGAGCATGGAGAAGGGCCCCCCGTGGAAGGTACAGTGCACAGCCTGGTTAGCCGCCCCCTGCTGTCTGGATGCCGGTGGCTACAGGCTCTCCGTGAAGGGACCTACTTCCTCCGAGGGCACTGCTTCTCCGCTGAGGCCTGGTCGATGTGCTCTTCCCTCAATTTGGGGCAACCTAATTGATGGGCCACCCTAGCTTCAGAGCTCCCCAGGGAGCGGGCTGAGGTCTTTGCGGTCACTGCACTGAAGCAGAACGCGTCCTTCTGCTCGGTCCTGCTGGTCTCTTCCAGGGACCGTCCTCAAAGGCGCCTCTCAGGGAGCTCCCGGCAGGCGACTCTCCACCTCCCAGTCTGTGTGCAGGGGCGCCTGGGAGACGCGGAGGAGCCTTCGGGTCAGAGGGAAAAGCAAGGGCGGAGACAGGGAATCGAGAAACACAGGAGGGACTCCGCGAGCCACACGTGGTTCACAGTGGCTGGGGTGTCACGCGTGGCTGAGGCCACGCCAGGCTTCGAGAGCAAGCATTTTTTACAAGTGAGGGTGAGTTCACGGCTAAGAGGCAGGCGTGGTGGGGGGCAGGGGGGAGGCTGGACCCTTCTCCTCCTTCCGGCCACGAGGTGGGGGTACGGGGCCTGCCGCTGCCCCCACCGAGAGGCCTGCGTGTCTTGGGGAAGGTCTGGCCTCGGGGAGCCACCAGGTGGAGGAAAAATGAAGCCCCTCACAAGCATGGCCACCCTGCCTCAAGGTTTCAGAGGCCACAGCGGGAGGCTGGGCCTCGGAGAGGGGCACACGCGTCGGGGACAGCAAGCCCGGGCCAGAGCGGAGAAGCCAGAAGGGAGAGCGCCTGGCTGCGAGGGCTTGCACCCGGGGTGGGGGTGTGGGGGGGTTAAGCAAGGAGGTGATGGGGGCTGACAGCTCGGGGCAGGGCTGCTTCTCCAGGGAGGGCCCGGAGGAGGCCTCGGTTAGAGCCGGGGGCCCGGCGACTTTCTCTGTTGGTGGCCTAATACCTGGACACTGTGGCTTCGCCAGAGAGGTCGTGGCTAAACGCACGGGGGCTCCGAAAGCCAAGAGGGAGGGGAGCGGGGTCGGGGGGTGCGAACAGGGCCATACAGGAAGGGAAGGACATGCACGAACCACTTTTCTGGCACTGGGATCTCCTAAAGCCCAGTGAGACCCACAAAAACGGTCTACGCCTTTCCTGGGGCCGCTGCGTGGCCCAGTGAGCTGAGCGCCCTGACTCTTGATTTCAGCCCAGTCATGATCCCAGGGTTCTGGGATCGAGCCCCACGTCGGGCTCCGTGCTGAACGTGGAGGCTGCTTGGGATTCTCTCCCTCTCCCTCTCTCTCTCTCCCCCCCTCCCCCTGCCGCTCTCTGAAATAATAATAAAAAAAATCTTTTTTCTTATTTTACAGTTTAAAAAAATGAACAATATATGAACTTGAACGAAATTTAAATAACATGGATGCACGGTAGCCCCCCCCCCCCCCCGCCATTCATGGTTTTCTGGCCCCACGGTCCGGAAGCAGAGGCTCCCCCTCCCGACAAATCATCAGAAGGTCAACAGTGGCCTCGCGCTGGGTCACATGCCCACGTCATTCTCACCCCCTCTCAGGCATTTTATGTTCTCGGGTCATCACGAGAAGAATGAGTGCAGTACGTTGAGAGGTTTTGGGACAGACCACATCCACATAACTTTTATTATACTAAACCGTTATGACTGTTCTATTTTACTATTAGTTATTATTATTACTCTCTTACTGTGCCTACGTTGTAAATTAAGGTATGTGAGTGTAGGAAAAAACACAGCATATACAGGGTTTGCTACTCCCCAGTTTCTGGCGTCCACTGGGGGTCCTGGGACACATCTCCCACAGTAAAGGGGGATTGCTGTGTGTGTCATAAAGAAAGAGAATTACTTTACATAATTTCTATCCCCATCCTTTTTTTTTTAAAGTTTATTTATTTATTTCGAGAGAGATAGCGAGCGTGTGAGCACAGAGCGGGGCTCAAACCCACAAACCGTGAGATCGTGACCTGAGCTGAAATCAAGAGTTGGACGCTCAACCGACTGAGCCACCCAGGTGCCTCTCTATCACCATTCTTAATATTCCAGAATTTACCAATATATACTGTTACTTACAAATTTGGGGCATCTATCCTTTGATCTACTATTTCCATCCTTAAACATTTTTTTAATGTTTATTTTTAAGAGAGAGAGAGAGAGTGGGGAGGGGCAGAGAGAGAGAGAGAGAGAGAGAGAGAGAGAGAGATTGAGAATCCGAAGCAGGCTCCAGGCTCCGAGCTGTCAGCACGGAGCCCGACTCGGGGCTCGAACCCACGAACCGCGAGATCATGACCTGAGCCAAGGTCGGACACCTAACCAACAGAGCCACCCAGATGCCCCCTATTTCAATACTTTTTAAATACATGAGTAATCTTACATTTCGTTCCATGACTTGTTCTTTCCACATCAGATTACAGTCATACGCATCATAAGTTTTACTAATATTTTTCCACGCTGTGGATACAGTGTATTACATGTGATCACTATAATATTGGTGGCAATTTGGGGTGGTTCTAATTTTTGCTCTTGTCGGCACTGCAGCAATGAACGTTACCCTATGCATATCTGTATACACAAATGCACAGGCACATTGAGTAATAATAATAAAAACTGAATTGTCTGCGGTCTGCTGTGGGTCGGGCATTGTGCTAAGTGCTCGCACGTGTTACTCATTTAATTCTCTCAATTACCCTCTGAAGTCGGTTTCCTAACGATCCCAATACTACAAATGAAGAGACTGTGCCTAAGAGAGGTTCAGGAAACTGCCACTAATTCCCCAAGAAGGAGAGTGGACTGGACTTGCTAATTTTCATTTTTTTAAAGTTTATTTATTTATTTTGAGAGAGAGAGAGAGAGAGAGAGAGAGAGAGAGAGCAGTGGAGGGGCAGAAAGAAAGGGAGGGAGAGAGAGAGAGGAAGACAGAGGAAGACAGAGAGAATCCCAAGCAGGCTAGATGCTGTCAGCTCAGAGCCTTGAGGATCTCAGGAACCTTGAGATCCTGATCTGAGCTGAAACCAAAAGTCAGATGGTTAACCGACTGAGCCATCGAGGTGTGCCACTAAGTTTCATTTTTTAAACAAACGTCCTGTCGTTACAGGATCAGAACTAACTTGAGTGGGACTGACATCTTTACAGTATTTGAGTCTGCCCATCTAGAAAACGTCCTGTCTTGGGGCGCCTGGGTGGCTCAGTTGGTTAAACATCTAAGTCTTGATCTCAGCTCAGGTCTTGATCTCGGGGTCGTGAGTTCAAGCTCAGCACTGGGCTCCGTGCTGGGTGCAGAGCCTACTTAAGATGAACAGGTAGATAAAAATGTCATGTCTTTTCACTTAAATACACGTGTTTGTCTTTCCATACCGCTTGCCTGTTCCGTCACACTGGATGTGCAGATTTCCCGTTAAAGACATTCCGAGGTATGTCACAGTCGTTCTTGCTGGTTCGAAGGCAACGGACGGATTTTCTGTTTTGATTCTGAGCTTGTGGCGTACCCAAGTATCCTATTAGTCGTAAGAGTTCCAACTGATTATTTTAAACAGACAGACTTTCTTATCAACTGCTCAGGGATGGAAGCTTTGTCTCTTTGCTTCTAATATTAATTCTTGCTCATGCTTCTCATCCTGGAACTTCCAAGGCAACGGTGAGTGTGTGTGCCTTGTTCCTTCCTTTAAAGGGACTCACGGGGTGGTTCCTGCAGTTTTCTGGTGGATAGTCTACAGCAAGTAAATACATCCCAGCTTGCTAGGGATCTTTTTTGGTAATCAGGGATCCCAACTGGTCCTGCATCAGTGGAGCCAAAGCAATTTTCTCCTGTTTCCTACCAAAGAAGGGGATTACATATTTATTTGTGTTTCACTGCCCTTGCTTTTTTGGGGGTACATTCTCCTCGGTTATGAGAAATCATTTTATCGCTCGGCATGGACTGGGGCCTTCCAATCTGAACACATAAAGCCAATTTTATGTAATTGGCTTTAAACCCAATTTCTTTTCCATAGTTTAACTTTTTTTCTTCTTATTTTTTTTCTATTTCTTTTCAGCTGCTCTCTCTCAGTGGTGATGATTGGGCTGGTCCCGTTTCTACTTTCAATTGGAGACTTTTCTCTTATAAATTACCTTCCTTGGGTGTATCTTTTGGGGGACACATTACCTTCCACCTTTGCTGCTCTGTCTTCACAGTTGTTTATCCTACTTTTGAGACCTTGCACCGATCGTTTTGTTTTTTATTTTGGAAACCCCATTTTTTCCCCAAAATTTGTTCCTATCCATTGATGGTTTGTTTTAAATAGAAACGCATTCTTCTGATATGGTCACAGTACATGCGAATGTCTCTGAAGATGCCAGTTGGGAAGTTTTTACGTGTGGCCATAATCCTTGCGCTAGCTCTCGTTTCTCCGGGTTAGTGTGCCGGGTTTTCGTATGCTGGCCCTTCTCGTACGTGCTTCTGTTCACACTTGTGGGAGACGAACTAGCATGATCATGTGGGGGGCTGGGGTCTGTCTCCTCTGCTCCCCTGCGTCTGTCAGATTCGGGAATGTGGAGAGGCAGCCTTTGCTTTGGGGTACGTGGCTGGGGATCAAGTAGCCAGGACGGACACTCCCATAAATGCCAACGTCTGGAGGATTCTACTTGGAGAACTGAATGCTTTCATATATCTTATTCCTGGGTAGAGCTGTCTTCTGTTATTGTCTTGTAGTCAGGAGTTTTGAAGTCTAGAATTATCTTGGGCTCTGGCCCTCTGCCTGGGCCCTGCATCCATTCTGGGTGACCTCCTAGGCCGATGCTTTGCGTTGTTCAGACTCAACTCCTGAGGTGCTCGCTTCGGGCAGAAGCCCATGCTTCTAGCTCTTTGCAAATTTGGAGAATGAGGAGGAATGACGGGGACTCTGTAAGGTGGGCAGCTCTTCGTGACTTACCTGGGGGCCTGCTGAGACCACCCCTGCTCTTTGCGGCTGCTGACTCAGTCTCCAGGGATCTTCTGGTGACATCTGTACTCGTGTGAGTAACTACCAACTCCAGACCCTGCTTTGGACGACAGCTGTCTCTCATCTGCTTTCTCCATTACCTCAATGCTCTCTGCTTCAAATCTTCCACAACTTTCTCACCAATTCCAGCCTGCTGACGCTATCTTTCCGGGTTTTCCCACACTGTCAGCCATGTGATCTCTTCCCATACGGTTCCTGCTACGCCAATGGGAGTTTTGAGAGGAAAGACGATTAAACACCTACACCTGGCTTGGTTTCTGAATGGCGAGTCTGTAATGATCTTTATTTTTATTAAGTGTATTTATTTATTTTGAGAGACAGAGAGAAAGAGGACACACAAGTGAGCAGGGGAGGGACAGAGAAAGAGGGGGAGAGAGAGAAGCCCAAGCAGGCCCCGTGCCGTCAGCAGGGAGCCTGACGTAGGGCTTGATCCCACGAACTGTGAGCTCGTGACCTGAGCGGAAATCGAGACTCAGACGCTTAACTGACTGAGCCCCCCAGGCGCCCCAAGACGTTAATGACCTATAACGCAGGGCTGACCATTTGCTTGGACAAGTTACCTTCTCAGCCTCAGTTTGGTTACCTCGGACTGAGTATTAACCTACGACAAGGGGGCTCTTCTCAGGATTGCAGACAGGATTTAAAGAGCCCGGTGCGTAGCAAGCAGTCGGTAAACAAGGACCCAGCAAATGGCACCTGCTGCTACCATTTGCGGGCTTCGGATTCTGGGTCTCCCCTTCTCTCTGCCCCTCCCATGCTCACGCTCTCTGTTTCTCAGTAATAAATTTAAAAAGTCACAAAAATAAAAAAAAATATATTAAATGTTTACTTTGGCTTTGTGGGGAATAAAATGTGAAAACAGATGTAAAGCCTTCCCCTACAAGCTGTCGCCGCTTTGAGAATGTGGATACGGAAAAAGGAAAACCAACCAGCCAACCGGCCGGGACTCAGAGCCGCAACTGGGTATGAACTTGAGCGTAGACCCCTGGCAGCCACAGGCCTCCAGGCAGGTCAGGTCACTTCCCCGGGCCTGGGCCCCTGCGGCTTCCTCAACCGTAAAATGAGGATAAATGAAACGATGCGCGTAGATCGCCTTGCACAGCGAGTCCCCGGGAAAGGTCTGCCCCCCACCTCCTTGCCCGCGCTCTTGCCCCGCCAGGCTCTCTTGCAGGGACGGCTTCGTCGGTGAAGGCCTGTGTGTGGTCGCACTTACAGGGGCCCTGCATTGGGTTTAATCCTCTTCTGCTGCGGTCTTACGATGCTTCACGGCGTTTGAACAAGGAGCTCCTAGTTTCATTTTGCACGAGCCCCCATGCATCACGTGGCTGGCTTTGCTCGCTGTGACACAAGGCGCGGGAGAATCCCTACTGCTGTCTTCCCAGGGGCAGAGGAAGCAGGTCCCCAGGTGCCCAAAGGCAGCAGCTCTGGAGTCCTGTGGCTACAGCCCTCCCAGCTTCATCTCCAGCCACGTCCCTAGAGCAGTGAGCGCAGGCTTCTTGGGTTCCCTGCGGCAGCTGAAAACTGTGGCTCCAATTCGACTTGGTATTTTCTGTCTGGGTTCTTAAGGTATCTCTCTGCAAGACTTCGGAAGTGATGCGCCTTACTGCCTTTTTGTTTATGACTTTGAAAAAAAAAAAAAGAGTATTTCCTGAGCATAAGAAAACTTCCATGAATATGCTGGAAAAGGCAGGCTCAGGCTGTGTGTGGCCTAGGATGTGAAATCCCTGCCAAGGAAATGCATAGCTGGGAGGTTCCCCTGCCTCCTTCATGAACCTCCAGTTGGCCATCTGTTCTCTGTTTCCAGAGGGGACACAGACTGCTTTTTCACAAGCCAATAGGACTCCAAAATGAAGGGAAAGCAACCTTCTTAGAGGCTTGATTTCCTGGTGGTTTCAAAATTGACGCAAAAGTTTGGACGTTTTGGGAAGGAAAACCTCAGTCCCGTGAAGCTAACCTCCTTTGTTTTCTTTATCCGAGTCCACAGCCGGTGAAGGAGGCGGTCGGTACAGGAGGCTGAGAGACGCTGGGTCATCAGCGTGCTCCTGGTGCTTCCCTCCCGCCAGTGAATTAATTCTGGCCATCTATGGGTTGAGAGAGGCCGCGGCCGGAGCCCTTGCAGACGTGCAGATTATCTTGAGTCAAGAGAACCCCCGTATATAACCACAGCCAGAGCGATGCACAGAGGCAGCTACTTCAATGGCCACAGTTCTCAAAAAGGCTTTGTACGCACAGTGTCAGCATCACCTGAACCTTGTCTGAACTGCAATATAGGTCCCATCCCAGACCTACCGGATCAGAGATTCTGGGGGCAGGGTCTCGTCTGTGTTTTCACAGCCTCCCCTCCCTAGCATGACGCTGGTGTATGCTCACGTGGCAACCAACTGCTCTCCGGCATTCTTTGGAGGGATTCATGAGGCTTCCTAACCCAGTGTAGATGCCTGAACGGTCTGTCCTGTGGCTTCGGGTAGTCCTTGTTGTGGAAGTGGGAGAAGAATTCAACCTCCCTGGGCCTCAGTTTCCCCAACCCTGAAGCTACGGGATTGTCTGGGATGATCTCATCCATTCTTTCCACGTGGTATTTTCTATGCTCGAGGATTCAAAACGATCCAGTGACCTTCTCAGACAGTTCTAGAACACATGGACAGATGGTCATCTGACAGCAGATGGATGAACAGTTATTACAACGTATCTATTTATATATTTCTATTTCTGTATCTATTTGCCTATCTTATGGTCTAGCTGAATCTGGAACATGGCAGCCCAGGTTTGGACTCCGATGACCTAAATTTGACACTTACCGGCTACTTATCATCTGTCAAATTGGGAAATTTGCAAGGGAGGTGATGAATATACAGGGTCCAGCACCGGGTCTGGAACTTGAAAGCTTCCAAAGGGCAGCCACAGTTACTTTGTTGCCTTATACCCACAAACCTGAGCATTATCTCCACCCCCGTTTAAAGCACATTCATCCCTTTCTTTCCTTATCCATCTCTCCCAATATTCCCCACGACACTCGAGCACAAGTGCTCCTACTTCGAGTGGGGCTGTGTGAGGCCCAGAACTGATGGTTCTGCGGTCAAACCCACGAAACCTAGAGCCACCGTCCAGGTAGATGGCTCCGGGCACTGATTCCAACGACTTCTAAGTCAGTCGGAAGAACTTCCCTAAAAACCTGCCCACGTATGCAAGTCACGTTAGTTAAAATCTTTCTAAGGGTCTGGAGTTTGTTTCCTCGTGGCAGCAAGTTTCTCGGCGGGGGGGGGGGTCTTTATCTTGAGGCTAAAAGGATGCCCACTTATCCTTAGAGGTAAGACCACTAAGGTCATCTTGGAGGAGCAAGGCAACTGGGCCGCCCCTGGCTCTTTCCGCACTTCAAGTTGGCCAACTGAAATTGTAACACGTGGCATCCTTCTCCTTGAAATGCCGTTTCTTCCTGGGGGGGGGGTGGTATATGGGATTCCATCAGTGCTCAGTCCCACCAAGATCCCTAGCTTACTCTCCTGCTCTGCATCACCTGCTGCGTTATGGCGTAGGCGACCAGCTCCCCCAGCCAGCAGCTGTTATATGCTTTCATCTGGTGTCTGTCAGACTGTCTTCAAATGCAGCCCTTTTTTTTTGTTTTGTTTTTTGACCAAAGATGTTAGCAAAATTCCTGTGTGGAGCATGAAAGAGGGAAAGGGCCACTCTGGCTAAAACAACAGAGGGAGAGGTGGCGGGAGGCCGTGGGTCCCCCACCCGAGTCGTCTCTACTGGGGCCCCCGAGCCCACCTCACAGCTGCTTCGGTTTGCGGATGGCTCCTTCTTCTGGGAATTGCCCTCAGCCAATGGGAAGTGTCTCCTGTAGGAGATGATGTACGTGCCCGCACCCACCCCTCCACTTCCGGCCAAAGACTGACCCGTACAGAGTGACACAGTCCAGTCATGTCGCCTTGAGACAGGAACAACTCGGTGGTGCAGCTGATGCCCCAGAGCCCCACTGTGGATCAGGGAAGACTTCACCTTAGGCTGCATTCTTGTTCAGTCCCGTCTCCTGTCCTCTCCTGCTTCCTTCCCTTCTTGTAGGTTTTTTCCTAAGAGCATGCCTTCAGTAAATTACATGCTTCTGAAGCTCATGCTTTGCTTCTAGAGACCCCAACTTAAGGTGAAAGATAAGGGAATAATAATAATAAAAAAAAACAAACAGAGAAGCCTGGTAACTTCTGCAGGTACATCAACTTTATGTGCTGGAAGCCAGCTTCCTCCGAGGTGCCTCTATATGATTTGGTGAATCTGACCACTGGGGACGAGGTCAAAGCTGTGGCTCCTCAATGGCCACTGTGAGTCTCACAGCTGCTGTCCAGAGCCTGGGAACCAGGTGCATGGGCTTTAAGAGTGCCATTTAGGCTCTCTGGACTGATGTCCAACCAGGCTATGGACAGACTTATAAGTGAAGGTCCAATGAAGAACCAGAAAGTGTCAGGGCGCCTGGGTGGCTCAGTCGGTTGAGGGTCCGACTTCGGCTCAGGTCATGATCTCACGGTTCGTGAGTTCGAGCCCCACATCAGGCTCTGTGCTGACAGCTTGGAGCCTGGAGCCCACTTTGGATTCTGTGTCTCCCTCTTTCTCTGCCCCTACCCTGCTCGTGCTCTCTTCTCTCTCTCTCTCTCTCTCTCTCTCTCTCTCAAAACTACACATTAAAAAAAAAAAAAAAAAGAACCAGAAGGCGTCCTTCCATGAAGCTGGAGGGCTTGGCACTTTGCTCTTGGCTCCCTACAGCAGTTTAAAATGTCTTTCGTTTTCGACCCTATGATTTATTATGAATTAGAGAATCAGGTTTTTTTTTTTACTTCCTTCTATCTGCAAAGGTCATCCTATGGGCAGTCTATGAAAGGAACTTTGCCGAAGTAATTCTAACCACAGGAACAAACAAATCACCTAGGAAACAGCGCGTATTGCTTTTTCAGGCAAGTTCATAAAACCCATGAAATTCTAGAGAACTTGGGTTATCAGACCCAGACTGAATGTATTCCTTCAGGAAAAAAGAGCATTCATAGCAAGAATCTGCACATTTGAGGGTTTGAGGGGTTTCAGTGGCTCGAGTCGTGATCTGACGTGAAGCCTCCTGATTTTACATTGTGTGCTTCCTTGAATTCATCAGAAGA
Organism: Lynx rufus; assembly: GCF_022079265.1. Classification (NCBI taxonomy): domain Eukaryota; kingdom Metazoa; phylum Chordata; class Mammalia; order Carnivora; family Felidae; genus Lynx; species Lynx rufus. Next base: position 4,705,228 of record NW_025814867.1, on the reverse strand, counting down.
ACTGTAACTGCAGGTTTTAATTTTGTAAGCTGGATGTTTTTTCCTTTTGCTCCTTTTCTTTCCTCATGTAACTTATTCATGGAACATTTATCTGGATCATTTCGCTTATAGGCTATGTATCTGCCTGGCTATATCTACAGGCTATATAAAGAGTCCACTATGGCAGTTAGAAAAAAATCCACGCTGAAGTAATTGACGATAATGAGACCTTGTATTTAGGAACTTATCTTTTCAAATGTTTCAATTGGAAGGTCAGGTCCTCCGGGAGTGATTCCCAACAAACTGACCAACATATGAAGCATCCGGTAAAAATGTGTTAATTGAACAAATGGATACCAGCTTTGCCTTTTAAGCAAGAATTAGGAAACACAAAACCTATCAGGAACGCAGAAACTGGCTTGTAGAAAATGCAGCCAAGAACCAGGATATATCAGCAAAAGCCTGACGAACTTCCAGACCAATCACTAAGTAAAAATCACAAACAAGGAAACAAACCCCGAAGACACAACAATCCTCTATTTATCTCCCTCTGTTGTCAATGTCTTTAGCATGTTTTTTTTTTTTAACCTGGTAGTCCATTAGGGTTCAGTTTCCATTCTGTTTTAAGGACCATGAAATTCCAACCAGTTTGATGACTGATTGATCTTCCAACACGAAAGCAAATTAGAAGAAGCAAGTTGAAAGCCTCAAAGCAGTCTGCAGAGAGAACTGGCCTTCGAGAAGGAAGGTTAGAAAAATGGTGGAATCGGGCACAAGAGCCAGGAGAGCAGTGCAGAATCCTCGGTACAAGGGACAAAAACTCCCCTACGTGCATAAAGTTCAATAACTTGTGTTTACATGGGAATCCCGACTAATTAGGAAAAGTCAAGTACAAAACCGATATAATTGCTTTGAAATTGACAGAGCACATGCACCTCTGTTATAAGTGAATGAAATTCCATGTGGCATATTCTGGGTTTGAAGGCAGGGAAAGGTGAGCCAGATTAGAGAGATTTGCAAGGACGATTCTCAACAGGGACACGCCTGGCACACACGAGGACATGTTCTCTGTTATTAGGAAGGTTTGACCAACTAGGATGACCCCTTTCTGAGCGTCCTTCCCTGATAAGGTTTCCTGGTACTTCTCTGAGGTGCAAGGAACTCACTTCCCCCAAGATATGGAACTCCAAGAAAATGCTTCTGGAAGAAAACGTCGTCACTGAGTTTGCATGGTAGTATTAATGTTATCAGCCAATCATCCCTAGCATTTTTCAATCATAAATCTGATTTAAAAGATTTACTGCATCTGTATCATGTGACTATTATTATTGCTTTTCCCAGGAACTTCGTCTCAAATTTCTTAATAAGAGTCAGTAGGAAAATACTGTTCAATGAACAGAGATCCAATTTATAAATTTTTTTCGTATGTGTGTCGAAGTCACATGTACCCCACCCGAAGAAACCTCGGTTTAATATCATCTAAAGAGATGTAGTTAAAGAAATCAGTCTGCAAATCTCATTCAGCTTATTAAGGGGCCTCCTGGCTGAACACGGCCTCCACCCCCGTGCAGTCTGGCTCTCCGTGGAGGAACCAGGCGCTCGCCCTGGTCTTTGAAAGTCCTCTGAGGCTTGCTCTTTTCCTCTTCCTTCCCTTTTCCCCTCTGCGTGTTCTTGAGACTGGATTGTTCCCCTTCCCGATTTAGGTTCTCTCCAGGCCGGTCCACCTGCCACTTCCCTGGTACAGCATTAATGGCTCCTCTTGTCCTCACTCTTCAAATCTAACTCTCTCCTCTGCCCAGCTTCTAAGATGTTCATCTGACCTCGTCGACTTTCCTGACCTGCGCCTTCTTCCCCATGTGCAAAATCAATCACGCCAATCCTACTGTCTCCATCTTTGAAAGGTCATCCGTAAGACAGAATTCACGCTCCACGTTGCTCAAGTTTACTGCGGTTGCTACCCAGACATGCTTGCACAGGGCTTCCTCCCTTTAACTTTTTAGGAAGCGTCCCGAGTTCTTTGTTCTCCCTCACGCCTCGCGTCACCACTCCCAGCAAATCTCATGGGTTCTCCTTTCACAACGTTATCCTGAAGCCTGTTGCTTCTTAGAGATTCTGCCAACTAATACCTGTGCCCACACAGCATTCTCCCTCATCTGGACTACTCTAGCTTTCTAAGTGGCCTCCTTATTTCCACCCTTGCTATGCTGTAGTCCCACTGCGTGCAGCGGCCTCGGGAACCTTTGTACGGTGTAAACCCGGTACTGTCCAGACCCGCTTCCTCCCGGGCTTTCTCAAGTGGTGGTCTCTCCAAGTGAGAGCAAAACCCAGATTCTTTAGCATGGCCCTTGCAGACCCACAGGATTTAGCTGGCGCTGTCTAGAAGAATGTTCCGCAATGATAAAAATGTTCTGTAATCGACTGTGTCTACTGTGGTAACCACTCGCCATAGGTGATTACAAGCACTCGAAGCGTGGCTAGTGGGACAAAAGAACTGAGTTTTTAATGGATTTAAAATCAGGGAGCCACACATACGTCACGGCTACCATACTGGACAGTACGGTTCTAGCCCCGGGACTTACCTCTTTAGAGGTGAGTATCGCCTTCTGGGCTCAGCACTCAGCCACAAGCACCCAAGGTTTCTTGCTGTTCCTCAAGGCACACAAACCTGTTCCCGCCCAGGGCTTTGTCCAGATCTCTCCCCTACTCTCCTCTCACCCTAGATCTTGAAATGACAGCTGACACCCTCACTCCATTCTGGGCTGTGACTCAAGGTCCCTTTCTCGTAGAATCCGTCCCCGATCAGAAAAGCTCTAATGCTACCTGCTTCCACGCGGCACCCTTCCACAGAGCCTGCGCACTGCCTGAAATAAACGTTATGCATTTTGTCACCTTGTTCGTTATTGGTCTTCTCTACTTTCCCCAGAAGTGTGGGTATGGAGTAGGTGGGAAATTGGCTTTAGGCAGAGGTGAGGTTTCTCTAGGCGATTCTGAACAAAGGGACAGAAGGGCGCAGGAGTTCAGCGTGTTGGCGAGGGAGTAATTACGATGATGACAAAAAGGAATCTGGGAACCTAAAATGCGTGAGGGACAAATAAAAGGCGGTGAGCTTGCCGGCTAAGGGATTTTATGGTCTGGTCGGGCTGAAACACTCCTGGAGTAGAGGTGTCAGAGGGGATTAGATGGAAAGATGCCAGGTCACAGGACGGGAAGCCTCTCGGGGATGATCACAGAAGCCGGTGGGGATGTAGAAGAGAACGGAAGACGAGACCTTAGGAGGAGAAAAGCTCAAGGACTGAAAAATCCAGGGTATCCGGAGGAGTCACCTGCAGCCCGTGAACGTCGCCAACGGTCCGGCCAGAAGTGAGGCTGCAACGGGTGACAGCGGGCCTGGCTCTGCCATCGCGGGGGACAGACAGACCCGCCAGGGCGGGCAGGTGACTGCGGAGTGTGTGTGGGGGGATGCTGACCCTGGGGAGGGTGGCAAACAGGGCCGGATCAGCAGGCGAGCAGATCTGTGTGGAGGGCGGGCACACGGTGACAGGGCTTCTACCAGTGACCAGCATCACCGGGGCGAGGGGCCGTGGGGATCCCTCCCCGAGTTCTCCAAGTTACCCTGCTCTGATAAAACTCAGAGTGTTGGAGATGGAGGGAGGGCAGCCGGGGGTCCTCTAGCACCTCTTCTTACTACTTTCCCTCATGTCGGTTTGGGGGGCAAAGAACAGTGGCATTCCTGTTCCGGATCCCTCCTCTTGGGCCTCTTCTTGTGTCCGGACTCAGTCCTCCAGGCCATGGTCACAGCCGCGGCCGGCCCTGGGGGAAACATGCCGACGGGAACTTCAAGCTCTGGGGCCCTTAGCAACAGGCAGCGCGGGCAAGCTTCGTTTCCAGATCAATGAAGCACCCCCCGGGGGCTGACAGCCATCTTGTCTCCTGGGGGGGGTCATCGAGGATGACTTCTGGTTTTCGGGCTCGGGTTGGTGGACTTCGTGCATCATGCTCACATGCGGGTGAGAATACGTAAAGAACTGGGCTGGCATCTGAGTTGAGAACGAGGGGTTTGGTTGAGGGGGGGCTGACTTGAAAAGGTATGGGGGGGGAAGCAAGACAGGCTGTCCAGAAGGTAGCCGGGTATGTCAGTCGAGAGCTCAGAAGACCGATGTCAGGGCTGCATGCAGATTTTCAAGCTACCGGCCGGTGGGTGAAATGGAAACAGGTAAGACGTGCCAGGAGGCACGCAGAGAGATGACGGAGAGTGACAAGGGACTGAGGGCTGACAGCAGGAGGCTGGGGAGGACCAACACGGGAGTGACGGCTGGAGGGGAAGTGATAGCCCGAAGGGCCAGAGAGGAACTGTTCTACCAATAGGAAGGGAATCAACGAAGTGAGGGATTTAAGGAGCGGGCACTGGGGTTTAACAGAGCCCCTGATCCCAACCCGGATCGAGGCACCGATGCTGTATAAACACAGAGAACTACAAAACCGGGTGTGCACAGCATGGGAGCGCAGGGGCACCCCGCTAGAGAAAGTGAGGATAGGGAGAGATTGAGGGGAGGTGCAGGGCTCCTTCTACGACAACTCATCCAGAGATGCTATTAAGATTTAAAGGAAATGAATAAGCTTATGGAAAAAACCAAATTAACAAACCTGAATCATGCCAATTTGTAAAAAAAAAAAAAAAAAAAAAAAAAAAGAGAGAGAGAGAGAGAGAAAGACAGAAGAGAAAAATAAAAAACAATGTGTTCAAAATTTATTTGAAAATAGGTGCTAGGTCTAGATATTATTAGCAGGGTTTTTTCCCCCCACACATCAAATGAGGGGCTCTGGGTTCTACAAATTGTTCCACAGAAAAAACAAAAACAAAACAAGTGAAAGCCTCCGTGGACATCCTCTCAAATTGATTTCTAAAACTTGGCATATTCTTAAAGATAAAATCTGACCAAGAACACAAAGTAACAGTCACAGAACAATCTCCCTTATGTATATGGATGTAAAAATAATACAGTATTGGCAATCAAATCCCAGCAGTTTATTAAAAGAAAATCCTCATGGCCAAGTAGGATCTTTTCCAGGAATGTAAGAAGGGTTTAATATTAGGCTATCTATTAATATAATCCATCACATAAAGAGGCCAAAGGACGAGAAAAAAAAAATCACATGATTACTTTGATACTTGCCAAAAAATCGCTGGAAACAATTCCACGTCCATTCCTGATGGAAATTCTTAGTAAGCTAAGAACATTCCCCATCTTAACACGAGAAAGACTGTCTCAGTTTAATTGGGAACAGGAGTGGGAAGTCTGGGATTTGTAGAGAAGGGGGTCTTAAGAAATGATTTGGTTGCAAATGGATTTGTCTTGAAGTTAAATTTGCAAAACACCACCTTGTATTTCTTAGGCGGAATGTGTAAGTTTGTAGTGGCTTTCCCAGGGGGTTGATGAACAAGAGTGCTAAGGCCACCCCGTAGTACCAACAACTGTACAATAAACACTTATAGACAGTGTCCATTTACAGTAAAATATTGCTGGCATTTATTTTTTTTTTAATTTTTTTTTTCTTTTTAAATTTTTTTTTTCAACGTTTATTTATTTTTGGGACAGAGAGAGACAGAGCATGAACGGGGGAGGGGCAGAGAGAGAGGGAGACACAGAGGGAAACAGGCTCCAGGCTCTAAGCCATCAGCCCAGAGCCCGACGCGGGGCTCGAACTCACGGACCGCGAGATCGTGACCTGGCTGAAGTCGGACGCTTAACCGACTGCGCCACCCAGGCGCCCCATATTGCTGGCATTTAAAGTGGGCCAGGTATTAGCTCCATACCTCCGCTCATATTTACCCTGTTTGGGGAGTTCTCATGCAATAAGCCTTATCCCAAGCCTACTCTACTCCCCCACCTCCCAAAATGAGAGTTATATTTAGAGAGGCAAAATTATTATTGCAGGTATTATGATAATCTAATAACAATAGCTAGCATTTACTTATTATGGGCTCAACACTGTGGTAAGCGCTTAGCATACACTCCTTAATTTAACCCTAGCGATGATGCTGCAGACGGGATTATGCTCACTTTCCAGAAAGAACAGTGAAGGTCAGGAAAGGGAAGGACAGGGAAGCTTATATAAGCGGCATCTCAAAGTGGCGCCGTGGGATTTGGACCACTAAGCGACACTGTATTTCCTTATTGATGGAATGGATGAAATGGAACCTAAAAGATCTTAGATTATAAAATTAATATAAAACAAATTTCCTGTATGTCAGTTCTCACCACGGGTGGTTCATAACGGTAACCCAGAGTATAAAATACCCAAACAATACCTAACAGAGAATTGGGCAAAAAGTATTTGAGGAAAACTCCCAAGCACTTACAAATGTCATAAAAGACACATCGACGACGAAAGATACGTATACTATGTTCCTGGATACGAAATCCCGTCACTTGTAAAGATTTCACTGAAACGATCTTCAAAGCTTCACGCAAGTACTTTCCAAATATTATTTTTGTAACTTGATGAAAAAACAAAAAAGGTATGCAGCTAAGTAAATAAAACTCCCAGGATGGTACCTGTATTGCCAATTATCTATTATAAAGCTACAATAATTAAAACATTATAATAGTAATGCCAAAATACTCTATAGTAATATATGCAAAATCACTAGAATTTAACAGATAACTCTAAAGGAGAACTTAGTACATATTAGCATTTATTACATAATAAATGTAACATTTCAAATCAGCAAAAAAAAGGATGAATTATTCAATAAATGGTTTAGAAATACTTATTAATCCCTGGGGGAAAAGTTAGAGTTCTTCCATACCACATAACACCATAAATTCCAGATGGATTAAGGTGATAAAATGAACAAGTATGTATTAAGAATCTAGAGACACAAACAGGTTAATATTTATCTGCTCCCAGGGTGGGGAAGACTCTTCTAAATATATGGAAAAAAGAAGCCACAGCTAAATGAATCGGAGACATTTAACAACATAAAAGAAATCTTCTAGATTGAAAATGTAATAAAATCAAAAAGCAAATTTCAGTCTGGGAAAATGTTACAACATCTATGAAAGATCATCGCTTTAATATTTATAAAGAATTTTTAAAAATCAATAGGAAATGGATGAATGTTCTATTAAAATGGATGAGGACATGAGCAGATAATATGCAAAAGAAAGACTAGTTTTTAAAACACAGAAATAACCCTGTGTGTAGTTAAAACAATAAGAAAACCCCATATGTTTTTTGTCCTTCAAATTTTCTGATGTAAAAGGCTACAATATTATAACTCAACCAAAAAAGCCCAAACAACCTGATTTAAAAACGGGCAAAGGCCTTGAATGGGCATGTCTCCAAAGGAGACATACAAATGGCCAATAAGTGCGTGAAATGATGCTCAACTTACCACCAGGGAAATACAAAATAAAAACCATGATGGGATACCGTTTAATGCCCAGGAGGATAAAAAATTTAAAATAAAACAAAACAGAAAATAACAAGTGTTGGAGAGGATGCAGAGAGACTGGAACCCTGGTTCCTGTGAACAAGGGTTTTGCTGCTGTGAGTCTAAAATGGTGCAGCCAGTGGGGAAAAAGCAATACGATGATGCCTCAAAAAACCAAACAAAAAACTTACCATGTAATATAGCAATCGCTTTTTGGGCTATACACATAAAAGAAATGAAAGCAGGGACTTGGACTGATACTTACATACCCAAGTTCGTAAGAGTACTATTCACAATAGCCAAAAAGTGGAAGCAACTCAAATGTCCACTGATGGGTGAATGGATAAATAAAATGTGGCATATTCATACAATGGAATACTATTCAGCCTTAACAAAAGGCGATTCTGACATATATTCCAAAACCTGAATGAACCTTAAAGATTTATGGTAAGTGAAATAAGCCAATGACAAAGGGATGAATATTACGTGACTCCTCTGATATGAGGTACCTAGAGTAGTCAAATTCATAGAATTGGAAACTAGAATGTCAGAGGCCAGGGAAAGGAGATGGGGAATAACTGTTCAATGGGCACAGAGTTTCAGTCTGGGCAGGTGACAAGGTTCTGGAGATGGATGGTGGTGAGGGTTGCACAACAGTGTGAATGTATTTAATGTCACAGAACTGTACATTTAAAAATATGGTTAAAATTGGAAATAGTATGTTATGCATATTTTACCACCAATTAAAAAAAAAACCACCTAGGGGGATTGGATAGAGGGGATATTTGAAAAACAAAGAATGAACTAGAAACAAATTTCTCACCAACTTGGGTTGATGATAAAGAAATCTTAGCATAGCCATAAAGTGGAAAATACACACAAACATACATATTTCCTGAGAATTCATAATCACAGATTGCCTTTACATAGATTTGAGGCTCGAATTTCTACAACACAGTTTGGTCTGAGAACCCCCAAACTGAAGAAGTAACAGAAAATTGGGTTCTCAGTTAATGATACCCTGGGATACTTGCAGAAGCAAACACACTTGAGTGGTCTATATCACGGGTAGAACAAAGGTGGCAATTCAGTTCAATCATGAATCTCGACCCCTACCTCACACCATACCAAAAGAGCAATTCCAAGTGGATTATAAACCTATGTGTGAAAGGCAAAACATAACATTTCTGGGAAAGAATGTAAGAGAATACCTTCATGCCTCTCGGGTAAGCAAAGATTTCATAAACAGAACACAGAAAGCACTAACAACCATAAGAGGGTGAATTAATAAACTAATTAAATAAGAATTTCTGTTAGGAAGAGAAGAGGTGAGCTGCAGAGTAGGAGACGATATCTCCAATACATTTATCTCTGAAGGTAGTTGTATCTAGAATCATGTAATGAATTCCTGTAAATTAAAAGGAAAATGACAGACAACCTAACAGGAAAAGAAACAAAAGGCTTGACCGACTACTGCACCCAAGAGAACATTCAAATGCCAAAAAGCACAAAAACTGCCAACTGCTAAATTCGTTATTCGTTGTGGAAATATAAGTTAAAAACAGTGGGATGCCATTAATCTCCTATGACAACGGCTGCAGTGAAAAAGACAGACAATAATACCAAGTATTGGTAGGATAAGGAGGAGGCTGAACTCTACATTGTTAGAGGGAGTATGAATTAGTACAGCTACTTTGGAAAGCTGACAATGCCTACCAAGGCTGAACCCATGTCTGCCCTACAACCCAGCAATGCTGCTCCAACAGATATCTATAAGGATAGATAGAAAATATCTATAAGGATAGATAGAAGATATCTATAAGGATAGATAGAAGATACCTATAAGGATAGATAGAAAATATCTATAAGGATATATATAAGATATCTATAAGGACATATATAAGATGATCATAGGGTCCTACTTGAAGCAGCCCAAACCAAGAAATAATCCAAATGTTTATCATCAGTAGAGTGGATACATAGTGAACCATTCCTACTGTGGAATGCTATACAGCAAGGAAAATGAAAATGATTGCTACACGCACGGGCATACATGAAGCTCGTAACATCCTGCTAAGTGACAGAAGCCAGGCATAAAAGAGTCTCCACTACATGATTCCATTTCCACAAAGCACACATGACTGAAATTAATTTATGGTGTTAGAAGGATATCGTTTACTTTTGGGGAGCTAGAGATGACAGAAGGGGGTCTGAGGGAGATTCCACAGTGCTGGTAACATCTGATTTCTTGACTTTTGCATTGGTTACAGACAGATCAAAAGTTTATTGTTTGAAAATTAATTAAGCTGGAATCTTATGATGTGTGCACTTTTTGGTAGGATGCCATATTTCAATAAAAAAGTTTACTAAGAGATGAAACGCTACGGTAATAGTCTTTCTTGAGGGCACCGTGTCAATGAGAATACGAGACCTTGGAAGTGTTTATATCCAGACCCAACAGCTCTACTTCCTATGAAACCAGTCAGAAATATATTCAAATGTTTATGTATCAGGATATAAATTTCAAAGTTTTTACTATTTATTTATTTATGTATGTATGTTCGTATGTATGTTTAATTATTTTTGACAGAGTGAGAGCGGGGAGGGGCAGAGAGAGAGGGAGACACAGAATCCAAAGCAGGTTCCAGGCTCTGAGCTGTCAGCACAGAGCCCGACGCGGGGCTTGAACCCACAAACTGTGAGATCATGACCTGAGCCGAAGTCGGATGCTTAACCGACTGCGTCACCCAGGTGCCCCAAATTTCAATGTTTTTAAATATGTGAAAGGTAAAAAGAACCTAAATATGCAGTCAGAAGGGACCAACGAAATAGATGCGGCCTAACAGTGAAGTAGAATGTTGTACTATTTTTATTATTCATGTTATTGATTATCTCAGAGTACATGGGAAATTTCTGTATAACATCAGGTTCAAGAAAAAGTACATCGTGCATTTACGTATACACTATTCCAATTTTGTTTCAAGTACGTGTGTGCACACATATAAAGGAAATGTAAGTGGAAAAATATGGCAAGTAACGAAACAACCCTTATATCTAGGTTGTATGATAAAGAACTTTTTTCTTTATAGTTTTCTGTCTTCCACCTTTTATTTTTGATTATGAAAATAACATAATAAGAGCATAGCTAGCCTTGTAAATCCAGCTGCATCTGAGACATGCTTAAGATTATCTGGCCGTGTGAAAGTCAACAGTGGGTCACTTGTCAGAGCCATTTGTTTGGAAAGGAAGGATAAATGGGAAGGGAAGAAGAGTAATCACAAATGGTTCCTTCAGGTACGGTGGTTGGAAAGAAGAGAATCTCGACAATCTACAATTCGTACTCAATTCTTATTCTCTCTTCAGTTTCTTTGATGGTCTAAGCCAGCGTTCCTCCAACTTGGCTGTACGATGAAATCGCTAAGGAAGCTCTACAACAATACTCATGCTTGGGACCCTCGTTCAGAGATTTCAGTTTAGCGCTCTAACCTGTGGACTGGACTCCCCAAGAGATTTGGATGCAAAGTCAAGGTTCCATCATCTCCCCTGAGTAGAAGTTAAAATCCTTACCAATGATAGCTTCATATATGTGTATGGGACAAGCTGGGCACAAAGACAGCACTCAATAAACAGCTGCCGATTGATGGACACACCCTTTCCGGGAGATGCATCCTCATGGTGAAGAGATTTTTCTCCCCTAACTTGGATGGTGGTCCACGTCCAGAGAGAACCATCCAGGAATAAGGGGAGTCCTTGGTTCCTGGCTCCAATGGGCCACTGGGTGGCTTATATCACCCTTTCAAAATTGAAGCCACAGGCTGGTGAGTCTGTGGCTTATCTTCCCGGGGATACAAAACAGCTAAGGTGTAACACGCTCTACAGTCAACAGCATCGGTATAGTCCAAAGGGAGAGAAACTCAGTTATACTATTGCAGTATCGGGTTTGGTTACTGAAATGATTTCGGTGATATCTGGGGTTGGCTGGTGACAGAAGTCATCTAATGTGAAGCAGGAAGAGAAAGTCAACAATGTCACACGCTTTTAAATGCTTAAAACGTAGTAGGTCACTGGCCTTACAGAAACAAAACAAAACATGTCAACTGGGTATCAGCATGCCCACTCTAGAGATTAGGAAGCTGAGGCTCAGAGAGGTTAGGCAACCATCCCACAGTCACAGGGCAACTGATAAGAAAAGATCTCAACTCTCGTCTATTGGACCTCAAAACCTATAATCTCTCCACATCATCAAAACGTGACCTTGGGTCATCTAAGTGATGGCCAAGGGCATCCATATTAAACCTTCACATTAGACCCTCGTAAGGTTTTCTATGTTGCCAATAAGTCGGTAGGAGAAAAGATATTCACTGAAATAAGAGATGCTGAAACATGACATTTTTCTTAGTATTCCATGCTCTCTGTCAGCACTTAAAAAAAATGAGGTTGTGGTCTTTCTGGAATCGTTAATGGAAAGACAGAAGGGTGAGGTTCATCAGTGGCTTTCAAACTCTTCAATGCAACTAATTTTATGAAAAAGAAAACCACATGAACTACATTACTACTTCTGTTTACAGGAATGTGCCCTGGGGACTAAACTCCAAGACACTTAGCAATGTGTGTGATTTGAGGCAAGTCATTGCCTCTTCCTCTTGGCCTCTGTTTCCTCAAGAGAAAAAAGGAGAGGATATTTAAATAACCAGTGAAGGTGACAGAGAGTTTACTGATCTGACCTAAGCCATGGATCCTTTCCCCGGACGCTGCACATCTACACGTAACTGCACGATGCTCAATGCCGGTTCTGGTTGTTCACGGATCTCCCAAGGACCATCCGTGCCCCCCCCAAGAATTTACTGACCCTCGACAGAAAAGGATGTGAGCATGTGATAATGGTAGTCATGTTTCCCGAAGAAGCTTTCAGAGATGCAGCCTGAAATATTTATGGATGAAATGATTTGACGTTTGGAACTGGGTTTCAAATGATCCAGTGTGTGTGAGGAGGGACGGCGGCGGTAGTGGGAGGTAAGAGATGAAAAGAGACCATCCATGAATCAATCGGTCATTGGTGAAGCCAGGTGATTAGTCACAGACCAACTGATCTTTATACTGTTTTCTCTGCTTTTGTGTATGTTGACATTTTCCGTACCAAAACTAATATACACAATAGAAAGTACCTGTAATTTAAAAAAACGCTGAGAGTAGATGATCTCCAGTGTTCCCAGCGCCCATAATCTATGATGTACCGTTCCAAACAGTCTGCAAAAAAAGTGGACTTCTGGAAACATCTTATGGGCTCAGGGCACCGAACCATCATCGTCCTCTCTTAATGGACTCTCTCGACCAAAGGATTTATCGCGGCCCCCCTTTCTAGATGATTCTGTGACATCCCATTTAGTTGTTTCCATAAGTATATTTTCAGGGGCGGGGAGGGGGACAGTAGAAAAACCAAACAACCGAGAAGCTGGACAAGACTTGGTTTTTCATCATTTCACATGATAATGTGGCTCAATTTATTTTCAAAGATTTCTTCTCGAGAGAAGCCCGAAATACTGCTGTAGATGACTTTGAGTGGCGTGTGGAATACTTGAGTGGGGTGTTAGGGGAACCAGGAGGAAGGCCAACAGTGCCCAAGCGGGACAGGGAGTTGTGGTGGAGGGCTGGGCTCCAGAGCTATGCCGCTGGGGCTCTGGCCTAGCTGTGGCTCTCAGCTAGCTCTGTGATCTTGGGCAAGTCCCCTAACCTTTCTGAGCTCTGCTTCCTATTCATAAAATAAGTCCCTCTCACAGGGTGATTGTGAAGATTCAAGTTGTACCTGATACACGGCACACATTCAGCAGATGCTGACCATAGTTCGCTCAGCTACGCGAATACAAAAGCAGATCTTCAAAAAGATGTATGACATAGATCAAAATGTTATCGGTAGTCACCTCGGGATGGCGAGCCCATGAGGGACTTTTTTTTTTTTTCTTTCTTTTTTTTGGTCTGGGCTTTTCAAATTTCTACAAAGGGTATTTGTCACCCTTCCAATCAGAGAAGAAAAGGGGTTTTGTTTTTGGTTTTTTTTAGGAAGTAATTTTAAAAGTCTTTCTTGAGGAAGCTTAGTGCTCAGAGGGACCTAAAACATTTTAGTGGTATTTTCACAGATCATCTCAGAAGTGCCTACTACTGCCTTGTTCCTACTTTCCTTCCTTTCCTTCCATCCTCAGGGTGGAACATCCGTGTAAACAGCCGTGAGCTTTCAAATCTGACACTCCTGGTGTAGAATAAATAGAGCCTTCTTAGGTGTAGGCGGTTCAGCCTTTCTGAGGGACAAGGGCTTTGAGAATATCACCAATGCCACCCCAAAAAACTCACATTCAGCCACACTGTTTTGCGTTCAGCTTCCTGGGGTTCATGGCCCCCCGGCGGCCCACCTCCACCGACAAGAACACCGACCATAAATTTCGGGCCGTATACGCGCACTTCAGGTGTCTAGGCCACTTGGAGAAAAACTGGCATGTGCGAAATTTGAAACCACAGTCAGATAAATCAGTGGATAATTACGGGTATCGCATATGTAGTTTTTCCTCTGCCAAGGAATTTGCATTGGGGTATCTATAAATAGCAAATCCATACAGTGTGTTTAAACCAGGCTGCTGCATCCTCAAATGCGAAGCCCCCTCCAGAACACGCCTACTGCGGGAGCAGCAGGCCCAACTGAGAAAGTCGAGTACTAGTCTCACTCTTGAGTTCTGCTGCCTTCATTTACCGTATTCTAGATCATCTCTGAGACGGCCACTAACCCACACCACCCACAGCCCTCAGGTGGCTGACGGTCAGTGACAAGACAGTGATGAGATGCCCAGAAACTTCCAGTCAGAGGACAGGTGGTGTGTGTGTGCGTGCAGGGTGTGAGGCTGCTTCGGGGCGGGTCATCTGTGGTGGGGTGGACCCGCCTCAGCTCAGGAGGGAAAAGGATAAACCCTGATGGAGCTCTTACAGGTACTGGGCCGTTTCATGAATTCTTAACAGTGGTTCTGGAAGGGGGGGGCGGTGGGGCTTCTGCCCCATTTCCAACTGAGATTTAGGCAAGTTGACACGTATATCCCTGATCAGACATCGGCCATAAAATGAAATGAAACAAGATAAGATAAAGTAAAGTATAAGATAAAATAAAACAAAATAAAATAAAATAATAAAATAAAATAATATAATAAAATAAATAAAATAAAGCAATAAAATAAAATAATAAAATAAAATAAAATAATAAAATAAAATAAAATAATAAAATAAAATAATATAATAAAATAAAATAATATAATAAAATATATAAAATAAAATAATAAAATAAAATAAAATAAAATAATAAAATATATAAAATAAAATAATAAAATAAAATAGTATAATAAAACACATAAAATAAAATAATAAAATAATAAAATAAAATAAAGTAAAATAAAGTAATAAAATAATAAAATAAAATAAAATGAAATGAAATGAAATAAAGTAAAATAACGGAAAGTAAAATAAAATGCCAAGCTCTCTTTGATGGTTTATTGCCAGAGGCTGAGATGTGTCCCAGAGCCCAGCATCACTTACACCGAGAGCCACTTAGCTGGGATTTTGATCCTGTGGGTTTGCCAACGGCTCTGACGGGTGTATGCAGAGGGACAGAGGGATGAGGCTTGTCTCTGCCCCGTCTGACCTGCCCTCCGAACCGGCATCCCCCTTGCCTTCGCTCCTGCACAGCAACTGCCCAGCATTCCGAAGATGCCTGGGGAGCTCTCAAGGAGATCTGCACAAGGCGCCAGGAGCCCCGCACGTAAAGGAATCCTCGCGACCACAAGCTCCATCTTACGATTTTCACCCCGGGCCGCGAGGCCATGTGGCGGGTCACCGCCAGCGGCCACGCTTTACGCCCTCCGCGTCCAAGATTCCCAAGCACGTGCCCGGCACCCAGCAGCGTTTCAGGGGAAGCGGAACCGTGGCAGGGGTGCTGCGGGGGTGGCTCTGTGTATGTGCGTTAGCGCCACTCGCAAAAGCAAGTGTAAGTTCTTCACGTATTAACTTCCACAAGAGGAACAGCAACTTTCCCACGCACGCGGCTCTTCCCTTCGCTCGGCTTCTCCGAAGTCAGGGGTGAGCCCTTGACTTAAGCCAAACGTCTCGTGTCGGAGACGCCCGGGACACAGACAACCCCTGGCCGGCCGCAGGCGCCCTAGCCCTTCCGCAGGTGCATCCCTCGCTGTCTATCCTCCTTCGGCCTTCAGAAGCCGCTCAACACCCACCCCGCGCTTGGGGCCCCGGCGGGCGGAAAGCGCGGAACCGCCCAGCCGCCAGCCACCCGCGAAAGCGGTCTCTCTGAGCCCGGGAGTCGGGGCGCACCGCCCGGCGTGCGCTCCGGGGGGGAGAAGCCCGCGCAGCCTCGGGTCTGCGTGGGCAGGAGGCCGGGTCCACGCGACGCGCTCCAGCAGCTCTCCTGCGCGTCCCGCCCGACACTCAGGTCTCGGGGGAGCCCGGCTCCAGCTAGGGGCACGTCTCCCGCCGGCACCGGCGCCAGTCCGGGGACACGACGGTGGACACGGAGAAGGGCAGGAGGAGAGTGAGTTCGTGCTCTCTTGGGGCGAGTGCGCGCGGTACCTTGGATTCCTGGCTGCCGGTGGATGCCGGAGAGGGCGGCTGCTCGGCGCTCGGCGCCTCCTTGGGCAGCCCGTCCACGCCGTCCTCGCGGGCGCCGCTCGGGGGGATCATCGTGGCGGCGCGGGAACGGAGTTGGGCTCCCGGAGGAACCGCGAGGCTGGCCTTCCCGCCGCACGCCGGCGCGCTCGCTCAGCGGCCGGTCCCGGGGGCCCCCATGCCCGCCCCGCCCCGCCCCGCCGCCCCCGCGCCCTCCCCCGGACTCGCCGGTGCGCACGCCCGCGGCCCCCGGCCGGCCCAGCGCACGGGCGGGACTGGCAGCCGGGACTGGCAGCCGGCAGCGGGGCGCGGGGGAGGCGGGGCGGCGGGGCGGGGCGGGGCGGGGCGGGGCTGCGCGGCCGCCGCGGGGGGCGGGGGTCAAGGCGCGGGGCGTCCTGCCGCCCGGCCGGACGCGCGTCGCCCGGGCGCGGCGCGGGGGTGCCCGGGAGGGGCGGTGCGGGGACGAGACGCCCGAGGAGGAGTCGGCCGGGAGGGAGCACCTGCGCCCGCCGCCCGGTTCCTCACCCCAAGGAACAGCGACTCCAGCGGAGACGGTGACTTAGCTCGGCTATTTATAGGGCGCAGCGACGGGCGTGGGGAGAGAGCCGGGGTTTCCCTGCTCGAAGGCGGGCTGCGCTCCCCGGCTCGGCTTTGGACTAAAGCAGGAGCGCGGTGCGGGCGAGGCTGCGTCCCCGTTTTGTGCGCTCGTGCGCGCAGCCCTCTGCGCTTTGTCGCGTGTTTAGTCCTCGCGGCCGCCCCCTTGGGCCGGGTACCGTCGCTTCCACTCTATAGACGAGGAGACCGAGGCTCTGGGGAGGCGAAGTACTTTGCTCCAAGTCATTGGGTTTAAGTAGCGGCGCTGGGACTGGAGCCCGTGTTGGCTTCAGAATCCGTGTCTTTGGACCCTGGACCCTCAGGTGGAGGCGGTTCTGCAAGGCCGAAGGGCCCACGGGGCTTTGCCGGATAGCAAGGAGTTCAGGGCTGTTCGCAGAAGGACAAACCAGTCTGCCTTAAGGAAGCCTTTGGAAACACAGAGGTGGCCCCATTGGGTACGGGGACGGAAGGATCCATTAGTTTTCCCAAGACCCCTCCGCAGTCTGCAGGGAAAGGAAATACATCTGGCGATTTAAAAGGCCTTAATTTTCATAAATGCAAACCTCCCTCAGTTGTCTAACAGAAAATCGTGACCTTGTGTCCAGCTTTTCCTGATCAGCCGTAAATTGGGCGAGGCCAGCGTCGTGGGAACGCCACCTGTGCGGTCTCACCCGGGCCGCTGTACTTGCTCTGATGCTCTCCTGTCACCATCTTGAAGTCCCCTTGTTTTTTAACTTTTCAGTTGTTTTCGGGCGGAGGGTGGCCGCCACACAATGTTACATTAGTTTCAGGTGTAGGACACAGTGATTCAGCATCGCTGTTCGCTGCGCTGTGCCCGCCGCGTGCGTTGCTCCTGTGTCACCATCGGATGCTGTTGCGGTGCCACTCACTATATTCCCTGTGCTGCGCGTTTCATCCCGGTGACTTACTCTCTCCATGACTGGAAGCCGGTGCCTTTCACTCCCCTTCGCCCTTTTCGCCCAACTTCCCCTCCCCGTTCTCCTCTGGCAAGCACCAGTTTGTTCTCTGGATTTATGGGTCTGTTTGAAATTCTTGAGACTATCTGAACAAGGGGCCCTGCATTTTCATTTGGTATCAGATCCTGGGGATTGTGTATCTGGTCCTGCGTGTTTGCCTTAGCTCATGTCCTTTGGAGAGAACTTATTACTCTATCGTAGACGTCGATTAAAAGCTCCTGTTCTAAGTGCCAGGCTCCTAATGGGCATTTGGCTCTCAGAGAGCTCCAAATACCCTAGTGGCCCCTAGCTTCTCATTGGACCAGGCCAGATGGGCTACCGAAACCACAAGAGTGGCAACCAGAGGACACAATGACAGGGGCAACAGTTTCAACACATCTTTGTCAAGCATCTGCTCTGGACCAGACTTGGTGCTAGAAAATCGTGATGGAGCAGGGAGGAAACAGATTCGGTCTCTTGGCCTGGAATGTAGAGCCTGGTGAGAGAGAGAGAGAGAGAGACGGAGATTAATTAAATCACACACACACACACACACACACACACACACACACACACACACATTTTTTGAACTGTGATCGAGAAAACTATAGGGACATAATAAGTGCACACAAATGCAGGGACCGAGTAAGGGTGTGGGCAGAGAATGGTCTTCCAAGGAAGTGAACCCCCCCTCGCTCCCCCCAAGGCCAATGGGCAAGTCCAATCTTGGTGGGCAAGCACGTTGTGACAAATACAAGGACTTTTTCATCTTTGGATCTTGTTTTGTTTTTTAAGAATTGAAGGGCAGCTGTATGACATCACTCCGCATTTTCGTAAATGCTTATCTCTGGTTAATAGTCATTAGCCAATGGTACAAGTTAAATGTTGTCCCCCTGAGGGAAATTGGAAAGAAGCTAGTACGTCCTTGTTCCTCACCCCACCTCTGCCCTAGTAACAGAATTCCTTGGTCTGAGAAATAGTAGGTACCTTTCTTAGGAGATTGTGGAATTACCTGTAGTTGCCCAAACGAAGCCAGCCTTTGCTCATGTATTTCTTGCACGTAAATCCCTTTCCATCTTATTTTTCTGGGCACCTAGCTAACTTCTCTTATGCTTCAAAACACATCTCCAAACATTTATTACTCTTGAAAGCTTCTCCCTTGACCCCTTTGGTCTTCTTGAGATTCCCAAAGCAATGCCATACACTCATGGCATCCTGTCCCAAGTTATCAATGATGAAGCGTCCTGTCCTCCCCCTGGCCCGTGAGCCGCGCTTGGGCAGGGATCTTGTCGTGTTATCTTGTTTCCTCAGTTCCTGGCACAATGTTTGCAAACAAGATGGTGAGAGAAGGAAAGGCTCCTAGGATGGCCCAGGCATTGGTTCCTCTGAGGGCCCTGCACGCACTAGATGGAGAAAGAAAGACCCGGGGTCAGACGCTGCAGTGACATTTTAGCTATGGCTATTCATTTCTACTGTAGGCAGGGGAAGCCTGAGGAAATTCAGGTTGCAAATAATTATCCTAAGTCTTGAGTCTGCAACGGGACCCTGTGATTTTTGCACATTCCCTTCATGGTCCACTTCTCTCTGGTTGCTAGTTAAGTATCAAGCCAGCACAAGTGTGAGGGGTGCAAGAATCTGTCTCCAAACTTGATCTGTGAGCTACCACTCCTGGGTCACTTACGCATTTCGTTAATTTGTAAAGAGGGCCAAGCCCTCCTTGTGACAGCCTGCAACCTCTTCCTGCAGTGATGCTGCTGAGCAGAAAAGTGTCTCATGCTTTCGACTTTCTCCCATTGTTCTGATCCAAGTTTGGATACGTGGACCGGACTTTCAAGCTGTGGACTTTGACTTCTTCTAGAGCCATTTGGTTAAAGGCTACTAGCAAGACTATTTACGACCTTCAAAAGCCATGCTTATGAAGGGTACAAAAAAGAATAGCAAGGCAAGGAAGAGAGAGGGTGATCGGAATGACCAGGGGATGGGGAACTGACAAGAATAAAGGAGAGAGGGTCTCAGTAAGTTGGTTCTCCTTGTCTCATGCATCATAGTCATTGTGAATATCTTAGATATGTGAAGGGCATGGGGTTTGGCAGTCAAACTGATGATACTAATAATGGCTAACCTGTACTGGGATTCTTCTATGTCGTAGAAGTTTTCTATATATTATTTCATTTCATCTTTCATGTAATAAAATGGTTATGCTAGGTTCCACAGTGAGTGTGGGAACAGGGACTTGGAATCAGATACATCCTGCCCCTGGGCCAAGTTTGGGCTGCCCTGTTCTGCCGCCCCTTAGACAAACGGGGAACCCAGATCTGGTGAAGAGGCTGCAGGCCTTCAAGGGAAGAATCATGCGGACTGCGAGCCAAAAGTATAATGGCAGCATAGGGAGGGTCCTCAAAGAATGAAGAGTTGCCTACTCCGTTCTTAAAAGTGAATAATAGCCACATCTACATTTTGGAGGCGACAGGCAAGAAGTCAAGACAAATGTGTCAGGAGGCACCAATCGCTACCATCCAACCTGTTAAGTGCCCTGGGAAGGCCAGCAGTAGTCGTCACCTCCGGCCACCTTGCCTGAGGGAGTTAGTTGCCCGCATGCCAGAGAAACCTAATGCTTTGCCCAAAGTCCTACCGCTAACACCACCAGCCCCTACTTTGAGCGACTGTTCATGCCAGACTTGAGTCCTCACAGCAACTCCTGATTAGTCTCCCCTCAGCATCAAAGCTAATCATTTAATTTGGAGACTCACATTGTCAGGGCGAATGAGATTCAGCGTCCTGGTCCTTAACCTGTTTTTTTGGAGTGCCAATTAATAACAATGACAGCAATGATAATAGCAGGTTATATTTGAACAGCACTGTTTGCGTAGAAACGATCTCCCACTGGGTGGACCTACAAAAGGCAGCCTCTTAGAGCTGGTTTAGAGATCTGTTCTCTCAAAGGCAGATTGGTGGGCTGCTTCTAGTTGGCTATAACCTCTGGGAGATTAGAGGGAGACTTGAATCTTTGGACTGAGTGGAAGGGCCATAAGCCTAATGTTCAAACATCCCAACTCCTCCACTGAAAAGCAACAAGATCTTAGACAATTGACTTGATCTGTCTTAGCCTTGGTTGCCTCAAGTCTAAAATGAGATAATGATCCCTGCTTCGTAGAGTTTCTGTAAAGATTAGAGAGTTAAATGCCTGGTCAAGATTAGCCTCATATGATTTCTCATCATCATCATCATCATCATCATGAGTCATATGATTTTGCTCAAAAATGTTCACTTTGGGTTGGGTTTTCTGTCCCTTACAGCCAAATGCATGTACAATGTGAAAACAGTTGCATTTCTATACACTATTAATGAAATAGCAGGGAAAGGAATTATGAAAACGACCCCATTTACATTTGCACCAAAAATAATAAGATGCCTAGGAATAAACTTAACCAAGGAGGTGAAAGATTGAACTCAGGAAATTGTAAAACACTGGTGTTAGAAATTGAAGATGACACAAACAAATGGAAAGCTATCCCATGCTCATGGATTGGAATAACCAATATTGTTACATTGTCCATACTACCCCAAACAATCTACAGATTTAATGCAATCTCCATCAAAATACCCACAGCATTTCTAACAGAACTATCAAAAAGAATTCTAAAAATGTTATGGCCAAACAAAAGACTCTGAATCGTCAAACCAACCTTGAGAAGTAGCAACAAGCTGGAGGTATCACATTTCTAAAATTGTGAATAGCTCCTAACTGGAAACTTCAGATGCAATAGATACCTACAATTTCTTACAGATTTTAGTCTTTTGATTAGCATTTACCTTTATATATCCTCTTCTACGAGTTCAGGGTAATAGTTTAAGAGACAGGAGAACCCCTTCACCCTGGCCTTTTTGTTCTTCAAAATGCCTGTTTTATTCTTTCTCCCAGTTTTGGTACTTCTTGCCATTTTCTGCAACTGAGAATCTCTTACCACTGTTCCCCACAGACAGCTCTCTGCTAGTTTTGGACCTTAGAGCCTACCATCTAAAGAATCCAGTTTCTTTATTTTCTTATTTCGTGTCCTTTAGAATCTAAGTTCTGTGAGGTTGAGGACTTCGTGTTTCCTCTTCTTCATCTGTTTTTGGTGCTTAGGTATTCATATAATAGTGCTCAGTTAATATTCATTAAATGAGTGAAAGATAACACGTCAGTCTGGAGAGAAGTTTACGGGTCTGATGAAAAACTCTTTTGTAGAGGGGAAAATTGAAACTCACGTAGGTTGAACACTTGTGCAAAGTCAATTAATATATGGCACAATAAACCCGTGTCTGTCTACTCGCTTACCGCTCCCCAGTGTTCATTGCTTTATTCAGATCTGGAATATATGAATGAACTGCCAATGGCACATGTTTCTTTCCTGAGTTTTCAAATTTATTGTGATACCATGCAAAGAATTTCCAAATACTCTTTTCCAAGTCAATACCTTTGTCATTATTCCACCAATATCAAAAAGAATCCCAGAGAAATTAAAAATCTTCCAAAATTCTACCACCTATTGGTAACAACCATTAGCATTTTGGTAAGCCTCATTCTCAAAGCATATATGTATGGTATATATGGGTATATATATGGGTATATTTTAAATTTATGTGTATTTACATAAAAATGATCTCTGGACACGGAGTGGTTTTATAACTTCCTTTCCCTTAATAAAATGTCATAGAGATAGATCTGTTTCAATAACTGTAAGTATGCATTATGCTTTTTCAAATGAGTGTGTATCCCATTTGTATAAATGTGCCATTATTTATTTATGAAGGAACATTTATGATTTTTGCTAGGAACTGTTAGAGGGCAATTAAAAACTCACTATCTCTCTGGTATTCCTAAACATCAACCCGGCAAGGTAAGTACTATTAGACCCATTTTGCAGATGAGGTCATCGGAAGCCTGAGAGCCTTTTGTGACTTCCCCAATGGGATATGGTTAAGTGCAGAATAGGGATTCCAGCCCACATGTTCAGACTCTAAACTTCAGGCACGTAAGCCAACCGTGACCCTCAGCGCGACTGCTGCTGTATCAGGGGCTTGAGCAACATGATCCGAGATCACAGGCAGGAGAGGATAAAGTCCACCCGTGGAAAGGACGTTTAGGAAGGTTCCAGTGGGATTTGAAAGGTGACTGTGGTTTTGCTGGAAGGGATCTTAAGCAGAATGTACAGTATCGACATGGGGATGGAAGAGTGCTCACGCAGGGGTGTTCAGATTTGGTTCTTAGGAAACTACGGTTCCTCTTTCTTTGTGGGTAAAATGTACTGATCTCACGCGCACTACTCCAAAAAAAAAAAAAAAACAACAATGGGGAAATGCTGGAGAAATCTTTTGAATAATCATCGTGAATACTTTTACAAACAGCCCATGGGGAAAGTTGGATCCCAGTCAGCCTGGGAGGAATAGCACTGGTGACAAAGAGAGGAACAAAGAGAGGACGAAAGCATCACAGGATTTCTGGAGGGTTGGATGGGTCACAGAATAAGAAAGAGCCAGCGTCCGGAGTTCTAAGAGACACACGTAGGATCTTCATGCCTGGCCAACACAGAGAGTTGTGGCTCCCGCTGAGGGAGACTTCTACGTATTCCGCTTGTGGGGCCCTAAAACACAAACGCACGTGTAACTCGCACACTTACAGCCTTCAGAGGATTATGAATATCCAGGGTGGGCTCCGTTAATCATTTTGTATCCTAAATGACATCCCTAGAAGTGAGCGGTAGGAGGGACTCTCCAAACGAAAAACCAGAACTCCAGCAAAAATGGATAATAGTTCCTGCTCCTTATCCCCAAAGCTTTGCACTTGCTTTGAAATATGTTCTAAAACCTTGTAATGTCATGCTGGGGGCAAATGAACCTCGCAAATTCCCTTTACTGTTTTCCAGGGAGGGGTTATATTACTGCTTTGTCCTTCTGCCTTCTGTAACCCTCTGTGTTCCTCCGGTAACTCACTTGGCAGCCATGAGCCATCCGTCAGGCACTTGACAATCGGCTTGGAAAAGATGACTCAGGCCTTAAGCCTTAAATGCCACTCTCTTCCCTCTGCAGCCGAGGGCAACTTACCCATAAAGCCTGCACTTGGGAAGCGTCCCTATGTTTCATCTGTCTTTACTCTGGCGGAGTTGGCCAGAAAAGTGGGGATTTTGTCTGCTCAGTTAATAAAGATAACTCGATGCAGGTAATGATGATGCAGGGGGTCAGTAATGACGGTGGCATTACTCGGACAAGCCTTTGGAGGTGGTTGTTGACTGGTCCCCTGTTTCCTCCCTGAAATGCAAGTTGCCAGAATGCAGGAGCCTACCGAGCAACGGCCCAGTACTCCGAGGATGCCCAGCCTGGCTGGTGGCTTTGTGCTGTGTGGAATCCTGGAATTCCCAAGAATGCAGTTAGAGCTGCCACGGTAGGCAAAGAGAGAAACACCCAGATTTTAAATAAAATCTGCAGTATTTTACTGTTTGCTTTTCCTCAACCACCTTATCCGTTGAGTCGCCACGACCACCACTTGTGTGGTCACGGGAGGAAGGAGCTTTTCGGCTTAAGGTATTTGAGATCGTGGGGCACCTGGGGGGCTCAGTCACTTGAGCTTCAGACTCTTGATTTTGGCTCAGGTCATGATCCCAGGATCGTGGGATCTAGGCCTACGTCAGGCTCTGTGCTGGGTGTTGAGCCTCCTTGGGGTTTTCTCTCTCTCTCTCTCTCTCTCTCTCTCCCTCTCCCCCTCTGCCCTTTCCCCCCTAAAATAAAAAAAAAAAGATATTTGAGATGATTACAAAATAAGGTAGAGGTGTCTAAATAAATGAAGTCCTTACTTGATTTGCTGATTTATTTCTTGACAGTGGCTGGCACCTGCTATGTATAAGGCACTTTATTAGGTCCAAGGACGTAGAGAAGTATATGCCTCTTCTCTGACCCAAAGGGAAATTCTGCTCATTGAGGAAGGCAGAACTGATAACCACGAGTATGAAAAGAGAGCAACCAGGGCAGGAAAGAGGCAATTCTATGGAGGAGCTAGGGGAAGATTCACCCAAGGGGAAAACATTATCATTGGGAGGTAAGGAGCAGTTTTCCAGAAGGAGAAGAGGAAGGCCATTCTTGGCCTCTTGCTATGAGCTTCCTTCTCTGCTTATGTTTTCTGTGGCTATTTGTTATATTATTGTTACTCTAGGGGAAGTGGAGGGACCTAGAAATGTCGTCATCAATCCTGGCAATTCCCCTTTCTCATTTTAATTTGTCTGATTAATTGTTCCAAATAGAGCCCACTTCATTCTCAAAATTCCCTTCCCTCAGTGACACCCCCTATCATGTTTTGCACATATACACCTTAGACATGTATGCCGATCTGCGAAATCTGTGGAGTTAATTTATGTGGATAAGTGTTTTAAATCGCATAAAACACATCGCACTATAGCATATTTTGTCTTTCTAACTTACTGCAGGAAAAACAGTTTCATTTTGAAAAGTAACTCAAAAGTGACGTATGCAAAGATCATTTGAAATGGATGATGACCCGTGTTGTTGAATGTATTTTCTTCCCTTGCTGTCTAGAATTTGATTGTATGAATCTGTCGTAATTTATTTAATCCAGTGTGTGTGGATGGACTGTTACGTTGTTTTCATTTCTTCCCAACCACAGATAGGGCTGCTTTGAACCTTGTATATGACTTTCGGTGTGACTGCATAAGCATGGGTTATGGGTTCCATTTGTCTCCTCAACATGGATGCTGCGTTATGTTTTATTTTATCACTGTGGCTTTAGTTGCGTTTCCGCGATGGCTAACAAAGTGGAGCCCCTTGTCATACTTGTTTTTCCACGGTACAAAACAAAACAAAACAAAACACACACGAAATCCAGTTCAAATGACCAACGACTTCTCCTCAGGAATCATGGAGGCCAGAGAGAAGTAGCACCAGTTTCGAGTACTGAAAGGAAAGAACCATCAACCCTGAACTCTATGATCGATGAAAATACCCTTCAGAAATGAAGGGGACATCAAGACACTCTTAGATTAGAAAGTACTCAGAGGATATGTTACTAGAAGGTCATCGTAAATAATGGCTGAAGGAAGTTCTCCAAATGGAAAGGTAATGATAAGAGAAGCAAACTGGATGCATGAGAAAAGAAGAAAAACAGAGCAAGCAAAACTTATCAGTAAAGAGAGCAGGCTTTCGATCTCTTCTTGAGTTGTATAAGTTATGTTTGACTGCTAAAGGAAAAACAGTGACAGTTCTAGGGTTCTAAAGGTATGTAGAGAGGATATTTAAGACATATTATGAATGAGGGAAGGTAAAAGGAATGTAAAGAAGGCGAGGTTTTAATATTTCACTCAAACTGGCCAAATGACAACACCAGTAGATTGTGCTAAGTCATGTATACATAATGTAAGTCCTAGAGCAAGTATTAAAAATGCTATACATAGCTAAGATCTGCTTCTTTAGAGCCCAAGTCACTGGGGCCATAAACTTTTAGAAATAATGACTGAATACAAATTTTTATGAACTTCTGGAAGCTGAGGGTAGAACAACTTGAGAGTGAGAAACTCTGGGGACCCCATCTTGGCGGGGGGACCCACGCTTTCATGGGCTTAACTTTTATGACTCTCACTGGCTTCTCACAGTGAAGATCACAGAAAAACCTCCTCATGTTTTGGGCAGGGAGAGGGCAAAATAACCATTTTGCCTTAGGCCCAGGGGACTCTCCATAACAAAGTCAAACGCTCCAGAGAAACTCCAGAAAAACCACTTTTTCAGAACCCTATCTGACCTGGAGGGGAGGACATACGCACCGTACTCTGGTTGATCAGGTTGTTCCCACAGGGATAGAGGTTAACAATTCTGCCAGTGTTACCCACGCGTACTGAAATTGGACCATTATGTTAACGGATAGCAGATGATAGATGATGGTGGCAGCCGGGGTTCCCACTGTTGGCATGAGATGTACAGATGCGTAAGGGAAGAGACCAGAATGAGCCACATGGCAATGGATTAAAGTTGGAGACGTCTGAGCTCATATGTAGCTTACTATAGACACAGATGGTTACGTGTGGAGATTAGTAATATATATAAATATATTTATATATCTTTTATATATTATATCCATACCTTATGTATACACCTCATATACCTTACACTTATATTAACATATACCTTATTAATGTGTGTGTACGTATGTACATGGGTGGTATGCACACATATTTGTGTTTTGCTATTTTAGAAGACCTACAAGAAAATACGCCCAGTAGCAACAAACACAGCAAGTGCCCAGATCTTGGTTTCCAATATCATTTTCATTAAAAAAGAGCCATGTATAGAGCACTGACATTGACTGTTGTGCCCTACCCATAAACAGTGGTCTAAGCCATGCCATTTCCATCACCAGAAACGCAACAGCAACAGGAAGTCTAGGAGGACCCTGTAGACCAGAGAGGGAACACATCTTGCCCAAGGGCACAGAGCAATTGAGTGGAGGCATTCTAACCGCAGAGCCAAGCGCTCCTATGTTCTATCACCTCTGAACTGAGCCCCTGCCCGGACTGAGAATACAACTGGGGAAAATCAGATATATCCTCGTGACTTAAACACCTTATCTTTCATTCACAGGCATAGATAATTAGAGCCCAGGTATACGTTAGTTCAAACACATTGGAGAAAGTGGTGCTACCAATGGAAACATGGCAATGAAAAGCTCCCTCATTAGGCGTCTTTGGGGCTGGCAGTTTGATTTTTGTAGCCCTTATGCGTGTTCTTACAAACGTTCATGTTTTAGGTTCAGATAGAACTCAGAATGATGCTGTTGCCTGCCAGGAAACTGCCATTCATAAGTGCATCACCGAAGCTTCTTTTGACGGTTCTATCCGGAAGGACAATCGTGTTGCCTTCAGCAAGGTTTTAATGTTTCAGGATTGCTACAATTGAGGGGAGAAGAGAAGGTCAGGGGGACTCCAGGAATCACAGAAGGAACAATTTCAAAACGTAAATAGCATACAGTCATTGCAGCCGGCTTAAGTTGATGCCAATTTCTGACTCCAGTTAGAATACAAACACTTTTGGCTATTAGATGTTACTTGAACTTACCTGAAAGATATTAAATCTACATTACTGAAAAGGGAACATCATACTCCCCCCCCTCCCCCCCGCCCCACCTCTCCCATGGGAGATGAATGTGAGGCCACTATGTGCCAAGAAGTCAGAGAAAACAGAAAATTCAGCTGCTCAACTTTGTGGTGCAGAGGCAATGGTTAAAAAAACAAAGTTGGATTTAGGGGCAAAACCCCACAAAAACAGAGCACTTCACCAAATAGCATTTCAAAACCTATTGACCGACATGTGAAACACCCACGGGAACTGAAAAATCAAACAAAGAAATAAAAATTCCCATTGTGTGTCTTTAAAACATGTCACAGGAGATTTTATGGTGCTTGCAGTTACAGGGCATGTAGCGTCCCCTAGGGCCACTATGCATAGTCACTATTGCTATGTGCCAGGCACTATGAGTGCCTTTGAGTGAATTCTTATTTAATGCTCGCAGCAACCTCCGAGATGATGGCTCTGATTATTTCCACGTTAGAGAGGAGGGAGCCGAGTTTAAAGAGGTGCATGGGGTGCCCGGGCGGCTCAGTGGGGTAAGCGGCCACCTCTTGATTTTGGCTCAGGTCGTGATCTCACGGTTCGTGGGTTCAAGGCCCGCGGCCAGTGGAGAGCCTGCTGGGAATTCTCTCCCTCCCTCTCTCTTGGCCCGACCCCTACTCACGCTGTCTCTGCCTCTCTCAAAATAAATTAAAAAAAAAAAAAAAAAGAGGCGAAGCAAATTATCCAGAGCCCCTGAGCCTATGAATTAGCTTTTCTTCACAACCAACCGCGTCCTAACTTAGCACTTAGCACCCGTTGCTTCGGTTCGGAAGTTTGTGGGCAAGCAATCGCGGTGGGCCTAGCTGGGTGCTTCCAGTGCTAGCCTCCTCGGGGTCCCTCGCGCATCCGAGGTCACCTACCAGCCGGGTCTCGCCGTCTCTCAGCCAACAGTGGGCGATCTGGCTGGTCTCAGCGTCCCAGGAGCCCGCAGAGGACCAGCTGCGGTGCTCAGGGCTTGTCAGATTGCTGCTTGTGTCGCAAGGCAGGGGGCATGGCGATGCCAGGCGCAAGGGGGTGAAGGGGACGCCGCCTCTTGCTTGGAGGGGCTTCCCGCCGGGAGGCGAGCAGGGGACTTGGGCCGCTTTTGGAAACGCGCGACCTCAGTTAGCAAGTGCCAGAGCCAGGCTCTGAACGCTGACCCCAAAGCCCCGGTGCCTGATACTGACCGAAACGGATCCCTTCGTGGTTTCCGAGAATGCCGCCCCACTGTGGAGGGACCTCGCCTTCTCTTTATGCGACACCCCCCCTGCTCGGCTCCAGCTCCCTCTGCTGCCCTCTGGCCACCCCTGTTCTGTGCGCCCAGCCACTGGAGCGCTGATCACACCGGAATGAGTCACTTGTCACAACACAGTGTTCACTCTCCAGACGAGGCGGGGATTAGGCCTCACTAGTATCTACAGCCCCGATGCTTGGCCCAGTTTCTGGTACCGTCTCGGCACCGAAAACGACTTCCTGTAGAAAGTCATGATAAGGCACCTGCTGGCAAGCAGCTGCGGCCGTCTTCCTGACGTCATAGAACAACTGGCCACACTCGCGGTGGCCGCCTTCAGCTCAACGTGCTCGGACCCTTTGGCAAGGGCGATCGTCAACATTTGATTGTTGGCCCCTCGATTTTAGAGAAGGACTCTGCTGCTTCTTTTATTTTACGTGGCTCCTGTAATGCCAGCGACGTGAGTGTTTTAGGGAAATGAACATTAGAGGCACCGAACGAGAAAGGCATGAAGAGCCAACTTTGCACTCGGTTCAGTAACATCAAGGATGGGGGGGCGGGGGTGCAGCTGAGATTCCCCAGCTTGTCTGTGATTGTTAAGGAGGATGCTCAAAAAGCACCTTAAGAGAAACACGTCCTCGGAAGCCCCTTCCTTCCTTCCTGGAAATAGCGAGGCCACGACGAAATACTGCCCCGAGGGCCCCGTGGCTAAATTGAGAACCGTGGCTTCGCTTGTGTTTTCCTTCTTCTTCGTGGCCAGTGTTGGCTCCTGTGGGAGGCCTCCAGGGCCAGTTCGGTGCTCGTCTGTCTGGTTCCCTCTGTCTGGGCCTCACCCCTCGTTTGTCATCCGCTCTGAACGGGCACAACTGTTGTGTTGGTGGTATTTCCGACGTCAGTGTCCCCCAGTGTAGATCTCAACGTTGAGCTTAACTTTCTGTATTTTGTTATTTTTGAATTAAAGCTACTGTAATCGAAAGAACAGATTCAGGCAGGTAGAAATAAAAAAGAATAACGCACGTCTCCGCCACCGTTGGCGAATCCAATTCCTTTCTCTTTTCCATGTGTGGTTCAGCTCCGATCCGCACACATAGGCGCCCTCTTCCCCAGCTGCAGTCATCGTGAAGGAAATGATTTTGGTGTAGGTTTTAAAATTTTTCCACTGGTGTTACTTAAAAATATTTCGATCACCTGACTTTTAATTTTTTTTAACGTTGATTTATTTTTGAGAGAGGGAGAGAGGCAGAGGGCGAGCAGGGGAGGGGCAGAGACAGAGGGAGACACAGAATTCGAAGCAGGCTCCAGGCTCCCAGCTGTCGGCACAGAGCCCGACGCGGGGCTCGAACCCACGGACCGCGAGATCATGACCTGAGGGGAAGTCAGAGACTTAACCAACTGAGCCAGCCAGGAGCCCCTATAAATAACACTTTTGAACGAGGACTATGTGCAAAGCCCAATCTCACCATTCTTAACCCAACTTGACCCTCAGGGAAGCCAAGTGCCTCACTCAATCTTACAAATCCCATGAAACCATGCGCCTAAAATCCAGTCTGTTTTCCAAACCAGCACCCCTTTCCAGAAGGCCTCGATTGTTGCGCTCCAGTTCCTTCCAAGCATATCCTGCCACTGGTGCTGCCGTGTTAATTTTGTTTCAGTTCTTCACTTGGGTGCTTTTAAAGCTGGCTTTGGCCACGTGTCTTGGCCTCTGATCTTGACGGGATCAGCTGGTGTAACCTTGTAGGG
This sequence comes from Lynx rufus, assembly GCF_022079265.1. Classification (NCBI taxonomy): domain Eukaryota; kingdom Metazoa; phylum Chordata; class Mammalia; order Carnivora; family Felidae; genus Lynx; species Lynx rufus. The sequence continues at coordinate 4,674,519 of NW_025814867.1, read as the reverse complement.
ACTTATGGTGGCCACTTACCGTCCCAAATCTTCCAGACACGCCTGACCCCAGTGAGACATAAAGCCAAAAATAATTGCCATGGTATGGCGCGTCTGTTCACTGTCTCAGGTACCCGTTTCCTTTCTGGTCAAATCAGGTCCTTCAGAGAGATACTCTCTGCTATTCTATTTACATCCTTCTGGCGCTATGATTCTATCCCTGTTTCCTGATGCGTTCTCCACCCACAACTAACTACGTTGTTAATTTTCCAGTTGAAATTAAAAAACAAAATTCCTTAAGTGCTATCGCAAAGAATTTCCCGTGTGAGTATCCCATTTTCTTATTAGTCTAACTGCATTAAAATGCTATTGAAATTCTTTAGACGTTTTCTGTGTGGGTGCCCAAATTATGGTATTCATTCACTGAACACATTAATGAAATATTAGCATTGTCAGAATTATAGACACAATGACTAATTCCCAGAGGAAGAGCTGTAAAATAGAATAAGTTCAAAAAGGAGACATTGGGGAGCCTGGGTGGCTCGGTTGGTTGAGATTCTCTTTCTCTTTCCCTCTGCCTCTCTCTTTCTAAAAAACAAAAACAAAACAAAACCCCAAAAGGAGACATAACCTCTAAAACTAAAACTGAAATGCTGATGAGTATTTGGCCTTGTAATTCCTACTTTATGATCCTTGGAGATTTGTGATTTTCGAAATCATCTTTTGTTTGCAAGAACCCTAAGATCAAGCGAGACTATAATATTCAATTCATCACACAATTTAAGTTTATTAATTGGAAAAAATACATGTGGTATAATTGTGTTATAACAATAGAATATATTAAAATGACACGGTGTTAAGAACTCTTAATATTGCTAGTAAGTAATTGTTTTATGCTTCAAACATGTGTTAGTTTCTGTGTATTGTTTCTAAACTCACTCCCAATCCTGCAATCCAGGTTCTACGAATTCCATTCTAAATTTACGATATTGAAATTTAGTGAGTGACTAATACATTGTTCTCAGACTGATATCAAAGAGAAAGTCAAGTTTCTTTAGTAACTGGTGTACAGAAAACTACCACTTGCTTAATTAACTAGACATGTTTTACTTACTTGGGTATATTTTTTAAATCTTCCTTCTTCCCTCCCTTCTGTCTCCCCTCCCTCCCTGTCCCTACCTTTCTTTCTTTCTTTCTTTCTTTCTTTCTTTCTTTCTTTCTTTCTCTTTCTCTCTTTTTCTTTCTTTTTCCTTTCTTCTTTCTTTCTTTCTTTCTTTCTTTCTTTCTTTCTTCTTTCATTTTTGCACAAATACAACCAAGATATATAACATGAATGGAAATTACAAATATTAATTGTAAACATTCATGTACAAATAAGTGATCAGCTTAAAAAGAGAATGTTACCAACACCTTCACTGTCTCTCCCTCAACCTCTGGCTTCATGGGGAATTTCCTAGGACCAGTCAGTGGAGAAGGAAAATGGTGGTGTCTCAGTCTATCTGGGCTGCTGTAACAAAATACCGGAGATGGGGTAGCTTTTAAACAACAGAAATTTACTTCTCACGGTTCTGGAGGCTGCTTTTAGAGACGGCTAGGACCTAATTGACCCAGTGATGCCATCGCAGTGTTTGCGATCTCATGTATTTTCTGTGTTAGAGTTTCAAACTTTTCCAGATAGAAAAGAAAAATCCTGAATGTGTTGGGGCAAAAGAATTGACTTGCGTTTGCCTCTCAAATACCACTTCCTACCACTCTCCTGTGCTTTCCATCCTGCTCTCTGCTCGGGGAGGCTGACCTATATGGAAACCACCAGTGATGTCTCGTCTAGGATTGCCTGATAAAATACAGGGTGGGGGGGGGAGAGTTAACATTTGAATTTCAGATCAGCAACAAATAAGGACTTAGCATAGGTATGTCCTCTGAAATATTTGGGATATACTTAGGCTAAAAATTTATTTGTGGTTTATCTGAACTTGGAATTTACCCGTGTGTCCTGCATGTTAAAAATTTGCTAAATCTGGCCAGCCTAATTTCATCCCACCTGGCTCATGGCTGGGTTCCACCACAGGGGAGCTCCAGCAGGAGACTGACGAGAGGTGGGTGAGAGAGTTCAAAATATTTATTTTTCTGCCTCCCTTTGTGCAAGGTGACCTTGGGCTGGCTTTGTTCCTTGCCTGGAGCTCAGCGCCTCTCACAGAGACTTTTCCCAGAAGACTCTCTCCTTCCAGGTTCCTGGGACGAGCACTTCCTTTTGATTCTGTAGGCCGAGGGATAGGAACACCTGTGCTGATTTTATCAGCCCTGTGTTACTTGCTATCCCTACGAAGCCCTCCGATGGTATTTATCGCTTTGTAAATAGCTTCTTGGTAAATTGACCCTCCTTCAGTCATCCTACTGAAGGAGCACTGACAAGACCAAGGTCAAGGTAGCTCTAAAAAAAGTGATTCCGTTGCAGAGTGAAGGATGAATGGAATTTACTCCTACAACTTCTTACTTAGCGCAAAACCTTGCTTCCTCTTCGGATCTAGTTGAGTTCCTGACGTATTTAGGCCTCGAGGCGAGTCTCCATCCTCACGGAACTTATGATCTAATAAAGATATTTAATGGGAAGGAAACCAGCTTTAGTTTGTCACCATTTCAGCCATTTTATATACTTTCTCTCAAGTCATCCTCCTAACAGATAAACAGAGAAGGTGTTCTTAACTCCACAGATGAGGGAAATGGGGTTCAGAGAGATTCATGGGAAATTTTAAGCATCCTTCCGGAAGTCTTCCCATCAGAGCATGCCAGAACCTTAGTTCTAATGAGGCTCACTCACCAGGCCCAATTCTAGCTGAGATTTGCTGGGCACGTTCTATAAGCCAGACTTTGTTCTTGGCACTTTACACATATTTATTAATCGGGTCCTCCCTAAATCCCTGTGAGGTAGGAACACATATTAACACCATTTTAGAGCTAAGGAGATTGGGCATTTTCTCAGGTGGTCTCACGGGCAGGAAGTGGTGGGCCCAGGGTTTGAGGCCACATCCATCATGCCGCAGTGTCACGTTTTGCCCTCAGTGGTGGGTGGCTCTTAATCTTGTGGACCAGCCCCAAGAGACACAGGAGATGAGCCAACGCATGTGAACATATGGACAGGGGGTCTGTGTAGTGCTGGGCAGGGGGGTCTGCTCTTCTGCTGGGCAATCCTGCATCTGGTTGTTGCCAGAGTTTGTCTGAACAGGGGACAGACATTCTCTGGTTCTGGAGGGAGCGTCACTCGCCGAGGGCCTTACTGCCCACTGGTCCGTCAGAACCGTGCACAGAATGGGCCACTGCCTCCAGCTCTTCCAGAAAGACCTTCCTCTCTACTCGTATTTCTCAAAACCTGGCCGCAGCCGGTTTGAGGCCTCTCCTCGACTCCCGAAAGCCACTGCGATACTGAAACTTGAAGTTTTTCTCTGAATCTCAACTGCCCTCAGTCCACCATAGAGAGAGCATTTTCCTTCCTACCCATTCAAGGCAGCCCAATTCAGGATGGTCGTTAGGGAAGAGGGAAGGAGAAGGAGGTAAGAGAGAGAGGCCCAGGAGAATTTTACAGTAAGCGTATCGTTATTTGCGGATAACAGAGCTGTCTACTTGCAAAGCACAACAGGACTAACTCAGAGACCATGAAACCTCATTAGAGAGTTCAGTTGGGCGCTTGGTTAGAAACTTAAAACAGAAATCTCAATAGCTTTCGTCTTTCCCTGTAATAAGTGAGAGAGATAATGCAAACAAGGCTCTGTTCAAACAGCAGGAATACTTTAAAGGTACATTAAGGAATTTACTTTATAATATTACATGGAGCTTATTTATATAATGAATGAAATAAAACAATAACAGCAAAAGCCACCACACGCCCGATACACAAACTACGCCCTTAGCCCGTACCAGCTGAATCAGTAAACAGAGAACAAAATTTGAGATTTTAACACGTGGTGAGAGGGACCCTGTCTCTGGATGGTAGGAACGTATTACCAGACGTCGAGGGTCACTAAAAGAATCACCAGCTTTATTTCCAGAACTCTGATACTTGAAATTGGGCCACGCTTCAACTCAGGGCCAGTCAATTAACCCTCCCAAGTTTTCATGTCCTCATCTTCAGAGTTGAAGTCCTTCCATGAAGTTGTCAAACTGGCCAAGCAATAAAATCGTCTCTGAAAGCTCTTTGCACAATGTGATGGGTTATATATGCCCTTTGGTAACGGAAGTCAGACCTGGCAGGGGCGGGCCACTGAAAGGGGTCACTGGCACAGGGTCAACAGTGACAGCTTATTATTTACTGATGGCTGGGGCGCTTCCCCACTGTGACTGGTCTCCACAGTGGCAGCAGCCATGCGACCGGGTTCCAGGCTCAGGCTCTCTGACACTGCTCAGGATGACCTGGATACGATCTGCCAGTCAATCCGAGGACCGCCTTGAGGAGCTCTGTGCTTTGATGGGAATGCTCTTTCAGCCTTGACAGTGAAAACTGCAGACCACTCTCCAGCTGACCCGTCACCCCCATGCGTTTTAAAAGGGAGTTGTGACCCCACAAAGTTACTGGGTTTGGTAGGAAGCTTCCAGGAGTGTAATTATGTGGACAGATATTTTTAACCTTAACCTAGGATTAGAAATGGGCAGAAGTGGGGCGCCTGGGTGGCTTAGTCAGTGAGGTGACTGACCTCGGCTCAGGTCACGATCTCACGGCTCGTGGGTTCGAGCCCCGTGTCGGGTTCTGTGTCGAAGGCTCGCTCGGAGCCTGGAGCCTGCTTCGGATTCTGTGTCTCCTTCTCTCTCTGCCCCTCCCCCACTTGTGCTCTGTCTCACTCCGTCTCTCAAAAATAAATACATGTAAAACAGAAAAATTTTAAATAAAAAAAAAAATAGGCAGAAGAATTTGATAGCCCTGTGCAGAGGACCCGATTGGAGTCTACCTGACCCCTAAACTGTGCTAGCCCCGCCCCCACCTCCTGTCCTATTTCCAGACCCCAGATTTTGAGATCCCTGTGGTGAGCACCTCCTTAGAGTTCGTTGTGAAAAAGCAGCCACCCCTGAAAAAAAATGGAGCACATCAAATGCGGGAGTGTTCCAAATTAGTCTCCAAGCTAGGAGCTGATAATGTAAATTGCCTTGGTAGGACCACCTAAAGGGAGCTTTCTTTGGAAAGTCTATTTTTAGCTCAGAGCCTGGGAGCAACAAAGACCCAGCAAAAAGACTGCTCCTGCTTGACAAATGATGGAATGCACACACCCTGGGGTGGGTTTTCCTTCCCCGTTTCTCCAGCGCCACACTCACGAGGATTGAGGGGGAGTCCAGGCTGTGTGGCCTCAGTTACTGACGTCATTGTGATCCCAGTTTTTCCTACTTTCAGAGGCAGATGTCTCTACTGCAAGGGATTGGAAAGGAGTGGGAGCTTCTTTGTTGAAGCACCATCTAAACAAGGCACCGGCATCCCCAACGTTCACCCGCACAGCCCCTTTTCATGAGAAGGGAGATGATTCATTTTCAGGAATATGAAATAAATGCTGTGCTGTCTGGTTAACAGTAGGCTTACAACCTATTAGAGATATGTAAGAATTGCCCGCTGGCAGCGGAGTCCCAGACCCTTAGACACTTCCCTTCCTGGTTCTTCCGCCCCTCTCCTTTTGGGAGGCTTATTTTCATGCTTTGCAATGAGTATGTGCCAAAGAACAAAGGGAGGAGGGCCTGAAAGTCTCTGCGTCACCTCAGGGAATGTACATGCATTCCAATCAGACTACTTTTTGCCTTACTTGGGCATAGGCATTGTCCTGGTAAGGCCGTAACCTCTGTAGTACTCAGCCAATGAAGAACCAGGGGAGGGACTTGCCTCTGTAGTACTTAGCCAATGAGGAATCAGGGGAGGGACTTCACGCTAGGAGATAAATTGTCTGCTGTGACTGCCCCGAGTGTGCCTGTCCATCAGACATCCGTTCTTGCCAGAATATTGATTAAAGTCTCGCTTTGCTGCGCTCCGAGTGTCCCTCCTTTGATTGGGTTGGTAGACTTATTTCTCACACCTTTCTGTGGCTTCCCCTCGTCTCTCATCAGCAGGCGAAGGACAGCTGCCTTTCTCCTTGACTAGCTGTTTTCTCCATTCCCTTCACCCTTCCCATCACCACCTCCCCTCCCACCTTCTGTCCCCCTAAAAAGAAAAACAGCAAGAAAGAGCCCTGAAGGAAAACAATATGCGACACCATCTCTTGCCTGGATTATAAAAATCATCTCCCAGATGGTTTTCTGTTCTCTTTGGCCTGTTCTTCTGAAAACTGCCAAAGGGGTATTTCCAAAACAAACTGACTGTGAGCCCCTTGCAAGTCTATAAGCTCCTCAAAGGCAGTAATCATCCGTGTGTCCTTGCCTCTGGATGCAGTGCCTGGCACATAGTAGATGCTGAACAAATGTTTGCTTAATTGGAATAGGACTGAGGGTCTGTCATTCATTAACCATGCATGACAAAGCTTTCTCCTCGACCTAAGTGGAGGTCTGCGTGCCAGTCCCCCACTCCTCCCCCAGACTGGCCTCAAAGGTAGTCCATAGCACATTCTGTTCTAGAAGCGTTTCCCTGGCAAGGAGTTAAATTGCATAACACGGCTTAAGACAAGAGGAAAGAAGCAAGCTAAAAAAGCCTTTGAGCTCTGCGTTTCTGCTAACCTGTGGGAGAGGCACTGCTGAACCACAGGTCATCAGATAGGTGTCTCAAAGATTGTTCTTTGAAATTGCTGACATTAGACATTTTATAAGAAACAAAACAGCAATGTCAGAAAGTTCAATATAATGTATGCTGAGAGCCACGTGCTGGGCTTGCAAGGCATATAGTGTGGAAATAGGCAGACCCCGTCCCTGCCTTTAGAGACTTTACATGTCTTTCATATAACATGTGCATTCAGCTTTATGATAGGGAAATATCAGGTGCATAACGAAAGGGGAGAAGGGAGCCTTATGGCAGAACCTGCTGCCTTTTTGCCCACATCTAATTTCTCCTCTTCTTCCTGGGAATACAGCTGGACTACATTTCCCAATCTCCCTTGCAGTTAGGCGTGGTCACCTGACAGACATCTTAGCCAATGGAATGTGAGAAGATGTGATGCCTGCCAACTTCGTGTTGGCTCATAAAACTTCCCATCTACACTCCCTATGCTCTTACCCTGGTCTAGCAGACCAGGATGGAAATAATCACGGGGATCTTAGAAGCCACGTGTTGAAAAACTTGGAGACCCCATCAACCTGTGTGCTTGAATTATCCTGCCTTGAATTACTACGTGAGTGAGACACACACTTCTATGGGTTTGAGCCATTCCGGTGTTGAGGTCCAGTTTTTAGAGCAGCTGGATTTACCCTAAATAGTATAGAAGACTATTTAAGTTTAGGGTCAGGAGAGGGCTGGTGGAAGTGACATTTCAACTGAGACCTGAAACATGAATTATGGTTATCTGTGCCATGCCTGAAGGAGATAGTTTTCAGGGTGCAGGACCATGTGTATAAAGGTGCTGAGAAGCCATCTGGGGACATTAGAGAGGCCCAGCAAGGTTGGGAAGCAGGTGGCTTGACAGACACTAGAGAGGAAGGCTGAGGCCAGTTCCTACAGGGTCTTTTAATCACATGAAGGATCTGGGGTACCAAAAATAGAGGAATAAAAAGAGAAAGAACAATTTGAAAAAAAAAAAAAGATAAAACCGTCCCAAATTTATTGAAAAACACCAATCTACCTAGCCAGGAAGCTCACGACACTCCAAGTAGAATACATGTGAAAAAGATACACAAATAAACACATCACAGCAAAAATACTAAATGCCAAGGATGAGGAGAAAATCTGGGAGTGGAGCAGGAGAAAAATGACTCCTGATTAACAAGGAAACCCAATAAGATTAACATCTGACTTCTCAGCAGAAATCATGGAGGCCAGAAAGCAATGGAATAACAGAAGCAAGGCTGGAGGGAAAAAAAAAAAAAGCTGTCAATCAAGAATCCTGGGAGTGGTGTCACCGAGATGACAACATAGGTTGGTTGTTCCTAACTTCACTCTCCCTCACAAGAAGAACCACTAATGACTACTGAAGAACAAGACCCCGCCGAGAGAATCCTAGAACACGAGGGTGAGAACTTTGGGGGGACACAATCCAGTCCCCAGTCCTAATGTTTTCTCACTTATTATATGGTCACTAGCATGGTGAAGAGGCTCCCTGCATGCAATCAGTCGTGTTGTATCCTCCATTTTGCCTCCATCGGACCTCTGCTTCATTTTGTCATACCTAGACTGTTCTTGGCACATCTAACTTTTATGGCCACAAAGATGAAAATATTTTACCCCACCCCCTGTCCCGAGGCACTGGGGGTTGGGACTTCCACATACGAATCTGAGAGGGACACAGTGCAGCCTGTAACAACATCCATGGTGACTTGTACACGTTCTTTTGAACCCACCAACCCATTTCCTTGAAGTTACTTTTGACTAAGCCACCTTAATTTCTTTGCTTCCTCCAATGAAATAAATCCACATTTTGATCGTCACAGCCCTGTCAACAGAACTTATCTTCTCCATGCTTTTCTAAATGTTTTTTTCTCTCTACGAAAAGAATTTTATTTATGATTGTTTCTTGTCTGTCCTTACTGTTCCCCAACCCCACCCCTCAGCACTATTTTCCTGTATAATAATAAAATGCTCCATGTTTATGACAGAGTCTGTTAACTGTTAATTCACCCTCTATCCAAGATAAACACAGCTGGACACTAGTTAGAGTGGTAGGGACAGATTTTAATTAGTAACATACTATTACAATAGTGAAAAGAGTGTAGCATGAATGAACTCAATTTTGACTTGTACAGAGGTGATTGGGCACTTTATTTTATTTTTAAGGAGGTTTTTTTTTTAATGTTTACCTATTTATTTTGAGAGAGAGAGAGAGCGTGCATGCACGAGCAGGGGAGGGGCAGAGAGAGATGGAGAGAGGGAATCCCTAGTAGGTTCCGTACTGTTAGCGCAGAGCCCCACGTGGGGCTTCATCTCATGAACTCGTGAGATCATGACCTGAGCCAAAATCAAGAGTAGGATGCCGAACCAACTGAGCCACCCAGGTGCCCCCAGTGACTGGGCATTTAAAAGGGAGGAAATGGGGGGGGGCGGGGAGGGTGAGCAGAAACTCAGTAGAGTCAGGGAAGTGAAAAAATTGTAAAAAGCAGGAAGCAAGGCTTGGTCTGCATGAAACTCATCTGGGTTTGTTCAACTAGTTTTAAGTCAACAGTCCCTCACAGGAGAAAGAGTATTGATGCTTTCAATTTATTTTGAAAAGCACGAGAAGAGTCCAAGGAGGTTGTTACAGCCTGAATTGTGTCCCTCCCCAATTCCTATGCCGAAGGTCTAACTTCCAGTGCCTCAGAAGGTACCTGTTGGGAGATGGGGCCTTTGAAGAGGTCATTAAAGGTTAAGCAGGTAATTAGGTGGGTTCTAATCCCATAAAAGAAGAGTATCTCAGCATGCAGAGCACAGAGGAAGCACGGAGAGAAGTGAGTCATCTGCAAGCCCACGAGAGAGGCCCTCAGACAAAAGTAACCTTGCCAACATCTGGATCTTAGACTTCGAGCCTCCAGAACTGTGAGAAAATAAATTTCTGTTGTTTCAGCCACCTGGTCTGTAGAGCTTTGTTCTGGTGATTCCAGTAAACTAACGCTAGGGGCACGGAAGGTTGAAGCATAGATACATGAGACAGGAAGTACAGGAAAACGTTAGAATCTAGGGGGTGAGCGTACGGATGTTCACTGTAAAATTCTTAGTATGTTTGAGAATTTTTCGTAAAACATTTTTTTGGGGGAAAGCTACTGTAGAATGCATAATTTAGGTTTACCAGTTCATAACATAGTCAATGAACAATATCAGAAATTTGTGACTTAATGCAGTCATCGTTTACCTCATTTTGAACTATCTTCCTCTCTCTTTTTTGGATATCATTATAGATGAATCTCCCCTTCTTCAGATTCAATGTATTCCATCTGACTGTAAGGACCATTTTCCTTTTTTTATGACTAAATTGTCACTATTGGACCTCCACGAACCCTCTCTTCTGGCGGGGCTCACGTATCTCTGAACACATCCTACTTCCTTGTAATATGTCTGGGTCGCCTTTTCCTGCCTCAAACTTCTGTTTTTGTTTTTGTTTTTTTTAATGCACTTGTTTACAAAGATGGCTTTCTTCAAGTAATTTGAACCCTTTGTTTTTGATGCAGGTGACCCAATGATCACAATGATTTGTGGGCCGATGCCAAAGAATGAAACCCAGCTTGGCTGGGAGGGATTCTTGGTGACCAACTACAGTCCTAGGATTCCTCATTTACTTCCTTACACCGTTCATGCAAAATGAACCTGGCCTTCCTCTTCCTCTTCTTCCCGGCAGGCGGGGGCATCAGAGTCAGGAGTCCCCAGGAGTGGGTTGCAATCAAGAGAAGCCAGGTCCTCAGCCTTTTGCTAGTTTATTCTTCACCGATAACCTGTTCTGACATGGCCCGAGAAACAGCGGAGTCCTTTATTGTGAGTCACTATGGACAGATTGTTTGAAAGAGTGCTGGGCAGGCTTACAAGGGATCTGAGAGTCTGTTCTGTTTGTTCAGTTTATTCGGGAGCCAGAATGAATTGTCTTTGCTGGGAGAACCTGGCTCAGGCCCCTGTGGGCTTTCGTCTGCCTGGGTCTCCGGCAAAGAGGCATGCTCAATCCTGTTTTCCACAAGGGACGGGGCTCCCGTTGCCGGGCCACCGCTGGGCTGGGCGAACTGTGCCAGTGCTGTATCTCCTCTAACTTTTATTCCTCCTAATTCTACTGTTTTACACGACTGAGGTGGTCTCCGACCTCGAAGTAAACCTCAGGGCTGCTGAACTGTATTTTCTCAGGGAAGAAGTAATAGTATGTTCTACCAAAAACAGAGGCCCTACATATTGTAGCAGACGAGCCAGAGGTAACGGTGGGGTATGAGCATAACCAAATGGTACAAGGACCGGTTTCTGTCACACAGCCCTTACCGTGTCATAGCAGATTCTCTCAGCCTGAGCAGACGCCAGGATCTTGGGCCTGGGCATCGCACTTCACCGTGGTACTTAACTGAAATGGAGGGCTGCCCGGATGCCCCCTGCTTCCCTCGCCCACTTCCCCGTGGTGGTGTTCCTAAGAGCACCCCTCCCCCATCAAACCACCTGTATGTAAATCTCTGTCTCAGGCTGTGTTCCCAGGGAGCCCAACCCACGACAGCCACCCTGTGGGCTCTGAGCAAACGTTCTCCAGGCACACGAGACCGCACGTCTTCGGACGCCCCTACGGAGGCGTGTTGCTCCTGGTCTCCCCACTTGAGACAGGAGACCCATTGGGCCCCAGCCGGCACCCCCACTTACACGAGCCGGGAGTGCAGGAGACTTAACGGGCTATGGGTTAAACCATCGATCAAAAGGAGATGACAACCGGAAGATAAATTCTTCTCGCCTCTCTCATGGTCCATTGTGAGCAACAGGAATCACGTGGTCTTGCTAAAGAGGGGCCTTTGAGCGATGGTTGGGCCCCATGATAAATGGAACCACCTCTGTGACTGTTGCTGTTCTTTCCCTCCATTTCCCTGTTGTGTTTTTAACCGGAGCCACTGTCGACTTAAAAATTACTGTAGATTGCTTAGCGTTGAATTTCAATTTCTTAGCGGCCCTGATATATAGAGAGTAGCTATTTTTTAAAGTTTATTTATTTATTTATTTATTTATTTAGAGAGCACAAGAGGGGAAGGGGCAGAGAGAGACGGAGAGAGAGAAATTCCCAAGCAGGCTATCAGCATGGAGACAACACTCACAAACCACGAGATGGTGACCTGAGCAGAATCCAAGAGTCGGACACTTAACGGACTAAGCCACCCAGACGCCCGCTAGAGTAACTATTACGGAAGCTTTCACTATGCCAAATCGTTCAGATTGGAAAGTATCAGAAAACAGAATTCTTATTACTCCACTGTGAGAGAAACACAGCCCGTATTAAAATCAGAAGACTTTGGCAGGGAATGTTTTTATAATAAAACTTTGTGACTTTGACAATATGGACTATGTCCACCAAAACATGGACGTGTCCACCAAAAACATGCCGTCAAATTTGCAAGTACAAGTGGTTATAGCCTATTTCAGTTCTATTTTTACATTCACCTAAAATCTAGATATCCCCCAATACCGTTATGTGTGATTCCCGGTCATTTTGGGTGTATTTCGATTTTTTTTGTTTTTCTTCCTCCCCACCTGTGATGGATAATTTTATGTGTCAACTTGGCTGGGCCACAGTACTGAGATATTTGGTCAAACATTATTTTTCTGTAAATGCCCTTCTATGTATGAGATTAGTATTTCAATCAGTAGGCTTTGAGTAAAGCAGATTACCTTTCATAAGGTGAGTGGGCCTCATCCAGAGAGTTGAAGGCCTTAATAGAAAAAGAATGGCTTTCCCGAGCAAGAAGATATTGTGGTAGTAGGACTACCTTTGGATTTGAACGGAAGTGCTTTCCTGAGTCTCCAGCCTGCTCTCCTACCCTGAAGATTTTGAACTTTGCAAGTCTCGACAAACACATAAGCCAATTGCTTAAAATAAATCTCTCTCTATATACATACACCCTGTTGGTTCTGTTTCTCTAGAGAACCATGACGAATATTCTACCGAAGAGCAAACTAATTTAAGGTTAAAAGTCAAATAAATTTTAGGGCATTTCCAATTTTATATTCTGTAGTAACTTTACTTCTAACAGATTAGTGCCCACAAAAATTCACAACACGCCTAAGACATTTTTCCAACCCAATTTGGAATGTATGAGAGAGAATTTCTTAGTATTAGCTCTCCAAGTTTTATTATACACATATTTCTACACTTGATCTTAGCCAAAAGGCCGAGAAGTGATATCATACACATATTTCTAATACCTTTAAATGTGTTGGTTTCCATGAAAAGATTTTAACATTAAGTCTCCAAATGGAAAACAGTTCAAACTTATATTGTGAGACTTTTGCTTTTTTAAAATCACCTTTTCCTAGAGAAGCCACAGAATCTGAGACCTCAGTATGAGGTTCTAAAACAGGCCAAAAGATGGAAAAAATTCCTCCTGATGTTCAGCTAGGAAAAATATCGTGTTGACAAGCATTGTTCAAACCATAATGCCGTTTATTAACGAGTGGTCTATATACGCTCTTTCCCATCTCTTTTAGCTTTGGTCAAACAAATCTCTTTCCAAAACAAATTTATTCCTGAAATACAGGAAATAATGACTGAAAACACACAGAAATAATGACTGAAAACATAATTCAGAAAAATGCAATGTGATAGATAATGATTTTCTTGTTGATTCCATTGTGCCCACTGTAATTCGGTACAGTTGAGGACAATCAGCCATCCTGGAAATAATAAAACTTAGTTTTCAAAATTCTCGCACATTTCGTCCAAACACTGCAAACTATTTCTCCTGCCAGCTCACACATACACACTTGTTTCATAAAGAAGTTGTAGGAAAAAAAGTAGGTTAGTAAGAAATAAAAATGGTACATTTTCACTCAAATAAACTGATATTTTTGAAAATCAGTGTTTCTGCTCAATTAGCTACCAATGCCATTGATACAGTTCTTTGATCTCAAGGATTTTTTGATCCTTTGATCTATACTGTAACTATCTATACTGTATAACTAACTATACTGTAACTGATTAGTTTCTTAATGTTTTAGGTAAGATGACCTTTTATTAGCTCGTTTCCAGTGTGTGTTCATTGCGTCAACTTACACGGTCGCCTCCCCAGAAGGTGCACGCCCTTTGCCGTCTAGTGTAGAAGGTGGTTGCGTGGAATTACGTTTGCACATTTCCCTGGGAGCCAACATTCTCCTCCAGGCCACAGCAAGTTCCCTGGTTCTTCTGGGAAGCTGGCCCTTTGTCACTTCCTCCTCTGCCGGTGAAACCAGGTGCCGTCTCACATGTACTCAGCTCCCCCCTCTCCCGCTGAACTCCTCGGTCACCGGTTCGGTTCAGTCTCCGTTGCCCCAGGATGTGTTTACGGACGCATCCCCGACCTGCCTTTGAAGCCATAGTTCCTTTTACTATGACGGACTATTTCCATGGCTCCCCCTTCATCTGCTTTAAACGTCCTCCACTCCCTGCAGTACTTGATCAGTCTTTTTTCCTTCTTTCTTTCTTTTTATTTATTTTTTTAATTATAATTATTTTTGCTTTATTTTTTTTTCAATATATGAAGTTTATTGTCAAATTGGTTTCCCTACAACACCCAGTGCTCGTCCCAAAAGGTGCCCTCCTCAATACCCATCACCCACCCTCCCCTCCCTCCCACCCCCCATCAGCCCTCAGTTTGTTCTCAGTTTTTAAGAGTCTCTTATGCTTTGGCTCTCTCCCACTCTAACCTCTTTTTTTTTTTCCTTCCCCTCCTCCATGGGTTTCTGTTAAGTTTCTCAGGATCCACCTAAGAGTGAAAACATACGGTATCTGTCTTTCTCTGTATGGCTTATTTCACTTAGCATCACACTCTCCAGTTCCATCCACGTTGCTACAAAGGGCCATATTCTTTCTCATTGCCACGTAGTACTCCATTGTGTATATAAACCACAATTTCTTTATCCATTCATCAGTTGATGGACATTTAGGCTCTTTCCATCATTTGGCTATTGTTGAGAGTGCTGCTATAAACATTGGGGTACAAGTGCCCCTGTGCATCAGCACTCCTGTATCCCTTGGGTCAATTCCTAGCAGTGCTATTGCTGGGTCATAGGGTAGGTCTATTTTTAATTTTTTGAGGAACCTCCACACTGTTTTCCGCAACCAACGGAATGGGAAAAGATATTTGCAAATGACATATCGGACAAAGGGCTAGTATCCAAAATCTATAAAGAGCTCACCAAACTCCACACCCGAAAAACAAATAACCCAGTGCAGAAATGGGCAGAAAACATGAATAGACACTTCTCTAAAGAAGACATCCAGGGGCGCCTGGGTGGCGCAGTCGGTTAAGCGTCCGACTTCAGCCAGGTCACGATCTCACAGTCCGTGAGTTCGAGCCCCGCGTCAGGCTCTGGGCTGATGGCTCAGAGCCTGGAGCCTGTTTCCGATTCTGTGTCTCCCTCTCTCTCTGCCCCTCCCCCGTTCATGCTCTGTCTCTCTCTGTCCCAAAAAAAATAAACGTTGAAAAAAAAAATTAAAAAAAAAAAAAAAAAAAAAAAAAAAGAAGACATCCGGATGGCCAACAGGCACATGAAAAGATGCTCAACGTCGCTCCTCATCAGGGAAATACAAATCAAAACCACACTCAGATATCACCTCATGCCCGTACTTGATCAGTTTTAAGCCACCGGAGCAAAACCCATTCAGTCGCCCTCAGGCTCCACAGACCCCAATGTCCCTCCTCTGTCCTCTTTAAGCTCCCTACGGACCTGGCACAGCCCCCTTACGAATCAGGTTAGCGCTGCGCTGGAGGTCAAATAGCATCACGGGTTGACCAAGGGCAGGGCTGAATTTCTGTAAGCGTTCGTCCCCGGCCAGGGCTGTTCCCCTGGCCTTCCTCTTGGCCTAGCCTGGCAAAAGGTCCATCTTTCCCTCTGTGCTGGCTTTTAAACCACTACCACGCCTTCAGGCGTTAACTCCAAGATACAATTTCCAAGAACAATGTTGGACTTCTTCCCTTACAGGCCCCCTTGTTCTTCCCCACCCCACCCATGTCCACACCTGGCCCCGTAGTCGATCGCCTGTGCACCGCCTGCTGAGTGAGGTGCTCCGAGGGGGGTCCGATGCCAGGCCGGTCCTGGCCTGCCTCACCCTCCCGGGCATGGGTCCGTCCAATGCTGTGCAGCCTCCGGCACCCCTGTTCCAGTTATCTCGGCTGGGGCTGCTCCTGCAGTGAGGAGGGGAGCACATCCGTGACCGCAAAGCTTCGGGGGAGGGCGGTTCTCCTGAGCAGGGACCCCTGTGCCCCTTAGCAACAGCGGTCACTCGCAGAAGTCTGGGGGTGGGTACAGCAGCCTGCCGCGGGGGACCCGGGGGAGGGCGCCGCACTGGACATTTTCTGACCTTGCAGGAAGGCAGCCGTGAATCATGCGAGTAGGTAGGCATGAAAGCACTTGGGCTCCCGGCCAGGCAAAGCCTGCGTGCTTTGTGTTTTCAGCACGGGGCGGCTGGGGGGGGGCAGAGACAGTGTCCATCTCACGCGACTGGTCGGTCTGAGCCCTGGGAAGCCAGTTCTCCAGCCGCGCACACCTTCTGCCTTTCCCCCAACTGTAGGGATGCTCACTGATGTTCTCCACGGTTCTTCCTCTGAGGGTGCCGGCTGCAGGTCTGGCTTGAAGCACGTTTCCAGAGAGGAGCGCGGGCAGCTAGGTCACTGTTTACAAGAAGGGAGGGCTAAATCGAATGATCGGTCTGAAATGTGTCATTCTGCAGCCCGCTAGACCCAAAAGTGCTGTGGATAGGCTGCGGGAAGCGGGCTGGGAGGGGGGTGCTGGTCTGCTCCTCATTTTCCCACTGTGCTGTGGTCTGGACTGCAA
Source organism: Lynx rufus (assembly GCF_022079265.1). Lineage (NCBI taxonomy): Eukaryota > Metazoa > Chordata > Mammalia > Carnivora > Felidae > Lynx > Lynx rufus. Next base: position 4,657,991 of record NW_025814867.1, on the reverse strand, counting down.
ACTGAATTGCGGGGTCCACTCCTCAGGTGTCCCCTGCCGCCCTCGCTGGGACCCCGAGAGAGCAATCTGACGTTTTTCGGAAGACTGCTTCGTGGTAGACGCTGGGCTCAATTCGTGAGTCTGACTTTACGGACGAGGAAATGCACAATGGGGGTGTTCAAGCGGCATATTCCAGAACAGACCATGCTAAGAAACCCCGAGCCAAGGTTCACACCCTGGCCCAAAGCTGCGAGATTTCTGCTAACCCCTACTGCCCTCCATTGTGAGTTAAGGTAAAAAGCTGACTCAGCGTACCCCCCCAAATCTGTCCCCAGTGTGTGTTCAGTGGCATAACTGTACTTTCTCAGCCGGAACACGTTGGACGAAAAGCCTGAGCATAAGGCAGAGGTTGGCAAACTTTTTTGTAAAGGGCCAATAGTAGATGTCTCAGGCTTTGCCAACCTTCCGCTCTCTGTCCCAGCTACTCAACTCCGCTGTTACACTGTGAAGGCAGCCATACGGCAGACAGTGAGGAAGCAAATAGGTGTGGCTTCACTCCGGTGAAACGTTAGGACGCTGGTATTTGAATTTCGCATCATTTTCGCTTGTCACAACACACTTCTCCTTTCCCCTCGCAACCAGCAAAAAATGTAAAAACTAGCCTCAACTCCCAGGCTGTACAAAAATAGGAGGATGGCAGGATTTGAATTGGCCTGTGGACCACAGTTCACACACACGCACGCACACACACACCCCCAGGATGTTTCATGGCACTTGGAGCAGTGAAACTCCTTGAGTCTAGAGAGATTTTCCTCATGCCGAATTCTCAGTCTTCAGGTATCACACAGTAGTGACATAGCAGTATTTTAGACGATGTATAGGACGTGTAAAACATGACAGCCACAATAGGGAAAAAACCAAGAAATGATGGACGTGAATAAAACGTGCGATGGGCTGAGCGGCAGAACACAAGTTGTTATACGCAGGTAACGTGTATGTGATTTGTTGGAACAATACTAGGTTTATGTATATGCCGACTTTAAAACCTAGTCTCAGCTAACACCTGTGTGTTTTATACAATTGATTTTTAGGGCGATTATTTGAAATAATCAAGATTGAGTAGGGGGATTCGTGTCAAATGAGTGTGAGAGAAACAGGCCTTTGAACGGATTCAATTATTTGCTCCTTGGATGTTTCAGAGTGGACTAGGTGGTTAAAAAATAAAAGAAAAACAAAGAAAAGGGTCTTATAGAAAAAAGTGTTATGAATGACTGAGTGACAAAGTATTGGCTGTGGCTGGGAAACCATTGGTGCGTCTGGGAGGCTCAGTCGGTTGAGTGTCTGACTCTTGATTTCAGCTCAGGTCATGATCATGGTTCGTGAGTTTGAGCCCCGCATTGGGCACTGACAATGTGGAGCCTGCTTGGGATTCTCTCCCTCCCTCTCTCTTCCTCCCTCCCTCTCTCTCTCTCTCTCAAAATAAATAAACTTAAAAAAAAGAATTAATGATACCATCACTTAGTATTTGTGTAGTATTGTATTATTTACAAAAAAGCTTCTCCTTGTTGCGTTTTGCTTAATGCACCTCCAGCCTTGCCACGATATGTGTCTCACTAATTTAATAATGAAATCCCAGCAATTCGCAAGTAATACATTTAGTAGCGTATGTTTAGGACAAGAACTCAAATATTTTCTGATTCTTAGTCCAGTGTTCTTTTCCCTATACTTTGGGAGGTTGCTGGATAGTACATGAAAAAGCAAGTTCTAGAATTCAACTAGCTGAGAAATGTTGAGATAAACTGGTGTCTTTGCTTCGGGATGCCCCAGAACTTTTCATAGGCTGATGTGAAATGTAAATTGCCAAAAGGGGACCATAGGATGGGGTGTTTCCCAAATTTATTTGGTTCTAGAATCCTTTTTAGGAGCATAGGGGTCAAGAGCGTATGTTTCGCGTCGCCCTAGGTGAGGGTTAAGATTGGACAAAGTACCTAAACCTCTCTCAGCCCCTGCGCCCGCGTGCATAAAAAAGCATTATAATGTTGGCTTTTTCATGGAGTGGCTGGGAAGGGTCGGTGTGTGTGACATAGAATTGCTTAATTATATGTAATTGTTAAATTACATCGGTACCCGTTTCTGCTACCCAAAAGAAATCCAAAGAGGACCTTCCTTTTCGTGACAGATTTTATGTAGGTCTTTTGTGAAACTGAAGTGAACCTTCAGAAAGTAAGGGACACTCTGCTTTACGCTCTTTCAGTTTATGATTTAAGATTTCGTAAGAGTGCTCTACTTTCGGACAGCGGGGAAAACGTGTCGCTGTTTTACAGTCGCACGCATATCTGGCGCACACACCGTCAAATCCAACCTCTTTTTCAAAGATGAAGCAGTTCAGGGAAGTGAAATGATTTTCTCAAGGTCATGCGACCAGCGAGAGACACAGCTGGAATGCAGCAGGCTTCAAGGGCAGAGCTTTGTTTGTCATTACGAGAAAACTGAAACCAGATACGCACTTTGATGTGGAAACTGGAAGCTGGTGGTCTTTGCCTCGATTTTTAAAAAAGATAAAACGAACAACTGAGTATTTGGCAGGAACGGGACGCCTGGCTGGTGTTTTGTCCACCTTCTGTCCGAGGGATGTGTTGTCCTCTTTGGTGAGATTGATTTGCAACTCCCTGCTTTGCTACACCACTGATCTCGATGTAACTATACAATTTGGGGAGAGTTGGAACCAGGCCATTTTGCCAGAAAATGATTAAGACAAACTCCAAGAATATTGTGAACTTTATCCGGAAAATCAATTCTTCTAACAAGGAAGTGAATCGCTATTGATTTTTTTCTTCTTCTCTAATTGGACTCGGAGCCCTGATAGCTTTTCATACGTGGTGACAGTTTGCTTTCAGCAAATGCATTTTTCACTTTGCAGTGGAGTGGAACAGGCTCTCAAAAGCCTGTGGCACTCTCTCTTTCTCTTTGTTGTCCTGCTCTCGAAGGTTAGCGTGGAAGCTTTTAGACCTCCGCTGTTTACAATGACATGATGTTCATTAGGCTTTTTGCTGTCCTTAATGGGCAATCTCTGCATTTCCGCAAGTAGATACATGGGGGTGAAGAAGGGTAGACTCCGGGCAGGTGATGCATCATGAGAAAACAGCCGAGAGGTAACTAACATGATGAGAAAACAGCCCAGATGTAACTAACATGATGAGAAAACAGCCACGATGTAACTAACATGATTAGTGAAGCAGCAAAGCCACAGCTTGCAAGACACACGCTTTACACCAACGCGCTGCATCGTTTACAAGCACAACAGAGTGGAAACAGTCCTGGTGGAAGGTGGGCATAGGACAGGTGGTTGCTGGCTGAGCTGCTGGAGAGGGGGGTGTCTCCGACCAGGGCGGTGCGCCTTGATGGATGCTAGAAGAACTTAGGACATTCCTGGGCATGTGCCGTTGGAGAGAGGCGGGAGGAAGGAAGGGGGTGCCCCCGAATCTCCCTTTGCTTGTCTCCAACTGATTTCCCTCACTTCCTTCCCTTCTTTTGTTTCTCTGTATTGTTATTTCGATTCACAATCTTGGCATGATTTGATAGATTTAGTTTCTGAGATGTATGTTGAGTTTTTTGTTTTTTAGATTTATCGCTTGATTCTTCCAGCTCTTGGGTTTTCCCATCTTTTTGCTTCTTTCCCGTTTTCTTTCCTTCTTTTTTTCTACCCTACTGTGCTGGAAAGGGTTAACTCGGCAGGCCTGGCTTGCTCCAGCCTTGTACATTCCCAAGAAAGACCCAGGGGCTGGTTCCTGGGAGAATGAGCGCTGGGTCCTTGGGATATTCTGCCTGATGAGAGTGTTGTTGGGTGCCCCGGCCTCAGGACTCACGGGGTAGATAAGGTCAGTCACGCGGGGGCCACAGGCGGAGCCCCAGTGAAAATCGTAGACACCAAGGCTCCCGCAAGCTTCTCCGGTTGGCAAACCTTTGCACGTGTCCTCAGACGTTGCTGGGAGAATTAAGCCCATCTACTAACTCCGCTGGGAGAAGACAGCTGGAAGATTGCTTCTGGTTTTTCCCGGTCGCTACTCCCTGTACATTTCTCTTTGCTGATTTTATTCTGTGCTTTCACCGTAATAAACCATAACCACGAGGCCCACAGCTTTTGAGTGCCATGAGTCATTCTAGTGAATCGTGAACCATGAGCAAGGTCTGGGGGACCCTTGACACACTTGGATTTTCATTTTCATTTAAAACAAATGTTAATTGTCCTCTGATTCTTAATCCTCACTTTTCATTTTCTCTTTCTTAACTAATATTCTGGCACCAGTTTTTCTGCTCTATTGGTTTCGCATTCATATTACATGCTTTTATGCCTGATCAGCTTTTTATCTTTTCTTCCTAAGGTTTTATTTGTACATCATTTTTTTGCTATTGGGTTTATATATTTGTTGTTTTTAAAACTCTCTTCTAATCATTTTAATTTCCTGTTTTGTTTCCAGTTTTACTTCTTAATCTCCCCACTCTGGTTACTGTTTCATTGTACTTGTTACAGCCTTTCATCTTACCTGTATTTTGTAATGCTTAAGACTTGTGGTTACACGGAACAGCAGGAAAGCCAGGCTGCAGACGTGGCTTGGAGAAAACTAGACAACGTCGCAGAGAGGGCACGGGACACTCTCTTTCTCTTTGGTTGTCCCTGAAGCCACGCTTCCATCTCCTTATTTGGTATTCAACATCTCTTTTCAAAGCTGGCTTTCAAAATTCCTTCTTATGTCAAACTTGGGAGGTTGCTATTTTAATAAGTCCTTAAGAACATTCCAGATGGAATGTTCAGAGCAAATTGAGAAGGTAGGACCTCCATGAAACAAATCTAATTAGGGTGCTGTGTAATCACAAAAGTTAAAAAGCAAATTCAGGGGCACCTGGCTGGCTTAGTCCGTTAAGCGACCGACTCTTGATTTCAGTTAAGGGGCGTGAGATAGAGCCCTGCGTTGGGCTCCAAGCTGGGATGGAGCCTGCTTAGGATTCTCTCTCTCTCTTTCTCTCTTTACCCCTCTCCCTTCCCCTGCTGGCACGCTCTTTCTTTCTAAAAGAGACAGACAGAGAGAGAGAGGGAGAGAGAGAAATCGTTATTATTCAAGTTTGGAAAATACCTGAGAACAGAGCAAACCCACAAAAAGATGGATCATAAGAGATATTATTAATATTATTTACATTTAAATATTGTAAGGCTTGGAGGACAAATATACAAGATCTAGTATCTATGAAAACACACGCAGAGGAGGAGAGAGCGGCAGGTGATGGATGGAAATACAAAGCAAGAAGAGCCAGGAGTCAGAGAAGGAGGACGAGGAGCGGATGTTGCTGTGAAGCTGAAGGAAGGCAGGTTTTTTCAGGTAAAGGAGCCCATCAAGTGCACGTGAGGACGCCTGCCAAGGTCATGTTTGTGATACTTTATGCATTCTCTAGAAAGTAATAAAAATGCAAGGTTGCTGAAAGGACTTGGTAAAGAAAAAAAGCAAACTAAAAAAATAGAAGAAATGAACAATTAAAAAGCACCAGATCAAGGAAGTAAAAGACACCAAATGGATCAAGAAAGCCAAAGTGGGTTTTTCTGGAAAGACTTAAAAATAAAATGTTGGCAGTCTAGGAAATTACAAAACAAATAGATAGCAACAATAAAAGGGGGGAAAAAAGAAGGGAAATACAGACCCAAGTAAATTAAAAAATTCGAATAGAATAATATGTACAACATATAGAAAGTTTTCAATTACATACGTGGTTTAGTCTTGTTGCCCATAATAGGATAGTGTCAAAGAAATAGTGGCTGTAGGGGCGCCTGGGTGGCTCGGTCGGTTGAGCGTCCGACTTCGGCTCAGGTCATGATCTCATCGTTGGCGGGTTCAAGCCCCGCATCAGGCTCTGTGCTGACAGCTCAGAGCCTGGAGCCTACAGATTCTTTCTCCCTCTCTCTCTGCACCACCCTCCTTGGCTTGCATTCTGTATCTGTCTTTCTAAAAAATAAATAAACATTAAAAAAAAATTAAAAAAAAAAGAAATAGTTGCTGTACCTAGAAACCACAAGGAGAATCAAAGGAAAAACATCTATGTGAAAATTCTAGGACATGAAAGTCACATACAGATTATATTTTAATACCTTTATAAGAAATCTTTAGAGCTCTAGTTTAGAAGTTAAAAAACCAAATGTATTAAAATAATGATAGGTAGGGGCGCCTGGGGGGCTCAGTAGGTTAAGCGTCGGACTCTTGATTTCAGCGGAGTTCGTGATCTCACGGTTCTAGAGTCTGAGCCCCATGTGGGACTGTGTGCTGACAGTACTCACCTCTCTCTCTTTCCCTCTCTTTCTGCCCCTCCCCTGCTCTCTCTTTCTCTCAAAATCAATACACAAATGTTTAAAAATGAAATGAAATGAAATAAAATAAAATAAAAAATAGCGATAACTTGTCAGTGGATACACATTGCCCTACTTTGCTTTGTTTCTCTTTCTCTACGGCAGGTGAGCACTTTAAATCAATGTCATCCAACGGGGTGCTCCAGCCCTACCCCTAGGTCCTGGGATTTTTATAGTGGTATTTTGTCTCTGGATACTTGCTAGTTGGTTTTCTTGGTGGTGGTGGTGGCGGGGGGAGGGTGGGGGGGGGTGTTGAAGATTCATTTTGATTACCTTACCTGAAAATTTTCATTCTTGTTTCTTTTTCTGTTTTATTGAATGACTTTGTCACTTATGAATACAGCCGTATTTTTTTTTCTCATTTGACTTATTGAGCCAATGACTTACATTAATAGGCTACGTAACGTTTAGCCATCTTTTCGTTAATGGGAGGAAAGTGCTGTTGGGTTCAAGTGCTGCTGGTTTTTGTTTGCTGATATTCTAATGGATACTTTGTACCAATAGTCATGAATTTGGTCGGGTTTCCATATTGCTGTGTTTTAGTTTACCTTTTTTTATAGGTTGGTATTCAAATAGGGTTGTTTAAAAAGTATTTTGGAAATGTTTCTTTCTTTTTGGATACTCCGGAAAAAATTTTGTTTGCATTGTGTTTTCCTTAAAGGGTCGAGTGGTTTCAAATTCCTAAGTTCTCTGTACCTGGTGGATATTGGCCGTTGGTCTTTAACTTTTTTCATAATTTTTATAATGATACATATTTTAGATACTAAGATGAACAGCTATGTACTCATGACCCAGATTAAGAAATAGAATGTTACTGTACTTTAGAAACTTCATGTATGTCTCTTTAATTTTATTCCACTCCCCCCCCCTTAAGTTAACAATTTCTTAAATGTTGTGTTAATCATCCATCTCCTTGGTTTCTTTATGGTTTCAACACGTTTTTGTCTCCTTAAGCTAAGTATTGCTCAGTTTTTGCCTGCTGTTGTAGTTTATATACATGGAATGAAACCAAATACATTCTTCTAGGATGTGCATTTTTCCTGTAAGTTCTTAGATGCCATCTGTATTGATGTGTGTGGCGGTAGTCCGTTCATTTTCATACATGGCCCAATTTGCTAATCCATTTTGCGCTTGATAGATACTTGGATGATTTCCAGTTTTTTTCCTGCTTTGAACATTCTTGTACATCTCACTCAATGAATGTTTTTAAGTTTTTAAAAAAAAATTTTTTTTAATGTTTATTTTTGAGAGAGGGAGAGAGGGACAGAGCATGAATGGGGGAGGGTCAGAGAGAGAGAAGGAGACACAGAATCCCAAGCCGGCCGCAGGGTCTGAGCTGTCAGCACAGAGCCCGATGCGGGGCTCGAACTCACGAGCCGTGAGATCATGACCTGAGCCAAAGTCAGATGCCAAACAGACTGAGCCACCCAGGCGCCCCAAGAGTTTTAATAGTGTATGTAGCTGGCCATGCAGTTGTGTTTGTGGTTGTATATCAAAAATGTCAAGAGTGTTTTATAAGAGCACTTTAAATTTTTTTCCAGTGACATGGAGTGAAATTGTATCTTATTGTGCTTTTGATAAGAACAAATGAAGTTAAAACTTTTTTTTTTTTACCGTATGTTTGTTCGCCACTTGGATTTCCTCATCTGTTTTTATCTCTCACACATTTTCCTTCCGAGTTGTCTAATTTTTTTCTTACTTTTTTTTCTAATTATGATACTATTCCTCTATCAGTTTCTGCTTTTGCAAACACGTTCTGCCTTTCTTACTATTGTTGGAGGTCAAGAACATGTGACCCCAGCTGACCCAGGAGCTGGACCCTGACATTCAGAGGCTGCTCACCTCATCCACTGTCCTTGGAATGAATGCTGCATCCGCCTTTTCCACACCAGGAGCTGTTCCAAGGTCATAGCCTTAAGGGAGTAAGGTGTTTTGGGGACCATCTGGACGGAATATATGACTGGGTCCCACCAAGGCCTGTATGCAAACCTTTAGGATTGTAGCAGTGGGTGCAGAGCCCTCCTGGCCTTGAAGTTCCCTTCTTGTTAAACCTGCCACCTCCAACCTGCAGGTGACTGTCTCCTCAGTCTCTCCCTGCCGCATGTGTACGAGGGCCAGTTTGGAAACCAACACTTAGATAGAACACCTTATTTTTAATGCAGTTGATTTTATATGTCTTTTCATTGTGGTTTGCTCCTTTTTTATATCTTAAACCATATTCTACCCAGAGACCTATGTAAGTTTAAAATATTTTACTTTTGTTTTAACATATTTAAGCCACTTAGAGGTGTTTTTAAGTAAGTTACATGATTAGCACACATTTCCTTTCTCCCTCCCTTTCTTCTTTGTTTTTTCTTTCTCTTTCTTTCTTTCTTTCTTTCCTTCTTTCTTTTTCTTTCTTTCTCTTTCTTTCTTTCTTTCTTTCTTTCTTTTCTTCTTTCTTTCTTTCTTTCTTTCTTTCTTTCTTTCTTTCTTTCCTTTTCTTTTCTTTCCTTTTTTCTTTCTTTCGGAAAGGATCCATTTTCTAATCTTTTTAAAAAATTTCTGTTAATGTTTATTAATTTTTGAGAGAGACAGAAACAGAATGCGAGTGGGTTGGGGCAAAGAGAGGGGGAGGCACAGAATCCGAAGCAGGCTCCAGGCTCCGAGCTGTCAGCACAGAGCCTGACACGGGGCTCCAACTCACGAGCTGTGAGATCACGACCTGAGCCGAAGTCGGACGCCCAACCGACCATTTTCTAATCTTTAAATAGATATCTAATTTTCCCAGGGCCATTAGGACATCAATCATTTTCCCATTGGTCAGAAATGCTTATTGTGCAACATGGGAAGCTTCCACATATGTGAGAGTCTCTGTATGTGTCAAAATTCTCTCCTGTTGTTTATTTGCTATTCTGTGCTATTTGTCCACCTTGGTGTTTTTAGCATATTGTCTTAATTATTGTAGCTTTAAAATCCATCTTGATTGTTAATAGGGCAAGTCTTCCTCTTTGTTCTTCTGCAAAATGTCTTAGTTATTCTGGCTCTTTGGTTTTCCTTGTAAATTTTATAGTACCTGGGGGTAGGGGCGGGGCTTTGGGATTTTGGTTAGAATTGTATCAACTCCATTAGACAGTTTGGGGTATTGACATCTTGATGGCATCGGTTTTTCTTATCCAGAAACAAAATACGCATCACTGTTTATTCAGTTCTTCTTTAATGACTTTCATTAAAGTTTTATACAGTTTTCTCTGAAAATTAACATTTTAATGGTATTTTTCTAAGTATATTATACTTTTGATGCTTTTGCAAATGTTTTAAAATTACATTTCAATTACATAAAATTACGTGCAATTGTTCACTGCATATAAAATGTGACATTGTTTTCTTGCTAACCAGTCTTGCTAAAATCTCTCATCTCTTTTAATAACGTGTTTGGGTTTTTCAAATGTGCCTCTCCGATCATCTGCAAAAGCATCAGCAGTGTGTCCTCTTTTCTGACCATTACCCACTTTGTTTCTTTCTTATGACATTGACTAGGACTTTGGATAAATACAGAGGAAAGGAGTTGATGGCGGTTACGCCTTGTTCCTAATCTGAGAGGGAATGCTTTGGACGTTTCAACATAAAAGAATATATTTGTTCTATTTTGTTTTTTAACATACGGTGTTTTAGTTTGCTCGGGCTGCCATAACAAAATACCTACCATCCATTGGGCGGCTTAAACAACAGAAATTTATCTTGTCCCGGGTCGGAAGCCTGAGATCAAGGTGCCAGCAAGTTTGCTTCTGCCGAGGGCTCTCGCCTCGGTTTACGGAGGGTTGCCTTCTCCCTGGGCTCACACGGCCCTTCCCTGTGCTCCGCAACCTTGGTGTCTCCTTTTGTGTCCAAATTTCCTGTTACAAAGACACCGATCAGATCGGACGTAGCTTACCCTAACAGCCTCACTTGGATTCGATCACCCCTTTAAAGGCCCTTTCTTCAAATATTCACATTCTGCGGTACCGGGATTAGGACTTCAGTGTGAATTTGGGGGCACACCATCCAGCCGACAGCATGTGGTTTCTTTCTTTTATTCTTCTTTATCAAAAAAAAAAAAGTAAATACCATGAATATATGTTTAATTTCAGAAATGCTTTTCCTGCATCTGTTGAAGTGGTCTATATTTTCTTTTTTAAAAAATACATTGTTAATTTCACTAGTAATTTCTAATTTTCGTATTTTCTTTTTTTAAAGTTAGCTCTATGTCTATTCCACATTTTGATATGTAGTATTTGAATTATATTTTGCACCTAAATATTTTTCTAAGTTTTATATTAATTTCTGCAAGTCATTATTTATTTAGAAACATTTCTTAATTTCAGATAGATATGTGTGCGCATATATGTATATCTATATTTTTTCATTACCCTTTTAAAAATTGTTTTCTAGTTTAATTGTTTGGTGATTGGAGAACACATTGTTTCCAATGCTACACATTTTCACTGAGATTTGTCTGGGGTATAAAGTAGTCTATCATTGAAAATTGTGTGTGAAAAAAATGTGTGGCATCTAATTTTCTATGTCTATTGATTAATCTTGTCAACATTGCTGTTCAGATTGTCTACTTAAAGTTCTGTTTGTTTTTTGGTTTGCTTCATCTGTTGTTTATTGAGAAACTGATGTTAAAATCTCCCATGACGATGGTGAATTTTTTAGTCTCTCGTAGCGGAGCTGTTAATTTTTACTTTATATATTTTGAGTCTCTGTCATCAGGTAAAGTTTACTTTGACTTGCTAAATAAAATATTATTTATTTTAGATATTATTTATATTTATTTATATAATTTATATTAATAATATAATAATATACTATTATTTATATTATATATTTACACTTAAATGTGTAGAGATTTATTTTAGATATATTAATCTATAAAGTCAGGAGGACAAAAAATGAAGTAAAATTACCTTTAACTATTTTCCATAAAAGTATATGAAAACTAGGTTTCCCCTTTTAAATCTTAGTCAAATTAGAATCCTATTTTCAAAACTGTAACTTCATATATAGCTTTCAAAGATTCAAATCCATAATGATACTAAAATGGGATGAAGTGTACTATGTAAAATTACAATATATCAACATATCAAACGAAAGTCATCAGCATTAAAATGATAAATTAACAAAACCATTACTGCCATTTTGACATTAGCACAAATCTCTATGACAGAAACACAAGACAAAACAAAACAAAAAAACCAAACCAAAAAAAAAACCAAAACAAACAAACCCCAATGAGGCTTATATAATTGTTTTAAAGAGGTGAACACACACATAATAGAAACACAAAATTCTGCTGCCCACTTAAAAAAAAAATTTATAATCTCTTTTTCCAACTGTTTTAGGACACTTATAAAAAAATGCATTACGAACTGAAGAACAAGGAAAATCCCAATTAATTATCAAATCCAGAAATTATACGGTGGTGCCATCATGCAGATCTTACCACCATGTGCAAAGTATAGCAAAATCTAGGGAAATCTGAAGATCTAACATGTATTTTCTATGAATTACGATAAAGGGGCTAAAACTAGGACATGTGAGCTATGCACTCACACATAATATTTTGTCCAATATATAATTAAACATTCAATGACACAATATTAAGAACATGTGGTCATGTCCAAATGGAAGAGCAAACCTTCTAGAATGAAGTCAACGTTGTATTTCTATGATTCTGCCTATTTACTTATAGCCTCTAGTGTTCAGGCACAAATAGGAGGGCTTATCCATCACTGCTTTTAGGCTTTTGGCCACATACTTATATACATTGGTCTTGCTTTATCCTCTGTGTCATTTCAGTCTAACTTGTGTTGAACAGTAGCCAGGTGTGATTTGGGACTGTGGAGGTGAGGTGGCTGTGACCACAGTCGTTCTCCTCGGGATCCCAAGTTGGGATAACTGGGGTAAACCCTGGGAGTAGCTGAGAGTCCGCAAAGGACCCCAACCCCTCTTCAGCAAAACCACCACCTAAATCCAAAATAAGTTAGCCAAAATATGTATGGCCACAGTTGAACGTTTGTTTGAAGCCAAAATCGTTTCTTTTCGTGTCTTCAATCAGCCAAAGAATTTCATGTACGGCTTTATGATTTCAGATTTTTAGATTTAAATCTCTTGCTCACAACACCCTCTGTGACACTTGGACATCAGCTGTGTTGGCTCTGTCTGTGTTTACAGAGCAGATATGTCACGTTCTCTTTGATTTAGCACAGCTGTGTGGCAGCAAACTCTTGCAGAGCCAAAGTAAGGAAGGAAAACTACCCATAAAACTAGAGAACAAGAAAAATATTAAAGTTACAGAATTTTCTGTGGGTTGCTCGTGGAGTGAGAGATCATCTAGTTACAGAGATAATGAGGGAAAAGTTGCTTTTCCAAGAAAGACCCACTTATCTGTACAGCATGAAAGCTAGAAAATCTGTTGCCTTATGCTTAGAAAAATGAAAACAGGCATAATTCAACAGAGAACATCTGAAACTGAAAAAGGCTTTGCGAGTCTACCATTTAAAAAATGTTTTATTGAACATACGTACATATATAGAAACGTATGTATTTATTGTAAGTGTCTGCATCATCAGATTTTCACAAAATGAACACAGGCACGCATCTGGCACCCAGATGGAGATCTAGAATATTGCCAGCATGTGCTTCCTTCCAGGAGATACCCTCTACCTCCCAAGTGTAACACTCTCCTGGTTTCTAACAGTACAGATTAGCGTTGGCTGTGTTTCTACCCGCTGAACTGAACCACACGTACGTTATGCAAACGTACCTGGAGTCTGTTTCCCAACATTTGTTGGTAAGAATTATTAGTGTGATGCATACCATTGTAGACCCTCTGTTTTCATTGTTGTGTAATATTTCGCTATGTCAACATATAACAATTAGTAACAGGTGATTGGCATTTGGGTAGATACTCTCCTGTTCAATTTCCTGGAAGAGAACTTGCTTTTATCGTTTTTTGCTTGAAATCTCTTCCTCCTTGGGAGTCAGCTTGGCCCCCTTCTTGTGGCCCAGGGGCAGTGCTGGAGGGACCCACACCGCTGTGGGTAGCGTGTGCCGTCCTCCAGCACCTTGCAAGATCTTCACCAGGGGCTCCGTGCTCACCAGTTGGCTGCTGGATGCACTGTAAATAACAGGAACAACCTTTGTTTTGTGCACAACACTGGGAGCCCCAGGAGAAGTCCCCACGTCCAGCCTCCAGGCGCGGGACTTCTTTCTGCACCCCCTCCCCAAAGCGCGGACTGTGTGTATGCTGGGGGGGGGGGTCCCAGCGCATACCTCTGCTTCCTGTGGTGGGGCTTTCTCTAGCCACCGGTCTTGTGGCATTTCTGCCACTCGTCCCCAGAGATGCCCATTGCTCTCGTGCTGGCTGCCGAAGTGTATCTGTTGCATCTTGGGTGAGTTTTGGTACTATGCGTCCTTAAGGAATTTGTTAGTTTCATCTAAATTATTGAATTTATTGGCGTAAAATTGCAGAAAATATTCCATCATTATCCTTTTAATATCTTTAAAATATTCCATCGTTATCCTTTCAATATCTTTAGTGTCTGTAGCGACAACACTTCTCTCATTCCTGAAATTGGTAACATGTGTCTTCTCATTTTTACTTCTGATCAGTCTGTTTAGATACTCATCAACTTTACTGATCTCCAAGAGCCAGCTTTTGGTTTTACATTGTTTATCGCAGGTAACATGCTTCTCTCTGTGTCAGCTTTGATATTAATATAGTCATCCTTTCTTTCGATTAGTGTTAAAATGACATACTTCTCATTGCAACTTTCACCCATTTGTGTCTTTATATTTAGTGTTGCTTGTAAACAGTATATCACTGCATCTTGATTTTATGTATTTATTTTGACAGAGAGAGAGCGCGTGTGTGGGGGCGGGGAGGGGCAGAGAGAGAGGGAGAGAGAATCCCAAGCGGGCTCTGCACTGTCAGCTTGGAGCCAGATGTGGGTCTTGACCCACAATTCATCAGATCACGACCTGAGCTGAAGTCAGACACTTAAACTGAGCCACCCAGGTGCCTGGCCTCTTGATTTTTTAAAATTATTTTTTAAATAACATGACATATAACATTATTATATTATTATATTATTATATTATATTATATTATAACATTATATTAACTTCAGGTGTACAATATGATGTTTGTTACATAGAAAACAAAATGATCACCACAATAATTCTAGTCGACATCCATCACCATACAGAGTTACAGTTTTTTTCTTGTGATGAGAATTTTTAAGATCTACTCTCTTCACAGCTTTTAAATATACAATATAGTATCATTAAGTAGATCTTGATTTTTAATCCAATCTGACAATCTCTGGCTTTTAATGGGGTATTGAGCTCATTTGCATATAATGTGATTATTGATATGATTAGGTGCAAAACTATCATCTTGCTTTTTTTGGTCTCATCTGCTTTTGTTACCCCCTTTTTCCTTTTCCTTTTCTTTTTTTTTGCTTTCTTTTGGATCAGTCAAATACATTTTATGATTCCCTTTTATCTGAGTTGATTGGTTACTTATAACTTTTCGCTCTATATTGTTGATTGCTTTAGGGTTCTAATATACCTCCTTAATATCACAGTCTATCTTTTTTTCAAGTTTTTATTTAAATTCCAGTTAGTTAACATACAGTGTAATATTAGTTTCAGGTGTAGAATTTCGTGATTCCACACTTACATACATCACAATAAAATGCTTCTGCGCAGCAAAAGAAACAATCAATAAAACCAAAAGGCAATCTGCATCATGGGAGAAGATATGTGCAAATGACATATCTGATAAAGGGTTAGTATCCAAAATCTATGAAGAACTTATACAACTGGACCCCCCAAAATCAAATAATCTAGTTAAAAAAATGGGCAGAAGACATAAATAGACATTTTTCCAAAGAACACATATAGATGGCCAACAGGCACATGGTAAGAGGCTCCACATCACTCCTCATCAGGGAAATACACATCAAAACCACAAGGAGATACCACCTCACGCCAGTCAGAATGGCTAACGTTAACAACACTAAAGAAACAATAGGTATTGGCGAGATGCCAATCTCCAAAGGGGAACCCTCTTACACTGTTGGTGGGAATGCAAACTGGTGCAGCCACTCTGGGAAAATCTTATGGAGGGTCCTCAAAAAACTTAAAAATAGAACTATCCTATAATTCAGCAATTTCACTACTAGGTATTTACCCAAAGGGTACGAAAGTACTAATTCGAAGGGGTACAGGCACCCCAATGTTGATAGCAGGACTATCAACAATAGCCAAATTATGGAAAGAGCCCAAATGCCCATCGACTGATGAATGGCTAAAGAAGATAAGATACACACACACACACACACACACACAATGGAATTAGCCGTAAAAAGAATGAAATCTCGCCATTTGCAATGACGTGGATAGAGCTAGAGTGTATTATGCTAAGCAAAATAAGTCAATCAGAGAAAGACAAATACCATATGCTTTCACTTACATGTGGATTTCCCAGTCTACTTTCAAGTGACATTCTATCACTTCACATATTGTATAAAAAGCTCACAGGAATTTACTTCCATTTCCCTCTCCTGGCTTTTCTGTTATCAGTGCCACACATCTTACTTGAGCATGTTATATATACAATATTAAGCAACATATAAATAATATGTTGTTATTTTTGTTTCTGCAATCAATTTAACTTTATAGAGATTTAAATAATGGAAAAACATTCTCATATAATTACTCAGGTAGTGACCATCTCTGGTGCTCTTACTTCCTTTGGGCTGGCTCTCGTTTTCAATCAGAAGAACTTACTTTAACCCTTGCAACACAGACCTGCTTGTGATGAAATCCTTTAGCTTTTGTATATCTGAAGTAGACCTTACCTTATCTCCATTTTTGAAACATTTTGTTGGGCATTGAATTATTCTGTGTTGATAGTGTTTTCTCCCCTTTAATTACTTTATTTTTTAATTTTATGTTTTTTTTAAAGTAGACTATACTTTTTGTCTTTATTTTATCTTGAGAGAGAGACAGAGTTGCGAGCAGGGGAGGGGCAGAGAGAGGGAGACACGGAATCCGAAGCGGGCTCCAGGCTCTGCGCTGTCAGCCCAGAACCCGACGTGGGGCTCGAACCCACAGACCGTGAGATCGTGACCTGAACTGAAGTCGGACACTTAACCCCTGAGCCACCCAGGCGCCCCTCCCTTTAATTGCTTTAAATATAATGCTCCCCTCTCTTCTCCCTTGCATTCTTTCCATATTGGTTGCATACCATTGTTGTAACATACCATACCATAAAGTCCGGACTTCAGGCAACACAAACCCCTTATTTTCCAGTTCGGTCAGTCATCAGTCCTGGGTGGGTTTCACGGAGCTGAAATCAAGGTGTCGGCGGATGGTGTTACTTTCTGCAGGCCCCAGGACAGAGTTTCCTGCCCTTTTGGCTCTTTGTAGAATGAACTTCTTTTTGGCAGTGGGTGGCATCAGGCTTACTGTTTTCTTGCTGGCTCTGAACTCAGAGCTGTTCTCTGAGCTTCCAGAAGTCGCTGCCCTCCTTGGTTTGTGAGCAACTTCCTCCACCTTCACAGCTAGCTCGGGTCCCATCCCGAGTTACAGCAAGGAAGATTTCTTTGGTTGTAACACGTGATTCGATTGGGCCCGCCCGGATAAACCAAGGTTCTCTCTCCATCTCCAGGTCCTAACCTTAATCACGTCGGCACAGCCTCTTTTGTCGAGGTAAAGGGATATGCTCATAGGTTTAGGAGTTAAGGGTACGGAAATCTTTGGGGCGCTATTATTCTTCAGACCGGTTCCAGTGAGAAATGTTTGTCATTTTTCTCTTTGTTCCTCTGTGTATAGTGTGTGTGTGTGTGTGTGTGTGTGTGTGTGTGTGTGTGTTTTGCTGTTGTCGTTGTTCTTCTAGCTTCTTTTTTTTTCTTGGTGGTTGTTGTTCTGGCTTCTTTTAAGGTTTTTCTCTGTATCACTGGTTCTCAGCAATTTGATTAGGGTTTCTTCATGTTTCTTGTGCTTGGAGTTTATCGAGTTTCTTGGGTCTTTACAGCTTTCATCACATTTGGAAAAATCAGTTCATATCATTTTCTTGTTTCCTCTGTCCTTTCCCTCAATATATATTGTAATGTTTGGGGGCCGCAGAACTCACTGAAGGTGTTTTCATTTTTTGATGTTTTCTGTCTGTATTTCCCTTTGGATAGTTTCTGTTGCTATGTCTTAGACTTCACTGATCTTTTTTCCTTTTTTTTTTTTTTTTCTGGCAATATCTAATCTTCCATTAAACTCATTCAGGGTTTTTTTTTTGTTTTTTTTTTTTTTCATCTAGGTCATCAGACTTTTCATCTCTAGAGATTCGAACGGGATCTTTTTACCTTTTTTGCACACCTGGAATTCAGTTTTAATAACTTTGATCTCCTTGTCTGCTATTTCTAATATCTTTATCAGTTCTGTGTCAGTTGTGATTAATTTTCTTCCTCATCTGAGTCATATTTTCCTGTTTGTTTGTTTGTTTTTGCAATGCCTGGCAATCTTAGAATTGATGTGAGCCATTCTGAATTTTACCTTGTTGGGTACTGGCCGTTTTTGAATTTCTGTAAATATTCCTAAGCTCTGTCCTGGGACAGTTACCTGACTTACAAACAGGTAACTTACGTTAATTACTTACAAACAGGTAACTTACGTTAATAACTTACGTCTTATTTCTATGATTTGGTAGGTGGGACTAGGACGGGAGCAGCATGTAGTCTGGGGCTAATTGTTCCCTACCACCAAGATGAGAACCTTCTGTGAATTCTGCTTATTGCTCTGTGAAATAGGAGCTTTTCTAGTCTGGCCGGTGGGAGATCTTCTCAGCTTTGGGTGGGAGAGCCTGGTTCCCCTCCAATCCTCTCTGATGGCTCTTCCCTGGCTTCTGGTAGTTTCCTCACATGCCATGGGATGATCTCTGCTGAACAGATAGATGGCGGGATCTTTGTAAGATATGCATGTTCTCTCTGTGCAGCTCTCTGTCCGTGACTCTGTTCTGCAAATTCTAGTTGCCTCGATCTCGCAAGAATATCCGGTCCATCCCCTCAATTTAGGGAGCCTGCTGGGCTCTGCTTGGATTCCCTCCTGTACCACATATTGGAAACGTTCTCTCTTTGTTTTTATTTATTTTGAGAGAGACAGAAAAAAACGCGAGCAGGGGAAGGGCAGAGAGAGAGGGAGAGACAGAATCCCAAGCAGGTTCGCACTGCCAGCGCAGAGCCCGATGCGGGGCTCAAACCCATGAAGCCGTGAGATCACGACTGGAGCCGAAACCAAGGGTTGGATGCTGAACTGACTGAGCCCCCCAGGCGCCCCTGGAAACTTTCTCCAGGTTGTAGACTAGGGCCGTTGTGGGGCTCAACTGATTTGTTTTCCCTCTTTGAAGGATCACTGTTTCTGTCACCTGCAATGTGTCTTTGAAACTGTTGTCTTACTTATCTGTGTATTTATTTTTAATTTTCAGTTGTTTCACAAAGCAGTGTACATCTGGTACGTTTACCCCGTCGTTCTCAGAGTCAGAAGTAATCCTACGAATTTCTAAAATAACCATCGTCCACACCTTTCATTTATAGAGATCTTTGATCTATTCCCCACGGGCGTATCTGTGCGTTCATCCATCTATCTTTATGAAATGGGATAAAACTTTATGCTTTAGTTTTTAATTTTTATGCTTTTAAGTTTTATTTATTTAAGTAATCTCTACACCCAACGTGAGGCTTGACCCCACGACCCTGAGATCAAGAGTCACATGCTCTTCTGGCTAAGGCAGCAAGGCACCCCGAAACTTTATGTTTTAAATGGAATGAAAGCACAGGTAAGTGTAAGCATAACGTAAGTATCGAGGTGAGATTGACTTAAGTAGTCAAACTGTTAGGGGTCGCATTATTTCAACGATGGACAGAGTGTCACGGATCTTTCAGGAATTCTAATGAAGGAAGTCCACAGGAGGGTTTCCTATCACAGAAATAACATCTCTTTCAGCATCATGGTTGTAACTCACATTGTTGTCTTTATTGGAATATCTCAGGTCCTAGCTAGCATTGACATCTTCTTCCCAGTAAATACACACGTTTCAGAGGAGTATAGAGTATATGTGGAAATATGCTCTGAGTTGCTCTAAATATCATACGAGGAAAATTATCTAGGTTCTTCTTACATTCTGTGAGCATGAGAATGTTTTTTCCTCTCAATTCTTCCATTCCACATTAAATTGTCCCTCAGTCCTGATCCACAAATTGCTATTATCAATTGACACAATTACTGACACGAAGTCTTTTTTTTTTTATTTTTATTTATTTTGAGACAGAGAGAGAGAGTGGGGGAGGGGAAGAGCGAGAGAAGGAGAGAGAGAGAGAGAGAGAGAGAGAGAGAGAGAGAGAGTGAATCCCAAGCAGGTTCCACACTGTCGGCACAGCACTGGATACGGGGCTCGAACTTACGAACTGTGAGATCGTGACCTGAGCCGAAACCACGAGTCAGATGCTTAACCGACTTGAGCCACCCTGGCGCCCCATCTCATTTTTTAACCTTTGATGAACTTCTGGTTTCAAAAAGATGATGTAAAGTTGGTATCGTCTGTCTATTTTTGTATTCGTAAAAACTAGGACAATAAGAAATAGAAAGATAGCCTCAGTCTTTGATGGAACTAAGATACACCTGAAAACTTGCACCGTAAATAGGCTAAACAACTCTAGTACGACAGAGGTGTGGGACGCTTCAGAGAGAGTGCTCACGAAAAGCCAAATCAGGGTACTTCCCTATGTGTGTGCCAGGACTTTGGTACGAAACTAACAATCCCTCGTTTGTCACAGCGGGTGCTGGGTGCCTGATCTGGCTGCAGGATCATCCCTAGATTTCCATTGGTTCCAAATCTGAAATGCTTGAGCATTTATGCAGGAAACTGTGTGTTCATGAGGCAATTTTAAAAAGAGAGGCTCACAGTGGGAGTCACAGATGCCCATCTTGGTGGTCTGGGAAGAAGTTAAGGCCACAGATTTGCATTCCCATCCACAAAACGCGGTTTCATGAGAACTCCTCAAGGTCAGGAACATGATGGCCTTTTCAATCCAGCTGCCTGCTTTTAGCCAGGCCAGGAAGAATTGATCTCATTCACTTGTGAGCAATTAATTAAAAGGACCCCAAACAGATCTTTCACAAAATGCTACCAGTGAAACAAAAACTACCACAACAGATGATTGAAGGAATGGGAGAAAATTACAAATAAAAAAGATTTATGTGACGTTGGTAGACATGAAAACTGTCATCAAATCTACCTCCCCAAATTAAAAAAAAAATTAGCGAGGCAATTGTCTCCGTAAGCACAGAGACAAAAGGGATGAGGAACAGAGGACAAGACAACAGAAAAGGATAAAATGTAAGTTAGATAAATGTAGGAAATATAAATAAGAAAAAGACAATCTAATTAAAAATGGGCAAGGGCACCTGGGTGGCTTAGTCGGTTAAACGTCCGACTTTGGCTCAGGTCATGATCTCAGGGTTTGTGAGTTTGAGCCCCGCCTTGGGCTCTGTGCTGACAGCTCAGAGCCTGGAGCCTGCTTCGGATTCTGCGTCTCCCTCTCTCTCTCTCCCTTCCCCCCCACCTCAAAAATAAATAAACATTAAAATCTTTTTTTAAAAAAATTGGGCAAGTGATTTCAACAGGCACTTTAAAAAACCAGGATATCCAAAGGGCTAATACTCATATGTAAAGAGATCCATGAAAAGGAAATTGAAAACAAATTGAATAACCGAAATGAAAAAAAGGGCAATAATACCAGTGTCGTTGAGGACATATAGAGCAAGACAGATTTCTCTCCAGTGCTGATGGGAACGTCCACTGACAAACTTTTTTTTGAAACACGCTGGGCATTACATAAAATTGAAGCTATGTCTAGTCCGATAGCTAATAAAGCTATTTACCAACAGTTTTAGTTTTTCCTTCTTTTGGACACTTGATGGAATTCTTTGTTTCCACCTCTCTTTAAGTTAGGTCTCATCATGTAATTTGCTTTTGCCAATGAACTGTGACCAAGAGCAAAATGTGTCACTCCTTTTTGTGTGAACGCCTTAAGGTCGAATGCAATAATTTGCCATATTCCATTTTCCTTGCTACAGCAGTCATTTCTTACGTGACGGAAACTCTAGCCTTCTACGTTGCTGAGTGAGATCCTCAGCTCCCCAAGATAGACACAGGGAGATGCAGAGTGGGTGAGAAATAAACCTTGGCTGTTTAAACCACGGAGATTTGGGGATCGTTTGTTACTAGAGCCTAGCCTAGTTCATCCCTGACTGATACATAAACTCCATTCTCCTCCCAGTTACATTCCCTGGAATACCAAACTATTTTTGTGACAGGTACCCCTTGGCAGTCTGATAAAGCCTAGGGATCCTTTTTCACAGTAACTCAAAAAAATTTTAAATACATAGTACACATAGAATTTACAAAGGAAAACAATTGTGTCAGAAAACCACTGTCAAATATTAAAACAACAGATTTGTGCTATAGTAAAAATTGTCCATCCTTGTTAATAGATTAAATAACAGCAGCTAGTAGGTTTAGTAACTACCATGATTTCAAAATAGTGATGAACACAAATGAACACATATGTCTAGAGGCCTGCAACTATAACATGGCATAAAATATCTGTTATTTGTATTACGACAAAGTTATCTGTGACCAAGTTACAGGTATAGGCCTTGTTTTTCTTTTGTCTACATCTGTAATGGAAGAAAATGCCACATTTCAGATTGAAGTTAGTGAAAATAAAGATGCAATTTTTCCCCATTGAAGTTCATGGATTCTCTGAATTCTATCCATGGACCCAAGGGTTAAGGACATCTTTGTGGAGATACGCATTAGGGTTGAGGTAGAAGACCACATTTCACAAGATTGTTTGTCATTGTACAAAGTTAAGAAGATTACCCATCTCATTAAAAGATAAATAAGCAAAAAAAAGTACATTCGTACAATGGAATGTTATTTAGCAATAAAATTAACAGTCTTCAATTGTACATAGCTACATGAAATAATCTAAGCATACACGCTGTGTCATTCTGTCCAAAAGGGGCAAAGCTAAGTTATGGTTTTTAGGTTGCCAACATAGCTGCTAAAGTTATTCAGCAAAGCAAAGAATGATGACCGCAACAGTCAGTGTTTAGCTCTAAGGGGGAAGGATAATGTTGAAATTGCAAGGGTCATGTCTGGGGGCTCTGGGTTTCTGGAAATGTTCGATTTCTTAAGTGATGGTTATATAAATTTTAACTGAATAATAATTCATGAAGTTATACATTATTTCATTACCTTGAACCTTTAGGTATGAGTGTTGTATTTTATAATACTGCATAAAAGTATCACATTAAATAGAAACATGGCAAAGCTAATATTTAAGTGCAAGATTTGATGCCTCTGGAAAAATACCAAAATTGACAATCATTAGCTAATTACCATTAAAGAAGTGAGAGACAATGCACAAATATCCAAAGTTAGCAGTAATAATGGGGAAGTCAACACAGATACATGGGAAATAAATTAAAAGAATGATTGGAGACAATTACACTCATATCTAGTCAATAAATTTGAGAGCTTTGAAAGAAGATGATTGTCTAGGAAAATATAAATTACTACCACCAACCCTCATAGAAATAGAAATTTTGAGCAGGTTATTATTCTTTTAAACGTTTATTTATTTATTTTGGGGGGGCAGAGGGAGAGGGAGAGAGAAAATCTCAAGCAGGCTTCATGGTAATCATGGAGTCCAGTGTGGGGCTTGATCTCACGACCATGAGATCACGACCTGAGCTGAAATCAAGAGTCAGACAGTTAACCGATTAAGCCACTCAGGCACCCCTGAACAAGTTTATTATGATAGAAAAATTTTAAAAAGGGGCAAAAGGCTGCCTCCCTATAAGGTATGGGTGGTTTCAGAGAACTTTACTATACTTTTTAAAATTTTTTATTAAAAAAAATTTTTTTAAATCTTTATTTTTGAGAGAGAGAGACAGCATGTGAGCAGGGGAGGAGCAGAGAGAGAGGGAGACAGAATCGGAAGCAGGCTCCGGACTCCGAGCTGTCAGCACAGAGCCCGACGTGGGGCTCCAATTCACGAGCTGTGAGATCATGACCTGAGCCGAAGTCAGACACTCAACCGACTGAGCCGCCCAGGCGCCCCTACTATACTTTTAAGGAAGAAATCATTCCAATGATACTTCAATTATTTCATGAAACAAAAAAAGGAATTTCCAAATTATTTTTGTAAAGTAGATATACATTGTTTAAAAAGCCAGCCAACGATAGCTAAATAGAAGATAAACTACAGAACAAATTCAGTTACAAATTTAAATGTGAATGTCTTAAAGTAGCAACATTATTCTAGATATGTCTCCTAAGGCAAGGAAACCGAAAGCAAAAATAAACTATCGGGACTACATCAAAATAAAAAGCTTTTCCCCAGCAAAGGAAACCATCACAAAACAAAAAGACAACCTAAGGAAGAGCAGAAGATATCTGCAAATGATAGATCCAATAAGGAGTTAATATCCAATATCTATAAAGAACTCATACAACTTAACGCCAGAAAATGGGCAGAGGACTTGGATAGACACTAAAAAAATTTTTTTAATGTTTATTTTTGAGAGAGAGAGAGAGAGGGAGAGAGAGAGAGAGAGGCAGAGCGCAAGCAGGGGAGGGGCAGAGAGAGAGGAAGACACAGAATCCAAAGCAGGCTCCAGGCTCTGAGCTGTCAGCACAGGGCCCGACGCGGGGCTCGAACTCACGGACTGTGAGATCATGACCTGAGCCGAAGTCAGCAGCTCACCCGACTGAACCACCCAGGCGATGAAGATATGGCGAACAAGGAAGGCACACATGTACTGTTGGTGGGAATGTAAATTGGTAGAGCCACTGTGGAAAATAGTATGGGGGTTCCTCAAAAAATTAAAAATAGAAATACCACATGACCCAATAATTCCACGACTGGGTATTTACCCAAAGAAAATGAAAAAAAAAATGAATTCAAAAAGATACATGTACCCCTATGTTTATTGCAGCATTATTTACAATAGCCAAGCTAGAGGAATGGATAAGGAGGATGTGGTATATATACATATACGCAAGTGCACACACGCAGAGGAATATTATGCAGTCATAAGAACGATGGGATTGTGCTATTCGAGACAATGGGATTGTGCTATTCGAGACAACATGGATAGACCTAGAGGGTATTATGCTACGTGAGAGAAGTCAGACTAAGGCAAATACCATATGGTTTTACTCATAAGAGGAATCTGAAAAGAAATGAATAAACAAACGAAAAGCAGAATCAGACCTATAAATACCGAAAGCAGCCCGCTGGTTGCCAGGGGGGAGGAAGGTAGGGGATTTGGCAAAAATGGGTGAAGGGGAGTGGGAGGTCCAGGATTCTAGTTATGGAATGAATAAGTCACAGAGATGGAAGGCACAGTTTAAGGGTATAGTCAATGATTTATATAATATATAAGGAATACAGTCAATGAGTATATAATAGGTATATAATGATAGTGATATAATGTGAAAGATGGTAACTAGGCTTGTGGCCAGCATAGCATACTGTATAAACTTGTCAAATCACTGTGCTGTGCCCCTGAAATTAATGTAACATTGTGTGTCAACTACACACACACACACACACACACACACACACACACACACACACAGTCTTAAAAGTGTAGCCAGGGCATTTCCGTGGGCTTCCTACGCTTGATGCTTCAGGAGGTGCAGTGACTGATGAGCGGTAGCACCTGCCCTCAAGTAGCTTAAATCAAGAATCGGGGATCAAGGTAGGAACATGACTTTCCTCCTAGCAGGGTAAGATAAGGACTCTGGCAGATAAACCGAGGCTCCGGGGAAGACACGTGGTATGTCTGGTCTGGGTATACGAATAACTCGGACGAGCTGCTCTTTGACTTGAGCGGTAAAGAATTACGGCTAAGAGCCTCGTTTTGGCCTTGCTTTGCCCCAGCCCGAATTCCAGCTCCGGGACTCAATTATCATAAGCTGTTTAATCGGCTCATCTTTGCATCTGGGCTTCGGTCCGGGTGCCGGAAGAACCCAGGCTCACATTAGGTTATTCCCGTTGGAACTGCTTTCCTTGTGTAAGTGGCCACACTCCTCTGTAGCTCCCACCATCGAGCAACAGAGTTACCGTTTCCTTACACCCTGAATCTGGCCTGGCCTTGCGGCTTGCTCTGGCCAACACGATGTGGTTGCAGCACACGAGTTCCGTGCCTAGCCTCCAAGAGGATTTTCAGTTTCCGCCCTGTGTTCTGGGAGCCACGCACACAAGCCTGGACTGCCGCCATCCTGCTGGGGGATGACGGACCGCGTGGACGGAGGAGCCCCTCAGCCCAACCATCCCAGCCCGACCCCAGCCAGATAGGTCCGTCTAGGGAGCCAAGCCTGGCTCATGCCGAACTTCCAGACTTTCCACTCTTTTATGTGTGGGTAGCATCCGCATTTAACATTTATCCTCAGTTCTTCAAAGCGTCTAACCGTGTGTCAGGCAAGGAGCTGATGGGCTTACGTGAGCCGTTCTCGTTCAGACTGCGATCCACGTGAAAGCAGTTCAAACGTGAGTCAGAAAACCCAGCTACCGCTCTGCAGAACAGGAGGGTTTAGAGCCAGACATTGGGCGGCGAGGGCTTTAGCACCTCCCCATGAAGTGAGGCAGTAAAGCTGGGTCTCCGGGGTCCCATTGGATCTGATGTGCCCTGAGTCCCTGCCATGGTGAGTCACCTTCCAGGTCCACTTGGTGCTTAGAGTCAGTAGACTTTCTCCGCCATAACAGAAAACCACTCCTATCTCCAAATTTATGTTATTTTCTTCCGCCGTAGTTGTGCTACTTCGTCACACACCGGCAATTTACCCGTATTCAGAAAACAGAATTTTCGGGTAGGCAAAAATCATCATATTCCCGTGACTCAGATGTCGGAATGCCATCACGGTGAACAGTCCGTCCTTATTTTTAATCACACGAGTATCAAAACACAGGGCTGTCCATACATGTCGTCCTCGATTTCCAATCGATGTTTCTGTTTCGGCGTATGCTCGGATCCGTAAGTTGAAAGGGCTGTCGTGGATCCTATGGATGAACCACCCACGGTCTATGGTTTCTCCTCTAGGCTACGGTCCGCTGTCACTCTTGTCCACAGAGTTGTGGCGAATGGGACAGAACTCCCTCAACTTGGGAAATTAACCATCCGAAAAGCAGAGCAGCGCAAGGAGCTTCAGTGACGATGTTGTCCGCGCGCTGAAAAAGAAATCTGAATTTTTAATCTGCTTTGTTTTGGAGTCGTGTGCTAACTGCGGTTTCCTAAAGTCATGCCTGAAGAGGGACACCAAGAAACTCTACAGACCGTGCAAGGGTCTAGACCCCCCGCTGAATCTAATTAAAGGGAGGGTCTCCGGGGCCATCTCTAGATGCACAGCTAACAAAAGCGTGCAGAGAGAGCGTTTCGTGAGTGTATCTGTTTATTGACCTCATTAGAAAAGGGCAAGAGAACAAGCCACTTTTAAAACCTTGTCCCCGTCAGCTATAGACGATGAGACGTCCCCAGACCCTGCAGCACGTACTGAGAGCAATAAAAGGGAGATCTAGAGAAATAACCTCTTACTTCATTCCCAGACATGCGGAAGGAGTTCATTTTAACCACAGGGGAAGATTTAGAAGTCTGTGGGAAACCACGTGAGCACATCCCTGAGGAGAAACCGTCAGACACGAACATGCACAGGCGGACTTGTACACAGCCTCTCAGACCGCGGCAAGCGCTGTCCTCCCGTATCCTGCGGACCATGTGCCTTCTTCTATCAGTGTCTTCCTGACTCCAGAAAAATGGGACCCACCTGACATGTGCCAGGCCAGATACAGTTTTTAATGCCAGGAGTCACTCAGCAACTCTTGCCCGACTGTGAGGCCCTTGTGTGTCAGTTTGCGTTGACTGCATCGGGCACACAGGAAAAATAATCGTCGTTACCGCTTGCCACGGATCGGGCACGGTGCCCCATGATTTGCCTATAAGGCAGGCAGGCTGATTAGTTGGGCTGTTTTCCTTCTTAGGGTTTCCTTTCTTTGTTGGTGATCAAAGGACAGCCAGCTTTTGTGTTTCTCCGCCAAGGGGGGCGGGTTCTGCGGGACGGAAGGCAGATAATGTAGACAGGATTAGCTCCTTGTAACCATCAGGACGGGGAGCTGGTGCTTGGCATCCTGGATGGGGGGGTGAGAGAGTGATTATGAGGGCAGGACAAGGTGGAGAGAGAGTTCCATCCCGCTTCCCTGGTCCACACCACAGAAGAGGAGTTAAAGGTCCGAGATCCCTTAGCTGGACCCCACAAAAGTCCCTGGCAAGTGTGGACGGTTGGTCACCCTAGACGGGATGACCACGCCCTCAGCGAAGGTCAGGGTTTCCGTGGGAGAGCCTGCGATGTCCCAGAGCAGGAGGCGCGCTGCAAACTGATGGAACAGAAGTCCTCATAGACCCCAGACACAACCATCGGAAGGAAGTAGATGAGTGTCTCCGCAGAGCAGGGTTGTGAATCCAAGGCTCCTATGTGGGTAGAGAGAGGCTGGAAAGTACGACGAAAAAGACGGAAACCTTCGAACTCTGGAGTGAAAGAGGGATGAATGGACAGCTTTCCTGTGGTACAGCAGCCGCCCTCCCTGGAGGTGTACTTGGAGAGAAGGGGCAGGTATCTACAGGAAGGGACGGAGGGGGTCAGGCTAACCTGATGATTTCCTGTCAACGGCATAATTCGGGCCACCATGCCCGAGGGTCTTCGATGTTTCCCCCCCCCCCCCCCGAATTCCGGCAGCATCTGAACCCTCACTCACCACCCCTGTTTCCTTCCAAGTTTGCTCCAAAGAGGGTAGTTCTAGGTCTTACTTCCTGGCACCAATCAGAACTACTCTTCCTTGTTACGTTTTATGGATTGTAATCCGTTTTAGCGACGTTCCAAGGAGGATGTTGGAAATCTGCTAAAACTGAAATCCACCACACTGGACAATGACTGGTTAGTCCCTGGGGGCAGAAAGAGTTTCTGGCCACCATCCATACTTAGCCCAGAGCCCGTCCTGGGGAGCTCCAGGACCACCAGCAGAGGGGTGAATCGGACAGGACTGGGAACCCTGAGCTCCGAGAGAAGCCAGCCAAAGGGAAAGACGCAGGTTTGCATCAGCCCCTCTACGGACATCTGTCATGCTTCACAAAATGTTTCGTAAAGTAGAGCGCTGCTGTCCTCGGTCAGACAGCGAGATTCTTCATAAACAAGACTGCCACTTATAAATGCATTTCTTCTTCCTGAATGACCAGCTGAGATGGCCTTCCTGCCGGGCAGCCCTCGGGATCTGAGGGGGACCAACAGTTGTGTCAGGAGAGCTCTTCCTCCAATAATAAGCCACATTAATCACGTTATGTTTGCTTGAGAAAAATATGCCGAGACTCCCTGAACCGAATCACACAAAAACCCCTGCGGATCTCAGAACGGCAGCCCTTTTCTTCCCCCCTTTCCCTGAATTCTCTCTCAAACCCAAGCAATTCCTCCATGCATGTGTATAACAGTCTAGGGATACAAAAGTAAGAATACATAACCCAAACCCACCTGGACCAAACACCCCCCACCCCCCAACATGCCCTCTGAGTTCCCGTCGTTGTGGTCACAGCTCCAAGACGTCCTTCTCACGTCGCAGGTGGTTGTTTGCTTGGCTTTGTCGCGCACAACGACCTGTGGGTTCCTCCAGGGCGAGGGCAGGGCGGCAATGTTTAATAACCACCGTGGAGATACGCAGTTTTCTACATTATCTCATTTAACGTAACGCGTTCAAGTGCCCCAAGAGGTCGGCGTTAACCTACAACCGTTCTGTTCTCCAGTTCAAAGTCACGAAGGAGGTGGGGTAAGGCGTGCAGGTGCCTCCCCCCACGGCAAGACCCCACCGCGGTCCACAGGCCCAGAGCCCCAAGTTACGTCACCTTTACCCTCAGCGCCCAGCTCAGTGCTGGCCTCGGTTCGCAGGCTGACAGGGAGTTGAAGTGCTTTGTATTTGAGTTTCTAGAAGAAGTAGGTAGAGGGTGAGAAGGCAGGTGTTGAGGTAGGAGAGCCGACAGTGGAGGTGGTTCCAGGAGCTGCCACCGGGAGGGCGACGTGGAGTGGAGTGAAGGAAGGAATCGTGGGAAGGAGCGTCTCTATGTCTGGTTTTGGAGAATTGAGTTTGGAAACCATAGTCTGCATGAGTGTGTGGTTTTCTGTGGCATCCCTCTGCTGGGTCTAGACACTGAAATGGAGACAAGGGTTGTTTTGGGATACGTGACCCAAAGGCAGGGGCGAGGGAGT
This sequence comes from Lynx rufus, assembly GCF_022079265.1. Taxonomy (NCBI): domain Eukaryota; kingdom Metazoa; phylum Chordata; class Mammalia; order Carnivora; family Felidae; genus Lynx; species Lynx rufus. The sequence continues at coordinate 4,628,220 of NW_025814867.1, read as the reverse complement.
TACCGCCACATGTACGATTGTGTCCGAAGCAGTGGTGGCCGAGGTCTAACCTTGATACTGAGGCAAGTGACGGCAGAAAGGGCTTGAGAGACGGGGAGAGCTGGAAAAAAGATTCTTAGTGGAGTGTGTTTAAGAAACCCTAGAAGCCTTAGGGACTGAGTAATAGCGCTGAAAGGCTGAGGTGTCATTAGTCCAGGCCTAAAAGAAGAGGTCCAGACTGGGGCCAAGGGGACGTGGGGCTTAGGAGGAAGCGGAGGGGAGATCACTGGAGTGGGCTCATTCGAGGAACTGAGAAGCTGGATGCTCTCGTGTGCCGTCCGGGGGGACACGGAAGTCGCCCAGGGTGACGTCAGGACATGGAAGGTGACCTATTCGTCGACTGATGAAGAGGCTGACCGGAAGTTTATTCAGAACAGGAGGGATGGAGGTAAACTGCCTGAGTGCCTGCAAACAATGCGTCTGTTTCCATGTTTTGCATGTAAGTGGCCTTGGAGAGCAAGATGACGCCGGTCACACCTCTGAATTTAAGGCGAGAGGGGTATGAAATCGACAACGTGCCCTTGAGGGGGCTGAGCAGATACGGGAGCAGGTAAGAGGTGATAGAGGTTTGAACTACGGGGGTGGGAACAGAAAGGTGGAGGCGAGGACGAGCCTAAGAGACCCCAAGGAGAGAGGGTCTGTGCCTGATTGAATGCGGGGGGACGTACAGGGCACGATGGGTGTGTAAACAGAAAGGGAATGTCGGTCAGGGCAGGAAAGACAGATGAGCAGGTTGCCATGTCCTTCTGGGTTTGGTCAGGCTCAGAGAACCACTTCTCAGCATCACAGGAAGAAGGCCCTTCGTAGAGGAAATGGAACGTCGTGAATCTGGCGGGTGGCCTCGAAGGTCTGGAAACCGGGGCGGTAAGACGAGAAAGCCATCCCGTCCGGCTGAGGCACCAGCACGTATGGACCAGAGTGTGCTGGAAAGTTTGAGCAGCAAGGACAAACCGGCCTTGCAGATCTCTCTGCGTGTGCTTATCGTCACGCCTGACCACCATGACCCTCTCAGAGTCTGCACCATTGGACGGGGTGGGTCTGGAGCTTAGGCAAGAGATCTGCTCTAGCAAGACAGATGATAGGAATCTGCAAATTGCTCAAAGACAGATCACGAAAGGGAGAAGAAGAGGAAGCTGAGAATCGTGTCTACACAGGTGGGAGGAACCGTGTCACAGGGCGCAGCAGGGCCCCGGAGGGAGGGGGCGTCAGGAAGGAGTAGCATTCGGCACAGCCAGGCTCAGGGAGGTCTCCTGAGCTGAGGGTCCCGCAGGTCTGAGAGAAACAATCAGCCAGGCCCCACGTCTGCCTGGGGCTAACGGACTCCTCGGACCGGTCCGCTTTGGGGTCTGGGATTCTCAGCCGATTCCTTCTCGAAACCATTATGCGGCACCACCTTGCTGAGAAAAGGCTGCAGGGTGGGATATTGGGTTCAGACTCCCCGAATTTCACTATAAACCTCTGATTCTGATGAGAAGGCATTTGAAAACGTGGTCTGATCTTTTCCTTTCTACGAAGGCTGCCTGTTGCTGCTTGCTATGCTAAAACTCCTCATAAAAAAGTCTCGGAACCACATTTCTGAGTGTAGCTAAATTAAATACACACACACACGCACTAATCTGTATGTATATATATATACACACACACACATAAATGTAGAGAATATGATTTCTTCATACGCATAATATTCCTCTGCTTCTCTCTGCCATTAAGAACCTCTAGTTCTAAAATAAGAAAGCACTAAGTATCTATTTGAATGGTTTTCATAGACTTTGAAAATCTCATTTAGGGTAGATTTTAAAATGCACTCAATCATGTAATTGCATCCACAAGTTAACCTCTTTTTCCTGCTCGATTCCGATTTGAACTTTTGTGTTCCTATGTATGTTTGCCCATAATTTTTAGAAATCACATTTAGGGGCGCCTGGGTGGCTCAGTCGGTTAAGCGTCTGACTTCGGCTCAGGGCGTGATCTCGCGGTTCGTGAGTTCAAGCCCCGCGTCGGGCTCTGTGCGGACAGCTCGGAGCCTGGAGCCTGCTTCGGATTCTGTGTCGTCCTCTCTCTGCCCCTCCCCTGCTCATTCTCTGTCTCTCTGTCTCTCTCTCGAAAGTAAATAAACATTAAAAAAATTTTTTTAAAAATCACATTTAGTCTTTGCAATTCAGTTTCGCTAGCTGTTTAAAAATCTTACGAACAGAAAACACCCTGAAATAAAAACCAAGTCAGGCTTCTGGTGTTCTCCAAACTGTTCTTCTGGGCTTCATCTCGAGAAATGGCAGAGATGTGTGCCTAAACCTTGGAGTTTCCTACTCCAGAATTACACCTTTTGAAACATTATGCTCTCGCCTCCTCTGTCTTCTGCATCAGTACTCTCTTCTTTACTTCTGTGCAGGGAACTTCCTCTAACATGTGCCTAACACCTGACCTAGTGCTAGGGACCGAGCAAATTCTTACCGTGTGAGCTCCTCCGGGATAGGATGGCCCAACTCATTTGTCTCATGTATTCACATTGTTGGTCTATAGATCGTCTCACCTTCCTACTTTAATTTGAATTTAATTTTTTTTAAGTTTATTTTGAGAGAGAGAGAGAGAGAGAGAGAAAGCAAAAGCAGGGGAGGAACAGAGAGAGGGAGAGAGAGAATCCCAAGCAGGCTCTGCACACGGGGCTCAAACTCATGAACTGTGAGATCATGACCTGAGCCGAAATCAGGAGTTGGTGCTGCACCAACTGAGCCACCCAGGCGCCCCTCACCTTCCTACTGTAGTCAAGAGAGATTTGGAGTGAAAATATGCACTTTTTTCTTTATAAACATTTATTAGTTGGAAAAAATTTAGTATAAAAATATACCTATACACTGTTCAGAATTGAAAAATCTGACTTTTTGTTATATTTTCACATTTTCAAATATAAGACATAAAACATGACTAATAAAAGGAAAGTCCTCTTTGCACCCCCTTGGCCCTATGCCTCTACATGATGTGCCAATCATATACCAAATCCCTGTAATGAGTGATTTTGCTTCCTACTTTGAATTTAAAAAATGTATTTCATTAGCTTGTGTGTGTGTGTGTGTGTGTGTTGATGTGTTGCTTGGAGAAAGATTCTCAACAAACATCAGTTTTTCTCGGGGCACCTGGGTGGCTCAGTCGGTTAAGTGTCCGCCTTCGGCTCAGGTCACGATCTCACTGTTTCTGAGCTCGAGCCCCGCGTCGGGCTCTGTGCCGACAGCTCAGAGCCTGGAGCCTGCTTCGGATTCTGTGTCTCCCTCTCTCTCTGCCCCTCCCCTGCTGAGGCTCAGTCTCTCTGTCTCTGAAAAATAAATAAACATTGAAAAAACAAAACAAAACAAAAAAAAACCCACATCAGTTTCTTTCAAAAAAGACAATGGTCTAGTACGATGAGAGAAAGTCTAGCAGTAGAAACAACACGTGCTTCCTAAAAGCACTGCAGTCTCTCTCCTCGGGCAAGAAAGGAGAAAGACCAGGATATTTAAAGGCTTGATGCATAATTTATGTGCTGGCTATTTTTACAGGCTGGCGTAATGGCAAAGGAGATGGGCCGGCACGAGCGAAAATCAAACAAAAGTACAGCTTTGATTAATCTCACAATAAGTCCCCAAGAAAGAAGCCCCCTGAATTCGCTGGTTCCTCCCTCCACAACCACGGGAAGGTAGGGCTACGTAAAAGCCTTGCAGACTTGGTGAGAAAAAGAATCGCCATTCCCCCTTCGGGTGAGGTCACTGTAAACGTCTGCACGCTCTCTCACATCAGTGATCTGCAGTGTGGAGACGGGGCCCGTTGGAGCATGAATCTGGAGGGTTTTGCTGCAAAAGCTGAAGTGTGACCAGGGCCACGGACATATTAAGTGCACTGCCTCGTACAATTTCTTGGTGATGAATAAAAAAAAAAAAAAAAATCTTCGGCAAGGTTGAAAAAAACAGTCGACAAGTTTTGTTGCTCACGATGTTACGCACGAGTTACCGCCGGGCTCCGGAGCGAGAAGTAGCTGGTGGGTGCCTGCTGTGTGCCAGGCAGTGCTTTGGGCCCTGGGCATTTGGCAGCGAATGGGGTTTCTGGGATAAGCAAGTAAACACCTCTGTGAGTAGCATAATCCCGGGAAGCGATAGGGTCTGTGAAGATAGGAAAATCAAGCAGTGGGGTAGAGATTGCCTCGGCGGAGGAAGGGGCCTCAGCCAGGGAAGACAGAGAAGGCTGCGGGGACACCTGGCTGACGCCTGCGTGACGACGAGAAGAGAGGTGGGCAGGGAGTTAGTTACCTTGTGCGGGAGAAACCAAGCGCAAAGACCCTCAGACCACCCTAAGCCTGGCATGTTCTGGGCACTGAGAGCAGACGAGTGCCGCTGGAGCGTGTGGGAGGGACGGGCAGGTGGTAGGAAGTAAGGGGAGGGAGGACTTGGAGACATGCATCTGGATTTTAAGGGGCAAGTATGGAGTTGATTTCCCAGAGCCAGGAGGGGAGGGGGTGAGCATTTGAAAGACTTTATATAGAATTCCTTCCAAGAGTAGCGTTCCCTGCCTAACGGCGGGGGGAGCACAATTTGCTGTGTGTCTATCTGATACCAGTTTCTTGCTTGATTTTCCAAATCGCCTTTATTTTCCAGGGTATGATATTAAGGCTCAACATGAGGCCAGGGCTGGGACGCACAGTCCCTCGCAGAGTGGCTACGGCACAGGGAGCCCCTTCCCCTGCACCCTGCTCACGGATGGTGAGCATTCCACCCTGCACGACTGCACAGCCCTTTCACGTTGTGTAAACAAAACCATCCTCAGGAAGGCAGGGATCCACGAGCAGTCCCCATGGCATTGGCACAAACCTCCTCTTTCCGGTGCAATTTTTTCTTATGTCAGGATCATTTCAAAATGATGAAAACCTGAACAACAGTAGTTGTCCAAACGAGTGATGCACCAAACACTGAGCCAAGGACAGAGAAGAAATGTCCTTTAAATACTCACTGGGCCTGGGTGACTCAGTTGGTTAAGCGTCCAACTTCGGCTCAGGTCATGATCTCACGGGTCATGGGTTCGAGCCCTGTGTCAGGCTCTACGCTGACAGCTTAGAGCCTGGGGCCTGCTTCAGATTCTCTCTCTCTCTCTCTCTCTCTCTCTCTCTCTCTCTCTGCCCCTCCCCTGCTTGTGCTCTTTCTCTCTCTCAAAAATAAATAAATAAAAAACATTAAAAAATATTCACTCATAAAAAAAAATAACCATTTGGTTATTTTTGACCCCACAAAGTTTGAGAGCATGAACGGTATTAGCAAGCAGTTGGACAATCCATCTGAGTAGTTATAAAAATGTTCAGTCCTTTGACTCAGGAATTTTGCTTCTGGGAACCTAAAAACAATTTTGCTTAAACTATAAGAATGTTACTCACACATGAGTATATCATTTATGGTGCTGTTATAAAGCATGACAATAAAATAAAATTGAATATCCCCAAACACGGGCAAATGGGATATTGCCCACGGAACAGGCTCTTAATGAATTACTGTGCTGACATTTATATCAGTCTTCGTAAAGATGACATAACTTCACGAGAAACTGCCTACAGTGTAACATTTTACTGAATAACACAGAATAGAAGGACTACAAACGAACAAGAAAATGTTAAAACCGCTCATCTGTCCCTACGTCGCCATTATAGGATTTTTTTCTCTTTTCCTTTTTTTTTTCCAATTAAGTAAAACACATTCCAGCACATAATTTGTTTGGAGGCCTGCTTTCGTCTCGGATGTCCTACCACTGTCTCTGGTCATCCTGCTCCGGGCTGTGGGGAAAGAGGAGAGGAGACAGCAGGGAAGGGCAGCGGGGGGACCGTGGGCAGGATCCCCTCCTGCCCAGCATCGTGGCTGGTGGCTGGTGGCAGAGAACTCGAACTCCTTCTGAACGTGTCTGGGGAAATATCCCTCCTGAGGCCGTCACGACAAAGGGTTGCAGATGCTTCCACGTGTGGCATTTGGAGAAATAAAACTCGAATGCCGGAAGAATTGTCACAGCAGATGCACCGAGCCGACAGAAAGGCCATGGGAGAGGTTTGTTGCTTCAGCGCAGAAGCACCAAAAATAATTGCATTTCCTCTCTTTATCTGGCTCATGGTTATTGGCCCCAGAGGGATGGATGGGAAAACAGCAACAAATAATTCCTACAGCCCGGAAAGCCTCACTTGCGATCTTTAGCAGATTTGGCTCTCTAATGCTCTTCCCGTCGAAATATCCGTGAACACACACAAACCCTCACACATGAAACGTTGCGATGGCACAGGTAAGAAAGGGCATCGCTCGGCAATAGGCCGCTTACCGTGAAAGTGTCCTAAAGCAAACTCCGGCATGTGGGAAGTCTGCCCCTTCCTAAACGTCTCTAACCGAGCAACGAGCACGTCAGGGCACGGGAGAGTGGGAAGGGCTCCCCCTCCCCCCCCCCCGCTGTGTCCCCAGCTGTGTCCTTACACTAGAGACTCAGGATCTGTGCTGCTGAGCGGACGTCCCGATGGAATGTCCTCAGACAGCCCTCAGGGATGCCAGGCCACGGCACGGGGTGGGGGAAAGGGGACAGTGACCGCCGCGTCCGGAGAAGCAAGTCAGCAGCAGCGAGGAGGTGACGGCAGGCCACCCGCAAGGTTGCGGTGCCTCGTCCCGCCTCTGGCTCTCCCTCCCGTTCGTCCCCTTTGGACTTGATCGCCAGTGGGCACAACAGGCCGTCAGCAGCTTCGCTGGCTTTCTGAGAGCCCCAGTCTGTACAAGGAGAAGGTGGGGAGGGCATTTTCGTTTCTTTAGACAGCAGCAAACCCTTTGGCCCGGCCGCTCCTTGCCATAGACGGCTCCCACCAGCCTGTGACACGGCCTTGTGAGGGGGGACCCTACAGCTTCGTCTCAACTGGTGGACGCCTGGAGCCCAGGGCCCGCTCACTAAGTGGCTGCCGGAATAAGTCCACCGAATGGAACTCTGTGCAACAAGGGGGATAAACTCCACTCGCCGTTTTAATTTGCAGGCGCTGTTTCCCCGCCGCGAGTCTAACTGCTGCGTGTCTACACGTCTACAAACACGATTTCCGTGTGTGCTCAGTGGTCTGGGTAGATGAAACCGAACTGTAAACAGTTGGTCAGCTCTAGAAAGTGGATTCGAGAGAAGAGAGAGGGGGAACTGTAACTCTCCCATCATCTACTCCCGTAGTATCTGAACAGTTAGGATGAATTATTATTCAATTGTTATACAATTATTGTAATTATTACACAATTATTATATTATTATAATTACTATTATACAATTATTATAATACAGTGCCAGCTTACATAACCAAACAAAAACAGAAACAAAATCCCCAGACAAAAATCAGTGCTTAACCTCCTGATCAATCGACCCAGAATTTCTGAACCGGAGTCTAGTTACCGAGGAAGAACTGATTTTTCATAGTGTATGTCACATCGGCAGGGTTATACAGAGTAGCGGGCTTCTGGTCTCACTCAAATATGTGTTTCATGGTATTTTTTTATTGGTTCTAAGGATATAATGTGGGTGACTTTGCCACTGCAGGGACTTCTCCAACATTCCTCAACGAGGCTTGCTGAGTGGCACCACTATGACTCATGATTTAAAGTTTTATTTACATGACATCATACATCACCCGCCTTAAGATTTCAGTAACTGATCCTTTTATTTCACTTTCTGGAAATTTATAAAGCCTGTCCCATTACAGCGTGATAGCTGAGATGGGAAAGCTATTTTTATTCTGTGTCTCTGCTTAATTGGTGGGTTTCAGTTTTCCACATGGAAATTCCCTTCTGTGTCAGGACTTGGGAATCAGAGGTTTTACCACTTCGAAACACAGTACTTCCTTTGGGAGTTGGGGGTCACTGCAGTAAAGCCAAGTAGGACACAGTTCAAGTTAGTTTCCAGAAAAACCAAAGCATGTAAGAATGTGCTTTTCGGACTTTCAAAATTTTACTCCCATGAAATCAATGTATGTGGCCACTTAGACCTTTTAGCATGTCAGTTTTCTATAGGGGACAAATCGGACTGATTAAAAAGGCTGGAGAACACTTTTGAGATAATTTATTCTGAATTTTGCCTCACCTCTCCATTTGTTAAGACAAGCACGTCTATCCCTACCAGTGGAACATGATGGGGGGCCATAATATCCCATGAGTAAAAATTTGGGCCCCAGGAAGGAGCTTTCACGTGCACAAGATCATAAAACAACATTTTAAGAACATGTCTCATTTATTTCTTGGTAATTTAATGAGCATGTTTTAACAACTGTTGACCTGAAGGATATCGAGGCAGAAGTGAGAGCTTCTCCTTGAGAAGCTTCAGATCTAATTGAAGTGACAAGACATGGCTAGAGTAGCAGGACTTCTAAACCCAAAGACTACAGAGACCCCGTTGAGGGAAAACAATGTATTTCAGACCCCTCGGGTTGATTTATGATGGTTTTATTATGATGCAAAAGTACACGGCCAAAGTATAAACAAGTAGAAACATTTAAAGTTTTAGATACTTCTTAAAATTATGGCTTTGCTCGTGTAAAAAAAAAAAAACCAAATTAAATTTGCAAGTAAAAAAATCCTACAAATTAAAATGAAATTAACATCATGGATCGAACACGCTAGACCGCCTTGCTGTGGTTCTTTTCTTTATTCCCCCCAGCTCAGTATTCTCTCATTTTTTTTTTTATTAAAAAAAAATTTTTTTTAACGTTTATTTATTTTTGAGACACAGAGAGACAGAGCATGAACGGGGGAGGGTCAGAGAGAGAGGGAGACACAGAATCTGAAGCAGGCTCCAGGCTCTGAGCAGTCAGCACAGAGCCCAACGCGGGGCTCGAACTCCCGGACCGCGAGATCATGACCTGAGCCGAAGTCGGCCGCTTAACCGACTGAGCCACCCAGTGCCCCAGCATTCTCTCATTCTTAATGGGCTGACTGATGACTCAGTTGACAGAGATGACTGTCTCACACAGTACTGTGCAATGGTCGCCCCTGCCCGCCTCCCCCCCCCCCCGCCCATTTTCCATCTTACTATCTGCCTTCATGCATGTTGAAAGCATCTTTCACAAAATAAGTCCTGCCTCTACTCCTTTTTTGGGGGGTCATTATTAAGGTAGTATTCAAACAACAACTTAATATGTTTCTAGGACAAACAAATTTGTCCTATTTGTTAGCGTGTCACGTTTCATAATATTCTCCTATAATCCTTTGTATTTCTGTGATGTGGGTTATTATTTACCCTCCTTCATTTCTGATTTTATTTATGCGAGTCCTCTCTGTTTCTTGATGTATCAAACAAATGGAAAGATATGCCATGCTCATGGATTGGGTGAATTAATGTTGTTAAAATATCCACAGTACACAAAGTAAACTACAGACTCAATGCAATCCTTATCAAAACACCAATAGCACTCTTCACAGAACAAATAATCCTAAAATTTGTATGGAACCAAATAGCCTAAACAATCTTGAAAAAGAAGAGCAAAGCTGGAGGTTCCACAATCCCCAGTTTCAAGATATACTAGAAAGCTGTAGTAATTAGAACAGTATGGTCCTGGTACAAAAACAGACATAGATCAGAACAGGATAGAGAGCCGAGACGTAAATCCACACCAATATGGTTCATTAATCTGTGACAAAGGAGGCAAGAATATACACTGGGGGTAAGATGGTCTCTTCAATAAATGCTACTGGGAAAACTGGAGAGCAACATGAAAAAGAATAAAAACGAGACCACTTTCTTACGTCATACACAAAAATAAACTCAGGCTACATTGAAGACCTAAATGTGACACCTGAAACCATCAGACTTCTAAAAGAAAACATACACAGCAACCTCTTTGATATTGGCCATAGCAACTCATTTTTGGATATGTCTCCTCAGGTGAGGGAAACAAAACCAAAAATAAACTACCGGGACTCCATCAAAATAAAAAAACTTTTGCGCAACAAAGGAAACAATCAACAAAACAAAAAAAGCAACCTAGGGAATGGGAGAAGATATTTATAAAGTATATTTCTGATAAAGGATTAATATCCAATGTATATAAAGAGCTTATACAACTCAGCATCAGAAACACAAACAATCCAATTTTTAAAAATGGGCAGAGGACCCAAATAGACATTTTTCCAAAGTAGACATACAAATGGCCAACAGACACATGAAATGACGCTCAGCATCACTCATCAGGGAAATGCAAATCAAAACCACAATGAGATATCACCCCATGCCAGCCAGAATGGCTAGTATTAAAAAGACAAGAAACAACAAATGTTGGCAAGGATGTGGAGAAAAAGGAACCCTCATGCACTGTTGGTGGGAATGGCAATTGGTGCAACCACTATGGAAAACAGTATGGAAGTTCCTCAAAAAATTAAAAGTAGAACCACCATATGATCCAGTAATCCCACTACCGGGTATTTGCCAAAAGAAAATTAAAATAATAATTTGATAAGATACATGCACCCCTATGTTTATAACAGTATTATTTACAATGGCCAAGATATAGAAGCAACCTAAATGTTCATCGATAAATGAATGGGTAAAGAAGATGTGATATATATAACCCAGCGATAAAAAAGAATGAGATTGTATCATTTTTGACAACGTGGATGTTACCTAGAGGGTTTATGATAAGTGAAATAAGTCAGGCAGAGAAAGGCAAATACTATATGATTTCATGCATATGTGGAATCTAAAATGAAATAAAAATGGCTCAGTAGGTTAAGCGTCTGACTTCGGCTCAGGTCATGATCTCGTAGTTCACGAGTTCAAGCCCCGCATCGGGCTCTGTGCTGACAGCTCAGAGCCTGGAGCCTGCTTCTGATTCTGTGTCTCCCCCTCTCTCTCTGCCCCTCCCCTGCTTGCATTCTCTCTGTCTCTCTCTCTCAAAAACAAATAAACACATTAAATAAAAAAATTTAAAAATGAAACAAATAAACAAAAACCCAAATGGACTCTTAAATAGAGAACAAACTGGTGGTTGTCAGAGGGGAGGTGGGTGGGAGGAAGGTGAAATAGATAAAAGGGATTACGAGGTACAAACTTCCAGTTATAAAATTCATATGTTATGGACAGGAATAGTACCACATAGGGAATACAGTCAAGCATATTGTAATAATGTTATATTATGACAGATGGTGACTATGCTTATCCTCGTGAACACTGAGTAATGTGTAGAATTGTTGAATCAATATGTTGTATTCCTGAAATGAACATAACATTGTATGTCAATTATAAAAATACCACTTCAATAAAAAATACCACTGAAATAGTCATGCCCCGAGCATATACCCACAGTCTCCTGGTTAGGAAACTCACACCTATAGAACCTAAATTAAGCAAAATATAATAATATGACTCAATAAAAAAGGAATGCGAATGATATGGAAATGGTCAGTGGGCTTAGGAAACCAAAGATCTTCTGGGGGAACTGTTGGAAATGTTTTAAGAAGCATTTAATCACTAAATAGTTTTAAAACTTTATTGTCAAAGAGGTCTCTCAGGAGGCTTCAAAGAAGAAAAGAAAAATATTACAGTTTTTCTTCTGAATTCTGTATGTTCTGAAATACTGTATTGTGAACACCACTCGACTCATAAATGGAAGCTCGGTGTGCTCCTCAGGGTCAAATTCCGGTTTGTAAGACTTTCATTTTTCTAACTCCTCACCAATAGGAGTGCCCATTAGGCCACAGCAGGTCTTTGAGGCCACAGGTCAAAACTCATTAAAGTTCTGCAACACAAGTGCTTCGTTTCTTGTTTTTTAACTGCCAATCTCCACTTCTTTATTGCCAGTTACCTGGAACCCGCATTTATTTCCAGAATGGTCCTTTGAGTCACCTGCTTTCTAAATACGGGGACATCCCTGAGCAAAAGATGCTACCCCAGAAAGAACAAGCAAGTATAATCGGACAAATGACTTGTGCAGCCTGGCATAAAAAATCTGCTGCGCCTAGCTGTGCTTCCTTGAACTAATTACAGCAACTGATAGGAACCTCAGCGCATGACCGAATGTACGTGGAGCTCACTCCGTGTCCACAGTCATGTACCGGTGTCTGGATATGTATATACAGGCATTTGCATGCACATGTTTATGTACACGTATCTATATGGTTATGAAACGCTGCTACCCACATCAAGTTACCCTGCAAAAACCCGTGGGGAAAATGAACTCCCGGCAGGGTTTATGCTGAGTGGTTCATGTACTTCCAACTCATCACTAATTCACCCTTTCCTGCAAAACAGAAATGAGAGGCAACCCTGAAGGGCGATGACTGGAGGAGACGGCATATGATAAAAATGCTCAGTGAAAAACTGAAACAGAATGGCAAATCATACTACACCAAGCCTTAAATAGTCAGTTAATGTACATTAATGTTAGCCCAGGAAAGAAACAGGCCTCTGTGGATCGTTTATGGAGAGCCATGCATGGGAAATACTATGCCCTCTCGCCTGGTCCCCTACTTCCCTGTCTCATCTCTTCCCCTTTTGCTCTTGGGGGCCCCAGGCACAGGGGGTTCCCTGCAGTTATTCAAATACTGTGCATTCTTTGGCTCAGGGGTCCTTACAAACACCATTTCACTCCTTCCTGTGGGTGTGGCTTCATTTGAGTGGTCTTTTACAGTTTAGACTAAGAGGAGCTTGTACATTGGTTTTAAAGGTCACCTTATCATGTATGACAGTTCTTTGAAACGTTTACCAGTTTGTTGGGTCAAACCTAGTGTAATGATAGCATTGTCATTTTCATCTGTCTTGTATTAAATACTAGCTGATGATAACATTAGTGGGCTTAAATTTTTGAATTAGGCTTGCTTCTCGGAATAAATTGTACTTAAAATTGTAATGGGGGTTTTAGACTCTTAAGATATTGTTAGAATCATTTACCTAAATTAATTAGGATGTTTTTATCATGTCACATTTCTTATTTTAATTATTCTTGAGAGGGAGAAAGAGAGAGAGAGAGAGAGAGAGCTGACGTGGGGCTTGAACTCACAACTGTGAGATCGTGACCTGAGCCGAAATCAGGAGTCAGACACCTAACCGACTGAGCCACCCAGGAGCCCCGTCACTTATTTTTTTTATTTAGAAAAGCATTATGTAAAATATGTGTCAGGTATTTATTTTATTTTTTAAAATTCCGCACACAGCGTTCTGTCAGTTTCAGGTGTATAACACAGTGATTCAACAATTCTATACGTGACTCAGTGCTCATCGTAAGTGTACTCTTTACCTCCTTAGGAATTTTTCTTGAGTTTATTTATTAATTTTGAGAGAGACAGAGATAGCATGAGTGGGGGAGGGGCAGAGAGCGAAGGAGAGAGAGAGAATCCCAAGCAGGCCCTGCATGGGGCTCCAACTCCCAAAACCATGAGATCATGACCTGAGCGGAAACCAGGAGCCTCGGGCTTAACTGACTGAGGCATCCCGGTGCCCCTCCCCTTGGGAAATTTTACATCAAAATTTGCAAGTAAATTGCGTGTGCGTTTTTTAACATCTTTGTCAAGTTTTCATATCAGTTTACATACGAGTTCCAAAGCTCTCCATCCCTGTCCACTTCCGTTCAAATAGCTTTCATCCTTACCCTTGCATAGTTTGAAGGATTCACAAATCATTGAGAACTGCTCTTTATGGGAGATAAATCTTTCAGTTCTTCCTACAGTAAATGGCCACTTTTATACTTTGCCACCAATTCTGATCATGTATAGTGTCCTTGAGTTTCACACGTTTAACCAAAAATTCTGAATTATTTTACATAGCACATTATATAGTTTAAACATTGTTGTGTGTATGTGTGTATATATATATACATACACAATTTATATTTATATATAAATATATAAATATATAAATAATAAAATATATATAAATATATAAAATACAGATATATGTATACATATGTGTGTATATATATATATATAATACACATGTGTGTATACATATGTGTGTGTGTGTATATATATATATATATATATATATATTTTTTTTTTTTTTTTTTTTTTTCCTGGACAGATTTACCTGATGAAAAACCTGAGGCACAGACAGGTAGGTAAATGTTTGTCCCAGGTCACACACCTGGTAAGCGGCAGATAATGGATTCTGCTGTAGGCCAAGGGGTTGCAGACCACATTTTCGCTGTTGTATTATGCTGCCTCTGAATGTGCATTCTCAGTGCCATTATTTTACCGTATGTCTATCTTTATACTTATTTGATATAGCATCAATCTAAGGAGCATGAGCTATCCTGCTGTTTTGGACGGTTTTCTCGGATTTCTAATAATTTTGCTTTATACGTTTCAAAGGCATGGTATTCGGTACATAAAACTTCGTGACATTTATGTCTTTCTTAGACATTTGTACCTTTTCCCTTACAAAATAATTCTTTTTCCCCATCTAATAATTGTTGCTTTGAGTTATACTTGATCCCTACAAACGCCGTTACCTGTCGAAACGTATTTATTTTTGTCCGGTATCTATTGCTAACTTCTCTGCTCTTTTAAGTTACAAGTGACGGTTCTTGTTTTCATTATCTGAGAATCTTAGTCTCAAGCATCTTTAGAGTTTTTATTATTTAATTTTCTGCCTTTTAGCTTTTTTTCCTCTGCTTTTACTTGTTCAGCGTTTCTAGCTCTATCTCCCCCAATTATCCGCGAATTTTATATGATAATTTTTCTGTTAAAAACATTTAGTATTCAGTCACATTCCTAACACCAATGATACTAATGAAAAGAACACGGGCATCCTAGCCCCCGTCTCTGCTCTTCCATGGCCAACCTTGTGAGAAGTTACGTGTGTCCATCCAGTCCCTTTCCTGGCACTTTATTGATGTTTATGAACACACGTCTCTATTTTTTTCCTCGTAAACAGTATTAATTATGGCCATTTTTTGGGGGGGACATACTTGGTTTATTTAGCAGTGTGGTTAAACACAGCTCATTCTTTTTAATGGAAATAAATAATTGTGTGGACATTCATTCCAAAATTAATTTAAACATTTTCTTTTTGATGGGCATTCAAGATGTTTCCTTTTTTTTTTTCTATTACACGCAAGTCTACAGTGAACATCTTAGACTATGCAATTTTGTGCGTGCGGTAACCAGGCTGGCTTCAGACCTGAGATCTATGCCTTCGAAGAGGGCTTTGTGCTCAGAAGAGGTCCCTTTTGGTCCCTTTTTAGTTTAATGCTCTGCTGTCGCTAAATTGAAAAAATTTGTTAAGATTATTTATTTATTTTGAGAGAGAGAGAGAGAGAGAGAGAGAGAGAGAGAGAGAGAGAGAGTGCATGTGGGCCAGTAGGGGAGGGGCAGAGAGAGAGAGGGAGAGAGAGAATCCTAAACAGGCTCTGCACTGTCAGTAGGCAGCCCGAGGCGGGGTTCAATCCCATGAACTGCGAGATCATGACCTGAGCCAAAATCAAGAGTCACATGCCTAATTGACTAAGCCATCCAGGCACCCCGCTATGTTGAAGTTCTTAATCATATTTAAACAAGGTTCCTGAATTTTCCTTTTGCACGGGGCCCTGAATAAGTAGCCAGTGACGTGGTAGTCTTTCTGCAAAACTGAAATAGAATTTCCAGGTCAAGGGGTGCGTTCTTCTACGATATTTTGTAGGTCCCGTCCAACGGCCTTCTTCCATACAATGCCCAGCAACACAAAGTGTTTCACGGTCCTCTATTCATATTAAATTTTTTGCCAACCCAACGCACGCAAAACATCTGATAGTTAATACCTCATTCTTCACTAATATTCCATTGTTACTTAGTTTGTTCTCCCTGAAGAGTAGTGCAGGTGACATCTTAATGCACTCGGGTGAATTGCCTTTGACCCTCCGTGTCTTTTAAAAGTTTTGACTGAGGTAGAGTTGACATCCAATGCTACCTTAGTTGACGATGTATAACACAGTGATTTGACAAGTCTCTACATGAATGCTGTGCCCACAAGTGTGGCACCATCCAACGCTATTCCCATGCCATTGGCTATATTCCCTGCACTGTATTTTCATTCTCCTGACTTACTCATTTCCTAACTGGAAGCCTGTACCTCCCACTCCCCATGCACCCATTTTGCTTATCCCCCACCTCCCTTCCCCTCTGTCAGCCACCAGTTTGTTCTCTGTATTTATGAGACCCTCAGTGTCTTCTTTTTAATTTTTTTTTTTCATTATTTGAAGAGAGGGAGAGAGCAAGCAAGCAGGGGAGGTTCAGAGAGAGGGAGAGAGAGAGAACCCCAAGCAGACGCCAAGCCGGTAGCACAGAGCCCCACTTGGGGGCTGGAACCCAGGAATTGTGAGATCATGGACTGCGGGGAAGACAGGATTCGGATGCCTAACCGACAGGCGCCCCCTGACGCTCAGGGTCGTAATTATTTTTCTATGTATGTTGTATCTCTCACCTTTGTGATGCTCGGTGACAGGAAGAAGCTTGGTCCTGCTAGGTGCCGAGTGCTCGTGCGCGGGTCTTGCAGGTCAGGGAAGAGAAGGATCTGGAACAAGCTGGGCGGCCGGAGACGCTGGAACACAGTGGCTGGATCTTGGGAGTACCAGGCATCTGCTCATTCCAAGCCCAAACTTAACAGGAAGGCGCGTATTCACCCCGAAGGCAGGGCCGGAGGCAAGCCTGGCTGACCAGCTGGGCTCTCCTCCCATAAGGGACACCTGGGAGCCTTGAAGGCCGGAGGAGCGGGGGACCCCGCCAGGCACGTTGCCACCTTCAGGCTGCCAATCTCAGGACGGTTTACAGCTGTGGGAGCCGCCGACCCAGCAGGCTGTGCAGACGTTTGGGGCGTGCCCTGGGCGCCGCAGGCCTGGCCTCTCCCCGCCCCCACCCGCCCCCGAAGGTTCAAGGACGGCGGGGTGGGGGTGTACTGCGCAGGCACGCGCTGCTCAGGTCGCGGAGCCGCGAGCGTGACCAGGGGAGGCGCCTGGAGAGGCCGGGTCACGGAAACCGGTCGGTGGGGTACAGGCTTCTACCTGATTCCGAGTCCAAATCGGGTAAGTGCTCACGCGCTACCCGAAAGCTGGAGCCTCGAGGGGGCTGTGGTCGGGGGGCGCCCGGCGGCCCAGTGGGATAAGCGGTTAAGCATCGGACTTCAGCTCTGGGTCCTGATCTCACGGTCCGTGGGTTCGAGCCCCGCGTCGGGCTCTGCGCTGACCGCTTGGAGCCTGGAACCCGCTTCGGTTCTGTCTCTCTCTCAAAAATAACAAACCTTAAAAAAAAAAAAAAAAAAAAAAAAGCTTTGGTTGCACGGGGTGGTGGGATGCCTCCACCCAGAAGGGTAGAGATGTGTTGGGGGACCCACCGCAGCTCCACAAACCCCCACGACCCCAGCGGCCCCGGGAGAGTCGACAGGGTGCATACTGCGCATGTGCGAGCCTGGGCTGCCCGGGGCACCCAGAAACCGCCAAGCTTGCGGGTGTAGGGAGAGGCCTGGCCCCTGGTCTCTGAGGGGGCTGGGGGCCGTGGGCAGGGGGGTTCCAGGCGTCTACCCAATTCCCAGCCGTCTCTTGCTCTCATGCGCACGTGGAACCTAAAGCAGACCTCGCAGCAGGTACACTTTTGCAGGTGAACTTCCTTGCCCGGGGGGTGGGGGGGTGGGGGGGGCTGGCTGACGGGCGCGGGGACCAGGAGACCCCTGGGAGCCTTGATGGCCGGGGAAGCTGGTCCAAATGGGGGCCGACTGCCCGACTTTAAAGCAGCCCCCTCAGAAGGACTTACGGGGCGGGCTCCCTCTGCCCTAGAATTCCTGCAGGGGTTTGTCGTCGTTGTCACCTGGACGGGGTGCCTTCACCTTTCTTAGCCTCGGTTTACTTATCTGTCCAATGGGAATAATTGCAGTCCGGCACTCAGGGGGCTGTTGTGAGGAGTAAACGAAATCTATATGGTGCTGACTTTTCCCAGCCACAGAATTCAGCAAGTTTTCTCTCCTCCCAGTTCCTAAAATGGCTTTTTTCCAAACCCTTTTTTTCCTGCTGTTGTAAAATACGGTGGAAAGCAAATATACATCCATCTTAGAAGTAACCAGAATGGGAGGCCCAATTTCGCTTTTACCTGGGAAGGCATGTTTCAATTGTAGAAAGCGTATGCCCTCTAGATAAAGATGATAACCCAGAATTTCTAAGAAAAGTGGAAGGGGGGTTGGGGGTGCAGGAACCTGCATTTTGAAAACCGCTGGAAGAGATTCCAGTATAGGTGGTTCACACACCACCCTTGAGAAGTGCTGTCTTGCGAGCCAAGTTTGACCTAATACTTTCTGGTGATGTTTAAAGGACAATAATAAAACAGGTAACTGCTTTAGAGCTGCTTGAGTTTGCCTTTTCAGGTTAAATTGGCAAATCCTCTTCCCTCTTCTTACCACCTGCCTTTCCACCAGTCTCTATATGATGTGTGTACTTTAGATATTCCAGACTTTCCAGATTAGTTCCGTTTGCTCATGCTGTTTTCTTTCCTGGAATGTCATATCCTCTGTTTCTCCTTCGGCAAGCTCCTACCCATGCTTCAAGGCCCTACCCAAAACCTCCATCCCCTCTGGGGGGGTGTTTACTGCCACAATCAGGCAGCATCCAGTGTTTTTCTCTTGGTGTTTTTATAGCCCACAGCACTTGTCCTGTGAATTAAAATCTTTGTTTATATGTATATAAAGCACAGGATTATGCATATATATATCTCGGGATTAAGCTGTGGCCTGCTTGAGGGCAGAGACCACAGTTTGTTCATCTTTTTATTTTTAGCATCTGATGTAGAAAATTGCCACCGATGCGTAGCCTTTGCCTGTGCTGACGGACTGTGGTCATCCCTCTATTTTCCACTTCCGTGTTAGGACTCGTGCTCGAATTTTCTCCCTGGGCTTTAGTTACTTCTTTTCTACTCAGGGCTCTGATGCTAACAAGCTTGTTTCCAACGTAGAGGCCTTGCACCTGCTGTTCCCTCTGCCAGGAAAGTTGTGCTCGTGGGGCTTCTTGTGGCTTATTTCCTTCTCATTCAATTCAGTCTCTGCTCAAATAGCCCGTCCACGGACAGGGCTTTCCTGGCCACCCATTCTGAAGCAGTCACTGCCCTACAGATCACCCTCTAACCTTGGCCTGATTAATTTTCCTTATGGTACTCCTCATCTGAAATTCTCCTCTGTGTGTGTGTGTGTGTGTATACATATACATATCCTTTCTCCATAGAAAGGACAGTGGCTTGTTCATTTTTGTAGCTTTAGCATAAAACAAGGACCCGGTGCAGATAGGGACTTGTTGCATTTTGTTGAATCCGTAATGTTTGCTCTTTCGTAGACAGGAATCCAATGAACGATCAAGTCTTGTAACAGTTACAGTAAATGCTTGGTGCCCAGTCAAACTTCCCTTAACCACAACCCACTCCCCCAGTTTCCACTGGCTGGTGAAGGCTCACAGCTGTCTCCCCTGAAGACTGGGAGACTGGGAGTGAAGATTATACATTTCTTCTCCTGGGGCTGACCGTAGCCAATAACTAACTGGTGTGGATGTGCAAAAGGCCAGCACCCCCACCCCCGACTTTAGGCACGGGTGTTGCCGCAGTTTATTTATGTCTTACAGCCCCCTGTGGAACAGGTCAAAGCTAGGATTTCCAGAGAACCCATCTGGATTCCTCGTTTCTTCCCTGCCCCTCCATTGTCCTCCTCCCTTCTCTTTCTCACAGATTTCTCTTGAGAGCTCTTGCCCAGTGAATCATTTGTATCTGAATCCCTGTCTCCGGTTCTGCTTCTAGAGAGCCTAACCCAAGACAGTGGTGTTCCTTGGTGGCCTGTAAGACCAGAGTCGATGTCTTTATTCGTAAGGGGGTTGCAAAGTAAAAACACAGCCACAGAGTTGTGAGGAAATCTACTATGGATGTTTTTCACGTCCTGGTGGCCAAATTCCCTGTCTCATGTGAGGTGAAGCAATTCTGATTCACACAGTTCTAACTTGGGCCTCCAGTATCAGCAGCCTGACTCGTGGGCTATTTCCTGATTTTCTAAGTGCTAAAGGCCTTGAGGTTATTATTTTCTTCCATAAACACTACGTGCCTGGCACTGAGTTAGATGAAGGAGTTTCAGTGTGAATAAGATCGGCAGTCTGGAGGCTGAGTCCCGATGACCAAACCATCAGTGGTCGTTTGCTCGATCTCTGCTTGGGACAGTGTGGCTCTGAGTCAAGGCTCTGGGGCCAGAAAGCCTCCGTTCTAAATCGAGGTTCAGGCTCTTCCCGGCAGTGCGGCTCTCCACGTGTGTTTGAACTTCACGAACCTCGTTTTTTCTCCCCCTGGGAAACACACCTGCTTTATCGGGCTGATCTGAAGACTCAACCACTCAGCCTGGCAGGTGATAAGAGCTGAGTAGGCGCTGGCAATTAGTGTTGGCACAAGAGTCTTTGTCCCTGAAGAACTGTGCTTCGTCTGTTAGTGTGGCCACCGTTGCAGATTCCTCACAAATTGAGAAATCGCCATTGGACCAGGGGACGGAACATCTGGGAGCTTTTTGAGGTAAAGCCTGGAATATCAATGGATTAACATAACCGTATCTATAAATGTATTGAAAAGCAGGCACGCTAATTATAGCATTTGTGGTATAGATGGCATCAAAAGACCATTTGTAACAGGAAAATAATCAAGAGTAAAAAAGTACTCTTCTGCAGATTTGAAAACAATGCTTCATTTTATTTTAGCAGCGGCCTCCAGAAAATAGTTGCAGGGGGAGGGTCATTTGTAAGCCTCTGGTCTAAAGTCTGTCTCAGCCGTGAGCCTTGTTTCTGAAGGGGAAACTAAGGATGGGAATGACATCATTGTTCAGACAATCTTACTTGTGCCTTGCTCATCAAGTGCTATTTTAATTGGGTGAGAAAGCTAGTATTGAAAGACAGGAAAAATGTTTTGTTGGAGCCTGGATAAATAAATCAGAGTTCATTTTTGTTTTCAGTGAGAACAAACCATTTGCCACGCTTTTCGTCTTGACTTACAGCTTTTCACTTGTGCGTTATCTAAACGTGTGCCCGGGAGATGATCCAGTCTACCCGGATCCACAAATGGGGGAAAGCACTTTTCCAGAAGGCAGTTTGACCCCTAACCCTGGGCAGGCAAGATGGAGACCCTTCGGGTCTCGGCGTTTGTGCTGCATAAGACCCATGTGCTGCATCGGATGCCTTTGTTTTTTTTTTTTTTCCCTGCTACAAAACTCCAAAGAAATGTATGGTTTTCCTTAAGAGGAGGGGATTGCATCGGAGAGAATTCTGCTCTCAGAAAACAAAGCGCTCTGTTAAGACTCAACATCTCGTTCCTACTTGTCCTCATTTCCGGAGTCAAGAACTCGGTCCTAATTTGGAAGGCATAAGTTATTATTATCAGAGGCCCGCCCTCAATGCACCCTGCCTCCCTGGGGGCATCCGGTACTTCTTAGCTTTGGACACAATGGCTACTTTGTGGTCGCTAGGGTTATGTCTGCATCTTCAACATCTACGAAGTGGCTGACGGCAGGCTCCCTCCCTTCCCTGGAGAACGGCAGCATTCTGCCAGTCTCTGCTGTTACCTGCTCTGTTTCTCTTTGAGGACTCCTGGCTGAGGGACCGGCTGCTTCTCTCGTCCTCCTGGGCTTTGCACACAAATTAAAAGCTGAGTAGCTGTGGAACGAAGACTATGGCAATAGCTAGAGCTGGTGAGTTATTGAGCTCAGGAGGCCAACTGTAGTTCTTTGAGTTGGAATAAATACCTAAAACTTTTAATAGGTTCTGCTGCCTTTGGCCCTGCCTATTACAACATCCTTGAAATTAAACACAGATTTGCATTTCATTTGGGGAAAGTTAGAGCCCTGAGGACCCCACTTGATGATTTCCTTTTCTCCCCCCTCCCTCTCTGGGACGAAGCCTTTCCTGAGGTTAGGCTTGCGTTCCCGTGAATTAATTGCGAATCTGTGTTTTCACTGTGTCACTGGGTGCAAAGATCTCTTCCGTATCTGTCTCTCGTGCCTGCCCACTGAGGTTGTAACCTGAGGACAAGGGTCGGACCTGCCTTTTTGCTCATCTCCCTCAATCTCTAAACCCTCGCAGGTGGTTTTGGATGAAACCATCATTCTTTATTGCTGCATTAATTTATAAAAGAAGGAAGGTCAGTTTCTTAAAATTGAAATACAGGTGATGGATATCAGTTATTTTTAATTGAAATACAGATGACAAACAATGTATTAGTTTAAGGTGTGCAACACGGTGATTGAAGAATTCTGTACATTATGCAGTGTTCACCATGGGCGTCACCACCACCTGTCACCGTACAACGTTGTTACAATATTATTGACTATATTCCCTATGCTGTACTTTTCATCCCTGTGACTTATTTCTTTTATAACTGGAAGTTTGTACTTCTTAATCCCCTCCGCCTATTTCACTCATCGCTCTACCCTCCTCCCCTCTGGCAACCACCCATTTGTGCTCTGTATTTATAAGTCTGTTTCTTTTGTTCATTTGTTTTTTCGATTCCACATACGGGGGACATCCCATGGTCTTTCTCCGACTTAGCTCAGTTAGCCTAATACTCTCTAGATCCATCCATGTCACAAGCGGCAAGATTTTGTTCTCTTTTTATGGTTAAGTAATATTTGTGCGTGAGAGAGAGAGAGAGAGAGAGAGAAAACCACATCTTCTTACTCCATTATCTATTGATGGACACTTAGGTTCCTTCCCTATCTTGGTTATTGTAAATACTGCTGCAGTAAACATAGGCATGCCTGTGTCTTTTCAAATGGGTGTTTTCATTTTCTTTCGGTAAATACCCAGTAGTGAAATTGCTGGGTCACGTGGTATTTCTACATTTACTTATTTATTTTTTGAGGAGCGTCCATGGTGCCTTCCATTCTGGCTGTGCCAATTTATAATCCCACCGACAGTACACAAGGGCTCCCTTTCTTCCGCATCCTTGCCAATCCTTCCCATCCTTGCCTCACTATTTCTTGTCTTTTTTATCCTAGTCCTTCTGACCGGTGTGAGGTTACCATCTCATTGTGGTTTTGATTTGCATTTCCCTGATGATTAGTGACGTTGAACGTCCTTTCATGTGTCTGTTAATCATCTGTATTTCTTCTTTGGAAAAATGTTCGGGTCCTCTGCCCATCTTTAGATTGAATTATTTGTTTTGTTTGGTGTTGAGTTGTATGAGTTATTTATATATTTTGTATGTGAACCCCTTGTCAGATGTATCATTTCCAAATATGTTCTCCCATTTGGTGGGTCCCTCTTCATTTTATCGATGGTTTTCTTCACTGCGTAAAACCTTTCTAATTTCATGGAGTTCTAGTAGTTTATTTTTGTTTTTGTTTCCCTTGCCTTAGGAGACAGATTCAGAAAAATATTGCCAAGACTGATGTCAAAGAGATAATAGGTCCGTGTTTTCTTTTATGAGTTTTCAGGTCTGACATTTAGGTCTTTAATCCAGTTAGTTTAAGAAAGGGTGTAAGAAAGTGGTCCAGTTTCCCTGTTTTGCAGGTAGCTGTCCAGATGTCCCCAAACCATTTGTTGGAGAGACTGTTAACTGTTACGTATCCTTGCCTCCTTTGTCATAGGTTAATTAGCCATATAGGTATGGTTTATTTCTGGGGTCTCTATTCTCTTCCGTTGCTTTATATGTCTGTTTTCGTGCCGGTGCCGTGCTGTTTTAATTAGTATAGTTGTTTAGTACAGTTTGAAATCTGGGATTATGATACCTTCATCTATGTTCTTTTTCAAGATTGCTTGAGAAAAAGGGTCTTTGTGGTTCCGTACAAATTTTGGGGGTCATGTGTTCTAGTTCTGTTGAAAATATTACTGGTATTTTGATAGGGATTTACTGAATCTGTATATTGATCTGTGTTGTATGGACATTTTAATGCTATTAATCCTTCAAGTTCATGAGCATGATATAACTTTCCATTTATTTGCATTGTCTTCAATTTTTTCCATCAGTCTTACAGTTGACAGAGTACAGGTCTTTTACCCCTTGGTTAAATTTATTTCTAAGTATTTCATTCTTTTCAATATTATTATAAGTGGAATTTTTTTTCTTTTTTGCTAGTTCATTATTTGTGCATAGAAATACGACAGATTCCTGCATATTGATTTTTGTATCCTGCGACTTTACTGATTTCACTAATTGGTTCTAACAGTTCTTTGGTGGAGTCTTTAGGAGTTTCTCTATTATCATGTCATCTGCAAATTCAGTTAGAGTTTTACTTCTTTCCTTCCATTTTGGATGCCTTTTATTTCTAGTATAACTGCGGTGTCTAGGATTTTCAGTACTATGTTGAATAAAAGTGGTGAGAGTAGACATCCTTGTCTTGCTTCTGATCTTAGAGGAAAAACTTTCATTTTTTCACCATTGGGTATGATAGCTGTGGGTTTGTCTTATACGGCTTTTATTGTGTGGAGGTATGTTCCCTCAGTATCCATTTTGTTAAGAGTTTTTATCATGAATGGATATTGAATTTTGAGATGCTTTTTCTGAATGTATTGAGATTATCATATGAAATTTGTTTTTTGTTTTGTTAATGTGGTGTTTGTGGTTGATTGGTTTGTGGATACTGAATGATCCTGGCATCCCTGGAATAAATTCCACCCACCATGGTGATTAATGTGTTTTAAAAGTCAGCTTGCTAATATCTTGTTGAGAGGTTTTGCATCTATGTTCATCAGGGATATTGGTCTGTAATTTTCTTTTTTTATAGTGTCTTTTTTTGGTGTTGGTATCAGGAGAATGCTGGCCTCATGGGATTAATTTGGAAGCATTCCTTCCTTGTCTAGTTTTTGGAATAGTTTGAGAAGAATAGGTTTTAATTCTTTAAATGTTTGGTGGAATTCACCTGTGAAGTCCTATGGTCCTAGGATTTTGTTTGTTAGGCGTTTTTGATTTCTGATTGTTTTGCTAGTAGTAATCCATCTGTTCATGTTTTCCATTTCCTTCTGATTCTGTGTTGGAAGATTATTTGTTTCTAGGAATTTATCCATTTCTTCCTGGTTGTCCAATTTGTTGGCATATAATTTTTGTAGTAGTCTCTTAACTACCTTGTGTTTCTGTGGTGTCAGTTCTAACTTTTCTTTCATTTATTTTGAGTTCTCTCTCTTTTTTTCTTGGCTAATCTGGTTAAGGGTTTATAAATTGTGTCTTTTCAGATAGCCAGTTTAGTTTCATCGATACTTTCTACTGTGTTTTAAGTTGCCATTTTATTTGTTTCTGCTCTACTCTTTATTATTTCCTTCCTACTGCTGATTTTAGGGTTTTTTAATTTTTCTTTTTCTAGTTCTTTTAGGTATACATTTAGATCGTTTGATATTTTTCTTGTTTCTTGAGGCAGCCCTGTATTGCTATCATCTTCCCTCTCAGAACTGCTTTTTCGGTGTCCTAAGAAATTTTGAACCATTGTGTTTCCATTTTCATTTGTTGTCAGGCATTTTATTTCTTCTTTGATTTCTTCACGGACCCATTGGTTGCCTACTCGTATGTGGCTTTCTTGTTTCTTCTTACGAGATGATTTCTAGGTTCATAGTGTTGTGGTTGGAAAAGTTTCTTGATACGATTTATAATCTTCTTACGTTTATTGAGCCTATTTTTGTGGCCTAATGTGATCCATCCTGGAAAATGTCCTATGTGCTCTTGAAAAGAATGTGTATCCTTCTGTTTTTGGATGCCATGTTCTGTGTATATCTCTTAAGTCCATCTGGTCTAATGTATCATTCAAAGCTGCTGTTGCCTTGTTGATTTTCTGTTAAAGTCCCTTACTACTATTGTATTATTGGCAATTTCTCCTGTCATATTTGTTTCATATATTTACATGTTCTATGTTGGGTGCATAGATACTTACAATTGCTATAGCTTCTTCTTGGATTGATCCCCTTTTCATTATGTAACGTCTCTTGTCTCTTTTTTTTTTTGTCTCTTGTTATAGGATTTGTTTTAAAGTCTATTTTGTCTGATGTAAGTGTTGATACTCCAACTTTTTGTCTGTATCCAGTTGCACGGGATATCTTTTTCCATCCCTTTACTTTCGGTGTGTGTGTGTCCTTAGGTCTGAGTTGAGTCTTTCATAAGCAACTACAGTCACCTATGTCTTCTTATTTTTTTAATCCATTCAGTCGCCCTATGTCTTTTGATTAGAGTATTTATACCATTTACAATTAAAGTAATTATTGACAGGTATGTGGTTGTTGCCATTTTGTTAACTGTTTTCTGGTCATTTTTGTAGTTCCCTGTTCCCTTTTCCTTCTCTTGTTCTCTTCCTTTGTGGTTGGATGACTTTCTTTAGTATTGTGCTCAGATTTCTTTGGCTTTATTGTTTTGTGAACATATCACAGGTTTGCATGTATTTTTCCCATTTCTTCACTGGATTACTTGGTTTTTTTGGTGTTGAGTTTGATAAGTTCTTTATAGCTTTTGGGTACTAACCCTTTATCCGATATGCCATTTGCAAATATCTTCTCTCATTCTGTCAGTTGCCTTTTAGTTTTGCTGATCATTTCCTTTGCTGTGTAGAAGCTTGTTTATCTTGATGAAGTCCCAGTAGCTCATTTTTGTTTGAATGTGGCCTCCTTTTTATGTCTTTAGTTGTGGAGTCGGCTTTGTCAGCCTCAGGTTGTATTCAGAGTTAGTTGCATAACGTCTAGTTGATCTCTTTTGTGTCTGTGGGATGAGGTGAGCCCAGGATCCTCCTCCTCTGCCATCTTCTCTCTCCAGATGATCAGTTTTTGAGTAGTGGCTACATGCATAGCTACGAAAAACACAAAAGGAAGTCAAAATAAAAATAGCTTTATATATCGTTATTGAAGACTCACTACGTTTGTGGCCCATGTTCTAAATTATTTACATCTAATGCATCCATTTACCCCTGTAACTCTCTTTTGAAGAAGGTTCTATCATTATCCCCATTTTGCAGATGAGGAAACTGAGGTCTAGAGCTAGGATGTAAAAGAGTTGGGGTGAAAACTCTGGCCATTTGGTTCCAGAGCTCATGCTCTTAAATGTTACGTAGTTTAGAATTTTAGTCTACATGCCTTTGCCTGATTTTCAAGAATTTTATTTTTGAGACAAGATTTATAAAAGAAGTTCAAGGATCCTTTTGAGGCATCCAGTGAATCTCAATCAGGAAAGTGTAAGTAGATTGCTGGTACTGAAAAAGAAGCCATGGAACCTGGTGGCTTCACAGAGTAGGGGCGGGGGGATTTTGTGAGTGGGCAAAGCAGACGAAAAGGGAAAAAATGATGATGATAAGAGAAAAGAAACCATTCTGTCTACTTCCACAGAATGTGTTATTTCTGGGGAGGACTGGAGGGATGGGCACAAAAGGATGAATGAAAGGATGAATGGCAAGGCCAGGAACCAAAGAGTCACATGGGAAAAGATCACCTCATCCTAAGGGGGCATGGCTGAATCCCCATTGGGCACCTGTTGTTGCCTGATCAAGTGAGACCTTTGCTTGCTGGGGCCTGGCTTCTGGGTACCCAGAGGCATTTTTCTGAGCAGGATGGTGGCAAGAAAGTTGGCTTCAGAGAGGCTGTGGGTTCCAGTTAACATGCTGTGACTCTGTCATGTGAGGAATTGGGAGGGGATCACCGGGCCACCAACCCAGTACAAAACTGAGGCTCTAAAAAGCTGAGGTACTGGGATAACCAGAAGATGGGCAGGCTGAGGATGAGCTTGCCCCGGCTAGGGCACAGGCAGGGCCCTAAGGCTGTGGCTTGGCTCTAGGACTGAGGAGTAGGAGACCCTGAACCAAGGCTTGAGGAGAAAAAACATATTCTGAAACCCTTATTTGGTCAGGCGGGTAGTGAGACCTCTCATCTAGGCTGATGTTTAGATAGTCAAAGGGATCTGAAAATAGAGAATCTGAAGCCAGCATGAGTTCATAATCCACGAGACGAATGAAATCATGATGTTACAAGTAAAGGTGGGAGAATAGGTGAGAACTGGGACACAGACGTCCATTTGGAGACTTGACTAGGATGTGGGACCTATGGCTAGAAATCATTTTACAGGGAATCTGAGGCACTTCCATGAGTGGTAAGGAAGCTGTTAGGGCTGATTTGGGTATCATTGGCCAGAGTTTGGCAATGATACTGTTTAAAAGGTCCAGATATATTGTGGGCTTTTTTGTACATTTGTAAAATTTTATAATAAAATTTTTATTTGTGGAATTTATTATCAGTTTTCACGTGGAAGTATTGTTATTTGTAAAATGTATATATCTATACATGTCTTAAGATCGGCTCTCAGAAGGAAGATCTTGATAAAGGTATTCATCTGCAAGTGATTAGTGGTTTCCAGAAGAAACCAGTAAGGGAGAAAGGGGTAGGGTGGAAGAAAGAACTAAGCAAGGTCTTGGTGAAAGACCAGCTTTGGACGGACTCTTAGGGAGCCCAAACTGCAACCCAGATCTGGCTTAACCTGAGATAAAGGAGCCTGACTTTTGTACCCCTGTGCCAGTTCGTCATTGGCCTGTGGCCGCCCAAGGCAGAAGGAAATGGGTAGAAGAACATACAATCCCGGAGAAAGCAATCCTGCCTGAGAAAAGGCACCTGGGAGCCACTCGCAGCCCACACTCACATGGCTGGCAGCGTGTGCCTAGTAAGGTGCCTGGATAGGGTGCCACTCACACCCACTGTAGTCCATGAGCAAGTGCACGTGTAGGTGCGGGAAGGGCACTGCCTCTATTTTCTGAAAAGTTCTTGGTGGAGATTGTACCGAGGAAAGGGCTGGAAAATAATGATCTGACTCCATGTGTTGGAGCGTGGCTGACCTTGGAGAAGCGACCTTCCCCTTGTTGCATGCTTTCCAGGGCCTGGTCCTGGCGGGCCTTGTAATATCCCTACTGTTCAGAGCATGCAGACGCCTCCCTTAGATTTGCTCACACCTCTGTTATCTCCTACTGTAAGCCCATTTCCCCCCACCCATTGGCCTCTAGCCGCTACCAGCAGTATTTGCTCATCCTCTTTCAGCTTGTTTGCTCCCTTGGATGAGCTATTAGATTCACCTTCAGCACTTCTGATTAGCGTTCAGTTGTTTTTCCTCACAGGCGACTTTAACACCCTTGCTGGAATCCCGTTTGCTGGAGTGTAGGGAATAGGCAAGTTGCTTCGATACCTGACCAATCCAATACAGTTCTAGACACAGAGGGAACCGTTAACCGAAGTCTGTAGATGTATTTGTGATAGCCTTCTTGTCCTCGGAGACTGGATACGGATTTTCTGCATGTGCTCTGTAAGTTGAGAAAGCTATGATGCAGCATTCATTTGGGAATGAAGTAGAGAAGAGAGGCTAAGGTGTGTCCCTATTTCGGACTAGCTCCACCCCCCTTCCCCATACAAAGTGGGTCAAAGATTGCTTGATGTGATAGACTATTCAATCAGACCAACAGAAAACCTTCCTATTTAGCCAAATCGTACTGCTATATTAATTCTGAAATAGCACCCGAAACCTTAATCAAAAGGAACAATTCCTTAAAATAACTCGAAAACACTCTATTTAAACTTCTACTTTCCACAAATTAAAAGGCAGGGATTGGATTTACCCCTCTTGCCTGAAACAACTGAAAGCTCAAACAGAATATGCGAAGTTGTGTTTGTTGCTGAGTGGACGTCAGGCAGAGCAGGGCAGTGATTCCCGAGAGTCCAGGAGAATGGTGAAAAATTAGGGGAGCTCTTTGGCTGGCTTGGGCTTACCAGCTGGACAGTTTCTAGGCCACCAAGAGAGGAAACCCACATGGAGCCCAGGACTCCTTCTGATGGATGAGATGCAAAGATGCCCTCATCTGTCATCGTCATTTGAAGGCCAGTGGGGCCAAAGCGTTTAGTTTGCAGAGCAGAAAGACAAACGCAGGGAAACAGTCACACAGATCTACACAGGAACCCCTTTTAGTCTTCAGCTGAGTTCTAATCAGTGCACGGATATGAGGCAGCTGCCCAAAGTCAGGGAAAGAACCATTTGAAAAAAAGAAGAGATTCTCATGAGCTTACGCAGGGCCAGGCTAGAAGAATTCATAGTCCTACCCAGGAACCTCTTAATTCATGGGGTAGAGTACTCAGAAGGCTGTTGCCTCAGTATTGCTGAAAAAATCAGCCCCAGATCAGAGGCCATTCTGATGCTGGCTAAGAAAGCTTACAAATAAGTCTCGAAGGATCAAACTCTTTTCAGATAACTGCGTCCTTGAACAAAGATCAAGAATATCTACAGGATTTCACAAATGTCGAGTCCTCAACTATGTAAAATTTACATTGTCTGACATCAACAAAGAATTACCAAGCAAGACAAGAAGCAGGAAAAAAAAATGATGTATCACGAGGAGAAATTTAATCTATAGAAATAGATGCAGAAATGATACTATTGATTGAAATAGTAGATAAGTATATGAAAGCAATTATTATATTTAATCTGTTCAGGAAGGTAGAGAATTTATTGAGATTAGGTAGACACAAAGCAAATAGAAAAGAGAACTGTGTCAAATTTCTAGTGATAAGAAATGCAATGCCTGTGAGGAAAAATGTACTAAATGGGGAAAACAGCTGATTAGACATTACAGAAGACAATGTTAATGAATGGAAGACAGCAAGACAAGCTCGCCAAAATGAAACGGCAAAAAAGGCTGGAAAATGAACAGAGCCCAACGAGTGAGCCGTGGGACCACTTCAGCCTTACATGCGTTAAATTAGAGTCCTGAAGGATGAGGGTAGGAGGAACGGAAAAACATTACTCAAAAATATACAATAGGCTATTAGTCATAAAAAAGGAAGTCTTGCCATTTGCAGCATCATAGATTGATCTAGAGGATATCATGCTAAGTGAAAAAGTCCATCAGAGAAAGATAAATACCATATGATTTTACTCCTATGTGCGATTTAAATCTTAAATCAAAAAATGAATGGAGGAAAACAAAAAGGCAAACAGACTCTATAGAGAACAAACTTGTGGTTTCCAGAGGGAAGGTGGGTGGAGGGATGGATGAAATAGAAGAAGGGGAATAAGAGTAAAGAATCGAATCATAATACTGTACACCTGAAACTGATGTAATACTGTATGTTGATAATACTTGAATTAGAAAGAAATAAATGCCATTTTCCCCCAAATTTGATAGAAACCATAAGCCCACAGAACCTCAAATAACCCAATTATCAACATGAAGAGCCACACTAAGGTATCTCTTAATTTAATTTCTTAAAAAGCAGTATTAAAGTGAAAAGCTTAAAAACAGAAGGAAAATGACGTGTTAATACAGAGAAATACAGAGAAGATTGAAGGTAGACGCCTCATTAAAAACAAAGCAAGAAAATGGTGAAGCATGTTTTTAAGAAGAGAGAGAAAATATGTGAAAGGAAGCTGTTAATCTAAAATTCTATACCAAGTGAAAATATCTTTCAACAGTAAAGGTGAACCAGACTTTTTCAGACATAGAAATATAAATTTATTCTCTACAGACCTGCACTACACAAAATGTTAAGGGAAGTCCTTGAGACAGAAGGAAAAGGATACAGATAGAAATCTGAATCCACGTAAAGGAATGACAATAACCAGAATGGAAATAATGCATTATAAGTAGAAAGATAAAAAAGATCTTTCTCATTTTTGAATTACTAGTAAAGATAATTGTTAAAAGTAAAAATAATAGCAATGTAATGTGGGGGGATAGTACCATAAGTAGTAGTAAAATGTATCACAGAAATATGGTATAGGCCGGGAGGGGAGACATAGAAGTAAATTTTCTTCAGTTTCACACCATATGTGAAGTGGTATAATATTATTTGAAGATAGAAGGTGGTAGGTTAAAGGCATATAGTATAAACCGATAGAAATATGGTAAAAAAGAGATATAGAAAATAAGCCAATAAAAGAGATAAAATCAAGTAATACAGACAATGAATACCAAAAAAGAGAAAGAAGAACAAAAAAACATGGGGAAACAACAATGTGGTTGATTTAAATTCAAATAAATATCAATAATAACACTAATATAAATGCTGTATACACAACAATTAAAAGTCAGAAATGATCAAATTGGATAAAATAGTAAGCCCCTACTGTAGGATGCTAATAAGAAATTCACTTTAAATGTAATAAGAAAAAAATATGTTAAAACATTGGGAAGACACATACAATGCTGATAGTAATCAAAAGAAGCTGGAGTGGCTATATATATATATATATATATATATATATATATATTTATTTATTTATTTATTTTTAATTTTTTTTAACGTTTTATTTATTTTTGAGACAGAGACAGAGCATGAACGGGGGAGGGGCAGAGAGAGAGGGAGACACAGAATCTGAAGCAGGCTCCAGGCTCTGAGCCGTCAGCCCAGAGCCCAACGCGGGGCTCGAACTCACGGACCGCGAGATCGTGACCTGGCTGAAGTCGGACGCTTAACCGACTGAGCCACCCAGGCGCCCCCGGAGTGGCTATATTTAAATGATAAAAATATATTTTTCAACAAAATATATTAACACGGATAAAAAGAATCATTTCATAATGTTTTCAAGAGAATATACTAATCCCAAACTTTTATGTACCTAATAAAAATTACAAAACGCATTAAGCAAAAACTGATATGAGTGAAAGGAGAAAATACAAATTGATAATTATTTCCAGAGATTTGTAACTCATTTTCTCAGAAATTATTAGTGAAAGTAGACTGAAGTCAGTAAGGATATGGAAGGCTTGAACGACATGGTCAGCCGACGGGACCTAATTCACACTTGTAAGTACTCCATCCAACAAGAAAAGGACACAGAGTTTTGAAGTACACATGGGATATTTACTAAGACAGCCACATTTTGTGTCATGAAGCAGATCTCAATGAATTTAAAAGTATTTGAAGCATACAGAGGGTCAAGTTAGAGACCAACAGCAGAAAGTTCCCTAGGAAATCCCTAAAATTTAGAAGCTAAAGAAGATATTTCTAAGTTATCTATGGAGCAAACAAACAAAAACTCAAGAAGGAGATGAAAAACCATACATAAAAATATGTGATATGCAGTTAGAGCAGCATTTGGAGAGAGATTTATAGCATTAAATATTAGGAAAGAGGTTTCAGGATTCAGCTCAGGATTCAGGATTCAGCTTAAGAAAGAAAGAAAATAAGAGAAATTGGACCCAAAGCAAGCAAAAAGAAAGACAAAAGGAAAATAAGAATGGAAAACAATGAAATATAAAACAGAAAAACAATAGAGAAATATCAGTGAAACAAAAATCTAGAGTTTTGAGATCATTAAAATTGATGTACTCAGACTGATCAAGGGAAAAAAGATACATAAACTATCAATGTCAGGAATGAAAAAGGTGACATCACAATAGATTGTATAGATTTTGAAAGAATAATGGGCACATATTATGAACAACTTTATGGCATTAAATTTGGCAATGTAAATGAAATGGCGGATTCCTTGGAAGACAGACAGCCAAAACTCTCTCAAAAGGAATAGATAATTCCAGTACCTCTATTCTGTTAGAGAAATTGAATTCCAGACACACATGGCTTCAGTGGTGAATTCTACCAAACGTGGAAAGAAGGAAGTAATAATAATTCCAAAAACTTCTTTTATAAAATTTAAGGGGAGAGACTGCTTTGCAACTCATTCCATGAATCCGGCATTTTCCTGATAACAAAGCCAAGCAAATACATTATATGGAGAGGAAGCTAAATACTTTAAACCTCATTAACACAAAGTACAAATTCTCAAAAACATTTCAGTCAATTAAACAATATATAAAAAGGAAGTGGCATCCTAAGTGAGGTTTCTCCCAGGAATGCAAGGTTAATTGAACATTTTCAAACCAATCAATACAATTCACTATATCAAGAGACTGAAGAAAACAAATGTGATCATCTCAACAGAGAACAAGTATTTGGCAAAATCCGTAATCCATTCTGGATAAAAACCCTCATCAAGCCAGGAGGAGAAGAAAATGTCCTTAACTTGAAAAAAGGGCATCTACAAAATGCCTGTAGCTACCATCCAATTAAATGGTGGGAGACTTAATGCTTCCCTTCCAGAATAAAGAACAAAGCACGAATGTCTCCTTTTACCACTTTATTCGACGCTATACTGGAGATTCTACCTTGTGCAGTGTGCAATAAGAATGAAATGAAATGCATCCAGATTGGAAAGGGAGAAGTAACATTATTTGAAGACAACGTGATTGTATAGAATGAGTGTACCCTTACTTACAACTTTTCAGGAGATGAGATGAATATTCAAAATTACCTGTATTTCTTTATCCTAGAAACAAATGATTTAAGAGTGAAACTTAAAGATGCCCTTTACTGTAACATCAAAAACTTGAAATTATTGGGGAAGGTCTTGCCACAACTACCCTGTTTCTGAGTTAAGTACCCTGGACAGTGACCTGTTTTCAGCAATCTTCCCTCATTCGCAGTCCGAGGGCTCAACATTCCTTTCCTGACCGCTTCATCAATACTGGGCTCGTCCACATCACCAAAGCCTCCCATGCTGACAAGTATATGTCCTCATTTAAAAAAACATTGCCATTCTTTGTTAATCTCTTTATGACCTTTCGTTCATCTCTTTTGGTTCTTTTAATACCGTCGGACAAAAATTTTCGTAAATTTCCTGGATTCCATTTCAGGTTCTCCATTGTTATGTTGTTTCCTGTTTCCTTCCTTTAACGAGCGTTTGCAGATTTGGCCGTTGAATTATATGTGTTGCATTAAAAGCTGAACTCATCAGGTGCCTGGGTGGCTCAGTCGGTTAAGCGACTGACTCTTGATTTCCGCTCAGGTCATGATCTTGCAGTTTGTGAGTTTGAGCCCCGCATTGGGTTCTGTGCTGCCCGTGCGGAGCCTACGTAGGATTTTTTTTCTCTCTCCCTCTCTTTCTGCCCCTCCCATGCACTCTCTCTCTCACTCAGAATCAATACATAAATAAACTTAAGAAAATGGACGTATATTGTAGGGGGGATGCAACAAGAAGAATTTATCTTCTAAGGAAACATGTGAATTCTCTATGAAAATGTGGGAGGGCAACGTGGGGCCAGGGTCGCATTGCACCCAGTGGGAAGAGCATGAACGAAATATGAATGCGTGAGGCAGCTACGTGAGGAAAATATTTGGCTTTTGGTTGAGGCCAAATATTGAGGTATTTGGCATCTAATTCATAGACTTTCTGTCTAATGCTCTACCTGCCATGATGCTAGATGTCAAATGTTTGAATGACTCAAACTCTATCCTGAGTTCATATTTAATGAGCTCCTATAGCCACATTCTGAACCTCACAATCACTGAAATCTGTTCCTTTGCTTCTGAATCATAAATTTAGATGTTCCGGTTTCTGATCACAATTTCCAGTCATTTTAGGCTGCTCACCGAGTTTCCATCTTGCCCTCTACTCTTTGACCTCACCTTACCCCCTGGCTGCTCTAACTTCTCTCTTTTATGTCTCCTGTTTTTATTTGCTTACCTATCCATCCTGAAACCCTCAAGCCATGGCCTCGACCTTTCTTCTTCCTTTGACAATGTTCTCGGTTTTCTCATCCCTCTGGCCTTTTGGTGCATCTCTGCATATGTGCCCTGGTTTCCAGTGTCTCAGAACTGATCTGACTTCTGCAGAAGTAAACACCAAGAAGGGTACACCAAGTAAACTCACACACATACACAAGGCATGTGTCTATAAACTAGCAGGCCATCTTATCCTGTGTGTGGATGTGTGTGTGTGTGTGTGCGCGCGCGCGCGTGTGTGTGATCCGTGTGCAGTGTTGGGGCTACTCATGTTCTCAATCCAACGTCTCTTTTCTCCTGGTGTGGAGACATCTGCAGTTTTGCGATTGGAGGATTGTGTGGTTAGTATGGTGTGCGAGCAAGAGTTTTGGTCTCTGGGACTGGAATATTTTGTGCCAGGCAGGCATTTTGTGGTCATTTCTCCAGGGCACCCACTTGCCTTAGAGGACTGGATGGACGCGGACAATATTTGTCTCCCTAACTTTCCTGTTTTCCCCACTGTTTCCTGGCCCAGCCAGTTGCTGCTTCTTGGACCATTCATGTTTAGATGTATTTCTACCTTCACTCAGGATGATGCCACATCTCGCAGGCCTTGGAATCGTTTTCTCTCTTTAAGGCAACTTTCCGTATTTCTGTTTTGAACCATTGCATGCCGATTTTTTTCTTTTGGTGCTTATTTTCTAAATTCTCAGCATCCTTCATATGGCTGCTCTCAGGTACTGACTGTCGCATAACAAATATAAGCCCTTACACACACACATGCACACACAGAGAATATTCACCAATAGTTACGCAAACAAATATATTCGGTGCAAAAAAGATGAGGGGTATCACCGGCTACATATTTTATGGCAGCACAGACACGGGTGTCACCAACTTAGTTAAATGACACCGTGAGTCACAAGAAACTAGTGGTACTAAAGGAAATAGGGGATATTTCACACTGTTTGACAAGCTGTGATTGCAGCTCATGCTCAAATGCAGGATAATGACAGTAATGTGCACCAACTAGAGGTAATGGATGCTCCCCTTTTCCCTCATGGTCTGTCCGCTGTTCTATATGCCAGCTGTCACTATCCCTCATGCAGCAAATTGGAAGCAAAAGTCTGTTGCAAACGAACATCGAAAGAACGTAGATAAAACTGGGGACGGGAAACTCTATCCCTTAGGACATTTAATGTAAAAAAAAAAAAATCAGATACTCCCTGGACTCCTGGCTCATAAAAAGTTTTGAGGACTGGTTCAAACCCACATCTGCTGAGAACCAAGTCGGCGAAAAGTGCTGTAGTGAATATTAAAGAGGAGGCTCAGATAAGTACGATTTGGTCTTTGATAGAAAAAATGCTCACAAAGAAGTAGTTGATAAATAGATAATTTTAGAAAAGAATCCGTATCAGAAGTATACCGTGCACATACAATTTATCCTAGAGAAGCAGATCCACGTTTTGAGATTGGACTCTACTCATTTTTCTCAGCATTTGGTCCCCAGATCTCCTTCTGTATAACTAACAAGAGAAGAGAAACTTAAGTCATCTCCCTGGGGGCTTCATAGATGTGATCTCACTTTAGGTCTTTTGGTGAATTTATACTACATGAGCTAATCCTCAATTACATAAGCTCGAGAAAAGAGCCTTTAGGTGGCAAGAGAAGTGATGAGTGATGAGCTCTGTCCTTCCCAAAGAAGCAATGAGACCATTTCTAATGTGCGTCCTATAACCACTTACAAAGGAATATAGATTGTTTTCCTTCAAGCGCATAGCCCTGATTTAAGAGCCGTTTGAAAG
Organism: Lynx rufus; assembly: GCF_022079265.1. Taxonomy (NCBI): domain Eukaryota; kingdom Metazoa; phylum Chordata; class Mammalia; order Carnivora; family Felidae; genus Lynx; species Lynx rufus. Next base: position 4,590,951 of record NW_025814867.1, on the reverse strand, counting down.
TTCAAGGCGTGAATCATTCTTGTGAGAATAATAACACAGGACTGCCAAAGAGAATATAAGGTTCAAGTGCCCTTAGGCTTAGGACATTTGAATCCCTGTCAGAAATGGTCATATGAATTAAAGCACTGGTCTGTTCCTTATTGTATGAAATAAATTTCTATCTTCCTGTCACGTACCTGCCTACCTACCTACCTACTTACCTACCAACCATGTGTGAGAGGATGTTTCTGCATTGCTATAGAGGATGGAGTTTACTAGAAATCATCTCTTCTCTCTGGAAAATTTAATCTTGACTTTTTTTTTTCAATTCCTATTGAAGTCATCCGAAGAATATTGCTGAGAAGCATGATCTAAGAGGGAGTTCAGTCTTACGGTCTTTTCTTTGGTCCCTCATTCACTCATTCACATGGGACCATTTGGGCTCAGGGGGCAATGATCCAAAGACATAGTCTTTGCTCCTTAGTAGGTCCTAGAGTAGCAAGTTGGATGGATAAACGATACAGGTGCCATTATGCAGGTATTAGGCTGGGATGAGACTGTGGGAGTTTATCCAAGGTCATGTGACACAAGTGGATGTCATTTGCAAGGTCCTGTGACATAAATATCATGGATTGTTTAAGAAACAGCTAGTGTTTTAGAACTTTTGAAATATTAGAGGCCTGATGCTTCAGAGGAAAAGTAGGGATCAGATGATGGTTGTTTTTTTGTGATCTGATAAAACTGAACAGAATCTGTGCTGAGGGTAACAGGAGCCTTGGTCTGATCAGAACTGCAGTTGGAACGATCCATCTGTCGGCAGGACGTTGAACTGATAGGAGAGTAAGGAGGGGGAGCCAGAGCTGGGTCAAGAAGCCATTACAATATCAGGTGGGAAAGATGGAGGTCTGAATGCAGGCAGTGACTGTGGGGATGGGAAGGAAAGAATCTCAAGGACGTTGAAGAGCCGAAATCAACGGAATGAAATGACAGATGGAAATGGGAGGAAGGGGCATTTGTGGTGCTTTGACTGACAGCTGACCAGCATTCTGGCTTAGTGGCAGAAATGGTCTGGTTTCAGTTTTGATCCAGTGCATGAGTCCTTATTACATTTAATTGGTGCTCAAAAATTTATGAAAAATGGGAGAATATTTGTGATGTACATGTCACCTGGGTACTCATGTAGTCCTTAAAAATAAATCTTTTTCAGGACCGTTGATGCTGTTCTTATCCAGTGTTTCTGATGCGGAAGGTGAAGCTCAAGGTCATAAATAACCTTCTTAAGGTCACATAGAGCGCATAATGCTACACGTGTCACAAGCCAGTCATTCCCTTCCTGCACGAAGAAGCTTCGAATAACAACAACAGCAATATTAATAATAGAGAAAACATTGAGCAAAAGGCATGAGAAGTTTGTAAAAGAAATATAAATGGCAAATTAACATGAAAATAGCTTGAACTTCACAATTCAAGTAGTACAGATTCAAAATATTTTAGTGATGTAGTTCTCACAAGGTGCAAATTCGAAGAAAAGGAGGTATACCTCCTTTTTTGGTTTATCAGGTAGGCAGGAATTTTTTAGAAAATATATGCAACATTAAGCAAGTCTGGAAATGTTATATATATGGGGAGATAATACTCTTTTAGCATCACTTTTTTGAAGTATGATAAGTACAGTATATGAATCCTAGGTACATGGCTCTGTGTATTTTCATAAAGGGAATCCATTGTGTTAGCTACTGCTCACATATGCAAGAGCGTGTTGACAGCATTCCAGAAGCTACCCAACCCCCACCATCATCCTACCCAAGGTCACCTCTGTATTTACTTTAACATTATAAATTCATTTTACTGCTTATGGACTTTGCATAAATGGAGTCACATTGTCTTGAATGCCTATTTGCATTCAAGATTATGTTGATGAGGTTTCTCCATGTGCACGTGGCACTATTTTGTTTCACCGCCATTGCTATATAGTATGTGTTTGTGGGACTATATCATTGTTTTATCATTCTGTTGATAACATTGGGATCATTTAACATGTTTGAGACTATTTTCAATAACATCCTAGCATATGTTTTGGTGAATAATGGTGATTTTCTATAAAAATGGAAATTGAATTCAGGATCTCGGGATAGCCGTATCTTTAGTAAATAGTGACAATTTTCCAATGTGATTGTGTCATTTGCAGTCCGACCCGTACTGCAGTAATTAAGATACTGTGATGTCAGTACAAAGACAGACACGCTTTGTATGCTGTAGTATTGTCAACCCTTGGAATTTTTGATATAAATCAAATGGGTATCGAGTGGTATAAAATTGCAGTTTTAACTTTTTTTTCATGTTTATTTTTGAGAGAGAAAGAGAGCATGAGTGGGGAGGGGCAGAGACAGAGGGAGACGCAGAATCTGAAAGCAGGTTCCAGGCTCCGAGCTGTCAGCACAGAGCCCGATGTGGGGCTTGAACTCATGAACTCCGAGATCATGACCTGAGCCAAAGTTGGACACTTAACCGACTGAGCCACCCAGGTGCCCCTGAAATTGTAGTTTTGATTTGCATTTTCTTGTGACTAATTGATCACCATTTCATACGCTTCTTGGTAGTTTGGATATCCTCCTGTAAGTGTCCGTTCACGTCTTTTACCTTTTCTGGATTGTGGACCTTTTATCTTCCTGATGGCAGCGTATCTGTGAGTCCTTTTCTGAATATGTCTAGTCTAAATATCTTCTTCCATTCTTTGGGTTGCCTTAGCGATCTCTTCATGGAATAGTCTACTGAACAAACCTTCTCAATTTTAATGTGACCTAATTTTCAGTTTTTTCCCTTTTTGGTAAGTGCTACTTGTTTCATGTTCAAGAAGACTTCGTCTATCCCAAAGTCATGTATCTATTCTCAAAATTTTCTTCTGAAACCATTATTATTTTACTGTTCGTATACAGATCTCTCCGGCATTGATTTTTTATGTCAATCAATGGTGTCAAAATTCATGTTTTTCATACGGATATGTAATTGACTCAGCACCATTTTTGGGGGTTTCTTTTGGGAAAAGACTACGTTTCCTTCACTGTTCTCTAGTAACTTCTTTTACTTACATCAAATGTTCATGTATTTGCCGCTAGAATATTCTGTTCCACCAATCTTTTTGTCTGTCTTTGTACTGACATCACAGTATCTTAATTATTGCATCTTTGGAGCAAGTCCTGATGTACGACTGTGTAAATCCTCTAACTTACTCTTAGGTCTTCATCTTTAAGATTGTCATAGATACTTTGGGTAATGTGCATTTTTATATAATTATATTAGAGTCAGCTTGTCAACTAAAATTCACCTGCTGAGATTTTGACCGGGACTTCTTAGAGACTCTAGATCAACTTGAGGATGATTGACATCTTTGTAACATGAGTCTTCGTATCCATGAATGTATATAGTCCTCTGTTTGTTTAGATGGTCTTTAATCCCTCTAAGAAATGCTTGGTGGTGTTCAGTGTAATGATATTGTACATCTGTTATATTGGCGTCTAGGTATCTGATGTGTTTTTAATTATATTGGATTATATCATTTGTTGAATTTCATTTTCTAATTTCTTGTTTATGTATAAAATTGATTCGGTATGTTGCTCTTGTATCCAATGATTTTGCTAAATTCACCTGCTAATTCAACTAGTTGTAGATTTCTTTGGATTCTCTGAGTCTTGTCTTTTGCTTTATAGTCGCTTTATCTGTTTCTCTGGGGACGTTCGGAAGTTGTAAAAAATGATTTTGCCATCCCTGCAGCTAATAGCTCCTACCCTTTTACTTTTAATGGTGTTCCTTTGCCTAATCATCTCTGCGTTGAATCCTTGCATTTCCTCTTTGAGATCTCATTGCATTGAGGCCATGCCTTTTTTTTTTTTAATTTAAATAACTTTATGATCTGTTTACCATCAAATTTCACAGTGTGCTGTTCTTGATATAAATAGTTCACTTGCCTTGAGCTCAGAGAAAGGCTTCCTGGCTTTTCATATGGTAAGCCCGTATGCCACAGGTATTTTTGAGTAGTGACACGGTGTTTATTTTTCGAAAGCACTTGTAGAACTGTTTGACAGCCACTGTTTCTGCTTCCTCACTTCTTCCTTCCTTCACACATCAATACACGGCACATGTCTCATATACCTACGTCATCTTTCTGCCTTGTCAATATGTAGTAGCAGAGAGGATCCCCCCCACCACCCCCCGCCTCGGGAGCTTTGGGGAAGCTTTGCTTCCTTTGCCAAATCTAGTCCACGCTTCCTCCTCTGGGCTTTGACTTTCCCAGATCCAATGTTTATGGCGTTATAAAGTCATTCCTCATGGAAGAGTTCAGAGGCAGGGCTGAATTTTAGCTTATCAAAGACCTAATTTTATTTTCTGCCCTCTATTTTCCTGTTTCCTTGGTTTCAGGGAGGACAGGAAGACAGAGGCATCTCTACTGTTTCTAAATATAAGTTGATTATTTAATTTTGTATAAAATATTATACAGAAATTCCATCCTTTATGTGCAGTACAAAAGTCATTAAGACTGGAAATGATTTGGAAGATGGGAAGGGATAAAAATAGCACTTTGTAGGCTGGAGGCTTAAAATGACAAAATTTCCTTGAATTATCTGGAACTCTATTAAATATGTTTTTCACTGTTGCTTTATACTGTTCTGTGAGACACAAATGGGGTGTTTCTGAGAGATTCGGAAAGACATTTTAAAGTTTATACTGCCCTGTTTTACTGACTGATCTCTTTTTATTTGTTCCCTGTGTGCAATTTCTGGTCACGTAAACATATCCATTTGATGCTGAAATTTGAGACAGTCCCTTTTGCTTTAAATGCTTGTTGATCTATTATACAGGAAGATGGGTTTTATCTTTCCATGAACAGATGGTGAACAATTCGATCTGGTTGAAACTATTATTCAACTCTTGCTTCAGCAAGAGCTACATGCCATTTGGAAAACTTACCATTCTTTTGATTTCTTGAGTCATTAAATCCATGGTGCTGATAGACTCCCAGGTTACTGGCATGGTTTCCAGAGATTTTGGTTGCAAAGACTTAGCTTGTGTCTATCGTTTTTACTCACGGCAATAAACGCATTTTGTCCATTCAAAAGAGCGATGCATACCAGTATTTATCCCGAATTTTTGAGTGAAGGTTGAATTTTTTTTGTCCAGCTATCCCTTTTGATTCTAGAAGTATATCGAAAGGAAAAGGCATGGATACATGAAGGAATGAGTGTAGCCTTTACTCTACACGGCCTCAGCATTGGGCTAAATATGGTACAGATTTTTTATCACATTTTATCCTTACAACTTTCAAAATAAGATTCTTGGATCCTTGTTTAAAGGTGAGAAAACTAAGGCGTACAGATACTAAATGCTTATTCAAGGTCAGACAGGCTATGAGTGGAAATTCTGGAATTTGAACTCAGGTTCGCCCGATATCCAAGTCCATGGCTGGCCTCCATGGAGAGCTCTCTCAAGTCACAGCCAGCTGCTGACTAGGTAATTCCTCACAGTCTGATTCCAGAAGCCGCTGTCTTAGCTGTTCTCTCCACTGCCTTTTTGGGGAGAGGAGTCATTTATCCTCGTCAAGTATTGGCACGGTGCCTGGTGCGTGGTAGAGACTCGATGTATGTTTGTCTCAGAGTGACAAATGGAAGACAATGGCATTATTGATTTCTGTTTACCCAGTATGCTTTGCTCCTCAAACCAGAAAATAGGTAGGCAAATAGATATTCTAAGGTTGTTTACTCCTTTTATTTCCTTGTGTTTTTCTATTTTGCTTTCTGTATAGTAAAAATCTAAAAGTCTATGTAAACAACAAAGGCAAAATGTTCAAAACGATGAAAAAAATCACATAAAAGACTGCAAGGTGAAATAATGAGACTTCACTAAAAAAAAAGATTTCTTTTTATAGACTGATATGCCAAATTTAGTAGCGAAATGTAAACACGTCACACGTTTTGGAAGTGCCTTGGTTTAGAAAGGTGAGATGAAATAATCTGCAAATCCATTAAAGTCTAATTAAAATGCCTCCTAATCTGAAATAGCTTCATGGGAATCTCAGCTTTGAAAGAGAGTCACCTGTTACTCTTCATTGCCAAGTTTATTAATTCACATAATAGGAACTGTACTCTTTTGGAAAGTGTTATAACCATGTCCTAGTGAACAGTATCTTCCTACATCTTAGACTGTGCTTGGCACATAGTAGTTCCTCAATAAATGCTTGATGATTGAATATTAAGATAAAATTTTAAAGAAGAATGCTACATTCAACTTGGATTGCATGGGATCAGAATTATAGGGAACAGTCAGTAACAAGTAGCTAATATTTATTACACATACCAGTATCAGGTTAAAAGTGCTTTACAAGCACTTTTTAATTTATTCTTCATGACATTTCTATGAAGTTGTACTGATTTTACATTCATCTTACAGATGTGGAAATTATGACTTAGAGAAGGTAATTGTTCATGATCATACACTGTTGGTATGTAGATGAGCCCAAGGTTCAAAGTCCATGGTAACCACTCAGTGTAAATGAAGCTTCTGTTTTTTATCTTTGAGATCTTTCTTCCCAGAAATTGACAATCATTACTTAGACCGAAAAGGTTAACGTGCCAGCAGATAAGGGCCAGAGCTTAGGATGGAGTTTGCAATGTAGCCAAAAGGGAAATATTAAAATAAAGCCCACCAGGACTTTATTATAGGGGGAGGGACACTGGGGTTTAAATATCAGTGTCTCTGTACAGCTCATCCTGAGGGGTTTTCATTGAGTATCACATCAATCTGACCCTGCCAATGAAGTTCATCAAATCGGTTACCAATATTCACTCCCATGGATGTGTTCGTCCTGCAGACAAAATACCCCTGGTGTTTGTTTCAGGGGAAGGCTGCTTAGAAAATGTGTGCATTTTCTTTCTCCCTGTGTTTAATTACCAAATCAAAATGTTTGTCGTGCTTTAGGTAGTCATTTATTTACTTATGTGATATTTATCTGGTGTTTTATGTATTCTAGATGCTGGATATACATTGCTGAATGACATGGCCGTGGTTCCTATCATTACAACCTAGCGAGGAAAACAGATAATAAACTAGCAAACAAATATATAATTATGGATGCAGTGACTGTTGAGAAAGAAAGGATCCGAGTTCAGTGGTTTAAAGGAGCGGCTTTAAAAGGAGGATTTTGGGGCACCTGGGTGGCTCAGTCGGTTGAGCGTCCGACTACAGCTCAGGTCATGATCTCACGGTCCATGAGTTCGGGCCCCACATCGGGCTCTGTGCTGACAACTCAGAGCCTGGAGCCTGCTTCAGATTCTGTGTCTCCCCCTCTCTCTGCCCCTCCCCTGCTCATGCTCTGTCTCTCTCTGTCTCAAAAATAAATAAAACATTAAAAAAAATTTAACAAAACCGAGGATTTTATGAAGACAGCAGAGGTGTTGATACATACCTGTGTCTATAGGTATATAGCTGGACTATACACAGAAACTTAAGCACATAACGTGATTTCATTTTACGTTACGTTAGGGCCTCAACCCTTAGCAAGGTGTCACTAGGGATATATTCTCTTGTTTCTGGTCCAGGCCTCTCTGTTCTTTTGTTTCATCCTGGTCCCCCTTGTTTGGTCCTCCTGCCCCAAACAGTCCGCGTCCAGGGGTTCATGCTGGCCCGACGCTTGCTTCAGATAGTCTCATTGAATATTTCTTTGAAAGTAGGTGCATGCGGTTGCATAAAACCAAATCTTTGAACTACACAGCCTACCTGTAGCCATACTTAGGTAGTATTTGTTGATGGCTCTGAGCCATTTTGCACTCTCAACAGTTTTGTCAGGTAGGTCCTCACAGCCCGCGGTTATAATGGGGACAGTATCTTGCCCAAGGGGCCAAGATGAAGACATCGAACGTAGGTTATCCTGACTCCGTAGCTGATGTCTCTATGGCAGGGATGCTGCCTCCAATGTACATACATGGCCTCGTCAAGCAATTGCATTACCACCACGTGGAGGGATGTCTAGGATAAACAGAGGTGTTTCTTTGTATCAATAATAAACAGAAGCTCTCAAAAATTATTGCCAACATATCATATCCTATAAATCTTTGGATATGAGATAACCAGTGCCTCGTCTGCACTCTAATTTACAGACTTTTTTCTTTTGCAAGGATGGGTAGCATTTGATGGTCCAAATATATCTGTGAAGAAAACATCAGACGTACAGTTCCCATGCATTTGTGCTCATCAGCTATTTTGGTTTGGGAAAGCACTTCAGAATCTTACGGCACTGTGGGTGATATCCGTCCTGGAAAAAAAGTAGTTGGGTCCTTCCGAAGTTATTTATTTTGCAAGTTATGTCCGTACGAAGAGGAAGTCCATTCCGGCTGTTCAACCGTGCTGCTCCCCCGGTTTCTCATCATTTCCGTAGAGGCGAGGCTGAGAGGCCGGAGCCCCCCAGAGGGTTTGCCCAAGAGAGGGGCGTGGCCAAGGAGGAGCATCGAAGGAAGAACCCAGAGAGCAGTGCATGGGGTCAGGTGTGATGAAGGCTGAGGCAAGCCCACTGAGAGAGCGGGAAGGTCCAAAGACAGGAACGTGTGAGGGGCGGGTCAGGGTAGGCAGTTCGGGGCTGATGTCACGAGCAAGGAAACATTGGCGCTGACTTGGACAGGGCGCACGAGGCAAAACCCAGTGCCGGGCCTGCTGACTTGGATTTGTGTAGGCCCGGGAGTCCCTCCTGTCTGTACGATACTTCCCACTTCCCCTTCTGGAATATGTTCCCCAGAGGTTGTGAGCTGAAAAGGAGATACCAGATTCTCCCCGCAGGTTCCCGTAGATCGTGGGCGCGGTCTGCCGGAAGTCGATCATTGCCATTTTTGCAAAGGACCGGACAGAGGGACAAACCAAAAAGGAAACAGTTCCTTCCCATTAATGTCGACTGCCTGTTTCGTGGGGACACCTATCCCACTCACACATCTCCCGGGGAACAGCCACAGTAGCTAGCGCTCAGCCCTTGGGGATTGCTGGAAAGACTAAAGAAGCACTTCTAGCGTTTGGCAGAAATTGTGACTCTGGCTGCAGCCCAACTGATTCGGTGGCCAGGAGCGTCCTATCTGTGGACGCACTCCCGAGGGACCTGTCCTAATCCCTTGTTCACTTGCCCCCTCCCTCAGCAGGTTCCGGGAGTAGGCCCTATTCACGCGGCCTAGGAGGGGGGCTGTGGACGTGCCCAGTAGCACTTGATGGATAAGTGAATGAATGACTTTGTAGGTTCAGCCAGAGAAGAATCACTCAGGACACCTGTAAGAGAAGTACAGACCAGGAAGTGAAGGTGACGAGGGCCTTCCTGCCTTTTGTGCGATGTGTGTGGGTGAATTTGGCTTTCTCTAAAAGATGGCTGACGGTACGTGATTTCAATCCCAAAATGAACTGGCAAATCCTTCACCTTAGGAAGAGCTTTGCTGATGTTAGCTGTGCTTTTGTTCCGTACACATGTTCATTCTGTGTTTCCTTAAAGCTCCAATCAAGTTGTTTTTCTGAACAGGTCGATACTACTTGCTCTGATCCCCTGATTCCTTTTAAAGAGGGCCTATTTGCTGGTTTTGTGATCACGGACCGTCACTTAGAGAACTGTTCTTTTTATTTTCTTTTAGGGACAAATGGACTTTTACTGTCTGAACTGTGGCATTGTTTTCATAACGAGAAGGTAGATCTTTTTCTTCTGTGAGGCTAGAAATACGTTTTGGTTACAATAAAAGCAAAACTCGATGGGGTCTAGAATGTTGCTGTATTTCTGGTTTAATCCTAGGGTAGAAAAATGGCAGCGGGGGGGAGCATTTCGTCTGGTTTGATTGCTTTCGTCTGGTTCGGGGAGGCATTTGCGGATAGGAGTGTACCCTAGGGCACAGTATCGACACCTCCCATGACTGTGCCGCTTTGACGCTTACCTTATGTGTTTTGGATTTTGCGCTCATCTTCCAGATCTTGTCCTCTCAGGCCCGTTCAGAGTTCCCGAAGCCACGTGGGGGAGCTGCCCCAATCTTTCATGTGAGGTCCCCAAGTTACTTTTGCTGTGGTCCTTCCATCAGCAGCTTTTTGAGGCCCCGTCTTCTTAGGATCTCAGATCCTGATTCTCTCTGATGGAGGCCCTTCAATCCACTCTGGTTATTTGTCTCTTTCTTCCATGCCATTCCAGTCGGCTCTGGTCACTGTTTGAAACCTCTTCACAGCTAGAACAGCTCCCTTTTCTCCTGACTGACTCTTCCAGAGTTGTTAACCTGGGCACATCTTTTCTGTATTATTTCCATCTATCATGGCCTTTAATATCTTAATTTTCCCCTTCAGATCTGTCTAGATTATAAAATTTTAAACTTTCTTTTACTTACCCTTTTAAAACCTGTCTTTTTTTTTTCCTTCTAGGTTAATCGATCTATCTTTCTTTCATCATAAGACTAAAGAATAATTTTTGGAGGATTTGTTACTGCTTAATTTTTTGATGTTAGGGTTTCAAGCATGGCCTTTTACAATCATTCAGGATCTTTTTTGCCTGCAAGAATTTCCTTAAAATGTCTCTTGCTCTTATCCCAAGAAGGTGCCACGTTGTCTTTATCATCACCCTCATTTATTTTTATTTGTTTTTTAAAATAAAACTGACCTTTCAGTGGGTGAAATCTCAGCGTGGGTGGCTAAAGTCCAAAGGCATTCTTAGAACTAAGTAAAATGCAAGTTCAGAGTCACCTCGAATACACACGGTGGGCAGTTTCTTTGAACCCACGGGCAAGTCCCTTAAACTCCAGCCCTCGCCGTCTGTCGTCCTAAGTACAGGGTGCCTGGCAGCTTGAGAGCAGCTAATATTGTCAGGCTCGTAAATGTCTAAAATAGTCTAATACCGCCTCCAACTCCTCTGTGACTCTGGTTCGAGTAGCAGCAGCTGCGTCCTGAGACCCTTCCCAGGCAGCCCTGTGGGAACTTGCTTATCACCTGAGTGGGTTGTGTTATACCCGAGTTCTGCTTTAACCGTTCTTCGCAGTACAAAGCAGTCATAAGCTGCAGTGACTGACCAAGGCCAGCACTTACTGAAAGCAACTTCCAGCTTCTAACTAGACTGTATGAGATAAACACCAGCCAGGTACTGTGTGAGCCCCCGCAAGCCATCAGGTTCGGAAACGCACAAGGCCGACTCTTAAGACCCGCAAGGTCTTAATGTCGACTGTTCCTTCTCGAATGACACTCACAGAATCTTTCTTAAGATTCATGGTTCAATATTTAGGTTTTGAGGCTTGAGGGAAGCCACATAAATAACACCCAGTAGTAAACAGAAAGGAGTCAAGTATGCAGAGATGAAAATAACATCACTTTTTTTTGTGATTGGCCAATGCAGAATGTGGCTTCTGTGTGCAAGCGTTTAAGCTTCCAAATATAAGAATTATATTCCAAGAATTAGAGGTTGTGCCCAGTTATAGCCATTAGTGGGCAACCCAAGAATTTCCCCCTATGAAAGTTTGCTCTTGCCTCTGTGAAACTCTCCATGGGGACATGAGCCACAACTTTCACCTTTCTCTGTGTAGCCTGGCTCCCGGGAGAGAAGCAGAAATGGGCTAAGCTCAAAGAGATTGCAATCCATTGAACAATACAGGAATATTGCTTTCCTTGGCATTTATCTGTACCTGATGAGGTTGAGTATCCGTTTCCACACGGCCGAGAACAGGTGAGAGAATGCTTTGACCTGGGAGAATGCCCCTGGTTTTTTACCTGCCTATTCTTCTACTGGGGGCCACGAACATAATTCACAGAAGCAGCACGCTCCAAATTCCTTGAACGTGTCGACAGCTTTAATTGATGGCAATCTTAGCATGGTAGCATCTGCATAATTGTGTATTATTCACAATCCTTTTGGAATCGGAGGGCTAACGAATAGTGGCAAGATCTTACCTTTATAAACAGCTGCATGATTTACAAATAACTGTTACACGTATCGCCTCATCCTTTGCAATGATCCCTAAGGTAGAAAATATTGCCCCCTGTTTGTTTTTTTAATGTTTATTTTTGAGAGGGAGAGACAGCGCATGAGCAAGGGAGGGGCAAGGAGGGAGAGGGAGACCCAGAATCTGAAGCAGGCTCCAGGCTCTGAACTGTCAGCACAGAGCCCGACGCGGGGCTTGAACTCACGAACCGTGAGATCATGACCCGAGCCGAAGTAGGACGCTTAACCGACTGAGCCACCCAGGCGCCCCGCCCCCCCCCCCTTTTTTAAGGTGTTATTTTTTGTTTGGAGAGAGAAAGGGGGGAGGATAAGAGAGAGTGGGAGACAGAGAATCTCAAGCAGGCTCCATGCTGTCAGCACAGAACCCGACGTGGGGCTCGAACTCACGTACCGTGACATCGTGACCTGAGCTGAAGTCAGACACTTCACTGATTGAGCCACCAGGCGCCCCTGCCCCCTGTTTTATGGAGAGGACAAACATTTCGGAACAAACTGCCCTTCTGCCTAATGCCATAGCAGCTAGTGAAGTAGAGGTGCGAAGAATGGAATCAAGGTCTTTGGGCTGTAGGATCACTTCTATTTCCACCACGCCAGCCTCTTTTCTAAGAAACAAGCAGATGTAAAAGGCACGTGTTTGTTAGCAGGACGCGGTCACCACAAGGAGAAGGAAATTCAGAGGAGGGCCTCGGGTCCCGCCTCCTTCTGAAAGCGCGCTGACCTTAATTTATATATGCAAACCATTGCCTAGCCTAGGTTGCTGGGAGGTCAAGTCATGGTGATTTATGGGGATGGTGGTCGGGACTCTTGTCCTCTTCTTAAATTCAGGTGATATTAGCACGGTTATTCAAGGCTGGTGAATATCCCACCCCATTGTTTACTGGACCGCAGAGCTACTCAGTAAACAAGTGACCTTTAATGAGGTCCAGCATGCTGGATTACTTCCACTTGACATAATAAGAATAATATTACCTCAGCCCTTCAGAGACTGATTTAGTGATGCTTGGCCAAGGGTGAAGAATTCCTCCGAGTGTAGCCAAAATAATGGTTTGTTAGGACAGGAGACATCAAATTTTAAAGGCAGAGATCGATCTATTTACAGAGCTGCTGTCCGAGTGATTCAGGATGCCCAAAAGAGCCACATTAAGACTGCTCATAAATCAATAACCATCCTAATGAAAAGCAGAGAGAACAAAGATAACACCAAGTTTGTAAATTACTGAGGCTGAGGCGGGCGATCGGAGAAGCTAAAAAGCGAAGCGTTGTTACATATTTGCTCCTTTTCCAGAAGAATTGGAGAACACGCACCAAAAGTTGTGTGCGCACATTTGGAAAAGAAAAAGAAGAAAAAGTAAAGGCTGGGGTTTAAACTCTTTCCCACGGCGTTTTGGTCCAGAGCCACCTTATGTATTGTAATGCTTCCAGACACGTATAACTTCCTACCATGCTCTAAATTTAATATTTAGTAACGCTTCTAGATGGTTTCACACTCCTGTGGCTTTCCTCAGAATATCCTGTCTTCCAGGAGTGAAAGCCTTTCTCTTTCTTCACAGTCCAGGTCAAGTATCACCTCCTCATGAAGACTTCTCTGGTTCTCTTCTTTCAGATAGAGTCAATGTTTCAGACTTTGTCCTCCGGCATTCTAGAGGCATCTCTCCTGGGGCACTCATCACCAGACTGGGTCACGGAGCATCCTTCCCTAGCTTCCTGTGAACTTCATGGACCACCCAGAGGGACTCATATATAGATAGTTACGGTAAGTAACAACGGACTTTGGTCCAGTAAACATTTCTTGTTTCGATCCAGTAAACATCTATTATAAAATAGACTCTATATTAATATGTTATCTCTGAAATCATCTTTAAATGTGTCAGATCCCTATAAACTTTCCTGTGATAAAAACAACTCTGCTTGACCCTCTCTTATTTAGAAAGAAGTATAAGTTTTGAAGAATTTCCCCCATCTGCAAATTTCAGTTCGAACCGCCACAAAATACTGGCTCAGAAGTTATGGCAATTTTTAAGAGCATGAATTGGAATTTTAAACCAATTATTATTTTTTTTTATTTGTACGCATTTCTACTGGAATATGAACTAAGGTAGATTTAAAAAAACATACTTGGGGACACGTTAGCATTCCACTGGATAAAACAATGTGGCGAAACTGAGGCTCTCTATTTTAACCAGAGTCAGGGGCACCTGGCTGCTTGGGCTGTGGAGCACGCGACCCTTGATCTCGAGGTCATGAGTGTGAGCTCTATGACGCGTATAGAGAGTACCAAAAAAAGATATTTTAAGAAGACTCAACTTTAACAATTTTACATTAAATATCTACACTCAAAAATAGACTATGCCCAAATTCCATTTCTTGGGGCAGATTTTTATGTAGTAAGGAATATGCCTTAATGACCTTAGTATTAGAAATTTCAGGGGCGCCTGGGTGGCTCAGTCGGTTAAGTGTCCGACTTCGGCTCAGGTCATGATCTTGCAGTTTGTGGGTTCGAGCCCTGCGTCGGGCTCTATGCTGACAGCTCAGAGCCTGGAACCTGCTTTGGATTCTGTGTCTCCCTCTCCTTCTGCCCCTCTCCTGCTTGTGCACGTGCTCTCTCTCTCTCAAAAATAAATAAACGTTAAAAAAATTAAAAAAAAATTAAAAAGCATCTTGTTCTGTCTCCATCTCAGATAGAAAACCGGGAAGACGATCACTTCAACGATCTTTTCCCCTAAAAATTCTTACATGTTTTCGGTGAGAAGGTAATAAATATCCCTTCCAGTTCACCGAGTGGAAAATAAATAGGCTGTCATGATTGTGTTGAAAACCTATTCCAGTAATTTGCATTTTTTTTCCACCTTAACGTGAGCAGAGGAGTTCTGTCTCCTGTACTTAAACCAGTTTTTGCAAGTAGTTTGAACATTCTTGGCTGATGCAAAAGTGTGAATGCTATTCAGGAAAGGAAAACAAAATGTTTTCTCGGTCAGCTCTCAAAATCTGATTTTTTTTTTTTTTTTTTTTTTTTTGCAGAGGTCAATTGTGTGTGCCAAGTTAGTGGTCTGTGGACCAGGGGGATTTTATGATTTTAGATTCTTGTTACTACTCCAGTGGTCGTAAGACCTTTTACGCTAATAATAACCGTACAGCTAAGCAATTCACTGATGCTTTTCCCTACCCCCTGATGCCCCTGTGGCCGGGAATACCCTCAGAGATTTCAACACCCCTTTCTTGCACCCCATCCAAGATATCCCCATAGTTCACCCCCTGTCCCAGTCTTCAAGAGACATTTCCTTAGCTGCATTTTTCCTGATGAGCCTCTGTGATGTAATTCCCTGCCAGTCGTCTATACTGTTATTTCCATCGTCCTATTTAAAACAAATGCTGCCATAGTATCCCTGTCTGTTGCAACCACTGGGCTGTGAACATCATGAAGGCAAAGACCCAGTTACCCCCGGCCACTGAAGTATCCCGAGCACCCAACACAGTATCAGACACATTCTGGCCAAGCTCTGCTGCATAGAAATTCAATATGAGGGGCGCCTGGGTGGCGCAGTCGGTTAAGCGTCCGACTTCAGCCAGGTCACGATCTCGCGGTCCGTGAGTTCGAGCCCCGCGTCGGGCTCTGGGCTGATGGCTCAGAGCCTGGAGCCTGTTTCCGATTCTGTGTCTCCCTCTCTCTCTGCCCCTCCCCCGTTCATGCTCTGTCTCTCTCTGTCCCAAAAATAAATAAACGTTGAAAAAAAAAATTTAAATAAAAAAAAAAAAAAAAGAAATTCAATATGAACCACGCATGCAATTTAAAATTTTCCAGAAGCCACATTAAAAAGTAAAGGGAAACAGGTGAACCTAATTTTGAGAATTTATTATAAATAAAATAATGTATTTAACATGTAACCAGGATAAAAAGATTATTCGATGTGGGGCCCTCTTTTTTTGTTTTTCCGGAGTCTTCAGAATCTTTCCTTATTTTACACTTACCAGCATATCTCTTTCTGGGGTAGCCACTTTTCAAATGATCAATGGCCTCATGTGGCTAGTGGTTACGTGTTGGGCAGTCCAGTTCTAGACTCTCAATAAATATCTGTTGAAAGCATGGAAGCTACAATCCGTTGAAGGCAGAGCTGTGGTTGGTGTCTCATCTACCCATCCAGCTCCTCTCAGATCTTTTTTATATTCTCCGGGTACGTGGTCCCAGCTTTTGTGTGCTTTGCAGCCGTCCAGCCTGTGGACGATTGCCCTGGGTCGTTGGAGTCATTTTACTACACAGAGAACTGGAGGCATCTAGGAGTTTATATCCCCTGAACCCCCCCCCACCCCCCAGACCACAGGCACCCCATATAGCCTGCCAGTGACTGGTAGGGAAGGGCAAAGCCCAAGCTCTTTTGCCTCCACGGAAGGCACTCTGAGGTGTGGTTCACACTCCAGAGCTCACTGTTGATCAGGCTGAGTCTCAGGGTTTGTCTGC
The DNA here is from genome assembly GCF_022079265.1 of Lynx rufus. NCBI lineage: Eukaryota > Metazoa > Chordata > Mammalia > Carnivora > Felidae > Lynx > Lynx rufus. Next base: position 4,574,542 of record NW_025814867.1, on the reverse strand, counting down.
AGTCACCTCCTGGCTTGACTTACTCCTCTTCCCTACCTGACCCCCCTACTGTCTTGCTGAGTTCTCCGGGAGGCACTTTCTTAATAAAGCCCTTGCTCCCAAATCCTTGGCTCAGAGTCTGCTTCTGGGAAAACTCAAAGTCCTCAAAGTATACGACATTCCTAAATGCACAGTTGTTGGTGTCGCAGTGGCTTAGGCACATTTGGATTCCACGTGTACCTGGGGTAACGATAATGTCCGCTGTGTCTCTCCTTGTCTCAGATACAGCACCCTCTTGAAAAAAATTCAAACCATATGAAAAAGGTGAAAAATCTAAGTGTTCTGTCCCCTCCTCCTCTTCTGTAGTAACTGCTGCAAATTTTTTTTGGTGTATCCTTGGATAAATTTCTTCTGCAAATCCAACAGATAGGCATAAATATGACATATTCACAAAACGCATTTTTCCTTTTATAGATAGGGTCAGAAATATTCTTCCGCACATCGCTGAGTCCCTCCATATTTTCATAAACGACTTTTCACATTTTTTATGACTGCCTGTTCAACTTTATGAATGTGTTCAATTTACCCCTTTTCTTCTTTGTCTATTTTAACTCTTAATTTGCTTCTAGTCCCTGTTACAGAGTCAGTATTTTTAGGTCTCTGGTGTGATCATCTATTTATACACGCCATTCTTGCCAGCTAATTTCTACCAGGAATATTCAAGTGAAAAGGGATTTCAGCTTCTGAGTCCAAACATGCCTCTCTTCCTACGGGGCAAAGGTTCTAGATCTGGGCTTCCGCTAGGCTCTGATCTCAAATGCATGTTGTTATTGTGCACCTGCGTGTATTTCTGGAAAGAGGGATCAGAGATTGCATTAGAATCTCAAAGACATCTGTGGCATTCAGGTGTTGGAATTAGATGTGCAAATCCACACCGTGTGATCTACTGTGTATAAATCTCTTGCAGGCCTGTCTTATCCACCCCCCCCCCGTCAGATTAACATTTAATGAAGTAACAGCTTTTCAGTTAGTCCGTATAGCTCAGAGGCTGGCATCTAGCCTCACCACGTTCCCATCCCCCTGCTGCCTAGTTCGGTAGTACAGAGAAGGCAGTCATTAATAGTTTCTGGGAAATTGACCATGTTTTCTCTCTCGTATTTATGCATTCTCGGTGGAACACATTCAGTTTTCTTCTGCTTGCGCCTCTTACCCTCTTTGCTTTAATCCAGTGAAGTGAAGGACACAAGATCCTTTTCTGTAGGGATGGCACATAAATCATTTTGGACCAATTGTACAGACTCAAAGGTGTTGAACAGGAGCCAGAGTGGACGTGAGCATCCCCTAATCCCATGTCCTTATTAGAGCATGGTTTCAGCCGCCTGGAGTTCTAGCATCATCACCCCCACTCAGAGCCAAGGATACTAGGCGTGTGTCTGGTTTTTCCTGTCTCTTTGGTCATTGATATTCCCTTGTTCAGAATTCCAGATTAATTTGGAAGTTTTTTGGTTTTTTTTTCTTAAACAGTGGGTAGCCAGACCATTTGCTATAGGCTGAATATTTGTGTTCCTTAAAAACCCATAGGTTGAAATCCTAATCCCTGGTGTGATGGTATTTCTACACTACCCAGATAAGGGTCTTCTGTTATAGCAGCCCAAACTGGCAAAGACACCATTTGGCTTTAGTCAGTGAACTCTTGTGTCTCCTTCAGTGTTGAACTGCTTGGGGACGTGAGAGTTCCCTACCTTCTGCACCGCCTGGGAGACTCTGGGGCGCATCTTGTGATGGGTGAGATGCTAACGGCAGGGTCCGCCGACGATGCTAGGTGATCATGTCAGCGAAGAGTGCGCTCTGTCAAGTTCGGTCACCAAAGCGCCACCGCAAGGTGTTGAAAGTGGCAGGGGAGGCCTCGCCGAGCAAGGAAGCAGACAGAGAGCAGAAGGAAGGACCATGCCACGCGTTGGAATACTCCCCAGCCTATTCCCCTACTTCACACATTTTCCCATTTCAACATAGATATTGTGGAAGACACAAGGTGATAGCACATGTTAACATTAAGCTGGAGCTTGTCTGGCCAAGTGCATCACACCTTATTCTCTCTTCACGTGAATTCTGTAAGCTTAATGAAAGTCGTAGCCGTATGGCCTTGCGCAAACTCTCTCCCTTCCTCCGGATCTGAGCTACTTAATCTTTAAAATAGAAGTTGGTCTGGCTCGTTGTTTCTTAAGTATTGAGACATGAATCCAGGATGTTTTGTCATATGTAAGGTGTGCTTTGCACGTATACGTATTTGGAGGTTAATTGTAAAAACGGTAATGGTAATAACACTAAAACACTAATAATAGTGATAAGCCTATAAAAGAGCCTTTGTACTACCTATCAACTCGTTTCATATAAAACTCCCATTTTACAGATAAGGAAACTGAAATACACACAATTAGTAAGTGAAGTAATGCATTAAATTGAGACAAGTGATGAGACCCCTGGATGGCTTAGTCGGTTAAGCGTCTGACTTTGGCTCAGGTCATGATCTAGGGGTCGGTGAGTTCGAGCCCCGCCACGGGCCCTGTGCTGATAGCTCAGAGTGTGGGGCCTACTTAGGATTCTGTGTCTCCCTCTCTCTCTACCTCTCCTTCACTTGCACTCTGTCTCTCAAAAGTAAATAAACATAAAAAAAATTTTTAAAAATAGGGACAAGTGATGGTTGAGGCACTTGGGGTACATGCCCTTAATGGCATTGTATTGGGGGGAGCAGATCAGATTATATTATATTATATAGGAGACAATGGCTTGTCTCTTTTTCTTTAAAGAAAGAGAAATTGGTCCTCAGGTTCAAAACCTTTTCTAGGTGGCTGGACTCAGACTTTAATAACATTGTTTTACTTTTTCCTGTGATTGGTTTTCCCATTGTATATAGGGGATGGGATGCTGGTTTTTCGTTTAGATTAATAATATAGTTATTTTCTTTTTAAACCAATTGATTCAAGAATTAATCAATTCAAAGACAATTATGGCATACATAATAGTGACATGGCTAAGGCAAAAACAATGAAGGAGGCCTACAAGGCCCTGAAGTTTGGACATTTCCTCTCACCTGAAACTTCCGGGGCTCTAGAATTCTGTGATGAGAGTGTAACGACAGAAGACCATGGAGTTGCTAGAGAGCTCTGATCCTCGCTATTGGAAATAAATTGTTTGCCAGAAAAAAAGAAATAATTGTCGTCACTAGGATATGTTGCTCAGAGAAAATCAAGATGGTTCTGCCGCATCTTGGATGATGATCTCGCCTACTGCGTGCAAAGCTGAACCATGATGGCACCGTGATCTTGGACTTCCAGCCTCCAGAAGTGTGAGGAGACACGTTTCAGTTATTTAAGCCACCCAATGTGTGGCATTCTATTACGGCAGACTGAGCCGGTGAGCACTGTGGCGGACTGAGAAAGTAATTCAAAGCTTCTCCAGCAGCTTGTGGGAGTGTCTCAAGATGGAGGTACTGAGGATCTAAGAAGAGGGTTGTGTCGGATCTGGAGGGCGGTGACCAAGGGGGAAGAGCAGGAAAGTTAAGGAACCCAGGTTGTCCGGGAACAGACTAAGATGTAGATAGAAAAGCTTTGCATCAGGGAAGTGAATGGAGTCAGGAACACAAAAGGAATAATATGAATCAAAGCATAAAAAGGAGTGACATATTAGAAGGAAGAACTCAGGCTAAGAAAGATTTGATGAAGTATGTTAGAACAGTGCCTGACTCTTACCGCTGTAGTATGAGGAAGAGGAGTTCAAGGAAAACCTGTCAGTAGGAAGTGATCATCAGAAATTTCCAGCATAGCACAGTGATTCTCCAGTGGCCTTACCCTCCAGGGCATTAGGTTCTGCCCCATTGTTATCTCAATTTGGAACATTTAGTAGAGAAGAGTGCTGTTGACTGCGGGCTAAGAGAAGTCCCTTTCCTTCTCTTGGGACAGCTGTCTTCTCAAACTCCAGAATAATGTAAAGAATCATCATCCCAATGGAAGCCTTTCAAAGAGTTCAAGGTTGAGGCTAAGATTGAAGCTCCTGGGGTTGCCTGCCAGAGAAAAGGCCCAGCAACACCCCTTTTTCCCTTCTGTCTCTACTTTTGCTCACCGTTGTGTCTGTGGAGCTCATCCATTTGTATGGACATATTTTTAACGCTACTTTCTGCCTGCCTCGCCTGCCTGCCTTTTCCCATGATCCCAGGGCCATCCTTAGCAATGCATAAGCGTGTTAATGGGCATGCGTTCTTGCCCTCCCTGATTGTCCCCTTCCAGGTATAATTATCCCATTATGCCCACAGGTATCCTGAGATGGACAGCCATGAGTTGTCCATGAGAGCAATCTCTCTGTGAAAAAGCAGTTTTTTTTTCATGCAGTGAAATATACACTGAGAAAGTGATTTAACTCATGATAAGTTATCATATTACAGTGATGCTCAAGGCAACCCCTAACCTTTTAGGCACCATAGCCCTTTTCTAATGTGGATGTGTCTAATCACATGAAGAGAAAGGAGAGAACGCCTAAAGGGAGAACATCCTTTTCTTCCTACGTCCTTTAGACTCATTTAATCTCTTTCATTTTGCTCCTTCCTTCCTTGGTCTGCGATATTTTGATGACAAGGGTAGCACCTTATTAGGTTTTAGTTAATGTAAAAAGTTTTAGGCCATCGCTGTAGGAATGGCTCGCTGTTTCGACACTAGAATTCAGGAGATGAGGCAGTGGCAGCCCTTAAAGAGCTCAGGTGAACATCGGAAACTGTATGTCTTGTAATCAGTTGCTCCCAACAGCTCAAGCGGTGGGTTGTGGGGCCACAGGAGAGGAAAAGATTAATCCCGTTTCCATCTGTGGAAGGTTTAGAGAAAGGCGACGCCTGCACAAGTAGTCATTACATCCCCGAGGAAGTTCTGCTTAGCTGAATGTCACATAGCTTTGAGATGCCCTTCCTCTTTGCCTCGTCACTGCTTCTCTGGGTGGCCTTGGTCAAGTATTGCTTTTTGAATCTCCTTTTTCTCACGTCTGATGGGAACCATTGCTCCTCTAAGCCCTCCATTTCATAACTTCACTGTCACAGGGCACAAGTGTTTGTGAAAATTAAAGTGCTACAATTCTTTGGGAATCCCGCCCCTTGGCAGGACAATGAAATCTTTTCCTTTCTTTTCCTGAATGTCTTGGGAACGTTAAAGGGAAGTAATAAGAAAAATTCAAGTATCTTATTATGAATATAGAGCAGTAGATTGACGGGTAGTAAATCAGTGTCCCAAGAACAAATTTCAAATAGCAGAGTCAATAGCACACGTCCGCTACTAATAACATTTGGTGAAAAGCTCAGCATCCCTAATGAGGAAGAGCCCGCTGCTTGCATGGAGATTAGTGTGACCGTGTAAGGCCCGTTACTTCTCCTATTAAAAGAGAAGAACCCAAGCTGTGGATTAGGAACCTCTCTTGCGTCTTCCGGCTTACCAGATCCCTGCGGCAGCTTGGAAATAACCTTGATTTGCAACTTAGCCTGTCTACTTGGGAAGGTCAGTGCCAGGGGACACTGGACTTATCCTATTCCATGTCAAGAAGGTAATAGGTGACAATCCAAGTATGGAGGAAGTGGGGTGCCTTTGGTTAGATTCCCTAGAAGCAGAACCCAAGAAAGGATGCATATACAAGTGATTCACGAAGGAAGTGCTTCTAGACGAAACCAGTAAGGTAGTCGGGACGAGGAGTGAAGGAAAGCAAGTAAAGTCTTACTTACAGAGGGTAGTTCTTGCCCTGATCCCATGGAGTAATTCTGGAGTGTAAGCTAGACCACAAAGAAGTCATACCACAAGGAAACCATACCCCAAAGAACGGCAGATCAGGTTGACCGGAAGGCTGCCCAGGATAGGGGAATAGAAATTCCTAGGCTTTTCTCGGTGTGGGCATGTGGGGCTACAAAATCTTGAGGACAGGCCTTCATGAGATGGGTATCAGCTGTTGGAAGCAGAAGGACGCTAAAGGGAGTATGGGTGCAAAAATGGTAAAAAGGACCCAGACAGACCTAGATGGAGCAAACTTACTGTGTACTAAAAGACTAGCACCCAAAGCGTGTGGCAAAGCGTCTTGGCTAATAACCCAAATCAGGGCATAGGGATTACAGAAGAAGGCAACATGACGTCCAGGTTGGCAACTGAAAAGTGGACATGTGGAGCAGGGAGATAGGCACTACCCGTCGGGTTCCAGACAGGACTCAGTCCTTAGTGGGACTGCTGAGCATAAGTCCACGTGTCTCACTTGGGGTCCCATGAGTGTCTGCCACGGTCAAGGCCGGGATACAATGTCCACTGTAGATACAACGTACATCCCGGGCGGAGGGGAGGCTGGCTGAGTCACCCGAAGATAGGATCGGGCTTCTGAAGTTTGTTCCCGGGTTAGGCTTGTCCCTGAGCCTGGCCAGAGGCCGGGAAAGGAGGGGACATTAGAATACGTGCTATTCAGACTAGTAGTAGCCTCCCTAGATTTGGAAACAGGCAAGATGCTCAGAAGTTGTGGTAGAACTAGGTGTTTCCTTGTGGCTATGTGCAGCAAATGTCTTCACGGTTCAGGTTTTTGTATTCATGTTCCAAATTCATTTTCACTGTCTTCCTTTTATTTGATTTTTTATTTCTATTTTTATCTTGTACCTACTTTTTTTTAATGTTTATTTTTGAGAGAGAGAGGGAGGGAGAGAGAGAGAGGGAGAGACAGAGGATCCGAAGCAGTCTCTGCACTGAGCACAGAACCCGACGCGGAGCTCAAACTCGCGAACCGTGAGATCGTGACCTGAGCTGAAGGTGAACACTTAAACTCCTGAGCCGCCCAGGCGCCCCAATATGCAATAGCAAAATATGCTATTTTGCTAAACATCCTTCTAAGTGACTTTGCCAGCGCAGAGACATTCCTGTACGGAAGCAAGCTTAGGCAAGGGAGCGACACAGGTCCCTGAGCTACATAATAGGCTCTCCGAGCTGTTTTTCATCTCTATAATGGGGACAAAACCACCTACCTCACAAAGTGACTGTTAGAGAGGAGATGTTCGGGGGGAAAAGTAATCTCAGACGGCTAAAAAATAAAAGAGGCAGTAGGCGCGTATTTTTCATTGAAGTGTCATTTCCTCAAATGAGAAGAGAAGGAAGCAATGCGCCAGGTAGGGTTTTTAAGCTTTCCTGGGTTGCAGTTCAGTAGAAAACACCGTTGTGCCGAGGGTGGCTGAGTCTGCTCCGCATCTCACAGGTGACAAACTGCAGAGCTCTGGCAGAGAAAGTGAGGGTTGCACATGTGCACAAATAATATGATTCATGATGGCTGAGTCACAGGTTGGATGGCGAGGTAGTAAACAGCCAGATCCCCTCGTAACTAGAATAATTTGTTCCCATAGTGTTCTTATTTATCTCAAACTCTGTCTTGCTGCCCCAGGGTGCTTGTTTCTTACTCTGTAATATACAAATAGGGTTGTCATTTAATGTGAATTTTAGTTTCCTATCGGTGAATTATTATGATTTCATTTAATCTGAAAATGACGACATAAAACGTTATTTCTGTGACCGAAAATGCAATGAAATGTACCGATGTGTTGTAGCAGAATATGTGACCCTCGTCTTCGCGGGGTTCTGGCTTTCCTAATTCAGTCCACAATGCGCCGTCCTGACAGCTGCTGGGGAAACACACCTCCCTAGCCCTCAGATGGCCCTGGGTGTACATTCAGGGAAATTGTTCAGTCAGGTAGTTTTCCACTGAGGAATGGAATCAGCGATAGCAGGGAGTGCTCGATAAATTCCACCTCCTCTGAGACCATAGAAGGAAAAGACTTCTGTTCCAATGAGGAGCGAAGCAGAATATAGAGTGGCTGTGACTATATGTATTGATTTATTGTGAGCATTTAGTACCTATCAGGTAATATTGCAAGAGAGTAAAGGGAGGTGGGCGGTCAGAGCCCTCTGCTCTCAGAAAGCTTATGTTCTGAAGTAGATAGGGCAGGGTTAAAAGAAAAAGGTCTTAAGAAGGGGACACTGGGAGCATCACACTTAAGGGTGCAAGTGATTATTCGCAGCCAGAGGGAATCAGTGGAAGTCTCTATGGGGGTGGCATTTAGGTACAGCATGTAGAATTTGTCTGTGCAACTATGAGAAGAGAGGAAGAGATATTTAATAGAAGTGGATACACTTCTGTTAGTAGAGGCATCGATTTATGCAAATGAATTGCATGTATAAGAGAGTAATTCTATGTGAAGGGGACTAGTGGATCAAAAAAAGGTTGAGTTTGCATTGTATGAGTCTTAAATTCCACGGTAAGGAGTTTGATCTTTTTCTCTAGGTGGTTGGCAATCACGGAGGCTTTGAGAGGGAATACAAAATCTGTTCGTCGTGTGCCACGAAAATGAATCTGGTGGCATTGGGTGGGATAATGTGGAAAGTTGGAAGAAAAGGTTAGTAGCTGGCCTGATCGCTGAGGACTGGTCTTCATTCAAATACATGTTCCAGACTGACTAGACTGGAAAACCGCTCCGTGTAATTGGAGAAACAGAACCTAGAGCTGGCAGGATGCGACCCTGAGGGTGTCAGCACCGAATCCTGCCACAGGTGTTCTGCATTCTGGGAACACCAGGTCACTGCACAGAATGTCACCTTTGGCCAACAGCTGGGTTAGGAGTTGACAAAGATGGGTTGTTTCACTTGGAAGAATCACTTTGGAATTTTCAGATCAGTCTTACCTTCCCTCATGGGAAGAAAAGATTAAACACTTAGAACTATGATGTTCCTCGCAAATACTTACTTGGCTAAGTTATACGTAGGGAACATCAGGGATGTCAAAGAGCACTTTTCCCCTTCATCTGTTTCACTCATCCTCCCGACCAACCCTCCCTCCCCCCACCCCTGGCAACCACAAGTTTAGTTTGTTCTCTGTCTTTAAGAGTCTGTTGGGTTTTTTTGTCTCCCTTTTCCTTTGTTGTTTCTTAAATTTCACATAGAAGTGAAATCATATGGTATTTGTCTTCCTCTGGCTTATTTCACTTAGCGTGATACCTTCTAGGCCCATCCATGTTGTTGCAAATGGCAAGATTCCATTCTTTTTATGGCTAAGGGTCACAACACACACACATGTGTGTGTGTGTGTGTGTGTGTGTGTGAATATATATATGTATATCTATGTGTGTGTATATTATGTGTGTACGTACACACACACACACACACACACACACACACACACCACATCTTTATCCAGTCACCCGTCGATGGACATTTGGTTGCTATCATATCTTGACTATTACAAATAATTCTGCAAAAACAGAGAGAGTGTATATCTTTTTGAATTAGTGTTTTCCTTTTCTTTGGGTAAATACCCAAGAGTGAAATTACCGGATCATTTGATCTTTCTGCCTTCAACTGTTTGAGGAACCTCCATACCGTTTTCCACGGTGGCCGTACCAACTTGTCTTCCCACCAATAGTGTGCACAAGTGTTCTTTTTTCTTTAAATCCTCACCAATACCTTTTGTTACTTGTGCTTTTTTATTTTAGCCATTATGGCAGGTGTAAGATGGCATCTCTTTGTATTTTAAAAGTTTTTTTTAATGTTTGTTTATTTTTGAGAGAGAGCGAGACACGGAGTGTGAGCAGGGGAGGGGCAGAGAGAGGGGGAGACACAGAAGCTGAAGCGGGCTCCAGGCTCTGAGCTGTCAGCACACAGTCCAACATGGGGCTTGAACTCACAAACAGTGAGATCATGACCTGAGCCAAAGTCAGACACTTAATTGAGCCCCCCAGCCATCCCTCATTGTAGTTTTCATATGTATTTCCCTGATGATGATTGATGTCGAACATCTTTCCATGTGTCTCTTGGTCATCTGTATGTCTTCTTTGGGAAAATGTCTATTCAGATCCTCTGCTCTTTAAAAAAGATTTTTTTTTTTAAGAGCGAACATGAGTGGAGGAGAGGGCGAGAGGGAGAGAATCCCAAGCAGGCTCCGCACTCAGCGTGGGCTCTGATGTGGGGCTTGATTCCACAATCTTGGGATCATGACCTGAGCCAAAATCAAGAGTAAGAAGGTCAACCAATGTAGCTAACCAGGTGCCCCCTGCTCATTTTTAAATCAGATTTACAACCGTCTTCTCCTATTCAGTAGCTTGCCTCATCTTTTTGTCGATAGTTTCCTTCACTGTGCAAAGGATTTTATTTCGGTGTAGTCCCAGTACTTTAATTTTGCTTTTGTTTCTCTTGCCTGAGGAGACACATCTAGAAAAATATTTCTAAGGCCGATGCCAAAGAGATTACTGCCCATCATTTCTTTCAGCAGTTTTATGGTTTCGGCTCTCACATTTAGGTCTATTTTTGAGTTTATTTTTGTGTATGGTGTAAGGAAGTGTTTCCGTTTCATTCTTTTGGATGTAGCTTACCGGTTTTTCTAGCACTATTTGTTAAAGAGACTGTTTTTTTTCCCCATTGTGTATTCTTGCTCCTTGGTTAAAGATTAACGGGCTATATAAGTGTGGGTTAATTTCTGGGCTCTCTATCCTGTTCTGTGATCTGTCTGGTACCATGTTGCTGATTACTTCAGCTTGGTAGTGTATCTTGAAATCTGGGGTTCTGATACCATCATCTTTGTTCTTCTTTCTCAAGATTGCTTTGGCTGTGTGGGGTCTTTTGTAGTTCCATTCAAATTTTAGGGTTATTTGTTCTAGTCCTGTGAAAAATGGTATTTTGGTAGGGATTGCTTTAAATCTGTAGATTGCTTTGGGTAATATGGACATTTTAACAAAACAAATTCTTCCAATCCATGAGCATGCAATGTCTTTCCATTTCTTTGGGTCATCTTGAATTTCTTTTATAAATGTTTTATGTGTTTTGGAGTACAGGTTTTTTACTTCCTTGGTTAAGTTTATTCCTAGGTTTTTCTTTCTTTTTTTTTTTTTGGTGCAACTATAAAAGGGATTGTTACTCTTAATTTCTCTTTCTGCTACTTTATTATTAGTGTTTAGAAATGCAACAGATTTCTGTATTATAATTTTGAATCCTACGACTTTATTGAATTCATTATCAGTTTAAGTAGTTTTTGATGGAGTCTTTAGGATTTTCTGTTTCTACAGTATCATGTCTTCAAATAGTGACAGTGTTACTGATTCTTTACCAGTTTGTATGTCTTTTATTTCTTTTTCTTGTCTAATCGCTGTGGCTGGGACTTCTAGTACTATGCGGGATCAAAGTGGGGAGAGGGCGTATCCTTGTCTTGTACCTGATTTTAGAGGAAAGCTCTCAGTTTTTCACTATTGAGTATGATGTTAGCTGAGGGCTTGTCATATATGGCCTTTATTATGTTGAGGTATATTCCCTTTAAACCTACTTTGTTGAGGTTTTGTCATGAATGGATGTTGTACTTTGTCAGATGCTTTTTTTGCATCTATTGAGATGATCATATAGTTTTTATCCTTTCTCTTGTTAATGCGTTACATCATGTTGATTGATTTGCAAATATGGAACCACCCTTATGTCCCTGCAATATATCACACTTGTCATGGCGAATGATTTTTTTAAATATATTGTTGGATTCAGTATGCTAATATTTTGTTGAGGATGTTTGCATGTATGTTCATCAGAGATATTGGCTGTAGTTCGTTCTTTCTTTCTTTCTTTCTTTCTTTCTTTCTTTCTTTCTTTCTTTCTTTGTAGTGTCTTTCTCTGGTCTTGGCATCAGGGTAAAGCTGGCTTCATGGAATGACATTGGAAATTTTTTTTTCCTTTTCTATGTTTTGGAATAGTTTGAGAAGAATAGGTATTAGCTCTTCTTTAAATGTTTGGTAGAATTCACCTGTGAAGATTTTTGGTCCTGGAATTTTGTTTGTTGGGAGTTTTGTTTTGTTTTGTTTTACTGATTCAATTTCATTGCTAGTAATCAGTTTGTTTCAATTTTTTATTTCTTCCTGATTGAGTTTTGGGAAATTACATATTTCTAGGAATTTATTCATTTCTTCTAGGTTGTCCAATTTGTTGGGATATAATTTTTCATAACGTCCTCATATAATCCTTTGTATTTCTGTGATATCAGTAAAGAGAATTTTAGCTTGATTGTTTTGTTGAGGTTCTTTTGATCTGGGAGACATTCTTGACTTGGCCATCTAAGAATGTGTCAAGATGGTGATATCAAAATGAAGTCATTACATTTAAAAATTTTAATTTCCAAGTATCATTTGCATTGGCCGAGTTGTGGCTGTACTACCTCTAGGGCCCTGAGTGATTTTCAGAGCCTCAGCCTTTGTCAGACATGATGTTGATACCCACCCTGGCTTTCCCACCAATTTGTTGTGAGGATCAAAAAGGCAGTTAGGAGAATTTGCTCCATACCCTATAAAGAGCCATATAGTGAGGGATTACTGTTATGCAACTTTTTCTCTATTGTCAACTATTTACTGAGTAGCACCATTACAGCAGTAAATGAGAATCTCTAAAAAAGAGAGATGGTGAATGGGACACATTAAATGAAGGAGCTGCTCAAGAGGCAGCCTGTCCCTTCTCCTGAGCTTCCTGGGCATTCATGTATTGGTTGGTCAAGAATGGGGAAAGGATGTTGTTCATGTCTCTATCACAGTGCCTCATTCAATGATGATACATGAGAATAATAAATATTGATGAGTGAGTGAGGTAATGAGTGAAATAGTTGCCTGACTTTCTAGGTATGGATCTTTCTGAGAATTAGAAAACAGCTTCCCTTACTCTGGTCCAATTCAGCCCTGAGTTTGGGTGTCTTGATTAGTAGGCAAGTACAGGATGGATATTAATCCCATTTGTCCCCTTGGTTAGAGAATCGTGTGCGAGATGCAACTTGTGTAATAGGATGTAAAATTATGATAATCAGAAGAGGGAGGACGTCCTTCCGTTGTTTTCACTGAGTGTAGACACGTGGGGCACATGTACTACTACCCTGTATCGTTGGCTAAGAGTGTCTACTCTCTGCAACTTTGGCTTAGGGCCCTGAACTTACTGGAGGCTCCATATCTTTTTGTTGTCAATACTCCACATCTACTCAATGTAGGTACCTTTGGGGCCTGCATTTTTATGTGATCTTGCCAAAATAGATACTGTAAAGGTTCTTTTGAGCTATCCCCTCTGTATCTCTTTTTGCTTCTCATCAACGTTAAAGGCAATTCATGCCAAGATTCAGTTTTAATTTGCACGGCTAGACTTATGCATGCTCTGCTAGTTTTGATAAAGACGCCCTAGGAAGTTATTCAGGTGAAGCCGCCATTCGCAGATCGGGATTGTTGTCTGACTTGACCATGGTGAGGCTGGTAGGCAGAACTTTGGGTCCCAATACAAATACCTGTTAGCACATCTGGAAAACACCTTAAAGAGGAAATCTCTCTGTTTCCAGCTAATGACTGAGCTGGAGCACAGAGCGGGTGCAGCATTCCATGCTGAACAAGAGGATTTAACTCACAAATAGACAAGAGACGGAGCAGTGGACAGGCCAGAGAACATCTGTTTTTGGCCAGAAGAAAGGCCGGTAGGTGGAGATTTGTTTCTCCTTCTCTATACTGTGACACCTGCCGAACAGATTGCCGTGGAAGCTGTTCTTTGTAGGCACCAGCAGAATAATATGTAATCCCAACACAGTGGCTGAGAACCTAGAGGATGACTTTCATTCATGTTTATCTCTCTATGAAACAATAATGATGTAGTAATTTCCATTTAGGGGTTTCCAGTTATGATGCGGTATTTGTCTTTAACATAGCATGAACCTAAAAGAGTAGATTCTATGATCTCCACTTAAAGAGTGAGTCAACTGAGTCTCAAAAACTTCTCTGGATTCAAACCTGGGTCTGTAAGGCCCCCAAATATTATGTTCCCTTCACCACGCCATGCTGCCTTTTACTGTGCTAGACGCCATTCTGGATTCCATAAAGGCACTTTCCCGTCTGTACTGGATCATTGTTTTAATCACCTTTTCAGTAACTTAGCAGTTCTTAGACAAAGGTACAGGCGTAACTCCCACCTTCCTAAGTGTAAGTTATACGCAATGACCTTCTTCTAAAGAGTACAGTGTGGAAAGTGGGTAAAAAGAGCAACTTCATAGTGGAGAAATCTGGCAAACACTACCACAGCCAGCTCATCAAGGTGAACATCAACAGAGATTACTCTGTGCCCTTGGTAACATGGGATGAGAAAGACACTTGACCTCCGTGGTCTTCCTTCAAGACCACGGAGGTCAAGTGTCTTTCTCATCCCATGTTACCAAGGAAAACATTCCAGATGAAGACCATGCTACAAAATACCTGTCTAATATTCCTCAAAACTGTCCAGCTCATCAAAAACAAGAAAAGTCAGAAACTGTCATAACCAAGGGAAGTCTGAGACATGACAACGCAATGTGATCGGATATGCTTTCTGGATGGGATCCCAGAACAGAAGAAGGACATTAGGTGGAACATAAGTAAATATGAATGCAGTTTGGACTTGAATTAATAATACTATATCAATATTGGTTCAGTGATTGTGAAAAAAATGTTCCCTGTGAATGTAAGATGCTAACGATAGAGGAAACTGGTTATTAGTTTGATGGACACTCACCATATTATCTTCACACGTTTTCTGTAAATAATTTTAAAATAAAAAATGTATATTTTTATTTAAACATTTTTTAATGTTTATTTAATTTTGAGAGACAGAGAGAGTCAGAGCGCAAGTGGGATAGGGGCAGAGAGAGAGGGAGACACAGAATATGAAGCAGGCTCCAGGCTCTGAGCTGTCAGCACAGAGCCCGATGTGGGGCTTGAACTCACAAACCGTGAGATCGTGACCTGAGCCTAAGTTGGAGGGTTAACCGACTGAGCCACCCAGGTGCCCCATAAAAATTTATTTTAACTATAAAAGCTCATAATTTAAAATCTACCATAATATAAGCAAAAGGAATTGGCAACTGAGGAATGGTGCCTTGTAGCTGACTATCTATACGGAGGAAAAGAGGATAAAACTTGAAAGCTACCTAACACCGTACCAAAAAAAAAAAGAAAGAAAGAAAAGAAAAAAAAATCTAGATGAATTAAAGACCTGTATGTGGAAAAGGAAAGCAGTGAAAAAGTTTTGAAAATAAAAAAATCTTTTTGGAATGATCTCATGGAAGTGTGGTCCCCAGACCAGCAGTATCAGTTAGCATGCTTGGGGAATCTATTAGAAATGCAAATTCTTGGGCTCCATCCAGAGTAACTGTGAGGTCGCATCTACCTGTCTTTGTTGTAAAATGAGGACCACTGCAATAGAGCTAACTTCATAAACAAGATAGGAAAGTCAAGCTAAAAAGTGAAAGTTTGATAAAAATGGCTATAGTAATATTTAAAATGTGAAATATTTATTACACCATTGTCTTAGAAAAAAGTAGCTGACCACAGATTAACATATGAAATATTCAGCACAGATAAATCTAGGGCAGTGCTTTTCAACTAGGGGTGATTTTGTCCCCTGGGGAATTTACAGTGTCTGGAGACATTTAGGTCATCAAAACTTCAGGAAGGCGGTCATTTAGTTGACCAAGGACAGCGGGGTTGCTGCTAAACATTCTATAATGCACAAATAGTCCCACCCAACAACGAATTACCTGGCTCAACATGCATATAGTGCCGAGTTTGAGAAACTGTGGTGTAGACAATTTCTTCAAACCATTAAGAAAATGATCATCAGCAAAGTAGTTTGGGCAATTCACAGAGGGGAAAAAACCCAGAGGACCAATATGCATATGAAAAGTGGCTCCAACTGACTAGTAGGTGGGTAAATGCAAACCATCACACCCCTTAGTTTGGCAAAAAACAAAACACCGAGTCTTGTAACTTCCTGTGTATTGCTTATTGTTGCTATAACAGATTACCAAAAACTCCAACTCAGTGGCTTAAAACAACAAATGTATTACCTTACGGTTCAGGAGGTCAGAAGCTCAAAGTCAGTCTCACTGGGTGGAAGGGAAGGTATCGGCAGGACTGGTTGCTTCTGGAAGCTCTAGTGGAGAATCTACTTCCTTGCCTTTTCCAGCTTCTAGAGGACACCTCCTTGCATCGTGGCCCCTTCCTCTGGGTCAGCAGCATCTTCAAATCTCTGACTCTCTGACCTCTGCCTCCGTCCTCACATCTCCTTCTCTGTCCCTCCCAACTATTTATGAAGGGCTCTTGTGATGACGTTGCGCCCACGTGGAGAGCTCAGGGTTATCTCCCGGTCTCAAATCTC
Source organism: Lynx rufus (assembly GCF_022079265.1). Lineage (NCBI taxonomy): Eukaryota > Metazoa > Chordata > Mammalia > Carnivora > Felidae > Lynx > Lynx rufus. The sequence continues at coordinate 4,558,346 of NW_025814867.1, read as the reverse complement.
CATTTGCAACGCACCTTTGGCAATGATCAGGTAACCTGTTCCCAGGTTCCAGGGACCTGAATGTGGACATCTTCGGAGGGCCGTTATTCAGCCTACTTATTATGCCGTGAGGAGACCGTGGGGAAATGGGACACTTTTACTTTGGAACTGTCAAACTGTTCTGGAGGGCAGCCGGGCTTATTTAGTAATGTTGACGAACATCTTTCAACTCGACAACAGCATTTCTTAGTGGCTGTGTCTGAAGAACTCGTACGCACAAGCCCAAGAAGAAATGCGCCCCAGAAGACAAGTACGAGGACTTTAATTGCAGCAGGGACAGTACAAAACTGGGAAATAACCCCAGTTACCTCTTAGTTGTCAGGTCAACTCAAATCGAGATATCAACGAACTAGGTGTTTTTGTATCAACATGTATGAATCTATAAACTTAAAGTCGAGGGGGGAAAAGGAAAGGATACACGTATTAGAATACCACTTATGTAAACTGTCATTCCTGTGGATTTATACATACACAGGAGAGATACGAAACATGCCTAAGCATGACTTACTTATACTAACTTGACAATGGAATGTAAGCCCGAGGAGTGAAGGCTGAAGAAGAGATAGGAATGTGGCTTTATGTATTTGTTTAACTGTTCATTTTTAGAATTACACACACACACACACACACACACACACACACACACGCACACACAGAAACCCAAAGCCAATATGACAAAATGGTAACGTTTTAAAACTTTCAGTAGTGAGTATATAGATGTGTGATAGTATTTCAAAATGAATGTTTCTAACTCTCAGAACACCCTGGGCCCAGAGGAATTCATTTTCCTATGGTGATATCTTCTGGAAAGTTCTGGTTATTATGGCACAGCCCGCAATTTTTTTTCTTTTACTTTTTTGTCCTGAAAAGCCATTTACTATGATTTTGATTCGTGAGAATCCTTCCCTTAGAGCTCCATCACCCTGAAAGGAGAAGCTAATCTAATTTCTGCTGTAAGGTGGCTAACTTCTATACTTCGTTTATTTGCTTGGCCTTTTTTGCCATCAACCACTCAAACATCCATCAGGAGACCTCTACTCCAGCTTCCACTCCCTGTGATTTTGTGTAACCCACTGAGCTGTTCTGAGATTCACCTAGGACACGATGGCACTAGGCCAAGAGCATCCTGAACGGCCTTCAAGTTTTAAAATTCTGGTCCTCTGTAGTTACTTTGACTTTTTATCTGTGAGCATTCTCGCTAACTATGTTGTTGTCACTCTCTAGTATTATCTCCTAGACCTGAAAGAATTGCTTTGGAGAACACAGACCTCTTAATTTGTTCTTAGAGGAACAGTCAAAAAAATTAAGATCCTTGAAGACCTGTAACAGCCCAAATAGTACTCAACCACCGGAGTTGTATTGATAGGGCGCTTCCAAGATCTAATTTTAAGAAACGAGGTGAAAGACAGGGCCCCACTCTCTTTTCTAATAGTTCAGCATTTTAACGTTAAAAGGTACGTTTATCACTTGCTGTCTTGGTCCGTTAATTAGAATATTGGAATGGTTGGTATCATAGCAACGTGACACATTTGACGACTTCTCATCTTTTCCCGTGCGATCCTGTCAAATTTGTGGTCGTCCTCTGTTGTACACGAACTCATTTCTCTTCTGCCTGGGGCATCAAATATTGGGGGTTCTATAGCACATCATAGTTTATCAACATTCCCGTCTTTCTTAGGAACATGCATACATTGTATGCAAAGAGTGTGGCTGGTTTAATAGATGGGAACATCCCACCAAAGACAGAGGACAAGATAAGTCTCAACCATATTCTCAAAGAATTTACATTGCTTATTTCAATTTACCCTCGAAACAACTTAATTCAGTTCTAAATTATTATGCTCATTTTGCTGCTGAGAAAACTGGGGCTATCATGAGAAGCTGGTTCTATTACCAGGGTTTTGTAATCGGAAGAGCCAAGATTTAAATTCCAAATTCACATATTTCTCTACTCAGTTGAAATGCCTGTCTTGTCAGTGAATACGAAAAGTAATGGCAAGGTAAATCTTGATGAGTTAGAGGAATTACAAATTGGAGCAAACCTGAAATTTGTTATTGAAGCAAATTTCCTGTTTGGAGCTTTTTTAGGGATGTTGGGAGAAAAACACCATGCTAAATAACTAACTAAAATGTGTTTATTGGAAGTCGGCAGCTTTACTTAATTTATTAAAAATGGACAGACAGTATGATTCTGTGTGTTTGGCGCTGTGTAAGAATTCTTCAGATACATTTAAAACGTTATTTTGCATGCTGTTTGGTTATTTGCGTGGAGACTGTTTACTTACAGCTGAGGAAGTCAGTTGTAGGTTAAATAAGAAACAAAGTGAAAAAACCAGGGTTGATAAGACAGAAAGGAGAGAGAGGGGCCGAAAGGGCAGTCAGTATACGATGAATTTTATTTGTACTTTTTTTTTGGCTGTGGTGAAACTGATTAATGGGCAGGCGTGGAGAGGGCACACTGGGTATTCTGCCTTTGAGCCGATTCGTGGATCAAAAAAGCAATCGGGGTTGTTTTATGGCCTCATTTTATGGCCTCCCACTTTGAAATTTCAGCTGAGACCGATCCTACAAGCAGGCAGCCTCCCTCAAGTGGCCTCACCCAGAGCCTGGGGGGCACCCACGCCTTGGTGAGGACACCCCCCTGCGTGGTTCCCCCTCTTGCGTAATTCTCAGTACTACCCTGTGCTCTGCACACTCAGGTGAGGGGAGGGGTGGGGGGGGGTTCCTGGATGACTTTCCACTTAGGTCCATTTGAAGTGGTCTTAAAAGACCAACAGAAAAGGGAAGATTGGGTCACCATTTGAGGGATGCGAGGAACCTGACTGGCCAGGAGAGTGCCTCTGGGACAGGGGAGGGGACACACAGATAGTTTGGTGCTTTGGAGTCCTGGGGACTGCAGACGCCCCAGGGATCCAACTGGGGATAGCCCTGCAGACCTCACCCCGGGGCAGAGTGTGGCCATCCGTGATTTCTTTTCTTTTTTTTTTTTAATTTAAATTCAAGTTAGTTGACCTACAGTGTAGGATTGGCTTCAGGAGGAGAACCCAGGGATTCATCTCTTACGTAGGACGCCCGGTGCTCATCGCAGCCAGTGCCTTCCTTAATGCCCATCTCCCATTTAACGCATCCGCCACCCACCTCCCCTCCAGCAGCCCTCCATGTGATCTCCATATTTAACAGGCCATCAGTGATTTTTTAAGCCGGGTTTGGCACGCAGTTCACGAAGTCTCTGCCTGCAGGGAGGGCAGGGAGCCTGCAGCCTGCAAGTGAGCAGGACGTTTTTTTTTTTTGTCCGCATCAGGGACCGTCCGGTGGCATCTCCTGTCACCTTCAAGTTTAAACAAGTACCATAAGTCATTTTAAAAGTCATAGCCTCCATCGGTAGCAAGCAGAGTCTTGCGAGGACAGAGTATTCTCAACCGCCTAATATGTTGTAAAAATGTATCCAGATATTTCGACAGTGCTAGAATTTTGAGTTCAGTGTTTGAAGATTCAGTTCGGTGTTTTGGAGACAGTTATTCCTGAACGCCTCAGAATTACCTTAGAAAACTTTGCCATTTTGCACGTCTAGGGGCTGCCTTCTGTCTACAAGTGACAGGTGCCTTCCTGTCTTTTCAGGGCAGATTCTCTCTCCAGTGTATCACTTACAACATCTTCGCATCGGTCTTCCTGTCTGAAGTCCTGGCCCACCTTCAAATATCTGAACTCCCCAATATTGCCTACACGGTTTTTAAAGATAAGAGTCCGGGGTGGTTCTCCTTCCGCATCCTTTGTTGTAAAAACCGCTTACGTTTGGTCTCCCCATCCTTACCTCCCAACCGATGACCAGACAGCGCGTGACATTTTGTCTCTAGGCATTTCCAAATGCTCTTCCCTCAGCCCTGAACTATCTTTCCTTAAAACTATTTTCTCCCTGCTCTTTATTAACAGGCAGGCTAAGGCTTCTCTGTTAATTGAGTTGTAGGCCCACTTACAAACAACGGGGTGCAGGAAACTCTTCCATTAGGTAGCCTATCTCGTTAGCATTGAGCAGAACCCCAAAGAAGGAGGTTGTGACCTTGAATGATGACACAGTAGGTCACAGTAGAGCCCTCGATATATTTGGGCTGGGGAAAAGCCTCCTGGCAGGGCAAATATCTGACTTTCACAACGTGTCCTGAAGGAAGCCAAGGAAAAACAAAATTTGCAACGCCCATTCATGTGAAACATTTGAAGCGTCCTTGCCCAAACACTGTGTCACTGTGCACATCCTGATAAGAAATGATGAGATCCCATATCAGCCAAGCTGGCTGGCACGACAGGCAGGTGGTCCCTTTAGTTTCCCGTGATTAAGTCCCAGAGTTCATTTTGGGGGATTCAAAATGAGGCGGTGGCGTTGACACTGAGAAGAGAATACATACAGGAAAACGAGAACTTGAGATGTCATGGCGTTCTCAATGCAATCTCATTCCCAACAACCTGTGCCCCTCATCGTGATTCTTGTACCTGCTGAGTTGGCCTCTGCTTCTTTATTAATTAATGAGATTAATGACATTTGTCCCATCAGGATACTGTGAGGAGTAATTTAGGTAATACTAATACAACAGTGGCACAGTCCTGGACCTAATAAATCAGCACAAAATTTTATTTCTTTCTCTTACTACCATATCTTTTCAGGACTTTGTATTGTCCCAGTATCTAAGGCAGGTGGATAGTACCTGATCGTTAGAAGCAAAAAGATTCTTTTTTCTCATTCTTTTCTTACTGTCCTTTGACATATACACCAAAAGGCAAGTGCTGCCTCATCTATGAAGCTTTTTCTGATCCTATTAGCACAACTTACCATTTTTCTCTTTCGTGGGCTCGTGTAAACCCATGTATAATTAAGTCAGTCTCCACCTAGTACGATGTAAGGCACTTTAAGGCAGGGCTTATGTCTTATTTTGTTGCCTTATTTCCATCTTAACATATTATATCTCGGCATATCGTGTTTACTATATGTGTCCAGAATAAGTGAAGAATGAATGAATGAGCTTGCAAGTTAACAGCTAACAGTGCATTTAGAGAAAGGACATATGCACTCCTAGACAGAAGAGCATTTATCTGCTACGCCCAGGGTGACAGGTGCCCACAGCAGGGCCCAAGGGCTCTCTCTCTGTGCCCGCAGTGCTGTAACCCCCACAGCCAGGACCACAGACCGTGTCTCACCATTCACAGGCTTTGCCCATCCTAAGCTCATACAGGTCATGGCTTCCAGAAAACTGAAGGAGAGGGTTAAACATCATAGATTCATAGGACATCAAGCTGGCAGTTTCCTTGGTGTGCCTCGATTTGGAGCTTCATAAGCTAAAGCGTTTTGTTCCTCCACTTGTGTGACCACGCTCTCTCCATATCCCTCTGTGGAGTGGATGCTGTGATAGAGCTTCTAGATCTCCCTGCAGGATGAAAAGACTTATTTCCCCAGCTCCTAGGAGTCCCGCCAGCAGATCATACCTCAGTGAAAGAGAACGGTCTTTCCCAAAGTCACACCCTCTTCCCAGGGCAGTTGATATGCAATTAGCAGAGGAGGCAAGGATGGAGTGGCCTGGACGTCTCACCCCAACGTGGGTCTCGAGGTAGAAGGACTTCTATCTCAACGTCTCTTGAGATAGAAGGACTATCTCAATTTCAGATCTCCCTTGACATCAGCTGAAGCCTTTGTTAACATCGCATCACAGCCAAGCTCTTCCTCTGCTCAGTCCTGCCTCTCGCCCTTCCCCTCTCTTCCCTTGTAAACTCTCTGTGTGATCTTCTTGATCTCAGTCTGCTTTTCTGGGAACATACCCTGTGATGGTGGGTGCCAGGGATGGTGTAAGAAAGAAGATGCCGAGGCGAGATCTGGGATTCGGGTCCCTCTCCACCTGGCTGGCGGTGAAGCCCCCATCTAGATCACAGACAGTCGCTGGCATAGAGCTGGGTGTTTGTTGAAACTTCACCCTCGGTGAACTGGATGGTATCGCAGTGGGAGGAAATGCAGGAGCGGGGGCTGGCTCTCCGTTCGCAAAATGTGATGGGAAAGAGCATAGGGTATGCGCCATGTACTGTACCGTATATACTACGAGGACAGTGAAATTGGATAGCTGTTGCTAAATATTGATACTTAGAAAAAGTGAGAGAAGTCTGAAAAGCTGGTTAATCAGCAATTGTAAGCTTAACGTGGGATGTAGAAGGTTGGGGGGTGGGGAGCACTCCAGGAGTCTCTCTCCCTTCCTGTCGCTAGGGGGCAAATAAAGCTGTGGACCAAACCCAGGTCTGACGCAGAAGAGTAACACAGCTCCCAGAAGCTCTGTTGGAAATTTCAACCCAGGCAAGTGTGCTATGACAAAATGTTGCCTCTTTGGGGAAAGAATGGGACGCTGACATGCGGGATGGGACGTCTGAGTTGACGAATCTAACGATCTTGGATATTTAGGTTCCTGTGACCCCTTTGTGCCTGCCGAAGCGGTTCATAATTCCTTGTTAGGGGGCAGCACTCCTTGCTTGAAGATGATACAGGGTTCTCTGCCTCTGGGGAAAACCTGTGATGACTCCTCAGGATCTGCCTCTAACTCCCCTTCGGGTCAGAAGGTCAATGACCAGGATTCGGTCACAACAGAATGTGGCTGGAGTCCTGCTAAGCCTGCGAAGGGAGGAGAGACAACATATTACAGAGGAGTTAAGAACCTAGCCAATGGCCGCTGGTAGCAGCCGGACTGGATTTTGAGTGTGCTCAATACGAGGGCAAGACTGGCAGAAACTTTCATACGGTGCCATGTCTCCGAAAGGTAGAATACATTGGTCTGAGAACCAAGAGGCAGAGGCCCAAGCGTACCACTCGTTGTGAGCCCCAGTGATGCCCTTGGGAGAATATGTACTTCCCATATGCAAAATGATGGATTCTGAGGGTTTAGACACATTAGTTGTCAAAAGCGAAACACTTTCTTGGGGCGCATGGGTGGCCCAGTCGGTCGGGTGACCAACTTCAGCTCAGGTCATGATCTCACGGTTCATGGGTTCGAGCCCCACATCGGGCTCTGTGCTGAACACTTGCTCAGAGCCTGGAGCCTGCTTCCGATTCTGTGTCTCCTTCTCTCTGCCCCTCCCCTGCTTGTGCTCTCTCTCACTCGGTCTCTCAAAAATAAATAAATGTAAAAAAATTTTTTTTTAAAGTGAAACACTTCCAACCAGAGAGGTCTAGCAAGATTCTCACGGAACTATAGGCTGTGGCTCCTACCTGGGCACTGTAAATTCCTCTTGCCCAGGGAAGAACAGGAAACAGGAAGTCACCTTCTTGGAAGGGATGATGAGTGATCATGAGGAGGAGAAGGGGATACTGTTATATGGGGGCAGGGAAGAATATGTTTGGCGAGCGAGTACGCTCTTGGGCGCCTTTGGTATACCTTTGCCCAATGTTCATGGCAAAGAGACAAAGCAGCAGCCTTGGCCCAAAAATTGTGGTTGTGATCAGGGACTCGGGTTCTTCAGGAATGCAAGTGTCAATGATGTGACAAGATAAATCACTGAGAAAAGCAGAGGTGTTGGCTGAGGATGAAGGAAATCCAGAATCGACAGTAAAGGGGGCAGATAATCAGTATCTGTTCTGACTTCAAGACCAGGTGTCCCGGGAGGGGCCATATTTTTCCTTTTCCAAGCTTCCTTTAGGAAGAGAGGCCGCCTGGGGATCCTTCAGTATCTTCTCCCAGAATTAATTAATTAAGAATTACTTTTAAGTTCAAGTACAGTTAACAATGTTATGTTAGTTTCAGGTGTGCGATATAATGATTCAACAATTCTGTGCATTACTCAGTGCTCGTGATGAATGTACTCTTAATCCCCTTCTCGTTTCACCCATCCCCCCACCTGCCTCCGCTTTGGTAACCATCAGTTTGTTCTCTATGCCCGTGGTCTGTTTTTGTTTGTTTGTATCTTTTTGTCTTTGTTCATTTGTTTTATTTTCTTAAATTCCACCTATGAGTGAAATCACATGGTATTTCTCTTTCTCTCACTGATTGATTTCACTTAGCGTTATACACCCTAGATCCATCCATGTTGTTGCAAATGGCAAGAGTTCATTCTTTTTTATGGCTGAGTAATATTCTATATTATATGTATATACCACGTCTTCTTTGTCCATTCATATTTTAGTGGACATTTGAGTTGCTTCCATAATTTGGCTATTGTAAATAATGCTGCAATAAACATAGGGGTACATATATCTTTTTAAGTTAGTATTTTTGCTTTCTTTGGGTAATTATTCGGTAGTGGAATTATTGGCAATTCTGTTTTTAATTTTTGGAGGAACTTCCTGTTTCCACAGTGGCTACGCCAGTTTGCATTCTCCCCAATAGTGCGTGAGGGTTCCTTTTTCTCTGCATCCTCACCAACACCTGTCGTTACTCGTGTTTTTGTTCTTAGCCATTCTGACAGGTGTGAGGTGATGTCTCCTTGTGGCTTTTATTTGCATGTCCCTGATGATGAGTGATGCTTTCATGTGTCTGTTGGCCATAGGTACATCTTCTTTGGAAAAATTTCGATTCATTTCGTCTGCCCATTTTTGAATGAATTATTTGTTTTTTTAGTGTTGAGTTGTATAACTTCTTTATATATTTTGGATATTAACCCCTTATTCGATGAGTTATTTGCAAATATCTTCTCCTATTCAGTAAGTTGTCTTTTTTTGTTGATGGTTTCCTTTGTTGTGCAAAAGCTCTTTATTTTGGTGTGGTCCTAATAGGATAATTTTGCTTTTGTTTCCCTTGCCAAAGGAGACCTATCTAGGAAAATGTTTCTATGGCTGATATCAGAGGTCACTGCCTATGTTTTCTTCTAGGAATTTTATGGTTTCGGATTTCACATTTTGATCTTTAATCCATTTTGAGTTTATTTTTGCGTGTGGTTGTTCAATTCCGTTCTTTTTCATGTAGCTTTCCAGTTTTCCCAACACCATTTATTGAAGAGACCGTCTTTTCTCCATTGTATGTTCTCGCCTCCTGTGTCACAGATTAATTGACCATGTAAGCAAGGGTGAATTTCTGGGCTCTCTATCCTGTCCTGTTGACCTGTGTGTCTGTTTTTGTGCCAGTACCATACTGTTTTGATCGCTACAGTTTCGTAGCATATCTTAAATTCTGGGATTGCGATACCTCCCAGACTTTATTTAAAGAGTTGGACTTCAGTACTGCAAGGGGGTGGGGAGGCGGAGGGACTCCCGTGGACACCAGACTGTCTGTCAGGACCGAAGGTCTTGTTTTCCCAGATGCTGGGAGTGCTCCCAGCGGACAGCTCTCAGCTGTTACAGCCTTCTTTGGGAAGTGCCTAAACGGAAAGAGTTGCTTGGTCCAAGGCTATTCCTATTATGGGCCAGCCCGTGTCTAATGACTGGTTGAAGCAAGGCTCTAAAGGCTCCCCCTTGAAACACTGCAGAAGAGCGAACCTATCTTTAGGATTCCTTGTAATCTCAGCCGAGGACTTGTTTGAAATTGCATCCCAGTCCGGCCTCTCCCTCTGCTTAATTCTTCCTCTTTCCATTCTTTCCCTTCCACAGACCTTGTTCCCAGGAATATTCCTGATACATTTTTTTTTAGTATAGTTAACACACCATGTTACATTAGTTTCAGGTATAGTGATTTGACAAGTTTATATATCATGTTGTGCTCACCACCAATATAGCCACCGTCTGTTACATCGCTATTATAATATCACTGATTATATTCCTTATGCTCTGCTCTTCATTCCTGTGACTTCCTCACTCCGTCACTGGAGGCCTGCATCTCCCTCTCCCCCATCACCCATTTTTCCCAGGCCCCCGCTCTTCTCCCCTCTGGCAGCCATCGGTTTGTTGTCGGTATTTATAATTCTGATTCTGCTTTTTGTTTGTTCATTTTTGTAGATTCCATTTGTTAGAGGAATCACTTGGTATTTATTTCCTCATTCTGCCTTGTTCCACTTAGCATAATACCCTCTAGGTCCGTCCATGGTCTCAGATAGCACGATCTCATCCTTTTTGATGGCCGTGTACTATTGTGTCGTGTATACGCAACACTTTTTCCTTATCCGTTTGTCTATCAATGGACACCTGATAAAATTTTTGTATGCTGATCTTCGTGACTGCCTCCGAATGAAACCGTCCTACAATACCAAATCAATGTAATGACCGGACCGTTATATTATTTCTTTGGATCTTTGTCCTTAGCCGGTAACGTGGCTAGCCTTTCGGCTTCCTGAAAAGTTGGGAATCCATATTTCTCTGGTCAGCTCCAATGGCGAAGACCTTGTTTCTTGTTTGACCACAGCTCCCTGAACTTGGACCTTTACCTTAGTCAACAGCACATACGCTCCCACCATGCTCCATCATCCTTGAGGAGTGTTGCCCAACCTCTTTAGCTGATCTCTGATCCTCCCAAAGCAGTCCTCCCGAGGGCTCCACCTGCTCATTCGCTTCTGGGATCTTCTTTTGTGATTCAGCCTGCTTCATCTATCTTCTGTTTCTAGAGTCTCAGGCTTGGGTGTAAGTAGAGCGAAGACTGAATTCTGTTCTCTCAAAGGCCATATGGATTCTGGTGTCTAGGATGAGGCTGGGGAAGCATTACCACATGGAAGTAAAGACATGTCTCCTGAAGAAGGTAGGCATCTGCAGGAACCTCCACAGAAATAGCCTTTATTTCGTGGTGATTTGCAGACTGACAGTGTTAAGGAACTAGGAAACAACCATTTAAGCTGTAATCATCACAAAACAAGCTATGATTTTGGAAACTGACACGTGGAAAGGTGTTATATGCTAGCAATTACAATCAGGAAACCGGTGGTCAGAATGGAATGAAAGCAAAGTGGAATGCCTTAAAGGAAAAGTCTCTTTAGACATGATTTGGTCCCTGCAGAAAATCGCATGGCTGACACATCTAGCCAGAAGAAGCTCATTATCAGTGTTTAACTTGTTATGATTATTTTTAATGCCAGCATCTGTCCCCTGGTCTCCTTTGGGATCATACCCTGAAGAGAAAGTGTCCTGTTCAGAGCACCAGTCTTAGACATATATGAGATACTATGAATATATTACAACTTTATGACGCTGAAGTTGACTTCACAGTACAAATTTTATGTACTAAACTAGCAAGTAAATTGTCTTTCTTTGGACTTCCTAAAAAATGTGTAATCCCCATGCTCTGTCTGCAGAACCTAGAAAGTGCCTGTTGCATAGTAAGAACTTAACAATTTTACTGGTATTAGAATCCCTTCTGAAATCCACGATTTCTATGAGAAACTCACTTTAAACACTTTAAAAAGTTACGAATGGGTTAAAAATAAAAAGAAAAGATAGGCCAGGTATATAGTAGTAGTAAAAACAGAATGGCTGGAGTAGCTATGTTAATGTCAGACAATGTCAACTTTAGAGCCTAGGAAATTAACAAACATAAAGAAATACATTACACAGTGACAAAAGGGTCAATTCACCAAAAAGACATACGGTTTCTAAATGTGTATACCCCTTATAAGAGTGTTTCAAAATACTTAAAGTGAAAGCGGATGGAACTGAAAGGTGAAATGGACACATTGGATTCACAGAGTTGAAGACTTTCATCCCGTTTTCGAAGTAAATAGAATGAGTAGAGACAAAATCAGTAAAGAGGTAAGAAAGTTGGATCTAATTGAGATTTATAGACCACTCCACCTAACAAAAGCAGAATACACATTCATTTCAAGTTCAAATGAAGACTTACCAAGTGTTACCATGTCCTGCATCATAGAACAAACTGTAAACATTTTTGAACAATTGAAATCTTAGACATTTGTTGTCTAATCTCTTTGGCTTGTAGGGGGTCATGTTTGTGTTCATGTGGCATTTTCCCTGTATGCATGTGTATCCAAATTTCTCCTTCTTATAAGGGCACCATCATATTGGATTAGGGACCCACACTAACTACAGAATGATCTCATTCTGATTTAACTAGTTACATTCTTAGAGACTTTATTTCCAAATGAAGTCACATTCTCAGGTAGTGGGGGTTAGAACTTCAGTATATGAAATTGGGGGAGGGGACCCAATTCAATCCATGACAACTTACATTATAAAAGACGACCTCACTTCTATAAAAAATAAATCAACAACCTGATTTTCTACCTTAAGAAAATCGAAAAAGAAAAAAGGGAAAGGAAGGCAATAAGGTAACATAGGTATAAGCAGAAGTCAGTTAGAATAAAAACAGAGTAACAATACAGAAATCAATGAAACCCAAAGCTTATTTTTAAAATGGTCAATGAAATCGTTATACCTCTAGTCAGACTCACAAAGCAAAAGAGAATATGCAAATTACCACGATCAAGAATGAGAAGGGATAGCTATACAGACCTCACAGGCATTAAAAGGATAATAAGAAAACGTTAAAATATTCATAAGAACGTAGTAATAAGAAAATATCACAAATATTACAACGTATTAGAATCCCAAACACACGCAGTTGATGATTTCAATGAAACCCAGTCATTCCTTGAAAGCCACACACTGTCCATAGTCACCAAGAATAGGTAACCTGAAAAGAACTGTATCTATTGAAGCAATTGTACAGTAAAATAGTCAAAGAAGTCCTCCGAAAGGAAACTTCAGACTCAGATGGTGTCACAGGCAGAGAAGAAAAGGCAAAGTCTGCAAGATTGGTAAGGAGGTCCCCTAGGTAGGAGACTTTCTTTATCAATTGGTCTGCCCCCGTGGTTTACCAAGCTAGGCTCTGTGACACCGGAGTCACTGGAGAAGTCCTGAAGTTGTGACCCCTGGTGGGGAAGAATCTAAAGAGGATCTATTTATCCGGAGAACTAACTCCCCTTTGTAGACCGTTCTAGATGGGAGGGACCTCAGAATTCTTTTCTCGGGTGATCCTGCACTTCCTTCTAAGGGTCTACATGGGCCTTTTTCTGAGTGCACCTCTATGCTCCAGAGTTGTTTTCAGAAAGCATAGACTTAATTGGACAGTCTTAGAAGACTCCTAGAGGAGTGCACACTGCGCAGGAAGACCTTTGCAGGGCAGAAAGGAGGAGGGGTGAGAAGAGACGAGGGGCCGGCTTTTGGTGGGAGCCAGAGGCTGGGGGGGCCTGGCTCTCCTCTTTGCACTGCCATTCTCTCACAGGGATTTCCAAAGGGTTTGAGCATCCTAAATTTGAACATGAATACCATAAAGTCATGTGTTTTTTAGGGGTGGGCACGATATTCAGGCATTTGTTAGCTTGACGTAGAAGCTTGACGTTAAATACCTAGACACATGGCAAATGGGATCTGTTTGTGCTGTTATTCTGAGCCGCTCAGAGTAAGCGCCGGGGTGGGGGTGGGGACCTCATCTGCTGCCATATCCTGAACACCCAGAACAATGCTTGGCGCAAAGCACGCCGTCAATAATAATTTCAAATTAATGACTGTGTAGATGAATGAATGAGTTTAGTCCTCACAACATACCTGGAAAGATCCTAGCCGAGCAGAGAGTGGCAATGGTAAAGCATTGACACAATGGTGGGTAGTCAGATCATGATCTGAGAAGACAAAATTCTTCAGGAGATTAGACATAAGCAGTGTGTTATTACCTGCTCTGCTGGCCTGTGTAGAAGTCAAGTCTATGAGCACCTCTCAGATGAGCGTTCTGATCCCCCGTGGGCTGCCACATGCCATGTTTCAAAACTAGTAGCTTAGGGGCACCGGGGTGGCTCCATGGGGTTAAGCGTCTGGCTTCCACTCAGGCCACGATCTCACGGTTCATGAGTTTAAGCCCCGCCCTGGGTTCTCTGCTGTCGGCACGGAGCCCGCTTCGGATCCTATGTCTCCTTCCCTCTCTGCCCCTCCCCTGCTTGTGCTCTCTCTGTCTCTCTCAGAAGAAGTAAATAAACCTTAAAAAAGAAAAAAAAAAAAAGAATACTAGCTCAGCCCTTTCTTTGGAGCTCATGACATTTCCCACCGTGGGTCCCAACTATGAGATGATGTAGCAGTGACTCAGATGGCTTCCCCGCCCTCCAGGACCTTACTCAGCATTTGTCATGTTAACGAAGGACATGTTGATTCTCAGGAAGAACTTTGATTCCAGAATGACTTCTGAACTTTTAGGAATCTCAGCTCTGACATAACTGATGGTATTCTTGGAAGAACATTAATTGGAGAACAAAGCAAGAGATCTGGGAGTGATAGAACATGTTTGCCCTATGCTGATGAAAATTCTCCATCTACTACTTGAATTTAAATGAAGCAGCTTTAAAAAGTTTTCCAACCTCCTTATGTTCCTGTAACACAAAGTCACGATTATCGTTCAACTTCAAGATGAATTATTTTCAGCCATTCTTTGTATCAGGGGGAGGATACACCAAACAAGCAGTTTAATTATTTAAAAGAACTTTGGAGCAATTAAACTTTTCCTACAAATACCACACGAGTAAAGCAGACGGGCAGAAAGTAATGTATTGACTGTTTGCCATTCAAACGGCTCATTGAGTCTCCAACGATCATATGCTACAAATAGGAGATGTTTATATCACATGCAAATTTAGAGCCTGAAAAAGCATCCGTAGTAAACTTTCACATGGCTCACTGGCTTATGGTCTTTAATGATTAAGCCACAAGGGAATTATTACTTCACCAGTACCTCATTCATCCTCTCTGTGACTTCCTCCTTAATTCTGTCAATTCTATTCTTTAATAAATGGCAATACCCACCATTTCTTTTAAAACGCAACTAACTGCTCAATCGAGAATGGGAAGGTAAAATCAAATATACTTATAAATAGATGTGTAATTGTTTACATTGCTTTTGAGTTGAAAATCACGTCTCTAAAATAAGACAAGCAGACGTAAGGTATTGAATCCTGAAGAGCATAATAGTTAGCGTATATTTAAGCTAATTTACACGGTACCGAGCTATAGAACTGTTACTATTTGATTAAAGCCTTTTGCCTTGACTAGACATGTTTATAACAGGAAACTGAAAAACCCATTTCGATTTCAAATGCGTTCCTATAACCATCCTACCATCAACATGGAACTATTAAGAATACAATATACAAAGTGTTAAATACACGAGTGCCCTGATACACAAGTACATTTGTACTAAAGGTCCCTGGAGTAAAAGACAAATTCATATAGAATTGGCTTCTAAATTTATATGTGGTCCGTGGCATAATTAATGAGTGAGTCGATAATTTTCCTAATTCTTACCCAGGGCTTGGTCTTCAGTTCACTGTGTGCCCTCTGTGTGTGTGTGTGTGTCTGGATGTGTGTTGTTTATAGCTAGAGTATCGCATGAGTATATTCATTACTATATTCTTAACAGAGATATTAGACACACTTAAAACTTTCTCTCCTAATCTGTTAATCCATTTTCTTTATGTTCTTCCTTATCTTTAAATGTGCCTACTGAATTCTTAATTTATGTTGTCATTTTTATTTTTTAAAATTTATTTACGTTAAATACGGTGTAGTATTCATTCCTGGAGTTGAATCCAGTGATCCATCACTTACGTATATATAACAACACCCAGGGCTCGTCCCAACCAGTGCCCTCCTTAATGCCCATCACCCATTTAGCCCATCCCCGACCCACCTCTCCTCCAGCAACTCTCAGTTTATCCTGTCTTTCAGAGTCTCTTATGGTTTGCATCCCTCTCTATTTTTATCTCACTTTTCCTTCCATTCCTCTGTGTTCATCTGTGTTGTTCTTAAATTCCATATATGAGTGAAATCATATGATATTTGTCTTTCTCTGACTTATTTTGCTTAGCATAATACACTCTAGGAATAAACCTAACCCTTCCCCAGGCCCTGTGGCACTTGGGTTGTGAGAAAGTAGCCATCGCTCAGAGGGTCCCTAAAGAAACAGTCTCCTGAGAGTGACTCAAGTTTTAGAGGCGAAGGTGGAAGAGATCGAGGAAGTAGGGAGTTTTGTTGATGCCAGATGGAGTATTCCATGGAACATGAGGGAAAGGTTTGAGAGCTTGGCGGGGGTGAAAATTTGTGTCAGGTTATGGAGCCCTCATAGAGCCCTAGGAGCAAAATGTCCTAATGTCAATGGTGGCATGGGTGGCTCGGACAACTAGTGGTCCCTGAGATACTGAGGAGTGTAGGAATCCAAGGGCCTGCTCTGGAGGCCTAAAGGAAATGTGAGTAGGCAGTTCTGAGTTCAGTATCCTTCTCACACCTGGCCTTTCGTGTCACTGTGACTGGTGGGGCAGGCGATGTTTGGCTACAAGGACTAAACCAAGACTGGCATCGCTCTGGGGGCTCCCTTGCATCAGGTCCTTGTTGGCCTTTTTTTATTAACTGAAGTAAGTGGTGTGGTTTCTCCGAGTTCACCAGACACTCTGAAGCCTCCACCCACTCGGCTGTGGCCTGGATCTGCCGTTAATGGTATGCGTGGGCCTCATTTCCGTCATATACAAAAGGAGGACATTGGCCTACTTTGGTGCTTCTCCAACTTTTCCACCACACGTGTCCTAGAGAAGCCTGCGGAGGTGGCCCGAATAAACTTAGCGTTGATCACATTTTAACTTCACATTTGATAGGAAGTTTTGGTGGGAAATAATATTAGCCCATATAGTGCGACCCTTCCTTGACAGATTAGTTGGGCTTTGCATTTTCTGCTGCAGAGAACCATGACAGATTAGAGCTATGGTGGCATTCCCTGTATTTTCCCTCTTCTGTTTCAGAGAAGTGGCTAGATCCTTAATTTTCCTACCTAATGGGGTTTTTTTTTCCCAGAGTATAAGACAAAAACTGATGAATGTTAATCACTCTACCTCTCTGTGAACATCAGCACTCATGGCGCAGTCTATTCTAGGTGTGGGATGGGATAATGTAGGGGGATAGACACGTGGGCCACGAGAGAGGACAGAATTTAGGCCCTGTGCATAGTACAGACTTGGGCCCCATGCCTGGCTGCACACAGAAGTGTATGTGGTGCACAGCATAGGCTTTACCCTTGGTCTGGGGGCTCCAGCATCAGGGAGATGCCCGTGTCCAAGTTTAGCTCTCTTGTGGCATATTTGATAGATTTAAGAGATCCAAGATCATTGAACAAATAGGGTATTGGCAGTGACTGTGATAGAATAAAGATAAGACAGTCCTTCTCCCATTCGGAGAACCTCGTGGAAGTCTCCAGATTCTTGAATGATCTCAGAGGGAACCCTACCAGCTGTCATTTATATTCACTTTTGTGCTCGCCTCGCAGGTACTCCCGGGTCACGTGTGGCTCCCTGATCTTGGTAAGTTCTCCTGGTCTCCTTTCTCTCCTTGGAGAAATGAGAAGGGAGGTATGAATGATTTTCGTAGGCACATCCAGCTTTAAAATAAAATGTGATCAGACGGGCGAGCCTACCCTGAAGACTCTTCCTCGGGTGTCCTCTCTGCCACCCACGAAACCAAGGCCATGCTCTGGAGGAGTATGACCAGCTTCACTAGGCCACCGCATTCGGAACGAGAGAGAAGCATGCCTTTTTTTGCCAGCTTCTTTTCATGTTTCTCTGCATAGGAGCGTTAGAGAGTTCATAGCGAGCATTCAAATTAGGAAACATTGAGTAATTTCTTCGTTCTCCCTCCTCGCAGAGCCAACTTCAAAAGCACAACAAAATTATCAAGAGATACGATGTAAAGAACAAACATTATTTAAATCGATGGAACTCAGCAGCATTTTTAAAAATGAGGAAAAACTGGGCCTTGAAAAAGATGCAAGAAATTAAAATTAGTAAATTTTAGTAAACAGTAGATTATATATATATATATATATTTTTTTTTTTTCCTCCAGGAAATACCTTAAGGAAGGAAATTTTCACTCCTTTGTGTACTTCAAAGTAAATAGTTGCCCGACCCTTAACACTAAATAATTTTCACTCCTTTTGTGTACTTCAAAGTAAATAGTTGCCCGACCCTTAACACTAAATGCATTTACACCTTCAAAGAGAGTTAAAGGGGACCGAGGGTTGGCACACCCCCATATTTCCTCCAGCTTGCTCCTCTGCCTTTCCCCTTACAAATCTGACATACAGCAGTCACTGACCCAGAGCACTAAAAATTCATGCATCCTGAAGTACGTGGAAATGCCTAAAATTATGGGTGTCCTCTGTTTACACTAGTGCGTGGTAAAGTTAGGACTTGAGCCGCCACCGTGACATCAGCATCATAAACATACTGTTTTGCTAGGTTAACAATGGCTTTTAGTCAAGATTACATAGTCTGAGGGTAGAGGTTTTGGCTTCAGAAATCTCAGTTCACATTTCAGCTCCGTCACATAGCAAAAGAGGAAGCTTATATCATGGAGCCTCCACGGAGACCTAGGTCGTGCTTTGCCCCCAAACCACACAGTTGAATCCAACTCATCTTGGCCAGATTCTCAAGCTTTACACCAGTGCTCCAGTGTGCTGGGCGCCTTGGAGGTCTGGGGAGGGTTGGAGTTCCTGAATTTCATTTGGGTCTCAGGTGAGATAGATGCTACTGGTCCAGACGCCACTCTTTGACCAGCAAGGCTTTCCACTGTACCACAAGTAGCGTGTCATATGCACCCATGTTAACTTTTCAGTTGTGTGTTAAAAATGAAATGCTTCTCCCAAACGATTTCCATGGAAATACCCATTTACTTCTTAGAATTAAACAAAAAAAAAATTTTAATGTTTGTTTATTTTTGAGAGAGAGAAAGACAGAGTGTAAGCGGGAGAGGGAGACACAGAATCCGAAGCAGGCTCCAGGCTCCGAGCTGCCAGCGCAGAGCCCGACGCGGGGCTTGGACCTCCCAACCATGAGATCATGACCTGAGCCAACGTCGGATGGTTAACCAACTGAGCCACCCAGGCGCATCTCCTGCCCCTTTTGAAAACTTCCTATAATTTGTGAAGTGAATAATTCTGTGCTAAATCAAAAGTCTAAATATTTTGAAGGTTTTAAGGCAAGAAAGATCATACCTCATCTAGAATATGGGATCAAGAGAGCATGACTGAAAAGCGGCAGTGTGCATGGAAGGGTGAGAGGACTTGGATGGGTACAAATGGAGGTGCCGTGACGGCAGCTGATACAATGACAATTATAGCAGCAGCAACAAACGTCTGTATGGCCCTTAATGTCTGCCAGGCGGTGTTCTCAGTCTTCTACACGTATCGACTCTTTGTACCTTCCCAACAACTCTGAGCGAAGAGCTTTTATCACGTCATTTGAAGGATGTAAGTGACGTCACTGGGGCACAGGGAGGTTAAGTGACCCTACTTTCTCAAGGTCACAAAGCTGGGAAGAAAAGAGCTACAGTCTGAATGTGGGCAAGCAGGCTTCTGAGTCTGTGTGCTAGAGCACCCCCACTGTACCCCTCCATCGTGTGGAAAATACGGAACAGGTTAATCCACCCAAGAGAGCAGGAAGGGTCCGTGAAATACAGAGCCCAGGTGGGAGAGGAGCCGCAGAGCGGTCGGGAGGTTGGTGCAAACAAGCTGAGAAGTTTGGACTGCATTCAGTAGGGAAAAAAGCCAGGGGTGCTGGGCTCTGACGTTGACTGACTTGTTCAGATCTACCAGAATTCCCTGGTGATAAATAATATTTTAAGCACATTGGTGGTCTCAAGATTTTTTTCAATGTTTATTTATTCATTTTGAGAAAGAGCGAGCGAGAGAGAGCGTGTGTGAGCAGGGGAGGAGGCGAGGCGGGGGGAGAGAGAGAGGATCCCAAGCAGGTTCCATGCCATCAGTGCAGAGCACAATGTGAGGCTCGAAACCACCAAACCATGAGATCGTGACCTGAGCTGAGATCAAGAGCCGGACACTTCAATGACTGCCACCCAGGCGCCCCTAAAGATTTTCAATATGCAATCTACGCAGACATTAATTTCAACAGACCTGGGTCCAGTTCCTTACTCTCCCCACTAAGTGGTTGTCAGCCATTAAATAAATGGAACTTTGAGGCGGCCATTAAATGGTCTTACCATTTTTATCTTTTTATGGTCTGATGACTTTTGCAACACACACACACACACACACACACACACACACACACACACACACACAAAATACAGATTTCCACATCTGGTGGATAGGGCATGAGATAAATTATTACCTATCACTTTGAAGACAATGCCATGGGGACTTCCCAGTGGCACTAAGTGGCCCTCTGGCGGACACACAGGATGTCGTGATGGAGACGGAAAGGCAGTGCCTGACGTTGACAAAGCAATGTTTAGTGTTAATGTTAAATGACTGGCTATTTGAGCAAAGAGTGGCAAATGGGGGGGGGGGGCTGTTGCCACTGTTGGCATGGACCTGTCGCAGCTGGGGAGGACTGGGATGGCTCCTCTCACTCTGTCCCTTGTCTTTGTGTCCCTGACCTTAAGGGAAATGAAAGAGCAGAGAGTTTTATCTCCGGCGTTCTACCCCAAGTTCTTTTCCTTGGCCTCTCAAAGTGACATCTGGCCATTCCAGCCCTCGCGTTAAGAAGCATGAGTAGAGACTTGAATCAAGTAGAATATTTTAGAGGCTCTGGGCCCATTGACTCAGGCTTCTTTCCCCTTTGATCTCACACTTGGTGCACCCGGGATGCACCCAGGATGGGGGAGGAGTATTTGTCCTCCCTGCGAGTACAAGGAGTGCACACAACGATGGGATTCCAACCCTCTCCCAGCCACAGCAGCTGTTTAGAACTGCGCACTGAACCTTGTCCTCGCTCCAGTCTTGCAAACGCTGTTCTCTGATTTTTCCTCCAACGTATCAGACCCTCGTAATGCCACCGAACACTGTCCAGGTGTAGAGTTGACAGTGCTTCAGCTGTGACGTCTTTTTTCTTTTCTTTTCTTTTCCTTCCTCCCTCCCTTCCTTCCTTCCTTCCTTCCTTCCTTCCTTCCTTCCTTCCTTCCTTCCTTTCTACGTTTATTCGTTTTTGAGAGAGACAGAGACAGAGCATGAGCGGAGGAGGGTCAGAGAGAGAGGGAGACGCAGAATCCGAAGTGGACTCCTGGCTCTGAGCTGTCAGCACAAGAGCCCGACGTGGGGCTTGAACCCACGGACGGCGAGATCATGACCTGAGCTGAAGCCGGACGCTCGACTGACTGGGCCACCCAGGCGCCCCTGTTTTTCTTTCTGATTGCAATCTCAGACAGCTGCCTGGGCTTCAGGGTGCCAACACTTCTGGATCCCAGGACACCGCTCCTGGTAAGACCTGTGTAACCTCAACCTCTGCCCCCCACTCCGCCATCATAGAGTGCCAGCTTCTACAGGGAATCCTTTCACAGTAACACTACTCGGCTGAGTCCTTTATCATCTCAGGTGCTGTGCTAACAGCTTTAACGTCATTATCCTACTTAAGTCTTCAAATAAAATAACTATTATTGCCTCTATTTTGCAGATGAGAAAATTTAAGCACGTTGGTAAAGAAGGGCTTCATGAGGGTTGTTTAATACTAGTATGCTTACACAAATACAGAATGACTTTATAACTGTGATGCTATTTGGGCAAATATATGAAAGAAATGACATTCCAGTGTGAAATTCACACACCCATGTGTAGATAAAAGTGCTTGAGAAAGGGCTGTGTTGGGAATGTACAGGAGATGGCATGATTATGTCACAGAAGAGGGTCTAATTCAAGCGGCAGGTTCTTCAAACAGAGCATGTGCGGTGGGGGAGGCGTGGGAGCTTCCGGAACATTTGGGAAAGTCTGGGGGCTGCTTGTGTCTATAGCCTGGGAGAAATATTTGCATTCAGTGGGTGGGGCCAGGGATGCTACATTCCCATAGTGTCAGGGCGGTATCTCACAACAATGAGTTGTCTTACCCAAAATGCCAAGTCATTAAAATGTACTATATTGCTAATGATCTTTAATTTTTTTTTGTTTTGCCTTTTCTACGTCTGACTGAAAGAATCTCCCAATGTGACTGTGTTTATTTCTTTTTGTCCTTCTATTTTTTCCCCTTTCTCTTTATGTTGAGATACGTTATTAGATGAACGCAAATTTAGAATTGTTACTTTTTTTTTTTTTTCCTGGTGAATTGAGTCATTATAGTATGTTCCTTGTGATCTCTGGTAATGCTTCTCCTTCAAGTCTCCTTTACGTATATTAAAATAACCCCCAAAGCTTTTTGTTCTTGGTGGATGTTTGAGGGGTACGTGTGCTTCTTTTTGGGTGTTGTGCATTTCAGGGTTTTCAAAGATAAAATTTTAATGTTAGAACAGTTTTATAGTTAGAGAAAAATTACAGAGATAGTACAGAGAGCCTCTCTATAGCCCATAACCAGTTTCTTCTACGATTAACACCTTAGTATGCCACAGTTTTTAGAATTAATGAGCCAATATTGAGTATGATTAACTAAAGCCCATACTTTATTGAGCTGTCCTTAGTTTTCGCCTCATGACCCTTTTCTGTTCCAGGATGCCTTGCAGGACGCCAAATGACACTTAGTTACCGTGTCTCTTTTGGCTTCTTGTGGCTGTGACAACTTTTCAGACTTTTCTCTTTGCTTTTTAATGACCTTGACAGTTTTGGGGAGTACTTGTTAGGTATTTTGGAGAATGTCTGTCAATAGGGATTTGTCTGATGGTTTTGTTTGTCGTTGGATTGAGGTTATGAGTTTTGAGGGGGGAAGGTCACAGAGATAAAGTGTCATTTTCATTATATCATTTTAAGAGTACGTACTCTGAACATATCACTGTTGATGTTGACCTTGATCACTTGACTGAGGTAGTGTTCGTCGGGTCTCCCTTTGCCGCTGGAAAATTGCTTGTCTCCCTCCCTCCCCCTACTTTCCACACTGTGCTCTTTGGAGGAGGTTACTATGCGCAGCCCAAGCTTAATGAGTGGGAGTTGTGCCCACCTTCTCACGGGCAGAATATCTACATAAATTGCTTGTAATCGTCTGTCTTCTCTTTCTCATTTATTCAATCGTTTGTGTCAGTGTGGATTTGTGGATATTCGTCGAAGACTTTGGGCTAGAATCCAACACTACTTTTCTGTTGCTCAAATTGTGCCAACCGTGGACACTGTAAGCGCCTCCTGTGTCCCCTTGACCCAGTGCTGTCATTGTGGTTTCTTTTATAAAACAACTTCGTTACTTCCTTTCCCTGTAAGATGCACCAGGCTGACTTTGTATATTTCCTATCCCATTTCCAGAACCAGTCATTTCTCCACGGAGCACCCGTTCATTTTGTTGGAGATCTGGGCCCTAGATGTGCTTGTTGCTACTATGGTATTATTCCTGCCTCCAATTCCTCTCTGCAGGCAGAAGGATTTCTGTGTGTGTATGCTAACCTGTGGATAAACTCATAGCTGTAAACATTGGTCCGTGTAACCATACGTAGTCTCACATGAGTTTATACTGTCTCCAACTCCAGCTCATTACTATAAATTCGTTCTAGCCTCTTCCCCTGGCTTCTCTATAAACTCCTTGTCCAACAGAAAGCAACCTGATCCCACCATCCACCATCCAGTTCCTTAATCACTTAATTCCAGTATTAAAACATAACGGCATTAGATGGGGCACCTGGGCAGCTCAGTTGGTTAAGCGTCTGACTCTTGATTTTAGCTCAGGTCGTGATCTCATGGTTTGTGGGATTGAGCCCCATGGGAGGCTCTGTGCTGACAGAGTGGGGCCTGCTTGGGATTTTCTCTCTCCCTCTCTTCCCCTCCCCTGTGCATGGGTGCACTCTCTCTCTCAAAATATATAAATAAACATTAAAAAAAATAAAACATAGCAGCATTAGAATTGTTCACTCATACTTCCTTATTTCCATTTACCTTATCAACGAAAGCACAGTGTTTGTATACAGTTAATTTTGCCCTTAGTGTTAGAGACTCCACTCATTTTCTTTTTTAAGTTTGTGTATTTATCTTGAGAGAGAGAAAGAATGAGCAGGGAAGGGGCAGAGAGAGAGAGGGAGAGAGGGAATCCCAAGCAGGTTCCTTGTCATCAGCCCAGAGCCCCACAGAGGAGTTGATCTCACGAACCACGAGATCATGCCCTGAGCCAAAATCAGGACTTGGATGTTGAACCAACAGAACCACCCAGGCACCCCAGAGACTCCACTCATTTTCAAAGTTACTTAGGTCAGTGACTTTTCCTCTACCTCCTTCAGTAATAATGTTTTTTAGAACAGTTAGATTCTTTGGTCATATCCTACATTCCATCCAGGAATCTCCTGACCTGCTAAATTTCCTTAAAAAATTTGTGATTCACTCTTCGTGTTATGAAGTTCTGTGAGTTTTGATCAATGCATAGTGTTGTGTAGCCATAATTACTTTGTCATATGGAATAGTTTCATTGCTTGAAAAGATACTCTATGCTTCAGCTACTCAACCCTACCACCCTCCCCCCAAATCCTAGCAATGCTGATCTTTTTACCATCGCTAGAGTTTTGCCTTTTCCACAAGGTTGTATAATTAGAAGCGTACAGTATATAACCTTTCAACTGGGTTATTTCATTTACCAATTTGTATGTAAGTTTCATCCATGTCTTTTTGTGACTTGATTTGCTGTTGTCAACCATACTTCATTTTTTTAAAAAAATTATGGTTGCCCTAGTGTTTGCCATATACATTTTTTAGTAATCCAAGTTTGCTTCAAGTAACACTTTCAGTATATTTATTCTCTCCCATCCTGTATGTCATCCTTGTCCTTCATTTATCTCAAGATAAATGCTATAATTATCCAATATATTGTTGCTATTTATTACCTAAAACAATTACTTTTAGATAAGAATAAAAATATTTCATCTTTATGTGTTTCTTTTCTGAAACTCTTCGTCACATAGAGTCAAATTTCTGAAACAATTTTCCTTCTCTGTGAAGAATTTCTTTTAACATTCCTTTAAGGGCAAATCTATTGGTGATGAATTCCCTCAATTTTTATTGTATGAGAAAGATATCACTGCATGTAGAATTCTAGGTTGGTGGGTTTTTTACTCAATACTTTAAGTGTTTCACTTAACTGTCCTCGACTTTGCTCAGTTTCTGATGAGAAGTCTCTAGTAATTCTTATCCTTGTTCTTCTATAAGTAACACTATTTCCCTCTGGCTTTGAAGATTTATTCTTTGTCTTTTGTTCTCCACAGTTGGAATATAACATGCCTTAAGTGTGTGTGTGTGTGTGTGTGTGTGTGTGTGTGTGTGTGTGTGTGTGAAAATATATAGTTGGTATTTGCCCTGTTTGGTATACTTTGAGCTTCGTGCGTTGGGATTTGGTATCATCATTACTTTTGAAAAGTTTTCAGTCATCATTACTTCAAATATTTTTCTGTCTGATACTTTCTTCTGGTATTTCAATTATTCATATGTTACAACTTTTGAAATCATCCCATAGTTCATCAATGTACTTATTTTTATTATTTTTTTAATGTTTATTTTTAAGAGAGAGAGAGAGACAGCACAAGCAGGGAGGGGCAGAGAGAGAGGGAGACACAGAATCTGAAGCAGGTGCCAGTCTCTGAGTTGTCAGTGCAGAGCCCAACGCAGGGCTTGAACTCACAAACCATGAGACGACCTGAGCCAAGATTGGATGGTTAACCTACTGAGTCCCCCAGGCACCCCTGTTCTTGTAATTTTTTCCATTCTTTTCCTGTCTTTGAATCTGAATTTGGGAAGTTTCTATAGACCTGTCTTCAAGCCCGCTGATTCTTTCCTCGGCCTTGTTTAGACTATTGATGACCCCATAAAAGGCATTCATTTCTCTTATAATGTTTTTGATTTTTAGTATTCGTTTCCTTTTTATTGTTAGTGTTTCAGTCTCTCTGCTTATATTACCTACCTGTTCTTTCCTGTTCCTATCAGTTTATGGCTCCAGCAGCTTCTTGGCTGTGACTATCTGAATTTACCAATCTTTCCAGATCTTAAAGTAGAAGTTGGCCCTGTGACTCCTTTCTCCAATGAGCCCAAGAATAGCCATTGATTTTCACATCAGCCCTTTCTTGTTGCAAGAACAGGAGTGAATATGTATGTTTAATTTCTGCAGTTTCCCATTTCTCTAGTGTTTTAGAAGTTTCTTTTCTAAACTTCATATACTTTTGGGGTGCCTGGGTGGCTCCGTCGGTTAAGCGTCTGACTTCGGCTCAGGTCGTGATCTCACGGTCCGTGGGTTCGAGCCCCGCGTCGGGCTCTGTGCTGACAGCTCAGAGCCTGGAGCCTATTTCGGATTCTGTGTCTCCCTCTTTCTCTGACCCTCCCCTATTCATGCTCTCTCTCTCTGTCACAAAAATAAATGTTAAAAAAATTTAAAAAAAATAATAAACTTCATATACTTTTTTTTTTTCCAACGCTTATTTATTTTTGGGACAGAGAGAGACAGAGCATGAACGGGGGAGGGGCAGAGAGAGAGGGAGACACAGAATCGGAAACAGGCTCCAGGCTCTGAGCCATCAGCCCAGAGCCCGACGCGGGGCTCGAACTCCCGGACCGCGAGATCGTGACCTGGCTGAAGTCGGACGCTTAACCGACTGCGCCACCCAGGCGCCCCACATATACTTTTAATCATCTAATATTTAATATATGTTGTATATAATATATTATAATGTTTAATACAATTATGATATGTTTGTACTTAAAACTATGATTTTAGTATGCAGTTTTATTTACTCTTACCCTTTCTAGGTTCTTTTTGCTCTCCTGTCTTTTCTTTGAAGTATTATGCTTTTAATCCATTACTGGATAAATATGGCAATACTTTTCCTAAGGAGTTTGTGTTTTATGTTCATGAATAATAATTGTTTTTTCCCAGTTTAGATTTGTCAGATTTTAGTATCAAGTCTGAGCAGTCCTAATACAATTTGTTGGTAAATGTTTCATCTTCCTTTATTTCTTAAGAGTTTAAGATTGTTTTTTTTTCCCTAAATAATTAATGGAACTCACCTGTGAAGCATCTGGGCTAAAGGTTTGCTTATTCGACCATATAATTTCACTCCTGTGTGGAATTTAAGAAAAAAAACAAGCAAAGGGAAACAATGAGAGAGAGAGAGAGAGAGAGAGAGAGAGAGAGAGAGAGAGAGAGAGATGCAAACTGAGAAACAGACTCTTAACTATAGAGAACAAACTGATGGTCCCCAGAGGGGAGGGAGTGGTGAATGGGGGAAATAGGTGATGGGGGTTAAGGAGGGCACTTGTGATGAGCACAGGGTGTTGTATGGAAGTGATGAATCACTATGTTGTACACCTGAAACTAATATTACACTGTATGTTGACTCACTGGAATTAAAATAAAAACTTAAAAGGTTTTCTTATTTGGAAAGTTTAACATTGCAAGTTCAATGTTTTCGTAAGACAAAGGGTTATTATGATTTCCTATTACTTCTTTCAATAGTTCTTAGTGTGCTTTTCAAATAATTATCAACTACTTGTAATAACTTTTATCAAACTTGCAAATCTCTGTAGGATATATAGTGATGGAAACACAAATCTATAAGGATTCCACTGAGTTTTCTACGTGTAGGATCATGTCTTCTCTGAATGGCAACCAATTCTTCCTTTTTAATATTTACGACATTAGTTTTCTTGCCTTATTTCATAGCTATGACTTCTAGGACAATATTTTAATCTGTTTTTTTTTCTATTACACAGAGCATCTTTCCTCCTAATTTTTCTGTGATCTTTAGTTGTTTGTTGAACTTTTCTATTTATGATTAAAAGCTAACTTTAAAAATTAAAAGCCAAGTTTTAAATATTTTTTTTTCAACGTTTATTTATTTTTGGGGGGACAGAGAGAGACAGAGCATGAACGGGGGAGGGGCAGAGAGAGAGGGAGACACAGAATCGGAAACAGGCTCCAGGCTCCGAGCCATCAGCCCAGAGCCTGACGCGGGGCTCGAACTCCCGGACCGCGAGATCGTGACCTGGCTGAAGTCGGACGCTTAACCGACTGCGCCACCCAGGCGCCCCTAAAAGCCAAGTTTTAAAACGTCAGCATGAAAAACTATTTTAAGAACAAAGCATGTTTGAAAAAGAACGGAAGAGAAAGTCTAGAAAAAGAACTGTAATAATTGAACTTTGTAAATAAATAATACAAAGGAGAATCTAATTAAATATAGATTAGAAACAAAGTGCTCAAGGATACAAGGAGCAAGGTAATATATCAGAAACTACATTCTAGAAGGAGAACAGAGAGAGAACAAAGAGAATATTTAAAGAGCTAAAAGCTGAGAATTTTCCAGATGAAAGGTATGAAGCCAAAGATCCCAGAAATGTAAATTCCAAACAGGAGAAGCAAAAAGATGCCCAAACCCAAACACGCCTTAGAAAAGAGATAGAATGCTAAATGTGTAAAGACAAAACTTCCAAACTCTGACGGACCACTGCGACCGCTGTGACAGCTGACTTCTTACAATTAAAAAGCAAGTCAGAAGATAGTAGGATGTTACAATCAGTGTTCTAAAAGACGATACCTGTCCACTGATAATTCTATATTCAGAAAATGTATCTTTCACAGATAAGTGAAAAATAAAGACAAAAATGATAGCGTTCATCACTGGGATATGCCCCGTAATTAAACATGTAAAGTTATTGTTGGAGCAACAAACAAAGGAAATTAAAAGGGGTTGTTGTTGGGTGTAGGAGGAACCAAAGAGCAACAAAAGTGGTAGAGACATGAACAGTGAGCTAGGACTGTACAAACCCAATGTATTCATACATTACCTTGTTAATACATATAACCAGACTTGGGGAGGGGGTGGCAATGAAGTTAAGTCGATCTAACGTTCTTGCATTATCTAGAAAAAGTAATCCATTGGTATCAATTGACATTAGACTTTGATAAGTCAAATATGCATGTTATTGTTTCTAGGCTTTATTTGCTGGAAATAACGCGCGCGCGCACACACACACACACACACACACACACACACACACACTTATATATACTTTTATCTATACCTATCGATATCTGCTGCTTTCTACTAGTTTCTTCTTTTTCCGGTGCCTTCTTGCATTGGGATTTGGTATCATCCCAATGTCTTTCTTTGTCTGGAGGGTTTTTTTTCCCCTCTCTAATAACTTCTTTAAGAAATTCTCTTGCCAACAATATTCCCTTAATTCTTGCATCAACAAAAATTTTTGTAACCTTTATTCCTAAAAGAAAGCATGGCTGGGTATGAAACACTTTGTGCTCACTTTCTTTCCTTGAGGACACTGGACACTTTGACTCCTCCGGGATCTGTTGGTAGTGTTGCCGTGGTGATAGCTGTCTTGGTATCTTTTGTTTGTCCTTCCAGATCCTCAGGTTGGTGTGGACAAAATAAGAAATAGTTCAAGGCACCAGAATTGAGAGATTAGGAACAGACTCATATAATCTAGTATAAATATGATACATGAAATTAATAAGGTAAATCATTACACAAATGATATTGGAAAAGTTATAAATGCCATTTAGAAAAAAAATCTGCATCATTAATATACTTCTTGCACACCCAAACAAATTTCAAAGTGATTACTTATTTAAGTGTAAAAAAGAAGAGGCTTGAAATATCAGAAGAAAATATCAGTGAATGAAAAAATTCTTCTTGATCATGATACAAAATCTAGAAACGAAGACAAGTTCTAAATATTTTTTATGTATAAAAAAATATTACAACTCAAACTACTAGATAAGAAAATATGATTGAAATCAGCCAATGTGTTTTATACATAAATCTTTTTTTTTTTTTAATTTAAATTTAAGTTAGTTAGCATACAGTGTAGGATTGGCTTCAGGAGTAGAACCCAGTGATTCATCTCTTACGTGTGACACCCAGTGCTCATCCCGACAAGTGCCCTCCTTAATGCCCATCACCCATTTAGCCCATCCCCCATCCACCTCCCCTCCAGCAATGCTCAGGTTGTTCTCTGAGTTAAGAGTCTCTCACGGTTTGTCTCCCTCTCTGTTTTATCTTATTTTTCCTTCCCTTCCCCTATGTTCATCTGTTTTGTTTCTTAAATGCCACATATGAGTAAAATCCTATGATATCTTTCTCTGACTGACTTATTTCACTTAGCGTAATACACTGTGGTTCCATCCACATTGTTGCAAATGGCAAGATTTCATTCTTTTTTTTTTTTTAATTTTTTTTTTAACGTTTATTTATTTTTGAGACACAGAGAGACAGAGCATGAACAGGGGAGGGGCAGAGAGAGAGGGAGACACAGAATCTGAAACAGGCTCCAGGCTCTGAGCTGTCAGCACAGAGCCCGACGCGGGGCTCGAACTCACGGACCGCGAGATCGTGACCTGGCTGAAGTCGGACGCTTAACCGACTGCGCCACCCAGGCGCCCCTCATTCTTTTTTTAAAGTTGTTTAATGTTTACTTATTTTTGGGAGAGAGACAGAGACAGAGCGTGAGCAGGGGAGGGGAAGAGAGAGAGGGAGACACAGAATCTGAAGCAGGCTCCAGGCTCTGAGCTGTCAGCACAGAGCCTGATGTAGGGCTTGAGCCCACAAACCACGAGATCATGATCTGAGCCAAAGTTGGACGCTTAACCAACTGAGCTACCCAGTGCCCCTTTCTTTTTGATCGCCAAGTAGTAGTCCATTGTATGTATATACCAAATCTTATTTGTCCATTCATCAGTGGATGGACATTTGGGCTCTTTCCATACTTTGGCTATTGTCGATAGTGCTGCTATAAAAATTGGGGTGCATGTGCCCCTTTGAATCAGCATTTTGGTATCCTTTGGATAAATTCCTGGTAGTGCAATTGCTGGGTCCTAAGGTAGTTTTATTTTTAATTTTTTGAGGAACCTCCATACTGTTTTCCAGAGTGGCTGCACCAGCTTGCATTCCCAACAGCAGTGCAAAAGGGTTCCCTTTCTCCTCATCGTCGCCAACATCTGTGGTTTCCTGAGTTGTTAATTTTCGCCCTTCTGACAGGTGGGAGGTGGTATCTCATTGTGGTTTTGGTTTGTATTTCCCTGATGATGAGTGAGGTTGAGCCTGCTTTCGTGTGACTTTTAGCCATCTGGTTATTTTATCCGGAAATCTTAAAATTTATTTGAAAAATTTAAATAATCAAAACTAAAATTGGGCACATGGTAGGAATGAATAGTTGCGCCCAGAAGGAGCAAACACACGGTTAGCAAGTATGGAAGATAAACATTCAATCTTATGCATAATTAAAGAGATACTGTTCAGAAATGAATGCTTCGATAATGGATTCGTAATCTCTTATGTGCAATTGGGGAGTACGAAAAGGTCTGAAACTCAAAGTTGCTTTTATAAACTTGGCACCAAATGTTGTCTGTCAGCAAAACCTTGTCTGAGCTGACAACAGGTGTTGGCTCTCTGTCAGCACTCCTACCAGTCGCCCAGACTGTTGCGTTTTGATTTTATGATTTTGTTAGTTGCTTTGTTGTTGTTGTTGTTACTTTACTATTTCGGTTTTAACTGCACTGCGAGACTGTCGAAAGGCATGAGGGATATTTCATGGGTTACAACAATGTTGGGGGGATAACCTCGTACAAAATGTACGGATGGAAGTTTAGCCAGTAGGTGCCAGACGCAAGCACACACACGCGCCATCGTATCCTGTCACCGCAGCGACACTTCCTGAACTGCGTCTTCCACGCGGAGTTGTTTGTGCCAAGGGAATGCTCCACAGCAGTGTTTGCAATCGCACAAGGTAATCTGATGTTAATCATTAATTACGTGACAAATTGTATCAGTTACGATCCTGCCATGCGACGGAGAGGCAAGGCAACAACTTTTAAAAGAAATAGCCCTCCATGTGCAATTTCCATCCTCTTTCCATATTCATAAACTAGTCTATTAATATTAAAAGGATGACAGATTTGTTCTGTAAAGAATATCATTTCCTAACTCTAAATTTTCTAATTCAATGAAAATTATGGTTATAACCATCCTCCATACTTAGGCGATAGTTAGAAAGTAACACAGTAGATTGTAACAAGTTAATGGAAAAAGATCTTCAAGTCCTGTTATCAAGTGACAACGGAAGAAATTATTCTCTGGATGGAATTTCCCTTCTGTCGGCCTTGAACTTTAGACAGCTTCAAAATAATAGTCATGTCCCATGAAGAACGAGGCAAGGGCCTGCTCCACGCATGTGTATTCACGTAGGGGCCCTTCCTATGAGCACGGAAGCAGTTGGCATCAGTATCTCCAGTAAAAATAGCTGTGCTCCCTGAGACCAGGAGCATTCTCCCAAGTGTCATTGGAGGCAAAGAACAGAAATATGTTGGAAAGTGAAAAGTCATTGAAAATAAAAAGTAGTTGTAAAACTGCACAGGAGAAAGGAGCTCTCAGATATGACTGATCTACGTTTGATTTATATTGCATACGTTCTATACGCACACACAAACCTATACGTGTGCATACAAATATATTTTGCAGAGATGTGTATGCTTAGATGGTTATATGTTAAATGCCTCTGTGCGTATCACTTCTGAAGATACAACCGAGCTTTGCGATGGCTGGATAGATTCTAATTGACTCGCAGCTGTTAAACTAATTTCATATGAGTTAACATCAAATATAAATGAGTTATTAAAATATCGTCGTGCCTGAATTCTTTCCATACTCATAAAGTGGTCCATTAATATTAAAAGAATGGCAAATTTGTTTTGTAAAGAATATCATTTCCGAACTTTAAATTTCTCAATTAACCAAGTATAAAAATATAGATAGGAGTCTTTCAGAATAAATCACAAGCTTGAGTCCTATCGTTGTGTAATCTCTTTTCTTTCTTTAAAGTTCTAGTTCTTAGTGGGCAGAGTATGCAAGGGTCTTCCCTTTTATTTTAAGACATTGTGGGCAAGAAAAAAAATGTTTAAGGGTATTAACACAGTGATGTGCCACCCCAGAAGTTCATTCATCCCTCCTGTGCTTAACTTTTGACAATTTTTAAAAAATTTTTTTTCAAAATTGTCCTTGACAGCCACCGAAAGTCTAAGTACTGTATTGGTCAGGACTCAGTTTTCCAGGTTTTATCAGGCTGCCCTGTGAGTCACTACAAAGTCCTTCGTCCTTACCTTTTACTCACATGAGCCTGACGGGTAACCCCAGGTGCACTCAGGCGTCACCTCTGCTGATGGGCATGCTCATTCCTAGCCCCGAAGCTCCTGTGACTCTAGGCTGTAGGACGCCCACGTCTACACTCTCGCACATGCATCTGGAAGTCCAGACGAGTTAATGCCCAGTGGGACCACCCCTTGACCAACGGAGGATGGAAAAAGTGGATCATAATAACTTTTTTTTAATTCAGTGGTGGAAAGTTTAGAGAAACCCTTAATCAGGTGGGACCTCAGAAGGGCCCAACTGAGCTAAGTGATGGTTGTCGATTGCCAGCTCCATTATGCACCTTAATATCACCCTCTCTCTCCTTCCCTGCTCCATTTTCTGTCCTGTGCTCCTCCGTGGGATTTTTTTTTCCCAACGAAACCAGTTTGGAACCCTTGTCTCACACCCTGCTTTCAGAAATATCCAAGCAAAGGAACCAGTAAAACAGTCCATTGTTGGCTCCTTCAACCTGATGTTGGAAGGTTGCAGATGGCCTCAGGGAGGATCTGATCTTTCCTGGTTCGGGGCTGGAAGGCTGCCCACTGTTTCTTCTCTTTTTCTCTCTTTTATTTCTGTTCTTCACTCTCTGAGAGCCACATTTGCTTTTACAGTAGAAATGTCTTCCGAGAGAAGCAGGAAGTAAGCTTCTGATAGTCTTGGCCTCATTATTCCTAAACCCCCCTCTGCCCCTTCCCAACAGAACCACATCAGAGTCTTAGACTAACCAGAGCCTGGGACTGGGGAGGTGGTGAGAACTGCTCTTGGAAGAAGTTGACTATGCCATGAAAAAAAAAAAAAAGTATCGTGAGTTTTGTGCTTTTATAGTATAGACCTTGAGAAATACAAGCTTTCACTATCCTTAAGTTAACGAATTAATTTTTCTAGCTTTATTGAGATATAATTGACACGGAATATCATGTAAATGTCAAATGTACGTGTCGATTTGATACACTTCTACATTGCAAAATGATGACCACCACAGCATTAACAAATGCCTCCGTCGCATCATACAGGTAGCATTTTTTTGTGTGTCGATCTATTATTTAAGATATCTACTATTTAAGATCTACTTTCCTAGCAACTTTCACGTACGTGATAGCATTTAACTATAACATGTAGTACACCATAGCACTAGAAATTATTCATTTTATAACTGGAAATTTGTACCCTTGGTTCAACATCTCCCCATTTCCCAGCTTCCTCGCAGCTCCTACTGACCACGATTGTACTTTCTAATCTCTATGCGTTTGGCTTTTTTTTAGGCTTCGCGGTATTTGTTGTTCTCTGTCTGACTTATTTCACTTAACGTAATGCCCTCAAGGTGCCTCCATGTTGTCTCGGATGCCCGGATTTCTTTCCTGCTCATGGCTGAACGACATCCTTAATTTTTAGGCCAACGTCTGCTATGTGTTCTGCATGTTCTCCATAATTCGGCAGGCCTGTATCCTAGAGATGCAAGCCAAGACAAACAGAGAAGAAAATAATCCTTGTGTGGTCTCAACTTGGTCACAGCTTCTGTCCTCAACTATCTGGTCAGCCCATCTTAAACTCAGCTTTTGGGCTTATTCCTTACACATTTCCTAGTTCCTGAACTCCTTCACAGTTTGATCCTGAGGTTTTCTACTGCTTTTTATCCTTCTGGCTCCGGCTCACTGCCTCACCTATGACGAACGTGTACTGATTTGCAGTTTTAAACCACTCTAGGTAAATACAATCCAATGAGTCCTCCTGGACCCTTCGCTGCAGACAGGTCTGCATAATGCTGTGACTGGCTCTGTGGTCTGTGGGCTAGTCCTCTGTCTTCCATGCAAAGCCCAGCAGAATGTCAGCTGTCCCCAAAACCTTAGAATTAAAGTGGACCTCTGAGAACCAACGTGATAAAATCCAAACATAAGTGACAAAACGCGTCACTTCTGGAAATATCCAAGATGTTATCCAAAACATCATATGTGTGTGTGTGTGGGAAATATTTTCACATGTGGGAGTACCCGATCTCTACTTTGACAACCTGGGTATAACTTTAGGAAACAGGACTGGATTATGATGGTAATACTATGACAAGTGTATCAACTATATTGTGACTTGTAGGAAAATTAAAGTCCCTGCTAATGGAAAATGGTCCGCGCGGTAGATACTACAGAGGAAGACTTGGGCTTTAATCAGAACTGCCCAACGTTGAGAAGTTGGGGACTATTTAGATCTCAAGGACGGTCCAGGAATGCTCCAACTTGCTCATCATCAACTGAATAATCTCTCAAGACTATCCATGTCGCTGAGCTCCAAGTGTATGCTCCACAGGGCACGAAAGATTCTGCTCGAAAGCGATTTCATCAAAAGGGGCGGGCCTGCCTGAGATGCTAGGAAAGCCTATTCCAGGGCTCCTGTTACCGTGTGCCAAGAAAACCTCCTTTACGACAGTGCAACTTACCACCCCCAGGGCAGCCATGGGCATGGGCCTACCGCTACCCCCCTTTGGGATTCAGTCCATTGTGTGGCAACTTAGTTCTTGGAAGAAATACTCTGTTTTACGATCTGAAGTGTATCACAGTGAGCCTTTGACTCAGGATTTAAGCACGACTATTGCACACGGTGGTCTCACCTTAATTAAAACTAACTCATTCCGGGATTCCAGCTCCATGGGCAGCACTGGCTGCCCACCATAGACAGTCTATGACTGATGGAACTCACTGCTCAGTGAGACTTTGCGCGAGTTCTTCTGAGGTTGCTTTGGAATGCACACACACACCCACACTCTCTCTCACACACACTCACACCTTCTCGCACACGTGGAAATCATGCCCAGCTACGACCCCGAAGTGGTTCGTGCCATATAGTAACGCCATTTACCTTTCCGTCAGGAAAGATGAGGGTTTTCGTATTTCTTGGAGTTACTCATTAAGGGCGATTTTTCATAGTAAATCCTCAGAAGGCATCTGTCGTTTGGGAGAATTTTCCAGAAGATTGTTGTTTTGGAGAGTTTTCCTGTATCTGCTGTCGTATGTAGTCTTCCCCTTTTTCATCGTAAATTATTTCTCACAGGGTTATTTGAGTTGGCATGTGTTTTATTGCTTTTGATGGGGAAAAAAAAATGTTCTCTCATTTTGAAGAATCGACACTCCGCTTGGCCTTTCCCTTGACTGCAATTGCTAAGTCAATTTTATTCACGGTGCAGACAACATTCTCTGAGCTAGTGGCTCCCGGAGTTCAGATCTGACACCGGATCACATGATAGAGGCCACCGTAATAGTCCAAATGCAAAGACTGTGGTGACCGAGGCTTGCTGGAGAGCTGTTCGCTGCCCATTTCTCCCCACAGATACTCAGATTGCTCAGTCATACTGAGCCATGTTCCTACTGCTCAGACGGAACGGACCTTTGGGGTCCTGGCATTTGCTGTTCCCTCTGCCTCTGCACATGCCTGGCTCGTTCTCATCGTGTTGTTCTCAGCTCACATAACACATCATCAGAGACGTCAGCTACCCACCTCTTCCCCACCTCCTTCATCAGTACCCCAAGGTCTACAATGATCAAAAACCTAAGAGCGAAAATATGTGCTCATAACACAGTGTCAACAGAACAGAGAAAAGTTTTAATACATGAAAGATCCCAAAACCTATTTAAAAAAATTGTATGACCAAAAAAACGATGTAAAAACAAAAGACAAAGGACCAACTTTTCTGGGTATTTGAAAAAAAAATACATTTGGATAAAGGTATTTTTTGCATTTTGGTATTACTTATTGAAATTAATAAGTTAGCGATGAATAACCCAATAAAACATAAGCAAAAGTTATAAAACAGAGAAAGACAATGAATCAACATATGGACTATTCAAGCATACTAAAAATAAAAAAATATTCAGATTAGCATAAATTAATTAAGCTTAAAATAAACCCCTAATCAGATTCAGCAAAAATTTAGTTTGATAAATTAAAATGGGTGTGGAGAAACAGGCACAATAAAAATTTCAAGGGCAATTTGAAGAATCTGTAAAAAAAAAAAAAAAAATTATGTGTATTTATTTTTGAGAGAGCAAGAAATCCCGAGCAGGCTCTGTGCTGTCATAGGGCTCGAACCCACAAACCGTGAGATCACCATCTGAGCCGAAACCAAGAGTCAGACACCTAACAGACTGAGCCACCCAGGTGCCCCTGGAGAATCTTTTAAAACTTGACACAGTAATTTGAAAGGTAGAATTATTTTATCCCATAAATGTGTTGGAATGGATATATAGCAACTTAGCAGTGGTTATTATTGAGTACTTACAATGTGCCAGAGCCTGTTTGGAGCACTAAAAATCCCCTTTCATCCAGTCCCAAACTTGATGAGCGAGGCACTGTCCGTCGTACAGTGTTGTACATGTGGGAAGTGAGGCAGTGGAGGGGAGGGGATGTGCCCCGGGTACTTAGCTGGTGGGCAGCACCTGCAGAATTGGAACGGGGCCGTCTGGACAGATGCAAGGCCTGCACACTGCACTTCAGCCCTCAGCTGCACGGGCCCCTGGTAGCACTTTCAGTAACAATGCCAACCCAGAAACAATAAAAATGTTCATTCATAGGAAACTAAATGCAAAACAAAGTGTGGCCGTATAAACAGTGGACACGTGTAGTAGCTGAAGGAATGGGGGAGATTTACATGTACAGACACGGACAGGCATCCGAGACACGTTAAGGAAAAAAAGGGAATATATTTAGTGTAATCAACTGTATATACACACACACACACAAACATGCATGTGTGTATATATGTACTATATATGTATGCATGTATGATAAAATATACATGTGCTTATGCATAGATAAGTTTCGGCTCAGGATGTAGGATTCGGTTTTTCTGGTATGGCCATGAGCGGTTGTTATTGCTTAAAATTGACCCAAGAAATGGAATATATTTAAGTATTAAAATTAATATTTAATATTAGTTAATATTAAAATATTAAATAAAATTGACTGTAATTATATGTCAGTGAGAAAACAATAGATCAGTGTTTCCCAACTGCTTTCTCATTTCATAGAATCTATAGAAGAAGAATAATAGAAACATCGTTTTTTCTGAGTCTGGGTGGCTCAGTCTGTTAAAGGTCCGACTCTTGGTTTTGGCTCCGGTCATAATCTCACAGTTCATGAGTTCAAGCCCTGCATCAGGCTCTGTGCTGTCAGCACAGAGCCCACTTGGGGTTCTCTCTGTCCTGCTCTCACTGTCACTCCCCTGCACTCTCTCTCTCTCTCTCTCTCTCTCAATATAAATAAATAAACTTTGAAAATAACATGTGTAAGGCGCACTGAGAAGGAGCTGCTTGAGACTGAAGACTGAGAACCCACGGCCCTGCAGCTGAAGGAGGTTGCCTCCAGTGCACATCTAGAGCCCAGTCTCTGCCCGTACAGATTCACAGCTACGGGGGTAGGATGGTTATGGGGGGGAGGGAGGCGGGGGCAGAGACTGTTTCTGGACCTTGGGCATCTTGGTGCTACCTCCATGCACTAAGAAGAATGGGAGATCAGAGGCGCCTGGGTGGCTCAGTCGGTTGAGCGTCTGACTTCGGCTCAGGTCGTGATCTCGCAGCTCGTGAGTTCGAGCCCCGCGTCGGGCTCTGTGCTGACAGCTTGCGGCCTGGAGCCCGCTTCGGATTCTGTGTCTCCCTCTCTCTCTGCCCCTAACCCCCTCACATTCTGTCTCTGTCTCTCTCAAAAATAAGTAAATAAACATTAAGAAAAAAAAAGACGAATGGGAGGTTAGCCAACATGCATGGCCTGTGTTTGCCATATCCCCATTTGGAAAGTGGGAGCTAGCTCCAGTCGTGGTCGTTTTTCATGGCATTTTGTAGGCTCAGATTCCAGGATCAACACGAACAAGGCACTGGTTGCAACCAACGAGGACTCTGCTCTGCACATGGTGACATTTTAACTATTTAGATGCTCGTTCTGCGGTCACTCTTCGCGTGTAAATCGCCCTCAAGAGAGTCCTTCAGCTTGTAATGAAGTTAAGAGCAAGCAACGATGTGCCCCAGCCTTTCTAGGCAGATTGCTAAGTCGAGGCAGGATCGCAGCAGGGTGAGTGTGGCCGTGCACACACCGGCAGACAGGACCTACCTGCCCCTGGCTTCGTGACTACGTTTTCACTCGTGAGAAGTTATACGGAGAAAAGGAAACGTATAAAAACATGTGGGGTGCCTGCTTTTCCACGCTCTCGCAAATGTTTCCTTATGTAATGCTCACAGATCGTTTGTTTTGGAACGAAATACTGCCAACGGTTTCCAAACCACCCAAACAATAAACGAAAGCGTATTTTTGAGTCAAGGGAAAATCAGGTGGGTTTGGGGCTGTTGCAGGTGCTTGTGCAGTGGGTGTGGCACAAAGATGGTTCTGAGGGGCAGCTGGGAGCTGAACTTCAGCTTTACTCTCTGCTTCCGGGCTACATGCAGGGGTGCAGGAGAGCATCTGCCCCGCGGAAGAGGCCCAGAGACCCAGACTGGTAGCCCCGGGTGATAGACTTGCCTCAAACTTCTTCCTCGGGCCGGTGTGGAAATTGTGATACATTAAACCGGACGACAGATGCTCTGCAGCCTGTCTCCTCAAGGGTTTTGAGTCTACTTTCCATTCTTTGAATCTGGGCCGGCCTCGTGATTTGTTCTGACAAGTTGAATCCGGGGTAAGGGATACCGTGGGAGTCCCAAGGCCAAGCCCCAAGAGCCTTGGAGCACCTCATTTCCCCCTCTTGGAACCCAGGAGCTATATAAAGAAGCTTGAGCGGACAGCACCTGTGAGGTTGAAAGGGCGCATGCGGAGAGAGGGTGGCTCTAAGTCAGCACCAACCATCAGACTTGGCAGTGACACCCTCTGGACCTGTCCCGCCCCGTGTGGGCCGCCAGATGGCTGTAACCACCACCAGGGTAATCCCAGTGGAGACAGCAGAGGAACCGCTCAGCTGAGCCCGGACCAAGTAGACAACCCACAGAACTGCAAAAAAATAAATGTTGTCTCAAGACACTAAGTTTTGGCCTAACTTGCCTCCTGGGACTACAAAAACCTGAAATGGATAGATAGGGTCGTATTAATCAATGAGGTTTTGTAGATTGTCATCCTGTTTATTTCCTCTGAACGCCTTGGCAGGTGATTAACCTCATGTTAACTTTCTTTTCTGTATTACTTTGACGACATCATCATCCACTGCAAAGGACGAGAATTAAATGACAACACAGATCTGAAGTTTGCAGTGCCTGACACATGAAACAGTAGAGTTCCAGTGATTTTTTTCAATATATGAAGTTTATTGTCAAATTGGTTTCCATACAACACCCAGTGCTCATCCCAAAAGGTGCCCTCCTCAATACCCATCACCCACCCGCCCCTCCCTCCCACCCCCCATCAACCCTCAGTTTGTTCTCAGTTTTTAACAGTCTCTTATGCTTTGGCTCTCTCCCACTCTAACGTCCTTTTTTTTTTTTTTTTTTTTTCCTTCCCCTCCCCCATGGGTTTCTGTTAAGTTTCTCAGGATCCACATAAGAGTGAAACCATATGGTATCTGTCTTTCTCTGTATGGCTTATTTCACTTAGCATCACACTCTCCAGTTCCATCCATGTTGCTACAAAGGGCCATATTTCATTCTTTCTCATTGCCACGTAGTACTCCATTGTGTATATAAACCACAGTTTCTTTATCCATTCATCAGTTGATGGACATTTAGGCTCTTTCCATCATTTGGCTATTGTTGAGAGTGCTGCTATAAACATTGGGGTACAAGTGCCCCTATGCCTCAGCACTCCTGTATCCCTTGGGTAAATTCCTAGCAGTGCTATTGCTGGGTCATAGGGTAGGTCTATTTTTAATTTTTTGAGGAACCTCCACACCGTTTTCCAGAGCGGCTGCACCAGTTTGCATTCCCACCAATAGTGCAAGAGGGTTCCCATTTCTCCACATCCTCGCCAGCATCTATAGTCTCCTGATTTGTTCATTTTGGCCACTCTGACTGGCGTGAGGTGATATCTGAGTATGGTTTTGATTTGTATTTCCCTGATGAGGAGCGACATTAAGCATCTTTTCATGTGCCTGTTGGCCATCCGGATGTCTTTTTTTAGAGAAGTGTCTATTCATGTTTTCTGCCCATTTCTTCACTGGGTTATTTATTTTTCGGGTGTGGAGTTTGGTGAGTTCTTTATAGATTTTGGATACTAGCCCTTTGTCCGATATGTCATTTGCAAATATCTTTTCCCATTCCGTTGGTTGCCTTTTAGTTTTGTTGGTTGTTTCCTTTGCTGTGCAGAAGCTTTTTATCTTCATAAGGTCCCAGTAGTTCATTTTTGCTTTTAATTCCCTTGCCTTTGGGGATGTGTCAAGTAAGAAATTGCTACACCTGAGGTCAGAGAGGTTTTTTCCTGCTTTCTCCTCTAGGGTTTTGATGATTTCCTGTCTCACATTCACCAGTGATTTTAGACAAAACACATGTTGAATTTTACCTTGAATGTTGAATTTTATCTAACATGGCATCTTTACATGTTTACGTGTTTACATGCAAATGCCATTTGCAAAGTAATACTAGAAGGGCAAGATCATCATTTTTGTCAAAGATTAAGTAAAGGGTCTTACGGATTGGAAATGCTACTTTCTCAATTCAATTTCATAATTTAATGGAAACCCCCTAAATATCACGTGCCAAAACACAAAGCTAGAGAAGTCTTGGTTTTATTGTTATTGTAACTCCTATCACATAGCCAATGCTGAAACCAACATAATATAGTTAAAAATGCCTCATATCACATAGTCATCTGTAAGCACGAGCTTTTTAATTCTTCTGATACCCATCCT
Organism: Lynx rufus; assembly: GCF_022079265.1. Classification (NCBI taxonomy): domain Eukaryota; kingdom Metazoa; phylum Chordata; class Mammalia; order Carnivora; family Felidae; genus Lynx; species Lynx rufus. Next base: position 4,516,568 of record NW_025814867.1, on the reverse strand, counting down.
CCTGATTCCTCAGCCTACGGAAACATTAGGTCACCTAACAATAAGGGTCCTCACCTGCTGTGTTTCTAAGATTTCAAACCCGGAAGCTCAAACTACTCCCATCGTCTTCCATTCCCTTATCTTGTTGAATCTCACCTTCTCACTCTTGGCCCTCCTTCCTTTCCCAGACTGTGGGCCTCCTCTGCTTCATGTTAGGTCTTCCCAGGCCTGGCCCCAGTACCCAGCTTCTCTCCTTCCATGTTTCTGGTTCTTAACTGGGGACAGAGAAAGTGTACTTGAAAGCAAGTCTGTTTGCCTGATGCCCAGCAAAGCCAACCACGGAGACATGGGCAAGCCTTAAATCTGCCTCCTAAGAATGGGGAGAGAACAACTTTGGTGTGTTTTTTTTTTTTTTTATAATCATAGGAGTTGAGATTACATATATTGATGTAAAAGGGGTAGGGAAACATGATTATTCAGGAGGAAGGCTGAAGCATGCACACTGAGCAAACATATGTAAATATGTCGCATGTTCGCTTTGGGGTGGAGACTTAACCTCGTGAGGCAAAACTCACCCCCTGATATCAGGAGGGTATCTTAGGACAAAGAGAAGGGGCTACGGGCATGCTCTGAGCGCCGGTATGACCTGGATAGGGTCTTGGGCTCATTATCTTGGATAAGGAAGGCGAGGCCTTGCTTGTTCGTCGGCTAGCACCGTTTCAGTTGACCTGGAGTCTAGGCTTCTGCAGAGACAGCTAACAAATTTGTTAGTGGGGTCTAAAAAGACACAATAGCTAGTTCGGGAGAAATAATTCTCTGAAAGCCTTGCTTTAAATTTTTTGGTAGTTTCAACCTCATTAACGTTATGGCAGGCAGTTTCAAAAGCTGAGGAGCTGGCCCAGGTGGGATAAAGGACGAATGTCTGGTCTTAGGCATTGGATTCTGCAGAATCAGAATTGGCAACGTAACTAAATGGGCTGCTAAGGTACCGAAAGGAAAAACACTGGGTTCAAATCAACTCACACCTTCGTTATGGTCTTCTTCCATGACTGTTCGAGAAGGATGGGAACTCCAACAAGTTAATGGTTGTATCCCCAGTGTGCTCCAGACTGAGCCCTGTGGGCACCTAGTAGGTACCAGAGCTGTGTCTGTGATAGGAACAGCCAGCTATGTAATTTGGTGAAAGCTTCTTCTCCTCTTTTCAACTTAAGTTTCTTCATTGGTAGAACAGGGATGTGGTAGTCTTCCAAGGAGGTCACTATCAATTGTTCCCGCCCCCCATGAACCTACCTGCTCTCTATCCAAGAAGAAACAAGTTCTGTCTCCCTTTCCCCCTTCTCTAGAATCTGTGCTGGCCTTGTGACTTCTTTTGACCAGGACCAGAACCGTAATTTGTGGGGCCCAGTGCGAAATGAAAATGTTGGGTGCCTTCTACAAAAGTTATGAAAATTTTCAATATAGCAATAACAGAACATTAAAGCAGGCTCAGAGCCTGTCTATAAGCATGGAGCCCTACGTAACTGCAGAGGTCGTAGGCCTTTGACCAGTAGAATTAATTGAAAGTGGCAATGCATTGGCTCTAGGCCTTGCCTTTAAAAGAACCAAGCGCTAGTGTTGACTGTATGATGGGCTTTCATATGGGGTTATTTTACATACTAAGTGTTCTATGTTCTAGGTGTAGATAAAAAACATTTTGTGGATGTGGAGGGCATTCAAATGAGTTCAACCTCCATTTTACTTAACTGCACTGAAAGCTGAAGTCAAAAAAGCAGGGAAAACTGGAATGCCTAATAGGAGAGACAGCCCCTGCCGCAATATGACTGTCAGGAAAAAAGCCACAGGAAGGGGCTTGTGTGTGAGCTGCAGCCTTTAAAATCTTCCACTGGAGTTACTGATAAGGAGATAAAGAGGACTCCCAGAATTCAATCCAAGGTCATGCTTCAGGTCTCCGGAACGTGCTAATTATGCTACTCTGATCATCATGCCATACCACAAATTATCTAGTATGAAAGATTTATGGTTTTAGAAATAAATGGAATTTAACAATTTTATTATTGTGATTAATTATAGATGAGCCTAAATTGTGTAAAAGGATTTATGGAACCAGTTCAGGCTAGAGTTTAAGTGGCTTGGTTCAACACTACAAAGCATCACCCTGGAAAATTTGAGTCAGGCATCAGAGTGGAGACTTCATTTTGGAAGATTTATGTGCAGATGGACGAATAGGTCAAGAGACAAGTAGAATGTGCTAGTTCAATTATGCAAATTCTCTGTCTTGAAGGTCCTCCAGGTGTAGACAGCTGTGCTTGGAACTGAGCAGACTGGAAACAGAAATGGGATATAGACAGACTACCTTCATTTGACCTTCCAGGAGAATGCTGTCCAAATTACAGTTTAATAAATCCAGGCCAAGAAAAGTGTACTTAAGAGGCATCCTCCTGGTGATTGAAAAAGGCCACACAAGGGAGTATTCAAGAAAATGTTTAAGAGGATTCCTGGAAGAGAAAATCATCACGTGGGCTTTAGAAATTCACTGTGGAAATTTGCTACTGACTTGTCTTAACTGGCTTTAGGTGACATTAGGTAATTCTGGAGTCTGGATATGAGGAAAGACATAATGTGATGCTAATGAACAAGTAGATGATGACACCCAGAAAGATATATGGAAAACTCTGGCATGAAAGCTAATAGAAAGAACCCGAGTAGTCCCCGGGGCTCAGAAAAATTACCTAAGTTACTCAAACACCTTAAGGAAGATCCAAGTTGAAAAACAACTCCGGAAGAAGTGAAATGCCGATAATTCCAGACAGAAACACTCACTTTTTCCGTTCCTTACCCCCAGAGTACTTCCTGGACACCCGCCATAAAGATAGAGGTAGGATTGGAGGACTAAAGGAGAGTGGGGCACGATTCTTGACTGTGAAAACCTCATAGCCTAATGAGCGGAGAGGCAGAGGGTTGTAGGTTCTAAATATAGCAGCACAAAGGGTGTGTGGGATGTATGAATGGAGTGGTGGGAGTTCAGAGAAGAGAGTGAATGCCTCCCATGGATTCACAGAAAATGTGGCAATGCAGATCACCGTGGAGTTATGAATCAGAGTTTGCCAGATGGAGGAAGAGAGCTTAGGCCGTGAGCACAGGGGAGAATGATGACAAGTGATGATGAAATCAGCGTTTCATAATCAGCAGGAATTTATGTCACCTATTCTGAAAGTTAAAGTCTCAACTAAACCAACAGGTCTTCAATGCCCACCTTCCCTTAGGTCTTCTATGACTCCTTTTCTTTCCAAATGTGTGTGTGGTTCTCCTTCCAGACACATCTTCCCTTACTCACTGTGATGCCTCCTGCTTCCAAAATGTACGCTCGGCTCTCTTTTCCAACATCTATTAGCCATAGAACATCTTATCCACCCCCCCAAACTCCTAGGAAGATACAGAAGGTGGGGAGTGGCGTCATCTTGGTTTGTGGTCATTGGCACAGGGAACAAATAATACTCCTGAAATGTTAGAAGTTCAGGAGATGCAGTAGGATGGCCTCTGGCCACTGCTGTTTTTTTCTCCTTCAGAACTGGAGTGAATGAAAACCAACAACAGCATGTTCCAGAATATCCAGGTCTTTGGTCTAATTTGCATGCCAATTTAGTGTTGTTTCGGCAGGATCTGGAGCAACACGGACTCTTAGTCCTTAGAGGGAAAAGTACACCTTGATGCTAAGACCTCCCTGAGATGTTTCAGTGAGTCAGGTTTTTGCCCTTAATCATAAGGCAGGTTAGACCGATCCTATATGTCCATTTAACTTCTGTATTACCACTTTCCACAGCTTCTATTGTGGACAAACCCATGAAAGGATTTTTCATCCCTCTACTAGATTGATGTAGATAACCCCCAGAAAAAGACTGAAAAAAGAGAGACACCCCTCTGTTTAATTTATGTCAAACCATCCCAGAAGCCATTGTTTACGCTGATTACATGACATAGTATTTTCATTTTACACGTGAGGAGATAATGATCCCTTCGGTGATAGTATTTGCCAGTATCCGTGGCTAATTTTGTGAGAGAGCCAGCATTTAAATCCCTGTTCAGGTCCCTCGAAAGCACATGCTCTTTTGGAAGATACATACTTCAGAGCATCTATGTAGATGAGGAGACTAGGAGATACACTGAGAAAGATGGGGATCCCTCTTCACCCTAGTTCAGCGACAGCTCCTTTGAAGACTTGTTGCGATTTCTGGAATCTTTGTAACTTCCCTGATGTTTGTTGCATTCGTATGTCCTTTCCTGCTCAGTAATGACTCCAGTAAACATCTTACCATGCTGCTGTTGTGTCCGAATCAACAAAATGTGGGGCAGTTTCCTGGACACTGTAGCCTGTGCTGGAGAGAAAGGAAACCCGGAGTGGGTAAATGGCAACTGAAATGAAGAAAGCTTGTGGGGAAAATCCTGGTGTGACATACATACCCCAGTCAATGGATGTTACGTTGTTTTAATAAAATTATTGTGAACAGAAAACAAAAAGAGAAGTTGGTTTTGTCTCCTCTGAATGGAGAGGTCTTGCCAGGATAATTGTGTTCTAATCTGGGCACCAGTTCCTTCACAGCATGTTGTCAAATTGTGGGCAAACAAAAGATGAAAAGTTTTGATTGTGAGGGTCTGGGAGACCATCAGGCCAGTGAATCAATATTAAAATGAAAAGAACTGGAGAATGTTCATCCTGGACAGGGGAGCCAGGAGCCACAACTTTCTTCCAATTGGTCAAAGTTTATCCCGTGGAAAAGAGAACCAACTTTTGTCTGAGATTCATGAGGGTGGAACACAGCCCGAGAGACAGATTTTGGCCAGATAAAGGCAGTATTTGCTACCTGAGATGTTCAAATATTAGAGGTTGTGAATTCCTTTCCCTCAAAGAGTCAAGTGTCGAATGAGGTGGTAGGCATAGGATTGGGCCAACAAGTTACTGAGGTTTCATAACCCTCGCTTCTGGGTAATTGGAAAGATTTTGGCGGTCAAGGGGTCCAGCGGTTTTCAGACTACTTACAGAGGTTGCCTGGGAAGGAATTGGGGAACCAAAGGTGTTTGGACAAAACTCCGGGATTTCCATCCTTCTTCCCCGCAAGCCAGGTGTTCCTAGGCTTTTCATATTTTATTGTTATGCAAGAATGTATTTATACAAGAGATTCCATGACTCTAAAAATTATAAAAACACGTGTCTATAACAATTCCTACAATTTGGTTGCATGTCAGTCTGTTGCATTGCTCTACGTCCCAGTGCGTAAGAATCCCCACCAGGGTAGCCAAGCATTCGTTGGCTCATCCATCCAGGAAGTATTTGTTGAACATCTGCTGTGTTCTAAACACTCTTTGTAGAGCCTGGACCTATAGGTTTTGAAAAAAAGTGGACAGAATCCTTGCTTTCCTGAAACATGCATTCTGATGGGAAGAGTAAAAACAAAGCAGCTAGATAGTTTTAGACAGTGGTAAGTGAAATAAAAGAAACGAAACTATTATTTGAAGCCAGCACGAATGTATAGGCAATATTTAGGTCCCTGAGCTCATGGTCAATTCATTTCCCTTCTGAATAATAAATGACAAAGCTAATTGAGGCCATACTCTAATTACTTCTATGATCTGAACAATGATATAATTTCAGAGCCAGATGAACCTGTGCTGACCTTACTCATTCTTGGATAAACAGACTCTGGCCCAGAGAGGCTCAGAGATACGCTCAGGGTTCCCTGGCAAACAGTGGTTGAGCTGAGCTAAATGCTTGCCTTCTGGTTTTCTACTGTTGGAAAATCTGTCTGTCAAAAAATGGGGAATTAGGGCAAAGGCCCAATGAGAACAATGCTAGAAAAAGCAAGAAAAATGTTTGATTTAGGATTAGCCTCAGTAATCCCTATTAGAATACCCTCAGATTACATAAACTCTGAGATGCTTGGTCTTTAGAGAAAAACATGAATAGCATAATGGGTCATTCAGTATGCTGATATATCAGAAACTCCCAGTGACCTCAATTTTACGTTGCATGCTGATGATTTGACGTTCCAAGAATGTCTGGACTTACGGACTTACGACTGCATTTTCTGCCTTACTTTTCCCTCACCATCCGTTTTCAACATGGCCCCAGGGTGAACTTCTCATAGGAGAAATCAGATATCACTCTTCCACCTAAAACCCTCCAGATGCTTTTTACCATGTTCAGAAGTTGGTCCAAATCTTCTTGCCAGGGTCTAGAGGTTCCTGCACGATCCGGCTCCATCAAATTGCCTATCTTTTGCCACGCTCCTTCTCATGACAGGAGACTGCTTCTCGTGAGTGATTCTCTCGCTGCTTCTGGAGCATGCTAAACCTGTTCCCACCCCCATATCTTTACATGCTCAAGTATCTAATATAGTTTAGCCCCTAACCCAAAGATACCTTTCTCTAGGAGCTTCCCACCAGTCACGGTATCTGAAGTGGCCCTCTTCTTTGGCTAAGAAGCCAGACTTAACCACTATCAAAAATAAAAGTATTTCTTTGTTGAATGCATTATTGCCTTTATCTCTATTAGGATGTGAGCTCCATGGGGGCAGGATACTCTGCTATATCTTTAGCCCCAGAGTAAGTGCCCGACACAAAATGACTCAGTCACATGTGCTGAATGAATATCAATCAGGCAGCATGAAAAATGGACTCCTCAGGGGTAGATTTGTCCTGGGTCCCAGGTCCCCAACGAGGTGTGTGCAGAGGAGTGCTCTGCTGTGTTTTTGCTCACTCTTACTGTGTATTTCCCAAAAGAAGTTCTCTTACTGGCATATCTGAGCACCGTCCGATAGGGAGTATTGCTATGACAAGAATTTGCACCAATGACCTCAGAAATCACGGGTGCTCTCTTGTGTGTAGTTCGCATTTAGCCGCCCCCACTCCTTTCAAGTCCCTGGCAAAATAATTTTAAAGTGAAATGAAATGAATAGATGCATCTAGTTTTCGTTTTCCTCTACAGAAAGTGGCTCAATGGCCACCAGGGGGCTTCTTTCCTCAGAAGATGGCTGCCGGGCATTCTCAGTAGGCCTGCATAGATACTCTTTGGGGAGCACCAAAACTCATGCAATGGGACTATGCCACAAGGTAATGGCCAGTGACTGAGCATGCTTCGATGTATTACTTAAAGATCACAGGTGCAAGTCAATTTCGTTGATATGCTACCTCAGCGCTTTCCTGGCTGAACCAACGTTTTTAAAAAATGTTTATTTGCTTATTTTTGAGAGAGCGCGCACGCACGCACATGTTTGCACGCGCGCATGGGGGAGAAACAGAGAGGGAGAGACAGAGGATCCCAAGTGGGCTGTGTCCTGACAGCAAACAGCCTGATGCGGGGCTGGAGCCCACATACTGCCAGATCCTGACCCTGAGCTGAAGTTGGAAGCTTAACCCACTGAGCCACCCAGGCGCCCAACCTTTTAATTTTTGGCCCTTCATCCGTGGCATTCCCTCAGCAAGCTGGCATGGGCATTCATCCCATGTATGTTTGACGAGGGGCTACCCGGTCTCATACTGCATGGTATGAATATGCGTGTTGGGGAGTAGGGTGTGTGTGAGGCTAGGGAGTGATGTGGAGGGAGGGAGGGAGGTGGAAAGGATGGAAACTGAATACACTGTCTTCATTGGTAATGAAATTTCTGCATCCATTGAAGATTTTCCCGAAGTCTCACATGCTAAATTATAACCTCTGCTGTTTATTCACCTTGGACTATGGACAATACTGGCCTTCAGGGATGTAGACTAGCTTAAGTGAGTTCAGCATGCCAGGGCCAGGAGCAGGGGAACCTTCATGGACAGGTTGGGGACAGGTTATTTGTGTCCATTAGGCATTGTCTTCTGGGAACCTGCCCCTCGGTGGTGGTGGGGGCGCTATCTTGCTCAGGTCTGTGGCTCTTGGTGGCAGCCTGCACATCTCTCCCTGAGATCCTATTGGCTCAAAAACTAACCCTGGTCCCCAGCGCTCCTGGGCTTCGACTGTAACCGCTTCCCATCTGAAATGCTTCCCCGGTGCCGTTCTATGCAGGGAAACCATTTCGTTCTCTTAGCCGGACTGTCTGGCCCAGACCCCAAGGCTTATGCCTTCCCCGAACAGTACTTCCTATCATTATTACCTCTCCATGGTGCTTAGTCTGGGCAAGATTAGATGATTCGGAAGTCGGTGTCCGGGTTCAAAAGCGGGCTCACCCGTGTAATCCAGTGCCGGCTCTTGGTTATCTCTAGAACTCAGTGTGCAAACCTGTAAAATGGCATTTGTAATTATTGAGTTTATCGAGTTAATAAGTGAAACCCACACGTGTAAATCCCTTTACGTAATGTCTGGCCCATGACAAATGCTTCGAGTAAATTCACCAAACAAAGGAAAGGCTGTGTTTGAATTGACACGTGAATTTGTAAATTTCACCGGCTAGCCTATAAATATATAAGCCAGTACAGGCTGGCACAGATTATTATGAACAATATAATGGGCTACTCAGCATGCTGAGTGCAGGGAAACTCCCAGTGACCCCAATTTAATCCTGCTCTTGCTGATTGCTTGACATTTCCAAGAATAGCTTTAATTAACCTTACCCTAGTGGGTAACTTTAATGCTGCTCTGCATATCTCTGTAGAATTTCTGCTGTGTTTCACATTAGTCCTAGCCAATGTTGAGCTAGTTCACCAGTGTTTCGTTGCTTACTCTTCGGGCAACATCTGTATACGCACACGTATGGATAGGAAATATACATATATATGTTTATATATATGATGCACATGCATATCTTGAGTCATCACTTAAATAAACCCATGTGTACTGTGAATATATTTGACAGAAGCAATAGGACTCTTCTATGAAGCTAAATTGGTATTCTCTGATGAGCAGCAAAACTTAATCCAAAACCAAAGGATACATATGCTTGGATTTTCCTGTATCTGTGTGTGTGTGTGTGTGTGTGTGTGTGTGTGTGTGTGTGTGTGCATCTTTTTCTATGTCTCTCTGCCTCTCACACACACAGACACACTCATGCACACACATCTATGCTGTTGTATTTATGTATAGGTATCGTTTTCTCACATAGGCTAAGGCAACATTGTAAAAAGGAATACAGGAAAAAGATACAGTATAAATTAAACTCCTATTTCTGCAACGTATAAACAGAGAGGCTTATACAATAAGACTCCATTTGTATATGATAGGGATAATTGTGGATAATTCACAAAGACTTGCTGAGCAATTATGCATCAAGAATTATGCTTGGGTCACTGTGACCATTAAATAAATCAGAAAAATATGTACGAGTGTGTTCAATGGACTGGAAAGTAATATGTGAATATTGAGTATTATAATTTTTATTATAAGCATGTATAAGCAGTTGTATGGGTAAATAAGCTGGATTTATTTTCTTTTTAAAAAATATTTATTTTGAGAGAGAGAGATCAGGGGAAGGGCAGAGAGACAGAGAGAGAGAGAGGGAGAGAGAATCCTAAGCAGGTTCTGCCCTGTTAGCTCAAAGCCCGACTTGGGGCTCGATCTTGTGAACAGTGACATCATGACCTGAGATGAAACCAAGAGCTGGGCACTTACCTGGTTGAGCCACCCAGACACCCCTCGATTTATTTTCTGAAGCAAAAATGAGTACGAGATCAGATTTGTGGTAGTAACAGAAAGGAGAAGTACAAATAAAAAGTACCCCTTATTGAATGTGTGCTATGATCCAGGCATTGTGCAATGTATTGTCATGTTTTACTTTGTATTTCTGAGAGTATGACCTCAAGAAGTAGTTGTCCGGGTTTTAATACACTTAATTACACTTGAGCTTCTACTTGAGCAGTCCATTGAAGAAAACCTCAGAGTTTCCCCAGGTGGTCTGCCCCAATTATGACAAATTCCACTCCTTTCTAAAGCAGAATTCCATCTCTCTGTAACTCAGTTGTCCTAATTCGGGGCAAAAGTAGCTTTTCTGACTTCCCCGTGCGAGGCCTCAGTGGTTCCCACGTCACGTGTCTTGGCTGAGCACCTTCATTTCCTGTTCCCCACGTGACCTGAATTCTATTCTGGAAAATCTCTTTTTGGTGACCTCTCTTTCTTTCAATGTCCCACTGAAGTCATCACACCCAGAATTAAATACAACCAAGTATACCGAGGGCTTGTGGATTCATCCTCTATATGGCTGGGGATGCTGTGTTTCAGATACCTCCTTTCTGCTCTATATGACTATGATCTGTCTATCTATCTATCTATCTATCTACATAGTGACTTGAGGTCTAATTTCCATGTGGCAAAAATAGAAAGGCATCACTCTGAATCTTACCCACTCTGTTTCTTCAAATAATATGCAACGATACAATGGCTTTCATGGCTGTAGTCCTTTTTTACTGATTATAGAGAGTAAGGAGTAGATAGCTCTATAGAAAGATGACTTTGCCTGAAAAAGCCTTTATATTGTGATTATTTCTTTGCTGAGAGAAGGGTATTTGTTACTGTCTTTTTCAAATTAAGTTTCATAAGTCAATTCAATAAACAGTTCTTTCTCTAGGCCAAAAGAACTAAAAATATTCCCCAGTTAGTTTCCTCATGAAATCCTTTTGATTTTAATGAACTCAGACAGTAGGATTCAAGGAAAAAAAGCTATTATACATTTCATCACCAGAGTTTTGCTGGCAGTTAACAGCCATTCTTGGACTAAATATCTGCCATCTGGTGGTTTTTAGGAGAACTGTTAGGTATTACCGGAGCCACTAGGGTGTTCAACATTCATTCATTCATTCATTCATTCATTCATTCATTCAACAAATATACAAAAGTTCACACACTTGAGTGGAATAGCTGAATCATTAAAGACTTCTTTTGGAATAAAGCATTTCCATAACGAAATTGGCTATAAGGAAGGATCTCCATAGGCAGTGACTACAATGTAATTTCGGAAACAGATCCTTGTGCTAGATATCAAGTCATGTTAAACGACCAACTTTTGTAGAATTGGTTTATATCTCAGTGTTTTTGGTCATCAAGTTTCATCTGCCTGGATAGTTCTCTGCTGCCCATTATTCTTCCTGGTGACACCCTTTTGTTTTTAGAAGTTGGGCTTATTTGACCTTCCCCTCATTTGTGCTTGTTCCCTACTGGTTATATATATATTTTCCTTATAGATCTCATTGCAGTGATTTATGAAGTTCTCTTACTCTTGTAGACTCTAAGCTTCTTTCAGAGAGTATCACATTGTTTTCCTTGCATCTCTGAGCCCTTAACCCCTAACTTAGTTTAAGATGATTAGTATGCCCTCAAGAACGCTCAGTAACCAAAACCCCAACTATAGGTAAATGAACAGAAACGTTTTTGCTAAACCATACAGGGCAAAGGAGCTCCTTACATGAAGGAGACTTCAGGAGATCTGTGAATTCAGAAAGGAAAAAATACATCTTTATTTTCAGTATAATTCTAACTAAAATTTGTGATTTCTCTCATTTATGAATATGTGTAACAAATGATAGTGGTATTAACAGTACCTGTGACCTTGTCACCAATGGAAATGACAGATATTTACATATACTATTATAGTTGTTAAGAGTGTGTCAAAGTATTGCTTATGTTTGGCATCATTTGTTATTATTTATGAGATCTGCCATTACAGCTTATTATTTTACTCATCAATAAATACAGCTATGTTACTTCTTAATCAATTTTTTTTACTATTCTGATAACTATATTTCAGTGTAATTGTTTTCCTTGGTAATCCAATGTATTTTATTTTATATGTTTAAAAACTTTATTCTGAGAAAGAGGTCAATAGGTTTAAATACACTAAAAAATGTTCTGTGGTACCAAAAATGTTAAGGACATCTATCCGTACTTATTTAATGAATGTCTAATGAGGAAGGAAATCATGATGTTAATAAAAATTAACTTTAATATCTGTATTCTCTCTTTTCTGTATTTTTAACATCTACTCTTTTATCTTCCTTGAGATGCCTTGTATTCATGCTTGTACCCAGAGAATGGGGAGGAGTCTGATCTCAGTCATTTATCCTCAATGTCATGTTGGTTATTATTTAATGAATATGAATTCCAGTGTTACTCTTCCCTGGAAATGCTTTGCCTTTTTGTTATAGAGTGAAAGACGGTGAATGCTGGCACTATTTACAATAATTTTTTTTTGAAAGCCCAATGGTTTCATGGTTAGGGAATTTTCTTTCTTTTTTAGTAAGGCTGAACATGAAATGAAATACCACCTCACACCTGTCAGAATGGCTAACATTAACAACTCAGGCAGCAACAGATGTTGGCGAGGATGCGGAGAAAGGGGATCTCCTTTGCACTGTTGGTGGGAATGCAAACTGGTGCAGCCGCTCTGGCAAACAGTGTGGAGGTTACTCAAAAAATTAAAACTAGAACTACCCTATGACCCAGCAATTGTACTACTAGGTATTTACCCAAAGGATACAAAAATGCTGATTCAAAGGGGCACATGCACCCCAATGTTTATAGAAGCACTATCAACAATAGCCAAATTATGGAAAGAGCCCAAATGTCCATTGACTGATGAATGGATAAGGAAGATGTGGTACATATACACAATGGAATATTACTTGGCGATGAAAAAGAATGAATTCTTGCTATTTGCAACAATGTGGACGGAAGTAGAGTGTATTACGCTAAGCGAAATGAGTCAGTCAGAGAAAGACAAATATCATATGATTTCATTCTTATGTGGAATTTAAGAAACAAAACAGATGAACATAGGGGAAGGGAAGGAAAAATAAGATAAAAACAGAGAGGGAGGCAAACCATAAGAGACTCTTAAATACAGAGAACAAACTGAGGTTTCTGGGAGGAGGGGATGGGCAAGATGGGTGATGGGTGATGGGTGCTAAGAAGGGCACTTGTTGGGATGAGCACTGGGTTATATGTAAGCAATGAACCACTGGATTCTATTCCTGAGGCCAGTCCTACACTGTGTTGACTAGCGTGGATTTAAATAAATTAATTTGAAAACACAAATTTCAAGAATTCAGGATCTACCCAGTAATATTCAAACTGAGAATTATTCTTTTATTCTAAAATTAAAAAAAAAAGTTTAAAGCTGAAACAACTGTTTTTACTACCACGGTACAGGAGGGCATTTTGTGGTGACCATTGAGAGCACACGGATGAAAGTGATTCTTCTAGGGTATCTTCACTGTCTAATTCTGTGGAACTGCAACTAGGAACAAAGGGTTACAATAGCATTTTGGAGGAAAGTATTTTATGATAAAGATCAAATTGATGAATTCAGATATAAAAACTGACAGCTAATTGTGACAATCAGCTATGACACAGGAAAGTGAAATTTCAACATACATAAGCCTGAGATAAAGACAACATGTACCACACAGGGGTGCAGAATAATATCCTGGCATAGGAAAGACCGGAATGGGAAAGACGGGAATGGTTAAAAAAGACTGGAAGACATCCTGAAGGGAATTTCTTGCCAAGTCTGAAATGAACACAGACCATCAGCGAAGGCACCATTGATGTGAGGGGCTTTGGTCAGACCGTGCTCTTGGAGTGAAATGCAACTTTATTTAGAACCTGAATGATGGAAGATAATCAAGTAGAAAAAGAAAGATTCAAATTTTTAGTGACGTTACTTGGAGTTCATCGAAACATAATTTTTAAAAGATACTTCTGGGGCACCTGGGTGGCTCAGTTGGTTAAAAGTCCTGCTCTTGGTTTCAGCTCAGGTCACGATCTCATGGTTTGTGAGTTCGAGCCCCACATCAGGCTCTGCGCTGACAGTGCGGACCTTGCTTGGGAGTCTCTCTCTCCCTCTCTCTCTCTCTCTCTCTCTGCCCTTCCCATGCACTCTCCTTCTCTTTCTCTCAAAATAGATAAATAAGCTTCAAAAAATAAAAGAAGTACTTCACTGCCTATTTACTCACTCTGGGCACCAGACTCTTGACTTTCGGGTCCAATTAGGAACCCCGTAGCCAAGAATGCCAAATACGATAATAACTTTAACATGAGAACTTATGGAAGGCAACAATAAGACATGTTAACAGTAGTTGTCTCTTTTAGTGGTGAGCACATTGATTTTGCCATGCATACGTAGAAACCATTAAGGTTATAGTAGATTAAGGTTGTAGTAGATTAATTGCCTGTTACTCGCTACTTACGCAGAGATTATAAATACTATGTGTTCTCTTGAAGAGCATAATGATTGCATCATTCTAGACTGAATCTTAGCCTAGATCAAGCTTAGACTAGATATTGCCAGAGCTTGGAGATCCAGGGTTGTCCCCTGGGCAGAGCCACAAAAACTGGGTCATGCTTGATGGGTACACAAGCTCCTTCAGGCACAGTGAGAGCATGAGAACAGGAGGATGATGCCTATGGGCATCCATGATCTTTGGAGAACATTTCAGTCAGCCCCTACGTATGTATTGAATTAGCTGTCTGCTCCTCAGGCGGAAACTTTTAAGATAAGCCAATCAGCCTCTTTCCCAGAAAGACCCGGTTCCTCTCAGTTAGCTGCCCCTGGGTTGGGCCCTGGGGTGTAGCCAAATGAGTCTGCACAAGCCCTTTGAGAGTCATTTCTCAGTTCACTGTACCCTGTGGGTCTCATGGATGCAAGCCCCACTGGCTTTCAATCCCAGATGTCTTAAGGACCTGTGCCTTAGGGGTAGGTCTTAAAGTTGGGGTGCCACATGTGGGGTTCAAACTCAGAAGTGCTAAGTTGCAAGTTCTCTCTTGAGTGTGGGTCAGCACATGAAGGGTAGGGTTTGTAGTGAGATTGTGGTATTTTTGATGTGGGATTTTTCTCATCCCTACGTGTAGGAGTCACTCAGCTAGTTTCTGGATCTCTTTCTGAGGAAACTGTTCTATGTGTAGCCGTAGATTCAGTCTCCATGTGGGGAGGTGAGTTCGGGAGCCTTCTCCGTTGCCAACTTGAACTGAAACCTCTTGGCCTGGAGCTTCTAAGCACTTTCCTGTCCTGGACATCTGTTCTTGCTTATAGGCTTGCACAACGTCCAGGTTTTCTGTCTCAGTGGAAAAGAACCCTCAAGAGTTAAATGGCTGCCCGTGTGAACAGCGATCTCTAAAGTTTTCTCCTCAAGGTCTAAATGCCCAGGACAATTGCTTTTTTGGCTACCCAAAGACAACAGTAGTCCATTCATTCCCCACTGAATGCCTCGGAACACTGTTTGTTTGTTTGTTTGTTTGTTTGTTTGTTTGTTTCTATCCAGCCCTTCTTACGATCCAGACTCTAGCTGAATCTAGCCAAAATGGAGACCTCTACAGGGTCTCTACAGGTGAGCAGGGTTCCAGGATTGAGAGGCGGGAGGTGAGAGATACCATGCCTTGTTGTGTTGGGGACAAAGAACCTGAGCCTGGGACATACACTCCAAAGCTCTGCTGGCAAAGTTGTGAAAGAAGTTACGCCTGGAGTGTGTGCCGTGGAAGTGTTTGCTGGTCCGCTATTCCAGGAGAAGGGATTGGTTGAAAAATGGGTGTGGGTACCCAAGATGGAAAGGAGGGAGGCTGTCAGAATTGGAAAGGGCAGAAAAAGCCTCATCCTTCCCCCCAGGAAATGCCAAAATCTGTTGGGTATGGACGTTTCACATCAGCATTCGCTTCTACCTCTTTTAAAAATAACAACTTAGGGCACTCAGGTGGGTCAGTCAGTTGAGTGTCCAACTCTTGGTTTCAACTCAGGTCATGATCTCATGGTTCTGGGTTCGAGCCTGGCCTCCCATCTCTGTGCTGACAGCACGGAGTCTGCTTGGGATTCTCTCCCTCTCTCACCCCCTCTCAAAATAAATAAATAAATAAAGTTAAAAAAATTAAAATAACTCTGTTGAGGTCTAATTGACATACAGTAAACTATATATATTGAAAACGAAGTATTCGATAAGTTTTGAAATATACATATACTTGTAAAACCATCAGCAACCCCCCCTAAATATCCTCCTGACCCCTTGTAACCTCTTTCTCCTGACTCTAGCTGCCACCGCACTGTGGTTCCAGGCAATCACTAATCTGTTTTCTGTCACTCTAGTTACTTTGCATTTTCTAGAATTTTCTATAAATGGAATCATAATATGTTCACTGTTTGGGCTGGGTGTTTTCGCTTTCACTCAAAATAGTTATTCTAAGATTCATATAACTTTTTGCATACATCAGTAGTTCATTTTTGAATTGAACACTATTCCATTGCAGGGCTATATTATAATTTGTTTATCCATTCAGGGTTTGATGGATATTTGGTTTGTTTCCAGTTCTTGTTTGTTACAAACAAGGTTGCTGTGAACATTTGTGTACAGGTCTTTGTGTGGATAGATGCTTTCGTTTCTCTTGGGTAAATGCCCAGGAGAGTATAAATCATAGAGTTACTGGTTTTATTTTTAAAGAAATTCTCAAGTTGTTTTCCAAAGTGCTTACATGAGGGCTTTCATTTTTCTGCATCCTCACCAACACCTGATATGCCAAGTCTTTAATTTTAACCATTCTGCTTGGGGTGTCGGTTTCTTACTGTGCTTTTAGTTCACATTTCTCTGATTAGCGTTGACTCAGTTTTGATGTGCTTACTTGTGATCTGCGTAGCTTCGGTGGCAAAGTTTCTGTTCAGATTTCTGGCCTATGCTTATTGGTGTTTAGTTTTAATTTGTTTTGTTTGTCTTCTCATTATTGAGATTTGACAATTATTTATATGTTCTGGATACAAATCCTTTATGGAGATACATAATTTTCAGTATTTTCTTCTGGTCTGTGGCTTATGTTTTTATTCTCTCTCCAGATCTCCCTGTGCTCCGTTCTGCAAACCAGGGCGGCGTGTTAACCTCAGAATCTCAGAATCTCGGCGCCAGAAGCCCACCATGCTGCACCAGGGTAGAGAAATTCTTTCAAAGCAGTAAGCTAGGGAATAGTAGGGCCTATATCAGTTGTATTTCCATTTCTCAGGGGTTACTGTCCTTCTTTGCCTGATGTCCAATGTCTTGAAAGCTATCGTCTCATGTATTTTCCCAAGGTTTTGGATTTTTTCAGGCAAGAGGATAAATCTGGACCCTGTTATTTCATATTAGCCAGAATCAGAAGACTCGTGTGGCATCTGTTCCCCCTGGGATCGGATACTGGAGGCTGTCTTTTTGCAGCTTTTTGGTAGCCTTTTTCCCCCTTGTTATTAAATGGGAATCATTTTTGAAGCCTTTTTTTTTTTTTTTTACCTGAGTCGAAATCAAGAGTCAGACGCTTACTCGACTGAGCCACTCAAGTGTCCCAAAGCTCAGAAATTTCATTTTATTTATTATATTTATTTATATGCTGAAAGTATTTGCTTGCTTATTTATTTATTTATTAAATCCAAATTAGTTAAGATATAGTGTGATAATGGTTTCAGGAGTAGAATTTAGTGATTCATCACTTGCACGTAGCACCCCGTGCTCATCCCAGCAAGTGCCCTCCTTAATGCCCGTCCCCCATTTAGCCCATCCCTCGACCCACCTCCCCTCCAGCAACTCTCAGTTTGTTCTCTGTATTTAAGATTTTCTTCTGGTTTGCCTCCCTTTCTCTTTTTACCTTATTTTATTTGTCCTTCCCTTCCCCTATGTTCATCAGTTGTGTTTCTTAAATTCCACACAGGAGTGAAATCATATGATATTTGTCCTTCTCTTGCTGACTTACTTCGCTTAGCGTAATACGCTCTAGTTTCAACCACGTTGTTGCAAATGGCAAGATTTCATCCTTTTTCATCACTGAATAATATTCCATTGTGTATCTATACCACACTAGCCTGTGAAGTCTGTCTATACCAGCAGTTGAAACTGAAAAGTGATTCACTTCTTGTACTACCCAGCAAAGTTGTTTGCATAACACAGAGTTGCCTATAAAAGCGATTCATGTCTTCACTGTATAGTTTGCTGTATTGCAAAAACAGTAGCCGATGAGTTACTTACAGCCTGGAAGTGTGGAAATGGGGAAGGATATGAGACACCTAATAGAAGAGACTTTTCTTTCCTCAGGGGTTTGAAGATTTATAAACTGATCGATTTTATTTGGAATCTTGGAAATTTTTGTGTATGGAGAATAGGCAGCCACAAGAAACAATAATGGCATCCATACAAGTACAGGAAATCTCAGACAAAAAGATAAATTCAATCCCAAGAGTCACTAAAAGAGTTGGGGATATCAAGTCCATGAAAAATAGATATCGTACTAGACAGAGGACATTATTCTTCAATGAGCAGAAGTAATATAGCAAAAATAAGATGTAAAATATAGTTACATCCTTGGAGTGATTGAAAGAGAGTAAATCATCCACAAATAATAATAACCCAATAAAATCTTAAACATAAAAATATGATTAAATTAAAATGAGTTCAGTAGATGGAAGATCTTCTGACTCCAAGCTGATTCTCTTTCTTGCTATGTGATCATTATGCTTCTCCCCTAAGTTTGGTGATCAGGTTGAATGAGACATATAGAAGAACCAAGAGAGCTTGACATCCTGGGTCGTATACAAATCATTTAGAAAAGATTTGTTATAAGGAAGTCAAAACAAAAAAGAAAAAAAGGACTATAATTTATCCTGGGTGAAATATTGGCCAAGTGTGCTGACAGCTAGCTGCCTTGAAGTGTTTAAACACATCCCAAACACCTGTCAGCCTCTCTCTCTAGAAATCTCTCCTCCCCTCCCCAAGAAGACGAGTATTTCCTTAAGAATTGACAGTGCAAATTACACAAGTGCCCCAACTTTCTTGCATGGATTGTAGAGTTTTCTCATCTCTGGTTTCCTCCCTTTTGTCCCCCCTCTCTCATAGAAAGTTGGGGGATTCTTTTTGTCTAGATGAAAAACAAAAGCATCCTTCATTGCTTTGTACTATGTTCCAAGGTCACAAGTTTAGCAAAAGAACGTTCAGCAAATCTCCTCAATCCCAGTCCAGTATTCCTATCCTCTTTTTAATTGGGATTCGAAATGAAGTGGGATTTCAGAATGTTTTGCTAGCTTCATATTATGGACTACGGTGTAATGTCTGTTTATCAGCAGTAACTTAGGATACTTTGCCTATATAAGTGCAAGGTAGAACTTCCCATAACATGGTACATTGGGGAAAAGAGGAAGAGCCTCCTCAGCTCCCAAACTGAAAGCATGGTTGCACTAACCCATTAGTCTTCAGGATCACTGCAGGGTTTTCCAAATTAAATCACTTTTATGATTGGAGAGTGCAGGAGGGGGGGGGCTTTCTGGCACCGGGTGGCTGAGCAGGTATAGGGAGTATTCTTCGATAACTTCCATTTCTTCTATTGCATTTGTATACACTGAAGGGTTTGTTTTTTAAATCTCTTCCAAGGTTAGTTAAAAACCATATTATGCAAAGTGTCAAGCATATGTACAAATAGAACAATAAATTACTAGTTACTCGCCATCCAGATTCATCAGTTATCAAGTTCATTCACACTTGTGTCACGTACCCTTTCTATGTCTTCTTTTGCTTCTTTGCAGAAGTATTTGGGAAGAAAGTCCCAGACGTTCTGCCACTTTACTCTGTGTCATCCAATGTGCATCTCGACAAATTATTGACAGTTAGGAACGTAATCACAATGTTACCAAGTCTACCAAAATGACAGTCTAATACCCAATCCCTGCCCAAATTTCCCTGATTTTCTCAAAAGGTCGATGATGCTTTTCTGGGTCACCTGTCTCAGCTGTCTCTTGATTACAATGTAGAATTGGGATTTTGTTTCTTATTTTTATTTATGGGAGACAGAGAGAGAGATGAAAGAAGGAGAGAGACAAGGACAGGGACAAGGACAAAGAAAAGGGGTGGGTGCTGCAGGTTGGGCGTGTTTTGATCTGACCAGAAGAGCATCAAAGTCACCGTTGCATATGGGTTTTACACAGTGTACCTTGGAGAATTTGGTAGTCTTGAAAACATCATAATGGCACCTAAAAGAAGAAGATATTATGCTCTATGACTTTGACTATTTCAAGATCTCTTTCTTTTCAGTTAAATACATGTTCCAAGGATGTGTATTAAAAATAGCTGTAAAATTTTCATGCATTTTAATATGAAATCCAAAATTCATAACATTCAGCATTTCTTACCCCCACTCTGTTTTCTCCTCGTGGGGCTCTCCCTCAAAGAAGATGAATTTTTGGATAATGGTTGGGGAATGGAAAGGAATTTTCATTCCTTTCACCTTACATTTATATGCATTTTAGAATATTCTGACATTAGTTACTATCCCTTTTTTATTTTGAGGGTTTTTTTTAAAGTTTATTTATTTGGTGGGGGGGAGTGCACAAGAGAGAGTGGAGGGGTGGCAGAAAGAGAGGGAGAGAGAGAGAATCCCAAGCAGGCTCTGTGCTGTCCACACAGAGCCCGACACAGGCTAGATCTCATGAACCATGAGATCATGATCTGAGCCAAAATCAAGTAGGTGCTTAACAGACTGAGCCACCCAGGCGCTCCTAGCTACTATCCCCCCACCCTTTTTAAATATTTATTTATTTATGAGAGAAAAACAGAGCACCAGCGGACGAGGGGCAGAGAGAGAGGGAGACACAGACTCTGAAGCAGGCTCCAGGTTCTGAGCTGTCAGCACAGAGCCCCACGTGGGGCTCGAACCCACGAACTGTGAGATCATGACCTGAGCCGAAGTCGGACGCTCAACCAACCGAGCCACCCAGGTGCCCCATTCCTATCCTTTTTTAATACCTCCTCTATTACTGTAAATATGCTTACAACAAGGAAAGGGTTTGGGGTGACTTGACTAATAATACAGGAGGCTTCTCTTTGCCTGGAGGTTATTCTCTTCAGAATAATGCACCACAGGAAGTAGTGAGATGAATAAAA
The DNA here is from genome assembly GCF_022079265.1 of Lynx rufus. Taxonomy (NCBI): domain Eukaryota; kingdom Metazoa; phylum Chordata; class Mammalia; order Carnivora; family Felidae; genus Lynx; species Lynx rufus. The sequence continues at coordinate 4,495,763 of NW_025814867.1, read as the reverse complement.
GGGAGACATTTTTTTTTTGTAAAGTGGAAGGAAGGTAGGTTCTCAGGCAGATCAGTTTTAGGGAAAAGACGTGGATGTTGAAGAGCTGGAAATTGATTACTTTAGATTCTTCTTGCTCCGGTAATCCTTGGGACGATTTCATGTGTTCCCATTGGTATCCACAAGTGAAGAAAGCTGCTATTTCCAAGACAAAGATAGAACAATGGAAATTAGCATAGTGTAAATACATTCTCGCTCTTCTTGGGTCAATATTCATGAGACTCTGGAGCTCTGAATTGGAAGCTGAGAAATCAGGCTCTACCCTTCCCTAGCAGTGGGGTCTTCAACCAAACACTGTTCCTTGAGTCTCCATTTCCAACTATGAAATAGCAGTACTTGAATCTCTTCTAGCTCAGTGCTCAGTGGCTCTGGGTTGATTGGTGGCAGGCAGTTCAAGATTGGGAGGTGACATCTGGGTAGGTCATGGATGATCGTTGCAGGGCAGAGAAAGAGTCTAGGCTTCTGATGGGAACCGTTGTCAGTGATCCAGAACGGTGAGAAGGTATACAAGGCTCAAAAGCAGTAGAAGAGCTTTGAAGATTCAGGTCAGTTGCTGTTATGTAGGCTTTGGTTCTATCCATTAATGTGAATCATTGGAATAAGGTAATAATGATGACTCTCTTTGCCTTGGGGGTCTATATTATCTAATATTTACTCAAAAATCCTACAGAAAAGTGAGTCAAAGGTCACACAGTAACTAAATGGAAAATTAGGACTCAAACTTCGGGGTGTGTCTTACCCTAAAACTCTTCACATTTATAACTACTGCTTCGATTTTTCTGTGTTCCGTGAATTTGAACAGGTCCTTTTTATTAAATTCCGTTAAGTGTCCTTTCAGCTTTAGATTTTATGCTTTAGGTTTTAACCCAGTGTCATTATAAATAAGGTCTGGAAAAGGTGCCTGCTGTAAGCTCCAGGAAGGAAAATGAATGGAAATAACTCTGGGAAGTCGCCCACACGCAAAACAGACTAAGGGGAGAGTTAGAATAAATACAGGGATGGTTATGTACCAAGTTATTATCAGTCTTTTTCTCTTCTGTAAGAGACAATACAAACAGCCCATATTTGACAATCTTGCACCTAACTTTAAGCATTCACAAGCAGATTTCTTATTTTACTGTTTCCATGACAACACATGACATTTCACATATGTTTTTCAAGGAAGGAAAGGTGAAAATTACTCTCAGTGTTAAATTGAATTTTTCTCCTTCTCTTCACCTATTTTATTCATAGAGACTTAGAAGGTACAACAATTTCATGTTCCTTTCAAAATTTCGGTGCCATTTTTCTACATTAGATGCAAAATTAAATCAATGCAACTTCGGCTCCATTTTCCAAGTCCAGCCCTTTTACAGAGAAGAAAGTTTCCTTGAGGTCGCTTTTTTCCACAAGCAATATTCATGGCAATAGGGATCGTTCCACAAAATTATATTCATTTTGTGGAGCTTTTAAATTTGTCATCTGTCAATATTTTAGACTCTCGCTGTTGCTAAATTTGGGTGTGGCCTTCCATTTGCTTTACCCAGAGACTCTCTTCCATTATGTTTGCTAGTAGGTAGTTGAATGAGGAGTCAATAAGTATTTGAGAAGGAATGAATAATTAAATACAGAAATGTTTTCAAAATAGTTTTTATTTGGAAAAGAAAAAGGTTCTTTTCGAGTGAAATATGATGTTTCAAGAATATTTCATTTGGGGATAAAAAACACTTGGTATTTATTGAGCATTAGTAAGTGTATTAGGGTTCTCCTTAGAGAGAGAATTAATAGGATGTGTATGTATATAGAGAGAGGTTTACTTTTTTTTAAAGTTTTTATTTAAATTCCGGTTAGCTAACATACAGTGTAATATTAGTTTCAGGTTTAGGATTTAAATCCTTTACGTACAACACCTGGTGCCCTCCTGATTCCCCATCACCTATCTCACCCGTGCCCCCATCCGCCTCCCCTCTAGTAGCCATCAGATTGTTCTCTGTAGTTAAGAGTCTGTTTCTGGGTTGGCCAAGAGAGGTTTATTTTTAAGGGATTGGCTCCTGTGATTTCCAAGGCTTGATAAGCCCCAAACCAGCAGGGTAGCCTAGCAGGCTGGAGAGCCAGGAAGAGTTGCATCGTGCTTCCAAAGGCAATTGGCTGGCGGAATTCCTTCCTGCTCAAGGGGGGGCCAGTCTTTGTTCCTTTAAAGCCTTCAAGTGATTGGGTGAGGTCCCCCTACTTTATGGAAGGTAATCTGCTTTACTCAGAGTCTGTTGATTTAAATGTTAATCTCGTCCACAAAACACCTTCACAGAAACATCTAGAATAACATTTGACCAAATATCTAGGTACTGGGGCCCAGCCAAGGTGACGCATAAAATCAACCATCACAGACACCGTGCTGGGGGCTGGTGTTTTTTAAAAGAGTTCAAGGATTAGGGGCAACTGGGTGGCGCAGTCGGTAAGGCGTCCGACTTCAGCCAGGTCACGATCTCGCGGTCCGTGAGTTCGAGCCCTGCGTCGGGCTCTGGGCGGATGGCTCAGAGCCTGGAGCCTGTTTCCGATTCTGTGTCTCCCTCTCTCTCTGCCCCTCCCCCGTTCATGCTCTGTCTCTCTCTGTCCCAAAAATAAATAAACGTTGAAAAAATAATAATAAAAAAAAATAAAAGAGTTCAAGGATCCAATACAATATGGTAGGTTCTTTTGCCTTCCACTTGCCATCATGTATCCAGGCATACTTCTTATTTGTTGAATGCCTAGGATATGCCAGACGTGGTTCTTTCTTGCCTATGCAGGTTAGCCTCATGGAGAATTATTATATTCTTGGGAACTACCGTGAATTGTTTTAGATTTATAGAGGTTGAGCCTTTGCTCAACATCAAGTGACTCATCAACAACAGAGAAAATATTGCTTTGCAAACAAGCCTTTATATGCAAAAATGTCATAGTATCCCAAGCACTTTCATGTCTATTGTGTGATAGAGGGATCACGGCAATCGTTGACATAGCAGGGATGGCATTTCATCCTCATTTGACAAAAGGGATGCACGAGACAATATCCTCCCGAGGAAAGAGCGACATCCCAATCGCTCACTTCTTGGCACTGACCAAAGTTCTTGAAGTGGGCGCCATTTCCCCAGGGCCATGACGGTTCTGAATGAAGAAACTGAGGCTTGGATTTATTTCTGTCAGACTCTAGAGTTTGTGTTCTGTCAGCTCCTCTCTGTTATTTTCACTATTGTGTGTGTGTGTGTGTGTGTGTGTGTGTGTGTGTGTGTGTAAGAAAACTGAGGTGGCTGAAGAAACAGAACCAGAACAGAACTTTTACTTATGCTTCTGGTACTTTCCACGGTCCAGTTTTAGCCCCGCTAGTGCCCACACACCGGGCACTGATTTGACCTGATCCTGTCTCCAGAACTGACACATCTTCATGCAGAGGCAGGGCAATGTGGCGGAGAGAGCCGACCATCCTACAGTTAGGTAGACTGCCATCTATTGTATGTGTGACTATTGGAAAGTCACCCAGCCACTCAGGACCTTGGTTCCTTTATCTGTAAAAAAGGTTGAAAATAATTAGTTCCCAGCAGTCCTGGGTGGATTAAGTTAAGCAATGCCTTTCTGGGTGCTTACGGCAAGTAGCAAGTAGCTCAGTGGTCTTAGCCCCCTTTCCCTTAACAAGAAAAATACAGCAAATCGTTATAAAACATCAGGCCCCAGAAAAGGAAGAGAAACATTGTGGAATCATGGCTTTATTTATGGAAGGGGCCTGTGGACTGTCCTTCCCATCACGCCACCTCACTGACCTACTTTGGGACTCATTCGAACCCATCAGCCATGCCAGATGAGTGCACCCATTCACCCAAGGCAAAGATAAGGTGTCCCCAGTTATGACTACCACAGACTGGTTTTATCTAGCATTTATCTCAATGGAAATACCGAGCACCAGGAACTCTGACAAACCTGATCGAAACAGCCGCTTTGAAAGGACTTCCAGTTTTCTTATGAAGTTGCAAATTTGAAAACTCAGTTCTCACGTTTCAGAGTAGGGTTTTAGGTCACCCTTATGGTCACAGCTACTCTGCAAAGGGTAATGTTATTGTGGTAATAAAGAAATCTTGCTCTCTACCTTTTCTGCTTTCCTGTTACCACGTTCTTCCCATTTCAAAACCATTTATTTTTTTCTTCTTTCACAGGGAACCATCCCCTTTCAAGTGGGGGAAGTATTTTCTTTGTTTGTGATACAGTTTCAGAGCTACAGAAAAATTGCGAGACCATATAAGGAAACCATGTGTTCTTCATGCAGCTTCAGAAATTGTTTCCATTCTCTGTATTTCCCTGTCTCTTCAGTTTTCAGAGACATTTGAAATTGAGTTTGTGTACATGGACCTTGTTTATGCCTAAAGATTTCAGGGTGCCTTCTCTAATCACAAGGACATTGTCTTATCAACTTATGTGTTCTCTTATATAGCACCATGATCTAGATCAAGAAATTTATGGGACATCTGGGTGGCTCAGTCATTTGAGCATCAGACTCTTAATTCTGGCTCAGGTCATGATCCCAAGGTTGTGGAATTGAGCCCTGCCTTGGGCTCTGTACTGACAGCATGGAACCTGCTTGGGATTCTCTTTCTCTCTCCCTCTGCCCCTCTCCCCACTTGTGCCCTCTCTCTAAAATTTAAAAAAAAAATTAAATTAAAAAATCAGGAAATTTAACATTGATACAATATGAGCATTTAATCCATGTCTATAATCAAATTTCATCAATGCTGTCAATATATCATTTACAGATTTTTTTTTTTCCTTGACCAGGACCAAGTTCAGGATCATGCAGTTCTTGAAATACTCAAGTCTCTTTCACATTCTTTAATTCGGAGATTCCTTAGCCTTCCTTTGTCTTTCTTGACCTTGATGTCTTTGCCTGCCCCCTCGTGTTTGGGTTTAAACTATGCCTTTTTGGCAGGAATATCCCAGATGTGAAATTCTCACTTCTCGGTGCATCACATCAAAAGGTGCATCATTTCATCCGTATTTGATAGCTAACAGTCCACTGAAAAGAAGTGTCCCTTCCTATCTGTGTATCTATGTATCTATCTATCATCTATTTGTCCGATCACTATGGACTTATGGACTCTTATGGGTTATAATCCATCACTATATTTACCTATTTTGATGCTCAAGTTTTTCCAGATTTGGCTCATAGGAAACCCTTCTTTCTAGCTCCTGTGACTTTTTGGTATGTGTCCGTTATTTCCGAGCATGCACTGGCCCAAGAATATGTCTCAGGCTCATCTTTCACTTTCCCTACTGCAGCCTTGGGATCAGATTTTTACCCAAGGCACCCTGGCACCAGGTACACTCATTGTCACTGGTGTAACATTACACTGGACCCACTCAGCCACAGAGTTGGGGCATATCGATATCAGTTATAAACTTTGTGTTCACGCTGATGACTTTGATCCCATGAGATACATGCCAGCCCCTCCCCTCTCCTTATCTGTGACTCCCTTCACCACCATTGAGAGACCTGGCTCTCTCCACCCCAAATACATTGACTCATTTCCTCGAGCCTGAAGAGACCGAAGGTGGCGGGAAGGGCAGGAACCACTTGGGCATCTGGGAGGTCTTCTGTATTTGCTGGATATGGCTGCCCCCTTGAGTAAATTGTTGAAAGCCGAGAAGAAAATGATATCTAAATCTCTCTTCTAGCCTGTTCCTCCTCTCCAACAGAGACCACGGGCTCTGAAATGCCGGGGACCTCAGTTTGACTGTCCCTGTTTCTGCTTCACTACCGACTGGTCATGTCTAGGGTTAGACATACCAAGAGTAGACATGGCCTTTATCACATTTCCAGCCAGACATACACACTTGAGTGACCCTCTTCGAGTGAGAAGGAGAAACCTTACCCTTAGCTACACTGGCAAAAACTTCAAGAACGTTTGGATGGGGATCATCAGAAGCTCAACAGAGTCCGATGTCATGCATTTTAATGAAAGTCTTCTTAGGTACCAGACCATATTTCAAGAAAGGATGTGTGATAGCAGAATCTATTTCTCTATCAGTCTGGAGCTTATCCAAGGGGTCAACCTCGTAAGACAGCCTTCTTTCCCACCACAGAGCTTAGCTGAGACTGACGGTCCCAGTGGCTGTGCTAGAATCGGCGAGGTGTGTACCCCAAGTAAACAGGGAAATTTGAATCACAGTAAGAACCTGGTAGAGGAGGTTAAAAAAAATCACATTAAGGTTCTGGTTTGAAAGGGGAGGCAGAGTCAGGAACGGGAAGATAAGAAGTGACGTCAGACACAAGACTACAGAGAAAACTCTTGAACTTCAGGGAGGCAGAGAAAGGGCAGACCACAAGGGAACAGCATGGGGGGGTCAGCTTTGGGGAGTGTAGGCTGTGACACACAGTCTTAAAGAACTGGGCGCGTCACATCTACTGTAATCACATCACTTCCCCCCGAGTTGTAGATACTACAGATCTACTCCTTTTACTGACGCATTTCTTTTTCTAGTCATTCTGGGCAAAGATTTCATGAAAAGTACATGTGGAGGGGCTCCTGGGTGGCTCAGTTGGTTAAGTGTCGGACTCTCAGTTTTGCTCAGGTCATGATCTCACGGTTTGTGAGTTCGAGCCCCACATCAGGCTCTGTGCTGGCAGCACAGAACCTGCTTGGGATTCTCTCTCTCTCTCTCTCTGCCCCTTCCTGGCGCGCTCTCTCTCTCTCTCTCTCTCTCTCTCTCTCTCTCTCCCTCTGCCCCTTCCTGGTGCACTTTCTCTCTCTCAAAGTAAATAAATGAACTTAAAAAATGGCCTCTTCTTGCTGCCTTGTTTTATGTAAATCACTGATCACATAGAGTATTAAATAAAAAAAATTAAGAAAAGCAATTGCTGTAAAAACACGTTGCTTTGGAGCCTGAAAGCTTCGTTTGAATATCTGCATACTTGCTGGGTTATTTTCTGTGTGTGTGTGTGTGTGTGTGTGTGTGTGTGTGTGTGTCTTACCTAACCTCACTGTGCCTCAGTTTTCTCATCTGTAAGATGGGGTTGACACAACAGTACAGTTTTGAATATGATAAAACACTATGCCATAATAAAGGCTTTATCATAACTAGATACTGTGTTAGTTTGGTTGTCCCTGTTTTTATACTTTGCATAAACATTATATTCTTTCCATATCCCAACATGCTTATGAGACTGTTAAGTAGATTATTAATACAAATTTATATTAACAGTCTGAGGATTGGGAAAAATAAAATTTCTCCAGAACGTGCGACCGGTGAGCGGCGAAGATGGAACCCTCCACGCTGTGAGTTCCGGAGCTAAAGGGCATTAGCTGAGACCATCAGGCATCCACACTGCCTTCCCATGGCCCCACTCTGCTGTTATGTCAAAATCCTCTTTGCGGGCTGGGCCAAACAGTTTGCTCTTGGGGCTGGAGGAAGTGGAATAATCTTCTTGACTTTGGAAGGGTCTGGTCCAGAAGGAAATACCCACATGTTAACCACTTCCTGTGCCTCCCTTTTTATTCCAGCCATTGCTGCTGTGACCAGCTGTCTGGAGGTGAGAACTGACAGAAGCTTGGCTCACACGCATAGGTACTTCTGGTTTTCTGTTTGAGGGCTTCTCTGAGTATCCACTTTTGGAAACGATATTTTGGAATTGTGGAATGTTGACGGTGTCTACACCCCACAAAGTAAACCTTGACTTGACAAAAGGCGATGAGAGCAAATGGACCGGTACTTCTTCTTCCAACCCTTGGTGGACCATTGGGAAGTGTATTCAGTGGGTTCCTCAAGAGTGCGGGCAGGTTGGACTCCAACCTCGTCTACTCAAGAGGCAAGACCAATTCAAGAGTTTTCCGTTCCCTCTCTCACTCTCCTCGCTCTCCCATTCCACTTCCTTGAGATCACTTTCCGATATAAAGTCCCTTCATGTGAGTCCTTATTGTAGGCTCTGCTTTCCAGGGGGAGCCAGGATCCAGCATGCGTACCCCAACCCGTGTAAGGACGATCTTCCCTCATTGAGAACTAGACTGCTCTTTTCACCTGGAGGGGTGGAGGCATTCTAATCCATTATTCGTATTAGCTTTCCTGCTGCTCCAACAGTTGTGTTGATCCTGAGGTTTGGTGTGGAGTTTCTGCCTTGTGGAAGCCATTGGTTCAGCCATTCCCTAATGTCTGTCATGCTATATCTCTGTGGGTTTGACCTGGAGATTGAGAGGAGGTGCAATTATCTGTTCAGGTAGACTAGAGGAAGGAGTGAAGGGATATATGTGCAGATAAATTGTTTTCTAAAATCAGAAATCACATATTCATCCATATGTCTTCTTGTGTAATTGTGGAAGGATTTTCTTGCCACAGGTCTTGCCACAGGTCTTCAGGTAACTATCTGTACCTCTAAGACAGTGGTTCTCCAGAATCACCTGGAGGGCTTGTTAGACTAGACTCCCTGGTGTACCCTCAGAATTTCTGATTCAGTAGGTGTGGGTTAGGGCCTATGGATTTTCACTTTTAACAAGTTCCCTGGTGATGCCAATACTGCTGTTCTGGGACCACACTTTGGGAACCAACCTGAGATGGAAGGGCCATTGACTGCTCTTGTCTCAAAGCATCTGAGAGGAGTTATTACATCAGTGTTGTATTTAGAATCCTGAAAAGACTGGGGGGGGGTGTCATAAAATTTATTCCACTGGTGCTCACAAGGGAACACTCTTGAGACTCACGAATTTTACCACCTTGAGGTCTTTGCTTAAAACTCTTTCTCCTCCTTACAGCTAGAGGTTGTGTTCCTCATTGTCACATTTACCTGGAAAAATCCCATTCACAATGACGATCAGCACATCAGATATTCAATAAAGCCTTTCTCATGATTCTTCCAACTGTAGGCCAATTTAAGTACATAATCTCTATGACCACCAGCTTCTCATAGGCCTCAACTCTGTCAGGAAATTATTTGTGGAAAACTCGGAAATGGGCAAGAATACATCACTGTGTGTCCTGTCTAGCTTATCCATCAGTTATCTCCCTCTTTCATTATTTTGGAGCTATTTTACAACTCCAGAAAATGTACAAAAGTGATAATAATCCAAATGGTTCTTGTCCATAGAAGTGCAAATTCATTGTATATGGTGGAATACACTTGATTATTGCCCTCCGGATAGACCTATTATGTATTTGCAAATTTCTGTCTATCTGTCAATCAATCTATCTATATATCTTTGAATTCTCCTTTGAATCTTCTATAAGATCTTGCTGGTTCTCTTGTTAATTGATGAGTTAAATGTAATTTTTAACCTTTGACACATGTTCTTTTGCTATCTGTATGAACGTCATGATTATAACTTCTTTTAAAAACAATCCTTTGGGGTGCCTGGGTGGCTCAGTCAGTTGAACATCTTACTCTTGATTCCGGCTCAGGTCATGATCCCAGTTTTGTGGGTTCGAGCCCTGGGTCAGGCTTTGTGCTGAGCATGGCACCTGCTTAGGATTTTTCTCTTTCTCTCTCCCTCTGCCCCTCTCCCCTGCTTATGCTCTCACTCTCTCTCTCTCTCTCTCGCTGTATAAAAAAATTTTTTTAAATAATTAAAAAAATTCTTTTTTTTAAGTTTATTTGTTTTGAAAGAGAGAGTGAGAGAGAGAGAGAGAGAGAGAGAGAGAGAGAGAATGCCAAGTAGGCTCTTCACTATCACTGCAGAGCCTGATGTGGGGCTCACGTTCATAAATCATGAGTTCATGACCTGAGCCAAAACTAAGAGTCTGACACTTAACCAATGGAGCCACCCAGGCACCCCTTAAAAAATAATTCTTTAACAACAAAACCAACCACTACACTGAATGGCTTATTTAGTGGCCTGTATCTGCACACTCCTCCCCCACCACCTTGCCACGAATTCCCAGAATTCAGAGGCTTTACTTGTTTATCTTTATATCAGATTCTAACACAGTGCTTATCGTGGGTGCTCAATAAATCTGTTTTGAGTAAATAAAAAACATGTGGTTTTAGGACAGAACCTATATTGCCGTGCAGAAAAGGAGGTAAAGGGTTTGCCAGCCAGATGGAGGAAATAACAAAAAGACCCCCAAACACGAAATAGTGCTAGAATGAAAAGGTGATGGCAGAAAATGAGAAAGGCAGGAAGAATCCATTTTTTTTCAAGTGAAAAACATGATGGTTTATTCAGCTTATTTAAAAATTATACCAATAGTGGTCCCCGCTATCATTTTCCTGTAGTAGGTTATTTTTTTCTAATATGAAATTTATTGGCAAATTGGTTTCCAAACGACACCCAGCGCTCATCCCAACAGGTGCCCTCCTCCATGCCCATCACCCACCCTTCTCTCCCTCCCACCCCCATCAACCCTCAGTTTATTCTCAATTTTTAAGAGTCTCTAATGGCGAGGGAGAATCAAGTTCTTAAAGGTCTGTTTAAAACATGTTCCTGAGGGACCACTGACAGCTCTCAGATGATCAAATTTGCATTTGAAATTGATCCCCCCTTAGATTTGAAGCATAGAAGCCTGGAGATGGGTAGAGCCACTGAGGGACATCATCTCCAAGCTGCAGGAACCCAGTTACCATTCTGAATTGTTTTCTCGTGTTATCTCTTGGTCCCCCAGGATGGAGTAATTCAGGGCACTAAAATCCTGGTCCCATGGCTGTGTGACTGCCCTCAAATATCTGTAGGTGGGAGCCTCCTGCCTGCGTCTTTGCGGGTGGCTTCTCCATTCTGTGCTAGATTGTCTATTGTGAGAACATCCTGGCGTTACAGTTGGACCCCATGGAGGTCACTGATTGCCTGGGCACACATCGGCCGCTCATCACGTCATTTTCTGATCACTTTGACCTGCTTCCGTAGCTGGCTTTATGTCCTCAGCATCGGTCCCATCGTTCGGCTCAAGTTCAGACCCTGGGCCCTTCCGTTCAGGTTAGTTCTGCATCACCTTATCTGATACCTGACCAAATCCGCATTTGAAGAAGTCTCCTTTTCAAAATGTGATGAACAGTGTTGCACCAGCTTCCCATAGGGATGTGGTGTGGGCCAAATGAAATAACCAGATATCAAATTGTACTGGGTTTGTCAAATCCTGTCCAAGTTTAAGGTCCTCTTGTTAAGAATAATGTGCAAAAATCAGATGTAGTGGCTGTAATTAAAGTGGTGCTTAGTACATGGACGGAAAGTGTGCGTCTGAAAGAGAAAATGAAGCAGGATGGAAAGTTACTATTTTTCCTTCTGAAAGAGAAAAATAACACACTGAATTAGACTGGCTGCTGAAAATTGTCTTAGCAAGCCTTACTCCTATTCTGGTTGTATCTTCTCAGAAAGTGGAATTCTATTATTTTGCGATTCTGAGCAAAGATGGCCAACTCAGAGCAAAATGTATCCAAATGCATTTCAACCTTAGAGGTTTTCTTTTCTAACGTACTTCTCCCTCAATGTGTCGCGTCATGCTTAAACGTAAGACCTGAAAATGAATATTTTCAATGACATACGCTCGTGCTTTATAGGGTCACTACTCCACACGTTCTGTAGTCACGTAAAAGGTGCAAAATAATTATCTGCTTGCATGTGCCGTTATCAGTGCATTCCTCCTTAAAATAAGGCTTTCCTTATCTTCTTGTAGTTTTCATTCCTGAAATGTGGTTTTCTGAAGCATGAGTTATACTCTTAAAATGGGTCCATAATACTTCAAAAAAGGTGATACAGAAAAGAAAAAAAAAATAAGATTTTTTTTTACGTTGGTAAAACAGTAAGGTATCTCCCAGGAAATATTTTTTAAACCTTTGGTTAGTCTTACTCGATTACTGAAATCGATAAAACTACATTTCTGAATTCATATTTCATGATGTTCAGGTAGCACAACTACAGTTTTTTTGGTTGACTTCAATAAAAAAGGCACCCCAAGTCAACCCCATCGGCAAAAAGTTTATTGAGGAGAGAAAAGAGAGGAGGGCAGGCTGGTGACTAACATAGACTCTGCCGATAAAAGAGAGGAGACAGAGAGGGGTGGGGAAGAAAGAGAGAGAAAAAGAGAAATATAAGTTTTACCTGAGCTAGGATAATAATTGGCAAATTTCCATTTAATGTGAATGGAAAAATCAACATAAATTTACATGCTTCATGTAATCAGTGAAAACAGAGAGCTTAAACCGTAGACAGGAATGTTAAAAGCACAGGAATATTAAAAGCAAAGAAGCAGCCTTGTCTGGATCAGATCTGCCATGGTTCAAAACGAATATTATTCTTGTGAAGATCGTTTCATTTTTTCTTCTTTTTTGGGGGCAAGGGGAGAGGAAGTACAGCTGGAAATGAGCAAATGTAACAAAAAATGCCCGTAATTTCATAGTGATAACTACAGTGATGACAAAGCTGTTTTTTGGAAGGTTTTTTTTTTTTGTTTTTTTGTTTTTTTGTTTTTTTTTGTAATGGCACCAGAAAGTCAAGCTAAGGCAGACTTATTATGGCTACATTTTACTGATTCAGAGATTGAGGCAGAAAATGAAAAAAAAAAAAATCACCTCTAAGCAGGGTTTTTATGTAACGTTTGAATTCACTGTTTGTGAAATATTTCAGTTTCTCTTATAACTTCTAAGAGATTTACGAGGCACCTCTACCTATTTTCTCATACTTCACTACTGTTGATGTGAATTTAAAATATACACATTACTGGATAAGAACCAAGCACCGAGGAGATACAATAAAATCGGTTTCTGTTTTGAGAGTTTGAATTTAGGTGTGCTAAATTGTTCCTGTCCTGATTCAGATTTGCCTAGGCTCTGAGGAAGTTAGTCAGCTTAGATATTATTTTGTTCACTCTCTGTCAAACAGAAAACAGTACGTGAGGTCTCTATACACATCTGGAATAATGGAGATGAAAGTCTTCAAGTTCATGTACCTTGTTGCATTCAGTCATCTGTTACAGTTGAAAATCCCATATAATATGTAAAGGATAGAAGATCTGCCAAAGGAGAACATTTTATCACTTACCCCCGGCCCCGTTGAAGATAACTACAAGTCCTGAAATGAATCAAAATACGCTAGTGGTGATCCACAGTGCCCTCCCATTTTAGCAACTCTACTTTAGTAGGTGTTACCAAAATTTTCAATGGAAATAATTTTGTATTCTCTTAAAGTGACTGATAGTCACAGAAAAGAGGTTCCCAGCCAGTGATCTGCAAGCAGGAAGAGAGACGTCACCACAACTCAACCAGAACTCAACTAGTTGGGTAGCCGACATTTTGCAGAAGAGGGATCTCACATTTAGAGTCCAAAAAATACTTGCCAGAACTATATTTAAATCTATTACCTAATCTTTTAGTGCCGAATGTATATGAGTAAGTGTCCACCTCTGCTCTTTTAATATATTAAATCATACTTCTTGGACTTTGGAAGAAGACATATTTATGGCACTTCCTATAGACACAGAACACCATTTCTTTAATGGAAAAAAAAAAAGATCTCTACTCATATTTAAGTACGATTGTTTTCCCTTGGAAGTTATAAAATGCAGCCCATCATGTAGTAAAAGGGCCCATCCCTGATAAGTGTATATTTTAAAATGGGCCTTGCAGAAGGACGTAAGGTCTGATTATATTGAAGGAAATAGCGCGGGATCATATAGCATTCATAAAAATTTTCTAAAAATAAATAGTATACTTGTATGCTTTGTGCCAATGGCAGTAAATTTTGAAGAAAAAAAAATTTCACATTCCCACACACTGAATATTTAAATGACTTCCATATTTATCACATGTTCTTTTCTTTATAAAATATTTTATTCAGCACCTAATTGAAGTGGATGAATATACTAGAGAATTTACCAGTATTCAAAGAGAAGTAAAGAGTCAAAATGCTTTCCTTCTGAGAGTTTACAAACTAAGAAAAGTAATGCAATTAAATAAATGCTAATTAACCATACTATTCATTAATCACAAGACTCTGAGAGGCACTAGTGACTGAAAAAATTTAAAAAGATTCAGGATTGAGTGAATCGTTTCTTTCCTTGGTCCACTATGCCGATTTCTGTCATCGCACAAGATTGAAATGGCCTGTTGGCCTTGTTGTCTTAGTTCCGCTTGCTGCATCGTACCTGCAATAGACTAGGTGATTGATTATAAATGGCAGAAATTGGTTTCTCGTGGTTTTGGAGACTGGTAGCCCAAGATCGGCGTGCCAGCATGGTTGAGTTCTGGCGAGGGCCCTGTGCCAGGTTGCACAACAGCCTACTTCCTGCCTGGTCCCCACACAGAAGAAGGGGTGAGAGGAGAGGGCTCTCTGCAGTCTCTCTTATGAGGGCCCTAATCCCCCCAAGGTGCTCTCTCCGCTCATGACCTAATCACCACCCAAGGCCCCACTTCCTGGTATCATCACCTTGGGAGTTGGGATGTCAGCATATGACTTTTGGGAGCACACAAATATTCAGGGTATAGTAACCTGTCTCCTCTACTATACATATAGTCTATCACACGGTAAAACCTAATACTTTCCCATCACGATCGGTACATCGTCACAAGGTTAAATGCTCAAGTGACTTACCTATCTTATCCAATGAAAAACATGGCCAGCTGTAGAAAGAATAAGGCAAGAGAGCAGCATAAATACATGACATTCTTCTCTAGAGCAACCTGAACCCATCACATAGCTTCTATAAAGTGTTTCTTTCCCTGGATCAAAATTTGGCTTTGCAGGAGCATTAACAGTATGTATAAAACATTGTTCTCGGGATCTGTCTGAGATTGGGACCTCTCAGTATTTATTGTGTCTGAGCACTCACAGAGAAAAAAATCTGCCAGATTACTTCCTATTCTCCATCTGAGTGCAGCCCACAGCTCTATAAATCCCAAGTTTATTTATCCTAAGAAATCTGGATGCCCAAGTAAATACTACTAGAAACATTTTAAAGATACGTTGCCGTGTTACTGATCCCAATTAGAGGAATAGACTGCTTATGGGAGGTCTGGTTGGGGTCAAACATTACAAGCGCTGTAAACCATTTCCTTCCCAGGAGGTATTATGATTGATTTTTTAAAAAAAGAAGGTCCTCTGTAAATAGATATTGATTCTTCTTTGACTTCTTTAATTTTTTTTTCTTGCTATTTCTGCTATGTTTCTTTGCAAAAGTCTCAATGTCTCCGTTTTCTCCTAGATACTTTGTGGAACAGAAACATTTATTAATGCTTATTTTCCTTGTTTTACTTTAGAGCCGATGTTACTTAAGATCGGAGTTAAGGATAAAGAGGTTCCTCTGCTGTTTGTAATGGTCCGTGAATTCCTTATACGGCATCACAACATCCCCCAGATCTTAGTGGCTTCCAGAACTTTCTTTCTTGCTCACGTTGCCTGACAGTTGATGGTCAGCTGGGACTCTGAGGTGTTTGGTGGGTTTGATCAGTTTGCTGGATGGTACTTCGCATTTTGGAGTCTGACTTGTCACTCTCTGGGACGTGCGGTCCTCCTGGTAGAAAGTTAATACAAGAGGTCCCCAGCCAAGCCACACAATGCATCTAAACATTCTACTTGGATATGGCAAATGTCATGTCTCCCCATATCTGCGTGGATAAGACCAAAGTCGGTGCGGCAAAGAAGTAGGTGAAGGAGAGGAGAGTGAACAAATAATTATAAATAATTATGTTCCGATACATATTAGGGCTTCCAACACTTCAGATCTCTCATAGAACCTAAATTTGTTTATTTCATTTCACATGGCAGTTTCTCTTTATAGCCCTAGGCCTGAACACTGAGCCCTACTTTTGAATATATAATACTCAAATTATCAGTGGCAGAGGCTTTGAATTACCTTCTTGCAGAGAAGACAGTAGGATAGAGACACATTTTTACCTCTCTTAGGAGGTATAAAGAGTTACAGTTTTGGTTTGGATGAATATTTTCTTTCCTCTGTCACTCTAATTCCATCGATGTATAATTGTAAAATTTCAGTGTTAAAAATAGCAAAGCACACAGAAACGTACAACTCAGTGGAATTTTACGCATTGATCCCAACCGTACTGTCACACTGTAGACGGAGAAATGGAGCGTTAGCAGCCTGCCAGGCCTCGCGCTCTCCCTGGGCTCCACGAAACATCCTCCTCCCGACGGCCAGCTCCCCGGAATAGCTCTCCTCACTTCCAATTTTGTATAAATGGAATCACACCATACACGGTTACACAGTGGCTTCTCTCAATGTCAGGTTGTGAGGGCCATCTAAATTGATGTATGTAGTTCATTCATCCTCACTGCTGACTCACTGTGCAGTGTTTGAACACACTACAACTTACTTATCCATCCTGTTGTTGATGAGTATTTGTCTTCAGGTTCTTCCATATGGGTGCACCCATGAAAGCCCCACCACAATGGAGTCAACATTTCCATCACCCCCACAATGTTATCTCTCCTTTAAAGCCCCATCATTCCTTCCCCTCCTTCTTCTCCACCCCTCTCCCCCACACTGTCTCACTGCCCCATCTTCAGCTGCAACTTCCGTGCCTCCCTTGGGCCTAAAATATCTTCTTGGTATGATTTTTGCTTCCTGGTCCTTGGGTATCGTTGCTCCTAGTTCTGGTTTCTTCAGCCTATTTCTGTTCACAGTTCAGAATGTCCATATTAATTTTTTAGTGTATATTTATTTTGAGAAAAGGGGGGGGAGAGAGAGAGAGAGAGAGAGAGAGAGAGAGAGAGAGAGAGAATCCCAAGCAGACTCTGTGCTGTCAGCACAGAGCCCAATATGGGGCTTGATCTCACAAACTGTGAGATCATGACCTGAGCCAAAATCGAGAGTGAGACACTCAACAGACTGAGCTGCCCAAGTGCCCCAAGAATGTCCATATTAATTTAATGTGAATGTGGAGAAACGGTAGCTACAACTCAGGTGGGGTCAGATCAGAAATTGGGTTAACCGACTAAAGAGACTCGCAATAGTTTCACTTTCTTGGGCGGTTCTGCATTACCGGATCTGGCAACACCCTGGGGTGTGTTATCTGATACTTTTAGTTCAAAAGTACCCAAAGTGGTGCCATTCAATTCCTTGCATCCATTGAGGTCTAGCCATGTCGCAGCTTCCTTGAAGGGCAAGCCTGTCCCTGAAACCCTGGGGAGTAATCACAGCTCATATTAAATATAGGTTTTCAATAACACAGTCAGAGATTGTTATTTCAGGCAAGTTACGTAACATCTGAGGATCATGACAGCTTTAACACCCTCACAGAGGGGTTATCAAGCATAGAGTAAGCAGAAAAATCCTTATAAAATGGAACGTTTTTATCACCTCACTCTACTTTGAAAGTATACATTCTTGGGGCATCTGGCTGGCTCACTTGGTTGAGTCTGACTTGATTTCGGCTCAGGTCATGATCTCATGGTTCACTTTGGGAGATGGAGACCCATATAGAGTTCTGTGCTGTTAGCGCAGAACCTGCTTGGGATTGTTTCTCTCCCTCTCTCTCTGCCCCTCCCTTGCTCGCTCGCTCGCTCGCTCTCTCTCAAAATACGTTAATAAACTTAAAAAAAACACACACAAGAAAGTATACATTCTTTACTGTATCAACCATATAAATTATCCTGAATGGGAATATAGTTGAACCTTGTTATTATTTTAGTCCTTTTAATATATATTTTTTAATTCTTTTGAAACACATTTGCTTTCTGAACACATCTCCCATTGGTTTGTGTAGTATTAATTTTCTTAATTAAAATCTTAAATTTATGATCAGGTTTTAAGGGGATGGGATATTCTTTTATAGGTAATCATAAAGATTGTTCCTCATGGAGATTACCACAACCCTTTGCACGTGCTGCCCATTGGATACATAAAGTAATGGAAAACACTCATGTTTCTCTGATAAAAAGTTGTAGGAGATACTTTGTAATTAGCTTAAGAGATATGCTAGGTCTATATATAATTAGGTTGCTTATGAATCCATACAGATATCTGGAAGTCATATGTATTGTCTATTTTTGACTTCAAAACATCCATGGATGGATACTTGGGTTGGCACAAAAGAATGACAAGACCACTTAACTATTATTTTTAAATTCTGAAAATAATAGTCATCCATTCATGTATGTTAAGTATAATTCTTAAATAAAAGGTTAGTAGAGAAAAAAAAATTCAGACTTTATGAGGATTAAATGAAATAATATAGGAGCACCTGGGTGGCTCAGTGACCTAAGCATCTGACTCTTGGTTTCGAGTCTGGTCGTGATCTCGCAGTTCGTGAGTTCAAGCCCTGCAGCGTGGAACCTGCTTGGGATATTCTCTCTCTCTCTCTCTCTCTCTCTCTCTCTCTCTCTGTCTCTCTCCCCCCCCTCCCCCTCTCTCCCCCTCTCTCTCTGCCCCTCCTCTGCTCATCTCTCTCTCTCTCAAAATAAATAAACTTAAAAAAATGAAATAATATATACAAATCCCAATGCCTTGCACATAGTAAGTGTGCAATAAATAGTATTGATTTTATCCTTGAGAATAACTATATATAATTATCAAATTTCTCATGTCGGCTAAGATGGCCTTTCTTCTGAAAATCGGGTAATCGTTTTTAGCCTCATTACACATATCATGAGAGTCAATCAAGTCTCTTTAGTGGCAGGATAGTTTATCATATGATGGCTGTAATTGTGAAAGGAAGCAAAACCACACTTTTCCAGAATGTACTGTGATGCCCTGTGTGATAGCTATTGGACAAAGGAGCTTTATGGTCCCACTTCAAATTAGATGAGTACCCTTTATGGGTGAATACTTACTTGCCTACTTAACTATGCAAAATGTGTGGTTATTTGGTTATATATTCATTCCACATCTCAAGGCAGGTAGAGTAGAAACCGATCACTGCAAACATGTTGGAGTATGGGTCTGGGGACATCATGGCATAGCACACTGTGATTGTTAAGTGACAAGGTCTTATGTGAGGTGGCACTCATTGACTTTTTTTGATTGCATTTTTTATCTTGATTACAGTTGTGATTGTTTACATTGGTTCAGAATAAGAAAACTGTTGAGTTTTGCTTCAGAACTCATATGGCTGGCATGGCATACTTTTTTCCTTTTCTTTTCCCCAGACTGAGAACATTTCCAATGGTTTCGTGTTTTCTCACTGGAATATCAAGATATTAAATAGGGATGTTGTAAAGGGGACCCTTCTATATCTCCTTAAAATTGGTTATCCTGATTTCTACTTTATTGCTGATTTCATAGAGCACTTAATCCTTTGAGGGAGATGGGTAGGTCTTGGAAGACATAAAAAGAATAAGGTCAGTATATTAGTTTGCCACACCAAGTTCCACAAACCGCATGACTTAAACAGTAGAAACGCATTGTCTTGTAGTTCTGGGATGGCATATCCGAGTAACACCAACGTCAAGATGTGATTGGGTCAGCTTTGCCGGAGGACTATGAGAGACGGTCCACTCCGTGTCTCTTGCCTATCTTCTGGTGGTTCGCTGGCCATCTTTGGCATTTCTTAGCTTGTAGAATTATCACCTCAATCCCTGTCCTCATCTCCATATGTGCACGTCTGCCTCCAAATCTTCCCTTTTTGTAAGGACAGTCATATTGGACAAGAGCCCGCCCTCTTGCCTTATTGTAACTTGATGACACGAGTTTGGAGAAGTTCAATCGCAGCTAGTCACATAGTTGAGATTTTCAAAGCACAGCTCATAATTATAGTCCAGCACAAAAAGGCAAATAGACTCTCTCCTTGTCCGGGTGTGTAGGAGTGGGGATGGAAAGAGCTCGTTAAGCAATTAGAATCCCAGAATGTTTAAGCATGATTTATATTGAGATTACAGGAAGCTAACTTGCTGTTTATTAAATAATAGAAATGATAAATCTCCGTCCAACGGTGCCAGAAAAATGCTAACATAATTTAGGTACCGAAGGATATGTCATCCTCTGTTGACTTTTATTTTTGCCAGTCCTTAACATTTTTTTTTAATTCTCTTTTCCTTTCCCTCTTCTGTCACCTTTTTGTTTTTCTGTCTCTCTTGATTATCTAAAATCATTACAACAGTGTGGCCAGTATCAATGTAAGCATACTGACTTCCTCACTTGAAATTACTTTGTGGAATAATAAGCAAATGGAAATTAGAGATAAAATGTCATTTGTGGAGAAATTTGGAGGTACTTAAAAAAAAACAAATACACAAAACAAAACAAAGCAAAAAATTCCAGCAAACGACCTAAGCCCCTTCTGCCCACGTTGCATCTGTGAAAAATCTCACCATCCTCCTTGGTGGGTGTGTGAGAAGCGGGAAGAAAAGGAGGAAGGGGAGAGGACATCTGTGTTTGTGTCTTTCTAGGTGTTTTCTGTGAGTTTGTGACTCATTGCCTCATGCTTGCTTAGCAGAGGCCATTTCACACTTTTCTGGATGGATTTCCACCGAGCTGTGAGGTTAGTTATAATTGCACTCCCTTGTTTGTGCCAAGTATTACCTTAACAAGCAGTCTAATCAGAATTATTATTCTCTGAAACAAACAAAAAGTTTACTCAGAGAAATAATCTCTGATGTTCGTTCTATCCATTTGAGAAGAAAGATGCCAACTTATCCATGAATTACAGGACACACACTTCCTTCCTCCTTGCCATCTTATCCAGAGTGAATGCGTAGGCCTAGCACCGAATGCAACCTCAGGATGCACTTTAGGTTCTGTCCCTAGTAATGAAGCAGAAATACTTTTAATAACCATGATAAGTGAGATGAACCTGCCTCTGCCATTGTAGTCATTTGGCCATTTCACTTGTGTGTTCAGATGAGCCTGGGGTCTTGGGTGCTCTAGCACAGGGGAGAATTGCCTGGCGTGTATGGAGGTCTCATATCCTATGATAACGTGGGCTGTAGGATATAGTCAAGGATACATGCGTGGAGGAAGGAGACTCCTCCCATTAGAGGTGCTTTGTATTGTCAGGTGTTTGAACAGAAAGAAAGAGAAACAGAGATAGAGACAGATTGCTATGAAGAGAATGGGAGAATATCTCATAGAGGCTCTTAGAAATAATTTCATTGGCATAATAGGAGATACAGCTACATCCGTTCTGAAATTTGGAAAGTATAGCTGAGTTTTGCTATACTGAGATAGATAGATGATAGATACGTAGGTAGGTAGGTAGGTAGGTAGATAGATAGATAGATGATAGATACTCTCATGTATTTCAGAATATGTATAAAAATAAGAGTGTTTAATGAAATGTAAAATATTTTTCCAAACTTACAAAAACAATCTGATGACCCTGGTTAGGAGAGCAAGGGGGAGCTATCCACCTAGGATTGGAAATTAACTTATAAATAAGTTACCCCGGGGAACCATTATAGAGGCTCCAGGGGCCCTTTCTTAACTGAAATCAGCAGCCAAGCAGGCTGTTTTAGGGTAGATGTCAATGGACTGGGATTTCTGCCTATAATGTGAGCCTTTTTTTAATTAAAAATATATTTACAGAGCAGTAATTCTTGTCATATAGAAATAAAACTAATGAACAATCAAATGTATAAAAATCTAAAGGAATCCAATAGAACAGGGTTTCTTAATTTTGATAAGAATACTTCCGGGGCCAACAGAGATGTTTAGAGTCTACAAAACTTCTGGAGTTGCCTGAAATGTGATGTTAATGTATACCTACCACCACCTCCAATCCAAAAAAAACATGTAGCCAACAAAAAAATGTTGGCAAGGATATGGAAGAGAAGGAACACTTGTGCACCCTTAGGGGGAATACAAACTGATACGGCCACTGTGGAAAACAATATGGAGGTGCCTCAAAAAGTTAAAAATAGAACTACTCTGTGATCCAGCAATCGCTCTACTGGGTATTTACAGTAGAATACAAAAGTATTAATTCAAAGGGATATATGCACTCCAATGTTTAAGTAGCGTTATTAACAATAGCCAAACTGTGGAGAGAGCGAGAGTGTCCATCGACTGATGAATGGATACGGACGTGTGTACGTGAACACAATGGAATATTACTTCGTCATAAGAAAGAATGAAAACTTGCCATTTGTAATAACATGGATGGAGTTAGAGAGTCCAATGCTAAGCAAAATAAGTCAGCGAAAGACAAATACCATATGATTCCACTCATATGTGGAACATAAGAAACAGAACAAATGAGCAAAAGAGAGAGAGAGACAAATGAAGACATACTTTTAATTGTAGAGAACAAACTGACAGTGACCAGAGGGGAGTTGGGGAGGTAGATGAGTTAAACAAGTGATGGGGATTAGCACGTGTACTTGTGAGCACCGGGCAACGTATGGAATTTTTGAATGACTATATCGTACACTTAAAACTAGTATAGCACTGCATATTGACTAACTAGATTAAAAAAAAAACTTAAAAAGCCAAAATTCTACATTAAAAAAAAAAACCAAAAAACAAAAAACAAATGCACAACCATGTAGCCAAAATTGGGAAGAAGTTTAGCACTTAGTTTGAGAAACCCATAGGTTGAGGTCTAGCCTTTAGGGTAATATAACTGTACTTAAACCAAAGCATATTGTGAATGAATGAAGAGAAAGGCTTTGTAAGAAACCCATTTATACAGAGATGTTCCCAAGAGGAGAAAAACCTTTGGCTACTTCCATTCTTCCCTTGTTCAGTACAAAAAAATAATAATAATAATAAGGGTTAGGTTTTATAGGGTTTCTCTTCCTGACTCAACACACGTGGGTTTGTCAGTCTACTCTTCAAGGGGTGTAATGAGAGGCTTTTAATCCCACATTGTTTCTTTTTATATATGCCGTAGTCTAAGGAGGTTATGGGTAGTTTTTCAGAAGCACTTTGGAAACGTTCCAAGTGGGAGCTAAATGCCACTCAGAGGATTGCTCAAAAAGGAAACTCAGGTGTTACCCCTCGATCATCCCATCACCGGCGTATTATGCTGTGGACACTTCAGCCACTGACTGAATTTCATCTGATTTCTTCACAACCCTGAGCTTGTCCCAGTGGGGACCTTTAGGGCGTCTGACTCTATCTCAGCTTAGGCAAGAATTCCGGTTTTCTTGCCCAGTATTTACTTCCTGACCTTTTGGTCCCATCAGCTGTTTCCTGATCCCCCAAAAAGGATCCATATCAGGAGGGTCATTCTGGGGGTGTTAAGCAATTCTGTTTTACTGGAAGTTCTTGTTCTCTGAGAAACGATGGCTGGGAATGGGGACCAAGGTCCCTGCTAATGAAGCCCCAGTGACGATAATTCTGCTCTCTAGTAGTCAACTGACCCCTGCAAAGGTATGTGCTTGAAGGTGCCATCTTGTCCTCCTTCCATTGATTTCGTAGTAAGTTGGCTTCATGGGAAAATAGATAAATTTCATCTCTCACTTCCCTTCCTTTCGAACCGAAATAAATAGTCTCCTTTAAAAATAGGTAAAATATTTTCTACTCCTGTGTGCGAAAATGATTTGCTCTCTGGGATTGCTGGCAGCTGTAAGAACTGGGATGTGCAAGAAACCAACCCTTCACTGGCAGATCGCTGGTCCGTCGTTTGCAATCCAGCTCTTTGGAACATTATGCATCTGTCTCATCTCTTCTTGTAGAACGTAGATTCCTTGAGTAGAGATCCCAGATGTCAATCCCATTTATACTGTCCCCCCTCCGGGGCGTAGTGGGTTCCTTAGGTATGTAGGATGCGTCTGTTAAGGTAGGGGTTCCACGTGAAGCTGGAAGTGGTTGTAATTTGCATGTCCGTCCCATCTCCTGCCTGCCCAGCCCTTTCCCAGTTCTCCATGATGATCGTCTGTCATCTCCCCGACCTCTCCCAGTGCTTGAATAAATAATTAAAAAAAAAAAACCCATGTGTGTCACATGGCCTCGTACAGTACTGAGCATGGAGTGATCCAAAGGTGGTTATTTCAGTGTGGCTGTCTGAAACTTCACCTAGCAAAAGGGGTAATGGGATCCACATATTTGTACTTACCTAATATCTGGGTTTTTTGTTTTCTTTTTCTTCAGACTCCAAGCGCAAAAAGACTCTTCCCACCAAATGCTCTTTAAAACATCATCTCATTGGTCAACGAGCCTGAGGACACTGACTGACCTTAGGCCAGAGAGGTGGCAGCCCTTAAGAGTCTGAAGATTGTGGGTGTGGTTCCAGAAGGTCATCAGCACGTAGTCCTGAAACAGGCAAGGGCTGAGAAGTCTCTGTTGTACGTCATTAGAGCATGAAGCCAGATTCAGATAATGCTGGCGTGAGCCAGAAAGAACAGGGGCAAACACTCTCGAGTCGGTGCCGCCCTTCCAGAAGAAAGACTGTTCTCTGAGCCCTCAGTGTAGGGCGAGGAACAGTTCCTGAGTGAGAGCCAGCGACTGTAGAACCTGTCACACGGCTCATGTCCTCCGATGTCACTGCGCATGTTCAATTCTATGCTTTTCCTCCAAAGGGAGGGCTCAGATGCTCTGAATAAATCCTGCATCAGTTAAATCTCAAATGATAACCACACACCCTCAGTGGCTTTCTGAAATAGACAGTCCTTCCCTGACAGTTGAAATCAAGCATTTATACTCACAGGAGGCAACACCGTGTAAGCTGCCCTCAGATATTAAGGACATTTATTCTGGCTCTGTATTTCATTTGGCACATTTCCCTAATGCCCGTGTCCAGACCTAGCTGTGCATTCCCCTATGTGGTCTTTCGAACACACACGGTCCTGGGCAAATCTACCGGATGAGGCCCAAGCATTATTGTTAATATTTTTAAAAACTACAAACAGCAGCACAAACCCTTCCCAGAAAAAAAGGGGGGGGGATGATATTCATATGGCTTGTGCACAAACCACTATATATCATTAGTATTTGTGCCATTTCTAATAATAGTGACTTCCTGATACTTTGACATTTGCCGGGGAACCATCTCAAAGTTTCCTCCCCCAAACGGTTGAACAGGATCTCAAAATCCAGGTGTTCTAAAGGGTGAACTGCAGATTTTTGGATCACGATTCCCAATAAGGTATTAATCTTACACGGTAATTCAGGATACCTATTTTTATCGAAAGTTGTTGCAGGAAGTGTTAGGAAGCAGTACTTTTCGCATTTGATAGTTGCTTATTTTATTCATTTCGCTTTTGCCCTCCGTTCCATTCCGTTCCACTTCATTCATTCCAAAAGGGTTTTTTTTTTTTCGAAAAATCACTAACTTTAGGGGGTGACTTGTAATTTCGAAGTCATTGGCCCCTTTCTTCTCCCAGTATGGTCTTCGCTTCTATACACATGTTAAGCTGTACTAAGTGAAGGAATAAGGGAGAGCAAGACGCAAATAGAAACTCAAGCCTGGCCAATAATACCCGGTCTGGACTTACAAATGTGTTGGTGAGCTGAACGCTTCCTTCTAACACTCCAGTAGATTTTAGATTTCCCTTTGGGCTGTAATGACCAGACAGTAATCAACTCTATGGTAAATGTGAATGGTCATGATCTCTCCAGCTGGGCAGGAGAATACATATGGCTACTCTTTGAGGATATAATATTTAAAATGTAGGATTATCATTCTGATTTATGGGCACCAGTTGAGGATGATGGGGTATGGGAGCCTACACAGGGAGATGACGGATTGGCTTATCTGCTCAAGGTCACGGTAAAAGCGATCCTCTTAATGCTTTGATTCAGGCTGTTCCGTGGGTCCCTTGTGTCTGTCTGCCTCCGATGTGTTTTGCAGAATGTTCTCACATCAGTAAAGAAAGAAGTGTAGTAAACCGAACTAGGTAGGAGAAAGCATCACGCTATTGAGTTCTAATTGTTCCTCATCAATAATGTGGAGGAAGCCGGAAAAGAGATTTCCTGTGGGGCCACCCCTTAATCCTTCTGTTTAGCCTATGGGTCACGATGTTCTATTCATTTTCTGTCTGATAATCCTCACGAAATCATTCAAACACTGCTTAGAATCTTTCTGGGGGCTGACATCAGGGAAGATGACAGAGTGGGAAGCACGAGGGATCTGGCTCTACACCTACAAAACAATTGTTCTGGGGGAAAGTGTCTGAAGTAATGATTATGGAATATCTGGAGTCTATTTGAATGCCTGGAGCTTGCAGGAGAAAGCTTGACTAGGACATGGCAGTTGGTCACAGTCAGTTTCAACCTTTGGGGGGGTAGCAGTGGTACCCAGCGCCCAGCCCCTAGCCTCATGGCGGGCAGCTGTGCCGTTCCCGGGGTGGCCTGCTGGACCCAAGATGGGCGATAAGCACCTTGTCCTCCCAACATCAAGGTTCCGTGTTCTGAACGCGGCTTGCTGCTTTGACCGCTCAGGTTTGGGCACACAGGCTGGCTGGCATTGTCTCAATGCCTGCTGGCTGACCTGCCCTCCAGCTCAGAGTACCTCTGAGTACCTCTTTTTTGTGTGTGTTTTTGCTTTTAATGTATCCTTTTTTCGCCTTTTGGGAGTCAGACGTTTTCAGGATTTTAGGACCTTTCAAAGCAGCCACATATATGAGGTCACGTAGGAAGCTACTATTCATGTTCGTGGAAGGAAGCAGAAAAGACCTGGAAAGGTCTTAGGCATTCCCCTCTGGCTAATCCCCAGCACGGAGACACCCTTCAACTATCAAAAAGACAGCAAACCTGGAGAAGCTGATTTCCAGAGTTAGCACATTAGAAGATTAAAATGCCTCATTTTCAGTAAAAAGAAAAATCACAAGGCACGCACAGAAGCAGGAACCTCTGACCCATCCAAAGGAACAAAGGGACAGAAAACTTCTCTGAGGAAGTCCAGATGTTGGGCTTGAAGGACAAAGACTTTGAAACAACTATTTTAAAGATGCAGAAAAAAGCTAAATGAAGATCTGGACAAAGGGAAATGATGCTTCGGGCTCATCCTGCATATTTTTTGCCCCAGACCTAGAATCAGTGGTTTCTCCAAGGAGCATTAGTCCTTTAGGGAATAACGTTAGAAATAAAATTCTTTGTGCTCCGTGTGCTGTTTGCTGCTGGGTTGTTGATTTGGGTTTTGTTTGGTTTTGTTTTGTTTTGTTTTGTTTAGGTCAACTTGGTTGGCAGAACAAAAACTAGATGTGTTTATACTAACTTGTGTATATTCTTACCAGCTAAACATGAGTTGGTACAGATGTCTCCAACTTTTTTTTTTTTCAAAACAAATTTTTAATGTTTATTTTTGAGAGAAAGAGAAATAGAGTGTGAGTGGGCAAGGGTAGAGGGAGAGGGAGACCCAGAAGCCGAAGCAGGCTCCAGGCTCCGAGGTGTCAGCACAGAGCCAGATGCGGGGCTCAAACTCACCAACAGCGAGATCATGACCTGAGCCAAAGTCGGACACTTAACCGACTGAGCCACCCAGATGCCCCCAGATGTCTCCAACTGTAATTAATTACTGAATAGACGATCCTATACTCTTCCCCTTTGCTTAGCTGTAAACTCCCATGACAATAGTAAGAAATGTGGCCCCTACTTTTTGCCATCCATCCACTTGGCTGTTCCATTCTAGAATGTGTGAAAAGCAGAATCAGAATGGTTAGACTGCACCCGCCCTGGCAAACAACCACGTCATCTGGAGTATAGTACTAATGTATGGTTCCTTTTGCCTTTATTTAGTCTCACAGACTCCATTCATTTCCAAAGTGACTTAGGCCGGGGGCGCCTGGGTGGCTCAGTCGGTTAAGCGTCCAACTTCGGCTCAGGTCATGATCTCGTGGTCTGTGAGTTCGAGCCCCACGTCGGGCTCTGTGCTGACAGCTCAGAGCCTGGAGCCTGCTTCGGATTCTGTGTTTCCCTCTCTCTCTGCCCCTCCCCTGCTCATGCTCTGTCTCTCTCTGTCTCAAAAATAAATAAAACATTAAAAAAAAGACCCAAAGTGACTTAGGCTGGCACGTTTCCTGCAGTTCCCTTTCAGTAAGTTTATTGCATCCTTTTTGTGACACAGATTCTCTTTCCCGTCACAGTTTGCATTTTTTTCCTGGGATCTCCCAACCTCCAGAATTGTAATTTTTTATTAGCATACATCAAGGTTTGTTCTTTGTGCTGTAAAGTTCCATGGATTTTGTCAAATGTCTGTCTTGTGCCTACTACTGCAATAGTATAAAGAATAACTTTATTGCCCTAAAAACTCCTCTATACTTCACTTATATACCTCTGCCTTCCCCTGAATTCTTGGAAACCACTCACCATTTTGTTGGGTCTACAGTTTTACCATTTCTAGAATGTCATATAATTGGAATCATATAATTTGCAGTGCCTTCAATGGCTTCTGTCACTTAGCAGTGGGCATCCGTGTCTTTTCATGGTATGATAGCTCATTTCTTTTTGTTGCAGAATAATATTCCGTTGCACGGAGGGTTCACCATTTATGTAGTCGTGAATCTATTGAAGGACACCTCGTTGCCTCTAGTTTTTGGTGAGTATGGAGAATGCTGCCATAAACGTTCGTGTGTCAGGTTTTGTGTCGATGTGAATTTTCAAACTGATTGTGTAAACGCCAAGGAGCGTGCTTGCTGGATCGTATGGTAAAACCATATTTAGCTTTGTAGAACCTTCCAAACTGTCTTCCAGTGTGGCTGTCCCGTTTGCGTTTGCAACATCAATGACTGAGAGTTCCTGTTGCTCCGTGCATGTGTTATTGCCGATTTTGTTTTATTCTTATTTTTTCTAATTTTAGCCATTCTAATCCTTGTGTGGTGGTATTATTTGAATATGCAATTTCCTGATGATAAATGACAATGAAGGTCTTTCCATGTGCTTACATGCCACCTGCATATCTTCTTCACTGCTGTATTCGTTCATGTATTGTACCCACTTAAGAATTTTGTTTTACGTTCTCGTTGAAATTTAAGATCATTTATTATATTTTGAATTCAAGTTCTTTTTTTAGATATATGTTTTTCAAATATTTTCTCCTTGCCTGAGGCTTTTTTTTTCATAATCTTAAAAATGTATTTCATGGAGAAACTTTTTGCTTTTATTTTCTTTTAATAAAGTCCACCTTAGGGGCACCTGGGTGGCTCGGTTAAATGTCCGACTGCGGCTCAGGTCATGATCTCGCAGTTTGTAGGTTCGAGCCCCACGTCGGGCTCTGTGCTGGCAGCTCGGGGCCTGGAGCCTGCTTTGGATTCTGTGTCTCCCCTTCTCTCTGTCCCTCCCGTGCTCATGGTCTGTCTCTCTTTGTCTCTCAATAATAAACAAATGTTAGAAAAATTTTTAATAAGGTCCACTTTATCAATTTTTTTCTTTCTTGGGTCATGCTCATGCTTTTGGTAGCCTGTCTAAAAACTCATTGCCAAACCTAAGGTCAGCTTGATTTTCTTCTATATTTTCTTCTAAGTTTTATAGCTTTGCATAACATACATATATATATATATATATATATATATATATATGTATGTATGTATATGTTTTGGTTTTTGCAGAGGGATGTCCAATTTTCTCCATTGAATTGGCTTTGCTTCTTTATCAAAGATCAGTTGACTATATCTGTGTGGTCTATTTTCTGGAATCTCTGTTTTCTTCCATTGTTTGATGTGTCTGTTCCTTTGCCAATACCATGCTGTTTTGATTCGTATTAAGTGTTGAAGTCAGGTAGCGTTATCCTCCTCTGACTGTGTTCTTCAATATTGGCCATTCTGGGACTTTCGTCTTTTCCAATAAATGTTTGTATCAGTTGGTTGACATTCACAAAGTAGTTTGCCAGGATTTCGATTGGGATTGCGTTGACCTTATAGATCAAACTGGTAAGCATTGACATCTTAATATTATTGAATCTTCCATACCATGATTATGGGATATCTCTTCATTTATATGATTTTCTCGTTAGTTTTTAATTGTATGCATACAGGTCCTATAGTTATTTGTTAGATTGATACTGGGTAGGGTTATCTTTGGTAAAACCCATGAAACTGTTTAAGTGGGTAAGTGCTTAAGCAGTAACGTGTGGGAGGAGAAGCATTGTGTAATCCTGTGATTAAGTCTCCGCATTTTATTTAGTTTGAATCCCTAGGCTGTGGCCTTCACAAGTGCTTCTCAGTTATCCCCACTTTCCTCCTTTAGGTGAAATAAAAAAGCTAGAAGCGGTTGATATTGGGTAATTTCCCTTCTCCGACATCAGCTAAGACTCTTGTAAAGTCCGATATTTCCATTGGCGTGCGGGTCCTTTTTATGAAGGATGCTCTGGGCATGTTTTTAAATGGTTACTTTTCCCCTCCCCCTGCCAGAAACACAAGAGCTTTTCCTCCCTTTTCTATATGAGAACCTGTAGGTAAAACCCAGGAGCATGCGGTTGGAACATTTTGAACCTGAACACGTAGACTGTGGTTTCTGAGAGTTTCCACCTTTACGTTAGTCTGATCTCAGTCTCCGGCCACGTGTCAACACAGTTTTAGGGTTCTTACCAATTTATGAGTCCGCTGACTTGGGCATCCCGTCGGCTGATATTAGCTTTGGTTCTGTCTCTGTCCGTCTCTTCCGATTTGGGGGGTGGTGGTTTGCCCTGTGACCTCAGTTCTGCAATCATTACAAGAACAGTCATTTATACTGTTGGCTCAGCTTTTGAGCTTAAGAGGAGGAATGACGATTTCTAAACCCTTTACACGCGGTAGATAAAACCAGAAGAGTAGTTCTATTTTTAAGAAGGTATTCATGTCAAATTCGATTTGTTTAATGAAGATATTGTTATGTAGATTTTATGTATATATATATATATATATCACATTATGTCAATTTTGATAAAAATTTTTAATGAATTGGGCATTTCATGTAAGTTATGAAATCTGATGGCCTAAGGTTTTCATTTCTGCTGTTGCCTTCATTATGTCTGCAGCATCTGTGGTAATGTTCCTTCTTTTATTCCACATGCTGATAATTTCTATTTTTGATTTTTGTTTCCTTAAACACCGATTTGTCAGTATAATTAACCTTTTAAAGCATTTGGTTCTTTCTTTGTTCAGTTCAATCATTTTCTCCATCTTTTGCCTTAAGTCTTTGGTCATATTTGGATGGTCATTTGGAAGCCCTGATACGCTGATTATAGTCTCTCTGTCACCCCTACATCTTCTATTTACTATTATTTCTCCTTCTGGCTGTGGGTCACATTATCCAACTCTTCCTATGTGCAGTAGTTATTGATCACACACTTGGCATTGTCTGTGCTACGTTGTTCCGAGTCTCACTTTGTTCATTTCCCTCAAAGAATATTGAATTTTAGTCTGGAGGACAGTTTGCTTTCCTGGTGACCTACCTTGATCTTGTTGAGGCTTGGTTTTAGGTTATGGAGAGTAAGTCAAGAGTATTCCTTATCCTGATTCTTGGGCCAGAATCGCTCTTCTGTTAAAGAGTGGACTTTCTGGGATCTTAAGTAAATGCTCATTTAGAGCTCTCCCCTATACTGGGTCGTAACTTCAAAGTATATGGCCTTGTGTGCTTTGGGAATTTCTGCTTACCTCTCCTGCAGAAGACCTTCTTTGCTAAGCTTCATAGAATCCTGCTCTGCACACATATAAATATTTGGTCAAAACCTCAAGACTATCCCTATCAGGTTTATGAGGCTCTTTCACTGTACTTCCTCATTATCTTATATCCTGTCCCAGAAATTCTAGCCACCACTTCAGCCCCTATGTCTGGCCTCTGTTTTTTTACACCAGCAAGATAGGAAATATGCCTTCAAACGGTTACATTACACATTTTATACATTTTACAATAGCTTATAGTCTGAGGGGGAACTGTATAATTCACAATGACCAGAACCAGAAGAAAAAAATTAGTATTTAATTAAAAAAATTTTTTAATGTTTTTATTTATTTTTGAGAGAGAGACAGAGCAAATGGGAGAGGGGCAGAGAGAGAGAGAGAGGGAGACACAGAATCTGAAGTAGTCTCCAGGTCTGAGCTGTCAGCACAGAGCCGGATG
The DNA here is from genome assembly GCF_022079265.1 of Lynx rufus. Lineage (NCBI taxonomy): Eukaryota > Metazoa > Chordata > Mammalia > Carnivora > Felidae > Lynx > Lynx rufus. The sequence goes on along the minus strand of NW_025814867.1, from coordinate 4,463,942 downwards.
CGGGGCTCGAACTCACGAGCCATGAGATCGTGACCTGAGCTGAAGTCTGATGCTCAACCGACTGAGCCACCCAGGTGCCCCAATTGATATTTAATCTTTAAAGAAACCTTTTTAAAATAATTTAATCCTATTCTAATATCTTACATATATTTTTATTTAAAATGATATAGATTTTACTATTACCATTTAGATATTTACTTTTATGTATGATGTGAACTGGGATATAATTTCATATTTTGCCGTGTAAATAGTTACCTCTGTATCATGAATTCAGTACCCGTCTTTTATCCATTATTTTCCATCCTTTACGTAGTCACTGTTCATCTAGGTGAGAAGGAGGCAGGTTCAAGCTTTCCAAATAAAGATATTAAGAAAGGAAAACTTTGATCCCCAAAACACCAAATACCACTAATATATTACTCTTGCACCTTTAACAAGAAGGATAGCTAAAAATGAGTGGAAAATGAGAATGTTTATTTCCTGCAGTTTAATAAACTGGAGGCATGATCCAAAGAATGTCACACTTAGCATTTCATTTCCTCTGGGCTTTTAAAATGATGTTTAATTGCAGATGGTGACCTTCTGGATAAGACACTGTTTGCAAGTGTTAAATTTCAAGTAGGTGGTTTTCATGGTTTTTTCCATAATGTCTCTCTAGGGAGTAGTGTATAAAATCCAGGCAGAGATCTGTAAATCAAGGGGGGAGAAAAAACAACAAAAAACCAGATACTTCTGTGTTACCTGATTGCTCACCTACCTAGTCCCAAGGTTACAACCAGATTTGAAATTCAAACTATTTCAGAATAAAATTTTTATTCTCAGTTAATGGTGTCTGATATTACTTTATTTTATATTTAGAGGTAATAGATAGGAATACAGCACTTTGGTCTCCTAATAAATGTGAGGTTTTTGAATTGCTATTCATACAAGAATACCAATTTAAATACTTTATGACCTTAACAGAAATGAGTAGTTGGCCTAATATGACTCCTTGGGATTCTGCATTCAGCTCTCTTGCCTTGTCTCATGGAAGGATGGTTTATATATCTGTCCACAGTCTGTTGCATAAATGGTCGGCATGTGTCCAGAGCATGTTAGATTTTACCTACAAAGGGATACTTTTCTGTGTTGGAAATTATGATAATGGCTGCAGGAAGGGTGATACGGAAGGGGCACTTACCCACTTTGTAATAGTCCGTGTCCGTGCCTCTAGCACTTTCTCCGGAATATCGACAACCGTGTGTTACCTCTGGCTATTCATTTCTGTCCACAGCCATTCTGAGCGTGTCAGCTGATTACAAAAAGATTCGAGGGAGAGATAGATAGAAGTATCTATCTGGAGATACCCAGAGAGGGGTCCTTTTCTTAAATATCATGGCTGCTTTTGGTCCTGCTGCAGATGCCCTTCTAGCAAGGATAGCGGAAATGCTAGGGGAAGGAGGTAAGGTTGCAGGAATGGGCCAGGAGCCTGCCGTGATAAGTTCTTTGACTGATTCTCCCCTGCTCACTACCAGCCTGCCCGTTGCTACTCATGCCTGCACACAGCGGGCCCTACGTTCTCAAGGTTCTGCAGCAAGACCAGAGGGACCCACGAGGAGACTCTGACTTTCTCATTAGGAATTTCTGTTTTCGTAGGAGAGGCGAACCTGCAGGAATCTGTGACTGTATGTGTACCTTCAATTTGGTCCATCGTTTGTGATTGAATTTCATGTGGCCCTCCGTGAAAAAGCCAAGGTTAAATTCACGGTGCCTACTGAGACCGCACGTGTTTTCATCTTTTCAGACCCTAGGCTTACGTAAGTGAACATGTTTATGGTTTTCGATAGTTACATGGAACTCTGGTTAAAAAAAAAAGAGTTTATTGTACCACCTACACCTACAAAGCTTAATACAGTATCCCTTGAGAGAAAGAGTGGATTTACCTGGGAAGTTGAAGACTCTGCCATTACAAAGGGGCTTGAGAAAATGAAACAAAAGCCAGAAGATGAATATCTGCCTGTTGCTAATAAGACTGTGCAATCCTACCAAGCTTTTGTCGATCGATCGATCTATCTATGTATCTATGTGTTTATGTATGTATGTATGTATGTATGTATGTATGTATCTACCTATCTATCTATCTATCTAATCTATCAACAATCCATCCATCCCAGTGGCCTCTTACTGTATTCAAAGGCAAAGACAGTAAGTTCCTTGTTTTCCCAAGACATGATCAAGGTAAATGCACTCAATGAAACAATACCAATGAGGTACTTTGTAGCTAGTTAAAAACCACAGTGAAATGTATGGATATAGCCTTTTACCTGCCTGAGGTAGATGACATCTTGGGAAACAAATCGTTTTCTTTAATTTGTTAAATTTTAATTCCATATTAATTTCAGGTTTGCAATGTAATGATTCGGCAATTCTATACATTATTCAGTGCTCATCCATGACAAGTGTGCTCTTAATCCCTATCACTTATTTCACCCGCTTCTTTACTGACCTCCCCTCTGGTAACCATCAGTTTGTTCTCCATAGTTAAGAGTCTGTTTTTTGTTTTGTTTTTGGTTTATCTCTTTTTTACTTCGTTTGTTCTGTTTCTTAAATTCCATATGAGTGAAATCATGGCGTTTGTCTTCTCTGGCTTATTTCGCTTACCATTGTACTCTGTAGATTTATGCATGTTGTTGCATATGGCAAGATTTCATTCTTTTTTATGGCTGAATAATATTCCAGTTTGTGTGTGTGTGTGTGTGTGTGTGTGTGTGTGTGTGTGTGTGTGTGTGAGTGATGGACACTTGGGTTGCCTCCATAATTTGGAGACACAATTTGTAAATAATGCTGCAAAAACCATAGGGGTACCTATATCTTTTTGAATTAGCATTTTTTGTTTTCTTTATGTAAATACCCACTAGTGGAATTATTGGATTGTATAGCAATTCTATTTTTACTTTTTTTGAGGCACGTCCATACTGTTTTCCACAGTGGCTGTACCAATTTGCATTCCCACCGAGCATGCACAAGAGTTTCTTCTTCTCCACATCCTCACCAACATTTGTTGTTTCTTATGTTGTTGATTTTAGCAGTTCTGATACGTGTGAGGTGATATCTCATTGTGGTTTTGGTTTACATTTCTCTGATGATGAATGATGTTGAGCATCTTTTCACGTGTCTGTTGGCCATCTAGATTGTCTTCTTTGGAGGGGCACCTGGGTGGCTCAGTTGGTTGGGCACCTGACTTCGGCTCAGGTCAAGATCTCGCGGTCTGTGGGTTGGAGCCCCACGTCGGGCTCTGTGCTGAGAGCTCAGAGCCTGGAGCCTGCTTCACATTCTCTGTCTCCCTCTCTCTTCCCCTCCCCCACTCATGCTCTGTCTCTCTCTCTCTCTCTGTCAAAAATAAATAAACATTAACAAACATTTTTTTTTAGATCGTCTTCTTCGGAGAAGTGTGTGTTCATGTCTTCTGCCCATTTTTTAATTGGATTATTTGTTTTTTGGATGTTGAGTTGTATGAGTTCCTTATGTATTTTTGGTACTAACCCTTTATCAGATATGTCATTTGCAAATATCTTTTCACATTCAGAAGGTTGTCTTTTAGTTTTGTTGATTGTTTCTTTTGCTATGCAGAAGCTTTTATTTTGATATAGTCCCAGCAGTTTGTTTTTGGTCTTGTTTGCTTTGCGTCAGGAGACATATCTAGAAAAATGTTGCTGTGGCCAGTGTCAGATATGTAACTGCCTATGGTCTCTTTTAGAATTTTTATGGTTTTAGGTCTTACATTTAGGTCCTTAATACACTTTGAGTTTTTTTTTTTACTGTGTATGGTATAGGAAAGTGATTCAGTTGCATTCCTTTACATTCTTTAAGTTTCTTGATGAAATTAAACATTTGGGTATAAAACAAAATGGTTACTAATAGACTGTAGAAATTAATTAATATTCTTTCTTCTCATCAGATAAAGGCAAAAAGTGGTCTGAGTTACTCTGGTTTAGTCCTTTCAATATAGAAACAGTAAAGATCACAGATACAGAATACTGTATTGATCCAAAAAACTTAAAATTCTTATAAAGCTCATTATTAGCAAAACAAAAACAAAAACAATAAACATGCCGTTTTAAGCATCTAGCAAGATGATATAAGACATGGTAATAGTTTTCTGAACATGTGAAAAAATCTGTTAAATTTCCGTGAAAATAACATGGCAGCAAGCATTTGGGAAAAATATATAATTGAAATGTCTGAACTATAAATACGGTGAAAATGCAGATTTGGGGATAACAGCTTTACTGAAATGTAATTCATGCACCATACAATTCAAGCATTTAAAGTATACGATTCAGTGGTTTTTAGTGTATTTATGGATATATATAATCATCACTGCAGTCAGTTGTAATGCACTTTTATCACATCAAAAAGAAGCTCCAAACACTTTACCTATCATCTCTCAGCTCCCACTTTCTCTCCCTGCCCCAGTCCTACAAAAGCACGAATCTGCTTTTAGTCTCTATACTTTTCTCTATTCTGGACATTTCGGATGAATGGAACCCTGTGATACACGGTCTTTTGTGACTGGCTTCTTTCACTTAGCATAAAGTTTTCATGGTTCATTCATGTTGTTACATACATCAGGACTTCAGTCCTTTTTGTGGATGAATAATAGTCTGTTGCATGGATGTACCAAATTTCTTATCCATCCTTCATCTGATAGACATTTGGGTTGTTTCCACCTGTTAGCTTTTACGAACGATGCTGCTGTGAACATTTACGCGCAGGTTTTTACGTTTTCATAGGTCTCAATTCTAGGAGTATAATTACTGGGTCAAACGATAATTCTGTTTAACTTTGTGAAGAACTTACAGATTATTTTCCACAGTGTGTGCATGATTTTACATTCCTACTGCATTGAGTGTTAGGATTTGTCCTAATGTATAATATGAGGGATCAGTTCTACTTTGTTTTTCAGTAGTGCTATTCAGTTATCCTAACGATACTTATGAAAAGTCCATCATGTCAGGCTATGAGGGTTCCAGTTCCTGTGCATCCTCATCAACACTTGCTATTGCCTAACTCTTTGATTATAGCCATCCTAGGGGGTGTGAAGTGTTGCCTTATTCTGGTTTTGTTTCTCTGATGACAAATGATGTTGAGTATCGTTTCATGGGCTATTCACCATTTGTGTATCTTCTTCAGAAAAATACCTACTTAAAACCTAGGCCCAGTTGTGTGATTGGGTTGTCTTTTGTTGAGTTTTGAAAGTTCTTTATATATTTTAGAGAAAAGTCCTTTACCAGATATATGATTTTCACATACTTTCTTCCATTCTGTCTTCTCAGAGTTTTATATTTTGAGCTCTTACATTTTGGTATTTGCTTCATGTATAGTTAATTTTTGTATATGATGTGAGTTGAGGATTCAACTTCATTCATTTTTGTGTGACATCTAATCATCCCAGAACCATTGTTGAAAACACTATTCTTTCTTCATTGAATTTTCCTGACACCCTTGTCAAAAATAAGTTGACTATAGATGCATGGGTTTCTGTCCTAGAGTCCATACTATTTCAAATCGAAATAGATTCACATTGGAATTCTGATAGTTCTTTAAAAATCAAATAATCTTATTGTTTCTTAAACTACTCCAAAATATAGTAATAGAAGGAATACTTGCAAACTTATTTTATAAATTGAAGATACAACTAATTAAATTATGTACCAATGTAGTTAACTATAATGCAATCTAATTCTTGAATTTCCATGCAGAAGTCTTAAATAAAATGTTAGAGACTTAATTTAACAACACCTTAAAAATAATGCATGAACTCAGTGGAGTTTATTCCAGAAATGGAGAGTTGTTTTTAATAGTTAGCCATACACTAATAGTACTAGGAGAAAAATTATATAATCAACTCCAAAAATGCAGCAAATTATTTACAACCCAGCATGCATTTACGTCAAGCACACGCACACAAAATAGGAATAATGAATACTTATTAACATAATCATACATTTATGATTATATATGATATATATAAATATACTTCCTCTTTATCTAAAAACTAAATGTTTTGCTGCTAACTGGGAAGATGTGTTATATGCATAAAAATCGGAGGGCAAAGAATGAAAGTATTTCTATTTGCAGATAATATGATTGTATACATGGAAAATCTTAAAGAATTCATTTACAAAACTAAAAAAAAATAAGAGAATTTTAGAGGTGCCCGGGTGGCTCAGTTGGTTAAGTGTCCGACTTCGGCTCAGGTCACGATCTCGTGGTTTGTGAGTTCGAGCCCAGCGCTGGGCTCTGTGCCGACGGCTCGGAGCCTGGAGCCTGCTTCAGATTCTGTGTCTCCCTCTCTCTCTGCCCCTCCCCCACTTGTGCTCTGTCTCTCTCTCAACAATAAATAAACATTTAAAAAATAAAATAACGCATTTTTAAATTCACATACAACAAATTGCCATAATATAAAAAGCAAACAAAAATCACACAGAAGATAAAATGAGGCAAGTTATACTAGGCAAGAAGAGGCAAGTTATACTAGGAAAATTGCCAAAGTGTAAAGTTAATAAGAAATTTACATGGAAAAACCTAAGGAAAACTGTAAAATACTTCTGAATAGCATAAAATTAAACGAGTATATGGAAAAGAAAGCATACTCTAAAATAAAAAGATTCAGTACTATCACATGTCAGTTCTTTATATTTGAATTTAGATGTATAATACAACACCCAAAAAAAAAAAATCATCAAGCTTTTGTTTCCTGAAGCTAGATAGCTTGACTTTAAAGTTCATTTGAAAGAAAAAGTCAGCATGAAAAACCGGAAAAAGCCTGAAAAAGAAAAATGATAAGGTGAATGAGGTATTATCCTATCATATATTAAAATATTTTTTTAAATTTCTGTATGTAAAGTAAACACCGGCCCATGAATGGAATACAATGGATAGACTAGAAGAGCCAAACATAGATCTTGTGTCATAGAGAAATTTTGTACCAATTAAAAGTGATACTCTCAATCTGGGGGTGAAATGATGGACTTTTTATAAGTGTTGTTAGGATAACTGGTTAACAATATGGAAAAACAAAGCGGAACTGGTTCCTCACATCACGCATACATCAGGACAAATTCTAATTTAATCAGAAATTTAAATGTTGAGGGGCGCCTGGGTGGCTCGGTCGGTTAAGCGTCCGACTTCGGCTCAGGTCATGATCTCGCGGTCCGTGAGTTCGAGCCCCGCGTCGGGCTCTGTGCTGACCGCTCAGAGCCTGGAGCCTGTTTCGGATTCTGTGTCTCCCTCTCTCTCTGCCCCTCCCCTGTTCATGCTCTGTCTCTCTCTGTCTCAAAAAATAAATAAACGTTAAAAAAAATTAAAAAAAAAAGAAATTTAAATGTTGAAAAAAATAAATTATGCAAAGTACCAGACATACATCTCAGTAAATTCCTATACAACTTCGTTAATTATGACACAAAATTCAGAAGCATTAGGTGAAAAGATTGATAAAATCTCATTAGATAAACCTTCAAATTTTGCGTACCAGCAAATTAAAAAGCCAATTAAAAAGAGAAATAAACTGAGAAAAATATTTGTGACTGTTAAAGAAAAAAAATATTTATGACGCTTGTTGAAGTTGGGAAGGCAGACTTTATTCAAAGGGGTTGGCACAGTAGTAGGGTAGGTACCATTGCAATGGGGTCTTGCAGTGGGGGAGAGAGATTAAACTCAACTTTGAATACAGCACTGGGAAGTGAGGATATATAGCCAAGGAGAAAGGTGGAGGTGAGTGGATAGAAAGTTACCAAAAGGGAACATTGAACATTACTAAAAGGTAAGAAGATTCTGGTTCCACCGACCTAATAGGATTCTTGCTGAAGGCAAGTTAGGGTGATCAGACATCACCGGGGGGATGGTGGAGATTGAGGAATTCTATTAGAACCCTATCAGATATCAAGGGTACGATATGAAGGATGAGGATCCTGGTTAAACTGACCTACCAAGATTCTTGCTAAAATTGGACAATGCAGAGAGGAACACAGAAGTGGGTCTAATGAAAAGTTCAGGGGGATCAGGAGAATTTGGTCAAAGAGAGCCTCCTTGCCATTATATTGCAGAAGAACTGTTGCTACTTTTAACGTAAAAATGTTAAAGTAGGTAGCAAAGCAGTTTAAAAGTAGAGCTTCATGAAGTAAAGATGAAAATATTTATAGCCTTGTAGAAAGATGGGCTAGAGTCATGAAAAGACAATCCATACACACAAGGAACCACGCACTCTGAACTATATGAAAAGATGTTCAATCTTTCAATAAATAGAAATTAAATAGTATCTGTTTTGAGATACTATTTCTTACGTATCAGGTTAGAAAAGTCCAAAAATTTGACAACACGCTCTCTTGGGGAGACAAAGGAAAAATGCACACTTTCATGGATTGCTAGTGAGAAAGCAAGACGGTATAATGATCGTGCAGGATATTTGACCGTATCTAGCAAAACTGCATATGCATTTACCCTATGACAAATCAAATATCATTTTCAGGGGTCTAAGCTAGAGGTACATTTGGAAAAAAAATGCAAAAAGTTTCGTGCACAAGGTTATTCGTTATATCATTGGTTTTAATATAGTAACAGGGGAGACACAACTTCAGTCTCAGTCGTTGGAGAACCAGTTGAATGACTGGTATACAGTGTAATTCTAAGAATGTATTCAATGGAATGAAGAGAGACTCTTGAGGCTGCAGGAAAGCAAAATTTGCCACCCCCAAATCTATGTCTTTGGCATAATAATTATTTTAGGCTGATTGTATTTAAGAAACCACAAACACAAGAGAGGTTCTGGAGAGGAGAACTTGTTCTTTCGTAAGAGACATTCCCATTTATAAGGGAAATCTCTATTTGTAAGCGTGTCTCTCTCAGTACCAGGAAAAGGGAGATGACTGTAAATCTCTAGAAACTGTTATCAGTGGAAAAGGCATGGACTTCACTCTACACAACAACTTTACACTTGTTTACTGTGCTTTTCCTGGTACCTCCCATCGTGGGCCTCTCTGCCCTCAACATCTTTTGTCTTTAGCTAAAGCTGATATGTAAGGTGATGACTTTGGCCATTTTGGGGAGTTACTCTGTTTTCCTGGGTCTTTTCCATGTACACAGGAGGAATGCATGTTATTAAGCTTCTGTTTGATTTTCTCCTGTGAATCTATCTCGTGTCCATTTAATGTTTAGACCAGCCCGAAGAATCTGAAAGGATAGATAAAAATTTTCCTCCCCGACAGCACCCACCCAGGACTTCAGAATGGGTATCAAGATTATTTCAAAGTGAAAGTATTGGAGACAAAGAAGATGCAGAAAGAAATCTTATATGAACTTTCTTTATCTGAGAAAAGCAGGGCCTCCAAAGAGCTGCCCTTGACCTCCCTCTGAGGGAGTCTCCTGGGAATTCTGCCACGGGATAGAGTGCCCATTTCCATTAGCATCCAGAAACCCAGTAGAACCTTCCATACCTTCCACTGAAACCTTAAACCAACGTCTTTCCCGTTTGTTAAGTTTGGTATATGAGGACTCTTAGGTCTACCCTTAAAGCAACATTGTCTTGAGGCGCCTGGGTGGTTCAGTCAGTTAAGCGTCCAACTTCGGCTCAGGTCGTGATCTCCCGGTTCGTGAGTTTGAACCCCATGTGGGGCTCTGTGCTGACAGCTCAGAGCCTGGAGCCCACTTCAGATTCTGTGACTCTCTCTGTCTACGCTCCTCCCCTGCAAATGCTCTTTCTCTCTCAAAAATAAACAAACATTAAAAAAGAAAAAAAAGGCAACATTGCCTTTTCTCCTCTCAATCTGTCTATTCATCAGTTAACTTGTAGGCTCCAAACCACTGAGACCAAGTTGGGAGAAGAAAAGTTTTCCTCTTATTCTCTGTATGACGTGGTGGGAATTCTATGATATAATGCGATAACATAAAGATGGAGAAAAATATGTACTTTGCTATTGATATTCCAAGAAAAAGAATGTAACTCTGCATTCGCATTTTCCTGTATAAAATGGAAAAAGATAAAGCCTAAAGCTGAAAAGATGTGAAGGCTTTCTATGGGGGAGAAAATGGGTTGAATGGGACAAGGAAAGAAGCAAACTTTCTTTGCATATAAGTCACTGTACCGTTAAAATGTTGGCATAACCATAAGCACAATGAAAAAATCAATCTTGAGCGTATTAAGGGTACTCTACCTCTAGGAAACCAAATAGTTAACGAGAGTAAGTTCTCTTTCTAGAGGTATCAGGGAGGAACATTTTTCCTAAACCCCCTTGGTATCCCTGGCTGAGTCTGAAAATTACACTGACAGGGACAGGCTAACAGGAGAAAAGCACACACATTTCTTTAGCTTAAGTTTTATGTGACAGGAGCCCTCTTAAGGAAATAAAGATCTGAAGAAACAGGTAGGTCTGAGTATTTTTACGCTAGGTTTGGTAAGAGGGGACAGTCCTGTCGAAATACAATAGGTTATGTGAAGTTAAGTGTAGGAAACTGAGGAAAACTGCAGCAATGCCTGTTTGTTGTGATGTTTCTGGGCGTCCTTTTTTCTTTAGACGTAAGGATGCTTCTTTTCCCTGGGTATAGAGAGGGTACCTACCTCTTACCCGAGGATTCTCTGACCTGTTGTAGGAGAGAATGGTGGGTAAAGGGTCGGAGTGACCTTTCTACTTCTGCCCGTTTTCTTTTTTTTTCTTTTCTAATAAACGTTTATTTATTTATTTTGAGAGAGAGAGACAGTGAGCATGTGCACACTTGAGCAGGGGAGAGGCAGAGAGAGTTGGGGGGGGGCGGAGAGAGAGAGAATCCCAAGCAGGCTACTCACTGTCAGTGCAGAGCCCAATGCGGGGCTCCAACTCACAGACTGAGATCATGACCTGAACCAAAATCAAGAGTCAGATGCTTAACCGACTGAGCCACCCAGGTGCCCCTCTGCCATTTTTCTTTTTTTTTTTTTTTTTTTAATTTTTTTTTTAAATTTTTTTTTTCAACGTTTATTTATTTTTGGGACAGAGAGAGACAGAGCATGAACGGGGGAGGGGCAGAGAGAGAGGGAGACACAGAATCGGAAACAGGCTCCAGGCTCCGAGCCATCAGCCCAGAGCCTGACGCGGGGCTCGAACTCACGGACCGTGAGATCGTGACCTGGCTGAAGTCGGACGCTTAACCGACTGCGCCACCCAGGCGCCCCACTGCCATTTTTCTTAAACGCGAATGATGTCAAGGTGCCATGTGCAATGCACCAAGGTGCCATATTTTGGAGTTGTCAGATGTGATCCAGCTCCTAAATGAAGAGAGTCACTTCAGTGATACTCTATCAATGATAGAGTAGCCACATTGGCAATCTATAAGGCATAAGGGGTCCTAGCAAAAAGACTGCTAAAACCTCCTAATGAAAACACATAATACCATCAATAAAGCAGTTTTTTTAACGGTTAAATATAATTCTAGTGAAAATTCTAAATCGAAGCCCCAGTTTACACGTAAGGTGCATGTGATACCACCATGATGCAATCTGCAAAATCCTGACTGTGGTAGGTTCTGTAGGACGTCAAGCTGTTTTCTTCAGTGAATACATTAAAAGAAGAAAAGGGGGGGGCGAAGATGGAAGAGGAAACTGTAGATTTAAGAAGACATTAGAAACATATCAAGCAATCAAAGTGCATGTCCTGATTGAGGCAAGCAAACTGTTATTAATTAGTCAATTAGACAAGTATGGAAACTTAAACATGGGCTGGATATTTGATTATATTGAGAACTTTCTGTGCGATACGATTTGAGAACTGAGACGTGAAAGACAAAACTGATTTGCTGTTACTCAAGATAAGGATAGCACCCGGGGTATGGAATCAGGAGTTGAGGGCCTGTGTTCCACTGCAACAGGTTTTAGACTCACTCTCTACCTCGTCTTAAATAACGGGCTTTCTGTTTCAGTCTCTATTTCCGATTCTGCATGTATCTTTACATATGATCGTTGTTAAATCGACTGTATTATTGTAACAGTCCTTTGCAAGGTGAATTTCTTTCTTTCTTTCTTTCTTTCTTTCTTTCTTTCTCTCTCTCTCTCTCTCTCTCTTTCTCTCTTTCTTTCTCCCTTTCTTTCCCTTCCTTTCTTCCTTTCTTTCTTTCTTTCTTTCTTTCTTTCTTTCTTTCTTTCTTTCTTTCTTTCTTTCTTTCTTTCTTTCTTTCTTTTCTTTCTTCTTTCAAGTTTATTTACTGTGAGAGGGGGTGGGGAGAGAGAATCCGAAGCAGGCTCCCTGCTGTCAGCACAGAGCCCAACCCAATTTGGGGCTTGATCTCACAAACTGTGCGAGACCGTGACCTGAGCCGAAACCAAGTGCCCAGCACTTAACTGACTGAGCCACCTAGGCGTCCCACAGGGGACTGTCTCAAAAGTAACAAAACCCTTTCACTTAGGAAAAGGCGGCACCTTTCTTTCTCTGACTCTGTCCCCCAGGTTAAGTTGTTTGCATTGTCTTTTACCTCCTCTTACAACTTGCTGTGGAAATCTAGATCAGCATCTTTATAGAGGAGAAAAATAAGTGAGAAAACACTCTCTTTCGGGGCACCATTTTAACTAAAATAAATACAGCATGGGTTGTTTTCAAATACTGTAGAAAGCGGTTAAGCGAGGATTCGCCGTGAACCAGAAGTGAGAATAACAGGGGAGATGAGCTTAATGATGTTAATGTATTCTCCCTGTCTGCTTGGGTTTCTATAAATAACACACACAGGCACAAGGCACATCCTTCATGATTAGCTTCTCCCTCTTGACTTCGTTCATCAATTGGTGCCATCAGGCTCTTTTGAAAGTCATTGCTCCTGATTAAGAGCGATGAGCTAGCTCTCTCTCAGGGGCTCACAGAGCTGGAACAAGGTGGGAGGGGCTGACTTTGCCAAGTTCCTGAGTGTCTGCAGAGCAGGTGGGGTGTCTCTTATGAGACAGAGGCCCAGAGTCCCCAGTGCATAATGGAGTCACAGCTGTCATTTGAGGCCTGGAATGGAGCTTCTGGAAAAGGAAGTTAGTCATCCTGAAGCCACTGGGGGTGTGTGTGTGCATGTGAGTGCACGCACATGCCTCTGGTCCCCTGGGGGTGTGTGTGTGCATGTGAGTGCACGCACATGCCTGTGCACAGACTCTGTGTGTGAGTAAGTGGCACTTGCTCACGTTCCTACGTCAGTTGACAATCTGCTACCCCGGGGTGCTGCTTGGCTTCCCACGTGCCTCCGGTGCGCGTGCAAACGTGCGTTCGAAAGCAGCCAGGGCCGTGCCAAGGGAGGCTGAGGGCTGGCGCTTAAAAGGCTCCAGTCAGAGTAGGGAGGTGAAGGAGGAGAAAGTCTGGTACGTGAAGTTGAGATTCGTGGGCTGTGTTATCCAGAGGACAGGTCAGGAGCGCTTCAACTGAATTGGGACTCGTCTTTGAAACGGGCCGAGAGCCATGCTATTCCCCACTGTGTTCCACATTCACGTGGAACCGACGATTCCAAGAAACAACAGCGCGGAAAACGAAATGAGAGCACGGGCAGCGACGTGTTACAAAAGAGAGGGCCCACCCTTCCTACTTTGCGGTGGTTCAGGGGGAAATGTAATCGTGCGTCGTCTGGCGTAGTTGCCCGGTAATATTTTTATACTAGAAGCCTTGGAGCATAACTTCCACTAGAAAACATCTGCTCTTTGACATAATTTCAATTCAGTGATACTTAACGTTTTAATTTTTCTAAGTTTATTTGTTTTGAGAGAGAGAGAGAGAGAGAGAGAGCGCGCGCGCGAGCACAAGCAGGGGAGGGGCAGAGAGGGAGAGAGAGGATCCCAAGCAGGCTCTGAGTTGAAGTCGGGGCTCGAACTCACAAACCGTGAGATCGTGACCTGGGCCAAAATCAAGAGTTGGACACTTTAAGTGACTGAATCACACAGGCGCTCCTCCTTATAGAATTTTTTGAAAGCTGTGTCTGGTCTGCATCCCACCTCCCATGGCGGGCATGGTCTCTGCATATGGAATTGAATTATTAATAAGAATTTCACACTTCTAATGAGCACCCGATGTCTCCTTTGGGTCAGTACATTTTTATCGTTTTTAAAAGAACGTTAATCACATTTGCCAAATTACTGTGCGGCTTGATATGCCGCTTAAGCCTTTGGAAGTAATATTTGGAACTAATATTTGCAATTAATTTTAGACTTACAGAGAAGCTGCGGGAAATCGTGTTCCCATATAGCTTTCACACAGCTTCCCCTCATGTTAACATCTTGCATACCTAGAGTACACTGATCAAAATCAGAAAATTACCTTTCAGACAATACTATTAACTAATTGACACGGCTTTTTCAAACCAACAAAACTGGAAATGATAAAAAAAAAAAAAGTATCTCAAATTTTTAAAAAATGATGTAAATAGCAGTAGATTGGTCCTAGCAGGTAAAATATAGTAAACCAGAAGGGAGACCATAAGAAATCATGCACACCCTATCATGGAAAAAGCAAGAGGTAAAAATACAGATAAGAGGGTAAGAGGTAAGCATTCCACGAGTGCATCTAAAAGACATTGCATTGGGGCCCCAAATATAGATGGAAAAGAGAAAAGGCAACATTTGCAGAAAGAGTAGCTGAGAATTTTCCAAATGTGTTGAAAGACAACAAAGCCTAAATATAACAAAAAGAAAATCCGTACCTCGTTAAATGTTATTGAATCGGCAAAACAAAACAACACAAAGACAAAGAGAATATGTTGACGACAGCCAGGGAAATAACCCCACCTTGAGGACTGGCTCAATGACTTCTCAATAGTGACTACATAAATTGGAAAACAAAAGAAGGCTCTCTTCAAAATGCCGAAACAAAGTAAGCAAAACCTGAAATCCTATGCAGAGAAAATAAACTGCATGAATGGAAGTCAGATGTGAACATTTACAGTAAATGGATTAAAAGGATTTGTCACTCGCAGATTCTCAGGAAATGAAATCCTAAAGGGTGCATCTCAAGCGGAAGAAAATGAATGCAGACTGCAGAGTTAAGGTCTGGAAAGCCAAAACATGGGGGAAAATGAAAATGAACATAAAATATAAACAATAACTTTTTTAGACTTTAGACAAATGTCTATTTATGTCTTCTGCCCATTTCTTAACTGGGTTATTTTTCGGGTTCGGGCTTTGTAAGTTCTGTATAAATTTTGGGTATTAACCCTTTATTGGATATGTCATTTGCAAATATCTTCTCCCGTTCTATAGGTTGCCTTTTAATTTTGATTACTTCCTTTGCTGTGCAGAAGCTTTTTATTTTGATGTAGTCCAAATAGTTCAGTTTTGCTTTTGTTTTCCTTGCCTCCAGAGACGTGTTGAGTAAGAAGTTGCTGCGGCCGGGGTCAAAGAGGTTTTTGCCTGCTTTCTCCTTTAGGGTTATGATGGCTTCCTGTCTTACATTTAGGTCTTTCACCCGTTTTGAGTTTATTTTTGTGTACGGTGTAAGAAAGGGTTCCAGGTTCATTTCTCTGCATGTCGCTGTCCAGTTTTCCCAGCACCGTTTGCTGAAGAGACTGTCTTTATTCCACTGGATATTCTTTCCTGCTTTGTCAAAGATTAGTTGGCCATACGTTTGTGGGTCCATTTCCAGGTTCTCTATTCTGTTCCATTGATCTGAGTGTCTGTTTTTGTGCCAGCACCATACCACGTGTTGTATGTAAGTGATGAATCACTAAATTCTACACCTGAAACTAATATAACACTGCATGTTAACCAGAACTTAAATAAACTCTTGGAAATAAAAATAGTAATACTAATGTCTAGTGGGGATCGCAAATCAAAAAGTACAATAGACTTACCTTCCAGAAAAAAATGACATATGGGTTGAGAGGTGAGAAATGGTATTTACCTTGTAATATCTGGCAGGATTGATAACTGTTTCGATTCTCTTCTGAGATGGGACTCCCCATTCCACTCCACAAGAAAACCAATCCCACGTTCATGAAAGAGTTGTATCTGGAAGGCTTTTGTAAAAGAATACAGAAGAAAGTCTTTGTGGCATTGAGATATAGTAGGATTTTTTTTAAAACAAGACACTGAAAGCTGTAATCATGAATGAAATATGATAAATTTAACTTTAGAACATCTTAGACTTATTATTCCCAAGATACAAGGAAAAGGCAAGCCACGGAGTGGGTGAAGCCACTTCCCACACAGATAGCTGAGGAAGGACAAGTATCTAGAATACTTAGAGAACTTCTAGAGACCAGTGAGGACAAGGCAGGCCACAAAAATAAATAAATAAATAAATAAATAAATAAATAAATAAATAAATAAATGTATGTATGTATGTGTGTATGTATGTGTGTATGTATGTATGTCAAAATCTTCAAGAGCCATTTGCATTAAGAAGAAACCTAAATGCCGAAACACAAATATATGAGAGATGCCCAATCTTATTTGTAGTCAGGAAGAAATCACAATGAAATTCACAAGTAAATCCATATACCTCTACTTTGGAGATTTGTTTGGCAGTGTTTACATATGTATGCTCTATTAGGCAACAAGTCTACTGTTGGATATATACCTCACCTATATACACTAGATGTTCATCAGAATACACGCACAAAATGTCTATAGCAGTCCCGTTTGAAATAGACAAAATATCCATCAATAGGAACATGGATCAATGAATTGTGATATATTTGTGAAATGAAATTTTTTACAACAATGAAAATAAATTAATGTTTTTTTTTCCCAGTGACACAAATGCATCTTATGTTCATAATGTTGGCCAAGGAAACAAAATATTCTATGAAAGAAATATAAGCAGAGGGTTCCATTTATGTAAATTTCCAAAGCAAACAAAACAGAAACGTGTTGTTTATGGATATAAACACCGGCAGTAAAAATATTTTCCAAAGGCCAGAAAGTAATTGGCATAAGTTCACAATTATGATTATCTCTTGGGGGATAGCGAGCAAGTTTAAGGCAGAGGTAGAGTACTTTTGACACCAATAATGCCTTTCTAGACTTGGGTAGTAGTTACATGATTTTTTTTGCTTTGCCATCATTTATTCAACTTACATACTCATTGTCTACAATTTTCAGTCTCTTTTCCCTTTTTCAAAAAAATGAGATAAAGAAAGTATTTTAACAATCTGAAATTAGATATAATATGATTCATAAATATTTGGGCCACAACCCAAGGAAGAAGATTCAGAGAGGAACAGGGTTGGCTATGTGTGAAATGTAGAAGTTTTGCCGAGAAAAACATAGATACAATTATATGAAATGTATTTTATGCTTTGTGAATAAATGAGTCAAGCATAAAAAATAAGTGAATTTTACTTTACCCAAAGTCATTCACAATTTTTTTTTTCCATAATGGAAATTTCATTGTCTAGTGGAGGGAATAACAGCACTGATTTTAAATCTTGAGAGCGGAGGGACTTAAAGCTCTCTACAGACTCTGTAGGAGTGAGTATGCAAGCAAGTTACTTAACTTACTGGAGACAGTTTTTTCCTTTCTGAAATTCAGATAACATAATTTATCTCAAGTGCAAGTTTTGCGGATTAAGAAAGTTCACATTTAAAGTGGTGGCTTTCGGTTGACATCTAATAATGATAACTATAACAGTGTGATAATATTTCTATTTCTAGTTGGTGGCAGATATGATAAAGAGCTGTCAGTCTTAGAAAAACTCTCCAAATAGGGGCGCCTGGGTGGCGCAGTCGGTTAAGCGTCCGACTTCAGCCAGGTCACGATCTCGCGCTCCGCGAGTTCGAGCCCCGCGTCAGGCTCTGGGCTGATGGCTCGGAGCCTGGAGCCTGTTTCCGATTCTGTGTCTCCCTCTCTCTCTGCCCCTCCCCCGTTCATGCTCTGTCTCTCTCTGTCCCAAAAATAAATAAACGTTAAAAAAAAAAAAAAAAAAAAAAGAAAAACTCTCCAAAGAAATCCTCACGGAAATGGAAATAATGGGGTAGGGGCGCCTACATTGCCGCATTGTAGGGAGAGTTCAGTGAGATCCAGGCTAGATGATACTTCAAAGTGATGTAACCAAACCCCAAATCTGGGCTGGTGTGCCCAATGCACAGCGAGCCAATCTTTGAGTCACCAGGTTTGAAGCAGGGAAAGCTTTTACAATCAGAAGGGCAGCCCAATAGAAAGCAGGGGATTGGCCCCCAAATGTGCCTTGCCCTGCTGAGCCTCAGAACAGTGTGTATATGATTAGCACAGTATGTGGGGGTTAGGGCAGGAACTGGATGAGTCTGGAAGCTTCCAGGGGGTCTTGCAACGTCTCGAGGTGATGCAACGTCCTTCGCCTCATGGAGCCGTCAGGGTCCTGTTTCCTTACATGTTAACTTCATGTCTGATACTGGTTCTGTGAAACAGACATATCAACGAGCATCCCACCCCTGGTCCCTGTAATTAAGTTCAGAAAAAAGCACAAAGGACAAGGTTGATCCCTTCTTGCAAGGCCGTGGAGGAATGTGCCTGGTAAAGTTTAAGTGAATAACAAAACACGTCCCCGGGCACATTGAGAAGAAGACTCTCATAAGGAACCTGCAAAAGTGTCAACAGTGAAGAGAAATCAGAAGTTAAAACAGAGAATCTTGGGGCCGGAAAGTGCTGGGCGGTGAGGCAACAGTTGCAGGAAAGAACGTGACCTCTGCCCGAGACGCCCACCAGCTCACAGTTGCCCTGCCAGGAGGGAGCGGGGTAAAACAATACCCTGGTCTCATTTTCCTCTCCTCTTTCGCTGTCCGACTTATTCTGAAGTCAACAGCGAGGGGAGTCTGTAGGAGCACAGAGTGGGGGAAAATGGAGAGTGACTGGAAAGCAGTCATAAACTCACCAGTATGGTAGGGTCTTGTCTGTTCAGGGCTTGCCATGTCATAAACACTCAAAAACAAAACAAAACAAAAGCCCAGTACCTTCTATTCTCTGATGACATCTGCCCTTTCCACTGTCATTGCGTATCGTCGTACAGAAGGAAAAAGACTGGTAAATTATGATCCTATGACGCTTTTCCCTTCCCCCGGTCTGTCTGGAGAATTTCCACTTTATTGGAGACTGTGTTGAAGTAATAACTTCCCTGCGAACTCTTTTGTTGTCATCGAGGCAGGATGAGGAGTACGTCTTCTATGGTCCCCTAGCACGCATCGAGTGGAACCCCTGGGCACAATGCGTGGTGATTACATTTTCAGTATATGCCTCCCCTGCGAATCTGTGACTTCTGAAGGTCAGGCGGGTCATCATCACTTTTTAGGGTAGAGAAAATCCCCTTGTCTGTCCAAGTGCCAGCACTCCGGAGGGCGGTAGACCTCTTCAACCACTAGCAGAGGCCCAGGACAGCGATTACGATGTCAGCGGTAGGCAAGGTGGGGGAGGCTTAGGGCAGGGTAGAGAAGGGTCACTGTCACTACCCACAGTGAGAAATACCAGCACTTTGTGTGCATGGCACGTGAGGGAGCGGGGAATGGCAATGAATGTACACTTTGGAAAACCTCTTCCTGCGTGACTGAAGTCTGTATCTCTAAGGGACAGTGTGGTCCATTTTCCAGGTTGGAATGGTTGCCGTAGTGATTAATGCACTATCGTTGTTCTTTATGGAATGAAGTCCCTGCTCTATGTAATTTCTTGGTACATCCTCCGTACTGGTGGTTTTTCCAAATGTAGAAAGGTATCTTGTTTTAAGTTTTTGGTACATCCCTGCTGCTTTCTCTTGTTCTGCAACACACAGTGTTTTTAACCCTTTAATTTAAACTTACAAAATTGACATGAATTTTCCCTTTACTCTCAAACTTCAGAGCTGGAAATAATTCAGTCATGACCCTCTCATTACTGAAACTTTGGCTGCTTCTATGCAGCTGTTTTTAAAGGACTTAGAGAAAGAAACACACTGAAAATGATGCTCGCCGTACAAAGATACAATTTATTGAAAAGAGAAAGTGCATCTTCCTTTTTTATAAATCTATGTATTTATTTTCATACATATAAAGTCTGTAAATGTACTCAAAATACATGCTAACATGTAAATGGTGGTTACTTTTATCCAGTTCCTATCATTTACACATTTTCTTTTACTTAACATATGTTTTGTAAGAAGAAAAAAACGCAATACAATTTCGCTGTTGACTGGTGATTGGCTTCTAATGTCTGTTATAGCATTTCTAGATATCTGAAGAGAGGGGTGCCTGGATGGCTCAGTCTTTTGAGTGTCCAGCTCTGGATTTCAGCTCAGGTAATGATCCCAGGGTCATGGGATCAAGCCCTGCAGCAGGCTCGGTACTGAGCGTGGAGCCTGCTTAAGGTTCTCTCTCTCCCCCATGCCCCTCTCCCCAGCTCACATGTTCTCTCTCTCTCTCTAAAAAAAAAAAAAAAAAAAAAAAAAAAAAGGGGGGGGAACCAAAATACCCCACCAGAAACTGATTGTCAACACAGGTCTAGAATGTTGAGGAAAAGTACCAATTGGTATTAAATGATCTTCCCTTAAGAATATAGGAAAGGTACATCAAGACCATCTTTGTTTAGGGGTTGGCACGAGTCAGAAAACTGAGGAAACCTCACTCCATCTTGAGGGAATCTATTTTTGGAGTTAGCCACAACACTGTTCCTCTTTCCCTTCCCTCGCGTGTGCCTTTTTCTCTCTTCATTCCTCATTCATTGTGCCACAGTCGAGAAACAAGACATAAAATAGTGTGCACAGAGGATTATAATTTCTCATGCTTTTCATTGGCTCAGCGTGTCAGAGAAACAAACTGGCGGGTTGAAGAAGGTCCCTCGGCCCCACCAAGCAGAATGGCCGCGTGTGAGAGGCTGTGAGCATCAGCTTGTCCCTTAGTTCTAGCATGCTGTGCATTCTGAACCAATCGATCCAGTGGTAGAGGATGTCGCTTCCATGTTGCTAATGTTAAACCTGAAGAAAGTCAGTCCTCCTTTAAGTATTAATTTTTAAAACACTCCACATATGTCTAAAAGATACTGCAGAACCATGGATAGGACTCATGATTCTGGAGATACAGATATTTTAGTTAGAATGATAAACTCTGACAGTCAGGATACAGTTTTAGAGAATGTGAAAGTTGAGTACTATTATGCTGAAATCAGCCTCTGTGGTTGGACTGGCTCAATGTCTCCCTTACTCTTTTCTTCCTATACTCGGTTGCTCTGAGCAAGTTACCTTACACACGGTGTCTCAGGTTCCTAATGGGTAAAATGTGGACAAGTACAGTACCTTCCTTTTACCCTTATAGTGATGGTTATGTAAGTTAATAAAGACCTCAGCATATGGTTAGCATGCAGTGGATTATTATTGTTATTGTCAACAGATGGCAAACAGACAACGTTCTGCAAGGAAAGATCCGTCTGAAATACAAATGGAACTAAATAATATAAAGGAAAATATTTAAAACCAAAAATGCAAGACCTTTCATCTAAACTTGATTTTGACTTCATAGAGAACCAAATTCAGCTAAAAGTGAATGAATGGGATGCAAGTCAAAACTGGAGATTTTTGCAGAATACAGAAAAAAAAGGGGGGGACAAAGAGAATCAATGACAGAAAAGAACACCAATAATAAATAGAGAACAGACATCCAACCTATAGAAAACTAGAGTTACTGAAGTGATTTTATATGGAAGGATAACAAAATTATTTTCTATTTTATATGGAAAGATAACAAAATTATTCAAAACTGAATTGAGGAAAAATTCTCGTGGGAAGAAAAATGCATGAAGAATGAAATAAATGACCAAACACTAGAAAAATTACTGAAACGGAGGCACATCTAGAATAAAGCACGTTAACCTTGACTTATAAAAGCTAAAAAGAATCATTCTCCATTCATCCAGACCATTGGAAACAGATTTAAAGTGACTTAGGCTTCTGCTCTGTAACACTACTTGTGAAAAATATGGAAACTGTATAAAGAGTTTTTTTGCAGGTGTACGTACTGGTGAAGGAATAACTTTAAATTCAGTCAAATTATCTTTCTATTTTATTTCTATTGCAAGAGCAATAGAAAACATTTACAAACATGTAAT
Organism: Lynx rufus; assembly: GCF_022079265.1. Lineage (NCBI taxonomy): Eukaryota > Metazoa > Chordata > Mammalia > Carnivora > Felidae > Lynx > Lynx rufus. Next base: position 4,441,941 of record NW_025814867.1, on the reverse strand, counting down.
ATTGCCTAAAATATTTTCCTAATTAATCATATTAAAATATTTTAATGCCAATGAGCTGAGAGATGAAAAAAATAAATTATGAGTAGCTGTGAAAGAAAAGGATTAGTGGGTAAGTGTCAAAACCACCTTTGAAAGATTCAGGTCCAGAAAACTGGTGCAAATATGATCGTTGCAATCAACCATTAATTATTGAGAGCTTTTTTATAGTAACTGTTGTTAAAAATATAGATGCAACAGGGAACGAAACCGAAAACAGTGTAAATATGAAACATGAATTGAATGTCATAAAATATTAAATAAAATAGCTAATATTTGAAAGTCCAGATTAACTCACAAAGATTTAGAGCAGTAGGAGAGGTATTTTAACATATGGATGACTAGTAAGGAAACTGTCTCTGTGATATTGCTAATTAAAGAACCATCAGGAAGATAAACAATTTCAAACAAATGTAACCACTAATAGAATTACAAATACAGTCAATTTCTTTCAAACCTTTAGAAAATAATTGTAAATAGGATAGAGGCCATATTAAAATAACAAAGCGGTAAACACTACAAAAACATAAATGCAAGAATTAAAAATTGGAATAATAAACAAAAATTATGAATTAGTACAATAAATATAAATGTCTTTAAATTTCCCACTGAATTAAAAAATAACTAAGATTTTAAAGGAGAAACAATTAAGTGCAATGTTGAATCTACATGGGATCATGGAAGTGGCATTAATAGAAAAACCAGTGAAATTCAAATAAGGTTTGATGTTTAGTTAAAAGACTTGTGCTGATGATTTTTTTTTTTTTTTTTTTTGGTTTTGATAGCTGTACTGTTCTATGTTCCATGGTTTTATAAGATATTAACACTAGAGGGAGCTGAATGAAGGAGACTCTGTGCTATTTTTGCAACCTTTCTATATGTCTAAAGTTATTTAAAAACAACAAAAAAAAGTTTAAAAAGTGAAATGAAACCCGAGGCTTTCAGTTTAACAACGGTTGTTGGGTCATAACCTTCAATCCAACTTGTTTAAATCATTTTTAAAAGAGGAAAAAAGTGAAAATTTATAAGAAATCTAAAAAAATAAGACGCATGACCAGCTTAGATGTTGGTTTCCACGAATATAAATTGTAATGGAAAAAATTATGGACTTAGAAATTTTACACTGAAAGAAATAGAAAAGAGCAAAGATTAAACAAAAACATTAAAAAGTACTGTAAATGACAAGAAATGCAAAGAATTACTAATCAAAAGGAAGGTGTTGATTAAAAAAGTCTTTAAGGTAGAATTTTTAAGGATGTGAGAGAGAGAGATTATCTAATCATAAGAAAAATTCACCAATTTTCAAAATTACAATTTTGAAATTATAATTTGGAGTCCATATGTACCTAACATTATAAAATCAAGATATGTAAAAATTAATAGAATTAATTGATAATTAAAATGATAAGAGCATTTGAGTGGCTATTATTAGAATTACAAACAGGAACCATACCTTCTAAAACAGTAGCTATGGTAAAAACAAAGTAATTCTCCACTAAAAGAGCCAGAATTCAGGGGATCCTTCAAGGGAACAAGATGACAGAAGTGAAGTAAAATGTATCTATTATAATACGTGTCATTGTAATGTAAGTAGCTTCATCTTTCTTATTAAACAATGTTTAATGTTTATTTATTTTTGTGAGCCAGCGAGCATGGGAGGGGCTAAAGAGAGAGAAAGACACAAAATCCAAAGCAGGCTCCAGGCCCTGAGCTGTCAGCACAGAGCCTGATGCGGGGCTCGAACCCACAAGCCATGAGATCATGACCTGAGCCAAAGTCGGACGTTTAGCCAGCTGAACCACCCAGGTGCCCTCATCGTTCTTACTAAACAGAAGACACTTTTAATGGGTCAAACACAAGACTGAATTATTTCCTGAGCATTATAAATAGGCCTAAGAGTGTAACAGTATGTAAAAAAAATTAAAGGAGAGGTATGTCACCAAATGTAAAAATAGCGTTATATTGTAATATTATTATCAGGTAGACTCCAAGGCAAAATGTTGTAATTCTGGGCTACTGACGTGTTTAATGACTTTGCATGAAATTATTTGCAGAAACGTAATCAAATTGGGAAATTTTAGCAGACCCTGTTGTGTTGACAGATGCTGCAAGAAAAGGTCCACAACATAGGGATCAAGAATATAAATTAATTACGACATATGTGTGTATGTATATACATATACACCTCCGTTCATGTGTGCCGAAGTCAGAATAATCTGCAGTCAGTGAAGTGGGCTTTTGTTAAAGACTAGGTAGCCTCAACGGGATAACTGAGCAGAAGTGAGCCGACTTGCCAATTTAGGCGGAGCGTTTTCTCATAGGACTGAGATAATAACCATAGATTTCAGCAATAGAGCAGATTCCAGAGCTGGTGATGCTTCATTAACGCCTCTTCAACTTTTGAGAGAGGTTACATCCGTACTGGGGCAAGGATCATTCCAAAAAAGCGCTTCATAACTGAATCAGTTTTGCCCTGCGTGGGATATTTGTCGATGTCTGGAGACATTTGGGGATTTCGCAACAGGATGAGGGGGTGATTGTTGCTGGCATCTGGTAAGTAGAGGCCGTAGGTACTGCTAAACATCCTACTATGCACAGGATAGCCCACCACGGCAAGGAATTATCAGCCCCAAATATCAATAGTATTCGATCTAAACCAATGTACTTAAAAGTCCTGGCACAGACTGGAATCTAATAGAGGCAAATGGAAAGAATTTTGTATAAGGTCGCGGTGCTGAGAGAGAGGTTTACTGTGCGTTTTCATTTACTTCAGGCACTTTTGAGAGAGCGGATATCAAGCAACCTCTTCATGAAAAATGAATTTCCTCTTTGAAGACTACTCAGTATATTCTATTTGCCTATTCTAGCCAAGTGTGAAAGAATTTAAGAGGGTTTTGATCAAAGAGTATGAACCTTCAAAATTGAATTTCAGTCAGGTGGAGAGGAAAGTCTTAACATCTACTAGAAGTTCCCACTTACAAATACACTTTTAGAAACCATTGGTTCATTTATCTATTCAGTATTTATGTTTCACATTTCTTCTGTGTGCACCGTCACATCTTTTGACGATAGAGATGATTAAGCTGAGACCTTTTCCCTCAGCTAAGTGAGAATTGGGAGAAATAAGGATGTAAATGTTGGCTGGGTCACTAGGCTAATATCGAAAACTTTTCAAACTCGCAATAAACCTCATTGATACGAAGCTGAATTGGACACACCAATAAGGACCCAACCAGCTTGGATAGCCACATATTAAGAATTTAAACATGGGAAAGAAAATCATGGAAATTAAGCATTTTCTTTAACATTATCTACCATAGAAAGTCTCTAATTTAAGCTTTGCAGTAGCTCAATGATATAGCTGTTGTTAATTCATTTACAAATGAGGCACCTGAGACTCCAGGGCTTTGCGTCACCTGTCTTTGTCCACAGAATTTGGGACCAAGCCTTAGTATTTCCTTTATAATCTCTTTTTGTCCCATGGGTTATTCAGAAGTTTTAAAATTCCAATGTTTCTTAACATTTCATCTGTTAGTTATCAACTTCTAATTCGATTCACTTACTGCCAGAAAATGTGATTTGTATGATATGTTCTTTAAAATGTGTTGTGGATTGGGACGCCTGGGTGACTCAGTCGGTTGAGTGTCCAACTCTTGATTTTGGCTCAGTCATGATGCCAGGGTCGTGGGATCGAGCCCCATGTTGGGCCTGACACTGAGCATAGAGATTGCTTGAAATTCTCTCTCTCCTTCTGCCCCTCTCCCCTGCTCATGCCCTCTTTCTCTCTCTGTCTTCTAAAATAAAAAAATAAAATATATTCCGGATTGATTTATGAACTAGCATATGACCAATTTTTATAAATATTACATGTATGCTTCAGAATAATCTGTAGACCTCATTGGTGGGTATATATGTCCGCTACGTGATTGGTTTTGTGTGTGTGTGTCTGTGTGTGTGTAATTCACCTATCAACAATTAAAAGTGTGGTGAAATCTACATGGTAGAGATATCTTTCTCTAGTTCAGTGATTTTTTTTCTTTATCTGTTATGAGGGATACTTCATACAAGTTTTTAGAATTGTGTGTGTTTAGTGAATTGAACATTTTAATCATCATAGAGTGTGGCAGCCATTAAAATGGTCCTCAGTTTTCTAGCTGCAGGGAGTATCATTGACCTATCACCCCAGCTGCTATATCCTGAAATTCAGCACGGTGTCCATATGGAAGTCTCTCATTTCATGGACTGCTCTCAGCCAAAGACTGAGCATAGCAGGGATACAGAAGCAGCTCTGTTCTTGGAAAACGTGGGGCTCCTAGAACAGGTGACTTTGGCTCAAGGACTCCCCATCAGATTTGCCATACTTTTCTGGGAAACAAACCAAACTCTAAGACTTTTCCTTCAGTTTTCTGCATTCTGAATGGAATATGCCTATATGTGGATTTTTTTTTTTTTTCATATTTTTCCTGCTTGGTGTTCTGTGAGTTTCCTGGATCTATGGGTTTGGTATCTGTCATTGATTTTGGAAAGTTGATGGACATTATTATTCGAGATCTATTTTCTCTGTTCTTTGTTTTCCTTCTGGTATTCTAATTATGCACACATTACACCTCTTGATATTGTCCTATCATGCGTGGATATTTTGGTTTGGATTTTTTGTTTGCTTGCTTGTTTCATTTTGTTTGTATTGCTGTTTACTTTTTTCTCTGTGCGTTCCAGTTTGGGAATTTTCTATTGATATTTCTTAAAGATCCTTGATTCTTGCCATGGTTGTATCCAGTCCACTGATGAGCCCATCAAAGGCATTCTTAGTTTCTGTTACAGTGTTTTTGCATCTTTAGCACTTCTTATGACTCTTTCTTAGAGTTTCCGTCTCTACCAAATTACCCATCTGTTCTTGCGTATTGTATCCTTATTCCATTAGGGTTCTTACCATGTTAATCACAGTGATTATAAATTTTCTACATGATAATGCCCAAATCTGTGTGATACCTGAGTCTGGTTCTGATACTTGTTTTATTTCTTCAGACTCTGCTTTTTTTTCTTGCCTCTTAACATTTTTTGTTGCTGCTGAAAGCTGAGCATGAGTAGGATCCTGGGATTTATAATAAGAAATACATATTTTGGTCTTCAACCTTGTTCCTGGCCAGAGCTGCCAAAACCGTTGTAATATCCCAAGCAATAAAGTTTCTAGGGGCATCTTTGGTTCTAATATTTGGTTTTTGAGCCCAGTTCCTGACACAGAGCTCCTAAATCTGCTGGAATTTCCTAAGTGATACAGGTCTTTTTCTAAAGAGGAAATTCTTTTTTTTTTTTAATTTTTTTTTCAACGTTTATTTATTTTTGGGACAGAGAGAGACAGAGCATGAACGGGGGAGGGGCAGAGAGAGAGGGAGACACAGAATCGGAAACAGGCTCCAGGCTCCGAGCCATCAGCCCAGAGCCTGACGCGGGGCTCGAACTCCCGGACCGCGAGATCGTGACCCGGCTGAAGTCGGACGCTTAACCGACTGCGCCACCCAGGCGCCCCCATAAAGAGGAAATTCTTACTGGACTCTTGGACAGCTTCGGAATGGGAGGTGAATATGAGGCTTGGAACTCCTAGCCCCAGGGTCTCCATTCTTAAGCTGAGGAGAGGGGCTGGAGATTGGGTTAACAATTAATCATATGTATGTGATGAAACCTTTATGAGAGTCCCTGAACTATGAGTCTTGGAGAGCTTCTGGGTTGATGGACACATTGACATACTGCAAGGCAGCATGCCCACAGAAGGCATGGAAGTTTTGCACCCCTTTCTGTAGGTATGCCTTACTTACGCATCTGGCTGTTCCTGAATTATATCTTTTTTTTTTTTTTTTTTTTTTTTTTCAACGTTTATTTATTTTTGGGACAGAGAGAGGCAGAGCATGAACGGGGGAGGGGCAGAGAGAGAGGGAGACACAGAATCGGAAACAGGCTCCAGGCTCCGAGCCATCAGCCCAGAGCCTGACGCGGGGCTCGAACTCACAGACCGCGAGATCGTGACCTGGCTGAAGTCGGACGCTTAACCGACTGCGCCACCCAGGCGCCCCCTGAATTATATCTTTTTACAATAAGCCAATAAAACCGTTTCTCTGAGTTCTGTGAGCCATTCTAGCAAATGATCAAACCCAAGTAGAGGGTCAAGGGAACCCTGATTTATAACTAATCAGTTGGAAGCCCACAGGTGACAACCTGGGACTTATTATTAGCATCTGAAGTGGGGACAGTGTCGCAGAGCTGAGTCCAAACGCTATGGAATCTGACACGAATTCCAGCTAGAGTGTGTCAGAACTGAATTGAATTGCAAGGCTCCTGGCTGGTGTTAGAGAGTCAGTCACTATGGAAACAAAAACAAAAACAAAAACAAACAAATAAAACAAACCCACATTTGGTGGCCAGAAGTACTGAGAGTAGAGTAGAAGAAGAGGTGAGGTTTGTTTTTTCCTTTCGAGGCAGTATTGGGTAACAGGAAGGGAGGAACATAGATTGTATGCTAATCTAGCTAGGGATTGGCTGTGTTTAACTGAAGCCGGAAGCTTCAGTTTCCTTTAGTCTTTTTGTTTTGTTTTGTTTTGTTTTGTTTCCTTTCCTTTCGTTTTGTTTTGTTTTCCTGCCATTATCTTTGGGTTTCCCTAACAACTCCTTGGATGATTCTGTGATTTTAAGCTGTTAATCACTGTTATCTTACTCAATCCCTTTGATGTGTTGGTAAGGTATAGGGAGGGGAAGCATTCTATAATCTTACAGTTAAAACTCAGTCTTTTTTTGTGGGTCTGTGTCCCAGGACTGTGACCTTCATAAGTGTGTCTGAGCTTTTTTAGGTAAGAAAAGAAGGCTCCTGGGCCCTAGAGTTGGATAATAGCTCTTTCCCCAGGTCACTTAAGGATGTGGTAAAGTCTCATGGAGAATGCTCTCCACAGGATTTCAAATGGTAACTTTTCTCCTTCCTCTGCCAGAAACACCAGGAGATTTTTCTCCGATCTTTGTAACGAGAACTTGGTGTCGCTCCTGAAAGAAAATGTGGGGTCTCCCTTAAGACTAGGTACCCCGGAGATTGCACTTTTAAGCTCCTCTGCATTCAACCCCCAGCAATTTGTCTCAGAATGACTATATAAGCTTTCCTACCAGTTTATAGCTCCAGAGATCTCTGATCTATGTGAGCTGAAATTTGGCCGGGAGTCTCCATTTCAGCTGAGGCTTTCTGGGTTTGCCTGTCTTTCCAGATTTCAGGGTGGTGCTTTGTCCTGTGACTTTGATTCTCTGACGGATCTGAGGACAGTTGTTTATTTTCAGTTTGTTGAACTTTTTTCTTGTTCAAGGGATAAGAGCAGTCCTTTCTAAGCTCTCACACGTTAGATCTGAAACCTGAAGCTGCCTCTTTCATTTGAAATGTTTGGTTTTTTTTTTTTACTTGAGAAGAACTAAAAAAAGCATATGTATATTCACTCTTGGCTTCCTCATTGGTTTGGTTCAAATCATATTATTTTGATTGATACAATTAATAAATTGCAGTCTTTGTTAAAATGTGAACTTTTGTCTTTTGTATCAATGCAATAGGAACTGTTTTAAATATATATATTTATATATATATTATAATATATATAATTCTAGAGAAAGAACATTACAGCAGTACTTTGAAAGGAAAATGAAAGAAAAAAATAAAGCACGGAGCAGTGTTTTTTTTTTTTTTTTAATTTTTTTTTCAACGTTTATTTATTTTTGGGACAGAGAGAGACAGAGCATGAACGGGGGAGGGGCAGAGAGAGAGGGAGACACAGAATCGGAAACAGGCTCCAGGCTCTGAGCCATCAGCCCAGAGCCTGACGCGGGGCTCGAACTCACGGACCGCGAGATCGTGACCTGGCTGAAGTCGGACGCTTAACCGACTGCGCCACCCAGGCGCCCCAACGGAGCAGTGTTTTAATAACAGGAAAGAGGTTTGATTATCCAGGGAATTCGTTAGTTGTAGTTGAGTACAGCAGAGACAATTTTAGAAGCATCATTTGTTCACTCTTTGAGTCAAGTAATGTGTGATGGAACACTTACTTTCTTTGTGGCAGATGAGTGTTCTGAAATACCTTAAGAAGTACATCCATCTTGATGTTCAGAATGTTCCCTGAGCATAATTTATGAGCTTGGAAAATGTTGGATAAGTTGCTATTTTTGCAGCATTTTTTTTGTGCTTTCTATTTTAGTGTATTTCCAATCATATATCATAAAATGTTAAGCCTGGAAAGAATCTCACGGCTCAATTTCCCGAACCTCACCATCGTGTAGGGACCAATGGAAGCTACCTGATTGCCGCTGCTTCCCAAACAGAGTAGGGATGGGAACCCAGGTTTCTTCTCCCAGCTGGACGGTACTGGCCCTCCATGCAAAAAGATCTTGGGGGCTCACCGAGAACCTTTCTTTCGTATCACGAGCCAGTAATCATAGAGTTTTCCTGTGAAACAAAACCAGAAAGAGGTGGTGAGATGTCTCAGTTTTATGCTTGCTTGTTTGTTTATTTTGTCTTTTGTAAATTTGGTCAAAATTCAGTTTTTTTTTTTTTTAATGGGTTTTCAATGGTTGAAACAGTCAAGAACACTCTCTGACTATTGGGATAAAACTCTTTAGACAGAACTTTACAAAGGGCAAATAAATATTTTGTTCAGGGTTCATGCATTTTAATAAGCGTCTTTCAAATAACAAATACTAATTACTGAACCTAGTCTAGCATATTTTTAATTCAACAAAGAGGAGAAAAAATTACGTAGATTAAGCAAAAATTGACTTAAATGGAGCCCATCGGGAACTGAACCACCGAAGTTAACTACGTATATACTGCTTCACAATTGGGCTATTTATGGGCTAGTTGGTTGCCTCAAACTTTATAAAACTTAAATAATAGAGCATGTATTCATAATGGGCTTATCTTATTTATCATTAAATTGAAGCTGGATTTTATTTAAGTGCATTATGTCACGGCAAGTAACGTAGGGCATTCTTTTAGAGCTCCTGGGTTTCTAGGTTATCTGGAGTCGGGACATAGGCCAGGGCCAAGGGCATGAAGGTTAAAAAGCATAATGATTAAAGGATGACAATTTCAGAAACTGAGGGAGAAGAAGGAGGAGCAAGGTAGCAATATTCAAATGTAATTCCTTTGGGATCCCAGGGGAGCTGTATAACATTGTCAACACAACCTGGTTCCAATGAAGAAGGGCCAGTTCACTATGAATCAGGGTAGGAGGGAAAGTAGGACTTGTCAATAGAGAAGGTACGTGGGGCTTTGAATATATGTCTCACGTAATTGCCCACCTGCTTTCACTTTCACCAGACTCCTAATTATTTCCTGGGTATAGAGCCATTGTACTGCCCATATAATTTTTACACATTATTCACCCACCCATGAATTGACTTAATTGCTGATTCTGAAATTCTGTCTTTAGAGATTCATTTATTTGGCTTTATGCAAATCCCACGATCAGTTATTCATACATGAGTGTGAATAATTATAGCATCTTGATTAAGACTGATTAAACTTTCCATTCGTCAAAGAGAAATGCAGATACCCTGGATATTTTACTTCACCTTCCAAATATTAACTCTAGAAAGCTAACTAATTCAATGACGTTTTTCTCAGAGCCCAACAGCTAGATTGTTGGTAAGTTTAGGGAGAGAACAAAGAAAATAAAGGCTCTGTTGGCTAGGAAGATCTATTTGTTTGTTAGATAATTTAGTGAATCCTCAACATTTTTATTGTGTTTGTTCGCAAGATTTTAAAGCAGTATAGTTACCCACAGAAATATTCCATAATTCCAGGTTTTGTTAACTGTAAGCTCTTAAGAGAACTTTAATGGGTGGGTTCCGTTTGCAAAGTACGTGTAGGTCCCAAGTATCTGCACCTTTCTTATTTGCTCCCTCTCATCTATTAGGTAGCCTTCTCCTCAGGTATCTTTTAAGACTCTTGATTTACACGGTCACAGGGTTGATTGAGTGTTGGATTGAACTAGAGTCGTGGTTTTACCGTGAGAGTAAGATGGAGAGAAATGGATCAAGGGACTTGGGGGGCATATATTGTCAGTGAGGTTAAACCAGAAAAGCAGAACTAGTATGATGCATATCATCATATGTACATATGATATAATACATCACACATATTTGTGACATGATACGCATGTGTGTATGTGCATGTAAATCATGTATATTAAATAAGTCTATGTAATATAATTATATATAATATATTTTATTATATACATATATAAAATGAAGGATGGAGATATAGATATAGATATAGATATAGATATATAGATATAGATATATGACAAGGAATCAGCTTATGTGATAGTGAGGTCTGGCTAAGCAAGTTCAAAATCCACAGGGCAGGCAGTCTGGAAGGGAAGATTCTGGGCAGGCTGGACTCCCTGACACAAGCTGAAGCTGTTGTCCATAGACAAAAAGGTGATTCCAAATAGGCATGGTCCATAGCCGCTATCCATGGCAGGAATTCTTTCTATACCTTGGAGAAGTATCAGTCTGGCTCTGAAGGCCTTCTGGTTGCTTCAGCCAGGCCCACTCATATTATCCAGGATACTGTACCTTAGTTAGGGATGTTAATTACATATGCACGATTTTCCACAGCAACACCTCGCTTAGTGTTTGATCAAATAACTGGCGACCATAGCCCAGCCAAATTGATGTATCACAAAAGTCATCACGGCGTGTAGAAGGGAGAGGCCATGGTGATGGACCATAGGAACCTACATGGGTGAACCCTCAAGACATGACAGTTTTCTTTCCAACACCTTCAACTCTTCTTCTGGACTTTTTCCCTGCTGACATTTTATTATTATTAAATCTCTTAATTAAAACTACACATCTCTCTTGCTTCACACTCGAACACTGTAGGTGTTAAAGGTGCCAACCCCATGGGGTTGGAAATCTGCATATAACTTCTGACTCCTCAAAAACTTAACTACTAATATAGCCTACTCTTGACCAGAAGCCTTACTGATAACTAAACAGGTGATTAACACATATTTTATATGTTATATGTATTATATACTGTATTCTTACAAGTAAGCTATAGAAAAGAAAATGTTACTAAGAAAATCATAAGGAAGGGAAAATATGTTTATAGTATTCTATTTATCAAAAAAAATCCACATATAAGTTGACCTGTGTCATTCAAGCCCATGTTGTTCAGGGGTCAACTGTACTCTTATATTCTTCCTAATTTTTCCCTTTATTTCACATGAAATCCTCTATTTTTGTAATGTTTATTTATTCTAGACAGAGACAGAGCATGAGTCAGGAAGGGGCAGAGAGAGAGGGAGACACAGAATCTGAAGCAGGCTCCAGGCTCTGAGCTGTCAGCACAGAGTCTGACATGGGGCTTGAACCCACAAAACGTGAGATCATGACTTGAGCCGAAGTCGGACGCTTAACCGACTGAGCCACCCAGGCACCCCATCACATGAAATCCTCTTTGTTAAATTACCTACCTAATATTAAATACTATACGAGCCAGTGTAGCCTTTGAAATACTCTCCCTCATCATCACAGACGCTGTCTTGCCTTAACACAACTGATTATCAACTCCTGTCACCAGAAAACAAACACATAACATCACTTGGCCAATTCAGTGACCCGAGAGTCATTGTAACATCTCGTTTCTCCCTGACACCCCTCCTCGCATTTAATCAATCATCAAATTCTCTTGAACTTACTCATGTCCCTGTTTTTATTTCCCTATTGTTTATTCATCAGTAAATCATGCTGTGAAAAAACAAATTAAGATTTTAATCCTCAAAACAATTTATGCATTATATAGAGAACAAAAAAGACAGATGTGCAATTCAAAAAGTATAATAATGGAAGAAATAGAACAAAGGATTTATCTAAGTGCTAAAGTAGAGTGATTGCATCAACATCAAAGTACCCTAGAAGGAAAGCATATAAAAACATATCCATACATCATCTTGTAAATAACTCCATAATACAGGTTTTCTGCCACCATTATTTGAAATTGTTAAATACGAGCACTTTTCAGTACATGGCATCCTTTATGTGAACTTGTTGAAAATATGCTTTCGTATTTTTGATAATGGCGAAAATATCATAGATAAACATAGGTCAAACCCTTGAATTCAGCAGTTTACTTGCCCTTAGAACTTGCTGTTGATCAGCTTTTATGTACTGTTTAGATTTACTTTCTAAAAATGTTTTTAATGACAAATGGTTGGTCATATGAAAACCTCAAATTTCTGCCCATATTTCCTCATAGAACATTTGTTCTTAAATATGTGCTCTATAAAAGATCCCCTCTAAGTTAATGATGGATGGAAGGAAATAATAACTACTCAAGGCTAGGAAATGCATAAGAGAGGAGGTATTTAACATTTGTGAAACATGTTTTATGTACCAAGACTCAGGTTATGTAGACAATGGCATTTAATTTTTACAAGGTCTTGGGGCGCCTGGGTGGCTCACTCAGTTAAGTGTCTGACTTTGGCTCAGGTCATGATCTTGCAGTTTGTGGGTTCAAGCCCCATTTCAGGCTCTGAGCCTGCTTTGGATTCTGTGTCTCCCTCCCTCTCTGCCCCACCCCCGCTCACTCTCCTCTCTCTCTCTCTCTTTCTCTCAATAATAAGTAAACACTAAAAAATTGAATTTTTACAAAGCCTTGTGAAATAGACATGCCCAATTTACAAGTGAAGAAAATGAGTCATGAGAATTGGATTAGTTGGTTCTATGCCCGTTGTCTCAGTTACTGTTGCAGATTATGAAACTACTCCGAACTTTGAACAAGGATAACTTTATATGATCTCCCTCTGGACGAGCACGGCATGATCACAGAGAAAAGAAAAAGAGTAGATTGAGTAACAGATCCACTTGACCTGGAGAGTTTATACACAGGTGGTAGAACAAGGAAGGTGGGGAGAAACGTGAGAATGGAAACCCTGTTTGGATTTCCTCAAGGTTAGAGGAGATCGTGGGAAGCTAGCAAGCATGGTGGTTACGGGATGACAGCTGTGTTTTCGAAGGATAACACCAAAGGCAATATTTGTGGAAGCCTGGAAGAGCAAAATGAGCGGGAAGAGAAACATGTAGGGAGTTGTTGCCCAACCTGAAGGAAGAGGGAGGCACAACAGAGATGTTTGCGTTAGTAACTGTTGAAAATGACATGGAAGTACAAACTACACAAAAAAGTGAGGACTCTGATTTAATCCAAACATAAGGTGGTGTCACGTGTTAGTTAAGCGGTGGATTTCTAGGTTACAAGGCAAGTATAAGGGAAAACTGAGACCCTGATACCCGGATGGGTTCTCATGTGCATGTGGTTGCCCGACCATATCGCCTGAAGACACTAGAGGTTGATGAAGAATATTTCATGGTAAGCTCATCTTCTGATCTTCGAGATTGACACCCGTCTTCGTGCAGTGAGACCATCTTTCTTTCTGAGCTTTTGGCGCATGATTCACCTAAAGGGTTAATGTATAAACCTCATTTGGGGATGTAGACTGATGGAAGTGATCCCATCCCAAGCCCAAGATTTTCCAACTTTAGTAATGTAAGACTCCTAACGTCTATGGATGTCTGTTCTATTGCTCTTTTGATTGCGTGGACAATTTTATGTTTCAGCCCTTCTTGCCTTTCTGTGGGATCTTGTGAAAGTTCTGGCCAGTGAGTTAAGGGCAGATGTGGGGTAGTGTTACTTGTGGCATGGATTATTTAGTTGCCGGTGAAAGATTCACCAGTGCTTTTTTTCCTCCTATCACAGTGATTAACAACATTCATCAGTAAATTATTAGCAAAGTTACCAGTAAATTATTAATTAATTAACTATTATCAACTATTATTAATTTAGTATCAGTAAATTATTAGCAACATAGAATTTCCTTTAGCTTGGGTCCCTGAATAAGAATATCCTGGACTTGAGCCCCTGACCAGCCCACGGTGAATTTCTAGCAGAAGCAAGAAATAAAACCTGGTGTTGGAAGGCTCCAAGATTTTGAGTCTCTGTTAACTGTTGCGTAATCTAGCCTCTTCTGATTGACTCCCTGTATATCAATTCTGACATTGATAGAGCAATACATAAAGCAAGAGATTAATAACCTGTATCAAGATTCCTAGACTTTCATAAAATGGACATTTTATGAGAATAGGCATTTCTGGATAATTCCAGGTACAGACTAAGGTTTCCTCCCACTTCATAAGGGAGCAGTACTCTAAATGTGTCATTAGAAATGTTAATTGTCTATATGGTATGTCTATAGAACCTGTCAATTCACATATCCACTGGATTCTGACCCCTTTTCCAAAAGCTCTCACGTTTCTCGAAGTAAGTGTGTGTGTGTGTGTGTGTGTGTGTGTGTGTGTGTGTGTGTGTGTGTTTAAATTCGACATTGTTCTAGTGGAGATATAGAGGAAGAAATGGATGAAAAAGTTCTTTCAGAGATAAAGTCAACATGTATTGGCAGAAGGAATGTAAATGAGTAAATAATGGATGATAAAGTATATGAGACTTAAACAAAGGCATAGCTAACAACATGAACTATACCAGTAGATGAATACATTTTGAGAAGAAAGATGTGATGTTATTTTACTTGGATATAATAATATATAACGCTTATTGAGTGTGCCGGTTCTGAATGTTTTACATGTATGAACTCACATAATTGTTCCAACACAACGATGTGGGTATTTGTATTAGCCGCAACTCATATGTGAGAAAACTATGGTAAAAAGAGATCATATTCTAGTATGAATCCAGGTTTATACAGTGGTGCTGGGAAGCATATACAAAGAAATCAATCCGCTGACTTAGGCACCTTTGCTATTTTCCTAGTTATTTGCCTTCCTGTAGCATCTGAAGGATCATAGTATTACGATTCAGAAATTTGGGTTCCATACTGGAATCTCAGTTTACTCAACTGAGAAATAGGGTAAGATCCTTCTCCTCCCTACTTCCTTGGGGCTGTTAACAAAGCCCAATAAATTGGGCCCAGTTGACAAAATGAAAAGTGAAGCACAAAGAATGATAACAAGAATCAAGATGATATCTGCACACAATGCAGTTGTGCACAATTCCCAGGACCAGAGAAAGGGGTGAGAGTGGGGGAGTGATTCAGCTGGAGGGAGAAAGAGAATCAATAAAGGTTAATAAGTTAAAAGATAAATTGCAGCCATTTCTGCCTGGTCTTGGCTGGCAGAATGTTACCAACTGCAGAAAAGTCGAAGAAAGTGGCGAAGGAAAGGGTACCAGGCATGTGGACGGTTAAGAGGGGACCGGCATCCCTGGATCAGAATTTTTATAAGAAGATAGCATGGGTTGGGAATTCGTGCTTACAAGATAGTCTGAGCAAGTGGAGTGGCTGTAAGAGATTTAGGGTCATGTCACGGGTAGCCGGGGACAAGAAACATGAGCCGTTCCAAAGGAAAACCCAAAGCAAGTGTCTGTCTCCCAAATGCTAAGGAGACAGCTGCCACTGACACAGCCAATGCCAGGCAACTGGAGTTCCCCAGAGAATTTGTGTTGACTTTGAAAATTGTGCCAAAAGGAAAAAAAAAAAAGGGCTCTTCTAGGAATTACATTGTGGATTCAAGAAGCTAGATCCCATTCCGTCTCTATTCACTCCCTTGTAGAACTAGGTTGTCAATATAAGGGAAAAAATGATAACCTGAAAAAAAAAACCCAAAAAACCTTGAGACATGTAAACAATCCCAGTGAAATTGGCTACCTGACTCACTTTGAATGAGTGAATGTAAGCATGAAATGAAATCTAGGATCCTGGCTGATGGAGGGCAGGCTTAACCAAATACTCTGTGCTTTTCATTTAGAAAATGAGAAGAGATTTATTTTGTAGAGGGAAGAAATCAAACTGTTGTGGATTTTTTTTACCGGTGGTTGGCAGCATAACAGTGTTCAAAATATGGAGGATGAAGACCTTTATACATCTTCTGTAGGACTGGATTGAAAGTTTTGGAATACAGAGGTATGTCTATATTCAGTGAAGAACAAAGAGAGACCACAAGTCTCTGAATCAGCTGAAGGAACACAGAGTGAGGGAGTAGATGGAAACAACTGAACCAATATTATTCAATATAATTTATCCAAGATGTTCAGGGGAGGCGGGTAGGGTATTTCGAGTAGGGTGTTAGGTATGCGAATAACTGGGTATTTCAGAAAGACTGAGAATTTACAGCAACAACAAAAAGACATTCAGATGGCGTTCAGATGGTGATAGAGAAGACAACAGAGAAAAACAGGCATCTGGGAAATACACGAGAAACTCCGCTTGGAACCACTTGGGAAGCGTTGATGGCCTCTTCTCAGGAGAGCAGAGTTAACCTCAACTGTCTTGCGGGACTCACGGCTTAAAGAGAGCTTCATGCTCTAGTCTGCAGGGGACAACACATTTCCATGAAGCATCTGATTGTTTATTTGGAAAAATGGGTAGAGTCCATTTTGGATACCATTCACAGAGGCACGCCATTTCAGAATACTTTGTGAAATGTACTTGTGAAATACTTGTTCAGAGTGTGAACAAAGTTCTTCGGGAGGTCTGCGGGGAGAAACCTCAAGTCTGCTTGCCATTCGTGAAGAGGGGGTGAATGGCAGAGCTGGGCTTTGACGGGGGACAAGGCTGTTTGCCATGGAGGGCACAGCATGAGAAAATTTGAGAAAGCCGAGAAGGTTTTGTGTCCATTGTCATCTTTTCACGTTTAGTAGACCACGTACAGTTAGTTGTCTCTTATTGGGGCGGAAAAAGGCTACCATTTCCAAAGAATGAGGGGAATGTGAAAGAGTAAGCATACCGCAAAGGTCTTGTGAATGAAAACTACGTCCAAGAGAAAACAACAATAGCTTCTGAATATTCTGTTCCCTAGAGCGTGGGCCTGGGTTTGAATCCTGGGCTCTTCGGTTTATTAGCCATGTGATCTCTCATAAATAAAGTAAATAAATTACTTTCTTGTTAATTTACTTTACGTGAGCTGAGGTTTTATGTCCAATAAGTTGGAATTAAAGATACATATGTCATTGTGATAGAGAATAAATTGTGATGCAGAATAAATGAGATAATATACATAAGAACTTAGTATAGCTTCTAGCAAATGCAAAGTGATCAGTCGTAGGAGCTGGTAACTCTCCAGTGAATTGATCAGTTGGAGTAAAGAGATATCTCAGGCTCATATTCTATTTTTCTTGCCCCAGTTCCAGAATTGGTCATTTCTCTAATATCTGTCTTTCTATGCATACACATATATCTAAATATGAGCAGTCTAAGAGTACCCAGTGTTTAATTAATTACTTCTAATTAACTTGGTGGCCGAAGTTAATTACACAGAAGTAGGTAATAAATATAATAGAGGAGACTCCACAGAAATAAACACATGGGTTACTTAAAACTGAGTAAAGAAATAAAGGACTAAATTATACAAGGATAGAAAGGTAAAATCTATACTGTCATCATCCCAAATGTTACAGTTTTTCATCTGAAAAGGCCCGTGACTCTAGAGACAAATAAATAGAATTACTCTAGATCTTGGCAAAATTTATCAAGATAAAATGGCAACCCCCAAATTGATTGCATTTATATAATCCAGCAGCAAGTATTTTGAGAATATAATGTTTTAAATGACAGCCTTTACTGAAACATCCAGGAAAGAAAATACTAAAGAATAAATTTAACAAGTGCAAGATCTTTATAGAGGTTGTACAATTATGTTAAAAGAAATGTTAAATAAATGGAGAGATAAGTTATGTAAGTGGATAAAATATGAATTATATAAGCATGTCCATTATCCTTGAATTAAATATATAAATAGATGCTATCCAACTTGAATCCCGACAGGAATTTTTGTGGTTTGGGGTTCTTACCACTATAGGATCAGAAATACCTTATTTTAAGATTAGGGAAAGCAAGTTGTTAATTAACTGAGGGTTTGTATT
Source organism: Lynx rufus (assembly GCF_022079265.1). Classification (NCBI taxonomy): domain Eukaryota; kingdom Metazoa; phylum Chordata; class Mammalia; order Carnivora; family Felidae; genus Lynx; species Lynx rufus. The sequence goes on along the minus strand of NW_025814867.1, from coordinate 4,423,952 downwards.
GATTTGTTGGCATTTGGTGGGGGAGGGTCAGGGAGTGATTTGATAGACCTATCGATATACAACAAGTATTACCTTGAACTGTATGAAATTGCCATTTTTGGTTTTTAACAAGGTCTCCTTTTGGCAATTTTGTATGCTTTCCATCTAATACATAGTTTGTTAAAGTTTACTGGGGATCAACAAAATATATGCTTTTAAAAGTCAATAATGGCTCCACAAAGTAGGTATAGAGGGATCTTATCTCAGTACAATAAAGGCAATCTAAGAAAAGCCCACAACTTACTTTATAATCAATGGGGACAAAGTGTAAGCTTCCACTCTAAGGTCTGATACAGGCATGGATACTCACCCCACCACTTCTTTGCAAAATATTGCTGGCAGGCCGAGCCAGAGCACTTAAACAAGAAAACGAAATAAAATGCATCCAAATCAGAAAGGAAGCAAAATTATCTGGTTGCAGAAAGTATGATCATATATGTGGAAAACCCTAAAGACTCAACAAAAATCTGTTAGAACTAATAAATTCGGTAACATTGCAGGATACAAAGTCAAGACATAAGTCAATTATGTTTCCTTAAACAGACAATGAGCTATCCAAAAAATGGAATTGAGAAAGCAATCCCATTCAAAACAGCGACAGAATAATGAAATACTTCGGAACAAACTTAACCAAAGAGATGTAAGGCTTGCACTGTAAAGATTATAAAACATTGACGAAGGAAACCAGAGAAGACACAGGTGAACGGAAAGACATCCTGTGTTCATGGATTGGCAGGATTAATATTGTTAGCATGTCCATACTACTCAAAGTAATGAAAAGATTCAGTGTAATCCTTATCAAAAGCCCGAGTAGTCAAAGTGACCTTAAACAAGAAGAACAAAGCTGGAGGTTATCACGCTTCCTGATTTCAAACTAATACAATTCTACAGCAATCCAAACAGCCTAGTGCTGGTATACAAACAGACATATAAGCCAGTGGAACAGAACAGAGAGCCCAGCAATCAATCCACACATATCCAGTTAACTGATCTTAAGCAAAGCTGCCAAAAAACACAAAATGGAGAAATGGTGTTAAAACTGGATATCCACACGCAGAAGAATAAAATTGGACCCTATCTCACACCACATACAAAAATCAATTCAAAACGGATTAAAGACTTAAATGAAGGACCCAAAGCCATAAAACTACCGGAAGAAGGTAGGCAAAACATTTCTTGACGTTGATCTGGGCAATTATTTTTTGCTTATGATACCAAATCACAGGCAACCAAAGCAAAAGTGAACGAATCGGACTGTATCCAACTAAAAAGCTTCGACACAGCAAAGGAAACAATCAATAGAGTGAAAAGGCAATCTCTGGAATGGGAGAAAATATTTTCAAACCATATATATGATAAGGGGTTAGTATCCAAAATATATAAGGACTCATTCAACTCAATAGCAAAAAACCAAATAACCTAATTTTAAAAAATGGACAAAGAATCCGGATAGACATTTCTCTAATGGAAACATACAAATGAACAACAGCTCTATTAAAAGATGCTCAGCTTCACTTTATTAAGGAAATGCAAATCAGAACCACAAGGAGGCATCACTTCCCACCTGTTAGAATAGCTGTTATCCAAAAAACAAAACGTAACAAGTATTGGCGAAGATGTGGAGAAAAGGGAAGACTTGTCCACTGTTGGTGGGACGTAAATTGGTACTGCCACTGTGAAAAATAGCATGGCTATTCAAAAAATTAAGAATAGAATTACTTTATAGTCCTGCAATCCTTCATCGGGTTATATACCCAAAGAAAATGAAATGAAGATCTTGAAGAGATGTCTGCACCTCCCAAGGTCATTGCAACATTATTCATGATAGCTAAGATATGAAACAACCTAAGTGTCGGACAACATGTGAATAGATAAAGAAAATGTGAATATATGTGTGTGTGTGTGTGTGTGTGTGTGTGTATATATGATCGAAGATATTTATGCAATATATATGTATTTATATATGTAATATATATGTATATAATCTACGATATTTACGTAATTTCAACATATTAAAACAATATACTAGAATATTATTCTTCAGTAGAATATTATTCAGTCTCAAAAGAGGGAAATACTGTCATTTGTGACAACATGGGTGAATCTGGAGGACATTATGCTGAATGAAATAAATCGGTTGCAGAAAGACAAATAATGTGTGATCTCACTTACATGTGGAATCTAAAATAGTTGAACTCAAAGAAGCAGGGAGTAGAATGGCAGCTGCCCTGTGGTAGGGGAAGGAGAAAATGGGGGAGATGGTTTTTCAAGGTGCGTGTGGTTTCCCTTATGCCAGATAAAGTCGTTCTGCGGATCTAATGTACCAATGTGACTATAATTAGCAACACATTAAGGTGTACTTGAACTTTGCTGAGAGGGTAGATCTTTGGTGTTCTCACCACACACGTTAGTTAGACATGTTAGACACGTTAGAGAACACGTTAGTGGACATGTTAGCTTGGTTGTAGCGATTATTTCACAACGTTTGTGTGGCTCATCAAATTGTCCCCCTTAATATATAGTTTTTAATTGTCAAATATTCTTCCATAATAAAAAAAAATTGTTTTTGTGTTCTATGAATGTGAAGCCATGCAAAACGACAAAATCGGGTAAAACGTGGAAACTTTTAAGTGATTAAAACCTCCTCCACCCAGCGATACCCATTTCTCTTCCCAACTCTTTTCTTCCCCTGTTAACTTTCTGTAATTTCTCTTAGAAATGAGAAACAAATATGGAGTACTAAACAGCGTCCCCTGGTGGCCGCCTACATTGCACAACAAACCAGTCGTCAGTGGGCGTCTTCTCTTTTAAGTGGGGGAGAATACACGCAAGAACTTCATCCATTACTTTTGAGCATACAGCCTATTTTTTTTCGTCATTTCCTGTAAGTTTATGACATGAAGATGTGTACATTTATGTAAGAACGATTCCCAAATGTCCATCTAATATACATATCAAAGTCCATTTGTAAAAAACCTGATTATGCGCTGAGATTTCTGGAGAAATTATTAACAACGTTTAAATTATTCCCTTCGTATATTGTCTCCTAAGAAATGTTGTAATTATTAAGAAGAAACTACAGTAAATTTGAGACCTCCTCCAACAAGTTATTTTACTAATATATCTTTTTTTTTTTTTTTCTGGGGGAAAAATGTAGCTATGGTATGAGAGTTTATTTTTCAAAAATCTCAAGATAGGGCACCTGGGCGGCTCAGCCGGTTGAGCGACTGATCTTGGCTCCGGTCGTGATCTCACAGTTCGTGAGTTTGAGCCCCGAGTCTGTGCTGACAGCTCAGAGCCTGGAGCCTGCTTCTGATTCTGTGTGTATCTCTCTCTCTCTGCCCCTTGCCTGCTCATGCTCTCTCCCTCTTCCTCACTCTCTCTCAAAAATAAATAGACATTTTAAAAAATTAAAAATTTCTAGACATGTCATAGACCTTCCCCAATTCCCTTTCTTCCCACTCCATTTTACCTCTCCTAAACTGAGGCAGTTGCTTAATCCTGTTTTTAATTTTTTTCCACTATCCTGTCTATGCAGTTCAGGCATACATCCATTCATGGTTTCTTATGCCTTAATCTAGAAGTATTATCTTTTAAAATGGCTTTAGTTAGACATATTTATTCATCCTTCCCCCCCCCCAAGATGCAGCAATGAAATTTGCCTATGATATAAATAAGACAAAAAGTCTTGTCTTTTTACATTCATTTTAAGCACAGAACTTCAAGCAGTTTGTGTGATTTACAAACTTTGGATCAGCCTCAGTGAGTTTTCTATCTTGTGGTTCAGATCTAAGAGCCATTACATCAACCACTAGGTTGAGTCTCCTGGATTCCTGAAATATGAAGCCATAGACATTTCTTAAGGAAAGAATATGTTCATTGCATGGTTTGTGCAATAAATATTGTTGGAGAATATTGAACATAACCAAAATTTAACCCACGAAATTCAGGACAAAGCAATATTGTGGAAAGATCTCTGGGATAGCTTTAAAAAAAACACATTCCTCAAAAAGTGTATTGACTTCCTAGCAAGGTGATTTGGAAACACTTCATTTCTCTGCATTTTGGTTTCACCATCAGGAAATGGAGATAGTAATATCCACTTTGCTTTTCGTAAGATTATTGTGCAGCTCATAATTTTTTTTGTTTAATAGAAATGCTTTATTTTTTATTTTATTTTTTTTAAAGTTTTTTTTTCAATATATGAAGTTTATTGTCAAATTGGTTTCCATACAACACCCAGTGCTCATCCCAACAGGTGCCCTCCTCAATACCTATCACCCACTCATCCCTCCTCCCACCCCCCCATCAATCCTCAGTTCTCAGTTTTTAAGAGTCTCTTGTGCTTTGGCTCTCTCCCACTCTAACCTTTTTTTTTTTTCCTCCTTCCCCTCCCCCATGGGCTTCTGTTAAGTTTCTCGGATCCACATATGAGTGAAACCATATGGTATCTGTCTTTCTCTGTATGGCTTATTTCACTGAGCATAACACTCTCCAGTTCCATCCACGTTGCTACAAAGGGCCATATTTCATTCTTTCTCATTGCCACGTAGTACTCCATTGTGTATATAAACCACAATTTCTTTATCCATTCATCAGTTGATGGACATTTAGGCTCTTTCCATCATTTGGCTATTGTTGAGAGTGCTGCTACAAACATTGGGGTACAAGTGTCCCTGTGCATCAGCACTCCTGTATCCCTTGGGTAAATTCCTAGCAGTGCTATTGCTGGGTCATAGGGTAGGTCTATTTTTAATTTTTTGAGGAACCTCCACACCATTTTCCAGAGCGGCCGCGCCAATTTGCATTCCCACCAACAGTGCAAGAGGGTTCCCGTTTCTCCACATCCTCGCCAGCATCTATAGTCTCCTGATATGTTCATTTCAGCCACTCTGACTGGTATGAGGTGATATCTCAGTGTGGTTATGATTTGTATTTCCCTGATGAGGAGTGACGTTGAGCATCTTTTCATGTGCCTGTTGGCCATCCGGATGTCTTCTTTAGAGAAGTGTCTATTCATGTTTTCTGCCCATTTCTTCACTGGGTTATTTGTTTTTCGGGTGTGGAGTTTGGTGTGCAGCTCATAATTTTTAAAGTCATGGGGTGCCTGGGTGGCTCAGTCAGTTGAGCGTCTGACTCTTGGTTTCAGCTCAGGTCATGATCTCATGGTTTGTGGCTTGGAGCCCCACCTCAAGCTCTGTGCTGACAGTGTGGAGGCTGCTTGGGTTCTCTCTCTCTCTTCCTCTCTGTCTGCCCCACTTCCCCTCTCAAAATAAATAAACTTAAAAAAAATTAGAGCTATCATCATATAAATACAACAGTACTACGTGGATTTAAAAACGGAACACTTCAAAGGCAGGGAGCCAATTTCAGAAGTTAATTGGGCTTTGTTTGGCAGGGGCATAGTCCTCTATGTATTTACTAGGATAATTAATTAAAAAAAATTTTTTTAACATTTATTCATTTTTGAGACAGAGAGAGAGAGAGAGAGACAGAGCATGAGTGGGGGAGGGGCAGAGAGAGAGGGAGACACAGAAGCCGAAGCAGGCTCCAGGCTCTGAGCCATCAGCACAGAGCCCGATGCGGGGCTCGAACTCCCGGATCGCGAGATCGTGACCTGAGCTGAAGTCGGACGCCCAACCGACTGAGCCACCCAGGCACCCCATAGGATAATTAATTTTTTAAATGTTAGGATTTGTAAGAGTTGGACCAACTGTAAACTTAAAAACAGAAGATAAGGTAGAAGTGCTCAACTCTGAGTATGTTTCTGTTCACATGGAAATGAAATATGAGCAAGAAAATAGAGGGCAGTTTGGTGTTAACTGAACAATAAAGAGAATATTCTGAAACAGTTGCTTTCCGAATAGATGACAGAAAATGAGGAGAGGATCAAGTGTGATTTAAAATACTTGGGAGTGGCACAATAAAGCTTGCTAGAAAGAGGCCAGACCTACGTTAGAGAACGAGTCTTACACTGAATGCAATAGAAGAATTTGCCTGTATGTCACTTGAGTGAAATTAGAATTTGCTTTCCATTTAGAGAATGAGGTTTTATTAATGATGTTCTAAAAGCAGGAACACCTCTAAACTCAGAAAAGAGAATAGAAACTGGCAGTGCTCTAATGTAATTACACACAACTTTGTGTTCACATGGCTTGTCCGATTAGCAATCTCGTTTCTAGAAACTGATGTTAGTGGATGCTGTTGGATTCCATATACCAGCTTATTGTATTCGTCTTCCAGTTACTCTGGGTTGTAGCTTCTAAAGGCTCACAGCTACTCCTTTCTCTAATCTCAAAATTGCCTTCTGTCATATAGAAGCTCCCAGTCCAAAGACCCTGCCTCACCTTGGCCAATGACTTGCTTGTGTGGGTGTTTAAACAAAGACTGGCGCCCTTGCTTCTGAGTGGGGTCATTTCTGTGGTACAATTCATGTTCCAGAACTCCTTCCCTACCGCGCCTTAGCTGCTTTCTTCACGTTCTTTCTCCCGAGTAGACTTCTCACTAGAACACTTGAATGAGAGTTCCTGCTCTCAGGTCTTGTTCCTGAGGAGTCTGACCTAAGATAACCGTATCAAGGGTGACCATGTGCTATGTAGCATCCTAAACTTTCCTACCATCAGGTTGAGGAGTGTCTGGCTTCAACCCACTTTGGTAAAATTTTCCGTCATAGAGGCAAATATCCATTAAAAACCGATGGATATTTGCTGAGGAATTTCCTACTACACTGCAAGTCTCACATAATTAAACAAAACCTTTTGCAAAGCTGCCTTTCAAGAGATAAATGACGTCACTTTTTTATGGATGGTAACTTTTCTAGAAAAAAAGAACATTATCCTGAACAATACATTGAGTACCATGTCATCACCAAAGATGTATTTAATGCGTGTTTTGTACTATGGTTTTATCATGACGTTTATAATATATCTAAGTATTTTCCAAATTGAAAAAGCATGACTTGTCCTCTTTTTATACTCGCTCATAAAGAATAAGATATAATAAATCCTTAGCAGTAACATTTTCCACACCATTTTTCTTAAATGGTAGGATGACTTTGTGATTGGTGACTAGTGGTATAAAATTTGTGTTTCAGGCACATCTCTTCCTTTAACTTTCTAAATTGCTACCGTTAAAAGTCACTTCAACGTTTCAGGGTCTCAAGTTCCTTATTGAACAACACTTCTTGGTTTCCATTTTGCATCATATTGTATGTTTATATTAGTTATGTATTAATTATTCCATACATTTTCATCAAACACACACACGATTTTTAAAAAACAAATAGTGGGGTGCCTGTGTGGCTCAGTTGGTTCATCCTCTGACTCTTGATTTCAGCTCAGGTCATGATCTCATGGTCATGGCATGGGGCCCCACGTTGGACTCCACGCTGGGTGTGGCGCCTGCTTAGTATTCTCTTTCTGTCTGTCTGTCTATCTGTCTCTCTCTCTCTGTCTCTCTTTCCCTCTCTCCCTCTCCCCTTCGTCCACTCACACATGCTCCCTCTCTCTTAAAAAACAAAAGCGAGAACAAAACAAAAACAAATAATGACATATAACGAAATCAATATTTCTCCTTCTCTTTGCCTTGCCCTTTCTCTTCTGACCAGTAGTATCATTCCTAACGGACCACCGTTTTTAAAAATCGTAGCTTATCATTCAGCAAATTATCTCAACACATTTATATAATATAGTCTTTTTTCCCCATAATTCTGCTTCCAGAAATCAGCTTCCAGAAATTACATGTACGAAAGTGTAGCAAAGTTTGGTCATGGGATAATAATGGTTATGTGATAACAATTATTAACACTAGGCTACAGGCATCTTATATCCTTGTCTTCTTATGTGGGTTACTGGTACTATTGTACTTCCCACCCCCCCCCCCCATAGCTACTTGGAATCCCATCCACTAAATAGATAGTCCTCTAATATCCTGGGAGACACCTTCTTGGGGCCCCAGGCTCACCGCTTCAATATTAGTCTACTTTTCTTTGGCTTGTGGTACGACGGTCATTCTGAGGCTTCCCTTCATTGTTTTTCTGATCGAATCTAACCCGAAACTCCATATCTTTATTTTTTTTCTTTTGCTGTGTTTTACCTGTGTACCTTATTAAGCAACTTCCCAAGAAAATGTCTGCTATCTTCCTGTTTCATTGAGAATTCATCTATATTTGGGGATAAAATATTTTCTGCCAGAATTGTGAATGGCATTGTCAGTCTGTGTGTAATGCCTCCAATAAGTTGAGCCCTTGGTGCAGTTTGTTGATAACATTTTCTCTTGTCTAAATATTTAAACTAATTTTTATTGTCTTCATGTTCTGAAGTATTGAAATAATGCACCAAAGTATTGGTATAATTTTCAACTATTGTGCTTGTCACTCAGTGGACCCCCTTCAACCAGGAGATACGTGTGTCCTTCAGATATGGAGAATTATCCTTCTTTAAAAGTTTAAAATTTTCTTTAATGTTTTCTCTGTCTTTCCTTGGAATGCCTGTTTATTGGGTAATGGACCTTCCGGACTGGCCCAGACTCACATGTTGCAGCTGGATTAGTTCTCATCTTTGAGGGATGTGTTTGACTTAGACTTCCCTCAGCCCAATTTGATTTTCAACAGTGATGTTTTTAATTTTCTTTCTCTTTTTTTGAGTTTATTTATTTTTGAGAGAGAAAGAGTGGGGGATGGTCAGAGAGAGAATCCCAAGTAATCCCAGGCACAGAGCCTGACACGGGGCTCAAACTCACGAACGTGAGGCCATGACCTGAATCAAAATCAAGAGTTAGATGCTCAACCGACTGAGCCAACCAGGTGCCCCAACATTTACATTTTTGATTTTGAAAAGTTCTTTCTTTTTCCTTTTTCATGGCATCATTTTGTGTGTGTGTGTGTGTGAATTCAAACAAATATCTTCTTATAGTAAATAGGTTTTTATAACCGTTGTTTTCTATTCCCTAAATTATCTCCTCATTCAGGCTTATGTTTTCTGTTTGTTTATCTGGTGCTGTTCACATAGTCAGTGATTTTAACTGTTGGCTAAGCTTTGAGAGTAAGGAAATCAGCTGAGTTCAGGGCTCTGTGTACATGGACGGGAGCTTTGTTTGACTGGACACTTTAGCCATGGTCAATTATGTTGAGGCTCCTAACTTTCTGAATTTTGAAGTCTTTTCTCTGAGGCCATTCATTTCCTCTAGAAACAAATGCTTTGCTCTTTTCTCCTATGATTTTGGGTGTAGATACCTGCTTGCTGGGAATTCTGCCTCTGTGGAGGAGATAATGTTGGCCTATGATTTCATCTTTGGTTTTTCAAAGACCCTCTCTGATTGCAGGTCCCCTTTCCACTTCTAACCACTGTCAAAATAAGCGTTTCCAAGTGTCAAGCCTCTCTGGGAGTCTGGGGGTCATGGATCCTCTGGCCCTCCCGCTCCGTGCTTGCTCTAGCCTCTGGGTCTCCTGCTCTGGTCCCTGCACTTGGTACCTTTTTCCTTCTTGCATAAGTTTGATGGTCCCTCTTGCCTGCTAATGTCTGTTCTCCCAGGCTTAAGCACTTAAAGTTTATCATTTTAATTTCATTTTTGCAAGTTCTCAGCTCTGTGAAAGAACAGCAAGTATTATCCATTCGTTATCTTGAACGCAATAAGACATTTTCTAAGATCCTTTCAAACTCAGAAGAACAAAACAGAAAGTTTAACTCTATAAACACCATCGATACTCAAGGCCTTCATAGGTCTAGGTACTAAATTTAAATTATATTTTGATGCTTCTGAGAACCTGGTGTTTTAGAAGGGACATGAGAGCCAAATAGGACAGTGTTTGGATTGCACTCTTCCAGTCACCTGTTTGAACTTAAAGGAAATATATAGTCTCCTTGATTATACTGACCTTGTAATGCTTTTTTGAGGAGATTGAGGAATCGAACACCTGAAACCGTGCCCACAACGTAGTAGGTACCCCATAAATTCTCGTTCCCTTGCTTAATCTCTTAATGTTTTATTTTTATTCTCCAAAGTACACAGTTTTTCTTATGACCCTTTCTATCCACCCCGGAGGAATTGCATATGGTAAAGTCCACCTTCCCCTTAGGTGCTTCCGTGAATATCTTTTCACACAACGGGCAGCAATTAGGATGCGTCTATTTGCTTTTCTAGGTAACAAACCACCCCCAAATTCAGCAGATTAAACAACTATTTATTTAGCTCAGAGATCTGTGAATTGACAAATCGGGCTGGGCTCTGTGGGTTGGTTCTGTGGACTTGAGCCAGCCTTCTCAGATCTCAGTGGGACTTGCTGACCTTAGTTGCTGGTTTGACTGGGAAGTGGCGAGTCCCCCGCATGTCTACTAGGATGGTTCGTTCCTTCGCCGTGAGGTATCTCATCTTCCACAAATTTTACAGGGATGATCCCGTGATGGCCCATTCCATGCATCAGGGCAGAAGGGGGCAAACACCAGACTCAGGTTGCATAATGTGGCTTTTACTACATTCTTTTGGCGAACGTAAGTCACAGGGCCATCTTGCACGGACAAGAATACAGTCCTTCTTTCATTTCCATCTGGAGGAGAAGCTGTGAAGAACTGTGGCCTTTTAACAGTCTGTGTCAGAGTCAAGGTGTTTATTATGATGGTCTCTTGAGGATGTGCCCAGGTAACAATGCGATGAAACCAGGTACCTGAGGGATACCTGGTTGAGAACCAGGGCAAGGTTTTTACTTGGCAGAATCCCTGATTTCCCCCCCCCCCCCCATCGCTTTGCGTGACAGGGATGGGGAAAGCATGACCTGATAGCTAGTTCCTCAAGGTAAGGATGGTTTTTCGACTTGTAAATGGTTGCAAAAGTATCAAAAGAAGAATATTTTATGACATGTGAAAAACCTATGACGTTCACATGTTAGTGTTCATGAATAAAGTGCTATTGTCAAACGGCCACACCTATACATTTACGCATCATCTACGACTGCTTCGAGGCTGACATTGGCAGATTTGATGAGTCGCACAAGGGACTGTATGCGGCCCACCAAGTCCAAAATCGTTGCTCTCTGATCCTTTACGGGGCAGTTTTGCCAACCACCTGATTTATCACATATGCCAAGTATTTCCAGATAAGTGTGCCATCCATGCAAAGCCACAGGGAAAAAATAAACTCACCAAATAACTACAAGAAATGAAATTTAACACAGGAAAGCCAGTACTTACAACGTGTCCTCTGAAACATTAAAATCTAATACCCCTAATTATCTAACAATAATCTTGGTAAAGGAAATTGGTTTCCTGGGGTTTCTTTTTTATTAGGCATAAATAGGAAGAACTAACAGATTGATCATGTAATTCAAAATACACAGCAGGAACGGTTGATTTTGTTTTTCTCGTGTCGATCAGAATACATGGCTTCCTAAAGCCATGTTTAGTCTTTTTCAAAATGGAAGGCCCCAAATGCCTTGAGTTTCTAACCAAACTTCAGTTGGATATTGTTTCCAAATCCTGGGGAGTGGCAGTGGAAGGAAATTGGGAAGATGACAGAAGGGACAGGGGGGCAGCACAGAAAATGAGAAGTTGACAGCGAGTAATAAAACTTGACTTTTTCCCCATGAATTAAAAACGAGAGCAGAATTCACAAGAAGCAATAATCCCGAGAGCTTAAACGGCTTCAAGCTAGGTCCTCCAGCTCCCGAAAATTAAAAGCATGGCATTTTTAGAACTCTACATATTTTTTTCCTTTTCCTTTTCTGCCTTGTAGCCTTTAAACGCCTCTGTCGTTTCCTTTCATCTATTTTTCAGTAAGCGAATTCTTGATTATTTTTTAAAAAAGCATATTCTATGTAGAAAAAATTGGAACATGCAGAAAAAATTGGAAGTAAATTTTTTTATTAAAAATTATTTTTTTATTTTTTTTTACGTTTATTTATTTTTTGAGAGACATAGAGAGACAGAGCACAAGTTGGGGAGGGGCAGAGAGAGAAGGAGACACAGAATCCGAAGCAGGCTCCAGGCTCCGAGCTGTCAGCACAGAGCCCGACTCGGGGCTCAAACCCACAAACCGTGAGATCATGACCTGAGCCGAAGTCGGATGCCCAACCCACTGAGCCACCCAGGCACCCCTGGAAGTAAATTTTTTCATCCTCATTACACAGAGGTACAATATCAATGATTTTGTCTTCTTTTGTTGTCTGCTTTTTAACGGTGAATATTTGCATTTCCCAATATTAGACAAATCTTCATGTCTGCCTCAAGTTCCATCAAGTTGCCATGTTTTAGAAATACTTTCTTTGTCCTTTTTTTTTCTTGTTAAATTTTCAATATCATAATAGCTTTGAGAATTTGACATCGTTGTTTTCTTCTGAATTTTTTTTATTCTTTAGGAAAGATGCGAGATTATCAAGTCAGCATGGATGTATATTTGAAGGGGCAGGGTTTATGTTGCCAGATAACTTTCTAAAATTTATTTCTTTTTTTTTTTTTTTTAAGTTTTTTTTTTCAACGTTTATTTATTTTTGGGACAGAGAGAGACAGAGCATGAACGGGGGAGGGGCAGAGTGAGAGGGAGACACAGAATCGGAAACAGGCTCCAGGCTCTGAGCCATCAGCCCAGAGCCTGACGCGGGACTCGAACTCACGGACCGCGAGATCGTGACCTGGCTGAAGTCGGACGCTTAACCGACTGCGCCACCCAGGCGCCCCTAAAATTTATTTCTAAATAAGGACTAAGATACCTCTTCGTGGAACAAAATGACTCTGAAGATGATTGGATCCCCTACATTCCATTTTAATTTTGTAACGCACAGTTGGGTAGACTGGACAGAGCTTGGTAGGCGCGGCCTTTCTTAGCAAGACCTAATGAGATGAACGGAGAGGGGGCTGAATATTATGTAGCTGCAGAACAGCAGATTCTCATGAGTGAAGAAATTGAGCTCCACTTCCGTTATTCCCGGTCTGTGGCAGTCTCAGTGTAAATCGTGATGTGATGTTGACCAGAGCTAACCAAAGCTACATGAGTCCTTTAGTTTGTATTCTATCAGAATTCCCAAATGCTTGGTCGGTGATTTATGGTCGTTGAAAACAAGACCCCAAACAAGCAACCAAACAAAAACCAACGTTCCAAAGCGTTCCAGTCCTTCTCGGCTGTGGGCTCTCTGGGTGATACAGGGACAGTCGTTTAATCTCTTAGTTCTTTAATTTTCTCTTCATTTCTTCTTACGAAGAAATTATTAGACTTGGTAAATTTCAAGACCCTTCAAACTATTTTTTTATTTTTATTTTTTCTTATTTTTATTTTTAAGCAGTAGGGTCCAAGTCTGGCGTGGAGCCCAGCGCGGAGCTTGAACTCACGACCCTGAGATCAAGACCCGAGGTGAGATCAAGAGTCAGACATTTAACTGACTGAGCCCCCCAGGTACCCCCTCACACTATGCTTTAAAAGGTACTATTCTTGGGGCACCTGGGTGGCTCAGTCGGTTAAGCGTCCGACTTCTGCTCAGGTCATGATCTCGCAGTCTGTGAGTTCAAGCCCCGCGTCGGACTCTGTGCTGAAAGCTCAGAGCCTGGAGCCTGCTTTGGATTCTGTGTCTCCCTCTCTCTCTCTGCCCCTCCCCTGCTCATGCTCTGTCTCTCTCTGTCTCAAAAATAAATGTAAAAAAACATTAAAAATTTTAAATAAAAAAGGTACTATTCTTATTACATATTTAAAGTGTATAATATTAGTATTTTCTCTCCCAGAAAGCTCTTGAAATTCATCTGCACTCTTACTTGGATTCAGATTTGGCTGTAAGGGCGGCCACAATGAAAACCTAAAAAAGTTTCCTGATGGCCTTCTATCCTCCTTTTTAAGTCTCTTCTCCAGCAAGGGATGCCTACTAGCCCTACATTTGCGTAACTGGGGGACACCACTGGAACGATTCTTCATGGGCCCATGATTGTGGGTTTCACAGTAACTTTCAGATCATATTTGTATTAGAAGCAGTTGTCAGTATCACTCCCTAGAAAAGAAGAAAAATACTATCTTGAACTCAGTTTTAACAGAAGATCATAGTAATATTGTTGACATTTAAATAGAACTACAAAAAGAGTAATAATGGAATGTAAATATATGGAACACTGAGCTAATATAGACATTGAGGTTAATAATAAGTATTTTTTGCAGCAGTGTAAAAGGAAATAATTATAGATTGCCTTATTATGTAAGATGGAACACATATGTTTTCAGAAGAGATAGCTAATTTTCTTTTACTATGCTCTAAATGAGCCACATAACGTAAGCATTATTTTCACCACCGATTAAACGAAAAAATACCTCGTATCTCTATAGAGTTCAAGAGCACAGTGTTAAAATGTACTCCATTGAACATGTTCTGAGGCTTCTTTTTAGGGTCACAGTTTAGTTTTTTCGCCGAAATGAAATAAATTGCAACAACAAAAAAATCTTATTTGCCTTGGTCTGGTAGAACCAAGAAATGCCATTAACTTGAACTTAACTGGTCCAATCTCCACTTTGCGAGCTTCCTCATCGACAGGCCTGACAGGGCATCACGTGTGAATTGTTAGCAATGGACTCGTTTTGGGGCACAGGATTTGTTATGCACATCTAGAAAGGGCCCTGTGCATGATCAGTTTCCAAAAAGCATCCTGTAATTCAGTGTAAGAAACTCTGATTTTGGCTTGTCACAAATCAAGTGTATCACAACATTTACAATATCTGATGCAGCAGAATTTCTTTCCGCTGACAATTTCAGCATAATTAGAAAACATGCAAAACACTCTTCTGAAAATGTACGGCCCAATAGCCCCCAGTTCCCCTTTAAAACTCCAACCTAGGGGCATCTGAGTGGCTCATCGGTTGAGCGTCCGACTTCGGCTCAGGTCATGATCTCACTGTTCGTGGGTTTGAGCCCCATGTCAGGCTCTGTGCTGACTGCTCGGAGCCTGGAGCCTGCTTCGGATTCTGTGTCTCCCTCTCTCTCTGCCCCTCCCCTGCTCACGCTCTGTCTCTCAAAAATAAACATTAAAAAAATTAAAACAAAACTCCAACCTGAATGTTATCCTCATCACTCCAAGGATCTTGGAGACCCAGAGAGGCACCAAGACACTACTGTCCTCTGAAATTTTGGGGAATAAGTCTGCAAACCATTCATGAGGTCCCTGTCGGTCACAGGGCTAGGGCTGAGCACTAGGTGGCGAAAGCAAGCCCTCCGAAACTCTCCCCTTCCACGTCCCCAACTTGAGCATTTCATACTCCACCAACACCAAACGCCTTCTAGCTCCTTGCTTCCTGCCTCTGTGCCCTCTCACTCGCTGCTGCCTTTGCCTGAGACTTGTCCCCCACCTCTGGCTGCTTGCCATTTCTCCTTTCATTCCCGTCAGCCTGCGGGTCTCCCATCCACCCTTCAAAATCCAAGTTTCTGGAAGTCCTCTCTGACCAATGCTGACACAGCATTAACACTCCTTCCTCGCCTGGCCCCTCTGTGCCTTGTCACATTTTGCACGTACTTTGCGTCACGTCTGCTTGCGTCACCTCTGTTCCCCTGCAGACTTTTGGCCCTATTCTGCATCGTGTGATTTGTAGGGCAAGACAACCTCTTAGGTAATTTTATGAAAATACATGTGCCGCATCTAGTATCGTGGGTTCCGTTCCGTGCAATGTGTCTTCATTAAAAGCAGTCGCCCCCACCTTATTGCCTCTTAGTGATTATAAATAGAGAAGCTATCAAGCCATTTCCCCCTAGTGTTACTGTTTCAGCAGGCCACAGAGAAACTCTCGGAGACCTCTCCTGACCCGGAAGAAAAGCCAGATATCCACTGTGAACACTAATGGCTTCAGCGAAGGTGTCGTGGGTTCTTCTCTTACAGAGGATTGTGCTTCGATATAGGGGTGATTAATTTTCACAACCCCTGCTGGACTAAATGAAGGGACAAAAGCTCAGTTAGCCCACTCGTTCAGAAGTATAAAAGAATTTTGTCTCTTCAGTATTTTGCCAGAACGAGTCATGATTAGGAAAGGGCATGGAAGAAGGTCTAGCTAGAACAAGGCTGAAAAAGCAAAAGAGAGACCAACAGTGAAGGAAAAGAGCGTATTTCGGAGGGGGTAGGCAGGGGCAGAGGGCATATATGGTTATCCTCAAAAGCCAGCAAACGAAACGAACACACCTCAGTGGCTTCCGTTATTTCTACGCAGAAGGATTTGGGTGGACCGGAGGAAAAAATCTGGCTGGAAGAAAGGTCTTCAAGTTTCACTTCCTTGAGATTAGTAACTAACAATTGTCCGTGTAAAAGAGGACCAGGGTCTGTCTTTGCCACAGATACGTGCGTGCGCGCACACACACACACACACACACACGCACACAGTAGGTCCGTTATCTCCAGACAGCACTGCCCACAGAATACCCTATCGCAGGGGATTTGCTTCTGTGCATCTCACAGTCCCGGGGCACCCGGGGTTTCCTCTCCAAGTTCTCACTGTTTTGGAGAAACAGATCGTGGGTCTGGAAGGGCTTCGATTCCCCACACCGGATGCTTTCCCACAGAGGTAACTGAGAATCGGGGTGAACGGAGGCTGGCCTGATTTCTGGGAGCCCGGATCTGGCAGACCAAAGTCAGGGAGATGGATCCAAAAGCAGACAGGAGGCACCTTGAGTTCGTGTTAGCGAAGAGCTCCACCTCCTGTTCTGCGTGGGGATCTTCTCCAAGTGACGTCCACCGGCCAGAGGCTGCTGTTCGTGAGGAATCAGAGAAGATCAACCAGGCTGCAACCCTTTTGCAGAGCAGAGCCTTCCGTTCATTTACTGTCCCTAAAAGTGAATGTTTCTCGCACTCCGGCGGGTGCCGTTGAGGGGCAGAGGGAAGTACGGAATGCGATACGCTTTTACGTGTGTAACCTACACGAAAGAAAAAGGCTGCCAGGAAATGCAGAGGTTCTCTCGTATGAGTTCTACCCGTTCACTTAGAGAATTCAACTTCGGACCTCAGGAAAAGCAGCAAGACACCTTTTTCCTCAACTCTGCAAGACACATGAGGCAGGAGAACTTCAGTACAGATCGGGTTCCAGAGACGTCTTTCCTGGCTCATAAACCGAACCAGGTTTGATCTCTTCGGCTCGATAAAAATTCTTTGTATGTTGATTTTAACCTTAGTCTCCCTCAGTGCTCTGCCTTTTGTTTACCAAAAGGAGCTTAAAGGAGAGGAAAATGAAAGGGAAGGTATTTATTAGAAGACAAAAATGCCAAGGGCCCAATAAATGTGATCTATAGGCTCAAAACTGGAGGCTGCCACACAATATTACATTTTCCTCTTGTCGTCGTTCTGTTGTGAGAATGACCTTGTTCGCAGCAATTCCGTGGTGGTTTTTGTTTGCTTGCTTTCCCCTATTTTATTAGAAAAACAACGAATCCATACAATTAAGCAACTTTTTTCCTCCGCAGTTATAATGGGAGCCTATCTAATTTGGAGTGCAATGCATTGGACTGTAAATCAAAACAGCTTAATTCTCTTTCTATGTCTGAAACCAACTGATACTCACAGGCTCTGTGCACTTCAGTTTATCCCCTGTGGAAGGAAAGGTTGCCTTCAGTCCTTTCTTTTCACATCTGAAGATGTTTACTAGTATTGGCACCAACGGCATGCCAAGCCTTGGAAACGCATTTCCTAGTATGCTTATAAAAAGGGTGATTTTGAATCCATATAGCTAAGTCATTTCTGTATAGAAAAAAAATTTTTTCAATGGAAGTCCATGATCCTGTGGCATTCTTAATTGGCTAACTTAGGAAAAGACTAAGTTAAGCTTATAGTTTTTCTGCACTAATTGGCCTAATGTTAACCCTCGCTAATAATAACATTGCTAACGTGCCTTTTGTATCATAGTTCCCGGATGACCCAAACACCACGAAAGCTACCGTATTAACGTTAGCCCTTCGTGTTACTGCGTAAAATCGTACCCAATATCCTGAAACACTCGATTATAATTAGTATATGAATAAATACTTAATATCCAGCAGGCAATTAGTGTGAAATACTAAAGTGAGAAAATGGCTTATTCCATACTAATACAAATATACTGAGTCAAATTATTTATTTTTAGAAATCACCATCATGGATCACAAAGACAGGTTTGTATCCACTTGAATATTAAAATAACTTAGCCACGTAATCAGCGAGCGTTCATTTTTCTGTTAGGACCCCAAAGTGCACATATAAGGCAGTATTAAAAGAAACTAGCTTTGTGTCTGCTATTTTTGATTTTTTATAGTGCGTTTTGAAAGTAAATAAATATTTGATATAAGGGTAAGAGCATTTCTGATATCTTCCCAATAATTTACAAAGTAATGGCCAAAAGAGAAGCCATTACAAGTCGTTTTTCCAAGGTCAGTTCTTCTCTTTCAATCCTGATTTCATGTCTTTTGGATGTATACCCAGAAGTGGAATGGCTGCATCATAAAGTAATTCTATTTTTAATTGTTTGAGGAACCTCCATACTGTTTTCCATGATGGCTCTACCGATTTCCTCCTTGCCTTTGTTCCACAGCCACGTCAACACGTGTTGTCTTTTGACTTTTTGAAAACAGTCATCCTAACAAATGTGAGGTGATATCTCACTGTGGTGTCCACTGCCTTTCTCTAATGATTAGTGATGTTGAGCATCTTTTCTGGGTTTTTTTTAATTTTTCTTTATTTTGAGAGAGACAGAGAGAGAGAGAATGAATTGGGGAGGGGCAGAGAGAGAGGGAGAGAGAGAATCCCAAGCAGTCTCTGCACTGTCAGCACAGAACCTTGATGCAGGACTCGAACTCACAAACCATGAGATCATGACCTGAGCCGAAACCAAGAGACAGACGCTTAACTGACTGAGCCATCCAGGCGCCCCCATCTTTTCATATGCCTTTGGTCATTTGTATGTTTTCTTTTGAGAAATGGCCATTCGGGTCTGTTGCCCATTTTTCAAAACTTGAATTATATGTCCTTTTGCTATCAAGTTCTATGAGTTTCTTACATATTTTGGACATCCCATGATCGGACACATGATTCGTAAATAATTTCTCATTCCACTGGTTGTGTTTTCACTTTGTGGATTGCTTTCCTTACTGTTAGAAACTTTGCAGTTCGATGCAGGCCCACTCGTTTATTTTTGCTTTAACCTGTGCTTTTGTTGTCAAATCCAAAAATTCACTGCCAAGACCAGTGTCAAGAAGACTTTCCCCTCTGGTTTCTTCTAGGAGTTTTAAGGTTTCAGGTCCTATATTTAAGTCTTTCATCCATTTCGAGTGGACTTTTGTGTATGGTGTAAGGTAAGGGTCCAATTGTCATTCATTTGCATGTGGAGTACAGTGTTTCCAAGACTTAATTTAAGAGACCATCCTTTCCCCACGGTGTGTGCTTGGGGCCTTTGCCAAACACTCGCTGCCTGTACACGTGTGGGGTTATTTCTAAACTCACCATTTTGTTCTGTTGGTCTATATATCTGTTTTTACGCTAGCACCTTGTTATTTCGATTATCATAGCCTTGTGATATATGTTAAAATGAGGAAGCATCATCCCTTTAGTTTACTCTTCTTGCTCAAGATCACATTAGCTACTTGGGGTCTTTTCTGGTTCCATATGAATATTAGCATATTTTTTTTTCTCTTTCTGTGAAAAAAAGCCATTGGACTTTTGATAGGGATTCCACGGACTCAGTAGACCACTCTGGGTATCATTCATTAGGAACAACATGCTATCTTTTTATGGGGTCACGAACAGTTCTGAGATTTCTAAATCATCTCTCAAAGTGTTTTCTAGCCCACCAAGGTCTGTTTTAATTGTATGGTGCTTGTAAAAGTTACTGGATTTGGTTTAAATTTCTAAGCATAGATAATTAGAATGTTCAAGCAAGTCTAGCTTTTTTTCTTATTAACTTCCTGAGTATCCAAAGACCCTAGCCCACCACAGAAAGCTTTAATCAATTTTGAAGTTTGACGTTTTAAATGAAAACAAAAGCTATTTTGTAGTTACCACACCATCAAGAATAGCCTCTTTTTTAGGCAGGGAAGCTTTGAAAATATTCTGATATTTTGTCATTTGCTCAACTAATTACCTAAAAAGGAAAGTTCCTCGAAAACCCTGTGTCATCTTGGTACACACAAGTCATGATTTCAGTTTGCTTTCTTGAATATCCTACTGGGAGGAAGAATAAGGAGAAAATGAAAGAGGTTAGAAGATGCCAAAGTAAAGAAAATAACGTATCCTCATATATCTGATACTTTTTCTAAGGTATTTCCATTCCTACTGACCGATGGTAGACAAGCAGAAAATATAAACGTTTGAAATTATTAATGTTAACAATAAATGGGCACCTCACTTCGCGAAGGTACTTTCATGTGTAAAACCTACTCAACCATGCAGGTCAGCTCTCTGAGGTCAGTAGGACAGGAACATCTCAGAAAAACGGGTTTCAGCTTTTCTGTTCACTTTCCTTCCACCAAGCTACTAAATGTGTTCAGGCATTTAGTATCAGTTGTGAAAACCACTGCTGTCTTGCTTTTTTTGACTGAGACAATCTTCACTGGACATCCGTCAGTGCATGATGAGTCTAAATAAACGTTATTGCAGGGCGCCTGGGTGGCTCAGTTGGTTAAGTGTCAACTTCGGCTCAGGTCATGATCTCGCAGCCCTTGAGTTCGAGCCCCGCGTCGGGTTCTGTGCTGACAGCTCGGCGCCTGGAGCCCATTTCGCATTCTGTGTCTCCCTCTCTCTCTGCCCCTCCCCCACTCATGCTCTGTCTCTGTCTCTCTGTCTCTCTGTCTCTCAAAAATAAACATTCAAAAAAAGTTTTTAAATAAAAAAAAATTTTAAAAAGTTACTGCCAAATCAATTAAAGATAGAAAAAACCTCTGAGAATTTCCAAGTATAAACTCTTGCTCAATGAGCATAATGGGAGCCTAGAGCTGGTTGAAAGCGGGAGGCACTTTTGGGGGTACTCTAGAAGCAGCACAAAACACCAAAGCTATGAGTGTAGGTTTCCGATTAGTATTCTTACATAACTAGTGAAATGTAATCTGGACTTGGTCCTGCTGAAGTAAACAGAATTCTAGAGTGTGAATGAAAAAGGAAAAGTCCTCGCCAGCAATGGCCAGATTCTGGCCATCAGGATGGCCCCACCAGCCACAAGCGGGCCTTTGACTGTCCCTTGAGTTCAGTGCTCGTGATTCACTGAAGCGCTCAAACCACACGGCTTCCCACATGCTCTGGTGAGATTTTCGGGGGAAAAGACAATTTATGGTAACGTGTAAATTTTAATATCGTTCTCCGGATTTCCGAAGTGATGCCTGGTCGGGCAAGTCACGAAAAGAGGGGACGAACAGGGTCCTCAGAGCCCCAGTTTCCAGTATGTAAGCCAGAAAGAAACTTTAAAACACAATGCGAACATGATTTTAATAATTATATTTATGTGTGTTAAACGGATTCTGTCTGATTGGGAATCACGTCGTCCAAACACAAATGGTGGAAACGATTGAAGTGGAAGACCAACGGACGACACGTACAAATGTTAGAAAACGGCTTATAGCCAACACATGTAAAAACGTTTTGTTTCTGACACAAAGGAAGAGTATCCCATTTCTCGTTAATATAAAAGCAGATTCCTAATACACCTTCCCAGAAGGGCTAAATGAATATCCCAAGAATATTGTACGTATGGGGTTTAAATGATTAACTTGCGTGGACCGCCCTCATTGTCATCAGGGCCATCTACTAAGATCCACTTTGTCCTAGTTCAGTGTAGCAGGCTTCCTGTCACCGGAGAAGATCAGTGATGGGACACATCATCCAGAAAATAGCATCGCATACAATCACTGTGTTGAATCTCACTGAAGTTCAAAATAAGCATGGCCCAAGGCTTATGGGAATGATAGATAATGGAGCTAAGAAGAGAACCTTCAACGGTAGAAAGTTTCTGTAAGATCGGTTTTCTGATTGATTTTCATAGGCGCTTCTTTAAAACGTGAAAGGTAACCCTTTCATTGCTAGCTGGAACAACATTGTGAATCCCCCCCCTTCCCCGCCCCCAGGGAATGTTCGTTCGCTTAGGCCCTGGATTTTCTCTTGGGAATAGCTTCCTTGTCCAGTGTCCTTTGTGATCCTTGGTTCCACTCTGTGGGGTTCTTCCTTCACCTCTTTCTTCCTCGGCCATCTCTGAAGTGGATATTGTCTTCCTTGGCCATCTCTGACGTGGATATTGGGGAACCAAGCCTTCTTACATGTAGCACAGTGGTCTCAGCCCACATTCTTCTCATGATGGCTGAGTCTGAGACTCAGCCACAGGTCTTTTAAATACAGCCATGTGATTTGACAATATGGTGTTCATAAAACATAATAGATTTCAGGCCTATTTCATCCTAGCAAGTTTCATATACCAGAGATCTGTGTGAAAATATGATTTCCACGTTAAGTTAGGCTTCTCTTTTTGGTCCTAAAAGCTCTCTAGCTTTCAAGTAGGTCATCTTGGAGCTGGTGGGCTATTTTGGAAATGCTGTGTTCTTATTTTTGCTTTGGGGCATCTTAATTCACTTAGATGTTTTAATACTAGAGGTAAAGACTATATCCTTAATTTGGTCTATTCCAACCGATTAAATTGTAATGGGTCTTAAGGCTTTCTCAGTTTTATCTTTTATGTTTTCAGTTCAAAAGAAATTAGCTCTTCTCACTCCACATTGTCTCAAATTTCTGACATTTATTATCTCTTTTCATTTCCACTTTCAACTTAGCCAATTATTGTAACTAGCTCCTTTCTTTTAATTCCTTGCCAAATGCACTCAATTGCTTTTCCTTCAGGACTTAGATGGTCTACCCACCAAGTTGCTATGTATGCAGGTTACTGTTTATAAAATATTTTCCACGGTTACGTGGGTTTGCATTTTCCTCGCCCCTAATATCAGCTTCCTTGCCACTCCGAGCCAACCGCTCAGCTGATGCCACATTTTTATATTGTTATGGTCCTTCTACCGCTACCACTATATAAGTCAGGCCAGGCTGGGTGAGGCTGTGCCTCCATTTCAGGGCCAAGGTGAGCTGCAAATTTCAGAGACTTGGATCAGATATGTTGGCGTTTTCACCCTAGGGAATATTTCACAGCTCTTTTGGTAGGGTTCAGGGTTTGTGGGTTGGGTTGTGTCCATTTCCTTATTTCTTTAACATGTTGCTCAATATTTAAATTATTCAGTGAATATAAGGAAGATGTGGGCAAAAATAATTTTACTTAGTCGTATTGAATCAGGCCTCTGAGTAATAAAAATGTAAAGGCATACCGAGTGTGTATTACGTCTCTTCCACTAATTAGTGGAAAAGGAAACTCCTTCTACTCAGACCATGATTTTTACCTTAATTTAAATAGAATTGTTAAAATTTACATAGCACATCTCTCCAAAAACCCCTTTAAACATTAGTAATAGAATAGGAATATAAAATAGAATAAAAATGTATACATAAAAAGTATATACTACAGATAAAGTATGTAAGTATATATATATATATATATACTTTTTAATTTTTTTAATGTTTATTTATTTTTGAGAGAGACAGAGAAGAGCAGGGGAGGGGCAGAGAGAGGGGGGAGACACAGAATCCGAAGCAGGTTCCAGGAGCTGAGCTGTCAGCACAGAGCCTGACGCGGGGCTCGAACTCAGGAGCCATGAGATCGTGACCTGAGCCGAAGTCAGACGTGTAAGTGATTGAGCCACCCAGGCGCCCCTATAAATATATAATTTTGTATCAGTATATAAAATATATAAGTATTTAAAAAATAAAAATATATAAATTTTATATAAAAATTAAAATGTGTAATTAAAAAAATTTTTAATGTTTATTTATGTCTGAGACAGAGAGAGACAGAGCATGAGCAGGGGAGGGGCAGAGAGAGAGGGAGACACAGAATCCGAAGCAGG
This sequence comes from Lynx rufus, assembly GCF_022079265.1. Taxonomy (NCBI): domain Eukaryota; kingdom Metazoa; phylum Chordata; class Mammalia; order Carnivora; family Felidae; genus Lynx; species Lynx rufus. The sequence continues at coordinate 4,400,029 of NW_025814867.1, read as the reverse complement.
CTCCAGGCTCCGAGCTGTCAGCACAGAGCCCGACGCGGGGCTCGAACTCACAAACTGTGAGATCATGACCTGAGCCGAAGTCGGTCGCTCAACCGGCGCCCCCAAAATGTATGATTTTAACGTAAATATAAGATACGTTTAAAATAATTTTACATCAATATATAAGTAGGGAGGACAGGGGTAGCAGGCAATGCAACACAGTGGATTGGAGATTCCAGTGGGGAGACAGGATGCACGTAGGAGTTGAACTGAGAAAGCTAGAGTGGAAAGCTAAGTGCTTAAGGAGGAAGACCTTCCTAGTGCGAATATAACCTGAGAAGCCCAACAGAGTTCCAAACTTTAGAGGCACTCGGTGCTATGCAATTTGGAGGTGGCGCATGGGCTGGACACAGGGAGGTAGCTTTGTAACTCACATATGGAGTGCTTATACCCGCAAGAGTCCTACCCGCTCTGCACGTCCAATTGATTTCTACCTTCCCTGCCTCCCACCAAAGCAGGAGAATGAGACGGTGAATGGAGAGAATCTTCTGACTGAAGGGACCCAAAGAATGGTGGAAAGGGGGTGAGACGCGAGGCTGAAAATGGCAGTAGGTGAAAGCCTCACCTTGTCCGCTCTCTTCCCAGACCGTTACCAGCCAAACATACACTTGAGGCAACACACAAGAGGCTTCTCTCCTAGAGATGAGCAGCCCTCTGTAAAAAAAAGGCCGACAGAAGTTGATATTTTCTTTCAAAGCCCAGTTGCTCTACAGTAAATTGTACCAGTAGATAAACCTCTTCCTGGCATGCCGAGTTTTTATTTCGTTTGATTTTTCAAGTCTATTTATTTATTTTGAGAGAGAGAGAGAGAGAGAGAGAGAGGGCACAAGTGGGGGAGGAGCAAAGAGAGAGGGAAAGACAGAATCCCAAGCGGGATCTGCACCCAGCGCAGAGCCCAAAGTGGGGCTGGATCCCATGAAACTGGGATCATGCCCTGAGCCAAAATCAAGAGTCAGGCTTACCTGCCTGAGCCACCCAGGTGCCCCCATGTAGAGTTTTAAAAGCACCTGTTTAGGGGCGCCTGGGTGGCTCAGTCGGTTGGGCATCCGACCTCAGCTCAGGTCATGATCTCACAGTTCGTGAGTTCGAGCCCCACATCGGGCTCTGTGCCGGCAGCTCAGAGCCTGGAGCCCGCTTCGGATTCTGTGTCTCCCTCTCTCTCTGCCCCTCCCCTGCTCATGCTCTGTCTCTCTCTGTCTCAAAAATAAATAAAACATTAAAAAAATTAAAAAAAGATAAATAAAAAATAAAAGCACCTGTTTAATATCTCACTCTTAAATACACATGGACATACAGGGACACTAGGGTCACATGACATTTGAGAAAAGCTTCCAATTCGAAAAACAGAATCTAAACAAACAAACAAACAAACAAAAAACCAAAAAAGAACCCAGAGGAACCAGAGGCCATGAATGGGACAGAGGAAAAGGCGATGATGATGACAAAAATACCGCCACTATCTCTAATCCTCTCAAAGGATTAAGAGAGGACGTTGCATCCACACACAAAAATACAATAAGATTTTTATAGGAGCATCAGAGGAGAAAAATGAGCTATTGGGTTGCTGAATTTTGACACTAAAAAATAATTGAAATTGCTGAAACAAAACTGAGGCAATCCCTGAAACATGAACCAAAGGCCAAAGATAGAGAATAGAAAAGAATTATAAAAACAATTATAAAATTATAAAAACAATTATAAATTATAAAAACAATTCAGGAGATTAAAAACAAGTAGAGTGGAACTGTTAGAGAATAGGGTGAACATGGAGTAGGAATTAAAGAAATAACAAAATACTTCAAGATTCCAAAGAGCCCAGTTTCTGCCTATCACACGAACAGAAACAAAGCCCCTCGAGGCACGTTAGTGACAATTTAGAACATTAGGAACAAAATTAAAAAAAAAAATTAAGACTTTAGAGATACACAATAGATAAAATTCAAAAGATCAGAAATGAAATTTTTTTTTTTTTGGTGTTTTGGCAAAATTGTATCGCAGTATTGGAAAGTAAAAGACAGCGAAATGCATCGAAGATTTTGAAGATAAGTAATTTGCATCCTAGTATTCTATACCCAGCCAAACCACTCAGATTTAAAGCTAAAATAAGTAGAATGGTACACTTAAAGAGTCTATTTATCTTCTAAGCGCCTTACTTCTTAGGAAACTTCTGGAGGATTAAAATGTAGGAATAAACCCCAGGTACCCAGTGGGTTAAGCGTCAGACTCTTGATTTTGGCTCAGGTCAAGGTCTCACAGTTTGTGGGTTCAAGTCCTGCATTGGGCACTGCGCTGACAGCACAGAGCCTGCTTGGAATTCTCTCTCTCCCTCTCCCTCTCTCTCTCTCTCCCTCTCCCTTCCCTGCTCCTGCTCTCCCTCTCAAAATAAATGAATAAACTTAAAAAAAAAAAAAACAGATGTAGGAATAAATCAAGACATGGGAACACCGGAGCCTGGAAACAGTGGATTGACAATAGGTAATATGGGACTCTTTGGGGACATTGTAAGCTCAGAAGCCTAAAGAACAACCAGTCTGGATTAGAGAGAGAAGGCAACGTGGGCTTCAAAAGGACAGTTTCCAGGAAAAGTAAAATACACTGATGAAATTGTCCGATGTGTGTGATCAGGGAGAAAGTGAAAGCATTCTGGAAAATGTATAATAAGCCCATAGAATAGAGAGCAAAATAGTTTTGCAATATACGAAGCATAACCATATTTCAGTAATTGTTACTGACTACTCAAGGGTGTGTTTTAATGAGGTCAGTTATTTACAGCCGTAAACATAAACATTGAGTATCGATTTAATGAGAGTGTATGAAATAATAATATTTGCAATGTAGAGGAGAGATGGTGGGAGGGGCGTGTTCTCTGGCTCAAGCATAATCCACCACCGTAATAAATCAGTAGATAGCATCTGACTGGCAAAGCCCACAAACAGCGATAGAAACATAGTATTTAGAAATGTCAGTTATAAATACCTTGGCACATAGCTCACAGAGGTGAACATTTTTGCTTCTGGCCAGTGGGACCCAGGTAAGAAAGGACAGCAAATAGACTGGTATCTTCTTTACTTTCAGCCATTTAGAAAAATTTAATTTTCGAAGCCCATGATTTTTTTTTTTTTAAATAGAACACCTAAGGTAAGCACAGAAAATACGAAATCCACCAGGCTTGGATATCTTTTTTTTCTTTCTTTTTCTTGCTTTACTTGGTAAAATAGCCACTTCATCTATTTCCACTTCTGCCCTAGGATTTTGTCAGAAGTACTGGAAATGTTTGAGCACTTGTTCTAAAACTGCCATTTATAATTTCAAGCGCAAAGGCACGGAGGCTTGTTGTGGGAAGAGTGAATCTATTTTTGATGAGCTTAAGTAAGTTGTTAATTCGGGCCAGGAGCCACAGCACGGGCCCTGCCAATACGTAAATAAATATGAATGTCCTGAGAGACCAGACGGCAGCCTCAGAACGAACATCACTGGGAGCAGCAAGAAATACCGCCGATAATATAAGCAGAGAGATATGCCCCAGAGAACGGGAGGCAAAGGGTTTTATATGGCAGGGGGGGCGCTGACTTTGATCACTAGCAAACCAACATTCTCGTAGGAGGTTGGACGTCCATTTGAAAAACTCTCTTGACGTTCTTGAATGTACTCCAATCCTCTTAGAGAGTCCATGCTGCATTTCAGAGACAGAACAGAAATCAACGTTCCTTGTCTTATTTTTCTAAGCTCTAAGCCCTAAACACTAAGGCCAACCTTTATCTTCTCCTTCCTGAAGGTCTCTCTTGCATATGACACACCCTTTGAATTGTCTCCATTTCAAGGGATCATCTGCCATTAGCCTGCTCTTCGTCTGTGTCCTTGCTTTGTGGCTGACAACAGGTCGACCACCTTAGGAGGCAAGGTTGCTAACATCCATATGTTAAACGTAAGCATACAGACTTATGGGGGAGTCGCATTGCCATGAAGCACGTAATGTGTAAAACCATCTTCTCGTTTGGATACAGCTGTACACAGCTCCCTAACCCCCCCCCCTTAGTCCCTGCTTTCAAGGAAATGATAGAATCATTGGCCAAAAGAAATTTTATCACTATTAGCCCTGCTATCAGAGAGGGGATGTGGGCCCTCTGGGAAGATTTTGGGGTCTAGCCTGATATAGGCTTCTGAAATCACAAAGTGTCCTGGAACTTGTGTCTTATCTTTCAAAACTGTGGACATTTCGTTGCATTACGTCTACCTCAAGGTATCCAGTTTTTAGTTGACTTTAAAATCATGTACACCGTGTAGCAGTAAAATCGTATACCCAACTTTTTCTTAAGACTTTCTAGAAATCTTGACAGCTCTGTGGTTATCCCCCAGCTGACGCTGATGGCATCTGGGGGTGGGGACGCACAGGTGAGCAATGCCCATGCTGTTCCTAGCCAAGACCTGGAGTCCTCAAACTGTGGACGTGGCAAAAACACAGGTTTGAAAGTCAAAAACGTCATGTCCTAACCCAGCCGTGCACTAGACACGTGATGCTGAAATGTGGCTCACATCTCTGGTCCTTGACAACCTCAACTGCAGGACTAAAGGGTTTTAATAAGATAACGTACTTGGAGGTCCACCATAAACCAGGCCAGCGTTGGTGTTCAGGGAAGGCCTCTTCATGGGTGGGGCCCCTTCTCCACTCCTGGTTTCCCCCTCTCCAGGGGGTTTCCCTAGTCTTGTGTGGTTTCAAGCTACACACTCATCCTCCAGAGGCCGAGCCACATCCTCAGAAACCTTGCCTCGTCCATCTTCCCAATTTCCTGGAAGACAGAAGTTTCTCAGCAGTCAGGAAATGATCTTCTTTAATCCTGTATCCCAATGAAACTGAATGAGGTTGTCCTTTTTAACCCAATCCATTATTGGCCATGCTAGCATACGAAGGATAACGACAGTCATATTTTGTTTCACAGGGTTTTCTCCGGCAGATCTGTTGTTGTCTACTCCTCATGTGTATGCCACGTATGTGTGAGGGTGGCTGGGGGCACGGAACGTAGATTCCCACCCAGTGGGAAGGGCAACTGGATAGCTTTCCATAGAAGAGTACAGTTGGACTAAGCAGAGAAACCAGAACAGTCAGGAGGAAAAACTCTTTCTCAGGATTAAGAGTGTGATAGAATAAAAGAAAAACAATCACACTTGTGTATATAATTCTAGACGTTCATCAATATCTCTATTTCTTTAGATAGTTATCAAAGTGCCACAAATTCTCCTTAGCTAATGGTCATATTCAGAAAATGGAATGAGGTGGATGGGGGGCTCAGTTGGTTAAGCGTCTCACTCTTGGTTTCGGCCCACGTCAAGGTCCCAGGGTCGTGGGATCAAGCCCCATGTCGGGTTCCGTGCTGAGCACGGAGGCTGCTTAAGCCTCTCTCTCTCTCTCTCTCTCTCTCTCTCTCTGCCTCTCCCCACCCACTCTCTCTCTTTCTCTAAAATTAAAACAAGAAAATGAAATGAAAAAGCTTTGAAAGAAGGTGTGTTTCAAAGGATAAAAAGAGACATTAAGGCAAGAGGTCCCACCATGTGCTACGGTTCAACACAGTTGCAAGGGAAGAAAGTTCTGGCATTGGAAAGCTCAGGGATCTCAGTGCTGGAAGCCCAGACACTGGGACACACAGGCAATGAAATGGCACCTGCAGATCTCAACAGGGGGACAGGCTGAAGGTATGACAAATGATTCCACTTTTGTGTTTAGCCCAGGAACTGGAGTGGCATCCCATTCAAAAGCCAGCTGTAGAGAGATGAGAGAGAGAAAAAAAAAGGCAGAGGAAATGAAGGTCCGAAAATAAAAATAGCAAATGCCATCTCCTGATGACCTAAGTTCCCACTGGCAAAACTGCGATCCTTTGAAATCAAATGACCGGAGAAAAGTTAGCGTACTAGTCAGAAAGGAAGCAAAAATCTGCTCAGTATTGTTCCCCACACCAAATGGAACTCGTACTGTTAATTATGAGTTCAATGGAGAAAAAATGACCTAAGCTAAAATTTTGGACCTGAGTATATGTGGTTTAACTTCCCGAGGAGAACTCACATCATGATACAAAATTTGATTCTGGCCTGTGTGTGGTTAGCATACAATCTTTTGGCCTTTCCCTCTGCCCCAGACTAAATTTTGCGAAGTCTCCTCCATTTAAAATGCACCCCCAAAATGGGGCCCCATCTGATAACTTTATTTTAGTAAAGGGGCTGAAATCCTATCCTTGTTGTTCATTTGTTTCTTATATATTCTTTGTGTCTACTTTTCCTCCATAATTCTTTAGTGCTTGTATTTCTGTTCTTAAGCATATGTGATAATGATAAATATATAAGTGTATACATATATCAAATCATCATAGTGTACACCTTAAACTTTCAGTGTTTTATGTCAATTATATCTCAAGAAAGCTGGGGAAAACATACCCTGCTGATTGTCAATTACCACGTAATTTTTCCAAATTTATTTTCCGTATTTATTGTATTATTATAAGCATCACGTTCTGTGCCTCAAGTGTTTATACCAAAATTTACTTAAACATTCCCAATTGTCAAGCATAGGAGCTGTTTCTAATTTGCCACCAATGTAAATAATCTGTGATAAAGTACAGACATTTTCAAGTTTTATGTTATTTCTTTAATATATATTTCCAGGAATAGACTTAAAGTTTTAAAAATGTAGATGATTTTGTGGTTCTTAGGGCTGATGGCCAGTCACCCACAAAAAAGATTGTGTTAACTTACACTACATTTCGTGAGTGTACCTAATTCACCGGACCTTCTAGAAGTCATTGTTCTTTTTCTTGTTAATTTATGAAAGTTGGGGAAATTTTATTGTAAATCCCATGAGGAAATAAGTCGAACGATTCTACACAATGGAATACTCCTTCTCCTCCAGCCCAATGGAAGCTACCCCTCTCTTTGAAAGCCAAGTCAGATTCCAACTCTTCGGTGAAGGCTCCAAGCACAGCCTCGCCCCTTTTGAGAGCCGTTGGCCATCTTTGAAGTGCTCTGCTCTCTCAGTTGGCACTTTTGGGGCTCTTCTTTTCAAGCAGACGTGCCTTGGCCCCCAGTAAGAACACACTCATGCATTGCTTTCATTGCTCACAATGCAGTGCAGTGTCTTGAGGCACACACTAAAGGCACAACAAGCCTTTTTAGTGGATGGGAAAGAAATTGAGCTCCTGCAAGTAAGGAACTTTATGGCAGACTTTCTTCCCAGAATCTCATTGAACCACTCCCGTTGTTTTGACAACAGAGTTGACAAGGACTTGCCACTCTACCCCTGAATTTTTCTGGATTCCGTGATGGGATGAACTGACTGTGACTCTCTTCTCAATGCCTCCCTTATCCACAGTGGAAAAGTGATGTAAGATTCAGAGGGTGTCTTTTTAGGATGGTTTCTTTTGTCAGACTAGATCATAAGGAGCCTTTCTCACACAGTATGTAGACCTTTTGAAATGAAGACCAATTCAGGAATGAAATGAGTGTTCTTTTCAATATAGTTAGCCAAGGTTATTATGAGAAGGGTGAAAGTCATGTTAATGTCAGATTAGACCCTATGCCATTAGGAAAAAATTAATGCTTGTTGTGGTGAGATGTATTTAGTTGATTCAAGAGGAATGACCTACAGGCAATGTGAATATGGAGAAATAAGCTGAAATCTTAAAATGCACCCTTTGCTCACCTTTTCTCCCACCGCATGGCCCTCTCTGTCACCAACCAATGGGCACCAGAGGCCATGACCATCCTCTAGTGAGACAACTAAGAATGGGCAGAGGAAAGGTCCAGGGATGTTTGGCTGAAGTCTGAGTCCACAAAAATTTGCAAGATACAAGGAGTAAAGGCTGACACTTCAGTGTGAGGGGTTGCAGTGCACTGGGGGAAGCAGGAGAAGAAGGGGTATCACATGGACAGAGCTTAAAGAAGTGTCAGGCAAAGGGTTGAGTTGAAGAGGTTTAAAGAGACAAAGGACACCTTTCTGTACTATCCTCTGAAGGCCTAAATGAGCTAGAGTTCCCTCTCCTGCATCCCCATGTAATACAAGGTGAAGAGATAGCTAGGGAAAATTACAACTCCCACCTGCCAAATCTATCCCCAAATGGGGTCTGTCACAGAGCTGTTTAAGTGTCTATTGGAGTCGAGCGTGTGTTTAGTCCCAAGATGTTGGGTGAGAAACAGGGCTCCCAACATGGCTGATGCATGGTCTCTGAGAGAGCGCAAGCAGGGGAGGGGAAGAGAGAGGGGGACAGAGGATCTGAAGCGGTCTCTGTGCTGACAGGCTGACAGCAGTGAGCCCGATGTGGGGCTCGAACTCACAAACTGCGAGATCATGACTTGAGCTGAAGTCAGACGCTCAACCAACAGAGCCATCCAGGTGCCCCTGGCCATCCTCATTTAATTGATTGAAACACGGTTTCGCTAATCTTTTCCCCAACGTTACCCAAGGATTACAAAGAAAAAAAAAAAAGCTGTGTGGTACTGAAACATGGACTGTTATTCATAGGTTATAATATTGCTTTTTATTTTTTATTTTTTCTATTATTCATAGGTTAGAATATTGCTTTTTATTTTTCACAATTTCATACTTAACCATTTTCACTGTTGAAAAACGCAGAGAGTACGGGATATTTAGAACACAGTGAAAATATTTCTTTTTTTTTTTTTTTCAACGTTTATTTATTTTTGGGACAGAGAGAGACAGAGCATGAATGGGGGAGGGGCAGAGAGAGAGGGAGACACAGAATCAGAAACAGGCTCCGAGCCATCAGCCCAGAGCCTGACGCAGGGCTCGAACTCACGGACTGCGAGATCGTGACCTGGCTGAAGTCGGACGCTTAACTGACTGCGCCACCCAGGCGCCCCCACAGTGAAAATATTTCTTATCACCTACATCCTATATCCTGTATCCGCTCCCTATCTAAGAGTTAACACTGAAAATTTTGTATGAATAATTGCAGTATTAGCCATATATATGCCATTATAAATATTAATACATTTATTATATGTTATAAATATGGTTTATGGTTATGTTTTTAAAGATTTAATACATCTCACATAAAGCTTTTAAAGATTTACTACATCTCACATAAAAATGAAATCATGGAAATTGTTCTACCTAGTCCTTTATAAAGACTGCATAGTATCCCCCAATAGAGGTAGTAGAAAATTGTTCACTGGATCTTGTTCATTGCGTTACTGTTCTTTTCTACTTCTGGATATGTGAACTCTTGCCATTCCACTGAACTTAAACATGGCAATATGACAAGTTACAATTAATTAATTTTGAGTGGAAGCGACATGTGTCACGGTGGGCTGAAGCATTTAATTGCCAGTGCTTGACTGTTCTGCATTCGTTCTTTGGGTATGCATTCACGGAAGCTTATGTTAATATGGGGGAGCCATAAGAGCAAAGCAGCCCCCCCTAGCTGAGCAAGGACTTGAAGGAATGCTTACCAGGAGGGTCCCCTGGATGGGTAGCAGATTATATGTGCACGCACATGTGTGTGTATGTTTGTATGTGTACATGTGCAGTATCATAATAGAAACATTGGTTTGATACAAGATGGATTGTGAAAAAAACTGATATTAGAGGCTGGAAAGATGTAAACCATGCAGTGCAGAGACAAAACGTACAGTAAAACTTTGACCTGAAAGGAAGATGTACCTAATGAGCCTACAGCTCTAGGGGAAACTAAACTGAACTAATATGGTGTTTGGCCAGAGTAGACAATGTTTCCACTCTATTATAATCAGTATAACGATGATAAATGGTTATCATATCCATATCCATATCATATAAATGGAACAAAGTATTGGTATTACTTATTTTATAATAGCACAAAGATGTCTCAGGTTGCATTGCAGAACTTTGGTAGACAGTTTTGCTGAATGGCCCCAACTGATCATGACCCCAGTATCCATACCCCTGTGTCGTTCCCTTCCATCTTGGTTCTGGACTTGTCCATGTGGCTACCGAGCATTAGTGAGTATCGAGTAAGCAGAGGCTGGATAAGTGTTTGCACAGTAAGGCTTATCCTTTTGGAAGGCTCCCTCTTGGAATCCAGTTGCCATAGTGGTAAGTAGCCTAGGTCAGACTACCGAATGATTGAAAGTCATGTGGGAAGAGGCCCTGGAGAATGAGAGCTCATGTGGGATGGTCCAGCCCCAGCTGAGCCAATGCCAGCATCAACCCCCTGAGGACAAAGAACCATAGAGCAGAGTTCAGTCAACCTACAGCAATGTGCAAAATAATGTATCATTGTTTTAAGCCCTAAGTTTTGGGGTGGATTCCAGTAGATAACAGAAATAAGAATTGATGTTTCTATTCTACAGATTAAATTATGTGCACATTTAAACATTCACGCGGGTTTCATTCTCATCAGAAAACTAAGTGTCAGATTTCAGTGTGACAAAAAAATAATACCCATAAAAAACATATATAGTGATTTTAGCATAAATAAATTTCTCTTTCGATACATTTTAAGAGTAAAGGCAAGTATAAGAAAATAAAATCACATATTAATTGTCGAATGAAGGGAAATAGTCCTTCGTTAGGTTATTTGCCCAGTAAATCCAGAAAAAAAAATACTACATTCTATAGTCATAGACAACATTTAATCAAAATGTTGTCTTGGATTTCATTATAAAATCTTTCTAGTACTGGACTGCAGCATAAATATCTTAACCTCCTACCAGTCATTGGTTTTGTTTGGCTTATAAATTACAGGCACATAACAAAAATATGCATATTTTGATCCCAAGTATGTGGACCCCAATTTTTTTTTTTGAGAGAGTGGAAGACAGATATCTCTCATTACTGAGTCTGAGTCTTAGTTTCCTGAGCTGAAGCTCTGCTCTTCTGCAGGAGAGGTTCCCTACATCCATCACCTTCATGATGAAAAGTTTCTTTATTCGCGATTTCCCATTCTTTGGAGTTCTTTAAAACAATGAATCCTTATAGCAAAAATAGCTCTCATGCTCATGAACAATCCAAGTAAGAAATAAAATAGTTTCTTTTCTTTCCTGCTGGGTTAGACCAGGGTTTAATGACTACAGCTAGAGACGAATTTAGAACAAGAAGACCCTCGGAAGGTAAAATAGGGAAAGAGGCTCTGATCATTTCCAGAGTCGTGGGACAATGAAGCCAGGTTTTATTTGTATATTTTACAGAGAAGTGATGAAGCTCCTAGTGGTGTATCGGCTGCTGCTAATGCATGTTCCAGTCACTGGCTGAATTATCTGGAGTTTAGCCCTTCCCTTTGCATGTTCTGGATTGTTGCAAACACCTGCAGAAATTGAGTGTTTGATTATTAGGCTAAAGTGTATTCTGCATGCTTCTTTTCCTCTGCAGGGAAATTAACCCAATAAGCCAATTGATTAATGCTTTGCTATTAGTTCTTAATCTGACTTCAGTGACCATTGCTTCCACGAAGGAGCTAAAAGGCACCTCATTGAATTCAGTGGACATCTTGCCGTCCTTTTCATATTCGGGTGGTCAGGAGCATTCATTACCACTGACCATAACTTCCATTTGGAAACCTTCTCTTTGGCTTATATGACAACACGCTTTCCCTTTTATTTTGTAAACTTTTCCCCTCTAGTACGTCTGTCTGTATCACCTGAACTTATAATTTTCTGAATTTTAAAGGACAGGGACCCTCAAGCTCAGTCCTAGGCCATACTCTTGGTTCATGCTGTCCATCCAAGCAATGGCGTGCTCAGTCCTTGATGGTATAATTACTCTGTAGTGACAAGTTCCAACTTTCCATTCCTAATCCGACTCTCTGGGTGATTCGATCCCGCGGCATATAAATAAGATTTATTTGTACATCTCAAGGACATCTCACAAACCAGTGTTTCTACATCTGAACAGCGTCTTGTTGCTCCCGCGATGTTAGCCCCTTGTGATGATTCCCATAGTGCTGTGAAGAGAGCTGTCCTCCATTTCGTGGGGGAAGCTAGAATTCTCAGCTTATGCCCAGCTTCTTCTTCCAATCCCTAGACCCTGCTAATTTACTTTAAAAATGTCTCTTCAGCATAGCCACTTTTATCTAGCTTGGCAGCCATGACCTTGGCCCATACCATTCCTCTCTCTCCTGTATTACAGTTTCCTCCTAATTGTTCACCTTGCACGCAACCTTGCTCTCCCCAATCTATTCTCCAGAAAGCAGCCCAAATGCTCTTTACACAATCCAAATACGATTATGTCACTTTGCCAATTAAATTTTCATGGCTTTTCGGATAAGAATTTAAAAAGCTATACCATGTCAGAATAAGGCGGTGGTCAAGAGTAGGGGGTTTGTGCCCAGACAAAGCCTTCGGTCAAAACTGAGCTCATTACTCACATGTTGTGCTCCCAGAGTTAGTTACTGAGGCTTGATGTCCTAACCTGATCTCTCTACATCTTGGGTTTTTATGAGGACGAATTAAGATAATGTGTGAGAAGCACTTAGCAAAGTCTCTAGCACATAGCAAGTGCTCTGTCAATGTTAACTGTAGTTATTTTTAGCCATTATAGATTATAAATTTGATAAATTTATATGGAATTATAAACGCCCTTCTGACTCTAGCCTACCAGTCACCGCTCACTTGCACCATTATTTTTCTTGCTGCCATAATACTCTTCAAGCAGTTCTTGTAATCTCTAACCTTTTTTAGCCTTAGAACCTTCATAGAGGATTGTCCCTCTGCCTAGAAATCACCTCCTTTTCCAGCTGACTCCCCCTCAGACTTAAGACCAGCCTCCATCTTTCTTTCTTTGCACAAAGCTCTCCCGAGACCTGACAGGAATCGTTGAGCCTCTTATCAGGCTGTGCGTCCATCCTGCGGCCGCTGTGAGGGATAACTGTGAAAAGTTCAGCCTCCTCCTCCAGAGAACTGACCCAGACTGGTGGTTCTCGAATCATATTCTGAATCAGAATCACCTGGAGGATTTATTGGCCCTCAGATTCCTAGACCCCGTTTCCAGAGTTTCTGATTCCGTGGGCCTGGGGAGATCCCCGAGAATAGGCAGTTCCAACAAATTCCCAGGTGATGGTGATGCTGCGAACCCGTGGATGACCCATTGGGAGCCACGCTCCTGGACCAAGTTCCGTCCTCGTCTGAGGATTACCACAAACCTTGCCCGCCCCTCCTCCACACCGAGGACTCTGCCTGCCTGGCTCCCTTACCACAAGGTGAGACCAACCCTGTGACACAACTCAGCCTCCCGAGTCCCCTGGGGTCAGGCCGAGGTGGCTCCATTCCGTGCCCTCCTCTGCTTCCCCTCGACCTCTCCTTCAAAAAGCCACTTGCACAGGAATCCCTGTCTCAGCTTCTGTTTCCAAGGTACCCAACCAAAGACACAGATATGTAAATCCGATGTGGAAAAACACAGGAAAAGTACAAAGAGCAAAGAGATCAACGCAGCCTAGATAGGAAGACGGGTTCGCTCAGGATGGGATGTGCAGGAGTTTTCTGGGACGAAGACATCTTCGTTTCCCTCGAAGGCTGGAGCGTAGAAAGAGATGCATCCCATAAAAATCTTAAAAGTGTAGCAGGATCATTTTTAACAAGCCTCAGAAGCCCAGTGGTACCTGCGGCCCGTGACTACTTGGAATTGCCCCCTCTCTGAGGTGCTAGGTTGTCATTTCCTATAATGAGACAATCTGTACTTTCCAGGACCTTACGCCGTGAGACTCTATAAATTCTGCACCGGGCAGAGTGTGGAGGCATCTCTTAATGGCCCCAACAACTACCATTTCACTGGCTGGGACCTGCCACTATGAGATAATGTTGATAAAGTGCACAGCTTTCTGCCGGCAATAAAAGTAGGGAGCAAACAGAGTTTAAAGGCTGCAGCTAACTTTCTGTTAGAGGCAAGGCCAGAGGACACGGAACTGGATAAATGAGGAGGCCTCAGTGGCCTGTTTCCAGAAATGGGCTGTGGGGTCCCACATGGCCAACCCTCTTGATTCCGTGTCATCTTTGTAAATCAGAATTAATGGCCTTAGCTCCCTTCCCCGAGCAGGTGGCCGTGCCCTCCTTCACGGGCTGGCATGCCTGGTGTAGAGGCTGGAGCCATCTGGACTGCTGTCAGGAAGTCACATTGATGCTGAGTCTGGACCACAGGGCGACGAGCAGGGCTTTCCACGGCAGCTTTGTATATGCTGGAGCCCTCCTTGTCAGTCCCTGCCTCGTGCCCGATGTGACAATATCCACTTGGCTACAATAACAGTGAAGGGATGGGACCGACCAGGCCATCTGGCGTGGTGGTGAAAATGACAACGAGAAGCTGTCGGCATAGGTGACCGCCCCATCCGAAGGAGAGTGAGAAGGACCGGACGCCTCCTCTCGTGGAATGTATTTCCAGCGTTATACATGTTTACCGGTAGGGGGCGTTAGGTCTCTATGTTGTCCGTGGTTTTTATTTTGTTTGTGAAAACCCTGATCCTTCCCCTGGTTTCATCAGGTAGTTTCTATAAGCAAAATTTGCATGTGGGTGCTGTTACCAATGCCTTTTATAGTCCTTGAGTAAGTGAAATAGACAGAAATTGCCAGAGATTTCATGGAAATTATGGTTCCCACAACACCGAGAGAGCAAGGTCATGCTGGAGGATCCCAGTTCATCTTTCAACAGAGATCCCGTGCAAGGCTACAGCAAGGAACGGAAATACCCACAGTTCCTTCCCAATTCCACCCCTTTCTGGAACGAAGAAAATCTTGCATCTTTTGCATGACAATGAGAAGAAGGGATTTCGCCTGAAAGTTGATATCACCCAAGTTTTTCACTGTGGCCTTTCCTCTCAGAGGTATTTGTCCAGAGGGATTTTCTGCTCCTTATCTTCCAAGTACAGCCTCTGTAGCACCAAACACTCCTAATTATGTTAATCTTACATCCACACTGGGCAAGAGAAAAATAATTCCAGACAATGAAAACCTGTTATCACTGGGTAAGAAGTGTCGAGTGGAACACAGTTATGCCATGAAGTCCTGGAGACATTTTTACTTACACTTGAATATTGAATTCGGAAAATCCTTGGGGAATAAGGCAAGAAGGCGTAAGAGACCCATCTTGAAGGACGTTCTACATGAATCGCATCTCTTATTTGAACATGTTAGTAATGCATGTGGCATATGGTCTTGGGGAAAGATCCATAACGTGCAAAGCACAGTTGCCCATCGTCTTTCACATTATTATGTAAACGCCTGATAATTTTTTCAGGAATGAAAAATTTAACACCATGGAATCGGACTCTAATTAGGGCCCCATCAGGGAGGAAGCATTCGTTTACCGGCTTCCCATGAAAAACAAGGAAAGAAAAAAATCAACTGAAGGCTTTTGTAAAAGAGAGTTTTGCCCTAGGGCTATCTAGTGACCAAGAGGAGAAACAGAAACGTCTCTTCTTAAAATGGAGTGTTTTTTCTTTCCCCACCTCCCTCTTCAAAATCAAACCCCCTCCGGACGTTACCAGAGGATTGCCGTCGGAAACAACTCTTGACCTGCCCCTCCCCCCCAAGCTTTTCTACTCTCTGGACCCTTCTATTCAAGTGTTTTAACTTATTATAGGTAATTTTCTCTCAGGGCACTCTTTTGGTGCCCCGGTTATGATTACAATGTTTATCTCCGTAATTTTCCGATCATAATTTTAGGCAGTTTATGGAGGTTGACTGGTGTTTTATCTGTAGTATAAACGTTATATATTTGCTATGAGCCCAACAAACTACATTCTAATTTAAAATTTTTACACACAGCCATCCAGAATGATCAACAATAATTCCCGTCCCCTGAACAGGTGGAGCCATCCTAAAAAGTCTTACCTGAAAAAAAGAGGAGAAGCTTCTGGAGTCTCAACGATCTTCTCTACCTACCCTCTCTGAAACCGAGTTATGGTAGTACCTGCCATGTTCAACATGATGCAGTTTGCTTTGGGGAGGCCATTTTGGTGATTTCTCTCTAAGTAATTTTTTTCATGCTATTTTTATCA
This sequence comes from Lynx rufus, assembly GCF_022079265.1. Classification (NCBI taxonomy): domain Eukaryota; kingdom Metazoa; phylum Chordata; class Mammalia; order Carnivora; family Felidae; genus Lynx; species Lynx rufus. The sequence goes on along the minus strand of NW_025814867.1, from coordinate 4,384,025 downwards.
TCAAGAAGTGCCTTTGCAGAAATGGCTCTTTGTTGAAGGGGAAGCACTTTCCTTCTCATCTCCGTTCATGGAAGATCTTGCCGTCAGCCTGGAAACAGCCCAACGTGTGGTGATTTGTGCAGGGCAGGGTAAATGTGCCTCGTCCACATCCCTTCCCCACCTCTGCGGGGGGCCATTGTTTTCAACATCTGCAAGGAGCCCTTTATTGGAAAATAGAGAGCTGGTAGGATTTGTGTTGGGGGCGATTCTTCTTTCTTGAGAGGATGATAGCGTGCCTAAAATTATGGAGGCATAAAAGCTGCAGGTTTTCTATAATGGCCACTGCTCAGTATTATTAATAACTGTGCACAAGGCACTTTTATGTTGGCAAGTGGCTTCAATCATTTTTATCACGTAATAGCGGCAGAGGTACAGTGAGCTCTTTAATCTCTTTCACAAGATTGGGTTCCAGTAACACGTAGAGTTTTAAGGCTGGGAGCAAATGCCCAAGGCTCATTCAAGAAACGGTACTGAACTACCAGTTCAAGCAACACTTCATACATAGGCACACATGCGCACACACGTATGTATCAGTGAGATCAACACAGCCCCTGCCCTGTCTCATTTAATTCTTCCAATAACCCTAGGAGAAAGATGCCCATTGGCAGATGAGGAAATGAGTTTTCGAGAAGTTAAGGAATTGATCCCAAAGATACTAAGTGGCAGAGGCCGGACTCAAATCGAGGAGTCTGATTTCCAAACTCACATTCTGATTGGTCTGGTGAAAGACCACACGTAATAAGCAAGAGGATGTTCCATGCCCTCTCACGCAACCCCTCTCCCGTGTGATCCTAGATCCGGTGGCCCAGAGTCTATACTGGGGACGGCAGCAGAAACGCCCTCAAGCAAACAGTGGCTGCAAAGGAGGACCCATGTCTCCCCTCTCCAGCCCCTCACCCCACCACAATGCATCCTCAGTCAGGCGGAGGCCATGCATTCCAGAAAATAAACAAAAGGAGACAAATCAATAAAGATAGAAAGTGATTAATTGGGAAGCTGAAAGAAGAAATCCAAAAGTCTAAGTGTTGAATTCGAGAGCTAATTTCGGGAAACATTTGGATAAATCTGACAATGTTGAAGAACAAAACATTATTAGGAGAGAGAAATGAGATGTAGCCATGGATTCAGAGAGGATTAAGCAGCTAATTATTTTTTTTTTAAAAAAGCTACGTATAACTCGCTAGTGCATATTTAAAATCTCACTGAAAGAGATGATATCCGGGCTAATACAAATTAAATATTAAAAAAAAAGAAGAGGCAGAGAGCCTTGAAAGGCAAACACATATAGAAAAAAAGAGGAAAAAGATTTCCAAAAATGAAGAGTTCGAGAGGCATTAGGTTGTTACTAATGGCAAATTTTATTAAGCTTATAGCATGCAATACATTCTTAATTATTGTGGTTCTTTGCGTGGATGTGTGTGTTTTACACAGCTACTGATTTGTTGCCACAAATGCTGGTAAATACTTCCTGTGGACCACCCTACTTAATAGTGGCAACCTGATGAGGTAGGTAACATTATTTCCCTTTTCTTACAGATGGGGAACAACAATAAATAATTGAACTGGATTGCTTCCCCGCATTTGTCAGACTTCAGAGACTAGATTCTAAAAATGTTGAAGATATAATTGAGATACAACATGGCGTTGGTTATAGGTATCCAACATGACGAGTTGAAACATGTATATATTGTGAAAGGGTCACCAGAATAAATGAACATCCCTTTCCATCAAGACAAAGTCACAATTTTTTTTTTCCTCACGTAATGAGAATTTTCAAGATCCACTCTATCAGCACGTTTTTCTTTTTTTCATTTGAAGATCTAATCGGCCGTGTTAAATGATTCATGGATCGGGCAGCGTCGCACCTCGCAAGAGGAGAGGCACCCCCAGGAATGGTACAGAATGGAAGGTTTCTCTAGGAAGAAGGGCGGAGCCAGGAAGTTGTAAAGGAAAGAAAAGAAAGGGGTGTCGAAGGCAAGCTCCCTTTCTTCAGGGGGAAGGGCAGGGGGTCTCACGCAGATTACCTTATCTTCCTTTGGGGGATGGGGATGGCCAATGAGACTCATTGGTGCTGCTTAGAAAATTCCTGACTGGTGAAGACTTCTTTTCTGGGGGAGGTTGAAACTATAGATTAGGTGTTATGCCTGGTTTACTGACTTGGGGTCTTCACCTAAGTGATGCCATTTTGGGCCTGCGGTTTTCTTTTTAACAATTCCTCCTTTCTATCAGACTCTCAGCTTAACTGAGCGATGAGATAAAAACCTTAAGACGTTAGCATCACCCTCAGTTCCTGCTCCGTAGCTCTTGTAGGTTTTGTTGGTCCTTTGTGTGGTATCCACAGGTCCCCCCTTTTTTTTCTTTTCTGCTGAATCTCTGTGATAGCCAACAGGTTACAACTTGAGGCTAGCAGTTTTTAGGTTGACCATCCTCTCTGTTCCTTTTTTGACATTCCAGTCGTAGGGAAGTTATTTGCGTGGTGGTTAGCGGCAGCTGCGAGAATGTAACGCACCAGGAAGGTTATTCTGGTTACTGTAAATGGGATCATTCTCAATGTATGGAGCAACACTTTGGAGCCATGGTCCCCAAGACCCAAAACAATCAAAATTGGATAAGTCAAAGAAAGGCCCCACCGAGCGAGACGTCTTCTTAGGTCAGATGGCTTGCTCAGTGATCTTATGTAATCAAGTTTCAACCTCTCTAGAAGAATGAATCCAGGTATGGCCAGTGGTGTTGGCCACAACACAGACCCCCTCCTTGCTCAACTGAAAGATAACCGGGAGCTATCTTATTACCAAGAACGAGCTTGGCCAGACAGTCTAAAGATCTTTGTTGGGCAGCTATTGTGTTTGGCAGGAGATGGTGCAATAATTTTAAGAATTAAGGAGAAGGTTTTGATTGTAGCCTCATTTACATTCATCCCTCATCAGAGAAATAGGGGCCCAGCCAAAAGAGTGAATCCTGAATCCTGAATGTCAATACAGTAGCGAATAACAATAGAGTATTGTTAACTATAGTTAACATGCTATACATTACATGTGACATCCTCAGGACTTACCTATATGGAAGTTTGTACCCTTTGACCACCTTTGCCCATTTCACCCCCACTTCCCCTCACCTCTGGCTACCACCGATCTATTCTCTGAATCTATGAATTCAGAGATTTTTTTTTAGATTCCTCATATAAGTGAGATCAGACAGCATTTTTCTTTCTCTGACTTATTTAACTTACCATAATGCCTTTAAGGTCCGTCCACTTGGCTGCACATGGTAGGATTTCTTTTTTTTTTTTTTTGTGGCTGAACAATATTCGCATTTTCTTTATCCACTAATCTGTTGGTGGACATTTAGGCTGTTTCCATGTCTTGGCTGTTTCAAAATAATGCTGTAATATGAACATGGGGGGTGCAAATATCATTTCAAGGTAATGATTTTAAGAAAATACAGGAAGGGGGATTGCCTGATCCTATAGTAGTTCTATTTTTAACTTTTTGAGGCACCTCCATACTGTTTTCATCGGCTGCACCAATTTACATTCCCACCATTAGTGCACAGGGGTTGCCCTTTCTCCAGACCCTCGCCAACACTTGTCATGTCTTGTCTTTTTGATGATAGCCATTTTAGCAGGTATGCGGCGATGTATCATTGTGGTTTTGATTGTATTTCCCTGATGATTAGCTATGCTGAGCACATTTTCATGTACCTCTTGGCCATTCTGTATGACTCCTTTGGGGGAAAAATTGTCTATTCGGATCCTCTGCCCATTTTTTAATCAGATTTTTTTCTTTGTTTTTTGTTTTGCTGTTGAGTTGTATGAACTCTTTATATATTAACCCCTTATCAGATATATGACTTGCAAATATCTTCTCTCATTCCATAGGTGGTAATTTTGTTCTTGGTTTCCTTTTCTGTGCAGAAGTGTTTTAGTCTAATCTGGTCTCCCTTGTTTATTTTTGCTTCTATTACCTCTGCTCTTTGTGTCAAACCCAAAAATCATTGCCAAAACCATGTTAAGAAACTGACCCCTATGTTTACTTCTAGGAGTTTTATGTTTTAAGGTCCTACATTCCTTTAATTTATTTTGAGTTTAGTTTTGTGTATGGTGTAAGGCAAAGGTCCAATTTCATTCTTTTGCATATCGATATCCAGTTTTTCCAAACCCTTCCCTTTCTATCTTTTCTCCGTTGTATATTCTTGCCTCCTTTGTTATAAATTAACTAACCATATAATTACAGGTTTATTTCTGGGTTCTCTGTTACGTTCCATTAATCTGTGTCTGTTTTTCTGCTGATATCATACTTTTGATTTTTGAGAGCCTAGATTTTAACCAATGCCTTAAGTTGCTTCCAGGACATAAATAGCAACAAAATACAGAATGTCATAAAACATTCATAGTATCGACACAATATTCTTACCAAATAACTATCTCTAAGGAAAATAAAATGTTTGAGTCATTCTCATTTTTAAACATTGAAACAAAAATCTTAAATAAAATATTGATATATCCATTAAAGCAACATCAATATTATATCATTATCAAATCTTTATTAGCAATATTAGGAAACATTAATCACATTAATAAGTCAAAGGTGAAAAAAATCATATGAATCATATCAATTAATATCATAAAAGCCTATTTATAAAATTTAATTTTTATTCTGATTTAAAAAAGCACTCTTAATGTAATCTCTGACTCTCAATGGTAAAATATTAAAAGAATTTACATTAATGGTAAGAACAGAAAAAGCATGTACACTCTCTCCTCATTATTTATATTGTTTTAGAAGTTCTAGTCAATGCGATAAGATAAGAAAAAAGATATTTGGAAGTTGCAGTAGAATTTGTCACAATTACCTACAGGTTTTCCATGTGAAAATCCAAGTGATTCAAGGTATCAATGATGAGAAATTAAAAAAAAAAATTCAGTAAGCAGACTGAATGAAAAGGACTATTAAAACAATTCAGTACCTGCCTGGGTTTATTACCCAAAGTTAGGTCAGGGTCATGTTTATCATTGATTTAATAGCACTCTTTAAATATTAGTTTTAGGGGTGCCTGGGTGGCTCAGTGGGTTAAATGTCTGATTCTTGATTTTGGCTCAGGTCATGATCTCACGATTATAAGATCAAACCCCGTGTTGAGCTCCACGCTGAGCGTGAAACCTGCTTGGAATTCTCTCTCTCCCTCTCTCTCTGCCCCTCCCCCACACTCTCCCTCTGAAAATAAACATTTAAAAATAAATGAATATTAATTTTAGCTTCACAAGCTGCCTTCATACTGCATTTTTTATATTGCATTTTTGGGCCATTCTTTAAGCATATTGGTTTGTATTCCCCCCTTGTTTTGCATTTTGATTAAATTCTCCTATACTAGAAACACTTCTCAAGATCCTGGGTATTCTAAGTGGATTTAGGTAGAAATAACCATTCACCCCACTGCCATTTCCTTCTTCTGGGCAAATGGCAGATGCTTCTAAGTAGCAGAAGCGTCACTTCCTCAGCCCAAATGTGGTCTCCAAATCATTCTCAGTACAGCTATTACTAACTTTGGCACTGGTTTATGCAATATAAATAACCTTTCCTCTCTGGTCTAGGAAATTTGCAGCGATCCACCCAATGGATTTCTATTTGGGGAAGAACAATCTTCTGTTAATCTGTCCAACCTCTAACTTGCTGCAAATTCAACTTTATCAAGTACTCTCAGAGAGGCCAAGAGCTACAATATGTAATCTGTTAGAAAGTAAGCCCTTTTAGAAATAGGATTGGCAGAGGTTGTGACAGATTGATTCAAAGGGAACACCAAACTTCATTCCTGAATTTCCTGTTACCTGTAGCCTTAGAATAAATAGCTTGACAGTTTTTTTTACACGTGGACTGTCGCAGTGGTCATTGCACCAAACATCCGTACTTTGCAATCATTTCTAGCTGGCAACGATATCAAGAACCCAAGTCAACCATTTGGTTAAATCAAGTTCAAACCGGATTTAAAGAAATATCACCTGGGGGGGGGGGGAAGGTGCAGAATTTCACACATAGTCTCCAGTGAGAGTTGGTGTAAGGATATGAGAAAAGAGCATGGTTATGATGACAGATCATGTATGTTCCAGAAGATAGGACAGTAACTCATTCTGTCTCGGGAAATAAGTATTCAATAATGTCCTCAAAGAATTATATTAGGTACTTGGAGATAAAAATACAATAAAGACAAAATAGGCATGCCTAGATGTGTCAACCCACAGTGTTTACCTTCTAGAACAATAAACAAACATCTGAAATTGGATCACAGCAATCACAAGTTAAATCTGTTGAGAGATTTCCATGTGCATTTAAAGGAGATGAGAACTCTTAGTGCTACAGAAGGTTGAATGATCTGACCTTGCTTTCCTTTTCACACCGATACCATTCTGCTTTTCTACTCCGTTGGTTCACTCAAGGCATTTTGAGTTCTGGCCACCACTGCAAAACCCTACGGGGCTCTGTTCACACAGACAATTTACATAGCTCTATACCGTATGCTTGAATGATCTTCCTTTAATTCTTGGAAAACAGTATTTCTCTGCTTTAAAACCTTTGCCAGTGATTTTCCTTCTGCTTAGAATGCTGTTCCTCCAAACTTCCATTCTTTACTTGACTAATTTCATCTTGATTTCTCGGCTGACATTTTACTTCCTCACCAAGGCCAACTCTGAACAATCCCCATATGCATTATGATCTTTATTAACTCATTTTACTCTATGCTTTTGCCTCATAGCACTTAAAATGTATGATTATATATTTATTTTGAGTTTACCTAGTGTTCGTTTCCATGACGACATTGTATACTTTTTGAGAGCAAGGATCATGTTTATTTTATGCAACAAATGGCTAGCAAAGTCCTTGTCATTCAGCAGGCCCAAAGCTAATAAAATATCGAATGAGTAAATAAAAGAAGACTTATTACCTAAATAAATTAGAGGTAACATAATCAATGGTGTGCTAGAGATATAAAGTCAGATTTGTAAGAACTCAGAAGGTGTGAAAACTCACTTCTAACTGGGACGTTGGAAAAGATTTCATGAGTTTGGTGGCATCTAAGATTAACACAAATACCATTTGGACCATGAAATGTACTGAGGTTGAAAGCATAAGAACTCTGGAGTCTGACAGAACTCTACATTTAAGTTGTGTGAATTTGGACAAGTCACTGAAGTCCACTGCAGTGGTTTCCCATGTGAAATAAAGGTTGTGATGGTTAAAAGTAAGTGAGATACCCTTTGGGAGCACTAATTCCATTCTTGGCACAAAGCAGATGGTTAACACAAGACAGCTATTACCGTTGTGTGGGTGCGGTGGGGCTTTCTAGACCAATGAGACACAATGAATCAAGGAATGAGGGGGAAGAGTGAAGGGTGTAGACGTGTAGACAGGGAGCTGAAGATGTGCATTTGACTGGAACTGGAATCCTGTGGAGGAGGAAAAAGCATGGTTTGCAAAAACTTGGATTTTTTTCCCCCTGGGCTTAGAGAAGAGTCTAGAAAGGCTTCTGGTTCAGAGGAGGAAGCTGATCTGGAGGCTGGGTTGGGGAGACGTGAAGGGAAAAACCACTTTGAGCTGCCATGGCCATAGCAAAGGAGAGCTTTTACGGGTGGCACCAATCTGTGGGAATTCCGAAGCAAGAAAGGGAAGCATTCGAAAAGAGTTTACTGGAACGGTATTTACTAAGCGAAGTTTTGCAAATAAAACGGAGCTGGGAATTTTAGGATCTGGCGGCCGACGCACGATTTCCTCTGGAGCCGGATCATACGGGAACAATTTGACAATATCAGTGAAAGCGTATGAAGAACTTAAGAATTTCTTCTTTTGTCTCTATCTTGTGAAATATGTGCAAAAACATTCATTAGATAACCAGCAGTGATATTCTGATGTTTACATATATTTTACATAAATAGGAAGGGTATACTTGCTACTGAAAACAAGAATCTGGAAGGAAGAGGACTGTCCCTCTCCCAGACTTATGTCTGTATATCTGTATGTCTCTGTCTATAACTGTATCTATATCTGTATTGTATCTGGATACGTTTTTGTAGATATTTCTGCAATCGCTATGGGAATTTAATTACTATCAGCTAGAGCACAAACTGGGACAGTCCTTTTGGAAATCAATTTATCTATCTCTGTATAGAGAGAGCCATATTTATATATCTATCCAGAGTCTTAAAGATCTGACAGCACACTCTGTAAGGCAGGATCCGTGGCTAAACACCATTGGATGCCAACCACAGCACCAAGCCCGGGACAGATGCCCGGATAAAAGTGAGTATCTGCTGAACACATAAATCAATCAATTAGTCAATGAACTTCCGTTCCTTTCATTCCAGTTCTTAGATTTTACTGTGAATAAGTTATCCAAAATATGGGGCAGAAAACTTTAGAATTTGAAAATGTTAGGGGCAATAAATAAATAAATAAATAGTCAGTCAGTCAGGGGGCACCTAGGTGGCTGACTCCGTTGAATGTTCGACTCTTGATTTTGGCTCAGGTCCTGGTCCCGGGTCATCGGATGGAGCTCGATGTCTGGCTCTGTGCTGAACATGGAACCTACTTAAGATTCTCTCTCTCTCTCTGTCCTCTCTCGCTCTCTCTCCTCTCTCTCCTCTCTCTCTCTCTCTCTCTCTCTCTCCTTCTCTTTCCCTCTGCCCCTCTCCCCCACTCACGGACTCTCTCTCTCTCTGTAAAATAAATTTACAAAATGAGGGGCACCTGGGTGGCTCAGTCAGTTAAGCGTCTGACTTTGGCTCAGGTCATGATCTCACAGTTCACGAGTTCGAGCCCAGCGTCAGGCTCTGTGCTGACAGCTCGGAGCCCGGAGCCTCCTTCAGATTCTGGGTCTCCCTCTCTCTCGGCCCCTCCCCTGCTCTCTCTCTTCCTCAAAATAAATAAATACTAAAAAGAAATTTAAAATAAATTTTAAAAATGAAAACTTTTTTTGAATGTTAGAATGTTAGTGAACTTTGGTTTACCTTTTTATTTCCTTGAGTTATTTATTTCATATCTGAAAGTTTGTACTTTTTAAAAGTTATTTTATTTATTTTGAGAGAGGGCAGGATGGGGACCGAGAGAGCGGGAGACACAGAATCCCAAGCAGGCTCCACACTGTCAGTGCACAGCCTGATGCGGGGCTCGAACCCGCCAACTGCAAGCTGATGAGCTGAGCCCAAGTTGGACGTTTAACCAGCTGAGCCACCCAGGCATCCCTGAAAGTTTAGACATCTTACTCCATAATTTTAGGAGACTTTAATACTAGTTTATAAGAATCATAATTAGGTAAAAGCATAAGGGCATTACCCCAAATTAATGATTAGGTAAATTATGGTATGGCACCCCAACTGAAAACAATGTCATATTTTACAAACAATGTCTGTAAAGAGTTTATATTAACTGGTTCAAATGCTAAGTGGAAAGATACAAGATTTTATATTACAGAATGAGTATACGTAAACATACTAATAAAAAATTAAGTGGTAGGAAAAATAAAGAAGGTAACCCACCTCATGTTAACACGTTTTTTTTGGTGGGTGGGGGGCGGAGATAAGCCTTAAAACAATTAACTGTTATTTTTATATTCCCAGCTTTCTAAAATTTCAGTAATAACTACAAACTCCTTTGTTATTAAAAAAAAAAACATATACCTTATTTTAAAATTCAACATCACCCACTAAACCAACCAATTGGTGAAAGATGAATCACCAGCAAGGAAGGGCTTGTATTGGGGTACCAACACTGTTTTAATTTCTATAGAATATTCACGTCACAGTTTTGGGGGCACCGTGTGCAAGAAGCTTGGGAGCATTCTTTTGTGCAGGACTTTTCAGAGCCTTCATCATGCTCCTGTGTATTTTGCAAACTTACTTGACTGTAACCACTATGGAAGGCGTTTCCAAATCTTTCCTAGCCTGCCACCCCTCTCCTACGTAATAACTAAAATCCAAACCATTATTGACTCCTTGCCGCACTACATGTCAGGAGTAATAAGGGTGAGGATATTTACATGCATAATCACATTTAATACTTGCAACAATTTTGTTATTCAGGCACCATTTCCATCCCCATTATAGAAGTGAGAAAATGGGTTATGAATTTCCCCAAACCCACAGAGCAAGTGGCAGAGACAGATCATGAATCCATCACCAGAGCCTGCTTCTCAGATTACAGAAAGATGATTTCGCTCTATTCAAGACATACCGATACGAGTGAGAATTTCTAAACTGTCTTTCCCGTTTCTGTAGACCCATATTGCCACCATCCCCCAAAGAACAGAATTTGTATGATTTTTTCACTAACAATAGCACCGAGTCCTATCTTTAATCTTCAAAACAAATGTTTAAGCCACAGAGTGTTTCTGACAATTTAATTTATTATCTGTGTTTGAGGTGGGAAAGGGATTGGAGTAGCTTTGGAGATAATTTGATTTGTGCTTTGGATAGCAAATTCAGTATCAATCATATACACATTTGCCTATAGCTCTTTTCTAGATATTTGTTGCCAGGATGGAATGAATAAACAAAAGGGCAATTTGAATATAATAGCTTTTATACCACGGTGATAGACGTACGGTCATACGTGGGAGAGAAAGACGTAGTTTTACCTTTCCAAAACAGCTGAAAAAAATCTGCAAGCTCTAAACGTTTGTCATTTCTGACATTTCACTTTATGAGTGTGTATGTTCTTAATTGTCACCTTTGTAGTTTATAGCAGAGTCTCATGGCAAGTTAAAAAGAGAAAAAGTCGGGGCGCCTGGGTGGCTCAGTCGGTTAAGCGTCCGACTTCAGCTCAGGTCATGATCTCATGGGCCGTGGGTTCGAGCCCTGCGTCGGGCTCTGGGCTGACAGCTCGGAGCCTGGAGCCTGCTTCGGATTCTGTGTCTCCCTCCCTCTCTGTTCCTCCCCCACTCGCGCTCTGTCTCTCTCTGTCTCTCAAAAAGAAATAAATGTAAAAAGAAAAAGTCTTCCATTTACATGAGGGTTCGGGGTACCTGGGGTGGCTCAGTCAATTAAGTGTCCAACTCTTAATTTCAGCTCAGATCGTGATCTCATGGCCTTGAGATTGAGCCCCGCGTCCACTCTCAGTGCGGAGCCTGCTTAAGATTCTCTCTCTCCTTCCCTCTGCCCCTCCCTGGCTTGCGTAAGCTCTCTCTCTCTCCATCTCTGTCTCTCTCTCTCTCTCTCTTCCTCTCTCTCTCCCTCTTTCTCTCCCTCTCTCCCTCTCAGAAAGAAAAAAAAAAGAATTTAAATGAGGGTTCATTTGCACTCCCATAAACAGCTTCTATTCAATATACACATGCCTACAAAGAAAAAGGCACAGTTTGAGCCTTCAGACTCTAGTGAAAAGAATATATTCTGAAACCAAAAGGAAATGGTGAAGTCTACCCTTTGGAAGACTGGAATCTTGCCACAGTTCAGCCCAAGTAATAGCTCAAGTTTTCTGGAAATAGTCCCTGCATGGAATACCAACCTGAGGTATGTAATCTAATTCAGTCAGAATTTACTTGTGATGAGTTAAGGGGTGCCTAGAGGCAGTGAGTTAAGGGGTGAGGGAAACAGCTTTGCACAGGCTTGGAACTAGGCAGGCGTGGGTCATCCCTGGTCCATGGCCTTAAACAGTTCTCGAAGCTTCTGTTTCTTTATCCAGTTCGTAATTCCATGTAGGAATTATGGCATCTAGATCTATTATGTGTCTCAGGTGGATGGCACAATGTTTGATACACAGTGAATAATAAATCTTGGTGCCTCCTCGCGAATGCTTTAAGCCCTCCACACTGGGGGACAGGTTCTGTGAGTGACGTAGAGAAATTGACAGATGTTATCATTGTGATATTAATTCTTCTGGAATAATGCTCAGCATTCTATTTAATTTTGATTACTTTTTTTTTTGAGAGAGAGAGAGAAAGAGTGTGTAAATGGGGGAGAAGGGCAGAGGAAAAGAGAGAGAGAGAAAGAGAAAGAGGGAAAATCTTAAGCAGACTCAGCATGGAGCCCAACGTGGGGTGTGGTCCCACAAGCCTGGGATCATGACCTGAGCCGAAATGAAGAATTGGACGCTCAACGAACTGAGCCACCCAGAAGCCCCATTCTTGATTACTCTTAAGGCACAGCAAGACTTCTTAGCCCTTAATCAGACTTACCCACTAGGGGCAATGGGCACGCTTAGCAGGTTTATAGATAGGGAAAAGGAAAAGGAAGTGAAATAATGTGGTAAGGGGATGATAAAGTGCAAAGATAAAGAAGGAGAAAGGGAAATGGGGGTGCAGGAAGAAGGGAGGAATATGACAAAGGAGGCAGAGGAGAAAAAGCCAAGGAAAAAGAGGTGTCCAAAAAAGAAAAAAAGAGCTATCATCAGAAGTAACTGTCTACTGTGGCTCGTCCCATGTTGGACATTCGTAACCTGTGTTGTTCTAGCCTCACTCTTGGTAATTAATGACTGTTGATTATTAGTGATTGGTAACAAACATTAATGGACATTTTCAGCCCAAAGTTCAGGGAATTTTTTTTTTCCTTCTCGCCAGGTCCCCAGTAAATACATCCGTTTTATAATGTCTGCAGTAGTAAGTTCAGAAATTCAAGAGGCAGAAATCATTCAGAAAATATTTTCAAAATCCATTGATTTTCTACTCAATGGAAAACATTTGGTAATGATCAGTACTCTCCTCCAGGTCTTTCTAGCCCTTTGTTGGTTAGCGCATAATCCTTCAGGTCTTTCAAAAGTAGGAGTGAAATTGGTGGCTCCACCCTGCTGTTGGAAGAGTGGACCCTACACAAAAGGGTTTATCCAAGTGCAAGCTCCCCTCACAAGAGCTCTCATGCTGCTTCTCCTTCCCAGGGCGATCAGTCTCCCTGTTTTTAAACATAAAGATAATTGGCAGCGATGATATCCCCCCAAATTTTTCTTTTTGTTTCGAAAGTTTATTTATTTTGAGAAAGTAAGCGTGCGAGTGGGGCAAAAGAAGACAGGAGAGAGACAGAGAATCCCACGCTGCCAGCACGGAGCTGGATGAAGGCCTTGAACCCACAGTGAGGGCCTTGGACCCACAAACCACATGATCATGACCCGAGTCGAGGTCAAGAACCCGACACTTAACCAACTGAGCCACCCAGGCGCCCCTTATTTTTCTCTTATTTGAGTTACTGAAAGTAGGTCTTCTCTATTCCTACATCAGAGAGATTACGAAGTAATAAACACAAAAATGGCTCACGACGTTTCGCTAAATATAAAGACGGAGAAATATGTTCTCTTTCCTTTCTAAAAGCACACATTTCCTGGGCATGGAACTGACCGGCCAGCCTGTACCCTGGCCTTCTAGCGACAGCATGAAAACGTGTGCGTTCGCAGATGGAAGAAGTTCACACCAGGCACAAGTTGTAACCAGATCATACAAGCATCGTTTACGCTTTGTCTAAATTCAAACTGTAAGTAGAAAAGGGCTAATGATAACTGTAAATAACAGACTCTGAGGCAGTGACTCTGGGCTCCTATCCAGAGCTGTCATATATGTGCTGTGTAACCTTGGGCAAGTCATTTAACCTCTCTGGGCCGCTTCATCTTTCCAGAGCTACACAAAACATAAATTCAAAAAGTTTAAGGGATTATGTAAAAGATTTGATCCGTAAGAGTTTGGCTGTTTGTTTAAATGGATGAACGTGGGTATCACGTTTCTCAAGTGTTTAGATTTTATTAGATACGCTTAAAGAGTTTTATTTTAAAACATCAGTATCTGTGGTAATTCCATGCTTTACAACTCGTTACGTTTATAATGAAGTTTTCTGTGTCAACTTTAAATATATAAAGAGGTGCCTAGCTTCTCAAAATCATTTTTAGGAAAAAAAAAAGTTATTTTTAGGAGTAAAAAGAACACAAACCTTGAAGATCATAGATGCAAATCTCTCCCTTCCAAAGACAATAGGAAAATGAAAATTAGTTTTGGCGTAAAGCCATCACTGGGGCCGTATGAAGTCGTAAAACATTCTTTAATCTGTATTAATGATTAATATAAAGTTTTTTTCAGGATTTATAAATGGAAACTTTCAACTGAGAGCTGACGTAAATTTAATGCAAGCCCGAATGAACTGGTGGCTATTTTCAATCACAGTACTGCAAGGCAACATCAAAATGTAAGAGAAAGGCAGACTTATTAAGAAAGGCAACATCAAAAATGTAAAATTCAAAAACATCTCAAAAAAGTTTGACAAAAATTTGTATATTCAATAGAATTAAAGTGATCGTTTTGGCTTTCTAGTCCACTGAAAACCGCGGAGCAATCAAATTATGCGTCGTTTTCAAGCTTCGCATCAATGATTTGGCCCTATTTTCCTGTCAGCTTGATTCTCAAACTTTTATATGAATAACAGCCTAAAACTTGATGAATCATGGATAATGGAATAATTGTCTTTTCACTGAGAAAAGAAAAAAAAGTAAAGACTTTAAGCAACAAAGCTTTTGGGGTGGGAGGGATGTTCGTGATTCACTTTGTCATCACCTCCATCCAGAAAGAGATTTCTATTTCTTCAGTTCTAAAATGTGAACCACATTGCAAGCAGGAAACATGATACACGTGGGTCACACAGAGGTGAAAAGCCAACACTTTTCCAAGTCTGCCCCCGATGTAACAAGGACAGTTTGTGTCAAGAGGGAGGAAACTGTATTTCCAACTATTCATAGTGATTACATAGAGGGGGGAAATCTAAACAGATTCGTTAAAGAAAACGTTCTAGGGGCACCTGAGTGGCTCAGTAGGTTAGGTTGTTGGACTTTGGCTCAGGTCATGACCTCGCTGTTTCTGAGTTCAAGCCCCACATCAGGCTCTGTGCTGACAGCTTGGAGCCTGCTTTGGATTCTCTCTCTCTCCCTCTCTCTCTCTCTCTCTCAAAAAAAAAATTTTTTTTAATTAAAAAAAAAGAAAATGTTCTCATTTTCCTCCATACGATTCTGAATAATTTACAGTAAGTTATTCATATCTTGTGTGAATAAAATAGTTTGAAAATATAGTCTTAAGACGGGAGTGGGGCTTATGATCCACATTTCCTTTGTGATGATTTCACTTCCTTTTTTCATTTGAATCAGTGACAGTATTTAAATTCCTGTGCTGATTTGCGGTTTACAAAGGTTCTCACGTATTTTTCTTAACTGATCTGTACAATGCTCTTGTAGGCAGGTGTTAATATCCTTGCTTTACAGATGAGAAAAGAGGACAGAGAGGCTGACTGATTGGCCCAAGGATATATAGCTAGTAAGTTAAAAACCTAGTCTGTCATTACAAAATTTAGGAGTTTGCTCCCTAACAGCAGAGAATATCCGCTTTCACAGTGGAGAGAAAGCTGAATTCATAAAAACAAAGGGTGGAAGGGCGGTTACCAGAGTCTCCGGGAACGGGGAGCACGGGGGCGGAGGGGGGGGTATGGTTTAAGGTACAAGCTTGTAGCCAGTAAATAGGTAAGTGGTGTGATGCAGTGGGCAGTGTAGCAATTCCAGACAACAATACTGTGTTCTAAACTTCCAAGTTGCTAAGAGACCAGATCTCAATTGTTCTGAGCACACACACACAAAAGGTAATTAAGTGACATGGTAGAGATGTTAGCTAATGCCAGGGTGGCAATCATGTTACCATATAGCAGCCTGTGCAGCATATGAAACCGACAAGCCCCATACACCTTGAACTTCTATGATGCTACGTGTAAATTATATCTCAATAAAATACAAGTTGTAAAACATAAAAAAAAAAGAGCCATTGCCTAAGATCCCCGTTACTTCCCAAGGATTTTCAGTCTATTTTCGGTGTCTCGTACTCTGGTTCGCTGTTCAACCGTGGCAGTCACGTGAAGGCATCTGGGTAAGAGTGTGAAAGGAAAGATCTCATCTGTACTCAGATTTTAAGAACTAGAGCAATGTTAAAAGAGTGATTTCAGCATGCGTGCAGTCTTTCGGAAAGAACTTGGGCTTCTGCTGTGAAGGAAGTTAAAACAAAATCTTTGGGAAATTAGTTTGCCCGGTGTCACGTCTCAAAAAATAACAGTCTTCGGCAATAGCAAGGATTTTGTTGTAAGGGCAGGGCATTCAACTTTGGTGCTATTTTTAGTGACTTTTCTACCTGAAACATTCAATGAATTATTCATAGCTCCACGGGAAGCGGCCGTGCCCCCTGTTGGTATTTGAAAATAAGGACAGGTTCTAGAACGTTTGCTACAACTGAGGATGTCGGCTGCAGGTAAGGAAGCAGCAATCCCGCCAGGTCCCGCCCCTCTCTGGTGGGAAGCAGGCACTGTCGTTTTGTCGGGGAAACCTTCCTTACCTCCGACACAAGTGGTGCTAGAGACAGCACGAGAGATCTATTATTTTGGACGTGGGGTAATCATCGTCGTTATTCCCATCTCTGCGCCTCCTCTTCTGGTACTCGTTCTCGGATCTGGTTCTTTGAAGTCACCCGATATTGCAGCTTTTAAACTTAAAAGATGGACAGATGCCCTGCCAGAAAATGTTGCCGTGACGGGATGATCAGGATTGGAAGATGGTCGTGAAAATTACACGACGCCCACCTTGCTCAGTACTCTCCAGCAAACACCTGTGATTCGATAGTGAAAGAAACCCAACCCCCCAGCAGAGTGGCTCATGCCCCGTGTGTGACTGAGCTCTGTTGTGGGACCAGAAAGGCAAAAGAAAGGAGGCAGAGGTGAGAGAGGCCTTGAGTCGGGGCATGGGTGGGATTTACTAGGGTGAGCACCAAACACAATCTTATAAACATGGTGATGATAAATTGGCCAGAGTTATTTCAGTGATAGGGAGGAGGAAGAAGAGAAGAGGAAGGAAAAAGGAGTCCGTGTAACGCGGATCTCCAAAGTGCTTAAGGGTCATCAGGTCAGACACGCCGAGATTCACGGTTGAACTTCACCTTGAGAAAGTGGCTACAGAGCTCGGCACTCAAGTTCTCCTCGTGTGTAAAATGAAGATGCCTCAAAGATATGTCTGCACAATGCCTGGGATGCAAGGGGAAATCAACAAATGCGTACCAACTTTCTTTACTCTAAAACCAACGTCCATAACCTAAAAACCCATATGGTCAGCATTTACCCAATTCTGTTTTAAAGTAATGACGGGAGGGCAGACCGCTTAAATGGAGTTCCCGTCTCCATTCCTTCTTCGTGTCAGTTGTGCTATATTCCTGCACTTTCCAAAGCATAATGACTATTCCTTTGCCTTTGCTCAGAAGACTCACCTTGGAGATTTGGAAGGGAAGTCCCAGAAGTCTTAGCAGCAAACCAAAGCAGCCACAAAAAAGCCTGTTTTAGCAACTCCCAGGGGCATCGGATTCATTGGGCCAGCTAAGGTCTTCTGACACCAAGGGGATCACCCATTTTTACCAACCTACAGCTCTTAAATATTTTCTTTACATTAAATTAAATACATCTTTGGTAAGTTGTGTAAGCCGCTTCAAAGTGGTAATCAATTTCCCCTTTTAGTTATCAACTATGACAAAATTGGGTGTGGTCCTGCAGATTGAGAACTGGGGAAGTTTAGGTCACAGCGTTGATCCAATGACACTTTAGGAAAGATACTGTGATCACCTTGTTTAGTCTGCTATCAAAACCATCATCGTTTTGTTACAGGTAGAGCTTCGTCTCCGGATCTAGACGGAATCCGTTTCAAAGTCTAAGTGTGTGACTTACTACTTACGGAATGAATAGCAAAGTCTAGGCTGCTGAGTCTCAGTAATTGTGTTCCTATATTGAAGATACTTAATGACCTCCTCTGTACATTGGACTGGGAGTTTGAAATCAAACAACTGTGGACAGAGCCAACAATGTGGTACTTCTCCAGGAAATGTTAGATCACTTACAAAATGTCACTATTAATTTAAAATCCTCTCCACCCCCACATTTTCAAAAATGGTATAGATTACTGGACTTGGAAGGACTGATCCCATAGCCTACTAGACTCTGAATACAAGGTTGGAAATTAAGTAGAAATTCAAACCCCTTATATACACCTTTCCCCTCCCCATGCCTGAAGTATTGTCATACACGATTTTCTCCATGCTGTGTAGACTTTCAACTGTTGTATTTATTTGCTTCTTGGGTAGGTGGGATCTGAGTCAATAAAACACTGATTGTATTTCTCCCACATATTTATTATTATGGTATGCTTAACACTGGTTATTTGTTCCTGGGTACATACCAAATTATATATATAATTTGATATGTCAAATATATAACTTGATAGATATATAATTTGATTATATATATATATGTATATATAATTTGTTGAAGATTTCAAAGAGAGTCTTAAACATGAATAAGAGGTTTAAACCTGAGGCCAAGGAAAAAGATTTAAAAAAAATGATGTTTATTTGGAGTTACAGAATTAAAATCTATTTGGAATTGAAAAGCATCGAGGTGATCATATTGTCCAATGTCGTTGAAACCTGCAGGACCCAACCTCCTAAGAAATAGAAGGACTTCCTCCGGTTATAGAGGTTTTAAGAACAGTTAGACCCAGGATTCTGAGATTTGGAGTCTTTTCAGTAATGGGAAGAAGGCGGCAGAGGACAAAATTAAGGCATCGTTATAATGTTCATCTGCAGAGACCTTACGGATCATTAAAAGGTAGGCTAATGACTATCCGTTTTCTGTCGTAAGGCTGTATCACAGTATCCCAGCTAGAGGACAGAGTGAAGCATCATCTTTGCTCCTATGGTATCCCTTTGTGGTTCTTAGGTCAGTGCAAGGCCTTCTTAGTGAGCCCCTAAAAACTAGAGTTTGCAGTAGAGTAAAATGGTTCCATGCACTGGAGTTGGAAGGTGCTGTGTACCTTCCATCTGATTTAAAAAATAGTCCTGGTGTTCCAATTTTCCCACCTAAAATATGAGAAAGAATTATAGTGCCCACATCATACAGTTTATGAAATCAGTAAGAAAATACACGTATCGCCTATGATGCCCCAGATGAGTGTGTGTTCAATAATTGGTTCTTTCCTCTCACTGCCAAGCGCACGACACGGAGACAGTAAGCCACACGGAAGAGCCTGAGCTTAGACGATGGGTGAACAATGGGAAATCCGGGCAGTGTCCGCGTGAGCTGGGCAAGGAGACCCCACAAGGAGGTCATTCTCTCCTCAGTGTGCCGACAGCAGCATCCATCTGACTCAGAGGCTGTGAGCTGTTCACCGTCCTTGTGAGACGTGGGCCTGAAGACACAGCTGGAGTTCTTGTCATTGTGGAATTCAGCCGGTGAGCCTTCGCTGTCAAGTCTGGGGAGTAGCTAAACCTGAACTAGTCCAGAGACCACATCAGTATCCGTCTATTTATTCAAGTGTTTATGAACTTCTTATACAGACTCGCACTTCTCTAGAGGGAGGGAGAGTTGAAACAGACAAAAAGTAGGAGAAATGTGGTGCAGGGAGTAAACAGCCGCTCATCAGAACACCTACTGTCTACTGGGCATGAAGGTATCCCCTTCGGATACATATTATCTCTTTTAGTATTCACTACAATATGGAAGATAGTTATTTTCCCCATTACCCAGAAAGGTTAAATACTTGCCTGATGTCTCAACCAAAACAGATTAAACCTGGAATTCACACCCAGGTCTGGCTCCCAAATCCACATAATTTTCACTCGTCTCAGCCCGTTATTAGAAGAGCCAAGACGTGATCCACAGGGACAAATCTGAAAACATACGGACGTTATTCTGTGCCTGTATGAGAGTTTATTGAAAAACATTGGGAGAGAGCATCTTCCATCACTGCCCGACATAGAGGATAGAAAATGACAGCTTGCATTATTAATCCCGGTGGCCATTTATTTCTGCTCTACTACGAATAATTGAGGGCTCGGTGTCCACTAGAAGTAAGGTTAATCGAGACAGGTATTTAACTTCTAGGGAGGCTTCTTAGTACAAGACGGAGGGAAAAGAAGTACGCAGGAAGAAAGCATAGGCTTTTTTCAGATCATTTTAACGGTTTTTTTAATATTCAGAAATATTTTCAAAAGGCCCATTAATTCCCATACTTAACATCTCTTTCAGGGAACCCTGATTGAATCTTGACTCATTAGCTCCCGATGTTTGTAACAAAAGGATCATTCTGTTCTTTCCTTCTGCATCACAATTTCCACCTAATGGCTGTTTTATTTTGAATGAATTGCTAAGGTAGCTTTCAGAGGAATCTCACTAAATACATTTAAAAGCACCTTTCACGGCATCGAACCATTGTTCCTTCGTCTTCAGTTCATAATTGTCCTCGTCCCCACCCCTGTGCACCCCACCCACTTCAACTTTCACCGTTACAATTCCGAATGGTAGTTTTCCTGAACGCTGCCTGTGAACTTAAGTGAAGGGAAACGTATGTCAGGACGTTCTGCTGACAGAATGTACGTCCAGGAGAGATGCCGTCTACAAGGCGAGAAAGGAATGCAGGAAGTTCAGGGAAGAACAGGGCTGCTGACATTCTCAGAGCTCTGCAAGCCAGCTTACAGTTTCTTGAACTCACCTTGTGAAGCGGACCTGTCGGTCTTCTCCCTCCCTCCCGGATTTCATACTGGCTCAGCCAGCTCCTAACACGTACTTCTCAAGAAAGGCTCCCATCTATTCCACGGAGTCTGTGAACAGTGCACAATCCAGGGTGTCATTAGTGTGTGAGAGGGAGATTCCAGACTTCTAGGAAGGATGTGGTGGTCTTAGAGTCACGGTGGGGAGGCTTCCATGGTGAGAGAGCAGGAGAGAGAATCACCTTCGCACACAGATTTCATGAGGCCAGACTTAGCTGAGTGTTCCCCCCACCCAACACAAACAACAAACAAACGCAGACAGGTGCTTCAAATATTTGAAATCTATCTGAGAAAACCTTTCAAATAATTATCCATCGTAAGGATTTCAAACAAGGAGAAAAGGAGTTATGTTCATGGTGAGGGTAGACCAGGGAATATCGTAGAGATGTCAGTTCTCCCTAAGTAAATCTATAAATTCGATGTTACCCCAGTACAGTACATACATTGTGTTGGGGTCTAGACTGAAGACAATACCATTCCTGAAGCCAAGAATAGTGAGAAAAATCCTGAAAGACCAGAGCAATTTGGGAAGCAGCCTTACCAAGTTATAACTCCGCTGTAATGAAACACGGTAACGTTGGCTCAGGAATGGACCTACAGGCTAACTGAACCAAAGGCAAAGCTGTAAACTATATACCAGGGAATCTTAACACATGACCGTGGAATCTTAATATAGGACCAAGATGATCTCTCAAATTAGCAGGGAATGGATGAAATTTTTTGTAAGTGGTCTTGGAAAATTGGATAGCCATTTGAAAAAAGATAAAATTTTTGTATAACACACCATACACAAAACAAATGCCAAATAGGTGAGAGATTTGAATGCTCTGTTTTTACTAAATGTTTTGAGAGAGAGAGGGAGGGGGAGAGAGGATCCGGAGTGCTGTCAGTGCAGAGCCTGATGTGGGGCTTTAACTCAGGAACCAGGAGATCATGACCTGAGCTGAAGTCAGTCACTTAACCAATGGAACCACCCAAGTACCTCCAGATCTAAATGTTTCTTTAAAAGGCTATACAGGTACTATAAAAGAACGGATGGATTTCATTATAAAACGAAGGGGTAGAAAATTTCTCTATGATTCAAAGTTCAGAAGCAATAAAAGAAAAGATTGGAGTTTCAATTACATGATAAAGCATTTGTAACTTACAAAGCATCGACAAAGCCCCGAAATTAAAATATGGGGACAATCAGTACACAACTATGTAACAGAAAAAAAAAAGATCAGAAATCTCTAACATATAAGGAACTAAAAAATTTTAAGGAAAACAGAAAAATGGGCAAAATACATGAATAAGCAGTTCATAGAAAAATAATTTAAGATGGCCCTTAAATATATGAAATGATACTCTCACTGACAAGGGAACTGTAACTTTAATGTTCTTAATGTGTTTTAGAAAACATAATTTTCAGTGAAAAGGGAGAAAATTAATATAAAATCAAATAACTAGGTCAAAAATCTTTGACATTTTAACTGAAAATATAAACTTCTGACTCTTCAAAAGTACATATTCCTTCTATGCACTTAATCAACAGAGCTTTGAAACATACGACACAAAACCTGATAGGTCTTAAGGGGGAAATAGAAAAATTGTCAACTATAGTTGGAGACTTTAACACTTTTTTCTCTCAGGAATTGATACAGTAAATAAGCAGGAAAATCAGTGAGGCTATAGATACCCGGAGCTGTCAATCAACTTGACCTAATTGCTATTTATAGAGCACTCCACCAAAATATAGCAGAATACACATTCTTCTCAAGTGTAAATGAAACACTGAGCCAAACTATATCCTGAGTCATAAAATAAGACTTAACAAATTCAATATGTGCATTTATGAAACAATTTTATATTTTTCCTTGGACCAAAACAAAATTAAGCCAAAAATCACTAACAAGAGATATCTAGAAACATCCCTAATTATTCCGACATTAAAGACAGAATTCTAAAACCCCAAAAAGAAATCACAAGGTGAGTTTTTAAATGAGCCATAGTATATCAAAATTTGTGAGAAACCACTAAAGCAGGGCAGAGAGGGAAAATTTATAGCATTAAAGGTTTATATTAGAAAACAAAAGAGATCTAAAACCAGTAGACCAAGCTTCCACCTTTGGAAACTAGAGAAAGATGAACATGTTAAACACAAAGCAGAAAGGGAAAAAAATGAAAATAAAACAGAAAAGCAATAGGGGCCATCAATTAAGCCAAAAGCTGGATCCCTGAAACGATCAATAAGCTTGATAAATCTTTAGTGTGGCTGATCAAAAAGAGGAAAAAAACAAGTTATTGATTAAAGGAGTACAGACATCACTATTAACCCCAAAGACACTAAAAGAATAAGAGAATACTAAGAAAAATCCTATGCCCATGAATCTCACAATTTAGAGGACATGTACCAGTTCTTTGAAAGATACAAACTACTAATCCCACTCAAGAAGGAAAAAATAATCTAAATAACCTATATCTATTAAAAATTTAATTTCTGAGCAGTTGGTGAAGATTCCAACTCAGGTCAGGATCTCATGGTTCGTGGGATTGAGCCCGAGTTGGGCCCCGTGCTGACAATGCAGAGTCTGCTTAGGATATTCTCTCTCTCTCTCTCTCTCTCTCTCTCTCTGTCTCTTTCTGTCCCTCCCCTGCTTGTGCTCTCTCTTAAAAAAATAAACAAACTTAAAAAATTTCTTGTTCAAAACTAAGAGAAAAGACTGTCAGATCCAGACCGTGTCACTGGTGAATTATACAAAATATTTAAACAGCAAATAATAAGATTTCCACTAAATTTCTTCCATAAAATAGAAGAGGGAACAGTTCCAAACTCATTATTACAAGCCCAGCATTAACATACAACTAGGGGCACCTGGGTGGCTCAGTTGATTAAGCTGATTTTGGCTCAGGGCATGATCTCATGGTTTGTGAGTTCGAGCCCTGCATTGGGCTCTGTGCTGACAGCTCAGGGCCTGGAGCCTGGTTTGGATTCTGTGTCTCCCTCTCTCTCTGCCCCTCCTCCACTCATGCTCTGTTTCTCTCTATGTCTCAAAAATAAACATTAAAAAAAATTTTTTTTTCAGGGGCGCCTGGGTGGCTCAGTTGGTTAAGCGTCCGACTTCAGCTCAGGTCACGATCTCACCGTCCATGAGTTTGAGCCCCGCGTCGGGCTCTGGGCTGATGGCTCAGAGCCTGGAGCCTGCTTCCGATTCTGTGTCTCCCTCTCTCTCTGCCCCTCCCCCGTTCATGCTCTGTCTCTGTCTCAAAAATAAATAAACGTTAAAAAAAAATTTTTTAAAATAAAAAATAAGATTTTTTTTTCAATTGAAAAAAACCCATAAAACTAAAACAGGCAAAGACATTACAAGGAAACTATAATTCAATATTCCTCATGAATGTAGACACAGAAATTCTTGACAAAATGTCAGCACATCAAATCCAACGATATATAAACATAATTGTCACAACCAAGTGGGGTTCATCCCAGGAACGCAAGATTGATTCAACATTCAAAAATCAATCGTTGAAATTCACAGTAATAACAAACTAAATAAGCAAATCATATACTCATGTCAATAGTTATGTAAAAGAAAAATTCAAATTCAACATCCATTCATGGCTAAACAAAACAAACACTCTCAATAACACAAGAATAGGAGGTAACGTCCCTAAGCTACTGAAGAGCATACACAAAAAAATCTAGATCTATCTTCATACTTACTGACGATTATGCATAATGATCTTTTCTCAAGGATCAGAAATCGGGTCAGGAGGTCTTCTCATGCCATTCCTATTCAATATCAAACAGGAAGACCTAACCAGTACGACAAGGAAAGAACAAGAAATACAGAGTAGAAAGGTAAGAAATAACAACTTCTGTACTTAGTAACAGCCCGAATGTCTGTGTAGAAAATCCCAGAGAGTCTACAAAAATGCTCCCGGAACTAATATGTGAGATTAACATGGGTATAGAGTACCAGGTTATTACATAAAAATCAGTTGTCTTGTATGCCAGCAATATGCAGTCGGGACTTGAAATTGGAAACAAAAATAGTATTAATCACAGTAGGAGCAAAACAATGAAGTACTTAGGTACAAATATATCAACGCATGTGCAGAATCTGTAAGCTAAAAACTACAAAACAGTTATGAAAAGGAATCAAATATCTAACTAAATAAAGAGAATGTGTCATGGACCTGAATTGAATATCCAAGATTCTTAAGATGCCGGTTCTATTTGATCTATAGACTCAACACAATCTCAATCAGAGTTGTACTATGCTTTTTGTGACAAGCTGAGCTAAAAGTTAGATGGCAGAGCAAGGGATCTAGAATCATTAAAACCATTCTGATGGGGAAAGAAAGCAGTGTTGGTGGACACAAATTCCTGATTTCAAGACTTACTATCTGCAGCGGTAACTACAATAGTGTGGTATTGGTGAAAGGGTAGACACAGGGAACAGAAGGGAAAGCAGAGAAATGTACCCACACGTTGTACCTACAACTGATTATTTTGATATGGGGTCAAAGGCAATTTAATGGAGAAAGAATAATTTTTAGAAAAAATAGTGCTGATATCATTGGATATCCTTCTGCCAAAAAGCAAACTTTGACACTTTATATCTCATACAAAGATGAACTATGAATGGATAATAGATATCAATATAAAACATAAAATTATAAAACTTTCAGAAAAAAATAGACGATCTGTGTGACCTTGGGTTTGGCAATAAATTTTTATATACAACATCGAAAACATGATCTATAAAAAGATGAAAAGTTACACTTTTCAAAATGAAAAACTTTTCAAAGGTTACTCTTAGAATGAAAAACCAAGATACAGGCTGAAAAAAGTATTTGCAAGTCACATATCTGAGAAATGAGTTGTATCAAGATTATGGAAAGAAGTCTTATAACTCCATAATAAGAAAACAAACTACCCAATTAGAAAATTGGGCAAAATATCTGAAGAGACACTTCACAATCCCGTGAGACAAAAACAACAGGAAAGCCATTACAAAAAGATCTAGCTGCTCAAGGATGTTGACTTTGATCCCTTGAATCGTAATGTCATATCCCAGAGAAAGAATGCTTTGGGAGGCCTTCTGAAATTGCCTCTGGTTTTATTTGAATATTAAACCTTGTTGCCTCAGATTTCTCTGTAGTTTTAATAGTTCTGGCTTTTGTTTAACTCAGCTGGAGCCTTTTAAAAGGCTAATATAAGCATCTAATAAAGATTCCAATATTGGAAACAATATGCAGTGAAAATTTAATCTTCCTTGTACGCTTGACTTTCAAGCTCTTTCCCGGAACCCTAATGTTAACTCTAGCTGTCACCCTAGTCTTCTCCTGGTTTCTAGGGCAGTGTCAGTTCTTCCACAAAGTCCGAGGAGAATAATACACACACACTTTTCTGCATCTTGTAGTTCTCTTGTCAACACACACACACACACATACAGAATATTTAATGTGATTTTGTTGAGGTACCACAATTTCTTTTACCAGCATGCATTAATGAATATCTTTGTGGTTTCCACTTGGTGCTACACACAATATTGAAATTTAAACCATTGTGTCTTTTCATATATGTATATGTATATATTTTGCTCAACTATATATATATATAATATATATATATTAAATATTACTAAATATATATTTAATATATATAATATATAATATATAAATATATATTTTATATATTTAATATATATATATATTTTTTTATGGTCTTCACTATTTTGAAAACAACTCATGAACCTACAGACTCCAGGGTTGAAACTAATGCTAGAGATATTTTTGGAACAGTCCAAAGTATTTTCACCAAGTGATGTTTTCTTAGCTATTCCGTTGCCCTAATTTACCCAACCACTGAGTTCACTTCAACAAACTGAACATGTGATGGGCCCCTCCAATGTGCCAACCACTGCACTAGGTGTTCTCACCAATACCATAGAGACCTACACACAAATCTTAGAATCAGCCTGCATCTAAGAGGAGTGAGATTAATAAACATATGCATAATATCTCCACAGAGTTTATAATTAACATCTTGTGAAGTTCACTGGAAGACGAGGAGACTGGCTCTGCCACGTCTGGGAATGGCGAGGCATCCAAATGCTGATCACCGCATGCAATTAAGTAGAGAGAATGGCTGAAGATCTGCAGGATGTCCTTGGACATTTGGAGCGCTGAGTATTTTCGGTCAATTCTATTTAGAGAAAATCGGATGCTTAATGACTGTGGTTTAGAGGTCCACAATAAGACTAATGGACTGAAAACCCAAGAGAAGTGCTCATGGCAGGAAGAGCATGAAGAGGATAAAAAGTTATGGAAAATAAATGACGATCCATGTTACCACCAGTAGGCTCTCCTATGAACCCAACCACCTGTGCAAGGTCATTACTGCAACAGAGAATCAAGTCTGCTCCAGGTAGGTGCCAGGATGCTGGGGCTAGTCGTGTACTCTGGGCTCAGGGTTTAGGCTGGTGCCTGACAGCATGGTAAACACAATAAGTGTTGGTTGTGTTTTCTCCTCCTTCCTCTGCCCTCCCCTTCTCTCCATCACCACTTCTCCTGGCTGTGGACCCCAAGCATCAACTCTTCTTTTGACACCCCCTTTTTGATGTCCACACTCGGACACACTTGGATTAGCTCTGACCACACGGGTGCACAGACACTTTCTCTGTCGGGTCCTGCCGGTGGGACCTCACAATCCTATCCCTGCTCAGACCAGGAAAAGAGGTTCTGTGGAATCTAGAGCAATTGTGACCAAAGAAGAAAGCGAGGAAAAGAGAAGCTGGACGTGAATAAACAGGGCAGAAAAGAACATCTTTAATTCATTTTCCCTGCCTCCCTCTGATTTTTAATACCTCAACTTTCATGAGAGCATGATACTTCTAATTTGATCATTGAATGATATGGAATATCATTGATTATTCCTATATAATAGTCAGGCACGTATTAATTTCATATACTTCATGTGCTATGTTTAGACATTTACCCTAATAAAGGGCGATGTTTAAAGAAAAAGTTTACCCTGAAATGCCTTCCATTCCCTGAACACACGAGTTGGCCCATTCTGTGGGTTTGCAAACCAACCATCAGACGTATGAAATGTTTGAAGCGGCTTTACTGGTAATACCAAGTACAGCTTCTAACTCTAAATCATAGTTGCTCTAAAAGTTTCATGTAGGTGACAATTTTCTGTGCAGAGTGTTAAAAACCACTTTATAATAGCAACTCCCACAAAACCTCTTCAGTTATATGGGTCTGTTAGCATTTTATTTTAAACACCCTTTTGACAGGTGTATTACGTAGTTATTATATTTTCCATGCATAGAACATTCTTGACATTCACTTCACTTGTAGTTTTCGATTAGAAAAGGAAAAAGTTCAGGAAAAACATCATCTGCTTGGCTGAATGAGAATGAAAGAGAAGTCCATTTTGCGGTGACTCTTTGTATCATTGACCTGAAGTAAAACAAATGCAAAACTCATTCAGACGATCTTCGTTCATTTGGGCACTCACAAACTCATTCATTTATTCAGTATTTATTTTAACTGTTTTCTTCCCCCATGCATGGGGCCTTGTGCCAAACATCAGGAATCCGAAGACAAAGACCCAGTCTGTGACTACACAAAGTTCATTCTCTTATGTGGGAAGCAGTAATGCAGACAAGCAAAGTCCTGCAAAGCAGCCATTAGATGTGCTAGGAATAGAAGGGGCATAAAGACAAGTGGGAGCCAGGAAAAGCCTGACGCAAAAGGTGTGTTTCCTCAGAGGGGTCATCGGAGAAAAGCGTTCAAGGCTGAGGATATTGCGTCCCAAGTGCAGAGGGGAAGGGGGAAGCAGAGAAGCTGGGTACATGAGATAGTTCAGTACGGCTGGCAAAAAGAGTCGAGGCCCTGGAGTGGAGTGGAACCGTGAGGGTCCAGACCATCGGAGACGGTCTCAAGAGGGAACTTCAGGGCCGCAGAAGTGGGAGAGGTACATGGTACAATCATGGCGTGGTCTTTCCGTGGTATTTAGGGCTCTCCTTGTGTGATCTTAAGGTCTTTCCTTCCGCCTCCCCATTCCCTCCCTCACCAGCCACAAGGACCTCTTTCCTGCTATTGCTGAAGGAGGCCGAGCAAATTCACCACCAGCCCCCACTTCTCCCTCCCAAGGCTTTGGACTTAGGCTTTCTTCTGTTTGGTCTGTTTTCTTCCCACTCAGCATGCTCTTGTTCCTTCGCTTTATTCAAATCTCTACTCAAGGGCACCTCCTTAGAGAGCTTTGCCAGACTATGCTGTGTAAGGTAGAAGCATCTCATTATATGTATATATAATGCTTTGCTTTTTCTTTTTTACTTTATTAGGCTAAGTGACACTTTGAATTATATGAGATATTATTTATTGTCTGTATCTCTTACTAAAACGTAAGCCATTTCAGGGCAGAGACTGTTTCTGTGACCATAGAAGCAGCAATTAAAATACCCCCTGACATGTAGATGATGGCCAATAAACGTCTGAGTGATGAACGCATCAAAGAGACCTATTTCTGTACGCATGTGCACACTCCACTGTTGTCACAGCCCCCACCACGCCCTATACGATACCGGAGTAGAAAAGTTGGTGAAAGTTGTCCCTGACCTCATTTTAGTTTCAAGTTTTAAGGGAGCTTGGAAAAGAGCTCTTTACTAACGCAAAGTAATAAAGTCTTGAGAAAGAACCTTCCGTGCCTTAGAACCTTCTGTGATGGGAAATGGTACTTTTTCACCCACTATCTTCCCTCACTGGGTGACAGCCCTAAAATAAGAAAAGATTTGATAAGCAAGTGGTTTGCCAACTAATTTCTTTCCCGTAGGTACTTTGTTGAGTTTGGCATGGAGCTAACAAAGGAACTCTTATCCAAAGATCTTACTCTGGCGATCCCAGAACAGCACATGTTTCCATATCACCAGTCAATCTTATCTCTAACGGCTATAGAAAAATCCCTTGCCCCAATAACACGTCAGATTCCCTCGGAGCGTGGACAGTCTTCCTTAATCAAATTGTCCATCACAGGGGAAGAAGTGGTTGTTCAGATCCTGGGGAGAAGGGCAGAGAGGATTTCCTTCATACATTCTTCCAGCACAAATTGCACAGCTTCCATTAACTATAGTCTCCTTTAGGATATCTAGTCTCTAGTGGGTCATCTGGGGTCGGAAGTGAGCAGATGGGAGGTATGAAAAAGGTGTGGCAGCTAACACTGATTGCCTCCGAAGGGTGGCCATACGGGTGATGCAGGTTTCTTTGAATTCTATGAATTCAAATTTTTCCAGGATAAACGTGTATCCAGTTTAAAAGCAGGAAATAAAATAATGCCCACCTATGCTGTTTCCTAGCCAACAAATTTAAGAATTCCGTCCTTGTGCCTCCAGGACCTGTTGAACATAGAGCTCTTCCTTTAGGCTTGGGTAACTGCTGGCCCATGACTGCCTCGCCTTCTCTAGTCGTAGAATTTCAATTTGACATGGGCCGGTGGACTCTAGCCAAGATTTTCTTTTGAGGGCCCCATGAAGTCATTACTGAGAAGGTTCAATGGCCCCATGAAGTCATTACTGAGAAGGTTCAATGGCCCCATGAAGTCATTACTGAGAAGGTTCAATGGCCCCATGAAGTCATTACTGAGAAGGTTCAATGGCCGCCCCGCTTTGGAAAATCGACAGAATGCTAGCCTTTCCCTTCTTTCCGGTCACCACTCTTACGGATGGAGAGGGGAAAAATCCCGTCCCAAAGAGGTATGGGGTTTCTTGTTCTAAATGCATTGTCCTGCCCATTTCATTTTTTGTGCTTAAACTTCAGGGAAAGTTGCAGTGGTACACCCAAGTGTATACCCTTGGCTAACTCTGATTGTTTCATGATGGTTTTCTTCTAATCTCTGCAGTCTCTAGTTTTAGTGACAACCTGTTCTTCGTGTCCTATTCTCAACCTGCGATGTACCTCGCAGACGTGTGTCTCATCGCCTTTTACAAGGGATGCGTCTGTAGATGGTGCTTCTGACTTTTCACGTCTTTGAAGGGAGCTGTCAAGTGCAACAGATTTCAAGCTAAGCAGCCTTCTTTTTCACTTCTGGAACTGCTGCCTGCCAGCTGTGTGACCTTTCGCTTAGGCCTCTGTTTCATTTGTGAAATGAGGGGCAACGTGCATTATCTTGGAGATTCAATAACAGCACAAGTGAAGCTTTAGCCTTTTGTCTGACACTTAGAGCTGAGAGAAGGCTCATTATGATATTGCTAGATATCTTCACCAGAGTCACTGCCAAGGAATCATTAGCTGTTGTTAAATAAATACCTACTTGGAGCTACTCACCTTGGAGCACCTGTCGTATTGTTGTTCCATTGAGGAACAGCCATATTGTAAACCAACCGCTCTAGAGAACGATTGTCTAACGCCGTGAGGTGCCCAAACACTCCCTCCAAATCTTGCGAGGTCCATCAAGGTGCCACAGAATCTGTTACAAGTAATCCCACTTCAAACATTTTTTCCAAGTTCACTAAAAACCCCTCTATCCCTTTTTCATGTGCTGTTGTAACTGACCTTTTCCTGTTAATTTGTATATAATGATTTCTCGCGATCTGTTCTCGTGTGTAAATAGAAGAAACTTACAGACTCCCTTTCCTCTCCGAGTCTGAAAATCAGTTTATACCCGTTATGAGACCTTGAACGAAAATGACGATGAAACGTGTCAGTTCTTGCTATCATTTGGAGTCAAGGATGCTTCTAGCACTTGCAGGGGTAGAGTTGACATTGTAAATACAGGTTTATAGTGGAAATAAACTATTGCACTAAATGGTTAATGCTGCTTTTGGGATCCCCTGGACCAAAACTCCCCTTTGAGAGGGGCTCTTAAACTCACATGGCTCTTACCACCTCCTTCTACTCCCTTTATGTATAGAGAGAAGAAGTGAGAGAGTGAATACACACCTTGGAAGTGTCAGTGATTAATGCTCTCAACTGCACTGTGTCCCCTGAAGAGCCAAGGTGCATAGGTCCGCCTGCCCTGTCTTCTGTGTCTCCCGTCGTGAACAGTTGGACGATCCCAGGGAGAAGCGGTGTCTCCTAGCCTGTTGAAGCAATCAGTGAAGTGAATGAGTAATGAGTGAGAGCACATTAGTGCCATTGGTGGTTAATGAACTCAATCGTCTTTGCTGCGTGCCCCTGATTTCCACAGCTTGCTAAATAAAAGTTTATTTATGGTCTTTAGTGTATGATAATTTCCACATATGAGCTTTAATAAAGCGAAAATAGGTGCAGGGAGAAGCGCTACAGGAAACTAATGAAAGCAAACATGAAAAATGGAGAAAATAATAAATTGTTATTAGGGATCCCTGCCAAGAAAGCCCTGAATGTGAGAACAAATCACGTTCGCTAAGAAAAAAATACTGGTTAACATTGATGGGCTCTCTCTGGAGCGAGAGAGTTGGGTATCTTAGCCGTGGGATGCTTTAAAGCAAACCCCAGTTCTAGCCGTTCATCTTTTGTCACTCTGCCCTATGCTTTGGCTACAACTGGTCTTTCAGTATCATAAAACACAACTCGCAAGTCATTTGCTCACCTGGAACGAGTTTCACTACGCGCCGGCCCGTCGATTACAGATGGTCTTGCCTTCTGGATTATCCTCCCACATCCCTAGATCCTCACCTCCTAAGGGGGCATCTTTTCTTTGATGTAGCAGAGGAGCACCATAAGTTCTGGGCCATGGGATCCAGATCTATACAGAGCATCTCTGTTAGGACATAGCAAAGCCTTTGGACAAGAAGGAATTTGTTCCAGGTGGAAGGCAAAAGAGACTTGACAATGGCACAAAGAAGGGGGGCACAGGCTGGTTACTGAAGGGAAATAAACATGTGGGACCTTGATTAAGGTTTAAGCATCCCAGGGACACCATCCTGCAGAAGCCAGGGGAAAGAGGGGAAAATAACGAAGAAGCCTGCTAAGGAGCAACCAATGGAAGAGGAAGAAAATCTAGACTGGAGGCCAAGTCATGGTTTTGTTTCTAAAGGAGAGCGTGGGGGCACCTGGGTGGCTCACAGCTTGTCGGGTCGTGGATCCGAGCCCCACGTCGGGCTCTGTGCTGACAGCTCAGAGCCTGGAGCCTGCTTCGGATTCTGTGTCTCCCCGCCTCACGCTCTGTCTCTCTTTCTCTCTCAAAAATAAACAAACATTAATAAGATAGGGACAGAGAGTTGAACATTAGGTTTAATAACAGAGTGTTTTAAAAAGTATTTCAGTGTAATAATGGGGGTGGGGGGGAGGTGGTGAAATCACTGATTACTCTACTGTAAGACAAATGGAAAGAGTTGAAATGGAGACAATGATTATATTCAATGCTTGGAAGTACTTCTGGTGACAAGGGGCAAATAAAAAATGGGTCACCATTTGAGAGGAAAGTATTTGAGATAGTTTTTTTTAATATAGAAGAGACAGTATGTTCATATGCTAATATAGGTTATTTATAGTAGGAAACTGATAATAGTGAAGAGAGGGAAATATTCTGGGGTTTTGTTCTAGTGCAAATAGGAAAGAGGAAATGCTTTTAGAAAGGAAGGTAGATAGTTAATCTGTTGTAACATGGGGGAAGGCAGAGCATATAGATATAGATGTTGTTAGGTATGTAAGTGAGTTATAAACTCATGAGAAATTATCTTCTGATTGCTTTAATTTCTGATTTCTTCAATTTCTCAGTGAATGAGGAAGCAAGATCATCAACCGAGAGTTTAAAAACTGCCGCAAACCTTAAATTGTTCTTAAAAAAATAAAGTAAAAAAAAAAGTGAATCGGCATTTATGCCTCTCATCATATACCAAAATGCACTCAAAATGGATTACAGATTTGAATATAAAACCTGTAGAAGAAAAATATAGGACAACATCTGCAGCACCTAGGATTTGGGGGAGATTGTTAGTCACGATACCAAAATCACGATTTATTAAATTAGAAAAAGTCAGTGAATTGGACTTTATCAAAATTAAATACTTTTGTCCAGGGAAAGGCACTGTTCAAATGATGGAGACAATGTATAGACTGAAGAAAATATTTGCAAACTACACATGGGACAAAGGACTAGTAGCCAGAATATAAAGAACCCTCACAATTAATCAGTAAAAAAACCCAAACAATCCAATGGGAACATGGGTAAAAAAGGGAGAGAAATTCACAGAAGAGAATAAACTGATGGAAAATAAGCACATGACAGGCTGGTCACCACTATCAGGGAAATGTCTTGCTTCTCCACTGCCAGTCTGTGAGAAAGTGCTTGTGGCTTTCCATCACCATTTAGATTATTCCAAGAACCATCATTTAGACCAGTGGGTTGAGAAAAATCACTACTCGTCTCCAATAGAGTGGGGTTGGGAGTGCTAGGTTGGAGGAAAAAAGACAAAAGTAATCAGAACCAGTGAAATGGAATTGCTAGAAAAAGACAGATGGAAAATGTAATTTAAAAAAAAAAATAAGTAAGTGCATCCATGGGAATTCAAGTAGCACAGCAAAGAGACTTTCTTACACTCTAAGACGTGGTTTCACAATTAAGCAGTTTTTAGACTAGCTGAAGAACAGGCTAGCCATTGTGGAGACCTCAGTTAGTGGTCTGAGTGATCAAGCCAGAAATCTCTCAATACATTGAGTAAAATATGAAGGAACTGAAAATCACAAGGGAGAAGAGAAGAGCCCCGGAAGACCGAGTTTCTCATATTAAATATATGCATTTCAGAAGTAGAAGACAGAACAAACAGAGTAGAGACAATAATTAAGCAGATAAGAGAGGAGCATTAACTCTGAAGAAGAAAGGTCAGAATCTTTAGACCGGAAACTGCTCCGAGTTCTAGGCTAGGTTAGTCAGAAAAAAAATCCATAAGAGGCATCCCTCTTAGGCATACTTGGTAAAATCCATAGTCTCTAAGGATATAAATACATAAGCTTCCAGGTCAAAAGAGTAAAAGAAACATAAAACCCGACTGCTATCAGATTCTTCGATTGCAAAAATTTGCATTTAGAAGTCAGAGGAAAGAAGTCAATATATTGGTTACCACTGAGATAAGAGAGAACCTTCCAGGGTTCTAGAAATATTCTATATCTTGAAATGAGTGGTAACTACAGAGGTATAAATATATGGGGATGTTTGTTAAGCTATATGCTTAATATTAATGCCCCTTATGCAACCTACAGTATGTTATACTTCAATAAAATGTTTTTATTATAAAAAAGTCAGAGGAAAGATATTGATACATCATTTAAAAAATGACTATGACAAGAGAGTTCTAAATTTAGAAAGATATTATTTGACAAGTATATCTCCATGTTTATATTTCTATCTATCATCTATCTAATCTATCTAACTTTTTAGGAATTTTTAGAGTAATGCACACATCCCATTCTTTCCTGAGAAAAATATTTGAAACATACATCTAAAAAACAAACAGAAGAGAGGCTCTTGAAGAAAGTAGTAAATATGCTATATATGGATATAGATGAAGATAAGGCTGATAGTTTATTTGTACAACTATAATGGCTGTTAAAATAGCGAAACTCTGTACTGCTTGGTATGTAGCTACAGATCCAATCCCTGAACTCTTCCCCAAAGATCCCCTGGGCTGTCTCACAGTCTAGTAACTAAAGGCTTAATGTCCGGACCATTAGGAGGCCTCCAGGTTTATAAATTTATTGCCCTAGATGGGGCGCCTGGGTGGCTCAGTCAGTTGGGTATCCGACCTCAGCTCAGGTCATGATCTCACGGTCCGTGAGTTCGAGCCGTGCATCGGGCTCTGTGCTGATGGCTCAGAGCCTGGAGCCTGCTTCGGATTCTGTGTCTCCCTCTCTCTCTGCCCCTCCCCCTGCTCATGCTCTGTCTCTCTCTGTCTCAAAACTAAATAAAAACATTAAAAACAATTTTTAAAAATAAATAAATTTATTTACCACATAATTCTACTCTTCTGTGCTTCTTTAGATAAGTATTCTTTCTCATTCTCTTTCTTTTTCTCCTCAGTCAGATTCAGTATGGGTTCATGTATTTTTTTCGGTCATCTTAAATAAACAGTGCTTGAAGAATGTAATTGGAATTGGTTTGTGTGCTTGCCAACAGAGATTCCTAATTGATATGCCCATCATTTTATCACCCATAGATGAGGCCTACTGCTTGACTGATTTATCTGCTTCTAGATATAGAGACAGATAAATACAGACATAGAGATACCAACAATAAAAGCACGTTTTCTAATGTCGTACAACCTACATTTGTGCTTCCTAAAGAACATAGTTGAAGTTCAATAGATATTAAAATACACTACAATCCTACCAATACAGTGATGCGATTTATGTCACTAGTCTTCCGTTCTTGAATATTTAATTTACTACCAGTGTTTTGTTATTGTAATCACAGTGGTGAGCACACTTGTGCTCATTTTAAATTGTTTTCTTAGGGCCATTTCTTACAAGTGCAATTTCAGAGTCAACTATACGCATACTTTTAAATTATTTGAGACGCACAACCGATTTTCTGCCAGAAGTTAGAATGCTTGATAATTCAATTAGCGGTGTCTTGAAAATCAAGTTCCTAAGTTCCTCCATCCATTAGCAAACAGTCTGTCTACTAATGGATAATATTTTTTTTATTTTGTCAATTTTAATTGGGTAAAATAGTCTCACAGTACCTGAATTTGCATTTCTTGAGTTTGTAAGCCTTGAAAAGATATTCTGTATTACCCATTACTTTCCCGTTATTTTGAAATGACCATGTTCCATAAACAAAATTATGTTTGCCAATACAAACTTTCTAGACTTGTGCTGTGCCATAAAGTAACCACTAATCAGAAATGGCTCTTGAAAATTAAATTAACTACAACGAAATAGAATGAAAAACTCGCTTTCTTGGTTACAGTAGCCACATTTTAAGTTCTCAAAAGCCCTATGTGAAAAAGGAGCCAAGATGTTGGACTGAGCACCTATCTATTTTCTTTTTTTTTTTTTTCAACGTTTATTTATTTTTGGGACAGAGAGAGACAGAGCATGAACAGGGGAGGGGCAGAGAGAGAGGGAGACACAGAATCGGAAACAGGCCCCAGGCTCCGAGCCATCAGCCCAGAGCCTGACGCGGGGCTCGAACTCACGGACCGCGAGATTGTGACCTGGCTGAAGTCGGACGCTTAACCGACTGCGCCACCCAGGCTCCCCTATCTATTTTCATTATTGCAAGAAGGTATGTTGGACCGTGCTGTTCTTGAATTTGCATTATACTTCTTAAAATCAATGGGTTTTTAAAATACTTTAAACATTAATGTATCTATTAAAATCTTTTGAATGAGACCTATTTTATTAATGCCTTTTCTTCAGAGCCATTTGGTATCTAGATATGTAGATTCGTCCTTACTTTTGAGTCGTAGTTTTTAATGTGTCATGTGAATTCTTTATAGCCTTATTTAGATATACGTTATATATTGTAAAATGAACCATTTGTCAATGTTCAATTCCATTCGTTTCAGTAAATTCATAGAGTTGTGCAACCATCCTCAAAATCCAGTCTTAAAATACTTCAGAAAACTTCACAGAGCCTGCTTGCCATCACCCCTTCCAGTAGTTCAAGTCTCTGTTGTGACGTGCACAGCTGCTGCTTAACCCACAACGAGTGGACAGTCTTCGAGCCCTATGGCTGGCTTACCTCTCAGAACTCACTCTTAATTCCAGGCTGGTCTGCTGTTCCAGTCCCTGTCGCAAACAGAACCATAACTTACTGGAGCTGCTGGTTTTGTCTCCTTGCCAGTAACCATGTCCAAATTAAGGGAGCACCCTTTAATGGGGAAGAAAGCTGCTGGGGTTCACTGCCTGCCCTGCCCTGGTTGAAAGACCCCATTGAGCGGGGGGTGTAGAGCGGGAGCAGGGGGCAATGATGCTGTGTTCTTATCAGGAGTTCATAGTTTCGGGGCATCTGGGTGGCTCAGTCGTTTAAGCATCCGACTCTCGGTTTCGGCTCAGGTCATGATCTCATGGTCTGTGGGATCGAGCCCCATGTCGGGCTCTACACTAACAGGACCAAGCCTTCTTGGAATATTCTCTCTCTCTCTCTCTCTCACTCTCTCTCTCTCTGTCAATAAATAGACATTTTAAAAAACTAAAAGAAGTTCATAGTTTCATGAACGAATGCATCTTCGTTTGTTTCATGCCTTTGGCCAATTTCCAGACCACTGAAATGGTTGATGGTGACCATTTTCCCAGGTTTCTAGTTGCTTCTGAGGGACAGACTGTGTTGCCACCCTCACTTGATCATGTTGGAGTAACACAAATTTTGTCACCCTGGTTACCCTTCCGACACAGAGAGATCTTGCCTAGTTTTGCATGATGGTCGGTGTGGATCCCTATGGGTATTACAGATCCAGGTAAGTTGAGAAAGGAAATATTCAGTTAACCTGAATTTTATTTTGAAATTTGAGTTTATTTTTAGCACTTACTGCTGCAGCCCAATTGTAGCTCAGGCAGGTGCCTCATTTATATTCCTTGAATAAGATACCTTCCTATGGTTTCTTCTTTATCATGAAGGTTGGGAAAAAGCCAAATGGTGTGAGCATTATCTCAAGTGGAATTTGTAAAGTAGAGTCAACTCTTCCTTTGCTGGTAGCTTATTTACATTGCCATGTTGGGAAATATGTATTGAAGTAACCTATAATATATTCATGAAAAACCATATGGCAAGGTGAAAAATCGAGATGGTGCTATCATCCCAGAAACTGAAGGGAATTCTCTATGAAGCATTTGTTCATATCTTTATAAAGAAATGATGCATAGCCTAGGACTTGCTCCATTGGGAAGCCAGTAAGAGAGTCCAGAGAATGACCTGAGCAGGTGTACCTGACTTGAGCCAGCAGTGGTGGGAAAGGAGGACAGACTACAGCAAACTCAGTGGGTGTGGGAAGGTTGGATCCTAAGATTACTTCTGGGAATCCCAAGGTTACCATAGACCAACAGCTACAGATATTAGGAAATTCTGTGGTAATACTTTCTCCTTGCTTCCGTTAGTGTGGGTAACTTTCTTTATAAAAAAATAGAGGAGGGGGGCACCTTAGGTGGCTCACTCGGTTAAGCATCTGACTTCAGCTCAGGTGATGATCTCGTGGTTTGTGAGTTTGAGCCCCACATCGGGCTCTCTGCTGTCAGCATGGAGCCTACTTTGGATCCTCTGTTCGCCTCTCTGCCCTCACTCCTCTTGTGCGCTCTCAAAAATAAATAAAACATTAAAAAAAATAGACAAATTCTCCCCCACATAATGCCACCTAATTCTTCTCTGTAGCTCCCTCAGAAATTTGTACGCCCAGCAATTCATACTGTTCAAATAAAAATATACATATGTGCTCATGATTGCGATGTTGCAGATCTATCTCGTACATTCGCCCTGTCTCCAACAAGAGACTGTAAGCTCCTTGTAGCTAGGACTGTCAGATATAATACAGGGATTAAAAAGAGGGTTGGATTTGAATGTTGGATCAACAAGGAATACTTGTTAGTATGAATAGGCCCCAGATAGCACATGAGACATACCTTTACTGTAAACTATTGTTTATCTGAGATTGATTTTACTGTGATTTTTATATTTTTATTTGCTAAACTTGTGGCATTTGGTTCACCCATTCCCATGGCTTCCAGACAGTTCCTAACCTGATCATCTTCCTCTAGGAAGTTCCTATAGCTATCGATAATCTTTCTAAAATATGAT
Organism: Lynx rufus; assembly: GCF_022079265.1. Classification (NCBI taxonomy): domain Eukaryota; kingdom Metazoa; phylum Chordata; class Mammalia; order Carnivora; family Felidae; genus Lynx; species Lynx rufus. Next base: position 4,344,718 of record NW_025814867.1, on the reverse strand, counting down.
GCTCATAAGTGATCACATGTATACTGGTATCCACATACCTTAACATCACGGGGGCATCCTCTGGGGATGGATCCCTTTATTAAAGACCACTCCAGGTGAAAAGCCAAGAGCTGAATCAACAATGCAGAGATGGGCCCAGTCGCTCAGTCATCTGGATACTATATATGTAGTATATACGTATGCTTCCCTAGGCATCATAGGTTGTATTCACTCCTTTGTTTACTCCTTTAAGAAATCGCTATGTATTTCCCTGAGAGAACAAAAGGGAACAAAATTTTTTCTGGTCTTACTGCGTATGAGACATTGATGTAAACGCTGTTCCTTCCTTCCTTCCTTCCTTCCTTCCTTCCTTCCTTCCTTCCTTCCTTCCTTCCTTCCTTCCTCTCTTTCTCTCTTTCTTGAGAGGGAGAGGGCAGAAGTGAGTGAGAGGCAGAGAGAGAGAGAGAGAGAGAAAGCAGGGCTCACTCAAAGCAGGGCTCAAGCTCACCTGATGAGGGACTCAGATGCGTGAACCATGAGATCATGACCTGAGCCAATGTCAGATGCTTAATGACTGAGGCACCAGCTGCCCCCTCAACACTGTTTTCTACATCTCATTTATGCATCACAACAGCCGTTGAACTGAATCTTTGAGGGAAGTTTTGGTATTGCCTCTTTTATAGGCTCAGCATTATTAAATAGCCAGTTAAGGTTAGAGTGTTAGGGACTCAAAGTGTCCCCAGAAAATTCTTACGTTGAAGCTCCAACCCCCAATGTCATGGTATGAATAGGTGCGGTCAGGAGGGTGGAGTCCCCATGATGGGATTAGTGCCTTTATCAGAAAAGGAAGAGACACCTGAGAAAGTAAAATTTAATACTAAAAAAAAAAAAAAAAAGAGTTGAGAAATCCCACATTGGACTTGAGGTTTCCTGCTCATTGCTTCTTCCTAGAATTTTCCTGATCTGCCCAGTTTCCACCTTAGAATTTATGACTCAGGTAGAGTCTTCCTGGATATGGTTTCCTCTCTCTTCTGCTGATGCTTCTGACATAACTTTATGAATTCTGCACAAGTTCAGGTTCACCCTAAGCATTCTGAAACCCCAAAGCCCCCCCTTGACTTTCTGCTATAGCGTTCTCTGCTCTTATTCAGAAATGGAGAACTACATGAGGGTAGAAAGAGATGTCAGGGTTCAGACTCTGTTTTGTTTTGACAGAGGGAGCAAGCAGGGGAGAGGGGCAGAGAGAGAGGGAGAATCCCAAGCAGGCTCCACACTCAGTGCAGAGCCTAATGAGGGGCTCGATCCCACGATCTGGGATCTCGACCTGAGCCAAAATCGAGAGTCAGACGCTCAACAGACGGAGCCACCCCAGCGCCCCTCAGACTATAGACTGAAGCTAGTTATGTGGAGAATGAGTTGAGATGGCTTGTTATTGACTACAAAAGAAGAAACTGGATGATTCTTGGGAGAAACAGAAGAGCTCATTTTGTTTTGTTTTGCTACTCTGGTGTGGTTTTCCTCCGGTGTGGGTGTAATGGCTGAAGGGGTCCACAGAGAGACGACACCTTACATTACTCTGAAAAGACCGTCTGATTAATCCACCAAATTGAAGGGGCTGCATATTCTCGCTATATTTCATATGACGAATTGGAGCCAGGGAAACAATGGTACCATAAAATTCGTATTTTTTTCTTACCTTTGAACAATAAGGATAATCACAACCTTTATTTCCACTTTAAGCGCTAGGAACAAGTTCAGTAGGTAACATCCATGGCTGCAGGGGGCACCTGGGTGGCTCAGTGGGTTAAGCGTCCGACTTCAGCTCAGGTCATGATCTCACAGCTCGCGAGTTCGAGCCCCACGTTGGGCTCTGTGCTGACAGCTCGGAGCCTGGAGCCCGCTTCGGATTCTGTGTCTCCCTCTCTCTCTCTGCTCCTCCCCTGCCCATGCTCTGTCTCTCTTTCTCTGTCAAAAATAAATACACATTAAAAAAAATTTTTAAAAATCCATGGCTGCAGGATGAGAAACACTGGTAGGACACCCCTTGTTGTTGCCTAAGAGACGAGCTGTGTTTGCTCCCTCACAGTCGCAGAAACACTATCGCAAAGGCTAATGTATCCAGTAATTGTGTTTTCTGCTTTCATTTCCACCATTTGCAGAATCTCCTTTTTCCCCTCTTTCAGAGAATCTTTACCAGCCTGCTGTGTGCCCAAAGAATCTCTGCCTCCCGGTGAGATTCCCCGACTAACGTCAGCACCTTGGTCACCTACCCCATTGAAAGCAAACAGCAGCAAGTTATTTTGAGTTCTTTTAAGTGCATTTGATGATAAATGCACTCTTAATAGATCATGGAGACAAACGGACTCCTACTGCAAATCCGTGTGATTTCCTAAGAGCTTCTGGTAAGGGTGAGGTTAGTTCAATTTCAAGATGATCTACAGAGAGCATAATTTTTATGACACGAGCATTTGTACCCTATACAATTGGGTTGCAGTGACAGGCATCCGGGGGGAATGAGGTGATTCCCCCCAATTTGTGAACTGAAACGTTGGATGATCAAGGGTGCGTTGTATTTGAGGAAGGGGTGGGGCTCTGGAGCCCTCACCTCTTACGAACCAGAGAAATCCCTCTTTGGCCATTTTTATATTTTGGACTGTGGATTTAGACCTTAGTTTAAAAATGGGTTCCACGAATTTTAACAAGTTGGAAAACCCCTGATGTGTGGTTCAATTAGAATTTGAGCAGGAAAGCCACTGCAGACAAGTGAACGGTCAGATGGGACAGGAGAGAAAAAAAGGAACCAGCACATTACCTTGGGCCTGCACAGGACGCTGAACCACTGACCCCAGCATTTTGTGTCCTTGTCAGAAAAACAAACTGGTGTGCATGACAACTCTGAAAGGAACCACAGAAAGTCAGCCCAGCAAATGGGGATTGAATGCAAACAAGATGGCCTTTCATTAGCAATGAGGCCTTGGGCCACTTATTTAAACGGATTCTCCTTTTCCTAATCTTAAAAGAGGGCCTGTAATACCTCCTTTATAGGGGTATTTCCCGAACAGACAGTGTAGCAGGTGTGAGCCAGTATTCCCCAAAAGATTCGTTGCTTTGTCCTCTTTCATTCTTGTTCTCGTCCAGAAAATTATCACTTAAAGACCGATTTCTCCTAATTGGTTGTTAACAAGTCTCCAGGCCACTACATATTCAGTGCCTTAAAGAGAAAAAGAGGTTGAGCTCAGTCTCAACTCAGTGCTCATGAAAAAAGAGTTTACGTACAAGTAATACGTGCCTGGAGACAGCGGCCAGAATTTGCAATGAGTTGTGTCAGGCCTCACCTGTGTCAGGCTGCCTCGTGATAGGAATATTCTGGGCTTTCCCGGGAGGGAAGATCAGCGCCCAGGCTCAATTCCCGTAGCATCACAGTCCCCAAGTTGTCCGCGTGGGACAACTGGCATTGGGAGCCTGGCATTTCTTGTACTGCCCAAAACCATCCGTGCCTGATTTCAGACCACTTGATATCCAAGTCCAAGTGTTCACGGTACCCATGCTTCTTGCATAAAAGAGTATTGGACTCTCGGCCGGAGCATGGCTCCACACCATATCCAGCTACCCCCAACCCAAGGACACCGCTCCACAAGACCTGAGAAAATGGTGCCCATGATGGTTGTCCGCCTTTTGCCCAATGTCCAGACTGGACCCAGTGACTTTCATTGGTGTTTGCCTTGAGCCCGGTGCTCATAAACTATAGCTGTAACAATAATGCTAAAAGCTTCCCTATCTTGCAGAGCTAGAATTCTTAAACATGTAGATGTAACAGGTATCTTCTCATAAGAAAATATGTAGGGCACACGGAAGTTATTCAGTCAACGGTGGGATGGCACTCGTTGACTAAAATGTAGCTGATCGTGTGTCCTAGGCTTACACAGAATTAAATGCCCCAACTGACATCCATTTAATTTGAATCAGTGAAATTTGAGGGAAAATATTTTATATTTTGCATTTAATTTTTATATGTCTATGTTATTTAGTTTAAAGCTACTCGATAGCCAGATGAAAACACCGATCATATTTTAGGGAGATATGTTGAATCTAATTAGATAATACTGCTATAAATGCCTTAGCAAAAATTTACACATAAACAAGAGAATCGATTTAAATTATTCTTATTGTATTCACTAAAGGGAGCAGTCCCAAAGGACACTAACATGGGAGAACTTAAAATCTGTGAATTTTAAATAGAACCTTCTAATCCTCCGTCATTCAGAGATTTAAAAAATGAAAACCTGCCTTGTCTCCGGTTTAAAATGTCCCTAAACTAGGATTCTTTATAAAGACACATTCTTTTGGCAAGTCATTTAGTGGAGAAAATGGCAGAGCTCAGCCGTTTGTCACTATGTTATATCAATGTACTTTCGTTTTATTATAATCAAACAATGTTTATAGCAATTGCATTTATTCAAATATTATAAATATTTATGTCATTATTAGATTTAGGCAGCCTGACGTCTTGCATCAAATAGTGAATAGTTACTAAGCTCCAGACAAGTCCAGACAATTTTCAGGCAAAGTAAAGAATAAGTCACTACGCTGATGTCACAGAGTTTTCAGCCCAGCAGGAGAGACAAAGATCACACAGTTGCTTATTTATAAAATGTGCTGTGCCTGTGAGGAGTAATTAACACGGGCTAAGTCAGCATGTAACAGCGGGTCCTAATCCCCTAGTGACTAGGGGAGAAACACTCACCTATAAAGGTGGTTGACAGCCTGAGGCTGAAGAGGTGGATAGAAGCGATGCACTGGGAGAAAAAGAAGGCTCATCTCATACAGAATCGAGATCTGGTAAGAGGAGGAGAGGAGGTTAATGGTGGCAGGGTTTGTCTTCCACAGGGAGGATTTGGAATGCTTTCCCCATGGCAATGGGGAGCCACAGATGATCCAACATACTTTAGAAAGTCTGCTCTCTTGGGAAACCTGGGTGGCTCAGTTGGTTAAGAGTCCGACTTCGGCTCAGATCACGATCTCACGGTTCGTGAGTCTGAGCCCCGCATAGAGGCTCCGGGCTGACAGTGCCTGCCTGGGATTCTCTTTCTGTCTCTCTGCCCCTTCCCCACTTGCTCGCGCTCTCGCTCAAAATAAATAAAATGGAATGGAATGGAATGGAATGGAATGGAATGGAATGGAATGGAATGGAATGGAAAGGAAAGGAAAGGAAAGGAAAGGAAAGGAAAGGAAAGGAAGAAAAGAAAGAAAAAAGACTGCTCTGTCCATTTGGGTTGGAGCCATCACGGTCCAGAGTGGAAATGATGAGAGTCTGTACTGGGGCACTGGAGGTGAGGATAAATGGGCAAAAAACAGATTTGAAAGCAGTTGTAATGTGCAGAGTTGCCAAACTTTATGACTGCTTGACCTTACAGGAAGGGCGAAACTGTTTTAGCTTTGTTTTGTATTGATCTGTTTTCCTGGAGATGGTGAGCCTGCAAGAAGGCTTCTTTCTTTCTAATTTCTTTTTCTTTCTTTGCTTCTTTCTTTCCTTTTTCCTTTCCTTTCTTTCCTTCCTTCCTTTCCTTTTCCTTCTTTCTTTCCTTTCCTTCCTTCTTTCTTTTCTTTTCTTTCAAGTAGCCTCTCTGTCCTCCTTAAAAGGCTAACAGCCTAACTTGGAGAGTTCGCCTCTCTGAACGGTTCTCATTCCCTACGACACACGTCAGCATTAGGGTGTTCACATTTTAGCATCAGTTGGAGAAAGTTCTGGAACTGTGGGGCGCCAAGTTGCTGATATGATGGAGAGTTGGCTTGGCTTGGGTCAACAGAGCATGGAAACTGTAACATGGAGAGTGGTCCACGGAAAACAGCATGAGTTAGTTGTAGGGAGCTTCTGGTATCACGGGCCCTTGTGATCACAGGAAGAAACAACTCCACAACCTGTATATTCCTCTCCGACTGGCAGTGGGCCCCCCAGGCAGCCATAGCTTCAGATTCTCATCCACGCCGTATCCTGGCAGTATTTATTGGGTTTTGCAACTCAAACTTAAATACCTGTGTTACTCTAACAGCAATATTAACGTGCCCCTGTTTGTTGCCAAACAGTGCCGATATTTTCCATTGTCTAACGCAATACTCTACTTGCCTAATTTTTATTTTCTGCTGAGATGAAAAGTGCCAAGTTTCCGTGTTCCCCGAAAAGCTGTCGCTGCACAAATATCATGAGACTATGCTGTGTTTGGCATTTTTAACTAAGATCGGTCAGTTAGCTCTCTGAACGTTCATACAAACTGAATGAGACAATTCAGCCGGAAAAGAGGCTTTTTAAAACAGTAGGGGAAATAGATTCTTGTTATCAGCCCATGATACCAAGCCTAATGTCACCTTCAAACTTGGTGGCCGTGCCAGTGAGCAGAGAAATAAAGAATGAAGAGTAACGAACGATTGGAGAGGAAAGAAATGCAAGAGGCAGGGGGAACATTTGGAAAAACCGTGATGAGAGGAGACTTACTTTACTATTTTGTATGGTTATGGGCATTACTTATTTCGATATAACCCACTAGAGTAGAAGTCGTCCGTGGGGCAGGGATGTCGCTCTCATCTTTCAATTCCATCAGTGCCATTCACAATTCAACAGATCTGAATACATAATAGATGAATGAGTAAAGAAATGAATCAAGAAGCAAACAAATGAAACAGACACAGAATGCAAGTTATGACGCTTGACTTGAAATTAAAAAATGTGGAAGCTGGGTAAGCTCTGGGGCAAATCCAGAATAATGTGAATTGAACTCAGGAAAAGTGGCACTGAGCTAGACTGGTCGGCAGAGGTCAGCACTGAGCATCCCTAGTAATTTATTTGTAAAGCTATCCATTCGTATAGTCATAAAAAAATTGGCGCTTTGTTGGACCAAGTTATCTGTGGTTGGTATCTATCGTAAGTTGGGAGTGGAAGTGACTTTTTAATCCTAGAAATGATCGTCACAAGGTTCTTCTTATCTGACCAGTTGAGAGGGACACAGAAACTAATGCCCAAGTACCAAACCTATTCCCGCTGCTTCCTGAAGCATCACCCCAGGACTAAGGGGTAGAAATACCATCAAATTATGATGCTCCATTAAATGTAAATCTCAGAGCCCTAATCAGCCTACTTCTTTCTTACCAGCCACACCCAGTCAGCTGTAAACTCCTATCTTCTCGTATTTCTGTCTGCTTAATTGTGTTTCCAATACCGCTCTTGATTTTTTATTTTTTTCTTCAAAATTGTATTTAAATTCTAGTTAACATACAGTGTAATGTTAGTTTCAGGTATACAATATAGTGGTTCAACACTTCCACGCAACACCCAGTGCTCATCAGGACAAGTGTAATCATTAATCTCCATCACCTATTTCACCCATCCCCCACCCCTCCCGGCTGGTTCTCTACAGTTAGTTAAGAGTCTGTCCCTTGGCTTGCCTCTCTCTCTCTTCTTTTGTTCCTGTGTTCCTTTGTTTCTTAAATTCCACATATGAGGGAAATCATGGTATTTGTCTTTCTCTTAGCATTATACTCTCTAGCTCCATCCATGTTGTTGCAAATGTCAAGATTTCATTCTTTTTTTAAGACTGAGTAGTATTTCATTGTGTGTGTGTGTGTGTGTGTGTGTGTGTGTGTGTGTGTGTGTTGCTGAACTGTAGAGTAGTTCCGACTTCTTGAGAAACCTCCATACTGTTTTCCACAGTGGCTGCACCCCTGCATTCCCACCAACAGTGCCGAATTCCCTTTTTCTACATCCTGACCAACACCTGTTGTTTTTTGTGTTGAGTTTGGCCATTCTGACTGATGGGAGGTTATACCTCACTGTAGTTTTGATTTGTATTTCCCTGATGATGAATGATGTGGAGTGTCTTTTCATGTATTGTCAGCCATCTGGATATCTTCTTTGGAAAGGTGGCTATTCATGTCTGCCCATTTCTTAACTGGGTTATTTGTTTTGGGGGGTTTGAGTTTTATTTTTTTTTATTTAAAAAAAAAATTTTTTTTTAACGTTTATTTATTTTTGAGACAGAGAGAGACAGAGCATGAACGGGGGGAGGGGCAGAGAGAGAGGGAGACACAGAATCAGAAACAGGCTCCAGGCTCTGAGCCATCAGCCCAGAGCCTGACGCGGGGCTCGAACTCACGGACCGCGAGATCGTGACCTGGCTGAAGTCGGCCGCTTAACCAACTGTGCCACCCAGGCGCCCCTGGGGGGTTTGAGTTTTAGAAGCGCTTTATATATTTTGGATTCTAACCCTTTAATCAGATATGTCATTTACAAATATTCTCCCATTCTGTATGTTGCCTTTTAGTTTTGTTGATTATTTTCTTTGCTGTGCAGAAGCCTTTTGATGAAATCCCAATAGTTTATTTTTGCTTTTGTTTCTCTTGCCTCAGGAGACTTATCCAGCAGGAAGCTACTATAGCCAATGTCAAAGAAGTTACTCGTTGTGTTCTCCTCGAGGATTTTTTTTTTTTTTTGTCTACATTTAGGTCTTTAATCCATTTTTAATTTATTTTTGTGTCTGGTGTAAGAAAGTGGCCCGGTTTCATTCTTTTGAATGTGGCTGTCCAGTTTTCCCAACACCATTTGTTGAAGAGGCTGTCTTTTTCCCATTGGATAATCCTTCCTGCTTTGTCAAAATTAATTGACCATATCATTGTGGGTTCCTTTCTGGTTTTCTATTCTGTTCCGTTGATCTGTAGACCTATTTTTGTGCCAGTACCTTACTGTTTCTTTTTTTTTTTTTTTTTTTTTTATTTTTATTTTTGGGACAGAGAGAGACAGAGCATGAACGGGGGAGGGGCAGAGAGAGAGGGAGACACAGAATCGGAAACAGGCTCCAGGCTCCGAGCCATCAGCCCAGAGCCTGATGCGGGGCTCGAACTCACGGACCGCGAGATCGTGACCTGGCTGAAGTCGGACGCTTAACCGACTGCGCCACCCAGGTGCCCCGAGTACCTTACTGTTTCAATCACTACCAGCTTTGTTATATAACTTGAAGTCTGGAACTGTGATGACTCCAGACTTCCCTTTGTTTTTCAAGATTTATTTGGTTGTTTGGAGTCTATTACAGTTCAATACAAATTTTAGGATTGCTTTTTCTCGCTCTGTGAAAACCGAGGTCAGAATTTAATAGGAATTGCATAAATGTGTCAGTTCCTTTGAGTCGTATAGACATTTTAACAATATTGGTCCTTGCAATCCATGAGCATGGAATATCTTTCTCTTTCTTTGTGTTTTCTTCAAATTCTTTCACCAATGTTTTACACTTTTCAGAGTTCAGGTCTTTCACCTCTTTGGTGAGGTTTATTCCTAGGTATCTTACTGGTTTGGGTGCAACTGTAAATGCAATTGATTCTTCAATTTCTCTTTCTGTGGCTTCATTAATGAATAGAAATGCAACAGATTTCTGTACATTGATTTTTATATCCTGTGACGTTACTGAATTTATCAGTTCTAGCAGTTTTTTGGAGGGGTCTTTCTGGTTTTCTGTATAGAGTATCATGTCATTTGCAAATAGTGAAAGTGTTGCTTCTTCTTTACTGATTTAGATGCCTTTTATTTGTTGTTGTTCTTGTTGTCATCTGATTTCTGTGGCTAGGACCTCCACTACTAGGTTAAATACTGCTTTTGATTTGAGAAATTTTTGCTTCCTACTTTTTCAATTTTATAGGTTTCATATCAGTTTTATGTATCACTCACAGTTGGATTTTCTCAAATCATCTCTGATTTGAAATTCCCCTTCTCAGCATACCCTGGTTATTCACCACATTGCCCCACATAACGTTCCTGTTATGTGGCATTTGTGACCTGTTGACTATGAAGGGACCTTTCAGTCTCTCTAGATAGATTTCCCTCCTCTTCTGCTCTTTCCATGACTCATCTTGTGACTTCAGGCATTATTTTGCTATTCATTTTATTTTTTTCTTTTCATTTTTATAATTCTGGTATAATATTCATAACAAAAACCTCCATTTTTTTTTTAATTTTTTTTTTCAACGTTTATTTATTTTTGGGACAGAGAGAGACAGAGCATGAATGGGGGAGGGGCAGAGAGAGAGGGAGACACAGGATCGGAAACAGGCTCCAGGCTCCGAGCCATCAGCCCAGAGCCCGACGCGGGGCTCGAACTCACGGACCGCGAGATCGTGACCTGGCTGAAGTCGGACGCTTAACCGACTGCGCCACCCAGGCGCCCCCAAAAACCTCCATTTTTAAGTATACAAATTCTACTGCATTTGGTCTATTCTCATCATTAGCCAGGCGTTACCCACATTCATCCCGAGGACTTTTTGATCTTCGCAAGTGAGACTGTTAATTGGTAAACAACTCCTCATATTTAAAATTTTTGTTATAATGTATGTATGTAGCATGCCGAAAAGCTCACAAATGTACTATCTAAAAGTGACTATACTCCTATAACCTCCACTAGGTAAAGATGGGATACTAGGATTCTGAAACCTTCCCAATTATGGTATTTCTCTTTTTTTCTAAAAAGATAAGCCCTATTTTGACTTACAGCATCATATATTAGTTTTGGCTAGATCAAAACCGATCTGTTCGTCTATTATTTCACCAATACCACACTGTATTGATTACTTGTAATTTTATAAACAAGTCTTGAAGTCGGGTAGTGTCAGTCTTTCAATTTTGTTTTTCTCTTTCTATATTGTGTTTGCTATTCTGGGTCTTTCCCCTCTTCATATACACTTTGGAATCAGTTTGTCGATATTCATAAATAACTTGCTGAGATTCTGATGGGGATTCTATGGAATCTATAGATCAAGTTGGGAAAAACGGACACTGCCACTTTGGCAGAGTTGAGTCTTGCTATCCATGAACATGGACTATGTCTTCATTTATTTAGTTCTATTTAATTTCACTCATCACAGTTTTGTAGTTTTCCTCAAGCAGAGGAAATTTTATAAGATTTCAGGCATATTTTATAAGAATTATACCTAATATTTAAATTTGGGGGGTTTTGATATAAATGATTACATTTTAAATTTCAAGTTCTACTTGTTCATTGTTGATATGTAGGAAAAAAGTTTACCTTTTTATATTAACCCTGTATCCTTCAACCTTGCTATAATTTCTTCTTCATTCCAAGAGGGTATTTTGTTGTTGTCATTGATTCTTTCACACTTCCTATGTAGAAAACCACGTCATCTGTTAACAAAGGCTATTTTATGCGTTATTTCTCAATCTGTATACATTTTATTTCATTTTCTTGTCTTGTTGCCTTAGCAAGGACTTCTAGTATGACATTGAAAAGGAGTGGTGAAAGGGGATATTCTTGCCTTGTGCCTGATCTTAGTGGGAAAGCTTTGAGTTTTTCATCATTAAATATTATGTTAGCTTTAGGGTTTTTGTAGATAATCTCTAGGAAGTTGAGAAAGTTCTCTCCTTTTCCTAGATTATTGAGAGTTTTTATCATGAATTATTTGGATCTTGTCAAATGTTTTTTCTGCATCTGTTGATATGATCATGATTTTTCTTTTTTTAGTCTGTTGATACAGGGGATTACATCAATTGATTTTCAAATGGTGAACACACTTTTTATGCAATTTTCCCTATGTCTCTTCATCTTGTGAATCCAAGAAGAGCTGTGTTTTTAGCTGACCTACAAATCTGAGCACCTTTTCATGTTTATTGGCATTTTGAGTATCTTCTTTCATTAAGTTAAGATTTGTCTTGTTGATTATTCTCATATTAGGCATCCTATTGTTAAATTATGACTTTTTTATATTATTTATAACCTGTCATCAGTTGCATATGTTACAGATAATGTCTATGTTTTAATGTTCTACATATCTGGGGCACAAAATTCTTACATTTTATGTAAACCTTTTTCATTGTAACTAATGCTGTTTTTTGGGGGGAGTATTCATGTTGACGATGTGAATATACTCTCCTTCTCTTCAAGAAGCTTTGTCTTATGTCACCTTTTCTTTTAGGCCTAAAATCTAATGTAATTGATTTTTATAATGATGCGAAGGAGTGAATATTTCCTCTTGTGTGTATATTCCTCTGACCAGCATTGTATGTTGAAAATAATGCTCTTTTCGTGCACCTGGGTGGCTCATTTGGTTAAGTGTCCAACTCGTGGTTTCAGCTCCGGTCATGATCTCAGGCTTGTGAGTTCGAGCCCCACATCAGGCCCTATGTGACAGTGTGAAGCCTGCTTGGGATTTTCTCTCTCTTCCTCTCTCTGCCCTTCACCCACTCATGCTGTCTCTGTCTCTCAAAATAAATCAATAAACTTTAAAAAAAAAGATTTTTTTCCCATTATTTGATGGTACCACATTTGTCATAAGTCAGATGTCCATATGTGTTTGGGTCTGTTTTTGAACGCTATTGTGGTGAAATCTATATCTTTGAACTAATTATCACACTACTTTAATTACAAAAGTTTTATAATAATTTTTATATTGGTGGGGAAATCATGAAAACAAAAACCTCCCAGTCCAGAAAACCTCTCCACAAAGGTAAGAGAGAGAAGGTGGTTTTGTTTTGAATACAAATTTAGTAAGAGTGTGATCTGCTCCGTGGTGAATCCAACCAAGGTTGCAAGGACAGAAAGTAATCTTTTCCTCCGTGTAGCCAAGCGGATAGAAACCATTGTATCCATGTTCTCAAGATAAACAGCAACTAGTTCTCAAGTAACTGGACTTGGGAACATCATTTGTCATACATAATTGGCCACTTGTGTGGTAGGTGAATTGGCCATCTGTGTTGGGTAATCGACTTATACGGAAGAAAGACAAATGTCTCATATCTTCATGACAAGAGGTAGGGGTGCAACTTGGAGCCAGGGCCTTCTACAGTTAGGTTCCTACAGGAGTGATAGCTGGGTCGCTGCCCTTTAAGAGACAGCCTTAACAGAGGCAAAAGAAACATGACAGTGTATACAACCCCCCGGGGAAAACGGGAGAGAGATCTGTCCATAGGGATTTCAGAATGTGTTGGGTGACGTCTCCAGAAATGAGGGAGACAGCAAGCACAGTTTTCCTCCCCAATCCTCCAGCATAAACACGGGGCCATCTGGGGGGATGTGGGGTTGCACAGACACTTACTATTTAACCTGATAACAGCTTGCGCTACACCCATGGGTTCTCCCGAGGACCCACCCACTCCAACTTCGCAAGCCTTGGCGCTGGGCTTGGGGCAAACTTCGCTAATGCTGCACATGCCACAGCACCCGGCCACTGTGCCACACCCAAAAGACTCACTGGGATGAGCCACCACCGAAGAACACCAGGCCCAGCCATCGCCATGCTGCAACCAGCCAGGTGCCGGTGGCTGCCCATGTGTATAGCTCCCGGCCGCCATAATACTTTGGGGGATCTTGTACAAGACTATGGGCTCAGCACAAATCTCTCTAACACTGTCGCCCCACTTCCAAGTTCACCAGTAGGCACTCCTCCTCAGGCTGGCCTGCCTGTATCCCCCTAACACCACAGAGAGCAAGCACAGCCCACAAAAGGCAGAGAGTCATTGCAGACAACTACACTACAGACAACGGACGCAGACACAACAGCAAGACATAAACAGCACACATGGGATAGTCTCCTGAAGTACCAGGTTCTAGGGAACAGGGGACACTGCACTGCAGGGCATTCTAGGACCTCCTTTTCATAAAGTCACTACTTTCAAGAGTAGAAGACACAGCTGACTTTCCTAACCCACACAAACTGGCACAGAGGAGCAGATAAAGTGAAGAGACAGAGAAATTTATCCCAAATGAAAGAACAGGGCAAGACCACAGCCGGAGAGGAAAGTGAAACTGGTATAATTAATATAATTAATTGATATAATTAAATTCTCTACATACATGGTAGAGAATTTAAGGCAATGATCATAAAGATACTACCTGGGCTTGGGAAAAGAGCAGCGGGATGGAAGAAGCAGAGGACCAAATTAGTGACCCAGAAGACAGAGAAGTGGAAAGAATTCAAGCTGAACAAAATATAAAGAGAATTATGCAAAAGGAGAATAGACTTGGGGAACTCAAGGACTCCATAAAATGTAATAACATTTGCATTATAGGAGTTCTAGGTGATGAACAGAGAGAAAAGAGGACAGAAAACTTCTTTGAAGAAATTATAGCTGAAAACTTCCCTTATCTGAGGGAAGGAAGCAAATATCAAGACCCAGGATGCACGGAGAACTCCCATCAAAATCAACAAAAGCAGACTTATACCAAGATATGTTGTAATTGAATTGGCAAAATATAAAGAAAAAATTTTTAAGCAGCAAGACTAAGGAAGGCAGTAACTTCCAAGGGAAAACCCATAAAGCAAGCAGGAGTTTTTAAAATAGAAACTTTCCAAATCACAAGGGAACGACATGTTATATAGTCAAAGTGCTGAATGGGAAAAATCTGCAGCCAAGAGCACTCTCACCAGCAAGGCTACCGTACAGAATAGAAGGAGAGATTAAGAGTTTCCCAAACAAAAACTAAACTAGCCCTGAAAGAAAGATGAAAGGGCACTCTTTGAGGGAAAAGGGAGACACCCGAAGTGACACAAAGTGCAACAAAGGTAGCAAACACAAAAGCAGTAAAAATGAATGTTTCTGTAAAAAAAAAACACAGTAGTCAAGGAACTCACAAAATAAAAGGATATATATATACATAATACATGTATATACAACAATATATACATAAATGTGGGGAGGAGAGAAGTAAAGAACAGGCTCAAACTTAAGTGACCATCAACTTAATATAGACTGCTATATGCACAGGGAGTTATATGGGAACCATATATCAAAAACCACTAATAAATATGTAAAAAATAAAGAGAAAGAGATCCAAATATACCACTAAAGGGAATCAGCAAAACATGAAAGACAAAGGATCAGAGAAAATCTTCAGAAACAACCACAAAATAGATAATACAGCGACAAAATACACATCTATCAATTATTAATTTGGATACAGATGGATTAAATGCTCAAAGCAAAAGACACAAGGTACATATACTGCCTATAAGAGACTCATTTTAGACCTCAAGACACCTACAGATTGAAAATGAGGGGATGGAGATCTCCGTATCACGCAAATTGAGGTCAAACGAAAGCTGAGTTGCAATACTTGTATCACACAAAATAGACTTTGAAACAAAGTCTGTAACAAGACACTATGTTATAATAAAGGGGACAATCCAACAAGAAGATATAACAATTGTAAATATTTATGCGCCCAACACAGGAATGCCCAAATATATAAAACAGTTAATAACAAATATAAAGGAACTAATTGATAATGATACAATAGTTAAAAATCATTAACTGGGATCAAGTGGGATTTATTCTTGCATTGCAAGGGTAGTTCAATATTTGCAAATAAATCGTGATACATCTCATCAGTAAGAGAAAGGATAAGAACCACAGGATCATCTCAAGAGACACAGAGAAAGCATTTAAGAAAGTACAACATTCATTCACGATAAAAAAAAAAAAAAAAAAACTCCAGCAAGTAGTTTTAGAGGGAACATACCCTAGCATAATAAAGGCCATCTATGAAAAACCCCCAGCTAACATCATCCTCAACAGGGAAATACTGAGAACTTACGCCCTAAGGTCAGGAAGAAGATAGGGATGTCCACTCTAACCACTTTTAATCAAATAGTACTCCAAATCCTAGCTCAGCAATCAAACAAAAAAGGAAATAAAATCATCCAAATCAGTAAGGAAGAAGCAAAACTTTCACTATTGACAGATGACGTGATACTCTATATAGAAAACCAAAACATCTCCACCAAAAACCTGCTAGAACCAGTAAACAAATTCAGTAAAGTTGCAGGATACAAAAGCAATATACAGAAATCTATTGCATTTTTATATACCAATAATGAAGCAGCATAAAAAAAATTTAAGAAAACAATTCCATTTACAATTGCACCAAAAATAAGATACCCAGGAATAAACTTAACCAAAGAGTTGAATTGTGCTCTAAAATCTATAGAACACTCATGAAAGAAACTGAAGACAACACAAAGAAATGGAAACAATATTCATGCTTATTATTGGAAAAACAAATATTCTTAAAATATCTGCCCTAAGCAGTCTACAAATTTAATGCAATCCCCATTAAAACACCAACAGCTTTTTTCACAGAGGTAGGAAAAATAATCCTAAAATTTGTTTGCAACCACAAAAGACCCCAAATAGCCAATACAATCTTTGTAAAGAAAAGTAAACCTGGAGGCATCAGAATTCCAGACTTCAAGTTATATTACAAAGTTGTAGTTGTCAAAACAGTATGGTTTTTTTTGTGTGTGTGCACCTGGCACAAAAAATAGACATATTGGCCAACAGAACAGAGTAGAAAACCCAGAAATAAATCCATAATTATATGGTCAATTAATCTTCAACACAGCACCGGAGAGTATCCGATAAGAAAAGGACAGTTTCATCAACAAATGGTCCCGGGAAAACTGGACATACAAAAGAAAAAAAACGGGACCACTTTATTACACTATACATGAAAATAAATTCAAAATGCATTAAAGACCTAAATGTGGGCTCTGAAACCATAAAAATCCTAGAGGAGAACATGGGCAGTAACCTCTTTGACATGGGCCATACCAACTTCTTTCTAGATAGGTCTCCTGAGGAAAGGGGAACAAAGAAAAATTAAACTATCAGAGACTACATCAAAATTAAAAGCTTCTCCACAGTGAAGGAAACAATCATCAGAACAAAAAAGCAAGCTATGGAATGGGAAAAGATATTTGCAAATGACATATCTGATAAGGGCTTAGTATCCAAAATATATAAAGAATTTCTAAAACTCAACACCTAATAAAACAAATAACCCAATTAAAAAATGGGCAAAAGACATGAACAGACAATTCACCAAAGATGACACACACATGGCCAAAAGACACAGGAAAAGATGTTCATCATCACTTGCCATCAGGGAAATGCAAATCCAAACTATAATGAAATATCACCTCACACCTATCAGAATGGCTAAAATCAACAATACAAGAAGCAACGATCGTTGGCGAGGATGTGAAGAGAAAGGAATCTTCATGGGGTGTCGGTGGGAATGCAAACCGGTACAGCCACTGTGGGAAAACAGTATGGAAATTCCTCAGAAATTTAAAAATAGTACTACCCTACAATTCAGCAATTGCACTATTAGGTGTTTACCCAAAGAATACAAAAACACTAGTTCAAAGGGATACATACACCCCAATGATTATAGCAGCATTATTTACAATAGCCAAGATATGGACACAGTCCAAGAGTCCATGGATTGTTGAATGGATAAAACAGAAGTGGTCTGTATATGCAATGGAATATTTTATTCATCCATAAAAAATGAAATCTTTCCATATGCAACAATATGGTTGGAGCTATAGAGTATAATGCTAAGCAAAATAAGTCAGAGAAAAAAATACCATGTGATCTCATTCATATGTGGAATTTAAGAAACAAAAAAAAAGAATAAGGGAAAAAGAGAGAGAGACAAATCAAGAAACAGACTGTTAATTATAGAGAATAAACTGATGGTTACCAGAAAGAACAGGGTAGGGGGAGGAGTGAAATAGGGGATGGGGATTAAGGAGTGAACTTCTCATGTTGAGCACTAGGTGCTGTATGGAATTGTTGAGCCATTCTATTGTACACCTGAAACTGACATGACATTGTATGTTAACTAACTGGAATTAAAATAAAAACTTAAAAAAAAACAACAAAGTGTGGAAATTAAAAACTGCCAACCAAGGATAATCTACCCAGAAATGTCACCCTTCAGAATTGAAGGAGAGGGGCACCTGGGTGTCTCAGTCAGTTACGTGCCCAACTCTTGATCTCGGCTCAGGTCATGAGCTCATGGTTTATGAGCATTATCCCCACATCAGGCTCTGCACTGACAGCATGGAGCCTGTTTGGGATTCTCTCCCCTCTCTGCACCTACTCTGCTTGCACTCTCTCTCTCTCAAAATAAATAAATAAACATTAAAAAATTTAAAGAATTGAAGGGGATATTGAATTTTCCAGACAAACAATACCCGAAGAAGTTAACCACCACTAAGCTGGCCTTAGAAGGAATGTTAAAAGGACTTTTTAAAGCTGAAAAAGAAAGGAGCCCTAATTAGTAACAGGAAAATGTATGAAAGTATACATCCTACGGTTAAACATAAATGGTTAAATTAGAAAAAAATATTGGGGGTGCCTGGGTGGCTCAGTCTGTTAAGTGTCTGACTCTTGATTTCAGTTCAGGTCGTGATGTCACAGTTCATGAATTCAAGCCCCATGTCGGGCACCATGCTGACATGCAGAGCCTGTTTGGGATTCTCTCTCCAACTCTCTCTGCCCCTTCCCTGTTCACTCATGCGCGCTCTCTCTCTCTCACTTAAAAATAAAGAAATAATATTGGGGGTATCTGGGTGGCTCAGCCAGTTAAACATTTGACTCCTGATTTTGGCTCAGGTCATCATCTCATGGTTGTGGGATCAAGCCCGGCATAAAGCTCCAGGCTGACAGTGCAGAGCCTTCTTGGTATTCTCTCTCTCTCTCTCTCTCTCTCTCTCTCTCTCTCTCTCTGCCCCTCCCCTGCTCACGTTCACATGCTCTCTTTTTCTCTCTCAAAATAAACTTAAAAAAAGAAATAATATCATGATGATGGTAGGCTAATTACTTATAATCTGCTGTGAAGGTTAGAAGACAAAAGTAGTAAAAATAACAAAATACAATGTGTTAAAGGATACACTGTAAAAAATGTAAACTGTAACATCAAAACCATAAAACCTGGGGAGTGATGTAAATAAAAATGTAGAACTTTAGAATGCATTCAAATGTAAGTTATTATTATTATCAGCTTAAAATAGACCCTTATAAGTTTAAGAAGTTTTATATAAGCCTCGTGGTAACTACAAAGCAAAAACTTCCAGTAGGTACACAAAGGATAATAAGAGGAATCTAAGCATGCCAGTAGAAATAATCATGAAATCACAAAGAAAGGAAGAGAAGGAACAAAGTTATTACAAAACAGCCAAAAAACAATGAACAAAATCGCCGTAAGCCCATAACCATTAATAATTATGCTAAATGTAAATAGCCTAAATTTTCCAATCAAAAGACACAGTGACTGAATAGATACATAAGCAAGACCTAAGGATATGCTGCCTATGAAAGTAGTTATTTGCATTTAATGCCTACTTTGCATTTAAATTACAGATTTATTGTTTTTAAGAGGGTATCAGAAAGCAAGTCATTGACCACAAATCAATTCATGAGACACAATAGCTTAATGCCTTTTGAGACAATATTAGGTAACAGTAACCTATTTTTGAAGCAATGATTAAAAAGTCACTCCTGTAGCTTTTGATGATTCCTTTACTAGGTTTCATTAGGATCCATATTTGCATGTATTATCTTATTATGATCAGAGTCCAGTTAATATTTAATTACTTATGTTCAAACACTGAAAATTTTCACCTTTTTGAAGGTGTTAGGAATCCTCTTAAAATATATCATGGAGCTAGCATTCCCTTCTCTGAGGACATGGCAGATTCATTCACTCACTCTGTGCTCCAAACCTCTAGAATGAATTCCTATACTGCAGAGAACAGAATAAAAGCTGAACTTATCCTTACAGTCAGGAGTCTTGATACGATTTAGTTCCCACCAGTTGGAAATGTTTGCTCTAACTTGAATCTGGACGTAAATAAGGAGACAGTATGTGAGGTGTCTATTTTGCAGGTATTGGTTACAATGGGAGTATCCTGGCTCAGAAGATACATTTTGCTGCAATTTCTGGTTACCCAGATCACACATAAGGTGATAGGTTTCTAAAATTAATGTTCTGGTAATAGTTTTCTGTTTGCCATATTTTAACTGAGTTTCTGTTCTTATAAATTGGCACAGTTTCCTGGTTGAGATAAGCGAAGCACTTTTCTTTACGAGTCAGTGAGCTATGTTGTTCTGAGAGTTACCCCAAGGGGCCCGGCCTAGACACCGCTCCCCTGGCTCTTCCAACAGTTTTGTAAATCTCATCCCGCGAATTACATTCAATGTCTGCTTAAACTATCAACAGGGACTGTTATCCACAACTCATCTCTGACTGATACGGTATCTGGTACCCAAATGAGTTCAGACAAGAATAGCATCCTTCAAGTGCTTATTGAAAACAACTATGTCATAGACTAGTTAGCAATAGGATCTTGGACGAGAAAGGTAGCTAGCTGTAAGCTTAATCATGAGTTGATTCCAAGGACTTGTGTTGTTCTAGAAGGTATCTTTACTGAAGCAAATCAACCTGGCCCTGGTACCAGATATGTAGCTACTGATGAGGAAAATGCTAACTTCTCCCTTCTCTGATGAGTAATAAGTAGAAGTAGGATCTCCTGGAGGGATAACAGTCCTACATTGATGGTCTTGCCTTGAGACCAGCAACTCTCTGATTCTCATGATTTACTAAGTGAAATAAGCCAGACACAAAAGGACAAATATTAAGTGACTCTCCTTATATAAAATACCTAGAAGAGGTACATTCTGAGACAGAAAGTAGATCAGAAGTTTCCAGGAGCAGGGAACAGGGTAAATGGAATTATTGCTTAGTGGGTACAGGCTTTGTTTGGAACGATAGAAAAGTTTTGGAAACAGATCATGTTGATGGTACACCACACTGTGAATGTAATTAATGTCACCAAATAGTATACTTAAAAATGGTTAATGTGACAAATTTGCTATTTATATTTTAGCACAGTAATTTTTAAAAAATTTTTTAACGTTTTATTTTTTGAGAGGGAGAGACAGAGTGTGAGTGGGGGAGGGACCGAGAGAGAGGGAGACAGAATTCGAAGCAGGCTCCAGGCGCTGAGCTGTCAGCACAGAGCCGGATGCGGGGCTCGAACCCACGAACCGTGAGATCATGACCTGAGCCGAAGTCTGACGCTTAACCGACGAGCCACCCAGGCACCCCATAGCACAGTAATTTTTTTAAAGAAGAAATTGAAGTTCTTCTTAAATTTGTTCTCTAACCAACATAGGTAGAGAGGCTCTTGGTTCCTGGGCAATTCCACCTTGAATTAAGAGTGAACTTCCTGTAGTAAGTGATAGCAGCGTGCCCTGCTGGAACGTGTATATGACCTGGAGTGTCACAGATAATGCATTAGGTACAATTATTTCAACAATCTCCCACTTGGAGAGTGTAAAGAGATAACAAAACACAAGGATGATCACAGCGCCAGGCCCCATCTTCCAAATACAGGATCACAAGGTAATTCTCAGTCTATAAAATAATTATCGTAAGCAAATTTATGTTTTTGAAATTTAGTACCAGGTCTTGTAAAAAAATCATAGCAAATAAGGAATGGTATCTAAGGGAAGGATACAGAAGAAACCTTCTGGTTTCATGCCTATCTATAAAGCTAATCTTCTGAAACTATGACTTCTGTGCTTGTGGTTCACTGACAGAAGTACCTTGGTTTGCGAGCGCAAGTCGTTCCAGAAACACGCTTATAATACAAGCACTTGTATACCAAAGCGGATCTCAAGAACCGTGGGCTTAGTCGCGATCATGCGACGTTCCGCCTCGCGTACTAGTCCCGTTATAAGACATCGCTCCTTTATCAAGTTAAAATCTGTTAGAAATGTTTGCCCATCTTGCGGAATACTCCCAGAACAAGTTATTCCCAATCCAACGCTTTACTGTATTCCTTTTACCCAATAAACACTTATCTTTCACCAATAGAATTCCATCTGCTATTCCCCTTAAGAGGTTAATTCTGCCTCTATAGAATTAAGATATCTGGGGGAGGGGGGGAGAACCCACGTGTACTTTCATTTCCTTTCTGCAAAAGTATCATTTGAGGCATTGCTGTCTTCCTGCCACGTCGAGAAATTGGAAGCAGTCGCCTCAGGCACCAAACTACTCTTGAAATTCTGTTCTTTCTCCTGCAGTTTATCTAATGGTCTCAATTCCCTTTGCATCTTGGGGCTGCGAGGCTGACACTTTTGAAGGCAGGTGTGCTTATCTCTGTGGGCGGGTCCTGAAGGAGTAAGAGCCCAGCCCCAGGAGCTCCGTGGACTTCAATCTTTAATAACAGAGACTGTTTTTACTCCCTGGCAATTTTAGCGTCCGCTGGCTGGCTGCATGTATTTCCCAACAGCTTTCTATATGAGGGAGAGCTGCTCACGGGCTCTTTCGACACCGCTCGTTAGAGCCCCTGGAAGGGACCTGCCCCCCCTTCTCAGGCAGAGGCCACTGTGGGGATTTTCAGCTGTTGACATTGTTCCTCGTTCATACTGCGGTTCACCGGATGATGGCTTATTGTCAGCGGGCGGAGGAAAAGTTACACTGGAAGCCAAGGGGTTTGTCTTTGCTCGGATTCCAATTCAACGTCGTATTTTCTTTCTATGTTCTGCAAATTTGATCGTTTGGTTTTGAGAAATAGAGGTAAATTAAACTCAGTAGACTGTCGGGCATGCCTATAGCTTTAAGACAGTGAAGAACAGGTGGTCTAAAATCCACAGCCCTTTCAATTAATTTAGTGGACTCACTTGGATCTAATTCTATGAAAAAACCCAGTTAGAGGCCATCCGGCTGTCAATCAGAGACTCTTGAGTGAGGAGACAAGCCAAGCAATAGGATTAAAGGAAAGTAATGATATTTGCCACGTAGAAGACTTTACTTCACGAAAAGGGAAAGCAAAGCCAACTGGTGTTACACTGGATCAACTTGAAGTTTGTTTCTATACTAGTGTGTTTTTCTCTATAGGTTTTCTGAAGAAGTCCATAAAAATGGTCTTTTTTACTTTTATGACCAAGTAGGTTTGGTCATAAGAGTAAAATTATATACTATAGTTGCCATAAAAATAAAAAAGACCCTACAGAATCTGACTGATGCCTGAAGGTCACAGTCCTTTTATTATGACTAGGTGGAAAAGGTTTCTGCTTTGAAGACCAGGCCCCCTGGCTCCGTATCGATTATACTATTTTTGAAACACAAATGCTTCCCGTTCCCCACTTATCGTAGCCCTAATACACTAGAAACACCTAAAGACCCAAGGCAGGTCAGCAGCGGACATTTGTAATATTTAAAACAAGTAACTTCTGGAATGTAAAATGCAGCACTGTAGAAAGATTAAAAAAAAAAAAGAAAAGAAAAAAAAGGAACATGACATTTCGTTTGTTTGGGAAACCCATGTGTCCATCAATAGATGAATGCATAAATGGTGTGTATACACCACATCTTTATCCAATCATCTATTGATATATATGTATATGTATCTGTATCCATTCATCTATTGATGTTATATGTGTGTGCATGTATATATATACACATATGTTGCCATTTGCAACATGGTTGGAGCTTATTTGCAAAATAAGTCAGTCATATGTGGCTTTCACTCACGTGGAATTTAAGAAACATAAACAAAGACAAAAAAATGATTCGTAACTATGGAGAACTGATGGACACCAGAGGGGAGGGGGTGGGGGATGGATGAAGTAGGAGATGGGGGTTAAGAATACTTATGATGAGCACCAAGTAGAGTTGTTGAATCACTATATTGTATACCTGAAAGTAATTTAACATGTTAACTGGAAGTAAAATAAAAACTTAAAAAGCCAAGGGAAAAAACCTCATACAGTGATCATTTGTTGTTGTCAATAAATAGAGATCTTGTCTTTTAAAAAAACGAACATGGGGCGCCTGGGTGGCGCAGTCGGTTAAGCGTCCGACTTCAGCCAGGTCACGATCTCGCGGTCCGTGAGTTCGAGCCCCGCGTCGGGCTCTGGGCTGATGGCTCGGAGCCTGGAGCCTGTTTCCGATTCTGTGTCTCCCTCTCTCTGCCCCTCCCCCGTTCATGCTCTGTCTCTCTCTCTGTCCCAAAAAATAAATAAATGCTGAAAAAAAATAAAAAATAAAAAAAAAAAACGAACATGAGGAGTGCCTCAGTGGCTCAGTCGGTTAAGTGTCAGACTTTGGCTCAGGTCATGATCTCTCGGTTTGTGAGTTCAACCCCCCCCCCCCATGGGGTTCTGTGTTGATCCTGCAGACTCTGCTCGGGATTCTGCCTCTCTCTGCCCCTCCCTCACTTGTGCTCCAGTGCTCTCTCTTTCAAAATAAATAAAGTTTAAAAATACTTAAAAAACATTGTTAAAAAAAGGAATAGGATATATACATTTTTGTATACTTATGATATTTCAATAAGAAGTTAAAGGGAATGAAAAGTAAACACAGACTATTTTATTTTATTTTATTTTAACGAGGCTCCACACCTGGTGCAGAGCCTAATGTGGGGCTCGAACTCACAACCCTGAGATCAAGATCTGAGCTGAGATCGAGGGCTGGACACTCAACCAAGACATGCAGGCACCCCCGTGGAGTATTATACAAGTGATAACAAGGATTCCTTTCCAGACTGACAAGAATTAGACAACTAAAGTAATATCCAGTACTCTCAGGGATATAAGAAAATGTGATAGCTCTTGCACTCTTAGTGGGATCGTCACCTGGCACCACATCCTTGGGAAGGAAAAATGTAAGACTAATTAGGACACAACTCCACTCCCGGAAATGTACCAAGAAACGCTCATTTAAGTCCCCAGGGACCATGGATAAGCTCAGCAGCACGAGTTCTTTGCACGGGATATAAAACATGTAATAGCTATTGCACATAAAGTGCCTGGGATGCCGGTACCTTTCACATACGAGGGGCCACACGCATGTTCGCTAAGGAACGAAGAGCAGAAGATACTGGGTCATACCTGGCTGAGTACAGGATGACACGTGGAAACCAAAGCTATCCACTTAAATATTACTCCACGAAATCCATTTGTAGCAGTAAGTAAGACATTTATTTTCCTCTTGATTTCTAGGCTCGCGGAGAAAAGCGGAGAGGGAGGAGAAAAAAAAAAAAAAAGGCAGAAAAAAATTACTGGCCGAAGAGTAAACGCATGAAAAGAGGTAATGAAGCCTGAAGCAACTCGGGTTTCTAAAATGTCTTTGGAGCCACAGGAAACCTCAGGAAGCCACTCTGGACGATATGGACGATGATGGCCCGAAAAGCCACAGGGGCAGACAAGGACTCACAAAGTGAGGGGACAAGCAAAGAAAGTATATTTAGCTGCCACGGTGAGTGGCAGCCAAGTAATGAGAAAATAAGGCCTTGGAGCCGAAGACAAACCAAAGAGCGAGAAGACAGGCAGAGGTGAACCACCTGGAGAGCTAATGAGGTTCAAGCTTCTGAGTCCCTCCCTTGCCCAGCCCCCCCCCCCGAGGGTCTGCACCTGATTTGGCATTCTTCCTTACCAAGATAACCTCCCCAAGTTTGATAAGCCCAACAGAAGCCAAGCGTGTCCCGTGTAACGTCTCCCCTCTAGAGATATGCCTTGTCACTTTGTCCTACTTCTGTTGGAAGTAAAGGCCTTACGGGTGCCATTTGCCCCGTTGTGTGATTCCTACAGCTTGGCCTGGAGGGTTAGGGAGAAAGGGTCCCAGAGATCGGCTAACCCTCCAATAGTTTCCCTCCCCCCCCCACCCCAGTCGGCGCAAAATAAATGCTGGTGGGGATTAATTACCCCAGGACGAACGCAGAGCAGCAGCAGCAGCTGAAACACCAAGAAGACGGTGTCTGCGTCCTGAGTCCCCCCCCACGGGGTGAAGGAAGCAATCAGGGGGGCTGTTGTCCCTCTGCCGTCCGTAGCTTATCAAATTAATTACACAGTTCAGCTCTCTCCTGGGTGCCCAGAAATAAAATCCAAAAGAACTGGGAATCCTTTGAAAGGACACCAATAGGTCGCTAGCCGGATTCACGTTTAACATCATGAGGATCGATTGCCTTTGTAACTGGGGGTTGCAGAAGGAGACCGCGGAACCCTGCATAATTGCTACATCCGGGCAGGGATTGTCAGCATCCCACAGACCTGGAAACGGTCCGGCCTCCTGCAGCGTCTCATTATTGCCCTCGGTGAGCTAAATAAACGTGTAATCTGGAACCGCTGGCATAAATTACCTCTTTCACAGCCTGCTCCGGGAGCATGAAGAAAAATCAGGGAGAGACAAAGGGAGTCTTTCTTGCGATGCCATGCACTGAGGGCAAATTAATGAGACAGTTTAGGCAGCTCATTAATTAAGCGAGCTGACCCCTGAAGGGTAGTACACAGCAGCTGGAGGGGTCCAGCCAATCCAAGCGAGGAGGTGTAGATGCGCCCCCCGCACCGCCGCTCGACTCGACAGAATTTACTGTCGTTTAGCGCCTCGCCCCCCTTTCAAAGCTTGGGCCTGGCAGCTTCCGGATCACCGGGGAAACGGTCGGGATGCAGTCTCTTGGGCCGCATCCGGACCCGCTGAACCTGCACGTCAAGACCCCTAAACGACGCATGGGCGCAATAAAGTTTGAGAAGCACTGGCTTAATGGAGTACTATTTAGATGTCCCCAAACTGCCCCCAGGGCTCTCTGAGGTCGGAGATCTGAGAACACACGCAGTGCGTGAAGTTACACAGGCTTTAGCATCACACCCCGAAAATACAAATGCTGGATCGCCTTTCACCAGTTGTGCGCCCTCGGGTAAGCTGTCAACCTGGGTGGTTTCCGTTTCCTTAACCACAAAGCGGGGTAACAGAACAGTGGACCTTGGAACGACACGGGTTTGAAATGGGAGGCCACTTATATGTAGATTTTTTTTCATAAAAAAAAATAGGACAGGGCTGTACTGTAAACGTGTTTATGATTTTCTTAACACTTTTTCTCTAGCTTACCCTGTGGCGAGAATTCAGTACATAATACATATAACGTACAAAATACGTGTTGACTGTTTATGTTATCAGTAAATCTTCTCATCGACAGAGGGCTATTAGTCACGTTTTGGGGGAGACCAGTGTTACACAAGGATTTTTGACCGCTAAGGAATCAGTGCCCCTAACCCCCATGTTGTTTGGGGGTCAACTGTATTTTTTTTTTTTACAAGATGGTGGGGTGCTTGCCAAGCTCAGAGCATGTGGCCTACAGCGAGCCCTCAATGTAAGTTTGCTTTTAATGTTCCCATGATTTGGGGTATAGAGACGGAAGGCATGATTTGGGAAAACATACCTGGATGCAATGACCTCTGCTGCTAGCCTTGATTATATGATTGCCGACCCTCTGTTGGCTTCCTGGGCTCAGTTCTCCGCAGCAAATACGAGGACTGCCTCCGTGGCATTGTTTGAATTCCAAACACTCCTCTTACCTCTCAGTGCAACTGTGGGATTAGCTCATTTTTCCAGCAAGCTTTTTTTTTCCTTTTTTCCCCAGGAGTTGCAGCTTTCAAAAAGTAGGCCAAAGTAGAAAATGTGCTGGTCTTTGCACAAATTATTTGCAATTCAGCAACATGCAGATACTCAACTGGACCATCTCCACATTTAGGCACCTCGAAGGAGCAGACACGGAGGGGAAAAGTCTAAGACTTTTTTTTTTTTTTTTAATTCTGCTAGAAATGGGGTTAACCCAAAAGCCCAGGTTTCTAGAGTCCAGAAAAATAATTACTTTAGAAATCAGGGGGGATGTGGGGAAGATCCTGGCAGGTGGTCTAGGGGGATATGGTCCATATGAAAAATACACAGGAGCGCCTGGGTGGCCCAGTTGGTTGAGCATGGGACTCTTGATTTCAGCTCAGGTTATAATCTCGGGGGTTGGGAGTTTGAGCCCCGCATTGGGCTCTGTGCTGATGGCATGGAGCCTGCTTGGGATTCTCTCTCTCTCTCAAAATAAGTTAAAAAAAACATTAAACATATGTGTATTTAATACACACACACACACACACACATACAGGGTTATCTCTCTTCTATCCCTAACTATGTGAGCCTATATTCCCATACAATTCCTTGATATGCTCTCTGTCCCTTCCAGAATATAAACAAACAAAAATCTTACAACAGTGAGAGGAAATTAGAGCATAAGAATCCCGCATAACTAGGTAGGTACAGACGAAGGAATGCCGAGTAGTAATCCATAAGAAGGACTCTTACCTTAAAAGGACTTCTCTGTGCCGTCATAAGACTGGAGGTAAAATTCTTAAGATGCACTTGAGAGTAGCTGCAAACTTCAAAGCAGTGCTTCTCAAACACTACACGGCATCGGAGGTACCCAGGGAGCTTGTGCAATAACCCATTTCCGGGTTCCATCCCTGCTATCTGAGTCAGCAGGTCTGGGGAGGAGTCTGAGAATTTGCATTTCTAACAAGCTTGCAGGTGATGTGGATGCCCGACTACACCTGCACGGGGGGCAGGGGTGGGGCGAGGAGCACAGATACAGAGCACATTTCATGTTTGCTTCACTCCTTCTTTGTCTCCTTTCACCCTGACACATACATCTGAAAAGGGAGTCTAAAATGCCCCGGCAAGCCTGGGCGGCTCAGGTAGTTGAGCGCCTGACTCTGCCCTCGGTCACGATCTCGCCATTCCCAAGTTCGAGCCCCGCCTAGGGCTCTGTGCTGACAGCTCGGAGCCTGGAGCCCGCTTCAGGTTCTGGGTCTCCCTTTCTTTCTCTGCCCTCCCCCATTCATGCTCTGTCTCTCTCTCAAAAACAAATAAACATTTAAGAGGGAAATTTTTAATGCCCTGGGTAAGGTCTCTGCCAATGACTGCGTATGGATATCTTAGTTTTTATTTCTATTTGTATCTGTTAATATTATACGCGAGTTCCTACTGCCAAGCCTGGCCCTTTCCCTAGATCCGGGGTGGGGAGTTGGGGAGGTGGCCTGGTGTCGGACTTAGGAATGGGGCTGGGCCAGGGCTCAATGCTGGAATTTCTGCTTGGCCACTCGTCTGCTTACACAGTTGTTGCTTTATATTTCTGTGCTTCTGTTTCCTGTTGTTTTGTTTGCTTGCTTTTGTTTTTTTTAATAGAGATCCTAGCACTACCTGCTTTTTAGTGTGTTTGTGAGGTTTAAATTAATAAATATAAGGAATATAAGGAAGCCATTCACCACAAGATTTGGCACAAAGTCTTTGAATTCAAGTTAGGCACGCTTATGGGCAGGAGAACAAATATCTCAAATGTCAGGATGCCACTGAGCGTGCGATAGGTTATTTTCTTCCATGATTTAGATAAATTGCCCTCGGTCTGAAGAGGTTCAGTATCCTCATTTTTTAACAGAGATGAAAAAAATCGAACCTCTTGAGGTTACTTGGGTTATTTGCCCAAATAAACGGCAGAGTCGAGATTTGCTCCTCAGTCTTATCCTGTCCAAAGCCTGTGGTTTTACACCCCCCTTCTCGTTAATATATATATTTTTGGAGTATGGAGCTTGATGGATTCCTTGAAGCCACTCTACCACACCTCCCAGAGCACTCTCCTGAAGGCATATATATTTGACAATATGGTGAAACGGTTATCAGGAGGCTCAATCACATCCACTTTGGTGGAAATCAAATTAGATTGATATGTTAAGGGCTGTTGTTCTCATTGTAAACTGTTAAGGTGGGAATGAAGTCCCTAAATGAGAACTTTACTTTTTATGTTTTTTTTTTTTATTATTTATTTTTGAGAGAGAGAGAGAGAGAGGCAGAGAGAGAGAGGGAGACAGAGAATCCCAAGCAGGCTCCACACTGTCAGCACAGAGCCCAATGTGGAGCTCGAGCTCAGGAACTGTGACATCATGACCTGAGCTGAAATCAAGAGTCAAACGTTCAACCGACTGAGCCCCCCGGGGACCCCTAAATGAGAACTTCAAAATAAGGATTGTGCATAAAAACAAAGAGCTTCCCTTCATGCAACACTATTAGGGATTAATTTTACAATTCTCTTAATAAAAATATTTCACAAAGACTCTAGGTTGAAGTAGGAAGCCTGAGCATGCATCATTTCCCCTTCCTTCTTAAGGGGAAATGAAAATACGGAAATAAGCTAAAGACTAAACCAACAGAGGGGCGGCCGGGTGGCTCGGTCAGTTGGGCATCCAACTTCGGCTCAGGTCATGGTCTCACAGTTCACGAGTTCGAGCCCCGCGTCGGGCTCTGTGCTGACGGCTCAGAGCCTGGAGCCTGCCTCGGATTCTGTGTCTCCTTCTCTCCCTCTGCCCCTTCCCTGCTCATGCTTTGTCTCTCTCTCTCTCACACACAGTCAAAAAAAAAATTAAAAAATAAAAGACTACACCAACAATGGCTAAGGGAGTGAAGGATGCCGCAGAGGCCATCAATGTGTCAGCGATTACAACAACGTTTTTAGATACAATAGGGAGAATAACCACAACCTATAGTGTTAGGAGGCACTAGCAGAAGAGATAGGAATATGTCTGCTGTAGGAATCCTAGACGGGCTCTGCCCGGAAAGACGGCAGGGACAGCAGTGCTTCGACCGAGATTCGTGTGCAGATCTTTTACAGAGCGCCCTGGGGCAGTCAGCAACCCCATGATCTCTAACCTCCTCTCCAAGGGCACATTCCTTGGCATTTTGCCAAAAACAAACAACAGACAGGTCTCTCTTCTAGAAGGAAATCGAATAGAATGACTACAAAAAGCTAGGGACGTTGATGCCTTGGGGGGGGGAACCTCATTTTGACCTTTGGTGCATCTGCCTCTTGATATTCAGCTGTGTACCTGCTCACACTAAAGTTTTTTTATGTTTATTTACTTTTGAGAAAGAGAGAGAGAGAGGCAGAGAAGGAGGGAGACACAGAATCAGAGGCAGGCTCCAGGCTCTGAGCTGTCGGCACAGAGCCCCACACGGGACTCAAACTCACGCACTGCGAGACCGTGACCTGAGCCAAAGTCAGACGTTCAACCACCCGAGCCACCCAGGCGCCCCTGTGCCTGCTCACTTTAAAACTAAGCTTGCGGGGCGCCTGGGTGGCTCAGTCGGTTAAGCGTCCGACTTCAGCTCAGGTCACGATCTCGCGGTCCATGGGTTCCAGCCCGGCGTCGGGCTCTGGGCTGATGGCTCAGAGCCTGGAGCCTGTTTCCGATTCTGTGTCTCCCTCTCTCTCTGCCCCTCCCCCGTTCATGCTCTGTCTCTCTCTGTCTCAAAAATAAGTAAACGTTAAAAAAAAATTAAAAAAAAACAAAAAACTAAGCTTGCCAGCGCAACCCTGGGCCTGCTCCATACAGCCTCCAAAGATGCTACCCTTGACCTCCTGCCAGGAGCAAATGTAAATGCGAAAGGCCCTGCTGGATATTAAACACATATCTCATAATCAAGAATCTCAACTCACTGAAAGAGTAGAGCAAATCTAAGTGTGTAAAGTCTCAAGTCACATGAAGAAAAAATTATAAAAAATACGGGAGAAATTGATATATCCACAATCAGAGCGGAAGATTTTAAAGCATTTCTAAGGTCCACCGAGATTGAGAAAGGGATCACTTTTTGCAGCATTGTGAGGTCTTAGCTGGTGAAAAAGTCAAGATAAAGAAGTAAAATGATTAAGGTCAGAAAAGAAGGCGTCAAATGAATCAGATTCACATGGGTTGTGATTGGGTACTAGAAAAACGAGTAATTAAGTAGAATTCAAAGAGGAGTTAAATAAAACACACAAAACAGTCTTTTGATAAACCAGCATAATTAGGAAAAAAAAATTAAAGACCACTTAAAAGAGAACGAACATATCAAAAATTGCGATGTAATTCTAACAAAAAGATTTGCAAGAAAATTACACAAAAGTGCATGAAGTACTCAATAAAGGTGTTAAAGATTAAAAAATATATAGAACTTTGCTGAGGTATATTGAAGAAGGCCAAAATAATTGGAGAAACATACCGTCTACGTGGTTTAGATAATTTTAGAAAGCTGTGAATTCGACTGTATTTTCTTTTTTTTTTTTTTTTAATTTTTTTTTTCAACGTTTATTTATTTTTGGGACAGAGAGAGACAGAGCATGAACGGGGGAGGGGCAGAGAGAGAGGGAGACACAGAATCAGAAACAGGCTCCAGGCTCCGAGCCATCAGCCCAGAGCCCGATGCGGGGCTCGAACTCACGGACCGCGAGATCGTGACCTGGCTGAAGTCGGACGCCCAACCGACTGTGCCACCCAGGCGCCCCTCGACGTGTTATTTTCAATTACATCCCGAGGTCATAACCTCAGGCACCATTTTGATGAAAACTGACAAAGTGGCTCTAAACTTTATATGGAATTGCAAACGATCAGGAAACCCAAGGTACTCTTTTTTAAAAAAAGAATGTTTATTCATTTTTGAGAGAGAGAGAGAGAGAGACCGTGAGCAGGGGAGGGGCAGAGAGAGGGAGACAGAGGATCCAAAGCAGGCTCTGTGCGACAGCAGTGAGCCCGATGCGGAGCTCAAATTCAGGAACCCTGAGTTTCATGACCTGAGCTACGCAGGGGCACCTAGGCGAAAAGATTTACGCCGCTGCATGTTGCAAGGGCAAATACAAAGAAGCTTAATTCTCCTTGTTGAAAATCAGGGAAATAAGACTTCTCTCTCTTTTTAAAGCATCTTCTTTTCATAAACCTCTACTAGTAAATGTTTGTTTTTTGCTTTTTTTTTTTTTTTTTTTAGCCTCTTGCCAGCTTTAAAAAACAGGAATGTCTTTCTCAAGGACTTTGGAGGCATCCTTGTGCAATGTAAGCATCAAGGGAGATAGAACCTCTATCTTCCGGTCCGGCTGGGAGGATAGGAGCCTAACATTTGTTGAGTTCAAGTTTTTCTTTTGATCCCAGGTAGTTAGCACAGTGTTATATTAGTTTCAGGTGTGCAATATAGTGATTCATCACTTCCGTGCAACACCTGGTGCCTCGTCACGACTCGTGAGCTCCTTAATCCTCATTCCCTATTTAACCCCTCCCCCCTTCCCTTCCCTCCCCTCCCTTGCCCTCCCCTCCCCTCCCCTCTGGTAACTACCAGTGCATTCTCTATAGTTAAGAGTCTATTTCTTGGTTTCCCCGCCCCTCTCTCTCGTTTTCCCTCTTTCTCTGCCTTATTTCACTTAGGATTATACTGTCCAGCTCTATCCATGTCGTTGCAAGTGACGAGATTATATAAGGGCCATTCTTTTTAAGGGCCGAATAATATTCATACATATTACATATATATTGATGAATATGGATTATATAAAAATACATATATAGTCACATTTTTCTTTCTCCATTCCTCAGTCAATGGACACTTAGGCTGCTTCCATTATTTGGCTATTGTAGATAACGCTGCTCTAAACGTTGGGGTACATGTATGCCTTTGAATTAGTGGTGGGTTTTGTTTTTTTGTTTTTTTGTTTTTTTTTTTATTCTTTGGGTAAATACCCCGTTGCGTGATTGCTGGACTGCAGGGTAATTCTATTTTAAACTTTCTGAGGCACCTCCATACTGCTCTCCACAGTGCCTGTGCCAGTTTGCATTCCCACTAACAGTGCACCGATGTCCCTTTTCCCCCACGTCCTCATCAACACCGATTGTTTCTGACGTCGTTGATTTTAGCCATTCTGACAGGTGTGAGGTGATATCTCATTGTAGTTTCGATTCGCATTTCCCTGATAGTGATGATGAACATCTTTTCATGTGTCTGTTGATTATCTGTGTGTCTTCCTTGGAGAAACATCTATTCATGTCTTCTGCCCATTTTAAATTTGAGTATTTGTTTTTGGGGTGGAGATTTAGAAGTTCTTTATATACTTTGGACACTAAACCTTTATCAGGTATGTCATTTGCGAGTATCTTTTCCCATTTGACAGGTTGCCTTTTAGGTATGTTAATTGTTACTTTCACTGTGCAGAGGCTTTTTATCTTGATGTAGTCTCCAATGATTTATTTTCGCTTTTTTTCCCTTGCCTCAGGAGACATATCTGGAAAACGGTTACTCTGGCCTATGTCAAAGAGGTTACTGCTTGTGTTCTCTTCTAGCATTTTGTGGTTTCAGGGCTCACATTCAGGAATTTAATCCATTTTGAATTCATTTTTGTGTATGCTATCATAAGTATTCCAATTTCTTTCTTTTGCATGCTACTGTTCAGTTTTCCCAACAACTTTGTAGGAGAGACTGTCCTTTTCCCATAGGATATTCTTTGCTGCTTTGGAGATGATTGACTGACCCATATAGTTGCGGGTTTGTGTCTGGATTTTCTATTCTGTTTTATTGATGTGTATGTCTATTTTTGTGCCAGAACCATACCGTTTTGAGTACAACAGCTTTGTAATATAACTTGAAGTCCAGAATTGTGATGCCTCTAGCTTTGCTTTTCTTTTTCAAGATTCCTTTGGCTATTTGTGGTCTTTTGCATTTCAATACAAATTTTGGGATTGTTATAGCTCTGTGAAAAATGCTGTTGGTATGTTGATAGGAATTGCATGAAATATGCAGACTTCTTTGGGTAATATAGACATTTTAACAATATTTGTTTTTCTAATCCATGAGCATGGAATCTCTTTCCATTTCTTCCTATTGTCTTCAATGTCTTTCATTAGTGTTTCATAGTTTTTGGAGTATGGGTGTTTTACCTCTTTGGTTAGGTTTATTTCTAGGTATCTTATAATTTTGGGTGTGGTTGTAAATGGGATTATTTTCTTAATTTCTCTTTCTGCTGCTTTGTTATTGTTATATAGAAATGCAACAGACTTCTGTACATTGAATTTGTATCCTGCAACTTTACTGAATTTATTTATTGGTTCCAGCAGGGTTTTGGTGGAGCCTTTTTGGTTTTCTATATAGAGTATCATGTCCTCTGTTAATCGTGAAATTTTACTTCTTCCTTACTGATTTGGATGCATTTATTTCTTTTTGTTATCTGATTGCTTAGGCTAGGATTTGCAGTGCTGTGTGGAATAGAAATGGTGAGAGTGGATTTCCTTGTCTTGTTCCTAACCTTAGGGCAAAAGTTCTCAGTTTTTCCCCACTGAGGATAATGTTAGCTGAGGTTTTTCATAAATGGGAATTCTCCGTGCCTCCCAGATTTGCATATGTTTCCTTCTCCCAGTTAGGGAAGTTTTCAGCTATATTTCTTCAAATTAATTTTCTATATGTGCTGTTTACAAGAGACCCATTTTAGACTTAAAGACACCTTCAGAT
This sequence comes from Lynx rufus, assembly GCF_022079265.1. Taxonomy (NCBI): domain Eukaryota; kingdom Metazoa; phylum Chordata; class Mammalia; order Carnivora; family Felidae; genus Lynx; species Lynx rufus. The sequence continues at coordinate 4,309,787 of NW_025814867.1, read as the reverse complement.
TGAAAGCAAGGGGATGGAGAAACATCTGTCATGCTAATGGTCACCAAAAGAAAGCTGGAGAAGCCATACTTATAGCAGACTAACTAGATTTTAAAATAAAGACTGTGACAAGAGATGAAGAAAGGCAATATATTATAATTAAGAGGCCTATACACCAAGATCTAACAATTGTAAATATTTATGCCCCCAATGTGTAATAACCCAAATATATAAATCAATTAATCACAAACATAGAAACTCATTATTAATAATGCCATAATAGTGATAGTATAGGACATAATAGTAGGAAGAACAAATATTGTTAAATTTTTAATACTACCCAAAGCAATCTACACATTCAATGAAATCCCTATCAAAATGACACCAGCATTCTTCACAGAGCTAGAAAAAACAATCCTAAAATTTGTAGGGAACCAGAAAAGACCCCGAATAGCCAAAGCAACATGAAAAAGAAAACCAAAGCTGGAGACATCACAATCCCAGACTTCAAGATATATTACAAAGCTATAATCATCAAGACAGTATGGTACTGGCACAAGAACAGACACTCAGATCAATGGAACAGAATAGAGAACCCAAAAATGGACCCACAAACGTATGGCCAACTAATCTTTGACAAAGCAGGAAAGAATATCCCATAGAATAAAGACAGTCCTTTGGTAAGTGGTGCTGGGAACACTGGACAGCGACATTCAGAAAAATGAACCTGGACCACTTTCTTACAGCATACACAAAAATAAACTCAAAATGGATGAAAGATCTAAACACAAGACAGGAAGCCATTAAAATCCTCAAGAAGAAAGTGGGCAAAAACCTCTATGACCTCAGGTGCAGCAACTTCTTACTCAACATGTTTCTGGAGGCAAGGGAAACAAAAACAAAAAATGAACTACTGGGACCTCATTAACATAAAAACTTCTGCGGGATGCCTGGGTGGCTCAGTTGGTTAAGAGTCCAACTTCGGCTCAGGTCATGATCTTGCAGTTTGTGAGTTTGAGCCCCACATCGGGCTCTGCTGACAGCTCAGAGCCTGGAGCCTGCTTTACATTCTGTGTCTCCTCCTCTCTCTGCCCCTCTCCTGCTCACACTCTGTCTCTCTCAAAAATAAATAAACATTAAAAATTTTTTTTAAAAAGTCTTCTGCGCAGTGAAGGAAACAATCAGCAAAACTAAAAGGCAACTGATGGAATGAGAGAAGATATTTACAAGTGACATATCAGATAAAGGATTGGTATCCAAAATCTATAAAGAACTTATCAAACTCAACACCCAAAAAACAAGTAATCCAGTGAAGAAATGGGCAAAAGACATGAATAGACACTTCTCCAAAGAAGACATCCAGATGGCCAACCGACACGTGAAAAAAATGCTCAACATCACTCATCATCAGGGGAATACAAATCAAAACCACAATGAGATACCACCTCACAGCTGTCAGAATGGCTAACATCAACAACTCAGGCGACAACAGATGTTGGTGAGGATGTGGAGGATGAGGAACCCTTTTGCACTGCTGGTGGGAATGCAAACGGGTGCAGCCACTCTGGAAAACAGTATGAAGGTTTCTCAAAAAATTAAAAATACAACCACCCTATGACCTAGCAATTGCACTATTAGATATTTATCCAGAAGATACAGGCGTGCATTTTGAAGGGGCACACACACCCACTGTTTATAATAGCACTATTGACAATAACCAAAATATGGAAAGAGCCCAAATGTCCATTGACTGATGAATGGATAAAGAAGATGTGGTATATATATACAATGGAGTATTACTAGGCAATCAAAAAGAATGAAATCTTGCCATTTGCAACAACATGGATAGAAATACAGGGTATTATGCAAAGTGAAATTAGTCAGAGAAAGACAAATATCATATGACTTCACTCATACGTGAAATTTAAGATACAAAACAGATGAACATAGGGAAGGGAAGCAAAAATAATATAAAAAAGCTAGTTCACCTGGTGCTGTCCCAAAGGTCCCTTAATCTATTTTCACTTTGTTTTCACTCTGCACTCTGTTTTGAATGAATTCTGTTGCTCTGTCTTTGAGTTCATTAACCCTTTCTTCCACTTTATCTAATGTTGAAACTTCCTATTGAATTTTTCAGTTCAGTTATTTTCTTCATCTCTGTCTTCTGTTTGGTATTTTCTTATATTTTCTACCTGTTGAAACTCTTGCTTTGTTAATGTATGTTTCTTCTGACCTTGTTGAATATCTTTATGACCATTATTTTGAACTCTTTATCATTATATCCTTAAGGTATTTTTCTGGGTTTTTATCTTGTCATTTTGTTTTGAACCTATTCCTCCGTTTCTTCATTTTCCTTGAGTCTGTGCTAGTGTTTGATAAACAGCACCTCTTCCAATCTTGAAGGAGTGGTCTTGCATGGGAGACGAAGCTTATCCTTCAACCCTGCCCTCCTCCTTGGTTTTTTTTCTCAAACCTCTCCGATCGTCCAAGCAGACTTCTTTGTTCTTAGTGGCTCCCCGTAGTTGAGGGTATGACAAGAGGTGTCATTGTCCCAAAGGGGAGGATCTCAGTCAGCATCTAGATGCAGGCTGATTGGAAGCTGGAACCTTGGGCAGCAGCTTTTGAAGTTGTCAAATATACCTCTTTTGGGGGAAGACTTAGACATGGACATTTCTTTTTCCTCTGTTCTGAGCCCTGTGGGGATGCCCAATTAAGAATTTTGTTTGTTTGTTTGCTGCGATTCCATTGAATCTGTGAACACATGCCCTGCCGGTCACCGGAGTCAGGCTGTCAAGGGATGTGTCTTCTGGGTGGCAGCCTGAAAGTTGGGGCACCAGACATGTCCACAAACTCCTTTCACAGGACACTGGTGATCTGGAGCAGGGCAGAAGAAGAAGAGTATGAGGATGGCTTCTGCTGGACTCCCTGGTCTCTGGAGAGAATTCCACTTGGCCGCCAGACACGAGTTAATTTAGAAGCCTGCCCCTCAGGCAACAGCTTTTAACATCTACAGGTAAGCCTCTTTTATGGGAAGACTGGGCATCTCAGTGCATACACTGAGCCCTAGGAAACAGCCATGGTGAGTCCTTGTGAGACCATTAGAAACTATTTTGTTTTTTGTTTTGTTTTTGTTTTGTTTTTTTGCTATAGGCTTGTAAGTCTTGCGGACACAAGCCCTCTTGGCTTTCAGAGCTAGATGTTTTGGAGTCCCATCTCTCAGGTGGAAGTCTTTTTTTTTTTTTTTTTAAGTTTACTTATTTATCTTGAGAGAGACAAAGACAGCACGGGTAGGGGAGGGGTAGAGAGAGAAGGAGACAGATAATCCCAAGCAGGCTCTTTTCTGTCAGCACAGAGTCCAACTCAGCCCTGAACTTATGAAACGGTAAGATCATGACCTGAGCCGAAACCAAGCGTCAGACATTTAACCAACTGAGCCGCCCAGTTGCCCCTCTCAGGTGGAGGTCTTAAAGATCGAGACGTTAGATGTTAGGTCCAAACTCTTAGCTGCTCGCTCAAGTAGTAGCTGGGAGTGGTGAGTTCCTTCTCAATTGTGTCACGGTGCGGGGGTTGGGTTTCTGGCAAGATGGTGTCTTAGCCTCGTTTGCCCACTTCGATGTGGGTTTTTCTCATTCACCTGGTGTTGGAGTCACTCAACGAGTTTCCAGGTTTCTTGGCTCTGAGAATTATGGTGTTCCAACTCGCACTGGAAACTAAAGAAAATGAAAGAAAAAAAAAAAAGACTGATACACAGTGAGTTGGGGAATGAAGAAAGAATCTTCACCCCTTGTCCTGCTCATCCCCCTTCCTTCAGGTCGCCTTAGGGCTCTGTGCTGTCAGGGTAGAAGGAGCTGTCATATCTGTTCCCAACCCAAGACAGGAGTTCCTCTGAGGTTGCTTCTTCGAAAAGGCGGTTGCAGGTTCCCACCCGTAAGCTAAAGCTAAAAAATAATGGGTCTATTTATGCCATCCACAGACTTGTCAGTGGAAGATATAAGGGTGGATCCCAGCTCTGAACCTGAAGGAGAGTAACATCCGTCTCATTTCCAACCCATATCTGTTCCATATCTGTGCATCAACCTTTCTCAACAAAAATAAATTAAGTACTCTCCCCTGCTCTACTCTAATATCTCCATTAGCCAGTGCACATATTTTCCCTAACTGATTTGATATTGTTTACGGGTGTTCTTTATCATTACAATGTCAACTTGAGGAAGAATGATCAGAATCACCTGTGCAATTCCATTTCGCTTTGAACCCCAGACTGTTTCTGATAGAACATCCGCTGTGTTCACACCACTGCTGTGCTTTGCAAAAATGCCAATACGTTATAGGCTTTCCTAGACACTTCCTTCATTCTACGGAGATTTCCCTTTAAAAAAAGTTTCCTTTTAGCTCTTTCTTGCCTTTAGAATAATTTAGCATTTTTTAAAATATAATTTATTGTCAGATTGCCTTCCATACAACACCCAGTGCTCATGCCAACGGGTCCCCTCCTCAATGCCCATCACCCACTTCCCCTCCTCACCCCCCATCCACCCTCAGTTTGTTCTCTGTATTTAAGAGTCTCTTATGGTTTGCCTCCATCCCTCTCTGTTGGTAACTATTTCCCCCCATCCCTTCCCCCATGGTCTTCTATTAAGTTTCTCAAGATCCACATATGAGTGAAAACATATGGTGTCTGTCTTTCTCTGACTGACTTATTTCACTTAGCATAATACCCTCCAGTTCCATCCACGTTGCTACAAAAGGCCAGATTTCATTCTTTCTCGCTGCCAAGTAGTATTCCATTGTATATATAAACCACATCTTCTGTATCCATTCATTGGTTGATGGACACTTAGACTCTTTCCATAATTTGGCTATTGTTGAAAGCGCTGCTATAAACATTGGAGTACATGTGCCCCTATGCATCAGCATGCCTGTATCCCTTGGGTAAATTCCTAGCAGTGCTATTGCTGGGTCATAGGATAGATCTGGTTTTAATTTTTTGAGGAACCTCCACACGGTTTTCCAGAGCGGCTGCACCAATTTGCATTCCCATCACCAGTGCAAGAGGGTTCCCGTTTCTCCACATCCTCGCCAGCATCTAGAGTCTCCTGATTTGTTCATTTTAGCCACTCTGACCAGTGTGAGGTGATATCTCAGTATGGTTTTGATTTGTATTTCCCTGGTGAGGAGTGACGTTGAGTATCTTTTCATGTGCCTGTTGGCCATCTGGATGTCTTCTTTAGAAAAGTACCTATTCGTGTCTTCTGCCCATTTCTTCACTGGATTATTTGTTTTTCGGGTGTGGAGTTTGGTGAGTTCTTTATAGATTTTGGATACTAGCCCTTTGTCTGATATGTCATTTGCAAATATCTTTTCCCATTCTGTCAGTTACCTTTTAGTTTTGTTGATTATTTCCTTGGCAGTGCAGAAGCTTTTAATCTTCATGAGGTCCCAATATTTTTTGATTTTTAATCTTCCCAAGATTTTTAATCTTCATGAGGTCCCAATCATTTTTGCTTTTATTTCCCTTGCCTTTGGAGATGTGTCAAGCAAGAAATTGCTGTGGCTGAGAACAAAGAGGTTTTTGCCTGCTTTCTCCTCTAGGGTTTTGATGGTTTCCTGTCTCACATTTAGGTCTTTCATCCATTTTGAATTTATTTTTGTATATGGTATAAGAAAGTGGTCCAGTTTCATTCTTCTGCATGTTGCTGTCCAGTTCTCCCAGCACCATTTGCTAAAGAGACTGTCTTTTTATCCATTGGATACTCTTGCCTGCTTTGTCAAAGATTAGTTGGCTCACCCATTGGAGGTCCAATTCTGGGTTCTCTGTTCCATTCCATTGGTCTATGTGTCTGTTTCTGTGTCAGTACCATACTGTCTTGATGATTACAGCTTTGTAGTAGAGGCTAAAGTCTGGAATTGTGATGCCTCCCACTTTGGTTTTCTTCTTCTGTACTACTTTGGCTATTTGGGGTCTTTTGTGGCTCCATACAAATTTTAGGATTGTTTGTTCTAGCTTTGAGAATAATGCCGGTGCAATTTTGATTGGGATTGCATTGAATGTGTAGATTGCTTTGGGTAGTATTGACATTTTAACAATATTTATTCTTCCAGTCCATGAGCATGGAATGTTTTTCCATCTCTTTGTGTCTTCTTCAATTTCCTTCATAAGATTTCTGTAGTTTTGAGCATATGGACCTTTTACATCTTTGGTTAGGTTTATTCCTAGGTATTTTATGGTTCTTGGTGTAACTGTAAATGAGATCAGTTTCTTTATTTCTCTTTCTGTTGCTTCATTATTGGTATATAAAAATGCAGTTGATTTCTGTACATTGATTTTGTACCCTGTGACTTTGCTGAACTCATGTATCAGTTCTAGCAGTCTTTTGGTGGAGTCTTTTCAGCTTTTCCATGTAGAGTATCGTGTCATCTGCAAAAAGTGAAAGTTTGACTTCTTCTTTGCCAATTTTGGTGCCAAATGAAACAAAATAACTTTGCATTTTTAGTTGTGCTTTCCCTTTAATATTTTGTAAATTATATACTCTTTCTCCTTTAGTGGGTGAGGCTCTCACATCTTAACATACATACTTACATTCTAAAGTACATCCATCTTTCTGCTCTTGTGAACAATACTTTGTAATTATTGTTTTGATCCTTCAGTATTTGTTTATAAATGTCCATATGTGCCACTTTCTTTGTTTTTTCTTCCCCCTTATATCTTAGCTTTTCATCTCAGATTGCATTCTTTCTGCACTATCTGTTTGATTTCAACTATTTCATTAATTCTAGAAGTATTTAAGAATTTATAATCTGGCTGGGCTTCTCATTCACATTTTCAAGCCTCAGTGAGCTTCTTGAAGAAGACTAAACATCTTATTTTTGAATTGTGTAATTGCAGTATCTGTAATTTTTAGGCTCTGATCACGATGTGGTCTATTCCTGATGACTTTGTTTTTCTATGTATTCTGTGACCCACTCCCACCCCGTCCCAATGAGCTGCTACTTCATACATGAGAATTCTTTGAGGTCTGGGATAACGTGGGTTTTTCAACGAGAATTTTCATCTGCTTCTGCAAAACTGTCTCTAAGGATTCTGAATCAAACCAACTATAAATTAAACTCTTGGTTTCATTACTTTTGGACAACTTTGGCAGTTCATTTGAGTTTCCTGTTCTGTAAAGTGGCTGTGTAAGTCATTTAAATCCATTTTTCTACTGGATTTCTTGTCTCTTTCAGGCAGAGATTCTAACTATTTTAGATAAGTGTGCTATTTTAGTTGAATGTGGCACAAATATTTTTTTTTTCCCAGTATGTGACATGTCTTCTCATTTTCTTTATGGTATCTTCTCAGAAATGGAGGTCATTGAGGTGCCTGGGTGGCTCAGTGGGTTAAGCGTCCGACTTCAGCTCAGGTCATGATCTCACTCCCTGAGTTCGAGCCCCGCGTCGGGCTCTGTGCTGACAGCTCAGAGCCTGGAGCCCGCTTCAGATTCTGTGTCTCCCCCTCTCTCTGCCCCTCCCCTGCTCGTGCTCTGTCTCTCTCTGTCTCAAAAATAAATAAAAAACATTTTAAAAAATTAAAAAAAAAAAAGAAATGGAGGCCATTCATTTTAATAGACTCACAAATATTGAGTATTTCTCTATTTTTGTTTAAGGACTGCTTCTCTACTCTTATAAATATAATTCATACTTTTTCTAAATGTTTTATAGTTGCCCTACATATCTAAGCAGCTTATCTCCCTCAAAATTGTCTAAACGGTAGGAGCTGCAATCTTTCCTCACATATCTAACTGGTGTAGATAACACTATTCATTGAGAAATCCATCACCTCCCCGCTTAACCTGCAATGCCCGAGTTGACAAGCACTAAGCTTCTGTATTGTCATTAGTCTCTTCTTGGACTTTCTCTCTGTCCATTGGTCTGTTTGTCACAAGGTCAAAATCACACTGTTCTCGTCAATATCCTTTAAAAGTAGTCTTTCTTGTTCATCTTTACCGTGTTCTTTTCCTTTGTATTTTGCTTTTTTGAGGGTTGAGGGACATTGGATTTCATATGCAAATTTTATTTTCTTTTATTTTTTTAGTGTTTATTCATTTTTGAGAAACAGAGGCAGAGCGTGAGCGTGGGAGGGGCAGAGAGAGAGAGGGAGACACAGAATCTGAAGCAGGCTCCAGGTTCTGAGCTGGCAGCACAGAGCCTGACATGGGGCTCAAAACCATGAACCATTAGATAGTGACCTGAGCCAAAGTCGGACGTTTAACCAACTGAGGCACCCAGGGGCCCCGTTCATATATAAGTTTTAAACTCAAATTGTCAAGTTCTGTTAGTCATCTATTGACTTTTCTATTGGAATTAACATTTTAGGTTAATTTTGGGAGAGCCTTTATCTCTACTTGAGCCTTCTCATCCATGAGCATAGTATGTTTCTCCTTTTTAGGTTTACACTACTGTTTTCCAAAACATGTAATTTTATTTTGTAAAGCACTATACATTTTGTGCTAGTTTTATCCGTAGACATCCCACATTGCCTGGTCTTATTTGTAACGTCTTTTTTTCCTATTATTTAAAACATAACCACATTCCTTTGCTTCTCACTTGTCAAATTGTTGGTAGCTTTGATTTCATTTTATCTTACTCAAGATTTATGGCATTTTAATCTCTAATGATTGATGTACTTTTTCCCCAAAGAGCTAGGCCTTTTTCTACAAAATGTTTCTGCAATCAGGCGGAATAGTATGATAACTTAAATAACCAAGCAATGAAAATGTGGTTGTTTGAACAGCAGGGCCAGAAGGTCCTATAGTACAACTAATCTGAATACCCCTCCTTCCATGATGTTTAAAATGCCAGAAGTTCTATGACAATACCCCTGGCGGGGGGGGGGAATAGGAGAGCCCTAGATCCGAAATTTAACTAAAGAAAAATTCTAAACCCAGAATGAAAACAAATACTTAAAAGGCTAATCATCTTTTCTTCTTAGGCTGGTGATTCATATCACCCATGGATTATCTATGCTATAAAATAAAACATAAAATGGGGGCGCCTGGTTGGCTCAGTCAGTTGAGTGTCCGACTTCAGCTCAGGTCATGATTTCAAGGTCTGTGAGTTCGAGCCCCATGTCGGGCTCTGTGCTGACAGCTCAGAGCCTGGAGCCTGTTTTGGATTCTGTGTCTCCTTGTCTCTCTGCCCCTCCCCCATTCATGCTCTGTCTCTCTCTGTCTCAAAAATAAATAAACATTAAAAAAAATAAAAAAAAAACATAAAATGAAGCCCAACGATAGATATCCATATTGTAGAGTTGCTTACTTTTTATTCAGTTGTGTGAAGTTGGTACCTTTGGAATCCAGGATACAGAATCAGTATGACATTGTGCTATTTTCTCCAGCACTTTCCAAAATTCTATGTTTAGAAATTTAAAGGAGGGGGTACATGTTTTTCATTCTTATTTTGTTTTTAATTTATGTAAAGCCAAGTTAGTTAATATATAGTGTAGTATTGGTTTCAAGAGTAGAATTCAGTGATTCATCACTTAATATATAATACCCAGTATTCATCCCACCAAGTGCCCTCCTTAATGCCCATTCTTATTTTAAAATACAAAATAAATTTAAACCACATACCAGGAATTTCATGTAGTGTCTTCACCTACTTTTCCATCATGTTTTCCTTTTTCCTGTCTCTGGTTCTTGATCCTTCCGTGTACCAAGGCATTCATGAGCACAGTTCTGCCGGATCAGCAGTTTCTCTTTGTCTACAAGCACATGCTCTCAGGTGATGATTCTGCCTTTTCCTTCCTCCCTATCGTAGCTACACTTGATCTTAAGTTATTCACATCTCTAGCTAAAACATCTAAGTCCATTTGATGTTGCCGACCCTTATCAGCAAGGCCTTAAAGCTAAAACTTTATATGAGGAATGGAAATTGGATTATGTGTGATTGGCTTAAATGAAAGGAGTCTTCCTTAGGAATCTTGAGAGAATTCACTGCCTCTGGAAGACTGAATCTTGCTCAAAAAAAAAAAAAAAAAGAACCTCAATTTATTATTTCCAGTCCTGATTTCCCCGCGTACCAAGTTGGCTACTAGATGGCTAAGAATAGCAACACATTGAAAACCTAAAACCAATCTAACAGTTTCTGCTGCAGGAATTTAGAGTAAAGGGAAAATAGTACAAGAATATTCAGCGAATATTCAATCTCTTAGGGAATTAAGGGAAACATTATTCCCAAGAACAGCTCAACTTTAGGTTGACATTTTGGAACTTAGTTCAGCAGCTTCAGTTCATCTCAGCACACGGATTCCCCACCCCCATCCCTTCCATTTGTAGCATTAACCTGGCTCAGCAAGTTTTTGTCTGGGGAAAATCTAAAGCAGAAGTAATTCTATCTTTCTGCTATACAAATACAGTTTGAACTTCCACTGTAACTTTTGGAAGTCAAAGGTACTGACTCAATTTTATACTAAACAGCCTTCCTTTAATATTCTAGTAATAAATGAATCTTTTCCACACTTCTGAGGTTCTGAAGGCATAGTAGAAATTCAGCTGTGGTCCCAAAGTCTACTGGGAGAGATGAATATCTAAACAGATTGTAATTGCATATGATTAAGGGACACACTTAACAGCTTAGGATGGGCCAAGTAAGATTCACAGAGTGGGTATCGTCTGAACTGACAGGATAAAAGTATACAGTGAGTTCAGTAAATGCAAGATTTTCCATGTGAATATTTGGGCAGGGGGAAGGCAGGATTTAAATTGGTAAGATCACATGGGCCAGACCCGAGTTTTCTAATGAATTACACTAGATTGTACTGAACGATGAAGAGTGAATGTCCACCGTATTTTTTTTTTAAATAAAAATCTGTTCCTCTCCATACATGAATACTTCAAACAACACGTGACTCACAGAAACATACGGGAACATTCTGTCTCCGATGAAGGAGAAACTGACTTTTAAACCACTTAAAATGTCCAATAACATTGTGTAGCTGTCTTCTAGTGTGTATGAACTGTCAACTCTCATTCATGTCTCCTCGTACCTTGGAGTCTCTCTTTTTTCGATACTATGAGCCAACATCCAGTAGACTCCTCCTGAGAAATATGAAGATCGTGTGCCAGCTGGAGACTGTATGAGTCCCTTTGCTGTCCAGATACAGAGTTTAGAAGATACTTCTCCAAATTACAGCTGGGGGGAGAACTGCCTGATTTAGTATGGGTCAATGGACAAGCCTAAATAGAACCAATTTGTAGCAAGACTTTTACAACCTAAATTTACTCTTTTTTTCTCACTTAAATTACTGGCATGGTCTTGCACAGCATCAAGAATAGCAATTATTAATATGTTGATCAAGCAAAAACTCAGCATGTTAAAATGATTAACTCATTAAATACAGAGCATCTTCTATATCCCAGGCATTATAGATAAATAAAGCAAGTCCCATTCTTCATTAGGCTTGTAGCTTAATAGGAAGTAAAAGACATTTACTCATTCATTTATTTAACAAACGTTTTTTATACCTAAAGGCTCTGTTTTCAGTAGGGAGAATATAGCAAAGAATAAAAACAATAGGTTTTCTGCCTATAAGGAATTGTCACTTAAGGGATCTCTATACTCTTTTACATAGTGGCCGTGCTAATTTACATTCCCACTAACGGTGCATTTTGTTATGTCTTGTCTATAATAACTATTCTAACAGGTGTGTGGCAATCCCAGTTTTCCCTGCTATCCAGAAGTTGGCCTTATGCCACTTTGCTTTTATAAAAGACCTACATTAATACCTGTTTTCTCTAACTGAAAGAAGTTCAAGGAGGATCTTTGCTGTTACGAAATAATTGCTTATTTGTCTAATGCCTTTTTGGCTTATGAAACCTTTCATAGGAATGCTCAATTTTGGAAAGTGCAGGAACCCTGTATCTCATTTTGGTTTTGATCTGCAGTTCCTCAATGACCACCGATGTGAATCACCTTTTCATGTCACTTTTTGTCCATTTTGTTTTCTTTGAAGAAATGGCTGTTCAAGTCCTCTACTTTTTAAAAATTAGATTGTTTTGTTCTTTGCTTTTGCATTGTAGGAGTTCTTTATATATTGTGGATATTAATCCCTTACCAGGTATATGATTTGTAAGTACCTTCTCCCATTCTGTAGGTTGCCTCTTTATTTTGCTGATTCTTTTTGTTATGCAGAAGCTTTTTGGTTTGATATAGTCCCATTTGTTGACTTTTGTTTTTATTACTCCTGCTCTAGGTGTTATATCCAAAACAATATTGTAGAAACCTATGTCAAGAAGTGATGTGTTTTTTTTTTTTCCCTAGGAGTTTAATTTTAGTTCTTTAAGTCTGTTCCATTTCAAGTTGATTTTTGTGAGTGGTATAAGATAGGGGTCCAATTTCATTTTTATACATGCAGTTATCGAATTTTCCCAATATCATTTATTGAAGAAACTATTCTCTCTCCATTGAGTATTCTTGGCTCCCTTGTGAAATATTAGAAATAAAGGGATTAGAAATAAAGGGGTTTATTTCTAGACCCTCAATTCTGTGTCATTGGTCTATGTGTCCATTTTTAATGCTAGTATTATAATGTCTGATTATTCTAGCTTTTTATTATAGCTTAAAAATCAGGAAGCATGATTCCCCAGCTTTATTTTCAAGACTGTTTTGGCTTTTTGGGTCTTTTATAATTCCATATGAATTTTAGGAGTATATTTTTATTTTTGTGAAAAATGCCATTGGAATTTTGATAGATCTTGTGTTGAATCTATAGATGCCTTTGGTTGTTGTGTACATTTTAACAAGGTTAACTCTTCTGAATCATACACATGGGATAAATTCCCACTGATTTGTATCTTCAGTTTCTTTCATCTTATAGTTTTTGGTGCATAGATATTTCATTTCCTTGGTTACATTTATTTCTAAGTATTGTTTTTGATGCTATTGTAAATGGGATTTTTTTCTCTTTTTTCAGATAGTTCATTATTAGTGTACTGAAACACAATTTTCTTTCCTTCCCTTTCTTTCTTTCTTTCTTATTTTTTAAAAGTAGGCTCTACACCCAACATGGGTCTTGAACTCATGACTGCAAGATCAAGAGTCACATGCCCTACTGACTAAGCCAGCCAGGGGCCCACAAAACACAACTAAATTTGTATGTTGACTTTGTGTCCTGAAACTTTACTAAATTTATTTACTCTAACAGTTTTTTGGTGGAATCTTTAGGCCTCGTATAATTGTGTCTTCTTTTTTAAATAAAAATAATATCCATTTAGCCATTCTGTGCCTTTTTTGAGGAGAATTTAATCTATTTACAATTAAAGTAATTATTGATAGGTAAGTACTTCTTATTACCATCTTGTTTTCTGGCTGTTTTGTAGTTCTTTTGTTTACATCCTTCTTTCTTGCTATCTTCCATTCGGAATTGATGAATTCTCAAACTAGTATACTTTGATTCCCATCTTTGCCTTTTATGTGTATCTACTATCAGTTTTTGTTTTCCAGTTACCCTGAGGCTAATTTGAAACATTTTATTGATATTTTATTTTAAGCTAATAACAACTTACCTTGTATTGTATACAGAAACGTTACCATTTTACTTCCCCTACTGTGGCCTTTTATGCTTTGATATCACAATTTACAACTTTTTGTAAATCTATCTATTAACAAAGTAATGTAGTTATAGCTATTTTAAATATTTTGTCTTTTTACCTGTATATTAAAGTTCAGTGGTTAACAAACCACAATATTATAGTATTAGAGTACTCTAAATCTGACTTCTTTTTACTCTTATATTTTCATACGTTGGCATCTTTTCCTTTCAGCTTGAAGTCTTTAAGCTTTTTTTTTTTTTTTTGGTAAGTCAGGTCTTTATGGTGATGAATTCCCTCAGCTTGTTGTTTGATGGAAATCTTTATCATTGCTTCATTGCTGAAGAAAGCTTTCCTAGGTAAAGTATTATTGGTTGGCAGGTTTTTTTCTTTCATCATTTTGAATATCTCATGCCATTCTCTATTGGCTTGCAGGATTTCTGTTGATAGCCTTATGAGCATTCTCTTATATGAGAGAATTTTTTTTTGTCACTGATTTTAAAATTCTTTGTTTCTTAATTTTAGATAGCTTTATTATAATGTGTTTTAGAGAAGGCAATTTTGAATTCCAATTATTTGGTGATGTATTAACTTCATGAATTTGGGTGTCCAAATCTCTCCTCGGGAATGATAAATTCTCAGTCATTATTTCCTTAAGCTTTATGCTTCTTTCCCCCTCTCTTCTTCTAGGACTCCAACAATGTATAGATTATTTCCCTTAATGGTGTTATATAGGCATTCTTCATTCTTTGGTCTTTTTGCTTTTCTTGATGATTTCTTATGATCTGTCTTCAAATTTACTGATTCTTTCTACTGCTTAGTTTAGTCTGTTGTTAAAGTTCACTATTGAATTATTCAGTCGTTGTCTTATTTGGGTGGGTGCAGACTTAAAATAAGGAAATGATTATGCCACTTACAGAAAACAGGAGAACCATATTTTGAGAAGGATAAAAAGAAGGAAACCCATGAAGGAAACAAGAAGCACCTCATCCCCCCCAGAACAGTGTTATAAAGGGTCTGAAATCTAACTTTATTGGAATTACAACCCATAAAAGAAAGCCAGAGCCTTCATATTAAACCTAAACAGGGCAACTGTCTGCTAAAATAGAATATTTAAATAACATAAAGAGTATCCTAATTTAATTAGCAACTTTCTGGGATACACTTGACCTTCTAAGAAGCAAGAACCACAGAAGTCAATCAATCGATATTTATATCAAGATGAATCAATGTTGGAATTATCTGACAAGGATTTTTAATGCAGCCATCATAAAAATGCTTTCCATGTATATTTGTATAAGGTGTTATCTGTAGAAATCACTGAGAAAAGTTTATAAAGCAATATACTCAAATATCATAAATACATCAAGTGGAATTCTAAAATATATTCATGTAGACCACATTGATACAAGAAAAAAAAGAGACAGAGAAAAAGATGAACAAACAGAAACATAATAAAATGGTAGACTTAATCCATAACATGGCAGGAATTACTTTATTTTTTGTCTTTTATTTAATATTATTTTATTATTAGTATTTTTTATTTAAATCCAAGTTAGTTAACATAGAGTATAATAATGATTCCAGGAATAGAATTTAGTAATTCATTACTTACATTTAACATCCAGTGCTCATCCCAACAAGTGCCGTCCTTAATGCCCCTTGCCCATTCAGCCCATCCTCCCACTAAACACACTGCCAGCAACCCTCAGTTTGTTCTCTGTATTCCGTCTCTTATGTCTCTTATGTCTTCCTCTCTGTTTTTAACTTATTTTTGCTTCCTTTCCCCTATGTTCCTCTGTTTTGTTTCTTAAATTCCACATATGAGTGAAATCATATGGCATTTGTCTTTCTCTGACTAATTTTGCTTAGCATAGACTCTAGTTCCACCCATGTTGTTGCAAATGGCAAGATTTCATTCTCTTTGATTGCCAAGTAGTATCCCATTGTGTGTATCTTCTTTATCCATTCATCAGCTAAAGGAAATTCGGGCTGTTTCCAAACTTTGGCTATTATGGATAGTGCCGCCATAAACATGGGGGTGCATGTGCCCCTTCAAAACAGCACACCTGTATGCCTTGGATAAATACCTACTAGTGCAATGCTGGGTTGCAGAGTAGTTCTATTTTTATTTTTTTGAGGAACCTCCATACTGTTTTCCAGAGTGGCTGTACCAGTTTGCATTCCCCCCAACAACGCAAAAGGGTTCTCTCTCTCCGCATCCTCACCAACATCTGTTGTTGCCTGAGTTGTTAATTTTAGCCATTGTGACAGGTGTAAGGTGGTATCTCATTGTTGGTTTTATTTGTATTTCCCTGATGATGAGTGATGTTGAGCATCTTCTTGTGTGTCTGTTAGACATCTGGATGTCTTCTTTGGAAAAGTATCAATTCATGTCTTTTGCCCATTTCTTCACTGGACTATTTATTTTGGGGGTGTTGAGTGTGACAAGTTCTGTATAGATTTTGGATACTAATCCTTTATCTGATATGTCACTTGCAAATATCTTCTCCCATTCCATCGGTTGCCTTTTAGTTTCCCTGGTTGTTTCCTTCACTGTGCAGAAGCTTTTTATCTTGATGAGGTCCTAATAGTTCATTTTTGCTTCTGTTTCCCTTGCCTCCAGAGACACGTTGAGTAAGAAGTTGCTGCAGCTGAGGTCAAAGAGGTTTTTGCCTGCTTTCTCCTCTAGGATTTTGATGGCTTCCTATCTTACATTTGGGTCTTTCATCCGTTTTCTTTAATGTTTATATATATTAGAGAGAGAGAGAGAGAAAGTGAGAGAGAGAGAGAGCACAAGCAGTGGAGGGGCAGAGAGAGAGAGAGAGAGGGAGAGAGAGAGAAAGAGAGAGAGAGAGAGATACAGAGATACAGAATCCAAAGCAGGCTCCAGGCTCTGAGCTGTCAGCACAGAGCCTGATGTGGGGCTCAAACCCGTGAACTGTGAGATCATGACCTGAGCCAAAGTTGGACGTTTAACTGACTGAGCCACCCAGTCATCCCAGATTTTTCATCCATTTCGAGTTTCTTTTGTGTATGGTGTCCAGGTTCATTCTTCTGTATGTCACTGTCCAGTCTTTCCAACACCATTTTCTGAAGAGACTGTATTTTTCCATTGGATATTCTTTCATACTTTGTCAAAGATTAGTTGGCCATACATTTGTGGGTCCATTTTTGGTTCTCTATTCTGTTCTATTGATCTACGTGTCTGTTTTTGTACCAGTACCATACTGTCTTGATGATTACAGCTTTATAATACAGCTTGAAGTCTGGAATTGGATGCCTCCAGCTTTGGTTTTCCTTTTCAACATTTGGTGATTTGGGGTCTCTTATGGTTCCATACAAATTTTAGAATTGTTTGTTCTAGCTCTGTGAAGGATGCTGGTGTTATTTTGATAGGTGTTGCTTTGGGTAGTAACGGCATTTTAACAATATTTGTTCTTCTTATCCAGGAGCGTGGAATCTTTTTCCATTTCTTTGTCTTCTTCAATTTCTTTCATAAGCTTTCTATAGTTTTCAGTGTATAGATTTTTTGCCTCTTTGGTTAAGTTTATTCCTAGGTAATTTATGGGTTTTGGTGCAATTGTAAATGGGATTGATTACTTGATTCTTCTTTCTGCTGCTTCATAATTGGTGTATAGGAATGAAAGTGATTTCTGTACCTAGATTTTATATCCTGCGACTGCTGAATTCACAGATCAGTTCTAGTAGTTTTTTTGGTGGAATCTTTTGGGTATTCCACATAGAGTATCATGCAAAGAGTGAGAGTTTGATTTCCTCCTTGCCAATTTGGATGCCTTTTATTTCTTTGTGTTGTCTGATTGCTGAGGCTAGGACGTCCAACACTATGTTGAATACCAGTGGAGAGAGTGGATCCCTGTCATGTTCTTGACCTTAGGGGGAAAGCTCTCAGTGTTTCCCCATTGAGGATGATATTAGAGGTGGGCCTTTCATATATGGCTTTTATGATCTCGAGGTATGATCCTTCTGTCCCTACTTTTTGAGGGTTTTTATCAAGAAAGGATGCTGTATTTTGTCAGATGCTTTCTCTGCATCTATTGAGAGGATCATGTGGTTCTTATTCTTTCTTTTATTAATGTGATGTATCATATTTATTGATTTGTGGATATTAAACCAGCCCTCCATCCCAGGAATGATTCCCACTTGATCATGGTGAATAATTCTGTTAATGTAATGTCAGATCCGGTTGGCTAGTATCTTGTTGAGAATTTCTGCATCCATGTTCATCAGGGAAATTGGCCCGTAGTTCTCCTTTTAGTGGGGTCTTTGTCTGACTTTGGAATCAGGGTATTGCTGGCCTCGTGGAATGAGTTTGGAAGCTTTCCTTTCATTTTTGTTTTTTGGAACAGCGTCAAAAGTAAAGGTGCTAACTCTTTAAATGTCTGGTAGAATTCCCCTGGAATCCATCCAGCTCTGGACTCTTGTTTTTTGGGAGATTTTTGATTACTGACTCAATGTATTTACTGGTTAAATACAAATTTATATTGTATTCAAATTTTATATTCAAATTTTATATTTCTTCCTGTTTCAGTTTTGCTAGTTTATATGTTTCTAGGAATTTGTCCATTTCTTCCAGATTGCCCCATTTTTGGCATATAGTTGCTCAAGATAGTCTCTTATTATTGTTTTTATTTCTGCAGTGTTGGTTGTCATCTCTTCTCTTTCATTCTTGATTTTATTTATTGGGGTCTTTTCCTTTTTCTTTTGATCAGGCTGGCTAGGGATTTATCAATTTTGTTAATTTTTTCAAAGAACCAGCTCCTGGTTTTATTGATCTAATTTATTGTTTTGTTTTGTTTTTCTGATATCATTGATTTCTGCTCTAATATTTATTATTTCCCTTATGCTGGTTTTGGGTTTTATTTGCTGCTCTTTTTCTAGCTCTTTAAGGTGTAAGGCTAAGTTGTGTATCTGAGGCCTTTCTTCCTTCTTTAGGAAGATCTGGATTGCTATATACTTCCCTCTTATAACTGCCTTTGCTGTAGCCCAGAGGTTTTGTGCTGTCATGTTTTCATTTTCATTAGCTTTCTTGTGCTTCTTTTTTTTTCAATTTTTTAATGTTTGTTTATTTTTGAGGGAGACAGAGAGACACAGGGCGTGAGTGGGGGAGGGGCAGAGAGAGAGTGAGACACAGAATCTGAAGCAGGCTCCAGTCTCTGAGCTGTCAGCACAGAGCCTGACACAGGGCTCAGACTCACGAGCCACAAGATCATGACCTGAGCCAAACTCAGAAGCTTAACCAACTGAGCCACCCAGGCTCCCTTTCCAGATGCTTTTTAATTTTCTCTTTAATGCTTGGTTAACCCATTCATTCTTTAGTAGGATGTTCTTTGATCTCCATGTATTTGTGGTCTTTCCAAATTTTTTCTTGTGGTTGGTTTCGAGTTTCATAGTGTTGTGGTCTGAAAATATGCACAGTATGATCTCAGTCTTTCTGTACCTGTTGAGGACTGATTGTGACCTAGTATGTGATCTATTCTGGAGAATGTTCTATGTGCACTTGAGAAGAATGTGTATACTGCTGCTTTAGGATGAAATGTTCTGAATATATCTGTTAAGTCCATCGGGTTCAGTGTGTTGAATCAGTTCCTGAACGAGTTCAGTTCCTTGTTGACTTTCTACTTAGATTATCTGTGCATTGCTCTAAGTGGGGTGTTCAAGTCCCTACTATTATGGTATTATTAACAATGAGTTTCTTTGTTTGGTATTAATTGATTATATTTGTGTGCTTTCATGTTGGGGGCATGAATATTTACAATTGTTAGATCTTCTTGTTGGATAGACACCTTAATTATGATATAATGCCCGTCTTCATCTCATTTGACAGTCTTTATTTTAAAACCTGGTTTGTCTGCTATAAATATAGCTATTACAGCTTTCTTTTGGTGATCATGAACATGATAGGTGGTTATCCATCCCCTTACTTTCATCTTCGGGTGTCTTTAGCTCTAAAATGAGTCTGTTGTAAGCAGCATGTAGGTGGGTCTTGTTTTCTTGTCCATTCTGATACCCTGTGTCTTTTGATTGGAGCATTTAGTCCATTTACATTTAGAGTACTGGAAGATATGAATGTAGTGCCACTTTGTTGCCTGTAGAGTTGGTGTTTCTGGTGATGTCTCTGGTCCTTTCTAGTCTTTGTTGCTTTGGTCTTTTTGTTTTGTTTTTGTCTTTTCTCCTTTCCAAAAGTCCCACTTAAAATTTCTTACAGGGCTGGTTTAGTGGTCATGAACTCCTTTAGTTTTTGTTTGGGAAACTCTTTCTCTCCTTGTATTTTGAATGACAGCCTTGCTGGATAAAGAATTCTTGGCTGCATATTTTTCCAATTTAGCATGTTAAATATATCCTGCCACTCCCTTCTGGCCTGCCATGTTTCTGTGGATAAGTCTGCTGTGAACCTGATCTGTCTTCCCTTATAGGTTAAGGACCTTTTTTTCCTCTTGTTGCTTTCATGATTCTTTCCTTGTCTGTGTATTTTGTGAATTTGACTATGATATGCCTTAGTGATGATTTATTTTTGTTGAATCTAATGGGAATTCTCTGTGCTTCTTGGATCTTGATGTCTGTGTCCTTCCCCAGATTAGGAAAGTTTTCCATTCTAATTTGCTCACATAAACCTTCTGCCCCTTTTTCTCTTTCTTCATCTGCTGGGACTCCTATGATTTGGATGTTATTCCTTTTTAATATGTCACCAAATTCTCTAAGTCTTGTATCGTGATCTTTTGCCTTTGTTTCCCTCTTTTTTGTGTTTCATTATTCTCCATAATTCTATCGTCTACATTGCTGATCCACTGTTCTGCTTTGTCCATCCCTGCTATTGTGGTATCTTTTTGAAATTGTGTTTCAGTTATAGCATTTTTAATTTTGGCCTGACTAGATTTTATTATTTTTTCTCCATACAAAGGGTTTCTCTGGTGTCTTCTATGCTTTTTTCAACCCCAGCTAGTATTCGTATTACTGTGGTTCTAAATTTTATTCAGACATCTTTCTTTCTATTCAGACATTTTATTCAGACATTTCTTTCTGTAATTTCTTCCTGTTCTTTCTTTTGGGGTGAATTCTTTCATATTGTCATTTTGCAGGTAGAAAAAATTAATAAGATGAAAAATTAAAATTAAAAATACAACAAAAAATCAAAAAGCAAAGCTAGATCCTAATTGTATTCTGGTCTGCGGTTGAAAGAAACTTGATATAATAGAGAAAAAAGAGAAAGAAAAGGGAAAAGAAGGTAAAAAGTTTTTAAATTACAACATTATATAATAAAGTAGAATAAAATAAAATAAAATGAAATAGCATAAAATTTTTTTAAAAATAAAGTAAAAATAAATAAGAATACATTTTCCTCTTTCTGTATCCAAGAAAGTGAAAGATAAGAAAGAAAAAAGAAATCAATTTAAGCAAAAACAGAAACAAAGAAAATGAACGAATAAATGAACCAGCAAACAAAATGAAACCCAAATGAAGTTACATCCAGTTTCTCCTAGAACCGAAGCTATGAAGCGTTCTATAGTCTGTACACTAAGCAGGTGGAGTGACTTGTGCTGCTCTTCTAGGGGATGTGCTTGGAGGGTGCATTTGGGCGGGGCTTGATGTAAGGGCTCTGTTCTCTACCAGGTTGCTTAGCTTACTGGGTGGATCAGTGTGTGTGTGTGTGTGTGTGCACGTGAGCATGTGCAGGAGAGGTGGAAATGGCTTCACCCAGCTCCCTAGTCTCTGGCCAGAAACTTCACACTCTCACCGACCTGCAATCAAACACCCATCCTTTGTCTCAGGCCTCTGTCCTCTCCTTGCCTCTACAGTTTCCACGTCCAAGCTGTCCACCTTCCAGGTGGCACCTCCTTCCAGAGTTTTATGTCAGATGGGGTTGTGTTTCAAAGCCCCATCCAAGCGTCTTGGACCCGCACTGACTCTCTGGGGTAGAAGGGTCCAAGGGTCTTGCTGAGCAATGGCTGGGTGCCATCTTGCCCCAGAAAACGTTCAGGCAATCACTCTGTGGCAGAGGTTCAGAGATTATGGCAAATCACAACACACAGCCGGCACTAGGTTTCTTCAGATTCTGGTGTCTGTCCCAATACCAGCAAACCTGGCTGCTTTCCAGGTCCACTGGGACCTTTGCCAATGGGGAGGCCGTATGGCCTCTACCAAATTCTCTCCAAATAGGGAAACTGCTTTTCTCTGTGTGGCACATGGACCCCTCAGGCCCCACTGCCTGTTCTTGAGGATTTGCCCTACTTCTTCCCCAGAGCACCACCAGGCACTGGAGCTCCAAAACTGCAGACTCTGCACTCTATAAACTGTTTATAGAATCCTGGTGGTATTGAAACACTGTCCTTTCTCCCCATCAATGGTTTCGGGGCACAGATTTCTTGTTCAGCTCCCTGCGAATGTTTTCACTCTTCCTCTCTTTCTCTCAGCTACTTTTGGTGGAGTCCTTTTCTTGCACAATCCCAGTGCACCGCACTCTCCCCTTTTCTCTTTCTCTGTCCTGTCTCCGTGAAAACAGGTCCCTACCCCCCATGGCTTTCTTCTCCCCCAGTTTACCTCTGTGCACCGCATACCTGCTGAGTTCTGTGTTTCAAGGTATGCAGATTGTTGCATCAATCCTCAAATCAGTTTCCTAGGTTGTGCAAATGGTTTGGTGCTGATCTAGCTGTGTTTCAGGGATGAGACAAGTTCAGGGTCTCTGTGCTGCTCGGCCATCTTAACTCTGGCAGTAATTACTTTAAATTGTCTAAATATACGAACTAAAAAGCAAGATTTCCACAAAGGATTAAAACAAAAAACCAAGCTGGACCCAAATTAATGTGGTGCACAAAAAAATTTACTTTCCATATGACATATGAGGGTTAACAATAAAAGAATTGAAAAATTTGTATAACATCAACCAAATTAAAAAGCAGTTATGATTATTACTATTAAAATTAGATTTCATAGCAAATAAAATTATTAGTGACAAAGGACATTACACAATGATAAAAGGATCAATCTACCAAGAAGATATGACAATTCTATATGTGTATGCAAAAAGAGAGCTTCAGAATACATGATGCAAAACTTAATACAGCTGAAAGGAGAAGTATTTCCATAATTATAATCAGAGATCTCAATGACCCACTATCAGTAATTTATAGACCTACGAGGACATTAGCAGGGATATGGAAGGACTAAAACATCAACCAAAGGATCTAATGAACATATACAGAACATTTCACCCACCACCAACCAAATATATGTTCTGTTCAAGTGCGTACAGAATATTTACCAATACATATCATATCCTGGGTAATAAAACAAATCTTATTTTTTTTAATGTTTATTTATTTTTGAGACAGAGAGAGACAGAGCATGAACGGGGGAGGGGCAGAGAGAGAGGGAGACACAGAATCGGAAGCAGGCTCCAGGCTCCGAGCCATCAGCCCAGAGCCCAATGCGGGGCTCGAACTCACAGACCGCAAGATCGTGACCTGGGCTGAAGTCGGACGCCTAACCAACTGAGCCACCCAGGCGCCCCGAACAAATCTTAAATTTCAAAAAGTTGAAATCATTTACAGTATGTTTTTTCACTATAATGGAATCAAACTAGAAATCAATTAACAGAGATACAACAGGAAAATCTCTAAATAGTTGCAAATTAAACAAGATACTTCTAAATAATCCATGGGTGGAAGAGAAATTATCAAAGGGTATAAATATAATTTTAAAAAATGGAAACAGAGCAGGGGCACCTGGGTGGCTCAGTCGGTTGAGTATCCGACTTTGGCTCAGATCATGATCTTGCTGTTCATGAGTTCAAGCCCCACGTTGGGCTCTGTGCTTACAGCTCAGAGCCTGGAGCCTGTTTGGATTCTGTGTCTGCCTCTCTCTTTACCTTTCCCCTGCTTGGTCTCTCTCTCTGTCTCTCTCTCTCAAAAATAAACATTAAAAAATTTTAAAAAATTGAAACAGATCAAAATTTGTGGTTGCAAGGGAAACATACAGCATTGAATAATTATATTAGAAAGAACTTAACTCAATAATCTAAGTTCTTATTTCAAGAAAGTAGGAAAAAAAGAACAAAATAAACCAAAATTAAGTAGAAGGAAGGAGATAACATACAGCAGAATTCAATGACATTGAGAACAAGAAAACAATAGAGAAAATTAATAAAACAAAAAGTGGCTCCTCAAAAACAATAAAATCAAAACATTTAGTAAGACTGTCAAAGATAAAAAAAAAATCAAAGATGGAAACTTCAGGAATGAAACAGATGATGTCACAACAGGTCCTGAAATCATTGAAGAGTAAGTGAATATTACAAGTATTTTATGTTCCTACATTTAACAACTTAGAAGAAATGGATTAAGTCTTTAAAAACCGCTGATTACCAAAAGTCAGCCAAATTAAATCATTAACCCAAATTAATTCTGCAACTATTACAGAAATTGAATTTGTAATTAAAAACTTCCCAGAAAAGATGCATCCAGGCCCAGTTTCATTGGAGAATAATTTTACCAAAACCTGTAAAGAAGCATTAATGTCATTCTACATATTTTCTTCCAGAAAGTTGAAGCGAATGGAGCACTTCCTTACTGATTTTACAAGGGGGGATTTTTCTTACATCAAAACCAAAATAATGTTAAAAAAAAAAAAAAGAAAAAGAAAAAACTAATGACTTTAGATGTGCAAATCCTCAAAAAATATTAGCAAATCAAGTACAACAATGTATAAAAACATACACCAAGGCCAAGTGTATTTGTGCCAGACATGCAAGGCTGGTTCAACATTCACAAATCATTTAGGGGTTATGCAGAAGGGCGGAGGGGACACGCGAGGCTATGAAAGAGTCATAAAGAAGTCTTGCGATGGTACATGTAAGGATCTTCCTTGCGGCGATGCTTACAGGAAGCCACACGTGATTAAATTGCATACACACACACAGACAAATGCATGTAAAACTGACGAAGGTGGGAAAAGCTGTATTTGATCCGCCAATTACGGTGAGATTGAGACAGGCAATAAACAGAGTAGCGAAGATTGTTCAGAAATTGAAGCCACAAAATTTCATATTAAGAAAGCACAAGGAACTCGACCATGATGAAGAAGAAACCCACACATGGTAGTGAAACTGTGTGCAACGAAAGAAAGCGAGAAGAAAATCTCAGCCGCCAGTGAAAAGACTGTCTGGAGAGAAGTAAGACAGCTGCTTTTTCCGTAGCAAAAACAGAACTCAAAAGAGAAGTCAGTAATGCCATAGAAGGGCGGAGAGAAGCTAAAGGTGTTTCAAGAGGACAACATAAAGGAGTGTCAGAGAAAAGAAATGGGTATTTCATCCCGAAAACTTCATTGGCAGGATTTCAGAATAAAGGAAAATAATTCTACACGTACTGTGTGATGAAACAGAAACGGTGAGGGGCGCCTGGGTGGCGCAGTCGGTTAAGCGTCCGACTTCAGCCAGGTCACGATCTCGCGGTCCGGGAGTTCGAGCCCCGCGTCGGGCTCTGGGCTGACGGCTCGGAGCCTGGAGCCTGTTTCCGATTCTGTGTCTCCCTCTCTCTCTGCCCCTCCCCCGTTCATGCTCTGTCTCTCTCTGTCCCAAAAATAAATAAACGTTGAAAAAAAAAATTAAAAAAAAAAAAACAGAAACGGTGAGCAAAGAAAACCATGGGTAAATATTAGTCATCGCAGATGGTCCAGAAGAGTATTTTTCATGTCTGATTTACAGGGTTACAAAAATACGTATTTTTAAAGTCTAATTCACAGGTCACCAAAAATAACACACGAGAAAGAAATGGGAGGCAATGTTTGAAGTGAAAAGTAAGGTTCTTGCATGGTTTAAGGGGAATATAAGCATATTGATTTGATTCTTTTGTTGTTGTTATGTGTGTTAAAAAATTTAAAAGTAACTACTGAAGAAACGTGACACGAATTTAAAATGTTCAAACCAGTGAAGAAGAAAAAGTGGAAAAAGAAATAAAACCTCGACAAATTAAAGGGGGGTATTGAAAAATACTCAAAGTTGAAGGGGAAGGGTTAATTACAGAAAGAGGTAAATGTCACCTTAATAAAAAAATCATTAAACCGTCCCATTAAAAGACGTAGGGGTCTCAGACGAGGCAACAAAAAGCACATAGCGATATGCAGTGTCGAGAGACGGGTGTAAACATAAGGACGGAGGAAAAAAACCATGCGAGAGGGGAAAAAGTGTCAAGAGGTGGGAATGGGCTAATTTGGACACACCGTCAGAGGAAGGGCGATTGAAAGGGTTTGGAGGAACCCTGGCTTCGGGCATGATGGAGTAAAAAGGTTGAAAAGTCACCTGCCTCCGTTCTCCCCCAAGCTCAGCCAGAAGGGTGTTTCAGCCAGGGTGGGGCAGGCTATGCGATGGTAAGTTTCACCGCCACCACCAGACGGGGTGCATTGGAATCGAAGCACCGTCCACTGAAGTGACAATCCAAGCAGCGGGTGGCCAGACAGCAGGGCCAGATGCTTGTCCTTTCGCGAGCAAACCACAGACAAGGGGACTAGCCAGGGATTTTACAGGGAGTTCCCGAAGGTGAGAAAGCCAGAGGGGACTTGAGAATCTTCCCGCATTTCCTGGGATGAGCGGAGGCTGAGTCAGAGCCCATCACCTGCCTTTTCTTGACTGATAGCGCCCGGGCTTGTGCAAACTCCATGTGAGAGGGCGGCACACGGTAAAATCCAGGGAAGGCTTGGTGATGACCTGCATTTTGGACTACCCCCCTGGCTCTAGCTGCCAAACAAATCCATTAGCGGAGAGGGTAGAGCCTCAGTGCCTTGAAATATTTGAGTGCAACTTCTAACCAAATTTTGAGCACTGAGCTATGCAGCCCCAGGGGCAGGCAGTAGAAAGCCAGGCTTAAACACAAAGGCAAGACATTTTTTACAAACAAGCAAATAACATTAGCAGCCACACATTGCGAGGGAGACAGGCATCACGAATTCTATCCAAGCAAGTTATTACATAGTCAAAACAACAAACACCCTCAGGCAGAGGAGGAACCCAGAAGTGTTATAATATGTTATCTAAAATGCGTGATATTTAAGCAAACATTGTAAGCCATTTCAAGAAATAGGTGTCATTCATACTCTGGAAAAAAAAAAAAAAGAAAACACGAGCATCAGTGGGACCTATATCCGAGTGTTCTCAGATGTTTGATTTTACAAAGAATTCAAAGAAGAAGAAAGTGTATTAACGGGGCAAAATAAACCATTTTAAAATAAAGTGTAATCACGGTGAATCAGCAAATAGAAAATCCCAAAAAGAGATAAGTTCTAGAAATGCAAATTAGAAGGTTGAAATGTGATAACTGAAATGAGATATTTACTACAGGGGCTCACCAGCTGATTGGAAATGCAGGAAAACCAGTGGATTCCAGATGGACTTAACAGAAATCATCTAATCTGACAAATTGATAGAAAAAAGATTGAAGTATGGAAACGGCCCTAAAGACTGGTGGGGTGGAGCGTCTGGGGGGCTCAGTTGGGTAAGCATCGGACTTTTGGTTTAGGTCCGCGTCATGATCTCAGGTTTGTGAGATCTAGACCCGCATTGGGCTATGTGCTGGCGGTGCTGAGCCTGCTTGGGATCTCTCTCTCCCTCTCTCTCAAATAGATAAATAAACTTATTAAGAAAAGACTGGTGGGGCATGATTTAAATTAGGTCAACCATACCCACATGCAGGTAATGGGAGTCCTAGAAAGACAAGAGGGAGAAAAAGGAATAGAAACAAATCTTTAAATATAACTAAAAACTTCTCAAATTTATGATACACATTTGTCCATCATGCTAAGAATCTCAATGAACCCCAAACAGACTAAAGTAAAAAATGTCTACACCTAGACAGATCAAATTGTTAAAAACCAAAGATGAGCCCATTTTGAAGGCAACAAGAGAGAAATGACTCATCAGATAGAAAAACAGAAGGCTGGTGGCTGATTTTTCATCAGAGACCATGCAGTTCATGACCGTGTAGTAAGATATTCAAAGTTTTTGAAAGGAAAAAACTGTATCTCAATACAAAGACAAGATAAAGACAGATTAAAAAAAAGATGGAAATAATTGTTGCTAAAGGACCTCCCCCAACCAAAG
Organism: Lynx rufus; assembly: GCF_022079265.1. Taxonomy (NCBI): domain Eukaryota; kingdom Metazoa; phylum Chordata; class Mammalia; order Carnivora; family Felidae; genus Lynx; species Lynx rufus. The sequence continues at coordinate 4,282,136 of NW_025814867.1, read as the reverse complement.
TAGGAAAAGTCCTTCGGCTGAAAGGAAGTGACCCCAGAAGATGATTTGTATCCATAGGAAGTAATGAAGGGAGCTGAAAATTTGAATATACGTGAATAATTATATGACTGCATAAATATGTCTTTTTACAATTTTCCCTACTTCCCTTAAAAGATATAAGATGCTATAAAGCAATAATTACAATATTGCATTGCTATCACATGATACAGATTTTTCAAAAAAAAAGATTTATTTGTTTGAGAGAGAGAGAGTGTGTGTGTGCAAGAACAGGGGACGGGAAGAGAGAGAGGAGAGAAAGAATCCCAAGCAGGTCACACTCAGCACAGAGCCCAACATGGTGATCAAGCCGACAAACCTTGAAATCTTGACCTTAGCCAGAATCAGGAGTTGGACGCTGAACTGACTGAGCCACCCGGGCACTCCAGTAGAACTTCTAGATTTAAAATACATGACAACGAAAGGACAAAACATGGAGAAGATGTATTGGGGCAACATTTCTACTATTGGATCGTCACTAATAATTCTTAAGTCAATTATAATAAATTAAAATGTATCTTTCCCCCCTAGAGCAACCATTAAGAAAATAGAACAAAATAATGTAGTAAAAATCAGCATAGGCATAAAAAGGACACGGGCTAAAAAAATCCATGAAAGAAAGCTGAGCAGGGAAGAGCAGAGGAACACGCAAGACGTGAGACAAATAGAAAAACAAATAGCAAGACGGCAAGATGGCAAATCCAGCCTCAGTAACAAGTACGTTCAATGTCAATGTTGTAAACATCCCCTCTGTGATGTAAACATCACAAAATTAAGTTACCGTTAAGTTTTGATAATGTTAATCTTTGGGCAGGAGCCCAAAGCATGATGAAAATACGGAAGACCAGAAATAATTCTATTCCTTGCTCTGGATGACGCGTGTTGTGCGTGTGTATGTGTGATTCATGATTACCCACTAAGTTATACAATCTATCATGTACACTTTTCTGCATATAAAATAGACTTGAAAAATATGTAGTAACAACATTTAATGATTTTTAAAAACCTAGAAGGCTTTGTGGTTTGCTTTTTTTCCCCCATCCGTAAGCATTCTAAGTACACCTGTTCCGACATGTAGGCAATTATGCGTCGTAGATATAATGATATATCACATAATTCTAAATCTTTACAAAGCGGACTCCACAGGGGCCGCAGGGATAGAGTCCTACTGTGGGGACACCGCGTCTTATTCTTGGCAGAGGTGTTAACCTGTCTCCTCATTTCCGGTGTTCCTACCTACAATTGTCTTCCCATGTGAAGGAGTTCACCAGAAAATGCTTGGGTACCACATTGATAATGAACATGGAGCTGGCCTCTCTGTTCCCCCGCCCAATCCCAGTACCAACTAGTGTGGAGCACTATCTACTCCTCCAAAAGCTTATTAGCCACTTGTAGGTCTTCGGTCAAGGCTCTCTGTGGTTCAAAATACGGAAAACCAATTTTAATTGAACTCAAGTAAACCGGGGGATTGGCTGTGTGAGTGTGATGTGTAACACAAGGGAATGGCGAAATCTTTTTGCCGTGTGAAGGGCAGGGGTGCAGACTGGTTACAGGAAGAGCTGCTAGTGCGTTACTATATGAGGTCCGTCTGGGTCAGGTGGATTCCTAGGCTTTGTCTAAGTGGAGTGTCGTGTCCCGCCTGGAGTCATGAAGGAACGCGGTAAGAGTGAGGAGCTCCCTGGAGAATGTGGAAGGTGGAGGGGTCTGATAATTGTGGATGTCCACAAGAGGGAGAGGAAATACACGTAGGAATCGACCTAAAATTCATTCTTCCCCGCTCCCAGCTTTATTGAGGTATAACTGACCAAATTGTGATATATTTAATGTGTAAAATGTGATAATAATTCAATATTCGTATACGCTGCGAAATGATTACCATCCATCCCCTTAGATAGTTACTTTTTTTTCCCTTGGTGTGAACACGTAAGATCTCTCTTAGCAAATCTCAAGTCTACGATAAACTTAACTCTAATCGTTTAATATGCTTACGCAATTAACTCTAGTCGCCATCCTGTGCATTCCATCCTCAGAACTTAACCCATAACTGCATGTTTGTGCCGTGTTGTACCCAGCACGTCTCTATTTTTCCCACCCTCCTCTAGCCCCTGGCAACAAGTATCCTCAATCTGTTACTGTCAGATTGACTTTTTTTTTTTATTCCACAGATAAGTGGGATCATACAGTATTTGTTGTTCTCCTTTCGGCTCATTCCACTTAACATAATATTCATCCATGTTGTCACAAACAGCCGCGTTTCCTTTTTGAGGGCTGAATAATATTTTGAAACATATACCACGTTTTCCTTATCCATTCATGTGTCATTAGGCACATAGCTTGTTTCCAAATCTTGGTTATTCTGAATAATGCTACAATGACCATGGGAATGCAGACATTTCTTTGAAATACTGATTTCATTTCCTTTGAATATATACCGAGAGTGCTGGATCATAGGGCACTTTTAATTTTTAATTATGTGAAGATACCCCATACCATTCTCCATAATGGCTGACCCAATTTGCATTCTCAGTAACAGTGTACAAGAATTCCATTCGTCCACATCTATGCTAACCATGTTATCTTTTTTTTTTATTTTTTAATGTCTATTTATTTTTGAGAGAGACAGACAGACAGGGCATGATCAGGGGAGGCGCAAAGAGAGGGAGACACAGAATCTGAAGCAGGCTCCGGGCTCTGAGCTGTCAGCACAGAGCCTGATGCGGGGCTCAAACTCACAAACTGTGAGATCATGACCTGAGCTGAAGTCCGTGGCTTAACCAACTGAGTCACCCAGGAGCCCCCGTGCAGAAACATGTTAGTCTGATGTAGTTCCGCTTGTTTATTTTTGCTTTTTGTTGCCTATGCTTTCTTTTTTCTTCTCAAATTTTTATTTAAATTCTATTTAGTTAACATATAGTGTAATATTGGTTTCAAGTGCCCTTCTTAATACCCATCACCCATTTAGACTATCCTCTGCCCACCTCCCCTCCATTAACCCTCAATGTGTTCTCTATAGTTAAGAGTCTCTTACGATTTTTTTCTCTCTCTTTTTTCCCCCTTCCTCTATGTTCATCTGTTTGGTTTCCTAAATTCCACCTATGAGTGAAATCATACGGTATTTGTCTTTCTCCGACTGATTTTGCTTAGCATGACATACTCTAGCTTCATCCATGTCATTGCAAATGGTGAGATTTCATTCTTTTGATGGTTGAGTAATATTCCAGTGTGTGTGTGTGTGTGTGTGTGTGTGTGTGTGTGTGTGTGTGTGTGTGTTGGCTATTGTTGATAATGTTGCCTATGCTTTTGGTGTCAGATACAAAAAAATCACCACCAAGGCTGATGTCAAGAAGCTTTCTTCCCTATGTTTTCTTCTAGGAGGTTTATGATTTCTGGTATTGCATTTAAGTTTTGATCTATTCTGAGTTGATTTTTGTCTGTGGTGTGACATAAGGATCCAATTTCATTTCTTTTGTATGTGGACGTCCAATTTTCCCAGCACCATTTATTGGAAAGACTAGTATCTCCCCAACGTGTATTCTTGGCACCTCTGTTGAAAATTAGATGACCATATATGTATGGGCTCTTTGTTCTGTTCTCTTGGTCTACGTGTCTGTTTTTATGCCAGTACCACACTGTTTTGATTATGATAGCTTTGCAATATAGTTTAAAATCCGAAAGTGTAATCCCTCCAGATTTGTTCTTCTTGCTCAATATTACTTCAGCCATTTAGGGTCCTTTGTGATTTCATATCTATTTTAAGCTTGTTTTTCTATTTCTGTGAAAAATGCCATTGAAATTTTGATGGGGGTTACATTCGAATACATAGATCACTTTAAGTAGTATGGACATTTTAACAATATTCTTCCAGTTCATGAATAAGGCCATCTTCCATTTACTTGTGTCTTCTTCAATTTCTTTTATAAATCTTTTATAGTTTATAGTGATTAAATGTGCTCCTAAGTATTAGTGTTGATGATCTTATGAATGGGATTACTTTCCTAAATTATTTCTTGGTTAGAAATGTAGAGGGGAACCTGGGTGGCTCAGTTGGTTAAGCATCTGACTTTGGCTCAGGTCATGATCTCACAGTCCATGAGTTCAAACTCCACACTGGGCTCTGTGCTGACACCTCAGAGTCTGGAGCCTGCTTCGGATTCTGTGTCTCCCTCTTGCTCTATGTTCCTCCCCCACCCTCTCAAAAATGAATAAACATTAAAAAATTAAAAAAAAAGAAAAGTATACAAGGGCCATTAGAACCATGGAAAGGTATAAGGAAAATACGACCCATATTTTCCAAGCATGCCTCGTGGACAAGTGGAAGCTAAAACCAAGCTTAAAATGAGCACCAGAATAAGACCACTGAGTGGGGAGATAGCTGTGTTTGGCAAGGAAGGGGACGCATTTATTTTGGAGAGAGCCCCTTACATAAAGAGAATAGGAAAAAACAAACAAACAAACAAACAAACAACCTTGCATGACCGGGGCAAGACCTCCATTTTGAGGAGGAGTAAAGGCATGTAAAGCGAGGTCAACTTTCAAAATTAAAATATTATATACCAATTCAAAGCATTCATTTCTCTCACACTGATTCTTAAAGGGGAGGATAAAGTACGTGTCAGAAGGAACTTCCCACCGACTGGAGACTATTGGAAACTTGTTCATGTGTTATACCCTCTGGAAGCATCAGCAGATCTGAGATTCTTCTACATCTAAAGTAGCTGGAGGGAGATAACAACGAAGTTTCAACGAACCATTTGTCTTCTAGTGAAAAACATACTGCTGTATCAGATTGCTACAGAGAAGATGGCTGTACCCAGGGCAATGAGCCTCCTGGACCTAGCCTGTTGGGTTAGAAGAGTTTCTTATAGGCGCTTTTGCACTAAACCAAGAAACTAATGCAAAACTTGAAAAATACTTCCCTGTGGGAAAGACTTTCCAGTCGAACATCAGTTGTTGTTTTTTTCTTGTCAAGTTAACATTACAAGAGAAGAGCCTCAGCTTGGAGTCCAAGGAGACGAGTTTTGGGTTTGTTTTATGTTTACATTTTTTGAAGTTTAAGAAAAGTTTAAGTTTAAAGAATTGAGTTAGACATATTCCTTGGTTCAGGAAAAAAAATACTATAATCAGTGATCCATGCAGAGATCCTCTCCATTAAAATTTTTTCCCCCTATATTCTGCTTATCACTCCCAGGGGACCTCATTCTAATATGTCCTTACATAAACGTGCATCTTTGCTTACTATGTTGCATTTTCCCATAGGTTTTAATTTATAAAAATCCTATTTTTCTGTAGACTTTATTCTGTTTTTGCTTCTTTACTCAATGCACATCCAGCTTCGGTTTGTAGTTAGAATATAAATGTATCCACTGTATTTTAATCCACTTTCTATCTTAATGGTAGACTTCTAATATGCCCCCATTTCCGTACTATTATAAATAACAATGGGAAGAAAAAATGCCTTCTTGTTTACATATTACCTTTGTTCTTGTACCATACACTAAGGTCATGGGACAAACAAATATGCTGAACTGATTTTTGATGAAGTTCAAAAGCAATCCAATGGAGAAAAAAATAATCTTTTCAACAAATGGTGCTAGCACAATTCAATATCCATAAGCTAAGAAAAAAAGAGCCTTAGGGGCGCCTGGGTGGCGCAGTCGGTTAAGCGTCCGACTTCAGCCAGGTCATGATCTTGCGGTCCGTGAGTTCGAGCCCCGCGTCAGGCTCTGGGCTGATGGCTCAGAGCCTGGAGCCTGTTTCCGATTCTGTGTCTCTCTCTCTGCCCCTCCCCCATTCATGCTCTGTCTCTCTCTGTCCCAAAAAATAAATAAACGTTGAAAAAAAAAAATTTAAAAAAAAAAAAAAAAAGAAAAAAAGAGCCTTGACCTCAACCTCATACCTTATATACACATTTACTCAAAATGGGTCACAGAGTGAATGTAAAATGCAATTTTACATTAATGTTACATCTTTTAGAAAAACACACAGGAGAGAACCTTCAGGGCTCAGAGAAGAGTTCTTAGACTTGAAATGCAAAGCAGGCTGCATAGGAGGAGAAATTGATAAACCGTACACATCAACATTTAAAATGTTGCTCTGAGAAAGAGAGAAAACAAGCTGCAGATTTCAAGAAAATACTTGCAGACCTTATCTCGCCTGGGTGGCTCAGTCGGTTGAGCGTCGGACTTCGGCTCAGGTCACCATCTCACGGTCTGTGAGTTCGAGCCCCACGAAACATGTTTCTTCAAGCCAAATACGCACTTACCACAAACTCAGCAATTGCACTATTGAGTATTTCTCCCAGAGAAATAGAATTTTATGTTTACAAGTGTTCACGGCTGCTTTATTTGTAATAGTCTCAAGCTATAATCAGCCTAGTGCCCTTCAACAGGTGAATAGTTTGAAAAACTACAGTATGTCCATAATAACAAATACTATTCATCAAAACAAACAAGAAAGGAACAGACTATTGAGATATACGGCGACGTGGATAGATCTCAATGTCACTATGTTGAATGAAAATGTCAAAATATTACCATTATGGACTGAATTGTTTCCTCAAAATTCATATGTTAAAGTCTCAATGCTCCAGGGGCGCCTGGGTGGCTCAGTCGGTTAAGTGTCCAACTTTGGCTCAGGTCATGATTTCACCGTTTGAGTTTGAGCCCTGCATTAGCTTTGTGCTGACAGCTTCAAGCTTGGAGCCTGCTTCGGATTCTGCGTCTCCTTCTCCGTGCCCCTCCCTCACTGGTGCTCCGTTTCTCTCTGTCTCTCAGAAATAAATAAATGTAAAAAAACTTTTTTTTAAGTCTCGACTCTCAGTGCTTCAGAAAGTAGCTGTATTTGGAAATAAGGTCTTTAGAGATATGATCCAGTTAAATGAGGCCATTAAAATGGGGTTCCAATCCAACGTGACGGGCGTCCTTCTAAGAGTTGGAAGAGAGAACAGGGGTGTGCGGGCACAGAGGGATGACCAGATGTGGACACCGTGAGAAGGCGGCATCTACAAGCCAAGGAGGGAGGCCTCAGGAAGAACTAAACCTGCCCACGCTTTGGCCTTGGATTTCTAGCCTCCAGAAGTGTGAGCAAATACATCTCTGTTGTTTCAGCCAGTCTACCGTGTTGTGTTATTGCAGCTTTAGCAGACTCATACAGTTATGTGCTATATGATTCCACTCATATGATATTTCTGAATGACAAAAATGTAGAGATTGAGGCCATATTAGTGGTTGCCAGAGATTAAGGAGGGGGGAGGGAGTGAGATGGTTTTGCCCAGAGAAGTCTACCTGAAGGAGCCTTGTAATGGAACTTTTCTGTGTCTTAGCTGGGGTGGCGGTCACAAGTGTCTACCCATGTGATAAAGTTGCAGCGAGCTAACCACACACACACACACACACACACACACACACACGAGTGCGTGTAAAATTGACAAAATCTCAATAAGATGAATGGATTCTTTTTTTTTTTTAATTTTTTTTTCAACGTTTATTTATTTTTGGGACAGAGAGAGACAGAGCATGAACGGGGGAGGGGCAGCGAGAGAAGGAGACACAGAATCGGAAACAGGCTCCAGGCTCTAAGCCATCAGCCCAGAGCCTGACGCGGGGCTCGAACTCATGGACCGTGAGATCGTGACCTGGCTGAAGTCGGACGCTCAACCAACTGCACCACCCAGGCGCCCCTAAGATGAATGGATTCTATCAATGTCACTTTCCTGGGCATGATATTTATTGTTCTATAATGTGCAAGATGTTACCATGGAGAGAACCGCAAACAGAATCTATTATTTCCTACCCTATATGTGAATAGCCAGCTGTTTCAATACAGAAGGTCAAAAACTATAGCAAAATGCGAAAGCCTTGCCCAATGTTCTCTTTCTCTAGAGACGAGAATTCGTTTCTGGCAAGGGCCTGGGATCCCTGCAATGCATGATTGCCTTAATCCAATGTCAGGAATTGACTTCAGTTGAGGTAGATGCGTAGCCCATATGAAAGCTCTTCTGTTTTCGGAGTTTTGTGTCCTGGTAATTCTTCACAGCCTTGTTATCAATCCAGGGTCTTCAACCAGGCTTTATTTGCAGTGACTCTGTTTCCGGCAGGGTGGTGGGTCGACTTTGCCTCGTCGGCCATCACCAGAAGTGAAAGTCACAGGGTGATGGGTATTGAAGAGGGCATCTTTTGGGATGAGCACTGGGTGTTGTATGGAAACCAATTTGACAATAAATTTCATATATTGAAAAAAAAGAAAAAAAAAGCGAAAGTCACAAATGCCCCAGCTTCAGCTTTCGGAACACCCGATCAACGTGAGGCTTCTCTGTTAACCACACGAGCGTGACTTCTCAAGATCAGAACATTTGGGTCATAGCCAGCTGAAGCATCCAAATTGTGAGTTTCACCATTTACTCGGGGTTTCGGTCATCTTCGTGATGAGTCCCTAGTGCATTCATAAGGCTGCCTGGCCATGTGAATAGTTTGAGAATCATTAAACCAGAAATAGTCATTGGAATATCCATTATCCACAGGCGCCGCTTTAGAGTAACTAGAAAGAGCAAGGTTAGGGACCTTCAGCTTTGGAGGCTATTTAAGGGGGTAAAATGAAAAAGACTGTGAGAGAAGTGGCTTTGATAAGCTTCAAAGAGGCACTTGAAAGAATTGGAAGAACGCTCAATAGTGGGTGAGGAGAGGTGTCATGGTCATGAACAGCAGCAGTGAGAAATTCAGGAATTTGGAAGTCCAGCAGAGAGACCTGTGTGAAAGGAGGGGAGGTATCCAATTGGAGGCATAGAATTTGTTTGCTATATCTATATTTTTCCTTCCATTGACTGGTGGTCAAACGCCGACCCCTTTGTAATAGCCCCTTCGGTGGTTTGCACTATTTTTGTGCGGGTTTTCATCTCGGGATGTGTGGCCATGAGTTCAGACAGACATTTTCTTTTGTTTTGTTTTTACAATGAGATGAAAGTATGCTCTATTCAGAACATGCGATAAAACGCTCAAAATCCCCCACTGTGAAGTTCCAACCCCGATTCTTTTAGTTTGGAGACAGTGGCGAAGATGTTGTAGATACAGGGAGACCAGACATAACAGTGTGGCATTGTCGTTAATAATAAGGAACATGATGGCATCTACAACATGCGTCACTCTGTCCACTGATGTTTGTTCAGTCCTATCCATGCCATCGTACCTCGCAAACCTTACCAGCCTCCAAAAGGCAAATTATTTAGAAATAATGAAGAGAACTCTAATCACGTTCTTAAATTCTTACCCTTGAAAATGTATTTATCTTCAAAATGTTTCCTTCCGAAAGCTAATCTCAGGTCAACTGTAGTGCTGACCGTGCTTCATTCAGGAACTATAGATGCACGGCCAGGTGGGCACCCAAAGGCACCTCTGTGAGGGTTTGAAATAATGCTCTTTCCCCTTAGGGAGACACAGCTACGTTGATGTACGGCTTGGATGAGCGGACAGGGGATGTGTGTAGACTAGAAAAAGGAACTACGGTTGGTAAGGGGAGATTGGACTAGAATTTCATCCGTTTCTCACCCTGTTGGCCAGATGTCCTTGTGAGTTAAGTTTCTGATGGCCCTTGCCTTTGACCAAATGACAAAAATCAAAATTACTTTGAAGTCAGGCAAACCTGGGTTTGAATTCTGGTATTCACAATTTATTAACTAGATGGCTTCAGAACAATTGACCAGTCTTAGTTTTTTGGGTTTTTTTTTCTCTGTAAAATTAGGAAATAAACCAGCCCCCACAAGGTTGTTCAAGCACTAAATAAAAGTAGGTCTGTAGAAGGCTTTATAGATTGCCTGGTACCCAATAATCTTTGATATATGGTAGCTTTTGTTTTTAGCTTTAAAAAAAAATCAGATCTTCCCTGTTTATTGGTGGCACAATCATCCGTCCGCTGCTGAGGGCCAGAAATTTAGAATTCATTACCATGCTTCTCTCCTTACAAACCCGAATCACCCTTTCAAAAATGCTACAGAGACCAACATAGTCATCTTCCCGAATTCTGTCCCAACCATGCCACTCCTTTGTTTGCATCATCAAGCTGCTTCCTCCCCCAATCCATTTCCTATAAAACAAGTTGCAGACTTTTAAAACTAGCACTCAAGTATATCTACAACCTGGTCTTGCCTATTCCTTGAGACTAGTTTTTCGCCTTTCTCCCACCCCTGTACCACCCTTAAGCCAAGAACCTTTATCCAGCTTAAAATTCTGCGGACATCATTACGAAAACGATGGCTGTATTAAATGAGCTGTTTGAGACTACGTGTGCCGGCGTCCGTCACCTCCAAGAGGCTTTGAGATGACCCCTCGGGATAGCCAGCACCGCTCCAGTTGATGTCGAGTTACTTCCTCTAGGTTTTGGTTCCCCGTTGTGCTTTCCCCACATGTACAACTGCCCCCACCTGCTTCATCCAAGGTAAGAGTCTGACCCAACCTGCCCCTAAAATGATGGGTTTCAAATGTATTTTATTTCTTCCATTAGGGAGGGTTTGGATTGAGAGATCTCTCGCCATCTCCCCCCCCCTTTCTCAAGCACGTTGTCTCTTTTAGTGCTTTTGCTTGATATTAGCTCACTGTTGATATTGAGATTATCAATGCATTTTGAAAGCAGTGGAGGAACAACATTAAAATAGACATGTCTCCTTGTTCACTTATCATTGACCCGGGAAGAATCCATCAAGCCAAGAAGAAAAAAAAAAAAAGCCCGACAGGAGTTGACAAAGTCATTACCAACATTCTGGAATTCTCATGTGCTGTCACTTGCTACCCGGAGCACAGTTCTCCTGAAGTGCGGCTAATGCTTAGAGAGCAGTGAAATAGAGCCACAGAAACCCCACGCATGACTAAGGAGCCAGGAGATATGGGAGCTGACAACCCAGGTTGGTTGGCCACCTTTAGTTGCAACACAGTGATTGGGACAGCAAGGTTACCGTCCCTTCCACATACGGGCTAAATCTGAGTATTGCTAAAGGGTGCACGTATCTTGCAGCACTCACATCGAGTGACATGGCTATGCAAGACTGCAATGGGTCTTTCTGGTCTTCTCCTGACACTTTGCAGCTGTATTTATGTCTTTGCATCTCTAGAAAAGTTTTCCGACAGAGGACCTGGTGACACCTTTCAGATGACGTGAAGTTAGACATGTTTAAAAAACCAAGTCTGGGCTCTCTCAGGCTCCCGTTTTGGCATCCTCGAGTTATTGGCAACACCAAGAAGACATTGGGGCTCTGGGGCACTTTATTTATATCCATGCACACCTTCCAAAGTGTGTTAATTCTGCGTATTTCTCTGCTTCCTAGGGAAGAGGGATTCTGTTGGGTACAATGCCAAGCTGAGGATACAAGCTAGGTGATGCGTGACTTCTAGAACCTCAGCAAGAACATATTTCAGGGTAATGTTCTGATGAAACAGAATCTCTGGAGGAATAATAGTTGCACACACTATAGCTGACCATCCTGATCAACGAATATGTTACTTTCTCACATCCTTATTGGAACGCTCACCTCATCCACATGGCCCACAGATTGAGAAACCTGCTTATTCCCAGAGATCGAAATGTAACTATCCATTTACAGCTACTCTCAACCACCTGGAATTTCTGTAGAGGATTATGTCCTGTCAGGTGGTGAACGAATATGCTTGCATGATTTTTTCCAATCACAACCCAGAGATCCAGAATCAGTAGAATCAAGATGGCCTCCATTGAAAATGGTGGATTGGCATTTGTATTTAGCTGCTCTCCATGCCAAGATCCAACTACAATGGCAGTGAAATATTATATCCTCTCCGCAGGGAAAAGATGGACACCCACCCCAAATTTGGTTCAGATGTGGACACTGATGATTTTACACACACACGTGCGCGCACACACACACACACGCCAAGAAGGTATGAAAAGAATTTTTGCTCACATGATGAGACATTCTGAGGAGGCAAAGGTGGCTTCCAAGTGATTTGAAAATGGCTTGAGAGGTCAGGAAAAGGAGACAGACTGAGAGTTTTTATTATGCTCCAGGGGTGGGGCTGGGTCAAGGTTTCCGCACCTGAGTCGAACTTCACCCCAGTGGCAAAGAAGGGAGCACTCAGGCTTTCTCACCTGCTTGCGCAGATGGGGGCCGAAAGGGAAGAGGGAAGAGTGTGGCTTCCAAGCTGTCAGGGAACATTTCAAAAAATTGAGTCTGCACTACATGACTGAAATAAAAACCTATAGCATTTAAGTCTAAAATAACCTGAATGGGAACATCGGTGGGTGAGAAATTTCAACAGGATGTTGACAATGGAGGATATGGCGGGGAGGATAGAGGCACAGGCTAAAGTATGTACAGAAGCGGGCAAAGATGTGGAGAGAGTCAGTTTACGTTGTGCTACTTTTCTAAGGCTCGCGACACCAGGGATGATGGATGAGGCTTAAGGATGGAAATGGACAGTGGCTGAAACCCTTAAGTGCTGATGTTCTTTCGGAAAGTTGCTCCCCTCAGGAGACCTTTTTCGCCTGAACCACCTGAGGGCATTTTTGTGACTTCAAGTATCAAGTACGTGTTGACCATGTTGTCTTATAGCTTCAGTTCTGATTGTCTCCTGATCTCCAGACCCAAACATCCACCTGCCTGTTGAAGACCTTTACCAGGGTGACCCACAGGCCACGTCAAAGACACTGCCCAGAATTGAATTCACAGTCTTTTCCTTTATTGTTCAAGCTTTTTTTTTTAATATGAAATTTATTGAGAAATTGGTTTCCATACAACACCCAGTGCTCATCCCAACAGGTGCCCTCCTCAATGCCCATCACCCCCCCCACCCCCCCCCACGCCCCACCCACCCTCAGTTTATTCTCAGTTCTTAAGAGTCTCTTATGGTTTGTTCAAGCGTCGTACCGTAGTCCCATGAGTGACTTTGTACCTTATTCACCTAGTGTGCTATTCACTTAGTCGCTTTGGTCGAACAACACCGCCCCTCCCTCCATCTCTCATACACATTCTGACAATGACAAAGTCCTGCAGCTTCCGTGTATCTCTCCCTTCTTTCATACGACCACTGCCTTGTGTCAGGCTCTCATCATGTATTACCTGAACTATTGCTGCAGCCAGGATTTCCATTTCTGAACTTGATCTTCCTAAATTTAAATTCTGATCACTTCTAGGCTTAAAATCTTAAATAGCTCCCAGGACATTCTAGATATCTTAGTATAGCACTCAAGCTTACTAATATTTGCTATTTCTTTCTCCTTTTCAATCCTCTCTACCCACTCAGGGCAATGGAACACAGACAATGCAAAGGTAGTGTTTTATTTATATATCTGAATCTTCAGTGCCTACTATTGAACAGCTCAACATGAAAGTTAATTAAGAAGTATGTGGAATGAATAAAATGCATTCCACAAATATTAGGGCTATCTTGAAAATCTGACCTGATTCTCTCTCAATCAAGAGAGAGGAGGAACGATCAATTCATGGTTCCTCCCAAATGATGCAACTCTTTCAACCCCGATTTTGCAGAAGGACCATGGACGTGGGACAATTCAACAGGGCTCGGAGGAGAGACCCAACAGGTGCTGAGCTAAAGCTCAGGTCATAATCTCACAGTTTGCGAGTTCAAGCCCTGCCATCGGGCTCTGCACTGACAGTGTGAATTCTGCTTGGGATTCTGTCTCTCCCTCTCTCTCTGCCCCTCCCCTGATTGCGTTCTCTCTCCACCCCCCCCCCCAATAAATACATAAACTTAAAAAAAATAAATGTTAACAACCCATAATTTATAGTTTTAGTATATTTAGTAGATCTGTTTCTAAAGTTGGTGGGAAGTGGCATTCTCTCATTCCAAACTTCTACGTGCGTAAATTTTACTGAAAATCCTGGAAGATTTTTTTCTCATGAACAGGATTGCTTTACTGAAGTATAGCTCAAAGGTGAACTTGGGCCTCACAATGAGTAAGCTGTAGCAAGACCCAATTCAACCATCTGAGAGTGTCCAAAGCCTCTTGAAGATTGCTGGGCACCCCATCTGTTTTCTTAATCCCTCTCTTTCTGAGCTCCCAAGTCCTACACACATACCTACATATGGAAACACATCCACACATGCCTGGCTGTGTAGGTCAAGATACCAAAACCTTCATGTAAGACTACACAAAACGTTAACACTAGGACCTTTCCTCAAGAAATCCAATTATATCCTTCTTTCTCAATGATTCATACTCTAACTTCTCACATCCCCTCATTCTTGCTTTCATAAAATTCTTCTCTTCTTAATTTAACTGAGGAATTAATCTTCCCCGCTGACCACAAACCACTTGCATAAGTGTCCCTTTTGATGTGGCCAGCGGAAAAAACTGTTCTGACCATGTGACTGGAACCCTCCCCCCACTTCCTTTGGAAAGCAGTCAGCTTTATACGTAACATTTTATTTCTTTATTTTTTTAATTTTCTTTAATGTTTATTTATTTTGAGAGAGACACAGAGCACGAGCAGGGGAGCGGCAGAGAGAGACGGAGACATAGAATCTGAAGCAGGCTCCAGGCTCTGAGCTGTCAGCACAGAGCCTGACGAGGGGCTCGAACTCACAAGCCGTGAGATCGTGACCGGAGCTGAAGTCAGGTGCTCAACTGACTGAGCCACCCAGGTACCCCTATTTCTTTTTTTTTTAAGTTTGTTTGTTTGTTTTAAGAAAGAGAGGAAGCAGGTGAGGAGCAGAGAGAGAGAATCTGAGGCAGGCTTCCCACCGTCAGCACAGAGTGCAACGCGGGGCTTGATCCCAGGAACCCTGAGATCGTGACCTGAGCCAAAATCAAGACTCAGATGCTTAACTGATGAGCCAACCAGGCACCCCAGAACATTTTATTTCTAAAGTATTAAGAAGTATATTAAAAGATATACGCTTTTTAAAAAGTATATCGTTTTTTTTAAAAGAAACTTTATTTCTCTTACAAAACTCTTTGGGATAAAAGCCCTTAATTAAAAATTGCCTTATCATACTCAGTCGGTTAAGCGTCCGACTTCAGCTCAGGTCACGATCTCAAGGTGTGTGAGTTTGAGCCCCGCGTCGGGCTCTGTGCTGATGGCTCAGAGCCTGGAGCCTGCTTCCCAGTCTGTGTCTCCCCCTCTCTCTCTGCTCCTCCCCTGCTCATGCTATGTTTCTTTCTGTCTCAAAAATAAATAAAAACATTAAAAAAATTGCCTTATCATAAAGTGTATATAATCTAGTGTTTAAAAAACTATATATATATATATATATATATATATATATATATATATCTTTCTGAAAGCCAGTGTTTGATATATATCTCTTAATTATGCCCTCTTTTCAGCATGATGTGAAATAGCCCATGTGGCCTGGGACTATACTGGCTGCTATTTGCTTTCTGAGAGCTATTGATTCTGAGCATGTGGTCTTCTAGGCGAGTAAGTTCTTTTGTGGTATTCTCCTGTCGCAACCTCCATCTGACTTCCTGTCTCATACATCTTCCTGTAGGCTGGATCTCTCCACCTGGATGACCCATAGCCTCCTCAAATTCAACAGGTCAGTAGCCAAACCCACTACTTTGCCCACCACCCCACTCCTGTGTTTCATTGTTCAATCAGGATGGGAAAGCATGGGCCTCTCCCACTCTTTTTACGCGGTATTTTTCAAACTTATACTTCGTGCCAAGAAGGATGCCAGGTTCCAGCAATAGAACCGTGAGCATGACTGAGTTGTACGATTTCTCTGCCATAGTGAGTTTACCACCCAGATTTCCCACACCCATTTCTACACTCCTCACCAGTTTAGGTCTTTTCCAATCCTTATCTGGACTTCTGAAATGCTCTCTAATCTTGCCTCTCCTCCTTTCCCCACCATTATTCACCACGTTTTTCCACTTGCAGACCTGACCATGTTGCTTTCCTGTCTGAAAATATATAGGCAATGCTATTTATTGCCTGCTACACGATTATATACAATAACTTGGTATGGTGACAATTGATAATGAGACCTATTATGATCATTTTCTAATTTATAAGAATATTGAGCCACGATGTTGCACACCCAAAACTAGGATAATATTGTGTCAGTTATGTTCAGTAAAAAAAAAAGAGGGGCGCCTGGGTGGCTCAGTCGGTTGAGCCTCCGACTTCGGCTCAGGTCATGATCTCACGGTTTGTGAGTTCGAGCCCCGCATCGGGCTCTGGGTCGACAGCTCGGAGCCTGGAGCCTGCTTTGGATTCTGTGTCTCCCTCTCTCTCTGACCCTCCCCCGTTCATGCTGTCTCTGTCTCAAAAATAAATAAACATTAAAAAGAAAAAAAAAGAAAAAAAAGAAAAAAAAAAGAAAAGGAAACTTTCCACAGGCACCCTGTGGTCATCAAAAATGGCAGACTCCTCTTGATGCGCAAGGCCTTTCAGGATCTGGCTCCGTCTCACCCCACTAGTTTGATATTTCTTCCTAGCTATTAACCTTTGAAATTCCAAAAATCTACAGACTAATTCATGATGTACGTTGACAGTGTCTGTGTCCTATATAGAATAGTATTGTGCCCAATTTCCATTGACCAAGGTCTTACTCATCATTCAAGACGCCATGTTGCTTCATCTGAGAAGTCTTCCCTTCCCCACCTGTCTTCAGCTCATTCCATTGCTCTTTGGACAGACCGCTGGTTAATTAGTGACCAAAGGGACGCAATACCCGACTGATGATTCATCTCCCAATACAGTGTAAACTCCTCTACTGAAAGGCAGCACCCAGTTTATAGTCTTACTCCCACAGACCTGCCTGATCACAAAATAAATGCTGCAACAGCTATAGATGTTGCCCACAAGTGTCGAGGGTGAAGAAACGTCGCATGCCGTCATCTTATGCAACCACATAAAGCCGTTCGAAGATCCCTACGTGCCTCAGCTGGTGGCAAATTTCATCTCAGTTATGAGTTGTGGCAGCTCTTCCTCTACTCGTAAATATTCAAAGCAAAGAGTCCATAAACTCACCTTTCTGGGCTCTTGGCATTCCAGAATGCCTGACAGAGGGCCTTCTGATTTCATTCCAGGATTGACACGAGTGATGAGCTTAAAATCCTAGCCTTTCTAGATTTACTCGGCAAAGAAGTCCCTTCGCTTCTTCGAGCCAGTGTCAGGCATAGAGAATTTTGACTCCAGGTTATATAGGACCTTAGCCATTTCTTTCATTCGACTTCCTTTCTCCACCCTTTGGCTTCTCTCATTGCCCTCTACACGGTCCCGTCCCTTGAAGGAACTCTGAAGTGGAACCGACTGGATGTCTCCCATTCACAGAAAAAGCATTACATATTTTTTTCCTTTCCCAATCTAAGAGAAGCCCCCAAGAATATTTGGCCCTTCTTTTGCTCCCTACCTGAAGGTTTCCTTTCTTTCCCTCGCCAAAAGCCTTCCTATGTTGTTTTATTTTGGGGCTCTGACAACGGCTGCTTTTGTTCCTATAATACTGTTGTAAGGAGTAAAAATCCAGAGTTTGGAGGAATGTGAGTGAGGGGTGTTGGTTCTTCCTGTTATGCCCAACCTGCTATAAATAATGAAAACAAAGCACAAATAAATACCTCACAAGATTGCCCGTTTGTTTATGGAATACGTAGTGAGCTCTAGTTATGATCCATGAAGTGAAGACTCCTCACATTTGTAAAGAGACTGGTTTGCATTATCTGAGATAAGTCTTTGGTTCCAGTGCCCTGCCAAGGCTGACCTGCTTCGCTCAATGTCCATTAGGGGGCAGCCAAGAACCTGATCCTTTTGTTGCATTGCAATCATGGAACGCTTTCAAACAGATCTCGTTCTAGGGCCTTACACTAGTCAGCTAGCCCAAAACAAAACAAAAAACAAAACAAAACAAAATAATGCATTATCATTATGTAAAGTACCCTTTAATATCATCCGTCTTGTACCTTATGCCCCCACCCCTCTCGAACTCACACAGCCACACACAGCCCTCACAAAGGCACCCCACAGCTATCACCAAGGGCTGTTTTCATTTCCAAAATGACACCCTTGCCACAGCGTTTGCCCCCTTCACTGATTTTTTTTTTTAAAGAGAGAGAGAGTAATTTGACAGCATCTGTAAAAATAAAAAAAAGGAGGTGACATTAATTCATGGAACATTTATACTGAACAAAAATCAGAACCAGCAAATGTTCATGTAATGTATTCTGATCAGCCTAATTCTACCTTTTATGCAATGCTCACATACGAACAAACAAAATGGCGGTGTGGTTGAATTAATTTTCCTGCGTTTTGCCTTGTGCCCTGTACAGGCAAAGAAAATTTTTCTTTCAAGGATATTTTCCTCTCATGTTGATGTAATCATGACTGGCTTTGCTGCACAGTCAAACTCTGTGTGTGTGTGTGTGTGTGTGTTTTCTGCATGTGTATGTATTCATCCCAATCCTCTCCTTTCTATTTCATTTCCTTTTCTATCCTTGAACCTGTCCCTCTCTATATATACACACACATGCACGCATGCACACAGATGTAAATGAATATACATACCTATGTGACAAGCTGACGAGAGTGAGGTTGACATCGAATTCTCTGCTTTCCAAATGCAGCTAAACTAACTCGCAGCTAGAATGCTGTCACCCTGACTTTCAGAAGAGAGCATCGAAGCTCAAAAAGAGTTACCCACGATGACTTAAGAGCTGTTGAAATCATAGCACCCACTGCATCCCATTATGTGCGACGGAGGGGGGAGAGTTGCCAATAGCTGGGATTCTTGACGGTCAAAATGGAGGGCAAGATATTAGACCACGACAAATCTCAGAGAAATTAGGGCAAATGGAAGCACTGTAGCTTCTCTTTATCGAGAGGATGGTGAAAGTCATCATTGCTTGGCCTTACAAAAGGCAATGGATCTGGAACACCCTTTCTTTTTTTTTTTCTTTCATTGTTTTTTTTTTTCTAGCCCGTAACCCATGGTCTGTCTTTTGTTCACCCTCAGAAGCAGTAATCCCAATGGGAAAACTCTTCCCTCTCTGATCTGTCTTGACCAATCAATTTGGGATTCCTAAAACGGGAAAGCTGATGTGGATGAGAGAAGAATCCAGTCTTAAAGCTATCTCTGATTTTTATCGCCAAGGCTGCGGCAGTTGAAACTATTCTTCTCGGTTTTTTCAAGCTCTTAAATAGACTTAAATATCTTCTTTGGACAATCTGATTTCAGTTACAATCACGCACCGGTGTTAGCAGAAGGAGGAAGAGAAAAGGAGGAAGAAAGGAGAAGAAGGGGGAGGGGAAGAGGGGTAGAAGTTGGGGGAGGGTGAGTGGGGGACGGGGTATGGGGGGAACCAAAAGGAAGCCATTTACTGTTGAAGAAGTTGTTTTTAATAAAATGCCCAGGTTGATTTTTCTGCTAGAATACACCATGCTGGGATTTGTTATTCTTTTTAGCAAAAGGGAATAGAGTAGGAAGGTATAGTAATACTACAAGGATGTGAACAGAATAGAAATCCCACTGCTTTTGTCTGTGGGATCTCACATGAAAAATGTGTGAGAAGTGGATAAAGAGCCCGCACTGTTTGTAACATGGGAAATTGCTACTGTTTGGGTTCTAAAAACATCCATCTTCGAGATGGCCAAATTTGCTACAGTTAAGGAGAAATGAAATGCAAAGACGAGCGATAAAGGACTTGTCTATCTGATTCTCAGTAATTAAGTTTGCAAAGTTGTTCTATTCAGGTACACTCAGAATATTGAATGTTAGTTAATTTACCAAAAGAGAAAAACAAAAAAAAGCCTGATTTAATTTCATCATCCATTCAGAAGGGAACAGTCCACAAATTTGAAAGAAAAAATGTGTGTGTGCGTATATATATGTGTGTGTGTGTGTGTGCGCGCATATATATATTTACATAAATATGAAATATGTATATTTTTTCATTTTTAAGGAGCATTTTCAAACTAAACTAGTTGATTTTAAGAGTCTCAAGTTCCACTATTCTTCAGTAGAACCTCTACTTCCAAAAACTTGTTTTAGACTGCAGAGAGGAAACACAATGTTGGAAGGCGGTTCTAGAAAACCCCACGGATCAGAAGACCCAGCCAGGGAGACCGTACTCCTTGATTGCTTCTCAAAATGAAAAAAAGTCTAATGCTGGGACCACACCTTCACTCAGCCAGCTTGGCTGGGGACGTGAAAACAAATTCCAAAGTAGCCAGTTGTGATATACAAGTGACATTTCCAGTCAGGTTAACGTTTTAGGAATTTAAAGCTAACAGTCCTGAGGAGAAAGGAAGCCACAAGCAAGGAGGGACTGACAAGGGTCAGTGAGCAGTGAGTCAGAGGCCTCACTGTTGTCCTTTGTCAGTTATAAAGATCTTTATGAAGATTCTGTTTGCACTTTGACTTTCCGGAAAACCACTGAAGTTGGGTTTGTTTGTTTGTTTTTTTCCTTCCAGCTGGGAAATGAGGTTTTCCTGATTTTTCTGTATCGCCAAGGCAGAAAGATGGGCCTCTGGCTCCAAGTCCTATAAGGGATAAATAACCTTCGTGCCAAAAGAGCTTTTGTTATCCTGTTTTTCGGATTCAGCCTGATTCTGTTGTGAAATTCTTAAGGAGTCAGTCCCTGGCTGATTCGACAGGCGGCGTCCCCCAAATTTCACCACATTCGGACGAGCTTGGAAGGTCCCCTCAAATGAGCCGGCCTCAGGGTGCAGAGTGCAGGGAACTGTTCTCCCCAGATGTCAACTTCTCTTTGGTCTATTCTTGGCTTCTGATCCTGGTCTCGGAGAATGTTTGGGAATTACAGATTGAAGAGCTAGGAAGAGTCTCAGTTAAACAGGTTAACGTACCCAAATGATTCGCCTTACTTTCTCTTAAATCCCACCACAGTGGAAGTAAAGGGATAAAAAACGTAGCCCATGGAAAGGAGGGGGAGCGTGCGACTTGAGATTCAGTGAGGAGACAACAGCCCATTTAAAAGGCTGACTCCAGGGTTAATTCCAGGGTGGCTCAGTGGGTTGAGCGTCTGACTTCAGCTCAGGTCACGATCTCGCGGTTCATGAGTTCGAGCCCCGTGTCGGGCTCCGGGCTGACGGCTCAGAGCCTGGAGCCTGCTTCGGATTCTGTCTCCCTCTCTCTCTGCCCCTCCCCCGCTCACTCTCTGTCTCTCAAAAATGAATAAATGTTAAAAAAAAATTTTTTAATGTTAATTCCATTAATTTTAGAAGCTGGAAAGAATATTGGACAAGTGATAACTGGCTCTTTATACCCAACAGAGCTGCAAGTGTGGAATGGGAGAGTCATGAGGAAGCAAACGGACTCATGCTACAGGACCTCCGGAAATGGAGGTGGGGTCCAGGGTTGGTGTGCTGGGTGGATGGACGGAAAGAAGGATGGACGGTTTATTTAAGGAGCAGTCAGACCCATCATTCTGCAAATCCTCATGCCCAGATAGCAGTTCTCTACAACCCCAGGATATATCAGGCTTACTTTCCGGGGTGCTGCGATTACGGATCGTGTGGTCATTAGGCATAGTTAGTACACGATTGAAGTTCCTGTCTGAAAATAGGTGAATGACGAGAACCTCTGGTCTCTTTCCCTATTTTCGCCACCAGGCTCACCTACCTCAGGCAGGAGATTAGATGGTCCCAGTCCAAGGACCATAGCTGAAGAGAATGAAATTGGGGGGGGGGAGGTCTCGTAATAAAAAAATCCACTTCACTCCTTATCACTCTACATTCAAAACCACCTGTCAATTTGCCTTCCTCATGGACTGTCAGCTCCAGGCAGGTTTTCAGTGACTCCCTTGCAAACTTGAACGGATAGCCAAGAGTCAGAGGAAAGCTTAAGGCAGAGAGCATGTTCACGGATTCACGATAGGGGCATAGAAAATGAAGCAAAACAAATAAACAAAAAAAGACTGTAAAGCTTTACATCTTCGAAAAGAAACAGCTGCAGGATGTAATCAGATATAAAAATATTTAAATGGTTATAGTAACACAAACACTAAATATTGATTAAACTAAAATTTGTGATATTACAATAGCAGGGAGGCAGAGGAAAGAATGCCTCTATAATATAATATAATATAATATAATATAATATAATATAATATAAATATAATATATAAATAAATACATAAAAATATATTCTCCTGTATATATGTGAAATTGATGATGCATATTTTATATGTAGAATTCACCTGTGCTTGACATAATTATGTTTTCAAGGTCAAGCTAATTTTATTTTATTTATTTATTTTTTTCAATTTTTTTTTTCAACGTTTATTTATTTTTGGGACAGAGAGAGACAGAGCATGAACGGGGGAGGGGCAGAGAGAGAGGGAGACACAGAATCGGAAACAGGCTCCAGGCTCCGAGCCATCAGCCCAGAGCCTGACGCGGGGCTGGAACTCCCGGACCGCGAGATCGTGACCTGGCTGAAGTCGGACGCTTAACCGACTGCGCCACCCAGGCGCCCCTGAAGGTCAAGCTAATTTTAAACCTAAATAGACCTTGACGGTGTATATCTCTGATAGAGGTTTCCACTCTCCTGATTATTCCACATTTACATGAAAAATACGTTATAATTTTTATTTAGTCGTTACTAATTACCATTCCCTATAGCATGTGTCTTAGAAGGACCAGCGACAAAGCTATTCCCGCCACCTCGTTTAACAGACAGTAAGCCTGGGTCTCCGACAGCGTGTATAACTTCCTTTAATGAGTGTTGAGATAACGCTAACGAGAAATATGGAAGCAATTTCCAGAAGAAATAGCAAAGCAAGTGTTAAATAGCTGTTTCTAAGGGGAGGAATTAGGACTGGAGAGGGTTGGCCTGTATCAGCGATCATTTTGCTGTACAACAAACCACCCTATAACTTAGACTCAAAAGAACACTTTTCTTTTCTCTTGAGTCTATTTTGGGCAGGGGTTGACGGGGGACTGCTCGGCTTCTGGTAGCAGCAGCTGGGTGGCTTAAATGAGGTTGGAAACTCCATTGTCGTGGCAAATTGTAGAAAATATTGGAAGGTAGGAATATTGGAAAGCACGGAAAATTTTAGACGGTGCGTTTACGTGCGTGCTGTTTATTCGCATGTTCATTCGCATTTCAGCGGCAATATTGGCTTTTCATCCAACATCTGATTACTCCAAGTGGGCCTGCACGGCCACAACGGACCACCGCATTCCAGGGCCAATATCAGCCTGCCCTAGACAGTCCCAGCCTTGCATTCCTGTGACGGTAGCATTCACAACTCTCAAACGTTTGCAACTGTTGTAGATAAATAAAGAACACGTGTGAAATTGAATATCGGAGCCAAGGGCAGCGGTGTCACATGTTCACGTTTAATGATACATCCAAACAGGTGCAGGCAGAGCCGAGACCGTGAACATCAATCAGCAGGACTCAGAGCTGAGCCCCCAGGATCCTTGACACGAGCGTGACATACAGACAAGACTCTGCAGCTGTCAGAAGATCGGTGCTTGGGGCTGCATTCCGTGGCTTTTCCCTGATTGACAGTCCCTTCGAGATGCCTTGGGATTTTGTTGCCATCTGGCAGTGTTCCCTACCCCTTATCTTCCCAGCGTGTTTTATGATGCTCAAGCGGTTCGGCTTCAGAGGAGCAGGATAGAGAAGATGGGAGCAAGTAGCAACCTCTCCCTTTCAGCTAGAGATCAAGAAGTATTGCAGCCCTGGGAAGTGACGTGACTCACACCAGTTCGTAACGTCACGGACTCCGATGCCAGATCGTATGCTCATGCCTCTCACATCATCGTGCGGTCGTATGTGCCGGGAACCAAGTGAAATACTGAACTCACGCGAGCCAACAAGACCACACGGTGTCGTGGTGGAGCTCCCCAGCTTGTACATTCAAAATGGAGGAGAGAGGCATGGAGGCAGGGCAGCGAGGCCACGTGGCGGTTTACGAGATAGGGTTCAGGAAGCCATGTCTGCCTTCAGTTCTAAAGCATGAGTGTGAACTTGCCCTAATGGTGACCATAGATGTTTGTGTAGGCTGGGAAGGGGAGGAAGAAAAGCAGCATCTAGGGTCTTAGAATGTTCCGGAAGCTCCGTGTAAAAGCACAGGGTCGTGACGTAGCGCTTGCTCATATCTGTACTTTCTTTTTTTTTTTTTAATTTTTTAATGTTTTTATTTATTTTTTAGAGAGAGAGACAGAGCACGAGCGGGGGAGGGGCAGAGAGAAAGGGAGACCCAGGATCCTAAGCGGGCTCCGGGCCGTCAGCACAGAGCCCGACGCGGGGCTCGAACTCACCAACCGTGAGATCATGACCTTGAACTGAAGTCGGAGGCTTAACTGACTGAGCCACCCAGGCGCCCCTCACGTCTGTACACTCTTTGCACCAAAAAGTAGGCTGTGTAGCCGGGCAATATGCCAGTTATAATTTGCATTACCCGAGCTATGTGGGCTAGACCTGAGTCTTCTGAGAGCATTTAGGCAATGAGGGCACCAAAGAAACATGACAATTGATTACACTTGGTTATGTCACCTTCAAAACACGTGTTACACTTGTTGCTAAAACAACCAACCCAAACACACGAACAAACAAACAAAACACTTATCCTGAACCGGAAGTGAAAAACGAATTGAGAAAATCCGATGCCAAGAGGTACAGACCCAGAGGATTTAGCGACGGACCTTTAGACACCGGGCTTCTGCTCTTTAGGCAAAACTGTGTGAGAGCACTCTTGAAAGAGCTTCAAGTTAAAATTGGTAATGACCAAGTATTGCGTCATTGGATCCTTAATATAGGCAAACACCACTTTGGTCTGGAAACAAACCTGCAAATCCAGTCTATTCCTTGTTACTAGCAGATTACCTTCTGGGCTTTCACTGCTGAACTCCTAATCTCGGCCGTCTTTGCCTTCTTCCTCCACTCATTTCTGTCTTAATCCGTCACAATCTAGCCCGCTGCCCCCCTCTCTATGTCTGTCTCCAGCCCCCAGCCCTCATACCATCCTCCACTGTCATGTGACAAGAAGTCCCAAACTCAGTAAAATAAAATGAAAACTATTATCTACCACAATTCTGTAGGCCAGGAATTGGGTCAGGGCTCAGCTAGGTGGTCCTTTGGTTCTCTGTGATGCTGCCTGGGGTCACTTAAGTGACTGCAATCGGCTAGGGGTTCAGATGGCCCTGGAACACCCAAGCTGAAGTCTCCTCCTTCTAGAGTCTGGCCCCAGGGGTCTGGTAATCATTCAGTAGTTTATCTTGGGCTTCCTTGCAGTATGAAGGCTGGGCTCGAAAAAACAAGCAGCAGAAGCTGCCAGCCCTCTGAAGGCCCGGGTGTGGAAGTCCCAGAATGCCACTTCTGCTGTATTCTGTCGATCAAAGAAAGGCCACACCGTAGTCTCTACCCCTTGCTACGAGGATGGAAGGAACCGATGGAAGGAAGCATTCGGTTACAAGGATGGAAGGAACCGAGCCAACTCTCTGGAAACAACCTACTGAACGCATACTCTCAAATACAACTGCTCTCGAGGACCACAAACGCCATGCTTCCAAATAAGTTAGACACCTCTTTTCGGGGCGCCTGGGCGGCCCAGTCAGTTAAGCGTCCTACTTGGGCTCAGGTCAGGATTTCATGGTTCGTGAGTTCGAGCCCTGCGTCGGGCTCTGTGTTGACCGCTCAGAGTCTGGAGCCTGCTTTGGATTCTGTGTCTCACTCTCTCTCTGCCCCTCTCCTCTCTCTCTCTCTCTCTCTCTCTCAAAAACAAATAAACATTTTAAAAAGTTAAAAAAAATATATCTTTTTGCACTGTGTATCTGAGGTTAATTTTTTGCAATGCGTTAGTTTCCTAGGGATACCAGAACAAAGCACCACAAAGTGGGTGACTTAAAACAACATACTTTCATTCTCTCACAGGCCTGGAAGCTAAAAGGCCAAAATCAAGGTCTTGGCAGCCCTGGCTCCTTCCGAGGCTTGGAGGGAGAAGGTGTCCGTGCCTCTTTCCTAGCTTCTGGTGTTTGCTAAAACCCTTGACATCGTTTGGCGGGCAGATGCGTCACCCAAACTCTGCTTCTGTTTTCACGTGACATTTTCCCTCTATCTCTATCTCTGTCCAAATTTCTCTCTTCTTAGAAAGAGACCAGTCATATTGGATTAGGGCCCCGCCCCCCGGCCCCGCCACCCATGACCTTATCTTGATTACGTTTGCAAAGACCCTATTTGCAAATAAGGCCACATGTTGAGGCACTGGGAGTTAGGAATTCGACATCTCTTTTGGGGGGACGTGATGCAATCATCACACACGTCGCCCAGGGAAGCGGCCCCAGCGTGCTGGCTGACATCATGGGCACCTGAAACCGCATAACGGCACCCTCTGCTACACGTCCAACATTCCAAAGTGTTCCTTTCTTAACTTTCTTGAGACTTACTTTCCCAAGACTCTTGATAATGGTGTCTCAGTTTGTATTTCACGGCCCCTAGCGTGGTGCCCAGCAAGTGACAAATGCTTATCGCATGTAGTTGGTTTTATGAGACCTCCTGAGTTCATGTGTGACAAGAAGAATGCAACTGTGCCCACCACAGCTCATAAATACACGCGTAAAAGCCTACACGGTTGAATCTGTCCGACAAAGAGCGTCAAAGAGCTCTAAGTTCGAAAGAGCACTGTGGATTCTACAAGTACGGCCGTAGCCTCGAAGTCCCGTGTTATCCAAATAGTCTTGTTGGTAGTATAGTATTGGACAGTAATATTTTCATCTCAGGTTACGGTCCTCTTACTGTTTGAAGGGCTCGGCTAATGCCTCGATGTTTTCCAATGTTCTTTTTTACCCCTTCATTTTGGAGATGGTACATACTCATTTGAGACATTTTGTTAAATACAAAAATGTATGCTAAATAAAATGATTACATACACTTCAGTTACCTAAATGCCACCTAATTTAACTTTGGGGACATTTCCTTCTGGTCTTTGTATACACACGGTTTTATTTTTATTTTCTATGTAACCGCCCCCCAAATCTGGCCCACCGCCTGCTTTTGCAAATAAAGTTTTATCGAAACGCAGCAGCACCCATTTGTTTGGGTACCACCTACGTCTGTTTTCATGCTAAAGTGGCAGAGGTGGGTAGTTGTGACAGAAAGAGAGCTTAAAATATCCCACAGAGCTTAAAATCTTTACTAACTGATCCTGGGGCACAGTCAGCTAAGCGTCCGACTCTCGGTTTCAGCTAAGGTCACGATCTCACAGCTTCGTGGGTTCAAGCCCCGCATCAGGCTCTGCGCTGGCGGTGTGGAGCCTGCTCGGGATTCTCTCTCTTCCTCTTTCTCTGCCCCACGCCCACTCATGCTGTCTCTGCCTCTCTCAAAGCAAATAAATGAACTTAAAAAAAAATTTACCAACTGGTCCTTTCAGGGAAAGTTTGCTGTTCCTTGAGCCAAAATGTGTCAAGTTCCGTTAAAAGAGTACAAGTCTGTTTCATTAATCACTGTTTCCTGAAGTCTTTACATAGCGTCTGATGCCTAGGAGGCGACGGAACCTTTGTCATCGGCTTTATACTGTACTTAATAATATTGACTCTGCTTTTTACTTAACGTTGCATTGCAAACATCTCTGAATTTTACTCAATAGTTTGTAT
This sequence comes from Lynx rufus, assembly GCF_022079265.1. Lineage (NCBI taxonomy): Eukaryota > Metazoa > Chordata > Mammalia > Carnivora > Felidae > Lynx > Lynx rufus. The sequence goes on along the minus strand of NW_025814867.1, from coordinate 4,254,562 downwards.
GCGTGATCCTATTGTCTGTATAATATCTCGACGGGTGTAGGGGAAGAGGAGGCATGGATATTTACATTTCAAAGGCACTGAGTAAGCAGTTAGCAGACGTTCCTTCTATAATCTGAACAACCTTCTTAGGTAAGAAGTATTATCTATTGTTACATCCGGGGAAACTGAGTTTCATGAAGGTTAAGTACTTTGCATAAATTCACATTCTCCTGTATTTAGACATTTTGGTTTTTTTAGGCTACCACCATTTCGAGAAGACAAAGAGAATCATGACTATGCTTCACACAGACTTCTCCCATCTGTAAATTCATTTCTATAAGCTAAATCTCCAGAAATGAAGTCATAATGTCAAATTTCTTCATTCGTACTGCCAAATTATTTTTCAAGAGGACATTTAAAGTCATTTTATTATTTATCTAATAATGTTTTAGAGTTACTTTCCGAAGAATAACCTAGTTAGTTTGGGAAACACACACACACACACACACACACACACACACACACAGCATGCCTGAGTTATTAATATGAATCTCTAGAACAAAATCTCAGAATCAGCAGTTTAACACATTTTTCCAGGTGACGGTGATGACCAGTGACCATTAGTATTTGAGGAATCCTGTTTTTGTCTGAGCAAATTTGACATTTGAATAGCCTGGTATTTAGAAATTCAAACCATTCATCTGCCAGTAAGACAGATAAGGAAGAGTTTGCACTTTAAAACGTGTGCAGCTTAAAATAATGTGGCTATTTCCTGATGGTCTCCATAAAAACGTTTTCCTCTAATACAATATATTGAAATAAGCCAAGCGTTAGCCTCCTACTTTGGAGAAACAGCTACATTCAGAGCAGACATTTATACCTCAAAAAGGCTCAATATAATAAGCAATCAAACACCGTTCAGTCCCAATGACCTCGGCAAACATTTCCTTTTATTTCTCATTTTGGAAAAAAAAAAGTATTTTCTACTACTATTTAATCTTGACTTGCATCTGAAATTGGGTATGTTTGTTAAGAGCGGAAAGGGGGGGCATGACAGGTTTGTATTTTGAGGCTTTTAGGTCCCAGACCGAATGTAGTGGTGGTGGCAGGTCAGGGGAAACCGTGGTCCAGAGGAGAGGTATCGCATGAGGATAACATTCTTGGCTCACTGCTGGGGTTGGCTCTCTAAAATGAACTGAGGTCATTTGCTCAATGGTCTCTAGCCCAACCAATGGCCGCCTTAGGCTGCCCTCCACAAAAGGGAGGAAAGTGAGGTGGCTGGAAAGAACGTGGTCTGATTCTCTCCCTAACTTGGCGCTTTACGTATCCTCTCTGGATTGGGGCCACGTCAATCTGTTTTTCGTGGAGGCTGTAGGGGACAGTGGACCTGGGACATTTTCCCCAGCCCGGCTGACCTGACTCTTCCGTCCCACATCTCATCCAAATGTCTTTCTATATCCCCCACTGCTGCCCCAAAATCATATTTCAGTATTTGTAATTAGAACTGTAACCAACCCCCGGGATTCCAAAAGTCATCAAGGAAAACCAATATTGGAACACTAGTCTTTGAGGCAGTAAAACGTAAGCATTGCCTTTATTGTGGCTCTTTTTGGACCCTGTCATGCCCCTAGCCCCTCACCCATCCCTTCCGTATTCACTTCTTCATCCCTCTCAGGCTGTGAGAGTCCCTACCTGAGCACTATTTCCTGGCTAGCAGAACACACGCTATCTGTGGGGTGTTAATACTGACCAAAGCAGCCAACAATGGATAGGGGCTATGTGGGAAAATAGTCTGGAACCCTTGACTGGAGGTGGGATCATGCTGAGACCTGTTCTGCACTGTCTCTCAGACCGCCCCCAGCGGGGCTGAGATCTCGTTCCCCAGAGGAGCCCTTGCTGAACATCCACTATTGGGTTTCTTCTTTTCTCTGCTTCACTCCCCCACCCTCTTAACCACACCTCCAGGGATCAGAATCAGCCTTAAATATCTGCCCTTGAATCATTGTCTCGGGGTCTGATTTTGGAGAGAACTTGTCAGGACAGACGTTCCCAGCAAGGCTGGACAGCTGACCTGCCCCTCTCAAAGGGCTCCCCGCTTTCTCTTCGAACCAGTCTCAGTCTTACTGGTTCTTACTTCCATTACCTCTCCTGAGGCCATGGCTCCCTGGCATGGAACTGGCACCTGACTGATATTTATTGAATTAATATTAATATCATCACTGGAAATAATCATAGTAATACATGTCATTGAGAAGTTTCCCTGTGCCAGATAATGTGCTCATATGAATTCGCTAATCATTCCATAAGCTTTGAATAAAATACTATTATTGTTATTATTATCCTCGTTTTGGAGAATGAGAATACTGGTTTGGTTGAGGTAACTGATGGGACAAGATGGGTCTGGCTTCAGCCACGCTCTTAACCACTGTAACTTCCCAGCATTTCAGCCTGCCTAGCACAACACGGTAATGGGCATTATTGATTGAGAGGATGAGACATAGCAGTCACAAGCCCCTCGGTGGAATTTTCCGGTCCCATTGGTTGGGAGTATTTGGGATTTTTTATAGCCCACAGAATATAGAATAGTCTGGGTGCTCTTTCTCATGTATTGGCCTCTGATTATCCTGTCCTCTGAGAGTTGCCCAAGAGTTTATGAAGAAGACCTCTGAAGCTCTTATGAAGCAACTCTGAAGAGTTGCCCAAGAGTTTATGAAGAGTTGCCCAAGAGTTTATGAAGAAGAGTTTATGAAGAAGAGTTTATGAAGAAGGTCCCGTGTTTGTTAGGCCACCAGCCTTGTGGTAACCCTGTGCGGGAAGAGACTCAAGCAAGCACCTCTCCCTAAGGAAGGCGGGACAAGTAGCCTGGACACTTGGGGTCTAGTTCTGACATCACCACCAAGCAGCTGTTTGATATGGAATAAATTATCAGATCCTCTTGGGGGTTTCCATTGTTGCCAATGGAGGGGGTTGGGGGAGCTGGTCTTCACAATTTGGTAAATCTACGAATCTACAACCATTCCTTATCGGTCCTTATGAGTCGAGAGGAGAATCGTTGCTTCCACGCATGTTTCTCAAGCTATCGAAGACACATGTGTGATTTTTCTTCTCTCCAGATTTTGCTATACCCCTTGACGTGGTTTCATATCATTGTCAATCTGTAACTTTCTAGAATATGACTGTTCAAAATACAACCAACTATTGAAAATGGTCGGTGGTTCCTTGACCACTGCATTCGCTTTTACCTGTCTTTGAACGTGAGTTACAGCACTTTTTAACACTATGACCTTAACTGCTATTTTTATGAACATTTTTTTTCCTAACTGCACTTGAACCTGAGAATTGGGTCTAATTCGTCACCCGCATTTAGTGCTTACACATACCTTGCGTTTAGTAGAAATCGATACGTGTTTGTTGAACTCCATTTAGCAGTCAATGTGTCCTTTCCTCGCCACATTTACAAGTCTTCATGCTCTGTGATTCAGTGTAGAAAATGCTGTTGCTGTGGACAACTCCTAAAACAAGCCCCACCCTCACCATCATATTGCCTGGGCGGGAAAAAAAGATTAATATATTCTAGTCTCAGATGTAAGGGCTTCTCCTTCTAAAGGTCCTGAGAGGCAATACAGTTAGGGGGCTGAAGATGACAATTTCAGTAGAGCTGGGGTTGAATCCAGCCTCTCATAAGCTGTGTGCCCTCCAGACTATATCTGAGCCTAAACTCGCTCATTGCCAACGTGGGAATTGATAATGCAAAATCACGACTGGATGGGTTAGATTAGGTACAGTAAGTCGAGTGCTCGGCACCAAGGCTGGTACCTAGTAAGTGCCAGACGTGATGGGGCGCCTGGGTGGCTCAGTCAGCTGAGCGTCCGACTTCGGCTCAGGTCGTGATCTCGCGGTTCGTGGGTTCAAGCCCCGCGTCGGGCTCTGTGCTGACCAGCTCAGAGCCTGCAGCCTGCTTTGGATTCTGTGTCTCCCTCTCTCTCTGCCCCTCCCCTGCTCACGCTCTCTCTCTCTGTCTCAAAAATAAACATATGCCCACAGAAACAAGAATGACAACGCACATTTCCGATTAGCTCTGACTGAGGGACAGAGGAAGAGGAAATCCTACTTTTACGAACATCAAGTTAACTCATGCTCCCAAAGACCCCTAGTGCTATCTCCTCTGCTGGGAGAAATACAACTAGCTGGCCGAGGCAGATTTTATGATCCTTGTTCATTTTGATTCGGATGCAGAGAGTGGGGAGGGAGGCGAAGGGAAGCGAGAGAGAGAGAAGGAGAGAGAGAGAGCGCGCGAGAGCGAGAGGGAGAGAAGTAGGTAACTGTGTTACACCTGCTCCGTGCATGGTACAGATTCACAAAGGCAACGACAGCTACATTCCCGTGTATCTTGCTCCGCACCAAATATAGCAGGATCGTTGTAGACATTTGGCAATCTCTCTCTCTCTCTCTCTCTCTCACACACACACACACACACACCACATCTTATTTGACACAAGGGAAGAAAAAGAACTCTTCAGAGCTTCTGAGACATGGACAGCTTCATCTGAGAGCTCGGAGGTAGAATGGAAATTTCAGTTTTGGGTGAGCCACTTGTTTGTGCAGCCTCACAAAGTCCATTTTTCTCCCTGACTGATCCCATTTTCAGATAGAATCATCACATGTCCAACCGCAATTGCCTAAATTGAATACATGTGACTCAGAAACTCGGCCAAGTTTGTGGAGTATTCTTTCCAGTTAGAGACCAAGCTAGTGATTTTGTCATCGTCACGAGGACACGGCCACTCTTGGTCAAACATCCAGGACTCATTTGTTCTCATTAAGAAATAAAATTACTGGAACATATGACTGGGGAGAAGGTGCAAACGCTGCAGAGCGTTGGGGAAGGTGGCTCACAGACCTTCAAAAACAGTGGCTTCTGGGGCACCCAGGTGGCTCAGTCAGTGAAGCGTCTGACTCGCGTTCGGCTCGGGTTATGATCTCGCAGTTCGTGGGTTCGAGCCCCACCTGCTTCAGGCTCTGCGCTGACAGTGCGGAGCCTGCTTGGGATTCTTTCTCTACTCACCCCCCTCTCTGCCTGTACTCCACATGCTCTCCCTTCTCTCTCTCAAAATAAAAACAATAATAAGTAAAAGAATGGTGTCTGAGTCTTGCCAACCTGAACCCTTCCTTTCACGTCTTTCTCTTGTGGTTATTCTGCACACTGATGGCAGAGTGATTTCCTTAAAGTACAATTTGGATCCAGCACCGCCCAGGCCAAACGTCACCTCTCGCATTTTGACTTTCAGGAAGCGATTTGTAGAGAAGAGGGCAAGCGAACTGGTTCCTAGAGGATTGGCGGGATTTCTATCGGGTGGGGCCTGGTGGAGGTAATCCAGGGGAAGGGAGACAGTATGAGCAGACAGAGAAGGCAGAAGGAGTTTGGGGAATAGCAAGTAATCCTACCTTGTTGAAGCGCAAAGTCTCTCTAGTCTCTCTAGCATCGCTAATGCTGCAATGCTAACATTTACCTTTGGAGGTCCTTGAATTAGGTAAGATTAGATCCTCTGATAGATAGAAGGAACTCAACGTAAAGAGGGAGGGATGAAGACTAGAGAGAGAACAGAAGGGAGGAGCAAGTGAGAGAGAGACGGAGGGTGAAGGAGAGATGTAATAAAAGAGTAGTAAGAAATTTAAGAGGAGGATCGTACACGAGTCCACAGTCACGAAGAACGTCCCAGGTTGCATCGACACTCATTGCGTACATTTCAACCTATCTTCTACGGGTGAGACAGGCGTATAGGGTTACTGGAAACTGGTTCATCTTGGAAAGTATGGATCTCTGAATGATTTCTTTTCACACTTCCTAGCCCGCCTTTATACCTGCTACCGAGGTACAAAAGACGGGGAAACTTTTGAACGTCGTGCAAGGAGTTGTGTGTTGAATGAATTTCAATGAAGTTTCAGGGTGCTTGCCCAGGTTCTGTAAAACAGTTATGCAGAGTCGCTCTGACCCCACTCCTCTCTAAGACTCTGTCTGTAATTGTCCGTCAACGCCCACGGGTTCTAACCCCTGCCTGGTGTTCCAATTTTATTCCCTTTCTGCTCCTTCAACTTTCTTCTAGCCCGTTTGGCAGCAACCGCACCGGCCGCCTTAGAGTTGCCGAAACAAAGCAATCTGAACCTGGGGCGCCTGGGTGGCGCAGTCGGTTAAGCGGCCGACTTCAGCCAGGTCACGATCTCGCGGTCCGTGAGTTCGAGCCCCGCGTCGGGCTCTGGGCTGATGGCTCAGAGCCTGGAGCCTGCTTCCGATTCTGTGTCTCCCTCTCTCTCTGCCCCTCCCCCGTTCATGCTCTGTCTCTCTCTGTCTCAAAAATAAATAAACATTAAAAAAAAAATTTAAAAAAAAAAAAAAAGCAATCTGAACCTTACTCAGAATCCTTCGCTTCTTAGCCTCGTCACTAGAAGGTCTATGTTCTTGAACTTGACAAGACTTGCTTTTTCTCTTCATTCAGTTATCTCAAATGACACCCCCTAAGGAAGTCTTCCCTAATCCTGCTGGCAAAATCAGCCCCCCCACCCCCATCACTCCCCTACACACACCACTGTGACTTACCTCCACTAGGTTAAATCATCTTATTTATTCTCTCGTCTACAGGTTGGTCATCTATCTGGTAGGTAAATGATAACTAGTTGTAAAGGTAATGGGGCAGCAAAAGACCTTGAATAAGCATCAAAACACTGAAAAGGAGCAAAGATGGAAGGCAGCACTGACATTAAGACTACAGTGAGCCACACAGTATGGTGTTGCTGATAGAATTCGACTGTAGCTACATAGATCCATGGAGCAATGCGGTGCTTGGCCGTGTACTCGCACAATATGGTCAACTGTAGCCACTCTGCTCTCAACCAGGTAGAATACAGCTCCTCAGTCCTGAAGGGTTGGCCGAATATTAGTCACTTCCTCCCAAGAGTATGGAAACGGTTGGGGGTGGGGGGCGGAGGATAAAGTAACTTTACTGTGGAGAAACCTGACAGACGTGACCTCAGCCAGGAGGTCAGGGTCCACATCACCAGTGATAAGCCATTTTGGTACTACGGTCTACTCAACACGGGGTGATGGAAATGCCACTTCACCTTGTGATCTCCTCCCCAAACCCGTAACTCCAGTCTAGTTATGGGGAAAATATCAGACAAACGTCATCTGAGGGACATTCTATAAACCACCTGAGCGTCAGTCGTCAAGACTGTGACGGTCATCAGAAGCAAGACAGGTCAGAGCGACCGGCACGACCAAGAGGAGCCTCGGGCGGCAAGACTACTAAATATAGCGTGGTGTCTTTAATGGGATCCTGGAACAGAAAATGGTAGGTAAGACCTGGGAAACCTGAAAAAAAAGTATGGGCTTTAGTTAATAATAATAATACATATATTAATAAAATACACATTATTATAATAATATAAGAACAATACAGAAATGCTACTTTAGAAATTGTGATAAATGTACTTTATTAATGCAAGGTATTAATAATTAACAAAGGGGAAACTGGGTGTAGTGTATCCAAGGACTCTCTGTGTTATTCCCACAACAATTCTCTAAATCGAAAACTGTTCCCAAATGAAATTTTGCTTAAAAAATAACAAACTCTTAGGTGTCTTCCCTTTGAGACTCAACATGAAATAAGAATATTACGATATTTTTAAATCCTCCAAAAATAAACACACAAACCAACAATGGAAAACATTAGCACACCCAAGGAATGAAAACCGTCTCTCTCTCTCTCTCTCTCTCTCTCTGCAGGCCCTCACTCCATGATGGGTTTTAGGACCACGCATTCTAGCACATTCAGATGCTAATTTTTTCCCTAAAAGTTTTCGTGTATGCCTACTCTCCACTGCCTCTGCGTCTATATGCAGATTGCTTCTTGTACCTGAGATGGCCTTCCACATTGAGGGTAAGCAGTCAAACGCTACGCCATCGTAACACCCTACAAGAAGACTGCATCGTCTTCTATCATCTTGTCCCTAATCTATCCAGTCTCCCCAAGTAGGAATAAGGCTCCCGATTCCTGACGCCTTCAAGCACTTTTCACAGCACTTTTCGCATAGCGTGGCCTTTTATCTTATTTTTTCCATGTCTCCTCGGTCTCTGCAACGTTATCATCTCGATTGCAAGACCCGAGGTTCATTTATCGTCGCGGTCATGCAGACCCTTGCACAAAGCAGACGGCTGCTCACACGGCGGGCATTTGATAGCATACCTGCTCAATTTCTACAGGAAAAAAGCACAGTTCAAGTCTATTAGATTATACAGACATTCTCGACTGTGTCTTAATTTCTAACCATACAGGATAGATGGGCCTTGTGAGATTAATTTTACATGAGCAAGGCAGTTGATGTCAAAGGAGGAAAAAAATCAACACGGGCTTCACTTCTGATTTTGACACATGTATTTTCTTGGGCCCCCGGGCATCAAAGTCTCTCCCTGCAAGCTTTGATGCATCACTTCATCACTAATGAAGGTCTTTCTCAAACTCCTCCTGTTCACAACATCCAGCTTCCCTTGAAAGATCTGAACAAATGTCAATTGCTTCCTGTTCCAGTTCATCACTCAAGATGCCTGACAGCATCGGATTTTAATGAATGCCACCAGAGCGCCCAGTCCCCCTACCACCACCCTGTCCCCTTCTAGGCTCACAGCCACAGGAGCACCGCTTTGACGATGTGGATACAAGGGAGTCTGTCGGACAGATGTAATCACAAGCTACCCTCCATTTAACAACCCATTTAGCTGACGTGATGTCCTTTCGGCTAGGTGTTCGTGTACTTACCACTGTTCTTGACTGCCTGTAAAATTCTAAACCGGACTGAGCCATTTTTCTAAGCGTGTGCGGTGGTCATGTTCCTTGCGCAACCATCCAAGGTTTTTAAAAACGCTTCATTATCTATCTAAACCGAATTACATTTAATTCCGAGTCTGTGCTCTTCTGGGTGGCAAGAAATTCAAGCTTGGTCATGTTTGAGGACTCCCCTGTTTCTGGGGCTCCAAACACTTGCTGAGGTTTTCTGTAACATCCAGATGAGAAGGAGGAGGGGATAGACGGGTTTAGAGAGAAGCTCATGGCGGGGCGCCTCGGTGGCTCAATCCGTTGAGCATCCGATTGTTGATTTCAGCTCAGGCCGTGATCTCGCGGTTTGTGGGTTCAGGCCCACAAACGTCGGTCTCTGTGCTGACAGCTCAGAGCCTGCTCGGGATTCTCTCCCTCTCTCTCTCTCAAAATAAATAAATAAACTTTAAAAAGAGAGAGAGAGAAGTACATTGTGATTGTCTCTTAAATGTCCTCTATCTGAACTCAGGAGTTACCTTAATGATTCAAGGATGGGTGACCTCCTCCTGCTCATTGCCAAACGGGCATCTTTTGAGGTAATTCTTAGTGCTATTCAGAAACAGCTACATGGTGCGGGGACTCAGTGCAAAAAAGCAAACTCAGAGCCTCTTGTTCGAATTTATTCAGAATTTCAAGACGGTGAGAGCAGGGCTTTAAACCAAGTCCCTTCTGAGCACGGGCCTGTGCACGCACATCCACGGAGCCTAACCTGCTACCATATTCTTGATGTCAGAATCCTGGGTCACCCCAAGTCACCTTATAAGAGTTCCGGTGAGGCTGGCTCTCTAAGGAAATAGTTTCTTGTCAATTACAGGAGCCACAAAGCCCAAGTACTCTTGCCTCTGGACCGGCCCCCCACCCCACTCTTTAAACAGTGATCTGTTCTCCTCCTGGGACAGTCCAGCCCTTTGTCTTCTGGGACTTCAGGCCATAAAAACAAAGCCCCTCAAACCCCACCCTGGAGTTTAAGGTGGCTACACTTCCCCAGGATATTGCCGTACAAAGTGAGTTCTAACAGCAAAGGCATCACCAGGGAGCTTGGTTAGCAATGCAGAATCTTAGACCACGACCAGACCTCCTGCATCCAAATCAGCGTTTTGACAGGATCCGAAACCCTAGGACTCAAAGCATCGCTAATTCTCCTTGGGATAGAGGGCAAGGAGGGGAAAGATTAGTACTTCTTGTGTTTCCTTCTTCCACACCGAGAAAAACGTACAAACGCGTTGCCGTACCCGATGCATGGTAGCCAAGGAACTAGTTAACAACAGAATTGAGTCCCCGGTGTAGAGCCGGGAATTGCAAACTCAAATGCATCTAAGGGCCAGGAAGGTAACTGAAATGGGGGAGCCGGTTGTGGGTGAGGTGGTGGGGGGGGATGCTGGAATTGGGGCAGATTGGGGAGAATGTTCTCTGACATAGTCGTTGTGGTGGAGAAGCATGGATCCCCTGCCATGGATCTTCTCCCTCTTTTTTTTTTTTTTCTAAAGTTTATTTATTTATTTATTGAGAGAGAGAGAGAGAGAGAGAGAGAGAGAGAGAAAATCTCAAGCAGGCTCCACGCTGTCAGAGCCGAGCCCGATGTGGGGCTCGAACTCACGAACTGTGAGATCATGACCTGAGCTGAAGCCGGACGCTTAAAGGACTGAGCCACCCAGGCACCCCTATGCGTGACACTTTTTTTTTTCCAGAATTTCCATTGGATTGTTTTTTGTACATCCCAAATCTCAAATGAAATTCATTAAAAAAAAAAAAAACTACATTCTCCGTCTTATTTATGATCGCCATTTTAAACTTCCCCAGGTACTCCTATATCTTATCTATCTTTGGGCTTGCTTCTATGATCTGATTCTTTTCTTGTTCTTCTCCCGGCATGTCTTTTGACGGTTTTTTTTATTTAAGTTAGGTATTGTGAATAACGAATTTTGAGACCGACGATGATACGATGTTACTGTTTTCCCACAGAGGGAAAATAATGACGTGAATTCATTTTGGAAAGAATAAATATAAGATGGAAAGGAGAACATCTGGGTGGTAGTCCTGACACTCACTAGGAGCTATAAAAATTCACCCCCAGGGGCCTCTGTTAGCATTAAATGCTCTCTACTGTCTTGTTATGCGCGAGAGTTTACAATTCAATGATTTCCTACTGCTATAGTGATGTACGAAATCTTGTGGAAAGGAGAAGAATAAACAGTGTTTAAGTTTAATGATACCTTTCTGAGATGAGGAAACTCAAGCCCAAAACATCAGTTAACCTGCCTATGGTTGAAGAAATTACTTAGGACTTTCAAATCAGTTTCACTGTGGTACCTTTCGGTGTATCAATAAGCATATTTGTTTTAAGAAGCATATTTATTTTAAGAAGGTTTTAAAGACGGTTAATTCAATTTTTCAGTGAGCCTTTCGTGTTGGTATTCAATGAGTGCCTAGTAAATGCTATTTATTAATTTTGCAATAAAAATAGAGGCGTGGTATTTGACTTCAAGCAAACCCAAAAGCACCAACCATACTCAAATACCCCCAAAGTTCTGGTAACTCGAATTTTACTCATTGTAGCAAATTATCCACAACCTGTGGTCACATGAGCCTGTCCAGGTGCACACACTCACACACACACACACACACACACATTCTTTTCTTCCATTCACACTGTTTTACTTCTGCTTTCTTTGCTGAGACTGTCACAAACATCCAAATAGGTAGCCAGTATCCAGATGACCGTGTGAAGCAGCCCTTCTCCTGACACAGGCAAAAAATAAAATGCCGGTGCTACTCATAAGTGGTACCAAAATGTACTTTTTTATACGCCGTATTGTGTACAAGAAATGTAGGCTATTTCTCAGTTATGAACATTGGCCAAATGCAGAGGTAAAGCAATAAAATAAGGGACGCCTGGGTGGCTCAGTTGTTGGGGTTGGGCGTCCGACTTCGGCTCAGGTCATGATCTCCCAGTGTGTGGGTTTGAGCCCCGCGTCAGGCTCTGTGCTGACAGCTCGGAGCCTGAAGCCTGCTTCAGATTCTGTGTCTCCCTCTCTCTGCCCCTCCCCTGCTCACGCTCACTCTCTCTCTCTCTCTCCCTCCAAAAAATAAAGATTAAAACAAAATTTTTTTGAATAAAAAAATAAAACGCATGACCATAACGAAACGCCTTTACCTGGGTGTCTTGAAATTTTTACTTTGAAATGTCAAGCTTTTAGTCAACTATAGAGAATATATTTTGCAAACAATCATCTATTTGTTGTGAATTCACCGTTTTTAAATTTATTTCGTTTTTTATATTTCAGATCTAGTTGAAGCTTCTTAGGTAAATAGACCCTTTCCATTCTTCACCCTCTTTTCCCCAGAATTAACCAGTAGCCCACGTGCATATTTACATGCATATTTTAAATTATACTTTATCCATGTTCATAAACCATACATAGATTTATTTTGAATGTTTTCAAATTTATATAAGTATTACAGGGGCGCCTGGGTGGCTCAGTTGGTTAAGCGTCCGACTTCAGCTCAGGTCACGATCTCACGTCTGTGAGTTCGAGCCCCGCGTCGGGCTCTGGGCTGATGGCTCAGAGCCTGGAGCCTGCTTCTGATTCTGTGTCTCCCTCTCTCTCTGCCCCTCCTGCGTCCATGCTCTGTCTCTCCGTGTCTCAAAAATAAATAAACGTTAAAAAAATGTGTTTAAAAAGTATTACATTTTAAGTATTTCTCTACAATTTAGATGTTTATCCGAAATTTATATCTGGGGGATTTTTCCATGCCGTTAGAGGCAGCTTTAGTTCATCGTTATTACTGCTGTATTATATTTCATTGTACGCGTGTATGAATTTGTCCATTCTCCTACTGGTAGGCAATTAGGTTGATTTTAATTTTTCTCTTTTGGAAACACTGTCATCGGTCATTCTCATAAGCCTGTTCTTGGCTCCCCGGGTAAGGGGTCCTCTAGTGTATTTCCCTACAAGTAGAATTGTTGGATGCTGGATATTCTTATGTTCAATGTTATTAGATAACGTGACTTTTTTTTTAACGTTTATTTATTTTTCAGACAGAGAGAGGCACAGCATGAACAGGGGAGGGGCAGAGAGAGAGGGAGACACAGAATCGGAAACAGGCTCCAGGCTCTGAGCTGTCAGCACAGAGCCCGACGCGGGGCTCGAACTCACAGACCGCGAGATCGTGACCTGAGCTGAAGTCGGACGCTTAATCGACTGAGCCACCCAGGCGCCCCTGCGACTTTCTTTTCTCAGGTGATCTTACCAATTTATAACCCCGCACCCCCTGTTGTGGCAAAGAGGTCCCATTGCTTCCCATTCTAGCCTAATGTTTTTTTGTTGTCAAATTTGTTAAGTTTTGCTGATGTGATTGAGAGTAGAATGGTATCTGGAATTTTAAACTTGTCATTTCCCCGATCACTAGTGATATTGAACCTTTATTTAAATATGTTTCCAAACCATTCAAGTTTACTCTTCTGTGCACTGATGGCTCGTTGGGTCTTTTTTTTATCAGTTTATAAGTAAGTGTTCTTTAAATAGTTTCAAATATATTTACTATCTTCTGGTCAATGGCTTTTCTCTTCACCTCACCATGGTGACATTTCCTTAGAGAAGCTTTCATTTTTATAGTAACCAAAATTTAGTAATATTTTTTCTTTGTGTGATTTTGGGGTCTTCTGTAAAAACTCAATACGTAACTTGAGGAAAAGAAGATATTCTTTCATAGTTTCTCATAACATATTATGTATGTATTTGCCTTTCATGTTTAGGAATTTTTCTTTTTTCAGCGTTCTTGAGATATAATCGACAAATAAAATCATAAGATATGTAACGTAGACACCATGATGATTTGACGTATGTGCACACGGTGAAAGGATTTCCCTCAATGGGTTGATTAACCCATACATCTCCTCACTTATTGAGGAGTTTCATCCTTTTCAATGTTATCCCTGTGGATTTTGTGTGATACAGCGTCTCATTTCATTTTCCCACCCAGATTATATATATCTCATTCCATTACAGGCTAAAGTATCATTGTCCTACACTTTGCATTGCATTATTTTCATTTGGGGATGTGTCTGTTTCCGGGCTCTTTAGCGGATATCTTTATTTATTAGTGTGTTAACACGAGACAACTTTAACTGTATACCTTTATAAAATATCTGGATATTTGATAGAACAATGGCCTCTCCCGTGCCAATATTCATAGGATGTTCTTAGCTGTTTGCTATGCTATAGGAAGGTTGGGGTATACTTTTGAAGTTCCTTGAAAATATGAAGAAACCTTGCTTAGAATTGATTTCAATTCATAATTTAACATACGCAAAACCGGTATTATCTTACTAGAGTTTCCATACCACAGGATGGGCGGCTCAAAGAACAATTCTCGCGGTACTTTAGGCGTAATGTCTAAGATCGACGTGTTGGTAGGGTTTTGTGTCTTTTTTCTTTTTTTAAAATTTATTTATTACTTTTTGAGAGAGACAGAGTGGGAGAAGGGCGGAGAGGGAGGGAGAGAGAGAATCCCAGGCCGGCTTTGCACCTTCAGCACAGTCGGATGCAGGGCTCAAACTCATGAAACCCTGAGATCATGACCTGAAGTGAAACCAAGAGGTGGACGCTTAACCAACTGAGCTACCCAGGCACCCCAAGTTTTGCATCTTCTGATGTGATCACGCATACATACATTGTTGTGTTGAATTTGTTAATACTTCATTCCAAATATTTGCATCTATTTTCCTGAATGAGTTTGGCCTATAATTTGAGTGTCTCATTCTTCTTGTTTTGTTTTGATCTCAAGGTTTTAGCACACTTAAAAACAAATCCTAAAAAACAGCAAGTCTCTAGAGGATGTATATAAGATTGTTTAGTGTGACCCACTATAAACATATCTGGGACTGGTGCTTTGGGGGTTGGGATCTGTTATCTGTTATCAGACTATTCAGCTTTTGTATGTATGATTCATTTTTGTTAATGAATATGCTGCAAATATTTCATCCATTTTTCAAATTTATTGGCACACAGTTGTTCAGGGTGTTGACACTATTTTTGATTCATGCTGTATGGGTGGTTAGGTCCCACTTTCCCTTCCTAGTAGTATCTTTTTTTCCTTTTTCATTATCAGTTCCATCAGACTCGTGGCATTTTTATTAATCTTTCCATTCACTTTTGTTTATTCTGAATGGCAGGAAGGACCCCATCCTTCCAAAGGTTTGCATTTCCTTTTCATATTGAGACTTCTTGCTGCTAAGTGGCCTCCTAACTAGGGACACATTTGCCAGTCTCTCCTTTCCATGAAGCACATCTATGTGCTGGATCCTCACCAGTTGAACAGAGGGCTGTTCTCCCCGTCCTTTGCACTGGGTGACTGCAGAAGACTGTAAGACCATAAAGAAGGATGAGTTCTCAGGATGGAAGGACTCTGGGTCCCTGTCTGTGGCAGCCAGGGGAATGCACCTCTCAAACCCCTGATCGTGGGGAGATTGAGTGAGGACCCCAGCCACTGTGCTCTGAAAACCATCTCTGTCTTCAGGGCAATATCAACGATCACACATGCCATTCAAAGATAGCAACTGAGCTCCGCAGAGATGCTAAGATGGGCTCACTCCTGAGACAGCTGGGTCTCCTCCGACAGTTGCTTCGACTGGAAGACTCCCCATTGATCCTGGTGACACCTTCTTGATTTGCACTGCGTTCTAAGATTTGTCCTCCCCGGACCTTTTCTCCTTCCTTCTCTCCCATCTACAGGGGGCAGGCTTGCATCAGGGTCAGATGACTCTGCTGGCCTTTTCCAGCGCCTGCCACGTCTTTCCTTTCTCCTAAATCTCTAAAAAGTCTAATCCCACCTTGGCATCTGCTTTGCAGAGGACCCAAACTGACACAAGTGGCGACAGGCGTGGCGTGGGTAGTGAGCAGTAAGGTGGGGTTCAGGACTGGCAAAGAAGACAGCATCCACGACTCCTTGACACGTAGTTCAGTGGCAAAATATGATTCAAGCAGAGAAGCCATAGGAGGGGGGAAAATGCCCACAAAGGTAGCAGAGTGGCGGTTAAAGTTCTTGCTAAGTTGTGTTGACACTCTGCGGAAGCTAATGAAGGCTGTTACCACACCGTTGCGGTCTTAAGGGTGAGCACCAGAGAGGCTCCTTGGGGGCTTACAAAGAGCTTCTGAACTTCTGTCGCGGAGGAGGGGACATGGCTGAGCAGCAAACAGCACACTTAAGATCTGATAGGATTTCAGAGCTCCAGAGACTTCAAATGCTCAGTCGGGAAGGTCTGCATTGCTAAGTTAGGGCCACGGTTGAGGCAACTAGAGACCCTGACGTATGGAATGGGGGGCATCTTGATCGATGTCCCAGGGGATGTTGGTTCTGCACTGACACTTCAGAGTTCCCAGAGGTGGTCCCTCCCCAGCGTTGTTTAAAAGACACCGTGGAAGCCCTATTCCCCCTTGGCAGATGCCTTTTCTTCCTCCTGGCTGGTAAGCTGGTAACTAGTAAATCCCTACATAGACCGACAGGACTATTGGTGGGCCTGGTGAATAAGGGAGGTTAAAAGAGGAGGGAACAGCAGTAATTAGAGAACGTGTACCAGCAAAACCCAGAGGAATGTTTTAGAGGTTAGATTTTTGAGGGTGCTGACCACGGGAGCTAGAAAGTAAGACTTTCTCAGGACATGGAGTTGAACATTTTGGCAGGGACCCGGGGGGATGGCTTTCAAGGTCCTGAATAAAGCGATGCTCAGCCCTGAGAGGAGTAGGAAATCCTAAGAGGATGGTGAGGGACACGACCAGGGTGGGGGAAGTGGGCTTGCTGGGTGGATATGTTCTGAAAAGTCAGAAGATGTGCTAGAAGTTGATCTTTCATAGGAGGGTGGGAGGACCCGTGAGTCCGCAGGATTGTCAGGGACTTGCTGATAAGGACACCAGCATCACCAAGATCTGTGGTGGCCTGCTCGGAATGCCAGGCTGATGGCAGGAGAGGTGTTCACAGGTCTGGGCACGCTAATGTCCACAGGAATGGTGGCACCCCAAAAGTGACAGTATTAGGAGGTTGTACTCAGCCACCATAAGCTAAGGGCCACAGTTACTACAATGACAAGTAAATGTGGGGAAGCATTTTGAAATGAAATAGACAAGCAGGCAACATCCACCACCAAAAGGACAAGAGTTGGAGGAGTAGAAGAGTGAAAGTGGTTGTTCTAATAAAAAGTTATTTTGGGGGGTGGGGGGTTGGTGCCTGGGTGGCTCAGTTCATTCTGCACTTACGGCCTAGAGCCTGATTGAGATTCTCTCTTCCCTCTCTCTCTGCCCCTCCCCTGCTTGTGCTCTCTCTCTCTCTCTCTCTCAAAAATAAACTAAAACAAGTTATTTTTGTAATGTTATTTTAAAAAAATAAATTATAAAGGAGGACTAGGTTTTTGCAACGCCCACCCCCCCCCCCCCAAATTCTATCTGTCCTTGAAAGCTCAGTGCTTTCGACCCATGGCCTTGGGTAGGCCCTTTTTTAACACTCAGAGAACTACCCTAAACACTCTCATAGTCCTGAATAACCTATATGGAATTTTATCTTAAGATCACGACCTAGGCCTTCTACATAGATCTTAAGTGTCTCTTAGATATATCAGGGATTTCAAAGTCATCTACTCCAAATCTCACTGGTCAACAGAGCCACTGGGAGATCCTGCCAAACAGATGAGATCCTGAAATCTTATTCTCCACTATCCACCCCACTTACTGGACATGAGTTCCCCAAACTTCACAAGTGATCAAACCACGGAGGAATATGGCACCACAATGGATGCTGCAGTCATAGACACACGGACAGCGCTCCCAGCAGTGACAGAGGCTCGGACAGACTTCCTGTCTGAAGCCTGTCCTTGTCCTTAAGTTTATCAAGTGAAGGAGAAGTCATATGTCTCTATTTTGGAGACTAGTAAATAAAGTTTCACAGATGAATAATTTGTCTAAGGAGAGAAGACGGACCCCACCGTCAGGAAGAGGGTGTTTCAATGCAGTTATGTGGAACTTCATGAAAACAACATAGAGAGAGGGAACTCTATTTTGTCTTCGTAGGGAATCAGAGAGCTAAAGGAAAAGTGTCCACAAGAAGAAATGTTTGAGGAAACGAAGGCTCGTCCAATGTCATCCACGTATTATACGTTAGGACCCGAGATCTGGTCTTCTTTACCCAAAGCCTGATTGTGTTTTATGAAACAGGACAACTGCAGGACAGATGGTGGACCACAACAGATGACATCGCCTGAAGTTTGGCTGTAGTTTGAGACCTGCAGGCTTTGGGTGTGTTATGGGTTAAACTGGGTCCCCCAGAAAGATACGCTCAAGTCCTAATTCCCAGGACCTGTGAGTGTGACCTTATTTGGAAATAGGGTCTTTGGGGATGTAATCAAGTTACGAGGAGATAGTTGATGGGCCTTAACTTCCTCTTTGAGCGTCCTTAGGAGGGGAGAAAAGACACAGACACCGAGACGGGGACACAGATAACAGACACACGGCCACGTGAAGAAGACAGAGGCAGAGATCGGAGCTAAGCTACCACATCCCAAGGGTCCCCTGGGGATACTGGAACCTGAAGGGACTAAGGAAGCATTTTCCCTGAGAGCCTCTGGAGGAAACGTGATCCTACCAATACCTTGGTTTTGGACTTCTGGCCTCCAAAACTGTGCAGGAAAATATTTCCGTTGTTTGAAGCTACCCCGCCGTGGCATCTTGTTGTAAGGGAGATAAGAAAAATAAGACAGAACTTGAGGACAAAGGAGAAAAAAAAAAAGAAGTGTGCGAGTTTCCAATGCCTGGAGGCATTTCTGGGTCCTCCTTCCGTATAAAGGTGAGCCCATCCTTGGGCAGTCACCGTGCCTGTCCATCACGACAGGTCGTGTGTTGCTCACACACAGGCATGTTGAATGAGGCTGGATGGAGGCACTGTGTTTTGGGATTGTCCCAAGGGGGGGCCCAATGTAAATGAGGGTGAGGCACAGTCTAGGTGTAGCGGGCCCTGATGGAGGCTGAGTGGCAGGTGTATAAGACCCCTTGCCTGAATCAGTGTGGGACAGCAAGGTCAGAAAATCAGATTCCAGTGATAGATTCTTCGGAGGACACTCTCAGGGAGTGTGAGAGAGATTTTTAAACATCCACAAAAATGCGTCTGTTTCCGGAAAGTACCTTAGTAGTGAGAACTTCAGGGAATTTTCCAGGCCAGTGCGGCCTGTTCGCTCAGAATTACACACAAAGGTGCACTGAAAACTCTGGCTTAACGTCTGTACGCGCGCAGCGTTCAGCCAGGATGGCGTTTTGCACTTCTGTTCACAAATGAAGGGTGTGAAAACGTGAGAGAGACGAAGAGGCTTTGCACAAATCCTGGTGAGTGTGTGTGTTGGGGCGGCGGGGCCTGGGGGCGGGGTTGCTGGGATTCAAATGCAAGGCTTCTGACGTCGTGTAAAAGATGCTTTGTATACCTTACACCTGCTGGTATGGCAACAGGTCGGTGGGAAAGAAGAATTACGTCCTGCATCCTCGGGCCAAGTAATACCGACTCATTAACAGCCAATCAATCAATTTGAACAAATCAATCAGTCAGTGGCTTGAAGGCTTGAATAGGATGGGATCCATATATAGACAGACGGATAGATGATAGACAATAGATGGGGATACGTGTGTGGTGGGGGGTGTGGGTGTCGAGCAATACCCTCGGACGCTGTCTGACACAGCGTAGACTGTGAACAACGGAAGCCCCTGTGTTTCCCTTACAGCTTTACCTTTTTCCATAGAGTTTTACGTCTTTCCACGAAGGAAGACAGAATATAGACATCACGGTCCTCCGGTACAATGCGGATCCTTCCATGATGGGAAGGAAGCTAACCGAGCCTAGAAATCTGCAGTGAACATGACACGCAGGCAGAGTAAAGCAATAAATCATCAATCAGCCGGTGGATTCAGCCGCAAGTGTGTTTATCTACTCCCTTTTAAACAACTCTTTTAATGGCATCTCGCCGTTTCCCCCTTAGGAAATTATTCCATTGTATAATTGCCCTCGCTTCGAGTGAGATTTTCTTAATGTCCAATTTGAATGGCTGCTTTTTTTCCCGTCTCAAGTCATTGCTCTCTATTACGTTACTATTAGGCACCTTAAGTAGCTCCTCTCTCTTTTGAAAAGGATGAAATTGGCTTGTACGTTTCGTTTAGAAACGTGACCTCATTCTCGTAGATCAAAAAATGCAAAGCACCCGAAGAAGACAGGCGAGCTTCCTGTTTCTTGGAAAAATGGGTGACGCTCCTGCTGGTGAGTTTGTCTCCAGCTTAGAAACAATTCGTGGGGCTGATCCAATGAGTCAGGTGGCACCAGACGCGTGGTGTTTCTTCCGGGGTCCCTGTTACGGAAAGGTAAACACAACTCATTTCTTCACGGAAATGTGAACCCCACATGAGCGGAGATATTTTGCAGAAGAGGAGAACACAATTGCACAGAGGTGCTTACTGACTTCCTTGCTCAAGAACACGGGGGAATCAGCCGCAGACTCCGTGTGCAAAAGAGACAGAACCTCAAGAATTGGGGGGGGGGAGTTGCTCTCACAATCATGTTTTCTCGGGCCATTCATTTAAAAAATTTTTTTTACTGTTTATTTTTTGAAAGAGAGAGAGAGAGAGTGAGCGAGCATGAGTGGGGAGAGGCAAAGTCAGAGGGGGACACAGAATCCGAAGCGGGCTCCAGGCTCCGAGCTGTCAGCACAGAGCCCGACGCGGGGCTCGAACCCAAGAACCTCGAGATCGTGACCCGAGCCACCCAGGCATCCCTCGGGCCATGTTTGTTGGGGTGCCAGATGTTTAGCAAAACACAGGATTCAAATTTTGCACACACAAAATAGCTGCCTTATTTTGATTCTGAATTCCAGGACCTTTATATTTCTATGCCTCACCTTCTCCTCCCAGCCCCGCACGCCCCCACCCTCCAGACCCTGACGGAGTGAGGCCTTGAGCATTCTTAAACGCGACTCTCCTCCAACAGGATGCCACCCCGCCACGTGGGTCGGTCTGGGCCTGCGCGTCATCTGCACGTGCCCCCCCTCGGTTTGCTTCTTGATGGCCCATCGAATCCGGTTTCGGGGTTCACCCCTATTCAGAGTTACGTCTCCTCCTGTTTGCTCAATATCTGACCTCTCCTGACGCCCTCTATGCCAACGCTGACAGCAAAATGGAATAAGGCAGTAAAACAAAACCAATCGAATCGCGAACACAAACAGCAAAGCCTTCCCCGAGCTCCTGCAGCCAGGGAGTTGGTTAATATTGTCTGAGAGAATGCAGCCTCGTGTTCACCAGGGGCATCGGTTCCCTGTCAGGACAGCAATCAGGAAATGATTGTCTTCTACCGGAGAATGTCAGATGCCTGCCACTCCCACTGTGCCCGCAGCGCCGAAGAATCCAGAGAATCCAGCTTTGGCCGCTGGTGACACAGAACAGCCGCGAGCCCTTTTTTAGAGGAGACTGGAGGTTACGACGCCCCACCGAGAGCAGATGATAAAGGTTTGAACTTGAAACAAACACTGATGCTGAGAACCATGGGAAAATAATCTCCAGGCCCTAATGAGAACAACTTCCTTAGAAAAGAGGGTTTCGGGTAAAAGGTCACGGCAAGAAACACAGAGTGTTGGTTTTGTGTAGAAGTGTCATCCGTAAGGGTACAGGATTTTTGTTTTCCCCTGAGCTATAAAGGAAAAGTGTTCTCACCGTTTATTTATTTATTTATTTAAGTTTATTTATTTTGAGAGAGGTGTGTGTGTGTGTGTGTGTGCAAGCAGGGGAGAGGCAGAGAGAGAGAGAGAGAGAGGGAGAGACAGAATCTGAAACTGGCTCTGGGCAGTCAGTGTAGAGCCCAACACGGGGCTCTGTCTCACAAACCGTGAGATCATGACCTGAGCCAAAATCAGGAGTTGGATGTTTAACTGACGGAGCCACCAGGTGCCCCCTCACCATTTATTTAAAAAAAAAAAAATTTTTATATATATATATATAGTTTATTTATTTTTGCAGAGAGACAGTGTGAGCGGGGAGGGGCAGAGGGAGAGGGAGACACAGAGTCCGAAGCAGGCTCCAGGCTCCGAGCCGTCAGCACAGAGCCCGACGTGGGGCTCGGACGCGTGAACCGAGAGATCGTGACCTGAGCCGCAGTCGGACGCTCAACCGACTGAGCCGCCCGGGGCCTCCCTCACCATTTATTTACACAAGGGGAACAGGACGTTGATCTGCGATTTCACTGTGTGTTGGGTACGGGTACTGAATACTTGGTAGCCTTCCCACGTCGTCCCCTGTGTTCACTTGCCTTCCTTCACCCTGACGGGGGACGCTGACTGTGCCGTGTGATCGTAAGACACGGCGCTTAAATTCGCAAGTTCGCGTCCGAGAGGGAGGCATCAGACCTACACAGCTGGGAAGCCTGGCCGTCCGTGCGACAGAGCTGCTCGGGGCTAAGAGCCAGGACTCATGTCCGACTTAATCCCAACGAGGCGGATGGTAGCTGTAGTTCGACGACAAACCTCGACTCTCCTCGTGTTCATCTCCACTTTTGAAAGAAGAGCCTTTTCAGGTCTAGCCCGTCCTTTTTGAGGCCCGTGCTTCCTTAGGAACCATGGCTGGATCTTAGCATCTTTGATAAGATCTTCTCTATCTTTGACTCTGAAAGCCTCACGGGCCCCTGGGGACCTGTTAACTCTGCCTGGCTGTCAAGGTCCTGCCAATCAGGCCCACGGCACACCTGTAAGTCCTCCTCCCGTCCTCTTTTTCCATCTAGCTGCCTCCCACCCCAACCAGCCTGAATGAGAAAGGCCACACGTTTCTGTTCCTTTCTTTTTGGCATTTCTCTCCGCTGGGGTTGTGATGCACCCACATCATGTGTGTGTGCCCACATTCTGTCTAACCGGCGCAGCCCAGGTCAAAAGCCTCTTCAAACGTCAGCCAGAAGTCATCTGCTCCTTCTCAAAACTCCTGTATTTTATGTCTATTTATTTATTTTGAGAGAGAGAGGGAGGGAGGGAGAGAACACATGTGAGCAGGGGAGGGGCAGAGAGAGAGAGAGAGAGAGAGAGAGGGAGAGAGAGAATCCCAAGCAGGCTCCACGCTCAGCACGAGCCCGACCCAAGGTTGGAGCTCACGAACCTTGACCTGAGCCAGAATCAAGACTCTGGATGCTTTACCAACAAAGCCATCCAGGCAGCCCTAAAATCCCATTTTTTACGTGAGGGCTATATTTCTAGTCATTGATATGCTGGTATATAATTTAGTCTGAAAACCCTTAAACTTCCTCAAGGCAGGGCCTCCGTGGCCTGGCACAACATCTTGAAATCAGTAAGTACCTAATAAAAGCTGGTTGGATAAAAAAAAAAATGCATAAATCACTCTTGTTTTCTTCTACACTCAGAGGTGTGCAAGATCATTGGAGATAACTACATCTATACATCTATATGATCACTATAATTTTAGATATAAACGTAAATATAAATTCATTCAACATGAAGAATTCAAAAAAAAAAAAAAAACTAGCCCAGAAATATCGGCAACACGGCATTACCTTCCAGGCTCACACTTGTGGAGGAAAAAAATACACACTAGAGCAGTTACCAAAAGAAGTCATACTTGGAACTAGGGTTGGATATTACGTGTTGGTATATAATGTAGTTTCTATAGAGATAAAAGAACTGTGTTTGTATTCCTTTTTAGGGGTCTGTAATAAAATGTTTAATATATATGTTCCTGGGGCGCCTGGGTGGCTCCGTCGGTTAAGCGTCCGACTTCGGCTCAGGTCACGATCTTGCGGTTCGTGAGTTCGAGCCCTGCATCGGGCTCTGTGCTGATGGCTCGGAGCCTGGAGCCTGCTTGGGATTCTGTGTCTCCCCTTCTTTATGCCTTTCCCCCACTGGTGTTCTGTCTGTCTCTCTCTCTCAAAAATAAATAAACATTAAAAAAGTTTTTTTTAACATATGTTCCTCATAATACTATTCGTTTGACACAGTGTGTGAAAAGAAAGGCATTGTGTTCAACCAGGTGTGAGAAACCATGCAAAGTACCCGTCCTGCTTGGAAACTCATAATCTAAAGTGATATGGTAAGGATTCCAGAAACCAGACTCTTCCAAAGGATCGCTAGACCTTCATTAACCTTGCTTCCCAACTATTATTTTCCTTGGAACAGCCTTTTGCAGATAACAACTATTCGTAGCCCAAGGAAAGGGTCTCCCATGGAAAATATTTTAAGAAAACTACTGTTCTAGGGTATTACTTGGGAACAAAACCCAAACGATTTGCGTTGACTCTGCCCTTAGGGCAAGGTATTTGCAATGCTTTCTTTTTGGTCTGTAAGTGATCAAGTCACCTGTAAGGACGGTGACAGGGTACGGGAGAGGGGTGGGCCTCACCTCTGTGACCGGTGCGTACCTGTCAGCCCAGAATACAGGCGACAGGAGGGTGGGGGCTGAAAACATCCCACCACACTCTTGCTGCTGGCAAACGTCGACGCGGAGTCCGAAAGCGCCTTTGTTAGGTCTCAGAGCCATTTCTTCTGCGATGTTCTTCCTTCCGCGATTGTATCTGCTTCCTACTTCAAATCTCTCTTCTAAAACTGCTCCGGCTCATGTGGACCCCACTTATTTTCATGATGATGATTTATAACTTTATTTGAAATCCTCCAACCGTACTCCTAAGTAATTGTATAATTCTACTTCCATAATGTTCTAGAACACACTCTCCTTTCCCACCCCACATCCTGTGAAACTATATTAAAACAATAAAATAATTATGGCTGAAATTCATTGGCATCCTAGTGAACATTTAGTGCCAACTATCGCAGAATAACTAAGTGTATGATAAAACTTACAAGAATAAGTCTAAGTGCTTTAAATTTATTTGTCCTCATTTGGAATGGTGCCATGTAATTAGGATATAATCAAGTATGCAGTAAAAGTTTGCTGAATAAATGAATGCATAAGTCACTCTTCTTATGAACACCCACGTAGAGGATCATTAGGGACAAATGTATCTATTTATCTATCTCGTTACATATATATACAAATATATATATATATATACACACAAATATATATATATATATATACAGAAATATATCTATATATAAATATATAACCATGTCTCTCTACATAAGCTTATGAGCTGCATAATGTATCATTACGAAATGCAATTGTGATAAAATTATTAACCAACATGAAAAACAATGTTCTGGTGATAAATTCTAGAAACGCTTCCCTGATGAAAACCAGGTCCAGTAACGTAGTATAAAAGACAGTTAAGCATAACATAAGATTCGGAATAATGTAATGCTGGGCGTCTATATTTAGGATTCATCAATTCTTTAGCGAAGAAGGCTCGGCCTGAAACAGTATACAAAGGGCTTTATGCAGGAAAAGTCAAATGTCTAAGTAGGAAGGAGTGTGGCATGTTTGGGGGGAGGGCAGCCCAAGAGAGAGAAGGCCTGTCTTTACCACAAGCATGATGGTGGTTTCAAATCCACGGGAAAGAAGGCTCGGTCATGCTAGGAATCATTAAAGAAAAGATGAAAATGTCTCAGATTTCCATGAAAAGAAGATAAACCTTGAGACTCGTATTTGGATACTTGATCTGGTATCACCTCCAAGATGAGAAAGCTAAATGGAGACTGTATTTCTAAAGGGAATCTCTGTTGGTCAGGCCCCTCCTTCCATTAGGGGAAGGTATTAATTGGGCAAACGCATCGCTCCCTCTCAGACCAGCGGTTGGTTTAATAGCGACTCAGCCTATTGGTTTAATGACTCAATAAAAAAAATGCAACATCCTCTTTTTATAATGTTTTTCACGTGTAATGCTTCTTTACAACGAAGAGATCCAGGAGACTGAGATTTGGGTAAATGGGACACACGTCGCAGGGAATGAAGCTAGTGACAGTGTGTGTAGAAGCCCCCTTTTGAAGGGAAAAAGAAAATGATACTATAACATTAAGAAATGGTAATCCTTGTGGCACCTGTGTGGCTCTCGTGGTTGGGCATCTGACTCTTGATTTCAGCTCAGGCCATGATCTCACGGTTTACGGGCTCCAAGCTGTCAGCGTGGGATTCTCTCTCTCCCTCTCTCTCTGCCCCTCCCTCTCGCTCTCGCGCGCTCTCTCTCAACTAAATAACTAAAAAAAAACTTAAAAAAAAAATTCTAGGTAGGCTTTTTTGGTAATTTTTTTATATTTTAGTTAACGAGTGCACTATGGGTTTCAGGAGTAGAATTCAATGATTCATCACCCACATACAACACCCAGTGCTCATCACAAGTGCCCTCCTTAGTACCCATCATCCGTCTAGCCCATCTCCCTCCCACCTCCCTCCATCACCCCCCCAGTTTGTTCTCTATCATTCAGAATCTCTTGTGGTTTGTTTCCCTCCACTTTCCCAGGTAGAGTTTTTAACTAGTAGCTTAACTCTACCTCCAACTCATCAACATGAAAATGGAAAGATCTAATGTAGAGCAGGTGATAATAGGAAAAACAGGGGGGATTATCCAGGTATGCTTTCCATACCCCTCTCATTGGCAATACTGTTTTTTAGGCAGAGAGTATAAAAGAGATAACTATTAATCATTGTACTGTGATAGCAAAGTGAAAGCTGTGAGGTGATATGCCTCCAATAAAGACGTCCCAGAAGGGCCAACGCTGATATCCGATGTTATTATTTTTCAAAGGTTGTCATAAATCAATCTTACCCGCAGAATCTACAGGGGATTAAATACACATTTTAGGATTAGATAGAAACAGGCTTCTTCTAAATGTTTTTCCCCCCGAATATTCTAAGTCTTTGTGACTAAAGTCTTGTTCTGTTTTACCTTCTTTTCAATTACTAGGATAAGCATTAGCACCTTTTGCATTTTTGACTTGCCCTCAAAACTAATGGCACTTTTCACTGTATGACCCAATGTAACTGATAGAATCAGACCATGCCTCTTCTGATTTCCCTCTAAAGAAAGAAATCTTGCTTTCCAGGTAGCATGTGGAACTCAAAGAAAATGGAACGGGGTTTGGTGTGGCGTATCCCTAAAATTAAAATCAAGGTATATGTTTCAAAAATGTGAAATGTCACTGAATGGACGAGGTGGAAGCCATCTTATTCCCAGGACCCCTGTCGTATCAGGACAAGAAACTGCAATTGGTTAGGTGTTTGCCTACCACGTCTCCCAACGTGATGCCGATTCATTCACAAATACCCGGAACACCTTTACCCTGCATGGTGCATGCAACAGTGTTCCAAGGGGACAACGGTGACACATAAGCGAACACATATTGGAACAGAGAGTGAACCAAACTGGTGGTAAAAACATGACCTTCCTCCATAAGGTCAAATAGTTTTATTTTGATTAAACACTACAATACAGTATATATCCATTAAAAAAAAAAGAAAAGAAAACTCTATAGCGTATATAAATTATTCCTTCCATTCATCAATTCTTCTCTTTCCCGTTACAGCTTTGGTACGATGTGATTTCGGTATATGATCTTTCAATACTTTTAGCATCACAAACTCAACACAAAGTACAAAACTAATAATCCAAATGAGGGATATTATCATCTACACAGTGGTGTTCAGTGGTAGGAGAAAATCTTACCTTGATGAAATCATGTCACTAGCTAAGCTACAAAGGCGTACCTAGCAGACATGACAGAAATATGCACCATTGACCAGCTAATGTGTGTATCAGTCTTTGTGTGTGTGTGTGTGTGTGTGTGTGTGTGTGTGTGTGTGTTTACAGAATACCAGCAGCGATCGTTTGGGTGTTGAGTGAATACGTTAAGTCCTCAGCCAGTGTCCCACCTTTGCTCATCTTGCCTCAGCGGCCACGAGCGATCTGGAGACACGTACCGCAGCCACAGTGCTCAGAATTTGACCTGCCACCCGGTGTGGCTCACACTTGCACAGTTTGTCCTGCAGCTAGCCGACATCACGGGGACAGTGCTGGAGGGGCAGTGTGGACCGATCAGCCTCAGGTTGTTCTGAGGGGTCGGCGGTGTGACGTTACAGTAGACAGGCATTCCGGTGGCCTGGAGAGACCCTTGACCTGCCTGGTCAGGTAGCAAGATTGGCTGTTGGTATGACTGCTGGGGAAGTCCTTGAGAGCCCTGGGTCATTGGCACCTGGAGGAAGACACAAGAGAGAGCCCTTCGTGAAGAGGTTGTGCCTGCGGGTCCGGTAAGCCACTGTGGTGTCACAAAACATACTCAAGCATTTGGGTGAGACCTAACTGGTCACCTATCCCGGATGGACCTCTAGTCAGCTGTTTTACATGGGGCAAGTCACTTAGCGTCTCCAGTTCCCTGGACCATGGGCATCATGACACCTGCTCACAGGGCCCCTGAAAACCTTGCGGGGATGATGTACCGTGCGGGGACCCTCCCGGGACTACGGTTTGGATCTCCTGCTCTGGATTTCGCTCAGTGGGGAAAGCCGCATTCCCATTCTGGTTTTATGCAGACAAAGTGGCCTGGAATCATCTACAGCAACAGAGACCTACCTCACTCTCAGCCTGCAGCTTTAGAGAGCCATGGAGCTGGAGGGAGAAACTGATGCAATGTGAATAAGGATTGTCAGCTAGGAGGGCCGAGGACAGACTTTTTATTTTGCTTTGGCTTGCTTGTTTGTTCGTTTTAGGGCCAGACGTGGCTGGCGCGGCTAAATTTAATGATCGGAGCCTTTCAATAACCCTTCAGAGTATTTTGGGACGTCAGTCCCAAAAGGGTGTGTGACATTTTTTAAATACCCGGGATGGGTTTAGTCAAGAAAATGCAGTTGGTAGGCCCTCTACATGCCCTTTGAATAAATCTGAGCTGCCGTGTCTCCTTTAAATTAAAACTGTCGTGACATGAAATTTTGGAGGCTGTGTACTAAAAATGCATGGAAGCTTGTCATGAAGGCTTTTTCCCAATAGGCAAAATCTCAATGGACTATCCAAAGGTCTTCGTGAATATCGCTTTAGACTACAGCATCTTCTTCCGCGAACAGAAGTTTATAGAGTTTAAATACCTTTTTAGCAGGACATTCAGAAGCCACAGTAGTAAGAGAAGCATGCGTGTCCCGTTTTCTGCTCTTCTGCTAATCTTAATTCAAAGTCAACCATCGACAGGAGCTGGGCACGGCACCCCCCACCCTGCCGACCATCCATTACGGGGCGGACTCACGGCCTCTACTTTGGCAAGAGCTACTTTATAAACCACGAGTTTCCAAGCTGCTGATGTGCACCTGATAAGAAGACATTGTTGGGTAGGAGACCATCACGCCTTGCACCGGATTCCCCGGTTGGCTGCTCATCACGTTCTGACTCTGGGAAGGCTGCTGCACGCCTATGAGGCCTTGGAACTGTTGACCAGACAGGACTGGCTGGTAACCTGCCAAGAAAAACCACCTTTTGAACAGGCTGTGCCAGCAAGAACACAAATGAGATTTCATGGGGGTAAAAGCACTTGTTCACAAAACCTTCAGACATCCCAGTCTCCCCATCAGCGGGGTGTTGTCTAAATACTTCTTTCCTAGGAATGCGTCTTGTTGCTCCAAGAGGAGACAAGAGTACGATGCCAAAAAAATTCACTGATATTTACATCTTCGGGCAGAATGGTCCGGCGAACACGACGTGACAATGGTCAATTTTTTTTACGGCACAAAGACAGGAACCTCTACTGGTATCACTGGACCTCTGATATCTGTGGTTTGCTTTGTTTCAATGATATTCGGAGTATTCGTAAATTATCAAGTGGTCTTTTTTTCTAATTAAATTGACTCATTCTCTTACTATCTCACCTTTCAGCACAAACTCATTTCACCCAGTGATCATCAAACTGCCTGTTAAATTTTCATTTTCCATGCCCTAGTGAACAAAATGATTCACTACTCTGACTAATTCAACGTCCACTGCCATAGACAAAAGGCAGCAACTGGAGAAAGATACGGCATGCTTTTTATTCTGTTTCAACGCCGGCTCCCCAGAGAATATTCTGGTAAAGCACTCCAGTAAGTGACCATGTACGTTAATAATACGGAATACAGCACTTAAAAAAAAATGTCTCTGTTGTGTCCTTGTGAGTGGGTCAGTTGCTTGGGTTTCTTTTCTTTTTGAAGTGTATCACAATTTAAATCTTGTCATCATTTTAATCCCCACCACAAGTGGTTTCAAATGCATTCTCTTTCTTTTTTGAAGCTTTTATTTATTTATTTTGAGAGAGCGAGAGCAGGGGAGAGGCAGAGAGAGAGAGAGAGGGAGAGAGAGGATCCCAAGCAGGCTCCATACTCTCAGCGCAGAGCCCGACGTGGGGCTCGAAGTCACGAACCGTGAGATCGTGACCTGAGCCGAGAGCAAGGGTGGGCTGCTTAACCGACTGAGCCACCCAGGCGCCCCTAAATTGCATTCTCAAAGGAAGGGAACGGTTCTTATATAATTCCTGGGAAGAAGGTTATGATTTAGGGCAAAATGATGTGGTGATAGAAAAATAAAACAGATTCACTTCATGACGTAAAGTAAGGTCTTTCCGGAGCTTCTACTACAAACCATACTGACTACTCTAGAGAAAGTCCATCTGCTGCCTTAACACAATTCTCTGAGAGAAAAATCTTTAAGATCTTAGATTGTTTTAAAACACAAACACTAAGCCATGTTTTACAACCAGATTTTAAGAATCGAAACAATCGGGGCGCCTGGGTGGCGCAGTCGGTTAAGCGTCCGACTTCAGCCAGGTCACGATCTCGCACTCCATGAGTTCGAGCCCCACATCAGGCTCTGGGCTGATGGCTCGGAGCCTGTTTCTGATTCTGTGTCTCCCTCTCTCTCTGCCCCTCCCCCGTTCATGCTCTGTCTCTCTCTGTCCCAAAAATAAATAAACGTTGAAAAAAAAAAATTAAAAAAAAAAAAAAAGAATCGAAACAATCAATATGCGTTGTTAATAAACAACCTGCATTTCGAGCGCATGTGAGAGTTTTAACTTTATATGGAGGACAGGTAAAATTACATTATAGTCTTTGCAGGGGGCAACATCTTGCTCTCCTTTGGCCTACATATAATTGCCTTCACTCATCACAGAAATATTGTGGACACAATGGCTTGTGAGTAGTCCCTGAGTTGGGAGATCAGCTCCATTGGTCACACAAGCTGTCTTCAGTCTGGAACACCTGAGAACATGTCTGGGGAAAAGCCAAGCTGGGAGGCCTGCCCTGTGCTGGCCGCTGAGGGGGCCAAGTGTGGACTTTCGAAAACCACCCTTCGATCTTCCTGTGTCCCATTGTTTTACCTTCACATTTGTCACCCTACTTCAGCTTCAAAGTGGTTTGAACCGGCTATTTTAAGTTTTTGTAAGGACATCACATATTAAGAATGTAATTAAGAGTCACGACCATCTTCCCTCCGACTACTTTGTGCCCACAGTCAAAGCCTTCCCTGGACGTGCTCTGCAGGCCTACATAAGACTAAGAACATCGGCTCGCGGGCTGCGTTCCTAGAAGGTTTACAGGTTATACAAAAAAGGAAACCCCAGCAGACTCGGGAACAAGAAATCGGGACACAGGCCATGTGACGGCCCTCACTATCTCCCAGAATGCCTCATCTGCAGAGGCACTTGGGAGAAATTTATTTTAAAACTGCAGACATACCTTGTTTCTCGGGGCTTTGCTTTAACACCCTTCACAGATACCGTATTTTCTACAGATCGAAGGTTTGCGGCAACCTTCAGATGAGTCTGTTGGTGCCATTTCCACAACAGCGTTCGCTCCCTTTCGTCTGTGTGCTACAGTTTGGGGTTTCTCACAGCATTTCAAAGTTTTTCATTATTATGTTTGTCATGGTGGTCTGTGATCAGCGACCAGTGACTGCAACTTGCGGAAACCTCAGATGATGGCCGGCCCATTTCAGCAGGAAGTATGTTTTAATTAAGGTACGCACGTTGCGTTTTTAGACTTAAGGCTATGCTACACTTACTAGACTACAGTACAATGTAAACATGAGTCTTACATGCACTGGGAAGGCAAAAAAACTTCGTTTGACTCGCTTTATTACAATAGTCACTTGGTTGCGGTGGTCTGGACCCGAACCCGTCACACCTCTGGGGAATGCCTCTCCTTGCCAACAGTCGTGGTCTATTATTTCCCTTGCCTAGACAGTCCACTCTAATGCGTATATCCATTGGCCCTGCAAAATTCTCTTACTCTTTTACCATCTTATTATGACACTCTTCCTGCCCGTATCCAACTCGTGCTAGCAAGAATTGTCTTACATGTAGGAAAACAACCTGATACGAATGTAGACAAATGATTACCCGCCGTATTCCTCCCCATTGAATTCCACAGCAAAGATAAGACACTGTGAATACATTTTATAGTCCATGTGATGGTAAATATAATAGAGCCTTATTTCTGGCTGAAGATTCAAAGCACAGGTTGAAAAGGTGAGGGATGTCTTTGAACATTCTGACTTCTATCTGGGCACATGGTGAAAGCCCCGTTGGGTCTTTTTGGTTCTTTTTGCGGAACATACCTAGCTAGGATGGGAACAAAAGAGGGGAGGAATGGAATGGGGGGTGGGGAGGAGGGGTGCGGTGGCCTTGCTTCAAAAGATTATTTATGTAGTCGTTTACTGAATCCTTCCGTTCTCTCAGAGTCCTCTACACAACGTTCAAAAATAAACTGACGTAACCTATGAGAGATTCATTTATTGCACCAGCTCTAAACCAAAATTGGGATGAAGGGAAATAAGTCTTTTTTTTTTTTTTTTAAGTTTATTTACTTTTTTTGAGAGAGACCAAGAGAGCCGGGAAGGGGCAGAGACAGAAGGGGAGAGAGAGAATCCCAAGCAGGCTCTGCACTGTCAGCTTGGAGCCCGACATGGGGCTCAAACTCACAAACCGTGAGCTCGTGACCTGAGCCGAAACCAAGAGTCAGATGCTTAACCGACTGAGCCACCCAGGTGCCCCAGTTTTATAACAGAGCCGTTTAGACATACAGAAGCAGACTGTCTTGATAGGAAAAGGAAGTGCATTTCAAATAACATTCAAGGAGAGAAAAACCTGCCGGGGGGCTGTGTGGCCCCATCCCCGTACGGGCCCAGACCTGGGGGTGCGATGCATCTCTGCCCAGAGCACTGATGCGGTGCACGACGGTGACGCCCTCCCCCGGCGAGACTTGCGGATGTAAATACTCAGTCGTGCAGAGAGCAAGGAGCCACCAGCTCTGCACTGGGGTCCCGCGGTAAACACACTTAAGGCACATAAAGATTTATGGGGGAAGCGGATAATGCTCTGCAGTTTCAAGATGAAAACTTAAGTGAGGTAAAGCCCAATTTATATTCATGAATCCCATCCATTTCTCAATAGGCTCCCCAGGCAACAGATCTGCATCTAGAATGGTTTAATTGCAGCTGCCCATTTCTTTAAACGACGTTACAGACGGTAGGTAGCAGGATGGTCCCTAAGACAGGAGGCTTTTTGGAATGTGAATCCGAGCCCTGGTCCAGAAATAGACGGACAGAAATGTGAGACCGCTGACCTAAGAACGAACTAAGCGTCTGCCCAGGACACAACCCACCCAAAGGCCGAGACGGCAGAGCTGGAGGCAACCTGCTGATCTCGTCTATTCAAATGAGAAATGTGTTCCAGTTTGTCAATTCTTGGCTGTGAAATGATCACTTTTTCATATTTATTGAGGATTAGCGAGATATAATACATCTTACAAAACAGAAACAGCAACAGTGGCTGCCCTGTAGGCTTGCTATGGAAATCATAAAGACATTAGCTATTTTTATTTCTTTTTCAGCCAAGATTCATTCAATTTCCAAGTCCCGTGTATCATTTGTTTTCTGAAGGTAAAAAGGTTAGGAATGGACAAGTGCCTCCTAGCAAATAAAAAAAAAAAAAAAAAAGCACTCTGCTGGGATTGAGGGGTTGTAAGATTTAAAATGTCTGGATCTGATCAGTCTGAAAATGTACTAGTGTTCTTAGTGAAATACAACAGTTATTGAATACTCTTGGTAGTTGCAGGAGACTTCATTAATATTCTGCCAAGGCAATGCGTTTCTCCCGATGCACCACAATTAGGAAAAATCAGAATGTAAATTGATGAGGGGCTATGAATTGGCAAGATTGTGATGGACCTATTTTAACTAGTATTTGAATACTCTGTTACAGATCCAACATTTTGAAACTGAAGGCCACGTCAAAGTAGCAACCTGTATTTTCAGGGTACCGTCGCCTCAGCTGTTGTTGGGTTCCAGATGTGAAGACGGGGAAAGGAGTAGTTAAGAGGGCAAGTGTGTATAGAACAAAGAGAAGCTACCACCTCCCCTAACCCACTCAAGCACTGTCATTTACACGTTGTGTTTATTAAGTAAAATATTCTTAATGTGGCGGACTGTCTTCAAATATGAAAATTAGTAATTTTTCATATAATAATTACTTATCTTGGAATGATAAGATGTCAATATTTTTCTAAGTTCCTAGGGAACACATGAGCTCTCTCTGAATTCAAATCCTGCTCTTTGTAAATGGCTATGAAATAGAATTACAGTAGGTCAGCTGTGGCAGGGCTGGTGAAGGAAAAATGCTGATTCAGAACTGGCTTCTCCCTCTGCTGAATTTTTATAGTTTGTGCCTTGGGCCATTTTCCAGTATCTTCCCAGTTCTGGTTCTTGGTTTCAATTCCTTTACACTTTCATCTTTTTCGAAGATTTTCCATTACAAATGAGCTAACTAGCTATGTATGTTGATCACTCAGTCTCATCCAAACAGTGAATTAAATGCTTTTACCTTGTGTCATGACAATCCTGGGAGGCGGTCACTGTTATTAAATTGCTTTTACAAAAGAGAAAACTGACTTACAGGGGTGTAGGGATTGTTCAAGGACACAAAGCTACGAGGAGGGAAGCCTCAAATTTTAGTCGTGGTTTTCTGACACCAGCACCCTTGCTGATATTCCCTAAATTGTAGTACTATTTATTATACATTATTCTAGTTCTCATACCCTAACAATTCCTTTAGTGTGTCAGGTATGTAATGACCATTTATTGCATTAATTGTTTCTCAGTAATTAAAACAATTAAGAGGACAAGACTTATGATTCACAGTTTGGTGAAGATGATCTTGTTAGTATCAAAGAAAGGAAATCAAAGGCAAAGCATAACTTCCCAGTCCAGACAAACTCATACCACTCAGTAACAGTTTTAAAGTCTTGTTACTCAGATTAGGGGACACCAGACAGGCAGTTGGGTTGGAGTAGGATCGGGCTAAGTCAAACAGACTCCAATCCCTTCACGTCACTAGTTTCTAATAAGCTGATACTGTAGTTTTCAATTACTAGGACCATTTTGAATAATGGCACTCTTCACACTCTTTGAAGACTCTGGACTTCAAAGACTCTATATTTACTCTGGACTGTTTTGTCAAAATGATCTTAAAATATCAGACATAAAAGTAACTTATGTCTGTATTAAATGTAAGAATGATCGCTTGACTGTTCTAGGCAACTGGCTGCCTCTAGGAAAGTCGCTTGGCCTTTGGAAACAAAACTAGGATTAATAGTTTTAAAAGACAAAAACAGGCAAGAGAAAAGAGGTACACAGAGACCCTGCATCTGATCTAGAATGGCAGATGAAGGCCCGGAGGACTCAAGATTCCCCAGGCCGCTTAGAGACGGCTGTACTTTCAGAGTTTATAGATTGCTATCATTATCCTTTCTAATTCTGCCAATACTGTGGCTTTCGCCCAAGTTTTACTTGTTACTAGGGTACTGTCTCTATGACGGGTGTCCTTTTCGGCCTCATCTATCTCTATAGCATCTCGGTGCTCAAGGTAGCCTTGGATAGAGAGACTGGATATACAACATGATATCATGATATCTCTATGGTTTTCTGAAAGAGGAACCACTGTCTTAGGCTTTAGGGAGGTAGATTTGGGGTAATGGATACCCCTTGTCTGTCACCCCACCCTCATGTAAGGTGAATAAAGGCCTCAATATCTTACTTCAGGCCTCCCAGAACCAGGGGGCCCTCAGAAACCAGGGAAGACACCTGACTCTGGCCTTTGCAGATGATGGCCTGTTCCAACACAAATCCCAGGTGTGACAAGGTAGGCCAACTGGGCTCAACCCTGACAAGGTGTTAATCTTTTGACGCACTGGCCTCTAGGCCAAACTCCCAATAATCTATGTTACCGAAACCCTAAGTAGGACTTTTAAAACAGAGGAGCAGTATACTGGGGTGCCTGGGTGGTTGAGTCAGTTGAGCATCTGCCTCTCGATCTCACAGTTCATGAGATCGAGCCCTACATCGGGCTCCACGCAGACAGCAATAGTCAGATACTGCTCTGTTCTTACAGATGAGGTACGATACCACAAACCGGTCCTAACTTCAAAAGGAGGAGTGCACCAAATTGCTTTTTTGGTTTTTTTCCGGTTAAAGCCCGTCGCGTTTACTTTCATCTCTGTGTAAACATCTGCCTCCACCTCATTTATGCGCCGTTTCCGCACCCTTCCTCGTCTTCTCCTCTCCATTCGTCAGCCTGTGCCTGTAGTTTCACAGGGACACGACCCAGAATGACCGACAGGGACTCTGCGCGGGCACGGAGGTGATGCGGCCCACGTCCCCGCAAGGACCGGTCCGTCCTGATGACTTTGAGGAAGGTTGCACCAGGTTCTAAGCGGGACCGGGCTTCCTGAAGCTGTAGCTTTCCTTCACACGTGTGCGTTTGCTCATTAGCTTTCATACTGCACAGAGCGTCCTTCTTAAAAGCCTCTTCCCTGTCCCCTGAGAACATCCACGCATGGGTCACTTTCTGATGGCAGTACACATCAGACGAACCAGCCTATTACTGCCAGCTCGGGGGTCTCTTTGCTACAATTATACCATACTGATCCACGTTATCGCAACTACAAAGCTGGTTTTCTCTCTCTCTCTCTCTCTCTCTCTCTCTCTCTCTCTCTCTTTAAATCAGGGCAAACATGAGAGACCTTGTTGAATGACTACAGGAATGCATCATGCATAGACTTTCAATGAACGCCTCCGAGAGAAGCTGCACCGAGTTCCGTTTTAAATGGAAGAGGCTGTCATATTATTGAAGCAATTCTCTGAATTTTCCCGGCCCCGAGTGCCGTGCTGACAGCCGGAGAGCTTCGACGACCCAGAGGGAGACAACCCAAGCTGCATAAAAGACCCGCAAACGTTTTGCTTTCTTCACGAGGCTGCTGTAAGGCTTAGAAGATAACGGTGGCATCCCCGCATCCCTACACCCTGCCAGAGTTAACCGCGGGCATCATACAGCCAGGCTGGGTGACGGCCAACTGCTGCTGAGGCCCCGTGAGGACCCCTCTTCTCAGGCGAGGCTTGGGGCAAAGTCAAGGTCGGAAATGGCTCTAATCACGGTCCCCATAATATCACCCCCCCCCCCCCCCCGTGGACATCTTCACTGATGATTTGCTGCCGATCGGCCGGTTCACACAGGATAATCGCGAGGTCAGATGTCACGGGGTTAACATCACTGTGATCAAGTGACCGTCCCTGTCACAGGGCTCCAGGGTCCAAGTTGGCCCCGGCGGACCATTTTGAAAATAAGTGCTGTGGACACAGACTCAATCTGTAGAAATCTATCCATCACTACAAGTAGAAAAACCAGTTCACAGGCAACTAATGGTGAATCAAAAGCGCCCCCTTTATAGAATGAGGCATTCCAGGGGCGCCTGGGTGGCTCAGTCGGTTGGGCATCCGACTTCGGCTCAGGTCACGATCTCCCGGTTTGTGAGTTCGAGCCCCGCGTCGGGATCTGCGCTGACAGCTCGGAGCCCGGAGCCCGCTTCGGATTCTGTGTCTCCCCCTCTCTCTGCCCCTCCCCCGCTCACGCTCTGTCTCTGTCTCAAAAATAAATAAACATTAAAAAAAATTAACAAAAAAAGAGAAAGCATCCTACGTTATTTTTCCCAAGCAGCCAAAAAACAATGATCTTCTTTTCTTCCGCTCCAGACTGGCAAGGGTTCTTACGCAAACCTTACTTCCGTGGTAGATTTAACAGTATTACTGTTCTAGTAGTAGAGTCTTCTCGGAGGCAACAGCACTGATCTAGGGCAGGGTCAACGAGGACCTGAACTAAAGCAGGGGAGGCAGGAATCGAGAGAAGGGACATCTACTGAGAGAAATGTACGATGTGGCTTGTGAGAAACTGGCATCTCGTGGTTTCTGTGGTATCACACGCTCGACAGAAGGGGGCTGTACCACCATCGGGAAGACCAGTCACCCGCGGGAAAACGGACTCTCTGAAAAACGAAAGCCCTGGTTTGTAGTGCTTGCCCATCTCCCTGGTGTCAACATTCCCACCAGGGCCCGTCTCACGAGACACACGTCTTAACAACGCGTTGGCAAGATTCTGATTGGTTTTTTTTATCCTTCCTTTTCAAATCTTATTTACTACTGTCTTCGACATTGGCATAAGAATGATTATGAGAGCCGTTCACAGGGCTCTCAGGCAGGTGGTGGAGCCCCGCCGTGAACAGAAACTTGCAGGATACCAGGATGGCCCTAGGGTGGAAGCAGGTCTGACTCCAGGATCAATGAGCGGGAGATGAACTCGTGGTGTGAGTGGGGGGGAAATGGGGAGCATGTGGGAGGCTCCCAGGAGATCATTTTGAACCGAGTATTAGAAGATGAGTAGGTATTTGCTAATGGAGTGGGATGAAGGGGGGAATAATCATGATAAAGGAAGTAAAACACATGGGACACCTGGGTGGCTTAGTCGGTTGAGCGTAGGACTTCGGTTCGGGTCATGATCTCACGGTTCCCGAGTCTGAGGTCCGCCTTGGGCTCTGGGCTGACAGCTGGGAGCCTGGAACCTGCTTCAGATTCCGTGTCTGCCTCTCTCTCTGCCCCTCCCCCGTTTGCACTGTCTTTCTCTCTCAAAAATAAATAAAACGTACAGAGCAACATGGGAAAAGCCAAGAGATGCGGGACGTACGTTTAAGGACAGTACGTATTTCGAGGCAGTAGCAGGTTAGAAATGAGAAGAGGCAGCACAGGGGAGAGAAAGGGAGCTGGGTGCAAATCCTAGGGCCTTGAACACCATTTATGAAAACCGGAACTGAAAGTTAAAAGACTGAGGGTGCCGCGTAAGGTTTATAAGCTGAACAGCGAAGTGACGGATGGCCATTTCATCGAGATTCTTCAGGAGTCGCTTGGGGGTTGCATACCTGGAGGTAGGGACTCGCCTCCTGGGAGGCCGTGGGCATCACCTAGGGCAGAGACAACGAAGACACGCACTAAGAAGGAATGGTAGGGATGGAGACAACGGACACATCAGAGAGATGCTTAGCACGCGAACCGTCAGTCGCTGGCATCTAGGAGCTGCAGGGAGGAGCGGTAGAAAGGAAAAGCCCAAGAAGCAACGTCAAGTTCTGTTTTGGTTAGGGGAGTTGACTGCAGTGCCCTCGCTGTGAATACAAGCGGGACAAGTAAGTGGAGATGGGCAGGAAACACGTGAGCAAAAGAGTTCTAGAGCTCAGGCCATCAGCCTTCCACAAGTACAGATTCAGAAGTCGTCGGGATGTTGTTGCACGTAGAGACGGTATATTCCCGAATGGGTGCAGACTGGGGAGACGAGCCACGTGGGACCTGAAGGCATGACGGTATTCAAATACTGACCTAAACAGGAGAATGAGGAGTGATGGGAAAATTAGAAGAACCAGAAGAGAATGGCGTGAAGGCGAAAAAGGGAGAGATGTGTTTCAAGAAAGGGAAACGTGCCAATGACTCGCGTTGCCCAAGTGCGGAGGGAAGAAATGACCCCCGTGGTTCAAAAACATACCGGTGATCTTGACAAAAGCAAAGGCAGCGAGGAACGAAGCAGCCGAGGAGGAAGGAAAAGGAGGAAAGGGGATTCCTTTGAAAAGTCTGACAGGGCGGCCGAGGTGTGGGCAGGGGCCAGAGCAGAGAGCCCGAGGGGCGCCTAGGGTTGACAGGCCTTTGTGGGTTTGTTTTGCCACGGTGTTAACATGGGATGGATGGAAGGGTTTTTATATTTTAGCAGATGAAGTGAAGAGAAAAAGATTTAAAAATCTGGAAAGAGAAAGAAAACGAATGCACTTGTCGTGAGACACAGTACATTGAACATCAAGGGATACGCACCATCAAGAAGTTTGGGACCTGAGCGACAGAGTCTGCATTTTTCTCTCCCGCCCAGCTGACAGCTTTCAGCGTCCCCTCCTCACTATTCGAGACCTCCTCTGACCCAGCAGTAAAATAGCTGGGGTCGCTTCCCTCTGCCAAATTGGTCGAACGCACAAGACATCTCAGAGAGGTCACGAGGGAGCAGGGCAGAATGCCGGAACACAGTTTGAGAAGGCAACAGAAGATACGCAAGATGACTTCTGACGAGAAGCTGAAGGAAAGAGGCCCTTATTCATCTTGTGAACCCGATTAGTGTCTCATTCGCAAGGAACTGCAATAACGAAGGAAGTCTCGATTAGAAGTGAACGAGAAGCCCGTGGTCCCGCCAACTGTCCATTCAATCGATCAACAGGATCTACCGATACGATGGGCCACGCTGTATTATCTACCGAAGCAGACAATGAAGTGAAGTTCCCATAAAAACAAAAACAAAACGAGCCTCAGTAAGAGGTCTTCTGTTACGCGTCCTACGGTGAAATTGTAGGACACATGGTATGTTCTGGCAAGTCTTCTGTCACACGTCGGACACCTACTCTTTGAACAGACGTGCGAAGATGCCAAGTACTGACGTCTTCAAGATTTAATCGTTCTCATTTTTCCTTAAGGTCTGCGTAGCTATTATCAGTTAGCTGTGGACTTCAGGATGCCAAAATTTAAACCTTCAATCATCTCCATTCACTTGCAACCCAAGAATGAATGATTGATTCTAGATCATTGTAATGTGTAGAGCCTACCCACAGCTGATGTTTTCCAAGAACGCCATGGAGAAGGACCTTTGTACCGGTCTCTTTATAGAGTTTGGGGGACATGACTTTCGACTCCCTAATAGTCTGTTCTCCTCATCGATATTCAACAGATGACCCCAAAACAAAACCTCTGGTACCAGATGATGTCACAGCTCTAAGCGGCAATAAAGAGACACTTTCTGTTCATCGCCATAATTAACTGTGATAACCCTTGGCGACAGCAACAAGAAATACCTTTAATCTCACCACGTAGGGAACTGTTACATAAAAGTGTTGTTTCATCTGGATGGAGACAGTGATCAGAAATCTTCAGCCTTGTCTACACAAACACAAATGTGCTTATCTTTTCAGCCGGCTGGAATAGAAGGCTCTGGTCAACACGTAAATCTGATTTCACAATAATTAAGGTGAAAATGAAATTGTAGGACAAATGCTGGGTTCCGCAGACTCTTTCAATCACCCCTTTGGGGCAGGCTGTCTCCCCAGGACAGAGCCCTTTCATTTTTTAATGGCCTGCTCCAGGGTAGGAAGAGAAAGGATGCAGATCATTCACTTGTTAATTTTTCCCTTCAACCCAAGGCATCCAAGGGCGATACTCACATTTCAAATGCTTCATTGCTTTATAAGCACCCAAGTGGAGCACAGGCATTTTAAAATGGTCACAACCTTTCTTGCCGGAGGTTCCCTTCCAGGCCTCAGAGGAACCCCCTACATGGCGTAGCCAGCTGTCCAAACCTTAGGCGGAGGGAGCCCTCTGGGCCAAAGGTACCACTGCTCTTCATAAACCCACTGGGTCTAAGAGAGACGGCAAAGGCCTCAGGTTTTACCCTTGGCAGGACATCAGGCTACTCCTAGAAGTACCTCTGAGAAAGTGCCATGCAAGGCCCATCCTTACCCAGCAAGGTTTGCACGCTGGCATCTCAGAGCTTTGTGTTCTCACGGTTTCACCCGGTCCTGCCTCAACATCCTAAATCTGTTTCTGATTGACTGCTCCCCCACCCCACTGGCGCGCTTTTCCCTGGGTCCACGGTTCTCAGTGTCACCCTGTCTCTGAATAATGCGAGGGGCCACTTAAAACACAAATCACTGCTCTTCAGAGGTATTGGTTCAGTAGGTTTGGGTTGGGGCCTGAGAATGTGCAATTCAGTAGGTTTGGGTTGGGGCTTGAGAATTTGCATTTCAGTAGGTTTGGGTTGGGGCCTGAGAATTTGCATTTCTGAGAAATCCTCAGGCAGGTGATGCGGATACTGCTGGTCTGGGGACCACACGTTGAGAACCACTGCTGGACCTTCGTTCTCAATAAATACTTTTGCCTTGAATTCCTATCGTTGAAGCCACTCGTGATTTGTCCCCCCTAGAAAGCGGGTGATGGGATTTGGCAAATCACACTTCTGTGGGAGGCTCTCTCTCCTCTTTGATCTCATTTCCCTTGGCTGTGAAAGGGAGACAATCTTCTCGGTGGGTGTTAGGATGGACTGACAGACCTCCTGTGGGACACCTCCCGGTATCTGGGCACCTGGCAATGACCAACGTGTGTGAGTCCCTTCTTCTGTTCTTTGCACTTTCCATCTCGTACGATATTTTATTACTTACTCAGGTCTCCCTGCTTCCCAGGGAGATTACGACCCTCGGGGAGAGAAGGTCTACCCCAGACAACTCTGCCTAGCCCAGGATTCTACGTGCCGCACTTCTAGAACACTTATCGACAGCGTGGACAAAGCGACTGCCCTTATTATACTCACCCTACGAGAATCCTTGTGTTAACTATTATGTGACGTCACGTAACAGAAAAGAAGCCAACAAACAAAACTTTGAAAGAAAAGAATGCAGAGGTGATGTGCTCAGAACAGAGAGCCCGAAGGCCTGCCCGCCCGCGACGGGTAGCAGGAGGCAAAGGACTTGTCCCCTCCACAGCACAAGTTTTTAACAAGCTGACTAGATGTCAACAACTCTCTCTTAACCCCTTTGCCTTTGGGAAAAAAAAAAAAAAGAAGTTCCTTCTAACAGCAAATCAAGAGGGCACAGCACTGTTTTCTAAATTGGCCTCGTGCTGCTGAGCTGGGAGCAGAGAAAGGCCCAGAAAAGGAAAGGGGGAGGAAATACGGGAAGGAGCTGATAAGGGGAGTGGGGGGGGCGGGGAGAGAAGGAAAAATGCATTTGAAGGGGATGATGCTGTCATTCTCAAATCTGGTAGCATTTGGTGAGGCCTCTGGGAAACCAGACCAAATGTCTATAGCCTCCCATTTCTTGAGATGTAGCTGTGAGTTTGCTAACCAATGGTAATAATCTCATGGCAGTGCCTCAACTTTCCTTTGTCCTGATAGAAAAGCAACCTACTTGGACCTCACCTGCTTTCCCTGATACAGTTCGGGCTGATTTCCCTTGTTTTTCTAATTCTCTCGTTGGCTCCCACTCAGCCTGCGGGCGTTCCACTCGACTGCGGACCACGGCTCTGGAATCACCCGGGCCACCTAGCTCCGGGTGGTGAGGCTGAGCTTTACAGGGTGAAGAAGGCACTCACACAGCATCACACACAGAATTTCTCAGCAACTGGGGGCTACCCCTCATTTTCCTGTTGGTCACTCCGCCAACAGGACGGACTGGATTGCTCGGAATGTTTTTGTTTCCTACACGTTCCCAACTGAGGAACTGAGCTGTGTCGTGCTGGTAATAACCCATACGTGTTTCACAATGGAACAGGGATGGCACTGCCTTTCCACGCAGGTGAAAACTCTGTTGCTGTTATCATATTATCACTAAGAGTCTGGAGAAAACCTCTCGCGTACCTGACCTGGAGCTCACCTAGCTTGTCCGCCATAGCTACCAACAGATTTCTCTAAGATAACCCATAGGAGGGCCTTACGGAAAGAAAAGGAGAGGATTGGAGATTCAGGGAACTCATGAGTTGCAAAAAAAACCGGAATCAAACCATCTCTTTTGAAACTTATCAGCCCAACCATATTCCAATGTTTAGATACAGATATCAGCAGTTACTAACCAAGAGTTCATATCATGGATGCCTCTAGACCACCCTCGCGCTAATCCAAACCAGGGAAAGCAAGCCTTTTGCTCACCACCTTAAAGCTAGGAGTGGCCCTTGTTAGCATACTGCTTACTGTACTCACTGAGCTAAGCACTCATCAGTGGGCACAATTATTATTCTCATTTGACAAGAGGATGCGACGAAGCACAAGGAATTGAATAGACAGGCCAGGGCCACATAGCCCTCAAGTACCAGACCGGAGTCTACTCCTTTCTCCTCTGCCCCCTACCTCGGGGGCCTGGCAGGCAACAGAATTCCACCCAAAGGATTCATCCGAAGGGATATTAATAAAGAGAGAAGTGCCAGATGAGTAGGCAATTTAAGGGACCAACTAGGGAAGGAGGCATCCAGAGCCTAATGACAGAGGGGGCACCGTTTTCACTCTTTGGCCTGAAGGTCTTAGGAGAGGAGCCAGGGTTAACAGAAGCCAGGAAGAGCCTGGCGGGGCCATCGGGAGGAAAACAGGTTGCATCCCGGGGCAGGCAGGGAGACGCCCATCTCTCAGCTCTCTGATCTCTTGCTGCCGATGCCTTCTACGACAAGAACCCACCGGGAAGCCCCAGGCCAGAGGCACCTGAGAGGCGCAGTCTTCAGAGCGAGAAGAGAAGGAAAGAGAACAGTATGCGATGGGGGGAGAGGTGAACAGAAAATAACCCCACACCCCTTCCCTCCGAACACGGCCAACCTGGTCAAATAAAGATTTTCAAGAGAGTGGATCATGATTTTAGCAGAGGTTTTATAGATCTCTCTTTGTTTTCCCCCCTTTCAAAAAT
The DNA here is from genome assembly GCF_022079265.1 of Lynx rufus. NCBI lineage: Eukaryota > Metazoa > Chordata > Mammalia > Carnivora > Felidae > Lynx > Lynx rufus. The sequence continues at coordinate 4,209,972 of NW_025814867.1, read as the reverse complement.
GATCCTTTCTAACACCTGATAATATGTCAGACGAGGCACTTAGCATGACTGCTTGGGCAATTAAGTAAATGTTCACTCTCAAATTTGTGTGTCATTAGATATTAGGGCAGAATATTTGACTCTCTGCCCTACTGCCTGCCTTTCCATTTTGAGGAAATGGCAATGTTTGTAGGAAATTGATAATAACTTAGGAAGTAGTATCCAGTCACATTAGTGTTTAAATATCCTGTAGCGCAAAGGAAAAAAAAGTTAAATTATGATTCAGCTCAAGCAGTACCACTCATTTTGTAGAAACCCACATTTTTCTTCACTGGCGGCAGAAACGGATGGCTGAGATCAAATGGGTAACAACGGGCAGAGAATATCTCAGGGGAAATGACAAAGGGGAAAAAAAAAGGATCCAGTTTATTTCTACAATGACCCTAACTGACCCTTGCATTTCCCACGTATGTTTGGTTTAGAAGGTGCCCTGTTATAAATTGAAATTTAGTACATGTAGCCGTGTTTGTTTTCCAAATATTTTAAAGCAGCTATCATCAAGATGAAATAGTAGGAAAGGATACTTAAACGCGACTTTGAAGAAGGCTTCCGTCCAATCTAAGGAGTTTCTGCTTCCTAATGGACAAATCACAGACAGGGGGCCAAAGGTTACCTCTTTCCACCCACCGGTCCTGTGACCGGTGGGGAAGTTATCTCACATCGTTGAGGTTTGTTTTGCTTCCCTCTTAACTGGGAGCTGGTCACTCCCAACTTCCTAGGGCTTTTGTGAAAGTCAAGTAGATATCAGGTAAGGTGACTAACACGTTTTTCGGCACCTGGCATTTATTACATGGCAGCTGACACCCGTTTCTACCAAACGATGCTACATAAATGAGAGTATTCTCACTTCCTCCAGAAGGTGTTTTAAACGAAGAACAAACTGGGTGTTGACAACACCAGGATGGACCCCCCCCTACCAAAACCAAAACAAACCAAAACAAACCAAAACCCTAAAAACTGCTGGAACTGGAACTGCTCCTTCGACCCGACAATGTGGAGGCAGGTTTCGGCACACCAAATTTCCTTAGGAGCCGAGGCGCAGTCATTAAGCGCAATTTACATACATGGATTACCATGGGTTACGTGGTTTGGATTCGTGCTCCTTTGCCCTTGGATTATGGGAAGTACAATCTCTAGGAGCAAAAACAAAAACAAAAACAAAAACAAAAAACAAAACAAGACAGCAGAAGCAGTTCTGAATGGGAAAGCAGGCCAAGTACCCAGTAGAGTGGGGATGGAAAAGGCAAGCTGGCCGTAACCGGGGAGCAGATGTCCAGGCAGGAGTCATTTGGAAAGGCATTTGGCCCCAGACTCCAAGCACTGGGGGAACACCGATTTCTGGATGTAACTTTCGGACAGCCGGGGGACTGACTATCTCCTTTCTTTCCAGGCTCTACTCCACGTTGGTTACCAAAGACTCAGCAGAACGGGAGGCCTCCTTTTGTTCCTGCCTCTGGTCTCCTAATCAAAGCTGAGCTTGCACCTCCCATAGGCTTTGTGTGCTCCCCCTGATCAGAGTACTCAGGAAAAGGAGCGATGCCCTTCATCTAAAGCTGTCTCAGAGCAAAAGGGTGCCGAGTGCACCCTGGGCTCAGGCAGGCGCCTTTCAATCTTTTTCTGGTGACATTAATAAGCCCATTTAATAACAGGGCCCCCTGTCATCGCATCAAAGATACGACACAAAGCAGCGGCCCCCTCCTCCGTTTCCCCAGGCCTGCTGCTCTTGTGAAAGGCCGTCTCCTAACTTAAGACTACGGCGTTGCTTCCCCACATCTAGAACCCCTGGGATGTTTGCAGAGACACAGAGAAGCTTCCACTTTACAAATATTTCTAACCTACCCATTTGTACTATTTTCTGTGCTGGACGATTAAGCAAGCGATTCTGAAGAATTATCATATTTTTAATTAACATATTATTGATTCAGTTATTGATTCTATTATTCTTTCAAATGCAATATTTAACGCTATTCATTCACAATTTGATTTTTTCCCATCGAACAAGTGACATGACGTTATGTTTTCCACGTAACTGTGTAAGGACAAAAATCGTGATTTGCGAGCAAATACCTTTTGAAATGTTGGGCCTGGGCAACCCAATGAATAATAAAGTGAGCATTTTAGTTAAACATGTATTACATGCTTTGAAACATGCTCTTTAACATGATTTTTTTTTTCAACGTTTATTTATTTTTTGGGACAGAGAGAGACAGAGCATGAACGGGGGAGGGGCAGAGAGAGAGAGAGACACAGAATCGGAAACAGGCTCCAGGCTCTGAGCCATCAGCCCAGAGCCTGACGCGGGGCTCGAACTCACGGACCGCGAGATCGCGACCTGGCTGAAGTCGGACGCTTAACCGACTGCGCCACCCAGGCGCCCCAACATGATTTTGATAAGTTTTGTGTTTCGCTTCTAATTGATAAGACAAAAAGATTCATGCCATTCACTGCAAGCACTTACACACACACACACACACACACACACACACCACGGTAGATTATAGATGGCCTCTATTCCTTCTAAATGAAAAGCCAAATTGGATACAAATGTCATCATTTTCCTCTTTTAACCTTTCGAATGCATTCATTTATTTACTCTTAATCGCTAGGTTTTATTTAATACGTATCTAGAGCACGAAATGAAGATTAAAATCCACCTGTCACTTCTAATGTTTCTGCACGTGTATGTATATCTATATACACACATGTACACATTAATATACCTTTTATGAAGATGGTGATGATCTGACTGGAATGAAGTTAGAGAAGTTTTACTTTGTGTGCCGTTCATAAGCTCCCATCACGGCATGTGTTGTCCTTTCTCTTCCTGTCCTCGATCGGTGGGTCGTTATGCGCATAAATTAAACGATGTATGGCTCAAAATTAAAACTCTTTGAAACAGGGGCACCTGGGTGGCTCAGTCAACTGAGCGCCTGCCTGTTGATTTCGGCTCAAGTCATGATCCCAGGGCTGTGGGATTGAGCCCCACGTCAGGCTCTGAACTTGGTATGGAACCTGCTGAACATGACCTTCCTTGCCCTCTGCTCCTCCCTCCCCCTTGGGCTCTCTTTCTCTCTTACTCTCTCTCTCTCTCTGTAAAATAATGAAAAAGATGCTTCTGAAACCGTTGGGCAGATAATTGGGTTCAAAACAAGGCATCGGTGACTGAGTGAGGGCATGCTCTCTCATCTAATCTACGCACAGCCTCCCACTCAGAGCACGTCTTCAGAATTATTTTTCTCAGGGACGGGAAGGGGCCTGGAGTGGTTACATTACTTGATGTAATAATCATCTTTATTAATTTTTTTAAGGTTTATTTATTTTTGAGAGAAACAGAGACAGGATGCGAGTGGGGAAAGGGCAGAAAGGGAGGGAGACACAGAATCCGAAGCAGGCTCCGGGCTCTGAGCTGTCAGCACAGAGCCTGATGCACACCTCGAACTCAGGAACTGAGATCATGACCTGAGCTGAAGTCGGATGCTTAACCGACTGAGTCACCCAGGCACCCCTTAATCATCTTTAAATTGGCATATTTACTGTTTTTAACAGCAAGGACTCCCAGAAACCCTTAAGTCCAGAGTCTGGGGACTGCTGTTTAATTTCCTCACTAATCTTTGAAAGAAGAACAACAACGACAGACGTCACTGACCGTTCATCGGTCAAGGACATTGACATTTAACAACCACAGAGGAGTGTGGATCACATCAGGACCGTAATGAGAGTCTTGAAACCTTTTTCCAGTCACTTGTACCCAGGCACATGCAAAAGACATTTTGCATAAGACTGGCTTTAGGAACTCTAGAAACCCAATCACAAAGTCCGGAATTTAAAACTCTTGATCTAGCCAGATAGGTGAACAATTCTCATTCTTGATCATTCAGGTACAGCACAGTTGGAATGGAGTCCACTTCTCAATACACTCCTCCGGCAAGATTCTAAGTATTAAAAAGCAGGGGGCGAGGGGCGGGCACTGGGTGGCTCAGTCGGTTAAGCTTCCGACTTCAGCACTGGTCATGATCTCACAGCTCTCGTGACTTCAAGCCCCGCGTCGGGCTCCGTGCTGCCAGCTCAGAGCCTGGAGCCTGCTTCGGATTCTGTGTCTCCCTCTCTCTCTGCCCCTCCCCCACTCTCTCTCTCTCTCAAAAATAAATAAGCATTAAAAAAAAAAAGCAGGGGGAGAGAGGGAGGCAGGGCTGAGGGATACACAGAAATACCTTTGCATTGATGAAGAGCCATTTAATGTCACTTAGACAAGCTCAGGTGTCTATGACCGACCCAACAGAGACTACCAATGAAAATAACGTGCTCCTTTGAGAGGTCTTTGTGAATTGAATATGGAAGGGGATCTGTCCTGATATGGATATCCTGAAGTACAAAGTCTATCATTTAAAAGGCTCTCATTTGGTTATATTTCCAGCCATGGGTTTTTTTTTTTCAGTTGCTTGTCTTATGGGAAATCCTTCCTCATCTGGTACTAATCGGTAAGCACCTATTAGGGGGAACGTTCTCCATCTTACCACCGCCACATTCACAAAGAACACTCGACCGTCGGGCTCTTGTACCCGGCCATCGACACGACACCTGTGTAACTGCAAAGCCAGGGCACAGACACCGTCTCACCAAAGTGATGAAAACGGGGTCGGCACAACCTCGCGATAAGAGCGGCCGCCTAGCTCACACTGTGCCTCCAGAGTGCTGCCGGGGAACACAAAGCTACAAATGCCCGTATTTAAATAGATGTGGCCAAAGATGTGGCACAGCGCGATAATTAGTCCCGTTATTAACTCACTGAAAGACACATAGAGCGGCTTCTTTGGAGAATACAATTTTAATTAAGCGAAGTTGGTACTTCGGCAGGTGAGGGCCCTTGGAAAGCTTCTCTGATGAAATCTCACGACCGTTAGGTCCTCGGCGGCCTGGCATTATTAACAAGATCACGATGAAGGACGGAGATGAGCAGTTTAAAAATAGATGATCACACTGGTTTTACCTAGGTGTGAGAGGGCTGCCATGTGATATCTAATACCCACGACCACGAATCTAATGACGTCTCAGTGGACGCGCACTTTTTATCCTGGAAAACATTTCTCTGGGAGGAAGCAAGGATGGTCACTGGTTTATTTTGTAGGTACAAACTGTCAAGTCAGGAGAGGCAGGGTATTATAGGAAAGCCCAGCCTTGGGAAACGGGCCCCTTTGTGTCTCCTAGAGCAGTCCCTTCCCCTTGGCAAACCTCGATTTCCATCCTCGGTAAATGAGTAAGGAGACACAATGGAAGGTCTCCATCTCACAGGATGGGGGTCAGGATTAAATAGCAGAACACCTGTATGCACGGTATCTGGCGTATCGACAGCTGCTTTTATTTAGAACTTAAAAAAAATAAAACTGATTCACTGGCCGCTAAGAGCAATGCCACCCCCCCTCCCCAGGATTTGCCTCAAAGGCATCATGCTCTAAAAATGTGCCGTATCCTCAAGACGATACATTTCCATTGGTTTTTCAAGACACAGCTTTAAGTCTCAGGAATAATAAGGAACTCAATGCTGAGGCTGAAGATATGGCTAAGAAACCCGCTTCTTGAAGTACAAAATCCTTTTGATCTCACTTCAATAAAAAGTAAAAAAAAAAAAAAAAATCTATGAGGAACGGCCTGCTGGAGGCAGAAATAATTGCAATCTAATAATGCCAGGCTCGGTTACAGAAGTGCCGTTCTAGAAGAACAGCTGATCCGGGTTCCGGCTCACGCCGTATACCGGGAGGCTGACATCAATACATCAACCGGGGCGAAGCCAGGCAGCTGTTCTCAGGCATCCTAAGCCCTTTAATTTATCTGCGGCTACGGAATCTGTGATCACCACGCAGATGATTGCCCAAAATAAAGTGGGATAAAAAGAGAGGAGGATTATATCTCGTAGAAGTAAATTCACTGGCCCAGAAAGAAAACAGGCTGGCTTTGAAAAGGCGTAATGGACTCGTGATGGAGAGCGCAGGACTATGGGGACCACCCAGCAGGACGTGAGCTCACCTCTAAATACAGAAAACACGCCGAGTCTCCGACACGCGTCTGCAACCGACCGCCGACCAAGCGCTTGGCCATCTGAACGTGAACTTTACAACTTTACTCAGTGCATTGGCTCCGAGCAAGTGGCTTTCTCTCCTTCGGCCTTAGTTTCCTCGCTGGGCAGTAGGACGGGAAAGCTGGGGTCCTGAGCTAACCCGGGTCTTTAAGCTCTCTTCTAAGAGTCTAAAAATTAAACGGGATTGTTTCATCGAAGACAATTCAGCAAGTGATTTTCTGACGCAAGCTGTTTGAGCTCTGGGAGAGGTCTCCCACTTAAAATCCTTTCTTTTGATCCCGCTGCCAAGAGGAGCTGATACCAATACCACTTCGACAGATGCCCCCCAAATGCCTCAAATCTTAAATCTGTCCAATTCATCAAAGGTTACGTTTCCGACTGGGCACAGAAACCAGCTGCAGCCAAAATTAGAACTAAAATGGCTTCAAAGAACAGCTACACTTGCTACTTTAAAAAGATGATAGTGAGCCTGAGCCAAATCTGGTATTAAGTTTGTTTAAAGAAAGAGAGAGAGAGAGAAAAAAAAAAAAAAGGATCCTGCCCGATGTGAATTGGATTTTTATTGTGTCTGTTAAGGTCCGTCTAATCAGTATGTTTGGGAGAAAACAAAACAAAGCAACCAAAAAAAAAAAAAAAATCCTCTTGACCTGAAGAAAGGATGGCCCCAAAGGCCTTTTACAATATTTTGTTAATGTGTATCACTCTCCAATGATTTTAAGTCACTTTTGTTCTCCTTCTTGCGTGTAATCCCCTAAGAGACGGCTTTGAGTTATTTCTCTTTGTCTGATATTTCCCACCTCGCTTTCCCCACACCCTCCAGAGTTGCAAAGCCTGCACACACAGCAGTTGCCCAATACACGCGCTGAATCGATGTTGATAGACGACCAAAAGCATCACCAGCCGACGGTAGGTAACAGTTCGCCTAAACATCTTGTTTGTCAACAGTAGAACCCAGAGGCCAACAAGCAAAACAGGCAAAGGACAGCATCGTGCCCCTGGGTCCCGGTAGCCAATTTAAAGTCCAGCTGGGAGGAACCTGGACCTTCAACCGTTCCGACTTCCGGTCCCACCAGGCACGAGCCTAACTCGCAGGGAGGGCCAGTTTCCAGCACGAGTAAGAGAAAGGGAATTCTGTCCCGGGGGAGCCTCAGGTCACACACAGATGAACGCTGAGGCTTTAGGCAAAGCGTGTAACTCACTGCACCTGTTTCTCAGGTGAAAAATGAGGACACTGGATGATTCCTCCGGCTCCGACAATTCCCGTCCTTAATGTTCCGCCCATATTGATGGGCATCCTTCTGTCCTACTTTGAAAACCCTGGGTCTTTCCTCACCATTCATTCATTCTAGCTGTCACGCCAAATAGCCATCTGACCAAAACAATATATCACAGCAGCGATCTCCCACATCTCTCCCCACGGTGGCCTAAGTCACCTAAACGACACACAATGTCTATCGGGGCCCGCGGGATCACGGCCTAGGAATCCAGTCAGCAAGCTGCGGTTTCCGATTGTAACAACTTGTGTTTCGTTCTCCTGCAGGGCTCCTACCGTGCTCGGAAATGATGCTCGGCGATCGTGGAGTCCATACGAGCTGACAAAGTCACGGCCCACCGGGGCAGACTCATAATCAATTAGGTTGGCGCTTTTGGAGACTGGGTGTAGTCCAAGCCGTTCTTCGAGAGCCTTCAAAGCCGTGGCATCGACCGTTTCACCACCAACAGTAAATGCCGTTTGTGGTAGGAAGAACCACACGCTCTTTCAGAACGTTCCGGCCCCAGATCATCGAGATACAAAGCTGCAAGTCCAGAAGTAGACGTAGCTTGAGCTGGTTCACGGTTCCCAAGGCCAAGAACGCTGAGCCACATGACTACCCTTACTACCAAAGAGCCCCTTCAAGAAACTCATTGGAAAATCCAAGCTATTCTTTCCCAGGCCAAGCTGGTGACAAGACAGGGGGAGAGTGAATCATTTTAGACATCCAAAACACTCAAGTGCCTTCTTTAAGAGAATTTAGAAGCCCGGACGGGGCTCTGCTGGAAAGGGCAGTGTATAAAACAGGTTTGGTTTTAATCCCAGAGACGATGAAAAAGCGGCCTATTTCAGGTGGGTATTTTGCCCATAAAGGCTGTGGTCGAGAAGCTTCCTGGCTGCCTTTGGATTTCCACTGATGCAACGGGCTCTTTTAACGGTGACAACACGGCAAGTTGTAGTGGGTCACCTGGATTGTGAAACCTCTTCTCAGTGAGCTACACACCCCGCCCTCCCACAGACATGCACGCTTTTTATTTTCGTAGGCAGCGGTGAGCTCCTGTGAAGTTTCAAGCCAAACCACCACATGCCCTTCTAGGCAAGGTCTTTACTCCCACACTAAGTTTCCCGAGCAGATTGCCTTCTCTGTTTCTTGGTGAGGGAGCAGTGCTTCGGCTACCGGAATGTATATTCGTCTAGGCAGGTGGTAAAGAAGGTTCGCCCCAAATTGGCCATCAAAGGGGTTGCATACATAGATAAAGATTGCCCTAGGCCAGTCTGCCGGACTACTGAGAATACAACTGTCATCTGGCAAATTATTACCCATTATAGCGAGGAAGGCCATCGAGCAGAGGAATGATGGGGGGTCCCACCAACAAAGGATACAGGAAAATAGAGAGCTATCACAGGGAGTTTAACAGAAGCAAAGCAGGACCGTGTCCAGGAGCCAATATCCCGTCTGGACCGCGTGGTGGACCCAGGGTCCTATCACCGTGGGAACCACAAAGTGGGGATAGGCACGGAACCTCGTACCCAGAAACTCCTGTCTGAAACCCTGCAAGGAGGATGCGAATCAAGGCTCTTCTTTATGTTTCAGTGACTGAAGTCTTCTAAGCAAGAGTGGGAAGTGTTATTGTCAGCTGGGATAACTTCAAACAACGAAGTTTAATAACCTATAATTTTAAGACTTTTTTTTTTATTTTGGGAGAGAGAGCGAGAAAACGAGCAGGGGAGGGGCAGGGAGAGAGAGGGAGGGAGGGAACCCCACGCAGGTTCTGCACTTTCGGTGCAGAACCTGATGCAGGGCTCGATCCCGTGAACCGTGAGATCGTGACCTGAGCCAAAACCAAGAGTCAGACACTCCCGTACCTGAGCCACCCAGGATCCCCCTCTGTGTCTGACATTCCAGCCTTACGAACAGCTGTACGGACTTTTACTTTCTCAGTCTGAGCTCATTTTTGCTTTTTTCAAGATATAAATACACAGTCCTAGAGAAAGAGATCGAGACATAGAAGGAGAGAAAGAGAGAAAGACAGAGCATAATTTCTTCAAGGATTATCTATCTTCACTTCCCTTTACCTCCCACCCAGGCTTAACACAGGTGGACACCCCAGAGACACAATTCCTTTATCGGAAGCCTGTCTCGTTTCCACAACATTTCTAATTCTATAGCAAACCGTGCCTTCAGGATGAACTCAGGATCCTGAAACATCGCACGCCGGTATTTAAAGAACGCAGTGACAACATGACAGTAAATTGCAACCACTTAATGATAAAACAATTGTAAGTAATAATACTGTCATATTGTAATCATTTGGAAAAGGACGCAGGTGGCCTTTCAGGGAAAAGACAAACGAGAGTGAATCATGCTCAATTAAGCACTGGAAAAACATGTAAAACCCAACATGTTACAACGGGCTTGTTAGTAGAAAGCAAATTTGCGAATGGATTCCACATAGAAGAGTTGCCAACTAAGCCGGCAAACAACCGTCCGTGAAGGATTGCTGTCGTATTATTGGAGTGAGATGTGCTTCCATCGTGCAATGAGGTCCCTAGTGTCGTAATATCGTATAGCTCTTTTCTTTAAAATCACACTGCTGTTAAAATTAATGATATCACCATAAACTATCACTTGTTTTTCTTCTTCGAATGGGTATCTACACAACAGCGGCAGTCCCATAAATAACTGGTTTTCTAGAAGAGGAATTGCTCATGTGCGTTAGGCGATGTCCCAGATTTGGGGGGAAATGAGGAAATCTTCCAAAAAGAAAAAAAAAACCGGTGGTTCTCTTTTTACTCAAACTGTTTGTTGTGGAATTTGTAAACTGAGTCCATTTTGGGGAACAGGAACCCAGCTCCCTTCCACGGTGGCAGAGAGAGAAGGCAATGGGGTGAGGGCCTGGGAAAAAGAAATCAGAAGGAAGGAGGCAGAATTCTACCTGCTGAAAAGAGTCACGAATCCGAGTCCCAGCCTTTCTATCCTTTACCCCCATCCTACACCCACACACACGGACACACCCAAGGCACACACACATATACACGCGTACACACACATGCCACATACACGCATGCCCAGCATATACACAAACACTCATACACAACACAGACACACGCATGCACATACACGATATACGCCCGAACACACACAGAGGAACGCACGGGGGTCAAGCAGGGCATAAACCTGAGCCGGGCTGGGTCTACCTGGATTGGACATGCGGGAGGCACAGGGGTGGCTGGTGGGGTCAGAAACCAGAAAAGCAGGGGTGACGAGGAGATGAAAATCCGGGGGTGCATGCTGATTAACCCAGGATGATGGCAGCTGTGGTGCTGGCTTGGACACCGACGTCCAAGGACCGTTTAAGGGGCAGGATGGGACCACCCCCCAGGGGCTGCGAAACCCTTGTTCGGACACCTGCGTCATCGGCACGAAGGAGGGGTTTATGAAGTTCTCAAGAGCAGCTAGCAGGTAGTTTGATAGAAAGACGAAGAGCGTTACAAATCGTGAGAGAAGGGTGCAAAAATCTAAAATTCCATGGCAGGACACATAAGTGCCTCCCGATAACGAAGACAGAAAGAATGAAGGCTTATTCAAATGCTGCGGTGCACATGGGAAAGGCATTCGGCTTGGAAACAAATACATTCGTTTCTAATTATAAAACCTGGCTTCTTTATTGACACTGTTTTCTCTGCTTGGAATGAACCAGCGAGGCGATTACAAACAAAAGTATTTTCCGATCACATAAGACGTGATGGCCAATTAGTTTATAAATATTTAACAGTTTTTCAGTCCAGCCCATAAAAGAAGAACACACTTTATTGTCCACCAGGCTAAACGGAGTCCTGAAATACTATTAAAATTAGATTGTTTTCCTCAGTGGGAACTGAAGACCTACTATCATTATATAATATATCTTCCCTCTCAGGAGTCTTGCACCGAAAGGGTGCAAATCAGCTTTGAATTCAGGTTTGGTCATTGTGAAATGAGGGCAAGACTGGAAGTCAGTCCCAGAGATCACAATGGGCACAAATGTAGTTCTTGATTACGTCTTTAGAGCTGTCAGTAGAGGTAGATATTTGCTAAACACCGGGTTTCCTGACCTCATGCACAGCAGACCCAACAGGAACCATTTGGGCTTAGTCCCATTTCTTTGCGGACGGGTTTCACTGAGACACTGAAGCAGTAAAGCGCTAAATGAAGTTTAACCCCAATCACAAGCATTTAATGCCCACATTATTATAGTAATAATAGAGGAATAAATTGCTACTATATAACAAGCAGGGTAAAAATGGCCGCGTTTCTCGGCGAGCTTACGCGAATTCCTCGGAAGAGTCCCTTGCATCTTAAAAAATATATTATGAGCTTCCTAATTTCATTTCAGGAAATGGGTTATGATGCATTACAAGTTACACAAATAAAAGTCTTAGAGAGCATTGCATCTATAAAGCATGGAGATAACTTCTTGTTCTGGCAAATGATGAAACTGCTTACAGTGGCAGCTGTGATTTATCGAAGCAATTCAAATACACTTGGAAAGTATATTAGCTTTGCCTCTGCCCACAAAGGGCGCATTTGAGCAGGGTAGGACACACCAGTGATAAATTATAGACCAGATCCAAGTGAAGGCAATTGGCACATCAGCTACCTAAAGGCTCCAACTTCCAGTAAGAACATGTTTTCCACCATAACCCCCCACACAGGGGCATCTAGGGTAAGCAAGGAAACAAATGAGCACCTGAGTGTTTTATTTTGTGACTGTGTTTGTATTGTTTTTTTAAGAAGAAAGCCTCTCTTGTTTTCATGGGGGAAGAGATCTGGCACCCCCATGCTGCATTCAACATTGCCTCAGCAGGGCGCCATTACAATGGTAACTGCTGGAGATTTACAAATTGGTTCCAGAACAAAACTTGGAAGAGCCGTGTGCCTATATTTTACCAAAGAATCCAGAATGCCCAGTTTCCTCTTGCGAGAATAAAAACATGACTCTATGTGACAAGCATTTAAAACCCAGAAAGTTCCATTTCCAACACGGAGGCAGTGTCCAAAGTCAAACAGTCCTACGTGGCAGAGATTTGAAGCCAGGTAATCTATCGTCTTAGTTCTTATTTCTAACCTTTCTATTCCATAGGAAAGCTCATTTATGTATAATTATTGAGGGCGATCTGCTTAAAAGGAACCATTTTTATCTTTTCCATCTTTCTCAGTTTTGATCTCAGTAGGAGGAAACTACTTACATTCAATTAATTTAATAAGTGTTGAAAGCACTCCACTCATTTACCTCTTTGTTTCCTGGGATGACTGAGCTTTGTTCCTCAGCAAGAAGGCATGCAAAACCGTACCCCAGCTATGCCCAACTGACAGGAAGGATTGTTGATTGATTTTCTGTACACTCACGCTTCACTCATGCAATGAACTAAAGAACTCAGGGCAAAAGAGACTACATGGTTAACTACATATTACAGTATTCCTGTGCTAAACCCATGCTTTCATTCTTAGCTAAGAAGCTTAGCTATCACTCAGAATCAATTTCAGGCATGTTTCTAACAAGCTTTGTTATCACGCTCTCAATCCAAATCAGAGTAGAAGAAAAAAAGTTGGGGCCAACGCAGTTCTGCTTAGAATTTGACATTTTGACAGATGTAAACCAGGAAAAACAAGTGTAGGCCTGGGATATTTGGGGCAAGAACAAACAATGTTATGTTCAGTGTATATACTCCGTTCAGTAAGGTAACAAAATGCACTTGTGCATTTCAGTTCAATTACTTGAAAGGACAATTTTTTTTTTTTTTTAATTCACCTAAGCCGAATTTTCCCTGTCTTGAGCAATAGTACCTACGTGAGACCACAATGTATTTATTTCACAAGATTTTAATTCTGATGTTGTGACTTTGTATTTAATCGACAGCACAGAGAATTACTTCACATCTTGAGCAGTGAAGAGGTTTTGAAAATAATGAGTGCTGAACTCCTTCCCATAATTCGTAAGTAGTTAAAAACCCTCTATAGACTCTGCATATCTAAACGGGTATGTGTGTGTATATAGATAGAGAGATACATAGTGAATTTCTACCTTTTGTATACAAGCAATGTGTATATATATCAGTAAAAGTAGCAGGCTTAAATTTACGTCTCCACAACTGTGGGGAATAGGCTTAGGAATTGCCTAAGCCTGCATTGATGGGCTAACAAGGCATAAAGAATTAGAAAGCCATAGGTTGTACACACCCAAGTTTGGGTAAACAAGATTAGGTAAATGGGGCAAAGCCCCCAGTATAGGACCAAGGCATAGGAGTAGAACTTTCAGAATGACAACATCCAAGATGAGGTGAACAAGACTAGGTATTCAGGGCGGAAGTGGCCCCCAACTTAGTACTATAGCAGAAAGCTGTTTTCACAGGAAGGAAGGACCAAATTAGGTAAACAGGTAAGGAGGGCTATAGAGTCTGGAGAAAAGGTGCCCAGAGGGGAGTTAATCAGCAAACGAAAGGTGCCTTGTTGACCCTGAGGTAGCTCGCTCTGATGGTCTTGACCCCTAGGCCAGTTTAGGTAAACAGAGGTGGCGCCTCATGTCTGCTGTAAACAACCATCCGCCAGGCGCCAGGATTTCGTTTTATATTGACCCAAACCCCTAACACTGTATATCTTCAAAACCCCCTTCCCCTCACACCCATGAGTTAATGTTCATGATCGCACTGTCTCTTTGTGGACGACCATCACACTTGTAAGCCTTCTGATCCTAATAAAAACAGGGCAAGGACCCTTATTCAGGGCCCTCGTCTCCTCCCGGACATTAGCCTCTCTTGCATTTTCAATCCTGCATCCAGCTCTCTTGCTGGACAAGAGAGACCTTCAGACCCAGAGGCTATGACACACGACCATTTGGAAAAACAAAATGCATATACATGCAAACAGAAAACCAAAACTCGCACAAAACATGACCCAGGGTTCCCTCTTTGGCCTAGTAGTTCTGTATTCTTACTGTCCTCTTTTGTGACCAAACAAAACTGTAGTTGAGAAGGTCACCTGGGGTTAGGGACGCAGGTGTGATGTTTAATGTGGCCAATTCCTAACTTCCACCCATCGTGTCCTAAACTGCTATGTCCCCACAGGGCTAATGGAGGAAAGCACGTAACAATCCAAATTTAATCTTGAAGACCAGGGGCACACATCAGCCCATGGAGAGTAAAAATAAAAAAGAATACACAGAGGGGGGAAAAACACTGAAATCTGATGTCACCCCACTTTATGTCGGTCAAATTTTAAATTTCTAGTGCATGCTGTCAGGTTTTAAAATCAGAACCACAGTATTAAAAGTAATCATTTCTAAAAACGCTAGTATTTATCATACCAAACGAGGCATATAATACAGCTGTAATTTTTTTCTTGACAAATACGTCTCTAAGAGATTTCACAAGAACTAAAACGATTATTTCCATCAGCCTTCTATCTTTTTGCCTCGTGTCAACAAAGGTTAAAACTTTCACCAGACTCTTCTAGGAGACAAGAACAAGCACTGACACTTAATTTCCTAACACAAATGAAAACCTTTTTAGGCCACTTTAAACATTTTAGCCTGCCTCAGCATTTGAAGGCCACCTAAAAATCGTATTTGGACCACAAAATGCTCATTAGCAAAATCTTACTGTCGATAACAATTTTTGAATGTTTCTACAAATATTAGGTGATGGCAAATTTGGAAGGGCTATCACTGAATACTTGATTGCTATAGGAGAACTGTGGGATGCCCCTATCCCGGGCCTCTAAATCGTCATTACCATCAGTTGTGACTTCAAACTCAAGACTACTGTACTATATTTACTTCTGTAAAATTTATTAGATTTTACAGTGATCCCTAAAAGGCTGCCAAAAAGAGAACCACTGGGTTACCATTTTGGTGACTGTCCGAGATCCATGTGGTTCCACAGACTTAGGTTAATAGCTCTTTTCCTTACTCGGTGTAACTGCACAGAGACAAGCAAGGCGGGTCAGGAAGACACCACCAAACTCCTTGCCCTTCAAAAGGTATGTCAATGACAGGTGGATGTTCCACACACATCAAGACCTCAAAAACGTTATCAAATGCATAAACCAAAGTTCTAGGTGGTCCTTCGCGATGTGAACCCACAAGGTAGAGTTGGCTCTCTTAAGAGTTGTCCTAAGGCTCCACAAGAACCCTGCCCTCTTCCACCAAGAGCCAGGTTAGAAGAGAAATAACCAAGAGGGGCAGAAATGAGAAAAGTGGGGGAACTATGAATCAGAAGCATTGGGAACTTAATGCACCCAAAGTAGGTCATTGGATTATATTAGAGAACTTTCGATAGGTTTCCTCAACCCCAGTTGTGAAATCATCTTCTTAAAAAGACACGCAGAATCACTAATCTAAGACCTATGTACGAGGTGCTTTCCTTTATCCGGTCTAATTGTTTCACGCTGTGTTTGTGTCCCCTACTGAGGTCCCCTGATTCAGCTCTCCAGTGGTTATTTCAGAAGTCTCAAGTATTTCAGAGAACCCAGTCGGCCTAAGCATTAGGATCAGGAACATTTAGTAAAAGAAATCACTGAGGTGCAGTGCAGACGTGACCCCTCCCCACTAGGACTAAGTGATCTTGGGAATGATGGGGCTTTATAGCTGACTTGGCTTCAAAGGTCGCATCTGGTTTTAAACTCCTGGCCATCAATCCAATGTCAAATGAAGACTTAACGAAACCTCAACATATGCAAGTCTTTGAATCAGGATTCAGTCACACGCCTAGAAGCATCTTGTCCAGAATTTGTTCTTATGATTTTAGGAAGTTGTGACATCTGCTATTTGTTCATTCGGGAGATCTTGCCTGTGCGGCTGCTACAGGAGGTTTATATTGACCCCGTTGGGGTCAACTGGTAAGAAGTGGTCAAGGATGTTTTCCTTTCCCAGCCTTTTAGCCCCCACGAATCCAATATTCACCAGAAATAAGTAGACATTATAATGAGAAAAAATGCATGAGGACCTACAAGTCTCAGGCTGAGGGTCCAATATACTAATACCCTGAAGAGTATCGCATCTGTTGCCAACATTTTTGATGGTGCATAAAAAGCAAATACACAAGAATTGGGACATAATGTCAGCATTTCCCTAATAGCATCACAAATATCATTTGTACAGTAGTCAAAGTATGGTCTAGCTTGTCTACCACCACAAAGAAGAATATTCTCCATGACAGAATATCTCTGTAATTTTGGTGTAAAAATATATGAGGAAATATCAGCTAACTTTTAGAAAAACATTGTATGTGTAAGAAAAATAATATATATTCCGTATGTGTGTGTGAGTGTGTGTGTGTGTGAGTGTGTGTGTGTGTGTGTGTGTGTGTGTGTAGTTATTATAAAGTTTTTGACTTTGGTGTTGAGGGCTCTTTGTTTAGAAAAAGGTCTTTGCTATTTAAACGTGTTGTAAATTCACAACAGATTTGAGTGGATTTGTGATGAATGCAAATGGTTTCAATGTGGGATGACACCAGGTCTGTGTCTCCAAATGTCACTGGACCCCTAGCTGGTCCTAAGAGAGGCTCCATAAACACTTGCTGAATTAATGCCTGGTTACAAAATTGATGTTTGACTCTGACTTGGAAATTCAACTTGTAGAAACTCATGATATACCCTTAAGAAGACTTTTTTTTGCTCACGCCATTCAACTCGCTGGTGGCTGGAGTGCTCATCTTTCCAGTATCTACCTCAGAAATCCATCTACCATGGAAATCCATGGTATCTTAGCTTCCACTTGCCACTATATCTAACAAGAAAGAATCACATTGGTTCCACTCGGATGATATTTCCCTTGGGGAAGATGAAAGTGTTCCTCTTAAAAACAGAGTGGAAAACCAACTTTGCCGATAACCTCAATGGGACACCCTCCCTGGGCATCGAGGCACAGAGGACGAGAAGGCAGTGCAGAAAGGCTATGGTCTAACGGCAAGTCCCTGTCTTCATGGAGAAGTTGCTGTATAACTTCACGTAACTATACGAAGAGGAAGCACTCATGAAAGCACAGAGATGATATAAGTAGCTTTGCCTTATAAGCAGTCAAACTTGCTGGCCGGATGTCACTTTCTTCATGTATCTTGCCTGTATCTAACTGCTCTGCCACTGTCGTAATGGTCTCTGAACACATCCCTAGATCTAGAGAAGACAAACATTTGCCTCATCGCTTAGTATTCCCGGCGACGTAGACTCGCTGGAAAACGTGGAAGGAAATTTGCACCCGGTTCGAACCTGCTGGTAGCCTGCCCTTGGATTCTTTAGAAAAGAGGGAAGGAAATAAAAATCAGAAGAAGGCTCCAAGGAGAGCTGTTTGGGCTGAGAAATGAAGTCATCCTTGACCACTTAAATACTAATGGCATATGAATTCCTTAAGAATGTATTTTGGAAAAGCTGATCTTGCCTGAGCATTAGAATCAGTTATACTTGTTTTTTTTTTGTTTTTTTTTTTAAAGGGCTTTTAGAGAGACTAGAGAAAAGCAGCCTCCCCGTAAAAACGGAGGAAGCCCTAGGGAGAGATGGTGTGCAATCTTCAGTGATTCAGAAAAATCCAGTTATCTGCATTTTTGTATAAGCTCCCCCTCCTCATCCTGATATGGGGGGAAGGTCTCTTGGAAAGCAATGACTTGGGGACTCTGCAAGTACATTTTTCCCGTGGCCGATTTCTATCGCATCATCGCCTTTCCTGAAGAAAAGCCTAACGTCTACCGTTCGGTGATGGGGTCTTTAACTCGGAAGTCTTTAAAGTTGCAATTGGCTTTTACGACGCCTCCAAATTCTCCCAGGTGCATACTCGAGTCCTAATAAATCAACGACATGAGTCATCTCCAGTCCCTTGAAGGCCGACAGACATTAAACTCCCGATTGATTGATTTTTCTACTTCCTACCTCTCCTTCCACGCCTGTTGGCTCCCAAAATAAAGCCATCTGTGGTGATTTCACAGAGGTTCTGGCTTCCCTGGAGACTCTCACATTCCCCAAAGCCAACAGAAACTCCTGCTACAAATCTAGCAGAAAGAGCCAGATGGCAGTCGTCCTACAAGTGCTGGCTGTTACCACCAGGCAAATGTACAGATTCGCGGAGCGGTCTTTGCGACAATACTGCAGACCCCGAGGGCCACCCGTGTGAACTGGAACAGGAAAAGGGCTCCCGGGGTGCCGAGAGCTGGCATCACGGAGCCACATAATTTATAGTCAGTTACTGTCACCACAAACCGGCAACAAAGACAACAACAACAAAGGGAGGGGAAAAAAAAAAAGTAAAACAAAGAAAGCTTTCGGTGTCTTTTAACTCTGGTTTTCACAGCCTCTTGCATACACCCCAGCATGCCCTTTTTAGATTTTTAATCTCCACTTACAAACACACACGGATACAATGCGATGTTTAATATATGCCATCCAGTTCCTGAAGGTATAATGTCACTCCTGCCACGTTAGAGTGGCTTAAAATGAGAAGGAACACAGAGATGCCGTCTCTGTTCTGGTTAATTCTAGCTGGCGGTAAAAGAATCTGATGGGTTCGTGTTTGTTGACAACATTATAAGGATGCTTCGGCAAAGCACATGGGGTTTGCATCTTAACATCTCTCTTCAACTCCTCGGTTTAAAAAGAATGGGTAGGGGCACCTGGGTGGCTCAGTTGGTCTGCGGTAGGGTCCCCTCCCTAAGGGAGGGGGGGGGAACCACCTCAAGGCAACCTGGCTATGCGTGCACGTGACAACATCCCTCATGACCTTGTAACATGAGACCACTTAATCAGACTGCACGTTTGTGTGTTACCACAGATGAGAGGCAAAGAGGTAGAAAATACAGAAAAAAATTATGCTACATGGTGCTCGGGGCTCAGTTCTTCGGGTACGAACCCAACTGAGCGGTGCCGGCACGAATAAAGTGGCTTCCTGGACAGAAAAGCCTGGTGTCGCGACTCTCTGTGCGAGAATCCTGCTACGGGCTCGGCGTCCGACTTCGGCTCAGGTCATGATCTCAACGACTCGTGAGATGGAGCCCGGCATCGTGCCCTGCACTGACCACGGGGGAGCCTGCTTGGGATTTTCTCTCTCTGCCCCTCCCCTGCCTGCACTTTTGCACTTTCTCTCTTTCAAATAAGTAAATTAAAACAAAACAAAACAAAACAAAACAAAACAAAACAAAACAAAACAAAACGGGGCAGATTTCTGCAAGCCAAGGAAAGAGGGCTCAGAAGGGCTCAATATTGGCCTTGTAGCTCCCAGAAGTGTGAGAAAGTAAAGTGGTTTACGCCTACCCCTACACTCAAAGCAGATCCTAGTTCTCTGAGCTTTGTTACTTGTGCTAAAGACTTGTTCCTGGACAGGAGGCTAAATCTATTGCCAAACTCTTAAAGTTCCTCCGTAAAAGAAGCAAAAGCCTGCAGTACAGTAAATACCCTTCAATAACTGACAAGCCCAGGAGCCGAATCTCAGAAACCAACAACTGTACAGTATGCATATTCTCTTTCATTGCTCTGAGAAGAAAAAAAACTACAGAGAAGAGGGATAAAGTGCATTGGTAAGAGGTAAAGCTTCGGCTCCCGACGTGGTTTTACTGATATCCTGGGGCACAGTGAGAGCTCAGGGCTGAAAAACCCCATCAGTTCATCCCCAGACTTGCCCAATGACATCTCTGAAATTAGACTTCAGAGATCACCTATCTGTACGTTCACGGGTCTCTATTTGCCTTACTGTTTTTAATGGGGGGGGGGAAGGCATTTGGGAGCTTATTTAGAAGTATGCTCAATAAGTATGTCGTAAGTTTTGCCAAACTAATGCATTAATTTTCACAGCGGTCGCCAAACATGCCATTAAGTCCTGCCAGAGATTTAAAAATACCTTTGATGCAAATTTCAGGGGCTGAAAATAAATGTAAAAGTGCTACCAGTCATTAAAATTCAGCTCATTAGGACAACCACACACGCGCGCGCGCACACACACACACACACACACACACACACACGCACATGCACAGATTTCTTAAAACCCAGTTTCCCCTTTGTCCAAGTTTACCTGTCTAAAAAAGATCAGCTAAAGTCATAATGAGAAAATGCCCATTTCACAGCTGAACTGTCTTTATTAACGGGAAAACAGAGCAGGTGGTTTGTAGTATTACCTTCCGGTCACTGACTGATCGAGAGCAGGGACTCTTGTCTGGATTTTGTAGTGTGCCTGGCAAACCGCAGTGCTGAGGGGCACTAGGGAAGGAGGTGGGGAGCAAATGTTCCATGTTTCTTTCTTTCTTTCTTCTTCTTTTTTTTTTTTTTTTGCCACATTCCTGTTGCCAAGGCAACCATCTCCTTTGTGGGGCCCGTTCACAGAGGCACTTGAGGTAGACTCCAATGCAAAGAGCCTGAGCCCCTTGAATTGTATCAGTTTTAACAATGGGAAATTAAAAAGACAAAGGCCTTGACAGCCGGTGGAAAAATACCCTGAAACTTCTGCGGAGTCATCCCAGCTTGGGGAGAGCAGCGGCAAGCCAGTAACTAAACAGTTTATTATGAACTATCTGTTGGACTTGGAAGTTGAAGAAGCTAGAAAATGAGAGTTGTGAAAGCCTTAGTCTTTCCCCCTCACCCGTTATATGCTTCTGCCTTTGCTCTGAAGGAGAAGCCAGGAACACAAGGACTAGAACTGCTGTGATTCTAGAAGATGTCGTGCGGGGGGGAGGGGCTCACAGGGAGTGATCCCCAATGACTGAGGCAATGCCCTGAGGCGCCCTGGACCTACCGGGTTGGGAGCTATTATTGCTCTGAAAACTGTGTCACACACTATTCCAAATTGAATTTGCCAACGTTCCATTTGTTTCCTGCAAATATATATATATATAAATATTGTACCCTGTATATTGATTCCTGTATATCGTCCTTATAGTCTGCAACGTTGTTAAATTCCCTAACGAGTTCTAGGAGTTGTTTTGTATACTGTTTAGAATGTTCTGGGTCAACATGCGTGTCCTCTGCCAACACGATTCTACATCTGAAAAAGGCAGTGTCTCAGACACACTGGAAGAATCAGTTTCCGTGCAAATGTAAAAGGAGTTTCGGGTAAGTAAAAATGCCATATTAATAAGGAAGTGGCATAATCTGGGATTGCAATGCACGTATACGTCTACAACGTGTACATACATAAGCTCCAAGGCAGAGAAAGAAGAGGCAAAAGTAATTAGAATTCATTATTGCGTGGGCATGGGGTTTTCGTGTCTTTTTAAAAAGAAATCCTTTACTGCAAGTACTGTGTCGTTTTGACAATTTACAGAAGTTACGTATGCAAAAGAAAACAGCAAAAATTCCTCATCAGAACGATTTTCTCTTAACTCTTGCCGCAATTCTCAGCAAGACAGGAGCTCTTCTCTCTGATTTATGTTCTGGATCCTTCTCTTTGACTCTCCTCCGCAGTAGGAGCGGAGCCTTTCCTCCCAGATGGATCTAGTTAGTCTCAAGTGGAGAAATCCAGGTGTCCATCAAGATTCACCCGGGAGCGCCCCAAGCCTTCTGATCTCCGCCGTGTAATACCACCCGCACTCTGGCTAACCCCCTCTGGGCCTAGGTGAGCAATTAGAGGACCGTTTGTTTGCAAGTTGCTATTGGGGGGGGGAAATGCACCTAACGGCTGCTTGGGGCTGGCTCGGCAAATTGTATCCTCGCACGTTCTCACGTTGCCTCCCACGTGAGCTGCGCTGCACCACCCCGCGTGCTGCGAAGTGTGTTTGGGGCGCTGTTCTGGCCCCTCTTTCTGCCATTACTTTCTGATTCCCAAAACAGTTACGACCCACATGGCTCATGAGAAGCGCAATGGTGCTGGACCCCCTACAAAAATAAAAACCAAACACAAGACCAAGGGCATCCTTATAATGAGTCTCTCTCCGTGCCTTCAGGGAAATGGTGAGGGGAATCCCGGAGAAGACGTCAGCAGGCAGTGAGGGCTTGGTGGCAGTCCTTGAAGGGCATGGAAACCACCGCGGCGGCCAGGGGAGGGTCAGCAGGCGGCTGGGAGTAGTAGCACCTGGGAGAGGCCACGGAGGGAGGCCCGTGGCAGCTTTGGGGATTTGGACAAGAGCTTATGTGTGAAAGCCACTGCACGTTGTGGACACGCTCTTCCAACTGAACAGATGTGCAGAAATGCCTGTGCCATGGAATCGTGCTGTAACAACTGAATCAATTAGTGACCCTACTTGTAAGCATCTGACCCCCACTGGCTCTAAAATGGGTGCGTGAGTCATCGTGGGTTTTTTTTTGAGAATTATACTACTGCTCCCAGGCTCAACAATCCCGCAGTCTCTCTGGGTTATAGAGATCGCTGCTCGGCTCTGAACTATAACGTTCAGGAGCCACTCATGTAGACAGGAAGACCCCTGGCATTTCAGGGATGGGGGGGTGAGAATTTGTTCAGACGCTGATGGTCTGGGGAAGGGGCCAACCAGCAAGTGTGGGTGCAAGCAGATTGGTTGAGCTGAATATACACTTGTGTCCCTGAAAAAAGCAGCCACATCCGAAGACAGCAGAAAAGAAGAAAGCGTATTTCAGGACTGCTGACTTCTGAGATTGTATCCTTCAAATTTCATGATTTGTGCACTCCTCCCCATTCAAAGAAGGAACACCCAAAGGTCGAAGCAAGAGTAAACCCCTTGGAAGTGACAAATGTAAACACAACTTTCCTGTGGGTACCACGGCGTCACCGAATTTGGGAAACAAAATAAAAGTAACATTCTTGAAGATACTCTTTCCTTTTTTATCACTAGAAATTCCGAGTGAATTCACTAACTCGGAGGGTAACTTTATATTGGCTCTCAGGACAGCAAGGTGGAGAGGACAGTTTACAACTCTTCATGTTCTGGGGCGCCTGGGTGGCTCAGTTGGTCGAGTGTCTGACTTCGGCTCAGGTCATGATCTCACAGTTTGTGGGTTCGAACCCCGCGTCAGGCTCTGCGCTGACAGCTCGGAGCCCGGAGCCTGCTTCGGATTCTGTGTCTCCCTCTCTCTCTGCTCCTCCCCTGCTCACTCTCTCTCTCTCTCTCTCTAAAATAAAGATTAAAAAAAAAAAAAGAACCCTTCATGTTCTGTGTTCAGAAGGTGGGGAGGGGGCCCCTGGGTGGCTCAGTCCATTAGGCGTCAGACTTCAGGTCATGATCTCATGGTTCACAAGTTTGAGCCCTGCGTCGGGCTCAGAGCCTGGAGCCTGCTTGGGATTTTGTGTCTCCCTCTCTCTCTCTGCCCCTTCCTGCTCACACTCTGTCTCTCTCTCTCACTCAAAAATAAACATTAAAAAGATTTTTTTAAAAAAAGAAGGCGGGGAAAACCCAGTACATTCTTCTTCATCATTGGAATGTTGGATCATGAATGTCTCTGGAAGAATGAGGTGTCCTATCTCATAACGGAAAGGAGTGTGCGGGATGGAAAGAAATAAATTGGCTACATTAAAATGAGAAGAAATGCAGACAACCAGAGCATGATATGAAATCACCTCGAGTTTGGAGTGAAAAGCGTATTTATGATAAGGAGAAAGAAAAAGGAAAAAGAGAGGTCCAGAGAATTAGATAGAAAGTAAATAAAATGAGAAGGCAGACCTGGAGACGGGGAAGCAATGAAGAGGGACCTTGAAGAGTGGAAACAACCAAGCGCTTCCAAAGAAAAGAGGGGCTGAAAACCAGGGCGACTTTTAGCTCTGGGCATAGCTCAGGGCAGAAATTAACAAGAAACTGACGACAAATGAACCAGAAAGAAAAGGGAGAGGAAATTAGAAGGCAGGGCCAAGACTACATACCTCACAAAACATCCTAACTTCTCTTCATTTAGTTCAGCGGAATCATCAGTAAACCTGACCACTTGGAATTGCCCTTTCGGTCCTTTAAGGAGTTCAGGTTCTCTCTTAGGAACTCCGCAGGGGAATGTTAGAGTTTTGCTTTTCTTGCCACTTGTCTTTCCTTGCCATCTCTAATCCAGATCTTTTCGCTAACAAACTACTGTTTCCACTTTTTGTTGCATAAATAAAAAATAAAATAAAATAAAAGGTACTGTTATGATCTGTTTTACTCCTTCTCTTTATAGAAAAGCAGAAATCCCAATCAAACCAGGAGTGCTTAACCACCTAATTAATAAATATGTAGACACCAGAAGCTACATAAAATGCAAAGTGCCAAAGTAACTATTAGAAACATGTTGTGAGGGAGCCTGGGTAGCTCCGTCTGTTAAGTATGAGACTTTGGTTCAGGTCATGATCTCAGGGTTCATGAGTTGGAGCCCTGCATCTGGCTCCGGGTTGACAATGCAGAGCCTGCTTGGGGTTCTCTCTCTCTCTGCCCCTCCCCCACCATCACATAAACTTAAAAAAAAAAGAAAGAAAGAAACACGTTGAATAAATCTCTTTTACTATACCCTCCTAGGGGACAGAGGGAACCTGGCCACCTGTATTGTCTTGGTAACCTGTTAAGATTTCAGACCGAAAAATAGCATAATTCCTATTATTGTTCCTAATAATGTTATCCTTTCCCATAACCCCAGCTTCTCATTCCCATTTCAGTAAATGGAATAATGAGACCAATTAATGAACGAAACACATGAATATTTCCATAGAAACCTTTTCCAGACTCATATTTTCAGAACAGCATGTTCCACGAGGATTTATCCATGTGACTTCCACTGATGTTAACAGAAATCAGACGATTAAATCCTCGTGTAACTCTTTGATAACTGACCCCCTCTGCTTTTAGGAACATAATAATGCACACCCCCAAGGGTACAAATGGCTACCTCAGAGGGGTCAAGTGTGACAATTTCTGCATTGCTTCTCTGAGTGATTATTGGTTATACATTTTAAAAAATGTATCTAAAAAATAGATAATCTGACTTACCAGGTTTTAAACATTAACATGTATGTGCATTTTACGTGGGATAGTTGAATAAATATTTTTAAAAAGCATCAAGCTTGGGGAAGGCGATTGAAGACTAAAAAAGAGAACGCAGAGGTGCCTGGGTGGCTCAGTCAGTTAAATGCAGCTGACTGGATTTCGATCAGGTCCTGATCTCACAGTTCATGAGCTTGAGCCCCGGGTCCGGCTCTGTGCTGATCGGAGTTGATCTGCACTGACAGCCAGGAGCCTGCTTGGGATTCTCTCTCTGCTCCTCCCCCATTCTCTCCCTCTCTCTCTCAAAATAAATAAACTTAAAAAAAGAAAAAGAAAATCCCACTACCTAGAGATTAATGTATTTTACTCGTCCCACTGGTATTCTAAATTCTTTCAAGGTGAGGAGCACCCTAAGAACAAAGAAAGAGAAAGACTTTTTCACAGATAAAATTCCTATTGCATTGATGCTGACGAAGAAGTCAAGCTAAAAATACAGGGTTCACTGTCAACTTTACACAAGTGCTCCGGTTAAAAAAAATTTACAGACTCCATCAAGGTACATTTCTCGCCATCCCAAACGTGTTTCGGAACAACATTAAAGAGACAATAATCTTTTTTTCTTACTAGGAGATGTTCATATGCACAATATTCTATCACAACACAAACAGGACTCCTACAAGGAAAAAGGAGGCTCGTATGTTACTGCTCATTGAACTTCTGCGCAGACCTATCAGGAAAGGAGCCGCGGCTGCGGCTGTTTTCAAATACGCATGCGTCACGGACAATTACGTCTTTCCACCACAGATACCGCCGTGCCCACTCCTTTGGTAAACACTCAAAAGGGAAGGAGGGAGAGTCCTGAACTAAGGATGCTACGAGTAGATTTTCAGGGCCTGGTTATTCCCTACCACCTGAACGCTTTCAGAGTTAGTCGGTGGAAATGGGTTTTGATGAGAACGTGGTTACTTTACATTTATAGAAATTCCCAAGTCACTAAGCACACGAAAATACGAACATATTTTACCCCTGAAAGTGGCCCAAAGAGTCTGTGACCTACTCCTTGGGCAAATGTCCAAACTTTGAAAAATGTATATGTATTTGTTTGTTGATGTGGGTCGGCGTGTTAGGCTTTCTATTGTTTTTAACGTTTATTTATTTGTGTGACAGAGAGAGAGAGAGATACAGAGCACGAGCGGGGGGAGGGGCAGAGAGAGAGACAGAGAGAAAGAGAGAGAATCTGAAGCAGGCTCCAGGCTCTGAGCTGTCAGCACAGAGCCCGACGCAGGGCTCGAACTCACAGACCACGAGATCACGACCTGAGCCGAAGTTGGACGCTTAACCGACAGCCACCCAGGTGCCCCTAGGCTGTCTTTCTATTTGATTTCATAACATTTAACTATAGCTTTGCTCTTACTCCTATTTGAAATGGATGATGGAGAAGGTCCCATTTAGCCTTTTAAATCTTCGCACATTCTCTGCCCTCTCTCTCTCTCACACATGTACACACACATACACACACACACCTAATCCTCTGTGTGCACGTTAACTTGAAAACAGGTACACAGGGAGCCTGGGTGGCTCAGTTGGTTGAGCATCCGACTCTTGATTTTGGGTCAGGTCATGATCTCACAGTCATGAGATCGAGCCCCGTGTCCGACTCTGCACTGGGTCCGGAGCCCGTTTGAGATTCTCTCTCCCTCTCGCTCTCTCTACCCCCCTCTTTCACTCATGAGCATGCTCTGTCTCTCAAAAACATATAAAATAGGTACACATATTATTCATTCTTT
This sequence comes from Lynx rufus, assembly GCF_022079265.1. NCBI lineage: Eukaryota > Metazoa > Chordata > Mammalia > Carnivora > Felidae > Lynx > Lynx rufus. The sequence continues at coordinate 4,182,962 of NW_025814867.1, read as the reverse complement.
CAGCACTTAAGAGTTCCCACTGGGTAGTGGAATCATGCTGTATTTACTTTCTATCTCAAAATTTGGATCTGTACACATTAGCACATTGATTCTAAACACTCACTGGCTATAATTCCTAAGAGTCATAGGATAGCTATGAAGTATTAGAGTTTTGCCTAAAATAGAAATAACATCCAGCTGTAGAGTGAATTTGTGCAGGTTCCGTCCCTTTACAACAGCTTAAGCACGGACCAGCCACGATTAAAAATTTGCTAGCTACGACACCGCTCCCCAGATGACAGACCGTTAGCCTCAGCATCCCCTGTGCGTGAGCATGAAAGGCAGAATCTCGAGACTCACCCCAGAACTACTGTGTCAGTATGCGCATTTGATCAAGATCCCGGGTGGAATGCATGCTCATTAAATTTTAGGGAGCACCGGGTACAGTAACACCCACACCATGTGAGGGAGTGAGAACAGCGTTTCCAAGCTCTTCCCAGGAATCCAGAGAGGCACAGAAAAATCCAATGGACCGTTACAGAGTTAGTATTTCTGACGGGCTAACCCCCACCCAATTCTACACACAAAAGGTTTCCTGCCTATGTAGAATGGAGGTTCGAATCAATGCAATCTATATCCTAAAAGTCAGGGTGTCCCCAAAGGTTCCGGGACTATGCTGTTCTCCGATCATCAGTTAGCAAAATGAAACAAACAGGATTTACATGCCCTGACCTGGTTTTCTCCCCCCTCGATGTTCTTCTGTGTGCCTTTTATTTACATATATTTTGAATTCATTGCAGACACTCGTTATCTGCATCCATCATTCTTCTTTCTGATTCACTGGACAGCGGGAAGCCTGTTTGCAAGGCTTGTGTCCGTTTTCTCTACTCCGAGAGGTGGGGAAGCTCCAACTTCTGTCTCACGAAGGGGGAGGGGAGGGGTGATAACACATCTCCAAGTTTTCTGGAAGGTATCATACTCTTGTCTGCATGTTCTCCTTGGAGCCTGCCGTGTATGTGGTACTAAGATCAGACCCAAGGGCAGAATCTCTCAAAGTCAGACTCCGCCAGACTGAGGAAGCTTGCTGGGTTTTTGCAACCGACACGTGTCACCGAATCTGGAAACACTGAGGGGGTAGAAGCCCCCTTTCTGGCTCTGACGAGAGAGCCTCCCCATGGGGCGGGAGGCTGACCCTCAGTCTCACGTAACCAAACGGAGCATTTAAATTCTATTCCTACTCTGCATTCCTCGTGACGGCTGTTGAGCACAGTGCAAGAAAAAGTCCAAGGGAGGCTTAGGTTAAACACAAGTGGCACAGTGAGTGAAGAAGCTCGAACAATTCTAAAGACCCCCCCCCCCCCCCCCCGCCACCGTCTCCTGCAAGGATTCCAGTTCTGCTTTGCAAGGTGGGTTGGCTCGTCATTTACCCAACACAGATCCCTGGACAGGACCAGAGCAGAAGGAAATTAAACAGGCTTAAGGAAAAGCCCCACAAAAGCTGCCTGGGCCTTTGCCCCGCAGGATGCGTTATTGAAGATTTCCCTTCCCCGGCTTCCTCCTGAGCTATCATTTCAAAAGTGAAACATTTTCATGGAAAGCACTCCACGAAACCGGTGTTTAGCACAAAGGAAGCATTCAGCCTGAGCGGGGGAGGGGCGCAGGAAAGGCACCGAGAAAGCAGAGGCGACCCGACCCGTATCCCCTCAGTTTGCAGAATCGACACCAAAGGATCGGTTGCCCTTAGAACCTAAACGGATTCAGGGCTCGCTCAAGCATTGCGTTTCCCCCCTTCCTGCTCTGCTCCACGGCCTCTCTATCTTCCTATGGTTCTACTTTCCCGACATTCAAGAATCCCGACTTTCCTGATCTCCCGGAAGGGCAGAACTGTGGGGCTGTCTGTTGTAGATAGGCATCTACATTACTGTTGTAGCTAACCCGAAGGTAGTATCATCACGGGCATTAGGCAAAGTGCTGGAAGTCGGAGAAGAGAGGGATGCGGGCACCATGTCTAGGAACAGCCGACCCGGACCCACGGGTCCCAGGGCCTTCCTTTCCAGACTATTTCTAACTTTTCTTAAGGAAATGAAACATTTCTTTCTTATTTGGGGGGGGCGGGGAACCCAAATGTTAACATGCTTTGTTTTATTTTATTTTATTTTATTTTATTTTATTTTATTTTATTTTATTTTATTTTATTTTATCTTTTAATGTTTGTTTATTTTTGAGAGAGAGAGAGAGAGAGAGAGTGAGGGAGAGGCAGAGAGAGAGGGAGACACAGAATCCGAAGCAGGCTCCAGGCTCCGAGCTGTCAGCACAGAGCCCGACGCGGGGCTCGAACTCATGACCCATGAGATCATGACCTGAGCCGAAGTCGGACGCCCAACTGAGCCGCCCAGGTGCCCCATAAACATGCTTCAAATAACTTTCAAAGTCTCCCCTGCATGCTCGGACCTCAGGGAAACCTTTGCCCTGAGATTCATGTCAGGACTGTAGGAACTTCTTAAGAGTTGGAGTCATGACTGTGGCCTCTCAGCAACCGAGAGAACTAGTAAGCCGAAAACCAGCAGAAATATAGAAGATCGGAACAATGAAATAAACTAACAGGATGTAACTGCCACGTCTGAACACTGCACCAAACATCAGCAGAATGCCCAGCTTTTTCAAGAGTGTGTGGAGCATTTAGCAAGTTAGACCATATCCTGGTCCGTAAACCCGACGTGAACAATCTAATAAGAATTGAAATCTACAGAGTATGTTTTTTGACCGTAATGGAATCAGTCTAGAGCCAGTAACAGAAATACAACAGGACAACCTCCATAAAACCCTTCTAAATAATCCACAGACCAAGGAGGAAATCTCAAAGAGAAGAAAAAACACATACAATGAATGAAAATGCAAATAAAGCACATAAAAGTACGTGGTACTCTGCTAAATCAGGGCTACAGAGGACACCCGTAGCACTAAATGCTTACATGAGAAAGGGGAAAAGTCTGAAATCAATAATCTCACTTCCTACCTCAAGAAACTACATAAAGTAGAGCAAAATAGAGCTAAAATGCACAGAAGGAAGAAAATAAAAAAAAACAAAAACACAACAACCCAGCAATCAATGAAATCGAAACAATAAAACAATAGAGAAAATCAATACCACAAAGTGGTAGTTCTTTGAAAAGGTCAACAGAATTGATACATCCAGCCAGACTTATAAAAATAAGAAGAGAGAATTTGAAGATCACCAATATCAAGAAGAAAACAGGATATCCCAACATGTTCTGCGGCCAGTCGGAGGATAATAAAGAAATGCCACTGAGCACTTTTCACTCATAAATCCAACAAGTTATTAGAAATCAGCCAGTTCCTCGATGACCACAAAAGACCAAAAGTCAGCAAAGATGAGACAGATTGCCTGAATACTCTGATAATCATAAAAATTTCATAATTAAAAGGCTCTAGGAATCACATTCACATAAAAAGTAAAATATATATATATATATATATATATAATGCTTCTGAAAATCCCCAGTCCCAGCCACTGTCACTGGAGGGTTCTATCGGACATTTAGGGAAGATTCAGCCCCATTTTTACAGAAATCCTTCCAAAAAAAAAACAAACCAGAAGAGGAGGGTTGCTCCCCAATTCATTTTATGCGGCCACTATTCTTCTGATACCCAAATCAGGATGCATTCATCCCCACACGTCCACTTATGAAAGGACAGAGGAATTTACAAGCCCATTGTTGTGGCTTGTAGAACACAAGATTCAAGATTATGAATCTTGTGTTCAAGATTATGGAGGGCGGAGAAAGAAATCAAATGTATTTCTTCTTAGTCAAACTCAGCGAAAAGGGAATTTGGAGTTGGATACAAGATCCAAGATGAATTCTTTTTTTTTTTCCCCTCTCTCTCTTTCCACTGTGTGATCCACACATAAATCTCAGCCGTGCTCTGTCACTTGGTGTTAGTGACCAGCTCTGCAAAGGAAGAGGAAAGGCCATGGTGGGTCAGGAGGCCAACACCCAGAGGTCCCCACGTGTGCTGATACCAGCCAGCCCGTGCACTTGGACAGTTAAACGTCTGCCTCTGACACAGCCCTGCTGGTTCAGTTCCAGGATGCTTGTTTCTTGTATCATCATCCATGACAGTAAATAAAGGCAGAACTAGTAAGCTATGTTTATGTGCTTTCGGGAGAGTGGTCAATGTGCAGCCTTAGAACCGGCCAAGCCTGGGCGCTCTCCTCGATCTGATCAGCCTTGGGACCCAAGTAGTGTATTTCTATACAGTGTATTTCTAACAGCTCGTACTCCCCTCGTAAATTTGTGGTGGGTATGAAAGAATGCCATGTTTGTAAATAACTGAGCACAGCAACGAGCCCATTAGAGGCCTAACTGATGGTAACTGTGATTACTACTAACGTTTTTTGTGGCCTTAAAAATGTGTTTGAATCAGAATAAAACCATGGCGACACAGGGATTAACTCAAAGCGATATGGTAACTGACGACTACGTAAACCTAAAGCATGAAGAAATGTAAGGCTTATGCCTCAGCATTTCATCTCAGTATTCCCCCCCTTACCCCCCCCCGGGGGGGGGGATCTGTTCTCAGGTAGGACGGATGCCCTCACTTTCAAGTCTTTCAAAGCCGGAAGGATTTGAAAACCACAGTCTTTTAGCTCTAACCTGATAACAGCCTTTCTACATGGCTTCGGGTCATCAACAAGAGCCTCATAAAGAAAATTATCTGCCTTCACTGTTGGGGGTACCTGATAATGTTAAGTTGACAGTAGATTTTTTATTTTTCCACTAGGGACACTTCTTTTTTTAAAAAAAAATTTTTTTAACGTTTATTTTTTTTTTGAGAGATACAGAGACGGAGTGCGAGCAGAAGGGTAGAGAGAGAGGGAGACACAGAATCCGAAGCGGGCTCCAGGCTCTGAGCTGTCAGCACAGAGCCCGACGCGGGGTTCGAACTCACAAACCGTGAGATCACGACCTGCGCCGAAGTCGGACCCCTAACCCACTGAGCCACCCAGGCACCCCAGGGACACTTCTATATTAAGGTTTTGGTTTCCCTTGTATATGTAGCTACCAAATTCAGATGTCACTGTTTCAATCTACCATGCAATTTCTCCAAAATTTCTGACTTTGATGCCCTTTGTTTATAACACTTAACCAGCGTAGGCTCCTTCTTCTAGATGCTTAGCATCTCTATCAGACACTGGTAGGGAAAAGAGAACAAAATCACCAGGAGGAATTTATGTCCCCCTATTGGGCCTCAGGCTAACTCAAATGTCCTACTTAATTGCAGAATATCCAATTTACTTTATAAAAATTCACTGTGTGTAGTTTTAAGGCCTAGGAAAGATGTGGTGACTTGACTGACTTACAGAGACTTCAATTTGGCCAAGAATGTAGGACAAGGAAGAGACACTTCTCACTAGGATTAAATAAAGATGAAGAACACTGCCCCGAAGCAAATCGGGATTAAAATCTCATTTGGTTAGGGGCACCTGAGTGGCTCAGTCGGTTAAGCATGGGACTTCAGCTCAGGTCATGATCTCACACTCCGTGAGTTCGAGCCCCACGTCGGGGTCTGAGCTGACAGCTCGAAGCCTGGGAGCCCGCTTCGGATTCTGTGTCTCCCCCTCTCTCTGCCCCTCCCCTGCTCATGCTCTGTCTCTCTCTGTCTCAAAAATAAATAAAAACATTAAAATTTTTTTTTAAATCTCATTTGGTTATAACTGACATAAATTGGCTCTACGCTAATGCCCCACCATGGGATGCTGCCTTTAGAGGTGGGAGGTGGGAGAGGGTCAGACCCAGGAGGCAAGACTGCAGGAGGCGGGAGGGAGAGCTAGTCAGGGCATCCCTTCGGGATGGTGCCAGCCCAAACCTGGTCCCGAGGTCGATTTACAGAGAGAGGGGCCCTCTCTCCAAGCTCCTCCAGGAAATACAGCTTTGGCAGTTATCCAGAGAGGCTCTTTCCTCCATGAGATATTCCATCCACACGGAGTTGCTTCCCCCAAGTAACCTCCAGGGCCCTTTGGGAAGTCTCTGTTGGTGTCACTCAGCTCAGCAAAAGGCCACGTGGCTGTAATCACGTGCCGTCACGTGACTGGCCTAATGGCTTAGGCCATTGCATGAGCTGGAATTTTGTTAGAAGAGGCGAAATCTCAGTGAGGTCAGGGGACACCGTCCGACCTCCCAGACCCTCAGTAAATACAACACCGCGGTGGAAACTGCATTGAGATTTTAGGCTGATATCGGGTGTGGTGGTCTCAAAAGCTAGGAGCGTAAACATCTCAGTCCACGTGTGTATGTCGATGATGTCGCTTCGGGGAGGATTTTGTTCCCGCAGCACCACTTCCCTTTTCTCTTCTCCCCAGTCCCCACAGGCCACCTTAGCTCCACTCACTTCTTTGCCGCCCAAAGCACTCACTTCTATCGGGAACGGGATACCCCTTTGAAACGCACCTCTCTAATTACGGTGCCATGACCTCACCTTGGGGGGGTGGCATCCCCACGGTGATGTGGGGGCACGGGACAAGTCAATGTCACCAGGCTGCCACGGGATGTAGTTGGGGCCAGTCAGGTCTCTCTGAGATGGTGAGCGGGGGAGGGGGGAGGTTTCGCACCCCTAAATCCTCCCGCAGTGTTTTTAAAAAGACAAAAAATGTCACAGCGTTCTCGTTGGTGTTGACGCTCACCAATAAAGTTCATGGGGGAGAGTCAGGGGAAGCCCAAGGCTTGTCTTAAATCTACTTGGGTTGGTTCAATCTGCTTTCGGATGAACACATTCATTCATCCAACTCTCTCAGCCCCTCACCCAAACCTGGGGTTTTCCGGCTTGGTAGGTTCTAGCATGTCTGTAACCGCATTCCTGTGTAGGAGCTACATACTCTAATGCAAGACTCACACACCTTCTCAGAAAACTGCCAAACGATAGCAGTAAACTAAAATTTAGCCAATCATTATCAATGGACGTCAATGTCTCTCCTACAGGGATTGGCAGCCAAAAGGAAAACTTCACTGGGACCCACGGACCAGCAGCTAGGAGGTCACAGCTTAACTTTCTGACAAACATTAGCAGAAGGAAGGCAAGCAACACGTTACTATAGTATATATCTAAATTGATGGCATAGTTACCACCAAGTGACAGAGCTAGAACATTTTCCCACTTCAGAGGAAACATTACCAAATGCTTGAAAACAACAAAAAACAAAAAAACTAATCATTGTAACGTTTTTGTGTTATTATTAGAAAAACATAGGGGCGCCTGGGTGGCTCATTTGGTTAAGCGTCCGACTTGGGCTCGGGTCATGATCTCACGGTTCATGAGCTCGAGCCCCACATCAGGCTCTCTGCTGTCGGCACAGAACCTGCTTCGGATCCTCTGTTCCCCTCACTCCCTGCCCCTCCCCTGCTCGTGCTCTCTCTTTCTCTCTCTCTCTCTCCTCCCCTCTCTTTCAAAAATAAATAAACATTAAAAAAAAAAGGAAAAACGTAAAGCCAGTTCAGAGGTCAATGTAGATTTTTTCCCCTAAACGAATACAGTGTTGAAACGAGAAGAAGTCTGGCTGGCTGCCATACGTCTCCCTAACTCTTCTCCCACAGACGTTAAATAGGCCGCGAGACAAATCAGAGAACGCATCGCTCGCTCCAATACAGAGGGACTGAATTCTTTCTCCAATCTGACAAGACGCTCGTCATGTCCGCGTTCATAGTCTCAGCGTGCCCGTTCTTGGCGTTAATCCTTGGCAAGGGCGTTGCTTTCCACCAGCTTATAAAAACCGTCCACGTCCCGCACATACCACACGCACGTATATGTACATATCACATGTGCACAGCCTTCTACCGAGCACAGACGTCGCACGGCGGGACAGCCGATCAGGAGCGGCAGCGGGAGCCCGCGCCCTGGCACGACCTACTTACGGCAGGCAGAGTCCCCCGGGCAGGTGGTCTTCGGCGTGGCAATGAGCAGTGTCCCCTGCAGAGCGGCCAGCAGGAAGGACCCCAGCCCGTCCCCAGTACGAGCCACTCAGCCCTGCTGGGTTCCTGCTGCTGTCTGGGCACCGGCACGCCATCAGGAGTGTGACACAGTAGGGAAAGAGACCGGTTCACTGTGAGACCTGCTACTCACTCTCGTACAGTGTATCGGCCCCCCTTCCCACTGCACAGCGGCTGCCGAGCTCTGGGCGGGAGGCAGGTGGCCCTCGAGAAAGCGAGCCACGCACGGTGTCACTTCCATCGGGTGACACGGGCTGCGAGGTCCGGGGCCGCCTTCTACAGACGGTACTTTGGAGGAAGGTAGAGAAACAAGCTAATGTCATCCCCCTGGCCCTAGGAACAGCGGAAGGATTGTCTTCGAGTCGAAAAGGACCAAAAAAAAAAAAAAAAAAAAAGAAAGCAAGCAAGGAAAGGCACGAACTAGGAAGCTAAGGACGTGGTTGGCACTCTTGCTTTGAAAGAAACCAAGAAGGTCCACAAAGAACTTGTGGAGACGGCGCTCAGCATGCACGTCTGGGGCAACGGCGTGACTTGGGCTTCACCTTCTCGTGCCTGTGACTTTCCCAGAGTTCCTCCGACGCCCCGTTATCTTCTCTGGGTGAGGGAAACGAGGGGATTGAAACTGCCGAGCGTGGACACTCGTCCCAAGAGGACGGCGAGAGATTTACGGGCAGGCATCGCTAGGGTAGGGGAGGAGGTGGGAAACGAGAGGCCACGTACCTGCTTGCTGTGCGGCCTGCGGTATCTGCTGACCCCTCTGAGCACCGTACTGAACGGAGGCCAGGGGCCGGTACTGCTGTGTGGCTGAGGTAGGGTACTGACCGGACGGGTAATAATAGACGGGCATCTGTGGAAGAAAGAGAAAAACCACCGGGGATGAGAACCGTACGTAGAGAAAGCCCACAGCGGACGAGAACTGTACGGAAAGTAACCCTTCTTGACGTAAAATCTACGGTCACCCTAGGACACGGCCTGATCGCAGTCGATTGTACAGATGGCCACCAAACACTTCCCCCTGGGCTGCATGCCGGGTGCCCGCTACTCTTCTCGCGAAGATGGGACATCTAGTCCCCAAGCCCGAGTCTGGGCTGGCTGTGTGAGGCGCTTTGACCAACGCCGTGAGGCACAAATGGCGACTCCTGATGCCTGAGAAGACTGGAAGCTTCTGCTCACACGGGAGGGGCATCCGGCCACCAGGAAAGGAAGTCCAGGCTATTCTGCTGGAGAAAGAGGCCATGAGGAGAAGAGAGGTGCCCCGGCGGCCAGGCGGCACCAATGTTCTGAGCAAGTGAGCGAGGCCATCTTGGATGTTCCAGCCTCGGCCAAGCCGCCCCCATAGGCCGCAGAGCTGAGCCGTCCCTGCTGAGTCCTGCTGTAATTGCTGACCTAGTCCTGGGCAACACGGTGGATGTTGTCTCAAAACACTGCATTTTGTGTTTTCAAACTGAAAAGAAGAGTGAACGAAACAGTCATCCACGACAACAGCAAGTTCATGGTAGTTTTAAATATTAAATAATCTAACTTGAGGGGTGCCTGGGTGGCTCAGTCAGTTAAGCTCCCGACTCCTGATTGCGGCTCAGGTCGTGATCTGCACGGACGGTGCACAGCCTGGCTTGGGATTCTCTCTCTCTCTCCCCCTCCCCTGCTCATGCTCACTCTCTCTCCCAAAATGAATGAATGAATGAACAAATAAATAAATAAAACTTCAAAAAATATTATATCTAACTTGAGTCATTTTTTCCAATGGAAACACAGGCGAGACATGAAAACTGCTCGTCTCCAGCCCCAAAGAAGCAGTGGATGGTGTGGCAAAATACGGTCAAGTCTATCAAAGCAGAGTGATCGGCACAAAGCCAGCATCCACACGAATTTCTGTTCTATCTGAAAACAGGAACCATGTTTAAAATACTGTTATGTCACCTACCATCCCTTCCTAATGACTAGGAATGGCTGAAAATGTTCTAATTATTTCCAATAAGCTTCCAATCAAATGTCTCTTGATTTGGAAAGGCTTCCTTGCTTGCCTCAGGTCATTTATATTAAGGCTGTTTTCTCACGAACCCGAAATATTTTTTTTTCATCTCCAGGCTTCTGAACATTCTTGTATCAGCTTCTTTACAGTGTAAAGAGAGGCACGCCAGGACACGGCCTTCAAGTGTCACGTGCACAGAGTAACCTTCCAAGCCACCTGTTTGAGAGCTGTGATTTTTAAAAACAATTTTTTTTAGTGTTTATTTATTTTTGAGACAGAGAGAGACAGAGCATGAACGGGGGAGGGTCAGAGAGAGAGGGAGACACAGAATCTGAAACAGGCTCCAGGCTCTGAGCTGTCAGCACGGAGCCCGACGCGGGGCTCGAACTCACGGACCGTGAGATCACGACCTGAGATGAAGTCGGACGCTTAACTGACTGAGCCACCCAGGCGCCCCGAGGGCTGTGATTTTTAAGGGATATGTCATTTTCTGATGTGTTCAAGTCAAAGAGGAAACGCTTTTTTACTTCAATCTTGCTCCTGAAACACATATATCATGTTTCCTTGCCTTAGCATAAAGTAGGAACAAAAGATAACTCCGTTCACGTTGTGCCGTGGTTCTACAATCTGGTGGCATTGTTAGGAATTCTCATTCGGACTGGCTCTATGGATATCCAAGGGTAAGAGACCGAACGAGTTTCCAGTGAACACGGGTCACTATGCGGCAACTAACTGATTGTACATTTTGTGAATAGTGATTGTTTTCTCCCTACTTCTCCCTTTCTTTGTGAGGCAATTTATAACAATAACATTCCAAATAATCCTAGAGTAATAACAGGTTTTAGTTATGCTCTGGTACATCATGGTGCTCTTAAAGATTACCACCATTGTATATCAGATGCCTCCTAATATTAAGAATAAGAACAGCCATTATGGAATTTATTCCATATTACGAGTCTTATATTTATTTATAGGTCCTTTAGGAAGAATAACAGTTTGTTCCTTTAGGAAACTCTGATTTGATTCAATTTGAGCTCATAAATATATTACCCAGTCCTTGGTCTCTTCTCTCACATTCAATATGAAACATGAAAATACCTTCAGGGAGGAGGGACAGAGTTCAAACACTTGACAATTTCCTGCTGCACCCTAATGGTTTGGATGAAAGTGTAACCTCTTGAAGGAGAGCCTCAAGTTTTAGTGCTAAGTTGTTCTGTTTTCTTCTCCTCCTTCTTTCTCCTTTCTCCTTCTTTCCCCTTCTTTCCCCTTCTCCTTCTCCTTCTTCTTCTTCTCTCATCCTATCTTCTCTGATACCCTGAAGGGCTGTGCTAGAGATCTGGTCACCTCCATCCAGTACCTCTCCCAGGCAGGGCACTGGCCAGCTCTTAGGAGTTTTAGCTCCCTATCATGTCACACCCACGGGACATGGGCACTTGGCTCACCCTAAGCCTCTCTCATGGAAGAAGGAAGCAGAGTGGGGCTGAGAGGAATCACCAGAGGATCCAGATGGAAGGTTGGAAGGGAGAAAAAGGTAAGGACAGCCCCCCAAAGGAGAAAATATATTTTCAGACAACTGTGTGAAATCACGGAGAACCAAAAATATCAGTGGATTAGAGAGGAAAGAAAGAAATGAGAAAAAAAAAAAAGCAGCCATATTTAAAAATGTCTTCCCCCTCTCTCTGCCCATTTCTATTCCCAAATCTTCTAAAGAAAGGATGAAAGTGTTTCTGTTGCAGACACACCAGAGGTTCTGGGTTGTCTTTGCTCCTGCAGAGCACGAATGCTGAAATTCATTCATCAAGGAAGATGTTTTTGTTTTTTTTTTTTCCCCATCTTAAAAAAAAGTCTTCAATTAAACATTCTGCCAGCTCTTCTCCTTGATAGCAGAAATGGGTAAGGACACTTAGATGCTACTTAGGATAAAAGAGCTACACTATTTTTCCCATTAATTAAACGTAAAGTATTTAATTTATTGCTAAAATAATTAATATATGAATGAGGCCCTTCCTCCCGTAGCTTAAAATTATTTTTTCACAGCCCCTCAAGTCCTACTGGTGAAGAGATATTTCAGAGAAGGCAACTGAAGACGAACTATTAATTAATCATTCCAAATAAAATGAACAACTGAATGAAGACCGTTTCATGGTGAAGGGTTTCGCACGGCTCGAAAAGAAAATAATTTACTCAAGATGTTAAGGCAGCGCAACAAATAATACGAAGGTGACAGCGTACTTTAAACAGCTCATCCAATGCAATATTTCTTAATTAGGATGGAATTTGCTTGGGATACGTGTGCCTTGAAAATGGACCAGAAAACGCCTCCGTGCATTTTACATCTTGACAGTAATCACTTGCAATATTCTGCAAAGGGATCCCCGGGAGAGCACCAGAGATGTTTGCTGGTGAACAGTAACAGATAATCAGTCTTGGGGAAGACAGTAAAAATCAGTGATCTGTGGTGTCTTACATGCTCGAGTCAATTAAATATGATTAATGACTACCCGTGAGAGCACACAGGAGCCTGGCTCCCCCCCTGCCCCCAGGGAAAGGAAAGGACAGTGGACCTCCGCTTCATCTTCCTCCTTTATATTCATAGAGGGGCTCCTGCCTGGAGCACAGATTAGCTCCAGAGAACGCTTGAGGAAAGAACGCATTTCCAGAGCAGCAGAAGGGGAGAGTCGAAAGTCCCCCGGGAGGAGGCTCTCTTTTGCCTGCCTTTTTTTCCCTTTCTGGGCAATCCGGTGACCAGGAAGGACGTTGCAGGGCAGGGAATGCTTTCCTGTGGCTCCTGTACCAGAAGCCTGGAAAATGGGACACGCCCCCAGTGCATCACGGGGGCAGCTGGGTCAGTTTCGTCAAACTCACTTTCTGGGCCCCAAGGCTTTGCCCAGCTGCCGAACAGGACAGACCGGCCTCTGCAGGTGGGGCATCTCAGTAGGGACCAGAAAGAGCAAGACAGGTTGACCTGCGGAAATTCTACACGGAAAGACAGAGATCAACATACCCAGCGAATCGACTGTAGGTTGCAGGTGTGAGAGAAGACGCACACACACTGACCTGTGCAGGTGGAGGCTGTTGCACAAATCCCTGTGGTGAGGGAGGGGCCTGGAGGACCTGCTGGGAGATGGAAGGTCCAGAGCCCGAGAACCCCCCAGCAGGGAGCTGCTGGCCTGTGGAGGCGATGACGTAGCTTGGCTGTTGGGCTGGCTGTGGCATGAGGGACGCTGGGTAGACAGGACCAGATGGGGGCTCAGGAGTCTCTCCCGAGGATTGCCGGCTCAGGTTCATCTGGGTGAACTGCGTCGCCACATCGTCTCTCTGCGCGGAAGCAAAACAGGAAATTAGCAAGATCAGCTTAGTAAGGGCAGAGGCACACAGAGGCACACACGGGCCACATGCTTGTCGCCGCGGGACAGGCAGGGCGTACAAACTGGAAACGCTACCAGAAAGGAATTCTCTGTCCAGAACAACAAGAGGACATCGCAAGGGGGAACAGATTTTAATCATCTGGTGGATGGGAGACGGTAAACAATTTGACCGAATCTCCCCCTTTCAATGCAAACAAACCATTATCTTTTCACTGAGGACAAGAAGGGCTTGTCCTGAGGGGTCGGCTGGTCTCCCTGGGAGTCATCACAGCCTCTGCCTTCTGGAGAGAGGCAGAAGGACCTTGTAGTCACCATCACACACGGCTACTGCAGACATGCACAGCCAGCCAGCACGGGTGGGATTTCCTTTGCATGCTGGGGAGTATTGTTCACCTGCCTCGCTTGAAATTTAGGGGACGTGCTCATTTCCTCTTGTCCAAAAGGACCTAGTCCACTGATGGGAAAAGAAGGGAGAATGGGGGATTGGGGAGCTAGGGGAACCCCCACATCAGGAGCACAGGGTGACGCTGGTGACCACGTCAACTGGCTTTAAGTTGTTTCCCAAACCCTCGCGCCAAGTTCATGGGTCTCTCTGTTGCTGACTTCCAACTCTAAGGGCGTTTCATTCCTGCTCAGCTGGTAGGTAAAGTCTCGGCAGGGTTACCCGATCGCGGAAGCAGCAACCACGGGACCAATGACAGAAGGGAAACCGTTATTTTGGAGACGGGCTGCAGTGTTCTGGAATGACACTCACGTATGCCCCCTCACGGTCGGCCCGGGGCACCCACCCAGCGTCAGCCAGCCCCGCACAGGACAGGAGTCAAACCAGCCAACATGCACTCCCGGGGACAAGGTCACAAGCATGTCATACAGTACCATGGGGAACTGCTGCGTTGGAGACACAGGCAGGAGATGCTGGGGAGGAAAAGAGACCGCTGGGTATTGCACTGACTGAGAGGAAGCCTGTAGCCCCTGCACCGACTGGAGGAAAGAGAAAGCTGATCAGGTAACAGGGAAGCACGGGGGGGCAGCAATCCCACAGGAAGGCTGCCTCACCGGAAGCCCACCACATCCCTGTGGGTCCTCTTGGCTCGGCGCACCCCCGAGAGGGGAGCCAGCCCCCAACGGAAGGTCAAAGCCATGCAGACCCCAGCCAGCCAGCCTCGCAGGAGGCATGTTTACGCAGAGTGATCACTCCTTTAAGAAGTTACTGCAATATGGCGGCGCCTGGGTGGCTCGTTCTCGGTTAATTAAGTGTCTGACTTTGGCTCAGGTCATGATCTGACGTTTCAGGAGTTCGAGCCCGGCGTCGGGCTCTGTGCTGACAGCTCAGAGCCTGGAGCCCGCTTCGGATCCTGTGTCTCCCTCTCTCTCTGCTCCTCCCCGACTCGCTCGCTCTCTCTCTCTCTCCCCCAAATATAAACGTTAAGAATATGAAAATAAAAGAAGTTACTGAAATATATTTCATGTCACTGTGGTTAGCTGACTCTAACGGGTCTCTCAACGACCAGCCGGGCCACCCCCGAACGAACGGATTTCTGTTCTTGCCATTGATAAAGTGTTCAGTACTACGATCCCTTTGCGGCCATGAGCCCGCGGCCTGTGTTGGGAATGAATGAGCCAGGCGACCCAAAGGCCTGGTTGAAGTTATGAGTTCAGCCTCCGAGACGGGCTCCTTGATGCCGAAAAAACAGCATCCAGACCTAAGAAAGAACTTGGCAGTGTGCTCGCTAAGCAGATCACTGGCTGGGGCGTTCGCGTCTATGGAAACTAAAGGATCCAGATGAAATCTTGTCAACGGGCCGTCAAGGGCTCTAGGCCGGTTTCGTTTACGAGCGGGTGGAGGTGAGCCCGGTGGCAAATGCCCCCTCTTCCCGAGGCACCGCTCGCTGCTCTGAGGACTGTGCACCTTTGTCCCGGAACACTCGCCCTCCCCGCCTTCCCGCCAGCTCCTACCTGAGTGACCAGCGGGCCCGCCAAGTGTGGCTGGGGTGGCTGCACCTGCTGCTGTGGCTGAGGAGAGGGCTGCCGCTGTGGTGGCTGCTGGGACTGCCCCATCATGGCGCCTCGCAGGGGCTGCTGGCTGCTGGGGGGGTTGTATATGGCAGGGGTCCCGTCGGGGTTCACAAAGGGCTGGCCTGCAACGGAATCACCGCTTGGTTCAGATGAGCTCCTCAGACAGTCCTTTAGCAGGAAGAGCCGTGTGAGAAGAGACCCCAGATGGCACGTAGGGTAAAGGGGCAGGGCAGCGGACATCCAGGACGCCAGAACCTTCACGGGCGTGAAGACTTCCCTGTTGACGACCTATCCGGTTAAGCTAGCTAACTGAGTTAAGCCCGGAGCAATTTGAGAAGCAACAAATAAATCCACTGCCTTCGGGGAGATTTGCTAGCGCTAAGCGCATCTGGGTGCAGACGCACACACTGAGAGGCACACGCTGAGAGACAAGGCTGCTTTCCGTTGACCCAGCTCCAGCTACGCTGGGTCACACGTTATTTAGCCACACACGTGTTTCGCTTCCCCTCACCCTGCCGCCAACTCTGAACCGTGATCAGTTCTACCGATACGTACACAGGAGGGCACACGCCAGCCACAGACTCACTTCTCTGAACAGAAGCAACACGGACAATGCAGGGGCTTAGGCTCGAAAGGTGACGCGTAACAAGAGCATCACAGCATCATCGCGTAACCGCGGAGCGAATGCACATGATTTTGCCCTTGGAAATAACGGCGTGGCACACTATGATTATTACCACTGTTTGAGGAGGGTTTTACGGTTGACAAAATAGGGGCGCGGGACCCTCAGCCGGACTCTGGCAGGAAGGAAAGTGTCATCTCCCCAGGTAGCAGAAGAGGCAACGGGGGCCCACCGGAAAGGTTATGGGGAAGGAGGACGGAAGAGGGGAGGCGGGGAAAAAGCAGCAGACAGAAGAGGAGGAAAAGGAAGGTGGAGGAGAGAACAAATCAGGTGCCAGTGTGGCAGGCACAGGGACAGGCTCACACACATGAGCTCAGCAACTCCAGTGAGCTCACAGACACGTGATCTCACTCCACTTTAGACACAAAAAAACTAGGGCTCAGATGGACCGTGCAACTCAATCAGGAAGTGAGGGCCAGGAAACGGCCCCGGTCAGAATGACTCCAAAGTCTTCCCATTGCACCAAATAACTTGAGTGGATTATCCCCGTTTACGTCACGTGTCCAGGCTACAGTGAGATACGATGAAAAACGTCCAAGAGTGCCTGAAAAATCCTTAATGTGTGAGAAGGCAGGAGGGGTGGGGGCTGTGTTTCAAGGTGGGATCACGCTCAGGACTGGCAGATAAAGACCGAGAAGAATCAGAATATCCGGCTTCGCATTTGAGATGTCAGAAGCAGTTTCACAAGCACGGCGTCTCAAGCCTCCCCCTACATGGTTCTGGTAAGTGGGGTCCCCAAGAGCACTCTTGTCCAGTGCAGGCAGCTTGTGACAGCTGAGAAAGGCAGCCTTTTTCATTAACAATATATATGAAAAACAACCAAAGGTCATCAGTGGTGTGAGGAAAGTTAGCAACAAAGTAGAACAGGTCAGAGAGTGAACATACAGAAGCTGAATTCTAGTGAAAAAAAAAAAAAACAAAAAAACAAAACAAACAAACAAACAAAAAAACAAACCCAGTGCACGGTATTCAACAAGAACAGACTGTTATAAAATGGGAGCTAATTAGCTGCTGTAAGGTAAGTGAAAGAAACCAGGCCCCGAAGGGTAGCAACTGTGGAAATACACAACTGCATTTCGAATACATTCAAGGTCAGACAACACTTAACGGTAACGGAAGCGTGAATGGTGGGACCTCTAATGGGGGCAGGAGGGAGCCCGCCAGGAGGCTAGCCGTGTTCTGCGTCTCCTTCCTGGCGGTGTTCACACAGGTGTTCCTATACTCAAACACCTACCAAGGCCACACGCCTGGTGTGTGCATTTTATGAATTATGGCGAGAAAATATTCTGGAGCAGGGCTGGAAGGCAGAAGCTGGGGGCGTAGGTGGAGCCAAAGGCTTGATTTCAGCCCCGCGGGGAACTGGAAGGGGAGATTAGTGTTCCCCATCACCAGCCCACAATTTCAGCCCAGATATACTGGTGTGTGTGTGTGTGAGAGAGAGAGAGACAGAGAGAGAGAGGCATGGCCTTTCCACGCTGCATATTCATGAACGTACCCGCCAGAAAAGTTCTGACAACAGTTCCATAACCATTCACCGTGTGCTGTGACGGAAAAGCAAATGCGCCAGAATTAGAGTCACAGAACAATGACTCAATTTAGAGGTATTTAAAATATTAACGTTCTTCCTGGGTACCTGTTTTCCTATCACTGCCATTTAATTTTAGCTCCATTTCATTGTTTTAAGTCCTACTTTCTTTTCTTCGGAAATAACTTCCTTCTGGTCTTAAAATCCGCAACCCATTTTTCCTCCCCCAAAGCAGCAATTGGGGGAAGAATGGGAAAAAAAAAAAAAGTTCAATTTCCAAAAATCTATCAGCCTATTTAGTGTTCGAATTCTTAGCCCCCCTCCCCTTTTTGGAATTGGAAAAAGATGAGAGGAAAATTTTAGAGACCTAGCGTTGAAAAAAATGTTCACAATAACTTCATCAGAAGTCATTTCAAACTCAGCCTCATTCTGGGGCGCCTGGGTGGCTCGGTCGGTTGAGCGTCTGACTTTTTAATTTCAGCTCAGGTCGTGATCCCAGGATCACGGGATCAAGCCCTGAGTCGGTCTCCATGCTTCCACGCTGAGCCCGATTCTCTCTCTCTTCCCCTCTCTCTATCCCTATCCTCCCTCTCTAAAAAAGAGAAAAAACAAATAAGTCTCATTCTATGCACACACACACACACGCACACACACACGCACAGATGGAAAGTAAAAAGAAAACAATCTTTACTATATTTTCTACAACTTCCAATTTACCCCAGTGAGAAGTAAGGTAGCATAAAAAACGGACCATAATGAGGGTGAAAAACATAACTGCAAATTATTCACATGTCCTTTTTGATACATTTTAGATCCTCTGTGTGAAATAGTATTAATGTGCTATGAACCGGACAAAAGAAATGCCTCCAAATAATCGCATATGAAGAGTACTAAGAGCTCCCTGGGGTAGAGAGGGGTAGCAGGTCCTTCTAGAAGAGAAGACAGCGTAAAAGGCAGCTATTAGGCTCACTAAGGAGGGGTGGAAAGAAGTGAGGAAAGGAAACGGGCAAGATGTATGCCAGGAAGAGAACAAAAACGATTTCCCGAGAGAGCTAGGACAGGTGACTGTTGGTTTTCAAGTCAGGCAACGGTCGCCTCCCTAGATGCTGCTGTTCCTGCCAATCCAGATGCAATTACAGCTGAATACAGGCAATTAGTTTGAATGACAGCTGCTGAGGACCAAAGGGGCCAGAAAGACTAGTTGGCCCCAGGACTAGCCAGCTTAGAAGAGATTTTCATGTCAGAAACTGCTGAAGCATACCCGGCGGGCCGTGGCAGGTGCACTGGCACAGGTAAAGGGGGCAGGGGGCAGAGGTAAGCCGGGGTGCCGGGAGCTGGGCCAGGGCCGAGCGCTCATTGCCCTCAACTACAAGGGTTCTTGGTTCTCGGTTCTTGGTTTCGAGCCCCCCCCCCGCCCAGCTGTGTGCCCCTTAGGTGGAAAAGTTCTCCACTCCCCAGGTCATCATGAATAATGTGCAGGAGATGCTATCTTATTCGTATAAAATTATTGAGCACCTGCACGAGAACGCGGACCAGGTTGTCCGTTCCAGGGATGCCAGACAAAAACAAACACAAAAACTTGAGTCTCGTCCCTCCCCACAAAGAGCTTATAAATACGCTCGTAATGAGGAAAGGAACCCAAGGGCAATTCACACTCGAAGCCAAGTAATCAAACGCTCTTAGTTTCTAACACCAGCACATTTCTGCCACGTACTTGGCAGGAGGGTTTTTATTCAAAGAGATGGAGAGGGCATAAAAAAAAAAAAAAAAAAGAGTTTCCTTTCCTAGTCCTTAGAAGGTGGCAGATCCAATTATAGAGATGCCACTGGTTATGGACGAGCGAGGGTTAACTCAGATGTTGCAAAGATACGTTTACAGACAGCACACGAGAACGTCTCGGTGCGTTTCAGAAGGAGGTGGAAGCGATTCGGATAAACGGGTGCCAGAAGTCCTGTGAGAAACACCAAGTATGGTGTTATGGGAGCCCATCAGGGGCGCTGGAAAGCCATGAGCCCTAAAAGGCTGCCCCCAGCAAAGTCCCAGCCGATGGCAGGCCCGCACCTCACACGCGCGTGCATTTGCACGAGATGAAAGCAAAGCAAAATGGTGAAACACCATCCGAGGGCATTAACGCGTGCTTGGGGGATGTTCATGCCCGTTGGCATCTCCGGGTAGCTCTGAATTGAAAGAAAGCGGCCGGACAAAGATGAGCTTTCCGCTCAACCTCTCCGAAACGAGATGGGACCCAAGGCAGCAGGAGGATCAAACTCAGGGGTCCAACTCAGGCTTGCCTCGTGAGCGTGAGTATGTCCTACGGGGATAACTCTGAAAAAAGCGCATCATTCAGTTGCCTGCAAAGCAACGAAAGGAGAGGCCAGAGGTCCTGACTTAACAGACCAGCGGAGAGCTGAGTCTGAGGCCGGACAAAATAAAAAGCTGGGACTGCACTCGAGGAACTGCAAGAATAATGCGGGTGGCTTTGCTATTGGGCTGCCAAATACGCGGTACTTGGGACGAGCCCGGTCAGCGGTGCTGACACGGGAAGATTCGTGCTGTTTCGTTTGTTAGGAGTGACTGGAGGCACCTTAGTGTCTTGCCCCTATTGCTCGTCTTACGCCTGCCGAAGACAGAGGACTTTAAACAGGTCAACAAAAAGCGGAGTCAGACCTATCAGCACAGACAGCGAAACCGGTGGCGGCCAGAGGGAGGGGGGAAGAGGAGATGGGCAAAACGGGTGAGGGGACGTGGGAGGTACAGGCTCCCGGCCTTGGAATGAAAGAATCGTGGGGAAGAAAGGCACCGCCTAGAGAATGCGGTCAACGATGCTGTAACGGTGCCGGATGGGGACGCACGGTGGCCAAGGCTTGTGGCAGCTGAGTCACATCACCGCGTCAACTAATGTAGCGTTACGTGGCAACTAGCCTCAAACTTCCAAAAAAATTAAAGACGTACTTGGGGGCGCCAGGGTGGCTCAGTCGGTTAAGCGTCCAACTCTTGATGTCAGCTCAGGTCGGGATCTCATGGTTCTTGGTTTCGAGCCCCGCCCCCCGTCCAGCGGTGTGCTGACGGCATGGGGTTCTCTCTCCCTCGCTCACTGCCCCAATAAATACAAACATTTAAAAAAAATCCGCAAAATCCAGCTGTTTTATCTTCGTTTTATCCAAGAGCCACATTCTCAAACAGATTAAAAAAAAAAAAAAAAAGACCTGTCCTACTATCCACATCAGTGCATCATGGGTATATCCTGGGACGTTATTTCGACACTACGCAATTATCGAGCATCTGTGCGTAAGCACACTGCCTAACGCTACTTTGTCATCTACTCTAGTGATGTAAAAAAAAAACAAATGGCCAAGGATGGCCCCTTCCCGTAAGGAACTTACAAATGTACTGGTGACGAGGCAATGAATCCAAGGACTATCCACACAAGAAGCAAAGTAGTCACGTGCTGTTGGTCGCTAGTACCAAAGAATTTCTACCATGTATTCGGCAGAAGGGTATTTAGGGAAGGGCGAGAGGTGTGGACTTCAGGGGTCCACAGCAATGACACGGAAAGAGGAGTTCCAGCCCCCAGGAGGCAAATTTCCGGTTTCAGTTGTAGGTCACATGAGACTGAATAGACAGGTGGGGAGACAGACAGACAGACGTGCACCCATATACACACCGCACATAAAGATACACCTTACATCCCATCACTCAACCATGGGATACGAGATATTAACACATTTTCTTCCTGGTCTTGGGATATTTTAATGTCTAGTATCTGTCGGGTCAGGGACGTGTTTATGGAGAAACTGTTCAACGGTGTTATTAGATCCTTTTCCTCACTTAAGATCCTTTTTCCAAGGAGATATTTTGGCAACAGCTCGAAATGACTGGATCCAAGGAATCAGAATTGGAAGCTGGCCCCAGAAAGCACTTTTCTTTCTTTTTCTAGAAGCAAGATTATACAGGATAATATACACAAAACACAGCTCGACCACTATATCATCACAAGTAATATTTCTTCATTATGCCCTAAAAAATCATTCTGTTGAGCTTTTTTGCTTAAAACAAACAAGGCACAGCAATTCTGCTTAAAACAAATGACTCAAAACTAATGCTTCTGTGTGTTCTTGTCTGCAAGTCCTCCGTCTCAATTAAAAGTGAAGGGATTTAAGCCAAGAGAGTCAGACCATACTTCGATCAGTGCCCAGAGAAATGAATATAATCCTGGTTTTCTTTTAATTTGCTTTTAGTGCTTACAATGATCCAAATAAAATAAAAGCAATCTAGTATCCTCCTTAGAAGTATCTATTCCGAAAGCTTTCAAATGGTTTTCAATAAAATGATGATGCCTTCTTTTCCCTCAAGCTTATGGCATTTTCAAAACGTCTCAAACACCGTGCCTTGAGAATGTGCCATATGTTTCCATGAAAACGTGGCAATTATTCAAGTAACTATTTTACTATCATTCTCATGTTCCTCTGCATTTCCTAATTACTAGGAGTGCTATCTATGTGAGAAGATTGAGTCAGATCCCTTTTACGAGGTTCTCGTTCACTTGTGCATTGTCAAGTGTCGTGAATCAAGGACACGCACCGGAATCATCTAAACCAAACCTCAGACATACTTTGAGACGATTCAGTGTTTTTCCAGTTACCTATAAAGGCTTCTAAAGAAGTGACCAGCCAATGTGAAGCCTTCTAACCCAGGGTTTCCAACCCCAGCACTACTGACATTTTGGGCTGGACCATTCTCTGCTAGATGGGGCCGCTCTATGCCCTGTAGGATGCTTAGCGGCCCCTCTGGCCTCCATCTTCTTAGATGCCAGCAGCAGCCCCCTCCTCCGTTGGCCAAGATCATCAGAATGTCTGTGGATATTGCCAAATGGCCTTGGAGGCATGGCCATAATTGCCCCTGTTTGAGAAGCTTCCCACATGAGGGCAGATGCTTATTAGCCTATTTCCTCAATGATCTGGGTCCTTTGGAATCAGTGTGGAAATTAAGTGGTCAGTTAAGACCACTTCGAAAAGAAAGAACCACTCATCATTGGAAGAAGGGTACTCACGAAGTTAACAATTTTCCGAACCTCACCAAAACCGGTCTAGTCCTAAAAATCCCTAAAACATGCAAGAATTTTCTCCCTCTGTCCTATGTGCTATTCCTTATTCCTCAGCAGGAAATGGGTGAAGTTCTAAGGCCAGAAAGCAACGTCTATAGGTAAGAATCTGCTACGTGTCCCAACCGATGTCTCAAGTTCGTGAAATATCTTGGATGCAAGAACACTTATGACAAAAAAAACAGACTGGCCCGGGATTTAGTCCACAAAACACTGCATTTTAATTAGTATTTCCCAGCTCATCAACTTCACGGTTTCTGATCTTAGCTCCCAGGAATACATGAAACACACCACAGTCAAGGCAAGAGGACAGAGAGACAAGTGGATATTTCTGGGAAGAATCTAGATTGATAACTACACAAAAATATTGGTATCGGTACAGAGACAGAGGTGACAGCTATAGATCCGTTCTTCCTAAATCAAGAAACTTGCTGACGAATTTATAAGCTCAAACACATGCACAGAACTCTGACCTTGAGCCCCTGCCGTCGCAGAGGGAAGGAACTAACCTGTATGCGGGTTGAGCAGGATGCTTCCGGGCGGGATGCCTGTCGCAGCCTCGAGTGGAAGGAGGATGTAGCTGGTGCTAGGGGCGGCCTGGCCCCCTCCTCCGTTCTCGGGATAGGGCACACAGCCAGGAGAGCCGGTGGACACGCTTGGGGCCAGGGGCGCGCTCTGCAGAGGTGCGTGGGTGCGGGGCAGCGACCCGGAGGAGCCTGTGCTGCTGTTAGACTCAGAGCCTGCCACAGAGAAATGGATCAGGAAATCATCCAACACGGAGGGCTCAGGCTCCAAAGGCTTAGTTTACATAATCCATCCTTAAAGAATGTGAGGTGCCTGCCGCGGGACCAGAGCGCCGACAAATATGTCCCTCCAACATTTGGGGCTCACGTTTTATTGAGATGTTTGCTACGTATTTTTCAGATGTGTCCACTTCTTGGCAACGGGCACTCTCTTTCAGCCGCCCACATGCCCCTAGGGTGGTACATTGGTAAATGGCACCCTAAAGCTGGGGACTCAGCGCCTGGAGACACCCATCACCCTGCGTAATTAAAGCCAGAAGCCCGTCCTACTGGAGTTAGGAGAAGAAAACGCCAGGTGGATATGAAAGAGATCCCGGGCCTGTGTCTAAGGTACTGGTTCTCCAACATGCCCCAAAAGCTGCATTTTGAAAGGGCGTGGCTAGGAATAATCTCTTCCCCTCAGATGTGAGTAGAGGAAACTAGATCATGCCAATGGAGGGCGCTTAAGAGGCACGTTTCACATGTTCACAGAAATCCTATTAATAGGAGGTCTGTGGACTCTGTAATTTGCAAACATGTAGGTAACTGGATGCCAAGGTGGCATCGAACCCAACGACCTCCCTCTCCCTGCACCGTGGACAAAGAGACACCTGCTATACCCCACATCCGTTAGGCACTACCTGCCCTTCACCATGACCAGAGCCAAGCAGTTCCGGCCACCCTTGACCATGGCTGTTCTGGGCACGGAATATTAACCGGAGCATCGGAGAGAAAAGGCACCAAGCAACATTTCTGGATCAGTGAATTCTAACAGATGATTTGGATGGTACCATAGGTGGCAAGAACGGAGTACGAGAAGATTTTGAAATTATGAGCCCACGGCTCTCAGTTTATGTCATTCATATGCACTCTTCTGTGTCATTGAAGGGGACATATTAAGGAAGCGCTAACATTGTTTTCAAGATGCTAAAATGTGCCCGTGAGTTCAACTGGAGACCTTTAAAAACAAGTGGTAGGGATACGGCATGTCATTGCAGAGAAGAGGGGCCATCCGAGAGAGCTTGGGGAAGGAGGACATCGTTGTGGAGAAGGACAGTGATGTTTACGGAGCACTTAGTATGCGCAAACACCTGGAAACACCAGTGTGCAATACCGTGCCCCTCCATCAGCTGGAGAAGAGCAACACCTTCATCAGGAACAATGAGAAGGCGATGCAAAGATGATGTGAAGAATCGGATTCCACAGCGTAGAAGGATAGGAAGGAAAGCATCTTAGCTTAAACTCTCAACACTTGCAAAGATGGAGACCGCGATCCCTCCTTAGGGGGGTGGTTCAGCAGCCACGACGCAGCCAGGGTTCGTAACTGGCCTTGCTGCCTCCTTGCATCCAGCTTTTAAGAGCCCGTAACCATCTACGTACGATCTACGTTCTACGCGTAGAACAATCTAGAACAATCTACGTTCTACACGTAGCCAGCATTCCCGAAGTTCTTGATCCGGAATGCATGCCAGCCATGGTGACAAAGGGCACAGGATGAGAAGTGTTCAAAGGCTGGTTAAAAAAATGAAATTGATATTTGAGAACTTTACGACTTTGCGTGCTGAGAGTTGAAGTGTGTCCAGTCTCCTTCGTTCACGGACTGACATGATAACCGTGCAAATATTTAACCAGTATATCTGCATGACAAGCACTGTGCTAATCGCTCTGTGTGAATTATCCAATCTCGTTTCACAGCGACCTCATTTGGAAAATGAGAATCAATCCTCAGAGATGTTAAGTCAATTTCCCAAGCATACTTCTTGTGTGGCAGACTCTGGGTTCAAACCCCGGCAATTCGGTCCCGTGGACCACGCCCCACGCCCGGGGTCACTTGAGCGACATACAGGTGGGGCCAGGGCCCCGACCAGGCCTGTGCCAAGTACTAGGAGACACTGCACAGAAAGCTAATGGCTGCCCCCAGTGAGATGCTCAGAAGTTGTAGCTGGACCCCAAAGGGCAGCTGGCAGAAGGTATGGTGACAAAGCATCAGGGAGACGAATGGAGGACTCTGGTGAAGGCTCAAGAGACAGACAGGAGGGGCACCTGGGTGACTCAGTTGGTGACACATCCAACTCCTGGTTTCAGCTCTGGTCATGATCTCACAGCTCATGGGTTTGAGCCCCAAGTCAGCTCATTGGGCTTCTCTCTCTCTCTCTCTCTCTCTCTGTGCCCCTCCCCCACTTGTGTTCTCTCTCCCTCTCTCTCAAAATAAATAAATCAACTTTAAAAAGATAGAGAGAAAGGAAAAGAGCAAAGTGGCGGTGGGGTGGGGGGTGGGGATCGTATGACAGATGAGGAGGCAAAGCAAAATGGAAAACTGACCGGGCAGAAGGGAAGAATGAACAGACTCCCTTCGCTTAAGGGAGCACTTGCTCCCCAGGAAGCATCCTGAGTTTTAGTTCTAGTCATGCCACAGACTAGCTGTGTTTTCTTCGTGAACTGACCACTTCTTTAGACCTCAGTATCCTCTTCCGTCAAATATAAGCCACCGGACGAAATGGTGAGTGGCTGTGACGACGATGGCCTTGAAGTTCCCCTTAGCTTGACCAAGCTTTAGACTGGTTTCTTCCGAAGGACAGTCCCCCTACACCTCTCATTTATTCGAGGGGGTCTGCCCCTTTCAGGTGTAACTCTTCCGCAAGCCTCTTACCAGTTTTACAAGCGAGGCACGTCTTTGAGGAGGATTTGGGGGGCCATCCCTTTGAAATGTAATAATCAAGACAAGTGGTGCCCTTGTCTGGCAGTTTCTGTGGGTGGGTACAAAAGAAGACTGACTTGGATAAGCACCAATTAGCAAAGATGGCTTAGTCAAATTCACCAACCACCTGGTTTGGTCTACTGTTCCCTGGTGCTTATCTAGTGCCTTCCTCCAGCACCTAACCCCCCCTGCAGGGGTGCCTGGGTGGCTCAGTCGGTTAGGCATCCAACTCTTGATCTTAGCTCAGGTCTTGAACTCAAGAGTCGTGAGTTCAAGCCCCATGTTGGGCTCAGTGCTGGGCATGAAGCCTACTTAAAAAAAAAAAAAACAACTGGGGTGCCTGGGTGGCTCAGTCGGTTAAGCATCCTCCTCGATTTTGGCTCAGGTCATGATCTCATGGTCCGTGGGATCGAGCCCCGCGTCGGGCTCTGCAATAACAGCTCGAAGCCTGCTGGAGATTCTCTCCCTCTCTCTCTGCCCCTCCACCACGCATGCTGTCTCACAAAATAAATAAATAAACTTAAAAAAAAAAAC
Source organism: Lynx rufus (assembly GCF_022079265.1). NCBI lineage: Eukaryota > Metazoa > Chordata > Mammalia > Carnivora > Felidae > Lynx > Lynx rufus. The sequence continues at coordinate 4,156,302 of NW_025814867.1, read as the reverse complement.
TTCCCCTGCAATTCATTGGTGCATGGTCAATTTCAGTCTTTCTCCCCTGGCACAATAGTCTTGACCCCAATAGCAACAGTTATGAATAGAACATTCCTTGCCTGTTTATCTCGTCTGATGCAATTCCTCCTTTATATGGACCCTGAGCCATAAGTCTTTTTCTCTGAATCAACAGCTCAAGAAAATCTTTCCAGATTCAGGGGTCAGAATTCAATAGAGTGACCCAAAGCTTCGGAGATGACAAGGAGAAAGAGAACATCCTGGATGCATTGGGGTCGTAATGAAAATAAACATACGGAAGAGGAAGTGATACAAAGAGGAGGTGTCTTACATCGGCTCTAAAAACGCTCCAGAACCTTTGCCTCCAGAAAACCAAATGGCACGCCACGTAAAATCACTAACACAAAATACGGGGGTCTCTTATGTCTCCAGAGCAGGTGTTCCCAAAGCCTGGTTTGAAAACAGGCCATCTGCGCTTTCACGAATCCTCCAGGAGATTCTGGGGCAGCTGAAGCCGAGAACCCCTGCTCCGGAAATGGAGAGAAGAAGACGGTAAGACGGCGTCGATCGCGTGGCCAGGGTGGAAAGAAAGAGACATCATCACTTCCCAGCCACATCGCCACGACCAAGAAGCAGCTGAGGTTAGGACAGGAGCATCTTTCCAGTCCCCTCCACCAGGAGGAGGTGATGACAGGATGACATCCTCTACCTCCCGAGCTGGGCGCCGGGCCTCCGGCAGGCGACCACCTCTGAGCTCAGTGGCGGGGATGCCTTAGGGGAAAGACAGCCCAGGCCTTGGCAGAGCAGGTGGCTTTCTGTGCGTTCAGACTTCAGCAATAAGCTCCTTCCAAAATGTAGGAAAACAGGTTCCCACCTGGAGAAGGTCTCATTATTATCTATTTAAAGCTCGAACCTATGTAATTAGAGCCGGAGAAGAGTAACTTAAATGTCATAACTCCAGGCTTGGTTTCTGAAAGGTCAAAAAAAAGTTTGCAATTCCACTGTGAGTAATGAGGCAAAAAAATGGAAAACTTGTGCTGTTCTGAGGATCCGTGACAGCAAAACTGACAGCTTTGCTTCATAAAACCATCTTGGGAAATTGTAAGTTTGTTTTGACATTCTATCTTGATCGCCTTTAATTTTTTTTTCTTTTTTGCCTTCCGTTGCTGCACCTTGACAAGCTTTCAAAAGGAGACACTTAGATTAAAAGGAAAAAAAAAATGTCTGAAGCACTTACAATTTCTAATCATTCTTCAAAGAACATGGCATTTTAGCATTCTCGAAGTGTTTTAAATGTTTCCAAAGAGCTTTTCTCTGGAAGTGATTGGGGGGTTGGTGCATGGAGAATGACGATTAATTTAAAAATCTTAAGAGCCCTTTCGGTGTGCTGGAATTTTTAAGTGCACCATTTAAGGTCCTTGGTTTCTGCATTTTAAGGAGATTTAAAACGATTTAACCTTTCTTAGTGTGCAAGGGCTCAAGTGCACCACAGTGGGTTTTCTTGACTTCAGTTGCTGCAATAGTGGGAGATGAGAGCAATTAATTAGAGTAAGAAAGCAAGAATTCACCAATTGGTGAGATGACAGAAGACAGAAGGCGGTGTGAGCCACCTGTATCTTTCCGAGGAGCAAGAGATATGTACACAGATACGGTAGCGGCCGTCACCAAATGCTATTAATTTTCTGCCCGTATCGGAGAACACGAGATAATTTCTTAGGACATTTTCAACATCATCATTAGGGGAAACCATTAGCAGGAGCCTGGATTTCGCAGAGAGCGCCCCCTAGCGTGAGCGTGAAACGCCGTTAGGAAAGCGTTCACAATCGGGACAACGCACGTCTAACCTCTGGTTGGTGTTGGCCGTTCCCCGCCCCGCTCCCTGCCCTGCAACCCCAGGTCTGTGATGGCACCCCCAGTATGTCCTGACGCCCGGGACGTGTCGCTGAACCGCAGCTCTCCACCCCCACCCTAGCTCCGAACCCTCGGAGGTAAAATCGAAGCCAAACGGAAACGCTACATACTGAAACCACACGTCAGTTCGTGGAGAGCTGCTAAAAATGGTTGCCTGTCCGCTTCCTGGGATTCTAAGAGGTATTTTGATGGAGAACATTTGGAAATCAGGTGAAAACAATGGCGAGGGATCCTTGGGAGCCAGAGGAGCTGGGAATGACAAAAATGATGGGTAGTTTTTGGACCCCTCTGAACCCCCGGGGATTAATGCTTACATCACTTTAAAGTTGTTTCCAGGTAATGGTTCTCATCATTGCCCGCCTCCCAAAGTCTGTCCATGCAACTTGAACCACCTACCTCCAAAGATCACTGTGCACTTAGAAGAAAAAAAAAAAAACAAAAAAACAGGAAAAGAAAAAAAAAGAAAGTACTCCAAGCCTCTCTGAGTCTCAGTCTCCTTATTTGCAAAGCAGGAATGGAGGCATTAAGTGGCAATAATAAAAATGAACATAGGCTAGTGTTTGTGGAGGGCATATAACTTGCCAGGTATTATTCTAATTGCTATGCGTATGTGAACTCTTTTAGCCTTTGCCGTGAGCTTGCAATATAGGTACCACAATTACTCCCATGTCTTGGGTGGAGAAACGGAGACACAAATAGGTCAAATAACTTGCCCAACGATGACACTGACAGTGTGCCAAAGCAGGGACCACAACTATCCATGTTATAATCACCTTGCAATGTGAGGTTTTAAGAAACTAATCGTAGCATTAAATTAAAAAAAAAATGGCTTCCTCGTGTTCATGTACAGGTGCCTTGGGAAACATCTGTATGGAAATAATTGAATTTAAACGTACGGTGGTTTGCTGGGGCGGGGGTTACGGTAAAATTCTGTAACAGCTTACATATCACGGTGTGAACGGTGAAATGACGTGGGGTCACTTACGTCAAGAGATTTTAAAATGGACCCGGGGGGCCATTAAGGAGATGGGCGTCATACACCTTCTCACCTGTAGAACCATGAACTTTGGAGCTGGGCCCAACTGCAAACACGCCGGGGACGCAGCCCAAACACCTGCAAACTGCTACAGTAAGAGAGAAACCGATTCTATTCAAGAGATCAGGGTTCTGCCTCCAACACCGATCAGAGATTCTTTGCAAACCACGTATACAACCTCCGAGAGAGGTTCAGCGAGCGATCTGGCCTTGGCACACAGCGGGCAAGAGACAGTACTGGCATTTCAACGGCACCTTCTGACTTCCCGGCCATGCCAGCAATCACTACCCATTCATTCCAATTAATTAACTGGAAGCCAGAGGGAATGATGGCCGTATGGGTTGGGGAGAATCTGGGCAACAGCACAGGACACAAACCCATTCAGTACTAACTACCTGCTTTGGACAACTTCCCGGGGCTCCTGGTACTGGATGTGCTGTCGCCCCTGGTCAGCACCGTGATGCCCCCAAAACTTGCCGTCTTGGCCATGGCGGGCTTGAGATTGCGGTTGGAGCCATCAGAGTCCGTGCTGCTCCAGGGCCGGTGGTGGTCCGACCACTTGAGCTCATTCTCGGAGCTGCTCTGTCGACTCCCGGCTGCTCTCCCCGAGCCGTCTCTGTTGCCCCTGGAGCACAGCCATCAGAGAGATGCACAGGGACAGCGTTACCTTCCACGAGCCGCACGGGCACAGGGCGGGAACTTTCTTGGAAGAGCGGTCTACGCGAGACCCTTCTTGCAACCCTTTCCGTCCACCCCGTCGCCCCACAAACAGTGCCACAAATACCTCGTTGATGTGTAGACAGATCACATGTCACACACAATGTGGGTGTTTACAAACAGAAAAGCCAAACCTAGAACTGTCACACCATCCCTCTGCCGGTGAAGGAGAAACAATTAGGGAAAACACATGGTATAAAACACAGTTGTTAACTTCTCTTGGGGAGAGGAGAGGAGGATAAACCCTCCTGACTCAAGTCAACAATGAATCAATGTTTGGGACCGAGTATGATCTTGAATGATTCTAAAAGCAACTCTCACTGAAGAGAAGTTTTGGGTGTCCCTTTAGCATGAAATACTTGGACCATGGGAAAACGCACCCAGAGCCGGTGAGGCCGTTCATTGTTTCCTACCTTTATGAAATGTCTATCTGAATTCATTAAGGCTTTGACAGCACAGAAATCACAGCAGTTTGACTCCATTAACTGAGGGTGTGAATTTTGCCCAGTGAGTTTAACCTTCGTGGGCAGAGGAAAGAGTCTTTCGATCCTTTTCACGCGGAAAAACTTGCGACAATAACACCACCAGGGTAAACGCTATGCTGACACGAAACTTTCCAGGGGATCAGTGAAAATAACAAAAGCTCCATCGGTGAAAGAACCCATTGGTTCAAAATTCAAATTGAAGAAGAGTGAACGTATGGGAAGAGATCCAATACCCAGGAGTGAATTTTGACGACTCCACAAGATCTCTAAGACATAAAATCACCAGCGTTTCATAGAGAAAGTTGATGAAATTTGCATTTTCATTGGTTTCCAATCTGTTTAAAGGGTACCTTAGTATTCTCAAAGCTTTTCCTGCAGTTGGAAATAACACATGATTACAATACTCTAAGGTTCTCATGGACTATAAGTAAGTAAAGGGAACATAAATCACGGGCAATGGGTACAACCCCTAATTTCATTATCCCTGAGCAACGTGACATGCCCAAGTCTTGGTCCCAGTCTCACAGATGTCATCCCTAGCTCTGTCGTCTCCTCTTCTTTTTTTTTTTTTTTTTTTTTTTTTTTTTTAAATTTTTTTTTCAACGTTTATTTATTTCTGGGACAGAGAGAGACAGAGCATGAACGGGGGAGGGGCAGAGAGAGAGGGAGACACAGAATCGGAAACAGGCTCCAGGTTCCGAGCCATCAGCCCAGAGCCCGACGCGGGGCTCGAACCCACGGACCGCGAGATCGTGACCTGGCTGAAGTCGGACGCTTAACCGACTGCGCCTGACCTGGCTGAAGTCGGACGCTTAACCGACTGCGCCACCCAGGCGCCCCTGTCGTCTCCTCTTCTAAAGACAACAATAGACCGTGGAGAGGTTAGGAGTGAGCGCGTCTCATTGAAACACTCACCAGCCAAGCTGTACAGAAGGTACACAGGAAACTTTAGGGGTTGTTTCAACTTTACTCACTAAACTTTTCCTTTGTTTTAGAAGAACTGAAGAAGGTAAATGGATCCAAGAGATAATAAAAATGAAAAGGCTTGTCCGTGATTGCAACTTCGCATAAATGAGGGGAGGGCAGAAACCTCACACACAGAAAAGCACTCAGTGCCCTCCTGTCTTCTATCAATTTTACTTATATTCTCTCTGTTAGGACCTCAGGGATTGCTGGTTTCAGAAAGATGATCTCAAGAAAGACCAGACTGGGAGTAGAAGGTATCACACACACCCAAGGGCCAGGTGGCTCGAGTTCTTCAAACTCCTTTGAAATTCAAGAAAGCCAGAGGAGGGAGGGTGGGGGTGGAGGGGAAATAGCCTTTTCAAGGGTGTGGTGCTCCATTCCTGACTGTTTTCAAGTTCCCAAATCAACTTTATTCTTTTTGCGTTTAATTCTGATTAATTTGACCCGACTTTGACAATGCTGGGCAAAATGATTATTTCATAACGGTCAACGCACCAGGGCTGTGACAATAATCTCACACGGAGCTAATTTAGAATATTTTGGGTAGGAAAAGATTTGGGGTGGTCCTTAGCCGCAGCATACAGGATGCATCCGAAGGAAGCTCTCCGTACGCAGGTGACGATCACTAACTCTGCTTCGGTGTCCCTCTCCCCACGCATGGTGCACCTCCATTAGTGGAAATGCCGGGGTGGCTTAGCCTGTCCCTGCAGTGGAATGTCCACCGCTATTCCTGGGTGGAAACGAGCGTGCGGGAGTTTGGAGGCTTCACTCTGGCGATGGGTAACTCCTCGAGACTTGGGCCACACCCTTTGGCCAATAAGGCCACCCAAGATCGCCTTAACGTCATCTACCTCTACTCTCCACCAGCTCAAAGCGGCATCCCAAGTCAGCATCTGTCAAAATTCCCAAAGAGGGAATTTAAGTTGCTGCTTTAGAATTAGCGTGAATGAGATTCACAGTAATACAACTAACTCTAACTTAGGATCTCTACTGATACACTGAAACAGTATTTTTACAGGTCTATCCATTGATTATTCACCTTAGCACTGGCAAGGCGAGGGCCAGAATTGAATTCCACATCTATTCGGTATAGAATCATAGGCGTCATAGAAAAAAACATTATCCACAAGTGTTTTCCTGTCCCTCCTAAGCCCAGTCTTGGTCCCTTCCTACTGGAAACCAGGAAGACAATGGTAATGAGACGTCTGGTCATCAAGGGCGGTCGTCCCTCATGTACGTTAACAAGAATCTGATCCCATGGGGGTCGTAAAGCACGTACTCTAAGTACTGTTTTTGTGCTGATTAATACAACTAAGGGCATTTATTTTCCTTCATATCTGAACGTGATATTTTTCCGACCAAGCTAAGTATGATGTATACTTGGAGTTGCTTTATTATCGTGTGGATGCCTCTGTGCTCAGTCATCATCCTGGGTCTCTGTGCTTGGTGACTTGGTGGCTGATGGCACTCCTATTTGCGATGGCTATGAGTACGTGGTAGTCCAGGCTGGGGACCAGATTTGGGGCTATGTAAAACGAATTTGCCTATCGGGGGCAAGAACTCACATTTCATTTATATGGACCTGAAGAAACCAGATCATGGTGTAAGTACAGGAGGACTGGTAAATTCTCATTCTTCTCTGGGTTTTTATTTTTTTTTTCAACGTTTTATTTATTCTTGAGACAGAGAGAGACAGAGCATGAACGGGGGAGGGGCAGAGAGAGAGGGGGACACAGAATCGGAAACAGGCTCCAGGCTCTGAGCCACCAGCCCAGAGCCCGTCGCGGGGCTCGAACTCACGGACCGCGAGATCGTGACCCGGCTGAAGTCGGACGCTTGACCGACTGCGCCACCCAGGCGCCCCTCTTCTCTGGGTTTTTAAAAAGAACAATGCAACGTTTTGTTGTTGTTGTTATTTTTAATCTACAAGTGTGAAAGTAAAGGGTCTAGCAATACCAGAGTAAGGCATTTGCCTATGTAGTTCAACCTGGAAAAGTGAAGGAAATTTTGAAAAAATCTTTTTTATTTCTGCCATAAAGGGAACAAATCAGTCTAACTTTTCTAACGCTGAGGTTCGAAATTCACATTGACTGCAAAAAGATATTTTCTGAGCACACAACCCATTTACTGTTCTTGGTCTTTTTTTTTTTTTTCCCTTCTAAGTGGGCAAGAGGTTTCATTTGTTTGTGAACAAATAAGTTTTCTCTTTCCTACAATAGAGATTAATCCTAATACTCATAAAAGCAGTAACATATTAAATGTATATATATATATGTGTATATATATATGTATATATATATGTGTATATATATATGTGTGTGTGTATATATGTGTGTGTATATATATATATATATATATATATATCATCTTGAGTACATTGATAGAACTGTGTATGCTTTGCCCTAAAATGAATGCTAGAGATATATTTAATAGGGTAGTGACAATATGGGTATGGTCCCTCTGCTTTCATGTAACCGCTAGCCTATACAGAACTTAAAATATATAATATTAGTATGTAATGAACACATATATACCAGTCCCCTTATCTCACACAGACCTTGATTTAAGTAACTCATTCTAATTGGAAGCAATCCTGTGCCTTCCTGTGCTGGAAAAAAGTATCGTTAGAAATGTTTATGACTATAAAAAATTCCGCTACTCAAATGGAGTTATCATTGGTTTGTTTTCCCATATCAGGTACGTATATATCATTGCAAGCTATCGGAGAAATTTTAACTTGGTGTAATTCACCACAGTTGACTCGGGAATGTTAAATCAGTGTGCTGCCAGAGTGAACTCTTGAGAGGGAAAAAGGAAAACAAACAAACAAAAAAACTTCCACCAAAAACAGCAAATCAGAAGGAGAACCCTGAAGGATTATATACAAAGCAATATTTTCCTGGTCCCATATCCCACATTATCGAATACGGCTTCAGCACTAGCTTTGTAACAAGCTTTTACAAAGATATAACCGAACATGTTTATTTCATGAACAGATATTTTACACTAATACATTTATATTTAACATTGATTCTGCCACAGAAGCTGAAAACACAGTTTAAAAAAAGTAAACCATACCAACCGAAAGAGCTGTCTTTTCTTATAGGTCTCATTGCATATGTTACTGTCTTCCAAGAGCCTACTGGAAATGAAAAACATGGTTTTTATGATATAAAACCTACTGACACTAAATTTCCCATGCTAAATGGGTGTGTCCTACGTTGTAACATACCTGCTTTCAGATCAACCCCATAGACTATGCTTTATGTGCATGTTGTTGAATTTTTGCAATAATAAATTAATGACTGCATGACTTTTCCCTATCCTGGGATTAAGGCGCTGATACCAGATAAGAAGGAAAGAAAGAAGAAAGAGAAGGAATGGAAGAGGGGAGGAAGGTAATAGAAATCGGTAGGGATATATCAGACATGTAATTAAACACATTAAAAGTTGCGATTCTTTTTTCCCTTGGGTAATATTAAAGTTATCTTTTCTTCTTGGGCATAGTGAAATACTGACATTCCAAAGACAGGTATCCAAGAAATGTATTTACTTTTGTAGGGAATCCACTCAATCAGATTTTTGCTTTTTGGAAATATCAAGAATTGTTCATATGCAATGCATGCATGGGACCGATTGCTATACTGACTAATATGATTCAATTTGAATTTAAGGGACACGGGAGTGCATTAGCACTCTTTTTATGCAAAATCCGAGGAGATATAAAATTAGGGCACAAGGCATGGAGAATGACTGGCTGGATGATTGGGGAATAAGGTTTCCCACTAAACGGAGTTATAAACACTCCATCCTTTGGGTTAGAATATAGAATTGTAGAATGCTTCAGAATCACCCCTAAGATGTTAGCGCCCATAGTTTCTTCATTTAACTATAAGTAGAGAATATTTACTTAAATATGTATGAATCTTGATGTTGTTTTTGAATGCCTTCTATCGACGTGTTTTCTCCTTTCATCCATTCTTCTAGAAGAGGCTGTTCAATTGAGGGGGTTAGTTACTTGAAGCTTTCTAACTGCTAATATTAAAGATAGCTTTTTTCCCCCCAATCATCGCTAATGCCCGGTTTAAATTTTCTCTAAGTACTAGACTTTAATCAAACAGCCTCTATTTTAATCAGTTTTACGGGGGCGCCCATTAAGCCGACACCTGAAATAAAATTAAGCACCACTCTTTGAAGGGATACCATATTTCCATTCCAACTTGCCCATTCTGATGTCCCTCAAACGTGATTAATACAGCTAAGGTGGAATTCTTTAATTCCCCTTGAAAAGCTGCAGTGGAATGAATGGAGCATTTAAATATCCATGCCAGTTGAGAACAATTTCTTAAAAAGTGTATGTGAAATATGCAAAATTCAACTCATCCTCTCAAGACCTCGGAGAAGTTGTATAACCCACCCATCTCACAACGACTAGCCCCGCCCTGACTCCCAAGTTAGCAACTCTAGATCGGGTTAGCTAGATTTCCAAGTTAGAGTGAGAAACTTAAAACAATATATTATCCCAATTATTGTCTGCATAGCTATATAGAATTACGGGGCGCAGGGAGTGGCTAACAATACCCAACATACAAATACTGTTAACAGCCTAGTGCATAAGCCAATGAAACTGCAAGTTCATTCATGCTTTGTAATGCCTGGTGAAGGTAGCAGGATTCCACCTCGGGAAGAACCAGAAGTTGAGGCTTTAAATAAAGAAAATGTGCAAACTTACGTTTGGAAAGAACAGAGAAGTAGTTCCCCAAAGTAAATGGTTTTTAGGCATGCTAAATAACACATATGCGTGTGCATATAAGTGCGTACACAGAGATATATGCATTTACTTATACATATATTCAAGCTCACACTTATATATGGGATATATACCTATGAATACACAGGACACACACGACAGACTTTTTTTCCTCTAACGACACGAAAAAGCAAATTTCAATTTCATTTACCTGGTTTCCACAAAAAGGCTTTCCTGGGAGCAAACTGACTGGAAAAAAAAAGAAAAGAAAAGAAAAGAAGGCATTGTATCAGACGTTCTGGATGTGCCGAAGGATCTCAATTCCTTGCCTGATTTTAAAGCTACTTTTCCCCTCCAAGAGGAAAAGAATGAAGAAACATAGGTACTATGTTTTGAAAAAGTGGAAGCAGAAAAGGGAAAAAGTGGTTAGAGTTCGAAGCATAAACCATTCTCATTCAGCACACAAGTACTTTCCCATCGGGGCGTCTCCAGGTTACAAATACATTTAGCCCGCTGGACATCAAGGTCAGAAGTAGAGGGATGTGAATGAGCTACTGGTGTATTCCGGGGCTGCGGAGATGCGGCCCCCGACCAGAGCCAAAAGACTGGTTCAAATCAAGGCAGAAAGCGTGCGCTGAGCACGACCAACCTGAGATCGGACAGTCAGAGGACCACAAACCTGCAATTGTTACCTGGGAATGACAGACTCTGGTGAAATAAACAGATTGGCTGCAAGACACTGAAGATTGGAGACATGCCCTCAATCCATTTTAGGAGGGGGGGAGGGGACGCAGAGACAATTGAGAACAAAATGAAGTTAATTCGGAAAAACGATGCCAAGCTCCGTCTAATGTTCTGTTTTGTTTTTCACCCAGAAAAAAAAAAAAAAAAACCAACAACGTGACTTTCTTCTTAGCTTCTGTCCCCCTAGCTACCACTGCTCTTCTCTCTCGTGTTTAATACACTCGCAGGGAAGAGAAAATTCTATTATCATTATGTGCTGGGGAAAGACAGATCTGATTCAATTTGAACAAGCAGAAAAAGAGAAGTCGAAGCAATATAGTGCAATGGTCCTCTAACATAGTGACTGTGTTTAGGAATTCACCTAAAACCGTTTTCAAAGTACTGAGTTGCTAAACATAAAAGTACACCCCGCATTCTATGTGCAGATTTTCTAAATGATGAATAAATGGCCTGCTCAAGGGACCACTCGACACCTAACAGGTCCGATTCAAGAGAAAATGAAACTAAAGTAAATAAGGACCTCTCAATATTGAATTCTTAAATTCAATGATCAGCTAATGTAACCACTACTCAGAGAGGCAAGCAGGATATTGGTTTTTCTGTACATTTTGGTGGAGAAGTCATTTCCTTCCACTAAATCAAAGGGCTAGCTTTGGACCTAACGTGCTTTCCCTCAGTGGTCTGAGCGTCTCAGCGAGGGCATCTCTAGAACCATTTCTCTTTTAACCTTTGTGCGTTTTACAGACATCCTGAAAATCAAGCGCAAAGCATCTTATTTAACAAAAAGAAAAAAAAATCCGATTAAAAAAAAAAGCTTTACAGAAAATCTTTCTTTTTAATTCGATGTTTATGTGCATAAACAAAAATGAGGACAATCTCTGTACCACTGGCATCATTCCTGCCAAGATCTTTTTATAGTAAGCAAAATATTCCATTGTCTTTGCCTCCTTTAGCTTGGTTTTACTCCTGGTGTGAGTCAAGTCATGGAACTCATTGTCTCGGGTACACATTCCGAGTCTCCGACTACTCAGCTCACGTGGTTGGAAAGAGGTCAATTACGTTTATGCGGTTCATGCCGGGTATTGGCATGACACTCTCCTTCTTTGAAGGAGTTGATCAAAGACATACTGACCTCTTCAGACTCATTAATCTAGTCGTATTCGGGGGAAAGTTAAGCTGCCCTAACCCTTTGAATTAAAAAAATAATAATAATAATAATAAGGCACCTGCAAGTCAAAGATAACTTTCCCAAAAAACGTATCTCAAGAGTATTTTCCAATGTTTGTGCAAAGGTCCTAAAAATCTACCACATGATCCTTCTGCCACATTTGCAGAAATAGGACAGATACGGTTACGGGCCGTGATTCAGTAGCTGATGAAAATAAACTTTTTGAAAAAGTTATGCGAATAACTTGCAAATTTAAATAGCAGAGAAAGATAAAATTGTCATAGTAATTAAGTGCAGCTTTTAAAGCTGTCACTTATATGCATTCTCAGATATAAAGGGCTCTTTTTTAATTTTTAAGGAGAAAACGATTTTGCCTAATGGGTTACAGGATTCTCTCCCACACCCCACCCCAATCTGGGTGCACCACACGCCTTCTCGTCGGTTGTCACAGAAGAGGGATCCCAGTACGTGCTAGGAAGACCGTGGATGCGCTCCTCCAAGAATCTCTACTTATATATAAATATCCTTCAGAAAGCATCCTCCAGGCAAAACACGTCTTTCCCAAATACATTGCTTTATCAGCATAACCTTGCCAAAGCCAGCAACATTGCATTGAAGTGATCATAAAATAAGCTGAAATTCTTGCCAAAGGAAACAACAGTTATATTTCAAATATCTGACTACAAAAACTCACTTATTTTTTTATTTGAGAACTAAATTGCAGTGTGCCTTGACTTACAACAACTTCATTGTCAAATAACAAACGTGTCCTATCTCAAGCCACCCGAATTCTCAAACTATATTTGAAATTAGTTTTCTAGAAAATCCCCAAATAATCTGTATATTTTGATTGTGGACCTACATAAAAAAAGCGCACGCTCACGCACGCGCACACACACACACACACCCCCCTTAGACACCAAGATACACTTGTAAACTATTCAAGAACACTACTCGTTTTCCCAAATAAATTTTAATTTTGCTGAAGTGTAAGTACCGGGGAGTATTTCTCTGTAACTCTATTATAACTTCCAGCAGGAAAAAAATACCTCTACATAAATATGTCCATATTTGAACCTGTCTGAATAACTCCACCGCTTAAACAATAATAGGTTGGCAAGGGGAGTTGCTTTCATGACCTCAGTTCTTAAATTACGAAGACACTAAATTAAAGGCCAGCTAAGAAAAAGACTGTATGTTTGTAACTTAGATTCCTTATGCTGGATTCTTTGCATTGGTTTTACAACTGACTTACTATATTTGATTTATTACCTTGTGTACCTCAACAATCTAGAGAGCAGAAACGGTCACTTGGGAATCCGGAGTTACATAAATTAAGTCTCTCTAAAATGTTTTTATGTATGTGGTAAGGAAGATTTATTACTGCATGTATTCAAGAAAAGTTCGTATCGCTGGTTACGTCTTTGCGTTTGCGTTAATAAAAGATACAGTGACATCTTGTTAACTCAGGGTGGCCCCCGACGATCCCTGCCTCTGGGCATTCACGTTTTGTAGTACCTCCCACACGGCACCGCGTTTGGTCTGTGTGTCCAACCGAATACAGCAGAAGGCAAGGCGTCAGTTCCAAGATTGGGTTATAAGAGACTCTCGCTGCCGCCTTGGGCTCTTTTTCTCTTGGATCACTTGCTCTGGGGAAGTTAGTTACCATGTCTTCAAGACGCTCCGTAGCCTATGGAGAAGCCCACGTGGTGGGAACTGAGATCTCGGTAGATCCAGCCAGGAACTGAGGCCTGCCAACAACCACGGGGGTCCGTCAGAAGACCACAGCCCCAGCTGACAGCTTGACTGTAACCTCACAAAAGACCGTGAGCCGGAAGTGGCCGGCCAAGCTACTCTCAGTTTCCTGACCCACAGAACTTGTGAGGCAAAAAGCGTTTTGTTTGTGCTAAGCCGTCAAATTCGGGGATAGTTTGCTGAGTAGCGATTAAGAGCGAAAACACAGGGAACACCAGCCTTCGGACTGCATTGTTTCTCCAGAGCTGCAGGCCTAGGAAGACAGGCATCAGGCATCGTTCCTCCCTCTAGGAGAGCGGCTTTGAGCCTTTTAAGGGTCATGAAAACTTAAGAACGATCCAGATCTTTTCCTTACAAAAATGTACCCACACTCACAGACATAATGTTTTGCAGATGATGTCAGGAACTGGCTTTAATCTCTGAAGCCTGCCGGTGAGTATCCTCCGGGTACAGGATACCAACGAAAAATAAACCGACCCCAGAGATCAGGTGGAAAAGTAGTGCCAGAACCAGGCAGGGGCCCCACCTGAATTGGGAAAGCCGGAGTGCTGGTCACCGGAGAGCCTATCAGAGGAGCTCACACCTCTACTCCTGCAGAGGGAAGGAGCCACCGCATTTCAAAGAAGGCTGCCGGATGGCTGGCGTCATGAAGTCATGAATTGGAAAGGCTATGGCAATAGCTTGGCATTTAGGCCTTCCCACACTTCAATCTGCTTTTGCTTTTAAAAAATATGCGAATTCAGCAGTTAGTCATAGAGGCTCGGAACAGCAGCTTTGCCTCCAGTCTGTAACTCGAGACCCGGGTTCCTTGCTGGGGCTGTAGGGAAATGCGATGTGTACAAGGAGTTACGGGCCCCCCCCCTCCCGCCTGTGATGACCTCTCCGGGGACGCGGCCACGTGCACACGAAAGGGCAGCAGCGTCACAGGCAGGCGTCAGGGCTGGTTCTCTGGCCACCCAGCCCCAGAGTGTTTGGCAATGTGGCACGGCAGTACTTTGAAAGAATACCACGATGTTTGTAGATTATCTGGGTGATTAGGATTTGCTTTGCAACACAACTCATTCATAAATTTTATGACTTGCTAGAATGAGAGTCAGAGGGAAGTGTGCGTGTGTGTATGTGTGTGTGTGTGTGTGTGTGTGTGCACGTGGCAGGCACGGGGAGAGAAGGACGGGCAGAGAGGAAGAAAGAAAGAGAAGAAAGGACAAACTAGCCTTCAGACAGCTCTCTCTCTGTGAAGCTCATCGGCCAGGCTCGCCACCTTCCAGTCCACCGGGGGCACCCCCCCACCTAGCCTGGCTACACCACCTCCAAGCCCCTCATTACTCTACCCTTGGATCCAGGAAACACGATGAAAAGCCTACCATGGGTCGGGCTGCGCTTTGCGCCATCAATAACTCTGACTGTCCGAAAAGCCCAAGGGGCCCACACATACGCAGAATATTCTAGACTTGCACGTGGACAGCGTCCTTCTACAGCCACCTCCACCCGCCTGCCTCCCACTCTGCCAACTCCAGAGCTCTGAGCCAAATCATCCGATCACTAAAGTTCTATTTCCCTGCACCCGTGACAGGCAGCGGCGATCTAGAAGAGAGAGAGGCAGCCCGCGTAGACAGGGAAGAAAGGCACCGTCGGTGGGGTCGGAATTGCCTCTGCGGTTTTCTGTTGAAGGCGCCAGCGTGCTCTGGAGGACCAGGGAAACTGGCTGGGGCCCGAAAACTCCAAGGTCAGAAGGCCTCTCCATGCTATGCAGTGGAGCCTAGGTCTCTACGCTGGCTTGGCAATGGCCTCCAGAGCAAAGCCCGACGGGAGGCGGGAGGCCCAGCTAAGGCAGCAGGAGCCACGAGGAACCACACAAAGCAGCTCACACCTTTACTTCTGCTGAGGGAAGAGCCGCGACATCTCCGGAGGCCGCCAAGTGACAGCATCGAACGCAAAGGCTAATGGCACCTGCTTGCCCTTTTCGCCTTCTTGCATTTAAATCCGGCTTTGTAAAAATCACTTTTTCACTTTCGTTTCATGTCACTGCATTTTATTTTGGCCACGGCAGGGGGGGGGGCGGGGGTCAAAGGAAGATAAATCCCCACCACGTTTGCTTTGCTGGGATTTGAACAGAGGAAATCACTCTGGTTATTCCCTTGACGAACCGCTCACAGACCTGATCTGATCTGAAACTGAGGGGGAAGAGGAGTATTCTCACTTAACTCGGATACAAGACAATGCCTGTACCTGCGAAGAAGGCAGAAAATTCTGTGTTTACGTATGCGATTCACAGAATCTTCTTTCTTTTTTATATATGTCTTCCCTCTGCACGACCTTCGTATTAAAAAAGACAACACTGGGCCGTCTGCGGGCTAACACAGACGTGAAGGCATTTCTTCAAGTCTGGCAACTTCCGGGGGGGGGCCTGGGTGGCTCTGTCAGTTGAGCATCCGACTTCAGCTCAGGTCATGATCTCACACTTCGTGGGTTCCAGCCCTCCAGGGCTGGAGCCTGCCTCAGATTCTGTGTCTCCCTCTCTGTCTGCCCCTACCCTGCTCACGCTTTGTCTTGTCTGTCTCTCTCTCTCTCAAAAAGAAAAAAATGAACATTTAAAAACACGAACAAGAAAACAATCTGGCAACTTTGCTCTGTACTCAGGATCCATTCTACCGACCCGAATCACATCGGTGCCCCCCCCTTCCGTCATAGCCTTCCGGAACACAGTCAACCCTGGGCCACTGTTCCATCACTTCCCTGCACTAAGGTCTTCCTCCAGAAACACCTCTGATCTGCTGCAGTTCGATCTGTCCCTGGCTCCAGCTTCCTGAGTCCTGCCAGCTCGCTGTCCCCAGACGCTAAAGAGGCAATTAAAACAGCTACTCACATCGTGTGCAAATATTCTCTCCCTCACTCTCTGATACTCCTCTTCTCTCTCTTCAATTGATTTACTTCGTCTGTCATCTCTAAATGGATGCACTCTGTTTTGCTGAACGGAAAGAAAGAAATCAGTACGGTTATCCAAGTTGAGCCGGTGCAAATCTGCAGTTAAGCAACCGTCAGCTGAGAATAAGAAATGTTCGCTTCAACAAACGGAGCATGACGAGTGTCCTCCCCTCGGGTCCCGGAGGAGGCTGGGCCGGTGAGCGGGGTGCGTGCCTAACATGTGGAGGCAGTTGTCTGAGGCTCCGGCTTGCCTCCCCGCCTGACGCACCGAGGCCAGCGGTTTCCAGCATGAAAGCACCTGGACGCGTGTCCGGCGTGCGGCCAGTTCAGCTGGGACGCGGGCCACAGGGGTGGACTCCGTCTCTCCTCTGCTAACTAACCTGCGCGTTTGGGACTCTTCAGGCGAAAGCGGGATGTTGAGCACGCGGCTAGTTCAAGGCGGCTAAGGGAGGACGTGGCTGCGAACCGTTGGGTACCGGGAACAGTACCGGGAACAGTTGGGAACGGAACAAGGGAAGAAAGAAGGTAACGGGCAGAAAGGAAACCGTGGGCATAGTATCTCCGTGTTCTAACCGGTGTTTTTCCTTCCCTCGGTGACTGATCCTGCACCCTGCGTTTGGCACAGAAAAGCAGACCCTGAATTTGAAGGGTCTGAATTCGTTGAGGAGGGTCAACACCAAGGAATCTAAAGGCACCATCCAAAGAACCCAGCATGAGGACCGTTCTTTTTCAGCCCTGGACCTGTGTCCCTGCCTGCGTCTCAACTCCCCTCCCCTCCTATTGTCCCATTCCTCACAAAAGGCTCTGCGCGAACCACCTTCATCCGTTCATTCAACAAACACCCACTCAGTACACGACACAGGCACATGTCTCGGAGTCGATGGGAGCTGCTTACAGCTCCGTGGTGGTGGCGGTGGGGGTGCGAAGAACCGAGATACGGGTGAAGAACAGGGATTTTTTTTTAAGTGCGTCAGAGATGCGCGCACTGGCTTAGTGACTCACAGAGTCATTAAAATGATAACTTGGGGGAGATGCGAGATTGTCTTACCTTCAAGAATTCTAAAGCAAAGTCTATTTTCAAAAAAATCTATTTGGATTGTCAGAGACACAATGGGCGACTGAGGTGGCAGCAGATAACTCTCTTCCGTCCGTATTATTGTTTTAACTTTATTGTCTTTCGTCATTCACTTAGTTAGCTATCTTCCTCATCACCCCGGATCCCAACTCCCCCACCCCCAATGACCCCCGTCTGGAGAAGAGATTGAGCAAATCTCTCTGCCCTTGCCGAAGTACCGTGAATCCTTACTCTGGGACAAGGTAATGTCTTGTCACAAGCAAAATACACAAAAGGAGAATGTTCTGCTACGGTTCATGCAAAACAAGCAGACGGTTTACATGGGCAGTAAAACGTGGGAAGGAGAAGGGGTGGAGGGGAGACTGAAACACGAACTCGAGTCCCTTGCGTGAAGACTTATTTTAGGAGAGTTGCAAAATCCACCTGTCCTCACCATAACAAGGTTTGTTCTTTACGGCTACACCAGGTGGTCATCGGTCCGTATTGGAAATCCAGCTGAGTGTGCACAACTGAAGGACAAAGCTGTGGGAGCGGAATTACTGCCGTAGTTACACAGGCATCTGGAAATGCGATGACAGAGCTTTTCCCGACACCTCGGGCCAGTGGCGTCCCAACCCCGCACCCCCCTCACCAACACATGCTGCAAAAGCTGTGCCAAGCACCCCCCATGCAGCCCGACACACAGAGCCATTGCTGAAGCAATCGGGACAGATTTTCTCGGCTACCCACTGAATGCCAAAGGGGGAGCGAGGGAGGCAAGGAGGTTAGAGAGAGGACAGTCGCCTCGGAGGCGGGGGGAGGGGGGGGCTGGGGAAAGGGGCCGGGGACAACAGAAGGACAAGAACATAAGTCAGCCCACCTTCAAAAACAACAACGTCAGCCACTCTCAAACTTGAGAACCAACCTGATTGTCTTCTTTATCAATACTAGAGTTATCTCGCTTCAAGATAAACCGCTTCTGGGATTCTTCACCTTTTTCATCTTTTAAATGTTCACAAAACCTTTGCTCTGGTCTGCCAGCAAAGTAAAACATATCAATAAAAAAGTTCTCGCCCCTGGTTCAAGTCATTTTCTCAGTGTCGCTTTTTCCCCCACAGTGGCATTCAACTTAAAAAAGAAGCTACAGGTGGTCTGGGTACCAGGACTGCCGGCATTATACAGGTGGGTAATAACGGGGTCACCTCACGGGGGTATCGTCAGGATACCGTTTGTGGCTTCGAATTCGAAGTCTTGTTGGCTGCGTGTTCCTCACCACGGCTGAAGTGAAGAAAACACTTTCAGGCCTGAACATGTATAGCGTATAGGTGTGTGTTCTTTCGTTATTTTGACCTCCGTCATTCCTGAATGCAGTCAAGTTCCCAGCCGTATTGTCAAACAAATACGTATGTTGAGAACTTGGGCAGACCACGTTAATTCACCAATGTCTGCGACAGGAGGACAGGTCTTGTCACATCGTCCCTCTCAAGAGCCATCAGAATCCATAGTGAGAGTGGATCACCTATAAATTACTTCCATCTTTCCCCATGACAAACGCTCTGGAATCTGACTCCAGTAGAGTCTGACATCCTTGACCCTGTCTTGTAAATCAGTGCAGTAATTGGGGAAACTGGACATATTTAGTTTAAACAGCTTAATGGCTGATTAGCAGGGGGAAAATGCTCCAAGCAGTTACACGCTATTGATTAGTCAATTGATTTCTTTTTTGTAGGTCCTCTTAATCATTTTGTATTATTACGGGAAAGGGCCCCATGTCCTTGTTAATTTCCCACACTCGTCACCGCATGCCACAGAACTCAATGAATGGCCTGGGCATGGGTTCATCCCCAGAGGACGTGCTAAAGTGTTTGTCCCACGTTTAGAAGGAGTTGTAATTGATGACTCTCATTAAAGCCCCTCTGCCACGGCTGATGGATTACTCCTGAAGCCCAGTGGGTCTCCTCTATCTCTACGGGGTTCATTACGCATTCAGTTATTGGAAAGCGCCTTCACAGTGGCTCTTGTTTAATATGGCTGCCCAGTAATTAAGGGAATCTCATAGTGTCCCTTCTCGCTCCAAAAGAAGCAAACGGCACGCTGAAAACAAAGGGATCTTTTTCAGCGTATGGCTCAAGTCCGGATGGGGTGCGTCTTTTTCTTAAATACGCGTACGTGAATCATACTGGTATCGGTGAGCAGACGCTACCAGAAAGTCGGAACGATACCAGTTACAGCTTCCGGAACTGTGTGTAATTTTTGCAAAGGGTCAGCATCGCCTTTCTCAATCCTTACAGGACAACTCCGAGGCAGGAAGAACAAATATTTTACGCTTCTTTCATAGATACAGAAACCATCCCCCAGTGATCCTTTTGACTGCAGGTTTATAGATTTTCCCAGCAAGCCACAGGCCTCAAACAGCCTCTTCACATCCTTGCAGAGATGGGATGGGATTCGGTCGCTCTGCTTATCCGGCACACAGTGGGCCAGAGGCCCTCGAGCCCCACAAAGAAGAACTAAAAAGCCTGCATCACCTCACCCAAAAGATCAATGTAAATGTTTTCCACCGCAATTAAAATGTAAAATATGGTAGAACAAGCCATCTGGAAGTGCAAATATGACATTTTAAAATCGGAACGCCAAGGGAACAAAGTAAACTTGCACTTTACAGTGCAAAGGCCATTTGCAGTGGAGAAATTCAACACGGTTCGTTCGGTGTTGGTCACCGCACGCTTCTTATTCCGCTGGACAGTCTTACAAGGTTAGCGTGAGTACTCACAGGCCACTGGCCACGATTACGGTTCTCCGGGAATTTTTTTTTTTTTAACATTTAAAAAAAATTTTTTTTTAACGTTTATTTATTTTTGAGACAGAGAGAGACAGAGCATGAACGGGGGAAGGTCAGAGAGAGAGGGAGACACAGAATCTGAAACAGGCTCCAGGCTCCGAGCAGTCAGCACAGAGCCCGACGCGGGGCTCGAACTCACGGGGCGCGAGATGGTGACCTGAGCCGAAGTCGGACGCTTAACCGACTGAGCCACCCAGGCGCCCCTCTCCGGGAATTTTTTTAAAGCATCCTAAAATTGTCAGCCGACACTTGGATGTTACGGTGTTTTTTTCTGTGGCAAGCAAAACTGGGTATCAACTTAAATACAGACGCTGACTATATCCATGCTAAGAAAAATCTCTCCTGATATTCCTGAACTCTGCTGCCTGGTGAATTCCAGTAGATGAAATGCTTTGCTTGCTGCTAAGTTTACAGATCCATTTCTTGTATTGGGTGCTAATAGCCTATAACTGTTCATTTAGATAAAAAGTGGTCTGGGAAGGTGAACTTTTCGAGTCACGAGCATAAGGTGAATTTGCTTTAGATGAAGTTCTTCTTTAAGAGGAAAACCATTTTGAGATTTCAGCATACTAACCAGGGTGAGAATGTGCGTTCCAGGTGGGTTGAGACCTTGTTTTTTCAATACTTAATTCTTAGTGTCTCACACGGTGCCTGGAATATGGGAAGCATTTGGTTGAATAAATAAACTAATCAATGTGTGAATGAATGAAAATTTAATAGCGCTATATAGGAATCACTGTAGTTCAGGGACAGATCAAAGAGTCGCTGAATCAGATATGCAGTCATAAATTTTTAAATTATAAAACAGAACAAGAGAGAGTTTGGTTAGTAGGAGCATAAATTCAAATTTAGAACATGAAGAAGATCTTTAAAAATCAAATTTATGCTTTGGTTCAAGTTGACAAAAAAGAATCGTGTTACTTAAAAAAAATGGGTTTTAAATTTTGAGGTTCTTTTGGGAAGAGAGGTGGAAATGAGAATCTTAGCGTCTCTAGTTTTGAAGCTTCTGGTTTACAGTGTCATTATAGTTACAAGAGCTATTCAAGCATTAGTTTTTGAAATTTCATTTGCATTTTTTCATGGTGCTGGTTGATTTGTTTCTCATAGCAGCACATGTTTAGGAAAAAATATATCCATCCCATAAGAAAAGAACAGTCAAAGGACCTGGCTTTAATCAATAATGCAAATGTGATTGAGAGCAAGAATATTTCTCATTCTAACATATATGTTATGCAAAGTGCAGTCTCCATAATAATAGCTTTTGTTTCAAACTTGAGAACCTACTAGTTAGTCCCAATTATTCGTTCTTTCATGATTCTCTAAAAATATGTTGAGTGATTATAAAGTAACCATTTGAAGTTTGTGCAAAAAGAAAAAAAAAAAAACACTTAGTAAGATTGTCCCAGGTTGATTTTATCGAGAATTATCTATTACTCTAGCGCAAAAGGGCAATTTGCAGTTTAAACTCATGCAGACTAAAGCATACACCTGAAGCACCGCATGTGATTAAACTACAAATTACCGGTAATGCACCATTATATTAGAGCTTTTAAAAACCCTTTTTACCACTAATTTAACATCATAGCAATGTTATTTCTTAACCATAAAATGAGTGGAACTGAAAAGATATGATGGCCCTTTGTGTAAAATGGGAACGGATAACTTTCACTGTATCAATAAGAGAATGGAACTCTAAGACAAACTCCTCAAAGCTGCAAAAGGTCACGGTATTGATCAAATTCATGATAACTAGAGTTTACTGCGTATCTCACAGCCACGATAATAACACACGCCTCGTTGTTCTTTCCTGACGGACTTTAGTCCTTGAGGTGTTATTTCTGGTGTTCTCCGTATCATCATCAAAAAGCAAAGAAAAGGAAGTTAGCGTTTCTTCTTGATGAAAAGATCATTTCTTCTGAAGGTACAGTTTGTAGTAGATACCAACCACAAATCTCATTACGCCACAGTACTGGCGTTTCCAGCCAGGGTCCTGGCATCCCCGATAGAAACCCTGAAAACTTAGAATTACGTCCTCATTGTTTCTTATTAGACACAGCTCATCAACTGAGAGGCAGTGCGGCTGAGTGAAACACCCAGTGAGACATTCAAACTCTGTCTTCTGGTCAATCGATGACGATTTTAGGCTCCCCCCACCTCTTGAAACTTAAAATAGATGAGCACTCATTATTATTTTCAAAAATCTTTTTGATCTGGAAATATTTTACCGCCTGATACTTGAGATGAAATTTATCACTTTTCTTGCAAAGAGTTAAGCTTAATCCCTCTCCCCCCCACTCTATACACACACAGATGAAGAATTCAATTCTACTAAACATGGACGGGGCTCAAACGGAAGCCTTTGAATTTCATATCGAATAACTGAAAGACAGTCATCAATATGCATAAGTATCTTAACAAAGAAAGGTTTCTGTGCACAACAGGATAAAATATTTTGATGGTGTAAGACACCTATCAAAAATATTTTAATAGTCGAACAGATTAGAGGAGCTTAAGAAGCACTTTCCCTCAATACTTTCAAATCTCCAATGAAAACATTTATAGCTGATGTCTTTTATTTCAAAAATAAAGTGCTACGTCCTTCAACTAGTTCGCAATTTGCTACATCCCTCTTCAACTCTTTCACAACTTCCACCGCCATCTGGTCATTTTACACCATTCCATTCTCTCTTAAATGAGAGCACACCTTGCAAACCCCACAAACGCGGTGCTAAGCATCCGCCTTCCAACATCTTTCAAGCATCTTGCCAACTCACGTTCTCAATTTTCTATGTGTCTGACAAATTCATTTTATTCTTCTCTGTCTCGGCTGTACTGTATCCATAAACAGAGGCGTGGAAGCTAACGTGGGAAACGCCTTGACTCTCCTTTAACCTAAGGCTATTCGTGAGCAACAACAAAATTAAGCAGACTACTCAAAGTCAGCAAAGGTCTCTGAGGCCCCTCCTCTTATTGGTGCCAACACCCTGGAAAACAAGTTATGTGCATTAAGACCCCTGACGGTATC
This sequence comes from Lynx rufus, assembly GCF_022079265.1. Classification (NCBI taxonomy): domain Eukaryota; kingdom Metazoa; phylum Chordata; class Mammalia; order Carnivora; family Felidae; genus Lynx; species Lynx rufus. The sequence continues at coordinate 4,132,924 of NW_025814867.1, read as the reverse complement.
CATCCACCTTGACAGAGCGACTGCATTTCTAAGAATGAGTCCGAAGAAATAGTAACAAATGAATGCACAATTGCACTGTTCAAGACAGCAGAACAGTGGAAATCCATGGTGGTCTGATTAAGTAGCTTAACGTATCTCCACATGTGACACGTAGCTTTATAAGATGATATCCGAGGCTACTGACTAACGTAGAAAAGCGACGTATAGAAGGATATACTACGCTCACATATACGTTGAAACCATACTATTTAATAAGAATAACGACAGCAGCAGTTTTCTCCGGATGGTAGGGTAATGGGCAACTTTTACCGCTAATCTTTCATACATTTGTGATTATTGTAATAAATTGCATCTCATCAACAAAATAATAAAAGCTATTGGTTTAGAAAGATAGGAAACCAAATCAGCAACCTACAAGTGGTTTGTATATAACCACCGGATTGTGAACAATTAAAATATTCTTATCTTTTGAATACTTTCTTTCACGCCCTGTATTATTTTATAATCTAAAACGGATACTTCGTTGTGGCATTTTGTCAAAAATCCCCCCCTTTTTAATGCTATGTCCTTGTCGATCTATATACACAGAGACTTGCATTTAATAATCATACTCTAATTGTAATAAGTAAGTGATAGTGTTCAATCTGAAGACCTTTTTCCCCCCCTCTCTAAATGGAGAACCCAAATAATAACGGTAGAGGAAAAAAAAGATAAGAAGGATGAGTAAAAACAGGAGAAATTATGAAATTGGAAAAAGAGAAAGAAATCATATGCCTTAAGATGTAGAATGCTGTCTTCTCTGCCTGTGAATTCAGCCATTTCTGAACAGTACTGTCCATGGTATTGGCAACAGTACCCCAGAGGCATACACATCAGACGGATATATTCAGCTAAAAAAACATGCATATTTCTGCAAGTTTACCTGTAAATTGAGAATTTCCACAAATGAAAATTTTCTTTAAAAAGGGGCTAGGTTATCAGTGAACCTTTCACAGATAGAGTGCTCCCTCCAAACACCCAATGGCCAAAGCTCCACTCCCCCCAAAACACAATGCATGTGAATAATCCAATAACTTTAATATAAACGGACGTGAACTAGCATACGAAATTTAACGGAGCAATAGTTTCAATAATGACACTAAATTTTAAACAATTCCCACGTAAATGCTGATAAGTGGGGCTAACAAGGGTCTGGCGTTTTCAAAACACACATTGTTGTGTCTTTTCATCCCTACAGCTTACTAAGAGTGGGCTTTTTGCAAATTACAGTAAAACCTTGGTTTGCGAGCGTAGTTCTTTTTTTTAATTTTTTTTTATTTTTATTTTTTCAACGTTTATTTATTTTTGGGACAGAGAGAGACAGAGCATGAACGGGGGAGGGCAGAGAGAGAGGGAGACACAGAATCGGAAACAGGCTCCGGGCTCCGGGCTCTGAGCCATCAGCCCAGAGCCTGACGCGGGGCTCGAACTCCCGGACCGCGAGATCGTGACCTGGCTGAAGTCGGACGCCTAACCGACTGCGCCACCCAGGCGCCCCTATTTGCGAGCGTAGTTCTGAAAACAGGCTTGTAATCCAAAGCACTTGTATACCAAAGCGAATTTCAAGAACCGTCGGCCCAGTTGTGATCATGTGACATTGAGCAATCACGTGCCACTCTTACTGCACGACATCGCTCGTTTCTCAAGTTAAAATTTATTAGAAATGTGTGCTCGTCTTGCGGAACATTCAGAGAACAAGTTACTCGCAATCCGAGGTTTTACTGTACTTAACACGCCTAAGACAGAAGCCTGGTTTGTTTCGTTGTAAGAATGGAAAGTAACAATTCTTATCTTAAAGTGTTTGGGAGGGTCAAGCCCAATGCCAGGCACGGGTAAATCACTCTATAGATATCATAATCTATTATTACCATCGTTCGTACCTTTCTGGGGAGTCAAAACCTAAAGGCCTGCCAATGAATATTGAGCCAACATTTACATTAGTGTTCATTTTAATGAGGGTAAATCCAATCTGCACTATAATATTCAAATAATGGTTTGATTCATGAGTTCCAAATGAAGCAGTAACAATGGTCTGAAAGTAATGTTTTCTTTGCAAACTGCTGAATGTGATTATTGCTTCTTGGCATGAAAGGCTTTTTGCTTACAATGCTGTGTATAAAAACATTCCATTTAAGCTTATATGCAAATATAGTATTTTACTTGCTGAGAAGGTCCAGAGTGATCAGTGTGCTTTAACTGGTATGGAATGACTAAATACGCATTGTATGTGTAAAGAAATGCCGTTTTTTTGGTTTTTTGGTTTTTGGGTTTTTCACTTTCCTGGTTTAAAGGGCAGGAGGGTGGGAAGTGAGTGCTGTGCTCTCCCGGAAATGCTGTGGGATCTAGACAGGCTGGGAGGTTGAAAGGAGTCCAGCTGCGGGGTAAAATGTATTAGGTATGCAAACACTTCTCAGGGCGGATTCCGATCTATTGCTTGAAGATTGGTACCGATAATCACAATCTAGCCTGTTAAGTATGCGCTTCAACGGAAACCAAACACCTTTGGCCAGTAAACTACAACCTGTCTTTCTACCATATGACCCATTCTATTTCTCCTAAAGCCAGGACGACATGCTAATGACCTCTCCGTTATCAGAAAGGTTAAGATCCACAAGTCACAAGAACTACACCAAGAAGACCAGCTGGTCATTATACATTTCATCTTCAGGTACGACCCCAAACTTTTCCCAAGGCACCGGTGCTCAAGTGCTGACAACCCTAATGACGGATCTTGATGCAAGGAAGGGAGAGAGCTCTGGAAGCAGGTCTAATTCTGCCGCTTACAGCAAAACCGTAGGTGGGAGCAACCAGGCCCCGGTAATACTGCTCCCTCCAAACAGATCGCACATTTGAGATCACACTGTAGGTACTACGTGTGTGTATAGTGAACCCTTCTCCAACAGCCCCAACCTGCATGACACAGATCACACACACACACACACACACACACACACACAGTCCTGATCAAAATTACCTTGTTTCTTCAAATAAACAATAAACAGAAGATGGACATATTCTACAGCCTACACTTCTTTTGTTCAAAGCAGGCCACCGAATACCTGAGAACTACTTTTCGCTCGGCACAGTCTAAGAACACGGAGCTGGGTTTTGTCTTACTTCTGCACGTGCCAGGACAATTTTTAATCCGGGGTGTTCTGCGGTCCTGGAGTTTTGTTGGCATCACGGTTTTAACATCCACCTTAGTGTTACCATGGTTTCCTCGAGTTCTCTGTTCAACTTTAAAAATAATTAAATGCAAATTAGGATTTTGTAAAGGAAACCAAGCGATAAGGTTTGGTTTTCTTCTTGCTCTTTGTCATTTCAGAGTATTGATTCTGTGCACGTTAGTTGTTTCCCTGACCTTAGGTGGAGGGTCATGGCTGTAGAGGCGGGCATCTTGGGTCTTCTGTGTATTGACTAAGTACGATCAAGACCCAAATCTCAGTTTTTGCTCCTGTAAAATGGTCTAGCTTTATCTACCTCGAATGTGGTAAGCTAAATAAACAAGCACTTAATTATCTAAAAAAAAAAAAATCACTCCATGGAAAAGCTCTTTAAAAAAAGTTATATTAAAGATTCTAATATTATAGAAGGAGCATGCATGTTTCATTTCTAAAATTAAGTGGTAAATTATCCATGCGACACTCAAAGGGCCATCCATCATTTCTGGTGGGGAAAAGAACACAACAAACTTCTTTTCTCGCCTCAAGATCTATTTCTGAGACTCACCTATCTCATCTACAGGATACATTCTCTGAGGTATTTGAGAATAATAACATGAGAAAATACAAATATTTGAGAGCGGTGATAGGGAGTTTGACCGATGTTAACAAATAAGTCTTACTTTGAGCCTGAGTATTGATTAAAGGACTAGGGTGTCAGTTCAGTAAATAAAGCATCGTGGCTTTCCTAAGAGCAATGTGATTCTGAGTTAGGCTTCTGATCTTTGGCTTTTAGTCAGACGATTTCTATTCCTATGGAAAGTGCAGAGTAAATTTACCATGTTTGGAAGTAACAGGATACCAAGCAACCACTCAGAGATTTCCAAGAGGCACTTAAAGAAATTGATGCCTGATCTTCCACAGAGGATTATTCGGCAAGCAGTGGCATCGGGATGTAGCTCCGTTTACTGACGGGTGCCATTCACGTGCCAGCCAAAAGGAAAACGAATAGAACACACGTGGGAGGAAAGCTTGGGGTTTTAGTGAGTCTGTTTGTTTTGGTATAAACATCCTGGATCACCCGCAGGGAGTGAAATGCCCGAGGGCCAAAACCCAGTAATTCCCACCTTAAACCATAGCCTCTTTTTTTTTTTTTTTTTTTTTAACATTTATTTATTTTTGGGACAGAGAGAGACAGAGCATGAACGGGGGAGGGGCAGAGAGAGAGGGAGACACAGAATCGGAACCAGGCTCCAGGCTCTGAGCCATCAGCCCAGAGCCCGACGCGGGGCTCGAACTCACGGACCGCGAGATCGTGACCTGGTTGAAGTCGGACGCTTAACCGACTGCGCCACCCAGGCGCCCCAATAGCCTCTTAAGAAAACTGAACAGAACAGGTGTCCCTTACGGCTCTGGCACTCCCTCTCTGTGTCTGCCACTGGGCATGTGGAAGGTCCCACGGTCCCGCCTCTCAGGGCAGGACTTACCCTTCAGGGCTTAGCCTTCAGGGCTTCTTGACAAAGTCAACTGGGCTCAACCGTTGTCACCAAAGAGAAGCCTTATTTAGACAGAGAGCAAGTTTGTGAGTCTTCTGATTTACCAAATAGCTAACTCAGGTCATTATCCTCTCTGGAACAAACGAACAGGCCAACTATGGTCATCACTACCCGGGTCCACACTTCTCAGGAGTCCAGGCATTGTATTATCTTAAGACGTCACCCCAAAGCTCTGCCTCTGGGTCTCTATTCTTGTTTCATGGTTTCTGGGGCTGAGAACCACTCTCCTCCAATGGAGATGCCATTTCTGTCTTTGATCTGCACTCTGGAAATAGGGGATTTCAGGCAATGACAGTGGGTGGGTGCCAAAGTCAAAGGAAAAAAAAAATATTCGAGAGATGACAACCTTTTAACGTGCCAATTATCTGGGACTGGTTCAGCAGTTACTCTGACATATGCAAAGACGTTCAGGTACACTTGAGACTCTGCCTATGCCTGATCTTGGCCCCTTGGAAAACACTAAGGCAAGAGGATGGTCTCAAGCCTCCAAATGATACAAGCTGAGCACACACCCTTTCTCTAAGAGGGAGAAAGACAGATGGCGGTGAAAAAAAAAAAAATCATCTAACAAAAGAACCACGGGCTGCTTTGGGCTAACCACCTGGAAAAGTAAGCAAAAGGCAAAGTGGAGACAAGAAAGGCAGATACAGAGAAGGTCGAAGCTTCTCATACAAAAATAGACTCAGGTACGCATAGTATTCAAATAGTTTCCACAAAATCGTTGCTCATAGTTTCAGTCTCCATCCCAAGTGCGTATCTTTAGAACGCAACACCCTAGAGAGTAAATATGCGTTGTAAACATCACTTTTCATACCAGAATAACACCGACCCTGCCCGGATTTCCAACGGGCTCATTTGGTGCCACCACCAAATCTGGGAGTTGACCAAGAATCCCAACGCAAGAAAATATGAAAGGGCCACAGAGTATAACGTATTTCGGGCAACCCACAGGGGAAAGAGGAATAAACCAAAGGTGGCAGAACATAACAGGGTGAATCTCAGCTCAAAAATGTCATTATTCCAACAAAAAGGCAGTAATTCTCGTGAGAAGCATCCCCAGCTCTTCAGACCCCATTTGCGGATGGATAGGTGTGCTGGGAGGCTCCAGGTTACATATACTCACCTGCTCTTACCCCGGCCAAGTCAGAGAACCAACAAGGTTGCTGTGCTGTGAGAGTCAGGTGACTTCCCTTTGTTAATTCTCTAAAGCACCCAAGTTTGCTCAGAGGAAGGCACCTTCCCGGAATGTCTCCCACGTGAGCATGGCTGTCATTTCCTACTCTCTCTGGACTACTCTAATTCCCAACCCTAACCCCATGCTCTTGTGGCTACGGCAGGAAACCATGGATTTGAACAATCGGGTTGCCTACAGCAGTTTTGTAATGCAATAGACAGCTTTATCTCCTACAATGACGTCGTTGATGAATGTAGCTTTTTCCATTCTTGGCGGGGGGGGGGGGGGGGGGGGGGAGAAGAAAGACAGAAATGGAATAAAACAAGGTTGAAATTGAATCACTATCACCCCCTACCAAACATTGCGTCTTGTTAGTAGTGATAACCACAGAAAACGTAGCAAGAAGTATCAAACTGTGGGGAGTGTGTTTTACTTGCTGATTACCACTAAGTTCATTTTCGAAGATCCCTCCCCATCCCCCCACCCCTGGGCCCATTCCTTGTATCTTATCAGACAACAAGAGACTTAGATGGCATTTCCAACCAATCCAAGGAATCTTCTTGGGGATTCTGCTCAAGACGTCCTGGGTGGTTTTGCTCTAAGAGAGTTAGGTTATTTAAGAACATTGTTCTTGGCATGTAACAAACCGACTTGGATCCCAGCCATGCTAATCATTGCTTCTCTGTTGGTCCAAAATTGAACCTGAGTTTGTGCCTCATTTTCTGCTTCTGTAAAATAAGGCTCTAATTACCTAGGTTGTAAATACGATTTCAAGATTAAATGAAACAATATACAGGAAATGAGAGGTAAAGTATCCCATGCAATGAATAAGAAGCAGATAATCCTACTCTATCACTTCAGTAACTGAAAAGTTAGTCCTCAGAGAAATGTTTTCCATCATGAAGGACAGGTATATTTCCTCTCAGGACATTAGAGAAAATACCAGAGGCGAGGAAGTACATACGCACACGTACATACAATCCTCACAGGGTCTTATCACGACTTAAATGCTTTGAGCCTCACGTGAAAGTATTCTCTGTCTGTGCAAACCTTAATATTCTCAAGTCACACCGTACAATGACCCGAACTGCTTATACTCTAGAAACGCGAGCATTCTGGGAAATGAATCCCAGCCATGATGTGGCTGAGCGACATCCACGTCAGAAGATCGGTGTCGGTGAGATAGAAACATCAAAACTTGCATGGAAACGTGCTTTCTCACTGTCAGCCCTACAGTCCATTTTTGTCCCCTCCGTCCACATTTCTCTGCATTTCTCCCAAGCTACGGTGCCATTTAAGATATGCACCTTCACGGACTTGCACTGAACTGGCACGGAACCGCGTACTCCGAAAAGGCATCCCTCAAACACAAAACCCACGAGGAGCCACCTGAGGAATTTCCACCTCGGCCTCCTTCCCTCCGGTACATGGAAACCTCTCCATCCAACAATACGCCTATTAAAACACGTTTCTATGACCGTGGTCCCCATGACCATCGCATACCGATTGCCCTGACAGCACAACTCTTGAAATTTTCAGAGAACCCAAGAAAACCAAGACGCCTACGACTTACACGGCAAGTTCTGGTTAGAACGTCCCATTTCAGACTTCAACTCCAAGAGAACATGGGAACAAACAGTTCTGATTAGAACGTCCCATTTCAGACTTCAACTCCAAGAGAACATGGGAACAAACTTTCAAAATCAAACATACAACTTTCTACGGAACATTTCTCCTTGGTTAAAGATGCCAACGGCGCTTCAGGTCCTGAGGACGGGACTTGTTCCTCTTTGAAAGATGACATTTAATTCACCCACTTCTCTTGTCTGAAAAGGCCCCGCCCATATCCCCAGACAAGAGCCCCTCAAATAGAGGATGGTCAGAAGGGTGGCTGGACTAGAACAGCAGGACTTGACAGCTCCACACCGGACTCTGGTAAGGTCAATTCTTCTGGAAATACCTTAAGAGTCCATGATCTACGGTCATTTGTCTTTTTGTTTAGGCATGGTGTGAGTCACAGAGAGGGGCTAGGGGGTGTGCATAAGAATAGGCATTCCACTGTGGCAACCACACTTGAAACGTGCTCCTTTCACTCTTCCTGAAGGCATAAACACGTGGGGTCTATTTAAAATTGGCCAGTTTTGAAAACATACACACGCACATGCACACACACGCACACACACGTATAAACCAGTGTTCTCCAGGAAGTGAAGAAGTCTAAGAGCGTGATAATATGATACTTATTAGCCAGAAAATAGAAGTCTGAAAGGACAAATGACATACTCTAGTGATACTTGGAAACTTGTAAGAATCCCAAGGGTTCAGACCGGAGCTGCCCAATGGGCCTTCCCGAAATCACGGAAATATTCTCTATAGGTTCTGTCTCATACGTGCACTTGAAATGGGGCTAGCTTGGCCGGGGACCTGAACTTTGAAGCTTAAATCTTATCGAAATTTGATTCATTTCAACCAACACGTAAATAGCTCTATGTCGCTCCTGGCTACCACACTGGACATACAGCAAGTTCAGAGCCATCACTCAACATTCACCAAGAGTCTTTACACAGTGCCAATTTTCTCAAAAACCACCCGACCTAAAAACAGGTCTCAAACACGTGCGCTAATGTTCATGACCATGCGACTGCAAAGATCAATGCAAATTATAAATAAATGCACTCGCTCTACTGGCTGAACCTGTGTCGGACGCTATACTTGACCTACGGGCATTTCCATGTCTGCTATGGTCTACGGAGAGAGAGGAGGAAAGAGAAAAAGAAAACCATCCACCGCTGGCCTATTTTGCGATCAATGTGTCTCTGCACTTGCAGCACCCGAGAGTCGTAAGAAACGCCAGAATGGGGACTGAAAACAGCAACAGCGAGGAATTCTCCATGGGGAGGGGACCCATGAAGAATGAAAGGGCAGTGACCTTTCATTCCTATGACGGTTGAAGATCGGAGGTCCACGCGCCAGCAATCAGATAAAGCGGAAAGCGGGTAGGCCCGCACTCTCGTTCTGCTGAACACGGACCGACCGAGCGCCGCGAACAGAAAGGGCCTCGTCTGCAGCCATACTTGCCCAGCCTCTCTGGTGAGCAGAAAACACAGTGTTTGAACCACACTGCTCTACCCAACACAGAGGCTCCCTCCACTAACACGGCACTCCTAAAAACCACGCCATTGGCACAACTCACCAAGCTCACTGTGGAAAAATAAGCGATAATACACAGATGCCTTCGGAGAATGTGTCGCAGAGGGACGGTTTTTCAGTTTAACGTGGATTTTGCTAGAGAAGTGGCTTTGACACAGACATCACTTTAAGACAGCCAGATCCACATTTCCAAAGCCAATGGCTACTCATGCTGTGCTTTGGGTGACTCAACGGGCCCATGGAAAGATAGGAAGACACAGGCAAACCATCACGTTAAGGAGCAAAAACAAAGAAACATCTTCCTTTCAGATCTGGAGCTTAGCTATGGAGCTCAACATTCTCCTTCCTCAGGTGAAAAACAAACAAACAAAAAAAGGAGGCGGCAGATTGTAACGGATTTGTTTCAAGCCCCACAGCCGGTAAGTAAAAGAATTGAGTCCTGGGGGTGGGATTTCTGTCTCTGGGTTCAGGGCTTTTGGTCTCGCTAAAAACTACAGCAAGACAGAGGCCGACAAACCAGAAAGAGGAAGAAAAGAACAGTTATCCTGGATACGTCACTGTGGTTTTAAAAGGTCCGTTATTTTCAATTTGAGTTATATTCTGACATAAAATGTTCCATGCTCTTTTGATGTAATCACATGGAGTATGTTTTTTAAATGGTTTTATTTGTTTATTTATGTATGTATGCGTGTATGTACGTATGTATTTATTTTGCGGGAAAGAGGCAGAGAGAGAGGGAGGGAGAGAGAATCGCAAGCAGGCTCTGCACTGTCAGCACAGAGGCTGACGTGGGACTCGATCTCACGCTTCGTGAGACCATAACCTGAGCCGAAATCGAGAGTCAGGTGCTTGCTTAACCGCCTGAGCCACCCATGCACCCCCTCACGTGGAGTACCGAGAGAAGAGAGAAAATTATGTTTCAGGAGCTATACAAAAGTTCTGGGGATAAATCCACTTTATTGCCCCAATTGTACAAACTTTCCTGGTCCTCAAATAATCTTCTGCAGATAAATGCCACACGCTGCTGATAAGTGCAAGAGATAAATAACGCTGCACAGTTTAAATGTCACGTACGTTGAATTGTATAACATGCTCTTATAAACGAAGCCGTGCGAGAAAAAAGGAAACGCTAAATAAATACGGTGATGGGCTTACATTCTTGTGTTGCTGGTCTTGTTGATGATAACAGATTTCCCTGTTTGATCCACATTGTGATCCAACCCAAAGTAAGCTGCCACTCGATGGACAAGCATCCTCTGGTAGGATGACATCTGAGGGAACTTTTTATAATGATTACTGGAAAGGAATACAGGACAGAGTGGGATCAGCATTGGCGTTTCCGGCCTGTAGTACATTTTACAGGTACACACACAAAACCAGTCCTTCCCCGTCCAAACCGCTAGGCTTAGTTCATCCTCGGCAACATTTCAGGTGCTCGTTTCTGGACACTTTTCCGCTGATGATGTATCTATCGATTAAGCTACAAGAAGTGTCTTTGTTTCATAGCTGCACGTTTCTCTCAGCAAAGAGAACCTAACGTCCGTTGGAAAGTATTCTCTTCTAGTCCGTGATACCTTACCGGCACAGCCAGGCCCAGGACAAATGATATGACATACTATGTGACAGCAGATGCCTATCTGGAGATGTGTCGTTACACGGTTTACACAGAAAACAGCGCAATTATGCCCAGGCATCACTGACTGCAGCCAGCTGGAGCCCATTAAAAAACTATAATAAAAATGAAGAGGGTTGCCTCTTGTCACAGCTACTCTATGCTAATCAGCGGCCCCCTGTTTATAGCCATTTTGTCAGGAACTTAACAAGCAGAAACACACATGGTCCAAGCAACAATCCCCATCGATACATAGCTTCTAACCCTAACAGCATCCCCACTCACCAAGTCGGCAAACATATTAAGTAACGTTTTATCTATCCCTCAGGCTTTCCAGAACGCATCATTAAACCCAAAGCCCAAACCAAGACCCCATCGTAGAAATTAACCCGCCTTGCAATGGAACATACTTGTTGTCACCAATGAAATCAATAATCTCCTGCTCCATTTTCAAGAGTATCATCCTGTCCCTGCAAAATAAATGTTAAAAATGAGAAGGTCGGACGGACTGGCCATTCCCAAAGACCAAACAAGTTCATTTGCACGTATGACAGAGATGGTTTGAAGGTACGTGACTCCAGAGCTTTAACGCTTCTCTGGAACGTGCTGCCCGTATACGTATGATCTCATTCCACTGGAGATGATTTCTCCCTGTAACATTGAAACTTCTGTGGTTTTTATGTTACTGCAGACATATGAGGAATTAAGCCCATAAAACATATCAGACACATTGTAGATTTTAAATTAATAGGAAACTGGACCAGAGCAAAGCCCAAGTAGAGAGTTATAGAACTGCAGTGGAACATAATTTGGCTTAGTTGACATTGACTCTTGTTCTCTGTCCTTTCCCCCTTAATCCGTATCTCTTTGTGACCAGGAAAGCAGAACCCGTAAACTATAACGTATTCACTGGAGAGCTACCCAGGACTCAAGAGTTATCTATAAGCATCGTATGGAAAGCAATTTGACAATAAATTTCATATATTTAAAAAAAAGAGTATCTAGAAGCAGTACACATGCAAACTATTCGCAGAAAAAATATAAAAGAACGCTTAAGACTTTAGAAAAGGTGCCTGCACCTTACAACTCTGTAAAGTGTTCGCCCTAACCACTCTGCGATAGTCCACTCGACTCTTCTAAAAATAAGAGGCTTATTTAATAATTTACCTGGAATTATTCTTTAATGTGTTAATCAGAAACTCATGCAAGTCTATGCCAGTAGAATCCGTGTATTCTTGGCTGCAATCTGAAACAAACAGCAGGATGGAGTTGTCAGGAATGCGGATGGGGAAAAGGGGGGTAGCAATGTTTCCCTCTTGCTTGGGTACATTTTAGGTGAAGCTACTGGCGTGAACGGGACGTGTTTCGAAACTAGCAAACTGGCAGGGTAACACCAGAATGAAAGTCAGATTCGCGACAGAGGAACCCAGCAGATCCCGAGTATGGAAAGATCCAGCTGTCACAGGATGGGGCGTGGGCACGGTCAGGTAGGAGGTGGGTGGGGTGAAATGTCACGTGTTCCTTCCCTGCTGTACATCAGCGGGGCCCCTCCACGTGACAGACCCACAGAGAGAACTCTGGAGAGTTTGGGATTCCAGGAAATCCCTTTTCTCTTAGCCCCGAGAAGGCAAAAAAAATACAAGTTCTGTGGCAAGGCTGTCTAAATATCAATCAGTGCAAAACACAGGAGGGCACTAAATAATCTCCAAGTCTTTCAACTCTTCTGATGCTGGCTAATGCTTAATTTCTAAAGCCATTTAACCTGTACTTCTTTACTCTTGTTACACCTCGGGTTTTAGATCTTCAGTAACAGAGGCCATCGGTAGAAGCAGATACATGGTTACAGAGCATACGAGTAGCAGATGCCCTATTCTGCCTCAGTTGCTTAAAAAAGAAAAAAAGAAAAGGAAAGAAAAAGTCTACCGCAAAGCTATTTACTCATGGTATTCTTCATTTCAACCTAACTTAGTTTTGTTTTACTTGGCGTTTCCTTTTTTTGTTGTGGTGGTACTTTTGTAACAATTAGGCAAGTCTGGAAGACCGGTTCGGGGATTTAGAAGGCAAAGCGCTGTTTGTTCTTGGAAAAACTTTATTGAAGGAGAAGCGTGTATTTTTTAGGTGAGACATTATGTGGCAGTATATGGGTGGCCAGAGGCCAAATCCATTTGTGCCAAATACAATGTTACTCACGTATGCCATCGACACTGATGTATATACATCTGTGCTTTGGGGACACTATCACTCATTGGCTGTGAATTGCTAATCCACTGTCTGTCTTTTAAGATAAATAGGGAACTGCAGCTCTAAAACTAGGTATCATTACTGCTCCTCAGCCCAACTTAACTGGACCAATAAACCTGAATTAAGAGATTGATGCTCATTCCTGTGCACCAAGTTACCACTGAAAATAGAAGACCCAAATGAAAATCCAAAGAAATAAAGGATCCTAAAAATAACCTTTCTGGCTCCACAAATAATGACACCGCGAACAGAAAGAAAATAGAGTTCACGCCTTTTACACACACACACACGTACACACAGAAAAGTACGGGCAGAGTTTGGTGGCAGGTAGATGTGTGTGTAAGTCTAGGATGTGCTCTGTGACTACTGATCTGTCCAAATTCAGTAAGTTAAGGAAACATGTTCACATTCACCTTTTGATAACATTCTGATCTTGGGCTTTTCAGAGGTTTTATCTTTGTTTTTATCCTTTTCTTTTTCTCTTTCTGAGTCATCTTTCCTAGATTTATCATCCTCTCGCAGGCTGGGAAAACTGGAAAGCTGTAAATGAATTGATTCCTGTTGAGGAAAAAATATAATAATTTAGGGCCAGATTTAAGAATCTCTGTCTGGTTTCCATTTTGCAAAGAGGTTATTAAATACAGGAAAATGAAAGCCAGGAGCAGGTTTTTTTTTTTTTTTTCTTTTTCTTAAATGGTAAAAAATTCAACCTGTCAGAAAAATAATTGCCCTTTAAGGTGAATTAAACTTCAGAAGTCAATGGGAGTTCATGAGAAACATCTCGTACTAGAACTTGGCCTCATGAATATTCACATGAAGCAAGTCACTTTCTCCTAGATCATACCTCTTATTTTCCCTACAGATTTATTTTTAAACACTTAGGAACCATTTCCTTATCAGTAAGTTTGCATCACAGCCACTGTCACGTCTCAAAAAAAAAGAAGAAGAAGAAGAAGCCTTCCGAGTTCTTTTCTATAATCCCTTATCAGGAGAAATCTGCACAAAGACAGACAGACAGATATTACGAATCATATTTACAGATGGAACAGACATAAAGGCCTTAATAGCCGATTTGCACTGAAAAGTCTGTCTTAGAACCACAAAACAAGGATATCTACTGCTGAGAAAAACCAAGCTGTCTAAATGCAGGAATCCTGGGCACGGATTCTTATCACACACCGTGTACAAACTCCATTGATAAGTCACCGTAATACATGGCTACAATCAGCATTGCCTTTTAGAAAAGGTGGGAGGTACAACTATCTGGTCCATCAATTTAGTATTTTAATTTTCGCATCAGTCAACCCTTTCCAAAATGGAAAATTCTCTTGAACCAATGCTTTGGTATACAACTGACTGTTGACAGGACTGGAGCTGGATTCACTTTTATATTTATTTCGTTTGCGCTGGAAACAGCTCATTTTGTTTTAACTCATGCAGCAGCCATTTGGTTGATAGTATGTTCACCGTTTTGAAGAAGAATGAGCCAAATTAGATCGCTTAGTTTTATGACAAGCCCAAGCTATGACTAAAACTATGACAAATTAACCAACATTAAGCCCACTTTTGCTTATGTAAGAGATCATTTGATGGGAAAGCTTTTTTTCCTACCGTGACATTCAAATTTATGACGTTAAAAAAATATATCCCCGATGACTAACAGTGTTCCTCACTAAAAACTGAACTAATGCTCCTATACACGTGACCAGATCGAGGCCTGCACACCCTCCAATTATGGCCGACCTAGGATTCTTAGGGTTCTTGGTAAACCTGCCTGATCTAAGAAGCGTAACACAAGGCCTCCCACACCAAGTTCGTTTTTTAGGAGGGGTTACCTTGTGAACTCCTGGCTGGAAGAAAAAGACACCGTGGTTGGAAAGACATAGGATAGGGAGGATGAAATCAAGCACGTTCTCATGACAGATATTTATCTTAGCCAGATTTCCTGACATCCACGTGTTTCCCTCGGGGTGCACTTACACAACATACGTAACACCGAGTGTAACTTGATTATAGGTTCTTTGGCATGTGATTTGGGACAGAAATGTCTTAGTCTGCAAAGGTTCAGGCAGATTTTAAGGTCTTGATTTGCTTCTACTGGCTAAGGGAGCAGCTGGAACGTTTCTGCTTCAAGGGAATACAGTCGGGGGCGGGGAAGGCTCAGTTCAATAGTTGATCAGGAGGGGGAACTGAGGGCACCAGGCCATGGGAGTGGTCTCCTTGCTTCTCCAAAACCGACTGCATCCCCTGCCTCTGTCAGTTTGCAGCTACGATCAGAGAGGGTTGGAAGCATACACACAAGAGCAGAGGCTAAAAAGCATCCTCCACCAAAAAAAAAAGAAAAAATGTACAAACTCACGTCACGTGTGGACAAACACTATTCTCGGGAAAATACCTCGCTTTTCTAGGCATCAGCATACATTATGGTGTTGAAAGAACACACAAAAGTGCTATAGAGTTGGTAAAAAACAATCTGTTATTTTTTAATATTTTTATTGATATGCTCAATAATAAAATACAGGTATTAATTGATACATCGGTACAGGATAAGTTTATATCCAACAACAGTAAAAGAATGATTCAAGTCACAGTAATACACTGGTAGGTAAATCGTAGAACATTTGGAAAGCAAAGCTCCTTTAACTGAAGGACAGACTGAACCGTCAGCTATGGGTCTGAGATCAAGTAATACAGGTAGCAAGAGTCTTTCCCCACACAGGAAAATGAAGGCAGTTTTCCAAGTACTGTGAATATACAAATATTAGGGAAGCAATACAATCCGTATAAATGTATACCTCTGCCGGGGTTCTCTGGGATTCAGTTCCCACGTTTTGTAAGTGCCGGTGGTACCTAATGCAGGCATCGCATGTAAGCTCAAAGGTCTGCTTCTTTACTCTCTAAAAAGGAACGTGCCCACTCACTAACACGCGTGGTCTGGGTATTTCCTATTGGCCGTCTGCTCCCGCCTCCCCTCAGCCAGCCCCAAGAGGGGTGCGCAAGCTCTAAACCTCTCCTACAAAGCTAGTCTTGGCCACTGAGCTTGAAACCAGCGGGAACAGAGCACCCTTGGCCTCTTAATTCTCTGCACCAATCGTATGGAGAAACCGGACTCAGGTCCAGGACGGGCTCTACAGTACAGATGATCTCTTTAAAAATTTCCTCCTGGTACCTCGTCAAATGGGACGAAGAGCAGATTAAGTCTACAAAGGCTGTCCTCCTCTGTCGGGTGTTAGGAGTGGGGGACAACCGGGGGCATGACTTCTCCCAGAGTCTGTCATTTTGCAGAGTTAACATATATCGCGTGTGGTACGTTACAAGCCGTCGATCAACATTTAAGAACACAAGCCGGGATATTCGCGTTATTTCCCCTTTTCAATCTCCATGAAAAATAGAAGCACGTGTAAAATGCTGAAGGAAAGCCACACACTTCTCAGAGCCCAGGTAAAATAAAGCTTGTGTATGAAACATAGTGATGGCTAGAGAAAGACAGCCTGTCTACGCCTTACGACATGAGTGGCATATTGAGAAAACGAAGCTGGGGGAAAAAAAATACTCTTAGGACAAAATCTATAAGGTATTTATTTTTGGTCCTTTTAAAGAAAGTGCTCTCAATGCTCTCTGCATCCACGAGGAGAATTTAGAGTATTTCAATTAAAGTAAAAAGAGGAAAGCCAACAAAAGCAAACAAAAACAATGATATCTTAATCAATTTTCTCTCCCCTGGGCTCAGATAAATCCTTTTACTTTTGTCTGGGCTTCTCTCAGCCTCTGAAAAAGCAAGGAACATTTCGGCAGCTAGACTATTTTTTTATAAAAGCGGATACGATGCCTAAAAGGCAAACAAAAATAAATACGATATGAAGTTCCCGTTTTGTCACGGGAGGGTTTCGTCAGAATGTGAATTTTCTGACCCCGATAGTCTCGCTGTAAGGAGCAAACCTAAGTGGAAGGACCCACAGCGATAGAGGAGAATATTAAATTCCTATAAATTTAATAATATGAAATTCACCACCAGCTCGGATTCACTTCTGGCCAATTGTTCCAGGATTCAGAAATCTCTACCAAAGTCCTTTAAAATAGGTCTCCAAAGCTCAATGCACCTTATTCACTATTTCTAAAGTTTTGTAAGAGCCAAGAGTTGTGTTTCTTATAGGCAAGTGCATTTGGGAAGTGAGAGGTAAGAACGTCCCAGAAGGAAGGAGAGTGGACACTAAGGACTGTATTTGGTTCAGTCTTATCAAGAGAGAGCCTTTGAGGAAACTCAGCACTACCGTGCTTACTTTTTAAGTGTTTTATCTAAATTCTTTTGACATTCCTTCCCATTTGCAGTTTTCAGAGAGTCTGGAAAAAAACAAACGTAACACTCTGTGACACACTGTTCAGCTAGTTTAGCATAGCTCATCAACGGGGGACGAAGCCAGCAAACTCTTTCTTCCTTTGATTATCTTTCTTTTCTCCCCCAAACCAGTGCGGAGTGCCAGCTTTCCACTCATGCACACGCACACCAAGAGAGATCCCATTCGTGCAGCTAATGGAAATGACAGGGGGTATGTACCTGGTCCTGAAGACTTTCTCCCCCTGGCCGGGCCGAGGATTCTTCACAGACAGCAAGGCTGCGAGTCAGTTTACCTTTTCCCGCTCCTGACTGGGGAGGGGAGAGAAGAGGCAAGGACAGGAAAATAAAGACAACAAGCAGAAGACGTCCTCCGGCTGTCAAATCGTCTCCCCCCCCTTCACAGGACACCCCCAAGTCAGACTTCGGACACCGAGCTTCGAACTGGGGGCTCAGTGCTGTCTGTGTGCCTTGGCTCCCAGACTGAGCCCCCTGGGTTGGTGGGGACGCAGGAGGAGGAGGACGTGACTGCGTGGACGTAAGGAAGGAACGCTTTTAGCAAACTGTGCCCATCACGTCGGAAACATACAAAGAATGCCTTGCTGCCATCTCCTGATCGTCTAAGGAGGAAGAGATGACGGAACTAACACTGAGTTTGGGAGGGATCTGAATGGAAACGATGCTTCAGAAGACGAGGAACGGGATCGAAACACCGGCACCTGTTTACTTCGAGGGAGAAATCCACCGGGGCGACTAAAACGTCTGCCCCAGGTGTCGCGCAAAAGGACAGCCAAACAAGCCGGGGCTCACTGTGTAAGGCACTCTCAAATCTGCAATTGTGAAAAACAGGATCAGATACACACATTTGCGGCCACGTGAACACTAAGCGCTCTAATTGCAAAGCCTACGGAGCCAGGGAGAAAAGACAAGTGTCAACAGGACCCCCTTCCAAGCGGGCAGGACCAGGAGAGCCACGATCCACACGCGACTGTTTGAACTGTCGGCAAATCTTTTCACCCCAGTGTAGACTATGCAACTGACATCCGTGATATCACGTCAATGTGGAATCTCCAGAATCCTACCTTGGATTTTCTTCTTTCTTGGTTCTGAGCTGCCAGCCGCCTCTGTGTGTTGGAAACAAAGTAAAACAAACAAACAGACAGTAAACCAACAACCAGAGAGAGAGAGAGAGAGAGAGAAAGACAGAGAGAGAGAGAGGTGTCACTAGAGTCCAGAAATCAATAGGAACAATAAGGTCTTATAACCACTGAGAAGGACTCCCCTCCCCCTCTCCCCCCAACTTTTGACCTTTTTAACTTTTAGCTCCTTCTCCTTAGAGCAGCTATGCATGGGGGGGAAAGCTGACCTTGAAGGCTTTTGGCCATTATGTGGTTATCTGCCTTTGTTCACTGGTACATAAAAAGAATGAACACTATTGTAGTTTGGTTCAAAGAAAATCAATACAGGCTATTTGCAAATACAGTTGGTTTTCCCTCCACCAAATCTCCTTCTCTCATAAATCATGGTGTATTTAATCATATCACCTTTTCGGTACTGTCAGTCACTCCCAACAGCCCCAATACCCCCCTCCGTCCCTGGCCTGCCCTTTTCTAGGGCTTTCTCTCTGTCTCTGTTCCTCTCGCCCTCTCTCTCTCTCTCCCTGGCTGTGAATTCTAGGGCTTAGGTTGGTTGGCTCATATGAACTGAATCTTAGCCTGCCCTCAAAGGTCCACAGAGCTCACGCCTTAGATTTTTCTTAGTCTCATGATAATGAGCTGAGTCTTCAGCTTTCCGTGGAAGAGCAAATCCATTTTTAAGTCTCAACCAGCCTCAAGCTGCCTCAGGGAGAAACCCTTCTCAAGTGCCATGAGGTGGTCTGGAAATCACTCTGGAGATGCCGTGTGCAAATTCAGTCCTCAAAGAGGATCTCTGGCCCTTGCTTTCATTTCAAAGGGCATTCCGGAGCACGTTTTGCTCGGGAAGAAAAAGTAATTAATAATTAGGAAAGGAGAGGATTAGCTTTATGGATTTCCTATTCATTTCGTAGTCAAACTCTCCAGTGGAGACAAAGAAAAGAAAGAAGAAAAAAAAAAAAAAAAAGGAAAAACCTCCCAAGCGCTCCGAAAATAAAGGAAAGGAACTGCACCCAGTTGTGCGAGAGACTAGGTTTCCAGGCTCACCTGCAATTCGAGTTTCTCCTCTTCATCCAGACTCTCGGATTTCACAATGCCATTCTCTGGGGTGGCCGAGTCCTGCTCAGTCCCGCCTTCCTCCACGATGGCCGGATTCAGGTCTCCTGGCTCGGACATCCTCCCGGACGCAAATTAAAATCACAAGGTTCGATGCCCTACGAGGTGAAGAAGTCAGAACGTAAAGTCAGCGCACTGTAGAGCCTTGACTGTTATTCCCGTGGCATTTCATGTCTCCTTTTGTATTCGAATTCAAATGAGCGACTCGGGCGGCTCTGTCACTGTGACACAAGGGGAGAACGACGAAGCCAGATCAAATCCAGTACCCAAGGCAAACGCGAGAGGCAGATTCGGGCGCCCTCTCCACACCCCCTCCGCACCCATACACACACACGCTTGCGAATACACACCTTGCCATCAAAAGGGATCGACAAATCTTAGGTGGAGACGCGGAACTCCCACACATCTACCAGTCCCTATGCCCCACGACCAAGCAGGGGAGAAAGAGAAACAGAGTCTCCGTCCAACTCTTGGAAGAAACGACCCTCCGCCGCTGAGTCACGGGGTGCTCTGGGTGTTGGGCGGCAGGCCCCAGACGATTTGAAAAGTATTTGCGAGTTTTCAACCGGAGGCACGCTTTCCCAGGCACGGGGAATACAGGACGCCGTGCGAGGGGCAAAAAGCAACCGAAGAGGTAAGGATTCCGTTCGTACACGGCATCTAAATTTGGCAATAACACTTTCAGGGCCAACGCTGTCCGGCTTCAAACTGACAGCTCCATTATTGAAGGCAAAAGTGCTCTCCCAGGCTCCCGCCAGCCGCTGGGGCTGCCCCGACCCTGTAGAAGGAAGTCTCTGGAAGGCAGTTCTAATGAAGCTATGGCCACTGAGCCCTGCTCCTCGGGGCTCACACTAGACCACTACATGGACACTGGAAATGGCTTTCCAAAGGGAGAGCCTGTTACTATCTTTTGTCCCCCGACCTCATACCACCCCTGACCCTTCCCCTTCCTGATGGGCACGAATGACTGAGCATTTACTTCCCCCTCGGTTTTTCTCGTTTTTTGTTAAGATGTGAGAAAAAACGCAGAGGAGAGGGAGGAAAGAAATACGGAAGGAGTGAAGGAAGGAAAAAGAAAACGAGAAGGAAAGACACCGTGACCCAGCAAGTCCATCCGTCCACAAAAGTTCTTCCCCAAAATTCCCCCAAAGGGAGGGCTGTCCTCCTACCGCTCATTACCACGGTGATTATTATCGGACACAACGGTGGTAACGTGGTAACGTTTCCCTGGGAGTGTTTAATGACCATTTACTAAATTCAGGCACTTGACTTCCCACTGCATAGAGGGAGCGTGAGAAAAATCTCGACCACAGCAACTTCTGTGGCAAATCTGCTAAGATCCGCCGTGACAGAACAGATGGCACCTAATGATATCTTTAAAAACAACGCAGGCTTCCTCAGCAAAGGATTATGGGAATGCCAAAGGAAGACTTGCCCAAAGGCTGGGACTCGAGTCTGTGAGTTACTGGTGAGCAATGCTTTCGAGTCGGAGGAGGCTTTAGGATCTTCCATCCGGCGTATTCGGACGGACGCCTCACACTTTAGTGACACTGGCTGGGCTACGTGTGTGGCTAACGAAGGTTGTTTCTCGAGGGCAAACACCGTGTTTCTCAACCTACTGGGTAGGGGGAGGCGATGGGACTTCCGTGGCCCCGACTCTTTCTTCAAAGCCTTTCAACGAGAAAGGAGATTGTGACCAACTTTAAAATGGAAGGAACAGATCGAGAGCTCTACTAACTTTATAGACTCTAAGCCAGTTGAGTCCCTGTCATAGATGTCTGTAGTGGTTACACTCACGGACCTCTTCTTGGCACACGTTTAGACAGTAACAAAATACAGATGAGCTGACAGCCAGACAACGAGGCCTTTACCTTTCGTGCAGAGCTCCTGACGTAGGTCTTGGCGACTTACTGGCGGCTTCTGTCGCTCTACCCCGGGAAAATCCACACCAGTGATCAGAGACAACTGGAGTCCCATGTCCCCATTAACAGTTCAGAATGCCCATCTCCCTGCGATTCCCTTACACGGCGTGACCCATCGTCAACCTGAAAGAAAGACGAGAAGTCAATAGTCATAATGGCAACGGTCACGGCGGGGCGAACGACCAAAACAATCGGACCCGATTTCTAACGCTAATGACCAGCTTCCAGCAAATCACGTTCACGGCTCGATCAGCCCCACCTGTCTCGGGCTGCCTGCTTCTTCTCTAACGAAGGCTACAGCCCGACTGTTCAAGTCAGAGCGGCACCCACGCAGGGAGCTAAAATTAACGATTGCATTATGCGCCGAAGATTACTCACTTCAATTTTAACCTTTTTTAGTGAAATCTCGCACTTTATATTAAAGGAAAAAAACAAAAAACCAACAACCAGTTCGTGTGTCTGCCTCAATGAACATCCAGGGCACCCCGTGAGCTGAAAGTCTTGCCTCCTTTTTTAAAAGACCAAAGGCTCTTTGCTTCAATCGTAGATGAGTATCATATAGTCTAATGCCGTTTCCGTGCCTCCTTTTTAATGAAGCGTACTTGAAGATTTTGATTTAGCGAGCATTGGCTGTAACAGTTAAGAAAGAAAGAAAGGAAGAAAGAAAGAAAGAAAGAGAAAAGAAAAAAGAAAACTTTCACCGTGGCAGGGCTGAGAGCACTCGTGCCCTCCCGACTTCCAGTCTGGCACGAAGAATTCCTAATACTCTCCTTGGGCAGTTGAGCACAGTCTCTGCCCGTTCCCCTCCCTCCCCGCCAGGATTGCCACCACCAGCTGGGCTCTCAGGATTGCCACCACCAGCCGGGCTCTCGGTTTGACAGCAAAAGAAACGCTG
Organism: Lynx rufus; assembly: GCF_022079265.1. NCBI lineage: Eukaryota > Metazoa > Chordata > Mammalia > Carnivora > Felidae > Lynx > Lynx rufus. The sequence goes on along the minus strand of NW_025814867.1, from coordinate 4,110,592 downwards.
TCAGATTTGCAAACTTGGAGCCCGTTGGAAACAACCCCTCGCTCTCGTGTGCATTTTCTCTTTCTCACAACTGCTACGGGGGGGGGGGGGGCAGCAAAGGCAGCTCGAACGCAAACCCAGAGACGGATCCCTGCGGACGTTTGCCAAAAAAACCAAGCATGGGTAGCTCTCCCTTCCGCGGCAACCCTGGGGCACGCCTGCGAACTCCCAACTGCACGGACACTTCTCCCCATCGTACGCCCATCTTTGCAAACACCCGACTGCAGCTCAGTTGTTGCGTCCCGAGTTGAGAAACGCTCGCTGCCTTTCCCGGGCCGCACCCGCCCCCCCCCCCCCCCGCCCGCCCCAAGTTTCAATGAGCACAGTTGGCTCCTCACCAGATTTTACCGTGGCTCTAAGGACAACATATTGGATTACAACACCATTTGTTGTGCAAGGGGGGGAACAACTGTTGAAAGCGGGATCACTGACGGAGTCAGTGATTTCTAGTCTCATTCCTGTCTTATTACAACGGCCAAGTCGGCTTTCCGATGCTTCTTTTGTTGCTAAACACCATGCAGCTATGAGAGAGAAGCAAACGTGCATTTAGGGCAAAAACGGATCGCTCATCAACAGTCATTTCAAGTTTTCAATTTCGACCGGTTTCACCACGGCCACTTGGCTAACGCCCGATATTAAATAGAAGTCAACACGTCTTACAATTAGGATCTATTTAAGTAACCAGCCCATTATCTAATATGTCTCAGAATAGGCACCAGTGATGGATGGCATTACCACATGTTCTGTGGCTTCTGTTTTCCTTTTCCCAGAGAAAATGAAGTTTTCAACGATCACCGCGATCTTTTGGTCTTCCTTCTCTGATCCTCATATTTGCAAAGTGGCATTTAATCCAGCAGGTGAATGGCAACGTAGTTTTCAAATCTAAGCCTCGGATGCATTATTCCAGCCCCAGCAGGTGGCTACAAGATATTATTCTTTCCACGAAGAAAGAGGAAGAACAAACTGGTATTCACGTAACCAACCCAAAGCGGGAACAGCCTGGATGCGTGTGTGTGTGTGTGTGTGTGTGTGTGTGTGTGTGTGTGGCGTAATTACCAGGACACGTTTTGAAATAGCACCGAGCTCCAAAGTCAGCGAGGTATTATTCTTGCACGCCTGAATCATAAAGTTATCATCTACCCGAGATAAAAGAGAATATGGGCAGATGGGGATGAGCAGAGGAACATACGGATCACAAATATTTTTGTAACTGATTAAAATTGTTCTCTTTGCTAAGAAAGCAGTGCCAGGAAATCAACCCTACTCCGGCTTTCTGTTCGCCAAGCTACCCGACTCTTCCATGGCTATTTAATCATAATCTGTTCAAATTTCCCCCATTCTCACAAGAGAGCAAAACTATTTTTACCAAGTTATCTTTCATCCAACATTTGAGTAATGGATATTCTGGCCAAGTTTCAATTGTGATAGTGGGCTTGGGGGGTGGGGAGAAAAAGGAGACTCTGTACAAATGCACAAAATAAACGTTACTATAGTTCTTTCAGTGGAAATAACATTTTAAGCATAATTTAGGGGATAGTATGTCGCAAAGGCAGTCAATCGCTTGTAAGACAAGCTATAGGAAATTGATCAACAAGGCTGTCAGATGTTTACGATGTGGAAAATGAGTAAAATCATTACCGTTTCACATTATATTTAGGTTTTCTTCTCGAGCTTACTTCCGAGTTGAAAATAATAGCAACTGTGGGATCATGGGGATGAGAAAGACAGGGAGAGGGGAGCAAGACATAACCACTGGGCTGTCATGTGGTGAGAGATCCGGATTAGATTCAACTTCCAGGAGTGATTTAGTTCTCAGGGGATATCTAAAATAGGAAATTAACGTGGAATTCTCCTAGCAAGTCAGGAAGGTCCCTTTATTAGTTACTTTCCTCATCATCCTTTTACTAATAATTAACACAGGATGGCTCATCTTATTTCAAATCAATAGAGGCACCAGATGATGAAATAACACAATCAACACTGATTTACTGGAACAATTGAAATATTTCTGCCCTAATGCATCATCCCTTATTTTTTATTTTAAGCTGGTCCAACCTCTGCAAACAGATGCCCCTTGCAAACTGTGGTGACATTAGTGATGTGTCAATCGGCTGTGTAAGGTGTTCAAAAGCTGTGACACCTTATGAACGAACGACCTATCCTATTCTCAAAACGGTTATTCTGTCAATGCTTAAAAATATTTTGAGCATGTAAAATTAAGTTTAAAGAGTAAAAAAAATGTAATTGGAATGTGATCCTTCCAGAGATCAACCATGGCATGAACAGAGTGTACAGACTAACATCTTCAGCAAGTTTGAACTTTTTCCCCAGCTGACAAAAAAACATCGATAACAAATTTTCACATCAGTTTAATTCCCCAAAGCAAATTTTCTTGGTCAATACACGAAACAGTCAACCAGGAGCTCTACCCTTTAGCTAAGCTCTTTGGTCGACCTAATGCAGAGGCATTCCGTAATATTCTTGAGCCACCCGTGCAAATGCCAAAATGGCCAGACAACTGTCTGGGAGAGGAAGAGCTGAGGGGGATGTTTAAGAAAAGGAATTTTCATACTTGGGTTTTAGGTGTAGAAAAATTCTACACGAATGCTCTCCTTTGGGTTTTAAGAGTTAGGCAGCTTACGAACACGTAGAGCTCTTATGTAGGATATCACTTTTTCTCCTTTACCCAGACACAAACACAACCTAGATCAACATCGAGTAGAACCCCAGTAATGGAAATAATTGGTGTCACAGCTTTGGACATAAGAAGAGCCCCACGATAATCACAAGAGAGATGTGATCTCAGTAAAACAAGAGAGATGTGATCTCAGTAAAAACATCCAATGGAGAAAAACCAATGTTTCAATTCTCCATTCTTCTAACAAGTCTTTATGGAACGTCTACTATGGGTAAGGATATTCTACACTATGACATGATATTCAAGTCAACGAATACAGTCTCAAAAAAAGCCACTTTTTTTCTAAAAATGCAAAATAAAGGTTAAATACTTCTAATGGGTCCACATGAGAAATTTCAAAGACGGGTGGAGGACTTTTATCGTCAGCATCCACTTTGTGATTATTCATGAACTGGCAAATAAAGATGACTTCTGCTTTTGTAACTCTAAAATGTTTCCTCCGTGTATCGCAAGGTCAGGAAACATAAACTTGGGGAAGCAGCCTGATGCACTTGACCCCAGAGTAAGTATTTGGATCTTCCCCTAGAGTGAACTACTTGATAAAAGTAATTAACATGAAATGTAGGTGGGATTGGTAGAAGATCTTACATTTGGCTTCTAAAAAAACAGGTTACATCACTTGGAATATTTAGCTGAGACAAGGGAAGACTTAGAAAGGACATCATAGCTATTTTCAAACGCTCACAGAATATTCAGAGAGAGAGAAATTAGCCTTGCTTGGTGTTGCTCCAAACTTCAGAACCAAGGAAAAAAGAATAAAAAAGAAGCTCCCATTTTAAACATAGAACTACCATATGACCTAGCACTTCAGATATATACTCCCAGTATGTGTGTGTATATATATATATACATACATATATTACATATATATATTATGTTATATATATTATGTATATTACATATACATATATATTATATATACACACACATCCAAAAGGATTGAAAGCAGGGACTCGAACAGATACTTGCACACCTGTGTTCATGACAGCATTATTCATAACGGCTGAAAGGTGAAAACAACCCAAGTGTCCATCCACAGATGAATGGATAAACAGAAAGGGGTACACACACGCAATTGTGTGCCTTAGAGAGGAACGGAATCCAGATACCTGCTACAACATGGACGGACTATGAAGACATTAGAAGCCAGACACAGATCAAATATTGGATAAAACCTATAGAGATAGAGAAGAGATGTTTCCAGGGGCTGGAGATAAGGAGGAACGGAGTTGTTATTTAATGGGTACAGAGGTGTTGCTGGGGACAAGGAGAAAGTGGTGGGTATAGATGTGGTGATGGTTACACAACACTGTGAATGTATTTAATGCCACTGAATTGTACACCTAGGAAAGGCTAACATGACGAATATTATGTTATGTATATTTTATCACAGTAAAAAAGAACCTAAAAAACCTTTTTCTCCCTGAATACGATATAAATCACAAGTAAACAAATCAATATGCAAAGAGATCAAAGGCAGAACATGATAGTACCAAGAAGAGGAACTGTCATCCTACTTTACAAATTTCCTCTGATGTATCAGAAACACATACACGTGAGGGCAAGCTCTGTGGATATACCTGGCCTAGGTTGGTACTTGACTCACGTACATACCCCATAAACGGACCATCATCGCCCTCAGCATCATCTTCTCAGTCTTACGGACCATCATCGCCCTCAGCATCATCTTCTCAGTCTTGACTCTGGCAAGATAAGCTTTGCCATTGTATTTATTTTCTCCAGTGTGGACACCGTAAGAATAAAGAGGTTAGGACGCGTTGTTCAGAGAACCTTCCACCGCACCTCTATCAGAATCAAGATGTCTGTGGCCAAGGTGTTCTCTCCGCACAAAGTAACAGACACCATTTCTAACTGAAAAAGACAACTCTGGGCACATTCTCACAGCAATGCAAACACGGGGCTGTCAACACTCTGGATGTGAGAAAGCAGCTGGTCAGGACTAGCCTGTCGCGTCACAGACTCGGAACTTTGCGTATTTTCTATTGCCGATAAGGAGAATCTTCTGACCGAAATCAATGCCACAGAGAGCAGGACTGATGGCCCCTGCTGCCATCGTTGAAGATGACCCAAGACTCCGAGAGGGTATGGAGGACGCTATGGCCGTAACTGCGTGCTCACGGAGACTGGGTCTAGTCTTGGAAATTTTAAATAGTCTCCACCTTGATCATCCACACCGGCTAATGACCACCTTTATTTCCTATCTCATGCTAAGAGTCCAAGCATGATTTAGCCACACACCAGGTAGTATATCATCTGTCTCCAGCCAGGTGCAAACTTAAGTACCCAGAGAACCCCAGCACCGCCAAGAACCTTGACGTCAGCCAGGCCAGGCGACGTCGTGTCAAGTGACCTGGGCTAGAGACACAACCATCGAGTGGCACAGTGGGGTCAGGACTTCATCATTTTAATCGTGGACCAGAGCTCTTTTTAATACCCTGTGTTCCCCCAGTGACAGCTGTACTAGAAACCTCCACCAGCCTCACCTACTCCATACAATTCGTTTCCTGGACACCGCAAGAGAGGCCAACGCATGGATTTTCACTAGACCGCCATATTCCTTCCTCTCACGTGAGCCAGAAAACACCACACGAGAACTACACAGACAAGAGCCTCTGACGCCGCTAGGGGTGTCTCCCCTGATTCTATCCCTAACGTCACGCGGACATATGTGCGTTTCTAGACATTATTCTCAGCCTTTCTCTTTTAAAATCCTAAAAGCTCATAAACCATAATAACAGAATGACCAAAGGTTGGCTGCTGGCTACCCGCCCGATTTCTTCCTTCTGCGTAGAGAATTCACAGTACCCATCTTTCCAGAAGCCACGCAGGAAATCACATGCCTGCAGGACTCCCAGACAAAGTGTGCCCAGGGTTTGTAGGAAGGCGCTATAAATTTTTAATGTGGCCCAATTAATTAGAATCTATACTGGTGCCAGAGCACATGTAACCTTTGCAAATGACCGCCTTCCCTGATCTTCAGGCAAAAAAATCAATCAATCAATCGGGCTCTCAGACTTGGGGAGCTACTTTGTCATTCCACGAGTAACGACAACAAATTTTCCGCACACTTAAATAACCCTGCTGGGATCTTATGGATAATGTTACCATATAACTTTGCCAAAACAAAACACAAGAAAATGTTCCTGCATAATTAGATCTTCCAGGAATCCCACTGAGTTAGACACTCACCCTAAATATTTCTCTCCCTATCACTGTAGTGTGATCTCCTACAAAAGGCAACGTAGTTGCAGGGATCGGGTGGCGTAGGGGGGTCACCAACTGAAATGGTAACTTTTGCCTGGGTGTTATTAATCTCACAGGTGTTCCAACCTCCATGCCCTAAATTCAGTTCAGTTCAACGGAGTATTCCAAAATGCCCCCTCTCTTGGAGCTCTGGATGCCAAGAAAATAATCCATACTATCTATTTTCAGGTATTTGTATTGCAGACACCTTGTAACAGAGCGAGAATTTATCACAAAATGCATCCTTTCAACTCTGGCTTAAACGATTCAAAATGATAAAAAATCATCATAAAGAGAAAAGGCATGTCAAAAAAAGGGCGGGGAGAAATATGAATTTTATTCTGCATATCTGACATGAACTCATCACCTTCCTTTCTACATGAAGTGAAAGATGTGTCTGTCACTTCAAACACAATGCAACTTAACAAATATGACGCAATGACAGGTGGCGGGGTAGGAGCTAAATGTTTGAGTTATTAAAACCTTTCTTGCAGAGGAGAAGAAAGGGAGAGGCACGTAGATAAAATGAATAAAAGCAAAGATAAGTGGAGACGTTGTTATTCCATCCGGTGTTCGAAATGACTGTAAAACTCATCGTTGTTGCCCACCCCCCATGGAAAGGAGGAAAAATTAACTTTTCATCCCGCTGGTATCTTTGTTTTCCACTATGCCAACGCGACGTTTTGGGGGCCGCAGATCATGAATATTTCACGCCCGGCCGTTGCCTTTGCAGAGTTACCATTGCCTGCGATCGTTACCAAACCTAATCGAAAGAATCAACACAGGGGTTTAAACTTCCCGCCCAGGACCTCAGCTCTGTCTCCCCACGCTCCCCAGCTGACAGCAGAAGACTGGAAAGGTTGTCCGAGGTTAGAAGAGGAATTAAAGGGTGTTTCCCACAACAAAACTGCCAAAATGTCTTAAGGGTCTCAAGGGTCTCTGACTGCAGGGGGAATGTCCTCCCCCCAAAAGGGAAGGAGGGAGAAGACGCAGAGACGGATGTATGCTGCCATCCCAAGTACAGAGCGGGGAATTTCAGGAGACACGGGCACAAAGGGGATTCATTTCTGGTCACGTAGGCTAGTTCTGGGCTACAACTGTGCCTTGGCACTCTGACAGCAAACTCTCTCTACAGGATTCACCAGCCACGCCAACAAAGCCTTTGCCTGAGTATTGACTCTGACATGGGTAATTCTGGACTGTTTTCCATAGATGCTGACATTGTATCCTCACGTCAACCCTGCACCATTCATGGCCAGCCTGTGGCGGAAAAGACAGCAAGCTGCCTACTTGTCCTCTCTCTCAAGTGCTAAGTCCACTGGCTGCTGACTCCATCGATGCAACCCCCAGGTCTCAGAGATGCAAACGAGCCATTCTGGAACAAGCCTCAGTATCTGAATCAAGCAGTAAAGATCACTTCCCCTTACTGAAGTCGCACAGTGGTGGAGATTTCTGCCTGTGCGAGTCTACACCTCTGTATTATCTCCAGTGCTGAGGACAAGGCCTGGCACACAGTGGGGCTTGCCGACTCAGTGACTCAGTGACTCAGTGACTCAGCGACTCAGGGCAGTGTAATCAATCGGTGAGGGCCAGATGACTTTTCTGGGGTTCTGCTTCCTTCGCCTAAAAGCCAAGGCATCTAATCACTCAGAGCCCTACGAATCGGTGCGGGAAGGGGTTAAAGGAGACCCCCCCCCCCATGCCCTCCAAGGCCACTAAAAGGTAAAGAAGAAAACGTGACACATTTCTGAATGTATGGATTTCAAGAAGGTTCTGGTCTGGCTGCACTCGGACAGAGACAGAGTGGGCCCTTATTTATTGGCCTTCTGGATAGGCTGTTAGGGAAAGGAAAGAGATGATGCTGGTCCTCAAGGAGCTACCCGTGTAACCAGAGAATTCAACGGTGAAAGAGATTTAAGAGCACAGCTCCCCAGAGAGCTAAAGCACGTGACACAAAGGATACCCAGCCCCGCGAGCCTCGCACTGAGCGTTTTCTCAAAGCCTTCTGTTCCCAGAGGCAACGTTGACAGCAATCTTAAGGGAACGAGTAGACACAACGAACAGAACGTGCCAGACCGGTCAGGCTGTGGGTAGTTTCCGAGTTTTCTTGAGAAAAGTGATGGCATCCATCAAACACACGATTTCCCGTCATTCAGCCGGCCTTGCTCCCATTTCCAGGCTAAAGGACATAGAGAGGTAGGACCTCTCCTTTGTCCTGAAGCCACGCGCCTCTCTGATTCCACGCAGTGTCCTGAGGGCTCTCACTCCGTGGAGCGCTCACCGAAGTGTCACCGCGACTCTGGGGATGACGTGATGCACGCTTCGGGCGCCAAGAAGAAGACGACCTATCCCCGTCGCATGTGCCAACTGTGGCCCTTCTTGAATGCCAGAGCCTCTTACCTTCCCCGCTGGGTGTTTTCTTTCCGTGCCCCGCCCAACGCGGCGTTACCCAAAGTGACGTGGCGGCAGCCCTGCAGACCCGGTCGGGAGCCCTAAGAGGCCACCGTGCTGAGATCAACATCTCTGCTCGGGAGGAACGTAAGCGTTCGATGAATAATTCCTGCCATCCTCGGACTTCCCGTTGGAAGAGGCACCTGAAAGTCACGATACATGAGGGTCTTTGACGTCCGCGTGTCTTTGGTTCCGGTGGGGAGCGACGTTGCGTTGGGAGTTTTTCCTCTGAGGGGAGATTCGATCTCTAGGAAGCCTGTTTTCAAGGTAGAGGTAGGAGGGTGATAGCAAAACCACCCCAGGATGCGTGTGCTTTGGGGGATCTCAAGGGCTAAAGAAGGTGCCTCCTTTCCCAGAAGACAGGAAAGCAGCCAGTGGGTGAAAAAAGCTATCCGTCTAGAGAGAGAGGACTCCCAGAGGCTCAGGGAGAACAAATGTATACTCAGTGAGAGCCAACAGGCAAAATAACGTCTCCGGGCATTTACTTCTAAGACGCCGAGAGCGTGGCTCCGTTCGGATCCTGCTCTAAATAGAAGCATCCTGAAGAAATGTTGCAGATGACCAACGGGGGCCACTGGCGTATAATTCCCTGGGCCAGTGTATCTCTCGAGGCAGAAACACCACGCCCACCACCGGGCTTGAAGGAGAAATGGGCATTTTCCCGGGAGGAAACCCTTATCGGTGTGTGTGGTTTTGCCGCGCCCGGGGCTCAGCCAGAAGACATGCCGACTGGCGTGCATGTCGGGGGGGACAGCACCCCAGCTCTGGGGTCACCTGCGGCGATGCTGATCGGACCCCAGATGCTGTTCTTGGAAAGTAACCTAAAGGGAGCTCGCGGTTGGTCATCTAAAAGAGGGGGCTGCAGTTTAAAGTCGGCTCATCGGCCACGGGCCCTTGACTGCAATCTTCCTCCAAAGGCTGGCCCTGGCCGAACGTGATGACGCCTCCCGATTCTCCCTGCCCCAACCTCCTGTAAAGTTTCTATTACCTCTTTACTTTTGAGAGAGAGAGAGACAGAGGGTGAGCTGGGGAGGGGCAGAGAGAATCCCAAGCAGGCTCCATCCACACGGTTAGTGCAGAGCCCAAAACGAGGCTCGAACTCACGGCTGGCGAGATCATGAGCTAGGAGTCGGGCGCTTAACCAACTGAGCCACCCAGATGCCCGGCGCAAGTTTCCGTTACTCTTTTAACAGAGTGTTTTCGCTTGAAGGGGCAGTTAAAGGTTAAGGAGTTAGTTGCACTCAAGACTGCAAGCGTTTGTAGGTGAATGCCTTCTGGTGTGATGGGCTCTGACCCCTCGATCCTGAGAAACCCACGTCAAGGAAAATGGGTGTGGTTGCTGTTGTAAATTATCTGTGTTGTTAATCCAGTACATGTCGATCATCTTATAAGAAATGCGGGCTGGCATGGGCTCTGTGAGGTATTGCAGCCTACTAGGGTTGGCCGTTGATGAAGAAAGAGAAAAAGCAGGTTCTCCAACCACGCTACGCGAAAAAACTGGAAGAAATGGCTGAATTTAAGAGCTACCTGGATGGTCTCGATGGAAGTGAGGATAGATGTCGGCGTGCGGTCCTGGGCTAAATGTTCTTTTTTTTTTTTTAACGTTTATTTATTTTTGAGCGAGAAAGAGACAGACTGCAAGTGGGGGAGGGGCAGAGAGAGAGGGAGACACAGAATCTGAAGCAGGCTCCAGGCTCTGAGGGGTCAGCACAGAGCCCGATGCGGGGCTCGAACCCACAAACCGCGAGATCCAGACCTGAGCCGAGGTCGGACGCTTAACCGACCGAACCGCCTAGGCGCCCTGTTCCTGTGACTCTTGAAGGAAAAGGGTCAAGTTCTGTGCAGGAATATCCAAGGATTCTTGACAGCGAGGGTGAAGATTTGGGGTCATTTTATTCATGGATTCTATGGTGCCTAAGCCATGGGCCTGGAGGAGGTTATCTGCTTGGTACATGTATGATGTCATTAAAACTACATAGTCCTTAAAGCGTACTTGCTTTCTGGGCACTTTGGTAGAAGAGAACTGCTGGGGACCCGGGGCCAACGGACATTTCTAGAAAGACGTGAGGCTGTCCACCCACTCTGAGGTCTCTGATAGGCAACCTTGCGCTTAAAAATCAAACGGGATGCAGCATCTCTACAACAAAGTAGGACAGCCTGATCCCTGGAATGAGGCTGGAAATTGGTACTGCGCTGAAGAATGAAAACACACCGTTAAAAGTTGGCAAGAATGTACATCCAGGCTTCAGGTTGGAAAATGCCAGGCTGAGATTGCCTGGGAAAGAATCAAATCTGTGATTTGACATGTCACAGAAATAAAATATCTGCCCATCTTCTATAAGAGGCAACACTCTGCTTTTGAGCTGTCTGCTTATTTGTGCTACCTTCAAGATTTTAAACATAAATAAAAAAAGAGCCAGTCATGGTGTTCAAAATACACAGCAAGAATCTGTTTTGCTGGATACGGTCTCCTTAATAAAAACTCCAAGGCCTCCACATGGAGAAAAACTATAGAGTGGGGAAAAAATACCATGACCTTTGTTTACTCATAATGGTAAATCGGGAAGGAAGAGGGGGGAGGAGGCCTGGGCAGAAGGGAGGAAGGCAGGCTGGTCCAACTGTCAGAAGCATGCAAACTTAATATGTGAAAATGGAACATGGACCATTTGGGGCAATTCGTGATGAAGCCTGCAAAACTTTTTAGTTTTAATGAATAGACTTAAAACTAGAAAGACAAAAAGAGTCAATCGCCCATTATGACTCGTATTTAGGCGGAGGCAACACTGTTCATTAGATAAATAATGTGCTAGGCATAGCATTTCCCTAGATTTGTTGAAGTATGGTACATATATAGGAAAATGTGCCCTACACTTCAAACGATTACACATTTCCACTGGGGGAAAAAAAAAGATACAAGGAAAGAACGCAATGGGTTCCTGTTACCTTTCAAAAATAATCTACATGATGACAAGAAAAGTAATTTGAATACAGAAGTACCCGTGAATTCTCAGCACATTAACATGAACCACTGGCCTCGCAAGGTTTAAATACTAAGTAAGGATAAAGGGCCATCTATCTATATATCCAGAAAGAAGAGGAAGGAGGAGAGGAGGAGGAGGGGGAGAAACCAGAAGAGGGAGAAGAGGGGGAGGAGGGGAGAGGGGAAGGCAGAGGGAGGGAGGGAGAGAGACAGAGACAGAGAGCGCGTGTGTTTGCGCATATACAATTTGCACAATCCCAGGTCTTTGAAGTAATTCTCTGTGGTTCGAAACAATTCTTATCACCTGGCAGGTTCCATTTCAATTCTGGAAATACTGGCTCTCTGTTGGAAACTCTGTGGCCTGACTGTTCCTGTGAGGCTTGTGCATGCCCACAGATGCCGATTTCAGGTCGGGCCACACGTATCCTAGATCTCAGAGACCCCAGCACGAGCAAGGGGGTAGTAACTCCGCAAACCTCGAACAAGTGCTGCCTCTCCAGATACTCCCTGTGTGCTGGGTAGCATTCATCCGTGAGTTCAGAAAGCCAAATTTTAGAAGATCTGTGTTCTTAAAAAAAAATGCTCTGGGGGCACCCGGGTGGCTCTGTCGGTTAAGCATCCGATTCCTGATTTTGGCTCAGGTCATGATCCCAGAGTTGTGAGACGGAGCCGCACGTTGGGCTCTATGCTAAGTATGGAGCGTGCTTAAAATTCCCTCTCTTTCTCCCTCTGCCCCTCTCCCACTGTGTTCTTTCTCTCTCTCTCTCTCTCTCTCAAAAAAAAAGTGCTCTGGTTATAAGCAAAACCGACCTCATCACCTGGCTTTCTCCGGGCACACCCTGGCTGAGTGCCCTGGCCTTGTTATTAAAAACCAGTTGGAAAATTCAGGCAGCCTTCTCGTAAAAGGGATTAGGATGTAGCATTTCCACATACTTTATTTTTTCCAAAGTTCTATAAAAAAATCAGGAGGAAATTTATTCTGTTTTTTTTCTTTCTTTTTTCTTTTCTCCTTAAAGCATGACGACTACATTGTTTGGGCAGGTCTCTTGGTGGAGTTTGAAAGATAACTGCAGCCTTTTCTTGAGATAAACGCTGGACTAAAAGTTTCTCTTCTGAATGACAATAGTAAGTTACTCGTATTCACCACGGTCTGTTTAAAGTGTAGCCTCTAACCTTTTAATACAACCTCCCTCCACACACACACACACACACACACACACACACACACACGGAATATATACATATATATATATGGTGTCAAGATATCGGCTCCATTGTCAGCTTCCAGAGTGCATAATTTCGGAACGCGGCTGTATCAGTACCAAAGTTTCACTGCAAGTTAAGATATTGTGTCCTATAATTTCCCATTTCCGATTAGACCGTATTTCCCTTTAATTAACTATAAAGGATCTTACATTGCTTCTTCCCTTTCTTTTCTTTTAATGCAGCGTCTCCCCAAACTGCAGTTAAAAGTAAGCCAAGCTACGGATGGAGACCAGCTTTCAACGAACGTTGCAAAAAAAGGCTTGCTTCTTCAGGAAGAATCTGTCGCTTACTTACGTGTCTCTCACGTAAGTTCTTTAAAAACAGGGACTCTCCCGCTTTTTCTCGTACTGGAACACCTGGCATTCAGCAACGGTTTGACGAAGTGCTCATTTGATAAATTAATACATACACATAACAAGTCATGAGATTACGGTACCTTGTCACAATGCAAATGGTGATGTCTCACTTCCAAATTAGCCATTATTTCCCCATTATCCTTATCGCTGCCATAAATCACATTAAAAAAAAAAACTACTTTCACTGTGATACAATTTAGGATTTTACATAAAAATAAAGTTACATGCTAATATAAACAGAGCCAATTCCAATACATCTACCGGATACTCACTCTGTGCCTGACATTATTTTGATTAAAAAAGCACAGTATATATGGATCAAATTTTTTTAAGGTCATTTATTTATTTTTGAGAGAGAGACAGAGAGGGAGAGAGAGAGCGAGCTTGTGCACAGAAACAGGGAAGGGCACAGAGAGGGGGAGACACAGAATCCGAAGCAGGCTCCAGGCTCCGAGCCATCAGCACAGAGCCCGACGCGGGGCTCAAACTCACGGACAGCGAGATCGTGACCTGACCTGAGCCGATGGCGGACGCTGAAGGACTGAGCCACCCAGGCGCCCCTATGGGTTAAGTCTGAAACGTCTCACTGTGGAGGAGAGGAAATGGAGCCACAGAGACGTTAACTACCACAGCCAAGATTTTACTCTAGGAAGGAAAGAGTGGGGCCAGAGGTCAAATTCGGACAGACAGGTCCCCAGAATCACCTGGACCTACTACACTTCGAAGTGAGCGAGGATCACAGACACCACATAGCAGACAACAATAAATAATAGAAGGCACCGGAAAGTGATGCCAGGGGTGATTCATGGGATGCATGCTTCCTCCAGTCTTTCTAAATGTTCTCACGTGACCCTCTCGTACTCTTAGAATTCAAAAAAGTAACCAGAGAGATTGAGAAGAAACCAGGAGACAAGGAGTGAGTCCGAACTGGCTACGGGCAGTGTTAACTGTACCGTGAAGCAGGTTTGTGGTTGCCTCGTCATCACCCGTTCCGTCAGAAAACAGGAAAGTAAAGACAATGCAAAGGATTGCTAATAAAAACCAAAGAGTATGGAATGACTGTATCTACACCGATGTGCAGTCAAAGGAACTAAGTCTATACAAAATGTGTCAGAGAAATGTCAAAAATAAAACTGAAGGGAAACACACTACAGACAAACCAAATACTGTAGAGCATTGTTAAAATCTATTTTTAAAATACCCAAAGAATCTCAAGATTGGTTACATAAACATTTAAAAAATTTTTTTAATGTTTATTTATTTTTGAGACAGAAACGGAGCGTAAGCAGGGGAGGGGGAGAGAGAGAGGGAGACACAGAATCCAAAGCAGGCTCCAGGCTCCGAGCTGTCAGCACAGAGCCCGACGCGGGGCTCGAACTCACGGACCGCGAGATCACGCCCTGAGCCGAAGTTGGATGCCAAACCGACTGAGCCACCCAGGCACCCCACTAATTTTCTTTTTTTTTAAGTTTGTTTATTTATTTTGAGAAAGAGCACACGAGCCAGGGAGGGACAGAGGGAGAGGGAGACACGGAATCTGAAACAGGCTCCAGGCTCTGAGCTGTCGGCACAGAGCCCGACGCGAGATCGTGACCTGAGTCGAAGTTGGAGGTTTAACCGACCGAGCCACCCAGGCGCCCCAGGTATATAAACATTTAAATGATCACAAAACATGTTTGGTGCTTAGAATAAATATCAAAATCAATACAACTCAATTGCATTAAAAAAATCAAGTCAATAACAATTACAAGCCAGACTGGCCTCAAATTTCTTAAAAATTCAAGGACATTTTTACATGGAGCCACTCAATTGAATATTGTGTTCTAAACTGACTTTCCTCTACAAAGGAATCAACCAAGAAGCATCAGGGACAATTAACAGTTTGTGGAGAGACCCTGTAACTTAAAAAAAAAAAAGATTCCCTTCTACTTTGTCAATTTGGATTCAGAGAAAGGTACATGGGTGACATCTGTAATCATATGGATTCACCTTTTTTTAATGTTTACTTTTGAGAGAGAGAGAGAGAGAGAGAGAGAGAGAGAGAGAGTGAGCAGGGGAGGGGCACAGAGAGGGAGACACAGAATCTGAAGCAGGCTTCAGGCTCTGAGCCATCAGCACAGAGCCCGACGCGGGGCTCGAACTCCTAGACCGCAAGATCATGACCTGAGCCGAAGTCGGACGCTCAACCCACTGAGCCAGGTGCCCCCGGTTTATCACTTCCAAACAGCTCCTGCCTGCAGCCACTGCTCTTTGAGGGACAAGGCTGGAGCTAAGGGCTGGCAATCTGGAGAAAGACCCGAGGAACCCTCACACCTTGAGCAACGATCTGGGTACTTTTGACATCACAACAATACACGCCGTCATCTTTTTCCTTTCAAAACCACAAAGACCAGAATCAGTTGAATACCTTTTCATTTAATCTACAGCCAAGGCATACAGAAATGACTAGAATCCAGCCCCACTCTCTAGGGGAACCCAGGCTTGCTCACAAAACGGGGGAGTGTTCGTTAAGTGGCTTCTTCGTCAACACGATTGCCTTAAATGGGACGGTTTCACGAACTCCTGTGATGTTTCCCCAGAGAATCTGTTTTCTTGTTTCTCAAATATAGGAAATAGCTAGTCTTGAATGTTTGATATGACCTCCTAACGTCCACGTGGATATGTTCACATTACATAAAACAACTCTTGTCAGCCATTTTAAAAAGACCTAACAACTACTGCTCTGGAGAAATCGATACATAGATGTGTGTGAATCTCCAAGTCAACACTTTGATTCTGTAGCTTTTTCAGAGTGTTCCGTGTAGATAGCATTGTGCCTAGAACTTTCAGTTGCTTTAACTTCTTTGCTTCTCCAAAACACCAGCTCTCGTCATCTGATCTGAGAGATGACTTTCAATTAACATAATAAACAACCAACCAACCAAAAAGCTTAGCCCAAGGGCAACAATGAGGTCCAAAAGCACAGGTCTATGTTCGTAAAGTCCACACAAGAGCTACAGCTCGGTCTGCCTCTTAGCGCAGTATCTTTCCAGGCTGCCTCTGTGCATATGTTCAGAGTCACAAACATACACCCAAACATTCTTATATTAAGCCCGCGCATTCTGACTTAGGATGGTATCCTCAGCTTTCTCCTTTGAAAGAAAGGCAATTCCTTCAAGATTGGCAAATCCACTGGTCTCAAAAGAGGGGAAGTCTTGCTTGTTTCATGCACCTAAACTTTTTCGTTATCACTTGAATGTCAGAGAATTGTCCCCTAACTAGGCCACTCGCACGCACACACGCGCGCACACACACACACACACACACACACACAGCAGGTGGGTTAAGCCACTCAGAATGTGCAAGTGACAGTTCTCGCAGGCCCCTCCCCGAATGCCAGATCAGGCCACACTGCAGCCTGGGGCTGGTTCCAGCTCAGAGAACAGAGTAGCAGCTGCTGGGAGCTGGCAGCGACTCAAGTCTCAGCTGTATTCTTGGCCCCCTGCCTCCTCCAGGCACTTACTAGGGGCGCGTGACCAAGGAAACAGCTGAGCCCCCCCCCTCCAAGAGGAAATGCAACCGCCATAGCCCCCACCGCCACCTGCTCTGGGGCCAAACAACCACCACGGTCCTGTTGGCTCTTGCGGGGGGGAACATGGACTGCTGAATCACTCCTGAGCACGCCTGAGCTGCTCTGCCCGGGACAGGCGAGCAAAGGCATAGTCCGACAGGCCTGGGCGGCATCACCCGGGGACCCAACCTGGCAAGGGAATCCGCTACGGTTTGGATGTTCAAATCCCAGGGACCCAGTCAGATGCCAAATGCTGCTTTGGATGTACTCTCTGTAGAATTTTCCTAAGACACCTCCTCTGCTGAACAGAAATTTTGATTTGGGGTTTGCAGTGGCTTGCAACACGGCTGAGGGCACAGGGGGCGGGCAAGTCCCTTCCGAGGTCACCAATCTCCAGGAGTCCTCTCAGCACAACAGAAGTATGAATACGAAGCAAATGCATGAAATGTCTTGCCCCTTCCCTGGCCTGCGACTCACGGCGTGGCCTTCCTGGGGGGCCCTGAAACACAAGACACGGAACCGGGACTCGGACAGCTTCAACTGCACTCACGTCAGTACTATTAAGAGACATCTGTGACCTCAAACGTTGTGAAATCTCACCCTCCTCTGAGGACACGCCTGTCCGGATCTCGGATTAACACGAGAGGCACTGCTGTACCTACGCTATTGAAAATTCTTCTGGAGAAGGGCAGAATGTTGACACCGTGCCAGGCCCACATGGGGGTCTCTTCTTCAACGGTCTCTGTTTCCTGCGTGCTTTGACATCTTCCTTGATAAAAAGCTGGGAGTGTAGCAGTTCCTTTGGGCTTATGTAATCTTTGGATACGAATCCCCTGCACCCAAAGTGGGCTTCAGTCCAGATAAGAGAGACCCCGATTGCTGGGAGACCGATTCTTGTTTCCAGGGAGAAAGGGAAGAGGTTTGAAGACTTATTACGGGCTACGGGTTCTTTGAAAACCTGACCCACATCTAGTTAAGGTTTTTCTCCCCAGGAGTGACGCTAGACAATTTTTATGCGATCCTGGTGGATTCTTTGAGACCGACTAGGTCCAGGGCATCCCGGTGTTCAGTTTCTACCTTTCTGGTCAACCTCGGGGGTCGACCCGGATCCCTCTCCAAGGAAGGACGGGTTGCTTTTGGAGGATTATTTCAGCTGCAGAGAGCTGAATGGCCCAACGCCACACTGATGGAGGTGGCTACGGAAAGCCTGGCTCCCTCAACCCCAGCAAGACAACCCCAAGGCCATTCTAGCCGCAGAACACCCCAAGGAGCTGGTCAGATCTGTTCTCATCCTTCGCCCACGCTTGTCCTCTCCCTCTTCCTCCATGGCACTGGGGCCAAGATTTCCCCTTAGTAAACATCCTGCACCCCAAACTCCGTCTCAGGGTCAGCTTCCCGGAAGCCTACCTGGGACACCTCAGGACATCCCTTTGGAAGGTGGAAATCACACCGTGGCAGGAATGAAACCCAGGTTCCGAACCACTCGCTGGCTCCAAACCCTTGTTCGTTTCCCTAACCCCGGACACGTCATCGCTCAAGTTACCACCCTATACGTAGTTCCAAAAACACCGGCAGGCAACAGGATGCTGACACCCAGTACACATTAAAGATATCATGATGACATAGGAGGTGGTGCCTTTGTTAAGCAGTTTCTACAAATTATTGCAGTGACGTCCTCACAAGCACTAATAACTAGCTGTCGCTGTTTCCACTCTACAGATGGGATAACTGAGACGCACAGCAGGGCCAAGGAACTTGGCCCAGGATTATACAAATTAAGAGACACTGACCAAGCCTCACTTGATCCCCAGGAGATATTTATTATGGTTGTCTGTCTACGGCACCCTTGCCGCAAAGAGGCAGGACAGATGCAGGTCAAAGAGAATTGAATGTGCTGATGTCTGAAATGTTATAGCCAGCTGTTCGAGAAATCTGTAAGTATTCTGATTTCTCTGTGCCATTCCATGCTCTTCCCGTATTCTAATACAGAAGCAGCCTAAACAGTTACAACAGCGGCTAACATTTGCACTGTGTTCCTATGTATTGAGCAGCGTTCTACGCCCTTCGCCAGGCAGGACTCACAGAGTCCCTTTGTCTTAGGTCTTTCCTTTCGTCCCATCATAGAGAAGCTTTCTGGATAGGCCTCGGGAGGTGAATTTTCAGTAGCGTGAACCCTTACTCTCATGAGCACAGCTCGACAGCTGATTTTCGTACCATGACAATGAGTCAATAAGAGAATATGAAATTGCATTAGGTATTTGGTGTTTTACAAGGCTGAGAAGAATTGTGTTTTAACTGGCCAAAGTAACACATTCAGTGACTTGGAGGGCTTGGCCTTGGATGGCGCGGACGATCCACGCGTGTGTGATTGTGTGTGTAGCCAGGCCTGTCCAGGGAGCGCAGTCAATAAACAATTATTTATTCAGCTCCTACTAGGTGCATGGCATCCTGCCAAGGACTTGTGAGAGATATGGTGATGTTTTCGGTCCGGCACCTGCCTTGGGGAAATGTACACGGTGCTAGAAATGAGGACTTCCTCAGCTCAGCTTTTCAAAGACTCATCTTCTCTTTTTCTCGTAAGTATGCCGAACGATCAACTCCAAACGGATCCTTGTGGAGTCTCTCACGAATTTTCAAGGGGAAAAAGTTAGATTAGAGTCAGTCATGCTTCGGAGAAAACTCCTTTTCTCCCAACAAGGTGAAGAGAGCCGTGTTCTTACCAGTAAGAAAGGACCCATTTCCCCAAACGTCCTCGGTCAAGAATAATTGCCCTCTTGGGTCTGACAACCAGCCATCAAGAAGTGAACTTCAGGAATGTTGTTCCTCATGATCTTAATCTGTTGTTCCCCACACTGAACTGGTGGGAGCGGCCTCCCTCTCTCCCTCCCAGGCATGGCTCTCTTTCTCCAGACCTTTCTGCAGGGATGGGACGGCAGAAATCAGGAAGGAGAGCGCAAGCTACAGCCCTCGGCAAGGATGGCTTCAGGGGCCTGGGGGGAGCAGGGATGAAGCCGGGTTGCGCCCCGAGGGCAAGAATGCAGGGGGAGGGGGCTGCAGAGTTTTCACTGCTCGTATCTCTAAGGATCGAACCAGAATAAGAAGCTGAAGTCGAAAACCAGCAGAGACGTGGGACAGCAGTGGTCCTCTAGAGGCCGGACCTACCCTTTACACTTTGCACACTGCTCGGCCTGTGAACAGACCCGCCTCTCGCCCCGCTGGAGAAACTGAAAAGAACCATGTAAATGTAAACACTCAGAAGCGTGTTCCGTAACTGGGAAACCAGACCTTAGGATTATTTACTAAACCACCTTTTTGCACTGAACCAGGTCACAAAGAAAGGAGTCAGGGTCCCTAACCCGAGAGCCCCTGGGGAGGAGGCCGGGGAGGTTCGTCGGGGCTCGAGCCCCGACGTGGCCCTTGGCAGGGTGGCTCATGCTCTCCCAGTGCCAGCAGGTGGTGCAATGCACACCTGCGACTCTTGTTCACAAAACGGCTCTCGGAAGTGCCAGGATGACGTGAATGATGCGTCCAGGAGCCAGTGTCCCCGTGTGTCCCCTGGCTGAGCCGCTGGGACCCGTGTGGGGGTTCTGGCATAAACAGGAAGCCCCTCCACCTCCGCTCCGCGAAGGTTTCCTCGTTTAACAACAGGTGAGGGATCACTGCTTCATGCGACAAGATGAGATTTACAAGTCCCCTCTTCCCTTAGCCAGTGCCCGGCTGTCACCTCACTGCCGCGGTTGAGCCTTCCTGTGTGTGCACACGGAGCTCCGGCAGCGCCAAGAGGATCAGTTCAGCGCCCACCCCACGGGGTCCCAAAGTCGTCAGAGAGTCAGGCTGTATGCTCCCCCAGGACGGGGACTATGCCTTGCTTCTTTCAGGGTCTCTAGGAACCACCAAGGTATAGGGAACGCGGCAGGAAATTAGCAAACGTCTGTCAAAAGATACATGGCTTCTGGGAACGCTGGATGGTGTATTAATAGCATCATCTTATAAAACATTTAAGGCACGCACCTTGAAAAAAAAAAAAACAACTGACCTGGTGTGCGCTGGCTGTATGAAGAACGCGAGTGAGACCAGTAGATGTTTTCTAGAAATACACTGGCCACCTTATTCAAGAAGTCCCTCTTCTGGGCAAACTGTCCAGAGTTTAACAATGACTCACGCTCCTGATTTCCAAAATACTTCATCTGACTCATCAATAAGTCCTTACTGAGTGACTAGAGCGTCTTCAAGGGTACTAACGGGTATTTTCTCGGTAGATGGGTACATTAACATCCCACATAGCCGAGATTCAAAAAGACACAGCAATGCCATATGCATTCCCTTCTACGGATTCCGGGACAGAAGACAGAATCGTAAGTGAATCTAAAGGGAGATCAATGTGTTTCGAACTTGAGCTTATGACCTGTGAGTAAATCAGCAAGTCAAGTCATTGGCTTAACTTTAGTTTTTACAGTGAAATCTAGAGAACACGAATGGAGCGGAATGAAATGAGCCAGACTGGAGTACGTAAGAATTGGAGTACATCATTACCCTCAGTAAGGCCAGGACTCATTCTGTAAACTTTTATAATTTTGTTTCACATGTGTGTGTGGGGTGGGGGGTGGGGAGACAAGTCTGTGCACATCGACCTATGTCTGAGCGCTGGGGAGTTCATGAAAAAGTGTTTTTTAAGTTTATTTATTTTTGAAAGAGAGAAAAGGCAAGAGTGGAAGGAGAAGCAGAGAGAGAGAGAGAGAATGAGATTGAGAATCTCAAGCAGGCTCCACCCTGTCAGCGCAGAGCCCCACGCGGGGCTCGAACCCACAAACCCTGAGATCGTGACCCGAGCAGAAGTCGGATGCTTAACCCACTGAGCCACCCAGGCGCCCCTGACAGTATTTTAAAAGTCAGTCTGCGTCACAAAAAAAGTTGCTGGGATAGATCCCATAATGTTTCCACAACGGAAGGCTAATTGGAAATAGACATGTCACCCATGGCGTCTTGATTACCAAAGGCAGCGGAGAGAAAATAAGGGCTGTGATGGGGGTTCCTGCTGTGAAATCCAAACATTATTTGTGAGATGCAAAGACCTTATCATTTAAATATGAGGATTGATGCCTCTGATGAAGATAGAGCATCTTCGTTAAAACAAACAAATGATTATCTTGGACAACAGTGTAAACAAGTCCCTAATTCATGAAGCTGCTAATTGCTCTCCCCAGCTGCAGAAGATTGGCCTGTACTCCATGCTTCACCACGCACGGTGCACATAACACTTGCACACTCGCTCTCGAAATGCAGCCTCGCACAAGCCCAGACACACATACACCCCAGAGCCTGGGGGCCGAAGAGGGTCAGTTCAGAACGGACCGGTCTGGAAGAACAGCTCCTTAAGGATGTCGCGGGTTTCACCTTCCAGACCTAGATTTTCCATAGGAAATGAAACTCGTATGTAACTTACTTCATTTCCTCACCAGACTTCGGGATACGCCAGGAGGAGAAGAGCTTTGGCAGAAGCATGTCTTGTAGCCAAAGGAAGCTGGTACTTTTCTATCACTTTTTCAAAGCAACTCGCAAGATTGGTATCCAGATCCTGGTAATCCCACGTTCCCATAGTTACTCATATTTAATTCACTGAAACGCAGATGCATTAATTCGTGCTATAAAAAACAACAGCTACCCTGTTTTCCTATATCGTATTGTGCGCCAAATGCTACAAGGGACATGTGACACATAGCATTTTTAATCCTCGCTGCCGCTAATCTCATTTGCACATATTTAAAGACGGAAAGAAGGGAGGGAAGGAGGTGAAGGGGTGGACGGAAGAAGGGAGGTAGAGAGAGGGCAGGTGGGAGGAGACAAACATAAGTTTCAGAAGAGATGAGTCCCTGCCCAGGGTCAAACGACACCAATATTATTCAAATGCCTGTGCCCTGTCCATTGCCTACCACCACGTTGTTCAACCCATGCATTTGGTGAATGCAACACCCACAAATATAATCACAACTATTTACTTAAGAAAGATGCCAGATGACGGAGTAACCTTGCTGGATACCTAGCAACAAAGTATCATTTCTACTATTCCTAGCCAGAAACATGCAGTTAGTTTCTTATCAGCCAAGTTGACTTGGCTATCCCACTGACATACCCACCCCCCCAAAAAAAAAAGAAAAGAAAAGGAAAAAAATACTTGGTACTTGATTCTCTCACTGCTCTTAAAAGTGGGAAGTAAAGAGCTGCAGAAGACTCCGGCCTGTGCCCGAATGTTACCCTGTCTGGGGAAGGGCTGGTTCCAGGGTTCATGAGATGGTATCTTGACTGCCATGCTAGGATTCAGGTTTGGAGATTTCTTTGGGGAATGGGCCAGACCCTAAGGTGGTGCAGCCTCAACGCACAGCTATCTTTTGGGTCTGGAGCTGGGTCCAGCCACACGGGATCCCGCGGCATCCCGTGTGACTGGCTTCAAACTGGAGTCCGCACCTCCTTCCCAGTTAGGGCAGGAAGGCCAGTTCTGTACAAGAGTTGATGGCTAACTGGGGGTGGGGGTGGGGGTGATGCATCAACTGGAATGCACCATTAACAAAAATATTAGCCGACCCTCAAAGGAGAAAATACAGCAAAAAGAAAACACCACACAAACTATAGCGTTGTATAGTCGTGAACTTCTGGGACTCTGAATCCGGATCTCCAGGGCGGAAGCCTGCTTTCTCTACGTGTCCGAGCAAGTCTCTAAGCATCTCCATGCCTCAGTTTCCTCACTGAAAGTGGAGATAGGCAGAGCCCCTACCTCACAGACGACTGTGAGGAATAAACAAGTGAAAATATGTAAAGCACTCAGAAAAGCACCTCGCACATAGTTAGCGTGATGTATGTATCAGCAATTAGCTATCTCTTACCAAGACATGCACATGGGTCCATTCAACAGAGATTTGTGGATGTTACCTGATGAGAGCTCTGGCTAGAATTCAACTGCCAACACTTCCGGAGCCCCAGACCTTTTAGACACTTCTAACGACCTCAGTGTCTCTAAAAATTACAGCTACTTCCAAGTGATATTGGCTTCCTTCCAAAACTCCGAGGGAGCCATCACCGGGCTGTTCAAGCTGTGGATGGCTGGCAATTCGTGAGGCTTCATGCATGTACGTAGAGGTATGTGCATGACTGTTCTAGCCCTGTGTGTCTTTTCTAGCTCGTATAAGTGGTAAGAACAAACATGCCCCTGAAATTCACATTGAAAGAGAAGGATTCCGCCCCCCCCCAAAAAAAGAACAAAGGCGCAAATGGGATGACAGTGCTACAGGTGACCAGACCAAGATGATGTCGGGCAGAGTTTTCCACCTTCCAAATCTGTCCTCAGATCCCTGCCTGCAGCAAATGGCCTTAGGAGCATTTACAAAGAATCCTGCTTACAGAGATCACTTTTTTTCCTTTTGCTGGAGATAAAGTGTTTTGATTTATTTAAATCAATTGATACTTTCACCTCATGCAATGATGCAAAGCCAGTTACTTGGTGTAACTAAAAGACAGTATTCTTCTGATTTTTTTTTTCATTGTTACATCATCCGTTTTACACGATCATAAAATTATCGTATAGTAAACTTAGCTTGTTGGGGCTGGGAGCTGTAGAGTTCCATGGATTTTAACACAGGTATAAGCTTGTGTAACCACCACCATAATCTGGCTAAAGAAGAGTTCCATCACCCCCAAAGTTTCCTCATGCCATCCCTTCCGAGCACACCTCCTCTGTGACATATCTCCTGGCATTCACTAATCCATATTTCTCTGTCCCTGTGTTTTTGTCATTTTGAGATGTTATATAAATGAGATCACACACTCTGTGATGTTTTGAGATTGACTTCTTTCACCCAGCACAATGCCCCTGAGACCCATTCAAATTGCCACGTGAATTCATAATTTGTTCCTTTTTATCGCTATGTAATATTCCACTGTATGGATGTACCACAGTTTCCCCAGGCATCTTTGGAAGGACATCTGGGTTGTCTCCAGTTTGAGGCAATTATGAATAAAGCTGTTATAAACCGCTGTCTGCACGGTTTTTTTTGTTTGTTTTTTTTTTTTTTTTTGCATTCATAGTTTTCTTCTCTAGTGCTCACTAATTTTTATGTAAGTTTTTCCTTGACCCTGAGAATATCCAGTCTTGCGGACTCGGGATTATCTTCTCTCCGCGGACTTTAGAGTCCTACGCTGGAGACCCTCAGACTACAACTCGGGGAAACCTGCATCTATCTCCCTGTAATCACCCAGAACAGAGGCTCCAACCTCTTTTTCTAATGGAATTTGCAATCTTCTTCTCTTCTCTTAAGGTGCTATGTTTTAAAAATCGTTTTTAAATCAAAGCAACTTTAAATTCACTTACTAAAATTTGTCTCGAAGCCTTATGGCTTCTCGAAGCCTAAAGTCGAGAGAAATCTCTAACTTCTTGATTGAAAGGATAAATTCATCGCCCCACCCTCTGTTTCCATCTTGCCATTATATCACTGAAGACGGGCAATAAGGGAGTACTCGTTTTATAACATAACCAGATCCCAAATGTATGTATATACCAAAATATTATACCACATCTAATATGTACTATATTAGATACATGTGTGTAATTTTTATAATATAACCAGATTCCCAATGTGTATATATATATATATATAAATATATTCAATAAATATAAATCATATCATATATATAATATGGTATATGACATGTGTGTGTATGTATTTTAAAATACACACACACGTGTATATGTATAAAAGAGTATGCATACGTATTCATTTTCTGTTATTCTGTTCTCCCTTCAGAAAAAATTCCCAACAATAAAATTAGAGGTAATTCCCTAGTCGAAGACCAATATTTATCCAAGCAAACGTAGTAATGCATAAGATAAATTATACAGAAATTTAGGGCGATAGCCTCTCTGTATATAATGTAAAATACACTGCTACCAAATAAATCCTTAATATTTACCTATAGATAGTATTTCTAAGATTTTCCATTTCTTCAGGTTACCTAGATGAAAAAATCAATAAGATTATTTTGGTTGTTAATTTCCTTCGGGCCACAAACTACGGCGTAAACATTTACTTAGTAAAAAGGAAGCCCAGTCCCTAAATTTCTCCGTCCAATAACTTCACAAAGCCACTGCCTTTGACAAATCATTAATAAATAGGGTTATCACACCTAATCCACTTGACTTTTATTTCGGGGTGAGCTGAAATTTCTGTTAGCCTCACCACTTCCTCTATCTGAGAAACTGACTCCCCGAGGGTAGAAAGATAAAAAGGCTACTTTGATCCTGTACATCTGCCAAAAGCAACCGCCACCCTCTGCGACAAACAAGCAGGACGCAAGGGCAAAGAATGAGTGTACATGATGCTGCAGGTGTCTCGGGTTCACTTGGGACCAAACAAACTGAGGACAAACCGTCGACGAAGAGAGCTCACACTGGCGAATTGGAACTTCGAGTTTTCCTGAAGATAATTTCAGGGGGGAACATACTAGTTAAAATGGGTCATTTCATCCTCAATATCAGTAAATGGCATGAACACGTGTTGGCAGGTGGCCTGACAAGAGGTTTATGCGACCTGGCGTCAGCTCTTTCCCCTGGGACAGAGACAGAGTATAAATATACAAGGTAGCACTTTTCCCCAACTTGACACGGGGGGATAGCTCAGAACGCAGATTCAAAGAGCAAGACATAATGCCTTAACTACAAAGAATCACAAAAAAGTCTTGTCACACATGCACCGAAAAGCCCAAGCCTTGTGAATCCATTTGGAAAAAAAAAAAAAAAGAAAAAGAAAAAAAAAAAGAAGAAAAAAAAAAAGAAAGACAATTCTTTAAACTCCACTTAACAGTTGATGGGGCGTCTGGGTGGCTCAGTCGGTTGAGCCTCCGACGTAGGCTCAGGTCATAACCTCATAGTCTGTGAGTTCGAGCCCCACGTCGGGCTCTGTGCTGACAGCTCAGAGCCCGGAGCCTGCTGCAGATTCTGTGTGTCTCCCTCTGTCTCAAAAATCAATAAACGTTAAAAAAATAATAAAAGTTTTAAACTCCACGTACCACTTGATAAAGATCTTCAAAATCATTTTTCATTTGTGTTTTAAAAAAACTTTTAATTAATATTTTCCTTAATCACTTATCCCTGGGTATCTATTTTTATGCAAATGTGAACTACTGGGTCCCTTAAATCAATAGCATTGTTTCAGACTGTTGGACACAAGTAAGTAAAGATAAGTGTTTAGATATGTTGTAGTTTTTGTTCCCCCCCCTTAACCACGTGACACGTATTGTTAACATCTTATAAAAACTAATGCAAAAGAATCCCAACACCCCTTAAAATCATTGTTTATGTTTTTTTTTTCCCTCAGTAATCCACAGACAAAATACTTAGGACTCAAACTACAACTTTATATTATTTTCAAAACAAGTATTGACATATAATTTCATTGCACATTCTTATAGTTTTCAATGTTTTAATGGATAAACAGTCCCTGTAGGAGAAAGCAGGAAGGAGATAACATTTCTATTTTGTGGCAAATATTTTACAGAGGATAGCTCATGAAGGGAGTGCTGCTATCTACATACTGCAAGAAGGACACTGAAGGTCACTTGGCGAGGCCAGTGAGAAGCAGAGATGAGATTCAAGCTTAAACTTAGGTCACCTTGACCTCAGACCTATTGCCCTTCTTTGGCACCAGGAGAGGATGTGTCCCAAGCATGGGTGAAATCAGGAGCTGAGAATCTATTCTTGTCTCAAATGGCAGCCACAAGTACAGATTTGAGATGCAGGCAGACAGATTTACAGGCACTCTACCAGTTTCACAAGTTAATTTCCACATCCTTCTATGCCATGGCCTCACCACATACCCTTTCGCTACCCCCTTGGTTCTCAACTCCTAATCTGTAGGTAAGATCTGAATCCCTGTGTTTCCCATGCCTGTTGTATGTTACCGTGTAAGTTACACTGCAAAGAAAAAAACAGAAGGATGAAATATACACCATTCTTTTCCCTTAGACAAGAATCCCCCAGTATGCTACAACAGAAATTTTGCCACAGCTGTGATCACAACCGAGGGTATATTCATGTGGGCATTACATGAGCACACAGTCCCTTTCACACAACCACAGCTGTGACCACAACCGAGGGTAGATTCATCTGGACATCACATGCGCACACAACTCCCTTTCACACAAGGGGCAGCTCGTAAGTATCCGTTGACAGTCGCACTGCAAAACAATGGAACAAATTATTTTTTCCAAAACAACCACCCCACAACCAGCTTTCGATCAAAAATGATCCAGAGGCAAAGTCAGAATCCATAGAGGAAATCCTGATTTTTCTTATCACTGTCCCTGTGGCTTTAGCGAAGGATACAGGAAGAACTATAGAAAAATCTTGGATCTCCATCTTGATAAAGAGTTTTTGCCTGGACAAATGAGGTCGTTCAGAGAGCAGAAGGAACAAACCAAGGGAAGTAATCCCCGCAGAGCAGAACAAATGGCACTAATGACCTAATCAATACAGAAATAAGTACAGATTTCCTCCACCAATGGCCACTCAGTAGCTTCCCTGAAAAATACAGAAACATACCACCTTGCTTTCATTTAGATTTTCCTTAATGCTTATGGTGTATTTCATCAGGAATACCCCAAGTTTTGCTTTCGATCAATTCAGTAACATTAGATAAGTTCACCAAGACCTGGAGTAAAATATAGGGGTTCTTTCAAGTTTGCAGGTCTGGGTCCTTCTCAGTTCTATCAATTCCTTGACTACTGGTGCAAATCATATGATCCCCACCTAAGCCCCAGGATCTAATCTACAAGTGATGAAACAAGTTGGTATCTCCTCATCTTTTCTTAAAACATCAGAAGCAATCTATGCTCACAGGCAGGCCAAAACAATGATGTAATGTTGTCAGGTGATTTTAGAAAAATGGATTTTAGAGGTCTCTTCTCTTGCTAGATCTGTTGGGCCCATCTCGGATTATACAAATGGCCTTCTGTTGGATAGATCTATTGGTTTTACCTGCGAAGTGTACAAATCACGAGTCTACCTACCACAGTTGTATTTGAAGTCATTTCTAGTTCTTAGATAAAGTCTCAAATTGCTCCTGGAAGGGTATTCAGAGTAAACTCTCTGTGGTATTTCCAGACAAATCCAGAAGGAGGCCTGGTTAACTTTCTTTTTCTTTTTTTAATGTTTATTTGTTTATTTATTTATTTATTCATTTATTTTTTTTTAATTTTTTTCAACGTTTTTTATTTATTTTGGGACAGAGAGAGACAGAGCATGAACGGGGAGGGGCAGAGAGAGAGGGAGACACAGAATCGGAAACAGGCTCCAGGCTCCGAGCCATCAGCGCAGAGCCCGACGCGGGGCTCGAACTCACGGACCGCGAGATCGTGACCTGAGCTGAAGTCGGACGCTTGACCGACTGCGCCACCCAGGCGCCCCATGTTTATTTATTTTTAAGAGACAGAGACACAACGTGAGGGGGGAAGGGGCAGAGAGAGAGAGGGAGACACAGATTCCGAAGCAGGCTCCAGGCTCCGAGCTGTCAGCACAGAGCCCGACGCAGGGCTCGAACACGTGAACCACGGGATCATGACCTGAGCCGACAGAGAAGGCAGGCCCTGCTTCTGCTTGGTTAGAGCTGCATAGCTTCCGGGCAGGAAGAGGGGCCTGGAGACCCCCCCAGTTTGCCAAATTCTCTTCTCCCTCTCTTCCTTACCCTTGCCTTCTGCTCCAGCACTGCAAGCTCACTCAGCCCTCGGAGGAGTGAATTCTCTCCCCACATCCTGGATCACCTTCACCGTGGTTAATCTCTCCCCAGGCACCTGTCCAGTAAACATGAGTTGTCGCTAACTCTGTGTACCAGTGATTTGGAAATTGCTTGTGAACTTGCCTTGGCCCCATCCGCTCTCGCAATTTATTTATTAACTGAGGGTTGACCTTAATTCCCTTCCATGCAGCTGAAAAAGTCATCTACGTATTCCGTCAAAGCAGACCGAAGTTTTAGGGACTTTGTTACTCTTGTAGAAGCCCTAGTCACGGTCTGACATCTGTAGCAAGCACTTCCTTGTGAGAGCCCAAACAAATCTTGAGAGCAGTTACAATTTCCCCTATGCGGGAGGGCGTATCTTTGTTCTCCTTTTTAGAAAGATGAATGAATGTCAGGCCCACGTACGCTGACACTTTAGGGGAAAAACACAATTAAACCTTTACTTAGGGCTGCTTTTAAGTCCGGAGTGTTAGATGCCATCGACAATATAAAGATCAATTTTTAGTTCAACAAACTTGGATTAAAGATCGGCCACGTGCAAGCAAGAACTGCTAAGGGCAGTAGAAGAGGTAGTAGGAAATATGCTTTGGGGCCAAACTACTTTTTTGCTTCATGTGAGTTAGGTAGATGACTCATATCTAAGCATGTGGAGAATGTAGATTCTAGATACAGGTATAGATACAGATATATGCTGATTATAGATGAATATCATATATATGATAGACAAGATATATAACATACCTCTTATGTATGGGATCTATACTGTGGACAAGATATGTAATATATATGTTACATATATATATGTATGTATGTATATGTGTATATATGTGTATGTATATATGTGTATATATACATGACACACACACACGTACAAAATCTGTCTACCCTTTCCTTGTTTTCCAGCAAATATCACAATACCAAAGGATTCTAAGTTCATTCTCAGACACCTTCTGAGAAGCTTCATTGGATAACTTTTGGACTGTGTTATCCCTCAGAAGAACGGCTGATATGCAAATTATAATCGAAACCAAAACTCCATTATTCGGCAAACGGATCGCTTCGCACAGCTCACCTTCTTCGGTGTTGAACGTGACTGGTGGCTTCCGATTTCCTGACGGGGCCACCAACTGATGAAACCCCCCTTTTGAGGGGAGTGTCCCCCCTCCTCTGGCCACTTTCACCCAAGGGCAGAAGTGATTCACTTCGGCAAAAGAGCAAATGCCTCGGGATCAGAGGCCAGATCGGCTGCTCAGCCCAAACAACTCACTCAGTGCTTAGGAACCAAAGCCGTCGGTGGGGTGTCTGGGAGCCTACCAGTGAGACCCAAGTGTCACTTGCTGTAACGTCTCCGAGGCAGCTGAAGATATTTCCATCTCCCGTGCCAGTTCAAGTCTGCCGCTTAAGAGCTTTCACCCATTAACACAGGATTTAAAATCATTCCCTCACGGATCCCTTCCACCCCCTTCTTGTTCAGTTCTTTAGCCACCACTGGATGACCCAGTTAAACTCTTTTGGAGAAATAATATCCGTCCGTTCACTCTGTAGACAACTCTGAATTGGGCTGCCCCTTCCCTTAGAGCCGGGTTACACATCGGGGTTCTTGCAAAGTGCATGCTCCTAAAGCGACGAGTACCTTGGCCTGGCCTTCCGGATTTCATAGACACAGAAAAAGAGTAAAGCTTGTCTCCAACCGTGACCGTCACAAAGGTTCCTCTCCAATTGTAACCGTCAAACACGTTACGGGGCCGAAGAAAAGAGAGCTGTACTCTTACTTCCGAACAACAACAACAGCAAACCTTCAAGGGTGGTGTGGCTCATTTATGTAACCAGCTTAAATCTCTACGGTTTTTTATATGAAAGGTGATGGCTTCTTTTTAGTGAATGAAACCTACGTGCCTGTGCCGGGTACTCTGTATCGGCTTCAATCCTTCGGGGTGGGCCCGATCCCACTTCCTAAACGAGAAAATGGAAGCAACGCGACACGAACTAAACTGTTAAAGCCAAATAAGGAGTAACCTGTTCCTATCGGATTGTTGTCACTACGTAATTTCACCTGCAGAGACTGTGACGCACGGAGGGGTTCAGAGTTTTGGCCATCAGCACCCGAAGACTCAGAAGCCCGACATCAGGACGGGTTGTTCAGGTGCTAAATTGAGTGTTTGTTTATACAGATACAGGCCCGCTATGGAGCCGTGAGATTCGGATACACCACCAGGAGCCTTGTTTCGCGAGGCTTTTGTTTTAAACTTTTGTTTTTGATTCAAGTTTTGCGCATACCTGTACCCTGCAGAACCCTACGGAGTTCTTCCTTGGTCACAGCAAGCCCCGGGCTCCTTCTCAGATAAGCCTGGAGCACACCTTCCGTATACACCCCTCCCTTAGTTTTAACCTGACTTTGAATCGGAAGCTGCAGTGAATTCCAAACATCTGTCGACAGCTTCTCATATCCTATGTGACCAAAAATGCACCCATTGCGATCATCTGTGGAA
This sequence comes from Lynx rufus, assembly GCF_022079265.1. Lineage (NCBI taxonomy): Eukaryota > Metazoa > Chordata > Mammalia > Carnivora > Felidae > Lynx > Lynx rufus. The sequence goes on along the minus strand of NW_025814867.1, from coordinate 4,078,723 downwards.
TAAAATAGTATCTCTCTTGGAGGGATATTGACATCCTGGTCCTAGAATGTATTCGTTTTCGTATGTAAACTCTCACATTAACTGTGTGTACTCTCTTACCTCTTGACACTGAAGGAAAAAAAACAAAACATTAAAAACGAAGTCATCCATTGTTGTGGATGAAGACAATTGCTATGATAATAAATAATAAAGATTGAGGCATCCAGTTAGAGTGTTTAACAGTGCTTAAGCAAATAGCAACAGGATGTGCATACAACACGATCTCATGCTATGTTATTTTATCTTTCCAGAATTCTGTTAGTGATTATGTGGAAATTTCAGGGTTGGAGAAAGGTTTCAATCCTCACAAAGGCATTAGGCGCCGTGACCAAAGTTAAATCATCGCCACAGTGGGGGGAAAAAAAAATGAAGACTCATTAATGCCAGAGAATTGTTTGCGGTGGGATTTTTGAATTTATCTTTAGCGCTCTGACAGTTCCCTGAAATTCCTACCGTACCAACATATCTAAGTGAATTTAAAATAAACAAATATAAAACCGTGTAATTTAAAAGTGTTACCTTTTAAAGTATTACTGTGATCATTTTCACAAACCAGAGAAAATCGGATCACAGATATGGCTGCAAAGTCCTGACAATTAATGAATTCAGTTAATGAATCTGTCCAAAAGCTCTTTAATGACTGAATCGTCAAATGCCAGCAATGATGGGACTTCCACCAAACTTACATACGTGTCAACAAGCAAAAGGCTAAGTTAAACAGGCCAGTGTGGAGTATAGACATTTTCTTATCAATAAACGTGAGAACTTTGTGTGAGGATTTTAGCTTGTGGTTCTGGAAACATTTTAAAATAGCTTTTTGTAAAAGCTGCAAAAGCAATGTAAAGCTCTTTATTTTCCTATCGAGTTTATGAGCAAATAACAGTTAAACGATTACGAGTAGTCCCTGAATTCCAGTGAGTCCTCATGACCTTCCTTCATCCTCTTTTGACCCATGTTTGATTCTTCCAGATCGCTGCATCAGTGATGGGATCACCTGAAAGCAATTCAAATTACCTGACCCATCAGGTGACAGGTAGGCCCCGATTCACACACCAAGGGATAGTATACTTGGATCTCGAGGACCTTAAAACTTGAGAAACCGATGTTCTATTTTGTTTCCTAAAGGTGTCGAAACGTTTTACTTCAATTATTGGTGTTGCTTCATAATTTCAACTAGATCAAAATAAATCAAAATGCAGATCTTTCCCTTTAAGTATGATGCTAGGGACTAGAACGTTCTAAAGTAAGTATTATATCTCAAGCAATTAGAAGAAAAGCTGCTAAAGATATGAGCGCCATCCACCTCGTTTCCATCCCTTAGAGACGGTCTTCGTCCTTATCTCAAGTATTTAGTGTGTGATAAAGAATCCACGGACAATTATACAAATGCAAGAAATGTACCTCCATTATTAAGAACCCCTGCACTAAATGTAGTGAAGAATGAGTACGTGCCTTGAGTGAGACAATTTTGGACTAATTCCTCAACATTTTAATTGCGTCGGAATTGCAGTGCTACCCTAATACTCATCACTTGATTACAACAGGAAAAATCTTATATAACCTGTGGCGGTGACATGTACATTAAGCAGGGGTCCAAAAAAAAAAAAAATGCCAGAAGAAATCTCCTTGGGAAGAGTGTGTAGAGGAATTCAAAATATTGATCTACTCTGGCCCTACGTAGTGATTAACACCCATTCCATCTGGCAACACTAAGCTCCTTGGGGGCAGCAAGGAGGGAGGAACGTTACATGATGCTGAGAATTCAGCTGGAAAGTGGAGAGTCAATTTGGCGTATTCAAGCCAATTCTTTTCTTTTTTGGTTTTTTCCAATATGCTCTCCATTTTCCTGGTATAATTATTTCAATTCACTCTTTGGTTTCCTTGCCCAGCTATCTCCCAGGGCGCAGAAACGTCCCAGTGATCTTAGAGAAAGGTGTCTTCAAATGTTGTGCGGGCATTTTATGCCACACGGGGGCGGGGGAGGAAATCACCAGACTGCAGACGATTTGGAGACCATACGATAACAATGCTACCAAACATTCAAAACTGCTGAATGCACTCGATACTCCGTCTCAAGCACTTGATTCTTTATCAAGAATACTGTATTTATGTATATAATTGAAACACTTTGTATCTCGGCTGAGATCTGATCCCCATGGAAATGAAACTGTCGTGAAGTAAAAACAAGGAATAAACCCTGTGAACATCCAGGGCTAAATTTAATCCAAAATGAGCAAAATTCATTTAGATAAGGCACTAAAAAAACCAATTTATTAGAACTTGGCATTAAGGTCCCTTAAAGTAACACCCACAAGCAAAGACAGCCTGAGGAAAACAAACCCAGTCACAAACACATCCTGCTAACATGCTTTTTTTGCCTCCAACAGTCCTTCAACATTTACTTACATCGCAGCTTGAAATTATTTATCGTATTTAATTCTAAATATTAGAATGAAAAACAAAAGGAAGAAAAGTCAGCGGACACAAAGAGCCTCTGGAATCACAGATTTCCTAAAAAAATAAAGGTCCTTTGTCTAAAGAGAGGAAATACGTATTTTGTAAGTTCATCGCTGACTTCAAATACGTCCAGAACTTTCCAGGTGACATAATGCATTGCTAAGGAAGCCAATTCTTTTTCTGATTAGAAATTCACAAATTTCTAAACACACTACCACTGTGTGGTACCAGTTAGAACGATGCCAATACTCACCACCTGAAGAAATGACTTTCACGGCCGCATCATTTTTAAACCCCATCTTCCTTCTTAACCTTGTCGCAAAGCAGATCTGAATTAACACTAACTCCTACGGAACCGGTTCATTTGCAATTTCCAGCCTTACGGACTTCAAACTGTCTCCTAATCCTGACGAGGACCCCCAGTTATAGTCCCTTCTGGCTGCGTTGTACCTTGTGTCTTCAGTGGCTGACTCATTCCACGCTCTGCTCATGTAGCTTATCATTATCTTGTCCACAGGCAAAATCTACATTGAATTCAGATGAGAATGGCCCCTGATTTGAGACTCTTGAGAAAGGTATCAGCACTGGGGTCCAAGGAGCATGACCACTAAGGGAAATGTTGCAGCCCGTGTGGATTATAATTTTCCCCTCTAAAAGTACAAAGTAGAAAACACGAACACCGGCAACCAATTACAGTAACTCCTTCCAATGCATTTCCCTTAGTGGTTTATTGTGGGTCGGGGGCGGGGGGGGGGGGAGTTAATTCTTCACAGAATGGACAAGATCTAGAACAACTCTGTACACTGCCCTAACAGCTTTATTTAACACTACTTACGTAACTCACTTCCCCACTGAATAAAAACTTCTCACTTTTCCTTACGTTTATCAATTTTGAAACTACGTAGGCATTTGTCTAATCAGCTTCGCTTCGAACAGGGATATAACTCGATCACAGCATGTTGTTAATATGAAAACGAACAACACAGACCTTTAGGACTGGACATTTTCACTGTCTACCTCGAGACAGGTGTTCTGCATTATACCAGTGTCGCAGACAGATGGCTTCTTAGGTTTTACGCACTATGACATTAAGATATCTCCCCCCTCGTTATAACGTTCCAAAAATTACTAGTGCTCCCCCTGCTATCTACAGTTTAAAAATGTTTAAACTGAGATGATCTATTGTGCTTATCTCAAAGGAAGGAAGGAAAACAACTCGAATATTCTACCAAGTTCAACCCAAACTTCCTGCTTCGGTTGCCACAATTCTGGACCCAAGTTTATGAAAGAAACACAAAAAGTCACAAGGCAGAGCTTCAAGTTACAATATCTTAGAAGGATGCTGGTTATTTGATGCCCCCCAAACATTTTACAAGCTCCAAACCCTTCACGAGGACAGTATTTTAGGGACCTAAAATGATTCCTGCACTTCTCACCATCCAAGAATACGACAGCTCGTAGGAAAAATCGTACGTGTGCAGCAACTCCTTGGTTAGTGTCTCTTTTTTAAGTTTTCAGGCATTCTAGTGACTGAGTCTTGCTTCTAAGAATTACTGAAGAGGTTTATGAAAACACACAGCAGACTATTCATGTGTACTTCTCCCATTAAAATCAACTGATTTCTGTTAGCACTGTATATCAGGACTAATTAAAATGACCGTTTCCCACAGCCAGTCTGTACCTTTTCAAACATCCTTCTCCCGTATCCAAAACCATGCACTGTTCTGTCTTCCATCATGCTTCTTTTATTGCTGAGTGAGGCGCTCGCTCCTTCATTAAATAGCATTAAAAATAGACAGCACCGAACTCCCCAGGGGAGCATGCTCTAACAGGGCTAATGCCACAGTTCTTAAGGTAACCATACTCAGCTGGGATCTAAGAGGGAAAGTCACTGGAAGGTCAGCAATTTGCAAATCTAACAGCGCACACAAACCTGTCTCTGAGCTGAACACCGGAAAAGAGAAACCAGCGTGTTGTGAAATTAAGTCACTGAGAAGCTGAAAGTCAATTTCTAAAACTGTGTAAGTTGCTTTAAATATGCCTTACCTAAACCAAAGTATTCTGTTCAACAGGCATTCACCTACCGCAACTGGGTTATATTCTCACTCATCAACTAACACAAAGCACGTCCGGAGAAACGGAGCCATGGAGGCATAGCGTCTGAATGTCTTAAAAACTGCATCTAAACCAAACTGTTTAAAACAAGCAAACAGTATAGATAAGCAAGGACAGGGAGAGGTCAGCCTTCTGCATCGTTTGTGATGAAGCACAGCCCTTAAAGAATATACGAAACCCATGCTCCAGAAAATTTTAAAATATTCTGCTAGTTGAAGTGACAAGAAGGAGTGAAGGAATGTGACAAGAGAGGAAATACCGGATCAAACACAAATACATACCTTACAAATCCCATACAGACCCGAAATGAGCGCACGTAATTTCTCACATGCGATCCACATTAGGTGTGCAGCAGAAGCAATTACTGCCAAGATAGTAGATTACTTGGCTATTCGAACAGAACACGCTAGAACTCTTCAAGCCACCGTCTTTGGTGAAAACGACATTAACCAAAATCCTATTAAGACAGGCATGTCCCATGGTGACACAAACACAGAGGATCAAAGGAGTGGGAGCATTTATTTTTAAGTGCATGTCAAAGGTTCCCTAACTTTCAGCAAATGAAAGATGATTCCCCGTCATCTCCATTTCTCTGTTTCCTTAAAACAATCATAGCAATTTTGATCTCCAAAGTAAGCGAGGAGCAGGTGGGAACCGTTTGGAATTATTCAGCATTTGAGCCAAATCTTGTACAGATTCCTTTCAACTTTGGGGGATGTCATCCTTTTGGGAGAGGCTACAGTGTCACACCCATAGACTCTAAAAATCAGCAATCAAAAGGGATATCTGCCCTCTAGACACATTCTCCAGAAAACGATTTCCACCAGCCTTGCAATGTCCACACTAGCCTCCCAACCCTTTGTAACTTTCAACGCCTCCTTGCTTTTCCTTTTAGACTCGGACTCGGTCCTTATCTTGTATCTTGGGGAGGTGATCAAGTACTGAGCCACATCCACTCCCGCTCCATTTCCATGCAGAAACATGGACTGAGTCAATTTCTCTTCCTTAAGAAACTTTCTCAATACCTGTACTATTCCAGGCAATTCCACCAACCGTATCTACAACCTGAGACAGAAGACATTGCATTCGGAGTTTGCAATGAAACACACATTTCAAACACGTAAAAATAAAAGGTCACCACCATCGTCTCTACCCGCCCCCTTCCCCCACAAATCCCCTGGGAGCCGGGACCCCAATTCCTGCAAGAGCGACAAACCCATGGCAACTTCTCCGCCCCTTGCACGGTTCTTTCAAATGGAATGAGAGGGTCCCAAACTTTCTACCACGAAACCCGCAGACATCGCTGTAGACTTCGCCCATGAGGAAAACTGCCCTCCTCTGTTCTCTTCCAGCTTTCCCTGTCTGCCTCATCTGGGGGAGGGGAGTCTGCCCCTCCCGTGATGAAACACAGAAACACAATCAATACATGTACAACATCAACGGTTTTCTACAAACACGAAGGAGGGGGAAAAAAAAAACAGACGATAAACAATTCCAAAGAAAAGCACAGATAAACGGCAAAAAGGAGGGGGAAAATCACAAAAGACGTGCCAGGTTCACGTCGGAAGAGCTTGATTATTACCTTGACATAACAGTGGGTATCCCCCCAGCGTCTTGGTGCCTCGATTGATTTGATTTAGTTTCTGGTTTTTACTAATACCGTTTCTCAGTGATTGAATTGGCTGGATTTGTTTGGCTTGGCGCTTTTTTTTTTTTTTTGGTCGATTTATTTAACTGCTGGTAAACCGAGCTCTCTGCAGCGTCGGCGGCTGGGATCCTCGCGCAGCTGCGGCGACCGTGGTGGCTTTGGCTGGCGACCCCGCTGCCCCCGCCGCTGGTCGCCGCTCCGGACGAACTCAGGGGGCGCCGCCGCCGCCGCCTTCTCTGTCCCGCTGGCTCCGCGGGGCGAACGATGCCCCCCGCCTCCGGTCCGGCAGTCCGTCCCTCCGCGCGTCTGTCCGTCCGCCTGCCTGTCGCGCAGCCCCGCGGCCCCGCGCGGGATTCTGGCTTTCCTGCGCTCCGCTCCGGCCGGCTGGCGGTCCGCGCGCGGCCGGTCTGTCCGTCCCTCGGCGCGTCGCGGTCCCGCTAGCAGGGCCGGGTCCCTGTTCCGGGTTCTGTGCCCAGCTCGCTCTCCAGCTCCCGCTCAGGGCCCCGGCCGCTTCCCTCGGACAGCGGAGGGCGTCTGGAGCGGAGGGTGCACGCGAGTGCTGCGCGCTCGCTCGCTGTCTCCCTCGCTCTCCCTCTCCCCCTCTCCCTCTCCTCCTGCCTCTCCTCTGCGTTCTGCTCTCCCAGACTCGAGCTGTCTAACTGCTCCCACCTGTCCGCGGCTCTGTCACTCCGTCGTCCCACCCCGAGCCAGCCAGCCAGCCTCGGCCCGTCCCTCCGTCCCGCGCCCCTGCCTCCCCGCCTCCGCCGCCGGCCCCTCCGCCCGTCCCTGCCCTCCCACGCACCCGGCTCCTCCCCGCAGCCCCGGCCGCATCCGTCCCCGCCCCGGCTGCAGCCTCCAGCGCCCCCGCCCCCCGCCCCCGGCCCGCCACACCCCGGAGCCGGCCGCGGCCAGGCGCGCCGGCAGGGCGGAGGGGAGGGGAGAGGGGGGACGGGGGAGGGGAGGGGAGGGGAGGGGGGCGCCGGGGCCTCTGCCCCCGGGCGCGGCCGGAGTTGGCCGGGTCGGAGCGCGGGCACCTGCCGGGTGCGCCCGGCGCGCGCGGGGCCATCCGTCCCCCTCCCGCCCCCCCCCCCCGGCGGTCTCCGCCAGTCCCGACGCTGGAGACAAAGCGCCCGGGCCACGCGCGGCCGCACCGGCGTCATTAATCAGAGGGGAGCCTGGCACGCCGCCCCCTGCCCCTCCGCGCCGCCTCCCCGCTCCCCCCGCCGCGTACCTGTCCCCGGGGCGCCGCCGACTCCCGCGGACGCTCGCCCGGGCCCGGCTCCCCGCCTTCCTCCGCTGCCCACTCCGGCGGCCAACTCTGCGGAGAACACCCCGCAGCGGCGGCCCCTCACTCCGCGCGACCGCGTCCCCGCAGTCGCGGCCCCTCACTCCGCGCGAACCAGCCGGAGCCCGCGAGCTCTCGGAGGCTCTCGGCTTCGAGCGGGACCCAAAGTCCAGGCGAGCGGCGCCCCGTGCGCCCCTGGCCCGAGCTGCGCGCCCGAGCGCGGGCCTGGGGTCGCCGCCGCGCCGCAGCGGCCAGGGCGCGGGGCGCCGAACAGAGTTGACATCCGAAGAAATTAAAGCGCTGCATTTCCCGTTTGTTCTGCAGAAGTGCTATTTTTATTATCTGTAATTCTTTTTTTTTTTTTTTCATTGTCTCGGGGCACACACTACCAAAAGGGAAAAAAAAAAAAAAAAAAAAAGGAATCGTGGAGGAATGGGGATACGTTTCCGGAACACCGCCCACCCTTCCCGAGTGAACGTGGAGCCTACTTTTCCAACATTATAGGTCACCAGCCAAGATAGATCACTCTGGCTTTCTGCCCCCCAGCTGAGAGCAAGGCGTTTGATTCTGGGCTTCTTTGCTAGGTTGTTATTAATGTGAAGCAAAATTATACTTGTGCGCGTCTGCATGGAATTGCCAAAGCTCATTTTGACGGGATCCAGCGTTTCAGACGCTGAATAACCGTGTATCTGCTGCGACGAACGCCCCATCCCACAATAAAGGGAAGAGGAGAGAAAATCAACTCTCACCAGCTGCAATTAGTAACCCCATGAATAGACAACAAATAAATAACCAGCATAAACCATGCCACGAAAATTTCCACGTCCTTTTAGTTTCATGTATTGGCATCCAGTCCTAATGGCAGACATCATAAACAGATTTATTGAGGGATATGCCTTCCACTTTTTGTAGGGATGTAATTTCAACGGCTATTTCCCTGTTCACATAGTCTAAGATATTGATTATAAATATCAAACAGATGACGCGCGTAGTTCTAGAAAATTCTGTAAAGATAGGATGATGTTGTACTGGTCCTTCATGAACCGATTATTATTTTCCAAATATTCGAAGTTGTCTCCCTTGGGGGTCAGCTCTTGAGTTGCGCTGCATCGTCAATTCCCACAGTTGGGGCTGCTTGGGAAGAGGGTCAGTGCACTTGCCTTTCCTTCTGGACAGGACTACCTACCCCCGAAGCATCTCTTGAATGGGTGGATGCGTAATCTACTGACAAGAAATCTCAACAGCTTACTCTTAACACACAGTTTTCCTTAGAACGAATCAGATTTCACCCTGAGAGTTGAAAAAAAAAACAACAAAAAAACACAAAGAACAGAAGGAACTCCATATAGACTGGATATAGAAATTATAGAAATCGAGTACCGGGAGGGGGAATCCAATCAGTTCTCTTAGCACTGGTTGTATAAAAGAATGAGACAGAATACGTCAAGAACTTCAGTGCGTAGACAAACATGATGACAAAATCTGCATTTTCTCATGGATTTCAGCCTTTATTTGAAAAAGGAAGCACCCCGAGAAGAATAATGTTAACTTGCTTCAACCAAAATTTTCTACCTTTTCTCATAATATTTTGTCAACGAATTAGGCACTGGAGAAAGTTCAAGTGTATGCGAGGGCATGTAGACAATTAGCATTCAGCTGTCCAATTTTAAATTTAGTGCCCCAGTGTGGGACTGAAATATACTTCTGGGAATGTGAGGCAGGCCGTGACAATAAGTGATTCTTCTAGACATTCAGAAAGTATTTGTATTTCCTGAAACAGTTTGCAACACTTACCGTTCCTTAGAGTCCTCGACCTGTTACGCATTAACTACCACTAACCTCCGTGAAACTCTGGGGCCCCTCATTGGAGCTCTGTGTGAGAGATCCACAATGCCAGTTGCAGAAAAATGTTCATGCATTTGGAAGTATCCCCACCGTGGGGGTGAGAGGTGGTGGTTGTGGGGAAAGAGAAGGTTGTGGCTTCTTTCAGTCCGGATGCTCTTGAATGTATTTGGTATCAGACGGAAAAAAAGCACACATGTAACCAGGTAACCCCAGCTTGGGGAGTTGAGCTCACCTACACACTGGCAAACATCTAAGATTGTCGACAAGCTCCTTTAAACACATATTCCCCTAAGACTCTAAATTAGTGCCCTTTAATGAAGCTTCCAAATTGGATTTTCAAAAGAAGGCAAATTGCTAAAATAGCCCCGCTACCTTTATAAGCACCTTTTCAGCTGAAGCGAGAAGTAGACTTTTCCATGCTGTTGAACTTCCATCATTCCTCAACAATGAGGCCGGAGAAACTCCCGTGCAGGGCATTCTCCCCACCACAGTAAAGAGAGACTTCTCGTTTGCCCTGTTTTCAACAAAACCGTCCAGGGTCTATTAAATGCCAGTCTCGGGTTTAAAGCCATACAAACATGCGTGGTGCGGAAAGGCAGGGGGATAACAAGGGGTGGGGGGAAGATTTGCATGTCAACCAGAAAAGTTTAGTTCCCCATTCTTATTTTGTGCTAAGCCAAAATAACTCTAAAACACATTTCAGAACATCAACAAAGAATGTTACATCACGTATGCATCTGAGCATGAAGAAATGTCACGATCAAAAACAAAGAGGACTGGGGAGACTAGAAACCAAATGTTCCAATGGCACAGATCCCTTGACGGCCAGCCATGTTTCCTCTGGAGTCTGCTGCGCGCATGTAAGAAAATGATCTCCGCGAACCCTCGGTGTTCTCACAGGCAGACCAGAAACGAACAGTGTCCTGCACCCGCACACGGTGATGCTTTGCCGAGAGTGCAAACCAAGGCATTTCCTCGGAAACAAACGTGGGGAGTGTTTTCATGGCACCGCATCTAAATCAGAGGAGGGACAATAAGGAGGAAAGGAGGGACCCAGGAGGGATGTTCAGAAAACCTGTCACTAAAACCATCTGAGCACCAAAAGACTAGGGAGGCTGTCGCCTAAATGGAGTTACTTCTCTTCTGCATCTCCTGGGATAGAAACGCCAGCATTCAGACACGCCCTTGGGACTTGGGGGGTTGGCCCCCTGCCCCCCCCCCCCCAGAGTACTGTGTGCCTTCCTTCTCTGCAGTCTCTGCCCTGGGGGACGTGGCTTTGGCGTTGCTGAGGCCTGTGCAGCGGGGAGCACCAGGCTCAGATGCAAAAGCTCTCCGTGACTGCAGGGCAGGTATCTGCAGGCAGGGAGTCTAGCAGGCCCTGTCTACCTGGCCGGTGTTCGCGCCCTCCTCCAGGACCTGCTTCGGCAGGAAGTGTTCTCAGCCTCCTCTGAAACCTACCGAAAATGATTCCGATTTTTAGAAACCTGTGCCATCAGAACAAGCCCGGCAATGAAGCAGAAGCAACAGGAGCACAGAGGAGAAGCACAGAGGTAAATGTCATCCCGCCGAAACGCAAGGAGGGATACAGAGCATAACCTAAGGCTTGCCAAAGCCCCGCACCTGCCTCCATTCTTACATTCCGGTCCCAGAGATACAGCGTTTACCTCCATCATGGACTCCATTCCCCTTTTCACGCAAAGGAAGACAAAGGTTACCAGGTTATTCACAACTTGGAATAATGAAGTTGGCTGCTCGACGATGAGATGATGTTGAAAGGTCTATGAATTAACCACCAGAAGAAAGCAGCTCCCACGCATCCCTGATGAAATACAGGACATTTGCATTTTGAAACTGTGCTTCGTAACTGAAATGGTGTGTGTGTGTGTGTGTGTGCGCGTGTGAGTGTGTGTGTGTGGCTAAAAGGTAAAACATATCCACCAGGTTCATATTTCACGAGAGTACTAAGATCTTACTGGAAACCGGTTGCAGGCCAACCACCTGGCATCTGAAGAACATTATGGAGATTTGTAATTCTGCATGAATGTACAGCGTGTTCTCCAAAGCTACCCGTTGAAGAAATTTTCTCTCTTCATTTTTTTTTTTTGAAAAGGAATGTACATTTGCAAGATCTACAGAGTCTTATTGTTAAAAAAAAAAAAAAAAGAGGTAGAAGGTCAACATTTAAAAGGAACAAAATAAAAATATCTCAAAATACTACCACCCAAACAGCTATCACTTTGGTTCTCAGCCAATCTCTGTGCATATATATCCACAAATATAAAGCAATGTGTTACATAAATGGATTGCAAAATGCATGTTACTTTATCATCTGCTCCCTGCTCTCCACTTTAGAATAAGTCATGGGAGTTCTTTCCACGACATGGACTATTTCAATATATTCATGAGAGCAGAGTGGCCTAATGCAAAATATGTGTGTGCTATACACAAGTGAAAGATATTTGCGGGCACGGCTTCCAAATTGGAGGATTATCCCTTTTGGGCAAATCTTAAAAATTTGAATTGCTCATCAAAAGTACTTATACTTTACATTTGGGCATAATACTAGATTTCAAGATGATGTATCAGTTTCAAAATATCTTTTGTTTTGATAACTGATCTTTATTAAGGCGATCTCCTTCCTGGTACAAATTATACAGATTTAAAAATAAATATAACATTCAAAGCATACAAGACATTTTCCTGTGCATATTTTTAATTGAAGTATATTAAATTAAGGCAAAAACTGTTGTTTTGGGGAAGAGAATGACACGAATTAAATACAAATTCTGTAGGTTCACTGATTACCTTTCGGCTTCAGGCTTTTCTTTTAACACAGATACCATTTTTTTTTTCCTATAAAAAGGGTAAATATTTGAGGAAGCTGAGTGAACCTTTATAGGCCAAGAAGCTATAATTTGGTGGATTGCTGATTGCCTTCTTTCTCCTCAGAAATAAAGCAAATCCCTAGGAACCATGGGCAAGCCTCCAAACCATTGTTTTGATCTTCTTCCTTGGCTTACCATCGTAATCATTTTGGCTACACAGAGCCAAACATCACTAATTTGACTGACATTATCACATATTTATCCTTCAGCTCTGAGGATGGGGATTCAGACACAGATATACAGGAATACTTTTAAAAACTGGAAGCCTTAGCGGGAGAGAAAAAATAAGGGAGGAATCATCAGCCTATCAATTCAAAGTTGCTTTCGTATGACTACATGTTATTCTAATCCACGTCTATGGGACACGTCACTGTCCAGCCGGCCCTCTTGCGATCAGGAGGGGCCATGTGACGTGTCCTCACCACTATAAGTTGAATGGAACTGATATGTGCCACTTGTGGGCTCAGGCAACGAAAAGCCTCTGAGACTCTCCGGATCCTTCCTGACCCCCCCTCCCTCCACAGCTACAGATAAAGTCAAACGTCCAGATGTCCAGACGTTCTAGATGATGTAGCCTCCATCAGCCTGGGTCCCTGAGTGACTGCGTGGGGGCATTATATGAGTTAGTGTTGACTAACTCGTAGAAGACATATAAACCAAGCAAGAAAAAAATATTGTATTTCAGGCATTGAGTTTGGGGGATTGTTTGTCATCAGAGCACAACCTAGGTACCCTGATTTATAAACCCTGGGCTACTTGAACAGCATGCGAGAGAATAACATTCACTGGAGTAAATGGAGGCCAGGACTGGGATTCAGGAGACCAGAATTATGGTCCTACATCCGCCGCGGAATCACCACGAGGCTCGAATAAGTCATTTCCCTCTTAAAGCCCCAGTTATTTTCGTTTCTGAATTTCTAAAATGGGGTGAAAGCACTAAGTGTTCATCTAAGCAATATCACACTGTTGTAATTACTGTATTACATTAAGGCTTTCTATTTTCCAGGAAAGACCTTATTTTCTTCTTCATTTTCTTTTTTTTGGCTTTACTAAAGTATAGTTAACAAAATTGTCAGATATTCAGATATTTAAAGTGTGCATCGTAGTAATTTGATATATGATACAATTTGATAATTTGATACGTTGAAAAAGGATTCCCATCATTTAGTTAATCAACACATCCATCACCCTATGTATTTATCTCTTTTTTTTTTTTTGGAGAATTCTAGAAATAGCTTAGAAAATTTTATGAAACATTTTCTTGGTAGTTTTATTGCATTGAATTTACAGATCAGCACCTTTGTTTTGTCTTCCCAAGTGTGAGCCTGATGAGTTTCTTTTATTTTTCAGTTGTGTTTTAGAGTCCCTTGGTATTTATCCATATTATTTTTAGTTGTGGCCTCATTAATTTCTAAAGTATGTTTAATTGTACCATCTCTTACGTATTTGTTGTTAATATTTCCAGAATTTTTTTATTACTTCTTCCGAAAAACCAGTTTTCAAAAAAAAAATCTACAAATTCTATTTCATTAAGTCCTTCATTTGTATTTTTCTTTCCATTATTTGGGGTTTGTTCAATTATTATTATTTTATAGCCTCTTAAGGAGTAAGCATAGCTCATTAAAGTGTGATATTTCTTATTTCCTATTATGCACACTTAATATACATTTTTTATCTCAGTACATTTTAACTGCATAACAAAAGGTTTACCGTTAGTACTTTCTTGGCATTCAATTGTATGTTGTAACCCCCGTTAGAAGTCATTTTCATCCCATGAACTATCTAAAGGATGTTTTTCTTCTTAATTTTAGTTTATAAAGGTACTATTTTTTTAGGGAATGCTCATTTTTTACTACTGAGTTTTAATTTTATTTCATTTTAGTCAATGATTTTGAATTTGTTGAGCTCTTACTTAGGATCTGGAATATGAACAATTTTTGTTAATAGCCTATGTTTTTAGAAACAATGCATGCTCTCTATTTAGTACAGGGTTCTAGACAATCTATTAGCTCAGATTTCTAAAATTAACCTGTTTTGTACGTTTTTAAATCTTTTATTGTCCTTTAAATTCTGGTGGTTTGATCTATTTCTCAGAGAACTGTGCTAACATATTCAATTATTCTTACGGATTTGTTATTTTTTTTCAATCATTTCAATTCAGCTTAGTGCATTTTTTTATTGTGTTTTGATAGGTGGATACAAATTTACAAATAATATATATTGTGGATAGGTTGGTTTTTTTCAATATTACCTATGGTTTTTATATCTATTAATGATTTTACATTTTGTCTATTTTGTCTGCCATTAATATAGTCATTAGAACTTTTAGCTAGAATTGTGCTAATATATATTACATTCATTTCAAATTTTCTATATTATACATGTGTATTTTCTATATTGTAGTCATGCATCATTTAAAACCATAAAATGATGTCTTTTACAAAATATAATCTTGAGGTTTGTTTTATAGTTTGCTATCATTTCTATATAGGGATATATATATATAGTATATATATATACTACATATATAGTACATATAATATATATATATTATATATATAGTATATATAATATATATATATAGTATATATAATATATATATAATTATATATAGTATATATATACTATATATATATGCTATATATGGTATATATAGTATATAGTATATAGTACATATATATAGTAATATATATATAATATATATAGTATATATAGTAATATATATATAATATATAGTATATATAGTAATATATATATATATATATATATTTGTTTTATAGTTTGCTATCATTTCTATATAGGGATATATATATATATATATATATATATATATATATATAGTAAGAAGACTTCTGTTTTTAGTTCTAGAAAATTTCCCAGATTTGTTATTGTCTCTCCTATATTCTCTCTTTTTCTTGGACTCATATACAGTAGAGCAGTAGCTTTTCTCCTTACAAAATATCCTTATCTCTCTGCACAGATTTCTGTATGATTTCCTCATATCTAACTTTGTCATTTTTCTTTAGTGTTCTTCTTAAACCATCTGTTGATTTTTAATATTATTATTTCAATGACTATATATTTTATTCTAAAATTCCTATTTTGTTCATTTTCCAACACTCTATTACATGTTCCTAAATTAGATAGATCGATAGTTTTTCCTTCTTAAGTTTCCTTTATCTATTACGTGTATCAGAGGAATAATTAAAACCATACAGTTAATGTACTAACTGACTTTCCATGGTTTTCTATCTTCCAGAAAAGTATTCATTAAAAGAAAAATGATCTGTATTCTTAAAGTCTGAGTTTGATGGCTTGGTAAAAGGCAAAATTTAAGGATACATTTCAATTTCAGGTATGATTTCTGGCATATTCTAGTTTTCTAATTTTTCTTGTGCTAACATGTTAACTTTATATCTCTCAAGAAAAATTTCACTTTTCTTCCACATTTTCAGATCATTGGTGTATAGCTGTACATTTTATTGTCCCATACATTAAATAAATTTCCCACTGCTATAGTCAGGTACTTCTTATTTCTTTCCTCGTCCATCCTGACCAGAACAAGGGTATATGAATGATTGGATGGATGTGTCAGTCCAAACCAGGGGCTCCGACTGTGGCTCAGAGAACCTGCTGTCTCTTTGGCTGCCACTGAGCTCCTTTTACTTCTAAAAAGCCACCACCTTTGGGACTGAAGCCCCTTTGAAGCTTCTTACTTTTGCATAAACGGTTTGGAATACATCCTCAATTTAATTCCCTCTTCCATCTATGTTTCCTTTTCCATGATAACTAATGCACTAATGACACCCCTTTGTAATTTCCCTGTGCAATTTTGTCATTTTTGTGGACTTAGGCCAGAAAGGAGACGCTTCAGCATACACCTAGCACGCCATGGTAAAATTAACTCCATATCTTTTTTCTTGAAAAAGGTTTTATCAGCAAGGAGAGAAGCTCAGAAATCACTCTTCCCTGAAAAGATCTATAACACTATCACCCGGATTTATATTATAAAACACATCATGTTTTTGATAATTTACCCTTGGCAAGCAATACTAGTTTGGTGGGTCTATGCCAACAGGTCAAAGACAAACTTTTAAAATGTATATTATATATTTACACATATACACACATATAAAACAGCATATAAGTTATTTATACTAATATATTATGGCACATATAAAAGCTTTTCAGCATGTGTTTTGATAGCTGTATGTATAGCTTTATATCTAGCTTCAAGTTTTCTCTTCTTAGCTGTGCTAGTCTACTTCTTAAAACAGGCATTGGTATGTGTGTGTGTATACATTCATATATCACATAATATATGTATGATATAGCATATTACTATGTTTTACATTATATATATTCTGTAAGTTATATATTACATATGTGCATATATAAGCATTTCACATAATATATATTACATACACCCATATGTATTCACACAATGAATGTTTTAAATATATAACGCATTATGATGTGTAATATATATTATATAAATATGAAATATAAGTTATATACTATGTATAATTAACACACACATCTACATACACAAAAATATACGTTAACACTTCTGGCAAGTTTCTGTGATGTCTGTGTAGTTTATCTTATCTAAGTGTTAAGATAGTGTTCAAACTTACTTCTTACATAGCCTTAAACCCACTCGGAAATAAAATATATTCTCTGGCCTAATTAAGAGCAATTTTTATCCAGTAATTAAAAAAAAAAATTTCAGATACTCTAATTTTCACCTCTAGAGTTTCCATTTTATTCTTTTACAGTTTCTAATTCTTTGCTGAGGTTTCCCGTCTATTTATTTATTACAGGTATATTTTCCGTTAGCTCATTAAGCATGGTTATGATCACTGCTTTAATGTTATTTACTAATTCCAAAATCAGAACTATTTGGAGGTCAGCTTTCATTGATTTTTTTTTGTCTCTTGAGAATGAATAACATTATTCTGTACCTTTGTATATCAGACAATTTTGGATTGTATCATGTATCATGTGAATATTACATTGTGGAGATACTGTGTTGTGTTATGGTCCAATGCGAAGTGTAGATATTTTCCTTTTAGCAGGTAGTTACCTTGATTGGGCTCCAACTGCACACTCAGTAGTTAAGTCAGCAGCTTAAATCACAGATTTAAAAAAAAAATGTATTACTTTTCTTTATTTTTGAGAGGCAGAGAGAGACAGAGCGCATGTGGGGGAGGGGCACAGAGAGAGGGAGACACAGAATCAGAAGCAGGCTCCAGGCTCTGAGCTGTCAGCACAGAGCCTGATGCGGGGCCCGAACTCACAAACCGTGAGATCAAGACTTGAGCCGAAGTCGGTCGCTCAACCAACTGAGCCACCCAGGTGCCCCACAGATTTTCTTTTTTTTTTTTATTTTTTTTTTTATTTTTTTTTTATTTTTATTAAATTTTTTTTTTTCAACGTTTATTTATTTTTGGGACAGAGAGAGACAGAGCATGAACGGGGGAGGGGCAGAGAGAGAGGGAGACACAGAATCGGAAACAGGCTCCAGGCTCTGAGCCATCAGCCCAGAGCCCGACGCGGGGCTCGAACTCACGGACCGCGAGATCGTGACCTGGCTGAAGTCGGACGCTTAACCGACTGCGCCACCCAGGCGCCCCCAGATTTTCTTTTTTTAATTGGCCTTCTTATAGCTTGGTTAGCACAAGTGGGGCTCAGGGATCAGCTAGAGATTTTAGAAAAGTTTATAGACAGGATTCTTTCTGAATCTGTTCTTTCTAGAATTCTATCCTTAATGTTCCAGTAGTCCTTTAGATTGTCGTGCCTGTGGGGTTTTTTTGGTTTTGTGTTTGTTGTTTTTTTGGTTTTTTATCAGAGTTTTAGTCACCACACAGGGCTGACTTCTGATCGGCCTGCAATCTACAAGCCATAAGAAATGTTAAACTCAACCATACTAGTCCTTCAATTTAAGGATCAGTTCCCCTCCAAAATTTGTTTTCTTAATTCCCCAGCATTTGTTATTGTCATCTCAGGGAGATCTGCTCTGTGAGGAATTTATTCAGCCATACAGGAAGCCGACCTGAATATTCCCCTGAGGTTCATGAAGTGTGTGTGTGTGTGTGTGTGTGTGTGTGTGTGAAGACAGCAAGAAGTATTAGAATTTATAAAGGTCATTCTAGTAAAATAAACTAAAACAAACTGAGTAAGAAGACTAATTAAGTGGTGAGACTCTTCATGTTACAGGAAAGAAAAGGGGAAATTGGACGACAGAGTTTTGTCATTCACACCACTTTGCTTCTGCAAACGGAGAAAAGCTATCGCACCCAGGTTCTCTTGCGTAGGTCCTGTTGTCAGAAGCTGTATCTCATTAACGTGTCTAGACGAAAGGGACCCTCCACATTCCCACGGCTCCCTTGTCATCCTCTAAAGTTGAGGAAGGTTAGGAAAAGGGAGTCGAGATCAGCGTTACGTGGACTGAAGTACATTACCTGCCATTGTCTCTACTTTGGCTTTCAAACTTATTACACGCCTCGTCTTCCTTATAAAGTTTGAAGGCTGGATCTTCCTCTCTGAAACAAACATACCTGTTTCAACCCATCTAGTTCGGATAGATTTTCCGGAACGTAGTTCATCAAGAATAGAAGAACAGCATCTTATGTCATCAGCTCTCAGGCTTGAATGACAGTCGACACTTAAATCCTGTCACTGCGAACAGGGGGACTATTTCTAAGAGCTTTTGGAAGTGTTTTGCACATCCTCCTGCTGGATATACTCACCAGTATCGGGTGGATAAAATCGAAGCTGGTCTATGATAAACGTGTTTAAGAATGTTTCTTTTGGCTCTTTTCTTGTGGTTGTTAACTGTAGTGCAGCACAGTAGAATCTTGCAAAAAGTTGTGAAGGGTGTCTCAGTCTGTGACTAATAATATTGAAATATCAAGTCTTGCCAGTTACTTTAAAAATACGTTAAATTCAGTGTTACTTCTCTAGCAGTGTCCTTCTTACATTCTAACGTGCTTACTTGAGTAGAAAGTAAAGAGAGAAATTTAAATATTTTAAGGGATGCTTCACCCATAGGAAACATTTCCGGCATGGCACAGAAAAGAAAAGAAACAAAAAAATGTTTCATGACGACCTGTCCTGCTTATTGGAGAACACAGGAAGTTCCTATCTTAAACAGAGGGGTTGTGACATGAAATGTAGCTCAGGACAAGAGGTTCTGAGTGGATGGAAGATGATATCAATGTCAAGGAGGACGTGAATGGATGAACATTGAGAATAAACAAGAACGGGGGCGCCTGGGTGGCTCAGTCAGTTAGGCGAGCAACTTTGGCTCAGGTCATGATCTCCTGGTTCTTGGGTTCGAGCCCCACGTCGGGCTCTGTGCTGACAGCTCGGAACCTGGAACCTGCTTCGGATTCCGCGTCTCCCTCTCTCCTTCTGCCCCTCCCGTGCTCATGCCCTGTCTCTCTCAAAAATGAGTAAACATTAAAAAATTTTAAAAAAAGAATACACAAGAACACCGCATAAGTAAATATGATCTCCCATGTGACAGTTATTCCAGAAAAAAAGCTCAAGAGAGGAAACAAAACAAAACAACACAAAAGCAATGGAAGAGTGTAACCTGTCCAGCATCCACAGGTCTGCTAGGAGGGGGAAAATAGTGCTTGGAGTCAGAAAGATGTATACACCTGCTAAGTGGTTTTTGAACCGGGCCAGAGAACATTTAGGTGAAAATAAAGAGAGAGGGCAGCGGAGTGGGATCACGGAAGGGAGGACTCTCCAGGCAGATGAGGCTGGGTTCCTGGCGCTGATCCTAAAACTGATGCAGGGGAAGACACAGCAGTCATACGGGACCTCAAGCCTGTCCAACGGCTCAAAGTCTCATTTGCCTAAAAGCAGCGCACCTGATCCGTTCTTCACGGGCCTCGGGCACAATTTCAGCCCTTCAGTAGCAGAAAGAGCCTATTTCGGGTCCAGATCCACGCTAGAGGGGAATGCATATAGACCCACTGATCTACTCGCAGCAACCTTGGGATACGGTGGGTGGGGCAGGGTCAGAAAGATTCTCCGGACTTCAAAGAAACAGTTCTGTAAAAATTCAGATGTCTACTGGGTACCATCTCCTTGGCCTCTAAAAAGAAAAAAAAAGTGGCTAAAGCAGGTTGCATCAATCCAAAGAAAGAACCTCTAAATTATTCCACCGACAAATAAGATTGGGTAGAGATTGATGGGACCATACAGGCAGCTCTCTAATGGGGTCAAATTCTAAAAGCCCGTGAATTAAAAATGAAACGGAACCTGACCCGAGGCCTGCGGACGGCGGCAGCAGGCGCAGAGGTTTTGTGAGCCGCATATCCAAAGCGTGTCGCGGCTGCTGTGCGTGACATGCTGGTGGCAAGGGACACAGCCTCTGCCGCGGTGTGGCCGGGGCCCGTCATTCTCTGGGGTTGGTCCTGGGGTGGCACTACAATAGGGCTCATCACTGATTGTTCTCGCTCCCGTTGTCATCTCGGGACCCGGTCTCTAGAAAGTGATTGCTCTGGAAGTCTGCTCCCTCAGAGGTCCTGCAAAACGTCCATCAGTAAGTTGTATTTACCAGCAACGGGCTGGTCTGCATAGTTAAGCCGCGAGCTCTGAGGCTGTGGCTTTCCTTCCAGGTTCCTCCCTCCTTAGGTGGGCAAAACAGAGCATCGTGTACTGCCTGCTGTTAATTAGGAAGCTGAGAAAGTTGCCTTAGAAAAACGGATGCCTTCAAATGTTCTATGTCAATGTTTGTTTTCCGCCGAAGCAGGTGCGATATGGCACTTGCAACACTGAATTACCTTTTCTTTGGTTTGTTTTTGGAGCTCTTTTCTTTCTCTCTTTAGTATTTGTAGATTCTCATTTATTTAGTTACATAGAGCTCATGCACAATTATCTGTCAGTAAGAAGATGGTGAAGTACGATTTTTAGCAAAGGACAAATTGTTGCGGGGCGCCTGGGTGGCTCAGTTAGGCCTCCGACTTCGGCTCGGGTCATGATCTCGCAGTTTGTGACTTCGAGCTCTGCCTCGGGCTCTGTGCTGATGGCTCAGTCTGGAGCCCGCTTCAGATTCTGTGTCTCCCTCTCTCTCTGCCCCTCCCCTGCTCATGCTCTGTCTCTCAAAAATAAAACAAAAGCATTAAAAAAAATTCAAAGGGCCAAGAGTTGACTTGTAGAAAAACTCTTTTTCATTATATTTTAATTCTTTTTTTAAAAAAACAATTTTTTTGGGGCGCCTGGGTGGCGCAGTCGGTTAAGCGTCCGACTTCAGCCAGGTCACGATCTCGCGGTCCGGGAGTTCGAGCCCCGCGTCAGGCTCTGGGCTGATGGCTCAGAACCTGGAGCCTGTTTCCAATTCTGTGTCTCCCTCTCTCTCTGCCCCTCCCCCGTTCATGCTTTGTCTCTCTGTGTCCCAAAAATAAATAAAAATGTTAAAAAAATAAAATAAAAAAAAAAAACAATTTTTTTGATGTTTATTTTTCAAGGAGAGACAGAGCATGAAGGGGGAGGGGCAGAGAGAGAGGGAGACACAGAATCTGAAGCAGGCTCCAGGCTCTGAGCTGTCAGCATAGAGCCCGACGCAGGGCTCAAACCCATAAACCGTGAGATCATGACCTGAGCTGAACTAGGAGGTTCAACCAACTGAGCCACCCAGTCGCCTCTATTTTAATTCTTTAAAATCAAAAATCTGGTATATGCAAAAGAAATTTGAAATAAGTGTGAAATTGTAAAGCAATGCAATCAAACAGCTCTAAATCCATGAACCTAGACATTATCTAGAATGTTATCTAGAATATTTTAACATTCTTGAAACCTGCCCATGACCTCATCCAAAGTTCCAGTCCATAGTTTCACTGCTTGATATAATTATTACCTTGGTTTTGTTCCATCATGTCTCTTTTTAAATGGCTTGACTATATATATATATATATATGTATATATATGTGTGTGTATATATATATATATATATATATATACACATATATATATATACTGCAAATCAATATGTCGTTCAGATTTCTTTGGAGGGATTTTTATGAAGAAAAAAATATGCATATCCTGTTTATACTTTCTTGAACATGCTCTTTGAACTCAACATTTTATTGCTAAGTTCGGCTATGTTTTATATACATAGAAAACATACATTTTCTCACACTGCTACGTAATATTCCATTGCATGATTGACCATTTTTCCATGATAAACATCTGCGTTGTTACTGGTTTTCAACTACTTTAGTCAATAATGCTTTGAATACACTGGTATATATCTCATTGTACTAGGAGTTTCTCAAGGTGCAGAAGTTTCTCAAAAATACATACCTCAAAATTGATTTGTCAGATCACAGAATATGTTCATGTTTACCTTTTGAAGACTTAAGTCTACTATGTAGCCCAAAACAGAAATATATTTTAATACATGCTAAATGTATTTCTAATGATTATAAATAAATATTTATTTAAATATTTGAATCCCAATCCAGACATCACGCTGTAAAATTTTAAAACATTTTATTTTAAATGCTTAATACCATTAATGTTTCTATACAGACTCCTGGATTAAAACAAACAAAAAGTCTGATTTTCGTTGAGGGTGTCAGGCTCCAGAGGTCAAAGCAAACTTATCAAAGTCAATTGTAAGAATCTTTTTCACCTTCTGCGAGGTATTTTTAAATCTGTCTTGCAGCCAAGAAGGGGGTGGTCATATTCCCTGTTATAAACAATAAGACATAATGGGAAACTTGCTGGGGGAACTTCTGAGAAACCTTTTCCTTCTGGATCAACATAGAGAAGAAACAGTGAAAAGAGAAAAATTAGCAAGCACATGAAAAGCTTCATTAATTTTGAAGAAACATACAACCCAAAATTGATTCCAAGAATCAAAGGTAAAGCAGTATGTTGCATGACCCTTCAATTACCTGTTGACTTTGTATCTTGTTCCAGTATTTCTAAGTCTTAGATGTGCAACTTCAATGAAGTATGTGAGCCAATCCGTTAATAATGAAATGATGTCAAAATAACGCAAATTCTTTGTTTGTGTATCTTTATTAACAGAGTGTATAATCCATAGCAACACTGCTTGAAATCCTTTCTTCTACTGTTCCTAAACAGGCACCCATTACTTTATCCCTCTCAGATCTTCCCCCAAATTTCTTTCCTCCCCCAATCTGTTTTTATTTTTTTTTCTCTATTACCTTATTTTCCTCTTCTCTTACTTCTGTGTCCCTAAGTATAAAGGCACTGGTATGACCTGGAAAGCCCTGTCCTAGAATATAAGGGAAGGAAACATTTTTACCTTTATTGAGACATGTTTTATGACCCAGAATATTGTTCTTTCTGGGTCCATCTTCCACGCGCACTTGGAAAGAATGTGTATTTTGCCATTTTGGGGCGCAGGGTTTTATAAATGTCAGTAACGTCAAGTGCACTGATACTGTTGTTCAAGTTTTCCATATCCTTACTGACTTTTCTGTCCATGTGTTCTATCCGTTATTGAGAGTGGGGAGTTAGAATTTTGCTGTAATTGTGGATTTCTCGTATAGTTCAATAAGTTTTTTTTTTAATGTTTATTGTTGACAGAGAGATGGAGTGTGAGTGGGGGAGGGGCAGAGAGAGAGGGAGACACAGAATCCGAAGCAGGCTCCATCCAGGCTCTGAGCTGTCGGCACACAGCCCGATGCGGGGCTCAACCCCATGAACTGGGAGGTCATGCACTGAGCCAAAGTTGGACGCTTAATGAACTGAGCCACTCAGGTGCCCCATATAGTTCAATGAAGTTTTAAAAAAAAATTTTTAATGTGTATTTATTTTTAAGAGAAAGAGAGAGCACAAGCAGGGAAGGGGCAGAGAGAGAGAGAGAGAGAGAGAGAGAGAGAGGCACAGAATCCAAAGCAGGCTCCAGGCTCCGAGCTGTCAGCCCAGAGCCCGATGCGGGGCTCGAACCCACAAACTGTGAGATCATGACCCGAGCCGAAGTCGGACGCTCAACCGACTGAGCCACCCAGGTGCCCCTCCGTGAATTTTTAATTCATGTATTATATAGTTGTTTTCAGGCACATATGTGTTTGGAATTCTTAAGTCGTCTTGATGAATTGACTCTTTCACTGTTAGAAAATAACGTTATTTTTCCCTTGTCTTTATTTTTTTTCCTTTAGTTTGAATCTATTTGGTATGAACTTAATATAGCCATTCCAGGTTTCTAAATCTAGTGTTCGCATGGCATACCTTTCTTTCCTCTTATTTTTAATCTTATTGGTGTGTTTCTATTTAACATGTGTGTTTCTTATAGCTAGTATACAATGACTTCTTGCTTTTTCATTCAGTCTTAAAATCTCCAGCTACTGAACAGAGTACTTAGACCACTTACATTCAATGTCGCTGTTGACACGGTTTTGTTTAAGTCTGTCATCTGGCTGCCTTTTTCTGTTTACCTTGTCTATTCTTTCTTTCTCTTCTCTGTAGATTTTCCGCCTGTTAATTGAACCTTTTCATGATTCAATTATCTTTTTTATGGACTTGTTACCGAAAACTCTCTCTCTCTTTTTTTTTTTTTTTACTTTTACTTCTAATGTTGCACTTTTATCAAGTATTTAAATATGGTGGTAACCAAAAAATAACAAATTAAAAAAAGGGGGGGCACCTGGGTGGCTCAGTCAGTTGGGCGTCCGACTTCAGCTCAGGTCATGATCTCTCGGTTCTTGAGTTCAAGCCCCGCATTGGGCTCTGTGCTGACAGCTCAGAGCCTGGAGGCTGCTTTGGATTCTGTGTCTCCCTCTCTCTCTGCCCCTTCCCCGCTCATACTCTGTCTCTCTGTCTCTCTGTCTCTCTTTCAAAAATGAATAAATGTTAAAGAAAAAAAAATTAAACTGACATGTGAAGATAAACACACACACGCAATGTGAACAGGTAATAGCAGATTAAACATTAATGTGTATAAATATATATATATGATTCTTTTTTCTGTTTTTTAAAAAATTACAGATACACTCAAACATGTTTATAGTCACGTTAATTTCATACGTGAAATAAATGTGTAAATTCATAAGCAGATAAATTGTAGAAGAAGAAAACGTGATGCAGAGCTTTAATTGAAGGAAAGACAAAATCAATGCCTTATGTAAAAATGTATAAAAATGACTAAAAATAAAAGGCATAAAGAATAAAGCATATTTTTTTCTTGCTATTAAGCAAACTAGGTGTAGACCAACTCTCTCACCCAGTACAACTACAATCCCCATTACTATTTAACATTATTCTGGGGTTTTACCATTGTAATAAAATGAGCAAACTGGATACGGTAAGCTAAAATGCCTCCTCTACGGGGGTGCCTGGGTGGCTCAGTCAGTTAAGCGTCTGACTTCGGCTCAGGTCATGATCTCCCGGTTTGTGAGTTCGAGCCCCGCGTCGGGCTCTGTGCTGACAGCTTAGAGGCTGGAACCTGCTTTGGATTCTGTGTCTCCCTTTCTCTCTGCCCCCGCCCTGCTTATACTCTGTCTCTGTCTCTCAAAAAGTGAATAAACGCTAAAAAAAAAATAATAATCAAATAAAAAAATAAATAAAATGCCTACCCTACAAAGGAAAAGCTATGTCCTATAAATTTTGTCAATGTAAAACCTGTACATGCTACCTTATTTGGAAAAGCAGGAGTGCAGATGTGGTTAAGAATCTTAAAATGAAGAGATCATTCTAGATCATGTGAGTGAGTTCTAAATCTAATGACAGGGTCCATGTAAGAGAAAGGCACAAGGAGATTACGCAGACAGAGGAGGAGAAGGCAGTGTAAAGAAAGAGGAAGAGGTTGGAGTGTCGCAGCCACAAAGAAGCCACCAGAAGCTGTAAGAAGTAAGGAACTGATTCTCCCCCTGGTGTCTAGGAGGGAGCAAGGGCAGCTGACACCTTGATTTCAGCCCATTGATACTGACCTCTGGCCTCCAGAACTGTGAAAGAATTTCATTTTTTTTATGTCACCACGTTTGTAATAATTGGTTACACTAGCCGTAGGACACTAACGCTCTAGATAATAGTGTAAATATTAGAAAGAAGAAGACCGAAATTAAAATTATTTGCAAATGATTTTATATAGATATCCTCCAATGCAACTAAAAAAAAAAAAAGCCAGTTCACTAAGTTCATTTGCAAATAAAAAAGACGAAATTAAATGACTTCACATAAAGGTCATTACTGATTAAACTAATACAATCAAAAAAGAAACACAAAGATTTGACGACAGCAGCACTAAAAACATATCAACTACAACAACCAACATAACACCTTCGGATCAAACTCAATACATACTCAAGATTTATATGATTAAAACTACAAACTTTTTTAGGAACACTAAAAAGGTCTTAAATGACAATGCTTTCTAAGTCGGTCCATATATGTGAAATTCTAGTTAATATCTCAGCTGGATTCCTCTGATTGAAAAAAGAGGATTCTAAATTTTTATCTGGAGGAAAAATGTTTAAGATTTACCAAGGCAATTTAATGAGTGAAATATGTCAACAAAATAAATTTTCATATGAGGAGGTAGACTGTGGCATATTCATTGTTGGGGGCGGGGGTAACTCCCTGGTTCCTGCAGGAGGACTTGATTGGCACGTTTGAGTAATTCCGTGGCTGTTTCGTGAAACACATGACTCCGGTATAAGCAGGAACTCAGCCAAACACCCTTGAGAAGGAGGGGTTGTTTAGCATGAGCACTTTGTTCCAGGGAGCACAGTGGGGGAGGGGGTCTTGTGGCTAAGCCACTTGAGGCACTCCGGGTTTTACTAGATGTCAAGAAATCATGTCACATCGTGCTATGATTTTAGACCTTTCGCCACGCCACCACAAGAATATGGTGCGAGTGTTGCCTAACTTTTCCTTTAAGGGCCAGAGAGTAAAGATTTTACGCTTTTGGGGCAATATGGTCTGGGTCATAGCTACTCAGTTCTGTTGTAGCATAAAAGTAGCCCTAGACAATGTGTAAACAAAAGAGCATGATTGTTTTCAATAAAACTTTATTTGAAAAAAAAAAACCAGATAGCAGCCTGGGTTTGGCTTGCGGAACACCCTCGATATGATGGATGATAAATTATTGGAAATTACTGGGGAAATTGATTATATAATCAATTTTGTCGGGAGAGCTTTCAAAAATATATACTAAATGTTGTGCTAAAATAAAATTCCAGCCTGATTAAATATTGAAATGTACATAAAGAAAGCGCAAGTATTTATATATATGTGTGTGTGTGTGTGTGTGTGTGTGTGTGTGTCTGTGTGTATATATATGTATTATATATATATTTATATAAATTTATATATATAAAAGTACAGAACTGTTGTTATTCAGGTTATGCCAGGCTGTGTTTTGGTGGGAGGAAAAAAATTCTCTGAGATCCTTCTGGTTTTTTCTAACAAATGGTTGTTAGTTAGTTTGTTTGTTTGTTTGTTTTTGCTTCTGCTACATGAATAATATGGGTTTGGGGGTCTCTTTTCCCCCTGGTCAAAAGTGGAGGCTCTATCATCTTAGTCTTAGAGTCTTAGAGGCTCATTCAACTTAGTCACAGTAACTGGGGACAGTTAAAGGCTGTCATGTCAGTTCTGAAATGGCACAGATATGACACACAGCTCTGCTCACCGTCCTTGTCCAGAACTAGACACGTGGGCTAAGGGGGGCCTACAAAGGGGACTGGGAAATTGTTGGAGAGTAAGTACCCAGGAAAGAAGTATATCCAAAGGGTAATTTATTCACATTTACATGTAGGTATGAAGGATGTCTGCTCTGGGTCTTGTGCTTTCAAGAGCCCAGGATTTCATGAGAACACACACACACACACACACACACACACACACACTGAAGAATATAATGGGCCCCAGCGTCATTGAAAATGAAGGACTTTGCACTTTAGAACATGACTCATAACTCTTAACTCTCATGACTAACACCATTTCAGGTCTCAGGTCTCAGGGGGAAAACCCTTCTCCGGGACTTCTGCCCTCCGACCTAGAAACAGACGGCAACTGTGTTCAACTACCGTGAAAAGGTTCGCATTGCTGAATATGAAGGAGGATGCTATGTCAGAATGCAGGTGGAATTTGAGCAATGCAAGGACTTAGGTAAGAAAAAAGATAAATTAATTAACATGTCACAACTTTCCTCTGGGTGTGAATTTAATGTGTGCATGTACACATATATATACGTTGATGTTTATATTTACACATTTATATATATTATATTTTGCTGGTACTTAATCCCTCCCAGGGTATTTATTCATGTATCATCACACTATTTGAACATTTGTACCTAGTGGCTCTGGAACATGTGGCAATATTAAGCAAATTCTATTATTAAATTTATATATTCAGTAGGATTGCCAGATAAAATATAGGACAGCCAGCAACATTTGAGTCTTAAATTTAAGAAGTGGATAACTTTTTTAGAAGAAGTACATCTTATGCAATATTTGGGACACACTTGTACTGAAAACTATTGCTGTTTATCTGAAATCCAAATTTAATGGAGTGTTATACTTTTATTTGATAAAGTTGGCGATATGCCTCAAGGACAATTCTGATTGTTCACACTGGCAAATAGATGGATATTAAAGGCTAGAATTGTGCATAGTTTTATGTCAAAAAACATCGCGGGTGGGATTTACAAAGAATTTGCAATATAAATGCAAATTAATTTCACCAAGTTTTTTTAAACATTTATTTATTTTGAGACAGAGAGCGCGTGCGTGAGTGGAGGAGGGGCAGAGACTGAGAGAGAATCCCAAACAGGCTCCCGGCCATCAGCATGGAGCCCCGATGTGAGGCTCGAACCTGCAAACCAGGAGATCATAACCTGAGCCCAAACCAGGAGTCAAATGCTCAACTGACTGAGCCACCAAGGCACCCCGACATTAAGTTTTCGTTCAAATTTGTGATTTTATTTTTTACTTCTAATAAAAAATGATGAATACCTAAGAAGAAAAATAACATTCCAGAAACTATATACTCTGCTGTTTCATAGTTTACATTTGTTTCATATTCAAATTGCACTTTGAATGTCTTTCCACTTTATATTTTAATCTTTTATATCCCTATTGTCAGTTGAGCACAAATTAGGAGACAAACTTTGAACAACAACATAATTCTTGATTTTACCCGAAGGGAAGGCGAGAAAAGCAAATTTTATACAATCCATTGATTTGTACAGTTTAGATATCTTCATATTTGCCATTTAAACACTGCTGAGCCATCACTAGAACACCTAGACATGAACAGTAATTATTAAATTCAGTCATCGTTGATATTTTCGACTTTCAGTCATATAAGTATATAAATACCACAACTTTTCATACTAATGATCATCACATATCCTTTTGTTGCCTGCTTCCCACACATAAAACACTTACTCATTTGTCTTGGGAGAAAAAGCTCAAATAGCAACTAAGGAACACATTTGTTTCAAAGCCCGGGGTCTCTCAGTGATATGTAATAATTACTCTATCAGATTCAGACGGAGCTCCGTACAATATTCCAGAAAATCATGAGTTTAAAGGAGTTGCCTGCTGCCACCTCCCACCCCACCCTGATGTGCAGATTGGACGAGGAGAGGAAAACCACAGTAAACATTCCCATTTGGAAAGTGGAAAAAGGAGAGATACCAGTCCCTGGTTTGTAGAAATTCTGAAATCTTTCTGGGCAGACATTTTTAAAGGCTTTCTACTGTCTGGGTGCGGAGAATTCTTCTAAGTCTTGATTCTGCTCTTGGGGAAAGGCAACCTTGTCTTCGCTCTTGAAGGTGATGCCCTCTGGGAGGTTCTTTTTCCATTATCTTCCTTGACCCTTCTGGAAGGTCATGCAGCTTTCTTGTTGTACCTCCTGCCTGCAAAAATTTGAGAGCCAAAGGCCATTTTGAGTCTCAAGCTCTTGGTCGTTTCTTCGGTAGTAACTATCTTTCAAAACTTTGTCGGTTTCTTATATTTTGATTTCCGTAAATTCCACGTGCTAACAACTCTACTCACAGTATTTACCTAAACTGAGTTTTTTCCTATTCCTCCTCCCTGCTTCCCGCAACTCTATTTTCTTCTTCCTCTTCTGTCTCCTTCTCCTCTCCTTCTCTTTCTCTTTCTTCTTCTCCTTCTCCTCCTTCTCCTCTCTCTCTCCTGCTTCCAACAGACTATCTACAATAGGTGTGAAGGCTACACCCTTTGCCCAATCTTTGCCCTGAGGCATATTAATCCACTGCAAAAAAAATTAACAGTCAGTATATAAGCTACACTTTGTTTTGATTTTGGCTTGCACCATTTTAATCAAAGGATCAACTTTACTGGGTTCTTTTCCATTCAAAGTCTATTAACTTGACTCTGGAAGCCGTCTGCTTTTTCAACATTAGAATCTCTGCTTTCTTTCATTTCTACTCACCACCTGCTATCTGGTCGTCAAACCAAAGTCTCCTCCGCCAGGTTTTTCATTACAGCAGTTTCTCTTTTCTGTTATAAATTTATCACGAGTCATGGCAACATCACACTACGCTTCAGGTTCTTGTGTCTAAGGAGTATTAGGTAATATGATTTAACCTTACCTCCTATTTACGATGTGAATTGTAGAGGTCAGGGTTGGAATCCACATCTCCTCATTTGTCGGCCCGCGTTCTTGCAGTTTACTCTGGAGCTGCCTTGGAAACTGTGGTTCTCCTTCCTGACTACGTTAGTCAGGTCTGATGTTGTATTTGTTCTCCAATCAAGGTGTTATTTTGAATAATGGAATGTCACAGTCTTCAAACTTCCCTTTACAGGATGAAGTAAATGTCCTTCCCTTCCTCCGCGGCCCCAGGCAGAATTACTGCCTCCCCCTTCCAAGTTCCCAGAGCACTTCATACAGGGCCTGTTCCAGTGAAAAACACACCTTTTGTTTTTACTTTGGATTGTAAGCTCCTTGAGGGAAGATCCTCTACCTTCTTTCTTTTTATCAGCACTTAAAATAGTAAGCAAGTATACATGTAGAAAAAACGGAGGGGGCGGAAACAGTCTAAAAATTTGTAGGAAGCACCAGATGGGAGATAAAGTGTTATAACTGGGACTTCTGGGTACCACATTTTAATTCTCTTCCTTCTTATCCTTTAGTGTCTCCAAAGGATTCTCCCTCCCCCTCCTCCAAAAGATCTTAGGTGAGTTACATCAATCCCTGCTAAGGATCTGGTTAGTAATTTTTAGATAACTACTAAACCATTTATCATTTTACCTATTATACAGAATTCAAGATTAAATAACCTTTCTAATGTGCATGTACCCCTTAGAATAGTATATAGGTAGGTAGGTAGAGACAGAAAATTTTTAGAGGGACTTATGGGCATTATGATTTTTAAGAGGACTTTACAAGACTATGGTAAGGCTAATTTTAATTACAATAATAAATTACTGAATACAGACTAAGAAGTAATAGCAAAACAAAATGATCTGTTATATCTTAGATAAAATTTTGTACACTTTAAGAGATGGAATTTCCTAAATATCTTCATAAGTATATAAAAATATTATGAACAACATTAAAAAGTTGAGATTAAAGCATTTTATTAGCCCCATGTGTCTATTTTGAGCAGTATTGCTAGACTCTATGTTAAGAAAGAAGAAATACGAATTTTTGTACTGCTGCCCATCTGTACATCTCCCCAATTTTTGTTAGTCAGCAAACATAAAAAATTGACCCTCAGGAGCGCCTGGGTGGCTCGGTCAGTTAAGCGTCCGACTTTGGCTCAGGTCACGATCTCAGAGTCCGTGAGTTCGAGCCCCGCGTCGGGCTCTGTGCTGACAGCTGGGAGCCTGGAGCCTGCTTCAGATTCTGTGTCTCCCTCTGTCTCTGCTCCTCCCCTGTTCATGCTCTGTCTCTCTCTGTCTCAAAAAGAAATAAACGTTAAAAAAATTTTTTTTAAAAATTGACTGTCAAATACAAATGACACAAATCAATGGTCTTACCCTATATTAAAGCTTTACTAATTATTTAAGTATGTAAGAATTAACATGTCCTAGCCTGCCAAGAGAAGTCCCAGAGACCTTGCACAGTTCCTCAGTTTTCTTCTTTTAAGGGATAAAAGGTCTTTGGACCAGAGTAATATTTAAATCCTCTCATTGAAATTTTCCAGAGCCTTACACAGTGGAAAACGTGTTAGTCATGAAACATTTCCATTTGATATTCCAGGTAGTCATATTGCTTATAATTTTTAGAAATCATGCTTCATAAATCCATTTATATTAGTCTTGTCCATCATAAGCAATTCTAACCCAGGGATATTCTGGTAATTCCAGAGATAAGAACTCTTTCCTCTAGCAAACACCATTAGTCTATTTAACAAGGCGTTTAGTTACCAATATGTTTAAAAGAAGATTAGACAAAGTTAACAGCCTTTTCCTTCCCTGACAACATCCTCCCAATAATCATGGGTCAGCTGTTTTAACTTATTTCTTCTCAATAATTCTTCATTTCTATGGTCAAAGTATACATTATGTACATTCTGTCTTATAACTATAATTGGTTAATCTTATTCCATTTATCACAGTTTTTTTTAATGCAGAATTATTTATTTTGATTCATTTCTTGGTTGTCTGGATTTTATCAAATAATCATTTCAAGAAATTCTCATAGATGCTTTTTACCTTGAAATCTCAAGGTTTCAAATTTAACAGCGTTGGCCAATTACCTTGAATAATAGCTTGACAGAGAGAGTATTAATTCAATGTTTCCCTCCAAAACTAGTAGACATTGGTCAACTTTCTTTCTTATCTTGACTGATAATGTTTTAAGCTGGGAGGACAAATAGGTTTTAACTGAAGGGCAAACTATAATCAGTTGGTAGCAACAGACTCCAGCAGTATATTCCAAGGTAGCATCTGGACTCCGCAGGAAGGAAGACCTTGGTCAATTAGCCAAGTCTGGCAAAGGCCCAGGAGTGAAGAGAGATGGCATAAATACCTTGTGATTGCCAGGCCAGCTGGAAGTGTCACCTTTTCCACAGCTGATGGCATTTCATTAGAACATTTTTTGAAAATAAAAATCTATTTGGAAACAGAGGAACCCAGTTCTAATGATCGAATTTTGAAAATGCAAAGATAGATTTCCCAATCTCTTCAAAAACATAGAGCTGAAATGGGAGAATTCAAAGGAGAAACTGACAAATCTAAAAGAAGAGGAAAATAGCAAAGATATCAGGGTTAAATGACACAAGAGGTATGATCAAATAGCTCTCTAGAGTATTTCATACCTTCCAAAGAAAAAACATGCATTCTTCACAAACATGTGAAACATTGTAAATACAGATTATGTGCTAGGCAAGAATGAGTTGCCTCTCATAAAAAAAACAAAAAAACAACAGACAACACATTTTTCTAACCCTGATAAAATGAAATTAGAAAGCAATGATATATTCATGGCTAATGCCCTCCAAAATATGTTGGGAATTTAAATTTCATACTTTTGAATAATAAACTGGTTAAAAATACAATAACAGAATATAAAAACTATTTAAAGTAAATGACCTTATATTTAAGCCAGTGGGAAGTAGCCAAAGCTGTTCTCAGAGGGTATTTCATAGCCCTTATATGATATGGATAGATAGAATAATTGAATAGTGTTTATGTAAATATTCAACTGAAAAAGGTAGAAAGACAAGTGCAGTTAAGCCAAAATTTAAAATAATATAAAAATATAAGATGAAGTTACTGTAATTTTATCATAACTAAAACAGTTTTTTTTCAAAACAGTTTATTCTTTGAAAATCAGATAACTTTCTAAGGAAATAAGGAAGAATATAAAAATAAACAATCATAGGAAGTAAACAGGTAACAGTGCTACAAATAGGAGGTTCCTTTCATTGAATTCTAAAATGAGCTACGAACAACAAATAATTTTTAAAAGTTAAAAAAAAATGTATACCTTAAAGTATGAGGAAACAAGAAAAAAGACACAAAAAGTTGTTTCAAAATACCTAAGCTCAAAAAGCAAGTATATTGTTCATTAATAGAAAAGAATCTCTAGCCAAACAATCTCTATTCCTACAGGGAAATCTATCAGGTGAGAAGGATGGTTAGCATGAGAACCTTTAAAGGACTAACGTGTTTGCTTTTTAAAGAATTATTACCGTGTATTGACGTAATACTCATTTAATTTAAAGTGGATAAAAAATGTAATTTAAAAATAAGTAAGCAACAGACTCTTAAATATAGAGAAGACACTGATGGTTATCAGAGGGGAGGGGCGTGGGGTGACATAGATGATGGGGATTAAAGAGGGCACTTGTGATGAGCACCGGGTGATGTATGGAATTGTTGACTCACTATATCGTATACCGGAAACTAATATAACACGTAATATAATATGTCGACCAATTGGAATAAAAACTTATAAAAACTTACAATATAAAAACAAATAAGCAATTAGCAAAATGAAGCCAGTCTCTAGCTTCTGACTACTCCTTCTCAGCTCCACTGTCATGTGAGTTCAGGTCCTGCTAGCTTTCATTTGGACTCAGGAGTCAGGCTCCTTAAATCAAGATACAAGCCTATTCTCTGCATATCCTCTCTATGACTCTTTCTCCTTCTTCTCTGATGCCTTTGGTGTTCATTTTAAACAGGTTTCTTCTACATCAGAGCACATACGTGAAGGAAGTTCAGCTCGACACTGTTACTCACACACTCTCTTTTGCCTGGTGAGCACCCTAGGGATAAACCTGCATGAGGGATGGTATCTCCACAGGGTGGGGTAGAGATGCTAACTGAAATTCTGCCCTCTGAATAACCCTGTTCAGTGCTGATGTTAATGTGTGCACATCTTCTTTTCTTCAATCGCTCAGCTTTAGATTCAGTAAAGTTTTCCGAGATTTCTTTATGTGCTCAGAACTGTGTCCCGTGCTCGATAGGCTGGTCTTCACAGAAATGTCTCAGGTAACTAACAAACTGTCTCCACTTGGCTTCCTCAGGAAGCAGATTCTGAGTCAGAGTATCGTCTGCAGAATATTTATTAAAAAGAACACTTGGCGATCCATTCCTGGCGGGGGGGGATGGAAAGGACAAGGGATTGGAGGAAGGAGTCCCGTCCACCATGCAGTCCTGCTGACCGCCTCAGCCAGCCTCACACGTACACACTCATGAGGGGCCCCAGAGCCATGACAGCCCGCCGGAGCTGCTCCTGCTGAATGGAAGGCCCACACTTTTACACACCCACAGCCATCAGTCAGCAAGCAGGGACTATCTGAGGAAGGGCCATGACCTTGTACGAGGTCATTCTTGACGACTGAAGTGATCTCTGAAGGGCTGAGAAGATAGCCCACTAGTAGCCTTCCCAGCAACTGGGGAAACTATCCTTTTTCGAAGGGAACTCCACATACCATATCTACATGTGCACTATATATGCCCTGCCGTATACATCTAAGGGGCCGTAGCAGAAATTACAACCCAAGTTTCCGACTCCAGGCTTGAGAGACTTTCCATTACATCCCAGCTGTCTCTGTGGCCTTTTCACTATAGAACATTCCTCTGCAGGGGTACGGATTTTTCCAGGTGAGTCCGGTGAGAGGAAGCTTGGTGCAAATGAAATTAAAGAGAGAAGGTTCATTGTTTGATTCATTTTTTTTCAGAGGTGGGGGTCAAGCAGAGGGAGAGGGAGAGAGAGAATCTGAAGCAGGCTCCGCACCCAGCAAGGAGCCAGTTGGTGGGCTGGATGTTACGACCATGAGATCATGACCAGCACTGAAATCAAGAGTCCGATGCTTAACCAACAGAGCCACCCAGGCGCTCCAAGAGAGAAGTGTTTAATTCTTAGCTCTTCCTTGGTTGGCAGTGACTTTGAGCATAGCAATCCTAGGAGTGAGCATCCATTGAACTTTTATTACACACCAGTGACTGTGTTGCATGTATTCGTCTATCTGACCCTTTGTTGCCTTGATTGTAGGCAACGATACCTGCTGAGCAGCTTTGCAATGTGGATTAAAGGAGAGAACATTATCTAAATCTCTTTCCATCGAACGGGCTTGACACGCACGTTAGTTCGTCTCTCTTCCTTACAGGGCGTGAATGATCTAGATCCCCCCCATGTATGGATTGCTCTACTAGCCTTGACTTGCGATAACACTTACGATGATAGTTACTATGCCTCCCGTTTATTGAGAGTTTACTATTTTCCAACCAGTATGCTAAGCCTTTTACATACGTAGACTCACTGAGTCCTCACGATACCCTTCTCTGGCAGGGACTTGATCCCATGAGTCTGTCTTGCCGGGAAAAGAAACCCCAGAGGAGAACATTTCTCTTCCCAAACCACCACCGTCATTCATCATTCACTCTCTGTGAACACACACACGCACACAACACAGTCTTAATTCTCTTTCTTGAACTGCCTTCTTTTCGGCTTCTCTGTGCCTCCACCTGTAGACAGAC
The DNA here is from genome assembly GCF_022079265.1 of Lynx rufus. Taxonomy (NCBI): domain Eukaryota; kingdom Metazoa; phylum Chordata; class Mammalia; order Carnivora; family Felidae; genus Lynx; species Lynx rufus. The sequence continues at coordinate 4,042,054 of NW_025814867.1, read as the reverse complement.
TTAAGTTTTTTTCTTTTGTTTTATATCCTGAATTATGTCATGCTCAAAAATTACAGTCTCGGAGAGAAAGAAAAGCATCCTCCCCTTTGCAAAGCTCAGCACGAGTGGGAATCCTGCCATTGAACAGTCTGCCCGTGTTCAATTTTAGCATCATATAATTTCCTGCATAATTGTTTAAATGTCCTCGCTCTCATCCCTGTCGCTCTCCCCACACTTTGCTATTTTTTTTTTTAAAGCAAGCATCCAAACTGCATGTCTGGTTCGACAGGGAGTTTCACAGAGGACAAATGCAGGCTGCATCACACGCCTCGAGTTACAGCAACCCCCTAAGAACACAGTCGTGCAGCCGAGAGAGAAGTCCGCCAGCCCGCCGCTGCCTTGGGTGACCTCTCTTCTCTCTCTCTTCTCTGCCAGCCGCTTGGAGGCCGGGCATGTGAAAATTCTTCACGTGTTCGCATCGTTCGATTCCCAAATACCACATAACCAAAAATATTAAAATAAAACTGCTCATAACATTTTCCTGAATGCCATCTGGGCCCCACTGGAATCCGAAACTATCTGTCAAACTCAAGATAACCACGTTTCCCCCTCCTTTGTATGTGTTAATGTTTGTCATAATGGATTTCACTTTAATGCCCCAATTACATTTATGACATTCTTTCAACCGAGTGGCACTAATGACTTTCATTATTATTTATGCTCCTCCTTAATTATAAGACTCTCACCTCTCTCATTACGCACTCCTTCATAACCCCCTCGCTTGCATACATGCTCTCTGGTATGAGGCTAATGTGCCTTGGCTTCCAATTTCAGAAAACACAATGATTAATTACTCTTGTTAAATCGCCCTACCCTAGGGTGATCAGATTGGCAAGATGAGAAGGGCCAGATTGCTACTCCAGAAGGATTTCCCAGGACACCTGTCAGAAAGGGGGGAAAAAAAAAGGGAGGAGCCCCCCACCCCCCAAACAAATAAATGCATGGCATCCATGCTCGTCTTAGTGCCGGACGAATCGTAAGAAGATGCGAGTTCAGATTAAAATAAAATACCAAAGCTTTGGTACAAACGCCATGCGTTGCCGATGATGGTAGTAAGACTCCGTGAAATCGCTGGCAACCAAGCAAACTGTCACGTAACGCACCGCTCCTTCCATCAATTCAAACGGTCTCCGGAAGGAGTTCACCTGCCCTGGCAGATTGCAAACATTGTACCGATTCTTTCAGCTCCTCCTTCAAGGAAAGGGATTTCTTTTATGCCCTGTAAATACAGGCTGGGCTTCTGATTTGATATAGCCCAGAGAACATGGCAGAAGCAAGGCTGGGTTTGTTCCTGGCCTGCGTCTCAAGAGGCCTTACGGCCTTTCCCCCACGTTCTTGGTCCTTCCACCATTTCCACGGGGACAGACCCAGCCTCTCCAGATGGATCAAGGCCCATTGTTCCAGACAGCCCCAGTTGACTCAGGACTGCGAGGCGGCTGTATGAGCAAGCCCGGCCAAGAACAGCCACGTGTGTAATGAGCCGTCCAGCTGAGCCCTGCCCGAACCGCCCGTCTGCGAAACTCTGACCTCGGGAAGCGATTGTTGTTACCAGTGTTTTAGAGGGGTTCATTACACACTGCAAGCTGACTGGTGTACTTGTAAAAAGAGAGGCATCCGGGCCTCAAATCTATGATGAAGGTTGAGGAGGAGATGAATCGTTTTACGGTGAGTACCGAAAAAACAAAACAAAGCAAACGAACCCGCAGATCTGAGAAGGAGCTAGTGTTATCTTTCCCGCTCTGACCAAGGCCCAGAGGTGGCCCGCCATCAGGCCGCTGGAATAATTTGCTGAAGACCTCGGACGGGAAAGCAAGATTCCGGAGCCTGGGTGGCTCAGTGAGTTGAGCATCCGATTCTTGATTCCAGCTCAGGTCGTGGTCTCACGGTGGTGAGATCGAGCCCCGAGTTGGGCTCTGCGCTGAGTATGAAGCCCGCTTAAGAGTCTCTCTGTCTCTCTCTCTGCCCCTCTGCTGCTCGTATACAGGTGCGCACATGCTCTTATCCCTTAAAAGAAAAGAAAAAAAAGAACAGAAAAGAAAAGAAAAGAAAAGAAAAGAAAAGAAAAGAAAAGAAAAAAGCAAGTTTCAAACCAAAGGCTCTTTGGCTCCAAAGATGATACGGGTTCAAACACCACACTTGCTGGTGCACGGATCCTGGCCATGCCATGGTAGGAGGCCACGTATCCTGTCTTCCCTGTACCTTCCCTACGGCTCGGGCCACGGCTGGCAAGGAGAGGTAGCTGGGGGCCGGGGACGCAGGGAGGATTGCATGGCCTCCTGGTTCTGCCCTCCCCAGGGGACGGGCTTGGCCCTTTCATATCTCTTTTACAAACTGATGGATTAAAAAGAGTTAGAGGCAGTTACTTAAACCACAGCCATCGGCACATCCAGGCACAGCCGTAAATTTGCTCAAACGCTGCATTTCAGTGTATAAAGTGCTTTTGCTCAGAAGTATGAGTTATGGCGAAAGAGTGAATGTCTGCTTAGAGGACCGAGCATTTCTTAGGACAGCCCCTAGGACCGCCGTTATTAGTATGCTGGCCATTTGCTGCTCCTTCGTGGCAGAAAATTTTCCATCTGAAATCACAGTGTCTTAAAAATCAAGCTGGTCTCACGGAGACCCTTGCTGAGAAACTACAAGGGCCGAATCCTTTATTTTTAAACTATTGTGTGCCTAAGTTTGATTTAAAATACACACAAGTTGAAAAATGATAGTTTATTTACAGTGCCCCCAATCTATATTCTAATTTGGATTAAGTGTCCTTCTAAGGCCGTTATGTTTTGATTCATTCTTACTTATTTCAAATTTCGTATACCTATAACTCTGAGGGAAACTTTATTTTGTATATTATTTAATAATTTCTTCAGAATCTTTACCCATTTCGGGGCGCCTGGCTGGCTCAGTCGGTGGAGCGTCTGACTCTCAATCTTGGCTCAGGTCACGATCTCACAGTTTCTTGAGTTCGAGCCCTGCATCGGGCTCTGCCCTGACGGTGCGGAGACTGCCTGGGATTCTCTCTCTCTGCCTCTCCCCTGCGCGTGCTGTGCCTTTCTCTCTCAAAAGAAACAAACATTAAAAAAATTAAAAAAAAATCTTTACTCACTTAAAAAATACCCAACAATATTACTCCCGTTTTTGGTGTTTTACACAAAAAGGCTTAGCCCCGATGCTACCTACCAATGGGCCCCCTGAGCCCCTGAGTAAAAATACAAACTCTTTGGGGCGCCTGTATGGCACAGTCAGTTAAGCGTCCGACTTCAGCCAGGTCACGATCTCGCGGTCAGTGAGTTCGTCGAGCCCCGCGTCGGGCTCTGGGCTGATGGCTCGGAGCCTGGAGCCTGTTTCGGATTCTGTGTCTCCCTCTCTCTCTGCCCCTCCCCCGTTCATGCTCTGTCTCTCTCTGTCCCAAAAATAAATAAAACGTTGAAAAAAAAAATAAACTCTTTGATTTCCGAGATACCTTTCAAACCTATACAACTCATTATTTTATTGAAAAAGGCATCTGTGCTTTACCCATGTTAGAAGAATTTGGATTCATAGGCTATAAACATAAAAGTAGAATACATTTGTATACGGAGGCTTTTCAAAAGATTTACAGGTCTTTATTTTGGAGACCAAAGTCTTCCTTTTATCTAGGTTTTTATCTTAATACCAATTAGTTAACATACAATGTTATATTAGTTTCAGGTGTACAAAATAATTATTCAACACTTCCATACATCACCCCGGGCTCGTCGTGACAAGTGTACCCCTTAATGCCCATCACCTATTTCACCCATCCCCCCACCCACCGCCCCTCTGGTAACTATCAGTTTCTTCTCTGTCATGAACGTCTGTTTCTAGCTTTCCTTCTCTCTCCCTCTCTCTCCTATTTTTTTCCCTTCGCTTGTATGTTTTGTTTCTTAAATTCCGTATATGAGTAAAGTCGTGTGGTAATTGTCTTTCTCCGACTGACTTATTTCGCTTAGCATTATACTCTCTAGCTCCATCCACATCACTGCAAATGGCAGGATTTCATTCCTTTTTATGGCTGAATAATATTCCATTGTAAATATATATACCACGAATTCTTTATCCATTCATCAATCTATGGGCGCTGGGACAGTTTCCATACCATGGCTGTTGTAAATGATGCTGTTAGAAACAGGGGTGCGTGTATCCCTTTGAATGTATGTTTTTGTATCCGTTAGGTAAAAACCCAGTAGTTCAATTGCTGGATCAAAGGCAGTCCTATCTGCAACTTTTTGAGGAACCTACCAACTGTTTTCCTCAGTGGCTGCACCAGTTTGCATTCCCACCGACAGTGTAGGCGGGTTCCTTTTTCTCCACATCCTTGCCAACACCTGTTGTTTCTTGTATTGTTGATTTGAGCCATTCTGACAGGTGTGAGGTGATATCTCGTTGTAGTGTTGATGGGTATTTCCCTGAGGATCAGTGATGTTGAGCATCTTTTCATGTATCTGTTGGCCATCTGGATGTCTTCTTGGGAGAAACGTCTGTTTGTATCTTCTGCCCGTTTTTTAAATGGGGTTATTTGTTTTTCAGGTGTTGAGTTTTATACGTTCTTTATATATTTTGGATACTAGTCCTTTACTGGATATGTCATTTGCAAATATCTCCCCCCATTCCATAGGCTGCATTTTAGTTTTGTTGATTATTTCCATTGTTGTTCAAAAGATCTTGGTCCCAATAGTTTATTTTTCCTTTTGTTTCCCTTGCCTCAGGAGAACATTATCTAGAAAAAAGTTGCTATGACTCATGTCAAAGAAGTTACTGCCTGTGTTCTTTCCTAGGATTTTTATGGTTTCAGGTCTCACATCTAGGTCTTTAATCCACTTTGAATTTATATTTTTGTATGGTGTAAGAAAGTGGTCCGGTTTCATTCTGTATGTTGCTGTCCAGTATTCCCAACACTATTTGTTGAAGATATTTTCTTCTTCCCATCAAATATTCATTCTTGCTTTGTTGCAAACTAATTGACCATATAATTGTGGCTTTATTTCTGGATTTTCTATTCTGTTCTACCGATCTATGTGTCTGTTTTTGTGCCAGTGCCCTACTGTATTGATCACTATAGCTTTGTAATATATCTTGAAGTCGGGAATTATGATGCCTACAGCTTTGCTTTGCTTCTCCACGATCGCTCTGGCTTTTTGGAGTCTTTTGTTGTTCCATACAAATTTTGGGATCGTTTGTTCTAGCTTTGTGAAAAATGTTGGTATTTTGAGAAGGATTGCATTAAATGTGTAGATTTCTTTGGGTAGTATAGACATTTTAACAATATTTGTTCTTCCTATCCATGAGATGGAATTTCTTTTCATTTCTTTGTGTCTCCTTGAATTTCTTTCATCAGTGGTTTATAGTTGTCAGAGTACCATTCTTTCACCTCTTTGGTTCGGTTTATTCCTAGATATCTTATTATTGTGTGGCATTGGTAAATGGGATTGTTTCCTTCATTTCTCTTTCTCTTGCTTCATTATTGGTATATATAAATGCAACAGATTTCCGTATATTGATTTTGTACCCTATGACTCTACTAAATGTATTCAGTGGAGCCTTTAAGGTTTTCTGTATATAGTATCATTTCATCTGCAAAGTGAACGTTTTACTTCTTTACTTCTTCCTTATATATTTGTATCCTTTTTATTCCTTTTGTTGCCTGATTTCTGTGGCAAGGACTTACAGGACTATGTTGAATAAAGTTGGTTAGAGTGGACAACCTTGCCTTGTTCCTGGTGTCAGGGGAAAAGCTTTCAGTTTTTACCCAGTGAGGATGATGTTAACTGCAGGTTTTTCATAAATGGCCTTTACTATGTTGCGGTACGTTCCCTCTAACTCTATTTTGTTGAGGTCTTCTATCATGAATGGTTGTTGTGCCTTGTTAGATGCTTTTTTTCTGCATCTAGAAATGATCATATGGTTCTTATCCTTTCTCTTATTGATGTTATGTGCCATGTTGATTGATTTGTGAATATTGACCCACCATTGCAACCCAGGAATAAATCCCACTTGATCCTGGTGATTTTTTTTTAAATGTAATGTTGAATTCAGTTTGCTAGTATTTTATTGAGAATTTTTGCCTTTGTGTTCACCAGGGATATTGGTCTATAGTTCTCCTTTTTAATGGTGTTGATATCTGGTTTTGCTATCGAGGTGAAGCCAGCCTCATGGAATGAATTTAGAAGTTTTCCTTCCTTTTCTATATTTTGGAATAGTTTAAGAAGAATAGGTATAAACTCTTCTTTAAATGTTTGGTAGAATTTGCCCATGAAGCCATCTGGTCCTGGACTTTTGTTGGGAGTTTTTCCATTACAGATTCAATTTCTTCGCTGGTTGTCAGTCTGTTCAAGTTTTCTGTTTGCTCCTGTTGCAATTTGGGTAGTTTAGATGTTTCTAGGAATTTACCCATTTCTTCTAGTTTGTCCAATTTGTTGGCATATAGTTTTTCATAGTATTCTCCTATAGTTGTTTGTACTCCTGTGGTGTTGGTTTTTATGTCTCCTCTCTCATTTGTGATTTTACTTATTTGAGTCCTTTCCATTTTTTTTCTTTATAAATCTGGCTAGAGGTTTATCAATTATATTGATTTTTTTTTTAAAGAACCAGTCCCTGGTTTCATTGGTCTGTTCTATTGGGTACTGCTCTAATCTTTATTATCTCCTTCCTTCTGCTGGTTTTAGGTTTTGTTTGTTGTTCTAGTCCTAGCTCCTTTAGTTGTAAGTTAAGGTTGTATATTTCAGATTTTTCTTGCTTCTTGATCTAGGCCTGTATTGCTATGTAATCTTTCCTCTTGAATCACATTTACTGCATCCCAGAAGTTTCGGACTGTTGTGTTTTCATTTTCATTTGTTTCCATGTGCTTTTTAATTTTTTCTTTGATTTCCATCGTTTAGTAGCATGTTATTTAACCTCCACATATTTGCAGTCTTTCCAGATTTTTTCTTGTGTTTGACTTCTAATTTCACAGTGCGGGGGACAGAAAAGACACATGGAATGATTTCAGTCTTGATTTTATCGAGGTTTGTTTTGTGGGCTAACATGTGATCTATTCGGGATGATGTTCTATGTGGACTTGAAAAGAATGTGTATTCTGCTGTTTTAGGATGGGATGTTCTGAATATATCTGTTAAATCCATCTGTTCTCGTGTGTCATTCAAAGCCATTGGTTTTTTGTTGTTGTTGTTTATTTTCAGTTTAGATGATGTAAGTGGAGTCTTAAGGTCCCCTACTATTACTGTATTATTATCAATTAGTTTCTTTATATTTCTTATTAACTTTTTAATGTATCCAGTCGTCCTATGTTGGGTGCATAAATATTTACAATTGTTATATCTTCTTGTTGGATTGTCCCTTTATTATTATATAGTGTCCTTCTGTGCTGTTTGTTACAGACTTTGTTTTCAAGTCTATTTTGTCCAAGGTAGGTATTGCTACTCTGGGTTTCTTTTGACATTCATTTGCATGATAGATGGTTTTCCACCTCCTCACTTGCAATCTGCAGGTGACTTTAGGTCTAAAATGGTCTCTTGTATGTGGCATATAGATGGGTCTTGTTTTTTAATCCATTCTGTCACCCTATGTCTTTTGATTGGGGCAGTTAGTCTATTTCCATCCAAAATAATTGCATATGTATAGATGTGTATTTGTTGCCATTTTACTATTTGTTTTGGTGTTGTTTCTGAAGATCTTCTCTGGTCCTTTCTTGTCTTTCCCTCTTTTGTGTCTTGCTGATTTTCATTAGTCATACATGTCTTCTCCTTATTCCTGGCATGTTTATTAGTGGTTATTCATACATGGTTACCATTAGGTTTGTATATAACATCTTCTGCATTTAGCAGTCTATATTAAGTTGATGGTCATTTAAGTTTGAATCCATTTTTTTCTTCTCTTCCTCCCATTTTATATGTATGTTGTTATATTTTATATCTTCTTTTTGTGAGTTCCTTGACTGATTTTTTACGGAGAACTTCATTTTTACTGTTTTTGTGTCTCCTACCTCCCTACTGTCACTTTTTGTCTCTCTTTTCCCCACAAAGAGTTATTTTTAACATTTCTTGCAGGGCTGGTTTAGTGGTCATCAACTCCTTTAGTTTTTGTTTGTCTGGCAAACTCTTTATCTTGGAGGCTAACATCTTACTCAAATATGTTCTTACTGTCAGATAATTACATACGGAGAGACAACTGAAGAAAGCTATTAATATGGCGCCTGTAGCCTTCCCCATTGGACTTTGTGGTCATGTGATAATGAGTTTTACGCAGAAATCTACACAATAAGACTGGTGGGAATGCCCAGTGCTCACCCAAACTACAGCTGTTGATTAGCTTTCTCTGTAATTTTTCCGTGGCTGAAGTCATCCTGTCCTGCCATAAGTTAAATATCATTCACATATTCTTCTGTACTTGAACTTCTATGTTCTAAAGTTTTGCAAGTCACAACTTCCCTGAAACAATAAAATCCAGCGGCAAATCCTAAGCCCATCGCCCGGTGGGCTATGTCAGTATCACCTGGATGGCCTTAAAAATATCTGAACTCTTGTTCTGAGCTAGGATGTCTTAATTTAGTAATTCCAGGATTGGGCCAAGGATTCTGTGTTGTTAACAAGCTTTTGAGATCTATTGGCTGTCAAATTGCTTCATGTGAGGAGATGAAAGAATGAACTGAGTTTTATTCCAAGTGACAAAACTGTTATCTTTGACTTTGTGCCCAACCCCTGACAAGGGATTGCTAAGGAGACCTGGGAAATTAACCACGGCAAAGCAGAAGGTGACACGAACGTGGGGTGGTTATTAAAACTCTTTGCTGTGTCACCTCAAGGAATCACTTAACTTTTCTGAGTATCAATATCTTGCCTTCTAAAAATAAAATTTTAGACAAGACAGTGATCTTTGATCGGGTGACCAGGACCTTCCTCCAGGGTCACTGCAGTGGTGAGTCTGAGCAGGGGTTGGACAGACCAGGCCACACAAGGGCCCCTGTAGTTGAGTACTCCTTTTTTGACTTGTTTACAATGTTAAATGAGATTGTGTCTGGAGAACGGGCTCCAGTGATAAAAGACTGGACAAGATGTCTCCAAGGGCCATTCTGGTCCTGCTGTTCTGTACAAATAGCCATTAAAAGGAGAATTACACCAGAACAGGATCGCTTGAGAAGGGAGGCTGATAGCACAGTCAGACCCACAGTTACCGAGCAATGAGGAGCAACTCTGTCCGACAGACTTATGGCAAAGCATGGTCTCTCATTGATTTCTGCAGCTATTAGAAAAGAACTCCCTAAGCTAAGGAAACAAGCCCGGTAATCATGATTCGAACTCAGCAACTGTGACCCTTTACTTGTCATGCTGTGCCTCTGTCATGCTGTTATACAAGGCCTAGCACTAATCATACTTGCTACATAATAACCTCTCCTAGCACACCTTCAGTGTGCGGAGAAGGTAGCCCCTGGTATATTTGGGACAGTCCTACTCCTTCTTCAAGATGTCACTCACAAACCACCCCGACAGTGAAACCGCTTCTGATCCTGCACATCTCCACTCGGGGAAGAATTCATCATTCCCAAACCTGAGTTTTCTCAGCACCTAATGTGGATAGTAAATAAAAATGACAGCACTGAATAGAATTTCTTCTCTGGGCTCGGTGTTCTTTCTTATCTCAGGAATTGCCAATGTTTTCCCCAAGTAATAATAATCATTTCATTTTAATCTGTCTTTCCCCACCATCAGATTGAGCACTGCCTGGAGTTTAGCAATCTTTTTGGTTGACGAATGAATGAATGGATGGATGGATGGGTGCTTTCTTTATACCTTCTATGTTCTCATTCTCCCGATCTTCCTAAATTCTCTTGACTCCAGATCAAAGCTGCTGGCCCTGATTCGGTGACTCAGCTGGACTGTGACTGAATGAAAAGAAAGGGCACTGAGGTATATGGCCGACCAGTGGACTAACTCATCTGATATTTACTTCTCCCAAGACACACGTTAGCTTCCCTAATCTCCAAGTGGTGCTAAGTGTAGATTTGCTTCTTGAAGGTCGTAAACTTTGAGTGTGGAGAGGGAGATGGGGGGGCGGGGGGGAAGTACAGAGAAACCCTTTTAACCGGGCCCATCCTCATTGAGGGGTTTTGTGCGTTCGAGTTAAAATGATTTTAACTTGTGTGTTAATTCCTGTGTGACTCTGGACAAGTTCCTTTTTACATCTAAGGCTCAGTTTCTTACCTGGGAATGATGTGTCACACTAGCATCGATGTCTTGTATTTTCGTAACAATTTAAATTAGTCAATAGATATAAAAATTGTACTCAGTGTTGTATCAGGGATGGCAAAGGAAATGTTCTAAGTATAGAAATTGTTTAAATTTTTTTATTTAAAATTTTTTTTAACATTTATTTATTTTTGAGAGGCAGAGAGAGACAGAGCACGAGAGGGGTAGGGGCAGAGAGAGAAAGAGAGAGAGAGAGAGAGTGAGACAGAATCTGAAGCAGGCTCCAGGCTCTGAGCTGTCATCCCAGAGCCCGATGCGGGGCTGGAACCCATGAATCATGAGATCATGACCTGAGTTGAAGTCGGAGGCTCAACCAACCGAGCCAGATGCTCCAAGAAAATTTTTAATTAGATGTTAAAAATTACCCTTTGTTAATCCACTGAATTCTAAATATAGGCTTTTAGTGATAAAATCTCTTGTCGTTTCTGGGGTGGATCCTGATTTTCAAAACTAGTGTGTGATTTGTCCTGGATTTGACACGTATTGGTGAAGAATCCTAAAGGCAGTACCAGAAAACAAGAATGAGGACGATGCGGATCATTTGTGAAAATGGCTGCAATTATTTTGCTCCACAGATCGGAGCTCTTTTGTAATATAATTTCAGTCTCCCTCCCACCTGGGGGTGGATTTCTTGAATCTGGCCTGGGCTTGTGACTTACTTTGGCCAGTAGACTGCAGCGAACATGAGCGCCAGTTGCAAGCCTAGGCCTTCAAGTTTTCCACTCCCATGTTTGCTCTTTTGGAAGCCTGCCTGACCACCATGAGAAGAACATCACCTGCATACATGGTTGTTTCAAGCTACTGGGCTTGAGGGTGGTTTCTTACGTACCAATAGCTAACTGATACAAACGACACGGCTTTTGAGATCTGCCAGCCAGATATCGAATAAGGGTTTCTACACCACTTAAATGTAACCGATGGCGTATTGTGTGACACTGTCATATGCATATTGAACTGGATTTCCCCCAACTGTAGGATAGTCAGACTTTCCCTCTGAGTAGGAAAAGGCCCGTTGGAGTCAGAGAGATTTGGCTTGACTACATACCTCAAACTTTATTCCGACTTAAAACTGCAACCTCAAGCTGACTGTAAACGACCAGGAGATCCTTACAATTGTCACACACACATCACAGACACACAGATATCCCTTCACGTTTGGCTTTTCCATAAACACCTAGAGATCTTTCTTGCTACATCTGTAGGTTTGCGAGGTGAGAATTTTTAAGGATGAGGTGTAACAGCAGAACAACGGCTGGAGAGTAAGGAACTAAATAGGATTTAAGCTTTGCTGTCATTCCGTGAATCACGATTCTACCCTGTTCCCCGCTGACTGAATGCCATCAAGTTGAATCAGATAATGCCCACAAAACAGTTTATTCCCCAGAGATAGGCTCTCATTTTAAAAGATGTTTTATACAAGGAGGGTTATGTTCACATTCCCCCAAAGCCATTGCTTGCCTTCCTTCCTCCTCTCTTTTTTAAAGTTTCCTCTTCAGTGTAGATCGTCTGCTGTGGTTGTAAGTGAACAGCTTTGTTGGTCACCCATGCTCCTTCGTTTTGAATAAGGTTGCACTTCTGGTAATGCTTAATTTTCTTAATTAGTGCACAATCAGAAAGGTAGAACCTGAAAGTCATGGGCAATATCTTCCAGTCAGCAACTCTACGTGTGATCCGAGAAACATTGGGTGGGAGGAAGGTCAAAGGAAAAACAAAAAACAAAAAAACACACAACCCAAATGACCAAAAGAATTAGAGCAAGATATAAAAAAATCAAACCCACTTTCTGAAACAATGAAAATCCCAAAGGCTGTCAAACTTCTATCCAAGATAATCCTAAAAGTAGAAGTGAGAAGAATCTGGAGACGAGAGAAAGCTTAGTAACTTTCAAATAAATTTTATACTTGTTATTGAGGAAAACTATTTTCAAGGTTTTTTTGAGATTTGCTTTGAAAATCACTGCAAAAGTAATATAAGCATGAGGTACTAATTCCATCTATGCTAATGGAGTTAAATAAAAATGAAAAGTTTGCATCACTTCCCTCCTGACCTAGTTTACTCCCTATAACTCACCGTAACCATTTCAGGTGATCAACACCATAATTCAACAAGAGAATTATTTTCATGACCTTTTGAGTTGGTCTATTGGACCCCTGAATTGAATCTGTTGTATACCCTCCTCCCTCTCCTTCTTTGTTTTACTTGGTTTTGTTTTATTTTGCCAGAATTTTTTTTTCCCATGAAAACTATGGGAATTAAATTCCTGGGTCCGTTTCTGAGTAAGTCTTTACTTATCTTCACATTTTGCTTCGTTCAGTGCTTGCCAACAGGGCTTGTCCTTGAGGAATGTTCTCTCTGGGAATTCTGTCACTATGTTGTAGAACATCGGAAATAAAGAAGAATAAGTCGCCATTTTAAGTCACTCTCATGTAGGGGTACTTGTTCCAGAGCCAATTGTCCACATTTGCACTGGGAGCCCTCATTTCTTTCAGGAAGATTATTTTATTTCTTCACAGAGAATCACTTTCATTTCATTCTGGAGGTTGAATGAGCTCTATGGTGGCTCTTTATAAAGGATAGGAAGAGGAAACAATGTGATTGACATGTTTGTTCCAGAAATAGTTTCCAAATTGACCATTTTGGGTTTTTTCCATCTCATTTCCACTGTCTAAACCTCACTTCTCCAAGTCTGAATTTCTCTGTTCAGAGGAGAGCATTTCTCATCTTTTTCAGCCACTACCAAAGGGCACTAGTGGCTGTTTCTCTCGCTCAAGTTTATCCGTCAATCCATTTCCATCCACTTGTCATTGTCCAGAGATTTGTCTAAATTCTCAGAGCTCACAAGGACATGGCGTTTATCTTCTCTCAGCGTTGTTTTCACTCTTCCATCTTAAGAAGACATAGTCTTTGACTACAAATATATAATCATTGCTATTTATCACATCTCCATCATTGAAATTGCGTAGATATATCAAAAAGAATGCCTGATCGTAGCACATTTTAATGTCCTAACCAGGCAGTTACATCCAGAATAACAAATATATAGCTGTGGTATCTTTTCAAACCTTGAATTATGATTTGTTCTCTTGTCCACTGCATGACTGCATGAGCACACTGAAGAATTTAAAATTCCTATTACGGGTATCTTTTGTTATCCCCTGCTCTGGTTTTGTAGATATACTTTAGGAGGATTCATGATCCAATGCTTTTCTCAGGTATTTTTTTTTACACAATAATTTGAGTTTTGGTTGTTTTTTTTTTTTTTCTTTTTTACCCTGGCTCCTAGAAGATTATCCCCATGACCTTCCCCTGGTCACCAGTATAGTTGGATCAAGAATCTTTTGGATGACTAGAATAGTTAAGAGTTTCCTGGATGATAAGGTGTATTTATTTTTAGATCAGAGAAGTAGTTTAGGTTAGGGGTAGTAAGAAAAGTGGTGATAAGAGTAATGTCCATCCAATCACTGCTGACCCTACCATTAAAAATCCATCCCCTATGTTATCCCCAACCCTCTGTCTCAAATATCCAATTCACCAAATCAGACTAGTTTTCACTTTTGACAGATAAGGCTTTCAGGTGCCCATGTCAATATTTTTCCAACCTGAAAGACACTTCCTATCCCACCTTTGCCTGTGAAAATCCTCTGAGGCCAAAGCCTATGCCATTCTCCCAGCTGAATTTTCTTTCTCTTCTAATAGTCTATAATAACACACATCTATCATTTTTTATAGTTGCTGTTATTTGCAAATATTTTAGCATACTGCCTACGTATCAAAATGAGTGTGATAACTCCAGGATATAAAGTCTTTGCTGGTCTGTTTCCCTTGCTTTGGTTCTTGCTCATGGTATCTTTTTTCTTTGTTAGGTTGGTTGACTTCACAGTGAGATGCTCATCATATTAGTGAAACTGGTTTTAGGATTATCAGGTCACGGATAAAGGTGCGCTGTTCTACAGAGGAGATGCACTCCTTTTTCCCACGTGGCTGAAGGCACTATCTGTCCTAGACCACCGAAAATCAAATTCAAATCATGAAGTTCCTTCGACTACTCAGTCCATATGAACCTAGGCTACGAAAAGGCCCATGGTAATTGGATTCAATCTTATCCCAAGGATGTGGTGCTTTCGAGAACAAGGTATTTGTGGGTTTCTGTTCCCCACACCGTGTGAGTTCTGATCATTAATAAAAGACATTAACAGGATAAGGTGTCAAAAGTAAAGTTCAAGTGCCTAGGATCAGTGAATGCCCACAAGGAAAAGCTAAATTGTTTACCTTTGAGTCCCAATTTTCCTTTCAATTTTTCTAGGGACAATATCTTACTATTTCATTAGTTTTTAGATGCTATCAAATTTCAGAAATATTTTTATCTAGCATTTTATGTTTGTCTTCAGTTGGTCTGAAAAAACTTCTTGGGAAATCAGAAGTGCTCAAAGTACATTATCTACATGGCTCCAATTCTACCATATTATTCTATTCTATTCTATTCTATTCTATTCTATTCTATTCTATTCCATTCTACTTCTTATTATAGATTTGTGTCTGCCAACTAGCCCTCTAGATTTCAAGCTCCTTCAAACCAAAGACAAATTTCATTCATTTTTGTATCCTTTCCTGACTTCTTTATTTCATAGACACTAGAAAAAAATATATTGAAAATTGTCAATTTTTATGTTTTTCTATAATTTATCCATTTCATATAATTTCTATACATTCTTGCCATAAAGTTTTTCAGAATATTCTATTATTATTTGTTTATAAATGTAAGATCTGCAGTGATGTGCCTTTTTTGTTTGTTTTGATTTGGGGAAGATATTTGCAAGATATTGAGTCTTTTATTCCTCCTTGATTATTTTTTACCAAAGGCTGTCAATTTTAATAGTCTTTTCAAAGAATTGGCCTTTTGAGTTTGTCAATGACCTTTATTATGTGTTTTTTTCTGTTTCACAATGCTCTAAACTTCTCTTTATGATTTTATTCTTTTTTCTTTCCTGAAATTAAATGTATTCTTTTTCTAAATTCTTAGTATAAACGCTAAGAATATTGATTTATCTTTGAGTATTCCTCTTTTCTAATACATGCCTCTTAGGCTCTAAATTCCACTCTAAACATGACCTTAGTGGCATCTCATTTCCATTACGATAGCTTCTTTTTCCTATGGGTTATTTAGAAGTGTGTTTAAAATCCCCCAATACAAGATATAACCCAAGTTTCCATCAATGTTAGAATGGACAGATTGGGAATATTCATGGGGTGAAATGCTACTGACAAGGACGTTGAAGGGACTTCTGTTACACAGGACGACAGGGAATAATAACATCCATAATCTCAGAAAACAACAAAAAAACCCCAATAAGCCCTCTTACCTATGCACATGTGTTATGCATAGAGACACGTAGTTAAAACACAGCCATAACTAAAATATCGCAGGGGGTTAAAGGTCAGGATGGTGATCAGTGCGAGAGCTGGGAGCTGTGATTGGCAGGGTTGAAGAAGTGGCTTCCCGGGTACTGGTAACATGCTAATAATACGTTATGTGACTCTGGTGGTGGTTTGCACGGGTGTGGTCACTAGCATCATCTCACCATCCTGTACAGTTACCATTTGCGCAACTTAACGTTTGCAAGTGAAATGCTTGAAAGAGTGTTGAACATCTTCAAGTGATTACTACCAGCAAGATACTACCCTGGACATCGGTGGGTATAAATGGTGACTAAGGTATGGCTTCAGCCTTTACAACATAATAATTGAAATGGAAAAAAATGAAAAAATTCGACAACCATTTCTATGACGCCTATGTGGATAAGGAGAAGGAAGGAAAACTGCCTCAACATAATTTAAGGTGTGATGGGAATAACACCACTAGAGTTGGGTGTCCGGGGTTGGGAAGTTGAAGAAGTAGAAAAATAGAGTTAATCATAACAGGAGAGCATTCTTCTCGAAGCTAGAACAAGCAATCCTAACATTTGTATGGAACCACAAAAGGCCCCGAATAGCCAAAGTAATTTTGAAGAAGAAGACCAAAGCGCGAGGCATCACAATCCCCGACTTTAGCCTCTACTACAAAGCTGTAATCATCAAGACAGCATGGTATTGGCATAAAAACAGATACATAGACCAGTGGAATAGAATAGAGAACCCAGAATTAGACCCACAAATTATGGCCAACTAATCTGTGACAAAGCAGGAAAGAATATCAATGGAAAAAAGACAGTCTCTTTAACAAATGGTGCTGGGAGACTGGACAGCAACATGCAGAAGGATGAAACTAGACCACTTTCTCACACCATTCACAAAAATAAACTCAAAATGGATAAAGGACCTGAATGTGAGGAAACCATCAAAACCCTAGAGGAGAAAGCAGGAAAAGACCTCTCTGACCTCAGCCGCAGCAATTTCTTACTTGACACATCCCCAAAGGCAAGGGAATTAAAAGCAAAAATGAACTATTGGGACCTCATGAAGATTAAAAGCTTCTGCACTGCCAAGGAAACAATCAACAAAATGAAAAGGCAACCAACGGAATGGGAAAAGATATTTGCAAATGACATATCGGACAAAGGGCTAGTATCCAAAATCTATAAAGAGCTCACCAAACTCCACACCTGAAAAACAAATAACCCAGTGAAGAAATGGGCAGAAAACATGAATAGACACTTCTCTAAAGAAGACATCCGGATAGCCAACAGGCACATGAAAAGATGCTCAACGTCGCTCCTCATCAGGGAAATACAAATCAAAACCACACTCAGATATCACCTCATGCCAGTCAGAGTGGCTAAAATGAACAAATCAGGAGACTCTAGATGCTGGTGAGGATGTGGAGAAACGGGAACCCTCTTGCACTGTTGGTTGGAATGCAAACTGGTGCGGCCACTCTGGAAAACAGTGTGGAGGTTCCTCAAAAAATTAAAAATAGATCTACCCTATGACCCAGCAATAGCACTGCTAGGAATGTACCCAAGGGATAGAGGAGTGCTGATGCACGGGGGCACTTGTACCCCAATGTTTATAGCAGCACTTTCAACAATAGCCAAATTATGGAGAGAGCCTAAATGTCCATCAACTGACGAATGGGTAAAGAAGTTGTGGTTTATATATACAATGGAATACTACTTGGCAATGAGAAAGAATGAAATCTGGCCATTTGCAGCAATGTGGATAGAACTGGAGAGTGTGATGCTAAGTGAAATAAGTCAGGCAGAGAAAGACAGATACCATATGTTTTCACTTATATGTGGATCCTGAGAAACTTAACAGAAGACCATGGGGGAGGGGAAGGGGAAAAAATGGTTAGAGAAGGAGGGAGCCAAAGCATAAGAGACTCTTAAAAACTGAGAACACACTGAGGGTTAAGGGGGGGTGGGAGGGAGGGGAGAGTGGGTGATGGGTATTGAGGAGGGGACCTGTTGGGAGGAGCCCTGGGTGTTGTATGGAAACCAATGTGACAATGAATTTCATATTTTAAAAAAAAAAACACCTATATTTTCAAATGCAGGACTTTAATCATAAAAAAGTATCATGAGAAAAATACACTAATAACAAAGAGCTATAGAAAGAATCATTATGATTTACAAAGCCAGTCTTAAATATATGACTAATCTTTACTGACATACATAAATACCACCATTATAAAGCAGGTGACTGCATCAAAGTCAGTTTTAACAGACTGATTTACTTTGTTTTTCAAAAGCGTCGTAAAAAGCAATCCCTAATAAATGTTAATTTTCCAAACAAACAAAACAATCGTAACAGGAGACGTGTCCTGAACCATTGCAACGTGCCAGGCGTTCATTCACTTAACCTGTACAGCAACCTCGAACGGGTACCACCATCGTCCTCTCACAGGGGAGCCAGGAATCAAACCCAGGCTGTAAAGTTTAGCTTTAAAGACCATCCTCTTACTGTCTTATGAGGGGACGAGTCAACAAGGCAGAAGAGTGAGCAGAGCGTTGCACGGGAAAGCAAATACAAGGCCTAGTTCAGGGAGACAGAACATCGCAGCTTATTATTTCGTACTTATAAGGAAAACGCAATTCTCTGAGCTCCTCTCTCCTGCCCGTTCTGTTCCATACAAGGAAGCTTGATTAAAGACAAGCTACTTCAGACGCTTGCGGCAAATAAAAGGGGGAAATGAAAGGTTCATCTCTACGTTTTTGAATTTTACTGGCTTAGGCTTAGAGAGCTGATATCCCACCAAATAAAGTGGTTCCTTGAGCTAGTTTTCTTTTTTTCCTTGGGGTTTGTGTTAGTTTGTTTGTTTTGCAGAATGCACCTGAAAACGGAACGTGTGAGCAGAAGACAGAGAGAAGAGCCAAGCCGTGTGGGCATTCCTTCTTTCACGACCCACGTCTTTTGCAGAAGGAAAGAAAAATAGAGACTGGTTTTCTGGGTCTGACTTTTCCCAAAGCCCTTGAGTTGGACCCCTTCGTTCACGGCGCTGAATCTATCTTTGGCTAGTAGATGTTTTTAAGATTTAAAAGAACAAAGCAAAGCAAATTAAAATAAAACCTTCCTGAGGCACACACGTAGGTTGTGTCTTCTGTGCAGGCCCCATCACCCCAGTGTTTTACGCTCCATTTACATCATATCTGCCGGCCCCACTGAGCATTTGAGTCTCCCATTTTTGCGTGAAGAGTACCATGATTGCACCTAAACTTTGCGCGCGATGGAATTCTTGCTCTCTGTTCTCTTAAGTAAGATACGTGTGTTCCTTAATCTGTTTTGCCATCTGTAGAATGGAATAATACGCCTCTTTTGAGTTTTTGCGTATAAAGTTCTTAGTACAGCGAGTGTCATGAAATGAGCTCCCAACAAGGGTCACTACACATTGCTTTAGTTACTGCTATAATTAGAGATAGTCTGGGGCCCAGTGTATCAAAATGTTTTCCGTTTTCCCCTCTCAAGAAGACACAATTCCCAGGGCCTTTCCACACTGTCTTCTTACACCTATATTTATTAGGGCTCAAGTATCCAAGCAAAGTTCACTTTCCCTAACATTTGAGGTCTGGCCCTTGAGAGTTTTCAGTGTGCTGAATTTGCTGCTGGCATAAATTCACTCTTGGTAACTGGGGAAACATCGAGGCTGTGCGTTGGACCAATCACTCTCATTTTCCCATGTAGTCTTCTGACAACAAGTTATTATTATTGTTATTATTAGCCTACCCAAAGCAATGACTGGTGTTTCAAAGTCCCACCTGTAAAATAAAATTAATCCTGTAGTTAAAATATAATTACGTGGTTTCTAGTTTACCAGAATATTGCCTGGCTTTTATTTCGGCAATTTAGACAGCATACTCGTGTAAACCAACTCTGATTTTCTTCGTGTTTCAGAGAGATGCACAATCCAATGGTAACGCCTGTATTGAAATGCACTAGAGAACTCTGAGGTCTTAAAGTTATGAGGTTCTCAGCTGAAGATTTCTCTAGGCGAAAAAAGAAAAAAAGGACAGAGGTCTTGAAGTCTTTCAGCGCTTGTATCAATAACTTCAGCTTTAATACTTTACTAAACACATAATAATTAGCCTCATAATCAGGTCATTAGATTTATAGTATGTAATGTTGCTTTTGTGGTGATGATTTTCAAAGGAAGTTCTAACTTGTTTCATTGTGTGTAAAATCCAATGCTATGTGAAAAAAAACCTTTCATTTAATTCAACAGAGGATAAAGCATGGTGAATTAGCTTGTCATTGAATCTTTGTCCAGTTAGGCTAGATTGTTTGCTAAATAAAGTAAAAATAACCGATTCTTCCCTAGAAATGACAAAATATTTCATAATTTTGCCAGATCCTAGTGGCCAAGACAGAAACAACCTGAGGACCCATCAATGGATGAATGGTTAAAGAAGATGTAATATGTATAATGGAATAAAGGGAATATAATTCAGCTTAAAAAGACGTCATATATATATGTGTGTGTTAACATTTTATATATATATATATATATATAATGGAATATATATATATATATAATGGAATATATATATATATAGTGGAATATATATATAGTGGAATATATATGTATAGTGGAATATATATATATTATATATATATAGTGGAATAATAATTCAGCTTAAAAAAAGATACAAATCTTGCCATTTGCAACAACATGGAGAAAACTAAAAGGCATTATTATGCTAAGTGAAATAAGGCAGGCAGAGACAAAGACTACATCCTATCACTTATAGATGAAATCTAAAAAAACCAAGCAAAACAAAATCTAGATCATAGAGTAAAATGGTGCTGCCTTGCCAGGGGTTGGGAGATGGGAGCAATAAGGAGAAGTTGGTAAAGGGTACAGAGTTCCAGTTATAAAATAAATAAAGTTTGGGAGCATAATGGATTACATGGTGACTGTAGTTGATAATATTATATTGAATAATTGAATCTTGCCGAAACAGTAGAACGGAAGTGATCTCACCCAAACGAAAACAACATCATCAACGACAAAGGACAGGTAAATAGGTGAAGGGATAGATGTGTTAATTAATTTGATTGTGGGAATCCATTTACATGTATAAATATATCAAATCACCACATTGTATACTTTAGATATATTACAATTTTATTTTTCAATTATATCTCAAATGAAAAATGTATATTTAATATACAGATTGTGTAGAATATACATTCTTTGATATATAATATATATTCTTTAATATTTTATTTTTTCTTTATAATTCATCATTTATTTTATACATTGTTTTATATTTTATATTTTAAGGATACATATTATATATAAAAAGATAGGCATTCTTTTATGTTTTATGGAATACATGATTGAAACCACGAATTGCTGGGTTTTTCCCTATGGGTATCTTTTTGGGTACTGGTCCAATCTCTTGTTTTAAGTTTTTTCAGATTTCTGTTTCTTACTGATTAACTTTGTAGTTTGTGTCTTTCTAGAAGTTTATACATTGTATCCACGCTAATATGTTGGCATGCAATTGTTCATAGTTTTCTCTCATGATCCTTTTCATTTCTATATGGACACTGTTAATGTTCCTTCTCTAATTCTTGATTTCGGTAATCTGAATCTTCTCTTTTTCTTCTTGACCAGTAGCTGTGTTTTGTCAGTTTTGTTGACTCTTTCAAAGAATTAGGTTCTGGTTTTTCATTTTGTTATTCTCTATCTCATTAATTTCTATCCAACTCTTTCTCATTTCCTTTCTTCTGATTTTGTTAAGTGTCTCTTGATCTGTTTTTCCAGTAGATTAGGGTGAAAAATTAGCTTATTGACCTGCGATTTTTCTCTTTAATATGGGTCTTTGGAGCTATAAATTTTCCTCTAATCATTGCTGCATCCCGTAAGTTTTGCTATGCTACGTCTTTAATTGTCATTCATCTCCAAGTAATTTTCTAGTTCCCCTTCTGATTCTTGAGGCTTTGGTTATTTAGAGTATATTATTTTATTTCCAGTTTCTAACTTGTTTTTGTTATTGATGTCTCATTTGATGCCATTATGGTGGAAGAAGATACATTGCATGTTTTCAAACTTTTTAAATTTATTAAAGTTTCTTTTGTAAAATATGGTATATTCTGGAGAATGTTCAATGGTCACTTGAGAAGGATGTGTATTCTGCTGTTGGTGGGTAGGGTGCTAAAGCTGTCTTTTAGGTCGGGGTGATTTGTAGTGTTGTTCAAGTCTTCTACTTCCTTGTGGATTTTCTGCCTGGTTGTTCTATTCATCATTGAGACTGGAGTATTGAAGTTTCCAACTATTACTTTTGCATTGCCTGTGTTCACATCAGTTCTGTCAGTTTTTGCCTCGTGTATTTTGGGGACTCTATTAGGTGCATATATGTTTATAATTGTCATATCTTCCTGAGGACTGACACTTTGATCAGTATAAAATATTCCTTTTTTTTTTTTTTTTACCTAGCAACATTTTAATTTTATTTTAAAGTCCATTTTGTCAGACATTACTATAACATCTCCATCTTTCTTATGGCTTCTATTTGCATTATGTGTGTCTTTCCATTCATTTACATTCAACCTGTTTGTATTTTTGAATATCAAGCGTGTATCCCATAGTCATCAAATAATTGGATCTTCTTTTAGAATCCATTCTGACAATCCCCGCCTTTGGGTTGGATTGTTTAATTGGGTCATATTTAATGTTATTAGTGATATGATTGGATTTAAATCCGTCTTTTCACTTTTTGTTTTCTTTATGTTTCTTAACTTTTGTTTCTTTTTTCTTCTTTTATTGCTTCTTTTGCATTAAGCAAATCAATTCTAACATAGCATTTTAATTCCTTTAATACCTTTTTTCACTATAATTTGCAGTTATTTGGAAACATTTCCTCTAGGACTTATCCTGGTAACTTGAGAAAATTTTCAGTATTTTTTCCATGATTCCTAACTGCATCTCTGTGCTAACTTTCTTCTTCTTACGTTGGTGTTGATGCCGAAAGACAATGGAACGTGGGTGCTTGCCAAGGCATCGCCGTTCGTGTGTGCGCCCATGTACCCAAGTGCTTGTAAGCAAACAGGCTAACATGGTTGAACCAGGTTGGCAGGAAGCAGCCTGGGAACGGCACAGTATGAGCAAACTATCATTGCTTTCCCTTGCTCTCCCTGCAAAGCATGGGCAAATTAATGAAAGGCTTTATCTTTATCATAAAACAACAGTCTCCATAGCGCGGAGAACGCAAACAGTAACATAACAGAAGCATGCCGCAAAGATTAGTGGCAGAGAAAGGGAATGAATAATGTAACAAGATCTTAAACTAGATTATCACACCAAGGTAGCTTGTCAGAGCCCTGGGTAGCTTATTTGACAATTTATCTTCCTCAGCAGTAGCTGAGTATGTGTTGGCCAGCCTCATTAGAACACTCTTATGCAGCTCCTGTCCAGCATTCTTATGGATTAAATTCATGCCAAAGACGAGATGGTGATGTGTCAGTGCTTGAAGCCACAAATCACATGGTGCCCCGTACCCCTATCCACATAAGCCAAGAGATATTGACTTGGGGTCATCACAAATGAATAAAGGAAGAAAATAAAGCAAAGCAAAACAATCTTTTCGTGACAAGCCTTTCTTTCCCCCAGAGAAGCATCTTAAGCATTCATAGAAATTTCCACTAAATATTCCAACGGCAGAAAACTGTTTTGGAGTAATTAAGACAGCATCTGTCTAGGCCCATGCAAAATTAGTTGAAACAAATAAACAAAACTGTGCAGTTAGACTCGCCCACGATATTAGTTGGGTCTAAAACTTAGGGTGTCGTTACCGTGTCATGCAAATGTTTTCTGAAATATTTATATTCCCCGTAATATTTTGTCAGAACAAATATCACCTCGTTATGCCAAAAGCCCTCTGCTAAGCATGTGAAGTACTACACAGGAAAAGGAGTGCAAGGTCATAAAATGTACAGAGACAAGCATGGTCTGAATAGAATTCAGTCCAAGGTCAAGAGGCCCATATTGTATTTGCTTGGCTCTTTCCAAATCAGAAAATCTAAGTCAGATTCGCAAAGCACAAACTCACTCCAGGGGAGCATGGCCGAATCATCCAGTTCCATCCTGGTAAGATTTGTGTGATTCCGGGAGTAGACAGACACAGGTGACCAGAAGACAGAGCCACAGAACAGTGGTTCATCCAGGATGTGATGATGCAAGTTCTTCACTGAACTGTGTGTAGGGGCCAAGAGTGCCCCTGATTTGTTCGTTTGTTGAAAACCAACTCTCCAGGGGCGCCTGGGTGGCTCAGTCGGTTAAGCGGTCGACTTCGGCTCAGGTCATGATGTCGAGGTCCATGAGTTCGAGCCCCGCGTCGGGCTCTGTGCTGACAGCTCAGAGCCTGGAGCCTGTTTCGGATTCTGTGTCTCCCTCTCTCTGACCCTCCCCTGTTCATGCTCTGTCTCTCTCTGTCTCAAAAATAAATAAACGTTAAAAAAAATTAAAAACAAAAAAGAAAACCAACTCTCCAGAGTCTAAAAAAATAACAGGTCTACCTGTTCCCCAGGTAGGCCTTATGCTTATTGTCCAAGGTGAATCATAAAGGCAGATTTAGTATGATCAGCTAAAAGAGACTGCAGAAGTACAAATATCTCTTAACAGTCAGGTGGCCCATCTCTCTTCTGTGGGTCAGTGACTGACTTGAGTTTTCTGGAATCTAGATCTCTCACCATCCTTATTCTGTTAACACCATTCTCTGTAATATTTCTGAGGAATTACTTAAAATTGAAATTTCTCTGAAGTTATATGCTGATAACTATCAGCCTTTGCCAAGAAACTTCTTGTAATGACCATCTTTGAGACGGACTCAAGTGAATTTCACCTCAGAAATGTCACCAAGTTAGTGCTATCTTAATTTACTGAATTTCTTTTTGAAAGTCAGCCTCAACTGTCAAGGACTGGAGTCCTGAATTTAATATCTTTCTTAAGCAGTATAACAATTAGGGGCCAACCAGAGAAGTAGAACTATTAAGATCTACACCTGTGTTTCTATCAATGTCTATATTCCCTATCTTATCTCCCAGATAAGGGATTTGCTATAGGGATTTGACCTTACACAATTGGCGTCTGCCCTGGCAGACAATAGAGCAAGGCAGATGATACCAAGTGTTAAATACTCAGGAATTCTGTGAAACCATTGTTAGCTGGATACCGGCACGCCACTGGGAATATGGACACGAAGTGAGTGAGAGAACAAACCGGAAGCAGCAAGGATGTGCTGACCTCCATGAAGACGAGCTGGGGCCCGTGTCAGTCTTTGCCTTGGAGCATCCAACTTTGATGAGGCAGGTGGCCTGCATTATGGAATTAAGCACACGCCTGGCACAGGAGTGGAGGTGCCAAAGGAGGAAAAAGAATGGTCGCTGGAAGAGAAGGGGACCCCACTGTTGAGCCTCCCTCCACCAGTAAAGGTGAGCCACCAGAGGTGCCCTAAGTGCACAGATAGCAAAAGCGCCAGGCCACACGCGGACCTGCCAAGTGTAAACGTGGCTGCTGTTTCACAGCTACCTGCCAAATCTTGAATTTCTCTTGTGGTCAATTCTCACCCACAACCATGCCGACGGAGGAATTCTGGAAGACGTCATTCTGAATTAGCTACACTGACACGGTAGGAAGTCACCGCGGTGGGAAGCAAGCAAGTTGAGCTCAAAGACTCCACTAGGGACTTGTCCGAGTTAGGTGCCACAATTTTGTTTTTTTAGAAATGGATGGAACACATATTTATCCTCCTGTCAAAGTCCGGAATTTAGTTATCCTACCTCGAATGGATGGAGTGGCTTCCATCACAAGTAACAAAGAGCTTCGCGCTGGGAGCAGCTTAAACTAGCATTTAAGCTTTTGGAAGTTCAACCTCTCTTTTCAATCAAGGATCTTATAATTTCTAGGTTTGGGTAATCTCTCCTTAGAAAACACCTAGAATTTTAAACAAACAGACAAAAAATCTTTGTATACTGAACAGTCATTGTCTTGATTCTAACAATGCCTAAAAAATCAGTAAGTACCTATCTATCCACTAGCAAGAACATGACAAGATAAAGTATCCATAATATACGATTTTTATAGAAAGTAGACTAGGCAAAATATAGAGAGAAAGTATTTAAAGAAAAATTTTATGAAAGGGTCGAAAATGATACCACTTGTGTTAAAAGAACAGTAACGTATACGTAGGAAAAATAGACTAGTTCAGTATTAACATACCTTTCTTGAGCAGGTTAATTTTTCCTCTTTCAACTTTTCTGTAGTTTTCTGTTAGCAAACTCCCTCTCATTTCCTGCCTTTCTTAATGGCCCCAAACAGTTTTCTAAATTAACACAAATAACAATGGATGCATCTGAGATTAAGTCAGGGGCTAGTTCTTAATGCCTACTAGAGATTACAGAATTTGATGTATAGCTTAAAAACAATCAACTATACTGGTCTACCAAGAGCGGTGCACCTTACTGGCAAAGATTGGACATTTAAGTCAGATTTCTAGAATTTCGCACCCCTAACTTTTCCTTCCCAGATGCTGGACAAATTATTCAACTTTCTCATCTGTTAAAATGGTAGCAATGACAGAAACCGCCAAGGTTTCTGTGTGGGTTCAATGAGTACCTATGTGTGAAGCATTTAAATGAAGGCCTGATATACAGTAAGTACCACACAAGTGCTATTCTTTAGTGCTGTCATTATTACATGGGATAAAAAGATATGAGTTCATGGTTTTTCTTTATTTCATTTGGATTAATGAGACTGTTCGGAAGAATTTTACGCATAGGTTAGATATTATTTGGCCAGTTGCAACAGTTCCTTTCAAAAAGTATACAAAAAGATGTATTTACATTAACCTAACGATCTTAACTCATAAAAATCACACGGGGTTACAAGCAAAGGAGAACGCGACGATTTCAGAATTACGTTATGGTCGTATCTTGTCCGAACCAAACTTTGCCAACAAATCACAGGATGAATTCTCTTTCTCACTCCCTTTGTCCTGTTGATGTGCTTTGTAATAAAGAGCAATTCCACACATGTTTACTAATTTTCTCTGGGTCCAAAAAAGGAGAAGGAGAAATCCAAGATGGCATTGGTTTAATGGCTTACTCTTAGCCTCAATCGCCCCATGGAGACTTCGGGAACACACTGTGTGTGGTTACAGTCTCAAATGTTCTCATTTGATGGTTGACATGTCCATACTTAATTAGAACTAATAAACAATGAGACCTGCTCAGTGAAAGTGAACATAAGCCATAAGGCAGATCAGGGGAAAAAAAAATCCAAAATAGGTGAGATAGCAAGCATACGCTTCCACCACTGGATGTTCTTGAACATCCCTCGTTTGTGGATTTACCTTCAAATATCTGCAAAGGTTCCTCCACGAGCTCACAGCTCACTTTCAGATGAATCTAGGAAAGGGCAATAAACAGTTATCTACCAGTTTATTTTGTAAGAATGCTAGGCCTATAAAGCAAAGCAGCGAACATTAATAATAAAAGAAAAACTCAGGGCAGGATCTGTTTTGTTCACTATTATTTTTCTGCCATGATTTTTGGAAGCTTTCTTCAGCAGCCTCAGGTTTACAAAACCCCAAGGGAATGAAACTTTGTTGGTTTTTTTTTTTTTGAAGAAAAAATTCGGAAGAGTATTAAAAGTTTGAACGCAATGATATAGAAGCATAAGTTTTATTACAGGCTTCATCATTTATTAGCAATTATGAAATTGCTTGAGATTTGCTGAACTTCAATTTATTCATGTGTACCTTGAGGGAAATAGTGCCTGTCCCATGGAGTTGTTAAGAAAATAAAGTCCACTTATCTTTGTAAACACCTAGCATATTCGGTGGTTACCCAGTTCCCTTCACTGAGCTTAGATAAAGATACTAGATACTAGATATTAGTATCATTGGAGCATCATCTCTTTCTTTAGTCCTCTATGATGAGTCATTTTAGAACATTTTAAAGCATTTGCCTATCTTTTTTGTCCATCTGTCCTCTTTGTTTTCTTTTTCTTTTTTTTTGGCCTAAATACTGGGTGTTAGATCTCATGCATAGATCCTCTAATTTTCTTTTATTTTCTGACTTCGTATTTTCATATAGTTTTTGACATTTCTTTGAGTTCATCTTTTAACTCGTGCTGATGATGTGGAATTTTGCTGTTGTGTACGTTTTTCGTTCCCATGAGCTCTTTTTTGCACTTTGTTCTCTTCACTTTGGTATTTTTGTTTCCTTTTCTGGTTACATGGATGCAGTCTCTTACCTTTACGGAAACATTAATGATAAAGTCTTACTTTGGGCATTTTATCCTGCTTCGTGGATTTTCTCTCTTTTCTCTTTCATTTCCCTTTTGATCTTTGATTATATCTTTTCTTTGTCCCTTAGCTCTCTTATTTGAGGAATCCACCAAATGTCTTTGATTACTGGTCGCCCACTGATGTTGAAGACGGAGGCATAAAACCGCCGATGGGAAGCTCTGTGTGTGTGGTGGGGGGCAGAGGATTGACTCTGGGCTTCCTCAAGTAGCGGTGAGGTAGGGATGAAATATTTTATTGTGCCCACCCGCTGACTTTCAGGAGCCACGACTTGCAATTCTGTTGCCCTCACTGCATTCTCAGTTGTTCCATTCCTTTACAGAATTAGCCTCTTGGCCTTCTGGGTTCGACTTTGTTAAGTGGGGTTTGAGTCAGAGCCAGGGGCCCAACTCGTCTTCTTACAAACTTTAAAACAATCCTCAAGGTTTATAGCTTTAGCAAATCCAAGTCATTAGTCCTCAACCATTCTGCGTCTTCCAAAATGGAGCCATCATCTCCCACCTGCTCTCTGCTCTCCGTTTCTCTTTGTTGCGCGATCATTTTAGTGGGAGAAAAGATAACTGTGTGTGTTCGATCATAATCTTCGCCTGGAAATATCCCGCTGAGGCTTTTCTATGGCTGCCTATTGCAGAGGAAATATCTAGGCAAATCGTGGTCGTTGGCCAATCAAATGCCTCATGAAAGTCCAAATATAAGAGAATTAGGTGGCACTTCCTCTCTCTCCTTTTATCGTTGATGATGAGGTCGTGATTGTTAGTTCATCCTTGCCTGTCCAGGATATATGTTATCTCTGACAGTTAAAGGCTGCCGGGGTGTGCAGCCTCCAGGGATGAGAGAATTTGATAATTCCTCAAACATTTTGAAGTAAGTGAGGGAGACAGACAAGAAAACCAAATAAACCAAGACTAAAGTTTAATATGGTGAGTATGAGGTTGGAAAGCACTTCGGGCCACAGAATCCCAGCGAGGAGCCATTCAGCCCACACAGAGACAAACACCACAGCTACAGGAAAGATGTTGTGTTAGCTATCTACTGCTGCATAACAAATTACTCCAAAACTTAGTCCTTAAAAGAACAACAGGGGCATCTGGGTGGCTCCGTCAGTTAAGCTACTGACTTCGGTTCAGGCCATGGTCTTGCAGTTGGTGGGTTCAAGCCCCACATCGGGCTCTGTGCTGACAGCTCAGAGCCTGGAGCCTGCTTTGGATTCTGTGTCTCCCTTTCTCTCTGTCCCTCTGTCTCTCTCTCCCTCTCTCTTAAAAGTAAATAAACGTTAAAAAAAAGGAACAATAAACACGGACTGTCCCTCACAGTTTCTGTGGCTCAGGAATTCACGAGTGGCTTGGCCGGGCAGAGCCAGCTCAAGGTATATTCTGAGGTTTAGTTAGATGTTGAGTAGGGCTGCAATCCCCTGAAGGCTTGACTAGGGCTGGAGGATTGGCTTTCACTCACATGGCGGCCGAACCAGTCCTGGCTGTGAACAGTACGCCTCTGGCCCTCCTCCCTGTGGGCCTCTTGGGCGTCCTCACAACGTGGCATCTGTTGTTCCTCAGAGCAAACAGTCTCGGGGAAAACAAAACAGAAGTCCCAGTGGCCTTATGACTAGTCTTGGAAGTTGTTCCCTGTCAGCCCTGACCAGCCCTGATCCAGCGTGGAGGGAGACTAGCAAAAGCATAAATACCGCAAGATACAATCATGAGAAGCCAATGGTAACAGATGTCAGACCCTCCTATGGACGTAGAGAGGTGATAGGGAGCTAATGGGAGCAGTGGGGGAATTTAGGGGTTGGTGATAAGTACTATGCATGCAAAGGCTCTGACATAAAAGCCAAGGGGGTGCTGGACAGTTTGAGGTGCTTAGAAGCTCCTCATGGGTAGGAATCGCAGCCGGCGGTGAAGCTGGAAAGGTTGACGAAGACCAAGTTGTGAAGTTTTTGACTTCAGCAGTCCAGTCAGAAGAGCGTCCCTAGCGCGAGAGAACTATGAGGATGGAAAAACACAGGGCATCGCAGAGGCAGGAAGATGGCAGGAAGCTGGACAAACAACAGAAAACATGCGCCCCTTTCTCGATGTGATCTTCACCTTTGCTTCCTTTTGGTCTTATTGAAGGTTGGTGATGGGCATTCCGAGGTAGTAGGAGTCTTTGAAGACATACCATATGAAATATTCAAGCATCACTCAAACCTTAAGAAATCAGCCCGTAGGAATGTCACGATGCCGTTTAACAGGTGTGAACACGTGTTGTTAAAGGTGAACCGGGGAACCTCTCCTCCTCCAGCAGAGCCAGTATTTATTTTTTGCTTCTTAGTTATCTCAGTGACTGCTCTGAAAAATGAAAGGGCCATCTGGCTTGGAACAGAGACTGGAACGGAAACGTTCCGGAGTCCGTGGGATCTGCTTTTATTATTCTAATGAGATTTAGAATGCTGAGGGTATCCACATGGAGGGATTTGGGTTCAGGCAAATGTATGGTGGCTGTGTCTTAGCCCCTGTCTCTTCTGTCTGTCTGTGTCTCATTTCTGTCTACTGCTTGCTGCCTGCCTGTCTCTGTCTCTCCGTTTCTGTTTTACAAGATAACTTGTAAGAACGAGCTTACAAGATATTTTCCAAGCAGATGTGTGGCCAGAAGGAAAGCGAATTTGAAAAAGGCCTGGGGACGCCTGGATGGCCCAGTTGGTTGAGAATCTGACTCTTGATTTCCACCCAGGTCAGGATCTCACCGGTAGGGGGATCAAGTCCTGAGTGGGGCTCTATGCTGACAGTCCAGAATCTGCTTAGAATTCTCTCTCTCTCTCTAAAATGAAAGGGGGCTGATACGTTGTGTTCCAGTCAGTTCCGTGAACTGGGCAGAAGAATGCTTGCAGCTCTCAACATGTCAGTCCTTTCCCTCATACAAGTCAGTATTCCCATTGCTTTCTACCAAACCCTGCTTGTATACATGGGTCGGAGGAGGGACAGGCACAGGTAGCCAAGGGTGTTGGCCAGAGTTCTGGTCATGTGACCTCTCCCTCTTAGCTTTTTTTTTTTTTAACATTTATTTATTATTGAGAGACAGAGAGAGACAGAGCATGAACATGGGAGGGGCAGAGAGAGAGAGGGAGACAGAATCCAAAGCAGGCTCCATGCTCCAAGCTGTCAGCACAGAGCCCGACGAAGGGCTCGAACTCACAAACTGCGAGATCATGACCTGAGCTGAAGTCAGACCTGAACCGACTGAGCCACCCAGGCGCCCCTTAGCTTCTTGATTTTAAGTTCCCTTTGGGCTGCTGTGTCAACGTGTGTTTCGTAGTTTAAGGACTTTCTCAGGCGTTTGGGAGTGGAGCGGTGATACTTTCTGAGGAAGAAAACACATGCATCCAGGCCTACAGCGTAGATGGTCATTATCATTCGCCGATGATTGCATTTTAAGAGAGGGGCTTTGAAAGTCAGCGGGGAATGCCAGGAACAGGGCTCCCCAGAGATTCTTGAACAGATCATTCTTGACAGGAGTCGGAGGAAGTAAGATACCGCTATTGCGACACGGCCCAAGAAATGAAACTGAGGGGTGGTGAATTGGTTAGGGGTGTCCTGAGCTTCTGGAACCACAATGACATCGATGAATGAAATAAACAGAGGACCACTAATAACCAGGTTTATAACTTTGCCTTGAGCAGGCCAATAATATGAGCACTAAAGATGGCTGGAGGAGCTGACGGCCGGCAACTTCTTCTGAGCTTACGCGGCTTTTACAACAGTGCTTTCAAAACATAACATTTTCTAATGTATGTGATATTCAGAGGCGTCACTTACGAGGAGATGACAGAGTTGATAAAACAACAACAACATTAGAGGTAAACTAGAAAAGCTTTCAAAAGTTATGTCTGGGAATCTGGGTTATTATTTTTTTAAATTGTTTTTATGTTTATTTATTTTTGAGAGAGAGAGAGAGAGAGAGAGAGACAGCATGAGCGGGGGAGGGGCAGAGAGAGAGGGAGACACAGAATCCGAAGTAGGGTCCGGGTTCTGAGCTGTCAGCGCAGAGCCCCACGGGGCTCGAACCCACGAACCGGGAGATTATGACCCGAGCCAAAGTCAGACGCTCAACCAACTGAGCCACCCAGGTGCCCCGAATATGGATTATTTTTAATTTAATCAGGGAGAGAATGAGTCATGCTATGAAGGGGAGTTTCAGCTTCTTGGCAATGTATTTATACCATGTGAGTCCACAAAACAGTCCACCTGAGGCTCCAGAAAGGAGATTCTAGAGAGCCAGTCCCACCAAAATACTAACTGTCAAATTCAGGAATGTACAGCTGAATGTTAAAAACAAAAATATCTTTGTTCTTTCAGGAACATGAAGACATGTAGTCAACTGGAATGATTTGTACCAGAATCACAAAAATGATCTCTGTAAGAAGACGTAGGTTTTTGGAAACGTAGCCAAAGAAGGCTTTAATGGCTTTCCCCCCAATTATTATATCAGATAGTACAACACATTATTAACCACTTTGAAAATGTAAGGAGTATAGAGAAAAAAATAAAAATTACCCCCTACTGCTACCAACGGTTTGGGTCAACAGGTAGAATAAATATTTCAATGGAACCAAAGAGACTTTGTTTTCCATTACTTCTCAGTGAAAAACTCTGCTTCTGCAGGGCTCAGGCAGCCTGAAGATGCCAGGGATTAAGCCATTTTGTGTTTTGGGCGAATTATTCATATTTTCGTATTTTTCATAAATATACATTTTTTTTCACTGAAATGTTTAAAACTGCAATTGACTATGGGAACGGTAATTTTTCCTTAATGTTATTCTGTCAACACTAACAGCAAATTCTGGTTTCCTAAATTGTTATTTATTCATTCTATTTTAAACATCAGATATATATTGAAGGTGTGCATGATTCCTCGATATCCATGTACATGCTGAAATGATTACTACAGTCAAGCTAATTAACATTTCATCTTTTCGTAGAGTTTCCGTCTGTGTGTGTGTGTGTGTGTGTGTGTGTGTGTGTGATGAGAGCACTTGATACCTACGCTTTTAGCAAATTTCCAGTATTCAATGCAAAAGTATTAAGTACATCAAAAGCATTAATATACATCACGCTGTACATTTGATCTGTAGACTTATTTATACTATATAACTGCAAATTCTTGTTTAAAGTATTCTAGACACTACCAGTAGGGCTTTCCATGTGCAGCATGATTTACGTTACCTAAATGATCTGATACTTCTAATGCGTTTCTTAGTAAGGAATACATGACTAATACGTTATAAACATATATAGGCCCAATATGCTGGGAAGTTTGATAAGAATGTATGACCTGACTTTCAGGCTGTCTGTTGAGTTGTCCCAAGGTCAGAGATTTTCTCAGCTCTCCTGTCAGGACGAAAACCAAACTGTAGGATCTTAGCAAAACAGAGCGTCACCTGAGTGTATTGGCATCCCATTGCTTTCCCCACATCCTGGGCTCATTCTTGGCCTCTAATCTGCTATCTTTTAATTCCAGAGTCTTTAGCCTGGGGTATGCCCTTGAGTCTTAAAGCCTTAAAGTCTTCCTGTCCTTCACGCCAGCTACCCGGAACGTGTATTCATAAAGGAATCATCATTTTCACAGCAGTTAGGTAGAATAAGTATTTCAATTGAACCAAATGGACTTTGTTTTCCATTGCTTCTCAGTGAAAAACTCTGCTTCTGCAGGGCTCAGGCAGCCTGAAGATAAGGCCTTGCCCTCATGGTGCAGACACAAAGTGGGGACGCTGACCCACATACAGCGTAGTGTTGCAATGTGGTCATAGAAGAAAGAACAGGGGAAAGGCCCTTAACTCACAGTAAGAGTAAATGGAGAAAAAATTTGACCCCCAGAATCATCTAAACTTCTCTGATTACATTAGTTTGGGGTCCTTCTTTTCAAGATGGCTGCTAAGAATGGTGTCTTTGTTTGTGTTTGTGTTTTTGCTGTTGGTGCTTTTTAGTTTGTTTTTCTCTAAGGAACCATGTGGAAAAAAAAAATCACTGCTGTTTGGTATCCTGTAAGACAATTATTTTTTACAAATGTGGCTGGTTAAAAAAAAAAAAAGTCTAAATAGTTTTCAGTTTATTGCCCATCTGTGATTTGATTTTGCTGAACTACTAAAAAAATAATAATTTGGCAAGATAGCAAATCTTTTACCTAGAAACCTTTCTTACATTACCAGTAGGAAAGTCAAATAGTAAATGTACTCCTAGTGACTCACTGAATGAAAATCAAGTGTTAGAAGAAAATAAAGTTTTCTTGTCTGTTTTGGGTTTTTTTGTACCTGGCCATCCTGTCACATTAGCAGCCGTGGGACAAGACATCTGAGCTCAGGACTTATTTCCGGTATGTCCGGTGACACTTTATAGGCCCATATGGGCCCTAATAAAAAATAAAACAGAAAAAGTTCCTAGACACCCAATGAAACATTTACTGCTGTGTGGACTGAGCTATGCCATTATCACTTCTATGTAAGTGAAAATCTTGCAAAGCAGCATCTCACTGGTGCTCCCAGTAGGCAACAATTCCATCCAACACATCGAATAATTAATGGGAAAGTATGCATACAGGTTTCAGGGAAATATTGAAATCTATACCGTGTGTCTATACCATATTGTGTTACGGCTTTGAATTACACAATGAGTCACACAATGAATTGCTAAAAAATGTCACACCCAGTGAAGTCATTCCAAATCGCTGACAAGTCTGTCAGCGGTCTTGGGTAGATATTTTAATTTTTTGTCCTTTATCCTCCTGAAACTACAAAATGCTTCTAACTGGAAGAGGTACTGGGGAAGTTTTATGGCCGTGAAAATTATCCCAAACACAAATCGTCAATCAATTCTTTATTATGGCAGCAGAGTGGCAAGATTGTTTCGTATCAGCCCACGATTTTACAATGTTTTACGTAAGGAACTTTTACGTCCACGACTTTGCCACCCTCGCCAAGTCTACGTAAAGGAGGAAGGATGGATACCGTATTCTGAATTATGAGAACAACATATTCCAAGATGTCATGACTTGCTCAGGTTCTAGAGCAAGACTAGAAACTAGATCTCCCATCTCCTTCCCCAGAGAGCAATGGTGACATGAAAAAGTAGTTCTCACGGCAGATTAATAAATGGACAGCCTACCTGTCGTCCCAAACTCAAAATAATACAAAATGCCAGTCCCTGAAGCCTGTGGGTGGCTCAGTCTGTTAAGCATCCGACTTCGGCTCAGCTCACGGTCTCACGGTCCCTGAGTCCGAGCCCCGCGTCGGGCTCTGTGCTGACAGCTCAGAGCCTGGAGCCTGCTTGGGATTCTGCATCTTCCTCTCTCTCTGCCCCTCCCCCACTCGCGCTGTCTCTCTCTGTCTCGAAAATAAATAAACATTAAAAAAAAAAAAAAGCCGGTCCCTTAGCTAACATAATCCTTTAAGGTTCCATCATATCTTGAAAACAGATAGTGGAAATGCATATTTATTAAGCCCGTGATAAGCGCAAAGCACTGTTCCAGGTACTTTGTAAGTAATTTCCATGGGCAAATCTGGGCTCAGTTGTTGAAGTCTGAGAATGGGAGAGTTTAAATAAGGGGTCTGTTGGGCACCTGGGTGGCTCAGTCGGTTAAGTGTCCGACTTTGACTCAGGTCATGATCTCACGGCTGGTAAGTTCGAGCCTCGCGTGGGGCTCTGTGTTGACACCTCGGAGCCTGGAGCCTATTTTGGATTCTGTGTCTCACTTTCTCTGCCCCTTCCCTGCTAATACTCTCTCTCTGTCTGTCTCTCTCTGTCTCTCTCTCTGCCTCTCTCTCTCAAAAATAAATAGACATTAAATAAAAAAATACATACATAAATAAATACACAAATACTGAAATAAAGGGTCTGTTGAAGACCCTTCCAACTTTAAGAGGACATGACTCAATGACTTGAGATTCCAAATTGAAACACAAGACCAAACTAAAACCTCACATCCTTTCTGAAAGCAGGCACTTAAGTCAACCATATCGTCCCGCTCCTCACACACCTGTCCTTGAGTGTACGTCCCCCACTGTCACATGTCACGGTCAAAGCACCCCTTTGACCCATGGGCAAAGCTGGTGCTCGTACTCTCAGATTAAATGTCACCTCATAGTAGCAATTTCATCTCTGGACCAGTGATTTCTTATGTGCACCTTCTTCTCTTGAGACCATCTGGATCTAATTAATGCCTGACATCTTCAATTACCCAACAGTCCCTGCTACAACAAAAGGTCAAGAAGGTCAACAGTTTGCTTATTTTGTTTATTGATGGACGGCCAGCGCCTAAAATTGTGCCTGGAAATATAAGCAGCTCACTAAGTATTTGTTGAATTAATAATTGGTTTATGAACTGATCATTCCAAATCCGAGATGGGAAGACAGACCAAGTCTCTGGATTTATCAGCTTATTTATTTATTATTTCTCAGTGTCTATTTTCCGCCGGCTGCCCGAGTTAATCTGGTTTAAAGAATCTGCCAAAGGTAAGAATCTCATGTGGCGGCATAATGGCTGACCATTACAAAGCATTTATATGAGGCACACCTTGAATATCAAATGTCCAAATTTAGGTGGGGTGCAGGTCTCGCCTCCCATGGTAGGAGTTGTGGTCATGCTAATCTTCTTGCCATCTTGCCATGCGTTATGCAGGGCCAGTCCACGAGATGGTAGGGGAGTGCCTCTTTTTGTCCTGTATGGTCTCAAGTTTCCTCATCTTGTGAAATTATGCTTAATGAGTAATCCTGTCTAATTACAATTGCTTTGTTAGTGAGGATCGAATTAGATCGTCAATAGGATGCCCTGTGAAATTGAAACCGTCAGGCACACAATCCTTTGCTTTGCCACGAGTATGCCATGGCTTTTGTTCAAATGGTATGGATCTCAGTGTTTCCTACACACCGGGCAAGACATCAACCTGTTCTCTAGCGCTAGACATTAACCCTTCTTGACCCTCTTCCCAACAATCCAGTCTCCTCACCATGTGCCTTCTCCCCTGCCCATGACGTGCAGTGTAAAATTTTCACCAGGGCTCACTCTTTAGGGCATAGAAGCTGTCATCTGAGAACACACCGTTTTCTTCCACAGTCAGCGATAATCCCTGCTATCCTCCACGGTGATGCGTAATGCCAAAGGGTGCCTAACACGGAACTCAGAGGACTCAATCTAAGAAAGATTTCCTGGAGGAAGAAGAAGAGGAGGTACTTGGAAATTCCAGGATTGACAGGTGTTCCTATAATGGGTCGTAGATCAGGGTGAGAAACTTAGTTCTGGGGAACCTTAACACCATGGTGAGGCCTCAGGGATCTGAGTGGTTAGAAATAGAAAGGTCTCCAGGTACTTCAATTCAATTCTAACTTGGGGAAACCAAGTGTCCCGTTGGATTAAAACTCTAGCACAGTCTGTGTGTCGCTAGGCACGTGGAAAGTCTGAAGATTTTTTTTTTTAATCTTTTTCATTGGGACAGTAGTTTATAA
Organism: Lynx rufus; assembly: GCF_022079265.1. Lineage (NCBI taxonomy): Eukaryota > Metazoa > Chordata > Mammalia > Carnivora > Felidae > Lynx > Lynx rufus. Next base: position 4,004,548 of record NW_025814867.1, on the reverse strand, counting down.
ATCCTGTTATCCAGAGAGAGAAATGAGATTCAAAATACCTCACAGACTTGTTGAGGGCTCTCCACTGATGGAACAGATCTTAGAACTATAGTCCCCAAATGCTATCTTATGCCCACGCAACCACTCACTCGATTTCATTTCAAACAGTAAAGATCAGGGGCACCTGGGTGGCTCAGTAGGTTAAGCGTCCGACTTCCGCTCAGAACATGATCTCGCGGTTCATGAGTTCAAGCCCCGCGTCGGGCTCTGTGCTGACAGCTCAGAACCTGGAGCCTGCTTTGGATTCTGTGTCTCCCTCTCTCTCTGCCCCTCTCCGCTCTCACTCTGTCTGTCTCTCTCTCTCTCTCTCAAAAATAAACATTAAAAACAAAAATTTAGAACACTCACTAACGACTGGCATTGCCAGGACTGAGTGCTGACTGCTGTTTAACCATCTATGCGAGATCTCTGCCGCCTTCCAGATCCCACCTGTTTCATTTGTGCCCCTGCTCCCTCCTCCTCGTTTCAGCCAGCACAACCAACACTGAAGAGAGGAAAATGAACTTGTAATAAAGCCCATGAACCCCAGCGAGCACCAGCTGTCTCTAGAGAGTATTTGAGAGAAAACTATGCAAGCTTTAAATTGTTCCTCAGAATTTAATTATTGAAAAGCACTTGAAAATCTTGGTTTGGGGATGTTATCTACTCATCAATGCATTTTTATGACTTCACACAAAAGCTATTCTCAGAAATGGAGCAAAGACATTAAGATGAGTCTTTAAAAAATAGTGCATTTTTGTGGTGTTCTATTTAACAAGCGTTTATTGAGTATTTGATAGGTCCAGGAACAGGAGACTAGGCATGTAAAAAAGATCAGATTTTCCATGTGGTCAGAGATTTTACAGTTAGAAACAAAGTGATCATGGCATGATGAGGGATGTGTGGTAGGAGTTACTTAACATATAATGCTATTAAAGAAAAACCAAAAAAAAAAAACCCCACAAAAAACTAACTGGTGTTAGCATTTCTTTTCTGTACCTCCACTTGTGAGAAAGCAGTCATCGCTGAGGTTCTAATGGCCAACCGAAGGGAATTCTGTTGGATTGGCGTTGTCCGGGATCGGAGCAGAATTTCTGAGTTGGGGAAGTTGACGTGGCTGGAAATGAAATCTGAGCTCACTGTGCACGAATTGGACACTGAGGAGGGAACTGAAGACAGGTGTGCCTCTGGCACCCACCGCCCTGGATGATGGGGTGACAGATGGATCTGCTCCTGGTCCGGTGTGGTCCCTACGGTGGGTCCTTTGGCCGTCTCTCTCTGATCCACAGCGCTGACTGCTGATGCCACCTCACAGCTATCCTTCTGTCACCCCATCTGTAGTCAGCACTGTGGATCAGAGAGAGACGGCCAAAGGACCCGCGGTAGGAACCAGCCAGACCAGGAGCAGGGTTCTCCCTTCCTCTTCTGATGACACACGTCAATTCCAGGTCCTCGTATACCTCACGGTAGGAAGGAGAAGACTCTACACCAACTCAGATTAAGTAATCTGTCTTGCAGGTGAAAGGGGGGCTCTCTGAACAGGTGAAGTACGATCAGAAGACATTTTAAAAAATATATATTTCTTGCACTTGAGGTGTGGATAAGTGAAACGTCTTCCTGTGGCCCCTCCTTGCTCGCGTTGCACACCCCTGCAGCGTCTGGTATGTGTTTACACCCCCTTCTAACTGTTTTATCCAACTTTGGCAGGAGTTAGCCCACAGAACCAGTCAGGGCTCTTTGGCTGCAAGCAATAAAAATTTGGCCTTAGTGCATTTAAGCAAAATGAAACCCCCAGAAAGGTTATCAGGAGCTGAAATGATTAGGTTCGAGGATTGAGGCGGAAAGCAAGGCAGTTGCAGAAGTAAGGAGCAGTGCTACAGTCCCAATTGCTCAGCACACGTTCACGGGGACAAGGTGGATGGCAGACATTTCAGTCTTTTTTCCTGCTAAGTTTTAAATCCCAGGGAAGAAATGCCCAGTTGGCCTATGCTCAACTTTTTTTTTTTTTTTTTGCCAGGACAGCCCCTAAATTACTAACTTCCATACTGATTCTACTGCAGGAGAACTATTTCTTCCAAACAAAGCCAGGGTGCTGTTTGGAAAGAGAGATGGGCAGTGGCTCAGTTCTAGAGAATGACTATGGGGCACATCTTCAGGACTTTGGCTCATCGCCAGTTACCAGTCTTCTTCCTGCCCTGTCCATCTCCCCGCAAGCCTGCTGTCCACCATAGTCTGCTCGTCTCACTGCTCTTCCTTTTTTTTTTTCCAGAATTGGCATAGCCTCAGAGCTTTAGACTTTTCTCATCATACTCTACGTTGTATATCATAGGATTGTTGTAATAAGAAAACAATAAAATACAGACAAAAGACATAACAGGGTGTAGCTTGAACTCTGGAATAATGCAATAATAAATATTTAGATGCAACCTGACATCAGGAAACTTCATTGGAATCTTATTTTGGACCCTCTAGGTTCTGAATTGTGCTCGAAAGATCTGTGTAGGCTCTGGTCTACTGGACCAGCAGTTCACTCTCTGAGGGCCCCATGCGTATTATCTCTACCTCTCGTGTTTCCATGTCACTAGCTACTAGCCATGGGTCTCTTCCTAGGGCGAGAGTGCTTGTGTCTGAGTCAGATAAAGGGTGAACTGTCCCTGGAGTCTGTGAAGCCGGGCCAAGGGCAGAATATTGAAGAAGAAAAGAAATTTAGAAAAAAGTTTAATGTGTGAGTGGGGCCTTGGAAGGACTGGTTAGTAGTTTGAGCTACTCACTGCATAATTAGCTACCTTCACAGCCTCTCTTCAAGGTTATCACAAGGCATTACTCTTGGCTACAGCCTTGTTTCTTCCCCTCAGCTATACCATCCCAAGTAGAACAGGAAATGAATGTCCTATGTCCATTAATCCAGTCCCTCCCATATTCCAGACCAGTTCCGTACCTAAATGAGATACTTCTACATGGATCGTTCTGGTATCATCCTTAGCTTCTGGCTTCAAATCAAGGGTGACTCTGAGCTCCTGGGGGGCCTTCTATAAACCCATAATGAGCTAGCAGTCTCCTCTCCATCCGTTCCAACTCAATTGAGCTAATGCTCTGGCCAAGAAAGGTGGGTCCAGAAGACATCATTACCAGTCATTGTAGTCAGAGACTGGGTTAGTATTAAGATGCGATACCAAGCAATGAGCAGGAGACACTCAAGAACACTTGAGAAATTAAAAAAAAAAAATTAATGTTTATTTATTTTTGAGAGACAGAGTGTGAGCAGGGGAGGGGCAGAGAGAGAGGGAGACACAGAATCTGAAGCAGGATCCAGGCTCCGAGCTGTCATCACAGAGCCCGACGCGGGGCTCGAACTCACAGACCGTGAGATCATGACCTGAGCCGGAGTCAGACGCTCAATCGACTGAGCCACCCAGGTGCCCCTTGAGAAAGTTTTAATACATTCAAGTTGATGAAGCTCCCCTCCATATTTCTGCTTTTCTTAAAAACAAGTTGTTGCAAAAAATGTACCTCAAGTGTTGCTTCCTTTTAGTCAGACCTCCAGCTCATCTCCAAAAACGCATGGGCCACAAGGAGAATATTTCTACCTCAAACCTGTCCTCTGTATGCCAGAGTTATTTATCAAACTGCTATCTGACTTCTCCATTCGGAAGTTACGTCTCCATTTCAAATTAACTCATCCAAAATGCAACTCTAATTTTCCTCTTCTCTTCCCCATGCTTGTTTCTTTTCTGGTCTTTCCCATCTAATTAAATGACAGCAACCAATAGTCAGTGGCTTAAGTCAGAAACTTAGAATCCTCCTTGATTCTTCTTTTTCCCAAACCCCAATCTACAGTGTCAATCAGGAAATCCGTAGAGTTTACTTGCAAAGACACTTCAAGCCTATCGATTTCTCTCTATTTCTACTGAGCATATTTTAGTCTGAGATATTCTCATCTCTGGCTTGGTACATTAAGTGTGAGGAGAAAAAAAAATTTTTTTTTTTTTCCTCACCTGCAAGTCACTCTCCTACTAGCTAGTTTGGGGCAAGCCTCAGAAGTCGTCTTGTAACCCAAGTAAATTCTAGCCTCTCCCTTTCTGTCATTACTTTCTTTCCATTGGTGCCTTTAACCCACTCAGATTCCCAGAAGACTCTGCCTTCCTCCTTGTTCCCCAATGACCCTGTCTTCTCACTCTGGCAACCCTCAGAGCCAGAAAGTGTGCTCTATTCCCAACTTCCTCCTGCCTTCTTCCTTTATCTGTTCTCTGACTCCTTAAACGTTGGGTCAAATCCCAAGTTGAGAAAGCGCTACGCCATTCTTCTGAAAGGACTCTTTACTTTTGTACACGGACAACCCAAGGCTCACAGAGACAAAGGCCTCTTCGTGAAAATAGGTGGCTTGGTCAAAAAGCCACCGTTCACTTTACGAGCCTTTAGAGAATTCTACCAAGGGAATGGGACACAACCCTTACGTCTTTGTACATAAGATGTTTAAAGAACATGTATGTGAACTTTAGTGATGAGCACGTGTATATAGACTTAGAGATTCAAAATTTGATGGGAGAAATAGAAATGGCCCTTTGGGATGATCTGGTTCTAAGTCCATGCTTTATCAACAAGTGATTTTGCCTTAGGGACTACTGGGCATAGAGTCCAACCGTGAATAAATGGCACTGTGGGGCTGGACCCCTCGTCTCCCGGGGTTACTGCTCTTTCAAAGACGGCTTGCTGCCTCCGTTGCAATTCGATGCTATGACATTACCCTACAGCACAATAGGTGCAAGAAACAAATGTTTAATAATAACCACATGTGTTAGGTACTTCAACAGTTCAGGCAAATGAAAGTTAGCGTACTCAATTCTTGCGGACCCAGAAATGTAAAAGTTAAAATTAGTATTCAGATTTCATAAATAAGGAAACTGAGGCCTAGAGAGTGGTACGTTGCCCGGGGGTGGGCGATAAGCGATATTGGCACTGCTGGTGAAACCAGAATTAGGACGGCACCCAATGAGGCCGCCAACTCAGGCCCTGCATATGGGTCCATCACAGGTGATACTCACTGACCGTTTGTTCGGTCCCCAGCACATGAACTGTTTGTCACCTGCCTTGCTTCAACCACCTCCACTCACCCCCCACCCCTAGGCGGGACATGTGTGACACTCCTGGGGCACTCCTGGCTCCCCAAGAACAAAGGAGAGGGAGTAACTGATAGAGATCCCAGTCCTGCAGGACCTAAGTCTCTGTCACCCCTCAGACAGTCGTGTGGGGAACAAAGGCAGAAGGAAAAGGCAGATAGAACTAAATTTCCTTATAACCTGCAGCCTGTTGACCACTACTTGAGGCCGGCAGAGTCAAACGTTTCTCCAGGAGCTCCTTACTGTCTGAATGCTAATGGTTTGCTACCTTTGCTGGAGGTAAAAACAACCTTAGCTTGACCACAGCTAGGCCTCCAATGTCTCCGGAGTCTTCTTTAGCATATGAAAATCTCACTGGCAACTTCCCCTGGACTTTACCTCCCCCCACCTCCAGAGTATAAACCCAGTCTTTCCTCATGGTCCCAGGGTAGCTCTTCCTGCCCACGGGTCCTGTCCCCGTGCTTGAATAAAATCACCTCGTTGCACCAAAGACGTCTTCCAGAATTCTTTCATGGCCGTCGGCTCTGGACACCCCACCGCCATTCAAAACCTCATCAGTAGGAAACCCGTGGTTCTTTTGGAATCTTACATATCGTCTAATTTGAATCCCCCCAAACAGACACCTTCCCAATATTCAGGCACTGGAATCCCACGAATGGAAAGCTTTGTTCCCCTCCTCTTTTGCTGAGACCTGTGGATGGTGGGTGTGAGGGGGTCACATTACCACACAACCAGGAAACAGATGAAAATTGGTTTTTATTAGGTAGCCACCTTCAGAAGGCCTTGAGCTACTCTCCTTGGCTGAAATTCACCTCTTCCTCATCCAAGAGGGCTTCTCTAAGTGCTGGAAACGTCACTTATTTCCCCCAGAGGGTTATTTAACCTTCTTTGTTTCCCAGGCTTCCTTTCTTATCATGCCTTGAGGCTGATATTGTCAAGGCCAGATGTCCCATTATTTTGATTTGCTAAACAAAAGGTTACCTGGCCCAGGGAGAAAAGACATCCCCTCCCTTAGGGGAATCAGTTGTGGCTTTTTTAACTAATTAATTAATTTATTTATTTATTGATAAATGTTTTATTTATTTTTGAGAGAGAGAGAGAGAGAGAGAGAGTGAGTGGGGAGGGGCAAAGAGAGAGGGAGACCCAGAATCCCAAGCAGGCTCCAGGCTCTGAGCTGTCAGCACAGATCCAGTCCCGGGGCTCCGGAGATCATGTGAGATCATGACCTGAGCCGAAGTCTGACTCTTAACCCACGAGCCACCCAGGCGCCCCAGTTGTGGTTTTAAATAACAAACTTCTGTCTTTGTCCCTGTCTCTTTTCCTTCTACTAGCTTCAAAATAATCTTGTCGAATGGCGAGCCACATTTTAGCAGAGAGGAGATGAAGGTTTAGAGAGGTTATGTGATGGGCCCCACACTGTTCCCTCAGAAAAGGGAGGAGGAGGGGTCCCGTGTCAAGATTCTCCTTTCCCCCAAATCCTGGGCTCTTAAAACTAGCTTTTCCTCTCTGCTTATTCCCTATCGGTGGTTCTAGCTCCAAATCTCCAGATGAACTGTCATAAATCTGTACACGTACTCACACCTTCTCAACATCCTACTCACCTTCTATGTACATGTATATCTAATAATTTACCAAATTAACTTTGTAGTAAAATAATTTGATAGTGTAGGGGCGGAAAACTTTTCCCTTCTTCCTTTTAGGTTCCTTGGCTGGTCTGATAATGAACTGGCTGTAGCATATTAACAGGAGAAGAACTCATTTAATTTCATATGAGGGTCAAGGGCAATCGGGCAGTTGACGCTTATATGCCACATGCTGAGCTAAGGGATGGGCTGGGGACCTAGGACCTCACAAGGGAGGAGGGTAACTCGCAGGAGGGAAACAAGGGCAGATATTTGGTACTTAGATGTTTACCAGGCCTTACCTATGGATCCTTCAGAGAAAAAGTTGTCTCTCGCAATAGCTCTCTTTCTGGGCCAGGCGCCCCCCCCATAAATTCTTTTGGATGGTTAAGAGAGAGGTAAAAGTTTTTTTATTTGAGCCTGCTGGGTCTTGACTGACTTCAGCTCAAAGTAATCCGCGTGCCAAAGTGGCCCATTTGGGGGTGTCATATTCGGTTTCCCTTCAACGGTGAATTTATAAAATGTAAGATGATCGGAGTTCCTTCATACCTCCAGCATCACCATTCTCTAAACCACTTAGCCCTTTTAAGGAAGCAGTTAAAAAAAAAACAACAACAATCTTTATCACTCTCATTTTGATGATGCCCCACCAGCTTCGTTCGGCTTTACGATTCTCACAGTTGTGTTTTAGAGACGCAGTCAATAAATGAAGGCCTGACTGTTGCAAAAACAAAAACAAATCATACAAAAGTGCCTCATCCCCACCAGAGGCCAAACCCATTCCGTTCCCGGAGTTATTTTCCTTGTCCGGTGTGTTGCTTCCCATTTCTTTTCTGAGGGACTTTTAAATAAGCATTTACACGTACTCACACACATCCGGTGCATACAGTGTGGTTTGGAATTACTAATTTTGCTGTTTGTACATAATGAAGATCACACCTTAGACTCGTTTTCCTTTTTCTTTTGAAAAATCAACACTACGCCCATGGGGCGCCTGGGTGGCTTCAATGGGTTAAGTGTCAGACCCTCGGTTTTGGCTCAGGTCGTGATCTCACAGTTGGTGGGATCGAGCCCCAAGTCAGGCTCTGCTCTCAGCAGCAGAGCCTGCTTGGGATTTGCTCTCCCTCTCTTTCTGCCCCTTCTCCTGTTCTCTCTCTCTCTCTTTCAAAACAAGTTAATTAACTTAAAAAAAATTTTTTTTTAAAAATGTAACTGTGATGGTCCTTTGTTCAAAGCCCTCCGACGGTTTCCCAGTTTTATTTCCAATGAAATCCAAACCCCTTACCCTGGCTTCCAAGTTCTTCCGGCATCTGCACTTTCCTCCCCCAGAATTTATCTCCCAATGCTTCCCCAACTCTCTTCCTGCTCTTATTCTTTGCTAGTCCTTCTGGCTGGAATCCTCTCCCTTACCTCACTTTGCTTCTTGCTCACATGCTCGTGGATTGAGATGTTGTAGGATTCTTTACCTCAAAACCCAGGGTTCATTGTGCGGCCACTTCAAAGAATGAAGAGCTAGACACAAAATGAGCAGCAGGCAAAAGTTTGTTCAAATGTGAGACCAGAGAGGAAAAATAGTACGAAAGCTCTTTACGGGGGGGGGGGGGAGCATTCAAAAGTGAATGGCCAGGACTATAGGCAAGGGTCCTCGTTTTATACGATTCTGGTGGGCCCCTCCCCCGGGCCCCTCCCCCGCCCCTTCCCCCTTGTTCCTTCTCAGGTTTTGCCTTTATCAGCTTGACAACTGTAGGTGCTGGGTTGTCCATTCCTGACTGGCCCGTTTCCATTGTATGAGGGGTGGTCTATGGCCGTAGAGTTCCTTGTAGGTTATACATTCTATGGTCCACTTAGTTTTAATCAGGTCTTTTGTCCAATTCCTGAGGGAAACCTGAGGGGGGGGTAGTTGGGTCCCTTACATTCTTAAGAGGAACCTTCCACCTGAGGGTGTCTGCTGCAGTCAGCCACCCCCAGCATTGGTCCAAAATCTGTGTTGTTCCCCACCCAGCCACCTCAGGTCCTAATCTTTCCCTCTCCGCCTACTGAATCCTTATCTTTTCCTTTCATACAAAGGCCCTTCCTTGGACGGCACTTTTCTATCCTCTTTGCCAGGTATTTCCATTTGCTATTGATGAGGGAGCATAAGGCAAGCTAACACCTGCAAACCTGCCTCCCCCCCCCCCACACACACACAAGATGGGGTATGCGTGATATTCCTCAGGCGCTCTGGCTGCCCAAGAACAAAGGAAAGGAAAGAAAACAAATGGTTACACTGATAAGAGACTCCATCAGTTCACAAATATCTTAGTAAATTAGAGAAAAAGGCAATCTTATCAATACCCTAATCTCCAGGAACTCTCTCCTGTCTTTTTTGCTAGAGGGAAAAACAACCATAGCGTGACAGTAGCTAGGCCTCCAGTGATCTGTGAGTCTTCTTTAGCATATGGAAATCCTCTATAAGAAACTTCCTCTTGGGGCACCTGGGTGGCTCAGTCGGTTGAGCTTCCGACTTCGGCTCAGTTCGCGATCTCACAGCTTGTGAGTTCGAGCCCCGCGTCGGGCTCTGTGCTGACAGCTCGGGGCCTGGAACCTGCTTCGGATTCTGTGTCTCCCTCTCTCTCTCCGCCCCTAACCCACTTGCATTCTGTCTCTGTCTCTCTCAAAAATAAATAAGCATTAAAAAAAAAAATTAAAAAACAAAGAAACTTTCTCTTGACTTTGTCTCCTCCTACTCCGTGACATATAAGCGGTCACCCCTCACACATATAACACAGTTCTTTCTGCCCACGGGTCCTGTCCCCGTGCTTTAGTAACATCACCTGTTTGCACCAAAGACATCTTCAAGAATTCTTTCTTGGCCGTCAGCTCCGAACCCCACCATCACGCCAAAACCCCATCACTACCAACACGCTGCCTATTAATTTGTTTGCCTGTGTGTCATCTGTCTCCCCCATTCAAATGTCGCCTCTACAAGGACATGAATACTGTTTATTTTGTCCACCCCCATAGTCTCAGGAGCAAGGACTGTGCCTGCACATTCACAAATAAAGGATTTGCTGAATGATTCAGACGCAATCTTTACAACTGCTACGTAGTAGGTCACGGAATGTCCATACCTCACTTGATCATTCCCCTTTCTAGTATGTTCATTTTATGTATTTATTTGTTAAGCTATTACACGCCAGGCTGCAATGAACATCAAGAGGAGGGTTACATTTGGTGGAAGGGAAGGACCTTTTCGCATTAGCTTGCAAAGCTCTATTGTTTGATCTGAGTGTCGTTTGATAGGAGGGTTTGCTTTATAAGAATTCACCGAGCTATTCATTTGTTTTTTTCCGGTTTTCTGTATCTGAGTTTGATTTACAATCAAAAGGCAAAGGACAGAGAGAGGGTAGAGTTAGTTTCTGAGTCACATGGTTGATGTCCGCCCAAACCTCAGAACCGTGGGGCAGGGAAAAGGAGGTAAGTCCAGGGTACACAGATCCATAATTTACTTCGCTACTGGGGGTGCGGGGTGGGGAAGCTAGTGCCATCGTCTGTTTATATCTCTTTAAAAGGACTATTTCCCCAGGGAGTATCCGTGTAAGATTTTTCTCTCTACTTGATGAATGAGCCCGGAAATTCTAGGTCTTGGTTGCCCATTCTGGCAGAGAAAAGAAATTCCCGTGAAATAAAACCGTTTAGGTCAGAAACGGTCAGTGGCACCTGAATTTATATTTCTATATTTATATCTCTATAAAAACAAGCACGTTCCCCAGGGTATCTGCCCTGACCTAATCTTCAGTACTCCAGCAAAGTTTTCAGGAGCCGCCGATGTAACTTGACATATATTTATTTATTATTCCAGCTCATTCCACTTAATCCGCTGATGCATTTTCTCCTCTTCCTGGGTTCCCATGGGGACTTGTAGGGCTCTACAACCCCACACCACACCTCGCACTTTAAAACCCCAAGCGCTGAGGGGCGCCTGGGTCGCTTAGTCGGTTAAGCGGCTGACTTCCGTTCAGGTCATGATCTCCCGGTTGATGGGTTCGAACCCGCCTCCGGGTGACAGCTCAGAGCCTGGAAACTGCTTCAGATTCTGTCTCCTCTCTCTGTCCGTTCCCCGCTACTGCTCTAACTCTCTCTCTCAAAAATGAATACATGTTAAAAAAAATTTAAAAAATCCAAGTGCTGAGGGAGAGAACAATTTCAAGAAGAAGGAAACATATTGAACACTGAGCACAAATCTATTGATTACTTTCCATTTGAATATTTATTCCAATTGTTTTACACCTACAATGGGACAGCATAAAGGTACCTGTTTCCAGAAAGTAAAATTCTCTGTCTTTTTCATCAAGTCAATCAGGGGAAGGGATCCAACCATTCTAAATTAAGAGAATGAAATAACTCTGGCATAGAAACAGTGGCTTAAGGGGCACCTGGGTGGCTCAGTTGGTTAGGCGTCCGACTTTTGGTTCAGGTCATGATCCCGCGGTCCGTGAGTTCGAGCTCCGACTTGGGCTCTGTGCGACAGCTCGGAGCCTGGAGCCTGTCTCAGATTCTGTGTCTCCATCTCTCTCTGCCCCTTCCCTGCTCATGCTCTGTCTCTCTCTGTCTCAAAAATAAATAAAAAATTTGAAAAATAAATAAAAAAATAAAAAGAAACAGCTGCTTAACTACAAAAGATGAAGAAAATCGAGTGATACTAGACCAAATTCAGTTAAATTCTTAGCAGAGTTTTTTGTATTTAGATTAGGATTATAATATAATAACACCCAAAGAGCAGCCTTACTGTTTTAGGTAGGTCACTTTTTTCTCACTTGAAATGAGTCACTTGATCTCTAAGACTCCAGATATCTTTATAATTCTTAGAAGGAATAGTCACTTTTGAGAGCTATTTAACGTATAGTCTTATAGATGTAGATGTTTCTAATTTGGGAACGTTTGGGGAAAAAAAATCCCTTGACATAGACTCATTTTTCAATTTATTTTTGTTAGGATGTTTCTAGCACAGGGAAAGGACACTGACCCAGACCCAGACTAATGCCTTAGTTCCAGAAATAAAGACTTAGTCTGTTATTGCTTTTAAAGGGATAAAGTTGTTGGAACCAACCACTTCTTCCCAGTGTTTTTAAGTGGAGAGAAAATGTAATTGCACCTCTTGATGTTATTGTTATTTATTGATTTAGAAACCATCTCTCACAAGATTAAAAGAACTGCAGAATTTCAAGCAACTTCTTTCCCTTCCTAAGACTTGCTTATTATTTTTCCAGCAGTAGCTGGTTACAAAGGTTAAGTATGGATAGCTTTGTGTTCTTTTTGATGTGAGAATCAATCCACTGAACTGGGCTTAGGGGAAGCTGAAATTCGAAATCTGGGCATATACTCCGAAGTGAAGTGCTTCCCCAAAAGTTGTCATTTATGTGATGGGTATCCGCTGAGGATTTAAATTACGGCAGGATTTTTACTGTTAGTGGACGTGACTGTTGTAATGGAAAATAATTTTCTCTTTGATGCAAATCCACTATGGACGTACATTATAGGCCCATTATCTTTTCTTAGATTGTGAGCTCCTCAAGGGCAAGACCTATGACTGACTCATGTCTATGTCCTCAGAGAGGTTTTGTTTTTTTGTTTCTTCAATTTTTTATTTAAGCCCCAGTTAGTTAACATATAGTATACTATTGGTTTCAGGAGTAGAATTTAGTGATTCATCACTTACGTACAACACCCAGTGCTCATCCCAAGTGCCCTCCTTAAGGCCCATCACCCATTAAGCCCCTTCCCCACCCTCTTCTTCCATCAACCCTCAGTGTGTTCTCTATCATGAGAGTCTCTTATGGTTTGCTTCCTTCTCTCTTTTTTCCCCTTCCCCTGTGTTCATCTGTTTTGTTTCTCAAATTCCACAAAAGAATAAAGTATTCACCTTTCTCTGACTGGCTTATTTTGTTTAGCATAATACACTCTAGCTCCATCCATGCCATCGCAAATAGCAAGATTTCATTCTTTTTGATGGCTCAGTAATATCCTGTGTCCTCAAAGAGTTTTATCCCTGACATACAGTATGTGCATTATAAGTCATTTTGAACATTTGCTCATGACTTCTTTCTTAATATGGAACCATGTTGATGTAAGCAAGTGGCTTGGCCAATCTGCACATTTAACTCTTTCCTTCATTCATCCAACATATATTTATATCCTTGATATGTGTTAGATACTCTGTTGAGTGTGTGTGTGTGTGTGTGTACACACACACATGTTTTATATATATATATATGTATACATATATATACATATACATATATACATAATATACATATACATATATACATATATGTATACATATATACATAATATACATATATATGATACAACCTGTTATATATATATACAATATACATATATATGATACAACATATTATATAGATATAATATATATGATATAACCTGTATATATAATATATAACCATATTTTATATATATATGATACAACCAGTTATATATATATATATATATGATATAACATGTATATATATTATGCAACCATATTATATGTATATGATACAACCTGTTATATATATATATATCATATATATGTGATATAACCTAAACGGATGCCTTACTTCTTAGGTCAAGTTCTCTAGAACCAGTACTCGCCCGGTGTGCACGTGATACGTTAAGTGCTACCGGGAGAACCACGTAAGACAGGCAGGGAGCAGGACAGGACAGCACAGGGAGGCTGTGAGGCGTGTCATGTCAAGGAGAATTCCACGGGGGGTTACTGCAGCCTGATTTCATTGGAGAATTCAGGGATGTAAGTTATGACTCAGAGGTATCCTCATCCAAGGCAAGCGAGCTGGGTTTCCATCATTCTGCACCAACAGTTATTGACAGGATGAAACCCCCATGGGCCTCTGGCTCTCCCCACATTCAGGCATCAAGGGTTGAAGCAGCCGGATGGCAGTCCTCTGAACAAAAGTCAAGAGGCTAGCTTTTGGAAGTGAAAGTACAATCAAGCTGGGGTGTGCTACCGTGATGAAAAGGGATCTGATCCGCGGAAACTAGGTGGAACACTGGAAATATCTGTTGCACACACTACATCATAAACCTACCTGTCACCAGCCTGTGGGACCTACCTCACATGTACTCCCAAGCAAGCTCCCCACAATCCAAAGCATTCAAACCCTTCTTTTAGAAGGGTTTTTTTTCAAAGTGGGTGTTCCCTGATTGGCAAGTCCGATGGCTCCTTGCTTAGAAGGGCGTGATCACATCCCAAGAGTTTCCCTGAAGCTGGTATAAAACAGTGGGACTTCAGAGAAGTGTGGCTTAATCATGCGGAGATGCCCTCCTTGCAATGAGCTGGCCATTAGTTTACGCGGTGGAAAAGGAGCTGTGTGGGAAGACACAACGCCTGGTTCCAGGTGGATGGAGAGAAAAAAAGCTAGCTCATTCACATCTCTCCACTATTCTTCTTCTTCTTCTTCTTCTTCTTCTTCTTCTTCTTCTTCTTCCTTCTTCTTCTTCTTCCTTCTTCTTCTTCTTTCTTCTTCTTCTTCTTCTTCTTCTTCTTCTTCTTCTTCTTCTTCTTCCTTCTTCTTCTTCTTCCTTCTTCTTCTTTCTTCTTCTTCTTCTTCTTTCTTCTTCTTCTTCTTCCTTTTTCTTCTTTCTTCTTCTTCTTCTTTCTTCTTCTTCTTCTTCTTCTTCTTCTTAATGTTTATTTATTTTTGAGAGAGCCCAAACGGGGGACGGACAGAGAGAGGGGGAAAGAGCATCTGAAATGGGCTCTGCACTGACAGCAGTGACCCTGATGGGGTGCTCGAACTCAAGAACTTTGAGATCATGGCCTGAGCGGAAGTGGACGCTCAGCCGACTAGCTAACTAGCCCTTCTCTATCCATAGGGTTCTAGAGGTTGACTGTGAAAACACGGAGCCACACCGGGTCGGGATATTGGAGAACGGATTACAACGAAACTCTTACAGAATGGAAGTTGCATTAAAAGCAGCAAAAAGGAGATTCTCCACTGCTGTGAAAAACGGAGGTGTGGATGATGACGGAAATTTATCAAAACGATATAAAAAACGATACTGTCTGAAGTTCTTTCACAAATCTATAAACATGTTTGCATATTGATATATTGTTTGGAATGTTTTATAATATATTAACTAATTCACATCACTGGCCATGTAGGTTATTTTACAGGCCAAAGTTACAAGTATCATCGTTGTAGATGGGCACAATGTAATTACCCTTCATTATTTACTATGATATCCGGCCTTTACCATTTTCTTAGGACACATTTTCAGAATTAGAATGATCATATTAAAAAGAATATACGTGTTTAAAATATTTTAATAAATTTTGCCAAATTGCTCTACAGAAATACTATTCAAACTCTAACCTGCAGTCATTTACTATATAAAAGAAATCTTTTCAAAAAAACCCAAAGAAGCTTTAAAACATGATGTATAGATATAGAAGAGAATATCCTCAAGTAGAGTAATGGTTCAAACTCGACATTTTGTGCGTGTGCTTTATTTTTATTTTTTTTTTAATTTATGAATTGCATTTCTGGGTCTTTCAAAAAAATTTCTTTTTGTTATTTTAACTTTTAAATAAACACTATGTATTAATGACTTTAAATACCTTCTTACTGCTTATGTTGGTCATTTTTCTTGGTTCAGTATTTGTTTTCTAAATTTCATTGAGGAGGGGTGTCTGGGTAGCTCAGTGGGTTAAGTATTCAACTCTTGATTTCAGCTCATCTTCCTGAGATTGAGAACTGCATTAGACTCAGTACTAGGTGTGGAGTCTGCTTAAGATTTTCTCTCTCCCTCTCCCTCTGCTCCTTCCCCACTTGCTCTCTCTTCCCCCTGCCTCCCCCCCACCCCCCGCCTCTCAAGAAAGAAGAATAGAATAGAATGGAATGGAATGGAATGGAATGAAATAAAATAAAATAAAATAAAATAAAATAAAATAAAATAGTAAAGTAAAATAAAATTTCATTAAGGGGAGCCTGGGTGGCTCAGTCAGTTGAGCATCTGACTTTTGATCTCAGCTCAGATCTTGATCTAAGGGTCATGAGTTCAAGCCCCATGTTGGTCTCTGCCTTGGGCACTGCCTTGGGCTCCAAGCTGGGCAGGAAGCCTACTTAAAAAAAATCATTAAGCTATTATTTAATGTATAGAAAATTAAATTTTTATTTTATTAAATTATTAGAAGACTATAACTTAAAAAGTAAAACAGAAAGTATCATAAGGCTGAAAATGAAAAAAAATAAAGTGGTTTTTGTATCCAACCAACTCCTCTCACCCTTAAAATTTTTCCTAACATTTTAGAGACTCATTCTAGTATTCCTTCCAGACTTCTAAACAGATTCTTAGGGTACTATTTCATGACTTTCAGTGGTATGGATGTTGTAGTGACTTCCTATCATGGATATTGAGGACTCACTCATTTCCTTTACACTTTCCCCCAATTCCTCCTATGCTTTCTCTTCCTTTCATCTATTTAACAAAGTCATATCAATTTTTTTTTTTGTAAAATCAATATTCAGCAGTTGTAATATTCGGACAGTAAATATTTTTCACAGCTAAGCCATGAGTACATTACATTGGGATTTCCTTTCTTATAAACTCATGTTTTGTGACAGTTAGTAATTGCTTTATCTTTGTTGACTTAGGTGTTGACTGTCACTGACTGGCCCCGAATTCTTTTCAAGATGTTTTAAACATCAATTGATCACTCAACTGCATTTCCTGTTGCTCCCAATCCTATCCTGAGAGATTTTGGGTCCTCTATCTTCTTTCAATCCAAACTAGTTATTCTTTAGGCTCGATACTGTACTATCCCTGAGGGTCAGTTTCATTCTGGAATTTTTTCCTTCCTCATGATAATGGATGGAGTAAGCGTTGTTAAGAGGGTTGTTTAAAACGAAGCCAAGAGGATGTTGAGGAAGTGGGGCTTTTGCACACCTTCTATCTCAAATTCTCAGCTATTTAGCTGAACCCAGCTAGAAGTGAAGGCACCTGCTGGGTGTTCAAATGTACATAAATGGGCTTCCTGCCTAACACTAGCCCCTAGCAACCAATCACACACAGATTAGTGTAATTGTAGCTATACCAGCACCAATCACACTTTGTGCAAAACGATTTATGTAAATTCCCTCTTTGCTGTTTAAAATCTCTAACCTCCTTTGTCTCCCTGGAACCCACTTTTACTTTTGGTCAAATTGTAAGCAGAAAGAGTTAGGGGGTCCCCCCAAAAAAGAAAGACTGGATGTAGCTGTCATACATAAGACAAGTCTTTTTAGGCCCCCAGATATTTTCCGTGATCTAGGCCCTACAGGTTCTTCTTGGCCAACCGCACTTCCTGCAGATCATCCTAGGAGGTGTCAGAATTACAAAGAAATGCAAAAATCTCAGTAGTTAAGGACGCAGAGAGAACACAAAAACTAACAGTCTCCACCAGGCCCAGAAATAACCTAGTCATATCAGAGACACATCAGTGATAAAACTCTCAGTGCTATTTAGAAAGTAAGCGAGGCCCTACATAATGAATCCAGTATCTCCTGTAGTTTCCAGTAGATTCTATTTATTTATCCAACCATGTGTACTTCTTGAGTAACGACATGGAAACTACTAGAACTCCTATTACTAAGGACCAGCAAAGTCAATAGACTTTAAATTTCTCAAGGAAGACTCATAATTCTAGCAATAATCTTTCTTTCTGCTTTAAAAAGTTCACACGTGTTACCTATAGTGTGTTACCTATTTAAGAAAAAAAAACATTTTAAACAAAGATATCAATATTGTTTTCACTCCTTTAAAAAATATTACTCAGGAAATCCAGGAAATAGATGAATAAATGTCCATAATCTTTTTTTTCCTGCTTAAAACAATTCAAATGTGTTTCCTATAATTTGCCACCTATGTAAGAAAAAAAAGCATTTTTTTCATCTTTTAATATTCTCTTTATTAAATTTTAAAAAATTTGGCTGAATATAGTTTTTGCTTCCTTTATCAGTAAAGTCATGATACTTGGTTGGTGCTATTTTATGTACATAAATCAACACAATCAACAATCTATTACTTGATGCTTCTCTGTATAACCAGTAAAAATTTAGTCATTCTATTTATTTATTTATTCATTCATTCATTCATTCATTTATATTTTTTGTAAGGTGCCATTTTTAGAGAATGTGTTTAAAAGGAGAAACTCTCTAGGTCCTTCCATTACCTTTTTTATTTTATTTTATTTTTTAAAATTTACATCTAAATTAGTTAGCATATCATGAAACAATGATTTCAGGAGTAGATTCCTTAGTGCCCCTTACCCATTTTGCTCATCCCCCCTCCCACAACCCCTCCAGTAACCCTCAGTTTGTTCTCCATATTTACGAGTCTCTTCTGTTTTGTCCCCCTCCCTGTTTTTAGATTAGTTTTGTGTCCCTTCCCTTATGTTCATCTGTTTTGTCTCAAAGTCCTCATATGAGTGAAGTCATATGATATTTACCTTTCTCTGACTGATGAATTTCACTTAGCATAATACTCTCCAGTTCCATCCACGTAGTTGCCAATGGCAAGATTTCATTCTTTTTGGTTGTCGAGTAATACTCCATTGTATATATATACCACATCTTCTTTATCCATTCATCCATCAATGGACATTTGGGCTCTTTCCACACTTTGGCTATTGTTGCTAGTGCTGCTATAAACATGGGGGTGCATGTGTCCCTTCGAAACAGTACGCCTGTATCCTGTGGATAAATGCCTAGTAGTGCAATGCTGGGTCATAGAGTAATTCTATTTTTAGTTTTTTGAGGAACTTCCACACTGTTTTCCAGAGTAGCTGCACCAGCTTGCATTCCCCCCACCCCCCCCAAAAAAAAAACATTTTAAACAAATATATCAATATTTTTCTTTACTCCTTTAAAAACTATTACCCAGGAAATCCAGGAAATACATGAATAGATGTCCATAAAACATTTCTTTTAGACAAATTACTTTTTTGTTTGTTTGTTTTTTAGAGAGAGAGAGAGCGAGAGAGAGTGGGAGAGGGGCAGGGTTAGGAGAGGGAGAATCTTAAGCAGGCTCTATGCTCAGCACAGAACCCAACGTGGGGCTTAATCCCACGACCTTGAGATCATGACCTGAGCCAAAATCAAGAGTTGGATGCTCAACAGACTGAGCCACCCAGACACCCCTAGACAAATTTTAAATTTTTTTTTTTCAACGTTTATTTATTTTTGGGACAGAGAGAGACAGAGCATGAACGGGGGAGGGGGAGGGGCAGAGAGAGAGGGAGACACAGAACCGGAAACAGGCTCCAGGCTCTGAGCCATCAGCCCAGAGCCCGACGCGGGGCTCGAACTCACGGACCGCGAGATCGTGACCTGGCTGAAGTCGGACGCTTAACCGACTGCGCCACCCAGGCGCCCCAAATTTTAAAATGTTCTTCTGCTGTTATGAGTCTTTTCTCAAATCAGTTCTAGTAATTTACAATCTTCTAAAAAAGGCATTTCATCTTGATTTTCAAATCTATTAGCAGAGAATAGTGTATAGTGTATTTTTATATTTAATCTTTTATATGTCTAAGATTATATTTTCAACGTTTATTTATTTTTGGGACAGAGAGAGACAGAGCATGAACGGGGGAGGGGCAGAGAGAGAAGGAGACACAGAATCGGAAACAGGCTCCAGGCTCTGAGCCATCAGCCCAGAGCCTGACGCGGGCTCGAACTCACGGACCGTGAGATCGTGACCTGGCTGAAGTCGGACGCTTAACCGACTGTGCCACCCAGGCGCCCCTAAGATTATATTTTCAACAGTATTTAAACATCTTTGTAATTATTTAGTCTATTTTTGTAAACTCTGCAAAATATTGTTTTAATAACATTTTCCTAGAATAAATGTTTTGTATATTTTTCAAATGTATACTTGTTTTCTTTAATGATTTAATATTTATTATAAATTATGAATAATTATTAATCTATTATTATTTTCTCCCTCTTTTGAAGGTTCAACCTTTTCTTTTTTTTTTAAGTTTTTTTAAATGTTTTTATTTATTTTTGAGACAGCGAGAGACAGAGGATGAGCAGGGGAGGGGCAGAGAGAGGGGGAGACACAGAATCTGAAGCGGGCTCCAGGCTCTAAGCTGTCAACACAGTGCCCGACGGGGGGCTCGAACTCATGGACCGTGAGATCATGACCTGAGCTGAAGTCGGTTGATTAACCGACTGAGCCACCCAGGCGCCCCAAGATTCAACCTTTTCTTTTCTAACATTTTAATTTGGATACTTAGTTCAATCAGTTATTTTTATTTAATAATCAAAGACAAGTCACTTGGCAGGAAAATGACAAGTATGTAACCTGGTAGTTATTGAAAGAAGTACAAATGGCCTATCGTGGCTACACAATAAGAAACATGCAACTATTTTAGAATGATATATGTGTTTCCCACTATTGGTTTGGTAAAGATTAAAAGCAATAATCTCAATATCAATGTAGTTGCAGCACAAAAAAATAACTTTCATGTGCTGTTGACGGGATTAAACCTTGGCACCAGGTTTCAGAGAGCATTTGTCAATCACTATCAACTTTCAATATTTCTGGGTCTCTTGGCCAATTTCTCCTTCTAATAATTTAATTCTAATATTAGAACAATGGTGAAAAATGAATTTCCTACTGCCTTGTTTTTAACAAAGAGAAATCACAGATACATAAATGCTCATCAGTAAGAGAATGGCTGCAGTAGTTACATAATATTCATGTTGTGGAATATCCTTAAAGGGTTTAAAAATTAATTTGAGAGACTCTTTTTCCTTTTTAATTAGCCTTTATTTTTGAGAGCACTGTCAACTCCTGCTCTTTAAATGTCTCCACGATTCTGCCTTTTCTACAGTATAATATAGTTGGATTATAGAGTATGTAGCCTTTTCAAATTGATGTCTTTCCCTTTGTAATATGCATTTAAGTCTCCTCCATCCTTTTTTTAATGACTTGATAACTAATTTCTTTTTAGCGATGGATAACAGTCCATCATGGATGTACCACAGTTTATCTCTCCATTCACCTATGGAAGGACTTCTTGGTTGCTTCTAAGTTTTGGTAGTTATGGGTATAGTTGATATAAACATCCATGTGCAGGATTTTCTGTGGATATACATTTTCAAGCACTTTGGGTACATACTGAGGGGTGCAATGGTTGGGTTGTATGAACAAAAGCATGTCTAGTTTTGTAAGAAACTGCCAGTCTTTGAAAGAGTCTATACCATCTTACATTCTCAGAGAAAGTTCCTGTGGCTCATGGCCATCATTTGGTCTTGTCAGTGTTCTGGATTTCGGCCATCCCAGTTGTTGTGTAGACGGTATCTTGTTGTTTTAACTTGCATTTTCCTAATGACAGAAATGTGCAGTATCTTTTCATATGCTTATTTGTTAGTTGTATTACTTCTTTAGTGGGATATTTGTTTAGGTCTTTTGTTCATTTTTAATTGGGTATTCATATATTTAATTGGGTAATATTCATGTCTATTTTCTTATTGTTGAGTTTCAAGAGTTCTTTGTATATTTTGGCTAACAGTCCTTTATCAGATATTTCTATTGCAAATATTTCTCCTGGTCTGTGTTCCCTTCTCTTCTCATTCACTGGCATTGTCTTTCACACAGCAGATTTTTTTTATAGTAATGAAGTCCAGGTTATCAATTATTTGTTTCATGGGCCCTGTGTTTTGTGTTGTGTCTAAGAATTCATTGCCATGCCCAAGATTATCTAGATTACCTTCTATGCTATCTTCTTAGAGCTTCAACACCTTGTATTTTACATTTAGGTCTACAATCAATGTTGAAGTAACTTGTGCAAAGGGTATAAGGTCTGTATCTGGATTTATTTTTTGGCATATGTTCTATGTGTTCTGGAAAGAATATGCAATATGTTGTTAGATGATGTAGTCTATAGATGTCACTTCTACCCAGTTGATGGTATTGTTGAGTTCAACTGTGCTCTTCACTGATTTTTTGCCTGTTTGGCATGTCCACACATGATAAAATCTCCTACCAAAGTTATGGATTCACCTATTTCTCCTTGCAGCTTTATCAGTTTTCCTCAAGTATTTTCATTGTTCTGTTTTTAGGTGCGTATGCATTAAAGATTTTGACATTATTGTACTATTGACTCCATTATTACATAACGTCCCTCTTTATCCCTTATAATTTTTCTTGCTCTGACATCTACTCTATCTGAAATTAATATAATTATTCCTGTTTTTTTTTATTTTTTTTAAATTTTTTTAACGTTTTATTTTATTTTTGAGACAGAGAGAGACAGAGCATGAACAGGGGAGGGTGAGAGAGAGAGGGAGACACAGAATCTGAAACAGGCTCCAGGCTCTGAGCTGTCAGCACAGAGCCCGATGCAGAGCTCGAACTCACGGACTGCAAGATCATGACCTGAGCCGAAGTCGGACGCTTAACCGAGTGAGCCACCCAGGCGCCCCTTCCTGGTTTCTTTCTTTCTTTCTTTCTTTCTTTCTTTCTTTCTTTCTTTCTTTTAACGTTTTATTTATTTTTGAGACAGAGAGAGACAGAGCATGAATGGGGGAGGGGCTGAGAGAGAGGGAGACACAGAATCAGAAGCAGGCTCCAGGCTCTGAACCATCAGCCCAGAGCCCGACGCGGGGCTCGAACCCACAGACCGCGAGATTGTGACCTGAGCTGAAGTCGGACACTCAACCGACTGAGCCACCCAGGCGCCCCTCCTGGTTCCTTTTTAGTGTCAACACGGATTTCTTTCTCAAACCCTTTACTTATCTGTATCTGTCTTTGTATTTAAAATGGATTTCCTATAGACAAGATATAGTTGGGTCTTTTTTTCTAATCCACTCTAATCATTTCTATCTTCTAATTGGTGTATTTAGACCATTGACTTTTAAAATGATTTTTGCTATAGTTGAGTTAATATCTACTACCTTTGTTAGTGTTTTCTATGTATTGCCCTTGTTTTTTATTCCAATTTTTATGTTCCGCTCTTTTATGGCTTTCTGCTACATTTTGGGGTTTTAATTAAGCATTTTATGTGAATCAATTTTCCTTTTTTTTCTTAGCATATCTCTTTCACTTTGATGAGATCAGGCACATTCAGGTGGTATGGCTGTAGACTTCGCTTTTGAAAGATAGTTCTGTGAGGATACAGAATTCTACATTGGTGGGGTTTTTCTTTTAACATTTAACATCTCACTCCACTCTCTTGATTTCATGGCTCCTGAGGAGAAGTGTATTTTTTACTGAGGTGAAAAAGGCAATGAATCATGATATATTCATAAAACCTGCTGGAGTTTTTTAAGTGGTAGATGTCTACATACTGGCACATAAATATTAAAATCTGATGACAGTAATGTAAAGTAGAGTTGACCTGGAAAACAGAAATAGAGTCCTTACGTTGGAATTTCGAAACCGACAACTCATTGTCAAAGTTATGGCTGCCACAGAGAAGTCGTGCTCCATATACTTAACGATTACGTCAGGAGGTCAACTCTTAGGTGAACAGCAAGTATACCACATTCAACTGGATTCTAGTTGAAAACACACAACTCTCAGGAAAACAAGAAAGAGCCACAGCTGACCCTGCTAGGGACAGAGAACAGGCTGACCGTGGGTAAAGTGAGTACATCCCAGAAAGCCACTTTGGTAAAATGGTCTCCAGGATAAAACATGAGCTGACCACGTAGTAGAAGGCCGTGACGCAGACTTCGTGATATGACCTGTGAAAGAGTGTGTGAAAATATGCTGCCGATAAACTAAAAGTGATACCGTGCATAATCTATAGAGGCTACAGATCAGCTACAGGATTCTGCAGGATTACATGTATCCAGAGCTTAACCATTATTAACTAATAGTATTTTCTGACTTTTCTCTAAAAATTAATCAAATTAAAAATAATCTCAAACAAACAATGTTTAAAAATCCTAGTATATCTAGCTTATATTTTCCCGTCCCTGCCCCCATCTCCCACAATCTCAAACCACCCAGGCTGATGGTGAAGAGAGGCCTAAAATAACTGGAACTTTTGGTGCCACAGCTGTCCCTTATACTAGAAATAAATAGGTACAGACACTGTCAGATGTTTTTTACCCTAGTGCATTTTCTAGACTGGTGTGCAGTTGTTTTACCCCCATATATTTTCCAGGTGAATGAATTCTTCAAAGTATTTTTGTATTGTGGAAATGGACATGTGTGCTGTTTATCTGGGCTGCAAATAAGTATTTTCTTTCAAGTAGGAAAAGGAGTGGAAACCCATATACTTGTTCAAAAGCAATTCAATTTCCTTGTTGACTGTCAAACAAGCCAGGGATGAAATTGATCAATTTCAGAAAAGTAATGAAAAGAATTGTCTAGGGATTCTCAAGGGTCTATGTTGGGAGAAAGTCAGTATGTAGATATACTCCAAGCTAATGAAATTATAGGCAAACTGAGTAACTACAATCTTTTTCGATCAACACCATTAACAGAAAAATATTTATTGGGTTTCTTAGACTTGAGCCACCATTTTTTTTTTTTTTTTTGTGGTTCCTCATGTGTGAAGATCTTCATGTGATACTTTGATCGTCTAGTTATATCAGCTGTCCCTGGTAGCACTGATGAGATTTCTGTTGGGTACAGGTAAGCTGTGAATCTGGCTGTGTGGAGGTTTACATTGGCTAGCTTCTGGAAAGGGGTAGAGAAGTAGTTGTCCACAATCGGGTAGAGAAAACAGATGAAGGGTTTTGTGAGGTAGAAATTATGAGGCCATATTCAAGTAAATGGCAAAACCAAAACGGCTGGTGAATATACTGCGTGTTGTCGGGCCAAAGTAGGAGACACGTTTTCCCAAGTGCTGGTCCGACATCATGGGAAAGCTTAAAATGTAGTCGGAGGAATGAATTTCTTCTTGGAACTATTTTAAGTGGTCAGATTATGATAATACCACATGAGATTAAGATTAGAGATTAAGATTGTGATAATAGTGCATGAGGCAGATTGATCCAACAAAACTGATTGGAGCGATAATCAGTGAGAGACAGAAAACAAACAAACAAAATCCATGCTGTGTGAGAAGGAAAGAGACCTTACTATACTGAAGTGCTAGAGGGGATAAAAATCAAGAAGGAGAAGTTTCAAAGAATGATGACCGCAAATTGGCACAAAAAGGAAGAAGTAAAGATAATGTGACTTGGGGAATCAGCCTTCCTTCGATACCTGGACTATGGGCTCCTAAGACTCTGAGAATCTGGTTTCTCTCTCCAATGGTGACGTCCACTAGCTATGTGTTAGAAAGCCAGATGCTTAAACTTTAAAGACCTTAGATCTTTCAACTCATAAAAGGAAGGAAAGTGAACCAGACAAGAGTGTGCCATTTCTAGTTCAAGTGACCTCCCTCTGTCACCCTGTGATGGAACCAGACATCACTACCGATCATGGGCCTTTCCCATCTGGTACAGATCAAAGCCTCACTAACTTTATCAGACTCTCTAGACAACCAGTACCAAGTGAAGAAATTGTGCCTTCACATCAAAATCCTTCTCCAGTGTAGGATTTAGATTTGATTTACCATCTCTTCTTGTTTTGGTGTTTTTATCCTGATTCTACTGTTTGCAGTTTATGCAAACATAGGAGCAGAAGATCCTTTTATGGACACAGGAGACCTAAACAAAGGGGGTGGGGCAGAGAAAGCTAATGAAGAGGTGAGAGGAGCAAGCTTGTATTAATGGGTATTAGTGTTAGAAGTTCAGACTTGAATGCCCAAGGTTACCATCGCTATAGTATTTCAATCAAAAATAAAAATGCATGGGATGCCTGGGTGGCTCAGTCCGTTAAGCATCTGGCTTTTGATTTCGGTTCAGGTCATGAGCTCACGGTTTGTGGGATGGAGCCCCACGTGGGGCTCTGTGCTGACAGTGCAGAGTCTGCTTCAGATTCTCTCTCTCCCTTTCTCTCTGCCCCTCCTCGCATCAAAATAAATACATAAATATTAAAAAAAGAAATAAGAATGCTCAATGGAATAAGTACTAGGTAAAGATCAGAGAAACACAGGTTGCCGAACTAATAAGCTAATGAGAAATTAATGTCTCGATAAGCGGGTATGAAAATGAAAGTCCTTTTCTCTGTTGGAACGAGGAGGTGAGTACTATTTTTCGCACACAGAAGAGCAGTTGAGGAATCGGGCAGTGGGTTGGGCAGATAAAGGGTAATATGAGACCAAGTGGCCAAAAGCAAGGGAAGGTAGGTCTAGAATCTTGGACTCTGCCAACAGTTCATGGAGAGAAGGGATGTCTCTTCACCATTTAATGTCTGGTTTTATGAGACTTCTAGTCTGAGTCAGCTTCTTAACGCATATTTGAATACCTGGCGTAGAAACCACAGCTGGTACCTCTCTCAAGTGTATTTATCCCCTACCTGCTGCAAGGGCTTTGGCTAATACACACACACACACACACACACACACACACACACACACAGAGTTCTACTTTAATTGCCTGTTTTTCCCAGTGAAGGAAACTCAAGTCAATAAGATTCCAACTTTGTAGCCTGCAGACTAATGTCTATGATATAGTATATAATTATTTCAATAAGCAATTTCCATAGAGGGCTTTACAACCTGTCCTGAGTGTAAATGAAGGTGATATACAAGTGGAATTAACTGGAAGTTTCTGATCTTAGGGAGACTTTGGATCTGTGTAAGCAACTCCCGTCTCATGTTATCTTCATTAATAAATTCCTTCCCTATTTTCATTTTTTCATGAAGGAAGAACTCTAATAAAGTAGTTTCATTAAGTTCTACATTAAATGTTAATTGAATAGACTAATAATCCAGATGTTACAGGTTTATTTCAAATATATATATCACATCTCTTAATTATAAGTAAAGTAACCATACAGCAACATGACTATTAAGCTTATTTTCTCATTATATGCCAAATGACCTAAACTTTTAAATTGTGATATCTCAGTTTATTCCTCTACATGCATGGAAGACACTTCTGTCTTCCCAAATGACTGTATTCTTTAATTAGGTCTTCATTATTTTGTCAAGACCTTATATATTCTCTATCGTCTTTGGTTTTGCATAGAGCTGCTAGTTTTCTGTTTGTTTGTTTTTAAGTTTACTTATTTATTTTGAGAGAGACAGAGAGAGTGCAAGTGGGAGAGGAACAGAGAGAGGGAGAATCTCAAGCAGGGTCCACGCGGTCAGCACAGAGTCCCATGCGGGGCTCCAACTCACGAATGGTGAGATCCTGACCTGAGTTGAAATAAAGAATTGGATGCTTAATCTATTGAGCCATCCAGGGGCCCCTCTCAGTTTTGTTTAGAGATAAATATATACATCCCAGACACTTGGTTTTTCTCTCCCTTTTATACTCTCTCTCTTCTACTTTGGTACATCCCTGCTTTCCTAGCTAAGAACCTCTTATTAGAATCTTCCCTAGTTTCACCACGAACTTTCTTCCACCCTGGGAATTCATGCAATTGCTTACTTAATTTAGACTCATTTCCTGGTGTTTCCCTGCCCCTCTGTTTCTTAATATTGGTATAGAAACATCATCATCAGAATCAGGGACCAAACCCACCAGTCCTTCTCACAGCAAATGCATTCCTTACACTGACACTCATTGCTTAGGTATATATTTTTTTCTGTTTTCTCTTATTAGGGACGCCATGGGATCTGGCTGGCTTTCTCACTGGTCTGTCAATCCTATTTTTGTTCAATAAACTTATTTTGCTGATAAAATCCATGCATTAATGTGATATCTTCTTTCATGTGGTCTTAAGAATACCATATATCGAATCACCCTCCTCTGAGACATTCTCTTCAACTTTACGTTCAGAGATCCTCACCCTGGAAATGTGTGAGAAAATTAGAGAGACCGCAGAAACATTGCCGTGCACAGCTATCAAGGTAATACATTCGTGTGCTTTTAAGCAACCACTGCACGGATAAGAACTTTCTGTGTCATGGGTGTAACTGAAGTGGGGTTAAGGAGAAGATGGAACTCGCCGGAGACTTCAGAGGGACAGTGGAGGAGAGTCCGGGACGATGCCTGAGAAACTACAGGGGCTAATGGCCAGTAGGGAAGACTGTGTCTGCAGAGGGGATCAAGAAGAAGTCTTCAGAAATGTGAGGAGGGGGTTGTCCCAGGAGCTGGGGAAGCAGAGCTTTATGAATGGCCAGCAGAATCAGAAGATGCTAAGATATCCACCAGGATGAGTTGGAAAACTGGGCACTCGATTTCAGTTTGACGTCCAGGTACAGGAGGCTGCCAACTTCTTGACATACTGGCCCATATTTTATATTAGTAAATTACTTTATTTGACTGTCTACTCTGAATAACTTCAAAGACACTTCAGTGGGGGAAATGGTCTGATGTATTCATCACCTAGATATGACATTGCTATTTGGACCTTCTTTCGCTTTATCTTCTCTTGCTGAAGTATGTAATAAAATTAGTACATCATGTTACGTTTATCCCTCATTTCAGTTTCTGTTTATAACATATAAGGACTCTTCTTTATGCAACCACTATATCATTGTCAAACCCAATAAAATGAACAGTTCTTTATTATAATCAAATACCAAGCCTACAGTCAAAAAGCCATTTTCCCTATTGTCTCAAAAATGACCCTATTCAATGGCTTATTAAACCCATTAAAATGTAATCTTTACAAATTTAAAAATATTTGCACATGAACATTATGTCTAATTGTTTTATTTGCATTCAGATCTCAATAAAATTTGGTACATTTTCCCATTATTGTTTGCCATTTGTATTTCTTTTTCAGCATACTGGATTTCTTATTCTTTGACTTTTTCTTCCTATAACGTGCTTCTGTTTATTAATATTCATGAAAGCTCTTTGAAATATATTTTATTTGTAATTATATAAATGTAAAATATGTGCAAATCATACCTTTAGTTTTTCACTATCTTTTAACAAAATCTATCTTTAGTAGCAATATTTTTTTAGGTTTATTTTATTTTTTGAGAGAGAGAGAGAGAGAGAGAGAGCTAGCAGAGGAGGGGCAGTGGGGGGTCAGAGGATCTAAAGCGAGCTCTGTGCTGACAGCATAGAGCCCCATGCGGGACTCAAACTCACGAACCGCGAGATCGTAGACCTGAGCTGGACTTGGGTGCTCAAACAACTGAGCCACCCGGGCGTCTTTGGTCTCAATGTTTTTAATAGATACTTCAAATTTAATTTTTTTTCTGTTATAAATGCCTTCCCCTTCAAATAAGATGCAAACCAACCACTCCTGGTTTTTTAGAGTTCTTTAAAATACATTATTATATTTAAATTTTTAATTGAACTGCTATTGTAGTATAGAGAGAGAAGGATTCAGCATTTTTTTTTCTCTTTTCCCAAACATACAGGATCACGTCATTTGTCTGAAATATTATCCTTATCATCTGTTTATTCCAATATTTATTTAGGGCTGTGTCTGAAATCTTTTAAGTTATTTCATTGATTTTTATGTCTCTTTGAATGCCAGAATAAAAAAAAGATCTCTATGTCGTCTGTTATCTGGTCGGCCTCTTTCTTTCTTGCATATATTTTTAAATTCATTCCTATCAATTTTACTGTATTATTTTCCAAGGCTGTTTCCCTTATTGCTTGACTTTAGTGTCTTTTCTCTCTGTCACCTCTCTCTCCCTGTCCCTCCTCTGATTTAGACACACACACACACGCACACACACACACACACACACAGGCACACACACACCACCCCGGATATACACTAATAAACTAATACATTTCTTACAAACTCATTTGAAATGAAATTGTAAAGATTATGGCAGAGAGTACTAATATCTCTGTAATGTTGACTTTTCTTGCCCAAGACAAGTCAGTTGAGCATTCTGCTTTCTTCAAAGCATTTTTTGATGTTGTTAAGTAGAATTTTTAGCCATTCTTCGCATGATACTTTACTTATTAACTTCATTCAGAGTCATCCCATCTTTTCCGGTCACTCGTGTGACAGGAACTTCTCTCATTATACACTGTACGTGTTGTTGTTTGTACAAATGAAATACATTGATTTTGCAACCACTCTGTTGGGTTCCTCTTTCTCTCTCTCTCTCTTTTTTCCTTTCATTATATGTTTTCCAGCTTGTATTGGTAACATCTTCAAATAATAATAATTTTGTCGCTTCCAATCATCTCTTATTTCATACTCTTAAATAATTTCTTTGACTGGGATAGCCATGATACCTAAATCATAATGATATTTCTGGGAATTTTTAAATATTCATAAGCATTGTCTGTGTGTGTGCATTTTTGCATGTGTGTGTGTGTTTGTGAATACGAGAGAGAGAGAAGTCATATCAAAATTACACATCTACTTCTATTTCTTTAAGAATGTACCAGCAGAAATGGCTATTGGATATTTTTCCTAAAACACTTTTGTAGCCTTTGCAGTTAATTTAATTAATTTCTATCTTTTTAAAAAATACACCCAAACAGTGGTAGATACCTTCAATGGAATATTTTTCAGCCATAAAAAAAAAAAGAATGAAATCTTGCCATTTGTGACAACATGGATAGGCCTACAGGGTATTCATCTGAGTCAAATAAGTCAGGCAGAGAAAGACACATACAATATGATTTCACTTGTATATGGAATCTGAAGAACAAAGCGAATGAATAAACAAACCAAAAGCAGGAACAGACCCACAAATACAGAGAACAAACTGGAGACTGACTGCCAGAGGGGTGGGAGTGGGGGATGGGCAAAATGGGTGAAGGGGAACGGGGTGACAGGCATCAAAGTTAAGGCATGAAGAAGTCATGGGGAGGAATGGTACAGAACGGAAAATAGAGTCAAGGGTATTGCAATAGCGTTGCATGCTGACGGATGGTAGCTACGCTTATGGGGAACATAGCATAATATAAACTCAGCGAATCCCTATGTCGTACACCTGAAACTAATGTAACATTGTGCGTCCACTATGGCTCAATGCCAAGGATAAACACTTATAGAAAGCGATAGCTATAGATTTTAGAAGGGCATTTTCTGTAGAATCTTCTCACATCAGTGTCATTTTAACAAGAATCTAAATGTGCAACTCAAAAAAATCCTAGACACCCTACGCTAAGAAGAAACTATCCATAAGGGACAATAATAAAACATTTCCACATACAATACCCCGAAAAAGAATAAAATACTTAGGAATAAACTTAACCAAGGAGGTGAAGACTTATACACTAAAAGCTACAAAACATTTCTGAATGAACTTAAAGCAGACACAGATAAATGGAAAGACATTTAAAAAAAATACACCTAGATTTTACAACTTTGCCTATGGTGTTACATATCTTTTCTCTATTTCGCAAGATCCGATTATTTAACTTTGCTTTTCTACTAATTTGTGACTGGGTTCTCTTTTTAAATCTCTTTCAAAAACCCAGTTGTTATTAGATTTAGAAAATCAGTACCTAATTTTATATATCAAGACTATTTTTTAACACCTATTTACCAAATCATTAATTTGTGTGTGTTTCTTTTTTACTACCAGTTTTCTTTTTTTTTAATTGCATTGTTCTTTTTCTTAATGACTTTGAAAAAAAGTCATTCATTTCCTTCTCTCTTGTTTAATAACGCAAGTGTTTAACACTCTGCAATGTCTTCCTGCAGTTGAAATTCTTGATTTCATATTCAGAGACTTTATTATTGCTATCTTTGTTGTGTACAGTTGGGATTTTGTTTTTCTCTGCAGTTCAGAAGTTGTTCAAGAGAGAGTTTTAAAATACTCCCAAGTAGACGAGTTGTAAAACTTTTCTAATGATGCCGTTATTTACCAAGGTCATTACATGGCGGTCTATGATATTTCTGCCTAAAACATAACAGAACACTTGGGTCATTTTACTCAGCCCATCTATTCAAATATATTTTGGGTGGCCCTTTCTTGACTAATTTCATATTTTGAATAGACCCTGTGTGTGCCATCATTTCTGTGTGTGCATGTTATTTGTAGGCTACTTTTCTATCTACACTTTTGTTGCCGAAAGCAGCAGAGCTGGGGTAGAAGAAAAGAGAAGATAGGTGATACTTGACAGTTTGGGATATGCACGCTCAATCATCATTGGAAGAGAGATTTTCAAAAGGCATTTTCTGTGTGTGTGTGTGTGTGTGTGTGTTTTAAATGATTAGGGAGTTCTTCCTCTGTGCTCATTCCTGCATTTCTCCTCCCCCCCCCCGGGGCAAAATAAATGGCAAAGTAAGCAATTTTCCCTTTATCCTCTGAGTCGTTGGTTGTCCACACTGGCACCTGTGTTTTTTTGTTATCTGTTGTTGTTGTTGTTTTTCTAAAGGGGCTTTCAGCTTCTATACATCTGTGTCACAAATGCGGTTCCTTCTCTTCACGTCCTTCTGAAGCTGCCAGTGAGGTGTTTCTGCTTTACTTTGTCTTTAAGGATTTGATCTTCTTGCCTTACTGATTCATTAGGAAAAGGTGAATCATACGTGGTTTTATAATATTGGTACCTTATTAAATTAGGCTGGTATATTTTGCTAGGTTTTGGAGGAGGGGGTGCAAATCTCCTTTCGTGTCATTATTTCCTCCCGTTTTCATAATCTTGTTCTTGGTCATTAAGTGATGACAAAGGCTAATCAAGTAAGCTATAATTTTCATCACGGAAACTAAAGATCCTGTGGTCTTTGAGCGCACCGAAAAGACTCCTGTATACCGAAAAGACAAAGGAAGTCCTTTGTCACAGTGGAGACAGTACAGCATCATCTCTTCAAATTATTGCTCTCTTCTGTCATAACAGAGTGACTATCCACATTATATGACAGCGGCGGGAGAGAACATTATGATAAAGATGTGAAAAATTAATTCAGTAGTAAAGATGTATTGAATCCCAACTATGGGGCACGACATAGGAAATGATGCGCAAAACAGACATCACCATGAGGCAGCTTCCAGTGGGCATGTAGTCCCACAGACTACGGAGCATTGCAATTAAATTAATTGCTAGTGAAAAGACGCATGCGTTGCTAAATGCTATAAATGTTGAGCTTAAATCTCAACTGGAAAATCAGGGAAGGCTACTTAGAGCAAAAAGAAATTGAGCTGAGGCCTAAAGGAATTGATAGAGTTAACTAAAGAGAGACAGAGACAGAGAGAGGGAGGGAAAGATTTTGTGTTAAGGGAGAATGCTTTTAGTAATTCAGGTAAAGGCAAGGGAAGATATGTACAAGGACACTGTGGTGGAGAAAACATATGGCACTGAGGAACTGGGAAAAGTGTCACAGTGGCAAGAATAAAAGATCTGGGGTGTGGGCGGTATAAATTGAAGCCGAAGAGGTGTGCATGGGCCAAATCGTGCAAAACCCAGAAAGCATTTTAAGAAATTTGGACTTTATCCTAAAGCAATGGAAAATGATAAAACAGCTACAAGAAAGAAAGGGAAGAGAGAAATCTTGTTTTTGTTTTTTTTCTATATAACTTTGGCTTTTGAATACAGAAAGGATTGGAAGAATGAAGGCTACATCATTCATCAGAGTAACCTCTCCTTTATCTTTTTTAAAATTTTGTTCAACATTTATTTATTTTTGACAGAGCGAGACAGAGCATGAGCGGGAGAGGGGCATGGGGGGGCGGGGCACAGAATCCGATGTAGGCTCCAGGCATAGAGCCTGATGTGGGGCTCGAACCCACGGACCATGAGATCATGGCCTGAGCCGAGACAGATGCTTAATAGACTGAGCCATGTAGGTGCCCCCACCTTTCCTTTATCTTTTAAATTCCATCTATTCTTTTCAAGACGTGGTTTTTATGATCTTCAGTATTCACCTATTTATGCTGATAAATTCACGTTTTGTTAATACATTGATATTTGATCCCTTCCTCTGATTGATACAGGGATCCTTCATATCAAGTAGGGACAAGGTAGAAAACATTCTAAGACAAAATGTTTTGAGGTTATGCCAGGGTCTTTCTGTTTAATAGGGAGCAGAGTCAAGAGCTATAAAATTGCTTACTGTGGGACACTAGGGAGCAGAAATAATGCCCCAAATTCCAGACTCTTGATTCTTACGTAGGGCACCTAGACCTTACCTCTACTTTAGACGGAAGCCATCTGGACAAGTAAGATGTAACTTAAGACAATTTGGAGTCTATAAACCAATTTTTCAGAAACAACTTGGCTTGGAGTAAAAGAATAAAGATCATTTAGCTAAGTTAACATTACCAAAATGAGAAAGTGTTTAGTCATGTAATACCAACAAGCCCAAGGGAATTAAAACAGGAAAAAGACACCAAATTAAGGAGGAAAGAATATAGACTCTTAAAACAGAATCTTATTAATTCCAAACCTAAGCTCCATTTTGTTGGTATAGTTTGAGTGACTGTATTTCACTGTAGATAGTGATGTCACTCTTCTTTAATAAAGGGACTTAATCGATGATAACGTTATAGGCTCTGAAGTCTAAAGTATAGTGATTTTTATATAGCAAGAGCTTACGTGATCTTTTTTGAATGAGTATAGTTATTTCTGAATATTCTGGCCAGACTTTCCAAGAAGTAGTCTAAATTAATGAGCTCTAGTTGTTTGAGAGAAATTAGGCTTTCCGAGAGACAATGGAATAGACATAAATGATCACTTCCCCCTGAAAAATTTATCCACAGATGTACTATAAGGAAATCCCAGACCAGTGCACAAGGGGGAGAATTTCACTGTCGGTGGGTCTGGTAGGCCCCAACTTGAGGGAGTCGCGTTCAATGATTATTTTTTTGTATACTATCGTGTATTGTTAAAGCTCTAAAACTTATGAAAATATATCCCCAGAGCCTTGTTTCCCGCCACGCCATTGGTTCTTATTACAAAAATATCATTACCTTTTTTAAATGACTTGATTATTTAAAAAAAATCACGCACTTCAAAGCTCTTGGTGAAACTACTTCTTTAAAAGTGTCATCCATATGCTGTGAGGTATACGGGTAGCCGTGATCAGTGCTCAACTTGGATGCCAGCTCTGGGGACTTGAAAGATTTGCCTAGCATTTGCCTTATAGAAAGATACGTGTCAGTGAAGTGAGAAAAGGAAAAAGGCAAAGAAAAGAAGAATGAGAAGTGAAGAAAAATGACTTATTTTCATCTATTTATAACTTACGTACTCTATTAAAGAGAGAAATACATTAGTGGTGAACACGCTCAAAGGTGGTTCTCAAGATTCCTACCTTCTTAATTATGCCCCGTGAAATTCCTGCGTCCGGACTGTGCTTGGGACCACTGACTTGCTTCTAATCAATAGAATATGGAAAAGGCGACAGCCTCGGATAAGATTTTAACCCATTCTGCCAGGAGACTTTCTTGCAGGCTTTGAGAAGCAAATGGTTATCTTGAGAAGCCCTAATGGCAAGAAACAGACGATGGCCTCTTGCTGACAGCCAACAAGAGACAGAGGATGTCAGGCCACTAGCCCTCAAGGGACTAAATGCTGACAACGACCCCGTGACCTGGGAAGTAGAGTCTTTCCAGCTGAGCTTCAAATGAGACTGCAGCCCCAACCAACCTTGTGGGACCCCGAAGCAGACCCCCCAGTTACACTGTTCCAAGACAGTACCCGATAAACTTACCCAATAAACTAGGAGGTAATAAAGGCTTGTTATTTTCAGCTGCAAAATTTGTGGTGACATCGTTATATAGCTGTATATAATGAATATAACACCCAGTATAACTTCATAGATTCGTATTTTTAAATATAAAATATTATTTTTCTTAGGCATCAGAGTAGGTTGACTTCCACGGTATTTCATCTGGAAAATGACCAAAAAAATGTATAACTCAAAGGAAAGGGGTTTATGTTATTTAACACATTTTTTGGG
The DNA here is from genome assembly GCF_022079265.1 of Lynx rufus. Taxonomy (NCBI): domain Eukaryota; kingdom Metazoa; phylum Chordata; class Mammalia; order Carnivora; family Felidae; genus Lynx; species Lynx rufus. Next base: position 3,968,961 of record NW_025814867.1, on the reverse strand, counting down.
TAATTTCTAATATTATGTTTGTTTGGTCTTTCTGGGATAAGCCAAAGGTGGTCATCAGCATTCAATTAAAAGACTACACAGCTTTGGTGTGACGTCGGATCGGATTTTCTAATGTGTTTAAAAATTTTACCGCGAAGTAACATAAGTGAATTTGACTTGAATTATAAAAGCCAGAGAATCGCGTAAGATAAAGGAAAAACACAGGTGCACTCTGTCATGTTTGATTTGTTTGGAGAATATCTTTATTTGGTACTTACTTTGAATAATGTTTCTGGACATAAAATTTCAGGCGGATGATTATTTGTCCTCATATTTTAGAGATACAATTGGACACTGTTAACCTTTGTTTTGCTTTTGAGGAATCTTTTGTGTCATTCTTATAATCTGATACTTCCTGCCTTTAAGCTTTTCTTTTTCTTCAGTGTTCTACACTTTTCCTAGTAGGAGAGGATTTTTTTTTAAGTTTATTTATTTTGAGAGAGAGAGAGAGAGATCACAAGCAGGGGAAGGACAGAGAGAGAAGAAGAGAGGGGGTCACAAGCAGGCTCCGGGCTGTCAGTGCAGAGCCCAATGTGGGGCTGGAAGCCACAAACGTGGGGCTGGAAGCCACAAACCATGAGATCATGACCCCAACTGAAATCAAGAGTCAGACGCTTAACCTACTGAGCCACCCACCCGGGATTTCTTTGTATTTACCGTGCTTGGGAGCCATTATGCTTTATAAAGCTAAAAACGCGTGCTTTTAATTAATTCTAGAAAAGTGTATCTTTCTCTTTGAATACGCTTTTGTTCCAGTTCTCTGCCGTCTCTTATCATGGGACACTCATTATTGTGTGTGTGAAGTTTCTTTTCATATCTTCTCTCATTTCTCTTAAATTCTTTCGTATGTTTTTATTGTTTAATTCTTTCTGTTTCTTTGGCATAATTGCCTCTTCCACTTCACCGATGATTTTATACTTCTAATAACTCGTATAACTCCTATCTAAATGTTTAAGTGCATGTATGTATGCATGTGGACACATACATACATATATACCTAATTATACAATTATGTAATTTTACGTTGCCCTTTTTCTCCTCTTCCTGAGAGTATTTGATTTCTTACAGTTTTTATTGACTTTTTGACTTCACTCTTTTTGATCATATTTCAACAGATTGTTTAATAAACTAAATCACATGCATAGTATTGTTATACGTATATCTTGACTCTCATGTCTGTATCTTACCATTGGGATGTGGATCCTGCATCCGAGACAGTCCTGCAGAGCGAGTTACGGACGCGTGGCCACCTCCGCCAGGTGTCCCAGGAGAGTGGCGGCCATGTTTATGGTAGGTTCCTTGTTAAGAGTTTCCAGACCGTACCGGCCCTTTAAATTGGAATTGTAAATCCAGGCAAGGTGACCCAAGTAAATTCTAAGTAGATTTTGGTTTTGGGCAAAACTTCAGCCATCTCCTTTGTGGCTCCCCGCGCCCAATGAACGTGGTTTATTTGTCCCCTGCGCTCGGACTGCACACCAGCCGCCCTGACGTGTCCTGCTTCAAGAGGCAGTCCCAAGTCCGGGGCCATCCCTTGAAACAGCAGACTTTCCCAGGTCCCCTCCCCGACTGTGGAGTGTGGTTTCCTCTTACTCACTGCAGGGAGGCTGCAGGGGTAGACTGTGAAATCACTTTCCTGGTTTTCAGTTCTCTTTATTCCTCCCTCCTCCCTGGCAATTTTCTTTGGAGGCTTACTGAAGCCATACGTGCCTTTCAAAAACTATTTGTTATATTTTATCTAACGTTTCTAGCTATTTCTATATAGAACTTGCTCCGAGTATGCACCTTTTCAAGGTGCAGGTGCCAAAGGAACCCAGTCTTGAAGAGGTGCTGCAATGACATTACTAAGGATTCGCATAGGATCTCATATCATCTTTCCTCCACCACAATCTCTTTTGTAAAACACAGTACCTTTTCTGTTTGCATGGTTCTGGGCTCTCAATTAATTTACTGTGAATAATCACTGATCAGCACAGAGATAAAAAAGAAACTGACATGGATAAAAAGATGCCCAGGCACATACTATAGTTCTGTTTCTATGCAGTTTAAGGACATGCAAAACCAATCAATGGTTATAGAAGCCAGAATGGAGTTGCCTCTGGGTTTAGGGACTGGGTAGGTTCAAGGGAAACTTCTGGAGTGTAGCGGTGTTTACATCCTGATCACACTGATGTTTACACAGGTGTTTACTTACATCCAAATTTATTGTGCTGTATACTTAAGATTATTATACTTCATGCTGTGTTTGTTACAGCTTAATTTCTTTATAGCTTATTTTTTTAAAAGATATCCAAGATGTCTTAGATAAACCTCACTCAGAAATTTCAGAGCCATTGGGTTGACCCTAACCCTGCTGTATTTTTTACCTTATTTTAGTTTTTAAATTTTTAACATTTTAAAATGTTATTTCTTCAAGATGGAAGTCCCAACATTGTAAGAGTTAGTGACCTTTTCTAGAAGGGGAGGTTGGCATTAAGATTCTATATAAATCGATGTTCCTCCTATTCAGGCCGTGACAGACATTATTAATCTATCACAGATTCCTTTCTCCCATTTCTGTGCAGATGCCCTATATTCCTTCTGACCATAGTCAATCTGGCAGCCATTACCAATCAATTAGGGTTGGAGAGTTAGGATAGCTGTATTTGAAATGCCTAGACTGGATAATCTCTAAGGAAAGGCCAGTCTCATATTTGATGTCTGTGAGTGACTTTTTATTTTAATTATTATTTTAGTGAAAGAGAGCAAGTAAGTGGGGGAGGGGGCAGAGAGAAGCTTTTTAAAAAAATTTTTAATGTTTATTTATTATTATTGAGAGACAGAGAGAGACAGAGCATGAGCAGCGGAGGGGCAGAGAGAGGAGGAGACACAGAATCTGAAGCAGGCTCCAGGCTCTCTCTCAGCCATCAGCACAGAGCCCTACTCGAGGCTCGAACTCACAGACCGCGAAATCGTGACCTGAGCCGAAGTCGGATGCTTAACCGACTGAGCCACCCAGGCGCCCCAGAGCAGACAGAATCTTAAGCAGGCTACATGCACAACCTGATCCCACAACCCTGGGATCACAACCTGAGCTGAAATCGAGAGTCAGACCCTCAACCAACTGAGCCACCCAGATACCCCTATGAGTGACTTATTTTGACCAACTATCAGTAAAGAGGCAAGCTTCAGGAGAAAGCGAATATATACTGTTGACCTTTTGTTTTTCAAAGCAAGCCTTACTGTTAATACATTTATGGTGGGTTGTTAATGATCTGTCCTTGCATGAGTTTGTTCTTGAAACTCAAGATCGTACTGGTTTCTCTTCAAATTCAGTCATTTCCAGGATGTTGATTATGCCAGGTTGATCAGTTCCAGTAACGTACAGAAGGTTAGAGAAAAAACTTAACAAAGAACACCACTGGCTCACAATTTATAATAATCTGGGAATAGCGTGATCTACTCCAACCAAGGTTTTCTCCGATTACAGCATCCCTTCTTTGGACTGTTCTCACTAGAAGCTCCATAGTCTAGGTGAAGCATCAGAGGGTCTTTATTATCTACTTAGCAGAAGCAGTCGAGGTAAGGGGGGGAAATTGGCAGAAAGCAGCAATAAAAAGGGAATATTCGTCTCTTGTGCTATGCTTGGTTTGCGATATCATATAACTTAGAAGACTTGAACCTTTGTTAAATAGTGATTTGAGACCAATCATTGGCTCAGATGCCATGCCAACAAAGACCTCTAAGTGGAATGACACTTCAGAATCAACTGATTTTGTGTTTTGTTCCTTTTTGTGACGTCCATGATTTTCTATTACAAATTATTAATCTTTAAAGAAACATCTTAAATATTTGTTAAGTCTTTATATTACTTCTATCTTTATGCACATCATCTTTTGCAAGAAGCATGTTCACTCAAAGACTGTATTTATTCAGTAATCCATGTTTTGCTAATTTTTAAAAAAGTTTATTTATTTTTGAGAAAGACAGAGACAGCGCGAGTTGGGGAGGGGTAGAGAGAGAGAGAGTCAAAGAATCCTAAGCAGGCTCCACACTCCTAGCACGGAGCCCGACACGGGGCTTGAATCCACAAAACCATGAGATCATGACCTGAAGAGTCAGACGCTCAACCGACTGAACCACCCAGGCACCCGTTTTGCCAATTTTTATAAACCACAGAACGTTGTTTTAGTTTGGGGTCCCCTACAAAGGACTTTACTACTGGAGGTTAATTAGGGAAGGGATCCCAAGAAGCAAGAATGACGGAACAGAGAATGAATAAGTAAAGGAACAGAAGTCAGCTATGGTCTGTCATCAGTTTCCTTCCAGTAAGCTAACAGGTCTTGATCCTGCCAGGCCCCCCTGAGGAGCAAGTGGAATGCCTCCCAGGATTGCACACCCAGGATGCAAAGTCCGCCTGGGCATTTACCTACTGGTGCCATCTCCTTGAATGATGGTTACTTTTAGGGCATTAAGGAGTTAATGGACTTCTAGAAGAAGCTTCCAAAGCCTGGCCCAGTGTGCACAGAAACATTAGAGAAGGCCCTTGGTAGCATACAGAGAGACCTTGGTACTTGGTCTGTATGCAGCATTGTGAAGGGCGTGGGTCTGAACTTGGACAGACAAAGACAATTACCGTATGATTTCAGTTCCATGGGGAATCTCAAAAACCAAACAAATGAACGGTCAACCAAACAAACGGCCTCCGATGCAAGGAACAAAGTGGTGGTTGTCAGAGAGGAGGTTAGTTGGGGGCATGGGCAAAAGAGGTGAAGAGGGTTAGGAGTTCTGGGTATAAAACTTCTGTTTTATAACTTCCCGTTATAAAAGGAATGCATGCAGAGATGAACATTACAGCTCAGGGGAGCTAGGCAATGGTGCTGTAATAGAGATGTACGGTGACAGACGGGAGCCACGCTTACCATGTGGAGCATTGCGCCATGTATACAATTGTGGAATCACTCCGCTGTGCACCTGCAACTAAACTAATACTCTAGCGTATCACCTACACTTCAATAATAGAGAAAAATAAATAACAAGGAAAATATGAAAAAAGGCAACTGCCCCCTTCGCTGTGGCTGAAATCTGAGCTGGGTTGGGGGGACCATCACACGGGAACGGAGGCGTTGGGCACACACACGTGTGACAGTAGGCAGCTCTCGTTACGAGGACAGAGATGGCGATTCTTCGGAAGGCAACAATCGTCTAGGCAAAAGCAAATGGATCTGATAAGTTGGGGAAATTTACACTGATCATTCAGTTCTCTGTATTATTATTTCCGACGGCGTTTCTGACTCACGCAGCCTGGACTTCCCCGAAGAGCTCCAACTGCAACCGTGCTCAATCCTTCTTCTTCCCCCGGGGAGGGCCAGTTGTTCACCCAGGAATTTCAGCTAAGTGCTAAAAGCGAGCCTCAAACAAAACCACCAGACTGTACTAAGGAGGACATGTGTTTAAACTTCCTGGCAGTAGTTACTTTTTTAAAAGAAGGTACTGGTTAACCCATATACATCTCTACAAGGCAGCATAAAATAGCGAAGTGGGCAAATGTATGTAATATTTAGAGTCAAAGATGAGTACGTTTGCTGTTCCTTTTCTGGAAATGGGAGTGTTTTACATGAGTGTGTGCTTTCTTTGTTTTATTCTCTACACTCCTATTGGAAAAAAAAATAACGTGAGAACACCAGTGCCTGTTTCTGTTTTCAAGGGACTTCAATTTCTTAGAGCAGTTTTATGTTCAGAGTAGAATTGAGAGCAAGGTATAGAGATTTCCTGAACACGCCCTCTTGCCCCCAGATACACAACACCTCCACGCCACTCATCAGAGGGGTGAATTTGTTGTACTTGATGAAATCACATGGGCACATCATACGCATCCGCATCTGAAGTGTCTATTTCTCGCTAGGCCTTCCTCTTGGTGTCGTGCCTTCTGTGGGTTTGGACAACTGTGTGGTGACAAGTATCCATCACTATCATATCACAGAGTATTTTTACTGCCCTAAAATTCCTTGTCCCCCGCCGCCAGCCCACAGAAACCACTGATCTTTTTACCATCTCCACAATTCTGCCTCATGAGTACTTGTATAAATTCAAAGTTGTATTTGGCTAGTGAGTGCTCCCTAAACTTTGCATCAAAGTAGTATTCAAGTGGATGGCATTTATATCATTCCATAACATTCCAATTTCCTTTACAAAAATGTGTGAATTGCTACGGTAATTACTTGTGAAATATTATTTCTTTAAAAATAATATGTTATTATTTCTTTCCGTTTAAACTTTTTTTTTTTAACATGGGCCCACTAGCAATATAAATAAGATTATAATGAGACGGCCATCCCAAATATATTCAACTGAAACTGAAATAATGTGAGTAACAAGATTTTTTTTCCTACTGTTACAATAAAGATACAATTTAGAAAACTCGTCTGATGACATTTTTTGAATTTATATCTGACTGATGCTTCTACTTATAAAAGAAATAGCATACAGCACTTTCAATTTTTCGCTATTTTAATATGCTTTGCGAACAACATTCATAGGCATTTTTTTCTAAGATATCAATCCTTCATGAAATTACTTAGAAACATCTAGATACTCTGTAGATCCTATCAGAGATGCAGACAGTGGGCAGGAGCCCTTACCATAGTATTGTTTATAACAGGAAATGTTTAACTGGGGGTTGGTTACATTTGGAATGACTCACTGACTCCGTAAAATATTCTGCATGCATTGAAATTATGTTTTGAGGAATACTTAATCACATGGAAAATGATAATGGTATATCTATATATCTATCTATATATCTGTATATCTATATCTATATCTATCTATATATCTGTATATCTATATCTATATCTGTATCTATCTATATCTATCTGTATATCTATACATATATCATCATGAAAGTGAGATCTTTACTTTGTTAAATGCACAGACATAAGCAAGCAATTGCTGTCATTTGGAATACGTATCCATATATTAATTAAAACACTGATATTTAAGTTTTAATGTTTTTCTACATTTTCCTTTTTTCATAATTTATAATGATGCAAATATTAATTATTTTAAAAGAAGAGCCGGTTGAACATCCTCATCTAAATTTTAAAAAACGTTTTCTTACTGTTTATTTATTTTTGGGAGACAGAGTGCAAGCAGGGGAGGGGCAGAGGGAGAGGGAGACACAGAATCCGAAGCAAACACCAGGCTCTGAGCTGTCAGCACAGAGCCCGACGTGGGGCTCGAACCCACGAACGGTGAGATCATGACCTGAGCTGAAGTCGAACACTTAACCGAGTGAGCCACCCAGGTGCCCCATAATGAAACTTGGATTTTAAAAACCTGAATGCACTTGACCACGGTGATTCAATGCCGCCAGGGAAGGTCGCCAAAAAGACGTGACCATCAGCTGACCCACGCGTGGGACCCAGGCACTTAGATGTCCTAGACCCCTCCCCTGTCTTTGGAATGTGGGTTCTGCTTGCCTTTCCTGATCCCAGAGGCAGCTCTAGGGACATGGTCCTGACATAGTGTTGTGGTGTTTAGAACATCGTCAAAAAGACGTGACCACCAGCTGACCCATGCGCGGGACCCAGGCACTTAGATGTTCTAGCCCCCTCCTGCACAGTATATGTGACTGAAGCCCCCTTTATAAACTTTTAAGATTTGGTAGGCAGATAGGGAAAGTCATTTATCTTGCTGCTTCCCAAGACAAGCCTCGGATACAAACAAGTTCCCTTTGCTTATTAAGTCCGCCCCCGACCGACCTGGAGTGGCCAACCTTATTCTTCAACTGTCCCTGCCCTCTGCATTTGGGGGACTAGTGTCAGATTTCACCTAGGAAGCTCCAAGGAGGTTACAAACCAGCACGTGCCCACTGCACCTTAGAGATGCTGAGAATCCGAAAAAAAAAAGAACAAAATGGAGAGAATTACCAGTTTTAATAAACCAGATACTAACTGTAAAATTGTAATTGTAAATGATGAAAGTTTACTTGTCATACTATGAAGGGTCAGCCGTCCCACACAATCCCTGCATATTGGGTCTAAGTAAGCCCTGTTTCTTGGTTCTAGGACTTAAAATATCAAACTGAGTGGTGTTAAACCGAGAGGTTTCTGCTCCTGTTTGTGAGGGAGTTGGGGAGTAAATTTGTGATTTTTTTCCCATTAATTTTTGTATAATATATGCAGACTATGTTGTCTGATTACTGAAAGGAATATTAAGCAAGGCACATTTGTATTATCCAGCAAGCCCTACTACACTCACTGTGCAGTTAGTTTCACTCTACCAGTAATGAATGCAGAGAATGAAGTTTCCCCTTTTTTTCAAGTATTTTGTTGGTAAAAGGAAAACCCATGTTGACTGAAATTATTTTAGAACGAAATGAGAAGCACAAAGACTTAGCTGTTCAGAGCATGAGTTTCTGTGATATTATATCCCCTATTTGCATAGGAACATTCATCCATCCATTTATTTATCCTTCTTTTTTAAGTTTATTTATTTACTTTGAGAGACGGGGCGGGGAGGGGCAGAGAGAGGGAGAGAGAGAATCCCAAGCAGGCTCCACACGGTCAATGCAGAGCCCGATTCCTGAAAGTGATCCCACGAACCACGAGATCACGACCTGAACCGAGATCAAGAGTTGGACGCTTAACCAACTAAGCCACCCAGATGCCCCGACTTATCCTTTTTTAAGGCAAATGGTTTATTTGCACTTGAGAGGCACTGAAACTTGGTTATTCAGTATGGACTCTGAACTGGGTCGCCCGGGCTCAAGTCTATTCTGCACCTTTCTTACTGTGTGATTTTGACCAAGTCACGTACCCTCTTGCCTCCATTTTCTTATCCGTGAAGAGGAATAAAGCAGTAATTTTTCTCTCATAAAATTATATGTAATACATGGCTGGCTAGATAGATAGATAGATGATAGACAGATAATAGTACATAGCACCACATCATAAGTAACCTAAGTAACCAAGAATATTACTATACGCTCTTTGGGTTTTCTTTTCTATAAAATACAAATGACTAATATCACCTACCTCAGAGTGTTAGTGTTTGTCAAGTCTTGGTGTGGTGATTACCAACTAGCAAAAGCCCAGTGGGTTTATAGATCACTAATGTGGTCACCATAGTTTTATTTTATATGCAAAGACTGGAAGGAAGGAGTTTCAAAGACTGCTTGAAATGCTGACAGTTCTCGGGTGCTGATACAGGATGGTTTACTGAGAGCTGGTCAAGAATCCTCAGGCATTCCAGCCACAGAGCTTACTCTGCAAGGGTCGGAGAGCTTCGGCCTCTAAATGTTTGTTTGGACGTTGGGAGTCTGCTGCCGAACATTCTTTTTTAGGGCTGCCTCCGAGTCCGAAAGTCGCATATGTCAGAAGACTGATGACATTCTCTTCTTGTAGAAATAACGATAAACTGGAAAGGCATGGAATTTTCTTTGCAGAATTAACCAGTTCTCATTTGTTCCCATGAGGATGGCTTCGAGGGACTAGTGATGCTTCTCACTCCCCACCCACCCCCCCCCCCACCCCGGCTTCCCAGGGGGAGGGAGAACTGTGGTCAGGTGGGTGGAATGCACCTGAACACTGAGGCCCTTAACTCAAAGGCTGTGTCACCTTCAGGGTTATACTGCTTTCAACTTTGCCTTGGTTGTGCTGGGGTTGTGCTTGGTGGCCTGGGCAGCCACCTGCCTCAGAGGAGAGCCAGATCCCTTGTAGGTCCCTTGAAACTGCCCTTAGGTAGTTTAGGTGGATGCTTATTCGGTGGGAGGGTGGGGAACAGGACCTACAGGCCACCTGTCATATATCAGGTATATGCCCGAGTATGTTGTTCATGTTATTGTTCTTGTCAGGTGTAAGTAACTCAGATTCGGGTGTATATATGCTAGGGGAACTCAGAGCTGCTCTAGCAAGTGAATACTCACCTTGGATCAGCGGCAGGGCACTTGACCTTGGGCAAATCACTCAACTTCTTTGAGCTTCAGTGTCCCCAAAGTGTCTCCACAGAATCTCTGATTTGCCTTTCTCACACGGCTCTTAGGAGGACCCCACCATCAGTGAGTCTGCTTGATACTTGGGACAGCCGCTTGTTAACACGTTTGGATGGCGATTGTCCTGCATCATCCCAGGCTCTAAAGTTCCTGTTGCCCACCCACCCCCATCACCCCAAAATAAAAAATATAGAATTGTTTAATGAAAAAAATAAAGTTCCCGTTACCCCATCAGTCACTCGTATTTACGGAGGGTCCGTTGTATGCTTCTGGCTGTTCCGCGACAGGGCACAAGGCAAAGACAGAGTTGTTTCAACATGGTTTTGTTGTGAGTTGCACATGGAAATTGATGACTCCTTGTGTGTGAATAAGGAAGTCAGTTTAGGGGCGCCTGGGTGGCTCAGTCGGTTAAGCGTCCGACTTCGGCTCAGGTCATGATCTCACGGTTCGTGGGTTCGAAGCCCCACATCGGGCTCTGCGCTGACCGCACAGAGCCAGGAGCCTGCTTCGGATTCTGCATCTCTCTCTCTCTGCCCCTCCCTCACTTGTGCTTTCTCTCTCTCTCTCTCGCTCTCTGTCAAAAGTGAATAAATACACAGTAAAAAAAAAAAAAAAAAAAAAAGGAGGTCAGTTTAACAAAGGGCCAATATAGGGGACATTCCAATACTGATGCTTAAACTCCTGGCCCAGCTGCCCTGAAAATGCATCTATTCTATCAGGGTGTGTCACTTAGGACCATCGCTTAGGACCCCACAGCCCCTGCCCATTTGTCCCAGATTTCCCTTTAACAACAGGTGCATGCAGAACTGAGAGATGGTTTTATTGAATCTTGATGTCATGACTGCAGCTGCTGGACTATAAATCAACTGGAGGCCACTCCGGGACTTTTTTTTTTTTTTAATCTAAGTAAGAGGAAATGTCTTAATGCGTTTTAGCTTTTGAACAGATTGAGAGACTGTGAAAACTTCTTCTGCCACTGATTTCAGCATCTCAACTAAGACTCAAAGCCCGTGATTTCTTTGTAGATATCATGTGACCATTAGAGGAGGAATAAAATGAAGTGTAGAACATGTTAGCATGGGTTAAAGCATGGTAGTCAATTACTGTTTTCGCAGAGGTGTGGATTTCACTCCAATAGTGTCTTTTTTTTTTTTTTTTGCCTCTTCCTCTCCTGCTCTCTAACTTTTCTACCATATAACACCAAGAGATGATAATCATTGAATCTAGTCCGTTTGGAGGCAAAGAAAATCCTCAAATGTCCTGGTTAAACAAAATGCTTTTCATCCGCACTCAACAAGGTGAGAGAACATAAGATGTTACCCTTGGACTCTTGGAACGACGGGTGTGTGTGTGAAGGTTCTTTTCTTCTTTCTCGGGGTGTGTGTGTGTGTGTGTGTGCGTGCGTGTCTGTGTGGGCACGCGCGCATGCATGTTTCTCTCTTCACCACTGCTGAAATCGTGAGGTTTAATTTGGTGGTTCTATCTCTAGTCTGTAACTAATAAGAAAATTAGCTATGGCTCTGAGGAGCTTTCAAAGACTGGATACGACAATGGAGTATTACACCCTGCCACCATCCAGTCTTTGAGAACGGAAGAAACGGAATTTTAAGTAACTCTTTCAATACCTCCTTTTCAACACATGTTTAATAGTACATGTCCTTTAACCAAAGAACACAGACGGTACAATGAGGTTTTAATTAGATTTCACGTTCAATGCAATTAGTTACAGTTGCGAATGTAAAATCTACAATAGAGCATTAGGAAATAACTTCATCGAGTCACTTCAATTTGTTAGGTCACTGGCCTCTGTGGATTGTAGTGGGCACAGAACAGCTCAAGGTAACGGTAGTGTGAATTCACATTTAAAATTTTTTTTTTCAACGTTTATTTATTTTTGGGACAGAGAGAGACAGAGCATGAACGGGGGAGGGGCAGAGAGAGAGGGAGACACAGAATCGGAAACAGGCTCCAGGCTCCGAGCCATCAGCCCAGAGCCTGACGCGGGGCTCGAACTCACGGACCGCGAGATCGTGACCTGGCTGAAGTCGGACGCTTAACCGACTGCGCCACCCAGGCGCCCCTGAATTCACATTTAAAACATGCCATGGGTCAACCTTGCGTCTGATTCGCAGGCCCAGAAATGGCCTTTCTCAACTTCCCTGCGAATGAAAAATATGAATAAAGATGAAAATCTCACCGACACTGATAGAAACCCTCATTTCAGAATCTGGAGGGAACATATTGTAATAATGAGGTCAGTTGAGCTGGATTAGAAATTAAAGCACAGCCACGGACCTCTGAAATGTACCTCGTGAGTAGACTAGTCTTCAAAAAAGAGAATTGGGGAGGGGGTGCTTGGCAGAGCAGGAGTTAGAAGGACAACTGACGCATCTCCCACAGTTTTGCCTTGACCCAACGTTCAACACGTAAATAAGGAAAACTGTATGCCCACTTAGACCTCTTCTGCTCCTACTCTTACTGTGTGTTGCTTTTTGAGATGTCTGAACATTATTTATTTAAAAAACAAAACTGACGTTTATTTATTTTTGAGACAGAGAGAGACAGAGCATGAACGGGGGAGGGACAGAGAGAGAGGGAGACACAGAATCCGAAGCAGGCTCCAGGCTCCGAGCTGTCGGCCCAGAGCCCGACGTGGGGCTCGAACTCATGAACTGTGGGATCATGACCGGAGCCGAAGTGGGGTGGATGCTCAACCGACTGAGTCACCCAGGCGCCCTGAATATTGGTTATTTACTATGCCTCAGTAATGCCTCCTACTTCCATGCTCTCATCCTCCCTTTAAAAAAAAAATCCACGCAAAGCAAGAATCAGGGGGAAATAGGCCTAAGAAGTCGGGTGGGGATGGTCAGAGAGTTAGGGGCTGTAGCTCCTACAACCCAAGCAGGATGTGCTGACAAGGAAGATCCTATCCGCAGAGCATTCTGGAAACAGTGGTGGTGGCTGTGCTGTAGTTACCTCACAAAAACACAGCAAGAGGAGGTGGGGCGAGGTGATGATTTCACACCCGTCAGTTAGAGACATATGGAAGGAGAAATAGGAAGTACATTTCTAGGAACATACCAGCTCGGATTGCCTGACGGGGAGGGTCCTGGGTCACCGTGTTTCAGAAAGGTCTGTTTGCCCATTCTTACTTAGTAGGAAGAGTTGTGTGACAAAATCTCACGGTCTACCCTGTGTGAAGGGTGGAGAGGAAGGTGATTGATTATGAAGTTCCATGTATTTAAAAATCACCTACACTTCTGCCCATAAAATTTGATTTAATAGCTCAAAGTATACACATTGTCATGATTAACTGTAGGTGCCAGCCAGGCTAGACCATGAGGTGCCCGGATATTTGGTCAGATATTAATTCTGGGTGTTTCTGGGAGGGCGCTTTTGCATGAGATTAACATTCAAATCAGTGGACTTTGAATCAAGTTGATTGCTCGCCATAATGTGGGTGGGCCTCATCTAATCAGCTCTAGGTCTTCGGAGAACAAAATAACCAACCTGCCCCTGAGGAAGAGAGAATTCTCTAGATGACTGCCTTTACATTTCATCTGCAACATTGAATCTTCCTGCCTAATCCTTTGAATTGGAACATCAGTTCTCCGTGGGGTTCCTGTACCACTGGCTCACCCTACAGATTTCAGACTTAACCAGTCCTTATAATTATGTGAGCCAATTCCTTGTACTAAATCTCTCTCTCTCTCTCCCCCTCTGTACACACGCGCACACACACACACACACACACACACACACACACCCCACCCTGATTAGGTAAGGCCCACCCACATTATAAGCCTCTGTGTGTGTGTATATTTTATATGTATCTCATTGATTCTATTTCTCCAGAGAACCCTTCCATGCCTTAATGTGCCCTACGCATGAATGTGTTAAATAATCTTATGATTAAAATCACATTGTAAAGAATATTGAAGCTCGGAAAACACTCATTATTTGATGTAAATAAAAAGGATGAAAACCAATGCTGTTATACGGTCTTACCATATTGTATAATACTTGTATAGAACACAAAGAGAGTTTGAGGAAACGTAGCAAACGTTAATAACGGTCACCTCTGGTTCTAAGGATTATTGGATAATTTCGTCTTTTCTTTGTATTTGTCCAGATTTCTAAATTCTTTATAGTGAATCTGCGGTGCTCCTTAATCAGTAGGAAAAATGCTAGTACGTTTTAAACCATGTAAGCAGCTTAAACATCAAGTATCACGGTTAAGGTTTTGCTGCACGCAGGAAAGAATAAAGAATCATTCAGTTCCCACGAGAACAAAAACAAAGCATATGTCAAAAAACCGACGTAAGTTTCTTCCAGCGGGTATCCTGTTGGAGCAGATGGTATTTAAGGAAGAAATTGCTGAATCTCAATAGAAGGCAGAGGTACAATTTCCTCCAAAGGCGACATCGTAAAGATGTGACATTCAGGGGCATCCCAGAGCCGTTTGTCAGCACCCCACTCTGTATATATTGGTAGCTGTTCTTTCTACAGAGATTTGTTTTCAGGGAGCCAGGCATCCCTAATCTTCAGTTCTTGGTGTTGTGTAAAACACGAGACACTGAAAGAATAAAATTAAAGGGCAAAAAAAAAAAAAAAGGTTTCATGTTTCCTATTGTGGGGTTATGATTTACTCATCTTATTACAGATTAGGAAAACATGGTTTCATGTAAAACTGAGTAGAAATTCCTCCCCGGGCCTGTTCACTCATTCATTGATTACTATTAAAGTAACATCATCGAGCAAAAGCTTAACTTGCATGTGTAATGAACAATGAAGATATAGCTACATATGTCCATGGTTATCCATTCATATGTATTTGTATATGTATATATATATGTGATATATAGAATATATGTGTAATATATGTGTATATATATCTTTTCTGTTTTCTTTCACCTTCTTTCCTTCTCACCCATGGTTGTGACTATCTCATTCTGACCTCTTCTTTTTATTTTTTAAGTGTATTTATTTATTTATTTATTTTGAGAGAGAGAGAGAGAACGCGGGTGACGAAAGGGCAGAGAGAGGGAGAGAGAGAATCCCAAGCGGGCTCTGACTGTCAGTGTAGAGCCTGACGCGGAGCTCGAACCCACAAACGGTGAGATCACGACCTGCTCCAAAATCAAAAGTCGAACGCTTCACCCACTGAGCCACCCAGGCATCCCGCGTCCTCCTGACTTCTTTAATCTCCAGTGAAGGGACCCTGTGGGCTGGCACTGGTTTCAGAAGTTTGGCACGTACAGGTTGCTGAGTGTTTTATTTCGCTTGTTTCTTCATGGCTGGGAACATCATAAACAATGAGCTGTTTCTGCTTCCTGTTCCCCCTCCTCCTTTTCACTTTTGAATATCTAGTTTCTAGTATCAGGTGTAAGTCTGGGGTGACCGACCAGGACAACCTCGCATGGTTCCATGAGTCTTCAGCAGCTATGACGTTACTGGGGAATCTTCAGGGTAGTTCTGGGTATCAGGAGCCCGGCTCAGCACAGGGACCTTCCCTCCCCCATTCTCTCCGAGGAAAAACAAAATCTTATTTCTTTTCGAGCCCGGTTGGAGGCGGCTAGAAACAGGAGCTTGGGCACTTGGCCGTCCTGGGTGAGTGCTGATGTTACTAACAAACGGCCTGCGCGACCTTGACCAGACTCCCTTCCAGTCTCTACTTCATTCCTTTTTCTGTAAAGTAGCTTACAGTAGCTTTCTTACGGAGCAAAGATTAGTTGCAAATGAGTGAATGTATGTGAGTAAACCGAATGAAACGGCTTGTTCCAGGGGGCAAAAACTGACAAATGTTAGCGGTTCTGTATGGCTTCAGCCCGACATGTAACTCTCTTAAGAGTGGATAATGCCAATCACTCCATAAATATTAGCTATTCTGGTTATTAGGACCATCATGCAAAACAACGACAAAATATACTGTCATTTAGAGCATCAACGGTGTCTTAATGGATCTGAGGATGTGGGCATTTTACTGGACGGGGGGTGTGTGGTGGGAGGGACAGCAGCCTTCCGGGAACATATGTCTACCTCCAAATCCCTGGGACTTGTGAACGTTACCCTATTTGGAGAAAGAATCTTTGCAGATGTCATTAGCTTAAGGATCTCGAGATGGGGAGATTATCCTGAATTCTCTGAGTGGACCCTAAATCCGGTGACAAATGTCCATATCAGAATGAGACGAAGGGAAATCTGACAGAAGAGGAGGGGGTCGCGTGGCCACAGGGGCAGAGGGTGGAGTGCAGTGTGACGAAATAAGCGATGCCAACAGCCTAGAGAAATCGAAAGACACAAAGAATGCCTCTCCCCCTAGAGTTTCTGGAAGGAACGCGGCCCTGCCGACACCTTGATTGAGGCCAAGGGATGCTGATTTTGCACCACTGGCCTCCAGAATTGTGAAAGAATAAATATCTGTTGTTTTGAGTCACCAAGGTTGTGGCAGTTTGCTCCAGAACTCTAGAAAACTAATACAGAAGGCAACTAAATTCTGTGGCCCGAGTCAGATGATCGGGAGAGAATAAGTTCGCCCTCTGAAGTTCTAATCCCTCCGAACCCATCGGGTCTCATTTTCAATTTCACGGATCCAATCGGCTGCTGCTGTGGACCTTCAGGAAAGTCTGTGAAGTTGAAAATTGGCATTCTCCTAAATGCCTGCCAGCGTAACGATACATGGCTATCTCTCCCTGCCCACCAGAAGACAACCCCTGCATGCTCTGTGTGTTGAACAACGCACAGACGGGGGGAAAAATACCCACAAAGTTGAAAAACAATCCTGCAAATATCCCTGCATCCTCTTTGTATCCAGAAGAGTGCTTTCCAGCCGAGCAATCTTATCCAATTGTTCCTTCGTTATATAACCATTATTACAGAATAAATTCATATGGAGAGGTGAATTCTGATAGGAACCCGGTTCTACACCGATCCAACTTGATTTTTTTGGTGGTTGTTTGAGACTATTACACCTGAAAACACTCCCTTGTTGACCTCCTAAAGACCTAAAACGTCTGTCAGGTTTTTAGACACAGCTATCAGATACTTTAACCAGAATCTTCTACCTTTTTTTTTTTCTATTTAGAAGCATGAATTAATATTTGCCCTGATGTTTAAGGAATATACGAAAAGTATTGTTTTTATACTGACTTTCTATTTCGGGCGCCTGGGTGGCACAGTAGGTTAATTGCCAGACTTTGGCTCAGGTCACGATCTCATGCTTCCCGGGTTCGAACCCCATGACAGGGTCAGTGCTGTGTCGGTTTCTGTATCTCCCTCTTTCTCTGCCCCTCCCAAGCTCATGCTATGTCTCTCTTTCTCTCTCTCTCTCTCCAAAATAAATAAGCATTAAAAAAAAACCCGTATACTGGCTTTCTATTTCAAAGTTCCTAAAGACTAGTTTTAAAGTAAATGATTATTTCGATAATTAAAGGACACAGGGGCTGGTGGAACAAATTGTTTCACTGCCGTGTAAGTAATCACAGGTGGCCAGTCACCTTTGCTATATCGTGTTGATAGCCTATGCAGATGCCTAGGTAGAAATTCCCTTTGTCACATTGACCTCTACTGGATGGAATGTCAAACCAACCCCGCTCAGTACAGAAACTTCTTCCTGTTGCTTAAGGGTTCAGCCTAAAACCCCAAGGGAAATTTAAAAAAAAATGCAGCAAAGAAAAAGAAAGAGAAACGAAAACATATGGTGATAGTGCAGAACAAAGAAGATTGTAGGGAAGCAAAGAAAAAAAAAAAAGAAAAAACAGGAACGGGTCAGAGGCAGAAAGTTTGTGGTGTTGAGGAAGAAAACTCACAGCCCCATCAATCTCTAGCAGTCTCTGCTTGGTCACATGGGGACACACGCAGTTGGACAGTTTTCCAGTGAGTTTGAACATTTAACTAAGTGCCAATAACCTTGATCATGTTGGTTATTCTCATTATTTTTAATTTGTTTGTTTGTTTAGAATGCCCGAATTAGTCAGATGCATGTCTGGGCTAATCAGGCCTATGGGCGCTTAGCGAATCTCCATTCGGCAGGTATCTGTTTCACTTGGGTTCGCTCTGCAGATTCTAGAAGGGACCCGGCGATGCAAAGTCAGCTGTTTCCGCAAAGTAAGAGATGCCCATGCCCACGGGCTTAATGGCCTA
The DNA here is from genome assembly GCF_022079265.1 of Lynx rufus. NCBI lineage: Eukaryota > Metazoa > Chordata > Mammalia > Carnivora > Felidae > Lynx > Lynx rufus. The sequence goes on along the minus strand of NW_025814867.1, from coordinate 3,950,810 downwards.
AGTCAGTTATTTAACGATGGATCTGACGACTGGACTTTGAAAAGTCGAGCTCTACCCTTCAAAGATGTATACTCCCTGCCCTCGCTTTCTGGACAGGAAGGTGCTGGGGAATGTGAGATGTACCCTTCCTCATCAAAATTCCTCTGCCAGTGGCTAAAGTTCCCTCTTCCGACTTTGTAGCTGCAAGCCAATCAGTGTCATGGGGCTGCCTGTGTTGTGCAGGAAGCCTCTTTTCCTCGTCAGTCCTGGGGACAAGGACAGCGTCAATTCTGTGAGCAACCCCGGTTTCCCTGTCCTCTTCGCCACGTTGAGCAGCAAAGCCCCTCGGACCTGCTTTCTGTGCCATCAAAAGAATCTGTCCAACAGGGCACCTTCTCAGGATTGTTTAAAAGAATAGAAACACCCCCCCCCAAAAAAAAAACCCCACTTCTTCATCTATCACTCCTCTTTGTTTTTTTCTTTCTCCTCGTTTTTTTTTCCACCTCAGCATTCTACCTTTGAGAAAGGTATGCTCTATAATGCAGCTTGACTTAAATTATGACCCTGATGCACCATTTCTTTGAGCTGCTATTTTCCCTGCCTGTTCAAGCTGCTGAGCACAATTGCTACAGCTCAATTATTAAAGAGATGCTAAAAATAGCCCGGTGCAAGGCTGTCGACAAAGAAAAATCATTCAAACACAGCAAGAGACGCAACCTGGGCAGCGAGCTCTCACTGTTATTAGATCCTTAATTCTCCCCACCCTCCCCCCTTTAGGCTTTTCTTTTCTTTTCTTTCAGCAATAATAAAGTAATAGGCAGCTTAAAAGGTCTCCTTTTTGGTACCCACAGGAATTTGCATAAGCTGATGACTGCTTTGCGGCTGCAAAGGCTCCTTAATAAGAAAGGAACTGGCTGGATCCGCGAAACCAGGTTGCATAGCTGCGGGCAGAGGAATTTACAAATAATGCTCTGGCTTTTGCTGTTGTCTGTGTGAGTCCCATCCAGTGGGGCCAGCCAGTCCTTCCCAGCGCCCCTCCTGAGATGCAGCCCTTTGAACTGTCGGAATCAAGAGTGTTCCTCCCGTGGCTCATTTTAGAAAACTATTTTCCAACATCAGAAATTAGGAAAACTAGAAATATGAGAAAAGATAGCCCCACATTTTAGGAACTTAAGAGTAGTTAGTATTGTCTCCCCCTGCTACAATGTATTATGTGACGGTGCTTAACACAAATGGCTTACACCCCCCCCCAGCCGTACTTTTCCCATAGATGTATTTTTAAAAGCAGGTTAACTGAATACATTCGTTTTCTCATAGAAAAGAGAGGAGCATTGTAGTCTGATGGCCTGGGAGAGTTGTAAAATCCTCTGTGCGTCAGTTCGCCTGTCTGAAAATGGGGTGTGGCGCCCACTTTTGAGGCCATTGTGAGCATGTAAGGAAAAAAATGTAAAAATGTAAGGATAGGAGAAAATAAATATTCAAATAAATAATACCAGCTATTTCTGAGTGTAAAGAAAATGTGTTCGTTAATAGAAACTGATGAAAGTCAGGTAACATGAAGGAAAAGAGACTAATCACGGTAACATATGGAAAGCTCTCATCGTTTTCGCCAAGAATCTAGACAGGAACACACATATGCACTCACACTAAAAAAATAAAATAAAATAAAATAAAATAAAATAAAATAAAATAAATAATAATAATTGATTACGGCTAGATGGTCTACAATGAGAAAAATATCGTTGACAAGAGTTTTATGCAACATTAAGTTCTGGTTTAAATAAATGGATAGAGGCGCCTGACTGGCTCAGTCAGTTAAGCACCTGACTCTTGATTTTGGCTTAGGTCATCATCTCAGGGTTCATGAGACTGAGGCCCATGTCGGCTCTGTGCTGATAACATGAGGCTGCTTGGGATTCTCTCTCTCTCTCTCTCTCTCTGCCCCTCCCCTACTCATTTTCTCTTTCCTTCTCTCTCAAAACAGATAAACATTAAAAAACTAAAAGTAAAAATTAAAACATGGATACATTCTTATCAGTTCTGAGAAAAAAACAATCATGTGTGCCAATATGTTATTGCATTTATGCCAATAAGAAAAAGAAAATCATTCACAGATATTTAGTTCAGATAATTTACCATTATTGTTCTTCTCCTGAAAGTGTTACTTGAAGAAATAGAGTGGCCAAAAAGACTAAGTCAAAATAAAGATATTACAAATGGGGAAGACATAAGATTAAAGATAAAAAGGACCCTGAACAACAAAAGCTATAAAAGCAGAATTCCTGTTCTATTATTGGTTAATCGTGCATGATACAATATACAAATCAGACATAATTCCTGAATAAAAACATATAGGAGGCAAAAAAGAAGAAGAAGAAGAGAAAATAGTGAAACCCTGTATACTTACAATAAATATGGGAAATTGGCAGAGGGAAGTATAATGTGAAAAGTTACAATTTTAAATACATGATCAATTACTCTTGATGTTTGTGGAAATGCATAGGTATATAGGGTTTTGCTTTTATATGAATTATAACTCCTACGAAAATACAAATAAGATGAATAAATTATTAATCAATAAAGAACATACACATCTTGAGTTAGAGGAAAAATGTAAGAATTTGACAAAGCAAAGAGGCACTAATGAGAATGAAGACATTTAAGATAGGAGATATTTAAGATAAGGAGAATAAGATCGTGCCTACTGGCTACCACGGCATTTGTGTGGCAGTAGAGGGGAGGAGAAAATAATTGTCCTCTCCCTTTCTAGGTTCTTGGCTGAGGCCCCTATAACAAAAGACAAACGAACAACAGAAAAGCAGGGCATCCAGGCGGCTCAGTCGGTTAAGCATCGGACTTTGTCTGACTTCGACTTAGGTCACAATCTTGCAGTTCCTGAGTTCCAGCCGTGCGTCAGGCTCTGTGCTCACGGCTCGGAGCCTGGTGCCTGCTTCAGATTCCGTGTCTCCCTTTCTCTCTGCCTCTCCTCTGCTCATGTTCTCTCTCTCTCCCTCTCCCCAAAATAAATAAACATTAAAAACAAAACAATGAGAAAGGCGATCATAAGTTTATTAACATGCGTCCCTCCCGTATACATGGGAGGTACGCAGGGAAAAATGAGAGTCTCCTCAAGGTGCCTTAGAATTCAGGCTTAAACACCTGCTTAATAGGGAAGGGGCAGGGATGTGTGATCTCTGGAGAGAGTCAATGATTTGGAGGAAAGATGAAGGACCCTTGGAAGAACAGATGGGAGGGGTAAGTTTGTGACCCAGTGTGTCCGGGTGTGGTGGGGACTTCTAGTCTCCTCTCCTGTAACAAGTGTGAATGCTCCCTGGTCATAGAAACTCCCGGGGAGAGGATCTATGGCATCGAGTCTTTTTGGGGGCTCTGTCTTCAGGAAGATTGGGAGAGTCAGAGAAAGCCTTCTCCTATATTTGCTCTTTCTCAAGGGCCTACAGCTCAGAACGATCAACATATCAAAAGGGCACATTTTAGGTGGCATGGCCTGGACTTATGTAGCCATATTTTTAGGTGGCATATTCTGCCATCTCTCAGAGTAGAATTTCCAGATGGAAAACAAAGACTTTCAGATTCAGTAAAAAATAAATAAATAAATAAATAAATAAATAAATAAATAAAAATAAAAAATCAAAATGTCTTCCATATGTAAGAACTATGCCTAAAACAATGTGATACAGAAGAGTTGAAAATCAAAAGAATAAACAACTTTAACTGGGCAAATGATGAAATTCCTTTCCTCTGACCTACCCTTAGAACACAAGTGAAATGGAAACTTGCCAAATGGAGACGTGGTGAGTGCCCATGTATCTGATCAGTGGAGATGTTAGAACGATAATGCAGATGAGAGTTGTTGGAGCAATATCACACCAGAGTGACTGAATTCGTGACCCATCGATGATTGGACCTCTGCTGTGGATAATGAAATGGCAGTAGCTTGTAGCTGCCCCAGGCCTGTCTGAATGCATCAGCGAGCTGCTGAGGCAACCAGGACTCCAAGGGATGGAATAATCCAGAAGGAAAGAAGGCTAACTTTCGGCACAGCACATTTGCCCTCAGGGAATGTGCCCATTCTTGCTCTGTGGAGATAGAATGTGAGGCTGAGGACAGGAAAGCTACCAAGGGTCACCGAAGTCGGAAGACTTCCAGCAATCCCAAATGCCTGCGAAGCAAAAGCTGCATGTGCAGCTCACCAACACACGCCGTCTGGAGAGGCCAACATCTCAGAGAGAAGGGAAGTGGGAAGGGAGTCCAGTCTTCTCGGACTTCTTTCTCCAGAGAGCTGCTGGTATGTCGGTTTTTCAGGGTGAGAGCCTAAAAGCTGTGGAGACGATGGCTAAGAAACAGAATTTCTTTCCGTAGCCTTGTTGTGCTGAGGATAGCAAAGGTCAAGTGCAGGACTTACCTCACAAACTCTCTGGTTCTCATTTGGAGTCCCTGATGGATTCAGTTTGGTTAAATCAAGGTAGATTAAGCCTGATCAGGAGTATCGCAACTCTACCCCGATGGAGTGATTTATTCTTATTCTCACTGCCCTCCAGTTGGCCAAGGGAAGGCTCTCTGAAGGAGGACCCTATCATTTAGAAGTGCTACAACTTTTCATTTGAAATATCCAATATTCAGGCAAATACCAGGCACAGGAAGGCCCTAAACAGAATTATTACCTTTTATCCCAGAAATCTATTTTTCTTATGGCGTTTTAGTCAATTTACATTACAGCCAACTCTAATTGAAATCTTCTGCATTTTTATTCCTGTCACAAAAATGTGTAAAGTTATTATCCTTATGCAAAAAGTTTCCATTTCAGTTCAAATTGGCATACCTGTATAGCTAGGTCATAAGTAAGCAATTACTTTCTTTAGAGCTCAAGTTTAGGTCGTTTATGTGCAATGTGCTGTAAGTGAGAAAACATAACTTACACCGCCATTTTCAGCTTTGATTCTTTTTTGAATATTTAAACAATACAACTATTCAATTACTGAAATAATTAAAAATGGAGTGAACAAGCATCCCTTTGTTTCAAAAATTACTGACTTAGATTTGGTGGTATAGCAAATCTGTAAATCCCTTCCACAACTCACCCAACAAGCACTGACGAGGAATACAAGAAAGAACGTGCCTTCCATTTCGATAAACATTTCCACAAAATACCGATTGGTTGCACCATTTCAGGATTTACACTGTTGGCTTTTCGTGGCTATGTCCATGATATTTTTCATAGAGTCTGCTGTACAAAACTGAGCACAACAGTTTTAATATGCAGCATACGATGCAATGAAATAATAAGGGAGACTTCCAGTCTCTGATCCAGCATGTAAGAAACTTGGAAGTTGCCACTTTGTCCTAACCATAAGTGAACAGCTGAATGAACTGAGGAATCAACAACTCTTCTTCGATCAGGCAGAGAAGTGAGGTCACAGGGGACAATGCTGCCCCTCAAATGGAGACACGTGACAAGTGAGTAGAGAGAAGGAGAACCTGCCAGGGCAGCCGCGTCTGCCAGAACCAAGGCTGGGTAGTGAAACTTGACCTGTAATTGACCAAATGCTAGAGGCTCAGTGTGGACCGCTCTGAGAGTTAAAAACTGCAGAAGGAACCTTTTACTGGGGACCCCACTCCTTTGTGAGTTTTACCGTCCAGATCTTTCCAAGGTTCTCACAGTGAATATCAGAGAAAATTACCCAGTACTTCCAGCAGGGGGTAGGGGAAGGGGGGCATTTATAAATACACCAGAGGATTCTTTTCTTCTTAATAAGGTCTGCTCTCTTTAGAGACTAGTCAACAAGAGCCTAACCAGCTGGGGTTTTATAAGACCCTAACTGACCTGCACAAAGGGAAATACCCAACTCCAGCCCACTCTGGACATCCTCTCCAAGCTGGGGGTGAATTGGGGAGACTGAGAGGTGTGTGAAAAGGTCACAGTCCAGAGGCACAGGTTCACTAAAATACTGAGACTTAATCACAGGCCAATAGAATGTTTCCCATCCCTTCACTTTCTCTGCAATCACGCCAAGTCTGTTTATAGAAGTTTCCTTTATCCAGTGCATCACACTTGGCTATAAAGAAACAATTACAAGCCAGACCAAAAGGCATCAGGACGAGGCTCAGCTATGACGGCGATGTTGGAATTATTGGACCAGGAATCTGAAATAATTATGGTTAATTTACTAACTGCAATGGATACAGCTGACAGTAGACAAGGGAAAAAGAGCAATGGGTCAAATAAAACGCTTCAGGAGACATTGAACTTGAAATCAATGAAAACAAACAGACTACCTGTCAAAATTTTGAGATGCGGTGAAAGCAGTGCTTAGAGGGAAATTGATAGCATTAAGTTCATAGATGAAAAAGGAAGAAAGAGCTACAATTAATAACCTACGTTATCAACTTATGAAAATAGGAGAAAAAGAGCAATCTAAGCCCAAAGTAAGCAGAAGGAAGTAAATAATAAAAACTAGGGCAGGAATTGATGAAGTTGAAAACAGGAATCCTAACAATAGAAAAATATCCCTGAAACCAAAAGTGGTTTCTTTGAAAAGGTCAAAGACATCAGTCAACTTCTTTTTTTTTTTTAATTTTTTTAACGTTTATTTATTTTTGAGATAGAGAGAGAGACAGAGCATGAATGGGGGAGGGTCAGAGAGAGGGAGACACAGAATCCAAAACAGGCTCCAGGCTCTGAGCTGTCAGCACAGATCCTGACGCGGGGCTCAAATTCACGGACTGCAAGATCATGACCTGAGCCGAAGTCGGCCGCCCAACCGACTGAGCCACCCAGGCGCCCCGACATCAGTCAACTTCTAAAGAGGCTACTAGAAAAAGAGAGAGAGAGAGAGAGGACACAAATTACTAATATCAAAAAATGCAGGGGCGCCTGGGTGGCGCAGTCGGTTAAGCATCCGACTTCAGCCAGGTCACGATCTCGCGGTCCGCGGGTTCGAGCCCCGCGTCAGGCTCTGGGCTGATGGCTCGGAACCTGGAGCCTGTTTCCGATTCTGTGTCTCCCTCTCTCTCTGCCCCTCCCCCGTTCATGCTCTGTCTCTCTCTGTCCCAAAAATAAATAAAAAACGTTGAAAAAAAAATTAAAAAAAAAATGCAGTAAGGGTCATCACCACTGATACCGTTGGTATTAAAAGGATAATAAGGATTTATGATAAATAACTTATGGCCTCATATATGATAATTCAAATAAAATGGGCTAATTCTTTGACAGAAACAAACTCTCAAAGCTTACGGCAATAAACAGGTAAGTTGAATAGGACTATATTTATTACAGAAATTGATCAGTTATAATAACCTTACAACACATCATGTCCAGATGGTAATTCATTGGTAGTTTCTTCTTAATATTTAAGAAAGAAAATCTACTTGGGGCATCTAGGTGGCTCAGCTGGTACAAGAGTGTGACTCTTGGTTTTGGCTCAGGTCATGAGCCCTGAGCCATGTGAGTTCAAGCCCTATGTCTGGTTCTGTGCTGATAGCATGGAGTGTCCTTGGCATTCTTTCTCTCTCCCCCACTCGCACTGTCTCTCTCAAAATAAAGAAATAAACTTAAAATAATCAATAACACAATAGCAACCTCCTCCAAATTAAATACTTAGATGTCAACATAGCAATATACATACAGATTCCAGGTCCTGATAATTATACAACTCTGATGAAATAAATCAAAGAAGATCTAAATACACGTAGATTGGAATAGCTAAGATAGCTAAGATGTCATTTCTCCTCAGTGTTGATCTATAGATTCAACACAGACCTACCGAAAAGACCAGCAGATTATTTTCAGATCATGGCAAGTTGACTCTGAAGCTTTTATGGAAAGGTAAAAGACCTACAATAGCAAATGTAATGCCAAAGTAGCAGAACAAATTTCAAAGGATCATGTTACCTAACTTTAAGACTTACCTTAACACTACAGTAATTGAGATAGCATGGTGAAAGAATGAATACCTAGATCAATGAAACAAAACAGAGAGTCCAGAAATAGGCCTTCACAAATACGACCAACTAGTCTTAGAGAAAGGAGCAAAAGCAATTCATTGGAGAAAACGTCCTCTTCTCAGTAAAGGGCGCTTCGACATTTGGGTGTACATAAATGAAAAAAATAAGTGAATCTGGACACAAAGCTTACTCTTTCACAAAATTAAATCAAAGTGGATCCTCGACTCCAAAGTGAAACACAAAACGTGAAAACTTTTAGAAGATAGAGTAGAAAATCTAAGTAACATTGGGTTTGGAGATAATTTTTAGTTACACCATCAAAAGCATGATGCAAGAAAGAAAAAGCCTGATGAGGTAAAAACATTTTAAAATGAAGATTTCTGCTCTGAGAAAGACAAGATTAGGAGAATGGGAAGACAAGTTACGGACAGAAAAAGAAATGTTTGCCAAACGCAGACTTGATAAAGAGTTTTGACAATGATATTCAAAGAACTGTTAAAATCCAACAATAAGAAACAATCCGATCACAAAATGGGCAAGGCACTGAACAAACACAACAAAAGAGATCTATGGACGGCATAACTGGCAAAGATGTGTGGCGATGGGGACTGTCATTAAATGAGCCGTCCAACCGTGAAAAGTCATGAATGAGCCCTGAATGTGTATTACGAAGTGAAGTAGCCAATCTGAAAAGGCTAGCTAATTTTAAGATGCCAATTTTATGGCATGCTGGAAAGAATAATACGATAAAGACGGTAAACACAGCATTCTTTTTTTTAGGGTGGTGAAATTACTCTGTATGATACTGTAATGGTCCGTGTACTGTACTACGCATGTGTTAAACCCTATGGAATTTTGCAGCACCAAGAATGACTCTTCATTAAATTAATTTAAAGTTTAAAAATGAAATGAAATAAAAAAAAAATATGTGTGTGGGTGGGGCGCAGATTCCAGTAGGGAGTACAGATTATGACAAAACAGTCAACCTGTATTACAAATGTATAAAACAATCGCATTGAAAGGCGGCAGGGAGGGGAACGTGAGGACCTCTGTGACTTTGGAAGTGTCCAAAGTCTGTAAGACCAAAGGCAAAGGAAATAGTTCATAATCACTGCCCTGTAGTTGAGAAAGTTGATTCTCATGGGTACAGGAGTTAATTTTGCACTGCTCTACATATACACTGGCATTGAACAATTAATTAAACGGATGGCACATGTTAGAAGCAGGTTTCTTTCACTGTTGGAGTAGTAGTTTCTGAACAAGCAAGTGGGAATAGGTGTGGATAATCCTTGTGGTAATATAAACCCAATTTTGGCTAATATGGATATAGATGGCGACAGATAGAAATATTTAGGTATGTGCAAATACATAGGTTAGGATACACACGTATATTTCTTGGATCTGTCTGCTGAGGAGGCCTGAAAGCAAAGTATCCAGGAGTGATGAATACACCCAGGACTCAGTTCTTGATTTCTGATATCTTTCCTAACTAAAAGGAGCTAAGGCTTCCTAGGAAAATGTCCGATTCTGGGATTGGGGTAAGCGAGGTAAGTATTAAAAAAAGAAAAAAAAGTCCACGGCTGTATGTGAAAAAGGAAACGGAAGCTCACTAAATGAACTTTCAACAGCCAAAGCTAGAAACATCAGAGCAACAAAAAGAAATAGCACAGGATTATAACACGAAGCACAAGATAAATATACACGAGTACATACCGATATAAATAAATAGCCGAATGAATATATGTGGAGAAGAGACAAATCTCCCACGAAGAGGAATTTCAAGCGATTTGGGTAGACACTCCAACCCGAAGAGGTGGAACTTAAGTATCGTTCCTTCAGTGTCAGCTGTCCAGAGTGACTTACTTCTAAAGAGTACATATAGCAGGGAAAAGGGAAGAAAAAGAACCTTACGATGAAGAAACCTGACAAACACTATCTCAGCCAGATGATGAAAGTTAACATAAATTGTGATAAGTACGTGTCCTTGATATGATGTGATGAGAATAGCATTTTTCCTCTGGTGCTTTCTTCCCCAGACCCATCACTATACTCTAATTATATGGGCAACATGACACAAATCCTGTGTGCACACAATACCTGACCAGTACTGGTTCTTTTAAACTATCAAGGTCATCAAAAATGAGGAAGGTCTCAGAAACTGTTACAGTCTACGGACCCCTATGGAGACGTGAAGACTAAATATAACGTGATGCCCTGGACTGGATTCCGAAAATAGACAGTAGGGAAAGACTAAGGAAATCTGAAAAAGTATGGACTTTTGTTAAAATAAAACAACGAATCCGCACATATGAAGACATTAGAAAATATTTTTCCAGGTAGAAATATAACACGATATTTAGGAGATATATAAGAAATGTAGAAGAATAAAATTAACAAGCTTGGTTAGCAGATATATCAAACTTTCTGCTTTTGAAAGAATTCACATGCTTTTTGAAGCTCCACGGACCATTGAACAGAATTAATTATAGCCAAGGTCTTAAAGAAAAACTCAGCACACTCTAACTTCTCAGCCTGTGGTCCAGACACCACTCAGTAAGTTGCAAAATTCATAGCTGGGGATAACTAAGTCAATTAAACGATCGGAAAATAAGACATACGTATAATGACACAGAACTGCCATGTACTCGTTGCCATATTTCCCCTTCTTGGACACGGGCCAAGACTACATTTCCCAGCCTCTCATGTTGTGCGGTTGTGCCCATGTGACTGAGCTGTGGTCCGGGGGATCGTTGAGAGAAGAAACGTATTTCTTTGTATTTGGGGAATGGACCGCAGTCTCCATTTCTACCCCTTGGAGGCTGGGAAGGAAGGACTGTATGATAATAGATTTGCAGGATGGTAGCAGGTTGGATGTCTGGGCCGCCCACCCTGAATTGGACTGCGATGTGAGGGAGAAAAAACCCAGGCTTTGTCATTTGAAGAGACTGAAGGACCAGCACTTCCTTCTCACTGTAGCGTTAACTAGGCTATCGTGAAATATCCGCCCCCCCCCCCATACTCACAAATTCACAAACTCCTGAGAAATTAAGGTAAAATTGAAAAGGCAACTTCAATACAGGTTATTTGAATAGAAGAAGTTAATCATGACACTGTACATCAAAGCAGGTGCTTTAGCGACTATTATTCTTTCCTAAAAAAAAAATCATAGCTTTCTACGATTTTGTTATTCAAGAGAAATGCACACAGCACGATCAAGTATTTACCCCAATCAGCAAGAATAATATAATAATTCTAAGAGAAACAAGTAAAAGAGAATGAATAAAGATAAAATAGTCATTTCGACGTAGAATAGTAAAACAGGTAATAAAACAGCGTTTCTTCTTAAAAACTAATAGAGGAGATAAGCTTTGAGTGAAGAGTTATGAAGTAAAATCAGAAGCAATAACGTAAACTATACTACCGATTAGAAAGGTGGTATAACTTCAGGTGTGAATGAATACTAAACACATATGAAACTCTAAATGACCAAATTTCACTAAATCGAACAAACGTATGTACCTAAACAGAGCAATAACAATTAAATGCGTTTAAAATGGTGCCCCAGGGGCACCTGGGTGGCTCAGTCAGTTGAGCACCTGATTCTGTTCAGATCATGGTCCGCTGGTTCCTGAGATAGAGCCCCCCCACCCCACGCGGAGCCCCACATGAGGCTCCATGCTGGTAGGCGGAGCCTGCTTGGGATCCTCCCTCTCCCTCTCTGCCTCTCCCCTGCCTGCGTTCTCTCACTCTCTCTCAAAATAAATAAATGAAATAAAATGTTGTCCAAAATGTCTAATATTAACTCCCTAAATGATCCTATCCATATAGCATTATCAGTGAATTGTATCAAATAATTTCTTTGCTATTTATATGCTCTGAAACAAAATGATACAATGCTTTCCAATTAATTTTGAAGAAAGAAAAATTTGTTGGTAATAAATCCCATTGCAATAATAATTTTGGTTTTTTTTTTCTATTGTGACCTTTCCAATCGCCTTCTGATGTATACGACAACCTTGTATACATTTATTGAAGGAAAAAATTTTAAAAACCGAGAATTCTTTAACCAAGGAATTAATATGACTTATTAAAATACTGTACCAATTTTAAGAAGCAAAGATTATCATGGTATTTTTAGGCTATGATCTAATCTCATTTTACTGATATATTAATAAGGCAGCAATATTATAATATATTGAAATGAAAAACACAATCTTTATGATAGATTTAAAAATGCATTTGATGGTATTTAATATATGTATCTTATAATTACAATTTTTATTATAACAGAAATAGCATATTACTTGTGCATTCTATCTCAAACGAATAGTTGATATTTAACTTAGAAGTAAAATCATTGATGCATTTCCAATAAAGTCAGAAATAAAAATAAAACACTAGAACTGTAACTTGACATTGATCTAGGTCTTATTGGCTGGAACATTGGAATCAGACAAGATTATGTTATAAATCATTTAAATTGTCATGTGATTTTATTAAACGGGAGCCAAGTATTTAGTGTAGAGCCTGGCACATAATATATGCACAATAAATAATAGTTACGAGGAGTAGTGTTTCATTAAAAGGTAAAGAGAATAAACTGCAAAAGTCTTTGAATGAATAAAATAATTCAACAAGAGCACAGTTTAAATAATGACCTACAAACATGAAGAGCTTGTAAGAATATTAGATGTGGATGGGTTGGGGAAAGGTCCCAGTCATTATGGAAATTAAAAAAATAAAATGCTTAGCATAACAATAATTTTACAGGACCTCTTTGTAAACAGCAGCTCATTATTTGATCAATGGAAATTTTTTCATAAAAATACATGCTTCTCATGTCCTTGGATGCATAGATTCCATACAGCTTAGATTTCTTTAATTAATTAATTGCTTTTTTATTTTAGAGAGAGAGAGTGAGCTGGCGAGCATGGCAGAGTGGGAACGAGAGAGAGAGAGAGAGAGAGAGAGAGAGAATCTTAAACAGGCTCCCTGCTCACAGCCAGAGCCCAACAGGGGGATCAATCCCACAACCCTGAGATCATGACCTGAGGCTGAAACCAAGAGTTGGATGCTCAACCGACTGAGCCACCCAAGCGTCCTAGATGTTAATTCTATCCAGATTCATTCTACTGAAAATTCTATTGGGAACACATTAGCAGCTTGAAAAATTATTCTGTAGTTCATCTTTAGGAAAAAAAAGTAATGACAGAGGAAATTGATAACTTTGTGAATACAAAAAAAAAAGACTGAGGGCAGAATTTGGTACAGAAAAAGATAAACAGAGCAGTGAAAGTGACTATGCAATTGAGAAATAGATCCAAGAACTTATTGTAACAACTTATTATGTTATACAATTGGAATTTCAAGCAATGGTTAAAATAATTAATTCAATAAATTGTGTTTGGACAAGTGAGGAGGTATGTTAGAATTCTATCTAACATCAAATTAAATACAGATGTATTAATATCCAATTGCAATAAAATACATTTATAAAAATATGAACGCAGGGATATAATTTTGGGTTGCTGAAGGTATTTCATATTATGACAGTAGGCTCTGAAGCTGTAATATAAAATACTGATGGATTTTATTACCTAAAAACTACCATATTTCTCTTAATATAAAATAGCTATGAACAAAATTAAAAAGCAAGTGACAAAAGGAAAGGTATTTTTAACAAAGGAGGGCCAATTTCGGAGAGAGATTATATGATCCATATATAATATACACACATATAAGATATATACATTTATTTGAAAAAACAGGACTCTAGTGGAAAAATGGTAAAAAAGATTTGCAGGGGCATTTAACCAAAAATAATTGTAAATGTCTGTTAAACCGAATTATATTTTTTCATTTACAATAATTTAAAAAGTAAGACTTTGGAGAACAAAACTACTTCATGTTCAATTTTGAGTTTTGGCTAAGGTACAACTTTTTTTTTTAAGATACAACTATTGATTAACCACCAGTGCCGGAGATGGTTCGGGTGATGCACAGCCTGACATAAATTACAGTTATGGGTCCGTGCAAATTTAGTAGAAGGCAATTGGACGAAATGTAATAGAAGCCTTAAAAATTCATATTCCCTTTAATCTGAAAATTCCTCTTGTGTGCTTACTTCGTTAAACCATGAATCAAAGCAGTCGGAGAAAGACAGTATAAAATAACAAGGGGGAATTCCTTAAAGTAAAAGTAAATACTGGATAAGAGAAACATGTTGAAGAATGTAATCAAACATAAGGAGCTTTAAGACAATTAATTGTGGGGCGCCTGGCTGGCTCAGTTGGTTACGGGTCTGATCACGATCTCAGCTGAGGTCTTGATCTCATGGTTGTGAGCTCAAGCCCCACGTTGGGCTCTGGGCTGGGCATGAAACCTACTTAAAAATAATAAATAAGTAAGTAAGAAAATAAATAAATAAATAAATAAATAAATAAATAAAACAATTAATTGTTTCATGGTTTAAACCATGATTTAAAACATCAAAACTGCTACTAGTTCATCATATTTTTACGCAAAGCCATATGCTGGTACAGAAAAACATCTATTTTTCTCTGTATAGTTCTATGGAAAAAGAAAATAAAAGTAAAATTGCATTTTCTCATGTGCGTATTCATATAAACTATGAAAGAATATATGTACCAAACGAATGTATTTATGCATGATACTGGGATTGGGCTGGACATATCCGTTTGTTTTTCTGTTGTTTCTGCCCATCGGGTTTTTTTCCCCAATTTTTACCCCCAAAGTTAATTATAAAATACAATTAGGGGCACCTGGGTGGCTCAGTGGGTTAAGTGTCCCACTTCGGCTCAGGGTTGGAGCCCCGCGTCGGGCTCTGTGCGGACAGCTCGGAGCCTGGAGCCTGCTTCGGATTCTGCCTCTCCCTCTCTCTCTGACCCTACCCCACTTGTGCTCTGTCTCTGCCTCTGTCTCTCAAAACAGTACAAAACAGAACAAAAACCAACATTAAGACAATTTTAAATGCAATTAATAGAAACAAAGTTTAAAGTAGCAAAGCCTCATTTCAGAGCGATGAGCAAAAACCCTCCATGTCGAGAATTGTCGCTTTCAGGTTTATACTGTTCAGTGCGAGTACCCTTAAGCTGGCAATCGCCTTGCAGTGACATCCGGACACCTGATTTAACGAACTGAAATGGAAGACAAGCGCCCTTAAGCTCATCTACCTTCAGAACCCTCAGAGCCACCAACATCTAGGAGCCTGAGGATTTTCTACTCTATGGGCTGAGTACCCCAGAAACAAGCATAAGGGCTAAAATAACGCCAAGCATAACGTCACTGTGGTAGCCAGTATCCATATGCATCCAGGAAGATACATTCTCACTGGTTCCACACATTTCACGCTAGTATCTGGTGTGAACATTTTTAAGAATTTCGCTTCCTCAGCCGATAGCTATGGTCTTCAGTGCGGTTGCTGAGTCCCGTCCTAGCTTTATAATATATTGTGAAATCAATATAAATCAAGCAGAACATCATTCTCAGGAAGCAAACGTCCCCGTCTCTGCTCCAAATTTGAAGTTTTCTGACTTCTCTGTCTCTACAGTTTCCAGTTGAAAATTCCCTCTGCTATCACTTTTCTTTATTCTCTGAGTCTGTGATTTAATCCTACTGGCCACCAAGGACAGGATGAAGGCAAGAGTAGAGAATGGCAGGTAATTGGGAGAGAAGGAAAAAGAAACCGAAGGCACATCATCTTGTTATTTATACTTCAGCCTCCTGCTATGGGACACTGACTGAAATGCTTCCAGGTGAAGGATGCAGGGGACAAAGAAAATCGCCACATCACAACACAAGCTTCTGTAACTCGTTGGGATTCCTCACGATCCTCACAAACCATCCAGGCAGCAAAGCCTCAGAGGAAATGTGCCTTCAGAACAAGGTACAGAAGACCTGATGGGTGTCGAGCCACAAACTCTAGGCTTCAGACCATCCTAGTTCATACTCCTCAATCTTTTCCAGCATGTAGCTAAACATCCGATTCAATATGTATAATTATCAATAAGGTGTCAGCGTTAAGACCGAGGCGTAGACATTGACATCTAAAGAATCAGAAGGAGGAAAAGAAGATGAACAAAAACAAAAAGGAAAGCGTACGCTGGGAGAATTCTTACTCCGGGAGAGAAAAGAGTTGAAATAGTTTTCGAGGGTGCCGGAAAAAATAATGAAAGCACGTTTTCTCTGAAATGGAGATAAAATGCGAGATGTTGATGAATTCAAATAAGATAACAAGACAACCAAAGGTGATCGAAATGAACTCAACAAGATCAGGAAAGCGGTAGAAGGGAAAAGTAAAGCCACCAGCAAGATGAAATCCACATGAGAAGAAAGGTAACCGGGAAACCAGACTGTCACCGTGGCCAGGTACCTGTTAGAAAATTTTAAGTCACCCAAAGTAAGAAATAAAGAGGGAGAGAGAGCGGGTGGGGGGAGAGAGAATGAACAGACAAGAATGATAAGGAGAGAGACCAAGAAGAAAAACCAGCATACATGACATTATTCCTGGAAATAAAAATCAAAGAAATGGAAACATCAGAATTAAAAAGACAGTACTTTCATGATAAAGATCTACATCCGCACATCAAAGAAGAACACGATTTCCCAACAGTAACTAGCATCAAAACACAAAGTGGGACACAGGAATTTGTAACCAACCAAGTCATGCTTCCATCACAGCAACGACGATCTGACAAGGTCAGATACAAAGGTTTAGGGAACATGCTGTTGGTGAGCCTTTCTTGAATAATAACAATGCAAAAAAACCTGTAAAACGAGGTCGATACAATTGAAAGATGAATAAACATAACGAATTCAAAAATGTCAAAGTCATGGTAAAAGAAAGAGCAGGGTGAAGTAATCCATTTAAATATTAAAGCAAAGCTAACTTATTCTGTGAATGCGAGCAGATAACAAATGTAAATTATATATATATATATATATAGATATATATATATCGTGAGGCTTTTAAAGTAATAATATCCCTAGCCAAAAAGGAGAAAAGGATAGCAGGGGGCAGTTTAAGAGTGTTTAATTCCTTGTTGTTATTATTATTAGGGGAATCAAGAAATCTTTTAGCTTTAAAACAAAACAAAATAAAACAAGAAAAAGAGACTGACCCTAAATTCCAGATTTTGCTTAAAGTATTATCATTGAAATTAAAAGGTAAAATTAGGAAAAACATGCATTTGAATTTCGGCAATCCCCTAGTTTTTGAAATCTAGATTTTATTTTTATACAAAAATGCATGTGCAGAATATGTAAAATTTGTTCTAAAAGGTACATATAATAAAAAAAAAAAATAGCATTTCCCTATCCAGGTCAGATTCACACCTTTCTGGACTCTGGAAGTCACCACTTTTAACTGTTTTCCCATCCATTTTTAACTTCTATAGTTCCACAAAGCATAATCTTTTTTTGTTGTTTGTTTGTTTCACATATTTTCTTCATCCTAATATAAAAAAATTAGAATTTAGCTTTATGGATTGTTTTTCACACATAAAATTTTTTTCCTTTCAAATTCTCAGTAGTATGCCAAAATGTAGATATTGCCTTAGTTTTGTTTTTGTTTTCAATTAAAACAATTTTTTTTAATGTTTATTTTTGAGAGAGAAAGAGAGACAGAACATGAGCAGGAGAGGGGCAGAGAGAGAGAGGGAGACATAGAATCTGAACCAGGCTCCGAGCTGTCAGCACAGAGCCCGACGTGGGGTTGGACTCACGAGCTGTGGGATCACAACCTGAGCAGAAGTTGAATGCTTAGCCGACTGAGTCACCCAGGTGCCCGGATATTGTCTTAGTTTTTTATTAAATCACTGTACAAATTATTTTCTATTATTAATATCATTTACAGCTGAACCAGGTGGTAATGTTCTGACACATCCCCACCTTCCCAAACTCCCCTGCGTATTTATCATTGATCAATCCCATGTGATCCACTTGCTTTCGGTATTTGCTCTACAACTCACCTTGTGGGATGTTCTCTTACAGAAATTTCAGAAACTCCCTCTCCAGTCTTAGATTCTGAAAACCATATTTCTAAGTTACATAAACTCCTGTGTCTTGATTCTTTCATTTTGGTAGAGTAATCTTCCGCTAAGTCCTAGGTAGTGGGTGCATGAAAGGAAAAATGTGAGGCTTTTGACATATTGATAGTTTGGTGAGGTATGCAATTCTAAGATCTAAATCAGTTCCTCTGAATTTGAAGTATTACTTTATTGATTTTTAAAATTACCTCTCATTCGCTATTGTTTTTATTCTTGTGTTCTTTCTACCTGAAAGTTTATGACCATTTTGTCTACATAGTGTAGTTTTAGTGATCTTTCAAGACACAGTAGAGTTAAAAATATTTAATCTGTCATATTTGGTTTATATCATCTTTGATCAATTTCTAGTAAAACCGATATATTCTTCAAATAATTTCTGGTGAAGTCTAATGAACATTTGCAGAAATTCATGTATATGATTCCATTTTGAACAATGTATCTATATATCCCCTTTTTTCTGTATGCAAATTATAATGTCTGCAGTGATGTTCACCAAAACCGGAGAGCAAATATGTCCGTGTGATGGAATTTCGTGTGACGGTTTCTTATCTTTGTACCTTTGGTTGGCTCAATATTTTAATGTATGCATACCGTTTTTCCAGGAACAGTACAGGTTCTTCAAATTACTCCATCAGAGAGAAGTATACATTTGTTTGAACCATTCAAGCAAATAATTCAGTTGACCAAGGAGAGACAATTTGTTTTTATTGTTACCTTCAATCGGTTATCCAAGTTGTCCTAAATTCAAAAGACAGCCTCTGACTTTTTAGTGCTATAAGAAAAGAAACATCATGATATTATAAAATAGGACTTAAATCTAGCAGCTCTCAATAAGTCTCAGACATGTTTTGTAAACTTTAACCATTAAAATTATATCTATTACATCTCTATCTATCTATCTACCATCTATCTATCTATTTATCATCTATCTATCTTCTATCTGTCTATCATCTATCTATCAGTGAGGGAAGTCAGGGAAAAAGCAGTATGCATTCTATCCTGGCAGCTGGAGGGGCTGGGAGTGGGGAAGAATTCCTTTCACCCATCTGGATAGAGTTTCAAACTTACACTCTTACTTTCTGGGAGAGTAAGCCTTTATTGTGGATGTGTCTCACAATGATTATTCTTCATCACTGCCAGGGCCATAGAGAATTTTTCTTTCTTCTTCCGGAGGACCTGGAATTCATGAAGGGAAAGCCCCCAGTTGTGTGGAGGGCCTCCCAACACTCCCTCCCCAGGAGTTTATCTCTCTCACTCTGTTCCACATGCAGCCTTCATCAGTTCATCAGAATTACCATTGTGGGGCCTGGGTGGCTCAGTCAGTTAAGTGTCTGACTCTTGATTTCGGCTCAGGTCATGATCTCATGGTTTGTGAGTTTGAGCCCCACATCAGGCTCTGTGCTGACAATGTGGAGCCTGCTTGGGATTCTCTCTCTCTCTCTCTCTCTCTCTCTGTTCCCCTTCCACTTGTGCTCTCTCTCTAAATAAATAAATAAATAAACTTAAAAAAATTTACCATTGAAGAGCTCTTTTTTAAAAAAAAATTTTTTTTAACGTTTTATTTTTTTTTTGAGACAGACAGAGACAGAGCATGAACGGGGGGAGGTGCAGAGAGAGAGGGAGACACAGAATCGGAAGCAGGCTCCGGGCTCCGAGCCATCAGCCCAGAGCCCGACGCGGGGCTCGAACTCACGGACCGCGAGATCGTGACCTGGCTGAAGTCGGACGCTCAACTGACTGAGCCACCCAGGTGCCCCTGAAGAGCTCTTAATCAGTTTGTGACTTGAGTAGCTTCACCTCTAGTTAAACAGGTCTCGGTGCTGTATCTCTCTGGGTGTACCTGTCTTTCCACATTTGGGGGTGGCAATTTAACTTTTGACTTTAGTTTTCTAATGGGCCCAAGAAAGATCTGAGGACAAGAGTGACAACTTCCAAGCTCTTTACCTGTGGGTACTGACGTAGCCCATTATGTACCAAGAGGAAAATAACTATTTTTCTTCCTTCCTTCCTTCCTTCCTTCCTTCCTTCCTTCCTTCCTTCCTATTTTATTACTTCTTTCTTTTATTTACTTTTTGAAGGTCAATGCTGGAATTTTTCTATATTTTTAGAGTTTGTGATTCACTCTAATCTCAAATGGAGCCATAATCCAAAAATCAATAAGAAATAAACCAAAAAGACTGTACCTTATCAAGTCTGGTAGATAAAATTAGGTCCGTTATTTTGGTCTTTTGATCCAAGTAGATTGAGTTAAACAAAAAAAATAACAGGTCAGAAAGAAGTGTCTTAAGGACAGGGAAGATTTTAATTTAAGATATATACATCTACTTGCACATGTGAAACGAACCAAATCAAGGCCTGCTACATTCACTTAGCCACCTCATAGAATATTTGACTCTTGGATACATGAGTTTGTAACACAAGGAAGAGTCAATCAATCAAATACTTTACACATTGGCCAAGCTCCAGGTTCCTGCATAGCCCTGCGGTTTACATTATGGATAAATCTAGATTTCTTTACATTTGTGTTAAGTCTACAGTTCGTCTCTCCTTAACATTTCTCTTGCTTCTTCATTTCTATTCTCTTGCAGCTTACGTTTTACTTATGTAACTTCATGCACCTAGTCTTTATTGCTGAATTATTTTTAAATGTTGTTCACTTCGTAGTCTACTAGGAAGATTGATTTTCCCATTACTACACAGTAAGAAACTGGCATGGGGATCATCAAATTTCTTGATTTTATCCTTACTTGTTTCTTCTGTTACTCATTTACACATTGATGTCTCAAATATTTATTGAGAATTGACTGCAGCTTGGAAATACAGAGGTCGTAAGACAAATGTTGTCTCTGGCATTATAGAAAATCATAAAAATTAAAAATTATAAAAAATATACTGTTAGATTTTACAATTTATTACAAATACAAAGGTGCTCACTAACTCATCTAAGTCTATAGTTTAGATATGGAATTATGTGGGAGGCAGTGGTATAAAATTAACCCCAAACCCATTTTTCAGCCTTAGTGAAGGGATCTGTTCCTCATCTTTGAATTCTGCTTCATACATGTTTTCTTGTTCAAGATCCTCTTGCTTTTTGGTCTATTTTTGTCTCTATGTAAATAAGCCAGTCACTCTCCTTGCAAAAAAACCCAAAAAACCAAAACCCAAAAACAAACCAAAAAAAAAAAACAAAAAAAACCCCGTAGCTGGTATGTCAATTATAGTTGCAAGGAACATACAAATGATATTGGGAAGGGGAGAATATTCATCTTAAAAATATTGAAATGGAACATATGAGCACAATACGTCTTTCCATCCATTTTTTTTTCTCAATACCGTTATTTCCAAAATCAATTGTGGTACCATTTTATGTATCTCTAGATGAAATTTAAGGTTTAATATAATTAAGCCTTAATTTTCCTTTCCTATAATGCATTTATTACATTTTTATTCCAAGGTTAGGCTGGTCTCGTTAAACAAACTGGTCAGTATTTGCCTTTTTTCTCTAGAAGAGTTTGTATGAGACAGATGACTTAAATGTTTGATAAAGTCCGCCAGTGACATTTGGGGGCCTGCAACTGGTGTTTTACTTTTTATGTCTGAGTATCTTAAGAAACATTTCTTTAACCTTGAAATTCAGTAGACCTTTATATCATATTTCATTTTTGTCTCTCTTAGGCTGATAATCCCTGTGATACGGCCTCCAGCAGAGTTTCAAAACAGCCATGTTCACCATCTAATAGATAAAATGGGAACAAAGTCTCCCAATTAGGTACTCTCCTGCAACCTTGCCGTGTACTTGGAAACGTCAGGATCGAGGTGTCGTAAAGGATACCTTTGCACCTACACACAGATGCACTACACACACACACGCACGTGCGAGGTTCAGTACAAGTAGGGGTTCAAAAACCAACTGGGAGAATAGTGTATTTACGGAAAGTGGGCGAGAATCTTTTCTTTTCCCTCAGGTTAAATATTTGGGGATATAGGAAACCTGAACAAGAGAAATTCTCCCTCCCTTTCATTTAAATTTTATTTAAGTCCTCTTTACTCTGATGGAAACACTGAGAATACCTCCCTCGCATCCCAAAAGGCAGGGAGCCACAAGAAGGTATCTATTTCTGACCTTCTTACATCACACCCTTTCTCATTTTTCTCACCAGACTTGCTGTGCAAACCTGCTCTCTCTTCTTTCAAATCCATCCTTTTTTTTTAGGCAAAAAGGCATACACAACACAGAAAGAGGGTAAGGAGTCTTGATAAGGTGGCAATTTGCAATGTTGGCCCAAGTCCCAGTTGGAGTCAGTGATGCAATGTACGAGCTGATCACAGTTCTAGAGCGGAAAGAGAAGGTTTCTTATTTTGTTTTTGTTTTTGTTTTTTTTAAAGGTGGCAGTTTCAGAGTTCACACTCCTGGAAGTGTCTGGGTGCTCTTGCCAGTTATCTTATTTATTCAAAGGATTTTGCAAAGAGAAAAATCTAAATTGGTTCTTAAAGCAGTATGAGGTGCTTACACGTCAGCATTTTAATTTCTCTGTGTGCTTGCTATGGGTATTGAAAACAAGTATAACACGTTAACTCAATTCTCTTTCTTCCTCCTCTCTCTTGAAGGAATTGGAGACAGTCTTAAATCAATTACTGTGTCTAAAATCCAGACCTAGATTGTACTGGGGCGTTTAATACTATGACATAAACTGTCAGAGAGCTAGATAAAGATTGATGAAGGAAAGACTTAAGAGAGTCCTCTAAGTGTTGATTTATATCAATGTGTTTGCCTTGTGGCCTGGAGCATTTCCTTGCGTGCAGGAGACAACCAGAGATGCACAAAGTTGTCTGTCTTCATGACACGGAAGCTCTAGATATAGACCAGGCCATCAATCAGTTGATTAACAGGTATTTGTTGAGTGCCTACTAAGGGCTAAAAAGACTATCCATTCCGCTGTTGGCTATTATTTCACATATATCACTTACTCTTTAAAATGGTGAACACTTCGTTTTTTTCCCCCGACAGAGGAAATTTTGGTTTGTTTTAGAATACTTTAACTTTAAATCTAGCTAACCCCCCGGTATGGCTGTTAAAACTATAATCTGAGATCTGTATAAGACTGTCATCTAAAACTCATAAGTAACCGAATTAAAACAAGTTCTATTGACCTTCTCAGATATTATTAAAATATAACCAAGTATTTATCTTTTTAAAAAAATGTTTGTTTATTTACTGTGAGAGAGAGAGAAAGAGAGAGAAAATGTGTGCCTGTGAGCGGGGGAGGGGTGGAGAGAGGGAGAGAGAATCCCAATCAGGTTCTACACCCAGCATGGAGCCCAGTGCAGGGCTCGATCTCATGACCATGAGATCAAGACTGGAGCCTATCTCAAAAGTTGGATGCATAAACAACTAGGCGACCCAGGCACCCCAACCAAATATTTATTGTAATTAAGACTATTTAGTAAAGTGGATACAGCAAAACTTGTTTACCCTTCCACTGGCTTCAAAGGGAAAATTTTTTTGACCACTTTTTTTAAATTTACATTTTAGTTAGTTAACATACACTGCAATATGGGCTTCAAGAGTAGAATTCAGTGATTCATCACTTACATAGAACACCCAGTGTTCATCCCAACAAGTGCCCTCCTTAGTACCCAGCACCCACCTAGCCCATCTCCCATCCCCCTCCCTCCGTCAACCCTCAGTTTGTTCTGTATCATTAAGAGTCTCTTGTTTCCCTCTCTTCTCTTTCCCTCTTCCCATATGTTCATTGTTTTTTAAATCCCACATATGAGTGAAATCATATATTTCTTTCTCTTACTGACTTATTTCACTTATAATATATTCTAGCTCTATCCACGTCATTGCAAATGGCAAGATTTCATTCTTTTTGGTGGGTGGTGAGTAATATTCCACTGGGTATATATTCCACATCTTCTTTATCCATTTAGCAGTTGATGGACATTTGGGCTCTCTCCATAGTTTGGCTATTGTTAAGTCGCTGTAAACACTGGGATACATGTACTGCTTCAAATCTGTATTTTTGTATCCTTTGGGTAAATACCTAATAGTGCAATTGTTGGGTCATACAGAAATTCTATTTTTAGCTTTCTTTTTTTTGAGGAACCTCTATACTGTTCTCCAGAGTGTCTGTACCAGTTTGCATTCCCACCAACAGTGAAAGAGGGTTCCCCTTTCTTTGTATCCTTGCCAATGCCTGTTGTTTCTTGTGTTGTCAATTCAAAGGGAAATTTTTAAAAAATAAATTTCTGATAGATTTTTTTGAGGGGTAGGGATTACGTTTACTTGTAGATCATATCTCAGTATCCAGTGCTTGCATCTTCAAATGCTTTCCAATATAAATCAATGAGAATATCTCTTTTTTAGTGTTTATTTTATTTTTAAGACAGAGAGAGAGAGAGAGAGAGAGAGCGCAAGTAGGGGAGGGGCACAGAGAGAAGGAGATAGAAGATATGAAGCAGGCTCTGTGCTGACAGCAGACAGCCCAATGGGGGGCTCGAACTCATGAGTGGTAAGATCATGACCTGAGCCCAAGTCAGATGCTTAACCAAGTAAGCCACTGAGACGCCCCATGAACATCTTTTACGGAGGGATTGTAGCTTTATGATTTAAATTCTACATCTGTCATTATTTAAAGGTAGTGGAGTTAACCATTCGGTTGCTGTGTAACAACCATCCTTACTCCCCAAATTTATCATGATCTCTTATAGTTCTATGGGTTGCAGGAATCAGCTGCGGGTATTCTTGCTTGGGTTCTCCTGCAGTTGTCTTCCAATGGTGGCGGGAGCTGGAATCATGTGAAGACTCCATTGGGCTGGATGGTTTGTCCACAAGCTGACAGTTGGTCCTTAATAGACTAGCCGGTAGGAAGCTAGTCTATCACCTGGAAAACCTATACATGCCTTCTTTGTGAATTTTGGGTTTCTCACAGTCGAATGGCTGAGATCCCAGAGGGAGCAAACAAAAGGGAGATAGAAGTGGAAGATTTTAGGGGCCCCTGGGTGGCTCAGTCAGTTAAGCGTCTGACTCTTGGTTTAGGCTCAGGTCATGATCTCACAGTTTGTGAGATCAAGCCCCGAGTTGGGCTCTGCGCTGACAACGTGAACCTGTTTGGGATTGTCTGTCTCCCTTTCTCTGCCCCTCCCCTGCTCCTGCTCACACACAGGTGCGCTCTCTTTCTCTCTCTCTCTCTCCAAATAAATAAATAAAACTTAAGGAAAAAAAAAAGTAGAAGATTTTAGTCCAGGGACAAGACATTGTCATAAGGTCACTTCTGTGTTCTATGGACCAAAGCAGCCACAGTTCTTTCTCTAAGGGAGGGGACATAAAGTGCACAACTTGATGAGAAGACTGTCGGATAACTTGAGGTCAACTTTCATTTAACGTGTAAGTCATCTGAACACCAGCGTCGATCTGGCCCTTCCTAACCCACTACATTTGCAGATGGCAACGATGAAAACATCTCTAATAAGAAGGTTAACTACACACAGGGACCTGGAGCAAAGAGAGGCCACAGTTGTAATGATCATTGATCTTTCTCATGATTTAGCTGGTTTCTAGTCCATGCTACCGTGTCCTTTTGCAAGTCAATTTAAACCAATTTTCTGGGTCATATTTCATGACACATTTTGGCAGGCATTTTAGCGATGTCACAGTGCAGAACGTCTTGTGTGTTCCCCGTTCCTTATATTGGAAGGAATGTTTTGAAAGACAACAACAGTAATTTGTTTGTAATTCAGACAATTAAAGGTAGCAATTCTTTCTCTTCTCTGTGTGTTCTACAGGCTCTTTGGTGAACTTTTTGCATGATTTCATTAGACTAAATAATGACCAATGAATAAATGTTTAAGGGAATCAAATTTGGGCTCCAATTAATATATATATATACATATATATATATATACACATATATATACAAATATGTATACAAATATATATATACACATATATATGTGTGTCTATATATATATATTTTTTTTTTTTCCCAAACCCTAGTCTGCAAGCTTCTCTTTCCTCAAAAGTCTCCATTTCAGTACATTGAACAGCTACTCAGACTAAAAAATTTGTCTTCTCATATTCTCTCATAACTAAACGAAGATTTCAAAAATGGAGCAAGGAAGCCCTGCTCAGAGAATCTCCCTTTAAATAGGTTAAGATAGGAGAAGAAATATATGCACATCCTCTTCAGTGGAACCATGAACTTTCTGCCGGCTGCAAGGCCCATTGGAGTCTGGACGTAAACCCTCCTCACCATGACATCCGCATGGTTTACATTCTTCACTTAGAAATGATTCATCGTGGTTGGATGGGTTTTGAGCCATGATTTGCTTATTAACCCAGCCAATCACAGTTTACCTTGTTTCAATCCCAGTTCTAAATAACAGACCTGACTGAGAACTACCCCGATAACATTTCCTTTTTATAACCCTGCCCCATCTTTGTCTTCCTGGAAACATGAGTTGGGTTTCTAGTTGCAATTCTAACTGCCCACGTAAATGATTGGCTGCTTAAATTTTCACTGAGTTACTTCTTGGTCAACAGAGGCTACATGAAACTTGGTAGTAAATACATTCGGGGTCATACCACTTAGGACCAATTCTGCCTTATCATTGTCCTTCAAGCCACCATTAAGTCTAACCTGGATTAAAGCAAGAATGTGCCAAATAGTTATTCCCTACCCCTGTGTTTAATTATTGCCTGAATAATCCCCTGTTATACACCATCTGAAGGGTTCAATCCCAAAGCCTTCCCTTGCCCTGAGGACCCCACTGGTGCTTGACTCTCTCTTCTGTCTCCTCTTCTTCCACTTGCCCTGTTTCTCACTAAGCTCCAATCATACTTGGCTTCTCTGCTGTCCCGACTACACTACAGAACATGATGTAGGGGAGGAAAAATAATTTTCCCTTTATCCCTCTAGGTTCTTGGCTGAGACTCCCTGGTAATAAAAGACAGACTAATAGGAGAAAAACAAAGAGAAGTCTAATAACACGTATACCTCCTTATACCTGGGAGATTCCCAGAAAAACCAAGCAATTCTTCAAAGCGGCCCAACCCACCCCCTTAAATAGCATCCTCACTTAAAGACAGAAGATGTTGGGGGGTGCGGGGAGACCAGTTATGGAGGTACCAGAAGCACAGAACCCAAGGGTCAGGTTGTTATGCAAATTTAAGCCTTCTCTAGTGAGCAGGTACAGAGAAGGTACAGAAGGTACAGAAGGTATCTCCTGATACAGAGAGGGGGACACCCTCACAAATGAAGAGTTCCTTTATAAATGTAAATGTCTCCCACAAGAGCAACTTCTAATCAGTTTTCAGAGCTTCTGTATCTGCTAGGTTTTCTTGTTTTCTTGTTTGTTTGTTTGTTTTTAATAACCAGCTCAAGAAAGATAATCCTTAGGCCGAAGAGGCATATTTTGGGTGGTAAACTCTGCCCCCCTTCAAAGCTTTTGCCTTTGGACTTTTGCATTGGCTATCTACCTGCTCAAATGCATTTGCCCATCTATCCCACTGACTGTCACATTTATCAGGTCCGTTTATAACTTTTTTTTTTTTTTGCCTACCTCATCATATAGCCACTTCTATGATTTATTCCTATTATACTTTTCACCACTATTTGACCTAATACTGGTGCGCTGACTTATTTTTCTTCTCCCCCTGCTAGAATCCAAGCTCCATAAGTGCAAAAACGTGATTCAGTGCTGTGTCTGCTATATCTAGAGCACTGTCAGGCCCAAAGAGTTGGTGGCTTATACATAGATATTAAATTACTTTTAAAATGAAACAATGGAGGTCCAGAGATATTAATTAAATGACTGCCCAAGATGGCATGGCTTCTCAGTCACCATTGGGATATAGTACTCTCTGCAATAATACTTATGAAAACATCTATCCTGCAAGGTATTAAGTTTCACAGAATTGTTTTAAAGCAAGCCTGGGAAGTATTGTCAACCATAGCTGAAGGCCTTCACAAATCCACCTCTTTTAAAACCCTGGTGGACTCCTTGCTTTTCTTCTCTTTTCAGAGACTGGAATACTTTTAAACATGGATAATCACACCGTTAATACCTATAGGAGAACAACAGGTGCAAAAATTTGATTGTCCCGGGCAAAGCAGGGCACACAGTCACTTACTGTATTGTATTATGAAGACTGAGAATTGATCATAAGATTTACCAACATGGAGGTCCAAGATGAAACTGAGCAGAGCATAGGAGGGGTGGGGACAAAAGACTGAATGGAGATGATGTAAGAGGCTCTCAAGTCGGAGAGGGTAAGTATAAAAGACTTGAGGCACTTTGTCATAAAATATTTCAGGGAAATTAGTGAGTAAGTAGAGTTAAATAGGTTCAAGAGATAATCTTTTTTATGCAGAAAAAACCCCAATATATTTGCATGCTGATTGCAAGCCATAGAAGAGGAAAGTTTGATGTTACAAGGGGTGAGGGGAGCGGGTGTGGGAGTGATGCTCCTAAGAGCTTGGTAGGAACTGTGCTCTTGTACAGGCAAGGGGTGGGCTAAAGAAGGAGCACAGCCAACCCATCCACAGTCATGGGAAGGGAGGCAGGTTTATGAGCACGGAAGTTGGTGGACAGGTGTGGGCACGGGTCTTGCAAAAGCCTTCTTCAAATTGGTTGCATTTTTTAGTGAAGGAGCAAGGTCCCCATCTGAGGGTGAGAAGGGGGAAGAAGACATTTCAGGTTCCCTACCCTGTATAGCTGTGGGACTGGACGCATAAGACAGGTGGAAATTTGTATTTTGCTAGGGTGACTGGTTTTCCAAATGAGTATACTAAAATGGAGAAAAAAGTTCAGAGATGATGTGAAATGGAGTCTGCGTAGCAATAGGAAGGATTTGAAAGCATGAGAAAGTAAGGGTCAGAAAAAAAGGTGATATGATCAGCAATGAAGGGTTCATGAGTGCTTGTGGGGCAGAGGGATGTTTGTTATCAGGTATTGAATTAAGTGAACTGGAAAGACAGTGGGCTGTTTGAGATTGTGGAGGATGTTAATCGCTGACAATGAAGAGGTTTAGGAGTGGCCACGGCTTAGAGTAGAGGGTTAAGTTCATCTGAGGAGAGGAGGTCAAGGAAGCAAAAGAGTACTGTGTGGAACTACCATGTGTACTCTGGCAACACGAAGGATCCGGGCAGCTGGAGTGTAACCGAGCTGGCTACACCCCTGGAGCTAGATCTTCAAGGGGGAGTAGTTTACTCTAAGAACTGAAGGCAGTGGAAGGTACACGAAGATCTCAAACTTCAAGCTGGATTTTGCTGGCGGAGGAAAAAGAATGTTCTGATACTGTTAGTAGGGCCAAGGAGCCCGGATCCCAGCCATCTTACATCATTGAATGATTTCTCTAAGAGGTGCGGGTGCTGCTGACATTTCCCAGAGGGAAAATGCAGAACATTCTAGCAATATTAAGAAACCATTGGATTACTCCTTTGAATCTTATATGAATATGGAGAAAGATTCCCCCTTGCTGAACTAGTTTCCCTTCTGCTCTGTCTGCCCCAACAAAGCAAGAAGAATACGGAAGCTAATATTCCTGCAGGCTGGGCTCATTAGCTCTGATGCTCTCTCCATATCGTGGTTCTTCTTGCAATCAGTATGTGCAGCTTCAGACGATATGGTAATGTTCTGCGTCCCAGTGTAATGGTTAGCCTTCCACATTCAGAACTCATTTGGTGGCGAGGCTCATTATAAATAATATCCTTTTATCAGTAGCGTTGAAATTCCCATTACTTATTACAGGTGCTTAAAGAGCTACAGTTTCATTAACTAATGGTGTCTTTCTGAGGACAGTCAAATGGCATCTTCTAAATTGTATTTTCACAGGCAGTTACCAGGGCGGCTCTGGGAACACGAGTGTGGCTGTGACACACTCAGCTTCTTGGTCCCAGCCTGCTTTTTAGCTCAGCGGGGAGGGATGCCCTGTGTACCTGCGCAAGCTCTCTGGATTCATGAGCACTTTGCATTGTATCCTTATTTTATCACATTGTCATTTTCGCACTATATTTGTGTGCTTCATTGTGACATAAGGCTTTCTGGTCTCTTCTGCGATTGGGATAGTATTCATTAGTGCCAGAATTCTTCACAGGATGCTCTTATAAAAGATTTTTCTGGAATTGAGATGTTTCGAGTCACCAACCTATCTGAAAGAATGTTGTGTTTTATTTGGAAGGTGACAAATTTCACCAAAAGATGCCAAAGTACTCCAGAGACATCTCCAAAGAGAAATACTGCTTCTTCTTAACGTTTAATTTCGAGAGAGAGAGAAAGAGAGAGAGAGAGAAAGCATGTGTGAGCTGGGAACAGGCAGAGAGGGAGATAGGATCTGAGGTAGGCTCCACGCCGACAGCAGAGACTGATGTGGGGCTCGAACCCCCAAACTGTGAGATCATGACCTGGGCCAAACTCCATGCTTAACTGACTGAGCCACTCAGGTGCCGCTGCCTTTGTAAACATCTTTTTTTTAAAAATGTTTTTTATTTATTTTGGAGAGAAAGAGAGAGTGCACGTGAGTGAGTGGGGGAGAGGCACAGAGAGAGAGAGAGAGAGAGAGAGAGAGAGAGAGAGAAGCCCATGCAGTCCCTGCACTATCGGGGCAGAGCCCCATGTAGGGCTCTGACTCATGAACCTGGGAGATCATGACCTGAGCTGAAATCAAGAGTCAGATGCTTGACCAACTGAACTACCCAGGCACCTTTTTAAGCATCTTTTGATAAGAGTCCTATTGTGATAATGGAGGAGAAGAAATGAATTTTAAGGGACTGAGAAAAGCTCAGTATGATGTATACATCTCCATAAAATATTTCTCTTTAAGCTAGCTAGCCAGACTAGTCTTACCTTGTTTATGTTACCCTGGAAACCTCCGAGGGCCCATGATGATGATGGGAGAGATATAAATGAGTATAAATGCACACATGTATTTACATCCTTGCATATAAGTGCCTAAGTTAATGGTTACCTATTAGTGTATGATCTTTGCATACATCATTCTCAAGTGGTTTACTTAAGTGGCTCTACGTTCTTGGCAGAAATAAAGACCACTACTGGGTACTTTCTTTCTCTGTACTTCTCTTCTTTGTACTTCTTACTGGGAAAAAATGGGGACTCGGATGAAAGACCCATTGTTCTAGAACAGGGATCCATTTTCTAATCATTAGTACCTTTGCCTCAGCCTTTTGGGCTGTTGGGTGGGGTATATTCAAATGGTACCTCTTGATCCTTTTGTACGTTTTTCTTGTGTTCGTAAGATGTAAGCTCCCAATCTTGAGGCTAGTTTCTCCCGTTGGCTACTTGCCTCTCGGGGCAGGCCTTTGGTAAGTCTGGCTTTAAAGTATCCAAAGTGTCAAAAATCCGGAAGTGGTAAAAATTAAAACCAGATGAGGAAAATGGTATTAAATAAGAGTTTACCGTGCACAAAAGAACAGTTCATGAGCTGCAAGTCTTTCGGTCCCAAACTGAAAACCGCAGTGACCTGTCGCCTCACACCTGGGTCAAAAACACAAGAAGTAGCAGGTATTGGTGAGGCTGTGGAAAGCAGTATGAAAGTTCTTCAAAAAGTTGAAAATAGAACTACTCTACGATCCCGCAATTGCACTACTGGGTATTGACCCAAAGAATACAAAAACACTAATTCTAAGGGATACACGTACCCCTATGTTTAGAGCAGGGTTATTTACCATAGCCAAATTATGGAAGCAGCCCGAGTGTCCATCGACTGATGAATGGATAAAGAAGAGGTATATAAAGGGGCGCCTGGGTGGCTCAGTTGAGTGACCGACTTCGGCTCAGGTCATGATCTCACGGTTTGTGAGTTCGAGCCCCGCGTCGGGCTCTGTGCTGCCAGCTCGGAGCCTGGAGCCTGCTTCGGATTCTGTGTCTCCTCCTCTCTCTCTTCCCCTCTGCCACTCATGCTCCGTCTCAGAAATAAATAAACATTAAAAACAATTTTAAAAAAGAAGGGGTATAGATACACGATGGAATAGTATTCAGCCATCAAGAAGAATGAAATCTTGCCATTTGCAATGGCATGCCGGGAGTTAGAGAGTACAACGGTAAGCGAAATAAGTCAACCAGAGAAAGAAAATTGCCATGTGATACCTCCCATGTGTAGAATTTATGAAACAAAACCAATGAACAAAGGAAAAAAGAGACAAACCAAGAAACAGACTCTTGACTATAGAAAACAAGCTGATGGCTATCAGAGAAGAAGTAGGTGGGGAGGGGGAGTGAAGTAGGTGATGGGGATTAAACAGAACACCTGTCATAGCGAACACCAAATAATGTATAGAGTTGTTGAATCACTATATTGTGTATCGAAACTAACGTAACACTGTAGGTTAACCATACTGAAATTAAAATTTGTAAAAATTAAAAAAAAAATCCACCCTTCTGGAAGATGCCCAGGGAGCCCCAAATGCACATTTGGGTTCCAAAGAATAAAGTCCTAGAGAGGAGAGCTTTAGTTCACTCCAAGGTAGGAGACAAGGAGGAAGTGAGAATCACATCACTGGGACATGCGAAAAAAAAAAAGACAAATCCAAAATGATATGAAGCCCAGAGGCATGATACCACAGGATGGCTCATAAAGTGGAAATGGGGAAGGTGTTTAACCTTTACATGATTGGTTATTACAATGGGGGTCTCCAGACAGCAGGGCGTTGGTTAAAAGTTATTATGTTACACCATTTTAGAAAGGTGATGCTTCTTTTATGATTATCAGAGGCACTTATAAGAAATAACCTAAGTTAAGTTTGGCTTGTGGTCATGAAATAAGGTAGATTTAATTTTGTTTACAGGGTTTAAATGGTTGTATCCACTTGGGGGATTTTCAAGCCTACTTTCCATTTTATTTTATTTTATTTTATTTCATTTTATTTTAGCAACACCTAGCCACGTTGGCTAGAACAACACTCTAGCCAGTGGTTCCTTTGTTTTTAACGTTTATTTATTTTAGAGAGAAAGAGAGAGTGGAAGCTGGGAGGGACAGAAAGAGAGAGAGAGAGACACAGAACCTGAAGCAGGGTCCTGGCTCTCAGCTGTCAGCACAGAGCCCAATGCAGGGCTCGAACTCATGCGTGAGATCACGACCTGAGCAGGAGTTGGTCGCTCAAGCAACTGAGCTACCCAGGTGCCCTTGGCCAGGAATATTTTTACTGAGGACCCTTGAGCCATCCCAAAAGAGGTAGAGAAGATTGTCCAGGACTGCTACTTAATGTTGGATTAAATACTGTTGGTGGAACAATTCAAGCCAAAGGGGGGGAAAAACCCCTGCAAATATCTAGACATGTTGATTTTTAATCTCTCTTCCTTGTTATGTTTTAAAAGTGCAGCTATTTTTATATGGAATTTAATTTTTCACACTTTTTTTTCAACTCTCATGATCTCTCTCTCTCTCTTTTTAAATGAATCATAGAACTTTACTCCATGCTGGAAATGAATTCCAGCACCAGAAGCCCTTCGAAAAAACCTGGATGCAAATTCAAGGAACGGATATAATTTATTCCTTATGAGTTTGGAGTAAAATTCAGGCTCATTTGAGAACTACTCAGTGAATATTAAAGTTATGCTGAAAATAATTTTGAGGCCATGTAGGTAATGGAAGAGTCACAGCTGATGAGTGCCTCTGTTTGCTTTTTCTAGTACCGATATTATCAAACCTGGTAAATGGTTATACCAACCGAGGTTTGCTTATAAGAGAAAACTGAGATGAACTGAATTCCAGATTTCTGTAGTAGCCACATTATTTCCTCCACTCTGGTCAATGCTTTAGCTGTATCAACTTTTTTAAAACTCTAACAGGTAAGTGGAATGATAATCTAAAGAAAATCCCCAAACTGGTTTAGTCATCCAGTTACGTGTACTCTTAACAAACCTTTGTGCATCTCCTTTGAAAATGATGGCGAAATTCACTTGCCCCTTTTCTTTTGGGAAATGCTCTCGGGGCGCCTGAGTGGCTCAGTGGGTCCAGCCCTTGGTTTCAGCTCAGGTCATGACCTCACGGTTCACGGGATCAAGCCCCGCGTTGGGCTCTGCACTGGCAGTAAGGAGCCCGCTTGAAATTCTCTGCCTCCCTCTCTCTCTCTCTGCTCCTCCCCGGCTGGCACTGTCTGTCTCTCTCAAAGTAAATAAGTAAATAAGCTTAAAACATTATTTGAGAAATGCTCTCAATGTATCCAGGGGAATAAGAAATACAAATGCAAATGTGTATTCAGTGAAACATGGAGAAAACTGAGACCACGAACCACAAAGTTGGAGGGTCGAGTGCCCCAGGTAGTTGAAACTGAACAGAGGGCTAGGAGGAGGAACTTTTGAATACGTGTATGTGGTCCTAGAGTTTAGGAAGAGAGCCAGCAAATAATAATTCTAAAGGCGTGGAACATACCGGCATGTCAAAGAGAAATCTCTCCTTCCCAAGAGTGGAACTGAGGTGAATAGAGCCCAGGGAAGACCTTTCCTAGGCCTCGTTCAATTCTTCAAATCAGAAGAAAAGGGCCGAACAAAGTTTTCCACAGATAAGCTAAATTGGAAGGCAGCAGTCTGTCTTTGGGCCAGAAGAAAGAGAGAGGCTTTGCCTAGAAAATAACCTTGCCACCATCATTTCCCTTGGCTGGGAAAAAACGAAAAATCTGAAGTAACTCCCATGCATGAATATGCATGAAAAAACAAAATGTCTCCCGGATTTGAATACTGTCTCACTATCCTATACCCCCCTCAAAATTGTTTTAAGAAATTATCACCTCCTAAAAATAAGAGAGGTAAAAGGATGTAGGGTAGGAAATCCCTCCACGTACGCACACACGCGCACACACACACACACACACACACACACACACAAAGGGAGACAACAGCACAAAAGACAGATCAAGGGAGAAAAACTGTGAGTCTTGGGCTTATTTTAGTAACTGTATCTGGGCCTGCCTGAGCTCTTCTTCTGCTATAAACCCACAGCATAACCAATGACTCAAGAACTCCCTTATTCAGAATCTTATCTTTAAAATGCTTTTGGCACGGTCCTTCAGTTCAGGAAATGATCTCATCTGGCAACTTTTGGGGACTTTAAAAATTCTGGGCATCTTTTTCATATTTTCCAAAAGATTGCAAATTTTGATGTGCATGCCTGAAGGCAAGAGGTTGTCCTGTGGAATGACAGATGATTTCCTTTATTTTCAGCAACACAAATTTCATGAGGTCCAGGGACGTTCCTGACCCATTATTGTAGAATGCAGTTTATGTCAGCGTTTTCCAGTAGATATGTGTTCTAGTGAGGCTAGAATCATAAGGATTCTTTTAAAAGTGTACTTCTTTATTTTGAGAGAGAGAGGGAGTGACGGAGGCAGAGGAGAGAATGTGAGCAGGGGAGGGGCAGGAAGAGGGGGAGAGAGAGAATCCCAAGCAGATTCTACGCTCACTGAAAGCCTGATGCAGGGCTTGAACTCTGGAACCATGAGATCATGACCTGAGCCAAAATCAAGCGTTCCATGCTTAATTGATTGAGCCACACACGTGCCCCTGCAAATCATAAGGATTCAATGTGTAAGTTCAAATGGTAACTTCCATAGATTTCATTTTAAGGCCTTGGACACATAATTGAGTTAACTAACAAATTATCTTTGGATGCCCGGACAACCTCGAAGTACAAAACAGACACAAAACGCTATTTGCTGAACATATATTAACATACTTTTATAAAAAAAAATATTTCCGAGAGACGGAGAGAGTGTGCGCACAAGAGGAGGAGGGGCAGAGAGAAAAGGAGAGACAGAGAATCCCAAGCAAGTTCCGCACTGTCCGCACAGAGCCTGACGTGGGACTCGAACTCAGGATCTGTGAGATCGTGACCTGAGCCAAAATTAAGAGTCCAGATGCTTAACTGACTGAACCACTAAGGTACCCCAATATCCTTTTATCTCTTAAATAGCCATAAACTATAAAAACATGTAAAGTAAGTGGCCATTTTATGTAATAGCTGAACAGCTATTGGCTTTCTGTCCTTCCATTTTCCCCTGTGTCTGGAGAAAGCAAGATTTGGTTAGAGATAGCGATTACTATAGGTGGGATTCTCTGTCCCTCTCTCTTTGTCCCTTCCCTGCTGGTGCACTCTCTCTCTCTCTCAAAATAAATAAATAAACATAAAAAAGGATAATAAACGCTATAAACTCGTGACTATCCTAGTTTAATAGTTATACAGAAATGTGAATATGTATACAAGATAATGGGTATGAATCTGTTTATAAAGCTATTTCAGTTTATAAAGATTGATTTAATAGGATATATGCATTCTTTTACTTAACATACTGATAATTATATTTTGAAACTATATTCAAGACTGCAAATTTATTATCTATTTGTAAGTTATTTTGTGGCAAGATTTATCAAGTTTCTTCCTTGGCCCCAAAGTATCCTTTTAATTCTCTGTGCCTTCTTCATATCCTTGTTCTTGAAATATTATTTGTTGTTTTTTAAAAGTTTCATTCGTGATAATCATTTTGTTTATTGTGTATGTTTTTTCAGTGTTAGTCATAAATATTCCTTGTCCTCAGGTATTTATGACTTTATCTTGTCTACTTTGGCAACTTTTCTTTTTTTTTAATGTTTTATTTGTTTGAGAGAGACAGAGAAAGCCTGAGGGAGGGAGGGGCAGAGAGAGGGAGAGAGAGAGAGAATCCCAAGCAGGTTCTGCGCTGACAGAACAGAGCCCCTCATGAGGCTTGGACTCACGAACAGTGAGATCATGATCTGAGTCGGAACCAAGAGTCGGACACCTAACCAACAGAGCCACCCAGGCGCCCCCTTGGCAACTATTCTTAATTTGCCTGGCCGCCATTCCTCTCTTACTCAAAAAAGGACAACTCTCTCTCTCTATACACACACACACACACACACACACGTATATTACATATATATATATATACACACGTATATTACGTGTATATGTATACACGTATATTAATTACGTGTATACGTATACATGTATATTACGTATATATATACACACACATTATGTATATATATATATATACACGTATATATATGTATATATATGTATATATATACACACACACACATATATATACACACACGTATATTACATATATATACACGTATATTATGTATATATACGTATATTACGTGTATACACACACACACATATATACACACACACGTATATTACGTATATATATTTTACTTTTGTTAAGAAGAAACTACTCATACCCTGCGAAAGCCTTCCAGAGACTTTCTCAGATAACCCTGACTTCATTGTGCATGTTGACGATTCAGACTTAAAGAGAAAAAATAAAGATTGTGCAACAGGCTCTGTTATTTCATACCTAAGTTCATCCTTCAAATAAGAAGCCTTTCCCTCAAGTTAAATGGGTTCAGAGAGCAGGGTTAATTGCCGTCGCATGGCCCTACTAACCAGCAAAATATAAAAGGGGAGACACACATACTAAGTGTGGGCATAATTTGGGGTTTGTCCACGACTTTGTAACGTTTGGGGAAACACAGAAGTTTCCTGGCCTCTGCACAAACCCCTCTGAAAGCGGACCTCAAACTGAAGAATATCTTGATGCGTCGCTACCGTCGCAGGTATCAGTTGCTGGGAGCAGATTAACTGGCTGGTATCGGTTCAAGGTCTTGCGTGAGGTCGCAGTGAAGCTGTTAGCTGGGACTGCAGTCATTTGAACACGTCCAGACTCATGTGGTTATTGGCAGGCCTCAGTAGCTGTCTGGCTGCAGACTGGAGACCTCGTTTCCTTGCCACGTGGGCTCTCCATAGGCTGTCTGAGCGTCCTGGAGACATGGCAGCTGGCGTCCCCACAGTGAGTGATCCAAAGGACGGGAGCTGCAGTCTTTGAAACCCTAATGCTAGAAGGGACGTGCCATCACTTCTGCCATATGCAGAGTCGTGGCCATTATACCGTATGTCTCCCGTGCAGACACAGCCTACCCAAGAATGTAGGTAATAGCAAACTGCAGTAAAAGCAAAATTGGGAAGCGATAAGTTTTGAGTATTAATTGCCTCTGTTTTTACTATAATTCAATTCATCATGTGTATGCAATGGCCGTGTTTAACAAGTATCTCAAGAAATTTCTAGCCACGGAAGAGTTTAATCTCACCGGGCAGGGAGAAGTAGTCTCCTACTCCAAAGTGCGCCTTCTCAGCTCTAGGTCAGTTTGCGGAGATGCCTAATGGAGTGTTTTGTTTCCTCTTTCGAGTATCTGATTCTTTGTAGCATACTGGGAGTTAATATGCGATTCCTGAGTGAGGTCGGGCTTTGGAGTCAGGGAATGCATTAGGTCCGACGTGTTATGAGTGTCACAAGAGCCAGAGGGAAATCTTTGTTTTGCAGCCTCCCTTCTCTGCAACATTAGACAGTTTACTTCACCTTTCTGAACCTGAATCCTCATTTGGAATTTAGCGTCAACACACGCGCTCACCCCCCAAACAAAAAAATAACTGGTCAGTCCTCCACCCACTGGTATTGTGTGAGGTTGTGTTGTGCAGGTAGGTTCCCCTTCTAAGTAACGAGGCTCTTTCACATTCATTCCCTCGTAGAATCCTGACCACGGCTCTATTTAGCAGGCATTAATAATTCTGCTTGATATCAAAAGTCAGAGGGGTTAAGTGACTTGCCCAGGGTCACAGAACTAATAAGGTTGCTCCATAAATATAAATACAGATGATAGTGTTGGATCAAAAACAATAACCTTCCCGAGAACTGAAACCAATGGACAGCCTTTCATTACGGCAGGAAAAAGTTGCTACAGGACCACAAAGATTTCCAGCATCCTCCCTTGATCAGTGAGGTCCTTCGGGCAGATGTAAATGCAGACTTAATTCAGTGAAAAATCCTACACAAGTAAACCCTACACACATTCTCTCCTCATTTAGCCATCACAATAAATGTGATTTCTTCTTTGTTCACTGTGCAGGCAACAGAAGGTCACGGGCCAAAGGCTTAGGTCTCCCAATGTCACAGTCTCCTTTAATTACATGACAGGTATATTCCCAGTGATGCCTGATTGGGGGAAGGATCTGTTGTTCTCTCAGGCTGAAGTGGAGGAAGGAGTGTTTCTGGCAAAAAAAAAAAAAAAAATGGACCTTTCATAGTACGTCCCATGTAAAGACCAATCAAGCAAAAAGGGGAGGACTGTCAGCTATCTATTAGATGGTTTCTCATTGTGAGTGATTATCCCCGCTTTAGTGACAAATCTGGGTGTGGGGACAGGAGAGGGGCACCTCTTAGCCCCTTAGATGCGATTAGTATAGACAGATCAGTAAGCCACAAAAGAATTATTTTCCCCCCACCACAACCTAGAAATGGTTCAAGAATCCATAAAATGGAGGACAAGTTTCCTGGAATATTTAAAGGGGTCACTATGGGGCAAGTTAATAAAGATGTTTGGCATCCAAATAGTCCTCATGGTGCTGTGTATTCAGATGAAAGGAGAGTCTGGAGTCATTCTTTTCTTCCAGAATCATAGAGTCACTTAGAACTCTGTTTCAGGGTCATATTTTGAATGCACATAAATGTATGTGTCACACCTGTATATTTTCATACATAGGCAGTTTATATAGTGCTTCTTTCCATAAGCTTTAACTTATTTGACCTTCAAAATTATTGTGTAAGAAAGATAAAGATAATATCACAAGCCAAATTTTTACAGACAAAGGAATTGAAGCTTAGAGCATGTTTTTAAAAAATTATTTAAGAGCTTATATTTTAAATGGTGAGCTAAGGTGTGCACTCAGAGTCAGAATGTACGTGATAATGAAAAGCTTCAAACCGTGGGTTCTAGTCTTGTGAAAAACATATTTTTTCTCTTTCAAGGCCACAAACTGAATCTCTGACATTTAGTTTGGAATGGTTGACTGGAGATGAATTGTAGACAGATAAGTACACATCGGGTCCTGAAATCAGGTCTGCTAAAGCTCAGTATAAAAATAGATAACAGATTCTACCAAACATTTAAGGAGGAAATTATGACAATTCTTTACAATCTGTTTTAGAGGACAGTAGCAGAGGGAACACTTTCAACTCATTGTGTGAGTCGAGCGTTGCCCTAATATAAAAACTAGACTACAACTTTGTAAGAAAACGATAACCAAAATCTCTTATGAAAATAAATGCAAAACTCCTCAACAAAGTATCAATAAATTGAATCCAAGAATCCATAAACAAAATTATGCACCATGATCAAGGAGAATTTATCCCAGATACGAAGGGCGAGCCAACATTTGAAAATAAGTTAATGTAACCTATCACATCACTGGGCTAAAAAAAATAATATATCATATGACCATATAGATGCAGAAAAGTATTTGGTAAAATCCAATAAGCATTCATGATAAAAACTCTTAGTAAACTAAGTAGAGAAAGGACCTTTCTCAACTTGACAAAGGCTATCTACAATAAACCTACATCATACTTATAGGTGAGAAACTCAAAGCCTTCCCACTAAGATTGGATATAAATCAATGAGGTCCCCTCTCACCACTCCTTTTCAACACAGCACTAGAGTCCTAGCTAATGCAAGAAGGCAAAACATAGAAATAAATGTGTACAGAATGGGAAGGAAAACATAAAACCGTCTTTGTTCACAGATGAATTAACTGTCTATGAGAAACATCAAAAGAATTGATTAAAAAAACCCCAAAACCTCCTGGAACTAATAAGCAATTATAGCAAGGTTGCAGGATACAAGGTTAATATACAAAAGTTAATCACTTTCCTATATGCTAGCAATGAACAAGGGGAATTTGAAACTAAAAACATAATACTATTATGACCCTCCCCCCCAAATGAAACAAACAGGTTGCTCCTAAAGGATAACATAGGAGAAAACTTAAATGATCTTGGGTATGGTGATGATTTTTTAGATGCAACACACAGGCATGATCCATGAAATAAATAATCGATAAGCTGGACTTCATTAAAACTAAAAATGTCTCTGTGAAAAGTTATGTCAAGAAAAATGAGAAGACAAGTCACAGACTGGAATAACATATACGAAGAGCTCTTGAAATTTAACAATAAGGAAACAATCTGATTTAAAAAATGGGTCAAAAGCCTTCACAAACTCCTCAGCAAAGAATATATATGGTGGGCAAGTAAACATATGCAAAGATGCTCTCCATTATAGGTCATCATAGAAATGTTACAACATTTCATTACAAGCTACAACAACAATGAATGGGATTCCACTATACATATTAGAATGGTACACGTTGGACTGGTCAAAATCCAAAACACTGACCACATCAAATACCGGTAAGGACATAGGGCAATGGGAGGTCTCATGCATTTCTGGTGGGAATGAAAAATGGTACAGCCATTTTGAAAGACAATCTAGTGGTTTCTTACTAACCTAATCATACTCTTATCGTACTTTTTGGTATTTACCTAAAGGAGTTGAAAACACATTCACACGAAAACGTGCACACAGATGTTGACAGCAGCTTTGTTCATAATTGCCAAAATTTGGAAGCAGCTATGGTATCCTTTGGTAGGTGAGTGGGTAAATCAACTGTGGTACATCCAGAGAATAAAATATTATTCGGTGCTAGGAGGTTACAAGCTGTCAAGCCGTGGAGAGACATGGAGAAATCTTAAATGCATATTACAAAGTGAAAGAGGGCAATGTACTACTACCTACTGTATTATTTCAACTATGTGACATTTTGGAAAAGGCAAAACTAAGCAGATGGTAAAAAGATCAGTTATTGCCAGGGGCTGGGGGGAAAAGAAAAGATAAATAGGCAGAGCACAGAGGATTTTCAGGACAGTGAAACTATCCTGGATGATTTATAATGGTGGATATGCGTCATTATATACTTGTCCAAACCCGTAGAATGTACAACACCGTGAGAGAATACTAAAGTAAACTACGGACTTTGGGTGATTATGGTGTGTCAACATAGGCTCATCAGTTTTGGCAAATATGCCACCTTTGTGGGGGGTGTTGAAAACGGGGAGTCTGTGCATGTTGGGGGCAGTAAGTATATGGGAAATCTCGGTACCTTTCCCTCTGTTTTGCTGTGAGCCTAAAACTGCTTATAAAAATAAAATCTGGGGCACCTGAGTGGCTCAGTCGGTTCAGTGTCCGACTCTTGATTTTGGCTCAGGTCACGATCTCGGTTTGGGGGGTTGAGCCCCACGTTCAGCTCTGTGCTGAGAGCACGGAGCCTTCTCAGGATTCTCTCTCTCTCTCTCTCTCTCTCTCTCTCTCTTCCTCTCTCTCTGCCCCTCCACTGCTCCGGCTCTCCTCTCTCTCAAAATAAACATTTTTTTAAAAAATGGAAGAAATAAAATCTGAATTTAAAAAGTAGGTAACAGGTAAGTGATGAAAAACAACAAAATACAGCCAGCCAAATGAACACACCTGTCTGCAAAATGCAAGCTGTCCGGAAGAGGAGTTTGCCTTTTGTTACGCGGGGATTTCGTCAGGTGACACCGGAGGCTGCCATATGCATGTCGATCCGAGCGTGTCTGCCTCCTGAAAAGGGCACTTATCCAACTGGGAGAAACGTGGAGTAAGTGACATTCAAATAGGTGCCAACGCTCAGATTCCAGGAACAAAAGTGTCCATTTTTGTAGGAAAGGTGGCAGGAGCACTACATACAGAGGACAATACAATAGCTCAAAGGGTGACCCCATATGCTTTGCAAGTCCTCACGATACACTGCTAACGTATTTAAATGAATAAGGGAGTAATGAATCCATAAGCGAAGAAGCAGGCAAAAAGTGAACTGTAGGTGGCGAATAAGTAAATGCTGGTAAGGTAGAAACATAACATTGAGGGGTAAGTTGGCATTTGGTTGCTTTGAAGGATGGTGGGGTCCTACGACACAACAAAGCATTGAATTATTTACACGTGTGTCCAGTTTCGGTCGTTGGCCTCTCTTTTGTTGTTTGCTTAGTACTCTCCACAGAACACAGTACGGTGATCAAGTAAGGGCGTTTTGAAGAAATCAGAACACATTT
Source organism: Lynx rufus (assembly GCF_022079265.1). NCBI lineage: Eukaryota > Metazoa > Chordata > Mammalia > Carnivora > Felidae > Lynx > Lynx rufus. Next base: position 3,907,804 of record NW_025814867.1, on the reverse strand, counting down.
TATCAAAATCTCCAAGGTCACCATTAAATGAGGCATGGTTACTTTGCCAAGGGGTGAGCAGTCCTTTTCTCAGTTGGCCTTCCCATTTGCCCTTTTGGTTCTTGGAATCCCCACTCCAGACAAGACATTGCTTTTCTGGGTTTTGGTATCTTGTCTGATGGAGGCAGAATTACAGGGGTCGAAAACCAGCTGGGCTAATTCATCTACCTAACTGTGATTCAGCAAACACCTATTCCTCTACGGAGGCACTACTGTTACTTGAAGAACCCACACAGATTGCTCGGGAAATTAGAAAATCTTGCGCATTTGCACTTGGTACCGGCGTATTGATCCCCATTACCCGTACCGCTCGCTTTAGGGCTTGGATTTGTAGGATGAGATTCATGAGTGTTTTATCTTTTTTTAACATTCATTTTCTGAGGGCCAACAACGTGGCAAATATGGGTGTTGCCATACTCTACTGGAACGTGAGCGAACCATGTTCACTCAACTGAAACACGAGGCAGAAAAGGCCCTTAGAGAGAGTGAGACGACATGCGATGCTCTGTGAACTCAAAGGGAGAACAGATTTCTCCCAGCCGAGGAGGTGCAGGTTAACTGTAGAGTAGGTGATGTTTTTGGTGGAGCCTTAAAATAGGTAGACTCTGCACAGACAGAGATAGCAGGACAAGCAGACTGGAAGAAAGGAAGGACGGGCACACCCGAGGCAGCCTGGAATCTTAGACGGAATCTTGGAACATCACAAAGTATTCATCGTCTTGACCGCTGGGAGGGTTACATTATAGGTGTTTGGAACCTGGACCACTTTTAGCCTGAACCGCTCTGGTGATGATGTCAGAGAACAACTGCGGTCTATTTCCCTGGGTTGTTTCTGGCTTCATTAAGCCCGGCGTCAGGCCTGTGTCAAAAATTCGGGTTTTAAAATTTTAAAAGGTTCTCTTTCCCTGAGCGTCTCCAGCAGACATTCAGCTCACTGCACGCGCAGGGCATCAACAATGCTGTTTCCATGGTCACGGCAAAGAAGGGAGGCATGAGTCAGGTACCCTCGATTCAAATATCTTGGCCCCACCGGCACCAAAGGAACTTGAAGCGTACTCGTCCCGCCCCCGAAGCGGACAGATTTCGCATCAGCCAAGTGATAAAAGCCACACTTCACAAAGGCGCACGTGCAACTCTCAGCTGAGCGCCGGGGGGAGCTACTAGAAAAAGCTGCTCAGAGCACCCAAATGTGTGATCGGCAAAGAGGGCTCTGCCCTCTGGTCCATCAGTCCATCAAGCGAGTGACAGTAAGGACCCCCAAGGAATGCCCAGACTCCCTGGAAATGCCCGGTTTCCTCCTCACTCGAATACAATCCCAGACAGCATTTATCTGGAGAGGAGAAGGGAGAGATTGAAAATAATAACAATAAGGATAATCAGACCGTTGTCTGCTACATTCCAGACAGGCAGCATTTAAGTGGGGGATAGTTTATCAACAAGCAGAAGACATTTCAATGTAAGTAGGTCTGTAGCATTGTTTTTTTTTCTCTCCGAGGGCAGATGTAGCCATGAAGGGACACTGAGTGGATGCTGTCTGTTTATTTACAGGCCCTCTTGCTCACGTTATCTTCGCTGCCTTTGAAACTCGAACGAAGCCGGATATTTTCTATTATTATATTGACTTTCTTGATGTCTCTCCACGCGCTTTGGGGATTAACATTCCTGCTTTGGCTCAACAGTGTGAATTCACATTTCTCCCTCTGCTTCTGTGGTGCCCCCCCCCCCTTCTCTCCCTGTGGGTCAGAGAAGGGCTGGGGTTGGCAAGGCAGGTTTGTTCTCCTCATGTCTTGGCACATTTGTCACTCACTACACGTGGATACGTCGCAAACCTCTACACGGTCCGTTAAATAGCCAATCACTCAGAATCCCTCCTTCCCCAATCGTCCTTGACCAAACTTCAGGTAGCCATAGGAGGTTGGTAACAATAAACGGAAGAGAATTAAAAGAGATTAACGGTAGTTACCAATTTGTGATCTGTCGAATCCACCCCCTCTCATTTTCATGTGGATTGTGTTTTCTCTCCATCACAGCCTAACGGCCTTGAAAGGGAAACGGTAGTAGCCATTCTACCAACAAGGAATCCAGATCAAGTTCAGATTGGGGGGGGTGGTGAGGACTCGAATCCAGATCGGCCAAGCGCCACCGTCTCTGCTCCTCATGCTACACCCTCCTGCTCCTTGTTTGTGTGTGTTTTTCCCACGCACGGATTATGGATCTCCATCCGCCGATTCAAGTAAACATCAAATGCTGAGGCAGCACACCTTCGAGAACGCAAATGTGAAAACGTCGCGGTGTCTGCCCTTGCGGACAGGATAACTTGGCAGAACTAATTAGACCCGAGGCGGGTGTAAGTGTCTGAGGAGGAGACCAGGCAAAGCCTTACGTGGATTCAGGAGGAGAACTGTCACGTCTGGGCTTGGGATCCAGAAGTACTTTCCGGAGAAGTACTCCTTGTGAAGGATGCGGCGACTTGTGACTACTGTCCAGTAGTTTTTTCAAATTTTTAAATAAAGGCAAAGATGGGGTCTTTATTTCTTAATGTTGAAATTCCTACGTGTTATTGTCAGGCCGCTGCTCCGAGAGAGGTGAGTGTCATGTTGAAAGGCGAGCTGTGGAAGCAGAGCCCGCCCAGAAGAGCCTCCCTTCTTGTCTGCATTGGATTGCGTCCTCTTCGCGGAAGCCACCTAGTCTCAGCCAGGTGCCTGCACGTTCCCGTCTCAGAGCGCCGTGCTTTACGTGGAGCACGTCACAGCTTGTAAGAGCAAAACATTCAAGATTGGATGCTCCTTTTCCAGGCATGTCCTTGAGTGGCTGTACACGTCATGAAGAAAGAAAGTCCGCTTGCCTTGACCACTACATCTCCCGTGCCGGGCTCAGTGCCTGGCACACAGTCGGCTTTCCCGACACCGTTGATGAATGAATGAAGAATGGATCGGAGCTCTGACCTTACCTCTGGAGAGCCTCGGTGGGCTTGCAATATTTTATTAATTTGATGAGTCTCGGTTTTCTCACCTGTAACGAGAAGAAGAATCATCCATGACACAGGTTTGTGAGGATCTAGCGGAAAACACAGTAAGGAAAGCACCTTGTCAATGGTCAAGTTCTCGGCCAATCTTTATCACTGAGTATTTTCACTGCTGTCGTAATTTGTCATGAGCGTTGAGCCAGGAGCATATGCTAAACCCAGAGTTAATGCCGAACGTAAAATGTGCTGCCCAATTTCCGAGGTGACCCTGTGTATCTTCTTGAGGGGATTGGTGCTAGAAAGCATTATGCTGGCAAGCTGTCAGTGAAAACCTTTAATAACCCTGTATTTACGTGCCATCATGGCTTTCCCCAAAATTATCGTCTGGCACCATGACTAGCCCTAGTCTAAGGGTTCGGTAATTGCTTTTGCCCAATCTGAGTACAATCTGTTCCGCTACTTTTGAGTTATGCAAGGGTGAAATAAATACAGAACAAGCTTGCAGGCTACATTAAAGAAAGTCAAGATGTGCTTTGCACACGGATAAAACTTCAAAATGCCTGAACTTTCAAAGTCAAAACTTCTACAAGGAAAATTATCGGGAGTAAAATTTCGAAAACCCAGCGGAAACATCCCATAGTGCCTTGAACACAATGAGTGATATTTTATCCTCCGATGTGACTTCTCAGCATGAAGCCAGCCCCCATCCCCACGTCACAAAATAGGGAAGTAAGGATAGCCTGAAACACTCTGCTCCCCAAAAGATCTGATTCTCCAGAAGACTATCTATATGTATTTGTATTTTTCCTCATCAAAGACGATGTAATAAACTAATCCCGCTCTCTTTTTGTTCAAAGCAGTTTTAGTAACTTGCAAAAAGCCTCGCTCTGTTCACCTACCTGAAAGTATCTTGTATTTTTCTATTATTTAAATGATCGGTATTTGCCAACATGCATGATATTACATTTTTGGCTATGCCAGTTTTGTTTCAGTTTGATTCTGTCGTGACCTTTTCAAAACACTTTTGAAACACTACAGAATACAGACTGTTTTAAGAACGTACAGAAAATAATTTCCATCACAGAGTGTTCAGCAAGTGAAACGCAGGTAAAACCTGAATTAAAGTAGTAATCAGTTGTAAGTGACCTATGCTCGGGAAGCATCAAGCAATTGATGACTGAGAACATGTCACACTGACCGGATCAGTTAAAATGTCTAGGGCAAACATGTCAGGACGATGAGATTTACCGACATGTCTGACATTGTAACTGAAGAAATTGTAACGTAACCAGTGATAATAAATGTATACAATGGGCACAGTCATAATCAATTCTGATAACAATTGGGCCTACGTAGACCCTTATTCATGATAGCGATGATACCAATATATGAGAAAGCATTAACAAAGGGGACAACAACCAGCCCCATCCAGCTGAAAATACATAGATTTACTATCACTTAACAGAGTTACCCATTCATACCCTTCATTAATTTAAATCCGAAAGAAAATTAACAATCATGTTCTTCTCAAATACTGACTGTCCTGAGTGCATGCTTAAATGCCTGTGAGAGTTAACACACAGTTGTCTGGGGGTGGAAACCGAAGGTGAATTGATCTCAGTGATTTTCCTAAATTGCACTGTCTCTAGATTTGTTTCCCAAGTAAACTATACATCTCAAAATAGACCACATGTCAGACAGTGAATGACTGAGTGAAAATCTTCCTTCTCACCAACAGTGGGCACTCGTATATTTGCTGTTATTAACTTGTGCCCCCAATATCTAGCATCACATAGATCACAAATGCAATACGCCTTGTTCACATTTTGTCTTTTTTCCATGTCGGTTGTAGTTTGTTGACGATTCACATCTAGCATTCGTCTTTAATGTATCCTGCATTATTTCATTAGTTTTTTTTGTATTTCCAATTGTTCTTGTCTTTCTCTTATAATTGTCTGATCTTTACTGTGATCACAGAATGTCTTCTGGGAATTAGTGTCTATATTAGTTCTCTTAACTTTGTTAGAAATTCTTCTAGAGTTTCTCAAAGCTCTTACACATTTTTAGAAGTCCTAAAATTTAAAGCTATGTAGTAAATTACGGAAATGCTCACCTGGCAATTTATGTGATGTTACTTCAAATGTTAATCTCTATGAATTTCCCAGTAGTTGATATGTTAAAAAAAAAAAGCGAGTAACACCCAAATGCATGTAATTCTTAGAGTGGCTTCCTGCCTGTTACCTGTCAGTGATCAGTACGTGATTCTTGGAAGCTTGCATGTTTTTTGGGTTGAATGGCCACATCAAAGCAATGTGCAGCTGAATCCAGGGACAAAAATAGCAAAATGAGAGAGAGAGAGAGAGAGAGAGAGAGAGAGAGAAGATTAAATAGAGAAAACAGTCTTTATGCCTTGTTGGGTGTCTACTATGTGCCGAATGTAGATCAAAGTGTGTTATCTCCTCTACCCTCACAAGACAACTGAAGACGAGCTATTTCCTTTCACATATAATGAAGTAAGCTAAGAAAGTAATCAAATCATTTCACTTGTTCAAAGTCGCTCATAAGTAAATAAATAAGTAAATGCTGGCCTGTCTGACTCCCAAACATACTTGTACAGTGCATTTTATTTTATAAGTTGATGCGTTTGTGGCCACAAATCAAGAAGGGAGTCTGAACGGTGGTTAAAGACAGAGGAGCGAATATAAAAAACAAAAACAAAACCAAAAATCAGTGACCATGCAAGGCTGTACTTGGGAGATCCACCGGACAAGGCTATATACCTTCTTCATTCAGGCAAAAAACTCTGATGTGGGGCAAAGACATTTCAGCTGGTTTTGAACGGATGAGCTATGCCCAGATCCTTCCTTCCTACTGTCTGTGCCCTGGTATCACATTTACCAGATGTCTTTTGGTCTAATATGGCTTCTGATTACCCTAGAGAGGTGTATAATTCAGTGGACATGAAAAATTGGGTCAATTCAGAGCCATGGAAATTAAATTAGCTTCCTGGTTTGTTTATAATCCATTTGGGAGTTCGGTGAAGACAGTCACTTCCTCTGAGTCAGCTCGAGCACTAGGACAACATCAGATTTCCTGACCAGTAAAGCTGAGTTCCAGAACCAGGACGGCAGTGACCCACATAAAGAACTGCTTTTGAAATTAACTTAGCATTTACAGCATGTCCCCAGGCAACATCTTTCTTGCTCTTTTGTTCTCTCTAAACACAAACTGAAGTCTAAACATGAGGACAAGGCAGAAAGGACGTTGAATCATAGCTTGTTGCGTCTGAGGCTTTGCGCCTCTTACCTTTTATAAGCATCTTGACCACACCGGAAGCTCCTGATAATCTGTAGAGAGGACTGACATTTTAGGGGAACTTCTCTCCGAATGTTTGAATCTACAATGTCCTGTTACATCTTTCATCCAATTAAATGTATCTACGGAGCTGTTTCCAAGCACTCAAGAACGTTCTAACTATAAACCCCCAACTGTTATTTTTGTTTCCTTCTGAGTATATCTTTCTTCGGCTTTAAAATTTTTTAAGTTTATTTACTTTTGAGAGAGAGAGAGAAAGCTCAAGTGGAGGAGAGGCAGAGAGAGAGAGAAGAGAGGGGAGAGAGAGAAACATCCCAAATAGGCTCTGCACTGTCAGGGTGGAGCCCGATGTGGTCTCGAACCCGCGAACTGTGAGATCGTAACCTGAGCTGAGGTTGGAGGCTTCGCCAACCGAGCCACCCAGGCGCCCCTCTTTCTTGGACTTTTAAAGTCAGGGACCCCTCCCTAACGCTCCTAGAGTTTCATTTTGGTGGCATCCTTTCCAGATTCTGCCTCTACCTCTCTGACATAAGTCTTTAAATTCTTGGGACATCCTCTGCTGCTGTCTGGCCCTTAAGTTTTGCAGTTCCCCAGCAGGCTGCCTGACTACTCTCTACATTCTGTCATCTCTGAGGAAATTCACACTTTTCATCAATTTAGTCACAGCAGACGTACTGCCGACCCTCCAGTCTGTACGTCTAGCGCAAGTCCCCACCTCCCACCTCACAGTCAGGGTCCCTGCAAGCCATCCGCTACGATCACCACAGAATGACACTGTCTGAGGCCCAGTATATTCCCACCGAATGCATTGTTTTCATCCGAATCTCGTACTTTTTTTTTTAACAATTCGTCTGATTTGGCAGTTTGACTATAAACTTTGTTTTAAAAATTTGCCGCCATCGTGTCCCATTGTTCTCCCTGATACTCAACAAATCGTTATACAGTCATGATTGTTTTTACCATTCAAGTATGTCTCTTTTCCATCCCAACACTCAGCGTGTCTCAGCCCCCCCACCAGAAGGCAAAAGAAAAGAATTATTGTATAGATACAGGAGTCGGTCAGAAAACAAGCAAGGAAGCTTCTGGAAGGTCATTTATAGTGAGAGGCTCAGCAATAAACGGAAATGACTTCCTCCCCATCTCCCCGCAGCTTCTTCTTCCTTCTGATGTAGGGTGCCCATCCGGCTTCTTGCTGTCAACTGGCTTTCATCCCATGATAAAGAGCATGGCAGGTCAGAGTGTCTATGCGTTGCATCTTACTTCTTCAACTGCCTTGAAGAAACAAAAACAATAGTATGGAATAAATGAGATGCGCGTAGGTCCAAAGAGATGCTTGGTCCATTTCAGTTCAATTGCCAGCTGCTTAACCATCAACTAGTGAAGCACTCAAGGGCAGGGTCATAGCACAGGAGTCCAGAGGCTATCGTGAGTCAAGCACCTGTTCTGTGCTAGGCACGGTATTAGGCATGGCGAACACATCTTCTCATGTAATCCTCATGACAAAACTAGAAAACCAAAGGACGGAATCGTTCGTTCGTGCTTGCACCACTGATGTGGCCATAATCCAAACCCTAGATTTTCGACTCCAGATTCCATCTATATAAAAATATGCCTTCCTTCCTTCCTTCCTTCCTTCCTTCCTTCCTTCCTTCCTTCCTTCCTTCCCTCCCTCCTTCCTTCTTCTTTCTTTCATTTGAGAGAGAGAGAGTGCAAGTTGCAAGTGGGGGAGAGGGGCAGAAGGAGAGAGAGAGAGAGAGGGAGAATCTTAGCAGGATCTATGCTCAGTGCGGAGCCTGATGTGATGCGGGGCTTGATCCCACAACCCGGGGATCATGACCTGGGCTGAAATCAAGAGTCAGATGCTCAATTGACTAAACCACCCAGGCACCCCTCTATACAAATATTTCTATTCCCTTTTTGCACACAAAATTATTAAGAAAGAATACATGTTCCCCATAGATGTTGGGAGACAGTGGGCAGTATTTCCTGGTATAATAGCATACAAATTTCGTAACAACGGATACAGTCTAACAGTAAGACCTATTGGCTCCGCATCTGAAATGTTTCAATAATCTGATGTGTTCTTGGTATCTTTGCTATTGTCATCTTGGAGCAGTTGACACTGCTTCCTAATTGACCCATTAAAGCTGCTCGTTGCTCACCCACTGCCTCCCTCCCCTGTCTCCACTCCACCAATCTATTCTCAAGATAACAGCCAGGGAGGTTTTGTTAACATGGAAGTCAAAATACCTTCTTGCTTGGCGTAAAAGCCAAAGTCCTCATCGCAGTGTTAAAGACACCGCAAGGTACATCACCTCTCCCTGCCTACCTCTTCACGCTTTTTTCAGGTTGTTGAAAATAGCGAGCACATTTCTATCACAGAGGCTGTGTCCACTATTCCCTTTGTCTAAGATGCTTTTCTCTCAGACCTCCTTCTTATCCCCCTCCTTCACTTGCTTATACTTCTGTGTTCCCTTACCTTGCTTTCTAAAATAGCCACACCTTGGAGCGGTAGGCCGTTGTATTACTCACATCTAGAGGGCGTCAACACACAGGACGCAGTGGATGTCAACCTTGAAGTCTAACAAAATGTCAGAGCCTCGATATCCTCCGTACTCATAAAAGCCGATGTTTTGTATGCACCTTTGTCCATTCATGTGAAAAGTAAATTTCACAAGAGAAGAATTCATCTCTTTGGTTTACTGTTCTAACCCCAGTGCTCCAAATAGTACTTAGCATGGAGTAAATAGGTAATAAAAAGCGAATGAATTAACGGATGAATGTACCAAGGCAAATAATCAGGGGTCTTTGAATCGTATTAACTAACCTTAAAGTCTGCCATCTACCCTTGGGAACATCAGAAACTCCCTTGCCCCTTGCCTTTTCCTCTTACTTATGAAGCAAAATGCCAACCCTGCAAAGAGCCAAATAGTCACTTTTTTTTATGCCTACCCCATGAGAATCTGAGCACGTTCTAGAGAACCCTACCTAAGAGGATAGATTAATTTCATTATAATTTGTGATCATCAGTCCCAAGTGGGTATGCAACACTGCACAACTCTCCTAGTATGTGTCTTGGTTAATTTAATATCTAACTCTCTACCATGTAGTATTGCACGATTTTCTACTAAAAACGGAATAAAATAAAATTTTATGAGATTTTTATAAATCAAATATTATAAAAGTAATTATAAACATGCATAAAACAAAGTAGTGTGATTTTCCAGGATTAATGGACAAATCCCTGTAATCGCCTCTTCCAGAAGGTCATAGAGTTGCAATAACGCCGTAGGTAGCCTTTTCACAGTGGTTTATTTCACTTACGAATACGCATTTACTTCGTAACATGCGTATGCCATGTCTTTTTTGATAACGCATTGCTTTTTAAAAGATTTTTTAATTTGAGTGTAGTTGACATGCAATATTACATTCGTTTCAGGTGGACAACATAGTGATTCAAGAACTCTATACTTTATGCTGTGCCCCCTACAAGCGTAGCTTCCATCTGTGACCATACAATGCCATGACAATATCACTGATTATATTTCTTATGCTGTGCCTTTTATTCCCACGACTCCTTCATTCCATAACTGGAAGCCTGTATCTCCCACTCCCCTTCCCCCATTTTGCCCATCACCTGCCCAGTTCTCCTCTGGCAACCATCAGTTTATTCTCTGTATTTTCAGGTCTGATTCTGATTTTCATGTGTTTGTTATTCATCTGCTTTTGGTTTTTAGATTCCACGTATGACTGAAATCATATGGTATTTGTCTTTCTCTGTTATTTATTATTTCACTTAGCCTAATACCCCGTAGGCCCATCCATGTTGTTGAAAATGGCAAGATTTCATCCTTTTAATGTTTATTTATTTGAGAGAGAGAGAGAGACAGGCGGAGACAGACAGAGACAGAGTGTAATCAAAGGAGGGCAGAGATAGAGGGAGACACAGAATCCGAAGCAGGCTCTGGGCTCTGAGCTGTCAGCACAGAGCCCTACGCAGGGCTTGAACCCACCAATTGTGAGATCATGAGCTGAGTTGAAGTCGGATGCTTAACTGACTGAGCCACCCAGGTGCCACTCACCCTTTTTTTTAACGTTTATTTATTTTTGATAGAAAGAGAGAGTGCAAGCAGGAGAGGGCAGAGAGAGAGGGAGACACAGAATCCAAAGTAGGCTCTAGGCTCTGAGCTGTGAGCAGAGAGCCCGATGCCGGTCTCAAACTCATGAAACATGAGATTATGACCTGAGATAAAGTTGAATGCTCAACTGACTGAGCCACCCAGGCATCCCAATATTTCACTCTTTTTTACAGCTACATGATATTCCTGTGTGTGTGTGTGTGTGTGTGTGTGTGTGTGTCTTCCATATCTATTTAGTTATCTATGGACACTCAGGTTACTTCCATATCTTGGCTATTATAAATAATGCTGCAATAAACAGAGTGATACATATATCTTTTCAAATTAGAGTTTTCATTTTCTTTGGGTAAATACCCAGTAGTGGAATTATTGGATTGTATGATATTTCTATCTTAAGTTTTTGATGATTCTCCATGTTTTCCACGGTGGTTATAGCAATTTACATTCCCTCCAACAGTGCACAAGAGTTCCTTCTTCTCCACATCCTTGTCAACACTTGTTGTTTCTTGTCTTTTTGATTTTAGCCATTCTGACAGGTGTGAGGTGATATCTTATTGTGTTTTTTATTTGCATTTCCCTAATGATGAGTGATGTTGAACAGAGAAGTCATTTATTTTTAATATTGTATCATATTCCATTGTTTGTACCACAGTGTATCCATTCGCCTACTGAAGGGTATCTTGATTGATTCCAAGTTTGGGCAATTATTAATAAAGCTGCTATATATATCCTTGGGCAGGTTTTCATGTGGTCATAAGTTTTCAACTACTTTGGGCAAACACCAAATTACTGGATTGCATGGTAAGAGTATTTCTGGTTTGTAAGAAACTCCCAAACTGTCTTCCAAAATGCGTGTGCCATTTTGCATTCCCACCAGCAGTGCATGAGAGTTCCTGCTTCTCCACAGCCTAACCAGCATTTTGGATTCTAGCCATTCTAAGAGGTGTATCTAATAGTGATATCTCATTATTGTTTTGATTTGCATTTCCCTGATGGTATATGGAATGGAGCATCTTTTTATATATTTATTTGCCATCTATGTATCTATCTATATATCTATATCTATATCTATGTATATCTATGTATATCTATACATCTATATATCTATATCTCTGTCTATCTATCTATCTATCTATATCTTCTTTGGTGAGGTTTTTGTTCAGGTCTTTTACTCTTTTTTTTTTTAATGGGCTGTTTATTTTCTTAATATTTATTTGTAAGACTTTTTAATTTTAATTTTTATTTTTTGAGGGGGATATACTTTGAATACCAATCCTTTATCAGATATGTCTTTTGCGAAGACTTTCTCCTGGTCTGTGACTTGTCTTCCCACTGTCTTGATCTGTCCAAGACTTCTCTATCCCTATATTCCATTGTCAACCACTCTACTCCCACTTTCATTCTTGCTACAAGCCGGATGCTGCTGCTGCAATTCCACCAAACCTAAGAGCAGTGATGGCCATTAAATCCCTGATTATTTTATAGATCTCATTTTATTTGATAGTTGAGCACCATATGGAACTAAGGGCATCTTCTTCTTCTTTAAGTAGGCTTGTGCCTGGGTTTTTGTGGCATATTATTTTCTTGTTTTTCCTCTTTCCTGTCTGGATATCCTTCTTCTCTTACATTATTTTCTCCACGGTTAAATGTTGGAATTTCTCAACATTGAGGCCTGTGGTCAACAGGGTGTCTCCTCCATCTTTCTCTGTAAACAACTCCTATGTTTTTATACCTCTTTTTGAGGTTTGTCATTGAAACTCCAGCCTCATCTAGTAGAATGACGACCTCACACATTCTCTGGGATGCTTGAGAGATGCAAACACAATACATTGATATTCCTCTTCCAGATCCACCTTCAAAGGAAAGCCTATAAGCTCCTTCAGTTGTCCCCATCTTGGTGAAGTGTACCACGACCTATGCATTTAGATGAGTCGAACCATCATAGCTATTCTTATCTCTTCCCTTTTCCCAACCTTATCATTTAATGCAACCCATTACCTTCAATTTTTACTCCTCCTCTAATCTCTCCACTTTTCTTTAGCTTGACCCATGCCCCCTTTAATAAGCTACCAGAACAACAGCGGACCCCACCGTCCTCATGCCCCCTCCCCACTCTGAATGCTTTCCCACACTAGAACCACAGAGACTTTTTAAAAACACATATTTGGTTCACTATATGCATCTATCTCCAATTAAAACACCACATTTGCTTTTAGGATAAAGTAAAAAATCACTTAAAAGAGATTAAACGAAATCTATGTCTGACTTTTGCCCGGCTTTGTCTTACACCACATTCCCCAGACAGCTTTGTCTTCCAGCCATACTGCCCATGCAGTGTTCCTTCCCATCACCAGGACTCTAGACATGCTGTTCCTTCTGCCAGCAGGAGCATTCTCTCTCTCTCTCTCTCTCTCTCTAGTTAGTTCACTTCTTTTTTTAAATTTTTTTTTTAATTTTTTTTTTCAACGTTTATTTATTTTTGGGACAGAGAGAGACAGAGCATGAACGGGGGAGGGGCAGAGAGAGAGGGAGACACAGAATCGGAAACAGGCTCCAGGCTCCGAGCCATCAGCCCAGAGCCTGACGCGGGGCTCGAACTCACGGACTGCGAGATCGTGACCTGGCTGAAGTCGGACGCTTAACCGACTGCGCCACCCAGGCGCCCCTCTAGTTAGTTCACTTCTAACAGAATGTAATGCCTCATTATATTAGTCATGGTTCTCCAAAGAAATAAAACCAACAGTTATATAGATGATAGATAGATAGGTAGTCGATTTATTACTGGAATTGGCTCACATGCTTAAGAAGGCTTAGCGATGCCATGATATGCCATCTGTGAGTTATGGAACCAGGAAAGTTGGTGGTATAATTTAGTGTGAGTCCCAAGGCTTGAGAACCAATGGGGCCAGAGGTATATAAGTCCTGCAGTACAAGGTCTAGAGAACTAGTAGCTCCAGAGTTCAAGGACAGAAGAAGATCGATGTCCCCACAGAAGTAGAGAGTGAGAGAATGTCCTCTTCCTCCACCTTTTTGTTCTATTTGGGCCCCCAGTGGATTGGATGATACCTGCCCACATGTGTTAGTGGGCATACTCATTACTCAGCCTACTGACTCAAGTACTAATCTCTTCTGGAAACACCTTCATCAACAAACCCAGAAATGTTTCACCAGCTCTTTAGGCATCATCCCTCCACCCAGTCATGTTGACATGTGAAATTAGCCATCATACTCACCTTGAGCATTACACTCTTAGGCAGTCTTCTCTCAATATGCCAGATCCCCATAATTTTTTACATTTGTTTACTTGATTAAATGTTTGGTCAATCTTCTTCTCACCTAGGACATCATATGCTTTATCAGGAACTCCAAAGCTATGCTCTTACTTATGTTCTGTAGCCTTAGAGCCTAACTCTGAATAGATGAATAAATATTTTTAATAGACTTGATGTTTTCAAGCCCCTGTACGCTCTTTTATCTTCATATCTAAATATATATTGAAATGGTGGTAAATTAGTGTTATTTTGCATCTTAACAATTCTATTTCTTTAAGTATCTGTTAAAATCGGGTGGGAGTTGACATCATATTACTGGGCTTTTTGGCATTTGACATCCCTTATTTCTCTAACTGTGAAGTGCACATCATATGGACTTAACTTCTGGGATTACCATGCAAAATAATGTGCCACATCAAGGCATTTTACAATTCCAAAGTGCCACACAGAAGCCCTATGATGGTGATAATCATCATCATCATCATCATTTTAATATTATATAATCTTGCTGTGCTTGGCTCTGGAACCCTTAGGAATAAAAGCCAATAATTCCATCATATGGAATATTCTATCACTCTTGACTTAGTGATACTTTTAGTCATATAATTTCATGTATGTAATAAGTTCCAAATATAAGTTAACAGAAGAAAATAAGTTAACAAAAGGCCCAAATTAATTTTTTTCTAATGAAGATATTAACTACATGTTATCATGAGGATTTTGCATTGAAAATATTTATTTAAGTAGGCATCTGACACTTTCGCAATTCAACATGGCATTCACAAACTTATCGAGTGGTCACATTCCTCTAACCATCAAGTATTGTGGACCAAGCCAGGAGTGTGGGAGAAAAGCTGCCTTTGAGGATTTGCTCTGGTAGTGACCTTGTTGCATGGCTCTTCCTTTTCTGACTCTCACTCATGAAGAGGGGAAACCACAAAGCTTCCCCCTGAGTTTGCTGTGAGGAATACAGACCAGTATATGGGATAGTACTCACTACCCTAAAGACTGCTGTGTTGATATGACTTATTGAAAGGGGTCCCCTTCACTATAGCCAAGCCCATCCGGTTAATTGTGAGTCAGAGAGATAGAGAGTGGAAGCAATTTTCTTTCCTGTCTAAAGAGAGAGACCCAGGACCACCACAGAGTTCTTTTGAACCCTGGCAACATGGAGTATCAAAAATCTTCTCTTTAACCGTGAGAAACTACCCACTCCCAACTGTGTTGTCTGTGAAGTGCACGACACAGAAGTATTTGGAAATATATTTCAATCTAAATATTTTAGATTTCAGACACCAAACTGAATTGGGCACCTACTCTCTGATTTCTTACATGTGCCATGATCCATTTCTTTTTATTTCCTCTCTAGTCTTTCTCAGCCCTATTTCACATTTGAACAGATGAGTAATCAGACTCAGGGAGATTAACTGGTTTACGAAAAGTCACTCTAAATGTGACAAAAATTGCTAAAATCTTCTAATAATTATACTAACATTTTTTTAATGCTATTCCTTGCCCTGGACTCAGTGAAAGTGTCAACGTTATGGTGGAAGAAAAAGTTATAATCGGATTTCCAGAACAGGTGTCCTGCACATTTTCTCACCCATAAGCCATGCTACTCCCTCAAAATCAGCCTGACTTTTTGTGATAACTTATGATCCTTTCCAAAGAAACTTCTTTGTTCTGAAATTTATTTTTCCTCTCTAGAAGCTTAATTTGTTGTAATTAGCCTAATTAGATAGACAAACTGCCAGAGTGTTCTTTGCCTTCCAACCCCTCTCTAGTATAATAAGAACATTTTATCTCTTGTACCACCTTTGATCATCAGATAGTAGCTTCCTGGAGGTCTGTTCCAAAATATCTGAAAAAAAATTGCTAAAATCAATGAATTGCATTTGTCATGAAGTTAGAAGATTAGAGTCATATTTTCCATCCCAAGGTAAATTAGTCATGTGGTCAACAAATATAAAAATAATATTTCTTTAAGACAAAGGTGCTTGTGGGTTTCAATGGGATTCACAAGGCCTTGAAAAAATTACAGATAATCCATTGCCTACCTAAATGGAGAGCCAGGCCTAGAGCTCTAATAATAAAAATTATGACAACATTATAACAATAGCTCAAGTATATTTTCTTACTATGCATCAGGCATTGTGCTAAGTTAATAATATATGGGAATATAAATATATTCTGATTTTATCCTCAACAACTCTATATCATAGATACTATTATTATCCTTCTTTTACATGTATAAATAGAACCTAGAGAGTTAAAGAACATAAACATTATTAATCATTTGTGAAAGACGGGATTTGTGATCTTCTGACTCCAAACTCAAATTTCAGAGCTACACCATACTATCTCTATTATTCTCTGTTGTAGATTACAAAAATAGTCGCAAACTTTTGCCTTCCCATTGAGAGTTGGGAATCTATGTCACCTTCCCCCTTCTAATATTTGCCTTGAATTATTCATTCGAATGCAGCCACATGCCATTTTTTGAGTTCTGAGGCTAGGTCTCAAGAGGCCTTGTACTTTTTCCGTCAGCTTTGGGCTATCCTGCCCTAGACTTCAAGTGAGTAGGCTTGATCTCGCCTGCAGAAGGATGAGAGATCAAGTGAAACCAGCCCTCCACCTGAGCCACATGTGACCGGCTGGTCCACAGCCAATCTGGAAGCTGGCTCCCAGCCAATGGATGAGCCCGGTTGAGATCAACCAACCCTGGGCATCAGATAAGCAGAACTGTTCAGTTGAGCCGAGTGCAAAGTAACAATGCATAAGCTTGTAAGTTTAACAGATGGCTATTGTTTTAAGTCATTAAGCCTTGGCATGACTTCTTATATAGCCTAACTGATGAAAGTCGCAAGAGGGAATAAATATAGGCATTGTTACGCCATCCAGGCAAAGAGAACAAAAGAAAAATAAACACGTCCTTGAATCATAGAGAAGAAAGACGATCTTGTAGGGTAAGGAATGCAGCCAACGCTGCACAGCTTCCTTTTTGGTTTTCATGTGGGCTACCCTCCCTCTCCATTCTTTGAGTTTGCTTAATATGTCAAGGGCCTGAAAAAAGAAGCATGATCCAAGCAGTCAAGGCTAACCGCATTTAGGAAAAGAAATAAAGAAGCGAAGGATGGAAAAGGAGTTGAAAATGGCAGAAGTAATAGAGAGGAAAGGAAAAAGATTTAAATACGAAAGGAAGCAAGTGGCAACTTCTCTACCAGTTTTCAGCGTTCCCACACCTTCAGTGTTCCCAGGGGGTCAACAACAACAACAACGAAACTTACTTCCTTACTTCCTTGGGGGGAAAAAGTAGAAAAGAAGAAGTTACAACAAATGTGCTGATGTTAGGTGTGCTGGCTTGTGAAAGACCAAGAGCCAGACGTGAAAATACAGGCAAAGGCCAGCTGTGGCTCGATGTCCTGTATAGAAATCCCCAGGGTAGAATTTTACTTGGGTACAGCAGCACTCGCAGAAATGGAACCTCTGAATATAAAAAGCAATTTGGGTTGGGCATAGAATGGGCTGTCTTTTTGAAAAAATCGTTTCCGAATGTTTATTTATTGTGGAGAGAGCACAAGTGGGGGAGGGGCAGACAGAGGGGGACAGGGGTCCAAAGCGGGCTCTGCACTGATAGCAGTGAGCCCGGTGTGGGGCTTGAGCTCACCAACCGCGAGATCGTGACCTGAACTAAAGTCAGAGGCTCAGCCGACTGAGCCACCCAGGTGCCCCAAACGGGTTCTCTTTTAGCCAGGGAAAAGAGAATTCTAAAGAATCCTCCAGTCTTACCTGGGCCAGTGGCCTCAGTCGAGAAGTCATAGACACTATGGCATGCTGGACACAGATTTGATTATTTCCCATTGCTAGCCTCTGGGATGCATCTTAGTCCAACTAAAAGACTCTGGGGGTTATGTTTGTCTTTAAGATAAGCGGATACATACCAAAGAAAAGCCCTACAAATGTAGTCAGTGTGAAAGAATGTTTAGTCAGAAGCCAACACCTATTTGACATTAGTTCGTCCATAGTGGAGAAAAATCTTATCAACGTCCTGAATGTGGAAAAGCCTTCAGTCTGAAATTCGACCCTTAGGAGCTGTCAACAGAAGCACACTAAACAGAACACTCATCAAGGCAGTGAACGTGGAGAATCCTTTAGTCAGAATGTGGATCTCATTTATCATCGAAGAGCCCATGCCAAGGAGGAAATGTCTGAATGTAGAGTATGTGAAAAAATTCTTTAGTTTTAAGGCTAATCTTCATTGACATGAGGTCATTCATACTGGAGAGGAGACCCTATAGATGCGATAAATGCAGAAAATCATTCATTGACCCACAGGCTTTATTAAACATCAGGGTGCTCATGAGAGCAGAGTAACCCGAGAAGCTACCATTGAAAGACTAGAACTGGGGCGCCTAGGTGGCTCACTCATTTGAGCATCCAACTCTTGGTTTCAGCTTAGGTCATGAGCTCTGCACTGGCAGTGTGGAACCTGCTTAGGATTCTCTCTCTCTCCCTCTCTCTCTACCCATCCCCCACTCACACTGTCTCTCTCTCTCTCTCTCTCTCTCAAAATAAATAAACTTAAAAAAGATTAAAGACTAGAACTTACCACTATTGCAAACAGGCATAACTGGATTGTTTTATGAAGATTAATAAACAGGAACTGAAATGGTAAAAAACAAAACAGAAAAACATGCGAAAGGGAAATCCAATGATCTCCAGTGGTTTGTCTTTCTTTTGGGCTATATCGTCATAGTTGTTCTGTACTGAACTGCATGTGACAGTGGGGAGTAAACAAAACTGCAGTGATACGCTCTGGGGAGACACTTCATGGTGATAAGAACAGGACATCTTGAAGATCTTCTGAACTCCTCGTCCCCTCAGTGGTTGAATGAACATAGGCTTTGGGTGTTAAGCTAAGTGGATTCAGAGAAAAAATGGGAAGGGATATTTTTTTTTTTCAAGGCCAGTTGGTTTTCTTTTCATGTATCAGACCTGCCTTTGCTCTGCTACCAAAACAGAATAGCGGCTCATTTCTTCGTCAGAGCCCTGTTCAGTCATGTGCTACAGCTGAGCGGAGTCACCATGTCTTAAGGAAAGGAAACCATGTTCTTTCCTTCTCTTGACTTTCATGCTTCAAACTCAGGTCCCACTTTGATACAACCCAACTATGTTTGAATACGTGGCTGAAATTCCTGGCCCCCAAATTTAGATTCAGTATTGTGTGTGTTTGAGTGAGTGTGTGTGTGTGTGTGTTGTTTGTTTGTTTCTTTTTCTTTCTCTTTGCTTTTTGTTTTCCTTAACTTGTTTGATTTCCCTTCCTTTGTGGTGGGGCACTGTGGAAAGTGAAGACAAGAATGGAGAAGAATGGAATACCCACTGAGACTTCTACATCTAAGGCAGCTGGTCTAACTTACCCTCCATTCAGTGATCTGCAGAGAAATATCCTACATAGACGTTTAAAATGTGGATTTCTGAATCCCAGTGTTCAGCATTACTCTCTAAAGAAGCTTTGAGGAGACTCCTAAAAACTGAGAACAAACTGAAGGTTGATGGCGGGTGGGAGGGAGGGGAGGGTGGGTGATGGGCACTGAGGAGGGCACCTATTGGGATGAGCACTGGGTGTTGTATGGAAACCAATTTGACAATAAATTTTGTATTAAAAAATAAAAATAATAAAGAAATAAAAAAATAAAGAAGCTTTCAGGAGAAGAGGTGCTTGGCATGAAAGGTACAGAGATTTTTAGGATCGCTCATTACCGATGCACTATAATCCTCTCAAAATTTAGTCCTTAAAATGAAAATATAGGTAATATTTCACTATACATACTGTACTAGAAGCCAACCTAGAGTAAAAGTGGATTTGGGGGAGACGTGTCCTTGCTTTGTGAGATATGACTCAGTGGGGGGTAGTCATCAGCCACATTGAACCCAAAATGTTCGCTTGAGTTTAGGCAGATCCTGAGGTCTTGGGAATTTTACCTTGGTCTATAGGATCAAGTGTGGAAGGGTCCTCTAGGACAGTGGGGTTATAGGATGACCAAGGGAAATCGTTTACAGGTTGGATCAGTCCTTCCAACTCCTTCTCTGGAGAGTTTGCAATCCCTTGGACTCAGGGAGCCTACGTGTCTGTCAGATTTGCAGGAAGACTTTATCTGACCAAAAGTGATTCACTGGGAAGAGTGAATTTGCACGGTTTAAGGACTAAAAACAAAACTGTTGATCCCTCTTGTCCTCCGTAAACTGACCTAAACAATGTCAAGGATCTTAGAGATTCTACAGACATGAAACAACTCCCGTCTCCAAGACAGATGTTGCCAGAATATGACATAGTACAGAGAAATACTTCCGATTGTGTTCTTGGCCAGAATGGTTGATGACGGAGTCGTGAGGCAATACAGACCGCTTTGTTTTACGCAATCTGAAATCTCAATTTCTAGAAGCTGAAATTCAGAGCAAACTTTTCCCGAGTTCATTCCAGAAAATCTTAAGGAAAGCGCAGTGCTTTGTCTGAAAAGCACCACCTCTCACCTTAGAGATAAACGTTGGTGTACAAAAACAGATTCTACCCCTGCAAGTGCCCAAACGGAGTATTGGCGCAGGAGTGAGGAAGTACGAAAATCAGGGCAGCATCAGACCCAAGAGCTACAGCAGCAGCTATATCTCCCACGAGCCATGGAGTCTTAAGCAGAAATGAGCAACGTGCTTAAGTGTTTCTGAGCCAATTACACAGAGAAATATTTAGGCAAAAAAAAAAAAAATTGATTTGTAGTGTGGAATTTCTATTGCCATGAACTTCAATCTCAGAGCTCACTTTACAGCTTGTCAGAGTAAATGGATGGCAGACAGCTTTATCCTTCACATTCCCTCCCTTCGTGCCACAAACGGGGGTCAGTGTCTCCACCATTTGTTTGGTTCATCCTTTCTCGCACAAAGTCCAGAGTTAAGCCGAGAGCTGCTGGAACTAACCAAAACAGCTTAGGTTTTCTGCTGCCATTATACCCATTCCCTCCCTTTACAGGTCACCTGGTTCTTCAACTTTGACAAACGTCCTGTTGAGTCAACGGTCCACATCTGGGTAATGTTGACTGATTTCTACATTCTGATCTTAAACATTGATTATCGAATTGGTTGGTGATGCCATGAATGAACAGGGTGGTACTGTTTCTATAAAACCGTGTATTAGGTGGTGAGGCACCCACAGATTCCTAGCGAATGGTAACCTGTGTTTTACCTCAGGTTCAAATGATAAAGTATAAGTACATAGCCCACTGGATGGTGGGGATTTTGAAGCCATCTGCCTACTCAACATGCGTGTGCCTTTGCTGTCTCCACAGGCCCAGGACTTCATTCTAGATGATTAAGGCACATCCCATGGCTATGTGCGTCAGTCAGCAGAAAATCTCTGTAGTGCTTCTCAGGACTCTCCCCATTACTTGCCTCCCTCCTTGCAATGCCAATGGCCAACTTTTTTTTTGGGGGGGGGGCATAAAGTCTTCAATATAAGGCAGGGAGGAGTACAAGGGCCGAGGCCTCCATACAGGTCTGAAATCATACAGGAGCATCAAACATACAATCAGACACTTGGCCTTGTGAAGATTAACTTTCTCTACCATAACTCCCGTACCTTAGTATGCTAGAAGAGAGTCTAGATTCTTCTCAGACTTGAGAAACGTATGAAAAGCCAGCCCGCCACTCTTGTATTGTCAGTGAGGTCCAAGGGAAGGTGAGGAGGTGGGCAAGAATTGGAGAACCCACTTCAAGCGTCAAGGAAGTAGGGAAGCTGGAGTGGATGGAGACCCTGGGGGGCACATGGGGCCAGAGGTCAACACAGAGCGGGCCACGAGCTCCCAGTTAGGGTTTAGGTCCACGAGGGACGGGATCTGAAGTTCCATAACGTCCGTGGCACCTGCCACAGTGCTTGGCACATGTCAGATACTCAGTAAAGGGCTCTGAGGTTAAAAAAATATAACAAGTTACATGTGGGCCGAGTTTCCAATCAAGAGAGACAGGAGCGCTGAGCTTGCATCCAGATTTTTTTTTTTTTTTCCTAACCCTTAATTCACTATGTCACAGGCCATTGGAAGAATCTGGAGCAAAGAAAAAAAAATTTTTTGAGTATCAATTCTGAAACTTGAATATCATTTCAGGGGTTCTTGGATCCTCCAAAGCCCATCTGAAAGATTCACAATCCATGGGGTGGGGGGTAGAAGGGCAGTATTCTCCTGATGCTTATAAAATGCTACAGAATTTCCACTTCCTCATTTTATTCGCCTAAACCAGCAATCTTCAGGTTCTTCAGAGACACACTCTTCCTATCTTTTTGTTCCCCTTTCCCACTGTCCTGCATTGCTTTGCAGCGGTTCATAAGCATGCACGGAGGAGGAAAAAACCCACTAGGAAAAAACCGAAACCCAAACCAGAAACGATGCTCCTTCTAAGTACACCTTCTCAGCTTTGACCATGAAAAGAGAGCCACCCCAAACCCTAAACCCACGATGATCTGTGGGGCCATCGAACGCTTCGAGACTGGCCTGCCCCGTTCCCAATTCTTAAGATACCTGCCAGGGTTAAAATTAAAGCCAAAGAGGTCTCTCAAGGAGCCCAGGACGGCGAGGAGGAGGAAAACCCAAAGATGGACGGTGTGCATCTAGCCCAGCCTGCGGCTGATGAATCCAAATCCCGCGGCACATCAGACCCAGACCTCATTGTGGGAAACAGTCATTGGCAACTCAAGACGCAGCATGTACTTGGCCGTACTTGGCTGTCAGGAGACGTCCCCGGATAGCGCGGTGCGGTGGCTGTGCGAGTCAACGTCAGAGGAAATCAGAGCCTGCAGAGACCCCAACAATTTTGGACCCAACAGACTTGACAGGTCTGACATAATCGTAAGCTCCCAGGAGTGTTGTAAGACAGAGCTCTTCATAGAACGAGAGAAAAGCACCTTAGAGCTCCCCACGTTCGAACGAAGGCAGAAGTCAGGAAGGGACCTCTGGAGAGCGAGTGTCACAAAGCTGTGAAATGGGTTCATGGCACATCCAGGTTCTCCGTCTCGGGACTCTGGCAGAGTCACCCGGGGCGTTGAGAGTCACCTAGAACCCACTTTCCCTTCCCCTGCCCGTCATCCGGGGTGAGGTTGGGAGGCACGTGCCGGACAAGACGGGGAGGTCAACGACATTTGGGGGGGCACACTTCCATGTGCCTACTTAGCATCTCACCTTTGTTACGTTCATCTCACATCAGGACCAACGTCCCCGGGAGGAAGCATAATTTTCTGGTTAAATACATCGACCCAGAAACCGTGGCCGGGGGTTCAAATGTGGGCGCTTGACTCAGGAGCGACGTGACTTGGATGGGTTCGTTGCCTTTCCCATCTCGAAAATGGGCAGAGCTGTAGTCTGAGCTCTTGGGGTGACGTCGGAGAGGCAGGTGGGTGAATTCACAGGAAGTACGGAGGACAGAACTTGGCACGGGGTGACCGTCGGGGAAGTGCTGGCAATTACTCTCAGCAAAATTTTACAAGTGGGAAGATGGGAGGTTTGGAAGGTTAAGTAACAGCCGAGGGTCGTGCGGTGCTGGAGATTTTTAAACGGTTCTAGCACATTAATAACCACCCTGGGGCCCGGACCGTGTAGTCTCGAGGTGGGAAGGTGATTTGCTGTCTTCTCAAGAGCACGCCTGACGCTTGGTTCCGTGATTTACTCCGTGCAAGGGAGCAGGACGGCACCCTTTCCGCCATGCGAGTGAATTTCCCCTTCTGGAAGTACACATAGAGAAAATAATGCCGTAATTAGGTCTGTGAAAACCGTCTTATTTAAAATGCAAAGATGTTTTTCTTGGCTCACGTGCTTCAACCCCATGTATGCACAGGAGAAAAGCTATCTAGCCATTTTGTAACCTTCTGGCTTTGACAGGGGTGAGGAGTCTTAGGATCGGGGCGGGGCGGGGGGCCAAACCAGACCCGTTCTGATCTCACTGCCCCTCATAGTTGTCTTGGCCATTGCCCCTGAAAGCTGGAACATACTGCTCACCACATGGGCTGCAGCTCTGAAAATCAGGCCCCCTTTGTCATCATTCCCGACCAAGTGATGAGGCCATCAGAAATCTTCCACACTAATAACCCACTTCCGGCTCCCAAAAGATTTGCCCTGAGCAAGGGCCTTGGGGATTGCCTCTGGGCCCTCCATCCCAAATTACTTTCTCGAAGTTCCTGTCTGACGCTTTGCTTCTGATCTTGTTCTCACTCTGGACGTGAGGCTGAGACTTTCTCTTGCTTGCTAGTAACTCTTGGCCCAGGACGCAGCTCTCATTTCCCCCTTGCTTCCTGGGCCGCAGTGGGGGTTATCGCTAACCCTCTTCATACCCAGGATCGTTCCTAACCTTTCCTTGGACAGAGGGGAGCATTCACAGAAACTATCTGATTCGGTGGGATCTGATTCAACCTAACTCAGTACAATTCAAGAATTCTGAGCACCCGCTTGGAGACCAGCCTCACTCTGGGCACTATTTGCCTGGAAATCAGAGAATAAAAATGCATAATAATAAGGATAAAATATCACATATTAAGACGAACCTCCCGCCTCTCCTTTTCTCTCAGCTTTAACTTCAAATAAACTCCATCTACTCGTTTTCTACTTTTTTTTTTTTTCTTCCTGGAACAAGCTAGCAGGCTTTTAAGACTCTTTGTCACATAAAAGGCAAGGCTCTGGTTCGAGATATAACCAGAGATCTGACAACTGCTTTGGAAGCAGAGTAATAGCACGCCTTTCCCACCGGTGCCCTGGGCATTTTGATTTCTCTCCCGTGCGTGTGAGAGAGTGTGTACGCGTGGGGCTTTTGCTTTTAAAAATACGGCTGCGAGAATGAAACTACCTCTCTCGGGGGTGCACGGAATCTCACGTGACATTTCAAACTCTGCTCCTGCCGGGGGCGGGGGGGGGGGGTGGGCAGTGGATTTAAAACACGGCGCAGGCCCCCTGGGCACGGCCGTCTGCACACACTCCCAGGCTCACACCTTCAGATCCTGCCTCATTGTTTGCACGCTGGTAAAGGGGGCCCCACCGCGTCTGCTAAATGCACCAGGGGCAGCGGAGGCTGTTGGGGGACACACGTCCCCCCGAGATGGGACCTACACAGCGGCAGGGCGGGCAAGCTCCCTCGGCTCTCTCCTTTCCCCTGTCTACAGGGCAGTGAGTGCCCGTTGAGAAGTCCCAAGGATTCTGTATGCTTTTCTGGGTCATCACTTGGCACGTTCAGCTGACTGCCTGGCCAGCCCTGCCCCGTGTCTGGTGTCACTCTCAGGGCTGGGGCCGGCGTGTGTGGCTGCACCTTGCGAAACGTTGCTCGCTCAGAGGTTGGCAGGACAACTCAGGAGCCGGCAGAATCCCACACCGGGGTGGCACTCACGCACCTGTTGTGGGTCGTGAACTTCCGGCTGCCGTCCGGTCAGCCCCAGTTGACAGCAAAGGGCCAGGGCAAAATGAAACGGCACCTAGAAACAATGCTCCGTCATGGGGGCAGGTGGCCCAAGTCAAACACCTTTGGAAAAGCTCCCACTGAAAACTTCTCTGGGCGAATCACTGTTCCTCTTAGCCTATTAAAGGTTCTGATAAGGTTTGCAGTTAAAAACCTTGCTTGCCACAGTCCTCCAGAATCTTGACCTTGAATAGACAGATCCCAAACACATATACGTACTTGGGCACGCATACCCTGTATTGCCCCCGTCAGCTGCAGAGGCTATAACAAAGTACCATAGACTGGATGGCTGAAACAGCGGTTTCTACCTCACCGTTTTAAAGGCTAGAAAATCCAAGATCAAAGTGCTGGAAGATTCCGCCGCTGGGGAGAATCCTCTCCCTAGTTTGCAGACAGGTGCCTTCTAGTGGCATCTTCACACGGTGGAGAGAGCTAGTCTCTTCTGATGAGGACCCCAACCCCATCATGCGGACCCCACCTCCAGGACTCAATTACTAATTTGGCCTAAACCTAATTACTTCCCCACACCCCATCCCCAAACCACGCTGGGATGCAGGGCTTCAACATACGGGTTCTGGCGGGACACAAACCTTCGGTCCGTAACAGTACCCGTTAACCAAGATCCTGTGTACTTGAAATTTCCCAACGCTGCTTTTCCTTGACAGCTTGCGGAGTATATCTCGCAGCGTCCAGGTCACAGATTCAGGACTCTGCCGGAGCTCCCTGGCCTGGCGAAGCGACCTGCAGCAAGGCTAAAAATAATGACGATCGTAGAAGGTCCCTGCAACAGTGAAATATATTGACCAAAGGACCAAGACTGGCACAGGCTCTTCGCAAGCAGGCAATAAATGGTAATTATTGTTAATTTCCTCCGTAGACCGTATCTTAAGAAGCGTTAAACTAAGTTAGTCTTGCTGGTCACACCGTTCGTTTCTCCTGTACCCGGTCAATTTTGGTTTCTCATTTTTCAGCGTCTGCCAAAAGCGCATCTGTTATGAGTATGAAGGTCAGCATTTCGGTTTTTATCAGGGAGGTGGCCCCTGCACGGACCTCCTGGGAACCCGGCCACAAACATATCACGCCGTGACTCCAGCTGAGCTAATGCTGGTCGGGAAACACAGGGCTCAGCTCTTGCTGAGTCCCCTCGGTCCCTCTTTACTTGGTGCGCATGACCTCGAACTGATACGCTTGGGAAAATAGAGGAAGGGACGTTTGGGGCTCTGGACAACCCTGAGAAGCTTGCGGCCCTGAGATAAAGTAGAAGGAGATTTAAGCCGCTCCTTGGGCCCAGTGTCCTGTAAGCGCCAGCTCTGGGGAAAGTGACCGGCAGGACAATGTCAGAAGGGACCGTCTCTATCTCCTCTCCTCAATCCCTAGTTAAGATGGTTCATAGTTTGCTGAAAAAATAAATAAAACAAGCAAACACATAAATAGGAGCCGTGCAAACAACGAAGACAAACAAAATCACGCCAGTTAAGCTCTGGGCTTAACAGACTTTGTGCTCTGCCTCGATGTGTTCAATGTCACGGAAAGGTAGGGAGTTCTTCCATTTTCAGTACCTCATGAGGCCCAAAGGCAGAGACTTCCCCTACTTTTTGAGCACTTCTGGTATCTGGTAGCATAAGCCAGATTCAGACTGGTGCAAAATAAGAGTGAACATATGAAGAAGACGGGGAAGTGACAGGACCCAGACTGGGGAGAGGAAAGTGATACATTCGTCTTGGGTGCAAAATTTAAGAGAGTTATCAAAAACTCAGTAACCAAATAATATTTCAGTGTAACTTCTCCTTCTCTTTCGTTCTTTCATTCTTTCGTTCTTTCTTTCTTTCTTTCTTTCTTCTTTCTCCTTCCTTCCTTCCTTCCTTCCTTCCTTCCTTCCTTCCTTCCATCCTTCCTTCTTTCACAGGCTATACTCGATGTGGGGCTTGAACTCACGACCCTGACTGAGATCAAGAGTCACCGGCTCTACTGACTGAGCCAGCCAGACGCCCTTCAATATATCTTACATATATTTAAAAGTTAAAATTGGGGCGCCTGGGTGGCTCAGTCGGTTAAGTGTCCGGCCTCGGCTCAGGTCATGATCTCATGGTTTGTGGGTTCGAGCCCCGTGTCGGGCTCTGTGTTGACAAGTCAGAGCCTTGGATTCTGTGTCTTCAGATTCCGTGTCTCCCTCTCTCTCTGCCCTGCCCCTCCCCTGCGTGTGCCCTGTCTCTTTCTGTCTCTCAAAAATAAGAATAAACGTTAAAAAATCCGTTTAAAAAATTAAAATTAATGTAGAAAATCCATGAGGAACCAAATATCGAAAGTTTACGTTGAGACAAGATCGGTACTACTGAATGTTCCTTTTACTTTGGATCTAGCGTGGCCTGACTGTGGGATGGAATAGGAGAATGTGAGTGCTGGACAAAGATCAGACCAATAAGGAGAAATAACGAACAATTTCCACCAGACTACCTTATGTTTCTCAAGCTTGGCAAATTTAAAGAAGCTGCATCTAACAGCAAAAATGGAAAGATCTTTCTAACTGTCTTAAAGCAAGATCAACGTTCAAGACTTCCATGAGCAAAGCTAGAGGATGGGGCAGAAGGGAAGGAAGATTTATTGGACATCTGTTATTTCCTGGCACGTGATCCTTTCAACTTCATGACGAGTACAGAGTTAGATATTTTTATTACCACTGGATTGCTGGGGGGTCCAAGCCTGGAGAGGGATCCTCAAACTAGAAGCTAATGTGGATGTAAAATTTATGATAGTTCTGCTTTGCTCCAAATCCCTTGTTTTTCTTCCACACTGTTTTGTGTGTGCCTTGGCCTTTTTCTTTGTAAGGCAGTGCATCAATTCCCGTCATTTCTTATTAAGACGTGAATAAATATACTTTACTTGTAAACTATAAAAAGACTATGGGAATATAAATTCATTTATCCTTGTTTTAAAAAAAAATTTTGTTTATTTATTTATTTTGAGAAAAAGAGAGCACGAGCAGGGGAGAGGCAGGGAGAGAGGGAGAGAGAGAATCCCAAGCAGGCTTTGCACCATGAGCACGGACCCCGACGTGGGGCTCGAACCCACGAACCATGAGATCATGACCTGATCTGAACCCAAGAGTCGGACGTTTAACCGACTGAGCCACCCAGGTGTCCCTGTTTATTCTTTAATTCATTCATTACCTATATGTGGAGTACCAGGAAGTTGACTACGTTGATCTGGAGTATTGCACAGGGGGGAGAAAGGCCTATCGTTTGGATTTAAAGTCGTCACAGATTTGCAGATTCTGAACCCTGGAATTGACTGTTCTCAATTCTCCTCGTTTTTCATGCCAGAAACAAAGAAGTAGCTCGTTAATCTGTCTGGAATTGTTTACGAACGCAGGCAAAACATTCTTTAAGCAATTGTCCCAGTGTTAGTTTCAAAACTTTGCTGTTAGAGATTTGGCCCACAGGTACGAATGAAGCATCATATCTTAGAAGTCCCATTATTTGCCCTTGGTTCTTCAGTTTACCAAACATAACAAGATTTTTTTTTTAATTTTTTTTCCAACATTTATTTATTTTTGGGACAGAGAGAGACAGAGCATGAACAGGGGAGGGGCAGAGAGAGAGGGAGACACAGAATCGGAAACAGGCTCCAGGCTCCGAGCCATCAGCCCAGAGCCCGACGCGGGGCTCGAACTCACGGACCGCGAGATCGTGACCCGGCCGAAGTCGGACGCTTAACCGACTGTGACACCCAGGCGCCCCAACAAGATTTTTTTTATAGGTAGGGAGATTGCTGGCATTCTGCAGGAGTGTCTCTTGATGAGTAGACAGACCTCATTCTAGCCTTCATGGCAACCGGAAGTTGAATCCTAGTTTCAGATCGCGAACACTGGCTTTCCTGAGCTGGTTATAAGTATACGAGCACGGCAGGCTATGAGAAATGCTGCTTCAGCTACTCAGGAGGATAACTTAATTGCATTTCACAACATAAGCCAGCACATTTGAAGTGTGGTCTTTTATGGTGACTATCTCTGGCAGGTAGTTTATTATTTATTAATCTAATGACTTAAAATTCCACGATAAAAGCTTTGGTACCCGAGATTGTCTAGCTTTGGCTGAATGATTACTAATGGGTTGTTAATAGCTGTTACACTGGTAACAGGTCTATTAAATTATGTAGATGAAAATTACAGCGATGACCTCAGGTGAGCCGCTCTTCTGGGAATGGAGATTCACTTGAGCAAGCAGAAGCAAAATCAGAGAGCTCGGACAGGTTCTTTTAAATATAATGTCTCCCTTGACAAAAATAGTCAGATGAAAAGGAGAGTTTATACGAGAGCCTGGACCTTGATGTTCTTTTTGGAATTTGTACCCCAGGAAGAAGTATAGCAATATTGTAGAGTAGTTAAGGCACGGGCACCAAGAGCAGAAGCTCTGACTCAAAATCATTATTTCTTCATTCCTAAGAGAGTGTACTATAACCTTAGGCAAGAATTTGACCTCTCCGAGACTTGCTGTCCTCACGTGAAAAATATAGTTATGATATATAACCCATGGTGTTGTTGAGAGAAGTAAATGAGGTCATAGGCTTGTGAGAGGAAAATATTAATAAGGAAGTACTCAGAGGTTGACACCCTGTTTCCTCTACCCAAAAGGATGCTTCAGTTGTAAATCCAACTTTTCAGTGTCTGACCATTCTCTAGAGTGCATCGCTGCCAGAGAAACCTTCTGTGATCCCGAATAAGCCATAAAGAATCCTAAGACTCCGAGTAGGACAGTGAGACGGGAAGAACTTAGCAGAGGAGCTGAATGAATAAGGAACGAAGTAGAGAGGTTGGAGGAGAGTAGCCAATGAAAGCCTGGAGAAGGAGGGAAGGCCAAGAGCTTGGAAAGTGAGAGAAGGAGACAGGACAAGTTTCCATTCGTGCTCTTTGAGAGATTGGAATGGGGAATTGGTCCCCTGACTTCATTTCATCGTGTTTCATTTTGTGCTGTTGAATTCTGAAGCTTTGCGCATGACCGTCTTAAGGAACCTGTCCAGAGGCCATAGGTTTCAAATGACCTTACATGTAAAATGATTACTATAGAATATGGCACTAGGAACTAGTGAATACATGAGAACGTTTATAATAATAACCACAGCAACAATGGTGGTTTTGACGAGAGTGCTGATTATCCGCATTATCTTCATTATTATGTCTGACGTGAAATTCCAACAAAAGCCTCCCTTGAACATGTATGTCCTATGGGCACCTCGTAAGAGACATCCATGACTGGAGCACTTAGGAGAAATGGTATTTTGTTGTCCCTGTCTTATCTGAAGTATATTTCCTTAGGAAAACACAGGAGGACCTTTCCAACTCTAATGGGATAGAAAATTAGCAGGGGTTGCTGGGTCTCCTTTCTTAAAATCAACTCTGGAGAAATCAGGAAAATACAAAGATGAGAAGATTTGGGGGAAGTGTAAGGCTATCATCATGCTCTGGGGTGTGTGTGTGTGTGTGTGTGTGTGTGTGTGTGTGTGAATGGGCTAGGCACCTGAGAAGTAGAGAAGCCAGCCATTTAAAGGACTATTTCTTGGCCTTTCCCCATAGATATTGCAATGGCCAGGCTGTTGGTGTTGAATGTTTAGTATGAAAGCAGCATAAGAGAACCTGTGGGATGAAGTGTTGATGAAAACAACTCTTGAATATTCATTATTTTAGCCCCCTCCCTCCAATTCCCACGGCTGGTGGTTTACAGCTATGAAAGATATCTCTTTATCATATCATTTTCCTCTAAAAACCTGAAGGTGATTTACCGACTGGCAGCATTTCCTGTGGGAATGAGATTACAGAGGGACATCCAGAGCCATTCCGTGGTATCTCAGTGGGGTTACATGCCAAGGCCAGACCTTTGAGCCATCATATGATACATCATCATGGGGCTCGTACCCCAGGGTAACTTGACAAGACACCTGAGAGTTCCGAACCACTTAACAAAAAAAGGGAATAGTCAAACAGATGGCTGTTTTAAGTAAGTATGATAAATATACTCAAAAAGGGAGAAATATTGGCAATAGGAAGTCAGGAAGAGAAGTCTCGTTTTTTTAAGTTTATTTAATTATTTTGAGAGAGAGAGAGAGAGAGAGAGAGAATATGGGAGGGGCAGAAAAAGAGAGAGAGATAGAATCCCAAGAAGGCTCTGTACTATCGGCACAGAGTCCAATGCAGGGTTTGAATTCACGAACACTGAGATCATGACCTGAGTCAAAACCAAGAGTGGGAGGTTCAACTGACTGAGCCAACCAGGCTCCCCAGCAAGAGAAGTTTACAATTTTAAACAAGTAGAAATATTTTGTATCAAATACATAGCAGACAAAATAAAATATTCAGTGAATGGCGTAAGTATCAGAATGGACACGGATGAAACTTTGGTTATAAAAGTGAAAGATAAGATGGAAGAATTTTCTAGAGGATAGCAGGCTATGATAAAGGGAAAGTAGGGTGAGTTAAAGTGGGAAGTGCTAAAAACTAGATAATAACGTTCCAGGGGGAGTCAAAGAATGGAGGGAAGGACATATTTGATAGAGATAAATTTCCCATCATTACGTCAAGATAAAAACACCTAAGATTGAAGGGGCTCATAGAATGCCAAACAGGGCTGATCGGGAGAAACGCATTCTTCATCCTAATGAAGTGGAATCCCAGGACATAAAAGACACAAAGAAGGCTCAAAAGCTTTCAGAGAGAAAGCAGACCATGCACAAAGAAACAAAAGTCAGGTTGGCATCCTATTTTTTAACGAAGTCTTTTGTACTCTTGCCATCCTTCCTGCCACTGGTGACTGGTCACTCATCCCAGCACAAGGGGGACTGTGCACCGTCACTCACTCCTGAGTCTGCACTATTTTCGATGCCTCACAGCCAAAAAAACATGGCGGAGCGCACTGTTTCTTCTGAGGTTAAGTCAAAGCAAGTTTGGCAGCTTCCGCTTTGATCTCTTGCATGGCCCGTGCTCCAGATCTTTCTTCTCCAAAGCCAGTCCTCATTCTGGTAGAAGTTCAAGCCCCATGTAGGAGTTCTCCCAGACGAGCCCAGACTTTCGGCAATCCCCAAGGCCGCCGCTTACGAGTGAAGAAGGATCTTGCAAGTGGGTCCTCCCCGCCCCCCGCCCCAGAACTTTCAGTGCCCAGCTGTGGAAGTCATCCCTAGGTGAGGCTCTGGACATTTAGAGGAAAAAAGAGCCATCTTCACTCTATTCTTCTCAAATTCTAGACCCACAGGATCTATGAGTATAAAATTTTGAATGTTTTTTTTTTTTTTTTGCCATTGTATTTTAGATGTATTTGTTACACGGCGTTAGATAACTGCAACCCTTAGGGTGTTCTTTCTCTAACAGGCACATTGTAACAGATGTAAAGAAACTTAAGTAGGCCTATTCTGTCTCGTCCATGTATTCATTCGCTCATTCATTCGTTCGTGTCCCCAATATTTATTAATCATCTACATTTGTCAAGGACTGCCCAAAGTGCTGAGGATACAAGAGTGTGCAACCTGGACGCAATCCCTGAACTCACAAAAAAGTTTAGTTTTTTCTGAAATTATTTTTTTCCTTTTCTGCATTCTTGGGGACCATAGAGTTTGAGTTAAAGCTGGAGTTTCACACACACACACACACACACACACACACACACACTATACATATCTCACCTTTTAAACATGTGCATTGTGCACAGTGAGTTAAATGCTTTCTTTGAATAATGAAGTTCTGGAACAGGAGTAATGACACCAATAATACTTCTAATGGAGTTTGTTTTTTTTTTTTTTCCCCTCGCAACAGCATATTCAAGCTCAACCATGAAGAACCCTAGAAGCAAATTCAGTAAAATTCCTGAGATTCAAAACCTTGTGGAGCTGACATTACCCTTTGTGCTTGGGGAGTCCAAGCCTCTCATTTTGCAGCTGGAGCAAGTGAGCCCCAGCAGGCAGTGGAACCGGATGGGTCAGGCTGTCAGTGGCACTGCAGAGCAAGCTGAACTCCGCGAGGTCGGCTGAGGTCTTGTGTAACCCAGAGGGATTCTGGCATGAATTTCAAATCCTCTTCTCGGTTCTGGCACCATTTCTGGGATCCATATGTCCGTGCATACATAGAAGCTGAGACAGAGGAACGCGTGAGAATTGCCAAGGTCTTAGAATCCTGAAAACAGTTGCTATATCCCGTTGCCATGACAACCCGCTCAGGAAAGTACCTAGGTGCCAGACTTAGATTTCTTTCTTTCTTTTTTTCTTTTTGGGTCCCAGGGGAGTACCAGAGCGAGTTGATAACTCTTTTATTGCTACCTGGAGAGAAGCCTTTCCCACCCGGTATGCCATCCAATGGCAGATCGATACCCCAGGGATGGTTACCCAGGCGGCCGTGGCTGGATTTATTTCCTTCAGAGACAAAGGTCTCTGATGATTGTTGTGTTATGAAAAATAAGGAGCTTGTAGAAGCTAACATGTCTATGAAAACTTGCGATTTCTTTAGCCCCAGCTTCCTCCGCATTTCTGAGGCTCCCTGCTTTATCCCTCCCCCCCCCCACCTCCTTGTTTTCCACCAGTGCATCTGCTCCTTCCTGCAGAGGAAACATTTGTACTGTTCAAATGGTTGGACTATGAGTCACAAAGTAAGCTTGAGGGACTTTTCTGAATGATGCCGAGCAAGGCCTTAATTAAAAGGGAGGAAGAAGTTCTGGTGAGTGGGAGCAAGGGTTGGGGTGTTAGAGCCGTGAGACGTGCCAGCCTCCCCCCCTGGGTGCCGAGCTCTCCTTCTGGCAGGACAGTACCATCCACTTTTAGGAGGCACACGATATCCGTGGCCTGGGAATTCTCAGAAGTACATTATGATGCTACCAGAACCATGCACCTGGATTTTGGAAGGGGATAACGATTGCCAGCCAGCCCTCCCCTTGTGCTTCCGATGCGTCGGACGCTATTTTGGGCGCTTTTCTAGTTTAATCCATTACGTCTTAACACTAACTCAATGAGGTAGGTACCAGGGAGGTCACGGTCCAGTACGGCAACCGTGCAGTTTGGCTGGTTTCACTTCCTCTCAAGATGAGATCGTTGTGACGTGACACGTAAGCGGCTCGTGTGAGCGCACACGCCCGTGGACGCTCGTGATTCAAATTCAGGCAAAGGGCGCCCTCGCCCTCCACGCCATGTCACTGAGATGTAACGGTCCAACCAGTTGGTGTTAGATGGAAATCAGACCCCTTCATCCCCACTTGTTCAACGGACCACCACTTTCACATTCTTCTGCCCTGCTCCCAAACTCCTTTGGCTACCATATCCTTTCCCCCATATTCTACACTGTGCCTCAGTTAAGGTACTAATTCTTTCTCAACTGGCCAGTCCAACATCTACATGTCCTACGCCCCTGCCTCTCATGCTGGTTTTGTTCAACCCATTCCCCACACTGCAGCCAAGGAGATTCTTTGGAAACCCATCTCACATCTTTTCCACCTCTGTTTAGAGACCCTGCAATGCTTCCCCATCCTTCCCCGGATCTCCAACCTTTGGCAGACTATCTTTGCATCTTATGCGTGCTTTTGCCGCTATTAGGTTTTTCTCCATTATAATGGCCTATTTGTTCTGAGCGAACTGTGACTTAATCCAAGGCAGGATTTTGGTTCTTTACCCTCATCGCTCCACCTCCTCAAACACTTGCTTACATCCAATAAACATGCAAGAGGGCAAGGAAAGTTAAATTAATGGCTATGGAATTTAAATGGCTAATTAGGCCCCGGTCTCCGTGTTAGGAAGCTGCCACGATACATCCCTGGTTGTATTTTAAGCCTAGTTATGACATTAACATTATAAAGCATATATTCATCTCACGGAACAATTGAAGAACATGCATCTGACAGTCACAATTAGTATACTACTCTGGAGACAGCATTTTCTCAATCATAAGACAAGTGGCTTTCAGTCTCAATCCAGGAATCATTGGCAGGCACGTGTTTCTGGTTTTTTTTTGTAAATTAATATCTGCCTTTCTCCAAGGGCCCCAAACCAGGCTCTTCTACTCGGCGAACGCTGCTTTAGTTGCTTTTCATGCACCTGATCCATTCATGTCATGTGTCACAATACGCCTCGTTAGAGAACATTATTTCATGGTCTCAGTCATCACCAGCCGCATTTTGGGGCGCACCATTTGAGAGCCGAGTCTGAAGCTACACCAAGATGGTTCCATGAGGAACAAACGGGAGATGCTCTCAGTTTCCCAAGGAGAATTTCCTCATTTCACTTGGTGCACCTTCTTCAATCCAGCCATCTATCTGCCATCTTGGTTCTTCCTTCCTCTCCCTCAATCACCACATTCAGCGGTAGTTCAATAGGTTCATTGGTTACCGAACTCCACCTCTCCTCATCTTCACCGCGACCACTTCTGCCGTGGCCTGGCTGTCCCTTAGTGGGAACTGCAGTTTCCTCTTTGCTCAGGTCCCCCCTCCTGTTTTCTCCATTCGCAATACCCTCAGAGCGTTCTCCCTAAAGAGCAAAGCCCGCTATGTCATTTCCTCATTTAAAGCCCTTTTCGCACTTGCCGCGATCCAAGTTCTGGAGCCTGGCATTTAAGACCTCCTCTTGGTTGACTAACAATTAGACAGTATTTACTGGATGTCAGGAACTAAAAAAAGTAAAGCACTTTAGACGTGTTAACTCGTTCATCCCCGCAACACTTCTATGCGGGAAATGCTATTTGATCACTGCCTAGCGCTCAAGTTTCAAAACTTTCCATTCCCACTACGTGCTGTGCATGGGTGGTGCGATGTGATGTGGTTCGTGAGATTTTGTTCAGATTTCTTCCTCTTCCATTTGCTTGCCATCTTATCTTCTTAACAGGTTACTCATCCTTCAAAACTCATTCCAGGCATATTATTTGCTCCCTGAGAGTCTGTTTTTCCCTCTTTCCCAAAGGCAAGCAAGAGGTGATGTCTATGCTTCACGAACACCTTACATTAAATCTGAACATGATAGGCACTGTGCTGAATTGTCCTTGTCTCTTTATGGACATATAACTATCTGAGCCTCTACCAACAGGGGCTATGTTTTATCCTGTATCTGTCTTCGCACCCCACCTATTCCCATCGGAGGTCCGATGAATACTTTGAATAGAATGGGTACTTTCCTTCATATTCATGAAAAAGAGTATTTACCCCTAGTGTCAGAAGCATGTTGGCAGGGGTAGGAAAAAGGAGGAGTTAGGGATTAAAGTAGAAGGACCAGGTCTGAATCATGTAAAAGTTTTGAAAGGACAGGGAAGCAGAGAAAGGAGAGAGGAAGAAAGATTATTCCAGTGGTTAGTTTTCTGTGGCATATTTGGAAGATGTTATTAGGGCCTGAAAATAGGATGGGCTTTACTAATGTCTAGAGAAAATGATTGGGAGAATGGCAGTACTCTGAACGAAGTGCAATAAAGTATCTTAAATATTAGCCATCAGAGAATTAGTGATTACAAGCAATGGAGAGCTACTTATGTTCTTGAGCAGGGCAGGGTGTTAACTAAGACGGAAATTAAGAATGGTGATCTAAGCAGCTTTTAGGCAGATTGGACATCAGATGGTATAGGAACAAGGAGAACAAATAAGGTATCGATGGCAAACTGTAAAACTTAACCATGGTATATTTAAATGATAGAGACCTCTACTGCAGTGAAAAAAGAATGAATGAGAACTACACCTGTCACCCCAGACGAGTCTCTGAAGCACGATGCTGAGAATGAACACATCATGACAACATCTATATGAAATACACGCTACGGAAAAAATGTTAGTTTTTAACATTAACCGTTAGAAATGGTTAATGTTTAAGGACACCAATATGAACAAGAGTTTATACTTATTTGGGAAGGTACCCATGGGAAAGATAACAAGCAAATTCAGTAGGTCAGTTGCTCTTTGCGGGTAAAGAATGGCTGTGAATGCCGAAGAGTACACGAGGGGCTCCAATGCTCCTCAAGTTTTAGTTCTTATTCTGGGTGGTGGGTAGATAGATAGCGGATATTTATTCTCATACTTTATATGGCAGAAGTGTTTTCCAATACTTCCAATACCAGTATTAGTATTATTAGACTAATAAATAATCAGAAAACATTGGGAGCCTATCTGCATCATTTTAATATACTTCCTTGCACATGCCACGGCAGGTAGAAAAGAGAAAGAAAAGACCCAAGGAATTACTGTAAGGAAAAAAAAATAATAAAAAGGGTGATGGTCTTTGATGAAATGTTCCAAGGCAACCGAAGCAAGGAGGAGGGAAACAGCAGAATCACTTAGGCAAGTGACATCTTGGTGAGAGAGTTTCACTTTCCTAACAGAGCTATGATGGTGAGAGATAAAGAGATTCGAGAAGTAGCAAGGAATATAGAACTGTTGAAAGAATGAGAAGTGACAAAAAAACAACAATAAAAAAAAACCAAAAAACAAAACAAAACAAAAAAAACACCTCCGGGGAAGGTGGATATAATCTGAGGTCTGGTGATAAGCTACAGACACTAGGAGCAAGTTCAGCAAGGGACAGAGCCTTGAAGAAGAAACTTAAGGGCTCGGAACAATGCAGAGTTCGTGAGCCCGGGGAGCAGGGGAGCCAGCAAAGGAAAAATGTGTTTATTTCCTGGCAAGGGCTCCAGAGACGAGTCAGCTCTTTATTGAGTTCGAACATAAGGAGAAGTACCCAAGAATGTAAGCCTTTCATCACATCATCACATTTGTTTCATCTGTCACTTTATTTACTTTCTCTTGGGAGTTGAAATGGAGAGAGATCTGAGCGAATTTGAAATTTGTTATTTTGTAATGTTAAGTCCAAAGCTTCTAAATAGTTTTTGAAAAATCATCAGGTCTGTTGGAGATTTTTTTAGAACACTTAAAAAAAATGTGCCTGTCTCTTAAGTTTTAAGTCACTCTTCCCTCTTCTACACATTGGCACCTGCATTTGACTTTCAGTAAGCAAAAGAAAATTAGGACTGTCACGAACATTTGTTGGGAGAGGTCTATAAGAGAAGACCCAACGCCAAACCTTGTGTATTGATGACCTCATCTAAACCTCACAGCTTTATAAACACATACTTACCTAATCAGCAACTATTTGTTGAGCATCTATTATGTGTAGACCCAGCTCTGAGCGCTGAACATACCACAGTGAACACCGGTAGATACAAATTCCTGCCCGCGTGGAACTTCTATTCTTGTGGGCGGAAAGAGGTCACAAACACAGTAAGTTGGTATAATGTCACATACAGTTATTATGTACTGACACAAGTAATGAGAGAAAGGCCGTGGTGTTCACCTTCAAGTAAGACGGTCAGAGAAGGCCTCACCAAGAAGACAGTCCCGTTAGAGCCTGGGTAGACAGAGTCAACAGTAAGGGTGATGTGGGAAGCAAACTTAGAGCTCGGAGAATGGCAAGAACAAAGATCTCACAATCCACTACTTGGCAGCTGTCTGTCTGGAGTGCGGCCTGTACTGTCAGGGTGAGGGGAGCAGTTAGAAATAGGGTTGGAGAGAAAGGAAAATGAAGGAAGGGAAAGCGAGCGGACGGGAGGTGAGAAGGGTCCCGGGAGACACTTGGAGGCCCTCTGAGTGCGGTAGGGAGGCCTTGGCAGCTTCTGAGGGGATGATTGAGCTGATGTGAGTTCTGTTTCAGCAGAACCAGTACAGCAAAGACAGAAGGAGTGGTGCCCAGGGAGGGAGCCGGGATGAGTTGTTGGGGACTCAGACCAGGGCAGGAACGGTGGAAGTTGGAGGAAGTGACAGGTTTCTGGAAGAACATTTTTTGGTTGTGATGTGACTGTGAAATTGCTGGCTGATGTCCGTGTGGTTTTAGGGCCAGCATACTTGCAAGGTCTATGCGAGGGGAACTTTTATCCCTCTTTTTCCTCCTGTCTGTTTTTTTAACACTTGGGAAACCATCACTGTTCCATTTGCTATGGCTATGCTCAATGCAATGGCCTCCGTTTGTTGCATATAGATCGGTGCTTATGAAATTCTTTTCTAAGCTTTTGTTGCTCGTTAGACGACAGCAATAAAATGAATCCCGTTGACTCGATTACGTTGCCATTTTCATGATGTCAAATCAATGTCTCGCTTTCTTAAAAACTTAAACACAGAGTCTCATTCCGTAGAACTATCCTCCGATTGTGAGTTAGTATTGCGGAAAGAAGTGTATCTATGTTATCGGTAATTTAATACAGATGTAGGCCTGGGGTGACTTTGGGAAGATTGACATTAAAACACACCCTACTAATGCCAGTCAGGTTTGCTTACCAACAGCTAAATGCTATTACCATAAATACTTGCTTGGCTCAAAATAATCGTAAATATCAATCAGAGGCAATCACTAAAGTAATGCAGTAACCCCGGGGTAATACACCAGCCAGCCAGATGATCCAGGAAATACTTTTATATCTTTCTAAATTACTTTCCACGGGAATTACAAAAATAAACAATAATAATTTTCCTAGGCAATACTTAACATCTTACTGACTCTTACAATAACAAAACCACAATGCAGTACCGTTTTTTACCTCTCAGAAAGCGATCGATACATTAGTCACAAACTACCGCGCCAAGAATACGTAACAAATTACTTCCAGACTCAGTAGCCTCAAATGGCATTCGCTCAAATCCATGGATCTCAGCGGCTGCAGGTCTGCTCCTGCTGGCAGAGCTTGGGACGGAAGTTCTACGTCAGGGTGCAGGCTTGTAAATACGCTGGGAGACGCTGCTCAGTGTGTTTATCCGCCTTGAACCGGTGAGCTGGCCAGGGCACCTTCTTCTCCCAGGGATGGCAAGCGTGTGGGGGAGCATGACCAATGGGAAGCATTCATTTCAAGCAGGAGTGTGCTGCAGCTGGTTGCATTTACAGTAAAACCTTGGATGGCCAGTAACTTGTTCGGCGAGGGTTCCACAAGACGAGCAAATGTTTCTACTAAACCTGAGCTCGATAAACAAGCCACGTCTTAAAATAGAAGTGGTATCTGACACCGAATGTCACATGACCACAACTGGACCCATGGGTCTTGAAATTTGCTTTGGTATACACGTGCTTTGGACTGCAAGCGTGTTTCCGGAACGAATCATGCTCGCAAACCGAGGTTTGACTGTATTGACAAGAGTCGATTGTTACATTTTTAGCCTTTTGTGAGCTGGTTGCTAAAAACGGTCATTATTAAATTTTAAATGATACAAAGATACAGTTAAATACATTAAAACAGAAACAAAGACAATTGTTCAGAGCTCACCACTTTCTAATTACTTTTCTACATTCTCTTATTATCTAGGACCTCAAGGTCATTTAGATCTATTATATCTGTATGATAGCACAGGGGCCAAGGGCAGGCTGCCTCGCAATGTGCCACACTGGCAT
Source organism: Lynx rufus (assembly GCF_022079265.1). NCBI lineage: Eukaryota > Metazoa > Chordata > Mammalia > Carnivora > Felidae > Lynx > Lynx rufus. The sequence goes on along the minus strand of NW_025814867.1, from coordinate 3,867,239 downwards.
ATTGATAATTTTAAATAAAAGTGATTTAAGAGACTGCCTGTGTAAGAACACTCAGACCCTCCTTTGTCCCCCTGATAGAAGGAAATAAATCTCCCACCTGAAAGGTGCCCTCCCTGTACCAGGAGGTGAAGAGAAATTCTTATCACCAGAAATAGGAAACTTAGAGCCCAGAAGGCTGTATAAACAATCCTTGTTCTTTCTACTAATTTACTCCCCCCACCCGAATTCTGTTTAGAATTCCTTACTAATTGAAGCTCCCAAAGTTAGGTTTTCTATATCCTGTCAATTCCTCAGATTCATTCTGCATTTGTCTAAAAAGTATACAAACTGACTGTCTTGGTCTTTTTTTTTTTTTTTTTTTTTTAAGTAGGCTTCACTCCCCGTGCAGTTCAATGCGGGGCTTGAACTCACAACTCTGAGATCAAGACCTGAACTGAGGTGAAGAGTTGAACGCTTAGCAGATTGAGCCCCCAAAGCCCCCTGCCTTGGTCACTTCTCTAGGTCTCAATTTCATTATTGGGATTCCCAGCACATGTAATAAAACTTTAGGGTTTTCTCCTGTTAATCTATCTCACGTCAATGTAATTCTAGTCCAGCTGGAGGAGCTTGAAGGGTAGAGGAAGGTTGTCTCCTTCCCTTCAGTAGACATCCTATGAAATAATATTGTCAATGCATATTTCTGCCCAGCTTCGCATTCACCGGTATCTCACGGGTAGCTCGAAACTGGCTGTGGTGGGAGTATTTGTACCATGAAAATCATTAACTGCCACAAATCAGAAACTCTTTCCTTCCGTTGTTTAACAATTGGTTCCACACCTAAGCTGTTTAATAAGTGGAGAGGCAGCTGTTAAACATTTTCAAGCACGGCATTCATTTAGAACTTTTGCTTGTGTCAATCTGCAAAACTCCTATTGGCCGAAATCAAGCCGCGGGGAAATGAGCTCTATGTTTAGTGACAGTGAGCACAGAATGACGTGACTAAGGTGCATCCGGACCGGAGGATGACTTATTGAAGGTAATAATTCAAACGCTACCACAGCTGGGCAATGGTACAATAGGCAAGGAAGCAGGCAAGGCAGTGTGCCCACGTATGGGTGAATGTGTGAGTGCATGTAACTTTGACTTTCCTCATTATTTCTAACATTTCCCAGAGGAAAATAAATATTGAAAAGCGATCATTTGAATTACAAAATAGATTTTTATCGATTTGTATTTGTAAAATGCTCCATCCTTATATTTAGGTACACACGATCTGAATTAGCTGGCAAGGGTTGCCCGCTTATGATTCCTAAATGCTAACAAGCACACTTCCTGGGAAAATTGTATTCCATTCTAAATCAATCAGAGTCCACCCCAACCATCATTCTTTCGAGATCCTGCAATCTGACATGGCCTATGAGAAAAAGCCTCCAAGCCTAACTCTAAGAATGTTAATAGTCTTGCTTTCCTTACACGCTGATTTGTCTGTTAATTGGAAATCGCATTCCCAGCTGCACTGAGAATGTTTTCTGAACAAAGGGAGGAGGACATCTTAAAGATTGCATTGGAAGTCAAGGCAAACCATAATTTACATTTCAGAATAAGAATGCTCCCGGGGAGCCTTCTTCCCCTGCTGCCTAGAACTTTGATTGGCATTTCAATAGGACTCCACCAAATTGGAGGTTGGTCCCAGGAAACCCATCCTCCTGGTTACCAAGGACTGTAATTCCAGGCGTCTGATCTGAGAAAATACTGTCTATGAGAACAGGACATTTAAAAAGTCAAGGCCAACTGTGAAAGCCAATGAGAAACAAGCCAAGGAGGGCAGCAAGGACACGAGGACTGAGGATTTGTAGATGCTTCATTATGGAGATGAGCTGTATTTCTAATTCCAGTTCGTCCTGCTTGTGTGGTTGCCAATGAAATGGCAGAAAGCAAACATATTTCATATATTTCCCACCCCCCACCCCAAACCCATCTCCTCCAGAGAGAATTATCTACTGCAGTCTCTTTTTAGATTTAAAGCGTTACAAAAATTGTAGCTTTGAGGATATGAAGTTGCTAGAATGTCTTGGGTAAAAATTTGATTTTGGATGTTAAAATTTAAAATCTGGTCTCTTCAGCTTTGAAACGTCATTATAAAAAGAAAGAAATTGAGGTCCCTCAGGGTTATTCTCAACTTCTCCTTCCATAAATAGTCACCAAGTTCTTAATCACCCCTGCAGTTCTCCAGAGCTTGGTGCCATTCACGCTTTACCTGCTGCACTAGCTGTGACCTCTCCATGTGACCTGAATTCCATCAGGGACAGAGCTCCCCTCCCTGTCTCCCTCCCTTACTCATCCCCCCCCTCTTTTTTTTCCCCCTTCCTTCTTTCCTTTTCTTTGGTCTTTAATCATTTTGATGAATGATAAGGTAATATGTGGTTTTATACATAAGAATAAAAATAGGAACATACAAGAATATACCTGCTGATGTGGAGAAGTCTAGTTTGCAGGATGAAAAAAAGAAATCTAACAGTGTTTTCCCAAAAGGTTACCAATAGTATATGAACACGCTAATTTATTAAAGGGTCTATTTGACCCCAACTGATTTAAAGTATGAAAAATATTGTAAAGATCATTTCCAGTTAGTTATTCACAGGTTTTTCTCCATTGGGTCTGGCCCTGACATATCTACTCTCATGTTAATATTATGTGGACTAATTATTACAGGTTTCGAGTATTTTTTTTGCGTATTTACAAAGATCCCCTGATAATTTCCTAAACATTTTCTTGACTTGTCCTTCGCTTTTTTTTCTTTTTCTTTCTTTTTTTTTTTTTTTCTGGTGGGACCAGATACATTTTAAAATCTCCTGGCCAAGAGTCTTTAAAAATTCTTTTGAGATTTCAATCACGATGAATTTGGCAGTGATTGACGTCTTTATAATTTCGCATTTTCCCATTCCATAATGCGTATGTCACATTTCATTTCAATCTTATTTTGTGCCTATTTAAGGCTTCATTGTTGTTTTCTCTTTGTGGCCTTCATCAAAGTTTGGAGTTTGCCTCTTACTCTTAGGGTACATTCTCGCTTTCCAAACGAGGAGTTTTGGAAACCGCCAACTGTATTCTTACCATCAATTGGGATGACATGTTGCCTCTCTTCCGACAGACACTTCCCTTTGCCATTGTGGGGAATTACATTAGGCATGAGGTGCTGCCCAGAAGGTTTGCTAAAATTATTAGGAAAGAGAAATTCTCTCTTACCTGCAGCTGCTAAACTAAGAGCATGCAGAATTGGACAGGCTTTTTTTCTGCTGTTTTTGCCAACAAGTACAAAATCAACTTTTGAAGGAGGCCGCACATGATGAACCAGAACCCAAAGGTGAAGAGACAGCTGTGAAGACATTACTTGAAGTGATCGGAATCATTCATGCCTCATCCACCTCTACCCAATGGACACTTGAGTCCGGTGAATCAAAATCTCCCTCATCTTTTTTTTGGTTTTATCAATGAACGTTCTATCACTTAAGACACGTGCATGCTGCATTTCATGTTCTATTTCTTGATCTTGTAAAATTATTATTGTTATAAAGGTAAATCCCATTTTACAGGAGGATAGAAACCAATACCCAGTTTCCCCCCCTCATGAAACCTGATGCAGTTTGCCTGTTATTTTTTCCCTCATTACTTCTGGCTACATTTTGTGTTACCAGGGACAGCAATTTAAACGTTCAGCAAGCTCTACTTTTGGGAGCTCTGCTCTTTGTCTCTGTGTGTTCGTTTTTGCATCATGGTCAGGAGAATGACATCTATGATTTCTGCTTTTTGTAACTTGTGAAGTTTTGCTTTGCAGCTTACTGTCACATCCTACCATACCCCATGTACTTGACTTAGTAAGCATATTGGTAGGAATTAGCATTCTGGATTCACTAGACTCAAAGATTCTTTCCTTCCTTCATCCTTCTTTTAGTCCTACTGCATCTATGTAACAAGACTTGTTGGTTTTTTTTTTAAATTTTTTTTCCAACGTTTATTTATTTTTTGGACAGAGAGAGACACAGCATGAACGGGGGAGGGGCAGAGAGAGAGGGAGACACAGAATCGGAAACAGGCTCCAGGCTCTGAGCCATCAGCCCAGAGCCTGACGCGGGGCTCGAACTCACGGACCGCGAGATCGTGACCTGGCTGAAGTCGGACACTTAACCGACTGCGCCACCCAGGCACCCCAAGACTTGTTGGTTTTAATGTTCAAGTTTTTTCTACCTTTACGCTTTCTTTTGTGATCTGCCAACTTTTGAGAGAGGGAATGGACTTGCCCTGTTAATATCCAAGTTTTTGCCTTATTAATGTAAACGATATGTTTCTGGGAACCTAAATATTGAAGAAGAACTATTTCTTTTCAGAACTACTTGCCTCACGTCAATTTTGGCTAATATTAATGCTGCTTCACGTTTTTTAAAAAAATGTTATTAAAAAATGTTTATTTCTTGAGAGAGAGAGAGAGTGGGGAATGGGCAGAGAGAGAGGGAGAGAGACAAAGAAAATCTCAAGCAGGCCCTGCACTGTCAGTGCCCCACTCCAGGCTTGATCCCAGGAACTATGAGATCATGATCTGAGCTGAGATCAAGAGTCAGACGCTTAACCGACTGAGCCACCCAGCCCCCCCTCCCCGATACCATTTTACTTTTTTGTTTAGCATTTCTTCGTTATAACCCATGTGTGTGTGTGTGTGTGTGTGTGTGTGTGTGTGTGTCTGTGTGTGTATTAGGTCATGACATCACTGATGAGTAAAATATCCACTTAACGTGCAAGATAGACCAATGAGGTTTAATATAACAGTATGAAAACTTTCATTGATATGGTTTCAGGTTCTACATTCTAAATAACATTTACAAAATGAGCACTTGTGAAGAGTAGGTGTAGTTTCAAAGGAGAGTATCCATATTTATCTGAGAAGGCTCTGAAAATCACCCTCCCCTTCTCCAACTGCATATATGTGTGAGGCCAGTTTTTTTTTTTTTCCCACTTACTTCAACTAAAACAAAAGGGCACAAAACATTTCAGGCAGAGGCAGTAGGAGAAACCAGTTGTCTTCCAAGAAGTCAGAAACTAGAGACATTTGCAAAAGGTAAAAACTATGCTTTCTTCTCACTGAATTCGTTGTGGCTTGGGGAAAGACAGTCATTTTTAATGGGTCGTTTCTGTGAAAGTGTAATGGATTTATTGATGCTATTTTGAGTTAGTCAATAAATATTTTCAAAACGTTTTAGTTCTAATTTTGAAGCCATTACATCGTGATAGCCGTAGCCCACGTGAACAAGAGACGTGGAGGCCATTCGGTGGGTTATTGACAAGTTGGTCACGTCCTATTCCCAGTTTCTGTCATCTCTCGACTGGAAGTACCAGCGCGGCTACTGTCTCCGTTTGTTGCCATTTTTCACAGAAGTTCCCTTCTCAGTTTGTTTTGGGACATTGTTTCTCCAGTCATTGGGTCCCATCAGAGTTTCGTCACTGAGAGTCTTCAGAAAGTTTGCTATGCTGTAAGGGATACAGGATAGGGAGACCGGGGATGCTCCTAGTCCTCTATTTGATCCTAAGCCGCCATTTCAAAGTACGGAAGCAGAAACTACATTAGTGACTCTGGTAAAGATAACGATGAAGGGGATGCTCTCCTTTGGTTGAGTGTTGCTCTCATCAGAGTCGGTATTCAGCTAATATGCGCCAGGATGTCCACACTAGCTGTATCTGGTTAGCATCCATTTCCATTGATTCCTGCCTCTGCTATGCTTGCTACTTGATAGTATGAATATCATATTTAGCTGTGACGCTCGCAAGGTATGAAAAGAACAACCTGGCGGTCTGGAAACACCGATGAAGGAAATAACATTCTGGAAGCCCTTCTTTTCACGATTTTTTTTTTTCAGTTGGTAAAGTTGCCAACATCTTGTTTCTCTGCTTCTTTGTTACAGGAATCTATCAAGAGATCCAAAGAGGATACGCCTGTACACTTGATAGAAAGCAAGACGTAAGGTAGTAAGGTAGACATCCTCACCCGAACATGTCTTTTTCTTAACCTGTTGCCGAGCCTTAATTTCCATCCAGTAGAACCACAAAACGTGGACGCGTGATTTGCCTACTTATCTATTCTGACATGGCCTAATGCCAATATGGTCCCAAACTTTCAGCAAGCCATTCCCACATAAACCTGCCGGGGTGAGATGCAAATATCAGAAAGGATTAAATACCTTAACCAGGAGGTCACTCTCTTGTGTTAGGCTTCCTCTTGGATTTTATTCTTAAGATCATAGGAGTGCTATTTTTTTTTTTTTTTAAAGATGGTCAAGGTCTGCTGACCATCCTCTCACACATCTGCAGCAGATTGCCTGGAGCTAACTCTGAGAAAAGCTCCAAGGAGCCAGACATAAAAAGAATACAAAAATAAACGGGGATTCACACGTTGGTATGGTGGGATCTTAGGCAACGAAAGAGAAAACCCCGGAAATAGCATTTTGTCCGGAAGAAAGAGAGCTTGAGATCTCTGGGACGCTGGAGGGGGTTTAAAGGATCTTCAAATTGCAGGCTTGGAGATTTCCTCAAAATGCCTCCCGCACAGCTGTCCCCTTAATGTACCTTTCAGAGGCTCAGCTGTGGTCTGTAATGGTTTTAAAAGGTTACACTCCCATGTAAGGATTTTACCCCTTTTTTCTGTAAGCAACTGTTACCGAAAGTATCACAAAATAGGCCTTTGAAGTGGGGAAAACTCAAACACCGAAGACATACAAAGAAAGATTTCAAATTTGGAAGATGAATACCTACTCTAGGATGCATTTGGGGCCGGGGTGGGGTGGGGAAAGCAGTGTCCAGTAAATTCTGATGGCAGTTTAAGGGCTCTTGGGGCCGGGCCCTGAAAATGGGACACTTGCAGATAAGACATCACCAACGGTAGTTAGGGCTAATTTCGGAGCCCTGATAACTGCTTGCAATTGCATAAACTGGTCTCTGCAAGCAGGGGCTCTCAGCGCGTCCCTGGGCTAACAGCAAAAGCATCGCCTGGGAACCTACTGGAAATGTTCATCCCGCGGACCTACCCCAGTTCTACGGAGTCAGACAGTCTGCAGGTAGGTCCCACAGTCAATTGTAGCAAACTTCCCCTTGGGATTCCAAGCCAGGCTACGCTTTAGGAAGTACTGTCATGGAATGTGTCCCCAGGAAGAATGGCATCAAAGGTCACAGCTGTCCTACTCTCCCCTCAGACGTTTCTAGCTCTTCTTTACCTATTTCTTTATAATTAAATAACGTGTAGCTACAACCGCAAAGGCCGGGCAGAAATTTCCAAAGCAGCGTGGGCAAAGCTTGCCATTTGACAAATAACCTGAACCTTTGATCTCCTTACAGGACACATGTATGGGCTCCTTAGAATTTCCCTGGTGCTGCTCCTCTAGCTTTTTTTTTTTTTTTAAGTTTATTTATTTATTGAGAGAGAGAGGGAATCCCGAGCAGTTTCGTGGTGTCAGTGCAGAGCCTGATGCGGGCTCGAACCCACTAACCACGGGATCGTGACCTGAGCCGAAAATCAAGAGTCTGACGCTTAATCCACTGAGCCACCCAGGCGCGCCTCCTCTAGCTTTTCAGACCTGCTTCTGGCTTCATCCTCACTGGGCGGCCACGTCGAATTCCTTTGTTCCACTGATTTTCTCAGCTCCCTTGGTGTTTTGTTCTCAACTCTGCATACTTCCTCCATTTGCTGTCCCTCCTTCCACAGGCCCTCACGATGGAAACAAGCCAAGGAGCCCAGAAGCAGGGCCACGTCCAGGAAGCCAACATTGCCCAGGAAAGGTAATTAACCCCTTCCTGTCTGCTTCCAATCCATTCTTATTTAAATTCAGGATCTGGGGGCGCCTGGGTGGCGCAGTCGGTTAAGCGTCCGACTTCAGCCAGGTCACGATCTCGCGGTCCGTGAGTTCGAGCCCCGCGTTGGGCTCTGGGCTGATGGCTAGGAGCCTGGAGCCTGTTTCCGATTCTGTGTCTCCCTCTCTCTCTGCCCCTCCCCCGTTCATGCTCTGTCTCTCTCTGTCCCAAAAATAAATTAAAAAAAAAAAGTTGAAGTAAATTCAGGATCTGCTTTCTGATGTATCTAATGCAATTGCCATTTCAGGAACGAAGAAACCCAGCGGGACAGAAGCTCAAAATCGCTCCCAAGTGAAGATTCCCAAGTGCTTCATCTGGGAGCCAGACCCGTTTTGACCCGCCTGCAAACTCCTCGTTGCCTCCTCCTGGAGGCGTCACCCCGTGTGTGTTAGCCTCTCGTGTTGTCCGTAATGTCCATCCTGTGCTTGTGGTTTGTGGGGACACCTGTTTGGGGCTCGAGAGTTATAGGTATTGCTGAGTTTGCTTAGTTCTACTTATAAAGAAAACAAAGCCAAATGCTTTTGTTCCAGCTACAGATCACTGGAGAGAAGGAAAAGCCGTTCTTAATCATTTAGCCTGTCTTTCCTCTTCTTTCACATTCCCTCTGTATTCCTTTTTCATCTTCACTTAAGAAATGCCTTCTGCCCCTCCCCTGCTCATGCTCTGTCTCAAAAAAAAAAAAAAATTAAAAAATGCCCTTGGGAAACACCACTGAGGTTGAAGGGGGGGTGGGGGAGACAAAGACGGGACTTGCCCTGGCGTGCTTTGCAGGTCAGGTGTAAGGCAAAGGAGGAAAATGGAACGTATGAAAAGGAAGAACATATTTTTGTGATTTTTTTTTTTTTGCTTTAATCAATATGTTAGCAGGACGAAAATTAATCAGGTTTTTTAAGCTGAAACTGAGGGTGCAGAAGAAGGGGTATGGTTGGTTGTCTTTATCTGTCTTGCAATAGAAGCTCAGAGAAAGGGGCTCAGGCTGTGGCAGGAAGGATCGGAGCACGATTGAGTCGGGAAGGAGGGCCCGGGGTTGCTGGCCGTGGTGGTCCAGGACCAGCGACCCTGGACTTGAGCAATGAGCTTCAGCTGAGGCTAAGGGCAGTGCTGCCGGTGAGCCTCTCGTGGGTTCCTGGATGGCTTCTGCAGTCCCTTGCACAATAAGGGTCTCCGGGCCAATCACCACCCCGAGTTCAAATCCTGGCTCTCTTCACTTTGACCAGTGTGATTTGGGGCAGCTAAATCCATATCTGAGGCTCTTTAGTGTATCTGCTAACGCAGAGTGATTTAATGGCCTGCTCTGACCACGCTGCCTTACTAGGATGTGTTACCCATTTGTGGGACCCGGTGTCGAAGAAGAGGAGAAACGCCTCCTTCAAAACTTGCCGTCTAGACAATTGACACAAAGCGTTAAAGCGAGCACAGGGCCCTTGGTGCAGAGCCCTGTGGGGCTGCCCCAGTCACACGCCCGCCCGGGAAGCCTGCTCTATATAGCCCGGAGGTAATCATCCCTGAGCCCCTGGGGGATGGTCTGGCTCAAGAAGACTCGGATTAAGCCAACACAAGTTGACCCTGTGCCGAGGGCCCGGCAGGCCTCACGCTGCTCTGCACCGACCTGCTGTGAGCAGGTTACAGCGATGGTTTGAAGCACACAGTCTGTTATGGATGTGTTTAAATAGATCTAAAAGCTTTCAGCTTGGTTCCCCCCCCCCAAGTTGAGCCCCCAAGCTTACTAAGGCCAGATGAGATCACGAATGCAGACTGCATGGCCCATCGTAGAAACCAACCGACGTTTCCCCGTATTTGTTCCCGGGATCCCCCGCAAGAGGGTCAGGAGATCGCTGCCTCCAGGGCGGGCCCTCGGTTTCCGCAACAGAGCCGGGGAATCAAAAGCTCCGTGGCTGCCGCGTGGCAACCTGCCTTTGTACCAATGTCCCCACACGCTCTCACGCCTCCACGGCTTTCACCTGACTGCAGTGAACCCGATGCCCATCGGCACCCTCCCCGTTTCGAAGATAATCTTCATGCATAATTCCTGCTCGGCCGAATGACGCCTAGCTATCACCAAAAACGCGTGACCCTTAACAACGACAGCTTTTATTTCCCAGAGCGATGAGCATCGCACCAATTCGAACAACGCAAGCCACGGCGCCCGAGCATTTTCTATGCGTCAAGCGCTTGTTTAATCCCACAAAGACTTCCGAGGTGGGGGTTGCCCACCCGTGTTCTAGGAAAGGAACCGGATACTCAGAGAGACTAAAAGACTTGGAGCCAGCAAGCGGCAGTGTTGTGATGAAGCCTGGCTTTTTGGCGGGCCCAACATCCACAGCGTTCCATTCTTTCCACGTGAGACCCACTACCTTGCCAGGTAGGAAAAAAATTACCAAGGCGGGTAAATTGTCCCATAAACTTCCTTTCGTTTTTTTTGTGATGTAGGTGCATTGGCCTTCCTTGCAGCAAACTTGGAGCTTGGAGAAAGAACCTTCTGGAGGGCCACAGGGTCTCTTGCTTGGCAAGAGGCCCTCAAAGGAAAAGCGTTATTGAACCGCACTGTTTTCTCTTGTCCGAAGCTAACCCCAACATATGCCTCGCGAGACCTCTGTCACTACATTTTTTAGTTAATAAATCTGGCTAAAAGTTCTCCCCAGATGACTGATGCGAGAGACAAAGAGATGCGTTTAAAACCTCCGAGTGGAGGTACGAGCGAGAAAGCTGCATAAGGTAACTGAGAAGTAAAACACCAAAGGAGGTTTGTGTTACATCAGCTTCTCTCTTTACTACAGCGATGGACGTTTGGGCTCTTTCCATCCTTTGGCTGTTGTCAATGGCGCTGCCGCAAAGATAGGGGTGCATGCGTCCCTTCGAAACAGCACACCTGTATCCCCTGGATGAATGCCTAGTAGTGCAATTGCTGGGTCGTAGGGGAGTTCTATTTTTCGTTTTTTGAGTATGGAGGAACCTCCGTACTATTTCCCAGAGTGGCTGCACCAGTTAGCGTTCCTACCAACAGTGTGAGAGGGTTCCCCTCTCTCCTATGTTGTCTCTTGTGTGGTTCATTGTAGCCATTCTGAAGGGGTGAGGTAGGAGGTGATTGTGATTTTGACCCGCATTTCCCTGATGAAAAGTGGTGATGAACATCTTTTCACGTGTCTGTGGGCCACCCGGAGGTCTTCCTTGGAGAAAAGTCTGTTCATATCTTCTGCTCGTTTTTTAACTGGATTATTTGCTTTCCGGGTGTTGGGTTTTATAGATTCTTTATATATTTTGGAGACTGTCCCTCTATGAAGCATGGCGTTTGCAAATCTCTTCTCCCATTCTTTAGGTTGACTTTTACGTTTACTGATTGTTTCCTTTGCTACCCTGAAGCCTTTTATTTTGATGTAGTCCCGATAGTTGATTTTTGCTCGAATGAGCGAATTTTTAACCGTTCCTTTTCATACATACGGAGCACAAGGAAGGAAGGAAGAGACGTTGTGTAGCTTGGTCGTCTTTTTATTTTAACTTTCATTCCTTAGTTTTCATCGTGAGCCATGAGAGGAGGCAGAATTATGGACATTTGATACAAATAACATGGATCAAACTCCAGAGTTCTAATTTACTCCTGCCTAATCAATTTGGGTTAATAAGAATTGCTCAGCCTGCCTATTCGTATGTCTCATAATTAGCATGCCTCACAAAATTTGATGGACATTAGCAAAGAAATATAACCCATGGCAAGATGGAAAAGCATACACACCTATGCTTAAAGCAAATACCTGTTCTTACGATTTAGTGTAAATGAGTTACATAACTGGCCAAAGTAAATTTACTTTGAACTTTTCTTAATTAAAGAAGTGCGTGAGTGTTGTTCTCTTTACCGCGTCTTGGGTCTGGATTTTCTCCTTCTACCACAAGACCATGGGATCGCCAATAGATGTTTAACAACCAGCTTGTCAGAGGCAGAAAAAAAAAATTTGCAGCATTTGCTGATTTCCATGCCATAAAAACTCCCACATGGCTGACTTTAGCTGTGCGCATGAAATAACTGAAACGGAAGATGGGAAGAAATGCAAATAATCAACTCTTACAAACGACTATACCCTGGTTCCTGCACACAACGGTCCATAATTATTTTTGAACTGATAGGGACTTTATTGGTACCTATAGTTTCCCATAGATTTAGCTGACTTTCTTTAATTTTGCGTATTTTCTCAATGTGAAAATACTAGAATATATTGAATTTATTTATCAATTTTTCCTATTGATCTTTGGTGTTCCTGTGGGTTTTGTTAATAATAGCGAATACTTCCATAGCATTTGCTTTGTACTAGGCATAGTTATATGTCCCATTATTCTTTTTATTCTTTCGACAATCCTAGGAGATATTTTACCAATGAGTATGATCCTGTCCATAGGCTTTTCATAGATGTATTTTGTCATCGCAAGGAATTTCCTTTCTGTGTCTAATTAGCTCAAATTTTTTTACCATGAATGGATTTAAAATTTTGTGATGCTGTTATCTTTATTGAGATGACCATATATTGTATGTTTCTTCTATATTTTGTATATATAGTGAATTGCATTAATTGCTAAAGTAATCTTGGATTCCTGAGATAAATTTGACCTGAGCTGGATGACTTTTCCTGTTTCCATAGTGCCTCACATGATTTATCCATATCTGTCAAAGATTTTTATATCTGTGGTCAAAAGGGGATAATGAACTATAGTTTTCATCTCCTTGAATGTGTTTTTCTGGATTTTGTATCAAAGTAATGTTAGTCTTATGAGTCTGAAAGTGTTTTTCTAATTTCTAAGAGAGTCAGTATAGGATTGGTATTCACCTGTGATGTAATCTCTGCTTATGTTTCTTTGGGGAAACTTAACTACTAGTTTACTAGATTTAATACATATAGAGTAACTCAGATATTCAATTAAAAAAAAATTTTTTTTTTGCTGTTTATTCATTTTTGAGAAAGACAGCAAGACAGAGCACGAACAGGGGAGGGGCAGAGAGAGAGAGGGAGACACAGAATCTGATGCAGGCTCCAGGCCCTGAGCTGTCAGCAGAGAGCCTGACGCGGGGCTCGAACCCATGAACCGTGAGATCACGGCCTGAGCTGAAGTCGGACGCTTACCCCACTGAACCACCCAGGTGCCCCTCAGGTATTCTATTTTTGTATCAGTTTTGACAATTTGTGCCTTTCAAGAAATTCACCCATTTCAAGTAAACTGTAGATTTTTTTTCAAATATTTCAGATATTTTTCAAATATTCTTATATCACCCATGAAATTCTCACGGGAATTGAAGAGAACTCCATTTTTACTCCGGATATTGTTAATTTTTTAAGTATATTTTTGCTGATTATGCAACTCTAGACTGGTAGTGTTTTTACTTTCAATATGTCCAGTGTTTCTGATAGAAAGTCAGTTGTTGTTTTTGATTATATTTAAGCTGTTTTAAATTCAAAAATTTTAAATTTTAAATAAGTCTTCTTATTGTAGACTATAATGTTACGTAAAAAAAAACAACACTAGAATAGGGGCATCTGGGTGGCTCAGTCGGTTAAGCATCCAAATCTTGGTTTAGGCTCAGGTCATGATCTCATGGTCGTGAGCCCATGAAAAGCTCTGTGCTGAGTGTGGATCCTACTTAAGATTCTCTCTCTCTCTCTCTCTCTCTCTCTCTCTTTCTCTCTCTCTCTCTCTCTCCCTCTGCCCCTCTACCCTGTTGACTCTCTCTCTCTCTCCCTCTGCCCCTCTACCCTACTGACTCTCTCTTTCTCTCTCTGAAAGATAAAAGAAACAGCATTCGAATCAACAATGAGTTTTTATTACTAGTAACAGAGTTCAGTAAGTTTTCCAGATGTATGACCAGCTTTAAAAAAAACAAAACAAAACAATATATGGGGCTTCTGGGTGCTTAGTCAGTTAAGCATCCCACTTCAGCTCAGGTCATGATCTCACAGTTGGTGAGTTCAAGTCCCATGTCAGGCTTTGTGCTGACAACTGGGAGCCTGGAACCTGCTTCTATTTCTGTGTCTCCCTCTCTCCCTGCCCCTCCTCTGATTACACTCTGTCTCTCTCTATCTCTGTCTCTCTGTCTCTCTCTCTCAAATAAATAAACATTTTAAAAAATTAAAAAAAAAATAGATCATTGGACATCCATTGGCCAAAAATTCCCCCGAAACAAAACCACAAACGAAACAAAAACTTGATCTAAACCTTACACCTTCCATAAAAATTAACGCAAGATAAATCATGAGCTTAAATGTAAATTATAAAAATTCTGGAGAAGACTATAGGAAAAAAATATTCAAGTCCCTAGAACTAGGCAAAAGCTTTTTATTTTTATTTTATTTTATTTTTTAACTTATTTTTAAATATAATTTATTGTCAAATTCGCTTACATACAACACCCAGTGCTCATCCCAAATGCCCTCCTCAATGCCCATCACCCATTTTCCCCTCCCCTCCACCCCCCGCATCAACCCTCAGTTTGTTCTCTGTATTTAAGAGTCTCTAGTGGTTTGCCTCTCTCCCTCCCTGTCTGTAACTATTTTTCCCCCTTCCCCTCCCCCATGGTCTTCTGTTAAGTTTCTCAAGATTCGCATATGAGTGCAGACATATGATATCTGTCCTTCTCTGACTGACTTATTTCACTTAGCATAAAGCCCTCCAGCTCCATCCACGTTGCTACAAATGGCATGATTTCATTCTTTCTCATTGCCAAGTAGTATTCTATTGTATATATAAACCACATCTTCTGTATCCATTCGTCAATTGATGGGCATTTAGGCTCTTTCCGTAATCTGGCTATTGTCGAAAGTGCTGCTATAAACATTGGGGTACATGTGCTTCTTCGAATCAGCACTCCTGTATCCTTTGGATAAATTCCTAGTAGTGCAATTGCTGGGTCATAGGGTAGATCTATTTTTAATTTTTTTGAGGAATCTCCACACTGTTTTCCAGAGCGGCTGCACCAGTTTGCATTCCCACCAACAGTACAAGAGGGTTCCCGTTTCTCCACATCCTCGTCAGCATCTATAGTTCCTTGATTTGTTCATTTTAGCCACTCTGACCAGTGTGAGGTAATATCTCAGTGTGGATTTGATTTGTATTTCCCTGATGAGTGGGACCCTTTCCTACAGGACCTTGATGCATAAGTGTTTATTGTAGCGAAAGAGTGACAAGCTGGGAACTACCCAGAAGTTTAAAAAAAAACAACAAAACAAACACTGAATAAAAATTTGGTTACTTCTCAAAATTTCATTTTAGCTTTGGTTTTCAGTGGTTTAATTAAGATGCTCTAGGTGGAATTTTCTTCTAATTTATTTTGATTGGGCTCACTAAGTTTCTTATACACGTGGGCCAATGTTTTATACCTATTTTGGAAAGTCTCAGCAATTGCTTCTTAAAAATGTTGTCTGCTTCCTTCTGTCTCCAATATTCTGGCAATTCAATTAATCATGTATTGAACCATTTGAAATCATTCTGTTACGTTATTTTCTTCTTAGTTAATTGATTGGGGGGTGCCTGGGTAGCTCAGTCGGTTAAGCATCAGATTCTTGGTTTCGGCTCAGGTCATGATCTCGCAGTTCATGAGTTCGAGCCCTGCATTGGGCTCCACGCTGACAGTGAGGCACCTACCTGGGATTCTCTCTCTCTCTCTCTCTCTCTCTCTCAAAATAAATAAACTTAAAATGGGGCGCCTGGGTGGCTCAGTTGGTTGGGCGACCGACTTCGGCTCAGGTCATGATCTCGCAGTTTGTGAGTTCCAGTCCCACGTTGGGCTCTGTGCTGACAGCTCGGAGCCTGGAGCCTGCTTCAGATTCTTTGCCTTTCTCTCTCTCTACCCCTCCCCTGCTCATGCCTGTGTCTCTCTGTCTCTCAATAATAAATAAATGTTAAAATTTTTTAATTAAAAAAATAACTTAAAAAATAGTAATTGATTGATGATTTCCCAAATTGTCTTTAGTTTGAATAGTTTATAGTGGACTTTTATTTTATTTTTTTTTTTAGTTTTACCAATCATATTTTATTGCTTCTATTTTGCATATCCAATAAATTCTTAACATCACATAATAAAGTTTTCAGCTCTAGAATTTCTGCACGTTTATTTATTTACTTTTAATTAAGAGAGTTTAGTTTTGGGGTAAGTTTTAGATTCACATGCAACTTGGACTGAGAGCAAATAGGGTTTTTATATACCCTATCAACCTGCTCCCCAGTTTCCCTCTTAACTAACATTCAGGTGGTCATTTGTTATAATTGATGAACCAATATTTACACTTTATTAACTTAAATTCTATAGTTGATATCAGGGTTTACTCCCTGTGATATACATTCTACGGAGTAACAAATGTAAAACGATATGCATCCATCGTTACAGTAGCATACAGAATAGCTTCATTGCACTAAAAATTCCCTGTGCTCACCTATTCATCCCTTTTTTCCTTCCCCAGAAACCCTGGCAACCACTGATCGTTGTTTGTCTCTGAGCCTTTTTTTTTCCCCAAAATGTCATATAGCTAAATTCATATGGTACGTAGCCTTTCAGAGCAGCTTCCTTCACTTAGCAATATGCCTTTGAACGTCCTTGTGTCTTTTCAGGGATTGATAGCTCATTTTATTCTATTGCTAAACAATATCCCATTGTATGGGTATACTACATTGTATTCATTACATATACATTGTATTCATTTCTCCATTCATCTATTTCACTGAAAAACAGCTTGATTTCTTCCAATATTTATCAGTTATAGGCAAAGCTACTAGAAACAAAACAAATAAACACACCCAAAGTAGAATCAGACCTATGAATGCAGAGAACAAACTGATGGTTGCCAGAGGGCAGGGGTTGGGGGATGGGCCAAATGGGTGAAGGTAAGTGGGAGATACAGGCTTCCAGTTTGGGGATGAGTAAGTCATGAGAATGAAAGGTACAACCTAGGGAATACACTCAGTGATGGGCCAGTGGTGTTGTGTGGTAATAGACGGGAGCTACACTTGTGGTGAGCACAGCAGAACATCTACAGAAGTTGAATCACTGTGTGATACACCCGAAACTCATGTAACACTGTGTGTCAACTACACTCCAATAAAAAA
Source organism: Lynx rufus (assembly GCF_022079265.1). NCBI lineage: Eukaryota > Metazoa > Chordata > Mammalia > Carnivora > Felidae > Lynx > Lynx rufus. The sequence continues at coordinate 3,850,292 of NW_025814867.1, read as the reverse complement.
TTTAAAATAAACACCCAAATAAATAAATCTATAAATACTCCTGTACAGGAATTTGTGCGAATCGGCTAACTTCGGTAAATACCAAGGAGCGTGATTGCTGCGTCCTAGGGTAAAGGTACATTTAGATAGTTTGAAACAGCCAAATGGTCATCCAAAGAGCTATACCATATTGTATTCCTGCTGTCGACCAAAGTTACTATTGTTCCACATCTCTGCTGTCATTTGTTGTTGCCAGCGTTTTGGATTTTGGCCATTCTAATAGGTGTGTGGTGATAGCTCATTGTTCTATTAATTCACAATTCCCTGGTAATGTCTGATATGAGGCATTCTTCCCTATGCTTATCTTCCATCTGCGTATCTTGTTTGGCAATGTGTCTGTTACGGTGTTTGGCCCATTTTTTTAATCTGGTCGCTTGTTTTCTTATTGTTGACGTGTGAAAAGTGCATGCAAATGTTGGCGACCAGTCCTTTATCAGGTATGCGTTCTGCAAATATTTTCTCCCAGCCAGTGGCTTGTCCTTTTCTTAACAGTATCTTGTGAGGAGCAGATACTTTTCATTTTAATGCAGTCCAATATATCACTTTTGGTGCTGTGTCTAAGACGTTATTGCCAAACCTGAGGTCATCTAGATTTTCTTATACGTTATTTCCCAGGGGTTTTATAGTTTGCATTTTACATTTACATCTATGCTTCCTCTTGAGGTAACTTTCATGAAAAGCGTCTGTACCTAGATTAAGTTTTCTCACATGTACAGTTGTTTCAAAATCATTTGCTTAAAAGACTATCCTTTCTCTATTAAATTGCGTTTGCTCCTTTTATGAACATCAATTAATTACATTTGATCCATTTCTGGGTTCTCTATTTTTAACTCTTCATGTAATCTTCCTTATATATTTATATGTATGGTGTATAATACCACCCAGATTATATGTATACATTTGTAATACATATTTCTATACATTTACTTTTCTGTTTCATTTTTCTCTGCTGAAATTCTCCATCATCTAACCCACTTTTTTCCATGTTTTCCTATGATTTCTTTCCCAGATTTATGATACTTATTTTCAATACATTGTTTTTAAATTTTAATGTTGGAATCTCTATGGGTCTGCTTTTATTGTCTATTTTTGCCTTGGCTCGTGTGTCATATTTTCAAACCTTTTATTTTTTTTATTTATTTATTTTTTAAATTTTTTTTTCAACGTTTTTATTTATTTTTGGGACAGAGAGAGACAGAGCATGAACGGGGGAGGGGCAGAGAGAGAGGGAGACACAGAATCGGAAACAGGCTCCAGGCTCTGAGCCATCAGCCCAGAGCCTGACACGGGGCTCAAACCCACGGACCGCGAGATCGTGACCTGGCTGAAGTCGGATGCTTAACCGACTGCACCACCCAGGCGCACCTTTTCAAACCTTTTATATCTTTCATGCATCTTTGTTGCATTCTGGACATCGGATTTAAGCACGAACAATAGAGACTGGAATTAATACTATTTTTCACCACAGGGGGCACACGAAGTCTATTGCCAGGAAGCTGAGGAGAGAGAATGGTGCGTTGGATTTCTTCAGGTATTGAGCTGGGTTTGAGCTGTGTGTAGCTTTATTTAGTTTCAATTCATATTTGGTTTTTAAAATCTTCATGGTGAATCTGTCTTTTTTGTTTTTTGATTTTAGGGCTCTTTGTCTTACTTTTTTTTTGGAATATAAGTATTACATGGCTCTGAGAGATTTCCTTCTTCTTTTTTTAAAGTTTATTTGTTTATTTTGAGAAAGAAAGCATGAGTGGGGGAGGGGCAGAGAGGGAGAGCGGGGGAGAGAGAATCCCAAGCAGGCTCTGCGCTGTCAGCACGGAGCCCACGGCGGGGCTCGATCCCACAAACTGAGAGATCGTGACCTGAGCTGAAATCGAGAGTTGGCTGCTTAGCTGGACCACCCAGGCGCCCCGTGCAATTTCCTTCTGCTTGTGGCATGTGCCCGCCATCTTTCCTGCAATGCCAAGGAGTAGGCCAGAATAGCAGGCAAGCAGAGAGGACTAGATCTATATCTGGGGGGCTTCCAGATTCCTCTTATCGTACATTGCCGTCACAACTCTGAAGCTTTCTTCTCACCCTAGCAATTTCCTGGGAAACATGACCCACAGTCACCACACTTTAGCCACGTAAATACCTATTGGCCCATTCACCATTAATGATGACACTGTATGAGTGGTACTATTCTATTCCCACTTAGGAAATGAGAAAACTGAGGCAAAGAGCTGTTTAAAAAAAACAACGCCGCCCAAGTAGCCACACGGCGGGTAAGGGGTCACATAAAACTCAAATTCTGCAATCCGTGGAATGAACTTGCTTTCAGAACTACCCCTAGAAAGTTGCTTTCTGTAGTATGAGCACCACCGTTGTTAGTGAAAGGTATCTCATACATATCTCAATCTGTCTTTGCTCCTTTGAGACCGTCAGGTATAGCTGTTTCTTTTCTAAACAGCGATCTCAATAAAGAAGCCCATGTCTGTTCCATTTCTGGGCCTTTTCAGATGGCACCAGGTATCACACCCTATACTGTTCCACTAGCATCAACTGGCTTCTACCTTCTCCTGATCGTCTGCTCTTCATGTACATCTGCTTTCTGGTGCCCCCTGGCTTTCAGCCCTCTGATCGTGGCCTTGGGTTGTGCTTTGGACAGAGCGGGGATCTGGCCACCATTATCCTATGGTCCATCTCATGGAAACTCCATTTCTTGCTGTTTCTGGTCAGTGGAATGCTCTCTCCAAGGCCCTGGGATCCCACATAGGCTTTGCCCCTTCCAGGGCTTTTGGTTGGGACGAATTTAGATGAAAACAGGAATATAGATGTAATAGCTTAGATCTATTCCTTATTAGACATTTGGTAGTCAATCACTTGCTGATAAATATTATTCTGAGGGGAGAACTACATCGGGTTATTGAATTTTGTATTTTGTGTTTCCACGCGTAAACCATTCAGCTATGAATGGAGCTAAATAAAGCTCAATTCGAAAACTCGGAACGGGTAGGTTAGATAATGTAGATAATAGTGTTTCATGTCTCAGGCTTTGAGCAAGATTGAGGAAGCGTTCTAATTCAGGTTGAAATAAGAGTCCAAGTGTCACCTCCTACCAAGCAAAGAGCCACACTGTTCACACAACAAGTGGACATTCCATCGACATTTATCCGCATGAATGTGAAAGGCCATCCCCGGCACTTAGAGAACAAGTATTCACGTGTGGAGCTCTCATTGTCATGACAAAGATTAGAACAAGAACGGAAAATATCGCACCATCCCTTATTTCTCCAAGAGTGCCGGGATGGGTTTCTGACACCTTGTGTTCTTAGGAGCACATTTTCCTTCAGTCGAAATACGGCCACCCAAGATGGCTGTTCTCTCTACAAAGCCGAGAACAAAGTCCACAGAGAGTCATCCTAATTTTCGAGCCGGTGAGTATTTTGGTGCTCGAATAATCTAAATACTATAAGCAACGGCTTTAGCGGTAGAGAAAATACATGGAGAAGTGAAGTATCCATCTCTGCTAATGACCACTGCAGTGCACCCCCATTCCTGCATTTAGTGAAGACCCGTCAGGCTGTCTTTCCTTTTGAAGTTCCACGGAGAGTCACATTAAGGGGGTGAATGCCTCCATTTCAGGTTCCATTTAGGCCACCCTATTAACTTTCTGTTAAAAGCTTTTTCTTTTTCATTTTTTTTTTCCTTCTTTTTTCCCCCCCATTTGAACACCTTCTTGTAAAAAAATCTCTGGCCGGAAGAAAAATTCCTTTTAGGAAACTTTGACTGAAATGTAGAAGCAGTTTTTAAGTTACAAGCCTTTGAAAAGAAGTATAGATTTTCCAGCTCTGTTAAAAAAAAGAAAGAAAGAAAAAAGAAAAGGAAAGAAAATTCTTTTATCTTGTAGAGTCTTCACTCAAATCTAGTCTGATGGAAAACTCCAAATCTGCATTTACTTTATTGTACCTACTTGAAGAGCAGTGGGTAACATTTTTGGTGAAATTTAACTTATTACTTTTTTTTAATTGAAATTCCTGAGCACTGCAACCCTGGGGTGATGCTATTCGCTGCTTTAGCCTACACTTGCAGGAATAAAAATGGCAGGGTCGTTATCCTGAACCAATTCCCTAGTCGTCCCCTGTGCAACATTTGTAAAGAAATCACTTGGCATCTCACAGAGGCCTGCTAATGGCTTAAATTATGATTAGCTAGAGCAGCCAGTAAAGGGGTAATTCGAGGATGCTTATTAGGACCTTCTGCTCCTAAATACCAAGTGTGCTATTTCTTCTTATTGTAGCTTAAGTCCTTTGCATGCTGAGGACTTCAGGGAGGCTTTTGTAGTCATTTGTGGATGTTCAGACCCCTGGGAAGTACTCACTCTGAAGAATTAAGATCACATTAATGAGAATCCCGTAAGAGTGATAGATTAGTCCTGTTTTGAGAAGCTTGGTATAACTGAGATTATGTTCATTTAAGTCTTGATGATGAAAGTTCTTCGGTCCAGGGAGGTGATGAAGGATGCTCTTAAAGAGGAAGTATAATCTCCAAACAAAGTCTGTTCATGGGGAAACCACACTCTCTGGACAACATGGATGGGTTGGTCAGAGTGGTAGGGATGAATTTATAAGGGAGGCAAGGGATCCCATACACCAGCCAAGAAACCTAGGTTCATCCATAGTCCTTAAGTGGTGATGGAAGTGTCTATGGAGGAAAATGATGATATATTTGACTTGGAAAGTGCATTCCGACTAGGAAAGGTCAGGGAGGGTAGATCAGAAGGAGCAAATATGGGAGAAAGAAAGCCCATCAAGTAATCTGGGGGCACCCGGGTGGCTTAGTCGGTTAGGCATCTGACTCCTAATAGCAGCTCAGTTCATGGTCCCAAGATTTGTGGGGTCAAGCCCGGAGTTTGGCTCCACACTAACAGCGTGGAGCCTGCTTGGGATTCTCTCTCTCTCTCTCTCTCTCTCTCTCTCTCTCTCTCTTCCCCTCTCCTATTTGCTCTCTCTGACTCTCAAAATACATAAACTCTAAAAATATTTTTAAGAAACTTATTTAAAAAAAAGAAATGTGTAATCTGGATGACGGATAACAAAACAGAGCAGTGTCTGAGAGGGAAGGGATGGAGTTAATACACTTTGGAAATAAAGAATATGATATCGTTGGGGCTCCTGGGTGGCTCAGTTGCTTAAGCCTCTGACTTCGGTTCAGGTCATGATCTCGTGGTTTGTGGGTTCGAGCCCTGCATCGGGCTCTGTGCTGACAGCTCGGAGCCTGGAGCCTGCTTCGGATTCTGCGTCTCCCTCTCTCTCTGCTCCTCCCCTGCTTGTGTTTTGTCCCTCTGTCTCCCAAAAATAAACATTAAAAAAATTAAAAAGAAAAGAATATGATATGGTCAAAGACGATTTGAAGATTTTAAGTGGGTAGAAGGAGAAATTGCAGACATAATTTTCAGTATGTTTATTGAGTAATAGCATAAGATGCTGTAGAATGCTCACCTCCCACATCAAATTGATTTGTCATATCAAACTGGATTTGTCCTTCAGGTTGCCCCATCTTAAAACACTTTGATTTTTTAGACAGGAATATCAGGACGCTTCCTAGAGCTTGTCCATGAATATAAACTTTTGTTCATGTGTTTACTAAATTGTACGCATTGGAAGAGATGATAACATAGGACAAATAAAAGACAGGCTTTCAGAAACTGTTTATTGAATAGATTGACCACAAAATAATCACCATCATCATCATCATCATGGCAATGTCTTTATTATAGTGTTTACAGAATATATCTCACACGCATTATCTCACATGACTGTAGGTGAGCCGGGTCATTTTGTAGTTGGGAAGACTGCGGAATGGTGAAGGAATGTTCTCAGTGTCGGAGCGCTGACCAAGTTGGCTCTACCTGGGCCCTCCATCTTGTTCATGGCTGCCAGTGATTCCACTCAGGGTCACGTGTTCCATGCCTCAGGGAGCTTAATGTATATTCTGACTGAAATGTGGGGAAGCTAAGGGCAACCAGGTGGCTCAGTGGGTTAAGCGTCTGACTCTTGGTTTCGGCTCAGGTCATGGTCTCATGGTCTGTGGGTTCGAGCCCCTCATGGGGCTCCACACTGACAATGTGCTGACAGTAGAATTCTGTCTCCGTCTCTCTCTGCCCCTCCCCTGCTAACTCTCTATCTCTCTCAAAATAAATACGCATTTAAAAAAAAGAAAGAAAGAAATGTGGGAAAGCTTGTTCTGATCGTGCTACTGTAGTTCACAGACGGCTCCACTTTAGGTAACTACCCTATGACCTCACCAGCATGCCCTTTGCTCCATAAAAGCTGGGGATTAAGGCCCAGACGTGGTGGAGAATGGGGCTGGAGAACAGCTGCATAATTGCCTGGATCATTCATCACCCACTTCCCCCATGTCAGTAAGTTACCCTGAATAAAACTGTAAACAGTATGGAGTGACTCACATCATTTTTTGGTTTCGAATTGCCTTCTCAGTGTGGAAGATACTGACTCTCTTCCAACTTCTAACGCCCAAGGTCACGAAGCCTGTAAATCTAAGGGGTTTTCAATATATCAACTGCCTCATCAACTGATGTTGGAACTGATACTGGGGATTCAATGATCTTTCCAGTGTTTTCCAGCATCAGCTGGGTAGTCTAGCATTGTTAGGGGTATTTCTCATTGGACATTTTTATACGGGGGTTCTTATTAATGGTCCATGTTTCATGCTAGAACATTCTAGAACATGCTAGAACATTTCTAGAAATGTTACCCCTTATAGTTATAATATCAACAGTCAATTTGCCTTTGTTTTTGTTTTTCATTAATCTAAGTTGGGTGAATTTATTATCCATTAATTTGGCACAGCTAATTCCACTGTCTCCATAGATTCCCAGATAGCAGGGTTATAATCCCCCTAGTCATATACTGACATTTCTTTGTCACAATATCAATGAATCTTATGAAAATGACAACAGTGTAAAAAAAATACACCCCTAAAAGTTACGTTTATTTGCAAACACATTAAGATGAGTAGCGTTGAACAGTAACATAATAGTTTCACTTAAAATGATCTTAAACAATATAATAATAAGGCACACCATCATGAAACTTCAAAGGAAGGACCAATTAAGGATGAATAGGTTAATTGGAAGGGCCAATTAGATTTTCAAAAAGGAGAAGTTTCTCAGGTGGATAAAAAGGGAAGGGCATTGCAGGCAAGGGAAGAAGGAGCACAAGGGTACATGAGATATGCAATGGTGTGGCAACTGTGGAAGCCACTTGTAGTTGATTGGAGCTGAGGCAGACAATATGAAGAGAGTCAAGGTAAGCATTAAGACTACAGATCCGGCCATCTGATATGGTAACGTCTAGTGCCGTACTGTTGTTCGGGTGAAATAAAATTAAAAATTCCATTTCTCAGTCACCCTAGCCACATTTCAAATGTTCGATGGCCATGTTTGGCTCGTGGCTACCATATTGGATAACATAGAAACAGAACATTTCCATTACTGCAGAAAGTTCTTTTTGGTACATCTCGGATAATGGACAATGGTCATGTGACAGCTTTGTAAGCCCCTAAATCGTGTGAATGGAGACCGAAGGACTCGTAAATGAGAGATGTGAACTTCTCAACCATCTCATCAGTCTCATCTTAAACACACTGTTTTATCTCCCTCGTGTTTATCCAGATTTACTTAAGCTACTATGTATATTTGTATAGCATTGTAAATGCATTGGAGTTTTCATCTTCACATAGATACAGATGTAAAAATCATAGCCAATACATACAAAACCCACAGAGAACATAATTTCTTACCAAAATATTTATAATAAACACAAATGCATAAGTTTCCAGAGGAGCAAAATTGATAGATTAATATCCTATGGTTAGTAAGTGAAGCCTTTGTTTTCCCCCTCACGACGGGCACCTGGGCTCACAAGAGCATAAAGTACCCTTGGATCCGGATTGAATTTTAAAGATTCTGACAAACTTCAGTTGCCTCTGTCCTCACTTCCAGGGTGTTATGGTATTCAACAATAACAGTGTGGTGAAATGGCCACGTCTATTCCCCCCCCCCAAATAATTCAATTATGTGAATCCTGAAAATCTGATATCTGGCTCAGGAACGAGGGACAGAAGGCACAGTGGTTGCTCTGGGCTCTGGGAAAGTTTTCTTTTCTCTCCTATTAGAGGAGCACAAGACAAAAGTGACTAATTTTCTTTCTACTACCCAACGCCTGGATGCCCCTCCTGGAACGTCTACACTCTGAGGTGGCAGCCCACCCAGGAGAATGGCAGAAGAGGAGAGCTGGAGGCCTTCCCTTCCACGGCTGGAGCCACCTGCCTCATCCAATGAGATCGTGAGGATTCTATTTTTGTTTAGAGCCAGCGATTATAATTAACTTAATTTTGTGTGCTGAAGAAGGACACATAGTACTACAGATCCCCCCACCCACCCCCAACCCCCCGGGGACACATATATCTTTAACTACACGTAACAGATAACCCAAAGGGAAAGAAGGCATTCAAATTAGATAAATTGATATGTGCGAAGGCATAGAGGTCCAAAAGTCTGGAATATTCAAAGAATGCTCAAGGTTCGTTAGTTGTCAGAAATGAATAATTATGGCAGAGTCGTCGTAGGTGAAGACAGGCAGGCAAGGGGCAAAACAGGAATAGATTCTGGAAATCCTTGCTTGGCATACCAAAGACTGTAGGTTTTACCGCAGAAGTAAAAGCGTGAATTCTATCAGCCGTCCCCAAAGCTGGTTGGTAATCTCCCATTTGAGTGACATTCATGGAGGCCTTGCGAGAATAAGTTTTCGGGCTGAATCCCTCGTTCCATGTGACTTTCAGTCACAACATACTGTTACTGTCCGCGTGTATTGTTTCCAACAATTATATTAGGATATTCTACTATGCTAGTAAGAAATAGAGGTGGTGATTTGGAAGATAAGTGGGAGAGGGACTGTTAAATCCCAAACAGCTTCTGTAAAGGTCAGTTTGCCAAAAGCGTATCTTTGCAATTCCCCAAAAGGCTTAGACATTCCAAAGCTCCTGTATCCTCACGAGAGAAACCGTAATGGTAAAATAAAAGGCTAGATGGGCCTGTTATCTTAGATAGAAAAGGTACGTGTTTTAGTTCACGACTTCTAACTTTAGAAATGACACCGACAAAAAAAAAAAAAAAAAACAAAACCTCAGGCAAAGAGCACACACAGTATCCCTGAAATGCAGGCCTTGAGACAGGAGTGAAAAGATCTAATTCATTTGAAAAATTATTCCTGCTCGCATGCGGGGACAATTCTAGCTTTTAGACACATTTTCACAGTGTAAGGAAAACTCTGGCCTCGGTGTATGCTTTAAGCAGAAAGTGTTCCTGCCTCTTGCACTTAAGCTATTACTCAGTCATCACTAATATGGGTATGGGCTTTAAAAAGCACTTTCAGTCTTGCTGTGTTAATAATTCTGTTGTTTGTGAACAATAGAGTGCATTTTTCAGATGGTACATTCGAGGCTAAAGAGGTACAGTCCTTCACTAGGAAGCCAAGGATTTTCTTGGAAAAGCTCAGGGTCATCACCAACGAAATACTCCCTGTTAAATACATACTGTGTGCTCAGCATTATGTAAGATGCTATGGGGGGGGCGGGGGGAGGACACCAGCATAGGGTTAGCGCATACTGGGTTGGATAGCGTCCCCCTCCCCTAGATGTCCACTAGGAGCCTCAGATGGTGACATGATTTGGAAATAGGACTTTTGCAGATATAATTAGTTAGATTAAAATGTGGCCATACTACACTGAAGGCATGCTACCTACAAGGTAGTAGTCATACAGGGCCCTAAATAGCCAATGACCCGTATCTTTGTAAGAGAAAGGAGCAAGAGACCCAGAAACGGAAACACAGAGGAGACAAACAGGGGAGACTGCCACGTGAAGACCGAGAAATCAGAAGCGATGCAACGATAGACTAACAAATGGCAAGATGGCTGGCGATCGCTGGGAAGGAGGCATGGGATGGGTCCTCCCCCAGAACCTCCAGATGGAAGCCACTCTGCTGACACCCTGATTTTGCATTTCCGGCCTCCTGAGCTGTTGGAGGATAAACTTCCATTGTTTTAAGCCGCTGGGCCTGGAGTCATTTGTTATGTTAGCGCTAGGAACCTGTATTCAGAGAATGGCTCAAGGAGGGCTGGGGGGATCCAAAGACAGCTTCCACGTGGCGGTGGAGCTAAGTGGAGGGCTTTGAAGTTTCAGCTGAAGTTGGATTGATGCAGAGGTTCAAGAAGGTTTTTCAAGGGCAGAGAGATTGGAATTCTGAGCCAGTTCTATGGTCTGAGCAGTCAAATGCTGGTGCGTCTGCTGAATCGTACCTTTTCTGCACAGGACTGCTGCATCCGTTGTGTTTCAGTATTCTATACCCTGCCAGGATTCATGCACATAATGCCCACTCTGCTCGTTATGGTCACCCTGTGGCATAGGTATCCCCTCCCTTATTAGTGTGAAGAAGGAAATGATTCTCCGGAAGCTTAAATGCTTTTTCTTCAAAGTCACAGAACCAGGAATTGAGGACAGGGAAATAAATCCTACACGTTTCCGACTCCAAAGTCCATGGGTTCCCACTACTCGGTTGTAGAATGATTCCTCCTCCTCCACTCCCCATTCCTTCTCTTCCTGTCTTCCTTTGAATTTGTTTAGTATCTTTATAGAAGAACATCGCCACTTAGAACAAGAATTGTATAAGACACACATCTCAGTGAGGATGCACCAAGTTCATGTCTTTCTGAACATAAGAAGGTTGTCAACCCTGAATATGTACATGCATTTGGTAGGAGGAACTAAGCATATTCACCATGACCACGGGAGTGCTATGGCTTTTAGGAGCGGTCTTGCTCTTCGGCTTTGAACGATACAAAAGTCCACGGTGATTGCCCATTTATCTCTATCCTGCTAAGCTGAGGGTTCCCCCGGGGGCACAGGCTCTATCATCACTGTTGCTATCCTCTCGGTGTCTGACTCTAACCCTAACCTGGCACATAGCATGTGGTCAGTAAATATTTTCTTGAATGAATGAATACATGGATGAATGATTACATAGCATGATAGATAATCTATGTTCCTTTAGTTCCTACTGATTCTTATTCCTCAAATGGTTGATAATACGCATGAAACATCGAAGCCATATTTAAAATGGAGGGTTTTTTTTTAATGTTTATTTATTTTTGAGAGAGAGACAGAATGTGAACAGCGGAGGGGCAGAGAGAGAGGGAGACACAGAATCTGAAACAGGCTCCAGGCTCTGAGCTGTCAGCACAGAGCCCGGCGTGGGGTTCGAACTCATGAACTGTGAGATCGTGACCTGAGCCAAAATCGGACGCTCAACTGACTGAGCCACCCAGGCCCCCCTAAAATGGAGTTCTGAATGCAAACACATTTTCCTAAAAATTATGAAATATTTACTATTTACATGTTTAGTAAAAATCTAATTTTCTTACAAAAAGAAGATGTCCAACTTCTTTCTGCCTTGATGTGATTCTCCTAAGTATCAGGTTTCTCTTACTTTCCTTACCCTTCTCTGCCATTTTATTAGTAGTCTAGACATAACACACAGTTAATAAGGAACTCCTTGGTATACATGTGTAAAAGCAAAAAAAAAAAAAAAAAAAAGAAAAGAAAAGAAAACCTGGTTAAGAAGCCATACAACCTTTCTGCTAAAACCTTAATTCCTATTTTAATGATTAATTTATACAATCCAGAATGTAAACCCATTTAGAAAGTTTTCTGATCATTTAAACCAGACCTTATCAGGGCCATTGTATTCCCATCATGTGTCTGTGAACCAGTTGGCCCAAGCAGGATGGCATTAAGATAAGGAAACAATATGCATATGCAAATTGCCCAAATAAAAATTACGTTCTTGGACACGTTAAACAGGGGATATGAGATATAACGATGAGCTGACGTACAAAATATGTTCATTTATTCGGAAAAAACATGCAAAAACATATCACAAACACGACCTGGTGTGCTTATTATCCACTAAAGAAGCACCAGAGAGGACGAACTACAATGCTCGTGGCTTTATTTTACATTACGAGAAATATAAAGCAGCATCCTTTTTGCAATTTTGATGTGGAAAAGGCCCAACTCCTTTCTTCTGCCAATGGATCAAAAAGCCAAATGTGCTAAAAGTCACTGGTACCCTGATCCCAATGACAGCTGCCGCGATTCTGCCGTAGAGTCAGATAGATCCGTGTGTGGGTTTTCCTTCTCTCCCCTACCCCTCTCCTGCTGCGTCTAGATCTCTATTATTTCTCTAGATCTCTTTTATTGTAAGTTGACTCTTCGAACATGTTTCTTTGTCTCAGCCTGCTTATTTACCTAAGCCGTCTGGTCCCCTTAGGTCCTCTGGCCTCTTGGGGAGATTGTGAATAAGGCAAGAGCATCCCCTGGGACATCAGAAATTGTTTCCAGGAGTGGACTGGGGCCCAGTTTCCCCTCTTCCACCCATACTGCTTTGCACAGGTTAAGGAAGAAGTCAGTTTCCCGTAGAGAACTATTTTCTTGCATACAGGGGAGATGTGTCATGAAAATGGCCTCCCGGGAACTGAAAAGAAAGGAAAGATTTTTTTCCCCCCTGCCTGTTTTGTTCCAGACATTGTTCAAGGACGCCAGCAAAACTCTGGGAAGTAGGCATTATTATCTCTGTTTTTCAGATGAGCCAGTAATTTGCTCAAGGTCATACAGATAAGTGGTAGGTGTAGAAGTTAAACTTGAATTTATCCATCCTCAAAACTCTTTCCACCATACCTACTGACCCAGGAATATATCTCCAATCAAGGCAAAGCAAATAGTATCATCCCATCAAGCATCCTTACACAAGCCGACTAGGAATCATAGAACCAGAGTACTGGTGGGGAGCTTCATAATCATTCAATCTAGTCTTCCCATTGCCAGATGAACAGTGTGGCTCCAAGAGATTCGGTGTCTCAAGCAAGGCCCTGTGTTACAAATATAACTCCAGTCTTTTAACTCCAAGTTTGATATTGCTTGCTATAGACTGAATGTTTGTGCATATGACTCCCTCCTTCTCCCCGTTCACGTATTGAAAACTAGTCTCCCACATGATGGTGTTAAGACGTGGGGCTTTGGGGAGGTGATGAGTAGGTCATGAGAACAATGCCCTCACGAATGGGATTAGCACCCTTTTAAGAGAGACCCCAGAGAGCTCTCTTTACCCTTCTGCCATGTGAGGACCCAGGGAGAGGACAGCAGGGCATTTATGAGCCAGGAAACAGACCTTCACCAGACCTTCACCAGACACTGAATCTGTTGCCTGGTTCGGACTCCCCAGGCTCCAGAACTTTGAGAAATAAATTTCTGTCGCTTATAAGTCTCCCAGTTTATTGCATTCTGTTACAGCAACCTGACTGGATTGAGACACTCATCCATAATGATATTTCACCTCTTACTTTACAATTTGGTTTATGGTAGAGTTACTTTTTTCTTTTTCTTTTTTCATTTTGGTATTATCTCTTTTAATCCTCCATTTCTTTTTTTTTAATTATTTTTTTTAACATGTATTTACTTTTGAGAGACAGAGAGAGACAGAGCACGAACAGGGGAAGGGCAGAGAGGGAGGGAGACACAGAATCCGAAGCAGACTCCAGGCTCTGAGCTGTCGGCACAGAGCCCGACGCGGGGCTCGAACCCACGACCTGGGTGATCATGACCTGAGCAGAAGTTGACTGCTTAACCGACTGAGCCACCCAGGCGCCCCTTTAATCCTCTATTTCAACTGATTATCTTCACTGACGAAAAAACCCCCAAAACCAAAAATTTGCATTCACCAACCTTCATGTCTCCCATTATGACCAAGTCCGAAGAATGCCTTCGAAAAAGTGCCTTTGAGATCACCATGAATTCGAACGCACGAGAAAAAACTGCAGAACAATTTGGAGTTTACTTCACAAATTGTGAAGAGTTTTCTTTCTACTTTTGACTTCTTTTGAACCGAGCTGATTTTAAAATATTGTCAGTGCTCTTACGTGCAACTTGCCCGTCTGCTTCTGCTCAAGACTTAAAAATAAAGCAAGAAAAAAGAAAGAAAGAAAGAAAGAAAGAAAGAAAGAAAGAAAGAAAGAAGAAAGAAGGAAAGAAAGTCAATAAAATAAAATTGCATAGCTGCTCGACAGACAGACGGCTTCAGTGTTATCTCGGAGCAGAGATTTCTGAAGATGCATAACGTGTTCCCTTGTTAGCCAGTGTTCTGCCATCTTGGGAACAGTTAGGATTCCATGCATCCCTAAGTTTGGGCTCCGTAGAAAGACGAATGGTTGAGGTCTCTTACTTTGCTCCCAAATGATGAGAGGAACCGAATGCTTGTTATTTTTCTTAATGGAATTTGAGTGAGTGGTATTAAACAAAAAAGAATAAACTACAGGACACATTCGCATACATCTCACAGGGCCTTGTCAAAATCTCATTCTCCTTTCTGACGCTAGTCTTTTGAAAAGGGTTATTTGTTTTGACACTTCACCTCAGTGCATTTGTCGCTCATCCCGAACACCCTTACTGACCCTGGGATTGCCTTGGAGAAATTCAAAAGAGGCAGAATCCATGCCAGAGCCAGAAGTGTGATGAACGCCTTGCACAAAGGGTGGTTCCAAACTGGAAAACAAAGTCCAGGTCAGTAGTTATCGCTGTCTGTTACCTTACCACGTGATTCGGTGTCTCCTTTCCCATGGATACTGACAGGTGACTGCGGCGGACGATGGCGGTCCCTACAGAATCTGTGTTCTCTGGGGCGAGTGCAAATGGGAAGAAATGAGTAGAGGTTGACGAGACGGGAGACAGGAGTTATGGCAAGGATGAGGTCCTGTTGAGAATAAATCTGTCTGATTCGTCATTAAGTGAGAACTGCAAACCTTTATTAAGTTATTGCCTTAGATCAGTTTCCCTGGAAGCTAAGCCCAAGCTGAGGAGTTTTGGACAAGTGAGGTATTTGGGGAGGAACGGGTGAGAAAAGCAGCATAGGCCAGGGGTAGGAGCTGTGTCCGTAGGATGTGGTCTCAGCTGGCGATGGGCTTTAGCCCCATCTTATGAGAACTCTGGGGCTACACTGTCCCCTGCGGTAGCCGCTGGCCCCGTGAGGTGATTAGGTGCTTGAAACGTGATGAACCTGGGCTGAGGGGTGTTGCAAATATAAAATACATAACAGATCATAGTCACAGTCCAAACAAAACGGGAAAACACGTCACGGAGAGTTGTTTCTTGATTACATGTTGAAATGATAACATTTCGGATTCACTAAACTACACGATTACGAGGGGCACCCATTTGGTTTTACTTTTTAAACGTGACTACGAGGGACTTTGTCGTGACATATATGGCTTGCGTTTGCTTCTACTGGATAACGCTGCTGTGGAATGAAAATGTGCCTTTATTTTAGCCGAGGGAGGCTGGTACACAGTCATGGAGTATCTTCTCCCTCCTTCCCTTCCTTCTTCCTCCCTCTATTCCTCCCCCCCGCCCCCCAATTCCCTAACCACTAATGTGATTGAACACTCAGCGAGGCACGGCTGTTTTCCAGCTCCCCTGCTCAAGTGACACACAGGCCTGTGATCTCATCATCCAAACACCCAGGCAAACATATCCATAAATGCACTCCGCGAAGCACGACCACAAAATGCTCCTGACAGCTTGGTGGTGGGAAGGCATATTGGCAGCGGCTCTGCAAAATAAGCAGCTTATCCAAAGTCCAAAAACACATTATCAACTGGCTTCCAGATGCTACCGTGTTTCGCATCCACGGGCCCACTGTGTGGACGGCAGGCGAGTTATTGCGGCCGGACACCTGAACGAAAAAGGACCTCGGCACGTTCCATTTCTGAAGCTTTGTAATTTGCAGGCGCCCAGACGACACTTCAACATCCAGCAACCGCAGCCAAACGCCAAATGGTATACTGTAAAATTCATGTTTATGGTATATCACGTTACATTGCAATTTATACCGCCATTTCTACCCCAGACTCAACTTTTCAGTGACGTGTGAAATGCTTCGGTGCGCGCTCCTTCTAGACGTGCTTGATGATGGCGCGAAATTCTTGCCGGAAGCTCTTTTGATGATGCAGGCTCATCTTCATCATTCGCCCCACGGCGTCACCACTGATAATGTTTTGCAACTCTGGATCTGCGTTAGGCACCTAGATGATTTATGACCTTGGAACTTTGGGATAATGAGTCGAGCATTTACGTGGCGAATAAAATCAACAGTTTAGCCATTGTCTTCTGGACCTCGGCAAGTTTTAGCTCAAAAGAATTCGAGGACAGGCCACAATTCTGGAATATGATGCAACAACATAAAATGCTGCTAACTGGGGCAAATCTTATTCCTTTCTCTTTTCTTACCCTCTCAATTCCTCGCGTTTTGTGTATGTATGTATTTATTTAATTTTGAGAGAGACTGAGACAGCACAAGTAGAGGAGGAGCAGAAGGAGAGAGGGAGAGAGAATCCTAAGCAGGCTCTCCATGCTGCCAGCGCAGAGCCCGATGCAGGGCTTTGAACCCACGAATCCGTGAGATCATGACCTGAGCCAAAACCGAAAGTCAGATGCTTTACTGACTGAGCCACCCAGGTGCCCCTCAATTTCCTTGCATTTTAAAACGGAAGCTCAAAAGCCAGTCCTGGAGAGTAACAGGACTGCCGACCAAACCTCCATTGTCAGTGACGGTGAATGCGACATTGGGTAGAGCGGTGGAACAGGGAGGGACAGGAAGCAAGGGAATGAATTTCTAGATATATTAGGTATCTGAAAATGAATGAATATTCGGTAGGCCTCCTAATATCTGATCTAGAAAGTATTGGTAGTGCCTTGATTTTAACATTTGGAACTAACACTAATTTATCTCATCTCTGTTTCAGTTAGCTTGTAATTAATTTTTCTTTTCAACACAGAATGGAAGCCATATCACAGCCAAATGCTAAACTATGATTTGTGTATGCAAAACAGTTCAATTATTTGACGCAATTACACTAACATCTCAAGAGCAATCTGAAAATGGAATATCTCGGTAAAGAAGACTTCAACAAAAATGTAAAACATAAAGCTTTTCTTTGCTGTGATTTTGAGGAAAACATATTCAAAATGGACCAGAGAACACAATCTTCAGTGTGTACCCAAAACTCAACTCTCTGATGGCTTTCTTAAGTGTCTAGAAGAAACTTCCTGGTTTCACAAAAGTGACAATTTTTAAGGGAGGTCTTTCTCTGTTAGTGCTGGTTTTTCACTGCTACCTCCATGAGAGTAAATGTGAAAAATGGCAGTGGGGGGGAGGGGGAGTGTGCCTCACACATGTTATTCTGTGGACATTTGCTCTTTGAATCTTTCTGAGTACTATTTTGCTAACAATCTCTTGAACTAGAACCTCCCACCTGACTCTGATTTAAGAAACCAATAGGATGTCAGATCTTTTCCTCAGATAATCTCAAAGCATTTTACTAACAACCACATTACCCTTGAAAGGACCCCCTAGATAAAAAGTAGTTCATAGTTGGGAATGATTTACCCAAATGGCAAACCTAAGGGTCAGACGAGCCAGCGACTTAACCCGAGTCTCAGATAGGGTCAAGTAGGAAATTCTGATTTTCATGTGATTGTATGATATTTTACTTCCCTATGACCACACTATTCCCCATGAAGTTTAGTAAATTAATGATCGGAGCTGAATAACTTAAATTCAGGGATACCATGATACAACATTAGAACAGGACTAACTCTTTGCCAATTTGTGGAAGAAATCAAGGCTACCAGAATCCTAGTTGGTATAACAAAAAAGTCTCCTCATACGTTAAAAATTCTAAGTTCTGGGGCACTTGGGTGGCTCAGTCAGTTAAGTGTTTGATTTTGGCTCAGGTCATAATCTCACAGTTCATGAGTTCGAGCCCCATGTCGGACTCTGTGCTGACAGCGTGGAACCTGTTTCAAATTCTCTCTTTCTCTGTCTCTCTCTCTCTCTGTCTCTTTCTCTCTGCCCCTAACCTGCTCATGCTCACTCTCTCTCACCCATAAATAAATAAATAAATAAATAAATAAATAAACAAGCAGACATTTTTATTTTATTTATTTATTTATTTTCAAACATTTATTTTTGAGACAGAGGGAGACAGAGCATGAACGGGGGAGGGTCAGAGAGAGAGAGGGAGACACAGAATTGGAAACAGGCTCCAGGCTCCGAGCTGTCAGCACAGAGCCCGACGCGGGGCTTGAACTCATGAACCGCGAGATCATGACCTGAGCTGAAGTCGGACTCTTAACCGACTGAGCCACCCAGGCGCCCCCAAGCAAACATTTTTCTAAAAAATTCTAAGTTCTTCCAGTCAGTTCAGTTCAATTAAGTATGTACTGACTTCTTCACCATGTGGCCAGCCTTGTGCTAGGTACTCAGGATACTGAGCTCATGCTCTAAGATATAAGCCTAATTTGGATTTGTTTTCGCCCCTCTACCTTAGGATGTGGCAAAATTTTATTATTGGTGTCAACTGGGTTTATGTAAGTGCATCAGAATTGCTAGGAAGGAGGGCCACAACAGTGACTTTATATATTATTTTGACAGATTGCCTGACCTTTCCAGTGGGGAAGAATGATGAGCCGACAGAGTAACGCTTAGTTTCTTTCAAGGCAGGTGCACAGCTTCCATTACTAGGGGATAAAAAGTCATGGGTCAATAGGTCAATATCTTAGGATACTTAGAAAGGCCCACTCAGAATGGTCCACAGTTGTGTGCAGAAGTTTCACGGAACCATTTACGCAGCCCATCAGAAATGGTGACGATTGGAAATGTCACCTTCTTGAAGAATGTGACAGCTGTATGGGAAGGATCTCCAGATGCTTTCACTCCCAGATCCACACTTTGTCGACCAGTAAAAGCAACTGAAAGGACACACAAATGCACACAAACACAATACGAATTAGAATTGTTACCCAAATCTCACTTCGTGTTTTCCCCTCCTCTGCCTGTCACGTGCGGAATCCTCTACGACTCCACGGCCATTCCTCTTGCTCGGCTCCTCACCATCTCAGATCTGTGGTCAATCTCGTGCCTGAGTCCTCTCGCTGAGACAAACCTCATCATGGCTCTGCCTTTGAAACCCTTACCCAAGGGCCCACTGCCTACAGGTGACGCACAAAAGCCAAAGCGTTCCGACAATCTGTTTCCAACTGCCAACTATATTGGCCCATATTATACTTCTCACGTTTCCATGAAAACACAATGCTTTGCAGAGCGCCATTTCTTTCTGGAAGGCGAGTTTTGCTGTATCTGAGGAATGTCTACGAATGCTTTTCCTGGGTAGCCACCTCCCCAACTCTATCCTCTCAACATAAATCCTTGGCATCTTCTCTACCTACGCATTCCTTATTTACATGATTGGTTTCAGCTCTTTAAAATTGCTTTAATTATTTACACACTGGTGGCCACTCTTAACATATTAACTGCCACATATCCAATGCTTGGACTCAGCACATTTTAGATGCTCTTAAATATGTGTTGGGTCGCACTGATTATATTTAGCTTCATTATCTTTCTCCCTTATAAGTCACAGATCAAAGAATACTCTCCTTTAAGCAGATATTTAACGGGGGAAATATACACCATTGTTTCAGAAACTGATTATGCAGATTGACTCTCTTACTAAGAAATTAGAAAATTAACGCAGCACCACTGCTGTGGGACTTGAATTACGGAACTAGCTGTATTTTGAAAACTTTGAAAATCTGCCAAAAGAGAAAATTATGAGATTGATTCTGTAAATGATGCTGCTCAAAGTTAACGTACTTGTCTAATGGATTTGTTAGAAAGGATTTTTTTTTCCCCCAGCCACGTCTTTTATTTTCTTTCTTTTGATCAGTGGGTATCTTCGGTTTCATCCTGGAGTGATTTTACCTGCAAAAAATGTAAACCTATAATCGTTGGTGCAAGGCAAACACAGTCCTTGATTAAGTAAATGAATCATAAACGGAGTCTCAGTACTCCAAATAACACCACCTCATCCCACACTTCTTGTTTTCTTGAGTATTATCACTAAAATAACAAACATGATGAGCTGGGGGCGGGGGGCTAAATTCCTTCTTTTTTTCCTTTAGATATATAGTGCTGAAGTCAGGCATTTTTCCCATTTAGAACACATTTATTCCTTAATTTGGCATCGAAGTGACTATACATACAGAAAAGTGCATATAGCGTAAGTGCAAAGCTTAATGCATTTTACAAATGTAACACACAATGTACCAACACACAGAGGCCCCCCTCCCGTCTCCTTCTAATCATGATCTTTCTTTCACCCCAGGGGAGCCATTATCCAGACTTTTAACATCATGGATTACTTTGCCTCCTTTTTTGTACTTTATGCAAATTGCATGTTAAATAGGTACTTCTTCCTTTCTGGCTTGTTTCCCTCGATACTATATTTGTGAGTGTCTATATTTTGTTCATTCTCATTGCTATATAGTACTGCATTGTGTGAATATACCATCATTTATTTATCCATTCAACTGTTGATAAGCCTTTGGGTAGTTTCCAGGTTGGCTTTATGAATACTGCTACTATGAATATTCATGTGCACGTCTTTTGGTGAACATATGCATGCATTTTCCCAAATGCTAAACCGACCTTATATTCCTGGAATAAACCACACATTTCGTGATATATTATCCTATTTATATGTTGCTGGGTCTGATTTTCTAGGATCGGATTTAGGACCACTGCATTTACGTGACTGAAAGAAATTAGTTGGTGATTTTCCTTTCCTTTAATGTCCTTGAGAAGTTTTGATGTTGGGTGTCCCTGGGTCTTACAAAGGAGCTGGCAAGTGTTCCCCCTTTTTCCTGCTTGCTGTATGAATCTGTTCAATATTGGTGTTATTTCTTCCTTGAATATTTGGAAGAATTCACTTGGAGGCCAGGTGGCTCTGGGGTTGTCTTAATAACAGATTCAAGTTCTTTAATAGATGGGAGATTAAGATTTTCAGTGTCTTCTACTTCTGTTAACTTTGGTGTCTGGATTGATGCCATTCATCAGCTGTGGAAAATTTTTGGTGATTATCTCTTGAACTATTTCTACTGCTCTATTCTGTCTATGAGACTCCATGTATGCAAATATTATATTAATCGAATGTGCGTGACATTTCTCTCACCCTTTTGTTTCCCTGCCTCTTTCTCTCTGTGCATCGGCTTTGCATTTTGCATTTATCTGTTTTTTCACTTATTAATCGTGCTGTGTCCAATCTATTGCTAAACCCATCCTTGAGGTTCCTTATTTCAGATTTATTTTTTAGTACAAAAATGTCCATTTTTTTATATATAAATTTCAGCTTGGAGTTGCAATTTTCTTTCTTCTTTCTTTCTTTCTTTCTTTCTTTCTTTCTTTCTTTCTTTTTAAGTGAATTTATTTTGAGAGAAAGAGAGAGAGAGAGAGAGTGTGTGAGCGGGGGAGGGGCAGTGAGGGAGAGAGAAAGAATCCTAAGCAGGCTCTGTGCTACCTGTGCAGAGGGCAACATGGGGCCCCATCTCATGATCTGCAAAATCATGACCTGGGTGGAAACCAGGAGTCAGACGCTCAACCGACCGAGCCACCCAGGCACCCCTGAGGTTACAATTTTCCATCCATATTTCTTTCTCCCATTTTTTGGTGTCTGTTCCATGAGTGTATTTTTCATAATTATTTTCATATTTTTCATCATGTTCTTCTGCTAATTCCAATATATATGGGTCTCGTTCTATTGTCTATTTTTTTAAATTGTTCATCACTGGTCACGTAGTCTGGATATTTTCCAAGTTTAGTGTTTTCATTGGGTAAAAAAGAAACACAGAGTCTCCAGATTATGCAGTACTCAGCCAGACAGGTTTAACCCTGTCCTCTGATGGGCAGAAACCACGTGGGGCTGAAAACCTCAGTCCAAATCAGATCACAGCTTTGGTAAAGAGATCTCTGGTTGCCTCTATTTCCTTTTTTTATATATATATGTTTTCATATGAAATTTATTGTCAAATTGGTTTCCATACAACACCCAGTGCTCATCCCAATAGGCTCAACCCAATCCCTCTATTACTAAGGCATAAGGTTTTCTGCCAGGGCCAAGTCTGGATCTCACCTCCTAGTTGTGCACTCCCTATGCTCGATGTGTTTTCATAAAGGCCAGGGCACTCCTTTGCCGTTTGGAAAGTTTAGGCTTATTTCCTCAGTCTTCTGTACAGCTTCAGGAATCAGAAATTTTAGGAGCGAGTGCACAACAATATAGGACGTCTCCCTGTTTTAGCTGTTTCTCACTCTTGCGCTACGTAACTGGTGAAAGATCCGCTGTCTTCTCTTCCCTGGCCAGGTCCCCTGGCCGGACATGTGGCACACATCTCAATTCCTAAACTGCCCTCAAACCTAGTAAATGCCACCAGAGAAAAATAACTGGGATCCCATCAGTTCTCCTCTGCTGGGTCTCTCCTATCTGTTCTTCTGTTCCGTGAGCTTTCATTTTCTTACAAGCCTTGATGCCTTTAAGATACGAGCCTGGTAATGTATCTAGGTTTTACAGTTCATCAGCTGAAAGAGACTTCCAGAATCTACTAGTACTTACCTGGAAGTGAAGTGCTCTAACACTGAAAACATTTTTTTTTTTTTTAAATAGAACACGATGTGAGGGGCGCCTGGGTGGCTCAGTCGGTTAAGCGTTCGACTTCGGCTCAGGTCACGATCTCATGGTCTGTGAGTTCGAGCCCCACCTCAAGCTCTCTGCTGTCAGCTCAGAGCCCACTTCAGATCCTCTGTCTCTCTCTCTCTGCCCCCTTCCCACTTGTGTGTGAATGCTTTCTCTCTCTCTCCGTCTGAAAAATAAACATTAAAAAAAGAACATGACTTGAGCTATTAAAAGTCTAAAAATAATTTATTTTTATTTCCCCTCAGTGAGTTAATAAGAAGAATTTAAAACAAAAAAAATCATTCAACTGTATTGAAAATCATTAAATTTTACCATGTCATTGAGAGAGAATTTCATCGTAATTATTTTTGAGTACCCAGTGTATGGAACCATGCCTTCTTTTTTTAATACATAAGCTACAAATTTGTCTGATAGAAATCATTACTAAACATTCCTAAGAAGTCAGCTCTTCAACATCCTGATTTACCCCATTCAGTTGTCTTAACCCAAGTTTTCTTTCTTGTTTTCTTTTAAATAGTGGGGGAAAGTCTATCATGCTGGTAAATGGTACTGTCCACATTTAGGCAAAAATAATGTAAACTCTGAGATTTGTTTATAAAGAGATGATAAAAGGTGTGATTGTATATCCTACATATAAAAGTCTGGGACTCCAAAGCTTCTGGGAAAGATAAGGGAAATTCGGGGTTTTCTTTTTTTCCTTTTGCACATTAGAATGTTGTGGTATGCTGATTCTATATGGAGTTTCCGTTTTGAGACATGAAAGTCAGGCATAAACTTGGAAGATAAACTTGTAAGCATTGTTTTCCCACTCCGTTCATTTTAAGATCTTTCTCTCCAAACTATGTTTTGAATAATGACATTAATCAGAAAGAAGAAAGACCGCAAGGAATGGCATAATTGAATAAAACAGAAACATAAAGCAAAATGAAAAAATGTTGTCCATTTGTATGAATGACTGGAGAAAACTTTTAAAAGATACAAGTCCTTGGGGTGCCTGGGTGGCTCAGTCGGTTAAGCATCGACTTCGGCTCAGGTCATGATCTCACAGTTTGTGAGTTCGAGCCCCGCGTCGGGCTCTGTGCTGACGGCTCAGAGCTTGGAGCCTGCTTCGGATTCTGTCTCTCCCCCTCTCTCTGCCCTTCCCCTGCTCATGCTCTGTCTCTCTCTATCTCTCAAAAATAAACAAACTTAAGGAAAATAAATTAAAAAATAAAAGATACAAGTCCTTGTGATTTTGAATTCTCTCATTTGTCCTCATTTTCTGATTCTCTTCTCTATCTTCATTTCCCTTTTACAGTATTTTCCAAATAGTGTCTCCCCCACTGTCTTGCCCCCCAACTTGCCTAACTTTTATTTCTGTCTTCCACCAGTATCATGAATGGCATTCATCAAGAATTATTAGTCGGTCAGCCTTTGCTTCCGTGCTCTGCACCCCCCTTTAAAAGGGGCTCTTTTCAATGACTTTACTTCTCCCTGATTTAAATAAATATTTCACCAATGTCTTCTCCAAGTTCCCCTTGTAGTCTGTTGACATAGAAATATAGCAACCTTCTCATTTTCAGCTGAGTGTTCTCATCAAAATGAGATACATCACGGAACTTATCTTAACGTCTACATCGCTGGGATTTTTTTGTGGCCAAATAATGCTACATGCCTGTACTCATTTCCTTTGTGCACAGTTTGTGTGGCTGTGAGTGCATGACAAGTGATAGAAATCGAATCTGTGGGGCTTTGGCTATGAATTCTGACATCATCAAGACCCTTTATATTAGACAAGTTATGTACGACTTACTAGGAGAGAAGTGTATGGTAAAGAATGGAGTGCAGTTATGATAACTTGAATTTGCTTGTATCATCTCTCAGACACGTGAACTGGCGTTGACCGAAAAACTTGGATTGGAGCTATGTATGCTTATCCAGTTGTGGATTGTTTTTTAAATAGACACTGAAACCTCTGGGACCAATTGAGTCACCTTCAAAAAGAAATCCCTGCCTCCTTCTTGGAGAGAACAAAGACATAGATGAAATACGTTGCTTTGCTCAGTCGATTCTGTGAGACTAACACAATTCAAAAAGCTCAGTACAGGACACAGCTGTAAGACAAGCTCATTTGTGAGCGTTGACACAAAAATAAATAAAATATTAGAACCAACTCTAGCAATTAACGGGTTATTAATTAATACTAAGTATGGCACAAAAAATGACAATGGTTAACATTTAGCGACTGCGTAATATGCACCAGGCACGGTACTCCCTGATTGATTTGTATTAACACATTGTATCTGCTCAACAATCAAAATACCGTATTATGATTACTACCATTTTTAGCAAAGAAAATTAAGGCACAGAGAGATTAAGTTACTTGACCAGGTCACATAGCTAGTCAAAGTTAGAGACTGATGGGCACTAAATTTCTCCTTCTTGACCTACAAAGAAGAAAATTAGCTTAAAGTCAAATACACAGGGAGAAAGAAAAAATTCAACATATTAAAGAAATGGTAGATTAACGTATATAATATATAAAAATATAATAAGAATCAATAAAAGATCCCAGGGATAAGTAGACAAATATGAGCAGTTCATTCATAGAAAGAGAGAAACACAAATGATCAAGAAGTATATGAACCTATACCAAAAGCCACTAGGATTCAGAGAAACATACATTGGTAACAAATGATCAATTCCCATTCACTAAAATGGAAAAGATATCATAAGCATTGAATATTTGTGTTGGCAAGTGAAATTTAATATCTGATGAATTCAATCTTTTAAAGATTTCTTTTAATCGACAACGCATGTCTAGAAATATACCAGAGGAACATGTTCACGTGCCTAAATAGCACATCTAAGATTTGTTATTGCAGATTCATTTGTAACAGCTTAAATAAGGAAATGCTTTTTTAAAAAATATATGGCAACATAAGGTATTACACAATCTTGAAAAAGAAGAAAGACAAAGAAAGCAGTCCAACACTTACCGATTCAAAAATTTTCCTGGAAAAAAAGAGCCAATTTTAGAATAATATACAGAATGATTCATTTGGATGTTGTATAAATGTGATACATGCACGCATGCATACAAGTGTGCCTGGAGAAAGAAGTTGAAAACGTTCATGTCTAAATGTAATCAGGGGTTATCTCTGATCAGGGAGTGGGAAGTAGGAAGCAGAAGGGAGACTTTGATATATGAGCATGGATTTTTTTTTTTGTTTGAATCTTCTTGCCATGAAGATGTATTTTTACGAATTAAAAAGAAGTTTGAATAAAATGATTTGTTTCTGCCCAGTTGGACCAGTCGACTGTATGCCATGTTTCCATCAGGAACTATAAAGAAATGAAGATATACCTCATATGATTTCGATCCTTGGTATTTGGGGCTTGATGTCCAGTCTTTGGTCTTGGAATTGGACTAAACTTGAACAAGTTATCTGACTTTGAAACAATGTTCCAATATCCTTTTTTCCCATTCTTTAATTAGGACTGTGTCAGTGCCAGATTTTCGGTTGGTTGCCAGTGATTCAGAATTGAAGAATGTTCAGTCAGTCCCACCCCTAAGGCATATCATGATCAAGACCCTGTTTCACACATAAAAGCTTCCAAATGTGATACGGTAATCGTTCCAATAAGAGGAGAAAGTGGGAGAAATAGAGCCTTTCCCCAGGTACTATACCATGAGACAGCAGAGTAGGAAGGAAACCTAGGTCCTGTGCTAAAGTATTGCATAGGAAATCAACAAATTTTTTTAAATATCAGGTATTTTTAGATGAAACCCACATTTCCGGCTTCCAGGAGATTATTTTCTCTTTCTGTCTTACACAGATGCACGTACCGTATTTATATAAATCTCTTCTTAGCATACTCCTTGTCTAAAGAATGCCCTGGCTTCTCACCGGCCACCTTACTTACCACCATCGCCTCTTGTGCTCCTACAGGTGTTTTATGTTTTGTCACTCTTGTCCTAGACAGCAGAGAAAAGAAAAAAATATCCTGGATAACTTGGGAGGTATGACAGGTTGGAAACAGATTTCTCCATTGTAATCACCCCTAAAAGAGGAGAAAATGTGGTAGCATGATAAGTCACACTATCGAAATATCTCTTTCCCATCTTAATCTAATTGTGAACTTGGTAAAAAATTCATAGGAAGTTATCATGAAACAAGTTCTTAGCGGCATCCGTTTCTTCATGTTTTAATACGGCGTGTTCTCCTGTGGGCTTTTTCCTTATCTTGCGTGTCTTCTATTAAATGTAAAGAAAATGGACAACTTTTCTGCCTGAGGAGACCGAGTATTACTTGAGATACTTGGCTCTGTGCACGAGTGTACAGAATAAAGAAAAAGGCTCTGATTGAGAGAAAAGAGTCACATAAAAATAGCCACTGGTTCATGTGCAGAGCATTTTAAATAGGCTGCTTAGAATTCCGTTATAGAGTTTTCCTGGGGGCCTTGCATCAGTAAGCCCATGGAGATATCCATAGTGTTTGGTTATTTGCACATGCTCTCTGGTCTCGTGGCTTCGTTACGTGACTTTAGTAAAGAAGGTGTGGCGGGTGTCATTTATTAAAGATGGCATAACAATCTGTCATGCTCTTGAATGCAACTTTGATCCTCCTTCCATTGATAAGCGTGTCTATATTTTGACTTTCTGCAGGCTTGCAACCCAAGCGGAAGTGAAATGAATTCACTTCTGGGGCCGAGTCGCACCAAGATGATTCAGCTTCCCCTTGGCTCTCTTGGAACGCTCCCCCACAGGTCACAGCTGCCATGCTTCGAGGACCCCCAGGCCCCGTGGAGAGGCAACACACGCAGCCGAGCTGCTGGCAGATGGCCAGCATCAATCGTCAAACATGTAGTGAAGATAATTCCAAAAAAAATTCTAGTTATTGATCCACCGCAGGCTTTGAGTCTTCCAACTTTGAGATGCCGGTAATCACAGAGCAGATACTACCCGTCCCAACTGTGTCTAATCCATAACGCAAAAGTGTTACAAAGATTGAATGAGATATAATGTTCGAAAAATCCTGGCGTCAGGTCTAGCTCACTCAATAACAGGGAGATCTTTTACATACTCAATGCTTTTGGAGGGTTTAATAGATTAGTAAGTTAGTGGATCCACTGTTAGAATCACAGTGTAAGTTCTCGTTTGATTTCCAGCACTGTGAACTAAGATAAATTACATACCTTTCTGGGTCTCACCTGAAGGAGAGCCTTCCAGAAGAGGGCAGGGGGACTCTTCCCCTGGTGATTCATGTGGGATCGGCCTGACGTTTGTTCTTGGATACACATCTGGGAACTGCTGGGCACGCTCATTTCAAAGATAAGTCGCTAATACGCTAAGATGTTAAGCACATTCAGCTCCCAGTTTGTCCTTTTCTTGTTAATTTCAAGGGACAGAGACAGGGAGAAGTCTGAGGTTTTTCATTGGCTCTGCCATAGGAATGTAATCATGTCTACTGCTCCCAGGGTCTTCCTGAAGTAGCCTTCATTTATACGTCAAATATGATGTTCTTCTTCCTAAAAGCATGCTCGATGTTGTGCCCAAGCTGGAGTCCAGTTAGAACCTCCTTTTTAAGGGTCTGGTGTCAGTGAGGTGTGACAAAGCATTTGACACATTAACTGCTCCTGAAAGTCAGAAACCTGTGTCCAATCAAGGTACTAAGCTAAAAAAAAAGAAAGAAAAAAAAAATGAGGCTAAATCTGAGACATAGCAATGTCCCAAATTGAAACATTTCATGCCAACATAATGCCTCCCTTCTGTGCATGTATGAACGTCAAATGCATACAAAGTACCTGTTTATCTGCCCATAGTCAGTCCATTTTTAAAGCTGAGCGGGAACACAGTTGCTGACCCAGGGAACATAAATGACATCATTACCTAATGAACTGTTGCAGAATTCATTTGAATGTGGCCGTCCTTTTGAAAAGTATGAATCTTTCCAGTGATTAAAGTGATTTAGACAGGAGTAGTTCAGGGTAGACAATATTAATTTAGGAATGAGTCATTATGTTCAGCACCAGTCTGGAACCTAATGAGCTGATTCAAATTCATTTAAATCACTCGGAAAATACATACAGAGGCTGCACAATATACATAATTTGGAACCAAAAGACATTTCCTCTAAAAACCAATATATTTCAATCAGTAGAAATAAAATAAATCCACAGATTTTTTTTTTTTTCAAATTAGTAGGCTTCTTTAGCCCTGAGATTTGGAAATTAACTGAAACTATGGAAGCACCTGAATTTAAAACTTTTTTTTTTGAAAAAGGAGTGAACAAAAAGGCTGATTAATGATATTTCATCATTTGCTTAAGTGAGAGCTTTACAAGATGTGGTGTCATCTCAGCTATAAGAATTACTTTTGCATTTACCGTGGTTAATTTGGAAAGCACGCTAGCAATGTCCGTCCCATTGGTAAAGAGATCAGGATTAGAATACTCATTAAATAATTACAAAACATATTTTTAAATATGTAAGTATCAATGTGCCGAAACAAAGAAAGAAATGCGTTGATTTTGATATTTCAGTCAAGAGCTTGTATGAGACATGAAGGGAAAATAGGAAACAATTTTTCCAATTTTTGAAGAATCGTTCTGCCTTTAAAACCAATGGGATTCGATAACAATTTTGCAGACACTAGCTGTTCAAGCTTGGTCTTATGTGTTTTGTGGACTTCTCATCAATCCCGTACACTGAATGTTGATTACAATGAGTTGCCCGTGGGGATTCCCGACTTGGCCAGTGGTTATTTTGATCTGAGTATGAAACACCACCCTGGTCAATGAGACATACACGAAAATGTTAGAAAGCTTCTGGGAAGTTATCTTCAATTGTAAGGAGAAAGACACATCTAAACTTTCCTTTTCCCTTTTTAGGATATAATGCTTACTATCTGCCAGCCATCTTGCAACCCTGAGGGGGTCACTGGGAAGCTGATCAGAAGCCTTGACATCATTGAAGAATCTATTAACTGGTCTTGCATCTACTCTTACCTAAGGCTATAAAATTCCTATTTCTTTAAGTCATTGTCTACTGGATTTTCAGATATCTGTAGTTGTAAGCATCTTAATTGGGATCAAGGCTTTCATAAATAGGAATTATCCAATCTCCTTCATGTAGATATTCCACTGCACCGAGAAAACTTGCTCAGGAATATTTTCTTCTGTCTAGCTTCAGTGTAAGAGCCTCTAAGCTTATCCTTTTTTATACTGCAAGATGATTAGGAGAATACTTCTATAAATTTAAATTTAACTTCTGCTGACTTCTAGCTTCCGGTGTTAAGTTACATAAATTTAAAGAAGGCAAATATTCTCAGGGTGAAACTAATTGCGTTGACCTAGAGATTAACATAAAGTGATACAGAATTCTTCTCTCCAAGCTCAGAAATAGACCTTAATTATCACAGAAATGCAAATTCTCTCCACTCCCTTCTTACACGGTATATACCACCATGTTATCTTATCATCTCTTTTTCCCTTTGGGGTCCAAACTTGTTCTTCCATTCATGAAAAACAGTCCCTTATCTTTAATAGGCAGATAAGGTCGCTTACCTTGATGATGATGATGAGTAAGTGGGAGAATTAGAAGCAATATTTATATACTGTCTAGGACAAGTCTTGTCTCCTAGATGTTTAATAGAGAATGACTTTTTCTGTGTAGAGTGAATTTTCTGAGGTCATTGGCAGTAAGAAAGTGCCAAATTACCTCCCCACCCCACCCCAGTCCCAGCTTAACCCTCATCAAGAAATATTTGCGTTTAGAGCAGCCTTGGTTTGGTTAAAGAATAAGACTTAAAGGAATATTCTTGTACTAAAAGAGAAAATAATATTAGAATGGTGTATACCGACAGAGTCCTTTTCTCCAGAATAACACACAGCCTTTCACAGAAGACATGTGCCCATAAGAGATTCCTAGGGGCGCCTGGGTGGCTCAGTCAGTTAAGCGACCGACTTCAGCTCAGGTCATGATCTCACAGCTCGTGGGTTCGAGCCCTGCGTGGGGCTCTGTGCTGACAGCTCGGAGCCTGAAGCCTGCTTCTGATTCTATGTCTCCCTCTCCGCCCTCTCTCTCTGCCCCTCCCCTGCTCGTGCTCTGTCTCTCAAAAATAAATAAATGTAAAAAAAAATTTTTTTAAATAAAAAGAAGTAAAATTTGGGTCAAAGGGAGTATGTGTTTTGAATTCTGATAGACGATGATAAATTTCCAACACAATTTATACTATCCCCAGAACTGGATGAAAGAATTAGTTTTCCACATGCCTACCAGCACTCATAACATCAACAGTTTATATTTTGCCAATCTGTCTGGTTAAAAAGTACTATCTCATTGCTATTTTAATATATACTTGTTTAATCCTAAGTGCATTAAAACTATTTTTTTATATATTTATAAGAATTCCTTTATTTACCTTACTTTCTGTGAAATGTCTTTTCTTATCTTTCCCCCCATTTCCCCCCCCCCCCGGGTGGGTTTTATTTTTCCTTAGTAACGTCAGGGTCAGGGGATATGCATGATTGTAAATTACAAAGCTGTAATTAACACTCTGTAAGGTACCTGTGTCGAAAACTATGATTTTCCTGTTTTATCATTCGTCTTTTGACTTTATTAGCTTATATTTAAGAAAGCAATGTAGTCACCTTTCATGTTCTCACTCTGATACGCCTTCCGAGTTCCCTCCCACAGGTTTTCTTTCAGTATTTTCATGCTTGCCTGAATCATTTGAGCAACAAGTAAGGTGAATTGGCTTCGACTGTCTGCCCTCCGGTTTCTGTGCCTCAGTTTGTTGCTGTTAGAGGACAAGCTGGACACCGACACTAGCTTTTGCAGAGAAAAGGTTTTATTTTTTATTTTTTTAATTAAAAACAATTTTTTTTGTCTAATGTTTATTTATTTTTGAGGAAGAGAGACAGAGCATGAGCAGGGGAGGGGCAGAGAGAAAGGGAGACAAAGAATCCCAAGCAGGCAGCAGGGTCTGAGCCATCAGCACAGAGCCTGATGCGGGGCTCGAACTCCGTCACGCATCGCGAGATCATGACCTGAGCCGAAGTCGGCCGCTTAACCCACTGAGCCACCCAGGCTCCCCGAAAAGGTCTTACTGCAAGGTGCCAAGCAAGGAAAATTTTCAAACTGGCGTCCGAGAGGATGAGGGGAGCTGAGTACTTAAGGGATTTTAAGGATTTTGGGGGTGGATGTAGGTGATTGGAGGTTGGGAAGAAGTGAGGTAAGACAGGGCTGTGTCTGCACAGGCGCCACCCACTGATACAGGTGCATCCCTTGTGTGTACCCGTGGTGCACTAGCATGACGGAGGGGGCGGATCTCAGGGCGTGTGGGGTTACTGTCCTTCTGATATCTGCGGGAACTCGCTTGATTTCCTCCCATCTGAGTTGAGTCTTACCGGGGGTTGTTCAACCTCTACAAAACAGCTCCTAAATCAGTTAAGTTAGCCAGAGGTTCTTTAGGATAGAATAATCAAAGCATTCGGTAACTCAGGCTGGGGGTTTCATTAATTGATCCATTTCTTTCACGGATTTGGATGGTAAATGTCATTTTATGTTTAGATCTACTTGAGTTGACTTCCGCACCGGCCTTTCTGTTCCAAAGAGTACATTCGCGAAATGGTAACAAATTCTTTGAACTTCAACTCTGTTTTATTTTATTACCCTGTGTGATGTATTTTGCTCCTGGACATTCTTACTTATTCCATCTTTCATATTTAATTTATAATCAGTTTATTATCATCGTTATTATTATTGAAGTATATCTGACATACAATGTTACATTAGTTTCAAGTGTACAACATAACGATTCAACAATTCTGTACGTTATTCAACACTAAGTGTTCACCAAGAGAAGTGTAGTCACAATTTGTCACCATACAGAGTTATCATGTTATTGCATATTCCCTATGCTGTAGTTTTTATCCCCATGACCTATTTATGTTATGACCGCAACCATATAACTCTTAATCCCCTTCATCCGTTTCCCCCCCCCCCCCCCCCCGGCAACCACCAGTTTGTTTTCTGTATTTAAAAGTCTGTTTGGTTTTTGTTTGTGTCATGTTTTAGATTCCACTTATAAATGAAAGCATATGATGTTTCTTTCTTGACTCAATTGTAATGGTTAAGAATCCAATTTATCAATTAGTTTAGTATTAATGGCTACCTTTAACGTCTGAATATCTTCCAGCTCCAAATTAAGTCCTTTATACCATTTATTCAAATATTCTTTATCTGCCTTAGACTTTAGATAAATCCTAAATGTTTTGTTGTTGTTGTTAATTATTCATATCTAATTGCCTTTTAGTTGCTTCTCTGGGGTATTTACTTATTTTTAAATGTTTATTTACTTATTTTTGAGAGAGAGAGAGAGAGAGAGAGAGAGAGAGAGAGAGAGAAAGCACGAGTGGGGGAGGGGCAGAGAGAGAGGGAGACACAGAATCCGAAGCAGGCTCCGGGCTCTGAGCTGTCAGCACAGAGCCCGACGCGGCGCTCCAACTCACAAACCGTGAGATCGTGACCTGAGCTGAAGTCAGATGCTTAATCAATTGAGCCACCCAGACACCCCTCTCTGAGGTATTTAAATAAATGATCATAGTAATTTGAAAACATATTTTTTTCTTTTTAATTTATGTATTTGGGTATTTGGGTAATTAATTCAATAATAAATATATACTGATTTAGAGACAAATTGTGACCCTCATGGAGCTTAAATTTTAGTAGAACTTGCATTTTTCTTTTGTATAGTTGGCACTGGTGAGTACTCCTAGCAGCTTTTCAGAATCAATAGAGACAAAAATCTCTATTCTGTATTTAAAATCTCTGTTCTGTATTGAACAAGAATGCTTCCATTAATGGGATCATAAATATGATTGTGATTCTCGCTTGAAATACGTATCTCAGCTTGACATACATATTTCTTAATGTTAAAATAGCAATGATTACTTTTTAAATTAAGAGTTTTCGGTAGGAATAGATGCTGAGTTTAATCAAACACCTTTTCTACATCCATGAAGATAATTGCTTCCCCCTCTCCCTTAACCTTTTAAAATAATGTAGTATCTTCATAGATTTCTTAAATTGAATGGTTAGTGATCTCTTGAAAAGGAAATACGATCTCGGCTGACAGTTTTTTATTGTATATATAATTTAACTAGCCATATGTGGTTTAAATCCTTTGTATCTTGACTGAAATAGCTGAGTCTTCTTAATCATGTTTGGAATTTTTAGAAGGAATTCAAATAATCTACAACACAGAGCTCTGCATATTCTAGGTCCTATTTTTACAAGTTCATCCAGAGCTGAAGTCATCCACACCCAAAAAAGGCAAAGTAAATTTCACATTTACTCGCATTTATTGTGTATGACCTTTTTTCCTTTTTTTTTTTTCTCCCCCTGAAACCAAAGTTTAGTTGATTTTGAAACATCAGAAGTTTCGGATTCTCCGTCTTCTTATGCAGTGGCCTGGTTTGCCAAATGTTTTATTTTTCACTGCATACCTAATTGGAGGCATTAAGGCTTAGGGTAATCATAAAAACTTTTGGAAAAAAAGACATGCAACGTTTAAAATGTTGGATGGATTCATTTATGAATTCAAGGGTTCACTTTGTATTCCTCTAAAGGAATGGTTTATTAGCAACCGGATCTTGGATTGCTTTTGTGAATTCCTTGGAATGTTTTTTCTCTGACCACTTTTTACCTCCCCACCCCACCAAAATCAAGCAAACAAGCAAACAAAAACATGATTCTTAAATATATAAGTTAATCTATGGACATTACCACCTCTTTCATATGTATGTTATATA
The DNA here is from genome assembly GCF_022079265.1 of Lynx rufus. Classification (NCBI taxonomy): domain Eukaryota; kingdom Metazoa; phylum Chordata; class Mammalia; order Carnivora; family Felidae; genus Lynx; species Lynx rufus. Next base: position 3,815,764 of record NW_025814867.1, on the reverse strand, counting down.
CACAGCCCTACAGTATTATCAGATTTCTTCCTTTTGTTTTTAGTAACTCAGATTCATTTAGCTATCTGAAGCTGGTAAGTGTCACTTCTGTAAACAGCGTCAAAATGATACAATCCCCTCTTCTATTAATTGTCTAATGAGTTCAATAGGTGTCACTTTGGAAGTAGTCTATATTCTTTAGCAGAAATTTGTCTTTCGGAATCCATTTCGGAGCTTTCCACAGCTGCATATCAATGTTTATTTCAAGCCTATCTGCCATCCACATTGCTTGCAAAGACAAGTTCATTTCTTACATCTTCATTATAAGGACAAAACAAACTCATGCATCTCAGAAGGGCATTTTAGGCCTTACAATGTTAGTCTTTGTCGTTTTCTGAACTGCCTGCAGTAACTGTAGAAATCATCCATGTCCCTTAATTTTATGCGTAGGATTTGTAAAGTTTTTAAGAAAAATTGGGGATGGATTGTCCAAAAGATACGCACATAGGTTTTCTATTCTCTCACTGCCAAGTGTCCTGGGGGAAAAATTAGCAGACAAGCTACTTTCACGTCTTACCCTTATCTAGTGTAAAATTGTAACTGACAATTGCATTGTAATTTCCCATCTCTTGACCTCAGTTTTGTCATTAGGAAAATGAAGCAGTGGAATTATGATTATTCTTCTCTGAAGGCCATGTACGCAAACCAACCCTCAGACTGATGTGGAATGACTGGCCCAGAGGAGGAAAATGCTCTCGGTCCACACAGTGATGATCCCGGCTACTCAGCTTTGAGACACTTAGGTTTGTGGCCATATGGATATACATGAATCCTAAAAGTTCTCAAGAGTCTAATAATCTCTGACTATACAAGCAATACTCTTCAGTTTGCTTTTTGATAAATTGCATGCATTGACATTAGGTAAAAAGTAGCCTTACCATTAAATGGTTTTAAAAATGACAAATATTTGTGGGGATTTTCCGATTTTATTGAGATGTAGTTGACATATAAAATTGTATAAGTTTAAGGTATACACAGTGTTGATTTGATGCACTTGTATATTGCAAAATCATTACCACCATCATGTTAGTTAATGCCTCTATCATATCACATAATTAACATTCCATTTTTGAGTTGAAAATGTTTAAAATGTACTCTCAGCAACTTCAAGTATAGAATACAGTGATATTAATTATAATTACCATGTGATACATTAGATCTCCAGTTCTTTTTGTTTTTTAATTTATTTTAGGAAGAGATAGAACATGAGTGGGGGGAGGGGGAGGATGAGAGAAAGAGAGAGAGAGAGAGAGAGAGGGGGAGAGAGAATTCTAAGTAGGCTCCACACTCAGCACAGAGCGTGATGCAAGGCTCATTCCATGACCCTGGGATCATGACCTGAACCGAATTCAAGAGTCAGATGCTTAACTGACTGAGCCACCCAGGTGCCCCCTAGATCTCCAATTATTCTTCACCTTATAACGAAAATGTTGTACTCTTTGAACAACATCTCTCATTTTCCCCACCTCCTAGCCCATAGTAACAACCATTCTCCATGTGGGTAGAATTTGGTGTTTTAAGATTTCAAATATAAATGATATCATATGGTGTCTGTCTCTCTCTGTCTGACTTATTTCACTTAGCATGATGCTGTTAATTCTATCAACTTTGTTGCAAAGGGAAAGATTTCCGTCTTTCTCATAGCTCAATAATATTTCATATATAATATTATATATATTTCATTATATTTATTCTATTATATTAAAGTGTATATACATATTCCACATCTTTATCCATTCATCCCTTGATGGACACTTAGGTTGTTCCCATACCTTGCCTATTATGAATAATGATTCAATAAACATGGGAGTATACATATCTCTTTGATATTCAAATTTCATTTCTTTTAGATGTATACCCAGAAGTAGGACTGTCCTTTTCCTATTATATATTCTTGGCTCCTTTGTCATAAATTAATTTACTGTATATGCCTGGGTTTATTTCTGAGCTTTCTATTCTATTTCATTGATCTGTGTATATGATTTTACACAAAGACCATACTGTTTTGGTTACTACAGCTTTGTAATATAGTTTGAAATTAGAAAATGTGATGCTTCCAGCTTTGTTTTTCCTCAAGATTGCTTCGGTGATCCATGGTCCTTTGCAATTCCATGCAAACTTGAGGATTCTTTTTTTCTATTTCTGTGAAAAATGCCATTGGAATTTTGAAAGGAATTGAATTGAGTGTGTACATTGATTCAGGTAGCATGGATATTTTAGCAATAATAATTTTTCCAACCCAGGAACATGCTATATCTTGCCATCTCTTCCTCAGTTTCTCTCTTCAGAATCTCATAGTTTTCCATGTACTGGTCTCACACCTTCTTGTGTATACTTGTATATATAATTTTGTATATTGAGTTTGTATCCTGCGACTGGTCCTTGTCTGGCTTTGTTATCATGGTAGTGCTGGACTTGTAAAATGAGTTTGGAAGTGTTCCTTCCTCTTCTCTTTTTTTGAAAGAATTTGAGAAGGACTGGCATTAACTCTTCTGTAAATGTTTGGTAGAATTCATCAGTAAAGCTATTTATTTGGTCCTGGACTTTTGTTCATTGAAGGTTTTTGATTACTGATTTAATGTCCTTACTAATAATTGGTCTGTTCAGATTTTCTATTTCTTCCCGATTCAGTCTTGGCAGATTTTATGTTTCTAGAAATACATCCATTCCTTCTAGGTTGTCTAGTTTATTGGGATATAATTGTTTACAAAAAACAACATTTGAAGAGACCTGTTCTTCAGAGGCACATCTCTTGAATAATAGCATTTGGGGAAGTCAAAGGATTGATTGCCGTGTGTGTGTGTGTGTGTGTGTGTGTGTGTGAATTTCTGCAATCCCAAAGAAGAGACTCACATACCAAATACATCATGTTCAACTCATCCATGAATTGATAATGTCAAATAGTTGGCAACATGATATTGTGAAGTTAATTTCACAGAGGCCCACCCCTCGGCTCTGAAATAGAAGTCACAAAATCCGTGATCACCTCTTGTGTTCATATGATTTAGAAACTGTTTTCCACTGGGCAGAGATAATTATGTATTTTGAAGAAATACCTAGTTCTGTACATTTGTGCACATCTTATAGAAAAGGCAGAAGGGCAAGAAGGTAAATGTGAGATCAAGTCAGAGCAAGATGGAGAGTTGGTCCCACATTTATTTCCTTCTCCTCCGAATTCTCTCTGAAACAACAAAAAAATCGAAGGCGAGGGTAGTGTGCAACAAATGCATTTTTCAGCATTTCTGGAAGGCAGTGGGCAGGTGTGATGGGATGGAAGGAATTTTGAATAGCAGCAATTTCATACATGCATAAAAGTAAAGCCCATTTGAGAAGGAGTGATAGGGAGATAAGCAGAGACCCTAACTGTACAAGCTCAAATTAGAAGACATTGGGAGCAAACTTGGTTTATCCAAAAATATCATTGGAGTTTCCCATGACGTTTACCGATCCTTACTTGGCTTTATAATGGCTGAAGCGAAAGTAGCTTCTTATGATATCAGGTATGCATCACAACTAATTTCTGCAGCGAGAACAAATGGATAAAAGATAATGAGTCACCACCAGCAAGGAAGTTATAGCCTATGGGTGGCTCCGATTAAGATTAGTGAGGGGAAGCAGGTCCACGTACAGTCGATGTGGGTAGATTTCAACTGGAAATATACCAGCAATAACCTCAGTTGCTGTTAGCTTCAGTAAATACACCCAACTTTACTAGCATGAGGACCTGATAAATAAAGGAAAACTATTGGCATAGTTATCTGAGAAAAAACAGGCTTAGTAGTTGGAGGAAAAACACGGCTCCCCAAGTTGATTTTTGGTGATGACAAGAGGTGAAGATGTGTTCTATAAGATTCTTTTGGCAATGGGTTCCTCCCTTTCACAGGCCAATGAATTCCTAAATATGCAAGATATAATTATGAAGATATAAACATGGAAATGTGGGAAAGTGTCCAACATGGACAAAACAGAATCGTAAGTCCCTGTGCTGGACAATCAACTAGTATTTTCTAAGAGTGCAGTGGAAATAAAAACACACAGTCAGACATTTGAAAATAGTTCTAAAAAAAGGAAAATCCAAAGTCAGAACAAATTATGAGAAAATATATTCTAATAAAATTTTAAATTTCATTCTTATGTCAATAAGATGTGAAAGAATATTGAAATGTTTAACAGATATAAACTCAAATCAAGATAAAATTAAGTGGAAAAAGAGTATAGGTGAAACCAAAAATATTCCTGAGTTGGCCAAAGTATAGATTGTGAGATCTACAAGGCACATCAAGTTCTAACAGTGTTTTTTTTTTTTTTACAAAGGATACACAGACACATGTTGAAGTGATCTAATTTTAAAGCCAATGAAAGAATTATTTAAGAAAAAGGTAGTTAAATGCAACTTGTAGTCAGGTTTCACTATATCTAAGACACTGGTTTCATAACTAGCTGTATATTGAAATCACCTAAAGAGTTAATGAAAACACATACAGACAAAACAAAGATAAAACCACAAATGCTTGTTCCCCACCTCCGCAGAGTCTGATTTATGTGGTCTGGGAAGCAGCTTAGGCACTGAACGATTTTAAAGCTCTCCAGATGACTCTAACATGCAGCACAATTTGAGAAACAGTTTTGAGGAGAGTCAGGTCAAAAGAATATTATACACAGTCAAGTTATAAGTTATACATACAATTGTCAGGTAAGTTTTGCCAAATCATAACAGCTCAGGACCACCACAACAAAGTAAACTATGATTAATCATACACACATACACACACACACACACACACACAACTCAGTTGTGCCCCCAATAAGAGTTGAAAGGAAAACCTTTGGGAATTGTAGGTGGGAATCACTTCATGAGAAGGTATATCTAGTAACATATCAACTTTGTAAAATATTTTTAAATAAAGTACATATTATAAATCTTGAAAATGGAAATTGAAACAAGGTAGCAAATACACCCTCAAACTAGATAGAAAAAGGAAGAAAATATAATAGCATTGGTTTTTATCTTCCTTAAGTGAAAGTTGCTAGATAATATTTATATTGAATGAATAAAAACACAGAGGTTTAAGTATATTGTGTGAAGTAATAAAAGAAACTGAAGGAAAAAAGCCCTAAAAGTCAGTATAACCACATAAAACCAGTATATGAAAATAGGTAGATTGTGTGGCATTTCTATTTTACAAAAGTAAACATAGAAATATCATATAGTCTAGTGACTCCACTACTGAATATTTATCCCAAGAACACAAAAACATTAATTTGAAAAAAAAACACACCCCTATATTCATTGCAGCATTATTTACAATAGCCAAGGTATGAAAGACACACAAGAATCCATGGATACGTAAATGGGTACAAAATACGAGTGTATATGTATAAAACGGAATATTACTCAGCCATTAGAAAGGATGAGGTTTGTAACAACATGGATGGATGTAGGAAGTATTATGCTAAGTGAAATGAGTCAGATGGAGAAAAACAAATACCATATGATTTCACTGATATGTGGAATCTAAAAAGCTGAACAAACAAATAAGAAGAGAAAGACCCACAAGTGCAGAGAACAAAGTGGTGGTTGACAGAGGGTTAGGGTTGGGTGATGGGCAACATGGATGAAGGGGAGTGGAGGTACCGACTTCTAGTTATGGAATGGATGAGTCACAGGGATGAAAGGTACAGAACAGGGAATATAGTCAAAGGTATGATAATAGTGTTGTATCGTGGGCATGCCTGGGTGGCTCAGTGAGTTAAGCGCCCGACTCTTGTTTTCGGCTCAGGTCGTGATCTCATGGTTTGTGAGTTCGAGCCCCACATAGGGCTCTGTGCTGACAATGTAGAGCCTGCTTGTAATTCTCTCTCTCCCTCTCTCTCTCTGCCCCTCCCCAGCTTGCTCTCTCTGACTCTCTCAAAAAATAAAAAAAAGTCAATAAATAAGCTTAAAAAAAACCCCAAAAAATAGTGTTGTATGGTGACAGATGGTAGCCACACTGGGGATGAGCACAGTGTAACATATAGAATTGTCCAATCACTATATTGTATACCTGAAACTAACATTGTGTCTACGTCAATAAAGAAAATCGGGAGAGGATGTGCTACTGATAGGATTGTGCTAATTTTCTCTGCTCTACTAATGTATCCTAGCAGTCCATGTATTCTGCCAACTAAGACCAGAGCTACATGAGTAGAACCCACTCTTGGTTACATCAGTACTGCTCAAGGATCTTAAAGGAGCCCAGACCTCCCACATTATCAGGAGAATATGCTTTTTCACATATAAATGTGCCACAAAATAATTGGGGGAAAATCTGTATGGTAAGCAACTAGAAAACAATGGGAAGTACAAAAAAAAATTGAAAAAGAAGGAATAAATGCTGAGTTCATTACAAAATATAAATGGAATGTTTGTACATCCTAAAATAACTAGATGGCCTCAAAATTTTGAACTCAAGTTGTACGTTGAATAGAGAAAACGAGTCCAAGCTTTTCAAAATTAAAAGAGTAGAAAAACAATGGCTGAATTTATGTTAAAAAAAAAGATAGTTGGAATGCAATCAATGAAGTTGATTTCAGGTCTACAATATTAAACAGGAGAAAGATAGATAATGTAAAGTGATAAAGGTGAAATGTGCAATGCGAACTCATCTATGGGCCTGACAGTGTATTTCCATTTAAAGAAATAACTCAGATATTGCAAGAAAAATGACAGAAACACAGTAGAAGTACCCACTCATAGTGTCTTATACAGATGGTGAAATCAATTAGGTTGACCAACTAAGGTTGCATTAATGAATAGATGTGAAAACTTCATACTTTAATAAAGGCCTCTGTTTAACCAATCATGAGGAATTTACAAAATCCTTTCTATGGAAAGCCTTGAACAGACAGACCAACCTAATGAACACAAAAATGAAATCAAAACTGAAATGGCAGAAAGATACAATCATGACGGCACATGTGTGCTGTTTATATTCTTCATAGAAATGTAAAGATCACAACGTCTTGGGGCACATGGGTACTCAGCTGGTTTAGCACCCGACTCTTCATTTAGGCTCAGGTCATGATCTCACAGTTCCTGACTTCAAGCCCCATGTCCGGCTGTGTGCTGAATCGGTGTGGAGCCTGCTTGGAATTCTCTCTCTCTCTCTCTCTCTCTCTCTCTCTCTCTCCTTCCCTCTCTCTCTCTCTCTCTCTGCCCATACCCCACTAGTGCTCTCTCTCTCTAAATTAAGAAATAAACTTAAAATTTTTTTTTAAAAAAAGATCACGACCTCTTGACATGTGTGTATTTGGTTACTTATTTTTTTTTAATGAGCTTTTAGTATCAGCTCAGAAACAAAAGTTGACCTTGGTTCTTATGTCTGAAAAGAAAGTATCAATTTTCAACCCAACTCTGTGGACGCAAAGCATTTAACTGGATCTTCTCCACACTTCTCCAAACTCTGTCTTCATTGACTTCCAAATTCTCCTCCTTTGGACATTAGCTTTCTGCACTTTGTCACACTCTGCCCTGATGTCCCAGTCATTTGGGTCACTTTTTTTTTTTTTTTTTAGGTTTTATTTTTAACTTTTATAACATCAACCTACAAGTTTCTCCTAACTGCATTCTCAAAGGATGAACGGTTGGGGGGAATGAATGGACGTGATTCATTTCCATGAGTACCACTTAATTTATAGCATCTATCTTTAGAAAGTGTCATATGGCTAAAAATAAGCATTATTAATGAATATTCCCAGGCCACAAAAAATTGTAAGTGAAGCATATGTCTTGTTAGGAAAAAAAATGACAGAATCTGTGTGAATCATATATAAAATAATTCCTGAGGACTAAACATTATCTTGGGATGATATTTATACTGTATCATTTTTATATCACAGGTATAAAAATGAACAATTTTCAGGGTACCTGGGTGACTCATTTGGCTGAGTGTCCAGCTCTTGATTTCAGCTCCGGTCATGATCTCATGGTTCCTGGGATTGAGCCCTGCATGGGGCTCTCCACTGACAGCCTACTTGGGATTCTCTCTCTGTCCACAGCCTCCCTCCTCCATGAGCTCTCTCTTCTCTCTCTCTCTCTCTCTCTCTCTCTCTCTCTGTCTCTCAAAATAAATAAATAAACTTAAAAAATAAAGGAGATATTTTCACAATGAAAAAGTACCAACAATGGTGAGGGAAATGTCTTTTCTTTAATCACATTTCCTAGAGGAAAAAAAAATACAGTAAACATTTCTGGTTTTAGTTTTGCCTGGGTTATTTTTATAGTGTGAAATACACATATGCTTCTTTTTCTCATTCTTGTTTTCTAGACAAGCTTTATTACCTCTCGGCTTTAGAAAATGGACTCATACATTACCTCTCGTCTTTCCCCTTTTTCTTATTCACCCTCCACTCCCAGTAATGTTGGATGTATTACTATTCTTTGTGTTTCTTGCATAGGTTGACATTTCTAGAATTAAATACTAAACTTTAATTCCCATTTCTTGATTTATCAAACCTTAAAAGTAACTACTAGTTTTCTGCTCTAAAAGAGAAGGGAGTAAAGGTCTTATTATTTCTACCACCTCATGCCCTTGTTCCCATTATCATAAATATTGTATTTTACGTTGATAAGGTTTATAGCATATACATTTTGTCCTGTCGAATAACATTGAATTCTTTGTGATTTGTCTATATTTTGATTTTCAGAATGAAAAAGTAGTAGAATTCATAATGATTGTGTACATGTATAGCTCATTCATAAACTGATGAAATCCTGTAGTTGAAATCACGTAGAAGAAAATGAACTTTAAATCCTATACACTTTTGAAATTACCAACATGAATTGTAGTTGTATTTCGGTGTGTTGAATTACAGGTTTTCTTCTAGCTTCCCTGTTCCGTATCATGCTCAATCATCATTGTTTATTTTAGCTTATGTCATTCCTTAGGTTAAATCACTTTTAAATTTGTTAAAGTTGCATTCTGATGAATATGTTTTATAAAGAGTATTTTGATCATGCAAGGGCCAGCCTCTTTCATGGATGAAACATCTTTACTTTGGCCCCCCATTTGACTGGGGACAGAATTTTAGGTTCAAAAGTGATTCTCCCTCCTTAGAATTTGAGGACTTTTTTTCATTCTTTTCTATATCCAATATCATTGAGAAAAGGGATAGTTGTCGCTGAAGCTTCACAATTTTCCATTTGTCTCTGAGATTATGGAATTCCGTTGCAGGTACAAGTGGACAATAGTTCATTAATCCTGTTTTCCACTCAATGTGTCACCTCATTATATAATTACTTCTTCATTCCAGAACACTTCTCTTCTAATTTATTATTTCTTCTTTTCATTTATTTCTGTTCCTCTCCATTTAGAATTCTTATTAAAAGGATGATGGACTATATGGATATTTTCTCCAAACCTCGACGTTCTTCGCCCCGGTTATCTATCTCCTGGGGCAGATACGAAGCCATATGGTCATTAAACCGCTTCATTTTCCATTGAAACTCAGTAAAACATCATTTCCTAGTGCCCCTGTACATGTGAATAGTTCTGGCCCGTGGAAAGTTCACAAAGTGACATGTGTCCTTTTAGTACAGGTTGACATACGTAGCCATGCAGCCGGTGGTTTACCTCATGTTTTCTCTTTCCTTCATCTGCAATCTGAGAGCAATGCAACTTGGAAGCCGTAAAATGGTGATCTTCAGACGGGAGAAGATTGGGTTCTTGATTCTTTGGTTAGACGAGAGCTTCCCAGAAATGCTGACTTACTTTTATGAAGGACATGGGTCTGAGACAAAGTTGTTTCACCCAGTAAACAGTTTGAATTACACTGAGAAGTACTCCTTGCCTTTTTAATCTGGATTCTGGTGATGTGACTGAGTTTACCTCCAAATGAATTTAGCTGTCAGCTCTAAAAGTACATCTAGTCAGCCTATGTGTTAAATATTTTAAAAGATTTGGGCCATTATAACGTTAATTTCTAAGATTTTTCCCCCCAGTTTTCTGTTTGCCCCTGTCCACTGCATCCCATTCTTACTTTCTATCTCCGCGATATCTCTTGGAATCTATCAAATTAAGATTTCCTTCCTTGAATTATTCTCTTGTTTATATAGCATCTCTTGATCTATTTGTGCACATTCTTCTCTCTCATAACTTGGCTTTCTTCACTAAGTTTTCATCGTGTTTTTTACCATTATTTGAATTTTTACTTATGCAACTATTCTACCTCTACAAAACAGTGCAAGACAAATGAACTCATTAAGGAATCTCCTCCTGAAATCACTGCTTCACTATATGCTAACTAATTTGGATGTAAATTTTAAAACCTAAAAAATAAAGTTAAAAAAATAAGATACTTACAACTCAAAAAAATACAAATAAACTCAAATTAGTTTAAAATGGTTTAGGAAAATCCTTAAATGTCTGGCTTATACTCTTCTATGTGAGATCTGTCTTGTTCTTTACATTTGTTGACTTCCGACTTCTTTTTTTTTTTACATTTGATTGTTTTAACACTTGAACTTTGGGCTTTACATTTGTTGACGCAGCTTTGAGCATTTCTGGAGCTCTGCTCATAAATCTTACTTTTAGTGTAAGAGGCTATAATTTAATGTGATTGTTCTTTAAAATTTGTCTCGTCCCCTCTGTATCTTACTGACAACTTCTCTTGTACTCCTGCCCGTTACATGGTTGTTTTGGTTTCATGCTTAAACTTTTGCCATTACAATGCAGCTTAGGGAAGACAAGAAGAGAGATGTTTGTGCCACTGGACAAAGATTAGGGTAAGGCAAGTGAAGCAGGAGTGTTCGAGAGGGGGTTGGATCTTATCTTCATTTAAAACTGCAATATTTTGCTCACGATGGGATTTTTGCATTCTTTTCAGTACTTTAAAATATGGCACGAAGGTGCCGCACTTAGATGTTGGTTACCTGGATTAGTGAGATTTTGCTGTCCTCGTGAATTTTGTACCTGGTACCAGTACCTCATTGGTCTCAGCACAGCCCAGGCTTTGCCGAACTACCATAAGCCGTAAAGTGGGAGGTATTTCAATGGAAAAGGAGAATGGATATTTAAGTGGGTTGTCAAAGATCTATTTTGAAGCTCTTAATGGAACCTTCTTCTTGCTTCCAGAATGTGTGGCTTGGAGAGCAGAGGTCACTGTTGCTTTCCATAAATGGAATTTCTCTAAATGGTAATGAACCAGCTAGACAATGTGTACCTTTATGACTATAATGTGAAAGACGTATGCCAGCCACATCTGGGATTGTCAACCAGCACAGTCCCTGGATCCCGGTAGCATTCCCCGTTTGTCACACCAAATCTACTTTTATTTTCTTCCAGGTTTATGGACATAGAAGAGACAGACAGCACTATATAAGTTTAAGGTGCCCAGCATGATAACTTGACATATGCGTACATTATGAAATGATTACCACATCCGTTTACTCAACATTCATCACCTCATACAGGTAAAATAATTTTTTTCTCGTGATGAGGACTTTTAGGATTTACGCCCTTAGGGCCTTTCAAATGCCAAACCTATTTTTCACATGTCCCCCCTGGGAGACTGACTCAATGCTTCCTTGTCCTAAGCCTTCACGTTGCGTGCAGTCAACGGGAGTCCTAAGCAGATGATCAGAAAAAGGTAGAGACGGAGTTTTGGGTATTCGTTTTTCTGGATCTCTTCCTCCTGGCCATGCTTTGGCGGTGGGTGTATTTCCTTCTGACAGGCCACGTCTTGCCGAGAGCCTAGGCTTACAGTTCGCTGTCTGTGTTGTAACAACTCTCTCGATTCATCCCGTCAGCCTTCTGTTTGACAATCGCTTCCCTCTGCCGTCCACACGAAGATGCTCCACCATTGCCTGGCGGTCTGCCTTAAACTGACCAGGAAAATGCACCGGTAGTGGCAGGGCTCTGATATGCTCCTTAGTGATTTGGATCAAGTTTTTGGGAAACCGAATGCAAAGCTTGTGGAACTAGATTTAGAAGACAGTTCATCATGTAGTTCGGCTTGATGTGTGATGGTCGGTTCTTGCATATTCCATGATGAACCTTCATAGCCGTAATATTTCTTTCCAAGTTTAGTTTCATTTTCATCCTTCTCCTACTGAAAGAGGACACGTGGTACGTTAAGCTGTAACTAGAAACTTTAATTTGTGCCACTGTCACTTGAATTTATGTCAATTATTTGCTAGTAGGGCAACGACGGTGATTGTACGCTAGGGCTGCATTACCTTTAGTTTATTTGAAATCTTAAAGCTTACTTCAACTTCATGGTCAACAAAGCCTCTTTGAATTCCGTGTATGTAAAATGTAACCACGTGAATCGATCAGCTACATCTGATTTAGGGGCATATGAATATCAAAGAGTGCAACTCAATGACGTGGCACGAGAGGACGAGTTCAATATTGCCAAAGCAATCCAGTGTCCCTCAACCTTCCCTAAGAGAACACGTAGGTGCCCGTTAATGCCTCAAAGTTTCAGAGAACTAGAATGTCCAAGGCTGAGAAAATCCTCAAATGTAAGTCAGCGTCATGTGGAAGCTGAGTCAAGTTATTCACGACACCTGGATACCAGCTTCTGCACAATCTTACCCCAGCATCTTTAAAATCTTTTACTTAATGAGGCATATTATAAGGAGAAAAATGACCAGGAGTGTCTGATGTGTTTGGTAAAGGTAGCAATCCAATTGATAAATTCCTATCTCCCAACCATCTGGAGGCACCAGATTGGCAGGGTTTCTTGTCAGCAGTCTGTATATTATCCACGCTTCAGAAGACAAGAAAAGGTATCACTCAGCACTCTCAAGTGCTTAAAATGATGGATTCCTTTAACATGTTGCTAACTGGTTTGCAATATGTCTTTAAAAATAGCGCTCTGGTATTAGGCTTCATTTAAAAGAAGAACTAGAAATCAACAGTATAATAAATTGCCTTCGTTAGAGATAACGGCAAATATTCAAGCGTGAGGGAACCTCTTCTCCGCTAGACCCCAGGTTAAATCTTCCTTGTCTCTTCGAACATCTTGCCACCTGGGTTCAATATGTCAATGGCATGTCAGTCTAGAGAAATCCACAGATTTAGGAACGGCACATAATATGGTTGGTTATTTCTGTTAAAGCATAAGCAACATGGTGAAACATGGGGGGCGGCGAGGAGGAGTGGGGAAAGACGTAGAATTGTACGCACATTGTAAGCATGTATTCTACTTCTTTAGTAGTTTTCTCAACATACAATTGGGTAGTTTTCTTCTCTGTTAATGATGTTCATTTTTCATGGACTTAACTTCTATTTAATCTCAATGTGATCTCAATGTGAAAATATTCTTCTATTTGTATTATAGGTCAGAGTGTGTCTGAAGCCAATATGTATAATACAACCAAAAAAAAAAAAAACATGGAAAGGCAGTTTTAGCTTACTCCACACTAAAGAAGTAGCTACAACACAATGTATGAATTAAAGAGTAGTTTCTCAAAGTGAAAGGCTGTCTGAGGACTTTCTAAGACTACATGCTCACTGATAGAAACATTTAATCTGGGATTTTCTAGTCTTTCAATTTTGGGTTTTAACAACAACAAGAAACAACTTATTGAGTTATTACTCTAATGGGAGTGAAACTGAATTTTCTGATTTAAAGCAATAGAAATCTCAAAGGTAAATATGTAATCCTTAAAAAGTGGGAGAAATTGAGAATTCTTATTTCTTGGAAAAAATACTCTCCTGACACTTTTAGGATCCAGCCAGACTTTGAAACTGAACTAAAAGGACCATGACTTTAAATGTAGAAAAGAGAGGGGCTCCTGGGTGGCTCAGTCGGTTGAGCGTCCGACTTCGGCTCAGGTCATGATCTCACAATTCATGAATTGGAGACCCATGTCGGACTCTGTGCTGACAGCTGAGAGCCTGGAGCCCGCTTCGGATTCTGTGTCTCCCCCTCTCTCTGCCTCTCCCCCCTGCTCACATGCTGTCTCTCTTTCAAAGATAAATAAAGATTAAAAAAAAATAGATGTAGACAAGAGAAAATCAAACTTCACCTCTGTCTTGTTTGCCAGAGATGTCATAGTAAGAAGAAAATAGGGCCTTGATGCCTGAGAAGCGGACTGGATATCATTTTAAAACACTAAACTGATAAGCAAGAAACCCAAGGGCAATAATAATAATAAAAAATGTTTCTGCCTGTAACATTCAAACTTAGTTCTGTTCTGTTTTGTTTTGTTTTCAACGTTGAAAGATTCCATTTACGTTCACTGGAAATGCCAGCTGAGAATAGTCCATGAGTGTTAGTGCGTATATTGAAGAAACGGCAGAGATGGATTTTAATATTTCCAAAGCACAGAGCGGAAGACGAATTCGGAATCGTGCAGGTAAAGCTGGAAAACCCTTCTTTGCAAGCGTTCCGGTGGATGATCCCAGAAGAGACAGAAGAGCGGGCTATTAGGGAAATGAACTGAAGCCGGGGCATCAATTTTGAATGTGCCCAAGTTCAAATAACATTTAGGTTGAAAGCTCAGGAAAAACACAGGTGAATTGAAACACGCAACAAAGCGCGTAGGAGTTTATCATGAAATAAAGAATTCTATGGCAGAGAGGGAAGTATAGATTTACATTGTTTTGGCCACAAGCATGGAGATAAATATTGCTGTTTGGGAACTGCTCTTTATAGTATATGGTCAAGGAAGTGCGGTGCCTCTACCAAGGAAGATATATAACAGTTTACAGCCAAAAAATAAACTGCTTTTCCTTCTCTGCTCTCCAAAACGTTGTGCTACTCTGCTCCTCTTCTCTTCAGTAAATATACGACGCCAGGCGATTTCACTTTCCTTCCCGGGATCGTGATGTTTTCAGGACACGTCTTCCTAGAGCCAAGAATCGTCCATTTTTTCCTATCATGTACTGTGCATGGAATCAGGAGTCAGAGACTTTAATGTGCACCTTGTTTTACTGAGGAACATCTTTCGGAACACTTGGAACAGCTTGCTCTGTGTTGTGTGATTTATGTTTGTCCGGCTCCCCTGTGAGAGTAAGGTCCTGGAGAATATATGCATGTCCTTTTTGCCTTTTAATCACCAGCATCACCAGCCAAGGTACTTTTCACACGATTGCCATTAATAAAGGGATATATCAGATTCAAAAACAAAGGTGAGTGTTTCTCAAGAAGATCAAAGGAGAGAGGGTTTTGAGAACTAAATTCTTTTTTTTTTAATGTTTATTTATTTTTGAGAGAGACAGAGACAGGATGTGAGTGGGTTAGGGGCAGAGAGAGAGGGAGACACAGAATCCGAAGCAGGTTCCAGGCTCTGAGCTGTCAGCACAGAGCCCGACGCCGGGATCGAACTCACGAGCTGTGAGATCATGACCTGAGCCGAAGTTGGACGCTCAACCGACTGAGTCACCCAGGCACCCCAGAACTAAATTCTTAAAAAAATAATTAAAGGGATATATGGTAAGAGAGGAAAGAGTCCATATTCACCGTTAAAAACCTAAGTTCATATTATTGGCCATCCAGATCAGTAAGCTGGAGAGTCCAAAAAATCTGTAAGATCTGCACTATTTACTGTGTTTAAACAAAGAAGTACTCTTAGCAGAGGAAAACCAAATAACCTCACTAGTAAGATATAAAAGTAGGGATGGGTAAGAAGAAAATTAGAAGGAAAATCAACAGGAAGGGGTAAGTCACAAGTGATTCTACAGAGACATGAAAACTCCTAAGATCTGCAATTATCTTCTGTGGTTAATAATGTGAGGGGATACTTTTATTAATGATTGTATTGAATAAATTTATATCGAATGTTTATATGCCACAAGATAGCCTCCAGGGAGTCTCATAGCAGACCTCACAGTCCAGCAGAGGCATGGAAACAGTAAACAGCAAATCTAAGGGCATGTGATCAGTACCATGGGGGTGAAATTACAGAGCAGAAGACCTGGTTTACTAGAGAGTCTTAAGTGAGATGTGAAAAGGTGCATGTTAACCAGGTGAAGAGGACAGAGACGCAGGAAAACAGGGAGAGGAGAGATGGTGACTCATGACACAAATATGTGAATTAACTCATTACTTAACTGTGAGTTTAGATGATCCCAATCCTTTCCAGAAGGAGTTAGTTTCTATAGACTGATGATAAGATTTAAAACAGACCACCAATTTTGCTACCGATAAGCAAAATTGAACAGTGTTCTACACTTCGATTTTTTCATCAGAAGAAAACGCAGTATGTATCACAGAGCTGCTGTGGAGAAAATACTTGATGAACAGTCGTGAAAGTTTAATTAATATAATTATTAATTATATATAATATATATAAATAAATAAATATTAATTAATTAAATAGATTTATATATTAATATAATTAATAATGTGAACATTATTATTAATTTTGTTCAAGTCTTAAGGATGTTCCTGGTTGATAAGAGATTTTAAACCACAATAATAACCAGATAATGTTTTCTAAAAATATTGGGGATAAAACTTTGATCCAAGCAAAATAACTGAAAATTTTGTCTATTTTCGTAAGAAACTTAGCACCTAAATAAATGATTACCAATGTAAATGCTAAGCTAACTGAAATGCAATTAGGGTGATGTTCTCCCCTATACAGAATCTGAAATTCCCTAGTTATAACCCCTTTGGATGAGAGGAAGATATTCATTTTAACAACCATTGTGGGACTCCTTCGACAGGGTCCGTGATGACCCCTTAAGTCATGAACAGTGAACAGTGAAAGCTTATGTCCTCACATTACCATAACGGGTATATTAGGTTATCAGAGAGAAGATTAACAAATATTTAAAGAAATTGGGAAAACTAAAATCTAACTAATAGGTAAAGTAGAGATGATTGGGCCAATATGTCCAAGATAGGAAGCCTCAAGAAATGGGTGTCTAGCAAACTCATGGCCATGCTATTTATGTCCTCCGTGAGGTCAGAAGGGGCAAAACAATTCAGGAATTCAATATTGAAGGAAGTCAATTACTTATCCGAACTTTACTTGACTACACATTAGAAGCAACCAGCTGAAGGCTGGGGCTCCAAAATGGAGGAACGAGGAGCTCTGTGGAAACTCTCGCAAGCAAATCACCAATGTATCTGGTACAAACCACAAAGGACAATGATTGAAAGTTTCCGAAAATTTTCCAAAAAGCACATGGAAAATAAAAACACATTTACTCGACAAAATCAACTACCTCTCATTAAAACACTGGGAATCAGTGGCATCTGAGATGCCCAAGTTGTTTTCCTTCACACCCCCAGCCCAGCTTCATGTTATGGAAAGTGGTGGGGGACAGCCAAGAAGTTAGGGGCTCCCAATCTAGGATGCATGGTTTCAATGTAGGAGATGTGTGCCACTGGTTTTTCTCATCCCCTTCCCCTTCCCCAGTCTGGTTTTGCAGGAGCTCTATCTGGAGGACATGGATAAAGGGACTGACACTTTCTTCCACCTCATAGCCCTCATAGGGTGAAATATCTCCTGAGGACATGACAGGCTATGGATACTGAAGCTCTCTTGGTCCACTGTTCACAGACCCAGCTCTGGTCCAGTGGCACAGTGATTGTGGCGAAGGGTGAGAGGCAGACCTTAAAGACAGAGAGCTTTTTTTTTTTCAGATAGCCACACCCTTTATTTTATTTTATTTTTTTAAATATGAAATTTATTGTCAAATTGGTTTCCATACAACACCCAGTGCTCATCCCAACAGGTGCCGTCCTCAATACCCATCACCCACCCTCCCCTCCCTCCCACCCCCCATCAACCCTCAGTTTGTTCTCAGTTTTTAAGAGTCTCTTATGGTTTGCCTCCCTCCCTCTCTAACCTTTTTTTTTTCCTTCCCCTCCCCCCTGGTCTTCTGTTAAGTTTCTCAGGATCCACGTAAGAGTAAAAACATATGGTATCTGTCTTTCTCTGTGTGACTTATTTCACTTAGCATCACACTCTCCAGTTCCATCCATGTTGCTACAAAAGGCCAGATTTTATTCTCTCTCATTGCCACGTAGTATTCCACTGTGTATATAAACCACAATTTCTTTATCCATCCATCAGTTGATGGACATTTAGGCTCTTTCCATAGTTTGGCTGTTGTTGAAAGTGCTGCTATAAACATTGGGGTGCAAGTGCCCCTATGCATCAGCACTCCTGTATCCCTTGGGTAAATTCCTAGCAGTGCTATTGCTGGGTCATAGAGTAGATCTATTTTTAATTTTTTGAGGAACCTCCACACTGTTTTCCAGAGCGGCTGCACCAGTTTGCATTCCCACCAACAGTGCAAGAGGGTTCCCGTTTCTCCACATCCTCACCAGCATCTAGACTCTCCTGATTTGTTCATTTTAGCCAATCTGACTGGTCTCAGGTGGTATCTGAGTGTGGTTTTGATTTGTATTTCCTGATGAGGAGCGACGTTGAGCGTCTTTTCATGTGCCTGTTGGCTATCTGGATGCCTTTTTTAAAGAGGTGTCTATTCATGTTTTCTGGACATTTCTTCACTGGATTATTTGTTTTTCGGGTGTGGAGTTTGATGAGTTCTTTATAGATTTTGGATACTAGCCCTTTGTCTGATATGTCATTTGCAAATATCTTTTCCCATTCCGTTGGTTGCCTTTTCATTTTGTTGATTGTTTCCTTTGCAGTGCAGAAGCTTTTAATCTTCATGAGGTCCCAATAGTTCATTTTTGCTTTTAATTCCCTTGCCTTTGGGGATATGTCAAGTAAGAAATTGCTGCAGCTGAGGTCAGAGAGGTTTTTTCCTGCTTTCTCCTCTAGGGTTTTGATGGTTTCCTGTCTCACATTCAGGTCCTTCATCCATTTTGAGTTTATTTTTGTGAATGGTGTAAGAAAGTGGTCTAGTTTCATCCTTCTGCATGTTGCTGTCCATTTCTCCTAGAAGCATTTGTTAAAGAGACTGTCTTTTTTCCATTGGGCATTCTTTCCTGCTTTGTCAAAGATTAGTTGGCCATACTTTTGTGGGTCTAATTCTGGGGTTTCTATTCTATTCCGTTGGTCTATGTGTCTGTTTTTGTGCCAATACCATGCTGTCTTGATGATGACAGCTTTGTAGTAGAGGCTAAAGTCGGAGATTGTGATGCCTCCTGCTTTGGTCTGAAAAAGACAGAGAGCTTTGGAGCTTTACTGAAAAGACTGACTTTATTCGGAACATGATGTAAAGAATCCCATACTTAAACAACGGGAGTATTGTCAGGCAATGAACATCTTGGTAGAGAGAAATAAACTCTATCAGAAATGACTCTGGGAGCAAAATATAAAATGGCAGAGCAGATAGAAGTTTGATAGACCTAAGAAAAGACATAGCAAAGAAGAGCCCTCCAAGGATCACAGACAACTCTGGAGATTGGGAAGGCCAAGCACTTGTGTGAAGCTTTGTCTACTCAAGAGCAATCAGAACATGGCGTGAGACAGACTTGCAAATGTCCCCAAGTCACACACAGATCCATCAACTAGAATGAAGTCTCACCGACACAAAAGACAGACATAACCTTGGACCAAATACTGTTTAAATAATAAGTTGTTTTTACCCAGTGGACGTTTCTAGGAAGGCAGCCTTTTAAAAAATCACACTCATTCTCAATAGCCTGTAAGCCCGGGTACAATGCTCCAGTCTGCCCTTTTTGGAGCAATTAAAGAGGAAACTCCAAGCTACCATTCCCTGATTGTACGTGGGGCAGAAACGTAAGTGAAACGGGATAATAGCCTCAAAGCCATACACATCCAACATTAAAGAGTAAAAAATAAATAGCTAGGGAACTCAAGGACAACCTTTCACTAACGACTGGTTTATACTGACCCAGGGGCAACACCTAGGTAGCCAGCATAAAAGATGAAAACAAGGAACAATTCTGAACAGGGACATCAGAGGCTGAATACAGTGGGGGAAATAAACTTCAAAGAGTTAGTTCAGCCAATTCGCTAAACAATAAATAAATGACCAAGCAAAAAATAATATCAGTCCCAGGGAGGGACTAGGGAATTATTATCTGGAGTTGCTGCAATATATTTTCTAAAAAGGGCAGTTTTCATAAAAAATATAAGACTTGTCAAAAAATAGGAAAGTATGCCCAATACACAGGAATGAAAGAAAGTAATAACACTTAGTAAGGAGTAGGGAACCGAATATCTAAGTCAGCAGTCAGTTCAAAGAAGATACTATAAATAAGTTAAAATAATGAACAAAAACCATGCCTAAAGATTTAAGGGAAAGTATAAAGACAATGTCTCACCAAATGGAGAACATCAACGTAGAGACAGAAAGAAAAAAATTGACATTTACATTTATATACCTACACCTAGACATACACATACATGGACATGTGCAGGTACACCTGCATCTACATCTATATCCACAGGGAGATTCTGGACTTGATAGGTATTATAACCAAAATTTTAAAAACAAGAGAAGGGCTCAACAGTAGATTTTAACTGAGAGGAGAAAAATAATCAACAAACTTGAAGATAGATTGTGCAATCCGAAGAACAGAAACAAGAATGAATAGAACCATAGAGAAAAGTGATTAAACACAGCACAGTGGGATAAACAAAACAAAACAAAACAAAACAGATAAAGGGACATAAAAAGGATTCAAGAAAATAATGGGTGAAAACTTCCCAAATTGGAGGAATCCAAAAAGCACAATGAATTTCAAGTAGGATGAATCTTCAAAGAGATTCATATCATAGTGGAAATCTCAAAAGCCAGAGATAGGGAAAATCCTAAAACACTAAAAGAAATGTGACTCATCATACGCAAAGGAACCCCAAAAAGATTAACGGCTGACTTCACATTTGAAATGTATTTAAAGTGCTAAATATAAAAAACTCTCAATGAAGAATGTTACAACCATACAATAAGTATCTTGCAAAAAAGAAGAAAAAAAAGACATTTCCAGAAAAACCAAATCTTAAAGAGCTGTTGCTACATATTTCTGATTCATAGGAAATACTAAAGGAAGATTTCCAGGATAAAAACAAACAAACAAACAAGCACAGACAAAAATAAAACACACATGAAAAAGCAAGAGTTCCAGTAAAAGTATTGATCTGAGGTAGATTTGAAAAAAAAATATATATATATAGCAATCTCTCACGCAATCACTAAGAAAATAACTAAAAAATGTATTTAACAAATCACTGAAGTTATTAACATGTTACACTATAGATTCCACTAATAGAAAAGAAAGCAGTACATGAATACAGGAATAACTAAAACATGAAACAGGAAACAAAGAGCAAAATGGCATGTATGAATATAACCCAAATCAATCGTAACATCAACTGTGAGTGAATTATTATTCAGCAATAAAAAGGAATAGAGTACTGTCATGCCACAGCATGATGAACCTTGAACACATTATGCTAAGTGAAAGAAGTCAGTTACAAAAGATCACATAATTGTAAGATTCCCTTTATATGAAATATCCATGGGGAAATCCACAGAGGCCAAAAGTAAATTTGTGTTTGCCTAGGGCTAGATATGGAGGGAGGGATGGGAAGAATGTGTAATTTTTGCTATTGGGGATATCATTTCTTTTGGGGGTAAGTACTAAACTTAGTTTTTGTTGATAGTTGTACAACCTGCTGGATATATTTAAAAGGCATTAAATGAATGAATTTTCTGGTATGGGAACTATATGTTAAAAAAATATGTTTAAAAGAAGAAAAATGACCATCCAGATGCCAAACTGAAAAGCCCAAGAATAAAGATGTGTCGCTTTATCAACATTAGTCATCTCCAACCCAGCTCTCCAAGGAAAGCAAACACTTTGCTCAAGCTGGTCTCTTTAGCTTAAATATTCTTTACCTATTGTTCACCTTGTAAATCTAAAGTCCCTTTTTAAGTCAAAAGAAAGCCAGAGTATCAATACTTATCAGACAAATTAGATTTTAAACCAAAGACTATAAGAAGAGACAAAGACACTATACTTGTCTTTGTCTGGTATTTGTCTTTCTCTGACTGACTTATTTCACTTAGCATAATACTCTCTAGCTCCATCCACATCATTGCAAATGGCAAGATTTCATTCTTTGTTTATGGCTGAGTAACATTCCAGTGTGTGTGTGTGTGTGTGTGTGTGTGTGTGTGTATCTTCTATATCCATTCATTAGTCGATGGACAACATTTGGGCTCTTTCTATAGTTTGGCTATTGTTGATAATGCTGCTATAAACAACGGGGTACATGTGTCTTTATTATGATAATGGGCACTATCCAAAACAAGATCTAACAATTGTAATATTTATACTCCCAACTTGAAAGAATCCAAATATATAAAACAATTAATAACAAACATAAAAGAACTCATTGATAATAATACAATAATAATAGGGAACTTTAATACCCCACTTACATCAAGATCGTTTAAGAAGAAAATCAATAAGGAAACAATGGCTTTGAATGACATGCTGGACCAGATGGGCTCAACAGATATATTCAGAACAGTGCATCCTAAAGCAGTGGAATACACATTCTTTTTGAGTGCACATGGAACGGTCTCCAGAATAGGTCTGATATAGGTCAAAAATCAGGCTTCAATATGTACAAAAAGATTGAGAGCATACAATGCGTATTTTTTTTTATTACAACACTGTGAAACCTGAAGTCAACCACAAGAAAAAATCTGGAAAAAACAAAAATACATGGAAGTTAAACGGCTTACTACTAAACAATGAATGGGTTAACCAGAAAATCAAAGGAAACATTTAAAAACACATGGAAACAAATAATAATGGAAACATGACAGTCTGAAACCTTGGGAAGAAGCAAAAGCTGTCCTAAGAGGGAAGTTCATAGCAATATGGAGCTACCTCAAGAGGCAAGAAAAATCTCAAATAAACAAACTAACGTGACACTTAAATGGTTTAGAAAAAGAACAACAAATAAAGCCTAAAGCCAGCATAAGAAGGGAAATAATAAATATTAGAGCAGAAATAAATGACTTTACAAGCTAAAAAACCAGTACAACAGATCCAAGAAACCAGGAGCTTTTGAAAAAACAATAACATTGATAACCCCCCTAGCCAGACATGTCAAAAAGAAAAGAAAAAGGACCCAAATAAATAAAATCACAAATGAGAGGGGAGAAATAAGAACCAATACCACAGAAATACAACTATAAGAGAATATTATGAACAACTATATGCCAAAAAATTGGACAATCTGGAAGACATTGATAAATTCTGGAAAACATATAAACTATCAAAACTGAAACAGGAAGAAATAGAACACTTGCACAGACTGATAGCCCACAAAGAAACTGAATCAGTAATCAAAAATCTCCCAACAAACAAAAGTTCAGGGTGAGATGGCTTCACAGGGGAGTTCCACCAAACGTTTAAAGAAGAGTTAATACCTAGTCTTCTCAAACTATTCCAAGAAATAGAAATAGAAGTAAAACTTCCAAACTCATTCTATGAGGCCAGCATTACCTTGATTTCAAAACGAGACAAAGGCTGCACTATAAAAGAGAACCGCAGGGGCGCCTGGGTGGCGCAGTCGGTTAAGCGTCCGACTTCAGCCAGGTCACGATCTCGCGGTCCGTGAGTTCGAGCCCCGCGTCAGGCTCTGGGCTGATGGCTCAGAGCCTGGAGCCTGTTTCCGATTCTGTGTCTCCCTCTCTCTCTGTCCCTCCCCCATTCATGCTCTGTCTCTCTCTGTCCCAAAAATAAATAAAAAAAAAAACGTTGAAAAAAAATTTAAAAGAGAACAGCAGTCCAATATCCCTGAAGAACACGGATGTGAACATTCTCAACAAAGTACTAGTAAATCGAATCCAATGGTACATTAAATGAATCATTCGCCATGATCAAGTGGGATTTATTCCTGGGCTGCAAGAGTGACTCAATATTTGCAAATCAATCAACAGGATACACTGCATTAATAAAAGAAAGGATAAGAACCATATGATCCTCTCAATAGTTGCCGAAAAGGCATTTGGCAAAGTACAACATCCACTCATGATAAAAGTCCTCAACAAAGTAGGGATAGAGGGAACATACCTCAACATCATAAAGCCCATATATTAAAAAAGCCCTCAGCTAATAAACTAGTATCATCTTCAATAGGAAAAACTGAGAGCTTTTCCTTTATGGTCAGAAACACGACAAAGTTGTCCACTATCACCACTGTTACTCCTAGACTCAGCAATCATTCAACAAAAAAAAAGGCATCCAAAAACAGAAATTCAAGGCATCCAAAGTCAAACTTTCACTATTTGCCGATGACACGATACTCTAAATAGAAAACCCAAAGGACTCTACCAAAAATTTGGAGAATATATACATGAATTTAGTAACGTTGCAGGATACAAAATCAACGTACAGAAATCTGTTGCATTTCTACACACCAATAAGGAAGCGGCAGAAAGAGAAAGGTTGCCAAAGCAACCTGGAAACAGCAAAGCAAAGTGGAAGATACTACAATTCTGGACTTCAAGATATATTACAAAGCTGTAGTGATCAAGACAGTATGGCACTGGCACAAAAACAGACACATAGATCAATGGAACAGAATAGAAAACCCAGAAATGAATCACAAGTATATGGTCAACTAATCTTTGACAAAGCAGAAAAGAATAGGCAATTGACAAAAGACAGTCTCTTCAACCAATGGTGCTGGGAAAACTGGAAAGCAACATGCAAAAGAATGAAACTGGACCGCTTTGTCACACATCAAAATGGATGAAAGACCCAAATGTGAGACAGTAAACCATCAAAATCCTGGAGGAGAACAGAGGCCCCAACCTCTTTGACCTTGACCAGAACAACTTCTTACTAGATATGTCATTTGACACAAGGGAAATAAAGGCAAAAATAAACTAGTGGAACTTCCTAAAAATAAAAAGCTTCTACACAGCAAAGGAAACAATCAACAAAATTAAAAGGCAACCCATGGAATGGGGAAAGATATTTGCAAAATACATATTTGATAAAGTGTATCAAAAATATATAAAGTGTATCCAAAGTATATAAAGCACTTATAAAACTGAACACCCAAAAAACAAATAATCCAGTTAAAAAGTGGTCAGAAGACATGAGTAAACATTTTTCCAAAGAAGATACAGATGACTAACAGACATGAAAAGATGCTCAACATCACACATCATCAGGGAAATGCAAATCAAAACCACAATGAGATACCATCTAACACCAGTCAAAATGGCTAAAATTAATAACACAGGAAACAACGAGGATTCAGAGAAAAGGGAACCTTCTTACACTGCTGATGCAAATGTAACTGATGGAGCCACTCTGGAAAACAGTAAGGAGGTTCCTCAAGAATTTAAAAAGAGAACTACCCTATGGCCCAGCAATTATACTACTAGGTGTCTACCCAAAGGGTATAAAAATACTGATTCAGAGAGACACATGTGCCCCGTTGTTTATAGCAGCATTATCAACAATAGCCAAACTATAGAAAAAGCCCAAATGTCCATTGACCAATGAGTGGATATAGAAGATACACACACACACACACATACACACACACACACACACACACACACTGGAATGTTACTCAGCCATAAACAAAGAATGAAATCTTGCCATTTGCAATGATGTGGATGGAGCTAGAGAGTATTATGCTAAGTGAAATAAGTCAGAGAAAGACAAATACCATAAAATTTCACTCATATGTGGAATTTAAGAAACAAAACCGAAGAACATATGGGGAAAAAAAGTGAGGCAAACCAGGAAACAGACTCCTCCCTATAGAAAACAAAGTGTGGGTTGCTAGAGGAGAGGTGTGTGTGTGTGTGTTGGGGGGGGTGGGTTAAATAAGTGACACACTTGTGATGGGTACTGGGTTTTGTATAAAAGTGTAAAGATCACTAAATTCTTCACCAGAAATTAATAGTATACTGTACATTAACTGGAATTTAAATAGAAACGTGAAAAAAATTAAAATAGAAGAAAATAAAGTCCTTTTTAAATGTCACTTACCTGTTTTCCCCAACAATTGGAAATAATCCATTACTTTGTTATCTCTGTTCTTTTTGTACTTTGTAAACTGCCAATGGTAACATTTATCCCTCTGCTTTTGAGAAGTTTGTTTATATATCCATCCTCTCTGCTAGTCGGTGGGTTCCCTCAAAGTAGGGGTAATGCTTATATATTTTGTATTTCTTTTCTTCCTCTCAGTGACTAATGCACGGCTAAGCCCTTGGTATACTTAAATAATGTTTGTTGAACAAAGGGTAAATATAAAAACATTGGATTATCTGATTGGGAGTAGTCTGACATTTCCATGGGTTACTAGAAATAAGTTTTAAAGTTTTTATAAGCAAGTGGCACAGTAACCTCAAATAATATAGCTTAAAATATGGAAAATAGAAGTTCCAATGACATCTATTTAATTCTTGCTTTATTAAAAGTTATGTAATATAAAGATAGATACATTTCATCAAAATTAAAGACTTTCATGCATCCAAGTTCATTTTCTTTTTTTTTTTTTATTTAAAAAAATTTTTTTTTCAACGTTTATTTATTTTTGGGACAGAGAGAGACAGAGCATGAACGGGGGAGGGGCAGAGAGAGAGGGAGACACAGAATCGGAAACAGGCTCCAGGCTCTGAGCCGTCAGCCCAGAGCCCGACGCGGGGCTCGCACTCACGGACCGCGAGATCGTGACCTGGCTGAAGTCGGACGCTTAACCGACTGCGCCACCCAGGCGCCCCCCAAGTTCATTTTCAAGAACATGTAAGGACAACCTACAGAATGAGAGAAAATAGTTGGAAATAATATATCTGATAAGGGGCTAATATCCAGAATACATCAAGAATTCCTAGAACTGAACAATATAAAGAGAATCCAGTTTAAAAATGAGCAAAGAACTTGAATAGACCTGTCTCCAAAGAAGATATACAGATGACCAATAAGCATGTGAGAAGATCCTCAACATCACTAATTGTTCGAGAAATACAAAGAAAAAGAAATCCTACAACGTGATACCTCTTCACATCTACTAGGATGGTCATAATAAAGAAAATAACAAGCCTTAGCAAGGCTATAGAGAAATCGGAACCTTCACACATTGTTGATGAGTGTGTAAGAGGATGCAGCCACTGTGGAAAACAATTAGCGGTTCCTCCAAAAGCTAAACGTAGAATTACCATGTGACCTGGCCGTTCCATTCCTAGGTCTATACCCAAGGGAACCAAAAGCAGGACTGCAATAGATACCTGTATACCGAGGTTCATGGCGGTGCTATTCACAATGTTTGTCAACAGGCAAATGATGGTCATCACGCAAATGATAACACGTATAATATATATATACAATGTAATATTTTTCAGCCATTACAAGAAATGAAGTAATGGTAGGAGCTACAACATGGATAAACCTTGAAAATATTGTAAGAAGCTAGATACTGAAGAATAAATATGGTATGATTCCTCTTATATGAAATTACTAAAATAAGCAAATTCACAGAGACAGAAACTGGGGAGAGGAAGAAATGGAGGGATTATTGCTTCATGGGTTATAGAATTTCTGTGTGGCATGATGAAAAGTGTTGGAAACAGAAGTGACAGGTGCATAACATTGTACATGTAATTAGTGCCAATTCATCGTATACTTAAAAAATGGTAACGATGGCAAATTTTGTTACATGCACTTTACCATGACTTAAAAGAAATTAATCATGTAATATACCAAAGATCATTGAATTGTATACTTTAAAAGGGTGAGTTATATGGCATGTGACCTGTATTTCAATAAAGATGTTTTACAAAACGTTATCTAGAGCAGCCAGGGGCCTCTTAATACACCACGAGGGTCTTTTTACAGAGATAGGAAATACTCTAGCTTAACTTTAAGGACAGAATTGTTATCTTTGAAAATGAATCCTATATGGCGCTGTCTTCTTCATGATAACTATTTCCACTTATCATTTGGACCATCCCACCCAGTTTCTGGACCTGGATGTGGACACATGCCATTGCCTTTTCCCCCTGTGTTTGGTGCTTAGTCTAGGTCTCTCATTAGATTGTCCATTCCTCAAGGGCAGTTCTTTGTGTCTAGACCCGAGGAATTCAGAACACACATCAATGGCTGGATCCAGACTTCTGCTTCTTATAGTTCAGACTAAGGATCCCATTTTGTGCCCAGTAAATGACAAGATTCCTTCCTTGGTTTTTACCATGGCTCAGTGAAATGAAAGAAAAGTCCGGTCCTAGTTAGGGAGCAGGTTGATAATGCAAACAGGCCATTAATCAATTCTGAAATTATGAAATCCAATAACCATGCAAAAAAAACCCACAAATGACAATAGTTCTTCTCATTAATATTTACTAGTAGATACAGAAGTATTTGGGAAATGAGGACACACGGAGTGGACGTATTACTACATGTCAGAATTTCCACAACCTATTAAATCTCTAGGCAGGTAGAGATCTATTTTGTCCGGAATACTCCACAGCCTGACTGTTATGGGAATGAATCTATCCACATCATGTGTCCAGAGACGATATTTATGACACAGTTTTGTCCCCTGGGAATTCAAATGAAATGATCCTTCTCCCAGGGTCTCGGAAAGGGGAATAAATGATTATTTCAAGAATATGAAAGACTCTTTTTGCATTGTTGGGAAAAAAGAAAACTAAAGCTTTTGTTATAAGTCTTCAACACACATCAATACATGTCTAATTTATATGGGATTATTATCAGCAGGTATATAAAATAATGCTTACGAATGATTTTTAATTTGGACATCCCAGAGCATGCCTGGAACTAAGACCAAGATGAGTGCAAATATAAGGCATGGTTCTTCAAATATTCATTTCATAGCATCAGGCTGCACATGCACTGATTTTTATTCGTACACTTTCCCCAACAGCACAGTGTGGAGACGGGGGCACATCACACGGAGAGCACGGTAGCCTGGTCTCGCCCAAGCACAGTGCGGGTGGCTCCCCTCAACAGTGGTGGTGGGGGCGGGGAAACCACAAAAAAGGAAACTGTGAACCTCTTTCAGGGGTGGGGCAGGGTGGGGTGAGGTGAGTATATGGATAGGACTTCAGGGAGAAGAGGTGCATAACCAGATGGCACAAAGACTGATGTGGAGACCGTCCTGCTTGCAGCCACAGAGACTGTAACCGGATCAGCTGTGGCAAACTGGTTCAGGGAACACATTGCCAGGGGAGTCTTGATCAGGCCACATCTGGTGATGCAAAGGCAGCGTTAAACAGGGAAGAAAGAGAAGATATGTAGCCACCATGTTGCAGGAATGGTAAGGGGGCAAAGGAATTCTGCCCAATATGGAATCCATGTTTTACGTCACTTGATGCTTAAGAATTTCCTCCAGGTAATTGCCTGGGACCTGTGTTAGCAGTTTGGGAGAGGAAATGCTTTTTTTTTTTTTTTTAACATGAAGTTGGATGGGTGGCTATCGGCTGTGAGTGATTTTGCACCCCCACCCCAGGTCCCACCAGAGAATATTTGAGGCGCATTCCATCTTCCTACAAGAAACAATGATCCAGCCCCAAATGTCAACGGTGCTAAAGCTTAAAAGTTCTGGTTTAAAGTCACGGGACAGAATGCGTAAAAACGATCTTGCCTTTAAATTTCACGCAGGAACAGAGTCGAAGTAGGTGACCAATGCAAGAACTTAACAACTGGTTACCAGCAACTTTGAAATTAAACACTAAATTCCCACAGCCTCTGGGATTAGCCGACGAAGACGTCACATAATGGCTCATTTTGATGGCAACGGGGATCCAAACTCCTGCCTTGTTCTAGTGAAACATTGATTCTTTTTTTTTAAGTTTATTTATTTATTTTGTGTGTGTGTGAGAGAGACAGCTCTCATGCCAGAGGTGGTTGGGCAGAGAGAGAGGGAGAGAGAGAATCCCAAGTGGGCTCTCTGCCTCCAGTGCAGAACCCAATTTAGGGCTCCCCAAGATAAGTCTGAATCCCACAAACTGGGAGACCATGACCTGAGCCACCCACGTGCCTTGAAATGACAATTCTTTATTGAGTCTGAAGAACACATTGTCTTGCTATTTTAAGAACAGAAAGAATATCCCCCCTCTTTTTTTTTCTTCCCACCTTTGGATCAAATTTCTTTGCCAGGAAAAAATACTGATACGTGCCCCTCTGGCTTAAAGAAATTATCACAACTTATGTTGAATTACTTCTATCTTCTTTCAAGTACTGTAAAGGCAGACCCCTGCTTTTACAACATTTATGAAGCTGTTTTAGCAGTTTAATTCTTAGGCTTTCACTTGGTCTTGTCACATCTCCCCTGATAGTACTGCAACTAAACTTATCTCCCCCTTCAGTAAGTTTAAATTCTATTAAATTTGATCTTTTCAATTAGTTCCACTCGTACACTCACAGAAGCATTCCCCAAGGAAACGACGAAATGGAAAGTTTGTGGTGGGCAAGAAAATATAAAAAAAAAAAGATTTTTTTTAAAGCCCGGTGGAAAAGAATCTGATGCCTTTGGACAAATAACATATTTTGTGATGATTTTTCTCCCATGAATGTCTGAATTCAAGAGATAAGATTGTGATTCCGGGTGATCGTCTATCTAATAAGGGGGTCAGTGGGGCAGAGCAATACCATTGGAGGCCACCTCAATGATAAACCAGAGCAAAGATGGAAAAATCTAGGCTTTTTCATGTCAGCCTGAAAGATTCCGAATAAGAGAACTTTGATCATTTTCTGTTATCCAGATACTTTTCATTTCATTTTTCAAGGATCTTACTTATTGCTTTGTGTCTCAACAGAAATAATTCTTCCCCATCTTTGGTGTTTATCCCTTTGAAATATATCTTTGCAGTCCTGACCCTCCATTAGGCATTGCCTAACGGGATGATAAACCACATGTCCTCCTTTAATCTTGCCCTGTAGATCAGTCCCTTCAGCCTTTGAATTATTTTCTTAATCTTCTGAGGGCTCAATGGAAAAGGCTTCATTTCTCCAGGAGTCTGCCCCAGGTGCCCCGGAAAATACAAACCTCAGGCATAGTGCCTGATCTGGAAGGGTTCCAATAAGCAGTAAAAATACCGCAAGTGTATATGATAATGTATGACTGAAATTCCCTTATCACACATATATTCCTCTGACACCATCATCGACCCTGTAAGACACAGGGACCAAGAATTAACACCCTCTTTTATCAACAGCAAAGTAAGTCGTTGGGAGTCTGTGGCTTGCCCGAGACACACGGCTGCTAAGCTACTCAAATCAAGTACTGTGATTCAAAGTCCAGTGAATCCTGTTCCTTTAAGTTGAGCCCAGGATCTTGAATACACCTTTTTGTTTGTCACATTGACTTCTAGTTGGTAGATGTTTGGCCACTGCCTAAGAGACACATTTCCAACTGTCCCAAGTCTCAATAGGATTAGCACATACACAGATACGTGTAGACTCCAGACTAGAGATTGTCTTTCTCAGGTAAAAATAAAGAGACATATATGTTATTACCCTAAGAATTCCACCTTACCACCCATAGTTTCCTCATGTTCCTATTTTCACTATTTTTATGTTAGCTTATATAAGAGAGCTCTCTCTAAAGAGAGCCCCCCTATGGATTTTATTACCACAGTCTTTGAGTTGATTTAAAAAAAAATACCTCCAAATTGCTAGCATCAAATATTTTTTTTTAAATTAGCATTCTTGTGATCAACAGTATAGGTTAATTGGTTTTGCACTAGGATTATGTTATTGGGATCCTAAAGTGTCATGGTGGGAACTATGTGCCTTCATATTTCCCACTCTGCCTTTAAACAAATGTCTTTTGGAAGACATTGCTTTGGGCTTTTTTCTTCAACCTTAGAGATGACTTTAATTTGAAGCACAATGAAGCTTCACCGCATTTCCTTCCCTGGTTTATTCTTACACCCATCCATTGATTGGACACTGTGGGTCCCTTTTAAGTCAGACACAAGTAAATGAGGGTAGAAAACCTTGAGGCCATCTTACATGGTAAGTCAGCATTGGAACGGGTCTTTCCTCATGATGCCCCAGGAGTGCCTTGTCTTAGTCTGGATCTCAGAAAGCAAAGCCAAAGAAAAAGGCATACGTGTGGGTAGTTTATTTTAGGAAGTAATCCAAGGGAACAAGAATGGGGAAAAGGTAAGTACGAAAGAGGAAAAGAGAGACAGCAACTCCAAGGTGCGTTATTGAGCTTGTCACTTCTCTGGTGACTGGGACTCAGTCCTACTGGATTTCTCCAAATGGTAATGTATAGCTCGCCCCAGAACTTTCTTCTCAAGGACTGAAGCACTTCCCTGCTAGCTCCCATGCTCTGTCAGTCAGAGTTACAAGAGACGTTAAATCCTTCACATTTCCATGTTTGTGTATGGAGTGTGAAGGGATGCCTATACATCTCTGTCTATGATCTTTGGGAATGCCTGTGGAAGAAATACCTACCCTTGGACAACGGAGACAAAATGTTGTCAGTTTACCCGTTTATCTAGAGGTCTACTGCAGCAATGGATGGAATAAGGGGGGCAGAGAAAAATGTGAGATGTGACATAAGAGGTAATGGATATGCAAATAATGCAGAAGCCTAAAGTAGACGTGTTTCCTCAGCTTGATGACAGTTTAGTGTACCTGATGGAAAGAAATAGACTGGTAACTGTGTAGTCAAACTATGTTGCTTCCGTGATCCCTTGAACCCTTGAATTTACAATTAAAAACCCACATCACCATCTAAACCCAACTCCCAAAGCCACTCATTGTTTTACACTCCTGAGTTGTTCCTTCCTCAGTGTTTCGGGTGGTTCCTGCCTCTTTAGGGTCAGCTGTCATCCTGGTGACTTTTCCATGAGCATCATTCTCAATTTGACCCTTCAGAAGCACTTTGCGGATCAGCGTCGTAGGAATTGCCCAGCCTCAATGGAGCATTTCATCCACCATTAATTACAGCTTAACCATGAACAGTTATATAACCTCCTTGACATTCAGACTCCACATATGAAAACGCACCCTTATATTACAATATTTTCAATATTTTCGACGGGTACAAGGGCCTAACGTGCAGGAGGCACTTGACAAATATCAAGTTTTATTATTTTTTTGTTATTGAGACTATCAATTCTGAGGATAACTTTTGGTAGCAGGACCTCACATTAATCTTCAGATTTGAGTTATTCTAAGTCATACAAGGAATGAGCAATATAACACATTATCTGAAATTCTCTCCAGGGCATCTAGGTAATTGAAGAGCCAGCAAGAGATGTGGAAATCCCCTGGATGTCTCTTTCACTGTCTCACTACCTTCTCTCTTCTCTTCCATCACTGAAATGGAGGTAAGACCGAACAAAGCCTAATCTTTCTCATTTCCTAACCCTCCCCATGAAATATGCTGTCTTTCTTACCTTTGTCTGATAGTTTTCAGTCTAGGAATATGTGCAAGGCAGTGTGGGCAGATCATGTTAGTGACATTTGGAGTCACTAAGTGAGATATTTTCCGATGTTGAGCCATACATCCATGTTGAGGCCGTGCCATGCTGGCCAAATCTGTAAACAAGGACAATAATGTAGATGAATGATATCATGGGGACAATATTCCAGATAATACACTGAATCTTGAGTGATTGACTGATTTTTTTTCCGGTTTGCTCTAGACACAATATCTTGTTTTATATCCTTACCATTGCAACAATAAGGAAAAACGTATTTCTTTTCTGGAAACCGATCATTATTAGGATGCAAAACTCGATCATTCACTGCTAGAAAACCTGGATCTTGTCTTGCAAAAATCCTAACCATAGCCCAGTCAACCGACCTTTCTTTGACTCAATTTCCTCGTCTGTATCATAAAACAGGGATAAATCTATTATTACTAGATTATTATCTCAGTGCATTAGTGTCAGGATTAGGTGGTTAAAGAAAAAGTGTTTTGAAACCAGACAAATGCCTTTAACAAAGCATTTTGTTTCCCCACACACAACTGTCAATGTGTGGGTTTTTATTCTCCATGGGACCGCTACAAAGCTGAACTGTATCTTACTTGTCTTTGAATTTCCACCATCTAAGCCCATAAGAAGTGTCTATTTTCAATTTAAAAATCGCTGCTGAGTAATTGAAAGCGTTCTTAATTTCATACACTTTTTAAAGTTCTTAATGTTGCGTAGGATCATGGTGTGTGTACTGATTCCCACTTTTCTTTTTTTTTCCTACACCTGCAGAAAAGGATGCCGTTGAGGAGAAATGCATCATCTGTGATCACAACACGGAAATACTGCAGCTGTGTTCCCCACCTGTGCCTGTTTTCTCTAAGTAACATTTAACTTTCCTTATTCACAAAAATGGCACAGCCGACTTCCTTTGTCATCGCATGATTTTTGAATGAAGTTTTAAAGTTAATAAGCAATTTCTCTTAGATCACAATCTATGCCACTGGAACTGCATATGCTTTTTTTAGGCCATAAATATTTCCTCTTCACCCCTAGACACAGCTATGAACATGTGTTTCCCCTGGTACTTCAAATGCAATATTCTGTGTTAAAATGAGATAAAAATAAACGTTGACTTTTTTGTGTGTTGGTTTTTGCCTCGTAGTTCAGCCTATTTATGCCTCTTCCCTTGCTCCTACCCTTAGCACTCGTGACTCTCCTGGAATCTTAAACTTAAACCAAAAAGCAAATTCCTTCTCTTGTTATAGAAAACCCACTTCGTGGCTTGGTCAGTTCTCATCACATCACCTGGAGACTTCACTGTAATACTTTGTTTCTTTTCAGTCATCATTGATTTGACCAAGTGGAAGTTATGGGTATAGTTTTAGTATTTATGGGCCTATCTTTGTCTACCCTACTCTGTGCCTCTTGAAATATAGGCACTTCTCCATCTCTCTATCCTGGCATCTCACTGAAAGCAGAGTTTTGTTATCAGAGCTCATCGATTTTCCTTGAATGAGTAAACCAATTCATCAAACTGCTGTCTCTTGCTCTGATCCATCGTCTACCATCCATTGTCTACGATCCATTACTACGATCCATCGGGACACGCATTTTGAAATTGTCAGTCTTCGCACCGGTCTTCGTATCTATGGCATTCCCTTTTCCAAACAAGTTGGTAGAACCCTACCGGCTTCGTGTCTTACTGAACCATGCCCGAGACCCAGGAGGAGGACTTCCAAATTTTTCACTGCGGTGAACTTCATCACTTTTCGCGCAATAATACTTCAGCGTACCTCCCTCCCTTTTCGCGCCCCAATTTTCCAGTCAGTGTCATAGCTAACTATGCTCCTGGGTCTTCCACGGAGGCCAAAGAGGAAAATTTCTTTGGGGACCGTCCACAGAAAGCGTCTTCCTGGTGGTTCACTCTGCACCTGTGTCAACACCACCGCTGAGAGTCAGAACATATGCATTAGAAGAGCTTGGTACTTTAAGATCGTCTCCTCAATCCACTGGCATCCTATCCGCCATTACATGTGCTTTGGGTATGGGTGCTGCCCATGGGTGCTGCTCAATGGAAATGAATGGCAGCAAATCCGCCATTACATGTGCTTTGGGTATGGGTGCTGCCCGTGGAAATGAATGGCAGCAAATCGCAGGGGGGGCATTTTACGTTAGAGTTCAGTTCACTTTATGGTTGGTTTGAGGCCAGCTCACATATTCCACTGACACTGACCCTAGAT
Organism: Lynx rufus; assembly: GCF_022079265.1. Classification (NCBI taxonomy): domain Eukaryota; kingdom Metazoa; phylum Chordata; class Mammalia; order Carnivora; family Felidae; genus Lynx; species Lynx rufus. The sequence goes on along the minus strand of NW_025814867.1, from coordinate 3,780,159 downwards.
AACCAAACCAAAAAAGGAGGCCACTAGATTGACAAATATTGCGTGTGTAAGTACATCTGTTCTTTAATTTCTTCTTAGGCTCCGCATTTAGGTATCTGGTTGCCAAGAAATACAGGCCATTACTTATTTGTAGAGTGTGGGGAATATATTTCCGTTCGTTACAGTTTACCAGCAGCCCACAGCCATAGCCATTTCTTTGAGTACCTGCTATGTATAAGGGTACCGGAAATTTTCACAAAGAGGATTTTCTTTTACCTTCCCAATCAATCTCCATATAAAATTGGATCAACATTATGTTCTCCACTCTCCACTATTATTATTTTCACCAAACCATTTCCCTCCCCACCTCTGTCTCTTTTTCTTTTTGTGTACTACATATTAAAGGTTTTAATGTTTATCAAGCCTGGGAAGTGACAAGTGACAATATTATTATTATTGAAAATCGGCATGCTGGATACTTGACAGCACTGAGAGTTTGCAGGGTCTTGTGGAGTACAAATTCTCTTTCCGTTACATGGACGCATGCTATACCAATAATTCTAAGCACCCAGAGGATGCCGAAATACCTGCTGTGAGCAAGAACCGGATTATATATCATAAGGACTGCAGGGGGCCCGTTCAGAAGAGCTGGGCTCAAGATCCGGCATTGGCACTTATCAGTAGAGTGAACCTGAACTTGCCAGGGTCCGTGGGTTTCGGTCTGCATTGCGTGATGTCTATGTGTGTCGGAAAGCTATTGTGCCCAGGAAGTATTCCGTATTTGAAAGTGTGTCGTGACACGGATGGTCCCCTTGAGATTCTACGGGAACTGTAAATGCCAGCGTCTTCCTATACCCCCGTTGTCTGGCCTCAGAAGTGGGTAGATTGACCAGGCTTAGCCAATTAGGCTGTCCCAGTTTGTTTCTCAGGGGTGTGTTCTGGAAGGAGGAGCTCACCGGGGCTTACTTCTACAACTACTTGTGAAGTCTGAAGTGTTCTAGTTCTGCTCCGTTCAACATGATAACCACTGGCCAAATGTGGCTATTAAACAATTGCAGTATGGCAGGTGACTAGTGTAGGAAATTGAATCTTGGATTAAATTAAATTAAAATTTATATATCCACGTGGGGCTGGCGGCTACCGTATGGGGCAGTGTGGGCCGACACTTTCTCACTTGTTTTGTTGTGTATTTTGTTATCTGTTGCCGTCCTAGAATTTATTTTAAAGCTTTTTCTCCCTCACATGCCCCATTTAGATAGCATTTAAAATGCTTGTTCTTTGACGGTCGTAAGAATTCAACCACAAAAACACCTTGACTTGGCACTATTTTTACTTTCTTTAATACATTCTGTAAATTATTGATTTTGTCATATTTTGTTTTTTTTTTTCCTTGAGTCACTTTTGGTCACTGATGTTTTCTGAGAAGCCATCTATTTTGTGTAGACTTTCAAATGTATTTGCATAACTTGAATATTTCTCACTACTTATTTCTGTATCTATACGTCTGTAATTATTTCTGAATTCTCAGCCCTCATTTTATAAACTTCTCTTTCTTATAATTTATCTAGTGACTTGTTTGTTGTTTGTTTCCCTAAGAATTCACTATGTTTTTAACCCATTTATGCTTGTTATTTTCTTGTCATTATATCGTTTATAAACAAATGGGTGTTTTATATTTGTTAAGTCCTCCCTTGTAGGTTTTTTTCGTTTTCTTTCTCTTCTCGATTGGAACAAATCAGATTAACTATTTTCTACATTTTTATGATGTCTTCTTCAGTTACATGAATGAGGCAAAAATTTCCCTTTTACACTGGCTTTACTTTTACTCTGCAGTTTGGGTATATTTCACTTATATTAAAAAATAAATTGTATGAGAAGGAGAGAGTTGAAAAGGCTGAGCACGGGGGTATTTTAAGGCATTGAAAACACTCTGTATAGCATTATAATGATGGATATATAGCATTTTACATTGTCCAAACCTATAGATCATGCAATACTAAGAGTGTGCCCTAATGGAGGCTATGGACTTTGGGTGATTGTGTTCTGTCAATGTAGGTTCGTCTTTGGTAAAACATGTACAATTTTAGCGAGTGATATGAATAATGGGGGAGGCGATGCCTATGTGGGGGAAGTGATGAATGCGAAATCTCTGTACCTTTGTCTCATTTTTATTGTTAACCTAAAATTGCTCTAATGAAGAGTCTTAAAAGATGTAATAAATGATAAGAGCAATTCTTATTTAACTCAAGAATTCTTCTAGAGAGATATTTTTAAGTTGCATGGAGTTGTTTTCGTTAATTTGTTACCACTCTTTCCTACTACTTTTCAAAAGATTGTAATATATTACTTACAGTTTTGGCAATTTGTTGTGATTGCTTTTTGGCTTCACATAGAACCGCTTTAAATTATTTTAAGAATGTTTTAAAAGAGCATGGGTCTTATTCAAAGAATTATTAACCAAAACCTCTAGAGGCTTACTTATTTTAGTTTTTTTCGTCTAGTATTAGCTGAAGGAATTGAACATTTGGTTCTTCTTTAATTTCATCCAGTTTTGAATTTATATTTTTGATGCCAGGTTAGTTGGTGTATAAAAAAATTCATAACTGTTACATATTTCTTTAGATTGCATGTATTATAATTATAAGGCACCCACCACGCTTGTCTCATACAGAGCTTTTGGCCTCTAATTAAGTTCTCTTGTGATGCTAATGTCAGGCCCCCTGCTTAATATTTGTTTGTATTTGCGTGTGTGTCTTTGCCAATACTCATTATTTTCAACAATAATGTGTCACTTTCTGTTACGTGCATCTCTTTTACGAAACAAGAATAACTTTCTATAATAATATGGCTCCCATTTACTTTGCCAAATTTTCCAGTTTACTTTTATCATTGTTAGAATGAACTTTGCTTCCTTTGTATCTATCTTTTGTTATTTGTGTCATATTTGCTATATTGCCTTTACTTTCCTTTTTAGCCACTTGAAATGTAGAGAGCCTAAATTTTAGTTTCTTACTGCTTGCCTTTACATTTTCTAATGAAACTAAAATCTCTATTACTTAATCGATCACCTTTTTAGCATAATAATTTCCTCCTAAGAGAGGTAGTGAAGTTAGCATATTTAAATTTATATAACATCCTATTTCTTCTCTTTACATTGTTGGTATGCTATATTTTCTTATACACAGACATTTAAAAATTTTTTTATTATGTTACGTAGCTCTTCGTTAACCAGTTACGATACATCATGTTTCTTCAAAATCAACAAATTTTGTCTTCAATAAAAAGAATAGATTATAAGCTCATCATTCTTCGTTCAGGCATCTACCCTTTCAAGACACATGGATCGTGTAGCCTCTCTCTGTCGGACCCTACGGTAAGTGCTGTGGCACAACAGTGAGGAAGCAGTAAGGCAGAGGAGACTTTGGGCATAGAGTTTATATTTGGGCAGAGGAGAAACTAGCCATGACAAAATAAACAAAGGAAATGTCTGCTACTAATACATTCTGCGTAAAAATTAACACATGGGGAAATTATTGGATTGTTAAGGGAGGCTGTTTTGGGTTAGACAGCATGTTAAGACCCAACCAATGAGAGAAAAATGCATTTAGTCAATTATACAAAATATGAGGAATGGGCATTTTAAAGAGAAAGCTAGTGTGGTATTTTATCGGTTCTATTAGTAACTGAGTTAGAGACTGTACATTTGTCCAATTTTCTTTTTTGTTCTCTCACTTATGTTCCATATATTTTAAATATTCTTAGGTGTTACACTTTGGGGTAGAAATATCTTCTTGGCAAATAGATTTCCTTAGTGTTATAAATTTCCCCTTTTTCTCATCCGGTAATACTAAGTGTCTGGGATTTTACTTTGGCTAATATTAGGAACAACAAGTGATTTTTCATGCTTTAAAAAAATATATATATCCGTTTTCAGTTTTTTTGTTTTTCAACTATGTGAGACATTCAGGTGTGTATTATATAAACCATATTGAATTTTTCCTTTTAACCCAGTGTAACAATCTTTGCATTTTTTTGGTAGTATTTAGTCTATTTACATTTAATGTATGGTGTTTTTGTGAGTTAATATATTATCTTTAATTTTTTTTCACTGGGCCATTCTATTTCCTGTTCCTTCCTCACTATTTTATTCCTTCTTCTGGCTTAAACATTTCAATATTTTGTCTTAACACTTCCATTGACTTTTTTTGCTTGTTCTGGTTATCGATCCTCTGTGTATGTGTGTACGTGCATGAATGTGCTTTAAGTGTATTACCTTGGGACTACAGTACGCATCTTAACTTTTTTCTGTTTACTTAGAATTAATATTGTGCCATTCTGTGTAAAGTGTAAGAAGCATTCAATGGTATAATTCTATACCTTTATCCTTATTTTTTTTGTGGCAATGTTGCCACAGAAAGGCCACAAAAATGTTGGGGGCACCTGGGTGGCTCAGTTGGTTAAGTGCCTGACTCTTGAATTTTGGCTGAGGTTATGATCTCATGGTTCGTGAGATCAAGCCCCATGTCAGGCTCTGTGCTGACAGAGTGGAGCCTACTTGGGATTCTGTCTCTCCCTCTCTATCTGTCCCTTCCACTCATGCACACTTTCTTTCTCTCTTAAAATAAATAAATAAACATTTAGTTTATATGTTGTATATAACAACTTACAAAGTTATTTATTTTATTTAAAAATTTTATTTGTCATATAAAGAAATCAAAAGAAAGAACAATATATAATATCTTATATTTACTTACATATTTGTCATGTTCTTTGTTTCGCATTTCTTTCTGGAAATCCAAATTTCCTTATGGGCATTTCCATATGGTGAATTTCCTCTCTCAGAAAAAAACCATTTATTGTAGTATGGAACAGAAGCCAATAAGTTCTCTCAGCATTTGTTTATCTGAAAATGCCTTTATTTAATCTTTTTTTTTTTTTAATGTTCATTTATCTTTGAGAGAGAGAGAGAGAGAGTTCAAGCAGGGAAGGGGCAGAGAGAGAGAGAGGGAGACACAGAATCTAAAGGAGGCTCCAGGCTCCACTCTGTCAGCACAGAGCCCGATGCAGGGCTTGAACTCATAAATAGTGAGATCATGACCTGAGCCGAAGTCAGACATTTAACCAACTGAGCCACTCAGGTGCCCCTAATTTTATTTTTTAAAGGATATTTTCACTGCATATAGAATTCTGGGTTTCTTTCTTTTTCATTTAGTTTTTTAATTTTAGAGTTTTACCTCTTGTTTTACTGTGTCTTTGCCTCAACTGTTTCTGGCAAAAAGCGAACCATTAATCTTACCTTTGTTCCTCTCTGTGCGATGTGTCTTTTTCTTGGTTTGTTTTCAAGATTTCTTCTTTGAGTTTGGTTCTTGGCATTTTCATAGTTACAATTTCAGTTGCCTCTGGAAGTTTATATTTTTAACCAAATTTGGAAATTCTCAAATTTAATTTTTTTTTCTGTTTCATTAATTTCCTTCTCTTTCTGGGATTCTGAATACATTTGTATTAAATCCCTTCATATTGTACATATTAATGCCCCACCTGTTTTGTTTTCAGTATTTTTGTGTTCTCTAGGTTGTTCTCTAATTTGTTGGCTCTTTCTTTAGCCCTGTACTGTCTCCTGCTAGGCAAACTGAATACATTTTACCTTTCAATTGCCGAACTGTTAGTTGTCGAATTTCCGTTTTGCCTTCTTAACATTTCTCTTCTAATTTTTCCTCTCTGATCACCCGTTATGGCCTCATGTTCCTTTAAAGTGCTAACCAAACTTTCATTAGCTGCTTTAAAGCTGTTAAGCTATTTTCAACATGTGTATTATCGAGGAATCTATTCTACTGAATCTTCAAAAACTAATTATTGGCCATGGTTCCTACTATGTTCACAATTAGTATTTTTAAATTTATTCTGAAAATCATGGATTCTATGTTTTACAGAGTTTGGAATGCTTATCTTCCTCTATGGGACATAGTTTTTGTTTTGATGAACAGATAAATTATTGACCGATCCTTTCATTCCTGCCAGGTTTGGTTTTATTCTTATTAGGGTGCATCTACTTATTTTTGTCAGTTCTCAGCCCACAGAAGACCCAGAGTGTTAGGCCCGTTAGAGCTTGTGTATTTATCTTCTCAATTATCACAGTTGACTAATGCCTGAACACAACTGCCTCACATGTTTTATCCACTTTTACAATCATTTACAGCTAGGGTGCAAGTCCTGTATTCCTTCCTCGTGACTTTTTAAATATCTCTTTAATTTCTAATTCTTTACATCTTTATCTTTGAATGAATGACATCGCTTCTAAAATGCCTCCCATGCTAGCCTGGGGCGCCTGGGTGGCTCAGTCAGGTAAGCGTCCAGCTCTTGATTTCGGCTCAGGCAATGGGGTAATGATTTCACAGTTCAGGGGTTTGAGCCCCGCCTGGGGCTCTGTGTAGGCAGGAACAGACCCTGCTTGGGATTCTCTCTCTGCTCCTCCCCCACCCCTACTCACTCTGTCTCGCTCTCTCGAAATAAATAAACTTAAAAACAATGCCTCCCACACTAGCCTTTATCAAATGCAGTTTATCTAAATCACGATACTCGAATCCTGACTGATTGTGTCTTGTTAACCGTTGTGTCCTGAGCGTTAGACGATCTGTGACATCTCATAAGCATTCAACAAATACTTATAAAATTAATGATTAATATCTCAATATAGAGAATTTATCGTATACAGTAAAAGAGGCAATAATCAAATAATCACACAACCGATGCCAGCACAAATGCTGTTTAAGTAATCTGAAAGGCAGATACGTGTTCTCTGAATAGATAAAATAAAAGAACCATTGGATGGAAAATATTTTTCTCCGAGAAGTGACGTTTTTAGGCATGCTCAAAGGATCAAGAACAATTTACCATGTGAAAGGAAGTAGGAAAACACATGACAGAGAAGCATGTAAAAGAATAGATATTTCTAGGAGAAAAGAGCATTACAAACTTTCCCTCTGAGATGGTCCCCTTACCCTACTTCCCATCTAAGATGAGACTATCTATGACAAGTTTGAGAATTTTTTTCACTTCCTTTGTTTTGCTGAGGGGAGTAACAAAACAAAACAAAACAACGCATTGATCATAGCTTGCATTTTGATTTACTTTTGTCAAATTGGAGAGAGGGAAGATTTATAATCCTGTTTTGCTGTTACCATCATTTTAAAGGCAGATGTGAGATAGTAACAATAATAGTGAAAACTGAGGGGACGAGTGGTTAAATTTATATCAATAAAAGACTAGGCACATTATTATAAACCATATGTGTGGCAGGGGCTTCTACGATCAAAATCCTCTTTTCCCTATTAAAAGAAACCAGTTTTCTTGGATGCAGCCATGTGTCCAGCCTAATTTGTTTCAAATGACGGCAACATAGTACATTTTTTTTCCCAGAATGTACTATGGAAAAGTACCATATGGAAAACGTACCCCAGTACATTTGTTACGTCAAACAGAATTGATGTCAGGCATCGTTTGGTTAACGTGTACAACCTATGATTTGATATACGTGTATATTGATAGCACTTTTTTGGCCACTGAGCTCTAAGTGGTACTTTTAGGTCAAACTTCCAGAAATACTCTTTAAAGAGGGCAGAGGAAGGCATACGGTGTCCCTTTCTGTTGCCTCCTTCAGTTTTTTCCTTTCCCTTTTTCTGGAATGTGGACCTGATGGCTGGAAGTGCACCTACGTCTTCTAATTAAGGATAAAGAGTCAGTGGGGCGCCCAGGTGGCCCAGTCGGTTAAGCGTCGCACTTCGGCTCAGGTCACGATCTCGCAGTCTGTGAGTACAAGCCCCACGCTGGGCTCTGTGCTGACAGCTCGGAGCCTGGATCCTGCTTTGGATTCTGTGTCTCCCTCTCTCTCTGCCCCTCCCCCACTCGTGCTCTGTCTCTCTCTCTCTCAAAAATAAACATTAAAGACAAATTCTTTTAAAGAACGAAGAGCTAAGAGAATCTTTTTGTTCTGAAAAGTCTTCGCCCGACAGAATCACAGACTGCAACTTTCTACCTTCAAAGCTCTTATTCTAAGAAAGAAAGAAAACCTCATCTTACTAAATCACTGTCTTTCTTCGTGTGTGGGACGGGTGGGAGGAGGTTGTGTTACACGAAGCCAAGTGCAAATTCCTGGCTAATATGCTCTACTTAATACAATAATTTTTTAGATGTACCCATTGAGAGAGCTTTGTGACTTACATCTGCTGAAACTGAAACATGTCCATGGCAAACCTGTGATAAAATATGGTTTAAAGCCCTACTATATTACACGCTCTCTTTTTTGTTTTGTAAAATTTATGTGGATGAATGGAGAGGGGGATTGATCAATCGGTAGGTAGGTCTGGGTTGCAGATAACCACTTTTTTATCCAGTTTACGTGATACTTTAACTTTGATCGATCTGTCCCATCGTTTATTGGTTAGACCATGAATCATCCTTGCAATCACAGAACTTTTGTCAAGAGCACCCTGAGGAGTACTGATGTCCTGCGGATCTGGAAACTTTTCCTTGGATGAACCTCTTCCTTTGTGTTGACAATGACGAAGAGAAAGGGAGAGGAGAGGTTTTAGGCTGGTTTTGGTACCCGTTGGTACTCTTTCGCCAAGGAGTTCATCTGTTATTAACCTATCAGTTTTACCTGGCTTGGTCATAAAACCAACAGTTAGGAAGCAGTGATTCTGTGGCTCTCATATGAATAGGGTTTTTAAAGACAAGGTCCCACATGTACCAGTTTGCTTGGGACATTATGGAGCTTTCACTTGTCCAAGAGTAATTAATCCCCATTTTCACCCTCAACTATGTCTATTCTGGACAATGAATAACTTGATCACTCTCATTGTAGCGAATCCTAATGTTCAAGAAGAACTCAGCTGGAAATACTGATCTATCTCCAAGTACTTGGATTCAAATGTGTCCCTTTATAAAACACACAATACACTCAGGATGAATAGGGAGAAAGAAAGTTCCATGGAGAGTTCCACTTACTAAAATAAGGGACATTCTTCCTCTTAAATACACCTTTCGATGGATACTCAAAAGTCATTACCAAACACCTTTATTCCATGCCTTTCTAAGTAAAAACACTGAAAAATTCAGGAATTTTCCCAATGTCTCTCAACTAAACTTGATTATATCATCCATGTTTGGCCAACAAAATGTAAGGGGGGGATCTAGCAGGACTGCTTTTCTTTTCTGATAATAAAGAATATCATGTGATGATTTTGTTCTAGTTTCTTTCCTGTTTCCAGCCTTGAGTGTGGTCCAGATACCTGGAGCTACGGAAATCATCTTGAGACAATGAAGGCTAGTCAAAGAAGGAAAGGAAGGAAAAACTGATATCCCAAGAACAGTAGAGCAGGAGCTGGGCAAAGGTCTCCTTAGAGATACTCATTAGCTACTTTTCCAAATGTGAAGTTCTCTAACTCCAGACTATCTCTTACAGAAAGTAATTTAACTCTTTACAGTTGTTCAGTCACTTTCAGTTGGGTGTTCTGTCGCTTGTCATGAAAATAAAAGAGCTAAAACTGTTCTAAGGAATGAATCAAGTAGAATATATTAGGGATCGATGGTGTAGCTAGGTTTTAAATAAATTTTAGCAACTCCACGTAAAATTTTAGGGGGGAGACCCTAAAAGCATTGTTATCCACTCTATATCTTATTTTATGGCTGGTACCCTAGGATTCAGCCATCTCTTTGCCTTTCTATTTCTTGTCTCCTTAATGCAGCTCTATTCAGAACACAAGGATACTGACATGTGAGCTATGTACAATCCATTTTAGAAACGGATAGAGTGGGAAGAGAAATTTAATTGGCCAAACTGAGACCCATAAGTAATCAGTAGAGAGTGAAGCAAAGAATACCTGGCTAAAGAAACAAATGTATTATAATTAGGCCAATTATCCTAGATGTAGTTCATCAGCTTGTAGTGATAAAGGCTGTTAATGAGCTTTGTCACTGACAGCGTTACTTTCTAATCTTAATCCTTTTTAGGGTTATTAGCTTTAATGCTACTTGCACAGAGATAAGTTAATTTATACTGAAATTAAATGGAAAAATAACAAGTAATGATTGTTGCATTTGAGCAGAAACTTATAAAGTTTTCTTGCTGACAAAACTTTACTGAAAGGCAGGGCAAAAATGCCCAGAGTTTTGAGCAGGTGGAGGAGATTCAGAACAAGAGAAGCATTTGTTAGAGGAAAGACTCCTAAATACTCTTGAGGACGGTCACTCAATTTACAGTTAATATCAATAAACGGAATGACTGATAGCTGTTTTCTTTTCTTTTAGGTGTCAGCACACCCTGTTCTGTCTGCCATCGAGAAAATTCTTTGAAAAGGTAAACCTTTGAGGAAGAGTCGCTGAACATAATTGCTCTACACCCCCATATACATCACAGGTGGTCCTTGGCTTACAATGGTTTCACTTACAATTTTTCAACTTTACAATTGTGCCAAAGGGATACATATTTGGTCAAAACTGTGATTTTGAATGTTGTTCCTTTCCCAGGCTAGTGATATGCATATGATCCTTTCTCATGATTCGGGGCAGTGGTGGGAAGCTTTAGCCCTCAGTCAGCTACCCGATCGGAAGTGTGAACAAGCGATACGCTTAGAACCATTGTGTACCCACACAACCCTTCTGTTTTTCACTTTCAGCACGATATCTAATACATTACATGAGATAGGCAACACTTTATTATGCAGTAGGCTTACTGTTAGATGATTTTGCCCAATTTTAGGCTAATGTAAGTGTTCTGAGCATGCTTAAGGTAGACGAGGCCTAGGTATGCTCTTTAGTTTGGGTATATCGAATGCATTTTCAACTTGGGGTGGGTTTAACAGGATTTAGCCCCGTCATAAGTTGAGGGAGATCTGTACTAAGAAACCTTCACAAATGTGTTAATAGAATCTTTAATCATGACCTCTGTCAGCCTGACTCAACCAAAGTTCTTCATCTGAGCCTCCAGACACAGAAATGATTACAGTGACTTTCTAAGTTCTCTTGCTCATAACACAGAACTATTGCCCATCCCGATCCATAGAAGTTCATTCATTAAACATAATAGATGACTTGGGCACCTGGGTGGCTCATCGGTGAAGCATCCGACTTCAGTTCAGGTCATGATCTCATGCTCATGAGTTTGAGCCCCTTGTCGGACTCTGTGCTGACAGCTCAGAGCCTGGAGCCCGCTTCAGATTCTGTGTCTTCCTCTCTCTCTGCCCCTTCCCCCGCTTGCTCTCTCTCTCTCAAAAATAAATATGCATTAAAAAAAATAATCGACTTAGCGCATTAAAGCTTAGGCCTTTTAAGAACCACAGTTTAATAAATTTGCTAGAATTAGAAGTATTCTTATACTGATTGACCCTTTATGCATTTATTTATTTATCTGTCAATATTTATTAAATTATTACTTTGTGTTACATTTAACTGTATCTGAATTAAATAATACTGTGCTTAATAGTGTGTGTGTGTGTATATATATACATATGTATATATATATACTATTAATTAATTGTGCTTAATATATAGCACTAGAGGGTGACCCTATCTCATTCTCATTCCACTGAGGAAGGTTTTGAATACTTCATCACTAAATATTATGATAGCCATAGTCATGCATGTGTATGTATGTATGCTATTCTCTACACTAGATTAAAGTTTTTTCTATTAACTTCTACACTAATATCTTCTTTCATGAATGCATGTTAAAATTTATCAAATTTTCTGTATCAATTGTGATGATTATGTGCATTATCTCCTTTACTTCGTTAAGCAGTAAAATAAGACGGCTCATGTTCACACCGTTATTGGGATAGAGTTTGCATATAGTAAATTTGGCCTATTAAAAGTATGTCATTTGCTATATTGTATCATGTGTATGCACTTTAGAGGTCATTACTACAACCACAATGACCATATCTGTCACTCCTGAAAGTTTTATTGTGCCTCTTTCTCATTTCCCCTTCTGCACATAATAATTGAAGATATCGTGGATGATTTTAACACACAGTAACCCATCAAATAGACATGAAAAAAATAAGTCATGTACCAGATTTGAGTTACATGAATAAATGTAACTGATATATAAATCACTGTACCTCAAGACTGTAGAGTACTTATTTTTCAAACACACAGAAAACATTTACAAAATGTAACACTATGCTGGACCTCAAAGCAGATTTTAACAAATTTCAGATGACTGAAACTACTCTGAGATGTTCCCTTATGGAAACAGAACTATGTTAAAAATTGATAACAAATAGAACAACATAAAAGATAAAAAATAATTGGAAGGTAGACCATGCACTTCTCAATGATGAATGGATAAAAGATGAACTAATAATGAACATTAGGCAATATTTTAAACATTGGATTCAGTGAAAGAAATGTACCGTATATGAAAAAAAAGTTAGAAAATAGCTAAAGACGTGTGTAGAGCATAACCTTAAATGTTGTGTATTATAAGAGAAGGAGGGTTAAAAAATCAATCATCTACAGAAGTTAGAAACAGAATAACAAAGTAGGTGTCTGGCTGGTTCAGTTGGTGGAGTGTGTGACCCTTGATCTCAGAGTCATGATTTTACCTCTGTGTTGAGCACTTAAAAAAAGAAAAAAAAAAAAACAAGAATAGCAAAGTAAACTTAAACAGAAAGAAGAAAATAACATATAATTAGATATCAAGAAAATGTAGAACAACACTAGACAAGACCATCAATGTCAAATGATTATGCTCTAAAAGACTACTAAAATTCAAAAATTCTCCTGAGACAGATCTTTTTGTTGAAGTGACGGATATCAGGAAGAAAAATAGAGACATAAATACTGATTCTGCTAACATTAAAAAGATACACAGATCTGAAACACGGCAATGCACTTGCAAATCGATGAAAAAATAAATTCTGAGAACTAATATATGAAGAAGTAAAACATCAACTTATTCTACAACTGTAATTGATTCCATAATTGCGTCATGCGAATGTGGAAATCTCTATGCTCACCTACCTTCAGTGGCAAATTCTATGAAGCGGGTCTATCATGTCTTATCAGGTTAACTGTATAAGTAGAGTGGAACTTGATACCCAAGTCCTGACAGGATGTCTGAAAAGAGAAGAAATACAGCCTAACTTCTCTCATGGACTTCGATAAATCTAACATGATCATCTTACAGAAACAGAACTTTTGCTACAAGTTATCAGAAATTTATGAAAAATAAATAACTTCCAGAAAACCAGAAATAAAAGAGTACTTTCTTCATCTTCTATAGAGTTATCAGTAAATGACAAACAAAAACATCCTTCTGAATGGTCCACTTGCCATTGGAATAGAAATCTGTGCCAGTACAATGAAGCAAGTAGAATAAGGAAAAGTTACGTGGATTTAAAACAGAACACAACAACAACAACAACGATGAAAATGTCATTAATTGCAAAGATTTTCTTTATTTAGAAAATAAAGGGGCGCCTGGGTGGCTCAGTCGGTTAAGCGTCCGACTTCAGCCAGGGTCACGATCTCGCGGTCCGTGAGTTCGAGCCCGGCGTCGGGCTCTGGGCTGATGGCTCAGAGCCTGGAGCCTGCTTCCCATTCTGTGTCTCCCTCTCTCTCTGCCCCTCCCCCGTTCATGCTCTGTCTCTCTCTGTCTCAAAAATAAATAAACGTTAAAAAAATAAAAAAAAAAGAAAATAAAAATATTTAGATATATTGTTTAGTTCCAAGTGAATTTAGAAATGTGATGAAATACAATGTTAGCACACAAACACTGATGACATTTTTATATTATAGTAATGATCATGAAATCCATCTAAAAGAAATGATTAGACATAGCATAAAAATAATCAGGACTTAGAACTAAATCTAAAAGGGAGTGTGTAAGATAGCATTTTATCGAGAGAAATTAAAGATTTAAATTAATGGAAGAGTAATCTGTATTCATGAAACAAAATTCAATATTGCAAAGGTGTCATTTATACTCAAATTGATTTATAATGCAATAATGAGAATCTATTGTGGTCATCTATTGCCAAAATATGCTGTGGAGAAATAAACCCTCCAAAAAAAATACAGTGACGTAAAATAATAATGTTCTGTGTAGCTCACAATTCTATGCATTGGTTTATGGGTATGGCTGGACCCTCTTTATCTCAGTCAGGCTCTGTCTGCTTCACAATCCAATAGGCAGCTTTGTTTCCAGGGATTTGCTAACGTTGGCTCTGTCCTTATATCCCTCCAATCGATTAGCTTGGCAATGCAAAGCTAGAGGCATGGAAAGGAAGAGGTTCCTAAGACAGAGTAGAAGGAAGCAAGGCCTATTGAGGGCCAGCCTGGGTCTAGTACAGTGTCTTGCTACATCTTTATTGGCCATGCAAATTATAAGGCTACCCCAGACTTAAGAAGAGTGGAAATAGATGATAGTTCTTGAGAGAAACTATAGAGTTACATTATATGGGGTGGATTCAAGGAGACCAATAATTAAGGCCAATAAAGAAGTCAGTCTACCACAAAACCAACTCAAAATCCCAGCAAGTATTTTTTGTGTAAATTGAGTTTATTGTAGTAGTTATATAGGTATACACATGTGTAAAATTATTTTAAGCTACATAGTTACTGATATGTGCATTTTACTCTAAGTAAATAATATTTCCAAATATTCGCTGTGAGAAATGAGCTATGAAAAGCTATGATAATCTTGAGGATGAACTGTGTTGGAAGACAATATACAATATACTAAGATATAAATGTATTATGTATATTATAATATAAATATAATATATAAGGATAATACAAATTTATATTATATTTATATATTCTATAATATATATTAATATTATGCTTATATATTTTATGTATTTTATATTATATTTTCTATATTAATATTATATAATATATTATATATATTATATTACATATTAATTTATATTAATTAAACAAACTAACAAATGAAACAGAATAGTGTTTGGTAAGAGGGTCATACATGTATGGATTTTTGATTTTTGACGCAGTTGGTAAGTCGAAGAGTAGAAATGAGTCTTTTCACCAAACTCTGCTGGACTACTTGGATATGTACCTAGAAAAACAATGTAACATAACCTGGTCACCCCACGTAAACATTATTTGTGATGAATTTTTTACCTACATGTGACAAATGAAACACTAACTCTTCAAGGAGTTAACATAGAGGAATATATACTAATGATCAGGGAATAGAAAAAACTATATTAAACTAGATTCATACATCACTAACTACTAAGGAAACAATTTGTGGGGTTGCCTGGCTGGCTCATTCAGTTGAGCGGCCAACTCTTGATTTTGGCTCAGGTCATGATCTCACAGGTGGTGGGACTGAACCCCATGTAGGGCTCGGTTGACATCACAGAGCCTGCTGGGGCTTCTCTCCTGCTTTCTCTGCCTTTCCCCTGACTTTGGGTGTGTTCTCTCCCTCTCCCTCAAAATAAATAAATAAACTTAAAAACAGGAAACTGTTTACATGTTTGAACTAAATTGTAATCAGAAACATCTGTGATTGCTTAAGTGTGTAAAAAGTTAAGCTCTGAAACAGAAGATATTTACAACATCTATAAATGTCAAAGGAATCATTCACTGTCCTTTATAAAAGGCCTACAAATCAATGACAGCAGATTAAAAAAAAAACAATAAGGGGTACCTGGATGGCTCAGTCTGACTCTTTTTTTTTAACTTTATTTTTTAGTTTTTTTAAATTTACATCCAAATTAGTTAGCATATAGTGAAGCAATGATTTCGGGAGTAGATTCCTTAATGCCCCTTACCCATTTAGCCCATCCCCCCCTCCATCAACCCTCAGTTTGTTCTCCATATTTATGAGTCTCTTCTGTTTTGTCCCCCTCCCTGTTTTTATATCATTTTTGTTTCCCTTCCCTTATGTTCATCTGTTTTGTCGCTTAAAGTCCTCATATGCTTGAAGTCATATGATTTTTGTCTTTCTCTGACTGACTAATTTCCTTTGCATAATACCTTCCAGTTCCAACCACATAGTTGCAAATGGCAAGATTTCATTCTTTTTGATTGCCGAGTACTACTCCATTGTATATACATACCATGTCTTCTTTATCCATTCATCCAGCAATGGACATTTGGGCTCTTTCCATTCTTTTGAATTGTTGAACTTTGGCTATTGTTGATAGTGCTGCTATAAACATGGGGGTGCATGTGTCTCTTTGAAACAGCACACCTGTATTCTTTGGATAAATACCTAGTAGTGCAATTGCTAGGTCGTAGGGTAGTTCTATTTTTAGTTTTTTGAGGAACCTCCATACTGTTTTCCAGAGTGGCTGCACCAGCTTTCATTCCCATCAACAATGCAAAAGAGATCCTCTTTCTCCGCATCCTCACCAGCATCTGTTGTTTCCTGAGTTGTTCATGTTAGCCATCCTGACAGGTGTGAGGTGGTATCTCACTGTGGTTTTGATGTGTATTTCCCTGATAATGAGTGATGTTGAGCATTTTTTCATGTGTCGGTCAGCCATCTGGATGCCTTCTTCGGAGAAGTGTCTATTCATGTCTTTTGCCCGTTTCTCCACTGACTCTTGATTTTGGCTCCGGTCATGAACTTACAGTTCGTGAGTTCAATCCCCATATTGGGCTCTGTGCTGACAGTGCAGATCCTGCTAGGGCTTCTCTGTGTCCCTCTCTTTTCCTCCCTGCTTGTGCTCTTTCTCCCTATCAAAAATAAATAAACATTAAAAAAACAATGAAAATCTAGGCAAGAGAAAAGAAAGATGATGTCCAAATGGTCAGCAAATCCATGAAAATTTGCTCACCATCATTAGTAAACAGGGAAATGCAGGAATTCTAGGTAGGATGTAGAAGTTCATCGCAGAACAACACTTTTCCTGCACCAACTAGAAAAAAATTGGAAATATTATAACTTAAAGTCATTGTAGAGCTATGGAAGCAATGAACATTAGAATTAAAATTTCAGAAAGGAGAGAATATCTCTGAGGCTAGAAATCTCTAGCTGTAAAAAAAGAAAAAAGAAATGTCTTAGAAAATTTTCTGTTCCTGGGTGCAATTTGAGGGCCCAGTTTGCTCAGGCAGAGAACCTCTGTTAGGGGTTACAGAAATATGCAGACTACTTAACAGGTACTGGTGTTAGCATGATGAGTTAGAAATTGGAGAGTATACAAATCATGGTCAGTTTTTCCTATGGGACTTTTGACAGGTGCGGTGGCTGCTTGGAAGGCTATGGATTCAAGTTAAAAGCTTCTGAAGAGTATAATCTCTTCTGGTCCTATGTCTCTTAAGAAACAAAGACCTACAGGATTAGGCTACCAGAAACCTGAGCTGGAAATTCTGAATGACAAATGACAGTGCACTGTCTCCTGCAGGTTCCCCTTTCCCATCTCCCTTCCCTACTCCGCCCCTCAAGGCTGAAGCAACTGAGACCCACGAGACAGAAAGACTGGATCAAAATCCTGGTTGGACTCATCCAAGGATTGGGCAAACTCAAAAGACTGAGTCTTTGAAATTATACTGCACACTTGAATCAGATTAATTTAAAAGGGAATTAACATTATCAACTTCTTTCTTTTCTTTCTTTCTTTCTTTCTTTCTTTCTTTCTTTCTTTCTTTCTTTCTTTCCCTAGCAAAAGTAAAGAGAATTGTCACTGATCAAATAAGGAAACCTATAGTTTAGATGGCTCTTTTGTTAAAATGTCTGGCATAAAATTCAAAATTACTGGATATGTAAAGAAGGAAATAAAGCATAATTATGATCAACGAAAGGACTGACAATATACGTTTAAACATCATGATTATTAGGTTAAAAGAAATAGAAGAAAAGGTGGATAACATGGATGAATGTCATCATAGAGTCTATGTTAATGAACCAAAGGGACATTCCAAAAATGAAAAATGCCATATCCGAGTAGAGAAATACATGTTTACAAAGAGAATGGTCAAGTAGTAGGCCGGGTTAAGAAAACTGAATACAGTTCAATAGGAAAATGGGCAAAAGGAAACAGAGGAAAACAAATGAAAAGATAAAGCAGAATTTACACATTTAGACAAGTCTAAAGTTCTAATGAAGACCTTAGATATCTTTAGTACTATTTGAATCCCTTCCTTCCTTATGTTAGAGGGTGTGTACATTTAAATTTTACCTTATTTTTAAAAAATATTTTTAGCCACTTCCTCTACATTTGTACTGTTTTGAACCGTTGTACGTTTGAACCATTAATAGTTCCCTAGTTTGTAATTGTAATTCGATGCCATAGGCTGTAACCACCATCTCTGAATCAGGAGCTGACAGATATGAAAAAGGTTTGAACAAAGCCTAAAACCTCAGCTAGAGGAAAAACAGGCTTCTCAGAGTCATTATAATAAAGTAATAGTCTCCACCCACAATAAATAACATTTATTAAAAATAAATAAAATGTTTATTTATTTTTGAGAGAGAGAGAGACAGAGAGACAGAGGGTGAGTAGGGGAGGGGCAGAGAGAGAAGGAGACACAGAATCCGAAGCAGGCTCCAGGGCTCGAACTCATAAACCATGAGATCGTGACCTGAGCCGAAGTCAGAGGCTCAACCGACTGAGCCACCCAGGTGTCTCATTACCTTATTATTTTTGAGCACTAAGAGACATTTAGTGCTGCTGTAAATATTTATTTAGATTCATTCACATATTTACTATTTCCTTTGTTTAACAATACTTCTTTCATCACAGATGCACATTTTCAGATAGTTCATCAATGAGTGTCTTTAAATACAAAAAAAATTCAGATTTTTTAAAATGGCATCAATTTACCCCAATGTCAGTTTAAATATATCTGTAGATTTGCAATTTTTTTCTCTCCATATTTTGATGATATCATCAGACAGATTTGGGTCTTCTTTTAATGTCTTTGGGAAGTCAGCTCTCAGTTTATTTATTGTTTGTTTTCTTATCATCTAGTTTTCTGTAGAGTTTCTGTTGCTTTGGTGTTCCAACTTAAATTATGATGTATTGTATAGTTATTTTTATTATTTTATTTTAGTTGATATTTTTTATATTGAGTTTAAAGGATTCTTTGGTCATCTTGAATCTGAATATTTACTTCTTAGGTAAATTTGGGAAAATCTTCAGTTAATTTTTTTTCAAATATTAACCCTTCTCATTGAGGTTTTCTTCTCAGAATTGCATTCGTCCTCACTCATCGGTGTCATTTAACATTTATTTTTTATATACTTTTTCATCTCTAATGTCTGTAGTCTGCTGCATTATCAGACATATCAACATTTGGCTATTTCTCTCTTTCACTCTGTCTAATATGCTCTTTAGATTGTTCATTTTCCAATTACATATATATTACATAAATTGAAAGGAAAATAAGAAATTTAAACTATACATTTATCTGTATCTATATGCATATAACTGTTAGAAGATCTATTTTCGACTTTTCAAGTACCTCTGTTAATTAATAGTTATGTATTCCTTCATCATACATATAATGCAATCTTAAATTTTTTTAATGTTTGTTTAGTTTTGAGAGAGAGAGAGAGAGAGAAAGCACAAGCAGGACAGGAGCAGAAGGAGAGGGAAACACGGAATCTGAAGCAGAGTCCAGGCTCCCAGCAGTCAGCACAAAGCCCAGTGCAGGGCTCGAACTCATGAACCACAAGATCATGACCTGAGCCGAGGTCAGATGCTTAACCTACTGAGCCACCCAGGCACCCCATTATAATACAATCTTAAATAGTCAGACTAATATGTTTTAATTACATATCTATATTCTATCTGATAAATTCAAGATCTGCTATCCTAATATATCTGATCTCACTTTTTTTTTTAATCTCTCACCATAAGTTTTATTCATACTGGCTTGGTTTCTTGCGTATTAGATATTTTTTTATTTATTAGAGTTGTTGTTGTTGTTGCTATTGTGAACTTATTGAAACCTCATCTGTAAAACCTCTTTGACTCCTGGGGTTAAAGTTATGTTTCTCCAGAGAGTAGTCTTAACTTCCTCTCCTCTTCACTTAGGGGCCTTTAACCAATGTGGAATGACCTGAAACTAAACTTCCATCTTTGAGAGGGTTTTAATTCGCAAATATTTACATTTGTGTCTATTTTTAGCAAATCGCAAAAGTATGTGTACATGCATACACTCATACACGCACGAACTACATTTATACTCATTTACTCTCCATTCAAAATCAAGGATGAGATACAGCTATCTTATCCATCTCCCTCTGTATTATGTTTCCTTCAGTTCGTTGTGGGTTTTGGCTTTCACAAAGGCAGACTTACTAGTGAGGTTTTGTATGAAACCCACCAGCATTGCAAGGGTCTCTGGCTTTATCTACAGTCTAACACAAAAAGACCGACGTAAGTACTCAGCTCTAGGCCATCAGAGATCATCAGATGCTCTGGAAAATGTTCTGTCATCAGTACTCAATACTGTTCTAAATTTACTTTCTCTCTCAATCTCTAGCTTCTGTAGACTGTTCTATTTCATAATAGCTTATATTTTATTCAGGACTTTTTAGGTACCTTGTTTCACAAGGATTGCTCTGCTCACCATGACCGCCATATTGCTAGAACTGAAAATCCGGTTTTGTTACTTTTTTTTTTTTTAATGTTTATTTAGTTTTGAGACAGAGAGAGAGACAGAGCATAAGCAGGCAAGGAGCAGAAAGAGAGGGAGACACAGAATCCAAAGCAGGCTCCAGGCTCTGAGCTGTCAGCACAGAGCCCAACATGGGGCTCAAACTCACAAACCATGAGCTGAAACCAGATGCTTAAATAACTGAGCCACCCAGGCACCCCCAGTTTTGTTACTTTAAAAGTCATAGCTGCCAGAACACCTGGGGGGCTCAGTCAGTTAAGTGTCCAACTCTTGATTTTGGCTCAGGTCATGATCTCACGGTTCATGCGTTCAAGCCTTGCAATGGGTCCAAATTGGCTGTGCGGAGCCTGCTTGGGGTTGTCTCTTTTTCCTTCTCTCTCCACCCCCATCCCCACTCATGCTTACGCGTGCTCTCTCTCTCTCTCTCCAAATAAATAAATAAGCTTAAAAAAAGTCATAGCTGTCAAAAACAGAATCCAACATATAATTTAAAAATACAGAGAAAAAAAAAAAGCCCACCCCACAACAACTACTATTTCTGAGTTCCGCACTCTCCCTTCACATAAACATAAACTATAGTTTAAAAGAGTACTTAATTATACACTGGTAACGTTGCTAGAGAACTTGGCAGACGTTCTACTTTTAGAAGCACTGCACGTAGATTTATATATCACATTTTACATAATGAAGACTTTTTTCCCCACCTCTTACTAAAGCAAAGTAATAATAATGATAATAATAAGCTTCTTAAAAGAAGGATGGGGATATAGCAGGAAGGCTCAGCGGGCTGAGACAAGGAACAAGTTAAGGGTGCTGCAAGTTAAAGGGTGGGTGGTTGATACATTTCACATACAAGGTGAAAGACTTAAGATTGTGTAGCCCCAACTAGATCATGTCAATGTTCAAGGCATCCCAGATTCTCTGCGTTGTTTAGAGATAAGCACGAAATCTAAACATATGCCCGAACTGAACAGCCTTTCCTCTGGATTGCACTCATGTGGGGTTTCACATATGGCTGTGCTCCACTTCTCAATCTCCAAAATAAGGTATAATTTAGACTACTGTTTGAGTAATTGAGCACATGGGCAATGGTTCTTCTTTTTCCTGTTGTTCGGAATGAAATGATCAGAAAAGCAGAACTTCATGCTTCCTGGTTGCTATTTGGTTGCTATTTGGTTGCCAAGCCTGGTTGCTATTTGGTTGCTATTTCCGAGCATGCTGACTTGCTTCAGAAAGCCTTGAGCCCTTTCGTGAGCATATGCTAGTCTGGTTAGTTCTGCCTGGATGCTTAGGTATGTGGCAAGATGGCCCCTTTACAAACCTATCTCTAATGCAAGACATAGGCAACATGGAGAATATTCCTTTGGCATTGATTTCGACACGAGTGATTCCAGGCCGGTTCTGAGCCTCGGAACCTTGAGGAAGACTGTTTCTGTCTGGGTCTCTTGGAGACCCGAGCCACCTGAAAAATGTCCCATTTTTCTAGAGAGGTAATACAAAGAAGCCTTACGCTTCCGTTGATAGGGAGAGGTCCTAGCTAAGATCAGCCTTGAAGACAACAGCCATATCAATGAAGCCATCTTGGGCCCTTCTGACAAATCCGCCTGCCGGTGAAACAGCACTGAACGCCTCCAGTGGATACAACAGGGAGCAGAAGACTTGCTCATCTGAGCCCTTGCCACATTCCTAACCCACACATTATGTAACTTAATGTAATTGTCCTTTGCAAGTAGTTTGTCTCACAGCAACGAATGAATGAAGCCCTTGTTAAGCAGAACTTCTCTCTTTTGTCAATAGCTAAAAACGTAGTTATTTTGGATACGGGACTTCCATCCACAATTACATGGCTCAGGAATGAACTAGAAGCTGCACATTTAGAAGGTGTTTTTGACAAAGACGGGATGAGAATTATTACTTCAATAACGTGATAATTTTGGAGATGTGCTGTATTCGGGCCTCATCTCCTCAAGGTATCTGCTATTGAGCTGTATAAGGGAACTGGAAAGCAAGTAGATAAAAGCCATCTGAGTATGTTGTCGAAAACAACTTTTGGTGTGGTCACTTATAGATGAAACTGGCTGGGAGTAAAAGATAAGAAAGCTAATAAGGTTTTGAAGAAATTAAGTTGCCAAAGACCATTAGTTTCATCTGAGAATTCTGTTATTATTGTTATCATTTTTTTTGGCAAGTCTTAGGAAAGCTCTCAGTAGGAAGTGGGCTATAGAAGGTGCGGAGGTCCCAAAGAGGACACATACCCTTATAGCCATGTTTGATATGCCCAGAAAATAAGAAATGTGGAGATCCGTTTGGGAATTTATTGCTTTTCCTCCAAAAGTTTCATTTTTCAGGAGGAGATTCTTTAAGCATCGATGAATTCGAGCTGAATGTGTTACATACACTATGTACTTGCTGAACTGTTTGTTTAGGTATTCCAACAGTAACTGGTGGATTATAATGACTCACTAATTGAAAATACGTTCAATTGTAGGTTTTTTTCTATTTCTCACTTTGATTCTGGTAGTTTTTGCTATATGTATGTTGAAGGTCTCTTATTAGGTATATTCACATTCAATATCAGTATATCTTCCTGGTAAACTTCCCTTTTTATCATGATAGAATATTTACTTCGGCTAATAAGCCTTACCTTAAAGAACACTTTGTCTATTATTTTTTCTTATTGTTATAATGTGTATGCCATATTCTTCTATTCTTTTGCTCTCAACTTATCATATAGACAGCATGCAGTTCAGTCTTGCCTTTTTTTTAACTTTTAATTTTAATTTTTTAAGCCAGTCTCAGGCTCTCTCCCTTTAAATGGAAACTGGTCCATTTATACTTAATGAAATTATATAAACACTTACATTTGTGTATTCCATCTTAGTATTGATATCTTTTAGCTGCATCTGTTGTTTGTTTCTCTTAGGAAAAGAGCTAGATTTATTTGTGTGTGTGTTTTTGATTCTGACAAGATGAGGTTTAACTTTTTACTACACCATGTCACAAACATTCTCTCATTTAACACATTTCCTCCAGTTCTATGTGAGAAACATCAACCTGTCCATCCTGCCATGTCTGTCAATGGGACGCAGCTGAGGGAAAACACTGCCACCATGAACCATCGCCCTTCACTTTGTTTTGCACGTGTGTCAGGATCCTTTGCCTACACTCGTAAAACCAGGTGTTAACCATACATTGTCAAAGGGATTGGCTCATTTTATCCAATGTAATATCAGGAAGTGTATCATCAAGGGCCATGCTTCATCAAGTGCAGACAGATGACTAGAGTCTGGTACTTCTGTTAAAGAAGAAAGTATAGTTAGACATAATTTAGAATTTCTGAGGCTTTCCTCTCTTCTTGTTTCACACATCCCCAAGGGCCAGCTCATCTTTTTCCCCGAAATTCAGTTTTTCCATAAATTAACCCCTGTGTATGCTACTCTTCTGGATAATTCCCTCTCATTTGTGTCTTGCTTCTCGTTTCCACAGCCCCTCCTATCATGTAGACCACGTCTCAGCTGTGTCACCTCGGTCACATCTTGACACGCATCTCCTCTCCACTTTCCAGCCTCTGCCCCATCTGCATCAGCATCACCCAGAACGAGAAAGAAACAGAAACTCTCAGGCACCACCCCAGATTTACTAGCCCAGTAACTCTGTGGGTGCAGTCTGGCCATCGGTGCTCGTTTGGAATCACACTCAAGTACGAGAACCCCTGCTGAATACCAACGATGATGTCAAACCATCCCTCCCATCAACATGTTATCTTTAACACCAATTTCCTCTTTCCATTGAAGCTGCTGATTGAACAAGGGTCACACTACTACAGAGAAAATCCAGAATATTATCTTTATCTCAATTATTGCTTATAATTTAGAAGTAAATTCAACTTTATCTTTGGATTTTTGTTATTACCAAATTGGGGGGGGCAAACATTAGCCAAAATGAATGACTCAACATCCAAGTGTGCCCCGACATGAAAATTGACAAGAGATGATCTACTCTACTCCAGCAGTCTGTATCTATCCGTATATCCATATATCCATGTCCTGCATATCCTGTATATCTAGCCCCTTCCTTGTTTCCGTGCATAAAATTTTATTGCAACACAATATTAGTCAAGCTAATTATTTATTTATTTATTTATTTATTGGTATTATTTAATGGCTACTTTTGCATTGCAGCAGCAGATTTGAGCAGTTGTAACAGAGACTAAATGGCCTGCACAGCTAAAATATCTGGCCCCTTACAGAAAAAAATTTTGACCCCTAATCAACATCGTCACCAGGTATTCATTCGACATATGTTTATTAAACATTCGCCACTACACAGGCACCATTTCAGGCACTGAGGATATAGAAGTAAACCAAGGACACAGACCTCTGCAGTCATGGAACATATATTAAAATGAGGGAAGGTGGCTGAAAATAAACATCGTGCCAGTGAATAATTAATAAGACAATTTCAGAAAGTCATTTGTGCTGTGAAGAAAACCAAGTGGATAAAATGATAGAAAGTGACGGTCCAGGAGACAGCATCATTAGGTTAAGTGTCAGGAGGCCACCAAAGAGGTGGCATTGAGCTAAAATCTCAACGAAATGATGAAATGATAAAAAGAAACAAGATGCGCAAAGTTCATGGGAAGGAAATGACCTTGGTTTGTCTGAAAAACGTAGAGTAGGCCAGCCTGGTTGGAGCAAAGTAAGTACTGGGAAGACATGGGGCCCTGGATACATGTTGGCGAGACTCCTGATCAATGACAAATTGTATTCTTTCATTTCCACCATGTCTCATAGAAGGAAGTGTATTGATTCAAGGTTGCTTACTATTCTTTTGTGTGCTAATGATTTATGTTGGTTGCGCCGCAAGCATAAATGATTTTTACATCAATGGTGAGAAAATTAGGAACTTCTGATTAAAAATTGTAAAAAAAGGGCAAGATTAATGTCCTGTTTAGACACAGGGTTGAAATATTGCTCCTTAGTCATCTCTACCTTCATCAGGCTGTTTAAGGTGGCATCATTAAGCCAGACCTTAAAATTTTCCACTTCCCTAAACTTAGTGACATGAACAAGCACAAAACAAAACAAAAGAAAAATAAAACTCAAAGACCATCAGTAAGCAAGCAATGGAAAGAGCCACTGATTTGAACATGAACAAGAAATAAGTTTAAGAATGCATACAAATCTCCTTCTCTAATTTTTGTGGAAAACTGTATTGAGCGTAGGTGCATAGTGGGGAATGGTGGTTTGTTGAGAAGAGGAAAGTTAATGAAACACTACAAATGCAAATCAAGAATCAACAACTTAGGTTCGCTTTGGTATCACATCTACTAAAATTAGAAAGACTCAGAAAAGATTAGCACGCTCTGCTGCAAGGACAAACATATAAATGCATGAAGTTTTCCATATTTTTAAAAAATGGGCAAACGAGTTGCATGGAGACTTCTCCAAAAATGATATACAAATGGCCAACAAACATGTGAAAAGATGCTCAACATTAGCAATCACTAGGTAATTGCAAATTACAACTACAATCAACTATCACCTCACACCTCTTGTGTACTGTCCGTGGGGATGAAAATAGATGCATCTTAAAAATAGCACGGAATTTTCTCAAAAAATTAAAACAGAACTACCAAATGATGTAGCAATTCCACTTCTACAATCCAAAAGAGCCAAAAGTAGGATCTAGAAGAAATATTTATACAACCATGTTCCGAGCAGCACTGTGGACAATAGCCAAGAGGTTGAAGCAATCCAAGCATCATCAGTGGATGAATGGGTACACAGTAGAATATTTTCTAGCCCTAAAAAATGAACATGTGTCATTTGATACATGCGTCAGTGTAGATAAACCTAGAAGACATTTTGCTAAGTGAAATAAACCAGTCACAAAAAGATAAATATTGCCTGATCTCACTTATAGGAGGTATTTAGAGTAGTCAAATTCAGAGACAGAAAGTAGAATGGTTGTTGTCTGGGCTGGTGTGAGAGGAGAAGGGGAGTTACTGTCTAATCGGTATAAAGTATTCATTTTGCGGAGCAAAAGGGTTTGTGAAGATGAACAATGGTGATGGTTGCACAACAACGTGAATGTATTTCACCCCACTGAGTTGCCAATTTAGAAACAGTTGAGAAGACAAATATTCTGTGTATTTTACCAAAAAAAAAAAAGTTTTGAAAAGTATCAATAACCTGCAGAGAAAAAAAAGACTTGGAATCAACAGATTAGAACAGAGCTGGGGATATTGTAGATCAGGTAAAAGAGTGGCGGTTGCTGTTGGCTTGTTAATATGGCACTTAAAATGCCATGCAGACAGATAGAAAGGATTTTTCACTCCTCGGGTGAGGGTAAAGAGGTGAAGACCATAGAAAATCTTGCTCTGTACATCTGCTCAGATTGAAAGAATTAATTGGAAAGTCATTTCCCTGCCTTTTAAGAAAGGGCCAATGTGAAGTAATCGGACACAGATTCTTGCTATCTCCCTTTCACGTGTGTGGAGAACCAGAAGCTTGAACTTAGCAAAAGATGACCACAGCCATTTATGAATTGACTCTGTTGGTTGAAGGTTAAGTTCATTGACACACTTGTTTGAAACAGCATTGTCAGTATCACTCTCAAGATTAAGAAACTGAGGGCGAAGAGACTGAAGACGTGTTAAGTGGTAGGAACTTCCGGTGGAGTTGAATAATTGGCTAACACTTGAGTCAGAGTCTAGAACTTGAGTACCTGGTATTACCATACTATGTTTCTTTTCTGTACCTTCTACTGGAACCCAATTTCTCCATGCATCTGAATGGACTTTGGAAAGGCAGAGACTAAAAGATGCCAAGTCACGGGAAACTCTTTATAAACGCTCCTAAACCACCTCCTTTCCACTTGGCCCACCCATAGAGTTTATTCTTTACTGTTTTCCTCAGCAGTGGCTGCAAAGACTTCATAAAGGGCTATGCTACAGGAGACAAAGCCCTGCCTCGGGTTACAGGAAGATGTGGATTCATTCCCTGGTTCTGCCATATGCCATGTACATGAGTGGGGGCAAGATTCAATTGCTGCAATGAAGTTTCCTCATCTGTAAAATGATTTTATGTACCTCATAATGTTGTTGCAACAGTTGAGGGAAATAACATAGGTGCAAGCACGTTAAACACTAAAATAGTATGTAAATGCAGGCTACAACTGTCATCTAAGTCCTTGTGAATCCAGTAGGAAGGATCTTAACCAAAAGTTAGAGATCACAAAGAAAAACCTTTCAAAAATCCTAAAAATGGGGTCTTTCAATGCATTATCTATCGGAATAAAACATTCAGGGATTGAAATATGAGAATATTCCGTTAATATTTTATTTTGAGAACAGGAGGGAGGTTTTCTCAATGTTCTAGGTCTTCATTTCATATTAAGGAAATACATCTTCCTTATTTTATGCAGAAGATGTTATCATTTGGAATCACAGAATTTCACAGTGCCGTCTATAAATATTTTATTATCTGTAAAAAATAAATAAAGAAAACTTTGATTCTGAGAGATCCAGTATTGTGTTATGCTGGAAAATGAGGGGCCAATCTGGATTCTAATAACCTCTGCAGATGATTTTGATCAAGTTCTTAAATGTTTGGGACTTCCTTTTCATATCTGTTAAAGTGCGGAACAATTCCTTCCTGCCTTAATTTGGGTTCTCCACAAACAGTGACTGACACATGGACTGGGGTATAGTTAATACAGAAAGCAGAGTGAGGAAGGTAGGTCAATGAAACAGTAAGGGAAGAAAAGGTAAGGGAAGATGCATTGCTAAGCTAGTTTCTGTGTAGACAACTAAAGCCCAATCGCTCTAGGGATTGTGTGAGAAACTACATAGAACGCATCTCAAAATGATCCCTCCAAAAGGAGGAAAGCCGAGGTATTTATCCACGGACTCCTGTCCCCCATTCGTTGAGGACTGTCCCAACCTGTGTCTGCATACCTGCTGGGTGGGTCTCAGGCTTCAGAAGTAGTCTGAGGGGCAGGAAAACAGAGAGCCACGGAAGCAGGCTTTTGTGGGCAATGCTGCCCAAGGGCACGAAACACAAGTGGGCCAATTGACGTGGTGTAGGCACAAAACAATGTCTTGTACCTTATGGGTTGCTATGAGGAACCAATATATTAATTGGTATGGTTGTACTTAGAATGGTGCTCCAAAAATGGTAAAAAACCATAAATGGCAACTGGTCCTTTTATTAGACTAAGAGATGTGGTTATAGACACTACAAATTGGTAGGGATTTTGCTCTGGCCCCCTAATGCTTACTCGCTTTCTCTTTCTCTCTCTTTTTTTTTTTCCTGGTCCTTCTCTTCTATACTCTATTGCTAAGTATATCTTTCCATGATTTGCATAGATATGTCTCTGTGTGACTATGATCACTCTTCTCATTAGCAATTTATAGACTTTATTGTCTCATCTATGTAGCCTTATTTAAATGGCAAGCCATTGAATAACAAGATCAAGTGCTTCCTTCAACTTTGCATAATTGAGAGGACCTAGAACAATGTTATGTATAGGATGATGTTTAATAAATATTATGCTTTTCAACATGGTTATAAAGTGAATGTCTTTCAATTGCCCTCACCACGGAGTTTTACCACTGTTTAAAAACACATGGCCTTATTACTTCAATGAAAATTCAAATTCATAGCTCCCATTAGCATTGCAGACAATTTCTGGCCTACTTTCCCTGGATATTAATGGAAGTTCAGATCTTTTAATGAGCTTAGTACAGGAAGAATTTTGGTATTCACATAAACCACTGTCCCTCTCTTAGCCTAGGGCTAGAGAGAAAGCAGTCACTATGTTGGTCAGGTAATTTCAAAGATATTTAACTGTCAGAAAAGCCACTATGCACTGCATAAACAACAAATGCATAGTCATTTTTGGTGTATTTCTATGCCAAATTTAACTTCCTGGATACAACTTTCACTTGGTTTCCTCTTACCTTGCTGACCCACTTTTCAGTCTCCTCCTTATTTCATGGTGTTTTAAACTTTCGGACAACATCGGGGCCCAGCATTTGGAAAGATTCTCTTCTTCATCAATCTCCATTCATTCATTAGCCCAGCCTCCCCTCCTGAACTTTAGGAACCCAGAACTGATTATGTTTTCAATATCTCAACTTCGATAGTGTGATAGATTAGGCCATTTTAAAAAAGCCACCGACTCTACTCTGGCTTTGTATACCTCTTTGGAAGGTGATCCTGATGGCCCCATCAAGAGGTTGGATCTTCTTTACCCCAATGAATCTTGGTTGAAACTGTGACTTTATTGACCAGTTGCATGCAGTGAAAGTGCATGAGTGCAAAAGTGACCTTATGGAAGTTGCAAGCCAAGAACTCAAAGGAACTTCAGTTTCCACACTGTCTCTTCTTTCCCTGAAATTTCCACATAAAAAAGCCTGGGATGGTCTGTTGGAGGGCAAGATGACCCATCCCATCTGAGGAGGAGAATGATCCATCCCATCTGAAGTATCCTAGGTCAACCAGCCCCCAATGAATCCACCAACCTGTTGCAACCACAAGTGACCCCGTGCGAAGCCTGTGGGACTACTCAACTGAGCTCAGACTCAGTTGCTAACACAAAGATTCCTAACCACCACCCCCCCACTCCCCCACACACAAAGTTTTGTAGTGGTTTGTTACATAGTGATAGGTTTCTGATAAAGACGTTGAAGAGATCTGGTTAATTTAAGATATGCAACACCAAACCCTTGGTTCTATCCCTTAAACCTAGTACTCCACGGTTTCCCTTTTAGAAGTCATTGGCCATTTCAATCTTGTCATTCCTCAAGTCAGATATTTCACAAACATCCTTCCCACCTTTCTTTCCCTTATGTCCAAACCATCAACAAATCTGTGAGCGCTTTCCTAATTCCTCAGATTGGAGCACTTCTCTCTATTCGCCATTGCTTATGTGCCTCTTCAAGGCAGGTGGTTACAGCTAAGTCTTGAATTGCGTCATTGTTTCTGCCTTGATCCTCTGAAAGCCATTCTCCTCATGGCATCGAGAATAATCTTTTAAATCACAGGTTATATCAAGTCCTTTCTCTGACCAAGAACCCCTCACTGAAAACAGGTTTTGGTTCCTTAAAAAGTTGAACATACATATGCCAAGTGAAATAAGTCATACGGAGAAAGACAGCGTATCTTTTCACTCTTATGTGGGTCCTGAGAAACTTAACAGAAGACCATGGGGGAGGGGAAGGGGAAAAAAAAGTTAGAGAGGGAGGGAAGCAAACCATCAGAGACTCTTAAAAACTGAGAATAAACTGAGGGTTGATGGGGGGTGGGAAGGAGGGAAAAGTGGGTGACAGACATTGAGAAGGGCACCTGTTGGGACGAGCAGTGGGTGTTGTATGGAAACCAATGTGACAATAAATTTCATGTTAAAAAAAAAAGTTGAACATACAGTTATCACGCAACTGGGCAACCCTGCTTCTAGGTATATATCCAAAATAATTGAAAACAGGTGTTCAAGCAAAAATTGTAGATGAATGTGTTCATGGAAGCATTATTCACAATAGCCAAAAGGTGGAAACAATCGAAATGCCCATCCATACATGAATGAATAAACTAAACGTTGTATATTCCTTTGTAATATTGTTCACCCATAGAAAGAAATGAAATGCTGATAAATTCTCCAACAGACCCTCAAAAACAATATGCTAAGTCAGTCACAAAGGTCACAGGAAGACTTTATGTACATGAAATATCCAGAATAGTTAAATCCATAGGGCAGAAATTGGATTGGGGTTACCAGGGGCTAAGGGTAGGAGGGCATGCAGAGTAATTGCTTAGTATTTTCAGGGTCTTGGTTTGGACTGATGAGAATGTTTTGGAACCAGATAGAGGCAGTGGTTGCACAACACTATAATGTCCTAAATGTCAGGGAATTGTTCCCTCTAAAATAGATAAAAGGGTTAAGAGTATGCTTATCATAATGAGCACTGAGTAATATGTAGAAATGTTGAATCATTGTAGTGTACACCTGGAACTAATACAGCACTGTACCTTCATTATCCTTCAATGAAAAGTGAATTTAAAAAATGAAATGTTTAATTTTAAGTGAAGTGAGTTTCAGGTCAATTAAAAACCAAAAAGTTTCAATAGCTTCTTATGTTGCACAGAAGAGCAGCCAAAAGCCTCACAAAGGCATATGTGTCCCTCTGTGGTCTAGCTTCCACTTTGACTCTTCCTTTTTCTCTCTCCTTTCTTGCAAGATACATCTCTGTGCTGTTGGTCCAAGATTCCGTATGCTGTCTTAAGGTTCACGCGTCCTTGATCTCTCTTGTCTGGATTGCTTTTTCCCTAGGTAGAACCCTCACTCTCCACTCATTCAGTTTTTCAGATGTATAAAAGATTAATTTGTTTAATTTCTTTTCCTGGTCTACTGAGTCTGTATAGAAGCAAGGGCAGGGATATGCATAATGTCAAAAATATTGGTAACGTCTAGTTCCCTCTGGAACATTTTGCCAAATCTTAAGTTGGTGCATCCTGATCTGAGCTGCCAAAACCTCTCAAGGAAAAGAGTATGAGACCTTGAAAGGCCAACATCTACAAATTGAATGTAAAGTAGTTCACAAAGGAAGGCCGAGTTTCTCAATATGCTACTAATGACCCAGCTGCTTGGGTATGTGTTGTTATGGCGATGGGGGGGATTATGAAGTATTACATAGAGTATTTTAGTTTCTTCTTAGTTCCACTCTTCTAGCAAAGACTATAAACATGCTAGAACATAACTAATTACATTGTACTGTCAGACATCATGGCATCCCGGAAATTTTTTTCAGCCACATGAGATCTGGTTTGCTACATGTTATTCTAGAAACTCAGAAGAGCTGCTAAAAATAAACATGGCCCCTAGTGGAGCTAACATAAACTGTTTCTTGTGCAAGAAGCCAAAGACAAGTCAAGGTTTAGGATCTGCAATCCAACCTACTGTAAGAGGGGTCTTACTGGAATATAACCTGGAAACAGAAGCTGCAAGTTGGTTGTACTTGGAATGGGGAACCTCACCTAATTTATAAGCAATCCAAATGTAGCTTAGCCTGTATATATCACCCTTATCAACACCCTTATTAATAAGTTGACGTGTAGGCTTTTTCTCCACTTTTGTTCTGTCTCTGCACTGATCAAAGCACTACACAAATTCCCAGAGAGATTTACATGCTTCTTTGGATGAAAAACTTGCTTCCACCCCTTGGTAAGCATGGCAAGCATTATCAGTAAGTCATTTGTGGCCAGGTGGCGAACCGATTCCCAACTCAGGGAGAATGATGTCATCCCGCAAGGGACAGGATTCATAAGGAATGGAATCCGGTATGCTCAGAGATCCTATTTCCACCTGCAAACCTTCCTCTGTCTTCAAGACAATTTACTCTATATGAATAGATTTCCGGAAGCTCCACTCTGATTTATAGGAAGTATGGCTCTTTGCATGTGCCTAGTTTCCCCTTGATTAAAAAAACAAAAATTCTTGAGTTAAACAAGATTTCAACTCTTGAAGTAATTCTTAGCGTCTCGTGGAGCTTCCATAGTATCCAGTGTGTCGACGGAGCTCTCCTCCAATCCCAGGGATGGAGCTGAACTGAATGCTGACCTTCATACTACCAATGAGACCTGCACATAGAACAGAGCTAATTTCCTTATTCATTTGCCATCAGTTACTTTGAATCGGCAGACACAGGTTAATTTTTCATGAAAAGTGCAAATTGGGCCTAGTTTGACAATTATTCCCATGCTTTAAAATTCCTTTGAAAGAAAAGAGAAAAAAAATATCATCAAGCTTTTAACGTGTGTGCTATATATAAAGCTGGTGTGATTTTTTAATGGTTTAAGCTGGTCATTTGCTTCTAACAAGCATGAAAAACAACAAATTATTGGAGCAAAGTAGCAGGGATACTTTGTCACATAAATAATAAGCATCTAAAACATGTTTGAATCAGTTTTCAAAAAGGGTTACTTTTGAGATAACAGCTCGGGATTTAGTCAGTATTTGATAAATGAATGGTAAAAGAATAGATACGATATGACTTTTGTATGTTTCCCTTCGTCAGATACTGAGTCCTTTTGACTCCATTCTTCTCATACACAATAACTTTCTCTGGTATGACTCACACTCAGAAACCAGGAAAAAAAAATATATATATATATACACATCAATTTACTGATTTTATCCATTCATCCATTGTATCTTTTATTCAATCAACTAATGTAGTCATTCAGCACATATTTATTGAACACTGATGATGCCAAGCATTGATCCGGGTGTTGGAAATCAAGGATCATGAAACAAATAATGGCGGGATAGCATGGCATGGATTAAGGAAAAAGAAAATATGAATTGTAGGTGAGTTCATATTAGAGGCATCTAATCTTCACTTGGTGAATCAAGTCAGGCTTCCAGAAACAAGTAACGTCTTAGCTGTAATCTACAAAGTGAGTAGGACTCAGCCGAGCAAGTAAAGGAGTTGAATGGAAAAGGAGGTTTCAGACAGAAGAGAAGGAATAACACAGATTTTGACACATTGGCGAACTGGTGGGAATTCACTATGGCTATAGCACGAAACCTAATACTATGAGGACTCAGTTTTCAAAATGGACCTCTTTGAAAGCAAACTGGTCTTTTACTAACCTTTTGTGTGTGTGTGTGTGTGTGTGTGTGTGTGTGTTCATGTAACATGTATTTATACTTCAATTACAGCAGATTTTACAGCGTATTAATATGAATAGTTCATGCTTCTCTTTGCCTCCCAAAACAAACCTCCTTAAGTATGAACTTTATACCGAGGTCATGAGATCCTAGAATGGAAGAGAATTAATGACTAACAATTAGGATTCAAATCTGTTAACTTTTATTGCTTTTACAGACTATCTGATTTCCTAATTTCTAGACCCTCTCTGCCTACATAGGCTTTCTTAAATAGGTTGGTCCTATTGGCCTCCCTGATCTGACCTGGGCTAAATGTAAACTGTTTAAAAATCCAGAAGTCTCCCCTTTGTAGCTCGCAAATCTGACCCGTGACAAATTGTCCAGGCTTCTGTAAGATAGGGGAGAAGTGCAGCACGAGAAGGTGTACTGGGTAAAAGCCATATTTCAGTTAATGCAAATACACTCAGATAAGGGGTTAAGAACCTATGAGAATTTTCTAGTAAAGGAGCAGAAGCCTCAAGGACACAGAAAACTATCTGAGAGTTGGAGAAGGCCTCAAAGGCTTTGGGTAGGGCAGAGCACCGAGAATGGTTTGGGTCGAGGTGCGGTGGAGGACTGAAGGCTTGAAAGTTTATACTTGGGACAGTGAATGAGGAACCTGGCATTGGGCATCGCGGTGGATTAGACTCAAGTGTCCCTTGATGTGGAGCGAGTTCAGAGTCTGGGACTTACCTGCCTCAGAATGAGAACTGACTCTCAGAGAACCTAGAAGCCTCTTTGCCCTGGATGACCTAGCTCATAATTGCGGTTTGAAAAGCTTTATGGGGCACCAG
This sequence comes from Lynx rufus, assembly GCF_022079265.1. Classification (NCBI taxonomy): domain Eukaryota; kingdom Metazoa; phylum Chordata; class Mammalia; order Carnivora; family Felidae; genus Lynx; species Lynx rufus. The sequence continues at coordinate 3,745,075 of NW_025814867.1, read as the reverse complement.
GGGCACCAGGGTGGCTCAGTGGGTTACGCGACCGACTCTTGATTTCGGCTCCAGTCATGATCTCATCGTTCGTGAGTTTGAGCCCTGCATCGGGCTCCCTGCTGACAGTGCGGAGCCTGCTTAGGATTCTCTCTCTCCCTCTCTCTCTGCCCCTCCTGCGTGCTCTCGCATGCTCTCTCTTTCTCTCTCTCTAGATAAATAAATACACTTGAAAAGAAGCCTGGTGAAAACGGTGGCCTCTAGAAATTTTCTACAGTTTTACGCAAGCTTGCCAGTAACTATGTCACGCAGTCCAAAATATGTTTAGCATGATTTGAAAACGCCCTCAGACACCCGCACTCAGTTCATTCCAGCGCCTTGCTCATAACCTTTGTGCCGCACTGCTTAAATCCATCATACCAATCCAGCTCCCTGCCCTAGGCTATTGCACTGGTAGGGTTCGTCATCCTGAGTCCTTGATGGTGGACCACTGCACCTTGCTCTCAGAGTGCTTTGTATACCATCCCATTTCTGGCTCTGATGTCATTCGTACACAATACAAATCTGTGTTCCCAACAACCAGCGTTTTCAACTTCATTTTGTTTCCATTTTCACCACAGAGTTCAGGTAAGCAGTACACTCCCGGGGGAATATTCAATATTATAAGCTATTTCTTATACTATGTTAGGAACTCAGTTACTTCCCCATTTAGGAAAGCATATTAGAGTCACGGGAGTGAAAATTGCCTTATGAAAAAGAAAACCTTGAATTGACTTTATATAATAGGTAAGTCACGAGTAAGTTTTAGTGTTTTGACAAACAACGGTAAATCTTTGCGAAATGCGTCTTAATTTCATAGATTCACCAGTGAAGAATGAGGACGCCCAGAGTCTGTTGCTTTTGTCTTTGTGTCCCAAGACGGATATCATGCCTGAAACACTGTCAGAGCTCCCCACAGAGAAGTAAAATGATTCTCTGAATGAGCGAATGAGTGAATGAATGAATGAATGAACTGTTTGCTTAATTGACATTATAGTCTCACGTGAAGCTATGCTCAGGAAGATACTGAGCCTCAAAGGAACCCAGTGACATCTAGGTCTCCCTCAACGAGTGTTCTGAGTAAATTCGATGTCTGTCACAAACGCCCAAAACCTTGAATGAAGAATTTGAAATCTCAGGCTACCAAGATGAATGCCGGTGTATTGTCGTGTGTATACAGATGGCCGTGCAAGGGATACAAGGCAAAAAGTCCCCTCTCTCTTGCTGAGTTTTGTTCTGGGAAAACATAGCTGTTGAGCACAGCAATTACCGCCAAACTACCCATGGGAGTTACAGGCACTGGTTGAGTTCATAGAACTGCCACGGATGCCTCGAATCAAGGGCAGGTGGTCAAAGGCCACGGTCAGAGCTGTGACCTCTGGACCAATATGATACAGACCTTTCAGGGGAGTGAGTGTCTTCATCACCAACAATCCTTTTGGGCTGTTCCACTTGAGATCACTGACTCTGCCAAGAACACGGTAGAACTCCGTCGGATTGAGACCCATGTCAGAAAGCGCCATGCCATAGATTTTTCATAGAATGAGAGGAACAGAATATTCTGCCCTGGAAGGGAGTCTCGGTGGATGGAGTAAAGAGAAGGGCGTCTGGAGCCTGTCACGGGTTTGCTGCCCAGTCCCGTCACCTCTTCACGATGTGATACTGGAAATGCTCTTAAAGGTTCTGTCCTTTTCCTTATCGTGGTACTTCGATAACAATGCCCGCCCTGGAGGGGTGGCATGGGTGGCGGTGATAATGGTCAGCGTCTCAGACATCGCTAGTATCCAAAATCTATAAAGAGCTCACCAAACTCCACACCCGAAAAACAACCCAGTGAAGAAATGGGCAGAAAACACGAAAAGACACTTCTCTAAAGGAGACATCCGGATGGCCAACAGGCACATGAAAAGATGTTCAACGTTGCTCCTTATCAGGGAAAGACATCGCAAGTATTTGGTAAGGTACAGCTCTCGTCAACACCGCGGGAGTGGTTTGGTGATACAAAAAGGAAGGAAAACACATAATGCATCTTCTTTGAGGAGGGGTGCCTTCTCATCAATAGCAGAGACTTAAATGTCTTGAACTGGGCAGTCAGAATACCTACCTTCCATCTCATGAACGAAATACAAGAGGCATGGGAAGGCCCCCCAGGCCACTCTCTGGGTTAAGTCACTGACGTCACATCCTACTTCTCCCAGGCAACAGCAGGTGTTCATTAGATGCCTAGAGTTATTTCTCAGCAATGATAAATCACCACTGCTTACTCTTTCCTTATGGCCCATTTCAAATCTTGTGATTTTTATATTTTCCTGTTAATCAGTATTTATTTGCACCAACTCAACCAGAAGTTTTCTCCTCCGGTCCCCCTCTTCTTAATCTTCCCACTTTTTAACTTGGGCACTTCTAAATTTCCGCAAAGTGGCCCAGAACCCAGAACTCACTAAGGTTCTCAAAGCTGCTGATTTTTTAATGCTTACTTGCTCAGCGGCACGTTCTTTTGTGCCCATTTTTCTTTCAAATGGCACTGCTATGAATCTGTATTTCCCAAGATGCAATATTTCCCTATGCTTTTTTTTCTCCAATTTTTGTTTATTTATTTTGAGAGATGGAGAGAGAGCAGGGGTGGGGCAGAGGGAGAGAGAGAGAGAGAGAGGGAGAGAATCCCACGCAGGCTCCGCACTGTCAGCACAGAGCCGGGTGTGGGGCTCAATCTCACCAACCATGAGATCATGACCTGAGCGGAAACCAAGAGTTGGACGCTGAACTGGCTGAGCCACCCAGGTGCCTCTCCCATACTTCTTATCGATGAGATGAGAAAAGACACCCACTAGTCTTTCAAGCGTTGAGGGACTTTGAGCACAGCGGAGATGAAGGGGAAACAAACAGGGATCTCTTTCATCACTGCTGCTGCCACAAGTGTTGGCCTTCTGCCTCATTTGAACTGTAGATGGCTGCATAATTCTCTAGCTAAGACCCTTGAGTTCTGGAGAACTCTCAACCCCCTCCACCCCCACCCCCCACATATTTTAGCATAGCCTCCACTTAGAGATTTACAGTCCTGCTTTGATCTTTTTGCCTCTTTGTGGGTTTTGCAAATGTCCCCTGACTTGAAGAGAATAACACCATTTTAAAACCCTTTAAACAATTCATTAATCATTTTGCTAATCATAAATAACAAAGCCTTTAAACAAAACAGAACCAATACTAGCCCAAACGGAGCCCCATTAGTCATTTATACAATTTGCCGTATGTTTTCATCATTCATGATGATCTTCGACCTATTTCCAAAACCATGATTAAATCGCTTTTCTTTGAGTCACTCTGATTAATTTTTCATGCACAATTGGGTGACTCACCAAATCAAAAGTGATCCTAACGTCCTAATGTTCGACTTTTGCTTTTTTGATTTTTCCTCTCAATTTCTTCTGTGGGTTTGTGCTGGCAAAGCTATGAATCCATATGTCCTGCTTTATTCTTTTTGAAGGCCGTCTGCCTGTTTCCCATTCTTAATATTTTTCAACAGTATCATATGCTATACTTTACTGATAGTTACCTTCCCAGGCAGAAGTTTCCAATACCTTTCAAGAGTCTATTTTCTCCGTATTCTCTAACATGCTAACATTCTTTCATTTTCTGAGCATAAACATGCGTGGGTCCATAAACATGCCGGCCAGCCCCCTGAATAACTCAGGGTGATGTGGGCCTTTCAATGCCCGCCAAGTAAGGAATTCCCTTATCTTCGTGTTGGCCAGAGCAATTTTTGCAATGTCTTCATTACTCCCTAATTGTCTATATTTCTGTGCTTCATTTCTCTTGTTAAAGGCAGATTTAAAAAATGAGTTCAATAACTCAGCCGTTTTAGAGCCATCATTAATTTCATGCCCTTCCTCATTCATTAGTGGACCTATTTTCTTGTGGCTTTCTTTTCCCTCTGGGTCTTCTTCTTCTTCTTTTTTTTTTTTTTTAATTCTTCTCATTTATTTTAACCCTTTGATCACACTCCATTATGACCATTATCATGTCCTCCCTAGCAACATGAATAACGTCTCAGTGGGAAATTGATTTGGTTTTCCGGGTCCCTACCATCCCTGGAATAAATGTCCTTTTGGTTCTTTGCTCTGAAAAGTTGGCCTATGACTGATACAATTTTTAAAATCTTATTCAGAGGAAATGTATAGGCCATGTCTTTAAAAGAACACTAAAACATGCTCTAAGTGTCTCCGACATGAAGGCAGCATTACTATCTTTGAACTGAAACTTAAAAAAAAGACTAAATGCCTAAAGACAATTGATTTCTTGGTTTGTAAAATTGTTTTCACTTTATCAGACTTGAATTTCTATAGCTCAACAACCCTCCCCTCCAGTGTGGGCTCAGTCTCATATTAGGAGTCCATACTTTTCCAGAATCCAATAAAAGCTGTGACACCCTTTTTTACCCCTTGTTCCCTGTGCAATGCAGTTTCCCAAACATTAAGATAGTCTTACAATGAAATATAATGTGAATATGAAAAATTCAAATTAAATAAAGCATGCTCTTGTAAGCTGATTGCTTGAATACAAATCAATATGTTTACCTGCACTTTTTATTTTCTGAGAATATATCCTCACTTAAATAGATTTTCTAGGGGCGCCCCAGTGGCTCAGTCGGTTAAGTGGCCAACTTGGGCTCAGGTCATGATCTCAGTGGTTCCTGGGTTCAAGCTTGGCATCGGGCTCTGTGCTGGCAGCTCAGAGCCTAGACCCTGCTTCGGATTCTTCATCTCTCTCTCTCTGCCCCTCTCCCACTCACACTCTGTCTCTCTCAAAAATAAATAAACGTTAAAAAAAAGTTTATAGATTTTCTAGTCACTTCATCTTACCGAAGGGGTCACTCATGGGTGTGCCTAGGGGGCAGGTTGTCTTTGGTGTTTTCATTCTTTGAAAATGCCATTTTCTTCCATTTCCTCCTCATCACCAACTTAAAATTGTTTGTTTCAGTGCTAATACCAGCAAAATAACATGAAAAAGAAATGAAACTGAAATTAGCCTGACCTGGATTTGCATCCAAATGGTTCCACTTCTAGGGGTAAACTGGAGAGCAGTTTACACAAATTCTTTGAGATTCGATCTCATCTGTAAATGGAAATTATCAGTATCCAGCCTCAACAGAGGGTACGATGAAGGTTAGGCAAAATAATCATAAGTAATATATTTAGAAAAATGTATTCACTTAGCAGGATCAAAAAATGTTGCTCTTTTCTACTCTTGCTATCGTTACTTTAACCATTGATTTTGTGTGCTCCTTCTCCCTCAGCCTATAGTATTTTTTGAGACAGTTGAATATTGCAATAATAATAAAGGACATAAAGCATATAGGAAATGGGACTTCCGTTTTGGGTACTAATCTGTCAGTCACAGAATTAGGTCTTTGAGATGTTGGATTTAAAGCTCCAAAAGAGAGTTGAGTCCAACTGTTGCAGGATTTTTCACTTTCATCCTGGGGATTCGTTGTCTTGCTGTTTCGAAGAACGAAGAGGTGGGCACGAAATGAGCAGCAGGCAAACATTTGTTAGAGTAGACAGAAGATCAGAAAGAAAGAACAGTCTAAAAGCTCTCGTTACAGAAAGGGGACATTGGAAAGTGAGGGCCCATGACATTAGGTAAGGGTCCTTGCTTCATAAGGTTCTGGTCAGCCCTCCCTTTCCTTCCCCCTTGTTCTTTCTCGGGTTTTACCCCTATTGACTTGATAACTCTAGGTGCTGGGTTGTCCATTCCTGACTGGCTCATTTCCAATGGTCTACGGCCATACTGTTCCTTGTGGGTGATAGGTTTTATGGTCTGCTTATTTCTAGTCGGGTCCTTTGTCCAATTCCTGTGGGAAACCTGAGGGCGAGTAGCTGGTTCCTTTCATTCTTTTTAAAAATTTTTTTTCTTTAGCGTTTATTTATTTTTGAGACAGAGAAACAGAGCATGAATGGGGGAGGGTCAGAGAGAGAGGGAGACCCAGGATCCGAAGCAGTCTCCAGACTCTGAGCTGTCAGCACAGAGTCTGACGCGGGGCTCGAACCCACGAACCGTGAGATCATGACCTGAGCTGAAGTCGGACGCCCAACCTACTGAGCCACCCAGGCACCCCTGGGTCCTTTCATTCTCAGCAGGAACCTTACACCTGAGGGCGTTTGTTGCGGTCAGCCACTCCCAGCATTGTTCCAAAATCTGTGTTTTTCCTCACCCAGGGACCTCAGGTCCTAATCTTTCCCTGTCTTCCTACTGAATTCTATCTTTTCCTACCATACAACACTCTTTTTCTAGCTGACAGAAACTCCTAGAGGCCTCAAACTCATCCTGCCTACCTATGCTTTCTAATTTCTTACTGAATTCTGGAAGGAGTAATTAGGGAGTTAGAACAGGGAAAGGGTTTCTGTGCCAGTAAAAGTCTTAAATTGGTGACAAGGCTACAATAGACTCAAGTCATTATTATAGAAATGTTCCGATGAAATGTTCAGAATTTTCATGCATAGTTCAGTGTGTCACAAATATTCCATACCGTAATCTAAAACAACTTTTCCTGGGCTCAGTTGGTTAAGCAGCCAACTCTTGATCTGGGCTCAGGTCATGATATTACGGTTCATGGAACTGAGCCCCATGCTGGGCTCTGCACTTGGAATTCTCTCTCTCCTTCTCTCTCCGCCCTTCCACCCGCCACCCCCCCCACCCAAATAAATAAACTTAAAAAATATATGTAACAGCTTTTCCCATAGTTTGTTTCAGGGAACACCTTTTCTAGATGATGTTACACACTGAGAGATTACCCCAAACCCCAAAACTTTGGAGGCGCTGAACTGAACAAAGTGAAACAAGTTTGTTCCCAGCAGACTTTCTGAAAGCTGTGGCCAGCTTAAGAGAATTGTATCTGTAAGAAAAAAAATTAAAAATAAAAAGAAATAAATAAAAGAACGGTATTTGTGTGCCTGCAAAGTACATACGCTGAGCTATTAGGGCGCCGTGTTGTACACAACACTCATTCACCATAAACTGTTTGAGAAACACAAAGATTGCCTTTTTGTCTCTAGAACTCTAAACAGGGGCTTAACCTGTCGGGGGACTATTGCAGTAAAAAAAAAAAAAAAAGCCATTCAGAAAGTTCAGTGATTCCAATAGGTCTTTAGACAAAACAAAACAAACAAAACAAAAAACAAAACGAAACAAACAAAAAAACCCAACCAACCCTCAATCAATAAAGCAGAGTATTTGACATGAATACAAATAAGAACAAATAGAAGTTTTTGACCGGTTTTTAGACTTTGCTGGTAGACATTTTGGCGTCATGAAGAAACTGTCACTGTCACCTAAAATAATCCCACCACAGTGAACTTTTAAGAATCCATCTACAAAAAAATGTGAAAGCTAAAGCTTTCACCTTTAATCTCTTGACATTTATGGTGCAAGACGACGTGGCTGTAATGAACCACTGCTGATTATTTCATGTAACGTGGGGAGGCATCATTAGTTTATGATAACAAGGGTGGGTTGTCAGGCTTTTCCCGAACCGATACGGTGAAGTCTAATTAGTCATATAACTGTTTTATTTTCCTTGGTAATGAGCATATGCCAAGGGGCTGATTCCAAAAAGGTACATTTTTTAGAAATCTCAAAAGCGCGTTGAATGTGAAATACGCGTTTTTTTTCGAAATGTCTTCTCTGAGACACACGTGGATTTTCACACCATAAGAACATAATTGGAAGAGTTCTTAATTCTGCAGTTCTTTTTATTTTTGGAGGTCGAGACAACTCAGAGCCTTACTTATATCACCTTGCACGTGTCTCTTTCTTCTCAGTCTTGGACATTTGTAAATATAATATGAACTGCTGTTTATTCCTACTAATTCCCAGCAAGTGCTGTGTGTGCACTAGGAACTTTTTTGGATTCCTCGTGAGTTGGTAGGTGGGTAAGTAGGTGGTAGGCATTGCCAGGTTTCATATTGGCTCCATTCTATAAGTGTCTAATATTCTGCCTCCACAAATAAAAGGATACATTATTAAATTCCTCTTTGGCAGCTCTTTTCTTAGGATGAGTCCCATGCTTTCACCCCTTTTTGACAGGATCTAATTTCTATTCTTTCCAACGGTTCCACTGACCTCCTGTGCACTCTCTCCTATGCTGCAGAGTTTCACTTGACTGCTGATATCCCCATCTCCATACATTAAAGATGCACTTATGCTTTTTTTTTTTTCTTACAGTGCTCTGAACATAATTACAAAAGCTTTGAATCCAGAATCAAAAACGAGCAGTTTGATCACATAAAAGCTAATTTCTGAAAACCACCACCAGATTCAAAGTCAAAGGGAGGACGAAGTTAGAACGCTTCAGGAGCAAACAGCACAAAAAATATTTTCGAGACAGACCCACGGAAAAGTTTATTATGTGTCACGATTCAAAATGCTGGCCCCATCTACCTACTGTTTTCTCAACCCGTTGAAGTCCTATTATCCAGTCTGTTGACTTTTTTCATTACAGGTAACTAATGTGCCATTTCTATTTAATAACAGTCTCCTGCAATTTCCCTTTGTAATTAAGGTACATGATCAAGCATTTAATTGTGGAATTTTAAAAAGTAATATAGGACCACGTTTAGCAGCCATTTTTAAAAAAATGCTATTTATTTATTTTGAGGCAGAGACAGAGAAAGCGAGTGGGGGAGGTGCAGAGAGAGAGAGAGAGAGAGGGAGAGAGAGAAGCCCAAGCAGGCTCTGCACCCACAGTGCAGAGCCCAGTGTGGGGCTCAAACGCACAAACCATGAGATCGTGACCTGAGACAAAAATCAAGAATCCATCACTGACCTGACCGAGCCACCCAGGCGCCCCTTTAGCAGCCATTTGTAAAATACAAACGCTGTGTTTTGAGTCACAAAGCATGCTGTTATTTGTAAACACTTCCAATGTATGGCGTGAGATAATCTTGTCTTTTGGGTTCAGAGTCAACTATGAAAAGTGCAGGGAGGTAATGGCTTGCTGTGTTTGCTCCCTCAGAGGCAGTTTGATCATCCCTGAAACCCCAAACAGAAAACGTTCTGCCTTTATTGCAGAAAGGGGAAACTCTCCCCCAGACTCGGTTCTTATGGGGATGCGCCCTATTCCTTCACCATTTCTGCCGTCACCTCTCCTGGAAGCTTTCCCTTACCTTTCATCAAGGTCCGAGATACCACTGCTGTGTTTTAATATAGTCTTGACTGCCCATGACCAAATCAGCCCAAAGAACATTAGCTTCAGTGATTCCTCGTCTGTTTCCCCAGTGAACTGTGAGATTCCCCTACACTATAGCTTGTATTCCACCCTATGAACCCCATTTGTCCATATAATGGAAGCCCAACACATTTTTGAATGGCGGCGATGTTCCCAAACCACACAGCGAAAAAGATGGCACTGGGATCCAGGTCTTCACACAGGCGGTCCGATTTATTTGGGAAAATTTGGGGGCTCCCGGGTGGCTCAGTCGGTTAAGCATCCAGCTTCGGCTTAGGTCACGATCTCGCGGTTCATGGGTTTGAGCCCAATGTCGGGCTCTGGGCTGACAGCTCGGAGCCTGGAACCTGCTTGGGATTCTGTGTCTCCCTCTGTCTCTCTCTCTGCCCCTCCCCTGCTCATGCTCTGTCTCTCTGTGTCTCTCAAAAATAAATAAATGTAAAAAAAAAGTTTTTTTAATTGCAAACATTTTTTAAAGTAGTAGTATTATATAGGACAGTAATTGGGAGCTGTTTTGAAGAGATAATGGGTACGTCTAGATTCCAAAAGGAAATAAACTGTTATACAGAAGCTTAAGCTATGGGGAAATGATGTAAAGAAATGTCTACTCTACGGCTTGTTAAAGCAGAATTCTCTCTCCCTAAATTCCTCTGTATATGTTTGCAGGGTGTGGAACCCTCCTAAAGGCCACTTAAACTAGTTGTAAGGTCTTTCACCCTTTCTTTTGGTAAAGAAATGTGTATCAAATATCCACGTATTAGGATTCATGCTAAATGTTGTAGACACACAACAATGCACGCTTATAGTTTCCAGTTCGTAACAGTGGAATATTGAACAAGCAATTTTATTTAGCAGCAATTCAGGATAGAAGTCTGATGAGCATATAAGGAGAGCACAGAGAGGAACCCTTCAACATTATTAGGATCCAAAGGGGAGAATAAGAAATTCTTCATAGAGGGAATAATGGTTGAATTCAGGTCTGAAACATAAGACCACTAACAGACATTTAAGAAAGGGAGTTCTTGGGAATGTGGCAGACATATAAAACCCCTTTGTTTAATCAAGAATTTGAGGGACAAAGAACTTGAGGGGGGGAGGGGCAGAGAAAGAGGGAGAGGGAGAATCCTGAGCAAGTTCCACACTCAGAATGGAGCCCAATATGGGGCTTGATCCCATGACCCTGAGATCGTGACCTGAGCCTAAATCAAGAGTCACACACTTAACTGACTGAACCACCAAGAATTCATTCAAATTTTAAGAACCCCCAAGGCTTCTATTCTGTGAAAAACAACATCAACAGAATGAAAAGACAGCCTCAGGCTAGAAGAAATTATTTCCAAAGACCTATTTTATTATATTCAAAATATATGATCCAAAATATATAAGAACTCTTAAAACTCAATAAGAAAGCAACTCATTAAAAAAAATGGGTCAAAGACACATCATCAAAAAATATAGAGACATGGAAATAAGTATATGAAAAGATTCTCCACATCATAGGTCATCATGGAAAGGCAATTAAAATAATAAGATATCACCACACACCTATTAGAATTGCCAAAATTCGGGGCGCCTGGGTGGCGCAGTGGGTTAAGCGTCCGACTTCAGCCAGGTCACGATCTCGCGGTCGTGAGTTCGAGCCCCGCGTCAGGCTCTGGGTTGATGGCTCGGAGCCTGGAGCCTGTTTCCGATTCTGTGTCTCCCTCTCTCTCTGCCCCTCCCCCGTTCATGCTCTGTCTCTCTCTGTCCCAAAAATAAATAAAAAAAACATTGAAAAAAGAAGAATTGCCAAAATTCAAAACACTGACAACACCAAATGCGGATGAGGATGTAAATCAACAGGGGCTTTCACATACTGCTGGTAGGAGTGCAAAATGGCACAGCCACTTTGGAAGACAGTCTAGTGGTTTTTCATCTTATCACACGATGTCACGACATAGCAACTGTGTTCCTTGGTATTTACCCAAAGTAGCTGAAATCTTACGTCCACTAAAAAACCCGCAGAGGTTTTAATAGCAGCTTATTCACAGTTGCCCAAACTTGGAAACAATCTTTCTGTAGGTGAATGGATAAAAACATGGTGGTACATTCACACGATGGAATATTATTCAGCACTAAACAAATATGCCATGAAAAGATATGGTGGAACTTCAAATGCATATTATTATGCGGAAAGACTACTTATTGTATGAGTCTACCTATATGACATTCTTGAAGAGGAAAACAACTATGGAGATAGTAAAAAGACCTCCAGTCGGAGATTGATGTGGGCTTAGAAGAGGAATAGGTAAAACATAGATTTTAGAATAGTGAGAATACTCTGCATAATGCCACGATGATGGATACATCCGTTATACGTTTGTCCAAACCCACAGAATGCACACCACCAAGAGTGAATCATAAAGTAAACGAGGGACTCTGAGTGACTATAATGTGTCTCTGTAGTTTTGTCAATTGTAACAAAGATGCCACTCTGGTGAGGGATGTCATAATGGGGGAGGCTGGGCATGTGGTGGCAGGGACTGTATGGGAAATCTCCGTACCTTTTCCTCCATTTTGCTTGCAGTGAATTTGCCTAACAATAAATTATCAAAAAATTAATGAGGAAAAAATACGAATTATATTACAGAGAGAGTTGAGGGATGTATTACACATTCTAGGTGTCTAACCCAACATCAATTCCTCTTCTTCTTTGGTAAAACAACTGCATCTATTTAGTTTGGCGATGTACCCAACCAAAAGACTACACCACCCGGTCCTTCCTGCAGATAATGCGACCAGGTCTTGGCCAACTATCTTTAAAAACAAGTGTTATTCTGAGAAGTCTCCCAAACAAGGACTACGTACTTTTTTGTCTTTTTTTTTTTCCTTTCTGCCGAATGCCTTTCTGAAACATGATAAGCTGGCTTAAGTTCATCTTGCACCGTAAGGTGAGACTAACAGTATCCATTGATACATTACCGACTGATGTATCTACTGATACACTGCGAAATAGCCTCAAACTTAGTGGCTTAAAAAACAAACATATCCTTATGTATTTCAATTCCGTGGATCAGATGATTTTCCTGCTCCGTAGAGCATTATTTGAGTTCTCTCTTTGAGAATTAGCTGGGCAGCAGGACTAACTTGCCAGAAGCAGGACTCTCATTCCTGGCACTATGATGAAAATGGCCAAGAGGTGACACCCACCCGGGCCCCTTGCCTTCTCCCTGTAGTTCTCAGAGCCTGCCTGGGTGATCTCTCCAACAGGGTAGCTGGACTGGCTACATGACAGCTCGGGGCTTTAAGAGCAAGTGTTTCAAGAAGGAGGAAGTGGAAACTGACAGTACCTTGAGGCATGGGTCTGGAAATTGGCATAGTGTAACAGCTGCCATCTTCTATTACTCAAAGTAGTCACTTATTCTGCCCAGACGCAAGGAGAGGGGACATAGCCCTCATCTCCCAATGGAAGTGTGAAGAGTTCGTGCCATTTCTGATCTGCCATAGGCGACCTAAGGATGGCAAAAAAGAGCTGGAAAGCCCGGGTCCCTGACATAACGCTTCGAAGCTAGCCCTGCGCTGCTCGCACCTGAATTTAGTTCACGTTACAGTGAAACAAATGCGCATCTGCTTTAAGCACCTATGGTTGGACTTTGGTTGTATGCAGCAGAAACTGATTCCGAGAACTTTAATTAAAGAATTTTATAGGGACGCAGAGTCTAGAATCGTTGTACGTTACTTAGTGTGTCCAACTTCTGTCTTCTGGCCTTTTATTATCACCTATGTAGTGATGACAAATACTCTATTGTATCTTGGAACACCTTACCTGCAACTTTCTTCTGATGGATCTGGAAGACTTACGTCTTCTCCACCCATGCAAAATACCCTCAGTGACAAAATATCAAGAGTGGCTGTGTTAATCTAAAACGATGAAGTTTTCCTGGATTATAAAATAAGGGATGTGAAAAGTACAGATTGCGAAAGACGAAAAGACAGGGTCCAATCCAATGAAATACATATGCAAATGGGAGATGATGTTTGCATTAGCAGTCTGCCCTTTCCATTTCTTCCCAGAAGGTCCTGGCTGGTTTTTATGGCTTGTCGGTTGTCATGGTGACAGGCAGCCGACCTGCAAGGGGGGGTGGGCGTTTTGTTTATTTGTCCCTTTACTTTGCTTACCACTGTTTTACCTGATCACGATCCATTTCGAAACAACACTCTGCCACATTCAGACTCTGTCACCCATCCGCACCCTATTAATGCAAATTCTTACCCTTTGTGCACACCCACACTTACTCTCAAATCCTCCCAGTCACATCGTAAGACTTTCACAAAATACCTTGAGTGCACGCGCACGAGCTTTGGTTCTCTTAGATGCAGTTGCCCGTTTTTGCACTCGGACTTTTGTGTTTGTTCAATCCTTGGTAAACTTACTCTTATAAATTCATACTCTGCCTAATGATGCATTCACTTACATGCTTGTCTGTCACACACACGCTCTTTTTTTTTAAGTTTATTAGTTTTTGAGAGAGACAGAGCATGAGAGGGAGAGGGGGAGAGAGAAGGAGACAGAGAGTGAGAGAGAGAGACTCCGAAGCAGGCTCCAGGCCCCAAGCTCTCGTCATAGAGTCCGACACGGGGATCAAATTCACAACCATGAGATCATGGCCTGAGCTGAAGTTGGACACCTAACCGACAGAGCCACCCAGGCAAGCTGAGCACACACACACTTTTTGATGCATTTTTGCCAAGATAAATGAATTTTCTTAAGTTTGCCTAAGCCCAACTGACCTCAGTCTTCTCTACCCCAGACTGAAAGGTCACGTCACACCAAAGGGGAGGAGCCCGAGGCAGGTGTTTTTTTTTTTTTTAAAGCTTTATTTATTTTATTTTGAGAGACAGAGAGGGAAGGGCAGAGAGAGGGAGAGATAGAGAATCCCAAGGAGACTCTGCGTTGTCAGCACAGAGCCAGAGGCAGGCCTCAAACCCGTAAACCATGAGATCATGACCTGAGCCTAGATCGAGAGTCAGATGCTCAACCAGGCACCCCCTGAGGCAGATGACATGTGATGATGAGAAAGAATTAATGCTTCCAGGGGTGCCCGGGTGGCTCAGTCGGTTGAACGTCCGACTTCAGCCCAGGTCATGATCTCATAGCTGGTGGGTTCGAGCCCCGCATCGAGCTCTGTGCTGACGGCTCGGAGCCTGGAACCTGCTTCGGATTCTGTGTCTCCCTCTCTCTCTGCCCCTCCCCCGCTCATGCTCTGTCTCTCTCTGTCAAAAATAAATAAACATTAAAAAAAAATAAAAGAAAAAAGAATTAATGCTTCTAGACTGCTTGCTTGCACAAAATCCTTTTCAAGGCGCTGATAGGAACTTTAGTGATTGGGTCACACGTGTGTTCACAGGTTTTTGAAAATATCAAAAGGAAGATATTTTAATTGAATTGGTTAAGATCATTGTCTTTTTCATACTTTGCCACATGCTGGATGTTGTTTGAGTAGCATCAGGTATTGTTGGGATCCCTTTTAAAAGAAGCTTATTTGGAATTACACTCTTTTAACTACATTATGGAAAGGTGAATATTCCAATTAAAAAAAAAACTGGTAAATTGCAGACCTTGAGTTGGATCTAGGAGTGAGACTTTTATCATTTTAATTAATAACAGGGAGAAGATTCAGATTAAGACAGATGATAAAGTAAAGCCACCAAAGCAATGAAGTCATACACATTTTCATGCAGAGAAGTGAAAGAGACCCTCTTAAAGTGATTAGATCACATACAAGTAGCAGTTCATTAAGAGGAAAATCTCCCTTTTCAAATAGAATGGATAGAGGCTGGCTTGAGAAGGCTGTTTATTTTTTAATTTTTTACATTAAAGAACATCTTTTAATGTCTATTCAGTTTTGAGAGAGAGAGACCGAGCATGAGTGGGGGAGGGGCAGAGAGAGAGGGAGACAGAATCCGAAGCAGGCTCCAGGCTCTGAGCTGTCATCACAGAGCCTGACGTGGGGCTCAAACCCAGGAGCGGTGAGATGGTGACCTGAGCCAAAGTTGGACGCTCAACAGCCTGAACCACCCAGGCGCCCCGAGGGAAGACTCTTTAATGGAGAGGTATGAAACATAAAAAGGCATCGAAAAACATCAAATTTCATGCTGATTTGATGTAAATGTTGACTTCAGCGCAGATAATATAAAAGTTTTATGTGCCACGAGAATGAGGATATTGGCAACAGACTGGTTACCTGTGTCGTCATTTCAAAAGATATTCAAGCTATTCGTGAGAAAACTTGAAATGCTCTGCCATCTAGATAGATGTATATGAAAGAGATTTGATACCGTTGTTTTGACAACACTTATAAAACATGAGGCTACCTATAATGAGCTGTGAAGTGGAAGAACAATCCCTTAAACTTCTATATCTGCTCCTACTATTAGCAATAGATTTTAATCAACCATACTAGAGAAAGTACTGAATTATCGTTCTGATCTCTTTATAGAAGCAATTCCTTTATGAAGAGGCAATCAAACACTCAGAGAATATGCAGCCACAATACATGGGAAAACATTACAGAGGAAGTTAATGAACAACAATACTATTTTGTACTTGGAATGTGTGTGGTATTTGTCGACTTCTAAGCATATATTTTCCATGCTTTATGATCTGATTCCAAACAAAGGCTTAATTTCTTACCTAGTATTTTATTCAGAATGTTGCATTCTCTTTTCTAAGGAATTTCCCCCCAAATTATATCCACTGGCACCATCAAAGCTGAATCTACCTCTGGGAGAGGCTGGTGTCAGTCACAGTGAGAACAAATGGATTGAAGTCAATCCAGTCACCAAGCTTTAGGACAATTACAACCCTATAAACAAGAGAAAGAAAGAAAGAAAGAAAGAAAGAAAGAAAGAAAGAAAGAAAGAAAGAAAGAAAGAAAGAAAAAATTCTATACTGAATGAAAGGTGAGGTAGGAAATGTGGGTGCAGGGTAAAAAGAAACAGAACATGGCGGAAGTCTCTGTGCAAAAATGTAATTTAAAATCAACTCTTTAAAGAGGTGAATGAAAAGGAAGATGTGGGGGGGGTTCTTCCTGAACGTGGCATGGTGCTGCCAGTCTTTGAGGGTGAGGTCTCTAAGAATGGGGGCTCAGATGAGGAACAAGAGAAAGGAATTCTGACAAATGGGAAAGGCATTCTTCAGCGGCCTGTGCAGGAGGTAATATTAAAAATGTAATGACAAAGTTGAGCCCTGAAATATGAAGGGTTTTAAGAATTTCCTTCAAATATTGATTCAAGTTTTCTCATTCTTACAGATCACCAGACGAAATACACGATCACTAGAGAAACCACACATTGCCTTTCTTTACTTTTGGACACTTGGCAAGAACTCACAATGATTTTCCCCCAGAATCAGCATCCAATGCTGTTACATTACTTCTCCCTGTACATAAATGAAAACAACACAGGGATCATTTCCTTCAGATCCAAACTAAATTCCATGTGGCTAGCCCACAAAGTCCAGTTGGTCGACTATAAACTAATTTAGATTAAGCATATACTACACATTCGGGACATCCAAGGAGTTTAAGAATAATCCATTAGCAAACCTATCACTAGAATACAAATATATTGCATTGATTTTGAAACAAGAAAAAAAATCAATAGGTTAAAGAAGACCCAAATTTCAAAACACATCTTGATATTTCTCAAGGAAGGATGACAAAAATAATTTAGTTCTCCCATTAAAATAGTTAAGACAGCTCCCAGCTACGCAAATTCTGTTCTCCCTTCTCAATTTTCTCTGCCCCGCTCCGTCCACCCAACTTTGGTGACGGTACCTATGGGAAAATCCAAAACATTATGATTGGAGAGATTGCATAGATGTCTAATAGTAGGAATCTTTCATAATAGCTTTTACATCATGTCCCATTAGGGTTTCTTTTTACACTAGTCTGGCATGACAGTGTAATTCCCTGTTAAATGCTATATTAGCAAGGATGAGTAATAATTCAACATGATGCGAATATAGCACAAGTTTAAATTGCTAATTCAATGAAGACTTCATTTTGTTTTACATTTCTCTAATCATTGTAATTCTTGCAATAAAATATTAGAATCCCGTAAAGATAAAAAGAAACATGAATATACTTCCCGCGTTTCCTACTCTTGGCTAAATGTACATCTTCAGAAGGAAGTGCTTCTCGGGCTTCAGTATCAGCCCTTATCAAAGGAGACGCTCAGGAAAACGTTTTCAAAAGCTTTTCAAAAAGCTTTTACTCCAGGCATGAACAGTGTTGATACTTCCTTCATTCTTCTGGTTCCTTTAATATGAGAATCAATAAATTACTAAGTCTGCTCTCTTATTGTGAAACCCCTTTCAGATTTTCTCTCTCTTCCTTTCCCAAATTTTATTCTAATGCTTTAGGTTACATGTGTAGCTCTGAACATACAGTTTATAATATGGCCAACTGTGTGCTCCTACCAGATTAACCCTCACACACACACACACACACACACACACACACACACACATACACACACGCACACACACACATGATAAAGACACACATTTGAACCCTGTCCCTCATCTACTCGAAACAACTTAGGACCTTGCATCGTTTACAAGTCATTTTCTGGCTTTCAAGGGACTGCAGATGAATATTCACCTGATGTTCTATAGTCAGATAAACAGCTTATATATATACAGATCCATACCTTTGAACAAATCAGGTCCACTTACAAGCATAGTTTTCTTCAATAAATACAGTACAGTACTGTAAATTTATTTTGTCTTCTCTATGACTTTCTTAATAACATTTTTTCTCTAGCTTCTTTTATTGTCAGAATACAGTATATGATACATATAACATACATAATATGTGTTAATCAACTGTTTTTGTTATTGGTAGACCTTCCAATCGACAGTGAGCTATTAGTAGTTAAGTTCTGAAGGAATAAAAATAAATGGACTAATTTTTCTTATGTTAAATGCTATGGATATTTGTCCTGTGAATCATTTAATATATAACTTATTTCCTTGATGTTATATTTGTAAATTCAGGCTCATTTTATGATTAAAAAACCTTTTTTTTTCAATGTTTATTTATTTTTGAGAGACAGAGACAGAACATGAGCGGGGGAGGGGCAGAGAGAGAAGGAGACACAGAATCTGAAGCAGGCTCTGGGCTCTGCGCTGTCGGCACAGAGCCTGACGCGGGGCTCGAACCCACGAACCGTGAGATCATGACCTGAGCTGAAGTCAGACGCTTAACCGACTGAGCCACCTGGCAGTCTATTATATGTGTTCAACTTTTTTTTTTTCAATTTTTGTTTGAGTTTGATTATGCTGCCATTTTTGCCAGGAAGACAATTTCATCCTGTGTATTCATGTGTGGCTATCTATGCCTGCAGCTTCTAGGTTTCCCAACATACTCAAAGGTATAAAGATTGCCTAATATTGAAGATTAAGTAATTATTCAATGATTACTGCTTATTTCATATGACTTCAATTAAAGATTTTGGAGCCATCTGTCCCTGATTTTGGTAAAAGTATCCGGCTTTATAATCTTCCCCCAATAAGCCCTGTGTCCCAGCATTGTGAATTGGACACACTTCCTTGCCACAGCGATTTGAAGTACATACTCTAAGTTCCCATGCATCTGTTATTAGTTTCTTTAATCCAGTTCATTAACATGCTTTGTGTTTCATGCCATTAACTTTTCAATATTTAGTACAACTAAACTTCTTTCCATTATCCATATTTTATAAAAGGATTTTGTATCCTTTTGTATAATTGTTACTAGAATATTTTTCAATCTCCTCCTTCAATATCTCCTCTTATCTTGAGGGTATCATAATTATTATTGCATTGTAGATGCAGGAAGAACTGACATGTTTAAAATATTTTTCTTTACCCAAAATAAAGTATGTTTTAATTTTTCCCATTATTTTCCTTTTATTTCTGTCAGATAAATTAATGTGTTTTGTTTATAGGAGCCTTGTGCATGTCTTTTGAATATTTTTACTGAGTATTTTATATTTTTGATGTTGAATCGAATGGACTCTTTCATTTGGTATGTTTGAATGGAATTATACATAGAAAAGTTAAACATTTAAAAAATATTTTTAAACATTAAAATATTAGACTTGTCATTGAATTACATACAATTATCATGTCAACTATTTTATCAGTTGAAACCAATATATAATATCACTGTATTCAACTGCTTCCTGAAAATAATAATTATTCTTAAATATGATATTTGTATCTTTCATTGTATTCTTTTATTAAGCTTTTCCAACATGAAAACGTAGGTTCAAAATTTATATCCTCAATTTCGTGTGTTTTACAATTATTTATATTTTCTATGTATGAAATATTCAATTTTTACATTGTCAAGTTTATGATTTTTCCTGTTTGTCCTATGATAAAAAGACCTTCTTAAACACAACGATCTGACAATTTTTTCCAATATTTCAAACGGTTAAATAATTGTACCAACAGAATTTTGAATAATTTACCCTTAACTCACTGATTGCCAGAGTCATAGTTTATATATATCAATTTATCTTATACTAATTTCAATATACTAAATATTGATTTCAAGATAATGGACCAGACACACACTATATTTTACTCTCATTTTCCAAGAGCTATTAAATACATTCATTACCATTTGTGCTGAGAAACAAAAAGTAGACTTCTCTGGGTTTCAGAAATTGTGTGAAACTCTTAAAAGATGGAAAAAAAAACAGAATTGCATTGATGAACACACGCACGTATTTGGTTTTGACTAAACGATGTAAGTACTCGGAGTAGGAAGAGACATGGTGGTTATTTATAGGATTTTTGACTTTGAGCTCCCCTGGAGGTTGCGAAGTGAATTATCCCCTGCATAATCTCCCTCCTGTCCCCTTGCTACTGGTGGTAGACAAGATACTTATGAGTAAGAAAGATCAATAACCGGGGTCATTTGAGTCAGTTTTCCAGAGTTTGATAAGCTGTGTGTACAAATACACAGATAAGATCCATCAAGATATGCCACGTATCAGCATACGTTTTCCTTCTCTGACACCATGAGAAACAGATCAGTAGCACGAGCCCGGGCTCCCCAAGTGGTAACTGTGTGACCAGGTATTGTTAGCATATACTGACAACTCAAAGCACATGAGGAAGGCTCAAACAAAAATCAACACCACTCCAAGACGGTCATCCATGTGAAATGAAGAGATAACAAAATTAATGACAGAAAGTATTTGCAGGTGAGAACACAGCATCAGGGTGGAGAGTAGGACAGGACTTTTGAATGAGTAACGAGATTGAAGATAATACTGCTAAATGTTTTTAACAGTATGACATGGGAGTTAAATGTTAGGCATTTTAAGTATGTCTATAACATATTAAATATAAAGGTGGCTATTTAAAATAAATAAGATATGTTTAGCTAAAGAACAAATTAGCAAAGTAAAAAAGTGAATACAGATATTGCCCCCCCCCAAATAATAAATAAGTAAAAATACCAGATATATAATTACAAAAGGGTTAGGAGTCATGGTTCCAACATTCACTGTAATGTCGTGTTTTAAATAATTTTCTTTAAAAAGAGCAGAGAGGAAGAAAGATTAAAGAAATAATACAATTGCCTGGATTCTGATAATATGGAAAGTTAGGTTACTCACACGAGCATTCAAGATAAAACAATTATAAAATATCACAAAATTAAAATAATATAATATTTTAAAGTCATCAATAAGCTGACCAGAGGGAAGGCTGTTACCTCCACAAATGCATAAAATGGAAGAATTAAGAAAAACCCTAAACGAATTTTCTCCTGAGGACATTTGCCAAAACAATGGAGCATAAGCTCTCTTTTAAACCGCAGTGGGTACCGAGAGGAGAGGAACATCCTAGAGCCTATCCAAAATGAGCAGTCTGATAGAAGACAGTTCCTCAAAAAATCCAGCTCCACAGATGACAGTTTTCAAGTCAGAATAAAGCAGAATTAAGTATTTTCTAACTCTAACATAGATATGAAGGGTTTTGTTCTTTCTGTGCGTTCTATGGAAGAATTTGTTTCTTTTGCCCAACTTCTAGAGGCTGCCTACATTTTTTTACTCCATCTTCAAAGCCAGCAGCCTAGCATCTTCTCTCTTATCTGATCTCTGCTTCCTCCTCACATCTTCTCTTTGTGACTCTGACCCTCTGGCCTTACTCTAATAAGGACCCCTGTGATTACATTGGGTCTACCCAGATCAGTGAGAATAATGTCTCTATCTTAGAATTCTGAGATTTTTTTTGTTTGAGAGAGAGAGAAAGAGAGAGTGCTAGTGGGAGACAGGGGCAGAGAAAATCTGGCAGAGAGAGAGAGAGAGAGAGAGAGAGAGACAGAGAGAGAGAGAAAATCCCAAGCAGACTCCATACTCAGCATGGAGTCCAATGCAGGACTCAATCCCCCAGCCCTGGGATCAGGACCTGAGCCAAAACCAAGAGCCAGAGGCTCAACCAACTAAGCCACTCAGGTGCCCTGACTATCTCAGAATTCTTACAATTACATCTGCAAAGTCTCTTTTCTACTCTAATAACATATTTACAGGTTCCGTGGATTAAACATTGATTGACATCTTGAGGGATCATCACTCAACCTATCATAGGAAGCCATCCAAAAAAACTCAAGTGATGTATTAACTTAAAGTGGTTTTCCCTCAGGAGGGGTTTGGGTGTTTTCTGAGGCACCTGGAAGAAATTCATACAAACATTTCTGAAAAACATAGTTTCACTGCAGGCCTCAAAGAATACCTATAAATATGTTTGCAAGCCAACAAGTGGCTTACATGCAAATTTCACCAAACATGCAAGAAAACAGGCACCATGAACAAAAGTCAGCAGAAACAACATGCGGAAGAAAAAGATATCAAATTATGAGAGCACAGCAACGTGAGTGTACATAACGCCACTAAATGGTGCACTTACACATAGTTAAAAAGGTAAATGTTTTGTTTTGTATATTTTATCACAAACAAATATAAGAGAGATTATAAAACAACTATAATGACCAAGTTCAAAGAAAGTAGAAGTAAATTTGAAAATAAATGCAAATTTGAAAAGAAATGACCTAGATGTTTGGAAATGAGTTTTAGAATTTTGAGAAATAAACCACACAGCGATGGAAATTTAAAATTTTAAAGCATTGTGCACAAAATTAAAGAGAGAATTAGGGAAATGGAAGACAAACAAAGAGGCATGAAAGAGAATGTGTTTTTGAAATGACAGCATGAGGACCACCATAGACCCACTCCCCAGTGAAACAATCATAACTGATGAAAATTAAAAAAAAATTATGGAAAGTCTTCAGAAATTGTCACCAGGGCATACAGCAGATGAAGGATATTTATTCAAGAAAATCTACGGGGGCACCTGAGTGGCACAGTCAGTTGGGTGTCTGACTTTGACTCTGGTCATGATCTCATGATCTGTGGGTTCGAGCCCCGCGTCAGGCTCTGTGCTGACAGCTCAGAGCCTGGAGCCTGCTTCAAATTCTGGGTCTCCCTCTCTGTCTTCCCCTCCTTGCTCATGCTCTGTCTCCCTCTCTTTCAAAAAGAAGCAAACATTAAAAAAATAATATCTACTGTATTTCAGTAAGGAAGAGCCAATGCCTATGGCATCGGAGCCACGGGCTGCTACTCCTACAACTCAAGGTGGGTGTGGCCAAGAAGACCATTCTCACCCTGTCTTCCCGGCTCTTTGTTGTAGAAATGAAATTCCAGTTGAGTATAGCTGAGAGTAAGGGTCTCCTGTCCTATACCCATCCTCCACTCGTAAAGTGGAGTCTTTACTCCAGGAGTGGCAGACTAGAATATTAGGTCCGCAGTCAACCTCTCTCCAGTCCCCTCAGAGCATGAGTGCCATGCTGGGAGAGACACGCTAAGAAAACCAGAGGTGACTGTCCTCACCCAGCTCTCAACTCATAAAGCACAGGTGGCACTCCAAGGGCAGTGAGCCATTGATCGTGTTCCCAAGTGCAGAGTACTAAAATAGAGATTTTGCTCAGGTGAGAGGTAGGTCAGGAGAACAGAGAGCTCTGAAGCACGTCCTCCCAAATGAACTAGCTAATTTTATTTGAATAGAGTGTGAAGAAATTCAAGACTAAGGGCATCTTTGAAAACAATGGATATTTTGCAATTAAAAGAAGGCTGGTGGCTTCATGAGAATACCAAGCTAAACTCTAGGCCAGGTATTTTACCAGAGAGAAGTAAGGAAAGATGTGGCTAAGAAGAGACCTTTGGAGGTGAGGAAAAAACCCCTCAAAGGCTAGCCTCAAAAATGACCTCCATGAAGGGGCCTCAACTGAACGGGACTCAAACTGTAGAGCAATGTACGTCCTGGAATACTGTCAAAATCAATACAGCAATCACCTGGCAATTAGTGGAATCTAATAGCTGTGTGATACCAACACGAGCAGACAGCTTCACAAAGAGATCCAGGAGAGAGGTAACTAAAGAAAGTCTTGTTAAAACCAGTCATCCCAGGGTATCCATGCACATGCCAAGGCTGTGCTCCCAGAAGAGTGATTTTTCACCAAAATAGTAGAACGGTAAACAAACAAGCAAGTGACAACATCAAACCACAGAGGGACGGAAACCACTATCTGGAGTCACCACAATATCTTCTTTAAAATCTCCAGTGTTCAACGACAACAGAAAACACAAGATGCCCAAAGCAACAGGAATATTTGACCCATGCATGAGGGAAAAACAAAGCAGGGGACAAAAATGTGACTGTGAGAGTGCTCCCGTGTAAGATTCAACAGATAAAACTTCAAGGTAGCTTATCATAAATATGCTCAAAGAACTAAAGAAAACCACGCTTAAGAATTCAAGGTGCAGTGACCATGTCTCATCAAAGAGAGAATCCCAATAAAGTAATAGAAACGGCAAAAAGCACATTTAGAATGGTAGAGAAAGAATTAGTGAACTTAGACATCAATGATTATGTTTGAATAACTAAAAAGGAGTAGAAATGAATAAACAAAACTCAGAGAAATGTGGGACTCCATGGAGCTTATCAACATGTGTATATTGGAGATAGTAGGAGAAGAGAGAGATAAAATATTCAAGAAATAATGGTAAGAAAGCCTTCCAAACTGAATAAAAAAACACATTAATCTGTGCATAAAAGAAGCAAGAGAAATGACAAGTAGGTTAGCAACGATGGAATCCACACCTGGACCTATCATGGTATAGATGTTGAAGGACAAGGAGAACACCATGAAGGCAGTGAGAAAAGATGACTTTAGCACATCAAAGAAATCCCAGTAAGATTCACAGCTGACTTCACCTCAGAAACCACATGGACCACAAGGTAGTTGAATGACATTCAAACTCCTGAGAGGGGGTGCGGGGGAAGGGCTACTAAAAATTCCTACATCCAATAAAACTATCTTTCAAAAATGAAGAGAAAATACAAAACTGTAGTCTAATCCTGGGTACACGTCAGATAAATTCCAATAGAGGGACATCCCCTGATGTACGTGATTATTTCCCCAAACTGTCATGATCATCAAAAACAAACAAAAAGTATGATAAATAGTCACCACTAAGAGGAGCCTGAGAAGACATGAGAATTGATGTAACATAAAAGCCTGAATGGGGCTCTGGGACAGAAAAAGAACTTTGGTTTAAAAAATAAGAAAATCTCCATTAATTATGGAATTTAGTTAATATCTATATTGATAATAAATATATATTAATATCGATTTATTTTAACAAATACACCATATTAATATATGACAACAAAACAAACTGGGGGTGCCTGGGGGGCGCAGTCGGTTGGGAGTTCAACCTTGGCTGAAGTCATGATATCACGGTTTGTGAGTTTGGACCCCGTGTTGGGCTCTGTGCTGACAGCTCAGAACCTGGAGGCTGCTTCAGATTCTGTGTCTCCGTCTCTCTCTTTCCATCCCCTGCTCACTCGCTTGCTCGCGTGCTCTCTCTCTCTCTCTCTCAAAAATAAATAAACATTTAAAAAATTGAAAAACAAAAACAAAACAAACTGAAAAATATAAAGGCAGAATGAATCTATTCCCAGATAAAATGGATAGCACTCACTGTTAGCAAAACCATTGTATGAAAAATGTTAAAGAGAGTACTTCAGAATGAAATCAAGAGACATGAGAAAGTAATTGAAATCTCTATATAAAAACAAACAAACAAAAAGAACAAATAACCAAAATTATGTCCATACAAATATGTTATAACATACCTGCATATGGATGTTTACAACAGCTTTATTGATAATTGCCAAAATTTGAAAGCAACAAATATGTCCTTCAGTGGGTATGTGGATAAAAAATTTTTCTACATCCGTACAAGGAATATCAGTCAGTGCTAAACAAAACAAAACAGCCTATCCATCCATGGAAAGAGACAGAGGAAACTTAAATGAATATTATTAAGTGTAACAGGTCAATGTGAAAGGCCACATGCTATACGGTTCCAATTATAAGACAAGATTACGGAGACAGAAGATCACTGATTGTCAGGGGTTGGTGACAGATGAATGAATAGATAAGGCACAGGAGGATTTTTAAGGCAGTGAAAATACTCTATGATACAATAGTGATGGATACATGTTATTATACATTTATCTATATCCGTAAAATGTACACCACCAAGAGTGAACTGTAGCGTAAACTATGAACTTTGGGTGATTACGATGTATTCATGTAGGTTGATCAATTGTAAGAAATATACCATTGATAATGGGGGAATCTGCACATTTAAGGGGGTGGGCAGTAGGCATGGGAGATCTCTGTACCTTCCCCTCAATTTTAAAAGCAAACTGGGGGCGCCTGGGTGGCTCAGTCGTTTGAGCGACCAACTTCGGCTCAGGTCATGATCTCACGGTTTGTGAGTTCAAGCCCCGTGTTGGGCTCTGTGCTGACAGCTCAGAGCCTGGAGCCTGTTTCAGATTCTCTGTCTCCCTCTCTCTCTGCCCCTCCCCCACTCATGCTCTGTCTCGCTCTGTCTCTCTCTGTCTCAGAAATAAATAAACATTAAAAAAATTAAAAGCAAACTAAAAATTTCTTTAAAAAATAAGGCCTTAGGAAAAAAATTAACGCAACACACTCATACTTGCTTATGAGATAAAACAGTGCTTAGAGGGAATTGAAAAACTCTGAATGCCTATAATACAAAGAAGGAAGAATGCCCATCAATAATTTAACCTTTTACCACAAGACATGGAAAAAGCAGAGGAAACTGTACCTAAGGCAAGTGGAAAGAAGTCAGTAATTAAGACTAGAGTGGAAACTAATGAAATAGACAGTCAAGAAAAAACAGTGGAGAAAATTAACAAAATCAAAAGTTGTTTCATTGAAAACAACAAAACTGACCAACCTTCAGCTAGACTGTCCAAAGAGAGAGAGACAGAGAAAGAGAGAGAGAGAGAAGAAAAATGGCTACAATCATGGGACATTAATACCTAACTTAAGGAAATAAAACACATTATAAGGGAATACCATGGACAGACATTCCAAAGGTAGAAAACATTAGTTGAGAAAACAAATTCCTAGAAAGATGCAAATGATCAAACTCATTCAAGAAATAATACAAAACACAAAGAGTCCTATGACACATACAAAAGTTTTTAAAACCTCAGGGGGAAAAAAAGAAGAAGCCCAAACTCATATGGTGTCATGTTTAACTTACGCCAAATATTTAAAGAATTAATGAAATTTTCACAAATTCTTATTTTCAATGGGGTTATTTTTAAAAATTCTTTTTAGTGTTTATTTATTTTAGGGAGAGAGAAAGAAAGAGACAGAGACAGAGTACAAGCAGGAGTGGGGCAGAGAGAGAGGGAGACCCAGAATCTGAAGTCAACTCTGGGCTCTGAGCTGTCAGCACAGAACCCAGCGGGGGGGCCCAACCACAAACTGTGAGATCATGACCTGAGCTGAAGTCTGATGCTTAACCAACTGAGCCACCCAGGCGCCCCTCTTCACAAATTCTTCCAAAAGAAATAAGAAGAAGTAAAATTTCTCAACTCACTTGGTAAGTAAGATACCAAACAAGACAAAGATATTATTGTAAGAAAAGAAAACCACAGATAAATATCTGTATACTGATCAATATCTATACACTGATGTATAGAGGAAAAAGTCCTCAACAGAGTATTAGCATACCAAATCCAGCAACACAAAAATGACAGTAGACTGTTAAATACAGAGAGCAAACTGAGGGTGGATGGGGGGAGGGGGAAGAGGGAATATGGGTGATGGGCATTGAGGAGGGCACTTGCTGGGCTGAGCACTGGGTGTCGTACAGGAGCCAATTTGGCAGTAAATTATATTCATGACAAAATAAATAAATAAAAAATAAATGGATAAATACAATGTGGAAAAAAAGAAAGTGAAAAGGCAACTGACAGAATGGGAAAACCTATTTGGATATCATGTATCTGATAAAGGACTTGTATCTAGAGAATATAAGACACATTTTGATCAATATGAGTAAGACATATAACCCAATCATAAAAAAAAAAATGGGCAAATGACTTGAATAGACATTTCTCCAAAGAAGATGTGCAAATAGCCATACACAGATAAAAGCAGTGCTCACCTTCACTAGCCATAATGGGCATGCAAATCAAAATGATAATGAGACCCCACTTGACATTTACTAGGATGTCCACACAAATTTAAAAAGACGGTAGGGTAAGTCCTGATGATATGGAGGAACTAGAATGCGTTTACACTACTGATGGGGATTTAAATGGCACAGTCATGTTAAAATACAGTCTTTCTATTCCGTGAACGCTTAAGCACAGAGGTATCGTAGGACCAAACAATTTCACTCTGAGGCATGTATGTACCCCAAAGACATGAAAATATACGGACACAAAAACGTGTGTGTGTATGCTGTACCAGCGCTCTTGGGTCCCTGGAACAAATGCTAGAGACCAACTGATGTAACTAACGGAAACTTTTCTCTTGGGACGGAAGGCGAGAAGGCTGAGATCTAGGTATAAGTCAAATTGTTTCTGAAGCCTCTCCCCTGGGCTCCTAGATGACCATTTTCTTTTGGTGTTTTCCCATGATACCGCTACTATCTCTGCATTGTCCGTGTCTTAATCTTCTCTTCTCACAAGGACACCGGTCATAGTGAATTACATCCCCCCATGAGGACCCCATGTTAACATATTTACCGCTTATAGGCCCCATCTGCAAATACAGTTACATTCTCAGATACCGGGTGCGTGGGCTGCAACACATAAATGGAGGGGGGTGGGGACAGTTCAGTCCATACCAACTATTCATAGTAGCATTATTCATAATAGCCCAAAAGTGAGAATAATCCAAAAGTCCATCAACTAATGAATGGATAAATACAAGCGGTATATCCGTACAATAGGATATTATTTGGCAATAAAATGGAATGAAACTGATGCATGCTACAGCAGGGAAGAATACTGAAAACATTGCGCTTAGTGAAAGAATCGGTCAGAAAGGCCTTTTTATGCCTAATTTCATTTTTGTTAGATGTCCGGAAAGTGGGTTCGGGATTGCCGGTGACTGGGGGTCAGTTTGGAGGAAATGAGGTGTGATGATCGATAATTGCAGGGTTTCTATTCGGGTCGCTGAAAACATTTTAAAATTGATCATGGTAATGTTTGCACAACTCTGTAAATACACTAAAAACCACTGGATTATACACATTAATATAATGTGAATTATATTTGAATAAAGTTGGTGTTTTTTTAATTTTTTAACATAAATTCAATTTAGTTGACATAGAGTGTAGTCTTGGTTTCAGTAGAACCCAGTGATTCCTCTCTTACATAGGACACAAAGTGCTCATCCCTGAAAGTGCCCTCCTTAACGCCCATCACCCATTTAACCCATTCCCCCACCCATCCCGCTCCAGAAACCCTCAGCTTGCTCTCTGTTTTTAAGAGTCTCTTAGGATTTACCTCCTTCTGTGTTATCTTATTTTTCCTTCCTCTCCCGATGTTCATCTGTTGTGTTTCTTAAATTCCACATATGAGTAGAATCATGATATTTGTCTTTCTCTGACTGACTTATTTCATTTAGTTCCATCCACATTGTTGCAAATGGCAAGATTCCTTTCTTTTTCATCACCAAGTAGTACTCCAGCGTGTGTGTGTGTGTGTGTGTGTGTGTGCGCACGCGTGCCACACCTTCTTTATCCATTTGTCAGTCAAATGGACATTTGGACTCTTTGGCTATTGTTGATAGTGCTGCTATAAACATTGGGTGTATGTGCTCCTTTGAATCAGCATTTTTATTAAAACAAAAAGAAAGCTAATAGAACGACCAAGGAAACCTAAGTAAAGGAGAGCGATGGCGGACAGTTAAATAACCCCAAATAGATTTCCAGTCGGGAATAAGAAATACAATGTGATCAAAGCAAAATTTTAAGGTAAAGAATTTTCCAAAACAAATGACAACACCAATAGAAGGACTCTGTAAGGCCAACAAATGCCACAGAGGACGCAATAAAAAGAAAACCGTAGCTAGACCCATCATAATGGAACGGCAGCTACCAAAGACTGGGGGAAAATGCTGACAGAAGTTAGAGGAGGGGGAAAAATGCAGATTATTGTGAAGCCATGGTATTTAACTGTCAAATATTTTGCTTAATATGCAAGCTTTTAATTGTTGAGAAAACCTAGACCAAAAAAGCATGAATAGATTTTCCAATGTCTTACATACATCGAGATTTTCAGGCACGGTTCACAATTATATTATTTTCATCCAATTATCTGTCTACCATAACTCATTGCCTGAAAAGGCATTTTTTGAATACAAAAATAAAATGGAAATTCACAATGTATGGCTGATTTATTCAGTCTTAGTGTTGAGTACCAATTATAAAGGTAGTTATTCTCCTCCTCTTCCATGTGAAATGGGATATTTTCCAAAGTATGGGCCCAGTTTGTGCTTTCCAAGTCCTCTGCTGAAATATGGAATCCCTGGTGGCACCAGGAATTTTCCGGGTGGAACTCTTTGTCTGACTTATCTCTCCTTCCATTTCTTTTAGCTGTAAAAAGAGAGAAGAATTCACCTGTATATCTTTCCCTTAACATAAGATAGAAATGAATTACATGTTGAGGTCGGAATGGTTATGCTTACTGTTTACAAAGCACTCTTATCTATCTACCATAGTCTTTCTGTGGTGAGTGAGGTCCCTTTAAATTAATCTAAAGCGAAACATTCCTGAAATTCATCGTTTATTAATACATCGGTGTCAAATGGAGATCAGCCTCCCGTCTTCTATAACTTCCTGATGGGTTTTGGAACGTGGGATAAAAAGATGTCTAATAGAAATATTTTCTCAGGCTAATAGACATGAATGCTTCTGGCCCAGGGCTTCCCCATTCTAATTTTCATTTCTGTTCTTTCATACTTTTCACAGTAAACCGTAATTAAAAGAACAACAGACAGTTAATAGAGGCTGCTGTTTCTATGAGGATACTAAGCTATGGGCCTTACTTGACAATTACTGGGAAAGGAAGTACAAAAGACTGGTCTAGATAATTTCCCAAGTTGAAAAAAGAAGACAAAAAGAAATAAAAGGAGAATGTACCAATTACCTCCCACCAGAATTCTCTAGAACATGCTAATTTTTTAGCCTAGTGTTTATTCTACTTGGCATGACCTCCACTGTGACAAAACCATCTTCTCTATGCTTTCAAATTATTTGGAACATCAGTGACTAATAATAATAGCAGGCATGGCTATTATAGTTTATATCAGGGCTGACTAGGATTTCAACAAAATTTTCTTTTTCTTAATGATACAGCCTCTCAAATGTCATTTAAAAGAGGACCGGTTTTGATAATATCAAGGATGTGGAACAAATCGCAACTTACTGTATCTCTATCAATAATTGCAAATCACATAAAATTCAGTCACAGTAAATCTTTTTATATTCATATTTTAGCCTCTTACAATTCGATGTGGTGTGCTCGTTAACTATAGCGCAACTTTGAACGCATCTAAAAAGTGCTTTAATGCACTTGATTTAAAATTGTCAAATGAGAAAAATGAACCCCTCAAAACCCCTCTTTTTATGACCCTGGGCATAGTTTTCACTCCCACCAAAGTCGTGTTATATTAATCAATCATCTCCGCTAATATTAGTTATAATACTTTATAAGTTTACGTTTTGCCCATATGATTAGTTGTTTTACTGTATGTCTCCTACGCTTCAAATGTCTGTTTTGTTCACCGGCATGCTCCAAGATGTGCCACAGTGCTTTTCACACAGGCAGTAAACGAACAGTCATTCCTTTTTTTCCCCTCAAATACTTTTGGGCACTTACTATAAGCAAAGCCTTATGGCTGTGCCGTAACTGCGAAGGACATCGAGATGTGGAATGCCATACTCTTGCCTTTAAAGATCATGTAATTTGGAAGGTGAAATCATATAGATTGTCATAAAGCAAAACCAAAATTGAGGTCCCCGGAGAGACAGAGATCAAGACTTTGAACTGAAACAAAGGTCACAGTTACTGGAATATTTTCCTTGAGGGATTTTAAGGACCCTAATTAACTAACTGCTCTTCGTCCTTAGGGGAAGCATGTAGCTTTCCTGGAAAGAAGGCAAAGTAATGAGTCGGTAGACACATCTTCGTATCTGAGCAACCACCTTCGCTCCCACAGGCTTCCTACACATCCAAATTATTATTATTTTTTTAATCTTCTGACAGTCCCTCCCTGCCTTTTTAGGAGAGCTAAAGTTCAAACGTGTTTAGGAGAGAATGCAGAAGTATCACAGAGAAGGCTGTGAGGCAGTTTGAAGATTCTAATCACGTGAAGTCTAGTTTTCGCAATGACACAGGAGTCATGAGGCAGCGTTAACTTCCACTGCCTGGGCTTAACAAATGAAGGCTAGTTAACTACCAGACTAAGTTCTACATTTCAAACCTCCAAACACATGCTTGTCACTATTTCACCCACGCATTGGTTTCTTTGTGGAACATGACATTTACAAAATTAGAATGATTAATACTGAAATACAAAAAAAAAATGTTTAAATATGACTTCTAAAGAACTAGAGTCTGGGAAAGATAGATGCCTAAACAACTAAATACAGTATTATGTCTAATAATATAGGGCTAATTTTCCAAACCTAAGTCCCATACCTGTTTTGTTAGATTTACACCAAAGTATTTTATTATTTGAACCCCAGTAGGTTTTTTTTTAATGTTTATTTACTTTTGAGAGAGAGACACACACACACTGAGCGCGAGCAGGGAGGTGCAGAGAGAGAGGGAGACACAGAATCCGAAGCAGGCTCCAGGCTCTGAGCTGTCAGCCCAGAGCCCGATGCGCGGCTCGAACTCACGGACCGCAAGATCATGACCTGAGCCGAAGTTGTCCGCGTAACCGATTGAACCACCCAGGTGCCCCATTTATTTGAACTATTGTAAATAATATTGCATTTTTAACTTCAGTTTTCACATGTTTACTGTGACTATATAGAAATACAATCAAGTTCTACATGTTCATCTTATATAGTACTCTGTTTCTGTGCTGAACTAAGGTATTAGGCCTAGGAGTTTTTTTGTGGTTTTTATTGTTGTTGTTTTAGACTCTTAAGATGTTCTGTGAAGACTGTTATGTCATCTGCAATTACAGAGTCATTTTTTTCCTTTCTTATACGTGCCCATTTTGTTTCCTTTTCTTGTCTTATTGTTCTATCTACGACCTCTAATATCATGTCAAATACCAGCGGTAAGAGTGGACATCCTTGCTTTGCTTCTCATCGTGAGAGTAAAACATTCAGTCTTCCATTATCAAGTATTATGTTAGCTGTCGGTTATCTGTAGATACTCCTTGTCAAATTGAGGAAGTTCTCTAGTCTAGTGTCCTGAGACCAAGTCCCACTTGGTAATAGTATAATTAATTAATTAATTGTTTACATATTGCTGAACTATATTTGGGAATATTTTCTTAAATTTTTTTTTTCAACGTTTATTTATTTTTGGGACAGAGAGAGACAGAGCATGAACGGGGGAGGGGCAGAGAGAGAGGGAGACACAGAATCGGAAACAGGCTCCAGGCTCCGAGCCATCAGCCCTGAGCCTGACGCGGGGCTCGAACTCACGGACCGCGAGATCGTGACCTGGCTGAAGTCGGACGCTTAACCGACTGCGCCACCCAGGTGCCCCGGGAATATTTTCTTAAGAATTTTTGATTCATGTTCCTGTGGGATATATAGTGTTTGTTTTGCTTTGTTTCTCTTTCTGTACTATCTTTCTCTGGTTTTGGTGTCAAGGTAGTAACAGAAGGTCTCATAAAACGACTTGGGAAAATATCCTTTCCTCCCTTATTTTCTGGAAGAGATGGTATAATAGTGATAATTCCTTTTCGAACACTTGATAGAATTCTACAGTAAAAACATTTAAGCCTGGGGATTTCTTTTTCGTAAGATTTTCCAATTGAAAATTCAATTTCCTTTACCTGTAACTGATATTACACTGTATGTTAACTAACTGGTATTTAAAGAAAAGCTAAAAAAAAAAAAAAGAAGAAAAAAACCTAGAAAATCCAATTTCCTTAACAGTTGCAGAACTATTCAAATGATCTATTTTAACCATGTGGTGGTAGTATGTGATTTTTGATGGTCAGATCCATTTCATCTAAGTTGTCAAATTTATATGTGTAGAGTTGTTTCTCGTAGCACCTTATAATCTCTCTGACTTCTGTAGACTCTTTAAAGATAACTTCAAGTTCATTCCTGATAGCAGTCATTTTGGACTTCTCTCTCTCTTTCATCCTTTTGGCTAGTCTCAATTTTAATTGCTTGTTTGTATGTATGTATTGTATGAGATCTAGTCTTTTGTCAAAAATTTACGTGCACAATACAGCATTAACTATAGGTACAATGTCGTGTAGAAGGTATTTAGACCTTACGCACCTTGCATAATCATTGAACATCAAACTTCCAATTTCCCCTTCCCCCTATTCCCTGGAAACCATCATTCTATTCTCTGTGTCTATGAATTTGACTATTTTTTTGAATTTGACTATTTTAGATCCCTCATAGAAGAGGAATCATGCAGTATTTGTCCTTCAGTGATTGGCTTATTTTATTTAACATCATGTCCTTCAGGTTCATCCAAGTTTTGCATATGGTAGGATTTCTGTTTGTTTTAAGGCTGAGTAATATTCTTTTGTATATATATATATATATATATATATATATATTACATTTTCTTTATCCATTCAACCACTGATGGACACTTTATTTCCTTCAATATATCAGTTATTGTGGATAATACCTCAATGAGCATGGCATTCAGATATCTCTTCAAGATCCTGAGTTCAATTGTTTTGGATAAACACCCCAAAGTGTGATTACTAGATCATATGCAAGTTCTATTTTTAATTTTTGAAGAACCTCTATTCCGTTTTCCATAGCAGCTATACCTTTTTACATTCCCACTAATAGTATACAAGGGTTCCAATTTCTCCAGTTCTCTCCAACACTTGTTTTGTTCTGTTTTTTTAATAGTAGCCATTGTAACAGGCAAGAAGCAATATCTAATTATGGTTTTGATTTGCATGTCCCTGATGATGAGTGATGTTGACCACCTTACATATGCTTGGTGGCCATTTTTATGTCTTCTTTTGAGAAGTATTTTTATTCAAATCCTTTGTCAATTTTAAAATTGGATTACTTGTTTTACTGCTATTGAGCTCTAGAAGTTCCTTATATATTTTGGATATTAACACCTTATCAGGTATATGGTTTGCAAACATATTCTCCCATTCCATAAGATACCTTCTTATGCAGTTGATTGTTCCCTCTGCTATACAGATGCTTTTTTAGTTTGATGTAGTCCCGTTTGTCTATTTTGGTCTTTGTTGTTTGTACTTTTGGTGTCACATTCAAGAAACAATTGCCAAGACCAGTGTCATGAAGTTTTCTACCTATGTTTTCTTCAAGGAGTTTTATACTTTCAAGTTCCATGTTTAACTCTTTAATTCATTTTGACTGTGCGTGTGTGTGTGTGTGTGTGTGTGTGTGTTATGAGATAAGGATCCAATTTAATTCTTTTGCATTTGGATATCCATTTTTCTCAACACCATTTGTTAAAGAGACTATCCTTTCCCCATTGTGTATTCAGTTAAACTTACATACATATCCTGTCCCCCATTGTGTATTCTGGGTACTTCTGTTAAAGATCATGTGAACATACTTACACAGATTTATTTCTGAGCTAGATCCTTTCTCATCCAACTGTTTGTCTTTATACCAGAAACCACTACACGTGTATATAGAATTGAACAACTAACTAAATGCATGGCGGATAATGGTAGCCAGCTTTTTAATCATTGGAGTGACAATTCATATGTAAGCAAGGACAGGAACTAAGAATGAGTCATATGTTAATGGCTTAGAGTTAGAGACATAAGTAAGAACTTTTGTTTAATATAGAGATAATTATACATATAAATAATTGTAAATATTTGTATATACACAGGTTAGTATAAACATATGCATTTCTCTTCTCTGCTTGCTAAGAAAGCCTAAAAGGAATGAGCTGAGAAGCCAACCAAAGAGCTTCTGATGGCCCAAACTTGAACAATCTGAGCAAGAAAATAAATAAAGTAGTATTGGATCACAATACAAAGTAAAAAAAATCAATATTCATATTAATATAAATCAATGGCTTAATAGAGAAATTAATAAAAGAGACACATCTCACTTGCAGAAGAATTCAAAATAATTTATTCAGGTACTCTGGCAGGCAACCATAGGTCTCCACTTCTTATGTGTCAGCCCTGCAGATAGCTTTTCTTCCAAAGTCTAGAGTATGGAAAGGGGAGCAGGAGTAACCTCATGGTGGAGATACCAAACATGATAGCCAATTAATCAAAGTCAAAACCAACAGCAATAAATCACGTAGAGGGTAGGTTTTCTTGCGACAATGTGATAAAAACGGCACTTTCCCTCTGTGGTCTTCTTCTCAGAAGGTCAGAGTGCTAGTCTATGCCTGAGAAAAACATGAGGCAGATTCCAGTAGAGGGGAATCTTACAAAACCCTTGACCAGAATTCCTCGGAAAGGTCAAGGTTATCAAAAATGAGTCTGAAAAAGTGTCATGGGGAAGAGGTATTTAAAGAGATACCAAGACGTAGATGCAATATCGTATCCTAGAAAAGACACAGGAAAAGAAAAAAGACATAAGGCAAACAATATGAACATCGGATTGAAGTATGGATTTTAGTTAATAATAATGTAATAGTAATGGTTCATTTATTGGGGCAAATGTACCAAAATAGTATGATGATGATGATGATAATAATAATAATGGAAAAACTGGAAATGGGGTATATTGGAGCTCCCTGTACTGTATTCTTAATTTTTCTATAAATCAAAAACTGCTCTACAACATAAAGTCTTCTAAAAAAAACTCCTTGTCAGAGAATTCTAGTATTCATGTCACTTTTCTTTCGGTGTTCGGTAACTGTCTTGCCTCAACCAAATTAGTTTCACTGTTCTTCATACGGCAGGTAACTGTTTTTTGAATTTGAACCTGGAATTTGGGGTATGAACTGAACCTCATTTAAATCTTTTGTGCAAGTGGGACTCCTTTGATACTGCTCCGTTAGGGAAGGAGTAATGCTATCTTATTACTGCCAGCTGGGGGTGAAAGTCTAGGTTTCCCAGTCTCTGTCAGTGTGCAGGGAGCAGGCCTTCTTATTACTGCTGAGTAGGACTGGGAGTTCTGGGTTCCCACGTGGGAGCAGGGGGTTGGTTTCAACACGTTGTGAGGGGCCTCGTTGCTGCAGAGTGGCTGAAAGACTCCCAACTCTCCACTAGGAGCTCTCTGACACTGACCCATTGGGAAGAAGGAAGACGCAACTCAATATTCATTACCACCCGCTGGGGATGGAAGTCTCCACTGTCATGGGCACATGAGGAACAGAGAAATGGAAAGGGTGGAATTGCAAAGGGGCTCATTATGACCCAGCAAGGATGACAGTCCCAGCTCCCCATTTTTTCCTACTCTTTCACCCCCCTGCCAAGAAGGGGGTGGAAATTAGGCGTTGTTATAGCCTAATGATGGTGGATTTCCAGGCTCCCTACAAGGAATTTTCAGGATGCCTTTTTTTTTTTTTTTTTTTTGAGACACTTTCAAACTAGAACACGGAAGACAACATTTTTGTATCAGAAATCTGGTGAACATAACCGTGTATTTGGTTTGGATTTGAAGTCTCTTAAGTTTTGTGGATAGGAAAAATAAAGCAGCCCTTCCTTGTAAAAGGAAATGAAAGAAGACTACAAGCGATTAAGAGTAGCTACAACATGGGGAGGGTTTGGCTTTCCAGTGTCTGGTTGGACACTTGTTTGGGCAAAGGACACATAAATCTTCTGGGCCTTTCTGAGGATGTAAGAAGAGAATCTGAGTGAGCTGGCACATGGACTGTGGGCACCTGGGAGGAATATGTGAGTTTCCCAGGAGTCAAATGATAGCTGAGCTTGAGCTATCTGGTCCCATTTAGATCTCCAAACTCAGGAGCAGGGAGAGGTAAAACGGGGAGACTTCACATTGTGATAAGCTAATCATACCTCACATGAAATGTGTGAGAAAAGCAAGACTCACAGGTCTGCCGTTTAGAAGACAACGAGGGTCAGTCCGTGTTGGCAAAAACAACGGGAGTGGTCTATACCGAGACCATTAAGACCTTTTCTGGTTAATAAAGGAGAAATTTCACTTGTGCCTCCCCTCTTCTCCTCAGCTCTCTGGATGAGCTGGACTAGAAGAGGTGTGTGGGTCTCAGTGCCAGAAATCTTATTCTGTCTCTCAATCTTACTCTCTCCCAGCTCAAGGCTGCACTGGCCACCAGTGATGTCGGGAGGAGAAAGGGAGATTAGGCAGAGTATGGTGAGGAAATGAATTGTAAATTGAGTTTGACTTTGAAGCTTTAAAATGGACCAAATTTTAATAACTGCCAGTGAATGCATTTGGTCTTTAAAGCTTTAACATGGTCCAAATTCTAATATCTGTGAGGGAATGGAAAGCTGTGAAATTCACATATCATTAATGGATAGCAAAGTGAAATTCGACAAAGCCATGATGGAAAAAATAAAGCCATTTCACCTTTAAACCCACCACACTGAGCCTTCTTGACAAACTGGTTACTGAATAAATGATATTTAAGACATGGACTATTTTTCTTATTCATCACTAGGTTTGTGACTGCCTGGCTGTGTTGGCTGTGATAAAAGGGATGCATGAATATACCTAATGCCATTTATTAATATCGAAAAAGGTATTTTTCATGTTCAGCGAGGGCCATTGAACATAATGCTTCCACTTTCTATCCATCTTCCTGTTTACAAAGCAGACTAGAATACAATTCAGAGCTTTTACTGCTGTTCTCCTTGACATTTCACTTACCTGTTTTTCTCCCCCATTAGCCTGCCTTTGAGAGAGTGTGGGCACTGGGTAGTAGATCAACTTAATAGCTGGGACATCTGGTGCAGCCTGACAGACAGATTGCCTGCCTACTTAGACCCTCTGCATGAGTATAAAGAATCATAAGAACTTGGCCTTTCCAAAGTTGAGCTGACCTGATAAAAATCCTCCCACAGAAGGCAATGTCACCTCCTTCCCAGGAATTAAAAAAAAAAAAAAAGAATGCAATCTTAGAGAGGAAACATGAAAAAATTAGAATTGCCATGACTTGATTGCCATTTCATTTTGGAAAAAAATAAAACGCTTTTAATGTGAAGTTTTATGTCTTGAAATAATTTCAAACTTAAAAATGGTGCAAAAAGAAAGACAGTAAAAAGAACACCTGTTTTCGTTTTACTTCTATTTGCTTATCGTTAATATTTTACCGCTTATGCTATGTGTGTATATCTACATTATTTTTTCTGAACCATTGGAAAGTAAGCTGTATACATCTCCCCTATATCCCTAATATTCAGTGAGTATTTCCTAAGAATGGGAATAGTCTCCTACATATCGCCAGTAGAGTTGACACATTTATAAATTTATACTGATACAATAATTTTGTCTCATCTGAGATCCACATACAAATTTTGTCAGTTGGGCTTAATCATGTCGTTTATGTCATTTTCAAAAGAACACAGTCATTTGAAACTTAAGCTTAGTGAGGAGTATACCATCTGAACAAACATATATGAGAAATTGTGGGGAATTGTCTTGTTAACGTTCCAGTGCACCAAAAGAAATTGAGAGTTACAAAGATGCCATGTTACCAGTCACTTATGCCTCGTCATGAAACTATATAGTCATGTAAGAAGACAAAAAAAATAGCAGAGAAGCATAAATAGGACCTTAGGAACCTTCTTGGTCCAATCTGTCTTCTAGAAGATTGCTATGTTAATAGGGCAACTGTGCAAGTTTCTGCTTTGTAGCTGTCTAGTCAAAAGGTCCAATTGGAATTTAAATCACAGCTCACTCTCAACAAGAAGCTGTATTTCTGGTCTGGTCTGTGAATCCAAGAGTCCAGAGGCTCAGCTTAGCTTGGTCTTTTGATCAGTTCCTCTACTAATGTCCCTCTCAGCATTTTCAAAAGAACATGTACCTCAGGGGCATACTTGTGCCATATGCTAGATTGTGCTATCCATGGGCACAGGGTGTGAGCCACATCTCAAGTGTGCAGAGGTGAAATGCAAAAAAAAAACCAAACCCAAAACGCAGCTAGATATTCTCGTATGTGTCCGTTGCTCTTTGCAATGTGACTTACAGCTCCTCTCAAGAACCAGAGACTTTTTCGTTCCTTCTCTCTAGCTGGCCACGTGACTTACTTTGGGCTATGAGATGTTAGTAAATGTGACTCAAAGCCCTGGAAAGCACTATTTCCAAATAAGGTTACATTCGGAGGTTCCAGGTGCACATAAATTGTGAGGAAGGATTACTCAACACAGTACACACCTTGGGATGAAGCTTGGGATGGCCTGCTGGAAGCCCGGAGACCATGGGAGACCCCTAGAGACCAAGAAGACTTCCAGCCACCAGACCTGCAAAGGAAGCCATCTCGATGAATTACCCAACCACCCGCGGGCCCACCAGATGACCGCAGACGTACGAGAAGAAACATCCAGACGACTCATGTAAGTGAACTAAAGACAATGGTTGTTGCTTGAAGCCACTGTTTTGCGATGTTTGCTCATAGCAGAAGCTAATGCTGCTTTCCATTGCTATTATCTTGGGAGCAAGGTCGGTACCAAATCAACCTAAACCGAAAGATGGAACATAATTCCAGTCTGTTTCCCTTTGCAAGTGCGTGGACGTCCTCCTTGTAGAGCTCAGAGAGAAACGAACGTAGTAAAGGCCGGTGCTGAAGATACGGAAGTATTGTTATTTAACTCTTCGGGAGAATCACGCATAAGAGCGAAATCAACATAAAGGAAATACAATACCTGAGATCATTAGGTATCTTTGAACACGAACCTAGTCTGACATATGAAATATCTAATCCTTTGAATTTAGTTCCACAACAGCTGGCTACGTGATGTCCCTGGACAAAGAACTGTTATGTATGTGGTCTCTGCCCCCCAAACTCCTCAAAATCAGAATCATTACGGCCTAGATGTCTGCCTAAAGGTTACAACTTATATCTACTCGGTTTCTAACTCTACCTCTGGACTCCTGAATACTGAGAAGGAGAATGCATGAGACTATGGATATATGACAAGTTGCAATGGGTCATTCCTTTCATGGGATAAGATTAGTGGAGTTTTCCTAAAATATTCCCCAGAAGAGACTCTTTGAATTCTTTTAATTTTTTCAAAAGGATATGACTGCACTAGATCAAAAAAAAAAAAAAAAAACCAAACATGATCACTTTTATTTTGAACAATTTATTTTTATTCTCTTTAAAGCGTTTAGGGGAATGTTTAAAAGGTGATAAACATGCAGGGGACCAAAGAGAAGCTCAACAATAAATGTCACTGTTCGAAATGTAATTTATGGCCAGTAGTAGGAACGAGGCAGTATTCCCTACATGTCTCTTTTTCCGTTTTCTACTCCCTGGAGTGTTTCCTGAGTGCTATCATTATCCATCTTGCCGCATTTCAGCTTACATCTTCAAAATAGAAACAGATTTTTAAAGACATGCTACCTTTCCAAAAATAAGTTCTAGGTTTAATGAAGTATGCTTTTGACATAGTGTATTATCTTTAAGAAATTGGAGAAGGTCCTGGAAAAGAATGAAAAATGAAGAAATACATATATTTTTTATTCTTCTGGGTAATTATAGCCCAGAAGGCACAGAAAAAGGAATAATGAAAGAGAGAGAAAGAACAAAAAAAAAAAAAAAGAAAGAAAGAAAGAAACCTACACGGTGGAGTAAAACCATTAGGAGGGTACCCATCTGTCTGCATGGCTTAGAAGCATCCCTGACAGGTGGCAGAAACATGGAATGATGACCTCTGGAGGGCCCCTTCCAGAACTGTGAATAAATGAAACTGAGTAAAAGCAAAGTTAATAGAGTAATTAATTCCTCCTCTGATTGTACCTCCTTAGTTTCTCTCCCTAGATAGTTGAAATAATTATATTAAAAGGGAGAGCAAGGAGGTTTTAGAACAATTATCTCTGTATTTTGATTGGCTGTTCTTTAATACAAGGAGGAAAAAGACCCTTGTTCTTGAAAGAATGTGATTATGAGAGATGTTATTAGAGTAATTAATTCATTGCTGTGATTGTTTCTTGTTCGTTAGCACAAATGTGGGAAGAAAGAAGTTCAAAAACCGACTTCATTGATTTTTTTTTCCTTTTCTGAAATGCACTTTACGAAGAAACCGTTGAAAGCT
Organism: Lynx rufus; assembly: GCF_022079265.1. NCBI lineage: Eukaryota > Metazoa > Chordata > Mammalia > Carnivora > Felidae > Lynx > Lynx rufus. Next base: position 3,703,030 of record NW_025814867.1, on the reverse strand, counting down.
AACTGCAAGAGGGAAACGTCCATGAATTTCTTCAGCTTCACTTACGTTATAAAATGGAAAGGAAAAGACCATTCTTACAGTATATTCCACATCTCCAGGTGAATGTTCGTATTTGACATTTTACAAAGTGCTTAAATTAAGACGAATACGATGTTCACTTCCAATTGGCGTCTAATCTTTCCATGCATAATGCGGGAAACACAGGCTCTCACTTTGGGAATATAGGCCTGGCTAAAAGCAAAAGTGATTTAAGCTGTCATTAAATTCAGCACAGAAAATGAGACCCTCATCCTAGGTCCAGGGATTCCATGGAGTCCTCAACCAAGGGAAGCTCTCTAAAACGCATGACACTTTATAAATGCAGTGCTAGCAATGGAAAGAGATGGGGGTTTGAGCCTAATAATATAGTAATAGAATGATGATCTTAGTGGAAGCTGAACTCACTCGGGGAAAAAAGAGTTCTTCCTCTTCCGGCAAAGGTGGGATAAGAGCTCCTCTAAGGCTCTCCTTCTGCGTAAAGGTGGGAGTTATGGCACCGTTGCTAGATCCATCCGAAACCACTCAGAGGACAGTTTGTCTCTCACGGAATATGAAGTCTCTGAATCATGCTGAGGCTAAAGATACTTGATTCCAGCCCAGCAGATGTAATTATAATTCTGAACGACCCAGTTGCCACTGTTCAGATGCTTGCTGCCTATTATAAATGACTCACTTTTCAAAATTGGAGTTGGTATATCTAAGCAAGAGCTGTACAATTTGTTTTTAAAGTTATGGAGCCTTTTGAACGGTAGCATACATTAGAGGCTGTGTTCGGATAGCAACTTGTCTAGACCCAAGGGGTGCACAGAGACCCAGGACCAAGCATGCGGAATCCAGAGCAGAAGTACCCCGCTACCCAGGAAAAAATCAGCTTCTTGGCTTCAGCTTTCTTTCTCATCTCAGATGCAGGGATTGGAATTGCCTGGCCCATGGTCTTGTGAGAATTGGATAAGGTAGAAAATTGGAAAACGTTTTGTAACCAGGCTAAGAGGTGATGCAGTTGGTGAAGATCCTTTTTCTACCTTTCTGGGCAGATTCCTTGGCCGGCCGTCTTGTAACAATAGGCCAGGCCTTGGGCCATTTCCTAAACATCAGCTGAAAAACACCAAGTAGGGAAAACAAAACAAGACACAAAAGACCTTGACCTTGAGCAAAATTCAGGGGTCGGTTGATAGGATAAGATGTTAACCTTAAGAAGAGGTGACTTCAAGGAGAAAATAAGTAATGGAAGTTGTAACAACTAAATTACCACGTATCTTTTGTTTGCCTCTCCAGACTTCCCCTCGCCATACTCCACCCTGCTTTTTGTCTTGGAGGTTGAATTGTGACCTCAGCAGCAGCACTGGGATTCTTTGCCTTCTGGTCCCCAGGTCTGTTTAGCCAACGGGAAACTCTGATGGATGCGAGGAAGAGAAGAGAGTAGGTACATACAAGCTCCGCTAGCTTCCTCCTGGAGACACAGGGGTGTCCGATGACCAAAAGCCACTCCTCCTCCCAAGGTAGACCCCTCTGCATAGCTCTCTGGTTCTAGATTCCAATAACCCCTCCCTTCACGCAGGCCTAGCGTGGTAAGAATAACAAGTTTTCCCAACATCAGGGCAAGCTCCTTTTTTGTTTTACCTTTTACAATTCGTTTACAAGCCAACCTTTCTCAAATTACTCTAATTTGAGGATAGCTTTTGTTTTCTCTTTGGATTCTGACTGAGAAAGGAAAGGAATCTACAGAAAAGCCCCATTCTCTGCTGTTGGATAAATCACTCAGGGCTTCCCACGGATAATCACCGAGCACACTTTTTTATATACTTCTGACATGCTGCCGTCTTTGTCTCATGTAAGAAAGACCTACGGTTTCCATGGCTCATCCTGTAATGAAAAATAAACGGGTTCCTCTCATTAGCGCTTGGATGTGTTCTATGAAAATAAAAATGGCTGGACGTTATTTAGGCTTTCAGATATTCTTTTTCCATCACCTCCAGCACACCGCGGCCCCTTTGTAAAACTGTTCTCTCCTTTCCTGTGAGGCTTCCAAAAACCTCTGCAGTAAAGTCATCTGTTATTATCGAAAGCTTGATGCATAGGGAAAAGAACGACAACAGCACAGGAAATCTGTATCCTGACTATGGCTGAACAATAGAACAGACGGTGTTTTTCTGAACTCTGAACAATGGGCATATAAAGGATAATTTCAGCTGCAGAGCTAAGCAGTTTGGATTGACAACAACATAAATCAGCTTTGACAATGTATCCCCCTCAGCCAAGCTCACTCATTCATCCAAATTAGAAAACAGGAGCTTAGAAGGCTGGTACCAGCTATTGAAGGAGAGAAAACATGTTTGGGGAAATTACTTGTAGGTAACATGCTAGACAGGCTATAAAATGATGTAGGACTTAGCTGAGCAATTAGCACAGTCTCCTGTATTCTTTAGGTCTATGACTCAATTGCTTCTCTCTCTCTTTTTTTGTTCCCCCCCCCCAAATTGTAGCATGCATCACTATTTCATTTTATTTTATTTTATTTTATTTTATTTTAGTAAGCTTTATACCCAATGTAGCCTTGAATTCATGGCACCGAAGTCAAGTGTCACATGCTCTATCCACTGGGTCAGTCAGGTGCCCCCCTGTTTTCTTAATATTTATACGTTCTGGGATGAAGCTAAGAAAGAAACCAAAGAAACAAAAGGTTTGGGTCATTAGGGATGATAGTGGAGTTGAGAAGGTTGATCTATTTGACAGTAGGGAAAGAAGGAGGGCACAGATAAACAATTTGGCACAGCGTCTGGGGACGGGTATCTGATAGCAAGTGTTGCAGCAGGAACAGCAGTCACGGGTCTATCTCACCTACCTAGTGTTCTTCCCAGTAGAACAGGAAGAATGTAAAGCCAACTTTCCCTCCTGTAAGTGGGAATGGAAGAGGAAATACATCCAACTTTCTACATTCTTAGTATCTTATAAATAGTCATCACTCTGCCACGGTAGAATTGCATAGATAATCTATAAAGAATGGAATCTTGTGGCAAAGTTTCTCAGCTCTCATCCATGGGATATGTGGGCACTTAAGTAATCCTCATCGTGTTCATGAGCAACTTCTTTCAACCCTTTACAGTGATGTTCCTCGGATCCTGCCTAGAAATCACTGCCATTTTCTTACTAATTGCCCCAATTTTAATTATATTCTTTCTACCAGTTCTGGAATTGTGTTTCTAAACCCCAAGCCAGGCTGTGCTACTCCTTTAGCCTCTGACTGCCCAGGTTGTTAGTCTAGTTGTTTGTTGTAGGATTCAAGGTGCTTCGTGATCCGATTCCATCTCATATTTTATTTTTACTTATTTAAAAAACATTTTTTAACGTTTATTTACTTTTGAGACAGAGAGAGAGCATGAACGGGGGAGGGTCAGAGAGAGAGGGAGACACAGAATCTGAAACAGGCTCCAGGCTCTGAGCGGTCAGCACAGAGCCCGATGCGGGGCTCGAACCCACGAACTGTGAGATCATGACCTGAGCTGAAGTTGGACGCTTAGCTGACTGAGCCACCCAGGTGCCCCATCATATTTTAGATGTCACAATACCTAGCTGCCAATAACATGACCTTAGATAAATCCCTCTCCTTCCTGGAATCAGCTTACTGATCTGTCAAAAAGAAGAAGAGAGGGAGGGAGGGAGGAAGGAAAGAAGAAAGGAAGGAAAGAAGGAAGGAAAAAGGAAGGAAAGAAAGAAGGAAAGATGGAAGAAAGGAAAGAAGAAAGGAAGGAAGGAAGGAAGAAGGAAGGAAGGAAGAAGGAAGGAAAGATGGAACAAAGGAAGGAAGGAAGGAAGGAAAAAGGAGGGAGGGAGCGAAGGGAGAAGGGGAGGTTAATACCGAGTTATCTCTAAGTCTTCTTGCAGCCAATAGTATGGATCTGACACTGTCCCTCTCTGCTTTAACCTTTTCATTTATAACTCCATGTGTTTCTGTCATTCTTCTCTCAACTTGGGATGCACCACCCACCTTCTGCACCCATTAAGCCCTTCACATATTTTGAAGCTTAGCTCAAAGGCCGTTTTTCCATTAATGTCTTAATTCCCTAGATAAACAACATTTTCCTGCATCCGCATTAATAACTCTTTGGTAGCGTTTTTTTCTATTATCTATACCATAGCTAATGATCTCCCGGCCAGCCTTCTCTGGAAGTCCATGTATGCATTATTTTGTTTAGAATATTTCCTTATGAATAGTTGAACAATGGATGAAATGCTGTTGCCACTGGAAAACAGGGTGAGTACTTGATAATGACGTTTTTGGGAGTGCCACTTACAGTACAGGGGTGAAGCAATACAGTGCTCTTTCTTGCTGCCAGATGAACCAATTGAAAACCGTGAGTTACATTAAAATTCAGAACCCCAGAATATTTCTTCGGGTGAGGAATTTGGAGCTAATCCGCCATAGCGTCTCGATTCAACTGACGTGGAAATGGTGACCAAGAGAAATCAGATCACCTTCCTGTGGTGGCAGGATGGGACCTGGTATTCGGTTTTGACCCCTTCGAAGGCTATACTCTTCATTCCCTTATATCCCAACATCAGCTTCCATGTTGCCAGGAAACCTCTTCCTTAGTCCATCTTGGGAAGGATGGAGGGGTCTCAACCCTTGGGCTGCCTTCTACCTGCAGGCTTCTCATAATCATTCCTTCCTGCAAGACGCCCCAAACATCACCTACCAGGCACTTCCTGGAGTTACTCGCATGGTTCCTTTGAGACACCACTGCTAACTCATGCCAAGCATCAGCAGGTAGCTGGGGACAAGACTCTCGGGGAACCAGGACTCCTTTCACTGTTTCCGGAGTTCTGTCCCTCACACCACGTGGTGAAGCTCTGCGAGTGCTTGCTTAATCCTAAGACAGAGTAAAGGATACTAAGAGGATTAAGAACAAAACAAAACAAAACAACAACAACAAAACATTACCTACTCTGCTTCTCCTCATGATGCAAGAGGGGGAAAAATGCTCCAAAATCCAAGACCATCCCAAATGGTTTCCTTTGTAGATACATTTCGGTCTTTAATCTGGATATCCTGCCATACTTTTTAGTGTGCACCTACTGTGTGGGAATAGTCCCATAGTTTTTAGGGGAACACCACCCCTCACCTGGACAGGATGGTCCCTAGATCTCCCTTGCAACTCGATCCACAGGTGGAGCTCTATTCATCACCGTATTTGCCAAAGTCTGAATTATTCCACTTGGACAGTATCACCATTACACCGTCATCAGCCTGTGGGAGGGCCGATATCTTTCTGGAGAAGCTGGTTTTGAAATGCCTACAGGCGTCTGTCAAAGACTGCTAGGTGTCCACGATCTCACAGTTTGTGGGTTCGAGCCCCGCGTCGGGCTCTGTGCGGACAGCTCAGAGCCTGGATCCTGCTTCGGATTCTGTGTCTCCCTCTCTCTCTCTCTCTCTCTGCCCCTCCTAGCTTGTGCTCTGTGTGTCTCTCTCTCTCAAAAATAAATAAGCATTAAAAAGAGAAAAACCTGTAGGTGTCCACTAATAACCACTTTCCATTGCCCTCTTGCTAACAGAATTCCAACATTATTTGGTAAGGCAATATGCTTGTCTTAAAAAAAAAAAGGCAACAAATAACAACATGTATAGGCACTGTCATGTGACATAAGCAGAAGTTGACTGGCCGGGGCACACAAGAAGGCTGTTTTTGCATGTATAAATAGTGGTAAGTTCAGGTCCCATGCCTGCGTTCCCCCATCACCACTTCCTCCAGCCTAGAAAGCAGACACAGTGCCAGGAGGTCCCATGGCCATCCTGTGGCAAAATGGCAGAGCCGAAGGATAAAGGGAGTATTGTTGACCACTGCACGGATCCTAGACCTCCTACCTTTGGATGCTTTGTAATCTGAGAAAAAGAATCAAAGAAATCTGTACATCGTTGAATCACATGTGTCGGCTTCTTTTACGTGAGGCTGAATCCTAAAGGTACAACATTTAACGAGAGCTTAATCCCTCATATTGTATAAAATGCTCTTCTATCAAGTGTCTTTTAAGAGCTATTAAGGGGGTACCTGGGTGGCTGGGTCAGTTAAACGTCCGACTCTTGATTTTGGCTTAGGTCATGATCTCACGGTCCGGGTTCATGAGATTGAGCCCCATGTAGGGCTCTGTGCTGATGGTGTGGAGATGGGGATTCTCTCTCTCCCTCTCTCTCTGCCCTCCACCCCTGCTCGTTCTCTCTCTCATAAAATACACAAGTTTATTTTCAGTAAAAATATGAGGTAATCCTATGCAGATTGGTTTTTTTTTCCCCCCTCATCCAGCAAGTCAGACAGTACTGGCTAAGAAGAACGAGAAGGCATCCTTGGTTTCTTGCAGAAAAGAGACTTCCTAGATAAATACTTACAGTTCAGGGTCACATAATGTGGTTTGATAATACATTTAGAAATGGAGGAGAGTAATGAGTGACCGTAGGAATAGAAAAGTATAATAGCAGATACTGATTTCTCAGCACCAGTAGGACAGGGATAAGTAGAGCATGGGTCACCAGAAGAGTAGACTTTGGACAATAAAGGAATCTATACTCAGAACCAATTAAATGCTTTCATTAGTTGAAAATTCATAACAGATCTCATAGCATGTTTTAATTATGTGCAATTATGCTTGAGTAAACTGTCTAGTAAATTTTACATAGTTTTCATTGCAAAGTGTTATCTAGTAATATTTACCTCATCTTTGTGTTATTTTATTAAATCTCCCAGACATTACATCCCTCCAGATAATGAGGTAATGATACACGGGTTGAGAAAACCTATTTAAAAATTTACATCAATATTCAGGCATCCACTGAGAAAAAGTTATGAAAGCAAAGTCTTTTCCTTTAATCAGCTTATTATAGACTGGGTAAGGCATATGTTATTTTTATGTAATAGCATATAAAGTATACAGCAGAGATAGAAATGTGTTCTTGTGTCATTTACAATCTCTAGGTAAATATAAAATAAAGCTCAGCCTTCTTCCAATTTCTAGCACAAAATATTCTCATGAATCCAAACCATTCTTCCTAATCATTTCCTCCCCATAGCCTCTTTCAAACACTTGACCAGTCCTGATTCCCAAAGCTTGTGCCGATGCCTCCCTCCAGAGTAGGTGCTGGGACACAGGATGCCACTTGTCACCTGTAAGCTCCAAATAGTTGGGCTAGGAACAAGTATTTGAAATAAGACAGCATCACATTCTCTCTCGAGTCAGTCTCAGTTGATAGAGTGAGCAGACACAGGGGTATCTGCTACCAGTCTGTGCCCACGGCTCCTGGAAAGGAGTTTGCAGGTTTTTCTTTCTTTTTTTTTTTAAATTTTTAAACGTTGATTTATTTTTGAGAGAAGAGGAGAGACAGAGCGTGAGCTGGGGAGGGGCAGAGAGAGGGGGAAACACAAAGCAAGCTCCAGGCTCTGAGCTGTCGGTGCAGAGCCCGACGCGGGGCTCGAACTCACAAACCGTGAGATCATGACCTGAGCCAGAGTCGGAGGCTCAACCGACTGAGCCACCCAGGGGCCCCCGAGTTTGCAGGTTTTACCCTGCGATGACCTTGCCTGGAATCCAGCCTTTGCTTCACTTGCCGAGTGTGTTTGCCAGAGAAAAAAGGATACCTTTTCCTACTTACCTCTGTATGAGCTCATGGTGTCCGGGCTGGGATAGACACGTGTGGCAGTGATGCAAAGGGAAGCAGAGAAAGTCACAGAAGGCTGTGGACGAGGCAGGCATGGAGACCACACCAGAGAGAAAAGACCAAGAAATGAAGAGACGGGGAAAGCAAGATGCGAATCTGAAGGCAACAGAGCCCCAGGATGGAGGTCACAATGTAGGTAGCTGATAGCTCTCTACTTCCTTATTCCAGTTTCAGGCAAAGGTCCATTGCTCTTGAGGCCCTTGGATTCCGTGCGTGGTAGTTTGTAAACACAGCTACACATCCCCTCCTCCCACCCTGCTTTTGGGACCTCCTCTGGCCTATAGAATGTGAAGGAAAAGCTTCATGTACTTCTGCACCCCTTTTTTGAGCCACCACCCGAATAAGCCTGGGTTACTTATGCATGACAGGAGGCATATGGTGAGATTACCCCCGACACCGCAACCAGTAGCCATTAAGCCCACAAGCAGAGCCACCTAACTGACAGGCCGCTGACCACAGATGAGTGACAGGAGAGCAAAGGGCAGAAGAACCACACAGCTGAGCCCAGGGTAAGTTTGGGACCAACAGAAGAATGACCTAAATCAGAGGTGGGCAGTTTTTCCAGAAAGGGCCGGATGACAACTACTTTAGGTTTGGTGAGCCACAGGGCTAGTCTATCTCACATTCTTCTTTGTATTTTTTTACCATCCCTACCTCTTGAGGTATATACTAAGACTGGCTGCTGGTCTGATATAGGCCATAACTGGTGACCCCTGGTCTCTATAAATATTTCTTGTTCTAAGGCTGCTATAGACTGAACGCATCCTCCCGAGACTCACGTGTTGAAACCTCATTTCCCGTGTGATGGTATTTGGAGATGGGGCTTTGGGATGTGATGAGGTTAGGAGGCTGGAGCCCTCTTGAATGGGATTAGTGCCCTTATAAGAGACCCCAGAAAGCGTGGGGCCCCTTCCTCCATATGAGGACTCAGGAAGAAAACTGCCATCTACGAAGCAGGAAGTGGGCTCTCCCCAGACACTGAATCTGCCCACACCTTGATTTTTGGACTCCTCAGCCTCCAGAACTGTGAGAATTACGTGTTTCTTATTTAGGCTACCCAGAATAAAATGTGGTTTTTTTGGTCTGTTTGTTTCTTACGGCAGCCTAAACAGAGCAGGACAAAGGCACTGTGGTTTGGAATTGTCTGCTTTTCAGTAGAAGCCAGCGGAAACACTGTGAGATACTTCCATCTCTTGAAATAAATAGGTTTTTCCTCAAAACGGCGTTCTTGCAATCCAAATTACTTTGACTTGGATGGCAACTTTCAACCAACACAGTCCACGAAGGAAGAAATCAGTATCGCACTGAAATAACCTGAACCGGCAGGCTTGGGATCCCTCAAGAATTTGTGGCCTTTGCTTGGAATGAGTTCACTTACCCCATAGAAAAAGGCCCTTTCTTTGAGCCTTGAAAATCTGACACACTCAGAAAGCAAACCGTTCTTTGCGTTATTTCTTGGCACTTAATGTAGCTTACTTTTGTTCTAAATGTGATTCTTTACAACATATGCTCTGATGGAAGAAATTAGCAAAGGATTATTGCTTTCCCTAAATCAATTAGGCTGAAAAGAATGAGTTGTTTTTTCTTTTGCTGCCATCCCCGCTTTATTTCTAAGACAATATGTGCAGAGAGTGGATTCTATTAATGGAACGATTACTGCAAAATTTGCCATCTTGGGTTCTACTCACACCTTGTTTCAATCTTATTAGAATTGAACTCTAAATCTATATTCTGATGTAAATAAAATCAGGGAAACTTAGTAAACACAAGAAAGCCTTGTGTAGTGAGGTAAAGGGGCGTGTGTTGGAAGGAGACAGTCTTTTTTTTCCCTCTTTTCTTCTCTTTTCTTTACTTTTCTTTCTTACCTTTCCTTACCTTTCCTCTCCTCTCCTCTCCTCTCCTCTTTTCTTTTCTTTCCTTTGCTTGTTTCTTTCCTAACACAAGAGACAGCTTTAAAAGAAAAGCAACTAGATAATCTAAATTTCACTGCAAGGCATGTTTCTTTCGGGAAGAATCCTAGCTCTACACAGATGTGGCTTTAAAAAGAAGTCAGTGTAGCACCACAACCCCTCACCGTCTAAAACCGTATTCGGTTTATTAACAGAGTATGATCAAGAAACAGGAGGAGATATTTTGTTTTTCAGTGGGGCCTAGTGAATATCATGGATGGCTTTGCAAAGCATGCATGGTTTTCTGTAAGCCAACTATACTTTAGAAGTTAATGGACGTCATTTCCCTGCAACATATTTGAAAACCTGAAACAATGATTTTCCATCACGGAGGTAGAAACAAAGAGCTAAGAGTCTTCAGGTCGTTGAACAAGTCTTGGCTACTTGAGCAATATACTGTCATCAAGATTAAGTTCAATCGTGAGTCATAAAAAATAACAGGTATTAACAGATTCTATTTATTTTAAGTGAAATTAAAGGTCATTTTCAAAACCTTAACATTTTTCCCAGGGCAGTCCCTGTGAGCATATTAGTTAGAACTTGTCTATAGAAGTAATTCTCTCCAGAGAGATAGGTGTGGATACAGATACAGATATGGATATATTTGGTGTGCATATATCAAATGGAAAAAAAAACAAAAACCTTAGTACAGTGACCTGAGCAAGAAGACGAGCAAGACAAGAGTGAGGAGGCCAATCGAAAGAAAGGCGTGGTTCCCAGACACCAGAAGCATTGATGTGTCTGGGTCAGGGTCCAGAAGGCATCAGCTGGTGCTGTGGGATCGAAGATGCCTTTTTCAAGTTTATTTATTTATTTGGAGAGGGGGTGGAGGGGCAGAGAGAGACAGAAAGAGAGAATCCCAAGCAGGCTCCGTGCCGTCAGCCCAGAGCCCTATATGGGGCTCCATCTTACCAGCGTGAGATCATGACCCGAGCCGATATCAAGTGTCAGACGCTTAGCTGACTGAGACACCCCGGTGCCCCCCAGGATGCCTTTTTAAAGACCCCCCCCCAGAAAAACACTGTATTGTTTTACATTTTATTTCCATGTTCTGATCTCTTTTGTGAGCTTCGCGCTGGAAGGGACTGGCCTGGAGTTGGCAGGCGAGGAAATAAGGAATACACGGGCACAGCAGAGAAGAGCAGAGAAGAGCAGGGCATTGAGTTAGGTGTGCCCATGAAAAATGACAGATATACGAGCCATCATGGAATTATAAAGACAGGAGGGCCCCCTTTCAAAACTTTTTAAGCTAATAGTTGCATACAGTGTCATCTCCTACTTGGACGTTCATTTGTATAATCCTGCCTCTCAAGCCGCGCTCTCTGGGTTAGACCACGGATGTCCACTAGTGGACCTCCTTAGATCTAAGTCCAAATGAGTACTGGGAACCATGCCGTTATTTCTGTGGGTGAGGACTGTGAGAGACCAAATACACAAATTGATGACGGCCAGACTATATATAAAAATAGCCTTTGCTCGTTTCCATTTGGGTGGCCTTTATTCCCACAAGCGAGAAAAGGAAATCACAACATCCATATCAAGAAGGTAGGCTTGCTTCTACAAAGACCTCAGAGATGCTAATATTAATTATTCAGATGTTTCCAGATCACCTCACAGACAATCTCTAGGGCAGAGTTTCTCTGTTTGACATTATTGACACTTTGGACTGGGTAATTCTTCATTGTAGGGGCGGGGAGCTTTCCTGCATAATGTAGACTGTTTCACCACATCCCGGCTTCAATTTACCAGGTGATAGTAGCAGATAACCCCCCAAGGGGCAACAATCAAAAATATCTACAGACATTGCTAAATATCCCCCAGGAGGAATGAAATCACACTGTAGTTGAGAACCAGTCTGCCTCACAAGAATTCTGAACTTCCTTCCTCCTGAAGGTGCTTTAATTCTCTAAGAGTGCTATACGCTCTAAGATAATATGATTATAGGTCTCAAATTTTCTAATATAGTATCAATTTTGTATAATTTAGTTCTTTATAATAAGGGTAATTTGGAATTTGCATAAAGACATGTTACAGTTTTCATATGATTTGAGAATACTTTGCATACATATGAATTCACAATTTAGGACAAAAACACAATTTTTTGTGACTTACATGTCTTACGTGTATTCAGCAATCATGGTTTCTATACTCTGTGCAAATATAACATAATGTGTGCAGGCAGCGTCACTGGATAACTTCACAGCTCTTTCCAGGTCTTTAGCCAGACCAAGATTCCAACTGTCTATTGCAAACTGGCTTTCCATATGGGACTTCACTGAATTATCGCACAGACTAATCCCCCAGAGATTTCTGTAGCTTCTTCTTTTGCAAGGTTCTCTGCACAGTTATTTAGAAACTTGGAATATGCTTGGAATATGCTAGGTGAATACTGAGAAGAAAGCTGTCAGTCCTCGTAAGGTAGTCAAGGAGGATGGCAAGGAGGAGGGCGATTTTGGAGATTTTAAGCTAAGATTTAGAGTTGAAATAAGCACGCAGTAGACAGATGAGTATTACAACTAGATAATGAATTACGTCACGGTGGTCAAAAGTATGCAGAAACAAAGAAATAGGAGAAAACATTCACACTCGAGAGGCAAGAAGCAATTAATGCTATGGGGCAGTGATGGTGAGAAGTGTGATGTAATGAAAAGGGATTTTAGAGTCAGAGAGGAAACCCTGTCCCGGATTTAATTTTGACCTTGAATAAGCCACTAATGTCTCTGAGCTTCAGCTTAGTCATCTGTAAAATGAGAGGAAAATTAACTTACCAGCTTGGCCTTTAAAGATTGGCTGCTACTAGAAAGAGTACTAAGCAAATGGTAGCCATACTTCTGAGTGTTATTATTGCATTTTGGATTAAGACATTTGAGGGTTTTCTTGTGAGGAGGAGAAATTCGAAGAAAGGCCAGAGAAAAAAATGCCACTGAGTAGTTCATCATTGACATAAACAAGGTCAGGGAGTTAGATCAAATTTAATGAAGTCCTGTCTAATTCTATCTTGCTCTGATTTAAAGACTGTAGAGAACGTAAACTAGAATAGACAATTCACAGATGCATGGGGGAGTTTCATGATGCACTCGCTCTGCTCTGTTCCATGCCCAGAACATTTCCCTTTCTTCCGTCTCAGTCTGCTGGACCCATAAGACACATGATTCTGGAAGAGCTGGATTTCGAGGACCAATCTGTCATCAATATGTGAGTTCTTCTCTCACCTTAGTGCCCTCCTTTTGTTAAACATAGGTAAGAATATCAAACTCCGAGTTTGCCATGATGACTACTTAACAGGATGTTTGTAAATCCAATGGTGCTGTAATAATGTTGACTCTCAATATATGTCAGCATCCCCCTCTAATTGACATTGGTCACATATAAGGAACAAATGGCCTGTGTGCAATGCCCTGCCATCACTCCCCTCCCCCCCCAACAAAAAACTCCTTTTAATTAAATGATCGGCTATCTTTCCTTTTTGCATTCCTCCTATAATAATCCTAATCCTTCCTGAGCCCACGGATATTTCCGACTACATTCAGGGATACTCATGTGCAAGAAAGTGCCAAGAAGAAAGTCATATCAGTTTATTTTGAAAATACAACTCTTAATGCTCTAATAGGCTACACATATTTTAGATGTGGAATTTCGTATTTTGAGTGAGGTATTAGTTTCCCAAAAGCAATATGGGTTAGATACTATGGTCTCCATCTTATAGGTGAGGACACAAGCTTATCATAGCTCAGGAACACAAAGATGAATGCAGGAATGGCCCTGATTTCAGATGGTAAACAGAAAGTGAATAACTAGTCAGTGTGCAGGGCTAGCACACTGTTCCTTATGGGTATAAGGCTGGTATATTATAAAGTGTGTGTGTGTGTGTGTGCATGTGCGTGTGTGTGCATGTGTGTGTGTGTGTGTGTGTGTGTGTTGGGGAGAGACAGGAAGGATACTGCATGAAACCACAAATACGGTACAGAGGCCACTAATGGTCTGGCAATGACATAAGCACAGGAACCACTGAGTCTTAATTAAAAAATAATAATTCTATAGGTGATTGGAAGTCTATTCCTCAAGTTCTCCTGCAGATTAGGTAGTGAGTTTTTCACACGGCTTCAAAGTAAATAACACATCTTGCAATTCGCTCTCTGTACTATGCAGCTGGATGCAATTCTGATATCAGGACACTTATGACACTACTTGACTCCATTTCAAACTCTAGATCATTCCAGACAAGAAAGTATGATCGCTGCTGTTCAATGCTGCCACCAAGCACCGTGTGAGGCAAATCTAGAACTTACTAAAAACACCTCCAAATTAGTATTGTGTTAAATGCACCTGGAAAATGTGCTCATTAAAAGAACCTGCAAGATGAACCAAAACCATTAGTGCCTCTGGACTACCCGGGACAAAAAAAAATCAATTAAAACTGATAGGCATCTTCACCTAACAGATGTCTCTTGCATTTTTCATACAGTATCTGTGCTAATTAGGAAACAAACAGTGTAGGACTATTGGCTTTGGAGACAGATCTATGCACTGTATAAGCAAGATTTTTAACATGTGTCAGCAATAAACACATATTGGATTTCAATTAAAAGAAGAGACTTTGAAGCTAAAAATGTTAACAAAAATATGCAATCATGCTGATGAAGCACATACTTGCAGTGAGGGCTTAACTTTCTTAATATAGCTTCAAGTGATGGATGGTTTGCCCCTTCCTGCACACTTCCATCCCGGATAAACTCTACCTAACAAGATGCTTGACCTGAACTTGATGGTATAATTGCCTATTTTTGGAAAGAGATAAATGACTATGGGCCGGTTATTAATTTTACCTAGCGTAGCTTGAAATATCCAAGAGGCATTTTGTTTCCTGACTTAGGGTGTATTTAGCTACAAATGCTTCTTCTGGCTGCCCACTATGGTCAATGTGTCTTAGCCCACTTTCGAACTACTGCTCTCCTGAGCCCGCTTCATGATACAGCCAGGCAAACCTCTCCCTGTGAATAATTCACGTTCCCTTTCTACTTCACCAAAGTCTAGGAATAACCAGTTTCTGAAATCAACGATCCACGCGTTCACTCAGCAAAGACTCACCGAGTATGGGGCAAGAACAAAAAGGAAATGGTCACTGGCGGGGGAGACGAGACGGAAAAGCAGCAGGTTTCAATATCACGTGATCATCATTAAAACGATGTACAGGTGTGTGTGAAGAACATCGCCAGGGTGACTGTACCTGGCGTCATCCAAACCACGATGCTTTCAAGGAACAAAATGGATGTCATCAACTATCACCCTTGGACAGCAGTCGTAAACCTGGACTCTGGCATGCTAATTCACGTATATACGTCATTCCAGAGATACGGTTCTCTTGATCAGCAATTTGGTCAGTATTTAATGAACAGGCTCAATCTGGACTGAGACATTCTTGAACTTGGTAGACAGGTAAATCTTATGCTGGTTAGTAGGGCCTATTTACATCACACTTCTATTTCTAGCAAAAGCTCAAAATTCCCCGTGCATGCCTCCTTAATACCTTACTCCCTACCTTCTAGCCTCAGGGACAGACCGGGATAACTCGGGCTGTGAAAACTGAGGTGGATTTGGCGCAGGTGCTCAACCTTCACGTTGCGATGGCGATTCCAGAACCTGGCGCGTTAGAGATGCTCCTTCGATGTTTGTTCAGACCCTGAAGGGGTATGTGAGAGAAGCTGCCTCCAAACTTCAGAAAGCCCGCGTGACCCAGGGGAAATCACAGCCCCTCTACACCCAAGACACTTTCCCTCCTGCCTTCAGGTATTCTAGACATACCTCTCTCTTCCCGTGTCTGGGGTAAACCTCCTGAACCTTCTTACTCTGGTATGTTCTTTATTCCCAGCCCTTCGCTTGAAATCGGATTCCTGTTCTCCCATTGCCCAATTGGATTTCGTCCCTACTCTGCTCCTGTTTTCTAGCTACTTCTGATCCACTCCAAGCTGCTTCCATTACATTCCATACCCCAAGTCATAGGGCTGATCATGATCGATCAATAACCATATCAACCTGTGTTACAGCCCAGAGTTATCTTCCTACTTCCAGCAAGTAGAAGGGTGCTCTGGGTCCGCGAACAGGTTGGTGTGGTTATATTGTGAATGTGAGATGAAACTGACATACACAAATACAAAATACACAAATCCTAATGTCTTTTTCATAGAATAGCTTCCACGGGACACCATCCAAATCAAGATGTAGTGCATTCCCAATATCCACCTAAGTACAACTCGAGGGTGATTACTGTTCTAAGTTTTATCATTTTCGAGTATTTTTCAGTTTTTGCATATTATAAAAATGGAATCATATGGAATGTACTATTTTGATGTTTGATTTATCTCACTCAATATTATGTCTATGACATGTATCCGGGCTGTTGAGTATATCAGGAGCAGATTCTTCTTGGTTACTCTACAATATTCTATCAATATGTCACAATTGACTTACTTATTCTATTGTCAGTGGGTATGTAGAATGTTTTATGGACTTTAGTTATTATAATTAAAGCATCCAGAACATTCTTGTACATGTTTTTTTTTTCATTTACATAAGCATGCAATTTCTTTTGGTTATATGCCCAGTAGTAGAATTTGGGGGTCCAAGGGACTTCATATATTTAGCTTCAGTAGAAACTGCCAAACATTCCTTCCAAAGTGTTTTTGTTAAGTTTTTATTGTAATTAATTAA
Organism: Lynx rufus; assembly: GCF_022079265.1. Classification (NCBI taxonomy): domain Eukaryota; kingdom Metazoa; phylum Chordata; class Mammalia; order Carnivora; family Felidae; genus Lynx; species Lynx rufus. The sequence continues at coordinate 3,686,632 of NW_025814867.1, read as the reverse complement.
TTAATTTAGTTAGTTAGTTAGTATACAGTTAGTTAATATAGTTAGTTATTATAGCCAGCTAGTTAATATACAGTGTCATATTAGTTATATATGTGTATATATATATATATACAACTGTACATATATATACATATTTATACAACTGTATATATATATATATACCATATATATACATTTATATACAACTATATATATATATATATACAACTGTATAGCCAGTTGTATATATATATATATATAAACCATATATATATATATATACACACATATATACAACTGTATATATATATATATATATATATATATATATATACAACTGTATAGCCAGTTAGTTAATATACAGTGTCATATTAGTTTCAGGTGTACAATATTGTAATTCCCAATTCTATACATTACACAGTGCTCATCATGATAAATACCCTCTTTAATCCCCTTCTTCTTTTTCACCCATTCCCTACACCCTCCCCTCTGGTAACCACCAGTTTGTCCTGTATAGTTAAGAGTCTGTTTCATGGTTTGCCTATTTCTTAAATTCCACATATGAGTGAAATTATACAGTATTTGCCTTTCCCTGACCGGCTTATTTCACTTAACATTCCATCTGCGTCATTGCAAATGCCAAGAATTCAGTGTTTTTTATGGCTGAATAATATTCCAGTGTGTGTGTGTGTGTGTGTGTGTGTGTTGCACATTTTGTTTATCCATTCATCAATCAATGGTTCCTTAGGCTGCTTCTGTATCCTGGCTAATGTAAATAATTCTGCTATAAACATATAAACATAGGAACCAAAGTGTTGTTTTTTTTCTTTTTTCTTCTCTTTTTTTTTTTTACCAATTTATATTCCTGCCAGCCATGTCTGGGCATTCCTTTAGAGTTATATGTTCACCAACACAAGGTAATAGTAGGCTTTTTAATTCATCCATTCTGATGATTTTAGAGTGGATAATTCTTTATAGACCCAGATATGAGAGTCGATGTTGTATCTAATGACTTCCCAGGGTAGACAATGAAATCTGACATACCTTACAGACATGTTAAGGCACCTATGTGCACCCAGCTTCTAGATTTGTGGGGTATAGTGGGCGGTGTTGAACAGACTCAACGTTGAGTGCACAAAAGATAAAAACAAAGACGCCCAAAGCTTCCCATTTGGGTTTCTTTGGTGCTATTTCGCTGTAGGTGAGCAAAATTGATGTGGAATGATAATCTCCACCTATTCAGTAGCATTTGGAATGTTTTGAAAATAGATCATGTGTGCTTCACAAGCAATATTAGGCAATACTTTGGATGCCAGGTACAAGATGCATGTGAGGGCTCATCATTGATAGATGACTTTAGTAATATTCATCCACATGTTATACTGAATTATACCCTGGTGTTTCCAGACCTGACGTTAGGAAATTGTTCTCTGGCCTCATGCTTCTCTCTAGAAATAAACGGAAAGGACTTATGATAACATTTCATATGAATTATTACAAATCTTGCTATTAGCTCAGCTAGAACAGAGTAGGAAGGATACAGGGGTTAAAGTTCAAAACTAAATTTGGTCGCTCGTACTTTCACAGAGGAAAACAATAAAACAAGCAAGCAAGAAGAAAAGAAGGAAACAGGCAAGAGAGAAATAATGTCTGTAAATATATATTATATATATATATACACACATATATTACTTACATATATGAAGTGCATCATATTAGGCCATTCTTATTTGATTACCATCAGGGAAAAAATTGATATGTGTGCGTATTTTTACTCATACAAAATTGCACTGAGATATTTATACCTATCAGTGGTACGTTTTCACCAGACAGCATATTTTTGTTAATGCTAGGTAATATTTTTAATGAGTCATCAGCCTGTCCTGGCACAGATTATTTGTGGTGCTACCCACATGACTAATGCTAAGAGTCACATTTTGGAGTTAATTTCACCTTTACCCAACTCAACAAGACACGGAAGAAAGTGAAAGCATGATGCATATTTATCAACAGGAGCCCTCCTCTCTGGCTGTAATTATTAGAACGCCATCTCACAGCCTTAACCAACAAGACTATCTAAGAAGATGTTGCAGTAAGGAAAAGCGATATCCATCATAAGAGGATAAGTTTTACACGAAACATTTTAATTTATTTATTAAAAAAAATTTTTTTTTAAGGTTTATTTTTGAGAGAGACAGAGAGAGACACGGCACGAGCGGGGAAGGAGCAGAGAGAGAGGGAGACACAGAATCCGAAACAGGCTCCAGGCTCTGAGCTGTCAGCACAGAGCCCGATGCGGGGCTTGAACTCACAAACCGTGAGATCGTGACCTGAGCCAAAGCCGGATGCTCGACCGACTGAGCCACCCAGGCGCCCCAAAACATTTTAATTTATGAACAAAATATTAGAGCATCACAACTACTTTATATTTCTCCTGAAGCCATTTTTTTTGAGGATCTTTATCTCTGTCATTGAATGGCAATTTGGAAGTGCGAGCACCCAGTAAAACATAGGACATATTTTGAATACAGAAGAAATATTGCTATATTAGAGGCTAATCAAGCGTCCTTTGTAAGTGGAAGTTTTACTCTGAGATACATGTGTCAAAGAGTGGAACTAATCATACCAACAGCAATTTAACATTGCTTTCATTGATTTTCAGAAGGTTTTTCACAGTGGTTAGATTTCCTCTGCTTGTGTGTTTTCTGTGTCTAATGCTAAAGAACTACACTGAAAGCCATTTTTTTTCCAAAAATGTGATATTCCCACGTTCAGCAGGAAAGCTTCACTACAAAGAAAGATTGTGGTGATTTTTTGAGGTTAAAGTAATCCTGGTGAGCATGATTTTCAAGGCCAAATGAATTTTTGTTTATTCGTAAACATTTGTGCCAAGACTTGAGCGCAGACACAGGGAAATATCTGTAAATAAGGCAAAGCCCTTGCACTCAAGACGGCACAGAGAGATAGGTAAGCAGACCAGCATTTCACATACAGGTAGATTGTAAGTGGTAAGAGTTAGGCACAATGTAATATTGTAGTGCATGGGGGCATTGCCCAACCAATTCCAGAGAGAAGGAAGCTCTAAAGGAGATTGTATATTTAAGCTCTTGTGGAAGAATGGTATCAGGGCTAACGTGAGGGGGAATAGGAAAACTTCTAAGCAAAGGAATTTCTTTGTGAAAATCTTGGAGGCTGAAAAGAACAGGGACGGTATGGAGGAGAAACATAGCCAGAATTCTGTAAGCTCAGAACATAGAAAGATGGCAGGATGGCTCCCCAATGTCTGTGAAGATAACAGGAAGAAACTGGGCTGGAAAGGTAAGATGAGGCTAGCTCCCATGGTGAGATGGAACCCTCATTTTTAACCTTTTAACCTATTTATACTCTGGTATTTATACTCTGGTATTTATACTACAGTAATAGATGCATTTTAGACATGACTCCGTGATACTGACAAAATACTTCTCTGGCTTTACAGTTGAGTTGTACACCTTTCCCTTCCTTCGTTCCCCTGTGGCCACAGTATTCTCCACGTGGTTTGTAAAACACAGCCAGAAAATTCCTGCCCTTGAACTTATTGTCCGCTCCCCTGGAGGGCTCTCCCTCCTGATGGACCTGTGGCTTCCTCCCCTCGCCTCCACTGGCTCGATTCAAACAGCAGCTACTCCGAGGAATTGCCCGGTGCCCCGTGTAAAATCATGGCTTTCTGACTCTCTTTCCCACGTCCGTGCTTTATTTTTCCCCATAGCACTGGCCACCGTCATAATCTCCATATTTTCTAGTTAGTATTTCATAATTTTCTCTCCCACTGGAACCTAAGCCCCGAAAAACAGAGCTTCTGACCTATTTTGCTGTCTGCTGCTTCATTAGCATCTAGAACAGGAGCTGGTACCTAGTAGACACTTAATAAATGTTTCTTGGATAAATGAATAAATGCTAGCTATCAGATTTTTCTACCTTCTGAAGGTTGCAATTATTAAATATTAATATATTTAATAATATATTATTAATAATATAATATTACTTGATTTGTATGTAATTAATATATATTATATATTACTTATATATAGGTTCTATAATATAATATAATTTAATTATACATAATTTAATAATAATATAATATTAAATATTATTAAGTTATACAATATTGATTAGAATATCCAGACTTACTACTTACGCTTTTTCACATTCCTGTGGTTAATAGGACCTTTTATCTTCCACACAAAAAATATTAGACATATCTATTTTTGCTTTTGGTTACGATGCATGTCTGTATTCAACTGTAATCTGTAACCGAGCTCCGTCTATTAATAGAAATTTATGTTACTCATTCCACTTTCTAAGTTTCACCACGAAGGCTAATAAAAGCCAAAAAAGAAAATGTGTGAAACTAAATTAACAGTAGAACCGGGATAGCAGAAATCTTGTTAGAAATTTCTGTTGTAACTTTCTATTCTGCTGTTTCTTTTACTGTTTTCCCCCCTCTGAAAATTGCTGTGGGTACACAGTAGCACAAGGGTAGTGAAACCTTTTCACACATGAATTATTTTGAGTTTTGAGCCCAATGAGTCTGTCATTTGAGGCAGCTACCGAACAAAACAAATGCAAATATAATATTAAACTCACTGAGATGCGTCCTTCAAGAAAGCAAGTCCTTTGTACCCTGAACACGTCGGACTGGAGGTAATATTTATCTTCACGATGGCACGTCCGTAGTACTGTAATGATCAGTGCCTCTGTCCACCTCCACTGCTAGATTTTGAGCAAATCTAGGAGAGAAAATGTCTTTTGCTCACGTGTAGGGGGATATCAGAGACATATCGGCATGCTGCTGGCCCGTAGAGATGTGTCAAAATAACCCTTGTTTGCATTCCAATTATATAGAGAGAGCTTGACAAGCTTTCTGCAATTAGGATTTCAATTATGTAAAAATGACCCTGAAACGAGCAAGCGCATCTTTTGGTCTGAGCTTTTGGAGGGTGTGGGGGAGCCACAAGTGTCCATTTGCAATGGTCTTTCCATAGCCCCTGAGAATAAGGCCAAATGGAGCAAGAGAGTGAATGGTGCCGAGGATAACAGTAGTCTTGGACCGAGCGTAGTAGATGTTAGTAGATGTTAACTGAAAGCTTCGTGACCTGCGAACCTTCAAGAAATTCCATGTGTGTTTTTTGGAGAAAAAAAATGTCTTTCTGTGAAATTGAAAATAGAATTTATTATAGCATCGTGAGGCCCAAACACTGTTATGGCTTCTATGTAATAGAAAATACCTCAGTGAAGAAGAAGAAACCATTCCCGGGTTCACTTTGTCATGGCGCCCATGGTAATGTGAATTGGGAACGCGTTCACTGTCAGGGGAGTCTACATATAACCAACCGCATGCACCCATGTTTGACATCTCAGAAGGCGTTGCCAGAACCTCTACGCCTGCAGCAGTGGTGGTGGTCATGGCAGAAGGGAAATGGTGCTAATGCTGGACGTCATTGACCATGGAGGTAATACCAGCAAATTTGTGCTCAAAGTTGCAGACTCAGTACAGGGATAATAGGGCAGCACAGGTTGAACTGATGTACCCACCGAGACAACCGCTGAGGCTCCCAAGGAATATCTGAGGAGGTCGCCAAGAAAGAAATGACAAACCCTTGGAACACAAGACTTGGTATTCTAAGCTCTTGAAATAATAACACCATCTAAAGGATGCTTTCAGATAATCAAGAGATAAAGCATAAAGATGATCCAAAGCAAGAATGGGATGGTATAGGCATATCTTAAGAAGTACCAAATAAGTGGGGGAGTCTGGGTGGCTCAGTTGGTTAAGCATCTGACTCTTGATTTCGGCTCAGGTCATGCTCTCATGGTTTGTGAGGTCCAGCCCCGCCTCGGGCCCTGTGCTGACAGCACGGAGCCTGCTTGGGATTCTCTGTCTCCCTCTCTCAAGCCCCTGCCCTGCTTGTGCTCTCTTTCTCTCTCTCTCAAAATAAATAAACTTAAAACAAACAAAAAAAAAAACTTAAAAAAAAAGAAGTACCAAATAGAAACTCTAGATGTGACAAGTTTTCAAATTGAAAACACAAACACATGAGCTCAAGCATAAAACTCGAATTCTGTGAACTAAACTGTTATCCACGAGTCAAGGCGAAAAAGGAAATACACTCAGACTCACAAAGACTGAGGGTGCTTACAGTCATAGGCTAACTAAATAAATACTAAAACATCTTCCTCAGAACAAAAGGAGATACACAAGAAGGAAATGAGATGCAAGAAATAATGGTGAGCAGAACCAGAGGCAACATATTGCTAAATCTAAGTGAAATGTTATTGTAAACACAATGATGACTACATTGGGGAGTTTAAATTTAACATAGAGCTAAAATATTGATAAAGGGTAATATAGAAGATGATGGGTGTGGGAAACCCCAGCCAAACTTTTTTTTCCCCCATGTTACTTGGGCAACAGGATGAAGATTCGGGTTTATAACCGTTAATGTGATATTCTGAAAGAGGATAAATTTTGAAAGTTTTAAACTCTTTCCCCTCAATTGGAAGCAAAACTAATTTGTCAGCAAAATATGACCTTAAACTACTGGGTGAGGATACTTGAGTCCTTATTTGTCCCACTCAGTGTCAACGACCACATGAGCCAGCGCAGACAGACTGATGTGTAATTATGATATGCTGCCCTAGGTCCTGCTCCTGATGTTTGTAATAAGTAATAGGCACGTTATCTGAGATCTGAAGATCTCTGAGCTCTCTTAGACCTAAGATCTAAGATCTGAAAAATGAAGAATCACAACCACATTTAGCACCATGGAATTGGAATATGTTACTATAGACCTGTAATGTTCATTTGCATCGTAATATTTATATTAAGCTTGGGTGGCTCAGTCGGTTAAGCAGCCAACTCTTGGTTTCCAGTCGGTTAAGCGTCCAACTCTTGGTTTCCAGTCAGTTAAGCGTCCAACTCTCGGTTTCCAGTCGGTTAAGCGTCCAAGTCTTGGTTTCAGCTCACGTCCTGATTTCATGGTTTGTGAGTTCCAGCCCCACGTAGGGCTCTGAGCTGACAGCTTGGAGCCTGCTTGGGATTCTCTCTCTCTCGCTCTATCTCTCTCACTGCCCCTCCCTGTTCACTCTCTCTCTCATTCCAAATAAGTAAATAAACTTAAAAAAATAAAAAACTTTTTGTATTAGGTTAAATATTATACATGCTCACATATCATATCATATCAAGTATTTAGGAACATTACTAACAAATAGGACATTGGAAGAACTAATGAAAATGTGAAAAATCCAGGAAGGCCAGAAGTGAAAAGGAAAAAATGGATCAGTTAAAAACCAAAAAGAAAGAATAAATCGGTAATCTCAATATACATGAAAACATTAAAATTACCAGATAAATGCCATACAAGAATAATTTCTATTAAAAACCAACAAGTTCGATAATATCTCTAAGAACAAGTTATATAATCCAATGGCCAAGTAAGTCTTACTAGACTGGCCCTCTGGCAGATAACTAGTATATACTCTGTAATGTATCTTTTCATTTTCATTTAGCTCAAAATAATTTTCAGTTTGTCTCGAGAATTCTTTGGCCCATGGTTTATTCAGAGCTGTATTGTTCAATTTCCAAATATTTGGTTGGAGGGAGGGGTTCCAGGTATTTGTAGTCCTCTGTTTCTAGTGGTCTGAAAATATAATTTGTGTAATTTTGACTCTTTCCAATTTATTCAAGTGTATTTTTGGCCCAGAATGTGTTCTTTCTTGGCAATTGTTCCAGACAAGCTTGGGAAGAATGTGTATTCTGTCGCTATTGGATGGGGAACCTATAAATGTCAACTAGGTCAAGGTGATTGATAGCGCTCTTCAAGTCATCTATATCCTTACTGATTTTCTGCCTTCTTGATCTATCAGTTACTGAAACAAGATGGTGGAAGATTCCAGTTCTAATGGTGGACTTGTCTATCTCTCCTTTCAATTCTACCAGTTTTTGCTTTGTGCGTTTTGATGTTCTGTCTGGTTTATACACATTAAGGATTCTTTTGTCTTCTTAGAGACTTGACTCCTAATTAAACTTGTTTTTAAATAAATTCAGTGGCTTCCCTAGAGTTTACAATATACATTTATTAAAACAGCCAAATCCAATTCAAATAGTGCTATATAACTCCACTCCAAATGCAGGGACCTTATGACAAATTATTTCCAATTCCTCCTTCCCATCACCTGTGACATCATAGTCATTAATTTCACTTATCTACATGCTACATGTTACTCAATACATTGTTTATTATTATTATTATTATCATTATTACTTAAACAGATAGTTATCTTTTATATCAGTGAAATATAAGAAACACAGACAATTTTATTTTACATTCTCATATATCCTTACTGCATTTTCTCTTTCTTTATTAAGATACCAGTTTCTGACCTATATCATTTTACATCCATCTGAAGAATTACTTTTAACATTACTTTTAAGGCAGGTCTACTGACAATGAATTCCTTCAACTTTTGATTTTCATTAAAGCCTTTTTTTTTATTCCCCACTTTTGAAGGATGATTTTCACTGGGTATAGAATTCTAGGGTTTCTCTGGCTTCCCTCAAGTTTCTCTGCTCAGTTTTCTGTAGTCTGAATATGACATATCTAGCTGGGTTTTATTTGCTTAGATGGTTTGAATTTATCTTGTTTGGTGTTTTCTGTATTTCTAGATCTTGGGTTTGCTTTTTGCAATTAATGTTGGAAAGTTCTCAGCCACTGATCCTTCAAATAGCCCTGTTTCAGTCTCTTTTTTAACCCTGTGTTATTCAAATTAGGTACACACACTTTTGATGCTGTATCATAGTTATTATGTGTTGTTTTTTAAATCTTTTTTTAAAGATGACCTTTTTTAAAGTCTGTTTTATCTATTTGTTTGTTTATTTATTTATGAAGCATGTGTGTGTGTGTGCCAGCAGGGGAGGGACAGGGAGAGAGGGAGAGAGAGAATCCCAAGCAGGTTCCACACTGCCAGCATGAAGCCCAACACAGGCTCAAACTCATAACCTGAGCCCAAACCAGGAGTTGGACACTTAACCAACGGAGCCACCCAGGTGCCCCCTTAATCTTTGTTTTCTTTGCTTTTCAATGTGAGAAATTTCTATTGACCCATCTTCAAGTCCTCTGATTCTTTCTGGAGTCTTCTGATGAGCGTATCCAAGTGTTCTTCATTTCTGTTACAGTGGGGTTTTTTTGTTTTGTTTTGTTTTGGGTTTTTTGTTTGTTTTCCTGACACTTCCTGTTGGTCCTCTCTTGGAGTTCCCCTCTCTCTGCTTTCCATACCCATCTATTCTTGCATGTGTTCTACTTTCTCTATTCAATCCCTCAACATATTAATCCTAGTTATTGTAAATACTCCGTCTGATAATCCAGCACATGTGTCATATCTGACACTGGTTCTGATGCTTGGCGTATTATCTTTTTTAGATTATGTTTTTCTTTGCCTCTTGGCATCTATTGTCATTTTTTGTTGTTGCTGACAAACGTTCTGCACTGACTAATGTGAGCTAATGCAAACAAGCCTTTAGTGGAATGGCTTATTCTAATCTAGCTAGGAGTTGGGTTGTGTTTAATGTTAGTTGTGGCTCTAGTTATTAGGGGCTTCAAGTTCATCTAGTATCCTTTGCTGCCTTCTTGGTAGAAGGGATTCTCAAGGTGCTGCTCCTTGGAGGGTCTATGTATTGTGGTCTTTTCACTGCCACCTACTGTCATTACAGCAGGGATTTGTTGGTGTGTTTGTAGGGGTGACAGAGAGGGAGGGCTCTATAATCTTCCTAGTCTCTTGGTTTTCAGCAGAGTCTCAGGGCTGTGGCCTCTCAAGCGTTCTGTTTCTCTTCCAGTGGTTTGGTTTATTTTTCTCTTCCTTGCTCTTCCTTTCCCTGGCCAAAGCACCCCCAATTTATTTCCTTAATACTTGTCTCTGTTTTTTTCTCTCTCTCTTTCTAGGTGAGACCAAAAGATTGGAGGAGTAAAGGTATTTCAGAAGATTTTTCATTTCTTAAGGAGATCTTTCTCAAATTTTCACCATGAGAACTTGGTTGAGTTCTGGATGGAAAGTTCAAGAAAGTATAGGAATACTCCACAAAGACCATGGCAGCTGAGTTTCTTCCTCTCTTTCAAGTCTTCACTCAACCTTCAGAAATTTATCAACATTACCATGCAAGTGTTCCTACCAGTTTACGGCTTCACCAGCTTCTGCGCCTGGTGACCAATCTCCGTCCCTGAGTCTCTGAATACACCGGATTCCAGGGTGATAGTTTACCATACAACATTACTTCTCTGATGGTCCAGAAAAATTAGTTTAATATTTAGATTTTCCAGATTTTACTTGTAGATAAAGATGATAACTTCCAAGAAGCCTTCCAGAAAGCTCTGGAAATTGTAAAAAAAAAAAAAAAAAAAAAACAAAAAAAAACAGGCAAGCATTGTACAAAGTTGACATTAAGGAAAAGCGAGGGCCACAAAATGATTTTCAAATTTCCGATAAGTTTTACTCTTAGGATGGGATGCACTCAGTGCAAAAAGCTTCTGGAACTTCCGTGGAAATCATGCTGTCTTTCTGGCCAGAAAAACCAGAAGAAATAATGCATAGCAAGTTCAGATATTGAAAAGTGATATGGACTTCCAGGAGGAAGAGCCACAGAAGGAGATTTCCAAATTCTGTGCAGAGCTGGAAGTACCTGGACAACCACTAAAAAATGCATAGGTGTGATAGAATCAAAGCATCCTGTAAAAAATAAATGACCCGAACTAGGAATTCGATTGTGACTCAAGAGTCAGAGTTTCAAGTTTGAGAAAAAAAAATAATTGCCCCATAAAACAACGATCCAATGGAATGCAATTATTTCATAGAATATAACAGAATTCAGAATCTTCACATCAGGGCATTCATAATATCCAGGAACAATCCCCAAATTACCCTACATACAAAGGAACAGGAAAATTTAGGTGAACTCCTCGCAATAGGAAAAAAAAAATCAGAGGAGTGGGACCACAAAATAATCCAAATATTGCAATTGGTAAAGACTTGAAAACATCTTTATAACAATGCTCAATAAAATAAAAAGAATGGGACTCAAAATAAATAAACACATGAGAAATCTCAGCAAATAAATAAAACTATGAAAATGAGTGAAATGGCAATTTTACAGCTAAAAATTAGTATGTTCAATAAAATATTCACTGGGATTACTAGTAGAATATAACCAAAGGAAGCCGACCAATGGGAATTATCCAATCTGTAGAAGAAAGAAAAAACAATACTGAAAACAACAAAGAGGCTAAGGCCCAGGGGGGAGGCAACATTAAATTTAGTTTTAGCACACGTGCAACCATCATACCAAAAAGAAAAGGAGAAAGAATAGGACAAGAAAAATATTTTAAGAAATATTGGCCAAAATTTACTGAAGTTTTTGAAAGACATCAATTTTCAGATTCAAGAATTTCAGTAAATCCAGAGATGAAAAACACACATGTGAAAAGAAAAGGAAAGAAGAGAAAAGAAAACAGAGTGAAAAGGAGAGAAAAGGAGAGAAAGGGAGGGAGGAAGGAAGGGGCCAAATTTATGGTAGTTAAACTTATAAAAGCCAAAAAATAAAGAGAAATTCTTAAATGCAGGTAGAAAAAAATAATGAAAATTACATACAGAGAAACAATAATTCTAATGACCATGAATGCTTTATTAGGAATCACAGAGGTCTGAAGAAAGTAGACCACAAACTTTAAACGTTTTCTTTCTTTTATTTTGAGGGAGAGAGAGAGAATAGGGGAGGGACAGAGAGAGAGAGGGAGAGAGAAAATCCCAAGCAGACTCCACACTGTCAACACAGAACCCAACGTGGGGTTCAAACCCACAAAACCATGAGATCATGACCCAAGCCGAAATCAAGAGTCAGACGCTTAACCCACTGAGCCACCCAGGTCTCCATTAGAACACAAACTTTCAAGTGCTTAAATAAAAAGAAAAAACTGGCAAGTCAGAATTCTGTATCTAGTTGAAATATCTTTTAGGAATAAAAGTCAAATAAATACACTTCACATTGAAGAACATCAAAACACGCTACAGCCATCAGAGCTATATTAGGAGGGGAAAAGTGCTAAGAGAAGGTCTTTCAGGCTGAAGTGAAATTACCAGAAAGAAATATCTTTAGAAAGAAATGTATTGTTTACAGTAGCCCAATTATGAAAACAGCCCAAGTGTCCATTGGCTGATGAATGGATAATGAAGAGGTGGGATATATATTATATGTCATATATTATATATTATATATGCTGTATATAATGAAATATTAGTCAGCCATAAAACAGACGTGGGTGGAGCTACTAAAGAGATTTATGCTAAGCAAAACAAATCAGTCACAGAAAAATGCCATATGATTTCACTCATATGTGGAATTTAAGAAATAAAACTGATGAATATGGGGGAAGGGAGAGAAAAAAAAAGAGGGAAACAAACCATAAGAGACTGTTAACTACAGAGAACAGACTGAGGGTTGTTGGAAGGAAGGTGGGTGGGGAGTAGGCTAAATGGGTGATGGGCATTAAGGAGGGCACTGGTCATGTTATATGTAAGGGATGAGTCACTTAACTCTACACCTGAAACCAATATTCCCCTCATTTTAACCAGCTAAAATTTACACGAAAACTTAAGAAAGAAAAGAAAAACTAAGAATATCAGAAATGATAAATATCTTATTTTGAGAGACAGTGTGAGTGGGGGGAGGGACAGAAAGAGAGGAGAGAGAGAGAATCCCAAGCAGACTCTGCTCTGCCAGTGCAGAGCCTGATGCGGGGCTCGAACCCATGAAGCTGTGAGATCATGACCTGAGCAGAAACCAAAGAGTTGGACCCTTAAGCGACTGAGCCATCTAGGTGCTCCAAGATATATATAATTATTTAAGGCAAAAACTATTACACGATCTTGTTGAATGCTTGATATAAGAAAATGTTATATATATATATATATATATGACAGCTACTATGTAAATGGCATCAGACAGTAGCTAAAGGAACGTATATGGTTATAGGTTTAGTATGTATTTTTGTAAAATGGTACAGTATTTACTGATAGAGGACTTTGAAAAACTTTTTTTAATGTTTATCTTTATTTTTGAGACACAGCATGAGCGACACAGCATGAGCGACACAGCATGAGCAGGGGAGAGGCAGAGAGAGAGGGAGACACAGAATCCGAAGCAGGCTCAGCTCTGTGCTGAGCTGTCAGCACAGAGCCCGACACGGGGCTCGAACTCACAAGCTGCGAGATCACAACCGGAGCCGAAGTCGGACGCTCAACCGACTGAGCCACCCAGGCGCCCCAAGAGGGCTTTGAAAGTTTAAGAATGCATATTTTAATTCCTAGGGAAACCACTAAAAAACATAATACAAAGATATATAGCCCAAAGCCAAGTGGCAAAGGAAAATGGAATAAAGTAAGGAATTGAAGTCATGAAAAAAAGAAGTTAAGAAATGGAGAACAGAGGGGCAAAAACAGAGGTGAAGAAATAGAAAACTATAAGATGACTGACCTAAGTCCAACCAACTAAATAATTACACTGTATATTGGTCTGAACACTCCACTTTAAAGGCAGAGGTTACCAGAATGTGTAAGAAGATAAGATCCAGAAATGGGCTGTCTATAACACATACATTTTAAATATAAAGACGCACACTGGGTAAAAATGAGTGGAAGGAAAGAACGAGCTGGATTGGCTCTACAGGTGTATGCCTTGTCTGATTGTGCTTTGCTTTACTGCCCTTGACAGATATCACATGTTTTACAAATTGAAGGTTTGGGGCAACCCTGCTTCAGGCAAGTCTGATGACCCCATTTTTCCAACAGCATTTGCTCACTTCGCGTCTCCGTGCCACATTTTGGTAACTCTTGCAATATTTCAATTTTTCCCCATTATTATTATATTTGAGTTGCTGCAATTTGGCCATAACTGTAACGGATGAGATGTTGCTCAAGGGAGAGCCAATCGATGCGGCAAACTTCACTGTTGTCTTATTTTAAGAACGTGCCCTGCTACTCCAGCTTTTAGCGGTCACTGTCCTGATGTCAGCAGGCGTCAAGGTCCAGGCAAGACCCTCCGCCAGCAAAACGGTTATGATTTGTGGAAAGCTGATCTACTTCTAGGCAAAGAATATTCCCAGCAATAAAGAGGGGGGTCTCAAAACAATAAAAAGGTAACTTGTATCAGCAAGCCATAACAATGTTAAGTGAATATGTGCCCGAAAAAACAAAGCCTCAATCTACGTGAAGCAAAAAGCAATTCCGCAATTTTTTCCGCAAAAAGCAATGCAGATTTTACTCCCTCCACGTCAGCATGTCTGGGGTCTGGTGTCACACCTTCTGGTGTGCTTACGTAAAGTTTAAATTCTTGCCTCTTTGACTAGTGAGAGATTTTCAAATCCGTTCTTCTGTCCTTTGGACATAGTCCCAGCAGTTTTTGATAGTGTCCTTGCCTTTCCGAACACGTTTTCCTTGATGAATCTCACAATAATCAACATATGGCATTTACCTGGCTTAAGAACCGGTTCTAATTATGCATCTAGTTTCAGTCAATGATCACCGCAGCCAGAATTATGGGGTCTTTGGAAACATGGAATTTCGCTCTTTTAGAATACCCACAAGAAGCCAGCGTATCTCTTTGCAGGCTTAGATTGTGAGGGATTTGCCTAAAATCACGTAAGTGGGACTGCAAACTTTGGGTGAAATTTATCACTTAACGACACCCGATCGGAGTGCAGTGCTCCTCGCAGTTACAGGTTAATTGTGATACAATGAGAACGGAAGCTCTAATTCAGCCATTAATAAATACAAAACTAAATATAACCCTTCTTACAATATAACTTAGCAGTTTTCTTTGACACCAATGCAACGATTTCTTACTAAATGAAACAATACTGAAATGGAGGGTCCCGCCTCCATATACGGTACACTCCAGGGACAAATCTTCTCAATCATCATGTGACATAAGTTGAGTTAAACAGTTAAGTAAAAAACATAATTGAGAGGCTCTGCAATATTAAATAGTAATTAGAATGCAAGCAAAATTCTATTTGTTGGACTTCAGCTAGCTAAAATAGCATATATAAATGCAAGAATCACATAAAACCCTGCTGCTGTTTTGAAACCAATTTTTGAAGGAAAAAATAGAAATGCATTTGCTCTAAGAGCCGAACTTCATTCTCCTTCTCAGGAGTATTGTGCAGCGCACCTTCATTTCCAGAGTAACGTGAGCCCTTCTGCTTTTCTACATGGTGAGCGTTCAAATCTGCTTGTCAACTCTTCGTATTTATAAATCACTATTTAAATACAACTCTTCTCTGAAGCTGTGCCACCAGAATCTTGGTATGAAAAAGTTGGAGGCAGGGTTGTTCAAGGGTGCTTGGAAAAATGCTACATGTATATATAGCACAAACTTAAGTAATTAACTCATAAGGGAGTTAGTGGATAAAAATGAAAATAAAACTACACCTGAAAATGTGTAAACCATAATACCTCAATCAACTCAGCGATTTCTGTCAGCAAAATCACAGTACTATTGAAAACCAAAAGCAATGAAACCCACCAACAAGACCTTTTCTTTACGTGTTTTCTTTACGTATTTCGCAGAAATATGTCTATCCAGTCACCTGTCTCACATATTTAGAACATTGATACTGTACAAGGTGTTGAAAGCTGTGTTTGTGATTACTTTATGACCTGAAAGTAGTTTATGTGTGATTTGGAAGTATCCAAAGGGGGAAAAAAAATGAAAGAAGGATAGTAGTTTCACATGTAATTAGTCTGTAATACAAACCCTGCCTCTACTTTGGGGGCTATTAATTTCATACTAATCCTTTCCATCTCTTTTACAGCGTTTGATATTTAGAAAGTACACTGGAAAGGTGAGTGCTTCTCCAAGGTCACCCATGGTTTAGAAGGGACGAGATGGAGCATTTATACAGAGAATTTCTTCTTATACCCATGGAAGGACACACTCAGAAATGCCAATTATCACGTCCAACAGAAGCGTCAATGTGCTGTGGAGATCTCCTTCATGAGAGCAGGCCATCCACCCCCCCAGGGGTTGCTAGGTATTCTAAAGGCTTAGAGATTCCCACCAGTTCCCAGAGATTCTCCCCAGGAATGAAAGGCAGGGAGGGTGTTCCCCCTCACTCCAGTAGGAGTAGACAGCCATAAATGGATGACTGACATAAGGTGCCAAAAAGGTGCCCGGTGTTAAGGAGGGACAGCTCTGTGGTCCAATTCATGCTCCAGTGCTCTGTGAGATCAAGCTGGAGCTGACTGAACAGCCAAGAACATGCCCTTAGCTGATTCCCAGCCTCATCGTGCTTCCCCCCCTCCCCTTCTGAGAACAACCCATCCCCCAGATCAATCACTTTGTAAGAATCCTTGTTTCAGGCTAGGCCTCTGAGGAACCTGACCGAATATAATCTTCGATGGGACAGCTGATGTGTACCTGATGCCAGCCTTCACTCCTGGCCAGCCTCCATATCCCAAATACTATGAGACTAAGGGAGATTCTATTCTGTGTTCTAGAAGTTTCCAGCCAGGTTCCCCAGGTTCCCACAATGCCCATAACTTGGCAGATGTTCACTGGGGAAAACCAACTAGGCTTTTGGACTTTTCCTGTTTCCAATTTTTTTTAATGTTTATTTATTTATTTTGAAAGAGAGAGAGAGAGCACAAGAGCACGCATGTGTGAGCGGGAAAGGGGCAGAGAGAGAAGGAGAGAGAGAATCCCAAGCCTGCTCTGCACTGTCAGTGCGGAGTCCGACTCGGGACTCAATTCCACCAACCACAAGACCTGACCTGAAATCGAGAGTCAGCTGCTCAACTGACTGAGCCACCCAGGTGCCCAAGTTTCCAAATTTTTGTACCAGCTCTGCCAGATGGCCAAATGCATCCATTTCTCTTTTACGTGGGAGAGGCCCTTCGCTAGGCAGAAACCTAATCCTCAGCCAAAACCAAGAGTTTGAAAAATCATTTGTTTATCCAGCTTTTGCTACTTGTTGCAAAGGAAACACGGTCGTCTTCAAGCCTTGTCATTTTACCTAGAAACAGAAGCTTTTAGGCTATAGCTGTAATGTATGTTATATCAACACATAATACAAATCCCACAAGAAAAAGTTCAATGTTTGCTTTCAATAGTTGAGTAAATCTGAAAATGTCTAATAGAAAATGATAGTCCTTTATATTTACCCAGTTTTTAAAACCCTTAGTTGATATTTTTCATCGCGTCCTGGAGAACTGAGTTTCCATCTGGTAGCATGTTTCTTCGAATGGATTTGAAGTGTCTTACAATGTAAATGTATATAATGAATGTGTCTTCTCTGTCTTTCTGTCTGTTTGTCTCTCTCTTTCTCTCTCTCTCTCAAACACACACACACACAGACACACACACACACACACACACACACACACACAAATGTCCAATCCAAATTGTAGAACCGAAGTCAAATTCTATCATCTTCTAAGCAAATCTAGTTAATGTGAATGAATATTAAATTAGTTCTAAGTTTTCTGGAAGACATTGTAAAGAAAGAAACCTAGGTTTCATTTCAAAGAGGAAATAAAGCAACAAATCAGGGAGCTATTTTCTTCTTGCTGCAAAATTTCAAAGGAAGTTTATAATGTGGAATTTTAAAGTGACCACTGATTAATAAAATATGAAATGCTTTAAAATGAATATATTGTTTTCTGTGGCTTTATTGATTGATTGCTTGATTGCTGTATATCAAGTCTTAATAAAAAATGTTTTATGGGGTGGTATTATTTAAACATTCACAAGTCTCATTTATCTATCTCTTTTTTTATCTACCTATTTATCCATCTATGAGTCCCAGATTCTGATTCCAATCAATGCTCTTTGGAAAGATTTCTACTGAGTTTGGCAAATACTGCATAACCCCTTCTTTAATTATACCAAAATATGGCAATATTTGGATATAGTGCACTCCTGAATTAAAAGACCTTCTATGTCCTATTTGAGTTTATTAATCCAAGAGCTTGTCAAAGTAATTTGACTTTTGAAGCTTCTTTTCATAATTAATTTCCCATAAAATCTAATAAATGACTTTGGGGAATGGTAGCATAAATAATTCATATCAGTTGCTTTATAGACACTTTTTTTTAAATAATCACAGTTTAACATTTGATCAATATCTACTTTTATTGTTTGTTAATTGCCCTGCCCTAAAGGAGATTTACCATGCTTGACAGTTTTTTCTTCTATCTCCTAGCATAGAATAAATCAGTCTTGGAAATATACTAAGTCCCTAAAAATACACACACATATACTGGTGCATATATGCACATATACAAACCCTGGTCAGGGTATGGTTGCAATATATTTTCCTTAACCATAAAAAATGACCATAACAGTCTGGCTACAGCATAATGTGAAATGTTTTACTATGAAAATGTTTTACTCAGTCAACATTCTAGGAATTTTATTTAAAAAAAAAATTTGTGTTTATTTTTTGAGAGAGAGAGGGTGTGTGAACAGTAGAGGGGCAGAGAGAGAGAGGGAGACACAGAATCTGAAGCAGGCTCCAGGCTCTGAGCTGTCATCATGGAGCCCAATGTGGGGCTTGAACTTACGAACTGTGAGATCATGACGTGAGCCTAGGTCTGACACTTGCTTAACTGAGCCACTCAGGCGCCTCATACAATCTAGGAGTTTTAAACTTTGAGAATGTTGGGGTGCCTGGGTGGCTCGTTGGTTAAGCATCCGACTTCGGCTCAGGTCATGATCTCACAGTTTGTGGGTTCGAGCCCTGCATCAGGCTCTGTGCTGACAGCTCGGAGCCTGGAGCCTGCTTCGGATTCTGTGTCTCCCTCTCTCTCCCTACCCCTCCCTCACTCGTGCTCTTTCTCTCTCTCTCTCTCTGTCTCTCTCTCTCTGTCTCTGAAAATAAATAAATAAACATTAAGAAAAATTTTAAAAAACAGGTAAAATAAACTCTGAGCCTGTCGATTCTGCAGATTAGGGTTAACATTCCGGGCCCCTCTCATGGCATAGCTAAACATGTTCCTCTGGCAAGAGCTATTCATAATGTTACACACCAAATTATAAAATTCTAAGATAGTTTTATTTTGTAGTAGTTTTTGTTGGTTACTTTTATTCTCAAAGATTTAAGATGCTTCTTTTTGAAAATGAACTATTGGGTCACATGGGTGGCTCAGCGGGTTGAGCGTTGGACTTTTGATTTCCGCTCAGGTCACGATCCCAGGGTCTTGGAATCAAGCCCAGCAACTGGCTCCAAGCTGAGCAGGGAGCCTGCTTAAGATTCTCTCTCTCCTCTCTCCTCTCTGCCCCTCTCCGCTGCTCGCACTCTCTAAAAAATAAACAACGAATAAAATAAATGTTAAAAATCCATTAAAAAAAGAAAATGGACTATTACCCCTCCATCCAAAAGGAGAGCTTAGGAGGAGACTAGCCACACAATAATTCCTAAGAATTCAATTCTACAAAATAAATAGGTGACCTTGCTACTTCTACAAAGCAGGTGGGAACAATTAAAATTCCACCGACGCATGTCTAGATAAATTGAAATGTTTCTAGAAAGATTTCAAGTGTGTTTTAAAGGACAGGGTCCACCTTTCTTACTGCCTCAGAATGGAGAGGAAAAGTAACTCGTAGTTTTAAATTAGCTTTGAGTAATGGTGAAGAGAGACCTGAATGAAAGTAATTATCAGGTACATAATCTCATTAACTCGAAATAGAAGTGAACCAGGGACCTGTAGTTCTGAGTATTAGTTTCCCGAGTCTGTTCATAAAGGCATATATATGATCCAACTTTTCTCCTGTACCACCAGATATATACTCAGTGGAAATAATTTTGTAATGAACAATAGAAGATTTGGACAACACTATGAAAAGACTAGAGAAAACTTAATTTTGGACCAAGGCTCGTTGATGCATCCGAGGAGTATACAAAATTATTTTATTTTAATTAAAATACTTTAGCACAAACTATTCCTCCCTACTTGTTGTTTTTAAGCTTACAAAATACCAAATATGCACAAATTTTTAAAATTCAGGCAATTAAAAAATATGTAAAATAGAAAGTTGAATTCTTCTGTTAACTTGGTTAACTTCTATTAGTATATCATTTATGGGTTTCTAATAACATCCACTGGGTATATAATTATATACTTATGGATTTATATTTACAAATATGTATTATATACTTACATTTGTAACATAAAGACAAATATTCCCCACACATTTTCTGCAACTTTTTTTTAATGTCATGTCCCTTTTCTTGACAATTCGTATTTCCTACCTGTGAAAACTTGTAAAGTATTCCATAACATAAGTGTAGTATAATTTATTTATTGAAAGACATTTAGGTGATTTCTATTGATTGTCAATTTTTTTTAGAAAAGCAACATAAAACTGAAAGTAAATCACTGGGTCAATACGTACGTGCATTTTGATTTTTGATGGTCTCAAATTTTCCTTCTAGAGTAACATTAATTTACATTCCCACCAGCTCTAAGAATTTCCTCCAGGAATGGAGTGATCCACTGTCGTCCCAACAGGCAAAAATTCAATTATATTAACAGGGCCCATGAGGACAAAATGGACAATTATAGAAACAATCCATATTTTAATAATATATATTTCAAATATATTTTATCCTTTTACCAACTGCATTCCAATTTTTTTCCTGTACTATATTATAGTATTAGTATAGTATAGTATAGTATAGTAATATTTCCTACACTATATTATGCTTTAGCTTATGTTTGTACTTTCTAAGCATTCAATAAGTATTTCCTGAGGGAAAGGCTGCATGAATTCCCATGCATAACTGTCGCATTAGTTAGGAGGTCCCTGTCTGGCTCCATTTCAAGAGCTATGAGAATATAAAGAAAACAAACAGACAAAAATATTGCTTATCTCACCTCATGGGATTATTGTCAGGATTAAGTGAAGTCTTTAATGCAATTCTTGGCCCCAGAATAAAGTCTCCATGAATAATGAATAAATACGTGTGGTACGCAGGGATTGCAACCAAGGCCAGCTCTTCCAGAAGCAGAGGCTGAGACAGGAGTTTGCTTGTAAGTGATTTATTGAGGAGCTGCCCCTCAGAAAAACTCCAAGAAGGCCGTAGGGTAGAAACAAGGAAAGGACTGAGCCGCGGCAGCTCAGATTAAGTCTGTCCCTGGCCTAATCCATGAGGCACCCTGGAACATAAATGTTGCCACATGGCGTCCTTGCCTTCAGGTAGGAGGGGAAGGCTTTCGTACATCCGAGTCAGGCACTGGTCTCCCAGGTGAATGAGAGCCATGACTTCCAAAGTGATATATCGCCATTCACAGGAGGACAATGCTCCAAAATAAATGAATTAATAAATAAATAACAAGGGCACCAGCTACCAAACACAGTAGGAGAGGGACGGGTGCAAAATGGTCAAGTAAAACGGATGAAACAGGCCACGCCTCACATCCACCACGGATACAACCCATTTTAACATTGAAATATACTATTAAAATACAGCATGTCACTAAAATACAATATTAAATATAACGCAAGATAGAAATACGCATTTAAAATATTTTTTCCCGCAAATACTATAGGCTAGGGCATATCAAACTGTGGAAGAAAGGGGTAAAGAATTGGCAAGGAAAAAAATGGTAACATAGAGCCAGTCGGAGGAAACAAACTCCCTAGATTCCATCCCCTAACAAACACCACGCACATCCGCACGTATAAGCACACACACATATAAGCACACACATACACACACACACACACACACACCCAGACAACACGAGCACAACACCTTCTTAAAAATAGGCACAGGCAGTACCTTTGAAGTGAAAGTTTTGAAATATGTAAAGGATAATGTGCTTTTAATATTCCACTGAGTGCAATCATAGAAGGGTTCATCTGCCGATGTGCACGTCAGCTGTGAAGCAAACTCGCAGAAAACTTTTACAGGTTTGGTTTTTTTTTTTTTTTTTTTGACCTTGTGCTTGGGATTTCATTATGACTGGGAATAATTTTTAAATACGTTTGCATCAAGATGTTAGGTGTCTTTGAACATTGCAGGCCAAAAAGTTTGGAAATAGGCTTTTATGACAGCAGAGAGGGATAAACACCAAAGTACTGCCATTAGGCGCCCTCACAAAGGCAAGCACAAGGCATCATCGATTTATTATAAAGGAGCCTCTCTCGGAGTGCTGCAGAATTTTATATTTTGAGTAGTCACAGGGGGGGAATTACAATATTATTCTGCTGCAAAAGAAATCTTTGCCTTGCATATCTCAATGAATATTTGATACACTTAGCTTTCATTCTTTGCCTCTCGAAATGCATCAGAGACGATACACTTTCTGTCCAAAATATTTAGGAAAAAAAAAAAAAAACACCTGATTTTTTTTTGAAGAGTTCCAGTTAGTCATTTAAAAAAAAATGATTTGTTCTTTAAGACAATTCAGGATGTTTGTGTTTCAGAAGCACTCGGATTTATTATTACACCTTCTACAATTGAATACATTTTATGGGTTTCCCCCACTGTCTGAAAGTATAGCACTCTTATGAAACCTTTCATGAGCCAAAATGGCATAAAGCAGAGAAGCAATTACCGTTAATTTATATGGAAATTTATTTTAGCATTCCCAGACCCCAAAAAATAACCTCTCTTAAGCAATTCTGATATTTTAGGACATATCTTGCTAACGGATGCATGAAATAAATCAAGCTAAGGCACAGTTGCTTGAAGGTACAAGTCAAAACCATGGCGGCTGGATGTGGAGATGTTGAGCTGGGATCCCCCAGATGGGAGCTGGACGGCGCCACCCCTCCCCGTTTTGGGGGTGTACTGCCTCCTTAGCCACCTGGGGCAAAACACAGGCGGAATGCTACTCTCCCCCTTCTTTATCGTGTATGTGAAAATCCTTTCCAGATCTCTTTCAGTTAACAAAAACAAGTGCTCATGTAGGATAGCAGGAGACTCGCGGTCACGAACGACGGCTAAGTCCACCTACAGAAACTTAGGGAGGAAATGGCATGTCCATTTCTCCCTGCAGAGATGCTTCAGACGTGGAGTCCGAAGATCTGTGGTCCTGTCTCAGGTTGCCACAAACCAGCTGTGGCACTTTGATCTGTCACTTACCCTCCTAAGCCTCAGTTTGCTTGCTTCTAAAGTTGCAATGTACCACCTCCAATATCTGTCACACGCTTTCA
Source organism: Lynx rufus (assembly GCF_022079265.1). NCBI lineage: Eukaryota > Metazoa > Chordata > Mammalia > Carnivora > Felidae > Lynx > Lynx rufus. Next base: position 3,663,408 of record NW_025814867.1, on the reverse strand, counting down.
CCCCCCACGCTCTGGGAGACATAGGCCCCTGGCACTTAACTTTTTGTCTCTCCGTCCATCTCTGTCCAGTCTCTCCTGGTAAAATCCTTACCATTCTTCAACCCAATTCAGAGCTCCTTCCCCTTGGAAACACTCCTAGTCCCCACTTGGCTGTTGTCGCTCCCTGGCGTGTGATACCATGGCACTTCTAACGTGACTCCACGATAATAGAACAGGGAGGTGGAATTGGAAATTAACACATTTGGGGAGAACTTTCTGTGTGCCAGGCACTGTGCAAATGCTTTTCACACATTTTCTCAATTAATTCTAAAAACAACTTTTAAAGTTGATGATGGTATCTCTATTACCCAAATGAGAAAACAGCCTTCGGTAGTTAAAATCATTGAGGTAGTGATCAGGGGAGTTCACAGCACAGCCCATTTAAGATGCTGGGATTTATACATTTCCCTCTAAATAGCACTCCTTGTATTGATTTAGTTTTTTTTTCTTTTGTAAAAATATTTATCTATTTATTTATTTAGAGAGCGGGGGAGGGACAGAGAGAGAGAGAGAGAGAGAGAATCCCAAGCAGGCTCCATGCTGCCAGCACACAGCTCAATGCAGGGCTCGATCTCACAAACTGAGATCATGAACTGAGTCCAAATCAAGAGGCAGAAACTCAACCGATGGAGCCATCCAGGTGCCCCTATTTTTAGTTTTTATTTATTTTATTATTTTTTAATGTTTATTTATTTTTGAACGGAGGGGCAGGGGCAGAGAGTGAGGGAGACACAGAATCCAAAGCAGGCTCCAGGCTCTGTGCTATTAGAACAGAGCCTGACGTAGGGCTCGAACTCATGAACTGCTAGATCATGACCTGAGCCAAAGTCCAACGCTTAACCGACTGAACCACCCACGCGTCCGTATTTTCTCTTTTTATTAAATATCACTCTTGTTTTTACCCGTGAAGATTCCATTTATGTGACATCCTCTTTTTAACAGCTTAAGTTGAGAAATATAATTCATATAACATACAATTTACTAAAGTGTATAATTCAATGGCATTTAGTCATTCACAGATATATGCAGTAAAAAATACTATTTTAGAACATTTTCATCACTTCAGAAAGAAACCTTTTAGCTATCACCCTTCTCCCAGTCTTAACTAACCACTAATCTACTTTCTGTCTCTGTATATTTTCCTATTCTGAACATTTATGAATTTAATCACATATTATGTGGACTTGTGTGGACTTATCATATATTTCTTTCTGTAGACAGACTACATTGCCCACTCATCAGTTGATGGGCATCTGGGTTGTTTCTACCCTTCAGCTCTTATTTTAGCTGTGGATAATGCTTCTACAAACATTCATACACAGGGGTGCCTTGGTGGCTCAGTCAGTTAAGCAACCAACCTCGGCTCAGGTCATGATCTCACAGTCTGTGAGTTCGAGCCCTGAGTCGGGATCTGTGCTGACAGCTCGGAGCCCGGAACCTGCTTCGGATTCCGTGTCTCCTTCTGCCTCTACCCCTCCTCCACTTGTGCTCTCTCTCTCTCTCTCAAAAAAAATAAATAAACATTAAAAAATATAAAAAAACACATTAATTACACAAGTTTTTGTCGGCTTTGTGCAGGTATATGTTTAAATTTATCTCGGCATCTACCAAGGAGTGGGGCTGCAGGTCATAAGGAAACTCTAAGTTCAATCATTTGAAGAACCTTCAGGCTATTTTCTAAAACATCTTCATCATTTTACATTCCCACCAGCAATATAGGAAGGTTCCATTTTCTCCAAACTCTTATGAAAACACTTGTTAGTATCTGACTTTTTGATTCTAGCCACTCTTGTAAGTATGAAGTGATATCTCATTGTGGTTTTGGTTCACATTTCCCTGGTAACTAACGATGATGTTGAATATCTTTTCATGTACGTATCGGCCATTTGTGTATCTTCCTCAGAGGAATGTCTATTCAAGTCCTTTACTCATTTTTAAATGGGGTTATTTGTCTTTTTTATTATCAAGTTGTAAGCATTCTTTATATATTCTAGACCTAAGTCCTTAATTGGATATGTAATTTGCAAATATTTTCTCCCATTCTGTGTGGTGTCTTTTCATTTTCTTTATAGTGTAGTTTAAAAAAAAATAATTTTTGTTGTTAAATCATTCATCTTCCTGGGTTCTCTTCCTGACCCCTTCCCTCTGCTGATGACAAGTATGTTAGGAGCGAGTGCTGGCACATTAGGTGGTAAGCCAACACTCACATTGAATTGACCTGAATTGGTTTTTGTTTGTTTCAAGTTTTTTGTTTAAACTCTAGTTAGTTACCATACAGTGTAATATTGGTTTCAGGAGTAGAATTCGGCGATTCATTGCTTACATACAATACCCAGTGCTCATCCCAACGAGTGCCCTCCTAGTGCCCACCACCCATCTAGCCCATCCCCCCACCATCTCCCTCCATCAACCCTCAGTTTGTTCTCTATAGTTGAACCTCTTGTGATTTGCTTCCTTCTCTTCCCCCCCCAACCACTTCCCCTGTGTTCATCTGTTTTTTTTTTTTTCTTTCTTAAAGTCCACCGATGAATTGGACAAACTTGCAGGGTTGCTGCAAGGATCTTGTGGGATAGGCCAAAGAGGCCTCGGAGATTTGAAGCAACCAAAGTACGGAGCAAAGCTCACAGATCACATGGTATGAGCTTATGGCTCCCCCAGAATGAAGAGGAATTTCAAGGGGTTTGACGTGTTACATGCGTAAGAGTTTTATTTTTTCATTTTACGTTTACTACTTTCCTAGGAGTTTCATCATGGATTGATGCTGAATTATATCCCATTCTTAGTCTACACCTTGAGAAGATTGTATTTATTTTTTCTTCTGTTAATATGGTGAATTCCATCGATTACATTTTAAACGTTAAATCCATCTTGAATTCCTGGAATAAATGTCACTTGGGTCATGATATGTGTTTATATATATAGCTTTTACAATATTTTGCTTCAATTTCATTATAATTTGATAATATTTTGTTTAGTGTATTTGTATCTGTCTTCCTGAGATATATCAGGCTGTACGTTTCTTCTCTGCAATATCCTTGCATTCATTATGTTGGATTTTAAAGTAAGCTGGAAAGTGTGCTCTCTCCGTCTATTCCCTGAAACAGTTTATTAAATATTTGGTATTATTTCTTTATTAAATGCCTGGCAATATTCTTTGTTTAAGGAATGAAAAGAAATATTGGAATGGTCACATTTGCTATTTCTTCTTGTTGTCCATGATGATATAAGACCAGTTTTGTTCAAGGATTTTTCTAATTCACTAAATGTTTTGAATAATAAGCATAACATGGTTTATGATATATTCTAATTATCTTCTTTAATGTCTGGAAGATCAGTAGTATGATGTTCTTTTGCTCATTCCTGATACTGGAAATGTGTGCTTTCTTTTTTCTTCATCCATTTTGCCAGGTGCGTCTGTTATTATTTTTCAAGAAACCAGTTTTAGTCTTTGTTGAGTAAATTGCGTGTTTGTGTTCTGCGCTGATCTTTCTTATTTCTTCCCTTCAGTTTGGGGGTTCGGTTTGCTCTAATTTTTCCAGCTTCCTGGAATGGAATCTTAATCATAGGTTTTCACTTTCCTAATATGTGCATTTCTAGTTACGAATTTACACTCCTCAAGTTTTGACACATCGTTTTTAAAAGTTTCCCTCATTCAAAATTTAAAAGAATCCCCTATGAAGTTTTCTTTGATCAAATGACTTTTGAGAAATGTTTCTTAGTCTCCAAGCTTACTTTCAATTACTGATTTCTAGTTTAACTTCTTTGTGGTCGGGGAAAATACTCGGCATGATTTCCCCCTAGTGGACTTGTCCTTTCCTCCATTAAATGGAGAGGATTGACTGGTACTCACCTCCATCCGTTCCACAATTTAGCCACATGATGTCAGGTTGTAGGTTTATTTGGACTCACTTCACCGCTGATGTTATCTCTCCAGAGAAAACTTGTGATATGTTCGTTTAGTCTCTTCCTTCTACTGAGGCTTGGTGTCCTCCATACTGGGAGTCGGAGAAAGACTCCGTATTTCTATACGAGGCCCCCGGTTCCAGCAAAAAACTTTTTAGGTGAACTGATCATTTTCTAAAAGATGTTCAATATCAATAGTCATCAGGGAAATTTAAATCTAAACCACAGTGATATATCACCTCACCCTTGTCAAAATGGCTCAAATCAAAAAGACAAGAAATAACAAGTGTTGGTGGGGCGTGGAGAAGAAGGAACCCTGGTGCACTGTTGGTGGGAATGCAAATCGGTGCGGCCGCTGTGGAAAACAGTATGGAGGTTCCTCAAGAAATTAAAATAGAGATACCATACGATCCAGTAATTCCACTACTGAATATTTACCCAAAGAAATTAAAAACACTGATTTGAAAAGATATATGCACACCTGTGTTTACTGAAGCATTATTTACAATAACCAAGATCCGGAAAGCAACCCAACTTTCCGTACATAGATGAATGGGTAAAGAAGATAGGGTACATGTATGCCATGGAACATTACTCTGCCACAAAAAAGAGAATGAGATCTTGTCATTTGCGACAGCACGGATGGACCTTAGCATTATGCTAAGTGAAATGTCAGAGAAAGACAAATACCATACAATTTTACTTATATGCGGAACCTGAACAATAAAACAAAACAAATAAACAAAAAAACCAGACTCTTAAGTACAGAGAACAAACTGGATCTCAGTTTGGGAAGGCTAACGGGAATGACACATTACGTTTAAAATTCGCTCACTCTTTATTGTAAGACCCCACACCCTACAGCATACCTCCTTGACTCTAAAAAGTCTACCCATCCTCATAATCCTTACAGTAACAGGAGTCCCAAACCAGTCAAATCAATGAACCCTAAGCCATATCCCACTGTATTCCATCCAACTCAATGATACCCACTGCCTGTTAACTCCCTAGTTTGGTGTAATTATTTTTTTTATGTTTTTTAAATTTATTTTTGAGAGAGAAAGAGAGAAAGAGAGAGAGAGAATGAGTGCAGGAGGGGCAAACAGAGGAAGATATAGGATCTGAAGCAGGTTCCAGACTCTGAGCTGACAGCAGGAAGCCTGATACGGGGCTTGAACTCATGAACCATGAGATCATGACCTGAGCCAATGTCAGATGCTTAACTGACTGAGCCACCCAGGAAACCCAACTCCCCAGTTTTTTCATTCACCTAATCTTGTAATTAAGACTCAAAGCCTACTTGGAGCACAAAGTGAAACAAATACAACTGTGTGATTCCAAATTATTTTTTAACCCAAATTTTCTCAATCCAACTGGTAAATAGAGGAGTGATATGAGTAGAACATAAAAATTGTACTTGTTCATGCAAGATATTCCCCAATACATTAGTGGTTTGAAACATTCTGGGTGAGTGCCCTCACATGTAAAGAGAAAGACTTAGCAGTATATGAAGGCAAATTTTAAAAGGTGTTTGTCTTACAAAAATACCTTCTTTGAGTGCATATAGTGGATGGTTGGTATGGCTGATGCACCCAAAGGTGGCCCCTGATAACTTAACACCTTTATATAATCCAGTCCTCTAGAATATGTTTGAAACCCGCAACACCATTCACGCAAATAGAATATCACCAAGGAGACAGGAATGGCATTGTATGCAGTGATTGAGTTATGTTACTTTAGACTTCGCCTTAGCAAACTGGAGAAGAGATGGTCCTCAAAGCGTAGAAGTAGTTGCCGTGTTATCGGAGGGTTGAGTGAGAGCCTGTGAGAAGGACATATGGCAAGGAGCTATGGGCAGGTCTCAGACGCAGAGAACAGCCCCCACTGACAGCCAGCAAGAGAGGGATCTCGGTCTTACAGTAGCAAGAAACTGCATCCTGCCAAAAACCAGGTGGGCTTGGAGAGGACTCCAAGCTCCCAAAAGGAACACAAACAACCTGGCTGACACCTGGACTGCAGCTTTCTGAGATTCTGACCAGAGGACCCAGTTTAGCTGGTCAGACTCAGACACAGAGAAATTGTTAGATAATAAGTGTGCCTTGCTTTAAGTCCCTAAGCTTATGGTAATTTATTATACAGCAGTAGAAAACTAATACAATTGTTTTAGTGGATTGAAAAACTGCCATACTTTCCATCATGTTAAATTATATGGGGAACCTGGGGATATAGATGAAGGAGCTACAAAGACATGTCCCCGGGATTAAAATAATTGAATGTGAAGACTTTCCACGCTCTAGATTAGATTTTTAGTTTTAAAGAACTTTTTTCTCTTAGAAGCAAATGACCCCAAGTGCTTCATTTGGAAGAAGAAGTTACATGATCCAGTTCAAGGCTGTAAAGAATCAGCTGGCTGAGATGTTTGTGATAATGAGATTGATGACAATGGAGATGTAACCATGCTAGTTTTTTTTTTTTTCCTTTCGCTTGTTTTGATTTTTAATATTTTTTCCAGGGCTATGGTTATAGAGTTTCATAAGTTTTTAATGATTTCCTCTACTCTATTTTCCCCATAAGCCCTGTAATTTTTAGTGCGCTATGTTGCTGAGAGTTTTCTGAAACACACACACACACACACACACACACACACAAATATATATAGATTCAGATACGCACATACTCAGACATGCATATATGCCATTACAGCAGAAATGCATATATTCTGAATGTCTCCACCCCCACATCAAAAGTCACAAATGACCCCCCCGAGCCTGGAGACAATGGTGGCTTCTCCCTTGGACCCTCTCTCCGAGAGACATGAGTCCACTAGAGAATTAATGTCTTGTGCTTCCTGTCCTAAGGCCCATGACAAAATCTAAGTTAAGTGTGAATCCAGTAACCCCCTTGACCAGCTTGACATACATTCCACTTGGTGCTACTAAAGAAACCACATTTTTCATACAAACACTCATTTTATATATTGACGTTAATGAAATGTGGGGGGGGGTGTTTGTTTGTTTTACTCAGGAACTCTATACTTGTATCATTAGAGCTTCTTTTATTTTCAACTAGATTCGTGTCATCATTGATCGCCCATTTCCTGAGGTGAAAAACAGTAACTTTTTCTTTTCTTTTCTTTTCTTTTCTTTTCTTTTCTTTTCTTTTCTTTTTTTAGTGGACAAACAAGAGACATGGCACAGGACAGAACAGGTGTTAGCAAACTCTGAAACTCTGACCCACAGGCCATATCCCTCCCACCTCCCGTTTTCATAAATAAAGTTCCATTGGCCCACAGTGATATCCTTTCATTATATATTGCCTCCTCTGACTTTCTTGGAGCTACAATCGCATAGTTGAGTAGATGTGACTGACACTGTGGCCCATGGAACCAGAAATATTTCCTATTTGTCACTTCACACACAAAGTTTGTCAACCCCTGAGGTAGCAGATTGACCATCTAAGGCCTCTGAAAACTTTTAGAGTCTCCGTTTCTTTTGACAGATATTTATTCCCAACAAAGGCATCAAGGGGGTACCTGTGCCATCTAGTAACTTCTACCTCCCTAAAGGTATTTTAGGAAACAGGCAGTGCTGTCACTCCTTCCCCAACCAACTTAGAAGAAGATTGGAAGGATTAAATACATGTTCTTATTTTGGCAAACGAAAGCAGTTTTAGGTTTGATTGGGAAAAGAATGATAAATACCTAGATTTTGGTCCTTTGCATCCACATTTGTGTTGATTTTGCGTACTTTGTACTGTACATTAGGGTCTGTATGTCGCGCGCACACACACACACACACACACACACACACACACAAGCGTCTCACAGAACGTACGAAATAGTTGTCTCCCTTATCCCCTGCTAAAATAAATCAATGAGATACAAACCATCCTTGGGGCTTGATTACTTATCTTTTAGCCTAAATAAGAATGGGTATAATTTGTATCCCTGTAGATGCACCTCCACTCACACCCAACCGAATGTGTAAATTGAAAGAAGTTAGCCACCTTCTTTCTGAGCAATTGAAAGTAAATTCTGTTGAAAGATACTAGGTGAGAAAGGGTAATGCTAAAATAATGCAGGCACGTGATGGCTAATGCAATTGAAATGATGAATGATCCCTTGAATTTTGTCTCCAGTGCATGTGCGGGGTGGTGATGAGCTCAATGTGTGGTGATGCTGTCTCCTATTTGTCATAATTACAGAATAGATTTCAGGTCATTTACCTAGAAAGAGTGTCTGGAGTTTATTGTTTAAATGGAAACTCTTCTCTGCCTGGAAATCTTCCTGTGATCTTTTATCATCCGAGATAGATGAACACTCATCCTTGACAAATTGAATGAAATTGTTATTAGTTGGGAAATGGTCTGTTCTGGAAAGTCTCACACTTGTTCTCATGCTTTTAAATACTGTGTGGCTGTTTATTTTCTCTCTCTTTTTTCTTTAAATGTGAGGGGATGTACGCATGCTGAAAAATACATTACTGGGTTTAAATGTTACCCCAGTCTTCTGCCTAGTAGGTCCAGGCTTTATTCATCATAGAAAAGAACAAACAACAACAACAACAACAACAACAAACTCTACCAAGCTGGCATGTACACATTCTCTAAGTCTAAGAACAGTAGAATCTGAAAAAAAAACCCACTTTTAGAAAAGTATAAATGTTCTCTTGGAAGATATCAACCCCATGTCACACATCTGAGTTTTATTAATGGATATATTTTCCAAGACACAGTATATTTAAAGCCAAATGTAAAACAAAAAAATACCAAGCAAATTAAAACACCAGTCAGTACTTCCTCTCCATCTTAATTATCAGCATATTCCCTTATTTAAAAAAAAATAATGTTTTTATTTATTTTTGAGAGAGAGAGGGAGACAGCATGCGAGCAGGGGAGGGGTAGAGGGAGAGGGAGACACAGAATCTGAAGCAGGCTCTGGGCTCTGAGCTGTCAGCACAGAGCCTGTCGTGGGGCTCGAACTTATGAGCCGTGAGATCTTGACCTGGGCTGAAATCGGACGCTTAACTGACTGAGCCACCGAGGCACCCCAGCATATGCCCTTATTTATATTTCATTGGAAGGATAGAAGCAATCAGAGGAACACACCGAGAGGTCCCCAACATATAAACTCAGCCACTTACATCGGGGTCCACATGCTCCTTTCCCTCCCCCAGGAAAGAAGTATCCAGGAGAAGTATCCATGTTCCTACTAAAGGCCAGTTCGTCTACTTGTGCATGAGGTCTGACAACATGGTTTTCTTCACTGTTGGATAACTCCTACCAGCATTAAAACTGGCTCTTATTTTTCCATTTGAACAAATCTTCAAACATACAAACACAAATCCCTCTCGACTTCCTTCACCCCTCAGTATGGCATTATTTATCTCCCTACGCTTACAGCTAATTTCTAGAAAGGAATCATGGATGTCTTCCATTTCTCTTGTCCCATTCTCTTTTCAAGTCACTTCAATCTGGTTTGCGTCTTCATTTCTATTGAAATTTTGTTCTGTTGAGGCCAGATCACCAATGAACGCCATTTTGTTAGATTAAACGATAAATGTTTGGTTCTAATGTTGATTCATATTATCAAAAGCATTTGATCAGAATTTCCCCTTCTCTTCATTATGTGAAACTAGTATTACACTGATACCAAAGACACTAAAAGAAAAAAACTACCAACTATTTTCCCTTATGGATATTAGTACAAAAATTCTTAACCAAATAGCAACATACTGAATTCATAAGCGTATGAAGTAGATTGTACATCATCACCAAGTGGTATTTTTTTCTGAAATGCAAGGATGATTCAACATATAGAACTGAATCAACAGAATATACTACACTGATAAAACAAAGGGGAAAAAAACCACATGATCATCTTAATTGATGCAGAAAAAGCATTTGACAAAATTCAACACCCTTGTACTAACTACTACCATGATAGTTGTACTTAGGAATAAAAAGAACTAGAAACAGAAGGAAACCACTTCAAGATAATAAACGTTGTATATGAAAAATGCACAGAGAACATGAGATTCAGTAGTAAAACCTGAAGGCTTTTCTTCTAATAACAAGAACAAGGAAAGAATGCTGCTTTCACCACTTTTATTCAACATCATACGGGAAGTACTAATCAGAACAATAGGCAAGAAAAAAAACAAGAGGAACCAATAATTATATAGAAAAAAGTATTTTTCTTCACAAATGGTATGATCTTATATATAGAAAAATACTGCACAAAAATTGTTAAAAGTAATAAACAAATTCATTGAAATGCAGAACACAAAGTCAACATGCAAAAATCCGTTGCATTTCAATATACTAACCATCTGAAAGGAAATTTAAAAGCAATTCCATTCATAATTGCACCAAAAGAATAACACACTTAGGAATTAATGAAGGAGGCGAAAGCCTAATATAGTGAAAATTACCAAAAATTGCTGAAAGAATTCAAAGAAGACATAAATAATTGGAAAGACATCCCATGCTCATGGATTGGAAGTCAATATTGTTAAGATGGCAATATTACCCACCAATCTACAGATTCACTACAGTCTCCATTAAAATGTTCATGCTGTCTTGCAGTAATAGAAAAATCTTTCCTAAAATTCACATGGAATCACAAGGGACTCCAGATCACCAAAACCATCTTGAAAAAGAAAAACAACACTGGAGGCTTCAGACTTCCTGATTTCGAAAATGACTACAAAGTGTCAGTAATCAAAATGGTGTGGTATGGGCATAAAGGTGGACATAGATCAACGGAATAAAATAAAGAGCCCAGAAATAATGTATATGGTTAAATATGTGTTTAAACATGCATTAATATATATTTCATGCATATTTTTAACTATATTAATCATTGAATAATTTTCAAAAGGGGGCCAACACCATTCAGTGGGGAATGGACAGACATTTTAACAAATCCTGCTAGTAAAACTGGATATCCACATGCAAAAGAATAAACATAGACCCTTATCTAATACCACATACAAAAATTAACTCAGAATGATCAAAGACCTAAATGTAGGATATAAAATTAATAACCTCTTAAAAGAAAACATAGGGAAAAGCTTCAGGACATGGGATTTGGCAATAATTTCTTGGCTATGACATCAAAGGCATAGTCAATAAAAGAAAAATAAATAGAAAAATTGGGCTTTATTAACTTTTTTTAAGTTTATTTATTGGGGCACCTGGGTGGCTTAATCAGTTCAACGTCTGACTCTTGGTTTCTGCGCAGGTCATGATCTCACAGTTCGTGAGTTCGAGGCCCACGTCGAGCTCCAGGCTGACAGTTTGGAGCCTACTTGGAATTTTCGCCCTCTCCCACTCTCTCTGCCCCTCTCCTGCTTGTTCTCTCTCTCTCTCTCTCTCTCCCTCTCTCTCTCACACACACACACAAAATAAATAAACTTAAAAAAATTGTTTAAAAAATAGTTTATTTATTTATTTTGAGAGAGAAAGTGCATGCAGAATGGGGAGGGGCAGAGAAAGAGGGAGAGAGAGAATCCCAAGCAGGCTCTGTGTTGAACCTGACATGGGGCTCAAACTCATGAACCGGGAAATCATGACCTGAGCCAAAACCAAGACTGGGACGTTTAACCGACTGAACCACCCAGGCAACACTTCATTAACTTTTTAATTGTGCATCTAAATATACTATCAACACAGTAAAAAGGCAACCTACAAAATGGGAGAAAATCTTTGCAAATCGTGTATCTGATAAGGGTTAATATCCTAAATATATAGGGAACTCATAAAACTCAATAACGAAAACAAAAACAAAAAATTCAAGGGGCGCTTGGGTGGCTCAGTTGGTTGAGCGTCCACCTTTGGCTCAGGTCATGATCTCACGGTTTGTGAATTCGAGCCCCGCGTCGGGCTCTGTGTTGACAGCTCAGAGCCTGGAGCCTGCTTTGGATTCTATGTCTCCCTCTCTGTACCTCCCCCATTCATGCTCTGTCTCTCTCAAAAATAAAAATAACCATTAAAAAAACTTTAAAAATGTAAAAAATGAACGAAGAGCTTGAATAGACATTTTTTTCAAAGAAGACACACAAATGGCCCATAATCACATGAAAAGATATTTAAGGTTACTCAAAGGTTATCAGGGGATGCTAATCAAAACTACTACATCAATGAGATGTCACCCCACACCTGACTATCTATATCTATATAGCTACTATCAAAAGAAACAAAGAAACAAAACAGAAAACGAGTGTTGGTGAGAATGTGGAAAAACTGAAAGCCTTGTGCACTGTTGGTAAGACTATAAAATAGCACAGCCTCTGTGGAAATCAGTATGTTTCCCTAATTTGAAAAATTAAAGATAGACTTACTATATGACTCAGCATTTCGACTCCTGGATGTATACCCAGGAGGACCGAGAACAGAATCTTGAAGAGATATCTGCATGCCCATGTTCATAGCATTAATGCTATTATGTGGAGCAACCCAAGGGTCCACTGACAGATGAATGGGCAGACAAACGGGGCATATACATACAATGGAGTTGAGCACACTTTGCTAAGTAAGAAAATCCTAAAAATTATACATTGTACATTTCACTTACGTGACGTACGTAGGGCAGCCACGTGCGTAAAGTAGAGTGGTGGTTTCCAAGAGCTGAGAGAAGGGGAAAGGTGCCATTATTTAATTGGCATAGAGATTCACTTGTGCTAGATGAGAAGAGGCCTGGAGGTGGAGAGTGGTGGTGGTTATGCAATAATATGAATATAGTTAATACCGCTGAACTGTACGCTTAAAAATGGTTAAGGTAATAAATTTTATTACCGTGTAATTTACCACAATAAGTATATTTTTCAATTAGCACCTCCTTTTACAGGAGTGAAAAATGAAGTCAGAGATATCAATCGAGTTCTTCCTAATGTCCGTGGACCAATCATGACCTAACCGATGCTTAGCAGACCGACATGTTCTTACCAATTTTCTAGACAACTCAATGAAAAACGAAACAAAACCCTAAATAAACATCCAGTAAACAGTCATGGTCCAAATGAAGTGCCCCCAAAATGGTTTATCTTCTTTGTTGTTAGCAAATAGACACTGGCTTTGTTTGTAGTGATGTTAGCATATATCCATCCATGTTCTTTCGCTGATTAATGCCTACTTTGGTTTTGTTTTATCTGTCTCCTCAAATACTGTAACTATTAGCTTCTCTTCCCTCAGAATTTTACCTGGGTGGTGTCACTCCCTCTAATCACCTTCAATTCTCCAATCATGCCTTCCCTAAGTAGAGAGACGTCTTCTTTTAGTCCAGATGCATGTGTTATTTTTAAGAAAAACAGAAAACTGTGGACATTTCCTTTTTTTTTTTTTAACTCTTATGAGAAACATGAAAAAATTTAGAGACTGGTAACTAAGCAACTGAAACAAAAATCTAAATAGTGTCATCTTGTTAGCAAGATTTGAGAACACACTGAGCTCCCCGACCGCCTCACTAATGGTCATTAATCCTAGGTGGTGACATATCTTCTAATGTAGCCTTCATTACAGCTATTTGGACATTTGTCAGCCATCCTGAATTCTTTGAGAAACCAACAGTTCTGAGTATGCAAATTGCGCAGCACAGATATCAACTTTTACAAAATACGCACTAGAGAGAAAACAGAGTGTCAATATCAAAGTACTTTCCCTGAGTACTTATACTGAGCAATTTGAAGAAATTGGTAATGAAAGCCAATGGACCCCTGTACTTTTCATGGAAGGAAATATTCTTACAAGTTCAGTACATTTCCTCAGTATTTAGACAATGTGTGAGCACATTAACATGTATTGACCATCTACCATCTCTAGGTACTGTGCTTTGTGTGTTCACATACACTATTTTATTTAATTCTAAGATCATTTCCATATTATTATTATTATATATGGGAGAGAAGAGTGCCCAGTGAGAGAAAGAGCTGACATTAAATTCATGTCTGTTTGATTGAAAAGATAACACAGATTCTACTGGTATGTGTTAGTTCATTCATCAGTATTTATTGACATTCTTCTTGGTGCAACGGTCTTGGTATAGCTATTTGAAATGTAGTGTCTCTCATGAAGAAGCTTGCTCTCTCATTGGATAGCTACAGAAAAAAAATTCATGCAAGTATGATACAGGGAGGGATGTGATAACTGTGATGGGAGCTCTATAAACTAGATGCAGCACAACAAGCACAAAAGACCAAGGTTTTGCATCTATCCAGTCAGTCTGGCATGAAAACGTTCAACATTAGAGAAAGAAGTCTTGAAGCATAAAAACTAATCAGTGAGGAAGAGTATAAGCCCATCCCAGTGGTTTCGCTTCATCTCTCTTCCAATATGCACCAAAATATCATTTGGATGCAGTCACCGCCTCCAACTGCTCGACGTCCCTCTTTAGCTTGTATTTGTTAAGTGAGTGTCCACATAAATACATATTTTTAATGGCATGATGGGAATGAGCTTTGGTAGTGGTGTATCTATGTTTTTCCAAGTGGCATCAGAAGAGAAATTCATCTTCCCAGCTAAGAGAAATAAGATAATAGAGTAGCAGATATTGGCCAGACTGAGAGATGCTGACAGAAGCTAAAACGGAGTTTTGTGTGAAAACCCAACAGGCCTGCTGACTGGACTTCAGAACTAGACCAACATGCCCAGTGAGTCCTAGAACACTGAACCAGAGCAGGCCACTTGTCAGCTCATTGCAAAAGAGGAGTGGTTGATGTGAATCTCCAAGATGGGTTTATCTGCATGTTTAACAGTAAGAGAAATCACATCACCTATACTAAAATTGGCAGAGATGAGTGAAAAGAAAGGCTCCAGGCACCTGGAAAGAAATTTCAGGAGTTGGAAATAATTATCCTTCCTTAAAAATATATAGCATAAATTGGTATAAGTCTTCATTTTGGAGGGGAAAAAAACTAAGTAAAAACTAATAAAAATAGCCTGAGCTAATAAAAGCTAATATTTTGAGTCCTGCCAAGTGGCTTATACACATTAATTCATTTGGTTTTTCAGCCATCGTATGAAATTGTATTATCCCAATTGTCTAAAAAATTGAGTGATTTATGTGATCCCATCCACCGATGAATGGCAAAACTAAGATCCAAAACTAGGTGGTCAATCCCCAACTTCTGTCTCCTAAAAGTAACACCTCAAGACTTCTCAAGTAAAGGATACAACATTTCAGGAATAAATTCATCAAAGAATGTCTCTTAGGTGCGGGTGGAAATATCAAAGGAGAGAAAGAAACCAAGATAAATCTGAGGTTTCAAGACTGGATGACTTCAGTCATTTTATTGCCATTAACAACAATAGACATGCTGGGGAAAGGTAGGGGAGAGGAGGATAAATCGTGTTTAGGCTTCCTTTGATCTGCAACAGTGAAGAGGAAGAGAGAGAGAGAGGGAGAGCGAGAGGGAGAGCAGAAGTATGGAGTCATCTCAGGGGATTGAAGAGTCACGTAGACAGCAGAGACAATGGTAACCAGAGCACTAGAAGGAACTTGTACGTGGTGATAGTGTAAGAAAAGAAAAGTAGAGATGGGGAAGTAGGAAACACCCATGTGGCAAGAGAGGGAGGAAAAATAAATGTCTAAGAAGAAGCCAGTAAAGTTAGAATCAGGGAAAGATAAGATCCAGACATAGAAGTCTAAGAAATAAATATTTTTGAAGAGAGACCTATGTTAACTACGTAAGCTCTTGCTGAGTTGCTGCGAGGGTTGGAAATGGACATTCGATTCAGTGGTCATCCAGCTCTTGATGCCTTTCCCAAGAAGTTCCAGCTGAAAGAAAAGTTTGAACTCAAAATTTGAGCATAGGGGCGTACAGGAGAAAAATTAGGCTTCCAAAAATTAGACTTCCAAAATGTTTGAAAATGAAATAAAAATGGGACAGTAGACAGGAACTAAGAAGGTATCACTACCAAAGGGAGATAGGATTTTTTTTAAATGGACAGACATGTAAGATAGATAGAAAAGATCCAGAAGAAGAAAAGAGAGAAACGCTACCTGATGGAACAAGAAAGATCCCGAAGAAGCAAGAGAGGAAAGAACGAAATGCCACACGTAGTGACTTGAGTTTTCTCTGATTCCCCTTCCAGACTTCCTCAGTCCCACTTTCCATAAATATTCCTTTTTCCAATGACTCCCAGATCCTCAGCCCATACTTCTCTTTTTTTTTTTTTTTTTGAGCCAATCTCTAATTTCTCACTTTGGCCCAATTTCCTGTAAGAGTTCTGATACATCTACATAAGAAATTAGAGTAAATCTTCACAGCCATACCTCTTTTGGTCCTAACAGCAACTATACAGCATGACATTCTAGGTGTATCTGGGAGGCAGGTGTTTGTAGCCTCAAAACAAAACTCTGATACTCACCATACTCTGATACTAAATTCTTCTGACCTCAATTTCCCCGTTTAGAGAATGGATATTGGCATACTAATTTTATGAGCTTGTGAAAATATAATGAGATAAAGCTAAGGAAAGCATTTGGGAACAGCTAGTTATTTAAAGAGTATCAATTTCTCCTTCTTTTTAAGATTCTTTGGTACTATTCAGTACAAGGAAATCTGCAATGGGGAGTCTTCTTGCAACGAGCATTATAGAGCAGGAGAGATAAGGAAAAGATAAAAATGAGAATGTGCGCTCAATATCCCATGTCTTTGTAAGGATGGTAATAAGCCATCAGTTGAGAATGAGGGCAGAAAGGCAGGGGATGGGAAGTTTTTCAGGCCAGAAAAATTCTAGAACAACCACTTGGGGAAGATGCACTGTGTGTGTATGGATGGGGGGAGCAGCATATGTACGTTTGTGTGCGTGTTGTGTGTTTGTGTTCTAGCAAATAAAATAGCTTTTTGGTAGAATCTTAAATAAACATAGACTGGCTTAGTAGAATATCCCAGGTCTTGACGTTAGAAGCACCTTAATTGTCAAAACCTCATTCACACTCCTTTAGCAAACATATTTTGAGTTCCACATAATTATCAGACACTGAGTTAAGCAACAGAGACATAGAGAGAAAGTAGACCGTGACTGTTATCAAAGATCTTACATCCTTGCAGAAGAAACATCTGTAACAAATCATTAGTAGGTTACAAAAAATCTGGGGGAGTAGGAAAGCACCATTCCACTGTGGTGAACAGGAGTCAAATCGTCAAGAAGAAAATGGTGAATGAAGATACAAAAGATTCCCAAACGAAGGGAAAGTAGTAGGACATTGTTTGCCAGCATATATGCTCTATAAAAAAATACTCAAGGAAGTTCTTTAGGCTTAAGAGAAACAGTATGAAAGGAAAACCTGCATCTTCAAGAATAGAGAGAAGAGAAATGGTAAACATCTTGGTAAATAGAAAATATTTTTTTCTTAAATTCTTTAATATAGGCATGACCATTTAGAGCAAAATTTGCCTGCTTGGTGTTTCAATATATGCAGATATCATGTAAATGGAAAATTATAACATGAATCCCACTGGAGGTGGTCAAAGGGACCGTACATAGTCCTACAGAAGGTTTCTACATTTAGAAGTGTACAATGTGAACTCTAGAGTGTGAAGTCATGGGGAGTGCAATTCCCAGAAAAGGCATGATAATCAGACAGAGCAATAATAGAAAACAATGAAGCCAGGATGCCAGCAAAGAAATTAAAATGGAACCTGGAAAATATATTAAAAATCTAGGCAATCAGATAAAATGTATATTAAGTATACAAGCCTGGAACACAGATGTTATGTTAGATGCTGTATTTAGATGAGTACACCAAGGACACAGGGAGAACATTCTCAGCCCTCAAGGGACTCATGATCCAGCCAAGAATACAGATTTATTTATTTATTTATTTATTTATTTATTTATATAAAGTTTATTTATTTATTTTGAGAGAGAGAGAGTGCGCACACACACATATGAGAGAGAGGGAGGGAGAGAGGGAGGAGAGAAAGGGCAGAGAGAATCCCACACAGGCTCCATGCTGTTTATGTACAGCCTGGGGCAGGGTTCGATCTCACAAACTGTGGGATCATGATCTGAGCCAAAATCAAGGGTGTGGTGCTCAACTGACTAAGCCACCTAGGCACCCCAAGAATATAAATATGTTAAAACAATAAATGTACATGTTAACTTTGGGAACCTGGCTATTTCTAGCTAGGGAGTGAAGGAGGAATGAAGTTGGAGGGTATGTGTCCATAGGTCAAGGTTTCTCAACAGTGCTACCGCCATTTTTTGCCAGAGAATTCTTTGTTTAATGGGCAGTATTGTGCATCATAGGATGCTGAACATCGTCTGTAGGCTCCACTCACTAGATGTGATTATATACAGATACATACATATATAGGTATAATGATTGCATGTAAATGATCATTAGAAAATTGTGTTACATTAAAATTAATGTTAGCATCTATGAATACTTATTAAATCTGGTTAATGGGTGCTGACACTCCTATTACGACGTTTTCTGTATGTTTGAAATAGTTATGATTTTAAGCATTACAAATAATAAATGACATTATAAAAAAATGATTAATGGCACAGGGGGAAATATAGGATTATGGTATCAAATTATTTGGAGGTCTTAAAAAGGTGAGAATTTAAGGTCAGCTTCGGAAGTTTAGTGAGAATTAATTGGGCAAAAAAGGGTGTGGAAATTTTGGTTGTTAATTAATACGTAACATACTGTAGCGTAACCACTCCAAATTTATTCCTTTTCAAGGTTGCCTTGAATATTATTGGACTTTTGCATTCCATTTTGCATTTTAGAATCGATTTGTTAATTTCCAATAATGCTCTGCGTGAGATACTGATTGGGATTGCATTGAATTTATACATCAATTTGAGGAGAGCTGCATCCTAATAATATTGAGTTGTCCAACCTGTGAACACGATATGACCAACTATTAAGATTTCTTTAATTTCTCTTAATATGATTTTTTTAATTTTTTTAATATTTGAGACCAAGAGAGAGCACGAGTGGAGGAGGTACAGAGAGGGGAACAGAGGATCTGAAGTGAGCTCTGAAGGGACAGCAGAGAGCCCAATGCGGGGCTCAAACTCACAGACTGTGAGATCATGACCTGAGTCGAAGTCGGACATTCAACCAATGGAAACACCTAGGTGCCCCATTTCTTAATATGACTGTAATTTTCAGACTACAGGGATTGTTCAACTTTCATTACATCTCTTCTTTTGTTTGAGCTATTGGATGTTATTGTAATGATAGTTTTAAGCAATCTGTAGTTAATTTTATAGCAAGTCACAGGTAGTAAATCTGCTGTGCTGACTTATTAGTTGTAATAGTTCATTGAATCTTTTGTATCTTTCTGTCCACAACAATGTTATCAGAAAAAAAATAGCATATTATTTCCAATCATTATGGATTTCATATTTTTTCTTGCCATATTGCACTAGCTAGGGCCTATAGCATAATGATAGTAGAAGTAACGATAAGAGATGTTCTGCTACTCTTCCCTATCTCTGTAGGAAAGCCTTTCACCATGCATCTAACAGGAACCAGATGGAGTGGGGAAAGGGAGACCCCGAGAGGTAGAATTGCCAGGAGAGAGCAGTATTTCCAAAGCCAAGGAAGAAGGGGATTTTAAGGCGCTAAAGATATATTTCTTAAGATCTGTAGATATATCAAGCAAAATAAGGCTTGAAGAATTTGTCGTGATCAATTATTCTTTACTTGTCAAAGGCAAATAACAATAACTCCCTTAGAGACATGTTTTAGAAAGATCAAATAAGGAAATGCAGGAGAAGACCTACACTATATATCTAGTGCACAAAAAGTTTTAGTTTTGTTTTGTTTTTCTCCATCTAAAATAAATGAAGATTTGTCATATGAACAGGGTCTTCTGAGACACAGAGATGACACGCTAACCGTTGTTTACCTAATTGCTTTCTGTTCTCTCAAGCTAAACCTTGATTTATTCACTATATGTATTCTATAAAAGTGATGTGTTCCACATTCGTGAGACACTTTTTTTTTTTTTTGAGAGACAGAGAGAGAGACAGAGCACGAGTAGGGGAGGAGTAGAGAGAGAGCGAGAGAGAGACAGAATCTGAAGGAGGCTCCGGGCTCTGAGCCGTCAGCACAGAACCTGACGCGGGGCTCGAACCCACAAACCCATGAACTGTGAGATCATGACCTGAGCTGAAGTCGGGTGCTTAATCAACTGAGCCACCCAGGCACCCCTCATTAGACACTTTCTGAATGATTTGCTGTTTGTTTATGAAGAGCAATGATTCTTTTATAATGCAAATGCTAATTTGAAAGTATTGGTCTGGAACTGTGGCCTTTCTTAGGTTGATTAGTGAATTTTACTCTGAATTGGTGCAAATGGTGCACCTCACTTTGTCAGTGTTACAGTAACATGCTGGTCTGTTGATCATATGGTATGTTTGCTGTGTTCGTAAATTAACACTTCAAAGAAATGTTATCCAGAAGCCCGTATTTATAGAAATAGGAGATTACTATAATTGTCCTTTTAGCAGTGCTCGATACTTTACCATCTGCAAAGTAAAAACAACTTTACCGTAAATAAATGGTAAGAGTTACTAAATGCTAGAAAATCACCGGGACCCCAAATTTGGGGGGTGGTTACACAAACCATTGGATTCTAAAATAACAGATCAACGCTTTTTTAGCGATGGCTGAAACATGCATGGCTCAAAATGGAGTGTTTATTTGGTGGGCCTGGTGAATCCCAAAGCAGAATGAGTCATCAAAAGACTTCCATCTCTCTGAACCCATGGTTCTTTCTGACCTTCCCCCTAGGATTAGTTTTCCCTTTGTCTGTAAGTGACTATTTAGCCAAGAAACAGCACTTCTCCTTTAACTCCCAGCTAGTTGAAGAAAAAAAAAAAGCCATGGCTCCCTATCCACAGGAGTGATCTCCATTTAACACTTTAGAGGCCTAGTCCTCCGAAATAATTTAAAGTTGAAGCTTCTCCTTTCAGTCCGCTCAGGCCCACCACTGGTGGGGAGAGTCTATTGAGAAGAGGGGACAAGTTTGACCGTTTTGTGATTTTTCCCTGCCTAATCCGGCTTCAGTTCTTGCCCCTCCACTCCTGAGCTGGGAAGGGAGAGGAATATGGATACATATCTCCCTTCCTTCCTTCCTTCCATCTTTCCCACCTTCCTTCCTTCCTTCCTTCCTTCCTTCCTTCCTTCTTTGAAATGTGAGTCTCATACTCTATTTCTTTTTAAAGTTTTTTTGTTTTGTTTTATTTTGTTTTTGTTTTTTGAGGGTGGAAGGGGCAAAAAGAGAGGGAGAGAGAGAATCCCAGGTGGGCTCTGTGCAGTTAGTATAGAGCCCTACAGAAAGGGGGGCTCGAACCCATGAACCATGAGATCATGACTTGAGCTGAAACCAAGAGTCCCACACTTAACCGACTGAGCCCCCCAGGTGCCCCCTAGTCTCATATCCTCTTGAGGCACGTGTTACAGTTGAGTCTGTTTCCTGTGAGGTGGTTTTATAGATTCTTTGGCGACTCCGCCCTGTCCTGGGAATCCTCTAACATGGGGATTCTTTGCTTGTCCACCCAGAACTCACCTTCAATCTGCAGTTTCACCTCCTCACAGGCTCTCCCTCCCTGGGGGTTCCATGGCCCACACAGCCTTATGTCTTTTTCTGTCTTTGATCCAGTCTTTTTTTCTCCACCTCTGCTCCATAGGAAACTTGTACCTGTCTTCTGTCCATTGGTGCAAGTGAACATTTTGCAAATCTCAGACCTCACCTCTGCTCCCCAGACTACCCTCCTATTACTGGGGTGTCGGCTTGAGTCTGTGGTGTCCCGCCAACTCCAGTGCATGCATGCCAAGCTGTCTAGGCAGATCTCCAAATCCTCTCTCTGGGCTGAGTTAAGAGAGAAATACTCCCTACCCTGAAAAAAATGATCTCAATCATTATCTGTGTTTGCAGTCATTGTAAAATGCTACAGACAACCAAATAATCAAAGCGTGAGCATGCTCAATCTAGAAAAGTGAAGTTATTTTCTAGTTATTTGCTAGAATTTATATTGTTTTTTCCATTAAGAAGTAGAAGGAGGAAGCAGAAGGTGAAGTAAGGAGGATAATGCCAAGGAAATAGGATGAGGTAGGAAAAATAAAAGGAAAGGAGAAGGGAGGAGGTAGAGGAGGAAACAGACACAGGCCAAAAAGGAGGGGGGAAAAAAACTGGATTAAAACTATGGATTAAATAGACAAAAAAAAAAAAAAAAAAAAACCTTCACCAATTTGGGGGTTTAAAGCTGATCAGCTAGATAAAATGTAGTTACCATTCACTTTGTGAGAATTCCACTCCTTCAACTCATTTAAAATTAACTTTAAAAAATTAACTGAAATTCTCACCTAAGCTTAAGCAAAAACTGTCTCCATGGAAACCATCTAAATGCGGCATATCATGGAAGCACTAAACCCAGTACGCCTTAAAGAACGCACAGATACACACACTGCTTGGGAGAAATGAAAATCTTTCAAAATTCCAACTCGATGGCAAGGAGTTATTTTTGTAATTGTGAATGATTTATCATAAATATTTTAAATGAAGGATCATAAATTATTTAAAAAATCCATTTGATGTTTTTCTAATGTGCTAATAAATTGAATATGATTCTCCAATCTGCTCTTAAAAAGATGTTTTATAAATGGATACCATAAAAAAGTGTACCATCAAGTATGGTGTTGACTAAAAATGAAGTTGTTAATCAAAGCTCCAAAGTGAATAATTTTCGTAGTGAGCAAATGCATAAAATAAAATATGCTGTCTTGCAAATATTTTCTCCCATGCCAAGGTTTACCTTTTACTCTCTGGGTGGTATCTTCTATGAACAGAAGTTATTGATTTACATGTAGTCGAAAGTACCATTTTTGGCTCTAGAGTGTTGGTTTCACCCGGGACCCAATTTCATTACAATGGGTTTAAAATGAGCTTTGCTTTCTGGCATAGCCATTCAATACTTCCAATTCTTCTTTTGAAAAAAATAATAAATCAGGGGTGCCTGGGTGGCTCAATCAGTTGAACATTCAACCCTTGATTTCATCTCAGGTAATGATCCCAGGGTCGTGGGATCCAGACCTGGGTCGTGCTCTGCACTGAGTGTGGAGCCTGCTTGGGATTCTCTCTCTCTCCCTCTACCCCTTTCTTTCCCACTCGCTCTCACTCTCTCAAACAAAAAGATAATAATAATAAATAATGCACTATGTTTCCATTTTACTTTCCATATTAATTTTTGTATTTGAGGTAACGCAAAGGATCAAATTGCCACATCAGCTAATATGAATCAGAAATCCCACCCATTATGAAACTTGACTATTAATTCCAAGGATACAAATAATCTCAAAGTACAGGTGAAGCAAGGAGAAATCTAGAACCTGCAATGCCGTACGGTTTCCTTCTTTTAGCATCAAAATGCTATCTGGTCCCAGATAAACATACAAGGTCTCTAAACAAGGTGTGCTCTCCTGAAATATCTCCAAGTTCTACCCAGATACAAAGTTTACATGGAGCCACATGCTATAGATTTAAGTGACAGGTTCTTTACCAAAAGAAATATCCTGGATAAACAGGTATGAATATCCTAGATATCCTGAAAATAGAATTGCTTATATAAAGGCTTCTTTACTAGAAAATACCACTATCTTCTTTTCAAGTGAGTTTTTACTACAAAGTTTACAAAGATACTTGACCTAGTCACTTCTTTTCTTTGAATACTTCCTTTCACTGGACATCCTTAGTGAAAAAAGAATGAATTACAGACCTGCTACTTAAGTGATTTATCTTCAAAGACCATCTAGTCTTGTCATATAAACTATTGTTGTGGGAATGTGACTAAAATGGTCTATCATTCATAGATTAATTAGGATTAAGTCACCATTTTTATGATCGCAAGCCTTTCAACAGAGAAAACATACCTCCATCTTTTTAAGTGTTATTCTATGTCCCAAAATATTTTAACTATTTTCTCTATAAAATTCTTCAATATCTTTTGAAAAACATATCATAAGCATTTTGTGATGACGGGATGGTAACAATACTTATTGTGGTGAACGTTGTGTAATCTATGGAGTTGTCACATCACTAGGTTAAAAATGATAATGTTTTTGCAATTGATGGCATCTGTTTAATGTTTATTTTATTTTGGGGAGGGACAGAGACAGAGCACAAGTGGGGGAAGGGCAGAGAGGGAGGGAGACACAGAATCCGAAGCAGGCTCCAGGCTCTGAGCTGTCAGCACACAGCCCAACGCGGGGTGCAAACTCAAAAACCACAAGATTATGACCGGATCCCAGATCCAACACTTAACCCACTGAGCCACCCAGTTGCCCCTGGGATTGATGACATTTTTGTTAAAATGTATTATTTTTCTTTCTCGTCTTATTTTTCTATTTTAATGGCTAGGATCTGTAGTACAATGTTGAGGATATATGGAAATAGTAGTATCATTTATTCTCCTATCTTTCAATATATATACATAAACTAGTAGAATAATGTTTTATTTTAAGTGATTCTTAGGTTTTCCTATTTCCTAAGTAGTTATTTAAAAACAAAAACAATCTGAATTTTATTGAATATTTTATTCATCTCATAAAGTGATCGTATACGATCTTTCCCTTTAAAGGACATGTTAAATTACATTATTGAAAGATCTTTTTAAATCTTAAACTGTCCTTTTATTGAATTAATTCTAGGTGCTGGATTTTGTTAGCTAGTATTGTTTGTTGTTGTGATTGGCCTATATACCTTTCTATGAATGCATAAAAGCTTTACTCAGCCTGTAAATTAAGTTTCAAGGGTTTCCTCCTTTCATAATTTCTGTAACATTTTGTATAATGTATGAATCATCTTTACTCTGCAAGTATGTTCAAACTCTTCCTTACAAATCTCTGGCCATGTCCTTTTTTCCTGAATAGACTTTTCTATTGGTTTATTTCATTAGCAATTAATAAATATACATTAAATAAAATTCCCCTAGCCAATTATTTCCCTTCTCTATGGGCAATAACTGTTCTCAGAATTGTTTATATTCTTGTATTCTCATTTCTTATATTCTGCAATTACCACTGCATTATTTTTAAGCTTCTGTTTTGCTCTCCATAGTTTAGGTCATTCTTACTTTAAATAATGAAAGTATTTCTCTTATATTTCTTTCTACTACTTTTAGGATCACTTTTCCCATAAAAATATTTCATCCACCTGATACTTGTAAAATATGATATCTCAATATCATTTTTTTAAAATTCTCACATCGAAACTCTATTGTCATCCAATAACCTAATTTTAACCCAATTTTGAATTAAACTGTCAGTTATACTCTAAATTCCAGTATTTGTATATATTTTGACTGTTGAGTTGATTGCATTTGTCTGCTTATTTATGTTTTAGTAAACTTCTCTTTTAATGTTTATCATTTTGTAAAGTTAATGTCTGAAATAGTAGGTCTTCTATTATTGTGCGTTTTTAAAGACTTTACATTTTGAGAAGTTTTTAGAAAAATTGGGTGGGAGGTACAAAGATGTTCCATATACTCCTTACCCCCAACACATGCGAAGCCTCCCCTACTGTCAATACCCGCCAGGTAAATGGCACATATCGTCCAATTGATGAACCTATACTGATACATCATAATCACTCAAAGCATAGTTTACATTACGGTTCACTCTTGGTGATGTAAATTCTATGGATTTGGACAAATATACAATGACAACTGCCACGTATCCATCACTATATGATCATACAGAGTATTTTCACTGCCCTGAAGATCCTCAATGCTCAGTGTATTTATCCAGCCTTTTATCCCCAACCTCTACTGACTACTGATCTTTTTACTGTCTCCATAGTTTTACTGTTTCCAGAACATGATATAGTTGGAATCATACAGCATACAACCTTTTCAGATTGCTTCTTTCACTTAGTAATATGCATTAACTTTCCTTCACGTCTTTTCATGGTTTTATAGTTCATTTCCTTCTTATTTGTCAAACCCCGAATAATATCCCGTTGTCTGGATGTAGCATAGTTTAATGATTCATTCAACTAATAAAGGACATCTGGCTTCTAAGTTTTGATAATTATGAATAAAAGCTGCTAGAAACATCCATACACAGATTCTTGTGGGTACACAAGGTTTTTGGTTACTTTGGGTCAATACCAAGGACTGTGATTGCTGGTATGGTAAGCATATGTTTAATCTTGTAGATAACCTCCCAACCATCTTCCAAATTGGCGGTTCCATTTTGCATTCCAACCAATGAATGAAGGTTACTGCTGCTTCACATCCTTTCCAGAATTTGGTGTTGATGGAATTATGATCATTCCGGTAGATGTGTAATGGTATCTCATTGTTTGAATTTGCATTCCATAGGAACACATGATGTGGAGCATGTTTTCAGATGTTTTGTTTTGTCTTGTCTTGTTTTGTTTTTTGCCATCTCCGTATCTCCTTTGGTGAAGTGCTTGTTAAGGTCTTTGCCCCGTGTCATAATCAGGTGATTGGTTTTATTACTGTTGAGTTTCAAGGCTACTTTGCATATTTTGATAACAACCCCTTATGAGGTGTGTCTTTTGCAACTATTTCCTCCTAGTCTGTGACCTGTGTCCTCCTTCTCTTCACAGAGAATTTGTCTTTTACAGAACAGACATTTTTTTTATTTTAATAAAGTTCACCTCAACCAGTATTTCTTTCATGGATCATGCCATCAGTGTTTTATCTAAAAGACATTCCCATGCCCCAAATCGTCTAGGTTTTCTCCTCTGTTATCTTCTAGGAGTTTCATAGTTTATACTTCCAACATCCCTGCCATTTCTGAGTCTGGTGCCCATGCTTGTTCGATCCCTTCAATTCACTTTTTGCCTTTTAGTATTCCCTGTAATTTTTATTGAAAAGTGGACGTGATGTACTGGGTAAAAGGAATTATGATAAATAGGGCTTTAGTTATGTAGTGGTTTGTGTGTGGTGGTGGGGGGGAGGGGAACATTCTACATAGTCCTATGATTAGGGCTGTCTTCAGATGAGCCGGTGCCTCTGGGCTGGGAACTTCACCAGTTTTTCTCAATTATTTTCCTCTCATTTAGGTGGAAAAAATGTCTCAAGAGGGGCAGATTTGGGTATTTTCCCTCCCTCAAGATCTGATCAAACCTCAGCAGGTTAGGCTCTGGTAAAACCCCTATTCGTTTTCTTTTTTTTTCCAGAACAACTTTTTAAGTTGCTCACAATTTTGTGGGTTTTGTGATAATTGTTACCTTAGAACTGATTTTTTTAGGATACTTGTTATTTTTATCGGGCTCTACATTTCCATTTGTTTATGTTTTCTTCCGTATCCCCATGGTAGCATTTTAAGGTTTTCTTTCTAGAGATTTTACATATTTTTAACACAGTTTTTCTTCATATTGCATATATATTACTAGGTATTTTATCTATTTTGTTGCAGCTGCCAAATGTGTTCTTTCTTATATGTCTGTTAAATATAAAACTCTAATACGTATTAACTTTTTACTCAACAACCTCCTTTAAATTTTCTGTCATTCGTGAGAGTTTGTTGGATCCCGCTAGAAAACATTTAAATCATCTAAAAATTGTGATCATGTTAAATATTCTTTTCCAATATTTCCATGGACCATTTCTTTCTTTTTATATTTCTGTTGGGTAAGACCTCTAGAACAGTTTTTTGGCTTTCTGACTTTATTAGAAATTAATATAATATTTCCCAATAGCCACATATATTCCTCATGCTAAGGTAATATTCATATTACAAATTTTATTAGGATATTTTATTAAGGGCAGATATTGTCATTCAAATATCTTTTCAGGATATATAATACATCTTCACACAATTTTTCTCACTCAACCCATTTATCTGTTATATTTTATTCATAGGTTTCCTAATACTGTTCTATCCTTGGATTTCTGAAAGAAATTCCATGACTCTGGGAGAAAGTCATGGGGTATTATTGTCCTTTAATTATACTGTTGAATTATGCATTTTTGTGATTTAAAACATATTCCTTGATGTATTTAGTTATGTCACCTTTCCCATTTCAAATATATTTATATATGTACATACTAGCTTTTTCATTGCTTCAACTTTAAATTTTTTATGCTATGCAATATACACACGCGTACACATAGGAATATATGTAGTATATTAAATGTAAATCGGTGCAGCCGCTGTGGAAAACGGCATGGAGGTTCCTCAAAAAATTAAGGAGAGAAATACTATATGATTCAGTAATTCCAGTACTGAGCATTTACCCAGAGAAAATGAAAACACTAGTTTGAAAAGATACATGCACCTTATGTTTTTTGCAGCATTATTTTCAATAGCCAAAATAGGGAAGCAAACGAGGTGTCCATTCATAGAGAAATGGGTAAAGAAGATGTGCTATAAGTATACAATAGAATATTAGGCAGATATAAGTATACAACAGAATATGAGGCAGCCATTAGAGAGGATGAGATCACACCATTTGTGACAAGATGGTTCGGCCTAGCGTGTATTATGCTACGTGAAATAAGTCAGTCAGAGAAAGACAAATATCATAGGATTTCATTCCTATGTGGAATCTAAAAACACCAAATGAATAAACAAACAAATAAAAGGTAAATCAGATCTCTAAACATAGAGAACCAACTGACGGTTGCATGATGGAGGGGTCTGGAGGGTTAGGCAAAATGGGGGAAGGGATAGAGTCTTCGAGTTACGGAATGAACACATCGTGACAATAGGAGGCACGACCTAGGGAAGACAGTGCCGTCTGGTGACAGACGGCGACTTGTGGCAAGCACAGCGTAGTGCATACACGTCGGATCACGATGTTGTACACTTGAAACTAATATAACATGGTGTGTCAACTATATTCAACTAAAACATAATGTAAGAAAATATAGTATATTTAATTCTCCTTGTCACTTCTGTAAAATAATTAAATATGACAATCTTTTTTTTCAATTTAATACTTTTGAAGAGTTCTTTTCTTTGTTTTATGTTTACTTATTTATTTTGAAAGAGAGACAGAGGGTGAGCAGGGGAGGGGCAGAGAAAGAGAATCCCAAGCTGGCTTTTGCACTATCAGCACAGAGACCAATATGGGGCTCGAACTCCCAAACTGTGGGATCGTGACTGGAGCTGAAACCAGGAGTCGGGTGCTTTACCTGACTGAGCCACCCAAGTGGGGCCCCTGAAGAGTTATTTTCTTGATTGATCAGTAGTGAAAATAAAGACTGGCCTTTTTTTTTTTTTTTTTTTTTTTTTTTTTACCAAACAGTGCCTCGTTTACTGTGGGTATTTGACAACTCCTGAGGTTGACTATCTTTCTAAATTTTTTCTTAACAATACCCGCTTAACTGCTCTAATATAAGAAACAACAATAACATTTAGTTGGTGCTTTTCATTCAACAGGGTGATCATCGCACAGATTTTAAATGAAAATGTGGCAGCAGTTCTGTGAAGCAGTTATTATGATTATTATCCTATTTTCCAGATGACAAAACTCAGCCACAGAGATATTTTTAAAAATTGCCAGTGGCCCCCCGGTTTTGATCAGTGTATCTGGGAACCTGAACA
Organism: Lynx rufus; assembly: GCF_022079265.1. Lineage (NCBI taxonomy): Eukaryota > Metazoa > Chordata > Mammalia > Carnivora > Felidae > Lynx > Lynx rufus. Next base: position 3,633,920 of record NW_025814867.1, on the reverse strand, counting down.
ATCTTTTGCCTCCAATACTGGCTCTTCCTGAAATCCAAGGCATGGTTACTTTCTATGTCCTTCGGAATAGGTCCTTCCACCCCTTAATCAGCCCAAATGATTTAGTTTTCTATTGTTTCTCTTTTCCACCCTACATACCTCCTTTTTATGCCCTTGACAGATGACCCTGAAATAGTACATAATTATCCTTTGTACTGTATTTTAAAATGAGTGTGCTAGTTCATGGATGTTTCAGCAGGATTGATGGAGTAGAATTTTTTTAATATAATTTGTTGTCAAATTGGCTTTCATACAACACCCAGTGCTCATCCCAACAGGTGCCCTCCTCAATGCCCATCACCCATTTCCCCTCTCCCCCACCCCCCTATCCACCCTCAGTTTGCTCTCGGTATTTAAGAGTCTCTTGTGGTTTGCCTCCCTCCCTGTCTGTAACTATTTTTCCCCCTTCCCCTCCTCCATGGTCTTCTCTTAAGTTTCTCAAAATCCACTTATGAGTGAAAACATATATCTGTCCTTCTCTCACTGACTTATTTTGCTCAGCATCATACCAGCACTTTCAACAACAGCCAAATTATGGAAAAAGCCTAAATGTCCATCAACTGGCGAATGGACAAAGAAGATGTGGTTTATATACGCAATGGAATACTACTTGGCAATGAGAAAGAAGGAAATCATGCCATTTGCAGCAACGTGGATGGAACTGGAAGGTATTATGCTGAGTGATGGAGTAGAATTTAATTGATATGGAATTTTCTTAAAAGTTTATGTGGTTCTTATGTAACTTTGATTTTTTAATATTAAGAATCTAAGCTTCTTAGCACTAAAGCATAAAAATAAAGTCATATGTTCAGAAAATACATCAATAGCTGTAATTATTGAAACAGTTAATGTAAAACATTAAAAACAAAGCTGATCACGTTATTGTCATTCAACAACTATAAATTGTTACCGTGATAATTATTGCTACACTGATTTCCAGTATTGTCCTTCACAGTTTAGGGCTTTCTCTGGGCCATAAAAATTGCTTAGTAATAGTAGTGTAACTTTTTCCTGACCACTTAGCTGGTTCTGTCTTCTCAGAGGTAAGCATGCCAAAAATTCAAGAGAAAAGGGATGGGGAATAAATGATTGGTCAAAGTACAAAAGAAGGTACCAAAAGACAAAGTCGAGGACACCTTGAAAGTTCATCTCTGAAACAATAATGTAAGAAATGCAACCATACTCAACTGGAAAGAAAGAGAATGTAATGAAATAAAAAGGGCATTTGTAAGGATTAAAAAGATCAAGCGTAAAGTCTGGAATGTGAGAAAAGAAATTAAGAAAAATATTCTCAGTAAGCACGCACCCTTAATTTTTGGAAATTTACTTTCCTTGCTTAAAATAAGACCTGTTGTTCTAAGGCTCCCTTTCTCCAAATAACTTGATATCCCATCATTCTAGGCTGTATGGAAGTGTTTTTCATTGACACAGTTTTCATTCTCTGAAAGAAGAAATGGGATCATGCGGTCAACTCACACTGTCCCACTCTCTTCCTGCTGGTCTTTCATCTATATGGATTTAACGGGGCACAGGCTTTCTGACTAGGCTCAGTTTCTCTTTATAAAAACTGAAGTGATGACCTCCATGCTTCATTTAAGATAACCAGTCCTGAAGAGGCCAACCTAAGACCCATGGAGAGTAACGAACATCAGGTGTTTCAGTGCTTCTGCAACCTGATTCTGCTACTACTTATAACCTTGCCTGGCTTCCTTTTCCTTAGGATAAAATACAGATGTTTAGACATGGGCTACAAAGTCTAGGGCTAGCTTCACTAGCCATTTCTCACCACCCTTAAGCGACATCCTCTGAAACAGACTATACTGCACTATTTGGAAATCACGGACCATATCCTAATCCATATTTGATTTATAAGTCATCGAATATTTGAATTTTCGTGACAGTGTTATCCATGTCAATGCCTTACAGGCAGACGGTGACCAGAAGAATATGTCCACAGTTGAACGAGTTGGTTTCATGATGCCTTGCACAGATTGAACATATACCATGGGAACTGTGTGACCATCTCATTAAGTGGGTATCTAAACCTATTATAGGATTTAGCCTGTGGTTGAGCGTCTAAGGAAATAGGAGTTTGCTCTAGATTGGGTACTTCAGCAAGTGTTGGAAATTCAATGGTTGGATATCTCCATAAATCTTACGCATAGAAACAGAGAGTGAGGATCCTACATTAAAAGAAGGTAGTCAGCGGTCACTCATTTTGGCTAAGAAGGGATATGTTTGACATTCTGTGCATGGCACATTGACCTTGTTTTTGCCATAGCTTAAGTAAAATTATGAAGCGTAAATTATAATTATGAAATCGTTTTGTCCCATTGTGTGATAGTTAATTCTATGTGTCAACTTCATTAGGCTGTGGTATTCAGATACTTAGCCAAATACTACTCTAGATGTTTCTGTGAAGGTATAATTTAGAAGAAAAATTTTTTTATGAAATTTATTGTCAAATTGGTTTCCATACAACACCCAGTGCTCATCCCAACAGGTGCCCTCAATACCCATCACCCACCCACCCCTCCCTCCCACCCCCCATAAACCCTCAGTTTGTTCTCAGTTTTTAGGAGTCTCTTATGTTTTGGCTCCCTCCCTCTCTAATCATTTTTTTTCTTCCCCTCCCCCATGGTCTTCTGCTAAGTTTCTCAGGATCCACATAGGAGTGAAAACATATGGAATCTGTCCTTCTCTGTATGACTTATTTCACTTAGCATAACACTCTCCGGTTCCATCCATGTTGCTACAAAAGGCCAGATTTCATTCTTTCTCATTGCCACGTAGAAGAAATTGACATTTAAATCAGTGTACTTGGAATAAAGCAGAATACCTCCTGTAATGTGGGATCAGGGTTATTATGGTAAGAAAGGCCAAGTGGAACCCACTAAAATTGCTTCTACCTAAGAAAATAGTAAACCAAAAGCAAGGCCACATTCCGGACGGACTGCAGAGATTAGTGCCACAATCAAGAACCTAAATGATGCGGCGTTCTTTCAGCTGATCCAGATCCCCATTCAACTTGCTTATTTAGCCTGTGCTGAAGGGATGGGGGCAATATATCGACTCCGCAAGATGATTCCTAACCACCAGGTCCAACCTAGCTACAGCCACTGCTGAGTTCCCAGACTGGCAACAGCAGAAACCAACCCGGAGCTCCTGGTGGCCCACCAGTCCCTGGGGCGATCACCAGCTACCTGCTGGACCTAGCAGCCTGGAGCTAGGAGCACTTCCTTCATCAAAAGAGGAACGTTTGGTCTTACTTGGAAGAGACATTTACTTCGGATGTGCATTTGCCTTCCTTGCATGCGATGCTTCTGCCCAAACTGCGACCAATGAACTTACAGAATGTCTTGTCAACCATCGCATTTGACACAGCGTTGTGTATGATCGAGGAAATCGCTTCACAGCACGGGAGGTACGGCCATGGACTCGTGATTGTGGAATTCGCCAGTGTCACCATGTTCCCCACAGTCCCCAAGCAGTTACCTGGATACCTGAGAAAGTTTCCGGAGAAACTTGTCCCAGCCCTTGCCCAAGGTATTGCCACTTGTCCGGCATCGTCACCAGGACTTCACTGTTCAATCCAGGTAACTGCTTGGGGACTGTGGGGAACATGGTGACACTGGCGAATTCCACAATCACGAGTCCATGGCCGTACCTCCCGTGCTGTGAAGATTTCCTCGATCATACACAACGTTGTGTGAAATGCGATGGCGGGGGTGATGCCTCATTAGCAAGGGGTAACTGGACCTCAAATCCAAAATGGAAGTAAGGCATAGTACGTTTGCAATACAAAAGATCCCTTAAGGCATCTCTCTTAGTATTGCCACGCCCTGTGGTTCAAGTCTATGAAAACTACAACCCAATTCAGGCAGAACTCCTTATGGCCCAAACTCTTTAGGAATGCAGGTTTGAGTTCCTTAAAATCAGCAACTTTAAGAGTAGGATTACCCTTGGTGTGGAAAGAAGTATGTAGGCAAACTAGCCCGGGGTAAGGATATTTTCCATTTTGTTTTCTTTCGTTTTGTTTTGCCTTAACTTTTTCTTCACCAGTTGAGAGCCACGGCCAGCTAGGTGCTTGCTGAAGGCAAAGGACGCGTGGCAATGCGTCGCAGAAGAAGGTACTTGTAAAGACCACCTACGATCACGTGACCAGTTGCGGAAAGGAGCACTTTAACTGCCACGTGTATTTCGTTCTTATTTTGTTAGGAACCTGTGTGCGTGTTTTAAGTAAGTACCTTTGTTTTCCTCCCTATTTTATCCCTTTATCATGTAACAAAATACGTATTAACCTTATAGCGTAGTGTTTAAGTTACAGGACATCAAGGAAAAGAATCAACATCACCCAAAGACTCTGTTTCCTCCCCTGGGAAAGGGCTAGTACATTCTTTATTATATGCAGTATAGTTACATTGTGTTAGGTAGGAGTATTGCTGTGCCGCTGTGTTTACTCAGAGATTAAGTGTGTTTTAAGGAGATGAGTACAGGTGCCCCGCTGACAAGGCGTGGACCCCTGGTAGTTCATTTTATGTGTCAGCTTGGCTAGGCCAGAGGGCTCTGACATTTGGTCAGACCTGCTGAAGGTATTGTTTAAATAAGATTAATGTTTCAATCAGTAGACTTTGAGTAAAGCAGATTACCCTCCCCCTGATGTGGGTGGGCTTCATTCCTTCAGTTGAAAGCCTTAAAAAAAAAGACTACCTTCCCATTTCAAACAGAAGGCATCCTGTTGGCCTAATGGCTCTTGGATTCAAACAACAACATCGGTTTTTCTCTGGGTCTTCAACCTGCGAGACTGTTCTGCAAATTTTGGACTTGCCAGCCTTTGTTAATTGCATGAGCCAGTTCTTTAAACATAAATCTCTGTGTCTCTGTCGCTCTGTGCCTGTGTCTCTGTCTCTCCTTCTCTCTCTCCATATATGTGTGTGTGTGTGTATACACACACACACACACACACACACACACACACACAGATAACCCTATGACACACACGTATTTATAATTTGCTGATTTTTATGTAATATGTAAACATTACTTGGGTACAGATTTTTATCCTTTTCATCGAATGCTGGCTGTGTCCCCAGAACTTAGAATGATGCATGGGCCATAGCTGAGCCTCCGCTAAATATCCATTGAATGAATGAATGGAGCACAGAGAAGTTCAATAATTTATCTAAGCGCCATGGTGGGTAACAAGGCAGAATATCAACTCAGGCCGACCCAACTCAGAACTCAAAGATTACCCAAGTAACTAATATGTCTCAAAATGCATATCCCTAAAATCAGCAGCTTTCATTCTAGGATTAGAATGAATCTATCCTTAGAGTAGAATCGAAGATGTGAACAAACTAGGCTTCGATAAGAATAATTTTGTTTTTGTTTTAACTTTTTTCTTCAATGAAAATGGTTCCTTTTGTCCTTTGAAAATAAAAGAGTTTACATGGTTTTTTTTTGTAAATTTTTTATAACGTTTATTTATTATCAAGAGACAGAGAGACACAGAGTGCAAGCAGGGGAGGGGCAGAGAGAAGGGGAGACACAGAATCTGAAGCAGGCTCCAGGCTCTGAGCTGTCAGCACAGAGCTGGAAGCGGGGCTTGAACTCACAAACCGCAAGATAATGACCTGACAGGCTGAAGTGGGATGCTTAACCCACTGAGCCACCCAGGCTCCCCTACTCTACATGTTTTTAACGCAAATATCTTAAGGCAGACCTCAGCCTGTTTTCTAATCTCATCTGGAAGTCACAGGTACCTTAATATAAAGAACAGTTAATCTGTAACTTGAATGTTTGTATGGCAAATAGGAAGAGTACAAGGTCTTGGGGCACCTGCATGGCTCAGTCTGTTAAACATCAGTTAAAACTTGGTTTTGGCTCAGGTCAAAGTGAGTTCAAGCCCCGCATAGAGTTGGTGAGTTCAAGCCTCACATACAGTTATGTGCTGGTGGTGGAGAACCTATTTGGAATTCTCTCTCTCTCCCTGTCTCTCCACCCCTCCCGTGCTCTCTCTCTCTCTCTCAAAATAAATAAGAAATAATAAACTTAAAAAAAACAAGATTTGGAAAGCAGAAAGATAGACTTCTTCATATTAATATAGTTTAACAGATGATTAATACTCCTACAAAACAAGTTTATGTTCAATATTCTCACTGGTTTTCCAAAGCCCAAAACAAACATGAAAATATTACGTTCATGAAAGCTGTGTTTCCTGTGTCAGAAGTCAGTGTAATATTTGCCGGCCTATCTGGAGCACATCTTATGGAGGTTGTATTTATTCTGCCTGTTCAGATGAAAGCTGTAATAATAAAACTGTCGTGGGGAAGGCGACTGTCCTCTCTGAGACTGTGTTATAAAGCATTGCTGAGTGAAGTGGGTTCTTGTCCTTTTCTTCAATCATTGCCAGGATCATGGTTCCCAAGTTCAGGTCTTAGCAAAATGCCTGCAGGGATATCTCTGAGTGTAGCTGCATCAAGTCAGCTAAACTTGTTTTATTAAAAAAAGTAAAAAAAAAAATCCAAATCCCAGACTAAAGACAGGTACATACACAGGGGAGACTGTAATTAATCTTAATGTTAGTAATGTCAACTATTTTCATGACTATCATGATAAAGCCATCAATTACTCCCAGCATTAACAGAGAAGTTCAGCTAGTGAGCTGACAACTTTACCAATAGTCTCTGACCTAATCCTTGCACTAGCTTTGTGGATAAATATTATCAAAACTATTTCAATGATGAGCAAACCAAAATCAAAAATATTCAGTCATTTATGAAATCGGTGGCAAATGTCATGCTTCCAAACTCATGCTGCTGTTGAAGTACATGGGGATTTTGTAGTTCTCTCAGATGTGACAAGTTATAGAATTGATTAGTTTCTCCTATTTGGAGCCATTTCTGTGAAATTTCTAGAGAGAACTACGTCCTGGGTGGCCCGAGAGTAAACAAGTCCTTGCAAAAAACTGTCCTTGCAAAAAAAAAAAAAAAATCACACTTGCCAGGGGTGAACTATTACAGTTTCAGAAAATAATTAAGAATCACAATAAATTTTTGTGTCTGTGTGTGTCCCCTTACTCATAGCCCTTCGGCACCAAACTATCCATTTTGCTATTATTTTGAAATTGAGAAGATAATATGCAGCCACAGACAAAAGGGCTCCATTTGTATCCGGATGTTAAGCAAAGAATGTATATATGCGTAGACATATGCAAGTTCTTGAGGTTAGCGACCGATCAAAGTATTTACAGAATTATAAGCCTTGCGACACCATTCACTAGTATTCTTTTTCTCAGAAAAGTTTTTGAAATTTAATAGCTTCTCAGATTGCTCATGTTTCAAGAACGGCAGGGGAGAGTATAGTTTAAATCGAGGTGAACTTGAGTGTGAATCTCATTTCCAGATACTAGGTGTGTGACCTTGAACAGTGAGTGTGGTGTCAAGGCTGCCTAACCGGAGATTTGGGGAAAGCTACAGAAGCTATAAACACCATGGTTTAAAAAGAACAGAGCCTGACATGCTTAACATTCTGATAAGCAGATGCTATATGTCTCCTCCTATGATAGGCTCAGCGGTATGGACAGAAAGCATGAACCCTGGAATCCAAAGAATGGTACCAAGCCCAAGTTTTTGCCATTCCCTAGCTACATGACCTAGGTCATTAAAAAAAATCACACCAGTGTTCTTAGATTATCCATAAAATAGAAATAGAGACATATAATGACAATCTGAGAATAAGATGAAAAATATTTAGGGGAATATTTTCCAGTATATTTCAGAATAAAGAAGAGTCTGCCAAATTTTTATTTTTTTAATTCATACTTTACTACCTTTAATTTCTTTTATCTAAAAACATGATTTCATTTGTTTTTCCCTCTTTTAATTTAAATTTGAGTTCGTTAACTTGCAGTGCAATATAGGTTTCAGGAATAGAATTCAGTGATTCTTCACGTACATATAAAACCCAGTGCTCATCATAACAAATGCCCTCCTTAGTACCCATTACCCACCTAGCCCATCTCCCATCCACCTCCCTCCATCAACCCATAGTTTGTTCCCTATCATTAAGAGTCTCTTGTGGTTTGTTTCCCTCTCTTCTCTTTCTCCCCCTTCCCATATGTTCATCTGTTCTGTTTATTAAATTATACATGATTGAAATCATATGGTATTTGTCTTTCCCTGATTGACTTATTTCACTTATTATCATACATTCTAGATCCATCCACATCATCATGAATGGCAAGATTTCATTCTTTTTGATGGCTGAGTAATAATCCATATTATATATATATATATATATATATATATATATATATATCTTCATGGATTGGAAGAATAAATGTCTATACTATCCAAAGCAATCCACACATTTAATGCAATCCTGATCAAAATACCACCAGCCTTCACAGAGCTAGAACAAACAATCCTAAAATTAGTATGGAACCACAAAAGACCCCAATAGTCAAAGCGATCCTGAAAAAGAAAAAAGAAAACACTGGCAGCATCGTGATTATAGATTTCAAGCTATATTACAAATCTGTAATCATCAAGACAGTATGGTACGGGCACGAAAACAGACACACAGGTCAATGGAGCACTATAGAAAACCTAGAAATGGACCCACAACTATATGGTCGACTAGTCTTTCACAAAGCGGTAAAGAATAGCCAATGGAAAAAAAGACATTCTCTTCAACAAATGATTCTGGGAAAACTGGGCAGCTACATGCAGAAGAACGAAACTGGACCACTTTCTTACACCAGACACAAAAAGAAACTCAAAATGGATGAAAGACCTCAGTGTGAGACAGGAAACCATCAGAACCCTAGAGGAGAACATAGGCAGCAAACTCTTTGACCTTGGCTGGAGCAACTTCTTACTAGACACATTGCCAAAGGCAAGGGAAACAAAAGCCAGCGTGGACTACTGGGACTTCGCCAAGATAAAAAGCTTCTGCACAGCAAAGGAAACAAACAAAAAAACTAAAAGGCAGCCTACAGAATGGAAGAATATATTTGCAAATGACAATCTGATAAAGGGTTAGTATCCAAAATCTATAAAGGACTTATCACACTCAACACCCAAAAAACTAATAACCCAGTTAAGAAATAGGTAGAAGACATGAATAGACATTTTTTCAAAGAAGCCATCCAGATGGCTAACAGACATGTGAAAAGATGCTCAACATCACTCACGATCACGGAAATACAAATCAACGCCACGATGAGATACAACCTCACACCTGTCAGAGTGGCTAAAATTAACCACACAAAAAACAAACAGGTGTTGGCGAGGATGCAGAGAAGGGGAACCCTCTTGCACTGGTTGGTGGGAACGCAAACTGACGCAGCCACTCTGGAAAGGAGTATGGAGGTTCCGCAAGAAACCAAAAATGATCCATCAGTTGCACCATTAGATATTTACCTAAAAGATATAAAAATACAGATTTGAAGGGGCACATACACCCCAATTTTTATAACAGCATTATCAACGATATGCAAACTACGGAAAGAACCTAAATGTCCCTCAACTGATGAATGGATTATTCATACTTTAAAATTCAATACTGGGGCCCCCCGGGTGGCTCAGTCGGCTGAGCGTCCGACTTCGGCTCAGATCACGATCTCATGGCTTGTGGGTTCCAGCCCCGTGGGGGGCTCTGTGCTGACAGCTCAGAGCCTGGAGCCTGCTTCCAATTCTGTGTCTCCCTCTCTCTCTGCCCCTCCCCCACTCGTGCCATGTCTCTGTCTCTCAAAAATAAATACACATTTAAAAAACTTAAAAGAAAATAAAATTCAATGTCAACACACATACATCAGAACCAGAGCTCCCCAGAGAAGAGGCAGAGATCCTGGGACCTCTTGTGCCAGAAAGTAAGTGCTCATATAAAGGATGGGGACCTGTCAAAAAGTACACAACAGTCGACCTGAGAGTATTCCAAGTCACAAAACTGGAACAGTTTTGAGCAACAAAATAGTAACAATAGTACCGGATTAAAAAACATAGAATAAAATTAATATCAATGATTCCAAATGGATATAAATACTCCAGTAAATAAACAAACAAGGGAGAGAGACGGCTCCTCCTTAGAGAAGAATTCCAAAGGTAAAAGGAATGATGGAATATATAAATTACAAGCAGAGTTCCTGCTAATGATTGCTATGGGCAGGATTTAACGATGGGTGATAAAATCAGAGAGCCAAAGTTTGAGAAAAAAACCAATGTGTGCATAGTCTCAAAATATATACCCCAAGACATTTACTAATGACCAAGGGAGGGAATAGGAAATTTACAGTGAAGAAACCCAGCAAACCCCACTTTTGACAAGTGGATAAGAGTAATACCAGTCATAAGATACACTGACATTGTGTAACCTGATAGAAAATACTAAAAAGGAGGGTCGCCTGGGTGGCTCAGTCAGTTAAGCATCCGACTTTGGCTCAGGTCATGATCTCATGGTTGCTGGGTTCAAGCCCCACGTCGCGCTCTGTGCTGACAGCTCAGAGCCTGCAGCCTGCTTTGGATTCTGTGCCTCCCTCTCTCTGCCCCTCTTTCCCCCTCAAAAATAAACAAACATTAAATAACAAAAAATTTTTATTTATTTATTTTTTATTTTTTTTTTATTTATTTTTTCAATGTTTATTTATTTTTGGGACAGAGAGAGACAGAGCATGAACGGGGGAGGGGCAGAGAGAGAGGGAGACACAGAATCGGAAACAGGCTCCAGGCTCCGAGCCATCAGCCCAGAGCCCGACGCGGGGCTCGAACTCACGGACCGCGAGATCGTGACCTGGCTGAAGTCGGACGCCTAACCGACTGCGCCACCCAGGCGCCCCAACAAAAAATTTTTAAATACTAAAAAGGACATGTCACTCCTGGAGTCCTCTATAAAAAAGACATAATGTCTGTCTAATCATGAAAAATATATATCAGGTAAACCTTAATTGAGGGACAGTCTAAAAAAATCACTGTCCAGTACTCTAAAAATGCCAAAGTTATGAAAGACAAAGAAAAACTGAACAAATGTCACAGACTGAAGTAGAAAACTAAATTTCCATGTGGGATCCTGGAACACAAAAACGATCTTTAAATAACAGGTGAAATCCAAATAGCATCTTTATTTCAGTTGATAGTATTTGCATGGATATTAATTTCCTAGTTTTTATCATATACCATGAGTACACGTGATGTTTACATTAAAGGACTGTGGCTGAAGGGGATACAGGTAATCAATTTCTTTAAATCTAACATTATGTCAAAATTAAATCTAAAAAATCAGTAGTCTTCACAGACTATCAATAATAAATCCCAATATTGATTTTTTTAAAGAAAAAATAATACCATTCAAAATAGCAAAAATATTACCAAATCCTTTGAAACATAGCTATCAGGAAATATTGAAAATCTAAATAAAGAGGAGTATAAAACTTTATGAAAGGCATATAAAGTGTCTTCATAAAGAGACCCACCATATTGGTATATATGAAGCTTCAAGATTATATACAAAAGTATTGTTCCTGACACAATCAGAAATTCAATATGATACTAATCAGATTACTTATGTGGTATAGGACGAAGCCTGACACTCTGACTCAAAATTAGTATATGGATAATATACAACTACTGAATAATATACAGTATAGAATACAATTTAAAATAATAAAGAGCAATGAGAGAAGACTTGCCACACCAGATTGCCAGCTTCCTATTCTATAAATCAATGGCGATTAAAATAATGTAAGATTTATACCGGAGGGAAAAGACATCTGAGACTTATATAACTGCATATAGGAGGCGGTAGGAGCGGGGCAATATTGTTCAGTGGCCAATGGCATGTGAACTCCAAACATATTGAATGAATTCACAGAAAAATGCGATTTTTTATTATTGATAAAGTTACTTACACTCCTATGCTTGCAGTTCCTTATCTGCAAAATGCTTACGTGAATAGTCAACTTACGTGTTGATGTGACTGTTAGACAAGTTATGTAGAGCATTTAATGGACATTAACACTCAAAATGGTAGGCTATCATGATTTGCTATTCTTGTGATTCCATAAAGAAGGTATTCTGAGACAATGGGGCTAAGATTGAAGTTAGATCCTTGTACTTCCTTTTAAAATATAATAATAACTACGTATAAAGAACAAAAGTAATTTTCAAAATTTCCCGAGAAAGTCTTACAGCTGGAAAAGATTTCAGCTTTCTCCTGAGGCCGGATGAAAGACTTCTGTGCTAAAATATTTTAAATTGTACCACTCTTGCACAGAACTTCAAAACATGCCATCCCTAAAATGCGAGAACAGAGAGAGACACTGAAAGAAACAGAGTGCCTGTTTTAGGGCCACAGAATGCAAAGCTGAAGTATGTGTTTTTCTTCTTTCAGACAAAAAAGAAGGGGGAAAAACGTTAACATATTAATAATGTAAAAGGAGAGAGATTGAGTGACAGATATTGGTTTTTTTTAATTTTTTTTAACGTTTATTTATTTTTGAGACAGAGAGAGACAGAGCATGAACGGGGGAGGGGCAGAGAGAGAGGGAGACACAGAATCGGAAGCAGGCTCCAGGCTCCGAGCCATCAGCCCAGAGCCGGACGCGGGGCTCGAACTCACGGACTGCGAGATCATGACCTGAGCTGAAGTCAGACGCTTAACCGACTGAGCCACCCAGGCGCCCCAAGTGACAGATATTGTAACTATCATCTGAAATTTGATTTTGTTCTCCCTCACAGAAACCTCACCAGATTTCTGGTAGGGACCAGGCATCGTTCCACTGTGCCTGATTAAGCAAAAACAATCCATTAGAACAACGCTATTTTGGATAGGAGACCAAAAACACAGGCAACAAAAGAAAAAAGAAAAGAAAAAGAAAAGAAAATGGAATTACATTCAATCTAAAAACTCTGGCACGGCAAAGGAAGCAATCAGCAGGGGGAAAAGGTGACCTACAGGAGATTTCTCAAAATATTAAATATACAACAACCAACTGACCCATAGGATCTACTTATCCCACTTCTGAGTGCATGTCCAAAGGAAATGAATCAGTATCTCAAAGAATTCCCTCCACCGCCATGTTCCTTGTAGCATTATTCACAATAGCCAAGGCATGGAAACAACCTAAATGGTTCTCCGAAAATGAATAAAGGAAATATAGTATTTACATACAAATGTTCTTCAGGCTTCAGGGAGATCCTGCCATTTGTGACAATGTGAACGAACCGGAAGGACCTTACGCTAAGGGAAATAAGCCAGTCGCTGAAGAACAAATACAATATGATCCCACTATATGAAGAATCTAAAATAGACAAACTCGTAGGAACAGAGAGTAGGACAGTGGTTGCTAGTGGCTGGGGAGGGGGGGGAGAGGGAAATGGGGAGATGTTGGTAAAAAGAGTACAAAGTTTCAGTTATGCAAGACGAATGAGTCCTAGAGATATACTTCACAGCATAATGCTTATAGTTAACAATACTGTATCGTATTGTACTGTCTTTCAGATTTAAAATTTGCTAAAAGGGTAGATCTATTTTTTTTCTTTTGAGAAAGAGAGAGCGCAAGCAGGGGAGAGGGGCAGAGGGATAAGCGAGAGAATCTTAAGCAGGCTCCCTGCGGAGCACAGAGCCTTACGCGGGGCTCCATCCCACAACACTGAGATCATGACCGGAGCTGAAATCAAAAGTTGGATGCTCAACCGACTGAGCCACCCACACGCCCTGCTAAGAAGGTAGGTCTTATGTTAAGTGTTCTTACCATATAGAAAAAAAAAAAAATAAGGAAGACAGGAGAAAATTTTGGCAATGTTAGATATGTTTATGACATTGATTGTAGTTTGCTGTTTATGACATGATATATACAGCTCTTTGAATGTCAGTGATACCTCAAGAAAGTGGTTTAAAAAATAACCAAACAAAAAATCAACCACGAAAAATCCCAAAGCGTGAGCTGTCTCTAATAAAAGCTGTGACATTTGCATTGTTAAGAACTCCGCAACGGCTCCAAATCTATGAAGCAATTCCTAATTACCACCTACAAAATTGACCTGCGAGGTAGATTAAATTCTAATTAGAAATGCAAATCCTGCTCAAGAAGAGACTACCTTAATCTATCCGTGATCCAGCTTGGCTTTCTGCGACTACCGGGAGATGAATCATGCTTCACAATTCTTGAGTCTAGGGTAGTTGTTAGGAATCTGCTTATAAAAGTATTGTGACCTGTCCCATCGGTACATAAAATGAATCCATGCATTCGGTCACTCCATCCTGCACTCATATATGTGTCTGCTCCCATCTGATTGCTCTGTGGCAGTACATGAAGGAGAAAGGTGTTCTTCATACTCCAGTGGAAAGATGGAGAAGTCAAGAGGTAGTTCCAATAGGTGCTGTTAAGTCCTACAATGCATCGTGTTGGAGGACTGTTATGTGCTCCAATGTCATGGACCATGTGGGTAGTGGGCAGTGCTCGTGAACCTAACCTGAAGCCATCGGGGAACACTTTGTAGCCAGTGGGCCATCTAAGAGACAGAGGAGAATGTTACCTGATCTTTCTCCGCTCAGCTATATGGCAGGGTGGTTAGAGAGTGGCGTGGTGGCGAAGTTCATAAATCAGGTGTGAGTAACTTACGGGTAGAGGAGATTATATTAAATTTAAGAATATGAAGAGCTCTAGCATCAGGGTCAAATGTTAAACAAACGTCACCGGTGGATGTTGAAGTTACCCAGAGTAATGACAGAGCTTGGAACGGAATGCAAGACGGTAAACCAGAAAACAAAGAATAGAATTGATCGATCGATTGATTAACCAGATTAGTCAAAGGGTGAAGGGTAGAGGGTGGGATCTTCAGGGTCACAGTATCCCTTTCCTTGAGGGTAGAAGAGAAAAAGGATCAAGGGTTATGATGTCCAGGGGAGCCTGGGTGGCTCAGTCAGTTAAGTGTCTGACTTCAGCTCAAGTCATGATCTCGTGGTTCACGAGTTCGAGCCCCACGTCAGGCTCTGGGCTGATGGCTCGGAGCCTGGAGCCTGCCTCAGATTCTGTCTCCCTCTCTCTCTGCTTCTCCCCCACTCACACTCTGTCTGTCTCTCTTTGTCTCTCTCAAAAATAAATAAAAATCATTTAAAAAAAAAGAATTATCCTGTTCAATATTATAGACACAAGCACATTTGAATATTTAATTTAAATCAATCAAATGAAAGAAAAAATTAGTTCCTAAGTTACCCTAAACACTTTTCAAGTGCTCCATTGTCACATATAGCTAGCGGCTACCGCATTGGACAACACGGATATAGAATACGTCTGTCACTGCACAAAGTCCTATGGCACAGAACTCTGAGAAATTCCAAGCTACCTCTAGAGCCCGAGGTATATGAAGTATAAAAGCCTATGCAGCACAAACGTGAGATAACTTCAGGGAGCAAATGCCTTCATTAGAAGAAAAAATTATGTGTTAATGCCAGAGGAGAAGGGACACTTCAAAATGTTACGGAGAAAAAAATGGGTTCCTTTGGGCGCAATGGAAAGCCTTGGGATGGAAGAAAGTAGACAGAGCTAGGGACACAGGACAGAAAGGCTAAAAGAGATACATAGGCAAGGAGGTGAGGAAGAAAAGAGTCCACAACGAAGATGGAGACTGAGAAGTTGTTACGGGCGACGAGAAAGTTTCCAAATTAATTTTTTTGAGGGTTCTTCTGGTAGAAAGGGAACTCAGGTCTGAGCCGCTTGCCCTTGAAAGAGAGGCATGTTCCATGTGAGCAGAACGAAAAAAGGGCTGTCCCTGCATGCTAAAAACTATAGCAACCTTTCCTGGGGTACAAGGTACTCACTGGAAAATGCCAATCTCTTTCTACCCAGATTGTTCTCAGGGGGGTTAGCCAAAAGCCACAGAGACTCCTAAGCCTCCAGCCAACACTTCAGATTTATAATAAATATCATTCATTTTACAAGTCATAAAACACACAGATATTTCTTAATCATGGACATTTAATGCTTTGGAGAATTGAATTAAGGCATTGTAAATTCTATTTAATGCTTGAAGATTATCTGAATTTACTCACGTCATTAGCCTGGAAAATCTTGTAAGATACTTTCCCTCCAGATCATTAGATAACTTTGGTTACATTATTTTTTTCGACATTCAGTGATTCATCAAAGTTTTATTGAATCCATCTCTGTAAAGGACATTGTGCTAGACATTTTTTTTTACAGGACAATACATTTACCCTAACACCAACACCCTCAGGTAAATATTAGTAATGCCCATTAAGAGAGGATCAGAGGCAAGTTAATCACTCAAGACTTACAGTTAGAAAGTACCACAGTCATAATTTCATCCAATAATTCATTCCTTCTACAAATAATTTTTGAGTGAGTACCACATATATGAAAAGCACTGTTTTAGATGCCACGGATACATCAGTGAACAAAAAAAGAGAGCCCTGGTGGCCGTGAGAGGAGAGTCAAGAGATGAATTTTAAAAAACCATGTCTGTGAGGTTAAGTGTTCTGAAACAAAGTGCAGGACACATAGAGTATTGGACAGGGTCATGTTTTACGTAAGCGAAAAACAAAGAACAATCTCTCCGATGAGTTTAAGTTTGAGCAGAGATCGGAATGAAAGGAAGGCATGAATGATGAGGGATCTGGGGTAAGAGATTATCTGGCATAGAAGACAGCATGCAGGTCAGGGTGAGTGGAAATTAGATAATAAGGGAGAACAGAGAGCAGACGGTAGATAAACACCGACAATCAGAAAAACCAGTTCTTAAAGGGCATCCATCATAAGGACTCTGGATTTTACAGAGGCAGAGAGGATCCATTGGCAGGGTTTCAGCAGAGGGTCAGACTGATATAACTTACTTCCAGTAGCCCCCCTCTGTGTGTTCGGATGGCCGGGGCCTAGGTGGTAACAAGGAGACCAATTGTGGGGTCATAGTAGCAACCCACAGAACAGATGATGATGGCCCAGACCAGCTTCAAACCATCAGAGGGTGATTTCTGTAACTGCTGTGAAAGGTTCAATAGGATTTGCTGATGGCCTGAATGAGAAGAGAGTCAAAGATTCCCAAGTGCAGTTGGTGAGACCAATGTGGTGTCATGATATATAAAGATAGAAAGGTGGCAGGATCATACGGAGGCGAGGAAAAATCAGAGGCGCGCCAAGGGAACGATGACATGTCATTTTCAGGGAAGGAAAACCCTAACTTACCAACAAGATTCCAGTTGAGTTTTCCTCGCCGAAATGAACAGGGCCGTGCGGCCTACGGTTGTGATGACCGCTTCACTCTGCGAAATTCTCAGCAACTCGGACTCCTTTCAGCATTGGTGGGTGGGGGGGCTTGATCTTCAAATCGCCAAACCTGCAGGCTCATTCCAATCACCAGAAAACATTAAAAAGGAAAGAGGGAAGTAGGGCACAGTGTGCCCAACAGCACCTCCTTTCAGGGAAAAGATAAAGGACGTTATCACACTGGCACACATAGCGGAAAGGGCTGCAAGAAATATATACGTTTTTTTGTTTCTTCTAAATAGGCATACGCCCAGCCAAGTAGTCATTGACTGTAAAGAAAGGGAGAGGAATAAAAGGGATAAAGCTGATTTTCCTAAGGGCATGCAGGCAAAACGTGGGAAGGATTTTCCCAGGGAATGTATGATCCTCATTGAGCAGGCGTTAACTCTTAAAAATCTTTTAACTTCTTTCAGCCGTTCTGATGTTTCAGGAAAAATGTGCTGAGTATTTACAGGCGAGAGGGAGAGTCAGGGCAAGTTCAAGCCGCTCAGGTATGGATCGCAGGGATCTCGAGAGGAGGGCAGAAAGAGGAATCTCATTCAGTACGTTCATGTTTGTCATGGAAACCTCAGCAGTGACTTATCTTAGGTCCCACCACTGGTTAGAAGCCAGGGCAGGAGAAAAATTTAAATTTCAGGTGGTGAGAACCTCCACATGTTCAACATTGGTACCCAGATACTGAAAATGGATTGATTAGAGTTTGCGATGCGTCTGTGATGTTTTATACACAATATTTTTAAAAATTATTTTTATCGATATGTAATTGACATAGAACATTGGGTGAGCTTAAGGTCCAACAACATGTTGATTTGATACAATTACACATGGCAATATGATTGCCACTCCAGCTTTAGCTAACATCTCTATCATTTCACATAATTACAGTTTATTTTTCTATGGTGGGAACAATTCAGACCTAGTCTCTTAATGCCCTTGAAATTTATATCGCAGTATTGTTGTCTGTAATCTCTATGCAGTACGTTAGATCTCCAGGAGTTACTTCTCTACAAGGTCCAAGTTGGTACCCTTAAACAGTATATCTCCAATTCCCCTATGCCCCAGCCTCCGATAACTACCAGTCTACTCTGTTTTTACTAGTTCGGCTGTTTTAGATGCCACATATTAATGACATCGTACAATATTTGTCTTTTTCTGACTCATCTCACTTAGCATAATGCCCTCAAGGTCCATCCATGCTATTGCAAATGGCAGGATTTCCTTCCTTCTCGTGGCTAAATGATATATAATGTTTCATTTTGTGTGGGTGAATACATACATATAGATATAGATGATATAGACAGATGATATATAGATATAGATATAGATGATTAGAGATAGATATAGATATAGATTAGATATAGATATGATATAGATAGATATAGATATAGATATAGATATAGATATAGATATAGATATAATTTGCGTGTGTATATGTGTGCGTGTGTGTGTGTGTGTGTGTATCACGACTTCTTTATCCACTCATCTGATGGTGAACACTTAAGTTGTTTAAATATCTTGGCCATTGTGAATAATGCTACAATAAACATGGGAGTCCAAATATCTCTTCCCGAACCTGTTTTCATTTCCTTTGTGTATATACCCAGAAGTGGGATTGCTGGATCATACAAGTAGTTCAACTTTTATTTATTTGTTTTCCTTAGAGAGAAAGAGAGAGAACACATGTGAGTATGAGAGAGGGGCAAAGAGGGGCAAAGAGGGAGAGAAGCTTAAGCAGGCTCCATGTTCAGGGCAGGGTCAAATGCAGGGCTCAATCCCAGGACCCTGGGATCATGACCTCAGCCAAATTCGAGAGTCGGACGCTCAACCGACTAAGCCACCCAGCCACCCCTCTATTTTTAATTTTTTGAGGCAAGTCCACACTATTTTCCATAGTGACCGGACCAATTTACATTTCCAGAAAGGCAGAGCAAGTGCCTGAGGGGTAAAGCCTTCAGGATACAGGCTAGGCAAACAGGTAGCTATGGTCTCCCAGGTGACTTTCCAGGCCCTTTGCTACTTCTGGGCACTGCCCAGAGGAACAACTGAACCCAAGGATATACAATGGAAAGTTTCCTTTGGGGGTGCCTGGGTGGTTCAGTCAGTTAATTTCAGCTCAGGTCATGATCTCACAGTTGTGAGATCGAGCCCCACATGGGGCTCCATACTGAGTTTGGAGCCTGTTTGGGATTCTCTCTCTCTCTCTCTCTCTCTCTCTCAACTCTCTCTCTCTCTCTGCTCCTACCCAACCAAATAAAAATTCTGAAAAAATTACAAAAAAAATAAGAAAGAAAGAAAAGAAAAGAAAAGAGAAAAAGAAAAGAAAAGAAAAGAAAAGAAAAGAAAAGAAAAGAAAAGAAAAGAAAAGAAAAGAAAAGAAAAGTGCTTTTGGTTTGCTATGGCAGTGGACCCTATTTGAGTTGGATCGGAACACCAGGTGCCTATACCAGAAGCCCAAGTTACCTCCCAGCCTTGGGACTCTGGAAGTGGACAGACTTACAGCCTGAGCAGGTGCATTGACTCCCCCAAAATGGCCTCTGGTACTGCAGCCCCATCACAGCTATTGGGCCAGACCTCTGTCCCCCACAGCTCCAGGCCCCTTGGGTGAGCTTCAGCTGCCCTGTGACTTTGCCCTGGGGAGGGGATGTCAACGAGGACTTGGGTTTGCCGGGTCTGTGGTGCGAACCAAGGTCCTTTTTGAGGAGACTGGGAGGAGAGGCCTCAGGCACCAGGGCCCCTAGACCTTTCCCATCCCGGGGCTCTCCTCCTGCTGTAGAACTCCCCACAGCCCGGGAGATTCAGCTTCCTCTGAGAAGAGGGGTTGTAACAGCAGCTTCTGCAGCCTGAATGCACCTTCCTCAGAACTGCCCCGATGCCCAGCCCATCCCAGCCCCTCCTTGTGGACCTCTGCTCACTCTCCCCTCCATGCTAACGCATCCGAGCCACAAAGTGCTCTCTGTGGTCTCCGGCCCCCCTCTCTTTCCCTTAGGGGCAAACCCTGCCCTCTACCCACCTGGACCAGGCAGGAAGGGAAGGGAAGGGAAGACTAAAAACAAAGTAACATGTGGTAAGTCCTATTTTTCCATAGGCCATTGCCAATTACTATTTTTCAAGCTATGAACAAGCTTTTGAATACCATTTTTGCTCATTTCTTAATTGCAAGTAGCCATTCTCCTCTTTGAAAGGTCATTCCATAAAAGAAAGCTTTGGTCATGGTTGAGGCCTTTAGAGAAAAGGGGAGAAAGCATTACTCATTAGAAGTAATGAGATTCACCCCTTTTTCATTGAGGTATAATTGATAGAACATTAGTTTCAGATGTACAGCCTGGTGATTCCATACTTGTATCTATTGCAAAATGGTCACCCCAGTAAGACCAGTTCATGTGGGTCACCACACAGAGTTACACATGTTTTTCTCATGATGAGAACTTCCAAGATCCATTCTTTTAGCTACTTTCAAAAATGCAATATGGTGTTAACGATAGTCACATGACTTACTCATTTTACAACTGGATTTTTGTACCTTTGACCTCCTTCCCTTATTTTACCTACGCCTCCCACCCCTCACCTCAGACACCCAGCAATCTATTCTCTATATGCATAAGCTCAGGGGGTGTGGGGGTCTTTTTTGGGTTTTGGTTTGGTTTTAGCTTCTACATATAAGTAAGATCATATATAAGTACCTTTTCCTGTCTGACATATCTCACTTAACGTAATGTCCCCGAGGTGTCCGTCCATGTTGCAAATGGCAGTATTTCATTCTTTTTATGGCTGAATGTTTATAATATTCCACTATTATATCATTATGTAATAGAGCATATAATAAATATTAATATATTCTATTAAATAATATATAATAATTTAAACATTTATCATATATAAATATATATTTATATATTTCTTTATCCATTCATCCACCGATTTACCCACTAACGAACCTTGAGGTTGTATCTATGTCTTGGCTAATGTACACGATGCAGCGATGAACATGAGGGTTTAGGTATCTTTTTAAATTAGCGTGTTCATTTTCTGCAGATAAATACCCAGAAGTGAAATTATTGGATCATATGCTCATTCAATTTTTAATTTTTAAAGAAACATCCATACGATGTTTTCATAGTGGCTGCACAAATTTGTATTCACACCAACAGTGCGCAAGAGTTTCCTTCTTTCCTCATCCTTGCCAACCCTGGTTGTTTGTCTTTTTTATGGCAGCCATTTTAGCAGGTGTGAGGTGATATCTCATGGTTTGGGTTTGCATTTCTCGGACGATGAATGATGTTGAGCATCTTTTCATGTGTCTTTGGAAAAATATGCCTTCTTTGGAAAAATATCTATTCAGACGTTTTACCCATCTTTAAGTTGGATGTTTGGGTTTGTTTTTGTTTTTTGCTGTGGAGTTGTATGAGTTCTTCATATATTTTTGGATGTCAGCCCCTTATCAAATCTATGATTTGCAAATATTTTCTTTTATTCAGTAGGTTGCCTTTTCATTTTGCTGATGGTTGCCTTTCTGTGCAGAAGCTTTTTAGTTTGATGTAGTTCTACTTGTTTATTTTTGCTTTTGGTATCAATCCAAAAAATTATCACCAAAACCCATGTCAAGAAGCTGACCCCCTATGTTTTCTTATATACCTCAGGTCTTACATTCAAGTGTTTCATCCATTTTGAGTTAATTTTTGTGTATGATATAAGAAAGTGGCCCAGGTTCATTCTTTGGCACGTAGCTGTCCAGTGTCCCCAACACCATTTATTGAGGAGATGGTCTATCCGTCACTGAATAATCTTGGCTCCTATGTCATAAATTGATTAACTACCTGTTTTATTTCTGGGCTCTCTATTCTATTCCATTGATCCATGTGTCTGTTTTAATGTTAGTGCTCTACTGTTTTGATCACTGTTTTGATTACTACGGTTTTGTAATAGAATTTGAAATCAGGGAACATAATGCTTCCAGCCCGTTCTTCCTTCTCGAGATTGCTTGGGCTATTCAGGACCTTTTGTGGCTCCATACAAACTTTAAGATTGTTCTATTTCTGTGAAAAATGCCATTGGAATTTTGGTAGGGATTTTATTGAATCTGTAGATTCTTTGGATGGTAGGGACATTTTAACACTATTAGTTCATGAGCATGAAGTATTTGCGTTTCTTCAATTTCTTTTATGAATGTCTTAAATTTTTCACTGTATAGCTCTTTTACCTCTCTGGTTAAATTTGTTCCTAGATATTTTTTGATGAAATTGTAAATGGGATTGCTTTCTTAATTTCTATTTCTGATAGTCTGGTGTATAAATATGCAACAATTTCTGTTTATCGATAATAACATCTACTTCAATGTAGATATAATAGCTATGCAAACTAATATATGAGAGTACAGATGGGTTTGTCACATTTTTACCAGCATGACATTAATTTAAAATATTGTGTAGGGCTCTTTAGCTCTCCACACAAGTGGGAAATGCATCCCATTATATGTATAGATATAGTTAAAGCGTATATACAAAAATATACATATATTTAAATATGCATTTAATATGCACACATACATGTATAGATAGGTAATAAATGAGTTTAAATATATATCTATAGACCAAGATATGTGGAAGAAAGTACAAAGATTAAGATGATTATGATACTGTTTCTGGATTTTTTTCTTTTGCTTTCCCTATACTTGTCTATTTTCTGCGATAAACATGCAGAACAATACTAGGGGTGCCTGGGTGACGCAGTCGGTTAAGCGTCCGACTTCGGCTCGGGTGGTGATCTCATGGTTCATGAGTTCGAGCCCCACGTCGGCCTCTGTGCTGACAGCTCAGAGCCTGGAGCCTGCTTCCGATTCTGTGTCTCCCTCTCTCGCTGCCCCTCCCCCTCTTACACTGTCTCTCTCTCAGAAAACAAATAAACACTAAAAAAAACCCACGAATGACTAACCGTATAAAAATTAACATATACATTTAAAAATACTGATCAAGGGGCGCCTGGGTGGCGCAGTCGGTTAAGCGTCCGACTTCAGCCAGGTCACGATCTCGCGGTCCGTGAGTTCGAGCCCCGCGTCGGGCTCTGGGCTGATGGCTCAGAGCCTGGAGCCTGTTTCCGATTCTGTGTCTCCCTCTCTCTCTGCCCCTCGCCCGTTCATGCTCTGTCTCTCTCTGTCCCAAAAATAAATAAACGTTGAAAAAAAAATTTAAAAAAATAAAAATACTGATCAAGATCCATTAATTTGATTTCAGGGTCTACTAATGTGGTGTGACCCAGAGTTTTCAAAACTGCTCCGTTTCAACCTTCCAACTGCCATTTAATCCCTTTTTACACACTTAAACTCAGTAGATACTAAGTGTTTTCAAAAATTCCTCCAAGACCAGAGAACTGGCCACCTCATTGCCATTCAGCCTCCATCGTGTTTAACTGTTAGACAGTTCTTCCTTGGTCTGAACAAAATAGTGCTGTCTTCCTTTAAAATGTGATGCTGACTCTATTTTTGGATGCCCTGATAGTAAAACTCGTCTTTCTTCCACAGGTTAATCGTTCACTTTTAAAAACATAGCTACTATGTACCCCTAATTGTTCTCTTTTACAAGCTCAATATCCCTAGTCTCTTGCTTGCTCCCAATGCCTTAGCAGAACTAGTTACACTTGTAGGAAGGAAACCCCAGTGAAAATTTCCTATATTCTTATGAATCAGAAGAGGAAATATTCCAGGTAGTAGTCATGACCCAAACCAAAGTGGTAATGGATGGGGTAGTGTATTTAGATGTGGGGGAGGGCCAAAAATGTGACACATCAATATATAATGCAGACATCTAGGCGAAAGTATTCTTTGAAACTCCCTTTCAAGACTTAGAATTTCCTAGAAAATATAAATTGCATTTTCTATTTATTTACTCATTTACAGCAATCTAACTCTTGGTCATATTGTTTTTGCACTATTTATTTACTTAGTCTTTTTTAATGTGTATTTATTTTTGAAAGAGCGTGCGCGAGAGAGACAGAGCATGAGCAGGGAAGGGGCAAAGAGAAAGGCAGACACAAAATCCAAGGCAGCCTCCAGGCTCCGAGCTGTCAGCACAGAGCCTGACGCGGGATCGAACCCACAAACCGCGAGATCATGACCTGAGCTGCAGTCGGTCGCTTAACCAACTGAGCCACCCAGGTGCCCCTGTTTTGCGCTATTTAAAAACAATTTACTGGTTCTTATTGGTCTCTTCAACACCATTGATTCTTATTAGCTCTCTTTTATTTTTTTAATTGGGATTTAAAATTTAATTCTGTTCGTTTAATCAGTATTTCCCTTGCTCACCTTGGCCTCATTTAACATGCCAATATACGTAGTGTTCTCCAGAAGGCTCTGCAAGGTAATTAAATTTTTATTTACAGTATATTTTATGCTGCAGTTAGCTTTGTTTGGCTTTGTATGATATACTCCCAAGTGTCGGGTCACATACGTTTCCTTAGGCACCAATTAGTGGAAAGGGCAATATAAAAATGATCTGGGAATACTGAATTCAGTGAACCATATAGCTTTTCTTGCAGAACTTATTCTCATAAACTTAGCATAAAAATGCGTCTGTTACCATGATCTTTTGGGGTTGTGGTAGAACCTAGGATAGAGAATTTGCCCAACTTCATTTGGACAAGAATGCAAGAGCTAGAACTCTCACAGTATTTAATTTGTTTGTTGACCCAGATACCCCTCCCCCTGCCCAATATGTTCCTTTCTCTGCCTAAAATATTGAGGGAGAATAACTTGCCTAAAGTCACACAGGGAGTTAATTGCAGGGTCCAAGCCCTTCAGCATCAGGTCCTGCTTTTTCAACTTGAATGTCCTCCGCACATATAAGTGAGTGTATCTATCAATCTCCCCGTGGGGTGGGGGGGTACACTTCTTTAGAATAGGGGCTCACCCATTATTTCCACCATGTATCCAACAAAATGTTTCTCACATAACACAGTGTGAGTCCTTTAATAGCAGGGTTTGTGGGGTCTTTTTACTTTTGTCATTTCAGAGTCAAGAACGATATACTTTGTTGGATAGACATGTAGGCTGATAGATGGGCAGATGGATGAATTTGAACACATTCTTAACCTGGTTTCTGGCTGTGAGACTAGTTTTTCTTTAATGTTTATTTATTTATTTTGAGAGAGAGAGAGAGAGAGCAGAGGAGGGGCAAGAGAGAGGGAGACAGAGAATCCCAAGCAGGCTCCGTGCTGTCAGCACAGAGCCCAATGTGGGGCTCAATCCCACGAACTGTGAAATCATGACCTGAGCTGAAACCAAGAGTTGGCCACTCAACCAATTGAGCCACCCTAGGCTCCCCTGAAACTCATTTTTTATCAAGGCTTTAACACAGTGAAAGGCTTTGCCTGCCCTCACGCATCTGAGAACCTCCCCCTGATGTTGCCTTCATGCCACGCATGATCAGGGAACACCTCTGCATACCAGCCTCTCTCCCAGATCCATGAGTCTGAGAACTGTGTTTTTCCATGACAGGGTTGTTGTGAAAACCGGTGGGGTTATGTCTGCTAAAATACTTTGAAAATGCATCTTCGAAGTAGAGAAAAATGCAATAAAATAAGGGAAATGAGGCAGAGAGGGAGCGTGAATGAAATGGAGAGAGGAAAGAAAGAAAAAAAAAAGGGAGAGTGAAAGAAAAAAAAAACATAAACACCATGCTGGAGAAGGGGTACTGCTCTTACTGAGTCTCCAGGTTCCCTGGGATGGTCTAACTCACCAGTGAATGGGTGCATGGACAGCATGGGGAGGTGATAACAAAATTCAGCTGAATCCGGTAGGCCTGGCCTCGGAACCTGCCGTAGTATTCACCTGCTATACCTTTGAGCAAAACATACAAGCCCTCTGAGATAAGTGAGGCTTGAATCCCTGACCGACTTACTACCCCAGGTGGCTATGGGTCAGCTGAACTCATGTGCACCAAAGGATTTGACTCACGATAAAGTCAAGGGCTCGGGCAAGTCGATATTCCTGCAATTGACATTGTATCTCAGGATCTAGTAGCTATCAGTTTGTGAAGGTCCCTGTTCTCTATGAGGCCCACAGATGAATGTCCTGTATCTCAAAAAAAAAAAAGGATTTTTGTCATCAAAGGCTGTCATGCAATTCCTCATCATAACCAATTCGTTTGTCTCTCATCCTTTCGAGCCAAGCCCTTGATGGAGCCACGTCTGACAAAGAAGGTGTCACATGAACTCACTCATGTCACCAGGTGGTGTCCAGCTTTCTATCTCTGTTCTGTGGGAAAGGCCCAAGGAGGTACGGGAGAGAGTAAATGCAATACACAAGGTCACTCTGCCCGAGTCGTAATTAGCAGAAAATCCTAATCTGAGAAACTGCTGCACGAATCAGAAAGCGGGAACTCGTAGTGAAATAAAGTTTTTACGTGTGACCATTCATTCCCTTTAACTTTGAAATTTTCCTTTTCTAAAATAGTGTGGATATTTATTTTTTCCTGGGGTATTTTCTTCCATTGCTTACTGCTGGTTCAGTTAGCAAAGCATTCCACTGGCCTCTGTTTATCTAGATATGATATTTTCAATCTTTTATTGGGACGTGCGCCCAGCAACACTTAATTTTGAGTCAACAATATTCTTATCATTGGCAGCATACAAATAGGTGCTCGTCAACTTCTAAGAAAACATGCCTGATTGTTAAAATCAATAAAAAGTAGAGGTAAAATTATTTTAAAAAATTGTAATGTTTATTTATTTTTGAAAGACAGAGCGCGAGTGGGGGAGGAGCAGAGAGAGAGGGAGACACAGAATCTGAAACAGGCTCCAGGCTCTGAGCTGTCGGCACAGAGCCTGATGCAGGGCTCGAACTCACGAACCCGGAGATCATGACCTGAGCCGAAGTTGGACGCTTAACCGACTGAGCCACCCAGGAGCCCCATCATTTTGTTCTCCATCGTAAATAGTTGCTTGCTTAGTTTAATTTTTTGTTGTTGTTTCAGTTTGTTTTATAAATACCTGGATAAGATGGGAAAGGGAACCATCGTTTCAAATTTTCATCCATTGTGATACATTAGTCTTTATAGCAAACTGGGTACTATTATACCTACTTTCTCTCTAATCAAAGGTGAATCTGAGGTTCAGAGTGATAAGTAACTTACCCATGGACACATGGCCAGTCAAATGATTGACCTGGAATTTAAATCCAGAACCATCAGAAAATAGACATTTCCTCCATTCAAAAACAAGCATCCTTTCTTGCTAGATTAGCCAGGACTCTTTGGATTGAAATAAACAGAAAGGCAACCTGAGCTAGGTCCACTTGAATATCTTGGAATACTTTCTTCCAAACAATAATGGGAATTAAAAAAAAAAAAAAAGAGTTATTAAGCTCATGCTTCAAGTCTTATCACTAAAGAAGAATAGTATCTAATTCCAATCTGGGAAATCCTGGGGAAGATTTCTGACCCCCTCTGGTATTGACTCAACTGTGTACCAAACAACTAACTGGTCAGTGATCTATGTGCAATGTTTGTAGCAGAGACAAGTAAATCGAAAAGGAGCATGTGTGTGTGTGTGTGTGTGTGTGTGTGTGCGCGCGCGCTGTGGTTGAGAAGGATGAGAGGGGTTGAAATCAATAGACACCCGATACAGCCACTTCCAAGTTTAATTCATGGTCCAAGGAATGGGCTAATTGCAAACTTATTTTTTTAAGTCCCAAATTATTTATACACCAAGGCAAGTGTAGATTTTAATTTAAGGAAACCTAAATATGATATTTTTTCTTTACTTTTTCTCATTTTTTTAATGTTTATTTGTTTTTGAGAGAGAGAGCAGGAGAGAGGCAGAGAGGGGGGCACAGAGGATCTGAAGCAGGCTCTGCGCTGACAGCCGAAAACCCAGTGTGGAGTTCGAACACACAAACCGCGAGATCGTGACCGGGGTTGGAGTTGGACGCTTGACCGACTGAGCCACCCAGGTGCCCTTGAGTTTTTCTTTTAACATTAATTACTGAGAACACAAAAATTTGGTGAAGAGGAATTGAAACACCTATCTCAGAGAGTCGAGCGACCGGAAGGATTATTTATGTTTGAATTATCTAAACACTTACCTGAAATCTTAGTTAGTTTCCTGTACCGTTAACCGCACCGTCAGACAATTATTCTTGAGTACCCAAACCTGTTTGCAATTGATTCTCAAATTTTTCTGCCCAGAGACAACACATTCTTTACAAATGTTCGATACCGTCTCTCAATTTCAACACAACAATCACCAGTGCCCGTTTTAAAGTTGCCATTTAACCTCGTACATTTCCGTGCAAGTGTCAACCTCAACTAAAAAGCTATCATTGCAGTCACAGTGCTATTATTTCCGGTATCCAGGAGTGAAGGTACAATTATAATTGTTAACAATCTGGAGTGCTTTTAAGAGCTCTGCTAGGAAACAAACCACCCTGGAGTATTAAATCTTTCTGTAATCGATTCTTCAATTTCCATCGAAATGTAGGCATAGGAAGAAAAGAAAAAAAACCCACCTTCAATGTTTGTGTCATTCCCGGGGGTCAAATGCCCTAAATGTGGAGAGGAGTGCTTGGTGCTGATAGCTTTTCCACCGTGTGATTTGTCAAAGTTCACCCCATTCATTCTGGGAAATGATAATTAACGGATTCTGTTCCATTGTCCCGTCTGAAGGCCTAGGGGCCCACTTGAAACAGGCGTTCTTAGACAAGAGTTCTGTTTACTGTGCCTTAATAATAGCTCAGCATTTTCAAAGGAAAATTCACAAAGAGGAAAAAAAATGTGCTGGACAGAGGGAAGATGAAATTGTTCACAATGTAAAAGTGAGTCTCGGAAAACAACCACAATATTGAAACTGTTCACAGATTTTAAGAAACACCTTCCCACAAGTTAGGCAAAACAGTGATGTCGGAGGCATACCGCTGAAGAAATCCTGAGTGGTCATAGCTTTTCTTCATGGTGGACGTTCATGAGAACGTCAACTTTATGAGTCTGACATGTCGAAATGATATTCGGTGTCATTTAAAAGAGGATCGATTCCAGCCATTTTGGAGCATATGCAGTAGTGGTTTGCTACTGCTCATTAGAATCATCAGACATTGTACCAGAATAAACATCCAGAATGTCAGCCACCATCAGGTCTGTGATCAGTACGTTCTACACAACAGGTGAAGTGGCGGGGGGAGGGAGGGCATTTAAGTCACAAAATGGCGACCGAACACCCTTCCTCCTCAACAACATTCTTGGAAGCCTCACCGGACCAAAGGAGTCCCGTGTCCCATGGCTACCCTTTGTAAGGCTATTTGATAGCCACCTACATCAAAGAGGACACAAAACAGGGTTCCCCTCGTCATCTGTGGAGGCCATGGTCTTTCAAATATTTCTTTCTGATAAACTCCCTACTTCATTTTGAGAGATAGAAGTTATCTAATTACAATGACGCATGACATTGAGACACAGGAAATAATGGTGTTCTGATTCAGAGTACTTCATAGAGATTTGGGACCGAGCACTGTAACACAGAATCTGCAACTTCTCTTTTTCTATCTCTAAAACGGACCTCCAGGGACAGAATAGAGAAAATGGCATACCTCACCAGGTCCGAAAAGGAGTCTTCGCTATTGAAGACCCTGCAAGGAGCAGCCATGATCGGAGGACCCAGTGGCAACCATCTGGAAACAATGCCCAGAGAGTAATGCTTCGCCTTGTGGAACACTTTATTATTCATAAGGCATTTTTCAAGTTTGCTATCTTATTTGATCTTGGCAGTGATACTATGTGATAGGTGTTATTAACCAACTTTACACTTGAGGATATTGAAATTCAGTAGGTACCGGGGAAGGCAGTGTAGGTAAGATACAGAGCTGGGAAGGGAATGCATTGCAATGAGGTGTGCGAGTTAATCGCTTAAAATCCCAGGATACTATCTCTGTAACTGAAAATGATGATAATACCGTTCACACATTGGGCTGACATCCTCACGTAAGGCAAAGTGCTCTGGCCAGGAGTGCCTGGCTGGCTCAGTTGGATAAGCGTCCGACTCTTGATTTCGGCTCAGGTCATGATCTCATGGTTCGTGAGTCGGAAGCCTGTGTCGGGCTCTGTGCTGACAGCTTGGAGCCTGCCTGGGATTCTCTCTCCCTCCCTCTCTGCCCCTACCCTGCTCTCTCTCTCTCTCAAAATAAATAAAAACATCAAAAAAATAAAATAAAACATAAATCAAACCCTATCATTTCCTTGCTTAAAACCATTTAATAATTCAGCCACTTTTCATTGCATTTCACCTAAAATTATCTTTGCTGGTCTTCAAGAATCTGCATCAGTGGTTGTAATGTAAGCCCTGATTTTTTTTTTCTTTTTCTTTTCTATAACGCAAATGGCTGACTTAAACTTTGATTGCCCAGGCATTCACTTCAAAGACAGCCATCTCAATAACCCATTACCAGACATACAACCAGATAAAAAGAGCCAGGCCACCTTCCCCCACAGAAGCTCCTTTTTTTCAAAGATCTGGCTTTATTTGGATAATTGACATTGGGGCCACTTGTCTTTTCTCACACTTTAAATGATCACTCTTACATTTTAAATTCACCAATAAAGCGAGAGCCCACAAAACCCTAGACCGCTATCTTCAACCTCAATAAAATTAGAGCCCCAGGACCATGTCTAATCTCTCTTTCCCTCTACCTGTGACCTCCTTGTGTGGTCCCTTGTGTGCTATGTAATTTCCAGGTCTTGTATGTAATAAACCTATATGTTTTCTAAGTTTCCTGCTGGTTATTGCCAAAGGGCATCTGGCAATCACAATAAGAATCACAAAGGTTCAATCACAATAAGAATCACAAAGGTTGATCAAGTGGGAACACTGGTTTAGAAAGGGGAGATGTCTGTGGGACGCTCATTGGGGCCCAGATGAGCGCCTCTAGATATTTCAAGCATGCAGCTATAGTATGGATAGACCGAGGCACCAAACAATAGTACTCAAATTTGAAACATGCATCAGAATTCCTTGGAGGATTTGCCAAGACAGACTGACGAGCTGCATGGCCACAATTTCTCACTCTGTGGGTCTACATCAGCCTCAGAATGTGCAATTCTAATAAGCTCCCAAGCGACTCTGATGATGCTGTCACTGGAACCACACTTGGAGGACCATTTCTCTGATATGATTGAGTCCCTCTTATATCTCTGACCTGGTCCCCTACACGCTGCCCATGTCACTCAGAACCAGCCACGCCGAGCTTCTTTCAACGGCACTTTTCTCCTGAAATCTCTTGCCATACATATAGGCATGGCTGGCTTCTGTCTTCAGATTGAAGGACAAATATCACATCTTTAGACTCACATTTCCTGACCACTGTTTCTCATTTTTTTCTCTTAACTTAGCCCCTAGCAGTTGATTTTTTTTCATATCACCCTGTTTTATTAAGCTTATAGCAATTATAACTGTCTGAAAATATTTCACTCCTGTCCACCTCATACAATGTAATGTTTGTGAGAGCAGTGACCTTACCTGTCTTTCAATGCTACGTCTTTAAGGCTTAATATGAACATAGACTCTTATTTTCAAAGAACATCTGTTAGCAGATTATGGAACACTAGTTGTTTAGAACAGAGTTTGGGAAATGTTGCCTATACATGATGGGAAAATATTGCTTTAACTTCAGATGTGCAGCTGTGAAGTTAGGGAACAGTTCACAAGACCACCCTCCCTTCTGGCAACGACTGCAGAGCTCAGAGGTCCCCATGATCACCCTCAGATCGAATACTTTGCCCAAAAAATTATTCAGAACTCACTGAAAGCTGTCACATTTTGGTTCAGTAAAAGAACACAGATTAAAATTAGGCAAGGGGAAATGAGCCTAAGGCAAAGCCCATCAAAATTCCAAATATGGAACTTCCAATTGTCTTCCGTCCACGAAGTTATAGACAGCATCAACCCCTCCAGCAATGATGCGTAGCAGTACATGTGAAGTATTGCGTACCAGGGAAGCTCATCCGAGACTTGATGTCAAGAAATTTTACTCGGGCTTGGTCACAAAAACATGGTTCACTTTCCCTATGGCTGAGTCTCCAGCTGTTCCAGAGGTAGACCAGATACCTCATGGCCTAAAGAACCCACAATAAAATGTTGACTATCCAGTGTGGCCCAAGGACCCCAGGTAAATATACCTTTAATAGGTAGGACATTCCAAGGATGTGAAGATCACCTCCCAGGAGCTGAAGACAAAGGCTGGAACTTCCTTTGGGTGAGGTTAAGTCTTTACTACACAGTAGCTCTACAAATTGAGTGATAACATATGCACATCCTTTGTGCACACAGAAATCCCTTTGAGAAGATTATTTACTGATGAATTCTTCCTTTGCTCATCCATTGACTCATTTACTTTATGCAATACTTATTATATGTGGAACTAAGTCCTTTTACTCAGGGAGCTCAGAATCTGATAAGGAAGACAAACATGTAAACAATTGCTAAAGAAATACGAGGATTTTGGAGTTGTACGAGGACTGAGCAACTTGGACAAGGACAAGCAACTGTGTAGGAATTCTGGATCTTAGTGTGTTAACAATGAAATGAAGCAAAGGGACTATGTGGTTGATATTTCAGTAATGCCTCTTGATTCATTTACACCTCCCTGTAAACACCTGCTTCTGTGATCCCCTCACGCACGAGCCCTAGGTCTGACCGTGTAGTTTGCACATCCTTGAAAGTCTTTCTTCGTTTTGGACTTTTCTTCTTGATATTCTTTGAGAACACTGTGTAAATAAGCTTGAGCTAACCTGTTAGAAAACGATAGACCATAGGCAGGAGAAACAAGCCACTTTGACCAATATAGCCTCTCAACCAATATAGCTGACTAAGGTCAACCCCGATCCTTCTGTCATGAGCCCACCTGCCTACTGACCACAGGCCAGCAGAAATCAGCCAAGTGGCTTGGACCAGAAGAATAAACTACCCAGTCCACACCCTGTGAGCTAAATAAAAAGGCTGTTTTTAAGCCATCAGTTTTGTGGTGTTTTGTTACACAACAAAAGCTACATATGTATAGACACAAGATTAACTCTGTGTTAATCTTGGATCATACATAATATAAAATCATAATGTTTTCTATTTCTAGGCCTAAATAAGTTGATGTGTAGCCTGAGAATAATAGGGATAAAATAGGTCAGAAGGTTTTCAATGATTTTTATTCCAGGAATAATGTCATCTTTTGTGCTGAATTGTCTCTTCGTTGGGTCATCATGCCCTCTCAAAAACTGTGCTCATATATGAAAACAAATAGCGGAGAGCATATTAAGAAGTCAAGAATGAAATGTTTTTCATAATATGACATAGAAAATTGCTTGCTTCCATTTTGCATGCCTAGCTGATGCTAGTAAAAAGCTCCAAACTTATAAATAAGAATGTAGTAGTCAGAATGCTACTATAAACATTATCTTTCTAGCCCATAGCTTGTTTGCAAAACACGTTAATTAAATTATTTAAAAATTCACACACTGTCTCCAGTTTCACTTTGTTCCAATGTTTTCTCACCCTTCCAGAATCTATCTACAAAGAAAAGTGCAACAGAACTTGCTTGAGAAGAAAAAAAAATAGAAATGTTTTGGTGTTATTTGTGTTGAGAAAGAAGAAAATATTAAACATCTTGCAGAAAACCGTTTCCAGAGAACTCCTGGAGTCCCTCGAGGTATCTCAGATAAGTCTCCAGGAAGCATCTGAACTTTTCAAGGATTATCTAAGGCCAACTGAAAAAGTGAAAACTTGGGAGAATTTCCTCCACTGGCTTCCGTCTTCAGGTGTAGTCACAGGTGCTGATATCTCGCCTTTCACTGAGTTGCCAACCTGAATTTTGAAATGAGACCTGATCCCCAAAGCCTAAGAGAGAGTGGAAGTAAAGCCTTCTGCAAAACAAACTCGATACAAGAGAGAGTCCCCAGTGGCTTTAAATACATCACGGGGTTCAAAACGTGTCTCTTTGAAATAAGTATCCTCTAACCGTTTGCTGTTTGAGATTTAGTGACCGATTGTTGTTGTTGATGTTCTCATAAATTTGGAATTCTTGAACTCCATTTAACAATTTTCCTTCTAGAGAAGCCTTGAAATGGCACGTTGATTTGCTGCGTTGGGTTTTGATGACTGCGGAGAATGGTTCTTTTCAGCCTACTTGTGTCTTGAGTTCCTTGTGATAATAAATGTTCCATAAGCTGACTTGCTTTTCGTTTTGATCTCAGGCCTCCTGTGCAGGTGTATGTGGTTGTGTGAAATAAACCAAGCTGTAGACTATTGTGTTTTTATTAAAATTAAAATCAAAATCCAGCCCAATGCCCTGACCGTGTGGTTTTAAGAACTAGCAGCTGTCTTTCCTGTCAAGGAAAGATTTGGGTAAATATGAAAAGGGATTTACATTCTGTTGAGTGTTGCGTGTCAGGGACTTCAGAATACTTCCTTTCTTAATCTTTTCAACCATTTGGTAAATATATATATATATTATATATAATATATATATTATATAAATATATATTATATATTTATTAGAAACAATAAATATGAGAAACTATGTAGATTAAATAACTTGTCTAAGACCATAGGTTTAGAAAGAAATACAGTTACCTGTTTCTTATAAATACCTTAACTTTAGGATAATATCCTTCCAACAGATTTCACGAAAGCCTTAGAAGGTGAGAATTCAGTAAGGACTCCCTCTTTTAGTATTCAGAAGAAGCAATAATGTAGTATATATGTACATACATATGTTGTTAGCAATTTGTTTAAAAAGTTATAAAAATAATACACAATTATCACATACAAATTAGCAAGTATTGAAAGGGAAAAGGAAGGGGCTATGTCTATACACGAGTTATCTGTGAGTCAAATATTTAAAATTAGTGTCTCTGGAACACTGTTTGACATACTGCTTGATTATATTGATTTTCTTCTAATTTATTATTTTGTTTCTTTCTTTACTCTTTACTATCTTTATATATGCAGATAACTCTATATATCTCTTTAGTATCTCTATATATGCAGAAAAATGAATGAATTACAGTTTTTGAGAATGTTGAATTATCACAAAATGAACACACCAGGGGACCATCACCAAAATCAAGAAATAGAACTTTAGAATAGAATATTCTGTAGTTCCAGAAGCCTCCTTTGTGCCCCTTATAATTCCTTCTTCCTGTCTACCCTCATCACTATCCTATAATTGAGCATGGAGCCTGCTTACAATTCTCTCTTTCTCCCCGACCCTTTGCCCCTCTCCTGCACTCACATACACTCTCTCTCTCTCTCTAAAATAAAAATAAAAAAAAGAAATGAGCTATCAAGCCATGAAAAATGGAGGAAACTTAAATGCATATTGCTAAATGGGTGAATATTTTTGAGTGAGTGAATGAACCAAAGGGTAAGAAAGCCAGTTGAAAAAGGCTACATTCTGTACGA
The DNA here is from genome assembly GCF_022079265.1 of Lynx rufus. NCBI lineage: Eukaryota > Metazoa > Chordata > Mammalia > Carnivora > Felidae > Lynx > Lynx rufus. The sequence goes on along the minus strand of NW_025814867.1, from coordinate 3,598,177 downwards.
TTCCAACTACACGACATTCTGGAAAAGGCAAAACTGTGAGACGGTGAAAAGGCTAATGGGGATCATGAATCATGGTGAGGTTGGGTAAAGAATAAACAGGTGGAGCAAGGGGATTTTTAGGTTGATGAAATGATTCTGTACACTGGTTGATACATTTTACATTTATACAAGGGTGAACCCAAATATAAGAGATGCACTTCAGTTAATGTATCAATATTGGACAACTAACCATAAAAAAGATATCACATCAATGCATGATGTTAATAATAGGTAAATTAAGGAGAGGGGACGGGGAGTATATGGAAACTCTGCACTTCCAATGCAATTTTTCTGTAAACCAAAAACTGCCCTAAAAATAAAGTATACATTTAAATAAGAATATATGTGTACACATATAAACATCCAAAAACTTATGTCTAGAGAGATACACCAAGTTGTTACCATCAGGTAGAGAAAAAAGAACATTACGGATGAAGGGAGAGGGTTGGCCACTCCCACGAAAAAATTAAACTAAGAGCGCAGATTCATAAATAATATCTGAGCTTATTTTTCTAAAAAAAGATACCTAACGGGATAGTCATGCAAACATTAACGATGATTATATCAAAAAACACATTTCCGAACATGGCTTTCTCCCTGATATTTTACAGGCAGTGTTAATTTCTACAATTATGAGTATAGTTTATAAAATTGGAGGAAATACCAAGTATGACTAATTTTGTTGAAAAATATATGAACATACAGTCAGGACCCAAGGGGTTCTCTGGGCTTTAAAGTAAAAATATATACTGGCAATAAAAATACAAGTGTTTCTCCTCCATTATTTTTGTTCAGTTTTATGACTAAAAATACTTCTGTTTTCCCGTAAATTTATTTTACTGTGGTGAATTCTTATTCCAAAACAAATTTGCTTTCATTGCTATTCTCAAATATACACATTTATAGAAAAAATGATAGCGATATCAAAGCTATGAGGAACCGAGTATTATGGTGGTAGCTTTTATTAGATGTTCACAGCATTTTGCGCATAGACACAGGCTGAGTCAAGCATAGATGTGTACTTTCCTGCACACGTACAATATTGTAGGTCCTCCAGCTACGTTCTGACTAATCGATAAAAATAACTATGAAGAGGTGCAAACTGGTACAGCCACTCCGGAAAACCGTATGCAAGTTCCTCAAAAAGTTACAAATAGAACTACCCTATGATCCAGCAATTGCACTGCTAGGTATTTACCTAAAGAATACAAAAATGTTAGCTCAAAGGGATATATATGCTCCAAACTTTATGGCAGCATCATCAACAATAGCCAAGTTATGGAAACAGCCCAAGTGTCCAATGACTGCTGAATGGATAAAGAAGATGTGGAATATTACTCAGCCATAGAAAAAGAATGGAATCTTGTCATTTGCAATGACATGGTTGGAGATACAGAGTATTATGGTAAGCAAAACAAGTCAGTGAGAGAAAAAAACTATTATATGGTTTCACTCCTATGTAGAGTTTAAGAAACAAAACAAAGGGGAAACAAAGAAGTGCGAGGGAAGCAGACCAAGAAATAAACTCTTAACTAGAGAGAACAAACTCATAGTTACCAGAGACAAGGTGAGTCAGGGTAAAATTTATGGGTAAAACAAGAGGCGGGGATTAAGGAGTCTACTTGTGATGGGCACTGGGTGATGTACGTAAGTGTTGAATCACTATATTGTACACCTGAAAGTAATACTACACCCCGCGTTAACTGAGTGGGATTTAAATAAAAACTTAAAAAATAATAAACAAAAAAAAGAGGTCATTGGTTAATTGTGCAATCATCTCCTTGAGGCAGTCGGGCCAGAGTCTAGAGGAATTGATGTGTTCTACTTGGAACTACAGGCAGAGATGAAGCTTGACGCCAGGAGGACAGAGCCCCCAAAGACGTGTCAGCGGCGGTGTAAGGACTATGAATGCAAAAGGAGGGTGACAAACTCCCTTTCTGTCTGGGAGGTGCTGTCGGCATGACCGGGCTACATGGCTCAAGACCCAGCCTCTTTGCGGAACACTCAGAACCAGCCTTATCACCATCTCCTAAAGATGCACCCTCCTTCGAGGACTGCGTATAAACTATGGAGCCCCCTCCAGGGCCCTGTTTTACCATCAGAGGCCAGGTAAGGCCACTCCTAAGAATTGTGAGCATCGATCCCACAGAGTCCCTCCTCTGAAGCTTCTCTACGTTTGGTTAGAAGCTCATCTCTTCCTGTACCCCAAGCAGTTATTACTGAGTTATTTCAGTGTTTTTGTTTCTCCTTCAGCTTTTTAAAATGTTTATTTAGCTTTAAAAGAGAGAGAGAGAGAGAGAGAGAGGCAGAAAGAGATGGAGACACAGAATCTGAAACAGGCTCCAGGCTCTGAGCTGTCAGCACAGAGCCCGACACGGGGCTCGAACTCATGGACCTCAAGATCATGACCTGAGCCGAAGTCGGACGCTTAACCGACTGAGCCATCCTGGCGCCCCTCTCCTTCAGCTTTCTAAAAATAGGCAACCAATTCCATGTATTAAATACCTTCTGCTGGAAACACTGAAAATGATAGTATTTTTTTAATGTGTGCCATTCGCACACACACACACACACACACACACACACACACACACACACAGGATTTCTGGAAAAGTAGCACATGGATGTGAGAAAGCATACTATTTCAGGGACATGGAAGATGGGCATTTCTCATACACTATCAACATGACTCTGCCGTATCACCCAGGACACCTCATGTCAGTGCCATAGGAATCCACTGTCTCAGAAAAATGCGAGTTCCAGTAACAGTTAATGTTTTCACCTATGAGTTGACAAAACCATTTTGTAAACTTTGAATACACATATGAATATAACATAACCATAAACAACAACCAATCTTGGCCCCTACCCTCAACCCACACACATCTACTGAGTTCACGTCTCAGCTCTATGGTTATGTGGGTTCAATCTGCTCAGGAAATCCTAATTTCAGTTCAGAATTCTTGGGATAAATGCACCACGAGCACGCTGACAGCTCTGTAGCATTGGAGTTCAACAAGCCCCCGAGTTCTCTCAGTCTCAAAATACAACCAGTGTTTTCCATGGTGGGGGAGGTGAATTTTTTTTTTTTATATACCAGGAAGGGACACAACAGTATAAAGTCCCACTTCCCCTTGGGTTTTGCAACAAACAAGTACTGGTTTTTTCTGGCCGCCTTCATGTGGTCCTATGTGGTTGTGGGACTGTCACTTGTTTCAGATGCTTTACATATTCCAATTAATGCAATTTTATTGCATATAACCCTAAGGCACTTCATAAAAGGCTGACATTTTCCTCGAACAAACAAATAAAATATAATATAAATTTCCGGCATGTTCTGGCAAACACACACACCCTTCCACACACTCTCGCAGTGCCATCATCTCCACATAAAAATGTTTTATGAGGTAACAGACTTCAGATGTGGAGCTTCTGAGCCTGCCAGCGTGAGCTCACAGACAGCCCTTTTGGTTCAGTGTTATTGCAGAGTGAACAGAAGGGGCAGGAAGGACAGAGGTGTTCCTCGTGCAGATGGATTCTGAGACGCGCAACGCCCAGACCTGCCATGGGCATTGGCCCCGACAGGCAGCTCAAATGCTTAGTTTCTTCCCCTCTCTGTCCCCACCTTCACTGGGTCACAGAAGGTTGGCCAGCAGCATGGAATGACTCTCAGGGAGCTGCGGACAGGCAGGTAGAGGACTTCATTTTTTTGACTGTCGATTTAAAGAAAATCACGATCAGAGGAATTTTACAATTCAAGTCTACAAATTTGGCATGGAAATACGATGCGGTAGCTTCGTGTATTCCCTTAGTTCATTACTCCGTGAATCGGTACATAGCATAGCATGTCCGGCCAGGCCATTTCTCCTTCCAAGCAAAGGGCACAACCAAGGGCACTGTTTAAAGTTGTGCCTACTGGGAGCATGTCCCTGACCAGTGCCCTTCAGGGATGGTCCGGGGTGGGGGGGGCAGCGGGGCTGCAGCTGTCCACTTGCTGCCCGAACACCATGTGGAACCATCTGTAAACCTGGTCCATGTCTTCTCTTCCTCTGTTGACTGATTGTGAGGACTCCAATGAAGCCATGGGTACAGGCTGGGAGAGAGAAGGTGATGTAGCAGGAGGGGAGGCCATGGGCATCTAGGCCACCTTTCCAAGTAACTACTTGTGCCTTCGGGCTACAAGTATCATGGAGGTGCCACTGCCATCCGATAATGGAGTGGGGCTGTGCACGCCCAACGTGGCGACTGGGTGGGTCACCTAACGCCTCGTTCACGGTGGACAGTTCACGTCACACGGTAACCTGGTGGCCTGTGGTTAAGTGTTTAATCTCTACCAAGGCCTGGTAGCAAGCCAAGGACTGTTCCTCAAAGGGGAAGTCATTACCTGCGGAGGACTGTGGGGTGTTTGCTCCAAAATCATAAGAGTCTGCTGTATGATTCACCTCTAGGGGCCTAGGAAAAGCTGCAAACCATCAGCATGCCAATCTGCTGATGACACTTTGCCAGATGAATAGGTTCAAACTAGGTACGAGGGGATGAGTTAATTGCTCCAGCAGTGAAACTATATTTGGTACAGCCTCCCGGTTGGAGTCACCACCTACTTAAGCTTAGTAATCCATTGTCATTCTCCAAGATCCGTCTGTCTGCCACACAGACCAAGTAGGTGAGCTGAGTGGGGAGGTGACGGGAATCCCCATCTCTGCATCTTTCAAGTCTTTGATGGTGGCACCAATGTCTGCAAACCCTCCACGAGTACAGTATTGCTTTGTTTACTATTTTTCTGGGTAGAGGCAGTTTCAGCGGCTTCTAGTTGGCCTTTCCCACCACAACGACCTTCCCTCCACGGGTCAAGAAACCGAGGTGGGGATTCCGCTCGCTGCTGAGTATGTGTATGCCTACCACGCGTTCTATAATTTGGCAAATAAGCACAGGAAAGGCTTGGGGGTCTGCTGGATCCACTATGAGCTGGACACGAGCTAAAAGTCCATTGACCTTCTGAAACCTCGACACTGACTCTTGGACCACAGGGATGTGTTGCGTCTCCTGCAATCAGTCAGTGGCAGTTCAGAGCCAGTTCAGAGTTTACCGATCGAGTAAGCATTGGGCAAACTTCCTATCTATTTCACTCCGAGAAGCACCGCGGTCGATGAGGCAACGCCATACGTCTGCACACGCCAGACTCTCCTTATAGCTGTTGGACTCTGCTGTCTGTCCCGGTGACCAGGCCCACCTCACCTTTGGTGATCGAATGTGGCCATTTGCCCCTCGTGCCGCCCTGAGATCCAGTCACTCCCACTGCATTTAGCTTTCCCAGGGCAGTGACCGCAGTTCGCACACGGAGGCCTCCACGCCGGGTCATCACAAAGTTCTTCAAGGATGCCCAGGTTCTCCTCACAAATGCATTTCTCACAGGATCAGCGATGCGTCTTACAGACCTACCCAGGGTGGGTGAGTGGGCCTTAAACGGCAAACTCGGTCTGACATTCCAACGTCCTTGAGCTTCTGCACCTTTCTTCTCCATCAAACCCAGGCGTGTCAGGCACTTCAGATTAATTCACTGTGGGCCACCTTTTGGTCCATATTTCAGCCAATCACTGAAGTGGTAAGTCCCTAACAACTCAGGCTGCAGCATTAAATGCAGAATCGCTGCTTAGTGACTCCTTGTCAATACATCTGGCTTGATCCAACTTTCTGTTGGATCCGGTTCAGAGCCAGCCCCGCACGTGTTCCCGTGATTTGTGTGGGTATAAAGTAGGAAACTCAAGTCCTCTTAGAGACGCACACCTCTCACTGATCACGCTTTGTACTTCACCTTTAGGGGCCTGCTGGGATTCGGGTCTAGTCCTGACAGGGTCCTGCCATGGGTCCTGACAGGGATCGGCGGTGTCTTGCCTGACACTCCCTTGCAAGGGAGGCCATGCCTGTTTTCTCGGGCCGTGGAAGATTCACTTGACTTCCGTCTAGTTAAAACAGCTTCACAGGAGACAAAGAACAAAAGATTGACGTTCGGAATTTATAAATCCTGCCCGTGTATCGATAAAACAAATTAGCCGCAAAGTAAAATGAGTAATAGGAAAGCAGTAGCCAATACCCATGTGGAAAAATATTCAGCATCATGAGAGAAGTGAGAGTCAAAGCGCTTTGTATCCAGCACTGGCTACGGATTTACATTTTTAAATATTTATCTTTTTTGAAAATTCTGAGAAAAATTAAGTTTTGGCAAGAACGGGAAGCAGTATAACCCCTACGTGCGATTATAAAAAGATACAGTTCCTTTGGAAAATAGTGTGGCATTACCCAAAAAATGTTGCACGCTTCATATCCATTAACCCAGCTTAGGTACGTATCCTAGACAAGCTTTACAATATGCACTGGGACATACGTGCAAGAATATTCAAAAGAGTGTTGTTTGTGATGGCAAGGAGTTGTTAACAACCCCAAAGTTTATCCATGGAATAATGGAGACATAAAAGAGGTTCAATCAATAATCAATTACTGAGCAGCATTGAAAACAAACAGGGAACCCCAAGAAATCCATGTTTTGGATTCTATTGATATAAAAGCCAAGATATGCACACATGTGGATACATATTTTAGAATAAATAAACAGGGATGACCCGTGAAGACAAAAATACTAATTCACAGAGATACATGCATCCCAATGTTTATAGCAGCATTATCTGCAATAACCAAATTGTGGGAAAAAATATATACACACACACACACACACACATACACACACACTCACACACCCACCCTCCCCCCCACAATGGAATATTATTCAGCCGTAAAAAAGAATGAAATCTTGCCATTTGCAACAACATGGATGGAGTTAAAGAGTATTATGCTAAGTGGAATAAGTTAGTCAAAGAAAGGCAAATACCATATGATTTCACTCATATGTGGAATTTAAGAGACAGAACAAATGAGCAAAGGGGGAAAAAAAGAGAGAGTCAAACCAAGAACCAGTCTCTTAACTATAGAGAAAAAACTGATGGTTACCATAGGGGAAGGTGTGGGGGATGAATGAAATAGCGGGCAGGGGTTAAGGCGTGCACTTGAGGGCGCCTGGCTGGCTCAGTTATTAAGCATCTGACTTTGGCTCAGGTCGTGATCTCACGATATGTGAGCTCTGTTTCTGGTAAGCTCGAGCCCCCCCTATGGGTGAGCACAAGCCCAGCATGGGGTAAAAACACGAGGTTTGCTTTGGGTGAGACTCTCTTTTCTCTCCTCTCTCTCTCTCTCTCTCTCTGCCCCTAGCTCACTGGTGCTCCCCTCTCTCTCTCAAAAAAAAAAAAAAATGATATACACTTGTGCTGAGCACTAGGTGATGTATGGAAGTGTTGACCTGAAACTAACACTGTATGTTAACTAACTGGAATTTAAATGACAACTTAAAAAAAATAATAACAAAAAAAGATTATTATTTCATCTCCTAAACAAGGTGTTGGACACATGGGCAATGATTTAATTGTTATCCTTTAAACTATGCCTTTTACATTAGAGATTATAAATGAATATTTCATGTATTCTAAACATCGAACTTTTTAAATCATTATAAATGGGAGCCACGATTGCTTGAGGCAACAATGTAAGTTTAGGTTGTCTGATTTCTAATTCAGACACCACCAAGGATATTATGTATAAATAACAGATCCTCTCTATTCCTCAATTTCCTTATCTCTAATACTGGAGATAATAACAGCATCAAGTGTTTTCTTTTAAGATGATTAAATTAGTCCATATCAAAGCTCAATCTGATGCCTGCCATGGAAGATATACATGTTATGAGTTGTCTGGCAAATACAGACCTGAAGATGTAATATTTCAACTTTGATAAAGTGTCATAAGTCATACAATATGATGAAACCTCTTCTAATTTGTTTTATATGTCTATCATATGCCAAATTACTATAGCGGTGGCACAAAAACTCAATTGTATACACGACACAGATATAAACGGAATAAATAAATAGACATCTAATCAACAAATCTGTGAGTGTATTAAAAGATTACTACACCAAGCAGGCTTATTCTAGGAAGGCAGGCATCGTTTAGTTTTCAGCAAATATTAAGCTATTCTAGTACTTTAAGAGACTCAAAGAGATTAAATTATGTGAGGATCTCAACTGGACGCCAAAAACAGTAAAATATTCAACATTTGGAGCCACAACTATTATATTAGCTAAAAATAGAAGAAAATCTTATATTTGACTTAATATCATGAGGACTTTGTACCAGAAATTTAATGAAATGAAATTTTAATGATAAAATATTTTATACAGTCTGACCAGAATCAAGAAGGAGATAGGAAAAACTCCTATCACCTTATATTTTTTACATTGCAATGGACTGTCTAATAAATAGAAAGTGAAAAGATAAATAAATAAATAGTATATGAATATTGGAGGGAAAGAAGCCAAATGTTACTTATTTCAAATAATATTATTTTCTACACAGAAAAAATCCAAAAGTTCAAGGAAGTACGTGGAAACAAAAAGACCCACATAAACAAATCCAAAGCTTTCCTGGACACCAGCAATATTGGAAAATGCACTAGAAAAATGGATTCTTCATTCACAGTAAAATGAAAACCTTGACCAAATCAGGGATGACTTAATTATAAACGTGAAGGGTCTATCAGAAAAATCAGGGGCGCCTGGGTGGCGCAGTCGGTTAAGCGTCCGACTTCAGCCAGGTCACGATCTCGCGGTCCGGGAGTTCGAGCCCCGCGTCGGGCTCTGGGCTGATGGCTCAGAGCCTGGAGCCTGTTTCCGATTCTGTGTCTCCCTCTCTCTCTGCCCCTCCCCCGTTCATGCTCTGTCTCTCTCTGTCCCAAAAATAAATAAACGTTGAAAAAAAAAAATTTAAAAAAAAAAATTAAAAAAAAAACTAGAATGACACAGTGAAGGACATAAGCATAGAGTTGAATAAAGGGAAAGCCACACGATATTTCTGGGAGCAAATAGTCACTGCCGTGCATTCAAAACTCCCATGAAATGTTAGATACTCAGCAACAACCTGGGCGATTTTATCTAGATAGTGTGTAAGATAGCACCTGTTTCATGGGATAAAGCCATGAGAGATGGGGCAGACCTTTCAGACTTTAAAACATATTGCAATGGTATGGTAATTAATCAAAAAATTTAAGTATTAGTGAAAGAAATAGATGAATAGAACAGAATAGAGTTCAGAATTACACCCATTAATTTACAGAAATTTGATTTATTCTGTAAGTGGAATTTCAAACTATTGCTGAAAATATCAGAAGTCAGTAAATGTTGTTGACATAAAGTTAGACTGCTCTTTCGTGTAAGTAAAAAAGATAGCAGGTAGGAATAGAGAAAGAGAGAGACAGAGATTAAGGGTCAAAAGTAACACTTTATGAATATATGTGGTAGTATTAAAATATTTTATGAGATAATATACATGTAATTTGGTGATAGAAAAAGTATTTCCAGGTGCAAAATCTAAAAGTCAGAAGGTAACATCATGACAGAATTGATTTCACACATATCATATGAATTGTAAAAATTCCCATAAGAGTTTGGCATGTGACAGATGCGGAAACTTGTTTGTAACGTGGATTTGTACAAAATACAAATCCATAGTCATAAGCAACTAAAAGATCTCTCTTGGAAATAAAGAACAGAAAAGGGACATAGAATATATACAATTAATCATTACCTTATGAAAGACCATCTTTCTATTGACACAAACCACTTCTGACCCCCATCTGTCCCTTTTCAAAAATACTTTTCCTCTTAGTTTTATTTTTATTTTTTATTCTAATCCAAAATACCATTCTACCACTTTCCCATAGATCATTATGATGACAGTAATATATTGTGCATTATCATTAATTGATTTTCAGAATTTCTCAATAGATGATAGATAGATAGATAGATAGATAGATAGATATAAATTTATATATGAAGACTTTACATACATTATTTTACATATGAAAACTAATGGAGGCAAGATTAATCTTGCCTTCGCTAAGATCCATGCTACAGGGAGACTCAAATTCCTGCGTTTTACTCTTTACATTACGTTTTACTGGAAAACATGGGTGGAATTGAGATTCTAATGGTTTTAGACAAAGAAGGTCAAAATTCAGGGATTTATGATCTAGGGGTGAAACTAGAAGCTTTCTTAGTTGGAATATTGAAACTTGAGTTCACTGGTGCACTAAGTTCAACAAGATTGAAATCCAGAAATTCTCTGGCATGCAGTAGAGAAAAGGGGTCGAAAGCTCTGGGATATGGAGATGCTAGACTAGACGCTACCCCTCAGGAGACTCGGAGGGAACTCCACTAAATTATTACAAATGCTTTGACGAAGGGAACATCAGCATCCTTGTAACCCTCTGTTACATTTGCTTGTCTATTGTACTGTCTTCAGTCTGGAGATAAAAGGGGAATTGGGGCTCCCAATTTTGGTGAGAATAATATGATCTTGCAGTGGCCGATGCCACGTGGTGGCATTTAATCGTTTCTTAACAGGGGGACACAACTGCCGCGATAATCCACAAGGGCACAGTCACAATCCAAGTGTTTTGACTCTCAAGGACAGATGACAGTGACTAATTTTTCACACAGCCCAAAGGAAGGAACTAGATGGACAGTTTACTAAGGTGCTACTTGATTTATGTAATCAGATACATTCTAGACCAATGGAGATAAATCTGATTTGAGTTCCCATAGTCACTGCATAAGATGAAAAATCAGTAGCTGGGAAGTCTAAAGAAGAAGAATGTGGATGTTCTTCTCGGAATGGAAATAGAATAAGAATGTATCTGTGTCCCATGAAAATGCCTACAGGTTGCGTTCAGTGTGGCCCAGGTTGCCAATATCAAGGTGGTCAGAAGAACTTATCTTGGGGCTGTCAGGGAGCTATCCCGGGTTTTGCTTAATAGACTCATGAGCAAAGTAGTCACTTTGGCAGCCATGAAGGTTCCATGTAGGCTTGCCTACATGAAATCTCCCTCACCATAGGTGATCCTGACTGCTGTATCTACAAAGTGTGCAAATTGCCAATAACAGACGTCAAATCCAAGCACTGATATGGCACCATTCCCAGGATTGATGGGTAGAAGGGATTACCCAGCCACCTAGTGACAGATTGATTGCACTGGAACTTTTCCATCTTGGGGAGAACAGCAATCCATCCCTATAAGAGATAGATACAGATGCTGAATGCAAATTTGTCTTCTTTGTCCTCAATTCTTCTATCAGCCCCATCTTGACTGACGAAATGACTTATTCTCTGCCGTGCATCACACACCATTTTTCAATTGTGAGGAACCTCATTTTACATGAAAGTAGACAATGAACTTAGTACCTATGACATTTGCTGGTCTACCATGTGTCCCATCACCGAAAGGCAATCAACTTGCTGTAACAGTGAAATGGTCTATTAAAAGAAGAGTTGCACTACCAACCAAAAGATGCCGCCATATAAGATCCAGATGCTACTTCAAGGATGTGGGATAATCTTTAAATCTGTGCCCAATATATGAGGATATATATATATTTCTCTATAATCAGAATACATGAATCCAGGAATTTGGGGTGGACATAAGAGGGTTCTACTCAGCCAAGGAGTCACTAAGAGATTTTTGTCTCTTGTCCCTAAAACCATGAACTTGGCTAATTTAGAGTTCCTAAGAGAGGAATATTGTTTCATCAGAGAACATATACATGGGTCCCCAAATTAGAATCTGAGAATATCCATTTGCCAATTTGGTCTGCTTTTGCTATTGAAATGCTAAGCACAGAGGAAAGCTGAAGAGGAAAGTTCCATTTGCCAAAGGGAAATTACACTGTTGTTACACAAAAAGTACAAGAAAAATTATGTTGGTACCCGGGTGATTTACATGGGGACTTATAGAACTTTAATGTCATTGATGGGTGCCCTGGTAAATTACCTGGATGATGACTCTGTCTTTTACATGCTATTTGAATCTTTTGTGGTGAGGGTATTTCATAGTTATTTCTACAATAAAAATAGATAAAAATTGAACAGTTAAGAAAGTGTTGGGGCGCCTGGGTGGCGCAGTCGGTTAAGCGTCCGACTTCAGCCAGGTCACGATCTCGCGGTCTGTGAGTTCGAGCCCCGCGTCAGGCTCTGGGCTGATGGCTCGGAGCCTGGAGCCTGTTTCCGATTCTGTGTCTCCCTCTCTCTCTGCCCCTCCCCCGTTCATGCTCTGTCTCTCTCTGTCCCAAAAATAAATAAACGTTGAAAAAAAATTTTTAAAAGAAAGTGTTAATGTAAAATATATTAAGGGAACAACAAAAAGAATTAAAAAGGAAGTAAGGATTTGTCTGAGCTTTGAAACATAATTTAAAAATTGGCAATGAATGACAAGGTAATAAAAGCATATGACAATGAAAACATGGAGGAATAAAACAGGAGAGAATAGTTGGGATAGAAAAGTTAGTTGGTAAACCCCAACAGTGTGTTCACAATGGCAGGTGGGGTGAACAGGGAGGTCTGAATCCCTCTATTCTAGTCTTTGGACTATATCCCAGAGATGATAAAGTGTCATGCAGAGAAGTAACATGATCATATGTGCATTTTAAAAAAGACTTCTGGGAGCAAGTACCTGGAAGGTTAATAAATATTCACTGATTGAGTAAATAAATAATTGAATGAAGAAGAGGGGTATTGCTAGAAGGCTATTAAAATTATTCAAGGAAGAGTCGTTGAGAGCTAGAAAAATGTTCCTAAAAGTCTGTTTTTATGCATCATGAAATCTATACACAGTCTTTTGTGGACTTCAACCAGCAATGAAATGAGGTAATGCCAGACATGGCCGTCAATTCCAGATTCTTCCATACCATCTTTTCAAGAATGCCTCTATATGGACAGAACTTACACTTAAAATGGGGGGGGGGGAGACACTAAAAAAGAAAAGGAAATTTTCTCTTTATTCTAACTGTAAGAACACAATGAGATAAAATTTATTTTTCCGCCCAAATGTTTGATCAGGACTTATTGCCAATACTCTCTGCACTTTGATTGGTCCAATGCTACACAGAGCTAGTCGTGTGGCTATTGGCAGTAAATCATATAACTGTACTAACTTTGGCCAGGAGTGCCTACATGTTATTGAATTAGAGGCTCCACGCTGATATTTCAAAGAATCAAAAGGTCATAGAATGATTCATATATGGCAATATGAAGTACAGCTACACTGTCCCTTTTTGCCTTGCGAATACCTCTGGTATGAAGTGTAGAGGAAAGTCATTAAATTGCATCTTGTGTTCAGTGGAGATAGGGGGTGACCGTCGTCATAATCAAGATGAACAACAACAATATTTATTTTCTGTAATTACTAATGCTTATTTTTAGTATATTTAAACAGCATACTGCCAACATTGGTTCTGAAGACGGCAATACAATATGTTCTCCCTCGCGTACCAGACCTTCCAAAGGCAAATTACCTAACCCCGCTGAGCCATACTTCCCTAAATTGTAAAAAGAGGATAATAATACTTGCAGGACAGTTAAGAGGATTAGAGATTATTTGCTTTCAGTGCTAAGCAAAGTTCCTTTTGCAGAACTCCTACTATGCAGTCGTTAAATCTTGCAGAGACATTTGTATAGTGATTTTCCATTTATTAAAAAAAAATACATATAATAGGTTGGGCTAGCAGCCTCTGAAAAGACCCACCTCTGTTATGCATGGGCTTGTGTCATTCCCTCCCCCCCCCCCACCCCGCCCCCGAGTATTGGCTGGCCTAGTTGCTTCCTTCTAACCAATAGAATACAGCAAAGGTGGTAATTTGTTACACATTAATAGATAACTCATACATATGTATATAAAATTTACATAGCAAAAGGACTCTAAACTTGTTCACCAGTATGCTGGGAAATAGGTTATCTCTGCACAATGGAATACAATACAGCAATCAAATGAAATAAAAAATGCAGGAGCTTAAGCAGCAACACTGATCACACAAACACAATATTGAGCAGAAGAATAAGACAGAGTATTTGCAGAAGGTACCATTTACATAAATGTCAAAAACACATAAACTTATACCATTTAGGAGCTGTGTTCAGAACAAATTGGAATAAAGCGGAATGATAATTATGTGACTATTTAATATTATGTCAGAGCTTCTAATATGCCCAACAAGGGTTATCATTCTTTCTTGACAAATGTAAATTTGTTCATTTCACTAGGGACAAGTGATTTGAGCCCAGATGTTTTACAATTCTGTAAATTTACATGGTAATTTGCAAAGACAAAGGGAAAAAAAATCATAACCATGATTACTTTTTTCTGTCTGGTAGAATATTTTTGGAATAACAGAAATGTTTAAAAAATACAACACTAGAGACTTTATAAAACTTGTAGGTAGAAGTTAACTCTCTTACTTAAATATGATATTATTCTAAGAAGTTTTAAGTTTGTTAATTAACATTCCCCAATGTACTTGATCAAATGAATCAGGGCAAGTTAAACGGGTCACACACACTATAGAAACATAGACCTAAAGACCTCCTGAACCAGCGTGTGCTGATTGCAGTCACCGTGAAATTTCACTTTTGAGTATTTCTCCATGGAAAATTCGTTCAGAGAAATAATATTAATAATTTTAGAAATGCACTGATAACCTTGGTTGTGCTCAGGTGTTATAAATTAACCTTACATCTAATTATCATTGTCGATAAAGACTGTAGAAAACATATGTCTAAACTAGGAAATTGCTGGTAAATTTAAACATCTTTTCTTGTACTCTTCACCAACGATACATCTTATTCAGTGAAATGTCCATGTCTTTTGCCCATGTTTGGATTGTTGATTTTTTAATTTTAACTTTTGAGAATTCCTTATAGTCTTTAGCTAGGAGTTATTGGTCAGATATGTGATTTCTAAACCTTTTCTCTAAGTCTATACCTTATTTCGTCATCTTGAAGAGTGTATAGCAGAGGGAAAAACATTTAATTTTGATGAAGTCCTTTTTATCAATTTTTCTAATAATCATGCTTTTTTGTGTCATGTCTAAGAATACTTCATCAAAGCCTTATATCCGAGACTTTTTCTTCTATGTTTTCTTCTAAAACGTTTATATTTTACAATATAAAGTTTTTACATTTTATACTGCAATCTATAATTTGAATTAATTTTCATATCAGTTGTGAAGTTTGGAATGAAGTTAATTATTTTTTGACTATGGATATCCAACAGTTTCAGTATCATTGTTGAAGAGATTATCCTTCCTGCATTGAATTGTTTTTAGAACTCGGCTGTAAAATCCAAATGTTCATCAACTGGTGAATAGGGAAAAAAATGTGGTACATCTGTACAGTGAAGTATTATTTGGCCATAAAAATTTAAATATTGATACATGCTACAACATGAATAATTGAAGAAAATTGTGCTAAGTGAAAGAAACTAGTCACGTGATATCTCATTCCATTTAGGTCGAGTGTTTAAATTAGGCAAGTCTAAGGAGACAGAAAGTGGTTGCTGAGGGCTGGTGGTTAAGGGATGTGGAATGTTACAAGGTGATAGCTAAAGAGTATAACGTTTCTTTTTGGGTAATCCATTGTGGCGGTCCTTGTAAATGTCTGTGAATATACTAAAAATCATTGTACTACATATTTTAAATGGGTGAAGGGCTGCGTTGTGTGCTATATCTCAAGGAAGCCGTTAAAAACTAAAAGTTATTCATACTTTTGTTATTTTTGCCTTCTCTATTTTTTCCATTGGCCAAGGTGTCTATCCCTCCAACCACACAGTCTTGATTATCGTAGCCCTACGCTAAGGCTTGAAATCAGGTAGCGCTTTTCTCTCCCATTTTTACTTTTAGAACTTTTGTTATTCTGGTTCCTTTACCTTTCTGGTTAAGTTTTAGATTAACTTTGTGTGTCAAGCAAAATCTTTCTGAGATTTTGACAGCATCTATATCTCTATCTGCATGTAATGATGTATCTATATCTCTACCTGTATGTCATCTATCTATATACATACATACATGTGCGCATGAACATGTCCACACACATCTATCAGTTCTGTTTCTCTGGAGAACCATACTATAATGTCACAAAGAAAGCTCCAAGAAGACAGTCCCTCTGTGTTTATTTCAGACGACCTTGTATCCCATAGGAACACTGGTTGTATCCCTATTTTTTGATGTTGGGTCTGGGAAACTATTCCACGGTTTGTTGTTGTTGCTATTGTTGTTATTGTTTTTCTTAAAACCATGTGGTCCAAATTCTTCCCCTTTCTAGGTAAGGGGAAAGTGAGTTACAGAAACTCAGGGATTCTGAACCAAAATTCTTTACCAGGGGCAAAGGAAGACACCAAGGCTGTGACAGCCTTCCAAATCCATGAGGGAAAGTCATGGATTAGATGTAGAGGGACCCAAATGGAATGAGTCTGACCCAAGAGGTACCTGCTAAAAATATGCATGAAGAGACAGGCCAACATAAGTACAACTTCATAATAAGTATGTAAGTAAGAAAAGAAATATATACATCCATATTTTTAAAAACACAAATCATTTACCATGTCATCAGGGGAATTTTGGTGGTCTACAGAAACATCTGGTTATTGAATAAGGCATGAGACAAAGTCATTTTGCCCCCTCGTTCTCTCTATTTGGAGTTATGAAGAGCTCATTGGTCAACAGAAAGTCAATAACCCCGAGGAAGAACCTGAATTCACCATGGAGGCTGACTGCCAAGCAGCCGTGGAATTCAACTGATGCCTCTTATTATCTAGTAATCTAATCTTGAAGACAAGAGAACCGTTTGAGAAGACCCCACCAATCATGCTGTCTCTCCTTGAGTTCCCTCCCCTTGTTTGTCTTCCCCTCTTTCCGTTTGCCCATCTCCACCTTCTGGTATCTTTCCGAGAGGCTGCCGCGAGGGAAGAAGTGGCTGAAGTTGATGGCATACGTCATGAGTTTGCCTTTGGAGAGAAGCTTCTGCTCAATCCTTCATAAGGCACAGGGGAACTTGTGGGGCATTAGCTGCGAGCACCAGGTTTTACCACTGAACCAGCGGCAAATATTAACCCGGAGAGAGCCGAGAAGATGGAGTCTTGCAACAAGTAAAATATTTCAGAAGCAACGATGTCGTAGATGGTAGGGATGGCCAGTAACACAAAAAGAGTATGCAGAGAAATGGCCTAGGAATTTCAGATTGCATTATTGACTCCTGTTGGCTGGGGACGATGAATGGCAGAAACCACTGATCTAAAGGTCAAGGACATATTAATCCATCTTCTTTTATGTAATATACCAATCTGGAATCAATTTTAAATAATAGGTCCAAATTTCATTCTGATTACCATGGTTTTGTTAACACTCTGGTGTTTGGACTATTTGACAATGTCATTGGAGTCTAAGAATATTAACACTGGTCCAGACAATGCTTTTTCTATCTCTCTCGGTCTCTCTCTCTCTGTGTCTCGATAGATGATAGATAGATAGATAGATAGATAGATAGATATAGATACTCTCTCACTCTCTCCCTTTCTCTTCCTCTCATTCTTCTTACCTCTTAGAATGATTTTACTCCTACCTGACTATGGACTCCTGAAGCATTGTAGTTCTGTCTTTAGTATTTTGTAAAGTCAATAGTGAAATCACTAGAAAATAGCCTCCCAACTTTATATCTGCCTCCTGGGTTTTTTCCTCACAAAATGATTGTTAATGAATCTTATAAAGAGCTTAGTGAACATTAATATTAGAGTACCTGAAATGATGCGTTAATTAAAATTAAGTCCCTTTTTCATCTAAGATGTGATAGGAAAGAAAATTTGACATAGGCAAAACATCACTGTGAATTTTAATTTAAAAAATTAGGAGTGGCTATACCTCACATAATCACAATTGCCCAAAGATCCTGTAGACAGAATACCTCCCTGATTTGGTCAGAAACACCATATTATAGCTGAAGGGGACTAAATGTCACAGAGTACTATCTTGCTTCTTCATAGTGTCACTATAATTATGAGTTTAATATTTAAAATTTGTTGATTTCATATTTGCATGTATGTATGCTAACTAAAATTAATTAATTTTAATTGCATACACCAATTACAACATCAGACTCATTTTACAACATATTATTCCTCACTGATTACGTATCCTATAAGATTGCTTTAATTTTTCATTTTATACTTTAAAGTCAAATAATAATATGTATTTCTAATTAAGCCCGCTTACATATCTCACTTCTGATTAAGCCATGTTTTAATATTTTATGACACCAGCCACCTTTAATTCCCCACTCTGATAGCTCTTGCCTCTCTGTGCTTGCTTTCCTTGTCTCCTATATCTTAAAGTGAGTTCTAAGAGTCTTGTCTTTTCTTTTCTCTTTAAGATTTTACTTTTAAGCAATCTCTACACCCAACGTGGGACTCGAACTCACAACCCCGAGATCAAGAGTCTCATGCTCTACCGGCTGGGCCAGCCAGGCACCCCGAGTGTTTACTTTCCTAATTCTGTTTTCAAAAGCTTCCAGATTTTTCACCCAAAAATGAAGACGAAGTACAGAGAAAACGGCTTTGAGTTGTTTGAAATGATGAGGGAAATTTATTAGGTCATGCCGTGTGCAAGGGCTCTTTTTGGGGGTTACCCTATGCTTTGCTGTGGTGTTCAGTGAGTTAAATATTTTGCATTTAGAAGTTTTATGTCTGAATCTTAGAGAAACCTAATATAAGTATGTCTGACCTCGACCAAGTTATGATTATCACATTATACAGTGATCTTTCCATTTGCAATAAGAATCATAAAATAATAAAATGGAATTAACATTTGGTGACTATTTACCACATGCAGAGCCTCACAATTATTATTTTATTCTGTCCTTATAAAATGCCACAGCTGAGGGAAAAACAAAAACATGGCTGAGAGAATTGAGGGCGGGAAAGGTTAAGAAAGCGTGTGTGTGTCTGTGGCCGGGCCCATGGCTTCAAACAGCGGAGCCAGGTTACAAAGACACTTCTAGCTTAAAAGCCCATTCCGTTCCACTCTAGTCCCACACTGCCTTCTGTCCTTCTAAACTAATCAGCTGCCCTAATGTATTTTAAAGATTAAATTTAGATTCAAAGGACATTGTCATAAATTCAGTGCTTTCAGATATATTGGCTAAAGTTCTTTGGATACCACATTATTAGAACTGGGCTATTTAACTCACTTTCTTCTTCCCTTCTCCCTCACTTCCCTATCTCCCTCATTTAGTACCCAGGAAAGTCACCTCCAGTCATGAAAGGAGAGGAGAAAAAAAAAAAAAAACAGTCATAGGAAGAGAAATTAAGTTCAGGACCTTCTTTAAACTTGAGTTGGTCTAGTTTCCCACCACGAATTATTCTGTAACACAGACCCCCAGAACACTATTATTAAAATAATTCTTTCAAACAGTTAAAAATGAAAAAAAGTACATTAGCTTTGGTTAGATAAACATAAAAAGAGCATAGTGTTTAAAATGAAAAGAGAAGAGAGATCAGAGGTGGGAAATATAAGTGAGAAAATAAGTAAAACAAATGTGACTGCTACGTTTCAAAATAAGAAAAAGAGGGGCATCTGGGTGGCTCAGTTGGTGATGGGTCCCACTCTTGATTTTGGCTCAGGTCATGATCTCACATTGGTGACACAGTGCGGAGCCTGCTTGGGATTCTCTCTTTCCCTCTCTCTACCCCTTCTCCATTTGTGTCCTCTCCCTCTCCCTCTCAAAAAATAAAAATAAGTAAACTTAAAAAAAAATAGAAAAAGGACATCTAAAGTGAAAACACAGAAGACCCCTCAGGCTGTTGTTTTGATATGGTGATATGGTGATATGGTACCAGAAAACCAAGAAAATTATAATACAGTAAGTCTGTGATAGAGCAACTACCACAAAAACACATAAACTGGACTGAATCAAAATTGAATATGTTGTTCCTCAAAGGACATCACCACAAAAGTGGAGAGCCAACCTCCAGAATATAAGAGATATTTGAAAATCACATATAAGTTCCAGTATCTTCATTATTTAAAGAACACACCTCAACAACAAAAAGACAAACAACCCAAGCTAAAAAAAAAAAAAAAAAAAAAAAAAAAAAAATTCACAAAGGGCTTGATTGGGCATTTCTTCAAAGAAGGTGTATAAATGGCTGACAAGCACCTGAAAAGATACGTCATGCCATTAGTCATTAGAGAACTGCAAATCAAAACCATACTGAGGTACCTTTTCATCTCCACTAGAATGGGGATAATAGGAAAACCAGAAAACAAAAGGTGTTCATGCAGATGCGGGGGTCGGGGGGTTAGAAACCTTGGGCATTGCTGATGAGGGTGTAAAATTGTGCAGCTGCTCTGGAAAAATGTTTGCCAGTTCCTTAAAAAGTTGGGTGCGGGATAACCACATGACCCAGCAATTCCACCCAAAAGAGTCGAAAAGAGACACTCGAACTAATACACGTAGGTATGTGTTCTTAGGAGCACTATTCACAATAGCCAAAAGGTGCAGGGGCGCCTGGGTGGCTCAGTCGGTTGAGCATCCGACTTCAGCCCAGGTCATTATCTCATGGTTCTTGAGTCTGAGCCCCACATCGGGCTGGCTGCTGTCAGCATAGAGCTTACTTTGGATCCTCTGTCCTCCTCTCTCTCTGCCCCTCCCCCCACTTGTGTTCTCTCTTTCATAAATAAATAACCATAAAAAAATTAAAAATTAAAAAAAGGTGGAAACCACTCAAGTGTCCATTAATGGATGAATGGATATATAAATCAACGGTGGTATATTCATGCAATGGAGTATCAATCAGCCATAAATAGGAAAGAAGTACCAATCTATGCTACAATGTGGGTGGACCTCAAGAATATTATGTTGAGTGAAAGATGCCAGATAGAAAAGGTCACACAATGTGTGAAGGGTGGCTGTTTAATGGGTACAAGGTTTGGGGGATGAAAATGGCTTAGATAAAGTGACAGTGGCATGAGACTGTAAATATATTAAATGCCACTAAATCATATACTTAAAAGTGGATTATTTTATAGTAGATGAATTTCACATTAATGAAAAAGAAAAAAAATTTAAAAAATATATATATATGTGATGTACACCAGAGAGAAAACATATACAGGGCACCTGGGTGGCTCAGTCAGTTAAGCATCTGGCATCCAACCCTTGATTTCAGCTCAGGTCATGAACTCACAATTCAAGCCCCCGCATTGGGCTCTGCAGTGACAGCATGGAGACTGCTTGGGATTATCTTTCTCCTCTCTGCTCCTTTCCCACTCACGCTCCTCTCCCCTCTCTCTCAAAATAAATAAAAACAATTTAGAGGAAAAAAAAATAAAACACATTGATGGGTTAAAACATGGATGGTCAATATTTTGTATTAAAATATTTTTTAGTAGGAAAGGAATCCCAGAAAGTAAAGATTAATTGGGAAATCTACCAAGTAACAAAGCTAATAAAGACAAGACTAAAAGGAAACCATAGAGAAAAAAAAACAACATTAAAATGAAACAGGTAAGAAAAACATGTCAGAAAGACAATGGAAACATCTAAAACATCTAAAGAATGAAACCAAAAAAACCCTGCATAAAGATTCTCACCATTCGTGAAATTACTTGGACTCAGCGATTGAGTTATGGATCAATGACTATATAAAAAATAGAAAAGAAAAAAACTCATATAATTCTGCTATTTTATCGAGAATCCAGGAGAATGTGAATCTGCATCTAGACCAGCATTTTAAAGCAGACCACACTCTCTAAGAGGTCTGCAGCCCATCTGATGGGTATGTAGTCTGACCTGCCAGGCAAGTTCAGCCACAGGGTCACTGGCTAAAGAAGGATCAATAGTCCCATCCTCGGGGCCAGGGAGAGAGAGATGGTGGAGGGCTGGGGGTGGACAGGTACCCAAAAGTGCACGGTCTAAGGACACTGAAGAAAACACACATGCATAAGCTCATGGCCACCAGAGGGTCCTGAGTCCTTGACTACGGCTCCCTTCAGACACTGCAGTGCACTGGCTGCGGGTCAAGTTTGAGGTACAAAGAATAGGCTTCTTCCTTGAGACCTCCCGGGCAGAAAGCCTTTGTAATTGCAGATGGCCCAGCCTGAAAGAGCTCACGTAGGTTTTACGGCCGGGAGCTGGACCTTTACTCCAAAGTATAACTTTTATATTCTAGAATTTTGCGGAAGTTCACAACGTTATCATGTTTGTTATCATACTGAATCCACACAACAAGATGTAACTCCAACCAGTTTTCATACAAAGAAATCCTTGAGGTTAAATAACTTATGGCCACAGTGCTAGGGGACAGTCAAAATACGTCTAAAGTGAAATGATTTTGACAACCAAGTCAACGCTTTTCTGAGAATCTTCCGCAACATGCAGGTGCAATTTCTTCTCTGGTTCAAGACAGCATATAATAGTCAGGAAATAAATCTCATGAAGAAAAAGGCTTCAGATTCTGGTTCATGAAGTAAAATTCGGATTGAATATTTTTTGGCCTTTTCCATTACTTTTAGAGTCTTTTGAGTTTTATTAAGGTTGAGTCCCACCTGCTAAGAACAACTCTTTCACTTCTTGTATGGAACAGGAAGTTCTGAGAGTCTCAAGTGGCTTTCTGGGGGCCCCCAGCAAGATGACATCACACATGAGGCATTATTAGGAATTCTTCCTATGTGAATTAACAGGCTGATTCTTAGTACCTGCGCCTTTTGGGGAAAATCATGACATTGGACTTGAACTATGGAGGGTAAACTGACCTATATGTCTACTATCCAAGCTTTCAGTTTCTCGCTTTCAAATACTGGATTTCAAGACATATCAACCAGGCTTTAACCTACGGTGAGATTTGGTATGTGTCAAAGCTAGCTGGTCTGTTGCTGGAACTCATATTCCCAAGAGGAATCGGGATTGGGGACCGATGCTGTCAGCACATTAGTCGCAAGTGAGAGAACACTGAATTTCATTCCAAGTCGGAGGAAGTAATCCTGGTACCTCCTTATCCATTTTACTCATAAAACCAGGCAACAAGACTAACATGAGTAAATGTAAGTCATGGCTAATTCCAGATGTCTCCATGTTCTTCATAAAGATTACATTTGGAGGATAAAGTGGATTGCTATCATTAAATAAATGAATGAAAACAAGTTTTGGCCAATCGGGAAGAAATGATTAAGATCAGTTTTAAAATTCATCGATTATAAAAAATTATCCCCAAAAAGTAATAAATATATCTATTCCTTTGATTAAATAATTTAATTTCCTAAGATCTTATAATGAAATGATTAAAATGAGCACAAAATTTATGAACATGGATTTTTAATTCCATGTGATTTGTAATATCAAAGAAATGGAAACAACTTAAAGCTCCAGTAAAAGGAGAGTAATTAAACAGCTTATGCTATGTTTATAGAAAGAAATGTTAAAACCATTAAAATGACCTATTCAAATAATTTCCAAGGCATGAACAAATTGTATATGTGTAAAGTTACGTGATAAAACCATTTTTATTACATACGCATGTGTGTGCAATAGATTGTGAGTAATGATGGTTTTCTTGCTTAAATTCCATATTTTCTACAAGGGCTCCTTGTCACTTTCATCATCAGAAAAAATATAAATACTGTAATTAAAATATCTAAGAATTGCTGTCTGGGTTGCACATTACTTTTTCTTTGCACTTCATCTTCATTATTTCAGTGAGAGATTGCAATTACGAAACAAAAATTTTTTTTTCCCGCAGAAAATCATTCCTCAAACATCTCTTATCTGAAGACTAACCAAAACCTATTTTCCCTGTTTATTGATCTGGTCTTCTCTGTGTTTTCCTCCCTCCTCCCTTCTCTCTCTCTCTCTCTCTCTCTCTCTCTCTCTCTCTGTCTCTCTCCACCATGCTGAAGTTTTTCACCCACACTGCTGAAATCACTGCATGTGATGTAAACCTCTTTTTCATACCAGAAAATCTGAGGAAAGTCTGGTAAAAGAGCATCAAGTCAACTTCTTGGTTAGAACCTTTCTGCAAATCAGGATGTCAGTAAGACAACCTCATTTTGTGCTTTAGCTATTTCTACCCGAATCGTTTATGACACATGTAGTTACTGCCCTATTAGTTTGTTTTCATCTTCTCTATAATTTTTCTCTTCCACCATTATGAAAAGGTAGTCAGAACCTTTTTATTTCCTTTCCTCGGTGTCCATCACAGAACAAAATGGAACCTGATTCAAAAGGACGGAATACTTAAAGAGATGTGGGAGTTCTAAGGTAGAGAATTTAGGGTGGTATCTTTTAGAAGTCTGGGGAGGAAGAGGGTGTTAGTTCTGGTAAAAAGTTGGGAAATCGTAGAGATCAATGGACCTGGGCATCCTGCTGGGAGATGTTAAGACCTGTTGGGGTTAACTGCCTGGTGGATCTAGGACAATGAGGTCCAAGAAGCTTAGATTTTCAGGTATCTCACAGAATCTTGTCCCTCAAGCCTGACAGGGAGACAGTATGGCCCCCTGACCTATCTCACAGCGGTGGGACAGAAGGTACTTGAGTGCTGTAAACCCAGATAGATCAATCATGAGAGAGACCGCTCTAATATTTACGCATGTCTCAAGGCTTTGCCCTTTTGTATATCCTACCCATCTGGAGGGAGGAGGGGCAGATTTGAACTGAAATCATTTTAAAGAAAACAGAGACACCTTAAATGTTCCATATGTAAGTTTCTTGTTGGAGGTTCATACCTTCACAGAGAGAGCATAATATTCGTTGTGGCTTCATTTTTTAAAAATTATTATTAGCAGTAAGCCATTGTCACTGATTGCTCTGAGGAGGTCTATGGTAATGATAATTATAGGAGCCGATATATCCTTACATAGAGCTTTACAAAGCAAAGAAAAAAAAATACTCACTTTCACAGACCATTTGCTCCTCATAATAGCTTTGTCAGAAAATGAGGGATTGTTATCAACATTTTCTATCAGGAGAATGAGAACCAGAGCGGCTAATATGACTTGCAAATGGTAAGACTCTGGAAGATGCCAAAAAAGTGACAGCAACCCAAGGCTTTGGAACCCCATCTCGCCCAGCAGATCCAGGCCCGGGAACCATGGCTCTGTCTTGTCTTTCTAACTCTGAGGATAAACAGACCTTATGGAAACCGAGAGCTACACTTTTTCTTTACTTGCTTTGTGTCTGCTTTTCTGTCGAACTCACTTTGAGGACCAAAGACTTGGGATGCGGTTCCAGAAGCTAAGTGCAAATAGGAGACACAGAAATAGTCCAACCGCAAAGTTTCAGAAGGCGAGCTGAAGAAACAGATGGGCCGAATGAAGTATCTATCTAAAGAGATTGTGCCAGGAGGCACTAGGAAGAGGAAAGTTAGACCCAAAAGAAAAAAAAAAAAAAAAAAAAATCGAGGGGGCTAGGACATAAATGAGGACTTCAAGTCTGGGTGAACCAGCACATTCCATGACCAGACCCACAGCTTTCCAAAGATCCCATTTTTTCATCTGGAACACAGACTAATAGTAACTCATCCTGTGATTGTTCTCCATAGTTAGCAAGAGAAAAAGGATATAAACAACAAAACACCAAATTGTAAATTCTAAAACACTTGACAAATGAGAGTTAATTATTTCCTATCTGTTCATATACAAAATTCCAGAAAGACTGCAAACACTTTAGGTAGGGCAAGCATAACCTAAGGGAGAGAAAGCATCAAAATGCTAATCCCCAAATTGAAATTTTTAGAGCTGTGTATTTGCATATAGCCTAAAATCCCTTCGAAAATAGCTGGAATGTATTTAGTTACTTTTAAAAACCACATATTGAGTTGTTATTAATTTATTATAGATGAGGCAATGTTTTCCTTTCAAAAAGTTCTCTTCGCCACTGTGCCAAAGGCACCAGTAGAGAATTTAGAGTGTTTTATATTCCATAGAATATGCATAGCGGAATCAATAATAAATAGAATTTTCCACAGTATAGAGTGTGAGGCACTCACTCAGAGACGCTTACTCCTGCGGAGCTAAAAATACCTCAGTGACAAATTTCAGGAAAGAAAGGAAAAGAAGAGAATTCTGTGTTCATTACCCAAGGGTAGAACCCTGCCTGAATGGTCCACCGTGGCTCGATACTCCCTCTCAATAATGCTGAGCGTTAAAACCCCGACCTATTCCAGGGTACATCGCTATGACGCCCCTTCCCCAGTGCAGTGCATGGTTCATTTTCATGAATGATTCCTCCACGCTGAGGACTTCCACTTATTTCTCGAACAGTCCCGGTAACCAAAGACACATAAGTTTATTAATAAGATGAAAGGCTTATTGTACGAACAAATGTATTGCGTTTTTGAAAATCTTGGTGATGGGGCGCCTGGGTGGCGCAGTCGGTTAAGCGTCCGACTTCAGCCAGGTCACGATCTCGCGGTCCGGGAGTTCGAGCCCCGCGTCGGGCTCTGGGCTGATGGCTCAGAGCCTGGAGCCTGTTTCCGATTCTGTGTCTCCCTCTCTCTCTGCCCCTCCCCGTTCATACTCTGTCTCTCTCTGTCCCAAAAATAAATAAACGTTGAAAAAAAAAAATTAAAAAAAAAAAAAGAAAATCTTGGTGAGTAACTGCATGTGGATAACATCTCTATAATCAGTGAGCTGAGGGTCTGCTCCCATAAGGCTTGTCGGAGCATGGAAAAAAAAGCTGAACAGATTACAGTCCCAATGGCATCTTTTCATAGCATTTTGGCCTTTCCACATGAATAACCAAAGAAAAAGGAAATTAAAAGGAGACCACAGGACATTAAATCACGAAGCTAAAGAAACCTAACCGATGAAGCAATCAGGAAATTTTTTTTTTTTTGGTCTGTCAACATGAGGTAGACAGCATTTAAGGATTCTAAGATATGGCGAATACAGAATTGCAGCTTCTTTATAATCATTTGCGTAACCTATGTGGCCCTGATGATTTACAATGAAGACTGTCAAAATAAACTAAATGCTGCAGATTTTTTAATTTTTTTTATGTTTTTATTTATTTTTGAGACAGAGAGAGACAGAGCGTGAGCAGGGGAGGGACAGAGAGAGAGGGAGACACAGAATCCGAAGCAGGCTCCAGGCTCGGAGCTGTCAGCACAGGGCCCCACGGGGGGCTCGAACTCAGGGACCGTGAGATCATGACCTGAGCTGAAGTCGGACGCTTAACCCACTGAGCCACCCAGGTGCCCCCAAATGCTGCAGATTTTAATCTGACTGTGAAGTGTTAGCATATGAGGGGTTGATAGCAGGTAATGGCAAAAATACCTTCAGGACAATAAAAATCCAAGTGCTTATCCACCATAAGCCTCCAATCCTGAATGAAAATCTGCTGGTCAAGCGTGGCCACTGGAGCAGACAAAAACAACACAATGAAGAGCTTCCAGGTAGGTTTTAAATATCTGAGCTACGAAAAGAGAGGAACAAATTCATGAGGGTGTTAACAAAAAGAATTAGAGGTTATATAATTTATACATCGGGGAGACGTCTGGAGATGTGACGGTAGGAAAAAATTAGCCTCTAAAACTTTGGGGTTCAAGTCTTTCCTCAGCAGCACACTTAACGGGTGGCCTTGGAAAAGTCCTTTTATTTAGCTTTGATTTCCAACTATACCAAAGGAAGCTGATAAAATCTGCACTATCTATTTAAACCTGTTATTGACAACGTGACTTCAGAAAAGACACAGGGCATTTTACTGCACACAGATAATTCTCTTTAAGTAATTTTTTAAATTTATTTTGAGAGAGAGAGAGAGAACAAGCAGGGGAGGGGCAAAGAGAGAGAGAGAGAAGGAGAGAGAGAATCCCAAGCAGGCTCGATACTGTCAGCGCACAACTTGACATGGTGCTCAATCTCACAAACCTTGAGATCATGACCTGAGCCCAAATCAAGAGTCAGCCACCTTACCGACGGAGCCACCCAGGTGTCCCACAAATAAATAGTTCTATACTGTGTGTGTGTGTGTGTGCACAAATTATTAAATGCTGATCTCATGCTTAGGTCATTTTGTGTGTAGTATGACCCAATTTTGTAATTTCCAAGTATATTCCTATATCCGAAATGATTTAATTCTATTCATGCCTTGTGAAATTTCCAAGAATTAAATAAGAGGTTTTATATATGCACTGAGCTATCACTCTGGGAAAGAAAGACCTTCAAACCAAGTTAACTTCTTGCCTTAGGTCCAATCAGTTTAAAATTACATGTGCAGGTTGCCCTGTTGAAAAATGAGACCACAACTCTTCTACTTGGTAACACATGCTGAATTTAAAAAAAAAAAGGAAAAAATCCTAAATATTGGTGGATGAAGAGTGTATACTGGCAAATAGGGCTAAAAAAAAAGCACCTGAAATAATTTTCTAATTAACCTTAGAAGTCTTTGCTGTCATGAATATAAAACTAGATAGTACTCGTCTTCATCAACATGTAACTTTTATGTTATCTTCTAGAAAACTATTTGCCTTTCTAGGCCATTCTGTCTGAACCTGAATCCAGTTGGTTCATTTACTCATCAAAAATTCATTTACTCATTTTCCAAAGGTTATTTCTGTTATTCCTTTATACACATGCTTTTCTATTATTTTTCTCGTTTACCTGCTAATGCCCAACATTTGATATCATCCTTATTTTTTCTGGTTCTAATGTACCGTATACTACCCATCAACAAATAATGCTTGTTCTCTGCGCAAAGTAGATCCAGAATTAACCCTTGTCATCTCTCCATCTTGGAGATTATCATCATCTCTCACTTGGAGTTTGCAGCAGCCCCATCTGAAAGACTGTCCTTCTTGTCCCTGTACAGTATGTTCTCCATTCACAGTCAGAATGATCATTTCAAATTGAAGTCCTGTCACTCCTATGCTCTAAACCTTCCAGTGGGTTCCCATTTAAGCCACCCTTACTCTTGCCCTCGATCATTCTGCTGTAGCCACACCAGACTACCCGCTATGCCAAAACCTCACAAACACGCTCCCATGTGTCCCCCTCTGCCTGAAATGCTCTTTGCCAGCTACTTCTGTATCTCTATCCTTCATTTTCTTCGGGTCTTTGCTCAAAGTCACCTCCCCGATGGTATGTAAACTGATCAACAGATTTCAAATGACACCCTCCATTATTCTCTCTTCTCATTCTCTTCCTTATTTTTTTATTTTTCTCCTTAACACTTACCACTGCGTGATCTGTTGCGTGTCTTACTTATTTGCTAATTGTCATTCACCTCCTTCCCTTTTAGGGAAGTGAGGAAAAGGGTGTTTGTCTAATTGTTTTCATTGGTGTACCTCCTTCCCCCCGGTAGCTAGAAAACACCAGGCACCCAGGGCCAAGGATTCAAGGAACAAGCATTGAAAGAATGAATTTGTTTCAGACAACGGAAGGGAAAAATAAAGAGTCTAATTTCCTAGATCTAGGAACACAGGGACTGTTGTATGTGAAACAAAGATTCTATGGGGAGACTTGAGTAATTTACTTTCGGGGAAAAGTTTAGAGAAGTAGAAAGCACATTCATTTCTAATATTTAGCTTTTAAATCTTAGTGCATATCTGGCAGTAGATATGGATTTAGCAGGGGTCACATAGTGACATGTGCAGTGCTATTTTATAGTTGTTTGCTTCCAATATGACCCACCTTCATAGGGCAAGTAATGGGATTTGGCAGGCAGATGCGGAACCCTCAGACGGCATCGAGATCGTGTTGACGGTGAATGTGGGGTTTCTTACCCATACAACGGGAATGATCTCAGATTGCTTCTCAGTAAAATGAAGATCACATAACCAACGTTGCCACCTAGCATCGGTAGTGCAAATGTGAATCTATATACCATTTCAACAGATGCCACATCTCAGAAAAAGAAAATGACCGTAGGTTTGTCTTCCGGTTAGAACAGCAGGTGTTGGTCATAGCACCTCACAGTGTCACCGGAAGGATCGGGGAGGTTGATACGTATAAAGGGTCTAGAGCAGACAATACATAACGTAGACTCCAGCAACTTCGGATGCTAACTTTATTTGAGACATGTTAGAGTTTTAAAGGCTGATTTCTGTCTATAACGGAGAAAATGGAAGCAAAACATTAGAGCCCCCATCTCAAACAGTTTGAATCCCACAGCACAAGACCATCCTCTCCTCCTCATCGGGGGGAATTATTCTTAAGTGTAATTGTAATGATGTTGTAATCAAAGCAACTGAGGAGAGTTTGAAATAGAAAGGGATGGGTCCAGAAGATACTGCTCCATGAATATAGGATTCAGTAGAGAAAACAACAACAACAACAACAACAACAACAACAACAAACCAACACATGCCCGGTAACTGTGTCTGGGAAGGACATTATTAACTCTGACCAAGAAAACCCATACTCACATTTTGTATTCTAGAAACATAATTGGCATAGCTGGCAAAATGGGATGAAAAAGAACGATCCTGCTGGAGGCTTATTTTTACTTTCGCTGTAAAATCATACGGCATCACAGAATCTCTGCGCCATCTCATTATATAAGCAACTTGAACTATTTGATGTGAAGGACACACAGAGCAAGCAAGGGCCGAAGAACACAGCCTCTTCGTATTTTATCGAAAGGTGATTTGTAAATTGTCGAATCGGTAAGTATGAGCCTGAACTACACCTTCTCAAAAGCCCAGGTACTAGACAAGTCTGATTAAATGTGCCACTTCACAGATTTTGAAAGAAGTGGCTGGGTATTTTCCTTTTAATCTTGAGCGCTAGGCAATTTGGCAATTCTGTTTTAAAGTCCTTGGTTTAAAAGTCCAGTGAGTACTTTATTTCAGGTTTGGAAATACTCTTCTGTTGCAAATCCTGCGGTTTTCATAGATCTCACAGAAAACACAGCAAGAGTCCTGAGGTTGAAGGCATAAAAGCACAGCAACGTAGCTGAATTCACGGCCGTGTTTAAGAAAAATCAGGCCAGAATATCCATGAGATTGTTTTGAACCAGTAGGAAAGAATCTAACACTCTTACGGGGGGATTCATCGCAATTAGAGAGTCAATCACCACTTCCCGAAAGATTAGTGAGGAAAGATTCTGCTCAAAAAGGGACGGTGACTCTGCTTTTCTGAACAGATCTGATTTTGCCATTCTTCTGCTTAAAATCCTTTAGTGAGCTCCATTGATCACAGAGTAGTTTCCCTCCTTAGCCTGGACCCTTGTCTTCACACACTCCCGTCTGGTTTTTCCAGGGCCTCTTGGCCCAGATGTCAGAGGCACTCTACACTTACCACCCGGAGTACTTGTTACTAACCTACTGTGGCACATCCTTCCCATGTAACTTTGAAACGCTCACTTCCTCTGCCCGAAAGACATTGGGGTCCACTCTCTTGACCGGCAAACTGTATCACCATATGTGTTTTTGCCCGATTACATCCTTGCACATCCTCATATACAAAGTTCAGTCATTGCTCTTTCTAGAACATCTTCTCAAAGCTACATCTCCTTACCTCTGTAGGTTCTGTAGGATCTGCCAGGACCCTGCACCTCCTTCTAACTGGGTGCCCAAATGGAACAGTAAATGTTCATTTACCTGCCACCCTTGGGAGTACATCTCCTTTACGAAAAGTACTTTGTTTCTAGTCTTATTTGCAGTTTCAGTCTATAAATGCTTGATGCATCGTAAGTGCTCGAAATTGTTTGTTCCCCACCTGAGAAAAGAATACTTTTTGAATCACAAAAAGAAAGGTTTATATATGAAAACCATATTGCTTTTTGTAAAAAAATGTTTCTCCTTGCTAGAGACAGAGAGGTATTTTAATTATGGTCCTCCTTTCAATGATTTTCATAATCAAGCATTTGGGTATAATTTTGTGAAAGTACCAATGAGTCCACTGGACTTACTTAATTGTAATATAATAGTTCATCCTACTGAAGGCACCTTACTTTTCGCTGATGTGATAATGATGGTCTATTATGAGTCCATTAGGGTATTCCTTATGGAGCCAACACAGAAAACAAACGCTGTAATTTGCAGATTAATGTTTGGTTATGAAACAAAAGACTTATTCTTTCTTCCAAATGATCCTATCCTGTTTGGTATCTGTCATGGAGAATGGGACAATAGGGGAAGGACAAATATTACATGAAAGCCTAAAAGTGCCATCATAAGCAACACGGAATGCAGTCAGAAGCTCGACTGGGAGCCATTTCAAGTCTAGCTGATATTGGCTCCCTCTACTTCTTTGTGCCATGCCCTCTTCTAGATGAAATTTCTAGAGCTTCCCAGGACCTCATACCCGATATGGATGCTCACGGAAACAGCACAGGAAACTCATTTTTCCATTGAGTGCTAAAATTTGGCAGGAGGAAATTATTACCTGAAGGATCTAGTCTTCTGAGAATTAACCCCTAAGTTTGTTTTTCAAGGTGAAACTAAAACCAAAGTTAGTTTGAACTTTGAGTCCTGCAGTATGTGAAGATGGCCTGAGGAAGATCTTTGATGCACACAATAATCTTACAAAAAAAAAAAAAAAACAACACCCAAAAAGTCATTATTTGAACTAGAATAGCAGAGTATGGTCTGTCAGAGGCAGCCGTAGGAGGAAGGCTCAGTTCCTCAGATCACTAGAAATTCACTAGATACATTCACCTTCGTGTCCACACTGTCAAACAAACAGCACATAGACTGTTTTCCTTAAGTGGTTTCAGCTACGAAGAATATCTTCTACCTATCTGAATTCGATTTTATTTTCTTCATGGCCAAACTGAATTCTTCCCTGCCCTGTGGAAGTTTCCCTGACAAGCCCAGACCTTCAAAATATTTCTGTATTTAGAGATTATATCATGTAACTTGACACCTAATTACATTTATCATATTGTCATCTGAGGCCCCTTGAAAGCAAGGCCTAAATCTCAGTTTATTGCCAACTCTCCCATAATATTTCAAACACTATAAATAACATAGTTCTTAATAATATATATATACATATATATGTATGTGTATATATAGGTGTGTGTATATATATATATATATATATACACACACGATGACTGTTTTCTGAGTATTTGGAATTCAGTTAGTGGGTAGGAATCTACACTGCCACATCTATACCACATCTACACTGCCAATTTATACCCCTGGGATATTTTCATTAGCTTTCAAAAGTGAGTTGAAACAGATTATATAATTAACTAAATATTAAAGCAGAGTAAAGTTGTGAAATAGACATCAGCAACCACATGGAAGAATTTGGTTACTGAACTTGACGTTGAATACAGATCCTGAGTATCTGAAAAATAAAGAATACCGATTTAGCTTTAAGGAATCTCAAGCTTATCTGGAGAATAAAAATGTTTCATCATGCTAAGTGCTGTAAAAATATGACATGTGGGTACTTACATAGTTTTTAAAAAAATGTAAAATGCTTTCAGTTGCATTTTCAGATGATGCATATTTATTCTCCAAAAGGCTGTGCCTTATTGTAAACTGTTATTATTGATATCTAAAAGAATTCATGTCAATTGGATATTACTTATACCAAAATGGTGACTGAATGCCAATCCTCAGGAAGCCAGGAGAATATGGTTAATGCCTGCTGGTTTCTAATAACCTATTTTAATACAAGGCTTGAACGTAAAGGACAAACAGGGATAGATAATACATCTACCTTGGATTTGTTTTTCCTTCAATTACCTCCAATGAGCCTTCAAAAAGAACAAAATTACAGTCAACTCACGAATTAATTCTCTAAGGAACGTTTGAATGCTTTGTCCTATTGATTAATAGGGAATCATAAAATTCTCCATAACAATAGTTTAGAAGGAGTTCTTTGAGAAAGGTTAAGAGTATGACTTGGATGTTTACTCAAATAAAAAGGAAGAACGCATTCTAAATATACATTTAAAAATAAAAAAAAAGAGAGCGGTAAATGGAATGCAAAATATTAAAGTAGAATGTACCATGAGAACATAGAAAGTATTTCAAGAATGCTTAGAAAGACAGACATTAAGAAGTCAATCAATGTAATTCTTCTAACAAATAGCAAAGAAAATAAAGTCATTCCAACAAATGTAAAAAAAGAAGATTTTTTGCATAATTGAATATATACACACATACTTGTGTACATAAATGTGTATATTATAATAGGAATCAAATATTTCTTTTATATGTTTTAAAATATTTACCACTTTCATATATAATCATTAAAATGTAGAAAAGTCCCCACTAAATTCAGAAATAAAGATTTCCCACTCTCACTGAAGAAAAGTAAATTAGAAGTGCAAATGTTACAAAAAAAGGGAAAATAAGAAAACCCACAAAAAATGTTGTGAATGTTTAAGATAGTCAACTGAAAAACAAAGGAAATATATATAAAGATATATGATGTGGTTATATTAAAATCTTACATTTTGCCATCAAATATAAAAATGATAAAATACAAATATTTTAAATAAAATGTAAACATTTTAAATTAAACTAACTTTAAAAAATTAAGTTAAACTAGTGAAATTAAAATATTGTAAAATAAAGGATTTTAGAAAGCATACCTAAATGTGTTATAAATTAAAAAAAAACAACACATTAACATCTTCTCTACATATATGGAACAAAGAGGAAAATTCATCATATTAACTTTCATACCATGGATATATAGTCTGGTACCTTGTAATATTCAAAGTAAAAATTGTGAAGAAAGTTATAAGATTCATATATTTTAATAAAAAAGAAGCCAAAGATTAACTTATTATATCAGATATTAAGCTCAAGAGATGAGAAATGCATTGTCCCAGAATGTTGCTGGTAAAATATATCAAATGAGCAGAATACTAATACCCCCAAAAAAGCTCAGATGGCTTTAACATTTTTAATAAATTGAAGGTGACATTTCAATTCATTGGTGAAAGATGCTGTGTTTATTAAATGAGATTGGGAAATCTGGTTTACCATTTTGAAAAAGAAAAGTTAATTTTCAAGCCATTATTCACACCAAATTAAACCCTGCAATGGTTTTCTGCTTAAATGGGGAAAAATTAAGCACAATTACTTAAAGAATAATTTTAATTTGGCACTAGCTTTAAGACAGATAACGGGTGGAGGTTACAATCAACATTTTCCATGAAAGATCTGATATTTCTCCTTCTTGATGTTGAGTGATAATTATCAAAAAGGAAATCTATTATACTAAATGATGAAATGGATTTACTTTGGTAGACCTCTAAACCACACAGCCAGTAAGTTTAGGGAAGCACATAACAGATCCCCAAAGTATTATGGGGATTCCGAGACTGTGTAACGTCTATTTTCATTACAGTAAGTACAAGTGTGAAATGAGCCAAGTACAACCAGATTATGATATTACAGAGGGAAAGGAAATAGAACATAAAAAAATAATAACCTGAAATAGAGCAAAACAGGAGCCAACTCAGTCTTCCTTGGGGGGGGGGGCAGAAATCTGGAGAGGAATTTGTGGGGAATGGGGGTAGCTCACACACAAGGAGGAGACCACCACCAGGGAATGAACTTGGTTGGGGCCTAGGAGAGAAAACAAATATAGATGCGGAAACTTCTTGGGTCCTGCAGAGCCATTTTTCCGTGCCCTGCATTTGGTCATAGGCAATGTGGACCGCCTTATTACAGTGGGCGGGGCCGTGGCTGCTGCATGGAAATCCCAGCTGTGGGACTCACCATCATACGTTCTGGTCCAGCGTTAGAACTGGAAAGAGAAGAATGTGACTACCATAAAAGCCTATGTTTGCAAGCTGTGAAGCATAGCGTTTGTATTAGACAAATAGATACAGAGTGGTTTTAGAAAGGTTAAAGGGGATGGGACGTCTGGGTGGCCCAGCCGGTTAGGTGTCCGACTCTTGATTTCAGCTCAGGTCATGATCTCCCTCCCAGTTTGTCAGACCCAGGTGCCCCTCCCCTGCTCGTGCTCTCTCTCCCTCCCTCTCTCTCTCTCTCTCAAAATAAATAAATATTTTATTTTTATTTTTATTTATTTATTTATTTATTTTATTTATTTTTACTTATTTATTTATCAATCCAAAGATGGATTGATATTGAACTTTAGAAAAGACGTTCTAGCTTCCCTGTGGCGAAGGAGGCAAGGGATAAGAGATAGCAAGATCATGAAAGAAAAGAGAGCAATTAAGAGATGACCGCCATTATGTAAGTGAGAGTAAACATCACCTCTGCTGATGAAGGTGGAAACGCCATGAGAGGTAGAGATACATGTGGAAGATACAGATGTAGGTGTGGATACAGACAGGGATACGGATATACAGACACAGGTATCTGAAGGTCGTCTTTATTTTACTCGGTCCCTCAATTGGGTTCCACAGGAACAATCCCACCTTCTCTCCTTGAAACATTTTCTTTGTTTGGCTTCTCTTCATTATCCTACTTCACAAGCCATTCCTTTCCAATGTCTAGCTGCCCCCCCCTCCTCAACCGGACCTCTAAAACTTGGAGGACCTCGAGACTCAGTCCTTGCTTCTTTTCTTTTGTCAATCTCTGTTTCATCCCAAAACATCACACAAAGGCCCTTAGAGTTCAATAGCATCCGTGCGAGTGCTTATTTAACTCTGAGATGAAACTTTTTTCTTTTCTCATTGTTTCCCCCAATCTATCACAAACTGATACAACTGTATCACAAGCACCACACCTGACTACTATGTGATCTTGCTAGAGCCCAACAACACAAAGTTTAAGCAGTTACTGCCTTGGAGTGGCACTTGATATTTATAACAACAATCCCCTTATTGACAGCCCCACTCTGGATCTTTGCATGGACTGTACCTTCCACATAGGTCCTGACTCCGACCTCTCGTCACTGCCCCACCACTATGAACAGTCGAGGACACCTCCTTTGTTCGTAAGAACTGGGGCGATGACACGAAACTGACCCCCACCAATCCTTTGTCTTTCTCTGTCTCTTCTCCACAGAGCAATCCAGGAATATGTTGAGGACATAAATTATGCCATTCATCTGACTCACTCAAAACTTTCATGGCTGCCATCCTGCATGGAACCAAATCTAGAATCATTACCATGGCCAATAATTCCCTATATTATCTGACCCTTCGTTATGTCTGGCATCATTTTCTCACATTCAATTTCATAGCTTACTGTGCCTCAACCATCCCAAGCATATTCCCTGACGGACATTACACTTCCTATTTCCTTTATCTGGAATAGTTGTGCGTTTTACCGGTCTCATTTCTTCAACCACGTCAAATCTCTCCTAAAAAGTGACCTCCTTAGAGACAATTTCTAACCATCCTTCCTGTAAACTTTTTTTTAATGGTTATGAATTTTTGAGAGTGAGAGAGACAGAGTGAGCAGGGGACAGACAGAGAGAGAGGCGGGGAGACAGAATCCAAAGCTGGCTCCAGGCTCTGAGCTGTCAGCACAGACCCCAGCATGGGGCTTGAACCCATGAACCATGAGATCACTACCTGAGCTGAAGTCAGACCCTTAACCGACTGAGCTACCCAGGCACCCCTCTTACTAACCTTTCTAATAGTGAACCTTCACCATCTCTTTCCTTATCCACATTTCTTTTCCTCTCTAGCACTAACCAAGGCTTTGTTGTACATTCTGGTGTATGTAACTTCTTTAAAAAATTAACTGTTTCCTCCTACTGGAATATAAATTATTTGATAGGGTGACTATGCCTTACACACTGGTGCACTGTCATGCCAGAAAGAGTGTCTGGAGCAGTGCTAAATACGTGTTTGTTGAACCCTGACACATATTTTTAACACACAATGAGCTTAAGCACGTTTACATTGAAATCCCTGATGAAAAGGGGGACTAGATGGGGAAATGTTGGATCAAATTCATAAATAAGAATGAGAGCGTCGGGAACACGTGAGGGTTTAGGATCCAGAGCACAAAACTATTAGCTTCAGATGTAAACAGAAGGTGTAGAATATAGCAAGTGGGTAAGTGCTATAGGAGAAGGCTGCAAGAATCCTAGTCTGATAATTCATCAAGGTAGCAACTTATGTTTTTGTCAAAATTTTCTCCAAGTCCAGCCAGAGGTGGAAAGCTGGATTCATACAGCGTTAGAATTTTTCCAGCTCATGATGAGAGCAAGGAAGTGGAGCACAGCTGTGCAGAAACTGGAGGAAAAATGGTGACGTGAGAGACCAAATGTTGCGTAATTGTTGGGGAAAGGCTTGGTAGTGTTAGGGGCTGATTTTTTATCCCCTTCACCACCAAATTCATGTGTTGGAAGCCTAACCCCCAGGACCACAGAATGTGACTGTAGGTGTGGACAAGGTCTTTAAAGAACTGCTTAGGTTAGAATGATGTCACTATCATGGCGCCTGGGTGGCTTAGTCAGCTAAGTGTCTGACTCTTGATTTCAGCTCAGGTGATGATCTCAAGGTTCAGGAGTTCAAGCCCCATTGTCTGTGCTGACAGCACAGAGACTGCTTGGGATTCCCTCTCTCCCTGTCTCTCTGCCCCTCCCCCCACCCTCTCAAAAATAAATACACTCAAAAAAATGATGTCGTTTAGGACTGGCCCTAATCCAACATGACTGGTGTCCTCTTAAGAAGAGGACATTTGGACACAGACACACACAGGACAAAACCACACGCAGACACAGGAAGACAGTTATCTATACAGGCCTCAGAAAGAAAAGCCACCCTGCTAACACCATGATCTCAGAATTCTAGTTTCCAGAACTATGAGAAGGTAGATTTCTGTTGTTTAAACTACTTTGTTATAACAGCCCTAGCAAACTAAGACAAGTGGACTTATAAAACAAAACAAAACACAAACAGGAGGGTCAATGAACTGGGGATCCCTACATACTGGAGATCTATCATACTGGAAGTCAGTGAGAAAAGGAAATTCAGAGGTTATGAAAAGGAAGCTTTTTATCAGGATAACTGAAATAATCTCCTTGTAAGAATAAGGATAAAGATGTTTATTGGCTTTGATTTGCATTTGCATTTGCATTTCCCTGGTGATTACTGATGTTTAGCATCTTTTCATGTGTCTGTTGGCCATCTGTATGTCTTCTTTGAAAAATGTCGGTTCATGTCTTCTGCCCATTTTAATTGGATTATTTGAGGGATTTCTTTGGTGTTGAGTTGTGTAAGTTCTTCGTATGTTTTCAATACTAAGCCCTTACCAGATATGTTATTTGCAAATATCTTCTCTCATTTGGTGGGTTGTCTTTTTTGTTTTGTTGATAGTTTCCTTCACCGTGCAAAAGTTTTTCTCTTTGGTATAGCCTCAATAGTTTGGTTTTGCTTTTGTTTCCCTTGCCAAAGGAGACATATCTAGAAAAATGTTTCCATGGCTGATGTCAAAGTGATTACTCCCTATGTTTCCTTGTGGGAATTCCATTGTTTTGGGTTTCACATGCAGGTCTTTAATCCATTTTGAGTTTATTCTTGTGTACGTTGCAAGAAGGTGGTCCACTTTCACTTTCTTTTTTTCAATGTAACTATCGAGTTTTGCCAGCACCTATTTGTTGAATAGGCTGTCTTTTTCCCGTTGTATATTTTTTTCCTTCTTTGTGGTAGATTAATTGAGCATGTAATTGTAGGTTTATTTACGAGCTCTCTATTCTGTTCTATTGATCTATTTTTGTGTCAGCACCATGCAGTTTTGATTACTACAAGCCTGTAGTATATCTTGAAAATCTGGGATTGTGATACCTCCAGTTTTGTTCTTTTTCCAGGTTGCTTTGGGTATTCGGGCTTTTCGTGGTTCCACACAAATTTTAGGATTATTTAGGATTATTATTGGTTTTGTGAAAAATGCTGCTGGTATTTTGATAAGAATTGTATTAAATCTGGAGGTTACTTTGTGTAGTATGGACATTTTAACAATACTTAACATGCCAATCCATGAGCATGGGATAGCTTTCCATTGGTTTGGATCATCTTCAGTGTCTTTCATTAATGTTTTGTAGTTTTTGAAGTACAGGTCTTTCACCTCCTTGGTTAAGTTTATTTCTAGATATTTTATTATTTTTGGTGCCATTGTAAATGGGATTATTTCCTTAATTTCTCTTTCTGCAACTTTATTATTAGTGTATAGAAAGGCAACAGGTTCCTATATGTTGGGTAATGCATAAAATGACTGGATCACTATATTATACACCTGGAAGAAATAGAACGTTGTATTTAATTCTACTGGAATTAAATAAATAAAAATATTTTTAAATATATATGCTTATTGGGATGGCTATAGATAACAATACAAGGAACTGCCCACATGAACCCTAGTAACACAAAGGTGATGAAGGTACTCAGGAGAGAGAAATTCAGAGTAAGTTGTCAAGTTCTTCACTAAGAATTTGCTAAAAAGCTATTAAAAGGGGTGACATTAAGTGATATAAGCATTGTAAACATGACTATAATGTTTGCAACTGTTGAGTATTCACAAAGAACTTAAAGAAATTCAAGCGACAAATAAAACCCAGGTAAATAGTACAGACAATGAGAAACAAATAAAGTTTTGAATATTTAAAAAATCTCTTCAAATGTAGTTTTAAAAGTAGAAAATAGGGGCGCCTGGGTGGCGCAGTCGGTTAAGCGTCCGACTTCAGCCAGGTCACAATCTCACGGTCCGTGAGTTCGAGCCCCGCGTCGGGCTCTGGGCTGATGGCTGGGAGCCTGGAGCCTGTTTCCGATTCTGTGTCTCCCTCTCTCTCTGCCCCTCCCCCGTTCATGCTCTGTCTCTCTCTATCCCCAAAATAAATAAATGTTGGGGGCGCCTGGGTGGCGCAGTCGGTTAGGCGTCCGACTTCAGCCAGGTCACGATCTCGCGGTCCGTGAGTTCGAGCCCCGCGTCAGGCTCTGGGCTGATGGCTCGGAGCCTGGAGCCTGTTTCCGATTCTGTGTCTCCCTCTCTCTCTGCCCCTCCCCCGTTCATGCTCTGTCTCTCTCTGTCCCAAAAATAAATAAAAAACGTTGATAAATGTTGAAAAAAAAAAGTAGAAAATAAAAGATAGAAAAACAAAAAAGATTGTAAACAGAAATTCTAGAAAAAAAACCACAAAGAGCCAATAATCGTAGGGAGGTTCAAAAATCACTAGTAAAAGTTAAAATGATAAATTAAAATTATTAAATTATTAAAATTAAAATAATGAACTTATTCATTTATTTATTTATGTTTGTTTAATTATTTATGTTTAAATACCAGGGCTTGGAAGAAGAGGCACTTAACTTGACCTTTACTATTGATTTACTTTCCTCAATGCGGTCAGTTTGTTTTCTTACACAGAAATTACATTAACCAAATTATGACAAATGTATTTTAAAAGTAAACTGAGTTGGAAAAAAATTCATCCACTTATTTTTTTTTTTCAACATTTATTTATTTTTGCGACAGAGAGAGACAGAGCATGAACGGGGGAGGGGCAGAGAGAGAGGGAGACACAGAATCGGAAACAGGCTCCAGGCTCTGAGCCATCAGCCCAGAGCCCGACGCGGGGCTCGAACTCACGGACCGCGAGATCGTGACCTGGCTGAAGTCGGACGCTTAACCGACTGCGCCACCCAGGCGCCCCTTCATCCACTTATTTTTAATTCATAGGTCATGTAAGTTCATAGTTATTGGAATCTAGTTTCTTTTGAAAATAGTTTTCTTTTCAATATAGTGGTTGGTCCTGAAATATCAGCTTCCTTAAGTATCCCCTGGGGCACATACTTAAATTCCTGGAGCCAGTCCCCCTGTTCCTGATTGTATGGTTTTTAGATGGAACATTGTAAGAAGGACCACATTTTGAGCAACACAGAGGAATAGGAAATGATGCAACTTGTAGGCTATAGAAACAAAGGTAGAGCTTGATTCAAAGTTAGTCACATGCAGGGCTCCTGGGTGGTTCAGTCGGTTTGGTGTTTGACTTCGGCTCAGGTCATGATCTAGTGGTTCTAGTCCTTCTGGAGTTGGAGCCCCACCTCTGGTTCACTGCTTTCCGAGTAGAGCCGCTTTGGATCCTCTGCCCCCTCTCTCTGCCCCTTCCCCACTTGCACATGCACACTCTCTCTCTCTCTGTCTCAAAAATAGATAAACATGTTTTTTAAAGTATCTAAATGGTGTGCAAATTAATTTTCTGTTTGCATTGAGGAAGTATACTTACTGCTCGCCAGGGGCTAAGGAGTAGGGAAAAAAAGAGGAATAAATAAATAAATAATTGACGTAATTAATTAATTATACGGAGTCTAAGCAATAACAAAAGAATTCTAGGGGCGCCTGGGTGGCGCAGTCGGTTAAGCGTCCGACTTCAGCCAGGTCACGATCTCGCGGTCCGTGAGTTCGAGCCCCGCGTCGGGCTCTGGGCTGATGGCTCAGAGCCTGGAGCCTGTTTCCGATTCTGTGTCTCCCTCTCTCTCTGCCCCTCCCCCGTTCATGCTCTGTCTCTCTCTGTCCCAAAAATAAATAAACGTTGAAAAAAAAAAATTAAAAAAAAAAAAAAGAATTCTAAAATAACTGATTGCTTAAGAAACTTTTCATAGGCTGGAATTCTGCCTTACTAATCATTATTATTTATTGTTGCTATTCCTAACAAATAACTACTGAAGATCTTCTAAGTGTCAGACAGCATTTTAGTCACTAGGGACACATCAGAGTACAATGCGTCCAGATCCATGGCCTCATGGCCTCTTTCCTTCTTGAAGAGGGTAACAAACTGTAACTATAACAATAATTACGATGGAAAAAGAAAATGGAGCAAGATAAGGAGGATTTGGAATGTGAAGTGGTGATTGACATTTAAATAAGAAATCTTTTAAATAAATAATGATAAATCTTATGAAATAAGATATCTTATCTTTTAAATAAGATAAAAAGTAAATTTGATAAGTGCTTTGAAGATACCAAGGAGATCGGGCATGACCAAAGCAATAATGATACATTTGAGGGCAGGGAACTGCAGATTGCTATGATGAAACAATTACGTTTATCAGCATCATCTTAATATTCATATCTTAATACTCATGATTGAAGACGGGATGGTGGAGAAACTGAATACCAGGAGAATACTTTTTTTTATCACCTCTATTGAAATATTTTGAGAGAGAGAGAGAGAGAGCACGCGTGAGAGGGGCAGAAAGAGGGAGAGAGAGAGAGAGAGATAAAGAGAGAGAGGGGACCCCAAGCAGGCTCTGTTGCTGATAGCACAGACTGAAGGCTGGATCTCAAGAACTGTGAGATCACGACCTGAGCTGAAATCAAGAGTCGGAAGCTTAACCAACTGAGCCTCCCAGGCGCCCCACTGAAAGAACACTTTTAAAAGACTCCTTAGGTAAAAGGTAAATTCAGGTATATTGTAAGACTAATTGAACTCAAAAAAAGAGTCCAAAGGTTAAATAAGGACACTGTAATTATTCTTACTTAGGATAACATGATTAAGAACCAGGTAGGTAAGGTTTAGAATTCATCTTTTGGAAGAATATTTTTGGGAAGACCCCTCTGGCCATAACTTCCTCTTTGTTTCCTTTGTAGCCCATGATCTAAATTACCAGGATACTGGCTAATATTAAAATGCGAATTGGAGACACTCTATTTTAGTTTCTGGGTAGGACACTTGCAATCTAAAAATACTCAGAAGAAAAAAACACCCTTCCAGGAGTTCTCTAGAAGCTCTCTGGGACAGACATATTGGCACATCAGCAGGAACGTGATAAATGCAGAGATAGGAAAGATTTTAAGCCTAAAATCCCAGTGAGTTATCAGAAGTAACGGTTTTGGCCTTGGAAGATTCTGTATCCTTCACTGAACAGTACTTACTGGAAAGCAGACGAGGGTGAGAATTCAGTACCTGTTTTAGGTTCCAAATTAGCTTGTCAGACTTCAGTAAAACCAGCCTTCTCTGTGCCATTGGATTTCTACTGTGTGGTTTTCCTCCCACATGAAAATTCACAACTACAAAAACCCCAGGGAAAGATATCTGAAACTTTTCAAGGTAATATACAAAAGCCAGTATAGATGGGTCTGACTGAGCCAGGGGGAGGATGACAAAAATGTATGTAATCGTATAGATTTTTGCAAATGGTGGTAAAGTGTATGATTTTATTTAGTCCAAGTGAGGAAAGAAAGCTTTGAGCCATGTTAAGCACAGGAGTGATTTGATCTGATTTGCACAATTAAAAATTTATTCTGGATATTCTAAAAGAGTGGGTAGGAAGGGAGGCAGGCACGAAAGCAGTGAAACAGGGAGGGGTCATTACAGCCAGAGAGGGAAACAATGGCAGGTTTCCTAAGGCAGTGCACGTTGATGTGAGAAGGAGCAGTGTTTCAGCTCTACGTTCGAGGTGAAGTTCATAGGACTCGCTGATCGGACGCAGAGTGTGAAGGACAGAGTGAAAATCAGTCAGGCCCCCGGTTTTTGCCAAGCACGCGAGTGGCTGAGCATGGTATTTCTCTTTATCACAGACCAGATGCCCCGTGTCTTTTCAATCTTATTGAATGCTCCTAACAGACAGGCAGACCTGGAATTTATTAGCTTTGTGACCTTGAGAAAGTTACACGATCTC
The DNA here is from genome assembly GCF_022079265.1 of Lynx rufus. Taxonomy (NCBI): domain Eukaryota; kingdom Metazoa; phylum Chordata; class Mammalia; order Carnivora; family Felidae; genus Lynx; species Lynx rufus. The sequence goes on along the minus strand of NW_025814867.1, from coordinate 3,553,711 downwards.
TGAATTTCAGGTTGCTTTTTTTTTTTGTAAAATTCAAATATCAAAATATTATTTACAGAGTTTCTGCAACTTAAAGGTGTGTGTGTGTGTGTGTGTGTGTGTGGTGCATCATATGAAAAATCTACTACTTTGCCCTGGAGTATCTTCCCGAATCCCAGGAAAACTGAGTGGGATGCTGCCACATGCCCTAGAATGTTTTCTGTGCAAAATGGGAAAACAGCAGCTCCCTCAGCAGGAGCAGGAAGCATCTGGGGATGCGGTTCAATTCCAGGTAAAGGTCGATCAACCTATGCAGGATGGTTGAAGTGAAGAAACAAAACAAAAAAACCCAAGACAAAACTAAATAAAAACAGTCTGTTGAGACTGCTGGGTAATTAGGAAAATATTTTAGTAAGGGGAGAGAAGGAAATAAAAATACATTCACCTCAAATGATCCAAATCTGCAAATGGATAAGCAATTTTTTTAAAGTTAAGCCTGTATAAAATGTTCAGCCAGTATAGATCAGTAGGAAGTGAAAAATGCTCGATACTTAGCCCATCTTAATTTTGAGAACTTCTGTTTTCACTCTTCTGGTGATTTGCTAATATGCATATTCACTCCATTTCTTCATGTTTTCCATTTTAAACCTACTTGTTTTCTCCCTGCTGTAAGATGACGAATTTTGATCACTTCCCCTGGTCTTGTTTTTCTCCCCTCAGCCACCTTGACTTTTAGAGAGTGTAATCGATTCCCTGTTTACAAAGGATAAGTAATTGAGCATCACTCATCATTGCTCATTTCTCCGCTTCCTTCTGCTGCTTAAACTCTTGGAGCTACACCGTTACGTCCACCACATAACAGTTTGCAGTATTTATTTCCACACTATAATTCTACTTTAACTTTTGGTGTTTGTCTCTATTTCAATCTTAAGAGCTGAAAATCAGTAAGTGGTATTTACGTTGTTAGAAATATGTGAATATCCCTCATGGCAATCGACGAGGCTCACAGGAAACCAGGGAGCCTTTCGTGGCAACGTTGTCTGGTAAAATATTTCCAAGTGTTAAGGTCATATGGCTTCTTCCTCTTCTCCATCACTTGCTCACCATCATGCCACCTTTGGGTTTCTCCAAATTTGAGCCATTGCTCTCTTATAATAATAGCATTTTTATATAGAGTTTCTAATTGCATTTGTTTTTGTTGAGAGATGAATTATAGGAGTACTTCGCTAAGACCATCACTTCCTGTTAATTGTTATTATTTGTTGAGGGAGAGATGAGCACAGAACCTGAGATTGATCTTCACTATTTCCATCATCTCGAGTCCACTGTCTCTGGGATCTAATATCTTCCAAAACCCGCCTTTTTTAAAAAAAAAAATTTGTACCCAGCCAAGGAGATATTTCTCCACTCAGGATAGGGTTGAGCCCTGGGACTCACATCCCATTTAGTGGTAAGACAGTAGTTGTTAGTGTGGATTGAAATGCTGCCATGCAGAAGATATAATAACATATTCTCAGATATCTGGTTCTAGAATACTCTGAGACCCATTCTAGCTGCCATGATAGCCTCAAAGTGATCACTGGCATATATCTTAATCTTGGACTTGCATCCAATTAAATGTTGTCACTAGGGGACACAAAATTTGAACCTTCTTTTTCTATAGTTCCTGAAGTTTCGGGCCTAATCATGATTCTGTAAAACAGTTATAATAGTTATCAGTTTTGTATTAAATGAACATAATGACGTACCTTCTTGACATCTCTCCATCTAACCTTAGCAAATCTTACGAGGCAAATGCCTGTTATCTTCACTTAGCAGATGAAGGAAACAAAGCACACAGATTTTCTCAACATCTCAAGGCACAGCCACAACATAAACCTAAAGTCTGGATCTATGTTTGATATACTTTCTACCTTATCATAGGGCTCTCTTTTCTTGGTAATGTGCTTTAGAAATTGAAGGCGTGGGATGTAATGTTCCCTGTCATGGGTGGATGGTCAAGCAAATGGTGAACCAAAATGTTACCAAGCAATGTTTCAATGTGAGATTTTGGGAGAAATTGTTATAAACAAATTGATGCCGGGGTCTGTGCTGTAGACCAAGATTTGATACGATGTTTATGTGCTCCCGATTCTGAAATTTTTGACATAGCATTCTCAAAATTGTGTTCCAAGGAGTATTTTTCCCTCGGGATAGAGAAATGTATGACTCCAAACAGGGTCTGTGTTTGAATGAATTTAGGGAACACGAGGTCAAAATAAGTTAAGTAGGTTTTTCACTACCAAACCTCCTGAAGCTACAAATGTATGCTAATATATGCTATGAATTTTCAAGTGTGAATGTGTGTGTGGGGGGGGGTATGAATAGAACAAAGTTTTTCCTTAATTATGTCACCATGGGACACTTTGTCCTCAGAACAGCATACTAGGCTAGTGGGGAACCCTCTTTGGGAACACTGCATCATATCCCACACCAAAAGATGACGTCCTAATGCAAGGATTAAATATCTTATGAGATATTCAAGATTACAAAAGAGAACATTCTCTATTCTCAGCCATAAAAATACAAGAAGGGAAGATATCCTCCAGGCCAATGGAGCTTCCAATAGTATACTTGCCTTTAGTAGTAGGTATAGAAAAAAATTTTCCGTTACAACATCACCCTCTTTAGACATGGACCATATTGAGGTTGTACAAAATCTTTTATATGTATTTGTAGACAATAATTTTATTTTCTAAAATTTTTTTTTACATTTATTTATTTTTGAGAGACAGAGAGAGACAGAGCACACGTGGGGAAGGGGCAGAGAGAGAGAAGGAGACACAGAATGCGAAGTAGGCTCCAGGCTCTGAGCTGTCAGGACAGACCCCGACGTGGGGCTCGGACTCACAAACCTCGAGATCATGACCTGAGCCGAAGATGGACGTTTAACCGACTGAGCCATCCAGGCACCCCAGACAGTAATTTTATTTTCTATTGGCATGATCACCTAGCAAGAACTTTCCAGTGTGTAGAGCCCAGGAAATGTTCATAAGGATGCAGAATTGTCTGAATTTAGTAAACAGGTTTGATCTTGAACATGGAAATTAACACAGTGGACTTGAGAGGCTTGGATGAGGGAAGCATTTGTCTTTCAGGTAGGGTGGTAATTGATCAAATAATCTGCTCTACGGGCCAGGGCACCGTGGGAAATTAGCATCTGCTAACAGATGATCTTCACCTGGAATGTGAACAGCTTAGTGAAGTATTTATTTGCAAGATTTTTAAGATATTAATTGAGGGTCTTTCTCAGATACTTAGCTGAAGGAGGTAAATGTATGTATGTCTTTTCTATCAAAAAAAATCCTTACAAAGAAATGCCATGTTTGTTCAGCAGGCAGAGCACATTCATTTTCTGTTTCAGTCTTAATGAGCACCCCTGATCTTCAAGGATTTCAGTGTTAAGAAGAAAGCATTGGATATATTCTATTAAAAAACAACGTAACTTTCAAAGCAAAGGCTTCTGATAGGGTAGATGGTTTGTCTACCATGGAGATGTTAAAAGAAAGCAAATGAGAGAATTTCCAAGAAAAATATAGAGTTAAAAAATTCCTCCCTATACAGAGAAAGACAGATACCATACGTTTTCACCCTTATGTGGATCCTGAGAAACTTAACAGAAGCCCATGGGGGAGGGGAAGAGGAAAAAAAAATAAAGAGGTTAGAGAGGGAGAGAGCCAAAGCATAAGACACTCTTAAAAACTGAGAACAAACTGAGGGTAGATGGGGGGTCGGGGGGAGGGGAGGGTGGGTGATGGGTATTGAGGAGGGCGCCTTTTGGGATGAGCACTGGGTGTTGTATGGAAACCAATTTGACAATAAATTTCACATTAAAAAAAAATTCCTCCCTACATACAAGATTGAAGTGGACGAGTAAAAGTTCAAACACAGCAGTTTAAGTCAAAGAAGGATATTATTTCCCCAGTTCCAAAATATGTATGAAAATAGAATGAAACTGAGAGTATGAAAAAGTATAGTATAAAATGTACCAATGGCAGGAAAACAGCACAGTATAAAAGAGTATGAATTACTATGAAAATAGCATATTGTCAGGCATTTTGCAAATAAAAGTGAAATAATAAAAATATGCACAGAAAATATTAGGCTATCGAGAATATTATTTCATTTCTACTAAAACAGTATTTTTCATTACTATATTTGAAGACTAGAGATACTCGTTTACAGTTACGGTAGGCTTTCTGAATATACGACTAATATGCACCCGTGAAACAAAAACGACAGAAAATAGGACATTACATAAGAGAAAACAAAATTAATTATCTCTATGATGACTACACACAACATACAAATCCATGCTTCACAGGTGTGTGTATGTTATAGCATATTTAGCTATACAATATTGCATATTTATATTCTATTATATACTTGTTTTTAGGTTTGTTATATTATAAGTATATATATTATAATATATATTATATATTATATTATATTATATTCTTTTATTAAGTTTATAGTACAACAAAAACTTGCCAGGGAAAGTAGTAGAAATGATTTTTGATGTTTTAAATTTTACTTTAAGCATTTTATCAGCCAGTAATATTTTCCTTACATTTCCTCTGAATAACTACTTCGTAGGCATTCATATGACATATGCAGTATGCATTCTATAATTCTCAGTTTGTTATGCATTTAAAATAGTTTTGAGCTTTCACTACTATATTTGATTATGACTTTTAAACTCTTCCGTACAAAATGTTGTGTACATCTACGATCATTTCGTTTTTTTATGTAACTCATGCTTTCTCTTATTAAACACTAGTACATATATGTGGTAAAATTTTATGTACAGATGAACATGAAAAAGAAGGAGAAATGGTTATAATTCCTGAGCTCAAGTTTGACCTTACATATTGTCAATGTGCTTCAATACTTTTACATATTACAAAAATGTGCAAACTACTTCAAGTTTGCTTTTGGAGAGTGTTTCTATATCATTTCATCTTCTGTATCATTCTCTCAACTTATTAGAAGGGATTCACATAATGACGATTCTTGTAAGCTTATTTGTGGCATAGGCCACTATGAATAAGCTATGTAATCTCTTTTGGTCTCACTTCATTCATCTGTAGAAAGGATACAATAGATCTTGATTATACTCTTTTCATCATGTTCATAAGAAAATTTATGTAGGTAACATTTATATTTATATGTTATATCAATCTATAATATAAGCATATGTATAGACGAATACTATATATATACACATACACACATGTATTCATATATATATATATGTGTATATATATATATATATACGTATATATATATGAATGGATGTAAAACACACACATTTACCAACATATATACTCTTAGCTTCTGAAAGGATATGCAAGAAACCATTAAGTGTTTGCCTTTAGGCATGGAATTTTTGCTGCTTAAATATTGTATGTAATTGTATCATTTTCATGTTTTTAATGTCAGTGGGACTTCTGAATTCTTAGAATCATGAGCCAAGTTAGTTTTCAAAACTTGCGTCTTTGTACTATTGGAATTGCAAATATTAATAAATATGTGGTTAAAAATATAAAAAGAAAACTATGGTCTAATCGTACAATTGTATTGTAAGACGACATCTCACCTACCATGCTTAGAGTCTCCTATTGTTTAGGATATTGACAAATCAGAGCACCTTCAAAGGAAGATTACCAAATTCTCTAGGGGTATAGAAATATCTCTTGCATGTAGAGAATGGCTAAAGAAGCAAGACTTAAGGAAACGTTGGGGAGGAGGAAGGAGTATTGATGGCCCTTATCAAATCCTAGAGGGCTATCCATTGGAAGATGGACTAAGGTGGCTATGTCTAGCTCAAAGGATTCATCTATATAATAACAGAGCCTACTCAAAGATTATATAGGGAGTCATTTTGGCATTAATCCATTCACTAATTCAGTCATGCAACACATACTTCTATGCCTGTCAGGAATACTCTACTAAAGTACAAGGGTATTTTTGAGAATAAGGCTGAAAATGTTCTGCTTTCAAAGTGCATCTTCAATGCCAGATAGAATATACATATACCTTGCCAGTCACAAAGTAGTAATGCCTCCCTGTCCCAGGATAAAAGAAGAGATGAAAACTCCATAAGCTTTTTATTATTATTATTATTACATTTTGTTTTCTTTTTGAGAGAACTGTAGAGTCACATGTAGTTGTTAAGAAATAATACCGAGAAATCCCATGCACTTTTTACCCTGTTTCCACAAGAGCAGCATCTTGTAAATCTATAGTACGATTCACAACCAATGTAACATGGATATTCAAAATCCCGAACAATCCCACCATAAGAGTCCCTCCCATTGACTTTGTAAAAACACACCCACCTCCCACCTCCTTCCTCCTTCAACCCTCACTAATCTGCCCTCTAGTTTTGCAGTTCTGTATTTTCAAAAATGGTATATAAGTGAAATCATACAGGATGTAACCTTTTCTTCATCTGAGAATGCCTTGATGTCCTCCTCATTTCTCTTTCCCTTTTTAATTTTTCTTTTTCTTTATTGAGAACAGTTGACACACACCACATCACGTTAGGTTCACGTGTGCACCACGGTGATTAGACAAGCCTATATGTTATGCTGTGCTCACCACAAGTGTAGCCGTCACCTGTCACATTGTTATGACAATATCATCGACTGTATTCTCTCCTCTGTATCTTTGTTTCCTTGCCTAACTTATTCCATAACTAGAAGCCTGCACCCCCCTCCCCTTCACCCATTTTCGCCCATCCCCTAACCCCTCTGGCAACCACCAGTTTGTTCTCTGTATTTATAGACCTGATTCTGCTTTTCATTTTGTTTATTCATTTGTGTTCTGTTGCTGTTGTTTTGTTTTTGAGATCCCACATTTAAGTGAAATCATATGGTATAGCGCACTTCAGCCCATATAGAATTCTAGATTTTTCAGCACTTGAAAAATGTCATGTCACCTCCTTATAACCGACCTTGCTTCTGATGAGAAACCTGTTGTCAGTCGAATTGGTTTCGCCCTATAGGTGAGGTGACATCCTCTTCTCAGGTAGATGAAAGGTCATCATCCTGGCATTGCCCCCATGGAAGAAGTCCAGTTTCCCCTCTCGGCCTTTACTGCTGCCTTCCATTGACAGGGGGAGGGCTCCTTGTTGGCGGGGCAAGGATGAAGGTTTTGGTTTTTTGTCACCCTGGCTGGAAAAGACAAGGATACCTTTCTACTTCTCCTCACATGGCCTTACGGAGAGCACAGGTGGGTAGATTCATTGCTGTTGTGTGCTGGTGAAAGTTTCTGCTTGGCCTCTTCTGACCTTCCTCCATGTTTCCCCATTACTGCCCGTTGGGGATGCAAGTCTAGGGTTCCCAAGTGGTCTCCACCAAGACTGCAGGACTGGGGCCTCGCTATCACCCAGGAGATCTGAAGGTTCTCACGCCCTACCTGGTCTACTTGGCTCCTGGTCAGAGCCTGGCGACGGGAATGGTGTTAGTCTAGGTTCCCCATTCAGTCTTTGCTGGCAGAAGTGGGCATCTGTCTACAGTGTGCCCTCGGTTGTTTGGTTAGAATAGAGCCATTGTTGTCTGTGTTTTATTCCTTTCCAGATGCCCCTTGCCTCACTCCATGGCTTGGCGATAGCAGGCGACTTTGGGGCCAGTGTGGCACATGCACCCTGGTAACATCCAGAAAGATGCTGGCTTCTCCTACCTTCAGGCCCAGACACGTGGGAAAAATGAAAACCAAAGAAAGTCACCCTTGTGTGTTCCTCTGTCCCCAAATCCCTGGCTGATCTGCCTTTCAGTGTCCTCTGAAACAGAGTTGTCTTGTGTTTGTTTTACATATAGTGTCCAGAGTTTTTATTTGTATAAAGTGGGAGAAATAGGGAAAAGTACTTCTCCATCATCCTGGAAGTTGAAATTAGCCGGCCTTTAATTCACTCAATTCTTTCTGCACAGAGCCTCTTAACCAGATGACTAATTTCTTACCTTAGCTTATATAGAAATGTGCATACTCAGTCCAAAATGGGGGATAGACTCTGATTTCACGTAGTGGAAATAGTATTTCTAAATTAAAAACATGAACAATTGGGAATGATTCTGAGCAACAAAATAATTATCAAATAAAATGAAGAGAGAGAAGAAACTTAGGAGTAAAGATGTCCTTCCTACAATTTTGCCTAGTCCATCCACCGACTTCCTGGGCTAGTCATAGATTCTGCCTGGATCCCAGTTTTCTTGTGAATAGACGACCTGTTGGTATATTGGTAGATGTGATTCTAAAAGCATGTCATAGGAGAAAGGACTGAAGCGTCAAAGAAGCAAGATGCATAATATTTTTCACTTATTTCTTATAAATGTATATATTTTCACAATATTTATTACATCTGTGTATGACGTACTTCATTACCCCAGGAGTCCGTTAAAACGGAATAGGTGGTACTTGTTGGCAAAGTTTTGCTAACATTCAAAAAATCTGCAGTAATTTTCAAAATCCCCATTTTCTCTGTCCAAAAACATTTTATGACTAAGCGTGACATTCTTATGTGTTTTTTATTTAATAGCTCCTACCAGTGTTATTTGCAATAAAGCCGACACAACCGGAAGTGAAGCAAATATAAGGTCTGTTATAATGAGTTTACTTTATCACCGGTTTCTCCTAATGGGATTATAGTCTATAAATGATGGTGTTACCATAGCAACATGATTTAAAAGCCACACTGGGCTGAAAAGGCAATAACAACACCTGTGTACCATCATTTTCTTGGGTAGTTTATATCATTTTTGGCCCAGCAAAATAAGAGGACATCAAAACAACAACCTATTGTTTCAATCATGATTTCCTGCAACATTCATTTCAGATTCGGCCATTTCTGCATTTGAACCGGTAAATTCCACGCAGAGGAGGGAAGGACAATGATTTTGGTCACTTCGCAGGGTTAACCCTGAGTAACGTCAAAAGCCAAACTTAATTAATGGAAAGATTAAATTTCCAAATGGAAAATGACAATACATGTTTTCTTAAATACATTTCAGAGTCCCTTTGCCTTATGAAAAATTAACTTAGTTCTGCACCTATTTCCGCTTAACATTCATATGAGCATGATGCAGTGGGGGATAAATTGTTTTGCTCTGATGAAATCAGAACAGTTTCTGTTAGATGTGCACTGGGTATTGGTTCAGAAAACAAGTTCCGCCTTCACCGTTAGGCCTCTGATGACAGAAAAAAAAAATTGGAAATCTTACCCTGGTATCTTTCACCTACGAGACGGGGTCAAGGAGCAAGTGTAGAGGCGGAGGGGAAAAGGATGTCAGCAAAAGCAATGTCCTCTCTAGCTCAGTCAGAGAATTTGAACCCGCTCGTTGTGTAAGTGCGGATGCTCTAGGGTTGCTGGGGCTCCTGACAGCGTCCGATTCTCAGGGGCTTAAGTGTGAGGATGTATTTCTTCTTTGGTTCCCTTCTGGGTCTTTGCTACTCGCCTGAGAGAGGAGTAGGGGTGGGCCCATTCACTCTCCAGGACCAGGCTGACCACTCTTTCTGGCCAAATAGCTCTGCTATTTGGAATGAAGGAAGTGATAAAAGCCCAAGAGAGAAAGAGAGAGAGAGAATGAAGAGGTGCATGCGGCTTTTAAATCTCTCTTCCCAGCAGTAACACCTGTTACTAATATTTCATTAGCCAGTGCAGGTGCCCGGATGAGTGATGCATCTCTGACATCCTTCCAGGAGTGAGACCTTTGTGGTTTCTTGCCCGGTTGTCCTTCTTCTTGGGATATTGGGAAGTCAGCCAGGAGTTTCTAAAACATGTATTTCCACCTCAGCTTGTCTCTTTTTCTTTATGTCACGGTTCAGTACACCCTCTGACCTGTGTACCCTGTTGGTCTCTGTCTCATGCTGACTAATCCCAGTTCACAATGATTTCTTAAGGTTTCTTCAGCCACGGCTATTGTGTTCATTGCAAGGGGAAGACAAATCTTAGGTAGAATTACTCAGAGAAAGAAAAAACATCTTCGCAAGGATATTTCTATGACACGTAATACTTCTGATCACATTTACTGCTACTCGGATCTCTGCCAAAGGTGGTTACGTTTGCCTAATTGTGTGAGCATCCTGATTTGGTCACTTGTGGGTTCCTAAAGCCTTACTTGACCTTGTGGAATGACCCCCTTCACTCTGCAGGAAGAAAACTTTCAGAGCCATTGCGCCTTCGGAATTGTCTATTGCTACAACGGCAATTCTCTCATTGCTGAAGTAGCTGGAGCTAAATCATCGACTTGTAATTTTTTGAAAGGAAAGTTTGACCCATTAAATTTTTTTAATGCTTATTTGTAGAGGTAACCTTTTTCGGAATTTTTTTTTAATGTTCATCTATTTTGGAGAGAGAGAGAGAGCGAGCGAGCAGGGAAGGGGGAGAGAGAGAGGGAGACACAGAATCTGAAGCAGGCTCCAGGCTCTGAGCTGTCAGCACAGAGCCTGATGGGGGCTCGAACCCAGGAACTGTGAGATCATGACCTGAGCCAAAGTCTGACGCTTAACCAAATGAGCCACCCAGGCGCCCCTATCTAGGTAACCTTTTTATCCATGCATCCTATCCCATTAGATGTTACACTCCTGAGGGCAAGGACTTGTTTTTAAACAAGTTTCAGGAGCAGTTGTGATTTAGATCTAAGTAAATGATTCTAGGGCAAGTTTGTGGTCTAAAATGAATTTTACAAGATTTTATAATTCTAAAAATCTGCTTAATATACTCTCTTGTGGAGCTATTTCATGCACGTGTGTGTGTGCGTGTGCTTTGTGTTATGGTATATGGCATAACTAAATATGCAGATACCTAGAAAATTATTTATGGTACTTTGCTTTCACTCCTAGGTTTGTTCCAGAACAACAGGATTGTGCCAATTCTTTTAAAACCTAGAGTTTTTAAACTATCAGTAAAATGTAACAAATTAAATTTTATTCAATATTTCATAAATGGGTGTGTATGAATGCAAAATGAAATCTCTGAAAAAAATACTACATACAATTAATATGAGAGAATGAGTTTTAAAAGACTACAATAATGGGGGAGTTTTCAATGGTTTTCCATATAATGGTTGTTTTAATATATATATATTTATATTTATTTATATGTTATTTATTATTATATAAATATATTATATTAAAATAATTATTATAATTATATATTACTATATATAATATATTATATATAATATATGTATTATTATAATTATTATATTATAGTGTATACATATATATATATATATTAAGAACTTCTTGTTGGATACTGCGTTGAGGTTTTCAAAAAATTTCCTAAAAATTGATGCTGAAATTTTCAGTCTTAAAGTCTTTAGAGAATTTAGTTGAGAGATGAGACTCAGCAAGGAGCAATGTGGGATTTCGTAATACGTGACATTCCAAGATCATTAAGTTTTCATTGGAGAATTAAACATTAACCAATAAACCTGAAGGTAAACTGTGAGGAATGGAAGAAGCCAATGTTGCTCTTCTATTTTAATAGAATTCTCTAGCAAGACATTAGGATTTGAAATACTTTAATTTAGATGGTCTCGTTAGTCACTGGAGATATCAAATACCAAATGCTAATTAGATCATAAGTTATAATAACTAGCTAGATGGAAATGCCAAAATATTAAAGGTTATTTAGTCATCTAGAAATGAGAATTTTCCCCCAGAAGACACACGATATATACTAATTTTCCCCCAAGAAGAAGAACTGAATTTAGAATGGTTTAATTTACAACAAGACTAGTTACCTTATATTGACAGGTAATAGAAAACTGCTATATACCATCATAAATATCCAACATGGTAAACGATTATGGCAATAATTGATATTTACTTCAAAGGAAGTTACTATTATTAACATATTTATTTATATATCCCTTTAAATATAAAAAATTATCCAAATTAATATATATGCATATATAGGACAATAATTGAGAGAATGAGGAATATTTTTAAAATACTTTTATTAATTTAAAATAACTCTTGTAATGTCAACTGACTAGAGACACATTTTATAGAGACCAGGGTTCCTTGATGCCTCTAATCAATATTACCTAGAAGTCATTTTAATAATAAGCAGAACTTATAAAAACATGTGCATTTATATGCTTTAGAAGCCTATTTTGCCTTCTGAAGTATATACACCTATTATAATATATTTACCTAGTAAATACTTTTGCTAGTGAGTTGGTAGACTTCCTATTTAATATAGTCATCAAAACCTTGCATGTGACTATTTTCTTTGCTAAATCCCAACTGAAATGTGTGTGTGTGTGTGTGTGTGTGTGTGTGCACGTGTGCATTCATGCTGGAAAAAAAGTGGATGAGGGCATTATTTGAAGTAGCACGGCTTATTAGGTGTGAAACGTAGCACAAGAAAAATATACTTAATTTCTCTAAGCCTCGATCCCTCATCTGTAAAATAAGGATCATCATATTATTTTGTCAAATCATTGTTATAAGAATTAATGTGGTAATGCATGCTAAGAACAGAGTCTCAAATAAAGTCATGATTCACCGCTAGTTATTATTTGTATTTTATCATCATCATTATTCATAGTCTAATACTTCGGTGACTTTCTGCATATTCTAACAGAGGAAAGCAGATTTTTAAAAGGGTCTATAGACTTCATGCCAACCAAGCAAACACTGAAGAAAAAACAGAAACAAAGCAGAAAGAGTGCATGGACATCACGTAAGAGGAAACACAGCAGAATCACATTGATTCTCTAGTTCCTCACCTGTAAGGTCAAAACCCTAAAGTGGGGAGTGCCTTATTCCGGTCTAAGTTTGGGGACAGGGAAAATCTCAATCATATCTGTTTTGTAAGATATGAAATTGGTGCACTCAGAACAGCATGTCTATGAATCCTCTCTCAACAGACAATCAAGCTGGAGGAAGAAATCAGTAGTACGCCCACCTAGAAAACTGTTACTCCCCTTCCTGGGAATTGCCAACTCAAATTAACATATATAAACCATTCAGCCCTGTTGAGAAGTTCCTATATTCCACCAGAAGGAGAAAACAGGTGAAAAACAATTGTAAAGGTCACTAATTCAAAACAACCCTACATCCCAAAAGAGCGTCTGGCATTACAAGCTATTGCAGTCAATAAAGACGTTGAGAGAGAAGTTCGATACAACCACTGAACTTCAGGAAGCACAAGGAAGAACTAGAAATGAGACCTGTTTTTAACTTGGGAAGGTTGTTACAGTGAGCAGGGACATGGCTGCAATGGGTTGATGGTGAGAGAAGTTGTTGATAATTATTAAAAAAATAATAATAATAGCAGAGCCTCGGTTAACCTCCGAAAACTACAGCCAATGTGAAAAGGTCAATGTTACAAACAACAGTGAAAATGAGTATTTGCAGGTTTTGATGTCTGTGTATTTCCTTTCTTCCTTTTGTTATTGTTCGTTTTATTCTGTTTTTCTTCAGCTTCTGTTTTGCCCTTTCCTTTTGCAATGTACCCAACAGGTATCTGGTGAATTCCACATGTTAAATTTCTTCTGCTTGAAATGCTTGAAGTTGTTTCTGTGTTAATCATGACCCTGATTGATACCCTCCTTGGTACCAGGAAGCAGACTTTCAAAGAGGGGATTCCTGATTAGTTAACGAAATGATTGAGAATAAATCCAAGCATAACCCAGTCAGTTGTCATTAGAAAATGGAATACTAGGGTAATTCACAATACGCAATAACATAACAATTAAATTTTCACCTGCATACATTTGACATAAAGTGCCCATTGAGAAAAAAACTGGGATACCAATTACTTGTTACCCTCAATTTTTATAATATTTTGACTATAAGCTTTTTGTGATGATCGTTTGCATCTGGTTAACTGAAAAGTTTATAAAAATCCCATAACAAGAACGAGCTCAAAGTATGGTCAGAAAATTACAGAGCTTCTACGGAATCCTCTAAAATAATACCATATTTGTAGTTCACATAGTGCAGACATAGCTAAAAATCCGACCACAAGTTTTATAGTGCATGTTTAAATTTTAAGTACCTATGGAATTCACAGGCTCACAAGTCTTATGTGTGAAAATTGTGGTGCTGATCAGGAAGATTTGCAAAGGAAAAAATTTGAAGCTCCAAATCCCCCTTGAGCCTCCCTCACCATGTCTGAATTAAATAGCTTGCTCTTGTCCTGTGATAACCTTATTTGAAGCAAATAATTTGTAAAGACATGTCTATTTTCCTCATAGTGACCCCTCCGACCCCCATCACTGTCTTCTGATTCTAATCGGAGGCAAATTCCAGCAAACTCAGGAGGGAAATATACAAAGTCTATACTAGGAAGAGCTCGAATAGCAAAAGAATTACAAAATCGTGTTCATTTATATTTGTAGAAATTTGGGGTATATGTTTGAAAATATATTCTAAGACACTGTGTCCAAGAAGTTATAATGTTGGCTTGGGATTGAATGGGTTTACATACTAGGGATTGCTAAGTTAAATGTTAGTGATATAGTTGGAAGTGTCTCTACCAGTTTGCTTAGTTGACTAGGACACGATTTCCTGTATTAAAAAAAGATGGGGGCACCTGGGTGGCTCAGTTGGTTGAGCGCCCGACTCTTGATTTCAGCTCAGGTCATGATCCCATGGTTGGTGAGATTGAGCCCGACGTCAGGCTCTGTGCTGATGGTGCAGAGCTTGCTTGGGATTCTCTCTCTCTCTCTCTCTCTCTCTGTCTGTCTCTAGCCCTCCCTAACTCACACAAGCATGTGCATGTGTGCACACACTCCCTCTCTCTCAAAATAAATAAACAAACTTAACTTAAAAGAACAAAAAAGACGGATGAGATCCCACCACTTTTGTGATGGGGGAAAGAGTTGGCGGAGAGAGAGAGAAAGAAAGGAATATTAAGTTTCAGGATAATAAGAATTTTAGGTTGGATTTGTCTTATGAGACCTACATACCCATCTGTCCATGTCCCATAGGAGGATTCAGAGGATCCTCCCGTAACAAAAGTAACAAAGAATGCATTAAGAAAGTGAAAAACAGCATCTTTGGAAACCATCGTGATGGCTGTCTTCTGTAGACTGGTGATGATGTTAAGAGATGCTGTCATTGAAGTCAGCTATCTCATTTTGATGCATTGATGGGATCCAGGAGTGGCAGAGGCCCCAAGTAGCTTTTAACTTCTAGATACAACACAGGACGAATGATGTCATAGGTAGCAAGGACAGGTACAGTTTGCTCGACCTAAAGGGATTATTAGCATTGGCAAACTGATTAAAGTGTCCCAAGAACTAAGAACTGAACATAAGAACGAGGAAATATATAGTGCTCTTTCAAAACCCTTCCTCACAAACACTTTTGGGTCTAAAATAGAGTTAAAGTTGTGGTAAACTTGTAACAGTTAAAAGGATGGCTTTACATTCAAGTTTCTGTTCGTTTTGTGTCACAAGCTGGTGTGATATCTACAGCTCTTATCACATACGTAGGAATATGGCTGTGACACACACTAGCCTCCACATCTTCAGTGGACCCTGGCACCTCATTGTTAAAACATGAATGCAACCTTTCTATTGGAATGGACAATCATGATAACCATCAAAAAGTTCAGAGAGCTTTTGGGAAATGACTGGATGTTCTTATCTACACACAAGAGACTCAATGATATTTCATATCAAACAGCTGAACCTAACACTAGAGGTCCATCGCAGCAGAACAAAGGCACTGAGATGTGGGCTGAAGTCAACCCTCTGTCACTCGTTTTCAGGGTCACTGAGCCTTTCTGAGGCACGATCTGAGTCAAATTCAGAGATTATAGGGATAGTTGTTTAAACTCAGCATCAACAGATCCAGATGCATTTGTTTCAAGTGGATATTTTCAGATGCCAAGTGTGGGTGCACAGATTTCCTCTTAGATTCTCAGGGAATACTTGTGCCCCATTTCTTCTGATTCTTCTCGCTGGTTTCTCAACTCTTATGGAGACGTAAGATTTTTGTTTGTTTGTTTTCACTTTTGGAGCCCAGTTAGCAAATACTGTAAAATGATCCGTTTGTGGACTGGATTTAATAAAGCACTGTTTTAATAAAGCACTGGGCGCCCGTGCCTAAAACAAAACAAAATTTGATAAACGGTGCACCAAACCACATACCATGTGTGTAAGTACATGGAATACACATTCCACAAGGCATGTAAGCGTCCCCCAGCCTCAAAGTCCAGAACATCTCTTTCTCACTGCATCAATTCCTAATTCTAGAAAGGAAATACAAAAAAAAAAACAAAACACACATACACACACAAAACACACACACACACACACACACACACACACTAAAGAAAGGAAATGCAAAATAATAATAAAATAAACCATCAGAACAACTAAAAACACCAGATACCAAGTCATCAATACACAATTTTTCAGGGTAGTAAAAAGCAGTTATTTTCCTTTCCCCCTCTATATATTTGAAAATACTATATTGTGTGTTAGTGTGTGTGTGTGTGTGTGTGTGTGTGTGTATGGATAGATATACATATGCATATACATGTATGTGCACATATATGCAAACTGATGTATGTGTGCATGTTTATACAGAGTATACAATTTATATTATAAATATAAAAAATTATTAAGATAAAACCTCCCGGGTAGCTTAAGTCTATATATGTTTTATATGAGGATACAATAGATATATTTATAAATATGTACTGACATATCTAGAAGCAAATAGCTCTTGAGTGTACATATGGTTAAGTAGCTAAAGCAAGATAGAATTATTTATTATGACAATTGCATTTATTGTCTATATGGTTGATGTTATAAGTAAATATCTATCTCTATCTATGTGGATGTGTATCCATCTTAGAAATGTATTTATTGAGCCCATAATATTCACCAGGTGACAGACTATACTGCAAGTTATCTTTGAAAGATAAGGATGAATACAGCATCCATCATTCTTGTGCTCAAAGAGCTCAGATTCCATGGAAGGTGAGGGGTTGGGGAAGGTCAAACAGAGAAAAAAATCACCGCACAGGGCAATGTGAGCCCTAGAAGTTGGAATAATAGAGTGCTTTCAGCACAATGGAAGATCACATATCCAATCTTCAAGGGATCAAAAGTAGAGTTGTATAATGTGTGATACTACAGTCAAGTCCTGGTGGAATGTATGTGCGATGTGTCTAGTCTTGAAAAGAAGTTTCTGTGTGTCTGGGTCTATGTGTGAATGCACAGACACAAGGACTTCAGCTAGATGGAAAGCTTTATCTCCATCATTTAACCCGTCCATTATGCCATCATGCGGGGCAGCTAAGCATGTGCTTGTACAAATGGGCTTGGTAATATAAACAACTTAATTGAAATGGCTGGTCCCAAGAAACTCATTGAGGAAGGATGATGCTTCCTGGTGGAGTTCAAGATAGCATAAAATGTATCAATGTTAAATCCTTGACATATGCAACTCTGTTCCCCTTGGTTTATGGCTCTTTTAGGAGATGCAATACCCATTTGCTTTTATCATTCCTCTGAAACTGCATTAGAGAAATTACAGGGTATTATCAAGATAAGAAAATAATTGCGTTTTAATTTGACATGAGAGTTTCTTTGGAGAATAGAGCGGAAATTGGATCAAGAAAACAGACCGAGAACACGTCTACCTACCTCCCACACAATATCATGAGAAATGACGGAAAGTGTACTTCATGAGAATTTAAATCCGCTATAAAGCTGGACAACAAAGAAGAAATTGCGATAGTGGGCCGGCCATTTTGAGGAATCTCTAAAAGATTGAAAGTATGATGAATGACACCTTTGGAGAAATAGGACCTAAGCAGGACTGAGCTGAAACCAGGTGCAGGAGACTGCTGTGCAGAGAAGCATGGATGGTTCCAGGCAATCTTCAGGCTCAGAGTGGGAGTGAATTCATGGAGCAAAGGAGGGAACCTGGGTATCCCTCTGGTGGTTTCCCATGAGACAGCCGTCAGGAAAGATGGGCTTTCTGGACACTGCCATCTTCCCACTTGCGGATATAGGGACCTTCACCTGCAGGATATAGGGACCCATGTGCTCTGACTAAAGCTGGGAGTATTTGTCTTCAAATTGGAGAGGCAGGGAGAGTGTCCCATTGAGTCTCCTATGACCACTAACCCCTGCGTTACGGCTAAAATCTCGAAGAACAAGCCACTTATAATTCTTATAATCAGAATCAACACGTAAAAAATAAATTGGGAAATATGAAATGCAAATATGAGCAAACAGCTGTTAATTTCAGAAACCAGAATGACAACGTTTTGCAAAAAGGGCATCTAAATAAATAGAGGAACGCCACGAGAAACAGTTGATAAACAGAATAATTAGAAGTGAGCATATACTTGAAACTAATATAATATTGTGTGTCAACTATACTTCAATCAAAAGGTTTTTAAAAATGCAACCTTAAAAAAACAGTGTGCCAAAGTATAGCCATACTTATATCAGACAAAATAGACTTCAAGCCAAATAGGGTAACAAGAGACAAAAAAGCCTATTATATAAATGATAAGGAGTCAATACATCAAGAAGATATAGCGATCAGAAATATATACACTCCCGACAAATTAAGCCCAAAGTAGCAGAAGGAAGGAAATAATATGGATCAGAGTGGAAATAAATGAAATAGAGACCAGAAAAAAACGATCGAATCAGTGAAACTAAAAGATAAACAAAATTGACAAACTCTTAGCTAGACTATCTAAGAAAAAAGTCAGGAGAACACATAGAGAAAAGTATAAATAAAAGAGGAGATATTAAAACTGATACTACAGAAATACACAAAATCATGAGACTATAATGAACAATTGCATGACCACAGATCACATATCCTAGAAAAAATAGGTACATTTCTAGAAACACACAACTCATTAAGACTAAATCAGAAAGAAATAGAAAATGTGAACAGACCCATTACAAGTAAAAAAATTGAATCAGTAATCAAAAAACTCCCAACACAGAAAACTCCAGAACAGACAGCTTCCCTGGAGAAGTCTATCAAATATTTAAAGAAGAATTAACATCAATCCTCCCCAAACTCTTCCAAAATATCAAGGAGGAGGGAACACTGCCAAACATCCAAACTCATCCCACAAGGTCAGCATAACTTTGATACCAAAACTAGATAAGGATGCGACAAGAGAAGAAAAGTATAGACTGTGACAGACATCAATACCACTTGATGAATACAGATGCAAAAATTCTCAACAATGTTAGCAAACAGAATTCGAGAACATATTGAAGGGATTGTACACCATGACCAGGTGGAATTTATTACTGGGATGCAAGAATAGTTCAACATAAACAAATCAATAAATGTAATATGTCACATCAATAAAATAAAAGACAAAAACCACACAATCATCTCAATAAATGCAGAAAAAGCATTTGACAAGATGCAACATCCTGTCATGATAAAACCCCTTAAAGGAGCATGGAAAGAACATACCTGAGCATAATAAAGACCATATAAAACAAGCTCACAGCTAACATTATAGTCATTGGAGAAAAACTAAGTGTTTTCCTTAAGATCAGGAACAAGACAAGGATGTCCTTTCTCACCACTCCTATTCAATATAGCACTGGAAGTTCTACCTAGAGCAATTAGGTGCAACAAAAAAAAAATAAAAGGCATCCAAACTGGGCAAGAAGAAGGAAACTTGTCATTATTTGCTGATGACGATCATATATAGAAATCTCAAAGAATTAGTAAAAGAACTGTTGGAGTTAATTAATAGTTTCACCAAAGTGTCAGGATACAAAATCAACATACAGAAATCTATCGCATTCCTTTACATTAATGATGAAGCAACTGAAAAAAATAAAGAAAACCATCTCATTCACAATAGTATCAAAAATAATAAAATGCTTATAAATAAATTTAACCAAAGAAGTGAAAGATCTGTAAAATGAAAACTACTAAACTTTCCTGAAAGAAACTGAGAAAGACACAAACAAATGGAAAGACATACCCTGTTCATGGATAGGAAGAATGGTTAGTGTTAAAATGGCCATGCTACTGCAAACCATCCACAGATTGGATGCAATCTCCGTCAAAATACTAAAGGCATTCTTCAAAGAAGTGGAAGAAAAGCCCAAAATTTATGTGAAACCACAAAGGACCCCCAATAGTCAAAGCATAGAGAAAAAAGAACAAAATTGACGGTACCATACTTCCAGATTTCAAACTATACTACAAAGACATAGTAATGAAAACACTATGTACTGGCACAAAAATAAACGCATTAACCAAGGGAACAGAAGAGAAAGCCTAAAATTAAACCCCAGCAGATACTCATATTCAACAAGGAGGCTAAGAATACCTAACAGGAGGGAAAGGATAGGCTCTTCAACAAACGATTATGGGAAAACTAGAGAAACACATGCAATTAAATTAGACCCCAATCTCATACCACTCATAAAAATTAATTCAAAGTTGATCAAATATTTAATAAGAGCTGATACCATAAAACTCCTAGAAGAAAACCTACAGAAGAAACTCACTGGTATTCACGATAATTTGAGGGGCATCATGCCAAGAGCACAAACCACAAAAGAAAAAATTAACAAATGGGACTATATCAAACTCAAATGCCTACACAAAGCAAAAGAAACAATTACCAAAATGAAAACACAACTTACAGAATAGGAGAAAATTTTTCCAAACCACATATTGGATGAGGGTTAATATCCAGAAAGTATAAAGAACTCAGTCAACTCAATAACCAAAAACAAACAATCTGAATTTAAGAAAATGGGTAGAAGAACTAGACATCAAGATGGCCAATGGACACATGGACAGATGCTCAACATCACTAATCATCAGGTAAATGCAAATCAAAACCATAGCGAGATATCACCTCACACCTGTTAGAATGGCTAGGCTCAAGAAGACAAGAGGCAACAGATGCTCCTGAGGACGTGTGGTGGGAATGTAAATTAGTCTGATCACTATGGTAAACATTTGGACGTTCCTCAAGAAATTGAAGTTTGATCCACCATACAATCTAGCAATTGCACTTCCTTTACGCACAAAGCAAATAAAAACTGGATTTTGATGAGATATATGCATTCCCACATTTGTCACAGCATTATTCCCAACAGCCAAGTTATGGAAACAACCCAAAGGCCCATGAAGGGATGAATGCATAAAAAAGATATGTTCCATATGCACAATGGAGTATTATCCAGCCACGAGAAAAGAAGATACCTCGCATTTGTTACGACATGGATGGACCTTGAGCACATTATGCTAAGCGAGGTAAGTCAGACAGAAAAAGACAAATCCCATATGTACGACTTATCCGTGTAATCTAAAAAAGTTAAATCCATAAAAACCAGAGAATAAAATGCTGGTTACCAATGGATGGGGGGGTGGATAAAAGTGATGGTATTTAAGGATACAAATTTGTAATGAGTATTAAATTCTGATGGAAAAGACACAGGACTTTAATCCAAGGACTCCATGCTGTGAATAGAAATGTGGATAGCAGCAGATAGTTACAGAGTATTTAACATATATAACCCTGGTGGTTGAGTTTCTTTAATAGAAGCATGAAAGCTTAATAACTTGAAAACCTGTTAAAGTCTTTTCATAGAGACCTAAGGCACAGTATAATGACTATAGACAAAATATTGTAATGTGATAAATATGGCTACATCAGCAATTATAATATAGACGTGTGTCAAAGTAATAGGCTGTATACCTTACATCTACACAATGTTATGCACCAAATTTGTTCAATAAAAAAGTGACCTTCCTGCATATTCACAGAGACAGAGAAAGACTATTACATTTCTGGAAAATAAATTAACGATCTTACAATATAAAAGTAGAAACATTGAAATTAAACAATTAAATAGGTTGCATAATAGCAAAAAAAGATAGAAAATGATTTGATGAAATGGCACACTGAGCTCAGTGATCATCCCTGAATAAAAAATGAAATAAATAAAGAAATGAAAATCAGACAGAAACAAATCTACAAACATAGAATGTACATCTGCAAGTTCCAACATGCGTATACTGTGAGTTCCCAAAGGATAAAACAGGGATATCGGTTAGAGAAAAATATATTGAACTAACACTCTCCATTGTTCAAAAGACATAAGAAAAAAATCTTAAAAGTAGCACGAAGTAAGAAAAAGAAATGACTCCTTAGAAACATTTGAGAAAGAATCAGAATATGATGAATTTTGAGAAAAATATAGTGCAATGTTCAACTTGTGAGTACAAATTTGTTTCAAGGTAGAACTAAAACAATAATAAAGACAAACTATGAATCAGGAAGGAAGGTAGAATTAGGAAAATTTCATACATTCCACACATCATAAACTTTACTATCCACGAGTTTTTCTAAAAAAATATTTCATATGTTTTATTGCATAAAGGTTTTATTTATAATTCAATTTTTATTTTTTTATTTTAAAAGCTAATCTTCATAAGCCAACTGAAATAACCAACTTGAAACTCTTCATAGTTATGGTAACAAATTTGGCTACTGACTAAATATAGGAGAGAATAAATATTATTCAAAAATGCTTTCATGGGTCCATGAGCAAAAGTGTTGAAAGACTACTTACTGCCACAGAGAGGGCAAGTCTTATGTAAATAAAATCCAATACGTCCTCCATTGTTCCTTCCGCTGACACATACTCTACCACCCCATTTTAGGGTACATGAGAGGTCTTACTGTCATTCAGAGGTTGGTGTCTTGGAGATTAGTAATAAGAATCAGTTTCGAATCAACCTTTATTCTGATGGAAAAGATATATTTAACATATATCACCCTGGTGGTTGAGTTTCTTTAATAGAAGCAGGAAAGTTGAATAACTTGAAAACCTGTTAAAGTCTTTTCAATAAATGCCAGGACGCAATGCCATCATCACCTCTTGGAGGTTGAATTTGCTTGTGATGGCATTTTAATGATTATTGTGTGTAAAGCCCTAGGGTTTTTGGAGAATACAAAACAAGTTCTGTGAGCTTCCACAACCTGTTATTCCATTTTCCCAGCCTCCAAAAGAAAGGCAATTTGTGCATTTCATACTGTAAGATGTGACTCTGGCCAAGTTTTCCATGATCTTGCAGATAAAGATCGTGACGTTTCTCTCAAGGTTGATACGTGTCTATGTATTTTCAGAAGCAAAATAGACTCAACATTTTAATTTCACGACAACCTACATAAGCCCCAAAAGATCTGTTCTTTCATTCCTGAAAATAACTTCTTTCAGTTGCTATATCTTCAAATGATAAGTCTAGATTCCAAATTGTGAAGATTTGATATTGTTAAGACATCCCAATGTGACTTATAGATTCAATGCAATTCTTTCTTGCTTGCTTCTTTCTTTCTTTTTCTCTCTCTTTCTTTCTCTTTCTTTTTCTTTCTTTCTTTCTTTCTTTTTTTCTTCCTTTCTTTATTATTTTTTAAAAAATTTACATCCAAGTTCATTAGCATATAGTACTATAATGATTTCAGGTGTAGATTCCAGTGATTCATCCTCTATGTATAACACCCAGTGCTCATTCCAACAAGTGTCTTCCTTAATGCCCCTTACCCATTTAGCCCATCTCCCCACCCACTACCACTCAGCAACCCTTAGTTTGTTTCTATATTTAAGAGTCTCTTATGTCTTGTCCCCCTTTTTGTTTTTATAGTATTTTTGCTTCCCTTCCCTTATGTTCATGTTTTTTATCTTAAATTCCACATATGAGTGAAGTCATATATTTATCTTTCTCTGACTAATTTCACTTAGCATAACACCCTCTAGTTCCATCCACGTAGTTGCAAATGGCAAGATTTCATTCTTTCTGATTGCCGAGTAATACTCCAGTGTGTGTGTGTGTGTGTGTGTGTGTGTGTGTGTGTGTATACACCACATCTTCTTTATCAATTCCTCTGTTGATGGGCATTTGGGCTCTCTCCATGCTTTGGCTATTGTCGATAGTGCTGCTATAAACATTGGGGTACATGTGCCCCTTCAAAATAGCGCATCTATATCCCTTGGATAATTACCTAGTTGTGCAATTGCTGGGTTGTAGGGTAGTTCTATTTTTAACTTATTGAGGAACCTCCATACTGTTTTCTGGAGTGGCTGCACCAGCTTGCACTCTAACCAGCAATGCAGAAGAGATCCTCTTTCTCCGCATCCTCACCAACATCTGTTGTTGCCCAGGTTGTTAATTTTAACCATTCTGACAGGTATGAAGTGATATCTCATTGTGGTTTTAATTTGTGTTTCCCTGATGATGAAAGATGTTGAGCATTTTTTCATGTATCCATTAGCCATCTGGATGTATTCTTGTGGAACATGTCTATTCATGTCTTTTGCCCATTTCTTCACTAGATGACTTGTTTTGGGAGTGTTGAGTTTGATAAGTCCTTTATAGATTTTGGATACTAACCTTTTATCTGATATGGCATTTGAAATATCTTCCCCCATTCCATTGGTTGCCTTTTAGTTTTGCTGATTGTTTCCTTCACTGTTCAGAAGCTTTTTATCTTGATGAGGCCCCAATAGTTCATTTCTGCTTTTGTTTCCTTTGCTTCCAGAAATGTGTTGAGTAAGAGGTTGCTGCAGCCAAGGTCAGAGAGGTTTTTGCCTGCTTTATCCTCGAGGATTTTGATGGCTTGCTGTCTTACATTGAGGTTTTTCATCCATTTTGAGTTTATTTTTGTGTATGGTGTAAGAAAGTGGTCCAGGTTCACTCTTCTGCATGTCGCTGTCCAGTTTTCCAAACCCCATTTGCTGAAGAGACTGTCTTTATTCCATTGGATATTCTTTCCTGCTTTGTCAAAGATTAGTTGGCCTTACATTTGTGGGTCCATTTCTGGGTTCTCTATTCTGTTTCATTGATCTGAGTGTCTGTTCTTGTGTCAGTACCATACTGTCTTGATGATTACAGCTTTGTAGTATAGCTTGAGGTCTGGGATTGTGATGCTTCCTGCTTTGGTTTTCTTTTTAAGGATTGCTTTGGCTATTCGGGGTCTTTTCTGGTTCCATACAAATTTTAGGATTGTTTGTTCTAGCTGTGTGAAGAATGCTGGTGTTATTTTGATAGGGATTACATTGAATATGTAGATTGCTTTTAGGTAGTGTTGACATTTGACAATATTTGTTCTTCCAATCCATGAGGATGGAATGTTCTTTTTTTGTGTCCTCTTCAAATTCTTTCATAAGCTTTCTATAGTTATCAGTGTATAGATTTTTCACCTCTTTGGTTAGGTTTATTTGTAGGTTTTTATGGTTTTTGGTGCAATTGTAAATGGGATCAATTCCTTGATTTCTCTTTCTGTTGCTTCATTATTGGTGCAATAATGCACAATAATGCAACCAATTTCTGTGCATTGATTTTATATCCTGCGACTTTGTTGAATGCATGGATCAGTTCTAGCAGTTTTTGATGGAATCTTTTGGGTTTTCCACATAGAGTGTCATATCATCTGCAAAGAGTGAAAGTTTGACTTCCTCCTTGCTGATTTGGATGTCTTTTATTCCTTTGTGTTGTCTGATTGCTGAGGCTAAGACTTCCAACACTACATTGAACAACAGTGGTGAGAGTGGACATCCCTGTCATGTCCCTCATCTCAGGGGGAAAGCTCTCAGTGTTTCCCCATTGAGGATGATATTAGAGGTGAGCTTTCATATATGGTTTTATGATCTCGAGGTATGCTCCTTCTATTCCTACTTTCTTGAGGGTTTTTATTAAGAAAGGATGCTGTATTTTGTCAAATGCTTTCTCTGCATCTATTGAGAGGATCATATGGTTCTTGTCCTTTCTTTTATTGATGTGATGAAGCACATTAATTGTTTTGCAGATATTGAACCAACCCTGCATCCCAGGTATAAATCCCACTTTGTTGTGGTGAATAAGTCTTTTAATGTATTGTCGGGTCCTGTCGGCTAGTATCTTGAGGATTTTTGCATCTGTGTTCATCAGGGAAATTGGTCTGTAGTTCTTTTTAGTGGGGTCTTTGTCTGGTTTTGGAATCAAGGTAATTCTGGCTTCATAGAATGAGTTTGGAAGTTTTCCTCCCTTCTATTTTTTGGAACAGCTTCAAAAGAATAGGTGTTAATTCTTTAAATGTTTGGTAGAATTCCCCTGGAAAGCCATCCTGCCCTGGAGTCTTTTGTTTTGTTTTGTTTTGGGCGGTAGGGGGGAGATTTTTGATTATGAATTCGATGTCTTTACTGGTTATGGGCCTGTTCAAATTTTCTATTTCTTCATGTTTCAGTTTTGGTAGTAATTTATCCATTTCTTCAGATTGCCCAATTTATTGATGTATAGTTGCTCATAATATTCTCTTATTATTGTTTGTATTTCTGCAGTGTTGGTTGTGATCTCTAGATGCAATACAATTCTAATTAAAACCCCAGCGAGGTATTGTTTGAATATTGAAAAACTGATTCTAAAGTTTACATGGAAAAGCAAAAGACCCAAAATAGCCAAAATAATACTAAAGAAGAACAAGGTTGGAAAGACAGTACTGAACCTCAAGACTTACTATAAGGCTACAGTAATCAAGACAGTGTGGCATTGGAATAGATCCATGGAACACAATAGAGATCCTAGAAATGAATCCACACATATATAGTCTGTTGATTGTTGACAAAGGAGCAAAGGCAATCCAATGGAGAAAAGATCTTTTCAACCATTGATGTTGGAAAAACTGGTCATCCATATGGGGAATAAAAGAGAGTGAGAGAGATTTTGACACAGAGATTACACCGTTCACAAAAATTAACTCAAAAGGGACCAGAGACCTAAATGTAAACTCTAAAAGTATAAAATTTCTGTAAGATAACATAGGAGAAAACCTAAGAGAGTAGGCTAGGACTTTTTGGATATAACACCAAACACCTGATCTATGAAAGCAATAATCGGTCGAGTTAAACTTCATTTAAAAATCTGTGTTTCGACAGATGATACTGTTAAGAGATTGAAAAGACAAGACATACAGAGTAGAAAAAATATTTGCAGAACATATATCTGATAAAATCCTTGCATCCAAAGTATGCAAATGACCCTTAAAGTCTCTTTGATATTTACTCAAATGATTTGGAAATGGATGTCCACACAAACCTGCACACTGTTTATAGCAGCTTTATTTATAGTTGCCAAAACTTGAGAGCAACCTAAATGTCCTTAAGTGAATAAATAAACTATAGTACATCCAGATAATGGAATATTATTCCTCAATAAAAAGAAAAAAATAGCTGTCAAGCCATGAAAGGACACGGGAGCACATTAAATGCATATTGCTAAAGGAAAACAAGCCAGTCTAAGAAGGCTACATATTGTATGGCTGTAACTATTTGACATTCTAGAAAAGGAAAAATTATAGAAACAGTAAAAAATATCAGCAGTTGGCAAGGGCTTGTGAGGAGGGAGGAAGGGATGAATAGTCCCGCACAGGGGTTTTGATGGCAGTGAAACTATTCTCTATGATACTGTGATGGAGAATACATGACATTATACATGTATAATGTCTTTACAACACAAAGAGTAAATCTAATAGAAACTATGGACTTCAGTTAATAATAATGTACCAACATAGATTCATCAATTATAACAAATATACCACACTAATGTAGGATGTTATTTATAGTGGGGTTTTATGGGAGTTCTGTACTTTTGGCTCAATTTTCTAAACACTTAACTTAGTTCCACAAAAATAAAGTATTAATTTTTTAAAAAAAGCTCATCATTTTATCAGAAAATCTGTTCCATTAATGTTGCAATAGCTTCAACCTCATTTAGAGGTTAGCTTGACTACCGATGAGTTCATAGAAAATCAATAGGACATAAGTCTTGCTCATGACATCTATAAACATTTGATGATTTTGAGATATTCAAAAAGTTAAGTTTGGAATCTGACCTTATAATAAATTTCCTGTAACTGAACGGTTTCAAGGTAAAATGTATTAATTTGCTTACTCTTTTGTCTCATGTACTTCCCTATTTTTGTTTCACTCAGCCATAAAAAAAGAATGAAACCTTTCCATTTCTAACAACACGGATGGGATAGAGAGTATTATGTTAAGCGAGATAAGTCAGTCAGAGAAAGACAAATATATGATTTCACTCCTATGTGAAATTTAGGAAACAAAACAGATGATCACGGTGGGGGGGGGAAGAAGAGAGAGAGGCAAACCATAAAACAGACTCTTAACTATAGAGAATATATGAGGGTTTCTGGAGGGGTGTCGGGTGGAAGGATGGGCCAAATGGGCAACGGACATTAAGGAGGGCACTTTCTGTGATGAGCACTAGATGTTAAATGTAAGTGATGAATCACTAAATTCTACACCTGAAATTAATATTACGCTATATGTTAACTAACTGGAATTTAAATAAAAACTTTAAATTTTGAAAAAGACTATTTTAAATATAGACTATTTAGCTTCTACTATATTTAGTTCCTACTATTTTATGTTGAATAATCTATATATTTGGAATATATATAAATAATACGTAATATATTTAATGCAAAATACACATACATGTAGAAAGCATATCCATATACCACATAAGGGTATACTTAGAGAGAAAGCACAGAAGGAACAAAATAAAAAGGGAGGAAGGGGAAGCTTAAACTACTTCAACAGAACATCTTAAAACACTGAACTTTTTAACATTTCTGCGCTATAATTCAATGCAATGAAAGTGAAGTTAGAACATTCAAAAAAAATTTTTTTGGAGCTGTTGGCTCAACTTATGTTCATGGTTGAAAAGAAAACATATTCAGCCCTTCTTGGCTGTCTCTTGGACACAGGAACCATGAACTTCTCATGTAGCAGTTCCATGAGACCTATATCTACACGGGTCATAGGACTTCTTGCTGGCTGCTAAAATAGGGACACTGTTAGAAGTTAAGGGAGGGTCAGTGAGGGACTGTCTACTGAGAAGGCACTTTCTACCAAAGAACAACACAAGTCACTCCGTACTGAGTACACGGAGTTTTATTCAGGGTAACTTACCGGCAGGGGGATTACCTGGACTGACTATCCAGGCAGCTATGCTATTCTCTTCCCCCATTCTCTGCCCAGTCCAGAACTTAACCCACAGCTTTTGTAGCATGAGGGGCATGGGATGAGGTCAAAGGGTAGTTATCTAGAATGGTACCAAGCCTACCTGCAGCCGGTCAGGGCATACATTAACCTCCTTGGGGCCTGGGATGCATGGCTCCAAGGTCACTGTGCAGTCATGAAAAAGACGGAGGGCCAAAGATGAAGTCAGTGTCGTCAGCACCCCTACGGGGGCAATGGTGGATCCTCTCCTTGGCCCTGCACCCAGGGTTGCACCAGGGTAGTCATACCTGACTATTGCCCCTCCCGCTTTCTTTCCACTAGAACCAAAAAGTTCTGAGACCTCAAGGGCTATTGTTTCATCGCACATGGAGTCGTATCTATGGAACTTCGGTGTCCTGAGCACATCCCTGGAAAACCCGGAGTTACAAGACAACGTTCGAAGTCCAAGAGGAAGGATGATGTCGGCGCGATGCTTCGCAGCGTGGCTGTCAATTCCGCCTGAGATCTGCAATAATTCTTTGGCTCTATTTTACAAAAAAAGCCCGAGTCCGCTCTTCAAGTACTTTTTTCAACAAACTGATATTCACTAAACGTCTAGGAGGAAATAATCAATTTTTTAAAGAAATACAGCGACTTCGTTGTCAGACGGCAAACATTCCTTCTTACTAGCTATTCCTTTGCTGAACGCTGACAACCGGTGAGTCCCTTGTCATCACAGGCAATGGCCATTCCTCACAGTTCATGTTCCTTTGTATCTCTGCAGCTTTATGGCACAGATGACTCTACCTGTTTCTCAAAAGTTTCCATTGCCCTGTAAACCAAAACATCACAATCTTTTTGTCCTTGCCCTTCTTTATCCACGCTTTGTCTGCATTCTCCCATGGATTTGCCTCCCTCTGGCACCTAAGTAGAGGCACGCCATGTACTTCTGAAGTCTCCTCTGAACTCACAACAAAATTTACTCAGCCTTCCTTTTTGGCACTCATCAGTTTCTCCCGGTATAAGTCATTCTGTGTATAGTCCCTCCGAAGACTGTAAACTTTTTGAGGTCTTGAATTCGATTTATTTTACAATCATGGTGACCTCCAGGAAAACTGCCTGGGGCTGGGGGGGGGGGGTGGTGGCTAATAGAGCCTCTGTAAATATTTGTTTTTAATAAATGAATTCATTTATACAGCAACTCTGTACTAAATAAGTAGGGAGAGAACCATGAATTTAATAATGTAGTTATAACACAGAGGCCTTGTGTTCCCCAAGAGAAGGTCAATCTTCTCCCTGGCTCAGATGATTTAAAGCAGGAACAGAGTAGCTGTACCTCAGGAACCCCTCAGGGAAGAGAATATTGAACTCCTAACTGCTCAAGAAAACTAATCTAAAAGAAGTGACTTTATGGAGAATGAGTCTGATAGATGCACACCCCTTCGATCTTCTAATTCTCTGGATAATATGGGCAGAATAACATCAGACCATTAAAGAGATTGTGTTTGCCAAAATGTGTATTGATACTATGCTAGCTACCTATATTCAAGACGCTTGAAATACCTGTGCTGGGTAACTTATAGCTGTGTTTATACCTGGGCCTTAGTGAGGATGGCAATCATGATTTTGTGCAGTGGTCGATTCACGGTGACCAGCAGAAGAAACTTGAAAAGCGTCTCAAAACAAAGGAGGGGTGCTTTCCCTGAGCAAAGATTAGATTCAAATGTGTGGCACCCCGAGCAAAGCATGGAAGCTTTGAAGGGGTCGTTCACCTATCAGCTGGTTCTGGTTCACTTTCTACATTTTTTTCTCCCTTTATTTCAAACTTTCACTTCTTTCTCTAATTCTGCTCGAAACATTCCTCCTTATAAGGCACTTTGCCTTAGTTTCGAACAAGTCAGGTTATGAATAAATAAATACAACAACAGTAGACAAGCAAATGAGACCAAAATTGAATTTATTGTGTTGGGAAAATTTATATCCCTGAGAACTTTTGAAGGCATGTTAGGAAGATTTACATTTATAAAACTCTGCGCCCCCTCCTGGTATTTTTTTTAAAGCACTAACATCCAAGGGATGAATGTACCACTCATCCCAAATTATCTCCTTATCTTAAAGTAAGCATTGTTTTTCCCTTTTCCACATTTATATTTTGAGAAGTGAAATCTATGACTAACATCTTGAAAATAATGTGTTTAAAATAGCTGAAAACGACTTGGAAATATTTTGAATATACATTTCAAGGTCCATATTGCAGATAGATTTTTCCTTCCAGAAAACAGCATGTTTAATACTCCCGGTGGTCAGAGCTCTGTGTCTCTGTGAATCTGCTCCCTTTCATACACTCCAGCTGTGGTTTTAAGTCGAGGTTCTCTGGTGGTAACAACTCCACTGTTTGAATTTGAAAACCAGCTCCTTAAAAAAGGGGGGGGGGGATTTGGCAAAGATATTCTAATTAATGCTGTGAGACTTAACGCAGATTAGATTGCCTCTGGATGGGAGAACAGTAGATTCTTTAAAAAGTGAGCCAATTGTTTATTATTATTGAGTTAGTCCTATCTGAAAAAGAATTTGCCATCACTTTTCTTAGCCGGTACCCTGAGATTTTCAGTAGGAAAAATCTCTGAGGAGGAGACAACTTGAATAATTGGAGAATCTATTTTAAGAAAAGTCTATTTTAAGGAAAGGACAGTTCATCCATCCTCTTCTGGAAGCAGGAAATCATATGTGGGCAAAGGCTGCAACAGCATGTCAGGAGAGAGAGTGGTAGCCTGGCTTTGTCACTAATTAGCGATAGAAGTTGTTGAAATAAAGATTGTTACAGCCTGTCTTACTTTAGTGCGCTCTAGATGCCAGCACACTGATACAAGATTTGCATGTGTCATCTTATCTAATGATACAATAACCCTAAAAGACAAATATGCATCATATCCTGTAATCCTCACCATTACCCTAAGAATACGACATTATTATTGCACCCATTTTCAAATACGACAACGAAGAGTGAGTAAACCTATAGCGGTAGTTTACCACAAAGACCATGCTCTCGGTAACAAAAGTGCCTTTCTTTGCATTTCCTATCTGGTTCACCCACCTCCTTATCTACTGAGACCAAGTTAGAAACCTACCAGTTTTCTTAGGTTTCCCTTATGTTCATCACCTCCCCAAATCTCACCTCTCCACGTTCATGTCCTACCCAAACACCATTTTCCAGAAAATTACATAGCACCTGACTCATTGCCAACAGAATTTTCTCTTACTGAGTTCCGATCTCATCCTTTCTCTCTTTTAGGTTCTGTAATAGGTTCCATTATTAGTAAGATAATCACAAACATCTTCCCCTACATATATGTCCAATCATTTAGAACTATTCCTTCTACCCACTGTTCGACCTAGCCTAGAAGGAGTTCCTCTGTTGGCCCAGAAACTGCCAGACACATTCTGCCCACTTCTTTGGTGTGTCGGTTTTCTACCTCTACATAACAAATTATCAGAGATTTATTGGCTTAACATGAAATCCTTTGATTCGCTGGTGCTTTTTGGAGGTCAGAACTTCAGGCTGGCTCAGTTGGGTGCTCAGAATCTAAAGAGCAAATGAAGGTGCTCGCAAGGCTGCAATCCTTTCTGGAGATGCCAGGCAATAATCTGCTTCCAAGCTTACTCAGGTGGTTGGCAGAATTCAGCTCCTTCTGTTTGTTGGACTGAGATCCTTGGCCACCTCCCTCTTCTGTCTGACTTCCTCTTCTGCTGTATCTCCCTGACTTTAGCCTAGAGAAGTCTCTGTGTTTTAAGGCTCCTGTGATTGGGTAAGTCAAGTCAATCCAGGATGATCACCGTATGTTTAAGACCAAAACCTTTAATTCTAGCTGCAGACATCCCTTTGCAATGTGATAGAACATACCCACAGGTTTCAGAGACGAGGGCATGGACATCTTTGGGGGTTTCGCCTACCAACCACGCTCATGAGTTAGATGTATGTGTTGTCTCACCCCTCCTTCTTGAATTACAGAACCTCTTTCAGAATTCATCACAAATGGAAAGCCTTTTCAAACTTCTCAGGCAATTGCTTCTTCTATTCTGAGTAAGTGCCCGCTATATATGGAAAATAGAGCATTTAATTTTTCTAGTTCTTCATTTTCTTAAATAAAAAAAATGGGTATGTATGGTTAAGACCACATTTATCACTTTATATCTACAACTATACCATAAAAATCATCTCCCTGTATGATCTTAATAATATACTCTCTTTCAAAATTCCTTGGCTTCCTGATAATGTATTTGCTTCAGTAGATACATTATCTATTTGAATTTTTATGATGTCTATGAGATAAGTGTTATTATCCTCATTTTACAGATGAGGAAATTGGAGGCTCAGAGAGGTTAAGTGACTTGCTAAGGTCAAATATCAAGTAAGAAGTGAATCTCAAATATGAAGATATTAACTGAGATTACAGTTTATTCCATGCACTGTCTTCACATATGTTTTTCTTGCACCGAGTATAAATCCTATTGCAATTTCTGAATAATAGTAACGGTTGACCTAAAAGTAAGGTAACAAGGGAGAAAACTTGAAGAAGACATCATCAAACTGCTTTTCCACCGAATGAATGAGACATGGGCAAAAATCAATGGCAATTATTATTTATAAGGATTTTCTTAAAACAACTTTAAACATTTAGGTTTAACATGGAGGATAGAACATGTATATACTCACCTCTTTCTCACACCCGGATTCAAATGAAATAAAAGTTTAGAGTTCTCCAAAGGGGTAAGCCCATAAAGGTAAAGAAAATTGGAATCAGCAACAGATGGGACAGTTCAAGAAAACCCTGGACTCTAGAGAGAGAAGGGAATGGAAAAGTGTTGGTGGATAGAAGAACACAATTATGAGGGAACTACAAAAGAAGTAGAAAACACGTTGGGGCGCCTGGGTGGCTCAGTCGGTTAAGCATCGGACTTCGGCTCAGGTCACGATCTCACAGTCCGTGGGTTCGAGCCCCGCGTCGGGCTCTGTGCTGACCGCTCGGATCCTGGAACCTGCTTCGGATTCTGTGTCTCCGTCTCTCTCCGCCCCTCCCCCACTTGTGCTCGGTCTCTCTCTATCTGTAGACATAATAAATAAATAAATAAAATGTAAAAAAAAATCCTTAGAAGTAGAAAACGGGTCAAGAGAGTCCCTGGAGCCAGTGGATATGATGGGGAGCAGGGTGAGAAATAGGCTGGAAGATCATTCAGTCAAAAGTGAGTACCCAAATCAATACACTTCTCCATTTGCACAGCATGACTTTAACTCCCAAGTGGAGTCTCTTCACGGTACCAGCTGAGTCAGGCTAAAGCATCTACTGTGTCTATTGGTGACCCTGCGTTTGTCCCTTTCCCTACTGGCAGAATCCAACATAAACCTAGTTTCCAATGGAGAAATGTGGTTTGCAGAAACTCTTAGAATATGGAAGGGCGGCTTCGAGCTCAAAGAAGATAGCTTAATCACCAGCACATCTCCATGGGGATGCATTCTCCTCCTCCTCCTCCACTTTGGTGTAGGTTAAGGCTCTACTGTAATTAATTAGGACACTCAGAACCATGGCATTATTACCTAATAACTTCAAATATAGATTCTCTCTGAAAATGCCCTGGACCTCTTTCATCCAGGCTGGATCCCCTTTTACCCTCTCCAAAAGCCCAACATGACTATGCTTCTTTGGGTGCTACTTTTGGCTATACAGCTTCAGGGCAAGCCCTTCAACCAGGTCCCCTTCCTCTCTCATCTACCGGGGCTGCCTCAGAAGAGCTCCCTTGAGGGGTGCCAGGGGGCTCAGTCGGTTGAGCATCTGACTTCGCTCAGGTCATGATCTCGCAGTTCATGAGTTCGAGCCCCGCGTCGGGCTCTGTGCGGACAGCTAAGAGCCTGGAGCCTGCTTCGGATTCTGTGTCTCCCTCTCTCTCTGCCCCATCCCCACGCATGCTCTGTCTCTCTCTGTCTTAAAAATAAATAAAACATTAAAAAAATTTGTTTTCTTTAAAAAGAAGAGCTCCCTTGCTTTATATGCTGACTAGGTATTAGCTTACTGCCTGCCACATAGCACCCCAAAACAAGGCTTTGTTGACCAAAGGGCACCAAAAGCCATATTTAAAATTCTGAAAAGCTGCACTGTTCAACGAAAAATAAATATTTTTTTCATTCCATTAAGACAGATCCATCATTAGTCAAAATACTTTCCTTCTCTACCAGAAGGGGTGGTCACTTCTTAAATTTTCTGAAAGGCAATTCTTGGCTTTACAAAATTATTGCCATTTAGGCTTTTCTTTTTCCCTTCTAAGCATATTCAAGGACTTCTAATTATAAAACTAGGAAACCGAGTTGAATAGAATAATGTAAAGAAAAGCAAACAAAAGAATACTGACAGATAATGGAAGTCACTCATTTGTTGGAAGGGTTTGTTATACACTTTCACTCTGTTTATTACAAAGAACGAGGACTTACTATT
This sequence comes from Lynx rufus, assembly GCF_022079265.1. Lineage (NCBI taxonomy): Eukaryota > Metazoa > Chordata > Mammalia > Carnivora > Felidae > Lynx > Lynx rufus. Next base: position 3,518,211 of record NW_025814867.1, on the reverse strand, counting down.
ATCACAAGCCTATTGTGGACATTGGCTATTTCTTCTTGGAGCCCATCCATCATTCCAACTGGCAAAGGACATGTATTATTGTCCATTCATTTCCTTTTTGAAGAGTTTTCCTTTTTAAAATTAGAAAATGGGCCAAATAAAGCTATGGCATAATATTCTACATAAAGGACCGTCTTCTTAATTACATTAAGGAATTTCTTCCCAGTCACATTAAAACCTGATTCACTCAGCATCTTTTCCTGGGAAACTTTTCCCCCAGCATCACTTTTTTAATTCATTTAACATCAATGATGATAGATATATAAAGGATAACCCTAATAAAGTATTCCTTGTAAGCTAAAATACCTTTGTGCTGACAAGGAGAGAGAAAATCATCTATTATAGTATTATCTTATTATGTTCTAATCATTTGAAAATTAATTATCTGTTTATGGCCCTTCTGGTTGTCCCTAACTGACACCACTAAAATAATGAAAGATTTTAAATGTTCGAGCTGTGTGAGACCCCCTCCCGCCAAGAGTCATCTACTCTATTATCTTGCTGAACAGATGAATAATCTACCCCCACAAATACGAGCAACTTGTCCAAATTCAAGTGATGATAGTGTTGGGACAAAATCCCCAGTTTTCATAATATCATTCAATGCCCTTCACAATATGCTACACCAAACCAAACATTTCTTTCTCAGACCACATTAGACAGCGTTCTTTCACTCTCAATTTATCACCCTAATGTGTATTTGAAAATGCAGACAATATCTGAATACCTAAAGCAATGTAGAGGATGAAACAGAATGAATAATTGAAAGCCATATATTTTGATACTGGGCTTTTGGCGGTTGTTCAAACATCTTCTCAAATAAAACTTGGTTCAAATTTTTTAATACATCACAGACCAAACTAGACTATGGCCACAAAATAATAAAAAGGAAAGCAAACATTTATTGAGTGTACCTGGTATACTCCATGCCTTACATAATTACCCACAGTTTTCAAAACTCTATGAGGTAATTATCATTATTCCACTTTGCTAATCGGAAAACCAACACTCGGATATGTTTATCCACACATCTAAGGTCACACAGTTTCTAGGCCGGAGCGCTGAGGTTTGAACCAACGACCTTGCGATAAAAATGCAATATATATTACGTTATACCATGCCTTCTCTCGTGAACTGTACAATACCCAAAGGAAAGTATCGCTGAATGAGGCATAAGGGACAAAAGGATCTAGTTGATTCAAAACACTGAATACCATACCTCTGGATAATGAGAGTTGAGTTGCATGGGTTGTACAAGTTGCTGCAAACACCTCTGCCTGCTAGGTTGGTAACCCAGAGTAATGGGAAGAGCTATGTTCTTCAAGACATATGTTTTCCACTTCTTACTGAGTTTAAATTCCACAAACATCTGTTGAGAACCTGCGGTGTGTCAGACTATTAGACTAAAGGGCTTACCTTAAAAAGCTGGATGAGACTCGATAGTTGTCCTAACAAAAAAATATGTGGTGGGTAGGTAAGGATGTCATGAGGATAGTCACAGGATGTCCCAGGACCAGAAAAGGATCTAAATATGCAGGGTAGAGTGAGATCATGAGAAATCACACTAAGGAACTTGGCCTTTGTCTTTGAGAAGCGAAGTCACAAAATGATCGTTCTTATTGCAGTGCTTGGGATAGACTGGATGGAACAGTTTGAATGAAGGGAGACAATAGAGAAGTTACTAAATCCACCCATGCCATCGAGGAGCACTCAGTGCTTCTCCTGATGGAGATATTCACAAAAGACTTGGATAAAAGTTCCTGTGACATAGAATGGATAAAAGACTCGGATAAAAATTCCTGTTACATGGATGCAACTGGAGGGTATTATGCTGAGTGAAATAAGTCAGTCAGAGGAAGACAGATATCACAGGTTTTCACTCATTTGTGGAACTTGAGAAACTTAAACAGAAGACCATGGGGTCAGGGAAGGGGGAAAAATAGCTACAAACAGAGAGGGAGGGAGGCAAACCGTAAGTGACGTAAACAAAAGGACAAACTGAGGGCTGATGGTGGGGGGAGAGGGGAAAATGGGTGACGGGCATTGAGGAGGGCACTTGTTACGATGAGCACTGGGTGCCGTATGTACACGATGAACTATGGGAAACTACCTCCAAAACCAGGAGCATACTATATACACTGTATGTTAGCCAACCTGACAATAAATTATATTTAAAAAAAAAAGTTACTGCTAAAACCACAGCTGTTTTTTAATTGTTGGCATTCAACTGGTAATCAAGATCATAAACTTTCTTGAGCTCATACACCATTTTACCCCCCTGAATCTCTTTTTTGAAAGACATGGAGCTCAGTCTGTGCAGGCTCTAAGGTACTGATCCAACTGTAGGACTAAATAATTTTATTAATGGCTGGAAATAGCACTTATTGTTTGAATTGCCTACCTTTTTACCATGAAAATCATTTATCTAGATCACTGTTATTTTGATTAGATATGCATATAGGCAGATAGAGCAAATTTACTAAATGGTATTCACTTTGATACCGATAATTATTTTTTCATAACAGGTCATATTTTTCTTAAAAATAATTTTTAGGTGAATTAATAGCGAATTATTGTTAGGTCTACTGGATGCTAGTTATTTCTGTGAGGTTTAAAAATATGAAATATATGAGATTTGGATGCTACAAGCAAGGGGACAAAGAAGACAATATGTAATGAATTTCGAATTTCTCAGGGTATGTGTTATGACAGTAGTTTGAGTCAAGGGCTGCTGGAGTAAAGTCAAAATGCCTGGTGGGTTTTTTTTTTTAATTTTTATTTTTTAATCTTTATTTTTGAGGGAGAAAGAGCGTGAGCAGAGGAGGGGCAAAGAGAGAGGGAGACAGAATCTGAAGCAGGCTCCAGGTTCTGAGCTGTCAGCACAGAGCCCAACGCGGGGCTCAAACTCACGAAAGCGAGTTCATGATCTGAGCCGAAGTGGGAAGCTTAACCAACTGAGTCATCCAGGTGCCCCCAAATGCCTGGGTGTTATTAGAAGAAAGCTTTACCGAGATGTCAAAGGAACTATATTTGGAAGAAAGAAAACAAAAGAAAGGGTGAAACTTATTCAAAATAGAGAAAGAACATGAACAAAAATTGCTGAAGAATCAAAGAACATGGCTTAAATGTGTAATGGAAAATGTTCCTTAAGGCAAGATCGGGGAGAATGTGCATCTCGGTCCTCTAGTAGATTAGAGCTGGAAAGGTAGATGAGGAGGAGATTACCAAGGGCCTTGTGTCCTCTTGCTTTGTGGCTTTAACCTCCGTTGGTGAAGGTTCACAGGGCACCTAAATGAAAGAGGGGACCGGGCTCAATATTGTCCCAATTATTCTCCCAGATCAACTAAATACACAGTGTTCTGCCTTTCTGCGTTCATAGAAGACTCGATCACTACAGAACCCCAAACACCCCTGGTGACATAACAAACAGGCCTGAGTGCTGTGCTCCTCTTAAGATAACGACATTATATCCCTTTAGGGAAGACAGGCATGGTAATGAAAACTAGGTTGCAGCAGGTCCTAAAATGCTAGATGCTCCTGACATCTAGGGATATCACAACAAGATTCAACGTCCCATTCAAGGTTGTTAAACAAACTCTCAACACGTGAGAAAGAATCATCAACAAAAGTTCATTGGACTTGCTGACACAAACAATCATTTTATTTTCCAAAGTTTCTCCTGTGAGATATACAAGTTTGCGCTGTTTTCCCTGGCGCCAAGAGTACTTCCAGGTTCACTTTCTCCGTAGAGATATGCATGGTGAGTGAGTTGTTGCTATCTTTAGACAGCGGGAACACTTTTGGACGCCACCATTGGACATCTTGGACTTCTGCACTGCATGTCTACTAAGACATACATATGTAGAGGAAAGTGACTAATGAGAGAGGAAATAATTCTCAGGTAACTGTCACCCAAAGTCACTTGTCTGTCTGGATTCCAAGCTCATAACATAGTCAGTTGGGGAAATAAAGGCACAATACCCACGTGGATCAAGGACAAGCATCCAAAAATTGCTATAAAGAATTATACTAGGGGGCTCCCGGGGCGGGGGGGGGGGGCGCTCAGTCGGTTGAGCGTCCAACTTCGGCTCATCTCGCGGTATGATCTCGCCATTCGTGTGTTCAGGACCCGCGTCGGGCTCTGGGCTGACAGCTCAGAGCCTGGAGCCTGCTTCGGATTCTGTGTCTCCCTCTCCCTCTGCCCCTCACCAGCTTGTGCTTTCTGTCTGTCTCAAAAAATAAATTAAAAAACATCCAAAAAAAGAATTAGACTACTTCTGAAGATTTGCCCTTGATAAAAGCAAGTCATGAGATGGCATGAAGGCAAACACCTTCATGTGTGCTATTCACATAGGAAGTGCTTTCAATACTTTCCTTGAGGAAAGATTATGTGCTGGAACAGCAAAATTAGCTTAGTAGCATAATTCTTCAACACTTTGGGACTTTGGAAATTACAGATGAGAAGCATGTGGAGGGAGACTATGCTAAATTTGGACACAGCCCACTTTTTCCAAATGTGTTGAAGGATATAAAAGTGTTGTCTTACAGATGGCAATTGTAAACAGCTTCTCGAATGAAGGGGTCTGGAATCACCAGTTTCCGAGGACGGCCTGGAGTGTTTCATTCCTTCCCTGCTCTCTGGCAACGGGATGGGAGTGCTGATCTCAGGCACCATTGCCTGCCTTGTGCTATTCTTAGCCTAATGTCAAGAATGCTAAGCTCATCAGAAGCTCCGAGTATTGGAAATGCTGAATTAGAGACCGACAACCTCTCCAACTCTGGCACATGAGTGACATTTATTTTAAGCCACTTTCCCTAAATATATTAGATGATGAACAGTGTGGTACCTGCCAGATGCACCATCTGGGATTCATCTCTTCTTTGTCTGTCTTCCCTTGGTTCTTTGGTTACAATTCTTGTTCTGCAATTCTTGTTCTTGTACGTGATTCCCCCAGTCATAAATCTCTGTGTCTGTCTCCTGCACTAGCCTGTGAACTTTTTGAAGCAGAGCCTAAGTCTTCTTCCTGTTGGTATTACCCCCACAAAGAAGACACCGCACATGTAACGAGTGCTTGCCGAATTGTGTTGACGCACATAATGGAAGTTCTTTAGAAGCTTTTCCCAATGATCTCAGGATGTGACTTGGATACGGCCCTGGGGAATGCTTAATACCAACCTCAGGGCTCTAATCACTTGTAGGAGCTCAACGGAGATCGTCCCAGTGACCAAGATAATTAATCTAAGTTTTCTCGGGCACCATTTGGTCAGTTCTCTGAGGCTCTTTCAGGTCATACTTCTTTTTTTAAGTTTATTTATTTATTTAGAGAGGAGGGGAAGGGCAAGGAGAAAGGAGGGAGAGAGCCCAATGTGGGGCTCAAACTCGCACACCATGAGATAATGACCTGAGCTGAAATCAAGAGTCTGACGCTTAAACGACTGAGCCACGCAGGCACCCCTCAGGTCATACTCTTTAAAACATAATGTTGGCTGTAAGCAATGTAGTTTTTCTGAACATGAAAGTCTGGTCTTTGAGGATCCAGGCTTTCTTAGCGGTGATGGTGGTTGGGGAGGAACCTCCCACCTTCTTCAATTACCAAAAGCATTTGGAATAACATATGACTTCTTCAAGGTCTGTTTGAAGTCTGCCACTAAACCCAGAAAACCCCTTGTCCTAGACTAATGCTGAAATTATTACAAAAGAAAACAAGGGTGGATAGTGAATCCAGGATGATAATTGTTTGTTTTTTTGCGTGAAAATCAAAATATAAAAGTAAAATTAAAAGTTACTCATGCAAAACATACCAAAAAAAAAAAAAAATGGAGTCACTCAGTGGAAACTTTCACTGGAAAGTCAGAAAGTGTCCCTAACATGCCATTAAGCTGATATTTGAACAAAAAGAACACACCAGATGTGGGAAGTTCAGAATAAAGAACAAGCAAGTAGTGACAACAAAGTCTACAGAAACCCTACTGTGGGCACCATCTTGGTGGGTTACAAGGGCAAAAAATATCATGGGACCAGATGATGGTGGCTGGCAAGTCGATCAGAGGCACAAAGGCGAATTGGGATGGTAGCTGAAACCATACCACAGAATCACATCACATCAGATTCTGCAAATCAAACTGCCCTCTATTTTCCTTCTAGAATATCTCAGGCTCCCAAATTGCTGCAGCCTGTGGAAAGTGGGTTCTAGCATTAGCAACAACCTTCCTGCATTGAACTATTAAACATCCTGAGAAAGAAGACCAGTTTGGGAGCAGCATGAATAACTAGAATGGAGACAGTCTAGAGAAGAACAGAGACAACTGAGATATCTCTCTAGAGACGTCTGCAGAAGGTCTTAGATATCTGAGCGCAGAATTCGCAGTGGGTTAAGGAACAAATGGAAGCCATCCTGAGAAGGTCATGGGTCTTGGCAGAGTCACTGCTGATCAGTGGGCCACCTGCTTGCCCAATCAATGCTGACCTGAGGGAGCGTTAATAGACCATTCAAGATGTGGTTTCTTCCCTGCAGAGACAGCTTTATTTTGGATGCAAATATATTTTACAAATATTGTGATCTAAAGACAGAAACTCCATCCCCATGAATGCAAAATTCAATCTGAAGAGTCTCTTAGGATAAACAAAAGACTCTGTGCTCCTTTTGACAAACCCAGAATCAGGGAAATTGAAAGCCTACCTACCCCCTTGGAAAATTAAATTCTGATTTAGTTAATGCTCTCCTCATGGCTGAAGTGGCTACTTAAGGAGAGATAATGACAGTGTAAGGATGTTTAATTGCTGCTTAATCAGTATCTCTATAGCTCCTGCTGGAAACAGTGTGTGTGTTGGGGAAGGGGCGGGTGGGGGGGGGTAGTTAAATTAGAAACTGAACGAAATTCCACGATCTCAACCCCGGAGAAAAACCTCACTTGTATGTAAGGCTCACAGACTTACATGGGTTGTAATCGACTCCTGGGAGCCCGTGTGCTTTTTGGCCTCTCAGAGAGCCGACTGGATGGGGCCGCTAGAAGTCAGGTAAGCAGCAGAGCCCATCAGCTTGGTAGAGCCTAACTCAAAGCTTGGGAGGCCAAGTCCAAAGCTGTCATCACTATCCCACACTGAACTCCCATAGGCAGAGAGAGAGAGGGAGACAGGCGATGTGAAGCCGGCTCCGCACTGACTTGCAGGTTTTTCTTCATTCTTCATCCAGCAGAAAACCTCTCTTGATGATGTCTGTTTGTCTATGGCCACTCTAGGATCCAGGCTAATACTGATGGTGACACAAAGCTGGCCAGAATTAAGGATGTAGCTGGAGGCTGAGCAAGGACTCTCTTCCCTACGCTTCTGTAATTGGCCAGCCAAGGCATTAGACCTGGGAATACTGGGAACATTCTCCACCGCCAAAGCTAAAGCTGACCTCGTCACCAGACACTGTTGGGCACTGTGGCCTTGTTCACTAGCCGAGCTCCAGCTTCCGGCACATGGCCTGGCACACGTGTAGACACACGGCAATGAGTTGTTGAATTAACTGCCATGCACGTCTCGACATCCCTAACATAGTTCGAGCAATTACATCACATTGGAGGGCTGTTGTGGTGGTTGTCGTTGTTTCCGTGATGCCCAGAACGAGACGAAACAGAGAGGAGCCTCCATATCATAACCACCTCCAGCCCAATGCATGGCGGCTCCTTGCTCTGCTGATACAGTTGTGAATAGAAGGCATTTGCCCTTTCCTTGCAGTGGCCCCTCTGGGATGAGAGGAAGAGGAAGCAAGAATCGACCAAGCAACGATCTCCTATTCAAGCTGGGCTCTTGAAGACCACAAGTGAGATATCTTCTGGAGGATTACGACCTGTCTCCGGCAGCCAGAGATCTGAGATCAGCGACAACTCGTGAATTCAGCCTGTTGGTGAAGACGTTTAACTGCTTAAGGATACTTCGTTCATCCTAAAATGTAGGGCTGACGAACAATAGCAATTTTTAGGTCAATCACAAACACTCGCAGCATCGCATCATGACAAGTGTGAGGGATTTTGAGATAAAATTCCCTTGTTTACAGGAAGCATGAAACAACTAAATACAGATCCGCTGGGCACACTCTCATAAGTATTTTCAGAAAGCAGCATGATATAACGTTCTAGACTCCTCTCCGTAAAAACAAGGTCCAATGCTATTCCAGATCTACTAAATCAGAATCTGCCTCGTAATAAGATCCCCAGGCAATTCAGGTGCATATTAAAGTTTCAGCGTGGCTGCTTTGGGTTCAGATTATTACCTCCAGCCGGGTGACTTTCAGAAAGCTGATTAATATTCCCTTGCCTCAGTTTCTTCATGGGAAAACTGCAGATGATAATTAAATTACCAACTTTAAATTAAATTCAGCTGAACGGACGATAAAAGGAGACAATGCCCAGACATTGCTCGAGTGAGATATTGCTCCAGAATCTTCTAAGTACCCAATATAGATCAAGTATTATTATCATTTGGCAAAAGAACATCTTTTAGTTCAAATTACTAAATCCAGGAAGGCTGTGGTTTTCTTTTTTTTATATGAAAGGAAAGGAAAGAATGTGTGAAATATAGGAGTTTTCCTCGAAGTATTCAGCTGAGGTAACACTTGTTTTCTTTGCCAGTACACGTAACGGAGGGTCTATGCTCCTTCCTGCCTCAGCAGTGGTCATGTTTCCCAGACATTTTAGGGCGGTTGCAGGATTTTCCCAAGCATGAGCTACCTTCTGTTTCTGCTTTGCACAGCTTGGAGCTCTAAATGTTCGGAAGTTCTGGTTTTGCCTGATGTGAGCAGGCTTTCTGCTTGGCCATGGCTGATGTAAGTGGCAGACTGTGGCAGGCCCTCCTGGTGCACTGCCCAGATCCCCTTTCCCAGACTGTTGTGTCCATCTCCAGGCTGCCCCCTTGCCCAGAAAATTCTCTTGGGTCAACAGAAGCTACTCAACAGCTGACTCCTTATCACCTCCCAAGGGGTAGCTCCTGACAATGAGTGAGTGGGCCAGGGGGATCAGAGTGCGACAGTTCATGCTTCCGAGCTCCTAGGACCAGGACACCTAGTCCTCAGGAAGCTCCTTCTCTTGCCCCACCCTGCCTCGCTCACCTCTGCTGCCCCTGGGGGCACTCCCACAATAAGTTACGGGAGCCAGAGCCCGCATCTGAGGAATCCCACCTAAGACAAGATGAGACAAGTCGGAAGGAACAAAGATGGAACTATGATGAGGAAAGAGACACAGTTGCCCAGGTCTCTCAGATAATTTAATGAAGAGTAGTCGCTATTCAGCACTGATATATGCTGTAATACATCCTCAAGATCTGTATGGTTAACTATTGGAAAATCAAAAAGGTCTTGTTTGATATGCAAGTTCAAATCAACGTATCTGTTGCATTTGTAAATACCTGCATTGAACTAAAGATACATATTCGGTTCTGTGGAGGTCCCCGGGTGACCCGTATTGATGTAAACACCCCAGTATTCTGGTGGGCTATGTCTTGCTAACATGGATTTGAAGGTGTGCTACTTTCCCGGGGGATTCTCATTGTTAGCAAAGGTCCCTATCACAACAGGCACTCCTCAAAGACCCCTTTATTCTTGTTGAATTAGGGCCATACTTGATCTTCTGAATTATTGGAAAAGGTCTAAATATTTAGCATATTTCGCCTATTGGCAAATGTTGCCAATAATATTCTCTCATTATCCACCTGGCTGTTGGTACCTTAAAGGAAAATTTCATCCCCTTTATTTATATAAGTCAGTACTGAGAATAATTCAGAGTATGTTGAAATTGCTTAAGAAAAGTAGGCGACAAGCTCAAATTCCAAAATTTTTAAATATTTTATAATAAAGACTCCAGGAAGACAATTTTTTCCACAGGAGATTTCTAATTCTTTTTAAAAAAATGTTTAATGTTTATTTATTTTTGAAAGAGTGAGACAGACAGAGCGTGAGCAGGGGAGGGGCAGAGAGAGAGGGAGACACAGAATCCGAAGCAGGCTCCAGGCTCTGAGCTGTCGGCACGGAGCCCGATGTGGGGCTCAACCTCGTGAACCACAAGATCATGACCTGAGCCGAAGTCAGACACTTACCAACTGAGCCACCCAGGCACCCCTCTAAAGTGTTTTTTAATGGTATGTGTTCTGAGCTCTCACAAAGACACTTATCTAGTGGCTAGTGGGAGAATTTTGTAAACATTCAAAGACTTGTTTTTCCTTAATGAAAACATTTAGCTAGAACATATATAGAAATAAGTTCTGCACTTAGCAAAAATTACACAGACCTGGCGAACTTGTTTCAAACCTGAGCTAGTACCTGACAAGAATAATTTGAATAATGTAACTGAAAATTCTTTACACAAGTCTGCACAAGAGTGTATTTGAAGAGCTATTTTCCTACATTATACTGAAAGGCTTTGTTTAGTTTTTTAATTTTATTTAAATCCAAGGTAGTTAACATATAGTGTAATAATGATTTCAAGAGCAGAATTTAGTGGTTCACCATTTACATACAACACCCAGTGCTCATCCCCACAAGTGCCCGCCTTAACGCCCATCACCCATTTAGCCCACCCCCCACCCAACACCCAGCCAGCAACCCTCAGTTTGTTCTCTATAGTCTCTTATGGCTTGCCTCCCTCCCTCTTTTATCTTATTTTTCCTTCCCTTCCCCTATGAATAGTTTTGAGAAATTACTCAGGAAATGTCAAAGTCATGTTGTAGATTTCGCGGCAGAAGGAATAAATGTACAAGGGCTCGGGGACGTGGTGGCTCACTAGGGCTGGTATCTCCGTGACTGCTTCCTGCTGCTTCCTGAAACATGAACTACTTTGAGGCCATCTGATTTATGATCTCTTGTCTTCACCCGGTAGCTTGTGGTTTTTTACATTTTTTTGGAAAAAGAAGTTTGTATCTCTGAGAGCCATATTTGTCTTTTTCTCTTTCTCTGTCTTTTTGAGGGAGGTAGGCAAGAGAAGCAAAAGTCGCTACCCCGAATTTTATGAAAAGAAAACCAAAAAAGATACAAAAAAAAATAGTAATCCTTAGCGCAAAATTCTTTGGACAAATTTACATTTTGGAGGTACCTTCTGAGCTCTTGCACTCTTTTCTTTTAGAGTCTCTAGATGTGTCCTGCTTCATGGAGAAGTTTATGGTTAGTGAGAAGAGACACTCTTAAATCTTCTTCCAGAGCACAAATAAGGCACAGGATTGGTTGTGTTTAAAAATATGTATATATTTTTTCTGGATGAACTTGCCGATCAGCTGTAAAATGACCCTATTGTGGAACGTTTATAGAGACACGATTTTTTTAACGGACTAAATACTGAAAGCAAACATTTTGTTTTCCCCTTTGCACTTCCGACTTTATTTGGTTGAAGGACCTCAGCAGTACATTTGACGCAATTCTTTCTAGACATACAGACTCGTTTGAAGCAACTTTAGAAATCCCAGATGCAACAGAAGGCTTCAAATCTCCAAGTCTTTGAGCTTTCCCAGAAGGTCACCATAGTTCCGTCTCCTTTTAAGGTCAGGGATCGCTCCTATCTGTACAAGGCCATCATCTGCTATACTGTGAGGCCAAGAGAGAATCATGTGAGTTGCCTGACAGTCCCTTCAGACAGTCAGCAAACACCCAACTAGCAAGGGACACTGAAGACATGAACGGAAGAAGCCGTATTCTAACACCCGACTTTGTGTTTTGAAGGAAGGAAGGTGCAAAGGAAAACAATGAACGTTTATTGAGTATACTCTACCAGGCATTCTGATTGTTTCTAAATATTTCCATTTCCTGGTGCTACTAACTGTGAAGGTATTTTGTCCATATTAGAAATAAAAAAAAAATTTGCAACCAAAGGAACATTTTCTACTTTTTGGTATCAGTTCAAAACGGAATATATGATAGTTTGAAACTGGCATTTTTGCGTTGCTATGGCAAAGTGGATGACAAAACTTTGCTTCTGGTGGATCGTACTCGGACTTGTTTCAGGAAAAACTGTGAGGCAGATACATATGTATCTTCATATATTTAGATTTTCCCACTTTCTCCTTATTGTTTCCTTTCTCACCCCCTGAAAGATATAAGGGGGGGATACTGATTTATAGATATATCGATATATCAATATAGATATATAGCGATATATAGATACATATCTATATATGTGTATATAGGTGTGTGTGTGTGTGTGTGTGTGTATAGACAGAGAGAGAGAGAGACAGAGAGAGACTTTAAGGAGATTATTGTGGAGCAGAATTGCCTTTGTAATTAACCAAAATAACATCTCGAGGCCAAGCATACAACCAGATCCTGGCAGGGTAGAGCAGACACAAAGAAAAAGAAAAAGGTTGTACAAATTTCACCCTATGTTGCTCCAAAGACTTCCTTAGTCCTTCCCTTGGTCTATCATGAAAGTCAGTGCGAGCACCCTTCAACCCGAAGCCTCACGTTGTGCAAGACTTCTCTTATTCCCCCCAGTAGCAGCTTCCATTTGTCTATTTCCAACAGACGCCCAAACCTGATCACTTTTCCCCGTCCCCACCCCCTCACCTTGTCCAACCCTCTATTTCTGCCCTGTGGGTCCAACAGGGCCTAACTGACCTCCTAAGCCTGTGTTTCTCCTTCTTAGGATCTGTTTTCTATGTCATCGGAATGACCGTTTTAAAACTGATTATCGATTACCTTGCACTCCTGGTTAAAGCCTCCAGATGACATTCCCTAATAGCCTTGGATTACAATCTTTTCTCCTTTTCCTCAATGTCCCTCCATGACCCGGATCCTGGTTACCTGCCCTCTGTTCTACCTCTGTCACTCCACCCGAACCCCTCGTGTCCAATTTCCCCATTTTTCTTGAATGTGCCAAGTATATTTTTCCCGATTTTCTTTACATGTAGTTCACTCTGGGAGTGATTTTCACACATGTGCTTACTTTACTAGATTGATATTCAAATATTGCCTATTTAGAAAAGGGAGTCTATCTTACAAACTAAAATGGTCCCTTGCCCTCAGCCTTTCTAAACCTGCTTTATAAGACCTGTATTTAATTTTTCTTCTTAGCACTAATATTTATCAGAAATTACAATACACGTTAATCCATTTATTTTTGTTCTTTGTCTATTTTCTCAACTAAACATACATACATTCAAGGCACGGACTTTGTGTTAGTTACGAGGTACATGATACAAGGTACACATTCAATAGATCATTTGAATGGATAAAATGCTTTTATGGAATGTACATAAGCAAATGAATTCTTATTTATGAAACATTTTTTTAAACTCTAAAGAAATAACTAATCAGCTTAAGTAAATTCCATCTAACAAGTATTCTTCATAAATCAGATTGCTTTTATTAGCAATAGATGTCTACCTTCTAACTTCAACCAATATGAACCAGGTGGAGGGCATTTCCGGTTTGTCCCCTTTACATTAAGTGGTACCCTTATGACTAGAAGGCCAGCTGACACTTTTTACTGTTTGGAGGCTTCACGCACCAGAAAATGTGGCCCACTCAGTGTTTTATTTCTTTACGCTTCTTAGTCATTTTCAGCCTGGTGAGTCCTCATGTTAATAGCACACGAATGAAAACAATATTTCTTAGACTTTTAGAAATGGCCAGGGCTTTGACATCATCCAATCAAACTCCGTCAGCATAGAGTTACTGGTATTACCCCCACCCTTATTGGGAGGACAGACCGGATTTAGAAAAAAAGCGAATGCGTTGTTTATGGTCCCCCAAATCATTAGTAGTAAAGATGGGACTAGAATCAGTTTTCCTGGTTCCTACTCTAGTGCCCTTCATCTCCTTCCCACGTTCCCAGACACGTGTCACACACTTTATCGATGATACGGATAAAACTGAGTACATAGCAGCCTTAGCTTAGTCAGTTCTACATTTTGTAAGATATTCCCAGAGCAGTTAAAATATTATCATAGAAAAATCTGAGTCGATATTTTTTGAGTTCTTACTCTATGCTAGACAAAGAAATTAGCACTTTATACACTCTAACTAAAAACTGGAACCATTTAAACGATGCCCCTAGTGCGCGCGCGCGCGCGCGCACACACACACACACACACACACACACACACACACAGAGCTTACTGTCTGCAGTAGCACAACTTTACCATTTCAGCATACTCTTCCCCAGACCAATAACTTGATTGTTCCTTACAGGATCTTCCAGAACAATCCATCCACTTTTCGATAAGAAGCTTCAATGGACAGTTTATGTCTCAGAACCCTGAACTGGCTGTTTCCACCCATCCTAAATGGTGTTATTGTGATCCACACCCAAAGTTGACTAAGCTCCTGCCTTCAACCAGACTTCAAGTTCTCCATATATGATGAGATACTACCCCACCTCCCTGGAGGTGCTGTTCTCTCTTTCCACATGATCAATAAACTTAGTTTTGGCTCATCAGTTGATCATATTAGTGATGTTTGGGAAGCTGCTATTGGACGTACATCATTACATTCTCATAAAATCCAAGGCAGGTATAATTATCTATCTAAATAGATGAGGAAACAGAGGCATGAAAAGGTAAGGAATTTGTCCAAGCACATGGTACCAGTGACACAGCTAAAACGTAAATCAGGTCGTCTCCAGAAAGCATGCTCCTGAGGACCGTTGGGTTCCCCATCACTCTGTAACAACCCAGCTAATCTGGATGGAGTTAATTCTGTTCAGCTGAAACCAGCCGCTACCTCATTAAAACATGAGAGTAAATTTTAGCATTTCAGTATTTTTATTCCAAGTTTCAGAAAGACGTTACGTCAGAATCCTGACAGTTAACTGATCAGTGTGCCCGAATGTTCGTGCCATGCACATGTTTTCCTTTGGCTGGGAGATCTGAAGCGAAAGACTCTGCCCTTCCTCAGGGATTCCTTGACCGACTCTGCTCCTGCTGGCTCATCATTTGCATTTCTGTCTGCCCCCCATCTTTATCATCAACCCCATCGTCTCATTTTCTCTTGACAGTGTGTATCACCAACATGGGAGGAGAAGAGTAGTACAGCCAGCAGTACTAGTCATCTTGATCAGTTGCTAGTATCCTGGAGAATCTCAGCCTTTGCCTCTTTGTGGCCCATGTAGAAGGGCACTCAGAGTTATGGAGGATTTGGACTGCATACAAGTAGCCTGTCGCCCGCTCTGTCTGTGAGCAAACACACGCACAGGGCAACCTCGCAAGGCTCAGCTGCTATTTACTTTGGGAGCAAATTCCAAGCTATGCAGAAACATGGTGAGTCTGAAGACCGGACATGGTAGCATAATGAACATGTTGTTAAGGGGACCTCTTTGTTACTGAGAAAAGAAGTCTGAATCCGGTTCTCATGTGTGTAAATATTGACGATATGTGTCGTCCCACTTTTCTTTTGGTGTCCTATTAAAAAGATAATTGCCAAGTTCCTATGTCAAGGAACTTAGTGGCTATGTTTGCTTCTAGAATTTTTATGTTTTCAGGTCTTACATTCAAGTCTAACTCATTCGGAGTTAATTTTTGCATATGCTGTAAGGTAGTGGCACAGTTTCATTATTTTGCATCTGTTGTCCAGTTTTCTCAGCACCATTTATTGAAGGACTATCCTTTCTTCATTATGTGTTCTTGGCTCCTTTGTCATAAAATAATTGACCATATAAGTGTGGATTTATTTCTGGGCTCTCTATTCTGTTCTATTGACCTAGGTGTATGTTTTTATGCTGATGCCACACTGTTTTAATTACTATAGCATTACAGTATAGTTTGAAATCAGAGAGTGTCGTGTCTCCAGTTTTGTTCCTATTTCCCAACATTACTTTGGATATTTGGGGTTTTGTTGTGATTCCACAAAAAATTTATGATTATTTGCTCTGTTTCTTTGAAAAATGTTATCGGAATTTTGATAAGGATTGCAATGAATCTATAGATGGCTTTTGGTAGTATGGTCCAATATTGATTCTTCCAATCCATGAGCACAGAACACGCTTCCATTTATTTGTGTCTTCAATTTCTTTCATTAATGTCTTGTGGTTTTCGACATACAGGTTTTTCACCTCCTTGGTTAAATTTATTCCTATGCATTTTATTCTTTCTGATGTAATTGTAAATGAGATTGTTGTCTTTATATCTCTCTCTCTGATGGTTTGTTTTCAGTGCACAGAAACACAACAGATCGTTATATATTGATTTTTTTATCCTGAAACTTTACTGAACCCGTTTATTACTTCTAACAGCTTTTTGGTGAAGCCTTTAGGGTTTTCTGTATGTAATATTATCACATCTGCAAACAGTGACAGTTTTATTTCTTCCGTTCCAATCTGGATGCCTTTTCTTCCTTTCTTTCTTTCTTTCTTTCTTTCTTTCTTTCTTTCTTTCTTTCTTTCTTTCTCACTCTCTTTCTCTTGTTATTTTTCTTTCTTCCTTCCTTTCTTTCTTTCTTTTATTTATTTTTGTTTGTTTGTTTGTTGCCTACTTGCTAGGACTTTCAATACTATGTTGAAGAAAAATGGCGAGAGTGGGGACCCTCGTCTTGTCTTTTCCTAATGTTAAAAGGAAGGCCTTTCAACACTTCACCACTCAGTATGATGTTAGCCAGGGGCTTGTCATATATGACCTTTATTATATCGAGAGATGTTCCCTCTATACCCACGTAGCATTCTTAGCGTCAATTCCAAATTTCCAAAACTGAGTGCCGAAGCGTTCTATAATCTTTTCAACTGCCCCTATATCAATAAAAATAAACTTACTTATTTATCCTTTAAAAATTAACCAAGCACCCTTGTTCTCTGTTATAAATGAGAAATGACTGTTGATTCTGTATGACTCATTATGAATATATTGGTAAAATTTTAGGCTTATTCATTTATTTTGAGAGAGAGAGAGAGAGAGCGTGCACACGAGTGGGGGAGGGGCAAAGAGAGAAGGAGAGAGAGAATCCCAAGCAGGCTCCATGTTGCCAGCATAGAGCCCGACATTGGGTTTGCTCTCACCACCATGAGTTCATGACCTGCGCTGAAATAAAGAGGTGGATGCTTAACCAACTGAGCCACCCAGGTGCCCCAAATATTTTTAAATGAAAAGTAACTACTGGTCACATCCCCCAGAGAAATTGTCCCCTAAGACTATAAAGAATCATGTAAAAGGATATTCCTTAGTGCACCATTAGCTATATAAAAAAAAGAAAACACTAGATAACCAGGCAAATGGAAAAGTTAAGCAGAACTGATACACAACCTGCACGGAATAAAACAGAGTACCGAAAGTAGAAAAAGCAACACACGTAAAGTGTCGAAAGTATAGTGTTATTTCAAAAAAGAAATAAGAAAACACAATCTACAGCATGATGTTATTTATGCAAAACTTTAGGCATAGATTTACAACCACGACCACACATTTTTCAAAGATAAATATCAGATATATTTGACTGTGCACTAGAGGAAAAGGTAAAAGAGAAAAGAGGAATCCACAGATGAAAGGGGCTAAAATATGAAAACAAAGATGAATAAGGTCAAATGGAGCTTGCCGGCCTTAATGATAATGATGTTCCAGAAACAAAGACACATAATGAAATCTGTGCTCCTGAGATGCTGAGATATTAAAATAAAACAAAGTAAAAGCAAAGTGAAAAAGGAACAAAAATGAAATAAAAACCAAGCCAGACAGAAAGAAACCAAACTCTGTTTGCATCTTGGGACAAACATTTGTGTGGGCTGGTGGGCTGGGAGCATCGCTTTCAAATAATCACCTGTAATTATTAGAAGCCGCAATGTAAGTTGACTGCACTTGCTTTCATGCTCCTTCAGTGCAGTCTTTCTGGAAACTGTCAGCTCTCCCTACAGAATATATTCAGAATCTGATCACTTGTCATTATCTTCTCCACTGCTTCCATCGCCTGCCATCTGGTCTTTTGCTCACAACTGTTTCCACTCTTGCCCCCTTGTAGTTTCTTCTCCAAAAAAAATAGATGGAAACAACCATGCCCCGATCATGTCACTTTTCTGCTCGAAACCCTCCAACGCTTCACATCTCCCCCAGAATAAAGTCTCCATCCTTGAGCTTAGCCTTCAAGGCCCTCCATTACCCCACTCCTTGCTTTCGACTTCGTCTTCTACCACGTTGCCCCCTTGCTTACCATATCCCATCTACAGTGACCTGAAACACACAGAGCATGCATGCTCCTGCCTCAGTGCCTTGGCCCTGGCTATGCCCTCTGCTGCAACAGTCTTCCATTACTTTACTCACTCCCTCGCTTATCGGTGATCTACTCTCAAATGCTACCTTATCAGAGAAGACTTTTCCGTCTACCTAAACCAAAATAACACCCTTCCTCATCATTGGCTCATTCCTTGCTTTGCTCTTTTTATTTCTTTTTAGCACTTGGCAACACCTGACATATTCTGCTTTCATCATTTCCCTCATTGGAGCTGCGAAAGAGGTTACTGTTCTGTCTACAGAACCTAGAACAATCTTGGGTTCGTGTTTGTGCACATAACGACAGAAGGAGTTCATCACTGTGATATTTTGACCTGACTAAAATGCAATGGAAAATAATTGAACAAGATAAGGCAATAATAATAACACAGCATTTGATAATATTTTGGAATTTAATACACAACCTCATTTGAGGTATGAGAGTTATGCCTCCTTTTATAAAAAAAAAAAAGTATTAAAGCAAACTGAGGCTCAGCAAACATCAGCCTTTGCCTAGCATTCCTCCGCTAGAAAAAGATAATTTTATTTTTAGGACTAAAGTTGGTGGGCTTTTCATTTTTAACCCTCTTCATTGAATGGCTATTCCTCAATGTATTTTCAAAGATTTCTCATCTGCCCCTGCGGTTCCTCATGTACGCCCAAATTAAGATTCTCTGAAAGTTTCATCTGTGTGAAAATGTGTGAAATGCCAGGCATGTGGTCTCACTCCTAAATAAAGATTCCACTTGAATAAATGTAACAACCAGTCATTATTTGCACCTTCACGATAGTTTTGAACTTGACAGGTCGGGGGGGGGGGGGGGAGTAGGTTGATCAGAGGGAAAAAAAGCTAGTAAGCTCAGCAGTATTTGAATCAAGCAGCTGCAAATTAATCATAAAATGCGGAGCTCGTTGCAAAGCTACAGCCTCACGCAGAAGACATAGCAAGACAGCTTTGCCAAGGGGCATGAATCAAGAACGTTCTTTAGGAGCTGGTTCCATAGGGGGATCATCCCTTCATAAAAATTATTTTAGTAAACAAACACATGGTGAAATAATTATGCTCCCTCACTACATAAAATACACTAGTCTCAAGCTTGTTCTGCAAGGAACAAGGAATTCTTTTACTGTAGTATTTCATGCCGTTTATGCAGCCACAAATAGATTGCACCGTTCTCCCTTTGGAACATAAGGGGAATCGGTAGGAAGAACACTCTGGTATGGGCTCTTAAATGCAAGCATTGCTAAGCCATCAGGACTAATTTTCTGCAGCTTCTGTCAGAATGCCAGGTACGTAGTAATGAGGTTCCGTGATATACAGCAGATACGGGATTCAAGCTAACTTTTCCTGCAGATTTTACGGAAGGTTTAGGGCGGTGCATAAAAGCATACAGCTTTATAGTGAGAAGATCCCTAACATCTCCCAAAAATGAAAACAGGATAGACATCCGATTCTATCTATGGAAGTGTCCAACTAGCTTTCTTCTTTGTTAGTGATCTTGCTTGGCAATTTAGGTAAATCTCCAGATTCGGTGTTTACCGAACTGAATTTTTACTTTCACCTCTGTGATTCCAGAGTGTGTATCTTTTGAAATCATACTCCCAGCATTAACTAAAGAGTTAGTTAGTCACTGGTTGTTGCCAGAGACTTTAGGTTGACACAGTAAGCAATATCTTGAAATGAACATAAAATTTGCAATGATGTGATGTGTGACTGCCGTAACTCAAGTTCCCAGTTGCACTGCCCTAATACCTAAATTTTGGTCCCGGCTCTCAAGGTTTCTTGTTACACCTGATCTTAATAATCTGCCAGCCTCCTGCCCACCCAACATACCTGAACCCAATGAGTTAAACCCAAGGAGTTACCTGGGCTCCAGAATCACCTCTGTATTCCAGAGTAGTGGAAACTTCCAAAATACCTTCCCCACTCAAAGCCTGAATTTCTGCACCTGTTAGACCCGAGGATCTTACAGGATTGCCCTCACCTCCTCCCTCTGAATCACCACGACTAGCCTTTGCTCAGTGTTATTCGGGAGATTGTCTGTGTCCTTAACCTTTTTTAAGCTTTACGTTAATTCCGTGCCTTCTCATCTCTTCTGTTTCTCCAGGAGTCACTCTCATGAAATTGCCTCCCACCACCCAATAAGGCCCGGAAGTCGGCTAGGGCAACCCCTGGACTCTATAGGCAGGGCTATGAACCCTAGATTGAGTTGCCAACTGAAAATCCTGGCTCCCAACTTACCTGCCTCCAAACTCCTCCATGCCTCAGTCTCCTCACCTCTAAAACGATAGATGTTTCAACTTATCGTGTTTCCAAGAACTAAATGGGACAACAGTCACAAAGAACATAGGAGAATACTTACCAGAGAGTAAGTATTGATACTTGATAAAAGAAACACGCTTTTAATCTGACCCAAATACTCTTAATTTAGAAAGTCATGCCTTCGGACAGTTATTAATCTTTCATACTTCATTCCTTCTAAAGTAAAATATCTATTGCATAATTTATTGAACTGATATCAAAGGGAAGGAAGAAGTCTAAATCCCATGAGTCCCACGAATGATTTCATATATCCTATACTTTATTTTTGCTTGTATTTTTTGTTTCTATACTACGAAAAAAAATGTTTTCACCAATTTACCCCTGCTACCAGAACTGGAGACACGTGGGTATTCTGGATACAGTTCAAACTTTGTTTACGTGCACACCGTGAAACTTTGCCTGTAATATCATTTCAAGGGTATACTCCTTGTTCTTTCTACTAGGTTACAAACTCATCGAAAATAAATGCGAAGTTCTTCAACTTCTCTAACATTTGTCACCGATGAGTTGGGGATCAATTATTCTTATGAGCTTTTCAAATTGGACTGTTGGAAAAGTTCAGTGAAGTGGAACTGATTACTGCCAACATTACATTTAATGAGACTATATAGCTGCATATTCAAAACCTGTAAATGACTTCTTCCTGAGAATTCAGACTTGCGTAGCCTTGTCCGAAGTTCCTCCTTCTTGGGTGAGCTATTCTGAAGCTTTATATACCTCTGATCTGTAACAAGTAATTCCGTCTGAAGAAAGAATACATTGTTCAGAGAAGAGAGAGCCACTTTAACAGCAAGCAAGTCCAAATGCAAGTTGAGTATTTTTAGTTGATGATGGAGATACCATCCAGGCTCAAACACTGCAGCAACCATTTGGGGCCATACGAAAGACGTGTAAATGGAGGAAATTTGTCAGAAGAGACTATTGCCAACAATCAGTATTTATGAAGCATCTACAATTGGCCTTATTTAGACACTCAACTGGAATAACAAAAAATATTGACAGATCTCTGTCTTCATGGAGATTTCAGTAGGGAGAGGGAGACAAACATAATTGAGCGTGGCAATCATTTATTATTTTTTAAATGGAGCGAGGTAATATTTATCAAGTGCTCACTACGTACGAAGCCTTGACTTGGTATTTTGGATACAAAGGCAAATTAAGATGCAGTCCCTTTTGTCAAGGACTTAGCCATTTAACAGAGGAGATAAACAGAAACAGGGAGACAACTGCCATTCTATGAGTACGGGTCTAATTGTTTCTCAAATGCTCATTATGTACCAGAGACCCTGCTAAGTCTTTACAGAAGGGTTCTCATCAATCGTGTGCTCTTGCTACTTTGCTGTGTGTACCTACAATTAGACTCGGAGCCCCCAGAGTGAACAGCTACTGAGGACATAGCTCACCAGACTCAAAGGCTAACAAAGGAGACACAGAAGCGTTCTAGCTTTTAATAATGTGAATGTTGGCCTTATGTCCACACCATATCAAGATTCTGCATTTCTCTAAAAAGCACATTCATAAAGTTGAGTCAACGAACTACCCTTTCTTACTCATTCTCATTCTCCTCTTTCCCCCCACCCCCCAACTTCAAAGAGGAGATACCTTGATGAAGAGTCTCTCCTGGCCCAAAAAGGCAGACATAAAACCCAGGTATTACCATAAACCACTTTTGGACCAAGTCATGTCAAATATTATAATTAAGTTAATTTTGGGAATCACCCTGTACCTAAATCTTCTCAGAAAAATAAAGTTAAGGGGCAACTGGGTGGCTCGGTTGGTTATCTCCCAACACTTGATTTAGGCCCAGGTCATGATCTCATGGTTCATGGGATCGAGCCCCCCATCGGGCTCTACGCTGACGGCACAGAGCCTGCTGGGGATTCTCTCTCGGCCTCTCTCTCTCTCTCAAAAGAAATAAATAAACTTAAAAAAAAGAAATTTAAAGATAAAAGAACATTGAGAATGTCTATTTTACTCTTGTGGGTGTGCAGAGCTGGAAAGAGCCTCACCTCTGCTTTTACAACAACAGAAGAGCTAGACACAGTGAGCTTATGAATTTTCCTGTAACTATGAGAGCTGAGGTCACAGGGCAATCAAAAACTCCAGAGTGAAAAGTGTCTGCAGGAGGAGGGGGTGAAGTGCAACCATTGTCTTACTTGGGGTTGATGAAACCATTCACTGCTAGGAAAAGCTTAGCCAGAGTGGCTGGAAAATTATTAAGAGACAAGGCGTGCAAAGACCAGAGAAATCCTCGTGGCTATAGTGATTAGGGAGTATGCACCCTCCTGTAGGCTCTTTCTTCGTGAATCCCACAAGGTACTTACAGAAAAGATTAAAGTCTTAAGAAATATCCCCTTTGGGGGGTGGGGGAGGGAGGTTGTCTGTGTGGCTCGGTTGGTTAAGCATCCGACTTATGCCCAGGTCATGATCTCGCAGTTTGTGAGTTCGAGCCCCGTGTCGGGCTCTGTGCTGACAGCTCAGAGCCTAGACCCTGCTTCACATAATGTGTCTCTCTGCCTCTGTGCCCTTCCCGGGCTCGTGCGCTGTCCGTCTGTCTGTCTGTCTGTCTCTCTCAAGAATGAATAAACTTGAACAAAAATTTAAAAGTTAGATGAATTTCAAAGTTCAGTATCCTTACATAAAGTTTTCATGAAATACAATCACATTCATTTACATATTGTATGTGGCTGTTTTGGTGCTACAACAAGAGAGCTGGTTATGATGGAGACCACACAGACCGGAAAGCCTAAAACATTTACTATTTGGCTACTCACATAAAAGGCTTTCCAACCTCTGCTCAACCAGGAAAGGTGCACACCTACAAGATCACATGGGTAATTTCCTCAGAGACATATAAATGATAAGAAATCAAATGGACATGTTAAAAGAGAGAAACAGTAACAGAGATAAAGGATGCCTTTGATGAACTCATCAATCGTAGCTGAGGAAACATCAGTGAACTGCAAGACAGTTACTATAAATTACTCAAACTGAAATAAAAAGAATAAAATAAGCAAAAAAATCCAAACAGAGCACCCAAGAGCTGTGTTAGGCAGTCTAATGTCTGCAAATTCAGATCCCAGGACTAGAAGAAAGAAGAGTGTAAAACAAATATATGAAGAAATGAAGAAGCAATGGCTGAATGTTTAAATACTATACGGGGGCGCCTGGGTGGTTCAGTCAGTTGGGCATCCGACTTCGGCTCAGGTCATGATCTCCCAGCTCGTGAGTTCGAGCCCCGCGTCGGGCTCTGTGCTGACAGCTCAGAGCCTGGAACCTGGTTCAGATTCTGTGTCTCCCTCTCTCTGCCCCTTCCCCGCTCCTGCTCTGTCTTTCTCTGTCTCTCAAAAATGAACAAATGTTAAATACTATGGACACCAAACCCGAGGTCCAAGATATGACACTCAGAGAAATCCAAGCAGAATAAATACAACATGCACGTGCATGCACACACACACACACACACACACACACACGCAAACTGCTAAAATCAAAAGATTAAAAAAATCTTGAAGGCAGCCAGAGATAAAAGCTACATTAGGGGGAAAAAATGAAGTATAATAGATGTCTCATCAGAAACCACGTAAGCTAGAAAACAACGGAATAATATCACTTTTTCTTTTTTCCAGAAAGAAAAAAAATGTCAGTCTTGAATTTGCATCCAGTGAAACTGTTTCATAACTAATGTAGAAATAAATATTTTTCCCAAACAAAACTGAGGACATTGATGGACAGAAGACCTACTTTACAAAAAAATACATTACGTAATATTATTCGGACCAAAGGAGTGTGGTATCAGAAAAAATTAATCTACACAAAAATTGAAGTGCAATAAATGAGGGGAAATAACACATTTTTGTTACTTAATATTTAATACGTAACTCACTGTCAAGCAAAATTAATAGCAATGTGCTGTATGCTTACAGCATATGAAAAACCGAAATATGTGTCAAGAATATCCCAGACGATAAAAGAAAGTAACTGGGAATATATTTCTGTTAAGGCCTTTACACATCAAGTCTACATTATAATTTGAAGATATTCTCCAATTAATTAAAGATGGATATTGTAAATCCTAGGGAATATCACTGAAAAAATCAATAAGAAGTATATGTCAACACAAAAGATAAAATTGAATTGCAAAAAAATGTGCAGCTAATCAAAGACAAGGTAGGAAAAGAGAGACAGAGAAAACAGAAGAGACAATCAAATAGAAAATAACTACTGAGATGGTATACTTTAATCCAAACAGATCACTAACTACATTAAATTTTAGTGGCCTACGGACACCTGGGTGGCTTAGTTGGTTAAGCGTCCAACTTCGCCTCAGGTCATGATCTCATGGCTTGTGGGTTCGAGCCCCACATCGATCTCTGCTGACAGCTCAGAGCCTGGAGCCTGTTTTGGATTCTGTGTCTCCCTCTCTCTCTCTCTGCCCCTCCTCCACCCATGCGCTCTCGCTCTCTCTCTCTCTCTCTCTCAAAAATAAATAAAATATTTTTAAAAATTTTAGAAAATTTAGTGGCCTAAAATCCTACTTATTTCAGACACTGTCAGATCAGATTTTAAAATGCAATCAACCATACATCATTTACAATAAATTAAATTAATTAAAAATACATTGATTATAAGTAAATGGTTAGAAAATATACACAACACTAACTAAAAGAAAACCAGAGTGACTATATAAATCTCAGAAGAAAAAAAAACAGATGTAAGGAATAAGGACATAAAAGGGGATGGTAATGATAAAAATGTCAGTGAACTGGAAGATAAAACAATGGAATTTACCCAATCTGAGCAACAGAGAGAAAATCAGTTGGAAATAAAAATGAGCAGAGCCTCTGAGATCCATAAGACTATAATGAAAAATCTAACATTCCTGTCCTCAAGGTTCTAGAAAGAGAGGAGGAGGTGAAACAAAAAAGGTACTAACAAAATAATGCCTGAAAAATTCCCAAATTTGACAAAAGGCTGAGTAAATTGCAGATAGGAAAAACTCAAATTTTTTTTTAAATCTAAAAAAAAAAGCACACCAACTGACATAAGAATCAAACTTTTGAAAAGAAAAACTAAAGTAAAAATTTTGGAAGCAATGAGAGAGAAACGACACTTTAACTATAGAAGAAACGCAACTCTAGTAAGAGCATACGCCTTGTCAGCAACCATGGAGACTGGAAGGAAATGGCACAAAATTTGTCAAGTGAAGAGAAAAAAGAACTGTCAAGTCAAAATTGTAAAGCAGTGAAAGTATCTTTCAGGAATTAAGGGCAAATCAAGATATTCTCAGATGAGCAAAACTAAATTTGTTTCTAAGAAGAACTACCCTAAAAGAATGACTGAAGGAAGGTTTCTAAAAAGGAAAGAAAGTGATAAGAGAAGGGATCTGAGAACATCAGGAAAGGAGAAAGAATGATAGAAAAAAAATTTTTAAATATGGATAAAGTCCATATTCGTCCTCCTAAACTATTTGACAGTTAAAATAATAGGTGTAACACTTAGATGCGATTCTAAATGTAATTGTATGTAGAGCAGTATTAAATATAATTATATTATAAATAAAGTAAATATTTAAGGAACTTTTATTATACGGGAGCATAAGCAGACCCAAAAGTAGGTAAGATTTCTACACTTCACTCAAACAGGTACAGTAGTGACATCAGTAGACTGTGGTAAGTTTTATGTATTTAATATAATACTTACAGAAATCATTTTAAAAGAGATACAAAGGAATATATTCAAAACAAAATAGGCAAATTAAAAGGGAACTCTTAAAACTGATGAATCCCCACAGAGAAGCATGAAAGAGAACAGATAAAAAACACAACAACAACAACAACAAAAACAACACAAAAATGCAAGACTTAAACTCTAATATATCCAAAAATACAAGACTTAAACTCCATTATATCCGTAAATTTAGAAAATGAAAATTTTCTCCATAATTAAAGGCAGAAATTGACAATTCAAAGCAGAAATTGACCAGGTAGATAAAAATATGACCCAACTATATGCTATCTACAAGAAACTCCCTTCAAGTATAATGATACAAGCAGGTTGAAAGTAAAAGAATGGAAAAAGCTGTGTATTGAAAATATTAATCAAATGAAAGCAGGAATAGTTATATTATTATCAGATAGAGGAAACTCAGAGCCAAGAAAACTACCAGAGCCAGAGAGACCCCTACCAAATGGTGGGAGGCAAGTAGGTATAACTAAAAGTGTATCATGACAGATCTCTGTGGTTATGGAAATGTTTTGTATCTTGACTATATCAATGTCAATACCCTGGGTATGGTGTTGTACTATAATTTTACAAGATGTTACCATTGGGGGAAAGTGGGTAAAAGCACATGAAATCTCTAGGCATTATTTCCTACAACTGTATATGAATGTATAATTATCTCATAATAAAAAGTTTCATTTTAAAGTAATGAGCAAAAGATATGAACAGATACTTCACAAAAGAACAAATACGGATGACAAATAAATATATGAAAAATGTTTAAAATAGTTATTATAAAATGTAAATTAAAATACAATGAGATCTTACAAGTATTGGAATGGCAGAGAGAGAGAAGGGAAGGGAAAGGAAGAGGGCTGGAAAACAAGAAAAAATCCTTATGATTAATACTGTTGAGAGCATAGAGTAACTGAAATCTTATACACCGTTGAGGAAATTTGTAATGGTACTGCTACTTTGGAAAACAGTTTGAAGGTTTCATACATTTAAATATATGTCTACTATGTGATTCAGCAATCTCACTCTTAAGTATCTTTCCAAAAAAAAAAAAATGAAAACTTACTCTCATAAAAAATAGTACACAAATGTTATAACAATTTTTTAATAAACTCTCAAAACCGAAAACAACCCAGATAATTTTCAAGGAGCGAATGGGTGAATAAATGTCGGTACATCCACACAATGGGATACTATTATAGATAAAAAGGAATCTAGTATTGATTCATGTAACAACATAGATGAAACGTGAATACTTTTTGGTAAGTGAAAGTAAGAAGAACCAAAATGTTACATATTATATCATTCTACTTAGATGGCTTTCTGGAAAGAACAAAACCGCATGGATGGAAAATAGGTCCCTGTTGCCAGTTGTTGGGTTGACTACAAAAGGGCACCTTGGGGAAGCATAGGAGGAGATGGGACTTATTATTATTATTATTATTATTATTATTATTTTAATATTTATTTATTTTGAGAGAAAGAGAGAAAGTGGGGAAGGGGCAGAGAGAAAAGAATCCCAAGCAGGTTCCGCACTGTCATTGCAGAGCCCAACATGGGGCTCAAACTCACCAACCATGAGACCATGACCTGAGCTGAAATCAAGACTTGGATGCTCAACTGACTGAGCAACTCAGGCGCCCCAGGAACTTTGTTTTAAAAGAAAAATGCTGGCGCTCATACAAATTTATACCAAAAATAGTGAGTTGTACCATACATACATTTTAAAATAGCAACCATAATGCAGGGAAACTGAAGGTACCCTGTAACCAATGAATCTTAAATGTATGAGAAAATGCATAAACCACACTGAAGTGGGCAGGGGGAAGAGGAAGTGACCTAATTAACTTTAGAGAACAGCATTTTGACTGGACGTTGTAAAGGTGAAGACAAAAAAGTTAACAGTGCATCAATATTGTGATCTAGATGGTAAATTTGTTTTCAGAGATGTATGAGTTAGCAATATTCTAGGGTATAACAGAATTGCACATATAAGCAAATATAGCACAGATAATTCGAACCAGGTTTTTCATTGTCAGAAAAAAAAAACAGATTATAAATAAAGGAAGGGGGAAAGCTAGAGCCCTCTAATGCTAGATTGGACTCAGAATTATGGCTATAAAAGTTACACACACACACACACACACACATTCACACACGCATATGCTTTCATGTGTCTGCTGAGTGGGTCTAGAAGCAATGACATCCTATTATTAATGAATGCACTCAACAGCTGGGTCTTGCATTCTAAATACTTTTCAAAAAAGGGCCAGAGGGCACCTGGGTGGCTCAGTTGGTTAAACTACTGACTCTTGATTTTGGCTCAGGTCATGATCTCACAGTTCATGGATTCAAGCCCTACATCAGGCTCCACACTAAAGGCTCGGGATTCTCTCTCTCTCTCTCTCTCTCTCTCTCTCTCCCTCCCTCTCCTCTCTGCCCCGCTCCTGCTCATGCTGTGTCTTTCTCAAAAATAAATAAATAAACTTAAAAAAGGCGGGGGGTGGGGTGCAGAGCTTCTTGATAAGGTAATAGATTCTGACAATCAGGCAGGAAAAGCCCAAGAGAAGTTTGAACTATTGCTGGTGCCAGATTATTAGAGGAAAAGGAAAGAGAAAAAGAAAAACTGGAAAGGAAGGAGAAAATGAGGCATATGAAAAACAAACAAACAAAAAACACAGGACTCAACCTGAAAAAGGGTCCAATAGCCAAATCAGGGATAATTTAAGAAAAATGTAGCAATAAATTATAACAAAAAGAATAAAGGAAACATTCATGAACCCATACTGTGAAAGAAAGAAAGAAAGAAAGAAAGAAAGAAAGAAAGAAAGAAAGAGGGAAGGGAGGGAGGAAGAAACGAAGGAAGGAAGGAAAGATCATCTTCAAGACAGATTTCAATGATTCAGTGTAGAAAGAAGGAAGAAAACAGAAATGCACGTTTAGAACACCATAATTAGTAACTGCTGCACTCAGGCCCCATGCTAAAACTAAGCAGATAAAAGTATAAGGAGAAAAGGGATATTTGCAGTCTCACAATATCCCCCCCCCATATGTATTAATTACAAAGGGAAAACAGGAACTCTAGTGGAAAAGAAGTATAGCAAAGACCACCTTAACCATGTGACCAAATTTAACACCATCAGGAATGAGACATATCAATGTAATGCACCCCCTGGCACAATGTATTAAGAAGAACATATTGCATCCATTGAATAATTCTCAATAAAGCATAACTTTGATCATAACACTCACAAATCGAGGGACATTCACCAAAATAAAGGACGTGTTTCCTGAAAATCTTTTAGGTAAGAGAGAGTGAGAAATTTTCAGTTTGGAGGAGACTAAGAAGTCCTAATGACTAACTGCAATGTGGGTTTTACATTTAACCTTAGAAGAGAAAAAAATGTTAGTGGAAAAGCTGGTGAAATCAGCATCATTTTCACAGAATGTGAAAGTCAAATGCATGATGTAAACGTGCAAAAAAAAGTGCAAACTTGGTGAATTTTCTCAAGAGTGGAGATCCTGATTCAATTGGAGCCACGGAGTCTTAGCTCTTTACTAGATCGGTGTTCGTACCTAAATTGAATTGATAGCTCAATGTTGGCCTATGAACCAATTTGAAACCAAGGCTTCGTAATCTGCCGAGTCTTATGACCAGGTCCCTCATCGTACATTCTGATGCTGGTCAGATGGACGGTAGTCAATAATTGCACTAACAACAAGTGTGTAATGAACTTTGTTTTCATAGCCCAACTGGCTTCAAATCCCAATTTTTCCCATGGCAAAATAGCGTGACCATACTATTTTGACCCTACATAGTCTTCCTTCTCACACCTGTCGGCATACTGTCATGAAATCGCATGTTCAAAGTCGAGGGTGGGTGGTTAACTTTTGCTAATTTTATCAAAGTCTCACTAAGGCAAAGGCACTTGTTAGCATGGACTCACACTAAACCAATGACACAATCTCAGGTAGTTAAAATAAATTCCTTTATGTAAATACAAGCTGAGATTCATCAGTGAATAGAAGTATGTGGCTCGTGGAAAGGAAAGAAGATTTGGATAAGACAAATGTTTAAACTGGCCTAGATTTTTCATATTCAAAAAAGTTGGGGCACCTGGGTGATTCAGTC
Organism: Lynx rufus; assembly: GCF_022079265.1. NCBI lineage: Eukaryota > Metazoa > Chordata > Mammalia > Carnivora > Felidae > Lynx > Lynx rufus. Next base: position 3,487,830 of record NW_025814867.1, on the reverse strand, counting down.
GGTTAAGCCTCGGACTCTTGATTTCAGCTCAGGTCATGATCTCACAGTTCGTGAGTTCAAGAACTGCATCGCGCTGACAGTGTGGGGTCTGCTTGGGATTCTCTCTCTCTCTCAAAATAAATAAATAAACTTTAAAGACTAATAAAATAAAAATAATATGTATGACATTTTTAAGAAAAGCACACAAAAGAACTGTAGAACAGAATGGATTATCTATATTGTCAATATATCAGAAGACACCCCCATCTGTATCCTCTCTAAATCATTTCCCATCCCTTCTCCCCAGTGTTATAGGATATTTTTATTTCTAACACTATAATTTATTCTTGTCTGCCTATGTAAATTGTAATAAAGGAGATACACACACACACACACACACACACACACACTGCATATATAAAACGTATTTGCTTGTGGCTGACTCATTGCACCTACATATATCTGTAGTTCATTCAGTTTCATTTTTCTCTACTATTCCAATGCATAGATATACCACAATTGACTTATCCATTACACCCTTGGTGGATATTTGGGTAGTGTTCAGTTTTCATCTACTAATATTGTATGGGTCTGCTCAATTTTGTACTTATCTCTTAGTATACAGGGAAGCCTACAATCTTGTCATTCATCACAATTGTTTATTTAATTAATTAAAGGATTAACTTATCAGGATTCTCAAAGGCCTATGAAAAATTTAAACATACACTTTGAATGAAATATATATATGAAAACGTTTGCCACTTTTGTTATCATCCTCCACACACGCAGAGTAACATAGTAGATGTTATCAATTTCCGGTGTGTCGGCAATATGAATTGAGAAAAATAAGTTCGTAACATCTCTTAGCTTCCCATCTGTCCATAAAGAGCATCCAGAAAACTTTTTGATGTCTTTTTACATGTTTCTCCTTGCAATTAAGCTCACGTTTTACTCCAGTCTAAAATTCTACAAAAATTTTGTTGTGTACTCTTGGCTATAAAACACGCATCAATTATTATCACCAAACAAGCCGAATTAAAAAAGACTTGTATCCATTTTCACCTCACTTCTTTTCAAACGTGTTGCTCAGGGGGGTCACATTGGATGAGGACAGAAAGAATCTGACAGTTACGAGCCTGCTTCCTTATTAAGAAAACTGTAACCTTAAAGTTCTTTAATACTAACATTATTGACAATTCTAGGGATCCTGTCATTTAATATTACTGTAAATAATAGTAATAACATGAAAAGAAAACCACGTTTACCTGTTAGGAAACCTCAGTTTTTATCCCTCAATTGTATCTAACACCTAATGACTGCATCCTACGGAGTGAATAGCACGCTTCCGTAAGAACTAATTGAGCAAATCACCAGTGAATCACATGAGATCAAATAGTATTGATTCCCAGTTAGCCATGTGACAGAATCAATTGCTTCTGCTGTATCTGGAAAAGCTGGAAGGTGTCACTATTTCCTCATTGACGATATACAACATAGGAATGCCAACAGAAATAACAACTCTGTTCTGGGCTTGCATGAATTGCAGGACATCAAATAATTTATGTGTAGCTCAGTTTCTGGGTTGAGGTTAGCCACACAAATGACAGCTTCTAGTGAGGTAAAGCGGTTCCTTAGTTTAGAATTTCCCAATTTGGACTCCCTCAAATCGTGTTGTATAATATACCCCAAGAAACAAACACCCAAAGGCATATGAACTTGTGAAATTTTGTGCGTAGAGCCACTTGCGATTCTTTGACGTAATAAATAGTATGGGAAGTCCTGAAGTAAAGAAGCCAGGCTTACATCTATGCCTGGGCTGATCCATAAAGACACTGATTTGCACCAGGTTGTGGTAGCTGTAAGGTCTACCTATATAAAATAGTGATATTCTCCTATTTTCTGACTCCACCCTTTCCTTACTTAAAAGAGAGTGGGCTTTTCTGTTCTGTGGTTCAGCTTCTTGGTAACCCCAAAGGTTGGTTTCATCTTTACTGGTCCTGAGCTACCTTGGAAGGGGAAGTAACAGAGGTTGTTTGGAAGGTGGAGGACGGACGAGTACACAACTCTATGAAAAAGCCTAAACTCACAGGGAGAAAAGCGTACTGGCTACATTAGGGACGGCCTACAACAGAAAGGCGGGCTACAGAACACAGGGGTCCCTGCAGCATACCCGGAACAGGGAGCACAGAGCAGAAATAAAGTCTAGATGCTGACCGAGGGGTGGTAAGCTGAAGGGCATCGGTGACCGTGGCAGGCCCAAGTGTGAGAACCTCTAGAAAATTTGCTGGGTTATAGAAGCATAAGAGGTTACTATAAAATCAACAGGAACAGGAATGACACTTTAAAACACAACTCAGATTGGATTTTCTGCCAGTTTTAGTAGATGAGGGCCAAGCTGGATTTAATTCGATGTGGGACGGATAGGACTCAAAGCAAACGTGATTATTAATGACCTTCCCCTGTACTGGTTTCAGGCACTTTTCCCACTTAGTAGATATTTGTTGCTTTTTGCCACGTTTCCTTTCTTATTTTATTGTACTTTATTCTAAGGCTCACCTCATCCTTCCAAATTTATGTCATAGGTGTTTGGTACAAATGCTTGGCTGTGCATGCATTTTTGAAAAATATGCACTGTTGTTTTGAATACGTGTGTGCGTTTTAATTTCACGTATGCATTACTGCACAATAAATCTTGTTCTTATTCATAACTTTTTTTTACTCAAAAATATGCTGTTATGATCCATTTTTATGATGGTGTGTCCCTGTAATTTGTTTTTGACTGCTGCAGAGTATACCGTAGAAGCATCTGTCATCTTTCGTACGTTTATTACTCTAGTCACCTCCAACTCCCTCACTACCACAAATAATGCAGTGTCGAAAAATCCTTCTACATGTCCCCAAAAGGACACATATTCGATCTTGCTTGGGTGGATTTCAGGTAATAAGGCATATGAGAACCTAATGTTACTAAATACCATGTCACTAAGTGATTAACATCAGAAGTCTATTACAAGTTCCTATTTCCCAACATCCTGTCAACATTTGCAATAAGTGAGGTTTTATTAGTTGCCAAACTGATCTTTTTTACTGTTTAGTTACTGTTTCTCTGATTAATATGAGAGGATGTCTTTACATGCTCACTTGTCATTCTGGTGTCCTCCCTTCTAAATAGTCCCAATCATTTTATATACGTGGGCGGGGGGAGGAGGGAGGAATGAGGATGTGCGCTTGGATGTGAGTTACACATTTCTTACAGTGATTTTCAATGCTTCTTTGAATATTATTCAATGTGAATCAATAGTTTCTGTATATTTAGTGTTTGTGTTTTATTTATGAATACATTTTCCATCCTTAGGTCCTAAAGATATTCCTTAACATATTTATTATATTAGTTTTGCAATGTCAGTTCCCCAATTTTTGGCCTAAGAAGGAATAAAACACTGTTTTTCTCAATATAGTGTCTCAGTTTTCCCAATACCTTCTGTTTATAATGTTTACTCACTGGTTTGTGTTCCCAACTCTATAATATGTCGTGTTCCATACGCATTTTTGAGAGGTTCTCTAATCTGTTCCATTAGTCTGTTTTATGTTATCACATCACTGCCATCCCTTGAAAATACTTTGGCTCTAAGAGTGTCTTTAACGTTGCAAAGATGGATTTCACCTTTCATTTTTGATTTTTAAAAACTGTTTAGCTTCTATAGAAATCTTCTTCTACATAAACTTAAGAAAAAGTAATCAAATTCCTCAATAAAACTTTTGAAATCTGGAATCTAAATTGAGTTTGTAGATTCACTTAATGTAAATTAACATTTTTATAATCTTAAGTCATCTGTTCCATGAATGAGGTATTTCTTCACATTTTTCTAAGATTTTCTCCCTGTGAATTCAAAGTGTATATTTAAATTTTTCATAGACCCTTGAGAATCCTGGTAAGTTAATTCTTTAATTAATTAATTAATAGTTTTGTTTTATTTCAAACTACATCACATTTTTAACTAAACTTTTCATTTATTTTTGTTGGTATATAGAAATGCTATTGATTTTTGAAATTTGTTCTTTTTGGACTCTCTTATTGATTATATCATTTGTATGTGGAGTCTGTTGAGGTTTCTATGTAGGTGATCATATTTTCTGCTACAAATGAGGGTTTTATTTCTTCCTTTCTCAACTTATTCTTTCAGTTAATTTATTTATGGGCATTCATTTTGTTTTTTCTTGTCCTATTGCATTGGTTGGTACCTGCAAACCTATATTGAGCAGTAACAATGACAACAAAATTGTCAGCTTTTCATTGTTAAAGCAGATACACCCAAAGATTTATATAAAGTAAGATGTATGTTGAAGGTTTTGATCTATAACTTTCAAATTTAGGAAGTTGTCTTCTATTTGTAGTTTTCCAATCATTTTTATCTTAGCAAATGCTAAACAATATTAAATGTGTCTTCCAAATCTATTGAGATAAATTGTTTTCTTTTTATATAGTAAAGTACACTAATACACTTTTTTCTGTTAAATTGTTCCTTCTGTTCCTGGGAAAGACTGTTCTATATAAAATATTAATTAATATTTTAATTCGGTCATACCCTTTATTTACAATTTCTGGCTTTATGCTAATAAATTATCTTGGCTTATCCCTTATTTACTTTTGGAATCCAGTTTATATTTAGCCTTACAAAATTAGAAGAGAAGATTTCTCTCTTTTTCTTTCTTAAAATAGCTTATATAAGATGGGGATTAACTATATGTGTATATGGAGAGGGATTGATAATATTCTGATTTTTAAAAATTTTTTACTGCATATATATATATATATATAGAGAGAGAGAGAGAGAGAGAAAGAGAGAGAGCAAGAGAGAGAGAGAGAGAACGAGTGGGGGAGAGGGACAAAGAGAGAGAGAGAGGGAATCTTAATAAGGCTCCATGCTCAGTCCAGAGCCCAACACAGGCTTGATCCCACGACCCTGGGATCATGATCTGCAGAAATCAAGACTTCAGTGTTCAAACTCCTGAGCCACCCCGTCGCCCCCTGTTTTTTTAATATTTAATTTTCTATTGAAATTATCTATTTCTTTATCATCAATGTGGAAATTATGCATTTTTCCAGAAACATTTCATCTAGATTTTAAAATATATTAACATATACCTATTGACGGTGATATTTTACTATATTTCAAATATTCTCATTGTACTCTTCATTCTTCTTTTTGTATGCTCAGTCTTTCCAGAGGTGTGCATCTTATCGTTATCTTTAAAGAATGAGCATGTGATATTGACCTGTTACTCCCTTTAACTTAAGAATAATGCCCCAAGGTGCCTAGGTGGCTCAGTAAATTAAGCGCGCCTTCTCTTGATTTTAGCTCGGGTCATAATCTCACAGTTCGTGAGACTGAGCCTTACACTGAGCTCAATGCTAAAGCATGGAGCCTGCCTGGGATCTCTTCTCTCCTTCTTTTTCTGTCCCTCCCCTGATTGTTCTCTCTCTCTCTCTCTCTCTCAAAGTAAATAAATAAATAAGTAAATAAATAAATAAATAAACTTAAAAAAAAGTATGCCTCTTTGTCCTTTAAAAATACCCCTTTAAAAATCGATGTTGTTTCATATTTAAACTACTAACCCAAATTTTGCAGTTACATTTTTCTGTATAACTTTTTTCTTTCGTTTATTCTCAGGCTTTTCTGCACTTTTACTTTAAATATTTAAAGACATATAAAATATATGTGTGTGTGTGTGTGTGTGTGTGTGTGTGTGTCTAATGGACCTGATTTTATTGGATCATTTTACATTTAATTTAAAACCCTTAGGGCGACTGTGTGGCTCAATCAACTAAGGATCCGACCCTTGATTTTGGCTCAGGTCATGATCTCACCATTGGTGAGTTCAAGCCCCCCATTGGACTCCACACTCACAATGTGGACCCTGCTTGAGATTCTCTCTCCTCTCTCTCTCTGACCCTCCCCTTGCTCTCTCTCTCTCTCTCTCTCTCAAAATAAATAAATAAACTTAAAAAAAAATAAGGGGCACCTGGGTGAGTAAGTCAGTTAAGTATCCATCTCTTGGTTTTAGTTCAGGTCATGATCTCACTGTCCTGAGATCAAGCCCGCATCAGGCTCGTGCTGAACATGAAGCCTGCTTAGGATTCTCTCTCTCCCTCTTCCCCACTCACATGCTCTCTCTCTAAAATAAATAAATATTTCAAAAATTAAAAATAAATACAAATTAAAAATAAAATAAATTTAAAAATAAACTATCTTTTGATCAGTGAGTTAATCCCATATATATTTATATTTATTATAACCGATAAATTTGAATATATTTTAGGTACTTCATTTCATTTTGTTTTTACTAACAATAATTTTTCATGGATTTTTTTTTCTCTGCCTTTCTTTTCAAGATTGAAGTCATTCTACTTGTGACCCTCCATAAATTATTTAAGACCTATATTTTTTATTTAACCATATAAATTAAGATAATCAAGCCTTATATTTTCCTCCTCAGAATTAGAAGCTCGGAACAAGTCTTCCAGTATTTCTGGTGTTGTAATCTACTAGAAAGTATTATTAGACCCCTGGGGTAAATGTATGAGGATACTCCCACTTTCAGCTGGAAATCTTTCTTCAGGGACTGGCCACACCAGCCCCTGCCACCTCTCCTGGAGGGCAGAGATACCATACTCTCAGACACATGCTAACCATTCACGCATAACCAATGGGCTACGCACTATTCTAGAATACTCTCACCTCCGTCTCCCTAACCTCTAATCACTGCCATCCTGGTATCATCTGGGATTCTGGTTGCCTCAGGAGCTAGTGCCGGGCTAGTGCTTTTGTTATTTTTTTTGCACTAAGAGGGTTACCAGTGCCACCTGTAGGGAAATGGGGTGGAGGGTAAGGGAAGTGTTCCCCTAAAACATGAAGCATGCCCCCTGCCTCTCCAGGCCTTAATGAAGGTGTTCTTCCCGTCAGAGAAGCAGTTTCCCACATACTTGGCCCTAAACCTTCTACAGACCCAAGTTTATTCAATTTTCTTGTTAGTTTTGCTTATTGAAAGTTGAGTTCAATCAAGGGCATGAGCACATAGTTTGCAAACTTTCAAAAACCGGGAACCTTTTCAAGGCCCATATGCTCTTTGTACTTTGTGAATTCCCATTCTTCCTAATGTATCACTAAAAATGTATGCCCAGTAAAGTTTCATTTATTGGCTGATTTTTCTCTTTTGGAACTCGGTTCCCAAAAAAGAATAACAAAGTGAAAATAATAACTTGACTATCATTGTCTCCTGTGAAAGACACCTTGAACATCGGGGTCTGCGGAAAAGAAAATCAGTGGGATAATATGTAAAACGGATTAATTGCTGATAGAGTAAGAGACCCAGGCAGTTAGTGCAATGCATGCATCACACACGATCATAAACATTAGGGTGTCTAATAAACACTTAGTGAAAACAGTTACCTCTTGACTATTTGTGTCAAATCTACTCTTTATAGAAGATCCAATAAATTGGATCTCTTTGTAACATCGCACAACACCTTTTAGACTCTTTGCCTACACCACCATCCCAAAATAGGAAACTGTAGGGTTTGGTTTTTGTTGTTGTTGTTGTTTGTTTTTAATTAACATTGCCATTGATTCCTTTCCTATTCAAAAAAGAAAACATTTTGCCTTTGATCTGGCAAATGAAAATTACTGGTAACTCAGCTCTTGGCTTCCGCTAGACTGTCTAGTTATTATAGACAGTTATTACATCATGACCTTCATTAGCTAACACTTCACCAAACTTGACATCTTTACTATAACTTAGGTCATGTTTTCTTCCTATTAAAGGCATTTCTCCTACTTCCACAGCTATTCCAGGCAAAACTGTGTCCTAGTCTCTGTTAAGATGTTAGATATTTCATATGAGTTGCCTGATAAATGTACCATTTTCTCTGGCCCTCACTTCTCTGTCAAAGAAGCCATTTAACAGAATAATTATACCAAGTATAGAGTAAAATGAATAGAGAATTCCAGACGTCAATTTACAGGCTATGGATAGAGTATAAATTATAAACTACATGTAGAAATTGGGTTTATTCTCTTGGAAACATGCATATTGTTTATTAAATGAAAAGACTGCTTTCAGACAAAGCATTGAGAGTCTTAACACATTTTCATTCAGTGTCTTAGACAAATCAGGCTTCCTTTTTTAAAATGTTTTAATGTTTGTTTATTTTTCAGAGAGAGAGAGAGAGAGAGGGTGAGTGGGAGAGGGGTAGAGACAGAGGGAGACATAGAATCTGAAGCAGGTTCCAGGCTCTGATCTGCCAACACAGGGCCTGACGAGGGGCTTGAACCCACAAAATGTGAGAACATGACCTGAGCCAAAGTCAGACGTTTAACTGACTGATCCTCCCAAGTGTCCAGATAATTCAGGCTTCTAGAACAATAATATCGTAGGGGTGCCTGAGTGGCTCAGTTGGTTAAGGGTCCAAGTCTTGATTTTGGCTCAGGTCACGATCTCACAGTTTGTGAGGGCTGGACCCCACATTGAGCCTGGAGCCTGGTTAAGATTCTCTTTCTCTCCCCCTCTACCCTCTCCCCCACTCATGATCATTCTGTCTCCAATAAACAATAAAAATAAATGAAAAATAAAAAATAGACCTCCTCTAAAAAGCTCTCACCCTCCAATATTCTCTTTTAAAGAATCTATTATACTCATGTTTATTTGATGAATTGCTTACCGGTTTTCCATTCTCCCGCCCTCACAGCCCTCTCAGACACTTTAGCAATTCTAACTTTAGAAAGACATGAGCAAGGTTTCCAGGAACTTATCATAATGTTCAGCACACAGTAGGTACTAGTTAATATTTGTTGAATCCATAAATAAATGAATATATAACTAGCCTCTGAGTCCTCTATAAGTGGACATTTTCTTCTACAGTAATAATAACTAGGACACGGTTTTTGGTTGTCCCAAAGTCAAAACTAGGAAGAAAACTCTCAGCCCAAATATGAAAATGGGAAGATGCTTTCGCCAGGGAGAGAGAGGATCTTTATTTTAAGGATATATCGAACTATCGTGTAGGCTCTGTCCGGGTCATAGCTTCCGACGTGAATTACAACCAATGACCGGAGTTGGAAACCTATTCTCTCCACTGCCATCCATCTCGAAAAATCCCTACAGATCAGTTCTCTTATGTGCATGTGGTTCTTCACAAGTTATGGAAGGCATGGGATCCAAGGGCAGCCCCTTAGGGTATTCATTTCAATCATGAACCTCAAGTCAATCTACAAAAGTGGACTGCTCTGTCTATACAGGAGAGCTATGCGGAATGAACTTGGTGGCCTGTAGACACAGGTCACAAGAGTGAACTCTCTCACCACATATATGCCACCCAGTCAGCAGATTTGGCTTCTCCTGACGCCGCTCTCCTTGCCTTCTCCCTGTGTTCTCACTTGGTCTCCCTCTGTGCACGAGTGTCCCTAGCGTCTCAGTCTAATCTCCTCTTCTTACAAGGACACCAGTCAGAACCATTTCGTTTTAACATAATCACCGCTTTCTCAAGGCTCTATCTCCAAATACAGTCACATTCTGAGGTAGTGGGGTTAAGGCCTCAACACGTGAATTTTGAGGGGAGACAACTCTGCCCACAAAAGAGAGAAAGCAGTCATCTCGTCGCCCAAGTGTACACAACAGTACTTAGCTGGTTCCGTTCCCTGCTTGCTGTGCCTTGCTGGCATCCTGTCTTCCGTATCATCGTCCACACCCCATGAAGCTGATCTAACAGACAAACTCCTATGAATTTCAAAGGGGGGGTCTTCCCCTTAGAAGAGCTCTACAGGATGCGGGGGAGACATGGGTAGACTGGATTAGCCTAGGATTTCAAACAAAGCTTCTAGCACTCCCACAGCTACATTTCCTTCTTGTTGACTCTCATCAACCCTCATCAGAAAACTCCCAACTTCTTTGGCTGAAACACCCCAAAGTTCACCCCAGAGCCCGGTCATTATCATGGCCATACTCAAAAGCCCTATTTGGAGGCACCCCGCGTGTGACCTTCATAAGGACCTTGAGGGGATGCCGCTTGTAACAGGCCAGCAGAAAACTCTGGTTCAGCTCAGAGGTTCCCAGGGCACTCAGGCTCTCCGCACCCCAAATGTGGCAAGAGTCCCGTCGGCCTTTGGGAGCACTGGCCCACCAAAGTAGTAGGCAGGTAAAAGCAGGTTTTTCTGCAGTTTAAACCAAGCAGCCCCCTCACAGACCTCGTGATTGTCAGCAAAGCTGTTACTCCATCAGGAAAAGTGGAGGATACTTTTTTATTAAAAACTACTATCATCATTATGGCTTATAAGCTGCAGGACAAGGTCAGTTCAAGGGTCAGGTATACTTCGTTAGAAGAAAGTGTTTTTTTAGATAAGTATTTTCTCTTCATAGAAAATCATTTTAAGAAAACAAAACATCAAATAGGCTTTGTTAGGTGAAGATATAAAATGTTATTAAATTACAATCATATTAGAGGAGGGACTTTTACCCTTGGCCTTGCACTGAAATAAGTTAAGTGTTGAATGAATATGAGTATGCGGCATGGTAATGAGGAGTTTTGGAAAATGCACTTCTGTTTTCCAAACGCCAGATTAATCAAGAGAATTCTAGAATGATGTTTTACTAATTAACCAATTAACTTTTTTCATTTACTAATTTAATTTGCTGATTAATGTGATGGGCAGTTTTCGTCTATCTTATCGTTGCTTTGTTTTGTTTTGTTCCCAATCCACCATGGCCTGATATTTTGGTAAAATGCAATGTAAATGAATTATTAGAAAAATGAAATAAAAAAAACAAAGATAAATAAACCACAAACCCCATTTGGTTTCATCACTAGACTAAACAGACATTAAATTACTTTGCCTCCAAAGTTTCTAACTGCTTACTTTCAGTTTCTGTAGTCATCTTCCTGTGCACTGGTGACAGAGAATTCACATGGTTGGAAAAATATGACAGTTATGATTTCAGAATAGATGACCTCAGTCCAGCCAGCTGAAGCTCAGGTTGCAAGGAAACATAGTTTGACAACCACTGCTAAAGCACTAAATGTGTCAGGCATATATCAACAATTCTGAAAAGAATTATCTTTAAAACATACAGTTTTGTAAGGCTCAGTCTTTTGTTTTAAATTTTTGTGTTTGGTTGTTTTTACTTTTCATTGCAAACACATTGAAGATACCATTTTTGTGTTATTTCATTTTTTTTATAATATTGCTCTTTTTTAATGTTTACTTCTTTCTTTTGGAGAGAGAGATAGAGAGAGAGAGACAGAGAGACAGAGAATGAGTGGGGGAGGGGCAGAAGAGAATCCTAAACAGGCTCCTCATTGCCGGTGCAGAGCCCGATGCGGGCTCGAACTCACAAACCCCAAGGTCATGACCTGAGCCAAAACCAAGAGTTGGACACTTACCCAACTGAGCCACCCAGGCACCCCAGTTTTATTACAAAAAAGCAGTTCTAATTTGAGTGATTTTTACTGATTTTATTTTTGTTTATTAAAAAAAAAATCACTTCCGGGCACTCAGGTGGCTCAGTTGGTTGAACGTCCAACTTCAGCTCAGGCCATGATCTCGCGGTTCGTGAGTTCAAGCCCCACGTCGGGCCTGCTGCTGTCAGCCTGTCAGTGCAGAGCCTATTTTGGATCCTCTGTCCCCTCTCTCTGCCTCTCCCTCACTCGTGCTCTCCCCAAAACAAATAAATGCTTAAATAAATGTTTCTGAATCACTTCAATCTGAATTCACACACCTAATAGATGTCCATGCTTTATGGTCTTTAAAGGCAACAATTGGCCTGCAAAGTTGTTTAGATTAGGTGAGAAAAAATGAGTGATTTTATCTGACCTTCATAAACAATTTAATACGAAAGAATAAATTAATGGAAGCCTGGATGGATGGATGGATGGATGGATACTGTGTTTAGACATTCTAATTTTTCTACAAACCAGAAACTGCTCCTCTCCTAGATGCCCTTCAAACTGAAAAAAGCAGGAACAATCAGATAAGATCTTAGCGTGACTCATAACTCCCTATAGGCTATCTAATTCTGACCTCCAATCCTCATTCACACTTGAATTTGGGGAGTGAATTACAGGGAAGTCTACAACCTATGACCACCACAACAGGACCACGCACATCTCCCTCAGAGCACTCCGAGAACGTGCCTCTTTTTCTGACATACCTAATAAAAAATCGGCTGCACTGAATTGCCATGGTGTTTAGTTCTGAAAAAGCACTAGACACAACTTTCACAAACTTGCTGGAACTAAAATAGATAAGCGTCCACCCTACCACTTACCGTGAATGCTTTTCTACCAGAAATCTCTGCAACATTGCATTTCCAGAACAAAGAGACTGTGTGAAGGTTATACAATGACAAAGAGTGTGTATTGCATGGCTTGAGTGAATCATCCTAGTCCCTCTGATCGCATTAAAGCCTGTGCATACACACCACCGCATCAATACTGAAGCAGACGTTTCAAAACCAGATGAATGGCATTCGTCCAGTTGAGGGCGGTTTACTTTCTGGCTCCCATTCAAATGACAGAAAGAGCTTTCTGTCCAAATCTGTGCTTAGAAACTGATGGAGACCTAGTAGCAACAGCTTCAGGGCTGTAGCTAATTTCCCTGTGTTTGAGTTCTCTTCATTCCATCCCTCTCAAGCAGCGTTTTGTCTCCAGGGGCTGTTTAAATTCGAGTTCTGCCTTTGTGATCGCTGCATTAAGACGAAAGTCAGAACAGAATTTTGAAGGACTGTCTCCGGCAAAATCTAGAAGAGTAGCACGGTCTATTTTCTGTTTAAGGTTTGTAAAATGCCCTTCTGTGCAGAGAAGAGGCCTTCCTCTCGTCCTCTGGGTCTTCTGCGGTTCATTCCCAGGGCTTCTTGAGGCATGACACGCATCCTCGGCAGGTATGCGGCATTATTGTGGGGAGGGGTGGGGCGACAGAGGGCCAGTAATAAAGTTAAAAGATAGACATAACTTATTTTCCCATCTTTTTGGAGCTCCACTTGTATCCAACGGTAAGTAAATTTAGTGTTATTTCATGTAAAGATAAATACAGAGATATCAGGAAGTAGAATGGAAATTGCACATACATGATGATAAACATACAAGGGTTAAAAGTTTCCACCGTGCATAAGCTACTCCTGCTTCCAGGTTTCCCCTAGAATGCCTAGGATGCATCCTCATTTGTCTCTGCTTGTAGTGGAACATGATGAACGGATCTGCTATTCCTGCTGGAGAAAAGGTTCCTTGGGCTCTGAGGAGGTAACCATGGCTACGCATAAAATGATCCCCTGCAAACCAGGATTCGTAAACTGCAATTCTGGAAGCAGTCTTCGTTGTAATGTAGTACTTTTGAGGACTTCTTGCCCCAGGATTCCAATCTCATTGTACGTGCCACCGATACGATCCTGGTCTCACCCCCTCTATGTCATCTACTTCATTGGCCAACTGGTTTCCTCCAGGCTCTTTTACATACCTGGTGTCTTAATCTGCGTGGGCTTCCATACCCCACAGACTGAGTAGCTTAAACAACAGAAGTGTATTTCCTCATGGTTATGGGGGCTGGAAAGTCTAAGGTCAAGGTGTAGCTGGTGTCGCTCCCAGGGAAAGTTTTTGTTTGTTTGTTTGTCGTTTGTTTTTTCCTGATTTGCAGATGGTTGCCTTCTTCCTGGATCCTCACGTGATGGGTACAGACACAGACAGAGATAGAGAGAGACAGAAAAGTCTCTTCCTCTTCTTATAAGGCTCTTTATAAGGCCTGTCTCCAGAAATAGTCACTTGGAGGCTTAGGGCTTCAACATATGAATTATGGGGGAACACGATTCAGTCCATAGCACCTGTAAAGCTCCTCCAACCAAGACTCTTACTCATATTGAACAGTCAGGATTATAAATAGATGTTGCCATTGAGAGGCTGAGAGACACTCTTCCTCTTGAATACACAGTGCCCAAGAATGCCCCCCCCGCCACAAACACGTACCAAGGATGCGGCAGGGGCCATGTTGGAAAGAACTCAGTCTTGCTCTCCACAGTGAGACATCTTAGAAGGAACTCCTACAACATCAAATGATACTCCACACAATAATAAGGAAGACTAAGGTCAGAACAAGTCAAGCTACAACAGTGATTTGATACTGACCTCACTGACCAGTGCCCGCTACGGAAAGATTTTCGACATATATTAAGCGGGGGGAACAAGTGGGAAACGGTATGTAGCATATGACCTCTTTTACATAAAGAACATTTAGTAAATATACTCACATTAACAACAAATGTATGTTCACACACATATGACAGATTTTACAATATAGATAGATAGATGATAGCTAGGTAGATAGATCGATTGATAGAACTTCTAGAACAAGCCAGAAATTGTTAACTGTCATAAACTGAGGGGGAAAGAATGATCGGTATGAACACCAAGGCTTTTATTTTCCATTTCATTGGTTCACTTTCTGTTTAAGTGGTCTCAGCATGCACCTGTACTTAAATAATATATGATCTAAATGTTGAATAGCTAAGTAGATTTCTTGGTAGTGGATTTAGAGATTTTAGAAAATTTATACCATAATAAAATTTTGTACTATTAAAAATAAAAGTTAAAAGAAGTTTAAAGCCCTTTAAAAATCATTATTTAGGGGCGCCTGGGTGGCTCAGTCGGTTAAGCGGCCGACTTCGGCTCAGGTCATGATCTCGCGGTCCGTGAGTTCGAGCCCCGTGTCGGGCTCTGTGCTGACAGCTCAGAGCCCGGAGCCTGTTTCAGATTCTGTGTCTCCCTCTCTCTCTGACCCACCCCTGTTCATGCTCTGTCTCTCCCTGTCTCAAAAATAAATAAAATGTTAAAAAAATAAAAATTAAAATAATAAAAATCATTATTTAATATGAAGGTTCAACTGGGGAGATCAGTAAGGCTATGGCAGAAGGTTCTGAGGAACATTTCTCCCCCCACCCAACCCTCCAGGTCCCAACCCCCACCCCAGCCATGAGGCCACCTAGGTGAAACAGTGTGTGTGACAGGCCACAGAACCTGGAATAAAACCCTGGGGGCTCGAGTCCTGTTTCTACCACTGATAACAATATAAACGTACACATTTTAAACCATGGAACATTAATTTTCTCATTTGTAAGAGAGATATGATATCTGCCTTACAAAGCCCTGTGAATTTAAATGATAAAATATATGTGAAAACATTTTTCAAACCATAAAACAATACATAAATATTCTTTAAAATGAGTGAAACTGCATTGTAACAAGGACCTCATAATACTTAGTAATTAGATTTATCTCCTTGGTAGGACTGGAGATGGAACGTCTTCATCAGTTTTTCTCTTTTAAAAATGACAGTTTTAGGTCATCTGTGCTCTGAAAAGCCTGCGGAGAAGAAACAAAGGATGAAGCAGGAGGGAAGAAAGGAGGCAAGATTTGAAATTCTTTCCAAAAAAGAAAGAATGTATTGTTCTGACCAAAGAAACATTGCACTAGCTTTATCTCCTTGTATCAAATATTAATAGAAAAAACACCAGCAGATTTCTGAGTAGTGCCTGACGTATAGTAAGCATTTGGTACAATTTTTTTTTCGGTAGAGGTAATCAACTTCAGATGATAACAATTTGACTAACATGTTCATGGCATGAATGATCCTAAGCCTGCCATAATTGTATTAGGAGAAATCTCCGAACTGAGGTCAAGAGAAGCGAGCCGGTCCATGAGGGCCTGCCTTATTTTCGCTGTTCCCATTGGGGCCAGGAGACTGGGCATAAATGGACTGTAAGGTAGGAGAGCCCCCTGAATAGAAAGGATAATTAGTCATTAAACCAGGTAGAAACACAGTTCATATTAAACACAATACAATCTGCCAAAGTAAAAACTTCTTTCTTTCTCTTTAATAGAGACAAAGGGGAACACAGTGACAAAGATATAAAAAGGTATTTTTTCCCATTACAAAAAGAAAACTACTTTAAAATATACTATTCTGTCAGATCTCTCTCATGTCTCTTTCTAACCATACATAAAAACACTCATTTCATTGAGGATCGCCTATCTGATATTTCCCATTTTTTTTTCTCAGTTCTTCAGTAAGTTAAAAAGAAAAAAAAAAAGAACAATTGAAAATGTTTAAGTTATCTCCCTTAATTAAAAAAAAAAATTAAGTGGCGCCTGGGTGGCTCAGTCTGTTGAGCATCCGACTTCAGCTCAGGTCACAATCTCGCAGTTCATGAGTTCAAGCCCCACGTTGGGCTCTGTGCTGACAGCTCAGAGCCTGGAGCCAGCTTCACATTCTGTGTCTCCCTCCCCCGCTCTTACTCTGTCTCTCTCTCTCTCTCTCAAAAATAAATAAAACAAAAATATTTTTTTTAAATTATAAAACATATCAAACATTGAAATATGAAAAAAATAATAAAACACACACCCATATATAAAACACACATATTCAACATCTAGTAGAATTTTACCAAATTTTTTCCTTCTTATCTTTTAGGAAAAATATTGACCAATTCAACTTTTGATTTTATCTTTTCAATTTTTCTATTTGCTATCTTGTTTGTCTTTTATCTTTATTATCTTGATCTGGTTTTATTCTATTACTTTCAAACTTGTGGATTACTAATTTAGCTCATTAATTTATTATCTAGCCTTTTCTCTAGTGTATGCAGTTACTTTGTTTTTATTTAAATTCTAGATAGTTAACACAGTGTTATATTAGTTTCAGGTGTACAATATAATGATCCGACCCTTTCAACAACACCTGGTGCTCAACACAAGCACACTCCTTAAGCCCCATCACCTGTTTTACCCACTCCCCACCCAGCTCTCCTCTGATAGAGTCTCTTTCATGGGTTGCCTATTTTTACCTGCACTCATTTGTTTTGTTTCTTCAATTCCACATAGGAGGGAAATCATATGGTATTTGTCTTTCTCTAACTGGCTTATTTCACTTAGCATAATATTTTCTAGCTCCATCCATGTTGTTGCAAATGGCAAGATCTCATTATTTTTTATAGCTATTATCCATTATATATATATATATATACACACACACGTATATATATGTATATACATATACACACACATATATATGTGTATGTATATGTACATATGTATATATATAACATTATGTATATAATGTGTGTATATATGTATGTATATATGTATATATGTATATATGTATGTATATATGTATATATGTATATGTATATATGTCTATATAATATTATGTATATAATATTATATATGTATATATATGTATATGTATATATGTATATGTATACGTATATATGTATATATAATATGTATATATATGTATATATGTATATTAAAATATTATGTATATATATGTATATATGTATATATAATATTATGTATATAATATGTATATATATTTATGTATATGTATATATGTATATATATATATATAATATTATGTATATAATGTGTGTGACATACCACTTTTCTTTATCCATTCATCAGTCAATGGACATGTGAGCTGTTTCCATACTACGGCTATTGTAGATAACGATGCTATCAACATTAGGGTACAAATACTAATTTGAATTACTATTTTTATATTCTTCGGGTAAATACCTAGTAGTGCAATTGCGGTCATAGAGTAGTTCTATTTTTAACTTTTTGAGGAAACTCCACACTGTTTTCCACCGTGGCTGCACCAGTTTGCATTCCCACCAACAGGACAAGAAGGTTCCCTTTCTCCACGTCCTTGCCAATACCTGTTGTTTCCTGTGTTATTGGTTTTAGCCATTCTGACAGGTGTGAGGAGACATCTCATCGTGGCTTTGATTTGCATTTCCCTGATGATGAGTGACACTGAGCATCTTTTCATGTGTCTATTGGCCATCTGGATGTCTTCTTTGGAAAAACGTCTGTTCATGTCTTCTGCCCATTTTTTAACTGTTTTATCTGTTTTTTGGGTGTTGAGTTTTATAAGCTATTTATATATTTAGGCTACTACCCCTTTATCAGGTATATCATTTGCAAATATCTTCTTCCATTCCTTAGGCTGCCTTTTAGCTTTATTGATTGTTTCCTTCACTGTGCAGAAGCTTTTCATTTTGATGCGGTCCCAGGAGTTTGTTTTTGTTTTTGTTTCCCTTGCCTCCAGAGACGTAAGAGGCTTCTACAGCAAATGTCAAAGAGGTTACTTTCTGTATTAGCCTGTAGGGTTTTCATGGCTTCAAGTCTCACATTTAGGTCTTGAATCCATTTTGAATTTATGTTTGTGTATGGAAATGGTCCCATTTCATTCTCTTTCATGTAGCCATCCAGTTTTTCCAACAGCATTTGTTGAAGAGACTGTCTTTTTCCCATTAGATATTCTTTCCTGCTTTGTCAGAGACCAATTGACCATATAGTTGTGCGTTCATTTCTGGATTTTCTTTTCTTGTCCATTGAGCTACATGTCTGCTTTTGTGCCAGTGTCATACTGTCTTGATCACTATTGCTTTGTAATACAACTTAAAGTTTGGAATTGTGATGCCTCTAGTTTGGCTTTTCTTTTTCAACATTGCTTTGGATTCGGGGTCTTTTGTGGTTCCATACAAATTTTAGGATTGTTTGTTCTACATCAGCGAAAAATGCTATTAGTATTTTGATAGAAATTACATTATGTGTGTAGATTCCTTTGGGTAGTATAGAAATTTTAACAATATTTGTTCTTGCAATCCATAAACATGGAATTTTTTTCTATTTCTTTGTATCATCTTCAATTTATTTGCATTTAGTTTATGAATTAAATAAAACTGCTTATGGGTTTTACATAAGTTGTTTTCATTGCAATTTTCTCTAAAATATTTGTAACATTAAGTATGATTTCTTCTTTCATCTACAAATTATTTGGATACACATAGGCATAATTTTCAATATATGATAGCTTTTTTTCTATTTCATTTTGATCTCTAATGTAATCTAATCCACTTGCAATATTAGTTTGTATGGTGTTGATTTGTTTATATCTATTTTCATATTTTCTTCCATGTAAACTTGAAAAGAGTCATACGAACAAAGACAAAGCAGTAATCAGAATATTCTAACACACAGAGACCTATGGCATTAGCTTATAGATCATGGTGTCCCTAGAAAAGAAACAGAAGGAAATCTACTAACTGTTTTTTTAATATTAAATATAATTTATTGTCAAATTGGTTTCCATACAACACCCAGTGCTCATCCCAACAGGTGCCCTCCTCAATGCCCATCACCCACTTTCCCCCTCTCCCCCACCCCCCATCCACCCTCAGTTTGTTCTCAGTATTTAAGAGTCTCTTATGGTTTGCTTCCCTCCCTCTCTGTAACTTCGTTTTTCCCCTTTCCCTCCCCCATGGTCTTCTGTTAAGTTTCTCAGGATCCACATATAAGTGAAAACATATGGTATCTGTCTTTCTCTGCCTGACTTATTTCACTTAGCATAACACTCTCCAGTTCCATCCACGTTGCTACAAATGGCCAGGTTTCATTCTTTCTCATTGCCAAGTAGTATTCCATTGTATATATAAACCACATCTTCTTTATCCATTCGTCAGTGGATGGACATCTAGGCTCTTTCCATAATTTGGCTATTGTTGAAAGTGCTGCTATAAACACTAGGGTACAAGTGGAAATCTACTAATTGTTACTTGATCTGTAAAAGCAAACCAGTTCCAGGTCTAGTGAACAGAAGTCTAATTTGAATAGCCAGAATGGAGAATTATAGCCCCTTGCAACCCTTGACTTGAGCCTATTTCCAGATTCAAATCCCCTTGAACTGAGGAGTACGGTCCATTTGAGGAAAGGGCCTGGAACACCACCAAAAATGTACAGTGCTAATCTTTTTCTTAGCTTTATTCAAAGGAAACTCAGGCCATTTACCAGGGTGACTGTGCTTTGGAGAAAGGCAACTAGACACTATCTTTGAACTGAGACTAATTCCAGGAGACACGGAATGCCACTGTGGTCCACCCGTCAGAGTGAGAGCATATGGAGGTCAGTCCATCAATGGCGCTTCAGCTCGATCCCCCTCAGAGTGATCCCACTGGGTCCCTAACACTATCCCGTGCGTATTTCCCCAGTCCTAGAATGTGTAATAGAATAGATCTACTCAGCCGCTGACAGAATCCCCACATTGGTTCTCTGATCTGTGCTGTGAAGGCTATTACAGTAGGAGAGGCCAAGTGGACAACATCAAAACCTACAAAAAAAGAAAAGGTAAAACAAAGGCAATACCATATTATTGGAGGAATCACCCAGATTTGGCCCCGCATTAAGGACTTAAAGATGCTGGAGTGGTGATTCCCACCACATTCTCATTCGCTCACCCATTTGACCCATGAGAAAACAGATGTATCCTGGGCCAAACCACGCTGAAATCTCATCTCTGCTCCTTGGAAGTCATGTGAGTGAGTTACATCATCTTTGAGGACTCTTTATCTTTAAAATGAAGCTAGTTACACTGTTGCACACAGTTAAATAATGAAAATAAAATAAAATGCCATCTAAAGAGTTGTCAATCAGTTAATGTTAACCAACCTTCTCCTTGAAAATGCTGATTATTGAGGGGTTTAGCATCATTCTCTATTTCTTCTACTGTTTTTTCCCTCCACTGGGCTCTTGTTCATTTATTCATTCATTTATCAAACATTTATAACCACTACATGTCAGACACCATGAAAAGCACCCAGAAAGCAATGATGGACAAGCCACGCTTAGTGTCTACAATCTTATAGTATTTGGCTAGCTAAGAAGATAGAGAAAATTTAACTAAAGTGCTATAAATATTACGAAGAAGAGTTGTAGAGGGCTTGGGGAACTTATAAACAGGTACCTACTCTAGTCTCAATGTTCAGAGAAGATCCTGGTGGATAGATAAATCAAAAAGAACAAACAGGCTTTGGCAAGGAAAAGGACCACAAAAGTCCAGTCAGATGAAACACATGTAGATATCCAGAAGGTGGAGACAATCTGGGGTATTCAAGGACCAAAGAGAAAGTCACTGTGACTGAACCAAAGGGAATTTGGGGTACAGAATTTTAGCCTACAGAAGTTGGAAGGGGCCAGATTAAGCCCCACCTTTCAAGCTTTTCTTAGGGTTTTGATCTTTATTCTGAGAAAATAAAAATGGAACACTACTGAAATGAAGAAAGTCAGCATTCTACTACCGGTTGCTTTAATAAACAGGAAGATTGTGTTTTATGGCATCAGGGTAAATTGATTAGGTATTAATTAATCATCTCTGTTTTCAGAATGTGAAATCAAAGTTTCCATCAGCTAAATACCATTCCCCCGAATCACACACACCTGCATCGTCCCATTATGAAATGAGCCTGAAGTGGCAAATGTCAAGGTCAAAAAGAAAAGCCCAAGTATGTTGCCTCATTTTTCAGGCTCCCATGATACTTGGCTGTCATCCCAGGACAAAACGTAGTCAGGCAAGTCACTTACAGCTCTGCCTGACCCAGAAGATCATGTAACTGACAAACTAGGAAATAAGTAATATCACAGGATGGCAGCTCCATATTTTAATGGTCTGCTTTTGCAGAACAAAGAAACAAGGGTCCCTCATTTTTAAGAGATTCTGTACTCACTGTCTCGACGTCTTCCAGGCAGATGTGCCTGCCTGAAAGTCTGGGTAACCAAATGAATAAATAATCAAAAATAAATGCAGACCCACAGCATCTACATCTGTTCAATAAGAGCATAATAGGTCATCTACACCAACCAAACAAGGTGAACTGTGGAGAACTGAGGACTTGCAGCCCAAAGATTTAGTTTCCAACTTTTCGCTCTGCTCCTTCCTATTTGTGTGACCTTGGGAAAAATCACCTGGCTTTTAAATTTTGTCAGTCGCCTTGGCAAAATGGGTCAAAGTATACTTAAATTATTATATATTTATAGAAACGTACATCCAGAAAGTTCTTAAGTGATCATTAAATCACTCAATGGATGAGGATCATGGGGCCAGCAAGAGTGAACTTCAACCCACAACTTTGACCTTGCCCTGCATATGGTTTCCAATATATCACACACTTATTAAATAAAAATAAGATAATGTTAGTCTTCCAGGAGCTTAACTTACCTTAGATCATCTCCTCGTTACAACAACCCGATGATATAATTATTACAATCCTTAATAATGAAGGATATTATTTATCCTTTAATACTAAAGGATAAAGAAATGGAAGATTATAAAGTTTAGGAAAACCACCCCAAATTATAAAGCGGAAAGATTCAGCTGTACTTTGAACTTAGGCCTTTATTTTATTTACTCCTTCTCCCTTAAGTTCCAAGCCACCAGAGAACCCATTGTGCATTCTTCTCTTCTTCGCCTCTACCTCTATGCCTGATTCTCTCCTCACATACACAAATGTATTTTGGAAGAACTTCAGTACTGCTCCTGGGCCCAGAACTCCCTACAGGAAGGCCTAGGGCTTGGTCCATGTGGAATATGCTGTAATTAAAGTCTCAAGGTTGAGCTCGTCAACTTCCTGATCTCAGTAAAACATTGAACACATCCCTAGAAAATAAACAAGCAGGAATTTGGTTCAAGTATGTATTTTGAAATATCATAAATAATTGAGGAGGACAGAGGGCAATGACTAAAATTAGCATCTGGCTAGGACTTTTCAACTCTCCCGCTTGTGTTAAACTGCCATGAGCCCCCACATGGTTTGTACCATTCGAGCAACAAGGAGGGAATTGATGAGTTTGAAATGATAAAAGGCTAGTCGTGCCTTAAACAACCTCTCCTGCCATCCTGCTCACCTACGCAGGGCAACATTCAAAGAGTAAAAACTAAAACCAGAAGATAGCCTATCACCATAACGTATAAAATTGTGGAATCACTATATTGCACACCTGAAACTAATATAACACTGTATGACAACTATACTGGAATTAAAACGTAAAACTTGGGGCGCCTGGGTGGCTCAGTCGGTCGGGCGACCGACTTCGGCTCAGGTCATGATCTCGCGGTCCGTGAGTTCGAGCCCCGCGTCGGGCTCTGTGCTGAGAGCTCAGAGCCTGGAGCCTGTTTCAGATTCTGTGTCTCCCTCTCTCTCTGACCTTCCCCCATTCATTCTCTGTCTCTCTCTGTCTCTAAAATGAATAAACGTTAAAAAAATTAAAAACAATAATAAAATGTAAAACTTAATAAAAAATAAAATAAATTAAAAAAGAAGAAGAAGAAGATTGTCTATGTCACCAGACACTAGGAGAAAGCTTCACTAATGGCAACAATAAAACAGGACTTAAGGGAAAAGAACTGCTGATCTAAACATACATTTGGCTCCAGAAGTGAAACGACTTTAACCAGCTGAAAGAAAGTAAGAAAACATTTTAAAGTCGGGTTTTCCTGAATGGAAATTTACATGCGGTAGACTTACTGAGAGGAGTTTTTAGGAGCAACACCTACAGGGAAATGAGAAAGACACGTTTGGCTTGGGGACGAAGTTTAACTGTGGTTTAGTTATCAGCCCTGAAGCGTGGGCAGTTCCACAGAGGCCTCCTCAACGGGGAGCAGGGGCCTTCGCACCCCCACACTGATCAGTCCCCAGGGAGTGTGCTTAACCTTGGATGGTTCGGTTCCCTTTGGCGATGGGTAATCCACAGGGAGGACCTTGCATCATCAGAGGCAGTGCTCCCAACAGCTGGGAGAGCATGTGTCTGTCCCGAAGGGAACATCAGGGACGTGCACCACAGCAATCGCTAATAAAACCCTTTCTTTTCCCATTTCTTGCTAAAAGCTTCCTGGCTCAGGCTTTACCAAATGGAAAAACTAGGAATGTACATTATTTTAGAGTCTGACTACATGCTTCTCCCCCTGTATCTCACCTATCTACATGGACTCAGAGACGATAAGCCCTTGAAAATAACAAATAAAAGGGCACTCCAGGGAAGTAGGGAAGTGATGTGTTAAATCTCTGGAGGCATAATTCCTAGAAAGAAAACATGTTATGAGTACGTAGAGTCATGATGGCTGCTGATTTTTTTTTAAATGTATGCACTAGTTCAGAGTTTAGATAAATCAACATAGGAGACACAGGGCTTTACTAGAGAAATCCTGTTAAATACCTGTAGTTGGACCAGAAACTATGCACAGTGATGTTCCCAAGCCATAGATCAGATAATGCGATAACCAGAGTCCAATTCAAAAAAAAAAAAAAAAAATAGAGGAGCCATAGCCACACATCTGCCTACAGGCTGGAAAACTCTACCTCTAGAGAGATGCACCCTCATTTTAAATAAGAGAATATATATATATACACACACACACACATACATATACATATACATATACATATACATATACACATATATAATGGGTATATGTTATGGGTATATATAATATTATATTATGGGTGTATATATATATTACGAAGATATATAATATTATGTCATGGGTATACATTATGGATACATATAACATAGATACACACACACACACACACACACACATAATATACACTTATATAGAAGAAGAGGCTGGGACTGGAAACTCTGACCTGGACACTAGAATAATATCTCTTAGTCTTATTTCCTGTCGTATGAGATTAAATTTTATAAATAAAATGAAAATCCACTTTACGTGGAAGAACTAGGATAAAATAACCAAGACATCGGGAATGACAAAAAAAGTATTTTAAAAAATGAAATAAAAAATACCGGCTAAAATTTTAAAAAGACAGCCCATATGACACAAACAATAGGATGTGTAACTAATGTGGCTAACAGATAAGAAAGCTTACCATAAGCATTGAGCATGGGAGGAGCATAGAGAGAGGGAGAGAGAGAATCCCAAGCAGGCTCTGCACTGTCCGCACAGAGCCCCAGGCAGGGCTTGAACTCACAAAACCGTAAGATCATGACCTGAGCCAAAACCAAGAGGTGGATGCTTAACCGGCTGAGCCAGCCAGGTCCCCCTGGCCTTGGAATCTCTAACCAAGCAAGCATGCGTGGAAAAATCAAGCCAATGATGTGTAACTCAAATATGAGGATGTCGTCAAAATGCAGAGCTGATGGTTTAGTTGAATCTGAGTCCAAGGGGCCGAGAGCCAGTAGAGTAGGTCTCATTCTAAGAGCAGAAGACAGATGTACCAGCTCACCCAGTCAGCCAGAAGGAACACCATTGCTAAAAATGAGTATATATTCATTAATTCATTCATTCCACATGTATTACAAAACGCATGCCGCCTACCAGGCACTGTACAAAAATTAACAAGACAGACAAAACTTCTTTCCTCGAGTAATCAGAGTGTCGCAAAATAGACAGACTGAGCAAAAACTCATGTTAAAAAGTGATTTCTATCATGACAGGGGAAGGAGAAAGTTATCAGTCATTCATTAGGACAAAAGCTCAGTGCCTCCGACAACAAATAGGCTTGGCACTCCTTCAGGTCTGGGCAGTGCTAACCCAATCTTTGCCAGCTGGAGGGGGTGGCTAGACCCGTGTCTCTCTTCCTCCGACAGACTTTTCACACGGTGGAGACAGGATCCAAGGGATTCGTGGGGAGCGGGAAAGTGCCAGGTGCGGAAGTAGCCTCTGTCATTTTTGCTACAATTGATCAGGCAAATCAAGTCACAGGTGCCACTCAGACTGAAGGGGCAGAGAAATCAACTCCATTCCTGGACTGGAGGAGCTGCAAAGCAACACTGTAAAGGGTTTGAAAAAAGGAGAGGTGAAGCATTGCCTCCAATTACGAAAAAAAACACTGAGGTGCAATTCACAGAACGTGAAATTAACCATTTTACAGTGAAGCCTTCAGTAGCATTTAGTATTTAGTACTTTCACAATGCCGTCCCATCACTACCTGTCTCTACTTCTGGAACATTTCCATTACCACCTGCACCCCCTCCAGAAGTGAAACTTTCAAACATTATGCCTTATCTTCCCTGTCCCTGCCCCTAGCCACCATTCATCTTTCCATCTCTAGGGACTCACGTATTATGGACATTTCTTTCACTTAGCACAATGCTGTCAAGGGTCACCCATGCTATAGCCTGTATAGGTCCTTTATTCCTTTTTTTTTTTTTTTTTTTTGGTGAATAATACTCCGTTATGTGTATATACTATATTTTATTTAATCACTCACTAGCTGATGAATATTTGAGTTGTTTCGACCTTCGGGCTATTGCATTACTATAAATATACATGCACATGTGTTTGTTTGAATACTTATCTGCTTTCAGTTTTTTGGAGTATATACCTAGGAATGGAATTTCTGAATCAAATGGTAATTCTGTTTAATTTTTGAGGGACCCCCCCACTGTGTTGCCCCCACTTTTGTAATCAAACAATCACAGAGAGAACAAAGGGACTCACAGCAGTTATTTACTTGTTCTACAGAGTCAGGGGAAAGTCACAGGACATAATGATATTTAAGCTGAATTATGAAGGATAACTGAGATTTGGCCGCGTGAAGTTATGGAAGGAGGAATGGCAGTGAGGAAAGAAAGTTCCAAGAAATATGAGCTGTGTGCTGTGAAAGGCGGCCTCTCCCTGAAGGCATTGTCTGCAAAGGACACAACTATATAGTATAGTGTATGGGCCACTCTAGTGGCCTAGACCCTCCTGGTAAATATCCTGAGCAAGCTAGTCTTCTCAAACTCTTAAATGAAGGAACAATGTTCTGGGGCTTGTTTATTTGTTTGTTTGTTTTTTGATGTTGCTGTTTGCAGTTCCTCCTAATCTACTGTAGATCAAGACTTTTGGAAAGTATTTGATCCGGCCGTGTTCCAATAAAACTATTACAAAAATAGGTGGTGGGGCACCTGGGTGGCTCAGTTGGTTAAGCGTCCGACTTCGGTTCAGGTCATGATCCCGTGGTTTGTGGGTTCAAGCCCCGCGTAGGGCTCTGAGCTATCAGCTCAGAGCCTGGAGCCTGCTTCGGATTCTCTGTCTCCCCCTCTGTCTGCCCCTCCCCTGCTCACACTCTGTCTTTCTCTCTCTCTCTCTCTCAAAAACAAAGATTAAGAAAAACCTAGGTGGTATAAGCAGCTTTGGCCCACAGTCCGCAGTTTTCCAAGA
This sequence comes from Lynx rufus, assembly GCF_022079265.1. Classification (NCBI taxonomy): domain Eukaryota; kingdom Metazoa; phylum Chordata; class Mammalia; order Carnivora; family Felidae; genus Lynx; species Lynx rufus. The sequence goes on along the minus strand of NW_025814867.1, from coordinate 3,460,816 downwards.
TCACTCTATCCTTTTTTAATTAATTTTTTAAATGTTTCATTTGAACATAGTTGACCCCCAATGTTACATTAGTTTCAGGTGTACAACTTAGTGATCTGACGAGTTTGTACACGATGCTGTGCTCACCGTAAGTGCGGTGACAATCTGTCGAGTTACATCGCTTTTACAATAGCACTGCCCCTATTCCTTATGCTGTGCCTTTTCTTCCTGTGACTTACTCATTCCATCTCTGGAAGCCTGAGTCTCCCTCTCTCTCCTTCACCCATTTTGCCCAGCTCCCCACGCCCCTCCCTTCTGGTAATATCATTCACTTCTAGATCTTTGTTCTACCTGCTTCCATCAAAACTTCATACCCTTTGAAACACACGTCATTCTGACAGCTGACCTACTATCGTTCACCGCTCTCTGATTACTTTCCTTCAGGCTTTCGATGGAATTACAAACTGGCTCAGCAACTTCTTTAGCACCAACTACTCTTTCTACTATTTTTATCACTGCAGGAGCCCGAGCTTTTCAGTTCCCTGACCTCTTCAAAAGCAATGTTTTTTTCTTTGGAAACTCCTACTAAAGTCACTCACACTAATAGCCCAAACCTGCATATTCCTATCAACAATAGCATCACCTCTTTCCAAGCCTCAGAATCAAGAATTCTAATCTCAGATCACTCTTTTTGGTTTCTCCAGCTCACTTACCCTGGTCCCCTATTCCGACAATTTTTTATCCTCATTAAAACTATTCACACCCTGGCATGACCTCACATCTCTCTTTGCCCAGTGAGCAGTTTCTGGCTCAAAACTATAACCAGTACCTCGAACACACTCTTAATTCCTCTTCTCTTATTTCCATTCTGATGTAATTATCAGACAATAACCAACTATGAATAAAACTTAAGTGCCTGCTATATGGCATAGTTTTTTGTGTCAGTTCGACTTGGCTAAAGGATGCCCAAATGTCTGCTAAAACACTATTTCTGGGTGTGTCCGTGAGAGTGTCCCCAGAAGAGATCAGCATTTGAATCAGTACACCAAATAAAGATCTTTCTCACTAACTCTGGTGGGCATCACCCAAATCCCCTAATGGCCTGAATAGAACAAAAAAGGCAGAGGAAGGAAAGTGCTGGAGTCGAGACATCCATTTTCTGCCACCATTCAGCACCGGCATCCCTGGTTCTTGGGCGTTTGGGCTCAGAGTAAGATTTATCCCTCAGCCTTCCAGATTCTCAGGCCTTTGTACGTGGACTGAAATTATACCATCAGCTTTCCTGGCTCCCGGGCTCGCAGAGGACAGATCATGGGACTTCTTGGCCTCTGTAATCACATGAGCCAATTCCTGTAACAAATCTCTGTTCATATACGTCTCTGTTGTGCTGTTTCTCTGGAGATCCAGAGAAACAAATACACCTGCCTAAGATAAACACTCAAGGAGCTGAGAGTTGTTGGTGAAAATCCCCAAACGATGCTTACTGATCATTCTACTTTACATTTATAGCCCTCAAACTAGCACTGTCCAAAACACTGCTTTCTTTCCCTACAGACTCGCTGTACTTTTCTCCTTACGTCTTCTCCTTGCCCCAGCGCGCTCTCAACCATTGACCTCGCATCAGTCTTCATTCAAAAGCCACATTATTTATTTATTTAAACAGCTAAATTCAGGAGATAGAAGCGTAACTCTTCCCACCCCCCAATGTTTCCATCTTTCTCATCTTTGCCCTTATAATGTGTCTTCTCTTTCCTTACAGTGGGCAGTTCATCACGGTGGTTGAGGACATGGCCTCTATGGTAGGACACCTTGACCTGAAGCCCCAGCTCCCCCACTCAAGAGCTGTGTGAGTACCGAGGAGTGGCTCACCTCTTCTGCACCTCTATTTGCCCTCATTATACTCAAAAGAGTGATCAAAACGATCTCTCAAAGCATTTCTGGGGATTAACTGGGTTGACACTGTTCAAGTACTTAGAACAACCCCTATCAAATGGCAAGTGCTTAGTAAATGTTAGACCTAATTCCAATGCATTATTAAAATAAAGGGAGTGTCTGCTTTTATATAAAGCTAACGTCTCTTGTGTTTCAGATCTATGTCCGGATCACAATGAAAGCTGAAATGTAAGCAGGTTATGGCAACAGCTATATACAGGATGCTTGTGTGTATATACACACATATTGTGATATCATTGAAATAAACAGACGCCATTTCTGTCATGATGTTAAATTTCTAAATTACTGCCTTACCCTTTATATTTTGTACGTTTTTATGTTATGTGAGGGTTGGTTAAAAAATAAGCATGTTGGGGTGCCTCGGTGGCCCAGTTGGTTAGGCATCTGACTCTTGGCTTTGGCTCAGGTCATCATCTCACAGCTTCGTGGGGTCGAGTCCCACATCAGGCTCTGTGCTCGCAGTAAGGAGCCTGCTTAGGATTCTCCCTCTCCCTCTCTCTCTGCCCCTCCCTCACTCATGTTGTCTCTGCCTATCTCAAAGTAAATAAATAAACTCACAAAAAATAAGCATGTCATTTCTTGCCCTAAGATCTTGTATACTCCTATTATCTGATATTAAATGTGTTTTAAGAAAAGAAATATTGAAACAAACATGAGTCCAGATTTTGCTGGGCCTAAAACTTATACTTTTTAAAAAAATATATACACATACAATTAGGGGCGCCTGGGTGGCTCGGTCAGTTAAGCGTCCGACTTCGGCTCAGGTCACGATCTCGCGGTCCGTGAGTTCGAGCCCCGCGTCGGGCTCTGGGCTGACAGCTCAGAGCCTGGAGCCTGCTTCGGATTCTGTGTCTCCCTCTCTCTCTGCCCCCTCCCCTGCTCATGCTCTCAAAAATAAATAAAAACATTAAAAAAAAACTTTTAAATAAGTATACACACACAATTATAATATAAAATGAATTATAGGGCCTATGCAAGATGGTTAACCCTGCTGCTTAAGCTTCGTTGGCATCTCCGTTAATATCTTGAACCATCCTAAAATGAGGGTGTCGTTATCTCTTACATATTGACGTAGAAACACAAAGTAACTTGCATGGTTGCCTAGGTAACGAGTGGCCTAGCTGTCACATGTTCTCAGTCTCTTGGCTCTAGGACCGGTGTCCTTTGCCTCCACATCCAGCTTCTGGTGTCTTTATAGGGAGCAAGGAGGTTGGGATCCCAAAATCTGCCTCTTCTGTTCAACTTCCTCTGTCTCAATATTTGCCCACATCACGCGCATAAACGCCGCCCCCCCCCCCCCAGTTTTTCTGCCGCGACTGCTAGAGTTCATGTGGGGAAGCCTCTCATTCTCACTGGGTTCTGAGTCTCTGGGGAGCGTGTTGACCATTCAAACACGCAACCCCGGTGAGGATGTGATGATTACCGGGCAATCAATCCGTCCTCAAAGCCATAACCCTCAGCCAGGTGCCCTCAGATCTCCTACATCTTCCTCTGTCCTGTCATCCTACTCACGTACAGAAGGGGGGTCAGTAGTTGTGAGAATGCAGTGTTAGCCCCAAGCGGTGGGCATGTTAACACACGCTGGCACACGTGAACACTTCCCTGGCAACACAGGGAAGACCGCCCTGCAGGAGAGGAAGCAGAGAGCAATGAAAGTCAGATTGCCGAAGAGCAGTGCTGGTAAGAAGTCCGGAAGGCTGGAAGCAAGAGAACGTGTCTAAAGGATTAAGGCCAGGACGGCAAAGGAACAGGAATAGGTTCTCCAGGGAATGCATGCCAAAGATGTCATCGCAACCATACTGCCACACCGGGCGAGGAAGAAGCCATACATTCCTTCAAGGGCTGTACGCATACTTGGGATGTCCTTCATGGGACTGTGACTGTGTAGATCCATGGGGGGAGCGGGGAGGGGTGCACTGCTGATCTGGGAGACCTATCGTGTGACCGCAATAACATCAGTAGATGTTCTCTCATCATAATCCATGGCACGATGGTAAATCCATGGCTGAGTAAAAGGAGAGGAGAAATCTGAAAGGGTAGAACGGCTGATCTCAGAGACCACTGCGTTCCACAACCCTGAAGCCACTAATGGTTCACACTGCTTTGTTATTCTTTTATGTAAACGTAAATCCCTTAAGAGAAGAGTAATGTCTATTCCTTAATGTGCACCCAAATATAATTTTATGGGAGTAGCTCTTATGGGATTCAGAGTGATTCAGATCCTCTCTAATCGCCTCATTGGCCGTGGGCTATAAGTTACTTAACTTCTCTGCTCCTTTGTTTCCTCACCTATAAATTTCAAATTAGAGGTGTGGGGTTTAAGGAGGTACCCTACAGGGCAAACCTTGCGTACAGCTTGCTGCACAGAAATATTATCCGTTCCTGCCACCTCTCTTTAGGCCCCATCCCATAATTTACCATATTGCCTGCCCCCCCTTCCATTTTCTTCAAGCTTTCCGCATACATTTGCCTTTCTCAAAACTCTCTCGTCGTAAACGTGATGAGAAAGGTCACTGTAGCTCGATCGTCTACACATTCCTGATTTGAACACTGCTCCCAATATTCAAATGCCTCATTCATGCCTCATTAGCTCCATGAGGCTCCATCAGAGGGCACACATTTTAAAAGCATGCGGTGACCGCATTTGAACCAAGAAAGAGCTGCTGTGTGCCTACTTCTGGGCCAGGCGGTGCACTAGAAACTGGGGAGAGGAATACAGTCCTAAAATAGAATAGCTGCTTCCGAAGAATTCACAATCAGAGGAGGAGAGGCTATATGTTATAAATAAAAAGAGGGACCAGAAAGAATAGGCCCAAGGAGCAACGGCGGGGGAGTCAGTGTCTTGCTGAGACAAAAGGACAAATCAGTAATACAGGACCTGTCTTTATATGAAAAGTTTTATTTTTTTTATCGTTGATTTTATTTTTTTAACACTGCATGAAAATATTGTCTACCTCGATTACTGTTTTTTGTTCTTCTGAAGTCTTGCATATTTCATCAAGAACGTAATGGACTGAATCGTGTCTTCCCACACACGTACATTTTGAATGTGACTACGTTTGGCGATAGATAGGACCTTCATAAGGTTCAGTGAGGTCATAAGGAGGGCCCTCAACCAGTTAGACTACTGTCCTCGCAAGAGGAGGAGGGGACACCAGGGAACAGGCCATGCGAGGACACAGTGAGGAGGTGGCCATCTACAAGACAAAGAGAGAGGCCTCGGGAGAAACCAACGATGCCAACACCTTGACCTTGGACTCGTAGCCTCTAGAACTGCGAGCAATGATTTTCTGTTATTTAAGCCACCTCCTCTGTGGGTGGTATTTGGTTAGCAGACCGATGCGGAGGGTAAGAAGAGGTTTCATAAAAGAGGATTCATGTGACTTTAGTCTTAAAAATCAGAACCGTCTGGATGGTGAGCAAGTGAAAAGTCATTCTGGGTATTATAAGCATGGGATACAAATTGGAAAAGAGATCTGTGGGCAGAAGCAACGTCTTTGAGGGAACCTTTGGCTGCCAAACTTACAAGCCTGTGGAGCCGGGCACACATCAGGCTGAACTGGCCTTTGACACAGACTTCTAGATGTTGAAAGGTATATGAAATTCAAATTTCTGTGTCCATAAATAAAGCTTTATTGGAACACGGCCATGCTCACTTGTGCAAGTATTGTCTAGGGCTGCTTTTGTGCTACAACAACAGAGCTGACTATTTTAGACAGGTACCTTGTATATAAATAGATCCATTTTTCCAAGAGAATAAACACGACTCAAACACTGATGATGTGATTCTCTTAGAGCAAAACTCCAGGGTCCCCAATCCAGCGGTGAAAGCATTACCTAGCAGGACTTCACGACAAGCACTTCTGCTCTCCACCCCCACGCTGGATTGATCAAGGTGACTGAGGCCCAGCGGGATTTTTCTGGCCTTGACTGAAACCAGAAAAACCACCCAGGCTCTGCCATTTTTATTCCCACGAAGCATACCGCATATATATTTTCTGACACATGATCTTAGAAGAATCTCCAGTGGCTCCTAGGAAGAGGTAAGATCCACAAAGAGTAAAGGCGATGGGACCAGAGACAGCTGGCTGTAACTCTTCTCTTTGCTGAGCACTAGCAGTGAGGTTTCTGGTCAGTCACCTACTCCCTCTAGGCCCCACTTCCCCATAAATGAAATAAGGCTGAAAATAGCAACTTCTTCAATTTGCTGTGAGGATTAAATGAAATAATGTAAGTAATCGTCTCTACCTGGCACCAACTTTGGCATATGCGTGATTAGTTTGCTTTTTTATACAATTTTGGAAATCTCTGGCACCGAAGTAAAAAATTGACGATCCCTATATCTGAATGTATGTTCTAGAAATACAGCACAGCCTCTCTGACTTCTAGAAATGTCCTTCTGTGACTGTCTTAGCAGTTTAAATATTGTTAACGTTACGAAATGGAAGAGGCACAAAATAATCCATATTATTTTAAGCACATGTGCAGATATTATTATGTTAAAAAAATAGAAGAAAAGAAGTGCAGAGTACTTACAATTTATTAATTCATTTCTCTGGATGATAGAATGTTTTCAGGCTCTCTCTAAAGAAGGGAATAAAATTTTAGAATAACTAGGCACATTCCTTCCTTTTCAGGAGCTGTAAACCTCTCCAAAGAGAGGTACAAGTTTAGAGTGAGGAAGGGGAAAAGGAACAACAATGTGTGGTCTGGGCTTTCTGCCATTGAGGGGGAAATTGGCTTGGTGTTGTTTGTTTGTTTGTTTGTTTGTTTCCTAGCAACCTCCTCCAAACCCATTTCTTCATGATACCAGGGAAATGCCACTGGCGGCCAACTCTATACTCAGATTCTTTCACTGTGTCATCAGTTCTTTCCCTGCAGAAGTAGAAGGGTACGACACATTCCCTACAGCACGGGAGCACACTGTTCCAAACCCAAGAGTGACCCGGCATACCATCCAAGACCATATCCTTTCATGGTCGGAAGGAAAGTGAGGTATCACTGAGAGGTATCATCCAAGTTCAGCACTGGATGCCATGACAAAAGTAATGTCCCTTTCCCATGACCAATTCACGTAGGCACAATTTGTTTGGCACACAATTTTAAGCAATATACGCAACTCCCGACGCCCAACCATGAAGCCCAAGCATGGCTCATGGACCTCTCATGAAGAATTCTTTCCGTGGATAGTATTGAACAAGAATGGGAAGAGAAATGGAAATATCTCTGATCATCAAATTTCTCAAAACATTTTATCAAGGAAAAAAATCTGCCGAAAAGTGCCCTGTATTCTCAGCAACTATTTTTGCTTGGTTAATATTTTCAGAGATCCTGGCAGATGAGTAATTTACGTCCAGGTAAAATCCATCATTTCCACATACAGTGCATTTGTTAGTGTATCCAGGGCTCTGTGCTATCTTTTTGGTATACTGTATTTATTCTATCTAGAAGATATTTCAAACAGAATACATTTGGAACACTAGATAATTTAATAGTTGCTTCACGCTGAACGGATAAACTAAAAAGAGAAAAGTGTGTGGCAAAGATGTCATATAATAACATCCGTTCCTGGGGCACAACAATAAACTCATTTTTATTGAGTTGGGGTCATTGTTGCCAGCGCACTCGTTTTAAATAAATGTTGAAGTGTTCACAGATAAGAATTTTTAAAACATTAAATATGGTTCTCTGATAGGAACTTCTCTGTGGCTATTAAAATTGCACGATTATGATAATAACACGGAAAATAACATGAAAAAAAGGAACGTGCCAAATTGCATGCACAGAATGATTACCAAGATGAAGCGAAACATCACGTTATTAAAGGGGAAAGACCGCAAACAATACCCTAAACTATTATGTGTTATGCAATACATAGCAGGAAACTATTTTTGTATTGTTTTCCATTTACCAGTTTTCCCATGAGATGGTTTTGCCACATTGATACGGAAACAAAGATGTGTTGAAGAATAACCACGTTGGCAAGGGATACTAATTTTTTCCCTAGGCATAAAGACACACGGTCCTTCCTAACCACTTACCCCGTGCCAGGCCTGGGAGCAAGTGCATGTAAATGCTGCATACCTCCTTCAGTTCCAAAAAGCTCCTTAGGGAAAGTAATAATAAGGTTAGCCTCCACTGAAAATTGGAAGCTTAGACTCTGAGAGACTCACAAACCCAGTAAGAGAGAGTACTGGCAAAAATACACCCCTCTTTTTCCTCCACCACGTTTTTCGCGGTTTTGCAAACTAGTCATATATCCTACTTCGCAGTCAAGACCAGAGGGTTTTTTTCTGAGCGTGGACTGTATGACCTACAGAGGTAACACTGTCGTGGCCAGCGGAGGAAGGTGGGAGCGCGGGAGGTGGACAATATTTGAGACTCCTGAGTGTTTTTGCTTCTAGTATCCTTGGCAAGCTAAAGATGCGTAGATGCAGAAGGACCTGGCGTCACAACTACAATTCCAAGGTTGGCATTATAGCCGTAAGATAATTCTTGACACGGCGGAATCTATTTTTTATTTGCGTTTGTTTGTTTGCTTTCTGTTCCCCGAGATAGGGAGCCAGAGAAGAGTAAACACCGTCAGAATTACCGGGTGACCTGGATGTACCCAAAAGGTTAAGGGTGTTCGCATAGGTTTGCGGAGGGGCAAAACAGTGGGATAACTATAACTTTTGCAGAGGGACTTTTTAGATTCCTTTCTGAAGAGAGGTCTGTGGGATACTAAGGCTATAAGCACATTTGCATAACATCATATAAAATGCATAGATTTATTCATAAATCAACGTATGTCCAGCATAACTGTGAGGGAATGGCATTTGCAATACATTGCCCAGATGGCAATGTGACTTACTCATTTAGAGACCAAAGCATATTTGCAATGGCCAGGGAGCATGAGGGTCTGTAACCTTAGACAAGAAAAAAAAAATCAATATTTAACAATTGTTATCATCTGACTCTTCCTTTATTTGTCCCTAGGGTTATCCTTTCCTCTCAGTATTTTCCATAGGAGAGTACTTCAAGACCAGGCTTGGGAGAATTTAAAAGCCTTTGTGCAGAATGGAGCAGACACGCATCGTGTGGGGTACTCTCCCTCATGCCCTCCTCTTTGTAGGACTAAAAAATATGGAGAAAGTTTGAAATATCTGATGTTCTACAGGGCTGCTACCTAGGTCTGTCCCGTGGTTCCTGGGGGAAGAAAAATTGCAAAAGGAGAGAAAGAAAGAAAGAAAGAAAGAAAGAAAGAAAGAAAGAAAGAAAGAGGGAGGGAGGGGGGAGGGAGGGAGAGAGAGAAGGAAGGAAGGAAGGAAGGAAGGAAGGAAGGAAGGAAGGAAGGAAAGAAGGAAAGAAAGAAAGAAAGAAGGAAAGAAAGACAAACACACGAATAAAAGCGTCAGGGAGTATTTTATCACAGGAGAGCCATTTACTTGAAAACTGGAGCCTGTTTTTGCGAATCCCATGGATAATCAAGGCACAAACTTGCCAAGCCTCATTCTTCTCTCATAATAGGGACACAAGGAAGCATCATTGTCTGGCTGGCACATATGTGCCCACCACTTCCATTTATATTTGAGAAATAGTTTATCTTTTACTACAGTTCCCCCATTTTAATAAATTGCACATGTGGATTTTTCTCAGTTATTGTCCTATAATTCATTCCGGAAGTCCTCACTCTTTATCCTTGGGTACCCGCTGGCAGTGTTCTCTGTCTGGCCTTGTTTACTCCTCCATATGTCATCAGCATTAATCATTTTCTCATCGATTTTAGGGTGGTCTGGCTGCAAGACCTTAACTTCTGCTCCCCCTCCTGGCCCCTCATTTACTCTGCAGCTGCAAAGCGGAGCTCTACGCAGGGCGCGGGCCAACGCCACGTCTAGGAATTGGCATCATCGTAGGAAAACACAAAAAGGCCACGGCCAGGAGGACTCGCCTCCGCAATACGAAGGTTTTTCAGATAACTTCTGCCTGCAGCTGAGGTTCTTCCCGTGACTTTATTCCGTCATTTTGAGGAGTGGCGTGAAAGAGGATACAGGTGATATCTTCTGAATTCGATTCTGGCCCGTTTCGCAGACACAGCAAGATGAACGTGATGTGAACTTGATTTCCCACGAAACCAGCGGTGACGCATTCAGGCAGGAAACTCTGCACAGAGTCCTCTGGGTCGGAGTCTATGTTCTCATTAAACACGTAGTCACCGCTGTAGGAAGCTCTGGCACAAACTGTTGAAAGAATAAATTCCTTTCTACTTACCTTCATCAGCTGTTTCTTGACCTTGTTTGTTTCCATAAAAAAAGACTCTTCAGCATTTGGCCGGAGCGTCACGCAGGGGGCTCAGTCCATCTGCCCTTATCATTATGCTCCGACCAACCACGTCCCAAAGATTCCCCCCCGGGACACGTGTCCGTTTAGGTGTCCTGCTAAATGAGCACACACAAAAGTAGGATTTCTCCGGCAAATATGTTGAATGGTATATATTCCTCTCAGAGTTTAATGGGAACATTGCTATATGGAAAAATATGCCAACATACATGTAATAAATTCTTGACACGGTATTTATAATGCCCTATAAAACTAGTGTTCAAAGGCTACCACTCCATATTATTTGAGGGCCAAAATCAAAGTCCCTTTTGTAAATGAATGAGCGAATGAATGAGTTTCGCGCCCAGAGTAATCAAACCACGGTGACAGCTGTCAAGCAGACGTCTCCAGGGTTTTGCAATCAAGCCATGGTGCCTGACTTGCACTGTTAGTCGGGGTCGGTGATCACTTAGCGTGGAATGACTAAATGGATAAATGTGTGAGCCGACTCTAGCTTAGAAATGCGTACTTTCTGTGAAAGAAAGGTCTTTAGCTATTGGACTCATCACATTGAACTTTTACATGTATAAATAAATAAATAAATAAATAAATAAAACGAAACCAAAAAACAAACAACAAAAAAAGGCAAGTCCACGAGAAAAGAACAGTTCAACAGCATACCCTCACCTACTCAAATCACTTACCCCCTCTTTGGTTCCTAAGACACACTAAATTCCAAACTGTGTTTCAGAAAGTTTGTGCATCTTCTCCCAGATGAGTTCTGAGCACTTAGATCCGTCTTATTTTTAGTTACAGTTACAAAACTTCTTCGTGGGCAGGAACACTTTACAGTTTGGAGAGACCAAAGGCACCATTTCGCAGAAGTAACTAAGTCTTTGATTGTTCACAGGATTTGCCCAAGGAGAAATTCTTAAAGAGGTGCTCTGCACTTTTTCCTGTGTATACAGCAGTCCCTTGCTCATTTAATAAGGAGACTGACACATCAATTCCTTATATTTATACCAATACCTTTGTTACAAGCTACTTTAGGGACCTTTAGGTGGACCCACCTTTCAAGTCTAGTGTCTTAAGACTTAATACAAAGGAAATATTTCCTCACTCACTAATTAATTAGATTACTGTGTCACTTACTCAAAAGGACAACAGCAGTTGTACCTTGCAAAAGAAAACCAGGTAATGAGTAGCTGTCTGTAAGAGCCTGTGGGTTGAAGGTGAAAGTAAGCCACCAAGCCGGTGACAGACGCTTCCTCAGCTCTGTGTGACCTCACTTCGGACACCTTCAACCACGTGCTGACTCAAAAAGACACATCCAACTCTCAAAGTTTAAATTTACAGAATTAGAAAATAGTGATAAGGAAGTGGTTTCAATATTAGCATCAGAAAAAGCAAGTTTTTTGAATCAATATATTATGTGAAATAAGAGTGGTTATCTACTTTGATAAAAGGTAGAACGCATAATGACTATATGACTGAGAACAATATATAAGACAAAAATAGACATGTGGGAGAAATGGGCACGTTTACAATAACTGTAGCTTTTAATGTAAATGGTAATCTTTCAAAAAATTTTAAATTAAGTTAACATAGAGGTTTTTATAGAAAGGTAATTAATAATACTCATACAACGGTTAAATAGCACTTCCTCATGCACCATAAAAGCTATTTTGAAATTTTCTCAAAACATAACATAAATCATTTATATACAAGACCATAGGAAAATCTCAATAAATTCCAAGGACTAAAAATATGAAGGACATTTTCTCTGTCATAAAGCAAATAAAGCTAGGAATGAGTAGCAAAATTTTAACCAAAGAGTCACAGAAAAAAAGAAAAAGAGAGAGACAGCAGACAACTTTGAGGACTTTTACTTTCATTCTCACAACGTGAGTTAAAGAGAAAAGATTCGTGTATTTATAAAGTCAACCAAGGGGCGCCTGGGTGGCGCAGTCGGTTAAGCGTCCGACTTCAGCCAGGTCACGATCTCGCGGTCCGGGAGTTCGAGCCCCGCGTCAGGCTCTGGGCTGATGGCTCAGAGCCTGGAGCCTGTTTCCGATTCTGTGTCTCCCTCTCTCTCTGCCCCTCCCCCGTTCATTCTCTGTCCCAAAAATAAATAAACGTTGAAAAAAAAAATTTTAAAGTCAACGCAGATAGTTAAAAATAACCTGTCGTCAAAAAGGTGTATAAGGAAAAAAATCTGAGAGCTGGATAGAACAGTAGAGTTGATATTGCAGAAAACCACATCACTGGAATAGAAGGCAAACGGGGCAACAGCCTAGAATTTTCTAGAGAAAGCTAAAACATAAGAATCAGAGAAGAGGTAAGAGTTATGGAGGACAGCTGATAGATGTGACCGATCCAGACAGGCTAAAATCTTTAGATCTGATTCCCAACGAAAACTCTATGGTAATGAGAGCAGAGTCCTCCCTTACAACGATAAGGAATATTCTATTTATATGAACACCCAGTTCAAGTTAAAGGGCACAGTGCTAAAAGCATTACCAAAAACTCGGGAATGAAATGGAATTGTTTAACGTCACGACTATATGTAAGACTATTTACAATATTTTGAGGATTAAAGAAGAAAGTCAACATGTGCTCAAAAAGGAACATGTTAATTCTACCCGTGAGATTTCCTTCCACGTCATTTAAACTCCTACAGTCTCATGAGTGGGAGACTAAGTATGTGAGACCAAACTCCTTCCAGTTCAGTCACTTCTAGGCTTCAGTTTATGTATAGATAAGATAAGATAATGGGAATGAGCTAGATGATCTTTCATTCCTTTCCAGTGATCACTGTCAATAAGTCTGAAACAAAAGACCTGGGTATAGATGCCTACTTGACATGACACGTTGATGGTGACCATGCCATTTCTTCTCTAACAATAGCTAACATTTATTTACTGAGTGCATCTTATGTGCTAGACGTTATCCTCATAATTGAATCCTTCGAGCTGAGTAGCAGGTCTATTCCATTTTTTCTTTCTTTCTTTTTTATTTTTTAGGTAAAGAAACTGAGGCCCAAAGAAGTTAAGTAACTTGGCAAAAGTCACACAGCCCCAAGGTGTGAAAGCCGTGTGTCCGAACTTTGGTAGATGCCCAGAGGAGCCCCTGGTCTGAGCCACTAAGCAACTCTGCTGTTCTGTGGTGTTGTTTCTCAGGATTTTATTTTTAATTTGTTTAAGTTCATTCATTTATGTTGAGAGAGACTGAGAGAGTGCCCCCAAGGGAGCAGCGGGGGTGGGGGTGGGGAGGGGGGACAGAGGATCCTGAGGCTGGCTCCAGGTTTCGCGCCGACAGCAGAGAGCCCCATGCGGGACTTGAACCCACGAACCGTGAGACCATGACCCGAGCGGAAGTCAGATGCTTAACCGACTGAGCCACCCTGGCGCCCCTAATTCTTAGGATTTAAAACACTATCCTGTTTTTCTCTATACTGCCATAATCCCCACTAGCTATCTTTGCACAGGAACTTGTGACCCTTGTAGCCCTGGTTCTCTGTGGCTTTCTTCCTGGACCCTTTAAAACCACGTGGATCTGTGAGCTGCTTCGGCTTGAGTAAACAACATGGAGAGGTGGACCCATGGCCAGTAATTCTTTTGTGACTTGGCCCTCTTCCCTAGCACCCCCCCACCCCATTCAGAAAAGGAGGGGAAAAAAGGAGCTCAGTTTCCCAAACTGTGTTCTTCAGAACACTGAATGACATATAGCTTAAACTGATATTCTGTGTTAATAGCTGAGCTCCCTGTTCAATAAAATATATGTAAAATTCTGGATTATATAATATCCAATCCATTTCTTTCATAAGAAATTTCTCAAAACTTATCATGCTGTTATGTGCTGTGCAAGAGTTCTTGGCTGTTTTCTACAATAGAAACTTCATCTTATTTATTAGCAGAACACTTTGCAAAGTGCCGAATTAACCCAATTATTTGTTCGAATAATAGCGTCATCAGAATCGTGCATGAAAATCGGTAACGTGCTTCATTGGGAAGCTCCGACTCTTTGGGCATAATCAGAGCAGTAAATGGTGGAAGCAATGAAGCCGCCATTCCTGTGGCAGCCATGACAGGAGAGGAGCCATGTTTAAACAGTTCATCTCCATCTTTGTTTTTGAGAAGAAAGGAGGCACTGTTTTGGTTTGCGGAGTTCAGTCCTATATATTTGCTTCATCCTTTCGGACACAGACTATAGTTTATAACAAAGGGAGTCCAGGTTGCCTGAGAAGGCAATACAGGAAACACGACCTCCATGACGGTTAGGCCGCTGAAGCATGGGTGAGTCTGACTCGGGTGTGTATGTCAGCTTCTTAATTCCATTTCAGACTCTGCCTTCTCATCAGAGCTTGAAAGCAACCCCTGTCCATTTGTGGAATCAGGCGAGGTTTGGGTCCTTCCATTTATGTTGGATTGAAATGTTTCTTTCTCCTTCAGAGCATAGAGCTATTTATTATAATCCTGGATGCCTAACACCACAGAGCACATCATTCCTGGCTCGTTCGCAACGCCTGAGTAATACTGGTGATCAAACTTCTGAAAGCAGTCTGCAGTAGGTCTCGTCATCACCGACAGATCACAACGGAAAGTTGGAAAAATGGACTAAAGGCTAAAATAAAGTGTACATTTTCCCCGAATGGATCATATACAATAAAAGGGATACGTATGTGCATGTATATACACACATGTGTGCGTATATACACATGTGTAATAGGTATTCTGTATATACATACATTATATGTAGGCATATACATATACACATCTATCACATATTAAGGGGAATGGCAGATTGCAACTTTTGGATGCAGTCTAATATATTTTATTCTTAAATTCTTGAGTAAGATCGATAGACAAGAAATCAAATTAAATAAAGATTTTTCCCCCTTCTGGACCCTCTTGAACACTTTCCTTCCCCTTGTATCCCCACAGGTTTCCATTTTGATAAGTAGTGCAAATTACAAGCATATAACCAATTCACAGTTTCAATACAGGTGCTTTGGTAAAAATGAAAAGACCAGAAGGACTGATGAGTTTTTACTTGTTGGTAATGTTAGCATAGTCTGATATAATTCTCAAATTTTGCACTTTGTATCATTTTATACTTTTATACTTTATAACCTGTAAAAGTTATCATTTATTTTGAGGGTTTTGTTTTTAAAGCTGTGCTCCTGTACCTATCGCATTCGTTTTAACGGTTTTATCTCCTGCTTCCCTCTGGAGACGCCTAGAATGTCACACTCTGTTGGTTTCCTTGCTGGCTTTTTAGGCAACCAAGCTCCAAAACCTGCACTATTTTAGCATTTACTCCTGGGTGTTGTGTCCTAACGTGGCCTCAATTCTTAGCAGTTCCTTCTATCAGGAGTTGGAATTTGGGGATTTCAAGCCTTCGCCTCAAGAGACACTGTGTCCTTCCATCCTCCCTCTTTGAGATCCCTGCACCATTGCTGAGTAAAGAAACCAGAGTAGCTGGGGGATGAGTGTGGAACAGAGATTGGCCATCCCAGCTGAGCCATTTTAGACGTGCCAACCCTAAACTGATCTGTCCGCAGGGGCTTGAGTGAGACCCGGCCAAGGTCAGCATAGCCTCACCCAGAGATGCAGAATTACCTAGCAGAGCCCCGCACAAGTTGACAAACCCCAGAATTTTGAGTTCAATCTTTGCAACTGTTTTGGGGGGTGACGTGTTAAGCAGCAATAGCTAATCGGCACATTTCTTATTTCCTTTGTACTGTCACCTGTCACAGACTTATTATTTTCTTTGTTTACTTATGTATTAGTTGTTTCCCTGCAAAGGGAAGTCAGGTGCCTTCCTTGTCTCGTTCTGTGATGCACTCAAAACACTTAGTGACCGGACGGGCACATCGCAGGGGTTCAGTGAATAGTTGTCAAATTAGTAAACACGTGATTGGATGGATGAGTGTTTATAAATAGACTTTCTAAACGCACATAGATAAAAATGACTATTTCTACCAATTTTATCAGTGATAACTTTTATGCTCCCTAGCGTCATTTTTATGTGTATTTTTAAAACGCATCTCCTATTTTTGTTTTAGATTATTTTTCTACCATTACCAACTACTTTTTTGTCTTAGCATATTTCTACCATTTTCAATTGTGGATGTCCTTGAAATTTAAATAGCTCACGTTAAGTCTCTTTTACTTAAAAGAAACTCAGTCAAAATGAATATCCATTTTTCTATATGTATCTTAATTGCTTTATTCCACTAAATATATAACAATCATAACACGCTAGTGAAGTACGAGTAAAACTCAAAACCAGGGCCACCTGGGTGGCTCAGCCAGTTAAGCCTGGCTCTTAGCTTCAGCTCAAGTCATGATCTCACAGATTCATAGGTTCAAGCCCCACGTCGGGCTCTGTGCTGGCAGCATAGAGCCTACTTGGGATTCTGTCACTCCCTCTCTCTCTGTCCCTCCCCCACTCGCACTGCCTCTGTGTCTCTCAAAATAAACAAATAAACTTAAAAAAGATCAAAACCAAGAGAGAGAAATGTGCTCAACTAGAAAAAATATGTTCAGGGGCACCTGGATGGCTCAGTCAGTTAAGCGTCCGACTTTAGCTCAGGTCATGATCTCGAGTTCATGGGTTTGAGCCCCTCGTGGGGCTCTGTGCCGACAGCTCAGAGCCTGGAGCCTGCTTCGTATTCTATAGCTCTCTCCCTCTCTCCTCTCTCCTCTCTCTGTCTCTCTTTCTCTGCCCCTCCCCTGCTCACTCACTCTTTCTCTCTCTCTAAAAGAAATAAACATTAAAAAAACAGAAAAAATATGTTCAGCATGGTCTCAGAACCTCTTTAGTTGCTAAAGTTACTCTGTAAATTAGCTTCTGACTTTCCTGATGGCCCAAATAATAAGGAAAGATCATTTTTCTGTATCACAGAAAGAAAGAGTTCCGTTCCTGTTTCCTTGCTGGGAATTTGCTTTGCCTTTAGAGCTTCAGCCTCTAGTAATCGTCGTGATACAGAAGGAACCTTATAGCGGTTAACGTAGAGTGTCGAGGATCTCTTTCACTACCTCATTAAGCGGCTGCTGCCTGAAGCCCAATTAAGATATTTCATTTAGATTACTTGGAAAGCTCCCATCAGTGGGTTCCTTGTTACCTGCGATCCATGCAGAGTGGCTGGTTGCACTTCTCTTCACCCTCCACCATCAGGTACCACCCCTTGATGTATTTCTCCATCTTCAAATTATTGTCATAGTTCCAAGTTCACTGAAATGTTCTCTCTCTTCTTCTACAGCTTTATCCTTTCATAATATTTGACCCCTGGTTTTAGAGGGGCAGAAGCTTCGAGAAGTGAAGAGTTCCACTCCTTCTAACTCGAGTTCTGCCACAGTGCCTTTGCCAGGCATAAAGATGAAAAATGACTACCTTCCTTGTGGACCCCAGGGACTGTATTTCCCTGGTGTTTTAGTCCTGGTGTTGGGTGTTACGGCTTCTTATATAGAGTAGATGGCCAATGGAGTTATGTGAAGGAAACTCGCCTACATTGCTCTTTGACGTCCCTGTCCCCTGTCCTTGTCACCTGGTGTTTCTCCTGCCTGCAAATTCCTGTTCAAAAGTCAAAACCAGCTGACGTATCACCTCCTCATCTTTCCTGTTCACTCTTCTCATTCCCTCAGTACCTTCCACACACTTTCACCAGCAAACTTCGCACAGCGTACCATGACATACCCTGTGTGTGCTTACAGGTCTTGTGGACGTTGAATCCCTGATGACACGGACAACGTCTTACGCTTTTGTGTACTTTCCTCCATCTAGCACCGCTCCTGGCAACGGCGGGCCTTTCACAGGTGTCCATTTTTAATGGAATTTTATGCACTTCACTTGATATCCCTGGGCCTCGGTATATTATTTTTAAACAAAACTCTCTTAGTTTTGAAGCTTTTCTGTCTCTGCCCTTCCAGCTGTGTGACTTTGGACAAATTATCTAAATTTCCTGTGCTCATTACTTTTATCCTACAAAATGGGAAGAGTGATCACGTCAACTTTGTAGGGTCAGGCTAAAAAAATGGATGAGTTGAGTTATGGTTGATACTGAGCACAGTTAGCCAGCATGTACACATGTGAATACCATCGTCAGCATCATTTTCTGCCATGCTTATGCTCACACTAAGCAGTATGGGTAACTCTGTCTTAGCACTGATGACACTGGGCTGCCTGTTAATGTGTCTGTTACTCTCACTGAACAAGATAGAGCCTTCAATCAAGGATTTTGCCTGTCCACATGTATTTCCCAAGCCCCAAGATTAGTCACTAAATAGGTTTCTTATTTTAAAAAAATTTTTTTAATGTTTATTTATTTTTGAAGGAGAGAGAGACAGGGCATGAGTGGGGGAAGAGCAGAGAAAGAGGGAGACGCAGAATCCCAAACAGGCTCCAGGTTCTGAGCTGTCAGCACAGAGCCCGACATGGGGCTCGAACTCACAAACCGTGAGATGGTGACCTGAGTCAAAGTCGGACGCTTAACTGACTGAGCCGCCCAGGCGCCCCTAAATATGTTTCTCAATTAATGTTTATTGAAAAAATGGATTGAACAAATGGAAATATACATATTAACTCATTAGAAGACTTAAAGATGAGAGGACTATTTGGTCCCTTTCATGAGAGTGCATTTATAAAAAAAAAAAATACTGTCTATTTGGATTGGTATGTGTCATCTCCATTCACTGGATGTAGGACCAGGGTCATCATGACCCTAAGGTCACCTCCATTCATTGGATGTAGGACCAGGGTCATCATGACCCTAAGGCCATCTCCATTCATTGGATGTAGGACCAGGGTCATCATGACCCTAAGGTCATCTCCATTCACTGGAGGTAGGACCAGGGTCATCATGACCCTAAGGTCATCTCCATTCACTGGAGGTAGGACCAGGGTCATCATGACCCCAAGGGAGTCTTCCCCAAACCACCCACACTCAACATATTGTCTTCTATCAACAATATTACCTTTTATGTGTTAGAGCCCCAGGTACTGCTACTTTGGAGCAAAACAAGGGCTTCCACATGACAAAGTTCCCTTATGTGCCCCATTCTTCTTATAAAGGAGATGAACTGGGGAGAAGGTTTTGTGGTGGCATTATCCAACCTCAGTCCCATGTTCCTCTTACCTCATCTCCAGGATTTTGGAGAGAGGTGATGGAATTTGGCCCATTAGCTGGCAGGAAATCTGCTTCCCACTCGTATGTGACAGGTGGCTCCCAGACAGGTAGGCTGGTAGGGCCGGGCTTCCTTTCATGCTGTCAAGGAGCAGTGGCATCCTGCTGGTTGATAGCCACAGCCTCACCGTCATGTTCAAAGTCTCTCTTTCTTTTAATTCCCCTAGCCATGAATCTTTCAGGGATTTGCTCCTGTTGTGAACAAGGCTGTCGCAGTTGGCGAAGCTCTACTGTGGTCTGCTTATCCCGACGAAATGTATTTCCATCTGTGTGGGGCACCTGTCTCCATTCTGCCATCTGACTTGTCTTAGACCAGACACCCAGACTTCCCTCAGGGAAAGCAGGAAAGAGGCCCGGAATTAACCCCAGGCTTCTATTGGGGCTGATTCTGCACTTGTCTTTCAATCTCCTGCTTTTCGGATTTTAATGCGCTTCTAAATTGCCCGGGATGCTTGTTAAAAGGCAGACTCTAATTCACAAGTTCGGGTGCGGGCCTGAGATTCTGCATTGGTAACAAGTTCCCAGGGGATGCTGCTGTTGCTAGTCTGAGAGGGACACTTTGAGGAACAAGGCTTTAGTCGGTACATTTTAGAGGGTATTTTATCTCCTCCCGCTGGGCTCCCACGACACCCCAGCTGCGGTTTCCTCGGTGTGCTTGGGAGTGTTTTCCCAGCATTCCATTTAGCTATACGCTTTACCACCAGACACTGGCCTAACTCATCCCCCTAAGCATCAGTGGCTCAAAGGCTAAAAAGCGTACATTGAGTTAAATGGACGAAAAGGAGCATAACAAAACTCAAAGTAATGTACTCAGTAGTCAGCAAATCAATAGATTGATCAACAGACCAACCCTTACCCCATTTTATTTCATTCCTGATTTAATATTTTGTGCTGGTCCGAGCTTCTAGTAAGGGAAGGAAAAGGAAGAACGGCGATTAAGTCCACTAAATCCAATGCATTTCAACTTAACAAACCAATTATTGACCTCGGTGCTTTGGAGATGCCAAAGGGAACACGCACAACCTTTCCTTAAAAGGCTTTACAAGACGCCAGAGGGAATGGATGCTGATTTGTGAGTAGAAGGATGGGTAAAAGATATGTTCACAGATGATACTGCAGAATGGAATATGCTGAGTGCTACTACGTAGGCAAGGGGAGAAAAGACCTCAGTGTCTTGCTACTCCAAGTGGAGTCCATGTACCAGGAGTATCCATATCACCTGGGAACTTGATAGAAACAGCAATTCTTAGACCCTACCCTAGAGCTACCCAACCACAGTCTGGGGGGAGGTCAGCCATCTTCATTTTACCAAGACCACCAAGTGGCTGTGATTGGTATACAGAATAGTTTGAGAACCACCGATCTAGAAAGTGCTAAGCACTATCCACAGCCCGTGAAATGGGGTGAATGGACATTACAGAGTGCTATGCAATAGAAATAAATGTAATCCATATATGTAACTATCAATTTCCTAGTACTGCATGAACATATTTTAAGAGAAACAAGTATGATTATTTTTTAATGTATATCCAAGTTAGCGAAGATATAGTGTAATAATGATTTCAAGAATGGAATTCGGTGATTCATCACTTACATATAACACCGAAGGTCCATCCCAAGTGTCCTCCTTAATGCCCCTTGCGCATTTAGTCCATCCCCCCACCAACCCCCCCCCAGCAACCCTCAGTTTGTTCTCTGCATTTAAGAGTCTTTTATGTTTTGTCCCCTCCATGTTTTTATATTATTTTTGCTTCCCTTCCTTTATATTCATCTGTTTTGTATCTTAAATGCCGCAAATAAGTGAAGTCATATGATATCTGTCTTTTCTCTGATTGACTTATTTTGCTTAGCGTAATACCCCCTAGTTCCATCCATGTGGTTGCAAATGGCAAGATTTCATTCTTCCTGATTGTCAAGTAATATTCCATTGTATATATATACCACATCTTCTTTATCCATTCAACCATCAATAAACATTTGAGCTCTTTCCATACTTTGGCTATTGTTGATAGTGCTGCTATCAACATTGGGGTTCATGTGCCCCTTAGAAACAGCAACCTGTGTCCCTTGGGTAAATACTTAGTAGTGCAATTGCTGGGTCATAGGGTAGTTCGATTTTTAATTTTTTAAGAAACCTCTATACTTTTTTCCAGAGTGGCTGCACCAGTTTGCATTCCCACCAGCAGTGCAAAAGAGATCCTCTTTCTCCACATCCTTGACAACATCTGTTGTTGCCTGAATTCTCATTTTAGCCATTCTGACAGGTGTAAGGCAGTATGTCATTGTGGCTTTGACTTGTATTTCCCCGATGACGAGTGAGGTTGAGCATTTTTTCTTGTGTCGGTTGGCCATCTGGATGTCTTCTTTGGAGAAGTGTCTATTCATGTCTTTTGCCCATTTCTTCACTGGATTATTTGGGTGTTGAGTTTGATAAATTCTTTTCGATTTTGGATACCAACCCTTTATCTGATATGTCATTTGCAAATACCTTCTCCCATTCTGTCGGTTGCTTTTTAGTTTTGCTGATTGTTTCCTTCACTGTGCAGAAGCGTTTTATCTTGATGAGGCCCCAATAGTTCATTTCTGCTTTTGTTTCTCTTGCCACCAGAGACACGTCAAGTGAGAAGCTGCTGTGGCCGAGGCCAAAGAGGTTGTTGACTGTTTTCTCCTCTAGGATTTAAATGGCTTCCTGTCTTACATTTAGGTCTTTCATCCATTTTGAGTTCACTTTTTGTGTATGGTGTAAATTAAAATAGTTAATTTCTTCCACTTGTCACTGTCCAGTTTTCCTAACACCATTTGCTAAAGACACTGTCTTTTTTCCATTGGCTATTCTTTCCTCCTTTGTCAAAGACCAGGTGGCCATACGTTTGTGGGTCCATTTCTGGGTTCTCTATTCTGTTCCATTGATCTGAGTGTCTGTTCTTATGCCAGTACAATACTGTCTTGATGGTTACAGCTTTGTGATACAGCTTGAAGTCCAGGATTGTGATGTCTCTTTTTCAGGATAGCTTTGGATATTCAGGATCTTTTCGGGTTCCATACAAATTTTAGGAGTGTTTGTTCTAGCTCTGTGAAGAAGGCTGTGTTATTTTGATAGGGATTGCACTGAATATGTAGATTGCTTTGGTAGTATCGACATTTTCATAATATTTGTTTTTCCAGTCCATGAGCATGGAATGGTTGTCTATTTTTTGTGTCTTCTTCAACTTCTTTCATAAGGTTTCTATAGTTTTCAGTGTATAGATTTTTCACCTATTTGGTTAAGTTTATTATTTGGTTAGGTATTTTACGGTTTTGGTGCAATTATAAATGGGAATGATTCCTTGATTTCTCTTTCTGCTGCTTCATTACTGGTGTATAGAAATGCAACCAATTTTTGTACATTGATTTTATATCCTGTGACTTTGCTATCTCCCAACAAACAAGAGTCCAGGGCTGGATGGCTTTCCAGGGAAATTCTACAAAACATTTAAAGATGAGTTAACACTTATTCTTGTGAAGCTGTTCCAAAAATTAGAAATGGAAGGAAAACTTCCAAACTCATTCTATGAAGCCAGCATTACCTTGATTCCAAAACCAAACTAAGACCCCACTAAAAAGGAGAACTACAGACCAACTTCCTTGATGAACATGGATGCAAAAATCCTCAACAAGATACTAGCCAACAAGATCCAGCAATACATTAAAGGAATTATTCACCACGATCAAGTGAGATGTATTCCTCGGAGCAGGATTAGTTCAATGTCTGCAAATCAACCAATGTGATACATCACATTAATAAAAGAAAGGATAAGAATGACATGATCCTTTCAATAGATGCAGAGAAAGCATCTGACAAAATACAGCATCCTTTCTTGATTAAAAAACCCTCAAAAAGTAGGGACAGAAGGATCATACCTCAAGATCATAAAAGCCATATATGAAAGGCCCACCTCTAATATCATCCTCAATGGGGAAACACTGAAAGCTTTCCCCCTAAGGTCAAGAACACGACAGGGATCCTCTCTCTCCACTGGTATTCAACATAGTGTTGGACGTCCTAGCCTCAGCAATCAGACAACACAGAGAAATCAAAGTCATCCAAGTCGGCCAAGAGGAAGTCAAACTTTCATTCTTCACAGAAGACATGATACTCTATGTGAAAAACCCAAAAGACTCCACCAAAAAACTGCTACAACCGATCCATGCATTCAGAAAATATGATGAATTTTAATGATCTATTTTATTTAGCGCAATGTATCCAAACTATTGCCCAAATGTGATCAATGCAAAATTATTCATGAGTTTTACATTCATGCTTTTTTTTTGTAATAAATCTTTGAAATCCTGTGTTCATTGTGCACATACAGAACATCTGAATTCACACTCCTCCCACCGCACATGCTGGAAGCTCTCCGTGGAACTACATGGTAGTTTACCACATTGGCCAGTGCTGCTCTAGATGTTTCTATTTCAAGTGTGGTCCCCGGACCAACCAGCCTCAGAATCGCCTAGGATCTGAATCAGAATCTGCACTTCAACAAAATCTCCAGATAATTTGTGTGCGCTCTGCAACCCGGTCAACAATGCCTTTGAATGGATTGAAGTCCACATTATAGCAAAATATTCCTCCTCTTCCCACACGGCAACGACTTGCTAAATGAAGTAATTACAGTGGAACTTACTTCCCTTACCTCTACCCTGTGCCTCTCGGAGCTTCCTACCCTCTGATGAGTTGGCAATACAAAAGAGGGAAGACCAGAGTTTCAGCCGGTACAATCACAGACTGTTTGAGGACTCCCTGGGAGTCCAAAATTACCCGAATCCCCACAGCAATCCCCCTTCACCTTTTCCCTGCCAATTTTCTCAGGATTGCATGAACACATGACTATTACGTTCAGCATTAGCTGTTTTGAACAGAAAAGTTCCTAAGGTAGAAGTTCCTGAGATCAGGTAGTTGGTCTTGGAGGGAAAAGAATAAGGCAGAGTTCCGGAAAGGTCAATGAGAAAAGGAATCAGTTACGGAGCGGCCTATGGGGAAGACCGGTCACGCTGTAAACATGAATTAATCAATCAGGGAAGGAAAAGACATGAGGAGAAAGGAAAGAAGAAACCCGTACTGCCAGCCCGCAGAGTACGTTGACCAAGAAGTGACGGCATAAAGGGAGAAGATGAGACGTCGGAGTCATGCCTTCCTTCTGGACCATGGGTCAGAGTAGCGGGATGTGCTGTTTCTGAATGTGTAGGGGCTTTTGCCGAAGAGCCCGGCGAAAATCCCAACCCCTGGGGATGTAGCTCTAAGACAGTGAGCTAGCACATCTGAATATCCTATTATTGGTAGGGCGTGAGGCAGTGAAGGGAGAAGGGGTTATTCCTCGGGGATGGGTCAAAAGCAAGGTGTTTTAGGACTCATTCATAGAAGCACGTTTCAGCTCTGCTTTTTCACGCCCGGCCCAGGTTCTCCGGGAAATGCCAACAGACTGTGCTGGCAGTGTGCTTCTCGCCATTTGGATGCACATAAACCTAGCAGTAAAGGGCTGAGCGCAGACACAAGTTCAGCTACAGACGCGGCTTTGTGAATAGCCCAGTTAAGAACAGACACATATGGGGGAATTAGCCAATCCAGGTTTTCTGCTTTTTACTGTTTGTTCCAAGTACAGGTAGCAAAATCCTTTTAAAACCCCCTTAGCACGGTTTTAAAGTCACCCCAGGCTTACATTAAAAAAGTTTTTTGTTGTTATTCCAGGCGATGCCTTCTTAGGAAACAAATGATTTCTGTTATTACTGTTTAACACATTCCCAAGGCTCCAGCTCTCATTTGCGCTGCAGAAGTCACACTGAATTATTTCTCATTTTTCTCCCTTAAAGGGCCCAAAGTTATACACAACCAAACCGCACGGAACAAAACTTCCCGTAAGTGCTGGCCGCGCTGCAAAAAAGCAAGCGATGAGGACCCACAGACACAAAACAACTTCAGTTACATCCAGTGAGACCAATTTTGGCCTCACGCAGGCAGGCGTGTTTATTGGTCACGTGAAAGCTGCCGTGTTCAGAATGCAGCCCATGATTCCTCATACACACGATCTCATCGAGAGTCTCCGTGAGCAAAACGGATGAACGCATCTCTGAAAGATCTCCTTGCCCAATGCCTCTGAGGCTTGGAGGCTGGGATTTACTTCGGCTGCAAAACCACAGCCCAGGGAGGATCCAGGACACCAGGTGGGACGATCACCCAACAGTCTTTTCTTCGTAAGGACGGTCTTCACCATGACTTGCCTCTGGTCCAGGCTGTTAGACATTCCTGGCCAGCTCCCCCATGCCTCACACTCTTTTCTGTGCCTGCGGACACAGGCTTCAAACACCAGCTGTCACTTCAGACCCTGACTCAGAATGTCCCTTCCAGGCACCGGCACACGCGTACGCGTAGTGATTCACGCGGGTCCTGCCCACTCGAGGCGCCGCGAGCCTACCAGGGTGCAAGTGTGGGTTTGGCATTCTCTCCATCCCCCAAGTCTCAGAGCTCTCCCTTCTGGACCCTGCACTGCTTTGTGTCGTGAAGAGAATATATTTACGTTGTAAAGAGTTAGCAACAGCCCTTCGCACAGATGAAGAGAAAATTACAGAATCTTAGAGCTCCGCGGTCAGATGCGAGAAGCCTCATAAACTCCCATCCCATCCGACAGATAAATGAAACCCCTCCACAACTTGTTGGCGGAATCAATATAAATCAGTATGTGCGGCAGTACATTTTTCTCAAAGGACCTGGCCTTTGAGTAAGTGGGGAGACGTGTTCTCTAAAAGGCCGGAAGCATCTAGTGGAGACAGATCTGCCCCTCGAGCGGTGTGCAGCAATCCCAGGGGGGTGCTTCTCCAGGCGGTAACCCTCTCTCACGTGTCGACAACATGCCCCTGGGCTGAGCTTGGGTGGAAGTGTCTTCAAAGAAGATGGACAGAAACACAACTTTTTTCCCCCACTCTCCCTGCTCCAGGGGGAGTGAATCACAGCCTCGGACTGTGCCGTGAGTTTGTTAAGTCTGCCTTTGTGGGATTCGTGTGAGGAGACGGCATTGGGGGCCATAAGCCACTCAAGTGGCACGGGGACTGAGGCCGTGGGCCCACTCGAGTCAGAAGGCAGGTACCTGTGGGCCGACCATGGGCTAACGTCAACACCTCTGAGCCTCAACCTCCCCTCCCATATAATGGGTACATAACCCGGCTCCAGGGCAGTCATCTGGATGGCAGTAGATAGAACAACTATAAGGCACAAGACAAACACTAGCTGTGGCTATGAGCAGCAGGAAATATTCTTTGACAGTTACGGGCAGTAACAATCTCTTCTCCCGGGACAAAGCACTGAGACCCGGCCTCTCCGTGCTTGGTGAGGATGTCAACCATGAGCTCAGAGGGCCAAGCTTGATTCTGTCGTCTCCAGCTATAACGTCCTACGGACTGGGACACCGGTGGCTCAGTTGGTTACGCGTCCGACTTGGGCTCAGGTCGCGATCCCACAGTTTGTGAGTTTCAGCTCCGTGTCGGGCTCTATGCTGTCAGCTCGGAGCCTAGAGCCTGCTTTGGATTCTGCGTCTCCCTCTCTCTCTGTCCCTCCCCCACTCTCACTCTGGGTCTCTCTCTCTCAAAAATAAGAAAATATTAAAGTAATAATAATAATAATAACCTACAGCCCAAACCGGTCATCGCCCTGATACGCACTCTGAGCGAAGGAGGAGTTCAGAGGGAAATGGAGAGGAATCAACCCAATCTTGGGCCCATGACAAAGCAACCAACCAAAAGGCACAATGGCAGCATTTCCTTACTGGAGGGTGCATTCCCGAAGGGGGATCCGCACGCTCTTAGTAATATTCAAAGGTGCAAGGATAGATTTTAAAGGCAGATTCTCAAATGGAGAATACGATACGACATTTAATGAAAAAAATACAGTCTAACTGGGTAACCGATTTGTAAGTAATACGAAAGTGAAAAGAAAAGAGGGCTGCTTTAGCGTCAGGCAATTTGTGCACATTTTGATCCTCAATCCTTACGGCAACGTGGAGAGGAGACTATCATAGTCTTCATTTTACAGCTGAGGAAACTGACCAAGAGGAGAGCAGAAAGAGGAATCAAACACAGGGCTCCGAGGCTCATGTCGCCCCTGCAACACCACCCTTGACCCCAACACCGTACTCATCTTCGCCACGGAAGGCACAGAGAGATAAGTACCAAGCAGAACATAAACAGCACCCTACTAGAGGACGAATCGGAGAGACGAAGTCTTTCTCGATGCAGAGAAGTCTTTTTTTTTTTTTTTTAATGTTTGTTTATTTTTGAGACAGAGAGAGACAGAGCATGAGCAGCGAAGGGGCAGAGAGAGAAGGAGACCCAGAATCCGAAGCAGGCTCCAGGCTCCGAGCTGTCAGCACAGAGCCCGACGTGGGGCTCGAACTCACGAACTGTGAGATCGTGACCTGAGCCGAAGTCAGACGCTTAACCGACTGAGCCACCCAAGCGCCCCATCGATGCAGAGAAGTCTTTATGGAAATGACGGTGCTCACACAGGACCTTGAAGACAGCAGATACCTGGCTGCCTGGTTAACGACTCAGTGAGACTAAGACTGTCCTTCGATTCAGGACTTGAGGAATTCTCCAAATGGCTCAGAACCAGTGAGGCGGGAGTCCTGGACAGGGATTGTTCAAAACGGGTAGCTCAGGCCTGCCTTCCCCGCAGACAGCTGTTCTCCAGCCCAGCAAAGTCTCTCCGCAGACAAAGGCCATCCTCAGCAAGAGCTCAGCCGACAGAGCCTGGGCGTCTGACAAGACGGGGCCCGGGAGGAAAGCATCGGCCTGGCCATCCTTGGTGTCTGCCTCAAGAAGAGCAATACAGATCTCCCTCCGTTCCACCAGAGGGCTCGCAGACAGACGGGGCTGCAGAAGGCTGGGCACCACGGCCTCCCATCCCTCCAGTTCGCAGAACATGAACTTGTCAGCATCATCACAGCGGGGTCTCTGTGGTCAGAGAAGGTCCTCTGCAGAAAGTGAATCGTTTTGCTTGCGGGGATTTTCTGCCGAATGGCCCCGCCGTTGTTTAATGAGAACCATGCTGTAATACATATGCATTAGCTCCATTAAATCATGTCCAGAGGTGGAGAAAACCCTAATAGATGTGGCTGTCAAATTTGTTCACGCCACACAATAAGGCCGCCGCCCCGTGCATTACAAAAACACTGGAGAATGTGAAGGGCACTCCTCAAATTTTAACGTCTCCCCCACGACATGTTTGCTTCCTTAAGTGTTTCTACAGATATTAGAACACCCATAGATCATTCTCTCATGTCAGTCAACTCTCAGATGTTCACCATGACTGAGGTTGGGCGTCACAGACCTTAAAATCCTCAAACCACGCCCAAGCTCATTTTGAAAATCACAGCCTAGCTTAGAAATAAAGATTAAAAAAAAAAGAAGAAGAAGAAGAAAAACTAAGCGCTTTTCATTCATCTCCTTTTCCCCTTTCTTCTTTTCTTTATTAATTTATTTTGCAGAGTTGACACAAATTAGGTCTGGGAGGTAGAGGGGAGACGGGGGCATAATTCTGTAACAGAGAAGTTTGAAAAACCTGATCTTGGGCATATTAATTAAACTCCCAGGTGGAGGTCTCTCCATCTGTCAAGTGTGAATAATATAACAGTATTACCTATGACTTATACCAAGGATTTTCAAAGGAATAAAACAACTAGTCCTTCTGAACATGCGATTCTTAAATTGCAAAGGAGCGCAGGATTGTAAAATATGATGTGTTTGAGAAAAACACACAAGCGGGCACCGGTGACGTGTTGTGGCAAAAAAGAAAGTATATCTTGAAAGACAATGAAAAACACGCCATAAACACGGCAGATGAGCCATGTATGTTTACGTCTTCTTTCTTTCCGCAACGTAAGCCCTAATGAAGTAACAGCAGAAGAATTTAACAGGGCACGGCAGCCAAGCCAAAGGCAAATGGAGACATGATGACGGTGTAGAAGAGATTTGGTAAGATTTCTGAAAGTTCGAGAGCCAGAGGAAGATTGACACCAGAGCCAACGGAGTTAAACAAGGCTGTACGTAAAATGCCTGCAGAAAAGGAACATCACTGAGAATGGACAGTCCCACCTTCAGCCCTGAGAAAGGTACAGGACTTAAAGGATGTGAGCCACAAGGAAGGCTTGAGGAAGACAGGCAGGTGAACACCGCTGAATTACCTAAAAATCTGCGAAATCAACACTGAGGTCACCTCCCATCCCACACCCCACGTGAAGACAAGGTTCCTCACTACAAGAACAGAGTGCCTCCATTTTATTTATTTTAAAACTTTTTAATGTTTTTTTTAATTATTATTTTTTTTTTGGAAGACAGAGTGCAAGCAGGGGAGGGGCGGAGACTGAGGGAGACACGGAATCCGAAGTAGGCTCCAGGCTCTGAGCTGTCAGCACAGAGCCCGACACAGGGCTCGAACTCACGGACTGTGAGATCGTGACCTGAGCCGAAGTCGGCCGCTCCACCAACTGAGCCACCCAGGTGCCCCACGTGCCTCCGTTTTAAAAGGAAAATGGGCAAAAGGCACCAGCAACTGAATTAAGTTTCACCATACACACACACACACACATAGAAATCGTGCCTACAGAAAAATAGAAACCTAAAAGAAACAGGGAAAATGCAGTGAGTGTGAATTAGATAAATAACAGAAATTTAAAACAAAAACCATTACACCTCATGGAGATAAGAGAAGATATTACAAGAGCAGAATGCTATTTAAAAAGCAATTAAAAACAAATAGACATAGAAATCTTGTATCAGGAAACTTTTTACAAGGCAGGAAGCTTTGAATCTAAAATGTTTAGAGACACTTCCGGAAAGCAGAACGCAAACACACACACACACACACACACACACACACACACACACGCCTACGCGTGCACACAGAGTGAGATTGAAAGGAGAGGCATGATAAGAAAACTAAATCGAAGTAACATGTACATCTTACATTTACACAATGTTTTATGGCAAAAATATCCAATTTAAGAAAAGAAAACTGAAGGACAACTGAAGATGTTTCAACTGAAGAATTCTAGAAGGAGAGAATAGAAATAGAATAATCAGAACAGAGGAAATTGAAGAAATAATACAAGAAAAATGTCCAGAACTGAATGGCAGGACTAACTGAGGTTTCAGGACAAAGTGAAGGAAAAGAAAGAAAAGGAACAGGAAAGGGAAAGGGGAATAGGAAAGGAAAGGGAAAGGGACAGGGAAGGGACCGGAAAGGGACAGAAAAGGAAAGGGAAAGCACATCACAGCGATTTTTCAGAACAGTGAAGATAAAGATCCTAAAAGCTTTTAAGTGAAAAGTTGGGTCACATGTAGTAAAGCAGGATTCAGATGGCATGCATAGGACTTTTCAACAGCAGCATAGGAAACTAGAAAAGAATGAAGCATTGTTTCCAAAAGTCTGATTTTCAACCTAAGAGTTCTTACTCTTAGTACTTACCCTAGTAAGTACCTTAGTTCTAACCCTAGTACTCAACAACGAAAGAGTAAAACAGGGAGTACTCAAAACAACGAAAACCCCCTTCTCTTCATATCCTTTTCAAGGAAATTACTAGAAAATGTGAGTTCCCACAAATGAGTGGGCAAACACAGAAAGAGACGGGTACAGGAAGCAGGGGACCTGGCACAGGACTGCAGTGAAAGAAAATCAGCCTCTCTTGGAACAAAAAGAAAGGGGTGAACTCTGGGGAGGTAATGAAACTCCGCGGTCATCTGAAGACTGCCAGTGTTCAATAAACCAGTTAGAACATTTACTAAGGGGCACCTGGGTGGCTCAGTTGGTTAAGGTCCAACTCTTGATTTTGGCTCCGGGCATTGGCTCACGGTTTGTGAGTTCAAGCCCCACGTCGGGCTGTGCACTGACAGCACAGAGCCTGCTTAGGATTCTCTCTCACACCCTCTCTCTCTGCCCCTTCCCTGCTCACTCAATCTCTCTCTCAAAAATAAGTGCACTTAAAAAAAAAGAACACTTATGAAGAAATTTGTAAGAGGTACGTAGCTAAATAAGTGAATAAAGTAGTTCGATATATGTCAATTGCAAGAAAAAAAATGCAAAATGTATTAAAAAGAAAAGGAATCACTCCACTTAGCAGAAGATCTCATTTGTATAGAAGCAATAATACAAACATTGTGATCAGGAGCATGAGGGGAGACAAGTCAGACTGGGGATACGTGCGGGTATATTCTCATATACCATAACAAATGTGGTACATTCATATGACATATACCATAACAAAATAAATTCTCATATACCATAACAGGAAATGTGCCAAGTCTGAACTCGATAAATACTAAAGCCCAGTGCACCCACAATCTTCAGAAATATGGAGAAGTGCATCAGGAAAAAAACACATTTTTTTTACAAATGTAAACAAGTCTGTGTATGCCTCTGTAGAGCGAGACCAAAGAATGGGGAACTATTTTTAACATAAGTCCTTATGGTGGCATTTGATTTTAATAACTGTTTATTTGTAAATTTGATAAAGGAAAAAACAATTGAACAGCTTTATCTCCATCAGGTTTGATTCCTAGCCAGCTCAGTTAGCCGTGACCTTGGACAATTTACTTAACTTCTCTGTGGTCAGGTCTTCCTCTGGAAATGGGGGTCATGATAATACCTGCCCCGAAGAGTTGCCATGAAGATCATCCATGGAAATAGACAGAAAGCACGTAAGAGGCGTGGCCTTCTGTAAATGCTCCAACAACAACAACAACAAAAATCTTCTTATCAGTTTATCTCCTCCTCCTCTCCCTTCTTCACCTGAATGAAGAGCTTTCACAGAACAACCCAAGGCTAATCAGGTTCACGGTGGGCATGGCCTGGTACCCTACCTCAGTATCCCCCTCAAAAGCTATTTGGGAAATATACAGGCCTTAATCCTAGAAGCCTCGCTGCGTCCTGGGTCTCCTTCACGCAATAAAAGTAACAGAGGACGAGGCCGGGAGGAAAACGTTAGCACACCCAATATCTTCTAAAGGTTGTAAATTATCTCATAAGGAAAGTAATTTTCCAAAGGTCAGGGCTCTAACATATATTCTGTCAACAGATTCCATGATGCAAAAGTTACATTAAATGTTACCTTGGCTCTCTCTCAAAAGAGAGACACAAGAATAACTGAAAAGAGTAAAGAGACCACTTAATGTCGAGTAACATTGCTTTCCAGTGTCCAGGGCACAATGGTCTGGGCTCACTGCAATCGTCCCAAAGCACATCGGTGTTTCTTGGGCCAGGAAAGGATGCAATGGAAGATTCCAAAGGCATGTTTTAACTGCTAATGAGAGAAGCGAAAAGCATGTTTATGCTGCCCGCACGCTAGTGTCTTTTTATATATTTAGGCTCAGTTTAAGCCGTGTCAGCCTCGTAACGTTGCCTCGCAAAGACCCACTCCAAGCCCCTGAAGGAGGCCCAGGGGAAGCTTCTCACTGTCACAGGATTCCTGATCAGGATCTGATTTCACACTGACTGACAGCATGAGGATAGCGGAAGTCCCCAGAGAAGGCCGCTGTGGCTGTCTCCACCGCAAACACAGTGACTCTCCCTCACGGCTCCTCCAACACATCGTTTGTGATTCCTCTTGTGTTCTCACCCACTGATGTCATCCCTGGTAGGAGGGACGAAGGTCTGAAGGGAATGGCTCTATATCACCAGGTCCCTAAACACTGGCAGACAAAAGCTAACGCTCGACAATAAAGCTGAGCCTTTGTCCACTGCTGGGTCCACCTGCCATCGTCGGGGCCTCCCCGGGACACTCTCCAGGGCTTGTAAAAATCCCTGTTTGGTGTCGGAAGCAGCTCCTGTTCTCACCGTGCCAGCCCAGAGAGAGCTTCCTCTGAAACCTGCAAAGCAGCCAGAAGTAACTCCTTTCTGAAGCTTCGGAAAGTTTCAGAAACTTTCTTTGGAACTCGCATACACCGTCCGCTGGATCTCCTGCTTCCCCTGTGAAGCCTGCGGCACCATCAACCCCCAGGGAAGGAAGGGACGTGTGTTATTTTGAGCCTCGTTCAAAGCAAGAAGTTGCACAAGCCTCAAGACAGACTCGAGTTTCCAGGAGCACTTAGTCTCTTTTGCAGAATTATTCAGAATGTTATTCAAAAAAAAGTGGCCGGAAAACGGAGGTCCTTTTCCAACCAGCAGTGAAAGCCCTCCCCCCATAAAATTAAGGTGTACCTTGTCCAAGAGTTAGCTAATCACATGCGCATCAATGTATATGCCATGTTACAGATATTCTGTGCATATTGATGAATGTCTACCATTTATTGAGCACCTACTGTGTACCAGGCTGTTTGGTTTAATCCTCGTAACAACGAGCCCGGTAACGTTGTTGCATTATTAGCACCCGCGTTTTCTGAAACAGGTTGCGATGGCTGGGGCCATGAGACTTCTATACGACAGCACATATGCAGACTCAGGAAAGCCTGTATTAACAATGTCTTTTTATTTTGATGCTTTGACATCTTGGGGCCTGACTAACCTGGAGCGACGGCCCCTCCAGAGCTAGCCCGTTCTTAGAGATCGTAACGGACTGGCCTATGCAAACCACCCAATCTAGAGCCCACAACCCAGCCACTCCATCGATCAGGCTCTCATACTGTAGGCCACTGGCCCTCCTCCTAATCACCCCCAAAGCCAGCTAGCAGACAAGTAGGGATCACAATAAAATCTTTTGCCCGTGTTTTCCCCTAATTTTGTGTCCTGATCGACCTTGATGCTTCCCAGTGTGGCGTGGTGCACCTGTCCTCGGGTACTGTGACAACCCATCTTTCCAATGACAATCACCCTCTCGTCTATTGCCCTCCCCTTACCGACATAATAAAACCCACACTTAGAAACGAGTCTGACTGCAAAGTTCAGTACCTCCTCGTGTCACTGTCTTTCCTCCAGGCTTATTATGTGCTAGGCAGTCTACCCCCTCAGAGCCCGGGCAAGACTGAGACCAGCAGGGCAGGTTGGGTACACGTTTTAGGAGGCACTTACACTCAGATCCGTGCAAATGCCAGCGCCGCACTGACGCAAAGCAGTGAGCCTCTTCAGTCTCAACGCCGATGCCTATGTCCTGGGGCAACAAAGGTGCAAGAGTCAAATTCTGCCCTCAGTCTCATGGAGGAAAGAGGCAGGCAAACCAACAATTAGAGAGCAGCGCACTGGCTACTGGCATAGAAGTTCTCACAGGTGTCAGGGGAGCCCCAGGAGGGTCTCCTGATTTGGAGGGGGGGGAGGAGGAGCCCCTTGAATGGCAGCTCCAGGCATGGCTGCCAATACTTAGGGCTTGGGGAGCAAATGTACTAACATAACACACAACCAAAGTGTTCTTTATTTGCAGGGGAATTTGTATTTCCACATTCCATAAAAAAAAAAAAAGACAGTGAAATTGCATCCCATCTCCCTCTGGGATCTTTCAGACACATTCAAAAGTCAACTGTTTTACAAAGCAATATCTCATGCTGACTTTGAGGGATATCAAAAGGGTCCTGGTTTAGGGGCGCCTGGGTGGCTCAGTTGGTTAAGCGTCCAACTTCGGATCAGGTCATGATCTCACAGTTCGTGAGTTCGAGCCCAACCTCGGGCTCTGTGCTGAGAGCTCAGAGCCTGGAGCCTGCTTCGGATTCTGTGTCTCCCTCTCTCTCTGCCCCCCCCCCACTCATGCCCTCTCTCTCTGTCTTAAAAATAAATAAAACATTAAAAAAAATTTTTTAAGTGTCCTTGTGTGGATGACAAATTATAGGATTTGCCTTTAGGAACACTAGGGAAGAGTGTGGAACAGCATAGCATAGAGTAGCATAGCATAGAATACTTCTGTTAGAACTTCTGGAAGTCATAGCTATCATTTCGTCAACCGTCTTAATTGATAAATGTGATACTAAGGCTCTGGGAACTTAAACAATTTATACACCATCATGAATTGAAGAGTTTAGAATTGAATGAAGATTCCCTGACTCCAAGTTGTCCCACGATTGAAAACCTTATCATAAAACCTCCTGAACTATGTGTGCCCTTTCAAATCCGTCTACATTTTATGACATCACTGATATTAACAACAAGACAAAGTGTCCATATGCAGTAACTAACAGCGAACTTTCAATCATGATTAAGATCAGAAGCAGACGCAATGCTAAAAGAACAAAAGTCTCCGTATCTCTTCTATTATTAAGATAAGAAAATGTTCACGTGTAAAAAACACTTGCTATCTCTTTCTTTCCTTGCCTATCTCTTCCATCTTCCCTCTCATCTGTACGTCTAAATTTTAAAGAAATCACCCAATCCCTTCTCAGATATCTCTTTAACCAGCGGGAAGATATAGGATCAATTTTGCCATGGGTCCACGACTTAAGTTTTGAATTACTCTGTTGAGGTCTGGGCCAGCTGGAAGCCTCTCTTGCCTGATTCTGAAGATGTACATCGCAAGTCTTAAACACATCAACAATTACAAAAAACAATCTAGCGTTGAATTTCCCCCAGCGGCAGCTCGGCAAACACCTCAGGTGGCCTGAAAGAAATGAGACTGTCAGATTGCTTTGTTCCTGGGTCAAGCTGACCTCCCAATGGTCAAATCGCTGAAATAAGAATGTCAAAAGTTAAGCAAACAATGCAGGGCACTGGAAACTGTAGTAAACGGAAGGCTAATACGAAACCCAAGATTAAGACTGAGGAGGAAATCTGTGGTTGGCCGCCTCCACAATGACTCCAAGTGTCGGGCATGTTGGAGTTCTGGTCCCGTACCATTTCTTTGCGAACAAGGAAAATCTCTGCACAGGCCACAAGATGCAACGGAAGTGGAAGAAAAACAAATATTAAGTGCTGGTTTTGAGGCAGAAGGTCCTTTGGAGAAAGGACAAGTGTGATTGTATTCACAAATTGTGTCATCCAGACCAAGATGCACGCTGACATCACCCGTGGACGGGGTGATCCTGGTTGAAACACTCAAACTAAGAGGGGCTGGGAACAAATAAAGAGGGATAAATTAGCTTCATCGGGGGTCTGGCTAATAAAGCTCTGTATACATCCTCAGGCAGCCAGGTGTGTGAGCAAGGAATATACTCATCTTCATGCTAAGAAGTTGCTAGAAACTGAATGTTTCTGTCTCCCCGAAATTTACATGTTGAAGCCCCAAACCCCAATGTTGGAAATGGAGCTTTTGGGTGGTGATGGGTTACCAGGCACGGAATCAGCTGACATCTTGACCCTGGACTTCCCAGCCTCCAAAACATATGGCATTTTGTTACGGCATCCTGAGGAACTGAGTCAGATTTTGGTACTGAGAAGTGGGTGTTGCTGTAACAAATACCTGAAAAGTGTGGAAGCGACTTAGGAACTGGGTAATGGGCCAAGCCTGAAAGTGTTTTGAGGTGCATCGTAGACACATAGATGCTGGAGACGATCCCAGTGAGATCCCAGATGGAAATGGGAAGCGGGTTACTGGAGAAAAACGATCCCTGTTAGAAAGGAACAAAGGACTTGACTGAAATGTGATCTAGTGTTTTGTGGAAGATGGAACTTGTGGGTCATATAACTGGATATTTAGCAGATGAGATTTCTGAGCAAATCATTGAAGGTACGGTGTGGGTCCCCCTCGCTGCTTATAGTCAAATGCAAAAGGAGAGACATGAATTGAAGAAGAATAAACAAAAAGGAACTGGAACTTGACTGCTTGAGAAACTACAGGCAGCTCCATGTCGCAAAAAGTGAGAATGCTTGCTCTGAAGGGAAGACCATGGGTGTGACTGAAGAGCCATTTGATAAAGAGATCATGGGCACCGCTCTCGGACTGAAGCAGCCATCTCAGCAGATGTCAGGAATAGAGATGAGGTTATGCAAGCGAAACACTGCCATCTGGTACTAAAGGGAGCAGAAAAAGCAAGGCAGAATGAAGGAAGCCTTGTTGAGCTTCTCTAATCCTGCAGGACTGGACCACACAGTTATCTGGCACCGTGAACGTGTGATCTTCTTCAAGAGAAGGGAAGCATGACCCTCAAGGCAATTCAGACATGATCATGAACTGCCTCCACTGCCCTGGCTGCTGCCCAGAGCCTCGGGAACAGGGCTGCTCCAAGCCTCGAGAGCCGACCCCCACCTGGCAGAACCGTGAGGGCTGGACTGCCAACCCAGAGGGTCTGCAGATGGAACCACTGCCCTTGCGGGTCTAGAAAATGGGACTGCCACCCCAGTGGGCCTGGAGGGCAGGGCACTGGACTACAGATCACTTGGAGTTTGCCTTGCTAGGTTTTTGGTTTTTTTTTTTTAACTTTCTTGGGACCTGTCACCCTTTCCTTCCTTCCTATTTCTCCCTGTTGGAATGGGATGTCTGCCCTAGGCCTGCCCCACCATTATATTTTGGAAGTACATAACTTGTCTTGTTTGACAGATGGACGGCTGGAGAGGAGTTTTGCCTCAGGCTAAGTTATTCTTGCAGTCTATCTCATGTCTGATTCAGAAGAGATTTTTAAACTCTGGACTTTAGAGTTGATGGTATGACTGAATAATTGGAAGGTGTTGGGATGGAGCAAATGTATTTTGCATGTGAGAAAGACATGAACTGGGGGGCGGGGCAGAGGTGGATTGTTGTGGATTGATTCGTTTCCCCCACAAATTCATGTACAGAAGGCCTAATGCCCAGGGTGGGCCTATCCCATATTGGGATATGGAACCTTTAGGTGGTGATTAGAGTTAGGTTAGATCATGAGGGTGGGACCTCATGATGTCATTAGTGGCCTTATAAGAAGGAAAGGAGAGGGAGCGATCTTCCCCTCTGTCTCTCTGTCTCTCTCTCTGTCTCTCTTTCTCTCTCTCTCTCTCTCTCCATGTGCCTATACTGAGGACAGGCCTAGTGAAGATGCGGCAAGAAGGCAACCATATACAAGCCAGGAAGAGATCCTTCACCAGAAGACAGTCATCTGACACCTTGATCTTGGATTTTCCAGCCATCAGAACTGCCAAGAAATTAACACGTTGTTTAAGGTATTTCGTTATGGCAGCCTGTGCAGACCAAGATGGTATACTTGACTTCTTTGTAAACAGGGTTTTTTTTAATGTTTATTTATTTTGTGAGACAGAGATTGAGAGAGACAGTGTGTGTGTGCATGCTAGTGGGGGAGGGGCCGAGAGAGAGGGAGAGAGAGAGAATCCCAAGCAGGCGCCATGCCCAGCACCTAGTTGGACGAGGGGCTCAAACCCACGACTGTGAGATCATGACCTGAGCCAAAATCAAGAGTCAGACACTCAACTGACTGAGCCACCCAGGCACCCCTGGGTAATCCGTTTGGAAGTAAGTAGGGTACCTGCATTTTGGCATTATACAAGGGCAATGAGCCTCCAATAAAAGCAAGCGGGTTTCCGGAAGGAAGATCCACACTTGATAGAAAGGGTCTACAGAAACGGAAGAGAACAGGGAGGTCTGGATCCTTTACTCTCCATTGGCACTGGCCATGGAGAGCCTATGGTTCCCTTGGGAATTTCTGCCAAGAATCTGGTGTTGGAGACCCAGAAAAATGTCCATTTTCTGCACACTGGGTTGGTGATATTGGAAGCTTGCCATTGATTTAGGTACTGAGGGTGAAATCCTGGGGATGAATATTTCTCTTTCTAGGCCCATCAGGCATAGAAAAACTATGGACTAGATGGCCTCCAGAATTCACTTATAGTAGGGAATGAAAGCAAATAAAATTGTTTTAATTTTATTTTGTTTCCTTTGTCCTAGTAGGGTCTGGATGGAGACAATCCTACACCATTTTAGACTACAGATGTACAAAGACTTTTCAGGAGGTTTAATGTAAGGATCATATTCAAGAATGTGATGTTAGTCTGTATGAAATTTTAGGAAATGAGACTTGAAAATGGAGACGCTAAAGCTGAGAAAGTACAAGACAATGTAAGAATAAATCCATCATTAGACTACAGTCCTATCCGACCATGTAGAAAGTCAGGTGGCTATTGCCCAAGGGGTCATGTTATGCTGGACCCCATCTACACCCCATTTACTTTTTCTCAAGTGTGAACTTGGAGGGCAAGCTTCTGCAAAGCAGGGGTGATTTACCACTGTGACCGTACTGGGCAAGTCCTCTCTATACACCCACTGGTTGTTTGGGTCCCAGTCCTCACTTTGGTCTAACGAGCCTTCTCCCAGCCCATGAACTCTATGCCCAGGTGGCCATGCCTTATTAGGATCTGCAGACTGACCCCACTCTGAGGCTGGCCCTTCAGTGCCTTGTACAACCACTCTGTAGCAGGTCAACTGCCCATCCTCAACCCTTGTCTATAGCCAGGTGTCCATGACTCTCAATGTCTAGCTCAAAAAAGGACATCAGTTGCCACATCTCTGCCTTGTTTCCCCTAATTCTCATGAGTAGACGCTTTCTTGGCTCTACCCTAGGCGATCTCAGCTTGTGTGACAAATAGCCAGGCTGGACAAGGTACAGGCACACTCTTTCCTAGGGAACTCTAATAGGCAAGACCACATCCGCATCTGTATTTGTTGTTCTTTGGCTGAAGTGTGTTGGGAGTTGTCTCTCAATTTGTGTCATATCCAGCCTAATGTTTCTTATTTTGACTGCACTGAATAATTATTTGGAAGATCTAACTTAATTCAGCCCGAGATGGAGATTGCCAGACAAAATCACTGGCTTTATATATTAGACAAATACAAATGATTCTGTGGGTAAATATTTTTGCGTGTCTGGCTAAATACATGGGGAAAGCAGTGATTGACTTAATTGTGCCTTCAGTGTTGTTTCTGCACATCCCTTCATTTAAAAGTGCATATATTTCTGAAAAGTTTAGTCTCTGCCCTCATTTCAAACCCATGAAACTCAGACAAGTTGCTGTTATTTATTGACAAAAATAAAAAGTATAAACATCGCCAAAAATAATAAATTACAGAGAAGTATTAACTCTGTGTGCATCTATCCATCACTCCCTCCACATTGCCCACTCCACCGAGACAACAGCTTTAACCTTTTTCTGCTCGTAGATTGTTCGTGACTGTTTATGCTTATGTTGCCCTTTACTTTGTCCATTTTAGGACCTTCTCTATTAACATCCTGCTCAAGATAAATTTAGCATTCTTATACTTATTTCATCCTGCCTTTTCTGGCCCCCTCCCGCACCACCTCCTAATTTTTACAGTTCTATAAATATTTTAGCTTCCATTTCAGCTGTCTTTATAAAATTTTAAAAATACATCCAAACTTCTTTTTTTTTCCTTTTCATCTCTTTGAGCATTATATGCCTAGAATACCCGTATTATACGATGATAATATTCGTGCACTCGTCTTCCTCTCCCACCATCGCATCCATTTTGCTTTGTCATCGCTGAGGCCGCTGACGCTTCTTTTCTTTCCTCTTAAGTATGTGTTCTGTGCTTAGTTTGTCAGTGTTCTCCGGTATTTGAAAGCCAGGAAAGATCCCTAAACGGAGTCAAAGCCCTGAGCAATCAGGTGCAGTGGGCACATCACAAGAAGTTACTAGACTTTCCAATATGCAGCGTCTATCCATATGTGGCTATTTGTCTTTAAATTAATGTTGGAGTTAAATAAAAGTTAGAATTCCGTTCCTCAGTCATGCTAGCCACATTTCAAGTGCACAGTAGCTCCCTGTGGCTGGTGGCTACCATATCAAAAAAGGGAGGTATGGAAAATTCTATAGACATGGAAATGTCTGTTTCTGCATTTCTAGATGGTGGGTTCTCAGTAGGCGAGACGGGAGAGAGACTAGATGGTCTCCAAACTGTCTCCTGACTCTAAACCTCTAAGCTCCTACAACCAAATGCGACGTCTTCCCCAAGTTGCTAAGCTAAACCCTCCCAAAGCCCAGATTGGTCAAAGGTGCCCAAAACAAGTGGCAGAAAGAAAAAAAAAAGAGGTGCTTTCAGGAATACAAGCCCCAGGCCAGAAGGAAAAAGGAAAGCAATCTCACCAGAGGTCTGCTTTGGGATAACGGGGAGCGATGGCAAGTGTTTAAGCAACGTCTTCCGGCTGCCGTGATCCCTGTTATCGTGCACGTGAAACTCGTTCAAGGTCAGTCTAGCATTTGCCACGCAGTGTCTTATTTTCCCCTCTTCAAGGGCTTTTCCCCTACGTAGCCATTTTTACTTTATTTTATACTCACGTGCTTGTGCTTTAAAGCACATTAGAACTGTATAGACCTGAGTGCTAAGTGCTAGCGAAGTTAGAAATCAGAGTTGCTTTTGGTTAGTTTCGCGACACTCATCATTCCGGTGGCAGCAGCAAAGAAGCGAAAAACTGACGTGTGCAAAGAAATGTCACGCTTAGGAGAGTATGTGTGCATTTGTCTATTTCGCGCCAGCTACTTGGAGATGTCTGGTGATTAGCTATGTCGTGTCATGACCAGGGGACCGATGCATCTCTGACAAAAGGGATACATCAAATCCCTTGTGTCAGGAAGCAACCCCATCGGTTTTCAGTGTTTCTTGAGTGGGGCAGTGCTTCCCGGGGAACTCTTGGCTCTCACCACTGTGGGAAGGCACGGTGGGTGGTGGGAGGGAAGAGACGGTGAAAGATAACGGGTGAAAATGATATCACAGAAGGATCCAAAATAGAGAAGGGCAATTACTGAAGCCAATTAGTAAACTCGAGCTTTTCCTCTATTATAAAAATAGGCAAAGTATCCCCACTGGAAAGCCAGCAGTGTGCCAGCTGCGTGCAGTTTAAGTCCTTCAAAGGATTAAAATGCCCAGCTCCGTGATGTCTTA
This sequence comes from Lynx rufus, assembly GCF_022079265.1. Lineage (NCBI taxonomy): Eukaryota > Metazoa > Chordata > Mammalia > Carnivora > Felidae > Lynx > Lynx rufus. The sequence goes on along the minus strand of NW_025814867.1, from coordinate 3,418,645 downwards.
CGTGCCACTCTATCTGCCTGGGACCCCTTAGGTGGCCAGTGAATGCGGGTGTGTAATTGGTCCCATGGCGTCCACGGAGTCTGGTGGCAGCACGGAGATGAGTTGACAGGCAGGGGATTCTGTAACCTGAGCATCAGACCTCGCTATGATTTCACTCCTGGGAAATAGACAGGCTTCAGCTCCTGAAGGCTTTCTGAGCTTCCTCTTCTGTGACACGGAGAGCATACTATGTGTCAGGACACAAGGATTTGATTTGGGGGTTTTCGTTTATTTTTATTTTTATTTTTTTTAGCAGCATAAACAACAAATCTCTAAGATCCTATGCTGAGAAATTATTTAAATGATATGAATGTATTTATAAAATGCTTCCTCTCTGAGGCCTCAGTTTTGATAAGTAGGAGACAGTAAAAGGCAACGAGGGTAATTTATTTGCAGAAGAGAAGTCAGAACTGATAGACCAAATCATTTTCAGCGGCCTTCATCACATCACAGAGGTTTACATCATTCACTACCTGTCCACTCTTATACCCATCCCCTAGCTTCTCTGCCAGTCTTAAAGCTCCTGAGGTCTGGGACTCCTTACATCACCCGGGGCTCCCTTACCCCCACCCCGGGTTCTAGTGCGGTCCACCATTGGGAGGTTTCAGCAGGAGTTTAGGACAGAGAGCGATCGAGAATTTATGCCGGAGGTCATTTATGCTGAGACGCTTCCATGTCTCAGTTGCAGTAAGAGCCCAGCCCGTCTAGAATGACATTTATGTCAAGGGATCTCAAATTCTCAGCTTGAGTACCATGAGCGTTTGTTATTACTGTTTTTTTTTTCCATTTTTGTTAGTCCTGGGGCATGTCAGCAACCCTTGTGTTCCCAACCTCATCTCTGCAGTCACCAAATTAAGTGCTCTTTGGTTTCTTTGTTGTTGTTGTTGTTGCTTATGTATTTAAATTCAAGTTAGTTAACATATACGTAGCCTTGGTTTCAGGAGTAGAATTCAGTGATTCATCACTTACCTACAACACCCAGTGCTCATCCCAACAAGTGCCCTCCTTAATGCCCATCAACCATTTGGCCCTTCTCCCACCCACCTCCCCTCCAGCAACCCTCAATTTGTTCTCTGTATTTAAGAGTCTCTTATGGTTTGCCTCCCTCTCCGTTTTCATCTTATTTTTCCTTCCTTTCCCCTGTGTTCATCCATTTTGTCTCTTAAATTCCACCTACGAGTGAAATTATATGATACTTGTCTTTCTCTCACTGACTTATTTCGCTTGGCAAGGACGCGCAGAAAGGGGAAGCCTTGGGCACTGTTGGTGGGAATGCAAACTGGAGCAGCCACCCCGGAAACAGTGTGGAGGTTCCTCAAAAAATTAGAAATAGAACTACCCTATGACCCAGCAATTGCACTACTACGTAATTATCCGAAGGATTCAGGAGTGTTGGTTCAAAGGGGAACGGGCACCCCCATGTGTATAGCAGCCTAGAAACAAGAGCCAAATGTGTGTGTGTGTGTGTGTGTGTGTGTGTGTGTGTGTGTAATGGAATGTTACTCAGAAATCAGAAAGAATGAAATCATGCTGTTTGCAACAATTGTGGATGGAACTAGAGAGTATTATGCTAATAGAAATAAGCCAGTCAGAGAAAGACCAAATTGAGTTCTCTTTGAAATCTTCATTTCCTTTTTTATTCTGATACCTGTCAGATACACGCAGTTCTCAGGCTGGAAACCGGCCCACACATCACTTCTCAGCTTGGTCTCAGTACTAGGATTTAGTGGTTCTAATTATTCTCTACCAGGTTAGAGACGGATAGAAGAGAAGTCACACGAACGCAGAGCTGTTTTCACCCAACTAATGTGTGATCGGGTTGAGGCTCAGAGCGGTTCAACTCAGCATCAAAACCATGCAATGACACCGTTAATTGAGTTTTAGCCTGATCTCAGATATAGGAATTGTGTTTTCGCCTGGTTTCTGATCCGGTCCCTAGTAGAAGTTCACCCTTTACTCCAAACCTCTGTATCCGTAGATACCCCACTCCTGTTTCCCATTACAGTGCTCTATCCACCTAACAACTGAGGCCCAGGGATACCCCCACATAACTTTGCCAAGGCCACAGTAGCTTCGTGAGCCCCACATAATCGGCTATCTGCTACTGGCCTTCCTCCAGCACAACCAGAGTCAACCTCACACTGCAAGGTGCATCTGAACCCACTTGCACACCTAAACTTTAGGAAAAGAACTCCCCCAGATTCAGTCAGGTCATAGGATGCCCTAGCTAGTCTCTCAAAGGTGCACTAAGCTTCTTATTCTTTCTGACTTAAGCTTCTGTATGTCTCCAAGGACAGACGCCATCATCGACGGAGTCCAAAAGTGTTGCAACATTTTTACTGGCGTTTAAGACACAGAGGCCGATGCAATGGCCTGCCCCCAAAAAGCGAGGAGAGAAGTTGTCCTGAGCCTGAAGTTAATACAGGCAATCTTATACCCAAGAAAAGACTTCTTCCTCCTGCTGCAAATTCAAACATCCAAAGGAAATGGGAACAGACAAGCCCTCTGGAAGCAGCTGTTATGTAACCCTTGCTGACCAAAATCTGATTCCCTCTCTATCGAAATACTGCCGTTTAAAGGTAGGTTAAATGAACATTTCTATTCAGAACTCTCCAGAGAGTTTGGAGCATTTTAATACCGAGTAGAATTTAATGAGTCTTTAGATATTCATAATGTCACTTTCTGCCCTTCATTGTTCTGTGCGTGAAATGTTTCCTGAGAAATGGACCTTAAAAGTAGGTCCAATAAGGACTTGGGTTCTCAAATGAAACAAACAACATCTGTGCCTCCTCGAAAATAATTGCTTGTATAGTTTTAATTGTCATATGGTAGCACACTAGGGCCGAAAATGAGGCAAAAAAAAAAAAAGAAAGAAAAGAGAGAGAGAGAATATAGATTCTTGTAATCAAGTCTCCCAGCCTCAGGGAAAAAAGTCCCCTTGAACATCAGAAAAGAATGTTTCTGAAACGGGGATACAGAAGGGAAATGAGTGGGCGAGTGAGTGGGTTGGGCAAAGCGGGAGGAAGGACGGAGATCTGTGGAGCCCTGGGCCCTCTACCTTTCCATTTTCACACTGAGGACTTTCAGATGCGTTTCCTCCTTCATTTGTCACAAGGACTCCATGTGGCAGGAGCAATGTTTAACAAAGGAGGAAACGAAAAGTCAGATTATAAATAAATGACCAGCTTCACGCCATTAGTGTCAGGCGTAGAACTTTAAATTGTGGCTTCTCAGCCGCTCTGTACCCACACACTTTGCCATTAGCTCTGCAGGGCTTTTTGCAGCGTGGGAGCAGGGCACACGGCTTGTGGCTTCTGTCACACAACGTCGCTTGGGTTACGGAACTCAGAAGTGATGGTGTGTTAGTTCCGACTCTGGCCTTAACGGGCCTTGTGTGCCCGCCCCAATCGTCCTCTCGAACCTCTGCCATCATGAGGAAGAGAATATGCTGGGGCTAGTCCCCTGGACCCAAGAGGAGAAGGAGAGTCCCCTGGACCCAAGAGGAGGAGGAGACACACATGAGCAGACAGTTTCCCCTCCCAACACGGCCTGGATCTCTAGACAGCGTCAGACATGTGAATCTATCCAAGACCATCTAACCCTAGGTCAACCGACCTCCATGGCCACACTTACTGTTGGACGTCCGTGAAGTTCTATGGTGGTCCGTTATGCGCTGAGAACTTCACTTGTGCATTGTCTTGGAGGTAGGCTACTGGTTTTCAAGAGTTCATAAATGGAGTCCGGTCACCAGATCCATGTTTCCTGAGAAGTCTGAAATGGAAGCAGGTCAAAATGAGCAGGTTGTTGTGTGGTTCTACCCAAATGTGGTTTATTCCTAGTCCTCCAGTGAAACGTGTTCTACCACGGCGCCTTCCTTCCATGTCCGTACAAGGGCCAGCATTAAGAGCCTTTGGAGAACGTTTCGTCTCTACTTCTCATATCCAAGGAGGGCAAACTCTTTCTGGGGAATTCATGACGCAGGATAGACCACCCTCCCTTGGGTGATTTTACCACAAAACTGGTGCTGACCGTATCTGTCATGCTTTTGTTTGAGCCGAATCAGTGAGACCCGTGTAGGCTTGGGATCCACGGCCAGCAGCTTTGTGAATTTAGTGGCTTCGTGGCTCAGCTACAGGCATGTTTCATAACCTCTACAATCCCTCATCATGAAGAAAACCAATAAATTTCCCCACGAGAGAAAGAATATAGATCAGCGATGAAGATCATGGGCACACGAGCTGAAGGCGAGTCCTACAAATGCCCTAAGCTTCGTGATGCTGGGCAAAGCGTTGCCCAACTCTAGACCTCGCTTTTCTCATCTGTAAAATGGAGGGACCGGTCACCTCACGTGAGAAACACGCGGAGACACATTCGCACAATCCCTGGCACACGGGCCAGACGAGTGTGCGGCTAACTCAGGACACGGGCCAGTGAGGGGTACTCCCATAGTCAGAGGTCACCCTTCCGTGGGTGGCCTTTTCTGCTGCCAGTACAGCAGAGTCAGTGAGGTTTCGCTCTGAGAATTCTTTATTCGTGCTAAATCTCAGCCAACTCGCATCCCTCGTGTTTATGGTCATCTCCCCAGTCACCAAAGAGACAGCTAGGCCTAGAATATGCAAGCGTCATTAACTGTGGACTCAACATACTTGGGAATGGTGAACGTACACATCACACATTTGCACTTCACAAATTAAAATCACATTTGATTATCTTCAGGTTCCAGATTTTTTTGTGCAAAAAAAGATTTTTTTTTCTTCCAGTAATTGGCTCAGATAAGAATGAAAACATCCACATAAATTCTTTTAGTTGAATGTTCCCTTTCTTCGGTCTCCCTCCCTCTCTCTCTCCCTCTCTCTCTCTCTGTCCTTTCCTCTCTCCCTGTGACCCTCTCTTCCTCCCTCCTTCTCACTTTCTTCTTCCCTCCCTCCTTCTTTCTCTCTCCCTCCCTCTCTCACTGTGTCCCTCCCTTCTTCCCTCCCTCCTGTCGTCCCTCTTTCTCTCTCCCTTCCTCCTTCCCCATCCCCACTCTCTCTCTCATAACTGCACAGTAAAGAGTGACGAGGAATCTGAAACTAAATGAAATTAAACTCAAATTCCACTACAGATCACAAAAACAGTCTATACATGTAATGTTTTCCATTTAAAGCTAGAAGCTGAAAAATAGTTTAATAACCAAGAAATCGAGAGAAGTCAGGGCTCAACACATGCTCACATGGCGTACCCCCGCTCCTTCATTATCTCTGTCCCTTCGCATCAGGGAAGCAGTTAGACTTCCAAGGAAGAAACACAAGAGTTAAGTGAAGAACGAGGTGAAAGGAGCTAATAAATTCATTTCACTTAGTAGATTTCCAGCTGGTAGGTCCTTTTTAATGGGTAGAGGGAAAGGAGAGAAAAGTCAGGCTGAGTGACTCATCAGATCCCACAACGTGGGAGAATTAGATTTAAGTGAAAAAGGATGTTTCCTAGGAAACTACATGATCTGCTTGTGGAACATCAAACAAGTGCAATTTCCTAACAACAACCGCGACTAAATTGATCTACCTCAGACAGCTTTATCAGTAGGGGGGAGATTAGCTGCCTTTTGTGTTTTCTTAGTTACTATCATCAAATTGTCGATTATGTGACAGCTTCAGAGGCTGCATTTCTGACCTTCCGTAAGGACAGCTATGGTATTTGCTGTTATGCAATCGGCAAATAGTTTTCTCTATTTCCCATCCCTTTCCCATCTCCCCCCAAACCCTTGCAACATATGCCTCTTCATCAGCCCTCGGTAACTTCAGTCGAAGCGTCTAATACCTTCTGCAGCAAACCACAAGATTCAGTCATTAGAACCACTAAAAATATCCTTCCAGCTTTAGTCATCCAGGGATCTAAATTAACTTACTCTCTTTTAACCATGACAGCGAAGAATCTGTAATTCACACTAATAGGGCAGGGGAGGTTGGTCTGGATGAGAAAATGGAGAAAATGGTCTGAAAATAAGTGGGAGACATTTTTTTAAAAAATAGTGTATTATCACAAGCACATAGAGTATTTAACTCAAATATGTTAACCACACAGAGTCTATTTGAAATCTTTAGTTCAAAACAGGATTCTAATTAGCATACTAATTGTTCGGAAAGCAGAGCCTTGCCATTCAAAGACGTCGATTATTCATAAGATTCTGAAGAGTTTTCTGGAATAACAGACTTGATTTCTGTGGCTCCGAGAAGAGACTCACTTTGCCCCCACCACCTCACCACAGCTGGGAGAGCTTTCATGATCCCTGCCATTGTCTCATGCCAGTTGTCACTGTGATAACAACGGCAGTTACAACTTAACCCACTGATCCCTTCAACGAAAATTAATTTCACATCCGATATAAGCTAGACACCATTCTACCTGTGAGTACTAAGGCAGCTAAGACCCCCTCCCAGAATCACCCTCTAGGAGAAGGAGAGACAAGGAAAAAGTTCAGTAAACACATTAAACTTCTACATGGAAAATAAAATTGAGTTATCTGACGGAGTGATTGGCGTAAGGATTTACTTGGGATCCATTCCTCTCAACCTATCTGAGATCCTTATCTTAGGGAACCCGGGGATCCCCCTGCCCCAATCTGTTTTGGGCCAAAACGTTTGTACAATACAACATAAATAATTTACCAGAAGAATAAGATGACAATGCAGGCCCAATTTCTGTCACGATCCTATTCAATAGGCATAAAATGACTTCATCAAATGGCTATAGAATTTTCTGAATGCTTACTCGCAATTGCTACTCTTACCTAAATCACAGGCCGGTAACAAACAGATTGCAGGGGTCCCTGCCCTCACACCACACTTGGAGAATAACTTACACCCTCTCTAGTCAGGGCAGCTGGCTCTGGAGCTCCAAACACTGTCTCATGTGGGAAATTATATGGTCGCCTGCCATAGTACAGGCAGGCTTTTGTTTGTTTGTTTGTTTATTTATTCTTGAGAGAGAGAAAGTGAGTGCACAAACAGGGGAAGGGCAGACAGAGAGGGAGACACAGAATCCGAAGCAGGCTCCAGGCTCCAAGCTGTCAGCACAGAGCCCGTCGTGGGGCTCGAACTCACGAGCCATGAGATCATGACCTGAGCTGAAGTCGGATGCTTGACCGACTGAGCACCCCAGGCGCCCCACGGTAGGCTCTTAATAGACGTCGGTCAATTAGCAATGGTTTAGTTAGGGACTCTAGATTTTTATACGTCAAGGGTCTAAATTGTTTTTTTGCATCCAGTCTAAATATCTAGCCATCTGCATTTTGATTATTGTTTCTTAGGCAAAAATATGTTTAGAAGCCCAGCTAACCATCTTCCAAATGAATTGTTGGAGACCATTTGTTTACTGTAGCTACTATAACTGAGTGATTTCCCCTGCACCAGGTAATATGGTGAGCACTTTACACAGATAATCTCATTTTGATTTTCAAATGCCCCTAAAAGACGAAGCTATTATTATCCTCCTGTACATCAGGAAATGAACATTTTTACACGCGTGCCTAGAGGTGTCGTTTCCCTCCAACATTTTATTGGAGTGTGTAATTATATTCCAAAGATGAACATCTGACATTCTCAATTTGTCAGTTATCAAGCCCATTAAAAGTCCTTTTGCTGTGTGTGAAACAGTGTCATGGAAAGTCTAGGGAACGGGAAGAAGTTTTGTCCCTCTTCAGGCGTGGTGAAAGACCCAGGAGGAAACTCAAGTCCAGACACCGGGCAGGTAATACAAAGCTTTTACCTAGAGTTTAGGGAGGTGATAGAGCATGTGCGTTGATTCAGGGAAGGCCCTTCTCTGGTTCTATTTACTCACTTATCTATTCCCTTTTATTGCCACCATGCTTCTTTTCCCAACTCTTCTTGGGCACGTTCTAATGTGTCCAACATTCATCCTTTTATTTGTGTATATTCTTAATTTACATCAACAGTATTGGCTTGTGAATGTCCGTCACCTTTTTTTCCCCTTCTGGCACCCCATTTTGAGACCTAACTAGGCTGCCGTGTGTGAAGTTAATATCTCACTGCCAACCGCTGTGGACCCACCTCATTTTGCTTAACCAATATTGCAGAAATGGGCACTTTCACAAGCACCGCACAGACCAGCCTCACCTACAGCTCCTTCCAGTCCTTTGTGAGAATATATGTATGGACATACTTCAAAGGTACCGGCATACCTTAATTGTGGGTTTGGTTTCGGATCATCTCAATAAGGCAGGTCAATTTTCTTTTTGATTTCCCAATGTACATAAAAGTTATATTTACACTATAGTCTATTGCGTGCGATAATGTTATGTTTAAAAAATATAAGTACCGGGGCGCCTGGGTGGCGCAGTCGGTTAAGTGTCCGACTTCAGCCAGGTCACGATCTCGCGGTCCGTGAGTTCGAGCCCCGCGTCAGGCTCTGGGTTGATGGCTCAGAGCCTGGAGCCTGTTTCCGATTCTGTGTCTCCCTCTCTCTCTGCCCCTCCCCCGTTCATGCTCTGTCTCTCTCTGTCCCAAAAATAAATTAAAAAAACGTTGAAAAAAAAAATTAAAAAAAAATATATAAGTACCTTCATTTTAAAAATGCTTTATGGCTAAAAAGTGGTAACCATCACCTGAGCTTTCAGTGAATCGTAATCTTTTTTGCTGGTGGAGGGTCTTACGTTGATGTTGATGGCGACTGACTAATCAGACTAGTGGTTGCTGAAGGTTGGGGTGGCTGGGGCGATTTCTTAAAATAAGAAGCAATGACATTTGTGGCCTCAGTTGACTCTTCCTTTCATGAAGGATTTCTTTGTAGCAGGAGGCGCTGTTTGATAGCATTTTACCCACAGGAGAACTTCTTTCAAGATTGGACTCGATGCGTTCCAACCCTGCGGCTGCTTTATCGATGAAGTTTATGTAATATTCTAAATCCTTCACTGTCATCTCAACCGTCTTCACAGCATCTCCACCGGGAGTAGCTTCCATCCCAAGAAACCACCTTCTTTGCTCATCGATAAGAAGCAACTCCTTATCATGAGTTTCATCATGAGATTGCCAGTAATTCGGGCACACCTTCAGCCTCCACTTCTAATTCTAGTTCTCTTACTCTTTCTACCACAACCGCAGGCCATCCGTGAATGTGTTAGCAACTTCTTCCAAATTCCTGTTTATGTTGGCATTTCTACCTCTTCCCATGAATCGCAGATTTCTTTGTGGCATCTAGAATAGTGAGACCTTTCCAGAATGTTTTCAACTTCCTTTGCCCGGATTCTTTACAGGAATCACCATCTACGGCAGCTATAGCCTTATGAAATGTGTTCTTCAATAGTAAGACTTGAAAGTCAAAATTCCTTCTTACTCCATGGGCTAGAGAATGGATACTGTGATAGGAGGCATGTAAACACCTCCAGCAGAACTCTTGGGTAACCAGGCGCATTGTCAAAGAGCAGCGATATTTTGAAAGCAATCTTTTTTTCTGAGTGGTAGGTCTCAAAGGGGGCTTAAGAGATTTAGTAAACCATGTTGCAAACAGCTGTGCTCTCATCCAGCCTTTGTCGTTCCATTTCTAGAGTACAGAGTAAATTTCGCATAATTTTCAAGGGCCCTGGGATTTTCAGAATGGTAAACGAGCTTTGGTTTCAGCTTAAAGTCACCAGCTGCATTAGCCCACAACAAGAGAGTCACCCGGTCCTTTGGAGCCAGGCACTGACTTCTCCTCTCCAGCTATGAAAACCCTAGATGGCATCTTTTCCCAATAGAAGGCTTTCCCATCTACATTAAAAACTTGTTTATGAAGGCCACCTTCTTGAATTACCTTTGCTACATCTCTGCATTGCTTTCTGCAGCTTCCACATCAGCACTTGCCGCTTCACCTTGCACTTGATGTCACGAACTCAGCTTCCTCTTTCCCTAAACATCAAGAACCACTTTCTGCTAACTTCAGATTTTTCTTCTGCAGCTTTCTCAATTCTCTTGGCCTTCACAGACTTGAAGAGAGTGTTGGCCTTGATCGGATTAGGCTTTGCCTTAAAGGAGTGCTACGGCTGCTTTGACCTCTCCCGACCCTTAAAACTTGTCCCCCATCAGCAATAAAGCTGTTCGGCTTTCTTGTCACTCATGGGCTCACTGGAGCACTTTGAATTTACTTCGAGAACTTCTCCTTTGCAAGAAGCCTAGCTTTCGGCCTATCTCAACGTTCAATGTGCCTTCCTCGCTAGGCGTGATCATTTCCATCTTTTGATTTTAAAATGAAAGGCATGTGGGGGGCACCTGGGTGGCTCAGTCAGTTAAGCGTCCAACTCTTAATTTCAGCTCAGGTCATGATCTCACCGTTTGTGAGACACGGAGGGATTGAGCCCCATGTCGGGCTCTGTGCTGATGGCACAGAGCCTGCTTGGGATTCTCTCCTTCTCTCTCTCTGCCCTTCCCTCACGTGCGTACTCTCTCTCTCTCTCCGTCTTTCAGAATAAATACATAAAACTTTCAAAACAAAATGAAATGAAAGACATGTGACTCCTCTTTTCGCTTGAACACATAAGAGACCGTTGTAGGATTATTAGTTGACCTTATTTCAATGTTACTGCGTAAAACTACAATAATAACATCAAAGATCACTAGTTCCTGATCATCCAGATATAGCAAGTAAAATAATAATGAAAAAGTCTGAAATAGTGTGAGAATTACCGAACTCTGACACAGAGACATGAAGCAGCGAATGCTGTTGGAAAAACGGCACAGCCAGACTTGCCCGAGACAGCGTTGCCGTAAGCTTCAATCCGTAAACAACAACAACAACAAATACACAAAACGCGCGTAATATCTACAAAGCACAATAAAATGAGGTGTGCATATGCATATACAAAGACACACACCCAGGAGCAAAAAGGCTGGAGCAGAGGTTGTACGTCCATGGAATGCACAAGTCTAGATGGATTATTCCCCAGAATGACCACACAACATCCCTAACTCCCCCCAGCAGAGCGTGAAAATTCTAGAACTCCACATTCTACATAAAACAGCCATGCTAACTATAGTCATCATGTTGTACATTACAGCCCTAGTAATTATTTCTTCTTCTTTTTTTTATTTTTTTAATGTTTCTTTATTTTTGTGAGAGAGATAGACAGAGACAGAGCGTGAGCAGGGGAGAAACAGAGAGAAAGAAGGAGACACAGAATCTGAAACAGGCTCCAGACTCCCAGCCGCCAGCACAGAGCCCAACGCAGGGCTCCAACCCACAAACCGCGAGATCATGACCTGAGCCAAAGTCGGACGCTTAACCAACTGAGCCACCCAGGCGCCCCAGTAACTGTTTCTTACAATTAGAAGTTTGTAACTTGTAACCACCTTCCTCCAACTCCCCCTCCCCCCACCCTCTGAGACCTCTAGTTACCACAAATCTGATCTCTTTCTAGGAGTTAGTTTTTTAGACTCCACATAGAGGTGAGATCACACAATATAGCATTTGTCTTTCTCTATCGGACTTATTTTCCTTAGCATAATGCCTTCAAGATCCATCCATGCTGTAGCAAATGGTAGGATTTCCTTATTTTTATGGCTGAATAATATTCCACATATATAATACTAGACAGATAGATGATGGACACACCCACACCTTAATTTCTTATTCATTTATTTATTGATGAACACTAGGGTTTTTTCGTGTCTTGTCTATTGTAAATACTACTACTGTGAACATGGGATCGCGGACACCTTTGTGAGTTAGTGTTCACATTTCCTTTGGACATATTCCCAAAAGTGAGATTGCTGGGTCCCATGGTAGTTCTACTTTTCAGTTTTTGGAGAGCCCTTCATACTGTTTCCCCTACTCTTTTCCATTTATTGTCCCACCAATGACACATCAAGGCATTTTTATTTGGTAAGCTCCCTCCTGCTCTCCGCATTATCCTCATTTCTTCCTTCTTCTTTTTATTTTTTGGTTTAGTCTCTCACTGTGATGCCAGGCTTTCCTCAACTGTTGGTGGTTCTGCCTTAGTGTTTATATAGTAAGACACTGGCCAGCCACCGCTGGATGAGGGCATGGCTGTCCAGGGGGTGGCATCGCTGGTTGGTAACTGGGCTCCCCCATTTTCAGCAGAGTCCACAACTTTCCTCAACTCCAGGTCTGTTTCTCTTGGACTTGTTAATTTCTCCAGAGAGAAATTCTCTCTCGATCGGGGATATAAATTGGCTTTCCTGAATCTCTGACTTTCATTTTATCCCCATAATTTCATGCTGTGCCTTCACACCCATATGGATATTGGATTCCCCAAGAGCAAAGTCCCTCTGCTTTTAAAATAAGGTTCGGGTCCTTTGAGGGAATAGAAGAAGCAGTTGAGCAAGATGGGGGAAGCGATCTGAAGTACGCATTTCTTATACAGACTTTCTGTCAGTCATCCCCATTAGTCTCATGTACTCCCCAACTTTTGAAGGTTCTTGAAGCCCCCAGTCACTAGGGTATGTGTGTATACATGTGGTGGGAGGAGGGGGGAAGGTTCTGTATTTTGAGGAGACTTTCCACCCTGTGAAGTTAAGTATCCATTTTCCCAGGTCTGTTAAGTCCATTATTCCTCACCTATCTGCTCTCGAGTGCCTTGGATTTTACGGCTCTCATTCCCTCTCCCGTATTTTTTACCACAAATTGTTTCCAGTTTATTTCATCCCTTTGCTGTCATTTTTTGTAATTTTTGTGAGATTTCAGGAAAGTGTAGAATTAAACGCCCATGTTCCATCCACTTGCATCATTAGCAAGAAAAAGAATTACAGGTGTTGTTTTTTAACAGATTTACAACACATCCTTTGATAGAGTTCATGGTCACTGTGCCTGTATTTCCTTCTCCAGAGACAGTCTTTATAAGTGAAAAAGAAAATGTGGTGATAAAAAATATCGTCTTCTTAGGGAGTCTGGCTGGCTCAGTCGGAAGAGCGTGCAACTCTTGATCTCAGGATTATGGGTTTGCGCCCCATGTTGGGTGTAGAGATTACTTAAATAAATAAAGCTTTAACATTTATAGACACAGTCTTCTCTAAAACTGTTGAATTGTGCCCCCCTAAAAAAGATATGGTAAAGTTCTAATGCCTAGTCCTTCGGAATGTGACCTTATTTGGAAATAGGGTTGTCGCAGATGACATTCACTGCCCATGAGGTTATATTGGAGTAGGGTAGGTCCCTAATCCAACGTGACCTTATATGAAGACGACCGTGCGAAGACAAGAGACACAGGAAGAATGTGTGAAGAGGGAGGCAGATATTGGAGTGATGCCTCTCCAAGTCAAGGAATGCCAAAGATTGCCAGCCATCATCAGAAACGAGAAGAGAGGCACAGAATGAATTTCCTCTCAGAGTTCTCAGAAGGAACCAAACCATACCAACACCCAATCTGGAGTAATTTTGTTATGACAAGGCTAAGAGACTAATACAGATGTCTGTACCGAGAAATGGGATGCTACTGTAACAAATACCTAAAAATGTGGAAATGGCTTTGAAATTCGGTAGTGGTTTAAGTTGGAAGAATTCTGTGGTGCATGATAGAAAAAGCCTGTATCGGGGCACCTGGGTGGCTCAGTCGGTTAAGCGTCTGACTTCGACTCAGGTCATGATATCCCAGTTCGTGGGTTCGAGCCCCGCATCGGGCTCTGTGCTGACAGCCCGGAGCCTGGAGCCTGCTTCAGATTCTGTGTCTCCCTCTCTCTCTACCCCTCCCCCGCTCATGCTCTGTCTCTTGAAAATAAATAAAACATTAAAAAAAATTTTTAGAAGAAAAAGCCTATATTGCCTTGAAGACATTGTTGATAGAAATATGGACTGAAGATGGTCCTGGTGAGGTCTCCGATGAAAATAATGAACATCTGAGTGGATGTCAGAGGAACGACAACCCTTGTCATAGTTTCAGAGAACTTGATTGCATTATACTCAGCTGTTTGTTTTGTTTTGTTTTAAATAAATCTTATAAAGGGGGCACCTGGGTGGCTCAGTCGGTTAGGCGACTGACTTCAGCTCAGGTCATGATCTCGCGGTCCGTGAGTTCGAGCCCCGCGTCAGGCTCTGTGCTCACAGCTCAGAGCCTGGAGCCTGTTTCAGATTCTGTGTCTTCCTCTCTCTCTGACCTTCCCCCATTCATGCTCTGTCTCTCTCTGTCTCTAAAATGAATAAACGTTAAAAAAAAAATAAAAAAAAATAAATAAATCTTATAAGGGATGACTTTGGATACTTAACTGCAGAGATTTCCAATCAGACTGGCAAGATCGAACTGGTTTCTCCTTGCTGTTTGTAATAAAATGCTGTTTGAGGAAAACTATAAATAGAAGGAAGAAATGTTAAGTGGAAAGGAAACAGGGCTTAATGACTTGGGATATCCAGATAGGATACTCTGAAAATAGGGCCAAGCTTGTGGTTGGGCAACAATTTGCTACAGAGTTTAGGTACGGGACTCACTGATTCAATGCCACATCTCAGCAGTAACTGGACATAAAATGTGGTTCTCTGAGAAGGAACTGTGGAGAGCCCTTGTCTAGGGTTGTGATCCCTTAAATGCCCACAGAATACCAAGAAGGTTTTGAAAATTTTCTACGAGCAGAAACACCGCATGCCTGGACTGAGAAGGACAAAGATAGGATGAAGTGAAAGGAAGAATAACTCTCAAGACAGAGTCAGATTCCGAGGCTTGAGGCAAGGGGGCCTCCTAGTCTCCAGAGGGTAGGGTTGCCACCCAGCACCAAAGGGAGTAGGGCCACCCCCTCAAGACCAGGGGACAGAGTGTCAAGTCTGAAAATTATCCTTAGGCCTTAGAATTTGTCCTGCTGGATTGAAAACATGCTTTAGACCAGTGATGCCTTCCTTTCCTTCTCATCTCAACCTTTTGGAACAGGAATGCTCATCCTACACCTGTCCCACAACTGTGTCTTGTAAGCGGACATCATTTTCTGTTTCGCAGGTTCAGAAATTGAGCGAAATTTTGCCTCAGGACGGACCACAGCCAGTCTCACCCACATCTGATTTAGATAATTTAGAAGGTGACATTTGGCCTTTTGGGACTGATTATATAAAGATGAGATATGGAGCTTAGAGTTTATGCTGAACTAGGTTACGACTTTAGGGGAGGGGCGCCTGGGTGGCTCAGTTGGTTAATTGTCCGACTTCAGATCGGGTCATGATCTCCCAGTTTGTGGGTTCGAGCCCCACATCGGGCTCTGGGCTGACATCTCAGAGCCTGGAGCCTGCTTCGGATCCTGTGTCTCCCTCTCTCTCTGCCCCATCCCCACTCATGCTCTGTCTCTCTCTGTCTTAAAAATAAATTTTACAAAAATTTTAAAAAGACTTTAGGGGCTATTGGAACAGGATGAATTTATTTTGTATGTGAGAGGGACATGAATCACTGTGGGCTAGAGAGCAGACTATTTGGGGTTGAATTGTGTTCCTCCAAAAGGATATGTTGAAATCCTAACTAACCTCTAGTTATCTTAAAATAGGACCTTATTTGAAAGTAGGATCATTGCAGATATGATAAGTTAAGTTCAAATGCAGGTGAAGCGAGGCAAAGACTGGAATGATGCATCTACAAGCCAAGGAACACTGAGGATTGCTAGATGTCATCAGAAGACAGGAGAAAGGCATGCAGATTCTTCCTGAAATCCCTCAGGAGGAATTAACTACTAACAATTTGAATTTGGAATTCTAGCTTCCAGAATTGTGAGACAATGCACTTCTGTTGTTTCAAGGCACATGGTCTGTGGTACTTTTTTATGGTTGCCCTAAAAACACCCATGTTTCACCCACTTACATACCATTTAGCAAGAAAAGAAATTTCAGTTCTTTGTTTTTCTTCAATTGATTTTAGAATATATCCTTAGATACAGTTGAAAGTCAATATGCATGTCTTTCTTCTCCTTAGACAGTTTTTTGCAAATGGAAAAAAACCTGTGATAAAAAATATATACACTTTCCTCCCCTTCAAACAGTACACATGAAGGATAGAATATGTTTTTCCTCATAATTTACAATGAAATCAAAATGACTACAAGCATCAGATATTAACGTTATAGAGTTGGCATATATTTCAAAAGAAAAGGCAAAATAAGACTGATAGAAATACAACAGAAGTGAGAAATTTTATACAGCTCTGATTGTAGGGTTTTTCCAATATTATATTTTATTTTTCCCAGCTTTATTGAGATATAATTGACATATTAACAGTTTAAGGTTAATTGGATACACTTACATATTGCAAAATCATTACCACAATTGCATTAACTAATACTGGCAATACATCACATAATTACCATTTCTTCTTTGTGGTGAGAAAATTTAAGATCTACTCTCTTAACCACTTTCAGGTATGGAATACAATATTAACTATGCTATACATTAGCTCAAAATATACTCATCTTAAACAGGAAGTTTACATTCTTTGACCAACATTTCCCCAACTCCCCAGGACCTGGTAAACACCATTCTAGTCTCTGTTTCTGAGTTCAACTTTTTTAGATTCCCATATAAGTGATATCACACAGTACTTGTCTATGTCTTTCTCTGTTTTCATTTAATATAACACCCTGTACATTTAGTTTGTTCATCCATGTTGTTGCAAATGGCAGGATATACATGTATATATATATATGTACGTCTATATATAATATACATCTAATATCTATATATAGACAGATTATCTATAGATATTATAGATATAGATATATTAGCTATCTATATATCGAATATACATGTATATATATATATATTAGATATTATATATATATACCATTAATAGACACTTAGGTCATTCCCTCATCTGGGCCATTGTGAATAATATTGCAATTAACATGAGGATATAGATATCTATTTGAGATCCTGTTTTCATTTCCTTTGGATATATACCCAGCAGTGGGATTGCTGGATCATACGGTAGATCTATTTTAAGTTTTTTTGGAAACCTCCATACTGTTTTCCATACTGGCTGTACCAATTTACATTTCCACCCAACAGTGCAAAAGAGTTCACTTTTCTCCTCATCCTCACCAATAATTCATTTCCTATCTTTTTGATAGCAGCCCTTGGAAAAGGTGTAAGGTGATATCTCACTGTGGCTTTCATTTGCATTTTCCTTATGGTTAGTGATGCTGATGTACCTTTTTATGTACCGTATGTACATTTGTATGTTTTCTTTGAAAAATTATATATTGACTTCCTCTGCCCAGTTTTTAATTGGAGTTTTTGGGGTCTTTTGCTACTGAGTTGTATAAATGCTTTACATTTTCTTGGATGTTCATTCTTACCAAATGCATGTTTTGCGAATATTTACTCCCATGATGCTGGTTACATTCTCGTTTTATTGATGCATTCCTTCCTGTGCAGAAGCTTTTTAATTTGTTGTAGTCTAACTTGTCTATTTTTGCTTTTGTTACTTTTGCTTTTGGCGCCAAATCTAAAAAATGCATTGCCAAGACCAACGTCGAGGAGCTTACCCACTATGTTTTCTTCTAGTAGTTTTATGGTTTCAGGTCTTACATTCAAGTCTTAAAGCATATAAGATAGAGATCCACTTTCATTTTTTTCCACACGGCTATTGTTTTCTGAACACCATGTATTGAAGAAACTGTCCTTTCCTCATTGTACATTCTTAGCTCCTTTGTCATAAATTAATTAATCACATATACATGGTTTTATTTCTGGGATCTCTACTGTGTTTCAACAGTTGATCTACGTATATATATATATTTTTAAGTGTATTTATTTATTTTGAGAGAGAGAACATGTGCATGCATGTGGGGGAGGAACATAAAAAGAGGGAGAGAGAATCCCAAGCAGTTCTGCGCTGTTGGCATGGAGCCCAATGCAAGGCTCTGTCTCACAAACCATGAGATAATGACCTGAGCCAAAATCAAGAGGCAGACACTTAACTGAGCCACCCAGGGTCCCCTTGATTACTAAAGCTTTGTAATGTAGTTCGAAATCAGCTAGTGTGATGTCTCCAGCTTTGTTCTTCTTTATCAAGATTGCTTTGGCTATTCGGAGTCTTTTGTGGCCCCATACAAATTTTAGGATTATTTTTTCTCTATCTGTTAAAAAAAAAATGTCATTAGAATGTTGATAGGGACTGCACTAAAGTTCCAGAATGCTTAAGGTAATGTGAACACTTTAGCAATGTTAATTTCTCCAATCCAGGAGCACTCAATATCTTTCATTTATGTGTATCTCCAATTTCTTTCACCAATGTCTTATAGTTGTTCAAATTTTTCTCCTCCTTGGTTACATTTATCACCAAGTATTTTATTCATTTATAAATGGGATTGCTTTCTTTATTTCTCTTTCTGATAGTTCATTGTTAAGAGTATAGAAATACAACTGAGTTTTGTATATTGATTTTGTATGCTGCAATTTTGTATCCTGATTTTGTATCCTGCAAGTACGTACGAGTACTTGGTGTTTTTAGATTTTTTATTTCATCATAATTCAGTCTTTGTAGGTTGTATGTTTCTAACAATTTATCCATTTCTTATAAGTTGTGCAATATGTTGGCATGTCATGTTCATAGTACTTCCTTATAATCCTAAATCCTTATGTGTTATCAATTTTAATGTCTCATCTTCATTTTTAACCTTAGTTATTTGAGTCCTTTTTTTTTCCTGGTGAGTCTAGGTAAAGGTTTGTCTACTGTGTTTATCTTAAAAATCAAAAACAAAAACAAAACAAAAACTCAGGTTCGTTGATCTTTTCTACCACCCTTTTAGTCTCTATTCACTTGTTTCCACTCTGTTATTTTCTTCCTTCTGTTATTTTGGGCTAACTTTGTTCTTATTTTTCAAGTCCCTTTGGGGTGTAAAGTTAACTCGTTTATTTGCCTTTTTCTTACTGTAGGCATTTATCACTATAAACATCCCTCTTAGAACTGCTTTTGCTGCACTCAGTAAGTATTGGTATGTTATATTTCCATTTTATTAATCTCAAGATTTTTTTATTTGTTTTTTGACTTCTTCATTGACCCACTGGATGTTTGAGAGTGTGTTATTTAATCTGCATATATTTGTAAATTTTCCAGTTTTCTTCTAATTGATTTCCACTTTTACACCATTGTGGTTCAGAAAAAAAAAAAATGTTTGACATGGTCTGAATCTCCTTAAATGTACTGACTTGTTTTGTAATCTATTTTGGATATTTTTCCATATGTACGTGAGAAGAATATGTATTCTGCTGCTGTTGGATGGAATGTTCTGTAAATATCCATTATGTCCCTGTAGTCTAACATGTACTTGAAGTCCAATGTTCCCATATTGATTTTCTGTCTGGATGATCTATGCATTATTAAAAGTGAAGCATCAAAGTCCCCTATTATTATTGTATTGCTGTATCTCCCTCCATGTTCTTTTTCAAGTGTTTATAGCACATTTATCAATGTTTTAAATATGTTAAGCAACAAGATATTTTCTTCAATATGCAACAAAACATAGTGTTATTAGAGATAATTTTATCTGACCCCGTATCAATTATCTATTTTTGCAGTAATGCAGCATTACAACAAACCATAACATTTCAGCATCGTGCAACAATAAACATTTATTTAGCTAATGCCTTTCTGGTTTGGTTATGGGTCAGCTTAGCTGGGTTGGCCTCATTAATGGTTCTACTAATCTCAGCCGGGCTGAGATGCTGGCTGGCAGGCAAACATTTGATTGACGTGGAAGGGTGTAACTGGGGCCACTCAACGATCCAGCTCTGTTTTAGATCTCGCTCATTTTCCTCCTGGGGTTAGTGCTGACCCAAACACATTCCTCTCACAGCAACAACAGAAATACAAGAAGACAGGTAGAGATACACAAGGCTGCTTAAGGCTTAGGCTTGGAACTGACACACTGTATTTCAATCTCCCCAAGACGTTATAGGACGAAGTCTAAAGTCAAGAGAGAGTGAAATATATGATACTCGTTGAGCGAAAGGCACTGCAAAGTTAGTTGGCAAAACACATGGAAGCAAAAAGAAGTGAGGAATTGGGGCCACTGATGCAGCAGTCTACTATGGTTGACAACGGGATTTAAAAAATTACTCATACTACTCGATGGCAAAAAAAAATTAAAAAAATATATAGCTAAAACTTCGGCAGAGGATATCACCTCACACCTGTTAGAAGGGCTAGTATCAAAAAAGACAAGAAATAACAAGTGTTGGTGAGGCTCCGGAGAAAAGGGAACAATTGTGGTGGGAATGGAAGTTAGTGCAGCCGCGGTGCAAAACAGTAGGGATATTCATCAAAAGAGTTAAAAATAAAGCTACTATGGGATCCTGCAATTCCACTTCCGGGCATTTACTCAAAGAATATGAAAATGTTAACTGAAAAGGATAAACACCCCCCTCCCCCATTCACCGCAACATTATTTACAATAGCCAAGAAACAGACACAACCTAAGTGTCTATCAGTAAATGGATCCGTAAGGAAAATGTGAGATACAGATATGATGGGATATTATTCAACCCTCAAAAAGAATGAAATCTTGCCATTTGCAACAACATACCGAAAAGGCGGGTGTCATGCTAAGTGAAATAAGTCAGAGGAAGACTCGTACCAGATGATCTCCCTTGTATGTAGAATTGAAAAAAAAAAAAAAAAGCTTATAGAGTCAGAAGACAGATTGGTAATTGACAGAAGGTAGGGAAGAGATGAAATGGGTGAAGGGAATCAAAAGGTAGAAACTTCCAGTTAGAAAATAAGAAAGTCACGGGGAGGTAACATACAGCATGACGGCCACAGTTGATATTGCTCTATTGCACCTTTGGAACTTGCTCAGAGAGTAAATCTTAAAAGTTCTCATAAGGAGGGGCGCCTGGGTGGCTCAGTCGGTTGAACGTCCGACTTCAGCTCAGGTCACGATCTCCCGGTCCGTGAGTTCGAGCCCCGCGTCGGGCTCTGGGCTGATGGCTCGGAGCCTGGAGCCTGCTTCCGATTCTGTGTCTCCCTCTCTCTCTGCCCCTCCCCTGTTCATGCTCTGTCTCTCTCTGTCTCAAAAATAAATAAAACGTTAAAAAAAAATTAAAAAAAAAGTTCTCATAAGGAAAAAAAAATGTAACTACATATCGTGCCCGATGTTAACAAGATTTATTGTCGCGATCATTTTGCAACATATACAAATATCGAGTCATTATGCTGTAAACCTGACACTAATATATCTACATCAATTATACTTCAGGAAAGAATTAGTGACAAACAACAGACTAATCTTACCAAATGTAGCATCAGTGTGCACATTGCCCCAGTGAATCTATCCACCCGTCCTTCCATCCCTACACTCCCACCAAACGATAAGATGGACGCTTATCTAAACTTAATTAGTTAAATTTGTTTCACAAACAAACAACAAAGCAGTATAGAAAAATGTATATATGGCATAACGATTTGGGGGTTGTACTGAATATGTTTCTTTTATATAATATAGCCTCTGAATTAAATTGACAGGAAGATACCAGGAGAGGTTCAGGTGTATGGGTAATATGATAAAATGCTGTGAAGAAAGATTTTCAGAACACGCTTTCATGATGTTTTGCTAGTAAATATAAAAATCATCTTCCAATTGTTATGATAATACCCTGTGTATTCTTGTCCTTAGTTCCTTTCCCAGGCTTAGGAACTTAACATTTAGGAATAATTTTCACAAGGTTACCCATTCTAAGTGTGCCAGTAAATGTAATTATATTTATTTCAGAAGGCATAGTTAAATTTATGGAAGCAAAAACAACACTATTTTTATTTAGCACGATGGTAAATTTTAATAGAGAGTTTACTCTAGCAGTGCATAATGTGATGGCTGATATATTTAACATGATTATGATTTAATGTAAACCCAAGGGGATTCCTCAAGAACCCTTTTCCCTCCAGTGTTTCTGTTTGTAGTTTAGTGAGAGGGAACTGAATTAGAAATCAAAGGACGCGGGCAAATTCTCAGCCAGGAAGCAATGCCTCCCCTGGGCATCCACTGTTCAGGGATTGACCTTTATCATAGTACTTTCCAGAGTGTTCTGCATTTGCTGATTTATTCCTCCGCATTCCTACTGCACAGTTAGAGCTTTAATCTCAGAGCCTGGTTTATTTATCTTCTTAACAATAGGGCCCTAGCAAGGTGCTCAACATTTCTTTGTTAGGTGAGTGAGAAAACAAAATGCAAGCTGTTGAATTATGCTTTGGATTTGTTTCCTTGACGGGAAGGGAGCAGCTCAGAACTGTATTGTTTTATGTGTATTTATATGTGTGTTACATGCCAAAGGACAAAAGGGACTGTTCCGTCGACCTAGTTTGGCACATTTACCCTCACAGTCTGCTATTTCTATCATTTTTGACACCTAGAAGGCACAGACTGTATTTCATTTATCTTAGCATCTCCAGCTCTGAAAGTGATGAGGTTTTGAGGTGATGGGGGGGGGGTGTCGGGAACCAATGGCCAATAAAGAATTCTTGGGGCAAAAAGGTGATTTTTATTAAAGCACGGGGACAGGACCCTGGGCGGAAAGAGCTGCCCTGGGACCCTGAGGAGAGACTTAGATTATCTACTTGGGAGTTGGGAGAGGTAAGGCAAAGGGAAGTTTCCAAGGAGACTTTCATATGCTTAATAAGACTCCCAGGCTACTGGAGGCCTAGCTATTGTCAAGCTGAGGCTGTTTTTCCTTCTAGCAAAGCGTTAGCATTAGATGGTAGGAAGTTCCTGGAGAAATGTTTTACTCTGCCAGCCTCAAGTATCTGTCAATGGGCTGCAGGTTATAAGGAAATTTCATTCTACCTGCCATTTCCTTCTGCCTTTGTTCACTATGGAGGGAAGGGTGATGTTGGGGCTCCAGAAAACTGAATCTAAAGGTTTGGTGAGATTGACTTTTTCTTGTAATTTACTAAGATATTTGTAAACTGATAGAGACCCAAGTCCTGCAGGACTGGGCTCTCTCTCAGTGAACCATTTGTTCTTCCCCTTTCCTTTGTTCTTGGGCAGCCAGGAGCGCCCCAGAAGTGTCACACATATCCCACCCGAGGTGGGGGAAGCGCCTGTCAGCTTGCCTTAGGCTCCCTCATCAAAAGAGTGTCCACTTCAAAAAAGTGATAACTGAATAAATGAACATCTAGAAGTAATAGATGCTGTTGGGGGGCCACTCACATCTCCTTGACCTGGTGAGTGAGCCCAGCCCCTACCAACTGCTGGTGTGGGCTGCTAATCAGCTGGCCTTTTCTCCAGGCGACTGCCCTTGGCATCCATGAGTCCCCTTGCCAAGGAGGAGATCGTTCCGCAGAGACAACCAGACTATAATGAATGACTGACCTGTCTCAAGATGGGGCCAAATCTACAGCGGACATCATGTTCCAGAGCTCACGTGGAATCAGCCAGAAGCTGGTTGCCAGTTCAGACCATATCCTTACTGACTGCCTTCACCTGGCCCTTCTCTCTTAACTCCCCTTCTCCTCAAAGCCCCTCCCAAAAAAAAAAGAGTTTGCCCAAGAATATCTGTCCAGGAGGGGCACCTGGCTGGCTGAGTCGGTTAAGCAACTGACTCAGGTCAGGTCATGATCTCAGGGTTTGTGGGATTAAGCCCCGCACTGTCAGCACAGAGCCCGCTTGGGATTCTCTCTCTCCCCCTCTATCTCTGCCCCTCCCCTGCTCGTGATCATTCACTCTCTCTCAAAATAAATAAATAAACTTAAAAAAAGTAATAAAAGAAAATCTGCCCTGGAACTAATCTAAGATATACCATTTCAACGCTATTTTTTCTTCTTTCTGTTAAACTTTAAAAATTGTTTTGGAATAATTGTATATTGCAGTTATAATAAGAAATAATGCAGAGACCACTTTCACTTCCAGCAAGTATGAGGAGATCCACGGAGCCTCTGCCCAGTGAAAGTGATGAAAAAATATTTTTAAAAAACATTTAAGTCGGGGCGCCTGGGTGGCGCAGTCGGTTAAGCGTCCGACTTCAGCCAGGTCACGATCTCGCGGTCCTCGAGTTCGAGCCCCGCGTCAGGCTCTGGGCTGACGGCTCGGAGCCTGGAGCCTGTTTCCGATTCTGTGTCTCCCTCTCTCTCTGCCCCTCCCCCGTTCATGCTCTGTCTCTCTCTGTCCCAGAAATAAAAACGTTGAAAAAAAAAATTAAAAAAAAACAAAACAAAAAAAAAAACATTTAAGTCTCTTAAAATGGCTCTATGGCTCCACAGCAAGTTAAGATACACTTATTCAAGGAAATCTACTAAAACTCTGTAAGCACTGTGAGAATCTGCACCGGAAAGAGAACTGTGCCCTCCTTCCACCCTCCCAGCTCAGTGAGATGGGAAACTTCACTCTGGACTGGGACAGCCCAGAGCACAGGGACCTCTCTCTGCAGCTCCCAGTCAGGGAGCTGTCTTTCTGGAAAGGGTGAATGTCAGCATTTCTCATCCTGCCTCAGGTACCTGTTGCTGAGGCTAAGTTCTAGGTGAGGGCAGCCGAGGCGTGGAGACTCCCTTCTTCTGCCCAAACCCCAGTCATTAAATGGAGTTCTACTTTGGGTATGTCGTTGCTGGGAATACCAGGGCCCTGATCGCCCTTGCCCCATCCCATGAGCTGGAGCGTCCACAGAGAGAGGCAAGCCAAAGAGATGTGAACTGCTGACACCCCATCCAAGGAGTGTCCATGTCCTGAAGCAGGGTTGTCACTCAGAGATACAGGAGCCATTTTCCCCACCTCGGTACCAGAGCCCCGGGACAGAGATATTTGAAGACGAAGCAGCAGGTCATAGAACACAGTTCTAAATCCCTCCCCAAAGGAAATTACTGCATTTGCAACAGAGTGTGGAGAAGGTCAAGCCTACAGGTGCTCTTAAAAACTGTGGAATTTGTGTTGGGAGACAGCAGGAGATTGACACATTCATTGATGATGGAGGCAGAACTGTAGGCCAGCTAGTTAGTGGGAGAGAAACAGGGAAAGAGAGAGGCTGGAGCCCTACCGGTGTCAGAAAAACCTCATCGTCCTGGAGAGCAGTTTTACACGTAGTCACCGCTGACACCCAAGTGCATTTGGCCTCACTGACTGGGTGATGATGAGTCTTCATCCCCATCAGGCCTCCTCTGTCCCCACACCAGCGGAGAAGGGGGGAGCACCTCTTTAGGGTTGGTCGGTGTGGAATCCAGGCTGCTCGGGCAGTGGGGAGCTCATTACCAGTCCAGGGAGGCCGAAGTGCCAGGCCCCTGCTTGGCGCTCACGGACATGAACCCATCTGGTGTTGGGGCACCTCACTACAGTTTCATGAGGATGAATGAAGGCTCCCCCCCCAGCCCTGCTGGCACGGGCAGGGGTGGGAGCCATAGCTTTGCCTACAGTGTGTGTGATGTAGAACCGTTGCTATAAAAAAGTGTTCTGTCTGGCTAAGATGCCCCTTTCCTAGTCCTTAGGCTTGAAAGGACAGGCTTCAGTTGGAGCTTTTGCGTGTGTGTGTGTGTGTGTGTGTGTGTGTGCGCGCGCGCGCGCATACGCGCGCCTGTTGGCCCTTGGAGTATGTTGGCTTCTTCAGATGCAAGTCGGGGATATCGGGGGCCAAAAGAAAACTCAGCGAAATTGTCACCACATCGTTCCCCATGTCCCAAAGTGCCTCGCTGCTCTGCCTTCTTCTCTCCACCATTCGGTCTGCTTATGTATGTTTTGCATATCAGGTCCAAGGCTTTTCGGTTGTACTTGGCAAGAAGAATAGAGAAAAGCATGCCCACTCCAGATTCCTGGAAGCTGAAGCCCCCCACTCAATAGTTTCTAAATCAAACTTCAACTGGTCTAAGTTGAAGTGTTCGTGATAAAAGAAAACCGTTAAGTGATGTGCGTCTTTCGGCCGTGAAAGATACTGCCAGTTATTAACATCGCTGATCTTTTCACGTCTTTGCTCTTCTCAGATTATGAAATCCTATTGAGAACGTTTGCCTACGGCAACACAGTCCTTGCTGAGGATTTTGACATTTCCTTCTTTCCCCTCCTCTCATCCTACAAAGTAGATCATACTAAAATTTTCCATAGAATGGACAAACAAAAGACCAAATCTCTGTTGGGTAGACAGCAGGAAGCAGGCACTATATTGAGTAGCAGAGCTGTCTAAAGAATTTATTTTACAAGTAAGAAAAATTCAGCTCACTGAATTTAACTGCATGCTTGCAAAAGGGTAGATCCTACACTTGAACCCAAGTCTAACTTCTACCAATATTTAATTCTGCTTCTTCCATGCATGACCTTGAAAACTTAGTTGGCTTCTGCAGCTTTTTTTTTTTTTACCGTATCTGAAATGGAAATACAGCTGACCCTTGAAAAACGGGTTTGAACTGCATGAGTCCACATATACACGTATTTTTTTTAATGCTATCATACTGTAAATGTATTTTCCTTATAATTTTCTTAGATTTTCTTTTCTCTGGCTTACTTTATTGCAAGAAGACAGTATATAATACATGTATAAAATGCACGGTAATTTTACTATTTATGTTATTGATAAGGTTTCCCATCAACAGTAGGCTGTCAGTAGTTAAGTTTTGGGGAGTCAAATGTTATATGTGGATTTTTGACTGCATGAGGGTTTGACTTCCCTAATCCCTGCACTTTTCAAGGGTCAACTGTCATACCTATGTCATAAAATTATTAGGAAGATTAAATTAACTGACATAGCCTAATATAGGTGGAAAAGCTTTAGAATTTATAAAAGTATGTGCAACTGAGCACAATGGCTACCATTAGTAAGTCATCTCCCGGACCCATCAGCAGGACTTGTATTTCAAAATAGCTGCCCAGTCATGACGACCAATGGAGCCCCGGAGTTTAAAGTCTTGGGATCTGGAGCAGACTGCTCCAATCCCAATTCTAGATCTGACTTCCAGGATGTTTGCCCTTAGACAAATTACGTAAATTCTTAGAGACTCAGTTTCCTCATCTGTAAAATAAAGATAATATATTGTCCATGCCACTTGGTTGTTATGAAGATTAAATCAGTTAATCTGTGTAAAGCATCTCGTATAGTACCTGCTTCATAATTAGTGCTTCATAAATTAGCTACTAGCATTAACTAATAATCTAACTTTTTTTTTTCCCACTGAGTCATTCAGACACAATGGCTTGGGATTTTGCATCATCCTACGAAGGTCAGGGTACAGTCAGGGCCAGAGGACAGAGTGAGGCAACTTCCTGGGGTATTTCAGGTCTATAAAAAAAAAACAAAAAAAAACACCAAACCTCAACAAGAGAACCTGGAGTCTAAGTTAAAATCCTATAAGGGGCAAGAAAGCATTAAGCCTTTGCATAATCCTTTAGCACTGCTTACTTACATGGAGCTGCTGATTTAAATAGTGTGCAGAAAATATCTTTGGAACTATTTTCACAGGATTTGATTCATTGCTTCTGTCAAGTTAAGCCACAGTGTGATTGTCTTCAAAATCAGCACAGCTACCTTGTATGTCTCACTCCATCATGTTCTTTGATTGAGATGCTCATACAGGGTTAATAAAGTGCTCATATTTAAATTGGTATATCTGTCAATCAACTGTAGTCTCCAGTCAATCATATATCAAGCTTAAGATGGAAGAGGGACCAAAAACAGCTGAAATGACTTGGCTGACACAATGTGTTTGAAATCGATTCAGGGAACAGGTTCAAAACGCATTTGTCACACTCGGTTAAGTTTGGGACAGAGAGCTTGTACCCTTAAACCGGCCACTAGATAACTCTGATGACCCTACCATGTTTCTTCTTCCCTTTAGGATTCATGTAAGTACCTATATTAAGACATGTCTCCCACTCAGGTTGGTACAGTTTGACCGCAAATATGAACATATCTGTATTATGAAACAACCATAGTGTATTATTACCTTCACTATCACCAAAAGCATTTATTATGTGAGTAGATAATTAAATATGTAATTTACAATACA
Source organism: Lynx rufus (assembly GCF_022079265.1). Lineage (NCBI taxonomy): Eukaryota > Metazoa > Chordata > Mammalia > Carnivora > Felidae > Lynx > Lynx rufus. Next base: position 3,390,753 of record NW_025814867.1, on the reverse strand, counting down.
CTGGGTTAATACAACCATGTTAAAGCTGTTTGGGGAATCAGGTTTGTTTCTGCCACGCTCAACTTTTAAGAATCTGTGACTTGAGTAAATTACATCAATTGGTCTCATTTTCTTTACGTGCAAAATCGACTTTGGCTTCTTTGTCCACATGATTCTCTCCCTCCAATCAACATCCATCACACAAAGACCAATGTGATTTTTGTACATAGAGATCAGGTCATATCAAACAAAGTATTTAAAATCCTTCAGTGACTCTTTATCACCTCAGAAATGAGGTTGAGATTCTCTAGATTGATTTGACAGTGCTTTGTGATCTGTAAGCAGCTGTTTTCATGCCCTGCCTTCTCCATACACAGATATATATACATATATACATATGTGTGTGTATATCACATTTTAATTCATATGCAGTAATCAGTGTTCTCTAACACGACCATTCTATTTTTGTATCTGAACATTTGTAAATAAACCATCCTTATTCTCATTATGTCACTTGAAAATCTCTCTTATTCTTCCTTTCTAAGCCCTACCTGCTCTGTGTTCCAATGCTTTCTTGAACATACTTAGATACACTTCCATTTTCACACAAGTCACCATAAAAAAGCTATATATTACATTTCCCCATTAAACTCTGAGTCCCATTTAGGGCAAAACCAATGTTCTGTCCATCTGGATTTCACTTAATGTCAGCAATCGTAGATTACTCATTATATAGTGTAATTCATAATTGAGAAATAACTGTCATTATCAGTCCCAGCCACTGAATTAAGCATCTCAAAAACAAACAAACAAAACCTAATTAGCCTTGAAACGCCAGTAAAGGAGACAGAATAGATTCTCAAAAAAAAAAAGAAAAAAAGTTAACCCAAAGGAAGATAGGAATGGAGCAGAAAAAAGAAAGAGTGGCTAATATGCAGAGCTCACAATGGTAGATTTAATTCCAACCACATCATAATTATGTTAAAAATAAGTCTGAATACTCAATTTAAGCACGAAACTTTTCAGAATGGATAAAAAAAAACCAAGACCCAACTATATGCTGTTTACTAGACACACTTTAAATATTACATATACTTATATAAATAATAAATGCATATAAATATTACATAGGCAGAGACAGATTGAAAATAAAAGAATGAAAACAGATACACATGCCAACTCCAAGCGTAAAAGGAGGCAGATGAGACTGTATTAATATCAAGGACTTCAAGATAAGGAATATGGCCAGGGATAAAGAAGGTCATTTCGTAACAATAAAGGATTCAATTCTATAAGAAAATCCAGTTTGCAGGTGAGGAAACTGAAGCTCACAGAGTATGAGCTACATAAACAGGAAGTGGAAAAGTTAGGATTGAAAGTCATCTGCACGAATCTAATATCCATTCCATCCAATGGGCTGTACTATCTGTGACTTACATATCAACAAATGAACCAATAAACGAATAAACATAATCTCTAGGTTCCTTTTCATCTCCCAAATCTCAGGAGTTTCTTTTCTTTTTTGTCTTTTCCAAAGCGCTCCCTGCCATATGATCTCTACTGTCAATGGGTCTTTGAGAGAAGAGGCAGTTCTCAAACGCCACCTATGTGCACATAATTCCCGGTGATAGCAATCGATCTGCGATAACTTGTGGTTTGTCGATTTACTGATTTTCTCTCTCACAAATTTGATGTCCTCATAACTGCAGTAGAACAGTGTTGTAAGTAATATCCATTTTTCAGAGAGACACAGCTAAGCTGCAGACATTCCGTAGTTATTAATTTCAAATATGTTAGCATTTATTGGTTTGATGAAAGATTTGCTACTTAAGATGCTGCACAAAGATGTATTTGCAGTAGTACTGGCCTAAGCAGGAAAGAAATAAGACAAAGAATTTTTATTTGTGAAGTTTCTCTGAATCTAGTGTTTCAGAGCAGTTTAATGGCATTAATTAACTTGAGCTCAAAGTAAGAATAAGAATTGGAGGGACCTAAGACTATCTGCTAAAAACTCCAAGGAAGTTTCTCTTTAGAACTTCTTTTTAAAGCTCTATCACTAAGGTACTGTTTGAACATCCTCGGAGAAGCACGGACTCTTCCTATCCTCTTTATATTTGTGAAGTTCAACTTCATTATCGTAAATTTCACTTTAGTGCTAAAAGCTCCCCACGCGTAGAATCCTCGCTTTACTGCTGTGAGATTCCAATGGGGGGACAATGTGACATTTGTGGTGCAGGAGCTAGACCTTTGAACTAGAGAGAACTGAGTTAGAGTCCTAGTTATGTTATCATTAGTATGCCTTTTGAAAGCCATCAACTCCTTTAAATCTCAGTTTCTTTCCCTGTAAAATGATGAATCTAAAACATCCAAAGAGGTAAATGAGACATGTGACACAGAGTGCCAACCACAGTACTTAACGCAAAGCAAGCACATAACACAGTATTTTGAAACACAGAGCAGAATGACTTTGACTCAGCACTTTGCAATCATTTGTTGGAGCGCTGCCCGCGTGGAGATGCCCCTTAACGTGAGTGTCTAGGTCACATGGTGGTGGTGAGGGTGGTCACTTGAAGTGAGCTGTCCCTGCTTCTGCCGAAATGTTTCTGCTACATACTGAACTCAGAACATACGCTTCTGAAAAGCGGATGAATCCCCAGAAGACAGAAGAGTTTGAGGTTTGCTTTTAGGAGGAAGGCTGCCAGTGATCTTAAACTTTATCTCTGATTATTCTCAGTCACTGACAGACATAACGTGGGAGAACTTGGACATTCTGGAAGTGGAAAAAAACTCGATCTCAGAAACTTAAAAAAAATAAGAATTCATTCTAAAAGCATAAGAAATTAACTATCATTCCATTCATCCTGCAACATTAGACACAGTGAAACATTTTTTTATTGGTAACATTCTCTTTTTTCTAATGTTTCCATCATTCTGGAAAATAGGAACCTATGAGAGACCGTCGGGAGTTTTGGTCAATACCAGTTCTATGTGCCTGTGGTCTTCTAACCACCCACACAAAATCTTGTGTTCATTCTGACACTTCCATATTTTTAATTGTTTGTTACACACTTTCTTATCACCCACTTGTGTAATATAGCAGCTTTTATTGATTGGGATTTTTTTCTTGATAACTGTGTTATCAGTAATAGTTTCTTTTGATCTTACTAATAACCTCGTTGATATCTCTTTTTCTCTCTCCCTCCACTTTACCCAACTTCCCCCTGCCTCTGTCTGCTCCCTAACTCTGTCCTCATTTCTCACCCATCAGAGAGGTCTGGGTAGGTTAAAAGAATAATTGTCAATTCCTCTCTATCCCACATCTACACACTTGTAGCATGACTTTGAAGTTTCTCCCATAATGTGGTGGAGTCCGTTTCTCCACCACTTAGGGTAGGTCTTGGGGCTAACTGTGTATGATTCATGAAACAATAGAAATCTGACACAAGCAGAGACATTAAAAGTTCCTGTGGATTATTGCTTAAAGGAAGATGCCATCAAATACTAGTATAAACCCTGAATATTATGTTATCAAACAATCGCACAAGGACTCTGAAAGATGATGAAAAGAAGGCAGACTGGGTAGAGACCTCAGAACCCAAGGCATGGCATGGTAGTGAGTACCCTGAGTTTTCTTTTATTGCCTCACGTATCCCAGACTTGGGAGCTGTAAGAGCCGGAAATTCAAAAATGCCAACAGGCACAGACACAAGAAGCCCGGACAAAAACTTTCTCCATACATAAAAGGAAAAGGGAAGTCTAGCAAGACAGAAAACTTTTAGACAATAAACATTTTTTCCCAGTCAAACATCATAGAAATAACCACGATACCCGGTCCACTCATGTCAACGTGAGCCTAGACCTCCACTCCTCACAGCTGTACCAAATTGTCCCAATGTCCCTGTTGGGGTAGGGTCATAGAAGCATGAGCAGGGAGCTAGGACATTCATCTCTAGAGGATCACTTAGATCTCTACCAACACCCTCTACTCCCTGCAGCATCAGTGAAGACCGTGTAGGAAGACTGGACTTCCACCTTCTCACCTCTACCTGGCCGTAATGAGGCATCCTTCCTTCTCTCTGACTGAGCGGTGTCAGAGGAAGCAAAAGTTCCACCATCACCCAGTGTCAACCTCATTAGCACCACTCCTTGTGGTATCCATGGAGGTCACGTGAGAAGCAGGAAAACACATTCCTACGTGGAGATCTAGGGAGGAGACTTAGTGGGGAAAGAGAATTCCCATCCTCAGGAGCAGTAATGAGGATTCTCCCCATTTGGGGATAAATGGAAGCCGAGTTGAGAACCGGGGTCCTACTCCACCTGGCAGTAACGAGGAGGCGCCCTCCTTTTCCTGTAAAAGAGGTGACCGAAGAATCCCCACAGAAAACAGAAGGCTCTGTAAAATTGAGAGATTCAGAGGAGAATATCCAAAATGTGCACGTTTCAGTTGAAAATCACTCATCATAAAAAGAAAAAAGGAGATCCCAAAAAGAGTGCAAAAAAGACATCAGTAGATATCAACACTGACATGACAGAGGAATCGGAATTGTCTGACGGTGATTTTAAAATAATGTTCAGGGACGCCTGGGTGGCTCGGTCGGTTAAGCATCCAACGCTTGATTTTGGCTCAGGTCATGATCTCATGGTTTGTGGGTTCGAGACCTGTCTTTGGGCTCTGCTCTGGCAGCTCGGAACCTGTTTGGGATTCTCTCTCTTTCCCTCTCTGTGCCCCTCCCCTACTCACACTGTCTCTGTCTCTTTAAAAAATAAATAAGTAAACTTAAAAAAAATCAAAAAGATAAAGCCATTTTCATAAAAATATTTCAACAAGCAATTGAAACATGCATGAAACAAATGAAAAGAAATATAGTATGTATAGAAAAGCCAAATGGAACTTTTAGAACTGAAAAATACACTTACTAAATAAAAAATGCAGTGGGGGCGCCTGGGGGGCTCAGCGGGTTTAGTGTCCAACTTCGGCTCAGGTCATGATCTCGCGGTCTGTAAGTTCAAGCCCCATGTCAGGCTCTGTGCTGACAGCTCGAAGCCTAGAGCCTGCTTCCGATTCTGTGTCTCCCTCTTTCTCTTCCCCTCCGCCACTCATGCTCTGTCTGTCTCTGTCTCTCAGTAATAAATAAATGTTAAAAAAAATTTTTTTAAATGCAGTGGATTCACTCAGCAGAAAAATGGAAGATATGGAGGACCGACTAAGTAAACTTAAAAACAGAACAACAGAAATGACCAAGTCTTAACAAGTGAGACATATTAAGAGAGCCTCAGGGACCTCTGGGAATTAAATAAGCAATTTGTGTCATCAGAGTTCTGGAAGGAGAGAATGAGGATAGCAATGAAAAAGTACTCAAGGAACTAATGGTGGAAACTTATCAAATTTGGCAAAAAGATGTACACTTACCAGTTCAAGAAGACGAGCTATATAGATTCGACAAGATAAACTCCAAACAAGTTAAACCCAAAGAAACCATGTCAAGGCTCATCATATCAAAGTGCCAAAAACTAAAGACAAAGAAAATACACCTAAAGAAGTGAGAGAACAGCATCTTACCTACAGAGAAAAGAAATAATTCAAATGACAGTAAACTTAGTAGAAAATAGAGGCTAGATGCAAGTGGCACATTTTCCAAGTGCTAAAAGAGAAGAACTGTCAACCCAGAATCCTATATTCAGCAAAAATACCCTTCAGGAAAAAGGAGAAGTCAAGGCATGCTCTGATAAAGGAAGACTAAAAGCATTTTTAGGATATAGATATAAATAGATATAGATATATACCCCAAATACATGGTTAAAAAAGTTTATTTTTTTAAGTTTATTTATTTATTTTGAGGTTGGGGGGGAAGGGGCAGGGGAGGGAGAGAGAAAAAGAGAATACCAAGCAGGCTCTATGCCCTCAGTGCAGAGCCCGACGTGGGGCTCAATCCCACAAACCCTGAGATCACGACCTGAGCGGAAATCAAGAGTCAGACGCTTAACCGACTGAGTCACCCAGGCACCCCTAAAGAAATTTCTTTAAAGGGAAAGGAATCCAAAGAAAAAACAAAAGGACCTTAAAAAGAAGATCTTTCTTCTTTTCTTGACTTTTCTAAATTATGATGATTGAAATAAAACTACAAGAATGCCTTAGGTGGTTCTAAATGTATATAGAACATACAATATGTATATTTCATATGAAATATATGAGAAAATGGTATTATAAATGGAGGAGGTTATAGAGATATAAGGGGAAGTGACATTTCCACATTTTACTAAAACTGGTAAAGTGATAACACCAGTTAAGTTATACAAATATAATATCTAGAGCAAACTTAAAATCTTTAAAAAGACTATAGGTGAATCATATCAGAATTGCAAAGATGTTTGTGTTGCCCACAGGAAGCCAGGAAAAGAAGAAAGTAGAAAAAAATGTAGGGGGAAAAAGGGAAAAAATGGCAAACTTAAGCACTAGATATCAATAATTAAACACAAAAGGTCTCAAAACCCAATTAAAAGACAGAGATTGGCAGGGTGGAATAAAAATATTACCCAACTGTATACTGTCATGAAAAACTCACCTGAACCAAAATAATATATGCCGATTAAAATTATAACTCTGGAGGGGCGCCTGGGTGGCGCAGTCGGTTAAGCGTCCGACTTCAGCCAGGTCACGATCTCGCGGTCCGTGAGTTCGAGCCCCGCGTCGGGCTCTGGGCTGATGGCTCAGAGCCTGGAGCCTGTTTCCGATTCTGTGTCTCCCTCTCTCTCTGCCCCTCCCCCGTTCATGCTCTGTCTCTCTCTGTCCCAAAAATAAATAAACGTTGAAAAAAAAAATTAAAATTATAACTCTGGAAAAAATATTTCATGTGAACATTCATGAAAAGAAAGCAAGAATATTTCTATTAATATTGGAAAAAGTCGAATTTAGAGAAAAGAAAATCACCAGACAGAAGTCATATAATGATAAAAGGATAAATCCTTCAAGAAGACATAGAAATCCTAAGCATGTATACGCTAAACAGAGCTCCAAATATGTGAAGCAAAAACTAATAAAAATTAAAGGAGAAAGAGATAAATCTGTGTTATAGATGGAGATTTCAATCTCTCTCTCAACAATTTATAGAACTAGACAGAAAATTAGCAAGCATATAGAAGAATTCAACAGCATCGTCAAACAACAGAATCTAATAGACATGTATAAATACAGCAGAATTCCCCTTTCTTTGAAGTTCACATGAAACACACCACAAGATATATTGGCCCATCAAACAATCCTAACAAAATTTTAAAAACTTAAATCATGCAGATTGTGCCATCTAATCACAATGGAATAATCAAGCTAGAAATCGGTAACAGAAAGATAATGAGTAAATCTACACTTAGAAACTAAACAACACAAACAAAAGTCTCGGAAGACAATTTAAGAATGAATGAAATTGAATGAAATGAAAATACACCATATCAAAACTCGTGAGACACCAACTTTACAGAAATAAAAGAGGGAAAGTCACAAATAAAAACACAAGTAAGTTCCTGCACTAAGAACATAGAAAAACAAAAACAAAATAAACACAAAGCAAGCGGAAGGAAGGAAATTATTCAGGAAAAGCCTGACTTTGTAATTTATAAACCCCCCCAAAAACAAATCTACAGACCCCAATGTGGTTTTTTTTCAGTTGACAAGTATTTTTAAACATGCATGCACTTTATTTTCTATAGTAGTTTTAGGTTTACAGAAAAATTGATCAGAAAACACAAAATTCCTTGATGCCCCTTCTTCCCCCTGCTCCCCACTGTCGCAACATCCACACACAGTTTCTCCTATTGTAGACATTTTGCATTAGTTTTATACATTTGTTATGGTTGATGACCCAATATTGACATATTATTGGCTAAAGCCCACAGTTTTCAGTAGGGTTTACTGTTGGTGTCAGACGTTCTACGGGTTTCGACAAACGTATAATGACGAGTATCCACCATTATAGTATTCAGAATAGCTCAGTCCCTTTAAAATCCCCTGTGCTCTACCTGTGCATCCCTTTTCATCCCTACCTCCAACTTCCGGATCCCTAGCAACCACTTATCTTTTTACTTTCTCAACAGTTTTGCCTTTTCCCAAGGGTCATATAGTTGGAATCACATAGCGGGTAGCCATTTCCAATCGGCTTCTTTCACTTAGCAAAATGCACTTAAGGATTCTCCACGTCTTGGGGCGCCTGGGTGGCGCAGTCGGTTAGGCGTCCGACTTCAGCCAGGTCACGATCTCGCGGTCCGTGAGTTCGAGCCCCGCGTCGGGCTCTGGGCTGATGGCTCGGAGCCTGGAGCCTGTTTTCGATTCTGTGTCTCCCTCTCTCTCTGCCCCTCCCCCGTTCATGCTCTGTCTCTCTCTGTCCCAAAAATAAATAAACGTTGAAAAAAAAAATTTTTTTAAAAAAAAAAGGATTCTCCACGTCTTGCGACGACTTGTTAGCTTGTTTGTTTTCAGCACCGAATAATATTCCATCGTTCAAGATCTGTCAGTGATGAATAATGCTGCTGAAAACGCTCACGTGCAGGATTCTGGCTCGACCTATCACTGTCAACTCATTTGGGTAAATACAAGGAGCGTGATGGCTGAATCCTACAGAAAGAGTCTGCTTTGTAAGAACTACCCAACCATCTTCTAAAGTGGCTGTGCCATTTTGCATTCCCATCGGCAAGTAGTGAGAGTTCCTACTGCTCCTTTTGGTGTTGTCACTGTTTGTGATGTTAGCCACTGTACTAGGTGTGCTGGGTGGGTTATCTCGTTGTTTTAACTTGCAATTCCCTAATGACATAGGATGTTGAACACTATTTCATAGGCTTATTTGTAATCTGTACATCATCTTTGGTAAGATGTCTGTTCAGATATTTTGCCCATTTTTAAATTGAGTTCTTTGATTTCAACCCAGATGCTCTCGCTGAAGAATTCTACCAAACACTTAACTAAAAATTAACCCCAGGTCTCCCCAAACGTTTTCAGGAAATAAACAAGAATGAAATGATTCCCATTTCATTTTATGAAAGCAGTGTTACTCTAATACCAAAATAAAAAAAAAAGCATGTAAAAAGAAACTATAGATCAATTTCCCTTGTGAATATAGACACACAAATCTTTAATGGAATATTAATAAATAAAATTCAGAAATATATTTTTAAAATTGTACACCATTACCACATGAGGTAAATTTTGGTGATAAGAGGTTGTGTCATTATTCAAAAATCATTCAATGAAATAACCATATCAACAGAGAAAGAAAAAGAAGAAAGACCACCTGAAACCATAAGTTGATAAAGAAAAAACCGTTTGACAAAAAGTCAACACTAATTCACAATAAAAACTCTCAGAAAATTAGGAATAGAGAGGAACGTCCTTGACTTGATTTAAAAAATGTACAAACAGGGATGCGTGGGTGGCTCAGTCGGTCAAGCATCGACTTTGGCTCAGGTCATGATCTCACGGTCCATGAGTTCGAGCCCCGTGCCGGGCTCTGTGCTGATAGCTCAGAGCCTGGAGCTGCTTCGGATTCTGTGTCTCCCTCTCTCTCTCTCTGCCCCTCCCCCATTCGCGCTCTGTCTTTCTCTGCCTTTCAAAATTGAACAAATGCTAAAAAAAAATGTACAAATAACATATCATTATATTTAATGGTGAAAGACTGAATGTTTCCATCCACTTCACTCCCCTACCCTCCACTGAAGATCGAAAACAAGGCAAGGATGTCTGCTCTCACCACATTTTTTCAACATTGTTCTAGATGGTTTAACCAGTACAGTAAGGCAAGAAAAGAAAATGAAAGATCAATGAGAAAGGAAGAAATAAAATGGTCCATATTTGCAGATAACATGATTATCTACATAGGAAACTGCAAAGAATCTACAAAAAAAAAAAAAAAAAAACTCTCCTAGAACTAGTTAAATGAGTTCAGCAAAGAAACAGAATAGAAGATACATGTTCATAAATCAATTGCATTTCGATATACTAGAACCAAGAACCCTTGGACTGAAAGTAAAAACACAATGCCATTTAAAACTGCTTATAATATCAGTTACTTCAGTATAAATCTAACAAAACATGTACAGGAGTTATATGCTTAAAGTTATAAAGAGCTAATAAAAGAAAACAAAGATGATGTAAATAAATGAGGAATCATATAGTGTTTATAGGTTGGAAGGCTCAACAAAGTAAAGATGTTAATTTTCCCCAAATTCTTATACAGTTTTAACACAAGTACAATCAAAATCCCAGTAAGATTTTTTTTGTAAAATTATAGATAATATTTTTAAATGTATATGGGGAAGCAAACAAAATACAATAGCTAAGATAATTCTGAAAAATATGATAAAGTTAGAGGAATTATTTTATCTGACTTTAAGACTTATTATATAACTACAGTAATCAGCTACCAGTAATATGTGGACGGCAGAGGGATAACATATTTTTCAGTGAAATAAAACTGAAAATTTGGAAATAGCCCAATACAAGTATAACCAATAGATTTAAAAAAAAAGTGTAAAATCAGTTCAATGGAAGAAGAATAATCTCTTCAACAAATAGTGCTAATGTGACTGGATATCCATAGAGAATAATAAATAAATAAATAAATAAATAAATAAATCAACCAACCAACCAACCAACCAACCATGAACCTTGACTGATACAAAAACTAACTCAGGGGTGCCTGAGTGGCTGAGTCAGTTAAGTGTCTGACCTTGGCTCAGGTCATGATCTCGTGGTTTGTGAGTTCGAGCCCCACGGAGCCTGGAGCCTGCTTCAGATTCTGTGCCTCCCTCTCTCTCTCTGACCCTCCTCCACTCATTCTCTCTCATTCTCTCTCTCTCTCTCTCTCTGTCCCTCAAAATTAAACATTAAAAATTTAATTTAAAAAAACGAATTCAAATTGATCTTAAAATGATAATATTTATTTATTTATTTATTTATTTATTTATCATGTTTATTTATTTTTTAGAGAGAGAGAGAGAGACAAAGTGCGAGCAGGGGAGGGGCAGAGAGAGGGAGAGGCAGACACAGAATCTGAAGCAGGTTCCAGGCTCTGAACTGTCGGCACAGAGCCCGACGTGAGGCCACGAACTATGAGATCATGACCTGAGCTGAAGTCGGATGCTTAACCGACTGAGCCCCCCAGGACCCCCAGAATGATAATACTGTTAGGAGACAATCTAGAAAGAAACACATAGAAGAGAATCTTCAGGGCCTAGCGTTTGGTGAAGAGTTCCTGGCGATGATACCAAAAGCGTGATACCTGTTTTAAAAATTGATAAACTGGACTTCATCAAAATTAAAAACTTTGGCTTTATGAAAGACCCAGGGAACAGGATGAAAAGATAAGCTGCAGACAGGGAGAATATATTTGTAAATCATGCAACGGACAATCCCTAGTATGGAGACTACAGAGAGAACTCTCAGAACTCAACGAGTTAAAAAAAAATCCAATGAGAATATTGACCTAAGACATGAGGAAACATTTCACAGAATAAGATATGTAAATGAAAAACAAGCACATGCAAAGATGTTTCCCCATCATCAGCCATTAGGGAAACGCAAAATAACCCCCAAATGACAGATCACTACTGATCTATCAGACAGCACTAAAATGGCGATGAGGCTGTGGAAAAAGTGGATCACCTTTCTGGGGGATCCACTGCTGGGGGGAACCTAAAATGATACACTCACTCTGGGAAACATTTTGAAATGTTCTTCGAAAACCAAGTGTGCAGGGGCGCGTGGGTGGTCCAGCCAGTTGGCCGTCCAACTCTTGATTTCGGCTCAGGTCATGATCTCACGGTGCAGGGGATCAAGCCCAGTGTGGGGCTTACACAAACAGCAGTATCATGAATACCACTCAGAAGCAAAAAGGAAGCATCTCTTGATATAAGCAACAACCTGCTTGTTGAATCTCCTGATTCATGAATCTGCCTGAATCTCAATCAAAGGTTACAGACTCCGTGATTCCACGGAGATGACCTTCCTTGAAATGGCAAAATTATAGGCATTTGTAGAAATGGAAAGCAGAGTAGTGTTTCTCATGAGTTAAGGAAGAGGTGGGGGGGGCAGGACACAAGTAGACGTGTTTATAAAAGAGTTATAAGAGGAATCCTGTGGGGGATTAAATTGTGTCTCCATCGCATCGGTGTTGAGATCCTGATTGTGATACTGTACTCCAGCTTTATACGACGCTATCATTGGGGGGAAACCTGTCCACTGAGATTTGCCCTTTTTGGCTACTCCTGGTACCCTAGCTCTCTCAGAAGAAGTAGCCTGGGCTAACCTGCTGAATACGAGTTACACAAGGGGCGGTCACACCTGTCAACCCGGACAAGAGCTAGCCAGCTGCCAGACATAAGTCACCAGCCCAGGCTAGCTAGGTGACGACACTCGCTTGAGGGATCCCGATAAAGATCCGTCAGGCCAACCTAGTCCTACAGAACCAACCCACTGATCCACAGATTTTTGAGCCAAATAAACACCGGTTATTTTAAGCCTTTAAGTTTTGTGATCGTTTCTTATGCAGCAGGAAGTATCTGTTACAGAGGCTGAGCAGGGTGCCTGGGTTTTCCACAGTTTGTGAGCTGCATGCCCGGGCTAAAGGGAACAGCCTGTGTGTCCAGAAAGCAGTGGGACCCTTTGTCTCTGGAGACACCAGCTCTGACACCATCATCTTCCTTGGATTCTGGTCACACATGTCTTCTGACCTGTGTCACTCTCACCTGCACGCCAGAGATACGGTCTTTGATAGCTATGTTAACGGACATTAATTTTTAAGGCACTCATTTCTTCCGAATACATCCCGAGTCTGGAAAAAAATAAACAAACACTCCATCCCTTCTCATTTGGCTCAAAGTCCCCTTGGTAACTTGTCTCAACATTGCTTCCCTTTCTGGAATGTAGGCAACAATTCACGCTGGGCCGTTTCTTCTCTTCGCCTTCTCCTTTTATGCAGGGCCATGTTATAAAACTGTGGCTGTGAATCAGAGAGGCTTCTGTTTAGATACTGGCCCCACCACTAAATAACATGTCTCTTTGGGCAAGCCACTCAACCTCTCTGATCTTCATTTTGGCATTAGTAACCCTAAGCGTAATTATATCACACAATGTATGTGAAAGGATCTGAAGCTTTGCCTGGTAGAAAAACTTCAGAACTTCATTTCTAAGTCATGCGCCTGTTTCATCATCAGAGATGGAACTTTCTGTTGATATTAGGATCCATTGACGAGAAGGAAGGGGGCACAGCAAATCAGGGGCCCTCTTGCCCAGCCCGCTGTTACTGACTCTCAGAGACTGGCTTCAAGAGCTTGGCCAAATGCTCTTTAATTTAAATTAAAACTGGAAACAACTGCCTTGCTTACTCTAGTGTGTTCTCTACTTAAGAAGGAGGAATGTGAAATTGCATCGCGGTCTCCTGCCAGCGATTGCTGTCTCCCCATCAGGCCCAGTGACCTGAGCCCCTGCTGCTGAAATGAGATGACAAAGGGACACAAATCAGTGACTCTTCCTGAAGGTGTGCAGGAAAGGCAAAACCTGCATTCATCTCCTGGATGACAGGAAATGCAAATTCCAAATTAGAGCTGGCACATTCTCCACCACCACACAGGTCAACGCTGCCATCATCAGCAAAACACAGAACTTCTATTTGTATAAAAGGTCAATAGGGACGGACCACTTTTTATTTAAGTTGCATGTGCTGTCTTCCTTTAGGTTCTTCTAGCAACAATTAGTGAGACCACAACTATGAAAAAGTTTACTTAGGAAATGAAGGCTGGGAGCCTGGGTGGTTCAGTGAGTTAAGCGTCCGACTTCGGCTCAGGTCATGATCTCGCGGTGTGTGAGTTCGAGCCCCGCATCGGGCTCTGTGCTGACAGCTCAGAGCCTGGAACCTCTTTGGATTCTGTGTCTCACTCTTTCTCTGCACCTCCCCCATTCGCACTCTATCTCTGTGTGTCTCTCAAAAATGAATAAACATTAAAAAAAGTTTTTTAATAAAAAAAAAAGGAAATGAAGGCAACGCCAGCAGGAAGACGAGGAAATGAAGGGGAGGGAAATCCGTAAAGGGTGCTTTGTTCAGTCAGCTACCACACTGAGCAACAGGCCATGAATCATGTGGGGAACTTAACTATAGTGGCCAAGGGGTGAGGGAGCTTTGGTATTTACACCCCACACCCAGCAGTCATTGTCTCAGCGCTGCCCCGGAAGATTCCAGGCCTCTCTAGCCTGCCAAGAACATGGACAAAGGAAGTTCTGGAAACCCAAGAGAAGCCCTCCCCAACAACAACAACAACAACAACAAAAACCACACAGGGATAGCTATGAGAATTTGCACTGGTGTGCCTAGATCAGACGGGACGAGGGCAGAACACGGCTGTGTTGGCTGTACCCACTAAACATTTTACAGGTAATTTTCCCTGGGTGACCTTTGTTCTTGAAGGTTCTAGGCCCAAAGCTGCAACTTGACGTGAAGTATCCATTACATTTATTTTATGAACTTACATCGAAGTATTTCACAATAAAATAAACTATAAAAGTAAATAAAATGAAAGATGAAAACTAGACCCAAGTCACTGTATAGTCAGGCCAATTTGGAGTTAGTTACAGCTCAGTCATTAAGTTCCACCGGTAAAGGCGTGAGATTAAGGCAGAGGGGAAGGGAGGGGAGGGGAGGGGAGGAGAGGGGAGGGGAGGGGAGGGGAGGGGAGGGGAGGGGAGGGAAGGGAAGGGAAGGGAAGGGAAGGGAAGGGAAGGGAAGGGAAGGGAAGCACATGAGGCATGAGGCATCAGGCACACACCCAACTCTTGGTCATCCTCTCCCTGGGTGAAACATCTTCTTCACTTGATTTCCATGACTTCACTTTCTCTCCTGCCTTGGCCCCTGGCTTCCTAGCCTCTTCTTCCCTATTTCCCCTGCTAATTCATTCCCGTGTTCCCATTTTCTAAGTGTTGCCATATCCCAGCACTCACCAACGGCTCCGCTAACTCACGCATGGTGACAAATGAAAGCAAGCACTTTTATGCCCCCCAAATCCACAGATCCTTCACCTGAGCCCAGATTAATATGGGAACATCTGAAACTTATCGCGTCGGCAACCAAATCCGCTATTCCACTCCCACACCTGCTTCCCTCACAGTTTTCTCTGGCTCAGCAAATGGCAACTCTTTCCATGTTGTTCGTGCCCCCAAACCTTTGAGCCACGCTCAATTCTTCTGTATCTCTCGCACCCTATAGCGAATCCATCCATCAATTCCATTTCTCTTTATAATACACCCAAAACTCTAGCATCTTCTCTTGTTATCACCTGGTTATCACACTTATCACCCTACCATTTACCCCTCACAAAGGACCCACCGTGTGCTTTCTCACATTCAAGCCAGACTGCGTCACTCTTTGGCTGAACCTGCTCCCCCCGCCCCCATACTTTCCAGAGCATTCTACCGGCGCTGCAGGCCCCGCTTGATGTGTAGCTTTTCCTCCATAAGCTCATCTCCTCCCTCCATCTCCTCCACCTCACCAGCTTGCTGGTCCTTGACTTCTCTAATGAAACACAGTCACCCTCCGTCACCCTTTCAACTTGTTTCCTCTGCCCAAAATACCTTTTCCCTCAGAGCCACACGAGTTCTGTTCTTTTGATCTCTTACCCTTCTTTCAAGGAAGCCTTCCTTGACCACACGACACACAATAATACTCCCAACCCCATCCTGAGTCCTCTGTATTCTTACACTTCTTTATTCTTCTTCATACCATTTACCGGCTTCTATCGTTTTACTACGCGTCTTACTTTTTTATTTCTTTACCGTCACACTTCCTTCATTAGAACGTGGGCAGCGTCTGTCTCTTTTAGAAATTCTAGAAATTCTCCTAGAATTTAGGTGTTTCATAAATATTTGCTGAGTGGGCGAATAAATATAAAATGCTCACTAGGTCCCTATCATAAAATTTTCTAGTTAAGTTGCAAGAGCTCCGAGAAATGGAGAGTTATCTCTTTCCCCACATTTACAGTCCCTGGCCCAGAGTGGAAGCTTAATAAATGTTGGCATTGGAGGTTAGAATCAGCAATTGATAAAGCAGCCCTGAGCTAAGCTAAACAATTTTTCCAAATGGCTTGGTTCCGTAGTAGGGACGTGCAGTGAGCCAAACGGATTACGCTTCCTGCTGTGTATTTGCTTGGACGGTATGTGGCGACACGGAGCAGTGTTTATTTTTCTTAATTAACATAAGCAAAAGAAACCACTTGAATGACACCAGTGAGTGTCAGAGTGTCAGACAGCTTTTCATTGGGCTGAATTTTTCTCATCAGTTTTGAATATTATTCTCATTGTTGCCTTCATCAACCGCCACCCCTTTTTGGATTCCCCAAGAGCTCTCTGGGGCAAAGAGTTTCTCTGGGGCAGTCAGTTTCCTGCTTTGGGGAGACGATCCTGACCGGCCGGTCAACCTGGACAATCCTCCAAGTGAAATCAGCCACGACAAGGATTTGCTCTGAACCTGCCACGGTCACGCTTCCAGGAGCAATGCGTAGCCACCACAGATGCCACACTACGGCCCATTTCCACAGGGCAGGCCCCAGCTTCCAAAGGAGGAACTAGGATGTTTATACCACTAGTCAGCTCTTTCAACTGCCTGATATGAAAAATCACCTTTTCCCAAACCGGGGAGGAGCTTGCTTTTCAGATGCAATGTTACTGTTCTCTCTTTGGAGAGAAGGAATTGGATTGTCAACCTATCTAAGCATCAGAAGACTTTGTCCCTAGATCATAAAGGAAAAACGTATTAAGAATCTGTGCTTTGGCATTAGGCTGCAATAAAACAACTCTAATTAGGGTGGTAAAAAGTCTCTTATGATGCTCTGGGAGGAAAGTATTTGGTCTAATAGTACATTCCCAAAGGGTCAACCCCAGTGTTTTCATTTAGACTCTGAAATCGAAATTACTTGCTTTGATGTTGATGGAAAAACAAAACAAAACAAAAAAAAGTGTGGGGTCGTGAAAACCCCTCTGTGCTGGCAGTCAAGAAAATCTGACTCTAGTTCTGTCCCTACCACTAAATAAGCCACATGTCCCTGAAGGAGGAGGAAGGCCAGCCTTGGACTTATGCGGAACTCCATTTAATCCTGATTCCATAAACTCGAGAAATAGAACCGGGCCTCTGTCCTCAAGGCCTACTTGAGATTTCCTCTTTCAGGGCCTTAAATATCTTGCAATATATCCTAATCTGCCTGTGACCTGATCACCTCTAGCCATGGGTAGGCCACCTCTCCTAAAAGGGATTGTGAGCCATCTGCAAAGTTTCTGTCATCCTCATCTTTGCAGCCCTAGCACTTAGCTTAGTAGAGAATGTTGCAGGTAATAGATGCTCTTCAAAGAGTTGCAGGTTTTTAATGTAAAATGTCCATTTCCACAAGCGATCTCCTTTGTGGCTCCCTGCAGCCCTGAAACGTGGGCGTTCTTGTTCCCTTTCTACAGACGGGGTGGCTCCTGTCATGTGCTTACAAAGCTGCCAACTAATCAATGATCTTATTAGTAGGGTTCACATTCAAGTCTTCTGCCTCCAGATCGAATCTTCTTCCTGTGGTTGCAGAGGCCTGCGGGCTGACTGAGACTCAGGCTTTGCGGAGGGCTGAACCTTCCAGGGAGGGATGCCCGTGTTCAGGTCCCCACGCGGCAGCTGTCCTTGCCACCTCCTGTGGCATCGACAGGCCCTGGAAACTGAGGGCTCTAATCCCTCCACTGCAGGTTGTGCCTGAACAACCGTACCGTGTGGGTCTCAGGGTAAGAGGCAGGGGCCTGAAAGACACAGAGCCGTGTGCTTAGGACATGATCTCTCCTTCCTGCCTGGAGAGACAAAGCAAGATGTCAGTTTTCCCACACACAGTGTTGACTAGGATGGACTTTTTGTTCTTGTTTCCAGAGCATATGAAGGATGTTCTCTCCGGGATCCTTCTCAGACACTCATCAAACTCTTCTCTCAGGTTTTTGGCCAGTTGCAGGGGGACTGGCTCTGAACCACCAGCTTCTAAGGCTGAGTGTGGCCACCTCTGTGGTGTGTAGGCTAAACTCTCCCTGTGGGTGATGGGGGGGGGGGTGGAGGTTCCCAACAGATTCGTCTGTATCTACCCGCTAATACACCCTATCCTCTGTCAGAGGAGGTGTTCCTGGGGTGATTTCGGGCCCCTCCCATCACATCTGGTCCATCACGCCAGACTTCTGATGGGTTCCTCAAACTCTTTTTTTTTTTTTTTTTTCAACGTTTTTATTTTTTATTTTTGGGACAGAGAGAGACAGAGCATGAACGGGGGAGGGGCAGAGAGAGAGGGAGACACAGAATCGGAAACAGGCTCCAGGCTCTGAGCCATCAGCCCAGAGCCCGACGCGGGGCTCGAACTCATGGACCGCGAGATCGTGACCTGGCTGAAGTCGGACGCTTAACCGACTGCGCCACCCAGGCGCCCCTCAAACTCTTTTAAAAAAAAAATTTTTTTTTTGACATTTATTTATTTTTGAGAGACGAAGTGAGACAGAGCACAAGCAGGGGAGGGGCAGAGAGAGAAGGAGACACAGGATCCGAAGGAGGCTCCAGGCTCCAAGCAAGCGTTCAGCACCAAGCCCGACACGGGGCTCGAACCCACGAACCGTGAGATCATGACCTGAGCTGAAGTCCGTCACTTAACCAACTGAGCCACCCAGGCGCCCCGGGTCCCTCAAACTCTTTAGCTCCCTTGAGACAACGGCTTCTTAGACTGAGGACCCAAGCCTAGAAGTGGAGAAGGGAGAGCAGCTACAGATTCAGGGCCTCCCGCCTATGGGTCAGGGAAGCTCCTTAGACCCAGGTTTATGGCATCTCTTCTTCTAGGGCTTTCTCCACTACTCAATACAGCAGACCCAGGTACCCAAGTCTCAGCTCAGATCATCAGGCAGGGTTCCCTCCTCTTGCACACGTACGCCCCCCGCCCCAGGCATGTGCTTTTGTGCATCTGTGTCTTCCAGTACGTGTGGACTGTCTCAGGGCATGACGGTACTCAAGGAAGTGTGCTAGCTGCTGTTTGGAGCTGGGCCTCCAAAGCCACCTGCTCTGGAATCTGTGGAGCCAGCTCTGTCTCAGCAGGTGTTTTCATCCAGCTCAGTACAGCACATCTCCCTGTGGTTCAGGCCGCCCCAGGCCTGGAAGCTTCTCCATGGGCTGTTACCAAGACAACCTGGCACCGTAGACGCTTTATAACCAGCTCCATGATGAGAGAACGTCCTTGTTTGTTTGTATGGCTGGTTTATAGGACTCAGCACAGAATTTAGCAGAGATCCTTAAAGGTTATGAGGATGGACTGGAGCTATCCCTCCTCTTCAGTCCTGTTTGGGGGGATTCTGGGTTCCCATGACAATCTGTGTCCTTTTATCACTACACCCACCGTGCCACAGACTTTCGGGGACACCACTTCCGGACGGACCTAATGTAGTAGCTGTTGACCCTGGGGCATTCCCACCACCCTCAAACGGCACAATAGATGGTGGGCACAGGGTGTGGCACTCTTAGTAGGTAGGAGGAAGTGGAAAGAAATCGCCAACCGCAGAAGCAGGACCTCAGGTGTACAACATTGTGTGACCTCATCCCTTCCAGCTGAAGCAAGCTAAGGCATTGATGGGGCACTCACTCAAAGTCAGGGCCAACTTCAAGATACGCGGTGACGGATCAGTAGGCCTCCAGAGCAACGCAAACCACCACGGAAGCCCAAGTGAAAGATAAACAAGACCCATGAGGGACCTATGGAGGCAGGACACGCAGGGAGCATTTTCCAAGAGCACGACATCAGGACAGAGTCCTAAAGCATGAGCGGTGTTCAGGAGGAGAAGAGCATTTTAGGCGTGGAGAATGGCTGTTTCTAAGCTCTTGCTGCGTTCGGGGTGACCCAGTCATTCCTGAGCTAACATCAAAGTAATGACTACACTTTGTATGGTGGGGCGTGAGAGACACCACTCTCCTTGTCAGAGATTCCGTTCCCCCATTCGGCCGGCAGAGTGCACCCCTTACCCTTCCGGCTTAGTTGGGTTCCCTAGAGGGGCATGAACTGGAGAGCCTCGCCAGATGGTGGCTTAAAGGGGTGAACTTAGGTGAAATACATCAAGAGGTAAAGGTAACCCAATGAGGTTACCCAAAGTTAACCCAATGGGTAACCCAAAGGTTACCCAAGGTAACCAAGAGCCAAGCAAAACTGTGGCCTCAGCAGAAGAGGAACTTCAACCTGATCTCATGGGCACATCTGCAGCCTGCATCGGGCCACAGTCAGTCTTTATCACGTGGAGACAAAGGGGCTGCCATTTTTGACTCTTCGGCAGTCGACCGCTCACCACATTCTGACTCGGAAGAGGAAGTGTCAAGTAAGGTGGCTCCTTTAAGGCCAAGGGCAATTCTTTAGAGGAAGGAGTGTCTGTGGAAGGGCTACGAGGAAGTGCTCTCAGGAGCTGGGGAAAGGGTGTACCTGCTGGGGAAGTGGATCTAGATGGGGCACCGACGGTTTCCATGACAACTTTATACCTCAGTGAGACACAGAAGAGGGTGAGAGGGACCCAACTGCCCCATAAAGTCAGCCAGACTCCTCTGCACACCTGCATTTGCCCCCTAGAAGAGGAGTAAACACACGAGCTCAGTTTGAAACAATGGTCAAAACCTGCTTGTCGGAAGCCTGTTTTCTATCTCCCCGCCCCCCCTTCTGCTCCTGCCAAGGCTTTGCCTTTTGGATCCCAAGCTCGGTTCTCATTTCTGAATCAAATCTAAGTGTATTCCTCCAGGCTACGACTGGACTGGTTCCTTAAGCTTCCAGCGCCCCATGGGTAGAGACTGGCAGCCTTAACCTCGGGACCTCAAAACCTCATCCCCTGTCCGGGCTACTAATCAACAGTGCCCTCCATGGTCTCTCTCAGGCAGAAGTGACAGGCCCCCCGATTACTCATCCGGAAGTTCACAAGAGATTCATACAACCGTCTCTACCGTCATGCCTGGAAATTAGCCGCTTACAGTCTTTTATCTCCTGGACACCAACCCGAAAGTATTGTTTTCACCTTAAAAAGAAAAGGCTATTTTTAGCTTGCAGGGGGGACTGGATGATGTGTTCTACAGTTGTCAACTGTCTTTTAAAATGGATGTGGCATGCTGGAACTCATAAATATTTAAAAGGACTAAATAATTATCTAAAGCTCCCCAGTCTGCTTTTGAAAATTATCATTTCCACAGGGAGCAGGGGAGCATTTGTTCTTTGTCAACTGTCCAGACAGAATTATCATATTTGAAAACTTGGCCCTCCTGTTTGTTGCTGCTTTTGTCAGTTTTGACTCACCATCCGGTCCCCCTTTTAGATCTCCCCGCTGGTTTCAATGCCACGAATGTGGCATGTGAGCCAAAATACCTCCATCAGAGGCTCTTCCAGATAGAGGGTCTGAACATCGGGGAAGCTGCTACAGCAAGGTCAGAGACAGGGGTCAAAGGGTAGAACCCAGAGCACATGCGGGCTCTTCCTGAGCTGTCAGGGAGTCTCCTGGACAAAAGGAGTGTGGTCATGGCTTAGCTAGCCGTCCGCCATATTATTAGAACATGTCTACAGGATAAGAGATTTCTCTGGATGGAAGAAGATAGCAATGTGGGGAAATCGCAATGGTAATTCAGTCTTGGCCACTTGCTGTGTAACTTTTGGGTACTTATTGTAAAGCAAGGCTCATAATGGTGATTTTGCAGTTTTATTGTGAGAATTAAAAGAACGTTTTAATTTTTTTTAGTGTACTTAATGTTTGTTTATTTTTGAGAGACAGAGAGAGAGAGAGAGAGAGAGCATGAGTGGGGAGGTGCAGAGAGAGAGGGAGACAGAATCCGAAGCAGGCTCCAGGCTCTGAGCGGTCAGCACAGAGCCCGACGCGGAACCCGAACTCACGTGAGATCATGCGAGATCATGACCTGAGCCGAAGTCGGCTGCTTAACCCACTGAGCCACCCACGTGCCCAGAGAATGTTTTAAGAATTAGATAAAATTCAGAGTCCAGTACCAACCAATTAGAAACTCAACACTTGGCAACGGTTCTAATTTTTGTCTTATTCTTATCCACTCTTTTAAATGACGTAACCTTTAAAATCATCTCAGGGGGAAAAGAAAGGTTTTTAAATATATTTTATATAGCGTTACCCTCTTTGGCGTGGTGAACATTTTTAAAAGTTTTACATTTCCCTGCCCTCACCATTATTAACATGTATTATAATTTAGGTCTAGGACACGGATGGGCCTCAGGCTAATGGAAATACGTAGAGATGAGTGGACCGCAATGCATAGTAGTTGGGTCTGCACCTGTTTTTCCTGTCTTTCCTATTTCCACGTTACGTCTCAGAGAAGGAATGTTATTTGATAGTAGCAAATACTCCTCCTGAATTTCTGCTTCCAAGTTGACGCGCATTTGAAAAGAAGATCACCGAGACTGGCAGAACTGCAAATATTCAGGGTTTTGTTCCTGAGAATATGAAAGACAATATATCATGAAGGTCCTCCCAATAAAAAACACCCAGAAACATACGGATGAAAAATAGTAAACACGCTTTTAACGTACAGCACGCTCTAAAGAATGCAGGGGAAATACCGAGGTAGCACAAATGAAGAAGAATCTGAAATCGGACATGCGTAGGCGCTGAGGTTTCTGCCACTTTGGGGGCAAGTGAAATCTCAGTAACAGAGTTAGAGTTTGCAAGGCCATATATGGGCAGGAGAAAAGGACGTGGGCAGATACTAAGATTCCCGTATTAAGCATGTGATGCTGAAAACATCTCATCTTCAGTAATAAGACAGACTCGATTCTCTTTAAATGGCACCTCAGAGATAAAGGAAAGGGGGAAAAAATTCCATTTTGCTGTGAATTCTGAACAAAGGAAAAGAAAAAAAAATCCCCTAAGACTTTCTTTTATTATTATTATTTTTTTTTTTTTAGAGAGGGGAAGAGGGAGAGCGAAAGAGAATCCCAAGCAAGTTCCACGCTCAGCATGGAGCTCAAGGTGGGGCTCAATCCCACAACCCTGGAATCATGACCTGAGCCAAAACGAAGAGTCAGGCACCCAACTGACTGAGCCACCCAGGTGCCCCTCCCCTACGGCTTTGTAAACATAATTCCCTGCTCATAAGGGCTTAAGTTTGAAATCTGCAATGTCCACATGGCCCAGAAAACCCCAGGCTAATAAATTTAGACAAAAGATAGCCCCAGGCTGGTAATGCCTCAGGAGGATGGGGCAGAGGCATCGATCTTAAGGATTCTTCAGAAAACAGAGCCTGTGGCAAAGGACTTATGGGCCACCATTTGTTTAGGGTGACTGAGTCCAAGGGGAGTCAAGCTAGAATTAGCGAATGATGGTAGGCTGTTGATGGGGGCGACTGCTTACTTGATCCCACAGGAACCATAGAACTACATCCTATCAGTGTCTATAATCCCTTATGGTATTAAGAAACCTTGAGAAAACCATCAGACAAACCCAAAATAAGAGGAATTCTAGGGGTGCCTGGGTGGCTCAGTCGGTTGAGCGTCCAACTTTGGCTCACGTCATGATCTCACCGTTCATGGGTTCGAGCCCCACGTCGGGCTCTGTGCTGACAGCTCAGAGCCTGAAGCCTGTTTCAGATTCTGTGTCTCCCTCTCTCTCTGCCCCTCCCCTGCTCATGCTCTGTTTCCCTCTGTCTCAAAAATAAATAAACATTTAAAAAAAATTTTTTTAAAAAGAGGAATTCTCAAAAATGCCTGACTAGTACTCTTTAAAACTCTCAAGGCCATCAAAAACTGTCAGTCTAGAGGAACCCAAGGAAGCATAATGAGTAAATACAAGTGGTCCCCTGAATGGGATCTGAAATAGCAGAAGGGCATTGGGTAAAAAACTTATGCACTCCAAATGAAATGTGAAGTTTACTTATTAGTAATATACCAATGTCTTTCCTTAGTTGTGATAAATATGCTACAAGTAGAAAAATCATCATAATACATGACATTGGTAGTATCTTCAGAAGATTATTGCTTTAACAGTGGGGTATGTTAGCGCTAAGATAAAAACTGGACTCACCGTAACAAAGTTTGAAAGAAGCCTGGAAATGAATATACTGGCCCCAAGGGACCACATGGCCAGAACAAAGTTCAATAGTATTTAGAAGAATACAACAGATTCCAGCATCCAAAACATGTAACATTTCAAGTTTCCAAAACCCAGTCCAAAATCACCAGGCACAAAAAAACACCAACAGACTCCCATAACTAGTGGGGGAAAAAAAAATCAATCTCTAGAAATAGACCCAGAAATGACATAAAGATTACAGAATTAGAATATAAGTATTCATGAGGCAGCTATTATAAATCAGCAATCATGCTGATTTGAATCTATATTCAAGAAGAGAGAGAAAAGCATGAAAATGGTGAATAAAGATTAGATGAAACACACTCATTCCTGGGAAAGTGCAACTTATTAAAAGTAATGCGAAATTTAAAGAAAAATCCAATAGTCCTATGACTAGTAAAGAAAATTAATCTGTGATTAAAAAATACATTGCTTCCCACAAAATATACCTGGCACAGGTAGTTTCACCAGTAAATCTTATCAAATATATATGGAAGAAACAAAAAACAATCTCATGGATACTCTTTCAGTGGGGAGACAGAATTTCCCAGATGTTTGTATGAGACCTGCCTGAACTTGATATCAAAGCCTCACGAAGACATTAAGAGACAGGAACATTCTCTTCTATACACACAGATACAGACAATACTAAAAGCATGTTAATGATAGCAAATAATCTATATATATGTATATAAGTACATATATGTACATATGTATATATATGTGTATATATAATATATATATATATATATTTGTAATTAGTATCTGTATTTATATTTCTATCTGTATCTATGGGTATATCACGGCTAAATTTAAAACATTCCAGGAATGAAAGTTTGGTCTAACATCCAAAAATATATTGATGTAATTTTCCATATTAACACGATTAATGAAAAATATGATAAGAATACTCAAAAGAGATGCAAAAAATCCATCTATTAGAGAAAGCTCTTAGCAAGTTATAGATAGAAAATTGGTTAATCATGCTTATAAAATAACAATTGTGAAGAGAAACTTTAGATGCAATGGTCACTTGCATAAAACATTTCTTTCAATAGAAGAGAAAAAAGGGCATTTATGCCCACCCATCCACACCATTTTTATTCAATGTTCTATAGCGTCAAGAAGAGCTAAGACAATGCTGGAAGAAGGACATGGGGAACAAAGAAGAAAGTATAAGGACTTCCCTTACCAATTTGCAAGAGTTATAATATAGCCACAGTAATTAGGATATCATATTATTAGCATCAGGTAGAAAAACAGAGCCTGTGAACTGAATGACTGTGCAGAAACAGACTTACAAATATACGGCCACTTGATTTGGACAATGGCAGTAACTCAGGAACAATGAAGGAAAAGACAGCGTTCAATAATGATGCTTGGAAAATCGAACACCCACGTGGATAGAAAAAGTCTTGCTCCCTATTTCACAAGTGATAAATAATACACCTCAAGTGGATTCTACCTCTAAATGGAAAAAGGCAAAAAATAAATTTGCGAGAATATAACACAGAGGAACATGTTTATAACATTGTCTGAGAACAGGGGTTTAAATGAAACTAGAAAAATATCAACCCTCAGGAAAAAACAGGGCTACATTTAAATTGTCAACTTTCGTTTATCTTCAGAGTCCAACTGAAACAATTAAAAAGTAAGCCACACTGACAATGTTAAAGACAAACTTCGTAGGAAGTGAACAGTTTCTAGGTGACTACGCCCTGCCCACATCACATGATGAGCTATGGACCACGGGAGCAGACAGAGGGACAGGCCTGATGGATCACCCCCAGGAGGGGAAGAGACACTGTGGCCATGCCTTTGACATTACGTTTGTACTGAAATGAACTGAAAAATTAGAAAACCAAAAAAGCCACAAAGTGAAAACAGGCCAAGGGGGGTGGTGCAGAGAGAGCGAGAAAGAATCTGTAGGCTCCAGGCTCTGAGCTGTCAGCACAGAGCCCGATGCGGGGCTGGAACCCACGAACCGTGAGATCATGACCTGAGCCGAAGTCGGACGCTCAACCGACTGAGCCCCCCAGGCACCCCAGTATATAACTTTTCAATGTCTAGCAGAAATGCATTAGTATACATAAGGATATACAGGCGCGAAAATATTTATAGCATTTTTTATCTTGATAGCCACAAACTAGTAACTGCACAAATATCCACACAATCCAAACGGGAAGTCAGTGGAACACGACACAACAATAAAGATGTTAAGCCACACCTCCGTGTTAAGAGAGACAAATAAATGCAAATCGATATGAGCCAAATAACACAAACGTCGCAGATTACTACTGGATCATTCCATCATGTAAAGCTGAAAAACAGAAAAAACTAACACTCAGTGTTAGAAACCATGTTACTCGTAGACTTTGGAGAGGAGAGAAAGGAACGTTTGGGAGACAATATGAAGGAAGCTTCCGGAATTCTCAATATTCTACTCCTTACATTATTTCTCTAACAAAAATTTATTGAACACATACTTATATGCTTTTCTATGTGAACCTTCTATGTTGACAACGGTGAAATTTTTAAAAGAATGTCTGATCCAGTGTAGAATAAAGAAAAATTGGAACAAATGTAAATGCCCTTCAATACGTTGGTGATGAATAAATTTATGGTGCAGAGCTAATATGGAATAATATCCAGTCATTTAAAACACTGTGATACTAACATAATTTCACTGAAGTGGAACATATGAAAAGATATAAAATATAATAGGATTCCTCACCCTCCCCCCCCAAAATATTTAAAATCATGACTCCTTTTCAAATTACCTTTGGATAGAGGTAACTTCCTTTCCCACCTCTAGCAGCCTTTGGTTTGAAATCTCGGAGCTGGCCCCAAACACGGGGACAGGCAGAGACTGAAGTAAGAGAGAGCCATCCAGGCTGGCAGGTGACCGGTTTAACCAGCCAGGGAACTTACCAGGCTTGTGGCGGGGCCAAGAGACACGTCGATCTCACTCCGGCAGCCAGAATCTTAAGGTTTCTATAGAGGCCTTAACGGGGCTCAGTCACATATATCCACCACGTGAAGGATCTAGAACACCGCCTCACTGCCCCCCGAACACAGTCCCGAACACAGTCCCGCTGCGGAAGGGTGGGGCGGAACCTACTTTCCAAGGACAGGGGAGGGGTTGGGAGCCCCCATTGAGCTCACAAGTCATTTGGGGGTCTTGTCCTCTCCATGACCTTCCCGTGAGTCAGCTCAGAAACGCATTTTCCCTGTTTTCAGTAAATTGCTTCTATCAGATTACCTAATGACCTTTCTAGCCAGAAAAGTTCCCTTTTCTTTGTTTAACCTGGGAAAGGCAGTCAAGGCTGCAGAACACCTGTAACATTCTGTAACATTCTTGTGATTTACAATACTTCAAAGCCTTCTTTTGCTTATCTAACTTGGTTACACTGGACAAAACATGCACCTAATTAAGGGCCTGATCTGGGCTTTACCCTAATGGTGGACTCTTGTAATAGTCTAGAAATAAAACTTGCACTGGAAGACTGATCATCAGTATTTTCTGGCCAGGTCTCATTTCATTTCAGTGGGGATAATGGAGATTTTGCTCATATATTATTCAGAGGAGAAAGCAAATAGCAGAAAATATATATACACAGACACACACACACACACACACACATATATATATACATACATATATATAATGATCATATTTACATAAAATTATATAGATAGATCTACACAAGTACTTTCAGGTATACGAGTACAAATATGCAATGAAATCCATCCAGATTCCAGTTTAGGCAGCACTTCTTGGAAATTAGATGGAGAAGGAGGGAGGCTTGGCTCTCTTCCCGTCACTTAGCCATTTGGGACCAGACGTGCCCCTCAGCCAACAAAGTCTACGTACAGCTAGCTGTTTCTTCCGATGACCACTCCTTCCCCACCCCGTGCCAGACAGCCTGCTAGGATAAAAAAGCCAAGCCAGGACCCCAAAGGGATTCAGAAAGATGTCAGGTTTGTAGAGAGGCAGACAAGAAACTTGTCACGTCAGTTTCCCGTTGTTGCGTGATCACAGCCACCTCACAACTATGATGATTAGGCTGAAGTAGAAATAGCAGGTCACTACATGTCCTCTATGAAACGTACAACATAGAGAAATAAGTTTGAATAAAGGCCGAAGGTGATTTCCGTGTGGATCTAAGTGAGAATCATCCGATGCGGAAACATAAGGTTTTAAAAATATTCAGCGGGTCACTGTTGGTATTTCCCAAAACTCAGGTTTCACGGCTGAGAACATGGCTCAAAACGGGAAAGCATGCACGTAACTTCGAGCCCTGTGTTTCCATTCCTCAGGTCACAAAGCCACAGAATCAGAACCAACTGCCAAGCAAAGGGATGGATGAAAAGCAAAAACCAAGGGTCCGTGGGGGCCCGGAGGCAAACACTGTCTTACATTCTTTTCCCGGGAATGTCCTGCCCCATGTGAAGAACAGATCTTCACATCTGCCCTATTTTACTTCATATTAAAGAGCAATGGGAAGTGTGTGGTTTCTCATTTAAATGTTCTCCTTTATTAATGGCATCCATCGGTGTTGGCCTGAGCCATTTGTTGCTGGGTTCTCTGAATCCCGGGGAACAAAGGGGGGGGGGGGCAGAGCTCCCAAGGGAATTTTCTCAGGGTGCCCTGGTCCTGCTCTCCAGAGCTGGGGGGGTGGGGGGGCCACTGTGGCTACAGCTGTTCTCAATCACCAACACCTGTGTGCATGTGTGTGTATTTCAAATCAGTTTCAATGTTGTTTTCCTCTTAATACTGCCTCCTAGCCCCAGGCTTCCCAGTGAGAAAGGATCAAATTGGTTGTGAACTTGCAACATTCAGTGGGGGGAGGGGTCGGGCCTGCCAATCACAGAGCAATGAGAGATCTAAATGGTTCTTTGTAGGGATTGCTAAGACCCGTCTTGGATCATAGAGAAGAACCAGAAAACCAGGTTCCAATCTATTCTCTAGAGAATTCTGTCATGGTTTTTTTCTTCTGCTTCTCAAAAACAAGTCTGTGAAAAACATGTAAGTAACTTTTTCAAGTTTTAAAACTATGACATGTTGATCGTAGAAAATAGGAAAGTAAAGGTCTAGATAAGAAAATAAATATGGCCAGGGCTTCTGGGTGGCTCAGTTAGTTACGTGTCCGACTCTTGATTCCAGCTCTGGTCGTGATCAACGGTTCCGTGGGTTTAAGCCCCTGTCACGCTCTGCATTGTAGTACGGAGACTGCTTGGGATTCTCTCTCTCTCTCTCTCTCTCTCTCTCTCTCAAAACAAACTTAAAATTTTTTTAATAAAATAAAAGGAACATGGTCTATAAATCTAACACCCACACAGATCCACTGTTCATGCATTAAATATATTTCTTTTCAGTTTTTGATCTATTTAATCTTTCTGTAGATAATCTATAGATATCTATCGAACATAGCATCTATATATAATCTATGTTGCTACTCCTTACCAAGGTACAAACTAAGACTATTTAGAGAGCTCAGCCTTCCTTTCTTCTCCATTTCTGTCCCATATACGTGTGTGTGTGCACTTCTGACTTATTCATGACTCTGTTATTTTATCCTTGTGCATTTTTAACTGCGCCTGCCACAGTTGCCTCTTTATCGCTCTTTTATAGCTGCCCCAGATCCTGCTATCATTTATTTATTGAAGTTGCAAAATCTTTCTCAGAATCCTTACGGAAGACTTCATAATTTAAAAATAAAATCAACCCCATTTCCAAACACCCGTCTCCCTGGCCTTCCTATCTGCTCTCGGTTCTGGGAGAATAATTCTCAACGTAAGGTCACATTGACTAAGGTCACCTCCAGGTGTCATTGCCTCTAGAGCCTTATATCTCTATCGTTTAGAAATCCTCAAAGCTCACTCTGTCCCAGGCTTTCTTTCAACGTCCATCGTATAGGGCCTGACTGAGAACCACGCTAAAACAGTAGCTCTCAAAGTGAGGTTGCCAGGCCAGCAGCCGTATCGCCGAGGAACTGGCAAGAGAGGAGTATTTCCAGGCTCCAGCCAAGGCCTCTGGTGGTATGACCTAGCCGTTCATGCTTTACAAACCTTCCAGATAATTCTGACACCCACTAAAGCTTAGGCAAAAAGAATATTCAAATATATATTTCACTGGTTCTTAAAATGATGGACTTCGACCTCCATAAACAACATTTGAGGGCTCTCATTCACTCAAGTGAAAGCAGTAAGGCTCAAAAAGGATGTAGAGACTGATTCAGGAAAATGCTGGACCCAGGACTCCCCTCAGTGTCGGTTCCCACCGTTCCATGCTGCTTACAGTGCAAGTCTCCAGTCTAGAGTCAAGAGAAGTACCTCTCAACCCACAGGAGACTCTTGGTCATGCAGAGCCCCCACCGAGACAACCCTGTTCCGCAGGCTTTCTGACCAGAGAACGGAAGCTCCCACAAATACCAGAAAGTTACCAAAAATTACCCTTACTCTGTTTGTTTGGGGGTATCTTTGGAAAGTTCGTTATTATCTTTACTTCTTGATTACCTCCTTTATTTCCCTCTCAGCCACTGAGATGTCAATTGCAAGTTTGGGCAGGGCAAGATTTGTGTCTTCTATGCAGCAGTAGT
Organism: Lynx rufus; assembly: GCF_022079265.1. Lineage (NCBI taxonomy): Eukaryota > Metazoa > Chordata > Mammalia > Carnivora > Felidae > Lynx > Lynx rufus. The sequence continues at coordinate 3,360,051 of NW_025814867.1, read as the reverse complement.
AATAGATACAATAATATAATTACTAAGAAAAACACATATCACAAGGAAATTTAGACAATAGGATATTTGTGAAGTGTGCCAGGCACTTTTATATGCTGCTTAGAGGTTTCAGGATTGGTTCAACCATGCTTGAGGGAAATTTTAAGAGATGTATTATAATTTTAACTATGATACCGTAAATACTTTTCTTAGAATTGTTCTGAGACAAAATACTTCCATATATGCACGTGGAGGCATAGAACAAGGATGTTCTGTGCAGGCTCTTTTGTTTTAAATGTTTATTTATTTTTTGAGAGACAGAGAAGAGAGCAATCAGGGGAGGGGCAGAGACAGAGAGGGAGAGAGAGAGAGAGAGGGAGAATCCCAAGCAGGCTCTGCGTTGATAGTGCAGACCCTGACTCAGGACTCAAGTCCATGAACCTTGAGATCATGACCTGAGCCAAAATCGAGTTGGACACTTAACTGACTGAGCCATCCAGGTGCCCCTGGCAGGTATTTTTTATAAAAGCAACAAAGAAGCAAGATAACTGTTAGTAAACTAAAGTACCTTCATCGTAAGGAATAGTATCCACTATACAATTGAATGAGGTCTTTTGTATATATTTTGACAGGAAAAACTCTTCAACACATACTCTTGCATTAGAACCCTTGAAATTTGTACCAATCTACTTGAAATTGATTACATGTCTATATTACACATCATATGTGTATGATAACGTGCAGCATTTGATAGGGATACATATAAAAAATAGAAATAGTGGTTGATTCACTGGAGAGAACTGGAATCAGGAGGACTCTGCTTCGATGTAATATTATTTTTCAGGCTTGATGCTTTCATGGTGTACTTAGGGAACTAAAATAAATTTAAGGGGCACCTGGGTGGCTCAGTCAGTTGAGCGTCTGACTCTCAATTTCGGCTCAGGTCACAATCCCCTCCTGGGATTAAGCCCCACGTCAGGCTCGGCACTGAGTGTGGAGCCTGCTTGGGATTCTCTTCTCTTTCTCTCTCCCTCTCCCCCTCTCCCTGCCCTCTTTCTTCTCTCTCTCTGAAATAAGAAAAAATAAATTAAATACATTTAAAGAAGCAACTCTCCCCCCCAAAAAAAAACTATGTATCAACTTTGGTTAGGGAGATACAAAGACAGGAGGAAATGCTCGTGCCCTGTTGTCTTAGACTCAAGATTGCCTCTCTACTTCTCATTGAGAAAGTCCCCGTGTTCCCAGTCGAGAGGCCCGTCCCTGAAGTCAGGATCTCTTCCCAGTGTATGCGAATACCTCTGCCAATTTCTCGTACTCTTCTATTTATTCTGAAGGTGTACAGACAACATTCTAGATAGTCTCAAAGTCCAGAGGATTTAGTCCATCTTTAGCAAGGTGGGTGGAATCTTCACATCATGCCAGACGTGGCCCTCCGCTCAAGGAACCTCAAGCTTCCTATTAGATCAGCGACAGAAAACATAGCTGCATATATACACATTGGAAATCCCTCCGATCTACCTTTTCATCTTTGAAGTACTCACATCTTTGTCTCTCTTCCTCTTTCAGACCTCCACAGGCTCGCTTGTCCCACCTCCCCTTACTCTAGGACTTCTGGGGAAAAAATACAGCATAGCGCAACAGATCTGAGCTTTGGAATCCAAAATCCCAGCTCCTATAATGATCAGCTTTGTGACCCGGGGAAAGCCAAGTTCTCGGAGCTTTACCTCCTTCATCCAGCAACTGATGACAATGTCGGTCTGGCACACGGTAGACACTTAATATTTTCTCCAGACTATGTTCCTCCAGCCCAGACCTCATATCACTGACAGATCCCTTCCTGAAGCATCACTTATTAATTTTCTGCTCAAAGACTTCCAGAACCTACTTGCTGTTCATAAGATAAAAGATCATTTATATATATATATATAAAATATATATATACATTTATATATATATAATATATATACATTATATATATATAAATATATATTATATATATTTATTTATAATAATATATATATATTTATAATATATATATATATATATATTTTTTTTTTTATTATGAGGGCTATGAGCCCTCTGGAAACTGACTCCAAACCTTTTTTTCCCAACATGTCTTTGGTGATCTCTGTTTTGGTGGAATGAACCAACCTCTGCTTTCTGGAGTATTCCAACCCCAATCTTTTTTTTCCTCTATTGTGTTTGACTCATTACAGTTTAATTTACCTGCAGTAAAATGTGCATTATGAGATGTACAACTGAGTGACATTTTATACACACATACACCTACGTAACTACCACCCAGTTCGAGCTGCAGAACACCTCTATCAGCCCCGAATGTTCCTTAATTCCCATTCTCAGTTGATTTCCTCCACACCCCAAGAGTGAGTCACTTCTCTGACTTTTATCCCCATCGATTTGTTTTGTTTACTTTTGAATTTCATGCAGATGGAACCATACCGTACATATGTTTTTGTGTCGAGGTTCTTTTACCCATCATAATGCATTTCAGATTTATACATGTTGTCACAGGTGCTGGTAGTTTATTGCTTTTTTTTATCACCGGATAGTATCCCATTGGGTGAATATGCTACCATTGGTTTAGCTGCTGTCCCCTCGATGGACTTTTGGGTTGTTTCCAGTTTTTGCTAAAGCTCCGTGAATTTCTGCAAACAAGCCATCCTGTCTGTTTCACTCTCTTCTTGCCCCCAGTCCCTTGTATGTTTATCCCTCTCCAGGCCTCGCCCAATCCAGGTTGGGCTTTCCTGACCCCAGAGAACTCCAATACTGACTCCTTTTTTTCCCTGCCCCCCCCCACCAATGATAACAGTGCCTTCAGCTATCTAGAACTATTATACACGTGAGTCACGTATTGCTCTAAATCATTTTGTCCTGAGACAGAGACCCCAAATTAGACGGAAAGCGAACACAAAGCACAGGTAGGGTCCTCTGTCTCCTTACGAGCGTCAGCGCCTCCAGCTCTGTGCCGTAGGCAATATTTGCTAAAAGAGTAGAGCTTCAACTTCGCGTAACCTCCATAATAGCTCAACAGTGTAAAAACATTAACAAATTCCGTAAACAACATAACTAATTGGGTGCCTGCTAGGAGACAGATGCTCACACCCGAATTGCATTGCCGCTTCTACCTCTAAGTAGCTAGGCTTTCTTGACAAGTTGCCCCGCTACTCACCGTCTCAGCTGCAGGGTCTGTAGAATAAGAATATCAGCTCCTATTGATAGGAGGTTTACTTAAGGCACAGTGGCCTGCACAGTGCTGGGACTGTGCCTCGGGAACCCCCCCCAGAGGTTTAATAAATGTTGGTCGTTATTATCTCATTGAACGGTCATTAATATCATTACCTCTCACTCAATTCCCAGGTTTGGCAGCCTTTTAACCACCAGCCTCTGTCCCTTATCACCAGCATTAACACAGGACAGCCAGGTAATCATTTGCTTGCTTTCTGCTTTTTCTCCTTAACAGCCAAGCTCCCTGAGGGCAAGGGCTTTGCCTGTTTCGTGGATCATTCTATTTTCCCATCCCTGTAAGAATGCCTGGCAGACAGCGGGTTCCCAATAAATATTTATTGAATATAGGAATGAGTGGATATAACATCCGCCCTTTTATGGGTGAGAGACGGAGGCTGAAAGCGTGGCGTTCACTCAGCAAGTCTTGGGGCTAGGAGGTGGACCTTTCTTTCATTTCCAGAGCAAGCCACTTCTCTGCCTGACTTTGGCCAGTCGTGGGGATCCCGCTACTCAGCTAATGAGTCTATCTGGTGATTGATGGTTCTGATTTTCAGGAAGTTCTTCCCGCTCCTGAGCTGACAGCTCTGTCTCCGTGTGCAAAAGTACAGCGTCTCTGAGTTGAAAGGGACCTCGGGGATAGGTCCCCGTGCCTGGGCACCCAGCAGTTCCTGTCTGCCTGTGATGTGTCATGCTGGATGCGGCATTCAATTCAAATGAGAAGTGACACCCACATCCCGGTGCCTCAGCTGCCAGCAAAGGGCCAGTGACAACTTCCATTACACAGAAGGGTGAGCCAGGTGTACGAGAAGAACTTGAGCTTCTCGAATCCCATCTACCTAATTAGATTCTCTCGGCAGAGTTAGCCGGAGCCCTTCCTCCGCGGCAAGTCCGAAGTTCTGCTTTAAAACCGCTGCTTGGGGCTGAGGTCCTGTAAAGAGAGAGAGGCAGCCGGCCATCAGGGGAACAGCAGCAGCAGGGCGACAGGAGGGACGAGGGGAAGATGTGGGAGAGGGAAAAGTAATATCGAAACATACCCACTTCCATATTTAGCCAAAAGCAGTTGGTTTTAAGGCTTCGCTCTGTGGAAAGTGTCCAACCTCATTAAGTTCACAGTGTTGGGATTTGGGGGTGGGGGGACTTCTTTCCGTCCCATCTTGGATTCTGTAGGATGCTCAGATGTCTGACTTCAGAAGCCCTTAAAGGGGCGCCTGGGTGGCTCAGTCGGTTAAGCGTCAGACATCGGCTCAGGTCATGATCGCACGGTTCATGAGTTTGAGCCCCGCTTCAGGCTCTGTGCTAATAGCTCAGAGCCTGGAACCTGCTTCGGATTCTGTGTCTCCCTGTCTTATCTCCGCTCACCTCTGTCTCTCTCTCTCTCTCTCAAAAATAAATAAACATTAAAAAAATAAAAAATAAATAAAAACAAGAAAGCCCTTAAAGAAAGCTGTTATTAACTCCAGTTATGGCAGCCTTCCTTGTCTTCCTGGTTCTGAGAATTGTGTACTAGGGGTCGGAATGCTCCATCCACCCCCCCAACCTTTACCCCCCCCACCCCTACTACCTCCCTCCCTTGAACCTGCATGAGCAAAAGAGCTGCAGAGCTGCTGATGTGACGTGATGGCCCCAAGGAGCTTTGAGAGGGTCAGGGAGGGGTTGCGCTGAGTTCACAGTCTTTGTTACTGAGGATAAGACACTGACATTGAAATTGTGGTTTTTGTGTGTTTACGTGCATATGACTCAGAGCAACTACAAATCAAGCACCATTTAGGACGACAAATAAAATTCTGTGACGAATTCAGAGTAGAAATGGCACTCCCATGTTGAGCAGTGTTTTTCATATAAAGAGAAATATAATACACTGTCATCATCATTACATTTTTAATATAGAAATTAAGACATATGGGGACGCCTGGGTGGCTCAGTCGGTTAAACGTCTAGCTTCGGCTCAGGTCATGATCTCATGGTTGGTGAGTTCAAGCCCCACATTGGGCTCTGTGCTGACAGCTCAGAGCCTGCTTCGGATTCTCTCTCTCTCCCTCTCTCTCTGCCCCTCCTCTACTGGCGTTTTCTCTCTTGCGCACACACGCTCAAAATAAACTTTAAAAGAACGAAAACAAGACATATGATGTGAAAATAACACATAAATTTTGAAACGGAAGAAAATCTTAGAAAATCCGGGCCTTCTAGGAATGCCTTGTATACGCAGAAGTTCGTGATATGGCCGTCTGTGGACAGATAGAACACCCGTAGTTCCTATCAGTCATCCTATAGAAGAAATGTTTTCCGTGGCCACGGGCAAGGCCCTGAGGAGGGCGGGCTGCAGACATAACTCAAACAAAACTTGCAGTATGTCAGAGGAGTAAGGATGTTTATGCAGTTGCCATAGGCCACGGTCTGTAGTGATAAATGCATGGTGAACCACCATAGAAAAAGTGGACTGGACCACTCCAAGGGGAGGGAGGGATTGTATGTTATCATTAAGTTGCAGCTGGTGATTGGATGATGTAAATCTACAGAATCAATGTAATGTAATTAATTGAAGTAAAAGGGGGGGAGATGCCCCAAAGAATGTGCGAGTTGGCTGAGTGGAGAGGGCATTTCTATGCACTTAGGTGTTGGGGATTGGCATGGTCCTTGAGGGCAAGGGTGAGGATCGGCTATCATGAAGGCAGGGCACTGATGAGGGCCTTATGTCGGGTGGAGAAGTTCTTCAAGCCTAGCTTCTGAGCAAGAAGGTAGAAGCCAATGCCTTGTGTTAACTGGCAGCTTTTCCAGACCAGTTCCTGCTTCCGTTTTCTGCATCCACCAAGAGAGGTTACTGGAACAAGTGGCTTTGGGGATGACATGGTGGTAATGAGAAGAAAAGACACACAGGAGACTGAGGGGGAACAGAGACAAGTAGGGCAGGAAAGACTGAGCCTCTGTCTTCGTCCACAGTCTTACCGCCCAGCCGTGTTTTATCATCCAGCCTCCATGCTGGGGCCACAAGAAGGCTGGAAGGGAACCACCACTCCTCAGACAGAAGTAGCCTCCAGAGTGTCGAGCCGTCAGCAGAATCAGATGCCTTCACTCTTCTGAGCAAGAACCCCTCAACTTCATCGTCTTCATGTTCTCTGGGTGGGAGGATGGAAGAATGCTTTCAAATACCCAAACCTCGACCGTGGAATTCTGATGCAGGGTCAAATTAAAGCATCGCATTAATTCCACCTTCGGCAGTTGCTACCCAAGATGGTCTTGTCCTAGACCGCTGCCCCTTTCAAAGACTCGGGTGGTGGGAGAAGAGGGGATTGAGGGGAAAAGAGGCACATGGCATGAGAATTTATTTTGAGAGAGAGAGAAAGAGCATGACGGGGGTGGGGGTGGGGGTTAGGGGGCAGAGATAGAGGGAAAGAGAGAGAGAGAGAGAGAGAGAGAGAGAGAGAGAATCCCAAGCAGGCTCTGCACTATCAGCACAGAGCCCGACACGAGGCTCAATCTCACAAACTATGACATCATGACCGGAGCCAAAATCAAGATTCAGGCACTTAACTGACTGAGCCATCCAATCGCCCCCTAACTAGGCACTTCATATTACTAATAAAATTAAGAAGACAGGGGTGCCTGGGTGGCTCAGTCAGTGAAGCCTCTGACTTCAGCTTGGGTCATGATCTCACAGTCCATGAGTTCAAGCCTCACATCAGGCTCTGTGCTGACAGCTCGGAGCCTGGAGCCTGCTTGGGATTCTGTGTCTCCCTCTCTCTCTGCCCCTCCCCCATTCATGCTCCGTCGCTCACAAATGAATAAACGTTAACAAATATGTCTTAAAAAAATTAAGAAGAAGGCAATAAATGCCTGCAATCTCACATTTTTAAATAATCCATGTTGATACATTTTGTAACGAAAACACGTCATGGCCAAGTTTTGAAAATCCGGATAATATAGAAAAATAAAAGTACTAAAGACAAGTGTCCTTCCCCACATTTCAAGTGCTGTGGTCCAGAGTCACCAAGATAGTAGGTTCATGCAATTCCCTCAAGACCACTTTTTTATGCATTATCAGTATATACTTGTTTATGAATATAAAGATAATCATTCATATTTGCACAATAGATAATAGATAATAGTGTACATGTCTAATGATCTTTATTGTGCTTAGTAACATATGTTAGAGATCTTTGGATAATATTATGTGTACATATATATATATCTTCTTTATATATTTTAATGGTTGTAAAATGGTCTGTTGTAGTATTTATTTAGATTTTTAATTCATTTATTGATGTTTTTTAAGAGACAGAGTGCAAGCAGGGGAAAGGGGCAGAGGGAAGGAGGGAGAGAGAGAGAGAGAGAGAGAGAATATTTTAAGCAGGCTCTATGCTCACTACAGATCCTGATGTGGGGCTCGATCCCACAACCCTGGGATCATGACTTGAGCCAAAAGCAAGAGTCGGATGCGCAACCTACTGAGCCACCCAGGTGCCCCTTATTTAAATTTTTAAATATATTGTATTTGGCCATTGCTTGTCTACTGTTGTTTGTTTAATCATAAACAGAGGTGCTACGGTAAACGTTCTAGTTCTAATAACGCGGCCAAATTTTCCTGCTACAAATCTAAAGATTGGAATCGCTGAATCCAAGCACCCAGCTTTTTTATTTTCTTCCGGAGAGAAGTAATCATTTACACATCGTTTCCAGTATCAGTATCATCAATGTAAAGTTTTTGACAGTTGAATAGATGAAAAAGTTTATCTCATTTTACTTTCATTTACATATCTTTATTTGGAGCATGTTTTGAGATTCTGGATGGCTCTCCAGACGTTCCCAGAACAATTTGCAGAACTGCCCCTCCAAAGCAGCTGGTACCCCAGTCAAACCAGGAAGCAGGGGAGTCAGGAAACCCCAAGCCTGCCGCCGGCTCCCATGCCACACCACCTTAGCACGGATCTCGGAGTCGGAGGGGTGCCTCCACTCCAGGTGACTTGAGGAAATCACCATGTAAGTTGAGATCCGGATGAGAGACCACCACCACCCTCGTCACTGTTGGTCTTGCCAGCTAGCCTCAAATTGTGAGTCACAATTTGCCACAGCAAAGGGTCACATGCAGAAGTTTAGCTGACCAGCCTCTTTATTTTTTGTTAATTTTTGGAAAAAGTTTTCTGATGTGTATTTATTTTTGAGAGAGACAGAGAGAGACAGAGAGAGAGAGACAGCACTAACAAGGGAGGGCAGAAAGAGAGAGAGAGAGGGGGAGATACAGAATCTGAAGCCAACTCCAGGGTCCCAGCTGTCAACACAGAGCCTGACTAGGGGCTCGAACTCACGAAATGTGAGATCATGACCTGCGCCGAAGTCGGACACTTAACCGACTGAGCCACCTAGGCGCCCAAAAGCTCCCCCTACTCTTAGACTGACATCACTTCCTCTTTATGCTTCACTTATTTTTGCTGCTGTGTTACTGCAGGCACTTGTCCATCCTTTTGTATTTAACCTTTTTGAGTCACACTGTTTCATCATTTTTTTTAATGTTTTTCAATGTTTATTTATTTTTGAGAGACAGAGTGAGAGCAGGGGAGGGGCAGGGAGAGAGAGGGAGACACAGAATCCGAAGCGGGTTCCAGACTCTGAGCTGTCGGCACAGAGCCCGACACGGGGCTCAAACCCACAAACCATAAGATCATGACCTGAGCCGAAGTCGGATGCTTAACCGACTGAGCCACCAGGTACCCTTGAATCACACTGTTTTAGATGTTTCTTGTATGTAATACGTATGGGGCGTTGCTCTTTAATGCAGTCTGAGCCTTTACTGCGTTCAAGAGATTCAAGTTTATATCATTTTTCTATTGAACTCACAGAATCAGTCCCCCTAGAGTCTTCTTATGTAATTTTCTTCTTTTTAATATTTTCTGTCTTTTGCAGCGTGGTTATGTATTTTTTAGGATATGTGCAGGGTGTGTGTGTGTGTGTGTGTGTGTGTGTATCATTCCCTTCTTATATTTTAAAAGATCCAAAGTCTCCTTATGGCTTTTCAAGTGATCAAGTTTACTTTTTATAGCCCACTTACCTCTCTGCATCATTTTTTGCAACCTGTATGGAGTGCCTTCGACAGCAGGCGGAAGAAAATAGAACCTTACACCTCCTAGCATCTCCTCTATTCTTTCTAGCTTTCCATATCTACTTGTGTTGTTGGTATTAGCATATTCCTACCGTTACCTCTTCTACTGATGTGCTCTAGAACTTTCTTCTCCCCTTTCTAAAGCGCATCTAAGTTAGACAGAAGCTATTAAATGACCACCTAAAAGAATAGATAAGGACAATGTGCAGTCTTGTCTCACAACTCCCTTTATCATCCACCTCCAGGTTTTGTTTTCATCGTGTTCACTTTTATAGTCAGAGTTCCTAGTATTTGCTCTGTGACCCCATTCCCAAAAGACCTTTGGGTTTTGTTTTATATTTAGATGAATCCACTGTTCACCAGTAGTCCTGTTCGTGTGTTTTCCTTCTCCATTTCCACTCATATCCACACCATGTTGTTGTCAACTTCTTTTCACAAGAATATCTCAGGTTCCCTTCCAATTGAAAAAAAAATGGCCAAGAGACATGCCTGAACAATACACAATAGAACTTCGGTTTTCCACCAAACATGGAAAAAACCCTTCAAACTGATGATCAAAGGACTGTCAGTAACACACTATAATAACATTATTATTATTACTGCTATTATAAGTATATTCACAGGGTGCTCTGGCGAATGAAATGTGATTGGAAGTTTAGTGTGGAATTTCTGGGAGTGTTTCTGAATGAAAGTCAAGTCAGCTAAAAGGTGCTCTTTTCTGCCGCTCTGTTTTCTCCCCTTCCAACGTGCAATGCACAGGTCATGGCTAGAACTCTGTAGCAGATTTTTTTTTGGTACCATATTTTACCTTGAAGGAGAGAGGCCATACGCTAGGAGCATAAAGATGAACATTAGGAGTTGGGGTCCTTTAACACATAGTGGACTATCTATTTCTAATTTTCTTATCCTTGAGGGAGAAATAAAAATTTTCTATGGTTTTAACCAATGTTATTTGGGCATTTCTGTTGTGTGCAATGGAATCTATTTTAACCGACAAATCTACTGCATGAAAAAAGATTTTTAAAACGTGTTGGCAGGAGTGTGGGGAAATAGACGCACTCCTACACAGTTAGTGAGAGTAAAAGTCAGTGAGAAATGTTGTCCTCTATATGCAAAACTCGCAGATGCAATCATTTCACTCTCAAGAAAATGGTGGGATGAGTCGTGGTATTTCCATACAATTAAATATTCTGAGGACAAATGCAGTGTCTACCATTTTTTTAAATGCCCTACAGTGAACATTCTAAACAGTATTTTATGTAGTATAGAATGTCCCCGTTTAGACACAAACAAATGAGATCAGAATGTGAGAGAAAGAAAGAGGAAGTGAGGGTGGGGGAGACATGACATGGGGTAAAGTAGAATAAAAGAATGAAAACGTGCGTCAAGACCAACGTGTATGGATCCTAAGAGGGAGGCAGGAGTGGAAGAAATGCAATGAGCATTCAGCTCCAGAACAGAGGAGTGGTTCCTGGCGTCAGGCTTAGAAGCTGTGTCCCTTGTCCATTCTCCTTTTTCTGCGTAACAGTTGTCGGAGGAGAAGGAACTCCGGTCATGGAGCTCGAGACCCAGGATCTGGGCCCTTTGGATTTCGAAGAACCGAGCACTAGAAGAAAGCCACGCGAAACTGTAGAGGAGAGGAAACCCAATTCTGTGACTTCCAGCCTCTTCAGTATCTCTGTGAGATAAGACAATTGCTCATAATCGAGGAGTTGAACTCCAAATGCAGGACAGGTGCCCCCAAAGAAAGCCCCAGGGAATCCTCGTGTTGCACTCCCAAGCAGATACCCGGGAATCGTGAGTGTTAGCAAGGATGTAGAGAAAAGAGGCCCCTCGTGCCCTGCTGGTGGGAAAGTAAATTGGGGCAGTCGCTGTGGAAAACAGTATGGAGGTTCCCCCCAAATCAAAACCAACAAACAAAACAGAGTAAAACTACTATTCTACTACATTTCTACATTTCTACAAAACTACATTTCTGTGTTCACTTTGCTTCTTAATTTAGTTGTAATTGCACTTTGCATGTGAAGGATATTGAGTTTGGGTCATAGTTTTTAATGGGATATAATTTCTCAGGTTATCTTGAATATGATGTGGTATCTTATGTGATGCAATAATTCCACTACTGGGTATTTGCTGAAAGAAAATGAAAACACTGACTTCAGAAGATAATATGCACCACTATGTTTCTTTGTTTATTGCAGCACGATTTACAACAGCCAGGATATGAAAGTCCACTTGTCCATCCATAGACGAATGAATAAAGGTGTGTTTTACACATGCACACACACACACACACACACACACACCACTGGAGTGTTACTCAGCAATAAGAAAGGATGTTGTTTGTGGGGCGTCTGGTGGCTCAGTTGGTTGAGCATCCGACTTTGGCTCAGGTCATGATCTCACAGTTCGTGAGTTCGAGCCCCACATCGGGCTCTGTGCCGGCAGCTCAGAGCCTGGAGCCCGCTTCGGATTCTGTGTCTCCCTCTCTCTCTGCCCCTCCCCTGCTCATGATCAATCTCTCTCTGTCTTTTGAAAATAAATAAATGTTTTTTTTTTAAAGAATGTCATTTGCAACCACATGGATGGGTCTAGAGAGTATAATGCTAAGGGAAATAAATCAGAGAAAGACAAACACCATATGATTTCACTTATATGTGGAATTTAAGAAACAAAACAAATAAAGACAAAAGAGACAAGCAAAAAACCAGACTCTTCAAACTCTTAAATACAGAGAACAAACCGGTGGTCACCAGAGAGGAGGGGGGTGGGGGATGGGATAGGTGAGAGGGATTAAAAGCACACTTATGTTGATGAGCACAAAGAAACGTATAGAATTGTTGAATCACTATATGGTACACCTGAAACTCATATAACACTGTGTATAAATTATACTTCAATTACAAAAAAAAAAAAAAAAGAAATGCTCCCCTTTTTGCTGCCGCTTTGTGCCCTTTCTGGTCTCTTCTGTAAGTGTGTGATTATGTCATACTTGATTCCTTTCTCGACTGCCTTGTATCTACTCCAGGCTATTTCCTGCCAGCTACATTGGACCAAAACCCAGATAAACAACATCTTCCTCACATTAAGCACAAACAGTTTTAATATCTTCCTAGGATTATAAAAAAAAAAGTAGAAAAAAAACACATTTGACATATATTCCTAAATGACTACCTAGGAACGCTGTATAGATTTATATTCCTACAGGATCTACATGAGTGTGTAAATTTTCTTTGATTCCATCAACAGAGGTTATGATTATTTTTTAAATCTTACCAGTGTGACACGAGAGGGATGGATGATGTACATTTACTTGATTAAAAGTGAAGTTTAAAGTTTTGTCATTGACCCTTTACAGTTTGTCTCTTGTGATAGATCTCTCCATGTCTTTAAACCATTTTTCCATTTCTGTGTTCCCTTTGCTTCTTAATTTAGTTGTAATTGCACTTTGCATGTGAAGGATATTGAGTTTGGGTCATAGTTTTTAATGGGATATAATTTCTCAGGTTATCTTGAAGCTTGTTCTCAGGTATTTGTAATAACATTCTAAGGTCTTCCCAGTCTCATTTAATTCAGGCAACCTCTGATTACATAATGGGGTGTGGTCTCTCGGGAAAGGATTTTCTATTCTATTCTAGGCATCTTGTAGCAATACTATAGGCTTGGAAGAGGCAGTAGACAATTTGGAGGGTTAAAGTCAATGATTCTAACTATTCAGCAAATGGGAGTTTGAGATAAGATTGTGTGAATTTTGGGATGCCTGGGTGGCTCAGTCGGTTAAGCGTCCGACTTCAGCTCATATCACAATCTCTCGGTCTGTGAGTTCGAGCCCCGCGTCGGGCTCTGAGCTGATGGCTCAGAGCCTGGAGCCTGCTTCCGATTCTGTGTCTCCCTCTCTCTCTGACCCTCCCCCGTTCATGCTCTGTCTCTCTCTGTCTCAAAAATAAATTAAAAACTTAAAAAAAAAAAAAGATTGTGTGAATTTTGTGTATGCGTGTGCATACATGTGAACGTACATTGTGTAAGAGAAGAAACCAGTCCTTGTTTTTCCTCATATTCAGTCCTTAGGCATTCCTTGACTTTGCTTTGTTTATGATAAAAGGTGATGCATGTTTGAAAAATTTTTAGTGAATGAATAAGTAAATTAAGTTAATAAGTAGGGAATAGAATTTTCCTCACTGATAACTTTTCAGGCAGTGTGATCGGTTCCCTTTCTAGCTAGTTTTGCCTTCCTCGATGATAGACAACTTTAGTTCTGCATTTTTTTTTTTTTTTAGAAATTGTGCCTAACAAGTTTCAATAAAATATTTTGGATTCTATGCATACGGGAGTCAAAGAGCTCACTTTTCTGAGAAAGGTATTTGGATGATTACAGGCATTCTGTTGTTTCGTTTATCACTTACCGTAAGTTTGCAGGAAATAAACAGTAGTCTGACTGTATTGCGTGGTTCTAAAATGCAACCTCAAATAATGAGTCTCTTAGTGGATAAAAATAAAAGTATCTGATTGAGTATAAGTTTTGATACTAGGTTCTTTTCTTTTAGAGAAAGAGAGAGAGAGAGAATGAGAGCAGGGGAGGGGCAGAGGGAGAAGGGAGAGAGAATCGTAAGCAGGCCACATGGCCAGCATGGAGCCCAATGCAGGGCTCTGTCTCACGACCATGAGATCATGACCTGAGCCGAAATCAAGAGTCGGACACTTAACCTAACCCCTTCACCAGACTTCCAATTACTGGGTAATTCTAAATGTCAGAGTTCATAAACACAGCATGGGAGTCGGGGGATGCATTTTCAGGTCCAGGAGCAGACGATCTGGGCAGATCCATAACATTATGACAGCCGCAGAATGAATCACTCTGGGCTGGGATGACCTGGGGTCTAAAGTGTGGGGAACCCCAAACACTCAAGAGCGCACATCAGGGGCCAGAGAGTCACGAGTACAAATAAGGAGCCGATGGCGACAAGAGTCGGTAAGAGTCAGCACATCGCTGCTTTAGGACCGAAGGTTATTGAACTAAGGCAGAAGCGGTACGATGTCACCGGAAAAGCAGATACACTTTGCAGTCAGACTTTGCACACAGACTACAACCCTGGCCATAATAGTCTGGGTAATCACCTTCCATTTTCTTATTTGTGAAATTGTAATAATGAAGCCGATCTCACAGGATTATTTAAAAGCTCTACATGAAGTGCTGGGTAGGATGCCGCTTTCCCTTCCATGCGCCTGCCTTCTTATCTTCACTCTAGCTGTGCTATCATAACCCACATTACTTAGAAGCCAGTAGCACGTTGCCCCACCTCTGCATGAACTCGATCTTTTGTTCTCTGATGCGGGGGCACGGGGGTCCTCCAAATGCTCACATGCGCACAGCCCATGAGTCCTTTGGGAACTCTGAACCAATGGGGCATAGGGGTCAGAAGATAAATGCTCTCTTCTTGTGGTCCTTAAGATAGAAAAGTTGGAGGTCTGTTCTTTATGGGTCCTCAGAAGATCCTGGAGGTCCCAACCTGAGAACTGACTTCTGACCTGCACAGTCTTGGTCCCTCGCCCCCGTTCCCCGTGATCACTTCCCAGACTGTATCATCTGCCCGAGAGCCCTTCTCTCAAGTTCTGCGTCTGGGAGAGACTTAAGTTAAGAAAAGTCTCTGGTCAAGCAAATGCTAAGTGACTTTGAACATGAATACCCTAATCGTGGATCCCTCCATTCTTTAAGAAACAACCTCATATCCCACTAATTTTTTAGCAGGCTAACATCCCCTGCTTTAGAATTGTGGTCCATTCAATGCTGGGCTGGAAGCACGAACTGTGCTCCCCGGCTTTAGCCCCTTTTGGAAGGCGACCCATCAAAAGCCATTTTTCTCTGTATTTGTCAAAAGCCGGCATCAGGCATTGAGAAGTCAGAAGGTAAGTTTACCATTTATGTATTGATTCATGCACACTCGGTGAGTCATTTAATTCCTGCTGAGTGTCCTGTACTCTGGGGGTGGGTGGCATGCAAGGACACACAGATGCAATGTCTACCCTAACCTAGGCCCTTCTCGAGGGAGGAAAGAACACACACACACACACAATTTAAGAATAATAACGTAAGTTAGAACACCAGAAAAGTTACCAAAATTAGCTTCTTCTATAAGGTGTGGCCAATCTCCCCCAGGAAGGCCCACCTTGGGGTTCCCATTACATCCTCCCAGGTCTCTTAAGTCAACTGTCCTTATGCATTATAAAGATAGGCGCATGTTGCTGATTCTCCAAGTGGCCTGTGACAAATTCCAATGCCAAGGCCAAATATCATGATTTATTAATCTCTACAGCCCAACATTCATAAATTGGTAGCAACCGAAATATCATGTTGACCTGTCAGATTATTCATAGGAGCTCTTTTAAGGATATTCCACTTCAGTGTGCATCCCTCTATTCCCCTTCTCGATGGTCATATAACATCTAAGGTGGTCTTTCTAAAATGTACGTCTACCTTTATTTTCCTGCTTAAAACTCTTCAATGGTTTCCCATAATTTTTATGAGAAAATCTAAGCCCTTTAACATGGTTTATGACATTCTTCCTGAAACGGCCTTTACAGCTTTATCTCTTGCCATTTCTTTTCAAACCCTGTTTCTGCACCAAACACAGAGCCGTCTCCTGAAAGTACTTACTAGAGAGTGACTGCCATCATCCTACTTGAAATAGGACTGTGCGTGGACATTCAGAGGGGATCATGATAGAACAGAAGGAGGGAATATCAGATTAAATTGGGTGAGCCCTTCAACAGAGACTCTAACAGTATGACTTAAGCCAATAAACAGAACCAATCCCAGCAGAACCTAGCACAAGGGAACACGATCCGAAGCAATGGATCTCAAGTTTTACCATGCACCAGGATCACTGTCGGGTTTGTGACTCAGCAGTAACACGAACAAGTTCCCAGGTGGTGGTGATAACTCTACACTTTGAGAACCACTCATCTAGAAAAATATGCAGAGAAATATCTGAGGAGGATTTACCCAGCAGACCTGCAAGATACAGAAAAGGAAAAGGAAGAAAGGGAGAGAGTGGGGCGTGATGATTTACAGCAGGACGGAATACAACAATTGTTGTACAAAGCAACTAAGGATCACAGTAGGGCGGTGGCAGGGAGAGGACGAAAGGTTTTGATCCAATGGGCACAGTCGAAGGATTGCCAGAACATGGAGATAACTTGAAGTGGGGAATGGCTAGTTCAGAGAAAACAGATGTCAAATTGGCCCAAGGTAATTCCAAGGATATGGAATGTTCCTTGGAATATCCTTGTGCTTCACACATTCGGCAAGTATTGGTGAGGCCTTACTGTGTGTCATGGCAATTCTAAAAGCCTCGGGAAATGAGAATGATGGGATCTAGGCCTTGTTGTTGGAAGACAAGAACTTTTGCCTTCTTCTGAGCCACGCTCCTCTACATGCTAGATGTTTCTTATGCACTAATTCATCTCAGTTTAATAGCCATGCTGTGGGTTGGGTGGCGTTAGTTTCATCTTAATTTGTGAGCTGTCTTTCATGGAGTTCAGTTTCAAATGTCAGAGCGATTCCCTGCAAGCAGTCGAGATGAGTGAGGTAATCAAAGCAGCAGATGCCTGGAAATGATTCCAAAGTGGTGGCTTTGCCCACCCTTTACCCGTCACCTCGAATGTCCTACAGCTAGCCCCTGCCTGTAGGGTTTTACTACAGCACTGTTCTCCTGATGTCTGACATCAAAGGAACACAGTCCTTCTGAAGCCCCCCAGTGCCCAGTTTGTGTGCCTCATGTGCCCCGGGCCTTCCTCAACCACGGCTGTTTACAAGCTTGCACATCTCCGTGACTCCCCCATCAGAACCCGACTTCACTTCCTGCATAACGAAAAGCGTGCAGACAGCGCATGGTGAAATGAATGAACTTTTCCCACAACAGATGATTGCGCACGTGGCAACATTTATTCACCGATTTTATGCATCGCGCCAAAATTTGATCGTAAAAGTATCACATTCCCAAGAAGTATACTCTTCGGTGAGAGAAGATCGTGCTTCGGAATTTTAACAATTAGCAGGTTTTTTCCAGTGTGCGACGTTAATTGGATTATTGACGGCGATAGTCACTGTCACAGCATCACATCCTGTATGTTTAGTGATATCACACTTTGTTATTTCCAGTGCGAATGTAAAACTAAGTATCAGAAACACAGTTTTTTTAGTAGGTGGTATTATTTTTCCAGCCAGCAGCATATCACATTTCACAGGTTTGGAAATCTGGTTGGTATTATGTTCCTCTTTCTCAGAAGTGTGTTTGGAACATATTTCATAGAATCTGATAGACTGTCAAAATGTTCAAGGGATTAACACATGTTTAGAAGCTGTGACCCAATCTATTTCACTGCTCTCCTTTTTTTTTTTTAGGGGACCAAAAGATTTTCGAGATGGTAAGAAAAAATATTGCTCTGCTCAAAGCCTACTATTGACCTACAGAGCAACATTTTGTTTGAACCATTTTGGGGCTATTTTTGCAAGCCAGCCACCAAGCAGAACGTACTCTCTGGTTGAATTTCAGAGTGTAGTGTAAAACGCCTTCCTTCTTTTTAATTTTTCACTGTAAATTACTGCAAGGAATCTCTGTAGCAAGCAGTACCAGCGCTAAGGAAGATTAATCCCCGTATATTAAAAAGTTTGGTTGTCATGAGAGCCTGCCCCAAGCTCTGTGGCAGACACAGCATGGGTACCTGTGTCCGCCTTCTGCCAATCCTTCTAGGTACGAGGCAACAGAACAAAGCCCATCTGCCACGATAGGGATGGTCCCAGTCAAAAACCCCACATGCCTGGGTCACAAATACAGGTATTTTTTTTCTTACGCATATATGTCCTTTCAGCTTTCTTCCTTTCTCACATCCTCTTTTTCTTTGTTTTCCCTTCTTTGTCTTCCAATTCTCCACCTAACTTTTCTAGTTTCTCCCCGTCCTCTCCTCTAAGCCTTCTCCCAAGTATAAGATGGGAAGTAATTTTTCGCAAGTAATCTCCATCTTTGCATCTGCCTTTCCACCCATTCTTTCCGTCCACCCACCTTCTCATCAAGGCTTTTTTTTTCCCCCTAATGAGACATCCCCAGTCTACATGATATGGCTACAACAAACCACACACAGGGAGAGGAGCCGTCTCCGGTAGCTACCCGAGGGCATGGGCTGGGCATTCGTCTCTCCTTGTATTTGTCATTTTCCGAGCAGACTGGCAAGGACCAGCCAGTAAGGTCTCCTAAGCCAATCCAGGAACAGCTGGATTTAAGTGCTGAGGAAGCCAGTGAGTATTGTTAAATAAGCCAGTTGCACAGTCAGATTTATATTTATAGATTTCATTACGTTAGCAATGTTCAGATAAATTAGGGGTATGGTAGTGACCGAGGGGAAGGTACTGGGACACCATTTAAAATACCTTTGCATAAAAGAGGAGGGGATTGTCAAATTTCTGAACTTGAGGTAATAGAGGTCAGG
The DNA here is from genome assembly GCF_022079265.1 of Lynx rufus. NCBI lineage: Eukaryota > Metazoa > Chordata > Mammalia > Carnivora > Felidae > Lynx > Lynx rufus. The sequence continues at coordinate 3,341,252 of NW_025814867.1, read as the reverse complement.
ATGAGGGGGCAGGAGACATAACTTGCTGTTGGTTGGTGTGGGTGGGCAGAAATTAAACTCATACTGGAGGCTCACTGAGGCAACAATGTGATTGAAATCAGTGGAGAAGTAGGGAGAAGAGGTTTTTAGGTTTCCATTGATTCAGATGGTGAAAAGTGATCCTAAGCAATAGATTCCCCCTCACCAAGTATAAACTGTATTCATGCCACATGAACAATAATCAGACAAGGCCACTCTGGGACTACATTTAAAGCAAGGCAGAATCAAGATTACTCTACAACGACAAAAATAGTGAAGCATCCCCCTCGTCCAACTAACAGAATTGGCTACTCTCTTTCATCATCCTGTTTCCAGGTAAGACTCACCAGGATACCCAATCACTGACTTGCCTTCGGACAGACACAGTTCAGAACTCTTTCCCACAGTGTCCCTGGTGTGTCGATTCTCCCAAGCCACGGTAAACTACATAAATCTAATTTTATTTGGCTACAGGTGTATTCCTTGTGGCCTGGTCCAACATCCATTTGGAGAGCCTTGATGTGTTCCAGGATATGTGGACAAGGACCTCATCCGAGAGGGCTAAAATAAAGATACAGATTTTGAAGTTATCAACGTACGAGTGGTCTTTGACACCAAGGAATCTAGTTAAGACTTCCCACAGGGAAAGTCTACAGAAAAGGGGTCTTACAGGATCCTATGAGTCCCAGGTATTTCAGGAATTGATTAGGTGAAACGTGATCAAAAAGAATTCCTAAGAACGTTCAATGTCAGATATGCAAGAAAAGAGAATGCTCGAAGAAAGAGGGAGTCCTTCGTGAAACGTCAGATGATACAGACATCATTGAGGAAAATAAGAACTGAAATATATCCAATCAATAAGCTAATTAGATCAGTTCAGCAACATGGAGAAAATGATTATGACCAAAATGAGTCATTTAAAGGCTTTATTTGGGTGGGCACAGTAGCATGGAGGAGAAATAAACAAGTAACTGTTTGCATGTTTCTATTATTTGAATAAACAGATGTGTACCTAAGGCTGGCTGAAGTAGCCATGATTTAATAGACTCTCCAGATTTCAAGGCCAAAGGGGCCTGGCCTCTGTACTACCCGACTCTCCTGGCGTGGATGCTGACTTTATAAAGCAATTATTTAAACTCAAGCAGGTTGTTTGTTCCAAAGTCACCTCTTAACCCCCTATCATAATAGCAACAGCAAGTTCAGGCAGATCCTGTAACACTTCGTAAGCATGAAAGTGTTTAAAACAATAATTAGGGCCTCCGGAATGTCCTAGGACCTATGACAGCGTTTTGCATAGATTGTCTTTAATCTTCCATCCCTCCAGCAAAGTCGGGGTTTGTTTTGTTTCACTGTTTTTATTTTTATTTATTTTATTTTTGGGGGGGTTTGGTTTCATTTTTCCAGTTCTCACAGCAGGACATTAGAAGCGGTAGAACTTGCTTTGTGCTTGTGGAACTTAAGAAACTTGCCCAAGTTCACCTGTTTAGGAAGGCGGAATTTGACTTCAGAGCCTGTCCTTTTCCCTTTGTGCCTTGCCGGAAGGGGAAGGGAGATGGGATCGGACCCCGCAGTGCGGATCCTGGGCTGCCAGTGTGAGCGTCCTGACTGGTGTGGAGAATGTCATCTTTTAGGGAATGACACTGATGTCAACAGAATAAGATACACTGCGTAGCATCACTGTAACTGCCCTGAGGGCATGACCCATGTCTTAGTCATTCCTATTTCGTCAGCACCAAAGACAGTGTCTGAACCAGAATAGATACTCCGTCTATAAATTAATCTAACTTAACGAAGACCCAACCTGGTTGCAGCAGCAGTAAATGACCTCTCGTTCTCAATCTGATTGTTGCTAAAGCTGACCCCATGAAAAAATTAAAATAATTTTCTTCCTGCTTCTCGAGTCAACTAGCGACAAAGTGCCAGGCAATCCAAAACAGTGACAGTTAAATGTCAACAGTCTTGGAAGGATTGATTGTTGAGATTGCTGAACGCTCTGAGAATACTGATGATTAAATCCAGTCTTTCACCTGGAAAAGGGAGCAACCAGATTCCCCAGGCCACAGCATGCGAGACGCATCGGGGTCAGAACCCTGGGTCTGCCTTTTCCTCCTTCTCACAGGTGGCCTACCTGTGAGGGATGGGACGAATTACATTCTGTCTCATCAAGTCTTTCTACAAGGGTCTGTGAGGCATAGTTTGTTGCCATACAATTTCACTTGGGCTTCTCCTCTTCTTTTGCAATTCCATAAACTTGAATTTAAGATCAATCAATGTGGCAGAAAACATTGCAGGAAGTTTATTCTTCCAGAATAAAGTCACTGATGGAGGCTAATGCTCAGACCTTGAAAGTGTTTGACCCTTTACGGGGATTGATAGTGAAGGGCCTTTCTTCAGTCTGCGCGCATTGAAAGCAAGAGGAAATGTAGTGCTGTGTGTAACAGGATGGGGAAAGCTCTACATGGGTCTTAACTCTATTGAGTGTCATTCGACCAGGGCCTAGCTGCTGCTGTTTGAAATCCATCACTGTACCGAAGCCATCCTTCCCCTGGGATGCTCTAAGCCAGTGACTGAGCACAGGGGCACCAAGGCACGCATCTTCCCGGGAGACTAGGACTTCTCTGACGGTGGTTTTGACTCAACGACACTTTGCCCACCTTGCCTCGAACTGCAAGAGGGTCTAAGACACCTCCGCCCAAATTTCTTTCTTTCTTTCCTTCTCTCTCGCTCTGGGTGGGACTGCATCATGGTCTGAGGCTCTCCAGGCCTCTCCGGTCCTCACTGTGTTGTCTCTCACAGGTATTTCCCCAAGAAACTTCTTGCCTATTTAATCCCATCCTGGCATCCACTTCTGGGAGGAGCTGAACTAGCATAAGGAGCATCTCTGATTCCAATGCACATCTTGTCTCTTTATCTTCCCAGATGTATTGTCACCCAGCTCTTCTTAAGAGGTCATTATAGGGTCTCACACTATACTAACGAAGAGTTATTCCATCACCGCACACATCCAATTGCCCCAACATTACTCTTCTAGTCCAAATGGTCTCCTCTCTGTAACTTCCACTTATTGGATACACAATTTTCTTCCCCTTTTCACATGCATTGTAGCTATTGAGTCCCTCCCATGTGCCCTGACCTGGGCCGGCATTTTACATACACTATCTAATTTAACGTATACCCCGTGAAGCTTATTGGTACATTGGTATTACATAGGTAGGAGAAAAGAAACTGAAACTCACAAAGGTTAGAGATTTGATCAAAGGACATACAGTGTGTAAGTGACAGAATCCAATTTCAAATCCAGATCTATGTCTCTCAAAGACTGGGTAGGCTTTCGTCTAGACCTAGTTCTGATTCCTGATGCTAAATCTCCAAGTACCCAAAGAGCCAGGGTTCCCAGAGAGTCTGGGCTCATTGTCCCTTGCACAGAAGTGTGACCTCTAAGAGGAGACTGGCCGTGTTTTATAGGAACGATGATGTCAAATATCAAAATAACTGGGAAACTTCCTGCTCCTGCCAGCCATACTTACAAGCCAGAAGAAGTCAGTAGATGGTTGGAGAAAACTGAGGGAGTGGTCCTAGATAAAGAATCATGGGGATCACTGACATCCACAGAATGACTAGCTCCGAAAGGCAAAATAACCAAAAAGGATGCTTCCTTGAAAGAATTGCATTTGTTTATTCCACAAATATTTATTGAATACCAGCCCCTGCACTAAGTTTAATTTGAGGCTTTGGAAATCTACCCACGGGCCAAACAGGTAAAAGTTCCTGCCCTCTTGAGTCTTACATTTCTAACTTGGGAGAGGACAATGCATTATTTTGAAAAATGTATTAAATAAAATATGTGGCTAAGTTAGACGGTACAAGTATTCGGGAAGGAAACAAATTGGGGAGTGGAAGAAGCCCGTGTTAGGGGTTGAGGATTTGCAGATTTTGAAGATGCTGAAACAGGATCGTTTATCACTATGATGAGACAAGGACTAAGACAATGTCAGAGGTTACGTATTCACAGATGTTCACTCCTTCTGGTCTCTTGGAGTGAAAGAGCAGGGTAGCGAGTAGAACTACACGATCAATAAACAAAAAAGGGCACAGAGCTCTCTGAGGAAATGGGATGAAGTCAAGGAGAGAGACTGGCAGGACACAGGAAAGGGAGAGAGGAAGACAGAGGACAGACAGTTAATGCAAGGAATTGAGTAGCTGCTTTGAATTACAGGACTCTAGGAGGAGAAATGGACAAGAAAGGCATGCAGGTGTTTTCCAGTGTCGCATGCTGTGAACTCCCACTTTTGTGTCCCCAAGAACACTTGAGTAAGAGCTGCTGAGAGTTGAATTTGTTACCTGTGGTTATATCATTTACAGAGAGGGTTCTAACATGGATGTAAAAGAAAAAGAAAAAGAAAAAGAAAAAGAAAAAGAAAAAGAAAAAGAAAAAGAAAAAGAAAAAAGCCCCAGCACTTCTAGCTTCTACCCCTGTCTTCAATGAAACCATCCCATTAAGTTTCACACTGTCCTAGCTAGACTCCATGTATGTGATGTTTTCATCTACAGCTGCCCGATTCCTGTGGCTTTTTTAGTTGGCTCTCTTCTCAATCCTGGGATCCTGGTGTCTCCATTACGACCCTTCACACCTCAACACTACTGAGACGTTTTGCCACCCCTCTGAGACAGAAGAATGTTAGGGATCAAGTGAGAGCCTATATCTCCGGCTCTGGGCATTATTTGTGGAAGCACATTGCTTCCTTAGCTTTGGTGGCTTAGGATGAAAGTTTCTGGGCCTTAGAAGCCAAGCCAAAATCCAAACGGAGGACCACTTGTGTTGTGCAAGTAGATTTAGAACTCAAGAATGAACACCTGATGTGCAGACAAATTTGTATCTCAATCCTTAAGGGAACCAGGAGTCCTCAAGGCTAAAAACAGTGCATGTTTGGTCAGAAGCCACCAAGCTCAATGTTTCTTGGTTCACCTGCAAGCCCCCAAAAGCCATCAGGCCAAAGTCATCACTCTAGATATGTGTCCCTGAGCCAATCACCAGAAACACTATGGCCACCATTTATTAGGTCACCAGGTAATAAGTTACAAACAGGTAAAGAGAAATCAACAAAACTAAGTCATGTAAATAGAACAAGGGGACTTCGCACAGTCAACACTGTAGTGAAACCACTGCCAGATATCCCATGCCTGATCAGCCCATGACACAGCCTATCTGATCTTGAGTCCTCGCTCGGGACTGTCGCCTCAAGGATACAGCCAAGAGTCAAGTTTTAAAAAAAAAATTGGTTTATTGCTGTATAATTGGTACATAAAAAACTGGACATATTCAAAATATATGATTTCATAAATTTTGGGATATGTATGCACCAGTGAAACTCTCACCACAATCCAGACAGTGAACATATTCATCACCCCTAAAAGCTCCTGCCTGCCCCATGCCCCTTGCGACTCCACCTTCCAGGCAACCCCTGCTTTGCCTTCTGACACCAAAGAATTGTTTGCATTTTCTAGAGTTTAATATAAATGGAGTGACATAATGTGTACTCTTTACTACATGGTTTCTTTCACTCAGCATAATTATTTTGAGATTCATCTTTGTTGCGTTTGTATTAATCATTCATTATTTTCTTGCCGTTGAGTAGTATTCTATTGTATAAACACACCACACTTTCTTCATCCATTAACTTTTGGGTGATCGTTGGGTTTTGACTATTACAAATACAGCTGCTGTGAACACTCCTCAACAAGTCTTTTTATAAACATATATTTTCATTTCTCTCGAGTAAACTCCTAGGAGTGGGATTACTGGATCAAATGATAGGCATATGTTTAACATTTGTGGAATCTGAAAAATATTTTCTAGAGTGGTCGGATCATTTTAGATGCTTACTTACAGAGTGTGAGTATCCCAGCTCTTCCCCATCATCACCAACATCTGTTACGGTCAGATTTTCTTAGGTGAGCCTTTTGGATGGTTGTGTAGAGGGATGCCATTGTGGTTTTAGTTTGCATTTTCCTCATGACTAAGTATGTTGAGTATATTTTTATTTTCTCCACTGTATGAATAATTTCTTTGGAGAAGTAGCCATTCAAATCTTTTGCCCATTTTTTTTAGATTATTTTCTTATTATTGAGTTTTGAGAGTTCTTTACATAGTGTGGATACAGATCTTTCGTGAAATATTTTCTCCACATCACTGGCTTGTCTTTTTATTCTCTTCACAGTGTTTTGCAAATGGCAGAAGTTTTGAATGTGTCCAAAGTCCAAATGATAACCTCGTAAAAAGTTTATTTATGGTTAGTGCCTTTGGTAGTCTATCTAAGACATCTTTGCCTAAACCAGAGTCCCCAAATTTTTCCCTTATGTTTTCTTCTCGGAGTGTTATAATATTAGGTTTAATATTTAGGTATATGATTCATTTTTAGTTAATGTTTGTATGTGGTGTGAGGTATGGATCATTTTTTGGTTTTTTGGTTTTTTGTTTGTTTGTTTTTGCATATGGATATCCAATAACACCAGCAATTTTGGTGAAAAGACCATGCTTTCTCTACTGAGTTGTTTTTTGTATCTTTGTCTAAAATCGATTGTCAACATATGTATGGATTAATTCTGTTCTTTCTATTCTTTTCTATTGACCTATTTGTCTTCATTAATGCCCATACCACTCTGTCTTGCTTATTCTAGCTTTAGAATAAATTTTGAAATCTGGCTGCATTGGTCTTACAACTTTATACTTTTTCAAAGTTGTTTCCACTATATTAAGCCCTTTGCATTTCCATATGAAACTTAGAATCAATGAGTCAATCTCTAACAAACAAACAAAAGACCTGCCTGGACTTTTTTTTCCTTGCATTGTGTCAGTCTATACATCAATTTACAGAGAATTAGCACATTAACAATATTGAGTCCTTCCATCCCGTGAGTACTAGATATCTATCTCTTCATTTATTGAGATCTTCCAGAATTCCTTTTGGTAATATTTTATTATCTTCGGTGTGCCAATGTTTCATATCTTTGCAAATTTAGGCTTTAGCATTTCATATTTTTGACACTATTGTGCATGGCATTTTCACTTCAGTTTTGGTTATTCATTGTTAGTGCATATAACTACAATTGATTTTTATATTGATCTTGCATCCTGCAGTATTGTTAAACTTTGTTATGAGTTCTAATAGCTTTTCTGTATATTTCATTGGATTCTGTACATCGAGATCATATCAACTTCAATTAAAAACAGTTTAATTTTTTGCTTTTCCATTTCAACGCCCTTTATTCCCTCCTCAGGCCCACCATTAACCTGGGTAGCACATCCAATACAATGTTGAATTAAAATATAGGAAGAAGATAGCTTTGCATCGGTCCTGATATTGGAGGAAATTTTCAGTGTTTGTTAAAATATATTGATAGCCGTGGGTGTTTTGTACATGCCTTTTCTCGAGTTGAGAAAGTCTTTTCCATTCCTAGTTTGCTGAGTTTTTGTGTTGCTTCTCAGGGTCACTGTCTTCTATCGACTAATACCCAGTGTCTTAAAAATACATATGTGTCCTCTTATTGGTTGTTTTAGCCAGAAGAATAAGTCCACTCTCCATTACTCCATCTCTTCAAAGGCAGAAGTCCAAAAGTCTTTTTTTTTTTTTTTTGGAAAATGAGAAAAAGAACATGAAATTGAATTCCATACACTCGGATTTGGTGTCAATGTTTCTTCGGGTTCGTAGAAGTCCAGAGCTTCTAAGGAGGGTTGCAGAGACAGTTTGGTGGATGAAACAATGAGTGATCTGGGGGCGTTCTGCTAATGAATCACAGTGCCCACCTCTGCTCTTTTCTATGTTTATGACCTTGGAAGTTGTCTAACTTCTGTGAGCTACAGATTTCTCATCTGTAAAATGGGAATGCTCGTAAGAAATGATTAAGAGTATGAACTCAAATCATCTAACACAGTATCTAACATATAGTAAGTATTCAATAATTGACACTTGCATTGTTTTCTTAGAGGGAGAGAGATATCAGGGGAGGGGCAGAGGGAGAGGGAGAGAGAGAGTCTTAAGCAGGCTCTGTGCCCAGCGTGGAGCCCAACTCGGGGCTTGATCTCACGACCCTGGGATCATGACCTGGGCTGAAACCAAGAGTTGGGCACTTAACTGACTGAACCACCCAGGTGCTCCTGGAAACTTGCATTATGGGAAAAGAGCCCTGAATTAACAAACTGTATTATGCACAGTTATTCAATTAAGTGTTCTGAGTTTTGCTTTTATGTGTTACCATACGTACATATAGACATGTCTATGTATCTCTAAATCTTCAAAAGCCATTGTTAAATGAGACAGGTTTCACTTTGATGGCTCAGAAATGTTTGGAAAATTGGGCCCCATAATAGAGTTAGATTACACACCTAACTGCAAGCTCTCATTCTCTTTTCTCAAATTTCATCACTGGCCAAATCTCCCGAGCATGAAGCTGACCATTCCCCCCCCCCCCACCCATTTTCCCTACACAAATAGCCCTGTGATGCCTAGAAAATCCCACCAGGTAAGGAGCCAAGAAAGCTGGGTTATAATCCTGGACACCAATCCTTTTCTTTTCTTTTCTTTTTTTTAATTTTTTAAATTTAATTTTTCTTTTTAATTTTTTTTTAATGTTTATTTATTTTTGAGAGAGAGAGACAGAGTGTGAGCGGTGGAAGGGCAGAGGGAGACACAGAGTCCGAAGCAGGCTCCGAGCCATCAGCACAGAGCCCAACGCAGGGCTCGAACTCACAGACCGGGAGATCGTGACCAGAGCTGAAGTCGGACGCTTAACCGACCGAGCCACCAGGCGCCCCATCACCAGTGTGGTCTCATCTTTCTTGTCTCTCAAATGAAGATGTTGTGTTAGGTCCTTCCATGTACTCATTCAGTTACTGTGTTCCTACTAAAAACAAAGTCCTTGCATTAGGCCCTGGAGATTGAGAGTCAAAAGATGAAATCCCTGTCCTCAGGGTATTCACAGTCCAGTGGGAAAGGGAAGCTTGCACACAAAGGAGAAGGCGATAATAATTATAAAACTGTCATTATAGTCATAATAACAGTTCACACGTATCGAGTACCTGCTGCGTCCTGGGCACTCCTAAAGGAGCTGGGCCCGTATAATCTCAGTTAGTGTTTGCAGAGAAACCCCCATCAGGTAGGAAATGTATTTTTTGCTTCCACTTTACTGATCAATACACTGAAGCATAGGATGGCAGAATCACTTGTCCAAGATCGCACGGCTAGTGAGAGGCAGGGCCCACACCCAGTCTTGGCACTTCGTCTCCGGAGGCTGCCTTCCCAGCGGCCCCTCTGAGGTGCCTCTCCCAGCAGCCAGAGCTATGGATCGTGGCGGTGTTGTTAGAACGTCCTTAGGAAGGACACCTAACCCAGACTGACAGGGACACAAGTGGAAGGCGGAGAGGGAAGCACTAAGATGTTCCCTTATCGTTCCTTTGCCAATGAAAGAGGCCATGGTTTTTTCCAGCACTAAAAATCTTCCCTGCAATGCAGAACTTGGCTTGGCTGGCTTTTCTTGTTCAAATGACAGGTCAAAACCTTTCCATTCTAGCTAATGGCTACGGATTCAGCCGACCTCAGGATTTCTGGAAGATAATGATGAGACGCTGGATTCAGTTCGCCAGAGGCACCGCCCGGAGGTTTAACTGCTAGGCCGTCATCTACTAACTGGGACGGCAGGGGCATGTCAGTTATTTTTAACCTGCCATCTTGACTCGTTTCAGACCTTTTTTAAATCAGAACTTCCCCTAAGTGTGAGAGCGTTCGAAAAAGGCCAGCAGGAAGGCAGGAGTGGACGGGGGTGCTGGGGCTTCAGCGGACAGGCCCTTCCCAGCAGAGAAGTGAACTCCGAGCCCCGCGAGGGCATCACATGAGCAGAACTTGCGGATCTCAAAGAGGAAAAGGGAAGCACCAGCCAACTGTCCCGTAACTTCTGCAGGTTTAATGAGAGGCCGAAAAGGGAAGGACGTCACATACGTTTGCAGGTAGATGTCGAGATGGGCAGGGTGGGTTTGTTTCTCAGATTGGTCTCCTTACATCTTCCACCGCTCCCACCGGGAAGAGGTGGGGCTGAGTGTTCCCGGCTTTCGGGGCTTTGGCCTCCCATCAGTCTGGAAAACGGGCAAAGCACGGTTCCATGCACAGATACCAAGAGCTGTCTGTCACCTAGTGGGATAGAAAGGGGCACATACAAAACGACGGCAGGCAGGGCCAAAATCTGCCAGTGGTTGCCCATACATTCAGATATGCAGTGAATATCTACACTGTCCGGGGCACTGGAGCTTAGGGATCGGTGAGCCACCGACCTTGTCTTCAGGAAGCTCACCATCAGTGGGGAAGAATAATGCGTAAACAACGAGTCTGTGACGGAGTGAAGGCTAGAAAGCACAGGGGCTCTGTGAACACAGAAGAGGTAATGCAACCAGCCTGGACACGTTAGGGTTGCCTCCAGAGCAAGAGAGCTTTAATTTAGAGTTCAAATTAGAGACGGTGGGCCGAAGAAAGGGACAGACTATTCCAGAAAGAGAAAGCGGCGGACAGAAAGGCCCTTTTGGTGAACTTCCAGGAGCTTGGAAAAACGCAAGGAAGGAAGATGGGAGATGGGTTTTCTCCCCACCAAGATGTGTACCAGTGGGAGGGAACTGTTTCTGTATCGTTTGCTTCACCATGGACTTGGCGGCTTCCGTGGACTAGTCTGCCGCTCTTGCCCATGGGTGTCTTTTAGGCTTTTCCAGAACATCGTGTGTGTGTGTGTGTGTGTGTGTGTGGTGTGTGAGAGAGAGAGAGAGAGACTAAAACACTGATTTACAAAGGAGAAAGAAAAAGAGAAGCTAACCTTTATTGACACCTAATGTGGACTGTGACCCTGAAGGTTTATATTAGTATCAAATATGACTTCATTAATATATTCATTCCTGTCTTAAATCTTAGCACTGTCTTAGACATAGAATACAAAGGTCCTAAAGATTAGCTTCTTCCATCTAAGGGATATGCTCTAAAAAGGGGAACATAAAAAACCTTTGCTTTAGTGTAATAAATACATTAACTATATAAATATAAATATATGGATATATACATCCATATATATAATAGATATATACATCCATATATAATATAGATATATACATCCATACATATAATATATATATCTCCATATATATCTCCATATATGTATACCCATATATATATATATATATATATATATATAAAGATTATTCAAAGGCATGAGGAAGGGTCAAGAAGAGGAGATATTTAATCTGGGTTTCAAAGATAAATAGAAAGTAAGCAGGTCCATTGGGTGAGGAGGGAAGTGCCATGCAGAGAGACTCTATAGGCCTGGGGATATGCATATACAAAGAAATTAAATAGCCTAACAAAGTTCATGAAACAGAGAGAAAGAGGAGCGCCTGGTGGCTCAGTTGGTTAGCGCCGACTTCAGCTCAGGTCATGATCTCACGGCTGGTGAGTTCAATCCACGTGTTGGGCTCTGTGCCGACAGCTCGGAGCCTGGAGCCTGCTTTGGATTCTGTGTCTCCTTCTCTCTCTGTCCCTCCCCGGCTCATGCTCTGTCTCTCTCTCCTTCAAAAATAAATAAGCATTTAAAAAATTAAAAAAAGAAAAATAGAAAGAGAGGACACATGGTTGAGTTGTGGACAATTGCTAGATTGTGGAAAAGTTTACATGGGAGGGAAAGCCATCCAGACTTTTGTGTAACTTTTCTAGTCAGAGTGAGGCGCTAGGAACAGAATCAAGTATGCATCTGGGACTCTTGACTAGATGAGAAGGGAATTGGAAAAGGGTGTGAGAGAGGACGGAAACCAACTAGAAGGCCGTTTCCGTAGTCCAAGTAAAGATACCGCAAGGGTCTTGTCTAAGGGAATAGCACCGAAGAAATTAAACGGTCACAGACCCCAAAGATATTTAGTTGTTAGAATTGGAAAAATCTTACTGACCAAGTGGATGTGAGGGATGGAAAATAGGGCAGAATCAAGGATGACTTCTAAGTTTTGGCATCAGAGACACAGTGAAATTGCCATAGGATAATCACCTCTCGCCCCGTCTCCTTTTCTTCACCAGAACAGCGCGATGCCGAGAAGATAATTATTTCGTCTGCCATCACAGAACATGAAATGGCCCATTTGGCATTCAAGCTAGATCTGGCTAAGGTCACGCTCTCTCCTGGGTTTTCAGTGAGATTGTTGGTTAGGATTAAGAAGTAGAAGATCTAGGGAGGAATCCTGAACTTCCCACTTCATCAGACTGGAGAATGTAGAGCAAGATCAAAATCACAGAACGTGGAACAGGAAAAATAGGAGACACCTGCAGCCGGTCCATTAGTTTCACCCCTTGTGTTTACACTTTGGTTTCCTCTGAATGGCTCAGCAGGGGTCTAAAGGAGTCTCTTCTGTCTGGATCCTCCCCATTCTAAGCCGTGCATCCCAGCACTAATCCATGCTCCCTGGAAAATAAAATACAAAATGGAGAACTCCCACTAACTACAATTTCCTTGAGGACATTGGGTAATGAGAATGGTATGATCTTTTTTTTGGCCATGAGAACCTTCTGTCCTCTCCTGCTCTCCAGCCCTTCCCCATGTCCACGAATGACCCTCATAGCTCGGTTAAGTGTCATTTGAGAATTCTTTCTATCAACATAAGAAAATGAAATAAGGGGAAACCGTAAGTTATAAATGAAGATCCTTAAAAGCTCACACATACTTCTAGACAACAAAATGAAGTCATTAATCCACGAGGACTTCATCCATTTATCTCCCTCTTCTATTCTCATTTCATAAACACAAATTTTCTGTTACATTCCCAACACATTTGTTGGAAGAGGGGGGTGAGAGATGAATTAAATGAACACCCACTCGATAATTCCTGACCTTTCCTTTAGCATGACAGTTTTATCAGTCAAGCAGAGAGATAATATGATGAGGATAAAAAGCTAATATTCTCTCCTGGTAAAAAAGAATCAATGACACTTTCACCCACAGCTTTATTGAAAAATGGATGATAATGGCTCAAGCACACCTACCAGAGTGAGCTGCTTGAAGCTACATTTAGCAAACTTCTTAGAAGACAAAATATAGCTGAGATTGTAGGGAGGCCCACAAAAGAGGTGCGGGAATATTTCTTAAAATGAATGCAATAAACCCATTTCCCTACAGCCTATGGAGGAGCAATGAAGTGCCATTTATGAAAAGGGAGAATGAATGCTGTAAATTGCCCGAGCTCACCGCATTTCCCAGCGAACAATCTTGTTTGGTGATCTTAACAGTTTTAGCCCTTGGGGAAACTTGTTCCAACTTCTGGACTACAGCTATTTGACTGGGGAGGGAGGAGAAATGCAGTCAATTATAAAAGTTTTATTATCAATGACAAACTGGAGCTCCTAAAAATTATCTGTATTTGAAAAGGATATTTCTGGCCCCCCCGGGGAAAGATTCAAGAACATTTTCCCTGTCTCTCCCCAAGGTGCCTAATTAATTTACATTTAGAAGGGTTAACCTCAGAATTTTAATTTCAGAACGCGAAGTACTGATCGGGCTGCAATCTTGAGTGTCTTACAGATTAAACTACACTGTATCTTTCCTCTTGGGGCTGAGAAAAGCGTAGAACACTCTGAGGTTGAGTCTAAGTTTTAGGGAGGGGTGTCATTAGACAGCCTTTCACTTGTACTATTCCAGATTGCTGGAGATCTGCCATGGAGTTTGGGTCTAAAGACTTAGTAATATTAAACACTCAGACCAATTTCCTTGTTTTCTTGTGTGTGCTCAGAGACCTCGCTGGGCCAGAGGCTTCATATAGTCTCACCTTATTGTTTCCAAAAGGTTCTCACTTCCTGATCACTTGTAAGCCTAATCTGTCCTATCCCACTTCCTGAGTTTCTCTTGCCTGCCTACTGGATTTCTGTATCACGAGGGAAAGTACCTGTCCTCTAATATCATCCCAAATTCATGAGAATAGAAGGAGCCCAAAGGTCTGGTCTTCGAGAAAGACTATGGAAAATGAAAGCTTAACATTGTCCTGCAAACTTCTATAACCCCTAGGAACACAGGAATGTACACTTGATGCACCATGGCCAGGACCAGATACATAATTTTCAGGGCTGAGTGCCAAAATAAAAATTCAAGGCACTTTGTTACAAAATTATTGACAATTTCAAGATGGCGACAGCAAAGCATTAAACCAAGTGTTCGTATGTCACAGGTCCATGTAGCATGGTTCAACAACACCCGTGGCCTTGACCTTCGCCTACACGTCTCCTCTATACGGTGGGGGCTAAGGGATGGGAGAACTCTATACTCCTCATCAAATTTGGAACATGTCACTAACACCTCACCGCGATGGATTCTCTTACCTGACAGACTAGAGCAATGCCAGCAGTCAGCCTGCCTTGAGGCTGTCTGAGGAAGGGAAACCACCAGCAGGTTATCACAAAAAGTGAGTATATCTTCATTGTCACATCCTTCTCCACGCTGCTGTGTCTCTACCTGGGACCAAGGAGATACAAGTTCTCCACCACCATGCATATCACTTTGATGTCGACCCCAAACACTTGGAAGCTGAATCAACCTATGTTGTAGACCGCGTGTCCTACACAGTCGCATTCTACACTAAGTCAAAAATCCCCTTTTATTCCATTTTATGTCTCGGATCTGATCTCCGTGGCTCATTCATGTTCTTTTTGTTGTGATTTGCCTATGCAATAACTAACATAGTATCGTTAAATTAAAACACTGTGGATTTTCCATCGCCCTATAACATTCAACACTCTAAGGATTATCTGTTACCAATCCGATCTTTTATTCTGACAGAGAAAATAACATTGTGCACGTACAGACTACCTAACTCTACCCACCTTATCCAAGCCAGTCCTGCACCCATGCCTGTTCCGTAGGGTTTTTTTTCCCCCTGAAACTGATGCTGCTTCTTTTAACTGGACCCAAGTGGGGCTGCTCCATCCCCACCTTTCCCAAATTTTGCCTGTTTCCAACCATCCAGTGAGTTATTACAACACCAATCCTTTGATCACCCATCCATATCTTAAACTGAGACTAAGTTTGGATGAGATTATTACGGGACCTAACAATCTACACACGGAATTTTAAAAATATAACTGATGCTTCCTGACTCCTAACAGTGTTTCCAAAACATGAATTACAATCCAGGCCAGAATTTCGCCAAAATGTCCGACAGAGTGCTAACATTCCTTAAATTCTTCCATGGAAAAAGAAAGGTAAATGCAGAGTCATTCTGAAATATGTGAAGTCTCTTTCTGAAGCTATTTTAGAACTATCAAAATGCTCATGTTCACCGTGAAACTCAAAGAAGAGATTCTTGTCCATCATATTTTTGAAATCAATTTTTCCATCAGTTTCCCCCACACCCACCTCCTCTCCCACGTATACTACACGATGACATTCTTCAGAGTGTACTTTAGAAATGCTGCCTGGACACCTTTTGGGATGAGCGCTGGGTGTTGTCTGGAAGCCAATTTGACAATAAATTTCATATTAAAAATAAATAAATAAACAAAAATAAAAATATAATACCAATATAAAAAAATGCTGCCTAGAATCATGGAGAGAGCCTAATTTCCATCGACTGATGAATGGGTAAAGAAGCTGTGGTTTATATATACAACGGAATACTACTTGGCCATGAGAAAGAATGAAATCCTGCCATTTGCAGCAACGTGGGTGGAACTGGAGGGTATTATGCTGAGTGAAATAAGTCAGCCAGAGAAGGACAGATACCATATGTTTTCATTCATATGTGGATCTCGGAAACTTAACAGAAGACCATGGGGGAAGGGAAGGGGAAAAGATAGTTTCAAACAGAGAGAGAGGGAGGCAAACCATAAGAGACTCTTAAATACAGAGAACAAACTGAGGGTTGATGGGGGGGTGGGGGGGAGGGGGAAATGCGTGATGGGCATTGAGGAGGGCACCTGTTGGGATGAGCACTGGGTGTTGTATGGAAGCCAATTTGACAATAAATTATATTAAAAAACAAATTAAATTTGACAATAAATTTCATATTAAAAAATAAAAATAATAAAAAGTAATAAAAAGTAAAATTTAAAAAAAAGAAAAAAATGATGCCTGGGACACCCCTCGTGTCATCAACTGCAGAGCATATTCTCAATGTGTCCCAGGAAAAAAACGACCTCACAGAAGAGAAAGAAAAAAAAAAACTCACATAATGTTTCAGTTTTTACAAAGTTTAGTACTTCCAGTTATGCAAAGTCTATTGCCCAGGAACTTGAAACTCATTTGGGACAAATCCCCCGGCAAGAGTTTGGGACATTTTTGTTCAAGCAGACTGCCCATGTCTTCAAGTGGGGCATTGTTGTCCCTTTACTACGTGTAGAAATTTGCAATGGCCGCATACCCATGCTTCCCGGAAACTCTCCTTTACCCCTAATGTCCATCCTTCTTGCCCCCGTCCTTATTACCGCCATCCTTACTGACCCCATCCTTTTCACCCCACTACATTTTCAACACCTGCGATTCGGCACCTCTCCATTCTCAGTGTGATGATCCAGCCACAAGCAGGTGGGCCTGCTATTTTATGCTCATAACCGACTCTAGAGCAACCATTACAGGCTTGTCCTCACAGCAAGTATCTTCGCGTCTGTCTGTCGCCATCCTGAGCGTGACCTCCAAGAACTTTGAACGCTTGGCGGATTTTTTGTTTGTTTCCAAAGTAATCCCTTCAAAGGCCCAGGTCCTTTGCCATGTGCCTTTTCCACTTTTGCTTTCCTTGGCTTTTCACTCCTCTCGGCTGTAGGGAATCATTACCACTCCATTAGTAGGGGCCATTTCTATCACTTAGTTTTCTGCTGATACCATTTAGAAAATACCCATATATATATATATATATGGGTATTTTCTAAATATGCTATATATATATATATATATATCCCTATATATATAGCACAGGAATATCATATCTTCATGAATCTTTGCTGCTCCAAATACACAACACTCACGCTTTTCTGTGTTTTTTGTCCATAACCATTGTCTGTGTTTTGAGTAGAGTATTACTTTCACTTTAAATTTTAGAATTTTATTTCTCTCCTTTCCCCCCAGCGTTTTACATATTTGATCATTCTTTTCTAGTTCAAATTTCCTCCTTTCTTGGAATAGCGTTAGCCAAAGCGACGGTGTGGCATAACACAAAAATCACATATTTTGAACTTCAAAACAGAATGTGAAAACACTCGTTACTAGTTACGTGATGAGGAAGAAGCTCTTTAAACATCTTCCGACTTCGTTCTTCTGTCATGAGACAGAAATAAAACCTACTTTATAATATTGCCCTCATGGAAACACACTCCTTCATTAAAAGAAATATTTATCTTCTGCTTGTTTCGTACCAGGCACATGCGATGAGATAACATATTATATAATGTTTTAGCTCAATGTTTGGTACAAAGTATTCAGTAAATTTTATGTACCGTGCTTCTTCCCTGCTCTCGTTCCATTGTGGATTGTTCTAGCATTCAATAAAATTTTGGTGATGATTTCTCTCTGCTTCCTACCTGGAGAATCTTATCTATGCTCCAGGATTTAACTGTCACTTCTGTGCTCTCTCCCTCTACTCAGGTTTCATACTGCATTTCTATTTGTCTAGTATAAACTTCCACGTGAATGGCCTTTCAGTACTTGGAATTCAAAATCTCAAAGATGCAAACATCTCTCTAGGAGAGGTACATTACGTAAACCACCTGCCTGCAAACATAGGTGCTGTACAATGTTAGTTCCATTCATAGGTGTTAGTTTCTATATATATATATATATATACATATATATATATATATATATATATATATACATATATATATATGTATATGTATGTATATGTATATATATATTTTTTTTTTTTTTTACCTACCACACAAAAACTAGCTTCGCCCTTCGGGGTCCTTATTTCTGTCTCCAGAAATGTCTTCACCATCCCCAGGAGTGAAACCTCGGAATCTATATATAAGGCCTCTCCCTGTTTGCTGTAATTAAAACCATTTTTTAATGTTTATTCATTTTTAAGCGACAGAGAGAAACAAAGCATGAAGAGGAAAGGGGCAAAGAGAGAGAGGGAGACACAGAATCCGAAGCGGGCTCCAGGCGCTGAGCTGTCAGCACAGAGCCCAAAATGGGGCTCGAACCCACAAACTGTGCGATCATGACCTGAGCCAAAGTCTGATGCTTAACTGACTGAGCCACCCAGGCGCCCCAATGTTTATTTATTTTTGAGAGACGGGGGGGGGGGGGAAGCAGCGGAGGTGCAGAGAGAGAATGGGGGACACAGGATCTGAAGGGGGCTCCGACCCAAGAGCTGAGAGTTCAATGCCCAACTCGAACCCGTGAACCGGGAGACCATGACCTGAGCCAAAGTCAGACACTCAAGTGATGATGAAGCCTCCCAGGTGCCCCTAAACTGTCACCTTCTTGTGTGATTTACTAAATTACCCACTTGTCCTCCTTCTTTCCAGTTCCTTTCCCTCTCTCTCCATCACACTGTAACTTTCATCTTCCCAAATGTCTACTTTTCACTGTGTCAATCCCTTGCTCAGACTCAACATCATTTCATTAATCAGTCAAGTTCATGAAATAATAACATTTCGAACCCCTTAGTCTGCCTGGCATTCATGCCCCTCTGTTATTTGCTCGCATCCAACCTTCACAGCATGACATTCCATTACTTTCCTGTTCAAGGATTCTTCTTCCAAGCTTGTCTGTTCCCCATCCCTGAAATCTTCCCTACAGCACTGATTCATCCTCCTTACATACGCTAGCTAACTGCCAGGGAGGTAAAGACGAATTAAGCCACCTGAACCTACATATTTTAGTAGCAAACAGAAGACACAAAGATAATCAGATAGGTAACAATAAGTAAATGATACGTGAAAACTTAATGTATAATCCAAGTGCTACGCTCTATAGCATCGTGGAAAAGACAAGGTCTCATCAAAATACCTATATTAACAAATGCTATGCACTTTTTAAAATCCTACCAATTACAGCAGGATAAGAGACACACCCAAGTAAAATCATAATAGAACCTTGCTAACAGGTCAATATTAATTAACAAAACCCCCAGTAGTAGCCTATTCTCAAAGGCAGGGTAACGTGAAATTCTTCCGACTTTAGTGGAAAAACTCATTGTGTGAAAACTTATGTAACCAGAGATACAGAGCTACCCATTGGCAATGAATTCCGCAGCATGACTGCAGAAGGCACAGAAACAGTTTTGTTTAGCTGTTTCTTCTGCCCTCTTTACAAAAGCCAAGGGCAAAGCACTTGGCTAACCAGCACCTTTCCATGAGTACTCGTGTCACATCACTTTTCATACACTGTGTGCCATCCTTCAGAGCACTCAGTATCATCTCCCACTCTGAGGAAACTGAGACTCAGAAAGGACAAGTAAGTCCTCCGAGATCACAGTGCTAGTAAGTGATGGACTATATTGAAAGCAACATTGCATGCTGCAGATAGTCTCATTCATATGTTCAGCGTGGAACTATTGACATTCTCGGTGTGGGGGCTTGTCTAAGACATTGAACAGCTTCCTGTAGATGCCGGGAGAACACCCCGGATTACGACAACCAGAAACGTCCCCCAGACATTGCTACGTGTCTCTTGGGGAGATAAAATCATCTCCAGTTGAGAATCACTGCTCTGAGTGAACAAACTACCCATCAGATATTTTTTTTTTGACCAAAGTCTTAGAACCAGTGGGTACCCAAAACACAATGTGCATCAGAACGCACGCCTCATTCTTCGTTGTGCTCAGACCCCATGCAAAGGTCGTGGGGCACCGATAAACTAGCACTGAAAGAAAAGTTTGTAGCCTTTGGTCAAAAACCAAGGGACATTAAAAGCAAGCGAGCAGTCAACTCAAGAAGCTGGATATTTGATGAAAACGAATTTATTTATTTATTTATTTATTTATTTTTGTTCTAGTCTTAATTTTATTTTATTTATTTATTTATTTATTTGGACGTCCTTATTATTTATTTACTTCTTTTTTTTTTTTTGCTTTCTCAGAGCCTTTATTTTTTTTCAATATATGAAATTTATTGTCAAATTGGTTTCCATACAACACCCAGTGCTCCTCCCAAAAGGTGCCCTCCTCAATACCCATCACCCACCCCCCCCCCCACCCCCCCATCGACCGTCAGTTTGTTCTCAGTTTTTAAGAGTCTCTCATGCTTTGGCTCTCTCCCTCTCTAACCTCTTTTTTTTTTTCTTTCTTTTCTTCCCCTCCCCCAATGGTTTCTGTTAAGTTTCTCAGGATCCACATAAGAGTGAAACCATATGGTATCTGTCTTTCTCTGTATGGCTTATTTCACTTAGCATCACACTCTCCAGTTCCATCCACGTTGCTACAAAAGGCCATATTTCATTCTTTCTCATTGCCACGTAGTATTCCATTGTGTATATAAACCACAATTTCTTTATCCATTCATCAGTGGATGGACATTTAGGCTCTTTCCATATTTGGCTATTGCTGAAAGCGCTGCTATAAACATTGGGGTACAAGTGCCCCTATGCGTCAGTACTCCTGTATCCTTTGGGTAAATTCCTAGCAGTGCTATTGCTGGATCATAGGGTAGGTCTATTTTTAATTTTTTGAGGAACCTCCACACTGTTTTCCAGAGTGGCTGCACCAATTTGCATTCCCACCAACAGTGCAAGAGGGTTCCCATTTCTCCACATCCTCGCCAGCATCTATAGTCTCCTGATTTGTTCATTTTGGCCACTCTGGCGTGAGGTGATATCTGAGTGTGGTTTTGATTTGTATTTCCCTGATGAGGAACGACGTTGAGCATCTTTTCATGTGCCTGTTGGCCATCCGGATGTCTTCTTTAGAGAAGTGTCTATTCATGTTTTCTGCCCATTTCTTCACTGGGTTATTTGTTTTTTGGGTGTGGAGTTTGGTGAGCTCTTTATAGATTTTGGATACTAGCCCTTTGTCTGATATGTCATTTACAAATATCTTTTCCCATTCCGTTGGTTGCCTTTTAGTTTTGTTGATTGTTTCCTTTGCTGTGCAGAAGCTTTTTATCTTCATGAAGTCACAGTAGTTCATTATTGCTTTTAATTCCCTTGCCTTTGGGGATGTGTCAAGTAAGAAATTGCTGCAGCTGAGGTCAGAGAGGTTTTTTCCTGCTTTCTCCTCTAGGGTTTTGATGGTTTCCTGTCTCACATTCAGGTCCTTCATCCATTTTGAATTTATTTTTGTGAACGGTGCAAGAAAGTGGTCTAGTTTCTTTCTTCTGCATGTTGCTGTCCAGTTCTCCTGGCACCATTTGTTAAAGAGACTGTCTTTTTTCCATTGGATATTCTTGCCTGCTTTGTCAAAGATTAGTTGGCCATACTTTTGTGGGTCTAATTCTGGAGTCTCTATTCTATTTCATTGGTCTCTTTGTCTGTTTTTGTGCCAATACCATGCTGTCTTGATGATTACAGCTTTGTAGTAGAGACTAAAGTCTGGGATTGTGATGCCTCCCGCTTTGGTCTTCTTCTTCAATATTACTTTGGCTATTCGGGTTTTTTTGTGGTTCCATACAAATTTTAGGATTGTTTGTTCTAGCTTCAAGAAGAATGCTGGTGCAATTTTGATTGGGATTGCATTGAATGTGTAGATAGCTTTGAGTAGTATTGACATTTTGACAATATTTATTCTTCCAATCCATGAGCACGGAACGTTTTTCCATTTCTTTATGTCTTCTTCAATTTCCTTCATAAGCTTTCTATAGTGATGAAACCAAATTTAAAACAGAGTTGGAAGGATATGATAAAACTAAAGATAAATCAATAAGACATAGATCAAATAGATGACAGTGGAGGGAGAGTTACCCAAATCAAAGAAAGTTCTATAAGAACAGTACAAGTAAAATATATATACATACATATGTAATAAATATATATACAAATATGGACTTAAATAGATAGGATGTTATAGGATACATACATACATAATGGGTTAAAAAGATATAGATAGATGATAGATAGATAGATAGAGATCTTTTCTCAGGATTGCAAAGATGACTCCATATCTGAAAGGCAATCGATAAAATCTAACACCCATTTATAATATAGAAACAAACTATCAGAGAGCTAGTAATACAAACAAATATCTTTAATTTAACAGTGATCTAAAAGCCCACTCAATATTGAGAAAAAGTACTTAGTAGAGAAATTTTAGACGCATCCTCATTTAAGCTGACAGAATAGGAGTGACCTCACAGGCTGCTGTTGTATACCCTCGTACTCCACGTGTGAGTAAATGCTAGAAAACTGCAAATACAACAGAAGTGTCAAATTTGGAAAGAAAGGGATAAAATTATTTTTATTAGCTGATGATTTGATTTCCTACATTAAAAACTCTATAGAAGGGCACCTGGGTGGCTCAGTTGGTTAAGCGTCCAACTCCGGCTCAGGTCATGTCTTGTGGTTCGTGAGTTCGAGCCCCGCGTCGGGCTCTGTGCTGACAGCTCAGAGCCTGGAGCCCGCTTCAGATTCTGTGTCTCCCTCTCTCTCTGCCATTCCCCTGCTCTCTCTCTCTCTCAGAAGTAAATAAAACATTAAAATAAAAACCTCTATAGAAAAAACAAAGTATCAGAACTAATAGAAGAGTTCATGACCACTGTCGGGTGTAAGATCAACTTCTATATTCTCCTCCACCAACAAAGCCCAACCAGGAAATATGGTAGAAAAGACATTATTTAACATACAAGCTATAACCATCAAGTGACATCCTAATAAACATGTGAAAAGAGACAGAAACTCATTAACAACCATGAAAATTCCAATGAGAACACAAATAGGAAGAAGAAGTTGTACATTTGAAACCTGCACTTTATTTGTTGACAAATTGCACCTCAACAAAAAATGAGAGAAAAAACAATGGTCTCAACATTAAGCCCGTGAGTTTATGAAAGATTAAAAAGGTAGATAATATTCAGATCTGACAAAGGTGTGAACAAAAATTCTCATGTACTGTGTGTAGTAATGTGGACTAACATAGCTATTCTGAACATAATTCTGAAAGAATCGAGTGATTTTTTTTTAATTTTTTTTTTCCCAACGTTTATTTATTCTTGGGACAGAGAGAGACAGAGCATGAACGGGGGAGGGGCAGAGAGAGAGGGAGACACAGAATCGGAAACAGGCTCCAGGCTCTGAGCCATCAACCCAGAGCCCGACGCGGGGCTCGAACTCCCGGACCGCGAGATCGTGACCTGGCTGAAGTCGGACGCTTAACCGACTGCGCCACCCAGGCGCCCCAAGAATCGAGTGATTTTAAGTGTGCGTATGTACTAACCCAGATATCTCTCACCTGGATTTATTTTCAAAATAAATACTTTCAGAAATCTATAAGGATGCCTATAGATGGATGCCTATTATAATAGTGCTGTTTTTTTTTAATAAAAGAACATTGAAAGGTATCTATTTACCATTAAAGAATGGAAAAATAAAACGTGATAGATTTACATTACTGAAAACTAGTAGTTAGAAATAAAGACCAAACAGTAAGATGAATAGATCTTATAAGTAGTCAAATTTTTGTAAAAACAAAAAAAGAAAGAAAGAAAATAAACAGTTGTGATTTATAGCAAAATACCAATACATACTTTTGAAACAAATAGAACAATACTCAGGTTACTCAGGATATACATGCATATTTACAGACACATCTCGAACACAATGCTCATAGTGGAACTGGGGCTCTTCAATGATGAGGAAAAACGGGAAATAAAGTAAAATAAAATAAAGTGAAATAAAACAGTGAAAACAAAAAAGGAATCTTAACTAGGCAAATAATAATCATGTGCTATGAATTAAGGAGAAAGAGAAACAATCGTTTTGTACCTGAGTTCCAAAAGTAGAAATATAAGAGAAGGGAATGTGGCCAATACAGTATGTGTATCCGATTTGCCCTAGATTTCAAGCCCAGGATCTTTTCCGTTTAAATAGGTCAATATGTGGGATGCGTGGGTGGCTCCATCAGTTAAGCATCTGACTCTTGATCTCAGCTCAGGTCTTGATCTCAGGGTCATGAGTTCAAGCCATGCATTGGGCTCCTTGCTGGGTATGAAACCTGCTTAAAAAAAAATAGGCCAATATGCTAAAATATTTTACTCTGTATCATGATTTCTTACACTGTACCCAGTTTGGTGTAGAGGATCAATATCCCACGACAACGTCTGTGTTTAGCCATATTTTATAAGATAGCACAGTAGAATCCAGACACTCCCATAGAAAAAACTCACTGGGCTTGAGTAGGAAGTCCTGCCCTGCATATCATCAACTTTTACAGGTTTGAGCAAGTCATTTACTCTTGGAAAGTGATGGCTTTGCAGAGATCTTCTTCCAACCTCTCTTTTCTAAAATATTTTTATATCCAGAGACAGATCCCTGGAATAACCCAGGGAAACTACAAATACTGCCTGGAACATGAACCCTGAGTTTTACCAACAGTCAAAGAGCTGTTTGGGACATGAAAATACCTGTGATTTCATTGTAGCCAGTTAAGTCCAACACAAGTGTCCAGTCACTGAATTGCACGCCTGAAACTAACGTCACTCTGTGTGTTAACTAAGTGGAATTTAAATAAAAACTTTAACATTTTTTTAAAAGAAAGAAAATAAGAGAAGAAAAAGGTATTTATTTATTTATTTTTCTAAATAATGTCACGGTCACAAAAATTGCTATTAATATCTTTAGCCAAACATACATTGATTTCCTGACTCATTTAATAATGAGAGTCTAACAGGAGCCAGGCACTGTTGCAGGTAGTGAGGAATCCAACATTGCATAAACTGTTTCTGAAGATTTTATCGTCTCAAGGAAGAGGAGTGCCAACCCGTTACTACATAACAAACGTAGTTAATGACACTGTGATGAACGCTATGGACACAATGTTATAAGAATATAAAACAGTAGGTTCTTACCTAACTTGAGTAACATCAGAGAAGATGTCCTCTCTGGATGAGGCCTTTCAGTTGAAGCCAGAAGGATGAGTATAATTTGGCTGGCGGAAAGGATTGCATACAAGAGGGGAAAATGCTCCAGAGAGAGATACACCAGGGAGGAGGAGAAGGTCATGTAGTTAAGGGTGTTAGAAAACATTGCAAAGGAAATGGGAGACAATTAAAGGGCTTTAAGAAGGGAGTTGACATGCTCACATTCGCATGGGTCAAACATTTCTCTGGCTTCTGTGTGGGGAGTAAATGCTATCCATGGAGTGTTTTGTAGAAGAAAATAGTAACTGTGAAGAGACACAGAAGTCCAGTGGAGAGATAATAGGCCATGCACAAGGGTGATAGCCATGAAGAAGGTAAGAAGTTCGTGGATGTTAAAATACCTGTAGGAAAGGGGAATCCCCTGACTTGGGTACTGATTGGCCATAAAAGAGAAAAGGATAGAGAAATCAAGAACGATCTTTAGCTTTCTTTCTTGGAATTGGGTGGATTCATTCAAAGAGATGGATAAGACTAGAAGAAGGACAAGTTTAATGTGAACAATAATCTGGCTTCAAGAAGGAAAAACATCAAATCTAGGGTAAGTGTAGATTATAGAAACTAAGGATTCATAAGGATGCTACCTACCCACCCGCGATAAAGCCTGATGAAAAGCGCAGTCTCCATTTTCCTCTCATTGAATACGGTGTTCCACACCGACATCCTGTGATCTCATCTGTATCTCCACTGATATAGGTTGACCTGGTTTCTTTTTATCTTCTTTCCCTAGGTTACCATTGTCTCTTGCTTGTCATCTCAGCGTGGTCAAGACTGCTTCCCCCAATGTGTTGGCCTCATGTTCCTGTCTGCAGAGTCAGTATTTTTCTTCCCATCCAACACAATTTAATGTTAACTTTGCCCCGACTGCCTGCCCCCCCCCCACCAAGTTTTATTCCTCTCCGAGAGGAAATATGTGAATACTTTCCCATAGGGTTAAATTTCCAGAGACCTGGGGAAAAAAAGAAGGGAGCAAAATATAACACAGGTGTTGCTTGACTGTTGAAGAGTCACATGGTTCCTAAACTACAATATTTTGAATATGGCAGTCACATCATGGGAACGAGACAAGATCATTTATATACAGTGTGACCACTTTGGGCAAATCACAATTACTACTGACATCCATCTGATAAATGACTTCTCTTGGGCCAATATTAACTCCAGTGGACCAGATCTTCAACAGCAGTAATGTCCTTCCTATAATGAGATCTCAATCTCCACGTTCCACTAAGTCTTGTGGTTTCCTGTAAAGCATGAACCATTGACCTAGTGCCCGTGCTGCCTTCCACCAGTTCAAGCAGTATAACTTTTTCCAACTTAAAAAATACACAATCTGTTTGAAAGTACTTCCATTTTTTCCCCATAGCAGGAGGGTTTCTTTTATGGGAAAAAAAAAAGGTTCTTGTTGCAATAAAGTTGTCTGCTAAACAAAATATCCTATTAGAGATGCATGATTCAATGATATTGAAGGTTGCATTTCCTATTCTCCTATGTAGACAAGAATCCTAATTGCGATGAGTCCGACTTTATCTTACCTGTGTTAATTCTGACTTCTTCCTCATATGTAGCGCAGGTAACACTGATAATTCCGTAGCATAACGTAGATAAATGATTATTTTTATGTCTATACAACGAAGGGTGGAGATTTAGAGATTTCTCAGGGCATGACTACAGAGGCGAAGACTGAGTAGTGATAATGATCCCCAAGAGAGAAGAAAATAGATGTATTAGTTAATAAACAAGCTTCCATTTATACCGCAGATATTAAATAAAATGTGTTAGCTTCATAGCCCATGACTTGATTAGAGGAATTATCACACAAAAAAAATAATGACAAAGCATCGGAACACAGGTTAAAGTTGAAAAAGACATGAACCACCTACAGGAACAAATAGTTGCCTTTGCTAAAATACAAGCCTTAGTTTTCAGGAGAGATCACTCGTGATGCAAGCCTAAAACCCACAAAACCTGTGACTCTTAGCAAAGGGGCAACAGGAAGAACCAACGGCTAATGAAGCAGATGGAGAACTGACATTTAATCCATTTTGCCTCATTTAGAACCTAACCTAGGAACTCTCCTTTATTAGCCAGAAATCTAACATTTCTCCTGACAAGAGAAATGGTTTTTTCTGTCCCTTAGCACAAACGATGCTTAAATTTCTCTTAACCTGACAACAAAAACAACGAACAACAAAAATCTCTCGATTGATTCCTCAACCAACTCCTTTGAACAACCCCTTCTTTCTTTTCACCAGGAAACTTCTGAAGACATTCTCCCTCTTCACTGTCTTACCCTTGAACTTCTCAACCTACAGCAAACTTATTTCATAACTACTGAAGCTGTCGTTACCAGGGATTCTTATGACTAATGTGACCACAAAGCTTGTCATCCAAACTGGTGAAAAGGGGCATTATTAATAATTAAGCTTCAACTCGGACTGCCCTGAGCAAACAGGGCATATGGTCATGACAACCAGACTCTTAGTAGTAAAATCTAATGGAGTAATTACCTCTTGATGCTTTTGCAAGTACAGATTTTGTTGGCTGTTTCTCCCTGCATGCAGATTTATCCTCCCTTACCTTATGAGGCCTCCCTTTTTCCTGGATTTCCTCCCAACCATTGGGTTGCTTTCCATCAGTGTCCTTTCCAGGTTCTGGTTCTTTTTATTAGTTCAGTGTGCATGTCCCTAAGGCACTGGTCCTGAACGACTTCTCTTTTCACAGCACACAAACTTTTGCGGATTATCATTCCCTCTCCTAGCTTCTATTTTCATTTACGCCAATAATTCCTATAACCATATTTTCAGCTTTATCTTTTCCTCTGAGCTCCAGAACCATATCCAAATCCCCAATTGGCATACAGCTTTTGATAAATCATGGCCATATCAAAAAACTATTGATTACATCTAAAATTATCTTCCACCCCCCAAAACTCTCCTACGATGCATGTTCCAGAGTTAGGTGAAAGATATTATTCATCCACCCATATTCTCAAGTCATAAATTTGAATGGCAGCTGTATCAATCAGGATAACTCTAGCTGCTGTGTAAAAACAAAACAAAACAGGACAGAACAACAACAACGTGTGAAACTTCAAAGTCTTAACACACACGCACACCCTTCTGCCATTTCTTATTCTCATTAGAGTCAATATAGATCACTGGGGTCTCTGTCCCATGCCGTCATTGGGAGGTGCAAGCTGCCTTCATCTGGTGGGTCTGCCATCTTCTAAATGTGGCTCCAACATCATCCTGACATCCTCCAGACAACTACTTGGGGGGTGAAAGAGAACACAGAGGAAGCATGCCCTCTCTAACTCCTCTGCCCACAAATCATTTCTGTGTACATTCCATTGGGAAGAATTTGTCATGTGGTTCTACCCAACTGCGAGATGATTAAGAAAGATCCATTAAGTCTGTGGAAGGAGGAAGGACTGACTTGGTCAGTCTGGCTAGTGTCCCCCCCACTGTCTTGCTGTCCCCTTCACCTCATTTGTAATCATGTACCTCGTCCTGTGTGTACTTCTTTTATAACACCTTGGACATGCTGCTATTTTCTGTTCTCTATTGCCAGTTCTTTATTTAGGAGCCTCAAAATTCTTACCAAGATTCTACAGTTGCCCATGTGCTTTCACTGGCACAAGGCTGATCTTCCAAAGATTAATGGATCAAATCATTATCTTGGTTGGAACTCTAAGACCTCACAGTAAAACTCAAAGCCCTCAGTCTGGAGCGCAGCTCTCTTCGTATGATAGGTGCTGCACAGAGATCTTATCACATTTCTCATAACATGTTGCGTGAAAACACTGAAGTTAGTCTAAAATTCCTGCAAGACTTTAACCCTGTTTCTTTGAACATTTTAATGTCTCCCCATCTTTTTTTTCAAGTAGGCTCCACACTCAACGTGGGGCTTAAACTGATGACCCTGAGAGCAAGAGTCACGTTCTCTACTGACTGAGCTAGCCAGGCTTCCTATCCCCCCCATCTTTTTAAATGGTTAGCCACCACTCGTGTCCATTCTATATTCAGGTGTCTTTCTCAAGGAAGCCAACCCTGACTTCTCCCTATTAACTCCTAAGTAAGACTTCTCTACGCCCAGCCATTGCTGCACAAACCCATGCTTCTCTGTAAATTATACTCCTTCCCTAAATTGTAATTATTTATAATTGCTTATGTAACTGTTCCTTATCTAGAGTATTGAGCGTGTAAGAGATGTGACATAAAAGGTTGATGAATGAGTTGTTCACTAAGAAAGAAGAGTGGAACCTTTGACAGTTTCACAGATTGTGACTCAACTCTTCTTTGTCCCACTGAAATCCAATAAACAGAAAACAAATTGTCCAATAGAGGATGTGGAATATCTGTAAGAAGAGAACACAAAGAACCAAAGAATTTGTTAGAACTGAAAGAAATCACTGAGTGCTTATATAATCTCTACAGTGTGAGCAAGGTAATTTTTGACTCATGTTTTGTTTTCCTAATTCTTCCACAAACAAATCCTCTCCCTGCATATATCTTTCTTTGCTTGTACAAGTTCACATCAACTACTTTTTGTCTTTATCTTGTTAACTGGTCTCCCTGTCTTCCTTTTATCCCAAGTGAGTGTAATGTGCATATTGCTGTCAACTAAAACTCTCCAAGGCATCACTTGAATATTGTTACTATCGCCTCACCCCTATCAGAAATTATGATTGTTTACCTGAAGGACATAGTTGTCTAAAGGGCAAAATTCTTCTCCCTAAATATGTGATAGTTTCATTCAGTTCAACAAGAACAATTCACCTAAGAGCTGCTAAATTAAGAACAAAAAGCCAGCTATGTGTTGTCCTTTTGATTTTAGCCATTCTGAGAGGGGTAAGGTGGCTTTGATTTGCATTTCCCTGATGATAAGTGATGACAAACATCTTTTCATGTGTCCTTGGGCCATTTGCATGTCTTCTTTGGAAAAACATCTATTTGGGTCCTCTGCCCATTTTTAATCAGATTACTGAATTTTTTGTTTTTGTTTTCGTTTTTGGGGGGGTGTTTTGGTGTTAAGTGGCATTAAGTTCTTTATATATATATATATATATATATATATATATATATCCGATATTAACCCCTTATTGGATATATCATTTGTAAATATCTTTTCCATTCACTAGGTCGCCTTGTCATTTTGTTGATGGGTACCTTCAGTGTGCAAAAGGTTTTTTTTTTTTATTTTGGTGTAGTTTCAATGGTTTAATTTTTGTTTTGTTCCCCTTGCCTGAGGCATGTATCTAGAAAAATGTTCCTATAGCCAATGTCAAAGAAATTAATGCCTATGTTTTCCTCTAGGATTGTTATGGTTTCAGGTCTGACATTTGGGTCTTGAATCCATTTTCAATTTATTTTTCTGTGTGGTGTAAGAAAGCAATTCAGTTTCACTCTTTTTGCATGTTGCTGTCCAGTTTTCCCGGCGCCATTTCTTGAGGAGACTGTCTTTTCCTCATTGTATATTCTTGCCTCCTTTGCCATAGATGAATCAACCATAAAAGCGTGGGTATATTTCTGGGCTCTTTATTCTGTTCCACTGATCTATGTGTCTATTTTTGTGTCGGTACCATACTAGTTTGATTACTATACCTTTGTATTATATCTTGAGAGCTGCAATTATGTACCTCCACCTTTGTTTTTATTTCTCAAGATTGCGTGGGCTATTGGGAGTCTTCTTTAGTTCTGTATAAATTTTAGCATTACTGGTTCTAGTTCTGTGAAAAATGTTGGTATTTTGATAGGGATTGCATTAAATCTGTAGATTGCCTTTAACAATATTTATTCTTCCAATCCATGAGCATGGAACATCCTTCCATTTGTGTGTGTGTCATCTTCAACTTCTTCCATCAGTGCTTTACTGTTTTTGGAGTACAGGTGTTTCACCTCTTGGTTAAATTTATTCCTAGGTATTTGCTTCCTTGGTATTTGCAGTTTTGGTTCCTTGGTTAAATTTATTCCTAGGTATTTGCAGTTGTAAACTGGATTGTTTTCTTCATTTCTCTTTCTGCTAATTCATTATTGGTATAAAGAAATGCAACAATTGTGGGCAAGGATGTGGAGAAAAAGGAACCCTGGTGCTGAAAGGAACCCAACGCAAATTTGTTGAGGCACCATGGAAAGCACTCTGGAGGTTCCTCAGAGAATTAAAAGCAGACTTACTATATGATCCGGGAATTCCATCACTGGGTATTTACCCAAAGAAAAGGAAAACACTAATTCCAAAAGATATGTGTATTACACATATGTGTCATGTGTATTACACATTCTTTACAATAGCTAAGATATGGAAGCAACGCGATTGTTCATCCAAAGGTGAATCGATAAAAAAGATGTGATACACACACACACACACACACACACACACACACTCACACTGAAATATTACTCAGACAAATAAAAGAATGAGATCTTGCCCTTTTCAACAGCATGGATGGACCTGGAGGGTATCATGCTAAGTGAAATAAGTCTGAGAAAGGCAGATACCATATGATTTTACTCATATGTGGAGCTTAAGAAGCAAAACAAACAAAGAAAAAAAAGAGTCAAACAGACTCTTAAACACAGAGAAGAAACTGTAGAACAAACTGTGGTTGCCAGGGAAGGGGGGTGAGCATGGGTGGAAGAGGTGAAGGAGATTAAGAGTACACTCACCATGGTGAGCACTGACTAATGCATAGAATTGCTGGATCATTATATTGTACGCCTAAAATTAATGTAATACTGTATTAATTATGCTTCCATTTTTAAAAAAGCTAGCTGAATTACAACACACATGCTATAATTAGCTCTCTGTGGAACATCCGAGAGTCTAATAGAGAGGATCAGACTTTCCTCCAGATTTCTGCCAACCCCCAAATTCTATATTTCTACTCACTTCAAACTGAAAGAACGTTTGGTTTGTTTATTAGCATGATATTCTCATGTCAATTTAAATTTCCCATATTTAGACTTATTCCTGGGTTGCGAGGGTCATTCAGTATTCACAAGTCAATCAGTGTGATACAACACATCAATAACAGGAAGCATAAGAAATGTAAGAGCATATCGTGGATGCTGAAAAAGCATTTGACAAAGCACAACATATATTCGTGATGAAAACCCTCAACAAAGTAAGGTTAGAGGGAACATACTTCAACATAATAAGGGCCATATATGAAAAACCCACAGCTAATTTTGTCCCCAGTGGGGAAAAATTAAGAGCTTTTCCCCTAAGTCAGGAACAAGACAAGGATGACCACTCCCACCACTTTTATTTGACATAGTACTGGGAGTCCTAACCACAGCAATCAGACACAAAAAGAGATAAAAGGCAACCAAACCAGTAAGGAAGAAGTAAACCTCTTACTATTTGCAGATGACATGATACTACTCATAGAAAACCCAAAGACTCCACCCCAAAACTGCTGGAACTGATTGATGAATCCAGTAAAGACACAGGATACAAAATAAAATATGCTGAAATCTGTTAAATTTCCATTTTTTTATACTAACAATGCATTTCTATACAGCGAGAATGAAGCAACAGGAAGAAAAATTAAGAAAACAATCCCATTTACAACTGCACCAAAAATAGGATAATCTAGGAACAAACCTAACCAAAGAGGTAAAAGACCTATACTCTGAAAACTATAGAACACTGATTTAAGAAATTGAAGACAACACAAAGAAATGGAAAGACATTCCATGCCAGTGGATCACAAGAATAAATATTACTTTGAAATGTCTGTACTACCAAAAACAATCTTCAAATTTAAAGCAATGACTATCAAAATACCAACAGCATTTTTCACAGAACTAGTAGAAACAATTCTAAAATTTGTACGGAACCACAAAAGACTCTGAATAGCCAAAGCCGTCTTGAAAAAGAAAAGCAGTGGCACCTGGGTGGCTCGGTGGGTTGGGCGTCCGACTTCGGCTCAGGTCATGATCTCACGGTCTGTGAGTTCAAGCCCCGCGTCGGGCTCTGTGCTGACAGCTCAGAGCCTGAAGCCTGCTTCTGATTCTGTGTCTCCCTCTCTCTCTGCCCCTTCCTCGCTCATGCTCTGTCTCTCAAAAATAAATCAACATTAAAAAAAAAATTTTTAAAGGTGCAAAAAAAAAAAAAAAGAAAAGCTTGTGGCATTGTAATTCTGCACTTCTAAATTATACTACAAAGCTGTAGTTATCAAAACAGTATGGGACTAGCACAAAAATAGACACATAGATCAATGGAACAGAATAGAAAACCCAGAAATGAACCCACAACTATGTGGTCAATTAATCTTTGACAAAGCAGAAAAGAATATCCAGTGGGAAAATGATACTCTTCCTCAAATGATGTTGGGGAAACCAGACAACCACGTGCAAAAAGAAGAAACTGGGCCACTTTGCCACACCAGACACAGAAATAAGTTCAAAATGGATTAAAGACCCAAATTTCAGACCTGAAGCCATAAAAATCCTAAAAGAGAACACAGGCAGTAACTTCTTTGACATGGACCATAGTAACTTTTTTCAAAATATGTCTCCCGAGGGAAGGGAAACAGAAACAAACATAAACTATTGGGACTATATAAACAACAACAACAACAACAACACCAAAAAACTTCTGCACGGTGAAGGAGACCATCCACAAAACTTAAAAGGCAACCAATGGAATAGGAGAAGGTATTTTCAAATGGTATATCTGATAAGGGGTTCGTATCCAAAATACATAAAGAACTTACAAAACCAAAGATGCAAAACCCAAATAACCCAGTTTAAAAATGGGCAGAAAATGCTACACATGGCACATGAAAAGTGATCATCATCACTTATCATCCGGAAAACACAAATTAACACAACAATTGGGTATCACCTCACACCTGCCAGAATGGGTAAAGTCAACAACACATCAAACGACAGGTGTCGATGAGGATGTGGAGAAAAAGGAGCCCTTGTGCACTGTCGGGGGGAGTGAAAACTGGTGCAGCCACTGTGGCAAACAGAATAGAGTTTCCTCGAAAAGTCTGAAATACAACCACCCTACGATCCAGCAATGATGCTACTGGCCATTTACCCAAGAATACTAAAACACTCATTCAAAGGGATACATGCACCCCTATGTTTATGGCAGCATTATTTACAATAGCCAAGATATGGAAGCGGCTGAAACATCTATCAACTGATGAATGGATAAAGAAGAAGTGGCTTATATGCCACGGAATATTATTCAGTCATAAAAAAGAGGGAAGTCGTGCCATTTGCAATGACGTGAATGGAGCTAGAGTATAACGCTAAGTGAAAGAAGTCGGTCAGAGAAAGACAAATACATATGATTTCACTCATATGTGGGATTTAAGGGGGAAAAATGAGCAGAAGGAAAAGAAACACAAGAGAAAGAGAGAGGGAGAGACAAACGAAGGAACGGACTCTTAATTATAAACAACAAAATGATGGTTACCAGAGGGGAAGGGGATGGGAGGATGGGTAAAACAGGGGACGGCCATCAAGGAGCGCACTTGTCGTGACGAGCGCTGGGTGATATAAGGCATGGTCGAGTCACCGTAGGGTACACCTGAAACTAATGTAACACTGTATGTTAATTGACTGGAATTAACACAAAAACTGGAAAACTGGCCCCCAACAGAAAAATAAACTTCCCATATTTATTCTCGGACTATTTATTAAGCGTCTGTTATGCGCCACATATATATGACACAAAATTATTTCTTGAGAAATTAGTGTGGGTAGTAACGAGCAAGGGCTGGAAATACAAATGTCCAGAAGCAATAAACGTGCGTTGTCTGCCGCTTTATTCCAGGTATCATTCTAGGGGTGTTTGCTCGGCAAATTATTGCCCATCTACCAAGACTCAGTTCAGGCATCAAATTTCAGGCGGATTGCCTTCTATACACAAACAAGGATGACTTTTGCCCTTTGAATATGCTACTTTTATGGACTTGCTCAGCCCATTGTACCTCTGTACCCTGCCTTTTCCCTTATGAGAATGTGGGCTTCGTGAGATCAGAGCTATCAGAAGTTCCTGGTATATTACGGTCTCTCGCCATGTTTGCTTAATCGATAAATGCATCCTTCCTGTAGGGGGTATCGTGGTGTTCCGCACTCACCCCCTCTTTGGGGTGACAAGCCCATCCTCTGTCCTCTGTGACAGCTGCTCATAATGGCTGTAGCCCTTTGCCACAATCACCCACAGCTCTGAACATCCACCCAGGCCTTCCTGCAACCGCAACTGAGGCTTCGACTCAGTTTCTCCTTCTGCCATTGAGGCCTTCCTTAATTCCTTGCAGACGTGTGCACTGAAAGCACTCCATTAACAAAGCGTGTGCACACAAAATTTAGTCTTTTCTGAGAAGCCCAACCGAAGACAGCTGCCCAAAGATGGTTTTAATCTAATTGAGGAGGCATACTTAAAAAATTAAGAACAGTAAAAGGGGAAAAAAACGTACAGAGGAAGGAGTTCAAGGAACAAAGTGCTCATTGAACAATAGGGAAATAGGAAAAGAATCAAAGAGAAGGGACATTTCTATATGGCGCCAAGATCAAATTGGCAATTGACATGGAGAGAAGCAGGAAGTGAGCACACTGCTTGGCAATGAGTGGTGGAAGAGCCCAGAACTTTTGTGTTTGCATCCCTGGTTTGACTCTCCAGTTCATTATATTCTTCACCCCAGTGGCTTTCATTCTGAACGGTTTTTGTATCCATGTAATGGAGAGCACAGTATACAAATGGCAGGACTCTAGAGATGATTAAAAATAATACGGGAGGGGCGCCTGGGTGGCTCAGTTGGTTAGGCAGCGGACTCTTGAATTCAGTTCAGGTCAGGCTCCCAGGGTCATGAGATTGAGCCCCCTGCTGGGCTCCGTGCTGGGTGTGGAGGCTGTTTGGGATTTTCTCCCTCTCCCTCTCTCTCTGCCCCTCCCCTGCTCACTGCTGGTGCGCGCTCTCTCTCTCTAAAATAAAATGTTTTTTCGTTCAAAAAATATGTGAAGAAATGTTGCCACGTGATGGACCCTCGAACAGTATTAACTGTCGTCATTCTTTAGAAAGTGGGAATAAAAGAAAAGGTGGTGAGGGACATATAGTAAATCCAGGTGGGCTGAATTAGAGGCCATGTGCTATAAATAAAACAAAGAAATATATGAATAAAGCGGTTTCAATATCTGTGTTTTTTTTTCTTTCCTGGCTATATTCTGTTTCTGTATCAAAGCAAAACTTTCTTTTTGTGTAAGCATAGCCTCAAGATGTAGAAGGGGAGAGAGAGATGTTTACTTCACAAATTTGAAAGACATTACTTAGTAACATGGCCTCAGTGTGCCAAGAAATATTTCAAGAAGGAATTGATTCTTTAGTTTGGAGAAACCAGTGAAACTCTTTCCTAATGCTCTTCTGGGGGAAACTTAGCCTCTGAAAGAATGCTAAGAGAGGAGACGGGATTTTTCTTGGACTGAAAAGACCGAGGCACAGAACTTAGGGACATTTCATTGTTTAAAAGGTCGCAGAAGACATGCAAATTCCCTTGACTTCTAATTGGAATTCCTTAAAGTGTACAAGGTAAGAGGGTCAAGAGGGTAAGCCGGAAGCATAGGCTCAGGAACAAGTCTTCTCCTCAAGCCCTGTGTGCTGTCTCCTTCCTTCATGGGAATGGAACAAGTGGAGTGAAAAGTGGCGCAAACGGTCTAATCCGGTCCTCAGTCACCAATTCCGCTGTTCAATATGACAGTGAGGCCCATCACCTTCCTGTGGAGAAAATGAAGTTCTGAACACTCTTCCCAGCTCCAAAGGTGTTCGGTTTTATTATACCCATGACTCTAGTTCAAAATGATTAGTCACGGCTACATCAATACTGTTTTGGGGGAGCCTGGGTGGCTCAGTTGGGTAAGCGTCCGACTCCTGATTTTGGCTGAGGTCGTGACCTCAGGGCTCGCTGGATCAAGCCCTGCTTCAGGCTCTGTGCTGACAGTGTGGAGCCTTCTTAGGATTCTCTCTCTCTCCCTTTGTCTCTGCTCCTCCCTGACTCGTTCTCTCTCTCTGTCCCTCTCTCAAAGTAAATACACATTAAAAACGTATATATTCACTTAATCATGATTAAATCCTTTATTGCTTTGCTTCTCTTTCTTGTCCTTAGCTGATAACTATGCTAACTCTAACCAGTGATCTTGAACAAGTTCTGGATCCTTCTGCCTTTGACCGTTAGGAGAGCTTTTGGTATCCAGGTCTTAACAGCTGATGATCAACCTGAAAGTAGAACACTAACCAGAGGTCATTTAAGACTCAATGAAAACCAACACTTGGAATTCTTCTCCGTGTCTTAAATCAAGCCAATCAAAAACTGAAAAAATATGTGTAGTTGAAGATGTGTTCAAATGTCAGCGGGTATATCCCTCCAATCAATTTTGTTCGGCCCCAGAGCACAGTTCTAGACCTGAGTTGGGAGCCCGTTGATCATGACAATAACATAGGCAGTGTGTTCCTCATTTGGTCATCTGTGTGTAAATCTCAAATTTGTCTGTTATTGATATCTAATTTAGCTCATTGTGATCAGAGAAACTTCTTTATTACTTTATTTAAAATTGTTTTAGGGCCCCTGGGTGGCTCAGTCAGTTGAGCGTCCGACTTTGGCTCAGGTCATGACCTCACAGTTCGTGAGTTTGAGCCCTGTGTCGGGCTCTGTGCCGACAGCTCAGAGCCTGGAGCCTGCTTCCGATTCTGTGTCTCCCTGTCTCACTACCTGTCCCCCACTCTCTCTCTCTTTCAAAAATAAATAAACATTAAAAAAAATTTTAAACATTAAAAAAAATAAAATAATATATTGTTTTAAGTTTCTTGAGTCTTTTCCTTTTTTTAAAATTTATTTATTTTAATTTAATTTATTTATTTATGTCTTTATTTATTTATTTTTGAGAGAGAGAGAGACAGAGTGTGAACAGGGGAGGGGCAGAGAGAGGGAGACACAGAATCCGAAGCAGGCTCCAGCCTGAGCTGTCAGCACAGAGCCTGACGCGGGGCTCGAGCTCATGAACCGTGAGATCATGACCTGAGCTGAAGTTGGATGCCCAACTAACTGAACCACCCAGGCACCCCAAGTCTTCTTTTTCTTTTCTGGCCTAGTACACAGGCTACCCCTGCATGAAGTTTCACGTATACATGAAAGAATGAACTACTGATCGCTTCTTTCATACAAAAGAATGTACGTTCTGCTGTTGTGGAGCGTGTTCTATCTGCAGGGTGGGTTATAGTGTTCCTGTCTTTCATTTCCCAGTTGATCTTCGGCCTAATTTTTCTGTCTAGTGTTGAAAGGAAGTATTGAAATCTCCAACCACCATTGCTGAATTGGATTTTTCTCCCTTCACTTGTGTCAGGTTTGTGTCTGTTTTCAGATGCATGTATGTTCAGAATTGTTCTATCTTCCTTTTTTGCGTGGCCATTTTATCATAAGAAGTATCCCTCTTTTTCTAATAAAAAACTTTTGTCTTTAAGGTTTTTCGTTTGTTTGTTTATCTAATATTAGTATAGTGACTCCAGCTTTCTTTAGGTTGCTGTTCGTTCCTTTTACTTTCAACCTGTTTTGTTTTGTTTTTTTAATATAAAGTGTGATTGTAGAGGCGGCATATATTTGCATCATGTTTTGGGTGCCATTCTGCCAATCTCTACGTTTTAATGGAACGTTTAATCTATTTACATTTAATGTCATTGCATATAAAGTATTTACATCTGCCATTTCACTATTTGTTTTCTGTATGCATCTCATGCCTTTGTTCCCCTGTTTCCATATTATTACCTTCCTTCGTGTTAACTGGATATTTTCTAGAGTTCCATTTTTATTTTCTTGCCTTTATTTTCCTATAGTTTTTGTGGCATTTTCTTAGTGGTTTCCCCGACAGTGACAAGTAGCACCCTAACTTAAAACAATGTAGTTCAGATTAATGCTATCTTAATTTTAGTAGTATGCAGAAATGTTCCAATATGTCAGTAAACTTTCACGGTTTCTGTGTAAGGTCTTACACATATTTTCCTTTAAAAATTTACATACGCATATGATTTTTATTTTTTATTACATTTATTTATATTTGATAGAGACAGAGCACAGGTGGGGCAGGGGCAGAAACAGAAGGAGACACAGAATCCGAAGCAGGCTCCAGGCTCTGAGCTGTCAGCACAGGGCCCGACGTGGGTCTCAAACTCACGAACCGCAAGAACATGACCTGAGCCGAAGTCGGACGCTCAACCGACTGAGCCACCCAGGCGCCCCAGTGATATATGTATTTTTAAAGATGTGTCAATCATCTTGTTAAAATTCATGCACAACTTAGAGCCAGTGACATCCGCTAGATAAAGGATTCATTTTAGAGAGAGTAGAGCCGAGGTCATATCGATGAAACTATTCCCTCAATTCTTACATACGGTGAGTGTCAGTGCCAGGACAGTTTATCCTTGGACCAGCGCTCTTTCTGTCACTTGGGATAATGGCCCTTTCTGTGACATATTTTAGCTCAGAAATTCATTTTTTCAGAGATGTATCACTGACGATCTGGAAACTCTTCTGACTCAAATATTCAAGAGATTCAACTGTGAGTCTCCAACCCTCCATCATTACCATGTTCATTTGGACATTTCATAGTCCCCCTGAGTAGCAAGGATCCTGCCTGCAAGGAAATGATTTTCAAATCTTTCTTTTTTCAATCAGTACAAGAATCCAAGTATAAAAGTAAAAGTATGTATCTATATATACTTTTATATATAGATACATACATATACTTTTATATATATGTACATATATATACATACATATACACATTTATATATATATACATATATACATACATATACACATTTACATATATATATATAATCTTCACCTCCCCAGTTAATGACTGAGCAAGTCATTAATTGCCTACTTTATCTTCAACTCCTTAATCCCTCAGTGTGTATTCCTATTTATTACTACCCCACTGACCTGACCGCAAAACATAAAGATAGCAGTGGAACGGGAAAACAATACCCTTGAAATAAAAAAAAAGGAAAAGCTCCCCCATGCAGACACCAGAGATATTATTAGAATAAATAAAAAGAATCACTTGACCGCAGAAAGCACATCTTCTCCCACAGAGGGCTCTTCATCTAAGGACTATTCATACCGTAGGGATGAAAATCACTCAGATTCTGGACGCTTGATAATAGAATGATCTCCAAAAATATCAGCTCTTGTGCTGTCACACGGCTCAACCAAGTCATCGGGGACAAACCTTTTGTTCTCTGTATCCGATGTGAATCCGATTGTCAACTACATCATCTGCATGGTCTCCGGTTCCCTTGGCTCCCAGCCCAACCCTCTACAGAATGGCACTGATAAAAATATCTTAGTTCCCTGGTCTCATTTCTAGAATTCTGACAGAGAGTTCATGTTTGTATCAGTCAGCTTAAGCCAAGTTAGTATGTGATAATAAATGATACTAACAATAGGGAGTTGAAACATTAAGAGTGTTTTTCCTCCACGTTAAAAATGTCATGTCCTCCATGTCAACTTCACTCAGGGAATCAGAAGGCGCCTGGGTGGCCCAGTCGGTGAAGCGTCCGACTCCGGATCAGGCCACCATGTCACAGTCTGTGGGTTCGAGCCCCGTGTCGGGCTCTGTGCTGACAGCTCGGAGCCTGGAGCCTGCTTCGGATTCTGTGTCTCCTCCTCTCTCTCTGCCCCTCCTCTGCTCGCGCTCTGTCTCTCAAAAATAAAATAAATGTAAGACTGAGGGACGATGTCACAGTAAAGTACACACTGGCTATTAAAAGTGTTTTTTTGAAAGTAGAAACATTGCTTACGCTCATAGTTCATCTCTGGGCAAAGTGAGTCATTTGACCACACTTGATGACGAGGCAAAGGTGTATATAATTCTCCAATGAATAGCTCTACATGCAGGCCACCCCATGAACAAACATAATAGAGAGGCAAGGAATACCATGAAAATTAATATAGCCCACCATAATATTCATTAAGTTATATCTTCTCTAGGAAATCAAAGGTCAAAAGTACTGCTGCCCAATAGAACTTTCAGTGAAGATAGAAATAATCTATATCTGCAATATTCAATATGGTAGCCACGGCCACATTAATTGTGGCTAGCGAACTGAGAAACTAAATTTTTAATTGTATCTAATTTTTGTAAATTTTATTTTATTATTTTTTAATGTTTATATTTGAGGAGAGAGCGAGAGAACGAGCATGAGTGGGGATGGGGAGAGAGAGACAGAGACAGACTCGGAAGCAGGCTCCAGGCTCTGAGCTGTCAGCACAGCGCCCGACGCGGGGCTTGAACTCACGAACCGTGAGATCACGATCAGAGCCGAAGTCGGAAGCTGAACTGACATAATAAAGAAGGCAAGATTGATTTGTGTTGATGCCCCCGGTCCTAATATAACATAGCAGTACTGCTTTGGCAGCATGAAACCTAGTTGTTTCCTTTGACTGCATCTTGAGAGTTTTCTGCTTAGGGTAAAGACAGAGATACAGAGACAACGAGAGAGAGAAATGGGGAGATGATTCTAGAACTACTGTTTATTTCAGGTACCACGGGCATCCTATAAATCTTTTTGGGGGGGAATATACAACCTTCACTGACAGAGACTTGCCTGGTACACTGAATTGTTTGACATGAGGTCAGTCCCAATCAAATAACAAAAATTTGTTATTTGAACACGGATGAAATATATAAATCGTCCAGCCTTTGGAAAACTAATTTCCAGGGTTTTTGTACTCGTGGCTGTTTCGGTAGAAGCATTGGGAACAGTAGAGTTCACAACACGAACTATGATATGTGTCACGGTAGCTTCCCCAAATTAGTGAAAGTCAACATACCTGGCTGCATTGTGTCTGTTTCAAAGAGGTAACATACTTCGCCATGTCTCTAGGAGATCGAGTTGGAGAAGAATTTCATTGATGTATTCACTTCATTATTCAAATAGACCCTAGAAAGCTTCTGTACACCAGGTACTAGAATAAGTACCGTGGATCCTAAACAAACAGAACACACTTCTGGTTCTAAAAGGGCTTTAAATTATTTGAATATGTTTTTTTGTTGGAGGAAGGGAGCGTGGGTCAGCTTGGTCTACACTGATACAAGTCAAGGTTTAAGAATAAGCCGATTTACTGTTATTTTCCCCGTTGTTTCCCATCGAATCGATTTCCATTCTATCACGGCACTTGCTTCTAAAAGAAAGAGTCATTATAAAAGTAATAAAATGTGAAAAAAAAATGAGTATGCCTGTACTCAGGCTGCCGTAACAAAATACCACAGGCTAAGTGGCTTAAACATCAGAAATGTAATGTTTCGCAGTTCTAGAGACAAGACGTCCAAGATCAAAGGGTCACGGTTGATTTCTGTTGAGGAGTCTCTTCCTGACTTGTAGACAGATGCCTTCCCACCATGTCCTCACGTGGTCTTTTCTCTGGGTATGCTTGAAGAGAGAGAAAGAGACACACACTGAGAGAGAGAGGAAGAGAAAGACGGAGATGTGCTCTTTCTTCCTCTTCTTATGAGGACACCAGTCCTGTTGAATTAGAGCCCATCCTTATGAACCAATTTAACCTTAAGTGCCTCCTTAAAGACCCGATCTCCAAATTCAGTCACTTGGGGATTAAGGCTTCAACATATGAATCTGAGGTTGTGGGGGGGGGGTCACTATTCAGTCCATAACAACGGGGCTGTTGTTGAAAGATGAAATTTTGAAATTGATTGTGCATGGACCAGGAAGGATCAGAATATTCACTGGATGCCCATTTCAGACAGTACATCCACTAAAGACATTTGTAATCACTTAACTGAAACACACCTCACTTTTTAAGTCATTTAGAAGCAATGCACTCCTCACTAGGATTTTGAAAGTAACGTTTGCTTTCCATTCCTACAGCTCACATTTGATTGTACTGGCAGGAAGTCAAGACTCACAGAGCCACCTCCTGCTAATCAAAATTAACATACAGTAATAATTGGAGGGGCACTGGCACAAAACATTGGATGGTGCCAGTTAGTTGGAAATACCGCCCTGAGCTCGGCATGTATACATTTTTTTAAAAGGCTAGAGAAGCAACTTCAGTCTCTACGTCAAAGAGGAAGGATTCTTCTTGCAAACA
The DNA here is from genome assembly GCF_022079265.1 of Lynx rufus. Taxonomy (NCBI): domain Eukaryota; kingdom Metazoa; phylum Chordata; class Mammalia; order Carnivora; family Felidae; genus Lynx; species Lynx rufus. The sequence goes on along the minus strand of NW_025814867.1, from coordinate 3,298,058 downwards.
GAGAGCGGATGCCTGAAAATCTGTCTTCATCGGTGTATATTTATGAGATTCCCAAGGTTAATCTATTCAGTGTCCCTGAGGTATTCTCAGGACCTACCAAAAAAAAAACAAATGCAAACATTTGTGTAAAAGTGTCACGAAGAGTGAAAAAGCCAGAGTGTCCCCAGGGATAGAACCAAAAAGTCTTGTGAAGTTTGATAATTTTTCGGGAAAGAACCTTAAGGGAGGCACCTGATTAGAGGTTCAGGCGTGGTCTTTGGAAAAGTCATCTCCATTCCCAGTAGAGAAGCTAGGAATTCTGATTAGCAGAAGTGACCTGACTCAGGAAAACTCATGAGTTCTTCTGTTCAGCCACTTCCACACCGGGCTCCTCGCGGTCTTTGTCCAGGTTGAAGCAAAGGTTACCGGATTGAACCAGGTATTCTATTTTTGGCAAAATGGCTGCGTATCTAGCCTGAACTATTTCACAGTCAAATGAATATTCTGAGAAAATAACTTGGTGCCAAAATCAATTCTCCGTTTCACGCTAAAAATAAAAAAATATATATGTTAATTACTAATTGATTTAAAATATCAGGTATTATTTCCCTTTTATTCTTCGGTGAAGATTCCGAAAACCCAAATGTCAAGAGTCAATGATGCGTATCAACACCGCTTTAATTCCAAAATATATTCTTACTTAAGTGCAGTGACATCCGTATTTCTTTGCTTAACAGCATATTAACACAATGAATTTTCTAAGGGAGTTTTAATGACAGGTAACAAAAATCTTGGGAAGAGCTTACACAATAACAGCCTTCCCCACAAGCGCAAGCTAGGAAACTCAGTGTCAAGGAAACAGTGATATTTTTCTTTCTACTGAAGTAGCTAACATATTTCATTTTCCAAGAATCTTGGCCTTCTCTAAATTCAACGTAATATAGGGCTCCTACCTAAAAAAAATAACTTCTCAAAAACTGCAGAATGTCAGACGTCAGACGTCACGTTGTCTTCTGTATTCCCATTGTCTTTCCATTGTCTTTCAAATGTTATTGGAAATAAACAGAAAGTGATTTCCCCTCGGATTTAAGAGGACAGGCAACATGGGACAGTGCAGGAGGAAGGGCCAGGATATCGTATCACGGTGGCTCAGGTTGACAAAATCATTTCATCTGGGTCACGAAAGACGAAAGTGTCCGTCAATTATGGTTCAAGCATATAAGAGGAGCAAGTAAATCGAGAGAGTCTACCAGGAAGATGTGAAGAAGGGAATTCACGAGTGTCAGCCGGGTGTCAGCAGCGGCCCCACACCAAAGAATGCACGCAAGTGAAGGGGACACGAAGTCCCAAATGCTCTGGTCTCCAACCGCTCAAAATTCACTCTGCAGACCAGCAGCCCTATTGTCCGCTGGGAACGTGTGAGACAAGCAGAATCGTAGGTCCCGCCCAAGATCTACAGAATCAGAGTCCACATCTGACAAAGCCTCTAAATGATGCTTATGCAACCGTGAGGCTCGAGAAGCACTGCTTTCATTTTTTGCTTCCTGTTCAAGGTCACCTGAAACGTTTTTCTGTTCTCTGCCATTATGGCATTTATAACCTTGGATCTCACGTCTTTGATCTGCTCTCTCAAAACTCCCTTTCTTCCCACCCCTACTTTCTTTCTTTTTTATAAGTTTGCTTATTTGAGAGACACAGAGACAGCATGAGGGAGGGAGGGGCAGAGAGAGAGAGAGACAGAGAGACAGAGAATCCCAAGCAGGCTCTGCACTACAAGCACAGAGCCCCATGTGGGGCTCAAACTCACAAAACCGTGAGATCATGAGCGGAACCCAAACCAAGAGCCCAACGCTTAACCAACTGAGCCACCCAGGCACCCCTGCACCCTTACTTCTTAATGATATACTTTTTTTTCTTCTCTTAATAAGTGTATTAACATTATTTTATTTATTTAAGTATATTAACATTCTTAATTGAAAACTTCAAATGGATACTCATGTCTATTTGTGATTTCTGGCATCTAACTTTGGTCAAATGACAAATGAAATAAGTTATTATTTAATAATTACTATGGGATTAAATATTTCCCTCTTTGGGAAAAATAATTTCTCTTTCCACCTGCATGGTATAGGAAACAATTTCCAAATAGATTAAAACTTAAGTGTGAACAAAACAAGCCACAAAAACCTAGACAGGATGTGCTGCCTTGCTTAACTCAAAGTAAGAAAGGCTTCACCAAATATATTTTCAAACATAAGAGACCAAAGGGGAGAAAATATTGATCTTGGGGCACCTGTGTGGCTCAGTCGTTGAATGCCCAACTCAGGTCACAGCTGATGAGACCAAGCCCCATGTCAGGCTCTGTGCTGACAGAGTGCGGCCTGCTCCCCTTTCCTCTCTCCTCCCCTGCTCTCTCTCCCCCTTCCTCTGCTCCTCCCCTGCTCACACAGACACACAGACACTCTCTCTCTCTCTCTCTGTCTCTCTCTGTCTCTCTCAAAATAAATAGACAAATATTGATCTTACGATATAAAAATTGGAAACTACTATATGTCAAAATACAATAAGCAAAAATAAAGAGAAACCAAAAGTTATGTATCATATTTGCAAAGTAAATGGTAACTAAAAGAATACTATGCTTACTAAATCAAAAGCTTTTACAAACCAGGAAGAAATCCAAATGCCGTGATAGAAAGTTAGAAAATGAAATAAACAAGCAACTCATTAAGGAAAGGGTCAACTGCAAATATTTGAAAACCTATTTGGCACTGTTAGTTGAAGAGTATATAAATTTCAAAAATGACGCACACAAAAATAATAGTAATGAAACACACTATCAGATATCAAGACTCATTATACACTCTTAGTAATCATAACAAGATAGTAGTGGTATAAAGCGATATAAATTCTGGAATAGAATAGAGTCCACAAAACCACACTTCTATGGAGAACTGATTTACGACAAAAGGGGTGCTTACAGAGAGGTGGGTTAATAAATGGTCTTTACCAGAAATGGTATTGGGTGAGCTGGACATTCTTGTTGAAAAAAATGCATCTCGATTCCTACTTAATACTATAAACAAAAGCTATTCCAGATGGATTGCAGACCTAAATGTGAACGGTAAAGAACTAAAACTCTTAGGAGAAAGCACAGAATGTCTTTATGTCTTGGGCATAGGCAACGATTTTTTAAACAGAACAAAGATCTGCAAACTGTAAAAAATTGCTACCTTGGATTTGTTAATATTAATAGAGTTGAATTTCATCACCAGTTATCATTAAGAGAGGAAAAAGGTGAGCTGCAGACAGAGAGAAAATATTTGAGTGCATCTATCTGACAGATGACTCATTGAAAATGTATAATTTTATAAATCAGTTTAAAAAGGCAGTTAAATGAGAGAAGAATGAGCAAAAAGATTTAAATGACACTTCACAAAGGAGGATATCCAAATGGCCAGTAAATATAGAAAAATACACTCAACTTTATCAATAAAACCATAGTGAGATATCATTAGACAGCCACCCAAAAAGCTAATATACATATGTGTGTGTGTCTATATGTATACATACATATAGACATACTATATAGATATACTATATATTTAGACATGTATATATACTATATATATGTATAGTATATATGCTATATATATATAGTATATATACTATATATATGCATAGTATATATGCTATATATATGTATAGCATATATACTATATATATACTATACTATATATATGTATATGTATTTATATTAAATTACATATGTATGTATGTATATGTGTATATATACGTGTATTATATATATAGGCATGTATATAGACATACTATAGATATAGACACACACACACACACACACACACACACATATATACATATAGTGTTTCTAAAGTGTCTCTAAGACTCTCAAGGTTTTTTGAAAAAAACTGACTCCCTTTCTATTTTTTCCAAAGTTTTCTCTTTTTAGAATACTTTTAAGTCATGAACCCACAGTGGAAAAAGTGTGGGGATATTTCAATCTTCACAGTATAGGAATCATGTCCAACATCCCTAATTCATAATGTTACATTTTAAATAGCACCATCAAATCCATGTCTAAACTGATTTTACCCACAGAATATCTGATTCCTAGCATCAATGTAAGATAATGGATCCAACTTTTGGGTTACAAAGTTATTCATCAAGTCGGCAGAAGATCAGCTACGTGGCAAATGCAAGATATTTTGCAACACCCCTCTCAGTATAACTAGCACAATAATTTACATTATCAGCTTTCATTAGATTCTTAAATGTGTGTGAATACTCTGATAACATTTGCATTTGGAAAATAACAATTTTCCTCATCTTTCACATAAGTTTTGTCACTAACGCGTGTTATTCAAACCCCAGCCTCAAAGTTAAATTGTATCCTAGGGAAGTTAAAGCTAATATCACGAACACGACATTTTTGACCCAAATTGTTTGTGGGGTGCTGGAAAGAGATTGCCTTATATTCTGTCCCTACATTAACCTGGGTGCAGGCAATTGAAGAAACCTGGAGATAAGAGTGGTCAGATCTCAGGGGCACTCATTTGATTAAGCTTCTGACTTCAGCTCAGGTCATGATGTCACGGTTTGTGGGTTCGAGCCCCGCGTCGGGCTCTGTGCTGACAGCTCAGAGCCTGGAGCCTGCTTCGGATTCTGGGTCTCCCTCTCTCTCTGCCCCTTCCCTCCCCTCCCCTCACAAATAAATAAAACATTAAAAAAAAAAAGAGAGAGAGGGTGGTCAGATCTCAGAAAGAACAGAGGTTAGCTTCTCTGAGACGTTCTTGGCTCTGTTGCACACGGACTGACCAAAGAATTGAGTGCGAGTAAGCCATGTAAAAAGAAATGATGTAAACTGCCTACGACAGCTACCAAATGGAAGTTCCGGAAGCTTCTCAGAGACATATGTGGTGTGAGCAAAATAGGAGGTAAGATTGAGTCAGCTAGGAGAAGCCGCTTGACTGAGCAAGCTGAGAAACTGGAAAAGAAACTATTCAAGGGTGTTAGTGCTGTGTAAGCGACCACACCAAAATGTAGCCACTGATTTGCTCCCAAGCCTGTGAGTCAGGAATTCAGCGAGAGTGTCCTGGGAGCTTCTCCTGTCTGTTGCACGGTATCTGGGTCTTCTACTGAGAGCGCCTGATGGATGAGAGCTGGCTGGGGTTATTGAATGAGGATCGTGTGTCTGAGGCCTCGTCGTATGGCCCAGCTGTGCCCCTCTGTCCTCTTCTGTGTCTTCCCCATGTGACTCGGGCTTCCTCACAGTATGGTAGTCACAAGGCTCCAAATATGAGTGTCCCGGAAGGACTAGCCCCAGTGCAGGTCTTATTAAGAACATGCTGGCGGGGCCCCTGGGTGGCTCAGTCGGTTAAGCGTCTGACTCTTGATTTCGGCTCAGGTCACAATCTCATGGCTCGTGAGTTTGAGCCCTGCACTGGGCCCCCTGCTGGCACTGCTTGGGGTTCTCTCTTTCCCTCTCTCTCTGCCCCTTGGCACGCTCTCTCTCTGTCTCTCTCAAAAAATAAAAGAATATGCTGGCATCACCCTTGTTAATTCTAAGTTGTCCAAGGCAAGTTACATACCCAAGCCCACGGTCAAGGTGAGGGAAACTATCCCAGGACATGAATCCTACTTCTGTCGTCTGGAGGCAGCGGTATATTGGTCAATAGTTAACAACCAGCTCTCCAAGAAAAGTAGCTCTGATTTGTAGAATTTGCCAATTTCCAGGATGTAAATATTCCTACTGTGACCCATTCAAGTTACCGAAGTGATGAGCCACAATGACAAAAGATGGAGTTGGGAGTAGACGTGCACAGTTGTCTGTCGCGACCCAGTACGAGCTGTGTGGGACACGTAAGCTGTGACACCACAGACTCAGTAGAGACCAAACCTAGGAGACCAGGAAGACAAGGAACACTACGGGCGAGATCAGAAGAGCTGGATTAAAAAGTGCACAGGCCTCCCATCCACACCCCTCACCTACCCAAATGCCACGCCTTGGAGGAGATAGACGGGAAGGATTTTAATCCTGAAAGTATGAACATCGACATATTTAAACTACTGCATCCAACCGTACTCAATGGATTGAATTAAAATATAGCATTCCCTACGCTCCAGTGAGATGCGGGTTTGTAACACAGATCAGATCAATTAGAAAAAAAAAAATGGAATTGTATTTTGAATGAGGATTTTTATTAGAATGGACAGTGCTTCTCCTGGAACACCAAGGACAGTCCCTAAAGAAGAATCTGCAATTCTAATTCCAGCAAGTCAGGGCTGGGGGATGGTGCAGAAAAAAGATTAATCACTCCTCTGAATAATAATGGGATTTAATAATTACAAGGAGCGGAGAAAGTGCACTAGTAACGATGAGACAGTTAAATAACTCTTTGCTTCTTCATTATGGATTTAGCCCAGATTTAGGCCTCAAACCCCGAGGCCCAGAATGACAGAGGAGGGGTGTTAAGCATACGCCTCCCTCCCCGCACCCATACCACACACACACCACATACACATGGACACATACAGCCCTCCGCCACACAGACACCCGCCCATGTACACCCACACCCATCACACCCCATACACACACACACACACACACACACCCCACATATGTGTTAATATATGACATTCCACACTTAGCCTTAAGACCTGGGGGATAAAAGGAATTGATGGGGACGTGGTAAACAGAGATGATAGGCCCAGTCCAGGGAGCTGGCCTCTTTCCAAGCCTGTTTTTGCCAAGTGGAATGCGGGCCTCTTTTGCTCCAATATTCTTCTTCTCAAGAGAACCTGAATGTACAGATATTTAGATGAAACTTTCAGAGCCTCATGTGTTCAGCAAATCAAATGTCTGTTCTCTTGCTCTTCCTTCCTTTATTTCCCATCTTTCTCCTTTCATTCCTATTTTGCTTTTGCTTTTGTTTGTTTGTGTAACATCATATGGTTCTGTGTTAAGTGCTAAAATCAAGCGATTTTGAAACGTTTGGTCAACTGGTTCGAAACTTCTTGGTTAGACAGCGCTATGCCTGAGGATCAACTTCTAGACCTGCAAGATGCTTATGTATAGTATGTGATGTATATGTGTTCTTCTGATCCAGTCTGTACAATAGTTCACAAACATACACGCCCACCCCTGCCCACACCTGCGCACTTTGGAATTAGTGATTACACCCAGGCCACACAACTCCGCATCCGGGATTATTTCCACGGCTTCATGCTGTGTCTTAGGTGATGGAAATATGATTCACCTACTCTTTTTTAAAATAAAACACTGCGACATCATATTTTAATTTTTTTTTCAACGTTTATTTATTTTTGGGACAGAGAGAGAGCATGAACGGGGGAGGGGCAGAGAGAGAGGGAGACACAGAATCAGAAGCAGGCTCCAGGCTCTGAGCCATCAGCCCAGAGCCTGACGCGGGGCTCGAACTCACGGGTCGGAAGCAGGCTCCAGGCTCCGAGCCATCAGCCCAGAGCCTGACGCGGGGCTCGAACTCACGGACCGTGAGATCGTGACCTGGCTGAAGTCGGACGCTTAACCGACTGCGCCACCCAGGCGCCCCGCGACATCATATTTTATAGGAATACAACATTTTATGGGGAGCCTGTGTGGCTCAGTCAGTTGGGTGTCCAGCTCTTGATTTCAGCTCAGGGGATGATCCCAAGGTCGTGGGATCAAGCCCCACAACCGGTTCTATGCTATGAAGCCTGCTTAAGATTCTCTCTCTCCCTCTATCTGCCTCTCCATGCTCGCACTCTCTCTCTCTCTCAAAATAAATAAACAAACATTTTTTTTAAAGGGGAATACAAAATTTTAGGTCTATGGTCACGATCAAATATATTTAATTGGTGTATTAGACACACGCACAGAGAAGTCATTTCTTACAAAGGCTGGTAAGGAGTAATCTGCCTCTGTCCTGCATTCCCTGGTGTCTAGGATCACCCAGAGTTCCACAATGACAACACCTCAGAGTCTCAGGACCCTGCAAGCTCTGTAGTAGGTAGAGCAGCTCCCGGGATAAGTCTGATGACGAGTGACATTGGATCAGATCCCACTTCCGATACCAACTAACCATAGAAATTGGAAAGGTCCTTCCACCTCCCTAAGCCCCAATTCCTTTACTTTGAAGACAAAGGTAGTAACGTTATGTGTTATACACAGGAGAAAAGGAAATAACAAATGTAGAGACTTGAACATAGGGCCTGGTATATCCCAAGCACTCAATTTTATGATTTTATTCCAGGAGTTGGGAGTCAGCTTGTGACAAAGATTCCAAACATTCTCATTACTCTGAGGACTTAGAAAAGTTATATTTGGTATTCAAATTGCAGTCAGAAGATGATATAACTTTTATTTTCACTGCTGCTGCTTTCCATTCTGACTTACTTGTACGAACACCCCTTCACTCAAACAAGGAGGAAATAAAAGTCCACAAGAAACTCCTGTGAGAAGGTAATTGTGTGTGCGCGCACGTGTGTGTGTGTGCGTGTAACACATATCTATATTTTCAGACCATATTCAGAAGTTTTCTCGTTTACATATAGAGTATGTTTCTATCTGCAGGAGTCTAGTTAGACCCTGTCTGAATTTGGAAAATCATTTAGGAATACTCTGAGTCAGCTTAAATATCAAACAATTCTTTCTGGGTTGATGGGATTATGGACTCTTTGGCTCTTTAAAAAAATTTTCTTCTGTCCACCTCCCCCTGCCTTTTTTGGCATTTTCTTATTTAATGAACATACTATATTTTTAAACCCACAGAAAAGTTACTTGTTTTAAAATGAAAATAATTACCTCAAGAATTATAACATTTGCAGGCATTCTGGTGTTCCTTATATGAATTAATATAATTAAAATCAAGCTATGTTAGTACTTGCCAGTATTATTGAGATATTTTTGGCTTTCAGAATTTGACCAGGATGACCTCGAAATGGATTGAAGTTCCCCATGGGCAGAGAAGAATGAAAATTCAGGCCAGTGCATACAGCTTGAATTGTATAAAAACAAATTTATATCTTGTATTGAAAATGTGACTTATCTGGGCTACTACTCAGAGAAAATGTTTTAACTATTCTTCCCTGTAACATAATAGCTTAAATCCTGTATCACACTGAGCTCTTTCTGTGTAACAAATCACTCCAAACTTGGTGATTTAAAACCTAGAGACATTTGTGGCTCATGTATCTGTGAGTATGCTGGGTGGTTCCTTTGATTTGGGTCAAATTTAAGTGATTTCAGTTGGGTTCACTCATGTACCCATGGTTATCTGGTGGGAAGCTAGTCTAGAATGGCCTCATTCATATGTCTGGTAATTGGCTGGCTATTGATATTGGTCTGGCGAAGAGGGTGATGGGTCACCAGTCTCTCTTCCTCCAGTAGGCTAGCCTAGAATTGCTCAGATGGTGATTGCAAATGTCCCAAGAGAGTAAAGCCTAGGTTTGGAACTGGCACGCCATCACTTGTCCTAGAGACTTCTGTTCAATGAAAGTTACCAGGTTTGTTCAATGAGAGTCACAGGGCAATGCCAGATTCAAGAGGTGAGGGAAGAAACCACCTCTTGATGGTAGGAGGAGCAAGTCATATGGCAAAACGCATGTACAAGAAGTAAACAATCGAGATTATTATTGGAATTGCTCAGCTCTAAACCTTGCTCATGTTCAGAAGTATGGAATCAAAACCCCCCAGAGGGTCAAGTTGCTAGTGTTCAAAAATTAATAATCTTCAAACAGCAGAGTTGGTGTGGCAGTAGGTAAGGACATCAACATTTTGGGTCTAAAATGTCAAAATATCCAAGAGCCTAATGACAAGTCATTCCTTGTATCTTCACTTTTCCATGGAGAATAGAAATGGAAATGTCATGTTTTTTTTCCTCTTCTCAAAAAACAAGAACAAAAACCCAACAAAAGCAAGCAAGCAAGGAATTCTGTTTACCAGGGCCTCATTCCTTCCGCATGCCTATAATGTGAAACCTCCCAGCCAGGACCAGCAATCTGTTTCCTCTTCTCTTTGCAAAGTTAAAATCAGGCCGTAGGTCTTCCACATGCTGTTCACAATCTTACTCAATAACTTCAATAGCGGCTCCAAACAGTCGCTGTGTTTTGATGGAGAAAAATCAGTGGTGTGCTTTAAAAGAATGTAAATTAAGTGATTGACTACAGCTATAAATTGAGCAAGATTATTTTGTTACTGAGAAGTAAACTTCACTCGCTGAGAAGTAGAGTAAGCAATTAGCAAATGCATTTTCTCTAGGTGAAACTAAGTTTATATATAGGCAGTAGTTTGTATGTTAAATTTATGTACTAAGGGTGGGTAGAAAATGATAGCTAAACAGCAATGCATCTGATACTGCTTTCCACCTACCTTACTTATTTGCCTTCCTATCTAATGGAAAGACAATCTGGGGGCATGAGTGTATGGCTGGCCCCAATAAGGCTATATTGCTAACCCTGCCCTCAGCGTTTCTAGCCTCCCTTGTAGCCAGACAGGTTGCCATGTGGCTAGTTATTGAAAAACGGAAATATCTGCTGAGGGCAGGGCTTTGGGAAAATTTGTAGTTTTTAAAGGCTGTATAAACACACGTCTTGCCTTTTCATCTCTTATTTCGAAATATATCACGTTATATATGTTATACATTACACAGCATATATTACAATAGGTGTTACATTGCTGGCTCTAATAACACATAGAAGCGCAATAGATTTGACAAGAACAGCAAAATGGAGGCAGGTGGGCCAAAAAGTTGTACTGGAGGAAGGACAAGACACCGTATACAGTAACTTGATTCCACTCAAACAAAGGAAGAAAACGTGAAATTGTAAATAAAAGTTACAAAATAAATGTATACTGCTCCTTCTATCAGCTTTATCAAAGACATAAGATTCTATCAACTGAGAATTGTAGCATCATGCCATTGAGTTTGTAACATATTTAGATGCAGAATTTCTAATAGCAACACAAAAAGGGTAAAAGAGAGAGAACTACATAGGAGTAATGTTTATTTATTAAATGTTTACATTTTAAATCCAGTAGAGTTAACATACAGTGTTATATTAGTTTCAGGTGATTCCACAATTCTATACATTACTCAGTGCTCATCATGGTAAGTGTACTCTTTAATCTCATTCCCCTATTTCCGCCATCCCCACACCTTCCCCTCTGGTAACCATTGGTTTGTTCTCTATAGTTAAGAGTCTGTTTCTTGGTTTGTCTCTCTCTCTATACTTTTTTCCTTTGCTTATTTGTTTTGTTTCTTAAATTCCACATATGGGTGAAGTCATATGGTATTTGTCTTTCTCTGGTTTATTTTGCTTAGCTCTAGTTTCATCTGTGTTGTTGCAAATGGCAAGATTTTATTCTTTTTTTATGGCTGAATAACATTCCATTGTGTATATATATATATATATATATATACACACCCACTTTCTTATCCATTCATCTATCTATGGACACTTTCATAATTTGGCTATTGTGAATAATGCTGCAATAAACATAGGAGTATATATATATCCCTTTAAACTAATGTTGTTCAATGAACAAATATTTGGGGGGGGGTAAATAACCAGCAGTGTGATTACTAGATCATAGAGTAGTTCTATTTTTAACTTTTTGAGGAACCCATATGTGTAATATTTCTATATTTTACTAAAATTTACTATAAATCTGAAGTATATGCTAATAAGTTGTACATAGTGAATCCAGTAAAGAATTTAAAATAGATTTGTTTACTAGAAATTATAAAACATGGCTGAAAAAAGGTTTGAAACAACCTAAATAAATGGAAAGATATCCCACAATCATGCTTCAGAAGACTTGTGCAGATGGCAATGTCGCCCAAATTAATACACAGATTTAATGCAAAATCTATCAAAATCCCAGCCAACTTCTTTGCAGAAGCAGATTAACTGGTCCTAAGTTCATATGAAAGTTCCAGGGAACCAGAATAGCCAAACAATATTGAAAAGAAGGACCGGGGTGCCTGGGTGGTTAAGTTGGTTGGGTGTCCAATTCTTGATTTCGGCTCAGGTCATGATCCCAGGGGTTGTGGAATTGAGCTCTGCATTGGGCTCCACACTGAGTGTGAAATCCGCTTAGGATTCTCTCTCTCTCTCTCTCTCTCAAAAAAAAAAAAAAAAAAAAAAGGACAAAGTCAGAAGATTCATACTTCCTGATACCAAAACTTACTACAAAGCTATGGTAATCAGGACAATGTGGCTCTGGCATAAGGATAAATATATAGATCAATGGAATTGAGTTAAGAATCCAGGAATAAACTCTCACTTTTCCTGTCAACTGATTTTCAACAAGGATGCCAAAAATATTCTATTGGAAAAGAATAGTCTTCAACAAATGGTGTTTGGAAACTGGATATTCACACTCAAAACATTTAAGTTGGACTCCAATTTCACACAAGACACAAATTAACTTGAAATTGATCACAGACCTAAATATAAATGCTGAAACTCTAAAGCCCCTGGAAGAAAACACGGGACTTTGAGCTAGGCAAAGGCATATTATATATGAACTCCAAAGCCCGAGCACTAAAGAAGCAAACAGATAAACTGGACCTCATCAAAGTTAAAATATTTGTGTTTCTAAGGATTCCAACAACAAAAAAATAAAAAAACAAACCATAGAATGGAAGAACATATTTCCAAATTATATATGTGATAAGAGACTCGTATCTAGGCTATATAAACAAATGTTAGAACTCAGTAGTAAAAAGACTAAAAATGAGACAGGATCTGAATAGATGTTCTACAAGGAAGATACAAAAGTGGGCAATATACATATGAAAGCTGCTCCACATCAACAGCCATCAGAAAAATGCAAATCAAAACCACTAAAAAACACGACTTCTCCTGAAAAACATGGATAATATTAAAAGTTGGCAAGGACGTGGAAAAATTGGAACCCTTCCACACTGCTTCTGTGAATGTAACATGCTGCAGGTGCTTTGCAAAAGCAGTGGAATAGAGTAGCCCATACAGAGATAGGCATTTAGTTTGCAAGGCATTTACTCAAAAACAAAAGACAGTGAAAATAAATGCATTAATCTTTTACTTGAAAACCTATAAAAAGAAGTGAGGTACTCCTATAGCATAGAAGTAAGGAAATAATAATAAAAAGCAAGCTTTCTGAAAAAAATAGAGAAGATGAATTAAATCAGAGGCTGAATATATTCCTATGTGTTGACAATCATTTAGAGATGATTAGAAAATATAAGAAGAGAGAATCTGATTAAAGAACAAATACACTATGTTCATAGATGGACAGGAATAATATGCTAAAACCATAAAATTCTCAAACATTAATGTACAGTCCCAATATAATACCCCTCAAAATCACACAAGGGTTTTCATGAAACTTAATAACCTCAAACTAAAGTTTATAGAGGAGAAAAGGACCAAGAATAACCAAGATATTTGTTAAGGATGAGGAGCGAGACAACTTATTACCCCAGCTATTAAAAACTTAATTGCAATCTGATAATAAGAATCTAAAAGGAAAAATGTACAAGAATAAATAGACTGATCAGTAAATAATAAAGAAAGTCTGCTATAAAACCCGTGGTAACTAGTTATATGAGAGTTGACTTAAATTATAGAGAAAGAATAAACTCTTTAGTGCATTTTGCTAACATAATTTCATAATCACATGGAAACAAAATGTAAAATAAGATAGCTAGTTCACATGGTACATAGAAGTAAATTATAGGGAGTCAAATCCCATAACTTGAAAGTTTAAAACTTTTAAATGGCAGTAACGGGCAATATCTTTATGAACTTGATATCCTGTAGAACTCATTTAACAAAACACATAAAGTAATCATAAATGCTGTAAAGGTATGGTAATTAATTTCAATTAAATTAAAATATTTGAATAATATAAAACACCAGTAAACAAGTGAAATGGAAACGCATCCACTGTGGCTATTCACATAAAAGACAAATGTTTATTCTAGTATAAACCTTTCTGGAGCCAGTTTTACTGGATTTATAACTGAGGGCTGTGAAATCTTAAGCAAGTAACATTTCTTCAATACCTGAATTTCCTCATCTATAAAATGGAGAAACTACCTACCTCAAAATGTTATTGAAACAATTACTGTGTTAATTTATTTAAAGTACTCAGAAATACCAGAAACAAAGCTCAGCTGTGTTTAGCTATTATTATTATTATCCAAAACATATAAAGAAATTCTATAGATTCATAAGAAAAATAGAAACGCCCTCAGTCTTAGTGTGGTCAAGGGATATGAATGTATAATTCACAGAAGAAACATCAAGTGACCAGAACACTTGAGACTATGCTCACGCTTCCATAACCAGATAAATATAAGCTGAAAGACTATGGACTCTGGTTCCTACCTCTGTGACTGAATAAAAAAATTAGGGCTGACAATACCAAGTGCTGGCCCAGGATATATTGACAGAAACATATATTGACAGAGGAAGTGTAAATTGACACAATGTCTTTGGAGATCACTTGGAAACTATATAATACAGTTGGAGATGTGCATTATTATAAACCACAAATTTCACAGGTAGGTTATAACTTTCTTTTAGGGTTCCCAGACCCAACTCCAACACTTGGTGAGAGGGATGTCCACCATGCACTAGCAGGTGTCCAAGAATTCAACTCAATTCCGACACTTTCTACCCAGAGATAGCATCAGATGCCACAGATTGAGAGCTGCCCTCTTAGGTTCTTATGGAGGCTTCATTACATGGTCATGATTGACTAATTCATTGGCCATTGGCTAATTCAACCTCCAGCTTCTCTCCCCTCTCCAGAGGTCAGTGGGGGTGGGCGGTGGGAGAGGAAGACTGAACGTGTCAACCCTCTAATAATATGGTTGGTTCTCTTGGCAACCAGACCCCGCTCTTGAGTGGAATCCAAAAGTCACCTTCATTAATAATCAGACATCCATTTCACCTTTACGGCTCAGGTGTTTTCAGGAACTGTGGATGAAGACTAAACACATCTGAGAAACATATCTTGGTCATCTGAATGAATGAATATGTATCTCTTATAAATCACTATATTTCAGAAGTGCCAATCGGTACCATGTCTTCAGAGATCACTTTGAAAGTATCTGATAATATTGGAGACGTACATTATTGACAACCCAGAAATTCCAGACCTAGGCCCATAACTTAGAAAAACTTGTAATTTGCTAAAGGAAATTATAGCAAAAGACAAAATTAGACTGGATACCACCTAATTGCCCATCTGTATGAGAATAGATAAATCTTGAAATATTCAAATAATAGAACTCCAAATCATGATTCAAACAAGCGAAATATGGTGTAGCCACTTTGCAAAACAGTTTGGCAGTTTCTTTCAAAACTCAACATACTCTTAATATATAATCCAGCAATCGTACTCTTTAGTATTTACCCAAAGATGTTGAAAACTTATGTCTACGCAAAAATCCGCACATGGATGTTTATAGCAGATTTATCCATAATTGACAAAGCTTGGAAGCCACCAAGATGTCCTTCAGTAAGTGAATGGATAAATAAATTGTAGTACACCCAGATAATGGAATATTATTCAGTGCTAACAAGAAATGAGCTGTCATGCCATGAAAAGACATAAAGGAACCTGAGTGAAAGAAGCCAGTATGAAACGGCTACGTAATACATAATTCTGACTCTATGACACTCCCGAAAAGGGAAAACTATGCAAAACTATAAAAAGATCAGTGGTGGCCATGAGTTTGGGAGGAGGGAGGGAAAGATGAATAGGTCCAGCACAGGGTTGTTATGGCAGTGAAACTATTCCGCCTGATACCGTGATGGCAGATACAGGCTATCAGGCATTCATCAAAACCCATAAAACTGACAACACAAAGAGTTAATCTAATGTAAACGATGGACTTCAGTTAATAATAATGTATTAATATTGGTTCATCCATTGGAACAAATGCACCACTCTGGTACACTATGTTGAGTGTGAGGGAGTCTGGGTACATGTGAGGGCACGGTATATAAATAGGAACTCTGTGCTTTCTCTTCAATTTTTCTGTAAGCCGAGAAGTGCTCTAAAAAATAGAGCTCTGCTTAAAAAATAAAGAAAGGAAATAGAATTCATGTATGGACTTGGATAAATCTGAAAAATGTTTTCTGAGTGAAAAATATATTGCAGAATCCTACCTTTAGAGTAAGATTGCTATACAATTTTTATTATTCACTGTTTTAAAAGATACTTATAAAATGTCATAATATAAAATGATACAAGGGCTAAAGAAATATCAGGTTCAAGATAGTAGGGTTTTTTGGGGGGAGGTGGTGGATGGGCAGGATATGGAGTTGACTATGGGCATCGTGAGTCCTACATTAGTATATGTCATGTTTTCATTTGTAAATAATTGAAAAAGTTTAACATCATAAAACCTTGCTTAAGTGTTGTTTATGAAGACAAAATAAGACAATAGGAGTGGAAATCTTAAAATTGTGCCTGACGCGGGGCGCCTGGGTGGCGCAGTCGGTTAAGCGTCCGACTTCAGCCAGGTCACGATCTCGCGGTCCGTGAGTTCGAGCCCCGCGTCGGGCTCTGGGCTGATGGCTCGGAGCCTGGAGCCTGTTTCCGATTCTGTGTCTCCCTCTCTCTCTGCCCCTCCCCCGTTCATGCTCTGTCTCTCTCTGTCCCAAAAATAAATAAACGTTAAAAAAAATAAAAATAAAAATAAAAAAATTGTGCCTGACGCAAGGTGATCCCTTATTAAACGCTCTCTCCTGACTCCCCATCAAGTCCTCATTCTTCAAGGTCACGCTCCCTCTTTCCGAGGCCTGTGGTCTGCCCAAGGCAAAGCGAACACTTGGTTTAATGGAATCAGAAGGGGACTAGCAGGCAGCCAGTCCAGATTTGCACATCAGGTCTACACCAAGTCTCCGTGTCCCCTTGAGCAAGCCACTTAACCCCACAAACTGCTCTGAAATGAGAAGGGTGAGTCAGGTCATGGGGGGCATTCCTCCCGTCTTTAACAGTCCGCAGCTCTGAGTTGAGAGAGTCACCCCTATGTTAGTAGGCTGATGGTCACTGAGAGAACGACTACCTTCCAAAACCGGTTCTGTTAACTCGCACAGCACAGGGCTACATTCTCCACAAGAAATTACACATCTCTCTGTTTCAGGTCGATGCCGTGATCAAGAAGAGGCATCTGCAACCTACGTTTCTGAGGAACATGTTCTGATCACCCGACATGAGAGGATCGAAAGGAGACACCGAAGAATGCTCCTGCCTCACCTACCACCAACACCCTCTCCCTCTTCCTGACTTTATCCCTTTTCCTCGTGAGCATTTCACATCAGAGTATACAAATATACCATATTTTCAGGGTTTTGAAATCTTGTTTGTTGTCTGTTTTTCCCAAAGATAATGGAAGCTCCATGGGAACGGGCCTTTTGCCTGTTGTATTTCCCCCTTGAGGCCTAGAGAAGTATCTGTCACAGTCGATGGTCAGTAGATATTTGTGCAAGGGATGATTAAGAGCACATATTCGAGGCAGAACTTTAGCTTGAGAGACAGTTCTAATCACCCTCTGCACTCAAAGGCCACCCAAAATACAACCCATGATCCCCTGCCCCTCTTATTACCCCATAAGCAAAACATGAATTCTCCCTCAGCTGTGTTCCAACGACACCATTTATGTACCTCCTACCGAATTGATCACATCCTGCATTATACTGCAATTGTATCCTCTTCCCTCTGGTAGACAGTAAGTGAAACGGGGGCCTGAACATTCTGGTTTCCCACCCAGCGAACTTTCCTCAGTATGTCTCGTTAACTAGGGTATTATCATCCGTCCTTGTCACCATTACTTTCTCGCTCCGCCTCTGGTTCACTCACTTGCTGTTCATTCTTGCTCCCACTCAGTCCGTTTCTTTTCATACACATGCCCAAATATACCCCATCTTGAATCAAGACCCTCACCCTCTCCTTTATCCCCAATTTTAGGCTGTACTGAATAAAATGACATAGGCAGGGAGACAAGTTTGCTCTGTAATCAGGCTACGATTTCCTGACCAGCCCCTGATCATACCCCATCCCAGCCTGAAGGTGGTTTTCAAATTGTACGCCCCGCATTAGGGTTAGTTCGGTGAAAGGTAAAAGTTTAGATGTAGACACTCTTGGCAAAGCACAGGGTACAGACTCTCGTGGGTTGTTTCTAATAATATTAAGAACCAATATTTACTAAAGGCCTAGCACGCAATAAGTAGGGTCCAAAGTAGATTATATTAATTCCTTTTATCTTCACAACACGCTCCTGAGGTAGTTACTGTTCCCTGTCCCACTTTACGGATGAGGAAAACGGGGTCCAGAGAAGTTGACAAAATTCCCCTCCATCACACAGAATGAGGGAGCCAGGATTCACAGTCAGTCTGGCTACAGGACATATGCTCTTGGTGTAATGATCCATGTAAGAAACATATTCTTATTATATATATTTGTATTGTGTGTTTATGCACACAAAAATACACACGCATTCTTCGACGCGTTTAGAAAATTCTCAGAACCATACGGAACCTGTCACACTTGTGACTTCTACAAATTGGAACTCAAGTGTTGAGGGGGGGAGGGGGGAAAAAAGCGATTACCAATCACTATTTTAACATATGTCACGGGCATCTATTACTTTAAAAGGATTTTAGGGGCACCTGGGTGGCTCAGTCGGTTAAGTGTCTGACTCCCAATTTCTGTTCTGGTCATGGTCTCTCAGTTGGTGGGATTGAGCCCCCAGTCGGGCTCTGCCCTGACCGTGGAGGCTGCTTGAGATTCTCTCTCTCCCTCTCTCGCTACCCTTCCCCCGCCTCAAAACAAACTTTTAAAAAAGGTATTTTATTTTCTTTTTTTCGTATAGTTTTTAATATAGTTTATTGTCAAATTGGTTTCCGTACAAACCCAGTGCTCATAAAAAAAGTATTTTAAAGTAACTTTGTTATATTTAAATAAAAGCCTGATGCGCTGAGTAACTTAATAAAGAGAAAATACAACTGAGAGTAAGTAATATGAGACTACAAAAGGACATATCATTTTACTTACCAAAGACAACTATATTTTAAATATTGGCATACCCTGAGATGTTGAATAAAATGTAAGCATCAAAATTCTTTGTATCTATATGTATATATTTATTTATATCTACATATTCATACTTACTGAGCTGTCAATGTATATGTTTATCTATGGGGCATGTGTGTTTATTTCTAACGTGAGTATGGCTCAGACACAAATACATGATATTTGTGTGTGTATAAATACAAGTTCTCACCATTCTTCCTACTTTATGAACTATGGTCATTCATATACACATCTACAAATGTGTAGACGTTTAGTTTCTTCCAACTAATTTTTTTTAAACATACACCATTTTTTAGCTTCAGGTGTACAATATAGTGATTCAACAATCCCACACATCATCCAGTACTCATCACAAGTGCACTCCTTACTCCCCATCACGTATTTCATCCATCTCCAAACGCTCTGGTAACCATCAATTTGTTCTCTGTAATTAAGAATCTATTTCTTGGTTTGTCTCTCTCTCTCTCTCTCTCTCTCTCTTTTCTCTTTGTTCACTTGTTTTGGGTCTTAACTACCACATAGGAATGAAATCATACGGTATTTGTCTTTCTCTGACTTATTTCACTTATCATTATACTCAACTCTTTATCGATAGATATTTAGATTATTCTACTTCATACCGTAAAACACTACATAGCGATGGCTCACTGCAAATGATCACAAAGTTAAAAAGGAAAAGGAAAAACCTCTATAAATAGGAGCGAGTGATTAAAAACATACAAAATGTTGGGGCGCCTGGGTGGCGCAGTCGGTTAAGCGTCCGACTTCAGCCAGGTCACGATCTCATGGTCCGTGAGTTCGAGCCCCGCGTCGGGCTCTGGGCTGATGGCTCAGAGCCTGGAGCCTGTTTCTGATTCTGTGTCTCCCTCTCTCTCTGCCCCTCCCCCATTCATGCTCTGTCTCTCTCTGTCCCCAAAAAAATAAACATTGAAAAAAAAAATTTTAAATAAAATAAAATAAAATAAAAAATAAAAACATACAAAATGTTAATTATCCCACATACTGCTTAATTCCAATCTCTAGAGCATATGCCTAGAAGACATGAACTTTTCAACCATATTAAAAATTTGACAAAATTTCCATGTTGAACAACTCATTTTAACCAAACACCTTAGGATACTGTTACCCTCTTTTTGTAAGTTCCTTTTCTTGGTATCTCTGGTATTTCTTGGCCATGTTTTCTATCTTGGGTCCACTTTACGGCCATGTTTTTTATCTTGGGTCCACTTTATCACCACTTTTATACTCCTCTTGGGTGCTGTCAACAACTTAAATGTCTTCAGCTGCTGTTGTCACTCAAACCTCAGTCTCCGGACAAATGGCGGCCCTGGAACTACCCATACAGATGTGGCTCCTTCACCGCATCGGGTCCCTGGGGCCCTTTCCCCACTCGGTTGTGAAAAGGGAACCATTACTTCAGCGCAAACATGTTTCACTCCCTTTTATAGCTCCGTAGTCCTCGTTCTGTACAAGATATGACATCGGGTCCTCCCTTACCCAACTCTCAAGAAAAGCTCTCCTGCCTATTTCTACTTCTATGGTGGGAAGTGCCCCAAATCCACCATGTTATTTCCCCTGCAAGCCTTGCATGTTACAGATTTCTTTATGTGGGTTAGTGTTCTCCTTCATATCCTGTGTGAGCATGAGTTCCTCTCCTCAGCTACAACAGGACTGCAGTTCAGGTACCAAGGACACCCACAAACGTTACGATTGCCTAATTTTCCCTCCTCCTTGCCCTTTTTAGACTTTATGTTGTCTTCCAGTTGTTGTTGTTGTTGTTGTTGTTTCTAGTCCATCCCTACTATCCACTGGAGCCTGGTTTTGTGATTATTCATGTATACGGTAATTAATTTTAAAATTCTTGAGGTGAATCACAGATTGTGCAAAATAATATACTTGCATACATAAAAAATGAGGCATTTAAGTTTTCCAAATCAGATCCATAGGAGGAGAAAACAAAATGGATATACAAGTTATAAGATACATGGTTTCCACAATCCCTTCTTCCTGCCCTACCTCAAGGCAGTCTTGGTTGCTCCCCATTACTATGGTGCCTTGGCCCATTGGTGTGAACTATAGCCAAGTCTCCATACTGCAGTCCCCTCAACCACCCTCTTTGTCCAGACTTTGTGTTGTGTATATTGAGTCCACTAAAATGTAATTTTGCTCATGTTATTTTTTCTGAGGAAGAAGGTGACATTATCCATTTTAGGGTGAAGGGCTTGAATGAGGAGTGGTGGGACTCTAAGGGAGAATTTTAGAAGGAAGCTAGGCTTGGTTTTGAATCTAAGGAAAGATGATGTGAAATGGGAAGATAGCAATAGACTAGGAGGACCCTAGGCTTGCTTCATTCCACAAACACAACTAGATAATTATTAAATAATCCTAAATACTCCAGAAATCAACCTGAAGACTGACAGAACCCCCAAATAAAGGGAGAGAAGGTAGGAAGTGGGGAGACATGGTTTAAGGGAAAAAATGGATCACGGGTGCTATGGAGGAGAGGGAGCCACAGTCACGGAGAAAGACGAGAGAGAAAGGAGCACATAGGGGAATGCATAAGGAGAATGTTTTCCTGAAAACCATTGGCCTGGAAAACAAAAGAGGCTGAATTTTGTGAGTTCTTGCAACCAGCAGGTCTCAAAGCCTGCAGTTTTAAAGGTCAGTGGACTTGTCTGGGAGAGAGCTCAGAGGGCACTGCCCTGTTTCTGGAGAGAAGTCAGACAAATAACCCAGAGGCAGACAGCGTGGAAGCAGTGATATGAAAAATGCCTCAGGCACAAAGTGGAGAGATTATTTGCTCTTCTTGGAGCAGGACCCTGAGAGGCAGCATTCATGGAGAAGTCTCTCTGGGAACAAAAGAGCTGGCCAGCAATATTTCCCTCCCTATCTCCTAGCATAAACCCAGAACCACCTGTGGGAAGCAGTTCGGCACCAACGCCGGCTGCCTACATTTCTTATGCCAAGCCCCACACCCTTGAGTTCTGGCAGGCCTGCCCTTTCAGTAAGCTTGCCTCAGTCTCAGTGCAACAGGCTCTTCACCCAAAAGCCCAGCACAAACCCATGCCCACACTGTCCCTCCCAAACAGAGAGTGCTGCAGGGCCTCAGTTCTGGGGGAGGTGGTGTCAGATCTCATTTTACAAGCAGACCAGAGCACACTTAGTTAAAGTTCATCACATTCGGGCCAGGCAAGGAGAGCCTCTGCCAATGACTGACCTGAGGGATAGAGCAGCCCAAACACAACAGCACGGCTGTTCAGCACACACTGCAGATACTCCCTGAAGTGTCAGGCCTTGGGCACTATATGACCTCTTCCTCGGAAGGCCATTACTTTCAGGAGCAGATGACATAACTGGCTTTTCTAGAACAAAGAAGAAGGCACAGACTTAGACAGAATGCCAAGACGGAGGAATTTATCCCAAACGAAAGAGTAAGATAAGGTCATGGCCAGCGATCTAAGTGAAACAGACGTGAGTAACATGCCTGATGGAGAATTTAAAGCAACAATCATAAGGGTACTCCCTGGGCTTGAAAAAAGAATAGAAGACATCAGTGGGAGCCTTACCACGTAGACAAAAGAGTTAAAAAAGAACCAGCCAGCAATGAAGAATGCAATAAATGAGATTGGAAATAGGCTTGATGCAATGAACAGCAGGCTGGAAGGAGTAGAGGAACAAATTAATGACTTAGAGGAGAAAATAATGGAGAATGATGAAGCTGAACAAAAGAAAGAAAGAATTATGCACCATGAGAATAGACTTGGGGAACTCGGTGACTCCATAAAATGTAAAAACATTGATATTATGGAAGTCCCAGAAAAGAAGAGAGAAAAAAGGAGGCAGAAAATTTACTTCAGGAAATAATAGCAAAGAAAATTCCCTAATCTAGGGAAGGAGACAAACATCAGATGCAAGAGGCACAGGGAACTCCCATCAGAATCAACAAAAGCAGGCCAATACCAAGAGAAACTTCGCAGTCAGAAGGGAGTGGTATGATACATTCGAAGCGTTGAATGGGAAAAATCTGCAGCCAACAATACTCTATCTAGCAGGGCCACCTTTCAGAATAGAGGGAATAATAAAGAGTTTCCAAGACAAACAAAAACTAAAGGAGTTTGTACCACTAAGCCAGCCCTACAAGAAATATTAAAGGGGACTCTTTGAGTGCGAAGAGACCAAAAGTGACAAAGACAAAAAAGGATCAGAGTAAATCTCCAGAAACAATGACAAAACAAAGAATAAAATGGCAATAAATACGTATCTATCAATAATTACTTGGAATGTAAATGGACTAAAAGCTCTAAGGAAAAGGCATAGGGTGTCAGAATGGATAAAAAACTAAGACCCATCTCTATGCTGCCTACAAGAGACTCGTTTTAGACCTAAAGACACCTGCAGATTGAAAGTGAGGGGACGGAGAAACATTTATCGTGTACCTGGATGTCTGAAGAAAGCCAGAGTGGCAATACTTCTATCAGACAAATTAGACTTTTTTCGTTGCTGTCGTTCTCCTATTGTTTTTATCCTGCTTTGGTATCAGGGTAATATTGGCCTCAGAGTGATTCTGGAAGTATTCCCTCCACTGCATTATTTGTAAGATTTTTACAAAGGTTTGGTAGAATTCACCAAGGAAGCCATGTGGTCTTGGGTTTTCTGTGCTGGGATATTTTTGATTCCTAATTCAACTTGCATTCTTTTTACTGGTCTAAGATTTCCTGTTTCTTGGATTCAAGACTCATAACTCAACCTTGGCAATTTGTGTGTTTTTAGGCTTCATCTGTTTTTCTTTTCTAAGTTATCTGATTTGTTAGCATGTAATTGTTTATAGTAATCTGTTATCACACTATGTATTTCTGGGGTTACCTGTTGTATTGTTTTCTCTTCCATTTCTCATTTTGGTTTTTGAGTCTTCTTTTTTTCCCCCTTAGTTAATGTAGTTAAAGCATTGCCATTTTTTTTAACTGGTCATTACTTTCAACGTTATGTTATTATTTATGCTGGTTCCCATTTCATTTATTTTTAATTTTTCTTTATTATTTCCTTCTTCTACTAAATTGGAGCTAAGCTGCTTCTTTTTCTAGTTCCTTGCAGTGTAATGTTGTTGACTTGAAATTTTTCTTGTAATACAAGCATTTACAGCATAAATATCACATCTGTTTTTGCTGCAATCCCATAGGCTTGGGAATATTGTATTTCCTTTTTCTTTTGTTTTGAGACATATTTCGACTTGCCATTTGATTTCTTATTTGGCCTGTTGCTTGTGCAATACTGTGTTGTTTAACATTTACGTGTTAAATATGTCATATGTCCAAAAAAACCCTCTCGTCATTACATACTAAAAAGAGTAGATTTCATTGCATGTAAAGTATACTTTAATGTTTTAAACGGTGAAAATATATTATAAAAAGTGCTTGTGCATATACAAAAAATTAAAATTAAAAAAATTGGTTTTTTTTTAATTTTTTTTTCAACGTTTATTTATTTTTGGGACAGAGAGAGACAGAGCATGAACGGGGAAGGGGCAGAGAGAGAGGGAGACACAGAATCGGAAACAGGCTCCAGGCTCCGAGCCGTCAGCCCAGAGCCCGACGCGGGGCTCGAACTCACGGACCGCGAGATCGTGACCTGGCTGAAGTCGGACGCTTAACCGACTGCGCCACCCAGGCGCCCCTAAAAAAATTGTTTTAATGATGCCTGAATTCATCCCCAGCCCATCTCTAGGTCAGGTGGAACTGATGTCCCCTCTCCCCCGCCCCACACGAAGCCAATAAAAATAAGATACCTGATGCAAAATGAACAAAGAGAGACACCATGTATATCGGAATTGTAAAGGCCCTTTTATCCCTCTTTGGTTCCTTATCTTTTCCTCTCAAAATTGCAGTGGAGGAAGCAGTTTCTTAGCCCTTCCCCGACATCTCTCTGAGAAAAGCCAACAATGAATGGAGTGGTTTTCGCCAGGTTGGGGCTGATTGACCTAATGCTGGAGTCACGGTGTCCAGAGGGATTGTTGGGCAGGAAAAGCAGTATTGCCCAGGCTCTGGAACCTGTGCCCAAACTGTGGTATCAGAGGGACTCCGTGTCTTGCTCTGCGGTGATTTTCTGCTTGTGTGGGCCAGAGTCCTGGGACTCTCTTGCTCGCTACTATTTCCCCGCTACCTAAGAAAGGATCTGGCACATGAAAAAAGAAAAAATGCAGTGGAAAGTTCCTTAGGATTGGAACTCATGTTCTCTCCTTTCAGGAAGGTTTCAGGAAGAAGCTGGAGCCTATTATCTGTGTATTATCTGAGGTTCAGTATTAAGTTTTTGGGGAAGCTGAAGAAAGATTGTAGGGAAGCTCGGCCTGTGGTAACTCCACAGAGTTTCAGCAGCCTACTCAGAAGAAATGTACAGTTTTATAAACCCCGTTAAGTGTATTTATGGTGGTAGTTACACTAAGAAGCACTCCCTTTTATGTCTTTCACAAAATAAACAGAAGGTCACTCCGAGCCTTACCCAGGAGAACCCCCTGTGACCCAAATCCCTCCGTTGTTCATTCTACACAGTCCTCCTCTGGGTAGGAACCGGAATACAAAAAGATTCTGGATATGCCTGACTGTACCTTTGGATGTTTCCACAGAGCCACGGATGGGGCTGGAAGGAAAATGCCATCGAAATTATTCCAGCACTGTGATCTCACTCTTCAAATTCTGATTGATTTTCACAGTGTCGGGAGGGCCATACTAATCAGGAAAGATGAGTTCCTTCGAAAACAGACACTTTCCCCATCTCTTTGGACATCAATTTTCTCTTCTCCGGGTAACGGAAAGCCCTGCCGGAGATTAAAATGTGTGTTACTGATGTTGGCTGAGCAGAACAGGTCTCAGAGAGACACCGGATCATCTTGAGAGGGAGAATCAGCACGAGATGCGAAATGAATTCAAATCTGGAAGAGACTTGAGTGGGTTTCACCGAAGTAACCGAGCGCCAACTAGATCGTTTGGAACGACTTTCGCATGGCAGACGACTTCAAACCCGGACCAAAGCACATCAGCTGGGACACGTCGGAACCCTCATGTACGATAGTGAGGAATTAACAGTTTAGACTGTGGGGGCTGACTTTCTTTGGGGGACATGGGCCAATTCTCAAAGAGGCAATTTAGAGGACAAAAGAGCGATTACAAAGGACGCTGAGATGGTTTCTGGGGCACAGGAAGTGTTCCGTGTCTTGACCTGGGTCATGATCCATGGGTGTTTGAAATATAGCAATTCATTAATCTGGCTTTTACACTTTATACATTTTTTTCCTCTATGTGTGCTGCATCTCAAATAATTTTTTAAAGTGCCTTTGGTGTTTTAGGAGGCAAAAAGCCCTTTGAAGCAATTGAGCGGCATGTGAGGGAATGAGGACGCACTTGCCCTTTGTGCTACAGCTGAGAAAATAAGTTGCCAAGTGGACTTCCAACCAATCTTCCTCCTCCAGGTTTCTGTCTCATGAATATTGATTCCTTTCAAAGTGGATTTTTTTTTCTTTCCTGAGAAAGAAAATACTATTGTCCATCATATGGCCAAGGACTTAAAAGCAGAGGTGATAGGACCTTCACGGGGGGAGGGGTTGGAAGAAGGAAGCCAGGCTTGATTTTGCATCTGCAAAGGCATAATGCCTGAACCCATGGCCAGCCTGTCTCTAGGTTCGATAGAGCCAGACCAGGAAACCATGTCTGCTGGTGGGCCCCGTGCTCCCTTCCAGTTCCAGAAGACAGGATCCAGCCAGCACCCACCCAGCTACAGCCGGCCTTGGCCCAGTTGCCGATCCGTTGGGCTGGCCATCTGGGCCACCTTCTGAGAGGGAGCCTCGGCCATTCTGCATCTCAGCACTGCCTTTGACCAATTCTCCTGGCTGTTATGGACAGGAGAGCTGAAAGAAAACTGCCGTCTCCGATTGTGGGGGGCGAGCTTGTGGGGAAACGTCCCATCTCTATGGCGGGGATGCACCAGAGGCTCTCCGGGTGCTGGTCTTGTTTATGGCTTTATGGCTTTTCGCCCTTCTGGCTTCTTCGCACCACTTTTCCTTCCTTGTCATCACTTTTCTTTGCCTTCTCAACTTTTCTCCTTCACGTAAACTTCAAGCTGGAGATCCTCAGGGTTGGTGTTCACCCATGAACGTATATTTGGTATTTCTCCACCTCCGTTTCTGTTTCTCTAAATTTAAGGGACAACTTGCAAGTGTCTGCAGCAGCCCGACTTAGTCCGTGAGAAATGGCCGGTGACCCATCCTCATGTGGTTGAACCTTTCCAAATAAAGTTTATTGAACTCTAATCATCAAAGATGGATTATTCACGATGAAGTCTTTATTCATTTAAATTTTACCCTTGAGAAACAGCAATAATGTGGGGGGGATTAAAGCACCTGCCTAATATTTACCATTGAAAGTAATTCTAAAGTGACTCTATTTCTCTGCCTCGGTGGGTCTTGTATCCTGAAAAGGACTGCATGGGGCTCTGCTGATTAATAACAGTATCAGTCAATCTGAGTTTAATCAGCATTGGTGGGCAGTTATGGAAGATGAAGATTCATTTCAAGCGGATTCCATCTAATACCTGCTACAGCACAATGCTAGGCCTGCCCCCAAAATAAACAGAGCAAACTTCTTTCCTTGCAAAGGGAAGAGCACACACACAATTAATACTAAAATGAAAGGAAGTGATGAGTATTTGCTATATTAGCTCCATGAAGATAATGTTAACAGAGCCTGAAGAAGGGGAACATTCAGCCTTACTCTGTGTATATGTTGCAGCGTCCATGTTGGTTGTCAATATTTATTAAAAGATTGGTTATTGTTGGTTGAATGAACTTTAAATACAAGCTAAACATGCCATAATAAAAAGAGCACTGAATTAAGAGTCAAAGGACATTGGCTGCCTCGGCATAATTATAACATATAATTAAATGAACATGGAAGGCAAGTATGTATTTTGACTTATTAATGTTGGAAGAAATAGAAGCTTCTATTGTCACGTGATAAGAAAATTGTCTCGTAAGTTTCATCATCCGTCAAAACCACTTTCAATGGTGTGCCTGCGTGTCTCAGTCAGTTAAGCATCTGACTCGACCTCAGCTCTTGGGTTCATGAGTTCAAGCCCTGTGTTGGGCTCTGTGCTGGGCATGAAGCCTGCTTAAAAGGAAGCAAGCAAACAAACAAACCCAAAAAGCAACTCTCAAATTTAAAAAAGGGGGGGATGAGAAAAGAAGAAATCAAAGTCCCTAAAGTTGAAGAGAATTGAAAATAAGTGACTTACTCTTTGTTGAAAATTGAAAACCAAAAGGTCCTCGGCTGATTATTGATACTGAACTTATAGGAGAGAATTAATTCTAAACTGTGATTTGGGGTAAATTCAGAACAGATCACTTGGTATTTATCTACAGGCTGAAAACATTGTTTCAGTTTGAAATACTAAAAAAAAACTCAAAACAACAGCTGCTGAGCTCTGTTTACTTCCCTATATGATTTGCAGACTAATAGATTCTTTGAACCTCCGTTTCCTCTTGTGAAAGCAAGAATAACAGTAATAATAATAATACTGTGTCATGACTCAGAATTGCTAATGTTAAAATTAAATGTAAAGATGTTTTCTTGTAACAGTCTAGTGAATTATAATAAACATTATAAACACAGTTGCAATTTCAGATTTTATTAAAAACTGAGGATCCCCTATCAATGTTGTCTTATCATTTGCTTCTCGTTACTAAAATCCAGATTCAGAATTTAAAAATTGCTACTTGAGATTCTAATGCATAAAATCTGGCTTATCATTTTTTCATGTGGGAAATAGGAGCTATTTACCTCTAATTTCCCTATAATGCTTCTGTGATTCTTCTTTAAACCGGACTTTTCTCTTTGAGGGGGCTACATCTTTGGTTTCCACTGAAATGTTCAGACACCAAGTTACAGTGTTTGTTTTCTGTCTTCTCTCTTAAGTTCATGCAACGAAGTTTCTTCATCCATCCATTACCATAATGATTAATTTGTTCTTGCTTCCTGTTTCCTGGCACTTTACAAGCAGGCTTCCCTCTCCCTGCCATCTTACTCCGGGTATGGTGGGTGGCTTGCTTTGGCCAATGCAACAAGAGGGGGATAATTGAGGAGACCTTGTTTTTTGTAGTTTTCCTTCTTGGCTGCCATTGGAACTCTGCAACCATCATGTGAACAAGCCTAGACGAGCCTGCTGAAGGATTAGAGACCCCATGGAAGAAGGTACCAAACATCCCGATCTTCTCAGCTGAGGCCATACTGTATCGCTGGACCCACTCACTGATAATGCATGCATAAGCAAGCCCAGCAAAGATGGGATGTGCCCAGTCAAGGCATACAAGAACCACTCAGCTGAGCCCAGCCCTAACTGCCAAACTATAGAATCACGAACTAAATAAGCAGATGGAATTTTAAGTCTCCGTGTTCTGGATGCTTGGTTGTCTAGCAAGAAATAATTGGGGTAGAGACTAATGGGTGGCAGGGGAGGCTGTTTTGAGTTACATCTCTGGGTCGGAGTGCGTCTTCAGGATGAAAGAGACAAGGAAGCAATTAGTGTGAATAATTCCCAAACTGCATACCCAGTGCTTAGAATATTATGAGTTTTTCTTTTCTGTGTTTTCACATTGGGCCTTAAGGTACCTGACCAAATGGTGCTCTGCTCAGTTGGTCTGTGGTTGAAAAAGGAAATGAGCACTCGATGCAGTAAAAGACACGAGCAGAGGACACTTTGAAGTCTGTGCTTGGAGTACAACTGCTTTTTTCTGTGTATATTCCTTTAGTTTGATCACCATGCAGATAAAAGCTACTGTCACACATTCAAAGTTAACATGTTAATCTCTGAGATAAACAACTACCTGGGAGCCAACTTTCAAAGAAAACTGGTAGTTTGATTGAACTGCCTACTTCCCCGTGTTTTTTCCAGCTCTTCATCAGTGAATCTAAAGACTAGGTTTAAGAACAAGAAAGAATGAGACAAAAAAGTCGTTAAATTTAAAGAAATGGTCAGCGAACATTTACACATATAAAAGAGCATTCCTTATACACCGCACATGGATTGATTGTATTTATTCCTGAAGGGGTCGTTTTGTTTTGCAAAAGTTTACAATGTTTGGGATGTCAAGCTTGCTGGAAGGAGAGGGCAGCAGGTCAATGTTTTTTGTAATTGTGGTTTTTTTTTTATTTTATTGACTGAGTCCTTCTGTTTCTTGTCTGATCACTTCTCTTTTGCAAGTCTGCAAACCCCTCCAAAGGACGACAGCAACGAAATGGCTCTATCTATAGGAGAGTCTTTCCTGTTGTTCTTTATATCTTTGTTACCTTTAGGTCCCCTGTAAAGCTTCCCTAATTCTGCAAACATATTATTATTGATGAGAAAAATCTCCTTCAGACTAGATTCTGATATACATTTTTGTCACTTCTTTATGTCAACACTAAGCCTACTAAAATAAAAATAATCTTAGAAGATGGATTCTAAACTGAACACATAAACACAATTAAGATGGTAAAATATTTGTTATACGTATTTTACCATAACGAAAACTTAAGACAATAAAGAAATAAAAGCAGAATCAATTCTACTTCATATGTATGAGTGTCTTGCCATATGAACTTTACCGATTTCTTAAAGGAATATTAAAAATTATTTTTATGCACGTAAACTCATTTCCATTTATACAATTAAACAAAACCTCAGATATTATAGTGTATCGTATATTATTGCCATCTATTAGCTGTAGGTATGCCTGTGTGAATGCCTGTACATGATGCCATAGACACACATGCTGCTATATAAAATAACACAATTCATGACATGATTTAATTATATGCTTGGAAAGAGCAGGCTTGTGGCGCCTGGGTGGCTCAGTTGGTTAAGCGCCAACTTTGGCTCAGGTCACGATCTCACCGTCCGTGAGTTCGAGCCCCGCGTCCGGCTCTGTGCTGACAGCTCAGAGACTGGAGCCTGCTTCAGATTCTGTGTCTCCCTCTCTCTCTGCCCCTCCCTTCCTTGTGCGCGCTCTCTCTCTCTCTCTCTCTCTCTCTCAAAAATAAATAAATAAATAATTTTTAATGAAAAAAGTGCATCTTTTATAAACGATTTTAAACTAGATCAGGTGACTGTATTCCGTTTACATTGCCGATAACAGTTTGGCAAATGCCGAATGTATCCTCCCCCAACACACACACACAAAGCTGCTGCTTGATGGCATTTTTTTGACGGAATTTCGTGGATGAGTCGGAGAGCATTTCTGTTGATATCTAAAATTCCCAATCTCTTTTGCAAAACGTATGTCTTATTAACACGGGCATTTGGAATCATGTAGTTGGCATCAAAGTCACAAAAGCCCCAAGCAACACATCATCTACCCACCAGCAGCTTCCTGCAATTTGGGGTGAAAAAGTGCCGAGTGAGTAAACGAGAGAAGGCAGGGGACATTCAGTTGCCAGCTTAAACGGCAAGAAAGATGATGTCTCTGTTTTGCTTTGCATGTAATCTCGATGTTACCAGATGGAATTTTGATTGTAGGTACCAGATTTTGTGATTGTTTATCTGATATCTGGAAACAAGCCTCAACTACCTCTTTCTAGAAGGCTCACCCTCTATGTACACACCTACTATAAGACCACGCTGTCCTGGGCCCATTGCTACACACTGATGATTTTTGTTAAGATAGAGCACTAATAAGCAGTGATGGTTGTGACCAGTGGTGTCCCGAATGATTTTAACATGCAGCTCTACAGCAAGTCAACCCCCGCCCCATACACAAAATACTCCCATACCCCCAATTCATGTTTATTATAAATCGCCAACCTTAGTTAGTGCATTGATATCACATTCATATTTATAAAATAAACACAAAATAGAAATGTCAAAACATTAGATGCAAACAAATACCCATAGAAATGTAGTATTTTCTCACCGCATCCCACCAGAGGATCTCACAAAACCCTGGGGAACAGGCTCTGCTCCTGGCACCTGCCATTTATTAGAAAGAACGTAGGTCATTTGACTCACCAACTTCATGGTAAGTTTGGGGGATGATGAGGCCTCATCTTGTCATGATGTTCTCTGCACCTCTCGAAATACGTAGCACCGATGGACGTACCTCGTAGGCATTCAGTTTTGTTGAGAATAGATTCCAAGTGTACACCAACTTTGCACTGATGGATGAGAGAAGGGATTGCAGAGGAAAGGCCTTAATATCTTAAGAGTTCTATTGGGCTTGTCACTTAACCAGAAGACATATACAGTTAGATATCTGGTGACGGGTGAGTGAATGGTTTTATTTTTAGAACTCTGCAGGTATGCGTTGTCTTTCTAGGGCTACAATTTGCTTTATCCAAAAGAGTTCCCACCACAGTTCCTTTTTAATTTGCTTTAACTTCAAACTCCAGGGAATTGTATTTCGGAGGACATCATTTGTCTCTCGTATTCGTTTTACTCTCTAGCTCTCTCAAAAAGCAGGGAAGGGGTGATACAGTAAAGACACTCGAGCTGACAATAATTCATAAGGTCTTTTCTCACCAGGAAATAATTTTGTCGCTTCTAGATTATTTTTAGTCATATAAATAATTTCTCTTTTTATTAAGGCAGACATCTATTTTAGTCATCTGTGACAAACTAGATGTCTGCTTCCTCAGTCTGTAAAAACAGACTTCTTTGTTCAGTCCTAGAGGCAGCAGAGCCACATAGATGTCTTTAAAAGAACAAAGCTTAAAAAATGAAAAGTCCAAACCTAGCATGCCTTGATTATGGCGTAAGTGATTCATTCGCACCTCGGTTCCTAATTTTGAGCACCAACCGCGTGTCAAACCCTGTGCTCCTTTCCAATTAACCATTAACCTTCGAGCATAAGGATACAAACAATCTAGGTGTAGTAGAAACAGTTCGCCCAAATACAGAAAAAGAAAATGCATCCAGTGAGTTAAACCTCCACCATCACCTTCTGCTTCTATGAGCCAGACACCTTTCCTTTTTATCTTTAACCACAGACAAAGCCTTAAAGGCACATGCACTACTCAGCTTATGTCTCTTTGGCCAAGAACACACTGGAAGACTGGAGAAACAGAGGAGTCGAACAGTAAACTTGCAAGCTCGTAAAGTGAAACCTTCGTTCTCTGCGTCCTATACAACCTAGGCCTTTCAGGCATACAACAGAGCTCGTGGGAGGACTTCCTCTCCAGCATCAGCTGGAAAAAGACGAGCCCTCCTGCACTAGCTTCTATCCTTCCTTCATTTGACTCCGGCATATCTTAGCAATTCTTCCTTAGCTCCAGAAGGATCATTTTTTCCCAAAAACTTTTCAGAAAACTGGGCACGCAGTCCATTTGAACTCTACTTCATTCATGGAACACTACTGGGGGCATAGCGAGTGTCCCTCCATGAACTGTACTAGGACATAAGTGCATGCTACCCTCAACAGGTACATCTCATATGGAGGACACTTGTATCAGAGTTCGGGAAGAGAATGATGCCTGTTATTATTTATTTTAAAATATAAACATTCGTATTTTTTCTACTTTTTTTTAAAATCAGAAAACGTTCAAAACAAAAGTAGAAAGTCCAAAAGAATTGACAAAGCAAAACAAAACAGAACAAAAACGTCCTGGAAATAATAAGCAATTATAACAAGGCCGCAGGAGGCCAAGTGTATTAATTTGCTAGGACCGCCACCACAAAACACCAGAGACTTGGTGGTTAAACAACAGAAATGTATTCTCTACAGTTCTGGAGCCTGGAAACCCAAGATCAAGGCATTGGCAGGACTGGTTTCTTCCAAGGCCTCATTCCTTGACTTGTAGATGGCCACCTTCTCACTGCCTCCTCACATGGTATTTCCTCTGTGCACACACATCCTTTGTATATCTCAGTGTATCCAAATCTCCTCTTCATCTAAGGGCCTTTAAAGAGATAATTTGGTTAGAATAATGTCTCTGGAGTTGGCCCTAATCCTGTCTGATTAGTGTCACTTACTGTAAGAGGACATACTTAGAGGCACAAGAGATATAGATGCACAGATAAGAGACCATGTGGAGAGGGGACAAGACACTGGCCACTTGTAAGTCAAGGAGGGAGATCTGAGAGGAAGCTAACCCTGCTGGCACCTTGATCTTAGACCTCAGCATCCAGAACTATGAGATAATAAACTCTGCTGTCTAAGCCACCCGATTGGTAGTATTTTGTTATGGTGGCCCTAGTAAAGTAATACAATAGCTAAGAGACAATTGAAGGAGGAAAAGAAACTTAGGGAACTGACACTCCCCAACATACTCTAAAGCTACCACAATAAAGATAGGTATTTTGGTAGAAGAATTGACAAATAGACCGATGGAATATAATGGAGAGCCTGAAAATAGACACACAATATGGTAAATGGATCTTTGATGAAAGAGAAAAGGCAGTTAAATGGAGAAAAGAATAGTCTCTTCAACAAATGGTTGAACCATTCCAGTGGTTGTTCACACACACACACACACACACACATTCACAGACCTCACGCTCTTCACACGCTCTTCACAAACACTAATCCAAAGTGGATCGTAGATTTAAATATAATGTGCAAAGCTATGAAACTCCTAGAAAATAACATATCAAAGTATCTAGATGACCTTGGGTTGGATAATGACCTTTTAGCTACAACATCAAAGGCTTGAGCCTTGAATGAAGCATTGGTAAATTGAACTTCATTAAAATTAGAACACGCTCTGTGAAAGATCCTGTCAAAAGAAGGAGGAGACAAGCCACAGACTAGGAGATAATATTTGCAAAAGATATCCTGAGATGGGACCATTATCCAAAATACTCAAGGACTCGTAATAAGAAAACATGAGAAAATAAGAAAAAATGAACTACCTGATTTAAAAATGAGCAGGGTAGTTCTATTTTTGGTTTTTTGAGGAACCTCCACACTGTTTTCCAGAGTGGCTGCACCAGCTTGCATTCCCACCAACAGTGCA
The DNA here is from genome assembly GCF_022079265.1 of Lynx rufus. NCBI lineage: Eukaryota > Metazoa > Chordata > Mammalia > Carnivora > Felidae > Lynx > Lynx rufus. Next base: position 3,263,000 of record NW_025814867.1, on the reverse strand, counting down.
AGAGGGTTCCTATTTCTCCACATCCACACCAGCATCCGTTGTTTCCTGAGTTGTTCATTTTGGCCATTCTGACAGGTGTAAGGTGGTATCTCATTGTGGTTTTGATTTGTATTTCCCTGATGATGAGTGATGTGGAGCATCTTTTCATGTGTCGGTTGGCCATCTGGATGTCTTCCTTGGAGAAGTGTCTATTCATGTCTTTTGCCCTTTTCTTCACTGGATTATTTGTTTTTTGGGTGTTGAGTTTGATAAGTTCTTTATAGATTTTGGATACTAACCCTTTATCTGATACGTCATTAGCAAATATCTTCTCCCGTTCTGTCGGTTGCCTTTTAGTTTTGCTGATTGTTTCCTTCGCTGTGCAGAAGTTTTTATTTTGATGAGATCCCAGTAGTTCATTTTTGCTTTTGTTTCCCTCACCTCCAGAGATGTGTTGAGTACGAAGTTGCTGCAGGCAAGATAAAAGAGGTTTTTGCCTGCTTTCTCCTTGAGGATTTTGATGGCTTCCTGTCTCACGTTTAGGTCTTCATCCATTTTGAGTTTATTTTTGTGTATGGTGTAAGAAAGTGGTCCAGGTTCATTTTTCCACATGTTGTTGTCTTGTTTTCCCAGCCCCACTTGCTGAAGAGACTACTAGGCATTTATCCATGGGATACAGGTGTGCTATTTTGAAGGGACACATGCAACCCATGTTTATAGCAGCACGATCAACAGTAGCCAAAGTATGGAAAGAGCCCAAATGTCCGTCAATGGATGAATGGATAAAGAAAATGTGGTATATATATATACAGTGGAGTATTACTCGGCAATCAAAAAGAATGAAATCTTGCCATTTGCAACTACGTGGATGGAACTGGAGGGTATTATGCTAAGTGAAATTAGTCAGTCAGAGAAAGACAAAAATCATATGACTTCACTCATATGAGTATTTTAAGAGACAAAACAGATGAACATAAGGGAAGGGAAACAAAAATAATATAAAAACAGGGAGGGGGACAAAACAGAAGAGACTCATAAATATGGAGAACAAACTGAGGGTTACTAGAGGGGTTGTGGGAGGGGAGATGAGCAAAATGGGTCAGGGGCACTGAGGAATCTACTCCTGAAATCATTGTTTCACGATATGCTAACTAATTTGGATGTAAATTTTGAAAAATGAAATTTAAAAAAAATTTTTAAAAATAAAAATGAGCAGATTTGAACAGAAAGAGACCAATTTCAAAAGAGTACCTACTGCATGATTCCGAGTATATGACATCCTGGAAAAGGTCAAACTAGGGAGATAATAAAAAAAGTCTGTGATTGCCAGGTTTCGGGGGAGTAAAGGCTGAATAGCAGAGTACGAGATTTTTATGGTGGTGAAACCATTCTGTTAGACACTGTAACTGTGGATACATGTCATTATACATTTGCAGAAAACCCATAGAACACCCAACACCAAGAGTGAATCCTAATGTAAACAATGGACTTTGGTTGATAATGATGTGTCAGTGCTGGTTTATCAATTGTAACAAATGTATCACTCTGACGTGGGATGATGATGGCAGGGGAGGCTGTGTGTGTTTGGGGTGAGCGGGTATGTGGGTCATCTCTATACTTTCTTTTGATTTTCCAATGAACCTAAAACAGCTGTAGAAACTAAGTCTGCATATTTTTTAAATGCTAGTTTCTTATTCTTCCAATCCCCAGTAACTTGAGAAATATAAACAGTAACGGAAATTTGTTTAGAATTCTTCTTCCAGTGAAATGTGCAAGTGACAAAAGACACACACACACAGTAGTATATTTGTATAAAAGGGATCGGTCACTGCAGCTGATCTGTGTGTCACTTTTATCACTTACGAATATATTTTGAAAACCTATTAATAATAGTAGATACCAGTGTAGTGTAGCACACTTATTATTTTGTTTGGATAGATCTTGTTTTATTTGACCAATATTCCATAGGCTATATTTATGTTGATTTTCTTAACTAAAAATATATTTAAAAATATATTCCACACCATGGTACAGTTTTGCAATGCCCCCAGGGCTAACTTCTGGTAATGGAATTGTTGGGTGAAAGGGTGTGTATATTTAAAACCATTAGGAGCGCCTGGGTGCCTCAATCCGCTAAGCGGCCCGCATCGGCTCAGGTCATGATCTCACAGTTCATGGGTTTGAGCCCCCCATCGGGCTCTGTGCTGACAGCTCGGAGCCTGGAGCCTGCTTCGGATTCTGTGTCTCCCTCGCTCTCTGCCTCTCACCCGCTCTCTCTCTCTGTCTCTCTCTCTCTCTCTCTCTCTCTCTCCTTCAAGAATAAATAAACATAAAAAATAATAAAATAAAACTGATAGATGTGGCCAAATTACACTCCAAAGTGTGACTTCAAAATTTGGACTTCAAGCATATGCGAGTGCCCATATTTCAAGACCCTTGTTGCAATTATTATTATCAATATATTTGCTTTTCCATTTTGATAAGTATAAATGCTTTCTGATTTTATTTTTATTCATTTAATACATGTGAGGCTGAGCACCTTTATATTTACATAAAGCCTCCAGTTTGTCTTATTTTCTGTAAAATAATTACTCAATTTATGACTGAAATATTTGATTTTAGTCATTTTTAGAAGACTATTGTACATATTATAAACATTTTGTGCAGTTTACTTTGATTTTTCATTTTATCATGTTTTTCCATAGATTAGTTTTTAATTTTTAAGTAGTTTTACCAATATTTTCTTTATAAATTCAGTTATTTTTCTTTTGCAATCCTTGTTACAGTATCTCTAAGGTTTTAGTTTTTACATTTATACAATTAATAGATCTCAAATTTATGTTGAGACTCAAGTAACTCTCCAGGATCCACGCCCCCCCTCCCCACGACGAAAAGTCAATTCCATTTTCGCAAAGTCAGTTTAACTAATCCATGTTTCCCCACTGACTAAAATAACATCTTTATCCCATGTGACATATTCATATCTCTCTGGACAAATACTGTCTACATTTTGGATATTGTTCTACCAAACCTATCTTTTTTTTCCCCTCATTTTGAAGAATCATCACAGCAATTTTGTACACGTGTTCCTCAAAAAAAAAATATCATTCTATAAAGTTTTCCCCAAAACATCTCATTGGGATTCTAATTTGGATGGTACAGGCTTCGTAGACTAATATTATAACGTCTTTATAACATTGAGACTTTCCATCTAAGAATCAATTCTGACTATTTTTCTAAATCTTCTTTTATAATCCTCGGAAGAGTTTTAAAGTTTCCTTCACATAAACCCTGAATATTTCTTATTCCCTTAAAAAAAAATCTTTTTCTTGGTATTGTAAATGGAATATATCTTTCATTAAATTTTCTGTTTGTAGTTGGTATATAAGAAAAGTAATGATTTTAATATGAATTTTGCAACCAGGGAATTTTCTGGATTTCCTTTTTTATTTCAGTAGTGTCTCAGACAATTCCCATGAGTTCTAAGAGTATGCAATCATACCATCTGCAAATAAAAGTAATTTAATGCCCTCCATTCCCACTTTTACAGCTGTTTCTCTCCCACAGAAACTGCATTAGCCAACACTTTCAGAGCCACAGTAGTAATGACAATTGACATCCTCTTGACTTCACCATATGGGCCCGATTTTTCGAGATGTGCCCCCACCCACCTACTTTCCCTTTGCACTGCTTCTGGGGCGGAAATATTGGGGACATCGTCCGGTACTTCTGCACTTCTTCTCTGTTTACACTTGTAAAAGACTGTGTGTGAAGCTGTGTCTGTCATTCCATGTGTTGATTGTGGCTGATGCAACAGTAAGGTATCTATTTTTGTTCCTATTTTCCAACCTACATACAGTGAGGCTCTGACTCAACTTCACTCTCTCATCTTATAGCAGAAATGCTATCCCGTTATTGACTGCGTGCCTATCAGGTGCCAGATGCTTCACTGGGGGATTTACATTCCCTGGCACATTTAGTTCTCACGACAAACCTTAGAGAGCGTCATTAGTAGCCCTCGTCTACTGATAAAGCCTTGAGGACAACTTGTCTTAAGTTCTACAGCTCATTAGTAGCAGAGACAGGACCTGAAGCCACATCTCTCTGTCTCCAAGGTCCTCGTTCTCACTGCTGCATTTCCTTGTGGCTCACGAAGGCTGAAGCCAAGGATGTACAAAGCTCTGGATGAATATGGAAGAAAGAGAGATCAACTCTGCCTGAGGAGGGTCCAAAAGCGATGCTTCTGCTCCTAAGAATCAGCACTCAAAGGGATGAACGCAAAATTGATTTGCCTCCATGATCCAGGAAACACCCTCCCCACCCCACAGGAAAAGTAAGCACATCACAGCCTCACGGTAGCCCTTGATTGATTTCCCTCTGGGGCCCAAGCCGTTCCTCATGTTATAGCTTGGTCAATTATTTTCAAGTCCAAGCTTACTTGCCTTAAGAGTGTGCACATGCTCAACAAGGTGCTTTCTGGAGGGGGAAAAAAAACGAAAAAACAAAAAAACCTTGTTTTTACCTGAGGAAACTTAATTCAAGTTTTGAACTCATTTCTTCTTTCAAGCAGTTTCTATTGTAAACCCAATTCTATGGTGGGATTTATTGAAGCACAGAAGAGAAAAGACATTTGCTCAGAAGTAACTCAGGGATACAATGTGGATTAGAACTTGGAAAAAATAATAAATCATAAAGCTACTGGCTCGTGAAGATACTGAGCCATCCTCGAAAGTAGACTGAGATCGGAACATGTGAGCTGTTGTTAAATGCACACGGATATGTCAAGAATTATATCTGAATTACTTCCTGTCTCAGCAGTTTTATTTAGCGTCTGATTTTTCTCTTAACTCTCTTTAACCCTATTAAAGGAAACACTAGCATCTTCTTTCACTCTTTTACAGATGAATAAATAAAGAATAATTGGATTTCTGGGAGCCATTCGGGATAACTGAGGGTCTATAATTAGAATGGGTAATTCCTGATCAAAGTGTCCTTTAATTCCTTGGTTGAGGGTGGCATTTTATCATGCCTTATTATGAGGATCCTAGGAATCTGAAATTCATCATGGACATTTTCCTCTTTTCTCTATCATCCAGCATCCGGATCTTCTGCTCATCTAAGACTAGCTACTTTCACAAAGGGTCAAGTCAAAAGCCCTACATCAAAGGTAAGCAGCTGGGGAACCTCACCTACAACACCCACAAAAGGTGACATAATCAACTGTTTATTTATTGGCAAGGAGATTCAGTGGTTATTTATGAATCACTTCATCAGTCCTGGTCTAGCCGCAGCCTGTTCCCTGAAAGGGAAATCTGACACATGTCCTTCTCTCATAGAACATGTAATCTGATGTGGAGACAAATGTTGTACAGATAATACAGTTAGAGAACTATCAACATAGAATAATAGGAGTATAAACATGTTATAAAGAGCATAATTTGGGGCTAAGCTAGGAGAAGATATCAAGGTGTCTACCATTGTAGTTTCAAAGCATATCTTCAATGTTGGGGCCTGCCTCTATGACATCATGTATTTTTATTTATTTTATTTTTGTCCAGAAAGGGTCAAACTCTGAATGACCAGTGTATTTATCTCTTACATTTCGATCACAAGTTTGAGTTTTCAGAAAAATGGGGAAACAAGATTACACATATGCATCTCCTCTATTCCAAAGGAGAGTGTTACATGTCGAATCATTTAAAGACTCTCATTGTGGGACAGTTATGGAAATAGCAAAAGATACCCAAAGACACAGTTTAGGCTATGGATTTCATTGACCAGAAAAGGATATGGAAACATACCAATGTGGAGACCTTGCTGTACATTCTCAGTTGAAAGCAAAGGTGTCCGGGAATCTCAAAGTCCTCTCTCAGATGCCCAGCTGCCATCAATGATTCCATCCTTGGAGAAAGAAGTTCTGACTCCTGTAGAACCACCACTTTCCCATTCAGGTGCATCCAGAAGATGCATAATCTTCTGGGAACTCTGGCTAAGCATCTTTGGACTCACTAGGTTCTAGTGAATGTGGAAACTATCCTCAGAAAACTTACTTCTGGGTGAGTCAAAGGTCAGTTTCCTGACAGACCTTGACTTTTCCATCTGTTTTCCGGACCAAGCCCCAAGCCTACCAATGGCCCGAATTCCTACAGGAACAAAACTAATTTCTTGTTTTTTTCTTTCAATTTTTATTCACCCCCGCACCCCATTCCTTTGTGTATTTTTTATCATCTTTTCTAAATGCAATCTTTTCAAGAGCATCAAGTCCTATTACAAAAATATCTGGTAAGAATAAGAATATACATAGGAATTAGATCAAGATATTAGTCTGAGAACTCATGTCTGTATCTTTTACTTCCCTAGAGAAGATGTAAAGAAACTGTATTAGAGCAAGTCACGCTATAACATTAGCAATAAACAGTAGTTTCCTTGGTGAATCAAACTTGTTGAAGGATCTATGGAAGTAAAATACAGAAAGAGTCATCTTGACAGAGGAGACCACAGACCAAATAACACAAAGGGAAGGACAGGCGTACAAAGCAAAAACATTTCTAAGGCTTCTTCATGTCAGAAGTAAAAGATAAAATAAGGAGAAAGGGGCGCTGAGACCACCTTCCAAGGTGACTTTAGGTCAAACCAAATTCATACAGGTTGATCTTTCCCGCTTTGGTGACGGAAACTGTTGGGCAGTGATGTGGGTGCTTGTGTTGGAGAGGCAGAGGAGTACCCAGATGGGTGGTCCCATCCAGAAATCACAGAGAACATGGTGCCTCCAAAGACCAGCCACTGGGGAATCACACAAATAAACCTCACCCACACCTTCCCTGTGATCACTGCAAAACAGGCTGGAGTATATAAATGTGTGTGGAGTCCCAGAAAGAAAGATTTTAAAAAATCAAAAAGCCCCAGGCATTTGAAGAAAATCAATAGAATGGCATAAGGGAATATAAAATGTAAATAAATAATATTTATTTAAAAGTGATTATTTATTTAAGAAGCTAATACACAAGAAATTAGATTTGCTATAGAAAATATTGACAGGAAAGGCCTTATTAAGCCAAACACAAAACTTGAAGCCATAGGGGGAAATATTAAGTTTAATTACATAAAAGTAATAAAATTCTTTCCCATACAAACACCAGTAAAACATTTAAATAAAATTGACGGGTGGAGGGGCGCCTGGGTGGCGCAGTCGGTTAAGCGTCCGACTTCAGCCAGGTCACGATCTCGCGGTCCGTGAGTTCGAGCCCCGCGTCGGGCTCTGTGCTGACTGCTCAGAGCCTGGAGCCTGTTTCCGATTCTGTGTCTCCCTCTCTCTCTGCCCCTCCCCCGTTCATGCTCTGTCTCTCTCTGTCCCAAAACTAAATAAACGTTGAAAAAAAAAATTAAAAAAAAAATTGACGGGTGGAAAAAACATAATTGCAACACATGTGACAAAGAATTCAAAGGAAGACCATCAAGAAATTCTATAAATGAATAAGAAATAAAAAAAACCTAAACCACTGGTGAAGTGCCTAATAAACTTAAGAAAAAAGACACAACCTCACGAATTATCAGGGAAATAAAAATGAAAACGATGATATAATATGTTTCACCCCTTAGACTGGCAATAAGGATAAGCAGAAATTCGGTTTGTTTGTTTAGCTCCTGATATTCAAGGACATCTCTGTCAAAACACTATGCAAACACAACCTAAAGTCAGTGACCTCGAGTGACAAGGAATACAGTCTCTGCAAAAAATAGTTTCCGAAAGTCACTTGAATCATTGACTATAGCCTTCCTTCAACAATCCATTCTTCAAGAAGATATAGCAATTATATATACATACATATATATATATAAATATCACCAAACACCTGAGCCCTAAAATACATGAAGAAAACATCGATACACTTAAAATAGAATTTAGAAATAAGCATTTCTAAAATAACACACTCTTAAACAACCAGTAGTTCAAAGAAGAACTTCAAGGGAAATTAGAAAATACTTTGCGATAAATGGAAATGAAACATAGCAATACTTATGATATGCAGCAAAGGCAAATTTCAGAAGGAAAGTCCTAGCTGTAAATGTCTACATTAAAAAAGATCTCAGGGGCTCCTGGGTGCTCAGTCAGTTAAATGGCTGACTCTTGATTTTGGCACGGGTCATGATCTCACGGTCTTGAGATTGAGTGCCATGTTGGGCTCTGTGCTGAACATAAAGCCTGCTTGAGATTCTCTCTTTCCCTCTCTTTCTCTGCTCCCACCTCCAAATAAATAAATATTTAAAAAACAGATCTCAGATTTTACATCTTGAGGAACCAGAAGAAGAGCAAACTAAACTCAAAGCTAGCAGATGGACAGACATAGTAAGGATTAGAATGGAGATAAGTAAAACAGAAAAGCAACAGAGATCACTTAACAAAACCAAATGTGGAGTCTTCGAAAAAACTCAGCAATCTGACAAATGCGAACACACCATAATGAGATACCCCTTCACACCTAGTGAGATGGTTACAATTAAAAAATGGAAATTAAATGTTGGTGAAGATGTGAAGAAATTGTAACCCTCTCTTTTGCTCGTGGGAATGTAAAATGTTGCAGCCACTATGGAAAACAGTTTGGCAGTTCCTTACAAAGTTAAACATTGAATTGCCATATGACCCAGGAATTATGCTTCTAAGTATACACCCACAGAATTGAAGTCAGGGATTCAAGGGGCACCTGGGTGGCTCAGTCGGTTAAGCATCTGACATCAGCTTAGGTCATGATCTCATGGTTCGTGGGTTCAGGCCCCACGTTGGGCTCTGTGCTGACAGCTCAGAACCTGGAGCCTGCTTCGGGTTCTGTGTCTCCCTCTCTCTCTCTGCCCCTCACCTGCTCGCACTCTCTCTCTCTCTCTCTCTCTCTCTCTCTCAAAAATAAATAAACATTTCAAAAAAAATCAGGAATTCAAGAAGCATGCAAATATTCGCTGCAGTGCTATTCACGATAGCCAAAAAGTGAGACAACCCAGTCCATCTACAGATGAATAAATAAACAGAATGTGGTATACACACACCATGGAATATTATTCAGTCATAACAAGAAATGAAGTTCTGATAAATGCCACAAAACAAGGGCTCTTGTGATAAGCCGGACACAGAAGAATAAATATACAATTCGCTTATATAAAACATCTAGAAGGAATGAATTCATATAGAGAGAAGTAGATTAGAGGTTATCAGATTAGAGGTTTTTTAGCATAAAAACAGTGGAAAGCATAAAAACACACTTCACTGCTTCATAGTCACAGAACTTCTATTTGGGGTAATGAAAAGTTTAGGAAACATATTAGCAATAGTCATCCAACATTATAACTTTAGTTAATTGTCATTAAACTGTACATTTAAAATGGTTAAAATGGCAAATACTATGGTTTATACATATGTGGTATATATACTAATACACAATAAAAAACCGAGAAAAAACCAATATGAGAAGGGGAGGAAATCAATACTCATACGTACAAATGTACATCGATACTTTCTGGAGGACAATTGGACAGTATCGATATTTTAAATGTTTGTGGATGGACAAAATATATTTTTTAAATTGATTTGTTGGCTCTGAAACCCAAATCACTTCCCACTGCAAAAGCACAGTCTTGCGTGGGAAGTTCAATGGCCTATCACAACCTCTTCCTCATTGTTGGTGGGACTGAGTGGCAAGGTAGGGGGATAGTAGTAAATGAAAACCACTCCCTTCTAATGACTCAAAAGTTTATACTAAAGGTAAAGTATGGCGTGTAGGAATTCTGTGTCTTTCTTACCTCATCGCACCTCAGGAATATGACATATTCTCCACGAGCGCCTGGGTGGTTCAGTCAGTTAAATGTCTGACTCTTGATTTCAGCTCAGATCATGATCTCACAGTCGTGAGATCGAGCCCTTCATTGGGCTCCAGGCTCGGCATGGAGCCTGCTTAAGACTCTCTCTCTCTCTCTCTCTCTCTCTCTCTCTCTTTCAAAAACAAAACAAAACAAAACCATATTCTCCAAAGGCATCCTGGGGCAAAGGACACAAATGGAGCCCACTAACACTTGCAATGTGACTAAAAACCATGAAGTGGGAACTTAACTTTGGTTGACTGCTTTGTTTTTTAGCATAAGAACAGTGGAAAGGTAGTCTTGTGCTTATTTGGTCTTGTATAAGCCGTTTTCTCCCATATCCTAATAAATTGGAAACTCCCAATGACAATGTACAGGGAGGAAAAAAAACAATTTGAAACACAACAGAGAACCCACGCGGAAATCTAGAGAGACGGTCAAGGTTGAAGAGGAAAGAAGCAGAGGGATTCGAGAGGTTGAATACCCTCTGGGAAAGAAACAAAGGAGGCAGCAATCTAGAAACCCGGGGAGGATGTTTGAACAACCCAAGAGTGGAAAAAAAAAAGCCTCAGGGCCCATCTACCATAGGACCAGACCAACATGTCACATTTCACTATTTGTGTCAGTTAATTTTTTTCCTGAGTATAAACCATCGCAAATATAGTGACCTAAAACAACAGCGGACTGTGTAGTTTACATCTCACTGGATTACTGGTTTGGCCAGTTAGCTGGATTGTTTCTCTGGTCTCATCTGCATTAATTATGCACCTTTGTTCAGTAGCTAGGTCCTTTGGGGTGTTGAAGGGACTCGGATGGCCCAGCTGAGCTGACTGGTTTCTGGTGTATGTGGTCTCTGATCTCCCAGTGTGCTAGCTCATGACAGTTCACGGTACAGTGGGGCAACTTCCCAAGAGGAAAAGCAGAAGAAGTCAAGTCTTCCGAGGTCTGGGCTCAGGACAGAATGACTTAGGACAGAATGACTTCCCGCAGGGTTTTATTGATCAGGAAAATTCCAAGTTCAATCAAGACTGAAAGGGCGGGGAAACAGACTTCACCTCCCGTTGAAAGAAGCTGCAAAATCACATTACGAAGGGATGTTGGTGCAGGACGGGAATACGTGTAGCCACGTTTGCAATCGGTAGAACACCTCATGTCCTCAATCAAGAGCATAAACTCAATTTCGAATCTGGATATAAGATTGCCCCAGGATCTATGATAAAAACAATGTGGTTTTTGTTCATTCCTTTCTTCTTTTTGGTGAGAATCTGAATGTTCTCTCTGCAAATTTTTTCTCTATATAACTATGGGGGGGAAATTGTGTTCTGAGATTTACAGAAGGTATGGAGGTTTCTTCTTAATTTATCCCAAACAGCTATGACTTTGGAGCTCAGGCTTCAGAAATGACGGTCCAGCTGTTGCCTTTTAGTGTCTAAGAGTCTACTGAGAGCCCCAGATGTAAAATGTGCCTGGAAAACAGACATGAAGCAGGGATTCATTCTCCTTTAGGAAGGGGATGATTTGATTTAGGACTTTAAGGACTAGCAGGCCTTTGCCAGACTATGAAAGTCGGGAAAGATAGTCCAGATAGAGAGGACACCGTGGCAAAAGATAAGGAGGTTGAGTATACCTAGCAAAATCTAGGTGATTTCTAGGCTCAGCTAGAAGAGCGGTAGGTCTTGGCTGTAGATTCTCATCTGCAGGAAAAGCATCAGTGTAGACTCCCACAACTCAGTCTGATCACCTGTGTTACTAATGGCATAGTTCGTGTCCAAGACTACACTTAAAACTATATTTAAAACTCTCAATTCTACCAGAACACCGTCACGTTTCTACGAAGCTGGTTATCTTATTGTCACATTGTTCTAATCCTGTGTTCAGTACCTTCTGCAGCAGAATGGGAACACTGTTTGCTTTAAAATTGCCTCCCAATATTAGACGCCCCCAAATTGAATTGTCAGTCTCGAGTTGAGAAAGATACTTTTTTTTTTACAGCACTTCCCTCACTGTCACTTCATGTCGGAGAAGTTTTCTCCAGAGACTTGTTTTTGGTGTAAAATTGGATCCTGGCACAGTCTTGATTCTTATTGACAAGCTTCCTTGTTTACTGTTGTTCATCCTTAAGATGTTGCCTCGTTAGAGACGGAAAGGTTAACAACTGAACCCTGTTTGCCTTGAGTAAATCGTACTCAATTTTCTGGAGCTCATTGCAAACAATCTGCTCCAAAAGAGCTAATTAGGGCTGAGAATACAGAATGAGAGGCTGGGCAGCCCCGTTTTGCGTCGTCTCACTGACAGGCTTCTTTTCCTCCTGAACACCAACAAAGTCATTCTGTGCAAGTCAATCTCCTTTTTCTCTCAGAAGGAAGATGTGTGCTGAAGATAGGGATATATACACTGTGGCATTCTAATGGCAAATTACGGCTACCATGGCAGAATGTGGGCCATAAAATATATGAAAAAACTTGTCAGTTTCCTAGAGCTGTGTTGATAGTTACTGACAGACTTGTAAAGGTGTCCGGACCGTTATCCGTCTGATTAGGGACCGCAGAACGGTGTTTCCAAGCGTGACTCAATTGCAAACATTCTGCTTTCTCTCTGTGTGCTCTGTCTCTCTCTCTCTCTCTCTCTCTCTCTCTCTCTCTCCCTCTCGCCCTCTTCATCCCTGGTGTGTGTGTGTGTGTGTGTGTGTGTGTGTGTGTGTGTTTGGGAAGGAATAGAGGTTCTTGTCAATTGATAAAAGTAGTTCTTATCCCATGTCAGTTAGATTTTGCAGCAGAACAAATCACCCCAAACTGTTGGCTTCACACAGCACTGGATTAATGCTCTTATGACTATGAAGTGACTGGAGACTTCTGCTGATCTGAGCCTGGCTCAGCTGGCCCAAGCTGGGCCCATTCATGAGTCCATGTCAACTACTGGATTTGGTGGAGACGGGGCTCAGCTTGAATGGCTCCTCTCCTGTCCATATGGTATTTCCTCCTCCTGCAGGTGAGTCTGAGCTCATTAGCATGGTGACTCAGCAGGGTTTCCAGGGGGTGAACAGAAGCACGCAGATCTTCTTGGCCCAGGCTTGGAAGGGGCAAGGCATTCCATCTACCGCATTCTATTGGCCGACGCAAGGTCCGGAGTCAGCCCAGATTTAAGCAGTAGAATAGACTTCATCCCCTGAGGAGTTACAAAGTCACGGGAAAGGGGCACAGATATTTTTTAAGAGATGAAGAATTGGCACCAATTTTGCAATCTATCACAAGTCATAAGGGAGTAATAGCTTAATTATGACCCAAATCTCAAGCTAAAACGAATGATGTGTTCTTTAGTTATTTTTATAAGAGGGTCGGTTGGGGTTCTGTTGGCCTATGAAACAGGGCAGGTTGATTTTCCATCCCCTTCTCCAACTCGTTCTTTTCTAGTTTGGTAAGCTCTTTGATAAATTCTTCAGTGTACCAAATTGTGACAGATAACTGTAGGAAGTGTGAATAAAGAGATCCTCCGTCTTACGGAACTTAATAAGCAAAATTTTTTTGTATTCCATCAGGCACAGGAACAGCTCGAGAAAGCAGGTAAGGACAGTTATGTGACGTAAGGCATGTGAATGAGCAGCCGCACAGAGAGGATTGGTTCTCTGCCTCTACAAAGCCAGTATTCGATAAAGAAGTGGTGAGGGCCAAAGGCCTTTGGTACCAGGGACTCCCAAAGAATGCATAAGAACAGCTGAAAGCCGATGTCACGGAATAACTTTGACCGACTTCTAACAAATTTAACGTGGATATTTAGAATAGCTAAAGGATTATGCGGTGGGTTTCACTTAACAAGTAAGGAAGGAGATCTTCATTCCCGGTAATTTTTGAAAACATCATCATGGCAAAATGGGGAGAAAATAGTACACCAGGTTTAGAGTCTAATGGGTGTGTTTGATCAGTTTCAATTCCATGGAAGACAGCCATATCACTCCACCTGGATAGAAGGCATGGGGCAGCTATCTGACAGTTACAAAAAGTAAACAATAAGAGCCAAATTGAAGAAGAAGACCATCTCCCAAAGTACCACTGAACCTGCAATGAGCTTACCGTCCCTGCCCCCACTCTGGTATTCCTTGGCTTGGATTCCAAGCAGCCCCAAATGCAGACCTGGTCTTCAACATGAACAGAAAGGGCTCGGAGAGAAGCCCACTGGTTCTTGCTAAAGGATCAGGAAGGGGAATTCTAATGCTCTGAGTGGATGAAATACCCATTATTCCTTTTTGAAAAATGAATATTCTCATGGCCCAGCGATAATCCTGCCATGGCCGCTGTGGTGGTAAGGTGCAGCAGCAGCGGGAGACTGCAAACACCTAAAATTTTGAGGCCCAGGAAACCACCTCGGCAATATGAGAGTCGATGGTTCCAAGAGGGTCCGGGCTTCCAACAGTGGTTTCAGCTACATTTGCTTTTTTTCCTCTCTCTGGCCTCCCACCAGGTGGTCATAGAAAAGACTGCAGTCCTGGGGCCTCCAGAATATAGCAGGATAACCATAGCCCCAGATTTCTGGCTACAACTGAAGAAATGAGCCCCAGAGACAACGTCAAGGAGGTCACGGAGAGGCAGGAGCTTAGGAAAGCAAATGGTGACGTCGTTTAAAAACTCCTGAGCTCATCACCAGGCTGCAACTTGTGTGGATCTAGTTCCGAATGGCACACCAATGCCTTTGAGAACTGACCAAGATAAAAGCCACAAGCCAGGTTCCAGACTGGCATGTGGGGACACAGTCAGAGGATAGATCCAAAGAGCTCTACAAAAGGGAAGCAATGTCGAAAACACGCTCATAGGAGGCTAGTCCAAACTTGTGGCTCGAACTCTACCAGGCACATTTCCTACTTTAGAAAAAGTCAGTGTTCTTCATAGGACTTAAATGAGACTTACAGTCTCATGATATAATATTCAAAATGTTCAGAATACAAGTCAAAATTACTTATTACAGGAAGAACCAGAAAAAAAAATCTCAACTTGCATGGAAAAAGTCCATTAGCAAATGACAAGAAGAAAATGAGGAAAATGTTGAAATTATTTAACAAAGACACCAAAGCATCTACTATAAAAAATGTCCAAATAAGTACCAGTAAATACTCTTTAAACAAAAAGAAAGATAGAAATTCTCAAAACAAAAAAAAAATAAATAAAGCACAACCAAATAAACATTTTAGAACTGAAAAATAACAATAGTCTAAAGTAAAAACTTCACAGAATAGGCCCAATGGCATGATGGAAATGACAGGGGAATGAGACAGTGAACTTGAAAGTAGATGAAAAAGAATTATCCAAACAAATTAGATAAAGGAACAAATTAGGTAAAGATTAAAAAAAACTGAACAGACTCTCAGGACCTTTCATTCATTGGTCAAATATCGATGTCACTGGTGGCCCAGAAAGGGAGAAGGAAATGGACAGTTTAGAGAAAAACTCTTTGAAGAAATAATGGCCGAGATTCTCATAAATATTTGAAAGATATAAACCTACAGATTCAAGAGGATCAGCAAGCTTCAAGCAGAAACAATGCAAAGAAATCGATACCCAGCTATGTACTTAAAAAAAAATGGTTGAAGGTCAGAGACAAAGAAAAATTCTAGAAATAAGCCAGAAAAAGAAGGATGTTTGAGTTACAGGGAAATCATGACTCCAACGACTGCAGAATTCTCATGGAAAACGAGGTCTGAAACAAAGTCAAATAACATTTTTAAGATGCTGGAAGTAAAGAATAGTTGGCCTACAATTTTGTATCCAGGAGAAATATTCTTGAGGAATAAAACCGAAATTAATGCATTCTCAGATGAAGGAAGGCCAAAAGAATGCATTGCCATAGACCTACTCTAAGAAGGAAGACTTAAGGGATTTCTTCAGTGGGAAGGTCAACGACATCAGAAAGAAGGAAAATAGGAGCTTCAGTCATGAAAAAAGAGAAATCGCAAGGGAAGTATCTAGGTAAACCTAAAAGAACTTTCCTGAAGTTCTTTACCATACTACGGCAGCTGAAAGCAAAACTATAAGATTGTCTGGTGGAATTTTCAATGAAAGAAACTACAAACTAAATAGTGAAAGGTGGGGGAACTATATGGTGGTAAGGTTTCTGCCTTCCCCTGGAAGGGAGAAGCAGTGATTTTAAGCAGATTTTGCAAAGCCGCTAAGATTATGTGCAGAACAACCACTAAAAAACAAGAGAGAGCAAAATAATTCTTATGCAAGGAAATCCACATAAAAAGATAGCAGCTACATTAACTTTTAATAATAAATGTGTTGTTTTTTTTACATTTTATTTAGTTTTCAGAGACAGAGCACAAGTGGGGGAGGGGTGGAGAGAGAAGGAAACACAGAATCTGAAACAGGCTCCAGGCTCTGAGCTGTCAGTATAGAGCCCGACGTGGGGCTCAAACCATGAGATCATGACCTGAACCGAAGTCGGACGCTTAACCAACAGAGCCACCCAGGCGCCCCTAATAAATGTGTTCAAATAAGAAAACAGTGTTCCAAAAGAAAACAGAAAGGAAAATGGAGACATGAAAAAAAGAGGCGTAACAAACAGGAAACAAAGAATAAAATGGCAGATCTAAATACAAACATAGCAATAAGTATGTATAATATAAATGTTCTAGGTACAATTGAGAGAGAGATTGTCAGAATAAATGTACAAATAGATATGCCTGAAGCATAGGCTACCAAAAAAGCCACTCCAGATAAATAAGGAGGTTAAGAGCAAAAAGCATGGAATAAGGCTAGACCATGCAATCATTAACCCAAAGAAAGATGGCGTGGATATATTAATATCAAATAGGAAAACACGAGAGCATAAACATTTACCAGGGATAAAGAAAGATATTACACAATAATAAGAGTCAGTTCACCAAAAAACAGTACCAATGTTAGGTGCGTAGGTACCTAACAACAGACTCTCTTTTCTACATCGAATTGCTTTTGCATGTTCACAAAAGCAAACAAAAATGCATAGACACAAAAAGACTGGACGTGCCAAGTGCTGGCAAGGAGGTGATGTAACTGAGTTTCACATATTGCTGATAGCAAGGAAAAATAGCTCAGCAATTGTAGAAAATAGTTTGGAAATTTCTTATAAAATTAAATATACGCCACCACCTAGCCTAAAATAAAATCAAGTAATGCCTATATATGCATTTACATACATATTTATAAATGCATATATATGTATATGTATATATGTATATACATATGTATACATGTGTGTATATACATATATACATATGTATACGTGTGTGTGTATATACATATATACATATGTATACGTGTGTGTATATACATATATACATATGTATACGTATGTGTGTATATACATATATGTATACACACACGCACACGCACACACATATATATATATACATACATACATATATACATACACACGCATTTACCATATGATCCAGCAATTTTACTCCTGGGTATTTGCTTTAAAGAAGTAACTTATTTTCATACCAATACCTGATCGGAAATGTTTATTGCAGCTCTGCTCATCAGTGTCCCAAACTGGAAACAACCCAGATGTTCCTTTGCATATAAATTGTTAAACAAACCATTGTGTATCCATGCAGTGGAATACTACCAGCCATAAAGAAGAAGCTATTGATAAATAGGTTTGGATGAATGTCAAAGAACTCAGTCCCGAAAAGTTATATATTGGGGACGCCTGGGTGGCTCAGTCGGTTGAGCTTCCCACTTCGGCTCAGGTCAGGATCTCACGGTTTTTGAGTTCGAGCCCTGTGACAGGCTCTGTGCTGACAGCTCATACATAGCAATAAGAATAGATCAGTGTTGCCAGTGGTTGAGGGTGGGGAGAAAGTTTTATCCCAGATGAAGAGTCGAAGGGAAGGAAATGTTGGATAATGATGCCCTGTATCCTGAGCGTAGGAGTGTTTACATAAGTAACGTATGAGTGTGTCAAAATTAATAGGACTGTATACCAAAAGTCAATTTTATTGTAAGTTCATTTAAAAATAATATTTAAATGTATATGTACACGTTTATATAGTACGTGTCATTGCAAAACGATTTCACATTAATTATTATCCTCCGTATTTTAATATAGTGCTACTGGACTTAGGTCTTGGCTTGGCGACACAAATCGTGTTTTTCTCCCCTTTTTTCTCTTTGTAGACAAATTTGCAATCCAATTGGTTCTTTCAGGAAAACTAGCTTCTAAGAATAGGTCAAGATAATGGAAGATTATGAAGATACTCAGACACTGAGCATGAATGAGAGAATACATAACCCCCTTTAGATCAGTGCCTGGCACAGAATAGTGTTTCCACGGGCCAGAGACCATGAGGGTTTTTCCTGTACATTTCTTTATATAACCCTCCAGCTCTTCCAACTTGGCATGGTAGATATTGATGACCTGTTTTTACAGAGGAAGAATCGGAGGCTCAGAAAGATGAGCGGGCTTCAACAGAGAGCAAGGCCAGAGTAGGAATCCAAACACAGGCCTTTCTAACCCCAGTGGCTTAGCTCCTTTTTTCTTTTTCTTTCTTTCTTTTTTTTTTAAAGAACTTCTATCCCTGTTTTAGTCCAACAGTGTGATACATATTTTGTCTTAATTCTGTGCAACAACTTTCTGGGCATTTTCTGGGACATGATGGTGAATATTCAGAGGGATGGTGGCTATTTGGACACGTGGGAGAAATCATTGCCCGCCCCTCTAACGCCCGGTGTGGAGGAGGGGCATTGAGTGCAGGGGAGGGGCCCGCACATTATATCCTCCAACCGCGTTGGAGGATGAACTTGAAGAAACCTCCAAGGAGGTGATCTACTCGTGCCCTCTTGGAAACCGAGTCGAGAATCAATCTAAGTGTTCTACTGGACACATGACCAAAGGCTTTTCTGAAATAAATCTTTCCGCTTTTCTTTTTGTGAGACTCACCACCACCAGGGACCCTCCAGAGCAGAATAAAGCTGTCCATATATTACCTGCAGGAAACCAGCGCTGCAGAAAACAATATCAGAATATTCTAGTTCTAACAGACACTGACCCACTGCATGGCCATTTTGACTATGAAGTAATATATAGTATAGCTTCTGAAAATAAAATACTGACCATAAGCAAAAAAAGTTGGTGATCTTCCTACAAGTTAGAGATATTTTCTTTCAGAAATTTTATAAAATTTTACCAAATTGTGATCATGTGATTGAGACTGTCATACCTTGCTTAATTACTTACTAATATACACCGCATATTCACACTCCATTAAGCAGCCTCAAAGACTAGAGTTTTCTTCAGTGACTTTGTAGTATTTCATCATATGAATGCATGCTAATTTAGTTTTAGTTTTTATTGGTTACTCATTGCTCAATGTTGCCATTCAAATCATAGAAATAGCAGTATGGATAATGGTGTTGTTCGTAATATTATGAGGCTCACATTCTAGTGACAAATTGCTGGAGGTGGGATTGCTCGGATGTGGGTATGTTTAGCCAAATTGTCGGTCACGACCTTTTGTCGACTCACAGACCAACAAGCATGGTTACAAGAGAATAAGCATTTTCCTAAACTCTGGTCAAGGATAGATAATGTACATTCATGTGTGGTTTTTTTCTAATAGCACAGCAATGACCATTTTTTTAGAATTAGTAAGATTTATTATATGACTATATTTACCAGACTGTTATCTACCATTTAGTATAATTTAAGTTGAAACATCATGCATTTTTTTTTTGCTATGTTTTGGTTTTATTTTTCTATTTCATTAATTTTCCCAATGGGTAAATTTCAAGAAAATACTCATGTAGACAATGAAAGCTTTCTCACCCTAACTTTCAATCCTATACTTCTCACCTTGACACTCCAGAGCCTGTGTATATATTTCAAGATATTTTTATCTACATATTAGCAAAAAGAGCTTTATCTCTATTTACCATATTTTCTCTATTATAATCATTGTTTCACTTAATATCCTTGTACCTAAATCATTTTATACACATACAAGGAACCTAATTTCTCAGAATTGAATTGCTGGATTACATGATATGTTCATTTTTAATTTCAATGAATAATGCCAATAAAATTCCCATAGACATTACGCTAATTCATATTCCCACAAACAGTGTATGGGAATCCCTGCTTCCCTAGATCCTATTGGCACAATGTGTTATCACACCTTTAAAAAAAAACTTTCTTTTTTTTTAAATGTTTATTTATTTTTGAGAGAGAGAGAGAAAGAGAGAGACAGAACGTGAGTGGGGGAGGGGCGGAGAGAGAGGGAGACACAGAATCCGAAGCAGGCTCCAGGCTCTGAGCTCTCAGCACAGAGCCCGATGCGGGGCTTGAACTCACCAGCCGTGAGATCGTGACCTGAGCCGAAGTCGGATGCTTAACCAACTGAGCCACCCAGGCGCACTCCCCCGCCCCCCAAAAAATCTTTCTGAACCTAATTGGTAAAAAGGATGCATTCTTATAGTTTTCACTTGCATTTGTCATCCTAGGACAGAAACTTATCAACTTCCTGTACACGTGAGAGCCATTTCTATCTTGCTTTTGTAACACAGTGTGTCTGTTCAAATGCTAGTCTCATTTTCCATTGGGTAGTTGTTCTCTTACTGATTTCTATTAGCTCTCTATACCCTGGGAGATCAGCCTTTGTTGGGATGTGCAAATGCTTTCTAATTTGACATTTATCTTCTGACCTTATTTAGCATGTTTTCTTCTTGCAGTCAATTCATCATTCATTTCTGTATCGATTTCTGATGTATGAGTCATAGTTAAAAAGGACTTTATTCTGAAATTATAAAAGAAGTTGTCCATGTTCACATCAAATAACTTTATGGATTTTTTTGGGTGGGTTTACATTTTGGGGCTTTTTATTGAAGAATAAAATATACATATATATATATATATATATATATATATATATATGTAAACCATTTAGTATAAAGCTGACTGAATTTGTGCAAACAGAATACGCCTGTGCAATCAGCACGCAGATCAAGAAATAGGATGTTAACAAGACACGAGAAGCAGCCCCCAAAGACCTCCTGGGTCACAAGCACCCACTCCCCAAGGCCAAAGTCAAACACAGTCTTGGCTTCTGAGACAACACTCAACAGTTATTAATAGGACTCCTTCTACTATACGTTCTCAGAGTGGCTCAAAAATCATTCAGTGCTGAATAATTGTTTATTGAACAGAACCACTTACAATAATCAGAACAATTACCCATAATGTCAATAGAATTGACTTTGTACACACAAAGGAGAGTGTAGAGTAGGCATTTATGGATGAATCAGACATTGATATAAAATGCCTGGGACAGTGTGAAGAAAGAAACTATATAAACTTAAAGATCAAAATAAAATCCTGAAGAGAACTGCCTTTCCCATCCCTACAGGATAATGTTTATTATCATTGAGTATGTCGTTTCTGGACCCTCTCCTTTAATGAATACCAAGAGTCCCCTTATCCTCATTGGTGCCAAAAATGAGCCTAAACCAATAACAATGTATTTTTTAATATCTCGCTAACATGCACAGCAAACTTGAGAATAGAGAGAGGCTTACTGATGATACTTGTAAGAGAAGAAAGATTCACATGCTCAAAGAAAGGCAAGAAAACTAATTTTGATGAGGAGGGAAGTGAATCATTGTCTGTTGTGTAAAGTTAAAGGAACCAAACAACTGGGGTTTGCAGATAAATGAAAAGAGGAGGAAGGGAGAATAGGAAAAGGCCGGAAAAGTGGGCTGCAGCAATTCCAGAAGAAGTGGTATATTTTTTGTCATAAAAAGTAAATGCGAAATAAATTTTGGGAGATAAAAGGGAGAGAATTAAAATGGCTTTCACTATCGTTGCAATATCGAGCAGATTATTTCTCTGAATACGTTGGAAATGTGAAAGTTTATAGTCTGGAAATTTAGAAAAATGAGAAGGTGTAGCCCAAAACCAGAGAAACAGGCAAATACGACAATAGAACAACTTTCAACAAGGGAAGAAATATCTGCCTTCTTTACTGCGCGGACAGTTCCATCCCAAGGTTGCCTGTAACTTTCCCATTGCTAAATTTGATTCTTTTCATTTCTCATCTTACTTGACCTCTCTGTAGTTTTTGGTGCTATTGATCACTGTCTCTTCCTTGAAATCCATCCATCCTTTGGCTGCTGTGAAACCACCTTCTCCTGTTTCCCCTTTCAATTCTCGATCACTTCTGCTCAATCCCTGTTCCTCTCAACGGCAGAGCCTGAGTAAGAACTCAAGCCCAGGGTTCACTCAGGAGGAATCCAGGGACAGTCAGTGAGGACAGGGGAGGTGAAGGAAGGAGGAAGAGGCGATAAAGGGCATATTATGTTAGTCACTACTGTGGGCAGCTGGGCTCAACTCCCCTGTGAGCACTTGATTTCTAGGACTTCACCTGACACTGTCTTAACCTGGGTTCTTCCCAAAAGCAGAATCAGAGACAAGGATTTGTGGGCAGGTATTTTATTCTGGAGTAACTCTAAGATGTAGGGTTGAAGGCCCCAGGAGGGAGACGGAGGGCAAGAGAAAACCACTGCATAAAGGCGCACTACTGAGGTCATCGCTGAAGGTAACTGGGGCTAGCTTCTCTCCGGCGCCCTCTAAGAAACACAGAGACCACTTCTCAGAATCGCCCACCTGAGCATCAACCAGAAGTGTTTAACCATCAACTCCCATCCCAAATCTGTTTGTTGAAGCCTGCCCCTGGGGCCATTAACTCTTTGCATTTCCAGACCTTGCACGTATGCTTGACCAGCAGGCTCCTGCTGGTGTCCAAAGTATTAGAGAAACCCAGCACGGAAGGCAGACTATGCACGGCATATGCCAAGAGTGAAGTTCTGTCTACATGTGGCGCATCAAAGATCACCAGGCACTGCCTGCTAGAGGATAGCCGAAATCGGACATGAAGATTTAAGTCAAGGCTCCAGAGGTATCTGACATGCCCCTTATATATACTCTCCTTCCTTCACTCACCCATCAATCCAAATGATTATGCCATGGATTCTATTCTCTCCATCATCTTGACCCACCTCCACCCTAGGATTATTATTTCATAGAGCACCTTTATGCTTCCATAATGGAGACACATGATTGATGATACTATCCTGTAATTGTTTTCCTGGAATATCTTCCGATTTCTGTTGATCTTCTGCAAACTGATGGGATCGGACTAATTCCTCCTGTGACTAGAAAAGAAAATATTTCTTTCCATTTTACTGCGAAGAACTGACAACCATAAAAACATACTTGTAAGCACACAGTCTTCTCGCCTTTGAAGGATGGATGCTAACATGGCCTAGACAGCATGTTAGCAGTTAGAAAAATGGAATCTGAAACAAGGCATTTGTTTTAATTCCTGCGTGTTGGGTCACTGGGGTCATGACTGGCTGAGGTTTTCTGCTTCTCGCTTGGCTAATATGCCAGGCGCTGAACTTCGGCTTCCTTTTCCCATCCCCACGTAAGTTCTTTCCTCCAGGGAGGACTTGCCTCCTACCACATAAATCTTCTCGGCATTTTCCCCTGTTTTTGTTTGTTTGTTTGTTTTGCTTTGCTTCGCTTTGCTTTGTTTGTTTGGTTTTTACCTTGGGTTTTCTCTCACTGTCCAATGTGTTCCAATGGGGATAGCAGCATGAAGATTTGTGTGCGAATTCTGACCCGACTCATGTCTCTTGCACGTATGTGTGACTCATTCATTAGTTTCCACTGATGAGCTACCAAGTTACAGTTAACACAAAGGCTTTTGAAAACCTGTCAGTACGATATATTCAGGAAAGTCCAGACAAATTCATAAGTTAGGATTATGGAACTCAAATGATATTTTAGGGAAGGCTTAAAATGCAACAACCAAGATGCAAAAGATAGGAAAGACCTAAGAGGAAAGGGCTTTGTAGCTCAAAGGATCAGAAGTGATTTGTGGAGATTTGAAGCAATCCACAATAAATAATAACCCCAGACAATATCACCCTGCTCTCCTCACATAAAATGAAAGGATATTTTTCTATCTATAAATGGTATGTCTTTTCCAAGCATACAAGGTGTCTCTTTGGGTTCCCTCAGAATTGGCACATTCCAGAACAGCTCCTGTTTGTACTTGTTGTTACCTAGGTTTATCAACACAGACTTGTTTCATCAGTCTCTCGCTCTCTCTTTTTCACTTGTTCCTGATGATGAAGAATGTCTTCTTTACTTCTTTCCCAGACTTTTCCATGTGGTCTCTGGCCATTACCCTGTACATGAGTTTGGGTTAGTTTGAGGAGATGCCACTTAGAGAGTAGTTCTGATCCAGATGAAAGACAGCCAAACAGACCACAACTGGAAGACCACCTCCAGGAGTGAAGGGTGGTGTTCGAAACTATGGCAGGAGAAAAGCGGTGACTATCAAAGCTAGAGAAGATAAATGTTGCCAATATCTCCAAGGAGTTAATGGTTAGAATGGGCTCCTTAGAAAGCAGAGCCTGATATAAAAATTCAGATTCACAACATTTACTGACGGAATGTCCCTCAGGCCCCCTTTAAGAAAGTGAGGAAGAAAAGAATTACATAGGAAAAGGACCAAACAAGCTTGTGATCTCAGAGTCTTATCCAAAGGTGGGGCGCGAGGGGGGCGGTGCACCTGGATGGCTCAGTCGATTGAGCATCCAACTTCGGCTCAGGTCATGGTCTCACGGTTTGTGAGTTTGAGCCCTACATGGGGTTTGTTGCTGTCTGCATGGAGCCCCCTTGGAATCCTCTATTCCCCTCTCTCTGCCCCTCCCCAACTTGTGCTCTTTCTTTCAAAAATAAACATTAAAAATTTTTTTTTAAGTCTTATCCATAAGGGACTCTGGGACATAAGTCAGAAGACAGAATCACCCCCACCTGAGGCAAGTGTGCTTCCACTGTGTTCCCTCATATTGCTCAGTCATTGCCCACTGATTGCCCCTATGTTTGGGGGAAACATATAACCTCTAACAGTAAGCCAGCTCCCCATCAGCCAAGAGCAATTCACCATAGAAGGAAGGCTGTAAGTTATTAGCAGTCAACATTCACACAGCTGGAGGATGGACACACCAGCTGGCTTTGTGGATCAGGCACTTTCCCAGATGTAGTTCCACATGAGAAGTTGGAATTTTATCCACTGAGGCCTTGGAAGTTCCTGGTTATTGGTTCCCTCCTCGTTGCCACCTTTAGGTAAATGAAATGACACATGGGACCATGTTGAGCTCAGTACTTGAGACTCAGAGTTCTTCCCCGATGCCTCTATCCACTCTCAGAAGGAATTTCCAGAGATTCCTCAAGTTGCCCCAAATGGTATGCTGTCTACAGCAGAACCCTCCACTCAGTTCTGCATGAGCTACTCATACTGGAGCCCAGATAGGCATTAGTCTTGGAAAAAGGCAAATAGCATCGAGACACGGTAGGAAAAGTCTTACTAGAAAAGAGCAGAGACGGATTACGAGATCAGGTTGACTAGAACTCGCCATAGGTTGGTGGCAAAAGGAGACAGAAGGGTGCCTGGTGGGGCAGAACCCAAATCACGAGGGATGGAAGACAAGAAGCCTGTGAAAGAGAAGGACAACTGGCTAACACTGAAGACGAGGTCCGCAGCACTGGCCTGAAATCATCTGGCCTTCCAGTCTGCTGGGACGGAGGAGAGAACACAGGTCGTGACTCCGTGAAAGTAAGTCCTGCACTGGCTTGCCCAAGGGAGGGCTTATCACCACCGTAGTCACTGCCTTTTTTGGGGAGAGGGGAGAGGAAGAGAGGTGGGGTGGCAGTAACAGCTTACTTGGATGCCTCAAGCAACTGGCTTCCCCATCACGTTTTCCATTCCAAACTACCCTAATTAATTTGAACGATCCTTTTGGACTCTGCTTACCATTGGGGGAGCTGAGAATTATTCCATGGCAACAGCATCTGAGAGCTGGTGAGTAACTTTTAATCAATATCCATGCCTCTAATGAGAAAGGGCTTGATATCCAGCAAAGCAATAATGCACATATTAGCTTTTGGACTGAACATGTTGATAGCTTCAGAAAAAACAGCCACACCAGTCGCCTATAGTACAGCTAATGGGCTTCGTTAGGACTGGAAAGCTATATTTAACAGCCCCAACACTCTCTTGTCAGCACCTGGCAAACAGCCAGCTACTCCCACTGTTCTGTGGATGTTCCCTGGTGATGACATGGTTGTGGGCTGAGGGCAGGTCTCGATTACATAAGCAATTATTTCATTGATCGCTCAATACCAAATAGCATCCTTCCCGCTAACTTGTGCTTATGGCCCAGAAGGGAAGGCTCCGATGTGTGCGGTGGGGGAGCGGAGAGGTCCTTCTCTGACCAAGATGCTTCCTTTTTTGCGATAATCACATTTGTGGGTCTTGTCTACATCTGAGTGGAACTAGATGCCTGGGGCACCCCGTGACTCTGGAAGCAAGGCACAGGTCACCTTACGGTAACTGTTCTAACACTGCAGGGATTAGGAGCTTGCTCTTTAAAAAAAAAAAAAAAAAAAAAAAGAAGAGACATCCCTCTTTAAAATTTTTCAATTCTTCAAAAAAATATATCTACCATAAAGCTCACTGTGTTGCTGTTGTGCACTACTGTGAGTTTTAATAAGTATGTAGAGCCATATAACTACCACCACGATCAGGGTACAGAATAGTTCCCTCATAGCAAACAATTCCCTCGTGATGCCCATTTCAACAGCAATTCCTTTCATCTCAATCTCTGGAAACCACCGATTTTTTTCCCCTCCAAACCTATAGCTTTGCCTTTTTCAGATGTCATCTAAAGGGAATTATACAGCAGGTAAACTCTTCTGTGTGGCTTCTTTCAGTTATTAGAACGCATTTGATGTTCACTTGTTTTGTGATGTTTATCAATTCTTTCCTTCTTTGTATTGCTGAATACTATTTCATTGTATGGATGTACCACAGTTGATTTAGCTATTCACTCTTTGAAGGAAGTTTGTGTTATCTCTAGTTTGGGCCGTTACAAAACGTACTGAGTTACAGAGAGGGAGGGGGGCAAGCCATAAGAGACTTAAATACTGAGAACAAACTGAGGGTGGATGGGGGCTGGGGGAGAGGGGAAAGTGGGTGATGGGCATTGAGGAGGGCACCTGTTGGGATCAACACTGGGTGTTGTATGGAAACCAATCTGACAATAGATTATATTTAAAAAAAATAAACATTCATGTATATAACATGAATTCATGTGTAGATTTTTGCACAAACACAAATTTTTATTTCCCTAAATACCTAAAAGTGATATTACTGGATCATAAGGGAAACATATGTTTTGCTTGATTAAAAAAAAAAAAAACTCTCAGTTTTACATTGTGGCTTTCTCATTTTCATTCCCACCAGAAATGTAGAATTCCAGTTGCTCAGTAACCTCAACAATGCTTGGTTTTTCAGGATATTTTTGTTTGTTTCCTTTGCGTCTTTTAAAAAGATGTGCAGTGGTATCTCATTGTGGTTTTCACTTGTAATTTTTAATTACTAGTGATGTAGAGTATCTTTTCATGTATTTATTTGCCATCTTCCTTTTTTTGTTACTGGTGTTGAGGTGTCTGATGAAATGTTTTTGTTATTTTCGTTGGTTCCATGTTTTCTTATACTGGAATTTTGAGAATATAGTGAGTCTTATTTCAGACAACTAAGTGATACGTATTGTCTCTCTGTCTATAATTTATCCTCTCATTCCCTTGGCAGTGTCTTTCAAAGAGCAAACATTTTAAATTTTGATGAAATCCAACTTATCTTTTTTAATAGATTGTGTTTTGGGTGTGAGATCTAAGAACTTTTTGCCCAACCAAAGATCATACACATTTAGGATTTGTATTAGTCTATGATCCATTTTGAGTTAATGTTTATATAAGATGCTTAGTATAGGGGCACCTAGGTAGCTCAGTTAGTTAAACGTCCAACTCTTGATTTTGGCTCAGGTCATGATCTCACGGTTGTGGAATCAAGCCCCACATCAGACTCTGGGCTGGGTGTGGAGCCTGTTGAGATTCTTTCTCTCTCTCTCTCTCCCTCTGACACTCCCACCCCCTCTCTCTCTCTCTCAAAATAAAAATGCTATGTATAGGTGAAGATTAATTATTTTGCATAGGGGCATTTAATTTCTCCAGCATCATTTGTTGAAAAAATTCTTTCTCCATTAAATTGTACTTTCACCTTGGTCAAAAAAACAATGTACCATATTTGTGTAAGTTGGTATCTGGACTTAATATCCTTAATATCCTTAATATCAATAGTTCCATTGATCTATGTGGCTAATTTTTGCCAATATCATACTGACTTTTTGATGGTAGTATTAAAGTTAGGTCTTAATATCAGGTAATATAAGCATTCAACTTTAATAAACTGATTATGACTATTCTAGTTTTTTTTGCAATCCAGAAAATATGTTTGAATCGCATTTTGTCGATACCTGAAAAAAAAAAATCCTGCCAGGATGTTTATTGGGATTGTGTTAAATCCATACATCAATTTGGGAGAGAATTGACAACTTAATTCAATTAGAAAGGGATTATCAAGCTACATGAGGAAAGTTTTCGGAGTGATATATGTATTTGCTATCTTCATTGTGGTGATGGTGTCACGGAGGTACACATATGTTAAATCCTGTTAAATCATCCAATTTAAATACAGGCAATTTATTATCTGTTAACTATATCTCACTGAGGCTATTTTTAAAAGTATCCTGGGGCGCTTGGGTGGCTCAGTTGGTTGAGCGTCCAACTTCGGCTCAGGTCATGATCTCGCGGTTCGTGGGTTCGAGCCCTGTGTTGGGCTCTGTGCTGACAGCTCGGAGCCTGGAGCTGCTTCGGATTCTGTGTCTCCCTCTCTCTCTGCCCCTTCCCCGCTCATGCTCTGTCTCTCTCTGTCTCTCAAAAATGAATAAATGTTAAAAACAAAATTTTAAAGTACCATAATTGTTTTAATCAATAGTGTTGAGGTCATCAGGAGTTAGCTGAGGATTTGGGGAGTTTATCTGGTATGTGGCTCCCTCCCTCTATCAGGAATTTTGAAAGGGGGACCTGAAGGCAGGGTCAGTGGTTAAAATTTTGAGCTCCAGAGTCAGACAGACACAGATTTCAAATCCAGCTCCACCATTTGCTAGGTGACTTAAGAAATTTTGTAAATATGAGTTAAAGTCATTTGTTCACTGGGCGTAATAATAATACCCAAACCACTAGGTTAATAGTTAAGTGACAGGATGCAGGTGAAGAGACTGACACTATACACAAACCACCTGTTACATATGTACGTGTATTATGTACAGAAATGCATACAACATACGAATACACACACATATACATACACACACACAGTAAAAATTCATCACATTAGACAGAATAAAACCAGGAACTTTGCACTACTAGATGTTTCCTCTGATATTTAGATTGACGATAAAAACTTCACACGATCTCATTCTGAGACAAATCTCAGAATTATCTCAAAAGGAGATGAAATTCTTCATACTTGGGCTAGCCTTTCCTAAACATTGTGGTAAAATACACATTAATATGAAATTTGCCATCCTAACCATTTTTAAATGTACCGTTCAGAAGTGTGAAGTACATTCACCCTGTTGTGCAACCAACAACCAGAACTCTTCATCTCGCAAAACTGAAACTCCAAATCTCTACTTGAAATTTTACATACGATGGGGAAACGAGCTTCCATTCTGCCCTCCCTCTAGCCGCTGGAAACCACCACGTCTGCATTCTGTCTCCGAACTTGACGACTGTAGGTAACTCATATGAGCAGACTCATACAGTATTTGTCTTTATGCAGTTGTCTTTTTCATTTAGCATACTACCTTCAAGGTTCATCCATGTTGCAGCATGTGTCTGAATTTTCCTTCTTTATAAGGTTGAACAATGTTCCGTAGTAAATATGATATACACATATCTATCACGTGTTGCTTATCTATTCATCCAACAATGGACACTTGGGTTGTTTCCACCTTTTGTGCTATGAATAATGCTGCCATGAACGTGACTGTACAAAT
This sequence comes from Lynx rufus, assembly GCF_022079265.1. NCBI lineage: Eukaryota > Metazoa > Chordata > Mammalia > Carnivora > Felidae > Lynx > Lynx rufus. Next base: position 3,233,175 of record NW_025814867.1, on the reverse strand, counting down.
ATCCCTTTGAGCCCCTGTTTTCAATTCTTTGGGATTATACCCAGAAGTAGAACTGCCAGATAATACAGGAATTTTATTTGCAATTTTTGAGGAACTGTCCTACTGTTTTACATAGTGGTCGCACCATTTTGCAGTCCCACCAACAGTGAACAAGCCTCCAACTTTTCCACATCCTCACCAACACTCATTATTTTCTGTTTTTGTAATAGTGACCATCCTGGTAATTGTACAATGGTATCTCACTGTGGTTTTGATTAGCTTTTGACCTGGGATCATCTCTAAATAATTGAAGGTAATTTTCAAAGCAGTAAAAATAATAAGAATATTTCCATTCTCGCTGGCAATAGGCTACAATTTAACTTGTTCAGATGAATTCATATTGTATTTGACATGGATCTGTTTATTTTGACATATGAAGGTGATGCGAAGGCTAAAATGTAAAGGAATAGTCCTCGTGTGTTTATATCTTCTCTTCTTGTAAACACTTGAGTAAACTTCAGTGATATATGAGATGGTATAAAAATAGTTGTTGAATTTAAATCCTTCTCTCTTTTTTTAATTTTCTTCCTCTCATTCTCCCTCTCCTCCCTCTCAGCCCCTCTATCCTCCATTGTTTTTCTTTCTCCTGTTTGTTACATTTTGACTTTGAATCCGAACACCAGTTTTTGAGAGGGAAGTGATTTAGGGAGAGATTTTCTTGGAGCCAGATTCATTGATTCCAGAGTCTTTTGACCATCCTCCTCTGATTAGATCCCAGAGACAGTCCCCCATGCTCTAGTGTAACCAAGGACAGGCCATTGAGAGAACCATGGTGGCGAGGACCTAGGGAGACTCTCCTATCAGCAGCCTGGTGGTTCTTCACTTCTCAGAGAGAAACAGAAATATTGGCTCTGTAAGAAGAGAACTTGTTTCTAGTCCCCCTGTGTTAGGTATTCTTTTAAAAGTCATGAAACTTACGAACATGCTTACGGATTTCTTAATTAAAATAGTTGAGGGGCGCCTGGGTGGCTCAGTCAGTTGAGCGTCCGACTTCAGCTCAGGTCATGATCTCACGGTTGGTGGGTTTGAGGCCCACATCAGGCTCTGTGCTGACGGCTCGGAGCCTGGAGCCTGCTTCGTATTCTGTGTCCCCCTCTCTCTCTGCCCCTCCCCCACTTGTGCTCTGTCTCTCTCTGTCTTTCAAAAATAAATAAATGTAAGAAAAATTAAAAAAAAAGCTGAACTAGAGGATCTCTTCGTTCCTTAAAAATTCAAGAATTCTGTCACCTGATAGTTTTTATCCCAGGAAGAGATATTCATGCCGATGTTGCCCTAAATTGGGCCTATTGTAAATGGTGAGATTATGTACATCATTGAAATTAATGACATGTGATATGGTATGCCACACCATTTTAGATGATACTACCGTAACAAAAAATGTTATGATTAGAGATGTTAATAGGAAGTTCCTTTAATGTTAACGTGAGTGCGTGCACGTGCAGTCACACACACACACACACACACACATCACTTTATCTGTTCCAAGTACTTCTTCCAAGCATAAATCTAACAACAATACTAGTGTCACCTTGGATCATCTCCATCACGCTGCCTGGGATCATGGCAGATCTGATCTAACCTTGCTCAACATATGTGTCCTTTTCCACGACAAGTTAAAATAAAGCAGGACTTTGTCACAATTTACAGAGATTTAGGAGGGATCGGTTCCATACCCAGTCCAGTTTATCGATGTGTCATTTCTTCTTTGAGTTAATTTAACCCTTTCTATTGCAAGTGCCAGACAGAAATGCATTGCCTGTGATCAAAATTAGGGATGCTTCAATAATTCAGATGACGTTGCAGAATGAAAGTTTGATTCCATTAAATTGCTTACACATTCCTTGAGCCTCTGTTGTTTTCCAGGCTCCATGCTAGGCTAAATGGAGGATAAACATGAGTAAAATTCTAGCCCGAACTTGACAGAACGAGTGACCTGGCAAAAGAGACAGCTACACTGTGGGCAAGATAAGTTAGTTCTTCACCAAATTTATCCTTTTTTTTCTTCCTAGGGATAGAACAGGAGTCCTTTTTTCAATCTCAATTGTAGTTAGATGTGTCTGGGTGTGGTCAGTGGACGTAGATAGAGGCAGGCATGCAAGTGTAGACCAAGCCCATGAAAATCTCCTGCAAGAACTTCTAGCTTCTCTCCCAATTCCATCTGCCAACTGGATGTCAAGGCCTGGGGCGATCTTGGAATCCAGGTATTAAAGGAAGAAAAGGCTTTATGAGCCCAGTCCCTTGAATACCTGTGAGGCTAGGTTCCCCTGCCCTGGCACGCCCCCATGCAAATTGAACTTCACATGGGCAAGAAATAAATTTTACTGTGTTAGGCCATGAGGATTTTCGGGTTTGTCTCCAAGAGACATTAAATGTTATAAACTTACATCAAACAATTTTAATATTGACCACTCAACTGGCTGTCATAGAAGTTCAAGGTGTCACTTGGAGGATAGATATTTTAAAAATTAGTAAGAGCTTTACTTTTAACGTCCTAGTTTTTCTGCAAACTACATTGATGGAGAAGGTGAAAGTCAGAACGTCTGCAAACCCCACACTCTTGTGTCAGGGTTTTCAAAAGCTCCTGGATGCAGGTGAACCAGCACAGGAAGGCATAAAGGTGTGGGAAGGAACCACAGGTAAGGCAGTGGTCTCCTAGATGGAAGTTTCCACATATCACCAAAGAATAGTCATCCCCTGAAGAAGGGGGCCAAACCCTGCATGAGACCTGCTGTAAAGTGGACTGTGAACGAGCAGGGCATGAGCATTTGGGGCAATGGAGACAGAAGATGTGGAAAGTTTCCAGGAGGCTCCCACGTGAGAGTTCTCAGCAATGGCCACCTTCTAAAAGAAAAAAACGAAATTTTGGAAGGTAGTAGGAGTATCCCTTGGTGGTAGCAGCTGGAAAAAGGAATTTAGAAAATCAGGACTAGTGATAGAAGCCCTCTTGAAACAGGTTAGGATTGGGGCGCCTGGGTGGCTCAGTCGGCTGAGCGTCCGACTTCAGCTCAGGTCGTGATCTCGTGGTCCGTGAGTTCGAGCCCCGCGTCAGGCTCTGTGCTGACAACTGAGAGCCTGGAGCCTGTTTCAGATTCTGTGTCTCCCTCTCTCTGACCCTCCCCCTTTCATGCTCTGTCTCTCTCTGTCTCAAAAATAAAGGTTAAAAAAAATTTTAGAAACAGGTTAGGATCTAAATCAGAGGAGGACACACAGGGGCGCCTAGATGGCTCGGTCCGGATCTCAAGAGACGTCATGAGTTGAAGCCCTGCATTGGACTCTGTGCTGACAGTGTGGAGACTGCTTGGAATTCTCTCTCTGCCCCTATCCCATTCGCTCTCTCGCTCTCTCTCTCAAAATAAATAAATAAACCTTAAAAAATTAAAAAAAGAAGACGATGACATACATGTTAAAAATGGTCACTTAAAGAAAAAAAAAGGAGACAGTCCTTTGGTTAAGAAATTAAGGAAGATGCTTTAGTCTTTCCCACTTAAGGAAGATACCCTCATATCATAACTAAGCTGGGAAAGTACTTTACATTCAATAATTCAACATAAGTTTTTTTAAGGTATAAGCAAAACATTTACCTAGAGATACTGTGAGAGAAGCCATCTGGCAAATAGCAGCAGAACTTCCCTACAGCACATGCTCATCAAAAAGCAGAAAAAAATTATAAGCCAACGTTGCAACATGAAAAACAATAGCCACAAAGCAAAAATATAAACATTTAGGAAAGCGATGTCCAGCTAACAAGAGGTGGTGCCCAGTAAAGGTAGGAGGTGAAATGGAAGCTGATAATAAGTTAGGAAAGAAATGGAAACAAGAAATAAAATTTTATTTATAAAAAAAAATCTTTTAATGTTTATTTATTTTTGAGACAGAGACAGAGCATGAGCAGGGGAGAGGCAGAGAGAGAGGGACACACAGAATCCAAGGCAGGCTCCAGGCTCTGAGCCGTCAGCACAGAGACCGAGGCGGGACTCGAACCCACAAACTGTGTGATCATGACTTGAGCTAAAGCCAGACGCTTAACCGACTGAGGACACCGCCGCACCGCCCCCCCCCCAATAAAATTTTAAATGTTAACTTATTTTTGAGAGAGAGTGCAGGTGCATGCACGTGCAAGCAGGGGAAGGGCAGAGGGGGCGGGTGGGGACAGCAGGCTCTGCTCTGCCAGCAGAGATCCTGATGCGGGGCTGAAATTCAAGACCCATGAGATCATGGCCGTGAACGGAAGTCTGATGTTCAACCAACTGAGCCAGCCAGGGGCCCTCAAAAGAAATAAAATTTTAAATTTTTTTTTTCAACTTTTTTTTTTAATTTATTTTTGGGACAGAGAGAGACAGAGCATGAACGGGGGAGGGGCAGAGAGAGAGGGAGACACAGAATCGGAAACAGGCTCCAGGCTCTGAGCCATCAGCCCAGAGCCCGACGCGGGGCGTGAACTCCCGGACCGCGAGATCGTGACCTGGCTGAAGTCGGACGCTTAACCGACTGCGCCACCCAGGAGCCCCAAAAGAAATAAAATTTTAAAATGAAAACTACATTAAGAGGGAAAACATGGGACAAAAACAAAGTCACCAAAAAAAAAGCATATTAAAAGGCAAGAATGAAGACAAGAACAGAGCAGGAAATAAAGAGGAAGAAAGAGGAAAATGGTTTAGAGACAGAGTATTGATATGTAAAGTAGTCAAAACACACACTTGGGATTTTTGAGGAAAAATATCAAAACAAGGGTACAGGGAAAATTTAAATTTTAAATTAAGAAACTTTCCTTAAATAAAGGGAAATTCTAATCTACATATTGTAAGAACACACTGTATTCTAAACAAAACAAAACAAAACAAAACAAAACAAAACAAAACTGATGCCCCAAAAGTCAGCACTAAAATAATGTAAGTCAATGTATTAAACTTGAAAGACCGAGAAAGGATCCTTTGGCCATCCAAGCATAAAGATCAGGTCATTCTTAGGAAGGTAAAAGTGGGTTAATCATGAGACACTGAAAAGATACCAGAGCAACACCTCAAGCTAACAGAAAGGAAGTGTAAGCCAAGAATTTTATATTCTGCCAAGTAGTAATAGCTACAGACAATTCTGGTTTTGTAATGTCTCAGGAAATATTGTACCTATGTGCCTTTTTGAGGAATCTGCTAGATGATGAGAAAATCTTCAGCAAAATGATGGGTGAACAATGAATGTATTCATCTATAGAATTAAGAATAACCCGAAGGACTACAAAATAAAATGCAAATTTTCTAAAGATCGGAAAAAAGAAAAAAATAGATGATATTATGAATGACTTTACATATATATATATACATATAATACTATATATGTATAGTATTATATATATATATATCACCAAAAAATGTCAATAAGCTATTAAAGAAAATAAATTTTCAGATCAAATACACACACACACACACACACACACACAAACCCAACAATGTAAGGGCCATATATAAGAGTCATATCTAAATTAAGCAATCAGACAAGATAAAAATAAAAATATAGGCAAGGTATAATAATCAATTGCAAACTGAAAAAAAAAAACAAGGGGTAATATCTTAATATCAAAGAAGGTAATTTGGGGCAAAAATATTAAATTCATCAAAGAGGGGGATTATATTGCTACAGGATAAAATATTGTGGTGGTCTGAATAATAGTACCCCCCCCTCCCAAAGATGTCCGTGTCCTAGTCCTGGGAACCTGTGAATATATTACCTTCTATTTCATAGACTTTGCAGAAGTGATCAAGTCAAGGATCTTGGAATGGGGAGATTATCCTGGATCTTCTGGGTGGGCCCAAGGTGGGCCTCCTTCTAAGAGGGAGTCAGTTGATATATATTCAGAGAAAGAAGATGTAAAAATTGAGAAGTCAGACAGAAGATACTTTGAAGAGGAAAGAACGGGACACAAGCCAAAGAAGGTAGATGGCTTCGAGAAGCTGGAAAAGGCAAGGACAAGGATTCTCCCCTGGAGGCTCCAGAAGGAACTAACCCTGCTTTGCAATTTGCTTTGAGTCCCCTTACGTTTATTTTAGACTTCTGACCTCCAGACCTGAAAATGAATGAATCCGAGCTTTTTTAAGCCACTAGGTTTGTGGTAATTCATTACAGCAGGAATAGGAAATAAATATGGTGCCATCACATAATAACCTACAAAAAGGGCTATTAGCGATCACGAACATGTCATTTGTTCAAAATATACTTAAATGTTTAAAATTTACCAGCCGTGAAAGAGGGATAGGTTTCTGGTCAATTTTGACTTGACTTATGATGTACCCTATGTAGTTGGCTTACTCTGTGGTCAATACGCAATAATACATACCGCTCATCACTAACAATAATACTAAAAGGTACAGCTTATCGTCATTTAGAGTAGGACAAACTAGACGGCTGTGTAGGAGGACACTGAGCTCACCGCGTCCTGGGGATCACTTAGATTCCACCCACACCTGCCTAAATAACCTAGAGTAGGACCAACTGGGATACTGCTCCTCACAAAGGGAAAGTAATTTTGCAACAAGCTAGAAATGCACAGAGCTAGATTTTAACCCTTGCTCCGTCTGGCTGCGGAACGCATGTTCTTTCCATTATAGTATATTTTAAGAATTCCTGTTTCTTCTGGCCTGATGCTCGCATTGTGGGTGAGAACACTGGGGGGAAGAAAAAAAGGAAAACAAGGATTCATTGAGCAGCAAGTCATGTTTTAGTTTCTTTCACATGCACAGGATGGCATCCGTTTGTCTAAGCGGGGAAAGCGACAGCAACAACCACCAAAGAGCTCTGGATTAGGAAGCCTATCACTAATGCTAAGTGGCCTAACCCCAAATATTTAACTCACGGCTTGCAAACCTCACTGAAATAAATCCAATATATTATATATCGCTCCAGGACTAGTGAAGGGTGTTATCCATTCATCTGAAGCGGAAATGAATTTCAGCAGGAAAAGCGAGGGGAGTATCCCCACCAGGCTGCCATTCACCCGCTGCAAAGGAGGATAATACAGATAGTACGGAGAGAGGGCATGAGGGGACCCCAAGGAGATCACACTAACGCTCCTGGCTCAGCATATTTGGAACACAGGCCACGGCTTGAGGGAGAAATCTCAGAGCTCTTTGGAGCCTCTATTCTGGATGCCAAGGTTCGTCTGGCACAAAAACTCAAGAGTATTGACTGTCTACAGTCACAGCCCATCTGAGACAGTTCTACATGGGCAGGGAAGTGGCTATGCTTCGAATACAGGCTCTTGCAAGTAACTGGGAGCATTTGGAGAGGAAGTAATGGCTCCAGGAAGCTCTGTGATGTCAACAGACCAGATGTACAGTTAGGCAGGTGAGCTGCCTCCCTCCAAATACAGTTACCCTCCTAAGTTACCCTCTAAGTTGGCCACAAAAAAAGACAACAAATTGAACCTTCCCATAACTGGATATGATTTTCCCCAATAACAAGCTAGAAATTAGGGCAGCTAGAATTAAAGCCTAGCTCTTCCTGCCTCCAAAGCCCGTGTTCTTTCCAACATTCTTCATTTTTCTTTTGTTTTAGTTATGGCTCTGAAAAGAGGCTTTGGATGAGGAAAACAGCCACCACAGCAGAGGACCAGGCCATCCGTTTCACAGAGCTGTATCTCCTAAAAGGCCCCAACATTCTTCATTTTAAGCATCCCTATTTCTTCTTCTATTCTTATGCCCCAGGGCTCTAGGAGAAAGGAAGAAAAGAAAAGGAGAGGCACGTGGGTGGCTCTGTAGTTTAAGCATCTTGGTTAACCTACAACCTAACCAAGCATGCCTGGTTAACCAAGCAACTCTTGGTTTCCACCCAGGTCATGATCTCACTAGTTCATGGGATCGAGCCCAGCATCTGGTGCTGAGAGCACAGAGCCTGCTTGGGATTCTCTCTCTCCCTTTCTCTCTCTCTGCCCCTCCCCAACTCGTGCACTCTCTCTCTCTCAAAATAAATAAACAGACTTTAAAAAAATGTCCAAAAAAAAAAAAAAAGGAAAGAAAGGGAAAGAAAACCAAAGGAAGAAAAGAACAGGAGAGGGGAGGGAAGGGAAAGGAAGAAGAAGAGAGACGTTCGCACATCCTGAAAGATATTGTATCTGATCCTAGTACAGAAGACAGCCATTGTCAGTCTCTCTCACCCAGATGGAAACAATAGAAAGAGAAAAATCACCAAATATGTGAAAAGACTCAACACATCAAAAAAGGGAAAGTGTGAAGAATGAGAATTTCCTCCCCAGGAGTCACCCCTTGATTCCACTGTTGAAAGGGAGTCCTTGACTTGGGGTGGAACCAGGGAGGTGATTTATTTATTCACATAAAAGGAAACTGGGTGGGTGTTGGAGGTTGGGGGATAAGGGAGGGAAGCAGATGTCAGTTTGAATCCAGACTCCATATTAACTTATTAGCCTTGAGCAAAGAATTTAATTTAACTGAGTCTTAGTTTTCTTAAATTAAAAATGAGAATACTAACCCTCGGTATTATTTTGGGTTCTGGCTAATGTAAGCTAAAGTGGACACTTGTTAGAAGGAAATGAATAATTTACAGGATTAACGCAGGAAACAAGACACCACTGTGGGCAATTGAGAAGGAAGACTGTGGCCTCATCCAGAATTTCCACAAAGGAAGTAAGTTCTTACAGCTTTCGGTAATTTTAGAGCTCGGTTGAAGATTTATCTCCCCGAGATTAACTGTGAATTGTCTGATTTGGTTCACATTTCCACCCTGGCTAGGGCATCTTCATTTACTGCCTAACTGGATAGTACAAAATGGGGAAAAAGTAATTTCTTAAAAGGAAGTCAGGCCACTAGAGCCAAAACCCAAACCAAACCAAACAAACAAAACAGTAGAATGGATGTTCAGCGGGTCGGAATAACAAGTGTCTAACACATCCTCATGAGGCCTTTATAAAGATGAGTGAAGAGACTATTGGCAAAGCACTTGATAGATAAAAGCTAAAATAAGGCAGAGGAGGATGAGGGTTATATGGTCCCATGAGTTAGAGGGCCGCTTGGCTCTTTAAAACAGAAACAGAGTCCATGAGGTCTGGTTTTCAGTTAAACCACTTCTGAGGGGCCAGGAGAGTTTCAGCCATTTTCCTTCCTGATCTGAAAAGAATCCACACAATCAGCTTCAGAACTCTGCCCCTTTTCTTCTAACCTTTATTTAGCAAGAAAAACTTTTCCTCTGGCCCTTCGCTTTCCACAGTTTCCTTTTAATGTCCCCTAGGGGAGGGGGGCGGGGATTGACTGGCGGATGACAGCTCGAATTGTAGCTGTATCCTTGGAAACCCCAGAAAATTGGCTATTTTTGGCTAATTTGTTATTGTGATTTTCATGACAACAGCCAAGGGTGTTTCTTTAACTACTGTTTTTACTCTAATTCAATTAGAAAATAAAAAATGTTTAAAGCCAAATAGCCCTTAGACTCTCTAAGTCTGCTTCTGTTTCTTTCTATGCCTCAGTGGTGAGTGTAATAAGAGCCAGGAGACAAAGCCAATAGGCCATTTGCTTCCTGGATTTAGCTGCAAGAAAAATGTCTACGTTCTTCGGTGAGAGGAAGGTGATTTATGGTCAATAATGTCTTCAAGTCCCATCCGGACAGGTCATGGCCGTGGACCTGACCCGGCTTGATCAGTCACCTTTCTCTGGCAGGTCAGGATGCCTAAAAGGAAAACCATTTCCTCTGGAGGTCTAAGACAGTGTCAAGCTCTTCCAGGCTGGAAATACGTTAACTGTTGCCACATACCAGCGGAAACCCATCCCCCGAAAACTCAGATTGCAGCGTGACTAGGGGTAAAGACTCCCTGTCTTCTCAGGGCTCCCACTAAGGCATTAGCGCGAGAAAGAGGGACTCACAGCCTACACACCTAATTAATTTGTCTTCATGTTTCTACCTAGCCAGAGGGTAAACCGGGAAAAAAGGAAAGGCACTTATTTTTTTTTCTTTTTACTGGCAATATACATTGGTACTGACTCCCAGCTAGAATGTCAAAACAAGTGGAAAACAGGGTCTGCCCATCCCTGTTGTAAGTTCCAGATCACCGCTCTCCGGCACACACGATGTAGACACATATCCTAAACCCGGCCTGTCTGGTGCTCTCACCTGTGAATCTGAATCTCTAGGGTAGATACAAAAGCACAGGGAAATACAAATCAAAACCACACTGAGATACCACCTGATGCCAGAGTGGCGAAAATGAACAAATCAGGAGACTCTAGAGGCTGGAGAGCATGTGGAGAAACGGGAACCCTCTCGCACTGTTGGTGGGAATGCAAACTGGTGCAGCCGCTCTGGAAAACAGTGTGGAGGTTCCTCAAAAAATTAAAACTAGATCTGTCCTATGACCCAGCAATAGCACTGCTAGGAATTGACCCAAGGGATACAGGATTGCTGAGGCATAGGGGCACTTGTACCCCGATGTTTATAGCAGCACTTTCAACAAACGCCAAATTATGGAAAGAGCCTAAATGTCCATCAACTGACGAATGGATAAAGAAGATGTGGTTTATATACACAATGGAATACTACTTGGCAATGAGAAAGAGTGAAATATGGGCTTTTGTAGCAACGTGGGTGGAACTGGAGAGTGTGATGCTAAGTGAAATAAGTCATACAGAGAAGGACAGATTCCATATGTTTTCACTCCTATGCGGATCCTGAGAAACTTAACAGAAGACCATGGGGGGAGGGGAAGGAAAACAAAAGTTAGAGAGGGAGGGAGCCGCACCGTAAGAGACTCTTAAAAACTGCGAATAAACTGAGGGTTGATGGGCATTGAGGAGGGCACCTGTTGGGATGAGCACTGGGGATTGTATGGAAACCAATCTGACAGTAAATTTCATATTAGAAAAATAAAATAAAATAAAGTCAATAAAATAAAATACTTTTAGCAATTTCAAAAAAAGCACAGGGACAGTTAAAGATTAGTCACAGCTGTATTTGGTTGAAGTCAAAAGGCAAGGCAGCCTCTTCTCTTTCCAGCAGAGTTCAGCACTGCACGGGGTCAGTATGTGGCCATCCCTTCTGTGTGCTCCCAGCAATGGGGGTGCATGGCTCCCTGAACAGACGATTCCTGTATGAGGCTGGGAGTGCTGCCCTGCCTCTGCTACTCCAGGCCTACTTCACCAGCCTGAAAAGATGATTTCGTTCCTGAAAAGGAGAAGGAATAAAGAGTAAGAAAAGTGAGACACAGAACATCTCATCTTTGTCAGAAGCTTTTTCATACTAATTGGATTTAAAATTTTTATGCACACAGCTGTGATAAAATTAACATTTAATTCTCAGGAAGACTTAGGAGATAGGAGGTTTAGAGCTAAGTTTATTTTCTACCGACTGTCCCCTCACTCCTAAATGCATCCTACAAAATCCTGCAGAAGAGACCAGAAGGAACTCCCTTTGTCAAGTACTCGAGAAACTGGAGAGAAGGAAACCTGCATTGCTACTGAATATTCTTAGAGCTGTTGGTAAGAGACCATGACTTTGAAATTGACCACTCGACCTTCAGTAGGGCTGGAGGATGCCAGAATGACGTAACCATTTAGCAAGGTGTAAGTGCCTGAGGACAAAAGTTGAGCCTGGCTAAAAGAGACAGCAGTAGGGTGAAGTGATGATGGTCTGACCCACAGAGATATATGGTTATTGCTAATTGATAATGGTGTCCTATATGACAGGAAAGAATGGAGAGCCCACTAAGGTTCTGCTTGAAATTTATAACCTTCAAATCCTATGCCTAACAGAGGCAACACCGGAGCCGTCATGATAGGACCCCTTTACACTTGAGTTGCTTCCCAGATGCGGGTGTCTTTGAACCGAGAAAAATCAGGGTATCCTTGAGGGAGGATTCTGCAATAAGAAACAGGTACTTACCATGAATCTTCCTCATAGCCTTCCCCAAAGGGCCTTGGGGCCATTAGCCAGGCTAAGTGGGCATTGAGTAAAGAGATTTACCCAGACATTGAGAGGTTGTTGGAAGTTCAGTTTAAATCAAAGCTAATCCCTAGGGACCTAGAATGTCATAGGAAATAATGAGGGCTTTATAGAGGTCAAGTATGGAATAGATTGGGACTTGAGTCTACCTCATGGTAGTCCCAGCTGGTTCTTCATCTATCCCATGTGGATTTCCTTGGTTCCCGAGTGTATTTTAGACTAGATATCCTCAGCAACCAGCATGATCCCAATTGTGATATGACTCACGGAACGCGTTTATTTTGGCAGGAAGGTGAATGAAAGTTTCTAAAACTCCCTTTCTATACCAAAATGCTAAGCCCAAAATATAATGCCATCCCTGAGGAAATCACAGAAACATGTGCCACCATCCGAGACTTGAGAGATTTAGAGTGTCGATTCTTCTCACCTTGCCATTTAACTTGCCAAATTGGCTAGCACAGAAGACGGAGTCGTCCTTGAGGATGACGATTAGTGGTCACATGTTTAATTAGGTAATGACTCCATTTACAGCTGATTTGCTAGATATGGTCTGCTTACTAAAGGAAATCGTAATCTACAGGGGCCAGCGCGCTGCTATTAATCTAATCAATTATTTCTCCTTCTCCCCAAAATAAGAGACACCAGAATCCATGGCTTTTTTCCCAGCAGAAAGAGCTAATCAACTTTAGCCTTCAGACTTAGCCTTATTTCAGTGTTCTATATCTGTTTCACAATTTAATTTGCCAGGACCTTGATCTCCTCACCATCCCAGAATATATCATGCTGGTTCATCATGTTACTGAGAGTAGAAAGCTAAAAGTAGCAATTACAGCAAATGTCTTGGAAACCCTTGCGTGACAGCGGTGAGGAGACGAGTCCCTTACAAATCGAGGATCACAGAACGCTTTTAATTTCTGGGGATCCAGTGATCTGGAGCATGCTGGCATATATTGCCTTAGGTGAAAGAGTCCCGAATCTTGCATCCTGGGTTACTGAGAGCGAGGCAATGAAATCTTTGGGGGGGATTTTACAGGCAACATATACCATATTTGGTTCTCCAATTGCTTCTCCAATCTGTTTACCAGGTTATCATACACATTTCAGCGTTGAGTGAGGAAGAGGAAGGGCAAGAGGAAGCCACCCAGCTGGCCAGGTTGTAAGGCAAGCAGCTCTGCCACTTGGCATTCACAACTCAGCTGATTCCACGATGCTCGAAATCGGTGGGGGATGGGGATGCTGTCCGGAGCCTGCGACGGCCCTGATGGGAAGAGTGCGTTTCTTAGGATGTTATGGATAAAAATCCTGTACATTCTTTACAAAGTCACCAATACTCCGGAAAACACTCTTCTGATACTAGGGGTGATCCACGTGCCCCTTCAAACTGAGAGCCACATCGCGGACTGTGTGTTATCTAGAAACTCCAAGCCATGGAGTCAGACGCACACAGCAGCCCTCCTCTGCCAGATGGAAAAGGTGTATGTGGGACTGGACTCAGACAGTTCCTGAAGCATAAAAAAAGGTGCAGGAGCAGAGAGCTCACGCACGCAGCGTGCCTCTTCTTGGCATGCAACTGCCCCTCCATCAACCCACACTTTCCATCTCATGGGGAGTCTCTTACGATTAGAGCAACTACAGTTTATCATCAAACCAGGACACTTTTGAGCTAAAAAGGAGGCCGGGACAACAGGCCTAAAACAAGACTGCCCTAGCCAAACGCTTATGCATTATCACCCCACTGCAGTGATCTTCAATGGGGGGTAACTTTGACTCCCTCTCCCAAGAACATTGGCAATATCTGGAGACGTCTGGGGTTGTCACCCGTTGGGGGAAGGTATGTGATGGGTATCTGGGGGTACAGGCCTGGGACGCTGCTAAACATCCTAAGATGCAAAGAAACAGCTCTTCCACAACAAAGGGTCATCCAGCCTAAGATATCTTGGGGCTTAGACTTAAGAGGGGAAAAACAGTAATTGATGGAAAAATTCTGCATGACAGGCTAGCACCAGAAGAGAGTGGAGAGCTCTAGCATTATAATCACGCTCAGAGGTGGACTGGGTGGGAAAGGGTCAAGGAAAGGGAAATAGCCCTAGCAGGCAGAAGTTTAAGGGTTCCAACAAATTCTTCACCTGGACTAGAAGGAGAGAGATGCTGAAGCAACCATCTACCCAGATCTATGAATGCAGGGTCATGCCCTTGGAAAGAACAAGGCTGGAAATTGTTGACAGAGAGATTTGAGGAGAGCGAATGTTAATGTGCCACTTGTAAGTCGACCTTGTAAATGGGCCTCCGGATCCCATGGCACAAGAGGATCGTAATTAGTAAGAGGCCTGTTTGAGTCTTTCAGCTAACCAGGTTCTATCAATTGGCCCAAGTTCCCCAGTGAGGGTCAAAAAATGTGGCCACAGTTGCAGAGATGGTGACTGTGTAAAGGGGGGAAAAAAGATCGTCTTTTATCCCCAGCTCAACTGGATACCACCTTTGTTCGGTGTCTGATTTCCTCTATTTCCCTAACAGTAGTAACCATCGAGGAGCCTCACTCTGAGAAGCTCAGCTGGTCTCCTCGTGGCACAGTGATTACATTGGATCCTTTCAATCACAGAAGAGCCAGTCGTCTGTTCTCATTCTAAACAACACGTATATTGGACTCAAGTTTTCTTTGCTTGATAAACAAGCTGTGCCAGTACCATTCCAAAGTCTTATAACATTAATATGGTGTCATGAAGCTGGATGCTTCCAATCAAAAAATATAATGAAAAGAGTAAGACAAAAACAAAAACTTGATGTCCGTGGGATTTAATTTTATTTAATGTACCCCATCTTCCGGAAACAGGTTGCCTCATACCGTGTGACCTACTGGAAGGTCAGTCACAACACCAGCTGGTAAATAATACCTTGCAAGTTCAGAGCACTGATCTAGAGGAGAAGGCTTGTATTCTAAACTAAAGATAAACGTATGGTGTTTTGTTGTCGTTGTTTTTTAGCCAGGGAATTCAGGAAGAAATGACACTTAAAACATTACATCTAATATTATATTATATTTGTATCTTGGTTTTCCACAAGCCAAATTAACCTCTTGCTCATACAATATTTTGTTCTTTCTTATTGTACTTACCACATATAGCTCTATATCCTAGAAAATAGAAAATGCCTTTCTATTAGGCACCATATCTTACTTCTCTTTGTTTTCTCAGTACTTAGTAGACAATGGAGGTGCTCAGTAAATATGTATTTAATAAGTGCATGAATAAATAAACAGCTAAGTCAATAAATAATAAATAAAGCCAAATCGGATATTCTGTTTTTTCGAATGACCTCATAGGAAATTTGCCTTCATCTGTGAATGTTCTGACCCAAGCCAGGCATACTTAATGCTAGAAGCATTACTAAGTAAAGGATAGAGTCACTTGCTTTCATTGATTTCAGTGTCCACTTTTAGAGAAACAAATGAAAAATAGAAGTACACCGCTCAGGCTTTTATCATGTCACCTGTTCACTGCAACTTGCTATTGGATAAAAATCTAAATTATTTCAGTATAATCAGAATGCCAACGGTTGTACAACTACATGGTTCTAAAATGTAACCTACCACACCTGGAGCTATACTGCTTTATCTCGATCCAACTATCTTATCATCTGTTTATCTACCTTTTCTTTCTTTCTTTCTTTCTTTCTTTCTTTCTTTCTTTTTCTTTCTTTCTTTCATGTTTATTTTTGAGAGTGGGAGAGAGACAGAGCACAAGCAGGGGAGGGGCAGAGAGACAGGGAGACAAAGAATCAGAAGCAGCTCCAGGCTCTGAGCTGTCAGCACAGGGCCTGACCCGGGGCTCAAACCCACAGACTGTGAGATCATGACCTGAGCAGAACTCAGACACTCAACCGACTGAGCCACCCAGACACCCCATTTCTTTCTTTCTTTTCTTTTCTTTTCTTTCTTTCTTTCTTTCTTTCTTTCTTTCTTTCATCTCCTCTATCTACCTACCTACCTACCTCTCATCTTTTTTTTCTTCCATCTACTGTCTGTCTGTCTGTCTAAAGGGGCAACCAGCACAGCATATAATATCACTTCCAAACACATAATTCTGTGACACTTGAGGCATGCTTTCTTTAGCGATCTCTCTGCTTTCAAAGAATCCCTTACCATTGCAACTTGATGTGTTTGGCAAATCAAAATAGAGGAAGTACTCTCTACCTAAACTTTGGCTGAGCAGGCTTTCGAATGAATGCATGGATGGATGGATGGATTGATGAATAATAAGAGACTCAAATCTTGGGCATTCCCCTGCTCCAACTTGTTTTCAGTGATACAGTTTGAACACGTTTGAAGGAAGATTGAGTTTTAATGGATAGATATCTCTAAAAGAATAGAAATCCTTCAGCAAATGCAGTGAAAGATGGAAAAGGAATCAGCTATAGAGGTAGCAACAAAGCCAAGAGGCAATATGCTGAATCACTTAACTTCTGAGGCATAGTAAACCATCCCAAAATTTAATGGCTTAAAAATATATCCCTGTCTTTAGCTCACACTTCTGTAGGTCAGCAATTTGGGCTGCGTTTATCTGGATGGTTCTTCTGGTCTTAGTTGGGCTATCATGCATCTGCAATCGGCTGCCAGACTGACTGGTTACTAGCTGCCCTAGGATGCCCTCCACAGGATGCCTTCAGCAGACTCTTCCAGACTCGTTCACATGGCAACAAGAAAGCTATCACAAGCACACAAAGCCTCTTGAGGCCTAGGTTAGCAACTACCATAGCATCATTCTGCGGCATTATATTGGTCAAAGCAAGTCACGTTGTCAGTTCAGATAAAAGAGGAAGAAACACGGACTTCATACTTCGAGGGGAGGAACTGCAAAGTCGCATTGCCAAGGACAGGCTGCAGATGAGGGACTGTGGTCACACATTCTTGCAATTTACCGCCCCAGCGTTCAGAGAGCAAGCTGACGGATTTACAGTGTGGCTGTCAGTCAGTGACTAATAATATAAAGAGTCTCATCGTAATGAATTAAGGGACAGAATCTGGAGTTTAGAGTAAGAGGACTCCCATGTGACAAGACAGTTTGGCTTTGGACAAGTTACTTTCCTCACCTGCGAGCGATAGATGTTCTTTTTACCATGAAGATTAAAATTGTCAGTGAGGCGATTCTCTGCTAGAATTTGAAAACAAAAATATGCTAAGACCTGACATAATACTTGACAGACCTTCGTTGTAAACTAGGCGCATGACGCAGACTCAGGCAAGTCGCTTAGGCTTTGTTTCCTCTCGTGTTCAACTGAAGGGTAAATGTTCCAACTTGGCCACTCCCAGAAATCAAGTGAGAAGTAACGAACACATGGGAGTTCAGACCTCGAATGATGAAAATGTGCTCCTTTAGAATAATCTAGGTCTAAGGAAGACTTTGCAGGAACGTAGCCTACTCTAGGATGGCTGTTTGCCTCACCAGTGCTGAAAGCTCTCGGCGATCAAAATGGAGCTCAGTCTGGGTGGACCGTCGCCATTTTAGTGAAAGCAGTGAATTAAAATGGGAGAGGCCAGGCTTTGGAATCTGATGGAGTTGGATTCAGACTCTAAATCTTACATCGTTTTTTGGACTTTTACCTCCCCAGCCCCTTGTAGATCTTACACAGTTTTATATGACTTCTGCGAGCCGTTGAAAATACCAGCTCTTTAATTTCCTCCTTTGCAGAATGAGTTTGGGGACCCGAGTGTTTTTTCAGGCCCTCTACCCCCTCCCACCTCTCCTAATGCGAACGCCCCTTAGGTCTTCAGTAGGGCCTGTGCCTGGCAACCTGATCAGCTCACAACCAGGCGTTTGAACCCCTTGATAAGGAATATGCCACACAGGCCTACTGAATACAGCCTCTCGGCCAAATGACACAAATTTTCTGTGCTTCATAAGAGAGAAGACAGATGCTGGTGCTAATGTGACAGAAGCCCCATGGAGACATTAATTATGGAACCCTATTAGCCGTCCACCCCACCTGAGCTACTTTCACAGCAAGCCGGTCTCAAGGGCCACTTTCTGTTAACTTATGACTTAATCAAATGCTCCATTCCCTTTCTCCTCTCCAGTCCATTCCAAACCTACTTCTCGTGGCTCCTACAACATAGAGGCCTGTGACTCAACTTCCCCAATCAGTTTAAAAGTCATGAAAGACACCAAATGGCTCTAACTGTCCTACACAGCCCATACGATGCCTTATCATGTTTCCTGAAAACGCTGTTGGAGTCCGCTGACCCAGGCTTGGGGGGACCTGGCCTGGTTATGAATATCCCTCTAAGAACTTCTGCATCTCCAACTATGTCTTCTACAGCATAAAATCTTGCTTCAGAGTTCCGGTTCTGTTATCTTCTGCTCGAGGCGGGGGGTTCAAATAATATAGGTTCCCTATCCAATTCAGCCATATTTGGAAAAGCTGGTTATGTATGATGACATTACACAATTCTTTACCTTTACTTACAGGGCTCTGATCCTGATAAAGATGAGGTTTTCTGAATGATGAAGACATGACTGAAGTCCCAGTGGGATAGATATGGGGCAAACCCTGTATGTGCAGTGTTAAGAGGCAGCAGTAAATCTAGTCGTATCTAATTATCATTATCTCTTTAGTAGAACATTCATGCCCAATCTCCTGTGTGCAGGCTCTTGATTCCTTACTCCTAACTGTCCACAGTTTGCTTTTCTCAATAATTATATTAAGTTAGATAAATTAGAGTCTAACCAAAACTAATTTTGCATAATATCCCAGTCCATTTGTGCAGAGTCTCTAAAAACCTCTAAGCTATTTCTCTAGGCAGTAGGATAGCTAATTATTTACCCTCCCAGCTGCCTCCCAGGCACTTCTGATCCTATGTTTAGAAGAGAGAATGATTCCATTCGATTAGGAGAAAAAAATGCCCACAGCTTTCCTAAGATAACATGAAAACTCCATCTGACCAAGGGGACTGAGTAATTTACTCTCTGCAGATTCTTTTGGATCCTGAAATAATGTGCAGTGATGCATAGACACATGGTCATTATGCCCCAGATTTCCTCATTTAGGAAATCAATTCTTAAACATTGGGGATATGCAAATTCAATTATTCCTGAGCTGCAGAATGATAATCATGTGCTGAAATCTGTATTAGCATATCCACGCAGAGCAGGCTTCTCCTCCCCTAGGGTTCTCTGCCACCTGTTGAATTAATTTGGCCTCATCCCTTGACATCCATCAGGTTCTGCATATGACAGGGGCAGACTAACTTAACCTGTTGTCAGAGGAACCTGCAAAGTTACATGTGAGAGTCACATCTCCGCAGAATACTACAGAGAAGAGGCAAAAAACTGGAGCAGAACGCTTAGCCGATCTGTTCCCAGCTCTCCCCGAACAACGCACCTTGGCAAACAAGGACCATTGAAATCTAATTAAGAAGTTTCTCTTCCGACCCACTGGGGATCTGCACAATGACACAAGAACAGTGCTTAACTGGCATGGTGCTTGCTAAGCAAGCACCTGGGAATTAAATTCTGCCTTATTGTTCTTTTTAAATATTTCTGCACTACAGGGAAATTCTGTTGTCACGATTCTAGAGAGGAAGAAACAAATTTCATTCTCAATCTGATTTTAATGTACACAAAGAAACAAAACACCCTGCACTGTATACATCACTCCCTCACTGCCTCAACATCTTCCGAAGGCTTGGGATATTTGTTATCCGTGGTTATGTGTTATACAATGATATATACCATATATTATATGTGTGTGTGTGTTATATATAGGTATACGCTATACATGGCTTATATATATTCATATACATGGGTTTCTGTCTATGTATATATACACATATATGCACAGCACATAACGTTTCCTGCCCCAAAGAGTTATTATATGATACACTTCCCAGCATCTGTCTTGACTCATTTTATTTGTTTATTTTTTATTTTTGTTAATGTGAAATTTATTGTCAAACTGGTTTCCATGCAACACCCAGTGCTCATCCCAAAAGGTGCCCTCCTCAATAGGTCTTGACTCATTTTAGGTCTACAATTTAGAATCGCCAAGAATTCGCATTTGTTGTCATGTGACTCATGCGACCTCCTGAACTCACACCTCCTTTCAGAAATCTGCTATAATGGGCTGTGAAGGTGTCTATGAGAGCTCTTAGCATAGTATTTTACTGTTGTCCAGCTATGGTGCAGGACTGTTCACGAAACCGTAAACTTCTTGAGGAAACGATATCTTACTCATGTTTGCATCCCACGGATCTAGCACATACAAAGTGGTCAATAAATGGACAATATTTCTGGCATGAACAGATAAAATTATATATATATATATAATGTTTATATATATTATATTAAATGTTATACTGTTTATATATATATTAAACATTAATATAAATATTAATGTTTATTTATCTTGAGAGAGAGGGAGAGTGAGAGTGCATGAAAGTGGGGGAGGGGCAGAGAGAGCAGGAGAGAGAAAATCCCGAGCAGGCCCCACGCTGTCAGTGCGGAGCCCCACGTGGGGCTGGATTTCACAACCGTGAGATCATGACCTGAGCCGAAATGAAGAGTCAGACGCTTAACCAACTGAGCCACTGAGACGCCCCGCCTCTCTCTATATAAATAGCATATATAAAGAGCACAATATTATATTATATATAAATAGCATATATAAAGAGAACAATATTATATATAAATAGCACAATATTATATTACAGCACCATAGTGTCTTCTGGAGGTATAAACAAATATAAATGTAATGTCATCCCCCTTTGATACATCAGAAGAAAATATAAACACTTCATTTAGATTGATTATAGAAAAGAAGCGAGGTTTCTGGTCTCTTCTAACATGTACCTGGGTTTTCCTATCTTCTAAGCCCCCATGCCAGTATCACACTAGGATTGCACCTTTTCTGCCCTTTCCCAGCACTGACTTTCTTTCCGCCTTCCTTCCAGCACAGCTATAGGTCTCCCAGTTGCGGCCTCCACTTCCACCAGGAGGTTTCTATTCACTGAGCTATTTTTAAATATTTATTTATTTATTTTGAGAGAGAGAGAGAGAGAGAGAGAACATGCGCGCACACACAAGCAGAGAAGAGACAGAGAGAGGGGGGAAAGAGAGAATCCCAAGAAGGTTCTGTGCTGTCAATGTGCAGCTCAAAGCGGGGGTCCATCCCACAAACTGTGAGATGGTCACTGGAGCCGAAATCAAGGATCAGAAGTTCAACCGAGCCACCCACGCGCCCCTCACTGATCTATTTTTATACTCCACCACATCCTCTTAATCACATATCTTCTTAATCCTGAGGCAGGCAAAGGTTTCTGAGAACGAATTCAAATAGCACTAAATAGAAAATAAAGTGAGAAATTGATGAAATAGGCATGCAAAAACAGGCCAACTTCCTTTGGCTTCCATGTGGTGTTGAGGCCAGAGAAGTTCCTGTGATACCCTTGATAGACCAACCGCCAATGGGTGTCACCATGGTTAGGATCAGGGTGACATTGCCAGAGGACAGAGGGGACGGAGCAAGGTTGCAGGTACTGAAGCAATCAGAAGCTGTTCCAACACCTGAGAGGGCTGTCAGAGGAAATTACCAATCCCTGACTGAGATAAGGAAGGCCAATCCCCAGCGACAGAGAGGAACAAAGGCTTTAGCAGCAAATACCAGTAGGACACCCAGGAGTGGAACCAGCTTTAAAGGCCACAAGTCCAGCGAGCGACCTGCATGAGGCGCTTCAAGACAAAAATCAGGAAGAAGAGACAACCTTGGAGGCCACGGACAGGTAGCCCCAAGATGGGCCACTTTGGCATGAAGATTACTCTGAGCTGAAGGCAACTGAGACCCTATGGGTGCACCAGAAACTTTCGCCCCTTTCTTACTACAAAGAAAAATCTCAGCTGGGCCTCTTTTTCCAGTATAAAAGTTATTAGTAAAGATAAATGTTGTCTGAGTGACCCATCAGTGTGGCAGGGCAAACATCTGTTCGTCTTTCTGTTACCTGAGGAAGTGCATTCCTTTCCTCTGAAGTTTGAGGCCCCTATCCCCTTCTCCTTAGTTTAGGATGACGTACATACCCTATTTTGCCTGACTGTCTTTGAAATTTCCATGTCTGTGTGGATTCCCTGTATGTACACTATTAAGTTTGATTTTCTCCTGTTAATCTGTAGGTCAGTTCGATTCTTAGTCCAGCTAGAAGGACCTTTGAGGGGATGGGTATCCTTGCTCCCTGACGGGCCTCTTCCAACTCTTAATAGTAGGTGATTCTGGTAAGCCAATTTCTTCATGAATGTAAAATTCTTTTTTTATGAAATTCAGGATTAGACTTAGGGTATCTCTGTTGCTAACCCATGACATCCATCAAGCTAGGCATGCCACTACTTTCCAGCATGCAAAGAAGTCTAAATGTGACAATAATACGTCCCAATAAGGGTTCCCAGCAGAGTGACCAGGCCCACTAATCTCTGCTTGTAACAGTATTTGCACATAATGTATTTTATTAAATCTCTGACAGCCCACTGGGCAATAACTTTCTGAAGAATGGGAGAATTCCTTATTCTTTGAGTATTTACAGTATATAACCCAATGATGTATTTATAGTAGAAGCATATACGATAACCCATTACATAAAATGATGGAATCATCCTCTAGCTCTAAAAGAAAATTAGAGGAATTCGATTTTAAAAAGTCTATCAAAGAGACTGTACAGTAACCAAACATCTAAGATTTGAGAGAGTCAAGATGCCAGAGGAGGGAACCACACTGATGCTAATCAAAAATTATTTTTAGCGTTTTCCCTAGATATGCCCCCTTAGTGATTTCTACTTGGTGATGGAACAAGAATCTAGGAAGCCCAGCTAAATGAATGAGACATGATGTACACGAAGTACAGTTTTCAGCAGTCTTAAAATATGGAGGACGTAACAAATGGAGTTCAAGTTCTGGTAGGAAGGAGCAGCCTTTCTACATTACCCAGACTTCAGTCTCAGCATTTACTATCCTATGGTACAAGAGTAAAAGCAAACTGAAAGAGACTAGCCTTTACTAAGAATAAAACCTGACTCAAAAGTAGTTCTTATTAAAACCTCTTAGCAGACTAGCAATGCAAGAGAAGGGACTTCCTTAATATGCTAAAAGATACCTCAAAAATATATATATATCTTAATGGTAAAATCTCTAAAGATTTCCTTCTGACCCAGAATGAGACAAAAATGCTGTCTCTCACTAGTCCTTTTCGATATTCTACTAGAGATCCTGTAGTCAGTATATAAAACAAAACATGTATATTTATACATTCACATATTATATACATGTATATGTGTGTGTGAATAAATTAAAAGAAAAATAAAACTGTCATTATTGTAGAACATGGTTATATACATAGCACATGTCTAAATATATAGAGATAAATATGAAAATCTGGAAGTACATTTAGCAAGGCCATTGTTTTTCAAAATCAACATAAAATGTGTTTATATAACTAACAATAGACAAAATACTCTTTCCAATGACATCAAAAACATCAAATCCCTATGACTCAATCTGCAAAATATATTCAACGTGTCTACATAAAAAATTAAAAGCACTTTTACAATAAATTAAACATCTTTTTTTTTTGATGGAGCGCTACGCCATGTTCATGGATAAGAAGGTAAAATATTTAAAGATACAAAAACACTCGGGGCGCCTGGGTGGCTCAGTTGGTTGAGTGTCCAACTTTGGCTCAGGTCGTGATCTCACAGTCTGTGAGTTCAAGCCCCACGTCTGGCTCTGTTCTGACAGCTCAGAGCCTGGAGCCTGTTTCGGATTCTGTGTCTCTCTCTCTCTTTCTCTGTCCCTCCCCTGCTTGTGCTCTGTCTCTCTCTGTCTCAAAAATAAATAAACGTTACAAAAAATTAAAGATATAAAAACACTAAACTGACCTATAGATTCCATGCAATCCCAGCATACATGTGGGCTTGCATAAATTTGCATACTAATCCTAAAATTTGTATGGAAATGCAAAGGACCAAGAATGGCCAAGACAATCTTGCAGTGGAGAGACACATTTAGAACACTTACACTACACCACACATCAGGTCTTATTTATTATAAAGTTCCAATAATTGAGATCTAAAGGCTTTAGCATATTGCGAAGCAACAAGCTGCAAAGAACAAAATGGAGGGCGGAACCAGACCATAGACACAATCACCTGATTTATGCAAACGATGACTCTGCAGGGTCATGAGGGAAATACAAATATCAAAGGACGCAAACCCAGGTAAGAACAGGAACACCCACAGATCATAAAACAAGAGGTGAAAGCCGTAGGGGCGACTGTTAGCCAACAGGCTTATGCACTGGGAACTTGAACAGAGAAGACCCAGCTGAATGCCAACAGACTCATTAAGTGGCCCACCTCGAAATAGCCATAGGCCCTGACCAGCCAACGGGCTACCTACACCAGGCACAGTTATCCAAAAAGGGAAAATTCCATATGTTCTCATATTCTGTTCTCATGTTGTATTTTGCATAATAAAAGAGATGCTCAGCTAGGTGTTTCCCGACAGCCCCTTGTTAGGTGTATCTGGCCCCTTATGAGAGGTAGTAGGAGCCTGACTGGAGCTGAGATCCTGTATGGAAGCCCCCTGAGTTGTCCAGAAGCTACCGTTAGCTCATTATGATACTAAGATCTCCTCTTATGGGCAGAGTTTTCTGCCATTTTTTGAACATCTGCTGTATGCCCTGGCATGCTGATGTGCTGGGCATGTGCAACTGAACCAAAGCGCTTACGCAAGCTCCTGGCCCCCACCCCCTAGTACACTGAATAAAGGCTTCCTGTACTAATCCCATCTGGAGACATCTGTCTCCTTACTTGTAACTTTGCTTGAACCCCTTAAGTTCCATCACACACAGCCAGGAAGAAACTGATGTGAGCTTAGCCAAGCTGAGGGGAACTTGAAGACTTGCCTTGATCACTCTGAAGATGATCACTAATCTTTGGTTTAATGCTATTTTCTTTTTTCACTTTAAAACTGCTGATGAGGTTCTCGAGTTGGTGGTAGAAATCTAAGCGAAACAACACATGCCCAAGTGCCCGGCACGGGGGCGCCTGGCTGGCTCGGTCAGTAGAGCATGCAAGTCTTCATCTTGGGGTTTTGAGTTTGAGGCCCACCTTGGACATAGAGTTTACTTAAAAAAATAAATAAAGTTCCCAACACAGTGCCTGGCCTGTGGGTTGAGTGAAATGAATAAATGATTGGATAATAATTGGGATACTGGCAAATTTGTGCACGCACGTTCTTAGCAGATTGAACTTGGAGGAGAAAGTACCATAAATAAGTGTGTCGGTTAACCTCCTAAATGTTCCTCAAATGTAAAGTGATGCCATCTCAGGCCTTGAGAATGCATCTTCATTTAGATTATAAATATAATGAGGGTGATGAAAGGCACACACACAAAAGACATGTAGGAATTGGCAGCTTGCCTTTAAAGGATTTTTTTTTAGAAAACCCTCTCATTGTCTTACTTTCCCAAATCACACCATCAAGGTAGAGAGGGGGTCATGACCAGGAATGCTAAAATATAATATCATTTTTCAACTCACATCAGTCTTGAAAAGGGATAGTTGTGTCCAGATATCAGTAAAGAGACCGTTAGCCAAAATGTTATTTTTTCTAAATGTCATGTGACAAAATTAAAGCTGTGGAATTTGAACCCATAATTGTCTGACTCCAAGCTGATGTTCTTTCTTTGCAGGCAGTAAAAAATGCTCCCCGCGCTGTTTTGCTGGGGGCATTTGCAAGGAAAATTCGGAAGCGCTCAATACCCACAGCAATGCTATTGCTTAAAATAAACAAAGTGGGAAAACTCAATAAACCCCAAGCTCCAGCGACTTATTTACCTCTAATTTTAGAATGCCTACAATAAAACCACTACAGTAACAACAAAAGCGACTGCTGTCATCACCTTCCCTGTTGGAGTGAAGGCTGCACATTTGTAAAACAAGGAAATGTGATGATTATTCAAGTGGGTACTTTTCTTATACACAAATGGCCTGCCTGCCTGTGATAAAAATGAGCTGACAGCCTTTGGCTGTTGTCCCATAAATTCGGGTCCGGAATGTCCCCAGTTAACAACAGGCCTCCCTACATGTACCCATGTGCATTTTTTCCCCAGTGCAGGAATGAGAATTCTTTAGGACTCAGCGACTTCTACTGACTTTTTGGAGCTCTCTTAGACTTCACTAGCTTCGTATCAATGGTATCACATACACACAGAAACATGCACAAATGGTAGAGGCGAATGTTCCACAGACTGTAAGCGGACTATGAGAGGCACTCCTCAGTGCCCTCCTCAGGCCCGAAGCCTTCACGACCTCTCCTCCTCACTATCCCGACCTCTCTCCACAGACGAGTCCTGCTTATGAACCTCACACAAGTGCAGTCATACTCTTGGTTTTGCTTTATTTTATTCAATGCTATGTCTGTGTAATTCACTTATTTATATTACTGTGTTATAGGAATATGACCTCATTTATTTACCCATTCTCCTATTTTCGGATCTCTGCCTCCCCAACTGCTGGAAAAAAATTTAGATAGAGGACCTGCTCCAGGAAGAGAGCTATTACCATAGATAACTGTAGAGGCCCCTTTTAGGCAAAGAGGCTTGAGCTACAGACTGTAGAAAGGGCCCACAGCCACCCCCTGGCTGAATATAAATAGGCCCACTGGGCGACACATCTTAAAATGTCCACAGGCCCTCACCGACCAGTGGGCTGCTTACAACGAGGCGGTTACTAAAAAAGGGAAGGTTCCATACCTCTTCATCTCCCCCCTTTAAGAACAGCCCCCACTGCGTCATGGCAGACAGCCTCTCCTCTGCTGTCCCCCCCCACAGCCCCCTCGTGGAGTATTCAATAAACTTCTATCTCCTTTGTCTTGCCTTAGGGGACTTCTTTCACCTACTGAGCCACCAGCTTCCACAGGATCATAGATCATCACCCCATATTTGCAGGCCCCTGAACGATCGAGATATTCTCCATTTAGACACCGCAATAACTACATCATCCTATGAACTAGGTACAGTAGACCAGGAGGAACCCAGAAAGGCCTGTTGGATCAAATGCCTCCATATTCCATGGTTTCTGAGTGGCCCGTCAAACATTTGTTCAGCAAACATTGACCTTTTCCTGTCTTCCTGCAAATTGCATTTCTTCTCTTTGAAGTCCCAGACCCCTTACTGCCTTCTCATTAGTTTAGAATGACCTATTGCTTCATTTTGCCTGACTGTCTTTGGAATTTCCCCGTCTGTGTGGATTCCCTAAGAAATTAAATTTGATTTTCTCCTGTTAACCTGTTACATGTCAGTTTGACTCTTAGTTCGGCTAGAAAGACCTTAAAGGGAAGAGAAAAGTCTTCCTCTCTATCACAGATATTTCATACAGTTAAAACAAAACAAAATGAAAACCCATGGAGGGGAAATTGGAAATGTTTGCCCAAACGACATATTTATTATTTACTCTTTGACCTTTGTCTCACTTTTGGAAATTTTACCTTGATGTTTAATCTCCACAATAAGAAACAATACATGCAAGATTATTTATGGTAACAGTAAAATATTGGAAATGCAAAAAACAAAAACAACCTCAAGTGGTTGAATGTTTGAATAAATAGTGGTGTTCCACATAGTAGAGAACATTGCAGTCATGTGAAAGAATGAGAAAGATCTTTGTAAGTTGATAAGGACTTGTATTGACAGTCTATTTTGAAGTGAAAAAATTGAGGTATAACCAAGTATATATGCTTTGCTACATTTTGTGTAAAAAATGACATAAGAAATATACTCACACACACACATACACACACACACACATATATATATTCTAAGCATATAGATGATTTTATATATATGAATTTGAAAAATATATGATCATATATACTTGTATATATGTATACGTGTGTGTGTATATGTACTCTCATTTTTAAAAAAGCAAATACAAGAAGGATAAACCAAAATGTAATGAAAACAGGTGCCTATGGGGTGCATGAGAGTAGGGTAGGAAAAATGGGTCTGGGTATGTGACTACTCTAAATTTCGTGGGATGTATAATTTAATTTTTATAAATAAAATTTATGAAAGATGAAAAAGGAACAGCCTAAAATCAAATACGAACAGAAACAAATAAACTTAGTATATATTGCATTGATCAAATAAGTACTCAGGAGACAAAGAATTAATTGAGTAACTTTTGAACACAGTACCTTGCCTGTACAGTCCTAGTTGGATATATTCTAAGAACGACAAAAAGAAATCTTGAACTTGAATCAGTAGATTTGTTAATAGTGGTATTTCTAAAACCAATTGGGACATATAATGGGAATGAGCAAATAAGTAAATATATTATTTTTATTGGGAAACCTGGTTCTCATTGGAAGAAGGGAGTTACAAATGGGGGAAAGTCAGGAAAAACTTGTAAGGCTGGAGTTGAATTGGAGCTATTCATATAAACTCATTATTATCCATGAAATATTTTTCCTAGTTCTGTATGCTGATGAAGTTGAGAACAGAAATTGGCAAACTTTTTTTTTTCCATAAAGAGACATATAGTAAATACCTCAGGCTTTGGTCTGTTTCACGTAATCTTTTTTAAAAAATCCTTCCTTTGTGTGTTTGGTTTGCTTTGGTTTATTTTGCAACCCTTTGAACACTTTAAAATCATTCTTACCTCACAGGCTATACAAAAATAGGCCATAGGTGAGACATGGCCCATGGGCCATAGTTTGCTGACTTCTGGGCCTAGAAACAGAGATACGGTAGTAGCAATGAGCCTATACCCAAGACCTGAACCTTGGTTCCTACACACAATTCCATTGTAAAGGGATCCAGGCTTCCTTGGAGAAGTAAATGACTTCAGGTCCAGGACTGGGAAAGTACAGGGTAATCCTGGGACATCTTCCACTAGAAAGCAAGAAAAAAAAATACAAGACAAAGGCACTCCTTCCCCTGCAACTTTAGAACAATGTGAGCATAGTGATGAATTACAACACATTTGTCTGATAAAATTAAAAGGATCGATGAGTGATACTAAAAAAGGAATAATAGAATTATGAAATCACCATTTTGCTGCTGGAATGTGATTATTCATTTAGGCAGTGATCACCAATAGAAAACAAAACAAGTAGATAAAAGTTTTTGAAGAATAGGATAGGCACACAGTCTCAAAGTAATCCCACAAGTGAAATATCAATTACCAAGGATAAAAACTACAGCTGACCCTTGCACAACACAGGGCTTAGGGGTTTAGACCCCCACCCAGTCAAAAATTTGCAGACAACTTTTGATTCCTCCAAAACTTAGCTACTAGTAGCCTGCTGTTGACCAGAAGCCTTACCAGTAAAATTAACATATGTTTTGTATCCTTATACTGAAATAAGCTAGAGAAAATAAAATGCTATGAAGAAAACCATTAAGAGAAAATGCATTTACAGGATGGCACGATTAAAAATTTTTCACATGTAAGTGGACACATGCAGTTCAAACGTACGTCTTCAAGGGTCACCTGTGCGTGGAGCTGTGGAAAACATTCTTAAACAAGTGATCATCTGAGTATCACCAGTAATCCAACAAATTGAAATTCCATTGCCTCCCAATGGGATGCGATGAGAAGAATACAATATCATCTATGCAATAGTCTGACAACAAACATTTAACCTGAGGGAACGAAGAGACAAGTCCAGATTAGAAGATTCTATAAGATAACTGATCCAAACATTTCAAACAAGTTAATGTCACCATAGCAGCAACATGAAATCTTAAAAGAGGCTGGCTGAAGAAACATACCAATCAAACGCAATGGGTGACATTTGCCTGGATCTGATATGGACAGTCATAATAATATCTAGGAAAGTCATCTTTGAAAAAATTGGGAAAATTTGAATATGGGCCATATACTAGGCAATATTATAATATTGGTAACTTTATTTTAAATCTCTTGGGTGTATCAATAATATGACTATATAGGGGAATGGCCTAGTTCTTTAAAGATACATGGTGAAATATTTAGGAGTGATTTGCCATGATGTGTTCAACTTACATTCATATGGTTTGCAATATGTATAAATATCAATATATATTGAGAAAGAGAAAGCAGAAATGGTGAGGTATTTTCCATTAGTGACTCTAGATAAAGGAAATCCGGGGATTCATTACACTTTTCTTTAAAATTCACTATATATCTGGGGTGCCTCGGTGGCTCAGTGGGCTAAGCATTGGACTCCTGGGTTTCAGGTCAGGTCATTTTCTCATGATTTGCGAGTTCGAGCCCTGCATCAGGCTTTGCGCTGGCAATGTGGAGCCTGCTTGGGATTCTCTAGCTCTCCTTCTCTCTGCCCCTCCCCAGCTCGCACTCTCTGCTCTTTCTCTCTCAAAATAAATAAATAAACTTAAAAAAATTTAAACCTTACTGTACATTCAAACATTTCTAAATAAAAAATTAGCAGCAGAAGAAAGTAGGATTTTACCAAACGTACAAAATCTTGTAAAGGGTATTTTTAGTAACAAACAAAAATAATACTTAAAAAAAAACCCTCATGTACCTGAATAGGGAAGTAGTTAAATTATGTCATATCCATGTGATATGTAGCCATTAAAATATAAAGCGGATCTATATGTAGATATACATGAAATCATAGACACACACACACACACACACACACATACACACAGTATACAGATCTTCCTTGACTTTCAACGGGGTTACTTTCTGATGAACCCATTATAACTTAAAAATATTGTTAAGTCGAAAATGCATTTACTACACCTAATATCCCAAACATCATAGCTTAGCCTAGCCTACCTTAAATGTGCATAGAACACTTACATTGGCCTACAGTTGGGTAAAATTACCTAACACAAAATCTATTTCATAAAAAAGTGTTGAATGTCTCACGCAATATATTGAATACTATATAAAAGTAAGAAACAGAATGGTTGTTTAACTACACAGTGGTTTTCCATGTATGGGTTGTTTACCCTTGTGATAATGTGATCACATGACTTCCACTGTCCTGTATCAGCAGAGGGAATCATAGTACATGTAGCTATCCCAGGAAAAGATAAAAATTCAAAATTCACAGTATTGTTTCTACTAAATGCATAATCACTTTAACACCATCCTAAAGTCAAAGAATCATTGAGTTGAACCATTATAAGTCAGGGATCACCTGTATGTATTTTAAGGGGAAAAATGAAAAGGTGGAGCAGAGTGTGAATTTTGCTCATTCTCATTGCAATAGACAATTTCTGGAGGGACGCAGAATGCATTAATGGTGATTTCCCACAGAGAAGGAAATGGGGGTCATGGAAAGGATTTTAGTTTTCACATTAGTCACCTCATTACTATTATAATTTGTGTACCACGAGCATGTTATCACTTTTATAATAAAAAATAAGTGTCTATCCTCACCCGCCCAAAAAAGCAAGATCTTAGTACACTATGGAACTCTTAACACAAAAAAACCAAAACCATAAATATTACCTAATAGTTTTGCTCTGTTGATGAATTAGGCAGTCTTTGACATTTAGCCAAAGGCAGTCTTGGTGTGGGGTCAAGGCCACAGCTACAGCTATAGTTGTCATCTGCTGGTCCAAGTGGACACACATGATTTAGAGCCCATCCCTTCAGCCTAGCTGGGCTAAATACCATGAACACGTGTCTAGATTTTGGATGGTCCTAAAAATCAGAAGGGAATTGATCCGTTTTGGCCTCATCAAGTATTGAAAGGCCTTTGTAAACTGTAAATCAGAGAACTCACGTGCACTATTCTCATTTCCTGGAGCCTTCGTTATGATCTTGCAGTCAGAACAACTAATGGAATCTACGTCTATTGTTTTCAAACTGGGGACGTGACTTCAGAAAGATTTAGGGACTTGTCCAAGGTTGTGTTGGTGATGAGGATACCAACTTTGTCCACAATGTTCTTGGCTACCACTAGCAGCTGGTAAGTATCAGCAAATAAAAGTATCAGATACATTTTCATCAGGGAGGCTTGAGCCCAGGAAATACGGGAGAGGTCTGTCTCCATCTTGATTTAAATGTGATCATGCCTTTCAAGGTGGCTTTCCT
Organism: Lynx rufus; assembly: GCF_022079265.1. Lineage (NCBI taxonomy): Eukaryota > Metazoa > Chordata > Mammalia > Carnivora > Felidae > Lynx > Lynx rufus. The sequence goes on along the minus strand of NW_025814867.1, from coordinate 3,201,115 downwards.
CTTGGTTTAGGCATTCACAATCGTAGCCTCGGATGAAACAACCAACTTGCAACATTTTAAGGGAGCCTAAAATATCTCAGGGGTTTGTAGGCAATGAACTTCTACAGCAATTCTCAAGATTTTGCCTCTGTGCAATTTGCATGAGAAGTTAAACAGCACAAGGATTACAAACAGCACAGATCTGACCATACCTTTTGTTCATTTGTGGATAAAGCCCAGTGGATCGGGAAAGTTTAGGCAAACAAGTGAGGTGGGTGAGCTAATTCATACCATGAGCATGATTCAGTAGCATGAGTTAAGCCAAAGGCAGCTGGGCATCCCTAAGCAAGAACTGCCAGGACGGTAATCAATATGTTACCTCTGACATTTACAAACACCCTTTAGGAGCAAAACACTATTTTAAAACCTTTTGATGTCATTTTATGAAATTGGCTTGCCCTTTAAATGTCTTTTCATTCCTCCTGAGAATTAAATCAGTTCCAGGGAGGATCCCTTTTTGATTATTTGAACAGCAGCTGGGGGTATGAAACTTAAAAAAAAAAAAAAAAAAAGAAGCCTCTTGACCTGCTTGTAAGAGCCTACCGTCATTGTGACTGCCAACCTTTCCACTCTTCCGCTTTCCTTTCTTAATGATTCATGAAAGACAGTGACAACTTCTTTCTCTTATGGAAGTCCCTGCCTGAGAACCCAATGAGACTGAACAGAGATGCAGATAGGGCTCTTTTGAGTATCACTTTGAGAGAGCCACGGTCCCGCCAATTTCTGGCACACAGGAGACGCCTATTAACTGGGTGCATGGAGGCATACCCTTCCTTTCAAAATAGTCTGCGAAAGTGAGGGCTCCTCTGGTGGGCATGGGCAGGTATGAGGCCCTGTGTGGGAGCCAATGGGACTGGGCAGAAGCCAGAAATAAGGGAAATAAAAACTGGGCATGCCAGCTATGTGGCTCGTGACTAAGATAGCCACAGACACAAGTGGAGTTGAAGGTGTTTCAAAAAGATGTGTGAGGCTGCAGGTCAGTGCGTACATGATGCTATTCCATAATGGTCCTGGAAACCCCTCCATCTCAGAAGAACCCAAAACAGAGGTGGTTCCTGTCCAGCATCCTGAGGATGAAGCCAAGAAAGGCAAGACAAAGTAGTTGAATTGCTTCAACAAAATGAAACAGGATACTTGGTATGCCTATGCACATTCAAAACAAGATCCACAACTCTCCCTTTTAAACATACAGACAGCACTAGGTCCTTCAGAATACAATTTTTGAGATGTCACCAGTTGAATGAAGGCAGAAGTTCTATGTAGGAAAATTGAGACAGAAGCTAAATCTCTAGGCCAACCAACAGGATGGGATTTAATAACTCTTCCCCGAGAACACCAGGCTCTATCCTGAGACTCTCAGATTGGGGTCTTCAGCAAGTAATAATGGCCATACCCCTGGGGATCAAGTTGTTCTAGTTAGAGATATTATAGCAACAGCTTCCCTTTGGAAGGCATGACCATGGAGAAGTGTAGATAGTGGACATAAAAGAAGTGAATCAGCTACTGATAAAATAGACAGCTCTCTAATCAATAAAAATGCCAGATGCCCTTAAACTGGAAGTACCTGCTTAGGAATGATGCAAACTGCCCATCTGAGGACTGTCTGTGTGTGCATCTGCCCATCCCACTGATCCCCCTATTATCACTGATGAAAACCAAACCTTAATTGGAATCCATCCTGGGACTCAGCATAACCCATAACAATTACGGCAGCTGTTCCACTGGGCAAAGATGCATATCCCAATATCAAAACTTTTAAGGACCGTACCCTTAAAGCTCTTTATCAATGATCTTGTCAATTAATTAAGTTTCCATTTGCCTCCCTCTGCTTAGATTTTGAACTAGCAAAAGTTAAAATTCCTTGATTCCATGCTCATGTTATAGAAAAGGAAATTAAAGCTGACTTGGAGACAGAAGGATTTTCCCAAATCTTCATAGTCAATTTTAGTCAGAAGAAGGTGAAGTATTCCTGACTTCATAACTCTCTGCCACTACCACAACATTATCTTGGTCAACTAACACAACCCAAGCTTCCTGAATTTCAACCGCCAACAAGGTCAGATACAGGCAGCCTGTATCCTATAAATGAAGAATAGGGAGCAATCTAAATCTTACTTTGAGAATACTGATATTAAATATCTTGTTTTGTTATACCTATGATTTCTCTTCTATGAGTTCCGTATGGTGTCTCTCAAAATACAGCTACCTTTCCATGTGACGTTTTCCTCAACTGCTCTCACAGTTCTGAGTGTAACAATGATACAACAGAACACAAGACTTAGAATAAGAATAAGTGAGTTTAGGGGCGCCGGGGTGGCTCCGTCAGTTAAGCATCCAACTCTCGATTTGGGCACAGGTCATGATCTCACGGTTGTGAGATCAAGGTGCGCGTCTGGCTCTGTGCTGTCAGCGTGGAGCCTGCTTGAGATTCCCTCTCTCCTTCCCTTTCTGCCCCTCCCCAGCTCATGTTTTCTCTCTCTCTCAAAAATAAATGAATGAATAAATAAATAAATAACCTTAAAAAAGGTGAGTTTAAGTCTAGATTCTGATGCTTTATGTCTGTTTGAACAGGAGAGTCATGCAAGTCAGTTTCAATTTCGTCATCTAAAATACAATGAATTGTTCAAGATGACGGACCTAGCACATGCATGTGTACCCATGACATGGTCTATTTGAGTGGAAAAATGTACATATAATAATGTTGGAAAACAGGAAAGGGTGCCATCAATGGAACAGAAAAATTGGAGGAAGTTCAAGAGGATGGAAAACAGGACAAATGGAGAGAGCAAGAGTCGCAACTTGAAGCATGACAAATAAGAGATAATTTTCAAAATGGAGCCTCAGAGAAGTTTCAGACACAATCAATTACGCCAAAGTGGGCCAATTACCCTGGGCTAATCATCAGGGTAATAAATTAGCTGCTTGCCAGGAAAACTATATACAGTCTCCCTGACCCCTCCCGATCCATGTTTAAAGAGTCTACATTTAAAGAGTAGTTTATAATGCCAAGGCAAACGTGTCTCTAAAGAAGGAAGGTAATCTGCATGGTTCCTAGAACCTGTGAGAGGAGCAGACCAAGACAGAGACAACTCTGGACTTACACTTCAGACAATACAATCAGGAGAAAGAAAAAGAGAAGGTAGCTCCTTCCAGATTCAAATTTTTTTTTCTTTTTTTTCAACGTTTTTTTTTTTTTTTATTTATTTTTGGGACAGAGGGAGACAGAGCATGAACGGGGGAGGGGCAGAGAGAGAGGGAGACACAGAATCGGAAACAGGCTCCAGGCTCTGAGCCATCAGCCCAGAGCCTGATGCGGGGCTCGAACTCACGGACCGCGAGATCGTGACCTGGCTGAAGTCGGACGTTTAACCGACTGCGCCACCCAGGCGCCCCCCTTCCAGATTCAAAAGCACCAATGTACCCCACCTTTAGGGTAAACGTTCTTTACTTGGGCTCGTGGTAGACCAGCCAGAATGCATTTTCTATCTAGGCACTCTATTCGGAAGCTACTTGTTAAAACACCCCAGTGGAATACACACAACTCAGTCAGTCCTCTCATCTAAGGAAGAGGGTTATTTACACAGCTCCAAAGAAAAGCTCAGTCTCCCAGGTATACTAATCACCTAATCTTTGTTTGGATGCCCACCAAGTCCAACTTACGACAAGAACCAAGAGCACGGGTAGTTTACTTGGGAGGTGATTCCAGGAAACAGGTGTGAAGATAGCAAGAATGAATCAGGCATGAAGAAACTCAATAAAAAATGTATACCCTGAGGGTTCCCATACTGCTGGGAACACCTTAGGAACCATGTGGAATGTGACATAGAATGGTGCCTTTGAAGAACAGAAGACTGAAGCATTTGTCCATTGACCGCCCACACCTACAGAAGGTGGTGGTTGCCCCAGAAGCATTATCCAACCCATGCTTCCATGTGGTCTTGGCAGGGACTAAGTGAGCCCCAGAAGTTTTTGAAACCACCAAGGCAGAACTGTAGAGAGAAGAAGGAAATCAGGGTAGGTCACTGACAGGGTAGGACAGTGTGAGGGACTGTCCAGCAGAGCAGGGACTGAAATCCAAAGGGGACAAAGGGACATGGTATGGCACACAAAATGTATCTGTTAGATTTATTCATAAAACTGAACCAATAGCTAAGGATCCCAAGATATTTAAGGAAAATTTATCACAAAATAAGAAACCCCAAAATGGGAAAAATAATATTTGACCACAGAGAAGTTAGAATTGACCAAACTTTGAAATGTTTCTAGTATCTTCAGACAGAACCAACGCTGCTTCTTCCAAACAAACAAACAAACAAACAAACAAATGGCTCTGGAGAATGGAAACAAACAGAAAAAAGAAAACTTCAGAAAGGTAAACATGTTATAGAAGAAAAAAGTAACTGGACTGGATGATAGAATAGATAGAGCTAAATCCCAAGACCAATCCAAGAGAAAGTACCCTTGAACTGAAAAAAAATAATTGTTTCAAATTGTTTCAAATGACTACCAAAATCAGTGGTGGCAAGTGGGGTGAGGCTGCACCTTGAGACAACTCAGGGATTTTCAGAAGTCCTAGAACAAAGAAAAAATTATAAAAGCTTCCATAGTTGGCCAAAGAATCAAAGTAACATTAAATCTCTCATCAGCAGGGATGGATGCTGAAAGACAATGCAATGACTTTTTTTTCAAATTTCTGACTTTTAAACCCTGAAATATATATATTCAACCAAGCCCTTAAACAAATATTGGACAAAATGATTTTTAGACATGCCAGATCTCCTAAAACATAAGATTCAGATAATCCAAATTAAAAAAGAAACCCCAGGGGTACTCCAGGGGGAAGAATGTCAAAGGAAATATGTAATGTGGATTTAAGAAATAGCAGCTCTGAGTAGTAGCTAGAAAACATTAAGAAAACTGAATAAAATAAAATAAAATAAATAAAAAATCAAAATCTATTGGGTCTTGACACTTGGATATTTTGAGGGTAGAGGCAGAAAGACTTAATGATATAGAACTAAAAATTCTCCTTTATGTGACTTTACTTGCATCAAAATGAGTAATAATCATATAACCATGACTCTGTAAATACTGTTTAGGGGATTTTTCATTCTGAAAGTCAACGTGTATACAAAATGCAGCAAGTAATATTACAGGTATCAGAGAACAATATAAGAGCTATAAAACTTGAAAACATAAAAGTTTTTTTAAAAAAGTAGGTAAGGGACAAGAAGAAAGAGAAGCAATTATATATACCCCAATTTATTGAGGAGGGCACCTGTTGGGATGAGCACTGGGTGCTGTATGGAAACCAATTTGACAATAAATTTCATATTAAAAAATATATATATATGCCAATTTATTCTCCCTTCCAAAGTATTCTCTAAAGTTGACAAATCAAGAAATGTGAATGTCAGGATTGATCTTTACAGTTATGAAGGTCATTACTAGAAGAACTAAAATAAAAAATGAAATTGACAAACTCGAAGTAGGGAAGCAAGTAGATATGGTACAGTATAGTAAGAAATGCTCCTAAACTCCTGATCTTTCATTGCCAGAGTAGATCAGTGCTGTCTAAAGTTGATAACTTAAATAATGGAAGCAGAAGTAAAAAATCTGAAAATGTAATGGGAACTGTTGAATGAATGAAAAAAGAAACTGGTTAAAAGATACTTCCCTCTAGAGTGTAGCGCAGGGAGTGGGGGAAGAAGGGAGAGGGAATGCTACGTTTATACTTCATTTTAGACAGTTTTAGAAAACTAGATTTTTTTCCGTGTTCAGACATTGCTTTTAAAAACAATGCTTTCATAGAGACTCAAAAACCCAATAGTTTTCCATCTGCAGACCAAGTTTCTCAGACTCGGCCATGTAGTCGCCAGGATTAATAACAACCTAACCAAGTGCCCAGGATCTTGGAGAATAAATAACCTTGTCATTTCCAAACCCCAAGCTGTGGCTTCATTTTATATAGCCATGTTAATTCCACTTGTAATCCCCATGAAGTGCAGGGACTTCTGTTATTTCTTATCTTTAAGCCTCTTTTATCTCTTCTGAACTCAAAAGGATCACTTTTTAAAAGAGCTGATGGGGCTGGGAAGAAAAAAACAATAAGAAATGACTGCGTATTGGGAGATGAAAAGCAATGACAGTGATTAGGCTGAAATAATTAGATATTTATTCTTCCCTGCATAACTCAAAGGGATCAACATTTCTCTTGTGATAATGAGAATTTCATATATCTCTAAATTACTTTAAGAAAGCCTTGTTTTCACTGAAAGCACATCAAATCCTGAAATATTCAATAATGTATCAAATAAAAAAATATGAATTCAGCTTCTTACTTCAGGGAGAAGACCTCATTTCTAACCTTCTACACCCCATGGGGAGGAAGGGAGGATGCAGAATTCAGAGATCGTTGAAATGAATTGATGAGTCTCTGAGCTGAAGCAGAACCCAGTCTGTTCTACTGGTTGGTACTTGAGTGTGCCCAGATGTCTCCAAAACCCAGTCCCCCACTGGTTCTAAAATAGAAGGGAATTTGATGAATGTGATAATCAAATCTCAATTTCCTCCATTTATAAAAATCAGTTGACTCCTGAATCCTCTATGCTGCTACTCCTTCATGCTCCCAGAATTTAGGAATAAATGTACCTTTTAGAGGTCGGGGGGGGGGTAGGAGGGGGGATTGGGGACTGGGGTGATATTTTATTCATCATTTCATGGGTACAGAATTTCAGTTTGGAGTGATGAAAAAGTACTGAAGATGATTAGTGATGATGGTTGTAGAACAGTGTGCATGTATTTTAAATATCTTACTCTTTTATTTGTTAATCATATCTCAATAAAGCTAAAAAAAGACATACTTATCCTAAGTATACACACACACACACACACACACACACACACACAATGTGACTGTCCTTAATGCCACTAAACTTACAAATGGTTAAAATGGTAAATTTTATGTTATGTATAGTTTATCACAATAACAACAAAGCTTGCTGACTTGAAGCTGGTTCATGTAAGGCAAACTATTCCACTAGTCTCTCTAGAACTTACAGATACCCCACTATAGTTCTGTAATTTATGTATATCAAGAAAGGGTTAATTGTCTACTAGGGCAGGACAAGCATAATATATGTATTCAGCTATTTTCTCAGGTTAAATTATTTTCCAGTTAAGAGTTTGGAAATTGAAGGTGTATACTTGATATGCCTATAAAATTCACAGGAGTGTGTGTGTGTGTGTGTGTGTGTACAGAGACAGGGAGAGAGAGAGAGAGTTAAAGACAAACGGGATAGATCCAAGGCAGAAAATTATTACCATAATCAGAGCCCAAAAAAGAGAAGTGGAATTAGGCAGATTTTATTTTTATTCCTTCCCCTCTCACTGCCTTATTACATGTTCTTGGGTAAACCATATACCTGACCATTATGTTTCCTCATCTTTAAAGTAAAACCTCATAATACATATTATATGGGTTATGAAAAAGATTAAATATCTGTAAAATAATACAAGTGCAAGGCGCTTCCCACACAGTGAAATGTGATTTCTGCAGTCATTGCCATTTTGTGGTACAGCGGTCCCCAATTTACCCACATGAGATACACCCAAGACCCCCAGTGGATGTCTGAAACCATGGATTGTACTAAACCCTGCATATACTATGTTTTTTCCCTATGCATACATACCTGTGATAAGGTTTAATTTATAATTTAGGCACAATAAGAGATTGATGACAATAATAAAATAGAACAATTGTAACAACTGAACGTGAATGTGGTCTCTCAAAGTAACTTATCGCGCTGTACTCGCTTTTCTTCCTGTGGTGACGTGAGATGATAAAATGCCCACGTGATGAGACGACGTGAGAATCGTGCAGGCATGGTGACGTGACATAAGCATGGTGACACAGCCTCGGCATGGTGATGCAGCACGAGAGCTACTACTGACCTTCTGATGGCACGTCAGAAGGAGGATCATCTGCTTCCAGGCCACAGTTGACCACAGGTAACTGCAACCGTGGAAAGCAAAATTCTGGATGGGGGGGGGGGAGGGACTACCGTAATTCTTACCGTCATTCTCTTCTTGTCCTAACCGGCAACCACCTCACAAAGCACAGCTTGCTAAGAAAGCCAGGATGCTGGTCAAGTCCTCTCAAAGACACTGGACCCGTCCTGAAAATCAAACGTCTGTCGACTCTGAGGCAGAGCGCCCACGGGCTGTGCCTTCCAGGACTCGGCTCACCTTCCAAAGGAGTGAAGATTCAGGCCAAGCGGTAGGATGGCAAGATAAAAGGCTCAGGTAGAAGAGCCAGGGCAGAGGCCGGCATGACTGGTGGAAGCAGGCTTCCTCATTCAGCATCAGCTGCGGGGGGGCTGACCCCTCTGCTGGCGGCCAGACATCTGGGCCGCTCAAGGAAAGGCAAAATTAGGACCTAGACCGTTGAAAATACTGTGTGTGTTCCTCCACAGTACCGAAGAGCAAGGATGGAGGAAGAGAATGAAAATTTGTGAAAGTGTCCCCCGATCTCGAAATCTGGAAATGCGACCCAGCGTTATCCCTCGTTATCGCTGTTTCCTATTGTGCTGTTCGGTTTAGAAGCCACGAGACACACATGGCTACTCATATTTAAATTTAAAGTAATGCTACATTAAGTTTAAAAACTCAGTTCCTCAATCATACTAGCCCGTTTCCAATATTCAATAGCCACATGGTGTTCACGGCTGTTACGATAGACAGCACGGCAAAAGAAAATGAACATTTCCATCATTGCAGAAAGTTCCACTGGACACTGCTGATGGTAGGGAAGAGACAAGAGAAAATCTACTGACAGTATCTAGCCAGACAACGTTTCCTGGCTTCTTCTGCAACGATCTGGGTTCTTATGTGGTCTGGAAACTATGAGAAGCTCACAAGGGATTCAGTTAGAACTTCTGGCAACCTCCTTCTCTTGACTTGTGGCAAAATCTGCATCCCTTAGTAAAGACACCACAAAGGAGGACTCTGGACTGTCAGACAAATGATTCAAGAGTCGTTTGCAAAGGGAATAACTTTCAGTGGACTCTAACCAGCAAGGGCTCTTCTGAGATCGCTCTGCCCATTTGCCATTTTCCTGGATACATTTCCATTATGCTTGGCAGGTGGAACTCTCTCCTGGGCTTCATTCCTCTTGTGGGTCCTTCTTTCCACCCACAACTCTGGGTGGAAAGAGCACAGAGCTCTCCTCAGCATCAGTTCAAAAGCTGACTTTCCTTCTCTGGACATTCTTCCCCCAATCAAACTGACATCAAAATGCCAACATTTAAAGATTCATTAATAATAATCCTGCAGACTAGAAGAAGGATTCAGGTCTTGGCATGTAATCTATCGGCAAAGCGGCCACTTTAACCCTTGGGCCGGTGAGTAAAAGACATGTAACTGGGTCATAGGAATGGGTTTTCATCAGACGAATCCCAAAGTTGGAACGTTCCACAAGAAAACAGGTCTGGACTCTTTATTAAAAAATCAACGTCATGGGAAAATTGGGACAACTGTTTCAGATAAAGGAACAAAAGAGACATAACTGAATGTAATATTTATACCTTGATCAGATGCTGCTTCAAAGATTAAAGAAACACAGCTATAAAAGGGATTTTGGAAAAATTGAGAAATGTTGATTGTGAACTGGATATCAAATGATGTATGGCATTAATGTTAATATTCTCAGAAGTGATAATGTCATTAGAGTGATGAAGGAAAACATCTATATTAGAAAATGCATGCTGAATGAAATATTTAGGGAGAGGTCTCATAGCGTCTGCAACTTTTAAATGTTTAGGGAAAAAAGGAAAAATATAGAAAAGTACAACAAATACGGCAAAATGTTAGTTAATTGTTGAATCTACATGGTACAGAGATAGCCATTGTTTCGTTTTGCAACTTTTCTCCGTATTTGAAAATATTCAATGTAAAAGTTTGGGCAGTGGAAGAATATGAGTGAATTTTAGAAAAACTAAGTTCTGACAAAGACAAAGTCCTTACCTCCATTTCGTTCAAAAAAGACCAAAAATCTAGAGAGACGGAAGGCAGAGAGTATTAAATGCCATAACCCATGCCCACAAAAAAGCCAAATCCAATGGCATCATCAGACTGAATACTCATTTGGCGGGTACCACACATCAAGCACCAACCTAGGCACTGCATATACATAATTCAATGCAATCTTCACAATGTCCCCCAAACCTGAATCATTACCCCTACATCGCTGATGTAAAAACTGAGGCTCGTAGAACCTTGGTCAAACTTACACAGCTATGAAGGAGCAGAACGAGGATGCAAACCACAATCTGTCCATTTCCAAATCCGAGGCTAATAGCCTCTTGTTATTTTAGCAGCAACAGTAATTCTTCTCTGTTAAATTCAATACTGAAAGAGAAGAAGTCTTAATTCTATAAGAGATAGAGACAGAGATAATGAGAGAGAGGTCAGGAGTTGGGGAGAGAATTGATTCTGGCTACGTGGGCTTCAGCAAAGTTTTAGATTCTAGTCAAATCATGTTGGAGGTCTAGTATCCTTTATCAAGCACCAGGGCGCCGCGTGGATTAAGACTGTCTATGGTATCTGGAAGGTCTAAATGGGCTGACAGAATCATCTTCCTCATCATCCTAGAAATCAGTCACATCATTGCCTCTATGCCAGCCACAATTTCCATTTTACTTACAGCTCGTTGTTCTCTTGATACCTTTTTTCTCTTTCTCTGAAAACCTAGCTATCTCCTGATATATATTACTGAATTCTGTCTTTTCATTTGTTCAGGAGGTAAACCGTTTCATGTGATAATTCGGCTAAGAATCTCCTAACTTCTCAACATTCTCATGGAACCTCCACCATGAGATATTTTATGTATCGCTCATTTTCTGTAACTGTAGTCAGTCTCAATCTTATAAGCTACTCAGCAGTTCTGCCAACTTGTATTCCAGGCACAGAGAGTAAAAGAGATGATGGCTGAGACCATTCATGTACCAACTTCTCCCAACATTCTTAGAATATACACATTTTCAAGTTTCTGAGGTGCTCTCATCAATGGAAATGCCCACCTTTAAGTGATCCTTGGATTTCCACTAGTAAACAGCTTCCAGTAGGCATAGGCTTGTCCTAAGCATGTGATAAACACTAAGATGATACACACTGTGTAGAATATAATTTCTTGGTGGCAAACCACACCATTCTTCATACAACTGCTTGATTTTGCATGAGCTTCCATTGCTGCAAATGTTAGTGCACCCTAACTTGCAGGCTGGTAGCTTCCCCCACTGGAGTGTGAGTTTAAATAGGACAGGGACATTTTGGTTTCTACACCACCCTAGCTAGAAAAGCGTCAAGCACATTCCCATTTAGCTGAATGAATAAATGGGTTCATGCAAGTTTTGTTGGAAAAGTCAGGAGACATTATGACATGTGGAAAACAAACAGACCATCCAGAGCAAGTTGCCAAATCCCAGATGCCCAGGGTTGACATTTCTATGATCCCTGTCCTAGACCAAGCCACCAACATCTTTTATCTGGATTCCTGCAACAGCCTAGAACAGTACAACTGCCTCTACTGATACACATCCATCCTCTGCAAGTAGCCACGAGCGTCTTTACAGAAATGACATCACCACAATGGTGACATAGGTTGTTCCTGACTTTGCCCCCTCCCCACAAGAACAACTAGCAATTATTTATAAGCGAGACACCACTGAGAGAATTCTAGAACACGGGATGAGCCTGGAGCATCCCTTGCCCTAGGGAGACCAAGACAAGCTGCATTAGAAGGTTAAGAGAAGTGGCTACATGTTGACTGCATTGCTCATCCCCCCTGGCCAGCACAGCACCAAGTGGAGAGGTCTCCCCTGAGTCTCTGGTTCCTCCAGTGGGAAAAGAGAGCCCAGAGTGGCAGGGACAGCCAGCTACTCCCCAGAATTATGGGTTTCTTCATGAGAATCTCTCTGACCTTACCCTACGGGTGTTGTAGGAGAATCTGCAGGGCTCAACCACTGGGAATCTGACTGTGACGGAGAAGGAGAGAGGGGTACACAACAACAAGCTGATGGATCTTGCGAAGAAGTGCATACCTGCGGTGCCCAAGTAGTCATCTCAACCAGCAGCTCTGCTCATCTGCAGAACCAAGTCAGTGGTACACTCTGGCCAAGGAATTCATTTGCTCGCCCTATAGCCTGGTTTGCCCAGACCCAGGTAAGGAGCTGAGTCATAGCCCCACCCATCGGAGCGAGTGTCTCCTGACCCAAGGTGCTATGCAACTGTATAGCTGTGTAGCAATGCTTGAGCTGAGAGAAGGCGGGTGGAGCTGATTGCTCCCATACCAAAGCCATTGCCGGGCATTCGGGGTCCCCCTGCTGTACACAGGCAGGGGGTTTAACTCACAGCTGAAGCTGAGTGTAGCTCTGGGCCCCTCCCAGCTGAAAAGCCTGTTTGAGAAAAATTGAGAGAGACCTGAAGTGGGCCCCTTCACATCCCACCCAGGCAAGGAAACATAGTCTAACCCACCGTGGAGAGTGTCTCCTGACCCCATCTGACCAAAAAGGCTAATGAGAACACCCGGAAGCTGTGTAAGCCAGCAACACTTGAGCCAAGAGACCATCAGGCAGAGTTGATAGTTCACAGAGTGAAGCCATGGCCTATTTCTGCCAGAGAATTGGGACACGGGTCAGCTTGAGGTAAGGTAACAAAGAGCTTTAGTGGCTTTAGAGCTGCTTCTCCCACTGCACCTAGGCAAGGAAACGGATTCACTGCCCTTCTCAGTGCTAAATACAGCCTTCAGCCTGCTCAACCACGGAACCTAACTGGAGCATATGGGAAGCTACGTAGCCCATTCAACAGCCTTGCTCATAGTAGCACTTGAACAGAGAGAAGAGACTATGGCTTTCCACATCTTGCTTTCCCTGACCAGGGCATTCAGTGCACACTCTTGCCTGCTTTTAGTCCCCAGCAATAAACCAAACAGACTTATGGATGCAGCAAAAGTAGTTCTAACAGGGAAATTCATAGCAATAGACACCTACACTAAGAAGCAAGAAATCCTAAAAAAGCAACCTAATTTTATGCCTTAAGGAGCTAGAAAAAGAAGAACAAACCAAGCCCAAAGTTAGCAGAAGGAAGGAAATAATAAAGATTAGGACATAAATAAAATGAGACAGAGAACAGAGGAAAAGATTAACCAGAGTTGGTTCTTTGAAAAGGTAAACAAAATTGACAAAATCATAGCGTGACTAACCAAGAGGGAGGAACCAAATCAGCGGAATTAGACATGAAAAAGGAGACATTACAACTGAAACCACAGAAATACAAAGGATTTTGTTCTACCATGAACAGCTATACACCCACAAACTGGACAACCTAGAAGAAATGGAAAACTTCATAGAAACATGCATCCTCCCAAGACTGAATCAGACAGAGATAGAAAATACGAATAGACCAATTACCAGTAAGGAGTTCGAATCAATGGTCACAATCTGCCAGTGAAGAAAGCCCAGGACTAGATGGCTTCAGTGGCGAATTTAACGAAACATTTACAGAAAAATTAATACCAAGCCTTCTTAAACTCTGACAAAAAATTGAAGAGGAGAGGATATTACCCAGCTCATTTTATGGTATTTATTAGCATTACCCTGATACCAAAGCCAGATAAGGACACTAGAAAAGAAAACCACAGCCCAGTATCTCCGATAAATATACATGCAAAGTTCTCAACAACAACAAAAAATACCAGCAAGCCAAATTCAGCAGCACAAGGAAGGGATCACTCACCGTGATCAAGTGTGATTTATCCCTGGGATGCAAGGCTGGTTCGACATATGCAAACCAATTAGTGTGATACAAGGCTTGGAAAGAAAGTAATCATATGATCATCTCAATAGATGCAGAGCAAGTATTTGACAAAATTCCATATCTGTTCGTGATGAAAAGACTTAAATTAGGAACAGAAGGAACATATCTTAACATAATAAAGGTCATATATGACCAGCCCACAGCTAGCATCATATTCAATGGTGAAAGTTTGAGAGTTTTTCCTCTAAGGTCAGGGGCAAGACAAGGAGGACCACTGTCACCACACCTAACAAAGTACTGGAAGTCCTATCTAGAGCATCAGGAAAGAAAAACAAATAAAAGTCATCAAAGTTAGAAAGGAAGAAGAAAAACTGTCTCTATTCGCAGATGACATAATTTTAGAGAGAGAAAATTCTGAAGACTCAAACCAAAACCTGTCAGAACTAAGCAACAAATTTAGTAAAGTTGCAGGACACAAAACTGATAGACAAAAGTTACTAACATTTCTATACACTAGCAATGAGTGAATTTTCTGAAAAAGAAAGAAATTGATCCTATTTACAATAACATCAAAAGAATAAAGTACCGAGGAATAAATTCAACCAAGGAGATGAAACATCTCTACTCTGAAAATGGCAAGACATCGATGAAAGAAATTGGAAGACACCAATACATGGAAAGGTATCCTATGTTCTTGAATTGGAGGAATTACTATTGTTAAGATGCCCATATACTAAAAGCCATCTATGGATTCGATGCAATCCTATCAAGATTCCAATGGCATTTTTATATAAATAGACAAAACCACACCAAAAAATGTATATAGACCCCAGATAGCCAAAAATGAAATGAAACAAAAAAAAAAATCCTGAGGAAAAAGAACAAAGCAGAAGTCATCACACTTCTTGCCTTCAAGCTATACTGTAAAGCCACAGTAAATAAAATAGTATGTACTGCCATACAAACAGACAAATGGACCAATGGAAGAGAATTAAGAGCACAGAAATAAACCCAAGCACATACAGTCAATTAATATCTGACAAAGGAGCCTAGAATACTCACTGCAGAAAAGAGAGTCTCTTCAATAACTGGTCCTGGAAAAACTGGATATTCACATGTAAAAAAATAAAACTTCACCCCTACTTAACACCACTCGCAAAAATTAACATGAAATTGGTTGAAGATTTAAATATAGGACATGAAACCATTAAACTCTTAGAAAAAAAAACATAAGGAGAAAGCTCCTTGACACGGGTCTTGGTAACGATTTTTGGAAATCCCACCTAAATCACAAGCAACAAAATGAAACTACATGAAACTGAAAACCTGCACAGGAAAAGAAACCACTAACAAAGTGAAAAGACAAACTACAGAATGGGGGAAAAGATATTTGCAAATCACACATCTGATAAGGGGTCAATATCAAAATACGCAAAGAACTCCTACAACTCAATAGCAAAGAAATAATCTAATTAAAAAGTGGGTCAAGGCTCTGAATAAACATTCTTCCAAAGAAGATCTACAAATGGCCAACAGACACATGAAAAGATGCTCAACATCACTAATCACTAGGCAAA
Source organism: Lynx rufus (assembly GCF_022079265.1). Taxonomy (NCBI): domain Eukaryota; kingdom Metazoa; phylum Chordata; class Mammalia; order Carnivora; family Felidae; genus Lynx; species Lynx rufus. Next base: position 3,185,687 of record NW_025814867.1, on the reverse strand, counting down.
TGCAAATGAAAACCACAACGAGATATCACCTCACACCTACAGGAATGGCCATCACCAAAAGGACGAAAGATAACAAGTGGTGGAAAGATTTAGAGAAAAAGGCACTCTTGTGCACTGTCGGTGGGATTGCACACCATAGAAACCAATTTGGAGATTCCCCAAAAAAATTAAAAATAGAATTGCCATATGATCTAGCAACTCTATTTCTGGGAAGATATCCAAAGGAAATGAAAACAGTAACCTGAAAAGGTATCTGCATCCCCATTTTTATAGCCGAATTGCTTTTCATGTCCTGGCTTTACAATAGCCAAGACATGAAAACAACCTAAAGTGTCCATCAATCAATGGACAGAAAACAGAATTGTGTGTACACACACAGACACACACACACAATGGAGTATTATTTGACCGTTTTTAAAAAAATAGGAAATCCTACCGTTTACGACAATATGGATGGACCATGAAGGCATTATGCTAAGTGATATAAGACAGAGAAAGACAAATACTGTCTGAACTCACCTATATGTGGAATCTAATAATTGTTTTTTTTTTTTTTTTGAGAAAGAGAGAGTGCAAGTGGGGGAGGGGCACAGAAAGAGGGAGAATCTCAAGCAGGCTCTGCACTATCAGCACAGAGCCCGTGTGGGGCTCAAACTCACAAAACCGTGAGATCATGACCTGAGCTGAAATCAAGAGTCTGACGCTTAACCAGCTGAGCCACCCAGGCACCCCGGGAATCTAGTAATTAAACGGCACCAAAATTCTAGCAAAAGAGATCAGATTTGAGTTACCAGAGCTGACGCCAGAACAGGGGAAATTAGAGAAAGGCAGTCAAAAGTTAAGTAAGGACTGGGGGTATAAGGCACAACATCATGACTGTAGTCAACTCGGCTGTATGATTCCTATATGGAAAGTTGCTAAAAAGAGTAGATTCTAAGAGTTCTCATCACAAGGAAATTATTTTTTTCTTTTTGGTGGGGGGGGGGGGAGTATTGAAACTATATGACATGATGGATATTAACTAAACCAATTGTAATCATTTCACAATATATGTAAATCCAACCATTATGCTGTACCCCTTAACCTTGCACAGTGGTGTATGTCAATTATTTCTTCATAAAATTGGAAAAATAATTTCAAAAATGTAAATCATATAGTAGTAAATAAAAGTTTTAAACATTTAACGTCTTCATATTCAACTTGAATTCAAGATACTAACTGCTTGCCTTGTTCTACAAAGCCTTGTCAGTACCCTACCTGAACAACCGAACCCCATTTCTTACCACTCACTCTCTTCCAAATTTGCTCTCCTCTACCCACTCTGGTTTCTTTCCCACTGTCAGAAACACGCTCCCCTCCATAGCTTCATGTGGCTTGTGCCTCATCTGTCAAGTCTCATATTAACTATCACCATCTCAGAGGGGCTATGCGTTACCAACCCTAAGTAACAGCACCCATACATTTATTTTCTGTTGCTATACCTTGTTCCTTTCTTCCATGGCACCAATCAAAAAACCCAGAATTATTAATTTTGTTCTTCCAATTGTTCATTTTCATCACTATATAGGTGGTATTAGAAGAGCAAACACTATGTCTGTACTTGGTACATGGTACACAGACTGTAGCACATGGTTCAGATCCAGTGAATATGTATGGCCTTTGGAGACCACCAAAGATGTCTAGCAGGCAGTGTGTGCCATATTTGTATATGTCAGGGGCTTGACCCAGGCAGAGGGAAAGAAAAGACGCCTTGACAAAACAGGATGAGGTTTGGGGATATTTAATCATCTGTAGAAGCTGGAGCCCACCCTCCTTTCACCAGGGAAGACTGGTGTTTTCATGCTCCACATAATTCAAGGGGTTGGGGCAAAATCACGGAGGAGGTGATAGATCCCCTCTCTAGCAGCTTTCCTTTTCTCCCCTAGGAACTTCATGTCCCTAGACCCTATTATTTCAGCTATTTTGCCAAACTTTGAGGTTCATGATAGCTAGGATTGCTCTATTTCTGTAAGGTCAAAGCCTGACTCAAGGTCCGATCCAGAGTAGTTGCTAAAAATACGTTTGTCAAACTGAACAAAACATAAAGTCACTATTTCCAAAGAATCCTATTCCAAAGGGTGACGTAGGGGTCTAAAGGAATCCAGGACCCAGCAATATCAGAACAGTTAGTGAGGATGAAACTGTCACACCCAGCAAGTCTTGGACTTTAGATCCATAAATGAAAATTCATATTTTTTTAAAAACAACTCATTGTCTGAAAAATGTTAACCTGTCTAAAATATTTTCATACTCAAGGAGCAAACAATAATTGAGACAATCAGATGTCCTAACTCCAAGGGGGTCTTATCAAGTTCTACAAATAAATCTATTCCAGGTTGTGCTGAAAACAGAAACAAAACAAACAAACAAACAAATGATCCCACTGTGGCAAGAAAATGTCAGGAGCCAACCAGTGCATTGAATAGGAACCTGATTGGAAAGACTAAAAAAGAAAATCCGGTTGATTTAATCCTTTTATATGACAGAAGTTGGATTTTCTTAGCCCAATTGTGCTCTATGGGTATCTGACAAGTCTAAACTGCCAGCTTAAAGGCATTCAATAAATTTCAAGTTGTTTCTATGTCAAAGGGTTGAATTTAGACAAACTGTGTTGACTTGAAATTGGACAGCTGGAATTTGTATTTTCAGTTGTTGGAAATTTCAGTGCAGATTTGACAAGTATTGATGATTCTTTATTGACATGAAGCATTCGTACAAATCATGGGATTCTATAAAGTACCATTCTTTTCGCCTTTTATTTGATGTTTTCTGCTTTTCAGAAAGCCCATTTTTCTAATAATTTTAAATATTCTGAATAATCCTCAGAATAGAAGATATAATAAATTGGCAAGAAAGTCAAGGTTCTGTGTAGCTTAGAATAAGCTAAATTTGTAATGAGGCCGTTATTAATGTTAACTTCCACAATAGATGTTTTCTGGGCACCTCACAAATTGCATAATTTGTCTTGTGTTCCTAAGTTCAATTTGCAGGTCCTGCAGTGTCAGTAGTGAGGTAGGAGCTGTGATTACAAACAACATCACTATATTCTGACTATGGCACAGGTCACTGCTACTTTTAGAAAGCCAGAGAGAGTGAGGATAGAAGTCTCCCCTCCATAACATCTACACATTAAGCAAGGCTTAGTTTGTTCCTGTTGCATAGGCTCCCAGACATAAATGCTTCCTTTGGGGAGTTCTTTTCCACCTCTTCCTGAAACATGAGTCTCCGAGGAAGGCTGAGATTAATAGTGCATCAGGTTATGTTTAATCTTCTCCCAATATTTCATTTTGCTTTAATCCTATAACATTTGCATTTCTGAAATTAGGGTATCTGATGCATTGGAGTGAGACCCAGAGGCCTCATTTAGGTTAGATTTATTATCTACTAAATGACTTTCTTAGCAGATCTCTTTATCTCTCTGTGTCTGCCAGCTCATCTCAATGCTCTATCTTGAGCAGATTCTATTATACAAAAATTTATTATTACCTTTTTTTAGATCTTCTACACAGGTCTCAGATACTTTATTGTTAATAGTAAACCCTAACTGGCTCACTACAACACAAGTAGCAGAGATGTGTAAAGTACCCACTTGTGAACGAATATCTGTAAAGTGTTTTGACTCTCCAAGTCTCCCCAAATCCGTGGTGTTAGAGATTTCAGTATTACCTCCAAACTTTCCTTTCTAGGCCCAAAGACCCAAATTCCTAGCACCGAGGACACCGAGGACATTGATAAGAGGTATGTTTCTTAATGCAACCCCATGCTTGGGCAAAGAATAATGGAAACACAAGTCAGGGAAAGAGGTTTGGGTCTTAGGTGAAGGAAAAATATAGAATTGTGTTTAAAATAGATAAGCAAAGAGAGAGTTAAGAAACTGTCACACGTGAGAGGAACTAGAGGCAATTGAAAAGAGCCCAAGGAACAAAGAAAGAAGTGCCACCAAGGAAGCTGGAGCAGCAGCTAATCAGCTTTCTGATTATCTATGGCTCAACTAGCTTAACTAGCCCAACTAGTCAGTTGGCTGATTCCACCGATGATGTACAACGGTGAACACGAAGCAAGTCGGTTTGGAATTTCGGAATAGGTTAGCACAACAAGTGGTCCCATGACTGAGGGCAGTAGGGTACAGAAATCTACACGGGGTATCGGTACATGGAGTTGAGAATGGTAACGTAGATAGCGTTGAAGATGGAGATGAAAATGGGTATGGGGTGAACATAAGAAATGGGGGGAGGGATAAGGAGGTGAGGACTGATCTGATCAACATCAGCTGTGGGAAGCCAGGGTGAGGCAGATCTTTGACTGGAAGGTCTGAACCATGATCAAGAACATAGGACAGATTCTGGTTCCAAAAAAGAATATTCTAGAATGGGCTAGTCGAATATCAGCAAAAAACAAATGAATTACTGCTCTGAGCAGGGCTCCAGACCTAGTGGGGAAATCAGAGTGCCATGGATAAGATAAGGCTGAAACCAAGCCTTTCTTTACTGACCGAAAAGGTGGAGCCATGTTGTTGCTGGGCTGGAATATGAACCTTCCACCTACCAGGCACCAAATCCATACCTGCACAACTAGTTCAGGCTTAACTACTAGAAGACTGCTATGATTCCTGTGTCAGGGCCAGGATAAACTCAAGACATGGTCATGCCGAGCTGGAAAGTGGTAAAGGAGAGACAGACAAGTGTGAAGCATGTGTGTGTGTGTGTGTGTGTGTGTCCATCCTCAGACATTTCCTAGGGCAAACAAGCCATGAAATCTGTTTTTCATTAGGCAGGAACTTAATCCAGAAGGAACACCCTAAAACATGTTGACCTCCTGTATATATCTACCCTCAGGTTACAAATAATTCTCTACAACTATAACCAGAAACCATTTGTAACTTCACTTTGCCTCTGATGAAGCAGACGATGATAGACAAGGGTTAAACTGATTTTTAAACTGTGAGCAAAAATATGAACACATTCGGAAAAAGAAGGCCTTTCAAATATTTAAAATGGAAATATTCACTGGTTTTATTTCTGGGAACAATTGAAGACTCTCACCGTGTGTGGGGGGAAGAGGTGTGTGTGCAGGAGTTGGAAACTAACGTGAAGTTAAATTCTGTTGAGCATCTAGATGAAAACAAAATATGGCTTGGGTCTCAAATGGAATATATATTTTCAAAGGCCGTCAGTGTTGGAGCAAAGCAGATCTGCCACACATACAAAAATGAATTATTTGTTCTGTGCGTGTGCGTGTGTGTGTGTGCGCGCGCGCGCACGCGCATCACAATATGAAGTCAACATCTGTTTGTCCTTTCATTTAAGCAAATATGTTTATGCAAGATTAAGACACAAAGATGGGAAAAAGATGCATGCTGTATGTAACAGGAAGGGAAAGATCAAACACAAAGAAAGAAGCAGACCGTAAGAGGGAAGCTAGAAAGGGAAAAAGGGGATTCACACCCCTAAACTGTGAATAAAAATTTTTGTTGGCAGGGCCATTTATTAAGGATTTGTGGTTGCTGCTCTCTGTGACATTCAAACGACAGCAAACTGACGGACTTCTGGCCAGTACACCTTACCGGTTCAGCCCTTACAGACAGGGCATTCCTCCTGCGTATCAAGGCTTTTGATGGAGGGACAAAATCAGAGGCCCTTTGTGGTCCTTTATGGCAACACTTATTTTAAGGAACTAACAGTTAGAAAATTGAACTGGTAGAAATCCAAAGAACAAAATGTGTTAGCTTTTCCTCTGTTCCCTGCTGCTTCAAATAGGAAGTCTTCAAGGGCAAGAAGAAGGAGCAAGTGGATTTTTAAGAACAAAGTGCTTTTCTCTCATTGATGGAGATTAACATGCAGCTCAGACTTCAGGGTCACTTTGGGTGAGAGTCCAGTTTTTCTAATACAAAGCATCCACCTGCTCCTGGGAAACACACAAATAAGGCAGGCAGCCAGGCAGCCACCAAAGGCGGCCATCACCAGCAGCAAAGTTGTAAGCACCACCCATCAACCCACCCACCAGCTCCCATACCATCACCAAAGTTAACCCAATGCCAGGGACACTGCTAACTTATACTGAAGATCCAGGAGACTTAAGGAAAGGAAAACCCATTAAGAAATCACACAGTCTATCTCCTGGCTTATGGCACACACCTAATCAAGTTTCAGAAAGCCAAGATCTCTGTATTTAAGGTACCCATATCTTCATGCCCAGAGAGGCGTGTTAAAGGAAACTCACTTCACCCTTCCGTACCTCAGTTTCCTCATTGGTGAAGGAAAAATAATAATCCCTATGCACTTAGAAGAGCCCGAAATGTTAAAGGAGGCTATTTACCCTTTGTGAACTATATTTTGCCAATGCTAGCTTTGGCCTCCAAAGATGGGGGCTTCCATTTTCTCCCATTATGCTTTATCGCCGTAATATAAATCCACAGAAATCAAAGAATTGGTTCTTTCAATCATTCAAAAATAGCTATTGTCATGATTTAAGGATAAGAAACTTTCTGGCCATGGTCCTACTCTGACCTTGTGGCTGTCCCCCACGTGAAGGGAAAGCGTCTCACTCTATTATATGTTTGGCTTTGGAATCCGCATCTGCCAACGAGAGACAGCTCACCAGCTTACCGAATCCATCTAAGAAGTCTCAGTGAGACCTTGGACAGCTACTCGGTTGTGATCATTTTCGCCTTCAGTTTCTAATTCTCCATTCAGAGCATTCTCTAAAGGAAGAACGAATGAAACTTTTTACTATGAAAATAACTCTGGAAACCTAAGATTCAAACCAAATTCAAAGTCATGGTTTTGTCACGGTAAAATCATGTGAGTAGCCTGCCTTAACAATATATCACCGTAGCTGCACAACTAGAGGAGGCCTCTTTCCTGGGCCACTGTGAGAAATACAATACAAAGAGAAGACACCAGGGTCTTCTGAACGCATCTCACAGCTCTGGCCTCCTGGGTTTTGCCATTATAAAATGTCAGCCTCATATGCTCCGTCTTTCACTGAGAGGCTGAGCATAAAATGAGCAGCTCTAAGTACAAACCTCTGCATTATGTGTAAAACATGTTCAAAGACAATGCCTCTCACCATTATTCAATGACTCTTTATGCAAACGCCCACCAGAGAGTGATCTGCCCAGGTATAAACCTAGGAAAGCATGCATATCGCCAGAAAGTAGAGACCATTGTTCTTTGTTAGAAAGAAGTCACCCATCAAAATGTGACTCGTCTTCTTTCTCGGTGCCACCAGGAAATCTAAAGTGAAGGCTTGTGCCCACTGTGGCCTTCTATAAGCTTATTATTACTTTACCTTTCTCTCCCTGTCTTTATGAGCCTTCTGTCATTGTCCTTACTATCTAGCACAGGGGCTGCTTACGGATTTATAGCATGTTTTAAAAAATATATAGACCTTCACATAGATATAATCAAAAATTAATGCCCAAAAGGTAAACACAAAATTCCCAGTGGTATTCCACGGCCTTCATGACCTGTCCTGGCCATGCTGCATATTCTCTAAATTATAGGCACATTGATTTCTAGTAGATTTTCTAATTTACCAGGTTGTTAATACCAACATACCTTCGCTCTCATTTTTCTCTCTCCACGCCCACACTCCCATCTTTAACCACTTACCCTTCTTTCTGTGACTCATATCAAGCTTTCTGTAAGAGTACTCTATGATTGTCCTGAACAGATTTGGGCAATTGGGGTTTTTATTAACGTCCTTAGTTTTGTTTTTAAACCCTCTGAGATCTCATCGCATATTAAATTTTTCCATGATGTTTTTAATGCTTCGTATGTCTGTCTGCAGTTGTTTTTTCCTCCCTCTCCTAGACTAGAAAGTCTTTTGAGACATGGACTATGCCTTTACATCTTTTGTCCCCCAAATCTAGCCATACTCAGAGGAGGCTAACAGAAGAAGAACAACAACAACAATAACCACAGAAACCAGTAGGTAGTAATAGGACTGGCTGAATGAATGAATGAGCAAGCAAGTGAATGGAGTACCACCGTAACACCAAGTTCAGAAAGAAAGAAAGAAAGAAAGGCCAGCAAAAACAACCATGGAAGGCTGCAGTGCACTTCAAGAATAAAATATGGATGAAACCAAATTACCAGTGATGAGTGAGGATGCATTCACTTGTATTCACAAATTCTGTCAAAGGGAAAGACATGTCCAAGGAAATCAATTATCATCCCAAGGTAGTTTTACTGAAAAGAAGAGCATACGATGAGGGAGGGAGGAGGCATGGGAAGTAGTAAAAGCAATTCTTTATACCAGTGGGAAAAAAGGTGACATTAGCATGTACGAAAGTCCTGCCACGCTGCGAGAAATGGGCCAAGGTTTTCACATGTTAACTCAACCAATCCTCGCTTCAGCTTTAAAAAAAAAAAAGTAAAGTAGCTCCATCATCATCATCATCCTCATCATTATCATCATCATTTCAGAACTCTAACAAAGTCCCCTGAATTTTGAAAAGTATGTCACATCTACATGGAACAAAGACATCCACTGGACTGTCATTTATGATATCTCTACCCTGGAAAACTTCAGGTACCTGGTCGTAATGGGGAAATGTTATCATTTCTTGAATACTTATAGCTAAAATCCATATTACTTCACTTAGAAGCTTCAGGTACGTTTAGTGCCCGATGGATAATATTCCCAGAGACCATATTTTTAGAAGCTATAGGAAAAATAGAGGCCACCTGGTGAGGAGGTTTAACAGGGTGCAGGGAGGTTACACGGAACAAGATCAGGATCTTCACATACCAGCAGAGTCTTTGGTCAGACTTCTCTGACAACATTCATTTGCTCCTTGGCCACCTTGATATTCATGGAGCACCTGCTGTATACCCGACACGGAATCCACAAGGGAACAAAAGGGACAAATGCCCCTGCCCGTATGCAGCTTACTCCTCTCTGCACCTGAAGTACTTTGTGCTGATTTCATCTGAGATACGGGTTTCTCCCCATATCTGAAAGTACAGCATTCCTATGAAACCTTTCATAACCTGAAATGGTGTGAAGCAAAAAAGCAATTTTCATTAAGTTATATGAAAAAAGAAAAAAAAATTTTTTTGAGCATTCCCAGAGCCAACAACTAACCTCTGTTAGGCTTTTCTGATACTTCAGGACCCACCTCGCTAACGGATGCACAAAATAAATCAAGATAAAGCACAGATGCTCACAGACACAGCTCAAAGCTCTGGCTGCTGGATGCCGAGATGCTGAGTGTGGATTCCAGAGAAGGAGCTGGGCGGGGCCAGGGAAGGAGCTGGGCGGGGCCTCTCTGCGGCTCAGGTGCAAGCTGCCTCTGTAATGGCTCTCTGCACAACAAACGCTCTTTCCGCGTTAGCCTTGAAAGTGAAAATTCTCTCCAATTTCTTTCAGTTAGAGACAACAGGCACTAATTTGGTCTTCCATAAAAGCAGAGTGGCATAATGTGAACTTCTGACAAGAGGAGGATACCTGTGCTTGCTTTCAGAGGTTAGGCAGAATATCTAGAAAAACAATCATTCAGATCTGATTCCTTAATCGACCAATAAACAATAAATAGATAATAAATAGTAAGCATAAGGGGTAAATAATTTTGTAGTAGATAAATAGCGATAGGTGTTACAACGAAAGGAAGTTGCAAAGTAGGATAGGAAGGAGGGGAATTAGGGCGTGGTGCCCGGTGGCATTGTTACATTAGGGTACAGTCGTAACCCCCCTTATCTGTGGGGCGTGTATTCGGAGACCCCCAGTGGCCGCCTGAAACCACGGGTAGTACTGAATCCTATATATACCATGTTTTCTTCCTACACGTTCTCACCTAAGATAAAGTTTAATTTATACATTCACTGATAATAAAATGGAACAATTATAGCGATATATCGTAACAAAAGTTACGCGACTATGGTCTCTTTCTTTCTGAAAATATCTTACTGTACTGGTCTACCACTCTTCTCGTGACGGTGTGAGATGACAAAATGCCTACACGAGACGAAGTAGGATGAGGCACAGAGACACCGTGAGGTAGCGTTAGGCTACTATTGACCTTCTGATGGTCCTTCAGGAGGAGGAATGTCTGCTTCCAGAATAGGCTTGATTGTGGGTAACTGAAACCACAGAAAGCAAACCAATGGATGAGGAGGGACACCTGTGTGCAGGGTTGTTCTCCTGGAAAGGCAAGCATGTCAGAGGGAACTGTTCAGAGAAGCCCCATGGCAGGAGCATGCCTGGTGCAGTGGGGCGGGTGGCAAGGAAGCCTGTGTGGCTGAGAGAATAACAGGAAAGGAAGGTATCAGAAGGTGGAAGAGGGCAAGGGGAACTGGTTTCAAGTCTGTGTGAAACTAGCAGCCATTGGAGAGTTTTGAGTAGAGACGTGACATGATTTGATTTACACTTAAAGGGTTCTCCACGGCTACCGTGTTGAATACATTACAGTCAGGGAGGGGCCAGAGGGGAGCTCTGGCTCAGGAACTCTATTTCTGTGATTATTATCCTGGGGAGAAATGACAGTATCCCAGATGAGGACAGTGTTAGCGGAGAAGGTAAAGAATGGTCCGGATAGGTTGAAGCTGGGGACAGCAGAACTGGATACAGAGTGTGAGAAAAAGCAACTTCAAAGACTGGGGGACTGGGCAGATGGAAGGATAGGACTGTCATAACCCGAGAGAAGAAAAGCTGAGGGGTAGGAGGAAGGTCCAACTTGTCGCATGGAAATTTCCTCCCAACCTCTAAGCAGGGAGAGGGGGACAGGTGCAGTGTGGAGTGCGAGGAGAGAGATGGTCGGTTGGTTCACATGTTGCTTGGGGGCTGTCAGCATTTAAATGTTATTTAAATTTATTGGACTAGGTGAGATCCCCTAGGGAATGCCAGTAGATACAGAAGAAAAGATGTCCAAGGGCTGAGCTCTGGGGCACTCTACACTGAAGAGGAAGAATCACAGTAAAGACTTAGAGTCGCCACTGAGCTATGTGAATGAAAAGAGTGGAAGAGACAGAGAGAGAGAGAGAGAGAGTCAGAGACAGAGAGGGCAGGGTCCTGGAAATCAAGTGAAAAACCGTACCATCAGGGTCGAGGGAGTAATTCACTTTGGCAAGTCAGCTGGGAGTGATGTGAAACATGGTCCTCAGCGACATTAATGAGAACAGTTCCCAAGGACTCTGTGCACCCGTGCATGCGTTCTAAGTGGTGGTGGGGTTGTTAAGGTGTGACCGCGCTGAGCCAGAAGCCAACGGGAAGAAAGGAATTGCAGATGGCGAGTTGAACAACCATTTCAAGAAGTTTTGCTAAAAGGGAGCAAATAATTGACGTGGTGGCTGGTAGACAAAAGGGGCTTGTGGGGGGTGACCCCTGTGGAACACGGAGGCAGAAATGAGGTTGAAAGAGCTCTCCGCCTCTCGGGCCACGGTGCAGGTCTGAGGCCTATGGAAGGAGAGGGGGAAGGAGGAGTATCCGGTATGAGAGCCTGTGGCTGTGGTGCAGCTCTTGGAAGGCCACACCCAGCCTGGCAGGGAGCTCTGGTGAAGTGACTCTATTCAAGAGTCCCATGTTGTGCACAAGCGGCGAGGCCTCAGCGGCTCAGTCGCTACCCGGGGTCTCCATGGGAAGAGCACAACTTGGGCCCAAAAGCCGAGGAAGAACCGGAAGGTGCTACACCCGAAGGTTATCAGCTAAATGCACCCCTTGGTGAGTCCTTTCTTGAAGACCCAGAATGCATTCCTTCATGGCTGCCACCTGAGGTAAGTAGAGTCAAGGGGATTTGGGAGAAGAAAAAGTAACAAAACCCTGTCTAGAATTTCACCCGTCAGGCTCTCACCGTCTCGAAAGCTCTGAGCTCCAGCATACACTTCACCATCCCAGCACGGCTGGCTCTTTCTTCCTGGACTCTGTTTCTCCACAGGACAAGTTGGAAAATGTCCAGTAAAGAAAGCTGAAGTGAGTAAAGACCTCGTCGCCTTTGCTGTCTTCCTCTCAGTGATTGTAGCCTCTCAACTCCTGCCTGTGTTGGTTAGGATCAAATACCTTCAAAGCCATATATAAATATAAATATAAATATACCTTTCATTTGTTCGTTTTGTCTATCTTTCAGAATTGTTTTCAATGGGAGTCTTACCTTGATGAAACCACAGTCAGAGCCCGATGGGAGGTCAGTCAGCACGGCTGTGAGTTGGAGTTTTTCCCTGTCGTGTGCTGTGGCATGAATGCAGTTGTGGAGTAGACAGTTGAATCTGAACAACGTTGTGGTTTCACCAAGTGAGTGGAGGCTAACCAAGTCAGACAGGAGCAAGTCAGATGAAGAGCCATGCAAGAGAAAAAAATGAAACCACTGACCATGGAATTGGCCCACTCACATGAGAGAATAATATTTTGTGTCCCTTTTTTCCTCAAAGTTGTTGTGGCTTTTGTGATTAGGAAATAGAGCACGGTTCAAGGCCCTCCTGTATGAGAATCATCTGGGGCACGTATGTGAAAAGCAGACTCCTTGACCACATTCAGTCTCACTTGATCAGAATTTTTTGAGTGGTTAAGCTTAGGCAAAACAGTTGTATTAAGCTCTCCAGGTGATTCTTTTTTTAATGTTTATTTATTTTTGAGAAATGGAGAGACAGAGCATGAGTAGGGGAGGGGCAGAGAGAGAGAGAGGGAGACACAGAATCCGAAGCAGGCTCCAGGCTCTGAGCTGTCAGCACAGAGCCCGATGCAGGGCTCGAACCACAAGCCGTGAGATCATGACCTGAGCTGAAGTTGGACGCTTAACCGACTGAGCCACCCAGGTGCCCCTTCCCAGGTGATTCTTACATGATTCTCTAAAACAGTAGAGTCACAGAAATAGATACAAGTGTGGTCATTCACCTTCCTTAATTATTAATGAGGTCGGTGTTTCTTTGGTGGTCATCCAACTTTGGCGATTTGATGCTGGGTATCGAGGTGGACATACACGGGCAGTATCCTTTGCCTTAAGAAATTCAATTTCCTGGGGCACCTGGGTGGCGCAGTCGGTTAAGCGTCCGACTTCAGCCAGGTCACGATCTCGCAGTCTGTGAGTTCGAGCCCCGCGTCAGGCTCTGGGCTGATGGCTCGGAGCCTGGAGCCTGTTTCCGATTCTGTGTCTCCCTCTCTCTCTGCCCCTCCCCCGTTCATGCTCTGTCTCTCTCTGTCCCAAAAATAAATAAACGTTGAAAAAAAAAAAAAAATTTAAAAAAAGAAATTCAATTTCCAGATCGATTTGAGGACCATAATATGGCATTGGTGGACATGGGCTCTATCTCATAAGAGCTTACTCTCCCCCACCACAAGGCATTCTAGAACCTGAAGGAAAAACCACCAAAGCTTCCCACGTCTTATCTCCTGCTAAAATTTTTTAACTTTTCTTTTTAGTTAATGTAGTTATTATAGAGACATGTTTGACCTAAATTTGGAAGAGAACAAAATATATATATTAACAAAGAAAAGGGGCCTGGTTTATTCCTTTGAGCTGGATTTGATATGACACATTGTCTACCCATATGGTGTTCATACCATCAAAAGACAAGAAAATGTGCCCAAATTCTTCAATTCAGACTTTATATTTTAAGTAACATCAAGGAATCATCCTAGGTGGGCTTGAAATAAAAGAGTGCGTGTGGCTTAAAGTTTATAGAAAGTCTGTTTTGCTCACTACACTTGAACTGTTTTATGTATTTTTTGTTTGCCATATTTGTTTTCAGGGTTTAGGCAGGTTTTCTACAAAGGTAATATATTCTAACTCATTCATCAATCTAAGAATTCCTATGATAGATGTAGGTTCAGAGTGCCCTGGGTGCCCTGAATGAATATAATGAGCTTATAATGTATCCTGAGGAAGAAAAGACATTAACATGATCAGGACACCCTCTGGGGTGCCTGGGTGGCTCAGTCGGTTAAGCATCCAACTTCAGCCCAGGTCACGATCCTGCGCTTTGTGGGTTCGAGCCCGCATCGGGCTCTGTGCTGACGGCTCAGAGCCTGGAGCCTGCTTCAAATTCTGTATCTCTCTCTCTCTCTCTCTCTCTCTCTCTCTCACTGCCCCTCCCCTGCTTGCACTCCATCTCTCTGTCTCCCCAAAATAAATAAATATTCTTAAAAAATTAAAGTATGGTCAGGACACACTCCTTAAAGCAGTGAGGACTAAGGTGTATCGTGAAAGACGACTGGGAGTTTACTAATCATAGAACATAAAGTAGGACGCACCAACTCAAGGGAAGTCATGTATACAGTCCCCCCAGAGCAAGACGCCTGGCTCACTCAGCAAATAGTCTGTGGCTCTGTCTGGACCCAGCAAAAAGTGAAGAAGGAGCAGGGCTGGAAAGGCATTGGGGACCATGTAATAAGATGCCTTTAATACCATGCAAGAAAGTCTGAATTTTAACTTATAATCACAGGGGAGAGAGAACGCATTTCAAAGGAAAGACTTGGGCAGGATGCTACTTAGAAGGCTGATGGCAGATATGAAGACTTAAGTGCTCCTTAAAAGCAGACCTAGGGGGGCCCGGGTGGCTCCGTCCATTAAGCATCCGACTCTTGATTCTGGCTCAGGTCATGATCTACCCGGTTCATGAGTTGGAGCTCCACATCAGGCTTTGCATGAATAGTGCGAAGCCTGCTTGGCGTTCTCTCTCTCCCTCTCTCTGTGCCCCTCCCCCACTTGCGCACAGGCTCCCTCTCAAAAAATAAATAAATAAACTTAACAAAAGCAGACCTAATACTCTTAATTTCACCAGGGTTGTTGAGCACCCCCCCCAAGCTGCTGGAGACATGGAGACAGGTAGCAGCTCTTTTGGAATATTAGGTAGTGCAACGTGCCTCCATTCATAGATTTCATACAGAGAAACATACTTCGGTCCAGCAGTTGTACAACAAAAACCCTAAGCTTACTTAGGATGCAAATGTGAGCACCCAAGCTTTCGTGGGTCTCACTGGATTGGGTTGTTAATATAGGTGGGCTCATATTAACATTAATATTACCGATGTTGCTGATTTCCGTTCTCTCTTACTTACGCAGGATTTCCTTCCCCTCTTCTGTCTCCAAGCCTCAGCTAGTTGCGTCTGAGGGCCTCCAGGGGGCCTCCCAGGGAGGCTCGGTGGTTCTAAACGTTTTAGGCGTCACCCCTGCTCGATAGCAGCTGGGCACTGCTGCTCTTTGGCTAGAAACCACACCTGTTACGTTGGAGACACCCCAGCACCAGAATTGCAAGTTGGTCTTTGATGAAGAGAGGAGAATGCCTTCTCCTCCTTGATTGTATTTATGTTCATGGCTGTCTTAGTTTGGGTTCCTAGAAGCAGAGCCTGACGTGGGGATTTAGTTGCACATGATTTATTGATGGTACTCAGGGTAACAGTAAGGTAAGCAGGATGGAAAGCAGCAGAAGCTTGCAGCAGAAGATGCAAACTAAGGATATAGTTTCAGCTAAGGTCTGACTGTAGGCTGATCCCATGGGGGGATTCTAGAGCTCACACAGAGGTGGCCTTCCCTTCAGGCAAGGGGGCAGTCTTTTAAAAAAATTTTATTTATTTTTGAGAGAGAGAGAGAGAGGCAGACAGAGAGACAGACACCATGAGTGGGGCGGGGGCAGAGAGAGAGGGAGACAGAGAAGCTGAAGTAGGCACAGCCCGATGTGGGGCTCACACTCATGAACCATGAGACCATGACCTGAAGGGAAGTCGGACACTTAACTGACTGAGCCACCCAGTCTTTTATATTTGGGGGCAGTCTTTTATATTCCCGTTTTGTGTCCTTGACTCCAGGCTGCTGGGGTGAGAGGTGAGGACAGGGGCATAGTTCCTGAAGCAAGGCAGCCTTTGCTTGGCTGAAGGCCATTTTCTAGAGAAGAGGACACAGCTATGAGCCATCAGGAGCCAACACTCACAGTAGCTAGGGATCCCAGTCAAGCACTGACAACATCCACTCTGTGAGTGTCGGTGTCATCATGCTTATAGCCCAGGTACATACAGCACATAGTGTGTGTGGTAGGTTGCATCCTAATTTCTACTCCTTTCCGACGTCCTGGTCATATTCTGCGTGACTTTGCGGCTTTTCTCGCTAAAGACCGGACATCTACTTTCCTCTCCTATTCTTTGAATTTGGACTAGTCTGTGTCTCGCGTCAGCCAAGCAAATATGGCAGGAATGTCAGTGTCCCCATGCTAGACCTACATCTCAAGAAGCTTTGTGTGTCTCTGCCTGCTCTCTTGAACCTCTGCCACCACCATGAACAAACATGCCCAGACGAGCCCGGTAGAGGATGAAAGACACATGGCAGAGAGTCAGGTCATCCCAGATGTCCCGACCGAGGCCATCCTAGATTAGCCGACAGCCAGCCAACTAATCTGCAGACTCATGAGTGAGCCCGGGCAAAATCAGCCACCACTTAAACTGTCCTCTCGTTGATTCCAGGCACAATAATCACTTATTCTTGTATGCTACTGTGATTTGTGGCTGTTTAATAGCATCACTGTATCGAGAGATAACTGCTATAATAGGCATGCCGTAAACGTTTACTGCATATAAATCAGTATGTTATGTCAGCAAAGGGGCAGACTGCTACACCATCATGGAAATGCTGGACTGCAGCGGACAGGAGAAATCGTATTCCCCCTTCCCACTCCCGGGACCAGGTCCAACCAAGGCCTCGTCAAAAAAGCTGGGAAACATCGAGTGGTATTTCTGAAGGCAATTACACGGGTAGGCTTCACCAAAATGTTCTGTGCTCTGGCAATCTGTAACACCTGAGTCTTGGCATCCACCCAGTTAGAAGGGGGGACGCGGTGTTGGGGTAGGAGGGTAACCATCAGCAGGCACGGAGCAGAACGCTGAGCCTTGATATTCTGCAGACGCTCCGGGCCAGGCCGCATCCTCCCTCTCTCCGTCCCTCCCTAGCTGGCAACCAAAGACAATTAAGTGGAAAGGCACTTAAAAGTTGGAGCCTCTGAAGCATACTTTATGTCTGTCTCGCTCGCACTAGTTTCATGGGCCCATTTTTAATTTTGTCTGGCAGCCACTACAGGAAACAGGGAAGGTAAATCAAAGAGTTACTTTTTATGAGGCCTCGGAGACTCCACCGATAAGTAATTCCTGCGGTTTTTTATTTATTCTCTTGCAGTAGGCAATTTCGGTTTTTTCTTGGATTCGTTCCCCCTGTTGCTTTTTGCACCACCTTCTCTCCGGCTCTCGGCCCCGTTATTCCAAGCAGAATATGGTGTCGCTTAAAATGAAGGCACTGCACGCCCCACTTCCGATGGTTAATTTCAGCTATATTAGCGATGTGGCACTCCGTTTCCGGCTGTGCCTATTAAGGCTCAAACTGAGGATGTTTGAAAAGAAAATCTCAGTAGGACGCAATTTTCTACCTGATAACATACCCTACATGGTGACTCTTGTGAGCATCCGGCCGCACTCTTCGTTTTTGTTGTCGTTATTGGGTTTTTTTTTTTTTAATGACCCAGGATTGGAAAGATGAGTGTTCCGGTTTCTTTCTTCTAATCCCAAATAATGGGGGATCCGTATAAAAGCACCAAGTCGGAGCTCGGAAGCACAAGTCCCAGCAAGACGCAGGCCAGTTCATGAGAAGCTCTGTGGAGAGAAGAGTTACACACGGACCCTTTACCCCCACTCCATCCCCGCATCTGTTTTGTTGTTGTTGTTTTTCATTTGAGTGTAGTCCCTGCACACTGTTATGTTCCTTTCAAGTGTACAACACAGTGATTTGACAAGTTTATTCTATGACTTGTTATTAGCCTGTGATTTGCTTTGGCTCTCGGGAGCAGGATGAAAGCTACCAGAAGGTCCTTGGCAAACACACACACACACACACACACACACACACACACACCAGCACAGGCACAAAGACTGAGATACTCACCTGAAAGAGTACTCTCCGCCCCCCTTCCCCACCATCTCCATTGAATGGGCAGGGGAAACAGGAAGGCACAGACCCAAATGAGGGGCCTTGCTGGGGAGGACAGAGGAAAAGAGAATAGAGCTTGATGTACCCATCACACTGGCTGGTACAGCCTGAGAACAGACAGCTGTCCAGGTCACTTTCTTTGCTACCTGGACCCACTGTACTCTTCTAGCATCTTACTCCCATCTGCAACAGGCATGTATCAACTTTTGTGAATATATAACCCTTTTTGAGAATCTTCTGAAAGTCATAGATGTTATCTGCAGACACATCTAGATGAACATGCATCTAAAAGTCTGTCTGCTACTTCAGTCGTTCCATGAATCATTGGCCCAAAAAAGCATCCTCTGACCTAAGACTGACACACGATCATCTTTCTACTATGGGCATGAATGTCATTGCCCCATTCCCTCAATGCCTACTGATCTCAACTCGTCCTGTTCAGTTCTCTACCATCTTGGCTTTGGCTGATAGCTCTGCTCTTAAGGAGCCTGGATATTCCTCTACCCAAGTACGACAAATTACACTTATCACATGGAAGCATAAATGTCACCCCTACCTCTTCTGGAAGGTGTTTTTCCCAGCCCTTAGGATCCGCCCAGCACATGACTTCGTTCAGGGTGCCAGATGATGGCCCTTTTACAGACTAAACTTCATTTAAGAGACGAGAAGAGTTTCCAGAGGGCCCTGCCTTGGTCTGAAATCCAGCTCTACCCCTTTCCAGCCGTGAAATACACCTGCTGAGGCTCAGATTCCTTATTTTTCAGGGGGGAATGAGGATAATAGCTCGCGCCTCGAGTTTCAGTAGTGATGAAATGAGATGATTCTCGAAAAAGAGCTTCACATAGGGCCAAGCAACAAACAAACATTAAATGAACTTTATTATGTTATCACTGTTGCCTCTGTTGTAATGGAGTTTTTAAAAAAAAAATTTAGTAAATTCTATTTAGTCATAAAATAAATAATTAAAATAAACATTTATATCTATACTTGAATATAAGAAAACTATAATTGTAACCTTTAATGTGAAGGGTGACTGTATGTGCCCAATTCCTTTGGCCATTTTAAGAAATTAAACTCAAATGGCTCAGGGCACCCTCCCCTGCCACCTTCCCATCTTGGAAACTTCAACTCCGGCATTCCAAACGGAAATTTGTCACAAGTTGTGTTTTCTCTGCCCTCATCTAAGGTTTTGGAATCAATGCTATGCTGGCTTTTGAAAAATAATTTGGAAGCTTTCCTTTTTTCTCTCTGCTTGAGAACAATTTAAATAGTATTGAAGTTTCTGTTCCTTGAAGGTTGAAAGAACTCACCCAGGAAACCATCTGTGCCTGGCACCGTTTTGAGGACGAGGTCTTTAAAACTTTCTCAATATCTTGCATTTTCACCCACACAGAAGTCTTCTGTATCTTCCGGGTTTAATTTTAGGAATTTGTATTTTCCTAGAAAATTATCCATTTCATCCAACTATTCAGATTTATTCGAAGAGAGTTCTGTAAAATATTCTCATCGAGTTCTTGTGATCCCTACTGTACTAATGGTGATTTCTAGTTCCCAGCCCGTGTACGTGCGCTTGTCTCTTCATTCACTCCCTCTTGTGTGCTTACGTGATCAGGCAAGCTTGGGCGTACCTACTTTGTTCCACTTAGTTTTCCAAATAAGCTCTTGGGTTTACTTACTAATTCCATTGTTTCCCGGTTTGCAAAGAAACCCATTTCTGTGTTAATTTAATTATTTCCTTACTCCTGGTTTTCTCAAAGTTACTTGATCTTATTTTGTGAACTTCTTGATATAGATGCTTGTGTATTTATTTTCATTTATTCCTGTTTCCTTATGTAAACGCTTCGCTGCCTCACATGGCTTTTAATACATAGTATTGACTATTACAATTATGTTGTTTTTTATTATTATGGTTAAGTATACTAAAATATCTATTTTTATTACCTTTGAAGTGAAAATTCTTTGAGGGATTTAGACATTTTTTTCATTGTATTGCCTTGTGGTCAAAGGGAAATTTTGTGATTACTTCCACTTATGGCATTTATTGGGTACGGGTTAACTATGTCTCTATTGGATCAAACTTAATAATTATATTCTTCACATCCTCTGTAGCGTTCCCATTTTTTAAGGTTTATTTATTTATTTATTGTGAGAGAGAGAGTGTGTGTGTGAACAGGGGAGGGGCACAAAGACAGGGAGAGAGGGAGAATCCCAAGCAGGCTCAGCACACTACACGAGACTTGAACTCACAAAACCATGAGATCATGACCTGAGCCAAAATTAAGAGTCAGATGCTTAACTGATCGAGCCACGCAGCTGCCCCTTTCCCCCGCCCTGCCCCCAACCCAGTAGCTTTCCTATTTTTGTTGCCATGTATTTTATCAGTCCTGATCTAAGAGGAGAACTCTCCCACTACCATGGTGTTTCTAGAAATTTCTCAATTTCCTATAGTTTTTACACTTCAGGGTTTTGAAGGTTGATAATTCAGTGCATGAAAATTCCTGAGGTTATATCCCGAAATGCCTACTTTTATCTCATGTGACATGTTTTTTCCTTGAATTTTCACAGAGTTGGAACCAGGTTTAGATGGACCAGAGGGTTTTGCTATTTGTTGAACCCTTTTTAGGAAAAGTGATTAAGAACTCAATGATGAATGCAAGTGGAGTTATAGAACCTGGTTAGTAGCCTGTGAAGTGAAGGACCCTAAGTCTTTACATTTATCGGCTTCACTGTATGACGGATATCTTGACCCAATCATTTTTGACCTTGAATTTCTTTCCCCCGCTCTTCCTTCCTTCTTCCCTCATTTCCCAGATATTCAATTGAGTGTCTACTTTGAGCAAAGCACTGTGCTAGGCGTTGAACATATTCAGACCTTTTTGCTAAAGTCCCTTCCTCTGCCCAACCTTTAAATGTTATTGTTCTTCAGGATTCTGTCCTACACCTGTATCTATTCTAACTCTTGGGTTTTTAGGAAATCTCATTCACTTCCAAAACTGTCCATCTGATCTCTCTATACTGATGACTTCCAAATATTTATCTCCAGTCCAAACCTATATACTGTTTCTCTGCTAATGACACTCAAACTTCTATAAACCATCCAAATTTTCCCAACTGAATTTGACATTCATATATTCTACTCTTTCTGGACACATCCATCCACTGGGCTATCACAGACAGGTCACATTCAACATATCCAAGGACATCTTCCTTTTTTTTTTTCTTTTTTTAACACTACCACCATCACTCAGTTGCCAAAACATAAACGTTGGCATCATTCCCAAATACCCCTGGGCTATGATTCCCCACACACAATCACCAAATTGGGTGCAAAATGTATTCTCCTATTCACCTGACTCTTTGAGGAGTACATGTCAACCTCCTACCTGGGGATCTCCTCACCTCCTCCTGTTCACATCTCTGCCCTCACTCTCCTTGCCATCCTCTAGGCAAGAAAAGCTTTCTTTGACTTAAATATCATTTTTTTCTCTTCTGCCTAAAGCATTCAGGGACTTCTATGCACCCTTAAAAAGAGATCCGAACTCCTCAATCTGACATAAAAGACCATCTTAATCTGGCCACTTGTCCAATCAGTTTCCCTAAATTCTGTCCCTTCCCATACCAGGATGCTTCCAGTATCTCAAATACGCCTCAGTCTCTGCCTCCAGATATTTCTGGATGCCATCTCCTCTGCCTCTAACACTTGCCTGCCCCCTTCTTTTCTAATCACATTATATTAATATGACTTGTTTTGCTACGATCATCCGTGTCTCTGTTTTCACGTGCCCTTACTTCTTTTTTTTGTTTGTTTGTGCCTTTTGCCAAAGGCTTGTGTTGTCTTCCGTATTTTTTGCTAGTGATTAAGAAGGTACACTTCCACTAATGGTAGCCTTCAACAGCAGTGTGTTAACGACGGGCTCCCTGAAATTAAAACGGCCTCTCTGATTTGTAGAATTTGCCAACTTGATGGAACAAATATTAACACTGTGGCCAATTTCAAGCTACCAACATAATGGCACTGAATCTAGAGTGTGAGCAGATACACACAATTGGCCCCTCAAAAGCCAGCGCAAGCAAAAGCATCAACGCCTTGCTACCTTTAAGGTTTATAAAACGTAATTGAACCTACAATCCTCTAATAACTGTATAATCAACTAGTATCTATTGAATTCACCCATGCAAAAAGGAGGATTTAACACACAATTTCTTTCCTAACTGTTTTTCCTAGGTTCCTGAGTTTTATTGTTTAATTCAGGAATATAGATTATTATTTTACAATTATATTTACATTAAACATGATCTCTTCCGTGCATTATTATTTTTGACATTGGCATACAGATTTAATACTCTGCTTGAAACCGTTATTGTTAGACTTAACTCTGTGCTTGACCAATTTGAACGATTTTTGCCATAAAAGAGGGAGAAAATCATTTAAACAGCGGTCTCTCCTTACCCGAGGCGGATATATTTCAAGACCCCCAGTGGATGCCTGAAACTGTGGATCATACTGAACCCTGTACAGACTGTGTTTTTTCCTATGCATACATAAATATGATAAAGTTTAATTTTTAGCCAATAAGAAGAAATAACAATGATAACATATACTGTAATAAATGTTATGTGAATGTGGTCTCTCTCGAAATAACTTTTTATACTGTACTTACCCTTTTCTTGGGATGTGAGATGACAAGATGCCTATGGGATGAGAGGAAGAGAGGTGAATGACGTAGGCACTGTGATGTAGTATGAGGCTGTTATTGATCTTTGGAGGAGGTCATCTGCTTCAGAATGACGTTGACCACAGATTGACCACAGGTAAGGGAAACCATGGAAAATGAAACCGCAGATAGCAAGGAGGACTGTGTATACTCACTCTCGCCCTAATTTCTCATCCAGAGCTGTATGATGTTGGGAATATGTTTCCATTTCTTGTGACTTTGTCCTACGGTGATAGAAATGTGAGCAACAGGTCATTTTGCATTATATGTCAGCTCACAGCCCAATCATTTCTTTTATTGTATATTTTAATCAAAACAAATGCTAGGATACATTGGCAGTATACAAACATTTCTGGTCTTGGGTAGAGGGCTACCATGCTTGTTTGGGAAGAAGCAATATATAATTTGTTCTTAAATTAAGATTTTGCGGGGCGCCTGGGTGGCTCAGTCGGTTGAGCGTCCGACTTTGGCTCAGGTCATGATCTTGCAGTTCATGAATTCAAGCCCCGCGTCGGGCATCTGTGCTGATGGCTCAGAGCCTGGAGCCTGTTTCAGATTCTGTGTCTCCCTCTCTCTCTGACCCTCCCCCGTTCATACTCTGTCTCTCTCTGTCTCAAAAATAAATAAACGTTAAAAAAAATTAAAAAAAAAAAAGATTTTGCTTCAAAGCACACAATTTGGTCTGTGTAATGGCTGAGTCATCTGTTATGTGAGATCAAAATTTCATATTGAAAGCATTCAAAATGTGGACCAAATAGCTTTGCTTTCTTGGCTCTGTCTGGCAATTTCATGCTCAAAACCTGCTTCCTATACCTACAGGCTTCCAGAAAAATCAAAGCTGCAATACCATTTACTACCCATTTTCTTGAATCCAATTTCCCTTCATTTTGTTGATTCAAGGTTTGATTTTGTCCCTTTTCCCCTTATCTCTGATACCCATAGCATATACTAGACACAATTTATCATTTAAGATAGAATGATTCTTGCCCAGTATCACTAACTATGTATTTATGATTTCTATTTGACTGTTTTCAAGATGCTAAATTTCTTGAAAATAACGACAATGTAGGTTAGTGAAAAGAAACCAAGTTTTTTAAGTCAGACAGAACTGGGTAAATTTATACCTGTGTCACGTTTTAGCTGTGTGGCTTTGGGCAAAGTGATTTATCTCTCTGATCCACCAACAGATTAAAAGGAATTTTGAACAAAACTCTCTGGGCAGTTAGAGGATTCTATGAGATAATATATGTAAAACACCTATTTCAGTGCCTAGAATTCTTATCAACAAATATGAGCTTATTTTTCCCTTTTTAATTTGCATTCCCCTCAGCATGTCTCATTTGATTAATGACAGCACTGTTATGGGACCTAGTTTATAAGGCTTTAGAATGTCCCTTTGGAGCTGTGTTTCCAGGGGCAGGATTTGACAAATATTCCTAAGTCCACATAGCATGAACTGGGTCACCACGAGACAAAGCCTTTTTATTCTACCTGCCCTGGTGGATATCTGCTAAGGTAGGGCCCTGGGTTGAGGAGTTCGCTGATGAATAATGCTAACATGCATTTGCCGGTCTCACTGCACGGTCACCAAACTATTTAATTCCATTAGCAATTATACATCCCTTTATTAAAAGTGAGAAATCTGAGGCTCAGAGAGATTAAGAAATTTACTTAGGATCACACGCCTAGGAAGGGTCAGGGCTCAGGAATCAAGCTCTCCTGGCTCCCGGTTCTGGAACCTGCTCCCGTAACCCGCAGCTTTCAGGCATTGGTTCCTACATAAATATATGACAATTTCAAAGGTGTTACTTGGCTTTGTTCTGCAAGCAGTAGATCCCTAGAATGCTCTGCCACTTCTTCATTACTCTCATCTTTTACTAGCGTGCTGGGTTGAGTTCACCCAGCCAAGGGACGATTGGTTGGACGCGGCTAGGCTCGCTCATCTCTGCTGAACCACTAAGCCAGAAGCCAGACAGATTTTTTTTTTCCTGAAGAAGAAGAACCTCTCGCAACCTCTTGGTGTCTACATTGCCAATAACTGCAGCGAGGCTGGGGAGCTAAAAGAGCAAAAACAGGCACAAAACAAAACAAAATAAACAAACAAAAACCAAAAAGCACCAGCTCCCTAAAAATTCAGAGTTAGGAGTTTCAGAACATGAGACGCCTCAACTTATTGGTCCTCCCTTTGCCAGACCTCACCCCATCACAGTGGCAAGCAGACTGAATTATCAAAAACAAAAACAGATCACTGGTTAAATTACTCTGATTATTTTGTTGCAAGGAAACAATTACGCCTAATTACAAGCAAGGCTGAGGTGTTCCTTTCCTCCTGAAACCAAGGGGGCAGGTGCGAGTTCAGGATCTCATTATCCAGCTTCCAATAAGGCTTCTAAATATACCGCTAATACACTTCCTGCTGGTATTTTCCTACTGTATTGATTTGGAACCAGTGAGTTCTTCCTGAGGGTTTGCTAAAAGAAAATGCCACTCTGGGGATTTCTTCTCAAGTGTGACTTTGGGAATTCTGCTGAGATGTATAAAACAGAAATAAGGGAGAAGTAATTGAAGGACTGTCAGTGTGTATTCCCTGTGTTTGAAGCAAAGAAAGGGCTCTGTTTCTATCTGTGAGTAAGCTGGGCCTTATGAGATATGTTAAGTAATGATGCAGCCAAAGTTCCCAGGCCAAACTTATTCTGCAACTTCATTTTTTCAACAAAGTGTTCGATTGGAATTTTTTTTTAACTGGGAGATACCTAGAGAAAGAAGACACATAGATATCTGGGTATGAGATTAAGGCATATTTGATGATATGCAGAAAAAAATGGGGATCAGATTTCACTGGTTCTGAATATTATTTATAGGAACAGAATAAAGATTAAGCTCCTTTTCATCCGGCAAGGAGAGAGAGGCACAAATAGAATGGTAAGTCTTGGGGTCATGTAGGCTTTTTAAAATATAGACTTTAAATCCAATTCCTCTTGAAATGATATTCTTTACTGTCAAAATCAGATGTGATAAGAGGAAGTAATTTGAGGTTAAAGGAGAATAACCCTAGCGGAGAAAGGCTTCTACTAGACCCTGAAGAATAAAAAATCTTTTTTAAGCTTCCGGATAAGTGAAATTTGGGCAGGAAGAGAATGGGGACATGAGATGAAGCAACATAAGAAAACACAAAAACACGGAAACTTTCATGGTTACAGAGGAAAAGAGGAAACCATCCCATGAAATGAAATTTCACGGCAATGAAATTGGACCTAACGTATGGATACCTAGCACACAGAGAAAGATGGCACCAGACCAGATCGGATGCTGGGAAACAACTCTCTCTCTCTCTCTTTTTTTTTTAATTCCCCTCCCAGGTGTGGTGATAGAAAGCGAAGGATAAGGAAGACATTCCCAGAGAACAGAAGTAGGAGCAAGAAAGGGAACACCAAGAATCTCATTCCATAACCAAGGCAATGAGTCCTTAACATTCCAGCCAGGGTGACCTGTGTGCTACACATCGCTTCTCACTGATCCTGTTCTCCACCTTCAAAATGGGAGATTTTGTTGCAATTACTTTTTTTTTTCTCTCCAGGAAGATATATTGGGTTGACAAAAAACTTCAGTTGTAGGTTCACATCCCATAAGGCATTCCAAATAGAGGTTGTCTATGAGACCCTATGAGACCTAGGGTTTACATCTACATTCAGCAATGGAAGGAGATTCTCACATCCTCATACTATAACCAACTACTCTCCTTTGTTATATCACCTACAAACTCCCTTGACAAATACTCTGTTCCTTGATAATTTTAGGCATTAGCTTCACCGCTTGCTCGTGTCACAATTCTTGCTGAACCATCAGTTTCTTAGAGATAAATTCAGTTCCTTGACCTCCTGTCACCCAATGAACTTATTCATCCTACATCTGAACTTTCTCCTCTGGTCCTACCCTCGATTTTTTTCAATATTAGATTATTTTTATTGTTGAATCAAGCCATAGTGAATAGAACTACCATATTTGTTTGTCCTCTCTCTGGATGAGTTGTTTCTGATTTTGGGCTCTTAGAAACCAAGCTTCCTTATGTTGTTTCATTGTCTTCTGAATGACATTATTTCTGATGAGAAGTACTCTATGGTCAGCAGACATCTAAAGATCTGCTCCCACCTAAGATTTCCATTCCTTGATTATTCTACCAAATATTCATCTAGGTGTGGCTATGAAGGGATTTTGAATATGTAATTAAAGTAAAAAATCAGTTTATCTTAAAATTATCAGGTGGTCTCAACCCAACCAGGTGAGCCTCTTGAAAGCACAGAGGTTTTTGAAGGCAGTAGCAGAAGGGGGAGTCAGAGACATTTGAAGCCTCAGAAAGATTCAGCACACCATCGCTTACTTAAAAATGGAGGGAGCTTAATGATGAGGAGTGCAAGCCGCTTCTAGGAGCCCAGAGCATCCCCCAGCCGAGAGGCAGCAAATGAGGTTCCTACAACCACAAAAAGTTAAATTCTGCCGATATCAAGAACGAGCTTGGGAGAGGACCGCCAAACTCCAGATGAGAGTGCAACCAGCCAGCACCTCCATTTCATCCTGAGGAAAGAATTCTTCCAAGTCGAGTCTTGTAGTCTGCAATACAGAATTGGGAGCTAGTAAATGAGTGTTGTTCTAAGACTCTAGGTTTGGGGTGAGATGTCACGAAGTAAAAGAAAATGAGTGTATCATCTGTAACTCATGGCTTCCCTTCTGATTTTTCTTTTAAAATTCTTTATGATTTCTTTTTGTGGTTTTCCCCTTTATTTTTGATTTTCAGCATTTTGAATAGCATGTGCCTAAGTGTGATCGTGTGTGATACTACCTCTGTTGGGGTTTCCTGAGCATCCTGGACTATGGTTTGCTTTTCAGGGTTCATCAAATTTCGACAAATTTTGGCCAATATGTTATCAAATCTTTTTCTGCCCCATCCAACTCTCCCCTCTACTTAAAATCACACATGTAGTAAACTGCTTGATTACACCAGGTCATGAAAGCTCATGAATACTTGTTGACTGCCAACTCTATACTATCTGCCCCTAGGTGTGCGGATTCAGCATCAACCAAACATAAGATTGTCTCTTCCCTCGAGACATTTACATTACATTCTAACAGAGGAAATAAGAAATGAACAGGCCAGATAAACAAGATAATTTCAGGCTGTAGGGAAACAGGAGCATGATGAGGGCAGGAAGATGACACTCCAATTTGGATGGTTGAGGAAGACCTTTCAGACAAAGCGCTTTAGAATAGAGACTAAGTGGTAACCATTGTGAACGGTGGCAGAGCTTTCCATGCAAAAGGTACAGGGTATGCAAAAACCCCGGGTCAAGAATAAGTTCAGTGTGTTAGAAGTTCAAAAAGAAAGACAGGGTGGCTAAAAGCACAGAAAAGAAAAGGCAGAAGGGCATGAAGGTCAGAAGAAGCCAGGAGCCAAATCAGTAGGGCTTTGTGAAAGATACTTAATCTTTCCTCAATAACGATAGGGAGTATAAGAGATCTCTTTAGCAATGAATTTTAGTGTGACAAGGAAGAAAGCAGTGCAATTTTAGCAGGCTGTAGCAATAATGCTGGTAAGAGATGATGGTGTTTTGAATTAAGATGGAATGTGCTGGACAAGGTGAGAAGGGTAGGACCAGGGATATATTTTGAAGGTAATGTCGACATCGTTTTCTGATAGATTGGATGTGGGGAGTGAGATAAAAAAGATGCAGTGGATGACCTCTAGATTTTCTACCTGAGCAAGTAGGAAACTGGAGATGTCTTTTGATGAAGTGAGGAGTACCGGGGAGAATCATACTGTAGGTGGGGGGAAGGGAACCGTGAAGAGGGGAATCCAAAGCTCTGTTCTGTATGTTAACTTCAGGGTGTCCACAGACACCCAGTGGAGATGCTGAGCCAACATATAGATATACAAGTCTACAGTTCAAGATGTGGAAAGGTTACGACTACATAACCCACTTGGTAAGCACTCAATAACAGATTGTTAATAAATACCTTTTCTGAGTATAGGGAAAACATAAGACTTGAATGTTCATGTCAAGCAGTCTTAGGCAGGATGAAAACTCAGATCCCACTACAGCAAAATGAGTAAAGTTGTCACTACCACCCCCTTTTCTAGCCCTCCCTCTCCACCCCTTGTCATGAGTTCGAAAACACATTCTGGAAAATAAACATTGTTTCCTGAATATTGTAAACTGATCATCCAAAGTTTGAAAATGGTATTTATGACAATTCTTATTGTCCAAAGAACCAAAAAAAATGGAAACTGAAAATCTATGGAAAAATTGGAAAAGAAATCTATGTGTTTAACCACACAGAGGTATTGAGGAGGACATGATAGGAATAAAGAAGTAGCCAGAGAGATATATTTCTAAAGTGCTATGGAAACTGAAGGTAAAGATTCTCCCTGATGCATATTCAATGTTTGCACCAAGCAGAGAATAAGGGAAGACTGTCATTGTAGATCCTGAAGACTAATTGAGAAGAGGGCCGCTATGTAAAGCAAACACTGAAACCAGATCACCCTAGAAAATAAGTGGTACCTGGTTCCCAGTACCTGTCATCCCACATTTTCCAGTCAGTCTGCCTGACAGGTGGAAATGACAGGCTACTTTGGGAGGACAAGGGATATGAAGCCAGAAAATCAATCATCTGTCACCAGTCACACCTCCTTTCTATGGCATAGAACCTCCAGGACCATCTTGAGGATAGCAAAGGCACGGGAGATGCATATAGGCAGGGTCTCAAAGAGTTTGGGGTTCAAATCAAGGCACTCAAGGCTACTAGCCTACTGTAACTGAAATCAATAAGCCCTTTGCTTAACGCTCCTCACTGAAATTGACCAACAAAGCAATTATTCCTCCCATCTGGTCACTGGAGAATGGCTGCTATGGGGAACTCATGGATATACAAGCTTTAAAGCTTTCTACCTGGCTTTAAGGTTTACTGTATGACCTTGAGCAACTTCCTTAAACTCCCGAGCCTTGATTAACTCAACAGTAAAATAAGGAACATTTTATCTCCCTTTCAGAATTGTTCATGACTGTAAAAGACATAAAAAAAATGTCTGACATGGTTCAAGACACAGAGTAAAAGCTCCAAGGATATCATTTATTTCTCTATAACTCTTCTCTCTTCTTCTAGGTATGATGTGTGTGCCTCTGCTTATTTCCTTCCACTTTGCATCATAATTGGACATTTATTGTCATTCTCCCCTACTATAATGTAGCCTCCTAGAGGAAAGAGACCTGGTTTATTCATCTTGATGGCTCTCCAGCATTTCCAGAGTACCAAATTTCCCAGTACTGGCACCAAGTGTTTGTAAAATGAACCAGTGAATGACAGAATGTAAACAGAGGAGAGGTCTGTGTTCTCTATTCTTCTGATCCAATCCAAGGACCTCATGCCAAGTTACCGTGGTTCATAAGGAGAGCTCACCCCAGACTTACGTTAAGCCACCTCTAGTGGCAGTGGTCTCAAGGCCTGCTGTGCCATGCACATGCCATACCATGATCATGCCACCAGTGATTAGAGCCTGTGGACCTCACCTTCGTCCCCACGTGTTGTCTCTCCACACTCGGCTGTACGGTGAAAATGTGATCTCTTCCAGATGGAGGGAAGAGAATAATTGGATGGTGGTATGTCAGCCCATGAGTTTCTCTCCCAGTTGTTGTTGTCGTTTATATGTTTAAATTACTTGAGTTCAATAGAATTCAACAGCCTCTTTCTGTCTTGGGATGCTGACAATATTTCTCCTGATCCCAAAGGTCATCTTTCCTTTCAGATGCTGTAGCCAGGCTTCAATTTCTCCTTTCATTTTTAATTAAAGCCCTGTCACCTATTGACTCTGCAAACTCTTTTGAAAGTGCCTGATGAGACGGAAGTTTCATTACTTTCAAATCAATTCCCAATCCAGCTATGTGCCCTCTCAGTCAGGGGGCCCCCAGCCCCGGAAGCCACCTCCTGCAGCATGGCAGAGAATGAACACACTGAGTATTCAAACAATTCACATGGGCCAACAGGAGCTACCCTTAGCTGTTTCCCCAAAAAGCTAGGCCATATTCCTGGATTGCAGTAAAGTCTACTTTTCATTGACCGCACAACCCTCCCTTTTGTAGGAACCATATTAAAGAGACAAAGATTTGGTAAGTAGTCAGAGGATGCATTTTATGGAATTACAGGGCGTCTCTCATTTGTCAAATGAGGTAACCTCAAGACCTGGCACAATCCTATACTAAAGCTAAAGCCTGATGAAACTTAGGCATTACCATACTCAGTACCCCCTTTTTAGAGATGTGAAACAGAGAGAAAAGAAAGATATCTCTGATTAGTCACCCAGCCATGAAGTCTACCATCTAAGCATCAAAAAAGTGTTAAGCTTCTACTCTGTGGCAGCAATTTTTATCCCTATTTATAGGTGAGGAAACTGACGTTCCAGAATGCATAAATGACTTTTTATGGCCCCAAACAGTCAGAGGTGGAGACAAGTTCTTCTGTCTGAATGTATTATATTCTCTTCTAATTAACTGGTAATCATATTTTTCCTCACCAGAAAGAAGCACTATTTTCTCATTTTAATTTGAAAGTCAGCAAGTAAGATTATACCTCAATGCTTTCTTCTGGTGTGTGATTCATGTATTTCCCCCTGGGTTATGTTTATTTAAAGCTTCATTAACCAGGAACCCTTGTGAGCCAAGACCAGATGGACCAAACCAATGAACAAATTCAGAGGGCACAGGATACAGTGCATTGTCTGTGTGACCACCCAACTGCTCTTCTTCAAGCTGGTTGGTGGCCTTGACTCTGAATGTACCTGGGGCTCTACACATCCCTAGATGCCCCACGTACAAAATGGAATGATTCCAAGTAGGTGTGGGGAAACTTCTGTAGATGCACAAGGATGAAAGCACCTTAGCTATCAGTGTGTGTTCTGAATGACACTACTTGGTTCTTCTCAAATTTATGCTCAGTTGCGATAACTAGAGGTATCCCTTGATCTTGTTATCGGGCCAGACTACGAGATTGGAAGTTGTCAGTGAAGTGCTATACCTGAGCAACGGAGTTTATGGAACATGTCGGGTATTGTATTCAAATATTAATGTGGTTTTCCATTCTTGATGTGCACAAATGTATCCATTACCTAAAATATTTTAATTTGGGGTGGTACTTTATAATCTATAAGGAACTTTCTTACATAGCCACTTTGTGTCTTTCCATTAACCCTGAAGGATAAACAGAGTCATAATATCACAAATATATACATAAAGAATCTGAAAGAAACTTAAGGGCCTTGCCCAAAGTCATATAGCTAATAGGTAAAAGCTAGGACTAAAAGCAGGATTCTGCTTTTTAGTTAGGTGTTCATTTCATGATCTATATTCTCATACTCAAGCACCCTCATACACACGCACATGTGCACTCCCTCTCTCTCTCTCTCTCTGTCTCTCATACACACACACACACACACACACACCAAAGAAACATTCAGCATATTTCCATAACTACAACATATACATCAAATTATTGTAAATCCCTTGAACATTCATTATCTGAATGTCACCAGAAATAAGTACTATTTTTGCCAAAGATTAAGTGCAAATAAAAAGGTGGGTGTCAGCTCAAACTGCAATATTATTTCAGCCACAGATGTGGACTTACTTTATGAAGGATTTCTCATTACTTCGTAGGGCTAAACAATACAGCAGAGTTGTGTAAGGTGCAGGAAATGGGGTTTACATTTGTATGTGTGCTTACGTCCTTTTAAATTCTGTAAGCAATGTTTATACCCTAACTAACTTCACTTCTCTCTTTCCAAATTTGAAACTTGCACCAAGAAGTGTATTCTTCCAAGAATATTTTAATTTTGGCCTTTCTGGAATGACATGTCTACTATCCTATGCAGCAGAGAATACAGTTTAAAGAGTTTCAGTGTGATTCTATGTAACCCCAAGGACTCAGGAGAACATAGGGGTTTAAAATGTACCCTACGATATGTGTTCACATTAACTTTTCTCCAATCATCTGATTGGAAAACTTAAATATTTAACTAAACCTAAGGAAAAAATAAAAGACTTCAAGGTGCATAAAACCTGAACTTTCAATTACACAAATGTCTACTCTTTTGTTTGTGTGGCCATTGTTTTTATTATTTCCCTTATGATACCCCCATCTCCCCATTTGTGGATTCTAGAATGCTAATTCCATCAAGTTCAGGGGAATAAGACTGTTATTCTCTTCCTACTCTGTGGATCACATTGAAAGGGTGTGCATCAATAGTACTTTCTCCCTAAATCATGCTGAATGCCACAGGTGTGTGAAAATAGCAGAAACAGCTGAATATTCTTTTTTGATCAAGAAGGCATACCAATCAGGTTGATTCCCCATCAGCATCAAGAAGAGCAACGGCTGCTGGGAATATTGGGCTCAAATAGCCGAAGGTCAGTGGATGGAATAGCATCCGATAAACATGAAAAATACTGCAGATACCGTGCTAGGAATTCTCACATACAAATCTCATTTGATACCCATGTTAACCAATTTAATCATGGGCACGTAATGGTTCACAAAAACTAAGTTGTTAGGTACAAAGCTAGTGAATGGTAGAACAAAAACTTAAGTCCACTGGACTCTATAACGACAACAGCTAACTGCAATTTCTGTCAGTAACTCATGGCTCCCCTCGTTGACCTCACATCTTTGATCATCAGCAAGGAGCCTGAGGAGCTTGGTGGCTCAATGCTACTCCTTGTAGCTATTTCAGTACCATGATTGGGGACAGTTCCCATCACGGGGGCAGAGGATAAAGAGCTCATTCAAGGGACTTCTTTAAAATCTACTAGAGGTAGTTAAATTAGTGAAATCAAAACCCTTATATACTATGTTCACAAATGCCTCTGCAATTTTGTCTCTCTGTATGTGAGATAGGACCTAAAATCAAGAATTTTTTTTTCAGTTCAAATAAGCATTCAGGCTTTTTATTAACACCCACCAAACACACCAGATATTGATTCCCTGGAGAGACACTTAACTATCCAAAAGCCTTGGACATCGTTTTTCTTCACATGTCTACCCATGTTTCTAATCTATGTCTCAGAAATCTACCACAGGAGACCCAATGCTTCAACCAATTCCAAAAGTGACAGTGTGAGACAGTGACAAAACCTCCGTGAGAAATAGCATTTCCTTTTCTCCCAGATACCGGAGGAATTTCGTTTCCAGGATCAATTTTATCCTGTAGCTTTAATTAAGGCCCCCATAGCCTATTGATCTATACAGTATGAAGATTTACCTTGGGGGCAGAAGAATCATAAGCTAAATAAACAATAGTAAGCAGGATGTCCTGAGGATCAAAGAAAGACTGGAGCTTGATCCAATTGATATGTTAAAGACAGAAGCAGGAGCTGCAGGAGGGGAAGGATGAGCTTGCCAACCTCCCCAGTGCCCTTATTTGTGTGTGAACATTCCCGTCTGCTTGCCCTTCTGTTTTCATGTGTCACTGATGGAAATGAGACATGGCTGGTCCTGAGAGGAGCATGGTTGCCCAGTAACTTGAGGTCTTCCCCCTGGGAAGCTTGTATGAAGCTTTTATAAACAATCCTATCAGGAATTAGGGTCCCTCAATCAAATTTTTTCGGGACCTGTCATTTCATGCATGTTCACTGTACCACTCATACCAGGACCATCAATGTGGTTTCAAAGAAAAACAAACTCTTAAGGAATTTTTTTCTCGTTCTTGTAGGGACAGAGTAGTCATGTGTGTGTTTGTGTAACCTTACTGAATCAGAATGATAGTAGATGTGCTATAGATTTTTTTGAACTAATAAACCGATTCAGATTCAACAAAGGATCATCAGAATGTCTGGTTCATGAATCAAAGGATTTTTAAGCTATAACATCCAGGAGAGGCTCTGTCCAGAATATGTGTCAAGGCCCTAAGAGACATACCCTTAAGGGCTTCTACCTTTGAACAAGCACTTAGCCATGGGACGTTATGCACATACGGGCCACAAACAATTATGTTAGAGACTGTCGAGAAAATTCACATCTTGGGAAAGAATGACTGAGACACACACTAACACCGAAGGATGCAAAGGCTGCCTCAGGCTTAGGGAAAATATAAAACCAGAAACAGTACCTGAAGAACTATTTATGTGATGAAGAAAATGAAGAGAAGTTGAAGGGGGGTGGTGTTTGTTGAGCCTGAGCACCTACTGAGCACCAAGCATGAGTGTGAATGGTTTTCATGCATTAACTTATTTCACTTCCCTAACAACCCTGTGAATGATTGTAATCACAATTTCCATTTTTCAGATCAAACACCGAGACTTAGAGAGATTAGGTAATTGACCCAATGTCAATCAGCTGAAATTAGGCTTTTAATTCTAAAGCCAATGCTCTTAACCCCTACAAGAAAAGGAAAAGAAGAAGAAAGAAGAGGAAGATGGGTGCCTGGGTGGCTCAGTTGGTTGAACATCCAACTCTTGGTTTCAGCTCAGGTCACGATCTCACAGTTTCATGAGTTTGAGCCCCACATCGGGCTCCATGGTGACAGTGCAGAACCTGCTTGGGATTCTCTGTCTCCCTCTCTCTCTGCCCCTCTCCCACTCGCACTGTCTCTCTCAAAATAAATAAATAAACTTAAAAAGAAAAAAGAAGAGGAAGAGATGGGGGAAGACATTTTTTAAGTGCTTAGCATGTTTATATTAATGTATTTAATATATTTCAAAATATATATTCAAATATATATTTTTTAACAGATTTTCAAATATATTTTCAAAATACATATATTCAAATGTATATATTAATATATTCAACAGATTTTCATCTACATCTACATCTACATCTACTTTCATCTACATCAGAGCGCTCCAATGACACTGCTCCAAGGACTTACTACGTGGCCCTTTATGAAAAATGTTAGCCAACAAACTGAAGTCATGTATACAAAAATGACACAAGAAAGTGCAGGATCCTCCAAAAGAAAGGTAGTGTGACCTTTGTTCCACAGCTTTCATTGAAATCCTTCCCTTTCTCCACTTCCCCAAATGTTAGGCAAACTAAAGTAGAAGCTAATAATCTTGGATACCAGAAATTTAGATGAAGGGTTATGCACAATTTTTTAAAAATCCCATCCCTTCTGTACTCTCAGATGAAACTTTGGAATAGAGGAAATGACATTTTTGCTTGTGAAGCAGCAACTTGCAAAATTCCCATCCGTGTTTCTCTCCATGCAAAGACCAGGGAACTGTCTCTACTCATCAGTTCCTCAGGGACAGGAAGCCATGTGGTGTCATGGGGACACCAACCAAACTTTAGGCTCAGACCAACAGGGTTAATTTGCCAGCTCTGCTACTTTCTCGTTGTACAAACTTTACCTCTTCGAGTCTGTTTCTTCATCTATGTATAAACTTCACCCGTTTCTGAGCTCAAATTTAAACCCTCCATAGAACTTAATTTCTGGCAGCTTCTGCATAGCCATAATTAATGAAGAACAAGTTCAAAACAGCAAATGCTGAGCATATGGGTATTTCAGGGACATATCAACATCATTATCAGGAAAAATGAGATGTCACTCAGTGTGTGCATAGCAGTTTTCAGATCCAGCCCAAATGAAAATTAATATCCCTCCCTTTGGTGCAATATGGACCACAAATATCATACAATCTGCCCTAACAGCAACATTATAGGTGACTTGGTATACAACAAAAAATGCAAAATGGGGAATAAGTGTATTTTCTTTCTGTATTTCTGATATATGGACAATTCCATGTGCCTGGATTGGTGCCAGAAGCAAGGACATGGATGAAAGAACTTTACCAACTTGTCCATTTTCCTTTTCTTCAGATAAACTTTAATTTCCAGCCATACATATATATATATATATATATATATATATATATATATAAACATTTATTTTTGAGAGAGAGAGACAGAGCGTTAGTGAGGGGAGGGGCAGAGAGAGAGGGAGACACAGAATCGGAAGCGGGCTCCAGGCTGTGAGCTGTCAGCACAGGGCCTGAAGCGGGGCTTGAACTGATGAACCATCAAATCATGACTTGAGCTGAAGTCGGACACTTAACTGACTGAGCTACCCAGGTACCCCATCCAGCAATATATTTTAAATAAGCAGATTCATTAAAAGATTTGTCACAAACTAAATAGCCAGCCAGATGGGGGTTTCCACATACAGCCTCTATGTCCTCACTGTGAAGAGGAAACCTTTTCTGCACCTTCTTTCAGAATGCTCCTGTCCTGAACACTTAGGTCCTAACAGAAAGGAAATTACTTGTATTCACAGCTTATTTGCCAAGCACACTACCGATAGTCTATCATTTTTCCCTCTTTGTACCCAGATTTTATAGATGCAGAGCCTGAAGTTCATTGAGGTAAGTGACTGGCCCAAGGTCAAAGGAGAAAAGGAAAATCTTTCATATGTGAGGTGATAGACCTCTGAGAATAGAATGAGTCCCTCATGGGAAGTCCCAGGCACCCATGACATGGAGTGGTGAGATAGAGGCACCACTTGTGGTCAAGAGGTCTTACTTGGAGATCCTTAAAAGACAACAAGTTTCTTCTTCTCTTTCTGTCAAAGCATCTGGGTCTGTCCAGTGTATCAGTTTCTGAGGAGTGAGATGGCTGGTCAAATAGGAGTCACCAGCAGGGAGGACAAGGTTAAGTGCAAGCCTGCTTAACCTCACAGAAAAAATCAGGAAGGAGAGCAGGAAGGCATCCTGCACCTTGTGGCCACTTTGAAAACACCTGTCAAACCAGAGAGGAGGCAACAAATAATTTTCTTTGCTTCTTTCAAAGTAACCACAATAATAGGAACTGGTGAAGAGGAATCTCTGGACTTAGGTGTGGGCTTTTGTCTCTTTGTCTGCCTGTCCCATCACATACTGGACACCAGTATATACTATTACAGTATATAAACATAATGCTAGATAATCAGATGAATGAAAAATAAGTGGAAAGACATAATGCCTGGATGGATGGATGGATGGATGGATGGATGGAAACTCTCTCAAAGCTATAACCAGCAAGTCAGATGACCCATGGACTTCTAGCTCACACCAGGGCGGGTCTGTAATGACAATAATGAAACTTAAACTTGAGAGACCATCACTGGCACGGGATACCTCCAAGACGCTAGCAGGAGCTATAGCAATGTGCTCACAAGACCTTAAGGTTTTGCAAAATTTGTGAAAGTTTAGAAGTTTAAAACACAACTGCTTGAAACTTCTGCCTCTGCTCTGTCATGTGGACTGACATTAGAGCGGCCATCTGTATTTCTAGTTCGGCTAAGGAAGGGCATACATTTTGTTTGGGTCGAGTGGAACATACTTATGTGGCTCACAGTCCTTCTCGTGAGCAGTTAAGTCTTTGCTGTAGGAAGGTGGGAATAACTTCCAGGAATACTCCTACAATTGTGCTGACTCACCCGGCGTCATGGCAGAACTTGAGGTGAAAGCTTAGTACAAACATGACCCAAAACTCTTGGTGTCAGAAGCACGTAGGCAATGGAGAAAAACAAAGTTTAAAATGTGTGGAAGCAGGGGCTAGTCTGTGGAAACTTCTTCCAGTCAACAGACATGTAAATTTGTAAGCAAAGGACTTCATTTTAATTAATCCCAAGGCAAAATGAAAAAAAAAATTCTCCTGTCAGGAAAGACTTGATAAAGTATCTTACACACTTATAACGGCATTTTTTAATTGGTGGCAATCATGCAAAGTAGAATGTATCAAACCACATCTCTGGGTTTGTAAAGTACAGTCCTGTACAACCGATGACAGACACAGCACAATGTCAAGTTTCAGACTCTCTGCGTCCCAGTGCATCAAACTTGATCTGAGCATTTCCGAGACTTGGGACAAACTCTGGGGATCCCAGACAAAAAGACCCACAAGATGGCCTCTGAGGCAGCAAAGCCACCTGAAGAAAAAAATGTTCCAACAACAAACTGCCTACACTTTTTCATCTGTATGTCAGTGGATGTCGTATGAGACTTGATTACATAATTAGGGACCTCAATACGATGTGGCAACAGTTTTTTTTTTTAATTTTTTTTAATGTTTATTTATTTTTGAGACAGAGGGAGACAGAGTGTGAGTGGGGAGGGGCATAGAGAGAGGGAGACACAGAATCTGAAACAGGCTCCGGGCTCTGAGCTGTCAGCACAGAGCCTGACGCGGGGCTCGAACCCACGAACCGTGAGATCATGACCTGAGCCGAAGCCGGATGCTTAACCGACTGAGCCACCCAGGCGCCCCTAGCAACAGTTTTAATGTATCTACTTGTAATTAGTCATGTCTTAATTTGAGAATAATTGTGTATACTTGCATAGAATGATCCACATGAGTATTTCAGTATGTATCTGTCTAGATGTACATACATAAATATATAATGGGTGTGAAAGTTAATAATAACAATCGGTAGGTAATTGACAAAATGTATACATTCTGGGCTTTATCTGTCTGTGGCGTTTTCCAGCACTTTAAAGTTATAATTTGTATGAGTTATTTTTGCATTAAAAGTGAATATTCAGGGCACCGGGGTTGCTCCATCAGTTAAGTGTCTGACTTCGACTCAGGTCACGATCTCACGGTTCGTGGGTTCGAGCCCCATGTGGGGCTCTCTGCTGACAGCTCAGAGCCTGGAGCCTGCTTCCGATTCTGTGTCTGCCTCTCTCTCTGCCTCCCCTCTGCTCGTGTTCTGTCTCTCTCTCTCTCTCTTTAACATTTAAAATAAATGTTAAAAAAAATTTTAAGTAAATGTTCATTTTTATACTTAATTTTGCATTTTAAATGTCTAAGAAGCCTAACACACATGTGCACACACATACCTAAAGCCTAAAGCCACCTCTGAGCTCACAGGGCCGAGGCTTTTTATCAACAGTTCAGCCTTTGGATTTGTGTTTAATTTGATTTTGCTTTTCCTCCTCCTTCCTTGAGTAGCAGATGATTCAGAGATTGTTTATAGAAAAAAAAAAGCCAAGGAGTGTGCTGGGAACACTGGGATGGGCCAGTAGTGTGGCAGGCGGTGGGGAGGAGGGTACGTTGCCCTTTTGATTCTTTTTCCCTCGTCCACCTGGTCCAGGAAATCAGGACCTGAAACCCACCAGATCCACGGGGCAAACATCCTGCTTCAACCTCGCCCCAGTTGGGCGCGTTGTCTTCGCCCTGCTCTCCCCTTCCTCCCCAGCACGTTTATCTGCAGCCTTTTCCGCACAGCACACGCTGGCTCACGTCACAGTGACAGATGATTCCCGGTAAAGGTCACTGGCCCAGGGCTACAGCTATTAGCCGCAGTTTTCTGTCCTCGCTGGCGGAATTAGTCCTGAACCCAGGGCAGGAAAGAGCTGGCAGAATGAGTCGAGGGGACTTCGGGTGGGTATTTACGGACCTTGTGCACACAGAAGCATGACCATAAGTGAGACCTGCCATTTGCGCTCAGCTAGACTCCTAGGAATTTTCAGAGCATCGCTAATAAAAAAAAGAAAGAAAGAAAGAAAAAGGAAACAGTAAAAAAATAAAATGTCTCCTGAAACATCGTACGTCCAGATCTCATTTTCTCTCTGCGCTTCTGTGTTCCCCAGCAACTATGCACAACTGAAGTTACCAACAGAGCCCCAAGGGCAGACTCAAACCTGCTGAATGAAGTCAATGGTGGAACTGGCTTGGTCTGATGCTCGGCGTATGGGGGTTTCTAGTTAAGTCAGCCAACACATGCGTCACGCAGTGGTTGAGTCAGTAGCGGCATATGGCCACAGCGTTCTTCTCTGGAAGGTCATTCAAAATAGATTTAGAGCTCTCGCCTGCTCTTTGCTACTGGATCACTTCACCTTGCCCTCTCTCGAGAGAAACATAGTTCCTCATGGATGACAATACCATCTGAGGCTACAACGGTAGATGGAAATACAAAGGGAAACAAAAGATGGTGCCCACCTCCAGAGCTCATAAGCCAGTGTTAGAAAAAAGATCGTAATCTGGTAATTCCAAGACAGTATGTTACCAAGCTCTGGGACAAGGGAAACTGAGGAAGGAAGCAACCATGTGGGGCCTCAGTGGTTCTTCAGTGAGGACGAAGCACAGGAAGTTTCTTCATGATGAGTGAAATTCACCAGGAGGACGAGTGGGAAGGGTATTCAGGGAAGAGACCAACACAACAGAAGACTAGGCATGTGAATAAAGCACAGCCATTCCAAGGTACAGGAAATAAGGAACTTGGCTTGGGTGAGGTACAGGGTGATGCCAGGAGATGCTGCTGAGGGGCCAGGCTGAAGCTCCCCCCTACCAAACTTAGCGAGGGAATCATTAAGGGCATTCCCCATGTAGTCAACTCATGAGTTAGAAACCCAAGAGTTCTTATGTTTCCCATTTAAAAAATACGAGAGGGGCACCTGGGTGGCTCTGTCG
Organism: Lynx rufus; assembly: GCF_022079265.1. NCBI lineage: Eukaryota > Metazoa > Chordata > Mammalia > Carnivora > Felidae > Lynx > Lynx rufus. Next base: position 3,144,611 of record NW_025814867.1, on the reverse strand, counting down.
GTCAAGCGTCCAACTCTCGATTTCGGCTAAGGTCATGAGCTCACAGTTCGTGGGTTCGAGCCCCACATCAAGCATTATGCTGACAGCGCAGAGCCTGATGGGGATTCTCTCTCTCTCCCTCTCTCTCTGCCCCTCCCGTACTTGTGCGCGCTCTCTCTTTCTCTCTCTCTCAAAATGAGTCAATAAAATAAAACAAAATAAAATAAAAAATATGAGAAAGTTAGTGCCCCCAACTCACTGAAACTTTATTCCAGAAGTTATTTTGTGTGGTTCAACGGACAATCCCTTTCAGCAATATTGGCAATATTTCCTTACTGGAGCACCTTGAAGAATTGACTCAAGCTTCAATGAAATGAGGACATTGTAAGTACAGGCAAGGCAATTAGAGGGCAGCCCAGGTGAAGTAAAGTAGGTAGGATTACTTCCCCAGACTGAGCTTCAAATTCAGTGTTAGTTAATTAACTCCACAGAGTTTTAGCTTCTTTCCTCTTCCAACTGCAATCTCCCCACTGGTCAAGAGAAATACAAGAAAATATGATTTTTCAGAGGCATAAAAGACACAGGCCATCTAGCACCAGGCATGTGGGCACACCTTGTGAGACCACAATTACAATTTCAACCCTCAGCCACTGCCTGCCTAGGCTGAGCTTGGTAATGATTCCAGCAGTGGACCCACTCTGTGCTTCCTACAGCTGAGATTGCCAGCAAATCCAGGTGGGAATGCGGAGTGGGGGTGTGTAAAGGGGAAATATTTTTGACAAATATATTGGAACACATGTATCCTAATCAGTGTCGTTGTCTCCAGGAAAATGATTGCCATGAAAGGTTACTAACAAACAAACAAACAACAACAACAACAAACCCCCACTTATTCCAGTGATGCATGCACTGTCAAACGTGTAACGTTGATCTTTTATTTTGTCATTGAAATCTGTTTGCTTCTTGAGCCATCAGAAGTGATAACTCTCCCATCCCTGTCCTCTAAGTCAGTCTTAAATCTAAGCACTCAAAGTCCTCTTAAGTCTTAACTGGGGGGAGGGGGCAATTTTGCCCCCTAGATGTTTGGCAATATCTGGAGACGTTTCTGGTCACCACAACTAGAGAGGATGTGCCACTGACATCCAGTGAGGCGAGTAGAGCACTAAGCATCCTATCACATGCAGGACCATGCCCCCTCCAACAGATAACGGATGAGAGAAGGCACACAGGAATGAAGGCCATGGAAGTATATACACAAGAATGAAGGAGGTGAAGCTGACAGAATCAATGACTGTGAATGTGGACGACAGGGGACAAGCGGACTTCAATGACTGAGAACACATCCGTAGAGTTCACCGAGAGAAAGAACTCAAGCAGGAGTGCAGAGGTGACCTGTGGGAAGGGGGTGGAGAAGAAAGAAACCTGTTAAGCCTCATTCTTATCTCATGACCTTTGAGTGTTAGCCCAGAACCACACTTAATAGTTCCTTGGTTCTCCCATCTACACCTCAATCCAAGTTTATTAGTCATGGTGAGATAAAATAAATAACCCCCAAATCTTAACAGTATAAGATTATAACGTGTTTTTGTTTTTGTTTTCCTCACTCATATCGCAGTCCAACGCAGGGCTGGTGGGGGAGAGGAGTCTCTCCACCCTATACAGTCATTTAAGGACTCAGATTCCTCCCATTCAGTGACTTAACTATCCCCTAAGCACAAAGTCCTCCAGTGAATCCATTACATCTAGTAGAGCTGATGGGAGAGAGAAAGTGCGTGGAAGATCCCACATGACGGGTCAAGTCTGGAAGGGGCAGACATCACTGCTCACAGCAGTCCACTGACCTAAGTTCAGTAATATAGTCCTACCTGGTGCGAAAGAAAATGAGAAACGGTCTTGCTGTGCCCAGGAAGAAAAAGAAAGAGATTTGAGGAACACGTAGAATCCTGTGCCACACCTAGCATTACCAAAATGGAGCCCACCTTTACACTCTGCTTGGTGAACAGACCTGTTGCCCCAGTCAGCCTGAGCCAGGACCCCTGAATGGCTGTCTTTCTTCCAGCTCTGCCACTATATGCATTAGTGCTGTTGATTCTCCCTATGACACATCTGGGCAATCTGTCTCTTCCCTTCTACTCATTTCGAAAAGACCCTTGAGTAGGTCATGTCCCAGTTGGAACATTTCAGAACCTTCCGAACTTATCTTCTGCTTAGTCTTATCTCCATCTTCAGTGTAGTTTCCACATTGCACAAAGTTTCTGAGATACAAATCTGTCAGACCATATCATTTTCATGCCTAAAATCCTTTAGTGACCAACCACTGCCCTTAGGATAATCCAAACTCTTTGATCCAACATATGGAAACTCTTCATTATCTCAACCCCAGTTCCTCTTCAGGCTACCATGCCATCACTTAGTTATGGCACTCTGCATTCCAACCATAAACTATCATACCCTGAATTCTCTGAGCTGACCTCATTCTTGAAAGCCTTCAGACCCTTGTTCATGCCATTACCTGAACGGGGAAATTCTCTTACCGACTCTTCTATCCTAACATTTCTCACTTGGTGTCTCCTACTTATACCACTCAGCCCTACAACCATTGTCTCAAGAGTATCAAATCCCTTGTGCTAGTTTCCACCAGACGGCATCTGTGCTGATCTCATCTACTGTGTTTACCGTGCTGTAGCCTGCACACTCACATCACTCCTTAGATATTGTATTCATCTGTACCCCCAGTGCCTAAGGAACTCATGGCATGTACTCAACACATATCCAAAACTCCACACCCGAAAAACAAATAATCCAGTGAAGAAATGGGCAGAAGACATGAATAGACACTTCTCTAAAGAAGACATCCAGATGGCCAACAGGCACATGAAAAATGCTCAACGTCACTCCTCATCAGGGAAATACAAATCATAACCACACTGAGATATCACCTCATACCAGTCAGAGTGGCTGAAATGAACATATCAGGAGACTATAGATGCTGGCGAGGATGTGGAGAAACGGGAACCCTCTTGCACTGTTGGTGGGAATGCAAACTGGTGCAGCCGCTCTGGAAAATGCTGTGGAGGTTCCTCAAAAAATTAAAAATAGACCTACCCTATGACCCGGCAATAGCACTGCTAGGAATTTACCCAAGGGATACAGGAGTGCTGATGCACAGGGGCACTTGTACCCCAATGTTTATAGCTGCACTTTCAACAATAGCCAAATTATGGAAAGAGCCTAAATGTCCATCAATTGACGAATGGATAAAGAAGATGTGGTTAATATATACAATGGGATACTACTTGGCAATGAGAAAGAATGAAATCTGGCCATTTGTAGCAACATGGATGGAATTGGAGGGTATTATGCTAAGTGAAATAAGTCAGGCAGAGAAAGACAGAGACCATATGTTTTCACTCATCCGTGGATCCTGAGAAACTTAACAGAAGACCATGGGGGAGGGGAAGGGGAAAAAAAAGTTAGAGAGGGAGGGAGGCAAACCATAAGAGACTCTTAAAAACTGAGAATAAACTGAGGGTTGATGGGGGGTGGGAGGGAGGGGAGGGTGGGTGATGGGCATTGAAGAGGGTACCTGTTGGGATGCGCACTGGGTGTTGTATGGAAACCAATTTGACAATAAATTTCATATTAAAAAAAAGATGTTAAACCACATCCATCACTAGGATGACAACTAAACTATTATAAATTGTTATCAAAAAAGTTTAGAAAGAGGGTTTCTGGCCACCTCCTATCACCTAACACAGGCCTACCACTAGACACAAATATCAATTACAGCAAATAATATCTTCCCAATAAGTGTCATCTAGAGTCATAAGCTGAAATTATTCATTCTACTTCTGAAATATTATTGGTGATTATCAATGTTCTTTTGAATACATTTAGTTACCTTGCTACTATCTCCTTCCGCTATATTCAGATGATTAAAAAGGGAAAACTCTTACCAGTTGGGCCTAATTTTTTGACTACTTGATTGTTCTTCCAGTTTTATTTAGATAGAACCGATACACAATGCGACACTATACATTTAAGGTGTGGAGCATGACTTGGCATGTGCATATATTGCAAAATGATTACCACAATAAGTTTAGTTAAGACCTGTCACTTCAGTTAGAAATTACAATTTTTGTGTGTGTGTGAAGGCAACAATTAGGATCTACTTGCTTAGCAACTTTCAACTATACCACATAACTATAGTCTCCATGTGGTATGTTACATCCCCAGGACTTATTTCTTTTACAACTCTAAGTGCATCCCTTTTGGTCACCTTCACCCAATCCCCTCACCCCAGACTCCTACCTCTAGCAACTACAATCTTACCCTTTCTTTTTAAAACTTTTACATTTGAGTATAGTTTACACAAAATATTACATTAGTTTCAGGTATACAACAGAGTGACTTAACTCCTGTATATGTTATGCTGTGCTCACCACAGGGATAGCTACCATCTGTCACCATACAAAACTACGACAATATCATTGACTATATTTTTCTGAGTTTGGATTTTTTTTCTTTACATTCCACATTTAAGTGAGGTCATGTAGTATTTGCCTTTAACTGTTTTGTATCTGAATCTTAACTTAGCGTCTTGATACATCAGGAGAAAACTCTCACGATGGATGTTGACTGGTTTCATGCAAACCTAGAGGCCATTAGAGCTTCCCAGCAGCCCCCCGACATCCTCTATACAATTTCCCTTCCCGCTCTCCAGAAATTTCTTTCGCTCCTTATTCGTACTCCAGCTTCCCACACCTCCTTCCATGCCCATAATCTCCACCAATGACTTCAATGATTATTTCATTACGAGAATAGAAGCAAGCAAATGAAACTTCCACTTGCTACGATGATGTCTGTCAGTCCACCTGCATCCATATCGATATAATCTTCCTTTCTCCTCATACATCTTTTGTCTAAGATGAGTTCTGCCTCTCTGTGCTAGACTCTACTCCCTCCCAGGTACCTACTCAAGGAATCAATTTTTCAGTGTCCATCTTCTCTGCTACAATATAAGCACTCGCACGCTCTCGTGTTTGCTCTGTCTCTATCTCATTCAATAATTCTCCTCAATATTGAAATATTCTAATTAACATTGTCTGTATTAAAATAAGCCTCTCCATTAGCCTCCCAATCTTCTCCAGTACCTAACCCATTTCCTCCTTTCTTTCACAGCAAAATTCTTCTAAGGTTTGGCTACTTTCTCAATCTCCCTTCTTATCCTCTCCACAAAAACTCTCTTATCAAGGCCACCAATGACCTTGATAATGACCTCATATGCCAGCTCTCAGACATCATGTTACTCACCTTACCCGCAACATATAACACAGCTGATCAGTAAGCTCTCCTCCTTCAAACACCCTCTTTTTTAATTCTTGGTTCTCATTCTCATTCACTGGCTGTTTCTTCTCAGTCTCATTAGCCAGCTACTTCTTGTGTTCCAGATTTCTAAATACTAGAATGACCCAGAGGTCTGGCCTTGGATTTCTTCTCTTTTCTAACCACAGACACTTAAAAAAAAATAGGTTTCTACTAAATCATTCTAAGGGAGACATGAAGAGAAATCACTGATGGAAATACAGTAGTATAATTAAAGTCAAGTATTTCATTTAATCTCATTAACTCAGTGCCATCTATAGGCAAATAGACATTTAAATATCCAGCCCCAATTTCTCCCCTGAACTCCAGACCCTTATTTCTAGCTGCTTACTTATCATCTCCAAGTCCAGAGCCAAGAAACATTTTGGGGGCGCCTGGGTGGCTCAGTCGGCTAAGCGACCAATTCTTGGTTTCGGTTTAGGTCATGATCTCGTGGTTTTGTGAGTTTCAGCCCTACAGCATGGAGCCTGCTTGGGATTCTCTCTCTCTTCCTCTCTCTCTCTCTCTCTCTCTCTCTCTCTGCCCCTCCCCCACTTGCCCTGTTTCTGTTTCTCTCAAAATAAATAAATAAACTTTTTAAAAAATACTATAAAAAACATTTGGAATAGTATATGTCCAAGACCTAGTTCTCTATGTCTTAATCAGACTTCTAATCCATCAGTCCTACCTCAGAAAACTGAAATTTCATGCTTGCCTTCATCCAAAATCTTAGAGCCATCCTTAATTCCTTTCTTTTCCTCTTATCCTTCACCTGACCCTGTCGTCTCTATATTCAGAATTTCAGAATATATACCTAGAATCTTTCTATTTCTCCCCACTTCCAACAATATTACTCTGAGCCTGAACTACCATCATCTCTCTCTTGGGCTCTTATAATAACCTCCCAACAGACCTCCCTGCTCTACCTCAGCATCCCTGTATCTTCCTTCAAATGGTCCTTTAAAAAAACAAACAAACAAACATGTCCGGATATGTAACTCCTTCCCTCTAAGCCTTCCAATGCTTCCCTTACCATTCAGAGTAAAAATACTCCACCACAAGGTCATGTATGGTCCCATCCCTGTGATGTCTCTGATACCTCTTCCACTCTTGTCCTTGCTCACTCCTTTCATCCACATTGGCTGACATATGACCTGTGAACACTCTAATACGGTCCCATCCCAAGGCCTTTGCATGTAGCCCTCTGCCCTAAATGTTCTTCCCCCAGACAGGCTAAAATTTTGAGCCTTCATGATCACGTTATGAGAGATATTTGCCCTAGCCACTCTAGCCAAAATCATCCTGTCTCCCTCTCTGCTGTTTGCCTGCTTTACTTTTGCTCCTTGGCATTTCTCACAACCTGACATGATATTTATGTGTTCGCTATCTGTATCCACCATTAGGACAGAGGATACAGTTAGCTCCTTGAGAAGAGAAGCTTTGCTTTGCTCAGTTCAATATCTGCAGTACTTAGAAGAACTCTGGGCATGCAGTAATAATCAATGAATGATCAATAATCAATGAATTATAATAGCTAGAATCCTTATGTCAAGCAGTGTTCTAGATTGAATTGTGTTCTCCCCAAATTCATACGTGGGCAGCCTGGACCCCGGTATGACCGTGTTTGGAAGTTGAGACCTATCAGGGGTTAGTTGGGGTTGAATAAGGTCATGGGGTGGGGAGGCTGGTTGATCCTATAGAACTGTTGTCCTTGTGGGAAGAAACACTGGAGAGCCATGTGAGGACACAGAGAGGTGGGGCCCATCTGCAGGCTAGCAAGGAAGCTCTCATCAGAAACTGAATCAGCCAGCGCCTTGACCTTGGACGTCACAGCCTTTACAACTGTGAGCGATAGAGGTGTCTTGTTGGAGCCACTCAGTCCACCACTTACCAGCAGTGTGACCCTCTAAGACTTTCTGGCCCTCTATTTCCTCATCTGTAAAATGGGCATGAGGAATATCAGTACTTACATGAAAGCAATATCGCGAGGACTAAATGAAACTAATGCATATGAAGTTTTCAGAACAGGGCCTGGGACATATTAAGCTCTTAGGTAATGTCAGCAATTACCATGGACTTGATGTGCTAAAAAGCTCCTAAGGTTTTCATGGTACTGCTTCGATCATCACTAAACGACCTTTTTAGCACCTTATCATTTGCAAAGAAATTTTTACATATACATTCTCTTCTCGCCACCGCCCTGTGAATCATGAATAATCCAAAGTGAGGGATGGAGGCACAAAGAAGAACAGAGGAAGCACACAGGCACATGCACATGCACACTTAGGCACATTTACAGCCTCTTCTTCTGGGTGAACTCCTATTCACCCTTCAAGCCCTGTGCCCACGTTGCACCTTGAAGCTTTGCTGGAACAGCCCTGTTCCAGCCAGGTATCATGACTTGCCCCAAGCTACCATCCAAGGTCCCACTGTGATTCTTTCATGTGGCAGGAGCTCAATAATTACTTCCCTGGCATGACATACTCATCCAGAACCTGTATTTCTCCGGCTTTAACACTAGCTGTGCTGGCTGGCTTGAAGGATGTCCCCACCCAACAAAAGCTCTACTGCAAATTAGCCCCTAGAGAGCGTCTCATATGTGCCGCCTTATTCCTACGTCATCCCTGTGGATGCCCTCACTGCTGTCTGTTGACAGGGTTCCCAGGAGGCCTTGCTCTGCTGCTGGCATCTTGTAGGAAAACACTGGTATCTTCTCCGTTCCTCCCTGTCCTCCAGAGCTCCCTCCATGATTCTTGCTCTGTCCTGTCATCTGAAGCCCATCTCCCTTGTGCGCCCTCCTATTTAGGAGATACCAGTACTCCAAGAAACTCCAAAGTCTTGCTGGCAGGTGACAAAAACTCTCAAAATTTTACTTGGAGGCTCCCCTCCCTGGAACTTAGCTCTGAGTACATAGGCCCCAGGCAATAAGGCAAATCTAAGTACAGACAGCGAGCTCTGTACTTGCCAGTCACTGCCTCCTACAACAAAATCATCACCAAAAGCCAACCCCGAGAGCCTGGTCTTCAGTTTCCCTGGAATGAGTTTTTCTTACAGATGCCTGAACTATGCTGGCTCCCTCTTCCCCGATCCAGCCTAAAATGCGAGCCTACCTGCGACTCAAGGTGGCAGCAGCCTGCCTGGGACTACGAAGTAACTAGCAAGGAGTAGATGGAACCTTAGCCTATTTCATCAACAGTCCCTGTCTTTTCCATTTCCACTTGCCATGGTGCCTCTTTCCTTGGAATTAGGTGCCCAGAGGCATAAAGCATAAATAATGAATCCAGTGCTCCTTATCTTAGGTAGAGCTATGCCAATAAACTGAAAACTCCTTGATCACCAGTCTTGACTCTGGCACCTAGATGCCAGGATCCCTGGTAGGGAGAAACGATTAGTCTTGACTGCTTTCCGTACTGTTTTGGCTCAGCAAGGAGAAAGATACCCCAAGAAGAAAGTAGGTTTTATTTGTTTGTTTGTTTGTTTGTTTGTTTGTTTATTGAGAGAGAGAGAGAGAGAGAATGAATGAGCAGGGGAGGAGCAGACAGAGAAGGAGGAAGACAATCCCAGGCAGGCTCTTCACTGCTCGTGCAGAGCCTTATGTGGGGCTCAAACTCACAAACCGTGAGATCATGACCTGAGCAGAAACCAAGAGTCAGAATGCTTAACCAACTGAGCCACCCAGGTGCCCAAGAAGAAAATGGTTTTGATACATCTTGTTACGAAAGTCAAGACAAGAAATACTAGCCTTTTTGATCACATGACTGGAAGGTTCAGGGTGCAGTTGGAGACATTAGTTCACCATTATCTGCCCTGTTGACAGTCTCACAAATCTGCTGCCTATCCCCAGCTCCAAAAAAAGCTTAAAAGGGAAATCCACAGTGTGAGAAGAATTTAGAGAGAAATGACGCTCACATACTAAGGCCTATGGCAGTGCAACCCTCCAAGTCAGTCTCCCGTGGCTTGTGCGCTAAACTACACGATGGCTGCAATTGTCCACCTCCCTCTGAGGCCATGCCCCTTTTGCAATGTGGTCTAATCGTGTGCAATGTGGTTTATTTTCCCTCACCTTGAATCTGTCCTGGTCTTGGGCCTTGGTTTGGCCAATAAAATATAGTAGAAGTGATCAGAGTGCCAGGGCTGAGCACAGGTCTCAACAGTCTTTATGTTCTGTTCTTTCACTCAGAATCCTGCTGAATAAACACAAAGCAGCTTGCTGTGGGGTAAGATACCCAGAGAAATAAGGCGATTTGGTTAAAGTTTGCTAAACCGATAAATAACAGAATCAAAGGCAGAATCAAACTCTCTAATTGTCTAGACTCTGATGGTAATGCTTTTCCCAGGATGCATTTTCTGTAACCCCATCCTCCCCAAGAAATTAGTTATATGAGTCATAATGGAAACAAAACAGTTATATCCAGTGTAAAGAGAGGGGGCATTAATTTGACCAAGGCTTGTCATATAACTTGCTCTATCTGCTACAATTCTTGGACTAGTAGGCAGTGTAACTCCTCAGCAGTCACAATTCTGGGCTTATAATCCTAAAGCTTCTAAGTGGAAGCAATTTAGATTCTTTGTCAGAGATTTTCCCCCCAGGTTTATTAAAAGATAATCGACATATCACACTGTAAGTTTGGGGTATACAGCTGTGTCGACTTGATACACTTACATACTGCAAAGTGATTACCACTCTAACATTAGCTAACACCTCCATTATGTTACATGATTACCATTTCTTTTTTTTGTGGTGAGAACATTTAAGATCTATTCTCATAGCAACTTTCAAATATATAATACAGTATTATTAACTAAAATCCCCATGTTGTACACTATCCCCAGAATTCATTCATCTTTTAAATGGAAGGTTGCATCCTTTGACCAACACCTCCCCATTTCCCCCACCTCCTAGCCCCTGGAAACCTCCATTCCAGGCTTTTTATGTATGTTTGGAGTGTTTGGGGGGGGTTAATTCCATATGTAAATGGTGTCATATAATATTTGTCTTTCTCTGGTGTACCTCATTTAGCATAATATCCTCAAGTTCTCTCCATGTGGTCATAAATGGTAGGATTTTCCTCTTTCTTATGGCTGTATATTACATATACAGCATCTTGTCATTGATTTATCACTTCTTTTTTGGTTACAATCAGTTGAACATTTACATGGATTTCACATCTTAGTTCATGTGAATAAGCCTGGAATGAATATGGGGTGCAGACATCTCTTCAAGATTCGAATTTCTTTTAGACATACACCTAGAAGTAGAATTGTTGGATCATATGATACTCCTAGTTTTCATTTTTTGAAGAGCTTCCATACTGTTTTCCATAGTGGCTGCACAAATTTACATTCCCACCAATAGTGCACAAGGGTTCGTTTCTCTCCACAGTCTTGCCAACACTTATGTTTGTTTGTTTGTTTGTTTGTTTGTTTGTTTTAATGGTACCTTTTCTAACATGTATGAGGTGATATTTCATTGTGGTTGATTTGCATTTTCCTGATGATTGCTGATGTTGAGCATTTTTTCATGTACCTGTTGGCCATTGTATGTCTTCTTTGGAAAAAAATGTCTATTCATTTCCTCTTTCCATTTTTTAATTGGATTGCTAATTTTTTTGCTATTGAGTTGTGTGGGTTCTTTATATATTTTAGATGTTAACTTCTTGTCAGATATATGATTTGCACATATTTTCTCCCATTCCATAGGTTACCTTCTCTCTTTGCTAATTGTTTCTTTTAATCACTCCTATTCAACATAGTACCAGAAGGCCAAGCCTTCGTAATCAGGCAACAAAAGTAAATAAAAAAGCATTCAAATCAGAAAGGAAGAAGTAAAATTGTCTTTGTTTAAAGGTGGTATGATGCTATAGAGAGAAAATCCTAAAGATTCCATCAAAAAAAAGGTTAGAACTAATGAATTCAATAAAGTTACAAGATACAAAGTCAACAGGCAAAAATCAGTTGCATTTCTACACACTAACAATGAAATATCTGAAAAAGAAATTTTAAAAAATCTCATTCACAATAGGCTCAAGAACAATAAAATATTTAGGAATAAATTTATCTAGAGGTGATGTATCTGTACACTGAAACTAGAAAACTGATGAAAGAAATTGAAAAAGACACAGCTGAATGGAAAGATAGCCCTTGTTCCTGGATCAGAAGAATGAATATTGTTAAAATGTCCATGCTACCCAACATGATCTACAGATTCAACATAATCTCTACCAAAATCCCAATGTGTGTCTTTTTTCACAGAAATAGAAAAAAAATCTGAAGATTTGTATAGAACCAAGAAAGGCTCAAAATAACCAAAACAATCGTGAGAAAGAACAAAGCTGGAGATATCATACTTCTCGTTTTCAAACTATGGAAACATGTGATACTGCAAAAGAATATGAACTGGATAATAGATTGTCACAAAAAGTGTCCACATTTACTGGTTGGCCATTTTGTACCTCTTCTTTATGTTATTGGTTCTAACTTAATAGTCATGTTTTCCAACTGGCCATGTGACCATTACTTTTTTACTTTTTTCCTTCTCAACTTTGACCTTCTTCTTGAATTTCCTTAACATTCTTCATACTTGCTAGTACCTAAGGGAGTTTATCTATTAAGTAATACAACTAATATATTACACAGGAAAACTCATTCTTTTTTATTTTATAGTCATGTTCAATATTAAGAGGGTGAATACGCCAATAATGTGCCCTTATTAAATGTGCCCCAATAAAGTCATCCCTTGCCTTGTATCTGTGTCATCCTCTAGTATAAGACCTTACAGGGCCACTCTATGCTCCCTTATTGTATACCACATTTTAATGGACCACAACAATTATTTTCCTACTCTACTAACAAATTTTCCTACTCTGGGATCTTTAGATTCTCCAGAAGTTTAGAGTATTGAATAGAGCTGTCAAAATGTTGACAGCAACCTGCAGCTTCTGTACTATCAGAAAGTTTCCCCTAATTATATTATCAACAGCAATATACAGTCACAGTCTTGTACAGACCAATCTTAGGATCCAACCCCTCCATATGTCAGTGCTACATGGATCTGTGACATTTTATAACATTTCTTATGTAACTTAGGATAAATGTCATTAGGCTATTGGAAAAGTAAATGGATGACCTTTAAATATGATCATTAACTAGCTCGTTCCTTGTCCAAGCATGACTTTATACCCTCCTACACAAACTCCAGATGTTAGACTTATCTGAACTTGACCACCCTAATTAGCATAGGCCAAACCTTACTTTGACCATCTTGTTCAGAGTTAGAGAAGTTGTCGGTCAAGTGTTGTTCGCTGTAATGGAGCTTGACTTCTGCAATCTACTTGGCATGCAATTTTCATTTTGTTCCTGAGGAAACCTAGTGGTTGTCATTGGTCATATGTATTGAGAAAAGCTCTTCTTTACTGGGTTAAATAAAATATATCGCTAAATTAATTTCACCCTTGTTTTTACTTTTTAATGTGGCTACTAGAAAATTTAAAATTGCATGTAGTCCTATTATATTTCTATTAGACAGCACTTCTCTGTGCGATAGAGAAAACATGTATTACTTTAGATTATCTGTGAACTGTGGGCACATTGACGGTGTATATAAAGGCTTCTATTTATGTAGGACAGTTACTGGTTGCATACTGCTCAGAGATGATTTGTCTGTTTCTCTTCTCCAGAGCGATTAGTCATGTAGTGAATAAACTAATTTAAAAAGAAGTCTGTGAACCAAACTGGAAATATTTTAGGACTCTTTCAATGTTAGCAAAGGAAAGAAGGCTAACATCGGTCAGTTACATTATTAATAATATTCATTATAATGATTACATAATCAGAATGTCATCTGTTAGATAATAACAATGTGGGAAAAACAGAAAAAACAGCAAAACGTCATAATCTTTCTACCATATTAGTCACAGGACAAATCAATGGCTTGTTTTGGTGAAAAGATAAGTGGAGCTCATCTTTCTTTTGTTAATATATAGATTTAATGGTTCTGTCCTACAAAAATAGCAAAATATCAAAACTCAAGAATTTCAGAGTGAGGACTCTCAGCCTACTGGGAGGAGTTAGTAGATAAAGAGGAGGAAGGAAGGAGGGAGGGAGGAAGGAAGGATTAAAATAGGTGTTTTCAATTCTAAAGTAAAGTTACACTTGAACCTCTATGGTAGCTTTAGCCTTTGAAAATCTTTGTTTTTAAGGAAACTAGCCTCAAAACAATACTTTCAAGAATGTTTCAAATTTGTGCATGAAAAGCTACACAGCAGTAAAGAAAGGGGAATGAGAAAAAATGCTCTGATGAGAAAAAGAGAGAAAGAGGCAAGGAAAGGGGAAACGGAGAACACAAAGAGAAAATAGATGAAAGGAATATCTGTGTATCTTCTCCATGTGGGACACACACTCCATTAGCAATATGAGGCTAGGATAATGGATAGCTAACTGAACATGTCTTCTAGGCTAGACGTGTCTCCAGTTCTCAACCCTGCCATGGAAACATTATCCTATTTCCCATTTGAAGAAGCAAGAGATTAAGAAAGATTAAGCTTAAATACATTAGCCAAATCAGTAGTGGTAGAAGGAGGATTTAAATCCAAGTTTACCCAGCTACCGAGTCCATGATTTCCCCACTTCTAGAAGATACACTCTTATCTTCAGGATACAATCCATGCCCTCAAAGTGTATGCAGTGCACAAAGAGTAAACACAGGACTTCTTGTTTGATTAAGATCTGACAAGGTGACTCCTTTGAAATCAACTACCCCTCTAGACCCTGGAGTCCAGTGCTGTCCCATATAGTAACCACAAGCCACATAGAAAATCACCCCAGATGTCAAAGACTTAGAACAGGAAAGGAATGTAAAATGTCATGAATCATTTTTATATTAATCACATAGCAATACAGTAATATTTGGATTGGCGTAAAACGAACTATATTATTAACCTTAATTTAACCTGCTTCACTTTGTTTTTTTTAATGGGGCCACTAGTAGATTTTAAATTATGTGTATGGTCCATGTTATATTTTTATTGGACAGCATTACTCCAGGGTATAAAAAGAACACCTACTATTGGTAGACAAATACCTAACATTATGTTGCTGGTATCTGCCCTAAGACAGCAAAAATGTTCTCCAGAAAACCTGAATCTGTTCATCTCATGGTGGATAGGTCACTGTGTACCCCACCCACAACCCCATTTAATAGGCCTTGGTACCAATCCCTCAGCTGCAGGGTGTAAATGCACAGTGGCTGCCTTTCTAGAATATTCTCCCCTGCTGATAGGCTTGCCCCCAATGAAGCAGAAAATGACTCATGCTTTATTTAGTGGTCAACAGCCAATCTGTTTGCCTTGAGGGCACATGAATTTGTGGTGCTGTTTCTGTTTCCAGAGCCCCTCTGGGTAAAACAAGGTTAAGGCTTTAACTTGCTCAGCCCCTTCCCCTTCCAATCCTGCTTTGCTCCCTTTTGACTTTTGGGAGTTTTCTCCTGTTTGGTTGGTTGGTTTGGGGAGATTTTTGTTTTTGTTTTCTTCTCTTTCCTTTTTTTGTTTTTTTTTTTTCCTTTTCTTTTTGGTGGAGATGTCCTCTATAAACCAGACAGCCCTAAATTCTTGCTTATGTTGACTTTTGCTTCTAAAGAATGCAACCTGAGAGCCAAAACAGGTTCTGGCACCAATTCTAATGTTGAGGGCAGGACATCCCCAAACTGATGAGGTTTTCTAATGTTGGGGGTGGGGATTCGGAGCTGACAGCCAAGAAAGAATTCTTGAATATGTCCTTCGTGCAAAACAGGTGGTTTTATTAAAGTACAGGGCAGGACCCATGGACAGAAAGATCTGCACTGGGGTGGTGAAGAGTGACTGGTTATATACTACGGAAATGGGAGAGATAAAGTCAAGATGAAATTTCTTAAAGGGATTTCCAAATGCTGAAGACTCACAGGTTACTGGAGGCCTAGCTAATGTCAACCTCAAGTCGTTCTCCCCTCTAGCAAAGCATTAAGACAGTAGGGAGTCCCCGGACATTATGCTATTGGTAAGATTGTCCTTTTTTTCTAATTGTACTATGATATTTGTAAACTAATGGAGACTATCAGTTTAACCCTTTGTATTCCGTATTTTCCTTTGTTCTTGGGCAGCCAGGAGTGCCTGAGGAATGTCACACATGCCCCACGGGGGGGGGGGGGGGCAGGTGGGGGGGAGGGGCGTGCTAGCTTATGCTTGGCCCTTAGCTTGCCTTATAGTCCCTTATCAAAACCAATGAACAAATCTGAGGACCCCAGCTGGGTGTCCTACAATAAAACTCAATTCTGACACTATCTACTCAGAGAGAGCATCTCATTGCACAGATTAACGGTTCAGTCCTATAAAACTCCCCCCCCCAACCCACTTGAGACATTGTTCAAAAGCTCAGGTTGTCACCTGTGCTTCTGACATCCTGGCTTTAAATGAGAGGTTCCCAAGACTCCCTCCTTGGGTATAACTAATTTGCTATAGCAGCTCACAGAACCAGAGAAACATTTTCCTTACTAAATTTCCTGTTTATTATAATAGAATGTAACTCAGGGAGCCAGACAAAGAGATGCTCAGGGTCAGGTATGCAGAAAGGGCACAGAGCTTCCACACTTTTTCCAGGGCCCCACTCTCCCAACAGTCCCACGTATTCACCAATGTGGAAGCTCTCAAATCCTCTCCTTTGGGGTTTGTATGGAGGCTCCATTACATAGGCATTAGTGATTAAATCACTGGTCAGGGGCAATTGAATTCAATCTCCAGCCCCTCTCCACTCCCTGGATGGGTCAGGGGATGGGACTGAAAGTTCTAGCCCTCTAATCACGGTTGGTTCTCTGGGCAACCAGCGTCAGTCTTTTTGTTACCTAAGGGCTATCCCAAGGCTACTACATTAACATTAAAAAATACATCTTTATGGCTCTTATCACAAGAAATTCCAAGGGTTTGGGGGAACTAGGAGTCTGGAACCCTGGAGGAAGACCAAATATATATGAGAAATATATAAATCACGTTATCACAGACTCAAATTTCTAACTCTCTTCCCACAGCAAATGTTGTACATGTGTTAGTATTAATAAAAATGTGCTACACATGCTAACTCTCTACCGGCAATTACTAATGGCTTCAAGGACATAAGCTTATTAACCCTTTTCTTTATGTCTAACCCCGGTACAAAAGATACATTTGATGATGACTGTTAGCCTCCATTCTGGTTTCAAATGAAATAAGAAAAAAAAAATAAACACAGAAAATTACAAATATGATCCTGAGATTTATTTTACTTTGCCTACCTAATACTGGATTAGAGAAACAAACATCTCATAATGTTCAGTAGGACTGACCGAAGAAGAAAACAAAGAAACTAATTTGCACACCAACTGTGTCAAAAACCAAGCTGGATGCTTTCAAACTTTATCTCCTTTAACCCTTGAAATCACTGCCCCTATTTTACAGATGAGAAAATTGACCTGCTCTGAAGCTGTTTAATTTGTCCTAGGTCACCCATCTAGCAGTTAAAACAGAGCCTGGTGTAAACACACATCTAACTCCAAATCTGATGGTCTCTCTCCTCTCCTAGTAATTTCCAAAATTTTCTGCATGACCCTTGTAATAATTCGTCTCCACACTCAATGTATAAAGTTCCAATTGTTCTAGGAAATTGAAAAAATAGGAATAAATTATTTTAAAACTACCAAATCGGGTAAGAAGTAGAAGCCATGTCATCTCACCAGGATGTTATCGTTTACCCTGTTTGCATTATTAGAATCCTCTTGAATCTACACTTTGCAGAAATATTGCAGCCAATTGTCTATTTGTGAGTGTTGGGTTGGTTGAATCCAAATAGTTGCTAAGAATGCACTTAGCACTGCAGGACACTGAAAGCAAACGAAGGTAAAGGGGTCCCCACTTCTCTCAGGAAGCCTTAGGTAACTGACAACCAGCCCGAATGAGGGCATCTTTCTCAACCAGTATGTTAAATACACATTAGAAAGGCTTTTGCTACTTCTATGTGTTCTAGATGGCAATGGATTGTAATGAATCTATGACTTTCTTTTTGCAGGGTTTCCAATGGGTCTTTCGGTACTAAATCTTCCCACTTTGTAGACCACTCTTTGATCCCATAAGGCTTCCCAAGAGTGTTAAAACCCAGTTATTCTTTCAGGCCCCCACCACTTGATTTCAGCCTCTACTACCATAAGATCTTTTCACTGGAATCAGTGCCTGGGTTTCCTTCCTGCTTGATCACACTTTCTGATTAATTCGGCCATGTGGACCTCCAACCCACCTCCTAACTAATACCATTGGATAGATGATTGAAACAGAAATCTTGTCTGACAACCCACTCTAATGTCTTTGTTTGGTCTGATTTTAAAGCAGAAGAAGAGAGTGGCAATTCACTGCTTTGTGCTTTTTCATCCTGTCTAAAAATTGAATTGAGATGCTTGCAACTCAGAGGTGTTTTCTGTTCTCAGAGACTTGAGCAAGTAAAGCAGGTATAAGTAAGTTTCCTTCACTGGCTACCCTAGGCTCCCCCATCCTTTGGACATTGGGGTGTCTACCCACCCACGCCCCAGAATAAAACTTCCTCTCAAAGACTCTATTCAACATACTCACTCAGTGGTGTAAATGACAGACTACAACAGGAGGTGCTGACCTTACCCAGGGAGAGAGAGGACCAAGTGCTAACCCCAAGAGCAGGTCATGTAGCAGCAACCTCACAGAAGAGTTCTCATGGTGCTGATGTAGCAGAACACTATTCTTACCAAGAACCTTGGCAAAAGGATTCTGTTTTCAAGTGTATTTGGGAAATCTTACACCCCAGATTCCCCCCGTTGGATATTCATTCATAGGGCATGTTCGGATGTATAGTTAAGTCACTTACAAAAAGCCGGTTAGAGAAATCCAGTCAACTGAGTTTAATTCTTTTTCTCCCGTATTTACTTAGCCACATGATTACTCTCTCCCTTTCCTCCCGCCCCCAAAACACTCATAAATGTCACACGGAACCACTCTTGTACAGAATGTACCACTGGAAAGGTTAAGGGGTCAATTCTAGTCAATGAGGAAAGCATTGTCCAAGGCACAGCTCCCAGGGTCACACAGAAGAATATTTACTCTGGACTTGACAGCAGAACTTGGTGAAGCCTCAAAGACAGCTTCAAGGGTGGCTTTCCGAGTAGGCATTTTATCAGTTCCATAAAGCAGCTAAGCCATATTTTATATCGTTGTTAATTGGTTTTCAGTGGTACATAAGAAGTATTTGGGGATTCTGGTCAGTTTTCTAGAATCTATATTATACAAAGCCCTTCGTCTACAAAAATACAAATATCGATATCATGATTCAGAAGCGCAGAGGTGAGTTCCGCCTCCTATAAAGGCGTCAGTGGCATATACAGCTTCTTCAGCTCTATGCTGATTTCTACCGATTGGCATTAATTTCGCTTCTCCCTATAGATCCAGGTCAACCCTGACCTTCACATTCCTCTACCCTTAATTCACACAGGTAGCCCTCTCCCTGCACATATGCTCTTACTGATACCTATGATGAGGCATGGTGCCAAGATCCCAGGGCTGGAAACCCAAGCACCCAGCATCACTTTCTTATTCCTCCACTTTCCTGGGTACGTAACTTTTCCAAGCCTCAGTTTTCTCCTCCTTAAAATGCATTCATGGTAGTAGAGAGCAGTTGACAGGTAACTGTCTTGTAATAAATGTCAGTTCAATCTAGAACCCTCTTCCCTCCAGGACTGCACACACATTTATTTCCTGAACTGCCATCCTGCTTTCTCTCTTGGTGACTATGCAAGTGTTGAACTTGCTCCCAAAGCACTTAGGTCTCTTCAGCCAACGACTGGCTGATACAGAGGAACAAAGGCCAGTGTCCTTGTCTAAAGGAGAGCCGTCTTTGTGGTGGCTTTCATCATGCGTCAGGTTGAGGCTACATTTCAACTATACTTACATCCTCACCTAGCTTCTACCTTGTCATATCCTGCTTCCCTCATTTCCTTACAATTTCCATCTGAAGTCACCACCTCAATAAATCAATTGTATAAGAATTCCTGTCTCGGGCTATTTTTAGGGAACTTAAACTAAAATAGTTTCCATCAACTTTTCTCCCTCATTAACCTTTTCCCTTCACTTTCCAAATTTCTTTTGGTCCTGTCTTTGATCTTACAACCAGTAGAACACACATTTCCTCTTTACAGATATCAATGTTAAATAGAAAAATAGATCATTTTTCTCTCTTGAAACCTTTCTACAATTTGTAGGCACTTCTAAAATGCCCAAGTTTTACCCTGCTCACTACTTAGTCCCTGCTTGACCAGCAGATATAAATACAGAAAGTTTAACTATCAAGAGATATGACATAAATACCCAAGTTGCTTTTCAAATCTGAACTTGTCAACCTTTTAGTGGTCATCTACAAGGCTCCTTGGTCATAATGGCCACTGAAGGAAAGACAATCTTCCTGTAGTGTGACTCCATCGTTTTTTGTTCCTTCCAGCACAGTTAGTCCCCAGACTCAAGGGTCTTAAGCATCTGATACGCTCTTAGCCAATAGCCCTACTTTGTGCCTCTCTGGGATCCACACAGGATCTGGTCGATGTATGGTATACTTTGGCAAAGGGTTTTGTTTACAGGTATGTTTGGAAAACCATGCACACCAGGTTCCTCCATTGTATACCCCATAAATGCACAATTACCCCATAAATGCATAAGTTGAATGCATAGCATTTATGTTCTTAGATGGGATAGATGCTGTGAGGGCAGGGAGTAGGAGACCCAAAGTCTCTAATTTTGTTATGGCCACCAATTTTCTACTCTTCAATATATCCCATGATGTACCATCACTGAACTCAACATCAATTGAGGCTTTTCTCCTATGCTTGTTTCCTATGCTGCAGCAAAGATTTGGATTAAATCCTCATGCACTTCTAGAAAACTTATCTGACCAAAATCCTCTCTTTTCAAGGAAAGACTGAGCAAATATTGGCCCAGACTGCCTTGCAAATAAACAACCTGAAATTGTCACCCTTCAAGTGCATGCATTTACCTGTGATCATACAGCTCCTTTGCATTCAGGCTATGGCCCACCTTCTTCCTTGCAGAGAATAAATATAAAACCTATTTTCTTTCACCTTTGTTTAATTAATGGGAACACTTCCCAGAGGATTAACTTCTTTAAAATTTTAATAGAGTCACTGAGCTCTTGAGTTGCTTTGCCATGATATAGCTCTATAATTGTTATGTTGCTTTAGCTCTTGTAATTGTGTGACTACAATGTGCATACATGCTAGAAGGTTAAATGGGCTGAAACATGACGAAAGGAGTGGTTAAGGAAGAATAGGGTTTATGAGCCCAGCTGTTTCTCTTAACTTGCATAGACGATAAGGGTAGGCTTGCGTATCTCTGAGATCCATCACTTTTGATAAAAAGGTTGGAGTGGAAATGAAATTATAATCACATCAGGAACAGAGCCAAAGTGAAACTATAACTTTCTACTCCCTGTGATGAATGAAGTTCCAGAAGCCAGGATCCTCTGTTCATGGGTCTGCAAATCCGGAGCACAGTCAATCCCTCCAACTCCATGCAGTGAAAAGGTGGAGATCACATTTTGTCACATCAGAAAATGAAACCAACAAGACATTGCAATCTATTATCAAGGGATGAAAATAACTTGCCTGGATTTATCTGAAGACCTGTTTTTTTTTTTTGTTGTTGTTGTTGTTGTTGTTCTTGTTGTTTGTTTGATTTGGTTTTTGTTTTTTAGATGAAAATGTTAGCATTATAATTGTGTGACTGGGTTATGCCTACATTTTTCATGGGAATTTAGGTTTCATTTACAAGGGGTTAAATTTTGCTTTAAAAAATTAAAAATTTACAAATGCTTAAATAATAGAGTGACATTTAGTTAGGATAGAAATGAGATCCTGCAGGAAGATGATGGCTGTCTTGAATATCTAGAAGATAAGTATCTAGCCAGTATAAATAAACTAGTGATTGAAAGTTTCATTGAGGTCATTTGCATTTTGCATTTGCAAGTTGCATTTTGCATTTGCAAGCTGCATTTTGTTCATTGCTTAGAGTCCTACAAAAGGAAAATGAATGGCTTGGATCATTAATAAGCTACTTATTACCAAAAGTAGTCAGGTGTAGCCTAGATGCCATCTTGCAAGAGACTTTTCATGTTGAGGTTTGTCCTAGATCTAATGTTTAAATTCAATAATTCCAAACTTGGGCAACAAGCCTAAAACTAGTGTTGACAGGGGTAGATACACCATAGAGTGACCCAAAATCTGAACAAAATGATCCAATGACTGTGGCTGGGTTATGTTCAAATATTGATGGTTTTTTTCCCTACAATGACTGAGGAAAATGGGGGTTTCTTTTTGTATACTAAGTCTACATAGAAAATTATGTAGCTGTCAACATAGAGAATTTAGAAAAATACACCCTTCAGCTTTTTATAGAGACCTAACTTTCAGATTGCAACCCTGTTCACCAGGGAGCTGCTATTTTCACGTGCCTTTGGTAGCATGTCAATATTGGTGATCAAATCTCTTGAAAAGTATGAAGTATGGCAGCAGCACTTGATTGGTACTCCTTTCCATCTTCAGACCAAAACCAGTTATGGTATGAAATTGGTAAGATAAAAGTTTCAGAAAAGCTATTGTGGAATCTACTTCGTGTCTTCACTAAAAGTGGTGTGACTCCAAGTGCCTCCATGGCTTGGAGCAAAACTATGTGACCTGGAGTCTGCACAAAACCAGCTACACATGTAGTAAGTTCCCAGGTTGTCATTCAACCTTCCTTTGTTCCCTATATTCCCTGATGGGTCCTACCACCATAACCCATTATATAATCTTTCTTCCTTCTTATTTTTTGTGTGTTCATTTACTTCAGGAACTGGGACTAAGACTCTTCTCACCCAGTTTGAGGTTTTTATTAAGCAATGGGTTCCACTAACCTGCACTGATCTTAGAGCTAAGATTGTATAAACAGCAGTAGAGGAGAAGTAGAAGACTAGTAGGATGACCACCACTCTCCAATGTAATATAAAAAGCTATAAAGGACCTTCAGGAAGCTTGTGGGAAAGTTATTATCCAATAGGAATTAGGTTCTAACGTAAGCACACATGGTACAAATTTTGCATCTTCAAAATTAATCCTTAAAATACTCCCTGCAACCTTAAACGTTGGAAGTACGTATCTCGGTAAAATGTTCAAACTTTGAGAAGCGTATGAGATCTATGAACAACGGCTAGGACCTCAGATTCACGTCTTTCATCTCAACACATAGTGTGGGCACTAAACAGCGTGGTGGGGGAATCTCTTTTCTTCCTCTTTTTTTTTATTTATGTGTAAACTTAGAAGAATTCATGCTCAGTAAGGGCATGTATAATGCAACTTCATAATATTCTTAATAATTTAATATATTCGTTCAAATAGTGCATAATTTCATATGGCAATGCAAGGGATTCAGAGTAACAAAAAACAATCTTAAGAAAACCAGAATTGAAGGATTACAGTTTCTGATTTCAAAACTTATCACAAAGTAGCAATAATTATAACAGTGAAGCCCTGGCAGAAGGATCGATATATAGATCAACGGAATACAATGGAGGATCCGGAAAAAAACCCTTACGTTAATGGTCAAGTGTAATTCAGCAAAAGTGCCAAGACAGTTACGTGAGGAAAGAACAGTCTTTTCAACAAATGCTACTGGATACCCACATGCAAAAGATTGAAGTCATTCCCCCACTTTATACCACATGCACAAATTAACTCGGAATTAATGATAGACTAAATATAAGAACTCAGATTATTAAATTCTTAGAAGAAAACCTAGGAGTAATCATGACCAAAAGTTAGGCAATAGTTTCCTAAATATAACACCAAAAGCATAAGCAACAAAAAGAAAAAAATAAATAAACCGGATTTACTTAAAATTTAAAATGTGTGTGTTTTGAGGGACTCCCAGGAAATGAAAAAAGACCCCCACTGAATGAGAGAAAGTACTTGCAAATCATATGTTTGATAAAGACGTAGAATATATAAAAAATTCATATGTAACTCAATATATAAAGATCTCTATAAAAACAAGTCGACAACAGCAAGACAAATAATCCAGTTAGAATGGGCAAAGGAGGTGAAGAAACATTTCTCCAAAGAAGACTTTTTAAGTGTCTGATAAGCATATGAAAAGATAGTCAACATCATTAGCCATTTGAGAAATGTAAATCAAAACTATAATAAGATACCATTTTACACCCACTAGGCTGTAATAGCCAGCCAGACAATAGCAAGTGTTAGAGAACATAGGGGGAGTTGGATCCCTTATATATTTCTGGTAGGGTTCTAAAATGGTGCGACTATTTTAGAAAATAATTTGGCAGTTTCTCAAAGAATTAAACATACAGTTACTACACGACCTAGTTCTTCTATGCCTATGTATATGTCCAAGAGAATTAAAAACACAAGTCCACAAAATATTGGACACAAATATCTGTAGCAGCATTATTCATAATAACCAAAAATGGAAATAAACGGCCATCGACTAATGAACGGATTAACAAAATATGGCATATCCACGTAATGACATATGAGCCAGTCACGAAAAGGAATAAAGTACTAGCATGTGCTACAACTTGGATGAACCTTGGAGACATGAGTCCTAAGTGAAAGAAACAGAAGGCCACATATGGCTCCATCTATGTAAATATGTCCAGAATAGATAAATACATAGAGGCATAAAGTAGACGGAAATGAAAGAAGGCAAGTTAAAACAAAATTTGTTAAGGAAAAAACACAATGCATTTCATAGTTTTACTGGAGGAGCCATCAGAGAATCTATTGATATGCTATTATGCCATTTCCATAATTAAATGAGAAAATTGACTTATTGGACTGGTGTGTCCATACTGTGAGAAAAAAGAAATAAGATATTGGAATGGTACATGGGCAGGAATGTGCATTAGCCATAGCGATGTGTTTCAGCACCCAAAGAGGACACAGTAACAGGCAAAAAACAAAAACACAAAACGAAACAAAAACCCACATGGTACATGTTCGCAGCATGAACAAATTCAGCCAATTAGGTCATGATGGCAAGCAGCAGGCATTGTTATCATTTCCTTTGGGACAATTCATTCATCGACTCTCCTTTTGATGGGCATGTAGGTGGTTTCCAAGTCTTTCCTTCCACTTCAGTACTATGAACATTCTTAGACATGTCTCCTGGTGTGCATGTGAATGATTTCTCATGCTATAACCCAAAAGGGTGATTGCTGGGTTTCAGAATGTGTGAATTTTCAACTTAACAAGATAATGCCAAACTGCTTCTCGAAGTCACACGTGCTCCAATAAAGTACAAGGGATTCTTTGAAAGAAGAAAAATGGCAACGCAGAGGATCCTCTGTTCTTCGCTGAAGCCCCACTCATCTCTGTCTATCCTTTATCTCCTCCCCTCCTTTACTGTCCCTCTCTTAGAGTCATGGAATATAAGCAGCAGAGGGACATTAAAAATGCTCAGTTCAACCCACTTGGCGGATGAGGAGACTGAAGTCCAGAGAAGATAAAATAGCATATTCAGTACCAAATAGCTAATCACCCATGTGAACCAGGGTTAGAAAGTAAGTCTCCTGATTCCTAGTCTCTTCCCTTTTGTTTCCTTTTCTTCTCCCATCCTTTCCTCCCTTCCTTCCAAAGCCCAGGTGGTACGAACAGTGACAAACAGGAATAGTCACATTGCAGGAATCAGAACTATTTAATTTTTTGTTATATTTACTCATTTTTGAGAAACAGAGTGAGACAAAGTGAGAGTGGGGGAGGGACAGAGAGAGAGGGAGACACAGAATCCGAACAAGTTCCAGGCTCTGAGCTGTCAGCACAGAGCCCGATGCGGGACTCAGACTCACGAACTGTGACATCATGACCTGGGCTGAAGTCAGACGCTTAACCGACTGAGCCACCCGGGCGCCCCAGAACTATTTTAGTTATGATTTTCAGCTGTCTCTTTGCCAGGAGAAAGAGAACGAGAGTTGCCCGGGCCCCATCCACCATGATCATAGAACTCCAATGACAGACTCATTTCAAGGAAGAGAAACTATAGATTTCAAGTCACAATTAAGCCATAGTACTTTAAGAAACTGGAGGACAATCACTTAGGGCACTGATTATAATCCAGTATACTGAATGAGAGAAGTCATAGATTTCTCTCAGCTCCATAATTTACGACTGGGGGACCTCAGGCAAATGCACGAACCTCCATACGATTCTCATCTAGTGATGTTATGAACCGTTGATCCCCTAATTCCCAGGGTTGGCAAGAGCATCAACCATGCAATAGGCCCCAAGCATATCTCTATTTCAGGCTCTTAGTACCTGACCCGGTATATAGCGGTGACTCAAAAAAATGTTCATTGCACAAATAAATTACTTCATGATTGTTTTGAAATGTAGACTGTATAATATACATATAAATTATCAATCCAAACATATTTTAGAAACTCCTATTCAAGATTCACAGATTAATCTGAAAACCACTTAGCCATTTGTATTAAAACTTTCCAGACCCAGACCAAAAACTTTCTAAGAACACAGCTTAATCATGAAACCAAAAAGTAAAGTCAGTATTTTGTGATCAGGCTATTGTAATGAAGAGATTGAGTATAATACCAAAGCTCAAAATCAGTTTGCAGTTAAGCAGGGATGATGGCTATTGGCCTCTAGGAGGCTGGAAGCCTCCTTCTTTTTACCCATTCCCTCCTTTACATGTCACAGGCTGGGCCTAGGGGTTAAGTATGTAGTTGCTCTGTGAGTCATGTTTTCTAGAAGTGGAGCTTCCAAAGGATATAGAAAAAACAGCATGCATGATCAGGAATGCAACTTCTTTCCACTAAGGGCAAGGCCCCTTCCCCCCTCATTCACCCCTGAAAAAACTTGGGTTGAGTGCCCTAAGCCATTCCTCTCTAGACCACAAGGGGAAACTCTCTTGTGCTTGTTGTCTATATATCTTTCTCTTTTTCCTCTGTTGCCTGTGGGCATGCTCTGAGTTGTCTCGAATTTTGCACTTGAGGGGGGTCCAGAGTTAAGTGAAGATGTCAAGTGGGGTAGGCAAGGCCCTAACTCTCAGGACCTCTGGAGTGGAGTGTGAGACCATGTCCTTGGGTCACAGTAAGGTTACACTTCGCCTTGCAAGCTTTGCCTAAGTTTTGCAAAGATCTTTTTTTAGGAGTCTCACAGTGAAGGGGGCAGTTAAGGATTTAGGTTTTCCTAGGTAGTCTAGCCACATAATGCTGAGTGGGAAGTGTTGAGCAGAATTCACAGGATCTATTTTCTGGAATATGGGGAGATCTCAAGTTAAGGAGAAGCTGCTGATGTTGTCGGCATGGAAGAGAGTCAGACCTTGTAGGAGAAAAAGACTAATAAGTAAAGAAAACATACAGAAATGAAGGTTTACACTATTTTAAACCACAGTATTAAAGGAAGTAAAACATGCAGTAGAGGTCCAACGAAATAGAGCTGAAGGTCTTAGTCAAAATTCAATGGCATTATAATAAGAAGCATCAGAAGCAAATAAAGCGTTTTAAAAAAATAGGCAGGGCCATATGTGTTTTCTCTGGCTCCTTCTTGAGAGAAAGTCAGAGGAGAAGTTTGCAAAAGGATTATCATAAAAAATGACATCAACAAGAGAAAGAATGGGACATATAGTAAGTGACACATTTATCCCTGTGCTTCTCTGCCCATCAATACAGGTGGCAGCCATGCAGCCGTCCTCTACCTTGAATTGTTATGGCTTCCTTGAAGGGACACTAGACGAGGAAAACACCAACCAACTTTCTGATGCATGAAAACGGACTAAAGGCTGGGGCATCATGAGTAGCTGCTCCCCGGAAATGTTCACTGCTTTTATCGTAAGTCCGGCGGTGGGAGTCAACACCTTCCATAAAATACCATCTTATCGACGTTTCCATCTCACCTCATTGGCAATAACCTTGTTTTTACTAATGGTGATTAGACCGTACAGAATTGTAAAAAGAATGCCTAGGACACGGGCTGGATACAATACATACACAAGCATATACTTCCATTCTAAGGGAGGAAAATTCTCTGTCAGGCCCTGCATTGGAAGCTTTACTCTATAATCTAATTTCTTCCTTCATGGGCTACAAACATCATTATTTTTATTTGACAGATAAGGAAACCAAGACTCAGAGATATTAATGTCAAAGCACCACTGTTGATAAGGGACGTGGGCTAGAATTGAATCTCAGCTTCCTCTAGTTCAAAAGCCACTCTTCCTTCTACAGTAACCTGACCCACAGGTGAGCCAAAAGTAAGAATCTTTTTTCCAAAGTTTACTCAATTATTCTTAGGATTCATTTAGTAAGAAATGCAGCCAGCTTTAAATTTTCGTGTCCCTGCATTATCTTTTACACATACACAAATGTGAGCTTTATATATGTTGAAAGAAGTAATCCTTTTCCAAAAACTTAGATACAATACTATAGTACATTTCAGTGAAAACCTGGATGAGTTTATACACTGCAACCAAATCAACCCTCCTCAGTCGGGCCTAATAACGACTTCTTCCTTGTTGAGATGGCTCAAAGATTTGGGATAGCCCCTCTAGATTTTACAGATTTTAATCAAGTAAACATGTTCTCTGACTTTTCTAAGATGGCTCAGCTCAGAATCCATTTTGTATCTAGAAAGTGGTAGATGACTAGAGAAGATCGGGGTGGACGTGATTATGACCACTGCCGTAACAGAGAATCTCTCTCCACCCTCCGTGCATGTAAAACCTCCCTTCGACGGACTCGTCAGGCCTGTTCTTGCTTACGTGACACCATCCACCATCCAGACTCACGGCTGTTGTACCTTTAGACAGAGGTTTGCTGTGGCTGCTTCTTCCTCTGCTCAGTTAGCAGGTGTAAGGACGTTCGCCACATGGGACAGCTAGATTGTCACCTAGCTAACAAGTGGCTTGTCTGTCTGTAGGAATCAGACTGAATATAGGTCACATTATGTTTTTTCCTGCAATGTCAAATAAAACCCCTTTTTAAATAAAAGGCACATGGGTAATGGGGCTGTCAGGTTTGGGGACAGGTCCCATGTGAAGGTCTTCAGTATTCCTGCTCAAGTGAATATGGAACCAGCAGTTCCTACTGCATGGAAGTCTTCCCCCCCCCCCCTCCTTCCCTCTATCCTTCCGCATGGAAATCACATCTATCTTTCATCACAAGTGCCTCCTCATATGCAGCTTCCTCCACGAAGCTTTCCCTGATTTCTTGTCCCTCGCTCTCAAAATGTCCCTCGCCCTCAAATGTAGTGGTTTCCCACTGCTGTGGGATGAGGCATATAGAGACACATCAGAGCTTGGTACAGAGGGGTACTGGGGCCACTGGTTAGGATAACGCTGGGTGGGAGGTGAAGGGAAGGAGCTGACATTTGCCCCTGGAGTTCCGGCATTTCAGCTTAAGCTGCAAAAAGGACAAGAAGTTGGAGGTAAACCAACAACAAAGTAACCCACACTGACACCCTCTACTGCCCCGTCCTCTCCTGTCCCCAGGACTGGTCAGGACTATGAAGCCAAACCACACAGGTACCATGTTTGGGAAGAAGACGTGGATGAGGAGCTGGAGGTAGGGAAGGGCTCTGCCCAGAGACAAAGGGGAACCTGCCATAACAAAACTGAAACAGCTGTGTGTTTCTACCACAGGTGAGAATGGAGGTTGGGGACGGGCAATGAGAGAGGTGCGGGCAGAAGTCCGGCAGAGTCGGTGAGAGGTACCTGTCCTCTGCATTGCAGAGCACTGGGCCACCCACTCACAGTTACTAGACCTTGGCCTTATCCATACCGCGTCTTAATGGCTCCCAAACTGCATTGACGCCACAGTTAACACACCCTGCAACTGGCTTTGGCCAGAGATATTTCCAGAGGAGCCAACCACCGCTCAAGCAGAGAGATGAACGTTTGTGGAGAAGCCACAAAGGACAATTGATATTTTCTTTTTTTCAAGAAAGCATTCATGCAGGAAAGATTTAAAACAAAATCAGAAGTTGAGAGAAGAGTATAAAAACTAGCATCAACATATCACTCAGCTTCAATAATTAGCAGTATTTTATTAATTTCTTTTCACCTACCCTCCCGACCTTTTTCTTTGCTTGGTCATTTTGAAACAAATGCCATCTATGAAGTCATTTCCGCGATAAATCTACAGTATGCATCTCTAAATCATTCTTTGTTTACACGATGAAACAAAATTGCACCATTGAATACGCAATCCATGTTCGAACGTCCCTATTTGTCCCAAAGGATCCTTTTTCAGTTGATTTGTTTGAATGTAGATCCAAGTAGTGTCCACTCGTGGCATTTAGTTGTTAGGACTCTGCTCCAGCAATCTGTTACTGCATAACAACCACCTCAAAATGTAGTGGCTTACAACAAGAAGAATGTATTAGCCCCTCATTCCACAGATCAACAATCTGATGTGGGGTCAGCCGAGTGGTCCTTCTGGCTGGTGTTGCCAGGGCCTTTATGTGGCAGCAGTCAGCTGATTGCTTTAGTTAAGACTAGGTGATCCAGGAGGGCCCCATCATGTCTGGAGATTAGTGTTGGCTATTGGCTGGGTCTGTCTCTCCACATTTACTCTCCTCCAGGAAACTAGCCTGAGCTCCGTCACGAGACAGTCTTAGGGCTCCAAGCATGCAAGGACAGAAGCTACAAGTCTCCTTCGGGTACAGGGCTTCACAGCTTGCATACTGCGTACTATCTATCCTGCAATGTACTATTTTTCAAGACAAGTCATAAGGCCAACCCAGATTCAAAAGGTAGAACAATAAACTCCACCTCTTGACAGGATGAGATGCAAAATCATATTTTAAAAAACGACCATTACTGCAGACTGTCTAGAACAGTCTCTTAAATCTTCTTGACTCTCCAACAATCTTCACCCTTCCTTTTTATGGCATTGATTTGCAGGGAAATAAAGTCATCTATCCCCCAAAAGTTTTGTATTTTTGTGGTATCTTTTAAACCATTCGTCTATCTCCTAAATTTCCTACAAGCTGGTAGTTTGATACAGAGGCCTGATTCACTTTGGGGTTTTATTTTTAGTCAAGAACACTTCATAGGTGAGCTACAGAGAAGAATGCTAAATGAAACAAGTCATAAAAAGACAAATATCACATGATTTCACCCATATGTGTAATTTAAAAAACAAAACAAATGAGAAAAAGGAAACAAGAAAGAGAACAAAAACAAGACACAGACTCTTAACTATAGAGGACAAAATGATGGTTACCAGAGGAGAGGTGGGGGGGGGCGGGGGATGAGTGATGGGGACAGGGATCTGTCATGAAAAGCACCAGGTGATTAAAATGAAACCTAAAAAAAAATACTTCATAGGTAATGCTGAATATTCATTTTATACCTTATCATGAGCCACATAATGACTTGTATTTTTTCCATTTCATGATGCTAAGATTGATCAGTCAGCCTGGTGCCTCTTCATACAATCCCTCATCAACCTTCTAATGGCTTCTTACCTAATCACGTAAATCTACTAATTCATTGCAAATGCTGATTTCTCTGATTCCATCAGTCCTTCTGTAAGTGCTAGCAGGGATCCTTCTCTAGAGAAATCTCCTTCATCAATAATGTTAATCTGAAGTAGAATTTGCGTAGAAAAGCCTGAGTAAAGGTTTATTTCCTCTTAATAACAAATTTAAGAGTAATGACTTGGTGTCAGTAAACTCCTATGATGGCAAATGAGATATTTTTTAAATCGGTTTTTGTTTTTAGTGTTATTTAGAACTCACGATTTTTATGTACTTGATGTGCTTCAATCCAGGGCAGTCATTATTCATTTGGATGACCCAACTGCTCTATGTTGGGCCAGTAGGAGCGCCCTTAAATTGCCCCCCCCGGTTTTGTTTTACATGATCTCATTAGTCTCCAGTAGTTTCTCACTTTCTATTACAACATAATGCTAAGGCTCACCATCTATATTTTCTGTTCCAAACCTGGAATCAACTGTGTCTGGGGAATTCTGGTTCCATTTAGTGGGAAATTGTGTTTAGATGCCACAATCAGCACCCTATGAATGTTCATTACTATTCGA
This sequence comes from Lynx rufus, assembly GCF_022079265.1. Lineage (NCBI taxonomy): Eukaryota > Metazoa > Chordata > Mammalia > Carnivora > Felidae > Lynx > Lynx rufus. Next base: position 3,113,135 of record NW_025814867.1, on the reverse strand, counting down.
CTGTCAGTGATTCTAGGGCTTTATAGAAGCCCAGACAGATGAATGGACAGACTAAGAAACTGATATTAAGACAAGACAATGGGATCATAAGACAGTTCTGTTTGAAAGCGTAGATCAGTTTTTATTTCACTTATGTTCTACTTATATCTCTTTTCTACTATGCCAAAAAATCTTGATTTCTTTTTTATTTCTGCATCAGCATCAGCAGAAATGTCAATGGGTCAGTCCCTTCAAGCCAATCAGGCTAAGAAGGGATATAGTTATTCTGGCCCTCTCAAAGAGCGGATACTAGAGCCTGTTCTGGGCTACGTTTCTTGGGAACATGCCTATGACTTAAAAGAGCTGAAATCTTGAAATTAATGTGTACAAAAAAGAACTGTGACCAACCTCCATCAAAGAGATCTCACTCAGAACATGTTGCCGAAACCCAGTAAAGGTGCCTAAAAGGGCTATGCTCTTGGAGTTTCATCTAAGTCCTGGGTGTGGTTCTCTTTGGACCAAGTCCAATACTGAAGGCAATGTTGTCCCGTGTCCAGGACGCTGACTCCTTTGGGCTTCCCTCAACTTGTCTACAGAACCAGCACTGGCCAGGAGGACTATGTCGAAACCCCAGCTCAGCAGGCTAAGTCAGCACAGCACCATCCAAAATCCAGAGTAAGAACATGGAGCTACATTAATGATAACAAGGCAACGTGTAGAACTTTCTGCTCACCTGTGCGTTGAGACACTGGAGCACTGGATGTGGGGGCCCTGTTAGGGAAGAAACACTCACATCCTAAACCCTAACCTGGACAGAAAATGAGTTTCCTAGTTTCTCATATTCATTTGAACATTAGTCTGTGGTCACCCTTTCAAATAATAGGTTGAAATAAGAATAATGTATGCAGAGAAAAGAGACTGAAATCCGAAGACCCAAGTGCAGATCATGCCACTTTCCTATCTAATGATATGACCTTGGGAGTGCCACACAATTGCTTTAAAACACGATTGTCTCAAACGTCATACTGGCTCATTTCAAGGGGTTGCCTCAAGGACTAACGAGGCAAAGTGTGTGAAATACCTATACGTTCAGAGTAAGCAATTAATTTTCACTGAACCGTAATCTTCCCTCTATATCTGTGGCTTCTCAAAGGAAGAAATGTTTAAATTGGCAACTTTTTTTTTTGGTCCATATCTAGGACAGATTATTCCTGAGGGCAAGTCGGACATTATGATATTCCTCTTCTTCGTTCCTTCCCCACAAAGACAATATCTGTCTATTCCCAGCGGCTAGGTTGACCTGACACATGCTTTATAGGGTCTTTCTCATACTGCTGGCACAGAACCTTGCATTACAAACATTTTGTGTGAATATAAGAACAGGGAAGTTTTGACGTTTTCACTTACAGCTTACATAGCTATATCATATTCCTTAGCAAACAGAGTATGCCAGAGTATCTACCGTATCTGCTAGTTGAAACAAAGCCAAAGACCAAGTCAATGGCTTTCAAACAGGCCCTATTTATAATGTAAATGGTGCACACAGAATGCTGTAAAAAGTAATCATAATTTAAAACTCCTACATCCTGTCACATATTTTGATGACACCTCCAAGGAAACTGCTACCCCAATTCTCTTGACAGTTTTGTGTGAATATATTGAACCAATCCATTAAGCCTTGATAATAATCCAATTAATTGTTTAGAAACATTACCCTGGCTCCTGTGTGTGGTTTTCCTTGCAGAGAGAAGAGGTGTCTGTTTATTTCACAGGCAGAATGACCAAGTTGGATATCAATATTCTCCATGAGTGAGCTCTCTAAAATGGATTCACTATCGATCGGTCCATTTGCTATTGTTAGCAATCTTGCTCTACATCGTGAGGCCTCTGAATTTTTCTACCCCTATGTAGTGCTGTGAATCATTCCTTCTCTAACCAACCAAAAATAAAATTAGGGTTTGCATATATCTAGGGTTTTTTCTCCAAAAGTGCAATATTAATTTTCCCTCAAAAGTGTACTTTTCTTATGCTTTCATTATATACAGATTTGGGAGGATTTAGATGTGCTATTTAAACTGGTGTCATTTCATAATAAAGTTCAATGTGACTGCAAAATACTGGAAGGAAAATGCTAGCTTTTCTGTCATTTTACAGGTAATAAGACTGAGACGTGGACAGCATATGCTTCAGTGTCGGGTGGAACTCTGACCCAGACAACACTTATTACAGTTATTACTAGCAGACCTCGATCTTTCTGGGAATAACTCTAATGCCCACTTCTGCTGGTTGTTGTACAGACTAAGTTAAACGGCTGACACAAAGTTCCCAGCGCACGGTAGGACTCAGTCTGGTAATGAGTGTGAGCCACAGGGCTGCAATCACTTCCCTACCTCACCTCTTACACGCAGGACATGGAATCACATGAAATGTCTGTTGTTTTGGAAGTCAGAAATGGCCAAGTATCAACAATTCGACACGGCTCAGTATAATGTGTCTTCTGCCTACTGAGAGATAGACTGAGATTTTGAGGGCAGCGATCGCGTCTTCTTCATATTCATATACCCAGCGAGCTGAGCACACAGTAAGCACTCAGTGGACGACTGTAAAAGGTAAATAATGTAATATAAATAATGCAAAATGTGCATCACATATCCCTTTCATTGGACTCCAAAGTCCTGACAATGACACCTCACCGAGGACTTTTTGTTATTGTTACGTCCTATGGCCAAGGAAAAAAGTGTTGCGTACGTTGGGTTGTGCTATGACCCATGAATATGAAAGTGTGTTTTGTCTGCAGGCTATTTCACCCTTAGTGGGAAAGACAGTGCGAGGTGTCTGAGTGGTGAAGGTCTCTGCATAGTCCCACGAGATCTTCACCCTACAAGCTCAGAAACACTGCTCACATATACTCCAGAGCTCACCACTCTGGGCCATGCTGTGTCAAGCAAAGATAATGCGTTAGGAGATCAGAAGAGTAAGATTGTCCCTGCGTAGCCCTACATAAAGCCAGATTCCATCGTAACAAGTCCCTGCTGCTCTTGCAAAGAAGAGGCTGTCTGGTCAGAGGTCCTCAAGCCCAACTGCAGATACAAACCTAAAGTTGCCCCAGTGACCAAAAAACGCCCCCAAAACCAAAAAAACAGCCCCAAAGAATTGGAGTTGTATTTACTTTCATCATTTCATGGATAGTCCACAGCCCTGAGTTCAAACAGGTAAGTCGCTTATTCTCCCTCATCTACAAAAGTCAGTAGAATCTCTATTTTCAGAGTTGTTGTAAGGATTCAATGACATATGCCAAAAAGCATGGAGAAAAAAAAATGGACTCGGTGTGTAAACAAGAAGCCAGTGCTTGGGAAAGATAAATGTTTTCTTCTTACTGGCAGAGCAAGGGAGGGACCAAAATGCAGAGGGCTGTGATTTTTCAGGAGTCCCCGGACTCAGGACTTTTCTCCCATACTTTCCTCCTGTCGTACCCACCGTCAAATGTAACTCAACCACAAATCCCACGTTTCTAAGATTTTGCAAAATGGGTTTACGATCATTTAATCTTCAAAGAGTCATGCTAAAACTCATTGACTCTAAAGATTCTTTTTACTCTGACTGAGGCCAGAAAGAATTTTCCCTGCCTCCCCAGCTCCCCAGCACTTTGGACATGACTGTTTTGCAGAACATATCATACCCAGGTTTTGATGTAGCTACTTATCACTTACTGAAATCCTATTTTGGGCTACGTTCTTGAGATGTCACGTTTTACTTAAACCTCACAACAATTCAGTTAGATAATATTACTCTCATTTTCAAAGGAATCAGAGGTTTTGTGGGTTCTGAGAGTTTTTAATAACTTTGTCCAAATTCACACAGCTAATGAGCAGCAGGGCCAGAATGTAAACCTAGGGATGTCTGTCTTCATGGTTGTGCCTTCACCACCACGAAAATAAAGAAATAAGAATATTTTATTTACAGGCTGCTTTTCAAGAGGGCTATGTCTTGTTCCCTGTTGTGTCCTCAATGCCTAAGGGCTTAAATGTATTTTCATTAAAGAATGAATAAATGAACCATCAACCGGTGGTTTCCCTAGGTTTCCAGGGCACTTGCAAAGCTCATAAGCAACATTCAACCTCACTTCCCCAGAACTGCAGCTAAGTAAAAGTATGTCTAAACTAGAGACGGGGTTGAGCAGGGTCCTTCCGGGATGCCCTGGTCACTTCTTGGTTTTGCACTAAAAGATTAATGCAATTGTGAGATAAGTTCTGTCTGACTTTATGCCTTTCTAACCAAACTCCAGCCAACTCAGTGCAGCGTAATAGAAAGAATTAGATTCTGTGCCCTTAGGCTGCAGTAACATGGCCTTGGGTAAGTGATTTTGCCCATATGGTCCTCAGCATCCTTGGTTGAAAAATCTGCTGATTAGAAACAATGATCTCTGATCTCAGGAAGACATCTGGAAGCAGGGGCCCATCTGACCTGCCAGAGTGTGCAGGCACAGGCAGTGCCATGTGGTGGCCGGGCACGGCACCAGAGCCTGTGGCTGGGTTTGGACCCCAACTCCAGCTCTAACTAACCACATGATCTTGGCAGTTTTCTTCATCTTTCCCATCAGGATCGATATTCATCTTTTATTTCTCAGTTTCCCAAAGCTGTATTTTACATAGTCACAAAGAAAACAATGCCATTAACATTACTGAGAATATTAAGAAAGATTAATAGACATGTAGATAAAAACCAGCAGTAGAAAGGGATGTTTAGTTGGGTGTGGAAGAACAAAGGAGGGAGGCATTTGGTGGTGTTGGGGGAGGACAGAATCATTATGACCTTTGTAGTTGAAGTCTGGGGGATACTTTCCTTGTGGATTCAAATTCTGGCTGCTTAAGTTTCTTAATACCGTGGCTGACATAAAAAAAACACAGCATTCTCCATGTGCTGGCTTTTATGTGGCTAATTCATGACGTAGCATAAGACTTTTAAAAAAAAATTTTTTTTTCAACCTTTATTTATTATTTTTGAGACAGAGAGAGACAGAGCATGAACGGGGGAGGGGCAGAGAGAGAGGGAGACACAGAATCGGAAACAGGCTCCAGGCTCTGAGCCATCAGCCCAGAGCCCGACGCGGGGCTCGAACTCACGGACCGCGAGATCGTGACCTGAGCTGAAGTCGGACGCTTAACCGACTGCGCCACCCAGGCGCCCCTTTTAGCATAAGACTTTTAATAGCAGGTAACAATTGGTTGAGGAGTTGTTAGCTCAACACAAAATATTAAAAATAAAGATTATAGAGCGTGTGTATTTATTTAAAATAAAATCACTATGTGAACGTTTTTAACAAAATTTCAATGTTTATGATTATTCATTCCTCACATGTAAATTTTACGAATAATTAAATGGAAAAAACACTCCTTCTGGTTTAAACTGAAAATGACTGAGTCAAAAACAAAAGAAATGGGGCACGGTAGGTATTGACAGTCTTCTAATTGAGTAGGATTATCGTAATGGCAAGCCTGCTTTTCAGAAACTTGTAAGAAATGTGAATGTTACCCATGGCAAGAGAACATTTTCCTCTGTTACATTTTATATTGGTTTCCTAATGCTGCTGTAACAAATTGCCACAAATTCAGTAGCTTAAGGCAGCATAATTTATTCTTTTACAGTTCTGTAGGTCATAAACTTGATACTGGTCTCAATGGGCTAAAATCAAGATGTCAGCATGGCTGTGTTTCTCCTAGGAGTCCCAGGGAGAATCTGTTTCCATGCTCTTTCTGGCTTCTAGAAGTTGCCTGCCTTCTTTGGCATGTGGTCCCTTTCCAACTTCAGAGGCAGCAACAGGAGGTTGAGTTCTTCCCACATTGTATCATTCTGACCTTCACTTTGACCTCCCTCTTCAACTTTTAAGGACCCTTATGATTATGGAAGACTATCTAGATAATCCAGGATAATCTCCCCATCTCAAGATCCTTAATCACACCCTCGGTCGCTCTTGTCATATAAAGGAACATATCCATAGGCTATGGGGATGAGCCCATAGACATCTTTGAGGGGCCATTATTCTGTCTTCTACACATCTCTTTTGAATCTGTATGTGGTGGTTAAGAGCATGTACTCTGGAGGCAAATAATGTAGGTTCAAATCCCAGCTCTGCCAGTTATTAGCTGTATGCTCATAATCAAGTGACTTAACCCCTCTCGCCTGTTTCCTCATCTTTGAAAGAGTGTTAATAATCCATGCATACCTTATCTAGTTTTTGAGAACATGAAATGAGTTCAGAAAGAAAGTGATCGGGCATGTCAAGTGCTATGTAATCATTAACTGTTATCAAATAAATGTATATTAATTAAGATAGACTACATTCTTTAACATCCAAAGCCCTGATTTTTCTGGCTTACTACGATATGCTTATTTCTTGATATGAAAAGTTCAATTAGAGTCAGAACAAAAGAGACAATCTGCAGTTGTTTTTGTCTCCATCCTTCCCAAAGGCCCCTAAGTCCTCTCCATTTGGCCATAGGGAGACAAACAGAAGAAATGGAGAATCCCGAAGGAAGCTTCTACAGGTCAGGTCTGGAAAATGTTTATATCATAAGCCATTCAGTCGCTACAAAGCAGTTTGGTAACTGTGGCCTAAATATGCACCCCCCATTCCCGAAAAAATAGATTTGGTGAAAAGTTAGGCAGTCTCTGCCACAAGGAACCAAGGGTCAGCATGGAGGGTGAAGTTCCAGGGACTCATGGTTCCATGTGCAAGCAAATGACCAGTGCAAACCAAGGAACACGTGGTTACATTGTGAAAGACTTCTGGAGGTGATAGGAGTCGGGTTGGATATCTGTATAGCCTAGAATATTATAATATATAATATATATAATATATTATAATATAATATATATATTATATAATAATATATATTATATTTATTAGGATAAATTGGAAGCTGGGATTGTGGAACATGGATGAACCTAGAGGGTATAATGCTAAGTGAAATAAGTCAGACAGAGAAAGACAAATACCATAATGACTTCACTTGTAGGTGGGCTCTAAAAACCCAGCCAACCAACCAACCAACCAAACAACAATAGAACAAAATCATGGTCGCCAGAGGGGCGGTGGGGGGCACGGTGGGCAAAATAGGCAAAATGGATTAAGAGGTGAAAACTTCCAGTTAAAAAGCAAAAAAGCCGTACAACATAGGGAATGTAGTCAATAATGTTGTAATGGCATTATATGGTGACAGATGGTGACTATACTTGTGAGCAGATTGTAACGTATCAACTTATCAAATCACTATGTTGCACACCTGAAGCTAATATAACGTTGTATGTCAACTATGCTTCAGTAATAAAAAATTTAAAAAACAAAAGGAGCAATCTTTCCAATGTGAACATAGCCACACAATTGCTGAATGAAGCAGGGGCCACTGTGGAGATGATCAGCAAGCAAATAAGTGAGTGAATCTTGGATTAGGAGACACATTTGGGCTGTAGATATGGATCTAGTCATTATTGGCATAACGATTAAAGGCAGTAATTGAAGTGGCAGGGGTGTAAGAGCAGGGAGGACGGGAATAGGAGAGGAAACCATAAGGATTAGGAGTCGCCAGGGAGCAGCAGGGGGAGAGCAGAGTGAGGATGTACCAAACAGCAAAGGAGGAGGCAACCCGTTGGCTGTGTCAATTCTACCAAGGACTAAAATGACAACTTCCTTAAAACGCCTAGGAGCCTCTGACATCTCCACCAGGAACAATCTCTGTAGAATGTGCAGTGGGAGAAACACTGCCGAACACAGGCTATAGTGTGGTAGGAAACAACCCTCAAGAAGTTTTATTGTCAAGGGGAAGAGAAAGATATGGCTTTGGTGGAAGATGGCAGTTAAAAGGTTTCTTTCTCTTTTTCTTTTCTTTCCTTCCTTCCTCTCTCTTTTCCTCTTTCTTCTCCTTTCTTCTTTCTTTTCCCTTTCCTTCCTCCCTCCTTCCCTCCCTCCCTGTTTCTTTCTTTCTTTCTGTTTCCTTCCTTCCTTCCTTCCTTCCTTCCTTCCTTCCTTCCTTTCTTAAAATATGGGATAAGCTTGAGCAGGCTCAGGGAAAAAAGCCAGTAAGGGAAGTGTTGAAACACAGGGAAGATGGGGTGATGGGGAGTCAGGAGGTGGAGGGAAACTAAGAACCCCAAAGGCATTGCCAGTCCCATTCTTGTCACGGTATTGTGGAAGGATGAGGAAAATGGAGCCCACCTCTGTAGTATTTGGGAGCCTGAAGAACAATGCAGAGTGGCTGGACTTGGAAGGCCCTTTGAAGAACATGCAGAGTTGAGTTTATGTCACTGGACATCACTACCTGTAATTACGAAAATGAGAAAATAGCCCGATTTACACACTACATAAATAAAATGCAATTTCTATTTCCATTCGCCAACCTGAAACTTCTCACTGTACATCCAAGGACAGATCAGACAGAAATCCTATTCAATGGGCTCTCATTTGTTTACCCCCTACCTTTACCCAAAAGCATTTAAGGAAACTAACCAAAAAAATAATAATAATCTAGCTGTTTCACTTCTTTCCTCATATAAGGATTTGATGCTAAAGCAATTATAGCAAGCAAGGAGTTTAGAGATATTGCGCCCCCAAATCTGTTGCCAGCAGACTACATGGAGAACACAATCAAGACTTTCCTGTGCCAGAGCAGGAACAGAAGACACACTACTCATTCTTTTTTAAGAGACGAGAAAAATTCAATGTTCAATTAAGCCGACGCGAGAGCCTCAGTAGAAGTGTTTATGTGTATTGACACTTGTTCCAGGACATGGATGACAGTGTCTTTGAGTCACCATTAGTAATAACTCAACTATTATTCTTTTTTTTTCCACCAACTGCTTATGATATTATATGTAGGCTGGCTACAGAGGTCCAGGAAATCTTACAAAATTCCCAGTGCAGGGCTGCTCAGGTGGCTCAGTTGGTTGAGTGTCCAAGTCTTCATTTGGCTCAGGTCATGATCCCAGACTCATGGGATTGAGCCCCACATCCGGCTCTAATCTGAGTGTGCAGCCTGCTTGAGATTCTCTCCCTGGCCCTCTCCCCTGCTCACGCTTTCTCTCTCTCAATAAAATAAAATAAAATAAAATAAAATAAAATACCCAATGCAATTATGAACCCCAGGGATCAGACTTCACACGGAAGCCACAAGCTCAGGTGAAGTCATAGCACCTGAGAGGAAATGTGGTCTGGCTTTGCAAATTCATGTCCCAAGGCAAAGAATGGCAGGCTATGCAACCACTCGGACCCACCTGCAGTTCTTCCACACACCTCCTCAGCCCCCTGCACCTGCCTTCCAGGATTTACTTTTCTCCATAATACTAATTACAATTGAACATACTGTATATCCTTTTAAATGCTTCGTACTGTCTATCCATGCACACTCCATGAGCCAAGGATTTTTGCTTTGTTCGGTCAGTGTTGTATCTCCAAGGCCTGTGACAGCCCCTGGCACGTGATAAACACTCAGTGAATACTTCTGAAGCGAAAAAGTGAATGAACCAGTAGAATTGTATCAAATTTTAATTTTCCACTGTCTGCCATGCCAGCCTCAGCTTCCAGTCCTCCCGACACTGTAGCCACACCCAAGTGCTTCCTAGTGGTCCCGGCCGTTTCATGCTCCTGTGTCTTTCACACACTTTCTCTACTGATTTTCCAACTCTCTCCCCTTACCCCACTTCCCACTACACACACACACACACACACACACACACACACTCATCTGCTGCAAAAAACTTAACACTCAAGCAACAAGTATTTTGCTCAAACATTTTCGTCTCCATGAAGCCTTCCATCACCCTCCTGGCAGATTTCCTCATTTTTTCATCCAAAATGTCCTCATTTAACTGGCATTGTTGAGTATTTGCCATGTATGTTACTATGATGGCCATGAAACAAACAGGCCTGTGAACCCTGTGCTCATGGAATGTAAACGGCTTCTGCCACTGTGCCTTTCCCACCTGTCCTCCAGCCTCCATCAACCTAGAGTGCGATTGTGTTTACAGCTGTCTCTTCAAGTAGATTCTGAGGCCCTGCAGGGCAACACCATTTCTCCTTCATTTCCATTTCTCTGGCACACGGCAGTGTTTGCTGCTTGATAACTGTTTGAATGAATGAAATACCTTAATGACCAAAGGACATGAAACACACCATTTCTACCCTTCATGTTGACAAGTTGCTTCTTTTCACTCCTGACACTGAAGATTTCTGTGCTGTTGCTGTGGATGTTATTTTTACTCATGGTCTTTTTCTCTTTCTTCCTTCCTGGCTTCTATAATGGCTACCAGTCATTCACTATCTGCTTTGTGTCAGGCTCTATGCTAGAGTATATAATATTAAGTATCTCAATGATACTCACTGCCAACCAAATATGATTGTCCCTATTTTAAACAAAACATGTTTCCTCTTCTCAGATCCCTTCTTGTTGTAAATGTCTTCCCTTCCTTAGTTTCACTAAGGATATTTCAACATCCCCCCTACCCACACCATTGGAGGAAGGTACTGGAACCTCAGTGTTTTACAGGGATACCCAAATTCTTTCACCATCTCTGCCCCTCCTGCTCTGTTGCTAAACTTGCCTTTGACCATAAATTGTTCGATACAGATCTTGGCAAGGTAACAAGTCTAGACTATATTGATTTCCTTGACAAGTGACAAATAGAACATCATGATGAGTTATTTCAGTAAAAACCAAAAAGAGTTACAACTTAGGACAGCTGTCACTGAGCCTAGAGATTGATACCAGGTCCTCTCCTAGAGAAAAAGCTAACAGTCAATCCTCTCCTTCAAGCCAGCACTTTTAGGGACATTCCAGTTATTTGGCAGCATCTACAGTGGTCTCAGTATGTCACAACTCACAAAGACATCACCCTGTACACATATCAAAGGGGGTTTGTAATTAAGGTGTGAGAATGACCTTCCTAAACCCCAGCCTCTCCTGCATCACAGTACATAAAATGTACCCTCAGTCTTATTGTAAATATGGGGAGATTTCAGAGTATTGTTAGGCTTTGAATTCAGACAGGCATTGTTGTAACCTCAACTCCTCCATTTTCTATCTATGTGACCTTGAGAAATATGTTTAATCTTTCTTACTATCTTCTATCTTACTGTTAAAGCTATATCGACAATACTACCAGATTCCATAGACTTCTTGGGAAGATTAGCTGAAATAACATAAATAGGGGGTCTAGCATTTCTTTTTTTTTTTTTTTTTTTTATGAAGTTTATTGACAAATTGGTTTCCATACAACACCCAGTGCTCATCCCAAAAGGTGCCCTCCTCAATACCCTTCACCCACCCGCCCCTCCCTCCCACCCCCCATCAACCCTCAGTTTGTTCTCAGTTTTTAACAGTCTCTTATGCTTTGGCTCTCTCCCACTCTAACGTCTTTTTTTTTTCTCCCTTCCCCTCCCCCATGGGTTCCTGTTGAGTTTCTCAGGATCCACATAAGAGTGAAACCATATGGTATCTGTCTTTCTCTGTATGGCTTATTTCACTTAGCATCACACTCTCCAGTTCCATCCACGTTGCTACAAAAGGCCATATTTCATTTTTTCTCATTGCCACGTAGTATTCCATTGTGTATATAAACCACAATTTCTTTATCCATTCATCAGTTGATGGACATTTAGGCTCTTTCCATAATTTGGCTATTGTTGAGAGTGCTGCTATGAACATTGGGGTACAAGTGCCCCTATGCATCAGTACTCCTGTATCCCTTGGGTAGATTCCTAGCAGTGCTATTGCTGGGTCATAGGGTAGGTCTATTTTTAATTTTCTGAGGAACCTCCACACTGTTTTCCAGAGCGGCTGCACCAATTTGCATTCCCACCAACAGTGCAAGAGGGTTCCCGTTTCTCCACATCCTCTCCAGCATCTATAGTCTCCTGATTTGTTCATTTTGGCCACTCTGACTGGCGTGAGGTGATACCTGAGTGTGGTTTTGATTTGTATTTCCCTGATAAGGAGCGACGCTGAACATCTTTTCATGTGCCTGTTGGCCATCTGGATGTCTTCTTTAGAGAAGTGTCTATTCATGTTTTCTGCCCATTTCTTCACTGGGTTATTTGTTTTTCGGGTGTGGAGTTTGGTGAGCTCTTTATAGATTTTAGATACTAGCCCTTTGTCCGATATGTCATTTGCAAATATCTTTTCCCATTCCGTTGGTTGTCTTTTAGTTTTGTTGGTTGTTTCCTTTGCTGTGCAGAAGCTTTTTATCTTCATAAGGTCCCAGTAATTCACTTTTGCTTTTAATTCCCTTGCCTTTGGGGATGTGTCGAGTAAGAGATTGCTACGGCTGAGGTCAGAGAGGTCTTTTCCTGCTTTCTCCTCTAAGGTTCTGATGGTTTCCTGTCTCACATTTAGGTCCTTTATCCATTTTGAGTTTATTTTTGTAAATGGTGTGAGAAAGTGGTCTAGTTTCAACCTTCTGCATGTTGCTGTCCAGTTCTCCCAGCACCATTTGTTAAAGAGGCTGTCTTTTTTCCATTGGATGTTCTTTCCTGCTTTGTCAAAGATGAGTTGGCCATATGTTTGTGGGTCTAGTTCTGGGGTTTCTATTCTATTCCATTGGTCTGTGTGTCTGTTTTTGTGCCAATACCATGCTGTCTTGATGATGACAGCTTTGTAGTAGAGGCTGAAGTCTGGGATTGTGATGCCTCCTGCTTTGGTCTTCTTCTTCAAAATTCCTTTGGCTATTCGGGGCCTTTTGTGGTTCCATATGAATTTTAGGATTGCTTGTTCTAGTTTCGAGAAGAATGCTGGTGCAATTTTGATTGGGATTGCATTGAATGTGTAGATAGCTTTGGGTAGTATTGACATTTTGACAATATTTATTTTTCCAATCCATGAGCAGGGAATGTCTTTCCATTTCTTTAAATCTTCTTCAATTACCTTCATAAGCTTTCTATAGTTTTCAGCATACAGATCCTTTACATCTTTGGTTAGATTTATTCCTAGGTATTTTATGCTTTTTGGTGCAATTGTGAATGGGATCAGTTTCTTTATTTGTCTTTCTGTTGCTTCATTGTTAGTGTATAAGAATGCAACTGATTTCTGTACATTGATTTTGTATCCTGCAACTTTGCTGAATTCATGTATCAGTTCTAGCAGACTTTTGGTGGAGTCTATCGGATTTTCCATGTATAATATCATGTCATCTGCAAAAAGCGAAAGCTTGACTTCATCTTTGCCAATTTTGATGCCTTTGATTTCCTTTTGTTGTCTGATTGCTGATGCTAGAACTTCCAGCACTATGTTAAATAACAACGGTGAGAGTGGGCATCCCTGTCGTGTTCCTGATCTCAGGGAAAAAGCTCTCAGTTTTTCCCCGTTGAGGATGATGTTAGCTGTGGGCTTTTCATAAATGGCTTTTATGATCTTTAAGTATGTTCCTTCTATCCCGACTTTCTCAAGGGTTTTTATTAAGAAAGGGTGCTGGATTTTATCAAAGGCCTTTTCTGCATCGATTGACAGGATCATATGGTTCTTCTCTTTTTTTTTGTTAATGTGATGTATCACGTTGATTGATTTGCGAATGTTGAACCAGCCCTGCATCCCAGGAATGAATCCCACTTGATCATGGTGAATAATTCTTTTTATATGCTGTTGAAATCGATTTGCTAGTATCTTATTGAGAATTTTGGCATCCATATTCATCAGGGATATTGGCCTGTAGTTCTCTTTTTTTACTGGGTCTCTGTCTGGTTTAGGAATCAAAGTAATACTGGCTTCATAGAATGAGTCTGGAAGTTTTCCTTCCCTTTCTATTTCTTGGAATAGCTTGAGAAGGATAGGTATTATCTCTGCTTTAAACGTCTGGTAGAACTCCCCTGGGAAGCCATCTGGTCCTGGACTCTTATTTGTTGGGAGATTTTTGATAACCGATTCAATTTCTTCGCTGGTTATGGGTCTGTTCAAGCTTTCTATTTCCTCCTGATTGAGTTTTGGAAGAGTGTGGGTGTTCAGGAATTTGTCCATTTCTTCCAGGTTGTCCAATTTGTTGGCATATAATTTTTCATAGTATTCCCTGATAATTGTTTGTATCTCTGAGGGATTGGTTGTAATAATTCCATTTTCATTCATGATTTTATCTATTTGGGTCATCTCCCTTTTCTTTTTGAGAAGCCTGGCTAGAGGTTTGTCAATTTTGTTTATTTTTTCAAAAAACCAACTCTTGGTTTCGTTGATCTGCTCTACAGTTTTTTTAGATTCTATATTGTTTATTTCTGCTCTGATCTTTATTATTTCTCTTCTTCTGCTGGGTTTAGGCTGCCTTTGCTGTTCTGCTTCTATTTCCTTTAGGTGTGCTGTTAGATTTTGTATTTGGGATTTTTCTTGTTTCTTGAGATAGGCCTGGATTGCGATGTATTTTCCTCTCAGGACTGCCTTCGCTGCGTCCCAAAGCGTTTGGATTGTTGTATTTTCATTTTCGTTTGTTTCCATATATTTTTTGATTTCTTCTCTAATTGCCTGGTTGACCCACTCATTCGTGAGTAGGGAGTTCTTTAACCTCCATGCTTTTGGAGGTTTTCCAGACTTTTTCCTGTGGTTGACTTCAAGCTTCATAGCATTGTGGTCTGAAAGTATGCATGGTATAATTTCAATTCTTGTAAACTTATGAAGGGCTGATTTGTGACCCAGTATATGATCTATCTTGGAGAATGTTCCATGTGCACTCGAGAAGAAAGTATATTCTGTTGCTTTGGGATGCAGAGTTCTAAATAGATCTGTCAAGTCCATCTGATCCAGTGTCTCATTCAGGGCCCTTGTTTCTTTATTGACCGTGTGTCTAGATGATCTATCCATTTCTGTAAGTGGGGTGTTAAAGTCCCCAGCAATTACCACATTCTTATCAATAAGGTTGCTTATGTTTATGAGTAATTGTTTTATATATTTGGGGGCTCCGGTATTCGGCGCATAGACATTTATAATTGTTAGCTCTTCCTGATGGATAGACCCTGTAACTATTATATAATGTCCTTCTTCATCTCTTGTTACAGCCTTTAATTTAAAGTCTAGTTTGTCTGATATAAGTATGGCTACTCCAGCTTTCTTCTGGCTTCCAGTAGCATGATAAATAGTTCTCCATCCCCTCACTCTCAATCTAAAGGTGTCCTCAGGTCTAAAATGAGTCTCTTGTAGACAGCAAATAGATGGGTCTTGTTTTTTTATCCATTCTGATACCCTATGTCTTTTGGTTGGCGCATTTAATCCATTTACATTCAGTGTTATTATAGAAAGATACGGGTTTAGAGTCATTGTGATGTCTGTATGTTTTATGCTTGTAGTGATGTCTCTGGTACTTTGTCTCACAGGGTCCCCCTTAGGATCTCTTGTAGGGCTGGTTTAGTGGTGACAAATTCCTTCAGTTTTTGTTTGTTTGGGAAGACCTTTATCTCTCCTTCTATTCTAAATGACAGACTTGCTGGATAAAGGATTCTTGGCTGCATATTTTTGCTGTCTAGCACCCTGAAAATCTCGTGCCAATTCTTTCTGGCCTGCCAAGTTTCAAAAGAGAGATCAGTCACGAGTCTTATAGGTCTCCCTTTATATGTGAGGGCACGTTTACCCCTTGCTGCTTTCAGAATTTTCTCTTTATCCTTGTATTTTGCCAGTTTCACTATGATATGTCGTGCAGAAGATCGATTCACGTTACGTCTGAAGGGAGTTCTCTGTGCCTCTTGGATTTCAATGCCTTTTTCCTTCCCCAGTTCAGGGAAGTTCTCAGCTATGATTTCTTCAAGTACCCCTTCAGCACCTTTCCCACTCTCTTCCTCCTCTGGGATACCAATTATGCGTAAATTATTTCTTTTTAGTGTATCACTTAGTTCTCTAATTTTCCCCTCATACTCCTGGATTTTTTTATCTCTCTTTTTCTCAGCTTCCTCTTTTTCCATAACTTTATCTTCTAGTTCACCTATTCTCTCCTCTGCCTCTTCCATCCGAGCTGTGGTGGTTTGCATTTTGTTTTCCATTTCCTTTAAAGCGTTTTTCAGCTCCTCGTGACTGTTCATTAGTCCCCTGATGTCTGTAGCAAGAGATTCTCTGCTGTCCTGTATGCTGTTTTCCAGCCCAGCGATTAATTTTATGACTATTATTCTAAATTCACTTTCTGTTATATTATTTAAATCCTTTTTGATCAGCTCATTAGCTGTTGTTATTTCCTGGAGATTCTTCTGGGGGGAATTCTTCCGCTTGGTCATTTTGGATAGTCCCTGGTGTGGTGAGGGCCTGCAGGGCACTTCCCCTGTGCTGTGGTGTATAACTGGAGTTGGTGGGCGGGGCCGCAGTCCGACCTGATGTCTGCCCCCAGCCCACCGCTGGGGCCACAGTCAGACTGGTGTGTGCCTTCTCTTCCCCTCTCCTAGGGGCGGGATTCACTGTGGGGTGGCGTGGCCCGTCTGGGCTACTTGCACACTGCCAGGCTTGTGATGCTGGGGATCTGGCGTATTAGCTGGGGTGGGAAGGCAAGGTGCACGGCGGCAGGGGGGGCAGGCTTAGCTCGCTTCTCCTTAGGTGATCCACTTCAGGAGGGGCCCTGTGCAGCCGGAGGGAGTCAGATCGCTGCCGGAGGTTTGGCTCCGCAGAAGCACAGAGTTGGGTGTTCGCGCGGAGCGAGCAATTTCCCTGGCCGGAGCCGGTTCCCTTTGGGATTTTGGCTGGGGGATGGGCGGGGGAGATGGCGCTGGAGAGCGCCTTTGTTCCCCGCCAAACTGAGCTCTGTCGTCCGGGGGCTCCGCAGCTCACCCTCCCTTTGTCCTCCAGCCTTCCCGCTTTCTGAGCAGAGCTGTTAACTTATGACCTCCCAGACGCTAAGTCGCGCTTGCTGTCGGAACACAGTCCGTCAGGCCCCTCCGCTTTTGCAAGCCGGACTCGGGGGCTCTGCTTGGCCGGCGAGCCGCCCCTCCGCCCCGGCTCCCTCCCGCCAGTCCGTGGAGCGCGCACCGCCTCGCCGCCCTTCCTACCCTCTTCCGTGGGCCTCTCGTCTGCACTTGGGTCCGGTGACTCTGTTCTGCTAATCCTCTGGTGGTTTTCTGGGTTATTTAGGCAGGTGTAGGTGGAATCTAAGTGATCAGCAGGACGCGCGGTGAGCCCAGCGTCCTCCTACGCCGCCATCTTCCTAGTCGGGTCTAGCATTTCATAGTAGCTGTTAATCCCCTTTCCTTCTTTTGCCTTGTTCTCTCTATTTCTTTCACTTTATGTCATGGAAGTCTAGAAGCTTGGAACTATAACAGAATGAGTTACCTTCAATGCCAAACGTCCAACCATAACAGAAAGTACTTCATGAGAAAATGACCTCTGGCTGCCAGGGCTCAATGCCCCATAAAAGCTGAAAGCTTACTACTCTATAGGGTGATTAATGTTGAATAAAGGAATGAATGAGTGAAGACATGAACAAATGAATGAAAACATAACACATGCCAGATGTTTATGCTTCTTTGGCTATGGTCCACTATACCTGGTAATCCAGTCTATCAGCTTTTCTCCATTATAAGTGTGCCTTTGTCTCCCCCACTAGACTGAGGCCACCTTCAGCACAGGGGACATTTTCTCTAGCACCTAGGAGAGTATCCGGTACAGAGAACTGGATCAATAAATATTTGGATAAAAGATGAATAAATGAGACAGTTGAAGAGTTATATAATTCCTTCTTTTTTTTTTATTTTTTTTTAATTTTTTTTTTCAACGTTTATTTATTTTTGGGACAGAGAGAGACAGAGCATGAACGGGGGAGGGGCAGAGAGAGAGGGAGACACAGAATCAGAAACAGGCTCCAGGCTCTGAGCCATCAGCCCAGAACCTGACGCGGGGCTCGAACTCACGGACCGCGAGATCGTGACCTGGCTGAAATCGGACGCTTAACCGACTGCGCCACCCAGGCGCCCCAATTCCTTCTTTATGTTAAAAAAAATCTTACTATAATGAAATACCTTTCTGTTGTTGTGCATGCATATTTTGTATACAGTGACTGTGCTCTTTCTGGTTGTTTTAATATGCATGTCCATTCAGCACCATGGACAAAGTTCTATCCCCAATTGAGGAGGGTGGAATAGGGTGAGCATACTATGTGTGAGTAATAGGAATTAGAGCTTGGTAATCAGTCAAGAAACTACAATGCAGATACTACGAGAGCCTAATGCCGCACAAGCCTCTGCACAAAGTAGGCACCTGATAAATGCTAACTGACGACTGTAGCATAATGAGAGAAATTCCATTGTCTCTGATCTAAATTATACATTAAGACTGTCCTGACTCTTTGGGACTGATAATAAATGGATTAGAAAAAAACACGTGGGAGCATAAATTCTCAAAGTGCAGGGATTTTCTTCTTTAAATCTTTCTCTAATTCTTTTTTTTTTTCTTCCAAGTTTTCTTTCCTTTTTAGTGACAACAATCTCAACTCCACAGGGTCTGTTGGAGGGCTAATCAGAAAATACGCTCTGTACAATTTATCAACAACATATGAATGCTCCAAGCACTGAGCTAGAACCAGGGGTGTGTGGTTTGGGAAAGGACGCGAGACAGTCCCTGACCTTGAGACACTCCCAGGTTTATAGGATAGACAGCAAAACAACATAATAAAAACTGTATTAGTTTTCTAGGACTGCCATAAAAACTACCACAAAATGGATGGTTTAAAACCTACAGAAACCTGATCTTTCAGGATTCTAGAGCCAGAAGTCCAAAACCAAAGTGTCATCAGGGCTGTATTCCCTATAGAGGCTCTAAGAGAGAATCCGTGCCATGCTTCTTCTAGGTTATGCTGGTTGCTAGCTTTCTGGGCTTGTGGCCACATTACTCCAATTTCTGCCTCCATGTTCCCATTGCCTTCTCCTTTATGTCTGACCTCTCTTCTGTGTGTTTCTTATAAGTACACTTGTCATTGGATTTAGGGCACACCTGAATCACCCAGGATGGTCTCCTTATTTCAAGATTCTTAAGTACATTTGTGAAGACCCTTTTTCAAATAAGATAACATACACAGGTTCCATGGATTAAGATGTAGACATATTTTTTGGTGGGTGTTAGGGGCCACATTCAAGCTACTATGCCAAGTATGTGAAGTGTGATTGTCTTCATTTGTAGAGGAGAAACTGAGGTTCCAAAAGGTTAGATAACTGGTCCCATATCACTGAGGTGGGAAATGGCAGAATTGGGACTCATACCTGGGTCTGGCTCAAAGGCATCTTCTCTCTTTATCTCTACTATGACTCAGTCATGATATTATAATATAGTATCACACAGGGTCCTAAATGATCATGAGATATAACTCAGGTCCAGTAAAGCAGAATTGTGGAAAGCTTTGCTTCTTTAAGAATGGTCTTGCAAGATCAGTAAGTAGTAACATATTACTTATAAGAAGAAGATGATACATACATAAATAAGAATCAAATACTCCATAATATGAAGCCTGCCATAATGATGGTGAAATGCTTTCGGCAAAGTGTTATAAGATTGAATCATTTTGAAAGAAGACAGACCATTACCACTTGGAGGCAGGAAAGGAGGGAGCTGAAAAGACCTCATGGATGGGTGCTAGTTAAGTGGGAACTGAAAAGAAGGATGGGCTTTGGATGTACCAAGAAGGAGAAGACATCGTAGGCACTGAGAATGTTAAAATAAAGATAGAAAACAGAAGCCATGGGACCTCCTGGGAATCTAGAGAAATACAATTTTGCTACAGCGCAGGGTACTTGAGAATCCTTGAGAGAGAGGTACTGCTGGGGGACTTGGTAGAGACATTTAATAAAGCATCTTGACGCTATACTTAGAAATATAGACTGGACTCTAAACAGTGGGAGCCACTGAAGACTTTTCAAGACACATAGTAAAAGAAGCTGATGCAAAATGGAAGTAGAGAAGTAGCATTGCCTCTGGTTCTTCAAGTGTCTCTTTTTGTGCTTTCACTACGCGTTAAGCCTCGTGCTTTTATTTTGGGGAAGGATGTGGTGAAAGACTGTCTCTGAGGCACATTTTAATCCTAGGAGTTCAAAATGCTACAATCTCAGCCATTTTCTCCCTAGCAGGAAAATAATTCAATCGCTTCTGGTTCCAGAGCAGCCCCTTTAAGCTATGAAATGGGTGGTCTGTTTCCATTAGCCATCTCTCGGCCAGCAGACCTTTTATGTGTAGACACTGCCGAGGTCTAACAGGGCTGGAATGTCTAATGAAATTGGACATAGCGTTTCATCATGATGTCTCCAAAAGTAGGGGATATGGCCTTCGAACTCACTAAAAAGAATCTGGAGGTGGGTCAAACAAGGTGAATAGGGGACCAGGAGATCATACACTAGAAGAGCAAGTCCACTCCCCTACCATTACTCCCTCTCCAGCACTGGATGTAGTCACATGGCAGGGAGGAAGTGACTGTTCACCTCTGATGGCACCATTGACTGGTGCACCAGCAGCTCATAACGTCAAAGTCAAGGAGGAACTGAAAAGAATCTAAACAAAGACCCCTTCCAGAACACATTTCCATTGTCCCATGAGTCCATCCACCTGCTCCTGCCATCACTTTTTCCCACATAGATGTTACAAGTAAGAGAAAACTGATCAGCTGCTGCTTCGACATAAATTAACATCTGGTAACAGAAAGCAGGGAACGGTCTCAGATAAATCTTAGGAGGCTTTACAATAAAGGGAACTATTAATTATGCCTTACATTTGTAGAGCATGTTATAAAGCACTTTCACATGCATAATTCCATTTGATCTTTATGCAATTCATGAAACAATACATAACACATGCTTAGAACTGTGCCTGGAACATAGCAGGTGTTCAATAAATATCATTCTCCTCCTCATTTTGTACTGAGCTATTCCTGCTGTCACCTTTTCAGCCTGCCTCTGGGCTGTCACTTCCCATTACTCCCTGCGGTGAAAACTAGGGCAATATTATTTTCTTCCACTCCCGCTAACAAACAAAATCCTACCAAATCCCTTTAAAATGAACCTGCAGAAGTGCAGACTGACAGTTTTTGTAAATCATTTTAATGGGAAAAAATTATTTCTCTGCTCCACATAAACACAGCCTGGGTCTGTTAAAACAAACGCAGGCAGTCTATTTCAGCTGCCCAACGACCAAACTGCATCAGGACATATTAGGTCCAGATAATTGTCACATGATAAGTTGTGCAAATGATCAGAAATATTAATACAATCATGCTGTCATGGCTTTTGGTCTATGTCATGCGGGTGGGAGGCTGGCCCTTTCAGACTAAGTCACGGGAAACCTGTGATAAACATAATAATTCATCTGTGGCTGGAGTTCTGCCAGGTCTGAGATATTTCTCTCCCTTGCATCTCACTGAATCTTTCCTACACACACACACACACAGACACACACACACACACACACACACACACACAGACACACACACAATCTACACACAGTAACTTACAGATTAGCTCTACTGTAAGAAACCAGTTTAAAAACCGTTGTTTCCCCTTTTCTATTGTTGCCTGCCACGGTTAATGGATACAGCCCCTTTTCTTGTCTATCAACATTGGGCTCATCCTTCAATGTCACTTCCAAATCCCCTGCAGTCAGAACTAACCACTTGTCCTTCTGGGCTCACACAGCTGGATGCAGGAATGACTAATTAGCCCTTAATTTTTTCTACCACGTACAATGCTTGGTTATTTATTTGCCAGTCTTCTCTACAAGCATGAAGGCAAGGCATCTTCTTGATCTTTGTAGCCTCCCCTGAGCCTAGTGTGGGACCTGGAGCTTGGTAGGTGTTTAGCGAATGTTTGCAGAATTTAAATGAAAGGTAAAAAGTATAGAGCAAACAGAATCACTTTTTAAAACAATCTGCAGACCCCGTGTTGTTATAGCCCACCTGGCTCAGAAGCACAGAAGTCTCACATGGAGATGCTGTTTCTTGCCTGACAGTGTTTGTTCAACAGGCCCTCGGGTAAAGGAATCTTTCTCAATGCTTTACTGATGATTAGGGCATGCATTACACTGGCCCCAAGACATTATGATCCCCTTCTAAGTTATAGATAGAGAAGATTTGATCGAACTCAGCATGAGAGTCGGAGTGATCAATCTCTATGAGCAAGGAGTCCTGGGACTCTCCACTGATATGTATCCATCAGGCCTGCCAATCAGAAAGCATTACTGGGACGCACTTATGTGATCTGAGATCACATGACCAATACAGCCAAGAAGAATCAGAGCCCATCTCCAACGTTGCATTGGCTACATCCATTAACCCTTGATACTCTAAAGGCCTTATTTAAATCCCCAAATCTAGGGGCGCCTGGGTGGCTCAGTCGGTTAAGCGTCCGACTTCAGCTCAGGTCACGATCTCACGGTTTGTGAGTTCGAGCCCCGCGTCGGGCTCTGGGCTGATGGCTCAGAGCCTGGAGCCTGCTTCTGATTCTGTGTCTCCCTCTCTCTCTGCCCCTCCCCCTTTCATGCTCTGTCTCTCTCTGTCCCAAAAATAAATAAACGTTAAAAAAAAAATAAATCCCCAAATCTACACTTTGGCAAGTTGTGGGAGCTTGTGCAAGTTAGTGAAATAACCGGGCTTCGGTTTCCTTATCTTTAAAATGGGATAATAAGATTTTCCTCATGTAAAACGATGTTCACTGCCTTCTGTCCTGGCTTGGGGTGTATTAATATCACCTACTCTGGGTCCAAATACACACACATGAATTCCATCTACCCACCTACTCTGCTAGGTGTCTGGTAGTCTTCTTAAGGATTATGAACCTACCATTATAGCGTAATAAAGAGACATTTTCATAGAGTAGCCAAACACTGTGGTGTATGAAGCCGAGAGGCACAGACAGGGCATCAATACCACTTAGGGTATAAATGGATGATTGATGTTGTAGATAGAATAAGCAATCCACTTGGATGATATACAGGACTAAGTCAGGACTCTGAGTCATGGGCTGGGAGGTACCCTCACGGGGTATAACCTCCTTGGACAGGTGAATCTCATCAGCTAAGGGCAATCTTCTGGAGAAGGGGAACAGCTCTAAGTTATCAGCAGCCAACATGGCAGCCAGATATGGCTATACTCAGCCAGTAAAGGGGAGCTGGGCAGAACACTGACCACATAGATAAACTGTACCAGGCTGAGAAGTATTTTAATGCTTACTGGTACCCCTCATGATAATCATGACCCCCAAGTAGTCTGTCCTGGGGTCTGAAAGCCTCCAATTCTAACCTCAGACAACATTTGAGCCTGACTACACATGAAGTATTCAACACAAAAGACACTAATAGTGCTGCCTCTCTATTCCTTTGGCACTCATTCTTCAGTTCAAAACTTTTGCACCCTAAAGCAAGTACCTGTTCCTCTCTGCCCGGGGGCTTTCTTTTCGCCCACAGGCACCAGGCAGGCTAGAAGTACCAGGGGTGAGTACCCCTGGAAACAGCCCTCAGGGAACAGATGGAGTCTAGAGAATACTGTTTCCTTACCCCCCAGAGATGCCCTCTGCACCATTCTCCCGAGCCTTCCAGCAAGGCTGAGCCCCAGTTGCCTGCGTGGCAACTGAGCAGAAATCACGCACGCTTTGAGCTGTCTTCCCTCTTATGCCTCGCCTTTGGGTGCTTCTTTTGATCACCTCTCAAGCAAGCTACTTGCTATTGAATCCTAAACTCAGAGTCGTCTGGGAGAACCCAACATAAGTCCATATTTAACCACTAAGACTCAAAATTACATTCCCAGCATAGCCTAATTCTTATGAAATTTGTATTGTTTTAACAAGATGCATGATTATTCTGTTATGACATTCTTTGATTAAATACACATACCATTTTCCCACAGGGCTGGAAAATAGAGTTAACTATATTTGCATACGCGCGCACACACACACACACACACACACACACACACACAGCTCATTTTGAATGTTATACAAATGGAACAAGGCTTTCGAAGTATATGGCTATCTGAGGTCACCCTAGGAGCCCCTGACTGACAGCCACCATACCCTTGTCTTGATCCCAGCATCAAAATTCTCTCCCTGATGAGTGGCATCTGGCAACCAATCTTCCTCCTCCTCTTCCCCTCCTCCTCTCTTCTTTCCCTTTCTCTTTTCCAAGTGCATGATCATTACAAAATACCATTTTGAATTCCCATTCCTGCTACACTAGTAAATCTGAATTGTAAAGTAAAGTAAGTCCTGTAAAATCAAATAGACCTATTATTTCCTGTACTGCTCCATGCGCTGAGAGAGTGACAAATGGGGGACCAAAACATCAGGGCAGTTGGCGTTAATTAATACTAAATTTACTGAATTAAACAATGAATTTTAAAGAAATAATTCTAAGATGTCATTTCAATTAAGGCACTGCAACAGGGATAATGGATGTGGGTGGTGTCCAGGAAAGTCAATCATGGCACTGTTACAGGAAGAAACCATTAACTCTAAAGAAGCAAGGGAATACAAAAGAAAGAAAAGAAATTCATGCTTCCCAAGGCATCTGGGAGAAACTGCAGAGCTGCTAGGCTGTTAAATCTCTCTACCTTCTCGATCAAGGAAGATGTATCTCAATTAAGGTCAATAATCTAGAACAGGTCACCTTAGCAGTTCCCCCATCTTACGATGGAAAAGCAGGAATAATACCTTCCCTGGATTTGAGCAGAAAGCAGAGCAGATTATTTAAAGCTACAGATTCTTTTTTTTCCCTTAAGGCTAAAGATTCTGACACAACTCATTTTCTCCTCTAAGTGATTTCTCTGTTGGGCCCGGAGAAATGAACTACAGCAACTTCACAATGTCTGGAAAACTGGAACGTAAGAGGGAAAGGAATAACAGCCACAGAATATAGAGCTAGAAGAATCCTTTTAATGGTCATCTAGTCCCAGCAAGAATGAGGATCCAGAAATCAGAGCCTTACCCAAGGCCACCTAGCCCAGACCTCAGACCTACATCCTGTCCTTGCCCCCTGTGCAGCAAGCAGCCTGGGTCTCTATTGGTGCTAAATATAAGGAAATATCCTGAAAAGACTCTTCAAGTAGGAAATACACATTAAGATTCTAAGGGAATACATTTTCTAATATGTCACCAAGAACTAGCATCTCCTGGTCCCAGTTTGCTCATTTATAACACGGATATAGTAACTCGTAACTAAAAGTTAAACCCCCAAGAGCACCCTGTTCTCTTTCTGTGTATATATCATACTCTATTGTACCTATTTAATGTATGCCTGTCCCCTTGTATTGAACTTTGAACAGGTAGAGGTTCAACATTTCTGGAAAACAAAATGTGTGTGTAGGCTACAGGATTGGCCAGCAGCAGGGTGGTGGAGTGGGATTGGGGAGTGAGTAACCAGGACTTGTCTTCCAATCTTTTTTCCTCCCTAGGTGAACACCTCCTGTGTCCTCTGATAGTGAGCCATGCAGAGAGGGCAGAGGCAACACTACTGGTCTAACAGTGTTTCCCTAACCCTCAGCTGGCATCCATCGCAATATTCTCTCTATATGGTAGATAGATAGATAGATAGATAGATGATAGGTAATTTGTGTGGGGTTATTTTGCTTCCATATCTTAAAGAATTTTTCTTAAAATGAACAGCTCTTCTGGCCCTGGACAGCCCTGGGGATTTCTGTTCATTTTCACAATCTGAAAAAATGACAATTTCATTTTTAATTATGAATATTCATGCACTCAACTGACACTGTGCATGTAATTATAATTCCCAAATTAGTTCAGAGGAAAACTGACATTTTGTCCAAATTCCTTTATTCTTTACTGAAACAGAATAAGGTGACATTTTGCTCTGAATGGAAATGGGAATTTTTTCCTGGTCCTTGTCACCTGACAATTTCCCATTCCCAATACAATCCCATTTGCAGAGCTTCCTTTCAGTGTTACTAGAAGTATCCAAGTGATCAAGAGGCCGAGGACACTGCACAGTCCATAAGAGAGGAACTGACCTGGACAAGATTAAAAAGAAACAAACCTGAAGATGATAATATGGGTCAAATTCAGTAGCTCATTTAGTCCTTGCCATCAACCTATTATCACCCCTTTCTCTATAGATGCAAAAAACTGAGAATCAGGAAAGTTGAATGGCTTGCCTAAGGTCACATGGCCGTTCAAAATAGTAGCATAAGAATGTAAATGTTGCTATTTGGACTACAAATCCACTTCTCTTTCCAATCACCACATGTTCTTATACATCCAAAAAGTTCATAGATTATAGTTCTGTTTGCAGAAGCTTCCCACCAGCCCGACTTCCCAGTGAGCGCTTCCTAATGGGCCAGCTGACATGTAACCACAGAATCACTCCTGCTTCAAAGATGATTGAAAGGAGTCACAAGGAAATTAAGTGACTTTTAAAATACTATGCAAACGTGCCTAAAGTTATATTAGTCTTGTCCTTGAATATCGTCACATGAGAAAAATATGTGCAATTCAAGTAGAGGAACAAAAAATGGGAGAAATTATGTGTAGGGCAACTGGAGGATCATCCAAGATGGGGTCTAGACCCCTTCAACAATCATAGGAGCTTAATTAGTTCTCTGGGATGTATAATGGGTTATGCATTTAACAGCTCAAAACCCATTTATTATCCCACAGTTTCTGTAGGGTAGATGTCTGGGCACAGCTTGATTGAGTTCTCCACTTGGGGTCTCATAAGGCTGTACACAAGGGTTGGCTGGGGATCATCTGAAGCTTAGGGTCTTCTTCCAAACTCACATGAGTGTTGGCAAGATCCATTTTCCTGAGGTTGGACAACCCAAAGCCAGTAGGAGAATCCTTCTAACTTCAGGGAAGACCTAAGCCCTCTTCGAAAGTGCTCACTTAATTAGGTCAGGCCCACCCAGATACTATCCCTTTGATTAACACAAAAGTCAAACTAATTAGGGACCTTGATTATATCTTTAAAACCTCATCACCTTTGCCATATGATGTAACGTGACCACGGGGCTGGCATCCACAATACTCATAGGTCCTGCTCACAATCTAAGGGAAGGGAGTATCCATGGAAGACACTAAGAGATAGGACTCTTGGGGGCCATCTTCAAACCCTGCCTACCACAGAAGCAATACCGCTTTCCAAATGGCGGTGCTCAGGTTCATGGTGGATATTCTACTAGTAATACATACATCACTGTGACAGTATTCCTGGATTCTGTGCAGGTCTTTTCAATGGATGCCAGATCATTACTCACCTAGGTAAGCCAGGATGAGTTCCTACTGCATGCCTGGAACAGAACGGAGTCTAGAAGGGCCAAAACAAATAAAAGAGTCAGTCCCTTCTCAGTAGATACTTGTAACATACTTTGAAGAGAGCTGGAAATCACTGTTTATCAAAATTAGCACCTAAAAAATTATACTTATAAAAATTGATAGGTCCCTTCCATACTCACAGGCTTAGCCACCAATGGAGAAAATGGGGATTCAAAAAGGAGGGGACCCAGAATAAATAAAGGGTCCATTTCAGGGTCTGTGAGACCATATCCAAGAGTTTGGGGATCTATAAAGTTTTGGGATCCAGCTGTAGAAACAACTGGGGGAAAAAAGACACTAGAATCAGCATCCAAAGACTTAGAATGTGGCCCTAACTGGCACCATACCCCTGTGTGATCTGAATAGCTCTCTCCCCCTCCGCAGGTCACAGTGACCTCATCTATAGAATAAGAGTGACCTGCCCAAGTTGTGATGATATCTAAGGCTGCTCCACCTTAAAAAAGTGCTATGATTCTGTAGTCGGCATGGCAGGGCCTGGAGCCCTCAGTACCATGGAGATTCACTGGAGTGCCACATCTCACTTCTGAAGTCATGTGCTCCTTCAAGCAGGCAGGGAATCAAGGGAAGGTGTTCTACTGGAGGAAAGCACCTTTTTCTTTGTAGTCAGGAACATTTTTGGCAAGCCAACATCTTTCCCCTTCTTGGAGTTTTTTATAGGTCTCTTGTGTGTTTCCTCATTCAAACAAAATATTAATAATTCATGAGCTCAAGTGGAGTTGATGGCACCTGCCACATGCTTCCTCTTTTCTTATATACTCTTATAAGTCCAGGGGCAAGTCACTTAACCTAAGCCTATTTCCTACTTAAGTTAAGATAATGATGCCCACTCAGAGAGGAGGTGAGAGAACCAAGTAATGGGATGTACAATTCAATTACCCAGCACAGGGTGGGGGTGGGGGGCTGGCACATAGTAGGCACATGTGGCCTACCCTCAACTCCATCCCCCGAAGAAAGCAGATTTTGAAGGCAAAGCTTATGAAAGGCTAGAGGCTGTCTGCCTGCTAAGTGAGCTTACAGAGACTTCAGGTCTGGTAATCAAAATTAATAATGGTATTCAATCTAATTTTCCAAGCCAGAGGAGTGGAAGGCTGAGCTGTAATCAATCTTTAGAGGTCAATTCACAGGGGATTTACCAGGTAAAGGGCTTGGCGCCCCCTTGTGCAGAAAAATGCTATCTTAGTCCGTTGTCCACACATGCACTTTGAGCAAGATCCCCTGTGGTTCTTAAGACATTTGAAAATCCACCCACCCTCTCACCTGCCCCTAGGCAGCCAAGTCTTGGTTAATATCAATTCTGTCTTTTAAAAAATGAATTGTTTGATTAGTTTCTAAATAGGATACACTTGCCTTGCATAAAAAACAAAAATCAACAGCGTGTACCTTTAGTTTCCTTCCCGTTCCTGATTCCTTCCCCAGGGGTAATTCTGGTCAATCCTACCATAGATTGTGTGTGTGTGTGTGTGTGTGTGCGCGCGCGCACGTGTCTGTGTGTAGTACATGTACATGTATGTATTCTTCCTCAAATGATAACATACTACATGCACTGTACTTTGCTTTTTTCTGCTCCTTCCTTTTTCACAGTGTATGTTGATGATCCTTCCATACCTGTACACTTCAAGGTACCTCACTTTTTTTTAGTGACTGCATGGTATTCCATTGTCTGAATGAACCACAATTCAAACAAACTATTGCTACTTCTGTAATTAACAATCTTTTACTTACGTTGGCTTATATTATTGTGAATATATATTTTGGCTAAACTTCTAAGAGTGAAATTGTGCCAGGTGTTCTTCTAATGGCTTTACGTGTATTCACTCAACAATTATTTATTGAGAATCTAGGATGCAACAGGCCTTGTTCTAGGTACTAACGATACAGCAGTGAACACAATAGATAAAATTTCACTTTATTCTTCTTTTGCTAACGTTTATTTATTTATTTTGAGACGGAGAGTGTACGTGAGCAAGTGGGGAGAGGCAGAGAGAGGGGGAGCGAGAACACCAAGCAGGCTCTGCACTGACAGTGAGATCTCACAAACTGTGAGATCTAAGCCAAGATCAGGAGTTGGATGCTCAAACGACTGAACCACCCAGGCACCCCAATGGATAAAATTTTTCTCGTGGTACTTGTGCATTTTAGATATGACAGTTCATTAAATCTTCACAATAACTTTTTTGTATAGAAACTATTATTCTCCCCATTTTATAAAATTTGTTTAATGTTTTGTTTATTTTTGAGAGAGAGGGAGACAAAGTATGAGCGGGGGAGGGGCAGAGAGAGAGGGAGACACAGAATCCAAAGCAGGCCCCAGGTTCTGAGCTGTCAGCACAGAGCCTGACGTGGGGCTTGAGCTCGTGAACCGCGAGATCGTGACCTGAGCCAAAGTCAGACACTCAACCAACTAAGCCATCAAGGCTCCCCTATTCTCCCCATTTTACAGAGAGGGAAACTGAGACACAGAAGATGATATAGCTCACAAATGGTGGAGCTGGGATTAAAACCAGGTAGTCTTGTTCCAGAATTCCGAGTTCATGCACTCTACTATGAGCTCCACGTCCACACCCGTGTTTAAATGCTCTATGTCTCGTGATTCTTACTCCATTTTGCAAGAAGTCCCTACTATTGTTTAGAAAAGATTTTCACCACAAAAGAACTTACATTGCCTCCAAATAACCTACCATTGGGTATATCATCTAAAGGCCTGGTCAGGTTTCCTTAGGCTTCCTGAGGTAGACCTCTGTGAGGTTCTAGTTCAAGTGACTTCCTGAGAGAGAAAGAGGATTGGGAGTAGCAAGTGGGGGCAGGGCAGAAGCCGTGTAAAGATGGACCCCAGATGAACTCCCAGGGAGCCTGGGAGCACATGGCATCACAGGAGGTCCCACCTGGTAGCAAGGGGGATGATCATTTTCATCCCTGTATTAGTCCATCATTGGCTGCAGGTTATCTCCAGGGAGTGGGTGTAAATAAACTCCCAGGCAATTCTAGGTAAGGGAAATCTCTAGACTAAGGGTGCAAGCGTGAGTGGTTAGCAGCTAGCTGTCACTGCTGCTAAGGAGGGTATGCACCGGCCCAGTAAAGGAAATCAAGGGCAAGGCACCAATGGTGTGCACTACAATGCATATGGCATGTCTCCATCCGATTTTCCTGCACATATCTCAGAATCAAATAAGTTCAAGACTGGACGTATCAGCACTCCCTGCTTCTGTTTTCTCTACCACATGAATAGCACTACCTTCCACGGAATTGCTCAATTCAGAAGCCCCCTGGTCTTTTGCCCTTCTATGTCCTTCCTCCCCTTCATCCTTTTCAGCGAACCAGTTTATAACATAAACTCACAGGTGCTTCCTTCTCCTAAGGAAGATGGATTCTGGCAACTAGACTCTCTTCCTCATCCCAACTCAACAGTTTCCCTGACTCCATTATTGCCTTCTGAAATCTACTCTCCACGCTGCCACCAGCACGGTCTTTCTAATATGCAACTCTCATCTTGGTACACCTTGGCATATAAGAACTATTTTACCTTTGTCACATGTCTTCTCAGGCTGAGCTTCTACTGCCCTGGAGAAGTTGGCCTGGGCGTCTATGGGATTCTCAAAGCACTTGATACATACATGTATCATACATACATAAATTGTAGTAGTAGCTAGTAGTCTCCAAAGATGCCCCCCACCTGCCCTGCCAGTCAGTTATGCCCCTCAGTATCCATGCTCCTGCAGAGACTTACCTCTTGAATCAAAGCCAGACTCAAGACTTGTTTGTAACCAACAAAATGGCAACCAAGGTGACACTGATTTCTGCAGCTTAGTTCAAAAAATCTTTGCAGCTTCCAACTTTGTCTCTTGGAGGGTTCGCTCCAGGAAGAAATCCATTGTGTCATGGAGTTTGTGCTATGAGGAATCCCAAGCTAGCCATGTAGAGAGCCATGTGGAGAATTCATGCGAAGAAAGAGGTATCTGTCAGATCAGCTCCCAGCTAACCCAGCCATCTCAGGAACGAGGCACGGAAATAAAGAAGCCCCCAGATGACCAGATGACCACAATCTCAACCACCACCCATGTGCAAAAACATGAGGGAATCCAAGTTGAGTCCAGCAGCCCATAGAAGCATGAGAGATCACAATAGAATTAGTGTTTCAAGAAGCTAAGTTTTGGGGATGACCAAAACTATATCTGAAATGGTCTACAGGCTACTGCATTATAATTATTTCTCTGTTTTTCTGTTTTCCCTTCTAGGCAGTCCAGGGACCCTGAATCTCATAATGTATTGTAATGAAGGGATATAGACTTAAGAGGTGTTTGATAAAGTTAATCAGTGGATAGAAAGAGTGATATTCTGAGGATAGTAACTCCCTCACGCCATGGGTTCATCCTCAATGAGTCTGCTGTCATTAGTTCCATAAAAGGTCAGGTTTATAAGTATTTACTGTGTGACTACAGTATGATCTGTGAGGTCCTAAATATGAGCTTTGGAGTCAGACAAATGCAGGTTCAGATCCCAGCGTTGTCATTTACAAGTTGTATAACCTTAGGCAATTGATTTAAATTCTCTGAGCCTCATTTGCTCATCTACAAACTTTGGATAATGAAATGCCTGATTTCTTGATATTGCGGTGAAGACGGCATAATACGATTTTTTAATCCTCACAGTAAATGACTCACTCCATGTTTTTCATTAACGTGTGTTAATTTAATTGATATCATATGTAAAATACTTAGGCTGGTCATTAGCAAAAAAAATAATGAAATAACCAGTGCACTTTGTGGAGTCTCAACAGAAAGATTTTTGCTTCATGCTATTCCCCTCCATTATGAGGTTATTGAGCCGGCTTGTACTAAGACTAAAAAATTCCACGGTACAATTGACAAATAGTGGCAGCCAGATTTAGTCTTGAGCAATTACTACATGTCCAGAACTGGCATCAGTGACGATGAATCAGTGTTCATACCTGCAATCAACATCACATTGCAGATTCTGAACCCAACTCTTGTAAGAAATGAGCTTCTGTGCAAATAATCCCATCTCCCTCCAGCATTCTCCTGCTTCTTCTTCCAGGGAACCGTCGGGAAGGCTGTGTGCTCCAGCCCCTACTTACGGCAAGTTTTATCACTCACTCCTGTTTGGTAACGAAGCAAGTTATTGAAATAGGGGGCTTTTGGCCATTTCTCCAAAAAGAGAAACCTTTTCAGCATGACATTTATGTGTAGAGGGATGTTTATCAGCAAAGAGCATTTCTTCCTAAAGCAGCAAATGACTCCATGAGGTAAAATTATGGGGTGATCTCATACTCATGCCGAGCAGGAAGGGGAAAATGTCAGCAGTTATATCCCGAGGACTGGAGTTTCTATAATGCATCTTTCCCACGGTGCACTTAGCATGAAGGGCTGCTTCTACAAGCCATTTCCAGGGTATTTTACCTGGAGTAACACAAATACCTGATCACCATAAATAGGGAGAAAATAACAGAGACTTTGACTTCTGGAAAGAAATGTACTCATTACTATCAAAGAAGGGAACACTGGACTGATTGAACACATATAAATTGACTGAAGACCTGTCTAGTGGCTAATATATCCTCTTCTCTCCATTAGTCTGTGACTGCTTTTTTTTTTAAATCCATTTCCACAGTGCTGCTTAATAATAAATATAAAATAAAGTGAAGGCGAGTCTCCTCTCCAAGCAAACATAGAAAAATGTGTCTTGTCTCCCACCTTGGAAGCTGTAGTTTGTCGATGTAACTAGTTCTCCTTTCCTAATCTTTGGGCTGGCACACACATTAAAACTTGTATGTGACAGTATCGAACAATTGCCCTGGGAAAGGCACAATGAGGTATGGGACTAGCGCGAGCCCAAAATTCAGAGCCTTAGAAACATCTCTTTTCTGCCCTGCGCAAGCAGTCTCCAGCCTTGAGACAGATGCCTCCGTTCCCCGGACTGGTGCTGCAGGGAGCAGCCTCCCCTGTCCTTCCCCCACATCTCCATTACTCATCACCCATCCTTAAAGAGTCCCCTCCACCGTCATCCCTGCCAGAGTTCCTCCTGACGCGTCCCAGGTTGGATTGCAAATCCTGCTGTGTGTCCTCAGCCCTCTGTGCTTACTTCTGTCACACTGTAATGTGCTATAACTCTTCATCTATCTCTCTCCTGGAAGGACCACTTTATTCTTGCACAGTAAGATCGTACGGCATTTACCTCCATAATCCCGGCAACTAGCACTGGGCTTAGAGTGTACTTGGACCATCCTTCATGGTCAGTGCGGTGGCATGGATGGGAATAAGCAAACAGATCCAGAGGGGTCCTTGGAGAGGATCGTGTACATGCTCCTCATTTCATAGATGGAGCCATGAGATCCAAGGGGACGGAGGCGTTGCCCAACATCACCCAGCATGTTAGTCACAGGGTGGGGACTGGAATTTGGTTCTCCCAAATCCTGGGCCAGGACTGCCTTAGTTAACTTAAATCGATGATATGTTTCAAGTACCTACTAGGTGCAAGGTTCTGTGCCATGAGCACTGCTCATGACTTCAAGAGGTTGATACTCCCAGTACAAAAGGAACTGTGGGATGCGTACAACATGGATGAATATAAAACGAGTTCTTACAGGTGTATAAAGAAGACAGCACAGGAACACGGAGTTAATGTGAGATTGATTCCAGGGGAACTATAGCAGACACTTTTGTTGTTTGAGTCTCATCACCTTGGCCCCCTTGAGTTTCCACTTCAGCTGTGTTTAGACATGCAATCTATTTTTTTTTTAATTGAAGCATAATTGACATACAATGTTATGTCCTCAGCCAAATAAAGAATGAGATCTTGCCATTTGCGACAACATGGCTGGAGCTAGAGGGTTTTATGCTAAGTGAAAGAATTCAGGCAGAGATAGCCTGCAATCTTGCTCTCATGCTAACCGTGTGTCACCTTGAACAAGTACTTGATGTTCTCTCCTCCAGCATTTATATAAGCCCCATGCATTTATATAAGCCCCATGAAAGGGAGCAAACAGCCTCAGGGACAATGCTCAAAACTGAAGGACATCAGTCAGTAGATAAATACCCTGGCTCGCCGATATCCTTCAGGTGGGGAATACTGAGAAGTATTCTGTCTGTCTTCAGGAACAGAGGTCTAGAGAAACTAAACCCTGGAGCCTGCAACAGTGACTTTGAGAACACATGCTTCTATTGACTTTTCTTCACTCCCTGTTCCTCTCTCTCTGCTCCCTCACTTCTGCTTGCTAAGATCATTTCCCAAATAAACTTCCTGTGGTGGCTTACCTCAGGCTGTGCCTCTGGGAAACCAAAATTAAGACAGGAAGTCAGAAATGGAGAGCTGTTTTGTGACCTCCATGGGCCCTGGGTACTTCTGCCTTCATGGGGTCTCTTCCTCATTAAAACATGTATATTTAAATTATATTTTACCACTGCATTGGTATAAAGATAAATATATAATACAATCCAGTCTATATTGTTACATGTTAATTATTATCATATTCAGCTTTTTGCTCTGATTTTTTTTAAGTTTATTTATTTACTTATTTTGAGAGAGAGTGAAACTGAGGTGGGGGCAGAGAGAGAAGGAGAGAGAGAATCCCAAACGTGCTCCACACTGTCACCCCAGAGCCTGATGTGGGCCTCGAATTCCCAAACCGTGAGATCGTAACCTGAGCGGAAATCAAGAGTCAGACATTTAACCAACTCAGCCACCCAGATGACCTTGTTTCAACTTTAAGAGGATTTAAAAATAAAATATGGTTATGGCCTTGGGCACTGTGCTTCCTATGTTAATGGATGAGTCGGTCCCACAGGGGTGACAGAACACAGGAAGGCCTCATGAATGAAGTGTCATTGGAGCTAATCCTTAAAGAATGGGCTTAATTTGAACAGACGCAGACATACTTTTCTTCTCTTTTCAACGCAGATTATTGTTTTTTAATATTTATTTTTATTACATAAGTAAATCACGTTTATTGTGGGATATGTGAACACCACTGAAAGATTAAGATAAAAATAACAGTCACTCTTAATTTTACCAACCAGAATAGACTCAACTCTTGCTCATATTTTCCCACAGGTGCTGGTTTTGTGGGTTTGGGTTTAGGTTTTTGGGTTTTTTGTGGTGCTTTTTTTTTCCCATCACTGACATTAGTAAGATATACGTACACACACAATTTTGCCTCGGTGCCTTGGAGAGCTTTTTCTTTCTTTTTTATTTCCTGGAAGCATTACTGATGATGCATCCTGGCTTTTGTCTGACCGTGACTCTGCTAAGCATCTGTCGTTTCTTCCTGGTAACTCTCAGCGTTACTCTTTATGCCTGAATATTGTAGTTTCATTATGCCGTGTCCAGGGTGAAATCTCACGCACCCTTCTCCATTCTTCAACTTCTCTTCCATAGTTTCCAACTCTGCATCCCTCTCTACTGTATTCTGGATGATTCCCTCTGGGAATTATTCCTTTTCATTTATTCACTCTTTAGTCATGCCTCATCTCCTGTTTAAACTATCCTTAAAGTTTCCCTCTCACCCATGGTAATATTTTTCATGTCCAAACTAGCTACTTCTTTATTTCAGATTTATCTGTCTTCTTCCGTTATCTCCATTTGTATGGCTTCTATCACTTTTTAACTTTGAACATTTAAACCCACATATATTCAGGTAGTTTTTTCAGCTGCCTTTATTTCTCCTGCTTTCTCGGGCATCGATGCTTCCATTTTCTGACACCTGCTGACTGTCCCTCATGGTGGCGTTTCTCCAGTTTGGGGGATATTTTCTCCTCAGCTTATCTTCAATTAGGATTCTCTTCAGTGGGGGGCTCGGGCATGCCCTGGGTGATGGAGGCCTCCCCTGGAAGATGTTTCTGGGTGTCTCAGCTGAAGCCATAGGAGTCACTGGTTCTAGACCTTTCTGTGTAGTCCCCAGATCAGGTTTCCTCAGGCAGTGGTGTTCCCAGGTGTTCACAGGCAGTGCTGGCTCAGGGCATGGGCTTCCTGGTACATCTGATCCAACCTCAGACCAGAGTAGTCAGCATACTTTCTGCCAAGGGTACACAGTCTACCATTCTGACGAATACGTTTGCATGTATTTAAATTTTGCATCTTGCCTTGTATCCATTAATTTTCATAACATGAGCATTTGAATAACGTTTCCTTTATCCGGAGCCTCTGGAACTTTATGAGGTGCAGAGGACGGGATGAAATGGTTCGAAAATGCTGTGTTCATGTTTTTTCCCCCGAGGAGAAAGTCCATAGCTTTCATCACATTGACAGAGGCATCTGAGACCCAAGAAAGCTTGAAAACCGTCATTTTAAACAATCCTGGATGTCTTCTAAATTAAGTTTAGCCCTTGGAAATATACCAGAAACTACAGATCTAAGGTTTGAGAAATGTCCTCTACATCCTTCCTAGTATCGCTCACAGCTGGGAGGGAAATGTTCAGAAACTGGTGCATGATGTTGCTACCACATGCAGCCTCCAAGACTCTTTCTCTCAGAGAATGTGTATCAATATATTTGGGGCTCCAAGGAGCCAGGAAAGAAAGGGCATCTGGGAGGCCCGTCCAGCCAGGACGAATGCCTCGACCAAGCAACGACCAGCCGGAGCCCGCCGTTTTCTCTTCGCCCTTCATCCTTCGCCCCCAGTCCCGAGAAACAGGGGGGCGCAGAAATATTGTAAATAAATGGACTGTAGCCACACATATGCGCTGATCTACGATCACATAAAATCACATCACACAAAATAATTTTAAGACAAAAAAGCACGACTCTCAGGGATAAAGGGGGCCACTTTCTAATGATAAAAGGCCCAATTCATCAAGAAGACATAGCTATTTCCAACTTAACGCGCTGAAAAACAGCAGAGCCTCACAATACCAAACTTCACAGAACCACAAGAACAACCTGGCAAATCCATCACCGTAAAAAGAGACTAACAATCGAACGCCGGTATGTGACCTCTACCATTGCTCCTTCTCAAGTGGTATCTGACCACGTTGCTGTTCACAAATTGGGATTCAGGGAGAGGATGTCCCCAAAGTCACACAGCTGGTAGGTGGCCCAGCTTGGGTTCAAATCCGGGCTCCTGCGACCCCAAAGTCAAAGCATTTTCCAGTCGGCGCCACTAACGAGAACTAGGAAAGATGACAAGACTGGAGTTATTTTTTTATTATACATAATTCATTCGGTTGAGTATTTTTTCCCCTCCTCGGCAGCAGTTAGTTGCTATTTCTCCCCACCTGTTAATTACTGGGGTTTGTGCGGGGGTGGACTTGGCTTCCCGAGGCAGCCCACACAGGTTGTCACACTGTCAAGGATTCCGCCATTAACAAGCTGTCAATATGCCGCCAACAGCCACCATTTGGTTTGCTCAGGGAGCGGGAGCTCTGGTGTGGAGACTTGGCTCCATCATTTAGAGGGATTCAAAAAAATAAGGCAAGAGGCAGATGTCTTCCAGTCTGTTCTTCCACAACAGACTCAGGGATATGGCGTGGGTTTTCACCGGGAGGAGGAGGGAGATGGGCTTTCAAAATGAAGTGTAAAGAAGGGGAAAAGCTAGGCATGAAGGAGTGAAAAATGAGAAGGATGCATGTAAAAATACAGTTTTTCCTTTGCTCCAGACTTCCCGCGGACAAGCTTCTGAATAATGCCAAGTTGTCCGTATCCTCATCACTGTGGTCTTCTCAAACTCGAATTTTCAAAAACAGCGAAAAAGCCACGGCTCTGGTTTTTAAAACCAAAGGTGCTGTTTGCCTGCAACCTTTTCCGAGTCACCCGAATGAAATATAGGGAAAACCTGCCACTCTGCTGAGAGGCTTTGCGAGGCCAGTGTCCCTTCTGTTAATTAGGAAGATTAACCCCTGAGCAGGCAGACCCTCCCAGCTCACCGCTAACAAAGATGCCTGTAGAAATGCCAGCTTTTCAGAGGGCTTCATATAACAGAATGGAAAAGCCCGGCTTTTGAGCAACTACATTGAGAGCTGGGGCCTCCATAAAAACATGTTAGCACCTGTAGCCTCAGACTCTGTTTCTGCCTTCCTACCTACAATTTCCAGCACCTGTGACATTAAAATATGCTTGAATTCTCCCCAGCCAATAAGACTTCACAGCCAGCTCAACTGCAAACTTCATGTTTCCAAAAAATTGCATTGAAGTCGCCTTTGTTGTAAAAGGGATGTTTCTCGTATTCAGATTTCAGGAAATGATGAAATACATCCACCTCCCCATTTCTACCCCCTTTTCAGTTCATGGGACAAATAGTGTTCTTATTTAGGCTCCATGAGTCCGTCAAAAGCATAGCATTACTTCACAATGAGGACATAAGTTTTTAAAAAAAGCAATTATGTTGGCCACAATCATCATCAAAGACATGAAAAGATGCTCTCTCAGTGGAGAAAGGGCATGCATGCTTCGATGTTGTACAGACATTAATAAACAATGGGAAAGATCGAAGAAACTTGGAAATTTCCAAGTATCTATGATCCAGCAGGATTCATTACAAGCCCCACACAGGAGATCTTACCAGAAAGAACATGGAAAGCAAATAATTTAGGTTTTCTCCCACATCCTGACTCTAGATTGTGCCTAACACCCCATGTCTCTTCCCATGGGTTTTCCCCATAGGAGCCCCTATAGGATTTTCCCCTAAAAGACTTTAAGCTCCAAATAGAAAGGAATTTTTTAATCAGACTGAAACCTGGGTTTCCTTTTTTTGCTATGGCTTCCAGGAGTCTTAGAGGCAACATTTTCAGAAAGATTATCCTGGTGGCTTCTGTTGCTAGTTTTGTTATGGAACAGGGCTTGAAAAACTAAAGCCAAAGGGTCAAATCCAGTCTGATACCTACCGTTGTAAGTAAAGCTTAATGGAAACACCATCATAACCATTTGCTTGTGAACTGTCTATGGCTGTGTTTATGCTATAAGTGCAGAGCTAGTAGTGACACAGGAGACCATATGACCCACAAAGCCTAAAATATTTATTATCTAACCCCTTATAGAAAAAATCTCCAGGTTCAAAACCTGGACAAATTCTGGATAAGATATTCATAATACATTTCTGAAGAAGGGCTTCTTTGGCAAAAAAAAAAAAGTTAGCCAAATTCAAAAAAAAATTAACTTCTAAAAATAAGTAAGCACCTAAGCCAGTGGATGATCCAAGGTCATTCCCTTCTTTCTGAAGATACAGGATCATCAAAGAGTTGGACCTATCCTCTGCAACCTCCACAAAATGCTGGGATCTTAAAGAGTGAAAGCCCTACCGGGCAAACCAGCAGACAACCTACTTCACGCAGAATGAACTTAGTATCGTCTTGGGAAAGGGAAATAACTCTCCCTTGAGAGTTCATAACCACAATCAACCCTTGCCACAATCAAGGCAAATTTGGGGCTGAAATTCACACTCATTCACTTTGTGGCATGAAAACACCCAAAGTAATAATTTCATTTAGACTAGTTGGGACTGGAGTATCCCCAAGGCTTGGAAGAAGCCAATGTCCTCCCTGGAGGAACGCATCTTACGTACACACAAGACTTAACTGTTCAGTGACAATGTTTAAAGAAACATGAGTTCATAATAAAAAATTACTTAACACATGAGAAAAGCTTGGAGCTAGTCAGCAAAGAACAAAATCAGTTCTTCAAATAACAGCAGCAATAATAATACTCATGCAGCTAACATTTGTATACATTACTCTGTGCGAGATATTCCAAGACCTTTACATAAATGTAATCATTTAATCCTCAAAGAAGTCCACTGAGTTGCAATTGCTTTTATTCCCATGTTCCAGATGAGGAAAGTAAAACACAATGTCTTCAGATTTTAGAATGGTTAGAATTAGAATCCAAAACAATATATGTAATACATTTAACAAAATAAGAGACTGAGATTATATAGTCTCAAAAAGGATGAGACATTTGAAAGAAAGATTCAAAGAGAACTTAAATGAAAAGTATAATAAATGAAAATAAAAACTCAAAATGAAGGACAATGAACAGATTAGATACAGTTGAAGCAAGAATTATTGAACTGGACATAGTCCCAGAATGAAAAGAGTTCATACTCAACAGGATGATGAATGCAAGAAGTTTTTAAAAAAATAAAAGTAAGAACAATATAGCACAAAGATGAAAGGTATAAATCAGAGGTTAAGAGATATGAAAAATAGAGCAATGAGATCAAAGGCATGAATAACTGAAATTTTAAAAGGAACCAATAGGCTGGTAGATGGATAATATTTACAGAGATAATGACTCAAAACTTTCCAGAATTGTTGAAAGGCATGAGTCTTCTCATCCCCAATCTGAGTGGGATAATTAAAAAGAACCCCACACTGAGATACAGTGTAATAAATCCACCAAACACCAAGTAACAGACAAATCCTTTCAAAGTACCCAGAGAAATACAGCTTACCTGCAGTGTCGTGGCACTTAGACTGATGAACGACTCCCACAGCAATAATGGGATCCGTTTAAAGTGTGGGGTAAAAGAGCTTCCCACCGGGAATTTTATAACCATCAAGGCAATATTTAAAGAATAAGAGTAAAATGAAGACAATTGGAGACAAACAAAAACTGACTTAGACTCCAACAGACATGGACTTAAACGAGCTTCTAAAGTATCTACTTTAGAAATAAAAGAAAAAGGATTTCAAACAGAAGGTTAGATATTTAATAAAAATAGCGAGCAAAGAAAATGGTAACCATGTGGATAAATCTAACAACATTTAACTTATAAGGCAGTGATAGCAATGATCTATTTATGTCATAAAATATAGATAAGATACAAAAGGTTATTAAGTAACAATATTATGTAAGTTTCTGAGACCATATTTGGGAAGTATTTTAAATTTCTTACATTGCGGGGGGGGGGAAGAAATCAAACTTATTGACTGATTTTAAACTTTGTTACATTAAATATGTACTAACAATTTCTAGAGTAACCAGTTAAATAATAAAAATAGAAAGAAAAACATCCAAAATAATAGCAGAAAAGTGATAGAATAACGGGGCAGGGTGACCTCATTCAATACAAAAGGAAATAAATTCAAAGGTAGACAAATGGAAAGTGTGAAATAAAAGTATGGAAATAAATCCAAATATATCAAAATGCTATGAATGAAAATGTACTAACCCTACCAGTTTAAAGATAAAGATAGTGAGACGAGATAAAAACACAGATAAGACGTGAAGGCAAAGAAAACTTGTAGATAAATTTATAGAAACAATATAAGGATCAAATACCAGTTCATAAAACAGTATCACACAAAATAAACTTTAAAATTTACAACAGTAAGTATTATTGGTGATAAGGGTCACGTCAGAATGACAAAAGACTTAAATTCACAGGGAAAATACAACAATTTCAAATTTGTATGCACCTAAAACCCCAGCTTAGAATATAAAACCCAAAAATGGACAGAACTACCCAAAGAATTAGACAATTGTGTCACATGAGATTTTAACACACCCATCCCTATAACTGACAACAATGGGGGGTGGGGGGGAATTCAGATAAAGAGCATTTAATGAACTTATTTGGAATTCCACGGCCCCAAACTGAAGACTGTACATTGTTTTCAAGAATGGGTTGATTGATAGCTAGACAATAAGAGTAGATTTATTTGGTTGACATCCAGATGGTTAAGAGTAAGTCTATTTAAGAAGATGCTGAAGGTAATACCAGTGGGCAATTATGGTAGCCAGAACTAAAGTAGTGAAAAGGGAGACGAAGACAGGTGAAGAATTTTAAGAAAGATCAAGGAAGAATATTCGTAGCACTTAATGATTAATTAAATGTTGAGTGTGAGAGATGGGAGGAGGCAAGAAAGATTCACTCTCCAGACTGTCTACTCTCTGAGTTAGGGAAAATGAGAGAAGCACAGCTGGAGAGGTGGGGGGGGGGGGGGCAGCAGGGGTGAATTCCATATAAAATGTAATAATGTTGAGCTCCATAAGGTATAGCCAATTTTCAGTAGGCAGTTGGTTTTAGGATCAAGGAGTCAGAAGAAATACTTGGTTTGGAGATACTGTTTCAAGAATTGTTAGAATACGTGTGTTAATGGAAATATATGGAGAGAAGGATACGTCACAGCTACGTGTAGATTTTTAAAAAACACAACAATTGAAGAATTGGGTAGAATATTACATCAGCTACCTGTGGCTACCAAACAATTTAGTGACTTTTGTTTGCATACAGTTTGCAGTTTGGCAGTTTGGGCTGGGTTCATCCAGGTGGTTTTTCTGCTTGTCTCGCCAGTGGTCATTCATATGGCTACAGTGAATTGGTGACACAAAGGGACTTAACTGATCTAAAATATTCTCACTCACTTGTCTGGTACTAGGTAGGCCAGCATGTGCCAGTTCCCTTTCGTGTGACCTCTCCAGCGGCCAGCTGCAGCTAATACTGTGGGGTCAGAGTTCCAATTACAGTCAGAAGAGGGCAACCCCAATGTGCAAGCAATTTTTAAGACTCTGTTTGCTAATTTCTCGAAATCCTATCTGCTAATTTCCTTAAAGCAAACCGTGAAGCCATGTCCAGATTCAATGGATGCAGAAATAAACTCTGCCTCTTGACTGAGGACCAGCAAAGTTGCACTGCACAGGGGCAAGCACACTGGAACAGAAGAGATCATTGAAGCCACCCTTGTAGTCTTCCAGGGATACAGCGAAGAACTGCTAAGTTGGAGAGTGGTATGCAGAAAGCCTGAGAGCTTGTTGACCTATAATCTAAGGGAACAGAGTTCAAAGAACAAGAAAGTAGCTCCCTGTGTCAAATGCTAAAGAAGCCTTTCTTTATTAACAAACAAGTTGCTAGTGCTCCTAGCAGGGACAGTTGTCTTTGTTTTTGTTTTCATCTTTGCAACTAAATACAAATAGATAACATGTTTTATAAGGGGTATGTCATTTTTCCTCAGGTTAGTCGAGGTATAATTGGTATACAAAAAAATGCACATGAATGATGCCATTTGGTAAGTTTGGACATATACATTTGTGTGACCAACACCACAATCCAAGTAATGAACATAATCCATCATCCCCAAAAGTTTCCTTGCATCCTTTGTTGTCCTTTCTTTATTTCTCCTCCCTCCCTTCCTTCCTTCTCTCTTTCATTTATTTTTGAGAGAGAGAGAGAGGAGACAGAGTGTGAGTAGGAGAGGGGCAGAGAGAGAGGGGGACACAGAATTCAAAACAGGCTCCAGGCTCTGAGCTGTCGGCACAGAACCCGATGCAAGACTTGAACCCACAAACTGTGAGATCATGACCTGAGCCGACATCCAACGCTGAACCGACTGAGCCACCCAGGTGCCTGCCTTCCTTTCTTCCTTCCTTTCTTCCTTTCATCTTTCCTTCCTTCCTTCCTTCCATCCTTCTTTCCTTCCTTCCTTCCTTCCTTCCTTCCTTCCTTCCTTCCTTCCTCTTTCTTTCTCTCTTGTGTGGTAAGAACACTTATGAGATCATACAATGGAATGTAATTCAGCCTTTAAAAAGAAGGAAATTCTGTCGTTGGTGACAACATTGATGGAATTGGAAGACATGAGGCTGGGTGAAATAAGTCAGCCACTGAAGGACAAATACTACACGATTCCTTTTCTATGAGGCATGTCAAACGGTTGAAGGTACAGAAGCAGACAACGGAATGGTAGTTACCAGGGGAAGGGGGACGGGACTAGAGGGAGCAGGAACACCTTTGAGACTGGCGGGGCAGAATCTCAGAGGGCTGAGCTGGACGTGGAAAGGAGATAAATGCCTGGGACTACTTTGGTGAGCTTGGTTTTAAAGAAGAATGTGGGACAACGGGACAGTTTGTTCCTTTGTTCTGTGGGACATACATAAAACCAAGCATGTTGAAGATTTGGCAGGAGAAGCCAAGGAAGAGAAAAGAGCAGATGCAGACTGAGCAAAGAGAAAAGAAAATGATGGAGGACTGACCGCTAGACAGAAGAGAAGTTCTCTTCCAGGGTAACAAGAAGAAAGAGGGAAACCATCTTCAGAAATGGAAAGGTGACCAACAGCAAAGAAAGATGTGTCCACACACCCACTGTCCCTCTGTCTCGTGCAGTGACTCAGCATGGGCTTTGTCCTTACAAATTACAGGACAAAGAGAATCCAGATGGCGGAGCACGAGTTTGGAATCAGAAAAAACCTGGGTGCCGAGCCTGACTTTCACACTCAGTAACTGAGCAGTGTGGGACAAGTAATTGAACACTTCTGATCATGGGTTTTTCAGTGTGTATGTGGAATCGTGATCCCAGACCCACACTGCTTGTGAAGATCGCAGGTGATAATATATGTGAAGCCCTAACACACAGCCTCAATTCTCCCCTCTCCTGGGCAGGCCCCGCCCACCCAATGAGCTGCATGGCATTAGGGGAACTGATCCTTTTCCGAGTTCTAGGCTCTCCATCTGTGGAAGTACAGCCTGGACTGATGGGGTCCCAGGCTCCTTTGGGCTCTGATGTCCTAAATATCTAGGAATGGTTCCAGCCCATGACCTGCCAGGCATTTGAAAGGAGGGCAAGTTTGCACAATGGTAGGAAGAAGGCCCAGGGGGAATATTCTGAAAGCTCGCGGGAGTCCTGAACAATGCTGTTCACTC
The DNA here is from genome assembly GCF_022079265.1 of Lynx rufus. Classification (NCBI taxonomy): domain Eukaryota; kingdom Metazoa; phylum Chordata; class Mammalia; order Carnivora; family Felidae; genus Lynx; species Lynx rufus. Next base: position 3,068,337 of record NW_025814867.1, on the reverse strand, counting down.
ACCACGTGTAGAGGCAGGAATCACAGAGCCTGTTGAAGAAAGGTCAAGCGGTAACTTGATGGTGACCTTTCTGAAGGAAGTACTTTTCTAGAAGCTTGACGATCCCTCTCTGGAGCTAAACACCCGACAGGCTGCCCAAACCCATTCCTTCACACATTTGGAAAATATTCACGGAGTGTCTGTTTTGTGCCAAGCACTCTGTTAGTATTAGAGACCTAACAGTGATCAAAATAGTTGAACATCATTGCTTGGAGCAGTTAATGCTCTAGTAAAATATATCATAAAGTAATCAGTGCTATGGAGAAAACATGAAGCAGAGGAGAGGGAGAGGCTGTGGGTGGACGCAGGTGCCATTTGAAAAGGGTTGTCAGACGGTTCATGAGTTCGAGCCCTGCCTTGGGCTCTCTGTAAGCACAGGGCCTGCTTCGGAAACGTTGTTCCCCTCTCTCTTTGCCCTTCCCCCATTCATATTCCCTGTCTCTCTCTCTCTCTCTCTCTCTCTCTCTCTCAAGATAAATAAATAAATAAAGGGTTGTCAGAGAAGGCTTCACTGAGAAGGCAGTGCTTTCGTAAAGGCCTAAGAATGAGGAAGGTAATGGCTTTGAGACAATAGAAATTGCCAAGGTAGAAATGTGCCAGATATGATCAAACCCCAATTCAGGAACATTTGCCATGGATACAATGCACATCGCTGTATGAGACTCCTCTCTAGCGACTTGTGTGGAGCTCAGTTAAGAATCATAATGTAATTGTAAGTGTAATTGTGATACTGTAAGAAGTTATCGCAACTCAAATAGATTCGGGGCCCCCGTGTCCCTCGCTCCAGCTGCCCCCTTGCTGTGTGCAGCCATGAGTCACCTGCAGTCAACCCTGATATCGACACTGAATTACTAAAAGCCCCTGTAGCCTCTGGACGTGGTCTGCTTACCACCCAAACTTGTCTTATAGTTTATTGGTTTCCTTTTCTTTTTTATCGGATAAAACTATTAGTTGAAAAATCTATTTTGTTCTGCTGGAAGCCCTTTCCCTGTTGGCATCATCCAAAACAGACTTTAAGATTAAAGCTTCTTTCTTCAGAGGACAAATTCTATGACTCAGCACTGTTGTCCAGTCACCAGGATTATTTATTCCTAAGTAGCAATGACCCCATAACTTGCCGTTTCTCTCTCATTCTTCCTCATGGCCCTAATTTTATTTTTGCTCCTAGGTGACATATTTCCGGCAATCTCCTAGAGCCAACAAGAAGCTAATTTTGAGGAAAAGGATGCAAAAGTGTCGGTGTAAAATGCTGATGTTCTGCTACCCACATGACGTCCTTGAGAGGCTATAAATGTGGGATGGTGAATTTCCTGTCAAGTTCTCACACACATTCTGAATTGATCAGGCTAAGGTAGCTAATTCCTGCCTCCATCAGGAACTGGCATTTCTTTTCCTATGTCTCGTCACAGTTTTCAAAGCCTTTTCATATGCCTTCATTTACTGTCACACGGTTCCCTCCCTCACCACTGACCTCCCAATCGCTAAGTTCCACGGACAGTCTGGGTTTTCCCTGACCTTGGCCTCCCTGAAGCATTTGAAGACGCATTCTCTGTTGTGCATTCAGCAACGTGATTCTATCCAGTTTCTCCCCATCGCTCGCCAGCCTCGGTAGGTGTCTCTTTCTCAACGTACTCAAGTTTTGGTGCTCCCCAGGGCTCTGATCCAGCCCTCTTTGCTGCATGAGCCCCAAACCCTCTCGCTGGACCCCCTGTTGTGCATGTGCCAAGGTTCCCCCCACAGCCTCCGACTTGCTCATTCAGTCCCTACTGATCTGACTCTGGCTGTCCGCTTGTCAGCAGACCCTATAGCCCCGGTGGGTCCATTTCACAAGCAAACTTATCTTCATTTCCCTTTGCAAACTTCTGCTCAGACATGTTCTTTGTGATCCTTGGCAAGAGATCATCATCTTCTCTTCCATACTCCTGCTTCAACTCATACAGACCTTCATTACTGCATAAACGTGCTATGGTCGGGGTTTTTTCTTGTACTGGGGTCTTTGAAATCATCGGTGGTTTTGTTTACGTACGTCTCCCTAGTGCCCAGCACAGCAGCTCACTAAGTGTGTATGGACGAATGGAAGGAAGGAAGACAGGAAGGAAGGAAGGAAGAAGGGAGAGGAAGGAAGGAAAGAAGGAAGGAGGAAGAGGAAGGAAGGAAAGAGGGAAGGAAGGAAGAAACATTTTATCTTCCAAACTATCTGATTTTACAGATGGAAACAAGTTCAGAGAAATGCAAAACTTGCCCAGATCCCACAGTTAGAAACTGCGATTCCCACTCAGATTGCAAATGACCAGTACTTGCTCTATGCCACAGAAACATCAGTCACTTTTCCCTCTGTTGTCCTGGAAAACAGCATGGGCATTGTTTTTTTTTAAAGATAAACCAAGAAGGATAACTCCCTTGACCTACAGCTGGGACTGGACTTTTCACCTGGTTTCTCCCTGCGCTTCCTCAGCTTGAGAGGCAAAAAGCGTGTTGATCTCACCGGTCAGCAGAAAGTCATTAAAGCATCTCTCAGACAAATCCCACAGGATTGGAGGTGCCGGCCCCACCCAGCCCCAGAATTGGTTCTCGTGTCCAATCCCGGACGAATGAGTCACGAAACAAAAAGCGTGGCGCGTTCCTGCCGCCATGGCCCCCCGGGGCCGTGAGTACTCTTCATTGCCTTCAGAGCCTTCCAAGCCTTGGGGTCCTCTGTCCTACAGAGGCAGCCCCATGGCCAGATCTGACAGGCAAAAGGAAGGTGCTGGCAGTCGCTGGCCACTAGAGCTCCCCCTGACAGTAGGAGAGCCCAAGGGAATGAGGATGAGGACCAGGAGGGGAGAAGGGTCTGCCCTGCTCCTCCCTGCTGGCCCCACCAGCCTGCTTCAGTGTGTAAAACCTGTCTCATGAAGGGTTGGCCACAAGTCCCAGCGAGCTCAGACCCTTGCTGCCCAGACTTCTGATGGGCGACCTTACCTCCCCATTGGCAGGAAATGGCTACAAGGGTTGGGGGAAGGGGGGACAGGGCACAGCAGGGTGCTGCTGGAGGGTAAAGGCATTTTAGAGCTCTCTCTCCCACCTGGCTCCCCCAGCTAGGAAGAAGCTGTCTCTGTTGGAGGTTGTGGCAGCCGGGCAGGTTCTGAGCTAGCTCTATACCTTCTAGAAAGGCTGCCTTTTGGTGGCCAGGAGTGCCGTCATCTGACAGCCTGCAGCTACACAGCCTTCTGATTCCACCTCAGTTTTCAAGCCAAGGCCATGCTTTTCCGGGGTGCAGTGAGTGTCCCGGGCCTCAGGCATTCCAGTCCATTCATGACACCTCTCGTACACAATCCTGGCTCGGGAGCTACGTTTTGAGTTGGCCGAGAAGCTGTGAGCTCTGCACTAGGGTCGCAGTCTCCTTGCCCTTTCCTCTTTCACAGACTTTACACCCCGACCCCAACGAAACCTCTTGCACACCTGACCCTGTCTCAGTTCCTGCTTCCAGAAGAATCCAGGTGACACAGAAGTCCGTACCAGGTGCATGCCACTTACTTGGCCTCACCAGTGATTTTTATTCTCTCGTATCCGACTTGATGAAGTTTTTGCTCTGGCTATTTGATGGCGTGGCTTAACTGTGGAGTATTAGACATCATTTGGGGGTGGAGGGTGGCATCACCGGGGAGAGATGCGATCTTCAAATGCAACTTTAGACTTTGTTCACTAGAAGAGAAGCTACTTCGCTGAGATCATCGTCCAGACTAATGTTCCAAACTCCGCACCCACTCTTTGGTTCTGCTTGTGTGAACACAGGCCCGAGCTCTATCGGCTCTTAAGAGGTTACTGACGCAAACAAATAAGATTAAGTACAAGAGCAAGTGGTTTTATTTTTCTTTCTTTCTCACCGCCAGCTGTCTAGACAGAGACTTTCAATCCACAGTCCATTCTCCTGAGAGAACTCCTTTGGTGGTGGGAGGGGGCGATGAGAAAGTTGAGGGGAGGAAGGAGGATAGAAGGTATCCCATGGCAGATTCACAACCCACCATTGTGGTGGACCTCCCAGCATCCTTTACAGGCTGTGACCCCATCCCAGCTGATGTGAGTCTTGGTGGCTCCCTCCTCAGAATCAATGTCCTGGGCTGGACTTCAGCTGCCCTGCAACCAACACGGGCTGTAAGTCATGAGTCGGCAACACAGAGAGTGAAGACTGGTTCCCTTGTCAGCTCTTTCCTTCAAGTCCGTTCCGGGTCTGCTCTGAACTCTCCCAACAAAATAATACCTGTGGTAATGGCCACGCTGTTTGTGAGACGGATAAGAAAATCTCATTAAGTCGGCCTCGAGTCACTTTAGAGGCAATGTTAATTTGATTAGTCTTTCCATTTAACATATACTTCTTAAGGCTGTACTCTCTATGTAAGGTTAGGCACAGTGGGGATGTCCCACGGTTGCTGACCTCACATTGTGGGAAGACCGTTCCAGTTATCTATTGCTGAGTGACAACCCCCCCAAACACACACACACACACACACAACTTGGCAGCTTAAAACAATGACAATTGTAGATTGCTCATGAATCTACAATCTGGGCAGAAGCTGGCGAGGACAGAGCATCTCTGTTCCACGTGGTATCAGCGGGAGTCACCCAAAGGCTGGGGCTTCTTGTAGGAAGACTCTCGCCCTCACGATCTGGTGGTTGACGCTGGCTGTTGGCCGAGCCCTCCCCCGGGACCGTGATTGGAGCAACTACATGCAGCCTTTCCCGTGGCCACATGGCTCCCTCACAGTATGGTGGCTGCGTGTCCCAAAAGGGCCAGACAAAAGCTGTGTCATCTTTTATGACAGCCTCATAAGTCTAAGAGCATCATTCCCACCACCACAGACACTGGCTCATCCAGACTCAAAGAAAGGAAAGAGATGCCGCTCCTGAGTGGAAGCATTTCATTGTGAAATATCACGTGGGATGAGACACATGGCTCTGCCAGCTTCTGGAAAATACGCTTTGCAACAAGTAGATGAGAGATGCGGCCAAGGCCACCTGACCCTCACGGTCACTGCCAGAGGGCAATGTGAGTGCGAGCCTGAAAGCAAGGGTGGAAATGAGCCCAGGGCAGCAGCCTGTCACTATGCTCAGCCTACTTGGACTAGAGCAGAGGGCTGGAGCGATTGCCATTGTCACAGCTCTCCTGAAGATGACATGCCCACCAGCGTGGCGTGTCTATCACGAGCTGCTTTCCCTCCGCTTCCCCCATCAGAGCAGAAATGTAGTAGCCATGTGACTTTCTTTTTCTTTTCTTTCTTTCCCTCTTTCTTTCTCCTTCCTTCCTTCCTTCCTTCCTTCCTTCCTTCCTTTCTTTCCCTTTCTTTTATGTAGGATAAATATCAAGTAATATGAAACTTAAGGATTTTTGAGCACACAGAAACATGGACCAGCAAATTGAAAGCCCTTGTGATTTCTTATTACAGGGAGGCAGTTAAGGTTAGTCAGTCCTCTGATTTCCAGGATTACTAAAAGGAGAGCATTACCCCTCATGTTTCTTCACTGAGCCTATTTCACTACAAAAATCAGAGTCACAGGGGTTTGTTTGATCGTTCCCATTAGTCCTGATGTCTAGGCAGTAGGCAAAGGAAAAAGAAAATGGATTCAAAAGGGCATTGTCCTCAGTGCCAACGGGGCGTGGGCCACAGGTTTACTGGGTGAACCTAGGCAAGTTGCTTAACTTCTCTGAGCAACATTCAGCAAATATTTATTGAGTGCCCATGTGAGCCAGGCAATGTCCTAGGCACTGAAGACAAAACAAAACACACAGCAACAAAACATAGTCCCTGTCTTTGCAGAAAGCACATTTTAGAGGCAGAGAAAACAAAAAAGAGACCATGTTGAGTGCTGATGAGTGGGGTAAGAAAAAATACTATAGGATAAAAAGTCAAAGCACGACGGGAGTAGAGTGATATTGGTAAGTCTTCCCTTATCAGGACCTGAAAAACGGAGGGTGGGAGCCACACAGATGTCTCAAGAGAGAACACAGCATGAAGAGTCAACAAGTGTGGGGCACCTGGGTGGCTCAGTCGGTTAAGGGTCCAACTTCAGCTGAGGTCAAGATCTCACGCTTCGTGAGTTTGAGTCCTGCACCTGGCTCACTGCTGTCAGTGCAGAGGCTTCAGATCCTCTGTCTCACTCTCTCTCTGTCCCTCCCCACCCTCTCAAAAATAAATAAACATTTTAAAAAAAGAGTCGACAAGTGCAAGAGACCCGAGACCCCCCTGTGCTCATCATGTTGAAGCAACAGCAAGAAGAAATCGCAGTCGGTGAGGCTGGGGTAGATAGATGGCAGGAAGATGGGCAGAGGCAGGAGATGAGACTGGAAGCAGGAGGGCGACCAGGTCACAGAGGGCCTCATGGACCGTCATAAGGACCGTGGGCTTATGGAGGATCACGTGGAGAACCACTGGGTGGCTTGTGCACAGGAGTGACCTATGTAGGCCTCAGAGCGTCTGCTGGATCATTCTGACCACTGTGTGGAGGGGAGTAGGGAGGCATGGGTGGACGAGTTCAGAAACTGCTAGACCAGTTCAACTGAGAGACAGCGTAGCTGGGACCAATGGGCAAATAGGGAAGCGGCGTAGGTAGGAAGGGGTGGCTTGATTGGGTGGCCTTCTGCATATGACAGCCAAGGAACTGGTGATGGATCAGGGGTAGCACCACCATGATGAGGCTGTAAGGAGAATAAAATGAAACGTGTGTGCCGTCTGGCACCCCGCCAATTCTCAGCCCACCTCTGCCCCGCATCCTACCATTTCTTCCAAGTAAAGCAAAATCTCTGGAGAATTCACACGGTCTTTTGCGTTGAGAGGAGGGAAGGGAGGGGAGAGGGGGTCCCCACATCAGTCAGCACATGCCCACCTTCCCTGCCACCGTGTGGCCAAGGTCCTCTATGCCCTGGCCCAGAAGGGACTCGCGAGTGATCTGTAAGGGTCAGCTAGAGATGCTCTCCCCCATGTCGGTCTTTGCACGTGCCAGTCCCCACCCCCGATCCTCCTTTGCCTTGGTTCTTCATGCGCATTTCCACCACAGGCCCCGTGAGGTTCCACTTATTATGAGAGCAGTGGGCTCTTTCTCTCAGCACACGTACCCTCCATCCCCAACCCCCACCCATGCCTCTGGGGAACCAGAGTGACTCGGGGATGCCAAACACAGCCCATCCACTCCTCTGGCCTTTTGTCTCCTCTGAGCAGATCTCCACTTCCCGTCTTCCCACACCTGCCAAGACTAGAAAGAGTGGGCTTTTCTCCCTGTCTCTTCTTGATTTGCAGAAGAAGATTGCAAAATTCTTGATTGCAAAATTCTTTGACCAGCCCTACCAGACCTACCTCTTGCCGTATCAAAGGAGAACTGAAACAATTTTGAATGCTCACCACCTCCGCAAAGACTGTCCTTCAGGCCCACATCTGGTAGCTAAGGCTGCAAGGATGCTGCGTAACAAACAACCACAAAACCTCCGTGGTACGCTCTCAATAAGCATCCGTGAGGCTCGTGGGTCTGGAGGTTGACTAGGGGTCAGCTGGCCGAGGCTGAGTTCCACCAGGATAGCTCAGCTGGTGTGATTCTGCTCGACTTATCCCTCTCCCCCGTCAGGGGACAAGCAGGCTAACGTGATTCGCAAGGAAATGGAAGAGCGCAGAAAGGAAGCCCAGAGGTGCAAGCATGTTTCATGCTTCTGCTGGCTTCGGGTCTGTTAATATCCCATGGGCAAAAGCAAATCACGTGGGGGTGGAAAAATATTAACCCCCCGCCCCCAACAAATGAGAGAGCTCTGCAAAGTTATGTGGGTAAGGTTGTTACTGGTAAGGGAGTGAAGAACATAAAGAGAAATCTTGAATATGGACTATTTTAGAAAGACCACTTTAAGGCCCCATTCTCATGTGGCACCCTGAGGCTGATGATTGTCTTGGGCCAATTGGAATGGTTATCCCTCTTATGGAGTTATCTATTCATTTGTCTCCTTCCATGAAAGCTGGGGCCTCCTTACGGTCAGGGGCTGTATTCTGTTCATCTCTGTAAGCTCAGAGTGCCTACATGTAGTATTTGTAGTGGATATTATAGTTCCCTCCCCACCAAAGAGCCCATCCTCCCCTGTTGCAGGGTGGTCATATGCTTTGGGTGACAATGAGCACACTCTGATTTTTAGTGGCACATCCTCTAAAAGTTCATAGGGGAATATACCAAGGCTTAGGCGAATCAATGGATGGCTTTTCCACGGACGCAGATTTTGGGGTGGTTCTACCTGAACAGAGCTCACAATTTCTGTTTCCTGGGAGAAACGAATGCCAACCTCCTGCATTTAAATGAGAAAGCACATAGCCCGGTCCACCAGCAGCCAAACTGCTAGCATGAAGGCAGCTAGCTTAGCACAAAGCAGATTTGAGAGAAACGCAGAGGAAAGATGAGAGACAGCTGAATTGTGCCCTGCCTCTGTGGTTTTCAATGAAATGGCCCAGTGCCCCCAAACCCCCACATTTTGGCCTACTCTATGCCTTTCACTCTACACCACTTCTTCCCAAAGTACAGCACTCACATGTTTATTTCTTGAGGCGAACATATTTATTTCTTCATCATCTATCGTCTCACACTAGAATGCAAGCTCCATGTGAGGAGGGGCTATTACATGAACTGCTTTACCCTCCACATCTGGAACAGTGCCTGAAACACAAAATGCACCCAATAACAAATGGTCAAAGAGGTGAACAGGTGAGTGAGTGAATGCATGAATACATAAATGCCATGTTTAAGTCAGTTTGAGTTTTCCATTTATTACCACGTACTGCCATTTGTTACCAAGAATCCTGATATGCTTGCCGAACGCATGTGTGGACGGAAGGGTCAGAGCAGGAGACACAGTAGCTTGTCTTGAAACATGTAAAGGTTATGCTGCGAAGAAAGCATCTGGCTCACTCTGGGCAGCTCCAGAAGTGGAAGTTACATCAAGGCGCAACATAAGGAAAGGCTTTCCGACAAGTTGTTCAAACAGAATATGCACTGACATGGTAGGCAGTGAGCTTCCTGTCACTGGTTGTATAACAAGTTAAGCCAAGCTAGTAACTATAGCGTGTGTTCTTGCAACAATAACAAGCTAGATGCTGGATCTTTTCCAATATTAAGAATTTATAGTTTTACCTCCTCTCCTAGGTCTCCAGACTACATGTGCATCTGAAAATCTGAACACGTGGGGATCCCTCTTCTTTAGATATCTGTCACTTCCAGAATCTTCTCCTGTCTAGTCCTACTTTGGCACTTTATGGTTCTGTGACTTCGGGAAGCTCAGCTTACCTCAGGGAGCCTCGGTTTACTTATCTGCAGAAGAAGGAGACTGGAGTTAAGAAATTAAATATCTCAAGATCATATTTGTGAGCCCTTCTCTGTGGCTTGATGATGGGCCGTGGGCTTTGGCTTCCCTTGGTTTAATGTGATTTTCATAATGATGGAAACCTTTACACTAAAAGGGACACACTACTATCACTCTCTTTTTATGGATAATGAAGCAAAGACTCAAAAAGGCTAAGCACGTCTTCCACATCACAGGACAAGGAAATTCTGGAGCTTGGAATTTGAAGTATTAACCTGGACTCCAGCTTGTCAAAGTAAGAGCTTATACATTATTCAAAGCAGAGAAAACCACATTCTATAATACGTCAATGGGTCCTTTCAGCTCTGATGGCCTGAGATTCCCCACCTTCCTCTATTGGGCTACAAACTTAGGATTTAAGACTTCACAAGGCAACAAGGAAAGCAACTTCATCCTGTCCTGCTGGTCCCTCTGGCCTAATGTCTCCATACACCTAGACAGGAAAAACAATCCCCAGAATTCTGTGTCTCTCAAATCTCCCATACCATACGCCCCCCCTTGAAGACTCCTTGACTATAAAGAAGCACAATAAACAGTACCTGCTCTGATTCAGACTTTTCCACTCAGGCAGGCAGGACCACATTATGTATGGGGGACATAACTGTATGTGGGTGGAAAGGATAATATTATCATTCCCATTTTACAGACAGAAAAGCCGAAGTACAATGAGCTTGTATAACTTGTGCTAGATCACCCATAGCTAGTGACAAAGTCAGGACATGTGAGCTCAGTGTAACTCAGTCCAAGAAGCCCATTCTCTGTACACCTGTCTCTGTATGCATATCTCTTTGTTTTTCTCCATTTAAATATTGTCTTGCAAGAAAGTAATGGTTCAGTTCCACCCTGTGCATATTTTTACAGGAATGTAGTTGATCTTCTTGATTTGGAAGCTGAGAAAACTATGAGAGCAATCATTTGTCTACCTTCTCACCAAATATCCTTCCATGCCTACCCCTGAAAAATGGCCAGAGAAATTATTGTGCAGAAATTACATCAAGTTTCCCTATCCTGATCTTTTCCTTTTTCTAAATATAATGTATTGTCAGGTTAGCTAACACTGTATACAGTGTGCTCTTGGTTTCAGGAGTAGATTCCCGTGATTCATCGCTTACATACAACACCCAGTGCTCATCCCAACAAGTGCCCTCCTCAATGCCCATCACCCATCTTTCCCTCCCCCCAACCCCCTCTGTCAACCCTGTTTGTTCGTATAAACCACATCTTCTTTATCCATTCATCAGTGGATGGACATTTGGTCTCTTTCCATAATTTGGCTATTGTTGAAAGTGCTGCTATAAACATTGGGGTGCATGTGCCCTTATACATCAGCACTCCTGTATCCTTTGGATAAATTCCTAGTAGTGTTATTGCTGGGTCGTTGGGTAGATCTATGTTTAATTTTTTGAGGAACCTCCACACTATTTTCCAGAGTTGGCTGCACCAGTTTGCATCCCCACCAACAGTGCAAGAGGGTTCCTGTTTCTCCACATCCTCACCAACATCTATTGCTTCCTGAGTTGTTCATTTTAGCCACTCTGACTGGTGTGAGGTAGGATCTCAGTGTGGCTTTGATTTGTACTTCCCTGATGATAATGATGTTAAGCGTCTTTTCACATGTCTGTTTGCCGTCTGGATGTCTTCTTTGGAAAAGTGTCTATTCATATCTTCTGCCCATTTCTTCACTGAATTATTTGTTTCTTGGGTGTTGAGTTTGGTTAAGTTCTTTATAGATTTTTGATACTAACCCTTTATCGAATATGTCATTTGCAAATATCTTCTCCCATTTCGTCGGTTGCCTTTTGGTTTTGCTGATTGTTTCCTTTGCTGTGCAGAAGCTTTTTATCTTGATGAGGTCTCAGTAGTTCATTTTTGCTTTTATTTCCCTTGCATCCTGAAACATGTCAAGTAAGAAATTGCTGTGGTCAAGGTCAAAGAGGTTGCTGCCTATTTTCTCCTGTAGGGTTTTGATGGTTTCCTGTCTCACATTTAGGTCTTTCACCCATTTTGAGTTTCTTTTTGTGTCTGGTGTAAGAAAGTGGTCCACTTTCATTCTTCTGCATGTTGCTGTCCAGTTCTCCCAGCACCATTTGCTAAAGAGACTGTCTTTTTTCCATTGGATACTCTTTCTTGTCAAGGATACTCTTGTCAAGGATACTCTTTCTTGTCCTTTGTCAAGGATTAGTTGGCCATAATTTGTGGGTCCAATTCTGGGTTCTCTATTCTATTCCATTGGTCTATGTGTCTGTTTTTGTGCCAGTACCATGCTGTCTTGATGATTATAGCTTTGTAGTAGATGCTGAAGTCCTGGATTGTGATGTCTCCAGCTTTGGTTCTCTTCTTCAAACCAAACCACTTTAGGTATTTGGGGTCTTTTGTGGTTCCATACAAATTTTAGGATCGCTTGTTCCAGCTCTGAGAAGAATGCAAGTGCAATTTTGATTGGGATGGCATTGAATGTTTAGATTGCTTTGCGTAGTATTGACATGTGGCCTTTGATGACAGTAGTGCTGCCCAACAAGATGCAGGAGCTTAAAACAGTTATCATCTACTGTCATGGCTCTAGGGGTCAGTTAGGGTGGCTTGGCTTCAAACTAGAGCAGGTTGGCATTGCCTGGCTTAGACCAACTTCAGCCAGCTGGCTCTGCTTCAAGCTGCAAGGCCCTACTCCACATGTCCTCCCCCCCGCCGCCCCCATAGGACTAGCTAGATGGAACCCGTCCTTGTCACGGCACCAGTGCAGGCACAAGGCAGCAAGCCCAAATACCCACATGCTGTTTAAGCCTCTACTCACATCAGGTCTGCTGGCCTTCCATCGACCAAAGTGAATCCTCTGGATAAACCCAAAATCGAGGGATGGCAAAGTATACCCCACTTTGAAGGGGGCGGGGGGCAGGGGGCGGGTATTGGTTTGCTAGGGCGGCCATGACGTAATGCCACAGACTGAGTGGCTTAAACAACTGAAAATTGTTTCCTCACAGTTCTGGCGGCTGAAAGTCCAAGATCAAAATGTGGGCTGGTCTGGTTTCTCCTGAGGCCTCTCTCCTTGGCTTACAGATGGCCACCTTCTCACTGAGTCCTCACCTGACCTTTCTTCCACACATGCACACCCCTTGTGTCTCCTCCTCTTCTTACAGGGACACGAGTCCTATCATATTAGGGCCCCATTTTTATGGCCTCATCTGACTTAATTCCCTCCTTAAAGGTCCTATCTTCAAATAGATCACGTTGGGGGTTAGGGCTTCAACATATGGATTTGGGGGTGGACACAATGAAATCCCTAACACAGGATTCGTGAATTTTTATGATCAATAATTCCTGGTCTCATTTTAAGATCTTCTATAACTGGGAGCCTGACTGACCATGATTTCAAATTCCGACTCGACCACTCAATAACTGTGCAACTTTGGGAAGGTTACCTTCATTTGCTCACTTGCAAACAATGAAACAATTACAGTAATTAACCTGCATGTTTGTCAAAAATTGAATGAAACAATTCCTACAGAGCAAGCACAAAGTAAGTGCTCAATAAATATTGCTAGTGCTGTGGCTCTTCACAATTAAGAAGCTTTCACTTTACTCAGGGAGGCTGTATGGGCTGGGGGATCAGCCATATGCCTTCCCTTTCAGGACCCGATTCTATCCTACAGCAAACTTTATTCTCCCAAATCCATCTTGCTTCAATCTGTTTCTGCAATATGGTGACTCTCTAAAAAAATCCACTTAACATTTCTCTGCCAATAAATTAGAGGCCAGAAAGAAAGAAGGCGGCATGCACTTACCTTTCTAGACATTTTGCAGATGGCTGGTTGCCTTGAAGCCAAGTCATGGCTTCTGGAGGCTCAATAAGCGCTTGATTTTCATCTGCCGCAGAAGAATCCTGTGAGCTCAGCGGGGGACAGCGCAAGGATGAAGTAAGGCCCTTTGAGAGTATGTCTTGGGAGATCTCTTTGGAGTTGACGATATAGAATCCAAAAGACCTCCTGGAACTTTGCAGTCATTCCTCAATACCAGGTTGGTGATTTCACGGGCTAAGTGCCATGGCGACCCCACTGACATCTTCTGATGTCTTCTCTATGCCTTCTCAAAGAAGTCAATCATTGAACCTCCCCAGCGTCAATCTTTTCAAAATTTTTTCCTAATTTGTGTTTCATGTGGTTTTCAAATTCTCAGATCCCACCCAAAATATCTGCAGCAAGTGGTGGGGCCGGGGAGCACAGTGAAAAACACCCACATGCATTTTTTTTCTATTCTGCATGAAGCAACTTCTTCAGTGATCACAATATCCCTGAGCAGGAGTTAATGTTTTCTGCTTTTTAACATAAAACAAGATGGCAAAATTAAATTGTGAGTAAGTCACCAAGATACAACAGGTGTGCCTGCCAAAGTTAGATACCAGACAAAATGCTATATTTTTTTTAAATAAATTCTTGAGAATCATTTCCGCACTGCTTGGCTCCAACAGAAAATCACAGATGTGAAAAGGGGTTAAGATACGGGAAGAAAAGAGGATTTCAGGAGAAACATGTCTTCAGAGCAACAATATTCAAAATGTGGTCTCCAGACTAGCAGCATCAGCAACTTGGGAATTTAGAAATATAGATTATCAGGCTCTGCCCCAGGCCCACTGAATCAGAACCTCTGGGAGTGGGCGGGGTCCAGTAATCTCTGGTTTCACAAGCCTTCAGGTGATTCTGCTGCAGGTCAAAGTTTGAGAACCACTGCTTCAGATAAAGCTACGTTCTAAACACCCCAGAAAACTTCCCTAGACTGCCAAGAACATTCTTTGAGACTCTCTAGGGCATCAGCGTCAATTTAACCAGGGCATGCCTCACTGCCAGCCAACTTCCAAGGCACTTGGGGGCCACCGTTCCCCAAGGCAGGAAATTTAGGGAAGACAGAAATAAGACCAGGCTGTTTGCAAACAAACAACCAACCAACAAACAAAAAACCTTCTGATTCTGAATTTACTAAAGACACTTAGACTGGGGAAAATTCAAGATCCTAAACCAACTTCCCTCATGTCTATGCTCTGATAGAGCTGGCCACACCAACACTTTATAATCCCTGTAAAACCAGGGACTTCCTGGGGAAGTCCCTGAAATGGCCTGAGAAAATAAAATCACACATTGGTTTCCCTCCATCACTCAAGCCTGCAGTCTCAAGTTCACTGATGAGGAATGGCTTTGCTTGGATCACTCAGTCTAATATGTATCTCCCGGGGTTTGTGAAACTCAGTGGACTGAAATATGACCCTCGTCCCCCAAATTATGGAGGGCAGGAAACATGATCTGGCAAGCTGATTTAGTGCCCTTTAAAGTTTAGTGCAATGGTATAGGTGTGTACTCCTAGATGTGCTCAGAGAAAGGATGTGTGAATGTTTTCCATGGGCCCAAGGTATATGACCTGCATAAAAAAAGCCAGAATAACTCCTCTTAGGACCTGTATGAGTTGCCTAATGCTGTGTAAGAAATTATAACAAACTTAGTGGCTTAAAACATCACTCGTGTGTTAGCTCACTGTTCTGTAGGTCAGAAGTCCAGGAATGGTATGACTGGGTTCTCTACTCAGGGCTACATTCATTTCCTGAGGCTCTGGGGAAGAGTTTGCTTTCAAGCTCATTCAGGTTGTCGGCCAAATCCAGTTTCTAAGTCCTACTCCAGTACTCCGGCCCCCATTTCTTGCTGGTTGTCAGCTAGGGCCACTGTCAGCAATGAGAGGGTCCCCACATTCCTTACCACATGGCCTCATCCACCTCAAAAGCCAGCAATGAAGAACCCCTCTAACATGTTGTCTTTGGCTTCCTCAGTCTCTGACCTCTTGACCCAGATTTAGAGGACATGTGGGATTAGGTCAGGCCAACCTGAATAACCTTCCTTTTGATGAACTCAAAGTCAACCGATTTCTTGAGTAATCAGCACCTAAGTACAAAGTCAACTGATCAGGTAACATTAACTGCATGTACAGATTCGTCTTGCCATGTCATGTAACAATCATAGAAGTCCCACACATCATATTCTCAGACTCCACCCACATTAAAGGGGAAGGAATTACACGGGGGTGAAGGTCACTGAGGGTCATTTTAGGGTTCTGCCCGCCAGAGATCCTGTCCAAAAACCAGAGGGGTAAGGGGACCCCAGCAGGTGGGAGATGAAAATGAGTGTCAGATAGCTATAGATCATCTTTTGGGGGTCAAGAATTTTGAAAAGAGGAATCCAAGCAAACAATTTCCAAAGAGCTCATGAAAGTGTCATCAGAGAGTGAGAGTAGGCTTTAAACTCTGGCAAGGTGCAGAGAGCAAGAAGCCAGAAAGGATGGCACCTCTTGTCACCTATAGGGGAACTTTCTCATAACCTCTTTTCCCTCCACTCTCTTTCAACTGGAACCTGGCAAGGGCAAAACATGTGTATTAGCTAGGGAAAGGGAAGATGTGAATACAGGAAAGAAGAATCAGGCCATCACACCCTCTTTCCCAAAAGGCAGGTGGCTACCAAAAATAGGTCTTAGCAAGTTGAGAGAAGTCTCACATTTGCATGAGAATTGAAGTATTGATCAAAACCTAGGACTGGATATTTTTTCCACAAATTACAATTGTAGTTTTTCATTTGTTTTTTCTTCTTTAAAGTACTTAAAGTAGCTGCAACTTTCCTCAGAGTGATCACAAAAGTCATGGGGACTCCTGAGCTTTCATCAAGTGGTAGGGAAAAGACTTTCCCCAATGAATAAAGTTTTAAAGGACAAATGGGAGCCAAGAAGAAAACAAAGATGAGGACAAAGACAAAGAAGTAGGAGGGGGACAACTTTTGTCACACTGAAAGCATCATGATTGTTCAAAGTACTGGTTATGCACATGTAAGACAACTGGGACGACAGAAGGAAAGTGACTTACCCAACATACACAAATAGTAAGCTAGGCAGTGACTGAGCTGGGGTGGGAAATCAAGTCTTCCAGACTCTGAAACCTTTTATTTTGCTTCACAACCATGCCAAGTAGAAATTTTGACTATAGGAAAATCACAAATCTGGTGGACAGGAAGCCAGAGTACTCCTGCTGTGGATAGGTTCTTACTCCCTCATTTTCCTTCACATGGGCTCTGTTGCAGGAGCCAATGTGACTCTTTCCAATAATGGGTCAGCATCTTAAAGAAGCCTAAACTGTTCTTCCTAGATACAACTCCAGGGACTTAGACTTTCCTTTTCCAAAGGAAAGAGGTAAGGACTGTGTTGTAGGAGGGACCTGGTACCTCCTGGTTGACCAATCACTATGGAGCTTCAGTTAACTTGAAATAACTTATTTTTGGTCTAGGTGGGATGAAAAATATACAGAAGCCTCCATTTCCCACCTTCTGTCCAGAATAGCAGTAGAAGATTCCTAAGGTGATCAGACCCTGCTGTAGTGAGAGAGGAGGGAGAAGGAAGGAGAAAGACAAAATGCTTTCTCTATGGCCCGAGTCTTCCATTTCAGTCCTGAGGGCAGCCTTCTAAGAGGAAAGACATGGAGGTCAGAGAAGAGAAGTAACATGTGCTCACCCCTTCCAGATGGAAATGAGGAGCTGAGGCTATGCTCTGGGATACCATACAGTGAAATGGAGCTCAGCGAGGTCACAGACTGTGGCAGAAAAGAACATGGCAGCTAGACAACCTGTGATGTGTGCCAACTCTGGCCTTTTGCACATGCTTAACAAGCCTATCTGAATCTCTGTATTTCATCTAACAAATGGACTCACAGCTCTCTAAGATTGCTCTGTGATGAAATTGTGTTCATAAAACACTTGACACATAGTTGAGATGACTGTTGCTTGTCTCTCCCATCCATAGTATATCCTTTGACCATTGCCCTATGAAATTAAAATTTTTAGAGAAATTCTCAAGGTTTATAAAAAAATATATAGTCAAAGTCAACGATATGTGTAATCCATGAGAACACACAGCCACACATCCATGAACTCACTGTTTCTAGCCATAAACTAGTGACAAACACTGTGCTGTATGCCTATCATTAGGTTGTCGTCAGACCATATTCCTCAGCAGGGAGACAGGGCCACTGGCCTCCTTTTTCCTGCTCACAACCAGAGTGACGGAGCTAAGGAAGGAACATGAAGCAGGAATGATTACATTTTAACTTTGGACACAAAAGCCGAGTGTTCTGCCAATATCTTTCCACAGCAGAAAACCTTCTAAGAAGGGAGTCGAAAACTGAAGCAGAAAGCACCAGATAAAATTGTCAACCAATGCCTGAGTGGCTGACTTCAGGGCCTACCCAGGTGGTCAAGCACCAGGTGCATAAGGACCCTTTCACCCCACCGTCAGCCAAGACAAAATGGTGCCAAGTCCCTTGAAGGCTGTGGCTGTAGAAGAGCTACCCTTACATGAGATGCCCTCGCTTGCCCTTCTCAGCCACTCTACTTTCACTAGATGTCAAGAATGCCAAGATGTATAGACAAATGGTCCTTAGCTGCAAGACCTCACAAGTAACAGGAAAAACAGATGCTATATTAATCAAAGTCATTAGTGCCAGCTTCCCCAACAGACCCAGCATTTCAGTGGTTTAATACATGTTTATTTCGTGTGCCCATCACATCCAAACGTGGGTTAGGTGGACTTCCTTGACACTGCAGTTACAAAGTCTGTAGTGACAATGAACTTCAAGGTCAGAGAGACGGCAGGAGGGTCACATGGGATGATTTCAAGTGCAGGCCTGGAAGTGGCACACTCTGGGCAGGACCCAGACACGTGGCCCCAGTCTAACTGCAATGGTGGCTGGGAAATCCAGAGGAGCACACAGACATTTGCTGAGTATTAATAATCTCCACCATAGACAGACAGACAATTAAGGCAACGCAATGAATTATATTTATGGCACTTGATTTACGGCATAGTTTTGGTTTATGGCATAGTTTTCGCAGCAGCGTGGTGAAGGGAGTTATAAATTCTGTTTGAGCAGGTCTAGGAAAGTTTCATGGAAAAGGAGACAACTGATATGGGTCCTAGAAAGGGAGTAAGAGCAAGATAATGAAGGAGTGAAGAGGGGCGTTTTCAGGCAGAGGCATGGATGCATGAAATCACACAGAAAATTTACAGACTTTACCAAATTTGGCATGTCCAGGGCATAGTGTGCATGGGGGGTGCAGGAAGGAGAGATCAGGGTGAGTGGGACCCAACCCTGAGGTTGGGAGGAAAATTTCAGGGCTATGGTAATGGGGTGCTAGAAACCAGAGTCCTTGCCAGGGTGTGGTCAGATATGTGAGGCAGGTGCTTGCGACCCTCAGCCAATAAGCCAGGCCTCCTAAGTTTCCTGCATTCGGGACAGAAGGCATCACCGTGCCAATGACCACCGCTGCATGTGGCAATGCAAGGCTCTCTTCTCCTGCTGCAGCACCACACGGAAGAAGAGGGGGGTGTTGTTGAGCATCGAACATACCAGGCCTCAAATGCTTATTCCACCACTACTGGGCAAGTAGCTCTGGAAGCCACAGTTTTTCTAGAACGAGATTAACAATGAGTACCATAGAAAACAGCATGCTGATGAAGGGGAATGAGACTTGTAGAGCTACAAGATGGCTTCTGACATCGGGCCTTCCCAACAATCCTAGCAACTTCCACCCTCTGTCAGGCCTACTTCTTTCTCCCTCTTTCGAGAACATGCTTTGGTCATATAATTGACAGATTTGGACTGCTTTCAGGGTGCTTTTACTTTGCACTGGGGTGTCCTTGGGCTCTGTGTCAGTTGGAGTAAAGCTATTGAGTGCCTTAACGCCCTGCTCCAACACACCCACTGGACAAAGTTCTTGCCTGTTTCTGGAATCAGGGCACTTCTCAGTCTCTCCTTGAAGCCAGACTGACCTTGGAGTCTAGAAGTCCTCTCAGGACTGAGTCTAGATCTCATTAGGTATTGACAATTGCCCTCTGAGGTAGACAGTATCATCCCCATTTTACAGATGATGAAAACCACAAAGGGATTTGAAAGGTGAGGCCAAATGTATTCTATTTCTTTTACTACAATTTGAACCTTCTCCCTGGTATACAAAACAGGCCACCATTAGTTGTTACCTTAAAAGGTAGGAGGAAAAGAAGTAAGTATTTTGCCCGGAAATAAGATGGCTCTTTAAAAAAAAAAAAAAATCATGCAACTAGTTTCCCCCATAAATACTCCATAAAGTAGGTAATCTCAAAACAGTAGGCAATAAACAACAAATTCCAGAGATAAAACACAGAAGGTATAGCAGGCGTCATTGCTTTTGACTTGTACTTAATAGAAGTAAACTGGGCCCAGGGTTACCAAGTGAAACAGCAGGGCCCTGACGCATGTTGAAAGATGACACTCCTCCTTTTTGGTTAGCATGTTTTTTTTTTACTGAGAAACTACATAACTGACACATGATTTTTAGGTTATTTATTTATTTATTTATTTATTTTTGAGAGAGAGAGTGTGGGAGGGGCAGAGAGAGGGGGGGGGAGACAGAGAGAGAATTCCAAGCAGTCTCCACACCGTTGGTGCAAAGCCTGACGCGGGGCTTGAACCCACAAACCTTGAACCATGACCTGAGCCAAAATCAAGAGTTGACACTCAACTGACTGAGCTACCCAGACGCCTCATAACTTATACATGTTTAAATACATAAGATGCACAAACACATGTATGCCCACCATTTACATGCATATGAACATGTACCTTTACACACACATATACCCCAATTAACACAAACCAGACTACTTTTTGTTGTTGCTGTTCTGCTTTATTCTGGTGTAGTTGCCACCAGTAAGAAATTGAGGAGGGTGCTTTGGATAATCTGGCCCTCTCTCCCTCCATTGAAGAGAGCAAACAGGATTGGAAAAGAGAAGAGAGGCCCTGGATGTACAGCATTTCATGGCCAACATCCCTGAACCAGGAGCTTCAGGACCCACCCTATTTCTTCTATTGGCTTCCATGGCAGGAAGTGCCCCCCAGCCTTCCCCCCACATCCCCTCAGTCCTCTTTGGTCATCTGCAGGCAGCTCCCATGTCGGGCGCCCCCTGGTCAGAGGAGTGTGTTCAGCCCAGGCTCAGCACGGGTCAGAAGTGCCAGGGGTTAACGCCTTAAGAGCTAGCTCAACGCCGAATGTGTTGGAGTTGGAGGACAAACACCCCAGCTTCCTCACCCTCACGGGACAGGATCTGGGTGTGCTTTGCACAGCCTCTCATCAGGGTTGGGCCCTAGTCACCCACGGCAGGGGCCTCCTAATCAACGTCCCCCCTCCCGACTTTCCCACCCAGCCCATCTCACTTCCCCACTTCCTTACTTTGCTGCCCGAGGCCATTGCCCGAGAAAACTCCTTACCCAAATCCCTATTTCTGGGTCTTCTCGTAGGGGACCCACACTAAAAAAGTCCCCCGATTCTAATGCCTCCAAACCAAGCGTCCAATCCCTGACATCTCTCTGCCTGCCTTGCCAGATGCCCAGGGCCCTCTTTCCCAGCCAGTTCCAGAGGAGACCGTGGCTCCCTCCTCTGGGTTGCAACTGTTTACCCTTTGTGTCCTCAGGTGGCCTACAGCGGGCATTCTGTCACGCCTCCAGAGCAACCCCAGAAAAAAGCAGGTGTTCAGTGACAACTGGCGAATCATCTCATGCCCCTCTGCCTGGCACACACACATCTCCAACACGTCTGCAGCCCCGGAGTGGGTCTTCGAGCCGCTTAGAGGCTATGGAGCTGCCTGGCCTGGGATCTGATAGCCCGTGGGGACGTCCATGAATCGGCTCTGGTAAGACGCTTTTCTGGAACTTCAGACAAGCAGATGGACCCACCGACGGGCCTCTGGCCACTGGTTGCCCTCTGTCAGTATAGCATGCATCTAAGAGGAACCCGCTTTGTTCCAGAGCAAAGAGACTGGCCACACATGGCTCCCCCACCCAGGTGTTCCCAGTTCCTCTTCATGTAGCCTCCCTACACGAGACCCTGCCCCCACAGTGCCCCAAGCACTTCCACAGAACCCAACCCTCCGCATTTGCAGGGCGACGCCTTCTTGCAGCTGGACTCAGACGGAACCGCCCTACTTTTGCTGCCAACGTGGCCAGTGATGAGGAAAGTCTCACAGGTATCTCACAGAAAGCCCGCTGCTCTTCACCTTCACTGTGGACTGCCTCCCTGCTTTGCGCAAATCACCCGTCAAGCCCATTCCCTACAACCCACTACCCTCCCCAAGCCTCCCACACCAAGTTGACACCACACGGCAATGACTTTCCTACCGGACTCAAGAACAGGAAAGCTGGTTCATTCCTGTCCCCACTGCTGGCCACGGTGCCGATGACACATAAGGCGTAGCTTTCCGCACCGGGGGCATGGATCTTAACCTGCAGATGCCCCCCCTGGAAAGGGGATGCAGTGACATAAATTTGCCCAAGAACACCGAGTCTCCGAAGTGTAAAAGAAGGGGGCTCCCGAAGGAGGAGAGGCACGTGAGAATACCCAAGGCATGCTTTGCTTGATTCACATAGCTTAGCCTGGGGGAAGAGAGGGGTGCAGAGCAGAATCCACTTGGATAGTGCTAAAGGACAGAATATGACACCGCTGAGCAGAGCATTTCTCCTATAGTTAAGAACTACAAGAAACTAACATTTCTCCTATAGATTAAGAACCCTGAAGTCAGGCAGCATATTTGACTCGCAGCCTAGCTTTTCTGAGGTTGTCCATGAAGGACTCTGAAAATGCCAACACACGGTAGCAAAGGAGCTTTAGAAATGAGCTTCCTGGCGGCATTTCTGATTGACAGCCAGTCACCGTGTGGTTTATTTGAAGCCTGTTTGAAGCCAGTGGAGAAAAATGAACAGAAGGTCAGAGCCACACTGGGTACCTTCCAGATGAAACTTCCACAGTGTGGAGGGAGGTGGTTTCCATTCACTGACTCAGCTTAGAAAACTCTTCAGGGGCACCTGGATGGCCCAGTTGGTTAAGTGCCTGACTTTTGCCTTTGGCTCAGGTCACGAGCCCACGGTTAGTGGGTTCGAGCCCCGAGTCGGGCTCCACGCTGCCGCTGCAGAGCCTGCCTGGGATTCTCTCCCTCCCTCTTTCTCCGCCCCTCCCCGACTCGCGTGTGCACGCACTCTCTCTCTCTCTCTCTCAAATCAATAAATAAACTTCAAAAAAATCGTTTAGGAAATCTCCTGGCAATTATTAGCAGGGGTCTGATCTAAAGATAACCCCGGGAAGGGATGTTTTGATGCGCTTCGGAGTTAACACCGTAAAGAAGGTCATCGTCACAGCCAGGGAGGGATGGTGGCATTCCAGAACACCTGTTGGAAACTCAGCCTGGCCAGCGGCACACAAAGCTGGCTTGCGGACATGCGGGCGTCTTACCACAGATCCCGCAGTGCTAGGCAGCCGTGTGACAGCCCTGGCCTGGCTGTCATGGAAACAGTGTTCTGTGAAGGCTCATCCACAGCCTCCTGACCTACTGCGCCAAGCAAGGCCTTTCACCCTTCTCCAGCCCTTTCCATGCGTCTACATCTATATTCCAAAGTGGGAGATGTTCCTCTTCCTTAAAGGAGGTAGGAAAAGGGGGGTGCTTAGAAGGTGCCCACTACGTGCGAGGTTCACACCACGTGAATAACTTCATGCAACCTTCTCAGCGGCCCGAAGTGGAAAAGCAGTGGAAGGTACAGTCTATCCATCAAAGGCCGCTCAGGAGCAGAGAAAGGACTCCAGGTTCTTGGGCAGAGAGGGGGTTAGTACAGAGATTATTAAATGCAGGACAGGGGTGTGAAGGTCTGTGAGAGCCACTTCCAGCTTTGAAGAAATCAGAAAATACTTGGATCACAGGAAACCCCTGCCAGTGATCTCACCCGCATACCACGCTGGAGTAGGGGGTCCCAGACGTTTACCGCGAAGCCACTGCAAACATCACGCCCATTACATGTTTGCATGGCTACCGCCAAGTCAGAGGGCAGAAAGGCTTCTCTGCCCTCTGGGTCTGCATGATCCAAACCAGAGGGGCCTGGAGAACACAGTTTTCAGCCCCCGAGACCCCACGAGACAAGAAAAAACCTAGAATCAACAGGCAACGTCCTGCGTAGAGAGGTACTACTGTGCTCGTCTTCTGATTAAAGCCACTACGATTCCAAGAAGCAGAGTAACTTTGCCTAAGTTCCCGCTGCCGAGCTGCAGTACGAACAGCGTATGAATAAGCCGGAGTCTCTCTGCCTCCAGAACCCAGAAGGACAAACGGAATTCTGATGGACGTGGGGACATCAACTTGTCCACCTGAATCCTTTTTTATTTTTTTTTTATTATTTAAAAAAAATTTTTTTTAATGTTTTATTTATTTTTGAGACAGAGAGAGAGCATGAACGGGGGAGGGTCAGAGAGAGAGGGAGACACAGAACCTGAAGCAGGCTCCAGGCTCTGGGCTGTCAGCATAGAGCCCGACGCGGGGCCCAAACTCACGTGAGATCGCGCGAGATCACACGGGATCACACAGATCACACGAGATCACGCAAGATCATGACCTGAGCCGAAGTCGGCCGCTTAACCGACTGAGCCACCCAGGCGCCCCTTGTCCACCTGAATCCTGAGAGGACATTTCTGTGCATGGATTGCTGTGTGCCCACCAACCAATGCCGGCCTGAGAGAGAGAAAGGACGCCCAGCGGTGAGGTTCTAGGTAAGAGTCTATTTGATGTTCACCCAGAGTAATTAGGAGGGATCTAAGGCAGTGATATTAAAAGTTGCAAAAATCTCAAGTCTTAGCAGGGAATGCGAGTTAAAACCACAGCGAGACCCTCTTTCGCATCCGCCGGTGCAGCAACGTGAAGGGCTGGCCGGGAGGGAGAGCCTCACCACCTCTCAGACCCTGCCCGTAGACGTGCAAATTGGTGCAACCACTTTGAAAAATGTTTTAGCATGACCTCTTAAAGTTAAGGGTGCTCACGATTTTTGAGCAAGGAATGCTACGCATAAAAATGCTACTGCATTGTAGTCATACGGTGGAATATTATAGAGCAATGGAAACAAATGAATCACAAGTACATTTAGCGAGACGTATGAACTTCAAAGTTTTCATGCTGACAGAAAATATTAAGTCACCAAAGCGGGATAATCCCATTCTTATAAAAGATAAAACTACATAATGTACTATGTGGCTTGCGTGCATTCTGTCATAAAACTATAAAGACAAGGAAGGTAAATATTAATTAAAATGGAGAATAATGGGCTTTTTTAGAGGGAGACAGCAATGGAATAAAATCAATGGGGCTCAATGGGGTTTCTATGGTCTTGAAAATGACATGTTTCTAAGAGGGACGGTGGGTCCAAGGGTATTGATTACTACTCCTTATGCTACATCAGATACGTTGTTTACACTCTTTCATGTAAAGCAAGTGGATGTCATGGTGGGGATCTTCTGTCCGCTGGTCTCTCTGCAGCCCCACCCAACTACCATTGGGTACTAGGGGTAGTCAGTTTGTGGCCTGTCCGTCCCTCTCTGGTCTCTCAAATGCAACCTCCCCTGCTCTGAGCTGACGTACAGCATCCTGTAGGCATGTGCGTTCCATCCCCAGAATTCCTCCTGAACACGTCTCACTTGCCAGCTCCATAATGCAGAGTAATAAACTGAGATCGTGTAGAGCATGGACCTTTGGAAATGGATTTGAATTTTGAAGCCTGATTTGAGTTTCAGAACCTGGGTTTGAATCCTAGTCCTGCCACTCATTACCCATGTGATCTTGGGAGCATTGCATAAAACCTCATGTATTGCAGCCAGTAAATGAGTACTTCTCTCACAGTGTGCTGGTATGAAAATGCAAGGAGTCAACACACATAAAATACTCAGGAGACTGACTGGCATACAGTGAAGATCACTTGATTGTCAATTGTTACCATTTCTGCTCATTTTTCCTCTTGCTACCTGTCGATCAACCCATCCCTCTTGTTTGAACGCACATCTTAGTAACTACTATCTATGTGGCACCGTCCTTAAAAACAGTTGGTTTTTAAGGCCAACTGCCTATTTTTATAACTAATATGTTATTGGAGCACAGCCACGTCCGTGCGTTTCCCTATGATCCGTGACTGCCTCTGTACCACAACAACAGAATTGAAGAGTCGCGACAGAAGCCGTATTACCCGCAAAGCCTATCTGGCCTTTTACAGAGACTGTATGCTGACTCCTCCTGAAGAATATGGTTGAACTCCACTCTCCTTATCTCGCCTCCACTTCCATAACCTCCCTACCACAGACCCGTTTCCAGATATCTGTACTCCAACCCCAGGCACAGTGGCTGGTGAAGCCAACATAATCTTACATCCTTGGGCTAAAGGGACCTGAAGCCAACTCTACCCTTGGTTGGCTATCTCCCACCATGGGCGGAAGATTGCACACATGAAGTACCCAAGCCATTTCTGACCAAGGCAAAGCATGTGACAGCAGACTTTGACCCTAAGGTCTCACTGCCTCATATTAGAAATTTCCAACAGAACAATCCACGATCACTTCAAAATAGAGCATGCGATAACATAGCACGTATGCAATATCACGTATCTATAAACCACACAAAGATAAGTATTAACTATCAGCATGACCTGGCCATTAAAAATGTTGTAAAACTTACATACCTACTTAAATTTAAAACTTAAATACCTACTTTATCCTCCTAAGTAAGACAAAGCCGTTAAGATAATAATTATGAAGCCATATGATTTTCTCAGTGGGTCTTAGGAGGAAACAAGTCGATGTGAAACAAGCATCTGTTTTTTATGTTGTCTCTGTTCCACTGAGTTGGTCCACGTGACCTCACCCGCCCAAGACGATGCGCTTGTAAACGAGAAGGCCTCCAATAAGGATGAAGGATGACACAAAGACAAAGAAACCAGAGCGGATGCAAAGACGAGGAGTTTCAGCAAATTACCCACCCCCAGTCAGGGAAGGAAAGAAAGAGTAGTGCCCTCCTCTGTGTGCTATTTTGGTCACATGTGATTAATAGCCTGTCACGCTGTCAGGAGAACCCAGACTCCGTCAGACCGATGCACGTGGCAGCTCTGGGCGCCAAAACAGGGCATGTTTCTGGGTAAAATGTGCCAGGGGGATGCACTGTGTGTGTATATATAGAACACATACCTGCCACGAGCGTCCCTTGATCCTGAAACACTGTGGAAATTTCTCTCCCCACACACACTCCCAAACTGTGTGTGTGTGTGTGTGTGTGTGTGTGTGTGTGTGTGTGTTTCCCCATTTCATTCAGCAAGCAGCTGTGAAAGCTATTATACTGCCTACATAGCAACAGAAAAGGATCTGGTAAGTGTTTAATGAGGGGGAGGTGTGATCAAAGGGACAGGGCAGTTAAATTGGGTAACTTAGGAAAAGAATGAGGTAATGAATGCTGTTGCCTTGGAGACCAGGTCATGGTCTATGATCTAATATTGCTCTATCTGTAACATTCTACATTCTGAGAAATGGGCAAATCCGATTTGTTTCACTCATGAATATTATCTTTATAGAGATATCAACAGTCCAGTCAAGGCACTTTATCTCCCCACCTATTAGCGAAGCAATACATAAACGAGACATGAAGTATGTCCTCTAGAACAGTAGAACGCAAAAGCCTTTTGTGAATCCTGAAAGGACTCTCTATAATTTATTTTTGTTCCTTATTAAATTGGCTGTCATATTTCTCTTTACTTCCCATAAACATCCTATCTTCCAAGCCTGTTCTTTAATAAAATATGCACACGAGAACACCCAAGAAATTGATGCTTTTCTGTAAAGTTTGACCTCATAAGCAAATGTGCCCCAACTTCCTATATCAAAAATGCTCTTCTAAAAATCATCCCTGGAAGTTCCTGGGCTAGCTGATTCCCCAGGGCAAAGTTAGCACTAGGATTCAAGGTGACTTTAAAACCCATATCACAATACTAAAAGAGAAATAAAAACAAAAATTCAGAACTCAGAAACATATCTAAATAAAAGACCGGCATGGGAGAGAGGGTGGTGCAGTAATTTGTAGTCCTTAATGTCCTAGTTGTGCTAGTCGAACCAACAATTTGAGCTTCCTAGTTGTCAAAGCAAAAGATAAGGCAGGAAGAAAAAGAAATAAATGAATAAAATACAGCATCCTTCAAAATAAGTCAAGCTTTTCTTAAAACTCAGTATTGGGGGAGCCTGGGTGGCTCAGTCAGTTTAAGCGTCCAACTTCAGCTCAGGTCATGATCTCGGGGTTCACAAGTTCGAGCCACAGGTCAGGCTCTGTGCTGACAGCTCAGAGCCTGGAGCCTGCTTCCCATTCTGTATCTTCCTCTCTCTCTGCACCACCCCTACTCATGCTCTGTCTCTCAAAAATAAACGTTAAAAAAAATTTTTTTAACTCAGTATTGAAAGCAATTTCTCACTTAAAGTTCCACATATGGACCACTGAGAGATAGTGTGCATAGTAACCCAATTACATATGCAGTGATCGGTTTCATTAGGACCCTCGGGCATGAAACCCAAGGGCAGTCCTCTCAAAACAGTCTGGGGGGGGTTGGGGAAGGGAGAGAGAGAGAGAGGTAATGAAGGGGTAGAGGAGAAAATAATACAGAGGCTCTACAGAGCATGTATTTTGTCTTGCTTGATCCAAGAATTATAAAATTTTCAAGAACTCCCACATACCCATTTCCATATACTCCCTATTTCAAGTAACCTTTAGACAAGAATTGGAAAGCAGACTTTTTCTTTTTGTTAATACTCTGATCTAGAATGCAGATATGCTCTGGTATTATTATTGTCCCTACTACTATTATCGCTAACATTATTCCAGATCGGCAATATCTTACGAAAATGGAGGAGTGAGTTTGATACTACAATGGAAGAAACTGAAGAGGGTTCCAAAAAGTCCACAGAGCAACTGTATCATGTTGAAGATGCTAGGTCTGTTCGCACTCTAGCAAAGGCAGAGACCAATCATGCTCATCAGGCCTTCACGGGCTTCTCTACCTTTCCCAGTCTCCTTTGCAGTTAGGTCAGGCTATATGGCTAAGTTCTCACCAAGGAATGGGGCGAAAAAATGATACAAGACATTAGAAAGTCCAGAGTAACCCTCCGACATGCTTTCTTCCCTTACTATGGCAACCTTAGAGGCCATACATTCCAGATAGCGTGGCTACATCTAGCTGTGACATGAGTGAAAAATAAACTTTCATCTGGCTGAGCCGCTGAGATTTCAGGGTTTGCCTACCGTGGGAGTGAGCGTGGATTACCTGGACGAACAATCCACTGGCCGACAAACTGCCTTCACGACGCTATTTGTCATGTTTTTAAATCAAGCTTTATTCATTCGATTCTGATGTTATGTATTTTGGCTTAACTATTCTTTGTAAAAATATCGACATAAAGTTGCACAAGTTTTAACTACTGCACTATCTTTGAACCGAATTCTCTGTCTGTCCTTTCTCTCTCTCCACCTACTCAGGCTTTCTTAAGATAGAGAGATAAAAATATAATTAGAAAGAAAGATATAAATGGTGCGTGACACATATAGATGCATAGATAGAGGGATGGACAGATACAATGCTTAGATGGCTTCTATAAGTTTCAGGTGGGCGTGGCTTTCACATTCACACCAATCAGTAGTCACCTAAAGTCCACCCCTGATGATCTATAAATGGTAGCACTAAGCCTGAGAAGTAGACTGGGATTAGCAGTTAGCGGTAGAGAAGGGTTTTCACTCACATAGTTCTATTCCAGAGGCTGCATCTGAATAACCAGTCTGTCGACTGCCTTGAGTTAACTGATTATCTTTCATTCACTGGGTCACCATTCCCAAAACCAAATGTTGCTTCGCTAATAAGATTAGTGAGAAGTCATTGTTGTTTTCTGTGTCCTGACAACTTGTGCTTCATTCTCTGTAGACTTCCTGTTTTCTTTAAGGATATTTATCTATTTACTGATTTGTAAGGGCTCTTCAACAATTAGATTTAAATGAAAATGCCTTAAATAAAAGATCTTAACCTTGTACCTGTCATATTTGACGATTTTTTATTTTTTCTTTTCTTTTTTCTTTTTTCTTTTAATTTAAGGTGTATTTATTTCCTTTCAGATTTTCCTTTATGATTTCCCTCATGGCCATCAAGTTCTTCTTTACTCCAAACCAACATAAATATGTGATTATATTTTCCATGTATGCTAACAGTTTAATTTTTTTCACCTTGACATCCTTTGTCTTCTTTCAAGTTATGCTTACAAAAGGCTTTTGATCCTCCATAATTTCGTTCCCTGGGACTTTTTTTCTTCACAGTCAGTTTTCCAGATAATATCAACAAATGTCTATGCTTTACCCTGTTAATTTAAAGCACTTTCTTGTATACTGGATCAACTAAAGCAGTGAGAGCAGACAATCTTCACTTGGAATGAGAATGGCTCTAAAGTTTGCATTTTAAGCATGATGCATATGTTTTGATCACATATGTATTTATTACATTCAAGAACTATTCTACGAGTCCTATGTCGCTATAACTTTATTTTGTTTTGTTTTGTTTTTGAGAGAGAAAGCACAAATGGGGGAGAGGCAGAGAAAGAGTGAGAGAGAGAGAGAGAGAGAATATCCCAAGCAGGCTCTCCACTCAGCATAGAGCCTTACACGGGGCTGGATCTCATGACCCTGGAATAAGCCAAAATCATGAGTCAGATGCTCAACAGACTGAGCCGCCCCAGTGCCCAAATTTTACTATAACTTTAAATCAAGAATAGTCATACCTTTCTCTGTTACTAATGTAATGGATTATCGTAACATATATTTTTATCAATGAGCCAGCATTATATTCCTGGAATAAAACCTACTTATTCAAAGAACATGATTTCTGTAATATATTTGATTTCATGCGGCCATCATGTGGTTAGCATTTTGCATTTCTATTTCTAAGAGAGATTCGTCTTGTGTTGTTATAAGTAAAAGAAAGGAGAAACTTGTCTTTTTGTGCTTAAATTTTCAAGTGGCACAAGAATTTTTGTTCTAAAATTGTTTGAAAGAGCTCACTCCTCAAACCATATGGGTCTGACATCTTTCCAGGGGTTATTTTTAGATGTTTTTCATAATGTCTTTCAGGTTCTATTCAGTTTTTCCATATTTCTCCTATAATCTGTTGCTTTTTATATTGTCCCATAAAATTATTCTTTCATCCATATATTTATCTGTATTGGTATGTATTGCTATGGAATTCTACTTTTTCTGATAGATGTATATGAACATACATAAATAACTATTAATTGCATTTCTTTGATCATTCCTTTTAAAGTATATAGTTATTCCTTTTTAATTCCCTGATCACCTTTATGAGAGCTTTGTCTCTTACTGAGTTTGATTCGAAAGAAAGATAGATAGATAGATCTAGTGTTTATCACTTATACTGTTTTCATACATATTAATTTCTATTCATATTTTCATTCACTTTTACCTTGGATAGGACACAATTCTAAATGCAACATAGAGTCCAACAACCTCATTATTGACTTTTTCCTACATTCTGTTACCTACTCAATATTTAAAATATTGCTTCCTGCTATTTCCTTGAGTTTTTAACCTCTTCCTTTTTTAATTTGTACATTTTGTAATTCTTTACCTAAAGTTTTATGATTATTATATTTTTATTTGTGCTTTACCATTAGCAATTTAAGCTTTTTCCCTTGGCACATTCAATATTTTCATGTAATTTTACTTCTCCTGATAGCAACACTGATTCCTTCTGTTTAAAATTACATGTAAGTGGGGTGCCTGGGTGGCTCAGTCGGTTAAGCGACAGCATCTTGATTTCGGCTCAGGTCATGGTCTTATGGTTCATGGGATCAAGTCCTGCTTTGGGCTCAGAGCTCCCTCTCTCTCTGCCCCTCTCCCCGCTTGTGCTATTTCTCTGAAAAATAAATAAGTAAGCATTTTAAAAAATAACAATAAAATAAAATTACATGTAAGAATATCTTCATCCCTTCATTTTTTAAGCTTTTGCTTTGGTTTTTTTTGGTGTGTTTTTTTAATGTTTTATTTATTTTTGAGACAGAGAGAGACAGAGCGTGAGCAGGGGAGGGGCAGAGAGAGAGGGAGACACAGAATCCGAAGCAGGCTCCGGCTCTGAGCCATCAGCACAGAGCCCGACGCGGGGCTCGAACTCACAAACCGCGAGATCATGACCTGAGCCGAAGTTGGACTCCTAACCGACTGAGCCACCCAGGCGCCCCCTGCTTTGTTTTGCTTTTAATTGAATTATAGTTGTCATGCAACGTTATATTAGCTTTAGGTATACAACGTAGTGATTTGACAATTCTATACATCACACAATGTTCACCATGAAAAGTGTAGTGACAATCATAACCATACAAAGTTATCACAATATTACTGACTACATTTCTCAGGCTGTACTTTTCATCTCTGTGACTTATTTATTTTATAACTGGAAGTCTGTACCTCTTAATCCCCTTCACTTAGTTTGCCCATCCCCCCACCCTCCACTCGGGAAACCACACCAGTTTGTTTTCTGTATTTACGAGTCTGTTCCTATTTTGTTTGCTTGTTTGTTTTGCTTGCTTTTTAGATTCTACGCCTAAGTGAAATCGTATGGTATTTGTCTTTCTCTGACTTATTTCACCTGGCATAATACCCTCTAGGTCCATCTGCGTTGTAGTGAATGGTAAGATTCATTCTCCTATCTAATCAATATTCCATTATGTATATATACCACATCTGTAGCCATTTGTCCATTGATGGACACTTGGTTATTCCCATGCCTTGGCTATTGTAAATAATGCTGCAATAAACATAGACATTCATATATCTTTTCAAATTAGTGTTTTCATTTTCTTTGACTACATACCCAATAGTGGAATTACTGGATCGTAGGGTAGTTCTATTTTTAATTTTTTGAGAAACCTCCATACTGTCTTCCACAGTGGCTGCACCAATTTACATTCCCAACAACATTGCACAGGGGTTCCCTTTTGTCCACATCCTCTCTAACACTTGTTGCTTCTGGTCTTTTTTACATTAGCCATTCTGACAGGTGTGTAAGCTTTATTCTTTAATTTTGTTTAGGGGTGCCTACGGGTAAACCCATAGAGCTGGATTTCATGTCATTCTAGTGTATTTCACATGTACATGACACACAGGTCTAATGTGCCTATCTTTTCCCTTTCTAATCCTGCAAGTCATTTTTACAATGTGGGAAATACCAATTAAAATCAGAATGGGGGGTGGGGGGCAATTGGGTGGCTCAGTCGGTTAAGCATCCAACTTCAGCTCAGCTCATGATCATGTGGTTCACGAGTTTGAGCCCCGCGTCAGGCTCTGTGCTGACAGCTCAGAGCCTGGAGCCTGTTTCAGATTCTGTGTCTCCCCCTCTCTCTGCCCCTCCCCCGCTCACGCTCATCTCTGTGTCTCAATAATAAATAAACGTTAAAAAAAATGTTTTAAATAAAATAAAATAAAATAAAATAAAATAAAATAAAATAAAATAAAATAAAATCAGAATGGGAATGCACACACGAGTCTTTGTGTACGTGAATGCCCACACATGCATATGCATGTGCGTGGTTGCGCATGTGCACATGACATGTGTGCATCTGAAGCTGAGGAGACCAAAAGGTGACCACAGCAGACCAACAGAGCCCACATCTGTAGCCAGAACCCATAAAGTCTGGTGTGCTATCATACCTCCCCCGAAGGCAGAAGTATCTGGGCAGCACAGGAGACAAGCTCGAAAGATTCAGAAGGACAGGTGAAAGCTAATTTAAATAAAAGGATGAAAGTGAGACTTAATGACAGGGTAACGCTTCCAGAAACTGCAGTGTTGCTTTACATCCTTGTCCGTATAGGTCTCTATGGTAATATCTGAGTAAACAATTACGGCTTGCCTGAGTCATTGAATAATCAAATTTGTAACAGTGCTGTGATATTCCTATCAACTCCTTTCAGGATC
The DNA here is from genome assembly GCF_022079265.1 of Lynx rufus. Taxonomy (NCBI): domain Eukaryota; kingdom Metazoa; phylum Chordata; class Mammalia; order Carnivora; family Felidae; genus Lynx; species Lynx rufus. Next base: position 3,035,044 of record NW_025814867.1, on the reverse strand, counting down.
TTGTTATAACTTCCTCACACTTAGAGGCTCACGCTGGCTACCTGTCTGGACTGCCTGAACCCCACATAGCCCCCCCTTCTCCATGTACCACTGTCAGCTGTTCCAAATGAGCTACCTAATTCATCGGGGCTGGGGACCCAAGAGGGTCCTGGCCCACCGCCTGCCCCTGATGACTGAGCTGGATCAATCTTCTACTTTTAGAAAGAGTGGCAAAGATCGTGCCCTGCCAAAGGGAAGAGGCAAAATCTGGGCTCTCTGAAACGTGTTGCTGAAACATGCTGTTTGGGAATTCACTATTCCGTGAAGGAATTCTCTCTCCTTCCTGAGAGAAGGAGGCCAGTTACCCGTGACAGTAGAGAGGCTAGAAGCTACAACACACTTGCTCTCCACTCACTTATTCAAAAATAGATCCACAAGAACTATGAGATTTTCTTTCTCCGGCCAAGTATAAAAATATGTCTCTTTTACAGGACGACATTTTAATACAGCCCTGGGATATTCACACAGGTTTTTGAAAGTGAGTTTAATTCACTGCCCTCATTAGGAGGCGTTTGCATTTCTTAGGCACCCTCTCTTCTGCTTTTTATGGTCTGCAAGTTGGGCTCACCTGCTCAATCAGCCTGTGGTCGTGGGTATCAGGGGGGGAAAAAAATGCTTAAATACATTTCAGATGGAAATGGGCATCTAGGGAGAGAGCATCACAAGTAAAGAGCCATCCTCACACACCTGTGGCCTCCTGAGGGCCATTGCCCCCCTGGAGTCTGCTATGACCTTGTTGACAGGTGGCCTGACAATCTAAGAGAGGATCCACATTGGCACTGGTCCATCTCACCTGCTTCATGCTCTTGACAGCCTGAGGATGTTATCATTCCGCTAGGGCCCAGTTCCAAAAGGCCCCCAAGTACTCTGTCAAGAACTACGTCACATATCAGTCTCTTTTTTCTTAACTGTTCTATTATAGACACAATGTAGTCAACATGAAAACTAAGAAATATGATAAACAAAGACTGAATGAGGCACAGGTGCTCCATGCAGGTCTCATCAAAGCACAATAAAACCAACCCATTAAAGAGGTTTAGATGCATACTTTCTCCCTCAGCAGATTTTCATGGCTCCCCTACACCCACATTCACAAAATAGAGAGGAATGGGAAGTCACATGTGTGAGCCCTAATGCTGCCTGGTTAACAGGCCCTGGAGGAAGAAGGGGTTGTGTTTTTCCGGGAAAGTAGCCAAAGACGCACTGTCTTTTGTGCTTTCCCCAGTGAGGTCGTGAACAATAACCCCATACATCAAAAGTGCAGACGATGGCAGGACAAATGTTTCACACAAAGCCTGACCTGCTGCCGGTGTTTGTGTTCTCATCCCTCTCCTGAAGCCGCACAGAGCTCACTCAAAGCTAGACAAAGCCCTCCTTGCTTCCTTGAACTCCAGCGTCTGGGCAATCCTGACGTGCAACATTCTCTCAGCTTTGAAACATGTGGGTCAGTTTCCGAGATACCCATGGGACATACAGATATCACCTGACGAAGAAGGGCCTACATAGGAAATGCGCCTGGCCACGTTCCTCATCCATTCTGCCGCCTGTGACTGGTTAGACTGCCAGGCCAATGGGCACCCCATTCCCACCTCTGAGGAGTGTGAAGAAAGACTGCTGGTTCAGGTCTCTAAGACTTATAAGAATTCCTCATGTGGGTATTTAGCATAGATACTTCAGGGGAACATTCCCACGTCAGTTAGAGGGCTCAGATACTTCGACCTCAATGCCCCTGCAATGAGGATGCTACCAATGCACACGTCTACAGTGAACCCATCAGTCTCTCTGTGGAGCCCACTCTCCATCTTGGCTAATGGGCCAAGATAGAGCAACATAAGTAGGTCAAGTAAAAGTGAACTAGAATCCAAGTAACTAAATAGCTAATGAAAAGTTTTACCTCCTTTCTGGTCCTAGACAATGGGACATTTCCTTCATACGGAGATCAAGATAGTGACAATTTATGATCTGGGCCCTCCCCATCTTTAAAGTCCATCATTCAAAATTACCTTCAAAGGGAACCTCTGTGAATGAAATCTTGAGTCACTAAACTCTCTAATAATCCTTGTTACTGGCATGAATTAGATCACTATATAACTTTTGCTACTTAGAAAAAAAAGTAAAAAAAAAAAAGCAAAAACTTGGTAGACTCTGTTGTTACTCTGATCAGTAGCAGTAGCAGAAATGATTGAGCTTTGAAAGTAACATGAATGCAGGAAAATATAAATAGCCAGAGCCATTTTCAGCCAAGGAACAATCAAACAGCAATCTCCAGACATTGTGCAACCCCAGGGCTCCCCGATGTGCCAAGGAGAAGATTGATTGCTTACCTTTGGGAAGCATTCTTTCCATTTGAGAAAGAGCTGTAGGATAATCTTTATACAGTTCTTTGGAGCCTCAGATGGGCTCTCTCTATAGCTTAGTTGTGTTTTGTATACACAGCTCCTCAGCGAAGGTTAACAAGAAGGTATAAAATGACACTGCGCACAGCCCTATACACCTCAGTATTCGGAAAATCAAAGTGCTCAATGTTATAAGAGGCATAGAAAGAAAATGAGAGGCATTCACAACAGTGTGGATTCAAACTCTAACATTGACACTCTGCTCTTACCAGCAATTTTTTTCAGGTCAAATTTGAATCAAAGAAAATATTTCACCTAAAGTTCATTTAATGATACTGTGTGATTCTAGTGTTTCTAGAATGATCCAATAAAATGCTCTGTGTGCTCTGTGCCACCTACGGTGCTGCTTGCCGTTTCCCCCAGGTTGTCTCAGAAAAGAAGTCAGAAACTGCAGGTTGAGTTTCCTTGGAAGGGAATCTACATCATTATCCTTAATCATCACACACACACACACACACACACACACACACACACACACACCTATTCGAGAAACCTATAAAGAAAATTTTAGATATATAGGGAAAAGGGGAAACATGCCACTTAGAAATGCATAAGCCACTGTTTCAGCATTCAGGCTGGAGTGCTTAAGTTATGGATGGAAGAACAGAGATCCAGAAAAAAAAAAAAAGAGGTCTTGTACTAAGGGATACAGACTTCATGTCCTTAGAAATCCAGAAGGCAAACTGGAAAGAAATGAAAAGTTGGTTGAATACCCATTCACCAGAATGGCTAAAATGAGAAAAAGAATGACCACCACAGGCAGGTAACGTGGTGGGAAAACCGGAAATCTCATAGCATATGCTCTTGGTGGGGGTATAAATTGGAAAACCACTTTAGAAAACTGGTTCACAGTATCTGTAAAGTTGCACGCATGTCTATTCTATGACCTAGCAACCCCACTCTTAGGAAAGCACACAAAAGAAACATATAAACATGTTCACTAGAGGACATGGGCAAGAGTGTTTGTAATAGCATCACTCACAATAGCCCCAAACCTGAAACATTCCAAAGTCCATTAAACAGAGGCTAATAAATTGTAATATACTCACACAATGGAGTACCATGCTGTACCCATAATAAACAACTACACAACAGCAACATGAATGGAACTCGCTTACGTACTGTTGAGTCCAATAAGGTAAAACAAAAAACCGTATACTATGTAATTCCATTTGTACAAAGTTTACAATCAAATATAGCTAATCCATCATGTTAGAAGTTAAAATAGTGGCTAGTTTTAGAGAGGGCGGGGAGTAGGTAGAGTCACAAGCCAGGCTTTCCGAAAGGTTGAATTTCTTAAACTGAGTATTTGTTACATGGATGTGTTCATTTTGTGAAAATTCATCACATTATACACTTAAAAGTTGATAACTGTTCTGTATATGTGCAACACTTCTATAAGATGTTGATTTTTAACATTCATTGTAGAGATGGTGATAGATACTAAAGAAACAGAAGAAGAAAGAAACATTTCCAGACATAAAGAACTGAATTTCCAAGTGAAAAGCACAATGACTTCCCTCCCCTCAAAACAAACAAACAAACATACAAAGAAATAACAAGGAACACCATAATCATATCCAAGATCATTGAAATACAAGGTTACAGAGTCATCTTGAGGAGGTTAGCTTCTGGTAATGGGGGTCTATGTAATTCAGAACCCTTCCATTGAAGGCAACTCACAGTAGAAGAGCTGGACATAATACTTTTCAAAAATATTCTGGTAGCCATTGAAAAGCAGTATGGCAGTAAAGAATTACTATCACAAATTCTGGGAAAAGTAAAAAATACATGTTGTTGAGAGGGGTGCCTGAGTGGCTCAGTCGGTTAAGCGTCTGACTCGAATTCAGCTCAGGTCACGATCTCATGGTTTGTGGGATTGAGCCCCGCTATGGGCTCTGTGCTGACAACGCCTACTTGGATTCTCTCTGTCTCTCTCTCTCTCTCTCTCTCTCTCTCTCTCAAAATAAATTAATTAATTAAATTTAAGAAAATACATGTAGGTGAGTCCTCCTTGAGAAGACACTTTTCTTTTAAAAATTTTGCAAAACCAGAGAAGGCGGTGGAGAATGCTAGCAATGTTCTATTTCTTGACCTGGGTAAGGGGCACATAAGGTCTCCTTTTGTATGTTGTGAATTTTTCTATATGTGAGTTGTAGTTCAAAACACAATAGCTAAAAGGGAAATATCAAACCAGCATTGCAGTAGGAAAACAAAACCACAACAACAAAAACAAGAGTTGATCTCAGATTTATGCAAAGCAATACTATCAAAGCCAGAAAACAGAGGACAAGTACTTCAAATGTTCTGAGAGAAAAATACTCTACAAGTATACCTTCAAGTAGAAAGTATAAAAGCAATAATCAGACATGCTATAGTATGCAGTAACTCAGAGAATTCAGCACTTGTGAGCCTCTCTTACAAAAATTCCTGTAGGCTAAATTTCTGCTAGCAAAGAAATCAATCAATACACACAAAAGAAAAGGAGAAGCATAAAACAAGGACTGGTGGTTGGTGCCGAATTCATTTAAACATAAAACTCAGTCTAGGGGCGCCTGGGTGGCTCATTCGGCTAAGCGTCTGACTTGGGCTCAGGTCATAATCTCGAGGTTTGTGAGTTCGAGCCCCGAGTCAGGCTCTGTGCTGACAGCTCAGAGCCTGGAGCCTGCTTCAGATTCTGTGTCTCCGTCTCTCTCTGCCCCTCCCCCACTTGTGCTCTGTCTCTCTCTGTCTATCAAAAATAAATAAAATGTAAAAAAAAAAAAAACCTCAGTCCAAGCAACTTGAGAATTGTAAGATCACTGGTTCCTTTAATTTCATTGTGAATTTATCTCTACTAAATTAAAGAAGGATTATGTCTTAATATTCTCAGTAAAAATAGCATGTGTTTTATGAACCTAATCTTTTAGCGTGCTCTCTCTCTCTCTCTCTCTCTCTCCATCTCTTTCTCTATCTCTCCTTCCATCTGTATGTATATCGATACCTGAAATTATGTTTACGAAGTGTTAAAAACAGTTGTTCATAGGTAATGGGGTTTCAGGTCATTATTTTTTCCTTTTCGTATGCCCCACTTTACTGCATTTTTATTTTTCGAAATAAACATCTATGTTTATAAAATAAGAGTCATTATTCTTTCACAAAATAAAAAATATAGTGGGAACAATATAAACAAAAATAAAGTCTATACACAGAAGTCAGGTACGAAAGTGTGTTTCCCTTAATAACACTGAAGGAGATCTTTAAACATAGTCAGCATTCGATGAACACATAATTTAGCAATCAACAAAATAACTGACAGTCAGCATGTAAATTATTCATATTTTAATTTTTCAACTGTTTACTCTCTTAAATTTTTATTTCTCCCTTTAAAGCAAACACATTTATTCAGGAGTCTACAATCAGAAAAGAAGAAAAATTTGTATCAAACTGTGTTTAAAATTACACATTGAAAATTTAGGTTCAACAGAAGAAAGAAGCTTCAGGTAGCAAAAAGTCAAACCTATCTTAAATGGTTGCAGCACTATTTATTCAATTCCACTTCTCTAAAAGCACTGTTTTCTACCTAACGTTATTTCTCCCCCCTTATTTCCACTCCTAGCCCATGCAGTCTTCTGAAGCAGGCCAAAGGCTCTGGCACTTTTGATGTTCTTTTCCACATTGCGCATGACATCTAGTCAGTGGTGGCTATCATGACTCCACCCCTGAACAATCAGACAGCCTGTGGTCCATACATTCCCACTGTCTCCAAAGTCAAGTCCGAATTCTCTAGCATCCAGACAGGCTGCCTTCCCTGGACTCTCATGACATTCATTCTCTAGTTAGCTTATGGAACCTACCGTGAGCGAGCACTGAGCTGGCCACATGAACGAGTCTCCTGCCCTCAGCTGGGCTACAGTCCCCCAAGGAGAAGGGCAAGAAAGAGACGCCTGTGACATAGTGTGACAGAATAGACGAAAGCGACCACCTTCGCGGTGGACATCGTCCAGGCTGGGGAAGTCAGCGGGGGTCTCCCTCAAGAGGTGACAGGTGAAATAAACCTGAAACATGATTGCCAAGTGCAGAAAAGGGCACTCCAGGAAGAGAGGGTATGACACGTTTGGGGAAATATCGAACTGTTCATTTAACGCTGACATGTTCAAGAAGAGAAATGGAGAGAGGAGACAGGCGAGGTGGTGTTGGCCGGTGCGCCAGAGCGAGACCTGTGCCACATTATGGAGGCACAACGGATTCTGGCCGGCCCTGATGGGAGTCCACCTGACGTCACGGCCAGATAACCATTCCAGAAATGTAACTCTGATTTTTCTCACTCCCTTGCTTACAATTTGTCAGAGGTTTCTCAATTAAAGTATAAGCCCCTTCAGAATAAATGAAAACAGTTTTCTCATTTTGCAGCCGATTGGTGGATACCACTGCACAGCCTAAGCGTATTACTCACGACGATAATGAGGAGGGGTAGGAGAAAATACTAAGGAAGCATGTGACTTACTATTGTGGCTCCTTCATAGGCCATGTTCAACTCAATGTGCGTACTCATGTCCCTAAATGATTCTTATCACAAAAGCTGCCCTGATTGGGCAAAGAGGATTTTAAACTATGATCATACAACACTAGTGTTTAGCTAAATATGAGAAGTTTAGTTAAAAGTAGTTTGTGAAAGTTTAGGACAGATTCAAAATTTTTTTCAGGGAAGCATAGGCCCGCGTCATTTCCAAATGAATAAGGGAGATAATGAAAGAAAACTAAATACGTTAAAAAAAAAAAAACCCTTGAAATATAGACCATTTTTCAAGACATAATAAAGCATCACTTCCAATTATGAAAAAGAACCAAAAGAATGTCGATAAAGCCTTGTAGACGTATTGTAATGAACTGATATGTATTGTATGTAATCAAATAGTGATGTAACTAAGAAAATTAAGGTCTTGGAAGGATAGAAGTGCTTAAAAACACTTTCGTCTTTAGTACTCAAAGAATCTTACTACAATTTTATGTCTTCCATCAATTCTGACAGAGAACCATGCTCTTTTTCAGGTACCTATGATGTTTCAAGCATGGCAATTGTCCCTGGGGAAAAGGGAAAAGGCCCCACCCCTCCTGGAGCTCTATTTAGTCAATCCCCCAAAATTCCACAAATCCTGATTTAATGAAATCAAAATAAGGTGTAGTTCACTACCCCGTGATCTTCCCACTCATTCATGTGCTCAAGATACAATGATGCACAGAAAACAGTCATAGAGTCCTAAGGGAGACAGACAATGAACCATAACAGAAATCTGATGAGAGCTCTAATTAAGACTTGTACAAGGCACTGTGGGATCTGGGCTGATGCATCCTACATCTGTCTGTGGGTATGCTGAAAAGTGTCCAAGGAAGATAGGAACTAGGCAGGGAGTGGAAGGATGAATGGGTTTCTCAGGCAGGCCAGTGCTGGAGGGCACTCAAGTCCATGCTCAAGAGTTTGACAGGCGAACACAGACCACCTTGACCACAGGGTGTACCTGAAAAAGGGCGGGAAAACCAAATGTTAAGTCCCAGAAACTTTTTGGTGTTGACTTTTGAAACGTTCATTCTGGCAAGACTGCAGAGTCCCAACAGTAAGGGAGGAGTCTGAAGGCAGAAAAGCCATTAGAAAGTGTCATCATAAACCCGTTGAAAAATGATAGGGGCCTTAACTCCTTATTTTTTGGACGTGGTCTTTTTGGTCCAATTCTCTCTCGGGAGGACTTGTCGATATAAATGACTAACCTCAGAAGTCATTAAACCCAGATCACCTGACCCCAAAAATTTCATTTCTCTGATTTCTGAGACCTTTGCCGAAGGAGTCCTGGGGGGCAGGGTGAGGCTTTGTCCAGGTCTGTGGCTCTGGTAAACACCACAGCAGTTGCTAGGCTGTCTAAAGTCAATGACCTCTAAAATCTGATGAAAGCTGTGGATCTTTGAACAGAAGAAATTACATATGCACAAATTTTAGGTGCTTAAGCTGTGTCCAAGAGTGACTAAGACTCAGGCTTTTACATTTAACTAGAAGTTTTGATAGCTATTGTAGGGAACAGCATTTTAAAGATTTAGGGTTTCACCCAGTGAGGAAGCACTGATCTAGGGGTACTTAAAAACAGCTAAATTTTTATTTGAAATACAGATGCCTGTTTTTAATTATTAAGTAAGCTTTGGTTATGCTGCTTTGTTAATAAACCGTATGTTCTAAAAGGTCTCAAAATTTAGAACTCACTCAACCATTATTATTCAGGGGGGGATACACTTATCAGATTCAGCATGGCATGGGATTATACAGAGAATGATTTACTAATCACAAAGCCAGACTCTATGTTAATGAAGCCATAATAAAGAGCTCCTTTACTGAGCCCAGTAGGATATGGTCAGAATGTGGCTGTTGCTGCTTTTCTCATGGTCTGAAGATGAATTCTGACCTTGCCCTCATCGTTAGCTACAGCATGGAGGGTTTTTCAAGCCAGCCAGGAAGTGGCAATGACACTTGCCCTGACCCGAGATTTAGACCCCGGTGCAGGTCTCCGTGAACCAATATAACATGAAGAAAAGAGACGGAGTGAGCATGACAAGTTTTGCCAAGGTGTCCTCTATTGTGATCGCACCTCAGCACACAACTCCTGAGTGTCCGCTGAAGCCGGGCAGTGTGGTCGACACAAAGGCTACAGCCAATAAAGAAATCAGAGGGTAGACACTCACGTAGCACAAGCCCCAGACAGACAAGGAAGCGGCTCCTGCACACGCTCATCTCGGAGAGGGCGGACTCGACATGTCAGCAAAGAATGGACAGGTGGACGTTGTGGTGCCAGCTCTCCAGCCCGAAAGGATCCAGTACACCAACGTTTACTTCCAAGGCAGTGTTTCAGAAGGGAAGGAATCTTACCTTGAGGAGACAGTGCTGGGCGTGAATGAGCTAGGTCTACACGATGCACCAACACTTAATTACGCGGGCAAACTTAGATGCAAGGGAAGTGGGGACATGTGTCCAGTTAAAAAACTATTGGAGAAGAAGGGGAGAGATAAAGATATTCACTTATATTTTCTTCTAACTCCGCCTCCACATTGAGTGAGGGGAGAGCTACATTCAACTCAAGATGAAACCAGTGAAAACTAAGCTCTCCAGTTTGAGAAGCACAAAACAGATTTCTAACACCAGGCATCCAGATCCCTGATCTCTGGGGCCAGAATATCAAAAAGTACTGGAACACAACCAAGGCCACTTAGATACACGGAGGCCATGCAGAGAGTGAGCACGTAGATTAGGACAAGGTTATCCCACAAGATCAAGAGCAACCACAGGCAAGAGTGGGCAAGGATGATGGCTCACCACCTGCAGGGGCTGCTGAAGCTATATGACAAACAGCAATACTAAGAACTAGAGCAAAAATTCAGCAAAAGCCCTCGAGGAGGTGGTGGTTGCCCTGGGATCCATCAGGGAAGGGGCATTAGAGTCTGGAGATCCAGTCAAAGTACCACTTGGAACTTTGATTAAGGATCCTTTTTATTGATTTATTTAGCAAAGCTGCCGACACCCAGGTGGATGGAGCACTTCAGATTATCGGTACAAGAAGCAGCTATTGGAGAAGAAACCATTCAGAAAGCCCGAATTGTGCTAACGATTCTCTCACATCACCAGGACATACACACCAACTTTCCTGGTAGAATTTGAGTGTCCCAAGTTATATTTACTCAAAACTAAAGATTGGGGGGCACTGGGGAGGCTCAGTCAGTTAAACGTCCTACTCTTGATTTCTGCTCAGGTCATGATCTCAAGGTCGTGGGATGGAGCTCCAAGTCGGGCTCCGTGCTGAGTGTGGAACCTGCTTAAGATTCTCTCTCCACCCACCCCTCTCCCTCTCCCCCTCCCCTGCTGACTCTCTCCAAAAGGAAAAAAAATTTTTTTAATGTTTTGCTTGTTAGTAGTTTGGTGCTGTATAAAGTCATGAGGGGAACACAGTTTGAGAGACCAAGCTTCAGATTCTGACTTCCGTTCTGTGGGCATCGCAGCCTCAGGCAAGTTACTCAGGACTCTGAACCTCAATTTCTTCCTTACATTAAATGCATAGGCTAATATGGGGAAAATGAATACCCTGGAAGTATTAAATCTTCGCATTCACTTTATATCCCTTAGTAAGGTTCCCTTTGTATCGCATTTCTTGTTAACTGGATTCCTGGGTATTACATAATTTTGTTACTTTGATGACAGAGATCTTGTTCCTAATTATATCCACAAGGATACCAAAAAGCTAAATGATGTCTTGTATGGATATTTTTGTAATTAGCCACTGTAGGAAACTCTTTTATTAGTTCTAATAATTTTGGAGTTGATTTTCTTAAAATCTTTGGGAAAATAAGGTCATCTGAATTTAATAAGTATCTATTGAATGAATTAGTCAACTGACTTGGCTCTGTATTTTCAGTGCTCATCACCAGTCCTATTGAAACCAAATTTCTCCATTCTTTAGAGCACACTTGATTCATATTTCGGCTCTCTTATGAATGTCTCTAAATGCTTTTCCATAAGAACATAGGAATGGTATATTCTCTGAGTTATTACATATTTGAGAATATATTCATTTTTCCTTTGTCGTAAAACCCAGTAAATATTGATCCATTATCTTTGGGTATCTAAAGTTTCATAGGATGACCTACTAAACTGTAAGTTCCATGAAGGAAAGGATGGGGGGGGGGCTAACTTTCAAGCACAAAGCAGAGAAACTGGAATAGGATAGGCACTTTTATCAGTCAGCTTTTGTTTGGTTATGTTGCTGGAACAAATAAACCTAATGGCTCTAAACAATGAAAGTCGACTTCTCAATCACATTACATGTCAGCTGCAGGTAGGCTGAGGCCCTACCCACAACCACAGCTCTCTTTATATCTTTTTTATCCAGAATCCAAGTTGATAGAGCAGATCCTATCCAGAACACTTTTTTTTTTCCCCCAGGAGACAGGAAAAGACAATGGCAGAGCCACATATAAATCTCACTTTTAAATATTTTACTCAGATACAGCACATAACACCTCAGCTTATACTCCATTAGCCAAAGAAAGTCACCTGATCAAGGCTGACTTCAATGGGGAGGCATATTGCTCCCACAGGGAAGCGTGTCAAGTCATATAGAACAAGCAGGAACGTATTAATCCTCTTATAGGCAGGGTAGCAAATTTGGAACAATAACACATCACAGTAATTGACAAATACTTGTTGAATAAATTTTTTTTTTCTGCATGGACACTTACTGGGATTTTTTTTTTTTTTTTACTCCTAAAAATCCAATATATCATTAGATCATATCTCGGGAATGGATCTCTATTCGTTCATCTAGTCTGGCCCTTAGTGAATATTTTCTTATCTCTCGACTCATGTTTTTTGGTGGGATTTTTTGTTTTGTTTTCCATCTTAGGGAAATGTTCATCTATCCTTTTTTCCCCTTATTTTTGTTTTTACACTCTACCTCTTTTTTGTCTTTCTTTTAAGTCTTGTTACAAGTGTAGTTCATAGCCTGTGTCTATTCCCCACCTAGCTGATCTCTTCTCAGACTGTTTGAATATCTTCATTTTCCTCTAAGCTCCGGGATTATTCCTCCAACAGCTACCAGAGTCCTACATCTACTTTCAGTGAAGGTCATTTGTGTTCACTGTTTTATATAATAGATTTATTTAAGTTCTATTTATGATTATCTTACCGTGGGAGGATCAGAAAAAAAGAAATAAAAAGACTGTATTGGGCATTTTTCAATGGACTATTGTACTTTCCCCCCCTCAGGGAGAATTAAAATAAAAATCATATGACCATGTCTGTGTTAGCTATTAAGCGTGTTTTAGTTTTAAACGTGCAATAAATCACTGAACCCCAGCTACATTTATGTTTTTATTTTGATCACAAGAATGGACCCTTTAATCCCATTTTGCCCATTGTCCTAGGACAATTATTAATAGCTCTTACTTTCATTCCCAGAAGGGTCCAGGTTTGGAATATAAATTATATGATCATATTAATCATTAGTCAACCTTTGTCTTCTTATAAAAACAAAGAAGTTAAGAATAATTAGACCCCACCCCTCTGATTATCCTTAGGAGGATCTAAGTCGTTAAAAAACAATTTCTCGCTTCTGATGTTACATCCTTAAGGCCAAAAAAACCAGTGCAGATCTGGACCTGTTTTGATGCACAAGAGCAGAGAAGGAAAGTCTTACAAAAAGGGCTAATCTGCAGACCAAGAATGGGGTTGCTGCATTTGATTAATGCATCCACACTTCCCTGGTTTCTGCAGACTAGAGAGAGCAGAGTTCTCATGGAGCAGATAGATACATCATCAAACCACATCCATCCCATCGGTAGGGCAAGCATTCACCTTCTGTGGTATTTGTCTGGCCAGGGACTGGGACACATCTTCCTTCTGTGTTCACAACACTGAAGTCCTTTTCCTTTTATTGTATATATTTTATCTAAGTTATCTGGACAAGTTTTCAGGAAGGCTCGTGGGAAATGAAATATGCAGTCAGTAAGTTATTTGGGTTAGTCTAGAAGTCATAATGTGATATCCTTCTTTAAGGATTTTTAAAATATTCCGATATTTTTTTTACTTGTAAGAACTCTCCTATGTCCATGAAAGATAATTCTTTCATGATTATCTGCTTACATTTTATTGACTTAACCCCCCCTTGGATTTCATTGAATTTTATTATGATTTATCTATTAATAGTAGTAAATTTATTTAAAAAGAACTATTTGTCCATATTGGTATCCTACATTGTTTATTACTGACTTTATAAACATACAGATGATAGATAGATAGATAGATAGAGATTTAGAAATAGTTGCAGATTCTATATATACATGTATTGGGAAGGTTTTAAAATGTTTACTCATTCTTATGTGGTAGTAGGAAGTCTATGTTTAGCTTTAGGAGTTGATTGAGGTGCTGCTGAAGGTTATATGGTTCAAATATATTAGTGTTCAAACCTTTAGGAAAATAGCAAGAGAAAAAGGAAAGGTTTTAACTTATTGAGAAACAATAGTCTTTTGTATGGGGTATTTTGGTGAATATGGACAAAACAAGGTAGACTTGGGAAGAAATATCTTTGGGGCTAAACATTCTCTCCATCCCTGGAGTGCTTTCTCTCTTCCCCCCCCCTCCACCTAATCAAACAGAAGGAGGCCCCCCCTAGGCATATATCTACCTCCAACCCCAGTCTAGTGTCTCCATGACCTTCAGCTTATCATCTACATTCCAGGTCTTTCAGGGTGCCCTCTTTGGATTGTTCATCACAAGATTGGTTGGAAAATCTAATATGATCATAGATTTCCCCCCCACACACACACACACCAATTGCCAATAACCAGTTCTCATCTGCAGACCCTAACAGTTCAGACAAGAAGAATTTACTGAGTTGTTTGTTTCATTTTGTTGCCAGAGGTCTTCTTAACTTCTTAGACAGGTTATTCCTCTCAATAGAGAGAATGAGAACTTATCAGTTCTTCCTTCTAATCTCTACCATTTCTTGTCAAAAATCCTTAAAGTTTTAAGATAACACCATTTCCTACTTCACAGTCATGACATAGGGATTTCTTCGTTATTGGGTCATATCCATGGAAATGTGGAAAACTGCAAGAATCAGTCATGTGGACTCAGATAGATATCTAGCACAGACGCTGGGAGAAATTCATTATTCTTTTTCATTATCATGGGTTCAATCCACTCCAGTATGCAGATATTTCTGTGAGTTCCAATGCAATGCAACGGAAAATTCCTCAATCACATGCGGTGACAAAATGATCTCTTATCTGAGACTTTTGGTAAACAGACATCCTTTCTTTCTAGAGTGCTGCTTTGTATCTCCAAGGTCACCAGCAACTCAATAACTATGGAATATTGTAAGTAGATAACACTAAATGAATTGACTTTCCCAATGTGACAGTATTGAGTACTCCTCTCTACGTCTTGTCCTGGCTCTGGAAGCAAGTCCTTTTTTATTTAAGGTATTGAAGCTACAAGTGTTGGAATGCATGCTCAAAACAGCTCATCTGTGTTATAACCCCTTTGTTTGCATGTGATTCAACTTTGGAATCCTTGCCAATGAGGATTACACTGTGAACATGACACTCGGGGTACTTTACATATATAGGTAATTCTTACCACATTGCTGCTATGTCTGTTGGGAGGTTGATTTAGAGGTGAAAGTAGGAGGCATAGTGTGGTTATTAACGGCTGCTGTCTTTGTTTTTAGTTCTGTTTAACCACTAAGAAAAATACTGACAATTTAAGCGCTTCAACTGAACAGCAAGTGGCAAAAAAAGATGTTTGAGTTTACTTGAGTTTCTTTTAACTTTGAGCTCCACCCACACACACCTGCTGAAAGTGTGGACAAGAGGGAAGACATGTGGTGGCAGTCCCTGGGCTGAGAGACCTCAAAGGAACCTGGGAGAAGCTTCAGGGCTCTGGGATCCCCTTACAGGAATTGCGAAGTCTGTGAATATGCTTCATCCAGGTGTCTTTCCTCTGTTCTGGACATGCAAGCAATCGGAAGAAAAACAAAGTGTAATTTGCACTTTCAGGAGGACGTAGAAATGTGCAGATCTTCAAAGCAGACTATCGCCACTTGAAAAACTCAGCAAGCCATGCACACTAACATTGAAGAGACTGAAGCCAAAAGAGGCTAACAGCTGTATTCTCAGTTGTGTAGCCAGTTTGTGGAAGAGGCACAAGTAGGACGTGCATGTTCCATTTCCCACCCAGTGTTCTCATCACCACCCTACACACCCTTCACATTATTCTATGATCAAAGATGTTCGCCCCTGATGGTCTTGGTAGCCATGTGAGACTTCATTTGGTAAGACTCATTCTTAATTTCCAAATCACCGGTGCTGGAAATGTTGAGCCATCTTTGATTTGCCTCTGTCTCGTTCTTCTAATCACTGAGGAGGAATTAATCAAGGTTCCATATCTGTCTCCTCCATTCCTACCCCTACATCAGGCCTTTAGCATTTGGGACCTGGCTTCCTACAATGGCACTTTGATGCACTCCTTTCTTTCAGCCTCTCACATTTCTAATTCCGCACACTGCCAATAGATTTCTCTTTCTCCCAAGGGATTTGGATCAGTCTCTTCCTGAGGACCTGTTCTGGATTCTCACTGCTTACAGAATCTCATCAAAAGTCCTTAGCACAGGCTCTCAGCATCTGAGACTAAAATGCTTCTCTAACCTCATCTCCCATGATTTCTCTTTACCAATTATGTATTCCTGGCACTAGGGCCTGCCAGATTTTTCCAGAAATAAAGGCCTGCATGCTGGCCTTCTTTCAATGCCCTGGGTCTTGAGAGATGCTGGTTTCTTTCTTTGGGATGCTATGCTTTTCTTTTAAAATTACCACAATTTGAAGCAATAGAGTAAATTGAGTGCAACTGAACAAGGCAATGTTGAATTGAATTCAGTACCTGTTCATCCCACTTTGTTTATATTCCGTAATTTACTCTTGTAGTTCCCTTAGATGATTCATTCCATGAGAACAAAGATCATAGAACCCATGCCATGTACCTTCCTGTAGAAGAATGCTTAGCCTGTTATTGCCCTACCACTGTGATGTCCCACAAGCAAGTCTGCTGTCAGAGCATCCCGAGCTAATAGGCATGTGGCCTACACACCCCATTTCCTGTCACTGTGCACTGAGCTGGAGGAAAATAATCAGGGTCATCAACATACTAAGGGCCTGGTCCATGCCAACCTGCCACCACTGGTCCTCTCCCAAAAGCGAGATGTATAACCAAAACAAAGAGAAGGCCCTCAGCCAGTTGTGCACAATGTCAAGAGAGGCCATTTTTGGCCAAGGACTGAGTTCTAATAACCGGGCCAGAGGGTCTCAGGAAGAGAAATTGTTCAAAAGTTAGGTGCTAATTTTTCCAAGGGGTCTCTTGAGGCCACTTCAGGGTAAGAGTCTTTGAGAAGCAAGAGTTCTGAGAGAGGAACAGTCTTCTTAAGGTAAAGATCCTCATGGAGAAAGGTCCTCATGGAGGCAATATTTAATGGGGAATATGTCCTCTTAGGAGGATTAGTACTCGTATGGAACAGGTCCTCGTGGGAAAAGGGCCTTTTTAGGGGTACGACCCTCATGGAAGAAAGGTCCTCATGTGAAGAATCCTCATGAAGCAAGGGTCCTTAAAGGGAAAAGGTCCTCATGAATAAATGTCCTCATAGGGAAGGATCCTGATAGGAAAGGGTTTGGGGAGGAGGAGTTCTCCTTGTTTTAGGATCCCCATAGGAGAAGTACCCTCATGGGGGAGAGTTCCCTCAGTGAAGAGCCCATATGAGAACTATTCCTCTACCAGGACTCTTCTCCATGATGACCTTTCTAAGAAGAGTGGGAGATGTGAGGATTCCATGTGTAAGAAGAAAAGCCAGAAACCTAATAATAGCAAATGTACATTGAACACCTATTATGTACCAGGCAAGATTGACCTCCTTTACAATACAAGCTCATTTAATCCTTACAATAATCCCAGGATGTAGGTACTATTATCACACCCATTTAACAAGGATGAAAACAAAGAGCCAAGGCTAAATACTCTGCCTGATTCATACGATTGGTAAGTAGTAGAACCTAGATCCCAGCTTCTTACCCAATACACTAACATACAATAAGGCCAGAGGCCTTCCATTATTCTGCCTCAGAAAGAAGTTAGACATTATAACCCTGTAATCAGAACTTCAAGTTCTATAGGCTTTATCACTCCCTTATTCTCTTAAGGCTGAGACACCTTCTTTCCAGAGGAATAAACAATAAGCCTCTTAACACGGAAAGGTTTGAGCATTTGTTCAGGGCAGCTAGAGAGACTGATGTCACACAACCTATCTTTGGGAATAGGAAGACCCAAAGCTGCAGTAGGAAGTGGCTATTATTGAGAAAAATAATCTGGATAGGTCCTTGAAGGATTGGTGTAAGAAAAAAATCAGCTCAAGGAGCTGATTTGGCCCTGAATAAGAATTTTCCCAAGGGTCCTCAACCCTCAGCAGGAGCTCCTGTGTCGTGCAGAACTGCAGCATAAACCCAACCCTGAGATACTGGCCGAGGCCTGTGATAGAACACCCATCAGTTGCACCTGGTCACCAGCCCAGGAAATAAACCTCTGCCTTTAGATTTGGACTACGCTCCTGCCTAGACCCTAGATGCTGCCTAAATTGTAATCCTAGACATTGCAGCAACAGCACACCGATTCTCTCTTTTCAAGCCTGGCCACTGTGCTTCCTGAGACTCCTAACCCAATGAGAGATCCGGGGGTAAAGCAAACAGTAGGCAGCTGGAACCACCAAGAAAACAAAAAGACAATCTACTGATCGGGAGAAGAAGATATATGCAAATGGCATATCCAATAAGGGATTTATACCCAAAATATATAAAGAATTTATCCAACCCAAAACCCCAAAACGCAAATGATACAATTAAAAAATGGGCAGAGAACCTGGGTAGACACTTTTCCAAAGAAGACATCCAGATGGCCAACAGACACACAGAGAGATGCTCAGTATCATTCATCATCAAGGAAATGCAAATCAAAACTACAATGAGATATCACCTCACACCTGTCAGAATGGCTAAAATCAAAAGCACAAGAAACAACAAATGTTGGCCAGGATGTGGAGAGAAAGGAACCCTTGTGCACTGTTGATGGGATTGCAAGCTGGGGCAGTCATTGTGGAAAATGGTATGGAGGTTCCTCAAAAACTTAAAAATAGAACAACCTTATAATCCAGCAATCGAACTACTGGGTATTTACCCAAAGGATACAAAAATACTAATTCAAAGGGACACATGTACCCTTATGTTTATTGCAACATTATTTACAATAGCCAAGATATGAAAGCAGCCCAAGTGTCCATCAACTGATAAATGGATAAAGACGTGGGGTGTGTGTGTGTGTGCATGTGTGTGTGTGTGTGTGTGTGTATAATGGACTATATATATATATATATAATGGAATATATATATAATGGGACATTATTCATCCATAGAAAAGAGTGAAATCTTGCCACTTGCAACAACGTGGATGGCGCTAAAGAGTATTATGCTAAGTGAAATAATTCAGTCAGAGAAAGACAAATACCATATGATTTCACTTATATGTGGAATTTAAGAAACAAAACCAATGAGCAAAGGGGAAAAAGAGAGAGAGAGAACCAGACTCTTAACTACAGAGAACCAACTGATGGTTACCAGAGGGGAGGTGGTTGGGAGGACAGGTTAAACAGGTAATGGGAATTAAAGAGTGCACTTGTAGTGATGAGCACAGAGCGATTAAAATAAAAACTTAAAAAACAATAAAAATAAATAATAATTTTTGGGTTTCTGGAGAGCGAGAGCATGAGAGGAAGAGGGAGAGAGAGAGGAGCTTAAGCAGGCCCCACACCCAGCATGGAGCCTGACCCGGGAGTCAGTCTCACAACCCTGAGCCAAAATCAAGAGGCAGATGCTTAACCAACTGAGCCACCCAGGTGCCCCCCCACCAAAAAAAAAAAATTAATGTTTATTTATTTTGAGAGAGTGAGAGAGAGCACGAGCAAAGGAGGGGCAGACAGAGAGGGGGACAGAAGATCTGAAGCAGGCTCTGCACTGACAACAGACAGCCAGATGTGGGACTTGAACAAACCATGAGATCATGACTCTTAAAGGTGAAGTTGGACGCTTAACTGACTGAGCCACCCAGGTACCCCCAAAATAAATTTTAATAAAATTAAATAAATTTAAAAACCACAATGAGATAGCCCCTCACATCAGTCAAAATGGCTAGCTAGTATTAAAAAGAAAAGATGGGCGCCTGGGTGGCTCAGTGAGTTGAGCGTCCAACTTCAGCTCAGGTCATGATCTCGCGGTTTATGAGTTTGAGCCCCGCATCAGGCTTGGGCTGATAGCTCAGAGCCTGGAGCCTGCTTGGGATTCTGTGTCTACCTCTCTCTCTGCCCCTCCCCTGCCCATGCTCTGTCTCTCTCAAAAATATAGAAACATTAAAAAAAATTTTTTTAAAGAAAAGAAATAATAAATGTGGGCAAAGATGTGGTGAAAAGGGAGAAAGGAGAAAAACGAAAACTCACACACTGCTGGTGGCAATACAAATTGGTGCAACCACTGTGGAAAACAGTAAGGAGGTCCTCCACATAACTAAAAATAGAAATAACATATGATCCAGTAATTTCACTGCTGGGTATTTATAAAAAAAAATTAAAATGCTAATTCGAAAAGATATATGCCCCCTATGGTTATTGCAGCATTATCTACAGTAGCCAAGATATAGAAACAACCCAAGTGTTTATCAATAGATGAATCAACTATATAGATAGATGATGATGATGATGATGATGATAGATAGATAGATAGATAATTACTCATCCATAAAAAGGAATGGAATCTTGCCATTTGCAACAACATCAATGGACCCAGAAGGTATTTTGCTGAGTGAAATAAGTCAGAGAAAGATGAATATCATATGACTTCACTTATACACAGAATCTAAAAAACAAAACAAACAGACTCTTAAATACAGAGAACAAACTGGTGGTTACCAGAAGGGTGGGTGGGCAGGGTGGAAAAAAATAGGTGAAGAGGGTTAAGAGAATTCAACTTCCAGTTTTAAAGTAAGCAAGTCACAGGGATGAAAAGTACAGCATAGGGAATATAGTCGATAATATTACAATAACATTGTATGGTGACAGATGGTGACAACACTTATCCTGATGAGCACTGAGTAATGTATACAATTGTTGAATCACTGTGTTGTACACCTGAAACTAATATAACACTGTGTGTCAACTATATTTCAGTAATTAATTGATTAGTAAGTAAGTAATTGAGAGAGAGAATGAGAGAGAAAGCAGGTAGGAAGAAAACAACGGCCAGACGATGTCCCAGAAAATCAGTGAATGAAAAGGACTTGCTCTGTTCCACACTAGCTATTGACCTCCAACAACCAAGGGAAGAACTAAACCCAGGGGAATGCAGGGGCGCCTGGGTAGCTCAATCAGTTGAGTGTCCAACTTTGGCTCAGGTCATGATCTCACGGTCTGTGGGTTTGAGCCCCACATCGGCTCTGTGCTGATGGCTCAGAGCCTGGAGCCTGCTTCCGATCCTGTGTCTCCCTCTCTCTCTACTCCTCCCTCACTCTCACTTTGTCTCACTCTGTCTCTCAAAAATAAATAAATATAAAAAAATTTAAACCAAGAGAATGCAGAGGACAGATTAAATTACATCATGTTCAAAGCCACAAATCCTGAATCTAAGCCATAGACATCTTTGGCTCAACCCTTACTACAAGTTTCTGATCATACAAGAACTAGCTGACCTCACAAAAAGATGAGCCATAAATGAAAAGGGACTAGATTCACACATAAAACAAACAAACTAGAAAAAAAGTGGGGGGGGGGGGGAGCAACACAACACAAAAGCATACATAAAAAAAGAGAAGAGCCATGCAAATGATTCTTCAGGGTCTCAAAGAATTACATGGAACTTTCTTTTTACAAAGGATCTCAAGGGGTGCTTGGGCGGCTCAGTCAGTTAAGCGTCCAACTTCAGCTCAGATCATGATCTCATGGTTCATGGGTTCAAGCCCCATAATGGGCTCTGTGCTGACAGCTCAGTGCTTGAAGCCTGCTTCGGATTCTGTGTCTCCCTCTCTCTCTGCCCCTCCCCAGCTTGTTCTCTCTCTCTCTCTCTCAAAAATAAATAAACATTTAAAAAATGTTTTAATAAATGGAAAAGGATCTCAAAAAGAAAACTAAGTGTTGAAAAAGCATCAAAACAGGGGTGCCTGGGTGGCTTAGTCGGCTACGTGTCTAACATCAGCTCAGGTCATGATCTCAGGTTCGTGGGTTGGAGCCCCACATTGGGCTCTATGCTGACAACTCGGAGCCTGGAGTCTGGTTCTGATTCTGTGTCTCCCTTTCTCTCTGACCCTCAACCGCTTGCACTCTCTCTCTCTCTCTCTCTCAAAGATGAATGAACATTAAAAAAAAATTTTTTTTAAAAAGCATCAAAAGAGATTGTAAGATAATAGAAGGAGTGATAAAGTGAGCTGGTAAAACACCAATAGAAATGGAAAAGAGAAATGAAACAGTACAGAGATTCAAGTCCTATCAGAAGCAGAAAGCTATTGAATATCTATAACTAAAAACATATGGGAATGCAAGGTGGTGCAGCCACTCTGGAAAACAGTGTGGAGGTTCTTCAAACAACTAAAAATAGAACTACCCTACAACCCAGCAATTGCACTACTAGGCATTTATCTAAGGGATACAGGTGTGCTTTTCGAAGGGACACATGCACCCCCATGTTTATAGCAGCACTTTCAATAATAGCCAAAGTATGGAAAGAGCCCAAATGTCCATCGATGGATGAATGGATAAAGAAGATGTGGTATATATATACAATGCAGTATTACTCGGCAATCAAAAAAAAATGAAATCTTGCCATTTGCAACTATGTGGATGGAACTGGAGGGTATTATGCTATGTGAAATTAGTCAGAGAAAGAGAAATATCATATGACTTCACTCACATGAGGACTTTAAGAGACAAAACAGATGAACATAAGGGAAGGGAAACAAAAATAATATAAAAACAGGAAGGGGGACAAAACAGAAGAGACTCATAAATATGGAGAACAAACTGAGGGTTCCTGGAGGGGTTGTGGGAGGGGGGATGGGCTAAATGGGTCAGGGGCACTAAGGAATCTACTACTGAAATCATTGTCGCACTATATGCTAACTAATTTGGATGTAAATTTTTAAAAATAAAAAAATTAAATTAAAAAAAAAAACATAGCCAGGTCCCTGGGTGACAAGGGTAATTACCCTTGGGTAATCATTCAAACAGTAAGAAAAACAGCAGATATTTAAAGGATCATTAAGGGGATGATAAAATAAAAAACAAAGAAGAATCAATATATACATAATTAACATTCTGAGAAAGAAAAAAATAAATGAAATATTTATCAATTTACTTTCCACGTATGCTTTATATAGAGTACACTTCCACTAGTATTAATATATATTATTGAGTAATATTATTAACAATTATAATATAGATAATATAAATAGAACCATTTTATACCTTTATGTGTGTGTGTATATTGAATAGTATATAATAATAGTAGAAGTAAACTTGCTTGGAATAAAGAAATATTACATCCTGAGGAATATTGGGGTGAGGGCACTGACTGCAAAATATTTATCAGCAAGTTCAATTCTGATGAAGTCACTGAGCATTAGGGATGAAGACAAAATAAATCAGAGACTCGGCATTCCACTTCTGCAGACTAGGTAATTTGGGCCATTTCTCCCACTGGGCACACGCGAATTTAAAGCACACAGAAATGAAGCAAGAAAGCGAAACAGAAACCAAGAGAAACAAGAAGTACTCGAAACAGCCGACAGGGGTTTACGGCCATCAAGTTCCCACACACGAACTTCAAAATAACCATCCCGAGATATTCAAGGGGATAAAACACAAGATTGAGGGTCGGGGAAGAAAACTAGAAGTGATAAAACAGAACTAAATCAAAATTCTTACACTGAAAAATTCATTTGGCAAAATCAAGAACTTAACGTTCAGGTTTAGACACTGGTGAAAAAAGAATTATTGAACTGGAAACGAGATCAGAAGAAATGTCTGAAGTGAAACATGGGAGAGAAAAGGATGAAAATACAGAGAAAGAGTCAAACAGAAGTGAGGAAGACTGACACGTGATGAAATCCCAAAGGAGAGGTTCCAGGGAATTTGCAAGGAGCGATACTTGGTGAGACGATGGCTGAGAAGTTTTCAAAACTGATGATAAAAGCGTCGAGCTATAGGTTCAAAAAAGGCCTACGCAGAGCAAAAAAGTAAAAGATAAATACAAAGAACAACTAAATACCCCATGGTAAACTTGATGAAGTCAGTGTTATGGTCCTCTGAAGGGCCAAATGGGCCCGCAGCCAAAGTACAGTTCAGATGTGGGGACCAAAGATCCCCAGAGGCTGTGGGAAGGTGGATTGCTGACCTAATCGAGGTGTCCGTGGAAAGCACGACAGGCTTCTCCAGCAAGCCTGAGAAGACATCAGAGAGCCACGGTGCCACCGTGGCGAGGAGGTAGGGCGCGGGTGAGGGTCCCCTCCTGTGGGCAGGGACTCCTGTGGTTTGGATGTCCCACTGTCACCCAAGGAGGGAGCCCCGAGGCTTTCTTATCATCTTCTCCAGATGTGGGCCGAAAGGAAAGAGAGAAGGAGGAGGCTCAAAACCCTATCAGCAGTCTGGGGCGCCCGAGTGGCTCAGTCAGTTATGCATCTGACTTCAGCTCAGGTCATGATCTCACTGTTCGTGGGTTCAAGCCCCATGTTGGGCTCTGTGCTGATGGCTCAGAGCCTGGAGCCTGCTTCGGATTCTGTGTCTCCCGCTCTCTCTGCCCCTCCCCACCACTCATGCTTTGTCTGTCTGTCTGTCTGTCTCTCTCTCTCTCAAAAATAAATAAATATTTTTTAAAAATAGAAATAATCAATGGAAACCAACCAAAATGAATACTCTCTGTATAAAATAATGGTAACAAGGGTACCTGGGTGGCTCCGTCGGTTAAGTGCTCGGCTCTTGATTTCAGCTCAGGTCATGGTCTCATCATTCTTGAGTTCGAGCCCCACATCAGGCTCTGGGCTGACAGAGCCAGCTTGGGATTCTCTCTCTCTTACTCTCTGCCTCTCTCCTCAAAATGAATAAACATTGATGATAACAATAACAATAAAAATAATCACTATTGTTAATTGTGTTTTATTCGTAATAATTATTAGTATTGTGTTTAAAACGTAGAGTCAATTAAAATGCACAACAATTGCATACAAACCGATAGAAGGTGAAATGGAGGCACATTTTTTTAACATTGTCCAGGAAAAGGATAATAGTTTCAAATAACATCAGACTTTGATAAGTCAAAGACAGATGCTGTAATCTCCAGAGTAATCATCAAACTATAAATATTTAAAGAGGGAAAACTCAGGTGGGCATCGAGGCAGGAAGAGAAAGTTACAGACAGGCTTATGGAGTGTGTAATTGTGTGCTTGGGAGGGATTCAGGGGGGTTCTTGTTGAGCTCAGCATTACCCAAGCAACATTTCATACTCGTAGACAATAGTGCGGTACCTATAAAGTTCTGAGGGAGGAGATGGCATATTCATTAATTGGATGCCTGGCCAAGGCATTCTCCGAGTACACACGCAACCAAGAAATATTTTGAAAGATGCAAGAATTCAGGAAATCTAACACTGCGAGTCCTTCATGAAGAAAATTATTAGAATAATAAAACGAATATAAATAGCAATAAACCAAAGTAAAGCAAATATAAATGCAATGCCAAGGGAAAAGAAATGCTGATGGTGTGTTTTAAAATAGAAAAAAAATTGACCACGGTGGGAATCACAGTTAGAGAAAAGGCTGTGAAGGTTATAAAGCTTGGCAACATCAAAATAAGGTACTAATAAAATCAGCAGTGTCAAAGAAGTAAGAGGAAAAGGTATGTTTGCTAATTCTTTACCTTTTATAGTAAAGATTTCCAAAGAAATCTTCCAAAGTTAACTTATATGGTTCAAACATTATTCCAAACTCACAAATGTTTTCATAAAGAATCTTTGAAGATTCATATATTTTGTAATAAAGAAATAATTACATTAAGTATAACCCTTTTAATTACAATTTATGTTGCATTTTTAGGCAATTCTTCTAAACTTCTACCCGCATACCTAGTTTCCTCTATATATGCGTAGAGAGATATCAGAAGTGATTTTTACCAGAACGTTATTATCTCTGGTTTTTGTTTTTTGTTTTGTCTCTGGCGACTGGAATTTGGAAGAATTCTTACCCTTCCATGATCCTTGTTCCATTGCTTGAATGTTTTACGATGAGCAAGTAGCATTTTTAAATAGCGAAAGTCATTTTCCTAAAGGAAAGGTAAGCAGCAAAATAAGAGGAATATTTGCAAAATATGTGACAAGCGGTAACCATATAGTAGACAGTCATATAAACATTACCAGGAAGAAAACACTGGACAGTATCCTCACAGGACATGAAGTCAGGTCACTAAGAAAAACTACAAGTATCGTTAAACGACTAAAAGCTATATGCCATGAATTATGAAGCACAAAACATTAGATGGAAATAAGATATAAATATTCATTTACCAGATTGTCAAAAATTGGAAACATTATCCGTCTACGTTTGGTAAATGGTTCCTAGTACTCACTTCTTACACCCTACAAGCATGTAGTTTAAAGAAGACAAAATGTACTATGCTTTTTTTAATAACTTTTGTTAATGTTTATTTATTTTTGAGACAGAGAGAGACAGAGCATGAGCAGAGGAGGGTAGAGAGAGACACACACACAGAATCGGAAGCAGGCTCCAGGCTCCCAGCTGTCAGCACAGAGCCCGACGCGGGGCTGGAACCCACGAGCTGTGAGATTATGACCTGAGCTGAAGTCGGACACTCAACCGACTGAGCCACGCAGGCGCCCCAAAATGTACTATGCTTTTTTAAATATAGAGAGTTTTAGGCAACATCAGGACATTGAAGAGATATGAATGGGGGCAATACCGATCCATGCACAGAATTCTTTTCATGTTCTAGTTCTCTTCCCAAAATTTCAATCTTGTTTGTCATCTGAAGTTCCTTAAGTGAATTCGTGGTACTTTAAGGTGCTACATGTACACAATCTCATTACTCTGAATCACCAAAGGCAACCAGGATTTTCATCCGCTCCCGGTGGGTGTGTGAAACAGCACACTCACTTTGAAGAATCGTTGGGAAGTTTCTAATAAAGCTACACACATCGACACTACATCCCAGAAATTCCACTCCTCACTGGGTACCTGAGAGAACTGAATGTCTATGTCCGTAAAACCTTGTGCAAGAATATTCAAGGCAGCTTTACTTAGACAAAAACAGAACACAACCCAAATGTCCATCAACGGGAGCACGACTAAATTGTCGTTCATTCAGGTAACGGGAGACTACTCAAAAACCCAAAGGAATGAGCTGCTGAAACATGCAACAACACACATGAACCTCACAGACATTAGCTGAGCCAAAGAATATGCATTATACATTCTTGTGTATTTGAAGTTCTAGAACAAGGACAACGGACCTGGTGATGCATGTCAGAACAGAAGATATCTTTGGGGAGGGGGCCGCTGACTGGAGAGGGACCTGAGAAAACTTTCAGGGGTAAGACAAATGTTCTGTATGTTAATCTGAGTGTTGCTTACACAGGTATATGCAGAAGTTAACATTCTTTTAACTGTCCGTTTAGGATTGTCGCATTTTACGTAAGGAAATTATAAATTGTTGGCTTGAAAGAAAGCCCATATGCCTCACCTACGAGGAACTAAACGCTAGCTGCTGCCTATACCTCTAAGCCTTGCACCTTCTCTCCCAACACTTAGTAGATTCCCCGCTGCCTGGGAGCCACCAGAGCCTGGGAAGGACCTGAAGAGCTGAGTGGATTCAATCCAAGGAGAGAAAGGGGTGAATGACCTCATTTCATTACTTGGGATGGAGCTGTATCTACACTGTTTGGTAAAACAGCACAAATGTAAACGAGGTGTAAACGGCTTTCACATCTCATTTAGGGAACAGATGAGGCGTGAAA
Source organism: Lynx rufus (assembly GCF_022079265.1). Taxonomy (NCBI): domain Eukaryota; kingdom Metazoa; phylum Chordata; class Mammalia; order Carnivora; family Felidae; genus Lynx; species Lynx rufus. Next base: position 3,007,949 of record NW_025814867.1, on the reverse strand, counting down.
TGCATTTCACAGGCACAAGTACTGGAGGGGTGTGCTTAGCATGGTGCCGTGTAGAACATTTGTTCCTCTTCCCTCAGGGATGCTGGATTATTTCTGAACATGGCTACCGTAGGGGCAGGAGAAGGAGGGGGGTGTCAGTGCAGGGGGAGGAAGAAAGGCTGTGCTGTCTCCTGTACTCGTGACGCCTGCCATCCTCCCTCAGCCTGACCACCTCCTACACATCTGTTAAAGCCCAGCTCAGGTGCCACCACTTTGCTCAGCGCACAAATCTGTCACTCCTTTCCCTCCGCCTTGTATTATAAGGACAAGGAATGTCTATCATTCTTGTGATCCGCTGCTTGAATTCAGTAGTTGCTCAATTAACCCTTACGGAATGAATGTCAACGGAGGCAGGGGAAATAAGGAGGGAGAATAATGTATCTCGGGATGGCATTTTAGCAGTCAAGCCTTCCTCAAACAGCCAAAAGAAATATCAAGTTCCAGGGACAACTCGAAAGCTTAGAGGATTTATATCATTTTAGACCTCTCAGAAATAAACACATATACACCCTTAGGGCATGCGTACTTGTAAGGAGAAATGTAGGAGTTATGTTGTTTGATTATTAAAGCGATATTTTGCCCCCTTTTGTGAGAGGAACTTTGAGATCTCAGATTGATCATTGTTAGGTCTCTAAATATATGGCTGGTTTTATGGGCCTTTGCCAAAAAAAAGGCAGACCTTTTTGAAGAAAAGAGTTGGGGCTTACATTCCAAATGCCACTACCTGATAGCAATTATATGTGTCTCTGTGCCAACTGCAACTTATATATTGAATTTTGTCTCTACTTAAGGTGACCAAAATGAGGAAGATTCCAGGCCATAACATAATGATACTATCATACTGAAGATTTTTACGTGGACAATTCCAGGGAACATAGGAAAATTGAGATGGAATAACATATTGTGAAATAAATATTTCACTAAGATTTAGAAGATCTGAGATCAAGCCCAGCTTCAAACTTGACCTTGAAAAAAAAAATTGCTTAACATCTCAAGATCTCCAATTCTTCCTATGCAAAATTGATTGATCCTGGGATAAGTGTGCACCCGCCCTATGACCCAATGATTGCTCTCTCCAAGGAATATATCTTAGACAGGTACCCAAATTCACATGCATAAAGATATTCATCCCAGCGTTCCTTATAAAAGCAGAGTTGGAAACGATTTAGATGTTTACAAATGTAAGCATGGATCAATATTATGTTTGCATATGAAAAGGACTCACATACCCACTTAGATGGGTCTCAAAGCTAAAAGGTTGAGGGAAAAACTACAAGACACAGTTTGAAATTTATAGCATAATAGCTTTTAGGTAAAGAAACACCCAAGAAAAGAGAATCAGACAGTATTAGGGATAAAAGAAACAAAAATAATATAAAATATTGAATTAAACAAAAAGAGACTATATGTGAAGTAAGCCAATCGAGAGACGTTAAATATGGGTTTAGCAGAATAGAGACAGAGGAGGATAAGCAACTCTCTCTAGGGGAACAAGGTTTTATTTTCCCTGATGATCTCAAGTCAGAGCAGAAACCGTCAAGATTTTCAATGGCTTGAAACACGGCCTCACATTTCGACCATACCATCCACTATATTTGCGAAAAGGTTAGGCCCCCATGTGTTCAAATAAGATATGCTGCACAATTAAAGTGGCAGATTGTCACAGACTTTGCTCAGTATTGACAATCAAGGCATTTTTTCTTGTTAATGCAATGTTAATTGGGACCATGCTAACATTTAATTAATTTTAAGTACAATAGATCATTTGTCAACAAAAGGGGGTAAAAATATTAATTGAAACATATGTGAACGGTTACTTGCCGTGTGTAGGAAACATCCCACCATTAAAGTTAATCACAGTGTGATTAATTGCTTTGAATTCATTCAAGATGGGTTCCTGTGGCCTAACATAAGTCCGTCAATAAAACTTACAACGAAGCCTCATTATGAAAAGCCAAGTTACTAAGAAGAGCAGTGACGGAGCTGAGCAGCAGAAGGCTGCCTTCCTTATGATTCAGAAGGAAAGAGAAACCAGCATGGCAGGAAGGAAGACAAAGGCCCAGAGGCCGGGTGTTCTGGGAAAGAAGACGTGCTCGGGGAGCATCCTTGAGCCTGGGAGATGGAAACTGATGGATGAAAGGTCTGGAGATGGGAAGACTGGGTAGGGGGCTGGTGCAGTGGTGAATGGGGAAGGGCAGTGGGAACAGCAGCACTCTACATCAAGTACAGAGATGAAAAAGGCTCTGAGTCTCCAGGGGTGCACAGACGCGTGGAGTCCGTGCTTCAGAGGCTTGGAAGCATGCTGGAATGGGCAGGATGGCAAGTCTTCGGAAACAGGAGTGAAGTTTCCCTACAAACCAGCATTAAGTGGAGTCCTTTGATGATTAACGCGGATGTGGCTCTCAAAGCCTCCAGGGACCTAAGTCTCAGTAGTGACTGCTGTGCGGAACAGATGCCCAAATGTCACTGCAGGAAGTCTTTCCTCCCCACACACATGTTTATTTATTTTGAGATAGAGAGAGAGAGAGTGGGGGAGGAGCAGAGGGAGGGAGAGAGAAAGAATCCTAAACAGGCTCCGTGCTGTCGCTCAGAGCCTGATGTGGGGCTCAAACCCACAAACCAAGAGATCACAACCCGAGGGGAAATCAGAAGTCAGCTGCTTAACCAACTGGGTCACCCAAGTGCCCCCAGGAAATCTTATTCAGGATTCCCAGCTTTGCATCTGGTTCTCGTTGGCCTCCAAGGCCAATACATTGATTCACTTACTCTTTACTCAGAAAATTGAAGGGACTGTCATTGTTTTCACTACAAGCATGGGACATGAGGCCTTCCGTGATATCATCCCATCAAACTTCTGTGACTTCTCGAACCTACCGACAAAGTGCTTTTTACAGGTATTGGGTGTGAGTATAACAACTTTTTGTTTCAGTTGGAATTATTCACAAAGTATAGCTTAATCAATATATTTGGTCATTGTCCGCAGTTCTTGGCAGATTTTCAAAAACTCTTGAAGCTTCCTTAGTGATAGGAGTGTCTTTGTTATGCTCGTGAGGTGACTTCCGGCAGAAGTCCCTACAGACCTTCAGGACTGGAGCTGGTCACCAGAGAGACTAACCACATCATTAGAGAACTGTAGTTATGGGCCAGCCCAACCTCTGCAGAGGGGAATGGAGCTGGAGATCAAGTTCAATCTTGTGGCCAATGAGTTAATGATAATTGTTAATCCATAATAATAAATAATAATGCCTATGTAATGAAACTCTAATAAAAACTCTGGATACCAAAGCTGAGTGAGGCTTCCTGGTTGAACACATTGATGTGCAGGATCGGTGATGCACCCAGACTGCACAAGGAGAGGGTGTGGAAGCTCCGCCCTCCCTTAGAAGTTGCCCTATTCATCTCTCCCATAGAGCTGTTCGTGAGTTACATCCTTTTTAATAAAATGGCAATCATCACTCTAGCACTTTCGGTGGATTCTGTGCGTTTTTCTAGCAAGTTATCACACCTGAGGAGGTCTGGAAGTCTCTGAATTTATGCCCAGTAGTCCGAAGTGCAGGTGACCCTGAGGTTTGCAGGTGACCTCTGAAGTGGGACAGTATTGTGAAGGTATTAGCATAGTGGGGTCTACGCTAATACCAAGTAGTTGGTGTCTGAGTTTAACTAACTTGGAGGACACCCAGTTGGGGTCAGAGAATTGGTGTCAAGACACAAAAGCTGGAGTGGAGGCAATTTATTTAAGAGGCAGTCCCAGGAAGAAAAAGTAAGGGAACGAGACAGAGAAGAGAGAAAAGTTCTTACGGAATGCACCAATTGCTAGTTACCTCTGCGAGCAACCAGGGGTCAGTTCTGTTGGGGGCGTGTGAAGGAACCACAGAGAACACATCTCCAAAGACACGGAGGACGAGGGACTCCTCCACCGGTTCCCTTCCCCAATTGGTTAAGGGCTGCCCTGGGGAAGTGACTTATCAGTCCCTCCACCACTCTGATTGTAACGGAGTAGGCTTTGGCTTCAGAGAAATTCCTGAAGCAACAAAGCAGAGAGACACTTGATGTGAAATGCCAAAAACATACCAGAATCAGAGAATTTGAGAGAGGAAGTGGTTTCGTGCATGACAAGTACCTGGTACGCTAATGAATCTCAAGAGTAATTCTTTATAGAGTAACTCAAGCTGCTTCTTGAAGCAAAATCATAAATCATGTGTAAAGCAGAATACAAGTTTTAGAATGTTTTCCTTTCCCTCCCAATTCCACCCCGCAGAAGAAACAGCCCGAGGGGTTATTTGCAAATAAGTCAGAAGGTTCATACTGTGTGACATTGGTCCCCTTGCAAGAACTGATTGGATTAGGAATGATACCAGTCCGGGAGAAGCTAATCTGTGGGCTAGCCACTGGTCCATGGAAGTAATGAGGGAGAGGACCGTGCTGTCAGTGCTGGAGCCAGAGTGGAAACAAAAGGTGGATGACCAAGTCCTGATCATGAAGGAGCCTCCATGCTACAAGGATGTGCCAAGATGGTCTGAGGCAAGAGCTATCTTGGGTAGCGTGAACATCTCATTCCCAGGTTACATTCCAATATCCGCAGAACCCCAGGCTATGGCTGTGCTCCTGCAAGAGCCCCTCAGGGCAACTCACAGACAGCTTTACAACATGGACAACTTTACAACAGTCCCGTTACCAGAGCTGGCCTGAATGAGTGCTCTGTTCCTGGCCACATAAGAGCCCTGCACAACAGATTGCTTCCAGTGGAGGATTCTCACACGGCCCGAAACCAGCCACGGCCACCAGAATTTGCATTGTCTACCCTGAAGGCTGCTTTCCTCTATCCATCAACACCATCATATCCTCAGCCCAGCAGGTGTCCCAACGAACAGATCTCAGAGATATTCACTGAGCAAGGCTTTGGAGACATAGAAACTGCAGGTAACAAAGGCTCCATTTAAATATAGATGAGAGGTAAGATGCCTGAGGGCTTACCAAGGAGAGAGGAAGAAAGACCAAGAAGACAGATGTAATTGGACCCAGTTCTGGAATATTTCTTGTAGCACATACATCGAATGGGACAGTGGAGTTGGAGTTGCCATCCAAACCAAACCCCCTTCCTAAGACAATCACCATCTCCAACCTGTCTTTCTTGACCAGAGCAATAATACTTGCTTAGAAAAGAGTCCATATTCATATCACGCAGGATAACTGAACCATAAATCCTGTTTTCACTTCTCTCTGCATGTTGGCTCTCAGTCTTAATCCATACAATGGGATATCTAGCCAAATTCATATCCTTCAAACTTTGGAACCAATCACCCCAGCCAGGAAGACACAACACTGTGGCCACCCCATCCTGAGTGATCTGCCCAACACTTTGGCCAGAAACACGGGATATGGTACCAAAGAAGGTGGGGAAAGCAACCGCACCTATCTGCACCATTTCCCCCTGCCCCATTCGTTCTAGAAGTATATTCAGTACCTACTACAGACCAGGCACCGTACCAGGCTCTGAGCTTGCAATGGTGAGCAAAATCAATATAGTCCCCATCCTCACTGAACTTAGTTGAGAGAATCTGACTGGCTTCGGAAACAAGCTACCCAACGTCTCTGAACTTCACTTCTCACTGTAAGATAACAAGAAGGATGTTTACCTTTCACTGTTGTTGCAGGGAAAAGTCGACACGGCTTCCAGGGTTCAACGTTAGCAGTTCAGGCTGGGGTGCTGAGGACAGCAGTAGCAGCTGTCATGTCTTCCTTCCCCCCAAATTCTGCAGTGAGATTTTGGATATCGTTCCTGGCTGCACAGCTTCCAAACTGTTCTTTCGCCCTGTTGGAGATGCTGTGTGCAAGCTAATACCCTTCAATAAATTACCCTTCTTCTCAAGCCAGTTGTGATTGTTTGCTATTAAAAGCCTTAACTGATAAAGTGCCTAATAAATGGTAACTATAGTTACTAATCCCTCAGCTTCTTGTCCCTTTATTAAGAAAAGTACAACCGAGAGTCATGAAAAGTGGGGCCCCAAGAAAAGCAGCCCTAAGAATTAAATATGACCCAAGCCCTGGACACAGCCGAAGGTGAAGGCAGCCCCAAGTCTGACAGACAGGCAGGGTGAAGAGTCATTGTCATTTTCTAGGGACCAGAGGAGGTAGGAAGGCAGTTCTCCCTCCACATGCAGAGATAAAATAAAATGACTTCTCCAAATGTGCATTAGATATTGCTGCTTCAACTCCAGATTGAATTTCAGACACTTAAATGTGTTATGGTCTTTCAATTGAGTTCTGTATCTTCGGTGGAACAGAACACAGAGAATCTTAGATTGCCCTTGTCATCCAGGAGACATTAAAGAGAGCCACGTCCAATCCTTGACCTTCAGAGGAAAAGCACGGGACACTGACTGGCTCACAACCTTGACTTTCAGAGGAAAAGCACAGGACATTGACTGACTCACAACCTTGACCTGGGTGGGGCATAGGTGGTCTCCAAATGAGGAAAAGTCGCAGCATTTTGCCAAACTGACCCTGACATGATGCAGCTGTCAGAGAGCCATGAAGGGGCAGCTGGGTCACCACTCAGACATCAGGGCAGGTCACCCTCTGAGCATCTACCTGATGGGAGATGCCTGTCTTCCTGGAAACACATCTGGCTGGCAGGGTAATGATCTTGGGATTTACCCGGTCTTTTTCTCTTGCTCTACCCTTACCCAGCCTAAAAGTCATATCAACCCACTTACATTCCGTGATATTCTGTTACGCTCCCTCCACCTCTGCTCCTTCATCTTTAAAATGGGGGTCACCGTATTTAACGTAGTGAGAGCATTAAAGGCAGTATCTATAAAATACTAAGATGATGTAAAATGGTTGCCATACTCTCATCTTAAGAGATCAATAGATACAACTAATTGTGTCATTACCCTCACTTACAAGAAAGCAGGGCAGAGAGCCCCGGTGGCACGGACGGCGGCCGTGGCCAACTTGGTTCTCACGGCTCTGCCTCACCCCTTCTCTCCCATATCCTCAAACAGAGACGTGGGAAGCAGACCAGGAGCAGTGACCGGGTCCACCACAGCTCGCACTGCCAGGCAGAGTGTACAGAGAGAGGCAGGGACCCCTGACCCCTGACCCCTGACCCCAGCCCCAGAGAATGGCACACATTGTGGTCCTCCTCTGGGCTCCCAGTGGCTGGTCTAGCGACCCAGAGAGAGCTTTTCCAGAATGCCCACACCAGTGCCACCTCTGAGGAGGCTCAGGTGAGAGCACAGAGACTCTTCAATACCTACGGGAGTTTAGAGCTCCTTTGGTGGTTAGTATGGAGCCATGGAAGGTTTTCGAACAAAGAGAGAAAATGTTAAAACCGAGTTTAAATTCTGACAGTTAAATTGGGGTGAGCCTACCAAGACTAACAGTCCCCTCAGTTTGACTAAACTTTAGACAGACATCTTTCTGATGATAAGCCCCAATCTCCCTTTTCTTGGAGCATTTAGTTTAGAAAACTTGGAATTGGAAATTCTTTCTCTGCCCCCTCTGATTTAACTCTTCTCCCAGCCAATTACAACTCAGGAATGTTTCTCAAGGACCTGGGAGTCATCCCTTTGAAATGCAATCCTCAAGAGAAGATAAAAGCCAGCTCCCAGTCTCTGCTGAAGGATAGAAGCCTTAACTTTGATAAACACCAATTAGCAAATACAGAGGCGCAATCACATTGACCAACCTGCCCTCTAAAGTCCTCTGGGACTTTTCCACCCAGTGCTTAAAAACTCCCCATCTTTTGTTCCTGTGAAATTGAATTTCTTTCTCCCCTAAGGCAATAATCTTAATCTTTATTACAGTAGTCTTGAATGAAGTCTTCCTTCCCTGTTTAATTCCATCAAGTGCGACATTTTCCTTGACAGAGATGGGCAAAGGAGCCACTTAGAAGCTATTATAATTTCCCAAGAGAACAGAAAGAAGCAGACAGTAGAGCTAGAAAGCGTGGTTTGGATGCGGGAGAAGGGAGCAAAAGCAAACTTAGAGCAAATCTCTGCTATCCTGAGCCTGTGGACAATACTATTGTCATCCTGCACCTGTCACAGAGGCCAGGAAAGAAACCGAGCTGGGACAGGAAGATGAACTGAGGAGCTCATTTTTTATCATGTCGACTGAAATTTCTGCTAGATAGATACCCAACACACAAGGAGATGAGGCAGGGATAAGGGTACGATATTATATACATTTCTTTTCCTTAAAGTAAGACATGTTTTTTTATCATTATAAAGGTTATAACACATAGTGGAAAGTCGGGACACAGATAATTAAAAAGAAAAAAAGAAACAAGATACCCAGATGCTTCATGAAAATAGGAGCCCCCCTTCCTTTTAGAGTAGTCTGTTCCTAGGGTACTTAAGGGCTGGAAGGGGAAAGGTAAGAAATGGACCATTGTAGCTAAAGTGACTATTGCTGTGAGAGGGTTTTAGACTCTGTAGGAGGTCAAGGGGTGGGCAATGACCCTGGGAGAAAGAAGATGGGGAAGAAGTCACTGGGCAGGTGACCTCTGAGCTAGTTTAAAGTATGAGTTTGACAGTTGTAAAGGGAGTTTGATGAAGAGCGGGAAGGTAAGCTGCTGGCTGGGAGAAGACACTTGTTCTAGAAAATCCATCTAAGAATTCACACCCACGATTACAAAGGACGCCTACAAAGCAATAAGATAGAGCAGATAACCTGATTTTGTAAATGGAGAAAATACTGAGGAGGTACTTCACCAAAAAGGTAGTTAAATGGCCAACAGACACATTAAAAATTGCTCAATTGTACTAGCTACTGAAGAAGCGTAAATTAAATCCACAATCCTCTATCAACACACACCTCCCAGAATGACTACAATTAAATATCTCAAATGTCGGTGGGGCTATAAGCAAGGAAAACTCTTGAACTTTTCTGGTGGGACGATAAATTGGTAAAGCAACTTTAGAAGACCATTTTGCAGCATGTACTAAAGCTGTTTAAGTGCCGATCCGTGGAAGCGCCCTCCACTCCCACCTACAAATCCAGGGGAGAGAGGGTGTGTGTTGACAGAAAAATATGGTGGGGCTCCTGGGTGGCTCAGGCGGCTAAGCATCTAACTCTGGATCTCGGCTCTGGTCTTGATCCCAGGATGGTGAGTTCAAGCCCCTCCTAGGGCTCTTTGCTGGGTGGGAAGCCTCCTTAAAATAAAATGTTAACTAATCAAAAGAAAAAATATCTAAAAAAAAATGTTAATAGCAGAGAAATTCATAACAGTCCCAAACTGGAAAAACCCAAACGTCCATCAATAGTAGAATAAATAAAGCGTGATACATTCATTATACAGAGAGGGAAAAGGAGAGAGGGAACGATAAAAAAGGGAACTACAAGTACATGAAACAACACAAATGAATTTCACAAACGTCATACTGAGAAAAATAGCCAGCCATAAATTAGTGTGTATTGAATGATTCCATTTACACGAAGTTGAAAAACAGTCACAGTTAATGTGTGGCGTTACAAGTCAGGATGATGGATATTCCCCAGGGCAGGGGCTTGGGGGTGGGGCGTGGGCGGGGAACTGTACATGTTCTGATTCTTGATCTGAGTGCTGGTCCCTCATGAGTTTACCGTGCGAAAATCCAACAGGCTGAAAATGTAAGATCTGTGTGTTTTCCTGCATGCAGGTTACGCGTCAGTAACATTTACATTAAGCAAAATAGAAGTGAGGGGGGCTCATTTTGCCTGAAATGCAAGTTGCCTGGGGGGAGGGTGGCCCCGGAAACCTCCTGTTTCATAACCACCTACACAGTCTGCTCTGAAAAGCCAGAGACTGGAAAGGAAGGTGGATGGAGGAGCAGAAATCTGAATTCCCCCCAGAGGAACAAAGATAGAGCCAGCGAGAAAGAATACAAAAGGCAAATGATGTGAGGAATTAAAACAAAGGGGAAAAACACTTAGGCTGCAGACTAGAAATTGACAGAAAGAAGCCGGACAATGACTGGACAGTTCCTGCTTTTTGTTTTCTAACTTTCCTGGCAGAGAGAGCTGAGCAAGACTATTTGGAATGCGTACCCCTGCCAGGAGCCTAATTGTTCCCTTTGCTTGTTTCAGGTGGGCCCGGACCTACATTCTAAGGCAAATGGAGTTTCTTGAGATTTTCCATCAGGGAAGAAGGGAGGTGGAATAAGTGTCTAAAATCCTCAAGACTGAAGGGAATCCTCCCACTCTTCTCCACCCTTCCCTCCTCTCCCACTGACCCCTTATCTTATCACTGCCTCAGTCGGCGACATACCCATGTGGCCTTGCCCACCTTGCTGCCTCTTTCCCTCCACCTCTCCTCCTTGCTGCTTACCCGTCAGTTTTTCAACTGTCTCCCTGTCCCACAGATGCCTTGACAAGAAAGGCCAGAGGCCCTGGGCTCAGTGGCGGGGGGTCTCCACCTTCGAGGTTTGATGGAATTTGAGTGCAGTCCAGCATCGTTCATCACTCTCAGGTCCGCATGGCACTGAGCGATCACCATGGCGAGTGCAAATCCACTGTTCAGACATCAGAGAGGCCTTCACAAGTTTGCCTTTCTATTTCAGATTCCCAGGAAGGTGACAGGTCTTCTCCCAAGTTAAGAGACTTGAGGTGAGAGGCTGGGGTACGTGAGAAATCCCTGTGTCTTTCCAAGCACACATGACTTTGAAGCAAGCCCCTGAGGTCATGGTGAGGAATGCAGCTTACTCTTTCCAGCGCAAAAACTATGCAGAGTCTCCTATAAAGGAAAGAGTTTCTCTGGGGAATGTGGGCATTTCTGCCCTTCTTTGAGCCCATAGGTTGCCGAGACTCAATTGTTGGCTCAAAACAAGAGAGCAAATGGATCATGAAATCAAAAGAAGAGAACTCCAATGCAGCGATTCTGCGAGCGTAGTCTCTCCAGACCAAGACCAAAAGTTTGAGCGCGACCCTGGAGTTCGTCAGAAAGGCAGGGGCGCCTGGGTAGCTCAGTCGGTTAAGCGTCTGACTTCGACTCAGGTCATGATCTCACGATTCGTGAGTTCCAGCCCTGCATCAGCTCTGTGCTGACAGCTCAGAGCCTGGAGCCTGCTTTGGATTCTGTGTCTCCGTCTCTCTCTGCTCCTACCCCACTTGTGCTCTCTCTCTCTCTCTCTCTCTCTCTCTCTCTCTCTCTCAAAAATAAAAAAATTAAAAAATTAAAAAAATGCAAATTTCTGGCCCTACCCCCAGATTTACAGAAGCAGGAATTAAGGGTGGGGTCAGGCAATGTGTGTGTTAAAGGAACCCCAGGTGGTTCTCTGCAAGCTCAAATCTGAGAAACACTAATCTACAAGTAGACTTGGATGTCACTTCCCTGCCCTCTAAGCTGGATCTTCCGGCTTTCTTCTGAGGAATCCTAGATTAGATGTCTGGAAGATACTCTCTTTCAGCTTTAATATCTGTGATTCTATGGCTTCCAATTACTCTAATGCTTTGCCTAGGGTACATACAGCTAGCTGGAGTCCGTTTGTTATTCAAGCCAGGTGCTGATTATACAGCCCCAGGGATTTATCTGAGTCATTGCCAGAGCAGTTGAGAGGCAACAAGGGGTAACAAAACGCTAAGACATCATAATGTCCCACAGAGACAGGTGAACCCTTCTGAACCTCCACACTCATGCCCTTGTACAAATGCGGGACATGCTGTAGCACCAGCCATGGGACATGGAATAGAGGAGAAAGAGTCTCCCCATTCTGAGGAGGGATACCTGAGAACAAGCCACAGAAAACGTGGGCTTCCTGGAAATCTCTGCCTCGGCCTCTCTGCCTCGGTTGTTCTAACCACCCTGTCCCCTAGACCCATAGCACTAAAGCCAGCCTATTTAAAATAAATCTCCTGCACTCTGTTCCAAAGAGATTTGTTCTCCTGAATTTGCCCCAGACTGAAAACTGCACACGTCCGAGGTTTAAGAGCTTATGTTAGGAGAAATTGAACATTATCTCAGGATAATGTTTTCCTACTGCTACTTAAATTTCCAGAGGCATTTACAAAAATTAAACATCAATGGGAAGCCAAGTCCTTTATTTATGGAGCCAGCAATAGACATTGATCCTGTGATAATGTTATTATTTTTCTTATTCCTCTTGTCAGTGTGCATTTCATCATCATTGGGTTGGATGAGTAGAAGGTGGCACGGGAATAGAATGTTTATTGACTTGCAGTTTCTTGGAGCTTTAAAAAAAAAAAGTCTGTGATTCTGTCTCAAGGTCTTTAGAAAGCTGGTTATGCACAAATACATAGGAGCATATTAAAGCTCTTGGTTAATTGGCGTTTCTAATAACTGCTTCTTGGATTTTTAAAACGTGACACTGGGATATTTTTTATAAGGTCAGCATTTTATTAACACTTGTAGAAATTAGTCATACATCTTGAAGTCAGGCTAAGTGGCGCTCGAGCCACTTAGCACACACAGGTGAGGCAGAGGGACTCCTTAGGCTTCTCTATAAACCAGGAAAATGGGCCCAATCACTTAATTTGTAAGAAACATGGACTTGGCCAAGCACATTAGAGAATGCTGACTCACTCTGGACCCAGACACAGAGGAGTTTGGGCTAGAGACACTGGTCTGAGGGGACAGAGAGGGACAAACGGTTGACATGGGTCAGCAGGATGAGAATTGAGAAGTCTGATGACAATGGGCACTTGGAAAGGGGACAGGGAGCAAGGAGCCTTGGCATCAGCATCACACCTGATCACCCTCTGTGTGAACAAAGGCAGTAAGGGGTTTAGTCCCCATCACCGAGGACGAGCCTGTGAAGTCCTGAGACATTCTCCTCCTCGCATCTGACACACGCATTTGGAGTTCAGGCTGCTGAGGACTGAGGTCTGGGTAACAGGTATTTGGCAAGTGTTTTTGGCCCCGAGTGAGGGAAGGAGAAACAGCAGTGGCCCCGCGAACTAGAGCGTGATTTCCACAGCAACACACACACCTCTGACTGACATTCAAGGCAGTGCCCTTCTCTGCCAAGGTTGGTCCCTCTTCCTGCACATTGGCTCTCCTCCCTAGTCTTTTCAGGATATCAACTCATCCATCTCTCTTCCATGGAGTCAACCCTTCCTTCTCAATCACATTTTCCCCAGATCAAGTCCGTCCCACCTTAAAAATATCTTCCTTCCACTCCATGTTTCCTGCAGCTATAGCCCTCTCTCCTCCTCACACCCAAAGTTTTCCAGAAAGTTGTCTATCCTTGTAGTCCCCATATGTTCCTCTCCCACTTACTCCTCAATTCTTTCCACTCTGCCTTCCCACCCCCTATCACAGGCTTAAAAAAGCCTCTGCAATCATCAGCTGACCTGTCTTTCACTGGAATCCAAGGACGATTTTCAGTCCTCATCTTACTTATACCTCAGCAGTGAAGGCTACTCCCCTCACCTGGAATCATCTGGACTCTCTCAGGACTCTATGGTCCCTGGTTTTCCTCCCACATCCCTGGCTCCTCAATTTGCTTTTCAAGTTCCTCTTCCCCATTCAACATGCTTGAATTCCTATAGGCTCTGAGGGTCACCCCTCAATTGTTCTCTCCCCTCACCCCCCGCCCACCAGAGGCATCACTGAATCTGTTAATTCAGGTCCTCTGATATTTGACTATTCTGCCCACTTCTGTCTGTCTTTACTCCTCTCACTTGGTGATTGGTATAGGAGAACTAAGAGAGAAATTTGCCTGAGATCACATAGCTAATTAATGACCTCCAGATATGTAGCCCCTCGTGCGCCGGTGTTTCCTTGTCATCCTAATATAATCATACTTTATCCATAAAAGCCACAAACTAATTATGGATATGATAACATCTGTCATGAAGATATTGTTGAGGAAGAGTAGGGGCAAGTCAATCCCTCTAAGCAGGAAGTTTCTTGAGTTGGCAGGATTAGAAAAACAGAGATACGATTCCACATATGTCCTCAAAAGACCTTCCCGAGGACCATTTTCCTGGGAACTTAGCAAACAGTGAACGGCCAGCTCTCTCTATCTCATCTGAGTAACGGAGGGAGCTGGTGACAACTGAGGAAAGGAGGGAGACAAGCAAGACTCAAATTTCAAAGGTTTGGATGCAGCTGTCAGCAAGAGATGAGAACAGCAGGTGAGACAGCAACACTCCTTGAAATAATCAATCTGTAAGGACTGTCATGGGACATGCAGAGCAGACTTGTCTGAGTGGCTCCAGGAGGCAAAATTAAGACTCAAGAGAAGTTATTGATAGACAGACTTCAGTCCACTGAAAAAGGTCTATGGGAGCTGTCCAAGGTGCCAACAGAGGGAAAGGGCGGGAGGGATACTTCTGTCTAAGCTGCATAGGACTTTCTTAGGGGGAATGTCAGGCAGACTCTCACCCTAGGGTGAGCGAGATCTGGTCTTCATGCTGTGCCTCAAGCTCATGGCTAAGACAGTGCTGGGTGACCTGACCTCATCAATAACACCACGGCACCAGTGGACAGGAATTATTCCCTACTCATGGAAGTGGGAATTTAGGCTCACAAAAGTTAGGTATATAATCTTGATCACAGGGCAAACTAATGGAGGATCCAAGATTTCATTCACCCACTCAACACGATTTTACGGAACACTATTATGTTCTGAATACTGTGGTAAGCATGGCAGATAGAGATTAGAAAAGTAATCCCAGGTCACCAGGGATGAAGAATACAGGAAGAGGACCATTAATACAGTGAGACATGTAGGACCATTAATACAGTGAGATGAGATGGAGGTTGATAAGTCCAAGAGGCCATTGAACACAGAGGGACACCTAACGTGCTACAAAGGAAAGAAGTGCTCAAAGAACAATTCTTTGAACCAATTCTTGAAACATCAGTAACTAGAACTCAACGAGGGGAAGAATGGGGGTAGAATGATGCTGCTGATGATCCAAGATCTCCTTTAACAAGAAAGGCTTTCCATTGTCCAGCTGCTGTGTTTCACATTGGTCCGCTTCTGGGAATAATTACTCCTGACCATTGGAACACAACTCATCAGGAGGTTACATACCCTATCTACAGGGGTATCCCCTTTCCAACGACTGACTGGCATGGGAGTCCAGAGGCCCTTCCTGAAACTGGGACAATCTCTATGGTGCAATCCACACTCAGAGCTCCCTGTAGGATCAGTTGAGATCACATTCTTTCTTAGCTGCTTCCCTTACCCTAGTTTATTTCCTTCCCTTCCCTTCCCTTCCCCTGAGACCACTCCCTTAAGAAATCATATGAACTCTGTCTTCCTCTCTGCTTTTAGGGAACACTACCCAAGTCAAAGAGGAAGGATTATCTAGGCAGAGAGAATAATGTGTGCAAAGGCATGGATGTGAGAGGGCATAGTGCAATAGAGATTAACAGTTAAGTTAGAGAAGAGGGGTGAACTATAGTGTAGCATGATATAAACTAGGTAGGTAGAGGGGGGCAGAATCCTATCTCCTGACATCTAGCCAGTCACATAGCATAGTAGTCCATACTACTAAGCTGAACTCTGATATCCTGCCTGACTGCTTTAAATGCAATATTTCAGAGCACATCTAGGCCATGAAGTGAGTTTATAGAGGAAGAAGTTACAAAGCAAGATTCCTCGATTTATTCAGTGGCATTTCACAAAGCAGGAACAAAGACGAGCCCCCTGGAATTTCCTGATTCTCAGACCACACTGCCTCTATGGAACTCACCACAGACTCTGCTTGTGGGAGAGCAAATTATCTCCATAGGCTATTTTTGTCCTCCTTCGCCTCTCCAGAAACAGTGGCTCCCCCGCCCCTTTCATTGGCTCCATCTGCTTTCCTGCTTTCCTTTCTGGCCTCTATTCATAAGGTCTTGCCCCTGGGTCTCTGTTAGCACTCAGTTTTAAATTCTAAAACTTTCCAAAGCCAATGAAGCTCTTTAATCAGGAAGTAGGGCTGCCAAGGAAACAATGCTAATTGGAAACTTTTATGACTCGAGGTCCTGGGGAGTTTAAAGATGGATATGTTTCTTTTGTCTATCATGCCAACAGCACAGAATAGACTCAGGAGGGGCAGAGAATAAAATATGGTCCCAAAAAGAGAAATTAATCCAAGAAATATGCCAATCCCTAAACAAACGAGAGACCCCTGGACTTCCAAATTCCTATTGAAAGCAGCTGAAACATAGTTGTCTTTCCTTAGGAAGCACAGAGATGGTCGAAGGCAGAAAGAAACAGTTGGGGCTCACAATGTAGGACGGGTCACAGCCTCTGCATCACTGCTCAGGCTTAGAATATAATCCCATTTCACGGCCACACATGTAGCCCTCCAGATTCCAAACCCCTTGCTAGTTCCCAGAACGATAGATAGGAATAAGACAAAGTTCTTGTGCTCAGAGCCTAGGAGGAAGAACAGATAGACAGAAGAAGATTGGGCAGAGATAACAGAGTTACCTAAACTCAAGAAGAGAGAAGAAACATGCTGCTCCCTCTGGGGTGGAGGCGGAGGGCACAGCAGACTTTCCCAACATGGACTATGCAGAAGAAAGACCTTCATCTCCATTCTAGACACGACATCCACCCAAAGCCAGAACACCTACCACTCGACAAGATTTCCTGTCCTTCCTGCTTCTTTGGTTATGTCAACAGAATAATTCTGGCTGACTGAAGCCAAAAAACAATCTCTTTGAAGACTTTGTGATGGTTCACAGAATCCAAGGAATGGCTAAAGGATTGAACTCGGACAAGAGCTGAACCAGAGCCACTCCAAGGATTTAGGCAGCAGACATTAATACCAGCTGGCTAAAGCACCACCATAGAACCAATGGGCTCCACCCAATTTTTCCTATTCTTACATCACTCTGGGAAAAACAGCATCTGATTGGATGAGCTAAGGGCATAAGACCAACTACAGCATGGTTCCCTACTCCACCGGATGAGCAGGGTGGTTCTGTAAAAGAAAGTGAGATGCTCTTGCCGGAGGAATGGAGGGGTGATGCCCTCAGGTTCCAATATGGGGCCCACAAGCCACATGGGCCTGCCTGAGATTTTTAGCCAAGAGCTTCATCAGAGACTTTCTCATTAAAAAGGCAGAAATTCACCCTCTTCCCTGGATACTATGACTCAGAAGTCCCTGGCTGGAGCTCCAGAATCAGTATCTTAATAAGCTCTTAAGTGGTTCTACCAAGAGAAGGTCAGTGAAGCTGGACCATCTCCTAGAAGAGGTCTGCCATTCAAGTTCTATAAAGCCACCACCAAGATGGACTAAAAAATTGCCTTGAAGACTATTTTTTTCTATCTTCTTTTTTTAATTTTAGTTTTAAGTAATCTCTGTACCCTACATGGGGCTCAAATTTACAACCCCTATCTAGATCAAGACTAGCTTGCTCCACTGACTGAGCCAGTCAGACACCCCTTTCTATCTTTTTTGAACTGCCTATTTTTTTTAATTTTTTTTAATGTTTATTTAATTCCTAAGGAGACAGAGACAGAGCATGAGTGGGGGAGGGGCAGAGAGAGAGAGAGAGAGAGAGAGAGAGGGAGACACAGAATCCGAAGCAGGCTCCAGGCTCTGAGCTGTCAGCACAGAGACCGACATGGGGCTCCAACTCACAAACTTCGAGATCATGACCTGAGCCGAAGTCAGATGCTCAACTGACTAAGCCACCCAGGCACCCCTGAACTGCCTATTTTTAAATCTATTATAACCGTCTTGCAAGACTCAAGGAAAATGGGCTCAATTTATCCCTGTTCTTGCCACATCCTGGAATGTCACCTGCTTTAGGAAATACAGGCATGGGGATATGGCTGACCGTTACCCCTAAAGATCCCTACAGCTACCTGTCTGGATTTCTAGCCATAACCAGCAACACCAGAGGGCTCTGATTTCAGGGAAGACCTGGGAGTGATCTTGCACCCAAACCTATGGGTGCATATCCAGCCTCTAGAACAGAGACCATCCCATATTATGTTCCCTATGTATTTGTTCAATGGAGAGAGGGAAGAAGGGAGGAATTTTCAAGCCATCCTCTGAAATTCAACTAGAGAATTAATCTACTGAGTATCTTTACCCAGAGACCTAGGGAAAAGGGACCAAGGGAACTAATGACTACAACTGGCCAAAGCAGCCCCTGACTTCAGAAACAATATACAGTATATATCTTTTAATGTTTATTTATTTCTGAGAGAGAAAGAGAGAGAGAGAGAGAGAGAGAGCAGGGGAGGGGCAGAGAGAGAGGGAGACAGAAAATTCAAAGCAGGCTCCAGGCTGAGCTGGGGCTTGAATGCAGGAACCATGAGATCATGACCTGAGTCGGATGCTCAACCTACTGAGCCACCCAGGCGCCCCCAGAAAGAGTATTTTAACCTGGGAGTGTCAGAGAGGTGCTGTTACTCTTTATTAATACAAATTAACAAACAAACAAACAAACAAACAAACCATTTGTGCCTAAAAATCCTTTTAAAAATGTGCTAGTTCCTCAAAAAAATAATTCCAAAACCTATGAGTGCCCGTAATATTGTGAATTATATAAGAAATGTATTTGGTCTTCATCCCCATTTTTCAAGCTTCTCAAACCACAATTTCCTAAGTGGTAAGAGGGATAAAGGAGTCTTTTATTAAGTAAATGAGTGACTTTTGTAAGGCCCCTAAGTCACCTAACGAGGGGCTGATTGCCTGGGAAACCAATCCTGCGATTGGAGGGTTGGAATTTTCAATCCCACCCCCTCAACCTCCCGGGAGAAGAGAGGGGATGGGTGCTGAACTAATCACTGATGACCAATGATTTGATCATTCGCGCCTACATAATGAAGCCTCCTTAAAAAATCAAAAGGATAGGGTCTGGAGAGCTTCTGGGTTGGTGAAAATGAGGAGATTCAGTAGAGTGGTACCCCAGAAAGGGCACAGAAGCCCTGAGCCCCTTCCCACATACCTCGCCGAACACACCTCTTCCATCCGGTTATTCCTGAGTTACATCCCTTTATAATAAATTGGTGACCTAGTAAGTAAAATGTTTCTCTGAGTTCTGTGAGCCATTCTAACAAATTAACCAACCCCGAGGAGAGGGTTGTGGGAACCTCGGATGTATAGTCAGTGGGTCAGAAGCACAGGTAACAACCTGGGCTGGCAACTGGCCTGGCAACTGGCCTCTGAAGGGTAGGGAGCAGTCTTGTAGACTGAACCCTTAACCTGTGGGATCTGATGCTGTTTTTGCATAGATAATGCCAGAACTAGGTTGAATTGAGTTGAATTGCAGGACATGCTGCTGGGGACCAAGAGTTGATTATCGGTGTGAGGAACTGCACCTTCACCTCCCCACACACACATTGAAATCGGGCCCAGGAATCTATTTGAGCGCGAGATTATTTACTGTTCATTATTGCATGGGGAGAGAGGGTGGCGGTTAAGGAAAAATTCTTCCCCTGTGGTCCTCCCTTCTGATTTAAACCACAATGCAAATTGGGGGGGCAGTTTCAAGGTTTAACAATAGTATCCAACTGATCTTTGCAGGATTGCAAATAAAGGACGCTGCATCCTCAGGAGTACTATTAGGGCTCAGGTCTCTCAGCTCCTATTGTTAAAGAACATTCATTACCAGGCTCTCATATGAAATCCTGAGAAGGAAGCAAATAAGAGTCTGCAATGTTCTCTGTAGTTCTTATGCAATTGCCGCTTGGGGCTAATTAAAGCTGCTTTTGTAAGTCACCAGCTATAAATTCCTTCCAATGCTCTCCCAGCACTGGGAGACCAGCCACCCCAAGTCAAGGTTTTGTGCTGACACTGCAGGTGCACCCAGTGACCCTAAGTCAGTAGCAGTCTCTCCGATGGCCACCTTGTGGTCTGTGGCCCTCAGACAGCCGAGGATGGCTTCCAAATCCGTTGTTTTCCTCCTCTCTGCGGACTGGGTTAAAAGATAACTCTGCAGACTATGTTAGGCAGCACCTGCCTTATTCTCAACTAATTTATTTTAAATTGGGTTAGTACAGACTCTTTAGCCAGTAATGTCTACAGAGCTATGAATTCATTTCCTCATCTATCCTCTTGAATTTGATCAAGGAGTACAAATGGCTGTAAAGCTTTATTGCAAGACTTTGGAAGAAGAGACAAAGGGAACCAAGCCAAGCTAATTCCCAAACTGGAAAACAAATATTTCATCAGGTTCTTGTCCACGGTGAGAAATGACAGAACAGGCAATTACAAAACCTAGTATCTGAAAAAATGTGGAAGAATACATTGGACTCATTTCTTGAACATCTGTAAAATATTAGGTCTTTACATATAGTTTTCCCTTTTCATGTAATCCTTCCAACAAACCCAGCGGAGGTAGGTATCTACTAACTTATTTTATCAAAATAAAAAGAAACAAGGGCTTAGGAAAATTAAGTAACTCTCCCGAAATCACACAGCCAGTAAGATTTGAACCTGTGGAAGTTCAAATCGAAAGTTGGAGCCCTTTCTACATCATCTAAATTTTGAAATTCCTTTGCTTTGACCTGCCAAGCAGCTAAACCAGGATGTGATTTGGGATGTTACAAAAGGATTCTTTGCTTGCAAAAAAAGGATTCACAACAGGGTTCCTGGAAATAGCCAACTCCCCCATGGGGCTGAAAATATAATTTAAGATACAAACTTTCTGTTGACAAGAAACATTTCTGCTCCCTGTCTGCTTCTTAAAGTAGAGCAAGGTTCTAACACAGTCACTTTCTTTTTTAATGAAAGCACCGAAGATGTAGGACCAAGGAGATCAAGTGTCATGAGATGATGTAAAATCAATGATTTGGCACCTAGTAAATACTGAAAATTGTTTTCTCCACGATCATTTATTTTTTTTCCAGCATCTTAAAATGCAGCCTGCGCTAGACGGCAAAAAATGGCCGTAAATTCTTTTCCTCCCATCAGGAAAGGAAATCTGTTTCTTCTCTCTTTGAATCTTAGTTGGCCATGTGATTTGCATCAGCCAATTGGACACTAGCAAATGTGATGCGGTCAGAAGTGTGAAAAACGCTTGAGCATTCTGGCCTGCCCACCTGCTGAACTGGGAGGCCTGAGACTATCATGATTCAGCACAAGGTAGCCTGCTGGAGGACGGAAGGTCACCTGCAGGAGAACTGGTGCACCCCAGGAAGCACCCCAGTCAACAGGCGTCCCAACCCTGCAGCCAGCCTACCGGGAGAGGCCATGCTAGACCATTCAGCAAATGTGCCAGTTGATGCATAAGAGAGCCAGCCGTGATCAGCTGGGCCGGCCCGGGCCAGGACTGGACAATTCACAGAATTATGTACGAAATAAAACGACTTTTGTTTTAAGCCACGGTGTTCTGAGATGATTTTTTACACAATAAAAGTTAAGCAATACACAGTCCTAAGGTGTCTTCTGTTCCGTTTCTAAACCAACCAAGAAGTTAGAAACCCACAGAACGAAGTAGGCATAGAGGCCAGCAAGGAGGGAGAACAGTGTTCAGAGTAGGAACTGAGTCCCTGAGAAGTGAAAGGACTCAGCAAATCACGGTTGGCATTCAGCTCTTCTCTCCCAGTTCACTGATCTTTCCATGACACCAATCTCCCTCTGAATTTTTGAGGCTAACTGGACCAATTCCGTGCTCTCATTGTAGTCTTCAGCCCTGGGGGAAGCAAGTCAATTGGAGTTTTAACTTAATAATAAATGAAGAATTTTTCCAGTGTGCTTCTTCATTTCTCCTTCCTTCTTCAGATCTCTTTCATGGGTTACCCAAGTCAGCTAGCAAACGAGGGGGGAAAATGGATAAAAGGACAGACAGAAGCTACAGTTATGTTGTATGACCAGAGGGTGTTTTTCACCTTCAAAGCACATTGACCATCAATTACAAGATATGCTTTCACAGTCCACACTTCTATAGAACATCCACTTCTGAGTTCCCTAGCAGAGGAGAATATGTTACTTAAAAAAAAAAAAAAAAAAAAAGTACAACCAAATGATGTGTTTCCCTCAGTATGGAGGGGAAGGGAGTGGAACATTCAGGAAGTTATCTGTTTACTAGTCAGCCGTCAAGCTAAGCATTCACCTTCCACACTGGAAAACACTTGAGACGCTACTCTGATGAAGACTGAGAAGGTGGCTTACCCCTCCCTAGAACACAAGAAACCGCATAGCCCCCAAAACAACCAGTAAGGTTTTTACTCACGTTTGAGCAACATCATTCAGCAACCTCTTCCAGAAGCCACCTTTTGGGGGACAGGGAGAAATGTAACCACAGCTAATATTCAGTGGGTACACACCACTATAAGCTATCCAAATATTTAAATGCCTCCATATTGACCAGTAAACAGTAAAACTGCCATAAATAGGAGGATTAATTAAAGATGTAAATTCTATCCCACGTGGTTTATCTCAGAAGCCACACATTGACTTGGCAATGTCAAGATGCTTTTCTATTTTGGATCCTGGATCTGCTTCAGTCCACTTTTTTAATGAGCTGAGAATTTGTTTCCGGGTTCAAGTCTTTGGGTGGAAAAGGGAGGCCCCTCAGCCAAGCTGGGGAGGATCATTTGTAGGCAACCCAAAGACATCCAAGCGTACAGGGCTCGGGGAGGGGCTGAATAACGGTCAGGGCCAGCGGGCCTAGACAGATACCGGAGCAGGGCCCCCAGGTGAGCTGGGGGAGCTCTGCTTTATTTGACAACCTGTGCCCCAGTAGGGAGCTAAACAAGCCTTAGAGAGAACTCTGCCCAGATATCCCAGCAAGTGTCTGTGTGAGTCCCCTGTGCCTCTTCAAGTGACCTTTAAGAAGAGGGTTCTTGGCCCATACACACCTCCCCTTCCACACCCCACGCTTCCCAGGCAGCTGAGCCCATCCAAACAGGCCACTGATAACCACGGTTCATCTTTCTTCACTATCCACGTTCCATTCCTGTCTCTCCCCTCTGCCTTTGTTCCACTTCCCAGAGAGTATCCCAGTCAGTTGCCCCCTTCTCAACAGAGCCCCCTCTCCAGTGACTGTCCTGGGCCTACAGTTATTTGGAGTTCCCTCCATGGAAAAGGCAAATCAAAGATCCAAGCCCTGGCCCTTGCAGCTGGAGGTGGGGGGCAATTTGCCCCTTGCCTGCTATCCCCTATCCCTGCCTTATCCTCTGCCTGTCCCTTTAGAGCTATGCCCCCAGATGCAGCTCCTACATGGGGCCTAGGTAGCACCCTGACCAACTGCAGGGAAGAGAAGGCGGAAGGACAGGAGCCAAGGCCTGGAGACCATTGGAGAGCTCTATGCTAAGATGGGGCAAAGTCACAAACCCCACTCAGGTTCTAACAAGAAGCCCAGTCCCCAGTGTCTATCAGTGTAATGGGAAAGACGTCACAAGAGTCTGATGCACTTGTCAGACCATGGCTCTGACAGAACGCACCCAATGGCTAGTGATTGCTGGATCCAGCAAAAGAAAACACCAACATTTAAAAAAAAAACAAAAACAAAAACAAGAAACAACGAGGAAATTATTAGATTGATATGATGAAGGATTTGTGTTACAACATATGGCACTTTGAAAGTTTTTACATTGCATAGAGTTTAGTATATATATATGTGTGTGTGTGTGTGTGTGTGTGTGTGTGTTATGTATATACACACACACATACTTTCTATATATAGTAATCGTCTAATATACACAGTATATACTATAGTACATGAGTATATTAATAGGTAATATAAATATACAAGTAGGGTACATATTGATATAATTTATTTTATATAGAAAGTATATGTAGTTTAGTTACAGAAGTCAAAGGGACTATGGTTAGATTTTTATTTTGTATTACATATCAGTTATTAAATCTTTTAAATACCTAAGTATCATTTATCTAATTGATAAGATAATATATAAGAGATAATAAAATAAGAGATTACGATCTTACGCCATCACAGGTATGGAATCTCTGATGTCATGGTGACATCATACGACACATTCACTTCACTCCAAATAATTACTCGAAGCAAATCACGGTAATTACACCCCCTTAGAGTTATCGGTTAAGGAGTGGGCAAGTAACCCAACACTAGCCAATAAGAAATAATGTCACGGGAAAAGTTGCCTCGATGTAAAGAGAAAGCCACAGAAAAGGCCCTTCTTCTCCCTCTGGCGCTGTAATGTCTAGAAGACTTGAGGTTACTGAGGCCACGAAGACACCAGTCCCAGGACAAAGCTGACATGTCAAGGAAAGCGTACGCTAGAAAGTCTGAGGAAGCTGGAGCCATCGCAGATACATCACAGAATGCATCTACATGAAATAAGCTTTCCTTCTTCAACACCTGGGTTGGGGGTTTCTATTCCTTGGTGCGAAATTATCTTACCCGATACAGGATCTCAGACCCCCATGAGAAAGAGGGGCCATCCCTGCAGGGGACAGAAGGAACTTCCCAGCCCCTCCTTCTCCCTGTCTTTCTGCGTCGAAAGCCTCCTTTCTCCTTTGACTTCTCTTGGTTACGGCCTCCAGGATGGACGGAGAGTCCCTATCAGTTCTCACTGATGTTGCTGCTGTAAAGGAGCGAGAAGTTAGGCCTTATAAACCAGAGGAAGAGGAAAAGGACCATTATTTGGATCTGATCAGAGTGTGAGGTGTCCAAAGCCCAACCAGATCGGCTATGCTGTAGGGTGAGATTACTGCCCCACTGGCACACCTCCTCTATTTGGTTATGTGAAAAACAATGTCTATCTGCTTCTTTGGCCTGAACTGTTTTGTAAAAAAAAAGCTCAAAACCTCTCTTAATACTTCCTTAGCATTGGGAGGGGGCTGGCAAGCAGCAGGAGAGAGGAGGGGGCCCCATCCAGCCACATAAAAAAAATGAAAGCAAATGAGCTCCCTGATGGTTATGTCTTACAAATATGACTAAACCAACATGATCTCAATAAGAAAACCAACACAATTTTCTAGCCACAAATTATCAAGACTGAATTAAAGACATTCCTTATTGGCCTGTCATTGAGTTCTATCAGGCATTGATTTTTTTCCTGGGCTTCTGCATTCTAGTAAGAGATTTTTGCTTTCCCTGGGTCTCCAGAGACTTAGAAAGAAGAGACCCTAAGACAAGGTGTTCAGGGGGTAACTGGACCCATTAATGGCATGTACAGCAAATGTTCTGGTGTCTGGTTAAGTTAAAAGCACCCTCTGAATTCTAACAGCTTCAAGGATTTGTTGTTACTAATGTAACTTAGCAGTCACTATTCAAGTGGAGACAATTCAACATGATCTAAATGAAAGGGTAGTTATTAAGGGAGCCACTCCAGTTTCCCCTGGGCGAGTTTGTGAATGAGGATAATCAGTTTAAGATCTTCAGTAGGGGTTAGAAAGTTAGAATTATTTAGACATAATATCTTTAAAGAAGGTAAGAAAGCCATGGCCTTTTCTAGGTCATATGGCCATTATTACCGCTGCCTCTGGGATGATGTCAGGAGTATTCTTGCTGAATGGAGACGAATGCTCAGATAGGTTTCCAAATAATAATAAACAATAGATCAACAGTACATATTTGAAGAATTGTGGGATGTTCTGGTATAAATACAATAGGAAACCCAGAGGAGTAAAAGGAGATGCCTCCATCTAGAGAAACAAATAACATTTTATTCAGTTCAGTCTGGGTGTTGACATGCTAGGTCAGAAAGAGGAGAGGGATGATTGTAATATCAAACGTACCTCCGACACTCCCAACTGCTGAACAGTCTTATTCTACCCACTTGCACCATATTGCCCATATCCAGAAATAGGAAGAAGAGCATATCCTGAAGATACCATCCATGGCATCCTTCCCACGTCACCCTTCTCTTGTCTAGGGAAAGAAGAAGGAAATAGCAATGCAGAGTCACAGAGAAGGCAAGCATTTAACCTAGTTCTCAGACTCTGAAGACTCTAGTAACAGGGTCATGGACCACTCTGACCATTCCTTTTTGGGTCAGGCTCTGGATCATTTTAATAAAGTGAGAATAGGATTTGCCCAGCAAGAGATGTTTCCTGGCTATTGTCTTCATATGGGCTAGACACACCAAGAGAGAAGACCCCCAGTTTCCCCCAAATCTACCCAGGAAAACTGTCCGCAACCCTCAGATTTACAAAGCACTCTAGAAACATCGACAGGATATATGCATATTTTTCTAACTAAACTGGTATAAAAAGGCATTTCGCTGACACCAGGCCCCTGCCAGTACCTTCCACTAATACATACATCAGTAAGAGAAGAAATTGCTGTGCTCCCACCTACCAAATATAGCTGCTCTCACTCAGCAGCTCTGACTTCTAAGAGTGGGAAGATTCTCACCCTCTTACCTGAATAAAATTTTGAAAATAGCCAGAGCTAATGAAGCCACTATCATAGACAACTCTTTAAGAGAAGAAGGGGAAAATAAGGACAGAGAGATGGCAGGCCCTGGTGGCCAGAAATCTCGCCAAAAACCCTTCAGCGGGAACAAACCATTCTGATAAATCAGTCAAAGGAAAATATCTCTGCTAGACCACAGTCAGAACATTCCCCCATCCCATCCCCCATGACTGCAAAGCCCTCAGGGGACAAGCCATGCAAAGCAGCTACAGGCAGAGATCAGGCCTGAGATGTGCCTTACTTCCATTTAAAACCTCACAGACTCCTTCAACTTTATCCTTGCTGGGGTCTCAACAGTAGAAATTGCAAGATTCAGCACACAGATTATGACAATAATGTCTCCGGGGATGATTGCCTGTATCATTTAAAATAAAACCAGATACTGTAACAAATAAGCCTACAAATAATTCATGAAAACACAATAGAAGTTTATTCCCTGTTCACATAAAAGTTTTTGGCAGAGAATGAGTTATTCCACTTGATGATTCAGGGAAAACAGTTGATCATGGATCTTTACCACATGGCTTCCAAGATCACCCTGAAAGTCATCCATATTCCAGACATTGGAAAGAGTATGGGGGCACTTGCATGGGAGGTTTTATGAGACACACTTGGAAATGATGCACGTCATGGACACCCACAGTCCGTGGCTAGACTGCAGTCACATGACCACTGTAAGTGCAGGGGAGGCTGGGAAATGTAGTCTAGCCATACGCCTAGGAAGAAGAAAAACCAAAACCACTTTCATACAGTCAGTGGTCTTTGCCTTCGGACCAGTCCCGGGATGATCAGCTCAAAACTTCCTAACACTCTCATTTGAATTTTGGTACATCCATAAGAGGGAAAAGCCCTAAATAGACACTTCCGAATCCAGTGTCACATGTCATTGTGTCTACACCGGAGCAAGAGACTGTGAAGTGTTCAATCTTTCTACCTAGACATCATGCTCCTCAGTGTTTCTGAGAGTCTATTAGCAACTGGCTCAGGAATTTGAGTTTCTTTTTGGGCCCACAGACCAACAATATAGAAATGTTGAGATGTCTTTCATAAGAAATGGAAATGTGTTATAAAATATACATTTCAAGGCCCGACAATACTGAAAAATTAAAGGCAAGCATAATAACCCTGTTCAACAATAGTAACAACAATACTACTTATCTGTTCAGGCAAATACCATAAACTTGGTAGATAACCTTTCATGATAGGAAGTGGAGAGCTCAGACTAGAATATCCTTCCACTTAGACCATATACTTTTTTCCCTTTTTAATTTGCAGCATGCTATACTGAGAAGAGCTTAGAGTTTGGGAAAAAAGGCTAGGCTTTCTGAATTATCTGCTGTGTGACTTCAGCCTCCTCATATGTAAATATGGGAGTAAAATTAAGAGAAAGAAGATGTTACAAATCACCCAACCCAGCATCAGCTTCATTTTAGGTGCTTGATAGCTGTTAGACTTAGTGGTGGACACAGAGAAAGAGAGATGGCCGTGAGGCAGTCTCCTCTTCGACTATGGCCAAGTTTGGAAGTGTGGGGTAAAATAATTCTACCTACATTTCCAGGGGCAGAAAGCAAATAAGATGCTATAATGAAAGGTTCTCCCCTGGCCCCCCCTTCAACTGGCAAATTCCTATCTGTCTTTGAAAGGAACTCAAGTATCAATTCCTCCCATGAAAAGTGGGTAGGTTCTCCCGAGCTGTGGCCCCACAGCTCACCTCCAACCTGTATCTGTCATTTTCACTATATTCATCAACAGGGGGAGTGGGGTGCTTAGGTGACAAAGCTGGTTAAGTGTCTGACTCTTGATTTCCGCTCAGGTCATATCACTGGTTCATGAGATTGAACCCCTGCTTGGGATTCTCTCTCCCTCTCTCTCTGCCTCTCCCGTTTTCACATTCTCTCTCTCTCTCTCTCTCTCTCTCTCTCTCTCTCTCTCTCGTCTTATTTATTATATCCTCGTCACCTAGCAATATGTCTGGCACTTAGCAAACCATAAATAAATAAGCAAATGATGTGCAAGCCCAGTAATACCACAGCAGAGTTTAGGCACTTGTCAAGAAGAAGATGTTTGTGCTCTATGAAGATCTTGAGAGGGAAGCCGTGTCCACGCCCACTAAACCTGGCTCTTTCCAAACCGATCATTAATGTCCCCATCAGAAAGCTTTTAACCGAGACTTCTGACAGCCTCCTCCAGGATACCATGCAGTGAGACTGGGGGCTAAATTGAGAAAAGCCAGGAGGATAAGAAGGTCACAATTCCTCTTCACTGACACTTTAGAGAAAGACTCTGGTTCACTGAAAAAAAAAAAAAAAAATATATATATATATATATATGTATCGTGAATGGAGTTAATTTTTTTCCTTTTCACTCAAAACTGAAATAGGGTTATTTTCTTACTAGCCTGTGGCAGCTTGTTTTCTATAGCAGCCCTTTAAACTGAGCTCATATGGTAATAATTTACTTTAGAACAACTAAAGCAGTTGGAAAAAAAAATACTGGCTGAAGAAAAAGAGGAAAAAAATACTGGCCAGGGGAGCTGATTGGATTTTTCCCCTTCTTTTGGAGATTATTTATCATTAAAACACAATATCTTTCTTCCAGACCTGGAAGATTCAAACAAAGACTAACAAATCACGCAGTAAACCAGCAATAAACCGAACAATTACTCCAAGCTAGAAGATGTATTTCTTATGGGAAATGTGATTCGAATTGCTGAGGTTTTTAAATTCACCTCAGGATGCTCCTAGGCTGTGCCGTCAGTAATGGGAAAATTCCAAGCTATTTGGTATTCTCTCCCAAGTGGGCTGGGCATCATTATTACATGATCACTGTTGTTATTTAACATTCAATGAATATCCACAGGGGTTAGGCACTGTTCAGATTCTATTAAAGACAGTTCCTGTCTTCAACCGGTTTGCATCCTACAATGACAAGAGAAAGAAACACAGAGAATGAAATATACCTTAGAGACATATTGGGACATTTGCCCAGGATCCTTGACATGACTTGCAAGCCTGGGTGGGCACGATAACTTCTGCAGGGAGAGAAACTTCTCTCCCACAAGACAGTGGCTCCAACCTTAAAGCCATTTCACAGGCGAGCACCAGAGGCCAGGCTGGGAAGGCATTCCCACCTTGAGATATTAAAGTGAGCAATAGTGTAGTATCTTGACATCGGTGTCACTGTAGAAGGCAACATTTGTTACTTTTTTCTTTGGGTTCTGGGCGATAAAATGACCAGTTACCCTGAGCGTTTTGTCAGTTGAGGCAGCTAAACAAGGCTATCTGAGGGAAGTCCAAACAGTGGATAGGTACATGTCAGAGCTAGGCAGAGGAGGAGAGTACGTGACTTGCCAAGGGTCACGTAGCTATTTAGTGACAAAGGCTGTCCTGGAGTTCATAAACAGCTACTCCCCCAACTTTTAACCTCCACCTCTCCACTGATAAAGCCTACCAACACACACACTAACTACAAAAGAAACAACATGACGGATAGAAATGGAGAGGCGTTAGGGAACGAACGTAGCAACTTGGAAGACTTCATCCGTATGTTTGCATTTCCGGCTGTATAGATTTTCCGAGATGGCAGAGCCGTATCTGGACTCTGAGGAGCTTGGGAAAAACGAACTTAGTCCACCCTCTGTTAGCCTCACATCATGCACAGCCAAAAATGCTCTGGGACAGATGTCTCTGGCTCTCATCTCATTAAAAGTCCAGAATGATCCAGAGTACTTATCTAGACCGTGTCCCATTAAACACCTAGAGTGATCCAGAACAGAATGGCTCTGCAGCAGGGAGGGTGGAGAGGGGGGAAGGATTTTCAGAAACCTCTGAAAAGGTAGCTTGTCCCATTGAGATATGGGTGTCTATTCTAGAAAAGTAAACAAAAAAAAAAATAGTGAACAGAGCCACAAGGGAAAAAAATTGAAAGAGGGAGGGCTTCTGTCTTGCATAAGGTGATGCATAGAATCCTCAGTTTGGAAAGTATCTCCAGTTCTAGGATTTGTCTTTCTGTTTGCTATCTAGGTATCAGCTGAGGTCACCTTGGTTTTGAACATCAAACAAACCTGGCTGGATCCCAGCTCACATACTGTAGGAAATCCAGGCCTTGCTCAAGACTTCACAGAATTCCGATTGGCTCTTTGTCCATAGTCACATGAACCCACGTTGGCGGACACTTCACCCAACTCACGTTGCCCTTTCAACTTCCGCTTCCCTCTGAGTGCTGCTGACCCAGGGATGGATCACCCTGACTCCTCCAAAGCACCACCCCCACTGGCGCTGCGTATTTTTAGTGACTGTTTATAGTAACAACGGGTGAGGATTACACTGCAGCAAAGTCCAGACTAGCAGATAAGCTTGATTGCTAGACCCTCCTGGACAATCCGTGCTACATGCTGCGGCCCCAACCACGCGCCGCAGGGGACTTCCTCCTCAAGCTCGCTGGAGTCTTGTGGTGGTGCTCTCGTGCCAAGTTCACTTTGCATCTGCAAAGCTACTTCCAGCTCCTCAAGCTCCTTTTCGTTTTTAACAGAGGGCATTAAGCTACCTACAGTTTTTTCCCTAGTACACCAGAGGGCCCATTAGGACCTTACCTCCCACACCTCCTGAAATAATAAATTTCTCTTTCTACCATACAATCCCCAGTTCCCTAGTTCAGATTTTCATTATTTCACGCCTAAGTGGGTCTCTTCTTCCCCTTTTAATTTACTCTGATGCTAGCAGGTGCATCATCTAAAAACCTGCTTCCTGTGCAGCCACACACCCTCCCCCCGCCTCAGACACCTTGGTTGTTCCTCACTGTCACTCACACTCGCACACACATTTACAAAACCTGATTTTCTGAAGCAAAGTCTTGAAAGTCTTGAAGGTGTTTCAATATATCACCGCCTAGAGAGAATCAAAGCTGATCAAAAAGTAAAGCTACAATTAACACGCCATTAAACAGGAGCCATTAAGTGCATGGAGGTCAAGAAATCCAGTTACGTTTCCCATGCATAATAATAATTAATAACACAGGATTTCCGTTGCACTTCACATGCTCGGAACACTTCACAGACATAGGCTAATTAATTACACAGATAAAGATATTGCGGGTCTTCCTTTTGATTTCAGTGGGTTCATTAAATTGCCCATTTGGTTAACAAAGTAATTCTTTATACTTCCGAACTCCTGAGTAGAGTGTAAGAAATGGGGAGAGCAGCAGAAATGTCAAACAAGAGTTAGCCTTTGTCCGTCTCCCACTTCCTGGAAGTCTGTAGGAAAGAGTCTATACAAGTGTCCTTGGTCACTTGTCATTGCTCTTGGGGACAGGGATGGGGGAGGGCTGTTCCAGCTTCATCCAATCTCTACTTTAGAGCCCACTGCTATCACTGACGCGAGGACCTTGAATGGACACACCTCGTTCACCAAGGTTACTCCTGCCCAGAACATACAAAGAGGTAGAGGTCTTCCCACAAGCATAATGAACCCAGGGTCTTTCTGAGAACTTTCTGCGTCCTGAATATCAAATAACTCCCAAGGAGACTCTAAGACCCACTTGACAGGCCCAGACCCCATTCTATTCTTTCGCTGTCTAAGCTTGTTCTCCCCATCCTGACACAGATCTTTTCTATAACATTGACATCCCTTGTGAACTCCCTTGGGAACCTTGGTGCTGGACACACAACTTTAACCATCCAGATATACTCTGACTCATGAAACTGGGAACTCTGTCCCTGCTTGGAATCTGGACCCACAGAAACGTAGTTCACCTAATAGACTAAGAATACTGGACATTCCTAACAAAAACTGTTGGAGATAGTCCACACTTGCCCAATAACCCACTGCCCAATTAGCAATTTCCATCCGGTGTAACAAAGGCACATCATCACATGATCATCACATGAACTTGAGGGTCTTATAGCACTAACTGCTACACAACCCAAGAGACAGCACCGTGTTGTACAAAAGGCTTCACTCTGTAGCCAACTGGTGCTGGACCCATCCTAGGTCTATCAAGACGAAAATAATAAACAAGTTAGAAAGTGCCCGCATATGGTAACCATCGAGTAGGGGTATTTGTTTCCTACCATTCAACCAGCGCCCTCACTACTCCAGTAACCATGACTATAATTGTGGCCCCTGCAGTCCTGGAGTAGCACAAACTAAAACAGATGTTGAGCTGAGAGAATTAACAATTATTTTCATTTCTTGTATTCCCATGGGAAACAGAGGAAAAGATTTCCACAAGGTCATCTAAGCTCTAAAATTTCAGAATCAACCCTAACTGCTTCCAACAGTTCTACCTTTTCCCAACACTGTTCCAACAGTCATCCACTTGGTTCTTTGATGCTCTAAAGACTGGCAGAATTGGACACTTGAGCATGCCCTTCCAAACCTCGTTTTTGTTCCAGAAATGGATATTCTTTGCCATTATTCCCGTCCTCTTGGTTACAAGAAGCCATAACTGGATTCAATGTCTGTCAGTCAATTTGCAGGAAAGAGACAGCACCAGGGAACTTGATTCCTCTCCAGGTTAACAACTCCCAAGAGTCACAGGGATCAGAAGCAAAGTCCGAAAGTTTCCTTCCACTTCTGAGTCCACTGAGAGTTATAGATTAATATGATATTAGACCTGTATACTATGACAACCACTACCCTCAATATCACAATAGCCTTAAGAGACAAGGGTTTTAATTCCTGTTTCACAGTTGGAGAAACTCAGGCCCAGAAAGGTGAACGACACAACAAACATTCAAGATCAGATCTGAAGGGCTTGAAGCTCCATCCCTCAGCACTAGACCATAAAGAAATAGCAGTCCTTTATCTCCTTTTCCCTCCTTCAGAAAGAGTCAGTTACCATCAGAAAGAGCTTCTTTGACTGAGAGAAGCTGTGGTCTTGGTGCTGGGGCTTAACTGAAGTCTGACAAGGAAGGGGTGAATCAAGAACCAGGAGTAAGACCATGAATGAGCACAGACACTGCTGAGAAAAGTTCTTGCCCCAGTTCAGAGCCTGAGCTCCCAACCAACATATGCAAAGGACCTGGGTGTTCTAATGTGTTCCCTCACTCTATTTCTTTTCTTCTTGGGAATGTGGTTAGACCACATTTCTCAGCTTCCTCCTGTAATGAGAGGGGGCCATCCGACTAAGTTCTACATGGGCAGAACTTGTATATGCCACCTTCAGGCCTGGCGCATAAGACTTCCCTCATAATTCTCCATATTCTGTCTCTTTCTTTATCTTCAAGCCAGACACAGAGGATCCAGTGGAGGCCTCTGATGCCCCAAGGGATGGAACGGTCCTTGGTTCCTGAATGACTGCACAGAGCATAGCACCACTACCCGCTACTGAATCGGGCTCTGTGATGAATGAGGGTATGTCTACGGTGGTGTTAAGCCAAGGAGATTTGGGGGTCTTCTGTTACAGGCACCTAGCACATCCTCATGCAGACCTTCCCTCTCTATAATTTTACCACTTAGGTGGGGGCTTTGGCCTCTCCAGCCTTCCTTGTCACCCCTCCGATGAACCCTTGTTGTCTTTCCTCTACCTCAGCCTGCACCGAGAAAATTAAAGAAGATGAAATTTAAATCAGTCCATTTTTCCCTTGTTAGCAGCCCTTGTCTTAAGAGAAAGAAAAAAAAAATGAAAGTGCAATGGAATCAGAGGGGAGGTTGAAATTATTGCTGAAGATGAGGTTTGGAAATCATCTGCGGGTTTCAGCTTTCTGCACTCGCTTCCCTTTATGAATGAGCCACTGGCTCTGTTTCTAGGCAGCACAGTGTGGAGGGTCACTGCTTCCTGCCCATCTGTCTGTGTTCCTTCTACACAGTTTGGCTTCAAGTGTGAGTCTCTCCCTCACCCACCATGATTCTCATTCTCCATCTGGATCAGATAAGACCCTGAACCAGCCAGGGCCACATCGAGGTTCACAACTCATTTCAGATGGATGGTTCAGATGAAGAGACTCTTTGAAGAGATGAAAAGGTTAAGGAAATCAATAAGGAATGTTGCAGCAGTCAGAGGCCTGGAAAGCATAACCCCTCCCTTTTGTTTAAAGTTTATTCATTTTGAGAGAGAGAGTCACAGAGAGAGTGGGGGCGGGACAGACACAGAAGGAGAGAGAGAATCCCAAGTAGGCTCCATGCTGTCAGCACAGAGCCCAATGCGGGGCTCGAACTCACGAACTGTGAGATCGTGACCTGAGCCGCAATCAAGAGTCAGACGCTTAACCAATTGAGCCACCAGGGTGCACCAGCATAACCCTTTTAAAGCCCCCATGGCTGATGGGACAAGTCCAAGAAGCAGTACTCCTGCAACTCAGTGAGGGCAGACTGGGGAAGGCCACACAGTGGGTGGTGCAGTCATGGAGGGCACAGCTCCAGACAGAAGCATGACCCCAGGGGCACAGAGGGAGGCAGACAAATACTCTGGCCTCTCCATCCTCTTGTTCTCCAGGACAGGGCTGACCATTGTCCAAATCCACCTGGAAGCTGAAGGGCAAGGGAGCCCATGGAGATAGTCTATGTGGGGCATCCTTTCAGAGCACAGAACAACACAGAGTGGGGACAGAGAATGTGGGAGGACCAAGAAAGAACAATCAGTCCAGACCCCTCCAGCTTTGTTGCTCCTCCCAGGCTCATCTTTCCTTCTCCTTCCAAATTCTTTAGCATCCAAAATGTCCTCTCTCTACTCTCTCCAAATTGCAACTTAATTTTGTTTGTTTGTTTTCTAATGTTTATTTATTTATTTTGAGAAAGAGAGAGAGACCATGAGCAGGAGAGGGTCAGAAAGAGAGGGAGAGAGAGAATCCCAAGCAGGCTCTACATGGTCAACGAAGAGCCTGATGTGAGATCATGACCTGAGCCAAAATCAAAAGCTGGACGCTTAACTGACTAAGCCACCCAGGCAGCCCAAACTTAATTTTTCATTAAGGTGGAGGACTCCAGCTATTTTAAAGAAGAAAGTAACCAGGTAGAGTGATTCGAATTAAGGAAGGGGTACATTTTAGCACATATTTCAAATAATATTTAATTTACTTTATTAAAATAATATAGCATGCATATTTTCCAGCTTTATTGAGGAATAATTGACAAATAAAATTGTATATTTTTAAAGTATACCATGTGATTATCTCATACACACACACACTGTAAAACAATCACCAAAATCAAGTTAATTAACACATCCATCACCTCATATAGTGAACTTTTTTTTAATTTATTTTTTCTGGAGAGGGGCGCCTGGGTGGCTCAGTCAGTTAAGCATCTGACTTCGGCTCGGGTCACGGTTTCATGGTTTGTGAGTTTGAGCCCCGCGTCAGGCTCTGTGCCGACAGCTCAAAGCCTGGGGCCTGCTTTGGATTCTGTGTCTCCCTCTCTTTCTGCCTCTCCCCTACTGTGCTCTGTCTCTCTCTCTCTCTCTAAAATAAATGAAATGTAAAAAAAATTTTTTTTAATTATTTTTTCTGGCGAGAATGCTTAAGATTTTACTCTGAGCAAATTTCAAGTATACCATACTACTCTATCAACTATAATCACCATGCTGCACATAGATTATCAGAACTTATTTACCTCACAGATGAAAGTCTGTACTCTTTCACGTATGTCTCCCCATTCCCTGCCCCCTCCAACCTCTGGCAACCACTCTTCTACTCTATAATTCTATGAGATCACCTTTTTGTTGTTGTTGTTATTCCACATATGAATGATGCCATACATTTTTTATTTTCTCTCTCTGGCTTAATTCAGAATTAATTAATGAATCCCCCCAAGATTCATCCACACTATAGCAAATAGCAGGGTTTCCTTCTTTTTTATGGCTGAATGATAGTTCGTTGTAGAGATATGCCACATTTTCTTTATTCGTTCACCCGTTGATGAATACTTAAGCTGTTTCCATATTTTGGCTGGTGTGAACGACGCTGTAATTAACATGGGGGTGAATACCTCTCTTTTACTGATTTTGTTTCCTCCTGATAAATGTCAAGAGGTGGGATTGCTGGATCATATGCTAGCTCCAGTTTTAATTTTTTGAGGAAACTCCAAAGAGTTCTCCGCACTGGCTAAACCAATTTATACTCTCACCAACAGTGACAAGGCTTTTATTGTCTCCACATCCTCATTAAGACTTGCTCTTTCTTGTCTTTTTGATAATAGCCATCCTGACAGGTGTGAGTTGATATCTCACTGTGGTTTTGATTTGCATTTCCCTCATTATTATGACGTTGAGCACCTTTTCATGCTACTGGCCATTTATATGCCTTTGGAAGAAATGTCTGTTCAGGTCTTTTGCCCATTATTTAATTGATTTTTTTTTCTTTTGGCTATAGTGTTGTATAGTGTTTTATATAATTTGGAAATTGACTTCTTATCAAATATGTGACTTGAAAATATTTGTCTCCATTCCATATGTTGCCTTTCATTTTACTGATGGTTTCCTTTGCTGTGGAGAAGCTTTTTAGTTTGATATAGTCCCACGTATTTATTTTAGCTTTTTTTGTCTGTGCTTTTGGCATTATATCAAAAAACTCACTGTCAAAACCAGTGCCATAGGGATTTTTCCTTATGTTTTCTTCCAGGAGTTTTATGGTGTCACGTCTTACATTTAAGTCTTTAATCCAGCTGGAGGTAATTTTTCTGAGTGGTATAAGATGGGGTCTAGTTTCATCCATTTGTTTATGGATATCTAGTTTTCCCAGCATGATTTATTGAAGAGACTCTCCTTACCCTATTGTGTACTCTTGGAGCCCTTGTCAAAGATTAGTTGATTGGATATGAATTGGCTTATTTCTGGACTTTCTATTGTGTCCATTGATCTATGTGCCTGCTTTTATGCCGGTACCATACTGTCTTGATTACTATGGCATTGTAATATGGTTTGAGATCAGAAGTGTGATGTATCCAGCTTTGTTCTTCTTTCTCAAAATTGCTTTGGCTATTTCGGGGCTTTTGTGGTTCCATACAAGGTTTACTTTGTTTTCAAACGTCATGAACGGAAAACATGGTACGTTACTGTTATTGCTTCAACCTCCAGTTCTCATTACAGACGTCACTAATCAATTGCAGTTCCCTCTCATACTGAGTCTGGAGGAAGCCTGAGAATCCTTCCCAAAGCAGCACTCTAAGTAGCCACTGCTAATCAATCAACCACAATTTAGAGTTGAGGCTTCTACTACCTGCAACACTTCAACAGAATAACTCTAAATGACTCAAGTGCCCCCTGCTCTTGGTCAGACACCATCTTCCACGTGGCCAGTAGAAAATTAAATAAATAAATAAATAAATAAATAAATAAATAAATAGTTCTTATTCTGAATGGCCAAATAGTTGCTTAACTCTGACACCTCAAATCTGCATTTGCTGTTATTCCAAAAATGTCACAATACTGGGGCACCTGGGTGGCTCAGTCACTTAAGCTTGTGACTCTTGATTTCAGCTCAGGTCACGATCTCTCAGTTTGTGGGATCAAGCTCTGCATCAGGCTCTGCAGCCTGCCTGGGATCTCTCTCTCTCTCTCTCTCTCTCTCTCTCTCTCTCTCTCTCTCTCTCTCCCCCCCCCACTGTCTCCAAATAGATAAATTCACTTTAAAAAGATGTCACAATATAAGGCTAGAGAAACGAATTGCCTCATTGCTGTAACTACAATTGACAAGGAGGTGATTTTCAGAGTAAAAGCTGCCAAATATCACCGATCTACCCTCTGTCCTGAGTACAGCACCTTACTAATGTTAATCCTCACAACAAATCTAGTTAGTAACTGGCTTCCCCAATATCCCCAATAAGTAGACGAGCAAACGGAGGTAACGACAAATCACCTGGCTCACGTGGTCATTTTCCGAATGAATAAATATTACCAGAGGTGCGGCACTCAGTGGATTAGGAGACCTGAATAGGAATCATCGGAACACAGTTTTAGTCCCAGCTCTGCTATCTTTGTTGCCTCTACATCAACGTGGTCACAGGAGCAATGATCTGCCACCTCACATGACTCTCTGAAAAATTTAAAAGATAGCCATTGTGCAGAAAACTGCAAATATCGACAAAGAAGGGTAAAATGGATCTATGTCCTTCCTGAGCCCATGCCTCATCATGAGGCACACACATAGAGGTGTTTCTTACCCCTCAGCTTTACTGCCATTTTGCACAGAGAAACAGCAATGAGGTAGTCCTCCACGGGTTTGAAATATCTGATCCTCAGGGCAATTCATAGATTTGTCTAGAGGCCTCTGTCTCATGACATGCATGATCTGGGGGAAGCCATGTAATAAACAGATGATAGTCACACAAAGAAGCCAGTTACTAAGCCTTGGATGGGTGTAAACAGGGCAGACCTGGTTTAGCTTGGGAGGAGTCAAGGAAGCGTTAGCTGCCCTTAGATCAAACGAAGCTTAAGACTTACCACGTGAAAGAAGACAGTGGGTTCCAGCGAGAATACTCGAGTCAATAGTTTCCAACTATTCCATAAAGGACTTTCAAGTTCCTATCAAGGAAATTGTCATATTGAGAGGAGAAGAATTATCTATATTTCTCGGGTTCTCAAGGCCTGGGAGATGAGCCACAAGCCAAAGGAAAAGAGAGAGTTTGGGATACAATAAATCCCAGCCACATGGGAAGGTCCCACTCTTCTGCTGAGTATGAAGAAGAAAAAGAGGTGGAGATGCGAACAGTCAGAAACATATGCACGGGCTTCCCTCCAGGCTGAAATCCCACAGGGTTCATGCATAATGGTAACCTTCCAGTTAGCACAAGGGTTCATGAGACCACTGAGGGCCAGCGAACTACTTCCTAGGTCAGAGCTTGAGGGACACTGCATTGCTTTAGGAGAAGCCCTCCCTTCAGCTTGTCACCAGGTCCAAACTGGGGAGGGATGAACGGTGCAGCATGGGTGGAGAGAATTATCTAAACATAGTACCTGAGGCCGCATCTTTGATTCATTATTCATTATTCATTTGTTGGTGTAAGGTAAGGAGAAGGCCCAGAAGACTCGTGAATCCTGATGAGGGGACATGGGGCTACCAAGAACACTGATGAATCAATGGGTCTGGGATTCAAACAAAGAGATTATGGAGCAGCAGGACTTTGCAATAAGACTTCAGCTTCAGGTGACAGCATTCTCCTTGGAAGGCCAGACAAGGTCAGCCATGACCCAGCATACACCTCCTAGTGGCTCAAGGACCAGCCTCATCATACAGTCCGTGGCAGAGGCCAGCAAGAACCCAAAGAAAGCACAAACATCTCTATAAATGCATCTGAGGACATCTCTCCCAACATCATGAAGACACGTAAACCTCCCCCTCCCCGCCAAAAAGTAATCAGTAGCATCTTAGGAAAAACAGAAAAGAATAATGAGAGCTGGGATATTTTCCGGAAAGATACCAAGTTACCTCAAACACACAGTTTAAAAGAGAAACAGGGAGAGATATCTGACAAGTGTACTTTGCAACTTTAGTGATGGATAGGAAGGGAGGACAGGGTATTTCTTATTAATATTAGATCAGATGCAGAGAAATAAAGCGACACCGTCTTTGCACCCATGGATAGAACTGTGTGTAATGCAAACCTACTACGGATGCCCCTGAATCCTTGCTGCTTAAAGAAGGCTTCCAGCATCACCTAGGTCCAAGTGTCTCCCATCGTGTTCTAATTTCTTCACTCACTTGTTACTGTTTCATGTACCTCAAATTATCTACTTATATTCCTTCTTACATCCAAGGACAACTCTTCAAGTAATTATGTTCAGATCAGCTACATGGGTGGTAAATATTTTGAGTACTTGATTTATCAAAAATATCTTTTTTTGAGAGAGAGAGAGAGAGAGAGAGAGAGAATGTTAAGCAGGTTCCATACTCAGCACGGAGTCAGACGCAAGGCTCGCTCGATCCCTTTTTGTGACCTGAGCCTAAATCGAGAGTTAAATGCTCAACCAACTGCTACCCAGGCACCCTTCAAAAATATCTTTAATTGAAAGTTTGGCTGGGGGTGGAGGGCATATTTAGAATTTGAGGTTTATCCTTTTCTTTAAAAAAAAAAACAAGATTTCTTCATTCTTGATGGTGGTAAGTCTAATGTCAAGCTGATTCTCCCTGCATCTCAGGTAACCTGCTTTTAATTTACAGACGTGTTTGTAATATTCTTCGTGTCATTGGAGTTTTCTACTTTAACTCGGTTGCCTCTAAGTGTGGGTCTGTGTTCTCAGCATCTTGCTCAGTGTGGTGAGACTATTACACTCTGAAAGCTTTTCTTTCTTCACTGCTGAGAAACTTCCTCTATTGTCCACTGGTTTCTTCCACTCCATTATCTCTGTCCTCTTTCTGTAACTCCCGAAGGATGAATGTTTAACTCCTTAGTGCTCAGCTGTCTGTATTTCATTAGTTT
Source organism: Lynx rufus (assembly GCF_022079265.1). NCBI lineage: Eukaryota > Metazoa > Chordata > Mammalia > Carnivora > Felidae > Lynx > Lynx rufus. The sequence continues at coordinate 2,967,305 of NW_025814867.1, read as the reverse complement.
TTGTGTAGTGAAAACTGGATACAACCTATATTCCTAGTGATAGGGCATTGATTAAAGCTATCATTACCCATTTGTTGGTGACACATGAAATAGCTTTTAAAATGATGATTTACAAGGAGATCTAGATGGGCATGCCATTTTAGCAACAACAACAACAACAACAAAATTAAACCACAAACGTACTAGAAGAAAGCATCAGGAAAAAGGAACTTCTAATCTCAGATGAGGGAAGAGTTTTCCGAATATAATACAAAACTCAGAACCATTAAGGATAAATTGATAAATCTGAAGGCATGAAGTTTTATATGTATTCTTCTCTTTTTGATAAAATTTACCAAGGTATAACACACGTAGAGAAAAGTGCACACAAGGACACGAGGCAATGCCAGACAAGTGTAAGCAGCACCCCAACCAAGAAAGAGAACATTATCGGGGCGCCTGGGTGGCGCAGTCGGTTGAGCGTCCGACTTCGGCCAGGTCACGATCTCGCGGTCCGGGAGTTCGAGCCCCGCGTCGGGCTCTGGGCTGATGGCTCGGAGCCCGGAGCCTGTTTCCGATTCTGTGTCTCCCTCTCTCTCTGCCCCTCCCCCGTTCGTGCTCTGTCTCTCTCTGTCCCAAAAATAAATAAACGTTGAAAAAAAAAAAAAAAAGAAAGAGAACATTATCAATTCCCCAGTGTCACCTCATGTCACAACCTCCCTGAAGGCAACCTCTCTCCTGACTTATAATGCCATAGGATAGACGGTGTTGCTGTTTTGAACTGTATATATATATTAATAGATATTGGTTCTACATAAATTACATTTATAATAACATAAGATGCATTTAATATAAAGATATGTTATATAATATATTTAATATAAAGATACATATTAAAGAATTAATATATAAATTATAAATTTTTTAATGTTTACTTTTGAGAGAAAGAGACAGAGAGACAGAATGCAAGTGGGGGAAGGGCAGAGACAGAGAGAGGGAGACACAGAATCTGAAACAGGCTCCAGGCTCCGAGCTGGCAGCACAGAGCCCGATGCGACGCTGGAACCCCTGAACTTAGACCATGACCTGAGCTGAAGTCAGATGTTCAACTAACTGAGCCACCCAGGTGCCCCATTAATATATAAATTATATAATTTATATAAATAAATAAGTATAATAATAACTATAATAACTATATGTTTATGTATTTTATATATATGTATAATTAATATATATTATAACATAATACATATACTACAGTTATACATGATAATATAATTATATTACATTATAATATAATTATAATATCATAGATATTATATATGTAAAATATAATATATGCTCTTTGTGGCTGGCTTCTTTTGCACAACCTGATGTTCATGAGGTTCGCTCACGTTCATGTGTAATTGTGGTGTTCTTGTTCTCATTATCGTATACTTCCCCACATGTGACTCTCCTGTGACCTATGTCCATTCACCTGTTCAAAGGATGACCTCTTAGATTTTTGTTTCCCATTGCAGGAGACTTCCTGGACTTGTCTTTCGCCTTGGGTCTTTAACCCTGGCTTTTCTGCTTCTTATTTAGTCAGTCCTTGGATTTCTTTTCTCACTTTCATTGAACACATTTTGAGTTTCCAGGGATTCCGTTTTTGTGAACTCCTTGTTGTTGTTTTTTGTTAATAACCTCTTGTTCTTTGTTTTTTAAATAGAAAAGTATAGACAGTATCCATCAGCCTCGCCATTTAAGGATATTAATAGAACTTTCAAGTTCTTTTTTATTTCCCAATTATTTCTGTCTCTTCCACAGAAGGTTGCTCTGGGGTTTTTTATTTTTTGTTTTTTATCTCAATCTTTCCCCTTTGTTCTTCCCTTTCCTGCTAGGTTTCCTTAACTGTCTGGTGATTTTTGCTTGAGAATTCATACTCATGAGTAAAGAGCAAAATCTCTACAATTGGGTAGGTCTCTCTCTCTCTCTCTCTCTCTCTCTCTCTCTCTCCACAAGCCAGGCAGCTGAAGGCAGGTTCTGAGCAGGAGGTAGAGGCTGGTGACCTGCAGACATCCCTGTGCAGTGCAGGGCTGGAGAGCCCTCTGTAGGCAGAGCCCCACCGCCCCTCTCCGCCTCCCCTACAACTGCCAGGTAAGGAGAGTGCTCATCATATTGGAATGACTTCTTGGGTGGAGCTGCTTTGTTCTTGATGGCCTTATTTCTCTCTTTCTAATGGTAATTTTTGCCAAGTTCATTTCTGATCTGGTCAGCTCTTCTCCAGATCTCCCAAACCACGGGAGGTTAGCTTTCTAGAAAGATTACACAATTTGTTTAGAGACTAGTTCTTGGATTTCATGCCATTGTCACATGCTTTAGGTATGAGAGAGAGTGGAAGAAAGGGGATACCCCCAAAGGACTAAGCTGTTATAGTTTCATCTGTTTTAATTACTAACCCTGGTGATCACCCATGGCCAGCATTTTGTGTTTGTTGGCCTCAACCTCAAAGCCTTTTCTGTTCTCCCGAGAGAAGACTGCTCTCATCTCAGGCGTTTCAGACTGGTGTTACTCCAGTTCTGTTGGCTGCATCAAACTGGTCACATCTGTCTTATCATCGAGGATTTCCTCAAACTTTCTCTTTTGCTGTTGAGTTCTGTCCTTGTCTTCCAGCACTATTGCACTTAAATTATTGTGGGTTTTTTCCTTGGCTGTGTTTATATAACCAGTGTTGTTAACATACAGCATTACATTAGTTTCAAGTGTACAATACAGTGATTCAGCAATTCAATACCTTACTCAGTGCTCATCAAGATAAGTGTGCTCTCAATCCCCATCGCCTATTTCGCCATCCACCCACCCACCTCTCCTCTGGTAACTATCAATTTGTTCCCTAGAGGTAAGAGTCTGACTCTTGGTTTGTCTCTTTTTTTCCCTTTTTTCATTAATTTTGTTTCTTAAACTCCACATACGGGTGAACTCATATGGCTTATGTCTTTCTCTATTTCGCTTAGCATTATATTCTCTAGATCCATCCATGTCATTGCAAATGGCAAGATTTCAGTCTTTATTATGGCTGGGCAATATTCTACTGTGTGTATATATATATATATATATATATATATATACCACATCCATTCATCGATTGATGGACACTTGGGCTGCTTCCATAATTAGGCTACTGTAAATAACACTGCAATACACATAGGGCTACATATATCCTTTTGAATGAGTGTTTTCACATTCTTTGGGTAAATTCCCAGTAATGCAATTACTGGGTCATAGGATAGTTCTATTTTTAAGTTTTGGAGGAACCTCCATACTGTCTTCCACAGTGACTGCACCACTTTGCATTCTCACCAACCCTGGCAAGAGCGTTCCTTTTCCTCCACATCCTCATCAATATATGCTGTTTCTTGTGTTGTTGATTTTAGCCATTCTGTCAGGTGAGGGGTGATATTTCATTGTAGTTTTGATTTGCATTTTCCTGATGAGTGATGTTTAGCATCTTTTCCAGTGTCTGTTGCCCACTGGGATGCCTTCTTTGAAGAAATGTCTGTTCGTGTCTTCTGCCCATTTTTTAGTTGGATTATTTCATTTTTTTGGTGTTGAGTTGCATAAGTTCTTTATATATTTTGAGTACTAACCCTTTACCGGATATGTCATTTGCAAATATCTTCTCCCATTCGGTAGGTTATCTTTGTTGGTTGTTTCCTTTGCTATGCAGAAGCTTTTTTATTTTGATGTAGTCTCAATAGTTTATTTTTTGCTTTTGTTTCCCTTGCCTCAGGAGACATATCTAGAAAGATGTTGTTATGGTCAGTGTCAGAGAAATTACTGCCTGTGCTCTCTTCTAAGACTCTTATGGTTTCAAGTCTCACGTTTAGGTCCTTAATCCATTTTGAGTTTATTTTTGTGTACAGTGTAAAAAAAAAGTGGTCCAGTTTCATTCTTTTGTATGTATGTAGCTGTCCGGTTTTCCCAACACCATTTGTTGAAGAGATTATCTTTTTCTCATTGCATATTCTTGCCTCCTTTGTCAAAGATTAATTGACCATAACATTATGGGTGTATTTCTGGGCTTTCTATTCTGTTCTATTGATCTATGTGTCTATAAATTATCATTCTTAAAATTTTTTCCTTTGTCCTTTTCAGGGACTTTTGGGAAGAAGGAAGACCAGACATATTGGTCTGTCATCTTAAATTAGAAACCAGATGGGCATTTTTGTAGGTCACCCCAGTAGATGTGAGGAGAATGGGTGGGAGAGGGGAAAAACGGCTTCAAGAAGACAAAGTTATACTAATCTAGGCATGATATGAGAGGTCTTTAGGTTCAAACGGGGCAGTCACAATGTAGAGGAATGGAAAGATTTATTGAGACTTATGGAGGGTGCCTGCGTGGCTCAGTCAGTTGGGCATCCAACTTCGGCTCAGGTCATGATTTGACAGTTCATGAGTTCGAGCCCTGTTTGGGGCTCTGTTGACAGCTCAGAGCCTGAAGCTTGCTTCGGATTCTTTGTCTCTGTCTCTCTCAGCCCCTCCCATGCACTCTCTCTCTCTCTCTCTCTCTCTCTCAAAAATAAATAAACATTAAAAAAAGAATTATGGAAGTGAAATCAATAGGAATTGGTGAGCGATCAGACATGGGAAGTGAGAGGAAAGCTTGAAGATGACCTCTGAAGGCTGATGTAACCAGTAGACAATGGTACCCATTGACTGAGTTGGCATTAACAGAGAATGCAGTAGTTGTTGTTGCTGATGTTGTTTTGCTATTACAAAAAGATGATGTTCTAATGTTTGCAAACATTGCTGATTGTAGCCCAAACATTCCACAAACTGAAACGCTCAAAATGTCCAGGTTGAACCCAGTAGAACATAGAAGTCTGTGCATTTCCAGAGTCTTACCGATAAGAAGCAACCAGGACTCCCTGGAGACTTTCCCAGGCAAGTTCAGGAAATAGACATCAATGACTTCCAGAAGGCTCAGACCTTGAACTGCATTAGTAAACTGCTTGGACTTTGTCTCCGAAACAAGTTTTATGGTAAGTTGCATGAATTTTGAGAAGTGAAGTTATCTTGTGTAGAAGTTTAATCTTTTTATTCCCTCTGGTATCCTCCAATATAATTAACTTCATGTCAATAAATGCTATATTTTTATAGCATACAAAATCTGGACTGTTATATTTTGATGCTGTTTGCACCCCATATGGAGGCAGTCTTCAGGGAGGATGCTAATATCTGATTTCAAGTGGGAAGAAGGAATTAAGCGTATATTTCCAGAAGCAAGAAAAAGTGGAAAATGAACTCAAAGGAGACAGTCTCCAAACCTGAAGTCTAAGCCCCCGTCACCACATGCTCCTCAGCCCTCCCTTGAGTGCTTACCAATCCCTTAGCTGCTCTGTGATCACAGCAGACTGAAGGGTGATCTAACGAACAGTTCCTTGGTTCCAGACATCCCATAAGAGAAACACTAAGCACTTTGGGGGTATTCTGTAGAAAACTACCAGGGCTTGTTCAATATCTTGGGATGCTCAAGTCCAGGGCTGAGATCCTGGAAACTGACGCCTGCCTCTCGCCAGCCCCTTCTGAGCTTATAAAGCAACCTTCACTTCAACAAGGCTATCTTATTTCCTGGGGCAGAAAGGTGAGGGTATATTAGGTTCATTGAATGGGAAAATAAGCTGGAGATTTTACAAAAGTGGGCCCAGGGTTTCACATCGAGCAGGTTAGGAAAGCCCCAGACTTCCAAATCCCAGTTTTGCACTCAATGGTACCTCCAGAGAGACTATGGCCCTTCCTCATGATTTTGTAGTGGCCACAACCATTCCAGCAGGCCGGGAAGCAGGCTTCTTGATGTCATTCTCTGCTGAAGGAAAAACAAACGATCTGTTCGATTCAATCCCTCATTTAAAGTTGACTTTGTGTAAATGGGAGGCAGGGAGGCAGTAATCTGGATTTCCAGCTAAGATGTTATGCTACACTTAAAATTGCATTGTAATCACACCGTATTGATTATCTGCAAGTAATGTCCACCAACTAATGAGACCCAATCTGACATGAAATTCATAACCATTGATCCTGGCTTCAGTTTGTTGTTTGCTTATGCACACAATAGAGGGTCCAAAAATGGTTACTCGAGACCATCCCGCCGCCACCTGCCACGCGGCTCTGGTTTATCTGTGAGTAAGAGATGAGTGGTGGAGAGGATGTGCAACTAAGTGTGCGTGTGTGCGTTTGTGTGTCTGTGTATGTCCCGGAGGTGTGAGAGGGTATTTAAACGTGCTGCAAGGGAATCTATTTTGAGCTGCCCTTCTCTGAAACTGCCTGTCTCTCAAATGAAAAGGGGAGGAAAGAAAAAATAAGCATGTAGCTCTGCTCAAGTTCCCTACCCGCAGAGTCTGACACGGGGGTTGAGAAGCATGTGATTTATGGAGAAAGGGAGGGAGGAGACCTGGCTGGGGCAGGGGAAGAGCTAAGCCAGGAAGGAAGTGCTCTCAGCTGGAGACGGGCTTCGGCCTGAGCCTCCTGGGAAGTCTGGAGCATGACTTGTGTCACACAGCTGGGACCGCTGGGAGGTCCCAGGACTGGCTTTCTTTGCCCCCATGTCAGTCTTTCACCGGCCGCAGGCTGTGGGTTGTGCATGAGGTGGGGAGGGGGACGTGACATCCCAGGCAAGACAGCTTTGGCTTAACTGAGGCCCAGTTTTGCAGAGAAGGCAGACATATAAGCCAGTAGCAGTGAACAACAACCGGGGGACAAGCGCTGGCCCAGTAAAGGGAATCCGGTCGTAGCATCGCCAGTGTCCATTAGATACCACATACGCTTTCATCCTGTGAGAAACAAACCCGGAGTAAAGTTTGTGTCTTCATTTTTTGATCAGCACCTATGATCCCAGAGATCAAAACCACTTCGGTTTTGGTTGGGAACCAATGCCAAGGCTACGTGAGGTCCACGGGTGGCCTCAGGCTACGGTAAAAAGAGTCCAAAACAAAAACTGGTGCATCTGAGGAAGGTCTGGAGCCACGTTAGTGACACTGTGCCAGTGTCACCTTCCTGGTCTTGAGAATGCACTTCAGCTTTGTAAGGTGTTACCTCTGGGAGAAGCTGGGTGACGGGTACACAGCAACTCTCTACACTGTTTTTCGAACTCCTTGTGAGCCCATCGTTATTTCAAAATAAAAGGTGTTTCAAAGGCATAAGGTCTGGAGTCAGAATAAGAGGTTTGAGCTGTGCTTCCAGCAGCAATGAGCTGTGCCCCCAACTCTTACAGCCGCGGAGGGGCGCGACCGTGCTTTGTTTCTCTATGTATTTCCGGTCATATCTCAGGGCCTGGACCCTAAAGAAACGATGAACGTAGAAATCACTCAAGGATTCAGTGAATGGGTGAGTGAATAAATAGCTGACTTTGAAAATTCCCCAAGTCTCAGCTTCGGCCTCTGCCTATAGAGCGATGGCAAATATCGAATGCGCGCGCATAGAAACAATGCTCTTTGTGATCTGACATTGTTCTTTACAAGTCAGCAGGACTCAGGCCACGCTGGTGGGCTCGGCATCACCTGGGGAAACGCCTAGAAATGCAGATCCTCTGGCCTAATTCAGGACAGCAGGGATGTGGCCCCGGGAACCTGCAGTTTTAATCGGCTCACCCAAGCGACCGGGTCCACGTAGCCAAGTCTGAGGTCTACGTGTGGCAAAGATCCCAGCACGTCGTTAACCTGCTAGGTCAGAGAGGAGAAAAGGAAAGGAGGAAAGCGAAAGAGAGCAGCAGAGAACAAGGAGGTGATCCGGAACGGAAGTGTTACTTGACGTGGGGAACTGCCAGCCTTCGCTCCAGCCCTCTCGGTACAGACAGAGTGCCTGCCAGGCCTCCCTCCGGCAGGGGATCCACAGAGAACAGGTCGAGCCACGTGCAGCCAAGTGCCCACAAGCCCACCGGTCGGAAGGTGTGTGTGTGTGTGAACCCCTTCTGCCTGTCCCCGGTGTATCTTAGGAATTCACCAGATGTAAAATGACTCAGACATTGATTCCAGAAGAATTATTTAAAAGCAGGTAGTGTTGTTGCTATATATAAAAAGTCTGTCGTCATGGAAACTTGTCTCAAGTCAAGCTCCTTTTAACAAAATAAAAGTCCTCTCCTCCGCATTTGTCAGCATCATTTCACAAGAAGAAAAAGAAGACGTGGGTAAGAAAGACATTAATGTGAAGCTCAGGGAAAAACCACACTTATACTGCCCAGACCAGCGTGCCTCCTTCACACTTCTAGAACTAACCCAGCATCCTTCCCTCACTCCACCAGTGTCTAACTCACAATTTCCTTTCTGTTTCACACACCAAAAAGTAGGGATTAGCCTTTAGAAATGGCGCCTTCCTTTTTCAATGCATTATGCAGGGGGGCACTTCAAACTAGCTCTCAGGTCACCCTCAGGTCCGTTTGTGCGTGTGCGTGTGTGCAAGTACACACGCTCGACCCACAGAGATGAGAGAGGTGTCTGGGGGGGTGTGTGAATGTGTTGTGAGTGTGTGTATGTGCGTGTGCGTGCTTGACCCACAGGGATGAGAGAGGTCGTGGCTCCCTCTCTCTATCAGAGGAACGATTTCTCTGATCCAGAACGAAGATGTCCTACATCTGTTTTCTTCCTTTTACACCGTCCAGGGCGGGATGGTACCTTCAGGGGTGCAGGAGAACAGCACTGGGCTCAGAATCAAAAGAGCTGGAGAAATAAATCACTTAACTCTCATTTTGGAGCCTGGGAAAACACTACTTGCCTTGACCTCCTCGTAAGGAGGTTGTGGGATGACCACAAAAGAGTAATTGTGATGGTGCACCGTCAGTTCCAAAGAAGGAGGCAAATGTCACTTGTTCCTCCTGCTGGAACTGTCTCAAATACTCTCACGCTACGGGTTCTTCTCTCCTGTGACAATTTGGGGAAACCCTTTCTGGGCAGACCTAGGCTTTATGGTACATAGGATAACACTTCCGGAAAACGTCACCTGTCGGGCAGTGTGCCAAGGGACTTTATTTCGCACGTAGCTTCTGAGGTAGGTATTATTGTCCCACCCTTCAGAGAGGAAGCTGAGACCCCAGGTGGCTGGACCACCCTCCCAAAGTTGCATAAGAGTAAGCGGCTGGGTGAGCAGTGCTTCTGTGTCGGGGACTCCACAGCCTGTGCTATCCCAAGCCATCCTGGGCTGTCATCTATGCCAACACTTTGTGAGGTACTTTCCCGAGCCCTCGACTGTTTTCTCATACCTCCTGCTTGGTTCTTCTTGACTTCTGAGGACTGAGTCAACACAGCCACTCAATGACTTTCATGATCACATTCAACTTGAAATTGAGAAAGGTCCGTTTGTGGGCTTCCATGATGAGCCATCTTTTCATTGCCGTTTTCCCCACTCCAGTCTGCCCAGAATATGATGCAGAATGCCTTTCCCGATGCAGTCAAAATTCTCATCAGGCATGCATGAAAGTGAGTGTGTGTGTGTGTGTGTGTGTGCGTGTGTGTGTTTGCGTGTGTGTGTGTTTGCTACCAGACTGATTGTTATGTTCATCAAGGTCACTGATTCTCTGTCTCATCTATCTGACAATTGATGTAAGATTCCAAAGAGGTGCCCTTTTGTTCTGGAAACGCAACAGAAGTAGTCTGAAAAACCCAACACGCACATGGTGTTAAACTTAAAAATCTCTGTAATCAATGCTAATTTGACATGATGGCGTGCAACACTTTTTATCTCCAAAGCTCTTTGCAAAAATTAATTACCAATTAATCTAAAAACTTAGAGCATTATTTATTATCTGCACACTCTGAACTTCAAATGTTTGTATTTCAAAGTACGACTGCTGAAACTCTTCCCTAATGCTTTCAAGGGAGAAGGGAGGGGAATTCGCAAATCATTCACCAGGAAGGACAGATCACCAGCATGTCAGGGAGATGAGGTGCTCTGTCGGGGGATTCTGAGAACCGTTAGCATCTCCCCGGCAAATGCTATACACACATTCAGTTGGAAGTTGGCTGAAGAAATTTCTCCAAAGCAATAATGTTAATCGCTCTAGAGCAACGAGCTCTGTCATGAGAGGGTGAGCTGCTCTGCCCTGCCTTTCGGGGTCTGAAGGCCTCAGAAACATATGAAAACATAGCTACTCCCTGAAATCGAAATCGTGCTTTAAGGTGAAGGGGAGATTGGATTGTCCCAACAGACAAATGAATCTTAAATCCGAATGGGGGTGGGGGGAGTTGGCCCTGAGAGGGAAGTGGTTAAGAAGGAGGGAAGGAGAGAGAGATGGAAAGAAGAGAGGGAGTGAGGAAAGGGAGGGAGATCAGGGGCTGAGGGAGGCCGGAAGAAGAAAGGAAGCCCACTGCAGGGCATTGGTTTGAGGCTGAAGAGAGACCCCCGGCACCATTGAAAGTACGGAACGTTCTACAGTCACAGCATGAACCGCACCGACTTTCCAGATCTTCACTTTCATTTTAAGATGCGAAAAGTAAACTCTTTGCCAAGACTAACTTTTTTCGTTAAGTGAGTGAGCCAGTCAGCTAAGGGCCTCGTTCAAAACAAGCCTCTCTTTAGCCCCACCTGGTGGACCTTCTGCCTTCAAACCACAAGTCAAACAAAGCTGGAAAAATTTGCAGATCCGCTGACAGACCCACACTTGGGGCACACAATTAACGGGGAACATTCTTCTAGAGCCTAATCAGAAAATAGATCTGTCTAGAACGAGGGTCTGTCTGTCTGTCTCGGCCTCTCCGTCCTCCCCTCTCCCTCCCCTCCTCCCTCACCTCTTCCCCTTTGCCACGCAATGTGGGTCCAATTTATCTCAAAGCTGACAACAGAGCTAAAAGCCCAGATGACACCTCGAGACACCTCCTCGTGGGAAGGTGGTGCTGGCTGAGCAGGTATGAATTCAGAGCACAGCGGTAACAAGCCCGTCGGACCCAGGCTGTGAAAAATCTTCCGAATTTCCATGATGGAGAGCAGCAAACCGGCTGAATGGAGGCACAATTTGGACTTGGAAAGAAGAGGAAGGTACATTCTAGCCCTGGGACCCCAGCCAGATTCCAGGCAGGGATGTGCAGTTTGTGGATTATTAGGGGTTTTTAGGTACACACGTTGATTAGTATTTACCCACGGGGTCTGCACGGCAGGTGGGAGAAAGGGTGGAGAAGTTCATGGAGGGTTTAAGAGGTGCCCATGCCCTCTAGGAATGTCAATACCTTAGACTGTATAACCCTCGACCTCCGGAAGGTCCCCAGTGTCTGAGGACAACATGAGGGCCTAACTGCCGGCTATCAAACACTTTGCAGCTTCTCTTTGAACTTCCCACACTGTTGCCAACCTCCGTTCCCTGGAAAGCCGACCGTTTCCTGGACCTGCGCCCCTGGTTGTACCATAGTTCCTGCAGCAACACGACAATGGGAAGGGGTCAGTGCAGCCGTGAGCTGACAGATACCATTGTTTTAAGTGTTTCTTTTCAACAGACAGAGAGAGACAGAGCACAAGCAAAGGGAGGGGCAGAGAGAGAGAATCCAAAGCAGGCTCCAGGCTCTGGGCTGTCAGCCCAGAGCCCGACGTGGGGCTCGAACGCATGAACCGTGAGATCATGACCCAAGCAGAGGTCAGACGCTTAACCGACTGAGCCACGCAGGCGCCCCTGCAAATACCATTTTACTCAAGTAGTATATGTTAAGATCTGTTTCTCACACTGAAGGCACAGATGGTGAGGCGTCCATGCCTTCGGAGGCAGCCGAATGGAAGGGACGACAGGTGGGGACTGAGGTTCGTACTCGCAGCAGCTTTCTGGAGCCATTTCCCCAAACAGCACCGAGGACCTGGCTGGCAAACTCCAGCGTGCCTAGACCCTGCCACGCTCCTCACGAGCTCGCACTAAGGACGTCGTGCAAAACCGCTTTACGACACCCGGGATACATATTGTTTCTTATTTAGTTTTGTTGCGGTGGCTCCTACTATTGTTTAGGAGCATTTTTGTGGTTGTGGATTTTTTTTCCCTCTTGCCTTGGCTATTTTGGCAAGAAAGAGATGAGATGAGAAAAAGCAGCGTGGGAGCAGTGTGGTATAGAATGACCCTGAGCAGTGGTTCAGGTACCCCTACAGACCCCAGCATCGGGGGACCACTGAAACCGTGCTCCCGTCTCCGTGCTCCCCTCAGATTGACCGAGGCAGTGCAGTTCTCTAGATCTACAGTATCAGCATCACCTGGGAACAGACTGGAAACGCAAATGCTCCTGGACCAGGAGAAACTCAGCAGTGGGGCCCATCCATTTGTGTTTCAAGAAGCATTCCAGGTGATTCTGATGCTCACTTAGGTCTAAGAACCAATGCCTAGAACGTCCAACGCAGCTTTGGGAGGTAACGCCAGCACCCGACCTATTCCTGTACTCTGGATCGAGAAGAGTCTGCTTCCCATTGCAAAACTACCACATGGCTCACTAGCACAGTCCCCTGGTCTCTTGGGACTCCCTGGAATTGGGGTTCATGGCTCGGTCTGGAATTCCGCATCTGCACACGTGGGCTTGTGGGGAGGGTGTGCCAGGGTAACGTCGGCTTCTAACTCTGTCCGCAACCCCTTCTTTCCAGCACACCCACCAGCAACTTCTGTGTGCAGAGAATAAATCACGTTTGGCCTGTGGCTCAGTGGGAATTGCAAGCACATGGTGAAGACAGCCTTGGAAACCGAGCCTTGTGATGCAAGCTGATTAGTGCTGTAGAGAGGCTGGGCCAAGAGCCTGGGCACATCATGTAGCCCCAGGGAACACAAGGACACAATTTTCCCTCACTGTCTCCAGCCCAGCAGACACCCAGCAGCCCAGGCAGCGAAGAGGCACAGAAAATAAAGCCTTATCCTACATGGTGCTGTCCCTGTCCCTTCCTGGTGAGGCAATAGCTATAATGCCCAGGTGGGGTCTGGCTATCTCGGAAGCTCCAGGTGGGCGCGCGCGTGTGTGTGTGTGTGTGTGTGTGTGTGTGTGTGTCAGAAAGAGGGAGGAGACAGATGGTGGGGACATTTGCAAAGGAAGGGAAAGCCTCTCTATTCCTCTCATACCTTTAATTACGAAAACGCAGCATCCAAAACTAAATTTCTAGAGTCTTTGACCAAAGTTATCTCAGTCTGAGATTTTGCCACCTGCCCCCTTTTTCGGCATATTTGTCAGTTAAATATGCATCGACGCTACCACGGTAGTGAGGACAGAGCCAGGGTCCCTACCTCTTCTAACCGCCGTGGGGGGCGGGGGAGGGGCATCTGCCACATCCTCCAGCTGCGTCCATCCACCTCGACTCTGGCCCCCTCCCCTCACCTGCAAATGTCTTCTTCCCAGCATTCTGTGGGACTCCTCCTGGGAACTCTGTATCCATGAGTCCCTGGAGGGCCGGATCCTGTCCCATCCTGGTTCCACCATTTATGAGCAAGCTCCTCCCTCTCTCTGAGCTTCCTCATATTTTATTGAAAACGGGAGCAGTGCATTCCTGCCAGCCCAAGAGGGATGTGGTGAGGATACATGGGACAGCTCCGGAATGGGGCCTGGCACCTAATGGGGACCGGGGAGTGACGGTTTAGGAAAGCGATTCACAACGAGGATGTTGGTCTGAATCCTCTTTGCGGACTTAGACACGAAGTGGGACCATGGTGTTGGGCTCCTCTGTCTGGTACTTCCCAGCCTCTGGCCTCTGCCTGACCCAAGGGCAGGCTGCCCAAGGGGCAGAAGAATGGAAACGGGAAATGATGAGCCAAAAAGCCAAAAGGGCAATGAGAAGATTTCAAGAAGAAACCGTCTCTGCGACATGGGGAAGGCACTTGCTTCCTTAATTTATTTTTATTGTTTTCAGAGAGAGAGAGACAGAGGGCACGAGAAGGGGAGCTGCAGACACAGAGAGAGAGAATCCCAAGCAGGCTCTACACTGTCAACAGAGCCCAATGTGATGCGCCATCCCACGCACCATGAGATCACGACTTGAACGAAATCGAGGGTTGGATGCCTAACCGATTAAGCCACCCAGGTGCCCCAAGAGAGAGACAGAATCTCAGACAGGCTCATGCGCAGCGTGGAGCCTGACATGGGGCTCGATCCCATGAACTGTGAGACCATGACCTAAACGAAGAAGCCAAGAGGCAGATGCTTAACCAACTGCGCCACCCGGGCACCCCACTGTTTCCTTCATTTCATCTCACCGCCAGTGGTCAGGGGCACAGGCTGCAGGGCCTGATGAAGAGGCCGCCCAGCTTCACTCTGACCACCGAGGCTCATCAGCACGCCCAGCACCCAGAATCGCTAAGTGGGCAAGACTTCCAGGAGCCAGATGGGGACTGGAGAGGCTGTGGCATTACCTTCTGGGCATGAAACCCCGTCACAAGCCCTGGCCCCTTCCAGTGATTAATCCAAGATTGACTATGGCATCACGGCCTCCAAGGAGGTGGCGCCTCTGGGCCTGGCTGGAGGCCATGCCCCGTGAAGGAAACAGACCTCGTTCCTGGGAGCCCAGAGCACCAGGCTGTGCAGGGAAGAAACCAAAGACCCCAGTCACTCAGGAACTCCACTGGGAAGTTTCATGGGGAAAAGGGAGAAACAACGCCATAGGGACCCTGCTACACTGAACAACAGCATTGTCCAATCGGTACTACTATAATCTCCATTTTAACATAAGGGAACTCATGTTCAGAAAGGTCAAACCATTGTCTGATGCTCCAGAAATGGCAAGGGACAGAGGCAGAACCTTGTGACCCAAGTTTCTGAAGATGCCTCTAAAGCATCCCCTTTTGTCCTGTATTCAGCAGAGTCGAGAAAGGGTCATCATCCTAAGCCCCCGCTCCTTTTAAAGGCAGACAGCCCCCAGGAATACGAGAGAGCCCCCCCCGCCCGGAGCAGGTAAGGATGTGCTGTGGAGACCAGAGGCTTAGGAGCTCGTGTGTCCTGGGCCACAACCCAGCTAGGCCACTTCCATCCCTCATTTCTCCAAAGCCTGGGTCTGCCCAAATGTCAGAAGTTTTTCCCATTTTTTCACAAAACTGTTGGCTCACTCCTAACTGCCCTTCCTCAGTAAAGCTGTGCTGGAGTCCACGGCCCCTCCTCTTTCCAAATTCTTTGCAATAAGCAAGATACCCCTCCATATCTGAACGCGTCCACATGTCTAATTCCCTCCTCCATTTCCCCCATCCTCCTTCCTTTGCTTCTCCTCTCTCTGTCTCTTTCTCTTCTCTATGTGTTTCTGCCTCTCTCTCTAATTCTGTCTTCAATCTCTCCCCCACTCTCCCTTGCCTTCCTTCAAGGGCATTGTTCTTTCTTTCCCCGTCTTCACCATTCCATGCTTCTCTCTCTCTCCCCTTTCCCCCTTCCCCTCCCCCCCCTCCTTTCTCCCCCATTTCCCCTCTCCCTTACTCCCTCTCCCCCAGTTCATCCATAAGACCAAGAGCTAAAATGACAAGCTGAAACAATCCACGGTGTCTAAGGTGACCTGGAACGCCTCACCCTTGCACATAATCCCTCAGCATCGACCTGGACCTGGTACCTTACAGCTGCCTGATTAAAGCACCAACGGAGGTTTTGTCTGGAGATGGTTTTATAGTGTTTGCCGAACGGAGTAGTTGATTCTGTCTCCATGCCAGAATGGAGCAAAGCTTTTTTGGAAGAGGAAGTAGAAAATAAAAATCCCAGCCAGCCCCTCTTAGTATTGTTCTGCACGCCAGCAACTCGATGCGGTTTTCAGTGTGGCATCAGAGTCGCGGCGAATGCCACCCGGAGGCTGGCCCAGGCTCGCTCCACAGCCTGGTGTGGCCGCTTTGAAAGGGAGGCAGCAAAACAATGGGAGAACTGGGCTCCGAGCCTTCGCCCAGACGCAGAGGCTAAAAATGACTTCTGCCCACAAGGGTAGTGTTATTCAGTATAAAGGGGACAGGAGGGAGCCAATGTCTTTGTCAAAAGGTGGCTTGGAAAAAGGGAAGAGTGCGCCAGGGACAAATTTTATCTATTTCTGCAGCCCACTGCCTCAGGAACCACCCCGGCAACAAGAGGACGTAGATGACGTTAGCATTTGCGATTCTATTTCAGAAGGTAGAATGGAATCAAAGTGCGGGAGAAGCTAAGGTTATTTGGTCCCAACCTTCTCTTTTCAAATCAGGTGACCAAGGGCCAGCAATGCCATAGGGACCCTCCTGAAACAAGGCGTTCATTGCCATGTCGCCCCTCCTGAAACAAGATGAGAATAGCACACGTTGGACCCTCACAGTGTTTTCCACCTCTTCCTACATCTGCTTTGTAAACAGACGGGCAGAGCCTCCCAACCCTGGGAATTTTTAACACAAGGGGCTTGGAACTCAGCCCGACAAACCCTGAGAGCCTCAGGGGGGCAGCTCTAGTCCCTATCCCTAAGGGCAGAGTACACACATACGTGCACACACACGCACATAGTCCGAAGAATACAAAGTCTTGTCCATGAGCAGGAGGGCGTCTCCCCTCAGGCCCACTGCACCAGACACTTTGCTCTTAGACTGTGCTTTCTAATTTTCATTCCTCAGAGGGATAGCCATTTGTCTGGTTGGTTTTCTCCTGGCTTTCACCTTCTATCTCCACCATTTCCTGACATCTCAGATTACTTTCTCTGGATACAGAGCCTGGGACAAGGATTCTGGTGCACAGGCTGTATTAAGGAAGCACTCTGGGGAGAAATAGGGGGAGGGAGGCAGGATAAGGCAGAGGAAGGAGGATGTGGTCTCAGGTGAAGTCGAGCCTTGACTTGACCATGGAGGACTCTGGCTTCTCCAGAAAGCTCACCTCTGTGAACTTCCAGCAGCCTACACCCCCAGCATGACAATGGGATCTGGCCAAGGAACCAATGGCGTCTCCTACATTTGGAGAGACTGGAGTTGGAAACTTCATATGGTTCTTGATGGATCCTGCTCTACAACACCCTCTCCCGTACCCCTAAGCTGAGCAGCATCAGACGGGAAACATGCCATCCGTTTCCCTCTGCCACAGCAATGCCAGACTTAGTAGGTCTTGTCTTAATCTCCATGGCGCCCTGCTCTAGTCTCACTGGACCACATCAGTCCCCCCTCCAGTCACCTTGCTTCCAGTGTGGCAACCTCCCTTCTGCCAGCTCTAAAGAAAACTGATTGATCAGAGCCTTCACTCCCTGCTTAGAACTGTCCAAAGGCACCCTACTGCCCTCAGGGTAAAGCCCAAACTCTTTGACATGGCAAAAATAGTCCCTGTGGCCTGGGTCCAGATGACCACTCTAGCCACATCTCATGCCCTGCCCTCCCCTCCTCAGTCAACAATCCTACTTCATTTATTGATGTATTTATTCTCGCCTTCAAACACACCTTCCCGTTTGACACCTCTGCGACTTTACACAGTGTTCCCAGTGCCTGGAATGCTCTACCTGGTTATTGCTTGCCCATTCTTCCAGATTGAGTTTAAATACTTCCCGCTGCCTAAAGCCTTTATCTGACCTCGCAAGCCACTGCTTCACCTTGGGCAATGGTTCCTATGTTGTATAGACATTATTATTTTGTTAATCAGTATCCCCTGCCAGACCATGAGTCCTCTGAAGCCTCGAACCATGTTTTACTTGCACACATATCCCCTTCTAGTTCAATGCATGGAATACACCAGGCATCACAGACCCTCCTTGAAGAAGTTGATAAATGCCTGGGCAAACTTTCCAAGGACCTGAATTTTTCATCTCTGTATCTTATCACCAATCCTGAGAAGTTAGGAAATAAGTCTTAGGGGTGGTTAACATCTCTCTGAAAGACTCTCATGTCTGAATGGTTTTCTAATTTCATGCTAATGGTACCATTCATAATCATTCCTGTCTCTAAGTCACTGGTTATATGTCCCAAGGCCTTGAAACATTACTTTTTTCCTCCATCCGAATCCTATGCATTATTGGGTCATAGTCTAGCAGTCATCCTACCAGGAAGGTGCCCCCACTAAAGATGAAATATGTGAGTTTATTTTTCTTCTTTAGACAGAGAAGATTCAAGCTGTGCTACACTCTTGGTACAGGAAGCTAATATCTTTTCAATTGCTGGAGGAATGTCCCTTCAAGTAGTAGGTACAAAACAAGTAACCTCAGTTTTTCGGTGTACCAGAGTCTTTCGGGAGGTGTTCACCAACACCTACTTGTCCTCCCCTCCTAAGTACATGAAAGATCACGTTTCGAGGGTCCTTGCAGTAACTAGGCCATGACCAGTTCCAGTCAATGAACCGGAGAGGAAGTGCATTGCTTCATGCTGCCGCGGACAGGCCTGTGCACAGGCCCCAGTCCCCCTCGTCCCCTCCTCTGGTGATCCTGGAGAGGAGGCCTCATGTTCAGAGCATCCTCGTTCACTGAGTCACCACTTGGAGGACAGTTCCTCTGGAGAATCACCCTGACTTTGTAGGAACACTAAATAAACTTCTGTTGCATCGAGTCGCTGAGACGTCGGGGGCTCTTTGTTGCTGCAGTAAAACCTATCCCATCCTGACTAGCACAGGAGGATTGGAACAGAAGCCACCACACAATCTGCGTGGACAAGTGTAACGTCGAGTCATAAAGTAGTTGACCCAGCAGTGTCTGATCTAGTGCTCCCAGACTGGCTTGGATCATAATGGATACATCTTCTAGAGAAGCTCAACACTGAGAGTTACAGATTTGGACATCCAAATGCTATGCGCTCTCGGCCAAGCCTGGCAAAGAAACATGGGATTTTTCTCATGTGAAGGATCATTGTGATCCGTGTTGGAGCTGGAGTAGCAAAACGTCATGGCAGGGGTGGCCAGTCATCCGTGGAGAAGGCGGGATGAGCCGTGTGGCCAAGTGAACCAATCTCCCTGGGTTGGCATGAGGACAGCCAAGCCTCCTCTGTGCAAACATAAACTTACTCAATGTTTAATCTTTGAAGGGCTAGAAGGGCCAAATCATTTTCATCGGGGGGGGGTGGTGGGGGGTTGAACTGTCACCCTCTACCATGCTCCTCCTGACCCCTTGTGCCTCTCTCTCGGGCCTCAGAAGATGCTGGACTGAAGACTCCAAAGTTCCGCAAAGAGCAACCCAAGCCCTGAAGAATTATAAGAGAAAATCTGGGTTTCGGGGAGTCTGTGTATCCCAGATCATGCCCTGCCACTCCACGATGTGGGAGAATAATAGCTCTGAGTTTGGTCAGAAATAGACTAACTCTGTAATTTGTAATTCATTTAGTAATGTTTTATTGAAGGTCTGTTGGGATCTCAGCAGGATCCTGGGTGCTAAGGGTTCAGCAGGGACTAAGCACAATCCCTGATGTTACAGAACTTATGTTCTGGGGTTGGTGAGACACATAAAATACACAGATGAACAAGTGCTCACATCACGTAATGCCAGATCACGCTAAACGTCATGAAGATCACAAAGTGGTGGTTTGATGAAGGCTAAATTGGGTTGTGGATGGTTGCTTTGGACCGAGCGGTCGGGTAAGGTCTCTCAGAATGGGTGCCTTTGCAACTGGACCTGAATTATAACTGTAATGGTTAACAATGGCTGAGTGCTCCCTTCATGCCAAGAAGCGTTCCGAGCGCTTTGCACGTATGAATGATTCGAATCCTCTCGACAAGTCGTGAGGTCGGTACTATTATCTCCGTTTTACTGTGGCAGAAGCTGAGGGGGAGAAGGCCCTGCTCATGTGCCTAGGGTCACATGGCTGGAAGGAGGGAGAGGCAGTGTTCTAACCCCAGCAGTCGGGCTCCAGGGTGTGGGCTCCTCATCACTGCCTTCTGCTGCAGCTTCACAAGCTGTGTGTCCTGAAAGACCTCGGCCAACACTCCAGGGCAGCGGATAGAGCAAATGCAAAGGCTCCAGGCCTGGAAAGCAGACCTCCTGCCCGTAGCAGGTTCCAGTGGGACCACTGAATCATTTCCAGTTCTGTCCAAACCCAAAACAACTGTTAAAATCAGGATAATTTCTGAGACCTCTAACCATCATGCCTGATAACCTCTAACAAAATATTGCCCAAGGAATAGGTTGCATATTTTACATGATCTTGACAAGCCAAGCATAACTGCTCTCCGAAATATTAAAGCCCAGCTACGGCTCCCCAATCATCCGAGACCTTATAAAATCGAATTTCGTCTTGGCAAAGCTCCTCGCAAGATAAATACAAGCCTACTGAAGGAAGTCCTAATTCAATAGCATTCTAAGTATGCTAGCAGCTGATGAACCCGCAGGCTCCGGAGGGGCCTGATACGGGTGGAGCACACCCATCAGACGGGTGTGGATGGATTAACCCCGCATGTGCTAGACCTGTGCAGGATACAGGGATACAGAAACGAGGACTTGATGACAATATTCAGGATCCTGACTTTGAGGATTACACTTATAGCAATCTTCGTTGCCCTGCTTGACACGGTGAGAATTTTTCCCCCAACTACCAAAGAGGTGACGGGATTGTGGAGACGGGAAATGAGGCAAGGGCTGGCATATGCTCACAACCTCTGATCAGGGAAAACACTCAAGACTATTAAAGTGTTCAGCAACATTTGAAGGGTTTTGTTTTGTTTTGTTTTGTTTTTCTCTCTCTCTTCATTTGGCAAAACCCATCATTTCAAGGACTGATGTGATGTAAAATACAAAAGAAAAGGAAAACGAGAATGAAGTGCGTGCCCCGTAATCCAGAGGCCGGGCTGTCGGAGAGCTGATAGGGCTTCCTGCTCGCAGGCTGAGGCTTGGCCACGCGCTGAGCGCCACAGGGATGGCAGGCACGCACAGGTGAGACACGATCGCTGAGACAAGATAAAGGTTCCACTGTGGGAGTGGGGGACACCTGTTGGGGACATGGGTAGAGATTTCGGCCGATTTCTCAATCTCAAACCAGGTGGGCTCCATCTGGACAGAGCAGTTCAAATGTGAACGTGGGTCACATTAACAAGAGTCTGGGGTCCTCAGACCAACGGTTCCAAACTTGAGTCTGCTTCTCCAGCCCCAGACTTTCTGATTCAGTAGATCTGGATCAGGCCCTAGAAGGGGGCATCTCTAATCTCCCAGGTGATGCTGATATTCTTGATCCAGGGACCACACTTCGAGAACCACTGCTTCGTGAACTGGGAGGAGATGGTAGAGGAGAGAAGGAGTTCTCAGAGGTACATCAATTATCAGAGTCAGTTGTAAGCAGGCGCGAGCAAAGCGCCAGGGGCTCAGTCGTCGATGGGTTGTTCAGGAAGGTCTCTGACTGGGACCCGCCTTCCAAGGCACTCCTCCCCTGAGAGGAAGGAAGGGGACTAGCACAGATTGTGGGCGGGCACTGTGCCAACTGCATTCACGAGGGTCATTTTCATCTCACGGACAACCTGATGAGCTAACTATCATGTTCCCACGTCAGATGTGGAAGCCCCTGGGAGCTAGACAGATGAACCAGAATGTAAATCTCTCACACGCTAAAGGACAAGCTCTTTCCTCTAATATATTTAGCTTTCAGGTGCTGCCTTTTGTGACATTTCATACAGATGCATCAATAAAACACTACGGAAAATTACCAAGGCAGTTGCAGTGTTCAGTAAGCAGGGTCCTACCGGGGAGGTAAATTTGTTTTGTTCAAGGTTTGTTCAAAGCAGTTGTCCTTCGGGAGGATTCTGGGGTCCCGAGGACTACGAAAGGGCTGCTACCGGAGAGGCGGCTGTCAAAGAGCCCGAGGACGGGAGTGTCCACCATCAGCTCGCCCATGAGGACCCTGCCCCACGACCAGCAGCATCTTCAGCATCAGCACCACAACACTATAGGACACACCAGCCACGAAAACCGATAAGTAACAACCAGGAGCTGTCATTTCTGGGACGCTATACACACACACACGCACACACACACACACACACACACACACACGCCTGGCATACATTTTTAAATTTTTTTAAATGTCTATTCATTTTTGAGAGAGAGAGAGAGAGCATAAGTGTGGGAGGAGAAGAGAGAGAGGAAGGCAGAGGATCCGAAGCGGGTTCTGTGCTGACAACAGCAAGCCTGACACGGGGCTCAAACTCACGAACTGCAAGATAGTGACCTGAGCCAAAGTTGGACGCTCAACGAACGGAGCCATCCAGGCGCCCCAACGATGCCACGGTTTTGACTTAAGTGCTTGGAGCCCAGTCTCCCTTGCTATCGGTGTTTATGGTCCCTGGGAGATTTCTGTTCAAGAGTCTCTTCATCCTGCAGGATGGTGAAGGATGCGGACCTCACTTAAGTACTCAAACCCATGTTTTCCCCTTCAAGTTTGTTCAAGCCTGCTCTGCCTTACACATTCGCTTAAAGCAAAATTCCTTGTGTGACTAGAGATACATTATCAAGTAAAATGACATAGACGTGTCATAAATGCTCCACTGGTCAAGGAGAGATGGACCCCAGAGACCACCAAGGTCCCACTGAGCACCCCATCCTCTTGTCCCTGGCATACGATTTGCGTGGGTCTAGCCCCACCTGTGGGGAGCCCTGAGCGCAGAGCTCTGTTGGTGCCAAGGCCTATGGAAGCCCAGCTCAGGACTATCACCAGATTTCTGCTTGGAACAATTCAGTTTTGCTAAAACTGGGAGCTGTCACTCAGAGGTGTCCCTAACTATGTGTTTTTTACACAATCTAAGCACACGGTCAGTGCTCCCCCAATCACAACTGGCAAGACTCCAGATGTCAGGTAAAGTCTGGCATTGGCTAGTACCATAATGACCGAACGAGTCAGCATCAGATGTGGGCAGAGGAGGAAATGCTAAACCATGGTGGGTGTTTATACACGGGCACTCAGCTACCGAGATGCGCTGGCCGACTCCCTCACTCTGCCCTCTCCCAAGGGCGTACACAGACATAGCTCAACCCACTGCTCCTCTCCGTTAGGCAAATATGCATGCCATAACTTCTGGAAGGATATTTGACAGTGAGAATCTAAAGCCTCAGAAATGTTTATAGCTTGGGATCCAGCAATTCCACTCCTGGGAATCTAACCTAAAGTAATCATTCTAATGCATGAAAAAAAAAAAAAGCTTCATGCGCAAAGATATTCATCATAACAGTGAAAAAATCGAAACAATATAAATATCCAACTCTAGTGAAAAATAAGAGCCTGATAGTCTGACCTTTCACTTTGATCCCTTTGGGAAGAGATCACCGAAATCTGTACATCTGCAATTCCTCACTCAAATATGGAAGTTTAGGTATGTCTGTGCTCTGAAATATATAGCCAATAAAAATGTTTTCAAAAGTATAATGACATGAAAAGATGTTTACAATGTTGTAATACCTTTATGTATTGAGTAGAAGAAGATTATTTCTACTAATGTGATAAATCTTGGATAAATGGTAGAAAATGGATATAAATAAATAGGTGGAAAGCCGTACATAAAGATGGCAGGTTGAAAACACCTGATTTTCCTCCTTTCCCGAAACCCCACTAAGGTTATAGCCAAGGGGTTCCCTTAAAGGCAGAGCTTCACAAAGATAGAAAAAACAGGGAGGGGCTCGAAATGAAATGCTGAAAATTGCCAAGTGAAGACAAGATGAGCGAGAGGTAATGGATTTTGCAAACTGGAGAGACCTGAATTTGAAAATGGCAGCAGGGAACTCAAGGCCAACCTGAATAACACAGCCGAATCCCCAAAGATGTCAGGCACCGTGAACGTCAAGTGCTTCCGGAAGGGGAGCGAGAGGGAGAGAAGCCAAATTCCAAAGGATGGTTGAGGAATCGAGTGTTGCTCTGGATCCCATCCTCATCCCGCCTTACAGGATGACTTCCCACGGGGGAAGAGGTCTGGAAGTTTCTTCCTGAGAAGGTTGGGCAGAAATCACCCGTGCCAGCACAGGTGGCTGTGGAAACCCTACCCAAAGTAGGTGGAGAGTCAGGTGAGGTTAGGTGTACTGAAGGCTGAGGCCGTCTCTCCACTCTCCAGCGATGCCTCTATCTACCTCCGCTCAGGTCAAGAAGAAGGACCGGAAGAGAGTGACATCAGACATCCACCAGTCAGACCACCCCACAGTGGCGCTCACAGTCTTGAAGCCAACTCATTTATGCAGGGTTTCCAAGTTTTAGTCCCCACCTCTTATATGTGAACACAGACAAAAATCATCATTCTAGGAAAACCTCTACTATAAAATGTAAGGGCCAAAACAAAGGGGGGAGTGGGGAGGCAACTCACAAGTACAGTCTCTGCAGAAAGAAAAAACTTCCATTACATATATGTTGTCAATCCCCTCAAAGGAATAAGAGAAGCGATTGCATGTACGGAATAAGAACAAAATAGTAAAAGAGAGGAACACCGCCACAGCGTATTCCAGAAGATCACATTTGTTTCTCCCTGACCGGTGCCTCACATCGCTCTCCATCGGCCTGGAACCTTATTGCAGGTTACACCTGCCTGGCTGAATCTAGGTCACACAAAACTCTTACCTGCAAGGAAGTCTGGGAAATGTAGTTTTTAGCTTTTCTGTCTCTATAGTAAGCTAAGGGGGCCTGGATTGGGTGCTGAGTAAGCCAGGCTACGTTATCAACTACAAATGGTGCTTTTACTGCCGTGATAACATCACACCTTTTGAACTAGACTCCAGCTTTAACCGTGATTTTATATCCCTGTTACCTGTGTATCATCAGTTCAGATAATGTTCAAATTTCATTTCTTCTGCCGGAAATATAATTGATCTCCAACTAAGTCAACTACACGCGCTCAGAATGCTCAATTGACCTGGATGCTCTAAGTACAGTTAAGATTCCCAAACATTTTGGGGGGAGGGGTAAAAAAAAATTCCCAAGTATTTTGGGATGCCTGGGTGGCTCACTTGGTTAAACGGCCAACTTTGGCTCAGGTCATGATCTCACAGTCTGTGGGTTCGAGTCCCACACCGGGCTCCATGCTGACAGCTCAGAGCCTAGAGCCTGCTTTGGCTACTGTCTCTCTCTCTCTCTCTCTCTGCCCCTCCCCTGCGCACTCTCTCTCTCTCTCTCTCAAAAATGAATAAACATTAAAAAAAATTTTAATTCCGAAGCATTTTCCCCTACTTTCTACCTTACAGGACATATCACCCATTTGTAAACCCAGGATATGTTTTTCTGACTAGAGCTTTTTTCCATCGCCTTTTACACCTCCTCCGAAGAGTCCCCCCAAAACGCAAAAGCATTCCTAGCCGAGGGAAAAGACCTTAGTTCCTACAAATGCGGAGGACTTAGCTGATACGACTGTGAAATGTAAGTACGGAATGGATGGAGTGTCGGATGTCTGTTTCGGCAAGCCACGGATGATCCCTGTGGAAGCAGCAAAGGCCAGAGGAAGTGAGGAGTTTGCGCAAGGAGCAATCAGTTACAGGGGCCTCTCGTGGGTCTCGGCTCCTGTCTTCTCCAGCCCTGCTCAGTCCCAGGCCTCCTTGCCTGTCTTGCCTAAGTCCACCTGTGCAGATGTGCCCGTGCAGCCGCAGCCACACCGCCGATGGCGATCTGGATTTAACTGTGCTGCCAGAGACGTGAGTCAGAAGAGAGCCATGGATATCCGAGGGAGCCCGGAGCCACAGTTACCTCTGACGGGGCCATCTTTGCCCTCAAGGTGAGTGTAGATGTCTCAGTCCACTTGGCCACTCCTGTTAGAGCCCCGCTCTTCTGGCTTGGCTGTAACCCCAGTCCCCGCTCACCCTCGGCCGCCGTCTGGGGTCTTCTCATAACCGGCTGGTCGGGAGTGCCACACATTAACCCCTCATCACATTCGGAGGATCGCCCGCCTGTCACCGTGTCCGACAAGTTGAACCACCCGAACCAAGGCCACTCCTTTGGTCTGCTTCTTAACACCCTAAGACCTGCTTCTGCAGCCACATCGGATACTAAGCCCTGACGTCTCCCTCTCCCTCTTCTCCACGAACCCACGAGACAGAGGTCTCAGCAGCTATTTTGAAGGACCCACCTGACCGTGACGGCCATTCGGCCTCTGGTCTCGTTGGCCTTACAGGGGCCCCACCTGGCTGCAATGGGGGCGATGTGGGGTCAGCAGCACCCGGCAGATCGTCACCCATTTCCCTCCCTCGTGCTGTGTATAGTGATGGCAAGTACTCCTGTTTATGAACAGCTTGTTTCGGGCACTGTGCTGTGTGCTTCACAAAAACCAGTTTTCTCGACAAAGGACATAAGACACACACTGAAAAACAGACGCAACTCTAGAGAACAAACTGATGGCCACCAGAGGGGAGGTGGGGGGGGTGGTGGTGAAATAAGGGATGGGGATTAAGGAGTGCACCTGTCGCGATGAGCACTGAGTAATATATAGAATTGTTGAATCACTATATTGTCCACCTGAAACTCGTATAACACTGTGTGTTACGTATAATGAATTCAAATGTTAAATAAGTCAGTCAGTTCATTCAGTCCCCACAGCAACCCTGCATGGTTGATATGATTCCCTTCGGTTTGGGGGGGTGGCAAATGGCACCCTCTAAGTCACGCAGGAAGTCAGGAGCATTTTTGTGAAGCAAAACAACATCCTGAATCCCATGCGTGCATCTCTGAGATGATCAATACACATAAATTCTGTAGTGTAGTGACAGGATCTGCACACTGAGGCCTGCGATTAGAGGAGGATTAGGGGTAATGAAGAAAGGCCATCACTCCCCGTGTCCATTTTCTGAGATACAGATGGGCCCTCACACAGGAAACAGAAGCCCCGGAGGCAAGCTGGAGGCAGACGGAAGCTCTTGGGTCTCTGGGGGTTTTCTCTTGGACCTAGATCTGATCATTTAGTAGTCTGGATTAAATGACTACCAGAAGACCGGCCTCTTCCCCCACTGGCCTGCGTGGGAAGGCTGCCTTACTGCCCAGGCCGTCGCGTCTTTCTGCCCACAACAATCTGTGTTTCCTCTACCTACCTGTGGAAAATGACCTCTTTTGAGAAGCCTGATCCCTTAACTCCCTCGGCCCAGAAAGAATTCATCATTTTTTTTTTCCTTTGTGCTCTCCTAACACAGTGCTGTATTCTAAGCAAGTGTTCACAGAGAAGCAGTGTCACATGGTGGGGAAAGCTTTGAACGGGGAGTTTGAGGACCTGAATTCTGGGGCCGCCACTTGCTGGCTCCACGATCTTCAGCGGGCCCTCCGTTCTCATCTGTGAAACGCAGATAACACCTGCCTCTCTCTCCTTGAGAGCAGGGCTAAATGAGATGTTTGCGCAAGAGGCTGGAAACTCTCGAGACCGGAGCCTGGGGTGGAGGGTCTCGGCTTTTATTTTTGCCTGGCTGTTGTTTGGTTGGGGTTTTTGCCTCTCCCTCCAGACCGGGAGGGCGACGATTTGTCCTGGGGACCTCTGTCGGAGCCCGCAGAGTGCCTGCTAGAGGGCTTCATCAGGAAATGTTTACTGAAGTTCAAATAACAACGGCTGCGAAAGGTGAGTTCTCTCCTCATTGACTCACAAGATTTGATTACCACACCTCTCGCTCTGTGTGTGTCCCCGGCTCCCTCCCTGCGTGTCTGTCTGAGTGTGACCTGTGCCTGTACATTAGTGTGCCCACCCCCAGCCTCACCTTTTCCTCTGAGCTGCGGGATCCCAGCCCTGCAGAGAAATTCTGAGGCTGACTGACGGAACCAGACAATGCTGGTGAAAGGAATCTTTCCTCCAGGTTCGTGCTGTCAGCGGGCTTCTGATTTTTTTTTTCCCCCCTGCATCTAGACCTGCTGGGCCCAGCCTCGAACCTGTCACATCAGGGCAGATCCAGCTTGGTATGCAAGCCCTGGAGGGCAGCACACGCCAGACCTGAGGTAGGACATAATCCAGCCGAGTGAGACAGACAGCTCAAAGCCTGGCCTTAGAGGTCTCGGCACAACCTGCCCACGAGGCTTCCGTGCCCAAGACGCCATAGGGGTTACAAACATAAGCCTCGGCCACTCATTTCTGACACTTCTTTTCGTTTGGAGTGATAGGGTTGGTACTGTGCACAGCAGATAGCTGTCCTAGTCGGGACAGGTAACCACATCACGAGGAACGAGAACTCCGACATGGGCAGATGCATAGACGGTTAACCTACGAGATACGGTACGCTGTTTTCTGTGTAAATGACTTCAGAGCGCCTAGGATGTTTCTTCTCCACCTCCCTGATGCAAATTCGTGGTGAGGCTGGCGAGACAGATCCAGATTCTAATATTCGTTCCCTCCCACTCCCTAAATGTTCATGAAGCCCCTTCCACAAACTGAGTAACTACTGCACTGACGCTAAGGAGAGACTGGAATAAAACACGGTCCCAACATGAAGGTCCCCACAGTCCTGTGAATGGCTGTGCATGACCGTGCCTAGCTAGACGTTCAGCACATGCTCATTCCCTGATAGTTCTTTTTCTGCGCATCCCTCTCTCCTTTATCACAGTCCCAGGCTGATATCGGAAACATTGCCATTAAATCTTTCTTTCTTTAATTCAGGAGTCCAAACTTTTCAGTGTTCAGACTGGTTTTCAATCTCCTCTGTGAATCACATCTTTGATGGATTTTTGAATAACAAATATTTGGTATTTATAAATTATTCTTCAGCACATGTTAACTGAAA
This sequence comes from Lynx rufus, assembly GCF_022079265.1. Lineage (NCBI taxonomy): Eukaryota > Metazoa > Chordata > Mammalia > Carnivora > Felidae > Lynx > Lynx rufus. The sequence goes on along the minus strand of NW_025814867.1, from coordinate 2,938,847 downwards.
TTATCACATTGAGTTGATAAAATTAAAGTTCAGAGAAACTTGATGTATCTGCTAGATGACTGTCTCATGGGTAAGTGTCTTTTAAATATTGAAAATAGCTCAGAGCTATCTCCTTTATGATCTACATGGAATCTTGGGGTCCAGGCACCCTCAGTTGGAAGCCACCACTATCTGTGATATTATCCCTGATAATATACATTCATCCTCGTAAAAAAGCGTTTCTTCCTCCTACCCGTTGCTTATACCTTGGTGGGACTCAACTTACGGTTCTTACCTGACAGCCAACTTTGATGAGGCAAGAGAGACCGCAGCAGCAGTCTCAAAGGTCTCGTGGTGGGGAACGAGACAAAGAAGTAGCAGTGTAATCCAAGCAAAAATGCATGTTACAGAGTTCACTTTGCGCCTGGCTGGTTCCAAAAAGGACCTAGCGAAGGGTTCAGATACCGCTGCTTGGAGGAGTCGTTGATGCTCATCCAAAGAGCAGCCATAAACAAACATGCTACTCTGACTCCTTGTCCGTTACCAAAAAATCCTTCTGGAGAAAAGCTGATATGCATACATCAAAAAACATACATGGGTCTGTGTTCTGCGGCTTAGCAGGGTGCATGTAACGTTAAGATTGAGGGCCTTCCCTGCCTAAGACATCATCACCTCATCATGCAGCCAAAGGAATGGCAAACACAGACAGTCACTAGACAAAGGTTTCTTGAACGCTCATGGACTTGAGAACACAACTGGGACACAAGTCGGAAAAGATGTATAGAGAGGTCCCAAGATGGCTTCAGCTTCTTTCAAGAGGATTTTATTTAGAACCTTATTGCCCCCCGGGTAATAATCCAGTAAACATTATCCCCCCCAACGAAAGATCTGAAGTTCCAACCCCCAGGCAGGAAAGAAAGTGTTCACTGTTAACCAGGGAACTCACTCCCCAACTTCTAATGCTTTTACGATGTCTCCTGGCTCTCGCTGGCTGGAACAGCGAGAAAGCCTCAGTTAGGTACCCGTATGTGCAAAGCAGCCCTTGCTTGCTTCTGCTACGCCCAGTAGGGAAAAATGGCAAAGCGGATCCTCTTAAAAGGACAAGGTTACCAAACTCTAGGTATCTGTAGAGCCCAGTTACAACTAATGTGAAGCTTCGGTGATACTGAGGGAAGACAGCAGTAGACAGATTATCCCTAACGTACTGTCAGGGTCAATATTTAGAATCCAAATTGGGCATCTTCCTTTTGCAGAGGTGCTCATAATACCTCATGCTATTGAAGAACATGAATTAATTGTTGAGGTTTCTTTTAGTCACATCATTTTAAAAGAAACTTCCATTTTAGCTTCTCTTGCAAAATGTAAGTGATCTGTATCTGTCGGGCTTCCTTTTCTTTGTTCTCCTATGGAAACAATATTGCACTTGCGAAAGAGGTATGGGGGGGTGGGCTGGGGGCACAGCGTATTCTTAATATTGTTAATTCTGTTTTCATTGGAGGTATTTTCAGTGGAGCCACCTTCAATAGCATTCTCCTAATCTTTCTTTCTAATCTAATTTCTTTTTCTTTATAGAAAAAAAAGTTTTTTCCTTTATATTTAAGCCAAAATGTTTGTGAAGGTCCTTTTAAATTCAAAGAAAATGAAGTCAGGCATTTTTGGTGCAGAGAGCAATTCCAGACCCAGTAGGGGAGCGCTTATGACTGAACAAAAACCCTTCTCTCACACAAATGTGAGCTCCCTGCCTGGGGTTCGCACATTAATGACTGTGTGACTCATTATTCTATGTGCCTCCAAAGCTGAGGTTCTCCCTTGGCTAACGCGCTCTGTGCAGCAGATGTCGAATGTCAACCAGGGGACGGCAGGTGCGGCTGGAGTCGTTTTTCTCGGGGTCTTTTCGACATCACGCTTCCAAGCATGGGTGGTCCAGCCAACACCAAGTTACAAGGTTACCTGGAGGCTTTAACTGATATCTGGCATAAAATCCACTCCCATTAACAAAATCACAACTCTTCCCCAGAGTGCCTCACCTTTCACCTCCTCCTATATCAGGGAGCAGGGGCTGTTAGCTTTTCAAATGTCAAATGGCTTATAACTTCTGCTTTTCTTTTCTGAGCGCTGTGTGTTTACAGAGTGCTAAACAATGAAGGGGGTTGGGAAGAAATTGAATCTGAAGGAATAGAGTTGGCAAAGCATAGACTTGCTGGACAGAGAGGCCTAGTTTGAACTCTCAATGAAATTCTTTAAAAGGTGTTTGGTGGTGAGGAAGTTACTGAAAACCCCCCAACCTCAGTTTCATCATTTTGAAATAAGAGAAGGAAATTCATCTTGTAGGAGTGTTGGGGGAAATGGGAGGTATGAACAATCGGTGGGAAGGGCTCGGCATAGTACCGGCCAAGTGATTCTGTAGTCATTTCCACTGGAAGTGGAATAGATGTCTTTGTCCCTTGAATTTGGGCTCAGTCATCTCACTTGCTTTGGCCAATGAAATTGGGTCCAGGTGATAGTGTGCCAGTTCCAAACCTGGGCGTTAACCTGGAAACACGTGTTTCCATTCTCTCTTACCCTTTTTTCATCACCACAAAAGAGCTTTCCTAGATATCTCTGGACATATTTGGAGAAGACCCGAACCCAATTTGCAGCGTGAAACTAAACCCAGTTAAGACTGACAAGGCAAGCAGTTCCCCAGCCAAACCCAGCCAGACTAGTCCGTGCTCAGCCAAGCCACAAATGAGCAAGAATGTATTATTATTACTATTATTACTATTATTGCTAATGTGAATATTAATTGTTCATAATATTTATTATTACTATTGTTAGCCACTGAGTTCGGAGGTGGTTTGTTACACGGCAATAGCTGACAGATACAGTACTGAACAAAAAATGAACTTCCTGGTTTAAAATTAGATTTGACTAGCAGTCTCAACACATGCTTTCCTGTTTATCTTCTCACTGAAAGGTCAATGAAAATATAGCAAAAGGTGAACAAAATCACACTCTCACAAAAACTCAGTCTAAAAGGCAATTTGTGAATCTGGAAAGAACAGATACAATCCAGAGAAAACTCCATCTAAAAATCAATAACAACAAAACTGAAAATTGAAAAGCAATCCCTGTCTACTGCCTGTCCCCATGCCCAGATATTCTGTAATCAAAGCAGAACAGTAACCTCTGCCCACTCCCCAAATGTTCCATAACCAAGTGCATTGTTTTTACATCCAGAGTAAGACTATAATACACAGAAATTACCTGAACAAGAGTTAAGGCAATACATGTTGGGATACACTGCGTACGTAGGGCAGTAGGAGTTCCACGATAAAAGTGCCATTGGCACGAGCAGAGGCAAAGAGACCCGTCGTAGGAGTGCATCACAGGAATTGTAGATTTCCACATACGACAGTCAGAGCCCAATAGTGTGGGTGAGAGAGAAAGATACCACCCCAACAAAGAAAAGGAAAACCTGCCAGAAAGAAGAACTTACACTGTCGACTGCACGGATGTATTTGCCCTTTAACTGAATGCCTGTGATAAATTGAACCGCAGCACAGACAGACAGTAAATGTAACCAAAAATCTGGCTGTTGAAAAATGCTGAAGTCTGGCCTGACAGAAAGTATAGCAGAAAGAAATAAATTCTATGTTATGACAGAAATATCTGAGAAAATTACGTAAGCATTTTCCCTTTGACCCACCAAGCCCGCATCCCAGACTCTATCCGAAAGACACTCCTCCACAAGTACTAGACAATAGGTGTTCAAGATTATTCAGAGGATTGGCTAAACAAATCAAGGTAACTCCTTTGTATGGAATATCCCACTGCCATATGCAAAGAATGAGGAGACTTTATGTACCGATGTAGAGTGCTCTCCAAGACATGCTGTTAAGTGACAACTTCAGAATTCAAAAGTCTATTGAGTATACTTCTTGTGTAAGAAAAACCAGGAAATATACACACACATACACACACACGATTATTTTTATCAAAAGAAATACGAGAAGAAGAAGCCACAACTAGTACCAAAATGGTTACCTATGGAAATCTGAGTTAACGGGAACAGTAACAGAATGTAGGGAGGAGGGTGCAAGCAAGAATTTTCTGAGTCTTCAACCTTACGTACCTTAGACTCTTGAACCACAGACTCAAAAAATAATAGTAAAATTTAATCCAAAGGGGGAAAAAAGGATACTCTAAAATGGAAAATAGAGAAAATAAACACTTCCACTGACATTTGAAATCAGTATTCAGACTGTACCTCTTGTAGAATAATAAAACCAAATGCAGGATGTGGACCTTTGTTAGGGTCCTAATCCAGGCAAACCCACTCGGAAGAAATTTGAGACAGTCGGGTGAATCTGAATATGGAATGGAAATGCTAAGAATTTGTTTTTTTTCCTAAATGTGGCAATGGCATGGTGGTTGCACGGGGAGATATCAATTAGATAGCTAATTATCAATTAGAGATACATAATAAATTATGTAAGGGAGAATCGATATATTGATATGATATCTGGGAATTGTTGTGAAAGCTATCAGCAAGGAAAAAACAGTGTTTAAGGTGTGGAGAGGGATGAGCAGAGCAAACAAGACTGGAAAAATACTGATAATTGTTAAAACTAGGTAGCGGGTACATGCAGGTTCACTTCTTAATCCATGTACTTTTGTGGTATGAAAATGTCTGTAATAAAAAGTCATGTAAAAGGTCATTGAATATGAGAGGTATTATTTTGAAAAAGAAGATTATAAACATATAAGAAAGTGTAACATGCCGTGCACAAACCTTGATTCAATCCTTTTTTGAAAAAAAAATCTCTAAAAGTTTGGGTATAACTAGGAAAACATGAGGATGAACTAACTCATAGTAGGCAATTATGTTTATTTCTTTTAAGTAAGATAATGACTTGAGTTTCTGTAAGAGACTATTTCTATTCTTAGGGAAATTAAATCAAAGTATTTAGGGGTGAATACATAGTCCAATTTCAAATAGTTCAGCAAACATATCATGTGTCACCCTTTTTTATATAGCTAAACATGTTCATAATAAAAACTTGAGGGGTGCCTGGGTGGCTCAGTCGGTTAAGCATCAGACTCTTGATTTTGGCTCAGGTCATGACTTAGACCGTGACGGTCTAAGGAATTGAGTCCCATGTCAGGATCTGGACTGACAGTGTGGCGCTAGGATTCTCTCTCTCCTTCTCTCTGCCCCTCTGTGGCTCATGCTCATGTGCATGCACTCTCTATCTGTCTCTAAATAAATAAATAATTTTTTTTTAAATTTGAAGAAACTAGTGAGTCTAGCAAGAGACTAGACAATTTCATAGAAGTGATATGAGTAATAAAACCATATGTTTAAAGACTTGGAAGCAACCCAAATGCCCATGAATGGAATGAAATTGTGGTGTATTTATGTAATGGAGTACCAAATACACAGTAAAGAGTTAATATAGATGAATACCAAGAATTTAATCATGAGCAAGAACAAAAACATCAAGTGAAGAAGAGATCATCCAATATCACTTAATTTACACAGAGTTCAAAAACAACTAACGCTAAGCAATCCATTGTAATATACATAAACACGCAAACACACGGGCAGAATAGTGTTCCATCTGAGGATTAGATGGGGAAGAGGCCTACAGAAGCCCTCCAAGTGGTCCCTCTAAGTAATGTGCTCTCTCTCAGGCTAGTGGGGTCACAAGTGTTCATTTAACACAACCATTTATTGCTTATGGTAGAATATTCATTTACATTATTTTATCTTTAATGAAAATCATTTATAATTATATGAAAATTCACTAATAAATACCTGTGTATATTTAACCTGGAAAATAGTGAAAAGTATGGATAATGAAAGGGGACAAACTTACTGTATTTATTGATAATATAAGCTATAATATAAGCGATTGAAAGTAATCTGGCTCAGGAGAAGAAATAGAAAAATCAATGGAAGAATCTAGAAAGTCCATAAATGACTTTAAATATATGTTGGAATACAGAATATGATAAAGAAATTATCAGAAATTTTATCAGAATTTTATCATTTTATCAGAAATGAAAAGTATTAGGAAAATTGACTTACTATTTGGGAAATAAAATGGAGTTGGATCAACACTCCAAATTTCATACCAAAATATATTTCAAATAAATTGATGATTAAAACTAAAATACAGAGCCCTAAAATTATTAGAAAAATTTATCATTGGATTTTTAAAAATAATCTTGAACTAAAAATACCTTTAAAGTTAAAGACAAATTAAAAAGCTAGAAAAGCACTTTTGCAAGGCATATGATAGTTTCTGGGCCAATATTTTAAATGCCATTTTATTACTGTAACACCTATTTAGCACCAACTATATATCAAACATTATGCTAAGTACTTTATATGAATTGTCTATTTTAATTATCAAGCAAAACCAAATGACATATACTCTTATTGTCCACATTTTATAGATTATAGAACTGAGGTACTGAAAGACTATGAAACTTGCACCAGGTCAAGCAGCTAATAAATAATGAAATCAGGATATGAAACCATGATGATTAACACAAAAGGCCCTGCTTCAAACCACCATTTTATGCTGCTTATGAACAAGTTCTTAAAAATCAGTAAAAAACGATAGCCCAGTTTAAATAAAAGGAGACAATGGAGAATATGCAAAGCAATTCTCAAAACAATAAATATAAATGGCCTATAATCCTATATAGATGCCAAGGAAACAACACTGAGATATCAATACCTACCAGATTGGCAATCTTAAACAAATGATAAAACCAAATATTTAAAAAAACAAGTGGGGAGAGAGGTATGGTGATTCATTGTGGTGAGATTGGGACTTGGTGCCACTTTTTCAAACTTAGTTGGCCAATAGCTACCAAAACATGAAATATATGTGGTCTTCCCTAGAAACTGCTTTCTTAGAAATGTATTAGACACATACATACACATACACAGGAAGATATGATGGTATCATATCTACAGGACTTATGTAACAGAAAAAAGTCATGCTGAGTTGCCTGGGTGGTTCAGTCAATTAAGCATCTGACTCGTTCTCAGCTCAGGTCTTGACCTCAGGGTCATGAGTTTAAGCCCTGAGCTGGGCTCTGTGCCGGGCGTGAAGACTACTCAAAAAAAAGAAGGAGAGGGAAGAGGAGATGGAGGAAAGAAAAGAAAAAATCTTCCTAAGAACACTTAACAATACTTACATATTTGACAGTAGGGGAATATGCAGATAAATTTGATTGATCCATATAACAGAATTCTATGGAGCTCTTATGAGCAAGTGTGATAATTCTATGTGTACTGACATAGGAACATTTTCAAAATATAGTATCAAGTGGAAACACAAAAAGGTATTGAACAATGTGATTACCTTATCTCATTTGAGTAAAATATGTATATATGCTGGATATGTGCAAAAAAATATTTCTGGTGGATACCATGAAACTATTGACAGTGTTTACCCCGAGCAAGGGGTTAGGTTGTACCATTATCTGCTCCTTGATGTTTTAGCATGTGACTATATCACATTAGTAATGTAATGTTCCACATTTAACTTTTAAAAGAGCCAAACAAGGGGCGCCTGGGTGGCGCAGTCGGTTAAGCGTCCGACTTCAGCCAGGTCACGATCTCGCGGTCCGGGAGTTCGAGCCCCGCGTCAGGCTCTGGGCTGATGGCTCAGAGCCTGGAGCCTGTTTCCGATTCTGGGTCTCCCTCTCTCTCTGCCCCTCCCCCGTTCATGCTCTGTCTCTCTCTGTCCCAAAAATAAATAAACGTTGAAAAAAAAAAAATAAAATAAAATAAAAGAGCCAAACAAGAGAAAAAAGAAAAGGAAAAGAGAACAGTCAGAGTTTTTACAATGTCCCTGGAAATAATCAGATACTCCAGAATAAAATTTCCCAACCATAAAAGAGGGCAGATTATACATATATAATTAAATTATATATATATATATATACACACACACACACATAATATTAGTTATATATACAGCCAGGATGAAGTGGAGAGAGATGTCCAGAAAAGGGCTTATTGTGAGATTGCTCAATAAAACAATAAAATATTGAAGGGGCAAAACCAATGCCATAGAAATGTAATTAATCGATGCTATTAAGGACAAATCTGAGAAGCTGAGAAACAATTCTGGAATATAGGGGGAAAAAAGATAAATAAATATCAAATATATGTAAATATAAGTGAAATCGAATATGATAACTCACTAAATGCCAGCAGAGAAGTAAGATCTGAGTTTTTGAGGGACTGTGTCTGAAATGTATATATTAGAGTAGACACTTGCCAAAATGCCAATAAGAATCCCATCATTTCTGAATCCCTCTTTGCAATGTGACTTTGCACATTTCCCTACCCCTCCAATATGAGCTGATGGGCTCAGTCATTTGCTTTGGGCAATAGAATATGTTAGAAGTCATGCTGAGCCATTTCCAAGCCTACCTCTTAAGGGGCCTTGAATGCTTCTGTGTTCTCTCTTGGAAACCTGCACAGCCACCATATCAACAAGCCTGAGCCGGCCTGCTGTAAGATGAGGGTCTATGTAGGACAGAGCCATTCCAGATGAGGACAGTCCCTAGCCAACCTAGCAGCTGACCACAGATGCCTGTGACCATTCTAGACCAAAAGAACTTCCCGGCAGAACGCAGCCCAAATTGCCAATCTGCACAATTGTGAGCTAAATAAAAGATTATTGGTTTAAGTCATTAATTTTTGGCAGGGCCTTTAAGGCAACAATTGCTGACTGATACATTCACATTCACCCTGAACCTCCTTTATGTGGGAAGGTAAAAAAATACGATGTCAGGAATAAAAGAGGCCTGAAAATATATTCTCTTTAAAAAATTATTTGAAGATAGACATGAAACCATGGAAAGGATAAAGCAAAATTAGGAGGCCAAGAAAGGAGATGTCACAGTGTGAAATTGCTACAGACTACTGCTAGCAATTAGCATAATTTGGCTAAATTCTTGAAATATCACTAACAACAATGTAAAAAATAACAATATGCTCATGAAGATTCATAATATAAAAATTATTATGGAATTGCAAAAAACAGAATTAAAATGTAAGTTTGTCTAAATAAATGGAAGAGGAAAAGACAGTAAGTAAAAGTATGTTCAAACTCTTATTTATTTATTTATTTATTTACATTTATTTATTTTTGACAGAGAGAGACAGAGCACAAGTGGGGGAGGGGCAGAGAGAGAAGGAGACACAGAATCCAAAGCAGGTTCTAGGTTCCAAGCTGTCAGCACAGAGTCTGACGTGGGGCTCGAACTCACAAACTGTCAGATCATCACCTAAGCCAAAGTCAAACTCAACCGACTGAGCCACCCAGGCCCCCCTCAAACTCTTATTTTAAAATATAAAGGAGACTCGGGGTGCCTGGTTGGCTCAGTGAATTAAGCCACTAACTTCGGCTCCGGTCATGATCTCACAATTTGTGGGTTTGAGCCGTGCTTTGGGCTCTGCGCTGACAGCTCAGAGCCTGGAGCCTACTTTGGATTCTGTGTCTCCCTCTCTCTCTGCCCCTCCCCCTGCTCATGCTCTGTCTCTGTCTCTCAAAGATGAATAAATGTTAAAAAAATTTTTTTTAAATAGAAACACCAAAAAGAAAAACATGAACATTAAGGACCAAATAAAAACAAAATGGCAGAAGCAGGGGCAAATATATCAACTATTGCAGTAAGCATAAAAGGAATAAAATCCCATATTAAACATGGTTGATAAAAAGGCTCCAATTAAGCAAGAAACCCAAAGTTGAAAATAATATGTCAGACATATACAAATAAACAGAAAGCTACAATTGGGAAAATAAAATCAGATAAAGCTGAATTCAAGGCAAACATATCAAAAGGGATTTTTAATGATTTTATAATTATCACGTTATAATAACAAGGAATTAAATTCACAGTGATGCTATAAACTTCCACAAATCTTTATGTATCAATCGACATCGTTCCAATATTAAAAGTGAAAAGTGGCCAAAAAACCAGACAAAATTATAAAAGCGGAGTTACAGTACTATCAGCAGATCAAACAGACGGAAGCCAACGAACATGAAACACAAATCAAGATTTTGAGGCTGTCCATCTTTTTAGACTCGTGGATCCCTATGAGAATGTCAAGAACGCTCTACCCTTAGCTCAGAAGCATGCACACATCGCCGGCATGTCAGGGGACTTATGGATACCCTGAAGCCCATTCATAAACTTCTCTGCGGCCCCCTATGGGTTAACCATACTAGATAAAAGGGCTTTAATTAAATTATTAATAAGGTTGTTTTAATAATTACCAAACTTTAACTCTGTGGAGAATACATTGCCAGTGCCCATGGCCTGTTTGCATAAATCCATCTTCTATGAGACCACAAGGACAATCCAGAGCTCTAAAAAGTATTCTGCAGGCCACGTTCTCTAATCAAAGTGCAATAAACTAGAAACTAATGAGAACATTTTAACCTTAAAAGTAAAGCCACTTGGAATTGTTAAAAACCACTCTCCAAAATAACTCTTCAGCCGAAGAGGAAAAGAAAACGGCCCCTAAGAAATTGAACAAATACGGGAACACCACATACCATATCTTAGAAATACAGATCTAGGATTAAGTTGACTTGTGAATTCGTTATTAAAAGCTAGCGCTTTCAATACATTGTGTTGGGACAGCAGGCTAATAAATGGGCCCTGGTGGTAAAGGAAGAACGAGGGCTATGGGGCGCTAAGTGTTTCAAAACAGATGAGGTAGAATGGGGCAAGGATACTCTACATGATCTTGAGAGGCAGGGAAGGCCGCTGGTCTGGTGTAGAAAGACGTGAACAGAACAAACATGGAGCCAAACGGAGACCTCAGCCATCGATCCTCCTTTGTAGGGGCCTCTGCAGAGTAAAGGTGACTCTTCCAACCAGTGGGGAAAGGATGGTGTGGTTGGTACGCAGTCCTGAGAAAACCGATTCTCTAGGGCATGAAGTGTTGGTGCAGGGAAGGGATCCCCGAAGGCCAACATACCCACAAAGATACTCACACTCACCAGAAGGAAGGGAAATAGAAATTTAAATGGCGACAAGATGTCATTTTCTATCCATTAAAATACAAGAATTAAAAAGAGGGTGAGGATGTCGGGAGATAGGCTCTTCATGCAGTAATGGCGGGCACATAAACAGGCACTGTTCTGGAAAGCCCCCTAACCCTCCTTAGTCAAATCAAGCATGCACACACCCTGTGATGTACCCATCCTCTCTGGAGACTACACCTAGGAGACATTTTCCAGCAGGTTAGTAAAGGGACATTTGAGAAGATGTTTTTGGTGCATGCTGTAGGAATTCAAAACAACCTGGTTAGCCACTAATTGGGGAATGGGCAAGTCAAAGGTAGAAAATATTTGGACATAACACTATTCATCCTTAAAAGCAGCGAAAGAGGGCCACCTGGGTGGCTCAGTCAGTGAAGCATCCGACTTCGGCTCAGGTCACGATCTGGCGGTTCATGAGTTCGAGCCCCGCGTCGGGCTCCGTGCTGACAGCTCGGAGCCTGGAGCCTGCTTCGGATTCTGTGTCTCCTCCTCTCTCTGCCCCTCCCCAGCTTGCACTCTGTGTCTCTCTCTCAAGAATAAATAAACATTAAAAAGAAAAAAAATTGTTTAAGGATACATGTAAAGAATATTAGAATGCATACCTATAGAAAAAAATGAATGATTCAGTGGAACAGGAATAGAGATGAAATTAAATAAATGGGTAATACAAGGGAGGGCCCTTACATGGACTTATGACTACAATGTGCTAATCAATTCAACTTTCCTACCTGTATCTGCTTTGAAAGTATGATTTAAAATGCTAGGCTGCTTGCTCATCCCTTAATTTGGATTCAGTTAGTATTTGCGACGGATCTTCTAGTGTCGAGTACATTCATGCTCATTCTTTCCCGTAATGCTCACCAGAAACATGGATATGTGATTGCCTATATTTTGTAAAAGGAAACCGTTCCTGCTTCTAAAGAGTTTGCCCAAGGTCACCAAGTTAGTAAGTTAGAGAGAAAGGCTTGAGACACACGTCTATCTGATGCACTGCAATCCTTCTAACGCACTCCATAGTTTCTGTGTGTGGGGTTTGGGAGCTTGAAACATTATTCAGACTCATGGATTATAAATCATGTTACCAGGCACGGTAGATGCTGCTGCGATGGTATCGACCGCCACACGGCAGCCCAAGAATGCACGCATCCTGCCAGGATGGCTCCGCCCTCTGGGCCCCCAAAGGAACTCTACACAAGAAACTAGAGGTGTTTAAAAATGCAGTTGGAGATTATGGCTGAGGCCTGCACGCTTCTCCCCCCTCATCTAGCTGCCCTGAGTCTACTGAACCAGAATCCTGTCCTCTTTGGAGGCAGATGTGGGCGGGAGAGTCACTGGAACAACAGACAGTCACAGCGTCTAGCACGAGGCAGAGAGGGGTGTACGTGGCATTTCTGTCTTTGTACCAGGGTTTCAACTGAAGCTCCAAAGCAAAATAAAATGAGTAAGTGCTTAAGACAGAGAGCCACTGATTTCTGTGTCCTCCTGCCCCGGGCATACTAGTAGACCACATTGTAGGGCCTCCTCCTGTATGTAGGTGGGACCCTGCAAACAGATTTCAACAATGCAATGTAATGAAAGCAACTGTCACCACCTAGTCAAGTCAATTACAAGCAGGGCTATGTTAGTGATTTCTGTGAAACAAACCACCTCAGGCTCAGTGGTTTAAAACAACCATTTATTTAGATCACAATCCAGAGGTCAACAGGAATCTAAGCTGGGCTCCATAGGTGGTTTTCCTAGTCTCCTTATGACCCCCGTTATGCCCACAGTCAGGTGGAGGTCAGCTGGCCTCTCTTTTTGTGGAATTTGTCTGGCAGGCAGCTAAAGTGACAGGGCAGCTGACCACATGTCTCTCGTTAGCCAGCAGACAGATCCAGAGGTGTTCGTATGGAAGTGACCGGATTTAAGAAAAAGAGCAGACGTGTGCAGTTTCCTGAGGCCAGGATCAGAACTGACACGATGTCATTTCTACCACACTCTATTGGCCAGAGAGAGTCACAAAGGCAGCCCAGGTTGAAAGAGCAGGAAGGTAAACACCACCTTTTGATAAGAAAAGATACAAAGCCAAATTGCCAAGAGTTTATATTCAGGGAGGGGTAGAGAACTATGGGCATTTTTTGTAATCTGCCACACTTCCCCATTCCTTCTCTCATGCTATTGGCAAAATCTCATAGAGGACTTAGGATTCTTTTTTTATGTTTATTTATTTATTTTTGAGAGAGAGAGAGAGAGAGAGAGAGAGACAGCGTGACAGTGAGCATAGGGGAGGAGCAGAGAGACAGGGAGGCAGAGAATCCCAAGCAGGCTTCATGCTGTCAGCACAAAGCCCAACATGGGGCTCAATCTCACAAACCGTGAGATCAGGACCTGAGCCGAAATCAAGAGTCAGAGGTTTAATCAACTGAGTCACCCACGCACCACCCCAAGATTCTTAAACCAGAGTTCATAGATTTCCAAGGGTCCGTTTCAGGAATGAACTTGGATGGGAATAAGTTGCACTGTTATGTTCATTAACCTAGGACTGATATTACCTTTCCCTCAACCTATCAATGTAGACCAAACATTACATACTGTTATCAGCACTTGTGACCTTATCACCAACAGAAGCCACACATGTTTTCGTAGTGTGTTAGCGACGTCTCAAAAATATTGTCTTGTTCAAAACTACCTCAAGATCACATAAGATATTAGACCTGTCCCCTCAGTCTCATTAGTGAATGTGTTGATAAAAAAGCATGTATAAGACCCTCAACACATGTTATTAATATTTTGATCATTCTTTTCTATTCACTTAAAAACATCATTCTGAGAAAGGGCCCATACTCTTCACCTTCCTTCAAAAAGGAAGCCATATTGCGGAAGAAGTCCTCTCCACACAGAAGACAGCAAAGACACTGGTAAAAGCAGCTTAGATGCTGAGCCACTGCACAGAGCAGAGCTACCCCAACACCCAGCGACCCACTTTGGTCAAGGACATGATCAAAAAGTAAAATCCTATTGTTTGGAGCCCCTCAGATTCAGTGATTGTTGTTTACTGCATTTAGCCTGTGCTGGCTTAGACAATACATCTATGCTTAAACAACATCTATGCAGGTGAGACCACCACATGACCAAACTCATTCAGTCCATCTTTGGCATCCAACCTCCGTAAAAGAAGTTGGGTTTATTAAGGGTAGAATCATCAGAGAGGATTCTTATCACCTCTTCAACAAGTGGGGACAAGTGGGAGTTCCCAAAAACTCATTTTTAGGTTGGGTTTGTTAAAGATAGAATCATTAGAGAGGATTCTTACACAGTCCATCTTTGACATCCAGCCTCCATAAAAAATGTTGAGTTTATTAAGGATAGAATCATCAGAGAGGATTTTTATCCCCTTTTCTAACCCACAACAAGAGAGAGTTCCCCAAAACTCATTTTTATAAAAGGTATTATCTGATGGGAAGAACAAGCAGAAATGCCCTCTCTGGCCCAAGAAACTTGAGAGAGAGAGAGAGTTGTCGGAAGAATTGCCATGGAGCCCCTAGAACCTGGGGAGGTGTGAAGGTGAGAGGTTAGCTGGAGCATCAGCTGAGGGTCGACTATAAACGAACTTCACCTTGAGAGTTTGGTAGATCGAGGGAGTTCAGTTCCCATGTGGATTCTGCGAAGTTTAGCCCATGCTTCACACTACCTGGAGGGGTCCACCCCAGAGGACTGCCTACGGGGACAAAGCATTCCCAGCGATGTGCCTTGGCAAGCTGGATGTAAGGAGGAATGTAAGAAGTCATCAGAGACTGTGTCCATTCCCCAGAAAACAGTGAGCCATAGCAGCCCCACATCACTGGGCGTCTCTGAGAATGCACAGAAGAGCCAGCAACTGGATGCCTGCCTTGACACAGGGCTTTTGACAGCCACGAGAAAGACATGATCACTGCAGGTGGCAAAAGCAACAACCAAACAACACTATTTTCTTCACCTGTATGTCTTCCACTCTATGTTCTGTGGCTCTGAAGAAGCCAAGCTTAGCAGAGTTAGTTGAGAAGGAGACAGGACAATGAGACAAAGAACAAAATACAATCTCCCCTGGCCCCTGTCTATCTTCACACCGTGACCTACATCTGGCTTTGAATTGGGGAGGCTGAAGTCTTGATGTCAGATTAGGCTGGACTTTTTAGTCTTATAATTGAAACTGTTCTAATATCTCAAAATGACTGGGGGAAAAAAAACAATGGAATCTTCCTTCAAGATCATCCAAGAAGTAAGGTAGACTTTTTTACAAAAATATTTGCGGGGCAAGAATGATTCCTATTTTACACTCTCTTCAACCCGATGACAAAAGCAATCCACACCAACTCACCAAATCCACCAGAAGGTGTTCCCACATCCTACAGCCCAAAGTTTCTTCCATGTAGTTGAACTGTCCAGAAGGAGCTGAAAAGCAGCAGGGCCTCACAGAGACTTGGCGGGTGCAGGTTGACTATAATCATGTGGTTAGGAAGGTCAGGAGTGGGCCATTCCCAAGATATTGTGAAGTTCAGAAGATGAACACATCCTTTGTCACCCCAACTCAACCCCCTTCTCAATAAAATCTCTGTGTTTTCCCTACTGAAACCTACCTCATAGCTACAAAAATATCCAAACTTTGCCGTCGCTGCCCCTGAAACATGTCTGTGAATCCAAATGTCTTATTTCCCAAAACATGTTTTACTTCCAGACCAATTTGTCCACCACGTTCTTTTTCTACCAACAAAATATATCATATAAAATAATCCCAGGGGCACCTGGGTGGCGCAGTCGGTTAAGCGTCCGACTTCAGCCAGGTCACGATCTCGCGGTCCGGGAGTTCGAGCCCCGCATCAGGCTCTGGGCTGATGGCTCAGAGCCTGGAGCCTGTTTCCGATTCTGTGTCTCCCTCTCTCTCTGCCCCTCCCCCGTTCATGCTCTGTCTCTCTCTGTCCCAAAAATAAATAAACGTTGAAAAAAATTAAAAAAAAATAAATAAATAAAATAATCCCAAAGACCAGATGCATGATTGCATACAAAAGATGTATTTTCCTTAAATATAAACTTAACCTAACAAATTTTTCCTGTTTTAATGTGATTAATTACTCTTTCAACCAGCATTACCCTCATCAGCCACACTGATCTGCCGAGATTCCCTGCAGGAGGAAGGGCCAGAGGAAGACCTGGGTTTGAGTGTTGATAGTGAACAGGTGCTCCTCCATAATACTCAGACCTTGCCATTTTGGTACGTGCAGGCAGCCTTCCAGCTTCCAGTATCTGCACCTCTTTGCCTGAGGGCTTTTTCTAAAGCTCCCAGCAAGACATTGAGTCTTGGGAATACAAGGAAATTAACATTTCCTAGAGCAGCCCTCCACCAATGACTGAAGGGAGTCGGTGTACAAATACCCCTGCTCCCTCACTGCAGGGTTGGAGACTTCTGAGTCCAGTGCTCTACTGTTTCCCAGAGCGTCCCTATGGGATTGGACTCCTGTTACCCACAGTGATGACTGGCTTATTAACACACCCTTTACTGGCTGACTGCCCTCCCCTGTCCTACTTCTCCATCCTCTTCCTGAGTTCCTCTCACACCTCCCAAACAAATTATGTAGACTCAAAACCTTGTCTTGGGGTCTGCTTTCCATAAACTAAGATGGCACAGTAGCCCTGCCTTAGGGTCATATGTAGCCTCAAAGAATACCCTAGGCTCCAAACAGTCTTAATAGCTTCTCCCTTAACATGCAAATGTGTGAGGTCAGAGAGCAGAAAGCATTCCACAGCCCCTCCAATGCAATGAGAGACAATCCCAAGCCTTCAGTCTGTTTATTCTCTCTGGAGAGGCCTCTGAAACTGCCTGCAATAGAGCTTTTCTGCCCACATTCCCCGGCATGGGAATCTTCGTGCTTTGTTTTAATGAGAGTAGACACATTGGAGAAAAGGAGACCTTCCGAAACCAGATGGTCTCGGTCAAGCATTCTGCTGCCCTTTGCATCTTTTTGAAAGCACTCCTTTGAAAATTGTTGGTGCTGGTTAACAAGGTGCTTTTCAGACAGGAAGAACAGATGCCAGCATGTGACTCTCGTCTGGACCATAATGCCACACGAAGGCAGAGCTAAACAGAACACCCAGACTCAGAATTAACTGTGACAGATGGCTCTTACGCATCAGCCTCTGGTGGGAACCAGGCTTCTGTTCCACCTGATCATGGAGAGCTTGCCATCATCTCCTCCCTGTGGGGTGAAGGCCTCCTTTCCACCAAACTCCTGACCACTTGTTTTCTTCACTGGTTTTCCCATTTCTGTAGTTACGACAAATGACCACACACTTCCTCTTGGGCTCCCATTCCCGTCCAGAGCCAACTGAACTTCAGTTCTGTGTCTCCCTCTGTGGAACGTGGGTTAGTATTCCAACCTCACCTCAACAAGGTATCAAGACTAGAATTCCACAGTTCTTGAAGATTCTTGAATCCAAGTCATGACATCAACCAGAGATGCTGGGCTTTCATATTTAGAGAATTAATCCTTTAAATGGTCTTCAGTTATTTAAAGATGAGCTTCCATCTGGCAGTCTGCAACTAATGCCCTATAATGTTCATTCCCATCAACAATAATAATAGTAGTAATAAATAATAATAATAATAATAATAATAATAATATGCATAGGAATTGTTATGTGCCAGGCCTATTTCAGGGTTTTATATATATTAACTCATTTAATTTTCACAACCCAATGAGGTAAGTATTATATCCTCTGCTTTATAGATGTAGACACTGGGGCAACAGAGTTGCAAAGGACTTGCATAAGCTCACACAGTAAGTTTGTGGCAGAGTCTGGATTCAGGGCTTCCACACACAGCTGTACAGGTTGTGCAGCACACTCCACCGAAAGGAAGCATTCATATCAGCTGCCGTGCAGCTTGCTCAGCCCTACGCAATAGGATCCAAACCCAGGAGGACTCTCCAAAATTTCTAGGGGGTCTCTAGTCAAAGGAGTTAAAGAGCATAGCACAATATTTGCATATAAAGGCATTCATCACAGAATCGCTTATAAAAGCAAAAACAAACAAACAAACAAACAAAAACCAAACAGAAACAACAAGAGAGGAAAGACTAAGCCAATTACATCAAAATCACTTCATAATTAGTTTCAAACAATTAAAACTCATGCTTAAACAAGATATACATATATTTTTTTCTTTTAAGTTCATTTATTTATTTTGGGAGTGCAAGCGGGGGTGGGGAGAGGGAGGGGGGAAGGAAGAGAGAGAGAGAGAGAGAATTAATCCCAACCAAACAGGCTCTGCACCATCATCACAGAGCCCAACCCAGGGCTCGAACCCACAAACTGTGAGATCATGACCCGAGGTGAAGTCGGATGCTCAACCGACTGAGCCACCCAAGTGCCCCAAACAAGATATATTTTTAAAGGTACCTCAAACTATGGTAAGAGAGTAAAAGAAGCAATACATGGAAATCTAAATTTAAGTCAGTAAGGTAAAAACACCACCCACCTTGAGCTGATATGATGTCATATCCTGAGACCAGTCAGATACCTATAGCAAGTCAATTGCACATTGCCCTTATCATCATGTATAGGGCAGCAACTAGTCCTCAATGGATAAAATATGTCTAGCTTTAGGTTTTCTTTCCCTGACATCATGCTTATTCTAGCATATCCATGATGTTCAATAAGGTTATGTCAAAACAACATTACTAACAAAGGAACTCATTTCAGAGTAAGAGAACACAAGTAATGGCTATTACCAATGGAATCTAAGAGGCTTACCATTACCCCATTATCCAGAAGTAATTGGCCACAGAGAACCTGAAATATTTTACTGAAGACCCAACACAGTCACAAGGGAGGTAAATCTTGAGGCTATAGGAGTCTTTCTTTCAGAATCTACTATGTACTCTGAACTCAAGATAAACATGAATTGTTCTTTCTCATAATCAGAATGTGAAAGTCCGGGATCTAAGATGCATTGGTACATGGGTGGAGCCTCTCAATCTCTGGCAAAAATATCGCCCTCTATTGCTGAGACTCTGGATGGTGGAGTCTAGAAGTTCCAGGCCCATGGAAAGATTGTTTCCTCGAGAAGATACCACTTTTTTCCCCCACTAAATTGGAAAATGAGACCACCTGGCCACGTCAAGATTCCCTTACTACAAGGCCAAAGAACAATAGGTAACTGGAATGTAATATACATCTTCTAATCTCTTTTTCCTCCCAGAATTATTTCCTTTGGAGACAGCCCTTTCCCTACTCCATGTGATCCTAAGAGGCTGCCAGATTTATGGGATCCCCGACTTTTGATCCTTTGGACCATTAGAATGGATATATAAGTTAACCTTGGCCAAGTTGTCTCTCTATCCCAGATACTGTGCTCTTGACTGAGGGCACAAAGGGGCCAAAAGTGGTTTCAGCAACATTCTAAAGAATCCCTAGACAATGTCAGTACTCTAAAGAGTTCAGTGAGTATTCCTTCGAGCTGCCCTCATCATGCCTGGTTTCTGCCCTTTCTAAGACCGGATGTTCATTAATTCCTTTGACTCTATGAACTATTTCATGTCCTTCTTAGTTAGTGAGGGATTGGTTCTCACCTCAAAACACACCCTTCTTTACATAGGGTGGAGCCTGTGCGAATCTTCTTCTTTTTCTTTTTCTTGTTAGGCTGGATCCATATTTGACTCTGCCAAAATGGGGAATGAGAGGGAGCCTGGAAGACAGGAGGGAGAAAGAGCAAACACGTTGCTCTTTTCCACCTGGCAGCATCTGATTCACCCCAGTAGCAACTGATTCCGGAAACAGTTGGTTCTCGTAGCATTGTTTCTACTGCTTAGCTTGTATTTCCACACGCTCTGGACCAGCCTTATTGCTTCTCCTCTGCCCACAAATTACCAGCCCCAACCAGGCAGGGCTTTTTCCTCAGAGGCCCGGGTCCCAGCTCATTGGGGCCCTGCCTATAAGTCTCTAGGTTCTCACTTCTCCAACCGCCTCCCTTTGCTTGCTCAGCCCTAGGAATGCACCAGACTCTGGCCGTCACTAATTTTGGATTAACTCTATCGTTCTGTATTCGCCTTTTCTGGCCTCCAGTACCCATTACTCCAAACTCCTTATTAAACCCCCTCTGTGAAAATGACTGGAGTATCTTCTCTTTTCCTGAATGATTCATCTTCCAGCACATTTCCTGTTTCTTTTTCTCAAGTTAAGGAGATCTGGTGTTGTCCATTGAACCCTAAGAAACCTAAGTGGCCCATCTGGCTGTCCTTTACCCACGTGAAGGCTGGACTCACCCAAAGTCACATGGCGGATAACAGATGAAGCTGTGGGTCAAAGTCAAGTCCACCTCATTCTAAAGCAGTCTTTGCCTTCTCCTCCAGATCACAGAGGTATTGGACTAAAAATTATTTTTAAAAACAGAACTTGTCAACTTCTGGCCTGAACAAGGTGGCATAATCTTGCCCTGTCCTTTATCCCTCAGTAAGTACAATAATAAACACTGCAAATAACTCAAGAGACAACCAAAGGGGAACTCGGAGAGGCGGAAGAGGAAAGTGAGCTGGTTTGAGACCCCAGGACTGGAGAAATAACCCAGAGGCAGGGCATTGTACGACCTCCCAACCTAGGAAGGACGCAATCCAGGCCAGATGTTTCCTCATCCACAGCCTGGCCACAGAAGGCAGCCCAGGTAGGTTCATTTCACCCTCGACGGAACAGGAGGCCAATGCCAGGTGAGCCCAGCCAGTGGGGTCAATCAGAAACCCCACTGGTAATAAGGATCTGGGGGACACTTTCTTTCCCCAGTGGGCCTGAGAACCCTCCCCCACCCAGAGATGCCACACAGCTAGGAGGCACCAGAGAGGGAAATACACCGAAACAAGAGGACCTCATGCCAGTTGGATTCGTTTTGTAGGAAACAATGGAAAAAAAGACCAAAAGGAAAAAAATAAAGGCATTTTTCCTGAAACCATTTGCTTTGCTGTCAGATAGAGGCAAGGACTGCCAGATACAAACCAAGTCTGTGAGGACATAACTAAGGGCCTCCTGGAATACATAGCTGCACATAGTACGTGTCCTGGCCACTGGGGACAAAATCAGGTGAGGGTTTGATCTGCCACACTGCATGTGACAGGGACACAGGATTCCATACCATCCCTGACTTTGTTTAGAGCACAGCATCCCACAGAGGTTTGCAACCATCATATTTTTCAGGGTATTTTTCAGATATCTATCTATCTATCTATCTATCTATCTATATCTATCTACCTACCTACCTATCTACGTATCTACCTATCTATCTATCTATCTATCTATCTATCATCTATCTATCTATTTAGAGGTGGGGTAGGGACACAGAGAGAGGGAGAGAGAGAATCCCAAGCAGGCTCTGTGCTGTCATGACCTGAGCCAAAATCAACAGTGGGCCATTTAACTGACTGTGCCACCCAGGCGCCCCTCAGGTGTCTTATTTTTAAGGAGTTTATCTTTCACCTATTTATACTCTTCCAGAAACTTGTTTTAAGCTGATGAGGAAGCAGGGAGATATTTTTCAATATGGAAGCAAAATCCTATACCTGAACAGAGCTGCAGTCAGGGAAAAGTGCAAAACCAGGCTAAATTTATGAGTCAAGAGAGTAAACTTTTACAAGAGCTTGGTTGCAAATCCTATTTCTAGTTTTGCAAAGTAGCATTCTAACTAGCAGATTTCCCTCCCTTATCTCTGCAAAGAGCACAAGTTGGCCCAGGAGGAGGTCACCAGGGAGCTGTCAGGGCTTGGCTTCCTGCAACAAGCACTTCCTGGGAGTGACCTTAAAAGAAGTCACTCTCAGATCATTTGCAAAAGGAGGGAAGGAAGCCAGCACCCCCACAGCTTTCCTGGATTTGTGATCCCTCTGCCCCAGTCAGCTCTTTCCCCAGAATAAGGTGCTTTCAGGGGGTGACCAGGAAGAAGTAAGGAACAAATTCCACTTACAAGGTGTCATTTATGGTGCACGTCCTTGCACCACACCCCAGAGCATCAGAATGAAATAACTGCAGTAACGCTAGCGAGAATTTACCAGAATGTTGTAGAATGCATTAGCAGAGCACTCATTCATTTGTTCATTTAACAAGTAAGTACTGAGCAACTTCTACACGCCAGACATTGTTCTAGGCGCTGGAGACACAGCAGCACAAAAAAAAAAAAAAAAAAAAAAAAAAAAATTAATTTAAAGATTAAATAAATAAAAAAATAAATCTCTGCCTTAGGAAGCTTAGATCAGGGTGAGAGGAAACAGACAAATAAGCATGTAGTGTCAGATGGCGATGAGCACTGTGAAGAAAAATAAAATAGGCTAAGAGAGGCAAAGTCAGGAAGATAAGGAATAGGGACACCATTTTAAGTTCTCAGAGATAATCTCTCTAAGGAGGTGGTGTTTAAGTAGGGATGAAACCGAACAGGAGAGTGTATGTACATGTGTGAAAGAAAAGCAACCAGGCAGAGTGAACCAAACATGAATGGGAATATACTGTTAAGAAAATAAGACAACAGGACCAAAACGGAGATGCTTATGCTAAGCCCCACATCAGTGAACCGAGACCTCACTTACTATAATTTTGGCTGTCCGAGAAACGGAAGCTTAAACCAATCAGGTATCGCATGATCAGCACTAGTTAGGTCATCTGCCTCATAAAACCTACATCCCCTAAAGGAAATCGACCTCACAATAACCAACCTGCTTTTCTGCCTGGAAAAACTTCCTTGTTCCTGCTCTCTTCTGGTCATAAAAACCTTTCATTTTGTACAGCTCCTTGAGGAACCTTTCAATCTGCTAGATTGAATGTAGCCAAATTCAAACTGATTGTGATGCAAATAAACTCCGCAAATTTCTAACATGCCTCAGATTATCTTTTAACAGTTCTGGGGGCAGAAGAGGGAAGTGAATGAGACCCCCCCAAAAGCCCCCAGGAGCTATGAGCAACCAGACATAGGTACCTGTGGCACCCCAGAGCATGCTGCTTTCTCAGCGGCCTCTAGAGTGGCAAGCAAGTGCCCATGGGATCCCACCTCTGCAGTTCTTGCGTTTGGAGCTCTCAGACTTTATTTGAACATTTCTTGTTCTGGACTGGATCTGGAAACCAGCAGAGTTGCATTGGGCCCAACTGAAAACATCACGCTGTGTCCCACAACATACTGGGTCCAACGGGGAAGGTCTCTGGATCTTTGGATGGCAGTACTTTGTGCACCATCTCTGGGGATACCTCTTATACCCAAAGTGTAGTTCACTACTGCCAGGAATACTTACTGTTTGTGCCACCTGAAACCAAGAAAGATATTTGAGAGGATTTTTGTAAGCAACCCTGTGGTCAGAACTTGGCCAAATTGGAAGCTTGTATGCAAAGCCTGATAGGAAATTTTTTAAAGCCTTCTCCCCTAGCTAAAATGTCTCTCTGTATGTGTGTTACAGATATGTGATATTTTTCTACCTCTGGACAGTATTGCCAAAATTTATTTGTAAAGAGCTCTATTTAATTAAAGATAATCATTTATATAAATTAAGTATACTCTCAGAAACATAGAAACAAACTCAACTGTTTTTCAAGCTCATGTGATTTAAGATAATCTTCAGTAAACAAAAGCTAGTTAAAGTTTGTTGGCTAAGGCAGGCATATCTTTAGAGTTATCATCATTAAATACGATACTTTTATTCTACCTAGTTTACCAAAAGTCAAATAAGCTCATGTTATCTCTGTTACAGAATTTGCCGGTGAGAAAAATAAGGTAATGGTTAGTCATTTAATGTCTTATAAAATTTTCATGACTAATCTAAACATAATTGATAAAAACAAATGAATTAAATAGATGTAAGTAAAATAAAGTTATAAATGTATAGTACATCTACTTAAAAATAGTTTTCAACATCTTTTTGGTAACTTGAAACTTTAAAGTTATACTGAGATAAGTTAAATGATGAATATTTGTGGAATATCTGGATCATTTCCAAGTAAGATAAAATCCTAAGGCATTAATTACTGAACACAGATTTATCCATTCTTGGCTTCCTTTTACAGAGGAACTAAAGACATTTGGGACTATTAGCAAACATATTTTGTGCCACATTGGAAAATTTACTCAGGGGAGAAGAATGTGTGTGGGAATTATGAAATGTGTTTATAAATTTGCTAATCCCAATTACTTACTTCTTAGTTTTCACTAGGAATTAAGGATTCTAAGGGTTAAGAATTCTAATTAACATATGTAATTAAAACTACTAGAAATAATAAGGGTATTAAAAACAAGCTATGGTATCATTGGTGTGCTTATGTAAAACTAAAACTCAGGCTTAATTTTTTCTCATCTGCTAAAAGGACAATAGTTCCTCTTGGACTATTGGTCTGCTCTTGATAAAAGATTATGAAAGATTTTTCTTCATCCTTTAAGTAATCTGCTTGGAAAGAAAAGATTTTGTGTTTCACCAAAACAATTTACTATGCATCATGTTATCTTTAACAGGTCTTTGACTACTTAAGAAAACCCAGTTTTCTCATTATTAAGAGAGCTAAGTTTTATTCATAACTGTAGAACCTCATGTATTTGCCTTTAACATCTTCTATTGTTGCTATTGTTAAATAGATAATTAAGAATTATTTCATAATGGTCTGTGATCGTATTTAATCAAGTGTCCAAACCTTTTGACATTTTCTCAAAATCAAATTCTAAATTTTTTTTTTTGCTTCAAATGAACTTTGAGATTTCCTTGAGGGTCCCTGGACAATCTCAAAGGATTTGTCTTTCACCTTGTGAAAGAGAGATGTAAACCAATTAGGTTTGTGTGGTGTGTTAAATTACACAGGAAACATTGTCAGATAAGGGATGATAAACCTCTTTAGGTTGTAACAATTCATGTTATTGATATAAGTGTTCTAGAGATTGTTCAAAATTCCTGGAAATGTGATATGTCCTAGTATAATGTTATCAGTCATAATTCAGTTATCTTAAAATGTTATATGTCACAGAAATAAACAAATTCCTTGTCAGTTTTATTATAATGAACTTTCATCAGATCTTTAACCATGGGCATTTTTAAGTCTTTTGTCATTTACAGATAGTTACTATTTTACTCTGATGTTTTTACAAAAGTGCTTCATCTTGGGAAAGATTCATGAAAAGTACTCTGACAAGTACTCTAGAATATGAGTTTCGGATAACTTTTAAGATCATAAAACTGGACTTAGTAAGAATTGTCAGAACTAATAGAAAACCTGGATTCAAGCAGAACACTAATAATATGAAATTGAATGAACTTATGAGGATGTTATATATATATGTATATATGTATGTATATATGTCATGAAATTGAATGAACTTATGAGGATGTTATGTATATAATATATGTATATATATGTGTGTATATATATGTATATATATGCATATATATGTATATATATGTAGATACATATATGTAATATATGTGTGTATATATATATATAACATCCTCATAAGTTCATTCAATTTCATATTATTAGTGTAACATCCTTATGAGGATGTTATATATATGTATATTTATGTATTCATTCATAAATTCATGTAAATATATTCATGTATATATATATTTATGTATATATGTATTTACTTTTTCTCTGAAACATTGCTAGTTTCTTTTTTTTTTTTTTTTTTTTTTTTTTAAATTTTTTTTTTCAACGTTTATTTTATTTTTGGGACAGAGAGAGACAGAGCATGAACGGGGGAGGGGCAGAGAGAGAGGGAGACACAGAATCGGAAACAGGTTCCAGGCTCTGAGCCGTCAGCCCAGAGCCCGACGCGGGGCTCGAACTCACGGACCGCGAGATCGTGACCTGGCTGAAGTCGGGCGCTTAACCGACTGCGCCACCCAGGCGCCCCTGCTAGTTTCTTAATGTTTAATTTTTTCAGATTTAAGAAAAATGTTTCCCTCTTAAGTTATCTATTACTGAAAAATAATTGTGCAAAGTACACCACTGTAAACAGAATTTAAACATTTACTTCTTCTCTCTACCTGATCCCTCCAGAATTTGGAAACTTGAGTATTCTTATTTTCATGGCAATATAGTTATCTGCATAAGTTTGATGGAAACATTGGTTATATTACCAGCACCTTGATTGGAATGTCATATTTGAGAATGTGCAGAGAATCTGATATGACCAGACAGTTTTAAAAAACTAAAATTTATTTTATAAAGCCAATAAAATTCCCTTGGGAAAATCAGCCTAGTACCTTGCTTACGGGGTTCTTGGCAGCCTAACCAGGTGAGTAAGGAAGGTTAATTTCTAGCATGCCCAAGAAACTCAAGATATCTTGGGGACTTCATGAAGAGAAGAATTTACCCAAATCTGTAGGTATTTTGGATGCAGTCTGATTGTGAGTCCTTGGATTGGTTTCTCAACCTGTGAGACTTTTAAAAGTCCACTCTAAAATTCCTTATGAAAAGTCCCAGCAAACCTGATTTTAAAAGGGCCTATATGGCCAATCACTATTCTTGGCTGCACTATGTAAATTACCAAGGCAAGTTTAATAGAACTAGACTTATTTTTCCAAACAAATTAGTCTTACTGTGATTATCCTTGATATAAATCATGATAATTGTAGAGAAAAAAATACGTTTCAGTAGAAAATTATAACACAACTTTGTGGATATCAAATTACAGTCGTGCTTCTTCTCTTTGGGTTTTGTTCTGTACCTATACACTGGACAGGACCCGGAATTCTTCTAGTTCGCTCAAATAGCTGGGTACAACTCCCCAAGGTAATGTTTCAAATTTTCTCCCACCCTTCTGATCTGGAATCACCAGGAATAACCCTTGAACCTCCTTGGAAGGGACTATACAAGGTGTTCCTCACTACTCAGCCAGCAGTCAAACCTCAGGGACTTGAACCCTGGGTCTACATGTCCCAATTAAAAAGGACTCCTCCAGACTCTGGGAACTGCATACCAGCTGGAGATCTAAAATTCATACTGCCTAAGGAGGTTCCTCCCTAGAAGCAGATGGCATCTTGAGGTGCACACCTCCCCCAAGATCGTGGTTCAAGATCATCAAATCCAACATGAAAGGTTTGTTTCTTTTGTCTTTTTGCAGCTTGTGTTTCTGTCTTTTAATGCTTGGGAGGACAATGCTCCTCAACTCTTGTAATTTTCTCTAAACTTACTGCTGAAGTAATAGCTGCCCAACAAAAATATCTACACTCCCTGCCAAGAAAACTGTTCTTGGTAATAGGAGAGCCCTTGATTATAATTTAGCTGAGCAAGGAGGTGTGCACGCTATGGTCAACACCACTTCCTACACTCGACACTCCTGAGGAAGCTGAGACATAGCTACATAAGATCACTGAACAAGCCAGTTGGCCTAAGAAGGTGACTTCTTCAGTGGAGTCTTTCTTTGACTTGCTGGATTCTGATTTGTTGGGGTATCGGGAACCATCGCTCTAAAGTGCACTCTAGACACCGGGAATTATCCTGCTTACAGTAATCATAGAAATATCCCTGTATGCTCCATTCTCTCATGTGGCACCTCTCAGGAGAGGGGGTCTTTGGGAGAACAGGGTGCCTCTTTCCTTTTGCAAATAAACTCTTAAGCCTGTAAATATGTTTCAACTTATCTTTTAACGGTGTACATTCACAGGAAGCAGGGAGACGAGCATGGGTAGAGTGTGCTGAAGGGTGAGCAGGAGGTGGGAACAGGAGGCAGCACATGGCCTTGCAAGGATGTGGCTTTCACTTTGCTTTCCACTATCACAATGGCTTTTACTCAAATGCCATGGGCGGGATTTGAACTTAAGAGTGGCACGATCTGGCCAAGGTTGTGAAAGAATCATGAGGACTCTTGTTGGAGAATAGGCTGTAGAGGGAGCAGAACACGTTAGGAGGATATTGCAACAATAAAGGCAAAAGACAGTGTTGGCTTGGTCAGGGTGGGAGGAGTAGAGGTAGAAACGGTCAGATTCTGAATATCTTTTGAAAGTAGGGCTGACAGAATTTGTTTGTGGGTTGAGACACAGGGTGAGAGAGGAAAACAGAAATCAAGTCCAACTTCATGACTTTTGACCCACAAAACTGAGAGGACTTACTGGCAAGTAGAAAGCTGCAAAAGAATTAAATCAGGAGTAGGCATGAACTGAATTAAGAGCTTGATTGGGGATATATTAAGTTCCAGGTACACGTTACACATCCTGGTGGATCTGGCAAGGAGGCAGGTGGATTTACATGTCTGGAACTCCCAAAAAAGGTTAATGCGCGAGCTGCATTTGGAGATCATTGCCCATATAGCCGGTATTTGAAGCCATGAGCACCTTCTTGTTTAAGCCTCTTGAACTTTATTAATTGACTGGATTTATGCAGTGGTAAACAGGATACAAATAGGACAATAGAAATCTGTCTCTGGAGCTTATATGGTCAAAGTAGAAACTTTGAGATCGCAATCAGCTTACTAGCCTTGCTAAAGGAATTTGATGGGCATTAAGGTGAGCATGATGTAGGAGTATGACCCAAGGAGAGAATTTAGACCAAGATCACCAAAAAGCAGTCATAGAATATATCAAAAGGACATCTGAAACACACATATGGGAGATGTTAAGTTATATATACACACATATATGCACACACACATATACATACATATACACATACACATGCACACACACAACTTGCCATAGGCATTTACACATAATTATCCAAAAAGAGTAAAATCCAGTTCCATCTTTTTTTAAAACTCTCTATCCAGTCTTCCCTATCTAACTCAAGATTTTCAAATCACTCTCTTTTTCCGTCCCTTCCCTGCTCATCTCAAATCAAAATTCCAATTTCTAAGATGACTCTTACCAGACCAAACACTTAGAATTGGGGGAGAGCAGTGTTTTTTACAAGCTAACTTGGGATCTGTTATCATTTTTTAAAGATGACACTTGATTTCTCACCTAATGTGCTAAAGAATGGCAGAGAGGAGGCCTCCAGGGAGAGAATGAAATTTTCATAGCTTAAACTCTAAAAATAACAGCCCCATAACACTGAATCTCATTACCAAGCAGCGAACGCTCTCACTCTCCCTTCCACTGTGGTGTTCACAAGATGCCTTTCAGAAGCCTGCACATTCACTCCACCCCCATCACGCATAAACACACACACACACACACACACACACCACCAGTTATGCTGTTACCTCTGGTAAACTTGGAAAATTTGTGTCAGAACTAGAATGTTCTCTTGTCAGGTTGTTATAATTTACTGCCCAGAAAATTTGTCTGTGGTTGCAGACCATTTTGCTCCTTATGTGGCAGATTTGGGCAGAGCCAGTGAGAATAATGAATGCATCTGCACGTCCAGTGTGTTGGGTGGATAGAGATTCAGACCCAGAGTGAATTAGAGACATTGGAAACCCAAGACAGAGGCACGACCCAGCTCACTCAAGCTTTGTCAGTCACTGTTTACATCACGCTCGCCCATAAAAGAGATAATGACAATATTTCCACATATTTCTAAGCTGCTGCTCTCTGGGGAAGTCTAAACGTTCATAGTGGCCTTGTAAATAAGTCCCAGATCTTGAGCAGACAATGAAAGAAACATGAAACTGGCATTTCCCCAATCACTAGATCAGCCTCCCTGTGCCTCCAGCAAGGGAGCACCTGTAAGGCTACCTAGAAGCAATGAGCCACAGGGACAGCTGTGGAGCCCACACAGCTACTGGTCCTGCTCTCGTCCTGCCTGGCTATTTTGCCTTGAAAGCCTGCTGTAAGTCCCCTGGGGAAAGCTGTACCCACCCCTACCCCTCCCCCGCCCCCCAAAATCATGTCCTAGAGTGTTCCAGAAGAAAAAAGACTGCTCTTCCCCTTCTGCCTCACCGAGGCCCTTCTTCAGTGACATCAGAAGAGAAGCATTTCCTCACCCTACCAAGGTCCCAGTTAGCAGAATACAGGATGAACATATTCGATTCCATTGACACTCTGTGTGCTAGGCTTTAGAAAACAATTTTGACATCTGTGGAGCACTCTAGAGTTTACACATACCTTCACACCCCTCACCACAGTGAGTGCTTTCAACAAGACTCTGGGAGAAGCAAAGTGGGTATCACTCTCCCATCTTATAAGCGAGTAGAGAAGGCTCACAGTTAAGGCAGCACCGTGGCCAAGGTCAGTGGGAAAGGCTGGCAGCAGGATACTAACTGGAGGTCCCTGAATGGAGGTCCATCTGAACGGACTATATTGCCTTATCTTTCATTATGAAGAAAAAGAACTCTGATGTCAGACGGACCTGACTTTGCCCCTCAGGCAAACTTATGGATTCCTCCAAGTCAATTCACTAATCTCTAAAATTGATTTATTGTCCCTGCAAAGGCTATTATGATTCAGGGAGATGGAACACTGCAGGCACCAGGCACAGAGCCGGCCATGCGTTCTGGAAATGTTAACTCCCTTTGCACCTCTTCCCTCTGTCTGTGCCAGCTTCAGGACCTGCACTGGTATCTCCACCAGAATGGTCGCTCTGACGGCAGCGACGTGCCCACTACGTACCCGGCGCCACGCCAAGTGCATTCCAGACGCCCCTCTATTTAACCCTCACCACAACCCTATGAAGTAGCACTGTTATCTACCTCATCAGGAAGCCCGGAAAAAAGACCAGTTCTCAGAGCCGTCTCGAGGGTGGA
Source organism: Lynx rufus (assembly GCF_022079265.1). Taxonomy (NCBI): domain Eukaryota; kingdom Metazoa; phylum Chordata; class Mammalia; order Carnivora; family Felidae; genus Lynx; species Lynx rufus. The sequence goes on along the minus strand of NW_025814867.1, from coordinate 2,908,163 downwards.
GGGTCCCTCTCTGGCCTGTGCGACTCTACTGTCCCAATCTCAGCCCCAAAGGTACACTGCCTGCACACGCAGGTCTCCTACGGAGCACAGTCCCCTCTGCTGGCCTCAGAGATCTGCCCTCCCCTCTCTGCTCGCGTGCCCTGGTCCTCACTTGTCGTGAACCACTGTGTAACTAGACCACCAAACAGCTTCCAGGACCTGGGCCCCGGTCCTGTTCTCAGGGCTCTCATCAAGGGGCCGTCAGATTTAGCAGATAAAAATTCAGAACACCCTGTTGGGTTTGAATTTCAGAAAAGCAACAAACTATTTTGATATAAGTATGTCCCAAATATGGAACGCCGGCTGACTTGCACGGGACCCATTTATACTCAAAAAAAAAAAAAAAAAATTATCGCCTGCTTATCTGAAATTCCAATTTAACTGGGTGTCCTGTGTTTTATCCGGCATACCTAGGCACCTCCCATACCACAGGAGCCTCTGGCTATCCTGTGTGCCCAATGTCTGTCAACGCTCTCCCTCAACCACACTGTGAGGGTCTGTCACATCAGATTTTAGGGGGCCAGGCCTCCAGTATTCACATCTTTGTAGAGTTCCCTTTTCTTGAATCTGGACCACCCTATGACTTTAGCAAGAACATAGTGTGACTGATTCTGAAGCCCAAGCCTTCAGAAGTTTCTGGGTTTGTACCCTTGCAGGCTCTAGGCTCTCATGGAAGAATTCTTCCCACCCTGCTGGAGAGACAGCATGGAGAGGCCATATCATGGAGAGAGAGGGGCCCCCAAACTACATGAAGGAAAACCGAGGAAAAGCCTATAGCAAGAACCAAAGCTAAACATGTGGTCCTCGTGAAGCCATTCCATGCAGGTCCCAGCTGTTTGAACAATCCTTGGTCAGGTGACAGATATGTGAGTGAAGAAGGCATTCCAGCCCCGGCAGGCTCAAGTGAAATGGTGATATTCAGTCTCCACTGTGCCCTGTCCAAATTCCACACCCTCGTAACCATGAGTAAGTAACGCTACTTTCTAAGTTCTGGGCTGGTTTGTTACGCGGCAACAGATAACCGAAACACATTCCAAAGCATTCTCTTCCATAAAGTTTAGGGGTCAACATAAGCACCTGGTTCAGTCCACTTATTACCATGGATTCCCCCCAACCCAACCTTTCAAGCTCTGATTCTAGATCCAAGCTCCCCCTGTAGTTGCAACTTCGAAGGCTGCTGGAACCCCCATTTTCCAGTTACAGCTGTGAACTCAGATGTGACAGGGCACAGTGGGCAGTGATCCTGTTGTGAGGCATAGCAGAAGCAAGCCAGCACCAGCCCATACCCCGTGAGGCATTAGCAGAGCAAGGCTGAGAGAAGATTGCCTGGCACCCGCCTGTTCTCAGCTGGGGCTCCTGCCAATCCCATTAGTTTTGTGCTTACATAATCACAAAGTCCACCTACATACCTTTCAAAAGAAAAATTCCAGGAACTGTGGGCCATAATATCCAGCTGAATTATTACCCGGGTTGGTTCACTGAGGGGAAGGTTGATAAAAAAAAAAAACCGTGAGAAAAAGTGCTAGCAGCATGGACGGGAAAACACAAGACCTTCTCATATTGATTCACGGTTTAAAAATAATAATGCCTTTATTTGACCTCTCAAATTGGCGAAGCCATATCCTCTGCCTCATGTTTAATGTCCAAAATACTGATTAGGCCTGATTTTAGTGGAAGATTTCTGTATAGAATATTAAGAAGAGAGATTCATAATTCTCCAGAATTAGGGTTGATGTCACGGGGCCCTTAAAATACGTATATCATTAGAAAATGTATCTAGGGTAAAAACCTTTTGACAAAATTAGTTAACACTGTTGGAAAGGAAACCTCAGAGGGAAGACTCTCAAAAGAGAAAGCATTGGCTCGAAGTCTTTGCATTAAGCCACAATATAGGTACTAGAGAGTAAGAAATTAACTCAAGATACGGCAAGTTCTTTTTAAGGAATCAAAATCTCCCTTCATTCTGACTTAATTGATTTCTCCAGAGTAGAGTTCTCATAAAGGAAACTGCCCTGTGGCTGGAGCCTTTAATTGAAGGTATATTCATTTAAGTGCCTCTTATTTGCCAAGCACCACGGTGTTGGGGATTTCACAATAAGTAGTACATGTTCCTGGTCCTCAACGGGCTCACTGGCCCCCCCCCACAAGAGCCACAGGTGAAAGCGACTCTCCAGGTGGACAGCTGATAGATGCCACATGTGAAGAGAAAGGGAGGAAGGGGGCAGTCGGCAAAACCGTCATAGAGTTACAAGGCCAATTCTGCACTAGGCCAGAGACCTCTCAGACATACTCAATTCCCTTGATTCAATTCAGGACCCTGACTCGCCATGTGACCTTGAGAAAGCAGCTGAGTCTGTGAGGGGGCCCATTGGCTAGCTTTATCTAAATGCTGATTATTTCCCACGGCATTGAGTTCATGGTGTCAGAACTGGATTCAAATCACTAGCTTTGGACATATTACCACTTTTTGAGACTTGGCTTCCTCCCCTGTAAAATGGGGATAATGCCATTTACTTCACAAGTTTTTTGTCAAGTGCCAGACAATTTAGATCAGGTTCCTCAGAAGCAGAATTCAAGCCTAGGATTCATGGACAAGTGACTTATGAAGAAAATGCTCCCAGGGAGTCCAGCAAGGGAGTGGAGGAAGCAGGACAGGAGGGGGAGGAAGTCAAGTGAGATGCCATCTTGGGGAGAGACCTGCCAAAGGTTACCTCAGCCTGACTCCACAGAGAAGATCTGGAATATGAGTTATGTGCCAGAGTTTGTCCCCACTGGAGGCAAGGGAGCGGGACATTCCTGTTCCTGCTTCTGTCAGTCACCAGCTAAGAGCCGCCACAGGGCTGGAAGGGAACCCTACACTTTCAGGCACTTCCAACTCTGCACACTTGAGCCAAGCAAGTCCCACAGGGGGCACAGTCTTCCAAAGAACAGTCTGAGGGGCCCCCTGTTGGGAAGAAAACCCCCACTGAAGCTGGGGGATAGACACAGAAACATGGCGGAAGGTACCCAAGGAGCCTGGGTGCAGAGCCAGTAACATCCATTTCAGTCTGTTCTTCCAGACACAATAGTTATTCAGTAAACGGCCCTTTCCCTTTTTCCCTCAAGTGAGGGGGAACCATCTCCACTTTTTGCACATTGCAGTCAAGGTAAGTCCATGGCTTTCTCTTATTTGCAGCTCAGAATCATGTTTTACGGCAATAAACGGAGATTTCCAGGGGATTTTGCAGGCAAATCCACCCAGGTCCAACGAGAGAAAGGGAGCGTGAATCAGCGACACACTCTCGTGGGCTCTTGCCCTTCAATCCCTCAGTTTCTTCTCTGGAAATTCACTAGTAGAACCAAAGAGTCTCTTCCACGGCTGTTTTGCCTGCAGGACAGAAAGTAGCTAATGAGGAGAGAGGGGAGGCAGCGTGGGCACAACCCAGGCACTCATGGATTCCCTGCCCCAGGGAGACGCGCTGGTTTGGGTTCCGCATCCTGCAGTGGCTGGGCTTCCACACGGCCAGGTGCCCTTTATCTCCCATCTGTCCAGAGCCACTGGCTGGCCCCATCTACTTCTCGTAGGGGTAACTGCTTCCCCAAAGCGAGGCCAGACCTCTCATAACTTGGGAGGGGTTGGTACCCAAAGGAATGATGGCACATAGTTAGTTCAAAGGAGCCCTGTGTCCTAAACAAGGAAGGGAGGGAGGGGTCAGCACAGATCAGGCTTCAGCAAAGGGGCCTGAGGAGAACCAAGGTCTACTGAGAGTTCAGATTGGGCCAGGATCTCTATTGCTTGGGGTTTGAAATCTCGTGTTAGTAGCTGCAACCAAACATCTTACAAGAGAACAATTTTTGTTAGGCAAATATTTTGATAGGACTACATTGTCAGGGGAGGTTGAGACATGAAGAGCTTGGTCCATAAGAAGGCAAGGAAATTAAGAAATCATTCAGTCATTCTACCTGGGAAGTTAAGCATTTGGAGAGAAGGGATGGGAAGGATTTGGAAAAGAGAGAGAGGGGATAAGACACAAGGCTGAGTCTACTCCTCTCCAGGACTAATGTCAGTCCCTTCAGTCTCTTAGCCTTCAGGCTCCTCTCGCTGGGATGGTCTTGCCCCGACGCCTGTAAGCATGACCCCTCCCAAGACACTCCTGCCCTGCCCCACCTGCGGCCACAGCCTCCTGTGTCCGATGCATTCCCATTACAGCAATCTGAGCCCATCCTGCCTGGCCAGGGCCCAAGCTGCCCACGGCTTCCAAGCAACATCAGGAACCCCACCGTCCATGGCCCCGCACAGTCAAGCGGGCTACTAGTCTTGTTTGTCACTCTGGACGCCTGATGATAAAACAGGGCACCTGCCTCTTGTCATTCACATCACACATCTGTAAAGGCCTGTCTTGTCTTCCTTGCAACAGTACCTTGAGAAATGACCCATGTCCAAGGCCTCCTAAAGACGAGCATCCTGTCCCTGTCTTCCTGCTCTACTACTGATATTCACTTTCTGCTCTGCCTTTGCTTTCAAAAGAGGTGTTTATAAAATGTTTCTAATCCCCAAAACTCTAGGTAATTGAAAGCATGAACTGTATTGTTTTCATCTCTGCCCTGCCACAGCCCTCATGCCATCAGCCAGTGGCACTGCTCCCAGGGCAAGCCATGGTCTCTGCCCCGTTCTGAGCAAGTGGGCTCATGGATCAAATTGACATCTTCTTAAATTATAATTCCACCTGCTGGTGAGAATGTGGGGAAACGGGCACGATCATACACAACTTGTGTCAAGTACATTAATTCACCCTCTCTAGAGGTACTTGGCAATAATTATCAAGAGCCCTAGTGTGCATGCCCTTTGATCTCATCATTCCACTGTGGGAAATGCCCCTACAGGAAGCACAAAGTTTCACGCACGAGGAAATTCTCATAGGAAATATTTATGATAGTGAAACCTGGAAATAGCCTCCAAGTCCAATGATAGATAAGTTGTATTATGTACAAATGAAATATTTTATAGACATTAAGAACCAATGTTTGAAGAATAATTATTATGAGAAAGAATGAAATCCTGCCATTGGCAGCAACGTGGATGGAACTGGAGGGTATTACGCTAAGTGAAATAAGTCAGAGAAGGACAGATGTGGATCTTGAGAAACTTCACAGAAGACCATGGAGGAAGGGAAGGGGGAAAAAATTGTTACAAACAGAGAGGGAGGGAGGCAAAGCACAAGAGACTCTTAAATACAGAGAACAAACTGAGGGCGGATGGGGGGTGGGGGAGAGGGGAAAGTGGGTGATGGGCATTGAGGAGGGCACCTGTGGGGATGAGCACTGGGCGTTGTATGGAAGCGATGAACCACGGGAATCTACCCCCAAAACCAAGAGCACACTGTATACACTGTATGTTAGCCAATTTGACAATGAATTATATTTTTTAAAAAAGAATAATTATTAGTGTAGGAAAATGTTCATGTATATATGTAAATATTAATATATTTGTATACATGTAACAATTATAATTTTATTTCTCCAAAATGACACAAATTTATAAAGATACCAAGACATGACACTGTGAACTTTTTTATTGTTTCATAATTAGAAAAAATAAATATTATGCATTTTTGTATCAAAAAAGTAAGCCTTTGGGTCAAGGTCATCAAAAGGCGGATGATAGTATTTACTTGATGGCCAATTACTGAGAAGGTCCTACTTGGTCTGGCAGTATGCTAGAAGCTGGAAACTCTACGATTAATAGAGCTCCCTTTTCTTTTTTCCCCCCAGCTTTACTGAGGTATAACTGACAAATAAAAAATGTATATATTTTAAGTGTACAATGTGATGATTTGATACACATGTGAAATGATTACCACATTTAAGCTGATTACTACACCAATCACCTCACATAGTGAACTGTGTGTGTGTGCGTGTGTGTGTGTGTGTTGAGAACACTTAAGATTACTCTCTCAGCGAATTTCAAGTGTAAGACACAGTGTTACTAACTATGGTCACTACCCCTCCCATCAGACTCCCAGAATTTACTCACCTTCCAACTGAAAGGTTGTATCCTTTGACCAATACCTGCGCTCCTTCCTCCCACCCTACTCACAAGACCCTGATAGCCATCATTCTACTCTCTGCTTCCGTGAGTTAAAATCTTTAGATGCCACATATAAGTGATGCCATACAGTATTTGTCTTTGGCTTATTTCACTTAGCATAATGCGCTCAAGTTTCATCCAGAGTGTCACAAATGACAGAATTCCCTTCTTTTTTATAGTTATTCCATTGTGAGATATATATATCTCACATTTTCTTTATTCATTCATCCTTTGATGGACACAGGTTGTTTCTATGTCTTGGTTAGTGTGAACAATGTGGCAATGAATGTGCGAGGGCAGATGTCTCTTTGAGATTTGGTTTTCCTTGACATACACACCCAGAAGTAGAGTGGCTAGATCATATGATGGTTCTATTTTTAGAATTATCCACAGTCTCACCAACACTTATGTTTTACCTTTTTTTTTAAATAGAAGTTAGGGGCGCCTGGGTGGCGCAGTCGGTTAAGCGTCCGACTTCAGCCAGGTCACGATCTCGCGGTCCGTGAGTTCGAGCCCCACATCAGGCTCTGGGCTGATGGCTCAGAGCCTGGAGCCTGTTTCCGATTCTGTGTCTCCCTCTCTCTCTGCTCCTCCCCTGTTCATGCTCTGTCTCTCTCTGTCCCAAAAATAAATAAACGTTGAAAAAAAAAATTTAAATAGAAGTTAGTTAACAGATACTGTAATAATGGTTTCAGGAGTAGAGCCCAGTGATTCATGACTAACATGTAACATCCAGTGTTCATCCCAACACGTGTCCTCCTTAATGCCCATCACCCATTTAGCCCTCCCCCCACCTCCATCAACCCTCAGTTTGTTCTTGAATTTAAGAGTCTCTTATGGTTCGCCTCCCTCTCCGTTTTATCATACTTTTCCTTCCTTCCCCCTATGTTCATTTGTTTTGTTTCTTAAAGTCCACATTTGAGTGAAATCATGTGATATTTGTCTTTGTCTGACTTATTTCACTTAGAATAATACATTCCAGCCTTTTTGATAATAGCCATCCTAACAGGTCTGAGGTGGTATCTCATTGTGTTTTTGATTTGCACTTCCGTGATGATAAGTTGCTATTGAGTTGTATGAGTTACTTACAAATTTTAGATATTAGCCCCTTATCAGATATATGGTTTGCAAATATCTTCTTCCACTCTGCAAGGATGAAAAGGTTGCCTTTTCATTTTGAGAATTATTTCCTTTGCTATTCAGAAGCTTTTTAGTTTGACGTATTCCCACTTGTTTGTTTTTGCTTAATAGAACCCACTCTCTACTTAATAAAGTACACTCTGTGCACCAGAGGTTGATTTGTCATCTGACAATGACCGTAAGGTGTGGTTAGCATGGTGGGAGCACACATGAGGGAATTCCGACTTGCTGGAGGAAGTATTAGAAAAGCTTCACAGAGGACGGATACTCCTTCAAGTATCTTCACTCACTCCTTCATTTGTTTGATCAACAACTATGTTTCGAACATCAACAATGTCCCAGGAACTGTGGTGGATGTTGAAATACAAAGACGAACAAGCTCATGGCTCCTCCCCTCGAGGACGTCACTATCCAGTGTAGGACTGAAGGCCTTGAAGGGTGAAGGAGCATTTACCTCCTTGCAAGTGACCTGGTGACCACCAGTACCCCTGCCCGTCCCATGATTGCAGCTTGAGTATCCAGGCTTCCTTCTTCATATCCAAATCTCCCCTCCCCCGTGTCCCATATATGTAACTAGTGGCTCCTGTCAATGACAGCTCTGTTCCCTCAGCTCCCATTTAAAATCCCTCATCCCTAACTCTGAACATCCCTTTGAGTCTACTCTAGAGCTTCCAGGCACGCCTTCCCTGTACCCTCATTCTACCTTCTGTGAGAGTCACTCCTCACAGTCCTGCTGAGAGCATGGTGGGCTACAAAGCCTCACCCCCGGTTATGTCTGATGGATGGGAAAGGACCCTAGAGACGAGCTGAGCCAATCAGGTTCTCCCTTCCAGGAGTCTAGAATAGAACACGCAGGCTGTGAGCAGTCTCCTTTGACTACTCGTGGATGGCACTATCCGGCAGGGTCTGAAATGGCCTTTTTTGGCCCGAGGCACTGGGTGTTAGAGGAATCAGGCCCAGGGGAAGAGAGCAGTCGTGCCCAGAGAGCATGGCACCTTGTAGAGAACTACACAGTGAGCTGCTTTGTTGCCATCTCCTGAATTTGGATTCTGGAAAATGTCTCCCCTGTTGTCCTCTGTTTTTAAAAAGCTTGTCTGAATGTGTTTCTCCTTCCTACAAAAGATGCTCTTTGATTAAAATGATCTCCAAGAGGAGGTTTCCCGAAACCCTTAGAGGACTGCAGAAACTTACCGGAGAAACCCTTTAGTTGTATCAAGGCTGGGTCAGGCTCTGAGCCTTGCACAAGGCACGTGCTCAATAAATAATTGTTAGCTGAATGACTGTAGGAATGAAGAGCTGCCCCAGAGGGTCTTCTCCAGCTACCTGAGAGTCCTCATTTACCTGTCTGACATCCACAGCACTATGAGGAAAGTGGTCACATGGGCTCATGCACAGCTTGGATTCTTGCCTCGAACTTATTCCAGTAATCACTGAACACCTGCTTCTTTGGCAGTCCGGGCTGCACTGAGCCATGCCAGTGGATATTAAAGTTCTTCTCTGTTCCCAGTCTCTGGTGAATGATGGCTTTTGTGACAAGGAAAATGCTCAGTGTTCTCTGGAGTCCCATCGGCAGCCCGAACTGTAAGGACTGGAGCACAGAATCAAGCACAGAGAGCCCACAAGTGAAGATTTAGCTCCTGGTTAACAGGAACAGGCTTCACAAGTAGTTTTGGAAATGAGGTCAAACCCATTTGTTTCCAGATGGTCCCAGACTACAAAAAAAAAAAAAAAAAAATTCAAAGGGTAGTGGAAAATTTCCAGGCATCATATGGTCATTCATCATTGCTAACCAGCACCTTGATTCCCAACACGTTGGATGTATCTGTCATGGAAGCTGGCTGTGCCATAGAAGTGGACTTTATTTTTTGAAAGGAAAGTGATACCTTTCTACTCGAGGATTCATAAGCCATTATCTCCATTTCCAGAGTAATTACTCCTTCCCTGTTGTTGTCAAACAATTCATTTATATATACATAGGCATCCTTTTTCTCCTTCGTATTATTCATTTACAATATTTCTTGAGCACCTACTATTTGTCAAGCTCTTTTTCCGGACATGAAGGTAGAGGAGTGAGCAAAAGCAAAGTCCCTTATTTTCACAGAACATATATTCTAGTTGACATCCAGAATAAGAAAGAAGAAACAAACAACAACAAAAGAAGTAAACGTTTATGATTAGGGAGAAAAATAATTCAGAAGTATGGACATACAAAGTTCCCCGAGTAAGAGGGAGTTGCTACCTCATATAGGGTACTCAAGGAAGACCTCGCTGAAATTGTGACAGCTGGAGGGCATCTGAAGGAAGTGTGGAAGTCGACCCTACATGTATCTGGGTAAAGAACCTCCTGGGCTGAGGCAACAGCAAGTGCGAAGGCCCTGACGCAAGAGCTGCTTGTATGTTTCAGAAAAAGGAAGGAGTGGAGAGAAGAGGATAGAACATGGAGTCGTAGATGTGTATGCAAACACAGTACCTTCTATAGACTGTGAATTCTAAAAATCAAGGACATGTCTTGTTCGTCTTTAGACCCTCCCTAGCTCTTCCTGCAGCTACTGGCATGTAAGAGTGTTTTTTTTTTTTTAATTTTTTTTTTTTCTTCAACGTTTATTTTTATTTTTGGGACAGAGAGAGACAGAGCATGAACGGGGGAGGGGCAGAGAGAGAGGGAGACACAGAATCGGAAACAGGCTCCAGGCTCTGAGCCATCAGCCCAGAGCCTGACGCGGGGCTCGAACTCACAGACCGCAAGATCGTGACCTGGCTGAAGTCGGACGCTTAACCGACTGCGCCACCCAGGCGCCCAAGAGTGTTTTAATAAATGTTAGTTGTAGTTATAAATGAATGCACAGTTTACTTACGCTCTGTGTCGTGTCTAGTGCACTCCTTTAATTATTAGGAAGTAAAGACGTTTAATTTAGCTTGCATTTCCTTTAATACTGAACTAGGTTTAATTCCTGAGGCAGTAGATATAGCTCTATTTAGATGATGAGTGGCTGGCTGGCTGTATGGCTGGTTGGATGGATAGATGGACCAACAGACTTAGATATACAGATGTCAGATTTGAGCAAAACCCTGGAACCTAGGCGTGATGATACAACTGTGCACATGACCACGATCCAGTGAGCTTCTCAGTTTACCCTCGACCTGCCTATTTGCAATTTTATCCATCAAGTGATGCAGACTGAGGAGTGTGAATTGCCAACCTAAGGAGGTGAGATTATGCTTTGCTAAAAGCACCCCTATCTCAAGCTCAAGAATGTTGTGCTGATGTCACGAATATAAGCCCAGTTCTGGGCATCTTTATCTCCCTGACCTTGAAAGGTTATCACTCCGACTCAGTAATTCTGACTTGTCTCCTGATTGTATCTCTTGTCTTTATTTTCTACCTTCCTGGATGATTTATAGGTAGGCTCAGCCTGTGTGTTCCAGCATAACACTAACAGGTAGGGCTCAGCTGACATAATCATGCATAGACCCATTCCCCCCACCCCCGCCATAAATGCATACGGATCATTGGGACCCACCAGATTCTTGACCAAGGTTTCTTCCCTTGTTTCTTTTGTCTTGATGCTGGTCAAGCCTAAGGCCCTCCTTAACTAATATGGGGCCAAATTAAGAGCCAAATGAATAAATGATTGAGCAAGCTGAGGTCCTGCCAGGTCTTGCAAGGAGAAAATAGAGATGGTTAGAAATTGTTGAGACGAAGTTGAACAAGTTTTATGTTGGTTTTCACGTTTTTATTTCAATACTTCAAGAAGAAAACAGTTGGTTCTCTGTACATAAATAAAGTCATTTCCTTCTATGAAATTGGTGAACACATTTACCCATGTAGTTATTATGACAGCTCAAAGGGCATTAATTGACATGTTGTGCTAAACTGTGCGTTCTAATAAGGACGTCAGAAGTGAATACGGTACACTGTCCTTCCAAGATACTCTGGAAATACTTCATCGATTTCACATAGGATAAAATCCTAATCTATATCCTTCACCAAGCCTTCACTCACGCCATGCTGTGTATCATGGAAGCTCCTTACAAACCATGACTGGTGTCCAAATACAAGACTTAAAGTAAAATTTCTCTGGACTTTGAGTGCTAGGGAAGGTGTGTGTCTTCTACCTAACTGGTCTGACATTTTGTCTGACAATGAGAACTATACAAACTAGATGAACTGGATTCCATTTGGGTTGTTTTTTTTTTTTTTGTCTGTTTGCCTCTTGTTTGTTCACCTTGTCTTTTAAGAAGTTCAAAGCCTGACCATTAAACTCTATTTCATTACCTCTCATCCCAGTGTCCTGGCATAATAACCCAGTCCCTGCTGACAGTACATGATTTCTGATCTTCATTTAGCTTTATTTCAGCTTTCCCATTTTTATAAGCTTTACACTCATGTTCAGGGAAGTTTGATGGCTCCATGAGAAACAGAAAAAATATGTATTTATGGTTAGGAAGCAAAGAGTTATGCGATGCATCACACTAAAAGTCATGGAGACTCCATGAGTCATGGAGACCGGAGTTCAAATACCAACTTTAACAATTACTCAGAGTGTGAACCTGATTGAGCAGATTGCTTAAATTTTCTGAACCTTAGTTTCTTCACCTGATAAATAGGGTGATGATAGTAAAATACTGTAAGGATTAAATAAGGTTGCACACAGAAAATGCTTAGAATCCGATCCAGCCTTTGAAAATGTCCAATAAATGATATTCCCAGGTGAACAAATAGAAGCCATTGAGAAGCAACTCTTTACACAATGTATGAAAGTGTTTCTTGAATGTGGGAGAAGAGCTCAAATTTCACACTTTGTAAGTACTTTATATGGCTTTAAATCCCAGCTCCATAAGCTACTATCTACAATCTCAGGTAACTTCTTTATGCCTAGTTCCCTAACATTAAATTAAAATAGAAACAATGTCCACCTCACAGGGTTATTTTAAGGAGGGAACACAGTATGGATGCTTGAAAAAGTGTCCAGCATATACTAAGCACTCAATAAATACTACTACAAGTGTTACAACTGTAATAATTAAGAAGAAGAAGAAGAAGAAGCAGCAGCAGTAGTAATTAGTAGTAGCAGTAGCAGCTGACTCCTAGATTCAAACTAAAATTTCAGAAACATCTACTCCATTTTGACCCCAAGAAACACTGAAAACAATAAACATAGAAAACTGACTTGGCCTGGAAACACAGAGATATTTCTCCTGGGATTGTTTTCAGTTGCACATTGGGAGCTTTTCTGATAACAAATGAGAGACAAATATTTGTGTGGAAATCCATGTGCAACCTAAGCCCAGAAAGGTGCACACTGCAATTCTTCTATGATGATGGAGATGCCTCTCTCTTCTATCTATCTCTTCTAGAGCCAAGAACTAAGTGAACTGAAGAAGCCCAAAGCTCCTTATTATTGAATCCTTGTGTTCTCATTTCACTTTCCTCCTTGTGACATGTTTTCATATTGAGCCACCATTTCTTTCAATCCTCGGGGTGAGCCAAAAATGAGAGCTGGACGGGTGCAATTATTATCAATAATAAAGGGAGTAATACAATGAATTGACTCTCTCAGAGCCACCCAACTGGTGACTGGCATGGCTTCAAAGCCAACTATCTCCTTTCCTCAAACTATGCACATTGCCCTAAGTCGGACATCCACACCCAAGCACTTTCATCTGTAAGAAATCATTCCACAGGGATCACCGGCACATCTATAGAGAAGACTCCAGATGCTTTAGCCTCAGCTTCCGCTTTCCTCCAGAAAGGTGCCTCACTCTGCACCTCTCAGAAAAGGGGCACTTTGGGGGAACAGGGTGCCTCTTTCCTTCTGTTCCTTGTGCATCTTGTTTCCGCACACGGCCCTGCCATCCCTAAGCTGTCCACTAAGCACCCACCACCAGCAGTAAATGAGGTACATCATCACCCCGGGTACTTAAAATGGAAGACCGAATGAATTCAAAGACAGTTGAATCTAGGTAGGGCTGCTGAAAAACCCTTTAGAAGAAGTTGCCAAATCATTTTACTTTGTTGAAATCTCTTTTCTCTCTATTTAAACCCTTCTGAGTTCTAAGAGAAATGTAATTAAAACCATGACTTTCTCTGTTCTAATGAACAGCTTCTGCTGTCTAAGAAAAGAGGAGAGCCTCAACAAGATGCCTGTGGCTATTCTAGCCCTTGGGAGGAGGGAAGGGCCTCTGGCGCCATCCAGACCCAGATTGTTTGGAAACTGACCACGCACGTAGGTTGGGATCTGGGCTGGTTATTAAGCTACTGTCTCTCAGTGCCACCCACCCTTCTGTTTCCTGGTTTATCATTCTGAGGCTTGACTCCACAGACAAAATCCTCCTTTGCCATCTGGCTTCCTGTGAGGATCTGCCAATAAAGGGCGTGAAAGGGAGACTGCAAGCCTGGAGGAAGAAGAAGGGATTTGCTCCTTGCCGCTTGCTTCCTGTGCCGCCAGTCACCTCAGCGATGGCTCTCCAGCCCAGGAGCAGTAGCTGGTTCCGGATCCCTGTTTTCCATATCCCTGCACATCTGATCCAAGCTTCTGGGTTTTAATAACCCCACCTCTTCTCTTTGCTCCGCCAGCCCTAAGAGTGGTAGATGGTTTCCGCAGTCGCTTCATCTTGCTTCAGTTACAGTCCTCCAAATGCCAGTTCAGCAGTTCAATTCCCTAAGTTAAATGATCTCTGTTGAAATAACTAGTATGGTTGGCTCCTCTCTTCCTGGTGAGGCACCGCATTCTGCAATGCAGCTACAGATCAAATTGGTGAAATCTAGTACCTTCCATGATTTCACTGGGGGCATCAGTAGGTGGTCCAAGAATAAAGGACTCAGTAAACAACTTGGGGAAATGCTGGACTGAACAAAGATAGCTTCACTTAACTACAGGATTTCCCAGAGCTTTTGACAACCTAATAGATTTGTGAACCCCAAAGACAGAGTTACAGAATCAGGGAATAATGTAAGTGTATAAATCCCTTTCTGGGGATACAAAAATGTCCACTAAATGGTGGTCAAACAGAAAGAATGACTAATTTTGTTAAGGCAGAATCACCAGGTAGGAAGGGATAGGTACAGACTGACAAATATCTAACAACTGGCTTTCCAGGAAACGTGGAAGAGGAGGAAAGAAGCCCTTCCATGTAGCACTTGCTGATTTTTACAATGTGAATACTCCCACCATGCTGATTTCACGTTACCAACGTGCCATCACTCAATGCAGACTTGGGAGGAGACATGCAATGGGCTTTCAGTGTAGCGTGCCAGGAACTGGGTAGGACCCAGTCCCAGATCTCTGAGCTTCTATACCCTGACCCCTGAGGGGAAAGACCGAGCCACTTAGAGGGGTGATTTGGAGCGAAGTCCGCAGCTGATCCTTGGTACCAGTCTGAAGTTTCAGAAAGTATGTATTCTGCTCTCTTTGTGATCCCATTTCTTCCTAGGAATCTCATTTCACCTTGTCCTTATGCTGAAATTCCTTCAACTTCTGCCAAAGATATGCTCTTAAGAAATAAATCAAGGAGGGGCACCTGGTGGCTCAGTTGGTTGGGCATCTGACTCTTGAGGTTGGCTCAAGTCATGATCCCAGGGTCATAGGATCAAGCCCCACATCAGGCTCCACACTAACCATGCAGCCTGCCTAAGATTCTCTCTCTCCCTCTGCCCCTCTTCCCTACTCCTGCTCTCTGAAAGAAAGAAAGAAAGAAAGAAAGAAAGAAAGAAAGAAAGAAAGAAATGGGGAGGGAGGGAAGAAGAAAGGGAGAAAGGGAGGAAGGGAGGAAGGGAGGGAGGGAGGGAGGAAGGAAGGAAGGAAGGAATCAAGAACATAAACTTATCTACGCCACTGGGCCAAATGCCTGATGTCCTGGAGTCACATTTTGTTAGGAAGTGAAAAGGGAAGAAAACCTGAGGACAGTGCTTACTGGGACAGGCATCAGAAAGAAGAAAGTAGAAGGAAGGGAACTAACCTCTATCAGGTGTCTGCTTTTTGCTAGATAAGAGGTTCAGAGGTCCCTGAACTTGGAAGGAATAAAATTCACCTTTTTTTTAAACTATTCCTTAACTAATATCTAGCATTTTCTTCATTTCCAAATGTAGGCTGCAAACCCACAATATGGCTTTGTCAACAACAGAGGTCACAGATATTTTCTTTTTTAAATAATTTTATTTTTTTCACATTTATTTATTTTTGAGACAGACAGAGACAGAGTGTGAGCAAGGGCGAAGCAGAGAGAAAGAAGGAGACACAGAATCCAAAACAGGTTCCAGGCTCTGAGCTCTCAGCACAGAGCCTGACATGGGGCTCGAACTCATGAACCGTGAGATCATGACCTGAGCCGAAGTTGGATGTTCAACCAACTGAGCCACCCAGGCGCCCCGACAGATATTTTCATGTATTCGTTTGGCGGATACATTAAAATACTATTTATGTGTTTCACTACTAGTTATAGTACTTATAGATCGGCTTGATATTTTCATTTTTAACATTAACAAAGAAATATGTATGGTATTCTATCACAAACTTGCTTTAAAAGTTTTTTGGTAACTGTAATTTATATTGGCTTCCTTTACAGTTCTATGTATTTCGTTTTACGAATTTAAAGTGATTGTCCTGAGAAGTCCATTAGGGCTTTATGAGAGCACCAAAAGTATACACAATCACAAAAGGTTGCCAAAGTATTTTAAGTATGTTATTCCACTTAAACCCCAAAATGATGCAGATAGGTTTTCTTGTTCCCCTTCCACTGATGGGAATACTGAGTGTCAGAGAGGTTAAATGACAATCCCAAGCTTATTCTGTCATTACCTGGCAGAACCAGCAACTGAACCTCACAAAAATCAAGATGAAAAAAATAAAAACAAAAAATGTGCTGTATAGTTTCTATTTTTTAACATTTGACTAGTTCCATTTGAAAAATACAGATCAATAAGGAAAAGACAAATGTCCCAATAAAACTATTTGTGATTAAAAATGACACATCGCGTTGTCCTTACCTATCTGTCTGACAATGGGCACTTAGCTTGTTTCCATGTCTAGACTATTGTAAATAATGGGGCAATGAACCTAGGGGTGCAGCTCTCTCTTCCAGATACCGATTTCATTGCCTTCAGATCATACCCAGAAGTGGGTCTGCTGGATCATAGGGTAGTTCGATTTTTAATTTTTTGAGGAACCCCCATATTGTTTTCCATGGTGGCTACACCCATTTACATTCTGAATTCTGACTATTCTGAATTCTTCGCCAGACAGTTCACAGATCTCCATTTCTTAGGGTCTGTGTGTAGATCTTTATTAGTTTCCTTTGGTTGTGCCATGTTTGGTTGTCGTCATGATTCTTGATTCCTTGCGTTGGCCTCTGTGCACTTGAGTGAGCAGTCTCCTCGTCCAGCCTTTACAGGTTCACTTTGGCAGGGACAGTCCTTCACCATAGCTCAGCTTGGGGTCTTGGACGGGTCAGCTGGTAGTGTCTGTGTGAGGGCTGGGCTTGCTGTCAGGGTTTCTAGTTGGGTGAGGCCACTGCCTGTGCTCTGAGGCTAGCTGGGGGTTCCGCTGGCTGGGCTCCCCAGTCAGGTGGGGCCACCAGCTGGGCTCTGCAATCGCCTCTGGTCAGACGAGGTCACAGGCTGTGTTCCCTAGCAGAGTGGTGCCACAGTTGGACTATGTGTTTGGGAAGTCTACGGACTGGGCTCCACATCACTCCGGGTCAGGTGTGGTCTCAGGGTGTGCTCCCCAACTGGATGGTACTGTTGGCTGGACTCCACATTCAGGCAGAGCTAAAGGCAGGGCTTCACAGTTGGACGCCCCGTCCAACTAGCTGTGCTCTGCAATCAGGTGGGATGATAGACTGTGCCCTGAAGTTGGTGGGGGACACAGGCCGGGCTTTGTGATCAGACAGACCCATATCCGCGCTCTGCTTTTGGGCAAGGCTGCTGTCCGGGTGCCCCGGTCGAGAGGTGCCTCCAGCTAAGCCTGCTATTAGGTGGGACTAGAGACTTTGCTACGTAACTGAGTGGTCACTGTCTGGGCTATCCACCCAGGGGAGGCCTCGGGCTGTGTTCAGCAATCAGGCAAGGCCATGGGCTAGGCTCTATTGTGAGGCAGAGCTGAAGGCTGGGCTCCGTGGCCAGGTGGTACCATAGGCCATGTTCACATGTGTGGCCAGAGGCTACATTCATCAGCTGGGCAGGGCTGCTGGCTTGGCTCTCCACCCAAGTGGGATTATGGGATGAGCTCTGTGGCTACCCAGGTTCCCTGTGCAGCATTCCTGGTCGGTTGGGACTTGCGTCTATACTCAGTATTCGGGTGGGGTTAAGAATCTGGTTCCTTGCCCAAGTAGGACTGTAGAGCGGATTCCTTAGATGGTCAGGCTCATTGACTGGGGACCCAAGTCAGGCAGAACTGTCAAGCAAGTTCCCTGACCAGACGGGGGCACCAGCTCAGCTCTGTAGATGGGCAGAGGCACTAGATGGGATCTCTGTTCAGGTGCCGTGGCAAGCAGGAATGCAGTCTGCCAACATCTGGGCATTGGTTGCTGTAAGTCCCAGCCTCCTCCTCCATCACTATCTGATCTCCGGTGGTCAAGATTCCCCCAGTGATCCTGCAGAATCTCCCAGGGATCCCCATGAGGCGAGATCCAAGTGGGCCTCTCCAGAAGTGTCCCACAATGCTGGGGTGGCTGGAAGTCCACCGGGGGTCTCGTTCCCACAAAAGCTATAGGCCTGGAGAGGCCCTCTTGGTATGTGGCTGTGCTGTCCTGGGGGACGGGCAATGCAGTCAGAGTGCAGACGCTCCTCTTGTCCTCCGAATTCAGTCATTCCCATTCCCAGTCTCTGAGATCTGGGGGTTCTGGGATTTTCACAATGGTGTCTCGCCTATGGATGCCTACGGAGGCTTCTCATGGAAGGGACAAAGGTCAGGAATGACCTATATTGCCATCTTGATGGTGTCGCTCCTCTACAGGAAACTAAAAATCTTCCATCATGATACTACAGCGCATCCTTCCCCGATTTATAACTGCCCGGAGATGAGCCTGTTCAGACAGTCCGATGCATTTATTCAACAAATGAATATGGACCGTGTTAGTTCGTCAATATTCTGTAACTTGCCTGTGTTAGCTGGTTATTTTCCTCACCATCCTTAAAAGAAATATCAAGAGATTGAGGCTCAGATTATTCTTCTGTGGTTTGATAAATTTTTCCAAGGAGCTACATTCAAACATGTTTGCTGCTTAACATGTTACAACGTATATTCCACACACAAACACGTGTGCGCACGTATATACGATCACGTGGAAATGCTTTATGTGGCCTCATTTCAATCATTCAAGGTATTAAGCATTATGTTACAGACAGGAAATATCCACATTGGACTCTTGGTTGTGAGACTGACATTCACTGAGTAAAAATGAATTTGGGTTTTACTAAATAAAAAAAAATTGCTTTATAAAGAACCATAGTTAGGGGGCGCCTGGGTGGCGCAATCGGTTAGGCGTCCGACTTCAGCCAGGTCACGATCTCGCAGTCTGTGAGTTCGAGCCCCGCGTCGGGCTCTGGGCTGATGGCTCAGAGCCTGGAGCCTGTTTCCGATTCTGTGTCTCCCTCTCTCTCTGCCCCTCCCCCGTTCATGCTCTGTCTCTCTCTGTCCCAAAAATAAATAAACGTTGAAAAAAAAAATTAAAAAAAAAAAAAAAAAGAACCATAGTTAGGATACGCTTAACCAAGACTACAAACTATTTACCACTTAAATTAGGGTTTCAAAATGACCAGAACTGTGACAGAGAAAAGCCCACAGGAAGAGGTCATGCCTGGAGGCTTTTTGTTTTTGTTTTATTGGTTTTTAAATGGACATTTTTAAAGAGATTTAAAATATAGATTTTAGAAACGATGCGGTTACTGACACTGACAAGGTCCAGAATTTTCCACAGGTGCGGTGGCTGGAAAGGTGAGTAAGGACTGTAAGCTGCAACAGAGGAAATGACAATCGGAAGATCTCCAGAAAGCCAGAGGATAAGGTGTTTGAAGTTTTGCACAGACGGTTGCTGATGTTACACATAATATTTGGGGTTAGAAGAACCAGCTCGTGGCTCCAGCTCTGCCTTTTGGCTGCTTAACCCTTTTTCTCAGCTATAAGTCAGCAACAGCGGTGGTAATGATGGTGATGTCTGACAACGAAGTTGATGATACTGGCGGTGACGGCAAGGGTGATGAGTCACTCACCTACTTACAGCCTCAGGATTTACTAAAGATCATTTATGTGAGTGCATTTGAAAACTATAAAGCTCGATATAAATGTAAGGTATTGCTTTCATAGCTTGAGAAGAAGTGACTTCTGGGTCACAGTATCAGCCAGGATTCAACCAGAGAAACAGAACCAGTGGGAAATATATACTAAGAGATTTACTGCAAGAAATCACCTCATGAAATTATGGGGAACAGCCGGGAACATCCACAGACGGGGCCAGAGGAGAGGCAGGCGGCACCCTCAGGCATGAGCTGAAGAAGGCTACAGGCAGAATTTCTTCTTCTGGAAAGACTCAGTTCTGCTCTTAAGGCTGTTCCGCTGGTTGAACCAGGCCCATCCAGGCTACTCGAGTAAAGCTCCAGAACCTTTCTCAGTGAACAGGAACAAAACTGCCCCCTACCTATCTAGCTCGCTGATAGTGCACATGAGCTGGTCACCTCCCCTGAGGCTGTGAGTGATTATAGGGGCACCTGGGTGGCGCAGTCGGTTAAGCGTCCGACTTCAGCCAGGTCACGATCTCGCGGTCCGTGAGTTCGAGCCCCGCGTCGGGCTCTGCGCCGATGGCTCAGAGCCTGGAGCCTGCTTCCGATTCTGTGTCTCCCTCTCTCTCTGCCCCTCCCCTGTTCATGCTCTGTCTCTCTCTGTCCCAAAAATAAATAAACGTTGAAAAAAAAAAAATTTAAAATGTGTCACTACCTCCAGTCTGTCATCCAAGTGGACACCTTCCCAGGATCCTGGAACTAGGTTCCGTTCCCTTGCTTTCCCCTTGGCGTTCAGAGCAGAACAACTGTGTTGAGGTCTCAGGGTTTCCTGAACCAATTCAGCTTCTTAATACTGACATTTAAATCAAACACCTTCAGTACATGGCTGAGCCGTCTCCTTCATGAAGGAGAAAAATACCCAACGCATATCATGAGCTTCACATAAACGAAGATTTGAAAGATTCACATCACAGGTGAACAATTTCCAAAATAAAGATTTCTTCTGCACGTAATAACGGTGCTTTGGAATTTTGTCAAAATTGTATCTTACCAGGATGTTCTCTGGGCCAAGAAAAGTAATTGCAAATTCACCACAGCAGAGTGAGACAAATTCAGCGATTCAGCCTCAGAAAATACTTTTGCTGTTTGCAGAGGATGGCATCTGGGAGGATCCTGGGTTCAGCGGTAGTTAGAGTCAGGCATTAACAGCCCTTTATAGGCAGAGCTAAAATAATGCTACAGCTGATGACAGAGACAGCTTGGTGAATTCTCGAGAAGACCAGTCTCCCCAAATAGCACTTCATTAACCTGCCCAATTTCCATTGGGTCAGATCACATCACCTATTTTCTACTCATCAACTCCCAGCCAGCCAACCTACTGAATATCATGAAATGTTTAAATATCTCCCTTGCTTGTGTCCTATAATTTAACTCCATCTTTTCCCTCTCTCTCCTTTCCTTACATACCTCATCCCCCATGAAAGAGCAGTTGGTCTTAAATATTTTAATCAACAACAGTCTTTGGATGCCGACTATGTGCCAGGTCCTTTAATAATAGGCTGAGATTACAGCCTATATGAAAGGTCAAATAGAGCTGAGCAGGGGGTGGGAAAGCTTCATGGAGACGATGACACTTGAATTCCTCCTTGAAGATGAGGAGGTGCCTTCCACACATAGCTGACATTCAATGAGCATTTACTGCGTGTCCTAAACTGGGGAAGCACTTCGTGTGTTTTGGGAAAGAAGCATAATTAACTTCACTTAGGGCGATTTGTTTTTAGGTCACGTCTAGTATGGAGTGACACCGACAGTCGCTAGAGTCCACGAAAGACCTCACAGTGTGGATGTAGGTAAAAGCAGGGATGAGGAGCGTTGTCCAGGCCAAGCAGCAAACAGCAACCAAGAAGAAGCAGAGCACCAAAGAGCATGGTCAACTGGCAAGCAGTGCCGAACATCTTAGGAGTCCTGTGCTCTTGAAAATCAGGAGTAAAAATTCAGCAAACCTTTCAGCCCTTTCGAAACCGTGCAATGTACCTGTGATTCAATCGAGCTGATATTTCCCATTCCCGTGGTTTTTCTCAGACCTTCCAACAGCCTGGTAATCCCAGAGTAGACATATCCATATCATTTTATGGAAGCCAGCCTCCAGGAAACAATCCTTAAGAAGACACACAGTGTTTTATGAATATTTTGTGTCCCCTGAGTACTAAGCCCAGAGATGGAAACATAACACACTCAATACATGCTACTTAACCGATGAACTTTTTGGCCAATACTTTGCTGCTGGGATTTAACACCGTATCTGACTTCCAAGGAAATGGTCACTTGGAAACATTACCTAGCCAAATGAAGATAACCAGATATTAAGTTCAATGCATAGAATTAGGATGTAGAAGAGTTAGGTTTTGATTTTAGATAATTTGCTCTTTTCCAAAAAGTGCCCTAGCGATAAAACCAAAATTCTACCTCCCAAGTCAGATTTAAATCCAACCACTAATTAAATTGATTTTCTTTATTCTTACCCCCATTTATTCGTTGGTTCCTAGCACTAAGGAGTCATGATTTAGGGATGAGCAGAGGCCATTAAGCTGATGCAAAGTCACAAAGGTTAAAGAACATTTCGGAACTACGACAGGAGCAAATCTCTTCGGAGAAGTGGAAGGCAGATGAGGTGAGTAGATACTATCAAATAAAGAATCTGCTGTGAAGCTCAAAACATGACCAGCATGAAAACAGTTAAAACATTTTTTTTTCCACAGTACTTAACCTTGTACCTTAATAAAGTTCAGAAATATTAGAAAATCATTTTGGCTGCAATAGGCTCTAAATAAGGGTGTCACAAAAATTTCCCCCAGAAAAACTTAGGGAGCTATATTAGTTTGCTGGGGCCGCCATAACAAAATACTGCACACTGGGCGACTTAAATGTATTTTCTTACAGTTCTGGAGACTAGAAGTCCAAGATCAAGGTATTGGCAGGTTTGGTTTCTCGTGAGGCCTTCCTCCTTGATTTGCAGGTAGCCACCTTCTCACTGTCTTCACATGGCTTCTTCCTGTGAATTCATGTGCCCCTGGTGTCTCTTTATTTTCCTACAAGGACACTAGTGCCATGAAGTCATGCCCTTCTCGGGACAGCCTGTATCTGGTGACTGAGAGAGGGAGGTGTAAAGGCCCAGCCATTTCAGCCCAACACGGGGTATTTGTGAGTAGCACTCAACCCAGAGCATCCAGCCTGCCACGTTGGCTGAGCCTGTCAGGCCTGCAAACCATGCAAAGCAGCTTCAATTCTCAGTCAGCCTAATCCTGCCCTCCGAGGTGTTGATCTTTAAAAATATCTTGCTCTCCAGACTCCATCTCCACTTCTCAAGGACCCAACCTACCACAAGCAGCTTTCAAAGCTCTGCAAGAAAATACGCTTAAACAGCAATTTTATGTCCAGCCAAATTGTCACTCGAACGTGAAGGCTGAGTATTGAATCATGCAAGATTCATAGAGTTACCTCTTCATGTCCCCTTTCTGGGAAAGAAAAATTACTAGAAAATATGCTTGAGGAGACAAAAAAAAAAAGAAAAAAGGCCAAGAAAATGGAAACCATGAAAACAGTAGGTCCAAAGCCACAAGCACATTAAAGAGGAAAACCAGACCAGAGATACAACTGTGCAACAGGCCGTGAAAAGTAAAAGGTCCCAACCAGAACATTAAGCTAGAGTATCGGGAGAAAACTCTTCACAAAAAGGTAGATTCATATTCGACAGGTAATGCGATCAAGTGAGAAAAATCTTTGTAAAGTGGTGATGGGATTGTGTTTCAATAAGAAAAAGAAAAGAAAATTAGAAACTTTAGACACAACATCTGTATGAATAAAATACATACATAAAAAGCCCATTTAAAATGTCATTGTTTTGAGAAGCTGAAGTGACAAGAAGTTCTTATTTTAACACTTTGAAAGCTTATTTTGAAAAGCCCAAATCTACACGACACAGGATTCATGTCATTTCCTCCTCCCAGAAGGCCACTCTGCTTGATCTTGGGGTGAATAATATGTAATCATAACATTGCTAATGACCCGTAGAGATGCTTGAATTTTCAATTCAATCTACGGGCAAAGCAAGGAAGGCTTAAGCATATTTATAAAATAGAATGAAAAAGTAATAAGCCTTGACGATATTTAACGATGTAGTTGGGAGATCATGAGAATTGCAAGGAGGAAAAGTGAAAGGAAGTTCAGGGCTTCTAATTTCATCTTCTATCTCTCAGAACGGTGAGTCCAATTTGTGTAAATTTGATGGATCAAGATGAAGCACTTGAAGTATACTTTTAAAAATTATTCATGTGCCCACAGAAGAACCCACCCAATAACAAAAGAGTGGGATGAGAGGAGGCAAGGTGGCGGGGAGGGGGGCAGTGACACAGGTCTTTTTTTTCTTTTTGATCACGCAGAACAGAGAGTCTGCAGCTAATGTTTAAAATTAATCATTGGAGAAATAAAAGTGTCACATTCTATTGAGAATTTTGAAGGTAACTGTTGGAAGAATCAAAAGCAAGAAGAACCTACCTGCGGACGTGAGTCAGAGGAACGCAGGGACGGGTTAAGGAACGGGTGCTTTTCACTGTATGCCTTTCTGCACCATTTGAATTTGACTCTCCACATGCAGAAATCTTTCACCTGGCTTCTGCTCTCCCTCTGCCCCCTCCGTCAGCCCCTCCCGATTCATGACTGTCTACCTGAACTCTTAGGTTTCCTTCACCTTCAAAACACAGTTTCCTCTTTACGTCTACCTGTTCCACACAGCAGAACCCTCGGACTCAGGAATAAGGTGGCTCAGCCCTCCATCGTTCCGTTTTCTGGGCACTGGCCTCTGCCTGATGGGAGGGGGACAGGTGGTAAGTCTTATCTCCCCAGCTGGCTTGACTAACTTCCTCCACGTACCTAGAAACTCCAGCAGCATTGAACATGCACGGGTCAATGCAGATTTTTTGAGTGCCCTGAGCCACTCACTAGCCACGTGACCTTAAGCAGGCCACTTGACCTCGCGCGGTCTCCATTTTCTCATCTGTGAAATGAATGCATCTAAGGCCCAAATTCTGAAAGTCAACCAGGTTTTGGAGTCTCCAAGGTTTGGAGTCTCTAACCAAGGCTGGGATTCTAGAAGGCTGCCTGGCCCAGCTCCACATCCTAACAGCCCCCAAGCTCGTGGTCCAGCAGTGCAGCCCTGGAAATCCAGGAAGGAAACCACCCCGCTTCCTCCGCCGCGGGCAGGTCCGGGATTCTTCCTAAATCTGACCCCAAACACACGATGACGCCTCTGGCCAGTTCTCTCCTGATCCTCACCTCCTGTCCAGATTTTCTCTTTACCTGCTTCCTAGGACTCTGTTCCCCAGGCTGTCCCTCCTTCCCCGGCCACTATGTAACAAGACACGGGTGCCAATGCGCTTTTGTCCCATGCCATGGGCCAGTAACAGGGTCACCCCTAAATTAAATTAAATTAAATTAAATTAAATTAAATTAAATTAAATTAAATTAAAGGTATTTTTCAAGCCATGAGAACTGTAATAAAACACCCATCGAAAGAAACCCACAAGTGATGTGCTCAATGCATAATCTGTATTATCTTTAAAGGTCAAAAATCAGTTCTCGGTGAGGAAAGGAACGATCCGTGTGGAACTAAATCTCCACCAGCCAATGAGGACCAGGAAAAGGGGGCTGGCATGCCATCAAGGAGTAATTTGGCCCAGAGAGCTCATTGCCCTGGCAAATGAGAATTAGAGTCTAATTATCCCATTGGCAGGTTTTAGAAATTTTTAAAATAATACTCTCTACAACTGTCACAGTGTCAAAACAATTATTTGCCTGCTTGAGCAGGTGTCAGGCATTGTAAAGTGTATACGTCCTTGTAAAATTAAATGAGAAACTTTCAGAAATTGGTGTAAGCTGGGGCCCCTAATTATAGCATATACAGATACCTGAAGTCAGGAAGTGAAGAGAGAAGAACTCTGATTTTGCTTTCGCTTCTTCTTTTCCCTAAGGCACTGAATTCTAAGCACACACACGGTAAAGGTAGAATGTGCCACTTGAACTTCAGGGAGCGATTCCGAGCCCTTTTGCCTATCATTCTTGCCTTGGAGCCGTCGTCGGTCCTTAAACATGTATCCATTTGGTCTGCACGGTCTGTAGGCTTCGCCTGCATGGTCTCCCCTGGTCCCCTCCACAGCAGCCCTGCACGTTTAGCCAGGCAGCGTCTTTGCCCCGTTTTACAGACGCAAAGCCGAGTGGTGTTTCAAGTCTCCTAATCCCAAGACACCCGTTCTTTCTCCCACACGACTCCCTGTGCGACTGCCTTTCTTCCTGGCCCAGTAAGTAAACCTTCGCTAGAACTACCTCAGGCCTCACCCTCCCATTGCTGTTTCTTGGCCTCTGAGACTCTTAGACAGATGGGTAGGAAACAAAACGGGCGCCACCACCGGCACGACGCCCCTTGAGCTAGTCACAAATAACAGACGCTGAATTACTGGTGAGTGATTGGTTGACTGAAATAATAACACCAGGAGGGGTAACCCCCACCCCCCCAAACTGAAGGAGCAGTCAATTCAACCAGGGTTCATTAGTAGTCGACTACAGACGAGGCATGTGTGCATTCAGGTATGTTGCACATGAAATAAAGCAAGATTTCTGCCCTAGGGACTGTGGCGCTCGAAAAGACAGGAAGGGTACTTTCTAAATATAATGGTGGCTCTCGCGAAGGTACGACACGCTAAAATGTCAAAGGGGAGAGGGAAATATTCACAGCTTGTTGCCAAGGGACTCCTCCTCTTCTCCATGGCTATCGAGTACCCCCACGTTTGCGACAACCTTCGCAATTCTACAAGAACAGAAGTGACCCCCGCCCTGGGTCGCCACAACCCTCAGAGACATCTTTAGGTTCCAAAGGCAAGGAGTGTGGATCGATCACAGATTAGTGGGAGCAGGGGGCACCCTACCAGAGCCTCTTCACCCGGCGGTACCATTATCCCCCAGCCACCGGGAGTGTCGGCTGTCAGTGAGCTCCAGCTGGCCCCTCGCGTCAGAAAATTGCCCTTGGCAGATGAGAGCCTCCTGGCCTGAGGAGCCATGTCATCACCCCCAGGGACGGCCCACAACAGATGACTCAGAAGGGTTCAGTCGGCTTCTTGGCCTCAAGGTGGGGACCGCTCAGCGGCGTGGTTTATGCTCCAGACTCCCCCGTGGATCAGGCCAAGGCTGAGTTTCCTGAGACCACAAACTTATTCGCCCTTCCCTTTTCCCGCCTGCCCCCCCCCCCCCGCCTCCTCCAGGCTTCTCCTGATAGCCTCCCTTCCAAAAATCCCAGGTATCCAGGTCACGGTCTCGGGTTCTGCTTCTTAGATCTAAGACACTTACCTGCTCTTTTGGAGCCCCATTTCTTCACCTGTGAAACCCTGGCAATTCATCACAAGTGGTGGCGAAAACTGGGGAGGTGATGTCACGCAAGTGCCTTGCAAATTCCTGGGCTCCGTAAATCACAACAAGGATTTTTCCTCTTTAGTCACATTTAAGAGAATCTCGGGTCTCTGGGATAACAGGACAAAGAGGCCCCGGGCAGCATCGGCTAGCCACAGGGACTGAAGAACCAGAAGTAACCAGAAGTTTGTAAATGTGGGAGAAGCCGGACCGCCCAGAGTACCGGGGACCGGTCAGGACTTGCGCCAGCAAAGTGCATTTTGTCCCCAGTTCACCACAACGGGGGTGGGGGGGGCGGGCAGGGAACCGGTCGAGGACCCGGCGTGGGGGGAGCAGGTGGCAGGGGCGGCAGGGTGCCCCTGGAGGAGTCTCAATTCAGCACGTTTGCAGGTTAGCTGTGCCGTTCACCTTTGAAGCACAAGGGCAAATGGATTGCGCTCCGGATGAAACGGCTTTCTCTGAAATATTGCTTCCTGACGCCACTGTTTCATCTGCCCCGGCTGCGGCCTCCCTCCACCTTCTCCTTTCAGCCTGGCTTCCCACCATCGCTGCGGGGCGAGCCCGAGCCGAGGAGGGCACCTGGCTTTTGGGGCAGCGCTTCAAAGCTGGAGGCCAGGTGTGTTTCCAGGATTTAATTAAGCTGGAAATGAAATCCAGCCCCGGAGTGGCTCGTCGCCTTTATTATCACATTTCTTACCGCTTGTCAGGCCACGGCGGTGGGTCTTGAAAAGGAACGGGCGGGGCTGCTTCCCAGGCACGGGCTCGGTGAATCCATTTCACGCGGCATTTCGGGTACCTTCTTCCCTTTCGGCAGGATGGCAAAAAAATCCCAGCATTCCCGGAGCCTCCTGGGGGAAAGAATTACCTTTAAAGGAACAAAAGGAAAACGCGGTTTGAAATCACACGTTATTTCAAATATATTGTCTATTATACTATAATATAATATGGGCCAGCCATAAAAATGTAGAGAATTAAAAACATAGAGAATTAAAAATCACACGTAACCTTGCCAGCTA
The DNA here is from genome assembly GCF_022079265.1 of Lynx rufus. NCBI lineage: Eukaryota > Metazoa > Chordata > Mammalia > Carnivora > Felidae > Lynx > Lynx rufus. The sequence goes on along the minus strand of NW_025814867.1, from coordinate 2,880,232 downwards.
GGTAGATATAGCCGCCGTGAATATCATGGTCTCCTTCCTGCCAAGTGCTGGTGCGTGTTCAGGGCTTAGTGTGGAGGCAATGAGAGACAGAAAGGAGTCCTTTCTTGAGGATGGGAAGAATCTGATCGCACAGGGGTTGTGATTCACTGTATAATCCCTTTTTATTATTTATGTATATAGTCACTAACGTTAATTCATACAGGACACGAATTCACTGAGACGAGAGCCCCCCCCCCCACCTCCTTTTGCAAGCAAACTAGAACCAAGGAAAACAAACAAGAAAGCACAAGACTTCAAAGAATTTCCGGGCTCAGTAATGCCACAGACTATCGCACTGCAGTCATGTTTTCTGCGCCTAATAAAATATTCTGTAGTCGCTCAGATTAATCAAATGAGATGAAGGGATTTGCACACTGCTGAGCACTGAGAAAGGGGCTTAACGGTCTCCCAAAGTAATATCATTTGACATCCGGAGCTGTTAGACTGCATCAGTAGAGGGTATTCACTCCGTGGCCTGATTTGTGTTCGGCGGGTGGCAGTCCCCTTGGCGTCCCCTTAGTGCGGCGAGGGCTGGCAGCTACAGGGCACTGACCTTTCTCACTCTGGAGATGTGATTGCTTTCACACTGATCACACAGAAACACTTAGCAAATCTCAGACTGTTAACTCCATCTCACGTCGGCAATGCTGGCATTTTATGATTCTCATCGAGCTGAAAACTCACTAAGAGGGGGAAGCCGCGCCGAATTAATGACTTCCGAGGTAGCGATGTAGTCAGTTTCCATGCAACTAGTAAGCACCACTTGGGCCCAGGGCAAAAGTCACAAAATCACGGACTGTCGAGAAAAAAATGGAACTTCAAGAACTTCTCATCCAGCACCCTCATTTTACGAGTAAAGGAAACCAGGGACCAAAGAGGAGGAGGGATTTTTTTTTTTTTTTTTTTTTGCAAGGTCACAGAGCTAGCAGGGAGCAATGGCTTTCCACCTGCATGTTAGTAGCATAGTAGCATCAGATCGTAAATGGAATACTGCATGTATAACTACAACATGCATGAAACATCTAAGAAAGCAGCACCATGACTGAAACAGGCTGGCATCCAAAGCTTTGCCCTTCCTTTGCCATCTCAGCTATGAGATATCTTGGAAAGCCCTGAATCTCCAGGAAGCATAAATTAAAACCACCTTCCCTTAGCATTCTGGCTCCAGGAACATTTCTTGCACCTCCAAATATTCTTGATATAAACAGATAATCTGTGTTAGACTGATAAATAATTTACATTGTAAAAGTGTGATCTCATAGTCTCATTTGCAAAAGGAAGACATTAATGATATCTGCAACAGCAAGGGAAATATCCACCAGAAGTTGAACAATGAAAATGCATAGACACTGTAATAACCGCTCCCAGCATCAATGCTAGCCATGGTCCACTGTAGATGCTGTGTGGTTTTGGAGGAACTAGCCTCAGCCCCAGCCCCAACCCCAGGAACGGTTCGGGATTGGCCTTAAACCAATTAGCTGTGGGTAACCACTGAACTGGTAAACGTCAATAGTTGACTCAGATCCACTGAGTAAGAACAAACACTGACTTTGACTTGGGCAAAGCAAACAAAGTTTACAAATTGAAGGATACAAAAGGAAGTCAGGGTGGTAAAAACAAACGGGTGGTTGCCAGAGGAGAGGGTGGGGGGTGAAATAGATGAAGGGAATTAAGAAGTACCAATTTCCAGTTATAAAATAAATAAGTCACAGAGATGAAAAGTACAGCAGAGGAAATACAGTCAATAATGTGGTAAAAACATTGTATGGAGACAGATGGTAACTATACTTATTGGGCTGAGCATTACATAATGTATAGAATTGTTGAATCACTGTGTTGTACACCTGAAATTAATATAACATTGTATGTCAACCACGCTCCAGTAAAAAAAAAATTAAACAATACAGCAGAGAGGTCGACAATATTCTCCAAAGAACTTGTAAGCTTCCAGGTTACAATAATTCTAAACAATAGCCCCAGAGTTACAGATCATAAATTTGAGAGTAAGGTCGCATCAGACATCTAGACAGCCAACTTCCCCCTCCATAAATAAGACTGGAACTGTTCTGCAGTTCACCTAGTGTAAAGAAGTTTTGGGACTTCTTCATCTGGATCAGTTACACACCATCACTTTCAAGATTATATAACTGAAGGGTATGACCCAGAGCAATGCACTTGGACGCAAATATAACTCTATTAGTAATTCTCAGTCTTCCCAGGCTAACGTAACCCCATCTGCTGGATGTCTGAACCAAGGACTGGCAAATCAAAACGGGGCTCAGTAACCCTATCCTTAGGAGTCAGGACTACTTAGGAGTCAGGCCTACTTGCCATTAAACCAGTTATATTCTTGCAGTGTAATTATACCTCATGGCCAGAGTGATTGGTTCAATGATAGACATGTGCCCTAATTGGTCCAATTAGAGGAATGTTCTCCTGAAGAACATTTTGCTTGACAGTTTAGGTACAGAGAGTCTTTCCCAGGGATATTATCCAACAAGCATTAGTTGTCTCTTATCCTGTCTGCCTTCCTAGAGCCACAAAGGGATTCACCTACTCTGTGCCATGGCCTGTGTTAGGCAGTGGGCTAAACAGAATGTCTGCTCTCTAGGAAGTCACCTCTTACCAAATATTGACAGCAGCAATGAAGTTAGAGGGGTCTGCAAGTTATTTTTCAATACCTCAAAAGGTCCAAGAAAAAAATAATCACATCTTTAACCAGAATAAGACTTAACTGTGTGTGGGGCTCTGATTACTTGTGAATGGGGTAACACTGGTTATTCCAAAATGATAAATTCTGAAAGTTAGAAATGGAAAAATGTGGTGAGCACAGCATAATATACAGAACTGTCGATTCACTATGCTGCATACCTTCTGAAACTAGTGTAACATTATACATCAAGGACCGATAGATAATAAATAGATGATAGAGATATATACATATGTATAAATCTATATATATATACATATATATTCTTTAAATATTGAAAAAAAGAAATGGAAAAATAAATTTAAAGCTAATTAATTGTGTTTTTATGGTAGGAAATCCTCCAATAGAGAGAGATTTTGTAGTGAAAAAAAAGGATAAGGAGAAAGAGGGGGAGGAGGAGGAAGGAAGGAAGGGAGGGAGGGAGGAGGGAAGGGAGGAAGGAAGGAAGGAAGGAAGGAAGGAAGGAAGGAAGGAAGGAAAGGAGGAAGGGAGGGAGGGAGGGAGGGAGGAAGGAAGGAAGGAAGGAAGGAAGGAAGGAAGGAAAGGAGCGAGGGAGGAAGGAAGGAAGGAAGGAAGGGAGGAAGGGAGGGAGAAAGGAAGGAAGGAAGGAATTACATGGGACGGGGTGGTACATCAACCTATAAATCAATCACTTGTACACTTGCTCAGGTGTCCTAAACTTCATTCTTCTGAACTACTTCATTCTCACCTCTCCTGACTTGCAAGAAAAGCCACCTTGAAAATACCCAGAAACGAGATGCTAATAAAGATGAATAAATAGCTTCATTTTCCCTCTACTTCACAACACAAGAACAACATCATTTGAAATATATATACTGAGCTCTCGGAGGAGGTGCTGCATTAGTTTCCTGGAGCCGCCATAATAAATTATCCCAAACTGGGTGACTTAAAACAACAGAAGTTTCTTCTCATGCTTCAGGAAGCCTGAAGTCTGAAATCGAGGTGTCAGTGGGGCTCACCTGCAGGGAGGAATCCTTCAGGGCCCTCCAGCTCCTGGTGGCTCCTAGAGTTCCTTGGCCTGTGGCAGCCTAACCCCAATCTCTCTATGTGTCCTCACACGGCCTTCTCTGTGTATCTCTCTGTGTCAAATCTCCCTGTCTTTTCTCTTGTAAGAATACTTGTAAGACATAATCACTCTAATTCCAGGATGGTTTCATCTGAAGGTCTTTAACTCAATTCCATCTTCAAAGATCCTTTTTCAGATAAGGTCACACCACAAGTACCAGGGCTTTGGACTTGGATATACCTTTTTAAGGGACACTACTCAAGGTACCAGGTGGGTGAACGCATACTCCTGATGCTTTGACGTCCATATTTCTGACTGCATGAGGAAATCATCACCCAAACCCACACCAGCCCCTCAAAAGCAGTACAACTGAAACTAAACTCATTCTTCTTCCTCCCCCAATGTGTTTAGCTCCCTGAATCTCATTGAATCGGTTGCTATGCTCCATTTTACACATTCAATTTCTCTCGCAATCACTTCCTTCACTATCCTACAGCCACCATTTCAGGTGTTGGTATCCCTTCCGTGCACCAACTTAAAGTTGGCCTCCCTGACTCTGGCTTCACCATCCCCTGCCCCTACTCCAACTTCCTCACCACTAAGGATGAATTTCCTAAAATAACAATCTGTTCAAAACCCAACAGTGGCTTTCCCCATTTATCGCTTCTCAAACATCACAGGTGCTACAAGGAGCATTTAAGCTACTCAGATGCCACCCCACTGCAAGAAACACTCTGTAATCCCCCCAAGTATAAGTTTCCTCTTCTCTGAATTCCCATAGTTGCTCCTCTTCACCTGATGTTATTTTAATAGTTGGTCATTTGGGGCAGCAATCTACAGTTTTTCCATCAGAGACTCACCTTTGCATCTCTAGCAACGGCCACATATTGAGTCATTTGTTGGCCACTTCCTGGATTTATCTCCATCCCTGCTGCTCTAAGAACTAATGTTCACTCTTGGATTGGGCCCTGGCATGATTCTGCCTTCTCCACCCCACCATAGTTGACCAGACATGGACAAAGTTGGGAGAATCAGATGTTCTTCCTTGGACTAAAAATTGAGGCTGAGATATTACAGTTCCTCCAGGAATTGCTTATTTAAACAAAAGAGGAATTTCTTTTCATTCACGTTCACACCAGTGTGGTCAGTGGACCTGTTTGTCACCAGTCCACCACAAAGTGAGTACAGAAATTGAGAGTATGCATTTAAAAACTTTTGTAAGAATTTGACAGTCATTGGATATCTTTGACTTTAATAACTTAAAATGTAAGAACTGTGTATTTTGCATTTATTTTCATTTTCTAATACTTGATCCTTAATGACCTTGTTGAAATAAGTTGACTCACAAAAACTTACCAAAAAGTCAGTGTTTCCATGTACCCTGTGTCCTGTGTCCCCCAATTATAGCATCTTATTTAACCATAGTACATTGTCCAAACCAGGAAATCAACTCTACTGTTTCATTTGTATTATATTCTACAAATACCCACATTTGACACATTAGAATGTTTAAAAAACAAAACAAAACTGGCTATTCACCACAGATAATTTGGAGGAAGCTTGTTTACATAACCTTTTACAAAAATAATTAAAGGTAGCAACAGAAAATGCCAAAAAGAGTGGAAATGCCACAGGCTTGAAACCAACCGATTTGATCAAGCCCCCACCTACCCCCAGTGTAGCTGTGGAAAAATTCCATACCTAGAAAGGGGGTTAATAATTACTAACTAGAATACGGAGATAGTAGATATTCTGTATCACAGAACTACAAGGATCAGAGGCATTTTTAAAATATTTTCAAACATAAGCCAGTGTTGTTTCTACACTACTAAAATTATATTTATGTCCAACTTATGTGTGCATCGTATTAATTCATAGATTGTGTCCCAATGTAGCACAATGATTAAGAACCCTTTATTTTACAAGTTTTAGATAATTTTCAAACCCCTTCCACATGCATTATAAACCTCTTTCATTTTTATAAAGGTGGTTTTCCCAGTTTTACCCACGAAGCTTAGGAATGTGGAGAGGCCTGTGCTGAGTCAAACAGCCAGGATGAGAGTCGAGGGAGGAACTCAGGCCCTCCTTCCCAGAACAAGCTACTTTTCACTCCACCCCTGATACCCTCTCAACCCTTCAGTAACCCGATAACCCGAGGGAAGAAAAAGATAATTTGTGCAGATCTTACAAGTTACATTGCTAACTTCAAGAGTTAGTTACAAAAAAATACTCAGTGTTTTATGAGAGTCGGCCTTTGTCACATATGCTTTCTTTTCATTTATATGTAACCGTGTCCTTTCTTTCCCTTTCCCAAAAGTGGCACCATAGAGGTTGCTAAGCAATCGTCCCTGACAGGGTCTCAGTGCCTGTCAATAAAACGGAATATTCTCCCATTCTCTCTTCCATTTTAGTGCTGAGGAGGGTGTCAATCAAAGAACATCAGTAAATGCTGGCTTTTGAGAGAAGGCAGAGAGGCCCTGACAGGCAGGGAATAAAAGATGACTATTTTTAAACTAACTAACAAGTCCTTTCTTAAAGTAAGGCAGTTGAGTAAGAGGCAGACAAGTTTCACTACTCCACTTTTCTGGGAGGGGAAAGGGCTTCTTCAGGTCAGGCCACCATCTTGATTTGAGAGGGATGTCTTGTTTGTCTGGAGAGCAATTTTCAAAAAACAAAGTGCCACCTCCCTTTGTAAGTAAATCAAAGAGAAAATACCACCCAACACCTGCGTATCTGAAAATAACATTTTTGACAAAGGCTCAGAGATTCAGAAGATTCTCAAAAGCTTGGCCATAAAATTTAACTAAAGAAGACCTTCAGAGAACAGAGAACTGAAATGTGGTGTGAGTGTAATGAAATGGGATCCAATGTGTCAATCTATATTCGTATGCAATATATTTATCTATCCAAGTCATTGTGTATATTCCTCCACAATGGCTACCATCCAGGTACACGCCATCACATTATACAAAGACAAATGCACAGAGATTAAGATAAAGGGGCATTGGCGCCCCTACAATACGTCCAACTACTTTGACACAGAATTGACACCGCAGATAGACGTGCAAGGTAGAGCATCTAGGTAAGCCAGAGAAAATGTGTCTTATGTTCAAGACTGAAATAATCAATCAAACCACCGTACTACCTGCCACCTCCCTAAAAAAGGAGCCTTCAAATGGTCTTGCCCAACTGACCTAAGGTCAGAACATATACCTCTATTACTTTAGAATGTGTCGACTTGCTCTTGAGCCCCTACCTGAATCATTTTTCTGAACAGACTCATTAACCTTTGCTCAAACATATGCATATGTTCCTAGCAGGTGGCAGAATTCTTAAATCCCTGGTAATATCAAGATAATTCTAGCACAAATACAGAAATGTCAGTGTTGCTAACCTTTTTAATTACACAGCCATATTATCTTCCTGTGACATAGGAAATGACACGCTGCAAAGTTCTACTTCAAACAGCCTGTGCTGGAAGCAAACGCATGTAAGGAAGACAGTAGCAGCGAACTCAACGCAAAAGCCCATGACGGTAAAATGGTGAGATAATTGACTTGGTAAGTCCTTGAGAAAAGAGGTGGTAGGAAAGAGCGAACCCAGTGACAAGTGTTGAATTCCCTGCCAAAGTAGCACAGAAAAGCTTTCCCACACTGGACCAAGCCAGGAAGTGTGACACCAGCCACTGGGAATAAGAAGCACAGAACACACTTTTATAATCTTTCCCTTGAGATGTTTAGGAGACCTGCTGGCTTACATATTTTTCTGAATGAGAAACAATGCATTCTCTATAACAGTTGTGGCTGGTTATTAGTTTTTAACCTTCCTGGCAGTAAGCACACCGAAAGTGCTTAATCCCTTAAACCCTAATTCCCTTCCAGCCTACTCTCCAGGCTCTTGATTCAGAAAGAAATTCAAAGAATAGCCATAATCTTGGGACCTAGGTTTAGATGGCACCTTGGCCTTAAATTGGGACTTAAATTGGGAACCCTGAGGCTACCTTGTTTGATTGCCAGTCCCCTCCCATCTCCTCCCTGTCAGAGAATTGTAGTCATGCCTGTTCTCTCTCCTGAAATGTAATCAGTGCGGAGCAGTAGAAGAAGTCATCAATCCAAGTCTGGGCTGTATCCCTTCACTGAGCCTCAGATATCTCCTCTGTAAGACGGGGCTAATAACACCCACATACTAGAGTTGTTTAATTAAAGAAATTAATAATAAAAAGAAAAGAATAAAAAAATAAAATGCCTGGCCCAATATTTGCCACATAATAGGTATTTAACAAATGCTGGCCTACTGCCCTCCATTATCATCTTTGTATCCACAATACTGACATTTATATACTGGAAAGTGCTCTTAATTTTAAGAAATTATCTTCATATGGGGTGCCCGGGTGGCTCAGTTGGTTAAGCATCCAACTTCAGCTTGGGTCATGATCTCAGGTTCGTGAGTTTGAGCCCCATGTCGGGCCCTGTGTTGACAGCTCAGAGCCTGGAGCCTGCTTCGGATTCTATGTCTCCCTCTCTCTCTGCCCCTCCCCTGCTCTCTGTCACGTGCTCTTTCTCTCTCTCAATAAATAATAAACGTTAAAAAAATTTTTTTTAATTTTCTTCCTATTTATTCCCATCACTATTCAACCCATCCCCCAACCATTTCTGCCTTCAGCATGGCAGACAATAACCCAGAAAATGTACTAGAGTGTTGCTAAGCAGCTAGGTGACACTGGAAGATAATAATAAAAGGAATACATAAATAACCTTGTCCTTGACATTCAAAGACGGTGAAAGTGATGGTATAATGTTATGTGAGTGAAAAATATCAAATCTCGTGGAATGCTTATACCTCCCAGGCTACCCCCAAATAAAGACTATTCTCCATGTCGTGGCTTAGCCGTTCTCTGCAATCCCCACTGACCCTGTATCATGACTTGCAGTTTTTTTTTAATTTTTTTAATGTTTATTTATTTCTGAGACAGAGACAGAGCATGAGTAAGGGGAGGGGCAGAAAGAGAGGGAGACACGGAATCCGAAGCAGGCTCCAGGCTCTGAGCTGTCAGCACAGAGCCCGACGCGGGGCCCGAGCTCACGCGACATCACGCGAGATCATGACCCGGGCTGAAGTCAGACGCGTAACCGACTGAGCCACCAGGCGCCCCGATGACTTCCGGTTTTAAAAAGGGCCAGCCTACTCCCCACAGTTATTCACCAGCACTCCATGGCTAGGTCCACGGAGAAGCAAGTGGAGACATCAAGATGGCGTGAAACGGCGGGGGGAAGGCCGTCCCCACATGCCGTGCCACACAGAATGTCAAAGCACCTGCCTCACTGTCCCTCACGGCAACTGTATCGTCTGAGCAACGTAGACTTAGAAACGTGGCCCTACCTGTGTGACAGAGATGCCTAGACTTCGGCTGTCAGAAGCAGCAGCCAGAATTTAAGGTGAAGATTACGTAAGCTTTCTCACACCTCCTCACATTTTCAATTGCTCCTAAGTGTGTGGGTGAAACGGTGTATTTTAAAAATTGCAGCTCTGTTTCCCTTTGCCCCTGACCTACGCTTCTGAAGGACTGGTGTGCCTACCCTAATCTCAAAATTAAGTCAGAATTCTGGTATACATACCTCTCGTGCAAATCTTACAAAAGTGAGAATTGGGGCGCCTGGGTGGCGCAGTCGGTTAAGCGTCCGACTTCAGCCAGGTCACGATCTCGCGGTCCGGGAGTTCGAGCCCCGCATCAGGCTCTGGGCTGATGGCTCGGAGCCTGGAGCCTGTTTCCGATTCTGTGTCTCCCTCTCTCTCTGCCCCTCCCCCGTTCATGCTCTGTCTCTCTCTGCCCCAAAAATAAATAAAAACGTTGAGAAAAGAAAAAAAAAATTAAAAAAAAAAAAAGTGAGAATTAATGAGGCTGCACAAATCCCATCGTCAGTGCGATCAGGACACATATAATCTATAGACTAAAAAATCTACGAAAGGGCTCCCAAAGCAGTCGGGACGAGGCCGCGGCTGTGCCAGAGGTAACAGGGAGAAGCGTGCGGGCGGTATAAAGGCCCAGCCACCGGATCTCGGGAAACGCCAGCCAAGGATAGACTTCCTGAAGATGGGGAGCTCATCCTGAAGCAGGCCAGCTCTCTTGTTCATAAAATGAGTGTAGGAACCGGGTAAAGCGGGCAGCAGGGAAAAGTTTTGCAGGACTCAATTTGATTTGGAAAGAGGAAATAAGGTGAGACTCCAAAAAAGGAAGCAACGCAGAGACGAGCTCTACTTTCCGGAAGTAGTCGGTCTCTGGGAGTAAAAGCCAGAAAGCCCCTTTGAGGGTGAAATCTGGAAGGCTTCTCTGGGCATACTGCTCCCCCTCCCACCGTCACCAAACAACAACCCCTTAAGGAGCTCATCCAGGAGAATGAAACCGATTAAAGTACGAGCAATAAAGAGATATAGGAAAATGTCGATGCAAATTTAATAGAAGAAAAACAGAAATTCTTACCAGAAAAAGGGTGCCAGGGGGGCAGATTGAAATCCAAACCAAGTGTTTTGCCAGGAATTATCTTCAATACGAATGACATAAATACCTCCTGGAATGAGGACCTCAATGCAGAAATGCAGAAGTTCAAGGGAAAGATGGTGAAGCAACAGGAACATTGCTGTTCCCGGGAATTCTTGCTAACGACAAGAGGACCAAAAGACTAATTGCGAAGACATAAATAAACCAGGGGTCACCATATTAATACTAGGTACGTTAGAACTAAGGCTCCAAAGCATTTAATGAAACAAAGAAGGGTGCTTGGTAAGGCTAAATTTCCTGTTCAAATGGAAAATTTTCAATTTATGAACATCTACAGACCCGATAATTTATCAGCAATATTCATAAAGCAGAAATCTCATAAGCCAAAGCAGAAATCTCATCAGCCATGAAAAGAAATAGAGATACTTTAGTGATTAGAGACAAAGTCATTTTTCTTAGCCCTTGACATCAGTCATTAGACAAAACAAACAAACAAAATACAGAACAAGGGCAAGGATACAGAAGATCTAAATAACATCGGCCCAAAGCCGATGAAGTGGAAATCGTCCTGGTCCTGATTGACATATATCAAATTTATTCCTCTGACATAAAGAGCGCATTTTATTTCAGTTCCCATGAAATAGTCATAGAAATTGGCCATGTATTAGGCCACAAATAAAACCTCACTAGATTCCAAAGATAAAAATGGAACAGATAGCTTTTTCCCATCACAATGGAATTAAACTAGAATCTGATTACAAAAGAAGACAAAATGGCCATTCCACCCCTAAATATTATTTCTTTTCTTAAACAGTTCTGGAATCAAAGATTCCAGATGCATTGATGCATTGATGAGGAAAACTATAGTCATCAAAAATTAATAAAAATCAGCTAAAACAGTTTCAGACAATAAATTAATAACCTTAACCATCTATTCAACCAAAAATAGAATAAAATCATTAATCATATATTCCATTTTTATATGATAGTAAAAAAGGGGAGCCTGGGTGGCTCAGTCATTTAGGCATCAGAGTCTTGGTTTCGGCTCCGGTCATGATCTTGAAGTTTATGGGACTGAGCCCCACGTCAGCTCTGTGCTGACAGCATGAGGTCTGCTTGGGATTCTCTCCCTCTTTCTCTGCCCCTCCCCTGCTTGCTCTCTGTCTCTCTCTCTCTGTCTCTGTCTCTGTCTCTCTCCCCAAATAAACATTAAAAAAAAAAAAGAAAAGGAAATGATAGTAAAATAAACCAAGGAAAAAATAAGAAAGCTAATAATAGAAATCAATGAATTAAAAACTAGGAAAAATTTTGAACCAATAAAGTAAAAGATGATTCTTTGGCAGGGAGGGGAGGATAGTAAAAACATATAAATAATTCTCTATTTTATTTTTTTAAGGAGGTATAAATATAAAAAGGAAAAACAACAAGATGCATAGAAAATTAAAGAATCACAGAGAGTGCCTTATTAAATTCCATACAAACAAACTTGAAAATCTACATAAAATAATTTTCTAGGGAAATAGAATTTACCAAAACTGACCCCAGAAAAAAATCAAAAATTTAAACATATTGATTTCCATAAAGGAAATAGAAAAGTTGAACTCAGGGGCACTTGGGTGGCTCAGGTGGTTAAGCGCCAACTTTGGCTCGGGTCATGATCTCAAGGTTCTTGAGTTTGAGGCCTACATCAGGCTCTCTCCTGTGAGCACGGATTCCGCTTTGGAACCTCTGTCTGTTTCCCTCTCTCTGCCCCCCCCCCCCACACTCTTGCATGCTCGCTCTCTCTCTCTCTCTCTCAAAAATAAACATTAAAAAATTTTTTAAAAAAAGAAAAGTTGAGCTCACTCTATGGTCAAAAATCCAGAAGTTTAATAACGTCCTCAAACACTGTTGTACATTACTGGTGGGACTGTAACCCTGGTGTTAGACAACATTACAACATATTTCAAAAATAAAAATACATACATACTTTGACCCTCATATTCCTTTTCTCAAAAATTACCTCACAGATATACCTACACAATGTTTGAATTGAAATATGCATAAGGTTAATAATGAAGGTTTGGAGACAACAAATGTCCTTCAATAGAGATTGACTGGGTAGTTCATCCTAAGGATGGAATGTCCTATAGTGGTAAAAAAAAAAAAAAAAAAAATTAGAAAGTTCTCTATGTATTGATATGGAAACATTACTTAGATATGTTGCTCAATAAGAAAATAAGATAAAGAGAAGTAGTAAAAATCTACGTGTAAAAAGGTAAGGTGTGTTTTTGTTTCCTTGCATATGGATAAGAAAATTCTTAAAGAGAACAGGAGAAACTAATAACAGTCATAACGCATGAGTAACTGAAAAGGGAAAATGGGGAATAAATTTCACTGTTTGTCTTTATTATTTTTAATAAACAAAAAATATTTTAAACAAAAAAATAAATTTGGTTCATTTAGTAAAATTGGATTGTATACTTGAAGCCCCAGATCCTTATAACAAATCACTCCAATAAAATAATTTTCCTAATATTGTGTAAATCTGGGTTTTCTTTATAGTATCCCATCATAGACCAAAATTTGTTCTAAAACAAAGAGCAATTTTCCAACCAAGCTACGGAAGTAAATTATATTTGAGGCAGTTATGCAGGCATTCACACATTTACATCATTTTCTCAAAGGCAATGTTTTTTCAAAAATCATAGAAATTTGCGATTTGGTACTTTAACCTTGATATATCTTCATTAAAAACTTTTCATTTTTTAAAGTGTTTGTCACCAATGCTTGTTTATATTTTTAAACTCTGAGTTGTCTAACGAGAGTTCTCTGCAAAAGAAATCTGAAATTGTACAGAATACTTGCCAAGTTAAGAGGGTGAAACCATGGAAATCACTAGACTTGGAATCAGAAAATATGGGCTTGAATCTCAATATAAATTCTTAACTTTCCTTTCAGAGCCAACAGCCTAAGTGAATTGAGCTATTGCAGCTTCCTAGAGTCTTTATTGCCTCTCCTCCCAAGCCAAACCTCACCCTCGCACATGCTATTGTCCTCAAGACGTAGGGGACAAGAGGTCTGCTGTCCATTGGCTTGTTTACCTCAAAGCAAGATGTCTCCACCTTGTCACTACCGATATTTTGAGTCTGATCATTCATTATTGAGGGAGCTGGCCTGTGCACTGTACGATGTTTAGCAGAATCCCTGGCTTCTACTCACTACATCTCCAGTTGGGATGACAAAAAATGTCACCAGATATTATCAAACGTGCCCGGTGTAATAAAAGAGTGAGATTCTCATGAGTAAAGTCTCTCCCCAAACCTCTCACTAACACAGATGAAGAGCCAGAATCAAGTTCTAGTTCTGCCACTTACTGGCTAAGTGACCTTGAACAAGACATTTCATCTCTCTGAACCTCAGTTTACTCAACTGTAAAAACCCTGTAGCAATATCTGCTCCCGGGAGTGAGAAGTAAATGACATATGTCATGCCAACACCTAGAAAGTACCCGTCCCTAAATAATCTGCCCAGAAATATAGTGACATCTACCCCTGCAGCTTATTCTTCTTTGTGTTAACACCATCTGAAAAGCGAACCTCCGGTATAGCTCCCCACTCCCCCAAGTAATTGCTGTCTGAACAACTGCGTTACTTAAACTGGGTAATGGGCATTTTGTTTGCATTCTATTTGTTTAACCATACAGGTATATATGGTTCACATTAAATCACTAGAGAGTAGTGACATATGCAGCTTTGTTGAGGTTCACCCTAAACTTAAAAGAGCAGAATACCAAAATTTGAAAGGAGAGAACAGAAAATGCAACAGCTTTAATGAGGAGTTGGAGACAATATAACCACACTGAAGTAACTTGCTGTCCTAGTTCACTCCTCTCACCCCTTCCCCCACATGTTAAAAAAGCAAATTAAAGGGGTGCCTGGGTAGCTCAGTCAGTTGAGCGTCCGACTTCGGCTCAGGTCATGATCTCACAGTTTGTGAGTTCAAGCCCTGCATCAGGCTCTGTGCTGACTGCTTGCTCAGAGCCTGGAGCCTGCTTCAGATTCTGTGTCTCCTTCTCTCTCTGCCCCTCCCCCGCTCATGCTTTGTCTCACTCTGTTTCTCAAAAATAAATCAATGTAAAAAAATTTTTAAAAAAAGCAAGTTAAAGACCCAAATAAAATCATCCCCACTGAAAAACGAGAAATCACTAGAAATGAAACAGCATTGGCCATTGCTTAATATTCCAATAAAAATTTGAAGAGCAGAAAACTGGTATAATACAATTCAGAACAAGAATCACTTTAGAAAACCTTTCAAACACATTGCTCTTTATTTCTAAATAAAGAGAACAAAAACTCCTCAAATAAAAAAATTGAAGAGAGAAGAAAATATAAGAACAAAAAGAGAGAGCTGTCAGGTCTCAGGAAAGAAAGAGATAATGGCTTAGCACTTGATAGAATGGAACTTTCATGATCCTTCCAGTAAGGTAGTTTCATTGACTCTCAGTACTACCATCTACTAGTTGTGTGAACCCCGAGCAAAGTGAAATCCCTCTCTGACCTGTTTCCTGGATATAAAATAAAAACAAAATCTACTTCACTGGGTTATTATACGAATTAAGAAACAATAACCTAGCCTAGTAATAGGCTCACAGGGCGCACTCAATAAATGTCCCTCCTTGTATTCCTCTGTTCATCTCTGTTGGTCCCTTCCTTTGTCCCTCTCCATCTGTCTGTCAGACTCTCATTTTTTTTCTTTGTTGCTCATAAAAATATATACCTAACTCTTGGTTACCTGCGATAATGAGAAGAAGATGAATAAGAAAAATTGAAATCTACAAATTATTCAAAAGATTCCCTGAACCATTAATTTCAATCAACTTTCCCAACCAGAATTTTTCCACAGTTCATAGTAGAATCTATACTAATGTACCAAATTCAGATATTCTACAAAGCCAATAAGAGAAGGAAGCAAAGAAAGTATATAATATACAAATGTAAGCCCATACATTTGGCTAATGGGAAAAATCTCCCTGATTCTAAAATAATTGAGCAAACATGGTATGTTTGTACTGGCTCAATCAAAACTAATAATATAATGGGATAAGTAAAGCCAAGAATGGAATAGAAAACATCCTGATACATCGCTCTGGAAAATGGACTCTTGACTTCATTGTTTGGGTCATTCCCTCTTTGTTATGCTCTAGACCAGGACTATCCTGCAATCTAGGAAATCCTACTGATTCTGCAATGAAGGAAATGTTCTATGTCTGGGTTGCCCATTATGGTGGCCCAATAACCACATGTGGTTACTGAGCACCAGAAATGTTACTAGTATAACTAAGGAACTGGGTTTTTAAAATTTCATTTAATTTTGATTAATGCAGATGCAAATGTAAATAGCCTCATGGGGCTAGTGGCTACCATATTGAAAGGGTAGATCTGGGCTAATTAAGTCACATAATCTGGTAAGTGGAAATAATTTCATTTAGACTTATTTGGGGGCACCTGGCTGGCTCAGTCAGTAGAGATTAAGAAGTGATTAAGAATCTCAGGGTCATGAGTTCAACCCCCACACTGGGCATGGAGCCTACTTAAAAAAAAAAAAAATAGACCCATTTTCTTCATCTTAACAAGTCTCTTCTCATTAATGGTGATTCTCCTTCTGATAGCGACCAGGTTGTAATGGTGGAAGATCTCATTTTCCATTACTCTCTCTGCTCCTGTACTTACTACCATAGGGGGATAAATACACTCAAATGTCCAAAGAGGGAGTTATTGTCAATAAGCAAGTCTAGACTATTGACTGAGCAACTTGCCCAATAAATTTAAACACCTCTCCATGCTTTGTACCATATGATAGAAGATATTCTCAGGCACATTCTCTCCACAGCCCCAACAGGGGGTGTCCCAGGCTGTCTCTCATACTGTTCCTCAGCATAGGCTCATGACTCACCCCAGAATACAAATCTTGAGGGAGGCATTATTATCCCACCCAAGTTCATAGGTTTTGGGGTCTAGAAAGAAATATTTGGGGGTCACCTGGGTGGCTTAGTCGGTTAAACATCCGATTTCAGCTCAGGTCATGATCTCGTGGTTCATGAGTTCGAGCCCCACATCAGGCTCTGTGCTGACAGCTCGGAGCCTGAAGCCTGCTTCGGATTCTGTGTCTCCTTCTCTCTCTACCCCTTCCCTGCTCACGCTCTGTCTTTCTCTCTCTCTCTCAAAAATAAATCAAAACATTAAAAATTTTTTTCAAAAAAGAAAGATTTGGATTTCAAAAGAAGAAATTAACTGCAATCCTTTATGCATTATATCTTTATTTCTCAGCTATGATTTTAATAACTATTGGACAGCTGTAGATTCTAGAACGTTCTCTTGGAAAGTACTTGAACACAGGCGTCTAACTTCCATATAAGTGTAGAGCTGTAACCCTGCAAAGGCAGCCAAATTAAAAACAAGAACAATACCTTCTTGGGAATCTTGAGGACTCTTCCAAGGACTCATGCCTAAAGGGAACATCTTACTTCTCCTAGAGGGTAAATAACACTGATGAACTTCCCTGACCTAAGTTAATGCTACCCTACACAGCTCTTGACCTCCAAGATGCTACCACAATACTTCTGAATAGTAGATGTGCCGCCCCCTGGGCACAGAGCACATATGGCTCTCGGTTGTCATCACTCTGTGTTAGAGTATTTCATCATGGGATTTAAAGCAAATGTCCCTTAAAGCAAGAAACCATCTTATTATGTTTATTCATAATGCCTAGCAGTCACCTCATACATAGTTAGTGCTCATTAGGTATCTGTCAGTTATATAAAGATAAACACACCATAATTGGGATATATGGAACTCCAACCATGCCATATTACCCTTGAATCATTTGAAAAAACAAATTTTTAAATATGTTTAAAAATAGTGATGCTTAATTTACATGAGCCCTTCAAATTATTGTCATCCTTAAATGAAAATATTTCAGAACCATAGCTTCTCTCCCAGGAAATATTTCTTTTAGTGAGTTCTCTTGCTCAAAATAAACCTCAATAGCCATCCCTTCCTATATACTTCATTTCTTCTTTGATTAATTCTTATTTACAGAAATCTTTTCCCAAATTCATCTAATATTAATTTTCTCTCCCTATAATCCAATCGCTAGCTAATGATTTTCCTAATTCCACTTCATTGCTGAATGTCAGGTCAGACTAAGTCAGCTCTATTGAGAAGGGTTTTATGTGCCTGTAGCTGGTCTATAAGGTGGCTATAGGAAGTTAACTTCAAACCTTGGAATAAGTGTGACATCGGAGATTTACACTGATGGAAGAGATTGGCCTTGGGTTTCCCACATTCAGAGCAGTCAAGTTCAGGGCTTCATGGGGATCCAATTAAGGTAACTAGAGTACATAATTTTTAACTCTTATTTAAACAACTTAATTAGTGAATCTAAAAAAAGGAATAAGATCTATATGGAGCCTAGGAAAAGTGGCACTAATGAACAAGAATCTAGCAGATGAGAATGTTCTGGTCACTAAACATAGAATAATCTCATTTGTAGCCTAGAGAAAATACTCCCCTATGGTCATTCAATTTCATTCCTTCTGAGTCTACTCACTATTACACCCCCCAGTTACAAAAGATATATAGCCATTATCTCAGCGCCAAGAAAAACGTTCTTGGGCATCAGGCACCATTCTACGGTCACAGGAAATAAAATCTTACTTTGTAAATTAATAAATAGTATAGAGTCAGTTCCCTGAACCTCATCAAATCTGAGGGAGTGGCAAGTTTGGTTTCTGGGATCGCCCACTACTGTTCTGACTCTGCAAACCCTCTGTAGGAAGTCAGCCAGCCCCTCTTGAGTATCTTCAACTCACCACCTCTGTTCTCAACATTCTATCTGAAAACACCTTGGAAAGTCCTATTCTTTTCACCACACTTGCAAATATTTTCTTGTCTGTCCAAGACGCTAGAAAAGCAATGAAAGATGGCCATTTGCCAACTGCCAATAAATACAATGCTGAAACTCCTCATGTCTTATTTTGGGGATAACTGTTCTATATTCAAATAACTCTCCATTTGACTTTGAAGCAAAACATCTTCTGAATCAAATGCATAAGCCCTACAGGCACCTGCCTGATGGAAAGTGAATACATTCTAGGGCTAAACAGACATGGTTTGAATTCTAGACCCATTTGCATTCACTTGCTATATGAGATTAGATGAATCCTTAATCTCTCCTTTCCTCAATGTCTTAATCTGTAAAAATAATAATACTTACATCATAAAATTATGATAAGTATTCAAGGAGAGAACTTCTATTTAAGTACCTGGAACATAATGGTTATTATTCATTTCCGTTTCCTCAAGCAACCTACTCTGGCTGATGGCTTCAGTACCCAGTAGCATCTGCAGAACCTGTAACATCTTACTGAAAGGAGTTCCATTCTAAAATTCTGTTCTAGAATTATTATTCTAGCAGTTGTTCCTGGAACTGCAAGCCATAAGTTGATTGTCTGGTGTCTAATCTTAATGATATCCTTATTATCAGCTGGCACTCCAAAAACATGGGTTTTATTTTTTTTATCGTTTATTCATTTTTTGATAGAGAGAGACAGAGCATGCGTGGGGGAGGGGCAGAGAGAGAGAGGGAGACACAGAATCCGAAGCAGGCTCCAGGCTCTGAGCTGTCAGCACAGAGCCCGACGCGGGGCTCGAACCCACGGATCGCGAGATCATGACCTGAGCTGAAGTTGGACACTTAACCGACTAAGCCACCTAGGCGCCCCTATTTTTATTTATAACTAAAGCTTTCTTCTACATTCCTTTAAGAGCACTTAAATTTATTACATGCATAGCCTATATTTACACATCTAATGCAGGGCCTAGCATAAAGCTAATTTTCCTTCTTTCCAATAATTACTTATAATAAGGTTGTTAATATCAAGAACAGTTGTAATTTGTGTTATATATATACATGGTGAGGTCCAAGAGGAAGCAGCAAATTTGACCATCCATCTATATGTATTAGAATACTTCCCCTAGTGGCTGCTTCACCTGAAATCTGTTCTGTAGCTCCAATCCTGGATGGTCTATGCCCAGGCTTTGGAATCCAACTCTCGCTCTTGACTTATAGCCTGTGTCCTTGAACAGAAAAGATCGCAGACTGTAAAATGCATAATAATGCAGACTTGCAGATAAGCACACAAGTCTAAGATCTGGAGAAAAACTGGGACAGAATGGAAAGAAATTATATTCTGGGAAAACAAGCACATTTCTTGCATTAATTTTAGATTTCATCCAGCTTTGACCTATCCCTGCTGCCAGCTATGTTATTTCTGAGCAAAGCACCAGGATTTGTGCAGAAGGCCACTAAATATTTTATAAGGCAATAACAATGTTAGAAGTCCAAAGTATTCTTTTAGAAATCTGGGGCGGGGGGGCAGAAAAGTCAGACCTAAAGATTATATTTCACAGTAATTTGGTTAAATCAATCTTGTTCCAATATCTGAAACAGATTGTAAATAGAAACAATCACAAATAATGCACAAGAGACTCAGCTGAACTTGTCCAGACTCCCAGTTCCATGTCCATAACGATAAATATGCCTCTCCACAATGTCTGGAAACTCAAAAGTCCATTTTCTCCTGTTTCTGTTGCCTCTGAATCCCTCGCTGTTTTGAAATCCATAGCATCGTGACCTCCTTTACCAGTTTCCAAAGGAAAGCCTGGTGGTAGACTTGGGCTACACATGGAGACACATTACCTCCCAGAGCTCACAGATTCCTGGTTTCACTTGCAAGCACGTCTAGAACAACCAATGAAACAATGTCTCCCATTAAGCACACGAAACAGACTTAGGACACACCCTGGCCCCTTGGGGTAGAGGAAGAAGGGGTAACTAGTTCTGCCCTAAGCTCTTGTAAAAATGCTTTCCCTTAAAGATACCTTTCATTTTCTCAGGAGAATTCCAGTGAATTTTATTTCCCCAGTTCATTACACTATGAC
Source organism: Lynx rufus (assembly GCF_022079265.1). NCBI lineage: Eukaryota > Metazoa > Chordata > Mammalia > Carnivora > Felidae > Lynx > Lynx rufus. Next base: position 2,859,977 of record NW_025814867.1, on the reverse strand, counting down.
ATTCAAAATGGCAGTCTTGGACAGAGTTGGAAACTAACATTTGTGAGCGTTTATCGTGTGCCAATCACTTTGTGTTTATCTTCTACACTCCTCACAAAGCCAACCCTGTGCAGTCTGCATCATACAAAATAGGAAACTTAGGTTCAAAGAGTTTCCATCACACTCCAGTTCTCAACATAAGTAAGTGACGGCACTGGAGTCTAACTCAACTCAGACTGATGGCAAAACCCAACTTGCCCCTAAAGTCCAACTGCCTTCATACCTAATCTCCTATCAAAAACTATCCACTCAACCAGTTCCAGATTAACACCTCAAGTTGTGGAAATACACCAAGGAATAGGAAAGGTAGCGGGGGAGGTCCAACCCATATCAAGAGATAGCTCCATTCACTCTTCTTTTCTTTCCCAGTAAAGAAACCTCATCTTCCAAGTGCTTCCTCTGAGCAACATTGCTACTGTCCTGTGAAAAGTTTCCAGGTGACTCCAGCAAGCAATGTCAAGAAAAGAAAAGCCCATATTTTACTGATCTGCAGTTAACAAAAAGCAAGGGAGTCTTTTTGGATCTTCTGCTTAGAGAAAAAGAAGGAGAAGAAGTAGAGGAAGGGGAGGAGGAAGAGGAAGAATGAGGAAGAGGAGGAGGAGGAGGAAAACGAGAAGAAGGAGAAGGAGGCTGGAGGGGGGAGAACAGGAAGGGGAGAGGGGGAGGAGGGGAGGAGGAGGGGAAGATGGAGAGGAGGGGGAGGAGTCGATGCAGGACAAAAGAGAAGGGGGAGGGAAGAAGAAAGAGAGGAAGAAGGAGGAGAGCTTTATCTATGTAAATACCCTTTTATGTCCCTTTTATGTCCTCCATTTTAGAAAATCTAACTGGGGCGCCTAGGTGGCTCAGTTGGTTAAGCATCCCACTTCGGCTCAGGTCATGATCTCGGCTCAGGTCATGATCTCGCACTTCGTGAGTTCGAGCCCCACGTGAGTTCGAGCCCCACGTCGGGCTCTGTGCTGACAGCTCAGAGCCTGTAGCCTGCTTCAAATTCTGTGTCTCCCTCTCTCTCTGCGCCTCCCCTGCTCACGGTCTGTCTCTCTCTGTCTCTCAATAATAAATAAATGTTTAAAAAAATTTTTTTAAAGAAAAAAAGAAAATCTAACCAACTAGCTGCCCAGACCATTTTTATTTCACATTTATGCTGACATTTCCTAATTGCAAAAACCATAGGAGATATATTTACAAATACAACAGTAAGGGAAGGCAAAACCTTTCATGTCTGGCATAATCTACTTTCCAAAGCATCTTTAAACGTTTCTTTCCTGGAGGAGATGTTTGCTTTAACCCTGTACAATGTCTGAGAAAGAAAAACCCTAACTTCCTTTTGAAAGCATCAAATCTCAAGATCCCATTTTCTGTGGAATTTCCCTGTGTGTTATGCATATTTTCCCGTGTGTGTGTGTGTGTGTGTGTGTGTGTGTGTTTATGGATCTGTTGGGGGCAGGCAGAACAGACCTAGAGAATAAGGGACAACCTGTTAGCAAAGTCCCTGGGATGTACAAAACAAGAAAAACATCAACCAACAGCCAGTTTAAATCACTTAAGCACTATCCTCAGGTGATACAGTATGATTTGTACAATAAAAGTATGTAAAAGTATAAACACCCATCAACAAGGGAAGCAATAAATTACAGTGCAATCACACAGTGAATCTTGTGCAATCAGTACAAATAAATTAGAGCTATATATAGGCATGGAACAATGTCAACAATATTTTGGTAAAAAGAAAAATACATATATGATGTGATAGCATCATACATATGTCTATGAGTTTTATTATAATTAAACATTTATAACTGGGTCATGTGATTCATGCTCAATAAAGGAGGTTTGGGAGGTGTTAGCAGCAATTGTCTCTGATGTCTGGGACTATAGATGTCTTGGTTTCTTCCGTTGGCTCATCTGTATTTTCAGTTCCTACTGTAATGAATATGCATTGTTCCTTTAAAAATATATATTGTGTTGCTGGAAGGGAGGTAGGGGGATGGGCTAAATGGGTGATGGGTAGTGAGGAGTGGACTTGTGATGAGCACTGGGTGTTCCATATAAGTGGTGAATCACTAAATTCTGCTCCGGAAACCAATACTACACTATAAGCTAACTAATGAATTTAAATTAACATCGTGGATGATGAAAAATTTTTAAATATAACGAGAGATGTTTCTGGCAAACCCAAGTGTCTGCGGACTGAGATCCCCACAGTAGGAAGAAGCCCTCCTCAGGGTTGTCAGATCAAGCCCGCTAGGGGCAGTGTCACCTTGACACGCATGGCTTATGCTCCTGCACAGCCAATGACAAGCATGAGCTCCAATGGGCAGGGGAGCAGCGGGCTGGAACTCACATTATCTTAGGGGCTCCCATGGCGGTTTTGTAACCAGAACGAAGCTTGACTTCCCGGACAAGAAGAAGTACTCATCCTTTCCGCAGTATTCGGGTACCTAGTGCCGAATAGCAAACATCCTGCAAATTTAGTGACTTAAACAGCAGGCATGTTATTGGGCTCATTGACGCTGTGGGTCAGGAGTTTGAGCCGAATAGAGCAGGGACGGTTTGTCTCTGCTGTGCAGCGTCCAGAGTCTCAGCTGAGAAGACTCAAATGGCCGGGGACAGACTCACCTGGAGTTTCCTTCACTTACACGTCTGGCACCTGACCCAGAATGGCTCAAAGTCTGGGCTCCACGTGCACACCCACACGTGGAAGCACCCACATGTGGCCTCTCCATATGACTTGGGCTTCTTAGAGCAGGGTCACCGGGCTGCACAGAGGAGTGTCACAAGAATGAGCCTCCCCAGAGAACCAGCAAAATCCTCATGGCCTTTTATGACCTAGCCTTGGGGCTCACGTGGCGTCATTGCCATCCTACTGTCGGTCAAACTAATGGCAAGACTATCTAGACTCAAGGCGGAAGGACACGGATGCCACCTCTCGACGGGAAGAGGGTCAACAAATTTGTGGCCGTTTTTCAAAACCCACACGTGGATTAATCACGCTTCTGCTCTGTAACAGCCACTGGAACTGGAGCTGGAAACAGGAAAAATAAACACAGCGCTATACTGGGAATCAGAAGGGCTAGGTACCTCCCTACCCTGTCTCGCCAACGACTCACCATCTCAGTAAGAAATTCCATTCCTCCCTCAGCAAGATGGGAATAGTAGGGTTAGGCTGAGCCATATAAAATTACCTACACTCAACTATTTCTGACCTAAAAGATATTTCAATCGGTTCTGCCTGATGCTTGACCTAATGCTACATTGAAATGTAAGACTAAACCACGATAAAATATGAAATGTTCCTGAAGGAGAACTATTTCATGCTTATTTGTTTAGCTTTCTTGCACAGGATTTTGTAATATTTCTACTAAATTTAAAAAGAAATTGATATCCCCTGCTGGCATATTTCTTAATGTTGTTTTTTTAATGTGTATTTGTTTTTGAGAGACAGAGAGAGAGAGAGAGAGAGTGAGAGAGAGAAAATAAGTGGGGGAGGGGCAGAGAGAGAGGGGGACAGAGGATCCAAGGCAGGCTCTGTGATGACAGCAAGGAGCCTGCCATGGGGCTCAAACTCACAAACCATGAGATCATGACCTGAGCCAAGGTTGGGTGAATAACCAACTGAGCCACCCAGGCGCCCCTTTGCTGGCTTATTTTTTTTATTGAAAATTAATCCCTAGGGGCGCCTGGGTGGCTCAGTCAGTTAAGCGTCCGACTTCGGCTCAGGTCACTATCTCGCGGTCCGTGAGTTCGAGCCCCGCATCGGGCTCTGTGCTGACAGCTCGGAGCCTGGAGCCTGCTTCGGATTCTGTGTCTCCCTCTCCCTCTGACCCTCCCCCATTCATGCTCTGTCTCTCTCTGTCTCAAAAATAAATAAACGTTAAAAAAAATTCTTAAAAAATTAATGCCTAATCCATTACCAGAGTATATGTCCTGTGAATATGGTTCTACTCTAATACATCCTTGTAACTATCTTTTCTAAAACCTTCTCAGGGTTTCATCTATGGTATTATAATTGATAGTTACCTTTTTATTAACAAAATTCTGGATCCTTACCAATTTTACATCATATTTGAGGGATTTTTTAATTTTTTTAATGTTTATTTTTGAGAGAGAGAGAGAGAGAGAGAGACAGAGCGTGAGCAAGGGAGGGGCAGAGAGAGAAGGAGACACAGAATCTGAAACAGGCTCCAGGCTCTGAGCTGTCAGCACACAGCCCGACGCGGGGCTGGAACCCACGAACCATGAGATCATGACCTGAGCCAAGTCGGATGCCCAACCAACTGAGCCACCCAGGGGCCCCAACACTGTCTTCATTTTAAAACTGAAAGTCCCATGACCTCCCTCAATCCCAAGAAAATAGAGCCTGTTCATCACCCACTGACTAGTCAACCTTGGGTGAATCATTTCTCCTTTATAAAATGCAATTTCTTCAGCTGCAAAATGATTTAAAACAATTTTTTTTTAAAAAAACCTGATTTGTATACTTGCTGTGAGAACAATGGAAATAATGTTTCAAAGCACACTGTTTCATGTCTACAGGCCTTTTGTTACCTGACCCAAGGGCATCCAGACAGCTGCCCGGCCCTCGGTCTTGGTCAATAGCCTTTGTTATAAAAATTCCATAAATAATTCCGTGAGCGATGTTGTTCTCCCTTCTTTTCCAAAAGGGCTCTGTATGTCCACCGAAAGGCAGAGGAATCCAGAAGACCCCTGTATCTCAGGAAAGGTGACCCAGAAAAGGTGAGTTGGAGGAGCCCCATATCTAAAAAATGTTTCCAGTGAGGACTTACTGTGCATTTCTCTTGCCAGATAAGAGTCTCATTAGCCATCCTTTTATTATTAGAACTGAATCTCCCTTTCCACCCACCCCAAATGAAAAAGCAATAGCTGGAGAGGAAGGGGGGGAGGGAAAGTAGGAAAGCTCTGTTTTCAGCAAATTTTGAAAATATTTTCCTTGCAAGAGTATCAGACACTTTGCCTTTCCCTAATGCAAATTAGCAATGGAGAAAAAAAGAAAATGCTTTCAGACTATTACACTAATAAAGAAGACATCAAGCCTCTGCAGTCGGAAAGCTGAGCAAGAATAATAATGAAATTTTTCCAGCCTATCGTCTAATTAAAAGTTGCCAAAATTAGCATATGTGCCCCTCCTCCCTCACTGTCCTCCAGCTCCCACTGCGCCCCTCTCCTTCCTTCGCCCCACGCGCTGCCCCACCTTCTCTCTCTCTCTCTCTCTCTCTCTCTCTCTCTCTCACCTGGAGACAGTAACCATATGCGGCCCCGATGAACGGAGAAAATGAAAATTACCTTCCTAGAGGAAGGAAAGTGCATTTGACATCCCCCTTGTTCCAGGACGCGAGAGATTCTGATACAATTACCTCCAAGAGGCTGCGGGCAGATGGCGCGCTCGGCAGCCCCGTGTCCTCGGCCAGCGGGACACTGCCGAGATGCTCTCCGTGACATTTTGCTCAAGATGTTTCCAGCACGCGAAGCCCGGAGCTGGCAACCGGCAAAGGAAGCCTGCGGAGCGGTTCGTGAGCCTGAAACGATGGCCAGCTCACACCCGTGCTCCGGGGGCCGTGCCCCCATCCCGGGGCCCGGCCCGCAGGCAGAGATCGGGGACGTGATCGATGGCCCCGCACCGTATGGAGAAGCTCAAGGGCGAGCGTATGGCGGGAGGGGACGCCGAGGAGAAGTGGGTGAAGAGTGTGCCGGGCCTGACTCTGGCCCTGGCGGAGCCACTTTTTCGTCTGCGGGAGCCATGGAAGGAAGTCAGTGCGAGCTGCTGACTGCCAGACAGGTGCCGGGGTCATTAGCAAAGGAGAAGGGGGGCCGGAAGGCAGTGTGGCCCCGCCAGGGAGAGATGACTCTCCCTCTTGACTTTGCATCTGGGCAACGACCACTTTCCAGGAATTTCTGTCTACAGCCGCCAGGGTAACACATTAGCTGCTGTGACAAACAGCCCCAAATCCCGGTGGCCTCTGGTAATAGGGGTCCATTTCGCTCCCCTGGGTTTATTTCAGTCCCCGCTGCCCTGGGTGCCTCTTTTCAGAGAGGATCCCGCCTCTTTCTCTCAAACACACGGCCTCTGAGAACAGCCTGGGAGGGAAAGCAAGAGCACGGACAACTGCACAGAAGGATTCGCGGCCAGGCCCGGAAGCGTCCTTTGAATGTGAGGACACTGGGAATTTGCTGACCTTGGTGAGGGTAAATGAGGTCGAGCATGAGAAGCCAGATTGCTTAGTCTCCGTGATTAGTGCTCTAAAAAGACAACTAAGACTTCATTAATGTGTCCCTACTAATGAGGAATTTCCGATAATTGAAGCAAAACTGAACTTACTTTTGTCAGCACGTCTCACAGATGCAATTAGGGTGTAAATTATGCAGAATGGGGGTGCTGGCATATCTAAGAGGCTGTGCCATTTTTAGCCAACCTCAGGATTCCCCCCCAACAGGAGATCCTCTGAGCCCAGGTCCAAGTCATGGTGTACGATGTTTGCACGTGGGGAGAGTTAAGTTAGGTGGAGCCTGGGCTCGAGAATGGCCTTAAAGGGGCAGCAAGCCCCGGAAGGGAGAGCTCAGCCACAGAGGAAGGGAGGAAGGAGGATGGGCAGAGGCGTGGCCCGCTGGGCTGACAACTGCCATGGCAAGCATCAGTGGGCCATCTTCACTCGTGTGTCCACCAATTTTAGTGACCACAGCCCAGGGACCTCATTCCCTCCCACAGGCTGCCTCCAAGGGTCTCTACCCAGCACTTGGAGTTGCTGAGGGAAGAAAGAGTCAGAGGCCAAGGCTGGCAACTGACTGGGGCAAAGGGCAGATCAGATCTGACTTCCGCCATCTCAGAAGCTTATCTATATACCAGAAATTAATAAACCTACTTAAAATCTTGGGGCACCTGGGTGGCTCAGTTGGTTAAGCATCCAACTCTTGGTTTGGACTCAGGTCATGATCTCATGGTTCATGAGCTCAGGCCCTGGACTGGGTTCTGCACCCTGCTTGGGATTCTCTCTCTCTTCCCCACTCGCATTCATTCTCTCTCTCTCTCTCTCAAAATAAATAAACTTTTAAAAATCTATTTAAAATCTCTTCTAGATATAAATTATGTAAGTCATATGTAAATTATATAAAGTGATTTCCTTTAATGTCTTTATACGTTCAAGCAACATTCATTAAGCACAAACCAACCATGTGTCTCACTCTGTGACAGGTGCCAAGTGAATATTCCCCTGGTTTCTTCCAAGAGTTCACAGCCTGGGACCTTATTGCAGGCTGCACTGAGTCATGTCATTTAACTAAAGAAGGAGTAAAACAGGGAAATGTGTGCTGCCTCTCATTGCAATAGGAGATAAACCACTATTAATCACTGTGTCAAGAGAAGCAAAGCAAATTTCTCAAGGTCACACAGCTAGGAAACGGCAGAGGCAAAATTCACATGGAAAGTAGAAGTGAACTTCCTGAAATCCATTTCACCTTAGACTTCATGCCTCATCAGACACGCCTCCCCACTGTTAAGTTTGCTGCATTTTATTTTTGGTTTCTGGAGTTTTTCAGTCCATACGTACTCCACACAGGGCCATAAGTTGAAAAGTTCACTCCCTTTGCCAGAATGTCATAAAAGCTAACAAGATCATGTCTTTCAGTGCTTTGATCATATAGAAGACAAACTCAAGCAGAAGTTCATATTGTTATAGTGATTATAATTAATACGAGACAAACTAATGATAAGAACATGATGTATTTATAATGTCTAATTAGAGCCATTTTATCATTATTTTCTTCCTATGCCTAATGATCATGATCATCATTATTAATAATGATCATAACCGCAGGAAGACAATAACAACAATGCCGACGAACGGTTCAGTGCCAGCTCAGTGTTCTCAGAGAACAGTACTCCTCCAACAGTCTCTTGCCGGTCAGAATGACTTTGTTAGTTATGTTCAATTATAAATGACAAGCAGCATTACTCTTACAGAAGGAAGAAAAGGCAACTTGGGCCACCATCACAACACTGGGATGGCACCTCCCTCTTCTCCGGCACAACTGATATGCAAACACATACTCAGCCATAAACCCCAACCCAACCTCTAAGCTGGCACCAAGGTTCCTCCATCAAGAAGCTGTATGGGAGGAAGGGCTGTGTCCCTGCTTGCCCAGTGGGTCTGGTTCCTGGGACCACGAAGAAGGTACTATTCTGTTTTCATCCAGACTTGCAGTAGGACCCAGTTTGGTGGATAAATTTTTAGTTTAGACACTCAAGTGTGAACTTGACAGAGCTAAGGGATGCCTGGACAGTAGCTGTATATATATATATATACACACACATACATAGACACACACACACACACACACACATACACACACACACACACATATGTATATCATTCGTTCTGTTCCTCTGGAGAATGCTGGCTAATATACCTGGCATACCTTGGACACCCAAAGGAAGAGATGCTTCAGGTTTCAATCCACCTATGCCTGAGATGTGTCCAAATATGTCAGATCCCGGAAAATACTAGGTAAGGCTTGGGTCTATTTGCGAGTTCTACCTGAACCCCACAACGGAAGTTCACAGCACACTCCCAAAGAGAAATATGGTGTTTCTTTCACTGGCAGATGCTACGTGCACTGTCCACCTTGGGCAACACCAAGGCCACGGTGCTCTAGCTGAAGAATTTCCTAGCACGTATCACTTATGAAAGATGGGCATCCCTTCTTATTCCTGCCCTCCTCTACAGCTGCCCCACTTGTGCTGCTGGAAGCCATTCTCTCTCCCTTTGCTGAACAGCTACCCCCACCCCACACCTCCCACCAAAAAGACAGAACAAGTGTGAACATTAAAATAATCGCTAGCCTCTCGCTCTCCAATGACATGGTCACCAAAAAGCAGGCTACAGAGAAGGACAGTAAGACCATCTATGACAGGAGAGGGCAGCAGAGGGTGGAGAGAGAGAGAGAGAGAAAATGGCAGCCACGTCCACAAGAGGAGGAGTGTCAACACAAACACCCAGAGAGGCCCTTATTCCTATGGTCCAAACATACTAAACAGAACACAGTGACCTTACAAATCCTGGAGGTATACAGACATGAAACCATACGTATTCATGGACTCAGAAAGGTGCCATTGAAATTCATTCATTCATTCATCCCTTCAGCAAATATGCATTGAAAGTACCAGGCTGTGGGCTAGACTGTGAATATAAAGCAGTAGACGAGACACACAGCGCAGTCCCCAAGGAACTCACAGCCTAGACAAGACAGGCAATAAATAAACAAGTTATAAACTGTGGTCAGCCCTCTGAGGGAAGGGGGTTGAGACTCAACCATATAGAACAACAAGCGATCCGGGTGTTAAGAGTTTAACTGGTTCAGGTCCATCGGGCATCATGACAGACATTTGAATCCTGTTTGTGTCGTTCCCAAATAGCAAGACTCTTAAGTACAACGTTTGGAGCAAACATCAAGTGATGCTCAGTGTACAAAACCAGCATCAGTATCAGCCAAAGTGAGCACCAAGCTGACTCTAACACTTTGGGCTTTGTGGGGACTTTGCCGGTGCTCTCTAGCAGAACTGGTTTGAAGAAACAGGGAGCTGTCACAGCTCTCACTCCTCCCAGAATCTTCTTATGCTGATGAGGAGGCCAAAACTGTGCCACATGCAGCAGTCTCGTGCAATTTTAACCTCAAATTAACCCCAGAGCTTTGTTAACAGTGTAGAAGAGATGCACAGGTAGAGGCCATAATGGGGAATAAGTAGGCAGCCATAAACAATCCCGGGATTCAGGAGATGGGCAAAGCATGGCTCTATTTTCCCTCCAATTTGCTCTTCATCCCCCACATAATTCACCTTATATGAACACCCAAGATGTCCTCTCTCTAATGTCCCTTCTCCTTCCTGTTTCCGTTTCTACCCTCCAGTCCTCTATTCTCACCCCCAGGGTCTTGGGTTTACCCTTGTAGACCACAGGGCAATGCATACTGTCATTTGTAAGAGGAGGCTTAAAGCTTCCAGAGTCTTCAAACTGGAAAACCTACAAGCTCTTTCTCATGATACTGCTGACCCTCTCCTTCGACAGAACTTGTATGTACTCCTAGGAGTCACTGCCTCTTTGCCAAGAACGGGGCGAGGGGAGAGGAAACTTACCCTGCCACACTTGATTCTGCAGAACTATCTACGATTTTTTTTAATGAAATTCATCACTAATGGGTGCTTCCACACCTAAGACTGTGCACCTTCCCATTCCCCAAAGGCTGGGGCCCACATATTCTTAAGTTTGCTTCCTTTTTTTGTTTTCTCATTATGGTTCAAGATTAGAGATTTAATACTCAGTTTTGTTTTAGGTCTAGAAATACGCTTTTGAATATGCGTATTTACATGAAGGTGATTCCAGAGTACCTAGAATGAGGAAGTCTTTGATAGATTAGCAGGGGAAACATTTTTAGCCCAGAAATATTATACCCCAGTCACTGCCACTAAATTTTAAGCTACCTTGAGAGAAGGAATTTGATTCCTCTTCTTTTTTTTTTTTTTTAAATATAATTTATGTCAAATTGGCTAACATACAGTGTGTAAAGTGTGCTCTTGGTTTTGGGGGTAGATTCTCATGGTTCATCACTTACATACAATATGCAGTGCTCATCCCAACAAGTGTCCTCCTCAATGACCCCACCCATTTTCCCCTCCCCCACCCCCCATCCACCCTCAGTTTATTCTCTGTATTTAAGAGTCTCTTATGGTTTGCCTCTCTCCCTCTCTGTTTGTAACTATTTTTCCCCCTTCCCTTCCCCCATGGTCTTCTGTTAAGCTTCTTAAGATCCACATATGAGTGAAAACATGGTATCTGTCCTTCTCTGACTTATTTCACTCAGCATAATACCTTTCTGAGCAGGCCCTTCCCAGAACGCTCTGAAAAGTGTGGACCAGCCATATACTGTCCTTATTCTCCTGAGTGTCAGGATTCAACTCCCAGGTACAGTCAGAAAGAAAAGTAAACTTAATGGGGACTTGGAAACCAGCATCTATGCCATTCTGAAATCCAAGTGCTATTCTGAAAGAAAGAAACTGTTGAGTTCTTTCAAAGAAAGTAAGGAAGATATGACAGAAAGATACAGGAAGCCACTGTCCTTCCAACTCGCCATTGACTTTCCAACTCATCATTGACAAAGACCTTCTGCTTGGAACCTTCCCATATCTTCCCCCATTAAATACCTAGCAATAACTTTAGGCTTAGCTAAAAGGTTGTTTTGTACAGGAAGACTTCCCTTATTTATTTTCTTCATTAACAATAATATAATAGTAACATATATTGAGTGTTTACTCTAATGCCAGGATTGTGTGTATTTTTCCCCATACAATTCTCAAAAACATATTATCAATATTATCTTTATCATTATCCTTATGTATTATTTTTGTTGACATTATTATTAAACTCATTTTTCAGATGAAGCCCATGAAGATAATTTTTGTAAGGTCGCACAATCTGAGAATTATGGAGCCACAACCCTTTGCTATCCGTTATAACATTTGACCATCTGCCATCTGTAATAGCTACTTGAGTAGATGGTTATTGAAATTTCTATAGGACTCTACGCCCTCGACTTTGATTCTGCCCCCCATTCTATTATCCAATTAATAACACCCCCACTTCCTGTCCTTACCCCAAGGGAAGCCTGTAATACAGTAAATGCTCAACAAGTATGGTTTTGACTTGAACTAAACTAGTTAAGGGGCACCTAGGTGGCTCAGTCGGTTGAGCGTCCGACTTCGGCTCAGGTCATGATCTCGCAGTCTGTGAGTTCGAGCCCCGTGTCGGGCTCTGTGCTAACAGCTCAGAGCCTGGAGCCTGCTTCTGATTCTGTGTCACCCTCTCTCTCTGCCCCTCCCCCGCTCATGCTCTGTCTCTGTCAAAAATAAATACACATTAAAAAAAAATTAAACTAGGGGCGCCTGGGTGGCGCAGTCGGTTAAGCGTCCGACTTCAGCCAGGTCACGATCTCGCGGTCCGTGAGTTCGAGCCCCGCGTCGGGCTCTGGGCTGATGGCTCAGAGCCTGGAACCTGTTTCCGATTCTGTGTCTCCCTCTCTCTCTGCCCCTCCCCCGTTCATGCTCTGTCTCTCTCTGTCCCAAAAATAAAAATAAAAACGTTGAAAAAAAAAAATTAAACTAGTTGAGCAACAAGAGGCAGGATGCAGATAAAGAGATGGACGCAATCCTAACATAAGTTTAGTCATTACTTTGAAAGTGTGGTCTTGGGTGAGTCACATCGTTTGTCATTCCACTGAAAAGGAAAAGAAGCCTGCTGGCTAAACAGGTGGTAACTCCAGGATCAGAAATGAGACATACTAGCCACACAGCCCTGAGGAGACATCCTCAAACAGATAAGAAAAGCCTAGAATGGCATCTAACTGGCTGCAGAAAAGTGTCTGTGACACCATTGGCATCGGTTCCGTTGTCCCGCTCTCCCACCAGAAAGGCTGCCGTGCACAGCAGATCTCCAGCTGCCGTGTTTAAGAATAAATTTCTACATCTGTTTTCTGTTGCTATGGAATAAATCACATAAACTTTAAACAACAGTCATTTTATTATCTCAGTTTCTGTGGGTCAGGAGTCCACGCATGGCTTAGCTGGATTCTCTGATCAAGGTCTCAAGGTTGAAATCAAGATGTGGACCAGGGCTGTGATTTCATCTGGGAGCTCAACAAGATACGAATCTGCTTCCAGATTCCCTTTGGGTTGTTGACGGAAGCCGTTTCCTTGAGGCTTTCGTGGCAGTTTGTTCAAAGCCAACAATGGAGAGAGAGACTCTCTTGCTTGGAGCCTCTGACTTCAAAGAAGGCCTAAGCCCTGTTTTGAGAGGCCCACGCAGTGAGGTCAGGCTCACCCGTAATAATCTTTCCCACGATAAACTCAGTCGGCTGACAGGACCTCAATCACCTCTGCAAAATTCCTTCACCCTTGCCATTTATACGGCTACTTTGTAGCCGCACAATTATGGGAGGGATTCCATTGGAAGTGAGACACAAGTTCTGCCCACACTCAAAAGGAAGAAATCATATAGGGCATAACCCCAGGAAATCATAAGGGCTATCTTGGAATTTTGCCTACCACGACTTAACCTCCATCTTCCCCCAGAATAACTTCCGTTGCCTTAGAATTAAAGAATTCAGGCTCAAGTTTGAGACAGGCTAATATAACCTTATTTCCCTCAGGAAATTCAACTTCCAAGTTAAGGTGCCTTCTAAATGATTGACTCTATCACCCACATACTAATTCTCCCCTATGTTAACCATCGAGACACAAAAATGTGTATTTGGAGTCCTTACGTTCTTTTCTTTAACTTTTCTTTTTAGATGTTCCCATTATTTCTCAATAATGATTTGGGTCATACTCCAGATTTCCTTTCCCTCCCCGCTGTTGTCTCCAACACAATAACAATAATGACAATGACAGCAGTGGTAGTGACAGGGTCAGACAGTTCTGACAGAAGGGAATCGCCCCCCCCCCCCTTCAAGACTTCCACAATCACACATCTGTCAGGGGCTGATGGGAAAACAAACCAAATTAAGTTTAATGTCAAGTTGCATCACCTCCTACTTGTGAACTCTCTATTTCTTTGTCTCAGAATCCCTTGAACGTGATGGACAACAGCAAACCTCTGATTAGCATATTTACCATTGCCAGTGCAGGTAAATGAATCTTCCCTCACCAGGATTTCAGATTCCAGTCAGATTCTCAATTCCATCTGGCGAGTCATTCTCATTATTATGCAAATGTCAGCTTTACCTGAAGGCAAGAGCTTTCTTCTTAATATTTAAATTCCATCTCATTTTCATTGATCTAAACAACAGCTCAGCTAGTCTTTAAACTTTCCTTGGAGAACTTTTTAGGGGTGAGATGTCCCTGGAGATTGCTCGGTTCCCTTTTTAAAATAGATTGGCATTATTTGGAAAGAGGTGGATGGAAGTGGCCAGGAGGACTATTGCCCCTTCTCTGCTTCCAGAACAGGGGTTTTGAGTGACTTTGGATGAAGTTTCGTACAGGGTGCCCTGCGGCTAGGGCAAGGCACTCAGGGAGAAATCAACTGGCAGAAATGAGACAAAGTCGACACGCCAGGCCAGCCTCTACTTTAAAGAAGACACAGGAACCAACAAGAGAAAGCAACACAGTAGGCAAACAGTCCACATCAGACAAGTAAGAGGAACCAAGGGCCTGGCAGTCAATGGACTAAACCCTGGGAATTCAGGCCAGCAGGTGAGCAGGCTCTGGGAACTGGGGAACTGGGGGCAGGACGATGGATGCTGGTTTCCTCCGACACTGAGACCCTGGCGTTCAGAGTTCATTGCCACATCAGGTACCAGTTACCAGACTGGGGCCTGACATGGCAATTTAGCGGCTAAGAGATCCCAATCATTCTCTCCACCAATTATTTTCTCCTTTGTCCAAGTCCTCCTCGGAAGGGTGGTACCCTCAGCAAGTACATCATCAATGTGGCAACCTTTAGTTGTACCCATGTGGACACCTGGCCAAAGCCAAACCTATCAGTTTCTCCAGCAGGAAATGTGGAATTAGGGTTCAGAGACTAATTGGTGTCCCTCCCTCCCTCCCTCTGTCTACCTTTCTTTCTTTCTTTCTTTCTTTCTTTCTTTCTTTCTTTCTTTCTTCCTATCTATCTATCTATCTATCTATCTATCCCTTTCTCCCCTTCTCTTCTCTTTCTCAGTGTTTAAAGGGGAAGTCAGTCCAGACGCAGACCAACGAGTCCATTTTATAGTCTGTGCCCCTGCTCCACGAAAAATCTGCAGAATGAGAGCGAAGTAAACACAGGGAGAAAAACATGAAGGATGGGAAAGGTGACTTGCAAACACGGGTCACTAACTCTCCAGTTTCTGACCGATTCTAATATTTGAAAGCCAGAGGTAGAAACCACGACGAGGTAAGGAGACAGTGCTCGCCGCTGCGGACGATAGCCAGGATCCTCTCCACACAAGAAAAGGACACCCAACACCGCTCCACCTTTCCCCTTTCACATACGAACTGGCCCGGGCATCACGTCCCAGTGCCTCAGAGAGGTTCAGTGGCCGCTTCCAAAAGTCATCAGTCATCGGTTCCTTCCCTTCTACTTCGTCCATAGCTCTTGAAAACACTGATGTGTTTTTGAAAACTGGCCCAAAGACTAAAAGATAAAGCTTCCTTATCATTTCCTCATGTATCTCGAATACAAAGGTCCATATTTTAGGCTTTTCTTCAGAAGAAAGAAGCGTTTTCAAATGCTCGGCCTACACTGGACATTTTTGTCGAACAAAATGCCAAACCCTCACTTTCTCCTACGTATCATTAAAAAGTATGAATACAGGAAGGAGGAGGAGACGGACGAGAAGTAGGATGATATGGGGGCAACTGGGTGGCTTAGCAGGTTAAGCGTCCAGCTTTTGATTTTGACTCAGGTCATGACCCCATGGTTCAGGGGATTCAGCCTCGTGTCTCACTCCATCTGACAGCACAGAGCCGGCTTGGGATTCTCTCTCTCTCTGCCCCTCCCCTGCTTGTGCACACGCAGGCGCTTTCTCTGTCTCTAAAAAATAAACAAACTTAAAAAAAAAAAAGACAAGAAACAGGAAGCTATGGCGTAGAGAGGAAAAGGAAAAACTTCTCACTTTCCACATGCACTGTTTTTGATACTTGAGGTGCATTATCATTTTAATCCTCTCAGCGGCCTCATGAGGTAAGTACCGAACTCCAGAAGGATTATCGTGAGGCGGACAAACACAGGTTCTGGAACCAGATGGCCTAGGTTTGACTCACAGCTCTGCCATTTATTTAACAATCTTTGTTTCCGTTTCCTCATCTGTAAAATGGGATGACGATAACAGGTGAGACTTACGTGGGCTAGTACGTAAGAATGGGCGCCCTACGACACCTTTGATGATCGCTATTACTGCCACTTTACAGATGAAGACAGAAGGGTTGAGTTCCTTGCCCAGAGTCACACAGCTAGTAAGTGACAGAGTCCAAAGTCCGCTGTATAACCATTCTGTTCCATAACTTCCATATCGCTTTTGCTCTCTCGGTGCTCTGTTTTAGGAAAGTGGGAGGCCATCAAGCTGCTCAAAAAAAGAAAAGGAGAAGAGAACTGAGGTAAATACGACCACCCCGACTCCCACTGTAAGGCCCTGCCTCATTTTCCCTAGGAAGTCACCCCGACATCACCGAGAATGGAAAACAGAAGCCCAAAGTCTACCTTCAACAAGCTAGAATAGACTTTTGAAACTCTGAATCGGGCTAAGAGAGAAGGAGCTGTCAAATCCAGTGAAGGAGTTCACGAGGACGTAAGCAGGTGCAGATCTCAGACGAAACTGGCAGAGCGCAGTTGTCCACACAAGATGGCTCCTCCAGACAGAAAAACAATCTCTCATCTGGAGCTACACGAAAGGACCAGTGAGCTGTCAGAGGACATTTTCTAGGACCCATTTAGCACCAAGTGTTGCACGGGAAAGGAGCTCAGTGAAGAAACACACAGACTCTGCAGCAGGCAGACTGTGACCAGTACAGATAGACTCGCAATTGCAAACAGCCATGCATCGCTTCTTTTTTCTGGAGATAACGAAAGGCTAAAATAACTCATCTGCTCTCAGGTGCCTACAACCCTGTATCCTAATGTCCTTCCTCATCCAAACCTAATGGAAAAAAATAGGTCCGCGATTAATTTGTTTTATTCAAAGATGACCTAATAAAAAAGAATCAACACAGATGTGTATTAAAAAAGACCATACGAAAATAAAAGATACAAATTTTTTAAAAATGAAATAAAACATTGACCAGAAAAAAAAATACAAAAATTGTTGACAAATAACAGGGAAAAAATTACTAATATCACTAAGCGTTTAAACATTAGAAACAACAAAAAGCAGGAGGAGAAAAGATAGGGGGAAATCTTCATGACATTGAATTTGGCAAGGATTTCTTCAGCATGACACTGAATAGCACAGGCAACAAAAGAAAAGTAGATAAATTGGACTACGTCAAAATTTAAAACTTAGGTGCATCAAAGAAAACAACCTGCAAAAGACAATCCATGAAATGGGAGAAAATATTTGCAAATCATCCATCTGATGATGCGTTAATATCCAGAATATATAAAGAACTTCTACAGGCTTTCGGCAGGACCTGCCATCTTACCGTAATTTGCGGAGATGACCAACACAAAGGGAAAGAGGAGAGACACCTTCTCTATGTCCTCCAGGCCCTTTAGGAAATAATGGCGTTGTTCCATTGGCCACATACGTGTGAATCTACAATAAAGGTGATATTGCAGACATCCACGGAATAAGCACCGTTCAAAAAGGAATGTCCCATAAATGTCATCATAGCAAAATTGGAAATGTCTACAATGTCACCCAGCATGTTGTTGGCATTGTTGTAAACAGAAAAATGAAGGGCAAGATTCTTGCCAAGAGAATTAATGTATGTATTAAGCATATTAAGCAGTCTGAGAGCCAAGATAGCTCCCTGAAGTGTGAGGGGAAATGATCCAAAAAAGAAGGAAGTCAAAGAGAAAGGTACTTGGGTTCGACTGAGGCGCCAGCCTGCTCCACCCAGAGAAGCAGTTTGCAGGAACAAATGGAAAGGAGCCTGAGCTACTGGAACCCATCCCGTATGAATTCATGGCATGACAGGTGTCAAGTAAATAGTCTCCAAACTATTAAAGAGAGAGAAAGAGAGAGAGAGGGACAGACAACCCCTATAATTCAACAACAACAAAACAACCTGATTAAAAAATGGGCAAAGGACTTGAATAGACATTTCTACAAAGAGGATACACAAACAGGCAAGAGACACACGAAGGATCAACATCACTAATCACAGGGAAAAATACCTCAAGAGACAACATTCGCACCCATGAGATAACAATAAGATAACATTTTGTACCCATTAGGATAGCTGCAGTTAAAAAAAAAAAAAAGTGTTGACAAGGGTGTGGAGAAATTGGAACCTTGTTGGTAGGAATGTAAAATGGTGCAGCAGCTTTGGAAAATGATATGGCAGGGCCTCAAAAATTTAAAAATAGAATTACTATATGATCCATCAATTCAATTTCCGGGTATGTACCCAAAAGAAACGAAAGCAAGGTCCCAAAGACATGTTTGCACAGCACACCCGTGTTCACAGCAACGTCATTCACAAGAGCCACAAAGTGGAAGCCGCTAAAGGGTCCATCAGTGGATGAGCGGGCAAGCGAAATGTGGTCTGGACACGCGGAATATTCATCCTTTAAACGGAAGGAAATTCTGACACGTGCTACAACATGCGTGAACCTTCAGGACATTATGTTCTGTGAAATAAGCCAGTCGCAAAAGGACAAATACCATATGATTCCACTTAAATAAAGTACCAGAAGTAATAAAAGTTAGGGACAGAATGTAGAATGGTAGCTGCCAGGAGCTGGGGGGGTGGGGGGGGGAGGAGAGGATGGGGAGTTGTTTAATGGATATAGAGATTCAATTTTATGAGATAAAAAGAGTTTTGGAGATTGGTAGGACCACAATGTGAATGTACTTATCACTACTGAACTGTATATTTAAAAATTATTAAAATGTTAATTTTTTTGTTACATGTATTTTACCACAACTAAAAATAATTCAATTAGAAAAATCTTTTTATAATCTTAAAGCTCAGAGCTGAGTTACAATGTTTCTGCCATGATATGTAATAGCAGAGAGCAGGAAACAAAGCATGTGGTAAGAGAGCCCAGGGAATACGTGGAAAGTGATCACAAATGTGAAGTCTATATTGAAAGGGCCACGAAGGAGAAATGATATGCAACACAGAAAGCAACAAGCAGGACAAGATGACAAAAATGACCAAAACAAACAAAATTTTAAAGGATTCAAGAAAAAGGTGATAGGGAAGACATAATGGCAACCCAACGCACGTGTAATTCCAATATTTACTCTGATGCAGAGAGCCAAGTAACTGGAAATCAAAAAAATTAAAGATCTATTTTTAGAAAATTTAACACCAATAAAAGAAGAATGAACTTACGTATTGAAAGTACCACTATTGGGGCGCCTGGGTGGCTCAGTTGCTTGAGCGTCCGACTTCGGCTCAGGTCATGATCTTGCGGTTCGTGAGTTCAAGCCCCGCGTCGGGCTCTGTGCTGACCGCTCAGAGCCTGGAGCCTGCTTCGGATTCTGTGCCTCCCTCTCTCTCTGCCCCAACCCCTCGCATTCTGTCTCTGTCTCTCTCAAAAACAAATAAACATTAAAAAAATTAAAGAACAAAAGAAAGTACCCACTATGTCCATGAGAAAATTGTTACAGAACGGCCCACACCAAGACATCTCCTGGTATAGCTACTACACTTGAAAAAAAATAAAAGATATTTTGAGCAGCTAGGCCAAAGTGCTAGCCACCTTAAAGTTAAAAAAATTCTGATGCTTCAAACTACCAACACAAAATAAAGGCAGACCATGGGAAAATGAATTTGATCAAGTCCTCAGAGAAAGTCCGACCCAGGAATGCTATATCCAGCCTTACTGCTGTGTAAGGATAGAGGCAACAACAAGTATTTCTCAAACGCACAAGAACTCAAGGAATGAATTCCCATGAACCTCCTGGAGAAACTACAAGAGGTCAGAGTTCAACCAGCCAAGAGATGACAAGAGAAACTACTGTAAAAGGGCTGACAACAGACATTGATCCGTTTTGCGAAGCTCTGAGAACGATGGGGACTAAAATGGAATGTACGTGTTATACGATACTGTAGAAATCATACTACTAGCAAAAATTGGGAGGAGCTGGGGGAAGACAAAGGTGGAAGGTCATGTAGGGAAGCTGACTTTGTCATCTTTTCTAGGCTGGGGTCAAAATACAACATTTCAGTCTGATAAAGCAATTGGGAGTAAGATACGTATATTGAAGCCCTGGAAATTTCACAAGAAAGAGAAACTGGGTACGGGATGGGGGAAGCAAAAGTGATTGCAGCTCAAAGCCAGCAGGTTTCTCTGAATGAAGACAAGTGTGAAATTACCAACAAAACACTAGAAGAAATTCAAACGGACCACAACCTTTCCAAATCATCAGAAGGTACACACGGACCACCACCCCCCACCACACACATACAAGCAAAACTGATCATACAGTCAAATACTATGAAAAAGCAAACAAAATTCAAAGGCCTAATGCCAAATATGATAACAGAAGTAGCATGCAACTTCTTTTTAACAATGAACGTAAAGCATCTAAAAATCTATTAAAAGACCATATTCGTGTATTGGGTCACGAAATAAAAAAACAACCACAATAATGCCAGAGACGCAGCTGCGACAACCTAACTGAGAAAGGTTGAAAATGCAAGGCTGCCCAGAGCTTTGCAGGCAAATGCAAACCACAAGACAGTGGAGGCTCTGAAACTCACTCTGAAGCCATAGGAGGAGGCATCAAAAACAAGGAAAAATAAACAGAAGCACATTAACAGGAGACCTTCTTCCACGTCTGTCAACCCGTGACTTGAAGCGAAAAAGATATAGGCAACATATTTAAAAACCCTAAAGACAAATCAATCATATAGGACGAATCGATAAGCTAAACTCTATACTTTAAGAGATAAAAATGCACAACTTTTGCAGGCATTTGATGGGCTCAAACCAAAAGCTTCGCGAACGACTGACCTTTGCAGCCTTGGAACAGACTAAGGAATTAGGTCTGGAAGATGCTGGCAGCAGATATCTGAATCCCACTTGTGGGTCCCTCGGCAAAGAGGAATAGAGTGGGAGAAGCACCTCCCGGGACATGTGCCCGCCTCCACCCTTCACCTGCTGCTATTCCGTCTGGCCCTAGTAGCCTCTTGACCCCACAGATGCTACCAGTTCACCCATAGCCCCGGCCACTCCAGACAGTGCCCAAGTTAGTGGGTACACCACAGCCCTTCCCCCCAGAATGGTTCAGCCTGCTGTAGACACCACACCCTAGCGCCCGTACGGATTCGGGTCAGAGCCAGACAGGATTCCATAGTCAGTTTGTTTGTTTGTTTCCTTGCTGGTCTTTTTTTTTAAACATTTATTCATTTTGAGAGAGAGAGAGAGAGCAAGCAGGGGAGGGGCAGAGAGAGACAGGGAGACAAAGAGGCTCCACACTGTCAGCACAGAGCCTGATGCGGGACTCAAACTCACGAACCGTGAGATCATGACCTGAGCCGAAATCAAGAGTCTGACACTTAACGGACTGAGCCACCTAGGCGCCCCTTTCCTTGCTTGTTTTTTGTTTGTTTGGTTTTGGCTTTTTTTTTTTTATGTTTATTATTTATTTTTGAGAGAGAGACAGACAGAGGCAGAGTGCAAGCGGGGAGGGGCAGAGAGACAGGGAGACACGGAATCCGAAGCAGAGCCCAACGCGGGGTTCAAACCCACGACCCGTGAGATCATGACCTCAGCCGAAGTCAGACGCTTACCCGACTGAGCCGTTCAGGAGCCCGTCCTTGCTCGTCTTTGATGAGGGAAGCAGTTACGGGGGTAGACGACAGATTTTGGATTTGGACCACAGTGTTTAAACCACAGCTCGGTCACTTACAAGCTTTGGGAGCTTGAGTAAGTGCCACGGCCTCTCTGGACTTCAGTTTCAGAAGTCACCAGGCAAAGAGACATGTCATAAGATGGGGGTACTTAGCAGGGCCGCTGTCAAGGTTGAAGATAATGAGCGTCAAGTATCTGCTACAGCACCTGACGAGTGGCACCTGGTCAGCGAGTGGTGGCTGCTTCGTCATTACCACTCCCCTCAAATCTTGCCCCGGGAGCCCTCCTGCTAGACGCAGGACATGAACCCATGTCCTCTCGGGTCATAATAATGCCCGTTGGCATCAGAGAAGGATGAGAAGTGATGAAATGGCAAGTCTTCTCTGCCCCTCCACGGTTTATACCACAGCCCAGACAGCGCATGCTACCAACAGAGGCTTCACATACATGCACATACACACACACACACACACACACACACACACACACACACACCCCTTTCTAGGGCACTTTGGCCCAGGAAACGCTGAAACCTTTCTTTGTTCATTTAATGTGTGTGACCAGGACCTCTCATGACTATGTGGATGCACCTCTGAAAGAGCACAGAATATGGGGGGTGGGGGGGGCTCTCTCTTGGGAGTCTCTCATCATTAAATCTCCCCCCCCCACCATCTTTTGTGCTTTTTACCAGCCCAACTCCACGAGGCGTTGATAAGGACATAGTATCTGGGACATGAACGACAAGAGCAATGAACGTTTAGTGATCACCTACTATACCTTAAGTGCTCTACATAAGTGGTCCCAGCGACTCCTCCCACTAACCCTAGAGACTATGAGAAATTTCATCCCGGCAAGTACACATGGGGAAACTGAGGCTCAGAGAAGCTATATAATATGTGCAGTTAGTTGTTGGGCAGCGGGCAGCAAAGCTTGCCTTCTGTTGACCACAGAGCCCAGCTCCTCAATGCCAGGCCTTGGGCACCGTAGTCGTCTGTTGGAGTCTGAGTCCCTACCCCCTAAAACAAGGTTAGGTGCTCTTATGAGCCATGTAAATGTGTCCCCTGAAAATTCCTGTTGGAATCCTACCCCGCAATGGGATGGTCCTCGGAGCTGGGGCTTTGGGAAGGTGTTTAGACAGAAGTCATGAGGGCGGAGTCCCCATGATGGGAACGGCGTCATAAGAAAAGGAAGAGATTATAGCTCCATCTCTCCTGGCCACGTGTGGATACGGTGCAAGGCAGCTGCCTACAAGCCGGGAAGTGAGCTCTCACGAGGACCGGGCCATGCTGACGCCTTGCTCTCAGACTTCCCGGCCTCCAGAACTGCGAGAGAAAAACGCCTGTTGGGTCAACCACCCAGTCTATGGTATTTTGTTACAGCGGCCCGAGCTAAGGCAGCCGTCTACTTAAGTGTCTGCATCTCCAGGAACAGAGTATAAGCTGTGTTCCTGGTCACAGGCAAGGTCTGGGACAGGTGGGGAACAAACTCTAGGACAAAAGTGGGCATGCTCCTCCCTACATGGGAGGGTTATTCCAAAACAGAGGAAGACTAACCAAGCCAATTCCCGAGAAAAGACAGAGTCATCTGCAAGATGTCAGGGAATTGAGGCAAACGCCAGAGTGACTTTATAATGAAAGAGACCTGTTCCCAATTCTCGTCCTCAGAGGCAATTACTTTCCTCCAACTTCCACTTAGGTAAGCTGTTGTCACACACAGATCTTTAGACCCTCATTTCTACCACCACTATCTTCTTTATTTTTTTTATTTTTTTTAATGTTTTTATTTATTTTTGAGACAGAGAGAGACAGAGCGTGAGCAGGGGAGGGGCAGAGAGAGAAGGAGACACAGAATCAGAAGCAGGCTCCAGGCTCTGAGCCATCAGCCCAGAGCCCGACACAGGGCTCGAACTCACAGACCGCGAGATCGTGACCTGAGCCGAAGTCGGATGCTTAACCCACTGAGCCACCCAGGCGCCCCTATTTTTTTTTATTTTTTTTAATGTTTTTATTTATTTTTGAGACAGAGACAGAGCGCGAGCAGGGGAGGGGCAGAGAGAGGGGGAGACACAGAATCCGAAGCGGGCTCCAGGCTCTGAGCTGTTGGCACAGAGCCGGACGCGTGGCTTGAACTCACGGAGTGTGGGATCATGACCTGGGCTGAAGTCGGACGCTCAACCGACTGAGCCACCCAGGTGCCCCCACCATCTTCTTTAAAAGAAAAAAAAAATGCTTTTACAGGAGTCCTTTGCTCACGCCCGTATTCCTACCTGCAGTTTCAGGCCGCTATGTAAGGAAGCAGAAAGCCCGATCCGCCCGTGTCCACAGCTTGGGAGGAAGGCAGGCAGCCTGCTGGCACCACCATCTGCTACATCCAGTACCTCTGAATTCCGATCTGGCCTGGCAGCTGAGGCCCCTCTCTCCGGCCCTCTGGTCCTCAGATTGAGTTCACGTTCCGCGCCCGCAGGCTACAAGGCAGTCTTTCTTCAAAAGCCAACGTTGTACAACAGCACGAAGTCTTCCCGTTTCTTCTCCACCGACTCTGGGGATTCCCTCCTCTGAAGTGCAGTCCTGAGGGCTTCCCTTTCCTCCAGGCCTCACTGCGCTCCGGGCTGCAGGCCAGGGTACCCACCGGCCTAGGGCCTCAGTCCTCCCTCTGAAGTTGAGGGTTTCTCTGTGACCACGCCAGCTTTGGGTTTCTGGACTTTCCATCACCCTCGGGATGGCTCTCTGTAACGGTTCCCGCCACTGAATAATGTCCAACTGGATTGTCAGTCTCAGGTTCATACTAACAGTTCCCTTTGTTACATCACTCTGATTTTCCAACAGTAACAGTAATAATAATAGCATTAATGAGAGCTGATGCGTAAGTGCCAGACAAGTAGCTAGGATCACCACGTGCGTTAGCTCAGTGAATCTTCACTGAGAAAATGAAGTTCAGAGACATTAAGAAACTTCTCCAGCACCACAAAGGTAGTAAGAGAGTAAGAGAGCTAGAATCCTAAATTAAATCTGCCTGGCCCCCAATTTTTTTTTAATGTTTATTTATTTTTGAGACAGAGAGACAGAGAGAAACAGAGTGCGAGCGTGGGAGGGGCAGAGAGAGAGGAAGACCGAGAATCCAAGCAAGCTCTGAGCTGTCAGCACAGAGACCGACGCGGGGCTCAAACTCATGAAAGTGTGAGATCATGACCTGAGCTGAAGTCGCACGCTTAACCAACTGAGCCACACAGGCACTCAGCCTGGCCCCCAATTTTTAAATACGAGTAATAAAATAGTATAGTTATATAATGTTAAAAAAGAAAGAAAAGAGGAAAACCTTTTCCCCCGTTAAATTCTCCATGAAACCTTCAAAAGAGAATACCACACAAGTTGTGGTTTTCCCAATCTTTGGGGCTTCTCTTAATCACTAGCCTCCCAGAAATTCATTTCTCAACCCAGCAAGTCAACAGCAAGGTGTGTGCCCTATTGTTATCATTTATATCACCATACTAGAATCAACTGTTCCTATGTCTGGATTCCAAACGAGACTCTGGGCTCTTCAAGATGAGCCTCCACACCCACAGGGTCTGGTTTATAAAGGCCCTCGATAAGGTCTATAAAATTGCCATAACTGCAGGTTCTGCCATGCTATCTGTGCTATGACATGGTTCCCAGGACTTTAAGGTTCATGGTCCACTCCCTTGCTCAACCCAGGAAAGGGTTGGGGATGAACAGGATGCCTCTGCCGACAGCAAGTTACAACCTTGATAAGGGAAGTCAGCTTTCACCTCCCGCAGCTGTGTGGAAACTTACAACAGACGACGACCATCTCGGGCATGAGGGAGGAAGGAAACCTCGAGTTCAAAGAAGGCCCAGTGACACCAACGCTTTGCCGGCCCTCCAGGTGGGACTGGGCCTCAGCCACCAGGCTTTACACAGAGAGCACTGACTCTAAGTAGAAGATGGGCCACAGGCAGAATTTCAGGGGAAAGCACTGTGATCTGTTGAGTTTGGAGCTGAAACCACGGCTTCTCCAAGCTATCCTCTGGATCTTGTTGGCCGTCGGAGTCCCTGATCTGCAGAGGAGGGGACAGTAGCTGGTGAAGAGGCAAAATATCAAGACTTGTCAGTGCATAAAACAGGGGGGGAGGGGACCATTTCAACAGGATCCACAAGGGAGTATTTCCTGAAGGAGCCAAAGCATCGGACTTTATCTGAATCTTGAAGACAAGCCTGTGAGGTTGCTCCTTCTGGCCTCCACAGCAAGCCTTCCTGTGGAACACACCCAGGGAGATCCAGCATCTTCTGGCCTCCACAGCAAGCCTTCCTGTGGAACACACCCAGGGAGATCCAGCGTCAGGAGACCAATGCGTTTTGAATCCTATACGCCTACCATTCAGAAGGGGAGTCAGGGCCCATCGTCACTACTTAGAGAATTCTGAGGCTGCTTATGAGCTCGGGGGCTGAGATGAGAATTAGCTCACAAGGTCAGAGACGTTTCTAGAGTGAAGGGTCAAAAAGAACTTTGGCATCCTAAGTGTTACTCCAGAGTCAATGTAGAGGGGGAAAACCGTAGGAATTGAAATAACTGGTGCTTTGTTCCTTCTTCAAATGGAATTGGCCTTCTTTCAAATCTCCGTGAGTTTATAAGCTGAAAGATCGAGTCCAACTCCCCATATTACAAATAAGAGAACTGATCCCCTGAGGAATCACATCACCTCTTCGCCACCCTATGGCTCAGCCCAGCTCTCCACTGAGGCTGGAACCAGGCCTATTTCCCAATTCAAAGACCCTTCTTCCACATCACAAGTCTCCTTCCAACACGAATATCAAACTCAGAAGGAGGTGGTCACAAGCTGCAACCTGCTGAGGCAGAAATTAATCAATCGTTTGGAGACAGGGGCTGTGCAGGGTCCCTAGGCAAGGCCTCGCCTCTCCACCCCAGGCTCATATGCCACTTCCTTTTGCCAGGGCAGCTCCTGGACTGCTGGGTGTCCTTCTGCTCGGGGCACTGAGCAAACTAGGTCGAGTATCCAGCAACCTTTCTTAAGCTTTGAAGGTCATCTCAATGCTCAGCATTTTCTCATCTTTTCAAGTAAGTGGTGAAAATGGAGATTTTCCAATATGGCATCCTGGGCTGATTCCCTGGGAGCCGCATCCGCACAGCCCCATGTATTGCCAGCGTATGTTTCTCCTTGTAGAGTGGATGCCAAATTAAGATTACATTTGGGAATCAATTTTCACAAAGAATTAAGGACGTCAAGCAGTAGCTTGTTAGAAAAATGTACTAGGGAGGAGTATGGGCAGAGGTCCTGCTCACAATAGCGCCACACAAACTAGAAGTTTAAGGAGCACCTGTCCTGCTAGCACAAGAGCATAGAAGTTTAAGGAGTGCAATTAAGGAGAAAGGGTCTTCAAAAACCACTAAAGGAATCCTGAAAATGTCACCAGGTGATCACTTACTGATGGATGGGAAAGTGAAATACTGCATAAATACCAAATTCATTTAACATATATTTAACATAATCCCCTTAAAAATTCTGATGCTACTCTTTGTGGGCAAATTATGTTTTTAGAGAGAGAGGGAGCGAGCAGGGGAAGGGCAGAGAGAGAAGGAGAGAGAGAAAATCCCAAACAGGCACCACACTGTCAGTGCAGAGCCTGACGTGGGGCTTGAACTCACAAACCATGCGATGGTGACCTGAGCCGAAATCAAGAGTCAAGACGATTAACCGACGGAGCCACTCAGGTGCCCCCGTGGGCAAATTTCATACCCCACGAACGTGTCTACATTTTACATCTCAGTACCTATGAATATGTTGCCTTACGTGGTAAAAGAGACTTTGCGGAGGTGACCAAGGGTGAATACCCTGCAACGGGGGGAAACCATCCTGGGTTATCCAGAGCCTGATCTAGTCACCAGGGTTGTTAAAATTGGAGAATGTTTTCTGGCTCCTCAGAGGGAAAAACATTTGTTGCCTTTGACGATGGAAGAGGGGCCCATGAGCCAAGGAATACAGGTAACCCCTAGAAGCTGGGAAGGACAAGGAAGTGAATTCTCTCCTGAGAGCCTCCACAAAGGAATCACAGCCCTCCTGCGCTCTGATTTTGGTTGGGTGAGCCCAGCATCAGACTTCTACCCTGCAGAACTATAAGGTAACTAATCTGCATGGAGGTAAGCAATGAAGTTTGGGGTGCTATTTTATAGCAGCAAAAGAAAACTGATATACTATTTTTAAATCTAACCAAATTATGAAATTGTAAAATATTATTAAATTGGCCTAAGTTGAAAAATATAGGGGCGCCTGGGTGGCTCAGTCTGTTGGGTGTCCGACTTTGGCTCAGGTCATGATCTCACAGTTCGTGAGTTCGAGCCCCACGTCAGGCCCTGTGCCGACAGCTCAGAGCCTGGGGCCTGCTTCAGATTCTGTCTCTCCCTCTCTCTCTGCCCCTCCCGTGTTCACACTGTGTCTCTCTGTCTCTTGAAAATAAATAAACATTAAAAAAAATTAGAAAAAAAAAAAGAAAAATATAGGGGCAAAAATGGGGGAGGGGATTTTAAATGTTCTCAAATTATAAAAAGTGAAAATGAGTGGAGGAGACCATCCTGTCAGGTATTGAAATACATCTGGCACCACAAAAAAAAAAAAAAAAAAAAATGTGAAAACCAAATAAATGCTCCAGATATAGACTCTATCACATTAAATATTTTTACACACTTAAAGGAAGCATTTCTATGCAATGGAGAAAGGAAAACAAATTTAAGAAATAGCTTAGAGATATCTGATCAGCAAACTTAAAAAAAATTAGTTTATATCCGCAACTTATACCATAAGTCAAAATAAATTCTGCATCACTAAAAAAGTAAATATTTTAAAATCCTATAAAATATGGCAAAAAATAAAATAAAATATAACATTTACATATATACAGGAATTAAAACTTTCTAAGCTTTCATCGATGGGAAAAATTCAGATATAATGCAATAAAAGATTATAACTTCTAAAATAGTACAATAAAACTTACGAGAAAAAGGATTAAAATGTGTTTAAAGGAAGATAAAGGGTTACTATCTATGTTATATCAGATGCACACGATCATCAAGTAAGATGCCCAATAGATGAATGAGCAAAGAATATGATCTGATCATCTATGCAGGAGGAATTGAAATTAGTAAACAAACATTTGAAAATGCTCTACCTTGCTGTGATCAGTAAACAAACATTTGAAAATGCTCTACCTTGCTGTGATCAAAGACAAACAAATTAAAATATTCATCAAGTACCATTTTATACCTATTATATTATCAAAAATAATGATAATACCCAAGGCTAAGCAGGTCCTGATGAAGTTAGTACACTTATACACTGTTGATTGCAATTTAAATAGATTCTGTCTGTAAATTTAGCTATATATATCAAAGGATAAAATACTAATTTTCTTGAATCCAGTAATTTCCATCACTAGGAATTTATGCTGAGGAAATAATCCAGAGAGGGAAATATTTGTGTAGGAAGGCATTTGTTTACTCTGGTAAAGAACAAAGGATAACTCAACTAGTTAAGAGAACTTACACTTTATGGAACATCAGACATTGGATGACAAGAAGGCTATGTAGCAATGTGGGGAAAAAAAGGCTAATGCAAAGTACTGAATCAAAGGTGAAAAAAATATTAGGTTGAATCACATCAATTACCATTTTCATTGGAAAACTGTAAAATATTGAAAACTCCACACGGTTCAACCTAATAGTTCTGTCATGGGTACAGATAGGTAAACATAGTGCTTTCTAGAGACCGGAGCTATGAGGAAACAAAAAGAAAAACAGGTGAAGCGATGGTAGTTTTCAAGGACAAACGTTTTAGCCTCTGTTGGTTTTCATGCTGTGGTAATATTATTTGAAAAATCAATTTTAATGTTAAAACATTAAAGACACAATTCCAATACAGATGGAGATATCTCCGGAAATAAGTTAAAAGACACCATTCCAGTATATCTTCCATTTCAAATTCTTTAATTTGCTGTACAAGAATCGAGGTATTAAGTGTTCAACTAAGGTAAGAATTTGTTTTGAAAAACCCTGGTCAAAAGATGTCAGCATTAGTAATAAGGCAACATAGGAGAGCACCAGGTTTTAGAGTCAAACCCCATTTATTACCCATAAGACATTGGAAAAGTTACTTTACCTCATTTAACCTCAGTTCCCTTACCTGTCAAATGGGGACAGTAATGGTATTTACGGCAAGGTTGTCATAAAGATTGCTTGAGATGATGAATATCAAATGCCTCTTTGTGTCTCTGGCAAATAGTAAGCATTCAACAAATCTGAGTGAGTACATCATTATTAATGAACCAGCATAAATCTTTAAACAACGACTAAAGTTAGACAAGAATATTCACAGGAGGGTACTTCTATATACATTAGGTTGGAAATTATTCCGACCTCATTTTTTTTCTCTTGTCTTTTCTAAACACATTCTTAATCAAAACAGACCAGCCCACACTAGGCTATATGTAGAGTTATCTCCAAAATTAAAATGTAGAATACAGATTTGGGAGTGAGCGCAAATGTAAGCTAGAAACAAGGTTTCCTTCTCTATCTTAACCTGTACAACAGGAAGACAAAGTGGTCCCGGGCCGTAAAAGTACTCGCAATCATCACCTGTGGATGTGCTTTCTCGTTCTCTGCTGCAGTAAGATCCTGAAGGCCATACGTGACACTGGTCCTTCTCTGTCTGTGCAGCATGTATTCCTTTGGGGGACTGCCCCTCCCACATATGGGGGGATCCGTCAACCACATGACATCCACCTCCTCCATCACAGGGGCAGTAGGCACCCAAGCTGAACAGCGAAATTCCCTCTTCGCAAACATCTCCTGAAAAGAAAGTCTCTCTCCTGAAATACTGAGTGAGAAGGTTCTAGGGTTCAGCCTTGAACTGGCAGGACCATGTCGGCTGACTTCAGTGGGCCTGTACTACTCTGTCCAGCTACCCCTTCCGGGGCCGACACACTCCTCTCCCCAGCTGCCAGAAGTGTTGGTGGCCGGTGACTCAGAACTGGGTCTTTCACTGGGACTTGCTTTCTGCCACAAGGAAATACATCACCAAGTTACGCTCCCTCCCAGAGAGTGACCCTAGCCACCACCATGGAGTTGGTGCTGTGACCTCTGATGGAGGAATAGAAAGCCATAGACTCTTTGCCTCCATATGGCCGCAACTCTGACGGGTTCCAGAGCTTCTTACAGAATTAGCTGTAATTAGCTAATTACAGAATTAGCTCAGGTTTAGCTGAGGCTTCGGTTGCAACCACTTCAGGATTCATGCCCAATCACATCCTTCTCACTTCCCCACAGGTGTAATACCCAAGGGCTCTCCCCAGTAAACTCCCCATTCAAGAGTGTGTTTCCCGGGAACCCAACCTATGGCATTTGGCACCTGAACAGAGCCTGTCCCATAATGGTGCCAAGAAGAGACAAGAAATAGAGAAATTCGCCAACGTCACTCAACCTTGTTGAATGTGCATTCAGCAATGAACACCTCGATAGTGCTACACCTAAAGCTAGCCTGCTTCTTGGTCTTCCAAGATACGTGAGTCAATATACTCCACGTTTCAGTTTAACTGGCTAAAACTGGGTGTTAATCTCATATGACTGAAGGACTCCTGACTAGTCTCATTACCTGCAATAGTTAACACAGTCCTACGTACATGCACAGCGAGGAACAGTGTTTGTTGAATTTAACTTCTGCACGGCTTTACAGGGTTTCGTATAATGATGGCCTCATACGGTGTTCTACCGAAAAGAAAAGTGGGAAAAGGGATTGTATCATAAAACAAGCTTGGTAAGGGGAGCCTGGGTGGCTCAGTGGGTGAAGTGTCCGACTTCAGCTCAGGTCATGATCTCAGGGTTGGTGAGTTCGAGCCCCGCGTCGGGCTCTGTGCTGATGGCTCATAACCTGGAGCCTACCTTGGATTCTGTGGCCTCCTTCTCTCTGTGCCCCTCCCCCACTCGTGCTCTGTCTCACTCTGCTTCTCAAAAGTAAATAAATGTTTAAAAGAATTTAAAACAAGCTTGGTGCTACATACCATATGTACCCCCAGATTTTATATATATATATATATATATATATATATATATATATGTGTGTGTGTGTGTGTGTGCATATTAAACATTCTGACCAATGTTGCAATAAGTTCTTTAAATTATAAATAAAACCTTTTAAACTTCCTTTTAGGCAGAGTTTACTTAGCCACAGAACATCGTGAGCACAGGTAGAGCACCCAAATAGGCTTAGTTTGGCTTACAGTTTGGAGACCACCAAATTTCAAACTTCCTCAGTTTGTTCACCGGCCCTCTTGTGTCCTGGGAAGTAGCACAACTTGCACAATATTTATTACCAGTGACAGAGGAAGAGAGCAGCCTTGACCTTCTTCAACTGATTGTTTATTCCAGCGACCGTATCCAAGACTCTGACAAGCCTTACTCCTCCTACAGTACATTCCTTACAGTCTATAATTCATACAAAAGGAGACTGAGCCTGGAGGTTTGATCATTTTCCCCCAAAAAACTTCTTTTAAGCCTGGTTCTCCTGCCTCCCGATGCCCAAATAATGTCAAACATGCCATTCCTTGACAATTCCTTAAAGCCCTACACCCAGATGTCCAAATAGAAATGTCAGTCTTGACGACATTGCTCTCATCACCTCTGAACCTCAAACACAAATCATTTCTTTTATCGGATGGCCCAGAGACTCAGGGTGCCCTGAGTTGGAAGATATACTAGTTCGCTGGTGGGAAGCAATAAACAAGGTATCCCTGGGCTCGTTTGCATCATAAGCCCAAAACGAGCCTAGGACACTCAACTCTGTACATGTGCCCCCTGGGAAATTACTCTGGGTTATTGGAGAAGGAAAGACAGAAGCATGCAAAGATTAAAGGTGAAAATGAAACACAAGCCTGTCTGACTTCACAATTGTGGTCTTTCTACTTCACGCTACTTCTTGGATACTTGCAAATCCACGAAAGCAACGCCCTGGGGAAGAACTGGAGAACGGAAGACCCAGCCAGGGTCTGAAGCCCAATCTCTAATGCGTGGGGCTAGAGCTACTCCCTCCAGAAATGCCAGTTCAGGACAAAGCACTTTATTGGCCCAGAATTGCTGCCATAAAAGTCAGCCTGTGTTAAACACCCGAAGGCTGAGCCATACCCTCGCTGAGTGAGGCTTCCGTTTGATATCCTAGGTGTGAGGCTGATTTGCTGGACTGAAAGACACCAAGGCTGGAGACGGGATGAAGAATCTGGAGTTGATACAGGGCCGAGGTGGACAGAAGGCTCTCTGGGGCACTGAAAGCTTGGAGAAATGACTGTCCATGGCTTCAGCTATTCACATGACTCCCAGCTGCAGTGGTTCTGATAAGCAAATTTACAAAACTGTGATTCTGTCCCTTCTTTGGTAATCTATCAATTTACCTGCCCTTTCAACATCCCATGTCAGATACTCCTTTCTAACCAACAGCTTCAGGCCAAGTCACTTTTCCCCCTTAGCGACAGTGAATGGAATCAATTCAAAGGTAGCCATCCCATTGGCTGGCCACGAACCGATAAATTTCCTAGATAATGTGAACTGAGACACAGGGACTGTTGCAAGTCAGGTGTTGGCACTGCAGCATGTGCTGAGGGCAGACGCGTGACGCAAAGCTGGATGCCAGCCAAAGCTATGGCGCTTCAGAGAGTGAGGGCCTCGCAGAGAAAGCGGGTATAGAAGAGGAGGACGGAGAAGATGTGCAGATAGGAGCAGACAAGAAAGAATGAAGCCCCAGAGAAAGACAAAGAGAACGACTGCCTGACAGCTCTCTGATATTCTGCAGAGCCTGCCTGTACTGCATACGGTTTGGGTATCATTTCCAGAAGCCTCAACATAAATCCTGCACAAATTAGCCCAAGTGGGGGGGGTTCCTGTGGCTGACAAACGATTACCTCACTCAATGTAAACATATCTATGTGTTCAAAAACCATTGGTTGAGTGCCAGCCAGGCATGATCGTGCTAAGCGTTGTAGCTCCCCAGGTGAGGCAGTGGGCCCCCTCTCCTGGGAATCCAAGCTCAAAAAGAGGTCCTCACTTTAGAACAAGTGTATACCATGTGTGCTGGGGACCTAAGAGAAGCGGTGTGCAATCTGCCTTAAGGGAGGGGAGCAAGAAAGGCTTCCCAGAAGAAGGACATGATGTCAGGCTGCTGAACCAGAAGGACAGGAAAATATTTGCTAGGTGGGCAAGGAGAGTATCCCAGGAAGAATGAAGAACATCAACAAAAACAAGGGCACAAGCAAGTCCGGCCACACATGAGCACTATGGGAAGGGCCTTTGTTGTGTCGGGAACAAAGAGAGGAAGGAGCCGGGACAAACAGGAAGAGAGGACTCTGAACCTATTAGCAACAATCAGCAAGAAAAGAATGCAAAGGAGTTTACGTTTTTATCTTTCACCCAAACAGGAGACTGTTGAAACTCTGAGAAGGAAACGATATGCGTACAAGTATTTTAGAGCAACGACTCCAATAGTGAAAGGGAATTAGGAGGCAGTGTTGGTGGTGTCAGAAGCACAAATTCGAAGCTGTTACAGTATTTTGAGCAAAAGAATTCCTTTACTAAGATGGGGAAGGTGGGGTTCAAGAGAAGGGTGCACATACGTGCAATATTGAGATAGAAGCTGTAGGACTTTAGTGCCTAAGTGTGGTGGGAAATGAAACAACCAAGGATGATTCTCAGATTTCTAGTGGAGTGACTGGGTGGACACAGAAAGCGTCACTAGATTTAGTGAGATGGAGGTCCCTGGGGATCCCAGCCAGACCTATTATGGTGGGGACCAGATTAGTCGGCTGAGAAGTGTGGGTGGGAGGTGGAAAATGGAGACAGCAAGCACCCAAAATGCCCCAGAGAAGTTCGTACACGAAGGAGAGAGGAGAAATGGGTCTGTGGTTGCAGACAGAAGTGGGTTCGAAGATCATTTGAGGAAGCTTGTTTCTTGTTTTCATTTTTTAGTGGGAGACATTTGAGCATTTTCAATGTTACTAAGAAGGATTCACAGGAGAGGGAGAATTTAGGGTTCAGGAGCAGGAAGGGACAAAGGCCAGTGTGTGACTCCAGAGACAAAGAAAAAAGGGTGAGATTTGTGAGTCAAGATACTGTCCTTAAATGGATCTGGATCTGGGAGTGAGTGTGGCTACAGATGCGAATTTAGAAATGACGGCAAAAGCACGGTGGAGAGAGGCAGGTGTCACCCATGGGAGCACAAAGAACAAGAAGAGAATAGAGACCATGGCCAAACACGGAGAGATGTCCATGTCTAAGGAGTGGACAAAAGAAAGGAGGCCCCTTGGGAGACAGTGCCCAGAGGGGTCCTGGAAAAGAGGGAGGATCTGTAGTCATGAACCCTCCCCCCCTTGTGTCTGGGTCACCAAAATAGCCTTCCGACTGATTTCCCAACTACTTAATCCCTGACCCAGTGTCCCTGCCAGGACCACGGCAGGGGTGATCAGAGCAAACGTCAGGAGCAGTAGACATGGAACGTATCTTTGATGGGTAAAAACATAACAAGCCGCCTGAGCCTCCATTTACCCCACCAGCTGCCTGCTGTGTGACTTTGGGCAAGCCTTCTTTTTCTTTCCATTTCACCTCTCCCATGTGTAAAATAAGGACAACAACATTTTCTTTAACAACCTCATGGGTTGTCCTAAAAATTACATGAGTTACTGGCTGTGAGAATGTTCTAAACTCTGCAAAATCACAACACAGGCACGAAGAGTTATTATTAATCTTGCTTCACGGCTCATCTTTTCTCAAATAGTTCTACTGGCTCCCTGTCTTGGCTTCCAGCAGTGTAATGGATGGTTCTGTCACCACCCAAACACTATTGCCCTTTCCTTTTTGGGTCGTTCCAAATCTGAGTCACAGTTAAGCAAATGCAATGCGTTTTGCAGGTAGAGTTGGCAAGATGTGCTCCATTTGCTTTTGGCCCAGTCCTTTAATTGCGCTTGGAAGTAAACAGCAGATTACAGAAGGAAGAGGACAGTGTGATTTGGAAAAAGAGAGAAAAACGGAAACTGAAGTGGGTTTGGCTGGGAAGTAGGGAGTACGTCACACAAACTTAAAATAATTGGGAATATGTGCAGTTGCCTAAAGGCATTCAGAGCTTAAGCCTCCTTGCTAAGGACACTCCTATGCCTAGGTTTCACTGCCTTCCATGATGTGACCCCATCATGGGTCACCGTTGCTTTCCTGCACATCATTGTAAGTCTCCCCACTGTCCACCAACATGCCTATTTCTGCCTCCACACCTTCCCCCATTAGATGCCTCCCAAGAACAGCCTCTTAGCCTGCCCCAACTATGCCAGCCCAAGCCTCTCCTTACTCAGGAAACCTGACCTCCTTTTCCGAATTTTTCCAGAACCTAGAATCCAAACCACATTTTAGTGCATCGCTGGAGCCTCCCTGACGGCCATTATCTCATGTGCACTGGTCTTTTCTAACATGGACATTAAACAACCATTATGTTCGGGCTGCTTTTATTCAAGATGCATACATTTCCCAGTTTATACGTAAGGAAATGAAGTCTCATGGAGCTAAACTGCCCAAAGTTGGCAGGTGTTGAGGCCTCCTGGGTATGACAGTAAAGTTCAGCCTCGTATTTCTCCTGACTTTGTCTTTCCCGTGGTGCCTCCCACAGCACCGGTTCCTGAGGAGCTCTGGGCATCTGGGAAAGAAGATGCCAATGTATAAAAAGCTGCTGAGAGGGAGATAAGAGGACCCTAAAAATCGATACCCTGTTTCCCCAACATTTCTTGATTACAGAGGATACCAACCACATTGCAGTTCCTCACGCCACAATACTAAACCAGAGTCCCAAATAGCTTTGGGGGAAATGAGGATGTCCTTTTCCCATTCACCATTAAGTAATGTTTGATTTTCTATATTTCTCATGTGACTTTAATCAGAGCGTGCAAATGTATGCAGACTGTGATTTTCACAACCTTTTAAACAGAATAATACTTTCTGTATCCCAGCACCTTAGCCCACCGGAGTGTTATTTGTGTTACTGTGAACTAAGATGCGGATTCGCCACAATTAGCCATCACCATGGTAATCTTATGCCTTTTGTGTTCAGTTTCTGTTGCATATGCTCATCAAGGAGATTGAAGCTTTGCTGATGAAGCAAAATTCACGACCTGCCTTTGGATGTAAGTGCATCGCATTTAAAGAAATGTTTTCAAATCCTGATGGCATCCCGTGTCTGGCTTACTTTTGAGAGAGAATTAAAATGTGCTTTTACTCCTTCGTCTTTGAGCTGGGACTGGCAGATTCTCTGGCAAAAACATCATGGTTTTAGGGGGAACATAAGCCCCTAAGAGCTTTCAAACCCTCCAGGGGATCCCTTCCATTTCCTTGAATGATCGCAATTACCGCAAGGTTCAACTGAACCTCGTTTCTTACATCAAGTATGAGGACAAGGGTGCAGCTGTTGTAGACCATCTGCAGTGATGACCCCCCAGTATACATGTGCCACTCCTCCCGGCAAGGAATCCATTTCCCTTACCCTTACATCTGGCTCCGAAACTTGTCTCGACTAATAGAATACGGCAAACACGATGTTGTACAAATTCGAATGTCAAGGCCCTAGGAGACCTGACAGTTCCCACTTTTATTCTTGTAGAACCCAGCAGCCATGAAGAAATATGATGAGGGCCCATCTGGAGATGGAGTCCCAGCCAGTCATTCTAGACACCTGAACCGAGGCAAGAAACATGTCAGGGAAGCTATTTTGGACATCGTAGCCCCAGCCAAA
This sequence comes from Lynx rufus, assembly GCF_022079265.1. Classification (NCBI taxonomy): domain Eukaryota; kingdom Metazoa; phylum Chordata; class Mammalia; order Carnivora; family Felidae; genus Lynx; species Lynx rufus. The sequence continues at coordinate 2,822,624 of NW_025814867.1, read as the reverse complement.
CTCCCAGCTGAATGCAGACATAGGAGTGACCCCCGCCAACATCATGTAGAGCAGGAAAACCTCCCAGCTGAGCTCAGCCAGGCCACAAAATCATAAGAATTGTTAAATAGAATGGTGGTTGCCAGAGGATGGGGGAAGGGGGATATGGGGACTTGTTCAATGGGTATAAAGTTACAGTTGGGCAAGATAAATGAATTAGAGACTTGCCATACAACAAAGGGCCTATGATTAACAATACGGTGTTGTGCACTTAAAAAATCGTTAGCATGGTAGACCCATGTTAAGTGTTTCCACAACAACAACAAAAAGCAAAGAGATACAAGGAAACTAAACTTTTGGATATATTTATCACCTTGATTGTGGTAGTGATGGTATCTCGGGTGTATTTATGCTGGAACTCATCGAATCATATCATTCAATATGTGTAGTTCTTTGATGTATCAAGTATACCTCAATAAAGCTGAGAAAGAAAGAAAGAAAGAAAGAAAGAAAGAAAGAAAGAAAGAAAGAAAGAAAGAGGAAGGGGAAGGGGAGGGGAAGGGGAGGGGAAGGGAAGGGAAGGGAAGGGAAGGGAAGGGAAGGGAAGGGAAGGGAAGGGAAGGGAAGGGAAGGGAAGGGAAGGGAAGGGAAGGAAGGAAAGGTGGTGTTTTAAGCCACTTCATTTGGGGGTGGTTTGTTACACAGCAACAGCTAACTGATACAGCAGCTAAGGGAAGGAAGATGCAACAAGATCCCTGATCATCACTGTTTCCCCTCCAACCAGACTCACCCACTGCCTCCATAATCTGCTTTGTTCAGCCTGCAAGATACATCTTGGATCTCACTCGTGTGGTTTTCTCTGTGTTGTTGTTGTTTACCCCTTTGCTCCCTCTCTCCTCTGTCCAGTGGGATTAACCCCTCTCCTCCTTTAAGCTCCTTTTAAGCTCTGTAGCTATCTTAATTATTTCTTGGGTCAGTATATGGTCAAGCTCTGTGTGCACCCATCTGCCTCTTCCATTTGTCCACACTGTTACTTTTAGTTCCACATTTTCAATTTAAGAGCTGGTGTAGAGTCAGTTCTCAATCATGATTGCTGAATGAACAAATCAGGGCTTCCCACCTCTGTACCGTTGCCCTCACCTGGCCTCCCTTTGCTTATCAGCATCTTACATTTAATTTCCTCCACGAGATCTTTCCTGGACCCTCTTACCACAGTGACCTCTTATCCTGGAGCTTATTTTATACGTGTGTAAGACTCATTTATTTCAGGTCGTCACGGCGGGAGTATTGGGAAAAGGGTTCAATTAGCAACAATTGCGCCTCGGATAAACCTCGTTGGCTACGATACTGTCACTGCGCAAAGCTACGTAAGACTTCTTTAAAAATTGAAGTTAAAATGCTGTTTAACACACCTGGTCCAGTCGCATAACGCTGCCACTTAGCCTTCACAGCCACCGGGCCACAGGGCTCAGCCCTTCTTCCTACAAGGCCGCCTCTGCTCTTCCCACTGCAGGGAACCCTGCCGTGTAAGGGAGTTGCTGACCTAACCGATCAGAGACCACATCGTTCATTCAGCGTGTCGCCATGTTGCCAGTGTGGGATCCCAGGCTCAATCCTTTCCTCCTGCCTTAGGCCTGGCCCCTGGAGTAAGTCTGCCCCATCCACCTTTTCCTTCCACCAAATAAGCCAGCGATGGATAAGCAGACCACTTGAAGGCTCACACCCCCCTCTCCAGGTACACCTCGGAGAATGGATCCCAAGATTTAGATTTTATAGAGTGGGTAAGGGGGAGAGATGTGGGAGTCCCCACTGGAGACCCAAGTCCCAGTCATATTCTTTATCCAGCTTGCATCCAAGAGCCCTATTGCGGTAAGCAGCTTCTGAGAGGCCCCCGGTGATCTCCACCACTTGGCGTTTGCACTCCGATGTGATCCCCTCCCAGTGAGGACGGTTGCCCCAATGGTGACTTGGTTCCAGCCAGCAGCACATGGCAGAGGTGAGAAGATGCCCCTGATGAGGCTGCGTAAAAGTGTCACATCATCTTGCTAACGGACTCTGCCCTTTGCTGGCTTTGATGACGTAAGCTGCCCTATTGCAGGGGTCCCCGTGACGAGGAACTGAGGGTGACCTTGGGCCAACAGCCGGCAAGGAGCTGAGGCTCTCAGTGTAACCTCATGTGAGTAGCTGAATTCTGCCATCGGCCACGTGAATGAGCCACGCAGACCCTTGCCAGCCAAACCTTCAGATGGGAATTGCAGCCCTTTGATCGCAGCCTCACGAAAGACCGTGAAACAGGGGACCCAGGTAAACCATGCCCCAAATCCTGACCCATAGACACCGTGAGATAATAAACGGGTGCTGTATTAGGCCACGAAGCAATATAAAATCAATACAACCACACTGAGGGTTTGAGGTACCTGCTGAGAAATCAATAAAGCTCTACTTTGATTCCCATTGCATTATTTTGGGGACACTTTCCCTAAGATGGTATGAGGGATACCCTGATGGATATGAGGGATGATAGGGAAGGGAGAATTTGGCCACGCATGGATCCTAATATTTTCAAAATCACTCCCCAGTCTAGGACAGTATTATTAGTATCCCCATTTTAAATTTTTTTTTTCAACGTTTATTTATTTTTGGGACAGAGAGAGACAGAGCATGAACGGGGGAGGGGCAGAGAGAGAGGGAGACACAGAATCGGAAACAGGCTCCAGGCTCCGAGCCATCAGCCCAGAGCCCGACGCGGGGCTCGAACTCACGGACCGCGAGATCGTGACCTGGCTGAAGTCGGACGCTCAACCAACTGCGCCACCCAGGCGCCCCAGTATCCCCATTTTAAAGTTAAGCAAACTCAGGATCACACAGGTTGGTATTTGCTCAAGTTTCTCACTCCTACCAGTCCCCTAACTCCGGATACAGTGCTCCTTCCCCTCCGACATAGCTGCAGCCTGGTACTTACTGTTGCTGCAGGATCTTTAAGCAAAGCTCTGCTTTCATTAATTACGCTGGAAGCAGTCCGAGAGCGGGCGCTCCCTCGGGCATGTTTCTGTTCTCGGTGGCAGCACACAGGTGGCGTGGGGGGTGACACTAAGGCAGAAAGATGCCTGGAGCTGCCCCGGAAGTACCCAACCCGGGCAAGCCTCTCCCGTGCCACCCAGCAGCATCTTTTCTGGGAATATGCTTCAGTAGCCATCCAAATAAAGCAGTTCAGAGCTGAGATGTCTGCGAATATGCAGTGACCCAGCTATTTAACACGGACTGTTTTATGGTATGAATAAAATTGAGTGTTCTGGGAAGTGCCTTTTAAGTGCACGAGGTCTAAGTCCAAGGTTCTAGAAAGCTTTTAGTTTCAATGCAAACTCACGGGAAGGGGGAGGGACACCAGCGTTAAGGAGATGCCCCGCAGAAGGTGAAGAATCCAGACAGCCACGGACAAAGTTCAAAGCCCAAGGGCCAAGGGCAGGGCAGGCATGGTGGCAAGCCAGCAGGAAAACGGTAGGTAACTACAGCTGGCCGGCAGGTGCATTCAACTCGAGACAGGCCGCAGGGGAAAGAGGAAGAACCGGGGCGACAAATGTGAACCTGAAACCAGCCGTGTGCGACTCACTAGGACCGCGGGCAAGTCCCTCTGCCTCTCCGGATGCCGAGGCGCGGCTAGTACAGGCCGCACAGAGCCGCCGTGGGGACGGGCGAGAAGGGGTGGCCTGCGTGTTTCGGGAACCGAAAGGGCTGTTACCTTCCTAGAATACTGGTAATGAGATAACCGAGGTCAGGGAGGGAGGGCAGGGAACACGTGACGCACCTGCCCGATCGGCCCGGGGCTGCGCAGGGAGCCGGGCAGTCGCGTTTTGGGTACTCCAGAACCCCGAACACCACCAGGGCGAGGTGAAACCCCCGGGGTTGGGGCAACGCTGGAGGGATGCTGGGACCGTTAGGATGCCGAAGTTGGGGGGAGGGCCCCCGCAGAGACGGGGCCCAGGCTTCCGGGGGAGGGGACGTCCCCTGGCCGGCGCTGGTGTCTCCGAGGGGAGCAGCGAGGCTGGCCCTGAGCACTGACACAGCCACGCTGGGCATTCGGCTGCTGCCGCGGCCGGAGAGGGCGCTGCCGGTGGGGGGGAGGCATTGCTGGGTGCTGCCCCCCGCCCATCGGCAGGGAAACGGCAGCGAGCAGACCCTTCCTCCCTCTTGCGCCCCTGCTGGCAAATCCTGGCAGGGAGCCAGCGGGCAAGGCAGATCCGGGGTTCCAACGCCCAGCATCGCCCCGCCGAGCGCGGCATACCGGGTTCAGAGCTGGGAGTTGATGGCTTAGTACCTGGCACAGCGGCTGGCGAGCAAAGGTGGGGAAGAGAATGTCTGTGGTAACAGATTTCGTCGAAGGACTTGCCTCTAAGACCAGAATTCTTCCCAAGCTCCAAAGTCCACCTGCGCGCGCGGGAGGAAGAGAATTCCTGCAGGGCCCTGTTCTCTTGGCTCCTGCCCTGTGACGCAAGAGGCGGGCAGAGCCATTTCTGTCCCCTCCCCGGCACGGTGACGGCACCCAGGAGCCAGCCGGGGTGCCGGCAGCCACGGCAGCCAAGGCGACCCTGGGGCGAGTCTCGGGGCCTCCTCCCGGGGCCACGTTGCCAGCTTTGCAAACGTTTAGACAGCTGGGCTGTGAGGAGCACTGGGCAGCTTTAAAAATGGATGTGGGTCATTATTCCTTCATGAGCCACCACAGCCCAACAGCACAAGGCCAAAGGCATGCACGTGGCAGCCGCTGCATGGGTGGGTCTGCTCTGCTGCAGTGCATTTGCGTCTCTGAAAGAAGGTTTAGAGATGGTCCCCCAAACGCTACACACGGCCGGCCACCAGAGCAGGTGCCACGGTGCAACAACGACCGCGGAGGAGGTCAGAGAGAGAGGGAGCCAGAGATCCAAAGCGGGCTCTGCCCTGCTGATGTGGGGCTCGAACTCACCGGCCGGGAGATCGTGTCCTGAGTCCCCGCCACGCTCAGCCGCTCAACAACCGAACTCCACTTTACGCTTTCCCGTCTCCCAACTTCCATTCTTTTCTCTCTCTCTTCTTTTTCCTTGTCGTGCATTCCTGCTTCCCTCAATCCCCTTTTCCCTTTCTTGTGGGTCCAGTCCCTCTCAGTCTGTCTGTTATTCTTCCTCTATCTTTTCTCTATCTGCATGTGGACCTGTCTGTCCACATTTCTCTGCACGTGCATGCACGAGTGCGTGTGTGTCTGTGCGTGCGTGCACGCACGTGTGCGTTTCCCTAGTGCTTTCTACCCCCTCCGGCTTCTCCGCCTCCCTGTGGTCACCACTTTCAGCTCCAGTCTCTCCGGATGGAAGAACGAAGTGCCTTTTCCCCCTGGTAGAGGGGCAGGGGGTAGGGGGGGTAGGGGGTCTCAGTTTTATTTCCTTGCTCCCTCTGCCAATGAGAAGAGAGTGGGGCAAAGACGAGTTCAAGTCAGGACCCGAGTATAGAGTCCCAAGCATGTGCTTCACAATGAAACACAGATGCATAATTCAGTCCAACACATATTTGCCACGTGCCAGGCCACACGCTCACTCATTACTAGGGACTTGAAGACGAATCACATGGGGAGTATGTGCCACGGATCCCACGGTCTGGGGAGGGAAACAGCTCGGCGAAAGATGTTGCAAAGGGGCATCTGAGTCGGGCTGGGGAAGGGGTTAGTCAAGAAAGGCTTCCTGGAGGAGGTCAGGCTGAAGTTTGAAAGACGTGTAGGCGTTAACCAGAGGGAGAAATGAGAAAAGGGCATCCAAGACAGACGGCACAGCGCAAGCAAGAGCATGGGGGCGACCAACCAACACACAAGCAAACAACCCGGCCAGGGTGTGCAGGGCCCCGCACGCAGCACGGGGGCTACTGGACCCAAGAACTGGTGCAGGCGGAAGAGGTGGGAGGCGGCTGCCTGGCGCGAGGCCTCACGAGCCAGGCTGTGGGGATCCCGCCAGCGCCCCTCCCGCTGCCCTCGGCGCTCGGCGCCCCACCGACAGCTGCTTCTTGCGGGCGCCTGCCCTCTGCCTGGGGGCAGCCTCTGGCCGCTGGAGCCCGCTGGCCCCTAGGCAGGGCAGACCACGGTGTCAGATAATTAACACTCCTGGGAGCAAACTCAGCCAAGGACCAGTGGGAGCCTTGGAGAAGAGCTGGCTTCGTCACCCCGTTCGTGGCAATTCGGAGGCCCGTTCTCGGCGTCTCGGGGCCCCTGCGGGATCGGGCTCCCATCCTCCCCGGTGGTCGTCTGCTCACTGGCACACCCCGCATCAGCTAGCTGCCTGCCCTTTCCCATGTCGCATCCACAGCCCCTCCATCTCTCCAGCAAACCCCTGACTCAGACTGTGCAGTCCCCGTGGGCACGAGGGAACCCACTAAGGCCTCTGGGAGGAACGGCAGTCCCACGTGCATTCTCGGAGGACACCCTGGTGACCGGTTTGGAGGGTAGGTAACAGGCCGCTGCAATAACCCGTCCTAGGGATGAGGAGGACCGCCCGGGGGCACCCAGGGCAGGGAGGAGAGTAAGGAAGGGTCAGGTGCAGAACACAGAGAAGAGCTAGGGTTGACGTGCCACAGCCCCTCCTTCGAAGAAGTCAACACGCTTTCATAATGCAGGGTGACGGAAACCGAGAAGGCAAGGTCTGCACCGAGGAGCCCCAGAGCGAGCTGCCTTGCAGAGAGGGGGCCGGGAAGGAGGAAGCACAACCATCCTAGGGGCGGTAATTCCCAGAAGAGCTGCGAAGAGTGAGCTAGATCCCTGCAGGAGGCAGGGGTCGGAGGAATGTGGGGCCAGGCGGGCGTGACCGCTGAGCATCCACGAGCGGCCAGGATGGTTGGGGCATAGAGCAAAGAGTGGGGCGCCCCCGGCGAGGGCAGGAGGCACGTGCCACAGAACCCACTCCCCGGCTGTTCTTGTTCTTCTGAGTCCAAACCCGCCCTGGGCCCTACCTGGGCACAAGCAGGGCTGAGTGAGGGGTGACAGGCAGGGGGTGACAGGCAGGAAGCCACAGGCCCGGCCCCCAGAGAGGCCTAGGAGACGCCACCGGCTGTGCGTGGGAAGGTGTGTAGGTGGCTGCGATGCCAAACCCTCCCCACATCAGACCTCCCACCTCGCCGGTGGAGCCAACTCCGTCCCCCGGTTTGTGGGGATACGGCTGTCAACGGACGTCAGGGAAGTTCCCAGAGCTCTCGATGGAGGTGAGGGCAGCATTCCCAGGAGGAAACCCACAGAGTTTAAAATGTTCAAGCAAACGTACACAACTCCTATCCGCCAAACCCTCCCGCAGGGTGGCTAAAATAGAGCAACACTGATTTATCGATTGGTCTCCCATCATTCCTCCACTCACCCTCTACGGAGGTGACCTAACGGACCGAGATGGCCAGGAAAGGGAAAAGCAAAGAGAAAGCTAGGTGTCAGGTGGATCGGCGTACAGAAAGCATCCCCTGAAAGAAACTCCGTGGGTTCATGGTCTGTCCTCCATTGGTGTTCTGGCAAACGGCTCCTCATGTTTTCACCCGACTTGGAAGGTTTGCTTCTGAGAAGCAAGGAATTCTGAGGAAGGAGGGAACTAGCATCTGTCGACACCTCACTGCCCCACACGGTTGCCAGCTCTACAAAACGGGGCTCATTCCTTTGGTCTCGTAGATAAAGAAACCGTCCCAGAGATTTCAAGAACTTGCTTTCGACCAGTGGCGGCCAGAATTCACACTCACGCCTGGCTGATTCAAGTATTCAATATTGTTGTTTACCTAGAAGGCCATATTTGACTTACTCTGGGGTTAGAACACTCTTGACGGTCTTTCCCACCCTGTTCAAAATGGCCGGTGTAAGGGGGAGCCAAGATGGCAGAAGAGCAGGAAGATTGTTTTGTTTTTTTTTTTTTTTTAACCTCTCACGTCCATGAAATCCAGCCCGACCAACACTAAACCATCCTGCACGCCCAGAAAACTGACCTGAGGATTAACACAACAATCTGCACAACCTGAACCACAGAACTCAGCAGATACGCGGCACGGAGAGGTGAACTGGGGGAGAGAGAAGCCCCGGAGGGCAGGGAGCTGTTTGGGGGGAGGGGGGGAGGGTGGAGATGGGGGCCGGGGGGGGGGGGCGGTGGAGAGTCCGGGGAAAGCACCCCTCCCCAAAAGCAGCTGGAGAGAAGGTGGAAAAGTGGAAACAGCTGCAGGGACTGAACTTAAAAGGGAGAAAGGAGACAGGAGAGGGTTTAAGTTCCATTCAGACTCTAAAAACGGGATCGCAGAGTCTGAAACTCCGCGGCTCGATACCTGGCGGTGCTCTGGTGGGAAGGGCGAGTCCCCAGGAGCAGAGTCGAGTCCGGGGGTCTTCGGGCCACGCGGGAGAGGCGGTTCCCCTGGGAGAGGCGGTTCCCCTGCGAGAGGCGGTTCCCCTGCCGGGAGGACACTGGTAGAGGCTGTGTGCCCTCCCCGCCACAGGCAAAGGTGTCAGCGGACCCCGGAGAACAACCACACCCGCTGGTGCTGGAACAAGGCCGCTGGGGGTGAAGCCTGGCGCCAGATGTGTGTTGTGATTTTCCGGAATCCCTGAGGCGCTGCTGCTACACGATCGCGTCGACTTTTTCTGGGGCGGCTGCAGTTTCTGAGCGGCGGCGGCAGCCCGGTCCCGCGAGGATTCCTGGGTGCGGCCGGCACCGGCCATTGCTCGGGGAGACCCTCTGGCAGAGGCTCTGGGAGGGACAAAGCCGCAATCCCTCAGAAGTGAGGGGTCGGGAGACACAGCCGCGTCTGAGATCAAACTCAGCAGGGAGGTGCCGCCTGGCAACCTGACGGCTTGGTCATGGACAGTATAAAAGTGGGGAGTGGACGGAAGCCGGAGACAAATGACACGTGCGCGATTGCAGGTCGCAGAGAGCAGAGTTCCGCTACTAGAGTCTTGAGTAGCTGGGCGACACCATTTTCACCGCTCCGCGCATGCGCGTACACACCTACAAGCGCCACAACAACCCACCGGAGTAAATGAGGCAGCGCCATCTAGTGGAGAACGGAGCTGTTACACTAAGCCCCGCCCAACAGGGCCAACTTCGCGCTTCAAGGAACACAAGTCTCTCCACCTGCTTGGTGCGCGGACTATAAAGCGCTTCGTAGTTTGACTTCTAGAGGAAAACAATGTAATCTCAATCGTACTTCAGTCTATTCACTGATCCATCTATTCAATTTTTTTTCTTTTTCCTTTCTTTTCTTTTTCTTGAATACAGAAAGAGAAAAATTTTATTTTTATTTTCCATTTTTATTAAAAATATTTATCTTTTTTTCTACTATATTTTTTACTTTTTGGTAACTTTTTCAAGTTCCATTTTACCCCCATCATGTGGTTTTATTCTATTTCATTGTATTCATTTTCTCAAATTTTCAAATGTTATCTGTTTTCCCCCTTTTTTCTCTAATCTATCAAGCTCCTTTCAATAACCAGACCAAAACACACCTAGAATCTAGCATCATTTATTTCATTTTTGTGTGTGTGTGTTGGTTTTAATTTTTTAATTTTAATTTTTTTACCTTATCAATTCCTTTTCTCCCTTCAAAATGATGAAATGGAGGAATTCGCCCCAAAAGAAAGAGCAGGAAGAAACAACAGCCAGGGACTTAACCAACACAGATACAAGCAAGATGTCTGAACCACAATTTAGAATCACAATAATAAGAATACTAGCTGTGGTTGAAAATAGATTAGAATCCCTCTCTGCAGAGATAAAAGAAGTTAAAAACTAGTCAGGATGAAATAAAAAATGCTATAACTGAGACGCAATCTCGAATGGATGCCAGAGTGGCAAGGATTGATGAGGCAGAACAGTGAATCAGCAATATAGGGGACAAACTTATGGAGAATAATGAAGCAGAAAAAAAGAGGCAGACTAAGGCAAACGAGCACAATTTAACAATTAGAGAAATCAGTGACTTGTTAAAAAGGAACAACATTAGAATCATAGAGGTCCCAGAAGATGAAGAGAGAGAAAAAGCAGTAGAAGGGTTATGTGAGCAAATTATAGCAGAAAACGTTCCTAACCTGGGGAAAGACACAGACATCAGAATCCAGGAAGCACAGAGGACTCCCACAAGATTCAACAAGAACAGACAATCAGCAAGGCATATCGTAGTCATATTCACAAAATACTCAGGCAAGGAAAGAATCCTGAAAGCAGCAAGGGAAAAAAAGTCATTAACCTACAAGGGAAGACAGATCATGTTTGCAACAGACGTATCCACAGAAACTTGGCAGGCCAGAAAGGAATGGCAGGATATAGTCAATGTGCTGAATTGGAAAAATATGCAGCCAGGCTCTCATTCAAAATGGAAGGAGATACTAAAAGTTTCCCAGACAAACAAAAATTAAAGGAGTTTGTGACCACTAAACCAGCCCTGCAAGAAATTTTAAGGGGGACTCTCTGAGGGGAGAAAAGATGAAAAACAACAACAACAAAAAGTCCAAAGGCAGCAAAGACTAGAAAGGACTAGAGAACACCACCAGAAACTCCAACTCTACAAGAAACGTAATGACAATAAACTCATATCTTTCAGTACTCACTCTAAACGTCAATGGACTAAATGTTCCAATCAAAAGACATAGGGTAACAGAATGGATTAGAAAACAAGATCCATCTATATGCTGTTTACAAGAGACCCACCTTAGACCTAAAGACACCTTCAGATTGAAAGTAAGGGGATGAAGAACCATCTATCATGCTAATGGTTGACATAAGAAAGCCGGAGTAGCCATACTTATATCAGACAATCTAGACTTTAAAATAAAGACTGTAACAAGAGATGAAGAAGGGCACTATATCACAATTAAGGGGTCTTTCCACCAAGAAGACCTAACAATTGTGAACATTTTATGCTCCAAATGTGGTTGTACCCAACTATGTAAATCAATTAATCACAAACATAAAGAAACTCATTGACAAGAATATCATAATAGTAAGGGACTTCAACAACCACTTACAGCAATGGAGAGATTATCTAAACAGAAGATCAACAAGGAAACAATGGCTTTGAATGACACACAGGACCGGGTGGACTTAACAGGACTTAACAGACTTATTCAGAACATTTCATCCTAAAGCAGTGGAATACACATTCATCTCCAGTGCACATGGAACGTTCCCCAGAAAAGATCACATACTGGGACACAAATCAGCCCTTAACAAGTACAAGAAGACTGAGATCATATCGTGCATATTTTCAGACCACAATGCTATGTAACTCCAAATCAACCTCAAGAAAAAATTTGGAAAGATAGCAAATACTTGGAGAATAAAGAACATCCTACTAAATAATGAATGGGTTAACCAAGAAGTTAAAGAGAAAATTAAAAAGTACATGGAAGCCAATGAAAATGACAACACCACAGCCCAAAAGCTCTGGGAAGCAGCAAAGGCAGTCATAAGAGGGAAGTATATAGCAATCCAGGCCTTTCTAAAGAAGCAAGAAAGGTCTCAGATACACAACCTAACCTTCCACCTTAAAGAGCTGGAAAAAGAACAGCAAATAAAACCCAAAACCAGCAGAAGACAGGAAATAATAAAGATTAGAGCAGAAATCAATGTTATCAAAACCAAAAAAAAAAAAAAAAAAAAGTAGGACAGACCAATGAAACCAGAAGCTGGTTCCTTGAAAGAATTAACAAAATTGATAAACCTCTAGCCAATTTGATCAAAAAGAAAAGGAAAAGACCCAAATAAATAAAATCAAGAATGAAAGAGAAGAGATCCCAACCAACACAGCAGAAATACAAACAATAATAAGAGACTATTATGAGTGATTATACACCAATAAAATGGGCAATCTGGAAGAAATGGACAAATTCCTAGAAATATATACACTGCCAAAACTGAAACAGGAAGAAATAGAAAATTTGAACAGACCCATAACCAGTAAAGAAATTGAATTAGTAATCAAAAATCTCCCCCAAAAAACTAGAGTCCAAAGCCAGATGGCTTTCCAGGGGAATTCTACCAAACATTTAAGGAAGAGTTAACACCTATTCTCTTGAAACTGTTCCAAAAAATAGAAACGGAAGGAAAACTTCCAAACTCTTTCTATGAAGCTAGCATTACCTTGATTCCAAAACCAAAGACCTCACTAAAAAGGAGAACTATAGACCAATTTCCCTGATGAACATGGATGCAAAAGTCCTCAACAAGATATTAGCCAACCAGATCCAACAATACATTAAAAAAATTATTCACCATGACCAAGTGGGATTTATATCTGGGATACAGGGCTGGTTCAATATCCGCAAAATAATTAATGTGATTCATCATATCAATAAAAGAAAGGACAAGAACCATATGATCCTCTCAATAGATGCAGAGAAAGCATTTGACAAAATACAACAACATTTCTTGATAAACACTCTCAAGAAAGTAGGGATAGAAGGAGCATACCTCGAGATCATAAAAGCCATATATGAACGACCCAACGCTAATATCGTCCTCAATGGGGAAAAACTGAGAGCTTCCCCCCTAAGGTCAGGAACAAGACAGGGATGTCACTCTCGCCACAGTTATTCAACATAGTATTCGAAGTCTTAGCCTCTGCAATCAGACAACACAAAGAAATAAAAGGCATCCAGATCGGCCAGGAGGAGGTCAAACTTTCACTCTTCACAGATGACATGATACTCTATATGGAAAACCCAAAAGATTCCACCAAAAAACTGCTAGAACTGATTCATGAGTTCAGCAAAGTTCCAGGATATAAAATCAATGTACAGAAATCTGTTGCATTCCTATACACCAACAATGAAGTGACAGAAAGAGAAATCAAGGAATTGATCCCATCTACAGTTGCACAAAAAAAACATAAAATACCTAGGAATAAATCTAACCAAAGAGGTGAAATATCTATACACTGAAAACTATAGAAAGCTTATGAAAGAAATTGAAGAAGACAAAGAAATGGAAAAAGATTCCACACTCCTGGATAGGAAGAACAAATATTGTTAAAATGTCGATACTACCCAAAGCAATCTACATATTCAATGCAATCCCTACCAAAGGAACACCAGCATTTTTCACAGAGCTAGAACAAATAACCCTAAAATTTGTATGGAACCAGAAAAGACCCCGAATAGCCAAAGCAATCTTGAAAAAGAAAACCAAAGCAGGAGGCATCACAATCCCAGACTTCAAGCTATACTACAAAGTTGTAATCATCAAGACAGGATGGTACTGGCACAAGAACAGACACTCAGATCGATGGAACAGAACAGAGAACCCAGAAATGGACCCACAAACGTATGGCCAACTAATCTTTGACAAAGCAGGAAAGAATATCCCATGGAATAAAGACAGTCCCTTCGGCAAGTGGTGCTGGGAACATTGGACAGCGACATGCAGAAGAATGAACCTGGACCACTTTGTTACAGCATACACAAAAATAAACTCAGAATGGATGAAAGACCTCAATATAAGACAGGAAGCCATCAAAATCCTCGAGGAGAAAGGAGGCAAAAACCTCTTTGATCTCGGCCTCAGCAACTTCTTACTCAACACATCTCCAGAGGCAAGGGAAACAAAAGCAAAAATGAACTACTGGGACCTCATCAAAATAAAAAGCTTCTGCACAGCAAAGGAAACAATCAGCAAAACTAAAAGGCAACCGTGAGAATGGGAGAAGATATTTGCAAATGACATATCAGATAAAGGGTTAGTATCCAAAATCTATAAAGAACTTATCAAATGCAACATCCAAAAAACAAATAATCCAGTGAAGAAATGGGCAAAAGACATGAATAGACACTTCTCTGAAGAAGACATCCAGATGGCCAACCAACACATGAAAAAATGCTCAACATCACTCATCATCAAGAAAATACAAATCAAAACCACAATGAAATATCACCTCACACCTGTCAGAATGACTAACAATAACAACTCAGGCAACAACAGATGTTGGTGAGGATGCGGAGAAAGAGGATCTCTTTTGCACTGCTGGTGGGAATGCAAACCGGGGCAGTCACTCTGGAAAACAGTATGGAGGTTCCTCAAAAAATTTAAAATAAAAATACCCTACGACCCAGAAATTGCACTACTAGGTATTTATCCAAGGGATACAGGTGTGCTGTTTCGAAGGGGCACATGCACCCCCATGTTTATAGCAGCACTAGCAACAATAGCCAAAGTATGGAAAGAGCCCAAATGTCCATCGATGGATGAATGGAGAAAGAAGATGTGGTGTGTGTGTGTGTGTGTGGGTATGTGTGTGTGTGTGTGTGTGTATACATGTATATACATGTACATATACATATGTGTGTGTGTGTGTGTATACACACACACACACACATATACATACAATGGAGTATTACTCGGCAATCAAAAAGAATGAAATCTTGCCATTCGCAACTACGTGGATGGAACTAGGGGGTATTATGCTAAGTGAAAGTAGTCAGTCAGAGAAATACAAATATCATATGACTTCACTCATATGAGGATTTTAAGATACAAAACAGATGAACATAAGGGAAGGGAAGCCAAAATAGTATAAAAACAGGGAGGGGGACAAAAACATAAGACTCTTAAATATGGAGAACAAACAGAGGGTTACTAGAGGGGTTGTGGGAGGGAATGGGCCAAATGGGTAAGGGACATTAAGGAATCTACTCCTGAATTCATTATTGCACTGTATGCTACCTAACTTAGATGTAAATTAGAAAAATAAATTAAAATTTAAAAAAATATAACCACCCTGTGATCCAATAATTTCACCACTTGGCATTTACCCAAAAAATACAAAAACACTAATCCAAAGGGATACATGCACCCCTATGTTTACAGCAGCATTATCTACAGTAACGAAGCTATGGAAGCAGCCCAAGTGCCCAACAATAGATGAATTGATAAAGAAGTTAAGATATATACACACACACACAATGGAATAATATTCAGCCATAAAAAGGAGTGTAGTCTTGCCATTTGAAATGACATGGTCGGAGCTAGAGAGTATTATGCTGAGTGAAATAAGTCAGTCACAGAAAGACAAATACTGTCTGATTTCCCTCATATGTGAAATTTAAGAAACCAAACAAGCACTCAAAAGAAAAGAGAGAGAGACAGAGAGGGGCAAACCAGAAACAGACTCAACTACAGAGAACAAGCAAGATGGTTCCCAGAGGGGCAGGGGTGGGGAGGTGGGGAAAAGAGGTGATGGGGAGTAAATAGCGCACTTGTTGTGATGAGCACCAGGTGATTATAACAAAAACTTTTTTAAAAAAGGAGTAATGGAAAAGGCAATGTAAAGACATTTGATAAACCTTAAAATATAACATAAAAAATAAATAAATAAAATGGCTTGTGTAAGGGAGACAGGAGTGCTGATGCACAGGGGCACTTGTACCCCAGTGTTCATAGCAGCACTTTCAACAATAGCCAAATTGTGGAAAGAGCCTAAATGCCCATCAACTGATGAATGGATAAAGAAGATGTGGTTTATATATACAATGGAATACTACTTGGCAGTGATAAAGAATAAAATCATTCCATTTGCAACAACTTGGATGGAACTGGAGGGTATTATGCTAAGTGAAATAAGTCAGGCAGAGAAAGACAGATACCATATGTTTTCACTCATATGTGGATCTTGAGAAACTTAACAGAAGACCATGGGTGAGGGGAAGAGAAAAAACATAGTTACAAACCAAGAGGGAGGAAGGCGAACCATAAGAGACTCTTAAATACAGAGAACAAACTGAGGGTTGATGGGGGGGGAAAGGGGGAAAGTGGGTGATGGGCATTGAGGAGGGCACTCGTTGGGATGGACACTGGGTGTTGTATGTAAGTGATGAACCACGGGAATCTACCCCCAAAACCAAGAGCGCATTGTACACACTGTATGTTAGCCGATTTGACAATGAATTAGATCAAAAAAATAAAATAAAAAACAATGGCCTGTGGAAACCAGCTAATTGTTTAGTGGATATTTATAATTTCAAAAAGTCTTTTGTTTCTGAAAATAAATTTTAAGTCCTCAAGTGGTATTCCCTCCTTTGAAAGGAAAAACCAATGAGAGATATAGTTAGATATGTATCTAACTATATAGTTAGATAGGGTATCTCCTAAAGTCCCCCAGTAGTAGAATCCTCTAGGAATTTGTTCTAAACTCCTAAGAAAAGTGTGGGCTTTGGACTCAGACTTGGAGGAGGGATTGGCTCTGCTGCTTGATAAGTGCTTAAGACATGGACAAGTCACACACCGGCCACATGTAAACCTAGTAATTCAGAAGGTTTGCTATGAGATTGAAACACAGGCGCCTGGGGGGGCTCAGTCGGTTGAGTATCCGACTTCGGCCCAGGTCACGATCTCGCGGTGCATGAGTTGGAGCCCCGCGTCGGGCTCCGTGCCGACATCTTGGAGCCTGGAGCCTGCTTCAGATTCTGTGTCTCCCCCTCTCTCTGCCCCTCCCCTGCTCACGCTCTGTCTCTCTTTCAAAAAATAAATAAAAATGTTAAAAATAATAATGAAATTAAAATGTTTAAAAAAAAATACAATGGTCTAATAAGTATGGTGCCTGGCACATAGGGGAAAATCCATCAATCCCGTCCTGGCCTCCTCCTTCCTCCCACACAACTTGGCTCTCCCTGGAAAACGTTACCGCTTCCGTGAGCCAGCGGCCTTAAAGCAAAGACAACATACCTATTTGTTGGCCTGTCCATGAATTTAGGCTCTTGGCTCAATCCTCTGTTCCACTCTGTGCCTAAATGTGTCTAGAAGGTGTTCCCTTAAATTCTCTTTGAGCTGCCTAATATTGGCTGGGCGCCAGAAGGGAAAAGCAGGTGTCAGCCTGGGTGGGCAGGAGGGAGAATACTCCTTTGCAGAGAATTGTTGTGCGTCCCTGGGGCCACACGAAAGCACACGATCAGGCAATAAGCTCGCTTTGGCTTCCGATAGAAAATGAATCACATAACTTTGCACCCAACAGTAAAATCTAATAGAGAAAGTTTAATTTAAGTAATTGGTCAAATCCTGCTTAAGTAATATAAATAAGCTGCATCAAAGAAGATGAAGTTGTCCACAGAGGTACCCTAGCCGTGGGGAGGGGTGGGGCGGGATGCTGGCTGGGCCCTGGCGAACTGGAGCGTTGGGATGCACTCCAGAGGGCTGAGCACCCCCCTGGCAGGGGGGCTGCTCAAGGACACAACAAACCCGTCGGGGGAAGCTTTGAGACCCACTGGAACCCAGACAACTTCTTCCCAAAACTAGCCAAAAATTAGGAACCTAGCAGCTCGCGGGCCGTAGTCCAAAGGGTCACTGTGTCGCATGTGTGGCTGGCTTATCCCACTTTCTCCAACCTCAGACCCTCCCAGATTGACTCAAGATTGGGAGATGAGGAAGAGCACTCTATCTCCTATCCCTCCCTTTTCATCAGCAGTACCTAAAGAAATGGGCTTTTCCTGTCCTCAGCGTGAGTCAGGCAGACGGCGCAGGGAGGCTGAGGGGCTGAGGGCCCCTCTGAGGCCGTCTGCAAATCAAGCTGCCCCCAGGCTGCCCCCCGCCTTCTCCCGCCACATCCCGGGGGCAAATCTGGCACCCACGCCTTAGGCTTCCAAGCCTATCCCTCAAAATGCCTTCTAGATTGTTCTAAAAGAACACCTAGGAAAAGCCAACAACAGAGGGCCAGAAGGACACCACCTGGGAACCAGAGAGACCTGAGTTCAGATCTCAGCCCTGGCTTATAACCTGAGGCAGATCACTTCACTTTTGGGTGACGGACTGTCCCTGTTTGCCTGGGACCGATGGGGTTCCCGGGACGTAGGACTTTCGGGGTCAAAACCGGAGGAGTCCTCGGAAAACCAGGACAAGTTAGCCACCGTACTTAAACTCAGAGCTTCCGTTTGCTCGTCCGTGAACACGGAATGAGGTCACCGAACCTTCAGGTCGACCGTGAAGACTGGGGCCTCGTGGGTGCCAACAGCACTCTGGGTGAATCCTACGACCTCTTCCAAAAGACGAGGCCTTGCTTGAAAAAGCAAATCAAGAACCATGAAAGAAAAGCCAAACGAGCCGGAAGGCAACAGAGATTGTGGGGGCAGAAAGGAACAGTGCGGACCAGAGAAGAGCAGAGGGGTCGCCGGCAGCCGGAAGGGCCCGTCGGGGCCAGGCCTTCCTCAGCTCTGCGGACCCTGTCAAGCGGGGATTCCCGCTGCTTCCTTTTGCAAGAGACTTAATCGTGGCTGCCACCTGAGTGTGGAGTGCATCTCTGCGCTTGGAGGGCCGCTGGGGAAACTGCCCTTGTTGAGTCGTGAACGGGTCCCAGCTAAATGAGGCGCAGGGTCTCAGCGACCAGGAAGGCAGTTTGGTTACCAACACAAGGGGGTGGAAAGGCCCCCTGACCTGGGCTCGGGATGTCAGGAATTTCAGCAGCAATGCTAGCAGGGATCTGGGAAAGGTCACTGGACCAGCAGTCGAGAGACCAAAGTTATCGTCCTAGCTCTGTCCCCACCACGGCTGTGGGACCTTAAGGAAGTCCTTGGCACTCCCTGTGAAGGTTCCCCATCCATACAATGAAGAGGGGGATACAAAACCGTATCCTATAGAGCGTGCAGGCTTTTTGTGGGAAAGGGGTACTGAATCAGTTCACAGACGCTGAGATAGTTTTGATAATATAAAATAGCCAAAAATCAGAAGCAATCCGGTAAGAGTAGAATAGACAAATCGCGACCGATTCACACAACGGAATACCGACCAGAAATTGTTAAAGGACAAACTGATGGGACATACAGTTGCATGGAGGAATTTTCCTGACAAAATAAGAGATCAAAGAAGTCTAATACAGAAGGCTGGAGATTGTACGATTCCATTTACATAAAGTTCAAGACCAGGAAAAGGAATGGATGGCGATAGAAGTAAGAACAGCGGTTACTCAGGGTAGGGATGAGGACTGACAGGGAGGTGGCACCAGGGAATGTTCTAGGCCGTCGAAAATGCCCTGTGCCTTGATCCGGGTAGCGGCCACTCCAATTTAAAAGAAAAGTAGAAAAGATCCAACAGATACCTGAATCACTCTGCTGGGCAGAATTCACAGAACTTTGCTCACTGCCCATTCATCCTTCTCCATGACCTCCATTCTTCTTGAAAATCAATGTGCGAGACAGCATCTCAAAGGAGGAGGCCGCGCCGTCTACTATGTAAAAGCAAAATGCACACGTGTAGTCACACGCCAGTTCAAAAGATGCTGCCAAGCCTTGGCTACTAATAGAGATGAAAATCTCTAAATGATCTACTGCCAGGCTTCATCATGCTGATTTGTCCCTGATCCGAGGGGAAGGGAAGCAGAGACTCTGCAGCAAGATGGAAAGCGCTGCTGGGTTTGACAGAGGGAAATATGATTAGAATGCACCGAGGCGGAAATAATGACTCGCCTCCCCCAAGGACCAGCCCGCCCTCCCGCCTGTACCCACAACAAGCCTTGCATTGCTAACGACAGGGTGTTGGGAGGCCGGTGGCATCACAAATCCATCCCGACTCATCGCGCAATCAGATAACAGGCAACCTGAAAAGCCCAGAGGCTTCCAGAAGAATGGCTCGCACAGGCACGGAGCACACACATCCCCACACTCCAGGAGCTTCAAGGAATTGTCTTGTTAGATGAAGTGCCCTAGAAAAGCCCAGGGGAGAGAGTGGGGGGCGGGGGGCGGCTTATTGAGAGGGTGCTCTCAGAAGAAACCTGTAGGGAGTGAGGAGCAGAGGGGTAGGGGGAAGAAAGGATGTCGCGGTCTCAGCTTGAGACAAGGTCCAGCCTGACCGCATGGAAAGCTCTAGAGCATGAATGGTGTGCAGCTGGTTAACCATTCACTGCAGACCATGCCATGGCAGGGCTGGGGTGGATGGGTTCCTCCTCTACCAGGTGAGATGGCCACATCAGCAGAGGGAAGTTCTCCAGAAGAGGGGACGCCGCAACACTCACAGAAGCTGGGAAGGTGTGCACCTGTCCAGCGAGGGGATCCACGTGGCATGCCTGCCGACGTTAATCACCCCCTCTGTGCTGACAACCCCGAGTTCACATCTGTAGCCGGGCCTCTCCCCCCAGCTCCAGACTCGTACATCCAATCACCCGAAGGACATTTGCAAGCAACGTCTAACTGGCATGGCACAACCCGTCTGTCCTACACTGAGCTCCCGGGATTCACTACAAAGCCAACTCCCTCTGCCATCTCTCCTTGTCCGTAAATGCCTGATTCTACTCTTCCAGCTGCTTGCTCTCGATTTCTCTCTTTCCCTCATTCTCCAGTCCAGCAGCAAATCCTTCTGGATGCACCTTCAAAATAGAATCCAGAACGGAACTACTTCTCAGCATTCCCCCCACCGCCATCCTGGTCCAGACCACTATCGTGTCTTGCCTGGAATACTGAAGCAGCTTCCTGGATCTCCTTGATCTGACCTTTGTCCCCCTAAGATCTACCTTCAACGCAGCTGCTACAGTGGTTCCTGTTAAGGAAATCGAATAATGGAACGGCACCACTCCTCTGTTCCACTCGTCCCCACCTCATGCAGAGGAAAGCCAAAGCCCTCACTATGACCCCTAAGGACCTGTGTGATCTGATGCCTTAGTCCACAGCCTACTCCCCACCTGCTGCCCCCCCAGCCACCCTGCACTCCTGCTTTCCTCAGACACTCCAGGTGGAGCCCCCCACTCCAGGCCTCTGCCCTGCCTAGAATCTTCTCTTACCCGCTGGCCTAACCTCCTACAGGCCTCAACTTAAAAATCACCTTCTCAGAAACAAATTCCCTCATCATCCCAAACTCTCTACACATTTCCTATCTCCCTTTCCTGAATTAATTCTTTTATCCTTAGTATTTATCTCTACCTAAAATGTTACATATTTTACTTATATCGTTGCGTATGGTCGGTTTCTCCCAAGAGAATGTAGGCTCCATGAGGGTGGAGATCTTGGGGGCTTTTCCCCCATTACGACCACCCCAGTGCCCAGGGCAGCGCCTGGAGCACAGCAGGCACTCACTAAATGTTGGTTGAGCAGGTGTATGAATGAATAAGTGAATGAAATATAGAAATACATGTATACATAAATATATAAAATATCTGGAGGAACTATACCAGAATTATAAATAATTTTTATGTCACTTTAAGTATCTCTTTCAGGATTTTTCTAAATGTTCTGCAATCAACTTTGATTACGTGATATGACCGTAATGTTTATTTATAAGATTTTTAAAATTTCTTTTCCCAAAAAGACTTCCCTTCTAATACTTCCACGAGTTAACAAGGAAATCCTACTCCCAAAATAGCCCTGGGAGCTGCCAGATATCAGATTACCCCATTTCGCCCTCAGCTCCAGGGAATCCAGAGGGAGAAACGTGAAATGAACAGGTCAGAGATGTCACTGGGGTACTGGGGTAGAGAGAGTGACTGCTCTCCTGGGACCTTAAAGGAACCCCAACCTACGTTGGTCCCATCTGGGAACACATCAGAAAAGCAACTTCTTGGTCTCCACCCCATGGTTTGACCGCCGGGTGATTCTGATCTACCCGAAGCTTTGAGGTCGGTACATCCAAGCCATTCAAAGCAGGATCACTGGCGGGAGCAGGGCCGTGGAAAACAATGTGGGGTCGGTAAGAGTGGAGGAGGTGGAGGCGACAGAAAGTAAGTGTCTTCCTAGGTGCAGGCACAGAAAATAGGACAACCGCCAGAAATGTGATGGATCTGTCAAAGTATGTGATAACACCTCAAGAATTGGACCCGATTCTGTGTTTGCTCACGTTGTATACGCATTGCCCGGCAAGGAGCCCAGAGGCATATTAAATATTTGTTGACTGAATTAAAAGCGAATATATGAATGAATTAGCCATATAAATTATGTAACATAACATGGTTTCATTTGTGCTATGATAGTAAAAATTGCAGATTTTCCCTCAGGATTGGAAATGAGAACCTCAGAAAACCTCCAGTGCCTATCTTACCAAGCAGCTCCCCACCGGGACCCCCCAAGGCCTTGGGACCCCCTCGAACTCTCCAGCCCCAAGACGCCTGTAGCCCAGACTGCCGGATCAAATACAGGCTACTCGGTTAAATTCGAATTTCAGGTAAGTAGCCTATCTTCTTGTATAGTATATCCCGAATATTGCATAGGTCATACTTATATTCGAAAAATTATTTGTTGTTCATCTAGAATTCAAATTTAACTGGGAACTTGGCATTTTTATTTGCTAGGTCTGGCAACTTCACTGTGGGCTTACCTCTGTCCTTGGAGCAGGCCAAGAAAAGCCTCTTTATAACTGTGATCTGTGCAGAACAGTGAAGGGTTACAGCCTCCCGCTGCTCCTTCTTTACCCCCAGAAACACACAGCCTTGTCTTCAAAGGCTCAAGGCTTTGCTCATTTGAACAATGTGTGCATGCACTCCCCCGTGCACATTTGGTCTATTCCCTTCACACACACACACGGAGTCCAAACGAAACTCTTCCCTTCGCCTGTGCACACATCTGTCCCAGCAGTTAGCACCCTCAAGAGGGAAACTCCGGTACGTGTGCCTGTCTCCCCGACCAGGCACCCAGAGCCCTGGGGCAGGACTGTGCTTGTTCGTGGCTCTGGGGCCAGCACTCTGTCCAATACCCGGCTTCCAAACAGCGTTTGATAAATAAATGAACAGGTGGGTACACAGCAGCTTCTCAGGAAAAACAAAAATGTCCAGCTCTTTGGAGAGCAATGAAGAACTCGTGGGGAAGGGGGGCGTCCTTGCGGGTGTCTGCCTTAGACAATCCAGGGGCCTCGCGGCCAGGGAGAGCATACCTGTCCCGGAATGGCAGCCCTGAGCCCAGCAAAGCACTTGGCACACAGGTAAGACTCGGGTCGTTCTCCCCACCTGTGTCCGCCTGTGACAACCAAACGTGGCCACGCTCATTGGCCGGCAGCTTTGTTGGGCCCTCTCAGCACTGGTCATGAACTACACGTGGCTTTACCCCCCCCCCCATTTCATACATTCTCCAGCTCACTCTACTAAGTTTAGTCTAAGTTGGCGCCCATTAAACTAGGAACCAAGTTCTCCTCACTCCGCCTCTTCTCATCTCTCAGCCCGAGAGACCATTTCCTTGCTGGAGGGATTTCCCTCCTAATTGATGCACGGGTCCTGAACACCTGCATCTTACGCTATCCCATGAAGCATCTCCCAATTAGAGCCAAGGAGGACAATGAAAATCAAAGCCCAACTGTACATGGAGAATTACACATTCAATGGCAACAACAATACTGGGCCATGGGCTGGGTTGTTAAATCACTGAACATATCCATCCCGTGCAGAAAAACAAGAACACACTGCTGAGACATTTATGCTGAGATTTAAAATGGCTGGAGCTGAAATAGCCAGAGGCAAGTGTCCCAGGACACCTTTCACCCTGGCTCCAGTGCCTCAACTCAGAGCCAGGAAAGGCGGCTTTCCTTTTCTTTTCTTTTTTACATTTATTTTTGAGAGAGAGAGAGCTCTCAGCACAAGGTCCTGCATGGGGCTCGAACCCATGCAATGTGAGATTATGACCTAAGCCAAAGTGGGATACTTAACCAACTGAGCCACCCGGGTGCCCCTAAGGGAAGGAGCTTTCAGCGCTTGCCAGGTAATACCCAGGGCAAAAATTTGTCCCAAGAGATGATAGAGCGATCTGTGTGGCTTCAGTATGAGGCTAGAGAATGCAGGGGAAATTTGCTTCTTCTTCTAAACTTTGAGTATTAATTCTAGCCTATAGGGAAGAGGAAGGCTCTGGTTATATCAGGAAACAGAAACAAGCTTAACTTCTTTTGCATCCACCCTGTGCTTCGAACCCGGTGTCGATGGGTCTCGCTGCTGAGGGCGGCTCCCATTGGGACTGAGGGCAACTATTCTGCACTCTGTTTAGATGACAAGTTGGTCCCAAGATTTAAGCGGCCTGACAGCCGCTTCTGAGTCGCCATTTCTTCATGACCAGAACCACCTGGCGAGGTCCACCACCTCTCCTGCCCTGGCACTGTCTGCCTTTATCTTTTCCACCGGCTGACGGGTGCAAACCATGCAAGTCCAAAAGTCACTTGATCTACGCTGCACGACAAGAGGAGGTGAATCTGAGCCACGCCATCGGCGGCAAGATGCCTAGCACACAGCCCTCACGGCTCAAGGGTGCCACAGACAGATGAGCTCACGGAGGGGGACCAAAAGGGACCTCAAGGCCTCTGGCTGCCAGACAAAAGCTTCTGCCTCTCACCGTTCTCCCATAGATTCTCAAGGATGGGCAGGGCCTAAAATGAGGAGGGACCCACCCAACAGAGGAACTTACAGAAGCCTCCTTCTCTTCCTTACCCGAGTCTTGTTCAGAATGGGCAACGGGGGAGCCTGGGTAAGAGCAGTGCATTTCCCGACTCCCCACATCGGTCAGTCGAGAGGACCCCAGTAGAACTCCTCAAGATCCTTTGGTTTTATGAGTTCTTCCTTTTTCTCTTCTCCTACGGCTTTAAGTCCCCAAAAGGCCACAGCTGCTTAAGAGCATTGTGCATAACACATCCTTACTTGTGGGTCTTGAGAGAGAGAACTCTCTCAAGCCGTGCCCTGCTCTAAAATTGGAAGTCTGTTGCCATTCTGGAGTGCTCCAAAGCAGGCACAGGCCAAGGGCCTTCTCATAGAGGCTTCCTCTTCCAGTGGGAACAAAATAGAAGATAGGTAAAACTGAGAACTGTAACCCTCCACAAATGACTCAACCCCCCAAAGACAATTCAGGCAGAGATACTTTTTTCATCCCTAATGAACCATAAAATTGCTTCACATCTCCACTTCACTCTCAACAGAGGACATGTTCTCCTTTTGTTCCAGATATGGGGGAGGTAGGGTCAGTCTTGTCACAAAACCAGGCTGTAGACTTCAGATGTCAAAGTTTCTGGAGAAGAGAAATGGCCACCGTCTCCTCCTCCGCAGACAACCTCCAGTATCCCTACTTTTAGTCATGCTCAGCAGAGTACAAGGTACATGGCCCATTGCCCCCTCCCCACCCCTAGTCCGCCATAATGGTATCCTGCAAGTCCCTACAGAGAGTGCGAGAGGAGGCAATGCTCGCCGAGCATTAACCATGTTACCCCTTTACCTTACTCAACACCACAACAATGCCAAGAGGTAGGACTTCTTGTCCCCTTTTATGATGAGGAAGGTGAGCCAGCGAGGTCCAGCTGCCTCCAGCTCACAGCAGTGGAGCCAGAAGGTAGTCTGAGGGGACGTAAAGAGACCTCTTTCCATGGGGCGCCTGGGTGGCGCAGTCGGTTAAGCGTCCGACTTCAGCCAGGTCACGATCTCGCGGTCCGGGAGTTCGAGCCCCGTCAGGCTCTGGGCTGATGGCTCGGAGCCTGGAGCCTGTTTCCGATTCTGTGTCTCCCTCTCTCTCTGCCCCTCCCCCGTTCATGCTCTGTCTCTCTCTGTCCCAAAAATAAATAAAAACGTTGAAAAAAAAAAAAAAAAGAGACCTCTTTCCGGATGGCTCAAGACTTGTTTTGTGATTTTCCTAAAACTCACTTAAACTCCATGTCGGAGCTATTAATATTATTAGTCCTCCTACATTGGAATAATCTTGGCTGTTCGTCCTCTCCCCATCTCCCGTTCCCTCATGCTGTGGTGCTTCTGAGTTAGATAATGTCTACAAGGCTCCCCAAGTTCCTTGAAGGGGAGTTTTTGATAAACACGAGTTATTAACCTTCAAAGCACCCAGAGTTTTGGGTGAAGAAGTTATAAAAATTATCATAAAGGCCTGCTGGGGGTTGATCATGAACAGAAGCTTTATTGAGGCTTCAAATACTTCCTTTTCTTCCAAGGGCAAAGGTGAACCCCCCACCCCCACCCCAGCTCGAATGGACACTCATTCCAACACTAGTCCCTGGCTCTTCTCTCTTCCGATCTAAGGGAAGGTCAAGTGCCTCTCTCCACAGCCTTCTGCAGGGGATTCATGGAGACTCCGAGCAGCAGGTGGCCGAGGCCCCTGTGCAACACGGCTCCATCATCCTCTGGCTCTGTCTCCTCAGGTGCAGCGGCAGTGACGCTGTGACTGCCTGGTGGGAGAGAAGATGCCACCGCTGAGAAGTCGAGACCCAGAAATTTCAGTATTTGAAAGGTGTCTCATTTCTCACCGCTCTGCCCTCCTCACGCTGACAGTGTGATTATCACGGGCAAGCAGGACTCAAGCTGTGCCTCTCCTCTGAGACCGCGCCATGCTCGGGAGAGGCGGAAGAGAAGGGAGGAGGGAACGAATGGAAACGGCCCACCTCCTTGGCTGGATGTAGACAGCGTGACTGTTCGGGATTATTCCAATGCTGGGCCAGGAGCGGGAATGGAAGGAAGGGTATGAAGCCCAATGGCAAAGTAGCCATCCCACTAGCGATGACCCCCTACCACAATGCATAACTCAGCCTTTGGCTTTGCTCTGGGTTCACGGTGCACCAACGTGGACGACACGGGGCCGCTGACATCTCCGTGGACCGCCCAGTGCTCGGGGCTGTGGTGGCTACAAAAGACCCCGGCTACCACCCCCACTTTCAAGGTTCTGTCGAGCCAAACGACAATAAACTTGAGGTGAGGGTAGGACAGAAGGCACCTAACCATCACTCTAAGACTTGATAGGTCTAGACTGCCTGCACTAGCTGCCACAAATCTTATATGCATAAAACCCATGCCCTCCCAGGAAGAATGGCAAAGGGCAATTTGGGGGACTGGGGCATGAACTCCAGAATTCCAGAATGAAGACTCTTGAAAAAAGAGAAAGAATAAAAATGTCTCCTGTCTTTGGAAGAAATATAAATAAGGGGCTCCTGGGTGGCTCAGTCGGTTGAGCGTCCGACTTCGGCTCAGGTCGTGATCTCGCCGTCTGTGAGTTCAGGCCCCGCATCAGGCTCTGTGCTGACGGCTCAGAGCCTGGAGCCTGTTTCAGATTCTGTGTCTGCCTCTCTCTCCCCCACTCATGCTCGCTCGCTCTCTCTCTCTCTCTCTCTGTCAAAAATAAATACACATTTAAAAAAAATTTTTTTAAAGAAATATAAATAAGAGAGGGGAATTTGTCTAGAGGGAAGAGAAATCCAAGTTGAGGGTCCTGGGCTCTTTCCAAATCAGTGGTTTAAGGTTAGCAGAAAGGACCACTTTTGAGGGAAGTATTTGGTTGGGTTGTTTTTTATTTTTAAGTTTATTTATTTATTTTTGAGAGAAAGACAGAGAAAGAGACAAATACAGAGACAGAATCCCAAACTCACAAACCGTGAGATCATGACCTAAGCCGAAATCAAGAGTTGGATGCTCAACCAACTGAGCCCCCCGGGTGCCCTGAAGGCAGTATTTGTAAATGTCCCCCAATCCCAACCCAGAGCAACTTCACCCAAGTTCCTCGAGCAAGAGAACACTGTATGAAAATCTAGTGATCCGAGGCTTTCCCTTTAAAAGCTACAACACAGGGGCGCCTGGGTGGCGCAGTCGGTTAAGCGTCCGACTTCAGCCAGGTCACGATCTCGCCGTCCGTGAGTTCAAGCCCCGCGTCAGGCTCTGGGCTGATGGCTCAGAGCCTGGAGCCTGTTTCCGATTCTGTGTCTCCCTCTCTCTCTGCCCCTGCCCCGTTCATGCTCTGTCTCTCTCTGTCCCAAAAATAAATAAACATTGAAAAAAAAAATTTAAAAGCTACAACACAGAAGGAGAGCAAATTCTTTGCCGACCATAGCCCACCCAGGCCTTCTATGGTCCCCACCAAATGAGGTCCCCGGGCCCTGTCCGGGAGATCTGTGTTCACAGTGGCTACAGGAGAGCTGTTCTGGCCTTCAATGCACGTGCTGGTGCTTTAGAGACAGAGGAAATGGGTGCCCAAGTCATTCTACCTGAGAAGGTTCCAGCGAGGAGAGGTTCACAGATCACGGTCGCTAAGCTGTGTGTCGTGCTCCCTTGATTGTGCCGTGTGGCTGCAAAAGCAAATAGCACATTTTCGTTACCATTATGATTACTATCCGTCTTTGACTAGGCGTGCGAAAACCTAAGAATTATGTAATCACACACATGTGGACCCAAATACCTATATGCCTTGAGCAAGGTAATTAGCCTCAGTTTCCTCGTTAATAAGATGGGGTGGCAACCGCATCGACTTCATGGTACCATGGTGAGGTCTGACTTTGTGCATGGCCGGTAAAGCACCCAGCACGGTGCCTGGCACGGGGTGAGCAGTCAATACAGACGAGTAGCTCTAATTGGTGACTAAGCAGTAAGCAAGATAATGCTAACGGTATAAAAGGAATCTAGAAGAAGGAGAAAGGGGGTAGTTGAAACATCTTCCTTTTCTCAGCCGAGGGCAGCTTTTGCAGGTAAGAAGAAAAGGAGAACCCCGAATCAGAAAGCCTGATAGCCCAGCCACGTGGAAGATAAGCCAGGTTAGAATAGAAAGCGGTAAGCGGCAGGGGAAATGGAGCTGCCTTGCAAAAACAACCTTGAACTTCGGGCAGGATTGGATCAGCTACAAAGGCCACGGGAGGCCCCTGCTGATGTCCAGGCTCTGGGCCCTCTGGATTCATCAGTGGGTGGTGGTGCACGTCCCGGGATGGAGAAGTTCACTTCTGGGCCACCACCCATTAAAATATATATACATTTTATATTTCTATTATTTATATTGTATATATTAAATATATATTTAATTTTAGAGAGAAAGATAGAGAAAGAGACAAATACAGAGAGAGAGTCCCAAGTCAGCACAGAACCTGACATGGGCTCAAACTCACAAACCATGAGATCGTGACCTGAGCCGAAAGCAAGAGTTGGATGCTCAACCAACTGAGCCCCCCTGAAGGTGCCCTGAAGGCAGTATTTGTCAATGTCCCCCGGTCCCATCCCAGAGCAACTTCACCCAAGTTCCTTGAGCGAGAGGACCACCCCTCCAGCCCCACTCCGGTCCTCCTGACCGTGGCTGGAGCCCTCAGAACACAGTGCTACGCAAGCTCCAACTCATCCGGGGACAGGAGGACCCCCCACCCCCCAGAGATCTGAAAATCCTCAAGTCATCGCCTGACCCCCAAAATAATTACCAAACTGCCTTTTCTAGAGCACCAGCCCAGGGAGCGGGCCGTGTGTCTTCTCCGTTCACTGCACGGCTCACCTTGAAACCCCACTCCTGGAGAAACAGCTCATTTTTCTCCACCTCCAATAAAGGAAGCCTCCGCATATTAAGAGAAATGTCCTGCGGACGGGGGTGCTCGGGAGGGGGCCGTCTTGATTAAAGCAAGTTGTTCTGCCAAGAAGTCTTGAATATGCTCTCTTGGTCTGGGGCCGTTAGTGCAGTGCGGAGGCAGCAGGCGACATGAATTGCCTTTTATCTAATTGGAAAACTCCCACCGCGTTTAGAAGTGCTCATTTAGACAGGCAGATCAATAAAAGAAATGGGGAGCGGATGGCCGTGGAGATGTTATGGAGACAAGCTGGTCCTCCATACATCTGCCTAATAAAGATGAACTCATCCTGGTTGCAGCAGAAACAGGAACAGCCTCGCGGCTCCAGGCTGCAGCGGGTCCGTTTGTTTTCAGTGAGCAGACCCTTCTCATGAGCAGCGGGCAAGAGACCTCTTTCCCTTGTCTCTCTATCAGGATTTGAGAGCTCTGGTGGGAGGGAAGGGAGAGGAAGGAAGAGGGAATCTGACTAGGATTTTTCCAGCATCTACCCCAAAGGGCATTCCCTCGACCCAGACGACAGCGGAATAGAACAGAAGTCAGAGATCCAAGGAAAAGGACAGAAAGAGAGACAAGCGAGGAGAGGGATCGGGCTCCCTGGCCATCGCCTATCATTTCATCGCATTCAAGTCTCACTGCACAATAATGTGCACTTATGAGCTTCTGTGTCAGGAACTCCCCGGTTGAAAGAAACCTCTGTTCCCCATGTCTCTCTTGTTCATCGTTGGGTCAGGGGCTCTGAGATCTCTTCCTCGTTCCCACATCACCACCCTCAAGACCTCCGAACTGTCCCTGCCTTTGCTCTTGTCCCCACTCTCTCCCCCACCCCCCGTCCCATACACAGGAGGCTTAACTGCTGAGCCCTTGTCTCATTCCAAACCCCAGCCTTTGTTCCAGGCCACAGCATCGAAGCTGATTCCCTTCAAAGGAATCAAACTGCTCTGTGGCTGAAGGGCCAGAAATAGAAGTGGAGTGTGTGTGTGTGTGTGTGTGTGTGTGTGTGTACACATGCACGCACGTGTGCCGGCTGTAGGTATTTCATTTACACTGGGGAAATTTGAGCAAACTGGGAACCCCCCTTTTGATTCCTGTGTCCCTCCTCCGGCTCCTGCAGAAGTTGCTCTCTGGCCGAGGGCTGTGGGAGGAAACCCGCTGACACTCAGCTTTCATAATGGCCTTTTCTCTTGCACAGCCCTATGGCGAAGGCACAGACTCGTACCTGGGCCATGGGTCGGTTGCCATGGAAATCACTGCAGAGTCACAAATAAGGGGGTATTATGTTCTCTCAGCAGGACCAGAAGAGAACCAGAAGCTAGAGAGAGAAAAAGGAAGAG
The DNA here is from genome assembly GCF_022079265.1 of Lynx rufus. Classification (NCBI taxonomy): domain Eukaryota; kingdom Metazoa; phylum Chordata; class Mammalia; order Carnivora; family Felidae; genus Lynx; species Lynx rufus. The sequence goes on along the minus strand of NW_025814867.1, from coordinate 2,792,134 downwards.
GGGGACAGAGCTGGAGAGAGAGTGAGAAAGAGAGAGAGAGAGAGAATAGAAATGCTTGCTGTCAATAGCAAGCCCGAAAGGAAACAAATAAAGCAACGGGGTGCCGTTTGGGAGAAAGCCGGCTTCGGACAGGGTGGGACAAGAGTAGGGGAACGACTTTGATTTCTGTAAGGGAAGTCTTTCATTTTCGGGGAGAGGGAGGGAAGCCCATTCTAAGTGAGCCTCCTGTACTGTCCTCTCTTCTGCTGGCTTTATGCTCTCCCTCCTCCTTGGGTAATGGTGGAAAAAGCCCGCAGACGAATGGCTGGGGGGAAGGAGCAGGAGGCAGAAGGGAGGGGGGTGAGCCAAGCCATTTCTCTTTCCCTCTCTGCCCTCAGCAGAAACCCTGAGGCCTGGCAGGTCTCTAACACGTTCCATGCCAAGTTCCCACCCTTCCTAAAACCTTAAGCCCTCCAAGACCTCAGCACCCTTAAGATTTTTCTCCCAATAGGGGTGCCTGGGTGGCTCCGTCAGTTGAGCATCCGACTTCAGCTCAGGTCATGATCTCACAGTCTGTGAGTTCGAGCCCCGCGTCGGGCTCTGTGCTGATAGCTCAGAGCCTGGAGCCTGCTTCGGATTCTGCCCCTCCCCTGCTCATGCTCTGTCTCTGTCTCAAAAATAAATTAAAAAAAAAAACAAAACACAAAGATTTTTCTCCCAATAGAGTGCCTCTGGAGGGAGAGTGGCCACATTGTCTTCCTAAGGTCACTTTTCATTCAAAGCTACGTTGGTTTCCTCCCTGTTGACAAGAATCTGGGAATCAAGACCTTGATCCAGACTCGACAAGCAAATAAAAAGCACCAAGCTTATTTTGACCAAGCCATGAGACTTGATATAGGGCAAGGAATTCTAAAATTCTGTCTTTTCCATTCTTGGTTTTTTTTCAATAGATGAATATACAGTAAAGCCTTGGTTTGTGAGCATAATTCGTTCCAGAAACACGCTTGTAATCCAAAGCACTGGTGTATCAAAGCAAGTTTCCCCGCAAGAAATAATGGAAACTCAGATGATTCATTCCACAACCCCAAAATATCCATATAAAAATGATTACAATATCATAATATAATACAAAACAATAAAGAAAATACAAAATATAAAGAAAAATAAACAAATTCACCTGCACTTACCTTTGAAAACCTTCACGGCTGGTGTGAGAGAGACCAGGGAGAGAAGGGTTATTGTGTAGGATGACGTTCACCATCATCAACGGATGTTGACTGCCGTAGAGTATCAATAAACTCTTGTCATAGACTGTATTTAATGTAACTGGCAATAAGGCAGCCGAGGAAAGGGGCTATATCCGCAGGCAGCCTGACCTAGAATGAAGCAAAGCATTCTTAAGGTTACTCGCGTCTGGAAAAGCAAAGGACTGTCCGTAGGTGCTTTGAAGTGACAAAAATACATGAGTGGGCACCTTCCAACCTCCTGAAAAATCACTGATTCCTGCCAAACACCATGGCCTGAGATGGAGCATCTGGGTATGGGAGATGATCACCCACAATCCCCCAGAGAAAGGGGGCGGGGGGTGAGAAGACCCATTGGCTCAGCTGTGATCATGTGACATTTGGCGTCACGTACTACTCGTATCGCAGGACATCGCTTGTTTATCAAGCGAAAATTGTTTAGAGATATTTGCTCATCTTGCGGAACACTCTCAGAACAAGTTACTTGCAATCCAAGGTTTTACTGTATATAGATTTCAGCGGACACAATGCTTCTGGAGAACATGTAAAAAGTTTCCCATGATCTCCCAGTCCATTATCAAGATAACCAGATTTTCAAAACCAGTGCAATTTTACCTGCTTCCTCTGAGCCTCACATCTTATATGGCGGCCACCACCGCTAGCTCTGCCTGGTCTGGTGTCTATGCAAAAGCTTCCTTTTAATACAGTTTGGGTAGCACCAAACGTCTTGCCAGTCTAGAATTTTCTCCCCCATCAAGTAACATCGATGCCTAAAATCCCACCTTCGTGTTATCCCTTTCTCTATTCAAAAACTCTGTCTATTCAAAAACCAAATGTGAGGACAATCTTCCGTAACTTCTCAGTATGAATGTGTTTGCAGATTAGCTGAATAAGTGAAACTTGGGATGAATGCATACTGGCATACAGTGGGGGCAGGATAGTCATGTCTGTCTCCTTAATAATGGGAAATATTTGATGTGGAACCCAAATGCATGACTTATTGAAAACATGACCCAATCACATGACCCCCAGACACTTGAGGATTACCATAGGTGCTTGAGGGAAAGAGGAGGAGAAAATATCCTGGGTGAATGTTTTCAGCCTTGGACCCCCATCTTGATGAGTTGAGCTAGACCACATGTCCCCATGTCACTCAAAGGTCTTCTTCAGTGCCCTAGATGTAGATTCTTGGCTGATCTGTCCCTTAATCTTCAACCACCAACTCATCTTGACCTTGACAAAGTCAGGGAAATGATACTCTTCCTCCCTATGGTCTTTCCAAGATGGGTATAGTCTCCAACTGGGAGCAGCCTCAGACTCCCCTCACGGTATTATCACCATGGAAGTCCCAAGAGTCGCCCAACAGGTGAAAGAGGTTAAAGGCCTTCCCCCATCTCTCTGAATATTTCCTGACGTGCACAATGGCTCCAGACTAGCCATGGTCCTCACCCAAACCTGTACTTCTTGCCCTCCAGTGTGGAGTGGGAGATAGAGGGGTGGGCCTTGAACTAACTCAAGAGGCTAACTGCAGAGTCCAGGGGATCATCCTGGGAAGGCAGCCAACAGCCAGTCATCCAAGGCCTCCCCAGGTCCCTGGAGTCATGGAAGAGTAGAGAAACCACCTTTTTGATTGGGACTGGTAATAATTTGGTTAATCAAAAACGTGGCTACAGCAGGGAGTCATAAAAAAAATAAAAGCGATGCATAATACTCATAAATAGTTTATTGTAGCTTCAAATATAAATATGCTCATTCTGCTAACTTTTTATGTAGGGCTAAGATATTTCCTCTGAATATCAGAACATTGATAAAAGTTCTGCCTCGGGGCGCCTGGGTGGCTCAGTCGGCTGGGCGTCCGACTTCAGCTCAGGTCATGATCTCATGGTCCATGAGTTGGAGCCCCACGTCGGGCTCTGTGCTGACAGCTCAGAGCCTGGAGCCTGCTTCCGATTCTGTGTCTCCCTCTCTCTGGCTCTCCTCCGCTCACACTCTGTCTCACTCCCTCTCTCAAAAATAAATAAACATTTAAAAAAAAAAGTTCTGCCTCATCTTTCTTCAAAAGCCACATTCATAACTCATCATGTACAATTTCTAGCTTCTATTTCTTTAAAGCAAAGTAACAATTTAAAAACAATTATGAGGTGATCTGAATGCAAAAATCCTTCCATGTCTTTCTATTTCTCTGCAATCATCGATGGCCATCTCGCCCATACCTAGTTCAACAGCAATTTTTTAACAACTCACATTTATTGAGTCTTTGCAACGCATGCAATATTGTTTTCATGGAAACAGCTCTCTTTTCGTGCTCAACGTTTATTGGTTTACATAGCACTTAATTAAATTATACAATTACATTAGTTAATGTAGTGGATTGATTTAGTAGGGGTCGGTTAAGAGAGGTTTAACTGCTATTTTTTCTCTGAAGGCAAACTATCAACCTAAGATGTTTGCCTGGAACTGACCTTTAAAGCAAATCACATTTTAAATGTAGAGGTCAATTATCATAGATTGAAAAGTGTGTAATGAATAAGAAAATAGTTTCTAGACACAAAAACCAATTAAGGTAAGGTGGGACCTCTGGCATGACAGAAGGAGGAGGTCACCAAATCCCCTCGCTGGAAGCAAATGCAATACTGGACAATATTACCAAAACAGCTCTTTCAGAACTCTGGAAATCAACCAAAGACATCCAACAAACTGGCAAGATTTATTCGTTAAAAAAAAAATCTGGGGGCACCTGGCTGGCACAGTCAGTTAAGTTTCTGACTCCTGACTTCGGCTTGGGTCATGATCTCGCGGTTCGTGAGTTCAAGCCCCGCGTCGGGCTCTGCACAGAGCCTGCTTGTAATTCTCTCTCTCCCTCTCTTTCTGCCCCTGCCCCACTCGTTCTCTCTCTCTTTCTCTCTCTCTCTCTCTCAGTAAATAAATAAATATTTTTTTGAATGACTTTGGGTAAGAACGGTAGGAATCCACAGCTCTGTCTGCCTATGGCCGATCCCATCAACCCACCGTCCCCGCTAGGATCAGTTAGGACAGGAATTCTAAGAAGTGGAACAGGCTGTGTGTGACCAGAAGCTCACTGCCAAAAAGGGGTGACCTGACTTGGAGCCAGAGGGGAAAATCTGGTACTCAGTGTGACAAGTGTCAACCTCAGTGATGAACAAAGAAGATCAGTCATCACAATAGTCTGAGGTGGGGGTCCTATTTGGAGCAAACATCAGACTAGAGAACCAGCCACAAATTTAATAGGGACACACAAGAAATGAGACACTCCTGGAAGAACCTGACAATCTTTCCACCTACGTCTCTGGCTGACCTGGAGTGGGCATAAGCATGTGCAGGAGAGACCAGAAGGTGCCTATGGAAAGGGTGTGTATATACATATATATGTAAGTGTGCATATATATATGTACATATTTTTTAAGTGAACAAAGACATTAGCAGCCACACACTACAAGGAAGACCTATTTCGTGGGAAAGCTGCTGAAGGCAAACAAAAACCCTCTGGGCGTTAAAATCAGAATCCACACTTGCTACCATATCATACCTACAATTTCAAGTTTTGGACAAAAAATTGTGAGATATAAAAAAATAAAATGAAAAAGTGTGACCCATGTGCAGGAAAAAAGCAGATGAGAGACATTGTCTCTGAGCGTCCCCAGATGCTGGATGTAGCAGGCAAAAAGTGCAAAGTAGTTATTATAAGCACATCAAAGAATGAAAGGAAATGCTGTTTTAAAAATTGAAGAAAAACTTGATGACAGTAATCCAAAAATCGAGAATCTCAATAAGTGGATAGAAAATATTATTTAAAAGAACCAAAAAAGTTCTGGAAGTAAACACACACACACACACACACACACACACACACACACACAATAAATAAGAGTAAAAATTCCCTAGAAGGGTAAGCAGCAGTTATGAGACGGAAGAGGAAAGAATTGGTAAATTTGAAGAGAGAGAGATAGCAATTAATCAACCTAAAGAATCTAAAGAAGATGGATAAGAAAGACAAAAGAAAAATGAAGTCTCAGAGACCCATGGGACAACATCAAGGACAACAGCACAGGTGTGAAAGGAGTTCCTTTAAAAAGGAGTTCCTTGGGGCGCTTGGGTGGCGCAGTCGGTTAAGCGTCCGACTTCAGCCAGGTCACGATCTCGCGTTCCGGGAGTTCAAGCCCCGCATCAGGCTCTGGGCTGATGGCTCAGAGCCTGGAGCCTGCTTCCGATTCTGTGTCTCCCTCTCTCTCTGCCCCTCCCCCATTCATGCTCTGTCTCTCTCTGTCCCAAAAATAAATAAACGTCGAAAAAAAAAAAAAAGGAGTTCCTTAAACTCAATAAAATAAAACAGAAACAAAAAGGAAGAGGAAGAAGGAAGAAAAGCAGGAGAAAATAGAGAAATGGGTAGAAAATTTTTTTGACAAAATACTGTCCTAAACTTCACAAATGTAATTAAGAGCATTAACCTATAGATCTAAGAAAAATTTAGGAGAAACTCTTCATGACCTTCAGTTAGGCAATGAGTTCTTGGTTATGATATCAAACACACTCTCAAAAAAGGGGGAAAATGATAAATTAGACTTCATTAAAATTTAAAATTTGTCACTTCAAAAAACACCCCTAAGTGAATGAAAAGACAGGGCCAGGAGAAAATGTTTGCAAAGCATGTATCCAGATACATAAAGTACTCTTAAAGCTCAATAACAAGAAGACAATCCAGTTTAAAAAGCAGGAAAAAGATTTGAAAATACTTCACCAAAGATACGCAAATTGCTAATAATCACATGAAAAAATGCTGGATATTTTGACTCATTCAGTAAATGGAAATGAAAACCACAGTTAAATACCACTACGCGCTCACTAGAATTTCTACAATCAGAAAAAACAAACAGAGGCGCCTGGGCGACTCAGTCAGTTAAGCGTCTTGGGCTCAGGTCGCGATCTCAGGGTTTGTGGGTTCAAGCCCCGGACAGGCCCTGCACGGATAGTTCGGAGCCTGCGTCAGATCCGATCTCTCTCCCTCTTCCACTCGCGCTTTCTCACTCTCTCAAAAATAAATCAATAAATCTTTGAAAACCAAACAAACAAACAATAACAAGTGTTAGTGAGGACGTGCTGGGACAAGCACCCTCCGGTGATGCTGGTGGTGATGTAAAACGGTACAGCAGTCCTTCTCCTAGGAATCTACCCGAGAAAAATAAAAACACGTGTCCACACAAAGACTTACACACAAATGTTCTCAACAGCTAACAAACTGGAAGCATTTCAAATATCCATCAACTAGTAAATGAATAAATTGTGACATATCCGTACCATGGGATTGTATTCAGAAATAAAAAGGACCAAACTATTGACTTATCCTAATATATGGATAAACCTCAAAATCCTTATGCTGAGTGAAAGCAGCCCGACACAGAAGAAATCTTATCACATGTTTCCATTTATATGAAATGTCCAGGGGCACCTGGGTGGCTCAGTCGGTTAAGCACCTGACTCTTGGTTTTGACCCAGGTCGTGATCTCGCGGTTCATGGGTTCCAGCCCCATGTCAGTCTCTGTGCTGGCAGTGTGGAGCCTACTTGGGATTCTCTCTCTCCCTTACTCTCTGCCCCTTCCTGACTCATGCTGTCTCTCTCTCTCTCTTAAAATAAATAGGATAAAAACTTTTAAAAAAATGGGACATGAGCTATTTCCCCATGAGGTGTGCAGACAGGAACAGTAAAGAGCCAAACACTATAAGCCCACAACAATGGCTCTGGGGACACCGAGGAAAAGGGGGAGGGAGCAGGAAGAGGTAGATTAGAAAGCATTACCAAAAAAAGTCATACAGAAGCTGAGGCTCCAAAGGCACCCTTAGTTTTCATTTTATTTATATTTTTTATTTATTTGATTTTATTACACCAGGCTCAAGTAGGGTTTATTCCAGGCATAAGAGGACAGTTCAACATTAGAGACACCAGCAATGAAACTGACCTCCCTAATAGACTGAAAGGGACAGAATAACATACAATTGACTCAGCTGACATAGGAAAAGAATTTGATAAAGTTCAGCAACTATTTCTGGAAAACAAAGTCTCTTAGCAAACCAGAAAGAGGAGAGACCTCAGAGTAGACCAAAATGCATTTCCCTGAAGACGGGACAAAGAAGAGTCCCAAGTATGCTCGCTATCTCTATTAATGCTTCACGTAATACTGGAAGTCTTGAAATACTGGAAGTCAAGGCAGGGAGGAAGTAAGATGTTAAGATCAGCATGAAAGAGACAAAAGCTAAATTCTCTGTGGATGATGTGGTCGCCCGTATAGAAAAAGCAACAGTAACACACTTGACCAAGGTTGCGGGACACAAGGTCAACCTAAAAAAGTAAAAATCAGGGGCGCACTGGTGTCTCAGTCAATACAGCACGCAACTCTTGATCTCTGAGTTGTGAGTTCGAGCCCCATGGTGGGGTACGGTTTACTTTTTTAAAAAAGTTTAAAAAATTGTTTACAAAGCCAAAATCATTTCTTTTTTAAATGTTTATATATTTATTGTGTGAGAGAGAGAACAAGTGAGAGAGAGAGAGAGGGAGGGAGAGAGAGAGAGAGAGAGAGAGAGAGAGAGAGAGAGAGAGAGAGAAAACAAGTGGGGAGGGGCAGGGGGAGAGAGAGAATGCCAAGCTGACTCCATGCTCAGTGCGGACGGTGAGACCATGACCTGAGGCGAAATCAAGAGTCAGATGCTTCACTGACTGAGCCACTCAGGTGCCCCTAAAATCATTTCTTTCTAACTAGCAATCAACTAGACAATAAAATAAAGCGTAAGGTAACCTTCACAATAGCAACAAAAAGCATAAAACATCTAGAGAGTTTAACAATTCAATACGGAGGAAATTTTCACGTTTTCATGAAAAATAAAGAGTTACAGAAAAGGAGTGGTATTCCATAGTTTTGAACAGGCTCACATTAGAAGCATGTCAATTCTCTACCAAACAATCTCTAAACTCTCTATACTCACAATAAAAACTTGACTTGGTTTTTTAAGATACGTACTCACCTCAATTATCTCTATGAAAGAAGTCCATGAGAACACTAAATCAACTTTGAAAAAGAAGAAAAAAGAAAAAAATATTGAGAATTTACCAAAGCTATAATGACCAAATACAGATTAACATTAGAGAAAAAGTAGACAAACAGAAATGGAACAAGTATGTCTCAGGGATGTGTGTGTGTGTGTGTGTGTGTGTGTGTGCATATCACTTAATAAAGGTGATATCACACATCAGTGAGAAAAGAAGAGATTGCTTAGGAGGTGGTACTGGTAAAATTGACTTACTATTTTAGAAAAGAAAACTGGGACTCTATATAACACCACACATAAAGGTAGATTCTATGTGGATAAGTACCTAACTGTTAAGACAAAATTATGAAATGAATTGATGAAAATCAGTAGAATGTCTCTGTCACCTAAAAGATAAGCACTTTTGGATGAGCACTGGGTGTTGTGTGCAAACCAATTTGACAATAAATTTCATATTAAAAAAAAAAGATAAGGTCTTCTTAAATAACACCCCAAGTGGACAAACCACAAGGTGAAAAAAAAAATCATGAATTTGCTTACTTTAAACATTAATTCTCTCTGGTCAACAAAGACTACTGTGGATGAAGTAGACAGCAGATTGGGAGAAGAAACCTGTACTATCCAAACTGATCAGAAACTAATATATAAAGTATACAGGGAACACTGGCAAGAAAATCAAAAAGTGGGGCACTCGGGTGGCTCAGTCAGTTGAGCGTCTGACTTCGGCTCAGGTCATGATCTCATGGTCCGTGAGTTCGAGCCCCGCGTTGGGCTCTGTGCTGACAGCTCAGGGCCTGGAGCCTGCTTCCGATTCTGTGTCTCCCTCTCTCTCTGGCCTCCCCCACTCACGTTCTGTCTTTGTCTCTCTCTCTCTCAAGAATAAATAAACATTAAAACAATTTTTTTTAAACATCAAAAAGAAACAAAGGAAGGAAGAAAACGATAGCAATCCCAGCAGAGAAATGGACAGAAATATGAATTCAGTGATTTATACGAAAGGAAACTCAAAATACTGTTGTTGAAGTGACCCTCACACTCAGTCATCAGAGAATACAGTTAAAACAACGATAAAATACCATTTTACCTCAGTTGAGATGGGAAAAACCAGAAATCTGGGTACATTCTCTCACAAAGGTCCTTAATATCAAAATTCTTCGGGGAGTTGGAGGCCATCTGAATGTGCGTCGTCGCAAAAGCCAGTAAGGAAAGCAAAGGAAAACATCCCACAAAGTAAAATACAGCGGTGGCAGCGACAGGTAGAACGTAAAATGGCGAATATGGGTGGGTTTTTTTTAAAATGGCCTTAGTGGGAAGAAAGCGAAAGACAGAAGGAGATGTATTCCAAAATGCCACTTACATTAACTTAAAATACAAGCGTACGAGGGGCGCCTGGGTGGCGCAGTCGGTTAAGCGTCCGACTTCAGCCAGGTCACGATCTCGCGGTCCGTGAGTTCGAGCCCCGCATCGGGCTCTGGGCTGATGGCTCGGAGCCTGGAGCCTGTTTCCGATTCTGTGTCTCCCTCTCTCTCTGCCCCTCCCCTGTTCATGCTCTGTCTCTCTCTGTCCCAAAAATAAATAAAAAAACGTTGAAAAAAAAAATTTAAAAAAAAAATAAAATACAAGCGTACGAAACGATAATACAGAGAATATAGGGCTCGGCGCCACACGAGAGGATACACTGTAAAATCTTAGAATGGTTTCTTATGGACCAATAGAATTAGAAAAGGCTGAAGAGAATAAAATAAATAAGTGAATGAACGAGAGAGAATGTCTCCAAATAATCTGGGATTTTGCTGTCTTTCCTTCCCGGTAAGTGACTTCACAGGCCACTCGTAACTTCCCAGGAAAAATTTTACGTCTTTATTTTGAGTCATTACATCATGGATGATGAGCCTGTGCTGAGCGAGGCATCGCCAAATAACCAAACATAAACCTTTCGTTGAAATGTAATTTTCAGGGGTGCCTGGGTGGTTCATTCGGTTAAGCGTTCGGCTCGATTTCTGTTCAGGTCATGATGTCATGGCTCGTGCGATCGAGCCCCGAGTCAGGCTCTGTGCTGACAGCTCACAGCCTGCTTGGATTGTCTCTCTCCCTCTCTCTCTGCCCCTTCCCCGCTTACTCACACTCTCTCAAAAATAAAAGTAAACATTAAAAAAGAGAGAAAGAGGGGCACCTGGATGGCTTTGCCGGTTAAGCATCCACCTTCGGCTCAGGTCATGATCTGGCGGTCTATGGGTTCAAGACCCGCATCGGGCTCTGTTCTGACAGCTCAGCCCGGAGCCTGCTTCGGATTCTGCATCTCCCTCTCTCTTTGCCCCTCCCCCACTCACACTGTGTCTTTCTGTCTCTCAAAAGCAAATAAACATTTTAAAAAAAGGTTTTTATGGGTATTGAGGAGGGCACCTTTTGGGATGAGCACTGGGTGTTGTATGGAAACCAATTTGTCAATAAACTTCATAAAAAAAAAAAAATAAAAACGTTGGGAAAAAAAAAAATAAAAAAAAAAAATAAAAAAAAAAAAAAAAAAAAAAAAAAAAAAAAAAAAAAAAATAAAAAAAGGTTTTTTTTTAAAGAAAGAAATGTAGTTTTCAGCGTCATGTGAAATAGAATGACGTCTGTCCCTATAGTTTTCACTTAACCTGGAGAATACTTTGAGTTAGGCCTTGAGAATTCTACGAACTTTAAGAGAAAATCAAAAGGAAACCAGCACTTTCTTTCCTCATGAGTTTGCTACCCTGATTTTTTTTTCAAGTATTTTTATGCCTATATTTTCAAACTCTGGACCTAGATTTTTTTTTTATAACTCGTCTGCAAGTCGAAGATACACATGTACTCCCTACAGTGTGCCTCCCTTGGAATATGCAAGAAGATTAAACAGATTGCAAAATAAAAAACCCCATGTGTGCCAAACACGTGGGTGTATCCACTTTTTGGTTCTGCGTAACCAACGTGATTTTGTCTAAGACACAGTTTCTAACGTGGAGAAAATACAAATGAGAACTTCAAGGACACCCAGTAAACGTTCATCAGTTTACTAGTAGTGAATATTTCTTATGCCTTCTGCTGCCTAGAACGGGAAGACTTTGACTTCTGTGTAGTGCGTGTCAGTAAGGAAGAAAATATACTCTGACCCCATGTGTTAGAAGCTTTGTGACCAGAGGTGGACATCCAGAGAGCACCAGGGGGCCCAGAGCAGAGCCCGGGCCACCCGGCCCTGAGAGTCCCTCAAGCCCACGGTAGCAGGCCGGCCCACTTCTGTTCACTGACAGCCTCTGCTTGTGTCCTGCCGGGCCTGACTCCCACCCTGTCTGCTTCCCCGGGCATCCCTGCAGCGAAACGATCCCACCAGCTCTTGGCACAGGCACAAGGGTCCCCGGCTGGGGGCAGCTCTCTGATCTCCCCAGAAGCCTCCCAGCCTCTGCAGCTATTGATAGTTCAACCAGGGCGCAGAAGGCTTCTCTTCTGTGATTTAGGATAATTTATGAGGAGCGTTCTAATACGTAAAGTTGCCAGACAAATGTTTAAGGACTTAGTCATCTGTAAGCAGATGAAGAACATCGTTTGAATTCAAAAGGTAAATGTACTTGTGTTGAATGAGTTCTACGCAATCACGAAAGGAAGCTGGGCCGCTCTTGACCAATTATGGGAAAGGCTCCCAAGCTAGAAATTCCAACTCTCGGGGCGCCTGGGTGGCTCAGTCGGTGTAGTGTCTCTTGGTTTCAGCTCAGGTCATGATCCCACAGTTCAAGAGTTCAAGCCCCGCCTCAGGCTCCGTGCGGATGGTGTCGAGCCTGCTCGGGATTCTCTCTGCCCCTCCCCTGCTCGCTCGCTCGCTCTCCCTGCCTCTCTGTCTCTCTCTCAAAATAAATACATACACTTAAAAAAGAAGAAGAAGAAAGCTCAACTTTTTACAGCATGTCTCATGGTTCAAAGCGTTCCCCAAGGTGGGCCCTTCCCCCAGCCCTCCTCCCAGCACACAGCCGCCAAAGTTGGGCGAGTCGACCACCTCTGGGGGCAGAGAGCCTCCAGCGTGAACGACTCTACGAGGCGTCCAGGCAGACAGCCTTCCCCAGCCTCCCTCACGGACGCTCTGTCCGGCCCTCCACTTGCCAATGTGGTAGAACGCTCGTGTCAGCCAAACCCAGAGAATTCTCAGACCTCAGGAAAGCCACCAGCTCGGAAAGGAGAAGAGCTGACTATGCAATCTAGATACGGGTCTTATTTCAATCCCAGGGTTCTGCTCGGAGCCTGCCTGTTCCCCTGGGCCCTCCGGGGCCAATCGAAACAAATCCCAGGACAGCAATGCCCTGGGCCACTTACCAGAGTTACTGCCTCCTTCACCGCCTCCACAAACCTTGGGGGTGAGGCGAATTTCCCAGGGCATCGGGGGTGGAAAAAAAAAAAAAGTTCTTTACACTTTCAGATGTCCTTGCCACTCTCATTCCAAACACTCTCTATGGAAACGAATCTCGTTCATTTGCAAGTGGAAGTTGTGAAAAGCTTGAACTCTTTAAATTGATGGGGCTCCTAGGAAGGAAGGGCAGCAGGCCTGTCTCCCCACCTCACCCCCCACCCCACCCCACCCCCGGCCCCTCCAGGCTGGCTGTCACAGGACCACTGGCCTCTCCCACCTCTCTCAGTTTATGATTTATGCAAGCATGGAAATTGTTCAAAACTAAAGAAAGAAAAGCCACCCATATACCTACTGTCTAACAATAACTGGCATTAATATTAATAATGATTAATTCAACAACTATTCCTACTATATGTAATATTTCATTCCATGTGCATATTTGCATTTTCATGTACTCCATAATATAGATAACCTACTGTGTTGTTTTGGGGGTTTTGGGGGTTTTTTCTGTTTTACTCTAAGTGTAGGGGTACCTGGATGGCTCAGTTGGTTAAGCACCCAACTTCGGCTGAGATCGTGATCTCGTGGTTCATGAGTTCAAGCCCTGTATCAGGCTCTCTGCTGTCAGTGCAGGGCCCGCTTCAGATCCTCTGCCCCTCTCTCTCTCTCTCTCTCTCTCTCTCTCTGCCCCTTCCCTGTTCACACTGTCTTCAAAAATAAATAAACATTTAAAAAAATCTACTCTAAGTATACTCTGTCACCACACCACGTTATCACATTGTTGAGTATATTTCCTATGCTGTACTTGTCATTTCCATGACTTACTTACTGTATAACTAGAAATTTGTGCCCTTAATCCCCATTACCTACTTGTATCCCGCTTTGTTTTATGTCAGTATTATTTTCTAAGCATCACGTATTCTTCAGAATCACAGATTTTAATAGCCACAAAAACCTCATTCTATGAATATAGCATAATAATTAACTTCATTCAATTATACAAACAATATGTGAGTACAGATCTTCAAAAAAAGAAATAAGAATCACCCACCTTGTCAACACCAAGTTAACATATTGGCATTTGCCTCGCTAATTTGTTTTTAAGAATACATAAATAAAAATAAGTAAAGATGAACGTGGACCCTACCTTATCTCTTACTTTGTCATCTAACTTTGGTGAAAAATTGCATCAAACATTTTTAATGTTGGTGACTACCTTTCTGCTATTATTTTAATCATTATATTTCTCTATATGGCTATACCATGATTTTCTTATTTAGACAGTTAACGTGTCAGTGACTAGCCATTATTAATAATGCTTTGTCTTAATACATAAAACTTTATATACATACCCAATCAGTTCATTAATAAAAACTCTGAGAACTGATAGGGCTAAAGCAGACTTTATACTGGTTCATTCATCCTGACCAATTTTCCTTGCAAAAAATTACTCTCCGAACCACCATCAACAGTTTTTAAGAATGCTCCCACATTTGAAACAACCCTTGACATAACATATTTAACTTTTTCAATCTCATAGCCAAAATAAAGTACTTCACTATTGAATTTGCATTTGCTTGATTACCATAAAGATTAAGTTTTTTCATACCTCTATTATTGAATTCATCCCATTTGTTATTGTATTGTTCACCTTTTCTCATTGACTTATAGGTTTCTTTTTTCTGTTAAGGATATTCATATCCTGGGGCACCTGGGTGGCTCAGTCAGTTAAGTATACAACTCTTGGTTTCAACTCAGGTCATGATCTCATAGTTTATGGGATTGAGTCCCACATCAGGTTCCATGCTGACAACATGGAGTCTGCTTGAGATTTTCTCTCTCTCTCTCTCTCTCTCTCTACCCCTCCTCTGCTCACATCCTCTCAAACTAAATAAAATGTTTAAAAATGTACTAATATTCTACATTATGTATATGATATTTTTTTAATGTTTATTTATTTTTGAGAGAGAGAAACACAGAGTATGAGCAAGGGAAGTGCAGAGAGAGAGAGAGGGGGAGGCACGGAATCCAAAGAAGGCTCCAGGTTCTAAGCTGTCAGCACAGAGCCCGATGCGGGGCTCAAACTCACAAACCATGAGATCATGACCTGAGCCAAAGTCAGACACTTAACCAGCTGAGTCAGCCAGGCACCCCATGTGTACTGTAACTATTTAATTTGCCATTTGTCCTCTGATTTTTTTTATTATTTCTATTTTTTTAATATTTCCATACTAAAAAATAAATCTCATTACTTGGATTCTAGAAATATGGTAGACTGAGCTAGCATCTTCTCCCACCTCCAACCAATACAACCACATGGAAATGATAGAGCAAAAGAAAAAAATTAAATACCTCACTTAGATTAAAGGAAAAGAGAAATGCCTTGGAGACATAAAACAAAGGGGCAGAATAAAATCATGTGCCAATATCTTGACACTCCAGATAGCTCCATAGGAATGGCAGATGTCACTCTGGATACAAAGAAGGCATGGGGCAAAAATAGAAATCACTCCCTAATACCAGCCCCTGGAAAAGCTATCATCTTCATAAAACAGAAGACTAGCTCAATCAAGGGAAATTCCACTCGGTAATAACTCTTTCAAAATCCAGCACTCAAGGATTTCCCACAGGAAAAAGGAAAGGAAAAGTAAGAAAAATCTGCTGAAGATGAGCTCACAATCCAAAATTACAAACCACACTCACTACTCACTGGGACAGTGACCTCACGAATACCAAAACTGGGCATCATAGAGCTTGTGAAAAAGACAATCCTAGAGGACTCCTAAATGATTATCCTTAAAATGATTGAAGAGATAAACAAAATCGTATGGAAAACAACAGAAAAATGTGGGGAAAGAATTGGCAAATAAACTTCAGAAATTAGCATTTCACTGTGCAAGATCAACAAAACATTAAACATAACTGAAAAGGTAATTAATTGGAGAAGAGAGATAAAATGAATGAGACAAAGAGGTGGAAAATGTCAAATAGAACTTTTAAAAAGGAAAAAAGAAAAGTAATATTTTAAGAGATAAAGGATGAGACTCTTCTAGAATTAACGAAAGACGTGAATCTTCAGTTAAAGTATCATGAGCTCTAAAAATTATACATTTTAAACCTCTACCCCTAGGCCCTACAGTGAAACGCTGGAGCATCAAATCAAAAAGGAACATCATAAAAGGGGGTTGTGGAAAAAATAGGTCATCTCTAACAACCACAATGAAACTGACAGCTAACTTCTCACCAGTGACAACAGAAGACAGAACACAACAGACCAATAGCTTTAAAGGACTCAGGGGAAATACATACCATCCCAGAGTCCCATATGCAGCTCATACGTGACTCAGGGGGAGGGGGAAATAGTCATTATCAGGCAAAGGATGAGGAAGTAAAAATTCACTGTCATGACAGAAATGTCTATTAAAGGTAATAATGCAGGAAAAGGAAGGAGTGGACCCTGGGTCAGGAGTGGGACGTAAGAAGCAAGGAAATTAGTAAATACATAGGCAAAGCTGTGCAAACATTGAATGAAAAATAAAATTAATGACAGCAATAATGACTTATTTGCTTGTGTTTGAGACGCGTAGAACTAATGGGGCACCTGGGCGGCTCAGTCAGTTGAGTATCTGACTTCGGCCCATTTCATCATCTCGCCGTTCATGGGTTCAAGCCCCGCATCAGGCTCTGTGCCGACAGCTCAGAGCCCGGAGCCTGTTTCAGACTCTGTGTCTCCCTCTCTCTCTGCCCCTCCCCTGCTCACCCTCTGTCTTTGTCTCAAAAATAAATAAACTTTAAAAAAAAATTTTTTAATAATAAAAAAAAAAAGTATGGTTTAGGGGCACCTGGGTGGTTCAGTTGGTTAGGCGTCTGACTTCAGCTCAGGTCATGCTCTCACGGTTTGTGGGTTCGGGCCCCACGTCCAGCTCTGTGCTGACAGCTCAGAGCCTGGAGCCTGCTTCACATTCTGTATCTCCCTCTCTCTCTGCCCCTCCCCCACTTGTGCTCTGTCTCTCTCTGTCTCTCAAAAATAAATAAACGAAAACCAAATTTAAAAAAAAAACATAGAACTAAAATGCTATAAAAAAGAAACATAGGTATGAGAATAGCAAAGATCAGAATTAAACTGTTCTAAAGACCTTGAATTATTCAAGATAAGGCTACTGTTGTGGTTAACCATGCATCTTAAAAATTAAAATCTAGGGGCGCCTGGGTGGCGCAGTCGGTTAAGCGTCCGACTTCAGCCAGGTCACGATCTCGCGGTCCGGGAGTTCGAGCCCCGCGTCAGGTTCTGGGCTGATGGCTCGGAGCCTGGAGCCTGTTTCCGATTCTGTATCTCCCTCTCTCTCTGCCCCTCCCCCGTTCATGCTCTGTCTCTCTCTGTCCCAAAAATAAATAAAAACGTTGAAAAAAAAAAAAAAATTAAAAAAAAAAAAAAAGAAATTAAAAACTCTAGATCCTTTCCATTTAAAAAAAAAAAAAAAAAAAAAAAAAAAAAAAAAAATTAAAATCTAACCAATAAAAGGATAGAAATAGAATGAATAAATTTCAAATGCAGCTGAAGCTAAAAAGGGCAATAAAGAATATTTTATTAATCTAAGAGAAAGTAGGAAAGAAAAAAAAAGTGCAAAAAAGCATGGTAAATAGGAACCATTACACAAGATCTAGAACTCCAAACCCATTCATAATCATGTAAATTAATTGGACTTAATGTATTACTTCAAAGAAAACACAGAAATTCTCAGATCGCATATTTATAAATGTAGCCATATGTTCTTTATCAAAGATTCACCTGAAACATGAGGACGTATAAACGTTAGAAGCACATGGATGAAAAATGATATTCTGGGCATATCCAACGAAGGGGGGAAAGAGGCTGGTGCAGCAGTGTGAATATCATAAACGGAAGACTAGACCAAAAAATACTGATACAGAGATACATCCTTGCGGACAGAGATATATAACCATTATATAAGAATAAAAGCAGCCACTCACCAGTAAGAATAGCAACTCATACTCACGAAGCCCTCAGTGTGTGTCAGAAACAGTTCTAGGTGCTTTTTATGCGTATTAATTTATTTAATCCTCGGAGTGACCTTCACAGCATAGCCCATTTTACAGATAAGAATACTGAACTACTCGACATAAATCACGTTCCGAAGGTCCAGAGCTAGTAAATGGCATGGCCGTGATTCAAACCCAGGCAGTCTAGCTCCGGTGTCTAAACTCTGTATTTTTTGCTAGCAACACAGCTCCAAAATATATGAAGCACACACTTACAGAAGTGCAAAGAAAAATTAGCAAATCCACAATCATAATAGGAATTTTAATATGCATGCCTCAGTATCAAATTAAGCAAATAAAAAATTGGTGAAGATATAGAACACAATTAAAATACTCGATCTAATGACTCTATATAAAATGCTATTTCCAACAATTAGAATACACATAGTCTTTTTAAGCAGCATGAAACATTTATAAAAATAGATCACATAAAAGGTTGTTAAGCAGTTTGCTATAAACTGCAGAGAATGAAAGGCATAGAGGTCATGATCTCTGACTGCAATGAAATTAAATTAGAAATCAATAACAAAAAGATAACCCCAAATAACCCACGCACTTGGATTTTTAAAACACACGTTAAGTATGTGAAGGGTCAAGGACAAATCATAATGCACATAATAACATCTTTAGATGGGGCACCTGGGTGGCTCAGTCGGTTAAGCATCCGACTTCAATTCAGGTCATGATCTCATGGCTCGTGAGTCGGAGCCCGACGTCCAGCTCTGTGCTGACAGCTCGGAGCCTGGAGCCTGCTTCAGGTTCTGTCTCCCTCTCTCTCTGCCCCTCCCCCTGCTCACGCTCGCTCACTCGCTCTCGCGCTCTCTCTCTCTCTCTCTCTCTGTGTCAAGAATAAACATTTAAAAAAATAAATAAATTTTTTTTAAATCTTTAGAAAAAATGATGACAAAAATACTGCATGTCAAAACACCATTATGGAAGTTGGTTCAAGTAGTATGTAAAAGAGAATTTTATATTCTTAAATGTGTCTATTAGAAATGAAGGAAGATTCCAAATAAATAAGCTTCATTTTAGAACTACAGACAGAAAAAGAACGACTCTAGAAGATATAAAGAACAGAGAGGGGCGTCTGCGTGGCTCAGCCGGTTAAGCGTCCACTCTTGATTTCATTAGGGTCATGATCTCAAGGTCATGAGATCCAGTCCCACATCAGGTGTGGAGCCTGCTTGGGATTCTCTCTGTCCCTGTGCCACTCTCCCACTCGTGTTTGCCCCATTCTCACATTCTCTCAAAAAAAAAATGTGGGGGGAGGGTGGGCTGGAAATGATAAAGAAAAACTAATAAAAATAGAAAAACTAGTAAGTTGTTGTTTCTAGAAGTTTCTGTAAAATGAATTCTAAGAAAGAAGAGTGCAGACTACGTCATACACAGGGCTGGGAGACTTCGTCTTCGTCCCCCACTGTGTGATCTTCAGCAGGGTTCCTAGCCTCTCTGGGCTGCAGTTTGCTCATCTATAAAGTCAGTCAGTCAGATGGGCTCAGAAACCTCGCCGTTCCAGGACTCAGTGTCTCCTCTTTCAGAAACCATTTACCGCGAGTAATGTATATGGAATTGTAAAGCAAGTGACAGCCAAGGTGTTGCTGAGAGGAGAAATGTTTTTGGTCTCGATGCAGTAACTTCACAATATGGCCAGGAAGTGAGGCGACACATTCTAAGGACCGTTCCTCTCTTGTGCCACCTGAGATTGGGCAAGGAAAATGCTAGAAAATTCCCAGCTGAGCAGGGAAACCATTGTTATTCAGAAACCTGTTCCCGGGGAATTTATAACCAGCAGCTGTAGAGCTTCTAAGACTACTGGATGCCCTGTGAGTCTGAAGTCCCAAGTGTATGGCAAGGTCAAGACATAGGCAGTAAATAGCAGGCATCCAACACTATTTTTTGAATCCGTGAATTAAGATGAAAATGCAACGTGATGCATGAAAGGAAATACTAATCTAGATTTTAGGATAATGCTGGTTCAATTAATCACTGAGTTCATTTAAAAAAAAAAAAGTTGAACTAAGCACATAGAAGCCTAAGTCTTTAAATTCGATTAAATCATGACTGACAATGATGGATATTCTGAGTAACTAGAAAAATAGACTCCATCCTTTCTCATGTGCCTGCGGGTAACAAGGCAGGAAGGAACCACAGAAACTACAGGTGTGGTCAACGCAGTCCCAAATTTCTTGTGACATCTCTCCCTAGAGAATACCTAAAGCATACTAATAGCCCTAAAGGTACCCGGTGCCCCCCGTTTCGCAGATCAGTGCACTGGAGGGTAAAGAGCTCTAAAAAGGCAAATCTATAACCCTGAACTCCTAAAGTAATGTTAGCAAGAATCGAAAATGTAGGCACCTACACAGACACAAAGCTGGCCTTCCTGCCCCTTTCAAAAGCACGAGGAGGCTCAAGTCGGCCGGAAATTCTTCGGCTAATGGGGCCCTTACCCAGCATGACTTGCACACGTGTGCTTCTCCAGAGCGGACCGCTCTCCAGCTGCCGGTACTCACCGTGGAGGGTAAGAGAAGCCAAGCTCCTTGTACCCTGAACGTCACTTTCCCCGTGTCCCCTCGTTCCGAGCCAACTAATATTATAATGGAACACTTGGGGTAGGGCCAGAAGAATAAATCTGAGCAACAGTTCTTAGTTTCCTGTTTCAGGCCCAAACCGGAAAGTCAGAAAAATTCTCTCAGGGAGGGAAGGCGGTCTAATTGTGTTGAAGACAGTGTGGCAAGCCTCCCAGAGACTTATGTTTAAAAGAACATCTCCAACAGGCCTTGGCCATGCTGAGCTTTCCTGAGCGCTTCCTTTTTCCTGAGCTTTCCTGAGCGCTCCAGGTGCAAATGAGTCAACTCCTCTGGAATATCAAGCCAAGGCCAGAGCCTTTGCAGGCGCCCCACGGTACGCTGCCCTTTCCGGAAGCCCCAGGACCACCTGCTGCTTGGTGACACGGGTCTTGGCTAAGAAACCTAGAGGATTCTTCTTCCCTGGTCCCTTTTTCTTTGCCAGCTCCCCAAGAGAGGGGTTCCCCACACCCAGTGGCGAGCCACCTGCATTTAAACATCGCCGAGCCAACCAACGAAAACAAGATCCAAGATCCAAAGGACCAGGAGAGGACAAGAAAACCCCTTACGTGTTCTTCTCCAATAAAAGCCCATGAGTCCCCCTTTACCTCCAATTCCCTCAATATCCCTTCAAAATGCCAGAAACTAACTTGAAATCATTTTTACACGGCTCATGTTCTCATGCCAAAAAAAAGAAAAGTTAAGTGTGAAAACATAAAAGAAGAATGTTTCTTTGTGCCTCTCTTGCCTCTTTTGAGGCTTTCCGCCCCCCTCCCCACCCCTTTTATATCCAGATGTGTGTTGGGCAGCTAGAACAGCTCCAGATTCCACAGTCATGTATTTTTAAAATGTCAGTCTTTAAAGGGAGCTACTGCCAATGGTTGAGTCACGTTGCAGGGATTTAAAATGAAGTGCACTCAAAGAAACGCATGTCGGAGGTTTTTTTTCTTTCCACAACTCCAATTTGTATTTTTCCCCTTCTAATTGAAATTAATTTCCCTTGCTGTTTGGTGTTACAAAACACCTGGATGGGGTTATTATTCTGGAAAGGTAATTATAAAATTAGAAGGCTAACCACGAAGCAGATTTCCTAAATCGCAGGTGGCAATGGTACCAAGCACCGACAACAGGGAAAATACTCGCAAATGTAAGCTCAATTCGCTTGCAGAGGAAAACCCACAGGCCTAGCACCCCAAACCAGGTGACGCCTAAAGGTTTGCATTGTCGAAGAGAATGTGCTGGACACCGTGATACAGCGTCCAGATCCCCCTGTAGGCCTAATCAATGCATTTCTCCACCCGCTTGGAGTGATCTCGGCAGACCACCCTCAGCAGTCAGCCCCTCTGGCCATGGCCTTGCCCAAGGTCAAGCCTGCTTCCGTGAGCCGCTAGCTCCATTGACTGATTCTCCGGGGTCTTTTCACCCCACTTTGGGACAACTTTAAAGGGTCAGCCCAGCTTCAGAGCTCCCTGTGGAACCATCTTGAGGATTCCATCAAGAATACATCAGGCCCAGCTTTTCCCTCTCCCCAGTCCTGCCTCCTTCCCTTCCATTCCCTTCGGTAGGTATGGATCCCAAGAGCGCATCCTAAGAAGCCTGCTGCATGCTTAGTCTCAGGGTTGGCTTCCAAGGGAATCCAACCTGCCACAGAGGGTAAAAGAAGTTGGATTTTTAAAAAAAAATACTGGCCTTGGGTGGCTCAGTCGGTTAAGTGTCTGACTTTGGCTCAGGTCATGATCTCTGAAAGTTAATTTGGCAGCATTTATTAATAGCCTCAGAAACATTCACATTTTTGACCCAATAAAGTATATTTTTATTTATAGGATGTGCCTATATCTCATCTAATTCCCAAAATTACTGGAGGTGGCTTACAAAACTGCTTACTATTCAGCAAACCAAACTACATAAATAACGTGTGGCAAAATAAAGGCAATATAAAGGCACAGCTAAGGTGAGTCCAAAAGAGTGGCCGTAGGTCAAACAAGATTAAGGCCTTTAAAGGTACCCATCCCCATGTAAGCAATTTAACAAAAGCAATAGGAGACCAATCACAAAATATGCATCCGCACTGAAATTAAAATATCTTTTTCCCTAGATTTCCCCAAGCAAAACTCTCCATAGGTATATTAAAAATGAAAAAGTATAGCAATAACAGTTTGGGACACCTAATTGTGTATTTGAACTGCCTGTTGGGTAATCCAGACTGCAGAGATATTATACCATTGCTGAAGATGAGCTGACTGTTGGCTTTGGGAAGAACTCTGGTTAGTGAAGCAACACTGTCCATAATCAATGAAAAACAAGATGGCGCCTGAGAAGTGGAGCTGCTCGTGGGACTGTGCCAGAGAAGAAGCCTCATGAAGAGCTCTGTGTGAGGTGGTATCGGAGAGCTACGGAGAACATACTCCTGTCCTGCCACCTTCTAGAGCATCCCCTCCCCCGGGAGGCTGAGAGTTGTATTCCAAATCCAATTCATAGAAAGGCATTTTAAAAGGCCCAGAACTGGGGCGCCTGGGTGGCGCAGTCGGTTAAGCGTCTGACTTCAGCCAGGTCACGATCTCGTGGTCCGGGAGTTCGAGCCCCGCGTCAGGCTCTGGGCTGATGGCTCAGAGCCTGGAGCCTGTTTCTGATTCTGTGTCTCCCTCTCTCTCTGCCCCTCCCCTGTTCATGCTCTGTCTCTCTCTGTCCCAAAAATAAATAAACGTTGGAAAAAAAAAAAAATATTTAAAAAAAAAAAAATAAAAGGCCCAGAACCAGTTGGTCTAAGCGCTGGTAGATCTGGTCCGGCGAGATCCAAGGATAAAATGGAGGCCTAAAGGAGCAGAAGGCCTATATACGCTACTTTAACAAAATACCAAGACTGGGTGACTTAAACAACAAACATTTATTTCTCACAGCTCTAGAGGCTGGCAAGTCTGAGATCAAGGTGCTGACGCATTTGGTTCGTGGGAAGGGCCCTCTTCCTGGCTTGCGGACGGCTGCCTTCTCACTGTGTCCCCACATGGCAGAGAGAAAGGGGTCCGGTTTCTCTTTCCCTTCTTATACAGGCACTGAACCCATCATGGGGACTCCACTCCCATAACCTCATCTAATTATAACAACCTCCCGAAGGCCCCACCTCCAAATACCATCGCATTGGGAGTTAGGACTTCCATATATGAATCTTGGAGGGACACAAACATTCAGCCCATAGCAATATGCTTCAAGCAATCCTCTGAACGTTATTCTCCACACCAGACCTTTGACAGGAGTTGGGCTGCAGAATTTGTGATTTTATTATCTGCCAAATAGCTGGGGGCAAAATGCTGCCTGTTTAGACAGCGCCTTGCGCGTTGACATCTACCGACATGCAGGAGGGCTTGGGGATTCCAAGGGGCAGAGCCACCTGGCCAAGAAAAGGTACTCTGCGGAAGGAATTTTTCCGGCACAAGGATGAATGGACAATCAAGGTCTTTATATATTTGGTCATGGAGTTCCACGTCACTGTGATTCTCAGTCTAAAAAAAAAACTTTCCCAGCAGGAATTACAAATTTTTAAACATAGACTTTAAAAAAAAAAAATGCTTAAAGCATCACTAAAGCACCTATAACGTCTAGAATATCAAATTTTTAGCTCGAGAGATATGTCCTTCTAAAGATCATCCTAAATGTCATAAAATGGTGGACATAAAGATATCCACTACAGGTTCTTTATAATAACAGAAGCTACGTGAATGACCTTCGGTAGAGGAACACTTAACTGAGTAAAGTACTGCCACATAATGACTGGTAAATCAAGAATAGTCAATAACAAATATCGATTAGTAATTATGTTCTAATGTTTAGTAAAAAAGTTACAATGAAAATTGCACTTACTTCAGGGAATATAATTGTGTTTTGAAAGCTGACAAAAAGCCACACACATAAAAATGAGTAGAAGGAGGGCACCTTGATGGCTCAGTTGTTTAAGCATCAGATTCTTGATTTTGGCTCAGGTCATGATCTCACAGTTCATGGGTTTGAGCCCCGTGTCAGGCTCTGGGCTGACATTGCAGAGCCTGCTTGGGATTCTCTCTCTCTCTCCCTCTCTCTCCCTCTCTCTCTCTCTCTCTCTCTCTCTGTCCCTCCTCTTCACTCTCTCTCTCTCAAAATAAATAAATAAACATTTAAAATTGACTAGAAGGATATATAAAAAAAGATGATCATGTTTGATAACAATAATTGTATCATTATTTTTATTTCTTTTTTGGCAAAAAAAATTATATTATCTTTCTCAAACTTTTGTTGTAAAAATATTTATATGATCAATTTGCAAAGGAGAAAACCAAACAAGATGCGGAGAATATCCAAAAGTCCTGACGGATTCACAGAATTTCCAAAATGACATCCAAAGAGGAACACATGGCAGAAATCAGGAATGGATCTGCTGATAGACCAAGGTCAGCCCCGGTGCCTGGACAGACCACCACCACGAGAGAACCCACACTCAAGTGAGAGCTGGCATACTGACCAAGACAGGAAGCTTCCTTCCCAAAGAAATTTGATCCAAACTCAGCTGATCCAGGAATCTTATTTCATTTCTTAAGTCAGCGTCTGAATGGAACCACTACTGCACGGCGGGCTCACCAAAGCCCCCATCCTTCGGGGACAAAAGTGCAGTAACTCTAGAAGAAAAAATAATGGGGGCTCAGGCTTGGATCTTTCTTGTGATGTAAATCCTGGGTACGGTACTAGCTTAAGCTGTCACTAGCCCCTGTGTTGTGTGTGCTCCAGAAGCTTCCAGAATCAAGCTTTGTGAGAGGGGAAGAGGAGATAAAATGTGGACACTGATGGCCTGAGAGTATGGTGGAGAGAGAATCACGAGGCGGATACAGGGTCCTCCCGAGGGGGAGGTGGGTCAGGCCCAGGCTGCTGGGTTCCATCACCCACCTCCTTCCCTCATCACCAGCAGGGGAAGGACAGCCGGGCTCCATCACCCACCTCCACAAAGACTCTGTGCTGCTCCCTTCAAACCTGGAGGAACATCTACATCAGGAGCAAAGTAAACAGAGGACAACTAAGAAAGCCTCTTGTGATTCTGGAGTGGGTCAGTGAAGGTGACAAGGACCCCTTCCCCAAAGGATTGAGCAGGGCAGGACTAGATCGGGGGGAGGGGAGCACAGCCTTTCCTGGGATCCTACTGTCACAGGCCCACATCCCCGCAGTCAAGCATGAGGACACATGTAAACTAAGCGGCCATAAACTCAACTGCCCGTGAGGACAGGCATCACACTCATTCACTCACCACGGTATCCCCATCGCAGGGCCCAGTGTGGAGTAGGAGCTCTATAACGACTTGTTGGAGAAAGGAATAAGCCTTCAGGGTTGATTATGATGTCCCTGTTCTCCCCTATGGCCCTATCTTCCTTCCAGAAGCTGTTAGTGTTGGAGAAAATAGGTGATCTTTGCAGAAAGTAAGTCTGCCTTTTTGCCCCCAAGGAGAAACCAAGTCTTTGCGGGGGGGAGGGGGGAGTGCATTAGAGAAACTATGGTACTACAATGTAGAGTTACCGGGGCAGGCTGATAGCACGGACCCTGCCCCAAGCCCAACATGGGACCTGCAGCCATCAGAAGACAGCCCCACTCTCAGGGCTGCCCCAGAAAGTGTCCTCGAGGCTCCAGTCTCCCACCGTCTCCAGGGTCATCCCCATAGCCACCAACCAGCACCCCAGTGATGCTCTGTAAAGTTCAGTCAACAAGACTTTGCCTTTTTTTGTGTTTTCCCAATTTTCTGTAATAGGCCAACACCGGTTTTATAATGGGAAAGGCCCACTCTATTTTAAATTGTTTAAAATAAATTCAGGTTTTCTAAGGTGAAAGAGAAACTTTGCTCCAGCCTTGCTGCTCAGAGCTGTGAAACCATGGGTTTATTCTGGCACCACGAACACCCACTCCAAAGTCCCATATGGCTTGTGCGGAAGTAAATGCATTCGACTTCTTTAAAGGGCTGCACACGGTTTCACTCTGCATTTCAAACAGAAATATAAACTTGTCACTCTTTGTGAGAAAAAAAAAAAAACAACACAACCGTCTACCCAGGATCCACGGAGCTAAGCTTCCCTTTCCCCTGTGTTTCATCCTTGGGACATGGAAATCATTTTTTTAAGGAATGGGCCATCGATTTTCTGAACTCCTTCAATCTTACCCCACAGGGCCATTTACAAACTTGTAAAATGCCCGAGGCCAGCTGTCCGTGTTCCCCTTCTGCACCTGTCGCCCTTAGGATGCCTGCTGCATTCTTACATTGAGCAGGTGCCATTTGCCAACCACCAGACTAGGCTCTGGGGATGCAGCAGGGAAGAAACCAACCAGAAACTTCCCAGTCCTGATGGAATCTGTGTTAGAAACTAAGGAAACTTCCCAGAGATAAGTCCTCTGACATATTCAAATATGGTCAGCAGGCAGCTTGGCAAGACCCAGACCCGGCCAAGGAGGTTGGGGGCTTCGTGGAAATCCTCACCCAGAAGACTGTGTCTGCAAGGGAGGAATCTCGGGGCCGGCGCCTTCCACCAGGGCTAGTTTTGGGGGCAGCCGGTCTTGCACACACTGCCAGGCGCCTTTCCAGGCCAACTAAACCCAGCTATTAAGTCTCCCCCAAAGCAAGGGCGCCAAGACTTCACTTCTGAAAACAGTCACAGTTTCTGTTTCAAAAGAAGGATCAAAGCATTATGGGAAAAACCAGACCCTTGCTTGACCTCTTAACACTAATTTTATAATTTAATTTTGTTTCTTTTTTTTATGTTTGCTTCTCTTGACAGAGAGAGAATCCCAAGCAGGCTCTACGCCGTCAGCATGGAATCCAACCGGGATCAGACCCACCAACTGTGAGATCGTGACCTGAGCCGAAATCAAGAGTCGACCGCTTAACCAACTGACCCACCCAGGTGCTCCTAATTTTTTTTTCTTTTTAATAAACCGCATGGGGTTAAGAGCCATAAACATTTTCATTCTCAGGGCCTCCAAGACTACTCTGGCTGGGGCCTTGGCTTCCTATGGCCCTGGCTGCGTGATACCCTCTGCTCTGAAGTATACAGCTGGCACCCCCAACCGCTGACATGGAAAACATAACACTTCCGTCTCCACACGTCCAGACCCCCTCCCAGCTTAAGCTTTGTCCTTAGCCTGGCAGGGGAGGCTGCGAGTTTTCCAGCCTGCGGTGGGGACTATAAGCCCTTCTCCCCCTCGAAGTCCCTCTTCTAAGGAGCTTATATCCCGATTGTTTTCATTTGCATGCAAATCTTAAATAAATAGCTTGCCTAGAATAAATTTGGCCTTTAAAATACACACACACACACCCACACATTTTCTCTCGGTCTCTCTGCCTCACCCCCTCTTCCTCCTCCAAACACCTTTCTCTCCCTCTTTTTGTCCTTCACACACACACGTCTCCCCACTCTGAGCCACCCCCACACCTGAGCCATCCCCCTGGGAGAACAGTCCTCGGGATGGCCTTGCTGGCCCCCTCCCCTGCCCACCCTCAACTTAGTCCAATTTCTGTCTTCCTGCGGTTGAACTTCTCAAGCCCGTGTGCTGCTCTCCTTGAGTCACCACCCACTCACTCCTTACCTCCCGCACACAGGCTGCCTCCACCGCCCGCCCCCGCCCAAAATCGAGGCCGCCACTGTCTCTACAAAATCACCTTGGTTCAATCCCTAATCTCTCTCTGATAATTCCTATTTTTTTTAAGTTTATTTATTTATTTGAGAGAGAGTGTGCGAGCATGAGCAGGAGAGGGGCAGAGAGTGGGGGCGGGGGGTGAGGACGGGCGGAGAGAATCCCAAGCAGGCTTCCAACTGTCAGCACAGAGCCCGACATGGGGGTTCAAAGCCACGAACGACGAGATCATGACCTGAGCTGAGATCAAGAGTCAGACGCTCACCGCCTGAGCCACCTAGGTGCCCCCTCCCTCTGATAACCCTGACACTGCCTGTAATAAAGACAATATTAAGGTCCTATATAGGGGACTCTTAACATGTGCCAGGTGGTATGCTAAGGCTTTCGTGTTCATCATCTCATCTAATCTCCAACAGTGCCACGAACTAGCAGCTAAAGGGGCCCACTGCACTGAGAGGTGGGGGGTCCCTCCCCTGAATCTAGAAGCGCCTTGAGCAGTAGAAAACCGAGGAAGCGCAGCTGTGCCAGCCTCCAGGCCTCGGCCGTCACAGCCCAGCAGTCTCAACTTTCCGTCGCCTGGAACGCTGGCTCTCGGAAGCGTGAACTGCACGATGGAGAAGGAAGTCTGGGGAGACGACACGGAGGGGCCCCGAGACGCCGTGCAGAGAGGGATGCCCCGCCGCTCACAGCCCGTCCAGCTATCCCAATGGGTCCCAGGCCTCCCGGAACACAGACGAGCTGTCCCCACTTGGTCCTGCCCAAATGGCAGATTCGCGAGTAGAACCAGTGAGGATTAGCCCCTGGGGACGTAAGCTCTGAGTAGTTTGTCATGCAGCGATGGATGACAGAACACAGGGATTACTGCTATCATCCTTATTTTGGCCGAGAAAACGGAGACTCCGAGAGGCAAAGTTAGTGGCCCGAGGTCACCCAGCTCGTCCTCTCGTGGAGCCCCGTCCCTGGGCACACACTCTCCGGGTTGACCCTTTCCCCCTCATCAGCCTCTCCTCTGCTGGTGTGCTGCACTTCAGGGCGGTGGTCTGGGTGCAGACGAAGCAGGACAGTGCCTGCAAAGTACTCATCCATTGATAAGCGATGGATAAAAGAGCTGCAAATAAATGCTGTTCCGGCCCTTTCCGATTGCACACTGTCCCCTGGCAATCTGAGTCCAGCGACAGACAACGGAGGTGACGGTGCAGGTGCCTGTGCTGACCGCGGCCCCACAGCTACCTCCAGTCCCACTCTCAGCTAGATCCCAGCCCTCTCCTGCCAACAGATCCCTCCGAGGGTGGTCAGGTCTCAGCGCACAGACAAGACTCCACGCTGAAGTCAGGAGCCCCCATTCCCATCAGACGGGAGCCCTTCTGTCTGGCCCGTGTCTCCAAGCAGCAGTACCAGTCTTCCCATTCCCGTGCACAAAAAGGAAGGAAGTGAACTCTCATACGTGGCCCTGACACCAGCCCCAGGTCTCTTTCGTATCTTCTGTGGGGAAGTCCATCCCTCCCTGTCTGTCCGTCCATGGCTACCACACTGCCCAGGCCACCTTCATGCCCATCGAGGGTGCCCGGGTCTCCATGCTCCTCTCTCCGCCTGGTCCAATCCAGACCCCGCACGATGCCACCCAACTAATCCTCCTAAAGCGTAAGGTTTCAACCTTCTGGCTGTCCTCTAAAACCCCTAAGGCCATACCCATTGACTGTAGGTTCAAGTTCACAGTCCACAGATTGGCACTGAAGTGACTCCAACATGTGGGCCCCTCCTATCTCACTGCCCACCGTAGCCCCCACCACTCCTACCTCATCCACGAGGCCTGCTATCCACTCTGTACCTCCCCGGTCAACCTACCTTATGACCTCGGGGAACATCTAATGCCTGAAGTCACTCATTTTGCCGTTTGGCTTACACTGTCTTACATTTTTAATTAACCGGGCCACATGCTCGTGTCTCATCTCTCTGGACAGACTGCAACCCATGGGTTTCTCAACACAGCATCAGCATCTCCAACAAAAGGACTATGTGGACAGCAGATGGTCAACATTAAATGACATGAAAATGGAACAGTCCGTTCCTAGTCTTGCCCTGACCCCTAGTCTTTCTTACTTAGGGATGTGAAATAAGCTTGCGAATGCACGTGCATCTGGTCCAGACTGGCAATTTCTCAGGTGTTTTGCTGGAGGTGCTGGGTTGATAAAGAAGCATGTTTTGGAAAGAAGGATGGTGTGCTTTTGTTTTTCAACCACTGTGTCATCTCAAGGGTAAAGGGGTTACCATCGGGAACCAAAACGCATCAAAAGGCAAACAGAACAGTAGTCAAGGGAACCTCTGTAAGATGCGTTGTAGGTAAGGATCCTCAAAGGCAATTTTGGCCAAATCTCTTACATCCAGAGTATGTGAGCTTCCTAGTGTCTCTTCCTAACTCCTTGTTCAGTGTTACAGGGCCGAGAGCTTGAAGTCAGCCACAGTGGGAGCATTTATAGAACAGAAATCGGCAAATGCCCCAAATCAGGACCATTTCGTTCAGAAAGCCAGTTGTTAAACAGTTACCAACACAACGTCGACAGCCCAGCATCACTATATGGCACAGCACGGGTGCTCCATAATAATGACTGAATGAACGATTCGAAAACAGAATGAATGTGTGAATGAGGGAGGAGGAATATCCTTCCAAGGCAGAGACAACACCTGCAAGTAACTCTATTCCCGGTGGGGTTTCGGTGCACTTGGCCCTTTTGAGGGCAATCACTTCATCCAACGATCAAACCGTCAAAAACCCAAGTCCTCAATTCCACACACAGATACAATATAATCTCACATCCCAGTGAACACACAGCTACCTGGCGTAACTGTGGAGTAGGCAGTCCAGATTCTTTTTAGCAGCCCTTTGGAGGCTGAGGATGTATCCTTGGGTGAAATTTCAAATACCACAGGGGGCCAGGTAAATAAGGCAAATGTGTGGAGGGGCCCCCTGAGAGCCCACTGGAGCCCACATGACCCACACAGAGGCGTTCGAAGTCAGACCAGTATTATTAGGTTGATCACTGCACTGACCAAACAGGAAGCATCCATGGGCCTTCCTGAGCCAGCCAGAAACCCCTGGAGCCTCGGCGGGAACTTCAGGCTCTTTGCCTAACACTGTCATTTCACTTTCTTCAAAGCCCTGCTCTTCCGCAGCCATCACGGCACTGGAGGATTGCCATATCAGGTCTCCAGGCTTTTCTTCACTTCCTGTTCCTCCACTTTTCTCTCTCTCCTTTTCCCTTGTCTCCCATTGTCTTTTTCATATTCCTCAGCACTTAAGAAAATGAAATCAGAGCCACAGAGCTCTCCCCACTGGTTGGAAACAAGGCAAAGATCCTTGCCACTCCATTTCTATTCAAGATTGTCCTGGGGATTTTAATTAGCTCAAAAGTATAAGAGAGAAAAATAAAAGGCATAAATATTAAGATGGAAGGAACAATACCATATTTAATATGCATTGTTCACAAGTGCTGATTGTATACCTGAAAAATAATCTATGGACTTTAGAATTAGTAAATGAATTTAGCCAGATTACTAGGTTAAAGGTCAATATTCAATTTATTTGTTTATGCTAACAAACAATTAAAAAACAAAATTTTCAAAGATACCATTTTTAATAGTACCAAAAAACACCAAATATCTAGTAACAAATCAAAAGAAATTTGTGATACCTTTAACAGAAAAGTACAAACATTACTGAGAGAAATTAAAGAAGCCCTAAAGAAATGAGGGCAAATGCCATGCTCATGGATTAGTAGCTTCAATATTATAAAAATCTCAATTTGCTCCAGAATGGTCTATGGATCAATACAATCCTTATCAGAATCTCAGTGTGTGTGTGTGTGTGTGTATGAAAACTGACAAACCGATTCTAAAATTTATGTGAAAAAACAAAGGACCAAAAATTGCCAGGCTAGTCTTGAAGAACGAAGATAGAGAATGTATACCCTAGATATCAAGATTTATCATAAAGCCACAATAATGAAGACAGAGAGGTCTTTGTACAAGGATAGAAAACAGACCAATGGAACTAGAAACAAACAACAATAAATAGTCTAGAAACAGGTCTATGACAGGTGTGATAGAACAGTGGGGAAAAACCATTTCAATTAATGGTGCTGGGTCAGATGGATATCCATATGGGGAACAAAATAAACCTTGACCCTTATCATAGAGAAAATCTCAGGTGGATTAGAGATGCAAAGGTAAAAGGTAAAACAATGTACATTGATATCTTCTCCATAAAGGATCCCCACACTGGCCTCCATGAGTTAGGTGTTCTCCTTCAGTTTCCTTTCCATGCAGCCAACCAAGTGACCGCATGTCATAAACTGAATTATATTGGGCTGTGTACAACAGTTCCCCAATGCTCTCGAAATAAAGACTAAAAGACTTAGAATGGCTTATACAGCTCTGTACGATCTGGGCTCTGCCACATTCTCCAGCCTCATCTGCCTGTTTTCCTCCTCGCTCATTCACCTTATTGCCTGACTTCTTCCATCCCTCAAATACACAAAGCTCTTTTCTACCTCAGGGCCTTTACACCTGCTGTTACCTCTGCCTGGAATGCTCTTCTCTCCATCCTCCTCAACTGTTAGCCTAGTTGATTCTTTTTCCTCCTTTGAATGTCAGCTGAAACACCATTTCCACAAAGGGATCTTCCCCAACTTCCCAATGTAAACAGGTAACCCTACTATACTCCTTTATAGCTTCCCCAAATTGTCTTTAATTGTCTTTTGGGTTCTATGCCTCTATTCCTTAGTAGACGATTAGCACCATGAGGACAGGGACTGGGCCCTTTTGGACCACCACTGCGTTCCCAATGCCTTGCACAATGCCAACGTTAACCTACATGCTGAGTATGTATGTGTTAATTAAGCGAATGGGTCATATCATTCTTACTCTGGGATAAGGTAAAAGGTAGAATTGGTGACAATTAGTTACAATTAGTTCAATTTAGTCATAAGGGACAGAAAACACAAAATGATGTCTCAAGACAGATGTTAATTTCGCTCTCATATGAAAGCAGCCCAAAGAGAAGTCTTTTCCAAATCTTACAGCCACATGTCCGTATTTCTCACTCACATAGTAGTAGATTGGCTGCTATGACTTTGCTCTGTATCTTTTCTTTGGCCAAGACCCCTGTTTGGGACATGCTGTCTTATGACAAAGAAAGGGCAAGAGAACTGGGGAAATGTGAGATGCTTTTAAAGCTTCTGATTGGGAGTGCCTGGGTGGCTCAGTCAGTTAAGCATCTGACCTTGATTTCAGCTCAGGTCATGATCTCATGGTGTATGATCTAGCCCCTCATTGCTTGGGACTCTCTCTCCCTTTCTCCCTGACCCTCCCTGCCTCATGTGCTCTCTTTCTCTCTGTCTCTCAAAATAAATAAGTAAACATTAAAATTTTTTTTCTTAGGGTGCCTGGATGGCTTAGTCAGTTAAGCATCCAACTTCGGCTCAGGTCATGATCTCATGGTTCCTGGGTTCGAGCCCCACATCGGGCTCTGTGCTGACAGCTCGGAGCCTGGAGCCTGCTTCGGATCCTGTGTCTCCCTCTCTCTCTGCCCCTCCCCCACTCATGCTCGGTCTTTTTCTCTCTCTCTCTCTCTCTCTCTCTCTTTTCTCTCTCTCTCAAAAATAAAATAAACATTAAAAATTTTGTTTTTAATTTTTCTTTAAAGAAAAAGCTTCTGATTGGATGTGCCATACATCACTCTGCTCATGTCTCATTGGCCAAAACAAGTCACATACTGAGGCCTAAAAATAAAGTGGGGAGGGGCACGTGAGTGGCTCCGACAGTTGAGCATCTGACTATTGATTTTGGCTGAGGTCATGATCCCCGGCTCATGGGGTCAAGGCCCATGTGAGACTCTGCTCTGACAGTGCGGAGCCTGCTGGGATTCTCTCTCTCCCCCTCTCTGCCCCTCACGTGTTCACACACATGCACACACTCTCTCCCTCAAAAATACATAAATAAACATTCTCAAAAAAGAAAACACAAAAAGAATTAAAATGGAGTGGGTAGGCCTATAGGCAGGTGTTGCTAATCACACGTCAATGAGTGAGAATAAACGATTCTCCTACAGGTAAGGGGAAGTGAATAATTAAGGGCATTGACCACAGGAAGTTTCATAAAGGCATCAGGGACCTGAGATCGACATCCCTGCGGTGGCACCCTCAGCATATGGTTTCTACCCCACTTTCCAACATGGTTGCATTGTATCAGCCATCACATCTGCATCTCAATGAGCAAGAATGAGGAAGGGGGGGGGAGAATAACCCCTCCCCTTCACTTCTACCCCATTGACCAGAACGTGGTCATATTGACAGCTATGGAAGAGGCCAGAAGATGTAATCTTTATTTCTGGGAGTCATATGTCCAATTAAAAACTAAGGGTCTAGAACTAAGGAGGAAGAATTAAGAGCAGATACTGTGGGACAATTACCATCTCTGCGAGAGAATCCGTCCCTCTCTTATAGATATCCCATGGTTTGTGAAAGTAATAACCGTCCTTCTAGCAGGGCCAGCAGAAAGGCCTCCAACTCAGAAAACCAAACAAATCACATTGTACTCATGAGTTTAAGAATAAACATTGGGGTGCCTGGGTGGCTCGGTCGGTTAAGCATCTGACTCTTGATTTCAGCTCTGGTCATGATCTCAC
The DNA here is from genome assembly GCF_022079265.1 of Lynx rufus. Lineage (NCBI taxonomy): Eukaryota > Metazoa > Chordata > Mammalia > Carnivora > Felidae > Lynx > Lynx rufus. The sequence goes on along the minus strand of NW_025814867.1, from coordinate 2,757,562 downwards.
TGTTCATGAGATCGAGCCCCGTGTCGGGCTCTGTGCTGACAGCATGGAGCCTGCTTGGCATTCTCTCTCTCTCTCTCTCTCTCTCTCTCTCTCTCTCTCTCTCTCTCTCTCTCTCTTTTTGCACCCCCCCCCACTCACACTCTCTCTCAAAACAAACATTTAAAAAATAATAATAAATGCCTATTATGTGCTTGAACTCCTAACAACCAGAGATTCAGACACAAACCCTTCCCTCAAGAAGCTCCCTTTCTTATGATCCTATCTGTCTCGGCTAGCTATCACTGCATAACAAACCACCCCACCACTCCGTGGTTTAAAACACTAAGTGTTTATTATTGCCCTTGAGTTTCTAGGTTGGATAAGTGGTTCTGCAGAGCTGATCGAGCTTAGCTGGTCTCAGCTGTGCTTACTCGTGGTCTGCTGTCAGCTGCTGAGGAAAGCTTTGTTCATCTCTGGAGGCCTTGTCCGAAACATTTGGACCGACTTGGTCCTAATCCACGTTCCCCCTCACCCTCCGGGAGCCTCGCCTGGCAGGATCACACTGGTAGAGGATGGAATCCCAAGGGAGACAGGTGACTGTGCAAGACTTCTCGAGGCCTACGTTCAAAACCAGCAACAGTCACTGCCACCAAATTCTACCAGCAGAGCAAATCACAAGGCCAGCCTAGATTCAGAAGTACGGGAATTAACTTCATCTCTTGATAAGAGGAGTTGCAAAGGCACTTTGTGAAGGGCACTGACACAGACAGACATAGACAAGAGGGAGCATGTGGGAGCAATCTCCCACAGCGCCATATTTCCTCATTTTCAAGGTCTTCTGCCATTGGAGCATAATAGGACAAAAAGGCTTGTCTTCCCCTACAGGAACCCACTTTTTCTTTTTTTTAATTTGTCCTACTCTGTATATAAGAGTTATCGGGATTCTTGGGGGAATTATAGAACCACAACAAAAAAATTGGAACCATTGTCGTGTGTAGTGTGACCTCCTATTCAGCAACAAAATACACTGGAGTGGAACTAATGATTTCTTTTGGAAGTCACTTAGATATTTCAACCAAGACCGTTATGTTCCACGAGGGACCAGTTTTCAAGTTCATACATTTTATGCATGCTTATTAAACATATTTTATTCATGTACATATATATAAGTAACCTTATTCAGTATAACAGTACAAATATACAATCAATATAAAAGCCAAAGGAGTAAACAGAAAATCGATCTCTGGTGCTAAACCTTGGCCGAGATGACTATTGATAAGATTCCAGACTAAAGAGAAATGCTTGAGTTCAAGATAGACTTTGTTGCTATAAAAATCCTATTAAAGTTGGCATCCGTAATGAAATATTCATTCCAGTTTCAAGGCTGGGATAATCATTTTTTCCAAAGAAAATGTTTAAACACTAAGATTAGCAGGCCCAGCACAATGGCCATATATATAAACATTCCAGAGAAAACTCTCTACCCTGTTTCTCCCTGGGTCACATCATCATCATTTTTGACAAATAGTCTATTGATTATGAAAGACAAAGACAATACATAAATTTCAAACCTGTAAGGGGTGAAGTCTGCTTAGAGAAATGACTGGCTTCTGGGCACAAGCAGGATTAGGAGAGCACATTCTAGAAGGAACGAACTGGCCCAGAGGAAGTCGAGAGAATAATCATATTTGCAGGCTAACCTCCAGTACAATGCCCAAAGTGCCCCAAATCAGAAGTCCCTTAAAACATAGAGAACTGGGGGGCGCCTGGGTGGCGCAGTCGGTTAAGCGTCCGACTTCAGCCAGGTCACGATCTCGCGGTCCGTGAGTTCGAGCCCCGCGTCGGGCTCTGGGCTGATGGCTCAGAGCCTGGAGCCTGTTTCCGATTCTGTGTCTCCCTCTCTCTCTGCCCCACCCCCGTTCATGCTCTGTCTCTCTCTGTCCCAAAAATAAAATAAAAACGTTGAAAAAAAAATTAAAAAAAAAAAAAAAAAAAAACAGAGAACTGGAAGTTTGGGGAAAGGCTTTACAAGTCACCTACAGTAGCCAGAACTAGGTCCTTGCCTGGACCCCGTCTCCTGGCTGTCCTGATACAGGCTGGAGCAGCCACTGCCCCTACCCCCATCCTTCCTTGCAAATGTGAATTGAAATGATGCGTGGTTGATTGTTCCCAGTAATGACCCAGTTCGCTCACATAACCTTCGGGTAGCAGCTCCCCCTCCACGCGGGATGCGAGCCTGGCCACGTGACTTGCTTCAGCAAATGAGACAAAGCAAATGCAATGCAGGCAGAGACTTGCAAAGCGCTTTCTCACCGACACTTGTTCTCTGCTCCTCTTGCCACCAGAGAAACAAGCCCGGCTAGCCTCCTCGGGAAGGAAAGACACCCCCCCCTCTACAGTCACCCCCATCGTCCCAGCTAAGAGCCAGCCAATGGCCAGATCTGTTAATAAGACCATACAAAACCACTTAGGGTCCAGCTGGCCCACCAACTAAGCCCAGAGTCAGGAGCAAACTCAAGAAAGTCAATCGGGGTCAGAAGAACAACAAACTTACAGGACTGTGAGTTAAAAAAAAAAAAAAAAAAAAAAAGGCTATTGTTTTAAGCTAAAAGTTCTGGAGTGGTTTGTTAGGCAGCAAAGGCTACCTGATACTGATGGTTACGTTGTGTCACAGGCCGTCCATCCACGAGGGGACACCCACCACTCCATTGCCCATGCAGCTGGGCAGAGCCGGGAGGGAGGCCTGATCGGGCATTCGCTGTGGATGAAGGGGCCTGGGGGGCTTCTCCACGAGCCCGGTTGTGACAGAACTCACTGCAGTCACACACGGCTGCTCACCTATGCTCCACTTTAACCTTTTTCGGCCACATCCCGGCTCCCCGGAACACATCTTTATGTCCACCACACCGAGGGGGCCGAGAGGAGTCTCTTTAGCTGCCTGGAGAATTCAATCTTCCAACCACCCCCAGGACCAGCCGTGTCTGACCACCACGTACACAACAGGAGCTTCCTGCTACTTGCGGCATCAGGCAAGCTCACACTCAGTTGCTTCTTGGCTGACTGAGCTCAGTCCTTGCTGAGCACACGACCGAGGTGGCACTCACGAGCTCTCAGCTCAGCTCAGACCCTCCATGGCACCGAGCCCCCTAGACCTCCTCCGGCCACCAATCCGGCCACTCCTTCTCCCCAGATCCCTCCTCCGCCAAGCGCACCAGGGGCCAGAACATCTTCCTCAACTGCTCCTGGCCAAGAAACATGTTCGGCGTCTTCACTCACTGTGCTCTTCAAGTTTGTGTCTCTTCCCAGTTCGGTCCTGAACTGACTTCTGCTTGCCCAGCCCGCCTCTCTCGGCCCTAAGCTCCACCTACCTGACCCTGAATTGACTTGGGGTCTTTCTTTGATGCTGACCTAGAACCACTGACCCCGAGCTTGTACTTTCATCCTCGTTAGCACGGCCTGAACCTTTTCAACAGGAAGCTTTTAAGAGGACTGACCTACAACACCTCCCAACTCATCTCCTACCGTGGCACAAAGGAAAACTGGAAGCGTCTGGCATCCTGGAGTAAACCTGAGGGGTCTGGTGCAGGAGGTGCATCTCTATGGGACCTGGGGGCATAATCGCCGCCTTGTTCCATAAATATAAAAAAAAGGGAAACATGGAGCATCGTGGAAGGTACTAAGTAGGACTGGGTATAAATAAACGTCCAAGACCTTTTAGGCAGGAAATGGCTATGCTCAATTCCTGATCAAGGCAATTTAGAGATGTTCTTTTCAAATTCCTGATGGCCAACAGTGACAAAAAATTCTTCACTCGTACAGGGATTCATACAAGTTCACACCTGATGAAGAAAGAGGCAAATCTATTTCTTATGATGGTCCAAAACAGTTCCAACGGTTGAAATTCCGTGTTAACAGTCTAAGATCATTCCCTTTTCTTGTATTGGCAAATAAAAGTATCGAGATCTCTTGGGACGATATGAACGGATTTCACATCCAGTTACACCTCCTCATACCGACCATAAAGGCCCTGTTGGCACCACACACTCACGTCGTCAGCTACAAATAGGCAGAAGTAACTGATGCCTCTGAGGGCAGAGATTCAGGGCCCTGCCTGCATCTATCCCCACCCCTGACCGCCCAAACTCGAACTCTGGACCACGGTTCCTGGGCATCCGGCCCACTATGGCCACCTTCCCCGTGACCACAGAGCTTCCTGCAGGGACCGGGGTTGTGCTTGGCTATCTCACTGTACTCTCACCACCAGATAAAAAACCCAGATTAAAAGCACCAGATTAAAAAACCCAGATAAAGCTACTAATGACCAAAGACAACCCACCCGGGGGATGAGTCACTCCAGACGCTCTGCCAGGCTATCGTGAGGGCACCGTTGACAACCTTTGTGGCACAGCCAGATTCCAGGGGAGCCACCCTGAACCTCTGCTGTGATGGCCTCAGCACATAGTAGACGTGATGTGTTTATGCCCCCCTCTTCCCACTTCCCTTAATGTGGGAGCTGTAGGATTTAAACCTTCTCTATTAACATACGACACCATTGATTCATCAAATTAGCATAAAGGTTAACAGCACAGTCTGAGGACAGACACATTTTGGTTTCAAATCCTAGTACCACCATTAAAGTAAGCATCTGACCTTGAAAAAAACAACTTAATCTCTGCCCTTAGTTTTCTTGTCTGTAAAATCAACTTAATGATAGTTTCCACATTTTGAGGATTTAATGACCTAAGTATCACACAGCAATTTGCACAATGCCAGGCATATGGTAAGGATTCATTCTATAAAAGTTTGCTATTGCCTTTTCACTGCTGTTAGTAGTCTCATTTTTATTATTTTAATTATTAGCAAAACTGCGCAGATGAAGCAGAGAATGAGCTCCTAAAAAAAAGGTGAAAGAAGGGAAAGTCACATACCCAAGCCATGCCCCCTTTACCATTGTCCCCAAGGCCTGCTCTGGAAGGCAAGAGAAGCTTCCAGCTGGCCCATACATCCCCCCAGGCGGTGACCTCAAATCTTGCTTTGGGGGACAAGGAAAGGTGATTCAGATCACCTCACCCCCTGCTTAAATCCTCCGATTTCAGCACACTGCAGTTAGGATAAAATCCTGGCCCATTTTCCCTGCTTTATTTTTTTTTCAGTGACCTTATCACCATACACAATCATCTTATTTGTTTCCATATGTAAGGTCTGTCTCTCCCCTCTGGAATGCAAGTCTGAGATTTCCATGCCCTTCCTCTGGCTGTAGCCGAGCACGGGGAATAGAGTTGGCTCACAGGAGGTACTCAGTAAGGAAATGTTAAATGAGTGAATATTAATTAATATAAACAATGATCCGCTAAGACCTCTGGAAATTTAGAGTTTACAGGCAGTTTTGCATCTCGTTAATATCATCTCGTCTTTACCTAACGAACGGTCCGTGAATGAATGAATTTGCATGTCCACAAAGGAAAGGAAATCGTCAAAGGCTGAAAAAGCCAAAGTCTGGAGGACTTGTTCCATGCGCTGGTTTCATCCCCATTTTAAGGAGGGACCTGGGAACAAGCAAGCCAGCGGTAATCCAATCAGTGGCCTTGGGGGTACTAAGCGAGAATCTGGGAAGCAAGTCCTGGTTCAAGACTGGCCACCAGCCGACTTTGAAACCTCAAGCAAGTTGCACGTCTCCATGAGTCCCCTTCTTCACCCGAAAGCAAGAGCCCTAACCCACATTATTTCTGAAGTGCTTTCCACCACTGAAAAGAAACGGGATGATTCCAACCACTCATAAAATCCCATACCTTGACTGAAAGCTGCTCACTGTTCTCTGAAGGAACCCCCACCCGGCAACCAGGAGCCTGGAGCCCCAGTCTCACTGCCTAACATCACAGCAGGGCAGGGGCTCCCCAGACGTGCAGAGCCTCCACTCAGAAATGCAGCTCCTATCCCCGCCCCCCCCCTCCCCGCCCCGAGCACCATGGCCCCCAAATGAATTTATGCGTTTGTCTGTTTGCTTGTTTGGCTTGTATTTCCTTTGTGTGGCTCTAAATAGCACTGAAAAGAAAAGAAAAAAGCCAAAGTCAATGACAAAGTTTTCTTTCTCTCTGGTGGAGTGAAACCATCTCCCTGTTTTTCAGCTGACCCAGAATGGCTAATTTTGCTGATTTCCTACTGTAACTGCCTCCTCATTTACCACGCAGTGGAGATCTGATTCCTTCCTACTGAGACAAGTAGTTTTCCCTGCTCCTTTGGGTTTTTAGTATTCTTCCAAATTATTCTGATTGATATAGACCTCCATCCATGCTAATTATGCATAGCTTCTCTTATAAAGTGTGGTTCCCATGGCAACAGCGAAGGGAGAACAGGTGTGCGGAAAGCTGTGATGTATTAAATGAGTTACCCTCTGCCTCTGCTAGGCAGATTGCTTTTCTCTGCGTTTATTTATAGCAGGCAGTAATTAATCTGTGTGAATCTCGTTGCTGGGGGGGTGGGGGCGGGGGCGGGGGTGGGGAGAGGGATAGAGAATGATTAACAACAGTCCTAATTATCCTCATACCTTTGAATCTGAGAATTTCATCACCAGCGGATAATTCCAAACTAGAATTGTTGAACTTTCACTTGAACAGAGACGCTGTTGCGTGATATTTGGGGCTATCATCTGGAGAAGGAAGCCGTCTTGCAGCTGCCGTGGCATGTCACAGAGGGCTCCAAAGCGGCCCCCCGGGCTCTCTCAAATGACCTGTCAAGGTATAATAAAATTAGAGCAGGCCAGTGACCCAGACTCTGGGGACAGCCCAGCCCCACGCGCTCCGCAGCAGAAATGTTACCACGGAGCAGACAGAAAAAAGCAGGGCAGCCTCACGCAGAGCCCAGCATGCCGCTGAACAGAGGAGGGTGCTCGAGAGAGACGGCCGACCTGGGCTCCCGTCCAGTGCCAATACTGACTCTATGACTTGAGGCATCTCCCTGGTCCGAGGCTCAGTTTCCCTACCTGCAAAATGGTGGTGTTAAACCAGAGAATCTCTCAGACTTTCTCGAGCCCCCAGAAGTTGCAACCTATCTCTCCCGCGGGGGAGCTAAGATTTGCTGCTGTAACCCGAGAGACCCAAAATTGTAACAGCTTAAAAGAAAGCTTTTTTGTCCCTCCCAGTATGCGTCCATCACTGGCGTCTGGAGGCTCTCTGGTGTCACCATCTCACTCAAGTACCAAGGCTGATGGCATAACCAAGGACAAAGTGCTCTGATGAATCAACAAGTAGCTGGTGGTTGGCCAGGACTGGTCACAGGTCCCCACTGAACTGCAGGGCGCTGGGCAGTAGGATCTTGCCAGCACTGCGGAAGGCTGGAATTGTTGGAAAGCCGCGTTAATGGTTACAATGTAGCCCTTTGCATCATTGCTGAGAAACTCCATGAGCTAAAAAAAAAAAAATAAAGTCTGTGCTCTGGGTGGACTTCTGGGGTAACAACGACAACTTTGTAAACCATAAGTAAAAATAGGAGTGGGGAAATAGACCAAATAGGAGGGAATATACCAAAATGATCCTACAAGCCAGGGTGGTAGATGGACGAGTGATTTTTTTCTTTCTTTCTTCTACTTTCAAAATGGTGACAAGGCAGTCAGGTTGTACCTACAATTTAAAAGATTCATTTCTTTGGGGTGCCTGAGTGTCTCAGTTGGTTGAGCATCTCTGACTCTTGATTTCAGCTCAGGTCATGATCTCGTCATTTGTGAGTTCCAGCCCTGCCCTGGGCTCCGTGCTGACAGGGGGGAACCTGCTAGGGATTCTCTCTCTCCCTCTCTGTGACTCCACCAACCCCCGCCCCCCAGTCTCGCTTGTGCTCTCTCGCTCTCTCTCTCTCTCTCTCAAAATAAATAAAAACTTTAAAAAAAAAAAAAAAGATTAATTTCTTTTAACTCAACATATACGTATTAAAGGCCTATTTAGCATGGGCACAGTGATAGTCACTGTGGGAAATGCAAAAATGATGAAGTCCGGCTCACCAATGGCTGTTTTCAATGACACGTGGCGGGGGGGGGGGGGGGGGGGGGCGGGGCCTGGCAGAGAGCTGAGCAAATATACAACACCAAAATTCGCCCTCAAGGGTGAGGGTTTAGACAGAGGGGAAAGAATAGTGGAAACGCTTCATAAGTAGACCAGCAAAAACACGAAAGGTGGTCATTTGAGGGGAAAACAACCGGAAGAGAGGTGACTTGTGGAGAAAGGGGATGGGTTCTGTTTGGGCCCTACAGAAGTCAGAGGAAACGCTAAGCCTGGAGCACACGTTCCGGCTAGATGTGCAGACGTGCAACCCGGCCGTGCCCGATGGTAGATGAACCCGGCAAGTGCACGAGGTTCCCAAGGGAGAGGAGGAGACAAAAGAAGATATCCAGGGGTGGCACAGAGAGGAAGAAGAGCGTTTAGATTCAGGGATGGGGCCAGGAGAGGGCTCTGTCGTGGGAGTCATAGGAGGTGACAGTCTCATAAAGGATATCACAGAGTTTTCATGCTGCAGGAAGGTCAATGAAGAAAAGGAACAGGCGCAGCCTTTGGCTGATGCGATTCCAGAACTGCTTGAAAACAACCGAGGCCACTTTAGGAGAGTAGAAGACAAGGAGGGCCAGATGGAAACTACGGGAATCACTATGGGTGACTGGTGTGGACGCAGAAACACCGCATGTGGACAGTTCTTTCCGAAAGTTTGGGACTCGAGGGAAGGCCGTGCCCAAAGAAGGAAGAGATGTGTTCACAACGGGTGGGATAAACCCTGGTGTGTATAAGCAGAGAGGGAGGAACCCAGGAGATGAACAGGATGAAAACGCTCGTGGGAACGTATACATGGGGGAAAACGTACATTTGAAATGCTGGTATTCGAGCAAGTTTGACTTACAAAAACAGCAATTTCACATGGTTCGATTGAAGAAAAAAGCGCTGAAAGCTAACTATTCACTCAGACAAGACAGCATTATCCAGATGTGTTTGGGACTGGCAACATGACAAACATCTACCCAAGATGTTCCTGTTGGGCTCTGGAGATAATGGTCAAATAGTATCCAGTCCTCGTTCTAGAGAAGTTCAGGAAACAGACATGAAACAAATCCTTTCGATTCACCACGACAAATGCCCTGTGTGTGTCACTTCAGATGACGAGGAAGCAGTTCCAGAAAGCCAGGAAGAACCTGGAAGGGTCAAGAGAATGCCCAGCAGGGCATCTGGTCAGTCTGGAGGGGACAGACAGCATTACCGTGTGAAGGGTGCTGCCACAGGCCAGCACCTCGGACAGCAGGAGAGCGTGATGAACTCAGGGAACTACAAGATTGTTGACGTTGCTGAAGCCAACAGTACAAGGGGAGACTGTGAAGAAATGAAGGTAGAGAGGGGCGCCTGGGGGGGCTCAGTCGGTTGAGCGTCCAACTTCAGCTCAGGTCATGGTCTCACGGTTTGTGGGTTCGAGCCCCACGTTGGGCTCTGTGCTGACAGCTCAGAGCCTGGAGCCTGCTTCCGATTCTGTGTCTCCCTCCCTCTCTCTGCCCCTCCCCTGCTTGTATCCTCTCTCTCTCTGTCTCTCTCTCTCTCTCAAAAATAAATAAACTTTTAAAAAATTAAGGTAGAGATTAGGTTGGGTGGAACATGGAGGTCCCGTGAGTCACAGGAAGGAAGTTTGCAATAGACATTCCCCAATACCGTACTCTCAGTGGTTGCCCCAAAGATTCTACTCTCAAAGCCTCCACGGCGTCTGTGTCCCTCCACATGTGCAGCCCCAACCAAAGCCACCTGAAAGGGGCTTGGACCGGTGGCAGGAATGTGAACTAGTTGGAAGTGCTTCCATCCCTGTGATCTTGGCGGCCAGACCCAGACGGGCCATGTGTGTCCGTGGTGATGGGACGGCACAACGTTTAAGAGAAAGACCCGAGAGGCCAGCTGGCTCCCTCCAAGCTACATGTCTGCCACTCACCGGCTGGGCAAGGAAGACAAAAGAAGCCTGTTGCCTCAACTTCCACACTGGCCAAGTGGGTATGAGGATGCTACCTGCCGCGAAGGGTTGTTTTCAATATTTAAGTGAGGTGATAAACAGAGACACACGTTTCCTGGCGCCAGTAAGTACTTAATAAATGGCGGTTGGCAGCAATGGGCATGGTCATAGTATCACCGGTAGGAAGGGCAAGGGCATGTGACACTGCGCCTCCTGCTTTGGGGGGACACAAGTCCTCATCTCCCTCCATAATAGTGACCCGTGGACAAGCCACGACACCCCAGGCTTCAATAAAGTAAGCAGGATGTGAGCTCCAGTCACAGAAAGCACATCCTGCCCACGTGTGTTTGGAATTCTCCCAGGAAGCATGGTAACGGTGCTCCTCCCTCACCAGATAACCAAATCACGTCCCTGCTCGCCTGATCCTCCCATTCAATACCTCCTAAATTGCACTTGTCACTCCTGTTTTGGACTCCCGCAAAAATTACACCGAGGAGTGGAGAGGAGCTGTCTCCCCCCCTAAATTCACAGAGTGTCCCTAATGGGGCGGCACTGCCTCTGTCACCAACAGGCAAGTGGAGAATTTGGACCCGAAGAAAGACCGGTTCGGTACTCCACCCAACAAACCCATGCAGACCCACGCGAAAGTAAAGGCCAAGGCTGAAAGACAACTTTGACCTCGGTTGTCTCGCCCCTGTGCACCCCGAGCCCCGAATCTCCTGCTCTTTCTGTAAGACCGATGCTAACCATCGTCAGAGCCTTGCTTTGTAACTAAAACGCACAGCAAGCCACACAGACCAGCAAGCCCTCTGCAGCTCCTGGCCTGGGATCCCAGCCCCTAGAGGTTCACCAGAGGAAGAACCATTGAGCTTCATGGGGGGACGAGGCATGTATTATTTCCAACTTTTTCAAAGTCTTTATACAAGTAGTGTTTGCTTACGATAAGACCGCACAGAACCCGAACATTTCCTTTTTTTTTTTTTTTAGAAAGAGAGAGAACCACAAGCAGAGGAGAGGGAAGGAGGGAGAGAGAGAGAGAGAGAGGGAAGGAGAGACAGAGAAAATCTTAAGCAGGCTCCACACTCAGCACGGAGTCCAATGTGGGGCTCAATCCCACGACCCAGGGATCAGGGGGGACCTGGGATAGGGGGACCCGGTGCCCCCCTATATATTTCTTAACCTAGGATCCACGAAGAGAGTGATTAGAGGTTCCTTTTAGGTCTGAAAGGAAAACATCTTGCAGTAACTAAGAAGGCTCATCTTTTTTTTTAATTTTTTTAATGTTTATTTATTTTAATTTTATTTACTTTTGAGTGAGACAGAGCACAAGCAAGGGAAGGGCAGAGAGAGAGGGAGACACAGAATCCGAAGCAGGCTCCAGGCTCTGAGTGGTCAGCACAGAGACCGATGCGAGGTTCGAACTCACGAGCCGTGAGATCATGGCCTGAGCCAAAGTGGGACGCCCAACCGACGGAGCCCCCCAGGCGCCCCAGTAAGAAGCCTCATCTTCAGGCGAAGGAAGCGAAGCCCAGAGAGGTGAAGTGGGTTTTCCAAGGCCACCCAGCTCCTTAGTTGCAGAATTGAGCCCGGCATCCAGATGTCTCCACACTCCTCCAGAAACCTTCTATTCCTCTGCACTGCTTCCCTTAAAGATTGAGCTGCAACCCAGTGCTGTTATCACATGCCTACAATTCCTCTGTTACTCCCAAGCTTTGGGGGGTTGGGCAATGGAGCTGATAAGGTTTTGATACCCTGATAATCAAATAACATCAGGTAAAAAGGCACTAGAATCCCACCACAGCCACAGAGCAACTCCCACGGGAAGGCAACGCTCAGATTGTCTGAATCTCTGACTCTGGTAGCTTTGTTCCCATATCTTTTTTTATTTCTGAAATGACTTGGGAAAAAGTAATAAAGAACACTATGGCAATAAAAACAAAAGTAGAAAATAAGGAACCGATACCTGTGCCTTCTAAAAAGGAAACTTGACTTCAAAGTTATCCTGCTTTGTGCTTTAAAAAAGGGCGGGGGGGGGGAAGAAAAGGAGAAAATAAAAGTCACGTACGATTTCAGCACAGAGTTTTAGCACAGAATGGGGAAACACTGAAAAAAATATATATCATTCTCAGTGGGTTTCCCAAGCACCAAAAGAAACATCAAAAAATTATTAAATTCCCAGTTACTGCCATCCATACATATGTTTTTCACAGCTAGAAAACAAAGTTGAAAATCAACCAGGGCAAGGGAGCAGAAGAGAGATGCACCTGAAGGCTTTACCAACCCACAGCCGCCAAAGGGGCCAAGCAGTTGAAAAGCTGAGCTAACCAGGGAAGATTTCCCACGGGGAAACGCCTGCCCCAGAGAGGTCGTCCGTGGTTACTCAGAGCTCCCTCAGTGAAACAACGGTCTGGGGGCCAGGCTCAGAGCTGGTGGACTCTCCACCAGGGGACCCTTTATTGACCAGAGTGGCTGCCAACATCATCCCTCACTTCCCAAATCACTGACACACGCAGCTTTTGGAAACTCTCGAGGAACACGTTTTGCTTTAGGTCTGTGCCCCCGGTGCCTAGACGGGAACAGGCTTAGTAAAGGTTCTGAGGACCTTCAGACAAACGACCGAGGTTCTGGCAGGCTAAGTGTCTTGTCCAAGGCCCGCGTGCTCCTGAGTCTTGACTCCTTGGCCGGTGTTCTCCCTGCCGTTGCCACCTGCCTCTCCCCTTGGCCGAGGTCACACACACCCACGTCACGCACCCGCATCACCAGCTTATGTTAAGCCCTTATCCTCCTTGAAGCTCCCAGAGCAAAAACTAACCCAGGGTGGCTTGCTCGCGATGAGTCTCCTGCTTCTCCCCTTACGATTCCACAATGCTACCCTGCAGCTGCTCCCATGGGGCTGGGACTTGCTCTGACCAAAGGAAAGTGACAGAAGAGGCATTGAGATCTGGCTGCTTCCACCCTCTGTCTGGGAACCTGTGCGTGCCACGTGGACAAGCCCAGGTTAGCCTGAAGGCCCTCCACTCCCAACAAATTCAGATTTGGTGGCTCAATTCCGGAATCAGAGAGGCTGCGTGGCTCTCCCAAGGGCAAGCAGCAAGTGGAAAGGCAAAACTCGGTAAAGAGAGCCCGTCCTGACTCCCCCTTAGCACGTCTTCCACTGCAACCTAAACAACAACAAAAATACACTTAATGGGGTTAAACAAAGAGCCTCGGATAAAATAAATAAATGAAGCCCCAAACAGGAGGCTCTCACAATTAAGTCTCCACTCGGCACTTGTCAACCCCGCTCCAGGCCATTCACGGTCGTTTGCCAAATTCCCACTGTGACAACCCTCCATTCCTCAAATCCAAGTCCAATCTTATATCCAAGATCAATCTCCTTGGTTTTGTTTTTGTTGTTATTGTTATTTGGGGTTGTTCTTCATTTTCCTGTATTTCCTGCCACGGATGGTGACAGAAAGACCCAAGCTCAGATCCCAACTCAGCTACTGAACTGGCTGTGGTAACCTTCCTAAGCCAAGGACAAAATTTCCTGCAATGAAATACACATCCCCTTGACCTAAACTTCCCTACAATTAATTTGCTGCCTAAAAATAGTTTCCACTAAGAAAAGAGAGAGAGAAGGGTGGGGGGGTGGGTGTTAGTCCAACCAGCATCTCTGGAGACAGAACCAGTGTGGCTCCACAAGGACAGTTCCTAAAAATGTATCTGCAAGTTACAGGATGTGGTTTTTTCAGATGTGACATGCCACAGGAAAAGCACCGAGAGCCGTTGTGTTTCTGCAACTTATTATACTGTTTAATTAGAATTTGTCTGTCAAAGAAGCCGCTTAAGCTGCAGTTATCAAAAGGGCATAAATATCTCAGCATCAACACTTCTGCCCCAGAATTTAAATAGAACTAAAAAAAAAAAAAGGCACAGGAAAATGCCAGCGTGTGGTGGCTACCTTATCATATGAGCTGGCGACGTAGACAAAGAGCCACCAGGTGCCCACCAGCCCGGGACAAAGGCACATCAGCCGATGTACGTCTGGGGAGTTCCACACACTGTCACTAGGACAATTAGTCTGATGTTTCACTCTGTTGGCCCCTATTTTTCCTTAAAAATCATTATCTGATGTATTCAAATTTGCCGAACCTGCTCCAGCCAAGAAAATTCCTAGGTGACAATAACAGATGATCTTTTGCCTAGAGTGACGACGTTTTGCCTTTAGTAGCTATAGCAACAATAAGCAACATGGCCACGGATGGCTTGTTGATGTAGCTGTGTCGTTGCTGATCCTTAGACAGGGGAGTGGGTCTTTTCTGTCCCACGGTGCACCACAGCAAGGGCAGTCTAACAACATCTTGTCTTAAGATGTCTTAGACATCTTGACAAAGGTAGCAAAAGCTGCTACCTTACTGGGTTTGCAGAGCCTAACCCTATAGACCAAGTTTGAACAAGAACACTGGGATATTCTAGGTAGGAAGTGAGCAGGACCCCATCCCCTACAATTGATGCGTCAGATTCAAACACAGGACTATTCATTAGGATGTCTTCAGGGGCTGCAACCAAGACCTGCAGTAGGGCAATAAGACCTGAGATGAAATTTCCTCTGGAAATGGAGAAGCCAGTCTAGCACAAGAGCCGGAGCATTTGTAAGGACACACTAGTCCCCACACAGTTAGCTCCAATAGTGGGCATCCCTCCCTACAAAGAACCAGGCCCATTCATGTGCTTCTTGTCTACAGATGTTTTTGTCTTTGTGTCCCCACAAGGACACAGGTGGATAGTTGCGACAAAGATCATATAGACTGAAAGGCTTAAAATATTTACTGCTTGGCCCATTCCAGGGAAAGCATGTTGACTTCTACTTTGGGGAAATGGTGGCTGAGCCTATGATGTGACAGGGGAAGCTATGACTTTGGAGGCCAATCCTGGAGCACCATTAGGCACCTATTAGTATCTGAACTATCAAAGACATGACTGCAGAGGGTCTAAAGTCATACAGCTGCTGAGTGGCAGAGCTGGGGACAAACTCATGTTGTGATCCCAAGTCCGTAAACCAAATGGATATTAACTACCTTTCAGCAGGGAAGGGCTGAGTCCAAATGATTGCTACCAACCCAGGCCTGTATCCTCGGTCTTCCTCTTGGAGGGATGATAGGAGAGTCATCTTTTCTTAAGAGTTTGCTCTGTGGAACCCTTTGTACAACTTTCCAGCTTTGCAACCCACGTAGCCTTTTGGGGATGGTTGTGAAAGTCAAATATTTTCAATAATTTTACAAGATAAACCCCAACCAAGATGGCAGGCCAGTTATCGATTGATTGCCTCTCAGTTCCAAATTCACCCTTCAATACCTGCTCTGTGGCAATGGATGAGACTTGAAGCATTTCTCCTTCACAGTGAATGCGGTGCTAATGTTTATCAGGAGAGGGTGCTGATGGGATATCAAGGCTTCTCTTCCTGATCAGGCTTGCTCTGTTTTGCTTTTCCTAACTCTACTTGTACTTTGTCATCCGTAGTGCACGTGGGTGGGACATCCAACAGCAATCTGCCCCAAATGCGTTTCCAAGGTAGGCAGATCCCCAGGGATCTCAGGCCTCTGTCTCCACCCACAGATCACCTTCCCACAACCCTCTGGTTGCAGACACTGAGTGGCCCCAGCCTCCATGCCACAGGGGCCCCTCCCCAGCCCCCTCTGCACTCCTAGCTCCCAGCCTCAGCTCACACCCCATAGAGTTGGTGCCGTTTGTCCAGTTACTGTCGACGAGTTCCAACTCCTACAACCCAGCAAAGCTCTCGGTCATCCAGGGCACTGCAACCAGACCCTCTTCAGTGAGGTCTGGACACCCCCCTTCCGTGCTCGTCACTCCGCAGGCACCTCTTAGAGTTCTTTTTCCATCATTACACATACTATCATATCATGGTTTAATAATCGTTTATATTAAACTTCCCCAGTGTTGCAATCACTGAATACAGTTATTGAATGCTGAATACGGCACTGAATACATTTACCAAATACAGTTATTGGCCAGTTGAGAGGGAAAAGTCAGCCAGTGACAGAGATGTGCTACTGTTCTTGTAAAATCGCTCTGAGAGACCATGTGTTTTTCTTTGAATATCCCTTAGAATGTGGGTATGTATGTATCAGAAACTATCGATTGAAGAATGAATGAGTGAATGAGTGAATGAATAAATGAATTCAACTATGATTAAGAAATAACAGGGGCGCCTGGGTGGCGCAGTCGGTTAAGCGTCCGACTTCAGCCAGGTCACGATCTCGCGGTCCGTGAGTTCAAGCCCCGCGTCGGGCTCTGGGCTGATGGCTCAGAGCCTGGAGCCTGTTTCCGATTCTGTGTCTCCCTCTCTCTCTGCCCCTCGCCCGTTCATGCTCTGTCTCTCTCTGTCCCAAAAATAAATAAACGTTGAAAAAAAAATTAAAAAAAAAAAAAAGAAATAACATGCAACAGGGGATTAAATGGGTAATCTCGAAAACAGAGGCCAGTCTGACCCAGACACTCAGGACATTTTGTTGACACCATAAACCACTCTACACAACATCTCAACTCTGTTTCTAAAATGCCGTATTTTTTTTCTAATATGTAAGAGTATATAAGGTGTATATAAGCTATGCCTGTCTATATTAGAACACCTACTTCAATTCTTTTCCAATTCAGTACCCTCTGTTCCCATAGCAACCCATGGCCCGTAATAAACAATCAGCTTTTGTTCAAAGAATTCTAAAAAGGAAGCTTTTGATGTTTTTCTTTAATACCCTTATTTTTCCATTATGAATATCTGCTATTTCATAATGCACACCACCATGAATTAGGTCACACGAGCTCTAGACGCCTCTGAGAGTCCAGTGTTTCGGTGCTGGGATATACTTCGGTCCAGTTGCATCCGACCCCAGCGTCCGATGACTACATACCGAAAGTCTCACTTGAAAGTTGCACAAAGCAAATAAGGGAAAGTGAGGGATGCATCGGGCCCTCAGCGAGTGCTAATTACCATCCCCAGAGGCCATTAGCATAGGAACTTCCCTCCAGGTTTTAAACAAAGAAGTGTGATGTCAAGGGGGAGCAAATGGTTCCTCCAGCCATAGCACTGTCACCAGCTAACCAGCCACAGTGCCCACGCGCATGAAGACTCTGCTGTTAGCAGCACGTGTTTTATTTTCTTCCCCTGAAATGAAGCAAACTGATGCTTGTTGAGCTCTTACTAGACCCTAGGCACGGTGCTCGTATTTTACGTAATTCCTTCTAACCTTCACGTGTGCCCAAATTAGATATTATTGTTTCCATCTTGCAGATGGGAAAACAGGGATTCATGAGATGAAAGAACCACCTGATGAGAGACAAATCTGAACAGCCCTGAGCTCCTTTCCTCCCCCATTCTTGGTGGCTTGACAAAGAGCAAGGGCAGCGGGACTGGGTTATCCCAACAGAAGAGTAAGTTGCTACCAGCCCAATGTTGGACTCTACAGGCTTCCCAGTAACACCAAAGAGCCCCCACTGCCCTGTAGTTGCATAAAAATTCTCTCTTCGCCTGGGTGACAGAGTCAGTCGAGCATCTGACTCTTGATCTCGGCTCAGGCCGTGATCTCACAGTTCACGAGATCGAGCCCCGCGTCAAGCTCCGCGCTGACAGCATGGAACCTGCTTGGGATTCTCTCTTTCCCTCGCTCTGTGCTCCTGCCCAGCTCATGCACACTCTCTCTCTTTCTCTCTCGCTCAAAATAAATATTTTTTAAAAAAACAAAACAAAACAAAAAGAGTAAATGGAGATGGCACTAGACACCTTCCAGAAGGCCTAAAATTTTTAAACATTGAAAGTATTGTGTGAGAAAGGATTGGCAGTGACTGATAGAGCTAAAGGTATGCCTGACCCATGCCTCAGCAATCCCATTTCTGGGTATGTACTCAAGAGAAATGAAAACACCAGTCTTCAAACATATGTGCGAGAAGAACGATCGCAACCGTGTTCCTAAGAGCCACTTTGGAGACAGCCCAGGTGCCCACGAACAGGAGAATGGATGAACAAACTGTGGCACATCCATATAACGGAACACGCT
This sequence comes from Lynx rufus, assembly GCF_022079265.1. Lineage (NCBI taxonomy): Eukaryota > Metazoa > Chordata > Mammalia > Carnivora > Felidae > Lynx > Lynx rufus. The sequence continues at coordinate 2,739,569 of NW_025814867.1, read as the reverse complement.
CAACAACGAAAAGGAACGGATCACCGATACGCGCGACACCATGGATAAATCTCACTGGCGTTTTGCAGAGCCACAATGCCAGACGCAAAGAGTACCTGCCCTTTGACTCCTTTTGGATGAAATTCTTGAAAAAGACACAACTACTCCATGGCGTCAGAAATCAGACGAGCGGTAATCCGAGGGGTTATCGATTGGGAACAAGGGCGCCTTCTGGGGCGGTGACAGTGTTCCTTGACCTGGGTGATGTTGACTTGGGGCATATGTGTGGAAAATTTCATCAAGCTGGACGCTTCAGATCACACATTTTACTACGTAAATAAACGTGTAAGGGCTGTGAGGAGCAGGTGAGAAGAGAAAGCCCACGGCAAGCGGTTGAGAAAAGATAAGAGCCCAGATCTTCGTACACGCCATTCACCGTACACACATTTCTGCCGCAAACAGTAGGGCTTTCTCGTCCCACAGAGGAGGCAAGTGGTAAATCCGGCTTGTTTCCCTAACGGAGTCCAGAGGCCCTGTTCAGCAGGCTCTGTGGAATTTGGGTGTTCATTTGGACAGTGAGTCACAGCTCACGGGGATGAGAGAGTCCTTCAGCAGCTCAGGGTTTAAATAATGGTGCGTCAACATCTGCCTCCGATGACTCAGATTTAATCTTAACAGTGACCTTGTAAACTTGCTGGATTATTAGAGCCAGCAAACAGACACAAAGAATATTAAAGTTGTTTGTCAAAAACCTCTCTACTTCTGTCAAGAAAAACTTCCAGAACACAGGAACACACATGCTCCAAACAGAAGAACCTCCAAATGGAAATGGAAGGAATGAGATGCCATTTAAGTCTATTTTGCCAAGAACAATCAATTGGATGGAGTAAACTTCTGGAGTTTGCAGCCTGGAAGACATTCAATATTTTTCTTGTTATTCAGGGAGTCACGGTGTTGGAATGCTTTAAGATTAGAATTACATGCCTCGCGGATACTCTCTTATGGCCTCCCCCTTCTGTGACGTCAGAAATTCTAAGTGATCGCCTTAAATTGTATTGGATCTGGTGTCCAGGATTCTGACTTCGTATCTTAGCTCTGTCACTGCTAAGAGAAACCGCGTCGGCTTCTCTGAACTTCAGTTTCCCCATCGGTAAGATGGACAGAGGTATTAAGGGAGTGGTGTTAAAAGAGGGAAGCGAGGTTCCGGAGGGGTCTGGCACGTCATCGTCGGCACTGAGCAGTCTTGAGCTACCTTCAAAGCCTCTACACTCTGCAGGTTTCTCTTGCCCATCCCGCGAGCCGGCCCCAGAACGCAGCAGCCTCAGTCACTGCCGGGAAGCAGCCTCACCGGGGCTGCGGGATGGCCGGCAAGGGTGGCCCGGAGCTTGGAAGGGCCTGTGATTCCCAGCACGTGCCTGACAGTGTACTGAGGGCCAGGCCCCATGCAAGCCACTTCCGACCGGCTTGGCTCATCGCAGCCTCACCAACGCCTCTGGGACGCCTCTCAAGGCCCTGCAACAGGTAAGAAAGCTAAAGTTCAAAGCGGGACATGAACACACAGCGAATCGGTGGCTGAGTCCAGATCCCTCCACCCGACCACCTGGGCTGGAAAAGCCTGTGATTTTCTCAATTCGACACAACTAACGAGGCCCTGGGGGAAAGGCACGCCAACCCGGGATAGGAACAAAAGACTGTTAGAGTTTTCTATTGCTGTGTTACCAACTACCGCCAAATGTGAGTGTCTTAACTCAACCTTTCCCCCCCCCCCCCGACCCCAGAATTCAGTGGGTTGGGAATTCAGGAAGCCAGTTGGGAATTTAGTGGGCCGGGGCTGGAAAGTTCCCTTCCAGGATGGGTTCTTCATGTAATGTCTCATGCCCCTGTCTGTTCCTTGGCTTTCTTTCTCCATGAGGCACGTCATCTGGATAATGTGGTCTCGGGATAGCCAACACGGCAGCTGGCTCCAAGAGTAGGGAAACAGACATTGGCCTGAGGGCTACACCCAGCACTGACACAGTGTCCCTCTGCCACCCCCCATCAGTCAACGCGGGCGTGGGGTCAATCAAGGCTCAAGGGGATGAAGACACAGGCCACACTTCTTGAGTGGCGAGTGGTAAGGTCACGTTGAGGAAGCACACGTGAGATGCGAGATAGGAGATTCTGTTACGCCACCTTCGGAAGACATAATCTGCCGCAGATTTCCTAAGCATTCTATATTTGCACAAGTGGGAACCAAGGACCTCATTACTACTGTAACCAAGAATGGCAATAAGTTCAGTGGCTCACTGACCATAAAACACTTTTATGAGGCATGTATCATTAAATGCTCATAAAGCTCTGCGAGATCAGCATTGTTTACAGAGAAAGACAGAAGAGGCTTGTCTACAGAGCTACAGTCATAAAGGTCTTCCGGGCTCCAGGCCGGCACTGGCCACGATGCCGGGACCGTGGGGAAGCATCAGCGTGGGGTCTCAGGAGCCTCTGTGACTACAGGGTGCTTGGAAAGAGCTGGGGGCGGCAACCTCATGCACATACATGTTAAATCACCGCGCCACAGACATTAGGAACAAAAAAATGTAGTGGCTCTTCCTAACTTGCTTCTAACGTAAAATGTCAGAACCTTGTCCCGGCAGGTGGAAAGCTCAGGTTTCCAGGCAAGGACTGCAGCCACTGGAAAGATAACAAAACCACGGAAACCCATGAGAGCAAGAGTCCCGGCTGTGACCACGATCCACTGTCCCACGGCTGGCCTTTGGCTTTCCAACGACGCAGACTTGAAGAGCCCCGGTTAAACAGCACATTACATTGGCTGCCCCCTCCCCCCACCACCCAACTGACCTTTGGGTCTTCTTGGTGATGAGGAAAGGTGGCCAATGACGGTACAAGATGTTAATATGAGATTTGTACTTCCAGTAGGAAGAAGCCCCCTGTTGAGAATGGAGGAAGGAGGGAGGGTACATTCGCCTTGTTGCAGACACGTCTGCAATTATTCTAGTACATGAATGTGCATTTGCGTAGTTCAAGGTTGAACATATTCATGAAGCCCAAGCCAACGAGGAAAGACACCTACGTGGACTAGACCACTAAGCCCCTTCAAACTACATGAACTTCTATGTTCGACATCTCTCCCCACCCAGATTATGACCTGCACAGAGGCAAAGGCAATCTCTCTCTCGTTCACCCCTGTATTCCCGACGCCTAGAGCAGAGACTCAAATATCAGATGCCACATGAATGTTTACTGAACCAGTAAATGACTGAATGCAACTTCTCCGCTTCTATACCAGACGTATACGGACTTCTCCTGTCCTGTTTACCCAGCTGGTGCATAACAGTTGCTCAATAAATGTGTGATGAGTGAGCGAGGAAGGGCGGGGGGGAGGAACAAAGAAACTTGGACTAAGGGGACAGCACTGCCCTCGCACGTTCAGCAATAACGTCTGACAGAACTCGTTCACTCACGCTCCTGGATCTCCGAGGTTCTGAGAAGCCCACTGGCCACCACCACTGTGAGCCATCTGCCTGTCACCCCGAAAGAAAATACGATCGCAGCAACTGAGAAATGCCATTACCAGAGAATTTAGCCTCCTTGGCAAAACATCTCAGCGAGGACAAATATGACCAACGAAACAGGACCAGAAGCTCGTGAGTTTCAAATAAAATATGGTTTTGAGAAAAAGAAGCCACGGAGCTCTTTGCATGCTTAGACTTAATAATTACACCTCCGCCTCCCTGTCCCTCCCCCGGGGTCCTGTCTTTCTGCTCGCCTCTCCTCTGCCCCCTTCCACGTCGCCCCGACCGGCCTGGTGAGATCTGGGTGTCCCCCCTCACATTTCATCTCCGAGCCGCTCCTCCTCGTCGCTTCGGTCACAGCACCGCCGTCCTCCCGCGTCACGCACCTACCACCTTTGCCGGCTGCCTCCCAGGGGGACCTGCAGTGGTCCGGCTAAAGCCCCCTGCTCTGCTCGGCGCAGGGAAAGGGCACCCGGTGCGACGGAGCCTGTTCCGAGTGAGTCCCCGGTGCCCGGAGACCCTCCCGCAGGCTGGGAGAGCTGATGCTGACCCAGTGCTGACTGACGTCCCTACGTCCCAGCTGCTGAAGGCTCGGCCCAGTCTGGGCCCGGCCTAACTTTCCAGACTTCCCTCCCGTATGCCCTCCTCCGGCCACACCGCGCTACACTCCAACATCCCTGGAGCCACCTGCCTCCCAGTTTTCGTTCTTCCCGGTTTGGCTATTCCCCACCCCACCTCCTTTTCCCGAAGCCTCACCCGGCCTGCCGGGATCCTGACGAGCTCCACAGAGCCTCCGTGGAGCTCCTGGTCACACGGAACCTTTCCCCCCAAGGAGTCACAATACACACCGTCCCATTGACCGTTCAAGAGGCTCAGCTTGGTGCTTCTGGATACGGGGAAACTTAAAGCAGGCAGCGTGAGGGCACCGGGGTGGGGGGTGGGGGTGGCAAGGCCGGTCCAGGCAGCTGGGGGTCTCACGTTCTGCTGCTCTTTGCTTACGTCCAGTCATTATCAAACGTCACTGAGCGGCAGAATATCCCGGGGAGCTGGTGAAAATGCAAACGTCCCGCTCCCCAGAGACCTAGAAAGTCCAGAGCTGAGGCACATGGTGATAGATTGAGCACACCGGCAGCCCCAAGTCCTCACTCCTTCCTGTGTCCTGCCCTTTGCCATGTGACTCTTCAGCCCCTCCCACCAAAGCCGCAGAGTCTGTGTCTTGCCACATCCCTTGAGGGGCCAGGAGGGTGGCCATCTCATTTCCGCACCTGTGCAATGTCCCAGGAATGACACATCCAGGTTAGCCAACGGGAGGGTAACAGATGGTAGGGCAGTCCCTCCGGCCAGCCCCGCCAAGGATAGCATACGTGGCCAACAGCCAGCTGACCCCCAGACGTGACAACACAACACGCTGAAGCCAGAGAAACCACCCAACTGAACCGGGTCTAAAGCACCAACCGGCAGACTCTTGCATTAAAGAAACGCTCATTATACGAAGCCACTGAATTTTAGGTTGGTTTGTTACACGGCATCATCTTGGCAACGGGTAACTGATACACAGAGGAACCCGTCTTGTATCAATTGCCCCACCATTTACTAAGTGGCTCACCAAGAACACCGGAGCCTTGCCCTCTTGTCACGCTGCCGTAAACGGTGGTTTCCTGTGGTTACAGATGGGCCAGCCTCTACCCTTCCCATGCAGATAGCAGCCCCCCCCCCCGAGAGTAGAGACCCACGTGGGGCACATATTTCTTGTACCTTCCATAGCTTTGGCGTGGTAAGGCCCGAAATGCCATTTAGGAGCTGATGGGGCGAGCGGCGGTCCCTCCCAGACTGCAAGGAGAATGGAGACCAAAAAAAAGGGGGGGGGCCGACTTTGGCTGACACCTGAGTAGTTAGCAACTGTGAACAATGCACTGGAGGAGAGGGAGGAGGGGGTCATAGACAGAGAGAAATTAAAACGGAAATTTAAAAGGGAACAATTTCCCCTTTTATTGGCAGTGTAATTAGCCAGAGGAGCCCCAACTGATACCGTTATGACTGCTCAGATATGAAACTGAAATCGAACGGGAGAATCGGATGCAAAACAATAACACTTAGCATTTATATGACTTTTTACACACGGTACTTTCTGTTCCTTTGTACCTCACAAACATTAACTAATTAATTGCCGTAACACCCCAGAGTAGACAGTCGGTTTTCCCGCCTACGTTTAACGAGGAATAAAAATAAGCAAGCTAGAGGTTGATTCTAAGCTCCAGATACTCTTCCTGGGTCTTTGGCCACAACCCTCAGGGCTCACACTCTTTTTTTGGCTTTGAACCCAGAGTTCTAGAGATTCCTATTTATAGACTTAAAACATTAGTGTATTTGAACTGGAAGGGACATCAGGAAGCACTGATCCAAATCTCTTATCTTACAGATGCTGAAAGAGGCTTATTTCAGCCAAGGACTGTCTGAGGTCACAAAACAAGTCAGGGAAAAGCAAGATCAGATCAGTTTCCCTCAGCCTGGTGCAACACTCACGTCCCCAGATTTTACGGACTAGTTATGCTTGTGAGACCCACAAATGCCTTCCAGCCGACCGGTGCTCACAAATGATTTTGTATGTACTAGTCAGTCGGTCATCAAACCTTTACTGAGCTTGTGGCGTGCGATTCCCGGAGCTTCGGGGACCTCGGATGAATGTATTTAGGAGTGATTTAGGATTCTGTGCAGGTGTAGTCTTGGCAACGAGCAGAGCACAGAGAAGCCCCGTCCCAGTAGAGCCACAGGACTCCAGGACTTGAGACGCTTTGGTATTTCTCCGTTGGTAGAGTGAGAGCTCAGCACATAGCAGGTGCTCAGTAAACGCACAGTGACTAGTCAGAGTTGGTGTATCCCAGAGCTAGTTCAGAATCAGCCTAAAGTAGAAGCTAGGAAAACTTCCTTGCCCAAGAAAAAACACCCCCCCCCCCCGCCCTCCCAGTGCAGCGACGACTGAGATCCCACCACTGGGAGCTCTAATGCGCTGCAAATTACAATGGAGACATTTCACACTTGAAGCCTCGTTGCACCTTTGTGCCTTTTAAGGCCCTTTATGACAGGGTCTCTACCAAGCTCTTTAGCCACATCCCTCATCTCGAGCCAAGTCCATACACCCTGACTTCAGGCTGCAGCGTATCAAACCGCTTGGACAGCCCTGAACCCTGATGTCGCTTAGACTTCCACGCCTCCGCCCAGAAAGCCTTCGCCCTACCTGTTTGCTTATCAAACTCCCCAGACTCCCCTGTCTGTGCCCCCAGCCCCAGCACAGCCAAGAGTGCCCTCCTCCGTGATATTGTGCGTCCCATGCCCACGTCTACTATTAACACATCTGTCTCCTCTAGAAACCTGTGATCTCTGACTCCCCGGCAATTAGTCAAGGGCCTCACACAGGGAGGTGCTTAACACATTTGAATTTTATTTTGAAAAGGAATCCTATTGTAAAAATAATCTTTAAGAGGGAGGCACTGAGCAGTGACAGAAGACATGTACAGGCATTGAGAGGGGGATACCGACAGAGTCTAGAAGCTCCTCGAGGTCTCACTTTACTTCCTTCTTACTTACCCTGAAGTGCCACTTACAGAATATGACGGACACACGGCCCCTCAGAGTCCCTAGACCCTCATCTGGCCGTTCAAAGGGCATACCATCTCATTCGCCACCGTGCAGCTCCAGAGCCCAGAGAGGCGGCCGGGGAAAGTTCATGCACCACCCCCCGCCCCGAGTTGCTTTCCTTGCAGACCAGGAGAGGTGTTCACTGGGGAGCCATCTCTCACTCCAGGAAATGACCACAGCATGTCCCCAAAAGGTTGACATATCCTGGGTCTCACCGGCTTCTCCGTGGCTCAGAAGCCTAGTGGGGAGGGAAAGGGTGTCAGGCCATGTGTGTCTCTGGGCTCCCAAGCAGTTGCCAAGAAACACTGAAGTCTCTCTCTTAAATATCACCCGTTCTCCAGCCTTCCGGGTCTCTGTCACTTCTTCCCGTTGTCTCCACTGACTGATTTTTCACTCTCTAAGTCCCAAAGCGATCCTGTCAGCACCGAACACATGCAAATGGCATTTTAAGGAAATTAAACAGTCAGGCTCTCCCAGTACCTGTTGAGTTCAGACTCAGAGTACCGATTTCCTGCTGATGGAAATAATTACTCAGCTTTAAGATCTCCTAAGTTTGCCTCTCTCTCCAAGAGGGGCGCAGCAAAATTGTCTTCCACTGCACCATTCGGGGGGCAGGGAGAAGCAATTTACCACACAATTTGTCTAAAACTTCTTAAAGGCATATATAACCAAAAAACAAGACTGAAGACTCTCAGTTTTGCCGGTTATTGCCTGGTTCTCACATGTGGTCCATCAAAGTCTCCCCAGGTCGTGATTTAGCCGGGAACCTTGGCCTGAGCCTATGGATGGAGCAGAGGGTAGCAGCGAGTGCATAAGCAAGAAAGATCACGGAGGCAGGGGGGCCAGGCCTCCTCCGGGCCAAGAACAGTACTAGCCTCCAGGGCTCAAAAGGACACCGGGCGGGCAAGGGCAGGTTCCTGCCTCCAGGAGCTCTGTCCGATGGCAGGGGGACAAGCAAGCAAAGAGTCCGTCCCAGTGGGCCACCAATGGGATGACTAAGGGACTAAAGAAGGGAGGGCCAGCTCAGACGTGATGGCCCAGAGAGGCCTTCGCACAAGAAGAAGAAGGAAAATTTGGCTTTGAGGGACATCCTCACTAGGGACGGGAGCTATCACAGACGCGCTGGCACCCATCCAAATCTTTTTTTCTGTACAGGTGCACCCACGTCTCTGCTTCTGTGAATATTGGCTGCTAGCTGTTCACAGCTTTCCCTCCCCTGGCGAACGGCTCTAGGCCAAAGAACCTCCATTATCCAGGAACGTAAACTCCATACTGCTCTCCCAGGAGCAAACACTGCCTTAAAAGCTGTATGAGACATTACTCCATACTTCCTTCCTGTCATTCCCTCTTAGCTTGACACCTCCAAGGATACTTTCCTCTTCTTCCCTATGAAGATTATCAACATTCTGATTCAGAGAGGAAGGAAGAGAATGTAGGAACCCCCGCCCCCCCCCCCGCCATCTTGGTTTTTGTTTTGCTTTCTGGGACATCCCCACAAAGAGATGCCCCTAGGGCGACATCCTCCAAAATCCTGTTGGAGACAAAGCATCCACACTGTTCTGCTGAGATGCCAGAAGAGGAGGTGTCCACCAGGGTCCAAAGATACTTTGAGTTTGTCACCATGTGGCTGTCCAGAGATCAGCCCAACCTCCCAACCGCTGTTTTCCAGAAAAAACTGCCGGTTGGGCCAGAAATCCCACAATTGGGGCCCTGCTTCTCTCCCCAACCTCTGGGGACCCTTTTGGATAAACTCCAGCTGCAGATTTCAAAGAATGGGAACAAGGTTATTGATTCACTTTTATTAAAAATCAGAAGGGGAGTCACAAGACATTTGGTTCAGTAACATACCCAGTAAGCTAAGACAAAAGACCGAATCTTTGAAGGGATATAACATTATTAAATCGATCTCTAATGGGTTCAGTTGGAAAAGTTCAAAGATAATTATTCCGCAGTTCCAAGTGTCAGTACGGTCTCTGGTGTTCCTCCTGTTATTTTTTTTCCCTGAGTTACAAAGAGTTATTGAACTCTTCTAAGAAGCAAATTCCCGGCCCTTTATAAGGGAGCCAAGTTCATGATGGGAACCACCTTGTACCGACATTTAGCAAACAGGAGACCCTTTTTACCGTGCAACCAAACACAGAATATTAATAGCTTAATACAGTGACTGGATTATTACATACATTATGAAACAAACAAGAAAGTCCATTTTTAAAAACTCAAAACAAAAAGCTGAGTAGGAGAATATCACATAGGAAGCTGACTTTAAGGGAAAGAGATGGAAATGCCTTGCTAAAGAAATGACATTTAAGCTGAGAATTAAAGGACTAGAAGTAGCCAGCCAAGCAGTGAGGGGTGAGAAGAACATCTAGAGAAGAGTAAGCAGTCTGTTCGGGAAATTAAAGGAAGACCCGTAGAGCTAAGTTGAGACAAATAAAGACAAGGATCAGATATCATAAGGCTGGAGCAAATGGCAGGGGCCAGAGCGTGTAGGGTGTATGGTCATGGGAAGGGGGGGAGGGCATCTAGATTTTGTTTTAGAGACAAAGCAGTTGAAGGATTTAAAGCAGGAAGAGCAACATGGTCTACAACGTATTCATTTAGAAAAGCAGTCTGACTGCTGTCCTCCAGCCAGGACGGCAAGGACGCACATAGAGCAAGAATGGGACAGGGCCAGCTGGGAGGCTCTCACAATAATGCAAACCAGAGAAATTAGCAATGTGGGCCAAGAAGATGGCATTGGACAAAGAGAGAAGATTAGATTCCACTTACGTTTTGAAGATTGAATCACTAACACTTCCTAATGGATGAGGAACAGGAAAAGAGGGTAAGGGGAATCAAGAGTGAGACTTGAGTCTCTGGCCCAAGCAGCTGGGTGAACGGTGGCTTCATGAACTGGGAAAAGAGACAGCCGGGGAAGTTGGCAAGGCAGGTGGGGGCAGACCAAGACATCTGCTTTGTGCAGGTTCGATCCGACATGTCTCGGAAATATTCCGCTGCAGATGTCAGGTGAGCAGTTGGACGTGTGAATCTGGAATGCAGAGAGATCTGGGCTGGGAATATAAATCGGGGACAACACCAGAATAAAATCACATTTAGCCTTATGGTAAAGAATGACATCAAGGAAAAGAACAGAAAGAGAAGAAAGCCCAACATTTGTGGTGTGGTAGAGAAGGAAGATAAGGGATGGAAAAAAGACAAAAGGACAACAGGAGAAGAGGTATAGCCGGAAGCCACACCAGTCCAGTGTGCACCATTCACACCACTGGAGATGACCTGTCAAGGTCACCTGTGGCCTCTGCGTAGCCACATCCTGGGACGACCTTCTTCTCATGCTCAATGCTCATGCTCAATGCTCATCTTCTACAGAATCAATCACTCCTAGCCTTGAATCAATCTCTCTCTCTCTCTCTCTCTCTCTCTCTCTCGGCTTCCATTAGGTTTTCAGGCACAATTAACAACCACCTCCAACCAAATAAAGCAAATTATTATCTCCCATAACAGGAAGCATCTCCAGAGGTAGACCAGCCTTCAGGGCCGGTCAATTCATCGGCTTGACAATGTCTTCAGGCACACGGGCTTGTCTACTTCTCCACTTTGCTGTGTTTGGTATAGAAACCTCTGAAAGGAAGGGATGAAGGAGAGAAGAAAGAAAATGGATTACACATTCACAAAAAAGTCAGACTCCTCGGATCTTTCCCCAGTTTCATCTGACCATTCTCTAGAGCAATGTTTCTCAAATGTTTAGTCTCAGAACTATTTCAGAGTCTTCAATTAGTGAGGACTCCAAAGAGATCATATGAGAATTGCATATATTGATAGGTAGCAGGTGAGAAATTAAAACCAAGTCATTTAAAGAGATTTTTATTAATTCCTTTTTAATAATAATAAGCCATAATTATACATTAACTAAAGAACATATTTTATGAAAAATGCTTCCACATTTGGCCCCTTGCAATATCACATGTCCTGTAGCCACTGGAAAATTTCACTCTACATTAATAGGGAAAATGGGAGTAAAGAAGGCAAACGAAGTCTTGGTATTATTGTGAAAATAGTTTCAATCTTTCTGACCCCCTGAAAGGATCTCGGTGACTCTTAACTGTCCACAGATCATACTTTGAGAACCAGTGCTCTATGGATAGTGAAAGCAGGAATCTCTGGATTGAAGCACCAGGAACAATTAAGGGACAAGCTTACTATACCCCCAAATGTGGCATTAACTAAAAGATCCACACTGGCTGTTGAAACTCTACCCTCCTTCCCCATACTTCTCAACTTGCCTCAACTCCCAGGATATTATCATTCAGGATAAATCCTCCAACCAGGAGGCTAAAACACCTTCTCTAAGGAACCTAGCTAACCTGAGAGAAAATATCTAAAGATACTGACATCAGGGGTTCCAGTGAATGGTACAATCTTCACCCCATGACGAAAGCCATGAATGATGACACAGAGCTTCCAATGAGCTTTTTTACATGTTGCTCTTAATTACCAACAGACAACCAAAGATAACAAGATAATTGAGGAAAGCTTCTAAAATGAATACTAAAAAAGCAAAACAAACATACAGGAGAAAAGTTAGAGAGAACAGACTATGCAGGAAGAAGTAAACTTTGAAAAATGCTGTTGACGTCTCCAGAGAAAATACTATATCTATAAAACAAGACCAGAATGCATTGGGAAATATTCAGAGAACAAAGAAGCCCTTTGGAAATTAAAAATATGACAACAGAAATGAAAAACCCACTAGTAGTGTTGGCAGGTACAGTTGAGAAAAACCTCCCAGGAAGTGGGGCAAAAAGACAGAGATGGAAAAGCCAAGAGGTCCAACTCCAAACAGCCGGCACTCTGGAAGGAGAACACAGATGGAAAGAAATCATCCATAAAATAATTCAAGAAAATTCCCCAGCACTGAAAGATTTGCATTTCCATACTGAGTGACTCACAACGTACTCGGCACAAGAGATAAAAACAGACCCACAGCAAGATGCCTCATTTTAAAATCTCAGAACACAGGAGACAAAGGTAACATGCTCGTTCCTGAGCAGGAAAAAAGTTCTATCCAAAGCTCAAGGGGCGCCTGGGTGGCTCAGTCACTTGGGCGGCCGACTTCGGCTCAGGTCATGATCTCGCGGTCCGCGAGTTCGAGCCCCGCATTGGGCTCTGTGCTGACAGCTCAGAGCCTGGAGCCTGTTTCGGATTCTGTGTCTCCCTCTCTCTGACCCTCCCGCATTCATGCTCTGTCTCTCTCTATCTCAAAAATAAATAAACGTTAAAAAAAGTTAAAAAAAAAAACAAAGCTCAAGAATCAGAGTGGCCGAACTTTTCAACAGCAACACCAGAAGCTACATACATACTTTGAAATACATGATAGGTAGGGGGATTGAGGTAGAAATTGGAGATGAAAGGGGAAAATACTGTATTTAAGAACTTTTTAACGAGTGGCCAAAGGCCAGCAATGATCAACTGCTGAGAATGATCAACTCCATTTCGTGCAGATAAGAGACAACCAAACCAAAAGAGGCACACGCATACACCACACAGATTTATGAGATCCAATACCCCACCCCCACTCACAGCTCTAGCCACTCATGCTGAGTTTCCATTCCATGGACAGCCCAGGCTCATGACCATCCCAAAGCCTTTTTGGACCGATGGCATCTTCTTCCTGAATGGTTCCTCCCCTGGGTCTTTGCACAGTCGACCCCTTTTTATCTTTCAAGTCTCAGGTCAACATTTCACCATCCCAAAGAGGACTTTCCTCACCCTTCTAAGCAAATTCATTTCTTCTACCCTCTATTCCTTATCTGCAACAGCCCACTTATTCCTTGAATCGCAGCTATCAAAATGAAATATTCTTGTTTGCTTATTGTTTGTACCTCTCCATCCTTAATAATGTAAATTCCATAAGGGCAGAGATCATGTCTATCCCATTACTCCCGTAGCACTTGGATCACAAATAGTGCCTGGCAAGTAATCAGTGCTCCATCATTTATTTGGAAAATTAAAAGGTCCATGAAGATGAGATCAGGAACCGAGAGGCCATGGTGTTGGATGGGTCATCAATATAGACACTAAAGCCAGTGAGAATGAGGACAGTGTTTAGAAGAATAAGAGAATAAAACTAGGTACTGAATTCTCCCATGAATGCAGAAGAAAGATAGGGCATTCAATGGATGATGCACCAAGGAGTAAAAAAGCATTAGCAGATGGCATGACTTCAAAAAGAGCAGATTTTTGTAGGCGGGATGGAAATGCCTGTTTCAATGCAACACTGGAGAACAAAAAGACACCTATTTCACCTCCTAGTCTTTAGGTAGAAGATAAGATATGGGAGAAAAAGAGTCTCCACTCCATTTGAGACAGCCAAGGGATAGCCAGATTTCAGTTAGAGAGAGAGGAAAATTCAGGAAAGGTAGAGAGAAGTTTCCTAATGACATTCCCAGAGGGCGCAATGGAAGGCATAGGTTACATTACAAGAGTATCCTTAACCAGGGGCAATTCCTACCTCCTCTCCAAAAACATTTGGAAGCATCTAGAAACATTTTTGGTTGTCATAACTGAGGAGATGATATTGACAGCCCATGAGCAGAGACCGGAGGCACTGCTAAACATACACTGAACAGCCCCCCGCCCCCATGACAAAGAGTTACCCAGACCGAAATGTCAGTGGTGCCAGAAACCCTGGGTTGTGAAATACTGGAATACAAGATGAAAAGAACCAGATGGGATAAAAGTCCAGTTGGGAATAGAATGCCTGGAAGTTCGGGCATTTAGCAGTCACTGAGGCAATCCAGGTCAGGTGACATGATGAGATCAGTCCTGATAGATTCTGAGATGCGAGTGGGAAACCACACTGTTTCTGAAGTGGAAGTCCAACATATCTACAAGATCATGACTTGAGCTGAAGTTGGATGCTCAACTTGCTGAGTCACCCGGATGCCCCGAGGGCCACATATCTAATGGGATGGCAGCTACCCAAGGAGATCCCTGGGCAGCAGCTCCAGAGACCAGCCCGGTGTAATGGAATGCACAGGTGATATCTCATGGATGTCTGGCTTGGCCAAGTACACAGGATTCTCCAGTTCTGAGTGTCGTCTTCTGAAGAACTGAGGAATCTTTGGAAAACATTAACATTCAAGCTGCCCTGAACCCTTGGGGCACCTGGGTGGCTCAGTTGGTTGGGTGTCCAAACTCTTGATTTCAGCTCAGGTCATGATTTCACAATCATGGGACTGGCCCCGCACCTGGCCTCACATGGGGTCCATGAGGGGCCTGGAGCTTGCTTGAGATTCTTTCTTTCCCTCTCCCTCTGCCCCTCCCCTACTCACATGTGAGCTCCCTCAATCTCTCTTGAAGAAGAGAGAAAGAAAGAGAGAAAGAAAGAAAGAGAGAAAGAAAAAGAAGGAGAGAAAGGAGAGAAAGGAGAGAAAGAAAGAGAAAGAGAAAGAAAAAGAGAGAGAAAGAAAAGAAAGAAAGAAAGAAAGAAAGAAAGAAAGAAAGAAAGAAAGAAAGAAAGAAAGATGCCCTGAGGTCTCTTATTTGCCACAGTGTTTCCTGTAATTTTCTTCAATTACTTCTCTTAAAGTGGCACAATGGGAAGGTCATGGTGAGCTCCCTTTTAAAGTAACTTTTCTTAAAGGTGTGTATCAGATAAGGAAGACGAAAACAAGGGGAACAACTAGTATTTATGGAACTTTAGGTACCAGGCATTGTTCCAGGTATTTAGCAACCACCTGAGGGAGGGATTTGAAAACCTGTTACAGGGATGAGCAACGAGAGCCTGGAGAGACTGTGAGTTTCACAGACCACACAACCAGGATATATTTGTAGTGCAATTCCTGGAATCATGCTTTCATGTGTAGACACACTAAATACCGGATGGATGGATGGATGGATGGATGGATGGATGGAGCGATGATAAACAGAGCACACCTATACAGCTCATATGCATTTTTTTTTTCCTCTTACCTTCTCCCCTAGTTGTGTTTCATTGTTTATTGTGCTCTGTTTTGGCTTTTTTTTTTAATATGATCAACTTCTGATTACCCATGGTAACAGAAGAGACAGATAACAGAAATAATTGAAAGCAGAAGTCAATCCAGAAATAATTTCTATTTAGTCTGGGGATTTTGTTCATGCCCTTTAAACAGCAGATTTACCAACCTAATTATATTTTACTTTGGCAAATATTAAAATTATTTTTCATTCCTTAAACACACACCAACTGGTGGTAGGTAAGGTAAAGTGAGACACAGGTGGATGGCAGAAGAAGGCAAGCAGGGACATAAAACTTGACAGCAAAAATTTACAAGCTTTATTACCTTCAAGTGAGTGATGAAGAATTTATTTATAACCCCAGAAAGAGTCCTTTAAATTTAATAAGAAATAATGAGTCCTTTCTCTCTGGATGTTTTTCTATAGTATAGTCTGTACAGAGTTATTTTTAAGAATCTCTTTAGAAAGATTTTTGACTTGCCCATTTCCTTAGCAGTAGGTCCTATCTCAATCTTTGGGTGAGAACAAGAGATGATAAAAAAAAAAAAAAGACAAGTTGGCTCAAGCTGCCTTCATGGGTCCCCTGGTCATCCTGACTCAAGCTAGTGCCCCGGTAACACTTTCCATTCCCTATCCCACCAAAGGGTAAGTCGGAACCATCCCAACATTCCTACGGATAGGCCAGCAGAATGCAGTAAGATCCTGGGAGAGAGAGTCTAGAACAGCTTCCTCTTTGTAGAGGACTCTCTCAGGGGCCCCTGGGAACATTTACACAACACTGTAAATGAGGTGTGGCGGTGGAACTGAAATAATGGAAGGTACACAAATTAACCACCAAGAGCTGGGGAAGAGCAGTACCCTGGGAAAGCGGGATGTCATGTCCTCTAGAAGAAGGCAGAGGAGGATCATCTGGGTCCCGAAGGCTGTGGAAAAGTCCAGCAGACAGTGTGGTCATCCATCTTTGTCCCACACTGCCCCAGGGAGCTTATGCCATTCCATTCCCAGCGCCTCTGCTCAGGACACGGATAATTTCCATGCATCCAACTCTTCCTGAGAATCAGGCAGAGAGGAAAGGAGCTGCCCCCCTTTGGTACCAGGGTTGAGAGTTTGACTTCACATACCCTAACCCTACCCTAACCCAAACCCTGCCCCTAACCCTAACCCATGGCACCTGCCCAACCCAAGAGCCTGACCATGGTGTAAGCTCAGCGAAGACTTACCAAATGTCTACTATAAATCTGGGTCTTGGCCTCGTGGAGTTAACGTCCCCTTTTGTGGTGGTTTCTTTGAACGTGTTGCGCAGCAGACGTGAACTAGCCAGACCCAGGACAGATGCAAGATGATTCCCGTCTCTCCCTGGAGAGACGCTCCTTGGAGGTGACATGTGGCCTGGGACACCCACTCACCCACTCACTCACTCAATCTCCTGCTAGTGGAAGAGAAGACCTTGCCAAACAGGGCCAAGGCAGACAACAATGAACACGCCGGCAGAGCAAGGCTTTTGGGGTCCCGAGAGGCCATCTGTAGGACTCTAAAAAGTCCTCGTGGTGCGAGCAGAGGTGGAAAGAGAAAATACAACACGTACCACAAGGGCATACGCACCGCTCCTAATTACGTGTTTAATCTATCGATCGAACTTTTAGGTTGAAGATGAATCAGGCTGTGCGCCATTGTGGGGGCTGTTAACCGCTTGCATTCCAGACCTCCCGCCAAGCCCCTGACCTCCGAATGTTGTCCACGATGGAACAACAGCCTCTGTCACCCAGCCAAGCAGCCATTCATCGGGGAGAGAGATGTTCCAGTGGAAAGATGATGGACAAGGATGTGGCCTAGACTGGAAATGGAGACTGGTACTGGTCACGGCATCAGCCACTTTCCCAGCTGTGCCTCAAGTCCCCCAAGTCACTGAATCACTCGTTTTTTCCAAAGATGGGAGGCGGGACACAATACCCTCCAGGCTCCTGCTTTGTTTGGTGCCTTCTTTCTTTAAGTTTCTTTCTTTATTCAGCTTCTCTTAAGCTTCTGTGTCATCACGGCCAAAACTTATCCAACAGCATAGCACATCCCAGATGTGACCATACAATCGAGGGGGCAGTGCGATGGGAGTCCCCTGACCGTGACTCTTTGGGGAAGCAGCACGAGAGCAGGACTGGGAATGGGAAGAGCTCAGAATTTAGAGCAAGAAAGCCTGCATTATCGTCTCCCATTTACTGGCTGTGCAACCCTGGAAAATCCCCTGCACTGCCTTCTCTAAGCCTCCTTCCCTGATTTATAAACTGGAGATAATAATGCCCGTGAGCAGGTGACATCCTGAGGGCATCTGAAAGGCTGGGCTAAATTATAAAACCAATAAATAATGTATGAGGTCAGTTGTGCAAAAGGCACCTCGGGGACAAAATGCTTCCTGTGCCAGCTGCAAAGAGAGAAACCAATTAGCTTCATTTGTATCCATGGTATTAATTCAGAACACAAACAGTAGCATGGACCAAAGAAGTGTCCGGGAGAAGGGAACACCACTGGAAGGAACCCCAGAAAGTGAGATGCAGAGATCCAACAGTAGACAGCCACATCCCAGGAAGGGGAGACCCACCCCTGAGAACGTGCCAGCTCGGTGGCCACCCAACTATTAGCCCAACGTCAGTGACCACTGAAACTGTGGAGGCAGGAAGGAGTCATCTCAGTCCCCGGTCCCCGCGTGGTTGACCCTCAATCCATTCTGCCCGGACGTCGTTGAGGGAGGCATTTGCCTGGTCCTGTTAATCGCTCACCGCTGCCAGCGGTCAGTCACGTGCCCCGCCTTCCAAACGCCACCCTAACAGTCCTCCTGGATTTGTGACAGTCTGTGACAGCCCCGCAATCTCTCTTCATGGGTTCTGACACCCCAACTGCTTGGACGGTTTTCTGGAGTTCTCCGTAGTAACGAAGTCTGTTTTGCAGCACCTGAGAACAATTTACAGCGCTCTGCCTTCCCTCCCAGATCCTGTGCCTGAAATTCAGGGTTCCCCCCGACGATGAACTACAACTTCGTTTTGCTTAACCGCATGATAGTGTATTTATTATTTAGATTGGATCGAGGCCTAAAACCGGAGTTTGGGCAAAAGCAGCTATAGGGTGACCCAGGCCTGAACCCATTCATCCGTCCATTCAGCAGCAGTCAGGACCCACATCTCCAATGTCACAGAGCCTGCGCTGAGCCCTAAGAACGAAGAGGTGAAGAAGGCGACTCCCGTCCCAAGACGGCACCACCAGGGCCCAGATCCTGCCACTGCCACTTGCCTTTCCCTGAACCCTTCTGTGCCTCTAGCTACTCAACTTCTCGGAGCCCTAGGATGGAAATTCTGCTCAAGATGAATTTCTGGGTGGATTGCACGGAAAATGTCTTAGCGGGATGCCAGCTACATAGCACCTCCCCAGTAATTGTTACCCATAAATACTATTTGTGAGGGCCACCCGGGGGCTCAGTCGGTTAAGCGTCTGCCTTGGGCTCAGGTCGCGATCTCACGGTTCGTGAGTTCGGGCCCCACGTCGGGCTCCGTGCTGACAGCTCGGAGCCTGGAGCCTGCTTCGGATTCTGTGTCTCCGTCTCTGTGTTTCTCCCCTGCTCATGCTCTGTCTCTCGCTCACTCGCTCGCTCTCAAAAATGTACATTAAAAAATTTTTAATACTATGTGTGGTCAGCGGCCTCTGACATGACTCCCGATGAGCCCCACCTCCTAGTGTTCACGTTCTTGCACAGCCTCCTCCCCTTTGGGGTCTGCTCACCCTAGTGACTTCCTTCTAATGAACAGAGAGAGAAAAAGGGTACTGGGATATTATTTCTGTGATTAGGTCATAAAATAACTTGACTTCCATCTTGTGGGTATTCATTCTCTCTCTCTCTCTCTCTCTCTCTCACCCTCCCTCCCTCTCTCCCTCCCTCCCTCTCTCCCTCATTGTATGCTGTCTTCAATGAGAAGTCAGGGAACTGAAAGTGATCTCAAGCCAACATCCAACAAAGAGCTGAGGCTGAGAGGAAGTAAAATCCTGCCGACAACCACATGAGCGAGCTTGGAAGTAGGTCCTGGTCCAGTTGACCCTGGAGATGATCGCAGCCCCAGATGACACCTTGACTGCACCCTGTGGGAGGAGAGCCCCTGAAGGAGAAGACCGGCTAAGCCATGCCCAGATTGCTGACCCACAGAGACCATGAAATAATACCTAAAGCTTTGAGGCAACTTGCTTTACGGCAAAGGAACAGAGAGTGTGTGGCAGGACAGTAAGAAGGGGCACACTGACAGCCAGGTCATCGAGAGCCCAGTAGCCCACGCTAAACGTTTGGGCTTCCTCGTGGGGACAATGAGAAGCAGTCAAGTGTTCTTTAAGCAGAGCAGAAACCCCTTCTTAAATCATAAGACAAATATGGAGTCATAAAAAAACATCGTTCAGGAGAAGGAGCCGCAGTGACTTCTTGAGCTGGTATATTTTCCAGGACATAACATTGGAAAACTTCCAGAGAACGGGGATCTCTTACTTTTAGTCCCCCCGGCTGTCAGGGGATTCATGGCACCAAGTTTAATGGTGAAGAAAAGAAACGAAAGTGAAGTTACTGAAATAAACTATTTCATTAACTTCAAAATCAGTGACTTCAAAATCAATTAAATTTGTAATACCCTTACTGAGGACAGAAGTAGCGAATTAATCACAGTGAAAATGAGTTGTTAGGAACACAAAAGGAGTGAGACTTTTGTAA
This sequence comes from Lynx rufus, assembly GCF_022079265.1. Lineage (NCBI taxonomy): Eukaryota > Metazoa > Chordata > Mammalia > Carnivora > Felidae > Lynx > Lynx rufus. The sequence goes on along the minus strand of NW_025814867.1, from coordinate 2,719,715 downwards.
ATAACTTTTGGCATTACCGTTTCCTAAATCAATAAAGACACATCATTTTCTCTCTGCACACCTCTTTCTAAATCCCAAATCAAGATTTTGCAGACACCTGCCCTTGGACTGGTCCCATAAATCCATTTGAAAGTGACCTAGTTTTTGCACATGAGCCATAGCATCCCTGTATTTAGGTCTTGTCATTGTAAGACGAAGGCACGGAGATAAGAACACGGTCTCTAAAATAAATAAAAGGAAAACATCTCTGAAGTATTTACCAAAAGGCTCAGTGAGGGGCAATGTGTGCTGGGTTGGGATCAATGAGTGAGGGGCAGTGAGTGCTAGGTTGAGATCAATGAGACGTGCCGTAGGCCTGACTGTTGGAAGAGCCTATAACAGTTACAGCTCATAGAACTGGATATACCCGTTTCTTTGATCAGCATTTTTTGAGCATCTGCTGTGTGCTGGGCCCCAGACGGCCTCCTCAATACCGGCACTGGAAATCTATGGAATTTTTTTTTTAATTCCAGTGTGATTAACATACAGTGTTGTGTTAGTTTCAGGTGTGCAATATAGTGATTCAGCAATTCTGTACCTTACTCCGTACTCATCACTGTTAAGTGTACCTGATGAAATACTACTCAGCCATAAAAAAGAATGAAATCTTGCTATTTGCAACAACACGGATGGAGGGAGGGCATAATGCGAAGGGAAATAGGTCGGTCAGAGAAAGGGAAATCTGTAGAACTACGATTCGCTTTTTTTTTTTTTTTCCCTTGAAGGCATAAGTAGGCCTAGAATAGGAAAAAATTCCCATTTAAGTGACCAGAATCCGAGCCTAACCATGAATTTGCTAAGTTGCGGTTCATTTCAACTCTTAGGGCTCCCAAGAAGAATGCAGGGGCTGTACTCCATCATCCCTAAAACTGACTCCAATTCTAAAAGAGTCAGAATCAACAGCCCCTTGACTGCCCAAATTCAGTTTTACTCCAACTGTAGGAGGGTCCCACAGAGCTCATGACTAAAAGGTGGCTCTCCCCATCTTGACAGCCTGCTTCAGAAAACAAGCATCCCCAGTATCCCCAGGACCATGCCGAGAATGTTCTACCACTGATCTTTGCCCAGCTAATCATAAAGGATCCTTGCTCAGCAGAGCAGCTAGTGGAGGACACGTTGGGAAAAGCAGCCACTGTCTCTTCATTGTAGAGAAGAGTCAAGTGCCCCCCAGAGAGTTACTGACCTGCATCAGGTCACATGGGGCACCCATCTCCACTCTGCCATCACACCAGCAGAGAGCTGGCCTTGAGCTGACACACGTCTCTAAACACCGCCACATCTGATGACCACAGTTCTCATTCCTCCATACGGAGCAATATCACAGACCTCTGGAAGGCCGAGGGTCCCCAGGCTACCTCTGCACCTCCCATTTCCCAGAAAAGAACATCAAAGCCACAGGAAAAAGTGCCGGGATGCTTAGCGACAGGTCAAGGACCAGACTACAGCATTCAATCCAGTCCCACTCCGCTTCCCAGCCCCCCACCCCACCTGCTCACTCCACAGTCATCTACCGACTGTTCCCTGCATGCCCAGTGTTGTGCCTGGTGCTTTAACCGGGCTCAAGCCAAGATGCTGGGCTGAAGTCTCCAATCCTGCACAACTGGGCTGGCTGGGCAGAACCCAGTCTGAGCAAGACCACCTCTCACAGAGGTCTCAGCGGAAAATACGAGCAGAGAAGATAATGACAACAACAAAGCAAGCAACGTCTGTTCCTTTCATATCCTGGATAATCCCTTCCAAGAGCTGAGGACTCCTTACTCTAGTTTTTACCTTTCTCCTTCTCGAGGTATTGCTCACAGCAGCGGGTCCAGTCTAATCTTTGCCGATTCCTCCAAGGGAAGTAGTTGGAGAGGAGGGTGATATTAGCTGATGAGCCGGAATCACTTTAGCTGACTCCTCGGGTGTATAATGCACTTTACTAAATCAGAGATAATGAATTCCGCAGAGAGCACATGAGGGGAAGGGAGAAACAAGCACAGGGTCTAAATACACTTTATTTCAAGGGACGCCAAGGGACAGTCAGAGAAAGTTCACCTAAGAAAGGGCCTGGTCCCCTGAATGGACAAAGGAGAACACGGACCTCCATGGTCTGTCTGCCTGACAGTGGTCTCTCCTGGACTTCTTCTCCACTTAGAGTTCCTTTGTCCTTTCAATTTTTTTTTTTTATGTTTTTATTTTATTTTAAGAGAGAGACAGGGCTCCTATATCATCTGTGTTGCTCACGCCTGGCAGTGTCCTGCACTGAGTGGGCAAGACCAATGGGTAAAAGTAGCAGGCCAATTGTGACCCAGTACCAGAAGGAACATTCTAGAAGCTTGTCAAGCAAGTTGTGGCGGGGCACGAAGCTTCAGATGGGTGCCGATTCTTAGAGATTCTAAGCAGATTCTTTGAGATGGCAGTAGACTTATTACTATTACTTTAGTGGCCCCCAATGAACCACACGTCCAAGTATTTACGTCTTTATGTAGCCCTCTACCACATGGTCTCAGAACTTGGTCATTTGACTACCTTTGTCCAATGGGATGTCCGCAAGCATGACACAAGTGGAGGCTTGGTAAGTGCTTGCACATCGAGGCTTGGAACACTCCCTAGAACCCAGCTACATGCTCTGAAGAAGCCCAAGCAGCCGTGTGGAAAGGCCCACACGGAAAAGGACAAAGGCCCCCAGCCAACCACCCCAACAAGCCTTCAATCAGCAGACAGCACCAACTAGCAGCCATGTTGGTGAAGCCACTTGGGGCCTACTAGCCTCCCCATACTCCAGCCGATACCACATGAAGCAAGAGAACTATCTGGTCAGCCCACAGAACCGTGAGAAAGAAACTGTCGTTGTTTTTAGCCACTAAGTCTTGGGGTAGTGGGTTATATAGGATAAGCAAAACGAAGCTTAGTCCCAAATCTGGGGTAGGACCGTTTCCCCCCCATGCAACTTGTTCAGCCACGACTCAGAAATGGTCCTCAAACCAGAGTTCTTTCTACCACTGCCTCCCAAGTCATGAGAGTCAGTGGCTATGAAAGAACATTGCAGACTCCAAAGGGTCTTGCAGATGCCGTTACTGGCACAGATATCCAGGGTTGCCATTGTTTTCCTCTCCTTTCTACCTGTGGTTTTTATTTTTGCCTTGTGTTTCCTCCTGTCTCTCCATGTTTCTTGCTACGATCTTTCAAAATCCTAGTGCTCACTCAAGCACCTCTGGAAGCCAGAGACAGTGCTGGCTTCTGATACAGTCCACCTCCTTCTCAGGCTTGAGTTCCAGGCTCGAGACACAACCACACAGCCTTAGAAAACTACTCTGAGTCTTGGTTTTCCCATCTGTAGAGTCTGCAAATCACAGCCTGTCTCACAGGGTTCCTCAGAAGACCCCTACCCATCACTTAGGAAGGTTCCTGGTAAGGAAGTTTCTGGGAAGAAGGTTTCTCCCCTTCTTCCCCTTCCGCACTTTTTTTTTTAAACTTTTTTTTAATGTTTTTGAGAGAGAGACAGAGTGCGAGTGGGGGAGAGGCAGAGAGAGAGGGAGACACAGAATCCGAAGCAGCTCCAGGCTCTAAGCTGTCAGTGCAGAGCCCAATGCGGGGCTCGAACCCATGAACCGCGAGATCATGACCGGAGCTGAAGTTGGCCACTCAACCGACTGACCCACCCGGGCGCCCCTCCCCTTCCCCACTTTTAGCTGCTCATCTGTAACGCATCTCCCGGTGTTCTGGCACCTTACTAACAAGACTCGGGCAACTGGACCCACTCCTCACTGGACCCAGGGAACAAGCAAGTTGCAACTCTCGGTGAAATGATACTTGAAGTTCTTTGGGGAATTGAGATGATGTGAGCCATCCTGGGTCCAATCCCCTTTCTGGAAAAAAAAACAAAAACAAAAACAAAAACAAAATTGTGTCCGTTTTCCATGACCCCAGAATACAAATAAGCAGCACCTTTCTTTCACTCAAAAAATAAGACCCTTTGTGACAGGACAATAACGGGAAAGGAAGACAGAGAGAGATGCAATGGATAAGAAACATATTCACAACAATCTATATTATGAATATATATGTATACTTATATCTCGGTAGGCCCTGTGGAGTTACAGATGGGCTAATTAAAATGCTTATGCTTTTAGCAATGATGTTTATTGAAATCATTTTATAACCCTCCAAATTGAGGTTTGTTTCCAGCTGTAATATAATGCTACCTGGAATATTCTGACCTAAATTATTTATGTGCCTAAAAATAGACTGCCTTCCCCCATTACTGACTTTGTGGATGTATCTCAGGATGTGGAAATTTTTGGTGAGCTCAAGCGGCCCTTGCAGGCTTTGCCTGCATTCTCTGTGCCTACGGAGATAGAGACTGAGGATACTGATATAGTAGGAAGCTGTCTCAGGCCCCAGAGGTGAAGTAACCCTCTGGGCAAAGCTGGGTCTGGTTGGATGCTCCTGAATACAGAAGGACAATCAGGAACATAACTGGGATCTAAGTGGATACTCATCATGTCTGGGTTCCGATTCCCACACCACATCCAGCTCTGTTAGGCCCGGAGAGAGACGGTGTGACTACAGAAGTAGAACAAACACTAGGAAGACTTTGGGGGTGATGGAACTGTTCCGAATCCTGATTACGGTGCTAGTTCCAAGAATCTATAGGTATTTAGGGGCCCCTGGATGGCTCAGTCGGTTAAGCAGTCGACTCTTGATTTCGGCTCAGGTCATGATCTCAGTCTGTGGGTTCAAGCCCTGTGTTGGGCTCTGTACTGACAGCACGGAACCTAGTCGGGATATTTTCTCTCTCTCTCTCTCTCTCTCTCTCTCTCTCCCTCCCTCCCTCCTTCCCTCAAGATAAATAAATAAACTTTAAGAAAATAAAATAAAAATAAATTAAAAACAAGCAAAAAAAAGAATCTATAGGTATTTAAATTTCTAAAACTGTGCGGCCCCCCCCCAAAAAAGTCAGTTCTATTGTATGGTAATTTTAAAATAAAAATAACTAACTAACATTCTGTAGGTTCAGTCGCTGAGAACTCTACCTCCACAGGTTAACTTGAACGGGGCTGCTTGCCCCCAGCTCGGTCACAGGCAGCATCTGCTGTGCACTTGTGCAGGGGCCTCGTAAACAGTGTCACTCCGCCCCCGTCTGCCCAGTGGATCCGTTCTCCAGGCTGTAGCTGGGGAGGTCACGTCACGGCCACGCACACAACTTCCAGAGGCGTCCCGGGGTACTTTGGTTTAAACCCACCACCCTTTCTTTCCCTGCCTGCCGGGCTCAGCACGACCTGGCCCCCGCTGCCCTCTCCAGTCTTACATACCCACAATCCCACGGGCTCACCATGTTCCTGCCAACAGCCACGCTCGTTCTGGAAACACGCGCTGTTTCCTCCTTCTGGGATGCTCTTCGTGCCTCTGGTTCCTCCCTCTCCTTACCTGAGTGACTCCCTTCTATCCTTCAGGTCCTAGCTTAAAACGTCCCAGCTTCCTTAGCCAGTCACCAGATGAACGTTACCAATATCACTTTCCCATGACACGCTGTCCTTTGCCTGTACTGTGCTTATCCCAACCTGTAAGCAGGTGACTGCATGTTTGATGGCTGACTCTGCCCTTCTGGGCTGTAACCTTCACCCCGTGCAAGGCCGTGTGCCGCTGGTTCACTGGAGCCAGCCGGCTAGAGCTCATCAGAGAGCATTCAACGAGGTCACCAGCTTGAAACCAAACCAGTTTGCCCAAAGCCACACAGCTTAGAGATACACCACCCTAATTTAGGCTGACTCCCAGTGTAGTGCTCCTTGCGTCGCACCCTACCAAAACAAATGTATGTTAGGAATGTGTCAAGTGAGGCGCCCTGGGGGTGGCCGAAGCAAATTCTGAGAAAAGGAATCCTTGAACCCAGTTCACAAAGGTGGAGATTATTAATCATCCTGATTCTCTATTCCTCCATAGAAAGGACTCTCCAAGCTATGCCTAAAAACCAGAGTACAATACAGGAAGTGGAAGCCACGTCAGATGCTTCAAACTAAAAGATATTTAACATACTAAGTCGCTTACCACATATCGGAAAGGCTGGAGAAACGGAAGAGACCGGCATACCACAAGACTATTGAGTTCAAGGACACACCACTGTGACCCTGTGACCCAGAGGTGAGGAAGCCGCTGCTGCTGCCCCCACTATTCCTGCTATAGCTGCCTTGGGGTACCCACGAAGCTGATGACTAGAGAGCGAACTGGGGAGTCCAGCTGCCACAGATGCCTCTAAGCATCCGCGTCTTTATTACCTTGCTTGCCAGGGCAACAGAGGTAGGAGGGTGGACTCTGAATCACTTCCACCTTCCAGTTTTGCATGAGTGCGTGCAATTGGCAGAACCCCATTTATTCACAGAACACTGGCTGCAAAGGAGTCTTGGGAACGTAGTATAATAGCTTCCCAGCCTCCACGTCTGGAAGGAAGATAACAGCAGCTGAGAGAACCGATTCGCTGCGTCTACCACAGTCCACCCCTTCGGCCCTCGTCACCCAAATGCACCTTCTGCACAAGTGAATCCCCCCAGCACCACCAGCAACGATGGCCAACATAAGCAACCATCTCTCGTACAAACGGAAGCGTTTCACCTCTCCCCGAGAGGAAAGACCCAAAGTCCTGTGACCCACTGAGTGGCTTTCATTCACCCTCCTAATTCCATCATTCCCATCTTGGTAGCCCACAATTTGAGGATTACACTGTGCAGTTAAGCACCAACAAGGCATCTTAAAATAGCGAAAGAAAGAAAGAGGCCAAAAGTTACGTTAGGTGATGCATATAAATAAATGTCTAACAGAGCAAGGAAGAAAACGTGAGAAGCCACCGTAATCCTTGTTTCTGCCACTGGTCCTAAGGCCAGAAGTGGGCTTCTAACTTCTTTCCTGTACTACCTATCCCATGTTCCTTTAACTTTCAACCAGTACTGGTTGCTTTATCTGGTGAGATTGCTCTACCGACTATATATATACACAAGAAACATGTATATGTACATAATACACATACATACAAGAAATATACCTCTATGTGTATGGATCTATAATACACACGCATACACATACACTTACTAGCATACATTTGTTTCCCTTGCTTTAATCAATACATTAAAATGTATACATAATAATCTCTGGGCCAAAGTATTACAAGGGCCCAAAGAATCCCCTGGTTTATGGACTCACTCTGCCCTGCCCCTATCATGTAACAGAAATGTTATTTCCCCTGGATAGCCTGGGTCAATCACCCAGCCAACTATCTGCCCAACCACTGAAAGGTTAAGGGAAGGAGAAAGCAAACTCACCCTCTCCAGGCTAGGTATGTGGGGGTAAAGGCAGGGGTGGGGGCACCTTGGAAATAACTCCTCTGCCCCAAAATGCTTCAGGTATAGCCCTCATGATACCTGAAACTCAGCCATTAGAAAATAGCTTCTTTTTCAAAGACTCTCTTTGTTTGCAAGCTTTCCGACAGAAACAGCTTCCAAAAAGGAGCTATTTTATTGCCACGGGATCCTACGCCCAAAAAATTAAAACAGCAAAATGGGCAGGTCGAAACTCGGGAGTGGCTTTACACGGACACCCAGGAGAGTAGAGAGTACAGCTGCAGGCCCCTTGGGGCAGAAGCCCATGGGTGGAATAATAGATGTCAAGAGTAGGTGAGGACAGAGGAGAAATCCTCCCTTTATTTCCCTGGAGACGGCAGCTCCGAGGCCTGGAATTAAAGGTGACAAGCCCAGGTGTCAGATGGCAGGTTAGCTTTGTTTGAGGGATCCAGCAGGACTAAGGGATTTACGTAGAGTGACAGTCTGGGGGCAGTGGCTGGGACCGAATGCCGTCTAGAGCTCTCGCTATCTTAAAAGCAGACTCCAGGGAGGAACCTGCAGCAGGAAGCCTGAACATCAGTAATGACCACGATCGTGGATTACAGAAGACTGGGTCCTCTGCGGGCCCCTCAGATTCATCCAGAATTTGATCAGAAATTCCAATTCCAGTGACTTAAGACATTTCTCAAACTTGCACTGTTAACCTGGGAAGTTTATTTCCTGATTAAGATTTTCTTTGGCAGATGCAATTCGCAGACCTCTCTTAGGGTAGGAAAGGGGACAGTGACCCATAATTAGGAATAGGGAACCTCTACCAACAGTTCAACTTTACCCCTTGGTCCCTTGCCCGAAGGTTCTACTCCCAAGGGAAACAGATCGTTCTGTTGGTGGTGATAAGGGGGACCTCACAATTCCTGCAACACAATCACCCCATTCCTGGGGTGCTATGGCATTGGTACCCCAGCTGGCCCAGGTTCTGCTCAACTGCCCATCAGCTCTGTGACTTTAGATTAGCGCCCCCTTCCCCGCATTATCATGTACAAAGCACAGAGCAGCGGATGCTTAATTCCCTACAAGGGCCCAGCTACCTCCGCATTTCCCTAATTCTGTTTTATTGAAGTGTCTCCACCCCCACTCCCTGTACTCCTCCGCGTCAAAGTATATTCAACTATTCTGTTCCAGAAACACAAATCTGACCCTTTAAGAAACAGAACACAGCAGAAGACCCATACCCAAACCCGCTCTGCTCCTTACCTTCGGCAACGTTAATATAAGAAACAGTCCATGGCAGCAAATTAGGCCATTACTTAATGGCCTAGAATTCCAATTAAAGGAAGGATCTTTATGAGGCTTCCTGACAGTGGGGAGGAGTGTCTGACCTAATCTTGGATCCCAGAAAGGCCACCTTCAAAGAGAAAGCAATTGCCCATCTGATTTGCCGTGGGTGAAAAGAAGCCGTAAACTACGGGGAGACTAGGCTCGTTAAAATGGTAATGGCTCTTGTCTCCACCATGAAAGCACTCCCTGGACACCTCCAGAAATGAACTTTGGGACAATCAGACAACCAAGCATTTCCTCCCCTCATGCAATCTAATTATTGTCACTTTATGTATTGATGCACAATGAGGCCCATTAAATCTGGACTCATCACTCCTGAGTATAGCCAGACATCAAAGACTTAGAATCTCAACCACAGGTTACCAGATTGGGAGATCGGGGAGTAATCCACAGATCTCCTTCTCACGGACACTGTCTTATGACTCATTTGGAACGCCCTGAAGCTCTAGCCACCTCAAGAAAACCAAACTAGGTGTACTTGGGAGGCGGGGATACAACGTCTAGTCAGGGGCTATGTACACGGCCCGGAGTGAGGACTAAAAGCATATAATCAAGGCAATAAATGTCAGAGAACTTGTAACATCTAAATTCATCATATCCCCCCCCCCAGTTGCCCCTCATCTAATCAATATCCAAAGCCGGAATGGTGGTAGTCATCCTTGACTTCTTCGAACCCGTCACTCATTCGTTCACGCAACAAGTATTTACTGAGTCTGTGTTAGGTGCCAGGCACCGTGCTAAGCACTAAGCCTACAGTAGTGAACACTCATCTGCTCTGTGCACAGACGCCATTAATCTCTGTCTTAGACTGGGCTCTCTAGACTCAGATTCCCGGGTAGGGAATTGCAAGCAGAAATTGTATGGGTGAGAACTCTCGAGAGATGAGCCCGCTAGAAGGGACGATGACAGAACTGGGCAGAGAGAAGCTGGCCCACAATACAGTTGCCACTGAGGCCCAGCTACACAGGGCTCTAGAGCTCAGACGGCCCTTCAATGTTGCCCCAAATTGAGATCGTATCCTCACATCAGCCTGAGTGGATCCTTAGAAAGGAGTATAACATCAAGCAAGGCAGTTCCTTGTCACTGAGGGTAATTCCCAGAGGATGAAGCTGGGAACCACACCAGACATTCCCAGCAGCTGCACTGGCCTAGAGAGGGGATCTGGGTGGGGCACCCCAGTACACCCTGCAGTGTCCCCCACCCATCCCCTGCCAACCTGGGCACAGTCACTGTTGGCCTTTAGGATATCTTGTCTCAGTCTTCTCGCTTTTTTTTCTGCCTTCACTCTGGTCCCCTCCTCTGGTATCCTTCCAGTTCGTCACTTGAAGTATGCTAAATACTAAATCATCTTTGGGATAACGGATGCGCCCTCGACTGGAGACTCAGGAGGCTTTCGGACATATTGAGGAAAGGCTTCAAAATCTCAACAAGATTTTTCCTATTTTCATTTCAACGATGTTTATAATTTTTTCATACAATTATATTCTGGATTGTCTAGATTTCCATTTTAAAACCAAGTACCTGAAATTTTAGTGCCTGCATTTGCATTTCCTAACAACTACATGGGCTCCAGGTAATTTCCCCAGACTAATGAGCGCGAGACCAGAGACAAACACTGGATAAATGATGCCTTGGGTCAAATGCAGGTTGAAGTACTTCACATCGCCGCACAAATTAAGGCTTCATCATGTTTAAATAGAGAAAAATGGTCATTGAGTCGTTTCTGACACACAACACAAGTAGGTCAAACTCAAAACACTCTACCTGATCGCAGTGCTATTGTCGCATGGAGAGACATTTTGCTTCCCCAAAACAACTTGATCTGACACCCTGAAGCAATTTTTTATTTGATCTGTTTAGTTTGCAGTCTTATTTGAATACAATTTATAAATCTGCTTTGGCTTCATGGTTACACAGAAGCTATAAATGTAAGGACCTGGTTTTATAGCTGTATGTATTTAAGTAAAATTACAACGAAATCATTTGAAGTCAACACCGGGAGATTTTGAGAATTTTTTTTATCAAAAGATAAAGTTGGAGGGTGTCATAAATTACTCATGTAGGAAACATGGATCTAAGCTCCTTCACTTGGGCTCTGCGGGTCCTCATTGCCTGGTCCCGGCTTCTTAAACGACTGTGCCACCCAGGCGCCCCCGATCCCGGCTTCTTTATCCAACCCTCACCTCCTTACACTGCCCCCAGCAGACAGAAGATATCTGTCATATCTGCACTGACTTTGGCCACCTTTGCCTTCTGGTGGGAAAGAGATCTGCATTATTTGTAAACAAAGGAGCTAGACCTTTGTTCTACACCGTCTCACTTCAAAATGCTAAGGCTACAAAGAAAACGGAAAGACTGGAAATTCAAAGCCCCCCTTCTATGTTTTTCCATGCTTCTACAAAGGTGCAGCCCAGGGCATATGGCCCATTTTGTTGAGCTCAGTTCACTGGGTTTCTAGAACAGGCCTCTTCCCCAAGGGGAGGGTTGATATCACAGTAACTCTAGAATAGAGAGAATTCGACCATGTAGTAATCGGGAGGTTGAGATTTTAAAATGTCCAAGGAGGATAGGCAACAAGGTCAACGCAAAGGTGTGTCGTTGGAACAGACACGCTCAATACCAAAGGTCCTCTCACCGTCGCAGGCACAGCGGGAAGAAAAAAAATGAACTAATACATAGGACAACGAAGAGGCTTGTTTCCGCTCAGACTCGGGGTGAAAACGTCTCCGGTTCAGTATCAAACCTGCAGTGGCTGTGCTTTGCATAGTCTGAGAAGCCCTGTTTTCACTACCTACCTTGGCTAGTTCAGATTCCATGTGTAAGTGGTATCATAGGTATTTGTCTTTCGGTCTCACTTATTTCACAATGCCCTCAGGGCCATCCACGTTGCAAATGGCAGGATTCCCGTCTTTCCCATGGCTGCATAGTATTCCATGGCATGTGTGTGTGTGCATGTATGTGTGTGTGTATGTAGGACATCAGTATCTATTCTTCCGTTGAAGAGCGCTTAGGTGTTTCCATATCTTGCCTCCTGTGATAATGTTGTAATGAACATGAAAGCATAAATACCTCAAAATCCTATTTTCATTTCCTTTGGGTCTATACCCAAAAGTAGGATCTGGATAATAGGCTAGTTCTACTTTTGATTTTTTGAGGAACCTCCACACTGTTTTCCACAGCGGCTGTGCCAATTCACATCCCCCCGCTAACCACGCACAATTGCTCCCCTTTTGTCCCCACATCCTCGCCAGCATTTGTTAGCTCTTATCTTTTTTCATAAGAGCAATCCTAACAGGTGTGAAACACTATCTCATTGTGGTTTAAATGATATGGCCCTGAGGATTAGTGATGTTGAGCATGTTCTCATGTACCTGGTGACCATTTGTACGTCTTCTTTGGGAAACGGTCTATTGAGTGCCTCTGCCCATCTTATAATCGTGCTTTTTTCCCCTGCTATTGAAGTGTAGGAGTTTCTTACATATTTTGGATATTAACGCCTTATCAGATATACGATTTACAAATATTTTCTCCTGTTCTGTAGGTTGCCATTTCATGTTGTTGATGATCTCTTTTGTTGTGCAGGAAGTTGTTGGTTGTTGCCCCCCCCCTTTTTTTTAGTTTGCTGCAGTCTGACTTATTTTTGGTTGTGTTGTTTCTGCGTTTGGTGTCACATCCAAAAAATAATTGCCAAGACCAATGTCAAGGACTTTTTTCCCCTAGGTTTTCTTCCCGGAGTTTCATGGTTTCGGGTCTCACATTTAAGTCTTTAATCCATTTCAAGTTAGTTTTTGTGAGCCCAGTTAGAAAAGGGTCCAATTTCATTCCTTTGCATGTGATTATCCAATTTTCCCAACACCATTTATTGAAGAGCCTATCCTTCCTCCGTTGAGCATTCTTGGCTCCCTTGTCAAACATTAGTTGATTGTAAATGCATGCCCTCAATTCTTTCTCAGGATTGCTTTGGCAATTTGGGGTCTTTTGAAGTTCCATATGAAATTTGAGAGTTGTTTTTTCTGGTTCTGTGAAAAACGCTATTGGAATTTTGATAGGTATTGATTGCATTGACTCTACGGATGACTTGGGGGTGGTGTATACATTTAACAACATCAGGTCTCCCAGTACATGAACACAGGATGTATTTCCACTTAGTTGTGTCTTATGCAGTTTCTTTCAGCAGGGTCTTATACTTTTCAGTCCACAGGTCCTTCACCTCTTTGGTCAAATCTATTCCTAGGTATTTGTTCTTGATGCTATTGTGAATGTGAATAGGACTGCTTTCATTATTCCTTTTGTGGATGTCTTGCTGTTAGTGTATAGAAATGCAAGTGATTTCTACACAAATCAAAACCACAATGAGATACCACCTGACACCTGTCAGAATGGCTAACATGAGCAACTCAGGCAACAACAGATGTTGGCGAGGATGCGGAGAAAGAGGATCTCTTTTGCACTGTTGGTGGCAATGCAAGCTGGTGCAGCCACTCTGGAAAACAGTATGGAGGTTCCTCAAAAAACTAAAAATAGAACTATCCGATCACCCAGCAATTGCACTACTAGGTATTTATCCAAGGGATACAGGTGTGCTGTTTCGAAGGGATACACACACACACACACACACACACACACACACACACACACACACACACACACAATGGATTATTACTCCACAATCAAAAAGAATAAAATCTTGCCATTTGCAACTATGTGGATGGAACTAGGGGGTATTATGCTAAGCGAAATTAGTCAGAGAAAGACAAATATTACATGACTTCACTCCTATGAAAACTTTAAGAGACAAAACAGATGAACATAAGGAAGGGAAGCAAAAATAATATAAAAACAGGGAGGGGGACAAAACAGAAGGGACTCTTAAACATGGATAACAAACAGAGGGTTACTGGAGTTGTTGTGGGAGGGGGGATGGGCTGAATGGGTAAGGGGCACTAAGGAATCTACTCCTGAAATCATTGCTGCACTATATGCTAACTAACTTGGATATAAATTAAAGAATAAATTTTAAAAAATAAAAAACATTAAAAAAAGAATATGCAATGGGAAAAAGACAGTCTCTTCAACAAATGGTGTTAGGAAAACTGGACAGCAACATGCGAAAGAATGAAATTGGACCACTTTCTTACACCAGACACATAAGCACAGGCGCGCGTGCGTGCACCCTACTACACACACACAAATTTAAAATGGATTAAAGACCTAAATGTGAGAGCTGAAACCGTAAAAATTCTAGAAGAGAAGACAGGCAGTACTTTCTCTGACATCGACCTTAGCAACATTTTTCTAGTTACATCTCTTGAGACAACGGAAACAAAAGTAAAATATACTACTGGGACTACATCAAAATAAAGTTTCTGCATAGCAAAAGAACAATCAACAAAACTAAAAGACAATCTACTAATTGAGAAAAGATATTTTCAAATGACATATCCAATAAAGGGTTAGTATTCAAAATATATAAAGAACTGATACAACTCAACACACACACACACACACACACACACTCACACAAATAATCCAAATAAAAAATGGGCAGAAGACATGAACAGACATTTTTCCAAAGACATACAGATGGCCAACAGACACATGAAAAGATGCTCAGCATCACTCATCATCAGGGAAATGCAAATTCAAACCACAATGAGATATCACCTCCCACCTGTCAGAATGGCTAAAATGAAAAACACAGGAAACAATAAATGTTGCCAAGGATGTGGAGAAAGAGGAACCCTCATACACGGTTGGTGGGAATACAAACTGGTGCCAGCCACTGTGGAAGACAGAATTGAAGTTCCTCAAAATATTAAAAATAGAATTACCATGTGTTCCAGTAATTCTACTACTGGGTATTTACCCAAAGAATACAAAACACTAATTTGAAAAGATATATGTACCCCTATGTTTACTGCAGCAGTACTTACAATACCGAAGATACGGAAGCAACCTAATTGTCCATACATAGATGAATGGATAAAGAAGATATGGTGTGTGTGTGTATACATATATGTATACATATGTATACACACACACACACACTCACCCATAAAAAAGAATGCAATCTTGCCATATGCAACAACATAGATGGATTTAGAGGGTATAATGCTAAGGGAAGTCAGTCAGAGAAAGACAAATACCATATGATTTCACCCATATGCAGAATTTAAGAAACAAAATAAATGGACAAAGAAAAAAGGAAACAAAAAAGACTCTTCACTTTAGAGAACAAACCAATGATTGCCAGAGGGGAGGAGGATGGGGAATGGGTGGAATAGGTGGAGATTAAGAGTACATTTATCTTGATGAGCACTAAGTAATAGAAGTGTTGAAGCACTATATTGTATACCTGGAATTAAATTTTTAGAATTTATTCTGGAATTAAAATTTTTAGAAAAGAAATGCAACTGATTTCTATATGTTGATTTTGTATCCCACAACTTTACTAAGTTTATTGATTAGTTGTAAGTTTTTTGGTGAAATCTTTAAGATTTTTTCATATATAAGTTCATATCATCTGCAAAGACAGACAATTTTATTTCTTCCTTTCTGATTTTTAGGTCTCTCTTTTTCTTGCCTGATTACTTTGGCTAGGACTTTCACCATACTTTTTCATTTGTTGAATACAAGTGTTGAGAGACACCTTTGTCTGATCATAGAGAAGACGCCTGAAAGCTTTCACCATTAAGTATGATGTTAGCTGTGGGCTTATCGCATACGGTCTTTATCAGTATGTTCCCTCTATACCCAATTTGGTGAGAGTTTTTATCATGAGAGTATGTTGTATTTTGCCAACTGCGTCTATTGAGATGTGACTTTTATCTTTTATCTTTCATCCTATTAATGTGACATATCACATTTATTAATTTGTGTATGTTGAACCATCCTTGCATCCCAGGGATGAATCCCACTTGATCATGGTGTATTATCCTTTCACTGTTCTGTTGAATTTGATTTGCTGAGTTTTCTTGAGAACTTTTGCATCGACATTCATTGGGGGGGTTTTTGTAATTTTCTTTTCTTCTTCGGACTTTGTCTGGTTGAGTATCAGAGTTGTGATGGCCTTATAAAATGAGTTTCAGAAGGTTCCTCCCTCTTCAACTTTTTGGAAGAGTTTGAGAAGGATTGGCATTAATTCTTTACATGTTTCAAAGAATTCACCAGTGAAAACTATCTTGTCCTGGGTTTTCTTTCTTGAGATATTTTTTTATTGAAAACTCAATCTCCTTACTAAATATTATTGGTATGTTCAAAAAATATTATATTTCTTCATTATTGAGTCATGGTAGGTTGTATGTGTCTAGAAATATCCATTTTTTTCTAGGTTGTCCAATTTGGTCATATATAATTGTTCATGGTCATCTCTTAGGATCCTTTGTATCTCCACAGTATCAGTTGTAATGTTTCCTTTTCCACTTACAATATTATTTATTTGGGTCTTTTTTTTCTCTTGGTTAGTCTAGCTAAAGGTTTGTCAATTTTGGTTAACTTTTCAAAGAACCAATTATTACTTTTGATGTTCTTTTCTATTGTTTTCTTATTCTCTATTTCACTGCTCTATCATTTCCTTCACCTGCTAACTTTAGGTTTTGTTCTTTTTCTAGTCCTTGAATAAAAAGTTAAGGTGTTTACTTCAGCTCTTTCTTTTTTGCTAATACAGATGTTTATTGCTATAAACTTCCCACTTAGGACTACCTATTAATTACTTTAGTGTCCCTTTTCGCTACCAAAATTATCTCTGCTTGAATGATAAATTACAGTCATCTTAATTATAAGGGATGAAGAAGGATATTATATATCAAAAGAACATTTCACAAGGGAAACAATCCCAAAACAGTATGTACCTAAAAACAGAACTTCATATACAAATAAAACAATTACAAGGAAGATTAGATCAATGTAGCCAGGCAGAAGACGTTCGTAGGTCTCTCTTGGTAATTTATAGATTAAGCAGACTGAAAAGTAAGAAAGATAATAAGGTTTAAACTAAATAATCGACAAGCCAGATATAATTACATATATAGAACTTTATATTCAATAATTCTAGGATAAAATATGTATTTGATAAGATATGTATTTGAAACGCGCACAGAACACTTATAAAAAAATCAATGACAACTAAGTTATAAAGCAAACCTTAACAAGTACCAAACAATCATGATCTTAAAAAATGGTTTCTAACAACAGCATAATAAAATTAGAAAACATAGGGGCACCTGGGTGGCTCAGTCGGTTAAGCGTCCAACTTTGGCTCAGGTCATGATCACAAGGTCCGGGAGTTCGAGCCCCGTATCAGGCTCTGTGCTGACAGCTCAGAGCCCTGAGCCTGCTTCAGATTCTGTGTCTCCCTCGCTCTCTCCCCTTCCCCCACTCACACTTTGTCTCTCAAAAATGAATAAACATTAAAAAAAATTTTTTTTTAATTAGAAAACGTTAATCAAAGACAGAAAAGGCTTTTGGAAGTTTGAAAACACACTAGTGATAAAAGAACTCATAATGAAAATTATGAAATATTTAGAAATGAACAATAATGAAAATACTACATATACAAATTAATGGTTTGAAATGAAAGCAACAGGTAGAAATAAATTTATAGCCATTAATGCATCTTTTCAAAAGACAAGCACCATCACTCACATCTTGGTGACATTTATATATGGTCCCATATATAATGGTCCCATTACATACTATACTATACTATAGAATCCATCCACATGTCCAAATTTGCCATGTGCCTTTCCCATTAAAGTGTAAAGAACCTGAGACCCAAAATTTTTCTTTTTATATTTGTTTTCCAATACATAATACTTCCTAACACGTAGTTGACACTCAGTTTGTATTTGTTACTTAAATAATAATATTCAAAGGAAAAATAGATGCTCTAAAAGACAACAAACTCTAGCAAATAATTCAGGATAGTAAGTATATTATCAATATGCAGGAAAATCCCCCAAAGAAGCAATGCCATTCCATTGATCTAACCAGACTCAGTGCGCAAGCAGAAGGGCAACTTTCTTCTTTCCCCCAGTCTTCCTTTAAAGTCAGTTAATGGCGAGTTGTTCCTCTACAATGGGGTAGAAAGGGTGCCAAATGGCTGACTGACGTTCAAAAACAACTCTTTCTGACTTGGGGTCTTGGGGTTCTTTCATGAATTTCGAGAGAATGTCCCCATGTGGACACTTGATTGTACTTCCCTTAGTGCAGGCAGTGGTCCTTCTGCTCCTGACCGCTTGCAACTTCTTCCTCCTCCCCTGGGCACCAGCCCGCCTATACCTTACCCATGGTTCCATAGTACACGTATAAACCCATTCACTCTCTTGAGTGAAATCCAAAATTTCACTCCCAAGTCAAAGCACCTTTGATTACCATTGACATTGGTGGAAAGGCCACTAGTCCCCGATACCACCATCTTTCTTCACTCCAATGCCACGTAGGCTGGTCCGCCAACTGATCTTCTGGGGACCTTTGAGGCAGGAGTCAGCCACCAGTTGGTGGGGTCCCTGAACTCCAGAGAACACATAGCAAGGCTCCAAGGGGTTTCCTGAAATGGCCTCTCACTAGATATAACCATCCTCTCCCTTTCCCCCATAGGTATGTAGAAAATACCAGAGCATTCCTTCGCCTTTCTTCTAAGATATTCTCTCACTCAGCCTTTTCAAACTCATGTTTTATTCTTAAACTGAGGGCTGATCAAGGGTAACAACACTGGTTCCCAATTACCTCTTCACAACCCTGCATAGGTGGTCTAGCACCTCATTTTAGGAATTAGTGTAACACCTAAATTTCGCGATTAGGTTTTTGCAGGCTCTACCGAAACCAAGATAGAAAGAGTCCTATTTTAACACCCTGTTAACAGAAGTGTAAATTCTACAAAACCTGTATATAAATTGAGTAACAGAAGGCTGTCCTCTATAATTAAATAGCAGATGATCTCAGAAGGCTTAAGATTCCTTTCTCTAACTCAAGATGAGAATTCTGTTTCTAGGAGGACATGAGACCCTGCCATCAACAGTCAACATAAGGACTCCATCAGATCATCTGGGAAGAAAAAATTGTACTAAGATGATGGTGGGGTGATAGAAGGAAAGGGAATCATTTGAGCAGAAGGTAATTTCCTGCTGGGCTCAGAAAGAGGCAGCAAGTATGGCATATAAGCAATGAGAGTTCAACATACAAACAGCATTTCTATACACAATGTGCCTTCTAATGATGCACAAAACAGAGTAGAAAGGGATTTATGGCTGAGTTTGGGATGACAGAAAGCAAAATAGGCTTGGAGAAGTATGTGCAAAACTGCCCTGAAGAAAGGAATCTGAACAACAGATGTTCTTCTGCACAGTAAATAAAATAAAGAAATTGAACTTTATGTGATCTCTAACACACGACTACAGCCATTGGGATAAACAAGCCCCCCTGACTTTCCTGGAATATACATCTGAGCTTCAAACATGCTCAATAATGACAACTTTTCACAATCCCTAGGGAGCATCCAAGTTTGGGTGTTGGAGGTGGGGGGGGCGGGTAGCAGGGGACAAATTTCTATATTGTCAAGGTCCAAATTTCAGAGCTTTGCAACGGGATCTAGGGACTTTTAACTTTATTTGTCCTATTTATAATTGCTGTTTTGATCTGTTAATGTTATAAGGAGCTATTTGTTTCCAGTAGAAGATACTGCCGTTCCCCCATTTCTTTGCATTTCTAAGGAGAAACAAGAGTCTTATTGAATTTGAACATGGGCTTTTATCAAAGACTCACCTGAGCTAGAAGGAATGGGAGAGTTGCAGCCCAATTCCCACCATTATGGAATCATATCACCATATCATCATATCATCATTTTGGAAGGCACAGGGCGAGTGGTAGAACATTTGCTTGCAAAACATTTCCTGAAGACAGGGCCACGGTTCAAACAGAGAGTCTACCTCCGTCTCTAGGAGGACAACAGCGAGAAAAGAGGATGGAGACTCGTACACGGACTCTGAAAGTGTGTACCTGGATGTGGCATATGTCCCCTCACACTTCACTGGCCAAAACGAGTCACATGGCTATCCCAGCCTCAGCAGGAGTGGGGGCGAGGGGCTCTGTTCTACTGGGCGCCCTTCCTTGTGGGTCCTCTGCAATGAAGGGGATGTTGCATTTCACATTATGATTCCCATGTGTGGTAGTAAATAAATGTTGCTGGCAGAAGGGTTCAAAGTCTGTTCTGGCCTCGGTCCAACAAGGCCTCCTTGTCTGAAATTCTCCGTTCATTCTCCCAAGCCTAATTCAAAGTCACTCACCAAAGTATCTTCCTTGCTACTTTCACCCCGAAGTGATTTCTCAAGCCTCTGAACTGCTACCCAGTGTAGGTGTTGTGAGCACTTGCATCAGCCACCTCTGCAGACTACCTCATTTTGGTGGTTGTCCCCTTGCCCAGTTAGGCAGTAGGCTTCTTTAGGGCAAGTTGCCTTCTCGCACCAGAGAAAGCCATCCAGGGAGCAGAGGTAACGAGTCACAGTGTGGGATGCCCACGGAGCTCCTCGGAAATACTCAATTTACCTTCAATGCAGACAACCAGAAGTTCTAAGTTTCAATCAGATCTATCACGTACAGAACTAAGTCGTCAAGACCAGAGAGGCTGCCTTGTCTCAAGCGTATTTTTAAACTGAACTTTGGACGCTTCTCTAAAGAAGACATCCAGATGTCCAACAGGCACATGAAAAGATGCTCAACGTCGCTCCTCATCAGGGAAATACAAATCAAAACCACACTGAGATACCACCTCATGCCGGTCAGAGTGGCTAAAATGAGCAAATCAGGAGACTGTAGAGGCTGGAGAGGATGTGGAGAAACGGGAACCCTCTTGCACTGGTGGAATGCAAATTGGTGCAGCCACTCTGGAAAACAGTGTGGAGGTTCCTCAAAAAATTAAAAATAGATCTACCCTATGACCCAGCAATAGCACTGCTAGGAATGTACCCAAGGGATAGAGGAGTGCTGATGCACAGGGTCACATGTACCCCAATGTTTATAGCAGCACTTTCAACAATAGCCAAATTGTGGAAAGAGCCTAAATGTCCATCAACTGATGAATGGATAAGGAAATTGTGGTTTATATGCACAATGGAATACTACATGGCAATCAGAAAGAATGAAATATCGCCTTTTGTAGCAATGTGGATGGAACTGGAGAGTGTTATGCTAAGTGAAATAAGTCAGGCAGAGAAAGAGAGACCATATGTTTTCACTCTTATGTGGATCCTGAGAAACTTAACAGAAGACCATGGTGGAGGGGAAGGGGGAAAAAAAGTTAGAGATGGAGAGAGGCGAACCATAAGAGACTCTTAAAAACTGATAAAAAACTGAGGGTTGATGCGGGGTGGAGGGAAGGGAGGGTGGGTAGTGGGTATTGAGGAGAGCACCTGTTGGGATGAGCACTGGGTGTTGTATGGAAACCAATTTGACAATAAATTTCATATTTAAAACATAAATAAGTGAAAAATAAACTGAACTTTGGGACCACATGGAATAAACTACAGCCCCTTCACTCTGAGAATCAATAGTTCCCTGCAAGTTCTCTGAATCAGCTTCACATGGACCTGGTGAAGGCAGGTTTCCTCAAAGCAGAGAACGAGACAGCAGTTTGCGTCCAAGTGAGTTACTGAGGGAGTGCTCTCAGAAGAAACCCGTAAGGGAGACAGAGAGCAGGATGGAGACAAGGAAGAAACTAAGCAAGAAGGAGACTTTCGGGTGAAGTCCAGCCTTCTCTCAATCCCACAGGGAGCTCTGGAACACGCATTGTACCTTGGGGGCTGTCCTGCCTTAAGATGAGAGAGCTTTTGTAAACTCCCTCCCACCCAACCCGTTACTACAGTTGTCCCGCTGGCCAGAAGAGGGGGGTAGAACTCCAAGGGACCCCCAGGTGAGGCTCCAGCCGTCCAAGAGCAATCCCCAGTGGGGCAGCACACACTAAAGCTGCTGAGGAGTAGATCAGACTGGAGAGGACACCACCATGGTCTACTGGGTCTTAAAATCCAGACTACACGCAGACAGACCATAACAGTATCCTTCACCTCCACAGGTACATCAGGATGAGCAAGCGATCTAGCTGTGGCTGGGACTGTGTGCAACAGTTTCACTCTCCTATAAAGAGACCCTCAATAAATACGTTCATTCTTAAGAGTCACTAATTTGAGGGGCGCCTGGGCGGCTCAGTCGGTTGAGCGTCCGACTTCGGCCCAGGTCATGATCTCGCGGTCCGTGGGTTCGAGCCCCGCATCGGGCTCTGTGCTGACAGCTCGGAGCCCGGAGCCTGTTTCAGATTCTGTGTCTCCCTCTCTCTCTGACCCTCCCCTGTTCATGCTGTCTCTCTCTGTCTCAAAAATAAACATTTAAAAAAAATTTTTTTAAAAAAAGAGTCACTAATTTGAAATCATGGTGTTACATCACACCCAGATAACTACACCTGGATGAGGTCATTCTGACCCCGATATCCCATCCTAATTGCTAAGACGACAACGGAGGGCTTTAGATGGGAAATTTGGCGAAGAGTGGGATGAATTTTGCCTTTGGGCAGCCACAAAGGATTAGTTTCCATCTCAGGGCTGTGCTGAGGGATGGTGTTTTGAGAAAATGCCTTGAATTGATACTTCAAATGGCTTCTTTCGAAGGGATGATTTATACATCACAAGACAAAGAAGATTTATATTAAAGAAAATGGATTCCTTTTCTGAACTGTTTTGAGGAAGATGGATAGCTTCCTGTAAACTGCAGTTCCGTGTCTGTGAGCAGAGTGCTTCCAGAAAATTTCTAAGGTAATTCTGCCTCTGGGATTCACTACATTGTCCTTGCCACCACCCACTGTGTGTGTGTGTGTGTGTGAAAGAGGCCATAGAAAGAGTTACCCGATCAGACTGCCCTCTACTAGACTGCCCGCCAGAGAAAAATTCATATTATCCAAACTATGTGAATAGAAACTGATGATGATAATGGTGAAAAAATTTAACTTATTGAGTAGTGGTAGTTTTGTTGTTGTGACAGATTTGCCCACCAAATTCCTCCCCCAAGAGTACTGCTCTTATCTTCTAAAAATCTCATTATAAGGGTCATTCTGCATATCTTAAATAGCTCTGATGGGATTCCCACATGGTTTTTATGCCAGCTTTCACGTACATGTAATACAGAAGCATCCGGTAGAATCTGAGATTTGTCAAAATGTGAGTAAGGTAAAGGCTCATCGTTGCTTCTAGGGCCTCAGATCCCTGACCACTGGGGTGGCTGGGGGTATCAGAGAAGAGACAAAGGAGATCATAGTCCGTGGTAAAATTTCTCAGAAATAAGAACAACTTCCACTGAGCAATCGACAAAGGGGTCTGAAGGATCCACAGCACCAGCCTTCAGCACCCAAGAACTGCAACTCCCTTTCATTGAGACGCCGACTACTGGGCCCCCAATTTCACTTAATCCTTACAGTGACTTTCATCATGCTACTAGTCCTGGCAAGCCAGGGCAGGAGAAAAAAACGCTCCGATTTGCGGTGTTTGTTGACTTCATAGCGGCATTATTCACAATAGCCAAAAGGTGGGAATACGTGGGAATAACCTAAATGTCCAACAATGATGAATAAACAAAATGGAGCATATGCCTACAATGAAATAATAATTCAGCCTTAAAAAGGAAGGATATTCTGACGCCTGCTGCGACACAGATGAACCTTGACAACATGATGCTCAGTGAAGTATACCAGTCACAAAAAGGCAACTATGATGTGATTCCACATATAGGAGGTCCCCAGAGTAGTCAAATTCATAGATACAGAAAGTGGAACGGTGGTTGCAGGGGCTGGAGGGAGAGTGGATGGGGAGTTAGTGTTTTAATGGTTACACAGTCTCAGTTTGGGATGACGAAAAAGTTCTGGAAATGCATAGTTGCACAACAATGTGAATGTGCTCCATGTTCCACTGTACTGTGCATTTTAAAGGCTTAAAATGGCACATTTGAAGCTATGTATATTTTATAACAATAAAAATAATGATTAAAAAAGTGTGGTTTGGGGCACTGGGCTCGAACCATCCCGAGGCTTCTCCCCTAATAACCAAAAGCATCATAAAGCTAATATGCTTCCCTACGATAGAAAGAAGCACCGATCACACATTAAGTACTCAACAAAAGTTACTCTTCTCCCCCTAGAATGATCCTCTCTCCATTCTGTTTTATTGTAGAGAACAAGGCAATAGCTAACTCATTTATGTCTGTCACCCCTACTTATGTCAAAATTCTAGGGGCGCCTGGGTGGCGCAGTCGGTTAAGCGTCCAACTTCAGCCAGGTCACGATCTCGCGGTCCGTGAGTTCGAGCCCCGCGTCGGGCTCTGGGCTGATGGCTCGGAGCCTGGAGCCTGTTTCCGATTCTGTGTCTCCCTCTCTCTCTGCCCCTCCCCCGTTCATGCTCTGTCTCTCTCTGTCCCAAAAATAAATAAGCGTTGAAAAAAAAATTTTTTTAAAAAAAAAAAAAATTCTGTGCTATTCTATAGAAATTACTTCTGGAAATGATATCACCATGTTGTTTCAAAAGTGCAGTCTGAGCTCTAAATGTGCCATCCAAGACCTCTATGAATCCCTGTCTGTGCATTTCTTCCTAAATACTAAGAAACTTTGAGTGTTGCTCAAGAAAGGGGAATGAGGGAGGCATTATCCACACCATCATACAGGAGCGAAGTTAAAAGATGAGGGTGTCTTATGGAACAGCTCTTTTAAGCAGGAAACAATCCACTTGGGGCTCAACCAAAAAGGCAGTATTTTTAGTTTGAAACTTTTTGTAGCTTGTTCTTTAATATCATGGTCCTTTGTTATACCCAAACAATGCTGGAATAGCCTCCTGCAAGCATGCTCAGAAATTCTGGCAAAATCTAGCCTAACGAAAGTAACTGTTTAAAAAGAAAAATGCAATCCAACCTAGTGTCAAATACTTTGCTAAAATATTCCATTGAGTTAACTTGGCTTTCCTTCATTTCTCTCTTTCTTTCATTACCAAAACTTCAAGTCTATTAAGTTTCTTTTTCCTTTCATGCACTAATTATGTAATGCCATCAGTGAGAGGCTGGGGGGGGGGGGTCAGCATGATTGTTTGCAGACCTGAATGCTCTTTGCTGATGATTCTATGGTCTTCCATGTGACTACAGATTTCCTTTCTCCTGGCATTTGTTTCATTATTTCACAAGGGAATTAAAGTCTATTCCAATAGATATTCATTCTCAGTGTCCAATATCTTCCCCATTTTTCAAGAACTGTCATTACATCCACCACAATGGCAGAGCTGGCTGGCTAGACCCAGAAAAAAACTGAAACTGATCAGAAATGAACTCCAGAAATGAACCCCCCACCCCGGTCCCCTGTCCATACCGCCTTTGCTGTATCCACAGAACTCTGGAGGCAATACTGGGCTATGGGTTTTTTGTTGCTTTATTTCATTATTTCTTGTTGGTTTTTCTTAAGGGAAAGAGTATTCAATAAATGGCACAAGTTCCTTTTTTGCCTGTCTTTACACAGTCTAACAAGATGAAGTTCAGTGCTTAATTCTAATATATTCATTTACTTCATGTCTTTTTTTTTTTTTTTTTTAACCAGGCTTCACACCCAGCAAGGAACCCAATGCAGGGCTTGAACTCATGACGCTGAGATCAAGAGTTGGACACTTAGCCAGTTGAGCCACCCAGGCACTCCTTCATATCTTCTATTTTAATGTAGTTACTCTTTAATTTTCCCTTGAAGAGGGATAGGAGAAAAACTTACCGGAACTCTGTTTGTATAACGTTTGGAACTGGAGCGAGCTGGGTTCAAATCTCAGCTCTACCCCATACTAGCTGAATAACCTTGGTAAGTTACTTGCCATCTTTGGCGGTACCTGCATGGCTCAGTCAGTTAAGCATCCAACGCTCAACTTTGGTCCAGGTCATGATCTCACGGTTCATGAGTGCAGAGCCTGACGTGGGGCTCGAACCAACAGCACAGAGCCTGCTTGCAATTCTGTCTCCCTCTCTCTCTGCCCCTCCCCCACTCGCTCTCTCAAAATAAATAAACATTTTTTTTTTTAAGTTACTTGACATCTCAGAGCATTGATCTCACCCATAACACAGAGACAGCACCATCACCCCTTCGGGGCTGTCTGAGGTTAGAGGAACTAGCCTACACAAAAGCCCTTAGAATGTAGGTACTTAACACTTACCTCTCTTAATCCCAGTCCACCTTCCCCTTCAACTGCACACACCTCCACCTCATCCTCAAATCCTCACCAAGGCAGCAAAGAATCCTTCTAGAAACCTCCAGAAAACCTCTGTGTAGCCACCATCTCTCCAGTCTGTCTGCACCCCAAACACCACCTCAATGTAACCTGAAACACCTGCCAAATACCAGATATTTCTCAGGTGCTGCATCAGTTGCAGAACATGGCCACAACCTAGAACTGTGAGAAAAGATGGCCCGAGATGTCCTACAAGATTCCTGCCCCACCTCTCAATTCTTCAGTTCCCTAATCATCTGGGTCCTTGAGTCATCGGTGTCACATCACCCTACAGAAGTGAATCCTGCTGGGGTGCTAGGTGGCTCAGTCGGTTAAGCGTCCGACTTCAGGTCATGATCTCGTGGTTCGTGAGTTCGAGCCCCGCGTCAGGCTCTGTGCTGACCATCTGAGCCTGGAGCCTGCTTCAGTGTCCCTGAAGACACTGAAGAGTGTCCCTCCCTCCCTCTTTCTTTCTCTCTCTCTCTCTCTCTCTCTGCCCCCTCCCCACTTACAAGTGCTCACTCACTCTCTCTCCCAAAAATAAATAATCCTTAAAAAAATTTTTTTTAAATAGTGAATCCTACTTGTCTGAGTCTTGTTTTTGTTCCTTTTTCCCCCCTCAATAAAATTCAGAGCCTTAATTCTTTATTAAAAATACTTTTGGTTCCGTCTTGATCCCACTCGTCATCATTAACATAAACAATGGGCACCTACCTGGCTGACTCAGGGGAATGAGCGACTCTTGATCTCGGGGTGGTCAGTTCAAGCCCCATGTGGGTGTAGAGATTACTTAAAACTAAAATCTTAGGGGCGTCTGTGTGGCTCCATCAGTTGAACTTCCACCTTCGGCTCAGGTCATGATTTCACTGTTCATGAGTTTGAGCTCCACGTAGGGCTCTGTGCTATCAGCTCAGAGCCTGGAGCCTGTTTCAGATTCTGTGTCTCCCTCTCTCTCTGCCCCTCCCCTGTTCACACTCTGTCTCTCTCTCTCAAAAATAAAGATTAAAAAAGAATTAAAAAAAAAACTAAAATCTTAAAAAAGAAAAAGAATCCATTTTTACATAATGAATTTTACATTTCTGCAGTGACCGTGGGTTTTGTTTTTTGTTTTTTTGTTTTTAAGCTTCATGCTTATTCTCACATTTCCAATGGACCCTTTCCTGTCTTTTTGCAGTAAAGTTCAGAGGACTTTCCCTAGAACTGATTTTTCTTGCTTCTGGAACACACATTTGCTGTATTTATTGCTCATTATTTATAATCCTCCTCTGCTTTCCTAGGAGATGAGCAATCGAATTACTATAGGAGGCCTTCTGGTCATGAAATGCCTTAAAATATATTCAAGGGGACCTGAGAATTATGATTTGAAGGAGAGATCATGATCGTTACAGTAAAGAACTAATTGAGGAAGGCAGCTCAGTTTGCTAAGTTAGGCAAATGTCACTGGAGTAATCAAATCCTAGCTGGGAAATAATTAGATCTCCATCCCCCAATATCAAAGAAAGGAGTACTTACTATGTCTGGACATCCTACTTTGTATCTTACATGCACCACGTCATTCTAGCCTCCTAAAAACTTTATGATCAAACTATTATTGCTACATCAATTTTACATATAAGGAAACTAAAGCCTTAAAAGGCAAAACAGGGGCACCTGGGTGGCTCGGTTGGTTAAGCGTCTGACTTCAGCTCAGGTCATGATCTCGCTGCGTGAGTTCGAGCCCCGCGTCGGGCTCTGGGCTGACAGCTGGGAACCTGGAGCCTGCTTCGGATTCTGTGTCCTCCTCTCTCGCTGCCCCTCCCACATTCACGCTCTAACTCTCTTCCTCTCAAAAAGAAATAAAAAACATTTAAAGAATTTTCAACAAAAAATAAAAATAAAAAGCAAAACAACTTGCCTAGTGCCACAGAGCAAGTGAGTGATGGACCCAGGATTCAAAGCCAGACCAGCCGGACTCCAAAACTCAAGCCCTTAAGCCTCACATGTCCCTAGTTAATTCAAACCTTTTCATGAGGACATTCAGGAATGTCATGGAAATCTACTTAATGTTGTATACTAACAATAAGTCTCTCACTTGCAGAGAAAAATAATAACTTCTCTTTATTACATGCAAGAGTCTATAAGGCAACGTTAGGCACCTGGAATGAATTCTAGATTGCCCTCAGAAGACAGTGATCAAGTGATGACACTGAATCCACTTGATGTGTTGAAAGTAATGCAAACATCTAACAGAGGACACTTTTGCAGCAAAATCCAGAAAGTTCTGGGGCGCCTGGGCAGCTCAGTCAGTTAAGCGGCCGACTTCCGCTCATGTCATGATCTCACAGTCCGTGAGTTCGAGCCCCGCGTCGGGCTCTGTGCCGACAGCTCAGAGCCCGGAGACTGTTTCAGATTCTGTGTCTCCCTCTCTCTGACCCTCCCCCGTTCATGCTCTTTCTCTGTCTCAAAAATAAATAAGCGTTAAAAAAAAATTTTTTTTTAAATCCAGAAAGTTCTTTTCGTTACTTTCTTAAATGCCCCTTCCAGGAAAAAAAAAAAAAAAAAAAGTTGGTTTATGATCCAGACCAAATGAAATGCTATGTGACAAATATCATGAGTTTTTCTCCAGGCGAAAGAACCCCAACTTTTTTGCTGAATACACAATACTTTTTATTCATCTGAGGCAAGGCAAATGTGAGGTCAGGAGGCAATGGCAAGTCTAGCCCACGTGTCTAGTCTCCGCTAGGAATTCCAGAAGACAAGAAGAGAGGGTACACAACAGCATCACGATCACAGGTGGGTCACAATCGGCCATTTGGGAAATCCTTGCATCGGGCGTTCATCAAGGACACGGAAATGTAGGAACAATTTCGACTCCGTACCAATCCTTTTCTGTGCCTCTCTAAACTAAGAGTTATACTGGAAAATGACGGTACATATAGGACTCGCATCTCATGGCCCATCTTGCAATAAAGTTTCTGCTTTGTAATAAAGTTCCTAAAGCGCCCTTTATGGAGAATTTCCTTTGTCTGTTGCTTTTGTCTTCCTACTCTCAGCGGTGACATGTGGTGGCAGGGCCGACTGCACAGCTAACAAAAGCATCGCTTCTCAGGTGCTTGAGGGACTGGAGTGGTGTCCAGGCTGCTGGCGGGTTAAGGCGGCACAGTTCCAACACAGCCTCGAAAAATAACAATAATGGGACTTAGGTCTAGTGTCATTACACTTGATTAGCTGAGTGAGCTCATGAAAATCCATAATTAACTAGAAAAACAAGAAGACAGATGCTTTTGCCAGGAAATGGAGAGAACCTGGTCTTCTCTTCTTCCTAAGTAAGGGCTCGGCAACTGCACACCCTTTTCATATGCAAGGGGCAAACAGTATCCCCAGACAGGACTCCTCCTCTCTAGTCATTGCCTCTTTTCACGGGGAGGGAGGGGGGAGAAGGAAACGTAGTTCCTTCAGATGTGTTGGAGCTCACAGACAAGTTGGTAATGACCCTGAAATACATCCCCAACAGCCCAGACCCACCCTTCACTCCTGTGTGAAGTTCCCTGAGCCCACTGGCTCTTAACCAGGGGTGTTTTGCCCCCTGAGGGGTATTTGATGATATCTAGAGACAGCTTTGATT
Organism: Lynx rufus; assembly: GCF_022079265.1. NCBI lineage: Eukaryota > Metazoa > Chordata > Mammalia > Carnivora > Felidae > Lynx > Lynx rufus. The sequence goes on along the minus strand of NW_025814867.1, from coordinate 2,690,166 downwards.
GTTACGACTAGAGACGGTGCTGCTGGTGGGTAGAGGCCAGGGATCCTGCTAACCGTGCCAGCCAGGTACAGGATGGCCCCCCAGCAAAGACTCTGACCCAACAGGTCAATGGAGCCGATGTCACGTAGACAAAGTCAGCCTGCACCAAAGGCAAGTCCGGAGTGGGAACGTCCTCCGATGCGGAGCAACTGAGCCCCCTCAGTGGGGAGTCGGATCCTCGGGTCCCAGGTCGGCCCTGAGCTGAGCATGTTGGCCACTCGGAGACACAGGAGGCACGAGTAGCTAGCAGACGGTGGCCTGGCAGGGGTTCACACAGACCCTGAGAAAGCCGCCATTTAGGAGAGCCGGCATCAGCCCAAGAGAGCGTGCTTAACACGAGACCCACTCCTTATGACGGTATTTGTCATAGAGGCTGTGACCTCTCCTATGACACTCTGCTCAACTCCCAGGGAAAGTGGCTTTCCATCACATTCTTCCTCCAGCTTCTCATTTTCAGCTTAGGCCCTTAAAGAGCCAGGCAAGGTCAAGAAACCCCAGACTGAGTAATGGGAGGACAGGTTCCACACATGGATTTTTATACCACTTGTCACAAGTAACCTCTGACACCTAGATTTCCCTGGGCACTAAAATATGGTTGCTTCTAATCTTTGTCTCACCAGGACAGTTCAGAGAGAAGAAGAGAAAGACTTTCCAAAACCTCGTATTAATATATTAGGTTTAAGCATACAAAATGGCCATTTTCGTAGGACACAGTAGCTTGACTATTGGCATTTTCATTTGGCTCAATGATTATAGCAGTCAGCATTCTCCAGAGAAATAAATCCAACAGAATATAGAGAGAGAAAGAGATTGATTATGAGGAATGGGCTCATACAATCATGCAAGCCGTGAAGTCCCACACAACGTCATTCTCGTCAAAGCCCAAAGGCCTGAGAACCAGATGAGCCAATGGTGTAAGTCCTAGTCTGAAGGACCAAGACCCAGGAGCACTGATGTCGAAGGCAGGAGACGATAAAAGGTCCAAGCTCAAGTAGAGAGAGGGAATTCACCCTTCCTCCACCTTTGTGTCCTATTTGAGCCTTCACCAGATTGGGTGATGCCCACCCACACTGGTGACGGTGATCTACCCGATTGAGTCAGCAAACTGCTGACTTCTTTTGGAAACACCCTCACGAGACACACCTAGGAATAATGTTTTACTAGCTCTCTGGGCATCCCTTGGCCCAGTCAAACCAGCACATAAAGTTAACTCTCATGCTGGGTGCCTGGGGGGGCTCAGTTGGTTGAGAGTCTGAGTGTTGATTTCTGCTCAGGTCCTGATCCCAGGGTCGTGGGATCAAGCCCCGCATATGGCTCCATGCCGAGTCTGGAGCCTGCTTAGGATGCTCTCTCTTTCTCTCTCCCTCCCTCCGCCCCCTCCCCCATTTGTGCACTCTCTCTTAAAACCAAAACAAAACAAAGTTAACTATCGTGCTGATACTAGAGATATCTGGGAAATACCATGGGCTTTTACGTTTCCCTAAACGCACAATCCACCCCATCTGAATTCACGACCACCCTGTGAAGGAGATGTTAATTTAAATTCATGTTCTTTTTTTTTATAAATGGGGAAACCGAGGCCCGGGGAGGCTCCATCACTAGTCCGGTGCCGCAGTTAACAAGCTGTAGAACAGGGACTCAAACGCAGAAGACCCTAAATCGTCCCCACTGGGTGCTCAGCCCTGAGCAAGAACAACATGCTGCCATCTGCCATTTGAGGAGACCACTGTACCCTGCGCGAGAACGAAGTTTACAACCGTGGTGGGCATTCAAGTCCGGGTACGAGTTGGCTCTGTCCTCCCCCGAGAACCCTTGCCAAGAGGGAAGCCGCGTCCAGGCCAGGCTCCCGCAAGGACTGCATTAGCTCAGAAGGAAAGGGAGCCCAAGCCTGGTCAGGAAAGCCCTCCGTGACCGGCGCCAGCGTCCTCCCAGCCTCGGGCCTCACGCGCTCCCCTCTCCGGCCTCTCCGGTCCCCAGAGGCGCACGCGGATCCTTAATGAGCTTGGGGTCCCACAGCAAGCGTCAGGAGAGCAGGGCCCGGGCCTCTGATCGATGTGAGCAATATTGAGCCTTCCCCCAGCCCTACCGGTCGCTCTCCTCGTTCAGCAGTTCCGCAGTGTTATTTTTGGCGTGTCAAGTTAACAGAGCTCCCTGGAGTGATGTGGAAAGCGGAAAGTCACCAAAGGTGCACTGCTCAATTCGTAACCTGAGAGGGGCCTGCGGCTCCACGGTTTCGTGAGGGACACCGCCGGGGGGGCTGGACGGACAGCACGCCACTGCTTCGCATCTGAACGGGGAGATACCATGTGAGGCCGCTCCGTGTCTGGGAGGGAGCAAGGGAGGCCAGCACAATTCTCCGCTGAACCAATGATAAAATAAAGAGACGAGAAAATTTAAAAAGAGCACACGATCAAATAAAATGAAAACGAAGGTGGCATTCAGGAAGGAGAACTCAGCCAGGAAGTTTACGTTACAGTAAAAGAGGTGTCGGGAAATAAAAATCATTCACTCTTAACTGATGTCAAACCTTTGGTTTCATATTTAAATAACCTCTACCCTAACATTCCTTCTGAAAAGCTGTCAGTATAATTAGAGCTGTAACAAAGGACATACAGGCTTACCCAGGAACAAAAATTATGACAGGCCTGATCAAAATTACCCTATAAATATCACTTCACGGTTTTAACTACCACGTTTTAGTTCTAGGGCCATGAAGAGGAGTCCTATGCTACCAAAAGTAGGCAGCGAGTTGAATTTTGATTCATTCCTTTGATGGCAGTGACACGTACAGGTGTGCCCACTAGATTTCCCCTGTGATTAACGTATACGAGGTCCCTCGTACACATGGCCCATAAAGGCGAAAGGTATACTAAAAGGAAACGGGAGAGAATAAACAGAGAGACCGAGAAACTTTCCTCCACCTTCTGCCACTAACCCATGAACATGCAAGTTGAGGCTTCCCCAGCCACAGAGGTGGCACAGGTGGCCCCAGCCACAGAGGTGGCACAGGTTGGCGTAACTCTTGACCAAAGAAAGTCCTCTTGGTGGTACAATCCAACTGCTCAACAGTGTGCAGCATTCTGGCTTTGTATTCCTTGATAACTTTAGAAGGTGACAGCTGTTAACCAAACTTGGGAACTACACCAACAAACGCAAAGGCCATTTGGGGATAAAGAAAAAAAAAAAGGAAGAGAAAGAAAAAAAATCTATAGTTACATCTGCCTTCTTGGAACAATAGATTGCCTAATGAACATTTTTCAAATGATGATTTTTGTCATTTTTGATGCTGTTTATTGAATGTCACTATGAAGATTGAAGTTACAAAGTAAAATGTTTCATGAAGGAGAGAAATGACATATTTCCATCATAAAACAAAATGAAGGGAGCCTCTATACCATTTCCTAGATTTTTCATATAAACATGAATCGTTTTACCTTGTTTCTGGACAAGGACACGGTCATAGATCACTTCTTCTAGAAGTGGGAACCAGAAGCTCTGAAATTTGTTCACTGATGCAGGAATTGATTTTGGTGGACTTCCCAGAGGAAAACAGGAAATTTGCATCTCCCTCTGTCCAGAGGGAGTAATGGTTAGACTCTTTCATAAAGGCTCTTGTTTAAAATATTAAACATTATTAACTAAATTGAGTGAGATGAGGGGCGCCTGGGTGGCGCAGTCGGTTAAGCGTCCGACTTCAGCCAGGTCACGATCTCGCGGTCCGGGAGTTCGAGCCCCGCGTCGGGCTCTGGGCTGATGGCTCAGAGCCTGGAGCCTGTTTCCGATTCTGTGTCTCCCTCTCTCTCTGCCCCTCCCCCGTTCATGCTCTGTCTCTCTCTGTCCCAAAAATAAATAAACGTTAAAAAAAATTTTAAAAAAAAATAAATTGAGTGAGACGATTGTGAAAAGCAAGACTTAGAGTTTCCAGAACCACTGGTTCAAAAAAAGTTGGAACCTAAAAGATCAATCCAGGTAATTTACTTAAAAAAAGTTTATGTTCAGAGAGAGAAAGAAAGAGAGAGAACGTGAGCGAGTGGGGGAGGGGCAGAAAGAGAAAGAACCCCAAGCAGACTCTGCACGGTCAGCACAGAGCCCCACGTGGGGCTCAAACCCACAAACCACGAGATCATGACCTGAGCCGAAGTCAGCCACTTAACCGACTGAGCCACCCAGGTGCCCCCAGGTAATTTACTTTTGAACAACGTTTTCCAGATTCATTTTGATTCTACAGAGACACATCATCTACTCAATTCCTCTTTGGTATGTGGAATCTGAGAAGCTAGAAGGGGAAACAGGTGGACAGAAAATGTCCCAGAACCCATGGTCATGTACATTCAGCCTCATCATCAAGAGGTTGCTGCTGCTCCTGCCGGTTATGCTAAGGAACACCAGCTAAAGAGGTTGGGGGGGCGGTGGGGATAAGAGGATGCAAGGTGGGATGGCACGAGGACATTCTCGGGGGCAGAAAGGTCTTCAAGGTGCCAGAGGAGGTCTCGTCCAATCCCCCTCAGAAACTGCGGGAGCGGGGCACCTGGGTGGCTTAGTCAGTTGAGCATCTGACTTTGGCTCAGGTCATGATCTCTCCGTTCTGGAGTCCGAGCCCCACGTCGGGCTCGCTGCCGTCCGTGCAAAGCCCGCTTTGGATCCTCTGTTCCCCTCCCTCTCTGCCCCTCTACTCACTCTCTCAAAAATAAAAAACATTTTTTAAAAAAAGAAACTACAGGAGGGTAGGATTCATGATCAACACATCACTATCAGCTGGAATCACCTTCAGGTTGTGCCTTTAGCACCACAGGGAACACAGCTGTTTTCCAAATGTCATCCAGGCTTGCCATCCGTCTACGCCACTGAGGAATTACTAGTTCTTACCGCCCGTCTGAATACACTATCTGTTCCCATCATCACTTGGCTTTTTGGTTACAAGAGCTAATAAAAAAACCAGGCATCAAGTTTTTCTAAGCCAAGTCCCACTAATGTCTCATCAGAAGCTTTGTGACAAACACTGTGCCTGACGTGCACTCTTTTTACAGTGAGACATCGGGAGGTTTTCGTTTTCCTGGAGTCCCCAGTGAAGCCATCTGAAAAGAGAAGAAGCTTGAGAAGGATGGTTCTGGGCTTTTCCTAGCTTCTCAGCCTCCACCGTCTTGGCACATCAGCGGACTAACCCATTCTGCAAATCCAACGGCAGAGATTTCAGACCTTCTGGGCTCCATTCATATAATGAAAAGGACCTTTTGTAACAGATGGCTTGAATTCCCCTGACCGCAACTTAAATGTATTCCCTCTTGTCCTCTCCCACTGAAGCACGAAGCCAAAAAGCCAGGAAATACAACCCGAACTGGCCACACTGCTAATCTGACCTTCGGTATTTCATTTGCAGATTTCTGTCTGACTCTCAAATCTAACCGAGGGTGGGGGAGAGGCAAGCAGTAGATTAATAAGATTCACAGGGAAATAATGATTACCTAATTTAGCAGTGAAGGGAGAATGGGAGCAACCTTCAAATGTCATCATCGGAGGCAGTGTTGAAATGCCTCCTTTTTCTGACACAATTCTGTCAATTAGCTGAGCAGAGCAATTACCATTCCTTTCTCTTTTTTTATTTGCAAAGCACCAAAACTTTCTAAGGATGATAAATGACTCCCTGGAAAATTCAATGCTAGTTCTGCTAAATTTGCACTTTCCGTATTGTAAGGGTCTGGGTGGACTTTTTCTCCCCCTAGTTATTTTTCATAATCAATGGGGCAAGCCGCTAAGAAAGCGCCCTATGTAAAATTCAGCAATGGGGGCCTTCCAAGAAACCAGACACACTCAGATCTGTCCAAATGGCCAGCAAATGAATACATATCTCGGTGTAATTCGTACAGTCGAGGACATTGTTAGCCAAATGATGAAGTAAATTTCATTTTAATTGTTTTGAATCCCATCCCCATCCCCCTAAAAAGAAGAAAAGGCAGCATATTCAGATTAGGACCTTTGAGAATTCTGGACTCATTAGCATTTCATATAACACCGCACAGAATTAAAGTAGGAAACCGATCCACGACGTCCCCCTAACTGCAGCATGTACATCATTAATGGCACATAATTAAGGAAGGGTCCGGGTCGGTCTCAGGTCTCAGTTGACAATGGCTCACAAACAGCATTTGCAGGCCAATATAACAGCCAGCTTACAGTGGCTAAACCTGTTCATTAAGAGAAAGACAAAGGAGACCTAATTTGGCTCCTGTGCTAGGACAGGCGACAAAAGGAAGGGGGGCAGTAATGCGTATCCAAGTCTCAGATGTTCCTGGAGCCTTGAGGGCTCCCCACAGCTATGCGACAGGAAGAAGCGGGAAGGAAAGGAGGAAAACCAGGTGTAGATTCAGGCCACGGGAGAAATAGGGAAGGGACAAGGAGAGACCAGGGAGACGGGTCTGCCCTCCCCAAGGCTGCCCAAGCCTCCCCAAGGCTGCCTCCCCAAGGCACAGCCTGCCCTCCCCAAGGCTGGGGCTCAGGACAAAGAAAGAAGTAACAAAAGAAAACTTCTTGGCAGAGGGGCCTGAGAGAGTTCCGTTTTGAAGACTCTACCCAGAAAATCCCAACCGTAGCCTGGTTCCCCCCACTTTAATCTATCAGAAGAGGTCTGTTTCAGTTATCTGTTGCCATATCACAAACCACCCAAAACTAAGTGGCTTAAAACGGCAACGGCTTGGGGGCACCTGGGTGGCTCGGTCGGCTAAGCACCTGACCCTTGATTTCAGCTCAGGTCGTGATCTCACGGTTCGTGAGTTCGAGCCCCACATCCAGCAATGTGCTGGCAGCATGCTCTCTCTTTCTCCCTCTCTCTCTCTCTCTCTCTCTGCCCCTCCCCTGCTCATGCTGTCTCTCTGAAAATAAATTTTTTTTTCAACGTTTATTTATTTTTGGGACAGAGAGAGACAGAGCACGAACGGGGGAGGGGCAGAGAGAGAGGGAGACACAGAACCGGAAACAGGCTCCAGGCTCCGAGCCATCAGCCCAGAGCCCGACGCGGGGCTCGAACTCACGCGAGATCACGCGAGATCGTGACCTGAGCCGAAGTCGGACGCTTAACCAACTGCGCCACCCAGGCGCCCCAAATTAATTTAATTTAAAAAATTATTCAAAAAAAAAAAAAAAACAAACCAGCAACAGCCTGTCCTTCTTCCTGGTTCTGTGGGTAGACAGGGTTCTGCTCCAGGCGCTGTGGCAGTGGTCACCTCTGTGGCTGCACCCAGATGGGAGCTTGGCTGCGCCGGAATTCAAGATGGCCTGTCGTCACACACGGCGCCTCTCCATGCAGCGTCTCATCGTGCAGTGGTCTCCCCGGGCCTCTCTACAGCCCGCAGCCAACTTCTAAGCCAACTTGACTTCCAAGCCCCAAAGTCAAGAGCTTCCCTATCCTCGCCTTGCTTTGTGTACCACTGTCCCATTGGCCAGAATAAGTCACGTGACCAAGCCCAGGGACAGCGTGGGAGGGGCCATCCAATGGTGCGTGCCAAGATCCATGGCTTACTGGAGCACTCCAGCGAAGCACACGTGCACAAGCCTTCTCAGATCAAAGCCCCGTTCAGAGGCTTCACCTCTTATTTCCGCTGAGGCCTGTGGAATGGACCTAACAGCCATGCGGCCGAAACGGTCAGATTCAAGGTTTGCTCCCACACACCCCCATACACACACACACACACATGCATACACACGTCTCCGATGGTCTTCACTTTGGGAATGGTACCACAATCCATTCCGTTGTGCATGGTAGAAACCTGAGATTTCCCCCTGAACTTATCCCCTCCTTCTCGCCCCTACCTGGAGTCCATCACCAAGTCCTGTCCATTTTGAACCCCGAATAGCTCCTGATTTGGTCACTTCTCACTAACTCCAGGCAGTTCTCCAGACAACCACAACGGCCTCATAACTGGTCACCCCAAGGCACTGACCATGCTGTAGCCAGAATGCACTCTGTGAAACACAAACCAGATCACGCCATGCCTGCCTGCCTCTCTTCCACTCTTGGTCCCTTCAAAGTCTTCCCGTCACTCAAGATAAGCACCGAGGCCCTTCATCACCTGCGGGGCCCTGGATGTTCTGGCTCCCTGCTGCCACTCAGTCGCTCTCTTCCTGGCCCCCAGCCACGCTGGCCTCCTCAGACACGCCCACGCTCCCTCCCACCACACAGCTGTGGCACTCCCCAGATGGTCACTTCCAACCCCACAATCAAGTCTCAAGTATCCCTCGCTCAGGAAATCTCTCCCTGGCCTCCCAAACCAGCTGAAATCCCACTCACATGCTCTCTCCTTCCCTTAACCCCAGCTGTTCTTTACATCTGTACGTCTTAGTTACTAGAATTCGAGTCCCACGAGCTCAGGAGCTGGGTTTGGCTTTGGTTACTTGGCATGGGTAATGTTAATAACTATTTATTGAACACTTACTATTTGCCAAGCACTATTTAGGTATGCAGCAGTAAACAAGATGAGGTCCCTGTCCTCACAGAGCTTCCAACCGGGTTGGGGAAGCAGGAGGGAAAAAAAAAAAAAAACCCACAAATATGCATACACGTTGCGATGCCTACGAGGGATACGTACCAGGAAGAAAATTAGCAGAGTAAGGAGTCAGAGGCGGACAGAGGAGATGCGGTTTTAGAGAAGATATCAGAACAGCTCTCTCTGAAGAGGTGACATTTGAGCAGAGAAGGGAGTAAAGTCTGGGACCAAGACATGGGACTATCTGGAAAGAAGTTCCAGGCAGAAGAAATAGCAAATACAAGGGCCCTGAGGATAAAGGGTGTTCAACACGTATGAAGAGTAGTCAAGAGGCCAGACTGAGGGGAGGATGGTAAAAAGTGAGGCTGGAGGGGCGCCTGAGTGGCTCAGCCAGTTAAGTGTCTGACTTTGTCCCGGGCCGCGACGTCGCGGCTCGTGGGTTCAAGTCCCACATCAGTCTCATCAGGCAGAGTCAACTTTGGATCCTCTGTTCCCCTTCTCTCTGCCCCTCCCCAGCTCGCACTCTCTCTCAAAAATAAACAAATATTTGTTCTAATTTTTAAGGAGGCTGGAGAAGCAGCCACGAGCCTTGCAAGCCACCACGAGTATACTGGTTTCCGAGAGCTGCTCAAAGTACCACAGACTACGTGGCTTAATGTAAGAGGATTTCATTCTCGCACAGTTCGGGAAACCAGAACTCCAAAAGCCAGGCGTCAGTAGGGTTGGTCCTTAGGGGCTCTAGGGAGGATCTGCTCCATTTCTCTCTCACTTCTAGAGATTGCCAGTGGCTCGTGGTGCTCCTTGGCTCATACACACATCCCCCAACCCCCCCCCCCCCGCCCCCGCCAGTCTCTGCCTGCCTTTCTTCTGTATTAGGAGGCTCTTCTGTTCTTACAAGGACATCAGTCATACTGGATGAAGGGCCCACCCCACTCCACCGAGGCCTCACCTTAACTTTACCAATTACATCCGCCAACGACCCTGCTGTCAAAGAAGTTCTCACCCTGAGGTTCAGGGAAGGACATCAATTTGGGGAGGACGCCATTCAACCTAGTACAGTTAGGACTTGGGGCGTTAGTCGAAGCGTGTGACAGCAACGAAGGAACAAAGGAGCAGGCAAACACACGAGTGCAGGAGTAAGTGGTAAACCACCCCGTCACCCGCCGAGGCCACCAGATGGGCCTTTGTGAGTCACCGACGGACACCGCTCTGTGAAGAAGAAAGGCTTCTGCCACGTTGGCTCTCTGACCTCCCTCTCTGAATGGATATTCTAACTATCCTAGTTTTTCAGAACCTTCCAGAAAGCGGGAAATGTCTGCTTTCCCGAGTCAAAAGGCAACAACGTTCACAGTGGTGAGCTTCCGGATTCCACGGAGGGGGATTTGGGGAGCACATGGTATTTCTGACGGGGGGGGGCCTCCTCCCCCGCCTTGTCCCTCGCACCCCCAAAGTCAGTTCTCCCAGCGCTCGGTGTTTTTTTTTTTTCTTTTCTAATTAGACCCGACTTCGGGTCCATCCAACATAATGACAAGTTCCCAGAAAGGGCCAATCTTCTTTCCCCCCGCTCAGCCCTCATTATAAGTCTCAGCTGATAAGCTGCTGAGTCCTGACACTGCACATTTATTTAGAATTGCAAACACCTGTGCACTAGAAAACCAGGCCAGCAGAAAGCCTTCCTCCTCGCCCGCACCCCCTCCCGGCAGCCTCCACTCTCAGGGGCGGCCTGTCCTCCTGTCCCCCTCGCAGCCCGAGCGGGAAGCCAGAAGTCACAGTGACTCGTGCCCCTCATGACGGCCAGCCTCCCCCACCCCCGCACCTGGGACGACCTCATTCAGCTTCCCTGTCAGTCCAGTCCCGTCCCGTCCCGTCCCCTGCCAGGGCGCCGTCGCACCAAGGGTTAAAGAAATAATTATTGTGGGGCCAGGAGACTTGGTAAATAGCGTTAGCCTAAGGAGGGAGCAGATTGCCCGAGCCCAGCTGAGAAATACAATTAAGTTGTAATATTTTGTCAGGGCTTTTTCCTCCTCCTTACTGTTTATCAGTGTTAAGAGACAATTTATACGTTGCAATTCTCTGGGATGGTGAGTGTACCTCACAGCAGGCAGGTAAGATTAAACTGTCTGTCACAAGGCACTGCCCTTCCCGTTCTGCCACACAGACACAGCTGGGGACAGGAGAGCCTCCGGCGCTGGAGAATCTGCTGACTTCCAACTCCAGCAACCGGAGTAGGGCCCACCATCGCCTCCTCTGCCGTCACTATGGTCTGGAAACCGGAATCAGTATCCCCGACCCACCCCCCACCCCCAAACACACACACACACACACACACACACGCAATCGCCACCTTACACACTCGGAGGGAGGCAGCCTATGGTCCCTCTTCACAGAGTGAGATCTCTTAACTTTACTCCCAAGAGTCTCTGGTTCCCCAACAAGTCAAAAGTGAGGCCCATGGGGGGCGGGGGGGAACTCCCTTCCTGTAGGGAAATCTGCGACTAAGCTGAAGGCACCATGATTAATTCATTTCCTCACACAGCCTCATGTGAGGAGCACACTCAGATGAGAGAGCGCATCTCAGAGGGGACACATTTAGCCTGTGTCAAAATCCAGTCAGCCTTGGGTTTCTGTTGTAAAGGGTTTCATCACATCGAATAACTGAAAATCTGTTGACTCTCCTGAACTCCCTAGGTCTCATTCACTTCAAACTGAACGCTTGTGTCCACAAAAAGACTTGTACGTGAATGTCGATGACAGCTTTATTCAAAACAGCCAAAAGCTAGAAACAGCCCAAGTGCCCATCAGCAGAAGAAGGGATAGGCAAACCGATACTCACACAATGGAATACTGTCCATCAGTGAAACAGGACAGGATACGGATACATGCAGCATCGATGGTCTCACAGATGTTGTGTTGAGTGAAAGACCAAAAACGTATATGCCATTCGATACCATTTCTCTGAAGCGTGAGATCAGCCAAAACCGATTTTGGTAACAAGTCAGAATAGTGGTTACTACGGCAGAGGGTGACAGGGGTGGGGAAGATTGACTAGAAGGGTGTTTTCCGGGATGACGGAAATGTTCTGGTGGCCGCATGGGTATCTACACTTGCAAAAAAGTCACCACGCTGTCCTCTTAAGATCTGTTCATTTTACCATATGCAAATTGAATCTCAATAAAGAACTTCTAAAATTCAAGCATGATGTCATTTAATTTAAATTATATCCTCCCCTCCAACCTACCAAACTGTCCCAAGCCTCCAGCAGTCTGCTCAAAATAAATTCCCTCAACACCCTGGGACTGTTGGCTCTTCTACCAGACTGTGAACTCCCAGCTCTTTATGGGGACCTCAGAAGTTTGCTGGACGGACGGACGGGTGCACGAGCGCATTACGACCTCTAACACGCGGAAAGAGAATGAGCTGTCCCACAAAGCTCTAACGCTCTCCCAGAAGAGAGACCAGATCTGTGTCCGTTCAACTAGCCACAACACGGAGCTGGGAGATGACCAGCCAGAGTCAGGCTAGGTGATCAAAGGGCAGACTTAGGTTAATGGGTCCACGTTTAGAAGACGCAGGAGGGTCAGCAACGTATCCTGCAGACAGAGAGGGCATTTTAATACTGAAAATCGAAGCAAGCCACCCCGTACCATTCACATAGAGTCTCATTCAGGGCAACTTACTGACCGGGGGGATCGGGCAGACGGACTGATCATCCACGGTCCTAAGCAGCTCTACTGCAGCTCTCCTGATGCCCCTATCCTCCGCCGATCCTCTGCAAACCTTAACCCCCAGCTTTTATGGAGTGAGGGGCACGGTGGTGAGATCACAAGCTAGTTAGTTACCTAAAGTGGTACCACCTGTGCGCCAAAGGCGCGCTACCAGTTATCTAGAATGATTCCACCTGTGTGCCGGGGGGGAGCCCAAGATGGAGGGCGGAAGACGGAGTCAGTGTTGTTAGCACTCCTACAGTCCACAAGGTGATGAAACCATAACTCGCCCCATTCATCTGAGCCACCAGGAAACCGCGTCTATAAGCTGTGATGACGGAAACGCACTAACTTGAAAAATCCAGACTTGGTCCGGAAACAACCTGCATGCATCTCGAAAATCGTTACTGCTGCCTAGTTCAAGATTTTCTTACTTGCTGAGTGGCTACAAGGAGCAGGAAGTGCACCAAATTAGCTAAGGAGATAGCAGGCTGGGAAAGCAACTTTCATAGGCAATTCATGTCTGAGCATCTAGCAAATGCAGTTTATCTTTGGGTCTCCATCGTTGGGAGTATCTTGTTTAGGCTGAAAATTGCCCAGGTCAGATCCACGTTTCTGCTTTGTACCAGATTTGGAGTCTTTATCCTTTTAACTCTGAATATATGCACAGGATTCTTTCCTCTGAGGAACAAGAAAAAAAAAAAAGTCTTGGCTATAAAACGTATTCTTCATTACTTTACAGAAGGAGAGAGAGACAGAGATCCCAAGGGAAGGGGCGAAGGGGAGACTACTGCCTTGCTTTAAACAGGGGTTCTGTTAACCTTCCACAGTAGAGTTGAGACGGAACAAAGTTTACACATGTGGAAATGTTAAGAGATCTTAGTTAATTGTTTAAAGTGCTGAGGTAATACAAAGATAAAATAAAAAATATTTTATTTTTTTAATGTTTAGTTTTTGAGAGACAGAGAGAGACCGAGCGTGAGCCAGGGAGGGGCAGAGAGAGGGAGACACAGAATCCGAAGCGGGCTCCAGGCTCCGAGCTGTCAGCACAGAGCCCGACACGGGGCTCGAACTCACAAACCCTTGAGATCATGACCTCAGCTGAAGTCGGACGCTCAACCAACTGAGCCACCCAGGTGCCCCGAAAAATATTTTATTTTTTACAGATTAATTCTGAACCAAATTGGCCACCCATTTCTTTTTAAGTCCTGGGCCTCTGATATTTTGAACACAACTGGCTAGGCTTTCAGAAATGAAGATGATGTTGATCTTTAAGGCAACTAAGCTGTGCAGCCATAATGGATTCTATAGCTTCCAGAGGCCTGACCCTGGTGAGCCACTGCCTGTGTTGACAAAGCTACCCTATGCAGGGTACTATCCTCAGACAGCCAGGACTTCCGGCCTGCAAGGATGGAAGTCAGGCGACTGATGTTAGCGATCCCCATTGACAAGCCCCCGCATGCGCACACACATGCCCTCGACACTCCTGCCCAGCCCCCGTCCCATCACCAGGAACAAGCTCCCACCAAGAGCAGAACCCTTGGTCTGGACACCCCACAGACAGCTTAGATAAGACCTCTGAAGTGTGCATCCCTCCATCCGTAGACCCAGTTTCCCACACAGCCTTCCTGCCCGGGACCCAGAGAACCCCCACATCTGGTGGGGGGGCCGCTGGTGACACAGGCCTCTCCCGTTGCTTTTTCCCCATTTTGCAAGCTTCTGACAGGCACAGCTGCAGAGTGCCTGCTTGCCCTGCTTCACTCTTGTCTACTTTAGAAACAAATCCCACCCTCTGCCATTTGTCGTATTCCCACAGGGGATATGAGGGTGTGGCCCACAATTGGTGCCTGAGGCAACCATGGGTTTGCCTGCACCAGCTGGGCTGACAAGGAACAGAACCAAACTGGACGTTGGGGCCAGCCAGTCTGGCTCCGGGTAGAGCCGCTCCCCTCTGCAATGAGCTGAGCAGTCAGGACGCCACAGGAGAACTGGCCCCAGGCGGCAGGGACAACAGGAAGGGAAACACCAGGTGGCCCCCATGAGAACAGAAGCCCAGCCTCAAAGACGACGAGTGGCAAGACCCGCTCCAGATCGTGGGTCCTGACGCCGGGACTTCAGCTCTGGCACTCACTGGCCGGGTCACACTTAGGAGACTGTGCTGCTTTGGGCCTCAGTTGACCCGTCTGCAGAGTACAGACGATAACGGTCCCAACCATAGGCTTGTCTTGAGGGCTCAAGGCGTGATGTGTGGAAGGCCCAGAGCATCACGCTTAGTGCGTGACAAGTACTCAGAAGTACATCACAGATTAACGCAAAGATAAAAATGGGCTTCGACGGGATTTGCAGAGCTGCTGTGAGCCCAGAGCTACCATCGCTGATACGGTTTCCCAGAGAAAAGGCATCCTTCCCATCTGTGGGCTCTTCTGTTCGCACTTTCTGAGGGCAGCAAGTTGGACCCTCCTCGGGCTGAGAGCTGGGTCAGGATGTCCTGGGTCATCACTAGCAACATCTCTTGGGAACAGGGAGGAGGGAGACGTGGGGCACTGCTGTTAACCACCCTACTACCCGCCATCACCACATTCTCACTCAGAACCACCTACTGGCCTGCCATTCAGGGCTCAAGACTCCCCTCCTGGAGAAAGCCCCAGGTTCAACCTGCCCTCGGACCCCGGGCCAGCCTCCTCGGTGGCGTTCTCTGCCTGCCCCTGCCCCACCACCAGCCCACCCTTGGGGCCTCGTACACGCACAGCCCAGGGAAGTGATGCCTCTATAGGCAGGACACCTGACAGTTTCCAAGCCCTCAGTCAGCACCTCTTGATGGGATCAATTCTGTTTTAATTCAAAATGGAGCGGAGAGAGCCATGAAATCCCCCCAGCCCACCTCTTCCTTCTGCACAAGGGTCCTACCGGGAAAAGCGCGTCTTGTTCTCAACCTGAAAAGATCTAGTGTCGGATCCTGGAAGTTCACGGGCCTGAGAAGATCTGAAGCTGGCAAGAGGGAGAGAAATGGTGGCACACGGCAGGTTTGCGGAGGGAAACTGAGTCTGGAGTGTGGAGCAGAACAGGAAAAGGAACTGGGGGGGAGGGGGCTCGGGGGGGCAGGGAGGGTGAGAAGTCTAGGGGCCCAGGACGGGCCAGGGAAGGGAGACAGGAAGATAAACGTTAGATGGAAAAGCCCGAATCTCCATCTCACATTCGTTGTCTGAAAAGTGGGGTGCTGGCCCGCCGCCCCATCCTGATCTTGGCAGGGAGCACTTCCGAAGCAAGCCATTCCATGGGGGGGGCTGTAACACTGACCGCCCGTCGCCAGGCCTCCTCCCAGCTCCCTCCTCTCTTAATCACCTAAAGCAGGGTCGTTTTGTTTCCCAGAAAAGCCCCTTCTGAGTGCTTTCAGTGTTCAAGGACTGATGGCATGCCTTCAGGTTTTCATCCGTGAAGGAACATTTGTGAACGGCAGATAACATAAAAAGGGGAAATCCTGAAGGCAGAGATTAAGAGGGAATAAAGGGAGGTGAGCGAGTGAAACAGCTTCTCCATCCTAGTTTCTTCAATTAACTAGTTTCTTCAATTAACACTTGGGTGGTTGAAACCTCCCCCAAATGCCCAGAACACTTGTTCCTTAGGATCCACACACTTGTGCCCCCCACAACCCGGGAAGTGGCACTCTGTGCAGAGGGTGCTGGAACGTGCCAGAAGGTGCTGGAAGGTGGGCGCAGCCCCTGTTGACTGCAAGGCACCAAGATGCCTGGAGGATCCTCAAGCTTTTCGCTTCCCATCTTCATGATCCTGCTTAACGGAATTATCCAGGCGCACCCCACGCCGCGTCCGCACCTTCATCCTCAGAGCCCGTCACTGGGTACACACCTCTGAGCTCAGGGAGTTCTCATGCACCGTTCTGGAAAAGGGGGCTCATGAATTCAATTTCACACGCCCCAACAGGGTACCGATGTAACAGGTGTGGTTACCTAGTTAACCCAGCAACTTACAGTCCGTCTCTGTTATGACTGCAGAAGCGTCGCAAAGAGCAGAGACGGGGAACAACCACGTAATCTGAAAACACAGCAAAAGGGGAGCAAAGGGAGAGAGACACACATCGCAGTCCGGAGGCATTTGGTGCAAACCTGAGTGCCGTTGCTCACAACGTCTCCGGAGCGAAGCTGCCAGGGCTGGTGCTGAACTGCAAAACGAGACAAGCCCCATCGCGCTCGAGCCGTAGGTGATGGATTGGGTGCACCTGCAAGCCCTCATTTACGTCTCAAAATCTTCCTCAAAAATTAGTGGTTTTCCATTTCTTGGCATCGATTAATAATGACTTCATTCTCAAAAAAAAAAAAAAAGGCACACAGCGTGATAAAACACTTGCATTTTTAAGAGACAAAAAGTGTTAAACCTCAGTCCTCCAGAAACAGCCTGAGAAAGCCCAAGATAAACCCAGTGTTAACATCTAGGAAAGATGGCACCCGGCCGGCTCAGTCAGTGGAGTGATCCCCAGGGCGTGAGTTTGAGCCCTATGTTGGGCGTACAGCCTGCTTAATTAAAAAAAAAAAAAAATGTTTGTTTGTTTGTTTTTCAAATCCAGGTAGGAAAGGCTCTCTCAAATCCCGTGGGCTCTTACTTGACGCAGGATTTTAACCACCATAGCTATTATGCCTTCTGAGACTAGATTATAGGAGACAGACTGGAGGGTCCTTGTAAAGGCAGGGACAGATACAATAAATACACAGAAGGGAGTGCATTACACATGCTACATCACTATAGTCATAATAATGACCTTAGGTCAGCACAAACAGGGTGAATTTAAATAATCTGAGATAGAGGCAAGTGGGGAATAGAGACGAACAAGGTTGATCATGAACTGGTCACCATTGTTGAGACTGGCTGTTGGGTCCATAGGTTTCATTCCAGGATCCTCTCACTTTTGTATATGCTTGCAATTTTCCATAATAAAGAAAGGTATTTTAAGGCTGCATTGATCTTAGAGTACTCTACTTGGAAAAGGTGGAAATCACATCATGCATTTTAAAACCCATTTCTTTCCAAAACAATGCAGCTAAAATGTGAAATATGAAGGTACTTTAAAGGATGTACTCTAGAAAATACACATGTATCTAAAAATGCCTCATTTCTTGGCAGTAATCTCTTTATGTGGGAGGGGGAGAGAAGCGTATGTGTGCGTCACACTCTCTCTTTCCCTCTGCCAGATCCCCAATCTGTTCTTCCTGCACTGATAACCTCTCTCTCTCCGCGTGACCATGTCAGGTGAAGAAACTGGGCTTGTGCCAGATCCCGCCTGAGAGAGACACAGCGCCAGCGTGTCACCCCAGGCTGCTCACGGGTGCCTGAAACCAGGATTTCGATCTGCTGCTGGGCGCCCGGGTAGCCTAGTGAGGGCCAAGCTGGATTCAGTTTCCGAGGTTTGGGCTCAGGCTCGTATGCATCACCACCGGCCTCCTCCTGGAGCCTGGAGGGTTTCACCTTACCCCCTGGGGGTTGGCCATTCCGGAACATCCGTGCTGGGGAGAGCAGTGCCCTCTGTGAGACCAAAAAGAAATTGAGTTTTCAGGAAATACAGGCAACCCACTCTGAGGAGGGGGGCATGCAATCATTCATTCCAAAACACATTAATTTAGTCTTCGTTTGTTCACGTCAATGATGTGTCGATGGTTTGATCTCAGCAGCCCGGGGCTGAGGAGAGCAGCCAGGCTTGGCATTCCAGGGGGTGCCCTATGGTGGCTCCACATTATTTCCTGTTTGTGAGCACTTCGAGCCGGCAGCCTTCTCTGTATGCCACTGTCAAGGACCATTTGAGGTAATTATTCTTGAGGAAACAGAGCATCAAGATGGCTAACGACTTATGGACAATCACTCAAGGCAGTAGCGGCCGTCCACTACTTTTACAGCAGCCCCGTCCCACCAAATGGCACCATCTGCCAGTTTATTATTCACAACAAACCTGGGCCCTAGCCCAGAAGTACCCTTCCCACCGCCCCCACATCCAATACAGTCCATCTGAATTCCTAAATATCTCTCAGATCCATCCAACACTCCACTTCCGTTTGCAATAACGCATCCGCTCTCGTTTCCTTAGGCTTAGCGGTACCCGTGAGGAAGTTCAAAACGGGGCCAAGGAAGGCAGGAAGCATCTCTGCACCCCGGAAGGAAGACGTGCCGTCCTTGCAGGAGGCGCTTGGCGTCACGGGATGTCAAATTCTCCCTGTGTCTCAGCGTCTGGCTCGACCCATCCCCCAGATATGGAGCCAACTGGACCCAGAATTCATGAGGAGCATTCGCTTGTGGGGTTGACCCTGAAAGCCGCTCAAAGTGGGGAGCAGAAAGTCAAAAGTTCGATCCAAAGGAGAATGGGAAGGGAGTCAGGGGACCCAGGTGAGCACTTCTCAAAGGGTTGCTAGGAGAAAAAACTAATGGGTGCATCTTCCAAGAAGATAGGCTGGCTTCGTGTGAAACTCATTCTAGCCCTTAAGAGACTCAAAGAGGAGGCAAAAGCAGATTTTGGCCATGGTGTTCTTCCAAATTGGACTTAAAAGGCCTTTATCTGGAACACACCATCTTCATTTCTCCAAGGCCCCACCACACCTGCAGCACGGCATGTGGCCCAGGCCACGTATTTCTGCCACTTTCTGAACCCTCAGGGAGTTGAACTGTTTCACCCTCGTGACCTGAGCACAGATGGCAGCAGAAAGCGCCCGGGGAGCATCCCATATAGCTTTTCTTCCTGGAGCCCGAGGTGCCCACACAGAGGCCACCATGGGGACAGGTGCAGTTCGCCCACCAACCATGCTCCAGCCTGGGCTTCCTTGCCACCGAGGGCAGAGCAGCCCAAGTGAAAGGGCAACTGAGGATTCCGGCTGCAACCGACCACCCCCGGGCTCGCTCCACAGGAGATGCCACTACCAGCGGACCTCACGGGGCAGGAGGCCATGGTCAAGTCCTCCCCATCCCAAATGGAGTCCCTCACACCCTGTGAGCCTCTTGCATTTCCGTCTCCCAACTTTATAAAGAATGGGGCTCTATCCAATTATGTTTTTGTTTTTGAAACCCTTTTTAGAAATCTCAACTATCCAGAAGTCCTGATAAAACAAACCTATTCCTGGTGGTCCTGGAGGAGTTAGCGACGCCTCGGCAGGCAGAAGTGTGGCGATCCAGGAAGCCCGGAGGAACCATCACAGACTTGAGCACCAGAAGGAAGATTTCATATCATCCATAATGAAACTGAAGTCAAGGACAGTTAAGTGACTTTCGCAAGGTCACGCATCTTTTTTACAGCAGACCAGAACTAGAGAGTATGGCTTCTTATGGAACAAGCCTGGAGCTCTCTCCCCAGGCATCACGTTCTCGTCCTAACTTTAACAGCGTGCTCGCCTCTCAAGGAGGGTCATAGCTTTGCATGGATGGTCTGAGACAGGCATAGAAGTATGAGTCTGACTAATGATCGCATAACTGTGCATAAGTGAATCATGCTCTGTTAAGAATGTTAAAAGGGCAGGAAAATTATTTGGCGAATTATACACGATCATCATATGTCATCATACTTTCCAAGGAAAGTCAGTTCCAAAAATATCCACCTATAATTATTTGGCAAGTTACCTGCAAATTATACATAATGGTCATATGTCATCATACTTTCCAAGGAAAGTTATTCCCAAAAATATCTACCTATGATTTCAATTACATGCAACTTGCACAGATAAAATCATAAAGCTTTATGCCAGCCGTATGAATTAGCATAGGCCCCCCCGGCCTGGAAGAAATTAAGCAAATTTAAAAACAATCAGTTTCTTGGGGCGCCTGGGTGGCACAGTCGGTTAAGCGTCCGACTTCAGCCAGGTCACGATCTCGCGGTCCGTGAGTTCGAGCCCCGCGTCGGGCTCTGGGCTGATGGCTCAGAGCCTGGAGCCTGTTTCCGATTCTGTGTCTCCCTCTCTCTCTGCCCCTCCTCTGTTCATGCTCTGTCTCTCTCTGTCCCAAAAAAATAAATAAATAAACGTTGAAAAAAAATTAAAAAAAAAAACAAAAACAATCAGTTTCTCAAAAGAAGGCATTCAGGTAAAAACAAACAAATAACAACTCCCTCATACTCTGCAATGGACTGTATGCAAAAATAGTCATGAATTTAAAAAAAAAAGTCACAAATTCTTTGCTATATGATTTCAAGTTTCCTCCCATCAAGAGGTGGTACCTTCTGTCCCCCTCCTTGAATCTGGACTTGTCTCGAAATTGGTTTCGGCCAACAGGACATTGACAACCAGCATTAGGTAAGCAGAAGCTTGAAAAGACTTGCACGTTGGGGCTTGCCCTCGTGCTGCACAAGGAACCTAGTGGCCACACCACCATATGAATGAGCCCAAGCAAACATCCTGGAATATAAGAACCCACATGCCCCAGCTGACAGCCGGCCAACTCACTCAGCCCGTGTGAGTGAGCCCATGCTAAATCCGTCTCAAGCCAACCCACTAACTGCCCACACACTATGCGAAAGCCCAGCTGAGATCAGTCATAGTGTCCCACATCAGGAGCACCAGGGGCCATTAAATTTTGCGATGGTTCGTTGCCAGATTCATTCTCCGGCATTACGGTACCCTCGTGTTATCAAAGCCCAATAACGTCATGAGTAGGTTCCACTTTGTTGCAGGGAAGCAAAATCTCTGTTGAGTGGGCCAGCAAAAATTTGGGTGTGGGACTGACAAATAATTTCTTGAGTTTTCTCCCACATCAGCCCAAGGAGCCCTATGGCAGAAGGCCTCCCGTTTATTTTTGTTTGCTGATAACAACGACTGCACTGTGGCTGAACCCTCAACGTGAGTATCAGAAATCAGTAATCAATATCAGAGTTAATCTGATGTCCTCCTGGGGATCCCGAACCGGAACAAAAGCAACAGAGATCAGATTACACGGTACCCACCGCTTGGTGTCTGTTTTCTCCAGCTCTGTCCCTTATGCGCTGAGCCTATCAAGCCACAGGATGGGCTTTGCTCTCCTTGGAGTTTCAAATCCCAGATGTGCCAACCATGGCAACAACAGCTGTTCACTTGATCTGTTAGGAACCACGCTCTTTCATTGTCCTCGGTTAACCATTCACGCCTGCGTTCATCTGTTTGCTCCTTTGTTCATTCATTGCTATCACACACTTAGAATAAAACTTGAAGCTCTCCTCATGGCATTCGAGGCTTCTGGCTACTTCTCCAGCCTCATTTCTTAGCACCCTCCCCTCAGTCTGGCCTCTGGACTGCTCTTCATATGCACCAAACATCCTTGGCCCTCAGGCCTCTGCACTTGCTAGGATGATTCATCTGCCCCTTGTGTTTCCCGCCGCCCCCGCCCCCCAGCAGACCAGCCTGGGCTTGCTCACATGGTGCCTCATAGACTCTACCTCTTGACGGAACAGGTGTCAAGGTCACAGAGGAAAGAGGTGGGCAAGGGAGCAAGGGAGGGAGAAGAACTATGGCCATCTTTGTAATCTATCACATTAGCTTCGCTTTGCTTTCCCACGAGGAGGCCGATAAGAAATCTCCCAGGGTGGGAGATGGGCTTTTCTTTACATGTCTTCTTACGTCTTTCGGATTTGGAACCCATTGGGCAATAAATAAACAATTTCAACTAAATCTTGTTTGAAATGCCTAGTCAGGAAGAAGGCGGAAACTTTTAGCTAAAGAAAGTCTGAGGGTTCGTGATCCCTGTACCAGGAGAGACGGATAACCGCATGTTGGCTGGGTCTGTGTTCCCCACGGTCCAGTTTGTTAACGTCTTTGTATTTTGGTTCTTCCTAAACTTCAGTGTGTCCTTAAAGTGTGAGGTGGCTGCAGGGTCACCCCGGGGTGGGGGTGGGGGGGCTCGGGCGATGCTCTGCACGTGTGCTCTGAGGTCACACTTTGTGGTTTCAAGTGCTGCTGATACCACGTCTGTAGATCCTCAGGCAACCCGGATTCATTCTATTTAAGTCCCGGTTTCGTCCTCCATAAAATGAAGATAATAGCGTCTATGCTGCAGGGTTTGGGCAAGAATTCGAGGAAATATATATACAGAATATATATTAGCACATAACGTAACAGGTGCAACAGGTGGTGAGTATCGCCAGAAGTAGAAACTTGTGTTCCCTTTGTGCAAACCCTTTCCCGCACTGCTTTCGAAACAAACCCTTTCAGATCAGATCACCGGCTAGTGCTCCCACAGGAATCCCTGCTTGCCAACCCTTAAAAAAGACATGGCAATCTTATTGGTTATGATTTTCCAAAACCCAGGTCTACTTAAGGTAAATGATGCCAATGTTAATCACTGCCACTCAGAAAGCAAAGCTATCTCCCCATCCATTAAATACGCCATCAAAAGACAGTGGGCATTTTTTTTTATATGCCTCTGGATGAGTCAGGCCTTCAGTAACCCACAGAGAAGTAACCTCTTTCCAAGTGAAGTGTGGGGTTTGGAGGAAATTCAGAAATTGGATGGCTAATAAGAGAACCGTATGAAGCCGCTGGCTCCGAGTGGGGTGGGGGTGGGGGGGGTGGCTCCTGTTAACCCCAGAGAAATGAGACTCAGGTAGACAAGATGCCTCCTGGGATTTGGATGGATAACTGGGACGGATCAAGTGGATTATCAAGGCTTTAACTAGGCTGATTGCATCCTTACCAGCTTAATCACAAAGGCACTTCTCCGGAAGGATAGGGCTCCACCCTTGCTGGGAGCTTAGAAACAAAGCTTCTGGAACCCAACCAGTGGGGTCAACATGGCCCCGGGAAGCCAAGCCGTGGCTAGCTGCACCGGGGGCCTGCCTGGCGGCTGAAGGCTGAAGACAATTGCTTTCCAAAGACAAGCTCCAGCTCACACTTGCTCACACACACAGATTTATTACCCAAACATTGTCTGGAAGCAAAATTTTATGTCTTTGACAAAGAAAGAGCACTTTGAACTGGGGATTTACAACGACCAAGGAACAACAGAAAGATCCAGTCCTTTGCATCCAAGCAGTGCAGCAGTCTGAGAAATGATTATCACTGCATTCCTTGAGGGCATTCATCAGAATTACAATGAGAAACTGGAAACTTCCACTGTGGAAGGGCCAGGGCTGGCAGAAGGGTGAAGAGGGCTGAAGTGCTCCTCCAGATTTCTGGGCCATTCTCCCCTCCCAGCTAACCTGCGCTGTGACTCACCTGTACCGTTCTGTCTCCGGCATCCCACAACCCCCCAACCCTGACATCAAAAGCTAACCCTAGCAAATGATCTACTCCAGAGGATGGCTAACTTCCTGTAAAGGGCCAGCTAGCAAATATTTTAGGCTTTACAGGCCACGCAGTCTCTATTACAAAGATTCAGTTCTGCCACTGTCGTGCAAAAGTTACCGAAGACAATAGGTAAGTAAACAGCATAATATCGAGGAGGCCACCTGTTGGGATGAGCACCGGGCGTTTTATGGAAACCAATTTGACAATAAATTATATTAAAAAATGCAAAACATAAATAAATAAACAGCATCATTACGTTCCGGGAACGCTTCTAAGGACACAGAAATTTGGATTTCATATCATTTCTGTGTGTCATGAAATATTCTTCTTATTTGGATTTTTTCCCCCCAACCATTTAAAAATGTAAAAACCATTCTTGGAAACAGGTTGGAAGGCAGAACGTGGCCCTGGGTCACTGAGAATCCTGATCTAATCCATTCACGCGCCCTGCGGAGTAAACAACACTAAGGTTGAAAAGATTACCTCTCCCAGGGTGACTTACATGTAAGGGAGTCAGTGGAATCCATTCTTTCAGTAACTTTGAAATGGAGCACCTTCTAAGTGCCAAGTATCATGCCACACACTAGAGATATACTGGGTGGCCGCTCAACAGCCTGGTCCCTGAGTCCCTGCAGCTGAAGGCTTAGCGGGAAATGTCCCTAATGGTGCTAGGTAAACGACATATCTGAGAGAGGGAGAGGCTATCTTGGCACGACCAGGAAGTTCCCCAGGGTGCCAAACCCACACCCCTGTGCCCCAAATGGCCCTCTGACGAGTCCAAAGATCCGGTCGCGACACAGCCCTGACATGCCACGTCTTCTGGCTCCCGGATCCCCCCGAACAAGCCTGCTTTCTCCCTGCGCCGCTGTTGGATTCCGCTGTTGGGATTCTACAGTTAAAAGATACTGGCTTTAACTGTATCTTAGAAAGACAGATGCTTTTTGTTTGGGGGTCGGAATGCAGCAGAGAGGTGAAGGGACCAAGCCAGTGAAATAACCGAATGATATTAAAGCTCAAGCCACAGAGTTATGACGGGATTAACATCTGTTCCCAGGCAAATTTACCGGCGATAATTCAGAACTTTTCATTTGCAAAGCAACAAGGCTTATTTACGCAGAGCGTTTGAAAATTCTGTTGTTCTATCTCCCCAGCCTGTGAAGGGCACAGAACGAAATCTGTACTTGCTTATTTTGTATCTAAGCAACTGTCAGATTCCATATCTACTAATAAGAAAGGGTATAATTATACCCTGATACTTTAATTAGGAGCAGATGCCTGTGTTTGGGAATAAAATGTAAGATTTTTAGAGGCCCAGAAGCTCGATCACAGGCAAACTTCAGGTGCCTGATGTTCAGGCTTCTACTTTGTTCTGTTGATCAGCAAAGACACAGACGCCCAGACGGTGGCCTTTACCAGATTCGGCCACAGTGAGAAGGATGAGGGGTCTATTTACAGGCAATTTTCGCATCACTGAATATCACTGTGTAACATGTGCAGACATTCTGTAGTGATTCTCCAGTTATGGTCATGTAACGTCTTTATTTTTAATTCACGATTTCCTTCTACTCACAAAATCTACTCAAGTAATATATCCTAAAAGAGAGGAAAAGTCAGAACTTGGAAAATTAGGGCAGTCCACCATAAACCGTAGTTGGATTATAGTTTGGATAGCATCGTCCAGAGGGTATTTTCGAGCTTGTCTATCACAGAAGGTGTATTTCCTCAGGCCACACACACAAAAAAAAGCCTCTATGTTTGCCAGCTTGGTTTATTTTCCCCTCTCAGAATTCAAGGCAAGTTCTTACAAATAAAAAAATAAACTTTGCTTCCTCAGGTCTGAAAGCACTATGTCTTGTATTGAGGCCTTTCAGGAAGGACAGAAGTGATCAAACGCGTCCTTGGAATTGTTAGTATTACTGCTTACTCACTTCCACCTGGTAAATACAAAGACCCTAGGGCTTAAAAAATTGTCAGAATTCAAAAAAAAAGAAGAAGAAAGAGAAAGGGAAACTAACATAATGTAAAAAAGGAAGGAAGGAAGAGAGGAGGGAGGGAAGGAAGGAAGGGAGGAAGGGAGGGAGGGAAGGAAGGAAGACGGACAGAGAGAAGCCATCCTCCTGTACCTCCATTTTTGCCCACTTACCAGCAGGGTGATCTGGGCCATAAGCTGATCCATAAACTGGACGGATGAGCTGGTCACTGATCTGTAAACGATAGAGACCGTGTTTCATGCTCCTTGTATTGCCTTGGTCCGGGGCACAGTGCCTGGCATAGAGTGGGCTCTCATTTAAGATTTGCTCAAATAAACCAAATGGAATTCTCTAGGCCTCAGTTTTTCCATCTGAACAAGACAGGAGAGGGACAGGGCAATCCCCAATGTCCATTCTATATTGTACAGCCCTATTACCAATAGGCTTACAGACTTCTGCAGAAGGTAGCTGTCCAGCCAAGCCTACATTTTGACTAGAGATAGAGAATAACTAGAAAAAGTCCAGACCCTGAACTGAAACTCCGAAATCTCTAAGAATAATGGCTCTCTGCCCACCTGACATGACTCCAAGATGTTTGCAGATAGTCAGGAAAACATTACTGTCTCTTAAATGAATTTCAAAAAAAGTTCTCCCACTGGAACCACCTACTACAGGGCAAAAGAGGCCTGGCTCTACAGGGTGATCTCATAACTGGGAAATCTCAGGAAACTTCCTTTACCTCGTTTTCTTGGAAGCCAAGTTCACCAAGTCTAAAGATGGACTCCAGCCTCTCCAACATGGGAGTCACAGGGCTCCACCCTAGAGGTTAGTCCTAGGGAACCTATGGAGAATAAAGAAGAGAGAGCCCTAGCAGCCAAGATAATTCTGCATATTCTGTTCCCAGTCTGGGTTCAGCCAAACGGCTGGACACAGGAGGAAAACAGAGCTGTGATCTAAACACTTCTCCAAGCCCTGCCCTGTCCCCTTCAGAGCGGACAGGGTGTTTCCAGGGCCTCTGGGCAGCATGGCGGCATACCCTGCAAGCCCAGTGCATGGTGGGAAAGGATGCTCTCCTTCTTGACCGGCCCGCTTCGACTCACTCATGCTGCCGACGGCTGCCCCCACTTCCCCTGACCTCAGGGGGCAGAACAAAGTGGATTGGGAATTTTTACCCACACTTAATTCCCTTCAGCTTCACCATCCCAGCTGCTGAAATCCCTCCCCTGTGGGGAGACTGTGTGTGTTTAACATAGCTCAAGGCAAAAAAGAAGCAATTACTCCTGCCCACATCTCTCATTCCACAAAACAGCCTTCCCGGACTTGCTGGTGAAATCTCGATTTCTTTAATATCATCCCCCCAATCTCCTTCCATGACCCAGCTGTGCTCGGCAACCCCCCCCACACACACACACACACACAGACACACACACCTTTATCATTTCATCTTGACCCTGGGCAGTGATGGAGCCTCGCCTGCTTCCTGCCAATGCCTGTCCATCCATTGCCATCTAGCGTCTACACGCTGTCAGGACTGCCTCACCCTCAGGCAGCTGCTGCGTGCATTTCCCGGGGCCACTGTGTTCCTTCCCCTGGAAATAGATACTCGGAGCGGGTTTGGCCTCGTCCACCGCTTACAGGGGACTTCCTGACCTGGGACACAGCAGCCTGTAGATTCTTGGCCTTGCGGCTGCCCGAGGCCCCGTGCTGCAAAAAAGCTCCTTGAGCCAGCTTTCTTGAGCTTTGAGTTTAGGAAGAACGGTGCTTCTCAAGACTTCGCGTGCGTTCGAATCACAAGAGGATCTCGTGAAAATGCAGCCTCTGCCGCAGCAGGACCGGGGTGGGCCTGAAAGTCTGCGCCCCTCGCAAGCTCCTGGGCAATGCCGATGCCTTGGTCCAGAGACCACCCTGGAGTATGCAGGAGCTGGAGGGGCAGTGGAGACCCATGAGGCCAAGTCTCCGGAGGGGCCTCAGCTGTGTCCCCGCGTTGCGCCGTGTCCCCCACGCCCAACCCGCAGTCCACAGGACCCCGCTCTAGCCTGCTCCGGTGAGAAGGCGGCTCGCCCTGGTGGGCTGTATGAGGAGGGCTTCCGTGCTTGGGCTTGGGGGTTAAAACGCGCCTCCACCACTTACAGGGCGACCTGCAGAAGCTCTCCCGTCCTCGGTGTTCTCCCGTGTGAAACCAGGATGGTAACACTCCTCGGGGATAACTCAACAGGCAACGGTAGCAGCCCCGTGGCTGCTACTTAGTGGCTCCGTGTCATTCTCATTCATTGGCAGGAGAGCGCCAAGCTGTCCCGCTGCCCCTTGACATTTACTTTGTTCCATGAAAGACGACAAGTGCTCGATCAGACAGGGGCTTCCAGAGGCCAAAAGAGCAGACCCTCGTAGTCGGGACGGTCGAGAGGAGGGAGGTGTGGACCAGACCAGCTGACCCCTGCTGCTGCCTTTCGGTGTCTGCTGAAGCTTCTGGAACGTGCCCGGCCGGTGGTAAGCGGCTCCCCGAGGGGAGGCAAAGACACACAGCCCAGGGCAGGAGCTGTCGTCGGGATCGGTCCACGCACACGCGCCCCCACACCCTTCTACTTGGTGGCGATGGGCTTTTACTGGCGCACGACGGGCCTCGCTGCCCCCGCACTGGGCGCGAAGCAGTCCCCCGGCCCCGGGGAGCTTCGTGCCCCACGGTGAAGAGCAGCAGGCTGGCACCGTGGGCAGTGGGTAGGCAATCCTGCCGGGTCCCCACGCTGGGGTCCCAGAGGGCTGACGGTGTGAGGGGTTGGGGGGCACAAGAGATATTTTGCTTATTCAAATGGTCGTTTTGACTCGACTGACCTGTGTCAAAATTCCCGCAAAGGGGAATCGGAATTACAGATGATTTTTAACAACGTTTCTCGTTCCCGATTTCCACTTCTGCAGTCTGATAGCTAGAAAGTGTTTTCTGCCTGCTGAATCTCTTTGTTGTTTGAAGCCGTAATCGGCCATGAGAAGCAGCCAGAAGCCGAAGCTTCAGAAGCTCTGAGAGGTGAATACATTTGCATTGTTCTAATTCTCGCCAAGGCCTTTCCATTCTGTTTTGCTATGGTTAAATGGCAAATAGATCAAACGATTTTGTTTAGTGTTTTTAAAGGCATCAAATCTCTGGAGGGCCAGGAACGTTTCACCATGAAACTCTAGAAAAGCCTCGGGGGGAAAATGACTTCAGGGTTACAAAGAGGACACTGAGGCAAGTCCTTCAAGGCAGTGGCGTCAGAACTTCTGTTCGAGGGAAGCTCAGAGCTGGCCAGTCTTGTCTTCATTCCAGAAGAGGTCGATGGGCCGTCTCCTACTGATGAGCTGGTGGAGGCCTAGAACTTTCCCTTTATGTCCTCCCTGCTGCTCCCCTGTCTGTGGAGCCGAAACGGTGTTCCTACTGACCCTAAGACCCCTTCCTCAACCTCACCGCCACGGACAGCCTTCTGAAGACATTGTCTGGAGGATGCTGCCCGTCGTCCCTCCAAAAGCGGCCCCATCCTGAGGCCTGAAGGACAAGAGGCAGCTGCCGGTCCACGCAGTGAACAGCGAGGTCAGAGGGGCCCTGGTGCCCACCTCGTAGCCCTTCCGGGGACAGAAGAAGAAAAGAGGTCGCACAGGTTCACGCTGTGTCACAGGCAGGAGGCCACTGGGGCTGGCGCGGAGAGAACGAACGGGGCAGCGGGAGAAGAGGAGGTCACGGAGACCAGACGTCAGATTATCCAGGGCCAGCTGGGAGGAGCAGGGATCGTCGGACCTGTCAGACACACCTCTCTCTGCCTCCAGCCATTTGCACGTGCTACAGTGGTTGGTTACAAAAGGGCTCTGGAGGAAGCCTTCCCACTGACACCCCTAAGGCTCACTCCTTCAGAAATTTCCTTCTCAGGGAAGCCTCCGCTGACCACCCACCAACTCTTTATATCCACCTTTCCTCCTTGGTTCTTCCCTCTAGGCATTTATCATTACCCACCCTACTGTATTCAATGGTGTCTATATTCTATATATATATTCCATGTGGGTCTCCTCTACCTTAAGATAAGCTCCATGAGGGCCGACACTACTGATTCCTACGTGCCTAGAGCAGTGCTCAGCACACAGTAGATTCTCAATACGTTTGTGTGGGATGAATGAATAAATCACTGGGCTCACATCAAGCATAAAACCCCAACCGTATCAAACAGTCATGGAGCCTTCACCATCGGCAAAGCCTTGCGCTGGGGGCTGCAAGGAATTCAATGAGCAATAATGCTTGACTCCTGTTTCAAAGTACACTCAGGCTGGGGTGCCTGGGTGGCTCAGTCAGTTAAGCAACTGACTTCGGCTCAGGTCAGGATCTCACTGCTTGTGAGTTCGAGCCCCACGCCGGGCTCTGTGCTGACAGCTCAGAGCCTGGAGCCTGCTTTGGATTCTGGGTCTCCCTCCCTCTCCACCCCTCCCCTGCTCACGCTCTGTCTCTCTCTGTCTCTCAAAAATAAATAAACGTTAAAAAGAAATTCAAAGTACACTCAGGCTTATTTGGAACACAGGTCAAAAATATTAACAAAGGATTTCACCCTTTGTGACCTGTCAGGAATATTTGGTCTCTCTGAGACAAAATCTCTATGGTCTAGGATGCTGGACTTCTGATCTAATGGAATTCACGATCTAATGGAATTAGTGGGGAACTACCCACTGACGGGGCCTCTGTCCTCACCAAATGGTGAAATCCTCTTAGTACACGAGTGAGGCAGTCTTACAGACACAACAGGACCAGCGTATCAGCCAAAACAGTGAAAGGAAGATACACAGAAGCTCAGTGTATTAAAAGTTAAATAAGAATTTTATTTCTTTTAATTTTTTTAATATATATTTATTTTTAAGAGAGACAGAGTGTGAGCAGGGGAGGGGGAGTGTGAGAGGAAGACACAGAATCTGAAGCAGGCTCCAGGCTCTGAGCTGTCAGTGCAGAGCCCGACACAGGGGCTCGAACCCATGAACCATGAGATCATGACCTGAGTCAAAGTTGGACGCTTAACTGACTGAGCCACCCAGGCGGCCAGGAGAATTTTAAATCATCGTACAAGGTATACCACGAGTAGGTATGTTCAAGTTACCACGTGGGTTCCAGAAAAGATTATTACCAAGAGAGTCCGGGTGGTATCTTGGGATCACCTAAGGCAGGGCAAGTCAGACAGGAAGCAAGTTTGAGCCAGGGTCTCAGCTTACAAAGCCAACTTGAATACTGCCATGGAGAGACCTGGGCTCCCTCAGGATAGATGGAGGGACTTTCCAGAGAGGAAAGGAACCCTCTGACCCACTAAGGACACCACTAAACCCCAGAACACCATGCTTTGGGAGCATCCCCTGAGAAGCCCTGTCTCCCTTAGGAGTGCCTCGTTGAAGATCCTGAGCGTTCCCACCCCTTCGGAGCAAGGATTGGTTGATGCCAAGGATAGCAGCCTTCATTTCTCCACAGATTTCCCTCTTGTCCTCGTGTCTAAGTAAAAAAAAGCTGAGCCTCAGGGAATTCTGAGGACTAACTCATAGCTCATGTCTGGTAAAACGGGCCTATCTTCTTACCCCCTGCTCCAATTTCCATCTTTCATTCATAAGTGACTCTCACCCTCACCTCCAGGCTCGATGAGTTGCAAGTTGGCGAGGCTCTGTTGGGTTGGAAGTCTCCAGATGTGAGCAGGTGTCATGCTCGGGGGAGGGGGAAGACAATTATCTACTGAAATGCACAGCCACCAAAATAGCAAAGTGGTGAGTCACCGACACATGCCATCCAGGAGGATTATGACAGCGATACCATCACAAAGAGAAAAAATGAGGAGGAAAGAGGAAATATTCTCGACAAATTCATCTCCTCTTTTAAAAAGTTGGAATATGAAATGGGGGTGGGAGCAAGAAATGGCCCTCGGCAATGAACATGGCAGCCTCCCCACTCCCACCTGCCCATCCACACACCCCTCCTAGACAAGGGGTCCTTGCTGTCCTAAGGAAAATTCTTGGGATGATTCATTCAGCAGGCATTTTCTGAGCACCTACTACGTACCAGGCCCCATGTTCAAATAAATCAAGCGAGCATTTAAAACTGAGGAGTTCAGCCTTTGCAAGGAGCTCAAGTCTGATTTCAAAGTTCTGCTCACAATGTCATCTCTTGACCATTTGTTTTTATCTTAAACCTGCCATCTAAAAATCAATCCTACTCAACTCAGTCTCCAGAGAGCAGCCTCATTTGCCTCTTGGAAGAATCTATTACATCCCGTACGTGACAACATGTGAGCTGCGAGGGGAAAAGAGTGTTCCTTTAAACTGTAAACTGCAAACATCACTTGGCCGGCTTAGTTGGTGGGAAGTGCGACTCCTGATCTCAGAGTCATGAGTTCGAGCCCCACTTTGGGCATGGAGCCTACTTAAAAAGAAAGAACCCTGTCACCCCAGAAAAGCACGCTGTGGTAGGCCATAACACCCTGGGGAGTTGGAGAGCCCACCTGCATCCAGGGGCCCCTCTCGGAGGTCAAGAGAGCAAAGACAAGAGCAGTGGCCACATTGCGGGCCTTGTAGAGCCAAGGAGAGTCGTTTCCCAGGAAACATTAGACCTCGGGTCACCACCCCCTCTTGGGAACAGCCTTAACACCCTGTTGAATCCCTTATGAATTAATGAGTCAAATATATCTTTTGACACATTTTCATTCCATATTTGCATGAATGGCATGTTTAACATCCCCAAAATTATATTTTGGCAACTCCGATTGCGTTAGGCAAGCAAAGAAGTTCCAGTTTGGGTGTGATCCCATTCACCCGAAGGTTCGGGAACATTGTTGGTGGGGGAGGGGGCAAAGGTGATGCAGCAGGAATGTATGGCTGGGACGGGGCGGGGGGGGGGGGGGGAGGGAGGTTGGCCTGACCGGAGCAGCCCCTCGCTCTAGTTTGGGATTCACTCGTCAGACCCTACCAAGCTCCTTTTATTCACAATCCTATTTTTTTTTTCAACGTTTATTTATTTTTGCGACAGAGAGAGACAGAGCATGAACGGGGGAGGGGCAGAGAGAGAGGGAGACACAGAATCGGAAACAGGCTCCAAGCCATCCGCCCAGAGCCTGACGCGGGGCTCGAACTCACGGACCGCGAGATCGTGACCTGGCTGAAGTCGGACGCCTAACCGACTGCGCCACCCAGGCGCCCCTCACAATCCTATTTTTATCCCTTCCTACCCTGCAAACATCTCAATTCATCCTCTTTCACAAAGAAAACTTATCGTAAGGTCTTGCCCTCTTTTCACCGAGGAGAAAGGAAAAATGATATTGCTTTCTGCTTGGAGATTTATCAGGAAATTCTAGAAGAGAAAATTAAATCTGAGATCAATCAAAACCTCAAAGAGCCAGACTTGAGGGCTAAGGCCTGGAGAGAGCCCTGCCACCCTGGTGGGGAGAAGGGACACGCAGAAGAGGGAACTCAACAGCCAGGAAGCCTCCCCAGTGGCCCGGTCCCCGGGGGCCTGGTCTGGTTCTGTGTGGGGCCTTCCCTTCTGGACAATGTTAGTCTTCCCGACCTCGCTCTGATTCATGGCTCCTGATGTGTTCGCCTGGTCTTCTCTCGCCACCTTTCCCTCAGCAGTGATGTCATGGTTAGAAAGTGAGGAGTCGAGAAAGTGCTTATTTTAAATGCGTCGAGGACAGTCTGGGTGGGCTGTCAAAGAATGGCCATTAGCGGCTCTGTGTCCTTCCTCTGTCATTTTCCTTCACTCGGGAACGAATCGGTTAGGTTGATTTGGGATTTTCTTTTTTCACTTTCAGTCGCAAGTAGCTGAAGCCTAAAATGTCACAAATACAAAAATAACATCTCTTTGCATTTCGCAGCTTAAAGGCATTTCACGGGGAGAACTATATGTTCTGTTTCTCTACATTTGTTTAAGCTTTACAGCATCCTTCCCCGCCCATGTCCTGCTGAAAAAAGTCACTGCTTCCTTTCTGTCCTTCTGGCTTTGCTTGCTCGCTTGCCTTCCACAGGACTTTTCCTCTCTCAACCTCCCTCTCTCCTCCGGGTTCTCAACCTGCCCCCTCAAAGTCTCCCCAGCAATGGCCAACAGCCCAGGAAGGGTCGCCATCTTGTATACAGGACCCAGTTCCCTTCACTTGTGGGGAGTTTCTTCCTGCTCTCAGACCTGCCCTGCCACTCTCGGGGCTGAGGCCTGGCGCACAGTGGCTGAATCTAGGACCACTCACCCTGGGCACCAGGGGTGAGTAAGACCGAGGGCCTGCTCCCAAGGCTAGTGGGAGAGACAGACAAGCACCAGGTGGGATGGGCCGCGAAGGAGGAACCGAGAGGGGTCAGTCGGGCAGGGAGCTTGGGGGGACTGTGCCCGTTTCCTTGGCCATCTGAGGGGTGGCCACTTACTTTCTCTCTCAGAGTGCCAAGGGCCGACCACACGAAACCTTGAGGTGCTTGGAGGAGACAAAGCCTAAGGCTCATAAATAAGTCCACCGTGTCCTGTCACCCAAAACCCTATTAGCAAAAAATAAATAAATCAAAGACTAAAAAAAAAATTTTTTTAATTAAAAAAGGTTCTAGGCATCAGGAGGCCTACACACCCTTGTCAAATTGAGACACCGAACAAACATTCTCTCTCTCCCTCTCCCTCTCCCGATCACTCCCTCACACACACACACACACACACACACTCACTCTAAGGGAATTTGGCACATCATTCACAGGCAAGGCTTTAGTCTCTCTCCCGGCGCTGTGTTACTCATGGCTGAAAGGGGTCGCAGGGGTTTTCTGGACGCAGCTGGAATAAATTCGGGTCGTATCCCAGCCTGGCACAGAGCTGCCGAAGCTCATACGGAGGATATCACGGCGTCGGGAGGCGATGAAGGCCTTTGAGCTATTTATAGACTTTTCAATATGCAAAGCTGTCGCTTCACAATTTCCATTCACCCCTCCGAGGTTTCAGCTGTCAGATTAATTTCCCAGTTCCCCGAGGAAGGCTGACCTTTATTAAACCCCATTAGACCATTTCCTTTTGGGGTTCATTTCTCTGTATGCGAAAACACCCCTGGCTCTGCTATCCCCCATCTGCACACCCTTGGGCACAGCTTTCTACATCTCTGGGCTTCGGATGCGTTTGCGTACAACAAGGGAGTTGGACTCCTTCGGTGACTTTCCACGTTTTGAGCACCGGAATTCTTCAAATGATTGTAGAGATGCTCAATATATGAGATGTTCTAATGAGTAAAGGAGATGCTCCAAGGGGGCCGTGTGGGTCTTGAAGCCCATCCGATTGGCTCACGTGTTGGAGCCTTCAAGGCACCTCTTGGAACCCTTTGGAAGGAACCCTTTGGAAGGAACTCCCTTTGGAAGGAGTTCAAGGTGAAGCCCCTTGAACTGAGTGAGTTTGAAATCCTCACCAAATCCCGAACTGTGTTACTCTCGTTGCCAAGTTCTTGCCTCCGTTGGGTGAGCTCACCCACCATCTTAGAATGTTCCGCCATTTTAAACAGTCAAAACCTATAATAGGGAAACCTCCAGGACCAGAACTCCCACCGGTCACTTCCCTTGGGCAACCACACATGACTCAGCTCTCTCACCTCCAAGCACCAGGGGTATGGGTAAGAGACAACCAACAAGCGTGACCCCACTTCACACCAAGATGCTAGAGACAGAGATTGGACAAACTTCCAAGACCCAAAGTGATAATCCAAACCGCCCCCCCACAGCCCACTACAGAGCACTTCTCCAGTACATGGGTCCACCAACTTCTCACTGCAGAAGACAATGCAAAGACGGAGGCGGATCCTCACAGAAGTCACATCCCCTTGGGACACATTCGGCTCTGAGTATGAGTAACCCAATGAGAGGGTCCCGGCAGCTGCCGGCAGAGCATAGTGTCATCCTGAGGCCCAGGGCTTCAAACCCAACCCTCCTGGATGGGGAGGGGCCGCTCTCACCTCCATTCAAAGGGCATGGCGCACAAGCGAGAGCCTCCAAAACTGCAAAGCTCTACAGCTGCCAGAGCCCTTAATCAAGAAATCAACCGAAGGAAGAGTTTGCAGGCTCCCCTGAGTATTCTGCCCATTTCCCACCAGACCTAGTAAGGAAACACAGCAACACATCCCTTCCTTCAACAGATAGTCAATGTCTACCACGTGCCCTGAGATGCACCAGCAATTAAACAGGAAGACCAACGTATTCCCGCCCAAGCCACCAAATCTAACAGACATTTATCAGTCTTCGTGTCGCGGAACTTTCCACCATTTGACGCAATTGATCACTCCCTTCTCGGATCGCTTGCTTTCCACGACTTTTACAGACAAAACCCTCATTTTCCCACCTACCTCTCAGGGCTCTCTTCTGCTCCTTTTCAGCCTTGCCCTCGTCTGCTTGGTCTGAGACTCTGTCCTAGCATTCTAAGCACCCTCTTACTCTCACTGTAGACCAAGGGTCTTAACCTTGGGGTCCCAGGCCCCTTGTCAGTGAAATTTGATGTGAAAAAACCTGCATCTTTATTCTCACCTACCTCTTACTGTAATTTAGCAATTCCTTCGATTGTGAACACACGCAACAAACCACAGCAGGATTAGCAGGACCTGTGTCTTTGTCCCCAGTGAAAACCCCAGGTATCTCCATCCCACACAACAGTTGTTGCCAGGGTCTCGAAATCTATATTCATCACTATTTTGAAATTATAGCAGCTATTAGAGCTGGCATGAGTATTGTTATTTAATGAGTTAATAAAGAAGCATGTATACTTTCATATCACAAAATTATTTTTAATATTTTGATAACTACATGCCAGCGTAATTGGTACCCATTGTTATCGAATGCATTTTATTTCACACATTTAAAATCAAAGGTGTTCCCGGCTGCCAAAGGAATCCAAATCACACGCATACACACACACACACACACATACACACACACACACACACACACACACACACACACACAAAGAACAGCTGCTTTCTAGAGAGTCTTATGTGTGATTGTGGCTTTAGTTATCACCAGTATCTTCACGTAAACATCTTCAGCTTAGACCCCTACCCTGAACTCCAAACCTGTACACCCACGTGCCTCATCCAGATCAACCTTTGACTCTCTCAAAGTGGCCCAAACCTAGCATGTTCAAAGCCAAGCTCATGGCAGGCCCCCTCCCCAATTCCTCAACCCAGCAGAGAACACCCTGCATGGTCCAGCCCTAATTCCCCAGCCTCGTGCTGTCTGGGTGTCGGGTCCCCTACTCTCTGCCCTCTGTACCCCAACTTCGTCCTCCCACCAGAAGTCTGGTCACAGCTGCCTCACTCAAACGCCTCCTGCCTCACCCCCACCTAGTGAACATTTACTTTCTATACCTCAGCCCTCAGCAAAGCCTTTTCCGACCTCCTACAGCTCCCAGTTGATCCACCAGCTGACCCCACACTCGTGAGTGAGCCCACACAAGTCCAGAAGAACCAAGTTACAGCCACGAGCCACAAATCATGGTTAGTTTTGGCCACTAAGTTTGACACGGTTTGTTACACAGCAAAAGCTAACTATGTAAAGCCACACGTAAAAGCCAACTATGTAAAACCATGGCCTTGAGCCGAGATCATGGGAAGCCATTACAGAGATTTAAAGAGCTGAGTGACAAGGGTGGGATGTGCTTTTTGTAAAAGTTACTCTGGCTGCTATGTAAACAATGTATGGAGAAGGGCAAGACCAGCTCAGAGACCAGATAGTGGGCACTTCCGTCACCCAGAGGGAGGTGATGACCGCCAGCCCAGGAGGTGGTGATGGATGTGATGAGAAGTGGAGAGACGCGAGAGCGCCACCAGAAGTGATGTCAGGAGGCCTTGGTGACTGATTTGGTGCTGGGGTAAAGAGAGGGTTGTCAATAATGGCTCCTCAGTTTCTGCTTGAGCGACTGAGAGAATAGCTATATTAGAGTTCTCCAGGACGTGGATATACATAGAAAGAGATCTATTAGAAGAAAATGGCTTGTGTGGTAACAGACACTGGCAAGTACAAATCTGCGGGGTGGGCCAGCAGGCTGGAGGCCAGGAGAGCCGATGGTGTGGATGAAGTCCAAATGCAGTCCGCTGGAGAGAGTTTTTACTCTGGGGAGAGTCCGTCTTTTTGTTCGACTCGGGCCTTCAACTGATTGGATACTGTCCGCCCATATTATGGAGGACAATGGAGGGCAAGGTGCTCTGCTCTACCGATTAAAATGTAAATCCAGGGGCACCTGGGTGGCTCAGTCAGGTGAGCACCTGACTTCAGCTCAGGTCACGATCTCATGGTTCATGGGTTCAAGCCCCACTTCAGGGTCTCTGCTGTCAGCACAGAGCCCACTTGGGATCCTCCGTCTCCCTCTCTCTCTCACCCCTCCCCCACTCACTCGCACACGTGCTCTCTCTCTCTCTCTCAAAAGTAAATAAACGCTTTTTAAAACTTTTTAAATAAATAAATGAAATGTAAATCCATCTAAAACACCTTTGCAGAAACCCCCAGAATAATGTTGACCAAGTATCTGGGCACCCCGTGGCCCAGTCAAGTTGGCACATAAATTAACCACCAGAATGGCACCACCAGCTACTGAGAAAGCTGGGAGAAGCGGGCTTGTGGGCTAAGGTGATGAGTTCAGAAGGCACAAGGCCCAGTGGACAGAGGGCACCCTGGGCACGCCCAAGGTCCCCGGGACCCCTGAGCAGTGAGGGTTGGTTTCTTCCATTGCAGCAGTCATTCCATCATTAGGTCATGGTGTGACCCTAACACCACGGCAGCCACAAGGGACCAAGGACAAGCAGGTGGCACAGCCCCCACCCTGACAGACCTCGAAAATCTCAGAGGGAATAAAATGGAATACAAGGAGAATGGACCCCAAGTGGACCAATGAAGGAGACCCTAGGGCTGCCCTTCCGAAGCAGCTTTCCACCACAGCTGTGGGCAGCCTGATGCCAGGACTGTCCTGCCCAACGGCCCATGGGCCTGTGTCCCACATGTAAGGCCCTTTGGGGTCTGGGACCTATCTGCCTCCTCTAGACCCACCGTCCCTTCTCCACCCTTCCAAGGAAGGACACCAGGGAAAAGGCAGCACTTAAGAGAGCATGGCCTTTGCCTTAAGGCCGCCTGGAATCACATCTCTGCCCCACTGGTTATGGGCTTCTCTCCCTGGGCAAGTCACTGAACCATTCCTGGCCTCCTCGTCTGTGA
Source organism: Lynx rufus (assembly GCF_022079265.1). Classification (NCBI taxonomy): domain Eukaryota; kingdom Metazoa; phylum Chordata; class Mammalia; order Carnivora; family Felidae; genus Lynx; species Lynx rufus. The sequence goes on along the minus strand of NW_025814867.1, from coordinate 2,651,566 downwards.
GGTGGCAATAGAACAAGACAGACTTGCATGTGGTAGGAATCGACTGAAGCAGTGCTTAGCAAAGTGCCCGGTACTTGGCGAGTAGGAAGTGTTAAGTCCCACCATTAGATTACTGCCAACATCATTATCGTCACCAGGGACTTTAAAGCCCAACAGCCCTGTCAAGTCCACTCCTTATCAACCACTTAGTAGCTGTGAATCTTGGATACGTCACTTAACCTCTCTGGGCCCCAGTTCCTGAACTGTGAAAGGGGACAGTGTGTCTTACATCTCAGGGATACTGTGAGGACCGAAAGTGATGAAGCAGAGAAAATGCCTAGAACGTTCCCTGGACTGAGGTAAATGAGCAATACGTTTTAACCAGGAGGAGCATAGTGGTGTGCTGGTATTCACAATGGGCCATGCTGGGCCGTGCCATTCGGCACCTTTGTGACTTTCCTGTCGCAGAAAACGGCCGTGTCCGTCTTCCAACCATCCATTCATCACGCGGTGCCTGCTCATGCCCCTATTCCCCTGGAAACTTCCGCGATCCCCACCCCGCTTGGCCCACCAGCCCCTCTCGGGTTCACCTGCTGTCTCGGGTATGCCTTTACCACTGCCCGTGTCTCTCCACACGGGGGGTACCTGCTTGCGTGTCCAATTTCCATGAGTGCCCCCGACGGGGCCTGGAACAGAGCAGGAGTTCAGTAAATATGGGCAACACCGAGCAACCCCAGAGAACCTCCTGGACTCATAGGTCTACAGCTGCAGGGTGCACCGCTCCCCGGACACGCGGGTCCCTGAGACAAGGGTGGAGAGACCCTGAGACACCTTCTTCTCCCCGCCACCCCCACACCCCCTTCCCTCCAGCCTCCCCTGGAGCCTCCCCGAGACAGAAAGGGGGGAGCCCTAAAAAAGCCAGACGACCTGCCGGGTGGAGATGCCAGCGGGCCTTCTTCTCTCCTGCTAAGTGGCCCAAGTTTGCGGGTTTCCTGAGGCTCCAGCCCAATCTTTAATGACTTGGCAAGAAAAGATTTCTCAGCCCGGCTTGCTGCTCCTGCCAGAGTCAAATAAAAAAAAAAAGGCTAAATGGCATCTCTCCGTTCCACAAGGCAGGAGGGTCGCGCCGGGCCTGCCGTGATAGATAACACGCCAGCAGGCCCGGACTCGTGTGAACCCGAGCGCACCTTCCCGCCACCTGCACACCCGGTAATTGGCCAGGTCTCTCCAAGTGGGCCCTGTCCCCTGTGCTAATGGCCTCACAGCCCGGCACCACCAACGGCTCCGTGCACTCTACGCGGCGCTGTCTGCAACGGCTCTCGAGGCTCTCCTCCAGCGTTAATTCAAAGTTCCTCGTGTCCACGCAGGCCCCGGGAGGTAGGCCTGGAAGCTGCAGCCTGACACGAGAAGCCACCCACCTGTCCTATTAACTGTCTCGTCGAACGGCTGCCCGTGGGCGGGAGGGATGAGCTGGGCGGGAGGGGGCAGAGAGGCGTTCGCTGTTCTCTCCCTGGGAAACCCGGAGCAGAAGGGCAACGGCTCCTTCGTTCACTTACTCTTTGGAAATTTACCGAGCACTCACTATACGCCACGTTCGGTATCGGGTGCTGGACGCCCCAGCGGCGAGCAGAGCAGACACGGCCCCTGTTCGCTCTCGGGGGTCCATGCTGGTGGTGGGCCCGGATCTGAGTCAAGGAGTCACCACGGCGAGAGCTCAATGATGCTCCGCAAAGGTGCTCCAAGCTCAGAGCGGCGGGTGCAAGAGGCTCACGCGGAGTCAGGTGCCAGGGGTTCCTCTTGTCCAGAGATGCTTAGAAGGCACTTAATGAAATTATATACATGCTCAGGCTGCTTCCATCCTCCGTTAAAACCAATTAAAAAAAAAAAAAGGAACCATCTTACTATCTTACAAGCCTTAGAAACTGCTAGTTGCCCCTGATATTCATCCTTTCCTTCTACAGTAACTCAACACCTGATTATTAGCTGGGTACTTGGCTACCTAGGCTAGCAACCACATTCTCTCCCCTGGTTTGAGTATGTAACTCAGTTCTCCACCATGCGACAGAAGCAAAAATGGTCTGAGCAACTTCCGGGACACTTGGGAAAGACCGTGTCCATTTTATTCCCTTCCCTCCTTCCGGCTCGTGGAAAAGTGGGCACCGCTCCTGGTGTGGGGGCAGCCGCCTTGGGCCACAAATGGGAAAAGGACCCTGAAGATTATGAAACCGCAATTAATCTTAACTTAAACAGAACGTTGTACCCGCAGGTGGGGCACCTCAAGCAAAACGTAAAACGAAACACTGTCCAAGTGGGATTGGGACAACAGCGGATGGCAAGGATGCAGACGTGACATTGCAGCACATCTGAAATGCACATATTTTCCCCATTTTAACATCTCTGAAATTGATTTGCATCTCACAGCTGAGAACATATTACAATTGCTATGGGCCATTTTCTACGTTGTGACAGTGTTGAATAAGATGTGCAGAGCAATCACTCACATCTTACGTACAACATGGTACCACGGGCTGGTCATCTGACGATTCTGGATATTCCACACAAAGCTCTTGGGTAGGCCGTCACTGGGGGAAGACAAACAGCCTGCCAATGGAGACGACGCATTGGGGAAATTTCCAAATTTTGGTGGGCATCAACTGCCTTTCTTTTTCTTTCACCCAACATTACAAGAGAGGTGAACTCAGTCTAGAGACAATCACAGAGATGGGAAGGGACATAATTCTGCTAAGAAAGGGACACTCTGTCTGTGGCCAGCAATCTATCTGATTGGGAGTCTAGTACCTCTAAAAAAATTTTTTTTTTACTTTAGAGATGGAGAAAGAGCATGAGCAGGGCTGATGGGAAGAGGGAGAGAAAGAGAGAATCTCAAGCAGTCTCCATGCTCAGCACAGAGCCCAACTCGGGGCTCAATCTCACGACCTTGGGCTCATGACCTTAGCCAAAATCAAGAGTCAGAGGCTCAACCAAATGAGCCACCCAGATGACGCCAGGAGCACTTTTATGACCTTGAAGAATAAAAGACAAGGAAGAAAGTCCAGGCAGACCTGGGGGCTTCAAGAGACAATGACCAGAGACATTTTCCCCAGGGAACAGAAGCAGGTGATCCGAATGAACCAACCATAAAATGTGTTCTACAGCCAGAAAAGAGAACATTTGCCATTACAGCCCAGTGTTATCTCTGTCATCGACCAATGTCTACAGAATTTCCCACTTTCCCTTTTCTAGATGGAGTTTGGGTTGTGTGATTCTCCTGTGTCCACTGAGTCATATATATTGGCGATGTTGTGACTAGATCATTTTCTTTTTAGTTTAAAGACCACCAGATCGAGGAAAGCCTATTGTGATCTGATGGACAGAACTGTGCATTATCCTGAGATCCTGGCCTTTGACCCAGATGCAGGATTCAAATGGGACTCTGTTCTCTTCAGGGAATGGGTAAGTAGGTTCTACAAAAGGAAAAGGCATACAGATTAAAGCCCAGGACAAAACAAAAACGTCCACCAACACTCTTATTATTAACATAGTTCTGGAAATACTAACCAATGAAAATCAACAATAAACAGAAATAGTTTTAAATATTTACAATAAAAATTTTTTAATGGAGGCAAAGTTATCAATATTTGGACTTGGTGTGATTAGCGACTAATAAAAGTCCAAGAGAATTAAATGAAAATCTATTGCAAACATCTATGAAATGAGAATGGATTTATGCAGTATAAATCTATTACAAGTAAGAACTCCAGTAGGTTGACTAGATACAAAATAATACAGAGAATTTAATAATAGCCAGTGAGAAGGGATCCACAAAGAAAAATCTCATGTGCAATAACCAAAAAGGATAAAATACATAGAAATAACCCAATATGTGAAAAGTCTATGTGAAGAAAATTTAAATCACCCCTGAGGGACACAAACAAAACAGGGCTTGCATTAACATGGAAAGGTATACCATATCCTTAAATAGAAAATGCCTCACACACACACACACACACACACACACACACACACACAAAGAAGAAGAAGAAGAAGCAGCAAAATTCTTCCAGAAAAGTCTTGTTTTCAAAAGCACTGTAAGGAGCACCTGGGTGGCTCAGTCAGTTAAGCATCTGACTCCAGCTCAGGTCATGATCACGCATTCGTGAGTTCAAGCCCTGCATTGGGCTCCAAGCCTGCTTGGGATTCTTACTCTCTCCCTCTCTCTCTCTGCCCCCCCCACCTCGAGTTTTCTCTGTGTCCCTCAAAATAAATAAATAAACTAAAAAAATAAGTAAATAAAAGAAAGCACTGTGAGAAGACAGCCAAAAATGAAGATATATTCCAATACTGTAAGAATTAAAATAACAAGGTACTGGTGTCTGAAAGGACAGACAGATCAAAGGAACAGAATTTCAAATCCAAACAGAGATCCATGAAGAAACGTGAGTGTACATGAACACTTCACATATGATAAAGATGTTTTGAATCAGTAAGAAAAAAGGTTTCTTCAACAAAATAATGTTGGGAAAACTAAATAACCAGACAGCAGCCTGCCATGTTACAAACACAGCAAAACTTTGGTTTGCAAGCATAATTCGCTCTGCAAACATGCTTGTAATCCAAAGCACTCGTATATCAAAGTGAATTTCCCCATAAGAAATAACAGAAACTCAGATGATTCATTCCACAACTCAAAAATATTCAGATAAAAATGATTACATTACCATAATACCATCTCACTGCCTTTCAAAACTTTAGAAACTGTTAGTTGTCCCTGATTCACACGAGCTGTCTGTCACCGGTGGTCCTGCGTGGCCTCCACAACAGAGGTCAAAGGCACTGAGGACCCCACCCTGCTTTTCACCCTGGTCTTGCTTTGGCTCGCTCCCTGCCCCAGAGCACCCCCATTATCTGGGATGAAACGCCTTGTGCTTACGGGAATTCACTCTTCACAACTGTTGTGCTGCTGACTCATTTTTCAAATCTAAACCCAGCCGTCACCTTTCGGCGGCCTTGCCTTACACAGCACACATTCCCCACCCACATCCCTCCGGGCCGCAAGTCCGTGCCCCAGATCCTTCACACACACCACTACCAAAGCTGAAAATTCCAGTCGTGTTCACCGTTGTGGGTCTCCTCTCCTGGACTGCCAACAAATGTGTCTGCTGCTCCCACTACCCCTCCAACCAGGGCAGAGGGATGCCGCATACAAAGCGTTCCCCAATGAGCGAAGATCTCCCAAGCCTGCTCAATTTTTAAGTATTTTTCTAACGCCAAGAATGGTAAAATCATCAAGAGGAACGTGATGGTCATAGCGATGGCATATAATGTCCCCAAACATGCGAGTCATGAAGGCTTCACAGAGCCAGTCATTCTGGTATTCAAGAACACGGTGCTTTTCTGCAAAAAGGGCCCACGTTATCTCTTCCCTGTAGAGTTACCTCTTTTCATTGGGATTTTGCAGCACGTTCCATCTGGAGGCGGGGTCTGTCTCCTTGTCCTTGAGTCCGACCTTGGGACTTGATTTGGGCAGGTCAGTGTGCCAGAAGGAGGCCTTGTGTGTCTTTTATTTTTTTTAAGAAGATTCTCTTAAAGAGAGAAATAAGTTTTTAAAGGCTGAAAACTTTTATTTTTAGGATGTAGGAGGCATTTCCCCTCATAATTTTGTTCCCCCTCAACTTGAGCCATCTCATGGACCACCATTTGAGTTTTCTTCAACAATTTTGGGCTCATTTTTCTCTTGGTCTGATGTTTATAGAATTCTGTGTCTTCTTCACAATTCAAGTGGATGGACTGTAAGAGGAATGGAAATGGTGACCTGGCATGAATAAGTAGCGTTTGGAGAGGGGTCAGCCTCCAGCAGCTCTGCTCCTAGAGCTCCTGTTAGAACTTTCAGACAGCTGGGATGTCCCTGTGTCCTCAGATTGACCCGGTAATACCTTGTATATCTTGTATGTGGTTGACCCATGAAACCCAAGACCTGTCACAGGTCGAGGCACATGTGTCGGAGCTCTGTTCTCTTTTCTCAAGCCTCAACACTGACACAGCCAGTGCTGTGAGAAGAGTTACCCAGCCCAGATCTGGTATCAAGCTGGCATGTGTGTGTATGTGTGTGTATATGTATGTGTGTGTACGTGTGTGTGTACGTGTGTGTGTGTGTGTGTGTGTAAGGATTCCTCCACCTACTTAATGAACACATCCATCACCTCACATTTTGTGTGTGTGTGAACATTTAAGTTCTACTCTTCTAGCAAATGTCAAGTTTACCATACAAGGATGTCAACTATAACCACCACGTTTTACATTGTACCCTCAGATCTTAATCATCTTATAGCGGAAAATCTGCACCCGTTTACCAATCTCTCCTTATTTCCCTCATCTCCCCCCGTCCCTGGCAACTATTTCTCGACTCCCTGTCTCTATGAGTTTGACTTCGTTTTTTATTTCACACGTAAGCAATACCATGCAATATTTGCCTTGCTCCGTCTGGCTTATGCCCTCAAGGTCCATCCATTTGTTGCAAAGAGTAGGATGTCTTCTTTCTCGTGGCGGAACAATATTCCGTTGTAGACACATACCACGTGTTCTTTCTCCATCCATTCATTGACGGCAACGTAGGTTGTTTCCGTATCTGGACTATTGTGAATAATACTGCAATGAACACGAAAATGCAGGTTATCTCTTCCAGATCCTGTTTTCATTTCCTCTTGATATATGCACAGAGGCGGGATTCCAGGATCATATTGGAGCTCTACTTAAAAAAAAAATTTTAAGGAATCTCCACACTGTTCCCCATAGTTGGACCAGTTTACATTCCCACCAACGGTGCACAGGGGGGTCCTTTTCTCCACATCTTCGTTAACACTTGTTACCTCCTATGTTTTTGATGATAGCCCTTCTAACAGGTGTGAGGTCATATCTCACTGTGGTATTGATTTACATTTCCCTAGTGATTAGTGAGCATATTTTCATGCACTTATTGGCCACACGGATGTCTTCTTTGGAAAATTTTCTTTTCAGTTCCTCTGCCTACCTTTTAATCGGGCTGTTTGTTCATTTGTTTGTTTGCTTTTGCTATCGAATTGTATGAGCTCTTTATATATTTTGGGTATTAACCCTTTATCAAATGTATAATTTGAAAATGTGTTCACCCATTCTGTAGGCTACCTTTTCATTTTGTGGATGGTTTCCTTTGTTGTGTTCAGCTTTTTAGTCTGATATGGTCCCACTGTTAATTTTTGCTTCTGGTGTCAAATCCAAAAACTCATCACCAAGACTGATATCAAGAATCTTCCTGCTTATGGAGTCTTATGGCTTCGGGTCTTATATTCAAGTCTTCAATCCATTTCGAGTTGATTTTTTTATGGTGTAAAACAGTGGTCCAATTTCATTCCTTTGCATGTGCCCGTCCAGTTTTCCCAGCACAATTTATTTAAGAGACTATCCTGTGCTATATATGCATGTGCACCTGTGCATGCACACATACACACACACACACACACACACACACACACACATACCTGTTGGTTCTGCTTCTCTAGAGAACTCTGACTAGTACGACTGTTATTTTTGCTAGAAATAGAATTCTGGCTTAAGTTTTTTTCCTTTCAACAATTTAAATGTGTCACACCATTTTATTCCATTTCCTTTTTGCTTGCATGGTTTTGGAGAAACGATTTCTGTAATTCTCATATTTTTTCTTCTCTAGTTAACATGGTCTTTTTTTTAACCTCCCTCTGGCTTCATTCATAACTTTGCCTTGGGTTTCTGCAGTCTGTATGTGAAATATCTGTGTGTGTGTGTGTGTGTGTGTGTGTGTATTTATTTTGCTAAGCATTTTATGAGATTCACTGATCATTTGTTTAACATCTACCACTATTTTGAAAAATTCTCACCCATTATTTCTTCTTCCTCTTTCCCTCTTACTTCTTCTGGGATTCCAATTATGTGAGTGTTATGGTGTTGGCTATGACCCCACTCCTGGAAATCATGTTCTCTATTTTTCTTCACATATTTCTCTTTGCATTTCACTTTGATTTGCATTAGCTAGTTCAGGCTCTATTTCTTTCTTCAACTGTGTCCAGCCTAGGGATGACCCTATTGAAGGCATTCTGTTTTATATTTCTATACTTTTGATTTCTGAGTGTCTTCCTTATTATTCTTGTATCTCTGTCAAAATTACCTCTCTGATATTGCATGTTGTCTGCATTTTACATTAAAGGCTTTAACAGAGCAAGCATTGTTATTAATTCCCTGTGTGGTAGTTCAAACATGTGTGTCCTATCAGAGTCTGGTTCTGAGGTTCGCTTTTACTCCTGAAAATATGGCTGTCCTGACATTGGACTATTCCTTGTAATATTTTTGTTGCAGTTCAAGATGGAGGTGCTATCTTCATGCTCCTTCGACATGTTCCAGGATGTTCCGGGGCACCGGTATCTCCCAGAAGGGAGCTTTTCTATGCAGCTGGTGCCCTGATTTTTGCAGCTGCCACCTAGGGGACATCACTTGATTGCCTAGCTCTGAAGGCCAAGGGAGTCTGGATTCCTGGTACCATGAAACTGTAACGATCGGTTTTACCCAGAAAGGCACTCATACCCGTCTGGCACCCTGATTTTTGCAGCTGTCATCTGGAGACACCTCTACATCACGTGGCTCTGGTGGCCAGTGGGGCTTACACTTGTGGGTCCCCCAGGACCGTCACCAGTGAAGAAAGAGTTCTTCTTTCTTTAACATTTATTTATTTTGAGAGACAGAGAGCGAGCGGGAGCAGGAGAAGGACAGAGAGAAAGGGAGAGAGAGAATCCCAAGCAGACTCCTGCCTGTCAGCACAGAGCCCAGTGCAGGGCTCAAGCTCAGAAACCGTGACATCATGACCTGAGCCTAAATCAAGAGTCGGATGTTTAACAACCGAGCCACCCAGGCGCCCTGAAGAAAGAGTTCTTAAATAGCTCCCACCGGCAGGGCACAGAGGAAGCCACGGACTCAGGGGTTCCGACTTTCTGTGAAGAAGATCCATTAGCTAATCATTATGAATGTGGTTTGAGGGATAGACTTCTAACTACATACATATCCAGGGGCTGACTGTAATCCTTTCCAGAAACCTCAAATGGTGGGTGCCGTCTTTACACTGACCACCTGCCTCACCCCAGAGCACTAGCGTCTCCTGGAGGAGAGCTTTACACATAGCTGCCGCCCTGGTTTTCATGTCTGGCACCCCATTTTGTGACTATCACCCATGGGCACCCCTCGATTGCTCGGCTCTGGCCAAGGGGCGCTTGCATTCCTAGGTCCCTGAGGACTGTGGCAATTAAAGAAATGGTTCTTAGCAGGCTCGAATGCCAGGGCCTTGTGCAGACAGCAGAAGGCACACTCCCCAGGCCTTCTGTGAGGAACACTGTCCAGGAACACTGGCCTGAGGGACACGCTTCGAGGTTGGCACACATCAGGGGTCCGTGGAGCGGCTCTCCAGAAACTTAGGCTTGGCTGTCACTGCAACACTCTCTCTGCCTCATCCCAGCTCACTGATATCACCCAGAAAAGAGCTTACAAACTCATCTGGAGCCCCGATTTCTGTAACTTCCAGCAGGGGCCACCTCCAGGACACCTGGCCAGTGGAGCTTATACTTTCAGTCCCACAGGATTGTATATAGTCGCACTCTTAAAAGCTGTTGCCCGAGGGTCTGGCGTCCCGTCAGCATGAATCTAGGTGCAGAGATCCTCCGTTTTGAAACACTGAACAGGTCATAGCACACCCTCAACTAATACAGTACTGGGAACTATTAAAAGTAGCCGCTTGGACGAGCAAAAGGTTTGAGACGCAACAAAGAGCTGAGGCAACGTCGAACAAGATTCATCTACACAAAGCCATTCCATCAAGACTAGGAGAGGTGTTTGTTTCATCTGCTGTACAGAAACCAACACAGAGAGTCAAGCAAAATGAAGAAAGAGAAGAATATGTTCCAAATGAAAGAACGAGGTAAGACCTCAGAAAAAATAAGACCTCAGGGAAAAAGCCTTAATGGAACAGAGATAAGTAATTCACCTGATAATAGGTTCAAAGTAATGTCATAAAGGTGTTTACCACACTGGAGAGAAGAATGGATGAACACAGTGAGAACTTCAACAAAGAGAAGGAAAATATAAGAAACCACCAAAAAGAACAGGGCTGAGGAATACAGTAACTGAATTGAAAAATACACTAGTGGTCTCAACGGCATTCTAGATAAAGCAGAAGAAAGGTTCCGTCAACTCGAAGGCAAGACAGTAAAAGTCACCCAACCAGAGCAGCAAAAAATTTAAAAACCGATGAAAAAAGTGAAGATAGCTCAAAAGACTTATAGGACAACATCAAATGGAATAGCATTTGCATCAAAAGACTCCTAGGAGTAGGAGAGAGAGAAAAGGGGGCAGAAAACTGACTTGAAGAAACAATGGCTGAAAACTTCCCTAACCTTGGCAAAGAAACAGACATCCAGATCCAGGAAGCCCAGAACATTCTAAATTAGATGAACCCAAAAAGATCCACACCAAGACACATTATAATTAAAATGTCTAAAGCTAAAGGCAAGGAGAGAACGTTCGGAGCAGAAAGAGACAAATACCTTGTTACCTACAAGAGAACCCCCATGAGACTACCAACAGATTTTTCAGCTGAAATGTTACAGGCCGGAAAGGAGAGGCACAATACATTCAAAGTGCTGAAAGAAAAAAAAAGAAAACTGTCACCCCAGCAAAAACGCTCATTCAGAATCGAAGGAGAGATAGTATTCCAGATAAGCAAAAGCTAAATGAGTTCAGCACCACTAAACTGCCTTCACGATGTTAAAGGGACTTCCTTCAGCTGAAAAGGAAGGGCACTAATTAATAACAAGAACACGTATAAAAAAAATAAATCTCACTGAAAAGGTAACTATATAGTAAAGGTAGTAAATTAACCACTTATCAAGCTATTATGAAGGTTAAAAGACAAGTGGTAAAAGTAACCATGATTACAATAATTAGTTAAGGGATACACAAGGTAAAAAGATGTAAAATGTGACCTCAAAAACATAAAACTTGGGGGGTAGTAATAATGGTTAGCTTTACAGTAGTATTAAACTTAAGTTGTTATCAACTTAAAATAGCCTCTAATAGATATATTTGATATCATATATATAAGCCTCATGAGAACCACAAAACAAAAACCTATAGCAAATACACAATGATAAAGAGAAAGGAATATAAGCATACCACTAAAGAAAGACATTAAACTACAAAGGAAGACATCAAGAGGTGAAAAGGACAGGAAGCAACTACGAAAACAGAAAACAATGAACAAAATGGTAATAGCACATACTTAATAATAATGACTTCAAATGTAATCAAAAAACATAGTGGCTGAATGGGTAAAAAAATAAAACAAGAACCATCTATACTGCCTACAAGGGATTCACTTTAAATCTAAAGACACACAAAGGGAGCGCCTGGGTGGCTCAGTCTGTTAAGTCTGACTTCGGCTGGGGTCATGATCTTGATCACGGTTTGTGAGTTCGAGCCCCACATCCGGCCCTGTGCTGACAGCTCGGAGCCTGGGGCCTGCTCTGGATTCTGTGTCTCCCTCTCTCTCTGCCCCTCTCCCGCTCGCACTGTTTCTCTCTCAAAAATAAATCAACACTGGGGCGCCTGGGTGGCTCAGTCGGTTAAGCGTCCGACTTCAGCCAGGTCACGATCTCGCGGTCCGGGAGTTCGAGCCCCGCGTCGGGCTCTGTGCTGATGGCTCAGAGCCTGGAGCCTGTTTCCGATTCTGTGTCTCCCTCTCTCTCTGCCCCTCCCCCGTTCATGCTCTGTCTCTCTCTGTCCCAAAAATAAATAAACATTAAAAAAAATTAAAAATAAATAAAAATAAATCAACACTAAGAAAAAATTTAAAGACACACGAAGACTGAAAATGAAGGGATGGAAAAATATAATTCATGCAAATGGAAACCAAAAGAAAGCTGGAGACGCTACACTTACATCAGATAAAACAGACTACAACAAAGACTTCATAAAAGACAAAAAAGAATGTTACACAATGACAAAGGGGTCAATCCAACAAGAAGATACAACATTTGTAAAGAGCTATGCACCCAGTATAGAAGCACCTAAATATATAAAGCAAATATTAACAAACCTAAAGGGAGAAATAGTAGTGGACCTTAACACTCCACTTAATAACAGTGGACAGATCATTGAGATAGAAGATCAATAAGGAAACATTGGCCATACGTAGCACCTTAGACTAGACGGACTTAATGGACATTTACAGAACGTTCCATCCAAAAGCAAGAAAATACATATTCTTCTCAAGTGCACCTAAAAAATTTTCCAAGATGATTTGTATACTGGTGTGAGGTCCCAAAACAAGTCTTAACAAATTTAAGAGAACTGAAATCATATCAACTATGTTTTCCAATCATGATGGTTTGAAACTAGAAATTAATTACATAAGTAAAACTTGAAAATTCACCAATATATGAAAATTAAATAACATGCTACTGAAAAAGAAGAAATAGAGAAATCAAAAAATACTTTGAGGCAAATCAAAATGAAAATGTATCATACCAAAATTTATGGATGCATCAAAAGTAGTTCTGAGAGGTAAGTTCACAGTAATAAATGCTTACCCCAAGAAGCAAGAAAGTTCTCAAATGAACAACGTAACTTTACATCTCAAAGTTCTAGAAAAAGAACAAAGCCCGAAATTAATAGAAGGAAGGGAATAATAAAAATTAGAGCAGAAATAAATGAAATCAAGACTACAAAGACAATAGAAAATATTAATGAAACTAAGAGCTGGCTCTATGATAAACATAATTGACAAACCTTTAGCTAGACTCACCAAGAAAACAGAGAGAAGACTCAAATAAATAAAATCAGAAAAGAGATGTTACAGGGCACCGGGGTGGCTCAGTCTGTTGAGCATGACTCTTGATTTCAGCTCAGGTCATGATCTCACAGTGCGTGGGATCCAGCCCCCGCATCAGACCCTATGCTGACAGTGTGGAACCTGCTTGGGATTCTCTCTCTCCCTCGCTCTCTGTCCCTACCCTGCTCACTCTCTCTCTCTCTCTCCCTCTCAAACATAAATAAATATTTTTTTTAAAAGGAAAAGAAATGTTACAGCAAATACCACAGAAATACAAAGGATCATAAGAACAATTATACACTAACAAATCTGACATAGATGAAATGAATAAATCCCTAGAAACATACAACCTACCAAAATTGAATGATTAAATAATCTGAACAAATCAATCACCATAAGAAGATTGAATCAGTAATCAAAAAACTCCCAAACAAACAAAAGTCCGGGACCAGATGGCTTCACTGGTGAATTCTTCCAAATATTCAAATAAGAATTAATACTAATCCTTTATGAACTCTTCCCTCCCTCCAAAAACTGGAAGACGAGGGAACTCTTTCAAACTCATTTTCCAAGGCCAGCGTTACCCTGATACCAAAACCAAACAAGGATGCCACAAGAAACAAAAATTACAAGCCAATATGCCTGATGAACATAGACGCAAAAATCCTCAACAGAGGGGCACCTGGGTGGCTCAGTCAGTTAAGCATCCGACTTTGGCTCAGGTCATGATCTCACAGTGCGTGGGTTCGGGCCCCGCGTCGGGCTCTGTGCTGACTGCTCAGACGCTTCGGATTCTGTGTCTCCCTCTCTCTCTGCCCCTTCCCCATTCATGCTCTCTCTCTCTTTCTCTCTCTCAAAAGTAAATAAACGTTAAAAAAAATCCCGAGACCCCGACACCCCAAAGCGGCACGGATAGGCCCCCGGGAATCTCAGCACCAAGCACCCACCTGCTCCGAGCTGTTCCTCCCCTCGGTCCCCACCTCGTGCGGAACCCCAGGACGGGAACGTTCCAAAGTTGCTCTTCCCGGCACTTCAGACGCCGTTTTTCTCGAGAACGTCTGCCTCGTGTTCTTAAGTTGGCCAAGTGGCCATCGCAGGGAGGCCACCCCTGGGACTCTCGCATCCCCCAACAGCGCTGCGCCCCTTGATGGGAAGCAAGGACTGCATCGGCAGGCGAATCTCGGGAGCACGAGTTCATGAGCTGATCACGCCCAGATCCCTCACCGGAGGGAGGGAAGGGAGAGCCCGAAGGTCGAAGGTCGGAATCACCTCCGTAAAACACGGGCAAAGAGGGGCCGGGGGGCCGCCGGGCGCCCGTTCCTGTTGGACACGCACGACCGGCCTTTGGGGAAGCAGCCTCTCGGAGACAGGTGCGTCCTGCAAGGTGCCCTTCCGTCGTGTGTCAGCCGGAACCCGGCGGCCCGAGGGCAGGCCGCGTGGCCCGGGCTCACGCGCCCCGCGCACCCCTCTCCCCGCCCCCAGGCCGCAGCCCGTCCTCAAAGGCGTTCTGGAAGCAACGGCAGCAGCTTCCTCGCATCGAGGAAGATGCGATTCTTCTCCGCTTTCCTGAACGTGGAGCGCGTCGTTGAAGCGCCCCAGCAGAACAGGTTTGCTTGGCGTTGCTTTCTTTCCTCTCCAAAAGGGTCCCTGGACGGCAGGGGGGGCGCACGTACCCCCCCCCCCCGCTCACCCGAGTTTCAGCTGACAGTTTAACGTCCACCCGTGTGTGTCCCCCGCTCATGCGGCAGCCTCGGTCCTCGGCCCAGGACCTCGCTCCCGTGGGGCAGGACCTGGGTTCACACACACACACACACACACACACGCACGCACGCGAGACAAGGTGCCCAGCAGGACTCTGAGAAGGAAAAGAAAGAGCTTTCCTTCTCTCTTTTTCCATAGTTGAGGGGAGGCTGAAAGCAAACAAAATGGTCCCGTTTTTGCAGCGAAAAGTAATCCTGCAGGCAAGCCTGTCGACCAGACGCCAGTTCTCAGCGTTTAGGAAACTCGGGACCCGGACAATCACCGCGATTCGGTCACCCCGCCAGAGGAGTTCCTTCATCTGACCCCAACATCGAAGGGCTATTAAAAGGAACATTTAGGGGCGCCTGGGTGGCGCAGTCGGTTAAGCGTCCGACTTCAACCAGGTCACGATCTCGCGGTCCGTGAGTTCGAGCCCCGCGTCGGGCTCTGGGCTGATGGCTCAGAGCCTGGAGCCTGTTTCCGATTCTGTGTCTCCCTCTCTCTCTGCCCCTCCCCCGTTCGTGCTCTGTCTCTCTCTGTCCCAAAAATAAATAAATATTGAAAAAAAAAATTTAAAAAGGAACATTTATAGGGGCGCCTGGGGGGGGGCTCAGTCAGTTAAGCATCCAACTCTTGGTTGCGGCTCAGGTCATGATGTCACAGTCCGCGAGTTTGAGCCCCGCGCCGGGCTCTGTGCTGACAGCGTGAAGCCTGCTTGGGATCCTTTCTCTCCTCTCTCTGCCCCTCCCCTGCTCACTCTCTGTCTCTCCCAAAATAAACAATCAAACTCAACAAAAGACATTTCTGCAATATCTTTAAAGCGTTTGTGGTTTTCAGGGGGGAAAAAATGGTGGATAAAGTGACGCTATGAAATGAAGCATCGGAAGATGAACGAAGACAAGTTCTTAGATCACGTGCCAGAACTGGTCTTGCCATTTGGGCTTCGGCACCCCCGAGACGGGTCCTGGCCGACGGCACCCTGGGTTCCCTCTGGGAGCACTGCCAGGGACACAGCTCGTTCCCGACGTCAGTCACAGCACGGACGGCCACTGAGGAGCCACAGAAGGGTCCGTCCTCCCGCCTCAGCCCCTACTCTTCCTGGCACCCCCACTGCTCCGTCACCCCCACCTCGACGACCAGCAACTGCCCCCCACCACCCTTCCAACACCCATCCGCCATCACGCCCGGCCCTCGACCCCACACGAGGGCTCGCAAACCAGCCCCGCAGGCCAAGCAGGGAGAGACTGCGGAAAGAGGCTGGCCCGCCAGATTGGCAGGTGACCCTGGTGACAAGTGAGGAAACTTGGGAGGGTGTCTTGGGCGGCCGCGAGGCGAGCGGACCCCCACACCTGCCGCCTGAATCTTAAGGCTCGTCCGGAGGCCTTGGCGGGGTTCGGCCACGTGTGCCATCCAGAAGGTCTCAGAAATACGTTGCTCTCTCAAGGCTGCGTCCTCGAACACACAGCCCCGCCGTGGGCAAGGGGGCCGGACTGTATGTTCCGGGGACGGGGAGGAGGCGAGGCGTCTCCGACTGCCCAGGCGCAGCTCGAGGGCCAAGCTGCGGTCACGTCCTCTCCGTGACCCCCTGCAACACCACGCGACCATCACTCATCCCCTGCTGCCACTCACCGTGGAATATTGAGGCAACCGGGGCCAGGGAAAGAGACCCAGTCTAGGCTGCGCGGTAGATTCTCACGACCCTTTACACCTGCCATCGGGAAACACTGAACAAGTTGCCTTGAGCAATAACAGTGACAATGGCTCCTAACTGTGAGCCTCACTACCTGCCGGGGACCAGCGAGCGTGCCCTTCACGCACGCATTCATAAGAAGCTGATGCCGAAAGCGTTCTCGCTGGTCCTGTTCTCAATACGGGGAGACTGACGCACCGAGGGGCTGGGCTACTTGCTTAGGTCTTGCAGCTGCTAAGTGTCAGCCCTGGGACCTCAGCCCCGGCCACCCGCGCGCTTGGCCACTTTGTCACACTGTCACCTCACCAAATGATGAAGCGCGTTCGCTGAGAGCACCGGCTTCGTGCAGGTGCCACGGCGCGGGCAAGGCGTTAGGCCGCCACGGCTCACGGTCCTGGCAGCTGACACCCGCCCCGCGGCCCCAGGCTCAGGCACCCTCGGGAGCAACGGCCAGGCACGGCGCTCACGGTGTTCTCTGCTTTCCTAACTCTCAAGGGGCAGATCGTATCACTCTCGTTTTGCAGAGGAGGAAACCGAGGCTCAGAGCGGATCCACAACTTGCCTGGGGGTCACGCAGCACACGGATTGGAGAGGACCCCATTCGGAAAGGTCACATGTACCCAACACGTGCCGAGCACCCGGTAGATCCACAGCGTTCGGGGGCACGGGGGGCCTCTCCTGTGCCCCAGCACCGAGGACGACGGAGCCTGACAGGACAGCTTTGGATACACGAAGTCTTCAGTAGATGCTTCTGTGGATGAAACAGTGTTGCTCGTAATTAAAACTGCGAAAATAACGGCCAACAAGCCTTAAAGGTCAGAGAAGCGGGGAATGTAACAAATGTTAATTTCAGGCTTGCTGCCGAGGTCGGAGGCTTCAGCCACGGAGTGGTAGTGACTCCACCCACGTGGACATTTCCTCCAGCCCAGTTCAGTGCTCGTGAGGGTTTGCAGAGCCTCTCCCCGGTTCATGCTGACTTGTAAAAGTGGCTGCTGCCCTTTGCAATTAGACACCCTGGACCTCCATTCTGAGCCTTTAAATATATACAGTGACCTATGCGCTGATGTGGCCAAAGGACAAGGAGCGTGTGAAATGGTTCCCATTAAAATCAGCCCCGGGGGCAGCCACTGCATAAGCCAGTGGCAGGTCTGGCCAGGTCCTCAGATTTGTGTTACGGGATCGTGGCCTTTCTCTGCCTGTTGAGTTCCGTGGGCTCCTCCCTCCCACACACTAACAGGCACCTTCTCTTAACAGCCGCTGATTTCATGGAAAACGTTATGCTACATTTCTGATAGAGCCTCTGTACCTACTAGAATAACAGGCCAAGGATACCGTCCGCTTTACAAGGTGGGGGTATTCTGGGGGATGCCGAGGGTGGAGAGGCTGGAAACACAACACACTGGATGTGGGCACTGAACTTCAGGTCTTCTCCGGGGCCTGGGAGACTCAGTTTGTCATAGCACGTCTTCCTGGGTTCACAGCACGAGAATGCTTCAGCTCTTGGCGGGCTATCAGCCGCAGAGCCTCATGACAGGGCCCCTGTTCCATTGCTAACAGTAAAGAAGAAAACTTGAAGCAATTTTAGAACTAGAGTTAAAAGGAAATGCGGAAAACTCCCTGCTGGGCTCTTTTAAAACATTAGTGGGGAAATATTTCCCTCTTGTGGTCTAACTGGAAATTGCTGCTCTTACCTAGAAAGTTTTCCACGGCTTGAAACTAGCAAAAGCTTTGGGGCCACACACCCTACCGGCAATCAGGTAAAGTCAAGGGACCCAAATTCATTAGGCAAAATGCATAGAATTATAAATTAGATAGATAGATAGATGATAGATACATAGATTTATATTCTCCATTATTAAATAAGTGGGGGGCTATATGAATATATGTGTTTCTTCATGAAAAGATCTCAACGTCGCTCCTCATCAGGGAAATACAAATCAAAACCACACTCAGATATCACCTCACGCAAGTCAGAGTGGCTAAAATGAGCAAATCAGGAGACTCTAGAGGCTGGAGAGGATGTGGAGAAACGGGAACCGTCTTGCACTGTTGGTGGGAATGCAAACTGGTGCAACCACTCTCGAAAACAGTGTGGAGGTTCCTCAAAAAATTAAAAATAGACCTACCCTATGACCCAGCAAAAGCACTGCTAGGAATTTACCCAAGGGATACAGGCGTGCTGATGCATGGGGGCACTTGTACCCCAATGTTTATGGCAGCACTTTCAACAATAGCCAAATTATGAGAAGAGCCTAAATGTCCATCAACTGATGAATGGATAAAGAAATTGTGGTTTATATACACAATGGAGTACTACATGGCAATGAGAAAGAACGAAATCTGGCCTTTTGTAGCAACGTGGATGGAACTGGAGAGTGTGATGCTAAGTGAAATAAGTCAGAGAAAGACAGAGACCATATGTTTTCACTCTTAGGTGGATCCTGAGAAACTTAACAGAAGACCATGGGGGAAGGAAAGGGGAAAAAATAGTTTCAGAGAGAGAGAGGGAGGCAAAGCGTGAGACTCTTAAATACTGAGAACAAACTAAGGGTTGATGGGGGTGGGGGAGGGGGGAAAGTGGGTGATGGGCATTGAGGAGGGCACTTGGGATGAGCACTGGGTGTTGTATGTAAGCCAATTTGGCAATAAATTATATTCATTAAAAATAAATACGTACATACATACATGAGAATGTATGTGTTTAACACAATAAACAAGGCCTAGTGGCGAGGCTTATTACTATAAATAAAAAGTAGTGATGAGAATAAAAGACATTATGAGAAATCAGGGGCAACTCTAATGCAACATGGAAATAGCTAGGATTTCCAGAAGTGACAAAGTCACAGGTTCCAGTAATACTAAAAAGGTCAGTATTTGACCTTTTATTGCCATTTATAAAGGAAATTCTTACTTCAGTTGGAGGTCAAGCTCCAATCTTTCCCCATCCCAGTACACGGTCTCCTGAATCCATCCATAGACCCCTTGGGGTGGGTGGAGCCCAGCTTTTCTAACCCAACTTAGTCTATTCAATGAACAGGTTCTCCATTTGAGGCCAGGTTACCAATCTGTACTATTCCAGGGACAAAAACGCTATTGTTATCTCCAGGGTGTGTGTGAACTAGAAGATCAGAATAAAAGGGCCATTCCAGGGGCGCCTGCGTGGCTCAGTCTGTTGAGCTTCCGACTTCCGTTCGGGTCATGATCTCATGGTCTGTGGGTTCGAGCCGCACATCGGGCTCTGTGCTGACAGCTCAGAGCCTGGAGCCTGCTTCAGATTCTGTGTCTCCCTCTCTCTCTGATCCTCCCCTGTTCATGCCCTGTCTCTCTCTGTATCAAAAATAAATAAAGATTAAAAAAAAAATTTTTAAATAAATAAATAAATAATAAAAGGGCCATTCCAACACGTTTAATGTAACAGAAACGACAGTGATCTAAAAGGCAGGAACCCTAGCTTCTGACCCGTCCTGGCTGAACACACAGGAAACGGAAGCCAGATAAAGTACAGATAAGCCTGAAGTCATGGAAAGGCCAAAAGCCCACCTAGTTCTCCACAAGGAAGGGGAAAGTTTCCCTGTGCGAGTAATAACTGAAACAGCCAAGCGTTTGAGCACGTGGATCTGGGGCCAGTCTTCTAGGCATTCTGCCATTATGCGGAAGGGGTTATTACCTCGGTTTCACCAACGAGGGAATGGAGGCTGACGGCGAGAAGGGCGCCTGGCAGCTCCGTTGGGTAAACGTCTGACTTCGGCTCTGGTCATGATCTCGCGGTCCGTGGGTTCGAGCCCCACGTCAGGCTTCGTGCTGACAGCTCGGAGCCTGGAGCCTGCTTTGGATTCTGCGTCTCCCTCTCTCTCTGCCCCTCCCCCCTCATGCTCTGTCTCTCTCTCTCTCTCTCTCTCAAAAATAAACATTAAAAAAAAAAAGTGTCTCGCTCAGCATCACACGGCTGGGGAGTGGTAAATCCAGGACTGGAGCCCAGGTCAGTCTGCTTCTAACTACAAACTCTTCAACCCCTGTTGGTTTGTAAAGTCAGGAGCTTCCCCGAGTGAAATCTGAAACTGGCCCCCTATAGTCATAGGACAAGGAGAGACGGAAGAAAGAGGGAGGCCACTCCGGATTGACAGGTGGCAGGTTAACCAGCAAGGGGACTTAGGAGCCTTGTCTCGGGCGGCTGCAGGATGAGTAGATCTCCATACTCATCCGGGATCTTAAGGCTTGTAGAGAGACCTTCACAGGGATCAGCCGTGTACACCACCCAGAGGGTCTCAAAAACACATTGCTCTCTCAAGGCTGCATCCTTGAGAGATGGCTCCCACGGTGAGAAAAGTGAGAGGAATGCACACTTCGAGGACAGAAGAGGAGATGAGGAGCTTCTGATCGCCCCGTCCAGCTCCTGGGTCAATTCTCGGTCACGTCCGCTCGATGACCTCCTCCCCTTCACCCCACGTGCCTGGTTCTTACACTCCTACAGTCCCCCTCCTCTACGACGGGCCCTGACCTGTTGCAAGGAGTCTTATTAGCACGGAGATGGCTTGTTTGCTGGCTCCGTGGCGGCACTAGAGGCAGACACCATAGCAACAATATAGGCACGTGTAAGAGAAAACACAGAGTAAGAGAATGACCCCCAAAGAAAGTAAGATTATTCCATCAACAGCTCCAGGATCCAAACCACTGATTTATTAAGTCTCCTAAGGGTAAGAGGGGGTCGGATCCATCGGGCCATTCACTGGCGTCCTCTTGTGACCTAATGAAGAAGATACGTTAGCAGATCCATCGGGTCGGAACACAACATTCTGTTTAGATAACGGCCCAGGTGCCTCCTCACAAGGTAGCAATGACGTCCAAGGCCAGCATATTTTGGAGGACGGCTTTTCTCGTTGGAGACATTTCAGCGTTCAGTAAAGACAGGTTTTGTGGGCTTTCATCTAAGGCTTATCGGGTGCATTCGAGCAAGGGCTTCTATTTGTGCTTCGAAGTCCTTCCAGGGCGACGGGGGGAGCAGAGACAGCGGCCAAATGGTTGTTAGCGGTGGAAAACAGAACGCCCCCCTGGCCTCGGGGAGGGGGAGGCGGGCACCTTTAGAAACCTGACCAGGTTGTGCAGACCATCCACGCGGCCAGAGGAGACAACACCGTCAGGCACGAGGGGGACACACTGGGGTCAGGACGTGCCAGACAAGCACCCCCGTCCCCACCGTCGATGTGGGCGTGCGTTCCGGGTACAGTGTGTTTCAACGGGTCCGGTTACAGCAAGACACTGGGACCCCCGGGGACACCCAGCTGTTCCGTCTCTCCCAAGGGCGCAGAGTGATTCAGCCATCCCGGCAGGACGTCCCACGGCAAGGTGCGCGGACACCTCCTTCCGAGGAGCGCAGGCAGCGGGGGCTCTCAGCAGCACAGCCCGCTGATCCCCGGCGAGAGCTGGGCAGTGGCGGCCTCCCTCAGCTTCCATGCCTTCTTGGTGTTGGGCGCCTCAGCGGGGCTCTCCAGTGTGGCCTGTGAGGTGACAGGCTCTCCTGGCTGACCCTCCAAATGCATCAGAGCCCGGGACTACACTTCCGTCCTTCCGGCCAAGGTGGCTTTACCTGTTCATAACTCAACACTCTATCTTAACCCCTTAACGGTGGCCTGGTTTACATGGCGGCAGGGGAGAGCCTGGGTCGGTCGAGCTGCAGGGTGCACACACCCCGAGGGGTATGTAGAGTCCTCACTCAGACGGAGGGGCCGGTACAATCGATTTGCTGCCTGAACAGCCGCCTCAGTGGAAGGGACCCCTACCCCAAAAGACCCCAGTGGTGGCTCCCCCTGGGAAGGATGAGCTGAAGGGGAAGCCAGCACACAGGGCAAACTTCGGTCCCATCAGCGCTTCTGGGAAAGGCAACACGTGAGCCATCGAGGACATAACAGGTCCACTGGGGGCCCCACAGCCCGGGAGAATGACCCACACAACACGGCAACCGAGGACCCCTGGCTAGAGTGCCTGGCCCACTTTCCACGAGCCTCTCTAATCGACCAGGCAATCCCACAGCAAGTCCATCGTGTCCCTTCTCCCCCCTGGGCTGTCTGAACTTCCTCTGACCACATCACTCCTCCGCCTACAACCCTCTCGGGGCCTTTGACTGCCAGCTGAGGTCTCTCACACGCTGCCCTTTCTCACCTCTAGAACTTTCCACATATTGCCTTTGTCTGCCCAACCAGCACCACCACCCCCTCCCCGGCCACACACGCACACACACACACACACACACGAAGGGAAGTGTCTCTTGCTCATCTAGACATAATCGGAAGGAACATCACTGGTATTGCACTGGCTACACTCTCTCTGCTCTGGGTCCCACTCCACACTCTCCTCAGCCATTATCACCACTACAATCTCTCTCCATGGCTGAGAACCCTGTGAAATACCCCCATGTGTCCCCCCTTGAGCACGCAGTGCGTCCTCAGGACCACTTTCCTTTTTAAAAAAATTTTTTTTAATGTTTATTTATTTTTGAGACAGAGAGTGAGACGCAGAATCCAAAGCGGGCTCCAGGCTCCGAGCTGTCGGCACAGAGCCCGACGCGGGCCTCGAACCCACGAACCATGAGATTGTGACCTGAGCCGAAGTCAGACGCTCCACCGACTGAGCCCCCCAGGCGCCCCAGCATTTCCTCTCTTGAACTCAAGTCTCATCCTGCACCCGACAGAGGCTCTGTGCCCTTATTTCTGCCCACCAATCTCCAGCGGGAGATACCTCGGCCAATCCATGAAAACGCACGCGGGGCTCTCATCGGGCCGTGGGTGTGGGTGCGCGCAGCGTAAACACTCTTTGCCCCAGACACGGACCAAATGCAGTAGTTAGTCGGTGGCTGAGTGGCAGCTGACCAAGCCGGGTGCACAGGAGACATCCACTCCTTTATTCAGTGAGGTCCGTTTCTGCCGCTGAAGCCCATCCCACGGGGTGATGACAAATTCAGTCTCAGCCACTCCGGGCTCCCCACACAAATGCTCAAGGTGGAGCCAGGTCTGGGGTCACCATGCCACGCTGCCCAGCCCCGTGGTCCCTTCAGAGGCGGACGCTCCACTCCATCTGGAGGGAGACACCCTCTGGGAGAGCCGTGATCCCTCTACACCAAAATGCGGTCCCCTCCGAGATTTTGCCACTTCCTCCAGCTCCTGGTCCCGGAGACTCCAGCCTCCGTGCCCCAGGCAGCAAACGGCCCCTGGGGCGGGAACATGCAGAGGGTTTAGCTAGCTCCCCGGCTGGCACAGAAAACTGGGAGAAAAACACAGAGAGCATCCTCGGGCGGATTCGCACCTTACTGTAACGGCCCCTTTCAAACCCACCCTTGTTCCCGGGTCAACTTTACTCTTTCCTAGAATATAAATTCCTGAAGGGCATCGCATCGCATCCCAGGGCCTAGAACGGTAAGCAGTCTCTCGACATACACCCTTGAACTACCAGAAAGAGGAGAATGGACGGGTAAAGGGATGGATGGATGGATGTAAGGAATGGGAGCCACCGCCCGCTCATAAAACAAACACTCCGCGAAAACAGGAGGGACTTTAGAAACTCTCTGACTTCTCCTCTGGAGGACACCCCAGTCCCTCACATGCCAGCTCCCGGTACTCAGCCTCCCTGCGCCCTGTTTCCCCCTCTCCTGTAAACGGGGGTGAAAGCAGTGGCCACCTCAGAAGTGGCCGCTCAGATAGGTCAATGGGTTTTGAATGCCCAGACGACGGACACTCGACAAATGTGAGCTATTTGTAGAGTCGTTGAGATCAGAGGCAGCAGGTGAGAGAGACCCCGGCCCCAGCTCAGCTACTAGGCAGCCACGTGACCGCGGACAAGCGGCTCAACTTATCTGCAACCAGTTGACTCCTCTGTTTGCAGTGCAAAAGAACTAATGTCACTTTCATGGGGTTCTTAAAGAGCGTAAATGAATCATTTGAAGACGCAGTGCCTAGAACTTTTAGTGTGCCATTGATGTCGACCGAGTCGCCACGAAACAGAGTAACCACCACGACAGCGATGAAACACGGCAGCAGTGGACCGTGGAGGGAAACGGGAGGTCGGTAAAGATGGGCACAAAATGAACCTGTGACGGCCAAACGTAGAGATGCTTCGGAGATGGTGCGCGGAAGACGAAACACGGTAGGAGAAACGAATTCTGTGATGGTTGACGTTACACATTGACCTCACTGGGCCAAGGGGTGCCCAGAAATCCGGTCAGACGTCATTCTAGGTGTGGCTGAGGGTGAGATTAACTGTCTGGGTGAGATTAACGCTTGAACCAGTAGACTGGGTAAAGCCGACTGCCCTCCAAACGTGGGCGGGCTTCGAGGAACCCACCGGAAGCCTGAATAGAACAAAAGGCTGAGCGAGAGAGAATCCGCTCTCTGCCTGATGGTGTCGGAGCCAGGCGGGTCTTCTCCTGACCCGGAATTCGTATCACTGGCTTTCCTGGTTCTCAGGACTTTAGACTACAGATCGTGGAACTGTCCAGCCTCCATAAATAAGCGAGTCAGTTCCTTACAACTGATATAAAAAACCTTTCAAGAAACTCTCCCAGAATTGAGAAAAAGTTTGAAGATTAAAATAATTGATAAAAAGAAAAAAGAACGGCTAATGTTATTGAATATTTATACACTAGGTACACAGAAAATATATGGGGGGATTGAGCGTTGTAACAATAGAATTCCAGAGAACGATTAAAAAGCACATGGAAAGGGGCGCCTGGGGGGCTCAGTCGGTTGAACATCTGACTCTCGATTCAGCTCAGGTCATGATCCCAGGGTCGCGGGATCGGACCCTGAGTCAGGCTCTGCACTGAATGTGGAGCCTCCCTAAGATTCTCTCTCTCTCCGTCTACCCCTCTCCCCCACTCGCACGCTCTCTCTCTCTAAAAACAAAAATTAAAATACAATTTAAAAAGCACATGGGAGAAAAATAATCAGTTCTCTTAAGTTTAAGAAAGGCGTGAGTTTTTTGGTCTCCCGGTTTCTGTCCTACATGTGAAAAGCCCAGAAGTCATCACTCCAAGCACAAGAAAAAGGCTGCACGGACTGAAAATCCACAATTCTTTTTAGAGCCGTCAGAAAACTGAGGTCAGAGGGGAAACAGATGTGCCCCAAACTGGAGAAACAGGAAAAGGCAGGAAAACCACAGCTCTCCAGGAGTAGAAGCCACCGGAGCCGCGATCTGGGAGGAAAACAAACCGCAACGGACAAACCGCTGGAAACGCAGGGTGTTTCCGGGCCAGCGTGGGCGGCAAAGCCTTCTGGGGGCCCAGTTTCAGAGGGACCCCACTCGGTCGTGAGTTTGGCCACCAGGAGCCCCACCAGTGGGGCCAGCGGGGCTCCTGGCGGCAAAACTCACGACGCTTTTCCCACGTCTAGAGGCTGCAGCTCTCCTTGGCTCGGGGCCCGGTGGCTCCGTCTTCCAAGCCAGCAGTGCCGAAGGAGCCGAGTCCTTCTCAGGCCGCCATCGGTCTCTCCCCGTCCTGTCTCCCTCTTCCACTTTGAAGGGCCCACCGGAAAAATTTAGGATAAACTTCCTGTTTTAAGGTCAGCAAAGTGGCAACCTCAATTCTACCTACAACCGTAACCCTCCCTTGCTGGGCAGCCTAACGTGCTTGCACGTCCCAGGGAGCAAGACACAGAGGAGTCTGGGAGGCCGTTGTTCTGCCTCCCGTGAAGCAAAAAGAAAATTCAATGTGCTTATGCTCTGTTCTCTCTCTTAGCTGTGGCTGTTTTCCATGACCCAATGTTAAAAGTTTTCTTGCCGAAAAATTATCAGTCTGAAACGTAAGTATTGTCAAAAATTATGGATGGACGGGGCGCCTGGGGGGCTCCGTCGGTTAAGCGTCCGACTTCGGCTCAGGTCGTGATCTCGCGGTCTGTGAGTTCGAGCCCCGTGTCGGGGTCTGTGCTGACAACTCAGAGCCTGGAGCCTGCTTCGGATTCTGTATCTCCCTCTCTCTCTGCCTCTCCCCCGCTCACACTCGTCTCTCTCTCCTTCAAACTAAACATTTAAAAAAAAAAATTATGGATGGACACACTCTGGGTAATTATGAAAACTCATCCGGAAGAGTGGGATTCGAGATTAGTGATCGTTCAACGCCTGTCATTGGCGCTAACAATGCCAGGTGTGGCTGACCTTCGACTTCCGTCTCCAAGTTTCCAGCTAAAAATGCAGTCTTCTGTCTCTGTGAAAGAAGGCAAAGCCAGGGCGGATTCTGGTTTCAGATCCAACTGTCACAACCCACTGCGTCCCCTCCACAGAAGGTGACACAGCACCTGCTTCTGGGAGTGAACAAACCTGGAGACCTCAGTCCGAACTCTGCACGCACTGGTAGCAGAGACAGTCTCCGAGGAAGGGAACCGGGTAAGAGAGACTTACCACACGAGAAAGAACACTTTTGAAATTTCCTTTTTGCCTTTTGAAAGGTATACCATGTACATATATTCTTATTCAAAAAGTATACCAATTTCTGAGACAGAGAAAGAGCATGAACGGGGGAGGGTCAGAGAGAGAGGGAGACACAGAATCTGAAACGGGCTCCAGGCTCCAAGTTGTCAGCACAGAGCCCGACGCGGGGCTCGAACTCGCAGACCGCGAGATCATGACCTGAGCCGAAGTCGGACGCTCAACCAACGGAGCCACCCAGGCGCCCCAAAAAGCGTAATAATTTCTAAAAGAAGATACTATGCAGCCCAGTCTGATGTGGCGGGTGGTGAAGGTTGAAGGTTCTTCACCCCCTTCTTTCAGGTTCTGGTAGAAAAGGGAGGCATCGCCCTTTAGGGGTCCCT
Source organism: Lynx rufus (assembly GCF_022079265.1). Lineage (NCBI taxonomy): Eukaryota > Metazoa > Chordata > Mammalia > Carnivora > Felidae > Lynx > Lynx rufus. The sequence goes on along the minus strand of NW_025814867.1, from coordinate 2,624,487 downwards.
TGTCTGGAAATGGTGCTTACTGGCCACAGAGGAGCCCCAAGGCTGGAGGCACTAGCACACTCGATGTAAGAGACACAGCGAGAACAAACTCCCGCAGTGCTCACAGGCCACCCCAAGAAGGAAAAAGGGGGGAGACGAGCTGTGTCATGTTTACATATTTTGTAAATTGAGTAAAACTGAATGAAAACCAAGAACAAACTGAAAGCAAAGGCCAACTATTATCAAGAGTAATGTAAGAATACTGGTGCATTAACAGCAACATAAGTCTAAACCCTGCCTATAAAGATAATTTTTTAAAAAAAAGGTAAGATTTGGCTGAGGATGGGGGGGAGGGGTGGATGGGGAGAGTGAGAAAATAAAAATATCAGTGTTCCAAATAACTGTAAGAGAGAAAACAGAATTCAAGCGATGCAAGGCAGGAAAAGGAAATAGAAAGGACAAAATACTTACACCAAACAAATGTCAAAAGATCATATAATGTAACAAAGTTGCAAATTAAAGTTTCCTATTAGATTACCAAAAAAAGAAGAAGGAAGAAGGAAGAAGAAGAAGAAGAAGAAGAAGAAGAAGAAGAAGAAGAATCATCATCATCATCGTCATCATCATCATCTGACTGGGTCAAATAACTAAATCTAAACACCTAAAATTAAAACAAGCACACACAAGTTAGAAATTTTGCCAACGCATCCGAAAAGAAAACAACAGTGGCAACGTTAGTAACAAAACACATTCCAGGGTGAAAAAGGAACAGAAGTCATTTCATGTTCACAACAGACATAGCTGACATGAATATGAATCACACGGCCCCCAGATGTGTACGGATTAAGAGAGTTACAAATGCAGGAAAACTTAAAAAGACACAAACCGTAATAGACTTGAACCTATTCATTCACCCGTCCCACTTGGGGGTTCGTTAGTTGAAAGGGACTTGAGCAACTTGTAACAGGAAGGAAGGCCTATCAGGAGCCCCAGAACTGACAGAAGCCAGGGCCCCTGGTGGGCGGACACGTCGCAGGTGCCCGGACTGGTCACCTACAAAGGCCAGGCCCGTCCGCCAACAGGACGTCGGTCGGCAGTGGCCTGAGGCTCTCCAGCGCACAGGCTCCGGACAAGTTCAAGTCTGCTCCCCCGCAGCTCCCGAGCCAGCCCCGGCTGCAGTAGTGAGTGCTAAAGTCACCCAAGCACAGGGGGCTGGTCACGTCCCTTCAGGCTGCGGCAGAACCACACTCCAGGCAGGGGCCCGGACAGCCCCGTCGATCCCTCCCCACACACATCTAGGTGTCCAAGCCCCTCCGGTGAACTCTGTATTCTCCGACCCAGATGCCACGTGAGTGACAACAAAAACAAGATTTAACTACGCCCATTCGTGATATATTGAATATTCACGTAACAAGGGTCCAGACTATCGACGCATCCCTGGAGCTAGCTTGTTCAACTTCAACAAATTTGGAAGACCTACAAGATCAACGCATTTTCTGATAAAACTGTGCATTGTGAGCTACATAATAAAACAGGTGCATCTGACCTTAAAACATGGGAGAAGTAGGAAGAAAAGAGACATTTTAAAAGATGAATGCATTTCAAAAGATTTAAAAATAAAGGATGAACACAACTCACCATCTCCTTTCCTTAACCAACTGAATATGATAACATGCCAAACATTTCCAAAAATCAACCCCCAAAAAGTAACACTTGAAGAGATTTCTCATCTTAAAGAACCGGGGAAAGTCGTAAGTAATGAAAAACACGGTCCAGCCATGGTCAAGTACATGGCTGACAGCTGTAAGAAAACATTTAAACACGGTCTCATGCATTTAGTCCAAGTGGATATTTTCTTATTTCCCCGACCACCATTTGTCAAGTAAACTGCAGAAACTATAAAGCTAAAGGATAAACACTTCAAATAAGAATTCATACTCCAAGGAAGTAAGAATCTTTCAACTTTTATTTCTAGGATACATTCATCGGGAACCTTTTTGTTGCTTTACAATTTTCCCCCTAAGAGAAATGAATACAATAAAAATATAATCCAACTACCAGCAATGTCTGTAACCAGAAAAGAATCTAAAATCTCTGGTGTGATAATATAGGATTTTTTTTAAAAAATATAAACTTCATACCAGAAATAAAGCCTGAATATTCTCTTTTTCTTTAAAAATATAATTTTTCCTTCTTAGCTCGTCCATGTAAACCTTATAATCAACCATTTAATTCTAAAGTCTATTTTTAAACTAGTCATTGTAACACTACAGCATTTTTTTTTCCTACTTTGTATCCTGTTCTGTGCCGTGAATCAACTAATAGTTGCAGAAGTGTTTAAAAGAGAGAGAGATGCCACTAGGCTGTAGCAAGATTCTTCAAGATATATCGATCATTAAAAGAAAAAAAAAAACCCCATTGGCAAACTGAAACCTACTTAATAAATTGCATTTCATCATGTCTGTGAAATCAGAAGATGTGTATGAAGCGCTTTTGCAAACTCTCTAAAGCTCTAAGGAGAAACATTTTTTAAATGTTTTGACCAGAAAGGCTGCTGACTGGGGATAAAACGGCGTGAAGGTTCTGTGAAATCTTTTTTTAACTACTTACATTTAGGGAGGGAGAGACTGTTAAGTTGCAAACAAGTTGGGGGTACGGGGACAGGAATATCTCACAAAGACGGACTGATTTGCAGTGACCTGTGTTTTGTCTCAACGGAGAATAAAGACCAGGACTTCACAGCAGACTGAGAAGTCAAGCCGTCCGTCTCCAACTGGGAACAAGAAATAGGAGAAGTGAGGCTTTTCCCGCCCACTGCCGACTAGCTCTGCCATGCGGTCAGTCCATTTAAAAACAGTATTCCAAACCCGAATGTAAACGGTCTGGGAATGGTTTCTTTAGTTTAGGAAAATCATCAGAAAGCCTAATTAAAAAGAGGTAACAAGATCTCTGAACCAGAGGCACACCTGCAACTACAATCGAACAGCACCGTCCGTAACGACTTTTTAGGGTATTTTTGTGGACTACAGATAAGAAGCTGATTGAGCAAAGGACAAAAACGTTTGGTAACAAAGCTCATGCCAGCGAGGGCTTCCTTGTTTGCTAGAAGGCGAAAAAGATGGGAGGAGAAACTTCTTTCCATGAGCCACCCTACTGAAATCAGAAGGGCTATGGAGACTAACCCAGCAATGAAAGGCTGCAGAAGTTTGGTCATCTGTACCCATCCACAGGTGACCAAAAGAAACTGTCCTCAATTACCCGAAGAATGAGTGATCTGACGGGAGGGAATGGGGCCGGGTTACTGCATAAAAAAAGGCTTTGAGCAACTCGGGCAGGCTGCAAGAGGCTGCCACTTGGGGCTGTGGAGCCTCCTTTCCAGAAGTTTCTGAACGATCTTCCCGTGGCTCTCTGGGAGCTGGCCTACTTAGCACATGGAACCGGCTAAGGGGCCTTATAACCTCTTCTGGCCCTGATGCACTTCCTCTTTTCTCAGTGACTTCTTTCCCCAAGAGAATATTCAGGCCAATTCGTTTTTGTTTCTTTCTGCATGAGTAAGAATAGTAAACTAGCAATTTGGAAAACCCTTAATTCCCACTGAGTGTCTCACGTCAGCATATGCCACCTTGAAAAATAGTAAGAATGCAGAACTTGAATGCCTTTTACATAAGAGTCAAACAAGCCTAGGTCATACTTTGATGGTTCCACATTAATAAAATTTAGCTATGGTATGTAAAAAAAAACTACTTTTGCCAAGGTTTTAACTACTGCACTTTAAACCAATTTCAATATTCCACGAAAAGGTCATTTATATTAAAGTAACACGCCTTTATGTTTTCTACGTACAACAAAGTGATATTTTTTAAATGTACATATATTTTTAAACCAATTCACTCCCTTTTACAATCATACCTTCAGTCCAACATTTAAAACATAAACCCAAACTGTCGATGAAAATATAACAGTGGCCCAAGTGACAGCATCATTTCAATGAAAACAATAACGCCAGAAAAGGTGAGCATTAAAACTTAGAAAATAAACATCAACAGACTCACTGGAAATCTGCTCACACGCCTGATGTGTTCAGAAATGAACCTCACACAGAACAGTCCCCGCTATTCAACAACCCCTTCCTTTCTCATTTACTCACTCCATGATGCATGTCTCACTACTTTTACTGAGGTTTATACAGTGATTAGTTATCCTAACAGCAAAGACTAGTATTAAATATTCATGCCTATTCAGAATTGGCATATGTTCCCAGCAATTGTTTAGTATGCTCCCTGAATTATAAAATAGTCTAATCTTTTAGGAGCATAAAAACCAAAGGGCTTAGATCTATTCGTATACATTGTGCATTAAATGTTATTAAGTTAAGACAGTAAGGTGGAAAAAAGGAACAGAAGGGGTACAGTAAGCTTTCTTTAAACAATCCCATTACATTAGACAGTCCTGTCAATGATATGTATTTATTTTAACCAGGTTATGGGAAAAAAAGGGAAAGAACTATTACCAGAATTTGTATCAATTTCTTGGAGAAGCTAATAAAACTTTAAATACACATATTTATTTGAAGAATCTTTGGTAGCAATTGTGTTTCTTCCACATTATAGGACTTTTCAAAATAAATGCCAAAATTAACATACTAATCAGCACATGAAAGATAAATTACGGTACTGTTTTTTTGGTTTTCCTATAAACCTGACTATTAACTTGAACTAATCATGCACTTAAACACAGTTATCTGTTTAACTTACGTACATATAAAATGAGAGACTAACACCAGAAAGAAATTAGACAGTAATGAGAATCAATGACAAAACATAACAATGACAACTGTTCTCAAGTAATTTATTTTTAAATTATAAGATTTACAATACTTTGATTATGCAAAATAGTGTAATGGAAATTAAACCAAACTGACAAACCAAAAGAGAAAGAAAACGTAGCTTTCTTGAATATCAGTACTTAAACCATCATTGTAAGTATCTGACGTCCCAACCATGTCTTATGCAGACAGAAGTATAATAGTTTCAAACGTTTCACTTGTGGGTTTAGCTTCTCATTTTTCAACTTTGATGAACTGAAAGGTAACTTATTTCAAATTCTATTATACCTATTATAGTGTTTACACTGCAACAGCAGCATCTCTCGGTGTGCGATCGAGTGTGGAACTGGGGCACAGTCTCGGCTCGCAGCCGCGGACAGAAACTGCACACCGCGTTCAGCACGACAGAGGACGTTACAGTAACCAGAGCACAGAGTTTAGTACACTTATTGCAGGGCTGGTGTTTCCTTCCCTTTGAACTGAACCAGTCGAGCTTCTGGGCTGGCATGTTACTGCTGTGGGTAGTAAGACTGCTGCGGGGGCTGAGGGAAGGGGTATGAAGGCTGCGGGGGCCCTGGGTATGGAGCCTGTCCGGGGCTCTGGTGATACACTGGCGGGTACGGCATACTATACTGACCGTATGCGTAAGGATTATAGCCCATGGGCATGGGCATGTGGCAATACCTGATGGAAAGAAAACAAACAAAAAAATGGGTTGGTAAATCACACACTGGAAAATGAGACGTGTAATAATTACTCGAAACCAAGGTTTTTCAAGAAAGTCATTTTTCTCTATTTCTCAGTCTAGTAGAAGACAGTGGAAAGAAAAAGCAGCAGTTTCAAGGTTAATATCCCGTTAATAATTGAGATGAAAGAATATCAGGTGCTTACTACCATCCAGAAAATAATACTGTTGACAGAAATAAGCCGAAATATTCAACTGTTAGCAAAGAATAAAAATGGAGACCCTTCATTTTAACGTGACAGTCTAAGCACATTCCTGACTCACAAGATCCAATATTCACTGTAATGTACATAAATTTACTGTTTACAGAAGTTTTTTTTAATGTTTATTAATTTGTGAGGCGTGGGGGAGGAGCAGAGAGAGGGGGGGACAGAGGGTCTGACAGCAGCAAGCCCGACGCGGGGCTCAAACTCACAAACCGTGAGATCGTGACCTCGGCCGAAGTCGGACGCTTAACCGACTGAGCCACCCGGGCGCCCCTGTTTACAAAGTTTCAATATTTAGAAGACAGAATGTACTTACTAACAAGTAAAGTTTGGAGCACATCTTAGGAGGTAGTTAAAAACTTATCACACAGAAAGTCGTTCTTTAAGAAAGCACACGCCAAAATTAGAGTCGTGTTAAACAGTGTGTCAGAATGGCAATTCTTCAAAGTACGGGTGCGTGAACAAGGCCTACCGGTCTTGCCACGCTCAGCTCCGGAAAGGCGCCTCTCCGTTCATCGCCAAAATAAGGACAACCAAGGGAACACAGTCTGCGTTCCGTACAGAAGAGGCGGATTTCCTGTGAAGCCAGCGTGTGAAAACTAGAAACGTCAACAAGCCTGGGAAAGGGCCGTTCAATTACTCACATAAGTGAGTCTGACATTAGTTCCATTTCTGCGTAAGCTGACAATGGAGCTCGCTCGTTCATGACGCCTCCATTCGGAGAAGGGGGGACTGTTTCTCAAAGGTTAACCAGAGCTAGAAACCTCAGCCCATTCATCCAGTTTCAGCCTTACCCGGGATATCCTGGATAGGTGGGGTAGGGGGGTCCCTGGGCCTGTGGAGGGGGCGCTGCTGAACCAGGAGCGGGTGCCGGTGCCGGTGGAGCAGTGCCCGTCCCCGCGGGAGCCGGAGCCGGAGCGGGAGCGGGAGCGGGAGCGGGAGGAGCTCGGTTTGCTGGAAGCACAGGCGGCGGAGGCCGGGCCGGGGGCTGGGGCTTGGCGGGCTGTAAGAGAGTCGGCACTGACTGCAACATGGCTCACGTTTCCGTCAAATTCCCGTCGTTAAAATAACGGAGGGCGTATGAGAAGCTCTAGAATCCACCCAAGTGTATTTCTAATTCCCATTCTTAAATGTTGACTGAATACTCTAGAAACGTATCACAGCGGAGGAATGATTCTCCAACCTGTTAACCCTCCACAGCCACTGCCCTGTTGCTGAGGCCTAATATTTAGCCACTTACTGCCCATTACTGCTCCCATCCGTGGTTAGACATTTGAGACGGGAGGAAGGAGCAAGTCGGGCACAGACAGGTCATCACTGGAATCTCCCCCTGGCCACGAGATTCTTTATGTGCGTATTTTCAAACACCAGACAACTTAAAAGACTAGTACAATAAACGATCGCGTATTTATCAGTTAAATTCAATAATTACTGACATGTGACCATATTCACGTATCTGTAGCTGTACCCATACATTTATGTATCGACATATTTGCGGAACCATTTGAAAGGAAGTTGCAAACTTCAGGACACCAGCCCTAAAGACTGCAGCACATAAGTCCTAATAATCACATACCATTTCGTCCTAAGGAAGTGAGTAATTATTTCCTAATACCATCGAGTATCCATGCCACATTCAAGATTCTCTATCACAAAAGAAAGCTCTCAAAGAAGAGGTTCTATGAACCAAGATCCAACCGAGGTTCACGTATTGCAGGATTATTATGAATCTTTCCCTCTCATTGAAAACAGAATGCCTCACATCTATGTTTTTTCTCTCCATGACATTCACTTTTAGAAAAGACAAAGCCAAGGGTCTCCTAGAATGTCCCAGTTCTAGATTTGTCCGACTGTTTCCTAATGGCACAATTTAACTTCTTGTTTTATCACTGTACTTGCGATAAACCGAAAGGTGGTTCTAAAGACTTGGTGAGATTCAAGTTAAATGTTTTCTGGCAAGAATTTGCGAGTGATGCTATATTCTTTATACCGCAGAACATGAGAAGGTTGGTCACCTCATGAAAACTGGTGCCCACCAGATCTCTACAATGTCAAGGGTGTTTTCTCCTTTACGGCAAGCAGGCAAGCAGTCACTAATGCAAAAGGCCCATTTAAAAAACGAGGTTGCTTACTGACCAGCATGGTTCTCGGCGCGGGCGTTGGCACAGCGGGAGCATGGCCCCCTGCGGGAGAAGACTGATAGGCAGGCGTAGGGATTGAAGGAGCACTGGGTTCCCTGGCAATGCTTTGCTGCAGATCCCTTAAAGACAAAGGTGTTAGGAATTAACACAATTCAAAAAAACCGCACATCTGAAATGCCAGGTCTTTAAAATCTTTCTTCTCTGCGTATATGAAACATGGAAAACAGACTCAAAACAATGACGGTATTTTAAAATACACTACACTTCTGCTCTTGACTAGAACGAACTTGAATCTTTTTTCCTACGATTTTCCCTCCTAAGAGGAAAGGTAAACTTTTTCTGAGGTCACAGTTACAGCTGGAGTAAGGAACATGTCAAACTGGGCGGGCGGACGGCCCTAAAAGACCGCCCACTCTCTGGCAACAAGCCATCCCCTGGCTGGGCCACTCCTAACACAGCAGCGTCTCTAGAAGTTTTCAGAAGACCAACTGCTCACAGTCTGCCAGCTGTGTCACACGGGCGCTTCATCACTGCGTCATACCAGCTTTTCCAGAAAACGAAGAAAGCCAACCCATTCAAACCATGATGCAAATTTCTTAATAAAAACTTTCTGAAATTATTCAAAGAAATGCAGCACTGAGCTGTTTTATGTTAAAAGATACCTCATAATCTGTAATTAAGGTAAATGCAGGATAGATTGTTGAAAGGACCATTAAAACAGAATTAAAACTTAGCAAAATTGGAATCCATCCCCAAATCTCACTAACCAAAACCCTAAGGTAAAATGCACTCTATGAAACAACATGATATTGATCAACTTCCCCCCCAGTACTGATTCCTATACACATGAAGGAAATACAGTATGTCCCAAAGCGTGAACAACAGCATCTATTGTCCTGATATAACAATTAGCTGCAACCCCGGAGTCCCCCAGACCATACTTGCACTCTCACAAAGGGTCCCAGTTGGAAATTAGTCACTCCCCACATTAAGAAAGTTAATACATTCATCAAGGAACCAAAAATACTTCTTTTTTTTTTTTTTTAATTTTTCAACGTTTATTTATTTTTGGGACAGAGAGAGACAGAGCATGAACGGGGGGAAGGGCAGAGAGAGAGGGAGACACAGAATCGGAAACAGGCTCCAGGCTCTGAGCCATCAGCCCAGAGCCCGATGCGGGGCTCGAACTCACGGACCGCGAGATGGTGACCTGGCTGAAGTCGGACGCTTAACCAACTGCGCCACCCAGGCGCCCCCCAAAAATACTTCTTAATGTTTGTAAGCTTAATAAATGTTACAACACAAACTAGAAGATTTTAATCAATATTAAAATTTTGCAATTTTTGAAACATTTTGTTATGTAGCTCATATATGTACTAAATATACTTAATATTTAATATTTTGTTTTCTTATTTATGTAGTTACAGTTAGATATTGGAGTATACCACAAATATAGTATCTAACGTATGTCATTATAAAGCCTTAACATAATACTTTTATTTTCCTTTGACAAACGCCAGAGATGGTCACAATAAATAACACACAAGACAAATAAGAATGTCCTAGCTACTCACTAATTGTATCATTCAAAGCTATTAAATCATGAGACTAATAACATAACAAAGCAAGGATACATGAACTAAAATCCCACCAGTGTTTCAATGCCAACAACTACCATTACTAACATTAGTTTCAAATCACTAGTGTAAAGGCAGAGATCACAGTAAAATATTTATTCTTTCTGCACACTTATGAGAGGACACACTAGTCATCAGGAAAATGAAAATTAAAACCACAATGAAATAACTAGATACCCACCAGAGTAGCTGGTGGCAAACTCTCAGACATTGCTAGTGGAATACAAATAAGTACAACCACTTTGGAAAACTATCAACGTCAACTAAAGCTCAATACACACACACCTTCCGATCCAGCAATGCCACTCTCAGATATACCCCCAGCAGCACCGCACACATCTGCTCCCCAAAAGCATGATCTAGAGCTGCCCAGGTGGCCATCGAACACCCGAAATGTGCCTAGTATGAACTGAGAAGGGCTGGGAGTGGAAACTACACACCAAATCGCTAAGACTCAGTGTGGACAAAAAGTAAAACATCCCATACATGATTTGCATGATTATATGTTTAAATTGTAACACTTTGGATACACTAGGGGAAGTAAAATATATTTTTGAAATTAACTTCATGTTTACTTTTTAAAACATGGCTGCTAGAAACTGTAAGTTGTAGGGGCGCCTGGGTGGCTCAGTCGGTTAAGCGGCCGACTTCGGCTCAGGTCATGATCTTGCGTGATCTCGTGTGATCTCGCGCGATCTCACGTGAGTTTGGGCCCCGCGTCGGGCTCTATGCTGACGGCTCAGAGCCTGGAGCCTGTTTCGGATTCTGGGTCTCCCTCTCTCTCTGCTCCTCCCCCGTTCATGCTCTGTCTCCATCTCAAAAATAAATAAACATTAAAAAAAAAAACCATAAGTTGTGCGTGGCTGACACTACTTTTGCCATAGAGACGAAGCTCGCTTTATGTCACCAGCCCTGCACATCTGGTTTGTTTCCATTCTTCGACTGCTTCCAGCAAAACCGGAGAGTCAGGTTTTCCAACGCTCACGCTCACTGTTCGTAACACAGCGGCCAAAACCACACGCTACTAAAATACTCGACAACAGCGGACTATACACACAGCTTCCAGCATATTCACACACTGAAAGCTGCACAAATATGAAAATTAAAGACCTATAACCACACACAACCGTATGGATGAGTCTGACGATGCCAACTGTAACCAGTCACAGAACAGCACATGCGATCCCACTGAGTCCAGCACGAAACAGGAGAAGCCCGTCAATCCTCGCACAGAAAGGACGGTGGTCGCCTTGGCAAGGTGAGTAATGACTGGGGAGACACAGGGACGATGCTTCTGGGGTGCTGAGAATGTTCTGTGAACTGACCTAAGTGCTCGATACGTGGAATTTTCAGTTTGTAAAATTCAGTAAGAATTACGTGGACTTTTCCTATGTTTTTATTTTATAGTCAATAAACGTGTTTCAAGGAATTTAGGCCCTCAGTATTAAGAGTGATTTTAACAAAATAAACCCTTGGATTTTTAAAAGCTAATGTTATATCTATTTGGTCTACTTTTCCATTCTTCATTTACTTTTTAATCACTGAGATAAAACCACGTGACAAGTTGATGACTATTCTGTTTATAGTACAAATATAGAAATATACATGCAAATAGTAACAAACCTAATTTTCTCTTTTAAGTTTATGTATTTATTTTGAAAGAGAGAGAGAGAGAGAGACAAGGGGAGAGGGACAGAGAGAGAGAGAGAGAGAGAGAGAGAGAGAGAGAGAGAGGGAATCCCAAGTAGGCTCCACGCTGTCAGCACAGAGCCCGACATGGGGTGCAATTCCACAAACCATGAAATCATGACCTGAGCCAAGATCAAGAGTTAGACACTTAACTGACTGAGCCACCCAGGCACCCCACAAACCTAATTCTCAACCTAGAGATTTGAAATAGGAAATATGTGAAAATGAGAATATCCCCAAATTTCTTCCTAAGCCATGAACTTCTATTATACTACACAATTCTAAAAATAGTGATGTTAGCCCATTTTACACTGAGGGTTTAAGTGGAGAAACAGAGTGCAACTAGAAAGTAAATTATCATGGACAAAAAATTATTTCAAGCAGGGGTTGGCAAAATTTTTTGTGTAAAGAGCCAAATAGTAAATATTCTAGGCTTTGCAGGACACAGGGTCTCTGTCACAAATAATTAGTAATACTCTGTTGTTAGTGCAAAGTCAGACACAGACAATACACAACTTAGGAAGATAAGCAGCAGACTCAACCTGGGTGCTGCAGTTTGCCAACTTAAACTTAGAAACCTTTGTTTGGCTCTTTCTTGGTCCTGAGCTACAGATTTTAAGGGTTCTACACAGTCACCTCAATGGCTGCTGCTTGGATGAAGGGAAGAAAAGAGGGGCAAAAAGGTCCTGTTCCAAGCCCCCCACCCTGCTCACATCTGAGCCGGATCCATTGTTATCTGTTTTACAAACTGGGCTTCTCTGTAACACTAAGCTTGAGCAAAGGGTTCTGCAGTTTAAAAAAAAAAAAAAAAAAAAAAAAAAGGAGACAGTGAGGAATGAATCTGATAATTTAGCTGTACAGTCTGAAAAATAAAAATCAGACTACTTGAATGTGGCTATAAAAACATATGAAGTCCCATTAATTATTAAGATTACTTTCATATAATTTTCTGAACAAGTACTGTGCTGTTCACTTGACTCACAATAAAAAGGGAGTCGAAGGCCCCCGTCTGCAGGCTCCCTCCCTACCCCTCACACCCCAGAGGCACACTACTCTGGGTCATGAACCTTCCAGAGCTTCCTGACACATAAACAAACCAACTCGCATGTAGATTTTATTTTCTCCCTTTTTATACAAAAAAGCGTACTTCACACTGTTCTGTATCTTTTTTCTTTACTGTATTTATCTTTAAGGTCTCTCCATATCAAAAAATAGAAAACCTCTTTTTTTTCAAATAGCTGATCTTTTATCTAAAAAAAAAAAAAAAAAAAGCCTGCACAGATGTAACTTTATTTATTTCACCAGTCCCGGACGTCTGATTTGTTTCTATTCTTTTACTGCTACCAGCAACTCAGAAAGGAGTTAGTTTATAAACGTGTCGTTTCTAGCATATGCTAACACATACTCAGAATAAATTCTCAAAACCAGACTAGCTGGATTAAGGATGTACGGATTCGTCATCCAGACCTTCAGAGCAGAACCGCCCCCACACAAGGATGCACCCACACACATTCATAGCCGTGGAAGAGACCTGTTCCCCTACATACGCCAACAAGGCATGTTCTCAAACTTCCAGATTTTTGCCCTTCTGAGAAATGTCATTCTGGAGTAGTTGTAATTTGTACTTACATTATACTGAATGAGGGCAGGTTTTTGTTGTTTTCTGTTTTCTTAAGTAAGCTATAGGCACAACGAGGGGCTCAAACTCACGACCTCAAGATCAAGAGCTGCGTGCTTTACCCACCGAGCCGGCAAGGCACCCCAGAAAGGTATTTTTTCATATGCTTAAGAACCAACCACTTACATTTCCTCATACGCAAAATCTCTGTTTACAGCCTTTGCCAACTTTTCCTAGTGGGTTTTTCTCCTCCTCAGTAATATCTAGGAGTTCTTCATAAATTAATTTTTTTAATGTTTATTTCTTTTTGAGAGAGAAAGAGCGGGGGGGGGGGGGGGGGGGGAGACAGAGAGGGAGAGAGAGGGAGACACAGAATCCGAAGCAGGCTCCAGGCTCCAAGCTGTCAGCGCACAGCCTGATGCAGGGCTTGAACTCATGAACCCTGAGCTCAGGCCCTGAACCAAAGTGGGCCGCTTAACCAACTGAGCCACTCAGGCGCCCCTCTTGATAAATTAATAAATTTGCTTTTTGCCTTTGTGAGGTTTCAAATATTTTCCCCCCAACTTATTACATAACAACTCTGCTTTATGTTATGATGCACTTATCCTTTTTTTAAAATGGCTTCTAGATTTAAGTCAGAATAAGAAATACTCTTCCCTTTTCAGCTCTATAAAGGAATTCTCTCATATTCTCTCATATTACATGAAATGTAAACTTTACATTTCCTTTTACACATTTCAAGTTTGATCCACGTGAAATTTATTCTGGTATAAAAATAACTTTTGTTTTCTAAATGGCTAGGCGGCTAACTTCTTCTGATTGGCTTAGGATCTTTTTTACATTAAATTCACAATGTATTTGAATTTATTTCTATTTTGCCTTTGGTCTGTCTAATCATGTACCAGGACCACTATGTTTTAATTAGACACAATAATACATATTTCAGTGTCTGGTAGAATTGCTTTCCATTACTATTTTTATTTTTTCCTGGCTAATAATTGGACAGTTTTTCTAGAGGAGCGTTAGGATCAACTCATCTAGTCGTAAATGAAAATCTATGTATTTATTTTAAATCAAATTATGTTGAATGCTTAAGAACTGATTTCTTTGTGCGTCATCTTACCCAAAAACATGACACATCTTTCAAATTCCAGTCCCCTTTTGTCCCCTTCAACAGTGTTTTGTACATACTGGTCTCATACACAACAAACTTATTCTGATGTAGTTTATCTTTTCTGCTGCTATTGTAAGTAGGGTCTTTCCTCCATTATATTTCCTATATGATTATTTATATGAAAGCTACTGATTTCTACAAATCTTTACGATCAATTGTCTTCAGTAAAGATTCTTCTATTGTTTGCTGAGTTTGGGGGCTGATTCTCTTGGGTTTTCAAGTTGTACAATCATAAAGTCTAAAGTAGTGAAAATTTTACCTCCTCCTTTTCAGTGTTTATCTTTCTAATTTTATTCTATTGTCTAATTGTGCTGGTTCGTACTGCCAAAATAGTATTAAATAATAGGGTGGACGGTGCTCATTTTGTCCTTGCTTTTAGAAGGAATGTTTACATTGTTTCTCCATTAACCATGATGCTGAGTTCCGTGCAGATATAAACAAGAGTGTGTGTGTGTCGCTCTCTCTCTCCATACACACACACACACACACACACACACACACACACACACACACTCCTATTTTACTGAATACCAGAACAGTTATTTTCTCAATTGCTTTTCCTCACCCATGAAGAGAATCTTTTTCTCCTTAATATAAAAATACGGAACCAATCACTACATTACTGGAATAACGTAATCCCGCTTGATTACATCCCGCTTGATCATGGCTCTTTTTCTAAGATACTGGTGGGTATCAATGGTAAGTATTTTATTTAGGACTTCTGCATCCATAATCATAAATAAAACTGGGCTGAAGATTGTTTCTGTCTTAATCTTTGTCAGATTCTCTTATCAATAACACTAATTTGGAGGGCTCTTTTGTTTTTGGTTTTTTTTAAACCTCTGAAACCATTAAAAAGCATTCTAAGGGCGCCTGGGTGGCTCAGTCAGTTAAGCGTCCAACTTCGGCTCAGGTCACGATCTCACAGTTCGTGAGTTCGAGCCCTGCATCGGGCTCTGTGCTGACAGCTCAGAGCCTAGAGCCTGCTTCTGATTCTGGGTCTCCCTCTCTCTCTGCCCCTCCCCTGCTTGCGCTCTGTCCCTCTCTCCCAAAAACAAACATTAAAACAAATTTTTTTAATAAAAATAAAAGGCATTTTAGTTATTTGCTTTTTAAAGGTTTAGTAGAAAAACTAAAAACAACACTGCTCTTTCTTGGGGGGCGGGGGTGGGCGGTGCAGGGAGGTAGCTCTTAGCAAGTTCTCCAACAGCTTCTATGAAAAACAGTTTAAATATGGACGGGGGTGAATGATGATGGTCAGGCTGGCTGCAGGGCTCAAGACAGACTCAGGAGCAGAACAGTCTGAGTTCTCCTGGTGTATCACCAACGAATGTACGGTTCCGTGTAAGCCCCCACAAGGCAGTTTCACCGGGTATCAGACCCCTGGCTCATACCTGCCTTCCTGGAGTTCCAGTGGCCATCACTGCCCCCCACCCCCACCCCCTTCTAGCAGGCAGTGCTGTGAGCCTAAACGTTTTTTCACCTTTTTATGAACTGTCTTGATCTTTTTGCCCAATTGCCTAAAGGATTCTGCCATCATCTTTTAATGAGCTAATGATTTATATCCCTTGATGTTGACGGTTCTTATTCATTTTTCTTAACCGTAAGATATACCTTTTCGACACGCCTTCCTTTATTTTCCTAAAGGAACATATTCTTAGGTAATACCACTAAATGTCTGTTCTGAACAGAACGTTGAACAACGAACATTTTTTGCTTTCTCTTCTTTGTGGAAATTCACTTCTGCGCATTCAGATCTTCTTTGCCTGTCTTCTAACCCTTCTTCTGGTTTTACTTTGACTTCATTTTCTTTGATTTCTTTTTACTCTGGGTGCCGATGTCTTCTTCACAGTCTAGTCTCCTTTTTGCTCCTTCCCATTTCATTTTACATCTGTGATGATTTTGTTCTTCTCTCTTCCACTTGCTTCCTGAATCCAGCACCTCACGTTTTATCACCTCCTTTCTTCTCACCACCTTCCTTGATTCTGGTACTTCCTTATGTGGTGTTCCTCAGAGTGACTGCTTCCTAATCCTTTTCTCCTTTTTTTTCTTTTTTTAAATTCATGATGAAATGTTCATCCAGAATTTTCATCTGTTCTATGACAATACTATTCTGGTGAATATTCTCCATGTATTAGGTTTTATTAAATTCAGTTCATTTTGGGGGCGCCTGGGTGGCTCAGTCAGTTAAGCGTCCGACTTCAGCTGAGGTCATGATCTCATGGTCTGTGGGTTCGAGGCCCACGTCGGGCTCTGTGCTGACAGCTCGGAGCCTGCTTCAGACTCTGTGTCTCCCTCGCTCTCTGCCCCTCCCCCACTTGTGCTCTGTTTCTCTCTCTCAAAAATAAATAAATGTAAAAAAAAAATTAAATTCAGTTCATTTTTTTACCATTAAAAAAAAAATACTGTATCTTTGCACCAATGCTGTGTCAACTCTACTGGTCACTCAGCACAGAACGAGTCCTATGGTACTGGTTTGACCTTCTCAGCAGGTTCCTTCAGAAGGGAAATCTGCTGATCTTTTCTAAGCCATTCATCCTGTCCTCCCCATATTCTGTACCTCGAGTTTTATGTGTAAGGAACCTGCTGGCCATTTCCAGGTAAATTGTGTATGTTTATTGGCATTTCTGAGACCTGTCACCCTGACTTGTTGCATTGTCACTTCTGTGACACACTGTGCTTCTGACACCGAGAGTTTCTGCTCTTCTCCTTTATTCTCAGGTCATGCAGCTTGCTAGCTGCCTGTAAATGTCCAGGAGGAAAGAAAGGAAACTGCTATCTCATACTGCCCAGTTCACCCCGAAGTTTCCACATGTAACTTTTCAAAAGAAAAATCCTCTAAAATTTGATACACAAAATAAACTTACTTTAAGAGTTCATCTCTTTCTGTCTTCCGTGCAAACACGATGTCACTGCACTTGTTCTGGAACCTGACCAGGATTTCAGTCAGCTCATTGTAAAACTGTAAGTAAAGAAATACAAGTAATAAGCCAGAATGATATTTTAATCTGAAGAGGAACACAGTCTAAAGCTCGTTTGTCAATCACGGTTAAACCTAAACAACCAAAATCCTCCACATGACACAGTCATACCACTAAGGTTCAACAAGTTAATATTGAATATGACCTAATAATATTCCTAAAGAAAATGAAATAAACTCATTTTTGGAGAACACCTGTCACCAAAAATCAAATGGAACAAACTATAAGTTTCATGATCATGAGTATGTTCCCAATTCCTGGAGAAAAGGCAAGTACTTAAAGATAGGAAACCTATTTCAGTGGAAGGATTAGATTGCACATTCACTTCAGAAATACAGACATCACTTCAGAAACTCTTAGAGGCATTTCCAAAGGCTCTCTGAAGAATTTTCTCAGCTTATCTATTTGAACAAAGCATTTTAAACCAAATTAAAACGGGATCTTCCTATCCTATTTCCAAGGCTTCGTCGTATTTCTAACCTCTTCAGAGGTTTTCACCTTACATCCAAGGTATTTGTATCAAAATCACTTTATTCAATAATCATCATGGAGTTAAAACACCACACGGTATTGTGTATCTGAAAAACTAACGATCACCTGTTCCCTCAAAAGCAAAGTAAATGTTGAAAACAAATATAATCATTTCCCTAAGCTATTTAAAGGAAAGGCAAGAAAATACTTAACATATTTAGTAAGCATCCTGAGACTCAGGCAGATAACAAGTCCACCGTTATCCAAACCATCAGCACAGAATATAAAAGCCATATCCTCCCCTCCCTTCCCCACCACAGTTCAGCCTCGACTACTCCTGTTCCCGCATAATTCACTCAAATTGGTCAACTTCCTGTCCCCCCAAAAAGCGTCACTGGCTTTTGACATCTCTGTGCTAATTTCTTTTACCTGAAATTCCTACATCCTCTTTCTGTCTGGTGAAATACACAATTCATTCTTCAACATTCTCATGAAATATTGCCACCTTTGTTAAGGCTTTCCTTCCCTTATGACAAGCCTCTCAGAGGAAAAAATCATTAAAGCTAGGAAGTTCGAGACAAAGAATAATAATAAGGTCCAACTGGAAAAACTATTAACTTCTCAAACTATATTTTCACTCTGTACTGGTGAACTACTGTTGCTTTTGGACTTCATACCTTTGTGCCCTCCTTCAAATTAGCCACAAGCTCAACAAAGTTGTCATATGCAGTAGCTAAATTCTTCAAAACTTCTTCTCTTAAGTTAGCTTCATTATTAGATTGCTTCATTTTTGAAAACTCCTGGTGTGAGACCTTGTTAAAAGAAAGATTTATGTATTTACATTTATTTATCAAATTAATATAGCCTGTAACACTTTTACTGATACTTTCCCAACTATATATGAAAATCATATGTGATTACATGCAGGAATCACTAGAAATTTACCTAATAGAATTTTTGGAATAACACAGTACCTTAATTCTTAAAGTAAAAATGTCACAAATTCAGTGGTTATCAAAATACAACCAATAACGATTACAGATTTCTATTAGTACGTACTACTTGCGAAACACAATCCTGACATAGATTTAGTCCAGGTTTATCCTTTCTGTGATTTTCTTAAACATAAATCTTACTAAAGCATATAAACCTTACCTGAATATTTTTAAGAAGTTCTTCCTGTTTCCGTAGAGATTCTTGGACTTTCGTCGTAAGACCTCCATAGATTCGATCCAGCTCAGTGACAGAAAGAGCTTCTTCATTTATTACACCATCTTGAGCCAAAGCAGTCAAAAATTTGCTTGTCATGTCAAAATTCACTGATTTCAAGTCATTCTCTAGCCCTTCTCTTTCCTTCTTTACTTCATCAAGATTGGTCAATAAGGATTTTAAGACATTTACAACCTAAACAATTAAAACAAAACAAAGCAAACAAAACCCCTTAGTTTAAACTGCCAAAAAAAACCAGAAGCCAATTTCAAGAAGGGAATTATATACACAAAGGTTCACTCCTTTGAGACGATTTCTCAGACAGCCAAGCATAAATTGCACATCAGGTTTATTTACATTGTACCTTTAGTGGACTCAGATTATAAGAGCAGCGGCAATAATGATAACACCAGCAAGCATGATGATTTACATGAACATTTATTATGTGCCAGGGACTGTCCTAAACACTTCACAAATTTAGTATTATCCTTACAATATCCCATAAGGTATATATTTATTACTTTTCTTCCACAAATAGAGAAATTAAGCCTCAGAAAAATTAAGTAACTTGCCTAAAGTTTACACAGCTACTAAAGGAACACAGGTAAAATTTGAGACCTCAGTCTGCCTAACTCCACAATCAATCTCGTAACCACTCTACACTACACTATCTCCCTGTCATGGTTCCGAGGTAGAGGGAGATATGTTCTTGCCAAGTAAGCAGATACTCTATTTTGCTGACATGGAGAGACAGAGATATACAGAGAGAGACATGGAGATAGAAACAGAGATACAGATCTATACGGAGAGAGCATCTTAGATAGAGAAAGAAGAGAGCCAAAGAGGTAGATACAAAGCTATAAACTACATGTTGATGTTATATACTGGTAGAGAGAAAGGAGAGAGGCCTCTTGTACATCTCTTCATTCCACTAAGAGTTCTATCTCTGATTCGGAGTCCGTGTTACAGTGCCCAAGTGCCCCGCTGATGCCACTTACAAACTGTCCCTTTTCACTGACATCTCTCCGCACTCTTGCTAAGACCACCAGGGAGAAAACCAACCGTAGAGCCCCCATTGCGCTTGCCCCCATGATGCTCAGAGAAAGTAAGCTGGGGCAAAGACAAAGGAAGAAGGGGACACCCAGGAACCCCATCTATATCCCTGTCTGTCTTCTTACCATGGCATTTCCGACCCCAATGGCTCTCCCACCTACCGCCGGTGTCTAAGCATTTCTGTCCTACTCTTCATGAGACAGCCCTCACTAGCTCCTTGGCAAGTGTCCAAAATAACCTTCCTTTGTGAAGACTAAAAATCTGAGGAAAAATCTGTAATTTCTTCTAAATTTTGGCCTCTGTTCACCACCTACACCTCTTACGTGTCCTATCTTAAATGCAGAGTCTTTTAAACACTCAGAGTAGTGGAGAGAACTGTGACTCTGGGAGGTCCAAGAAGCCTCAAACCACAGATGCTGTCGATGGAAGGAAGAGGACAAATAATCACACCTACATGGAGATGGCAAGTCTGTTTCAGGGATCTGGTGGAATCTGATGTTAGACCATGTGCATAAGAATCTTGTTTCCAGATGACTTCCGGGATATACTGTTACATGAAAATCAAAGGCACCAGAGCATACATACAGCATATTACACTCTGAGTAAAGAGGAGGGAAATCAGAAATAGGGGCTCCTGGGTGGCTCAGTCAGTTAAGCATCTGATTCTTGGTTTTGGCTCAGGTCATGATCTCAAGGTTCCTGAGATCAAGCCCCGCGTTGGGCTCTGCGCTGACAGCATGAAGCCTGCCTGGGATTCTCTCTCTCCCCCTTTCTCTCTGCCCCTCCCCCACTCATACGCACTCATTCTCTCTCTCTAAATAAACTTTAAAAAAAATAGACATATACACACATAATATAGTATGTATATGTGTGTGCACATGTAATTTAAAAAAAAAATAGAAAAACAGGACAAACCAGAAAGTAACAAAAAAGGTTGTTTATAGAGAAAGGATGGAAACAAGGTGGAAAGAACAGAGATGAGATTTCTCTGCATGCACCTTTGGAATTATGAACATTTTTTACACATTCAAAATACAAAATTAAATCACAACTTGAATATAGGAACACAAGTACCTAGTTATCCATCAAAGTGAAACGTAATTACGTAGAAAAAAACTATTTCAACCCTGACTACGTTCCCTTAATGGACATATTATGACTTAGGTCCTGTGTAACCAAGGATACTGTACCTCCTGGAAAACTCAATCTCGTTACCTGCAAAGCAAGAATAAGAGTACTTATCCCAGAACTGTTGTGAAGACTGAAATCATATCAAGTGCTCAACGAAATTTGTAACACAGGGTAAGCACTCAATCAGTAGCAGCCATTATTATTAACTGGTAGTTAGGTGTTACAGTTTAACGCTATACTTTGGGTACACTATAGAATAAAGAGGCTTAGGCATCTACACAATAAGAAGAGAGGAACAATGAGGAATAGATTAAGAATTAAAATATTTAGGGGTGCCTGGGTGGCTCAGTCGGTTAAGCATCCGACTTCGGCTCAGGTCGTGATCTCACGGTTTGTGGGTTTGAGCCCCCTGTTGGGCTCTGTGCTGACAGCTCGGAGGCTGGAGCCTGCTTGGGATTCTGTGTCTCCCTCCCCTCAGCTACGCCCCTGCTCACACTCTGTCTCTCTCTCAACATAAATAAAGACTTTAAAAAAATTCTTTTTAAAAAGAATTAAAGTATTTATTCTGCTGTAACTATGGGACACATTTTTTGGGGGGGGGGGGTGCAATAGGATATAATTTTAAAAGGCTGGGGCAGTATTATCTATTGTCTTATTTTAAACAGATAATGGAACCTCAACCATGACTGTGGCTCTATGTGAAGGTTGTTTAACTATTAGAAAAATGCCACTTATCTTTCTCTCAGTTATGTCCAAAAAAAGCCAGAAAGAAAATAATAAAACAGTCAAGTAAAATAAAGCTGGGGGAGAAACAGGAATATGCAAAACCCGTTCAAAAAAAAACAAAAGTCTACTAAACAAAGCTGAAAGTCAGGGATACCATAACACATTATCTAGAAACAGACTGGATGTCTTTCATAGCAGGCAACTAAGACCCTCTCATCAAATAATGGGTCCCAACTGCGTTGGTGGTAGCCCAAGTTAGCCAACAAGTAATATGAGGAGACAGACGTGGTCCACGAGGATATAACCTCGTGTTCAGTGAAGAGCTAAGCATTCACAGGCGACGGAGTAATGTGGGAAGAGGACCCCAGCAGAATGTGGAGACCCCCAAGTTCTAATCCCAGCTCCACTATGAAGAAAAGCTAATCCTAACTTTTACGGTGGTCAGTTTTCTAATCCGTGATAAAAAAAGGGCCAAAGATCTATTTAGTAAGTCCTATTCTATTCCAAAATGCTATGATTCTAACTCTCTGGAAAAAAATGCTATTTAAAACAACCAATTTATAAATGAACTTTTAGACCACCACACAAAGATAGAAGGAGAGTCCTTGTATGACAAACATTCTCTTTTTTTTTCTTCAAACTATCATATATACTAGTTTAACCCTAGTTTAGACTGTATGATATCGGCCTCATTTTAACAGAACGAATACAGGAGAAAATGAAGTTTAACTGCTTCCACAAATGACCAGAATAGTTAAGAAAAGTAAACCACGGTCTACTTTCTTATACACTCAGGGCCTAACATGTTATCAAGTTAAAGCATATAAGTAATTAGAATACCTACACACCTCCATGTTCAATGCAGTGTTATTTACAACAGCTGAGATATGGAAACCTAAATGTCCATCAATGGATAAGTGAATAAAGATGTGGTGTATACACACACACACACACACACACACACACACACACACACACACAGAGGAACATCAGCTATAAAAAAATGAAGGACTGCTAAGGTGGGTCAGTTGATTAAGTGTTGGGCTCTTGATTTCGGCTCAGGTCATGATCTCACAGTTCGTGAGATGGAGCCCTGTGTCGGGCTCTGTGCTGACAGCACGGAGCCTGCTTGGGACTCTCTCTCTCCCACTCTCTGCCCCTTCCCCACTCACGCTGTCCCTCTCTCTCTTAAAATAAATATACACTTAAATAAAAATGAAATCTTGCCATTTGTAACTTGAATATGCCTTGAGGGCATTATGCTACATGAAATTAAGTCAGCCAGAGAAAGACAAACACCCCATGATGTCATTTATATGTGGAATCTAAAAGAAAACCAAGCTCACAGATACAGAGAACAGACTGATAGCTGCCTGAAGTGCGGCGTGGGGATGGACAAACTAGATGAAGGGAGTCCAAAGGTACAAACTTCCATTAATTCAATACGTCGGTCATGTGGATATAATGGAAAGCATGGTAACTACAGTTAGGTATACCATATTACATATTTGAAAGTTGCTGAGTGATGGGTATTGAGGAGGGCACCTTTTGTGATGAGCACTGGGTGTTGTATGGAAACCAATTTGTCAATAAATTTCATATATAAAAAAAAAAATAAAAAAAAAAATAAAAATAAAAATAAAAATACAAAAAAAATAATAATAATAATATACCTTTAAGATTGGAATAGACACAGGTATTTCTATTGTCATCTATTCTACTACAATCCTACCAGAAGTCATACACCACAAAATAAGCCAATAAAATAAAATCTATAAGAATTAAAAAGGAAAAACAAAACTTTATTAAGAGATGATAACTTTGTGTTCACAGAAAATACAAGAGTATGGACTATATGTAATAACTGAATTTAATACACTTCCTGAAAGAATGTAATTTACACAATCAATTCTATATGCCTTTCTCAGGCATTAACAAATAACATTAAAGAAAAAGATATTCTCAATCCCTTGAATAAGTTTAACAAAGGAAGGTCAATAGTTTTATAAGGAAAAATACGAAATGTTGCTGTTTATAATTGTAAAAAACCTCAATAAAGTAATACATGACATTCAAAAAAAAAAAAAAAAAAAGAAAGTTACTGAGAGTAGATCTTAAAAGTTCTCAACACAAGAAAAACAATCCTGTAACTACTTGTTGGACTGATGTTAACCAGAGTTATAATGATCATTTCACAATATAAACAAATACCGAATCATTAGGGTATGTACCTGAAATATAATGCTGTATGTCAAATACACCTCGATAAAAAAAATTTTTTTTAATAATAATTACAACCCTGTTGTATTTATTTCTGTGTTTTATAAACAGCTCCGATTAGCTGTCAACTGCAATTAACTACATCCCTTTATAGCGTTAGGTTACCAGTAGCTATCATTCCATCAACACTTTTTGAATCCTCACATGTTGGGCACTGTTCTAGGTTCTAAAATACAACTACTAACAAAAGCAGAGTCTTTCCTTCATGTGGGGGACAGAAGAAGGGAGGGGAGGATTAAACAACTACACAAAAATAGAGTAATACAGTAGACAATGACCAAGAAAGGGAAGGGGTGACATCTGGAGCTTTAATGAAAAAGAAGCAGCGACCAAGCAAAATGGAAGAAAGACCCCAACAGAAGGAAGGCAAATGTTAAAGTCCTGAGGCAGGAACAAGCTTCACATGATCAAAGGACCCAAAAAAAAAAAAAAAAAAAAAAAAAAAAAAAGGCCAGTATGGCTGAAACACAGTAAAAGCAGGAAGGCAGAAATGAGATCACCTAAGCCATTTCACCTTTAAGACCCATGGCTGTTGCAGTTTTCCTGTAAAGAACCAGACAGAAGGGAAAAAAGAAAAAAAAAAATTTTTTGGCTTTGTGAGCCATAGTCTCTGTTACAACTATTACAACTATTCAATTCTGCCTTTCTAGTGTGAAAGCAGCCACAGACGAAATGCAAAGGAATGAGTGTAACTATGCTCCAACAAAAATTTATTTATGGATACTAAAATTTGAATTTCATATAATGTTCATATCCTAAAACATCATTGACTTCTTTTCAACCATTTAAAAATGTAAGAAGCGTTCTTGGCTCACAGGCCACACAAAAACAGGAGGCAGTCTGGATTTAGCCCGTAGCCCACTGCGTGCCGGCCCCATGTGGATGACCAAACTCTCTGTGGCATCTAACATCACCAAACACAGGCAGGCACACACACACCAAACACTCTCAGTGAGACATCCGCTTTACTTTTCAGACCCTGCCAATTTGGTTTCAGAAAAGGGAGACATGAGACTACCTCGGTAACAGAACAGCAGGAAGCTGACCACACTTACCCCACACTAAAGCTAATCTAGGGTTTTCCATCTCTCTCTCTCAGGGACCACCATGCCATAGTTTCTGGCATATAGTAAGTCTTCAACAAGTGTTTGGTGAGCAAATGAATGAAGAGATGCCAGTCAATCTGGACACCTGTCTATATATTTTGTTATGAAAAACTAAGAGTAAATAAAAGCTGTATTTGCAGATCACCCACTAGTCTAGAAGATGACTTTGTAGGAGCCAGAAAAAAGCCCTAGAGGGACACACGGCTCTGGACAGTGCTACTTTATGAACTATCTCTGAGGAGATGGGAGCTTTTTTCCCCCAAAGCACCCCTCCATCACCTGAGGCAGATACAGCACTGTGAGAATTAGTGGATATCACTTTTGTACAAAAAAAACAAAAAACAAAACAAAACACACCCCTTCCTCTGGGCAGACTCAGCCCTACTGGAGGGCCAAGGCTTGGCTGCCCAAATGTGGACTAGATTCTGCACCCTAGCTGATCAGAGGTGCACTATCACAGCAGCAGTCCTAGGTATTTAAAAAAGGATTTTTCAACACAAATTACCCACAGCTTGCAAAATTTTTCAGAGCAACTCAATACGTAAAAACAAATGGCCAAAGACACCAAGATGGACAGTAGGCCCCTTCACAATAAAAGAAGAAAGAGCCTACCATTAAGATCGGAGCTGCCTTAATAAAATGTGCACTTTCTATCACTTTAATACCGGAATTCAAATGACTGTGTTTTTATCATAAAAAACTCCGGCTGAAATGCGTCATCAACCACAACGACAACTACCTGAAATAGCTTTGATAAAGGCACATGATGAACGAATATACAAGAGCACTGAGGTTTTCTGTTGCTTCCATCCAGAGAATCTAGCTTCAGTAAAGTAACTTCGTATTGACCATACAAATCTTCTTCCCCTATGTAACACCACTACGAATCAACAACTGCATATAATAACACATTAGTGCATGCCAATTCCAACTGTGCTCCGCATAGACCATTTTTGCTTTTCTACTGCAAGCAGGAGAATCAAAGGACAGAAGCCGTGCTAAGTTCTAAGTCACAGACAAGACGCCAAAAAGGAAAAGCAGAGGGGAGACCTGACCAGCTCAGTTAATAGAGCGTGCGACTCTTGATCCTGAGGTTGTAAGTTCGAGCCCCGTGTTGGGGGTAGAGATTAGTTAAAAATAAAATGGAAGGAAGGAAGGAAGGAAGGGAGGAGACAAGAGGATACTAAGCAGGGATTTTCTCTTTCCCGAAAATAAAAACAGGGCCAGATTTTGTTGCTCTTCCGTGGGTCTGTAGTCTCTGTTCCTCACAAAGTAATCTAACCACCTTCCTTCTTCCTTCCTCCCACTTCCTTAAAGCATCTAATGGATATTCTTTGTTCCGTCAGGTTCCCCCCACCTTGAGAGATCTGGGTTCTGTGCACATTCAACCATGCAATCTTCACCGTGGGGGCTCATTTCCACTGAACCTCTCTGACAGCGTCTCTGGACATACCCACTCACTCAGTCTTCCTCGGAGTTTATGTGTTCACTCTGTCTGCCTGTCAACTCTGTTCTCACCACGTGCCAATTTCTTAAGAAGCTTCTTAAAAAATGCTAGCATTTAAGTGCTTAGTCATCTAAATCCTCACAGCATACTTTTTTTTTTTAATGTTTATATTTATTTTTGAGACACAGAGAGACAGAGCATGAGCGGGGGAGGGGCAGAGAGAGAGAGGAAGACACAGAAGCAGGCTCCAGGCTCCGAGCCATAAGCACAGAGCCTGACGCGGGGCTCGAACCCGTCAACCTCGAGATCATGACCTGGACTGAAGTCAGATGCTCAACCAACTGAGCCACCCAGGCGCCCCAGCACACTTTCTATAGTCACAACACTTCTGCATTTCTACCCTGTATTACAGTTCTCCTTGTATATGGCTAATCTTCCACACTGGACTGAAAATTGAGGGTAAAGGTTGTTTATGATTCATTGCTGATTTTTCCAAGTACCTAGCATAGTGCCTTACAGAGTAGGTACCCAAGAAGTCTTGGTTGAATAAATACATGAAATGTTTCTGTGGAAAGACAATGCACAACACTGATAACTTTTGAGACCTACTACCCCAGGAAATTCACCTATTTCAAGAAGTTTTCAGCAAACATTTCTTGCCCTTTGGCTTATTTTCCTATGCACTTCAGGGCCTCTATTTTATTCTACTACATCACGGCACAGTAATCAGCCACTAAGGCATATTTGCACCTTCTCCTCTTAGGACTTTCTGACTCACTTGCCCTACTATTGGTCTTCCCCTTCCTGTCACAGGTAGAAATGCCATGATGACGTTACCCACGGGTTAACACGCACAGCTGGTTGATTTTTCCTTTAGAGATAGTCCCAGTGGAATACAGTGGAAGGAAGCAGAGAATGATGGAACTAAAAACAAAAAAAGGTGTGGTCAGAAAAACATCTGGCCAAACCCAGTCCTTCTGCTTCACGGTTCATGAGTTCCAGCCCCTTTTATTGAGAAACACTCAATAAATGGAATTATTATAGGATAGTAATATCACCAATGTAGTTACATATGACACAATGTATATGTTCTACTTTATACATACGAACCTCAATTTATGTCTGCATTTTTTAAAAGATGACAATATGAAAGTGGCAATTCATTGTGCTCATAATGGCTCGAACATCGTTTTCATAAGCAGATGACCACCCACATGACAACGCATCTTCTTACCTCGCTGCCCTGCATGGTCCTTGCTGGGTTAGCAGAAGGGATGGCCGCGTTCAGCTCAGGCTCCGGCTTACACAGAAGGGCAATGGTGTCTCGGTGAGACTGGTAACGTTCTTTCACCTGCCCATCTGCTTGCACAGCTTTATCCAAAACTGTTCTGAAGTTGGTTCCCTCTGTCGGGGGAAAAAAATGTCACTTGAGCACAGCACTGATTTGAACAGTAACATCTATGGGTTGGTTATACTTTTAGTTCTGCGCTCCAAATTTACCTTTTCCCCCTCTTCTATGGGTTCCATCTCACTACATAACAGAAACTGAGCTCCTGTCACTCTTGGCATTTTTTATTTCTGGAAAATTGCAGTTAAACCTTAAAATACATTTATGGTTATTGTCCACCAAAAAAAAGCTGACATCAGTTTAATGTATTCCTCCAACTCATTAAGATAGAAACACTCCAAAAATTGTTACAACTTACTCAAAAGAGCAGTTTCAACTTGACTTTAAAGAACAGCAAATATATTTTTAGAAAAAATCAATTGTATTAATTCCTTTTACAGAGAAGTAAAACAAGTCTCTAGCAACCGTAATGACATTTATCTAACAAACACAAATCTTAATAACTAAAGTCTTAAAAAATGATAATTTGACTTCAAATTAACTGGTGGGGCACCTGGGTGGCTCAGCTGGTTAAGTGTTCAACTTCGGCTCAAGTCATGATCTCATGGTTCATGAGTTCCAGCCCCAGGTCAGGCTCTGCGCTGACAGCTCCGAGCCTGGAGCCTGCTTCGGATTCTGTGTCTCCCTAGCTCTCTGCCCTTCCCCCACCATACTCTCTCTCTCTCTCTTGAAAGATAAACGTTTAAAAAAAAGATTTTTTTTTTGGGGCGCCTGGGTGGCGCAGTCGGTTAAGCGTCCGACTTCAGCCAGGTCACGATCTTGCGGTCCGTGAGTTCGAGCCCCGCGTCAGGCTCTGGGCTGATGGCTCGGAGCCTGGAGCCTGTTTCCGATTCTGTGTCTCCCTCTCTCTCTGCCCCTCCCCCGTTCATGCTCTGTCTCTCTCTGTCCCAAAATAAATTAAAAAAAAAAAAAAAAAAAAAAGTTGAAAAAAAAAAATAAAAATAAAAAAAAGATTTTTTTAATTAACTGATAAAACTCCTATTTTCCACCCACTACTAAATGCAATGAAATTACAAAACCATATGTATATAATATGATCTCATTTATTTTTTACAAATATGCTTCCCATGGGGAAGCTATTTAAAAAAAACAAAAAACAAAAAAGATGCACAGGCCTTGGAATAGGAAAAGAGAGTTACAGAATCATTTTTTTTTAATTTTTTAATGTTTATTTATTTTTTTAAGAGACAGAGAGACAGAGTGTGAGTGGGGAACGGGCAGAGAGAAGGAGGGGAACACAGAATCTGAAGCAGGCTCCAGGCTCTGAGCTGTCCGCACAGAGCCTGATGCAGGGCTCGAACCCATCAGCCGTGAGATCATGACCTGAGCCGAAGTCGGAGGCTTAACCGACTTAGCCACTCAGGCGCCCCCAGAATCATTTTAATTTTTACTTTATACCATTTTTAAGAATCCAAACTTCTTACAATGAAATGAACATGGACTACCTCTGTTACTTATTTAGTTTTTATCTTACAATGAACTGAGAAAAACACCTGTGTTTTCATAATAGTAGTTTTAGTAACAACTGGTTTACAAATGACCCTAATTTAATCAATCAAAAATGTGGGTTCAAATTGGGAATTTATTGCGCACCTGGCTGGCTTAGTCAGAAGAGCACATGACTCTTGATCTCAGTGTTGTGACTTTGAGCCCCGCATTGGATATAGAGATTACTTAAAAATAACACCTTTAAAAAAATGGGGAACTTATGCAAGCGAAAGCCATTTATGCACATTTTTACCTGCTCTTAAAGGCTTATAGAGATCATTAGATGGTGTCCTTTGCCAGCGTTCCTTGAATTTTGCTCTTAAATCATTGTCCGTGGCTTCTTCTTCATCCAACAATCTTAATGACTTTTAAAAAGGGGGCAAAGCAACAATGAAATATCATTTCTGATAATAAAAAATTTAAAACACTTTTTAAATGATCAGACTCAAGACAGGTGAGAATTAGTGAGATGGGAGTGAGTGCCCCTACGTTACTGGCTGGGGTACCAACTGGTACAACAGTTTTGTTGCACAAATCCAACTTATGACATATTTAACACAAAGTCTTATAAAATGCAGGGCTGCATTTAGCCATTACCTTATTCAGTAAATTAAAAAGGAAGAGTAACTAAAAGAATATGTATATCCATACACCAAAACTACTTTAAACAAAGATTCCAAAAAGGAAGAAGTAAAACGACCTCTACTTGCAGATTACATGACCTTACATAAAGAAAATCCTTAGGAATCCACAAAATAACCATGAGAAATAATAAACAAATTCAGTAAAGTTACAGAATACAAAAGAAACATACAAAATCAGTTGCATTTCTATACTGTAGCCATGAACAATCCAAAAAGGAAATTAAGACAACGATTCTATTTAAATAGCATCAAAAGAATAAAACACTCAGGAATAAATTTAACCAAGGAGGTGCAAGACTTATACCCCAAAAGTTACCAAACACTGTTGAAAGACCTAAAGAAGACCTAAATAAATGGAAAGACATCCCTTCCGTATTCACAGAAGATTTAATATTGTAAAGATTGGCAATACTCCCCAAATTGCTCAAAACATTCAGTGCAATCCCTATTAAACTACTAACTTTAGGATTTTCTGTATAAAGGTTAAGTCAAAACCACAATGAGATGCCACTCCATACCCACAAGGCTGGCTAGAATTAAAAAACAGAACAATTGTAAGGGTTGGCAAGGATGTAGAGAAACTGGAACCTTCACACACTGCTGGTAAGAATGTAAAATGGTGCAGCTGCTCTGGAAAATAGTTCGGCGGTTCCTAAAAAAGTTGCACATAGAATTCCTATATGACCCAGCAACTCCACTTCTCTGTATATACCTAAGAGAATTTAAAACAGGTGCTTAAAAAACGTTCCCAAGTAACATTATCAATAACCAAAAAAGCGAAACATCCCAAATATCTATTACTGATAAATGGATAAACAGTAGGTGATACCTCCATACAATTGAAGTATTATTCATCCATAAAAAGAAATTAAGTGCTGACACTATAACACGGATGGACCTGAAAACATCGTGCTCAGTGACAGAGGCAGAAGGTGCACATGCCGTCTATGATTCCATTCACAGGAAATGTCCAGAATAAGCAAATCCAGAGGGAGAAATCAGATTAGCAGCTGCCTAGAGACGGGGCAAGGGGTCATGAGGAGTGACTGCTAATGAGGATGGGGGTTTCTTCCGGGGGTGATAGAAGCACTCTGAAATTGGACAGTGCACGCTTGCACAACAAGACGAATGCACTAAATGCCACCATCTTGTACACTTTAAGGTTAAAATGAGGACTTTTATGTTATGCAAATTTTACCTCAAAAACAAACAGACATGCAGTTGTGAAATAAACACAGGAGATTGTTTTTTAAGAATTAGATATGATGAAAACAAAAGGTATCAATAAAATGAAAAACAAAAACTCAACAGAATGGCTGAAAAGCACAAAAAGCACGCCTAATAACCAATTAATGAGCCGAAGGCGGGCCAGAGGCACAAAGAGAAAAAGTCAAAGAAATGTTAAGAGATATGAAAACTGATCATCATCAAAAGAACCATCATTCACTAGAAGAAATTCGTTAGGAGATAACGGAAAAGAAATAACTGAAGAAACAGAATCTATGGACAGGGAGTGAAGATTAAAAGACCCAACAGATCCCTAGCAATGATAAATTGATTATCTAAAAATTAAACTAATTGAACACTTCAAAATTCTGAAAATCAAGACTAAACTAAATTTCTAAAAGCCACCAGAGAATACCAGCTTCACAACCTGACTCCACAACTCACAACTTACTTAAAAGGAGACTCTCCAAGTACAGTTGACCAGGTAAGAGTGACTACTCCAGAAGGCTGTTAGAAACATCAAATGAGACAAGTAAAAGTACCTCATGTTAAGACAGGCAGGCAACAGACATGTACCATACACACTCAGAATGCCAGTTTCACTGTAATTAGAAGGTAAGCTTTTCACACACTAATATTTCTAACAAAAATGCTCCTCGCAACTACACTGTAATACAGTATTTCAACAGGCAATGTTCTTTTTCCATAGAACTCGTTTCAAAATCAAATATGCATCTTCTAGTCAATGACCTCTTAAAATCAAGGAAATACAGTGATATTTAATAACTACCAACTAGCAGGTACACGCATGATCCCACTTCGTAGCTATCTTACGTGATACACGCTATTCTCCCATTTTTGGGGTAAGTCAAGTGAGACAGGATTGTTAAGTAATCTGCCCAGGGTCACAGCCAAGAACAAAACCCGGGAATCAAATCCAACTACAACTCCAACACTGAAGAATGGTTTACGACTGTAACTTCCACTTACTAAATGTCCCCAGACTGATACTTGCCTTGCGATACCTGCATTTTCCAGCATCTGTCTTCTCCCTCCCTGTCAATTACTTCCTGCTGCTTCCACTTTCGTGTGACCTTAAATAGCACTCTCCCCCTTGTTCTCCCTATGGCTCTCTACTATTGTCACGTCCTTTCAATTGCAACACCAGATAAAAGCTTGCTTGACATAAAAATCAACCAAGTCTATGACCTCAAGAGCAGTGTCTGTTAAATAGTCACGTACACACAAATGACCCTGCGATCTTGTTAAATGCAAATCCTCATTCAGAAGGTCTGAGATGGGGTCTGAGATGCTGCACTTCTAACAAGCTCGGTACAGCAAGGTTTTGGCACTGAACTCTGTACCATCAGTTCTGTTTGCTTTCAATTATCTGATCGCTGACTACCTCTACATAGATGAGGTTGGTAACATTGATGGTATAATTAATGTAGAACCGCTCATGAATCAGATTCCCCAGGCCAATACTGCAGTAAGTTTTCATTTAAGTTTTCTAACCTTTTTCAGTAGCTAATATGTCACCACAACCACTTCTGCATCAGTTAGTATAGTGACTATACTCTCATCATCATAGTAATATGGTGGTAATAGTAATAATAGCTATCATTTATTAAGCATGTACTATGTTCCATAGGTTACAGGTTTCACTCTTTTACTTTAGAAAACCCTTAAAAGGAAAACAAACAAACAAACAAAACCCAGGAGGTAAATATTCTCCTCCCCATGGTTCACACTGTACAGATGATCCTTGAATGACATAGCTTTGAATTTTGTAGGTCCACTTACATGTGGATTTTTTACAGTACAATATTATAAATGCAGGATTCTTAGGATTTTATGATTTTCTTTATGATTTTAATAACATTTCTTAGTTTAAGAATGCAGAATATAATATATATAACATGCAAAATATGGGCTAATCAACTATTAATGTCACCAGTAAGGCTTCCAGTCAACAGTAGGTTATCAGTAGTTATGTCTGAGTCCAAAGTTACACTCAGATCTCTGACTGCATGGGGGAGGGAGGGTCAGCACCCCATGCTGTGCAAGGGTCAACGCTACTTAAGTCCTCTATCCCTGTCCCAAAGTACTTGGAAATGATGTAAATACAATATTCTCTGCAAGTCAGCTGAAAACTAAACACCATGGACTAAAGCACTGATTAACAGAAGTCACCTTGAAGACGTGACTCCTCAAGTGGCAAAAGCCTATATAACCAATTTGAATATATTTATCACTAAAGGAAGAAGTGATTCAATAAGGAGAAAGAGGTGAAGGCATTGTAAACGGAGAATTAACACTGTCAAACAGCTGACTTTGGCCAAAAAACTTTAGTGTTCCATACCCATTGATAAAATACCCTCTCTTACTGGAAGATGGATACAGTGGGCTTATAAAACATTTGATGGCCTAACCTCCTCAGTCTGATTCTACATTTACCAAGAAATCTAATCTTTCGTAGAAAAGAAATCATTAATTATGAAGAGTCTGAACAGTTTGTGTGACAGTTATTTCTCAACAGTAT
Organism: Lynx rufus; assembly: GCF_022079265.1. Taxonomy (NCBI): domain Eukaryota; kingdom Metazoa; phylum Chordata; class Mammalia; order Carnivora; family Felidae; genus Lynx; species Lynx rufus. Next base: position 2,590,760 of record NW_025814867.1, on the reverse strand, counting down.
ATCAATACTACTATATCATGGTCACATGAGTTTCATTAATGTGCATTTATACACCCTTAAGGCATGTATGAATTCATTCTCCCTCCATTAGAACTCCTCTTGAAGTTGAAAGGCAGGCCCTCGGCCACAGTAAATTCATCAAGATGGTGAGTATTACCCTACGAAACCCAACAAAAGAAAGCAACCAGTCCTTATCCCCACTGGACACCAAGGCGTAGAGCAGTTTTTACTTGAAAAACAAATCTCTTAAAACATACCTCATCTAGGATTTCTCTATTTCTTTGTAGTAGTTCAGGTAGCTCTTTGATCAATTGATCAACAGTCTGGATGCCTCCCTGTTCAATCACAGATGTGGATTTAGTCAATATAGACTGAGGTACAGTATCTCCAGACACATCTTCAATTGCTGCTGGAAGATTAAGGGAAGCTAACACCCTGAAAAAATGAGATACTGTGTCATCTTGAGGTCTAAACCATCTTTAAAGCATTAATCTCCTCGTTAAAAAAAAAAAAATTAAAAAAGGGGCGCCTGGGTGGCTCAGTCGGTTGAGCGTCCGACTTCGGCTTAGGTCATGATCTCGCAGTCCGTGAGTTCAAACCCCACGTCAGGCTCTGTGCTGACAGCTCACAGCCTGGAGCCTGCTTCGGATTCTGTGTCTCCCTCTCTCTCTGCCCCTCCCCCACTCATGCTCTGGCTCGCTCTCTCTCTCTCTCTCTCTCTCTGTCAAAAATAAATAAACATTAAAAAAAATTTTTTTAACATTAATCTCCTGTATATCCTAATCAATAGCAATGGAGTTCACACCCCAAAATTATTGACAACCCTCATCAATGGAAAAATAAAGCGGGGCGCCTGGGTGGCGCAGTCGGTTACGCGTCCGACTTCAGCCAGGTCACGATCTCGCGGTCCGTGAGTTCGAGCCCCGCGTCGGGCTCTGGGCTGATGGCTCAGAGCCTGGAGCCTGTTTCCGATTCTGTGTCTCCCTCTCTCTCTGCCCCTCCCCCGTTCATGCTCTGTCTCTCTCTGTCCCAAAAATAAATAAAAATGGTTGAAAAAAAAAAATTAAAAAAAAAAAAAAGGAAAAATAAAGCAAAGATACAGGAATAAAAAAATGAAATCAGTGATTGATAAAATTAAAACAAAATTGTTAAAGAATTAAGATCACAGTTCAGAATTAAAAGCCAAAAAGTAAGAAATATACATTAAAAAACATGAGCTACCTTGAGCTCAAGCTCAAACTTAACTTCTTTCAGTCTAAGAAATTAAAAATCAAAAATTCTATCTTAAAAAATACAAACTTTTACCATACTTCTGGTTGTTATACTGTCACTGGCGAGTCAGAAATAATATACAAAATAGTTGTAATTTCATGTCATCTAAGCAGAACGTCAAGACTACAAAATTGATCTAGGTATTAATCACAGAATCTTCATCTGTTCTCAGTTTTGCAGCACAGTATCAAGTATTATTTCATTTACATAACGGAGGGGTTATTAAGGTAAACTTATGTTTTCTTTCTAGAAAAAGAAAAGTCAGGTCAAAATCCATGCATCCATCAAAATTAAAAACCTGAAAAATTAAACTAACTAGGAAAAAAAATTCTCAATTACATATACCTGACAAAGGACTTGCTCTAAAATATACTAAGAACAAGAAAAACTCGATTTTAACAAACGAGCATAAAATATCAACAGATACGTTACAAAAGATAGATGAATGGCTAGTAAGCACACGAAGAGTTACTCAACATCATTAGTAATCACAGGAATGTAAACTGAACCACAATTAGATTCTGCTACACACATACTAAAATGGCTAAAACTATTAAAAAGACTGACAATACAAAGTGCTGCCACGGATGCAGAGTTCCCAAAAAGTGCAGGTGGGGATATGAACTGGAGCCACCACTTTGCAAAACAATCTGGCTGTTCTGCATGAAGTCAGGCTTACACCAACCGAACAATTCAGCAACTGTAACCCTAGGTATTTACCCAAAGGAAATAAAACCTGTCCACACAAAGGTTTGCACATCCATGCTCACAGCACGTGAAATGTCCACCAACAGGCAAATGTAGAATAAACTGCTATTTAACCATAAAATGAAATACTGCTCACTAATAAAAAGGACCAAACTGATACATACCACACAGATGAATCTCAGAAACATTACGCAAAGTGAAAGCAGCCGAACACGTTTTGAGGACACACTATATGCGCTGAACATACCGAAAGGGTTCCGTCCATACACACTGTAGCAATACCCTAACGTGTTGTATACCGTAATGTACGTGTAATGTAATGCACACGCCATAATGTTTATATTAACCTGTGTAAAAAGTGACACCAACCTAGGGTGACAGGGAGCAGATGAGCAGCGGCTAAGGGCCAGGGGAAGAAGGACTGAAGTGGCACAAAGCAACTGTTTAGGGTGATGTAAACGTTCTCTATCTTGATCACGGTGGTGGTGGTTACGTGGTATAAATTGATCAGAAAGAACTGAACTATACACTTCAAGTGGGTCTATTTGTTGTACTTCATTGAAAATTATACTGAAGACACTTTAAAAGCCAATGAATTATTTTGTTACTCTTCAATCCACCATTACAAAAATTAGTTCAGAATACTGAACCATGTACCATGCTATCTATCTTAACTTACAAGTTTAGTTTCTACTTCTCATTTCCCTCAAATAAGTATCTCCTACCATGTAAATTAGTGGTCAAAAACTCTCACTTGTTTCACAAATCAAATTTCTTCCAAGTCTATTTGCTAGGACTTAACAGATAGAGCATCTACCCAAAATGCATAGGAATGTGTATTTGCTGCTTCACACAGCCTTGACATTCAGTTCCAAGCTCAGAAAACGAAACTTTCATAAACTATTTAGTTAGGGTAACAATCAAACAGAAAACATTAGAACTCTACAGATGTATTTATGAAAGTTAAAGCTGTACCTACCCATTTGCCAAAGTGGTGGCTTCTCTCATTTGAGCAATTGATCTGTTAACTAAGTCAGCTTTCCTCTGATTATAGGCGGCCAACGACTGCTGCACTGACACAGGAACCATATTTTCAAACAAATCTAAAATGAGCAATGTGAATTTCAACAACATTTCAATACAAAAAGTCCATCTGTAAAGTGAATGCTCATATTCCCTTTCCTATATTCACATAAAAATCTACAAATATTTAAAAATAAAAACTAAATCACTACTGGAAGTACAACGATGGAGAGAATTTTTAGAGCACTATATTCATGAACAATGAGAGCTTTTTCTTTGAACTTAATTTTCTTAACGTTTTAAGATGTGTTTGTCATTGACTTCTTTGGTGAAGAAGATCTACACTCTTTATTAGTTGATTACACTGGTTAAGCAGTCCGCATTGCCTGGGTTTAATTTCCAGCTCCTTCCACCACTTTCTAGCTCTGCAACATTGGGCAAATTATTCAAGCACTCTGTGCGTCAATATCCTCATCACTCAAAGGGGGATAACAATAGTACCCATCTCATGAGACTGCCGTGAGAATATTAATTATGAGCTAGTTATCTGTACTTAAGAGTCCCTGGCACATGGTAAACACATCTTGTTTGCTAAACAGAAATAAATAAAATAATCAGCCTTTCCCAATAACATACAATACTATCCTTGGGATCTCAGCTAGAAACTACTATACATTGAATACATCTACAAAATCCAAGGATATTATAACATTTATCCCATACAACCATGACTCTGTAAGTTTATACATTTAAAGTCATATTTATGAATGTTTATTTTTAATAGCAGAATCCTAAATAATATAACAAATGTTAAAATGACAAATGCTTAAAGTCTCAATCATTACTCAAATGTAGTTTCAAATTTTCTGACTGTATTGGATAGTTTACACATGCTTTATTACCATTTACTTTCCATCTTGAATTTTCACTATAGATACAACGCTTCATTTTTATTCTCATATTCATTTTGAACATGAATGCAAATCATATTCAAAACATACAATAGCAGTTATGTGATTTTCACTACCAAAACAACAGATTAAACTGGGGAAAAGATGAGTAAGATTAAAGCGTATCTGAGTACTTGACATACCAGTGAATTTCTGGCTGATGGGGACAGTGACTGGGGTAGATTTCACAAGTGTGGCTTTGCCAATTGGGTCCAGATCTTTAAGGTCTGGAACTCGATCATGATAGATGAAGTCATTATCCTTCTTTGCTGCAGAAAGGGCACGGCTGATTTTGTCAGAAAAGTCTTTCACATTGACATATTCATCATAGCGAGATGCCACTGTTTTAATCAATTCTGCTGCGTGCTAAAAAAAAAAAAAAAAAAATGTTAAAAAAAGTTTTGTTTTTCTCAACCAATGATCTAAGCAATGGTTTTTAAAAAATTTCTTTGAGGACATGCATTTCCAGCAATGTGGTCAACAGAATAACCTAGAAATTATCCCATCCTAAAATTCCAAAATATCAAAAATGAAGAATAAACATAGTAGGCATCCGTCCCAACACATGCGTGAATTACCAAGAAAGTAAAAAAAAAAAAAAAAAAAAGTCCAGTAAGTATAGTAAGTGAGGCCAGTAAGTATAAACCAACATTAAGGAAGGCTGGCTGTCGAATATTTCTATAACCCAAAGGACTAGCAATTAAAACGTCTTACAAGCTCTCATGAAGACCTGAAACAGGGGTCTTAAAACAAACACATCTCCATCTACGGAGAAACACTCGTTTCACTGCCCCACATGGAGGCAGGAACCTCAAATGTCTACTCCAACAGTGAAAGGCTGGGTCAGAAAAAAAGTACCCAGCCAACACAAGAAGTCAACAAAGAAGCATGTTACCTCAGCATTGACAGGAACATATTTTTTTAGGGGCGCCTGGATGGCTCAGTCGGTTAAGTACCCAACTTCAGCCCAGGTCATGATCTCACAGTGTGTGAGTTCAAGCCCCGCATCGGGCTGTTTGCTGTCAGCACAGAGCCCACTTCAGATCCTCTGTCCTCCTCTCTCTGCCCCTCCCCCATTTGTGCAGTCTCTCTCAAAATAAATAAACTTAAAAAAAAAAAAAAAGGAATAGATTTTTTTAAAAAGGTCTACTCTCAGGCACCTGGTGGCTCAGTTGGTTAAAGCATCTGACTTCCTGATTTCAGCTAAGGTAATGATCTCACGGTTCATGATACTGAGCCCCGAGTCGGGCTCTGCACTCACAGTGCAGAGCCTGCTTGAGATTTTCTCTCTCCCTCTCTCTCTGCCCCTCCCCCGCTCACGCTCTTTCTCTAAATAAACATTTAAAAACAAAAATAAAAGGTCTACCTTCATAATTCATAAGATGAGCATACGCCTCACATAAATTTAGAGCTTAAATTACATTACTTAGGTGGTTTCAGATATAATAACAGCAGATAAAAGAGGCAATGAAGCCAAAGGCATCGTCAGGGATAAATTCAGTGCTTAATGTTTGATATCTGCCAATCTGCCAGAAAGACCTAAAACTTCTTAAATTTTGCATTTAACAAGACTCTATGTATATAAACAGTTACAATGAGAAATTGATAAATTTACCCCTCATCAGAGTGGAAGATTTTAACACTCCTGTCTCAGCATGACAGACCAAGTAAACAAAAAAACTGTAAGATTACAGAAGATGTGAATAACATAATTAATGAGTTTGACCTACCAGACATTCAGAACCCTGCACACCACAACTAGAGAATATAAAATATTCTCAGGCATGTAAAGAACATCTATAGAGAGTAACCACAGGAGAGAAAGCAAATATGAAACACCAAAGTTATAGAAATACAAGAATGGTTTAAGAAAACCTATTTATGTATTATCCAAATAATAGATTTAAATTTTTAAAAATCAAATTATTTCCACAGGTAGTGAAAAGCATTTGATAATATTCAATATTCATCACTGATATTTTTGAAAATCTCAGTAAAATCAAAATAGATATCCAATTCATTAACATGATAAAATCTCAACCCCCAAACCTGCTAACATACTTAGCAGAAAATATAACATTCCTGTAGTCAAAATGAAACCGTATCATCAACAACCTTAGAATGTGTCAAAACATCTAGATAAAAAAATGAAATTAAGAGGTATAAAGAAGGTATAAAGAAAAGGAAAAAATGATCATCAACAGATGACGTTTTATATACCAGGAAAACCTAAAACAGTCAGCTGCACTATTCTAAATAAGAGGTAGCTCACATGCAAAATCAACAGAGCAAAACAAAAGCTACATCTTTAGTTATACTAGGAGATGAGAAAGGGCACAAATTTAAATCGCTTTTCAAATTTGATTTGTAAATATGTGGTCAAACACTCCCCTCAAATAGCAAAGTTGGTACCAGAATGATAAGACATACCAAGTACACTGGGGAGAAAAAGGGATTGCTAAGGACCCACCCCCATGAGTGAAAAGGACTTGAAGCAAATTTGAAAACAATGAAACAGAATAAGGAAACAAGTGCCAACAGATGATAAAGGCAAAGCCAACTGGTCCACGTCAGCACCAAGAGGTTGCAGGAAAAATGGAGTGCTGAGAGGCCTCATCCCGAGAGGGAACTGTTGAGAGCAAGAGGCAGGTTAATCGAGGGCAGGGAGGCAGGGGGAAGCAGATAGGAGGAGTGAAACCAGGGGAAAAGAAGAAAGGGGGCAAGCACTCCAACAGGTCAGCAAAATAACAGACTCTCAGAGCAGACACGGCACCTCGCAAAGGAAAAGCTGTGAGGGATTCAGGGACACACAGGTACGGAGGAAGAGTCCTTCCTCAAGCAGGCTAGGCTTTGAGAGCCAAAGAAGTGAAGCCGAGGAGGGAGCCCCGACACAAAGAGCCTCAGAACACTACCACACGACCGGAGGGGGGCATGCCCCCACTCAGGAGCCTCTTGCGACTCCTCTACTAAAATCAATCTCATCCAAACACAAGTAATGGAAAAGGCATCCCATCTGCTTCAACACAAAGAAACCAGAAGGAAAAGGATGAAAATGAGCACCTAACTTTCCAATAGGTAATGAAAATTCACCAAGGAAATATTGTCACAAAGCAGATGAAAACAGCATGCTGAAAACACGAACAGAGGACCAGACGGCCTAGACAACAGCAGGTGACAGCAGACAGCGAGAGAAATGTGGAACAGGAACTGACAGAACTCAGGCAAGAAAGTGAAGAAAAACTCAAAATCATTTTTAAAAAGATTGAAATATGGGGGCGCCTGGGTGGCTCAGTCCATTGGGCGTCTGACTTCCTCTCAGGTCATGATCTCACAGTTTGTGAATTTGAGCCCCATGTCGGGCTCTGCGCTGACGGCTCGGAGCCTGGAGCCTGCTTCAGATTCTGTCTGTCTGTCTGTCTGTCTCTCTCTCTCTCTGCACCCCCCCCCCGACTCACACTCTCTCCTTCAAAAATAAACATTAAAAAAATTTTTAATAAAAAATATAAAAAGATTGAATATTTACACAAGTAACAAAAAAGGGGTAACAGACATCATGTAAGAAACACACAACTCAATATGGCAGGCAAGGAGAGGGGGGCGGTTACAAATTAAAGATTGGTAAGACACGTGCCAGATGCCATGTGAGGACCTTGTTCTGCACAGACCAGCTGTGAAAAAACACCGGGAAAACGTCTTGGAAAACTAAACTAGGTTTCAGTAATATTACATTACTAGTATTAATTATTAATCAGTATTAACTTTGCCAGCTGGGCGGACATTATAGTTTTAGGGCTTTTTTTTTTTTAAGTCTTATCTATCAGAGATATGACTTGGTTTTGTTCTTTTTAATTTTTAATTTTGATTTTTTTTTTCTTTTGTTTCCTTCTCTTCACTCTTTTCCCTTTTTCTTTCTACCCTCCTCTTTTTTTTTCTTCCCTTTGGAATCGAGCTCATAGTTTCTGATTTGATTTTTGGTCAATTCTTATTCTGCTCGCTTGATCAGGCATTTAATCTATTCTTTATATACCTTTTCTTTAATTTTTTTTAATGTTTTTATTTATTTTTGAAGGAGAGAGAGAGACAGAGCATGAGTGGGGGAGGAGCAGAGAGAGAAGGAGACACAGAGTTCAAAGCAGGCTCCAGGCTCTAAGCTGTCAGCACAGAGCCCGATCCCGTGAGATCATGACCTGAACGAAAGCCAGACGCTCAACCGACTGAGACCCCCAGGCGCCCCTTTTTATTTTCTATTTTATATCTCCTTCCTATTTTCTTCTCTCTCTGGACTAAGCCTTATAGTCTCTTTGATTCTCTGCCTGGTGTTTTTTTCCACCCCTTTCATTTCTTTGTACAGGATAAGGTTCCCCCGCCTTCACTTTATTTTCCTTTTGTCCAGGGTTGCTTCAACGGACAAATCCACACACACCTGGTGGAAGGTCCAAACAATCCACCGCTAAAGCAGTGGGACAGAACAGCCAAAGATGCAACAAAAGGGTGCAGGCAACACAGTCAAAAACACTTTCTGAAGTGCCAGGCCCTGAACAGCGTATGACCCCTTTTAAAATATGGTAGTACTCAAAGGTGCAGGACACTTAACAAGCGATTAAAACCCATAAAAGACAGAAACCTAGCCAAATAGATGAAACGGAAAAAGTCTCCTCAAAAGAAAATCCAGGAAGAAATGACAGCCAGAGAATCGCTCACAACAACATATCTGAACAAGAATTTAGATTAATAGTCTTAAGACTAATAGCTGGGCTTGAAAAAAGCATGGAAGACAGCAGGGAATCTATTGCTGCAGAGAGCAAAGATCTAAGGTATTGTCACAATAAATGAAGAAATGCTATAAATTAGGTGCAAAATAAACTAGATGCAGTGACAGCAAGCATGGAAGAAGCAGAGGAGAGAATGTGTAAGATAGAAAATAAAATTATGAAAAATGATGAAGCTGGGAAAAAAGAGGGAGAAGAAATTACTAGATCACAAGAGAAGAATTAGAGACCTAAGTGACTCAATGAAACGAAACAGTATCTGTATCCTAAGAGTTCCAGAAGAAGAAGAAGAAGAAGAGACAGAAAAGGGCAGAAGGTTTATTTGAACCAATTATAGCTGAGAACTTCCCTAATCTGGGGAAGGAAACAGACATCCAACTCCAAGAGGCACAGAGAACTCCGCTCAAAATCAAAAACAGATCGACACCGTGACATAATGAAACTGGCCAAATACAAAGATAAAGAGAGAACTCTGAAAGCAGCTCGGGACAAACGGGCCTTAACCTACAAGGGGAGACACATAAGCATAGTAGCAGACTTGTCCACTGAAACCTAGCAGGCCAGAAGGGAGTGGCAGGAAATAGTCAATGTGCTGAACAGGAAAAATATGCAGCCCAGAATCCTTTATTCGGCAAGGCTGTCACTGAGAATAAGAAAGATAAAGGCCTTCCAAGACAAACAAAAACCAAAGGAATTCATGACCACTAAACCAGCCCCGCAGGAGATCCTAAGGGGGACTCTGTGAGTGGAAAGCAGCAAAGAGTACAAAGGACCAGAGACATCACCACAAGCATGAAACCTACAGGTAACACAACGGCACTAAATCCATATCTTTCAATAACTAAATGCCCCAAACAAAAGACACAGGGTATCAGAATGGATAAAAAAACCAAGATCCATCTATATGCTGCCTACAAAAGATTCATTCTAGACCTGAGGACACCTGCAGACTGAAAGTGAGGGGATGGATGTCAAAAGAAAGCTGGAGCAGCCACACCTGTATCAGACAAACTGGATTTTTTTTTAATTTTTTAATGTTATTTATTCATTTTTGAGAGAGAGAGAGCACACAAGCAGGGGAGGGGCAGAGAGAGGGGGAGACACAGAATTTGAAGCCAGCTCCAGGCTCTGAGCTGTCAGCACAGAGCCGACATGGGGGCTTGAACTCACGAACAGTGAGATCATGACCTGAGCTGAAAGTCAGAGGCTTAACTGACTGAGCCACTCAGGCGCCCCTGATCAAACTAGATTTTAAAACAAAGACTTTAGCAAGAGATGAAGAAGGGCATTATGTCATAATTAAGGGGTTAATCCATGAAGAAGAGCCAATGATTGTAAATATTTATGCCCCCAATGTGAAGGCACCCAAATATATAAATTAATCACAAACATAAACATATTGATGATAATACTGTAATTGTAGGTGACTTCAATACTCCACTTAAAACAATGGACAGATCATCTAAGCAGAAAATAAATAAGGAGATAATGGCTCTGAATGACACACTGGACCAGACAGACTCAACAGATACATTCAGAACTTTTCATCCCAAAGCAGTAGAATACACATTCTTCTTGAGTGTACACAGAACATTCCCCAAAAGTGATCACACACTAGGTCACAAAACAGCCCTCAACAAATATAAAAGGACTGAGATCATACCATGCATATTTTGAGATCACAACACTATGAAACTTGAAATCAACCACAAGAAAAAATTCGGAAAGGCCCCAAATACATGGAGGTTAAAGAACATCCTACTAAAGAATGAATGGGTCAACCAGAAATTAAAGAAGAATTTTAAAAATACATGGAAGCAAATGAAAATGAAAACATGACAGTCCAAACCCTTTGGGATCCAGCAAAGGCAGTCCTAAGAGGAAAATACACTGTAATCCAGGCCTATCTCAAGAAGCAAGAAAGGTTCCACCTGCACAACCTAACCTTACACCTAAAGGAGCTAGAAATACAGCAGCAAAGAAAGCCCAAAGCCAGCAGAAGAAGAGAAATAATAAAGATTAGAGCAGAAATTAACCATGTAGAATCTAAAAAAAAACAACAGAACAGATTAGTGAACCTAAGAGCTGGTTTCTTGAAAGAATAAACAAAATTCATAAACTCCTAGCCAGACTTCTCAAAAAGAAAAAGAGAGAGGACCCAAATAGATAAAATCATGAATGAAAAAGATCACAACCAACACCACAGAAATACAAACAGAATTTTGTATTTTAGACAATACTATGAAAATTATATGCCAACAAACCGGACAATCTGGAAGAAATGGACAAATTCCTAGATACCCACACACTACCAAAACTCAAAAGGAAACACATAGAAAATTTGAACAGACCCATAACCAGTGAAGAAATTCAATCAGTTATCAAAAATCTCTCAACAAATAAGAGTCCTGGGCCAGATGGCTTCCCAGGGAAATTCTACCAGACATTTAAAGCAGAGTTAATACCTATTCTTCTCAAGCTGTTCCAAAAAATAGAAATGGAAGGAAAGCTTCCAGACTCATTCTATGAAGCCAGCATTACCTTGATTCCAAAACCAGACAAAGACCCCACTAAAAAGGAGAATTACAGACCCTGATGAACATGGATGCAAATATTCTCAACAAGATACTAGCAAATTAAATTCAACAGTACATTAAAGGAGTTATTCACCATGATCAAGTGGAATTCATTCCCAGTCTGCCAGGGCTCGTTCAATATTCGCAAATCAATCAACGTGGTTCCATATTCACAAATCCCAAAATTTGTATGGAATCACACAAGACCCCAAATAGCCCAAGTAATGTTGAAAAAGAAAACCAAAGCTGAAGGCGTTACAATCCCAGACTTTAGCCTGTATTACAAAGCTGCAATCATCAAGACAGTCTGGCACAAAAACAGACACACAGACCAATGGAACAGAATAGAGAACCCAGAAACGGACCCACAAACATATAGCCAACTAATCTTTGACAAAGCAGGAAAGAGCATCAAATGGAAAAAAAATAGTCTCTTTAGCACATGGTGCTGGGAGAACTGGACAGCAACATGCAGAAGAATGAAACTGGACCACTTACACGATACACAAAAATAAACTCAAAATGGATAAAAGACCTAAATGTGAGATAGAAAACCATCAAAATCCTACAGGAGAAAACAGGCAGCAACTTCTGTGACCTCAGCCACAGCAATTTCTTATTTGACATGTTTCTGGAAGCTGGGAAATAAAAGCAAAAATGAACTACTGGGACCTCCTCAAGATAAAAAGCTTACACACAGCAAAAGAAACAATCAATGAAACTAAAATGCAACCAATGGAATGGGAGAAGATATTTGCAAATGACATATCTAATAAATGGTATCAAAAAATCTATAAAAAACTTACCAAACTCAACACCTGAAAAACAAATAATCCAACGAAGAAATGGGCAAAAGACATGAATAGACACTTTTCCAAAGAAGACCTCCAGATGACAGACACATGAAAACATGCTTAACATCGCTATCATCAGGGAAATATAAATTAAAATCACACAGAGATACCACCTCACACCAGTCAGAGTGGCTAAAATTAACAACTCAGGAAACAACAGATGTTGGCGAGGATGTGGAGAAAGGGGAACCCTCTAGGCTCTGTTGGTGGGAATGCAAACTGGTGCAGCCACTCTGAAAAAGTGTTGAGATTCCTCAAAAAATTAAAAATAGAATTACCCTATGAACCAGCAATAGCACTACGGGGAATTTATCCAAAGGATACAGGAGTGCTGATTTGTAGGGGCATATATAACCCAATGTTTATAGCAGCGCTTTCAACAATAGCCAAATATGGAAAGAGTCCATATGTCCATCATAACTGTTGGAAGTCATACACATACATACATACATACACACACACACACACACACACACACACACACACACACAAATGGAATACCACTCAGCGATGAAAAAGAGTGAAATCTTGCCATTTGCAACAATGTGGATGAAACTGGAGAGTATTATGCTAAATGAAGTCAGTCAAAGAAAGATCTATGATTTCACTCATAGGTGGAATTTGAGAAACTTAACAGAAGACCATAGGGGAAGGGAGGGAAAGATAAGTTACAGACAGCGAGGCAAACCATAAGAAACTCTTAAATACATAGAACAAACTGAGGGTTGATGGGGGTGAGGAAAATGGGTGATGGGCATTGAGGAGGGCACTTGTTGGGATGAGCACTGGGTGTATATGTAACTGATAATCAAGGAATCTACTTCTGAAGACATGACTAGTCTGTATGTTAGCTAACTTGACAGTAAAATTTAAAATAATAATATATAAACAGAAGAGAAATAAAAAACAACAATGAATAACAGAAGACTCATGCTTAGGTTCAACAATTGTTACCAATTTGCCATATTTGCTTTACCATTTTCATATTGGGGGGGGGGCTTTTTTGCAGAATCATTTGAAACTGAAGTTCAGACACCATGACCCTTGATCCCCAAATACTTAAGGATATATCTCCTGGTAAGAACAATCTCCTTAAAACCTACAAACTGCTGTCACAACGAAGAAAAAACAATACTTTCACAAAACCAGTTTTACCATCTTACTTGGTCCCTCATTAATGAATTAAATAAATCTGACACATACCCATTCTATTGAGACACATTTTTGTACCTATATATTTTTACGCCTTTTTCAAAGCCATACTTTGTCAGTGTTAGGGATTCCACCAAGATGATCAAGTATACAGGCTTCTGTAGCCAAATAAAGGGCACTATCCTGGTAGGGCATCTCATGAGCCCTATATGCCCAGCCACAATTTGTCTTGGCCCCAGATGTAAATTCCAAGCAACAGTCTTAACTTTACTGTTATTTCATCTGCTGTGTTGTATTTCCCTGACATTTCCAATGTTTTTTTTTCCCCACTGCTCACAGCAATGACTGAAAAGCTGGTTTCTCAGTATGACCATATAATGATCTTTATCAGGTTCATGGGGTACTTTGAGCCACAGACTACAGAGATTAGGGTTTCTTAGTCATTTTTTTTTTTTTGTCTATTTGTTCTGTTTGCCTATTTCTGAGTTCAAATCAAGCAACAACAACAACAAAATCTCATGCCTAGAAAGAGGCACGGCCCTTTTGTGCTAACTTCTGACCTATGACTAACGCTATAAAAACTGAAGCTACAAACGCTTACGTGTCTGTAACTGGAAAAAGTCTTTATCTCTCACTGCTCAAGGTTGAAATAGTTTCCTTTTTCCACACGGGACTTTAAATATCAAAATTTCAAAAAGAACTCTTACATGACTGGTTTAATAGACAGAGACACTAAGTAAGAGCTTCCTTGAAACTAATAGTCCTAGAATTCTAGAAAATAAAGAAACTAAATTTCTATACTTTAAATTTGCTAGACTGAAAAAAATCCTTCCCATGGAAACCTCTTTTTCAGAAGCATTTTTATGTAAGAATCTAAGCTACTGTAATCAAAGTGAACTCTGGACAAATGAGATATGTTTGAATATCTGTGTTTTATTAAAAAAAATATGTTGGGGCGCCTGGGTGGCTCGGTCGGTTAAGTGTCCGACTTCGGCTCAGGTCATGATCTCGCGGTCCGTGAGTTCGAGCCCCGCGTCGGGCTCTGTGCTGACTGCTCAGAGCCTGGAGCCTGTTTCAGATTCTGTGTCTTCCTCTCTCTCTGACCCTCCCCCATTCATGCTCTGTCTCTCTCTGTCCCAAAAATAAATAAACGTTGAAAAAATAAATAAATAAATAAATAAATAAATAAATAAATAAATAAATAAACGTTAAAAAAATTTAAAAAAATATGCTTTTCAAAACATAAATAAAAAGTATGCCTTTCTTTGATTTCATCCGTTGTGAAGTGTAAGCATACATTTTCTTTTTTACAAGACTTGGGGTTCTTCTCTCATAAAAAGACAAATTAATCTGAACTTCCTAAATAATACTTGCAGAGTATCTTCTAATATCCAGGCCATATTTAAAATTCCCTAACAGTCTTCTCCCTACCCTCTGCTTACCAATACTCAAAATACAAACGACTCCTATAAACAGCCCTTGCCCCTCTCATGAAATTGACCCAGATTCACAGCAGGTTTCTGACAACCTCAATGGTGAGAGGATGGACAACCGCACAGAAGGCACTCTGCTGTTTACAGGATCTATTCACATATACAGTTGCTACAACTCTGGGCTCCCCCAGAGCTTAATTACTATCAGCCTACTGTTGACCAGAAGTCTTACCTGTAAAATAAACAAATAACATATATTTTGTATGTTACATGCTTTTTATGCTGTATTCTTATAATAAAGTCAGCTAGAGAAAAGAAAATGTTAAAATCACAGAGAAGAGATGACAGATTTACAGTTCTATAAGAAATCTGTGTATAAGTGGATCCACACAGTTTAAACCAGGGTTGTTCGTTCAAGGGTCAGCTGTACTACAATGTCCTTCTCGAGCTGTGGAACTGCATATCCCAATTCAGACAAAGGGTATGCCACAAGTTAAGCAGCTTGGTAGTTAATTTAGACTATTTTATATTAAAACAGGGAGGAGCACCTGGGTGGGTCAGTCGGTTAAGCGTCTGACTCTTGATTTCAGGTCAGGTCATAATCTCACAGTTCGTGGGATCGAGGCCCGCATCGGGCTCTGTGCTGACAGTGCGTATCCTGCTTGGGATTCTCTTCCTCCCTCTCTCTCTGTCCCTCCCCTGCTCGCATGTGTGCTCACACGCTCTCTCTCAAAATAAATAAATATTTAAAAAACGGATAAATAAGAGAACTGAATGAAAATCTTACATAATTTTTTAGATACAACATAAGACTTCAAAAAGCACCCAGCACGTAAAATTTAAGGATAAAAACAATCACTTTTCTCTGCTGATAGGGGCAATGAGTAGAAAAGGTTTTTATGAACAAACCTGGGAATCTCACTAAGGAAAAAAAGAGAGAGCCAAGTTACTCGAGTATTTATTTCCAAGAAACTCACCTGTAACCTTGCAATCTCTTCTCCAAATTTCTTCTGCTGTTTTGCCAGGATAGACTGGTGGTACTCAGCATTGGCCTGCATGATACAGTGCTTTGCAGCCAAGACAGGGAACACCTCCTGGAAATAAAAATACTGACCAGGGGAGAGTCCAACCACACAAACCACCACAGACAACACGGGATGCAGGAAGAAAAAGGAAAAGGAGACAGAAATTAGAAATCACCCCATTAATGGTTTAGAGACAGGTTAGTCATTAGGTGTAAACAGAGAAGACGACATGATTTTGCAGGAACTGAAGTCAACGAATTCAATTTTTTTCTTCCAATTAAAATTAAGGGGTTTTGTTTTTGGGTTTTTTTGCACTGTTAAGTGAAGCCAATTTAAGTTTTTATAAGGTCTTCAATCAAGCCATGAAGTCAACATTTTGTTTACAAAGAAGAAAGGAAAGCATGCATTAGGAAGAGAAGGAGAACAGACATTCACAGAGGAATACCAAGCACGAGGCTTTAGAAGCTTTCTTAGGAGTCCTTACCCAGCCCTTAGAGTTAACTAAACCACCATTACTCACATATACTAATGAAAATGCTCTATAGCTGACTGTTTCATCATGTTTTTAAAAGACAAAAGACAGTAAATTAAGTTCCCACTTAAATTCATATCTAAGAGACTTTTTAATAAAGATGATTTCTAGCCATAGAAAGACTATTTAGTATAAACACTAACATTTCAGATTACATACTCAAAAACACATAGCAAACAGACAAACACACTAAGTTAATATCTAATACGATAAAGTGTTATTTTGCCCTAATTTGTTTTGAAGAAGATTCCAGTCAAAATTAATTTTAAAAGATCCAAACATATGAACCAAGAAGCACTTCTATCGGTAGATGCTCTTCCAAAATGGCAAATCGCAGCCTGCAACCTCACTGTCTTTAGAAGTACGTGCCACATGAAATCCAAGAATTAAACTAGGCAATCACTGTCCAGACAAAAATAGGAAAGACTCAAACACTGAATTACTACCTGGTATGCTTTCCTGTCTCCCAGTGAATAACTTCCTAGCTTCCTGGATCACTACTTGCAGATATTCCAGTTTTACAACTAGAATATGAAAATACCTTTTGAGCTTTATTAGTCAAACGGCAAAAAGACATCTAAATCTCAAACTGTACTCAGGCCAGTTCTCAAGGTAAGGCTGGAGCAGCTTCGTGTTTTAACCGGAGATTCTCCAGGAATACCAGGAATGCTGCAGAGGGAGTTTCCAAGTCTTTGAAGGTGACATTCTTCTCTCCGTGACACGACTGAACTAATGGCCCAACAGGATGTTACGGGACACTGTGCAGCTGAACGTGAAGTCTTTCAGATGAAAACAAGGTGAGAGAAGATCCCAAGGCTCTTTTCAGGAGTAACAGTATTAACATCCAAGAGTCCTGGGCAACTTTCTAGTAACCTCTTGGTGTATTTTAAATCTCCAGCAATTCCCTCACATCAATTCCTAATTCTCTGACTAAACTAGTGTGTGCCGTTGATGTATTTATGCTTTTTTACTTCACCACGAAACTGTCTGCAATTTCATAATTTACAAGGCTTCCTGAATGACTTCTAAATCAATAAATTCAGGGCGCCCGGCTGGCTCAGTCAGAAGAGCACGCGACTCTTCATCTCGGGGTCGTGAGTTCCAGCCCCATGGTGGGTGTGGAGATGACTTAAATAAACTTTGAAAAAATAAATCAATAAATTCTCCTAGAAAATATCATGTAACAAAAACCATATGCTATTATCATACAGACAAAACTAATTACCTGAACATTTCTGAAAGAGTAGTTGAAACGCACTACATTTCCCTCAATCTGTAAGTTTCCTCTGAAATCATTCTGAGTTTACGCGTTAGTCTAATCATATGCTTTGCGTTTGACCATCACTGACTAGTCTTTTCAAATGTCACTTCAGAAAAGCTTACATTAAAACAATTAATATTTTCTCTGATATGCGGCAGCAGGTAGGTGGTTGTTTTCCTTAGCTGTACAAGAGCAGCCCAATTTTCTATCTCTGTTGGCAAAACTTAATTCTAATCAAAATCCTGGATGAATTTGCTTTCTTTTCCTTTTGCTTTATGTCTGTTTTGTGCTTTAAGACTCATCTTTAAGAAAACAGGACAATAATTAAAAGTGCAAATAATCAACATGCTCAAGTATTCATGCTTGTAGCAGATCACCAATGAATCAGAATTACACAATGCCTTGATGTAACAAAATTACTGGAGACAGAGGCTCAACAATTTCCAGAAAGAATTTTGGAAAAACAAGTTTAGTGAAGAGTAGAGACAAAGGCATCCCTTAAATACAAAAGAATTTTTCATGCTTCTTAAATAAAAAATTATTTCTACCAACATATTCTTCAAATGCCTCTCCTAAAACTTCAAGTTTCTTTTTTATAAAACATAATTTGCAACGTTTTTCTTCTATACAAAAACCTCTAAGTATTTCCACATGCAAAATAACCAAGTATTTGCAAAAACAATAACTGACCTTGGGAAGAGTATCTTTGTACTGACACTGTTTAAAAGCATCACCAAAGTAATCTGCGGCCTGATTAGCCAATTTGGCTATGATGGCATCTTTCATTTTATCTGGAATAAAATATGACATTGGCCATTGTAATTAAAAAATATATATAAAATAATCCGACACATCATAACTTAGTATGAACTCTGAGATCACAAGTTTGTACGCTTGTCTTCCTATTTTAAAAGCTGATCGCTTCTCTTTACATGTAACAAAATAGAGAAAAAACTGGAATTACCTCTTGTGGCTTTTAAAAAAAAGACTTCTTGGGCCTGTGCCAGCATAATAAGACTGAGGGTCCCAACAGTGTCTGGAGACAGGTCCACCGTAGGCTCTCGACTTAAGGCAGATAAAACTGTCTCTTTAATATGTAAAAAGGCACCACTAGCAAACTAGAGGGGGAGAAAAAGAACTTCTTTAAAATCTATGTAAACTCAGCAAGACTTAACTTTCTACTGTTACACACAAATCATTTCAAATGTTAATTCAGTTGAACAGTTACTATATTTAAATTTTTATATTGTTACAGATCTAAATATATGACCTACAGACAATAAGGGTATTTTTCCAAAATACTATACAGGAACAGATTTAACTAAGATTAAGAGTAAATTGCAGCAAAACATACAGCAACTTCATGGGACAAATTAAACTTATTTTTAGATATATTTCCCCACGACTAATATGAGAACAGAGGTCGGGATAAAATAGTATTAAGGACCTTTTAGTACCGAAATGATCTTGCTTTGGTCCCAAACAATTCCATCTGTCCCACAATTAAACACGCTGTACTTAGGGGAAACCTCAAATAGCACAGGTGATCTGAGGAACAGCATTTACTGTCCATTGATAATGATTTCTATTTGGCTTTCAAAGGTCCCTGGTGAAATGATCCCCATCAGATTTTTTTATTCCGAATTATATTTTGCTGAGGTTCACCCAAAATAACTGCTTTTATGGAACACATGATCCTGGGAAAAAGAAAGAAATCCGTCTGGGATTAAAAGATGTGGGTTATACGGAGGAGCTGCGTAGAGATTACTGAAGATCACGTATTACAAGTGAACATCATGTTTTGTGCAGTCATGAGGTATCATGAAACCAGAGTTTCTGCAAGGAGCGACGAGCTGACCTGGCTTAAATACACTAAGAGAATCACAGACCAGAACAGCAAGGGACCCAGCCTCTGTCACAAATCTGGAACGAGAGGCCAACAAAGGTCATTAAAGAACACGTCCAAGGGTACACAGCTTCCTGGTGGCAAAGAGCCTAGACAAGCCTGTCTAAGTCTTCTGATATCACCACCCCCTTTCCATCACACTAGGTGACCTGCTGTGAATCGCAAAGGCAACTCACAGAACGGAATTTATTATCACATGCCAATTAGCTGAGTTACAGTTAACAGAAAAGTAAAGTTGACTTCATTTTCACATTTTAAAATATTGGCCCTTTCGAGGCTCAAAAAGAAAAGTATGTCTGTGATCCATGCCCATTGAAAACTGCACGGCAAGCACGGCAAGCCGCAATTTGGAGCGCTGTTTGCTTAAAATGCATCTTCCTCTCACTTTCTTAGAAGAGCATTCTTTTTTTTTTTTTTTTTTGATTTTTTTTTCAACGTTTATTTATTTTTGGGACAGAGAGAGACAGAGCATGAACGGGGGAGGGGCAGAGAGAGAGGGAGACACAGAATCGGAAGCAGGCTCCAGGCTCCGAGCCATCAGCCCAGAGCCCGACGCGGGGCTCGAACTCACGGACCGCGAGATCGTGACCTGGCTGAAGTCGGACGCTTAACCGACTGCGCCACCCAGGCGCCCCAGAAGAGCATTCTTAATCTCACTTGTAAACTGAAACCACAGGAAAAATCAGACTCCACCTCTGGGACACGCAAATTCCACAGCCATGGAAGACAGGAAGCACCTCTGGAATTCCACAAAATTTGGAATCAGAACCTGAAACCTCAACGGACCACTTAATTAGCACGCTGGCCTTTGAGTCTCCTTGTGTGTAAAATGGGGTGGCGTTACACATACAACACGCATCACGAGGTTCATCTGAGAGTCAAATACTGTATGTAAGCACATCTGTAAATTATAACACAACCTAAAGCATGAACTAGATCATTCAACACCAATCATTTATTCTTTACGTTAAAAGAAAAATAGGGGCGCCTGGGTGGCTCAGTCGGTTAAGCGGCCGACTTCGCCTCAGGTCATGATCTCACGGTCCATGAGTTCGAGCCCCTGTTTCAGATTCTGTGTCTCCCTCTCTCTCTGACCCTCCCCCGTTCATGCTCTGTCTCTCTCTGTCTCAAAAATAAATAAACGTTAAAAGAAAAAAAGAAAAAGAAAAGCTGAGTAAATAATACACTGCCACCAAATAATATGCCATATTAGTGATAGTACCCAAAATCTAAATTTAGCTAACTTGAGAACATGACATATCTGACCACATTTAAATATGACCTCTCCACAAGCCAGAGTTAAAATTTCCTTACTAAGAGGTCTTAACTTTTGTGACAATGGTAAAATATTAGCTGTGTCTCTTAAGAAAAAATATATTTAAATAACGTACATCTGACCCTTGAACAACAGAGGTTTGAACTGCGCAGATCCACTTATACATGGATTTTTTTTTTCAATAAATACAGCACAGTACTGTAGAAGTATTTTCTCTTACATATTTACTGTAAGAATGCAATATATAATACATAAAACGTACACAATACAGGTTTTTTTAATTTTTTAAGTGTATTTATTTTGAGAGAGAGAGAAAGTGTGAGCAGGGGAGGGGCAGAGAGAGAGAGAGAGAGAGAAAAAGAGAGAGAGAGAGAGAGAGAGAGAGAGAGAGAATCCCAAGCAGGCTCCATGCTGTCAGCGCAGAGCCCAACACGGGGCCTGATCTCATGAACCTTGAGATCATGACCTGAGCCAAAATCACGAGTTAGATGCTTAACCAACTGAGCCACCCAGGCGCCCACAGACAATACATGTTATTCAACTGTTTATGTTATCAGTAAGGCATCCAGTCAACAGTGAGCTATTAGTAGTTACGTTCCAGGGGAGTCAAATGTTACAGTGTATTTTTGACTATGCAAGGGGTCACCACCCCTAACCCCCACGCTGTTCAAGGGCCAACTGTACAAAATTTTTTAATGAGATCAATTATTTAAAAGGGATTTAACCAAGAACTTCATCTCAAACATTCAATCATTTGTTCTCCCAACATTTATTGAGCCTTTATTA
This sequence comes from Lynx rufus, assembly GCF_022079265.1. Taxonomy (NCBI): domain Eukaryota; kingdom Metazoa; phylum Chordata; class Mammalia; order Carnivora; family Felidae; genus Lynx; species Lynx rufus. The sequence continues at coordinate 2,569,237 of NW_025814867.1, read as the reverse complement.
TGTGCCAGGCACTGTCCTAGGTGCTAGGTATACAACAGTGAGGAAAAACAGAGCTGGTCTATAGGTAAACAGTTTAAGGATTTCAAAAGTGTGAATCAATTCATTAAAAAGTACATTACTTTTCAAGAACGTATCTGTGTATAAAGAGACATCTATAAGCCTAAGTACAAGTTATTTGCAATTTAATCCAAGTTAGTGTTGATTATGTGGTTACTGTTCTGCATACCTGGTAATGCTTAGCAGCGACTTTCAATCCTTCATCATTATCCAGGTTCTGTTCTGCTGCAATCTGGCTAGCTAACGCTGCACAATTGAATAACACACAGCTCTTTTCATATCCTAAGCTTGCAAGAGCTGTAAAAAATCAAGAAGGAAAAATTTATCAGATTATTTTCTCTAAAGGAAATAAATGTTTCAAAGATAAATACTATGAAATCTCTCCCACCGGCTCTCACAAAAACAAGTTTCCAGACCTGTTTTCTCACCCATAATAGTACCCATATTTCCAATGCTGCCCGGCCAGGCAGTAATTTATTTATTTCCACAATGATAATCCCATCATCTAAAATTCAAAAGATCAAGGAGTTATTCTTTCCTTTCCTTTACGTCCACAATGCTACTAGGTTCCAAATGAAAAGTCATTCTCATGTCAATTCTCACTTAAAGTCAAATAAATTGTTTTCCCATCACCTCTCAAAATTTTACAGAAGATATGTGTGTGTGTGTGTGTGTGTGTGTGTATACACACATATATCTTCTCACCACACTCAAGCCAGTAAGTCAGTTCTTCCCTATGACAAACCTAACCCAAGGCAGGCACCTCCAAGTCTCACACCCTTATCCCGATACATCCATCAGAAGGCTAGATTGTGCAAGCAGTTAAAATACAGCTCTGATCAAGAAACCACACACCTCACATCCACTGGGACAGCTACTATCAGGAACAGAAACAACAAAAAATAACAACTGTTGGCAAGCATGTGGAGAAACCGGAACCACTGTGAGCTGTTGGTGGGAAGGTGAAACACTGCAGTCCTGTGGAAAACAGTATGGCAGTTCCTCAAACACTCAGAAATAAAACTCCCATTGGATCCAACAATTCCACTTCTGGGTATATTCCAAAGAGAACTGAGAGCAGTCACAAAAAGACATTTACACACCCACGTCCGTAGCCAAAAGGTGGGAGAAACCCAAGTGTCCACTGATGGGTAAACACGTAATGGAATATCATTCGGCCTCAAAAAGGACGGACTTCCTGTCACATGCTACACCACGGACGAACCCGAAGGGCAATGTGCTAAGTGAAATAAATACGCAGATCTCAAAAGGCAAACTGAGGCCTGACTCATTTTACTGTGCTTCACTCTATTGCACTTCGCAGATAATTGCATTCTTTTACAAAATGAGAGGTAGTGGCAACTGCATCAATCAGCAAATCGATCAGCACCACTTTGTCCAACAGCATTTGCTCACTTTGCATCTCTGTGTGACATTTTGGTAATGCTCACAGGATTTAAACCTTTTTCATCATCATTATTATATACGTTATGGTGATCTGTGACCACTGATCACAAGTCCCTGAAAGCTCAGATGACAGCATTTTTTAGCAACAAAATTTTAAATTAGGTTACATACATTGTTTTCACACAAAATGCTATTGCACACTTTGAACAGACTACAATATACTATAAACATAACTTTCATATGCACTGAGAAACAGGACAAAGCTGTACACTTGAACAAAAATATACTTGCACTCTCGTTCTTAGTATCCTAAAATTACACAATATTCTAATGAGTGGGTAGCCCATGCTTTATTTAGCCAAGACATTACTGAAGGACATTTTTTTTTATTTTATTTTTTATTTTTTTAAGTTTACATCCAAATTAGTTAGCATACAGTGCAACAATGATTTCAGGAGTAGATTCCTCAGTGCCCCTGACCCATTTAGCCCATCCCCCCTCCCAGCACCCCTCCAGTAACCCTCTGTTTGTTCTCCATATTTGAGTCTCTTCTGTTTTGTCCCCCTCCCTGTTTTTATGTTATTTTTGTTTCCCCTCCCTTATGTTCATCTGTTTTGCCTCTTAAAGTCCTCATATGAGTGAAGTCATGCGATTTTCGTCTTTCTCTAATTTCACTGAGCATAATACCCTCCAGTTCCATCCACATAGTTGCAAATGGCAAGATTTCATTCTTTTTGATTGCCGAGTAATACTCCATTGTATATATATACCACATCTTCTTTATCCATTCATCCATCGATGGACATTTGGGCTCTTTCCATACTTTCGCTATTGTTGCTAGTGCTGCTATAAACATGGGGATGCATGTGTCCCTTCGAAACAGCACACCTGTATCCCTTGGATAAATACCCAGTAGTGCAACTGCTGGGCTGTAGGGTAGTTCTATTTTTAGCTGTTTGAGGAACCTCCATACTGTTTTCCAGAGTGGCTGCACCAGCTTGCATTCCCAACTGAAGGACATTTAATTCCCAATATCTGCTACCGGAGTGCCTTGATGAACTATGTCCTGCTCTATTTATGTTAAGTCCTTTGCTTCCCATGTCTTTCAGGAAGAACCCATCTCCCTTAAGTATCTTCTAGTTCTGGCACCTGCTCCTTGTTCTCAGCCTACCAACGTGGCATCGCAAATGCCAAAGAAAAAGAAAAATCCTTTTCTTGACCTGGTCTCCCTCTCAGCATAATGCCTTGTCCGTAAACCCTTACTGAAAATCTTTTAAGATGAGCAATCCGCATTTGCGGTTCCCATCTCCTCACCTCTGGTCCACCCCTCAACCTGATGCAGGGGCATGCCCCTAGTGAAACTTCTTTCATTACCAAATCACTGACTTCTCCAACTTTATGTGACTTACCTCTGCCACAACGATTCTGTCAGTGATGTTCCAACCTGGATAGATACTAAAATCACCTGGAGGAATTTTCAAGGATACTAATTCCAGTGGTCCACCCCGGAAATTCTTCCTATCACATCTGGCATTCTGTATCTTTACAGGTGTACCTTTCACATTTTCCTCAGGTAATTCTAACACGCGGCCAGGTTCAGGAACCACTGGACTATGTGACCTCGGAAACCCTTCTGGCACTCAATGCCATGCCTCTATTCTTCTCTGGTTCCTCTGAGATCTGAAAGCTTTTTCTCATCCTCATTCCCAGGAACCTGCTCCTGTTTCCTTTGAACGTTATTATCACCTAGCTCTGGCCTTCACACTTTTCCCAATCTACGGACTACCAGAGGAGATAGATTTATTATTATCATTTAATGATAACTGTTCCCAAATCTACATCTCTACCACCCTTGACTTTTAAATCTGTTTCCAAATGCCAAAAAAAAAAAAAAAAAAAAAAAAAAAAATTGTACCCAGACACAGCATACAAAAGTCAAACTCAACTTGCCTTTTGGAAGGAATACCCACCAAGTCAAACTGAGTTATAAATCTTAGAGTCAACCCTCAACTACTCCTCTTCCTTCCGAGAGACATTCGGCAGATCCAGTCAGTTTCAACTCCGAAACGTCGCTCAAATCCCCTCCTTCTCCTCTGACCCACACATACCACCCTCTCTCATCTCATCTGTCACCAGTCTCCTCACTGGTCTGTTTGTCTCTAGTACCTGGAGTCAGGCTTTCTGGAATCACATCCCACTTCACCAAATCCTTCCCTTATGACTTACAAAGTCGCTTCATCTTTCTAAACAAGTGTGTTCAACTGGTAACAACAGTGCCTTTCTTCATTGGGCTTTTGGGGAATTCAGGAGGATAATATATGTGGAGCCCTTTCCACAGTGCCTAGGTGGAGTAAGTACGCAATAAATTCTAGCTATTAACACGTAAGAGAGAAGAGTACACATGCATAGTATATTCGCACCTCTTCACAATCTGCTTTCCGATGTCTTCACCCTCCATAATCCTCAATTCAACCTATGGTTTCAAGCCTTACAATAATTTTATTAATATGCATCATACATAATTTGTACCATATACTATGTGTTATATTATGTATTCTCTATAATGCACACGTACCACAAATAATGTGTTACACGTACTTATTTACAATAAAATACATTCCTATTACTTACTGCAGCTAATATTTACTGCACACTCTCCTAAGGACTCTGCATGTATCCACCCATTTAATCCACACAAGAGCCCAAATGAGATAAACAGTATTTCACAGTACTATTTATTCCCCATTTCAAAAACAAGAAAATTAATGCACACAGTGGTTAACCTGCCAACCCGCCTTCATTCTTCCAACCTTTGGTTATAATGGTCTACCTGTAACATTATTTTTTAGCTGGGAAAACCAAATTCATCCTTCAGAGCTTAACCTGAACACAGCTTGCTTTCAACAAGCAGAATTCATGTCTTCCTCATTTACAGGCTCACTACTTTGTTCATATCCTCATAGACTATCCGTTATATTTTGGAATGATCAGTTGTTCTCCTAAACAGACTGAATACAACTGTCTCATTTGTTGTTATAACTAGGACAGTGCCTGGCAAGGCATAGGCTCTCTACAAGTATTTGGAAATTACATTAAAAGTTGAAATTTTAAAAAAAAATGTAAACATTTTTATTATTTACAAAAAGCTGTCAGGAGAGCAATTTTTAAAGCCTAAAATAATACAACGTGTTTAGCCCAAGTGTCTTATCATTTTTTAAAAAGTCATTACATACCCAATTTCACAGATCCTCCAAAAAGTGAACCTTTATCAAAAGCATCCTTCCAGGTAAATGTCAAGCAGATCTTGATAGAAAAAGAGCAAAGAGAAAATTATCTTACCTTCTTGCTTCTCATTAAATATTAGGTCTATTTTGAAGAAAAATCCACAGTGAGGAAAAGGACTAAAGCTTGTCAAAACATTATCTTCTGTAGACAACTAACTCCTTTCCCTTTTCCCGGACCACAGAGTTTTCTTTTTTAAAAGTAAAATACTAGCACTATGATATTTCCAATGGTCATTCTGCCTCAGTAATTATGCACATATTGTCCTCTCCAGAAAACACTGTCTTACTCATCTTTACAACACACAAAGACACTTAATAAATGATTGTCAAATAAGCCAAGAGAAGCAAAGGTTTCCTTGAATATAAAATTAAAAATTACTCCCTGATGACAAAATGAGAAGGGTTACCTTTGGGGGAATGAGATAATATGTTATTTCTTGATTTGGGTTGTACTTACACATGTGTATTCGCTTTATAAAGATTCAAGCTATACACATGATATTCACTTTTGTACGTATACTATACATAAATTAAAAGTTTACTTAATTAAAAAAAACTGTTTCACTCTGATTCTAATATATTCCACATATAAAGGTTAAAAACAACTTACCTCTTTTAAATTATGTATTGCAATCCCATGCAAAAATTTTGTTAACTCTGGATTAGAGAAATTTTCAATATACACAAAACTAGAGAGAATAACAGAATGAACGCCATACAGCCATCACAGTTTTAGCCTTTTGAATGTCTGGATTCACCTACTCCCACTTTCCATGTCCCCTCCCAACCCTACACACATACTTTTTCCTCCTTGAGTATCTTAAAGCAAATTTCAACATATTACATCACCTGTAAAAACTTTACTACAAGAATGTTTAAAGCATTTTCCATAAACTACGTATTTTGAAACTTAAAATGTCACACAAATTGAAAACGTTTAACAAGTCTCTCAAACAAAACTGTGAGAAATCATCAGCATTTTTAGTATCTAGCCTTTAAAAGAAAGCAAATATTCTTGTAGTATAACATCTAATCAGAACAGCACTTGCAACTTTATATGCAAATATAATCTGTGTCAATTTTTAAAACACAGACACTGAGACTAATACTTCAGTTTCCTTTTTTATTCTGTGTAACACAAAGGGAAGGACATCACAGACTATGTTAATCAGTCAACAGATCATATTGATATAAAATACAGGGGGAAAAAATGCAGTCCAATGCTCCACATAAACCCAAAAGTTACTAAGGAATGACATGAACAGGAACAGAATTCCAAGAGACTCTTCCAAAAGATACAGATTCTCATCAGATGGGCTTACAAGCTTCTAATTTGTATCAAAAGGTCTTACAGAAAGATAAAACAGGGAAGAAGCACCATTTATTTTAAAAAGTGATACCATGGGGCGCCTGGGTGGCTTAGTCAGTTAAGCAGCCGGCTTCGGCTCAGGTCGTGATCTCGCGTGAGTTCGGGCCCCGCGTCGGGCTCTGTGCTGACCGCTCGGAGCCTGGAGACTGCTTCGGATTCTGTGTCTCCCTCTCTCTCTAGCCCTCCCCCATTTGCGCTCTCTTTCAAAAATTAATAAATGTTAAAAAAAATTTTTTTTTTAAATGATACCATGTGTCAGAAGAAATGGGTGTTTGCCATTATTATAACTTTAAAAAAAATTAAAATAACTTACCTGATTTTCAGAGAATGGGAATTTGGGTTCAATGGAACAAATTTGATCATAATATCTAAAAAAAGAAGAAAAAAAGGAAAATTTATAATTACCAAAGCTAAATATTATATACATTTACGTATACACTAGTTTATGAGTACACAAAAATTATTCATGCTTACTTTGAGCAGCCCACAAATCAAATTCAATCAGCCATTTTAAAGTTAATAAACACAATCTTTTAATGTGTAAATGAGAATGTGAAATGCATGCAATAAAAAAATTTGTGAACAAAAAACTCATACTCACCACTAAAGAAAAATATGTACCAAGTGTATTGGCTAAAAGGAAACTAACGTCTGCCCAGAACCAAAGTATTTCTTAAAATACTACTTATTAAGGCAACTGTTTATATCCACTGAGCAAATTAACATCTCTGATAAACTGCTATTTAAAAACAGGTTTACTAACTTTCACATATGCCTTGGACATCTCCACTTCTGCCCATCTCCACTGTCACACCCTTCATCAAAGCTTCCACCCTGCCCAGAAATACACTCACAATTATATGGTCAATTAATTTCAACAAGGGAGGCAAGAATATGCAATGGGAAAAACGCAATCTCTTCAACAAATGGTATTGGGAAAACTGAACAACAACATGCAAAAGAATGAAACTGGACCACTTTCTTATACCACACACAAAAATAAACTCAAAATGGATTAAGGACCTAAATAAATGTGAGACCTGAAACCATAAAAATCCTAGAAGAGAGCACGGGCAGTAATTTAAGAAATTTACAAAACAGAATAACAGAATTTAAGAAACAAAATAAACGAGGGACGCCTGGGTGGCTCAGTTAAGTGTCCGACTTTGGCTCAGGTCATGATCTCACAGTTTGTGAGTTTGAGCCCCACAACGGGCTCTCTGCTGTCAGTGCACAGCCTGCCTCAGATCCCCTGTCCCCCTCTATCTCTGCTCCTCCCCTGCTCACTCTGTCAAAAATAAACATGAAATAATAATAATAATAAATGAAAAAGAAAAAAAGAGACAAATCAAAAGGCACACTCTTAACTATAGAGAACAAACTGATGGTTACCAGAGGCGAAGTGGGTGAGAAAATGGGTGAAGTAGGTGAAGGGGATTAAAAAAGAGTACATTTAATTTTTTTTATTCTTATTTTAATTCCAGTTAACATACAGCGTTGTATTAGTTTGAGGCGTACAATATAGTGATTCACTAATTCTATACATCAGCCAGTGCTCATCACAAGCGCACTCCTTAATCCCCATCACCTGTTTCACCCACCCCCACATCCCCCCTTACCCCCGCCCCGTAACCATCAGTTTATTCTCTACAATTAAAAGTCTGTTTCTTGGGGCGCCTGGGTGGCGCAGTCGGTTAAGCGTCCGACTTCAGCCAGGTCACGATCTCGCGGTCCGGGAGTTCGAGCCCCGTCAGGCTCTGGGCTGATGGCTCGGAGCCTGGAGCCTGTTTCCAATTCTGTGTCTCCCTCTCTCTCTGCCCCTCCCCCGTTCATGCTCTGTCTCTCTCTGTCCCAAAAATAAATAAACGTTGAAAAAAAAATATTAAAAAAAAAAAGTCTGTTTCTTGGTTTCTCTTTTTTCCCTTGCTCATTTGTTTTGTTTCTTAAATTCCGCACATGAGTGAAATTACATGGTATCTGTCTTTCTTGGACTTCTTTCGTTTACCACTGTACTCTCTAGCTCCATCCATGTCATTGTAAATGGCAAGATTTCATTCTTCTGTATGGCTGGGCAATATACACACACACACACACCACATCTTTATCCATGCACCTATTGATGGACACTTGGACTGCTTCTGTAGTTTGGCCATTGTCAATTATGTTTAAACAAACAGAAAACGCATAGACCTTTTCAAATTAGTGTTTTATTTGGGTAAATACCCAGTAGTGGAATTACAGAATCATATGGTAGGTCTATCTTTAATTTTTTGAGGAACCTCCATATTGTCTTCCACAGTGGCTGCACCAGTTTGCATTCCCACCAACAGTGCACAAAGGTTTCCTTTTTCTCCACATCCTTGCCAATACCTGCCATTTCTTGTTTTTTATTTCAGCCATTCTGGCAGGTGTGAGGTGATATCCCATTGTGGTTTTGATTTGCATTTCCTTGATGATGAGTGATGTTGACCATCTTTCATGTATCTGTTGATCATCATGTCTTGTTTGGAAGAATGTTCGTGTCTTCTGCCCATCTTTTAATTGGGTTATTTGTTTTGGGGTGTTGAGATTCAGAAGTTCTTTATACATTTGGATACTAACCCTTTATCAGATAGGTCATTTCCAAGTATCTTCTCCCATTCCATAAGTCGCCTTTTAGTTTTGTCGTCTCCTTCACTGTGTGGAACCTTTTTATTTAAGGTAGTCCCAATAGTTTATCCTTGCTTTTGTTTCCCTTGGCTCAGGAGACCTATCTAGACAAAAGCTGCCATGGCCAATGTCAGAGAAGTTACAGCTTGTGTTCTCTCCTAGGATTTTTATAGTTTCAGGTCCACATTTAGGTCCTTAATCCATTTTGAGTTTATTTTTGTGTATAAGAAAGTGGTCCAGTTTTCCCAACACCATTTGTTGAAGAGACTTTTTCCTGTTATTCTTTTCTGTTTTGCCAAAGATTAATTGGTCATATGTAACTGCATGTTCATTTCTGGGTTTTCTATTGTGTTCTATTCATCTCTGTGTCTATTTTTAGGCCAGTACCATACTGTTTTGATCACTACAGTTTTGTAATATAACTTGAATTGTAATACTTCTAGCTTTGCTTTTCTTTTTCAAGATTGCTTTGGCTTTTTAGGATCTTTTCTGGTTCCATACAAATTTTAGGATTATTTGTTCCAGTTCTATAAAAAATGCTGCTGGTATTTTGATAAGAATTGCATTACATGTGTAGATTGCTTTGGGTAGTATAGATACTTTAACAATATTTACTCTTCTAATCCATGAACATGGAATGTCTCCATTTGTGTCATCTTTAGTTTCTTTCATCAGTGTTTTATACTTTTCAGAGTACAGGTCTTTCACCTCTTTGGTTAGGTTTATTCCTAGGTATCTTATTATTTTTGGTGCAATTGTAAATGGGATTGCTTTCTTAATTTCTCTTTCTGCTGCTTCATTACTGGTGTATAGGAACGCAACAGATTTCTGTATGCTGATTTTGTATTCTGCAACTTTACTGGACTCGTTGATCAGTTCTAGCAGTTGTTTGATGGAGTCCTTCAGGTTTTCTATACATGGTATCATGTCACCCGCAAATAGTTAAAAGTTTTACTTCTTCCTTACCAATATGGATGCTTCTATATCTTTTTGTTGTCTGACTGCTGTGGCTAGGACTTCCAGTACTATGTTGAATAAAAGTGGTGAGAGTCGCCATCCTTGCTGTGTTCCTGACCTTAGGGGAAAAGTTCTCAGTTTTTCCCCATTGAGAGAAACTAAGTAATGTACAAAAATGCTGAATCACTATATTGTACACTTGAAACTAATATAACACTGAATGTTAACTAAATTGGGATTAAAAAAAAAAAAAAAAAAACTTCTACCCTCCCTTTAAAGTAGACTAATCACAAAGTCTCCTTGAGTCATTTGTCATTCTTCTCAGTCTACTCTCCACCCAGCAGCCAGAACAATCATCAAACAAGAAGCAATCTTCTCCCTCATCAGGCTGACCTTTGAGCTAACATGAGAGACTGGGGATATCCAAGGCAAAGCCTTCCAACTGCCCTCTCTAACCCTTCCTCCTTCTCTTATTACCTCCCCTCCCCTCCCCACCTTCTTCAGGGCTATCATTCCAATGACTGTTTCCGAGGCCAATCTTTCAGGGGAAGGGGCAACACGTGTGAGACCAAGTTTTTGGATGACATGGCCACAAGTTTGGTTACAAACAACAAGATCTGAGCAATTAAGTAAATACAATGAAGATAATGGACACTAATTTCTAACTGTCAGAGAAAAGAGTTACAGAAAGAGAAATGGCTAGAATAAATTCTGCAGTTTTTGCTTGGAATTGGAGGTATCAGTGTGATTTTCTAATATGGTGGAGAAATCCAAGGGTGCCTGAGTGGCTCAGTTGGCTGGACGTCTGACTTCGGCTCAGGTCATGATCTCACGGTTCATGGGTTCGAGCCCCGCTATCAGTGCCCCACTGTCAGTGCAGAGCCTGCTTCGGGTCCTGTGTCTCCCTCTGTCTCTGCCTCTCTACCCCTACCCTGCTGGCTCCCACACACTTTCCCTCTCTGTCTCTCTCTTTCTCAAAAATAAACAACAACAAAAATACACACACGTACACACACATGTACATACACTGGAGAAATACAAAAACAGGTATAAATGTGTGTGTGAGTGTATTTCCTAAACATATATGCTCAGAGGGCCTAGAAGCAATAACACCTTGGTGGCATAAGCACATCTAGAGCCCAGATGAATAATTCTCTGCTTTAGGAGCCAACACTCCTTCAAGAAATGACAGATTCCATGGCGGAGATGGAGAAAATTCAAGAATCAAACCTAAAACATCTTGCTATGTCAGACAGTCAAGGAAGTACTCAAAAAATGAGGCCGTGTCCAAAAGACGTAAGAACTAGCTTTAAGGGGCTCCTGCTAGCCAAGTCCAGAAGAAATTAAATGAAATAAACAAATCGTAACCCATTGAGAAAAATAAGAACACCAATTTGAAGCAAATAAAATAAATAGATGAACAGGGAAAGCACTACCCTACTGCACAAGGGCAGCTCGTAACACTAGAAGCTATAACAGAGTTGGAAAAATCACCACGGCACCTTTCAGAGTATCTGTTTCAGTTAAGATATATCAATGGATGCTAACACAAGAAAGTCTGATGGAAACAGGGTATTACAAAGATTCTCCCCACAAAGTACTTACTAATTTGTTCAACATACTCATCAACTGTAAGGTCAAGAAACCCGGCAGACATCATCTTGATCAAATCATGAAAGTTAAACACAGGGCACCAAACAACATCAAGTTCTTCCTGACATGCACAAAACCAAAAACAAAACCCAGCTGCACTTCGGTGGTACTGCTGCCCAAAAATGCATAAATCCTAAGAAAAAATAAGACGAACCCTTACCAAGGGACATTCTACAAAGTAAGCAGCTTATACTCTTTAAAGATGTCAAGGTTGTGAAAAACAAGGAGAAACTGAGGAACTGTTCCAGACGTAAACAGACTAAAGAACCAGTTAAATGCCAAAGATCCTGGATGAGATCCTGAGCCTGTAAAAATATCACTGGGACACTTAGCAAAATCTGAATGCATTTTATGGGTTACACGGTAATATTCAATCAATGCTAACTTCCCAATTTTGAAAGCTGTACCGTGGTGATGTAGAATATTCTTGTACCTAAAACATTCTCGTAGTCTGAAAAAAAAAAAGAACTCTGAATTATTAAATGTTGAAACGCTTTAACTCATTCCTATCATACTTAAAATTTCATCCAAAATTTTTGACAAGGCCTGGCATTATCCAGCCAGCCTCATCTGAGAATATTCTCTCCAGCCTCATCTGAGAATATTCACTACACGTTCTATTCATTAGTCTATGCTCTCTCCTGGCTCAGGGCCTCCACCAGTTTTTGGTTTTTTTTTCCCCCCTCTGGACACTTTTTCCTATCACGATTTCCTGCTTTTCTTATCTAGGCTGATATACCATCAAAAAAGCCTTCCCTCATCCATTTGTTCACCCATTCATTCAAAAAATATACGCTAAGAGTTTACTATGTACCAAACACAGTTCTAGGACATAGAAATTCAGCAGTAAACAAACATTTAAAATTTTGAGCCCTTGTAGAGCTTTACTTGTAGAGGGGGAGACAAAATAGATAAGTAAAAATACAGTACAGGAGACCGTAATAAGTGCTATGGAGAAAAAAGTAAGAAGGATAAGGTGTCGTACAGGGTGAGCAGACTGTGGTCTTCAATCACAACATGTGATAACTTGACTACACAGAAGAAATAAAACAATTTTGAAAACCACAGATAATAGAGAAGGTACAAAGGAGGTGATGTGATGAGGCCAGCAGGTAAGTGAGATAAAAGATCAGCAGTCGTGAGACAATCAAGTGCCAAAAACTGGGACAAGAGCATGCCCGAAGACACCCAGCCACGGCAAGGAGGCCAGTATGGTCACAGGGCCAGCACAGGAGAAGATGAAATCAAAGAAGTAACGATGTTCGGAGCAGAACCGTAAGACTTTTGGTTTCTACTGTTCGGAGGAAGAGGGGAAACCATCAGAGTCCGGACAGAAGAGTAACACGAGCTCATCTGTTTTCACAGTCACCGTCCACGCTGCCATGGGGAAGACGGACTTGCAGTTGTGCAAGAGCAAAGGAGAGAGGTCGGTCAGGAAGCTATTACAGTAATCCAGGCGGGAGATGGGGGAGCGTAACTCGGCTGTTCCACGGTGGTGGCAGAACTGAGAAGGACGGTCCACCTCACTCCTGTTTTAAACCAGGAGTTTAAACTCTCCCTTTACAATCTCTTGGGCCTCTGAATTCGTCCTCCACAGAACTTACCAGTTTGTAATATACCTACTTACGGAACTACGTATGGTATCTTTTTCCTCAAAGGATTCTAAGCTCCATGAGAGCAGAGAATGCGTCTGTTTGCTATTTAATTGCTAGCCCCGAATACGTCACTAAGCTGCAAATTTTTTAAAAGTAACCTTTTTTATCTCTGGGAAGTAAAACCCAAGATTCTCTGTTTTGTGAACCAACAGGAACTACCAACGCGCAGCCCACAAGGAGACACCAGCCAGGTCCCAAGGGCTGGAGACAAAAGAAGGCAACAGCACACAAGGCCCAGCAACAAGGCTGACAGAGCAACTGTTTCTGAGAAGGGCTATTGTCGGCTTGGCCAAGCAAAAGGCAAAGTCAAGATAATACGCAGGTCTTGACACAACAAGAAGGAAAACTCCTGCCAGCCCTGTGAGCTTCTTCCCTGACCTGGGCCATCTCAGATGGAGGGCACTCTAGGTACACAGCCGCCCAACTGTCATTAGCTAGATTCATTCTCCAAGGAAGAGTATCCGGTCTGGTTGAGAGGGCCCCAGGGGAGGGGGTGGGCAGCCACAACACAGTCACCTTCACTCTCTGCCTCAGTGACACCCAAGTTCCAGCACGCCCTCCTCTTCTCCCAGAAAGCCCAGCCATCTCAACTTGGGCAGCTGGCTCAGCTGCTGGAGACAAGCAATGTGCTGAGTCACCAACTCCCAGCCTGAGACTGTACATTCACTGCCAAGTGTAGGTGGCCCCAGAGCTAACCCTGGGCGGCAGTGAGGTGCAGCCAATGAATGGCCAGGGAGGCAGGCACTGGGAAGAAAGGGGACGATGGAAGAGAGGGGAGCACTCCAGTGCTGAGAGTAAAAGGAAAGATGGGATAGCGGGGAGCACTCCAGCGCTGGGAAGAACGGGGACGATGAACGGGGACGATGGGATAGAGGGGAGCACGCCAGCTAGGTCTCCAAGGCTCACAGCCCCGACCCACTCAGAGTGGTGGCTATGAACAATACAAAAATAGGCAGCTGACCAGGCCTTGGTTTGCTGACTCCTCTGCAGTAAGCAAGAAAGGAAGTAGTAGGAGATAAAGCTTCCTCCTCTGCAAATGGATCAGCGGGGGGCGGGGGGCGGGGGGCGGGGGGCGGGGAGCGGGGAGCGCGCTAAACAGAATGTCCTGAATTGTTTATAGCTATCTCTATTCAAAGCTTTTGGGCTCGACTCTCAAAACTTAAGCCTTGTAGGGAAAAAGTACATTTATATCATATATTGAAAGACTAGAAGCTATGCGACGGAATCCTCAAAGTAAAACAGCTGTCTCAGGACAGGTGATTAATTTAAAATAAGTCCTATGGGAGGACAGTCATTGGAAATAATATCTGACTCCTCTGGACTCAACCCCAACAGAAACCAACTAATGCTTTTTTTTTCTTAATTGTTTTTAACATTTATTTATTTTTGAGAGACAGAGAGAGTGCAAGCAGGAGAGGGTCAGAGAGAGAGAAGGCGAGACGCAGAATCCAAAGCAGGCTCTGAGCTGTCAGCACACAGCCCGACGTGGGGCTTGAGCCCATGAACCATGAGATCATGACCTGAGACAAAGTCGAACGCTTAACAGACTGAGCCACCCAGGCGCCGCTCAACTAATGCTTTTCAAAGAAAGCAGCCATCGCTAGCTGTAGTTACCACAGGCAAAATGCTACTTATTCGTACAACACGAAATACAACGAACTACTCCTTCTACATAATTCCATCACACTATCCCTTGTAATTCAGCCTAAATCTTAGGTCTCAAAATTCTCTACAGAGGGAACAAGGGCAGAAACAAGAAAATCTACCCACCTATCACTTAAATATGCTTTACTGTATCAGCAGATTCTAGCTTAGGATATACCTCTAACAAGTAGACCTCTGCTGCGAGTTTTCCACAAGTAGGAAGAAGGAAAGCCAGTATGCTACAAAGTTGGTGAAAGACAGACAGACAGACAGACAGAAAGAAAGAAAGAAAGAGCATTATGGGAAATAATGCTGCAAAGAATCTGTATGTACTTTTAATATTTCAGAAATAAGTAATGTTTTGGCGCGCCTGGGTGGCTCAGTTGGGTATGCATCCAACTTCAGCTCAGGTCACGATATCACGGTTTGTGAGTTCGAGCCCTGGGACAGGTTCTGGGCTGACAGCTCAAAGCCTGGAGCCTGCTTCAGATTCTGTGTCTCCCTCACTCTCTGCCCCTCCCCTACTCACTTTCTGTCTCGCTCTCTCTCAAAAATAAATAAACATTTAAAAGAAAGAAAGGAAGAAAGAAAGAAAGAAAGAAAGAAAGAAGTAATGTTTTAATCAACTATAAAATTTCAAACATATTTAAGAGGTATAATGTCACAGTGGGCGTATCTCAAACTTGCAAGTCCAACAATCCTGAGTTTGAAACCCAAGTCCACCAACTCACACCTGTGTGACTGTGTGCAAGTTATGAATAACCTCTCCAAACCCTTCCTGATATCAGGTAATATCTCATTTAAGCATGAGGAAAAAGATACCATACTAGATTCTTAGAATAGTGTTGATACATAGTACATGTGATACAAACGGTAGCTGCAGATCATTATTTTGCAACTATTCAGAACTGCCTTTATATGTTCTTCAGTATTTTATAAAACCCAGTCACCTACAGCAAATATCCAATAGCTCAATTTCTCAAATCTCATGGGGGGAAAAAAAACCTAGGAAATGAATTCATTTCTTTGAACATACCAAAGACAGACTCGATTGGAAACTGTAGTTTTAAAGTTCAGGGGTGGGACAGGGCACATGGGTGGCTCAGTCAGTTAAGCGTCCGACCTCTGCTCAAGGCATGATCTCATGCTTGGTGAGTTCAAGCCCCACGTCGGGCCCTGTGCTGACAGCTCAGACCCTAAAGCCTGCTTCAGATTGTGTCGCCCTCTCTCTCAGTCCCTCCTCCACTCACCTCTGTGTCTCTCTCTCTCAAAAAGTAAACACTAAAAAAATAATTAAAAGAAAAAAGTTTAGGGGGAACACATGGAGATTGAGAACCAGTCCACACTAGCCAAAGTGACAGTGCAGTGCAAATTCTCATGACCTATACAGCTCCAGTCAGTACTTAGGGCTGTGCAACCCCCAACTGCCAATCAGAAAGAAAAACAAGAGAATGCAAAGAGTTGGACCGCATATTGGTCAGAGTTCATAGATCCTTCCAGAACCTTATTTCACACTTCTTTCTTCACCCAATTTATCACATGAAGACTCATTAATGAAGCATTTTGCAGCAGAGTATAGTAAAAACTAGTCAGGGAGTCAAGAGGTCTGGATCTTAGCTAAATTCTGCCACAGAGTCAACTGTGTGGGCTTAAACCTCCTGTGTGCAAAAGATTCTCCTTAAGGTTACACAGAATGAAGACTGTCCTGACAAGCTCTCTTATTTAGTAAACATTAGAAGTCAGAATACAGAAAAACAAATCGGATTTTAAATCTTCCTTTAAATTATGTTTATTCATCTATGCAGAATAAAATTACTGAGCCAAATCAAGGTCTGCCAAGTACAGATATTCCTTGAGACCAAGGACCAACTATTACATATCTTTACTTCCTCCACACTATTTGAATAACAAATCTGCAGGAGTGTCATTAGTGCTAAAATTATCTTAATATCCTCACTCCCAAACCAACAATCAGAATGTTAGCAACAGTTGTGAAGTAAAGTGGAACAGCAACATTTTCTTTTCCTGATCTATAAAAACATTAGTGCTTGAAGAAAATTCAGAAATTATGAGACTAGTTCCATCAACTTTATTTACTACAAATGAAAATACTACCATAACGCAACAAACTAAACACTAACCCACAAGAGAATAACAAAGAATTTTTACAGAAATGTACATAAATGACTCAAGTTAGAAACAAAACTAAAATTACAAACTATTTAAAAATAAATGTCAATGAAAATATTAATATCAAAACCAACTGACGCAGCCAAAGTAGACTGAGAAAAAGTATACACTCCTAAAATAAATGTATGAGAAAAACAAAAATGATGAGAAACTAATCATTCAATACAAAAAGAAAGAGAAAACAAAAGTGAATGACAAAGGCAGTGAAGAAACCAAAAAACAAAAAAGAAATTAAGAAAACAGACTTGGTTTTAAAAAAAGAAAATGGTAGCTTCAAACCCTTAGCAAATCTGATAAAAGGGGGGAATCATACATAATATATGCACATTAAGAGTAAGAAAAAATTGCAACTATCAATTATGAAAAAACATTTTGCAAGAACTTCCGTAAGACAAAAGGTATCATAAACACAATTAAGAAATAAGACACAGACACATAATGGAAAAGGATAAACAACCAGAAAATGTAAAAAAAACTCCTAAAAATCAGTAAGGAAAAAAACAAGCAACCCAGAAAATGGGCAAAGAAAAAGAACAGGCCATTCACAGAAAAAGAAATTAAGTGACACCAGTAAAAGTAAGATGCTCTACCTCAGAGAAATCAGGGCAATGCAGTGGAAAACAAGGTACTATCTCTCATCCATTGTTTAGCAAAAAGCAATAATTTAAGTTACTAACAGGGCGCCCAGTGGTTCAGTCAGTTGAGCATCTGACTCTTGATTTTGGCTCAGGTCATGATTCTAAGGTTGTGGGATTAAGCCCTATATCAGGCTCTGTGCTGAGCATGGAACCTGCTTAAGATATTTTCCCTCTCTCTCTCTCTCTCTCTCTGCCCCTCTCCCCCACTCGTGCTCTCTCTCACTGTCTCTCTCTCCCTAAAAAATAAAAAAATAAAAATAATTAACCTGCAAGTATCAGCAAGAATGCAGAGGAATAAAAAACTCACACATAGGTGTTGATGGGAATGTAAATTAATAACAGTCAAGTTTTTTTTTTTTAATGTTTATTTATTTTTGACAGAGAGAGAGAGCGAGCGAGCGAGCGAGCATGAGTGGGGCAGGGGCAGAGAGAGAGGGAAACAGAATCTGAAACAGGCTCCAGGCTGTCAGCACAGAGCCTGATGCGGGGCTTGAATCCACGAACTGTGAGATCATGATCTGAGCTGAAGTCAGACATTTAACCAACTGAGGCACCCAGGCGCCCTGGGAATGTAAATTAATAAAACCACTGTGGAGAGATGAAAATATAAACAACCCTCTCCCAGTTAACCGGAGATCTGAATCAACACCCTTCTCTGTTCCCTCCCAAAATTCCACTAAAAAAAGGAATAAAAAATCTTCGAGATGTCAATGCACGAGGAAAAAGACAATGGGAAATGGCCCAATAGCATACAAGAGGTTTCAGGAAATTTTCTAAAATATGAGAAGTGAAGGAATGAAGCAGAGAGAGAAAGCTGAAACTCTAATTGCCTAGAGGAGAGTGAGCTAACAAAATAGAAGCCAAATCATGCCGGAGAAGCCAGGAAGGATCTAAATTGAGAAACAGGAGGCACCACTCAAAAAAGGAATCCAGTATGAGTCTGGGAAGAGAAGGTATGGTTGAAAATCTTTGAAAGAAACCATTAGACTCCCAACTCCTCGACTGAGGAAAACGTTAAGGATATCAAACACAGCTAAGCTGGGGGATCAAGCACAAGTAAGTGGGGAGGATGGGGACTGAGAGGCCATGGTTGGGAGTGCTAAATGCCTGCATCATTCTCTCTCCTTCTTCCTTACTAACAGAACCCCACATTTCGGCTGGGGATATGGCTGCCCTTAATAAAACTTCCTTTTTCTATCCTACCCTTCTGTGATGTGGACACACGCTAAAAGCCAGTAACATGAGCAAGGTGCTAGGGGGCAGCTTCCAGGAAATATTCTGGAAACTGAGCCCTCTGCCTTTCTCCCGTCTTTCCTACGATCTGAAACGTGGGTATGACTCCTATCTGGGCCTTGAGAACAAAGACTCTAGGCTTTACAGAGCAGACGGCCGGAAGACGCCGGAGCCTGATGAACTTCACGGAAGCACTACACCAGCCTCAGATGACCAGAACCACCCATCTACCAACTCTTTACACAGGAATAAAATCATACTTTAACTCACTGATAACTTGAGATCTACTACATGCAGCTGAATCCAACCCTAATACAGGTGTCACCCTAAACCAGATAACATAAAAGACTGCGTGTATGATTGCTGAAATCCCCAACCTCCGTTTCCCCTTGATCAAATTTCAGAAAGCTGACGACCAGGCTTTTTCATGGAAGGAGACCGGAAGCTTTCTCTCTTTAAAGAAAAAAACGGACTGCCACAAAAAGACACACACACTGAGATCTGAAGTTTCCCTCCTCCCCCTCGAGGTTCCCGAGTTTGAGCTCCATATTGGGCTCTGCACAGGCAGCATGGAGCCTGCTTGGGATTCTCTCTCTCCCTTGATCTCTGCCCCCTCCCCCACTTGCGCTGTCTCTACCAAAATAGATAAACTTTAAAAACAAACAAAGTAAGATATTCCAGGGACACCTGGCTGGCTCAGTTGGTAGAGCATGTGACTCCTGATCTCGGGGTCATGAGTTCAAGCCCCATGTTCAGTGTGGAGCCTACTTAAAAATAATAATAAAAAATTTTTTAAAAATAAAGATATTCTGCTGGCTTGACTGAATGAACATCTCACAACTGTTTGATTTTTACAGCATATATACCCAAGGAACTTTTATATACACCTCCATCATAAAATTTAATAGACTGTAGTATATATCTATTAGCCTATCCTAGCACACTAGAAGGGCAAGAAGGGAAAAAAATATAGTTGTTGAATGAAACGGCTAGAAGAGAATAATATAGAGATGATTGATGAAACACGGTTAGTTTCAAAGACACGATCTCTGCAACGACCTTAGTACCTAGGAATAGTTCTCACATTTATGCCTAAAAAAATAAGGATTGAACAAGCGAATGAAGTTTTAAAAGTTCACAGCAGAACTCTATCACAACCACTATCCACTACTCCCTCTTGTATGTCAGTCTTTTTTAAGTTTTTTTGAAAAAGAGAGAGAGTATAAACAGGGGAGGGGCAGAGAAAGAGGGAGAGAGAGAGAATCCCAAGCATCTGCACTGTCTGTGAGGAGCCCGATGCGGGGCTTCAACTCAGAAATCATGAGACCATGACCTGAACTGAAATCAACAGTTGGATGTTTAACTGACTGAGCCACCCAGGCCCCCCCTCTTGTCTGTTAGTCTTGAAATTGTGCACCAATTGCCTCTGAAAGCTCCAAGCTCCTTAAGAGCTGGGACCAAACAATCTATTTAACAAGACTGTTATCACAGTGTTTGTTACACCACATCCCTTGCTTTCTTAATACTACTAATGGAAAATCCTCACTAAATACTATTCTGGTCTACATAAAAATCACTTTGGAGGGGAACCTGGGTGGCTCAGTCGGTTAAGCACCTAACTCTTGGTTTCCACCCAGGTAATGATTTCACAGTGTGGGAGGAGATCAAGCCCTGAATTCAGGCTCTGATCTGACAGCACAGAGCCTGCCTGGGATTCTCTCTCTCCCTCTCTGCCCCTCCTCCCCCTCTCAAAACAAATGCCTTTTTTAAAAACTCGCTTTGCATTTTTTTTTAAGTTAGTTCTAAAAACAATGACTAAGAATTCCTAGGTTACCTTAACAAAAAGCTCATAATAAGTATCAAACTAATGATCTTGGCAACCCGACAGTCCTATCTTTAAAAATGATACTGAGCCACTGGGTGGCTCAGTCAGATAAAGCATCCAATTCTACGTTGCGGCTCGGGTCATGATCTCACCGTTCCTAACTTTGAGCCCCGCATCTGGCTCTGCCACTGACAGTGCAGAGCCTGCTTGGGATTCTCTCTCTGTCTCTCTTGTCTCTCTCTCTCTCTCTCTTCCTCCCTGACTTGTGCTCGCTCAAAATAAACAAAAACAAAAAAAAAAAAAAAAAAGGACACCAAAGGGTCCTAATCTCTCTGGGCAATCTATTCAGTATCCTCCCTTGGAGGAACCAGCCCTCCCCCAGTCCCTATTACTACCACTTTGATCCATGTGGGATGGAAAAGTTATAGCAGAGAGTGACTCACACAAGGGCAAGCAAATTAGTACATTTCCACTCATAAGTGGGCAAGAGCCAACCCAATCAGAGGCCTCCCATGGACTTCGCCAGAGAGAAGGAGAAAAGCACTCTCTTATTTATGTATTACGGACCACTGTAATCACAGTAGAGCTTGGGGGGGGGGGGGCCGGGGGGCATGTCTCCCAATACAGAAACAAAATTCACCTAAAAGGGAATCATCATGGATGCAAGATTCTTTAGGCTTAAGTGGTTCTTAAACCTAAAGAAGCACTATTCCTACACTTTTCAGATACCAGAACAAATAAGTAAACTAGTTTAACCAGGGCTTCTCCTTGCATCCTAATACAGCCGTGTCTGTCCGGTGAGACAAGGAGCATATGTTACACGTAAGAAACGAGGCTGTTCAAAGGTAGGCAAAAGAACATTTTGAACCGCTAAGTTATATGAAAACGTTGTCATCCGGTCCGAAAAAGTACCGCAAGCGGAACCCTCATTAAATACAGCATGAGCTCCATAAGCATTTGTTAGGATAACAAATTCACTCCCTTGGGCGCCTACCTGCTCGGGGAAGAAAAAAAAAAACCGATTTTCAACAACCTCTCGAGTTTAATTTCAAATAACCGCAGCTCCTAACCCTGGGAATTCTCCGCCGTGCGATTATAACGAACTCAAAAAGGTGGCTCAGGCCGAGTGACAATAACGCAGTCAGTCCTAGACGTCCGTCCCAGTGTCCCAATTCTCCCACTTCCCTCAAACAACTACGGTTATGAAATCCTAACCCGGCCCGGAAAGTTGCGCGGCGACGCAAAAATGGGGGGAAGGGCGGTGTCTCGGAGACCCCCAAAGAGTGGGGGCAATTACTCGTGGGAAAATGCGGCGAGAGCGCGCGGCGCGCGGGCAACCGCGTCCGCGCCGGGCATCCGATGGCCCGAGTCCCGGCAGAGCCGGGGCCGGCGCGGGCGGGACGGACGGGAGGGCAGGGCGAGCGGCGGCCCGCGGGGCCGCTTCCAGCTCACCGAGGAGGAATGCGGGCCACACCTACGCGCCCGGCCCAGCCAGGGCGGGGCGGCCGGGCCGGGGCCGTGCGGGCGAGGGAGGGGCCCCGCACGGGCGGAGGGAGACGCGGGGGCGGCGGGCCACGGCCCACCTCCCCACCGCTCGCCCCCGGGCCCACCTCAGGAGCGTCTCGAGAGCGCCCTCGTGCTTGTCCAGCGGGCGGCCGAGCGCGGCGCGGCGCAGCTTGCTGAGCTCCTCCGCCGCGCGGCAGTACTGGGCCTGCTCCTCCCCGCCGCTCGGGTACGTCTGCTGGATGAACTTCACCAGCGGCTTGGCCAGGTCCACCTCCGAGGTCTTCTTCAGCTGGACCGAGATGAACGTCGCCATGGCGGGCACCTCGGCCGCGGTTCGGGCCACACAGGCCGCGCGGGACGCCGACGAGGGCCGAGGCGCGCGGACGACCCGGCTGGCGGACCGGCGGACCGACGAACCGACGGACGGGCTCTCCGCCCGAGCTCTGGGTCCGGCCACTTCCGGGAGCTCCCGCGCAGGCGCACTGGGGCGCGCCGCCCGCAGTCACGTGAGGCGGGCGGGGACGCGGCGCCGCGGAGCCGCGGAGCCGCGGGCCCGGGACGGGGGCGTCTCCCCGGGGGGCTGGATTTTTCTTTCGCAAGTGGAAGCCTCTCCTTCCAGCGCGCTGCTTGCGGCGCCTTCACGGAAAAGCCACGATGCCTCCACTCGAACAAGTTGTCGGTGAAGTGTTGTTACTGGCCCCTACGAGAGTCTGCGGCGACCTGTCCAAGACGTTGCAGCCTCGGGGTTGTTGTGACCTATGGTAGTTCACGCCACGCATTGCTATACACCAGGACTGAGGGCACAGTGAGCCTTATAGGCAAGGTCCCTGCCACGGTGCAGTGCAACTTACAGGCAGGTAAGGACACAGAAACTAAGGTGTACAAAGTGTCCAGAGTATGGTAGGAAAAAACAGGGTGCTCGGAGCGTAGGGTATTAGGGTCCCTTGGAAGAACCTATTTAAACAAGACAATCAGAGTAGGCTTCTCTGGGGTCAACTTAAAACGACCTGCACTTTGAGATGATGCTTGACATTAGAAGAGGGGAAGAGTGGCAAAGGAGAATCTCGCAGACCGATGGGGTTGCAAGTGCCAAGTCCCCAGGAAGCAAACACTTCCCTTGTTCGGGAAGTTGAAGTAAACGGTGGCAAAAACTTAAAAACCACACAGGGAATGGGATAAAATAAAGTTAGAAGAGTAAGCAAGCATCAGTCATTCAGAACCTTGTAGGCCAAGTTACAGAATTTGTATTATAGAATAAATGCCAAGGAAGCCGTAAGTGGGATTTAGGCGATATCGACATGATACAGTTTACGTTTTAAAAAGGCCACCCTGTGCATCAATCTGATGTCGTATCTCTTGATGGGATGTAGCATGAAGTATACAATATCATCTATGATATATTCCAGGCAAAAATCTGTAACTTGAGTCTATCAAGTCTTTGCACCTAACAAACAGCTTATTAGAAATACAGGGGGTACAGGAGCAAACTAAATGATCCATAGGAAGTAACCAAACATCCAAGAGGTGGAATATTCTGCAGGACAACCGGCTCCATCTCTTCAACGATGGATCGTTATGAAAAAAGCCACTGCTGTATGAAAAAACAAAAAAATTTAGGGTACATAAGAGCAGATTGAATCCTAGTACGAAGAGGCTCCCTACAAAATGCACTTTCAGGACAGCTGAAGAAATTTCGATTTCGAGGGACTGAATATAAGATGCAAATGTATTGCCATGGAAAGATGGAGATCATTAGCAGAAAAGAGCAAGTCACAGAACAGTATGTATGTTACGGTATCTCACTTTGATTACAAAATGCATATATGTGTATTTGTGTACTACAAAAAATATCTAGGATTATACTGGAAGGTTTTAGCAGTTTAATCTTTAGAAGTAGAAATGTATATTTTTATTTTCTTTATTGTTGTGTACCTTTTTTTATAATGGTTGAGTTTTGCGAAGTTTTTTAAATTAATTTTTATATTGGAGTATAGCTTACACACAATGTTACATTCGTTTCAGGTGTACAATATAGTGATTTTGACAAGTCCGCAAATTATGCTGTGCTCACCACAAGTGTCGCTAGCTACCATCTGTCACCATACAGTGCGATTATCATACCGTTGAGTCTGTCCCCTATGCTGTACCTTTTATCCCTGTGACTTATTCATTCCATAACTGGAAGTCTATGTCTCCTCTCCTCCCATGGCCCTTCACCCATTTTCCCCATCCCCCCCATCAGCTCTCTGTATTTATGGGGTTTGCCCATCGTACATACTACTTTTGTTACAAAGGTTTATTTTACCCCAATTTTCACTTATTGTTTTTTAACATTTATTTATTTTTGAGAGGCAGGAAGAGACAGAGCACAAATGGGGGGCGGGCAGAAAGAGGGAGACACAGAATCAGAAACAGGTTCCTGGCTCTGAGCTGTCAGCACAGAGCCCGATCAGGGGCTAGAACCCACAAACCGTGAGATCGTGACCTGAGCCAAAGTCAGATGCTTAACCGACTGAGTCACCCAGGCGCCCCTACAATTTCCATCTTTTTAGTAAAAGAGTCTAGGCTAAAATAAAACAACCCCTTTGCTATGTAGACAATGCATTAAAGAAAGGCAAGGTGAAAGCAGAGAAGTAAATCATGAGATGATTTCAGAAATCCAAGCAAGAGATCACGAAAGGTAACATTAGCAGGAATGAGCTAAGTTGATGTGTTCTTGAGTTACAAATTGAAGAATTTACTGATAAACAGGGTAGGAAGGTGAAGAGAAGGGAGTGATCAAGGATGACGCCTGGTTTTGGTGCCTGGACTTCTGAGTGGTCAGTAGAATCATTTACTGATACAAGGAAAACTGATGTATAATCCACTGATGGGGGAGGGGATCGGGAGTGTTTGTACCCAGCCGTTCAAGTGGAGTCAATAAATTGACAACTGGGTATATGGGATTAGAGCTTCTGGGAGAGGTCTTGTTTGGGAATCAGCAGTCAGCTGATTTTTAAAACCCTGGGACTATAAAGGAACACGAAGAAATAGAAATAGGTGAGAAGCTATCAATTAGGAAGGATAGTATCAGATTAGGTGTATTTTTAAGACCGAAGGTGATAGATTATCTTGTAGGTTGGGTCGCAGAACTGATGCACTGGGGATTCAGAAGAGCCCGAGACGCAAAGTGCACGAAGAGAGGAGAGGAAAGGGCAACCATAACACGGATGGTGGAAGAGGGAGATTAACCGTCAGAAAGATGTGGGATAAATCATTTGTTGAGGCAGGTGGGAAATGAACACAGATGTAGTTAACTGCGCAGCATTGGTCAAGGGAAGATTAGGCGATCCTGTCTGATGGAACTTAGAATAAAATCTAAACTCCTTACCACAGCATGATCTATTTCTGCGTATCTCTTCAACTTCATATGTTGCCACTTGTTCCTCATTTATTACTGCCCAGTCACATTGGTCTTATTTCAGTTCTCAAAATCACGAAGATCTGTCTTTCCTCATATGACTTACAACTTCCTCCCCACTTTCTTCATGTGTAGGTTGAAATGTCTCCTTCCCATTACTCCCCCCTTGTTACTGTCTAACTCAGCCATTGTTTATTTCCTTCAAAACACTTACCCTAACTAGCAAGTATTTTTGTTGCTGTTGATTTAATATTTGTCTGACTTCCCCACTAGAATATAAACTCTGTAAGGGCAAAAATGTTTTGTTTTGTTTTGTTTTGTTTTGTTTTAATTTTTTTCTAACGTTTTATTTATTTTTGAGACAGAGAGAGACAGAGCATGAACAGGGGAGGGTCAGCGAGAGGGAGACACAGAATCTGAAACAGGCTCCAGGCTCTGAGCTGTCAGCACAGAGCCCGATGTGGGGCTCGAACCCACGGACCGCGAGATCATGACCTGAGCCGAAGTCGGCCACTTAACCGACTGAGCCACCCAGGCACCCCTGTTTTGTTTTTTAAGTACTGTTATATCCAGCACTAGGCACATGGTAGGCACTCAGTAAATATTTCTGAGTGAGTAAATAAGTTTCAGTGCTTGTAAAAAAAAATTTCTACTATCAAAATGACAACCTTTCTCAATAAGAGGTACCCTCATTAATTTGATAATAAGCCAGTGTAGTTAGTTAGGCAATAATCATTAATTAAGCAGTAGGCCAGTGGCCAAAGGATGGCATATGCTTGTGTTCTGATAATAACAAATTTCGTAACTGTCTCTTGTGACAAAATTCAACAACTAGCCTCCTCGGGGATGTCTGTCTCCTCTTGTTCACTCCTTCTCATCATCCTCCCTGTACCAGGCGATCTTCTAGAGCTCATTCAAGACAGCTCAAGTTGCCTCCTACAGGAAGCCTTCCTGCATCTCCCTACACCCCACCTCCCCACAGCCCCCGATTTCCCTTTGGCTCGGGCACACAGCATAGGTACTCGGACAGGCTGCTGTTTCCCAGCCTCTCCCCAGACCAAAGCTCCAGGGGTGGTGGTGGTCCTCATACTCTTATTTTCTGTTTGCCACAGGGCCTGTGCTGTGGCTGGCACAGAGCCTGCGGTGAGTGCAGTGTTCAGGGAAGTGGCCTGAATCTCTCCCTTTCCAGTGTACTCCTCCATTCTTCTTTTCCAGCTTTCATCCATTTCTTTTCCTCCTCCTCCCCCCTGCTCTTCTAGTGTCATTTCAAAACATTTCTCTTTTCTGTCTTCAGAGCATAACATGCCTTCTCTAGAAAATTTGGCACATTTGAAGAATCACATGTAAAATAAAACGCTGCGATTCCACAACCTGGATGTTTTCTTTAAGCAAAGTTCTTTGCACTTCCTTCTCTCTGCACATATATTTTCTTTGGATAATTCTCATGTCTGTGTGTGTGCAATTTTGTATCTCATTATTTTTTTCTTTTCTTCATATTCTGTCAAGCATGTTCACACATCAATAAAGTTGCTTCGTAAACACTGAAAAACAATTCCAGAATCTCAGTATCTTAACGTCGTAAACTCTCCAGGGTCGCTGTCCTCCAAGTAGCGTCTTAGTGATCTAGACTACTTCGATCTTATAACTCAATTATCCCAACATGAGACACCACTTTCAAAGGGGAAGAGGAAATCTATGGCATCACACAGCAGTTTTTCACTGCCTCAGCCGTCACTTCCACTCACATTTCACTGGCTAGAACCTCTCACCTGGCCCCATCAAAATGCAGTGGGACTGGGAAGGATAGTCTTCTTGGTGCCCAGGAAGGAAGGGAGGGCTGGATGTTAAGGAGCACCGGTGATGCATCCCAAGGATGAGTTTCACTGCTTCCGAACTTGCTAGTGGCAACATTGATATTCCATCTGTGTAATGAAACTCCATAAAATACATTCTTAGAGTATAGTAGCCTCAGTGTAATATTTTGGGGGGACGTTAAATCAGTAGATTTTCCTCCCTGATAATCTATAGTTCTGGTGGGCCCATCGTCACCCCACCGATTGAACCAGTGGAAATACTTGCATCTTTGGAAGGAGCAAACCCGATGAAAACAGGTTTGAATTTCAAAATAAGAGTTTTTGAAGTCCATATTGAGACAATAGCCTGAAAGTAAGCACTTGTTATTTTGGGAGGAGTCCAGCTTTGTTTGGGAGGAGAGAGGCTGATATAAACCAAGCCCATAAGGCCACGAAGGAGAGTGTTTACAATGAATGAATGAAAGAGTAAATAGGACAAGGGTTTGGTGTAAGGAAAGTTCGTGCACTGCAAGAAAGAGAAGCCCTTTGGGGGCTGAGAGGAAGAGTGAGAGGGTAAAGGGCAGAAGGTAAACGAGATGTCATTACTTCCTTACTCCACACTCTAGAGTGTTGCGTAGGTAACGGACAGGGGCCTCAAGGATAGGAGAGAAGTAGAAACAAACAGACGATGAAATCAAGAACAGCAAGGATGTCACCTTACGTCTCCTGTGTAAGGAATGGAAAGCAGAAAATGGTGTGGGGCAGGAGCACTGGTTTTTTTGCAACATGTAATAGAGAATATTTGTCTCTTTAATCTGTTTGCATATTTAACTTTCCAAAAAATGCAACACGTATGCAAAAAAAAGAAAATTACTCATTTTTCACATATGGGTATGTAAATTTTGTCCACACAGCAGCAAAATTTTTAAAGAGAAATAGGGAAGCTATTAAACCTTTTATCTCGAGTTACTCCCTAGGTAAGCCCTCTCTCTCATCCCAAATACTGCTGTTCGTGTTCCCATCAGTTGCCAGTTCTCTGATACCATTGACAGCCATTTAAATAACTACTGCCCCTTGCCACTAGTGTCTCTCCTAGACGAGAGTCGCTTTACTTGGGTAAGATAACTTCTAAGAATAAAGTATCAGAATTATTTTGAAAAAAATGAATAGAAGTAAGTATTTTGGGAAAGCTGAAAATTATGAGTATCTGAACACTGAGGGCATGTTTCAAGACTCCTATTTTCACTAAAATCTAATCTTTGTTTAAGCATTTCAACTTGAGCAAGGAACACCATCACCCCGTCACCCTGACTTTTCTGTGAATTTGCTTTTACAGCTACACAAGAATGTGTGTCTCGTCTGTTCCCTGCAGCATTCATTAGCTCTGTTTCAGATTCAGGGAGCAGTCAGTAAGTGTTACTGGGACCTCTTCATACTAAACAAACTTGAGTTCCTTGTAAGAAAATCATGCATGTACGCAAACTGTGCGTAATTTCTCTTGTCTTTGCCTATTTAATATTTATGACCATGTGTTAAAAAACAAACCTGTAAACTTCATGGTGCAAAGCATTTGTAACATTTGGATGATCATACTGAGTCATTCAGCAAGTATCTCTGAGTTCCTACTGTATGCAAAGCAAAATTTAAATCAAGAGCGTTCCGCAGCCAATCGAGCAATGCATTGTATATGTTTACAGAGGTCTTGATTCTACTCTCACAGAGGATGGTTTATAAGAAGAGAACAGTTAAGGCCTAAAAGGGCAGTGGTGCAACAGACCTAGAGAGTATCCAGCCCAGATTGAAGCAGGAGGATGAAGGCCTCCAGAAGGAAAGTCCCAAGGAGAAAAAAAAGGAAGAGATTGGTGGGATTAGACACAATACCTGATATGATGGAGCTTTCAGCAAAAAGTGTATCAGGAAGAAGAAAAGAATGGCAGTGATACTCTAAGAAAAAAGACTGAGCAAGTAAGGAAATACATCGTAGTGCATAGCTTTGTATGCTATTAACAAATTTCACACTCGTAATAAACCCTGATTTGTTTAAGATTTTATTCGTAAGAAATCTCTACACCCAACATGGGGCTCAAACTTAACCCCAAGATCAAGACTTGCACGCTCTACCGACTGAGCCAGCCAGGTACCCCTCAACGCTATTTTTGAAGGTGATGTCCACCATTTTTCTAACTGGAAAAGTCATTTTCTCTTTGTAATTAACAAGTGATTTGTGGGACTATACTTTGAGACTGTATAAATATATTGTTCCTCCTTAAACATTTTTCCACTGATTTTTTTTTCTTGCTTTGATGATTCTTCCCTGAACCTATTATTGCTATGATGATTGCAAAATGGAAATTTTCTTAGCCCTCATTCCTCCCATATTTATTAGTTGGCATTATTCTGTAAGTAAGTTTACAGGAGAGTTTTCTTTTTTTCCCATTTATTATTCATTCAGTTATGAATTTGTTCACATCATCATGGACTCATAGATTATAATCTACTCCTATCATTATGTATTTTGATACTGTATTTTGTTTAAGATTTGGCCAATGGAAAAAGGAGGTTAGAGTGGGAGAGAGCCAAAGCATAAGAGACTCATAAAAACTGAGAACAAACTGAGGGTTGAGCGGGGGTGGGAGGGAGGGGAGGGTGGGTGATGGGTATTGAGGAGGGCACCTTTTGGGAGGAGCACTGGGTGTTGTATGGAAACCAATCTGACAATAAACTTCATACATGGAAAAAAATAAAAAAATAAATTATTACTGGTACGGAGAAAAAAAAAAAAGGATTTGGCCAATGGAAACACCTTCAGGCTGGCTCCTAGGTTCTTTTACCCCTACGCTTTAATTTTTAAATTTTTAAACAGTACAGAATTTTATTTATTTTTTTTTAATGTTTATTTATTTTTGAGACAGAGAGAGACAGAGCATGCGTGGGGGAGGGTCAGAGAGAGAGGGAGACACAGAATCCGAAGCAGGCTCCAGGCTCTGAGCTGTCAGCAAGAGCCCGACTCGGGGCTCAAACTCACGGACGGTGAGATCATGACCTGAGCCGAAGTCGGACGCCCAACCGACTGAGCCACCCAGGCGCCCCAAACAGTATAGAATTTTGAAGAGAACACCTACATACCCACCACAAGATTCTAACATTAACATCTTATTATGACATGTATCTGTCTTTATCACACATCTATCTAATCATCCCTCTGTCCATCTGTCCATTAATCTATCTTAGTTTTTGGATCTATTTCATAGTACATTGCAAATATCAGAAAGGAAAAGTAGAATAAGTAATCTGATTGGTGAGTGGGTGATGGAAATAAAAAAATATTTAAATGATACCATCAAATGTCATTTAAACCTAACAAACCAAATAGCAGAAGGAAGGAAAAAGGAGACCAAATAATTAAGAAAAAGGCATTAGTAAAAAGGTAAACCTTCAAGTGTGTATACACACTTGATCTCAGGGTCGTGATCTCAGATCTTGATCTCAGGGTCGTGAGCTCAACCCCCAAACCCCCACGTTGGGCTCCATGCTGATCTAAAGCTTACCTAAAAAAGAGTTACAAGCAAGCGAGCAGAAGGCCGTTCGGCTGCCAGAGCGGGGAGATACCTAAACCAAAGGAACTTGTTTCTGCAAGCTTTTCTGGCACTGACTCTGACAGTGAGGTTGACAAAAAGTTAAAGCAGGAAAAGCAAGTTACTCCGGAAAAACCTGTAAAGCCAAAGACTGGTGAGACTTGAAGAGCCCTGTCATCCTCTAAGCAGAGCAGCAGCGGAGATGATAACTAGTTTCAGACTGGGAAAACGAGGTATGTCAGTGTTCCAGACTTTAAAGGGAAAGTCCTAATTGATGTTAGAGAATATCGGGTGGATCCGGAAGGTGAAATGAAACCAGGAAGAAAAGGTATTTCTTTAAATCCTGAGCAATGGAGCCAGCTGAAGGAACAGATTTCTGACATTGACGATGCAGTAAGAAAACTGTAAAATCAGAGCCATATAAAACCTGTACTGCTCTAGTTGTTTTGATCTGTCTTTTTACATTGGCTTTTGTTGTCTAAATGTTGTTTTCCAAGCTATTGTATATTTGGATTGCAGAACAATTTGTAAGATGAATACTTTTTTTTTAACGTGCATTATTAAAAATGTTCTGAGTGAAGCTAATTGTCAACTTTATTAAGAGGATTGCTTTGTGCCCACCACCTAGTGTAAAATAAAATCAAGTAATACAAAATAAATAAATAAGGTAAAATATATGCATAAACACCAAAAGAAGGGGCACCTGGGTGGCTTAGCCATTTGGGCATCCAACTCTTGATTTCTGCTCAAGTCATGATTGCATGCATGGTATGAGATCAAGCCCCACAGCAGGTCCCAGGCTGGATGTGGAGCCTGCTTAAGATTCTGTCTCTCAGGGAAAGAGAGAGAGAGAGAGAAGGAGGGAGGGAGGGAGGGAGGGAGGGAGGGAGGAAGGAAGGAAGAGAAAGAAAGAGAAGGAAAGAAGAAAGAAAGAAAGAAAGAAAAAAAGAAAAGAAAGAAAAAGGAAAGAAAAGGAAGGAAGAAAGGAAAGAAAAGAGAAAGAAAAGGAAAGAAAAGGAAGAAAGAAAGGAAAGAAAAAGGAAAGAAAGGGAAGGAAGAAAGAAAAGTAAAGAAAGAAAGGAAAGAAAAGGAAGAAAGAAAAGGAAAGGAAAGAAAGAAAAAGGAAAGAAAAGGAAGGAAGAAAGGAAAGAAAGAAAAGGAAAGAGAAAGAAAAGAGAAAGAAAGAAAGAAGGAAAGAAGAAAGAAAGTAAAGAAAGGAAGGAAAGAAAAAGGAAAGAAAAGGAAGGAAGAAAGGAAAGAAAGAAAAGGAAAGAAAGGGAAGGAAGGAAGAAAGAAAGGAAAGAAAGAAAAAAGGAAAGAAAAGGAAGAAAGAAAGGAAAGAGAAAAAGGAAAGAAAAGGAAGGAAGAAAGGAAAGAAAAGAGAAAGAAAAGGAAAGAAAAGGAAGAAAGAAAGGAAAGAAAGAAAAGGAAAGAAAGGGAAGGAAGGAAGAAAGAAAAGTAAAGAAAGAAAGGAAAGAAAAGGAAGAAAGAAAAGGAAAGGAAAGAAAGAAAAAGGAAAGAAAAGGAAGGAAGAAAGTAAAGAAAGAAAAGGAAAGAGAAAGAAAAGAAAGAAAGAAAGAAAGAAAGAGAAGGAAAGAAGAAA
Source organism: Lynx rufus (assembly GCF_022079265.1). Taxonomy (NCBI): domain Eukaryota; kingdom Metazoa; phylum Chordata; class Mammalia; order Carnivora; family Felidae; genus Lynx; species Lynx rufus. The sequence continues at coordinate 2,536,799 of NW_025814867.1, read as the reverse complement.
GAAAGTAAAGAAAGGAAGGAAAGAAAAAGGAAAGAAAAGGAAGGAAGAAAGAAAAGGAAAGAAAGGGAAGGAAGGAAGAAAGAAAGGAAAGAAAGAAAAAAGGAAAGAAAAGGAAGAAAGAAAGGAAAGAGAAAAAGGAAAGAAAAGGAAGGAAGAAAGGAAAGAAAAGGAAAGAGAAAGAAAAGAAAGAAAGAAAGAAAGAAAGAAAGAAAGAAAGAAAGAAAGAAAAAGAAAAGGAAAGAAAGGGAAGGAAGGAAGGAAGGAGGAAGAAAATTAAAAAGAACAAATAGGCCAAATGGGGAAAAACAGTAAAAATAATGATACACTTAACAAGTAAAGCACTGAAAAGTGTGACAAAATTGAGATTGAACATAACAATCATAAATGTAATTGGGTTTAAATCAACCATTGAAAGGAGAAGACTTTTATCTTGACTCGCAAAGGAAAACCTAGATATGATAGATGATAAAATTGGCCACAAATTCTTACCCTCCCTTCATCTGTGACTTTGCCGTGTGCAAAATCTTTCCCATCAAGCTGTGGAGTCTTTTCCTCCAGCCCTTAAGTCTGGGTTGTTGCTGTGAATTGCTTTGGCCAGTGGGCATCAGCAGTTGGAATGCAAGTGACCCTTCAGTCATCAGGGCTGGTCCCTTCGTGCTGCACTTGAAACCCTGTGACTTCTGAGTGTGCAGTTTAGCCTGCCGGATTATGAAAGACCCATGGCCCAGTCACTCTCCCAGGCCTAGCCGACAACCAGCTAGCTGTTAGACATGTGAGCAAAGCTATCTCAGAATCCAGCCACTGGCCAGCCCCCTTGCTGACCTCAAACACAGGAGCAAGCCCAGCAGAGATTAGCTGAGCCAGCCCAGACGACACGCGCCAACCAAACAACAGAATTATGAGCTGAATGGCTCTTGATTTAAGCCACTAAGTTCTGGTATGGTTTATGATGCCTCAAAAGTCACCTAGAGGCGATACACTTAAACGAAGTGATTCAGAAAGGATAAATAAGACTAGACAAAGATACACGAGACAAATGAAACAATAAGAATGCAAAGGTGGTTATCTTGCTGTCAGACGATGCAAGCCAAAAAGACTTAAACACGATGGAGGACACTTCATCATACTAAAGGATGACGTTTTCCAGAAAATAAATAAATAAAGGCTACAATTAAAAGTTTTTAGTAACTGTGTATCAGACAACCTAAAATTCATGTACCAAATACATATGTACCATATGCCAAATAACAACCACCATCAAAAAAAAAAAAAAAAAAACCTACAAGATTAAATTTCCAAGTAATGATTTCGACTCTTTGAGCCAAATCTAAGGGAATTAAAAGGAATATTGCCCAGGAATGATCCGAAGAAGATACATTTGGAAGCAAGGTAGGTCGATTAAAAGTAATAATGTGTAATGCCTCATTAAGAGAGACGTGGCCTTGCAAATTATAGGGCAGATGGAAAAGTATACTCCACTTTGATGTCGGGCTGTACTCTATGAAAATTAATATTCGTCTTTGGGAGGTGATGATTCAACAGTAACCTCCAGCACCTTTAAGACAACAAAGTGACTCATCCACAAGTCCCAGAAGTGAGTTCTTTCACCCACTTTGTAGTTTGTGTGGGGCCTGGCTAGTCCAAGTTCCCCACGGTCACTCGGACTATGAGAGGACTTCACTGCTCTTACTCCCCAGGGCATTTGTGTAGTAGTTCTCAGGGAGAAGTAATTCTGTCCCCCAGAGAACATTCAGCAGTGTCTGGGACATTTTGGGTTTTAACAACTCGAGGGGGCGGAGGATGACAGGGGAGGGATGCTGCTGGCATCCGGAAGGTAGAGTAGAAGCCAGTGATGCTACCTACACACACAGTACTGGGCCCCACAGCAAAAACTGACCCAGCCTAAAATGTCAGTAGTCCCGAGGGTGAGATTCACTCTTGGGAAATGTACTGTTCAGAACAGGCTCCGAATTGTGAGGAATATACTGCCGGGAATACGGTCCAATCCGTTGGAAGGGGTGGGCTGTTTCAAAGAATGAACGAAGACCGGCTTTGACAGGGGAGAAAGAAGCATTGTTGACAGACATTGGTGCCTAAAAATAGGGGACAAGAATTAGGAAATAGAGTATAACAATGAGCATTGAATTTCATAAGGACCGTTCCGTTAAACTAAGGAGAAAGGCATTGTCATTCTTTCTTTTTTTTAATTTTTTTTTCAACGTTTATTTATTTTTGGGACAGAGAGAGACAGAGCATGAACGGGGTAGGGGCGGAGAGAGAGGGAGACACAGAATCGGAAACAGGCTCCAGGCTCCGAGCCATCAGCCCAGAGCCTGACGCGGGGCTCGAACTCACGGACCGCGAGATCGTGACCTGGCTGAAGTCAGACGCTTAACCGACTGCGCCACCCAGGCGCCCCTGTCATTCTTTTTATTGCCCCAATTCTTACCAAAGGGAGATTGAGGAAACAAGGAACTGGCCCCTCACTCACCCCTCTTCTGACCACAGAAAGAGGAAGCTGCATTCTGTCCTGGTGACTGTTTCCAGAAGTTCCAAGCGGTGACCATCAACATGACAAGCGTTCATGCAGAGATGAGAGCACCAAAGAGGAATATATGTGTGAAGAGCCGGGTACAGATACAACTAAGGAGTTTAAGATAAGCTTTTTCTGGTAGACCTCAAGGTCCGCCTCCCTCCCATATGCCTTCACTTTTTCATCCTTCTTTAATATTCTGATCCTCACCTGGCTGTTCTCACTTGTCTCTCTTTGTCCTTCGTCTTAAGCCTTAAGGGATAGATACGTGGCTTGAGCCTTCCATCATAAGTGTAATCCCATCCTCGAGCCCCAGTAATTCAGAAAAAAAAAACAAACAAACAAAAAAAAAAAAAAACACAATTCTGGCTTTTGAGAAAAAAGGTTTGCCAGAGGCATCCGAGAAGGAAACATTTTGCTCTTTTTTTTGTTTGTTTTAATGTTTATTTAGTTTTGAAAGAGAGAGTGCAAGCAGGGGAGGGCGGAGACAGGGAGACAGAGAATCTGAAGCAGGCTCCGTGCAGCCAGCCCCACAGGGCAGAGCCCCACCTGGCAGCCTAACACAGGAACCGTGAGATCGTGACCTAGGCCAAAATTGGACACTCAACCCACTCAGCCAGCCGGGTGCCCCACATCTTGCTCCTTTGAGAGAATTTCTGACTGCGACCTTCCTTTCCCCAGACGTGATGAGGGAACATTTCTCTGTATGTCAGAGTTCTTCCTTTTGCACAGTAGAAATGAACTGTGGATACTTTAAACAGAAAAGGAATTTGTTAAAGGATTTCAGGGAGTTGAGAGAGTCTCTGGGAAGGCCCGAGAATCAGGCCTCAGGGGGACACAGCAGACTACATCCTACTGCGTAACTGTTCCAGAGTTTTGGAGAAACTGCTGGCCCACTGAGCACAAGTACCACACTGGCAAGGGGTGCTGGGCCCTAGGGACCCCCCCCCCCCCGAGCCTCTGCAACCGTAGCCTGTGCAGCTAGTGCTGCCATCCTTACCTGGAGGATTTCTGCATGGTTCTTGCAGCCTCGTGTCACTAAGTCGCACTTGAATGTCTGGAAGGGCATCGGCAGAGCTGCGAGGGAGGCTGGGAAACAGAATTTCTGGACTCCGTATTGGTGAATTAAGGATTTGCCGATCAAGGAGAACTCCCTGTAGAAAGGTTTTCAAAGTTGCCCTATGGCATAAAGAATGCACATGTCGACCGTACTTGGGGAGTTTTTGGTCACCATCTTGGGACCTTGATGGGGAATCAGCCTTTGGATGACACTGACAGGCCAGAAGTCAGAGAGGAGAACTCTAAAGACACCGATGACGTCACGGCGCTGCTGACTCAAACCAGAGCTGAAGCCCGTCCTGTCTCTGGGATCCGGTCCACCACCCAGCAAATCCCCGCTGTTTGAACCTGTTTGAGTTGGGTTTTGTATTACCTACAAATGAATCCACCTTAAATTAAATAATATATAAACAAAAAATAGTTGGAAAACGTTCATGAATTTTTAGCAGTCTTGACAATTTTATCCTGCTCTTTATTAACCTGTTAGATGAAAAGTAGCATCTCTCTATGTTTTTAATCATGTTTAATAAATTGTTTATGAATGAAATAAAAACTCTTTTTAAGTGTGAGTTATTTCTGTTGTTTCTGTTAGCTGCTTGATTTTAGCCTTTTGCCATTTTTCTATTGGGTTACTCATTTCTTATTGACTTGTAAGTGCTCATAGTGTATATATATATATATACACACACTATATATATATATATACACACACTATATATATATACACTATATATATATACACTATATATATATATATGTATATACATATATATATACTATAGGTTCTACTACGTATGTATTTAACGGGTATACATAGTACATCATATGTACTGTATGTTTCTGTCCTTCCATGGTAGGCTCAGGAAGAGAACCCAAAGGATTAGCCTTGCTTATAGTTGGCTTTAAGAATGAAACATGGAGGGGCGCCTGGGTGGCTCAGTCGGTTAAGCATCCGACTTCGGCTCAGGTCATGATCTCACGGTTTGTGAGTTGGAACCCCCCGTGGGGCTCTGTGCTGACAGCTCGGAGCCTGGAGCCTGCTTTGGATTCTGTGTCTCCCTCTCTCTCTGCCCACCCACCCCCACTCACGCTCTGTCTCTCTCTATCAAAAAATGAATAAACATTAAAAAAAATTAAAAAAGAATGAAACATGGACAATTTAATAAAGTTGTAAGATACAAAATTATAAAAATCAATTGCATTCCTATACACTATTGGAACTATTGGAGAGAAATTAAGAAAGCAATCTCATTTACAATAGTATCAAAAATAATAAAATACTTAGGAATAAATTTAACCAAGGAGATGAAAAAGCTACACACTCAAAACTATAAAACACCGATGAAAGACAGTAAAGAAGACATGCAAGAATGTAAAGCTAGCCTGTGTTCACAGATTAGAAGAGTTGTATCATTAAAATATCCATAATGCCCAGAGCCATCTATAGATTTAATGCAATCTATCAAAATTCCAATGGCATTTTTTACAGAAATAGAAAAAATAATCCTAAAATTCATATGAAATTACAAAAGACTCCAAATAGCCCCCAAAATCTGGAGAATGAACAAAGCTGGAGGCTTTCTTTCTTTCTTTCTCTCTTTTCTTTTCCTTTTTTTAAATGTTTTTATTTATTTTTGAAGGAGACAGAGAGAGCATGAGTGGGGGAGGAGCAGAGAGAGAGGGAGACACAGAATCCAAAGCAGGCTCCAGGCTCTAAGCTGTCAGCACAGAGCCCGATGTGGGGCTCGAACCCACAAACTGTGAGATCATGACCTGAGCCGAAGTCGGACGCTCAACCGACTGAGCCACCCAGGCACCCCACTTTTCTTTTCTTTTCTTTTAAGAGATAGAGGGAGGGAGAGAGAGAATCCTTAGAAAGCTCCACCTCGGTGCCCAGTTACAGGGTCTTGATCTCCAGCCCATGAGATCATGACCTGAACTGAAATCAAGAGTCAGTTGCTTAACCAACTGAGCCACCCAGGCGCCCCTGGAGGCATCACTGTTTCTGATTTAAAGCTATATTACAAAACTATAGCAATCAAATCCGTGTAGTATTGGCATAAATACCAGATACATAGATCAATGGAACATAATAGAGAGCACAGAAATAAATCTGTTTGCATTTGGTCAACTAATTTTTGACAAAGGAGCCAAGAATATACAATGAGGAAAGGATAGTCCCATCAATAAATGGTGTTGGGAAAATCATATATCCACCTGCAAAAGAATGAAACTAGATCCCTATCTTAGACTATACAAAAACATCAACTCAAAACGGATTAAAGACTTGAATTTAAGACCGGAAACCATAGGGGGCGCCTGGGTGGCTCAGTCGGTTGGGCGTCCGACTTCGGCTCAGGTCATGATCTCGCAGTTTGTGGGTTTGAGCCCTATGTCGGGCTCTGTGCTGACGGCTCAGAGCCTGGAGCCTGCTTCAGATTCTGTGTCTCCCTCTCTCTCTGACCCTCCCCCGTTTATGCTCTGTCTCTCTCTGTCTCAAAAATAAATAAACGTTAAAAAAAAAAAAAAAAGACTGGAAACCATAAAACTCTTAGAAGAAAACATAGGAGATAAGCTCCTTGATGTTGGTCTTGGTGATCATTTTTTAGACAGGACACCAAGAGCAAAGGCAACAGAAGCAAAAATAAAGAAGTGAGACTATATCAAACTAAAAAGCACAGAATAAGAAACCATCAACAAAACTAAAAGGCAACCTTTGGAATGGGAGAAAATATTTACAAACCATATGTCCAATAAGGGCTAATATCCAAAATATATAAGGAACTCATCAACTCAATGGCAAAAACAAACAAGCAAAACAGATAACTCAATAAAAAAAAAAAAAACCAGGCAGAAGACCTGAATAGACATTTTTCCCAAAGAAAACATACAAATGGCCAATGGGTACATGTAAAGATGCTCACTAGGGGCACCTGGGTGGCGCAGTCGGTTAAGCGTCCGACTTCAGCCAGGTCACGATCTCGCGGTCCGTGAGTTCGAGCCCCGCGTCAGGCTCTGGGCTGATGGCTCGGAGCTTGGAGCCTATTTCCGATTCTGTGTCTCCCTCTCTCTCTGCCCCTCCCGCGTTCATGCTCTGTCTCTCTCTGTCCCAAAAATAAAAAAAATTAAAAAAAAACGTTGAAAAAAAAATTAAAAAAAAAAAAGATGCTCACTAATCATCGGGGAAATGCAAATCAAAACTACAGTGAGATATCGTCCCATACCTGTTAGAACAGCTATTGTCAAAAAGACGAGAAATACTAAATGCTAGCAAGGATGTGGAGAAAAGGCAACCCTTGTACATTTGTTGGAGGTATAAACTGGTACAGCCACTCTGGAAAACCAAATGAAGTTTCATCAAGAAGTTAGAAATAGAACTACCCTGTGATCCAGCAATCCTACTTTTGGGCATGTATGCAAAGTAACAAAATCATCAGCTCAAAGAGGTATCTGTACCCCAATAGTCATCACAGCATGGTATGGAAACAACCTAAGCGTCTAGTATTTGATGCCTATAATGTTTATAAATACCTTTTTCTATGTATATTTTATATTTATAAAAATTTAAATAAGATAATATATAATATATTTAATTATATGTGTATATATATATATATACATATATATTCAGCCATAAAAAGAAGGTAACCCTGCCATATGCAACAACATGAGTGAACACGGAAGGCATCACCCTAAGTGAAATAAACCAGACAGAGGAGGACAAACACTGCATTGTATCACTTATGTGTGGACTCAGGAAAAAAATTAAAAAGCAAAACTCATAGAAACATAGTAGAATAGTGGTTGCCAGAGGCTGGGAAGGGGGGGGAATAAGGGCAGCTTGGCAAAGGGCACAAACTTTCCCTTACGAGAGGAACAAGGTCCGAGGATCTACCGATGGCACGATGCCTATAGTTTAAACTACCGAATTATGTAGTTGAAATCTGCTGAGAGAACTTAGGTGTTCTCACACTGACACAAAAGCGATGGAAGGTGGGAATCCTTTCACAACGTATAAAGTATCACATTGAACACCTCCCAGAAGCCTCCAGAAGTCTTCGGGAAACTTTGCAAACCTTCTCCCAGCAAACTCTTGTACCAAAGAACAGGACAAGAGGAGCAGCCTCGACCACCCCCAGCTCCACCTTTCCCCTGCTTCCCTTACTCCACCTAATTGAAAGGAATCCCCCTTCCAGAACAAAGGAGTAGTGGGAGACCTCGACTAACAGAGATGCAGCTGTCCCTTTGTTTTTTATGTTTACGTGTTTATTGTTTTTAGTAGTCCCTGCACAAAACGTAGAGGGGCTCGAACTCACAACCCAGAGATCACAAGTTGCATGCTCTTCCGACTGAGCCCGCCGGGTGCCCCACGGCTCTTAATTTTAAATGGTAGTTTCTCTACTAATTAAAACAAAATTCTACCTTGCTGAGCGGCTTATTATATACAAAAATGGGATTTCAGGGGCGGTGTGAGGGCTGTGGCTCAATGAGCAGAGACGGTCTGTAGGGGTAGGGCAGTCCCGAGCTCTCAGCCTCCCCCGCCCCCCCCCCCGCCGGCCGGAGCCCCCCAGCCCAGCGAGAGCCCCGCCCGGGTGGCCCCAGCAGCAGCACCAAGGTGGGTGAACACCCACATCCATGACCTCACCGCAGGCGGCACCAGTCAGGACAAGGCCATCGTGGGCTATGAGGAGTCGCCCTCGGTCTGGGCCACCGTCCCGGGAAAACCAAACATCCGTCAACATCATGCCAGCTGAGACTGGTGTCCCGGTTGGCCAGGACCAGTCAGGTTTTTTCGTGAATAGGCTGACACCCGGGAGCCAGAAATGTTCTTTTAATCTGGACGCGCTGCTGCAGGACAGGGGATTTACCGTGGGTTTTCATACCAGGAGCACCTGCACAACTCCACTTTCAACGTCACTGTCACCGTGACTTCCAAGACGCCCATCCGGCTGAGAGGCAAGGGTGTCCAGGGTGGTGCGATGGACAAGAAATGTTACGAAATGGCCTCCCACCCGTCAGCGTTCCCGGTACTGACCTCGTCGGTCCGTCTCCTTGCCCCACCTCTCCCTACCGCTTTTTCACCCCTCTCCTTCCCATACACAGGCACCGTTTTTATTTGGGGGGCCATTACCCCACATGAGCTGGGGGCTGGGGCTGGATGGACGGACACCTCCCCCTACCCATACCCCTCCTCCGCGTGGTTGGAAAACTGTTTTGTTTTGTTTTTCCTGAATAAAAAAGATCCTACTAACAACAAAACACAAACAAAATGGGATTTTCCCACACATACTGTTTTAAGTTTGTTTTCTTTACTTACTTGAGGCATTATCCAGTGGATAAGAATGTCTAGAATCCCAGTGTCTTAGTCTGCCTCAGCTGCTATGACAAAAATACCATAGACCGGGCATTAAACAACGATGTATTCCTCACAGTTCTTTTTTTCTTTTAATGTGCATTTATTTTTGAGAGAGAGAGAGGCAGACTGCAAGTGAGGGAGAGGCAGAGTCAGAATCCGAAGCAGGCTCCAGGCTCTGAGCTGTCCGCGCAGAGCCCAACGCCCACGCGGGGCTCAAACCCACGGACTGTGAGATCATGACCAGTCTAATGTCGTGTCAGAAATTGTGGCTTATTACTGGGCTGTTAAGGTGTCCTTGAGGCAACCTCGTAAACCCACGTTGTCTGCCTTCCCATGTGATTAGTCATGGGTTGGCTCTTCTCATCAACTACAACAGCAAACAGCATGTCAGAGAAGTCTACCACTGTTGCAGGATCATTTTTGCCATGATACTTGGGATTCATTGTCTCGCTCCTTCGAAGAATGAAAAGGTGGACATAAAATGAGCAGCAGGCAGAAGTTTATTAGGGTGTAAGATTAGAAAGTAAGGGGGCGCCTGGGTGGTGCAGGTGGTTAAGCGTCCGACTTCAGCCAGGTCACGATCTCGCGGTCCGTGAGTTCGAGCCCCGCGTCGGGCTCTGGGCTGATGGCTCAGAGCCTGGAGCCTGTTTCCGATTCTGTGTCTCCCTCTCTCTCTGCCCCTCCCTCGTTCATGCTCTGTCTCTCTCTGTCCCAAAAATAAATAAAATTTGAAAAAAAAAAATTTAAAAAAAAAAAAAAGAAAGTAAGAACAGGGGCGCCTGGGTGGCTCAGTCGGTTGGGTGTCAGACTTCAGCTCAGGTCATGATCTCACAGTTCGTGAGTTCAAGCCCTGCATCGGGCTCTGTGCTGACAGCTCGGAGCCTAGAGCCTGCTTTGGATTCTGTGTCTGCCTCTCTCTCTGCCCCTCCCCCACTCATGCTCTGTCTCCCTCCATCTCTCAAAAATGAATAAACATTAACAAAAAAAATTAAAAAAAAAAAAAGCAAGAATAGTACGAAAGCTCTTTCGAATGCCCAGGACATTAAGCAAGGGTCCTTGTTTTACAAGGTTTTGGGTAGCCCACCCCTCACCCCTCACCCCTTACCCCCCCCCTTCCCTCTCAGGTCCTACCCTTATTGGCCTGGTAGCTCGAGGTGCTGGCTGGTCCATCCCTGATTGGCGCAATTCCATTACGAGAGGTGGCCTAAAACCAAACTTAGGTCTTTTGTCAAATTCCTGAGGGAAACCTCAGGGGGAGTAGGTGGGGCCTGTTACATTCTGAAGAGGAACCTTAAGCCTGAGGGGGTTCACTGTGTTCAGACCTACTCCCAGCATTGTTCCAAAATAGGTGTTTTTCCCCACCTGGGACCTCAGCTCCTATCCTTTCCCTCTCTATTTCATCCTATCTTTTCCTATCATATCACCCTGTAGTAAGTTCCAGATCCAGTGGTGATCTTGGTTATGATAGCACCTGTATCCGGGGGTACTCCTCCAATTTGGGGAGAGCATTTGTTTAAAATCATATAAGCTACTGTCAACCAATAGGACCCATCTGGCTTTTTCACAGGCCAGCCGGGTTGTTCTGTGGTGAAATTGTAGGCACACTCATTTTTTCCTTAATTTAAGTATGTCCTATTACATGCTTTCCAAGGACGTTTCCTAAATTGGGACCTCTAAGGCGTTTAGCCTTAATGGGGGGGTCTGTCATCAATTGTTAGGAATCGAATCTGTCACTAAATACTTCTCAGTCCTTTAGGTATTTCATTTTTATTGGTAAAATGTTCTTAATCAGTAGGATATCCTGTATCATTGTTACTTGGGCCCTGTATCTAACGGCATAGTGGTATAAGTAGTATTTTTATTTACAAGAGGGTTTTCTATTGATACGGTTACTGTAACACGGACGGATGTTTCTGGCTTTAGCCAGGAGACAGAGACGCTGAGTCCCTTTGAGGGTCCCCTGGGGTTTTCTCTCCTTCGGTTATTGGTGACTTATCTGTTAGTGGGATGTGGCTTTATAAAGGGGTTAGTATTTACAGTAAATGGATTGCTGGGTTGACAGGTGTTTCTTTTTTCTTTAGGCCTATTTACACTAAAAGATTGGTTGTTTCTATTTCTCTGCCACTGTAAATAGTTTCTGGGGTTTCTACTGGGTTTGTCTTTTCATAATTTGTTTCGCAAGGTGGTGTCCTAAATGGTCTCGACTGACGGTAGCACCTTGTGGCCTCAGGTCTGTGTGGTCTAAGGTGATTGCCACGGTCTATGTACATTCGGTGGAGGCCTGTTATCTTTATGTACACAAATGGAATCTTGACTTATTTCCTCAGCTGTTCTTATCAAGTCAGTCACTTCTATGTTTCTATGGCCTGTAAATACGGTACATAAGACTGCAGTACATTTAGACTGCCTTTTAAAAACTGTTCCGTCCCTTCTGCAGGTAGCGGTGAATGTGTCTGTCCCCGTCATAATAGTTAATAGTCCTAATTTCATTATTATATTACTACTCCTCCTGGTGTTTTCCACGGAGATATTTTAAGGTATGATATGTGAAGTGTAGGCCATCTTCCTGTCCACTTTGTTGCTATTGGTCAAGTAAAACCCTTTGAAATTAGTATTATTTTCTCCCGATGATCTAAGGTGTTAAGTTTTAACATCAGCGGGAAGGGGCCCAAGATGTACAGTTTCTGCTTCTGGAGGATCAAATTCTCTCCTCCTCTGGTCCATAAATCTAACAGGCTTGGGGTTTCTGTGTCCAGATCAGTTTGCTGGAATTCTGTTCGAATTTCCTGTCATTTCTGGGCTGGCGTAAGCTCTCACTTTGGGGACTGACTAGATACAGTTTTATCTACAGGCATACCTGAGAGATAGCGTGGGTTCCGTTCCACACCACTGCAATAAAGCAAATATCACAGTAAAGGTAGTCAAGAGAATCTGTGGTTTCCCAGTGCATATAACAGATTTGTTTACGCCATATTGCGGCCTACGCAAGAGCATGATATCCAAAGAAACAGTCTACATACCTTTACTGCCAAAAAACAAGAAAAATGCTGCAGAGCATCTGAGTTCCCAGTGAGTCACAATCTTTTTGCCGGTGGAGGATCCCGTCTCAGTGCTGATGGCTGCTGACTGATCGGGGCGGTGCTCGCCGGGGGCCGGGGAGGCTGTGGCAATTTCTTTTTTTTTTTAATTTTTTTTTTTCAACGTTTATTTATTTTTGGGACAGAGAGAGACAGAGCACGAACGGGGGAGGGGCAGAGAGAGAGGGAGACACAGAATCGGAAACAGGCTCCAGGCTCTGAGCCATCAGCCCAGAGCCCGACGCGGGCTCGAACTCACGGACCGCGAGATCGTGACCTGGCTGAAGTCGGACGCTTAACCGACTGCGCCACCCAGGCGCCCCGTGTGGCAATTTCTTAAACTGAGACAACGGGGGAGTGTGCCACGACCTTCCACAAATGACTTCTCCATAGCACGGGACGCTGCTTGATAGCATTTTACCCACCATTTTGAACTCCTTTCAAAATCGGAGTCAATCCCCCCAAACCCTGTCGCTGCTTTATCAACCAAGCCTCTGTGATAGTCTCAATCCCTTGCTGTCATTTCAACAGTGGTCACGGCATCTCTTCACCAGGAGAGGATCCCATCTCAAGAAACCGCTTTCTTGGCTCATCCATCAGAAGCAACGCCTCATCGGCTCAAGTTTTATCGTGAGATTGCAGGCAGGAAGTCAGTCCTGTCTTCAGGCTCCATTTCTTTCTTCTTGTTCTTTTTCTTTTTTTGTAATTTACATGCATGTTAGTCAGCGTATAGTGCAAGAATGATTTCACGAGTAGAATCCGATGATTCATCCCCTACCTATAACACCCAGTGCCCATCCCAGCAAGTGTCCTCCTCTTTTCTTTTTTATTAAAAAAATTTTTTAATGTTTATTTATTCTTTTTTTTTAAAATTTTTTTTTTCAACGTTTTTATTTATTTTTGGGACAGAGAGAGACAGAGCATGAACGGGGGAGGGGCAGAGAGAGAGGGAGACACAGACTCGGAAACAGGCTCCAGGCTCTGAGCCATCAGCCCAGAGCCTGACGCGGGGCTCGAACTCCGGGACCGCGAGATCGTGACCTGGCTGAAGTCGGACGCTTAACCGACTGCGCCACCCAGGCGCCCCTAATGTTTATTTATTCTTGAGAGAGAGACAGAGTGTGAGTTGAGGAGAGGCAGAGAGAGACAGAGGGAGACACAGAATCCGAAGCAGGCTCCAGGCTCCAAGCTGTCAGCACAGAGCCTGATGTGGGACGTGAACTCACAAACCGCAAGATCATCACCTGAGCCGAAGTCGGATGCTTAACCCACTGAGCCACCCATGTGCCCTACCAACAAGTGTCTTCCTTAATGCCCCTTGCCCATTTAGCCCATACCCCCACCAAAAACCCCTCCAGCAACCCTCAGTTTATTCTCTGTATTTAAGAGTCTTTTATGTTTTGTCCCCCTCCCTGTTTTTATATGATTTTTGCTTCCTTTCCCTTAATGTTCATCTGTTTTGTATCTTAAATTCCACGTATGAGTGAAGTCATATGATATTTGTCTTTCTCAGACTGGCTAATTTCGCTTAGCATAATACACTCTAGTTCCATCCACGCTATTGCAAATGGCAAGATTTCATCCTTTTTGGTTGCCGAGTAACACTCCACTGTATATATAGACCACATCTTCCTTATCCGTTCATCCATCGATGGACATTTGGGCTCTTTCCATACTTTGGCTATTGTCGATAGTGCTGCTAGAAACATGGGGGTGCACGTGTCCCTTTGAAACAGCACACCTGTATCCCGTGGATAAATGCCTAGTAGTACAATTGCTGGGTGGCAGGATAGTTCTATTTTTAATTTTTTTGAGGAACCTTCATCCTGTTTTCCAGAGCGGCTGCACCAGCTTGCATTCCCACCAGCAGTGCAAAAGGGTTCCTCTCAGGCTCCAGTTCTAATTCTAGTTCTTTTGCTGTTTCCACCACATCTGCAGTCATGTCCTCCGCTGAAGTCTTGAATTCCTCAAAGTCGCCCCTGAGGGTAAGAATCAACTTCTTCCCAGCTCTTTGTTAATGTTGATGTTTTGACCTCTTCCCACGAATCACGAATGTTCTTAATGGCATTAAAAAAAAAAAATGGTGAATCCTGGGGCACCTGGCTGGCTCAGTCTGTAGAGCATGTGACTCCTGATCTCAGGGTCATGAGTTCAAGCCCCATGTAGGGACTAGAGCTTACTTTAAAACAAAACAAAACAACAACAACAAAAACGGTGAATCCTTTCCAGTTTACTTTACCCTGGTCCATCAGAGGAATCACTATGGTGGCTCTGGCAAGCTACAACATGTGTTACTTTTTTTTTTTTAATTTCTTTAATGTTCATTTATTATTGAGAGAAGGAGAGACACAGAGCATGAGCAGGGGAGGGGCAGAGAGAGAGAGGGAGACACAGAATCTGAAGCGGGCTCCAGGCTCCGAGCCGTCAGCACAGAGCCCGACGCAGGGCTCAAACTCACAGACTGTGAGATCATGACCTGAGCCGAAGTCGGACGCTCAACCGACTGAGCCACCCAGGCGCCCCAACATGTATTACTTAAATAAGAAAACTTGAAAGTCAGAATTACTCCTTTTGCCATGGCCTGCAGAAGGGATGTTGTGTTAGCTAGCAGGCAAGAAAAAAATTAAAATCTCTTGCTATGCCTCCATCAGAACTCTTGGGTGACCAGGTACACTGTCAAGGAGCATTATGAAATAAATCCTCCCTGCAGAGCAGTTCTCAACAGTAGGCTTCAAGTCTTCAACCAATCAGATTGTACACAGATGTACTGTCATCTAGGCTTTGTTGCCCCATTTCTACAGCACAGGCAGTGTGGTTGAGCATAATTCTCCAGGGCCGTAGAATTTTCAGGATGGTGAGCGGGCACTGCCTTCCACTTACAGTCACCAGCTGCATTAGCCCCTAACAGGAGAGTCGGCGCGTCCTCTCAGGCTGGGAAGCCCAGCCCTGCCCGCTAGATCTCTGGGTCCCTTGCTACAGCTCCACATCAGCACCCGCTGCTTCCCTCCTTGCACTCTGAGGTTATGGACTCCACTCCCTTCCTTAAACCTCATGGACCTCCCTCTGCTGGCTGCAGACTTCTCTTCTGCAGCTTCCTCACCTCTCTCAGCCTTCCTAGAATCGAAGAGAGTTGAAGCCTTGCTCCGGATGAGGCTTTGGCTTACGGGAAGGCTTGTGGCTGCTTTGATATTTTGTCCAGACCACTAGCAATTTCTCTCCATATCAGCAATTCGGCTGTCTCACTTTCTTAGCGTGTGTGTTCACTGGAGTGGCACTTTTAATTTGTCTCAAGAACTTTTCCCTTGCAGTCATGGCTTGGCTAGCCAGTGCAAGAGGCCTAGCTTTTGTTCGTTCTCAGCTTTTGAGATGCCTTCCTCACTAAGCTTAATCATTTCTAGCTTTTGAGTTCAAGTGAGAGACAGCAACTCTTCCTCTTACTTGAACACTTAGAGGCCACTGTAGGGTTATTAATTGGCCTCATTTCCAAACTGTTGTGCCTGGAGGAATAGGAGACCTGAGGGGCGAGAGAGAGAGAGAGAGAGAGAGAGAGAGAGGGAAATGAGGAGTGGCTGGCTGATGGAGCGGTCACGACACACACAACATTTATTAAGTTCACCTTCTTATATTCTGGTCCCCAGAACAATTAAAATAGTAACATCAAATATCACTGATCACAGATCACCATAACAGATATAGTAACAACAGAAAAGATTGTAATATCGTGAGAATTACTAAAATGTGACACAGAGACACAAAGTGAGCAAACGCTTTGGGGGAAAAAGTACTGATAGACGTGGTTAGGCAACGTTGCCACAAATTTTCAATCTATAAAAAATGCAATGTTGGGGAGCCTGGGTGGCTCAGTCGGTTGAGCGTCCGACTCCTGAGCTCAGGTCGTGATCGCACAGTCTGTGAGTTCGAGCCCCGCGTTGGGCTCTGTGCTGACAGCTCAGAGCCTGGAGCCTGCTTTGGATTCTGTGTCTCCCTCTCTCTCTGCCCCTCCCCTGCTCATGCTCTGTCTCTCTCTGTCTGCAAAATAAATAAAAACATGAAAAAAAATTTTTTAAATGCAATGTCTGCCAAGCACAATAAAGCAACGAGCAATACAATGAGGTATGCCTATAGTTACATTTAGTTCCATGTTCCATTTTTTGATTAATTTTGTGAAGTGTGTAAGGTCCGTGTCTAGACATATTTTTCTGCACATAGATACCCTGCTGTTCCAGCACCATTTATGGAGGAGACACTCTTTCCTCTATTGTATTGTCTTTCCTCCTTTGTCAAAGATCAACTGACTATGTGGGTCATTTTCTGGGCTCTCTGTTTTGTTCCACTGATCTGTTCTTTCACCAATACCGTACTGTCTTGATCACTGTAGACTTACATTAAGTCTTGAAGTTGTTGGGTAGTGTCTGTATTCTAACGTCATTCTTCCCCTTTAATATTGAGTGGGCTATTCTGGATCTTTTACCCTCCGTGTAAATTTAAGGATCACTTTGTTGATATCCACATAATAACTTGCTGGGATGTAACTGAGATTTGTTTCTTCTCTAAGTGTATTAGCTTGGATTTCCTCTCTAAGTCAGTCATCATTGCTTATCCACTTTCCATCTTCCAAAATGTTGTTGACATCTCCCATGATGATGTTGAAAAGTATGATGATGGGGGACATCTTTGCCTCATTCCTGATCATAGTAAGAAAACTCTGAGTTTCTCACCATTTAAGTATAATAACATTTGTACATTTCTTGCAGATGCTCTCAAATTGAGCAAGCTCCCCTCTATTCCTAGATTGCTGAGTTTTTATCATAATTGATGTGGAATTTTATCAAATGTTTTTCCTGCATCTATTGCCCAGAAACAGGGCAAGTGTCAGAAGAGACTAGGTCACAGTTGGTCGTAATCGGGGATACAAGACATATGCCCATTCCAAACCCTAACCTACAGAAATATGTACATTGTACCCGAAGATAAAGCTTAAGAGTCTGGACTGCCTTGCTCAGATGGGGCCTCTCTAGCTGCTGGGGTGTCCTTCACTAAGAGAGACCTGGGAGCCTTGATGACTGGTTAGCACAGGAATTCATCAGGTACCCGGCAAAATGATTCTACTGTTGCTAGTTTAAAGCTAACGCCTCTGAAAGGTTTGGGGGTTGTGCTCTCTCTCCCCTGGAGGCTGGGCAGGCAGGTGAGGACCAGTCTGAACTCCACGGGTCTGTCGTGTCCTGGTTACCTAAGGTTGGCTGATGGGGTACATTCTTCACATGGGTGCATCAATAGTTCCGGGTAGGGGCACCTGGCTGGCTCAGGCCATACAGTATGTAACTCCTGACCTCAGGGTCACGAGTTCAAACCCCATGCTGGGCAGAGAGCTTTAAAAAATTTTTTTAATAGTTTTTAAATTTTTCATTTTATTTTAGAGAGGGGGTGGGAGGAAGAGAGAGAGAGAGCAAGAGAGAGAGAATGAGTCCCAAGCAGGCTCCATACTCAGTGCAGAGCTTGATGCAGGGCTCAATCCCATGACTCCAGGATCATGACCTGAGCCAAAATCAAGAATCAGACGTTCAACTGATTGAGCCACCCAGGCACCCCTAAAATTTTTTTTAAAAAAGAAAAAAAAGGGGTGCCTGGGTGGCGCAGTCGGTCCAGTGTCCGACTTCGGCTCAGGTCATGATCTCACAGTCCGTGGGTTCGAGCCCCGCGACGGGCTCTGTACCGACAGCTCAGAGCCTGGAGCCTGCTTCGGATTCTGTGTCTCCCTCTTTCTCTGCCCCTACCCCACTCACACTCTGTCTTTCTCTCTCTCTCTCTCTCTCTCTCTTTCTCTCTCTGTCTCTCAAAAATAAATAAATATTTTTTAATTAATTAAATAAATAAATAAATAAATAAATAAATAAAGCTTCTGCCTTAAAAAGATTTTTCTGGGGTTGGGCTCCCTCCCGGTTGGAGGCTATGCGGTTGGTGGGAACCAGCCTGAGCTCCAGAGGCCTGGAGTGTCCGTGCTGCCAAGGGTGGCTGATGTATATTGTGTAAGCGTGGGCCACTTGGATTGGTTCAGCAAGGGACCTGAAACAGGGCAAGTGCTGAGAGAACCAGACACAGGAGTGGTGTACTGTGGGTCCAAGGAATCTGGATAATTCCAAGCCCTAACCTCCACAAACGCCTACGTGGGGGCCGATGGCAGGGCACCCTAGAAGATGCCACGATGGCATGTTATTTTGAATTAAAGTTACTCACACAGTCAATGCAAGAATACCCTCTGCCCCCCTTTTCTCTAGAAAGCAGGAAATGACTCTCCCCTGTGAAACGTACCCTTCCTGTACCAAGAGGTAAAGACACATCCTTATTTCCAGAGATAGAGCACTCAGAGCTGAGAAGGCTAGATAAACAAACCCTATCACTTTTACTAATTTATTATCCCAGCCCAAACCCAGTTTAGATTCCCTTCCTTTTTGGCGAGAGCGAAAGAGAGCATGCACTGCATGAGCAAGTGAGCATGAGTCGGGGAGGGGCAGAGGGAGTGAGAGAGGGTCCTAGGCAGGATCCAAGGCTAGCGTGGAGCCCGACACAGGGCTCAGTCTCACTGCTGTGTGCTCACGGCCTGAGCCAAAAATCAAGAGTGGGAGGCTTAACCTACCGAGCCACCAGGCCCCCCTAGATTCCCTTCCTTTTTTTCATGCTTATTTACTTTTGAGGGGGGTGAAGGGGCAGAGAGAGGGAGACAGAGGATCCAAAGCAGGTTCTGCACATGTGGGGCTCAGTCTCATGAACTGGGAGACCATGACCCGACCCAAAGTCAAATGCTTAACTGACTAAGCCATCCAGGCACCTCCCTCGATTCCCTTACTAATTGAGCTCTTGAACGTAAGTTTTCTTTGCCCTGTTAATTACTCACAGTTCTATTGGTTCTTTGTCTAAAAGTAGGAATTTGCCTGCCTTGGTCATTTTTTTAGGTCTCAATTTTAATATTGCGCTTCTGTGCACAGGTATTTAAAATGGTTTTTTTTCGGGGCGCCTGGGTGGCGCAGTCGGTTAAGCGTCCGACTTCAGCCAGGTCACGATCTCGCGGTCCGTGAGTTCGAGCCCCGCGTCGGGCTCTGGGCTGATGGCTCAGAGCCTGGAGCCTGTTTCCGACCCGTGAGTTCGAGCCCCGCGTCGGGCTCTGGGCTGACGGCTCAGAGCCTGGAGCCTGTTTCCGATTCTGTGTCTCCCTCTCTCTCTGCCCCTCCCCCGTTCATGCTCTGTCTCTCTCTGTCCCAAAAATAAATAAACGTTGAAAAAAAAAAAATTTTAAAAAAAATGGTTTTTTTTCTCCTCTTAATTTGTTTTATGTCAATTTGATTCATAGATCAGCTAGAAGGATCTAGAAGAGTAGAGACAAATTTTCTTCCCCAACAGATGGCATAGTCAGCAGGATGAATTTAACACTGCTGTAGCTGAGAGACCCAGGACATCTGACAAAAGCCAGCAGAAGGTAAGAATCCTTATCGTGTCAGCCTCCCAGATGTCAGCCTGAGGGTCTAATGGGGCAAGATTGGTGAGAGACTTTTCCCCCCTCAATTTCTGAATTTAGATTGGTAGGGAAAAATAATTGCATAACTAGTTCCTTGGGCTTAGTGACTCTGGTAAGTTTGGGAGAATACTCTTGGTTTAACTTAACCCATTCCCTCCCGGCAATGGTCACCATTTTTCTTTGTTTTTGTCTTTTGTATATTTGTCATGAAAAGGAACTACCAGAGGGGGAAAACATAGGCATGTGACCTATAAACCTGATGTTCAAGCTGGCTTCACACACAGGTGCATTTACAGTTCTCATCAGAGCAGCATCTGTTTAGGTAAACATTGCAGTGGCTCCTCTATGTGAAAATCAGATGAGGTGTTTCCTTTCATCTTGTTTCATGTCCTAAAAGCTTGGCTTTGTGACCAGTGAAAATATTCCCTCTTGTCTCTACCATCTGTGGGGGGTATTTAGTGGGGTGCGCTTAGTGGGATGCACCTTAGTGGCCTGTCAATAGACTAGGGTTCTAAGATGTGCAGTTAAACACAGCACTGTCTTTGCCTGGCTGTGCCAATTCTCAGGGGAGTCTGTCATAAGAGGTCCCAGCCCATAAGGGACCTTTGTCACTTCAGCATTTGTTGCTTGTTAGTACTGGAAAGTCCCATTCCAGTAGCACCTGCTCAGTGACACATATTAGCAAGTCTGTGACTGGAGGTGTCTCACATTTTCATGGGCGACCAGAGACACCATTTTCAGTGCATCATCCTTACTGCCTTTGTAATGAAGACCTTCGTTATCTTTTTTTTAGGTTTATTTATTTATTTTTGCAAGAGATGAGCAGGGGAGGGAGAGAGATTTGCAAGCATGAGCAGGGGAGGGGCAGAGAGAGAGGGAGAGAGAGAGAATCCCAAGCAGGCTCCGTGCTGTCGGCACAGAGCCTGACATGGGGCTCAAACCCATAAACTGTGAGATCATGACTCAGTCAAAATCAAGAGTTGGATGCTTAACGGACTGGGCCACCCAGGTGCCCCAAAGGCCTTCATTTTTTTATGCTCTTTGGGGGAATAAACTTTTGGATCATGAGGGTTGCATCCCCTATGCCCTCTCCAGAGACACCTCTTGCAGCAATGGTCTAAGCCTGGAAATTTGCATCTGGGCATTCCCATAAAAAAAAAAAAGCTTATTACTTTGAGTCACTAATGAGATTAATAAGGTCCTACTTGTCAATGGCCAGATGATGGATCCTTTAAATTGGTTCTATTATTTGTAGAAAGATCTCAATTGTCATATTAGCATAACAGGGTTTTTTTAATGTTTATTTATTTATTTTGAAAGAGAGAGAGTGTGTGAGCAGGATATAGGCAAAGAGAAAGGGAGAGAGAGAATCCCAAGCAGGCTCAACCAGAGTTGAAGAGTACAATAACTAAAATGAAAAATACATTAGAGGGAATCAGCAGCAGATGAAAGGATGCAGAAAAGTGGATCAACAATCTGGAAGACAGGGTAATGGAAAGTATCAAGGTACACAGCAAAAAATAATAAATAATTTTTAAATGAGACAACATCAAGTATGTTAACATTTGTAATTATAGGGGTCCCAGAAGGAGAAAAAAGAGACAAAGGGACAGAAAACTTACTTGAAGAAATAATAGCTGAAAACTTCCCTAACCTGCAGAAGGAAACAGACATCCAGGTCCAGGAAGCACAGAGAACCCCAAACAAGATGAATCCAAGGAGGACCACACCACAACATGTAATAATTAAAAGGTCAAAGATTCGAGATAGGGGATCTTTAAAGCAGCCAAAGAAAAGCAGCTACTTATGTACAAGAAAAACCCCATAAAGCTATTAGCTAATTTTTAAGCGGAAACTTTGGAGGCCAGAAATGAGTAGCATGATATATTCAATGTGCGGAATGGGGTGGGGGAGGGAGCGCCTGGTTGGCTCAGTTGGTAGAGCCTGCAACTCTTGATCTTGGGGTCATGAGTTTGAGCCCCACGTTGGGCGTAGAGCCTACTTGAAAAAAAAAAAAGATCAGACAAAGTGCTGAATGGGAAAACAAAAACAAAAATAGAACCAAGAATACTCTTCTTGGCAAGGTTATTCAGAATTGAGAGGGTTTTTTTTTTTAAGTTTATTTTTTGAGAGAGAGAGAACAAGTTGGGGGGGGGGTACAGAAAGAGAGGGAGAGTGAAGGCCCAAAGCGGGTTCTGCGCTGATGGCACAGACCCCCGACGCAGGGCTCAAACTCACAAGCCATGAGATCACGACCTGAGCCGAAGTCAGAAGTTTAAGCAACTGAGCCACCCACGCACCTCAAAATTATTCAGAATTGAAAGGGAGGACTGTCGGGGTGGCTCAGTGTGGGGAGTGTGCGACTCTTGATCTCAGTGTCATGAGTTTGAGCCCCACGTTGGGAGTAGAGGTTACTTAAAAATAAACTTAGGGGCGCCTGGGTGGCGCAGTCGGTTAAGTGTCCGACTTCCGCCAGGTCACGATCTCGCGGTCCAGGAGTTCGAGCCCCGCGTCGGGCTCTGGGCTGATGGCTCAGAGCCTGGAGCCTGTTTCCGATTCTGTGTCTCCCTCTCTCTCTGCCCCTCCCCCGTTCATGCTCTGTCTCTCTCTGTCCCAAAAATAAATAAACGTTGAAAAAAAAATTTTTTTTAAAATAAAATAAAATAAACTTAAAAAAAAAAAAAAGAATTGAAGGAAAGAGTTTCCCAGACAAGTAAATGTTAAAGGAGTTCATCACCACTAAACCAGCCTTACAAGAAATGTCAGAGAGAGTTTTTTTTAAGAGGAAAAGGCCATAATTAGAAGAAAATTGTGAAATGAAAAAAATTGCATGCGTAAAAGCAAACAGTTAAGTAGTAGATCAAAAACATACAAAACTAATATAAGGATAAAAAGACAAAAGTAGTAAAATCAGTTATGTCTAAAATATTAGAGGATTCACAAAATAATATAAAACATGACATCATAAACATAAAACATGGAAGGGCAGTAAAAATGTAGTGGTTTCAGAATGTGTTTGAATGTAAGCAACCGTCCACTTAATTTAGCCTGCTATATAGTGAGGATGTTATATATAAACTTCAAGGGAACACAAATCAAAAACCCATAGTGGATACACAAAAAAATAAAGAGAAAGGAATCTGAGCATAACACTAGAGAACGTCATCAATCACAAGGGAAGAAACAGAGGAGAACGACAAAACCAACCAGGAAAAAAATTACCAAAATGGCAATAAGTACGTACCCATCGATAGTCACTTTCAATGCGAATGGTCTAAATGTTCCAATGAAAGAACAGAGGGTAACCGAATGGATTAAAAAATAAAAACCAAGACCCATCCGTACGATGCTTATAAGAGACTCACTTCAGACGTAAAGACACATACCGACTGAAAGTAAAGGGACAGAAAAAGACAGTCCATGGAAATGGAAGTAAAAAAACAAACAAACAAACAAACAAACAAAAAACCAGGGTAGCAGTACTTCTATCAGACAGAATAGACTTGGAGATAAAGACAAGAGATGAAGAGGGGCAGTACCTAATGACAAAGGGGTCAAGCCAACATGAGGATATAACAATTTAAGTATCAATGTACCGAATACAGGAGCGTGTAATTACATAAATTTGTAACAAATATTAACAGGCATACAGGGAGAGATCGACATTAACACAATAATAGTAGGGGCTTTAACACCCCACTCACATCAGTGGATAGATCGTGCAGACAGAAAATCAATGAGGACACCTTGGCCCGGAATGACACATGAGACCAGATGGACCCACGTGATATATATAGAACCATCCAAACAAAATAGCTTAGTACACATTTTCTTCGCCCTGGAGGTGTGCAGGCGATTCTCGACTGACACGAGGTGCCCAGGTCTGGAGGGTCCTAGCTCCCTGGCCAGACTAATGGAATACATACTGTGCATGTACAAGCTGCACAGGTTAGGGCGGCCAGGGTCCTGGAACAGGACCGTGTACCTTGAGGCCAGCTAATGGAGGGGGCTGTGAGGGGTGCCTGGCTTCATGCCTTAACCTACCCACATGTGTATATTCCCCTGTAGACATAGCTGGAGGAGTCTGGACTGCCTTTTAAGGCTGGGCAGGAGAGATCCTCACGTACCCTCTAGTAACAGACATCTGGGAGCCTCGATGCCTGGGGAAGCTTGGGAGCGGGAGTCCAAATGGGGACTGACGCTCACCACTTAAAGCTGCTGCCTCAGAAATATTCTCTGGGTGGGAGCACCCACCTCCCCAGAAGCTAGGTGGTTTTGGAGGACTGTCTGAGCCGCAGATGCCTGGAGGGCCCCGAGAGCCCAAGGCTAGTTGGGCATGCACGTGACCGGGCATGCATGGTGGCAGGGTGGGCCAAGCATCTGAAGTGGGGCAGCTACAGGGAGAGGCTTAGTTGCAGAACGGGCTATTGGGCCCACAACTGAGCACCTGCCTGATTCAAGCCATAAGCCACACAAATGCACATATTCCCTCTGAAGAGAAAGCTGGAGAAATCTCGGCTGTCTTGCTAGGGCTGGGAGTGGGGGGGCCTTGCACAGAACGGTCCCATCTGTCCAGTTCCAAGTCCTAACGTGCACAAATGAGCACAGGTATTGGCTTTTCCTCCATCCCTCGCCTAGGATCACATTCCCAAATAAATGACGTACACATAAGTTTTAATGGCAAAGCCTGACTTCAGGGGAATCAGGCTGAGAAACCCAGCGTCTATAAAAATTCTTTCGCTTCAGATTATAGAATCGGCTAAGGAGTTAAGATTTATTCCAGATTTGTGAAGACTCCCGTCAGAACTCCTTCTCCCGCGTGTACACATCCTGTCAAGCCCGCCCACCCCAAATCCCTCCCCACCATCGTTTCTTGCAACGTCTTGGTTGAGACCGCTCCGGGCAGTAAGCCACAGTCACTTCTCTCTGCAGAAAGCCCCACGCGGACACGGATGGCACGTGGCAAAGGCATCTTACTAAAGCGTGGCTGAGGCAAAGAGTTTCTGTGATGGAAGAGGCTTTTCACCCTGAATCATCTCAAGCCGGGCCTAAAAAACTTCGGTTTGGAAAGCACCTTGAACCATGAGCTTGTACACGACTCAAGGCAGACACCTAAAGTATCTGGCAAACCCACTGCTCTTTAGCACTTAATCTTTTGTGTCCATATTCCCGGTGACAATTATAATTATAATTGTATTTATAACCATGCACAAAGTGGATGTGTGGTTTCTTGACCAAATAA
The DNA here is from genome assembly GCF_022079265.1 of Lynx rufus. Taxonomy (NCBI): domain Eukaryota; kingdom Metazoa; phylum Chordata; class Mammalia; order Carnivora; family Felidae; genus Lynx; species Lynx rufus. The sequence goes on along the minus strand of NW_025814867.1, from coordinate 2,512,022 downwards.
CTTGTGATCATTGGACTTCCGGGCAATTGTTAACGGATGGTTTTTCATCTATTTATTTTTTGAAGTTTATTTATTTATTTACTTTGAGAGACAGAGAGAGCACACACATGAGGAAGGGGCAGGGAGGAGAGGGAGAGAGAGAATCTCAAGCAGGCTCTGCATCACCAGTGCAGAGCCTGACGCGGGGCTCGCACTCAGTAACCGTGAGACCGCGACCTGAGCCGAAATCAGGAGTCAGGCGCTTAACCGACCGAGCCGCCCAGGCGCCCCAATGGATCGTTTTTTAAGCAGGATAAATTCATGGCTGTCATGCAGTAGACTAGAATAGGTCAGAGATGATCGTGAACTCATTGACAAGTCGGACGACTAAGACATTACGGGTGGTTCAAATTCAAACATCCACACACATATAAATAATGCTGAGATGGATACATATGGTGCAAAGTTGGAAAAACTCAAAGACAAAGGGAATTCTATGGTATTTCCACGTCTCAAAATGTATCTGCGTGTGTGTGGACAAGAGCCATTGGCACTGTTCCCAGCCATCTACAATTCACAGACACAAAAGAGCTCAAGGACAATGAAAAGCACAGACGCTTCACAGAATTGGATAACCCAGAAGGGGGTTTAGATCCCACCTGCCTGTTTTTCCATTGAACGCGCCCAGTAATCATTTTGCTCTGGTTCAACCGTCTTTCACATTTCTCCCTACATTGTCCGGTTTAACCCCCTTATTTCACAGATAAAGAAAAGGAGGCCTAGGTGAAAATAGCAGCCGTAATAACGTATCGGCCACAAAGAAGGGCAACCACATCGGAGGATCTGGGACATTTGCTTCTCCGGGACTATGCTGAACCTGTACTTTTTTGGGTTTTTTTTTTTAATGTTTATTTATTTATGAGAGAGAGAGAGAGAGAGAGAGAGAGTGAGCATGAATGGGGGAGGGTCAAAGACAGGGAGAGAGAATCTGAAGCAGGCTTCACACTGTCAGCACAGAGCCCAACACAGGGCTCAGTCGCACGAACAGTGAGATCGTGACCTGAGCCCAAGTAGGACAGTTAACCGACTGAGCCACCCAGGCGCCTCTGGACGTGTCCTTCTGGCCGTTACTTCCCAATCTTCCTGCATTCCCTTTGTTGTTTTATTTCCACGGTTCGTTTAGTTGACCTGTTGCTTTTCATTTCCTAATATCATCACTGGGCCAACCTTGTTCTTGCCCTGGGTCAAGGTGACAGGCTAGTTCGCCTAGTGACTTCACATACCTGACCTCAGCCACTGTCATTTTATTTGCCAAACTTTGAACAAAGCAGAGCCTTATGTTGTTCCTGCATGGTGGGTACCAATGACTATCTACAGATAAACCTGAGGTTTGCGATCAGAAAACAAGAATTGCTTTGAATCCCACAAACCAAAAGTAGATGAACCTTAAGTATCTTTTCGTTAGCTTGCTGGTTTCTCAGTTTCAGTTTTCTCTCAAAAGAGCTAACGAGAGGGGCGCCTGGGTGGCTCAGTCGGTTAAGTGTCCGACTTCAGCTCAGGTCATGACCTCACAGTTCGTGGGTTTGAGCCCCGTGTCAGGCTCTATGCTGTCATAACAGCTCAGAGCCTGGAGCCTGCTTCAGATTCTGTGTCTCCCTTTCTCTCTGTTCCTCCCTGACTTGCACACACTCTCTGTCTAACAATAAACAAACGTTAAAAAAAAATTTTAAAGGGGCATCTGGGTGGTTCAGTCGGTTGAGCGTCTGACTTTGGCTCAGGTCATCATCTCACAGTTCTTGGTTTTGAGCCTCATGTCGGGCTCTGTGCTGACAACTGCTTCACATTCTGGTTCTCCCTCTCTCTCTCTATCCCTCCCTGGCTCATGCGTGTGCTCTCTCTCTCTCTCAAAAACAAATAAAAACATTTAAAAAATTAAAAAAAAGAAGTCTGCCTTCCCAGAGTGTACAGTTCAAACAGGGGTCTTGATATATTCCGTGGGCTGAAAATGCCTTGAGTCAAGAATGACAGGGACATGAAACAAACAGGAAATCAGACGGCAAGTCTTCTCAGTCTGCAAGTGCAATGGGACAAGATGGCGGACCATTGGGTCAGATTTCCCAGCCTATGGTGCACCTGAGCAAGGTCCAGCTGCTTGTAGGGCTTAGGAAACATGGTGACAATCATCCAAGGAAGTTAAAAAGTAACAAGGAACCAGAACATTCAAAGTTACCTACAAGAGAAAGTACCTTGATTCATTTCGGTTGGCATTGCTTGCTCTAAATAGTATGGCGTTGGCCTCCCTATACTTGCCTAAGGGAAAAGATTCGTGGTCCTGTTGTTCTTTCTTCTGTTTTACTGACAAACGAAAGGGCAAAAGGTAGAAGGCCACTCCCAGTTGGCAAAGTTCTGACACTAAACCAGCTGAACGAAGGAGGACACACATGAGATTGGTGTGGATGAGTCCAGATAGAAGTCATAAGGAAAAAAAAAAAGTCATATAGTAAACAATACAGAACGAATAAGGGAGGAACAGAGTGAGAGACCACAACCAGTTTCACTAGATGGTTACTTGTTATAAGGCTCTTTAAATTCATATTGAGACTGGATTCACATTGTTTAAACTTGACACTCCAGAGGGAGGTCAGATCAGGCATTCTCAATGGGGTCTTAAAATGCCTACCCTTGGTGTGATATACGGTAGTTTGGGATAGGGTGCCACCTAGTGGTCGATGGTAAATTTATGTTTTCAAGTTAGGGGTGGGTAGGCAAAGTCAAAGGTCTACACTGGTACTGTCCAATGCATCTGCCACGAGAGCCACATATGTGGGAAGTATGTAGACAGCTGAGGACCATGCGGGTGTTAGCAGTTTCTGTAGAAATGGACAAAGGTTGGGGCGCCTGGGTGGCGCAGTCGGTTAAGCGTCCGACTTCAGCCAGGTCACGATCTCGCGGTCCGTGAGTTCGAGCCCCGCGTCAGGCTCGGGGCTGATGGCTCGGAGCCTGGAGCCTGTTTCCGATTCTGTGTCTCCCTTTCTCTCTGCCCCTCCCCCGTTCATACTCTGTCTCTCTCTGTCCCAAAAATAAAAAAAAATAAACGTTGAAAAATTAAAAAAAATTAAAAAAATAAAAAAAAAAAAGAAATGGACAAAGGTTGTGGGAGGCATGTCTTGAGAGTAGAGATCATGAGTGATGATTCTAGGTTTGACCCCGCATCCCTGCAACCTGGCCATTCTTCTGGTCTAAGAATTTGTTGGATGATCCAGAGGCCACAGGCACTGAGCCTTATTCTGGGCCCCCAGCTCTTAATTCAGGAATGTTTTGGACCAGCTGTATTGACCTGAGGTCAGAAAGGGTCATGAATGAAGACTATTTGTGCTGAGGGTACTTGAGGAGTGCCCCAGAGCCCTAGTGTATATTGTTTAACCCCAGGTTTAATGAGGGTCACCTGGCCCTGCACATATCCAGGCCGATATATACACACAGGAGGCATGGGCCTAGGAGGGGCAGTGGAGCTTCTGGAAGGCCTAATGTGACCTTGGCTTACCGGCACTTTTCCACTGGCAACCCACCAGCACACGCATCTATCCTCAGATTTTTTAGGTTCTGAAGCTAGCACCTCACTCTATCCCAAAGAATGCTGCTGATCAATGTGCTATTTCCAGACTCAACTCATATCCTTCTGGACCCCCTGGATATGTTTAAAAAAAAAAAAAAACTGTTGGATTTGCCTAGTGGGATGATTGGCTTTCCTTCATTTGGAACCAACTATTGACATTCACCAATACACCTGACAAGCAGTGGGTGAGAAAATGAGGCCCCAGAACTCATGTGTACATTGGGCAGAACAGCCTGCTTTGTTGTGGAAGGTTCACGGAACTTCTCAACTATCATTGATTGTGCAGGAACACTGAAGACAGTTACATAACCGGGGCACCTGGGTGGCTCAGTCAGTTAGGCGTTCGACTTCGGCTGAGGTCACGATCTCACAGCTCGTGAGTTTGAGCCCCACGTCGGGCTCTGTGCTGACGGCTCGGAGCCTGGAGCCTGCGTCGGATTCTGTGTCTCCCTCTGTCTCTACCCCTCCCCCGCTCGTGCTCTGTCTCTCTCTCTCTCAAAAATAAACATTAAAAAATTTTAATAAAAAAATAAACTCTTTAAAAAAATGAATCATAAGCCTTGCATGTGATAAGGCTTGATCATCGAACATATACATCTATACACAAATGCAGTCTAGAGACTCTAAGGTATCATCAGGAACACAGGCTCTTCAAACTTTTCACTCCTCCATCCCAAGACTTTTGTCTTCATGGTATAAAATGGCTGTTGGAGTTCCGGCCATCACATTGACATTCTGGGCACAAGGATAAAATACTGGGTGAAAAGAGAGAGGGAGAGAGAGAGAGAAACATGTATCAGTCTTTTAAAGCAGTTTTCCAAAAACTGCCATATGACTTTAACTCCTTGCATCTCATTGGCAAGAACTTAGTCATGTGACTGTACCTAGCTGCATGGGAGACTGGGAAAATGGGAATGTTTGATCCAAGCCGTTTTACGATAAGCTAAAATCAGAAATTATATGACTTTGGAAGATGAAGACAAGTTGGGAGAGGTGGCTAACAGTCTACCCCAGACACATTCACATATTACACTATTTAAATGGGAGGGAATGTGTAGAAATTTAAGAAATTGGGGGCACCTCGGGAGCTCAGTCAGCTAAGTGTCTGATGCTGGATCTCGGCTCAGGTCACGGTCTCAGGGTTCGTGAGTTTGAGCCCCACATTGGGGTCTGTGCTAACAGTGCAGAGCCTGCTTGGGATTCTCTCTCTCCCTCCCTCCCTCTCTCTCTCTCTGTCCCTCCCCTCTTGCACACACTCTCTCTCTCTCTCAAAATAAATAAACTTTAAAAATAGAAATATTATTTTAAAAAAACAGCTGCATGAAGAAAAAAAAGAACAAAAGTGGCTACAAGGAGTGATTGGAAAGGGGTAAAAAGGAGAGAAGAACAGGAATGGAGTAATACAGATTAGGACAGAGTTATACTCCTTCGAGAACATCTTTTTGTTACAGAACGATAGTCATGCTTCACAAGCCCTTCACGTTTTCCCCTCCAAAAAATAAACAAGTTATAATGAGGATGTGGTGGGAATCCAAGATGTAATGCAAACAGTAACGCATGAACCTGTATTGTAAATAAAACACAAAATCCCACTGAAGGGGGGAGGAAGAAAAGAACCTTGGAAAACAGGATCTTTTCCGATTCTGTGTCTCCCTCTCTCTCTGCCCCTCCCCCCTGGGATACATCCAAGGTTAAAGACAAAAAAGAACTACATAAATGCTGTCATCTAGATAATAAATGGGCTTTTCAAAGGTGGGTTAACAATTCTGACACAACTTTATGTGTACTTTATGAGTAAATAAGTAAGAATATCGTATACAAGGGAGAGCCTGGTTTCCCACCACTGGAAAAAAAAAAAGTTACAAATAAGAAACCCTCTAGTTTTGGATTGGAATCAGAAGTATCAGCATAAAATCATGTGGTTTTTTTTAACGTTTATTTATTTTTGAGAGAGAGAGAGAGAGAGAGAAAACACGAGTGGGGGATGGGCAGAGAGAGAGGGAGACCGAGAATCCCAAGCAGGCTCCACACTGACAGCAGACAGCCAGGTGTGGGGCTCGAACTCTGAAATTTGTGAGATCGTGACCTGAGCCAAAGTCAGGTGCTTAGCCAGCAAAGCCACTCGGGCACCCCTTAAAATACATACACAGATAGGGTCATACAGATATGTGTGTATGCATGGGTTAGTAGAGATACATGAATTTCCTACATCTTTTTCCATGGAAAGAGCCTAGAAGCAATGAGACCCCAGTAGCAATGAGCACACTTAGCACGCAGATATCGGTCTCTATACAGCATTCTTCAGTAAAAGGACCAGGATTCCTTGGAGAGTGGTTGATTCAAGGTTTGCGGCAGGGAAAAAATAAGATGAATCCGGAATATTTTGTGGTGCCAGAAGTAAGGAAGTGCTGAAAACTGGAAGGGAATTCTCAAGAAGACGCAGGAACCAAACAGAACAAGTTCTGAATGGCCAAAGCTAGAACAATTTGAGCATTAAAATAAATAAATGATGGTGCTGGATTATAACCCATAACATAACTATTATGAATCTAGACTGACATAAATAAATGAGAAAAAATTCTTACAGAAAAATCCAGTTGATGGATGTAGAAAGAAGAGGGAAATAGAAAAATCAATAGTAGGCAAGTACCACTGTATTCATTCCTTGCAGACACGGTGGATGGTAAAATTAGCAGGCAAAATTTGAGGAGAAAAAGGATATTTAGATAATCTTGCAGTATCTACTCCAAGATAGTTCTGAACAGGAGAGGAAGACAGTATTTTACGTGGAGAAACTTCACAGGTTTAACCAAATGGTCAAGGTTAGCATGTAGCAATGTAAAAATGTCATAAAGTCTAAATATGTTACACTGAGAAGGACAAAAGTCACTTTATGGTCTTCTTGCCCAAACTGTATAACCTCCTTCTAATCATGAGAGAACATCAGACAAGCCCAAATTGATGGATATCTTACAGAATTCGTGACCAACACTCTTTAAAATGTCAAGGTCCGGGGGCGCCTGGGTGGCACAGTCGGTTAAGCGTCCGACTTCAGCCAGGTCACGATCTCGAGGTCCGTGAGTTCGAGCCCCGCGTCGGGCTCTGGGCTGATGGCTCGGAGCCTGGAGCCTGTTTCCGATTCTGTGTCTCCCTCTCTCTCTGCCCCTCCCCCGTTCATGCTCTGTCTCTCTCTGTCCCAAAAATACATAAAAAACGTTGAAAAAAAATTTTTTTAAATGTCAAGGTCCTGGAAAATAAGGAAAGATTATGGAATCGTCACAGATTACAAGAATCTGTGGAGAATAACAGCTCAATGCTCTGTGAAATCCCCAAACAGGAAAAGGACAGCAGTGAAACACTGCTGAAATTCTATTAAGTTCCGTACTTTACACAATAGTATTACACCAAGTTTAATTTCCTGGTTTTAACCACTGTGCTTGGGTTATACAAGGTGTTAGATAAGAAACTAAGTGGGAAATACGTGGGAACTTTGAGTTATTTTTGCAACTTTTCCATATAAGCCTAAAACTGGTTAAAAATGAAGTCTTTTTTTAAAGGTACAGTTCTGGGGTGCCTGGCTGGCTCAGTTCATAGAACATGCCACCCTTGACCTTGGGGTTATGAGTTCAAGCCCCACTTTGGGCCTAGACCTTGCTTGAAAAATAGACTAGGATAGGCGCCCGAGTGGCTCAGTCAGTTAAGCGTCTGACTCGGTTTCTGCCCAGATCATGATCTCATGGTTCATGGGTTCGGGCCCCGAGTCAGACTCTGTGCTGACAGTGTGGAGCCTGCTTGGGATTCTCTCTCTCTTCTTGTCTCTCTCTCTCCCTCTCTCTCAAAATAAATAAATAAACTTAAAAAAAAAAAAGGATAAAATAGAAGGTGTGGATCTGTAAATGTGAGATTTGTTGTAAAAAATAATGTATTTTGGTGTGAATAAATTATCATATCTAACAGTTGTTATTAAATATACTTCATACTGTTTTAAAGGGAAGCAGTTTAAAATTATTGCATTGGGGCACCTGGGTGGCTCAGACGGTTAAGCAATGGACTCTTGATTTACCCTTGGGTCATGATCCCAGGGTCCTGAGACCGAGCACTGCATCTGGCTTGAGATTCTCTCTCTCTCTCTCTCTCTCTCTCTCTCTCTCTCTCTATTCCTCTGCCCCTCTCCCCCAGTCGTGCTCTCTCTCTCTCTCTCTAATAAAAATAAATACATAAATACATAAATTATTGCATTATGTTTTAATAAGAAATATGTCAAGAGTTTAGCTAAGCTATCCATGCTATCACTGCCTTGGCATTTATTTTGTTCAACCAAGCTGCCTGCAAGGGAGCCTAACTGTCATTAGCCCCCCATACAACCACATGCCCTAGATAATGACCCGAAGAGTCACAAGCCACTATAAGTTCCTGACATGACTTCCTCAACAGCGCTTGTGACCCACAGTCTCTCCTCTCTCCAGAGCCTTCCCCTTGTGCACCCCTTAGATAAGATTCCTTGTGAAGGAGCGCCTGGGGTTAAGACTCCCACTTCAGCTCAGGTCATGATCTTGCATTGCAGTTGGGTTCGTGCCCCACCGTGGGGCTCTGTGCTGACAGCTCGGAGTCTGGAGCCTGCTTCGGATTCTGTGTCTCCCACTCCCTCTGCCCCTTCCCCCCACTCTCTGTCTCCCTCCCTCAAAAGTAAACATTAAAAAAAGAGTCATGGGGCTCCTGGTTGGCTCAGTCGGTTGAACGTCTGACTTCGGCTCAGGTCATGATCTCACAGTTCGTAGGTTCAAGTCTGGCGGGCTCTGTGCTGACAGGTCAGAGCTTGGAGCCTACTTCGGATTCTGTGTCTCCCTCTCTCTGCCCCTTCTCTGCTCAGGCTCTGTCTTTCAAAAAGAAATAAATGTTAAAAAAAAATTAACATTAAAAAAGATTTAAAAAAAAAAAAGTCTCCCCACGGAGCTTTTGGTGTTTGAGTTGACCAAGATGCGGCCTTACCCAGGACCCCTGAAGCCTCCCCACCCACGGGCAGAGATAAACGTGTGTGGCCCAGGTCCTGTCGCTCTCTGCCTGCACCCGACCTTGGCCTTCCCAAGTGGCCCCTCGACACGTGCTGTGCAGGTCCCCCGGGCCTTGTAACAACGTTCCCTATTTCAATTTCTTTCCTCATCTTTTGTCAAACCACAGCTCATCACCTGTGTGTCTGCCTTTCTTCAACAAAGGTTAATTTAACAAAGTGATAACTAAAACATACGCTGGGCTTCTAGAATAAGGAAACGGAACAAAGAAAGTCGGGGTGTAGTGCACGAAACTGGGGTGGAGGGGAAGACTCGCACAAGCAACGTAAAGACACCGGGGACCCACTCACCAGTAAAGCCGGTGGAAATTATTTTAAATATAAATAACAAAAAACCCATGAAATCGTCTACTTTTTCCCTGCCGCTGCCCTGGAGTTGACCAGCCGCGAGCTCACGCTCACGCAAGGTTCGGCTCCACCCTAAACCACAGAAGGCAATTGCTTTGGGGGGGGGGGTGATAGGCGACCCTACTGCTTTGCCAGAGGCGCTGAAGACCGCCCTCACCCACCGTGGCCCGGCCCGTGGGGTTGGCACCAGCTGCCAAAGCCTTAGTCAAGCGCCAAACCCGTCTCTGTCCGCTTGCATCCACCTGAGATGAGCCTATGCAGGTCAAGTTGGTGGAGGCCCTTTGTTCCAGACACCAAAATTAGTCTAATTCAGGCTGATGACAAGAAACTAGGGGGATGGGCGGGCCTCTGTAACACTGACAGAGAGGGACGATGCTATGAAGGGTGGGTTGCAGTTGTGGTGGTTAGGGACCAGGGCAAAGAGGCTCAGACAAGGACATTCACGAGGAATACTTCAAATGCAAGAAAGGAACAAATAAAAAAAACGCAGTTCCTGGGTGGCTCAGCTGGCTGGGCGTGGGCTGGGCGTGGACTCTTGACTTTGCTTCAGATCATGAGCTCACCATTGATGGGTTCGAGTCCCACATCGGGCTCCAAGCTGACAGTGAGGAGCCTGCTTGGGATTCCCTCTCTCTCTCCCTCTCTTTGTCTGCCCCTCCCCCTCCTCAAAATAAATAAATAAACTTAAAGAAAAAATTGGTGGGGCACCTGGGTGGCTCAGTTGGTTAAGCATCCGGACTACGGCTCAGGTCATGATCTCACGGTCTGTGAGTTCGAGCCCCACGTCGGGCTCTGTGCTGACAGCTCGGAGCCTGGAACCTGCTTTGGATTCTGGGTCTCCCTCTCTCTCTGCCCCTCACCCGCTCATGCTCTGTCTCTCTCTCTCTCTCAAAAAGAAATAAACATTAAAAAAAAATTTTTTTAATCTCTAGAAATGGTCCCAAGGACATACAGTCTATGAAGAAACATTTACTAAAAGAACAAAAACAAACAAAAAACTTAATAAATACAAACACTACCGTATTTATAATTTTTTTAAGTAGGCTCCACACCCGGTATGGGGCTTGAACTCAGAACCCTGAGATCAAGGGCCACATGCTCCACTACTGACTGAGCCAGCCAGGTGCTCCAAGAGTATATGGTATTTAAGGTGAAACCTATATACCCTCTTCCCCCCCAACTCGCAACTCAGTGAGATGAACACTCAGGACTAGCACAGCCAACAAAGATCACAGGGCTCCCTCGCCCCCCAGCTCCCGATTGGAGGGCTATTTCCTACCTGGGGCAGGACATCTCCAGTTTCATCTTGTCCCCATCAACCTAATGCTGAGGCTAACCTCCTGTGAGTGTGGCTGAGAAACGAGGGCTCCTTTCTTCGGCCCAGATCCCACACCCAGTACTGAGGCTCTACCTCCGATGTGGCACCACTGAGAATCCGTAGGGCTCTGATTGTCCCGCCTCCGCTCACCAGGTGGTGGTTCCATGCTGGAAGAGGCGAGAGAAAACGTGATGTTGCTGCCCCCTCTCTACCGAGCGCCCAATTCCTAAGGCAACAGTGTCACTGGGAGAGAAGTGTGCCGCTGTCCCCATCCCCCCCTTCAGAGTGAGGGCTCAGAGATTTTGCCTAAGGGAAGAAGCAGGCTGGAAAAAGAAAGCTCTTATTCTCTTCCAAAGGAACTGACTTCATCTGCTACCAATGTGGAGAAGTTCAAGCCTGAGGGTTCTCTGAAAAACAGGGGAGATTGTGGTGAAAGGCAATTGGGGGGAGACTGACACATTTATTGGACACATAGGCAAAGTATAGGCCAGCTGGTTTCCCTGAGAAACCCTGGGAAAGAGAGCTGGGAGGAACCTGCCTGAGATCAGAATAAACTCAAACACTGCGCTCAAAAACTATCCAGTCAAAGGAGCCTGAAATTGATTGGTTTAGTCTGGGGAACAATTTTTGCACCAGGTCTGAAGATAATAGAGTAGCCAGTGGACGCTTAGTGGAGTTTAACAGTGGTGTGGCCCAAGGAAGAGACATCAAAGAAAGCCCCCCCCAAGCCCTCCACATCCAGGACAAGTGTGGACAAGCAGGCTTCCCCCAGCCCCAGGGTGACAGTCGAGGCTACCACAGGCAAGGGGGAGGAAGGAGAGGGAACAGACTACAGTAAAACAATCCAGCCGGTCACTAAACAAATAAGCAAATAACAACAATAAGCCCTACCGGAAATGTTGCTACAGTATTATCTAAAATGTCCCGGTTAAGCTCCGACTCTTGGTTTCAGCTCGGGTCATGATCTCATGGTTCATGGGATCGAGCTCCGTGTAGAGGTTCATGGTGACAGCTCGGAGCCTGCTTGGGATTCTCTCTCTCTCCCTCCCTCTCTGCCCCTCACTCACGTGCACCCTCTCTCTTAAAAAAACAAAAGAAGACATAAAAGTGGGAATCAAAGTGTGTGAAGAGGAAAAAATGTCACTCAAATACCAGCACGCTAAATTCAGCAACACATAAAAATCATGCACCGTGACCAAGAGAGATTTATCCTAGGAATGCAAGTTTGGTTTAACACCTGAAAAACAATTATTTTAATATATCATGTCACTAAAATGAAAACAGAATTACAGGATCATCTCAATAGACACAAAAAAGCATTTGATAAAATTTAATACCTTTTAATGAAAAAAAAAACAACACTCAACAAACTAGGAACTGAAGGGAACCTGACAAGAGTGTCTATAAAAAACTCACAAATGGGACACCTGGGTGGCTCAGTCGGTTAAGCGTCCAACTTCAGCTCAGGTGGTGATCTCATGGTCAGTGAGTTCGAGCCCCACATCGGGCTGTGTGCTGACAGCTCAGAGCCTGGAGCCTGCTTCAGACTCTGTGTCTCCCTCCCTCTCTGCCCTCCCCCGCTTACACTCTCTCTCTCAAAAATAAACATTAAAACTTTTTTAAAAAAAAATTCACAAACAGGGGCGCCTGGGTGGCTCAGTCGGTTGAGCGTCCGACTTCGGCTCAACAAATAACATAATATCTAACAGTGAAAGATTGGACGTTTTCCCCCTAAAATCAGGAATAAGACAAGGATGTCCACCCTTGCTATTTCTGTTCAAAGTTACAACAGAAGTTCTAGTAAGGGAAATTAGGCAGGAAAAAAAGGCATCCAGGTTGGAAAGGAAGAAGCAAAGCTGTGTCTAATCCACAGATGAAGTAAATGCGGGAGCACACGGCAAACCAGGGGCCAAGTGCAAAGTACCACACACCCTCCACCAGGTGGGGCATGTGAGATATTCCTCAGGCACTCCTGGCTGCCCAAGGACAAAGGAGAGGGAAAGAAAACCAACGGTTAACTTACAGAGCTAACTGTCATGATGGGACCTGAGTCTCCATCAGTTTACAGTATCTTTAAAAATTACAAGAAAAAGGTAATCTTATCAATACCCTAATCTCCAGGAACTCCCTACTGTCTTCATGTTAATGCTTTGCTGGAGGGAAAAACAACCTTAGTTTGGCCATAGCTAGGCCTCCAGGATCCTGTGAATCTCCTTTAACTTGTGAAAATCTCTTTGGGGCACCTGGGTGGCTCAGTCTGATTTCAGCTCAGGTCATGATCTCACGGTTCGTGAGTTCGAGCCCCACATCGGGCTCTGTGCGGATGGCTCAGAGCCTGGAGCCTGTTTCAGATTCTGTGTCTCCCTCTCTCTCTCTGCCCTTCCCCCGCTTGCACTCTGTCTCTTTCGCTCTCTCTCAAAAATGAATCAGTAATAAACAAAAATTTCTTTTAACCCCTTTAAGAAACTTCCTCTTGGGGTGTCTGGGTGGCTCAGTCGGTTAAGCGTCTGACTTGGTTTCAGGTCATGATCTCTCAGTTCCTCAGTTGGAGCCTCAGTTCAGGCTCTGTGCTGACCGTCAGAGCCTGAAGCCTGCTTCAGATTCTGTCTCCCTCTTTGTCTGTCCCTCCCCCATGCATGCTCTGTCTCTCAAAAATAAATATTAAAAAAAAATTTTTTTTTTAATAAAAAAGAAACTTTCTCTTGACTTTACCTCCCCCAGCTCCATGGTATATAATGAGCCACTCTTCACAGCCCCAGTGCAGCTCTTTCTGCCCACGGGTCCTGTCCCCGTGCTTTAATAAAATCACCTTTTTGCACCAAAGAGGTCTTCAAGAATTCTTTCTTAGCCATTAGCTTCGAACCCCCACCATTCCAAAACCTCATCAATGTGACCTTGTATATAGAAAATCCTAAGGAATTACATGGAAAACTACTTTCAATTTTCATGAAGGTTGCAGAATGCAAGAATTGCAGAATACAAAGGTCAATTTTGGATCAAAATTGTCAATACAAAGTTGCAGAATACAAAAGTCAGTTTTTTCTATATACTTTCAATGAATAACCTAGAAATGAAATTAAGAAAATAATTCCATTTGAAATAGCATCAAAAAGAATATAATACTTCAAAATACACTTAACAAAACAAGTATAATATTATACTCCGAAAACTACAAAATATTGTTGAAAGGATATCTAAATAAATGGGGGGGGGGAATCCCATATTTATGGGTCAGAAGACTTAATATTATAAGGGTAGCAATTCTCCCCAAATTGATCTAAGATTCAATGCAATCTCTATCAGAATAACCAGCTGATATCTTTATGGAAACTTACAAGCTGATTCTAAAATGCATATAGCATTGGGGCACATGCATGGCTCAGTTGGCTAAGCGTCCAACTTCTGCTCAGCTCATGATCTCATGCTTTATGGGTTCGAGTCCTGCATCAGGGTCGGAGCTGAGCCTGCTTGGGATTCTCTCCCTCTCCTCTCTCTCTCTCTGCCCCTCCCCCACTTGTGCAAGTGCACTCTCTCTCTCTCAAAAATAAATAAATAAAACTTAAAAAAGATAAAATGTATATAGTATCACAAGAACTTCTGAAAAGCCCAAAACAATCTTGAAAAAGAACAACCTTGGAAGACTCACACGTCCTTATTTCAAAAGGCAGTACAAAGTAATGGTAATCGAGACAGTATGGTCCCTGCTTAAGGTTAGACACAAATGTCTATGAACAGAATCGAGAGCCCAGAAACAAACCCATGTGTCTAAGGAAAACTGTGTTAAGTTCATTTATGTTGAGATAGAGACAGAGAGCAGGGGGAGGAGCAGAGTGTGAAAAGAGAGAGAATCCCAAGCAAGCACCTCGCTGTCAGTGAGCTAGCCACGGGGCTCAATCCCACCAACTGTGGGATCATGGCCTGAGCAGAAATCAAGAGTCGGAAGCTTAACCGACTGAGCCATCCATGTGCCCCTAGGGTCAATTTTTTACAAAAACACCGAGACTATTCATTGAGGAAAGAATAGTTCTTTCAAACATTGGTGCTGGCAAAACTGGATATCCACATGCAGACCATGTATAAACATTAACTCAAGATGAACCAAAACTTAAATGTAAGATCTATAACTACAAAACTCTCAGAAGAACACAGAGGTATATCTTCATAACCTTGGATTTCACAACGTACTCTTGGATATGACACAAAAAACATTAGCAACAAAGAAAAAATGGATAAATTAAGCTGCTTCAAAATTAAAAACTTTTACAACATGGGTAGACCCTAACAGCATTATGCTAATTGAAACGTCGGAAAGAAAGACACATACTGTATGACCTCACTTATATATGTAATCTTTTTTTCACGTTTATTTATTTATTTATTTTGAGAGAGAGAGAGAGAGTGCACAAGCAGGGGAGGGGCAGAGAGAGAGAGAAAGGGAAAGAGAGAGAATTCCAAGCAGGCTCCGCACCGTAAGCACAGAGCCCAACTCAGGACTCTATCCCAGAAACCATGAGATCACAGCCTGAACCGAAATCAAAAGTCAAATGCTTAACCAACCAACCCAGGTACCTCTTATATGTGGAACCTTCAAAGATAAATGTAACTCACAGGTACAGAAAACAGACTGGTGGCTGTCAGAGGTTGAGGATGGGCGAAATGGGTAAAGTGGTCAAAAGGTGCATACTTCCAGTTACAAAATAAATAATAAGTTCTGGGGATATAATGTATAGCATGGTGTCTAGTTAATAATATGTTGCATATTTGAAGGTTTCTAAGAGAGTAGATCTTAAAAGTTCTCATTATAAGTGAAAAGTTTGTAACTGTGTACGATGGATATTAACCACACTTGTAGTAGTAATCAGTATGCAGTATATGCAAATATCAAATCATTATACTGTATACCTGAAACTAACATAATGTTATATGCCAATTATATCCCAATCTTTAAAACTTTAAAACTTCTGTATTTCAAAGGACACTATAAAGAAAGTGAAAAGATAACCACACTATGGGAGCAAATATTTGCAAATCATATTTTTGATAAAAGACTTGTGTGAAGAATATTTAAGTAATTTATACAACTCAATAATAAAAAGACGATTTTAAAATGGGCAAAGAGGGGATACCTGGCTGGCTCAGTCGGTAGAACATGTGACTCTTGATCTTGAGGTTGTAAGTTCAAGTCCCACATCGGGGGTAGAGATTACATTAAAACATTTTTTAGGGGCATCTGGTGGCCCAGTTGGTTAAACAACTGACTCTTGCTTTTGACTTGGGTCATGATCTCATGGTTCCTGGGATCGAGTTCCGTGTAGGGCTCTGTGCTAATGACATGGAGCCTGCTTGGGATTCTCTCTGTCCCTCTCTCTGCTCCTTCCCTGCTCCCACACTCCCTCTCTCTCAAAATAAATTTTAAAAAAATTTAATAAAATATTTAAAAATTGTTTAATTAAAAAACATAAAAATGAGCAAAGAGGGGCATCCGGCTGGCTCAGTTGGTGGAGCATGTGACTCGTGGTGTCGAGCCCCATGTTGGACATGGAGATTAATTGAAAAATAAATAAATAAATAAAATAAAAAATAAAATGCACAAAGGATCTGAACATTTTTCCAAGAAAGATGTGCAGTCAATAAGCACATAAAAAGATGCTCAACATCATTAGTCATCACAGACTTGACAACCAAAACGGTAAGATATAAAATAGGAGATAATAACAAGTGTTGACGAGGATATGAAAAGATCAGAACCCTCCCACACTGTTGGAGGGAGTGTAAAATGGTGCAGCTACTTTGGATGCGATTTGGAAGTCCCTGAAAAGATTCAGCATTTGAGTCTGAGCAATTGCACTCCTAGGTATACACCCAAGAGAAATGGAAACGTACGTCCACAGAAATACTTGCACATCGATATTCATGGTAGCTTTATTCATAAGAGCCTCAGAGTAGAAATAATCAAATGGCCATCACGTGATGAATTAATAAAGCAACATGGTAGGTATTTACAAATAGTGGAATATTAGTTGGCTATGAAAAGGAATGGAGTGCTGATACAGGCTGCAACTTGGATGAACCTTGAAAACGTTATGCTAAGTGGAAAAAAGCTGGTAATAGAAGGCATACATTGTATGATTGTCTTCATATGAGATATCCAGAATAGGCAAATCCTCAAATAGTCGGTTTGAGATACAAAGCAGATTAGTGATTGCCTGGAGGTGTGGGAGGAGCAGGAAAGAGCTAGTAACAGGTGCAGCGTCTCTGAGTAGTGAGGAAAATGTTGTGGAATTCGAGAGTGTGATGGTTGCACAACTTTGTGAATATACTAGAACACAACAAACTGTACACTTTAAGTGGGTGGATTGGATGATGTATGAATTATATCTCAACATACCTATTTCTTTAAAAAAAGAAGCAAGAATGAGCAAAGAAACTGGTGACCGTGAAGGTGTATCTAAAACACATACACAACAAAGCTAAATTAGGGAATTCAAGGTGTGGTAAATTATAACAACAAACGATCATCGGGGTCCTGTACTCCCACAGACACACATGGAAAAATTTTAATTTCAAAAAGGTTAAGGATTGGGGCACCTGGGTGGCTCAGTCAGTCGGGCGTCCGACTTTGGCTCGGGTCATGATCTCGCAGTCCGTGAGTTCGAGCCCCACGTCGGACTCTGTGCTGACAGCTCAGAGCCTGGAGCCTGTTTCGGATTCTGTGTCTCCCTCTCTCTCTGACCTTCCCCCATTCATGCTCTGTCTCTCTCTGTCTCAAAAATGAATAAACGTTAAAAAAAAAAAAGGTTAAGGATTGCAGTTGATTAAGACATTGTGTATATAACTTTTTTATTTTTACATTTATTTATTTTTGAGAGATGGAGAGAGACAGAGCATGAGCAGGGGAGGGGCAGAGAGAGGAGGAGACACAGAATCCGAAGCAGGTTCCAGGCTCTAAGCTGTCAGCACAGAGCCTGACGCGGGGCTTGAACCCACAAACCGTGAGATCATGACCGGAGCCGAAGTCGGACGCCCAACTGACTGAGCCATTCAGGCACCCCAAACATATTGGGTATATAAAAAGTCATGATTTGAGAATAACTTTTTAGAAAGGAAACAGTCCTGGAGATAGCCAGGATATCAACTTATTCCTCTGAAAATTGTTAATTACAGGGAAAGAACTAAACACTTCTGCTTTTCTAATGTAAGTAGAACTCCAATGTGACCCGATTTCCCTGTGTGTAAGGGAACGTGTTTCAGTATAGAAGAATTCTAGCTAGAGCTGGGGCTAGGGTAAGGCGAGTCGTGCCCAGGGCAGAAAATTTAAGCAGTCACTCACCTAGCCCTGATTCTAGTTAACAAATGCAGCAGCGTCCAAGTTAGAAAATTGTTTCAACCATTGGTGAAATAACTGACTCAGGCAGTAGTCATTAGTGCGGCTAAAATAACTACAAGAAAAACTGATAGGAAATGTACAAAAATCAGGTTGTCAATATCTGAATCCAGTGATCAATCTTAATGGCATGAGAAGTGAGACAACCAACATCACATGCCTCCTGGTAAGGGTACAGAAACTACACAGCACCACTTAGGATTTTCAGGAAAAAAAAAATTTGAATCCTAACACAACGAAACTGGGGTACCTGGCTGGTTGGCTCAGTCTTGTGGAGCATGGAACTCTTGATCTCAGGATTATGAGTTTGAGCCCCACGTTGGGTGTAGAGATTACTTTAAAAATAAAGTCTTTAAAAAAATGTTTTTAATGTTTATTTATTTTTGAGAGAGACACAGAGTGTGAGCAGGAGAGGGTCAGAGAGAGAGGAAGACACAGACTCCAAAGCAAGCTCCAGGCTCCGAACTGTCAGCACAGTGCCTGATGCAGGACTCGAACTCATGAACCTGAGCCCAAGTCAGACACTTAACCGACTGAGCCACCCAGGCACCCCAAAAATAAAATCTTTAAATAATAATCAGGATAATAATGCATTCAAACCTTTAAAACTGACCCCTAGTCTGCAAGAAATATTGAGCATAAAGGATTCAGTCCACAAGGAAGCAATATACAAGATCTCAAAGGAGGGACTTTATATTAGACTCTAATTTCATCAACAAGCCAATGAAAGGAAAAATAAGAGGGGAGGGGAGTGTTCTAGATTAAGAGAAACATAAGACTTAAAAGACTTAAAGGAAACACAAGAGTCATAACAACCAAATAAAACAGATCCTGTTTGATCTTGATTCTAAACAGAAATCACAAAAAGAATTTTTTATACAGCTGAGGAAATTTGAGTATGGCTTGGTAATTGAATGATATTAAATAATCATTTGCATTTTGTTAGATGTGATAATGGCATTGTGGTCATGCAAGAAAATACTCGGAGATTTCTTTTTGAGTTGCATACTGAAGTGTTTAGAGGTGAATGGAACCATGGCTGGGATTTGCTTTAAAATATTCCAGCAAAAAAAACCTAACGAGGGGGAAGGGGCAGATGAAACAAGTCTGTGGTTAAATGAAGCTAGGGGATGGCCACATGGGGTTTGTTGTACTCTCTAGCTTTGGGGAAGTTTGGAAAGTTTCACAGTAAAAATTCCAAAAATATGGGTACACCATTATTCAACTAAAACCCACTGTGGAGTATGTGTCCTAGAGGAGCTCTTATTATCGTACGTATGTTCAAAAGTGAGTTCTGCTTTGTAAAATGAAAATTGGAGAGGAGTTCAATGTCTGCCAGTAAAAGAACAGATAGAGGTAAAGTGATAAGAGGTTGTCCTGTCAGCAGCCACTCCCCGTTCCTCCTAGTTAATAAAATCCTGATTTTCTTTATCCCTCACAGAAATATCTTGTGAATGCAACGTGATGGATCCCAGGCACACGCTGGAAGCTCCTGTCTTTTCACCAGTAATTGATGCAGTGGCAGGGAGGCAACCACCTGTGCCAAAGAGAGCTCAGGGCAACTGGGTGAGAGTCTAGGAAGTTCCACCACACTTCATTGATTCTAAGGCACACAAGCTTTCATTTCTGAAATTGGCAGATTCCTCACAATTGATAGCATCTCACAAGCACTGTCATTGGATGGCTGTTGTAGTGTGTTTGTCACTCCGTGTGTGTGTGTGTGTGTGTGTGTGTGTACAAACATGATCTGAAAACACATCCTTCGTGACATCTTCTGGTAAGATCCAGAAAGTACGAGAATTACAACTTTTAGAGTGGGTCTTCTTCTTCCCCCTCCTCCTTCTCCTCCTCCTCCTTCTCCTCCCCCACCTCCTCCTCCTCCTCTTTCTCCTTCTTTTTCTCCTTCTTCTTCTTCTTCTTCTTCTTCTTCTCCCCCTCCTCTTTCTTCTTCTTCTTCTTCTTCTCCTTCTCCTCCTCCTCCTTCTCCTCCTCCTCCTCCTTCTCCTCCTCCTCCACCTCCTCCCCCACCTCCTCCCCCTCCTCTTTCTCCTTCTTCTTTTTCTTCTTCTTCTTCTTCTCCTCCTCCTCCTCCTCCTCCTTCTTCTTCTTAAGATTTTATTTTTAAGTAATCTCTATACCCAACATGCGGCTCAAACTTACAACTCCGAGATGAAGAGTCCCTCGCTCCACTGACTGAGCCAGCCAGGTGTCCCCAGAATGGGTCTTGAGACAACACGGCACACTCTGTGAGGAGATGCTGCACTGGCCATGTTCCTGATGGCACAGAGGGTAACATCTTGGGGGAGAACACGGACATGGAAGGTGCTGATTTAAAAAGTGATTTAGAATAGAACTCTGGTGACAAGGCCTTCTGAAAACACCAATTTCTTTCATTTCTATTTTCCTGTTTTGTATACCCAGGATAATTTTTAAAGATTTATGTCAAAGTTTGGGGCGTCTGGGTGGCTCAATCAGTTAAACCGTTCGACTCTTGGTTTCGGCTCAGGTCATGGTCTCGAGGTTTGTGGGTTCGAGCCCCACATCCTGGTCTGAGCTGACAGTGCAGAGCCTGCTTGGGATTCTCACCCCATAAATAAACTTTATTTTAAAAAAAGATTTATGTCTAAGTTTAAAAGGGCCATTTTTAAGAGTATAAAACAAAACTTGTAAGGGATAAGAAAGCATTGCCAGTTTAAATGTCGGAATTTTTGTTTTTTTATAACTTAAAAAAAAGTGTGCTTTACCATTGATGAAATGAGGTACCTCTCTATTAAGAAATAAGGCTTGTTAGGAATGCAAGCTGGTGCAGCCACTCTGAAAAACAGTATGGAGGTTCCTCAAAAAACTAAACATAGAACTACCCTACGACCCAGCAATTGCACTACTAGGCATTTATCCAAAGAATACAGGTGTGCTGTTTCAAAGGGACACATGCACCCCCATGTTTATAGCAGCACTATCGACAACAGCCAAAGTCTGGAAAGAGCCCAGATGTCTACCAATGAGCCATCAAAGAGCCCAGATGTCCAAAGAGCCCAATGTCCAAAGAGTGGATAAAGAAGATGTGGTATATACATACAATGGAGTATTACTCGGCAACCATAAAGAATGAAATCTTGCCATTGGCAACTACTTGGATGTAACTGGAGGGTATTATGCTAAGTGAAATTAGTCAGAGAAAAGACAAAAGTCATATGACTTCACTCATACGTGGAATTTAAGATACAAAACAGATGAACATTAAGGGAAAGGAAGCAAAAATAATATAAAAACAGGGAGGGGAACAAAACAGAAGAGACTCTTAATATGGAGAACAAACAGGGTTACTAGAGGGGTGCTGGGAGGGGGGATGGGCTAAATGGGTAAGGGACACTAAGGAATCTACTCCTGAAATCATTCTTGCACTGTATGCTAATTTGGATGTAATTTAAACAAAATAAAATTTAAAAAAATAATAAAAGCTTTCAACAGACAGGCCAATTCATAATTAATAAAAAATTCTTTTGAAGGTTAAAAAAAAAAAAGAAAGAAAAGAAAAGAAGGCTGGGGAGCTTGGGT
This sequence comes from Lynx rufus, assembly GCF_022079265.1. NCBI lineage: Eukaryota > Metazoa > Chordata > Mammalia > Carnivora > Felidae > Lynx > Lynx rufus. The sequence goes on along the minus strand of NW_025814867.1, from coordinate 2,490,751 downwards.
GGCTCAGTCAGTTAAGCTTCTGACTTTGACTCAGCTTAGGATCTTGCAGTTCGTGAGTTCGAGCCCCGCGTCGGGCTCTGTGCTGACAGCTCAGAGCCTGGGTCTGCCTCGGGTTCTGTGTCTCCCTCTCTCTCTGCCCTTTCCCCACTCGTGCTCTCTCTCTCAAAAATAAACATAAAAAATTTTTTTGTTAAAGAAAAGAGGGCTAGAAAGGGGAAATTCTTCTTTGCCCCCTCCATCCCCTTCCTGCTCTGAATAGTGTCAGACCAGGGCACAGCTGTGGCAGTTATCTTGGGACCCCCAGGGGAAGACAAAAAGGATCCCAGGGGGGGCAAATTGCATCCTGACATTGCTGAGTCACTAATCTAGCAATGGAACATCGTACCTGCAGATTTCCATCAATGAGGTAATTAATGCCTGTGTCACTTATGAGACTTTTACTTCGGAATCATGCTGCAAAACTATACTGAATTAACAATTATCTAGTAGAGTACTGAGCAGTTTAAAATACACAATATAATTGAATATAAATAAATATTTTGTACATTTAAAAATATATTTTATCTAGATATAAACATAGTTTACATGAATACTGTATATTTTATCAACATATATACATTTCTATCTCAAAAATATAATATTGAGTTTAAAAAAAAAAAAAAGCAAGTTTCAGGGACGCTTGGGTGGCTTAGTCAATTGAGCGTCCGTCCAACTGTTGATTTCAGCTCAGGTCATGATCCCGGGGTTGGGGATGGAGCCCCATCACTGGGTTCCACGCTATCATGGAGCCTGCTTAAGATTCTCTCTCTCTCTCACTACCTCTGCCCATCTCTCCATCTCACACACTCTCTCTAAAATAAATTTTAGGGGCGCCTGGGTGGCTCAGTCGGTTGAGCGGCCGACTTCGGCTCAGGTCATGATCTCACGGTCCGGGAGTTCGAGCCCCGCGCCGGGCTCCGTGCTGGCAGCTCAGAGCCTGGAGCCTGTTTCGGATTCTGTGTCTCCCTCTCTCTGACCCTCCCCTGTTCATGCTCTGTCTCTCCCTGTCTCAAAAATAAATAAAACGTTAAGAAAAAAAATTTTTTAATAAATTTTTAAAAAAGGAAGTTTCAGAATAATATCACATGTGCAATACTTATATAAAGTTAAATGACTAATTCAGTGTCGTGTATGTGTTTTAAACACGGACTAGAATACGTGGATACACGGACGAGAAGGACACATCTTCAGCGTAGTCGATACCAGTGGGAAGAGAGTAAGGGAAACGCAATCAGGACGGGAATATAAATGGGACTCATCTGCACCAATAATGATTTGCATATTTTTCAAAAAAATATCCAAAGCAAATGTGGCAAATATTAACTTTGTTAAATCCAACTGGTAAATAAACTTGTCATAGTCTTCATTTGTGTGTGTGTTATGAAATACAATTATGATGGTGATGATAAAACTCTCATTACTCAATTTTCACATGTTTATAATTGAAATAATCTCGAATTCAGATTGTAGAGCATAATAAAAATATGCTGAACATACATATATTTTTTCTTCACTTTTAAATTAGAAATGTTCACTGCAGATGGCGCCAGAGTCATGAAAAACACTAGGCTGTTGCCAGAATTAATTCTCTTCAAGAAAGGTACCAGATAGAATTGTGAAAATTCCATGTATGCTATTAAGACTTCTACCAGCAATAGCTGACATTTACATATTAGTGGCTTAGAATTCATGATAAAGATACAAATCTAAATGCCAACAGACTTTGTAGAACTCCTCCCAAAGGAGTAAAGGACCTCCTTCAGGAGGGCATGGGAGGAGAGGGGACGACTGACTTAATAGGTTGTTTCCAAGTCTTTTGCCAAAGGGTTTATACTGGCCAGGGTCTAAGCAGGAAAAGAGAAACCACTCTAAGCATTTAAAACAGGGGAGGAAACCCCAGAGGGAATCTAATACAAGGAACTGGATGGAGGAGCAGAGAAACCTGGCAAGGGAGTGAGGCAACCCAGACCTTAGCAAGAGCAGGGCCCAGTACTGCCTCCTCCTGGAGCAAGTGGGGAAGGGGAAGGGGGGTGGGGGATGTTCATGGAGTCCAAGGGGTCACTGAGCAAAACCAGAACTACCCAAGCCCGTTTGGGGATGAAGCCTTTGCCAGAAAGACTACCTGGTTGCCTTCTGATTCCCCCAATGATGCCTCTCATTGGCTGGGCTTAGCCAGGAGTCAGCTCACCTGGGAGCCTGGGAAACAGCCTGTAGGAGCGAGCCCGTGATACGGAGCAGAGCAGAGCAGAGCCAAGAGCAAAAATGAGATCTGAGGGAGAGAGGATCCGATCCACTGGTTGTAACCTTCATTAGTTATAGTTAAACTTTCTTGGGGCACCTGGGTGGCTCAGTGGCTTAAGCGTTGGACTTTGGCTCAGGTTGTGATCTCGGGATTCCCGAGTTCCATCCCATCGGGCTCTGGGCGATCAGCACAGGGCCAGCTTCAGAAACTCTGTCCCTCTCTCCCTGCCCCTACCTCTCCCCCACCTCCACTCCTCCCCCCTCTCTTTCTCAAAAATAAACATTAAAAAAACAGATTCTCTCTCCCGCTGCCCCTTGTCCCTCTCTGCACCCACCCCCATGCGCATGTGAGTGCACAAGTGCGCACTCTCCAAAAAAAACCTTTCTTGTTTCTCATTTTTTTCCTCATATTTATTTACGTTATTTTAGAGAGAGAAAGAGAGAGCATGTGCGAGTGGGGGAGAGGAGCAAAAGGGGAGAGAGAGAGAGAGACAGAGAGGGAGAGAATCCTAAGCAGGCTTCCCACGAAGCCTGATGCCCATGGCCCCGAGATCATGACCTGAGCCAAAATCAAAAGCTGTATGCTCAAGCGACTGAGCCACCCAGGTGTCCTCCTCGTATTTATTTTTAAAATGCTTCTCAACTCCGGTATACCTAGAGTCGTCAGATTTGGGGGATGGGAGGGAGAGGCCCTAGATGCCAACTGAATCTGAATTTCAGATAAACAATGCAAAATTTGGAATACACAGAACAAAAATTTTTAGTATTTATCTGAAATTCAAATTTAACTGGGCATCCTGTGTGGTACACACATTGTACACCATATACTAGGTATAACTCTAAATGAAATGCTTTAAAAATAAAACTAACTTGTACATCCAACTCTACCAAAAAAAAAAACGTATCCTAGCTTGCACACGAGTAAGGGAGTAGGAAAGACTATTTCACAGAAGTGGATGATGCCACTCTGTTCCACTCTGGCGACATAGGCTTTGGATATGGGGCCAGACGGAGGCAGTGGACTTGGGTGCAAAATTTAATGGGGTACCAAAAAACTCAGTAAGTAATCAAGATAAATAATAGTTTAATATAATATTTTTAAATAAAAATGAATGCAAAAAATCCACAAGGAAGAAAATATCAAAAATTTTAGTATGACTGGATCAGTAACAACGCTGTGCTGAGACACATTGGAACCTAAGGCAAAAGGAAAAATGGGTAATACTGATCCCATCTTTACTTAAAATATTGACATATTATTCAACATGAATATATTAATTCCTGATTTTTAAAAATATTGCCTTAGGGGCTCAGTTGGTTAAGTGTCAGACCCTTGATTTCAGCTCAGGTCATGATCCCAGGGTTGTCGGATCAAGCCCTACGTCAGGGTCCACGCTGGGCATGAAGCCTACTTGGGATTCTCTCTCTCTTTCTCCCTCTGTCCCTACGTCTCCCCTGCCAGCCACGTGTGCATGCACACACGCACGCTCTCTCAAAATAAATCAATGTAAAAATATTGCCTTAAAACGTTATTTGTCTTGATTACTCAATTTCTTGGCACTTCGTTAATTTTTTGCACCTGAAGTGAGTGTTTAGCACTGTTTGGAACCATTTCAGGGTCACACAAAATTTACCAGATTTGGATCAAAGGTTAGTGGCACACTTTCAGTTAGCAAATAGTTTTCCCTTAGAAGCTTGATTTGAATATCCAGTGAATAAAAAGTGAAGCTGGGATGGGAGCTTGATGTCCATCCCTGTGGATGTCACTGCTTTGGTGCAAAACCAGCAGAAGTTTATGCTTTCACATCTCTGTAGTACTTCTTGGCAATTACGATTCACTGTGATGAGTCGGTTGCAAAATAATTTGTAGTTTCCATCAGGAGTTTGATTATGGGAATAACGACATTTAACTCTTTGCACCCTTAAAAAAAGCCAGATCAAGAGTCCAAGAACTCTTTTCAAGTGCCTGTTCTCACACTTACTAGCTGAGCAAGTTGGTTTACTTCTTGGAGCCTCAGTTTTCTCATCCAAAAAATAGGTTTGAGTATCCACATCCATATCACGAGGATGTTGAGGACGAAAAGAAACAACGCAAAACCTCTTTATGAAACTGTAAAAGACCATAGAAAAGTGTCACTACCCCGAATACACTGAGGAATTCTCATTGTCTAAGTCATGCTGCATTCGTGGATACTGGCATGTTTGCTAAGCATAAGTACAATGATGATATTTAAAGACAGTATTTGGAGATTACAGCTGAGGTGATGGAGAGGGGATTCATACAAGAGATTGTTTCCATAGGGGAATAGAAGACTTGAAAATTACTAGTACAGGGGTACCTAGGGGCTCAGTTGGTTAAGCATTCGACTTTGCCTCAGGTCATGATCTCATAGTCTGTGAGTTAGAGCCCCGCGTCTGGCTCTGTGCTGATAGCTCAATGGCTCAGAGCCTGGAGACTGCTTTGGATTCTGTGTCTCCCTCTCTCTGCCCCTCCCTCATTCATGCTGTCTCTCTCTGTCTCAAAAATAAACATTAAAAAAAAAAAGAAAATTACTAGCACAGCCTTGGGTAGTCAGGAACGTCTTCTTGAGGAGAGATGATGCCCGTGTTTTCAGGGAAGGAAATGGGTACTGGCTGAAAGGGAGGGTGTGGATGGGGTGGAAGCTGAAAGGGATTATAGGCAGGTCATGAAGGGTCTTAACCCATTTTCAGTTTGGACTTGGTGCTAAGAGCAGTGAAGTGTCTTAAACGGAAGTGGACATGATCAGATTAGCATTAAAAACCTATCTCTGGGGGGCGCCTGGGCGGCGCAGTCGGTTAAGCGTCCGACTTCAGCCAGGTCACGATCTCGCGGTCCGTGAGTTCGAGCCCCGCGTCGGGCTCTGGGCTGATGGCTCCGAGCCTGGAGCCTGTTTCCGATTCTGTGTCTCCCTCTCTCTCTGCCCCTCGCCCGTTCATGCTCTGTCTCTCTCTGTCCCAAAAATAAATAAACGTTGAAAAAAAAAAAACAAGAAACCTATCTCTGGCTAAACGAAGGCATTCTAGAAGTGGAGAGACCGGATGAGAAGGCTGCTGTGGCTCCTGTCTCAGTCAGAGGTGATAATGACCTGGGAGAGTGGCAGTGAGAATGGAAGGATCATTCAAATGGAGGAGGTAAAATCCACGGACTTGGCTGGTTGGTTGGTTGGTTGGTTGGTTGGTTGAACGAGATGGGGGATGAAGAATCGGAGATGGTTTGCAGTTATTTATTGCTATATGACAAGCACCCCAAATGTAGCAGTTTAAAAGAACAACTTGTATATCCACATGCAAAAGGATGAAGTTGGCCCCCTAGCTGGCATGATGTATAAAAATTAATTCAAAATGCGTCAAATACCTAAATGTAAGAGCTAAAACGATTTAAAAAAATTTTTTTAACGTTTTTTATTTATTTTTGAGACAGAGAGAGACAGAGCATGAACAGGGGAGGGGCAGAGAGAGAGAGACACACACAGGACTGGAAGCAGGCTCCAGGCTCTGAGCCATCAGCCCAGAGCCCGATGCGGGGCTCGAACTCACGGACCCTGAGATCGTGACCTGAGCCGAAGTCGGATGCTCAACCAACTGAGCCACCCAGGCGCCCCTAAAACGATTTTTTTATTTTTTTTTAATTTTTTTTCAATGTTTATTTATTTTTGGGACAGAGAGAGACAGAGCATGAGCAGGGGAGGGGCAGAGAGAGAGGGAGACACAGAATCGGAAACAGGCTCCAGGCTCGGAGCCATCAGCCCAGAGCCCGACGCGGGGCTCGAACTCACGGACCGCGAGATCGTGACCTGGCTGAAGTCGGACGCTTAACCGACTGCGCCACCCAGGCGCCCCTAAAACGATTTTTTTAAAAAAGAGCCAAGAGGAGCCCAGTGGCTCAGTCAGTTAAGCATCCGACTCTTGATTTGGGCTCAGGTCATGATCTCGAAGATGTGGGATCAAGTCGTGCATTGGGCTCTGCACCAAGCACGGAGCCTGCTTGAGACTCTCTCTCTCCCTCTCTCTGCGCCTCTCCCAGTCTCAGTCTCTCCCCACCCCATAAACAAACAAGCATCATAAAAAAAAACACATTTAGGGGCACCTGGGGGGCTCAGTCGGTTAAGCGTCCAACTTCAGCTCAGGTCATGATCTCACAGTTTATGGGTTTGAGCCCCGCGTCGGGCTCTGTGCCGACAGCTCAGAGCCTGGATCCTGCTTTGGATTCTGTGTCTCCCTCTCTTTCTGCCCCTCCCCTGCTTGCACTCTGTCTGTCTCTCTCTCTCAGAAATAAGTAAACATTAAAAAATATGTATTTAAAAAAAAAGAGGGGCACCTGGGTGGCTCATTTGGTTAAGTGACGTGTCTGACTTTCGCTCAGGTCATGATCTCACCGTTTAGGAGTTCAAGCCCAGCATTCGGCTCTCTGCTCAGTATGGAGCCTGCTTTGGGTCCTCTATCCTTCCCCCACCCCGCCCCTCCGCTGCTCACTCTCTCTCTCTCAAAAATAAACATTAAAAAAATAATAAAATTTAAAAAGAGTTAAAAAATTATAAAATTCTTAGGGAAAGCAAGAATAAATCTTCATGACCTGGTTTATTAGATATGATACAAAAAGCAGAGTTGACAAAAGAAAAAATAGATAAATTGGACTTCATCAAAGTTAAAAACTTTTCTGCTTCAAAGGACTCAATCAAGAAAAAGACAAGTCATAGATGGGAGAAGATACTTGCAAATTATATATATGATAAAATATGACTTTTATAATTAACAATATAAAGAAGGGCGCCTGGCTGGCTGAGTTGGAAGAACATGTGACTTTTGATCTCGGTGTTGTGGGTTCGAGCCCCACGTCGGGCTCTGTGCTGACAGCTCAGAGCCTGGAGCCTGCTTCAGATTCTGTGTCTTCCTCTCTCTCTGCCCCTCCCCTGCTCACACTCTGTCAATCTCTCAAAAAATAGACGTTAAAAAAAATTTTTTTTAATAAGAAAGCTGAAACAATTTCAGCAACAAAATAGCATAATATTGAATCGTAAACACAATAGAAAATAAATATTCATGAGTCCATGATGATAAAGTTTATGACTGAATAAGTAACTGAATGTGGGAGAAGAGACAGATCTCCCTCAGAGAAGGTAATCTATCTACATACACGCCTTACTGCAGGAGGTAGGACGTTCTAAACTGTCCTCCACTCCCCACCGGAGTGTCGAACTGCACGTAATGACTCGCTTCCCAAGAGTAAAGTGTGGGGGTAACTTTACAGCAGAGAAGCCTGGCAGACACCCCGAGCCAGGTGATCAAGGTTAACATCGTCATTTTGCTAGGATGCTCTCTCCATTTGACACGAGAACAGCACGTCACCTCTGTGGTTTTCCACCTAAAACCCCATAATTTTAGTCTAGCTGTAGCTGAACTCAAGGGGTGCCGCCCTTGGGGTGCATCAACTTGAATACCACCCAAAGAAGTGCTGAAGGCAAAGAACTTTTTATCACTTGTTACATGGAAGGAGACCGATAGTTCTCAAAGCACTGTCTTCCCGTGGGATTAGCACAGGATGTTTTTCTTCAGGCTTTCAGGGGGCAGGGCAGGGAGCCTGCATATACATTAAAGAACTTACACATATTCTCTCAGGCTCTTTGCCCCAACTGTGCATGCCTAACATGCTAACGGGCTGGTGCATATCGGGATGCTCAAAAAATGGCAGAAAACCCCACCTATAGGAGGAGATCTTAGTATTATAATGAGCTAAAAGTAACTTCAAAACAATTCAGGGGGGCACAAATAATAATGAATAAAAAATGGGGTGCCTGGCCGGCTCAATCGGTAGAGCATGTGACTCTTGATCTGGGGGTTGTGAGTTTGAGCCCCATGTGGGATGTAGAAATTACTTCAAAATAAAATCTTAAAAAAAAAAAAGACAATGCAGGGGGGGGGCTTCTGTGTAAGATCCTCAGCTCCAGTCCAGCTCAAACTAGCTCACCTAAGGGGCTATCAGGTGAAACACCTAGCTGGGCAGTCTCCTTGGCTGGAATTCCTGGTTCTGCAAGACGAAACACATTCCTTCCCTATTTTTGTCCCTTCCCCTCCTCCCTTCTGCTGAGAGCTTTGAACACTCTGATCTGAGTAACTCCTCTGTTGGGTCCTAGCTAACAGGGGCAGGGGTATCCTGAAATGGCAGACCCCATTGATCGGAGGCCCGTAAAGTCATACTAGCAGGTGTCCTGGTGCCGCTTTATCTGGTCTCCTGGAGGTCTTTTCCATGTCAAGAGACTTGGAATCTAAAAAATGCCTTGATTCTCCATGTTTAAGGTTTCACTGGTACATTTGGTAATTGTATCTATCTGTAGCGTAGTGCGGATTAACTACTTGTCCCACAAATTGCTTTGAATGATAAAGCAGGCATTCACACCCCTGGAGCCGAAGCCTATGTGTTCCTTGGTTGGCCCGGCCGTGCCTGGGTACACATTGATGAGGGAGCGTAAGACGAACTGAGGGCAAAGTACAGGCTAACAGCACCCCCGGGCCCCCAGGTAGAATATGTGTGCTATTTCTTGGACACTCCTGGCTACCCAAGAACAAAGGAAAGGGGTTTAAGTGCTGGCCATGGTAACGTGGGAAACTAAGGCAAACGAAATTTTAAATCCCCTTACTGCCTACAGCCCATTGACAAGTGCTTGAAATAGGCAGAGTGGCCTCCCCCTAGGAGCTCAGACGTCACTTTGCTAGAGACAAAAGGGAATCTTGGCTTAGCATCGGTCCTGACCCCCCGGAACCTGTAAGTCTACTTTAATGTTGCAAAAATTCCTTTGGAGACTTCCTTTATCTTAACACCCCCAAGATATAAGCTGGCAATCATATTCTAAGCTTATGGCCCCCTGATATACACATGCATATCTGGGTCTCATGACTGAGGTTTTACTGAACGGTAATAAATGGTGTTTTCCCAACAGCACCTAGCCTCTCAAGGTCCTGGAAACCTTGCTTCCGAAATTCCTTAGAGTCTTAACCTACCCCTAACCCCCTCCCTACCTGAGGATATATAATCGGTCACCCGTCACAACCCCAGGGCAGCTCTTTCTGCCCACGGGTCCTCTCCCCATGTTTTAATAAAATCACTTTTGCACCAAAGACGTCTTCAAGGACTTTCTTGGCCATCGGCTCCAGACCCCACCATCGCCCCAAAACTTCATCAGTATGACCATTAACGTTTTGAATTGACACGTTGGAGGTCTGGGTGCCAGCTTCATAACCATGAACAAAATATTGGGAAACCCAAATCAAAGAGCATTCTTCAAAAATCCTGACCAGTACTCCTTAAAGCTGTCAAGATTGTCAAGAACAAGAAAAACCTGAGAAACTATCAGCCAAGCACAGCCTAAGAAGACATAATGACTATGTGTAATGTCGTGTCTTTTGACAGGATACTGGAACGGAAAAGAGACATCGGGGAAAACTGGTGAAATTCATATAGTCATGTACCAGTCAAGGTGGTTTCTTAGATGTGACAGACGTACCACGGTAACTCAGTCAAAATTTAAGAGGCTCACAACAGGGGACTCTAGGTCAGGAGTATACAGGAACTCTATGCATCGCCGTGGCAATCTTCTGTAAAGCTAAAACTATTCTAAAATGTTTTCTTTTCAAACGGCAACTGCAACAGTGCCTTCTCACAGAAGAAAGTTTCTGTGAGAAATCAGAGAGCTTACAGGCCAAGTGCAAGGGGCAATGCTTAGCGCACAGATGACAGGTGTTACTAGTGCTATTTTACGTAAACTGCGGGAGGGACGAGAGCCCCGACGCCAAGGTATTTTAATCACGATAAGCAAGAGGCACTCACCCCACGATCCCAACCGGCAAACCCACCACGCGCCCACAACTCCGCGCGAGCGCACTTCCGGCCGGGCGCGCGCGCACGCACACGCACTGGCCGCCGGGGGCGGAGCGCGCAGGACGACGCCAGCGTGGGGCGGGGCTGGCCGCCGTTCCCACACGGGCGGCGGCCCCCGGAAGTGGCGTGTCTGGGGATGTCGCGGAGCGGAAGCCGAGTGTGGCGGGAGGCCGGCTGGAGACGCTGTCTCCTGTTGCTAGACGACGCGAACTAGCCTTCGTCACTTCCTCAGCCCGCCGTCTACCCACTCCCCAGGCCGGAACTCAGGGGCCCGGAGCCGCGGTGGGCACAGAGACGTTCTCCGAGGCCCAGGACCGCGGCCCGCTCGGCAGCTGGAGTCGAGGCCACGCCACCCGCGGGGAAGAACCCAAGCTGGAGTGGGAAGATGGCTGCAGACAAGCCTGCAGGTGAGGCGCCCACGCCCGGGGCGGGCGGACCCTGGCGCTGAGTAGGTGGGGACTAGGGGGTGGGGACCCGAGGGTGACTTTAATTTGGGTGTGCGTTCCTCTCCCCCGTCCTCTCCCTCGGCCGCCCCTAACGTGAGTCTTTGGGCCCCATGGCCGGTAGTTTTTTTTACGTAAGTGCAGTATGAAGCCGCCACCGACCGCCTTTGCCCCGCTCGCCGGAATATCGGACTTACATTTGTGTAGCCACTTCACGGGCTTTTCGGTTTTCCAGGGGGGGAAGGCGGATCACCCCGCAGCACCCGGGTGCCTTATGTCCCCTGGCTCAGGATAGGGCTCACCTGGGCTATTTCGCCCACGTGAGCCTGCCTCTGGTCAGCGATGTCCTATGAAGTTAGCTTTGTGAAAACTATTTAAATAGTCCTAAAACTGAAGTGTCTCTCTTCGTTCCGTGCTGATACCTTGCGCTTAGGACCCATTTTCCCCTAGTTTCTCAAGGTTAGCTCATTTAATTTCGACTGATTTCTTTATGGATTAGTACCCCATTCCTAGAGTCTTCTCCGTTAAGGTGTATAAAATTCTTTCCTGCCTGCCTCTGGGAGGGTCTGCCGTATGTTTCCTGTAAGAAGTGAATGTTCTCTGTGGCATCCAGGTTCATTGGAAGAACTTCACTCGCAGGTCTTAGAAGTGGTCAACACTTTGTCTTTTCTAAAGATTTCACTGTAAAAAGCCCATCTCAATATTCTGAAGGTTTTGATCTCAATGACTGATGGTCGGACTAGATTTGAAACGAAAGTGAGCCAGTCCTACCATCGGAAATTTGTTAAAAGATCTCTGCAGCAGTCTGCTGAGAAGGAAAACCATAGAGAAAAAGTTTACAAATTGAGGATAATAGAGTGTGCTGTAGAATTTTAGGTAGGCTGGTCCCAGGAGGCTTCTGGTGGGGGTGGTATCTGAGCAGAAACTCCCATGAAATGACAGAGTGACCGTATGGAATGGGGCAGGCTGGATAGCGAGAATGTTCCAGGCGGGAAATCAGCGTGGCTTGTCCAGGGCCGGACCAAGCTGTCTGACATCTTCCGTCCTTAACTGAAGGCAGCGTCTCTTCGTCCCGGGTTTACGGTTCCTACTTGGCCATATCCTTGCGCTTGCTTGGAATGAGCTTTTTAAAAAAGGCCTAAGGCCTGTCCGGTTTCCAAGTCCTGCCGTGAAGTATTCTCATACCTGTCCCTTCATTCACTCACGAAGATTGGGCCCCAGGCACCGTGTTGGATGTTGAAGAAACGGATATGACTCGCTCCGTGCCTCCGACGTGTCCTGTTTAGTCCGTAAGGACAGCGCCGCCGGGTGGGACTCCCATCTGGTAACGTGTGCGACGCGTAACGTGGCGGCGTAACGCAGGTAGTGGAGGAACGAGGCCCACGGTGATTCGGGGCCGTGTCTTTGGTTGAAGCTTTGTAGCCACGTGGTAGGAAACGTCTCACCTAGATGACGTTACGTAGCCACGTCGTAGGAAACGTCTCACCTAGATGACGTTACGTTGGTATCCAGCTGAGTGTTCAGTGTGGTCTCCTTGAATCTGGCCGCCTCCTCTCCGTCCCCGCTTCACCTGCTGTGATTCTAGCCTTTATCTGCTAATGTCTCCCTCGCGCGAGGCCGCCTTCTGACTGCCGTCCCTGTCTCTTCGTGTCCGGTCTGCTCTTCTCACTATTGTCTTTTCATGTCTGAGACCCTAATTGCAGCAAAGCATTCCGATGCCTGTACACCTTCTAAGCTTATGCCGTCTCGTGTGCATCACATCCTCTTTCCTACATGTCATTCGTGAAACTTCACCATGTGTTTCCAGCAGACGTTTCCGTATCCGCACACCTACCTCTTCACCCCAGAAACGACTCTTGGACATACTGTTCTTCTGAGCTGCTGAGTGGTAGTGCCTTCGATTTTCTTTTCTCTTTGGTAAACACGCTCCTCATTCAAAGGCTTTTTTTTTTTTTTTTATTAGTAACGTTTTTTAAAAGTTGATTTATTTTGAGAGAGAGAGAGAGAGGGCCGAGCAGGGGAAGGGTGGAGGGGGGCAGGGGGTGAGAGAATCCCAAGCAGGCTCCACACTGTCAGCACAGAGCCTAATGAGATGTGGGGCTCAAAGTCACCAACCATGAGACCAGGACCTGAGCCAAGATCGAGAGTCAGACGCTTAACCGGCTGAACCACCCGGGTGCCCCTCATGGTCTAGCTTACATGCTGCTTCATCTCTGAGCTCCTGAGCTCAGGGCCCTTGTCACGGAGGGTAAGAAAAGAGACCCATGAAAGCATGTAAGAAAGTGACCTGATCACAGCGTGGGAAGGGGGAGGTTTAAGTGAAACGAGACCGGAAGCCCAAAGACTAGCTAAAAGCGGCTAGTGCTATAGTAATTTATTCAGTAAATATTTACCCATGGCCTGCCTTGCCAGGCACTGACATAATCTCTGTAATCATGGAGCTTATGGTATGAAAGACAAACATGTAAACTAAAAAAATACTTGTGAGTTTAAGTTGTGATGAATATTGTGAAGAAAAGGTGGTAAGAGGACCAAGGATAACTGAGAGCAAGGACCCTGTTAAGAATGGATTGGTTAGGGGCGCCTGGGTGGCGCAGTCGGTTAAGCGTCCGACTTCAGCCAGGTCACGATCTCGCGGTCCGGGAGTTCGAGCCCCGCGTCGGGCTCTGGGCTGATGGCTCAGAGCCTGGAGCCTGTTTCCGATTCTGTGTCTCCCTCTCTCTCTGCCCCTCCCCCGTTCATGCTCTGTCTCTCTCTGTCCCAAAAATAAATAAACGTTGAAAAAAAAAAATTAAAAAAAAAAAAAAAAGAATGGATTGGTTAGAAAAGGAATCACTCTCTTAGAGGTAACATTTTGTGACTGATTGGGTATAGTTGGTAAGCAGAAAGGCTTACTCTTTATGCAAGGGTCTTAGTTGAACCTCAGTTTCTCATTTGCAAAATGGGGGTCCTCACAGTTTTCCAACTTACTCATGTATTTTTTTTAACATTTTATTAAAAAATTTTTTTTACGTTTGTTTATTTTTGAGAGATGAGATAGAAAACAAGTAGGGGAGGGGCAGAGAGAGAGAGAGAGAGAGAGAGAGAGAGAATCTGAATCAGGCTCCAGGCTCTGAGCTGTCAGCGCAAGAGCCCAACGCAGGTCTCGAACCCACGGACCGCGAGATCCTGACCTGAGCCGAAGTCCGATGCTTAACCGACTGAGCCACCCAGGCGCCCGTGAGGTTTCGTTTCTAAGTAGGCTCTGCACCCAATGTGGGCCTCGAACTTACAACCCTGAGATCAGAGTCGCGTGTTCCACCCACTGTGCCAGCCAGGCGCCCTCTAACTTTTAATAGCGTTTTAGTTTATTTACTCACAGGGTCGTTGCTTGTGTGCCTCACCTGAGGTCAGGTGTTTGTTTTAGCTCACATCCTTTGAGAAGCAGAACCCAAGTCAAGTGCTCTCGGTTTGGAAGGCGCAAACGCAGAGTAGTGGAGGTGAGAGAGGAGAAGGCCAGGCCGAGGGAGGTGCGGTATGTTACATACTTGGCTCTTGTTCCTCCCTGAGCTGGGAGAGAGCAGGCCGCTTGCACGTGGGGTTTTTCTGAAAGGGCTGCAGGAGACACTGCACTTCAGGACAGTCCATATGAGAGAGAAAAAAGGGATAACTTAGCGGTCCAGCCTCCTCCTGTTTCCTGTTTCTAGTTGGTAAAGACTCATTCCACGGGAGACAGATTTACCCGTGCTTCTGGATTGTATGGCTTCTCAGTGGCTGATCGGCCAGCAGTTCTCCCACCCTGATTTGTATGAGACCAAATTGTAGAGGGAGGACGGATGGAGACCAACCAAAGACAAAGGTTCAAGGGGGCAGTGGGGGGCTCACGAGGTCCGTGTCCCTGTATAACATATAAAAGTGGTGTGAAACTGGTTTCATTTTTTACTAAGGAAGTACCAACAGTGTTTTAGGGTGATTTATTTGACTTTGATTTTTATGGTCATCTGAGAGGAGAAGGTGGCTGGAGTTAGGACACAAAATCCTAGATTTGAATTTATCTGAGAATTTGGACTGTGGGCATGGCTGTAGTAGGCTTCGTAGAAAAAGGTTGATAATATTATGAATAAGGGAAAGATAGAGCCTGACCTGATGGGTAATATGAAATCAGCTTTCAAAGATAGCTTTAAAATTTTAAGCCAGGATGGCCCTAAAAATGATAAGAAGAACAAACAAATGGGAAGATTTTAAGCCAAGGCTATTTTTATTTTATTAAAGACACCCAAAACTGATTATTATTATTATTATTAAATGTATAAGGTAAACTATTTTTTTTTAATTTTTTTTTTTAACGTTTATTTACTTTTGAGACAGAGAGAGACAGAGCATGAACGGGGGAGGGTCAGAGAGAGAGGGAGACACAGGATCCGAAACAGGCTCCAGGATCCGAGCGGTCAGCACAGAGCCCGACGCGGGGCTCGAACTCACGGACCGCGAGATCGTGACCTGAGCCGAAGTCGGACGCTCAACTGACCGAGCCACCCAGGCGCCCCGGTAAAAAAACTATTAAGTCCTCTATTGCCCCTACCCAATTCCTGTCTCCAGGTAGCCAATACTGAGTTTGTGTGTTCTTCCAGACTTTTCTACACCTACCCAAGCTCACACTGACTTAAAAATATATATGGCTCAGTCATTTGAACATCCGACTCTTGATTTGGGCTCAGGTCATGATCCCAGGGTATGGGTTAAGATTTTCTCTTTTCTCCCTCTGCTTCTCTACCCTGCTCCATGCTTTCTCTCTCTCTAAAATTAAAAAATAAAAATAAAATATATGTGCAGATGACGTGGTACTGTCCTGCCATTTGCTTTCTTCAGGGTTCAGTAGGGAATCTGCATATTTGGTATTTTTTCAGCTTTGTATTACAAGTGATTTCAAACATCCAAAAAAATTGAAAAAATGAGTATCCATATACCCACCACCCAGTTTAACAATTGTTACATTTTGCCGTAGTTGCTTCTTCTTTATCTAGCTAAAATTCTTAATGTTGAATATTTCTTTTGTTTTTAAGTTTATGTTGAGAGAGAGCGTGAGTTGGGGGGAGGGGAAGAGAGGAGAGAGAGAATCCCAAGCAGGCTCAGTGTTGAAAGCGAGAGCCGGATGCGGGGCTCCATCTCGTGACCTGAGCTGAAATCAAAAGTTGGACGCTCAACCACCTGGGCCACCCAGGCTCCCCAATGTTGAATAGTTATAGATACTTCATCTCTAAATATTTCACCATGCACTTTTTTTAAATAAGGCCTTTCACCTATATAACCGTTGTCATACTTTAGAAAATTACCATTTAAATATACTAAACTTCCCCAAAGTAAGCTGTACTTACCTGGCAAAGTATCAGTTATAAGGTAATAATAAGTCAAAATGGTGAAAAGTACAGCCCAGGGAAGAGAGTCAACAATACAGTGACCACACTTATTGTGGGGAGTGCCAAGTAATATAGAGTTGAATCAACATGTTGTACACCTGAAACTAATCAGTTAGAAAAACCAGCTGTGCTTTTCAAACTGAGATCCAGTCAAGATTCACACATTATATTTTTTAGGTCTCTTCAGTGTCTTCATTCCCAGTATCTCCCTTTTTGTTTTGTTTTGTTTTGTTTTGTTTTGTTTTGTTTTGTTTTGTTTTGTTGCATGACAGTGATCTTTTGAAGAGACGAAGTCAGTTGTCTTGTATAATACCCCACATTCCGGATTTGTCTGACTGTTTCTTCCTGGTATCCTTGTCCTTGGTCCTTGTCTTCTGTATTTTCTGTGAACTGAAAGTTACTTCTCAGGCTTGGTTAGATTTAGATTTACCATATTTGTATATTTTTAGGTGATTCTGTATACTTTATATAAAGTACATGATGTCAGTTTCAATTTGTCCACCATTAGTGATGCCAAGTTTGGTCAATTTGGTAACGTAGTGATAGGAACATCTTTTTCCAGTTATAATTAGAAGTAATCTAATGGATAATAATTTAGAATAATATAAACATCCACCATTGGTGATCAGTTGTATCATGGGGGGGCTGCAAGGTGGTACTTTTTCTAGTTCCATTACTGCTGACATTTATTTGCTGATATTCTGTAAAGTACAGCTCTCCTGTATTAATTAACTGGGGATGAACTATAATTCTTCCCAGAAAGGCATGTTAAATGTTAAAAACTTGAAAATTCATCCTTTGCATTTACTAGTTTTAAGGAGTTGATGTAATAGTGACCTACATTTCATGCTTTTAAGTATTGTTAATGTTTAGGAATTTAGAGTAATATATTGGTCTTAGGATTCCAATTTTTTTTTTTTAATTACTTTATTTTGAGAGAGAAAGAGTGCAAGCAGGGGAGGGGCAGAGAGAAACAGAATCCCAAGCAGACTCTGTGCTGTCAGCACAGAGCCCAGTGTGGGGCTCGATCTCACAAACCGTGAGATCGTGACCTGAGCCAAAACCAAGAGTCGGATGCTTAACCAACTGAGCCAACCAGGTGCTTCTCCAATTTTAAATGTATAGTTGAGTGAATAGTTGATTTATACTTGTGAACTTTCATTTTAATTTTAACTATATTATTGCATGGACATTAAAGAATACCTCAGTCACTATTTTCATAAGTTTAATTTTTAGATTTAAGTTCTCAGAAAATTATCTTTTTAAGTCAACTGTACTTAAAATTGAATGTATGAAATATTTAAGGTAGTTAAAATTTTATGTCTGAAGAGTGTTTAACGTTGGAAAGTCGATCAAACATTCATCACATCCCTTTAAAATTAGAACTCCAAATAGAACGTCTAAGTTGAGGGACTCCTGGCTGGCTCACTCAGAGGAGCATGAGACTCTTGATCTCCGATCGTGACTTTGAGCCCCACGTTGGGTAAAGAGATGACTTAAAAATAAAATCTTTTTTTTCTTTAATTTTTAAAAAAATTTTGTTTTTACATTTATTCATTTTTGAGAGAGAGACAGAACACAAGCGGAGGAGGGGCAGAGAGAGAGGGAGACACAGAATCCGAAGCAGGCTCCAGGCTCTGAGCTATTAACACAGAGCCGGACGCGGGGCTTGAACCCACAAACCGCGAGATCATGACCTGAGCCGAAGTCGGACAGCTAAACGGACTGAGCCACCCAGGCGCCCCTAAAAATAAAATCTTAAGGGCACCTGGGTGGTTTAGTCAGTTAAACGTCCAAGTCTTGATTTCAGCTCAGGTCATGATCTCACAGTTTCATGAGTTTGAGCCCCATGTCAGGCTCTGTGCTGGCCCTGCAGGGTCGGCTTGGGATTCTCTCTGTGCCCCTCCCCTGCTCATGCACGCGCTTTCGCTCTCTTTCAAAATAAATAAACTTTAAAATATTATAAAAAATAAAATTTTAAAAAGAAAAGTCTAAGTTGAATATAAAAGTTTGAGGAAAATCTACACTTTCTGAATTTGTAACATTAATAAATCAAGTATTAATATTTAAAAAACGGTCTCTTTTCTGTATATAAAAACTACTCTCAAAAACAAGCAAATAGGGGCGCCTGGGTGGCGCAGTTGGTTAAGCGTGCGACTTCAGCCAGGTCACGATCTCGCGGTCCGTGAGTTCGAGCCCCGCGTCGGGCTCTGTGCTGACTGCTCAGAGCCTGGAGCCTGTTTCCGATTCTGTGTCTCCCTCTCTCTCTGCCCCTCCCCCGTTCATGCTCTGTCTCTCTCTGTCCCAAAAATAAATAAACGTTGAAAAAAAAAATTTAAAAAAAAATAATAAATAAATAAAAAAAATAAATAAATAAATAAAAAGCAAATAAAGGGGTACCTGGGTGGCTCAGTGGTTGAGCGTCTGACTTCGGCTCAGGTCAGGATCTCTGGTTTGTGAGTTCAATCCCCACATCAGGCTCTGTGCTGACAGCTCAGAACCTGGAGCCTGTTTGCGAGTCCGTGTCTCCGTCTTTCTCTCTGCCCCTCCCCTACTCGTACTCTGTCTCTCTCTCAAAAATAAATGAAGATTTAAAAAAAAAAGCAAATAAATAAATACTAGTCTCAGATACGAAAATAAAAACATACTCCGCAGCAGGGGCATCTGGCTGGCTCATTCAGTGGAGCGTGCAGCTCTTGATCTTGGGGTTGTGAGTTCGAGCCCCAGGTTGGGTGCAGAGATTACTGAAAAAATAAAGCTTGGGGCGCCTGGGTGGCTCAGTCGGTTTAGCGTCAGACTTCGGCTCAGGTCATGATCTTACAGTTTGTGAGTTTGAGCCCTGCTTCGGGCTCTGTGCCGACAGCTGAGAGCCTGGAGTCTGCTTTGGATTCTGTGTCTCCCTCTCTCTCTCTGCCCCTCCCCCCATTCACGATCTGTCTCTCTCTCTCTCTCACAAAAATAATAAACATTAGGGGCGCCTGGGTGGCTCAGTCGGTTGAGCGTCCGACTTCGGCTCAGGTCATGATCTCACGGTCCGTGAGTTCAAGCCCCATGTCGGGCTCTGTGCTGACAGCTCAGAGCCTGGAGCCTGCTTCGGATTCTGTGTCTCCCTCTCTCTCTGACCCTCCCCCGTTCATGCTCTGTCTCTGTCTGTCTCAAAAATAAATAAACGTTAAAAAAAATAAATAATAAACATTAAAAAACATTAAAAATAAAAACCAAGATACTCAGCAGTGGTAGGGATCTGCTTTGTCTGTCTTCCCCAAATCATGTTGTTACTGATCGTTGATACTCTCTTCCTTTATTTCTGTAGTGCTGGACAGAGTGCTCAAGTCTGAGGCAGTGCTGGTCACATAGTGTTTCTCTGAGCTGTATACTAATCAGCTGTTATATATAGGGTTTTGATAAATCAGAGACGCTTGTCCAAGTGATAGGAAACCACATAGGGTGTGTGAACTTTATGGTGACCTTGGCAGACGTGAATTATTTTTCTTTTGGATGGCGTCCTTCTTTTTTAAAACTTGCCTTCACAAAGGAATCAGCACTATTTTGTGAGTGTACCAGTGGGTTTCCTTAGGCCTTAACATTATTTTTTCCTTAGGAAAAAATGTCCTTTCTTGAAAATCATTGAGCTATATTTTGAAAAGGTAGCTTGTGTGGAAGAACCTCCTGCAGTCAGATTTGAATTGTTAACATTCTGTATTGGAATGTATCTGTGCGTTCAGTTAACTGACTTTTCAGTTTTGAAAAAGCAGTGTGTTTCTTTTTGACTTAGTTCAGACCTAAAGGCAATTGTTTGGTTCAAAATGAAGCCTGTTGGCTTAAAGGGTGTCCGGGTTTGTGTGCCTAAGAGCCCTGTACGCCTAGAAGCTCAGCCATGTTCATTAGGCCAGAGTAGAAGGAAAGTCAGGTTTAAGGATGAAGGGCCATTTTCTCTTACAATCGGCAACGGAGACTACTTTTGGACAAATAAAGACATGTTGTGGAATTATGTGCAGACTCTTTCTGGTAAGAACTCCGCAGTCACAAATAATCTAGGTTTTAAAAACCTGACTACAAAAATAACACCCATGCCTTATAGGAAACTTGAAAAGTAGAGAAAGATAACAAGGAAAACAAAAATAGTGATCCCATGGGAGTGTTTTTGTTTCACAGTTTTATCTTGAAGTTAAAATGCAGATAAAATAATGGTTAACTGGTAAAAGGCTGTTTCTTGAGCCCTGTTCTCCAAAACGTCTATACAAATGGGAATTTCAGACTCTCTTGTAAGCCTTAGAGTCTAGTTTATTTATCTTAAAGCTGGCTTCTCTTTCTCGGGAAGATTTTAGGAGACTTTTATAGTTCCTAGAGGGTAATGATGCAGAGTAGAAGCCTAAACTCTTCAGTGCGTTGGTGACTTGTTGGGTATTTCCCCTTGCTTTACAGTATTTATAAATCACTTTTTGGCAGTTGGGCCTGTCAAAGAATGTAACCTAGAGGGACGCCTGGGTGGCTCAGTCGGTTAAGCATCCGACTCTTGATTTCGGCTCAGTTCGTGATCTCAGGGATCGTGGGATCGAGCCCCTCGACCGGCTCAGTGTGGAGGACCAAGCCTGCTTGGGATTCTCTCCCTCCACCCTTCTCCAGCTTGTGTGCTCTCTCAGTCTCTCTCAGAATGAATGAATAAACTTAAAAAAAACTAAAAAAGTAACCTAGAGAGGGTGTATCTTATTTTTTATGATTTTTTTATTTCTTTTTAAAAAAAAATTTTTTTTTCAACGTTTATTTATTTTTGGGACAGAGAGAGACAGAGCATGAACGGGGGAGGGGCAGAGAGAGAGGGAGACACAGAATCGGAAACAGGCTCCAGGCTCTGAGCCATCAGCCCAGAGCCTGACGCAGGGCTCGAACTCACGGACCGCGAGATCGTGACCTGGCTGAAGTTGGACACTTAACCGACTGCGCCACCCAGGCACCCCTTGTTCTTGATGTTAAGTGGCGATTCTCAAGAGTGTTCAGTCTACCGGGGATTTGACGGTGATCTAAGGGCCGTTCCATAATCAAGTCATGCTAAAGCTGTTTTCACTGTTAATTGTATGTTTAGACTGCAGAATTGTGTGTGTGTGTGTGTGTGTGTGTGTGTGTGTATACATACATACATATATGTCTGTTTTTGAAACTGCCAGAATTGTTGGTTGTTTTGCCAGAAGGAAGGGGAGAGAGCTGGTACTTACTTAGCATCTGTTAGCAGAGAGTTAGGTGGCCAAGGGGAGGCCGACTGAAGATGTGACTGATTCCAAGGTTTGTACAGTTTTCGTTGCACCGTGTTGCCCTCTTGAGAGAGGGCAGTTGGGAATCTTTACTGACGGCCAGGATGTACCAGGCCAGGGCTCCCAGAGTCAGCTCTGTGCAGGACTGGTTCTTTGGAACGCTCCTGGAATATAGGTTTCTAGATAGGTTTCTATATAGGTTTCAAAAATGCCCACATTGTGTTTGCTTCGGCAGCACATATACTAAAATAGGAACAGTGCAGAGATTAGCACCACCCCCATGCAGGAGGACACGCAAATTCACGAAGCATTTTGTATTTCTGTACTGTGTTTGGAATGTTAAAAAAAAAAATGCCCACATCATGAATGTACATAGTTTAATGACTCCTTACACACCCAGAAAGAAGCCCCTCCTGAGAGCTTGCTTTGAAGATTAAATGAGTTACCCTATTTGAGGTGCTTACATGCCTAACACCTTGTGAACCCTCAAAGCATGTTAGCTTTATTGTTACAATTGCGGAGAAGTCGCAGGTGGTGTAGAATGGAGGCGCAGATAGTATCTCAAGCTAGAACTTGGTTGAGCCGGGGCCGGAAGGAGTGGTGGTTGTTTCAAAGCTGCAAGCAGTTTACATTTGGAGCCCTGTTTCCTCAGGACTTCCCATACCTGACTTCTGAGTTAGGTCCGACCTCACTCGCCATCTCTGTGCCCTCTCACAGCCCTTGTTATTGCCATGGCATTAGTCACACCCGGAATCACGGATTTGCATCTTATCTCCGCAAGGAACCTCTGAGTTTCACAAGTGCGGGAGCCCTGTCTGTGTGGCTCATGTGTCGATCCCTTGCACTTAGAATGATGCTTGACCCTTATGGTCTCTCAGCTATTTATTAATTGGATGTATGGCCTGAATTTATTATATTCAAGCCATACTGTCACAGTTAAAAAAAAAAAAAAGACTCTCAGGCGAGTGTTGTGCGTTTCTTCACGGTCAAGGTTAAAGAATGAACAATGTCTTCTGGGAAGCTTGCAGTGATGGTGAGGGTAGTGTTTGTAGGAATTATTGAGTAGTAAGTCTGGGGGACAAGATGATCTGCCCTACCTCCCCACTTGGAGATTTGTCTTCCATTGCTACTTGAGTTGGATCGTGTTGCTTTGTGAACAAACGTATCCACTGCTTTATGGAAGCTTGTTTGGGGTTACTGAATTTCTGACTTGGAGGGCACCCTAAAAGCCATCTAATACAGAAGCTCTTTAGTAACTAGGAAAACTGATATTTGCCCCAGTTCCACTTGTGTATCAACTGTGTAATTTCAGAAGTGGCACGAGAGTTTTGGTCCTCCTACTTCAGTTCCAGGTATTGGCTCTACCTCCCCGTGCTCCCGGGTCCCATCTGTGTGTTGGAACAATAAAGTCTGCACCGCCATGCCACATAGGGGGACCTACCTGCCGGATACATTCTCATCACTTCACGTATATTCTCGGTGAAGCCTCCCAATAATTCCGAAAAGGGCTTTCTTATCTCCGTTTTTTTACCTCGGTTCAAGCTTTGGAGGTCTTTAGATTCCAGGCTGGAGCAACAATTCTATCTGAGAAAAACTCTTATGTAAATAAATTCAAATATTGTGAGACTTTGATAGTCTAAAGAATTTTTTATTCTGAGTCGTCAACAATGGCATCACCCTCACGTACCTGTGTTTGCAGCCCATGCATCCTATTTATGCTTTCCGTTGGTATTCCGTTAATGGTGCGTGGGGCTTTTGTTGGTGAGTAAAACTAAAAAAGCCAGAATATTCTTTGGGAGATGATTGAAACATAAAAGTCACCTTTTTAAAACAAAAGGCAGATTTTTTAAACAAAATTAAAATGTTGGGGCACGTGGGTGGCTCAGTTGGTTAAGCGTCCGACTCTTGACTTCTGCTCAGGTTATGATCTCATGGTTGTGAGATGGAGCCCTCGTCAGGCTCTGCTCTGGGGTGTGGGCCCTGCTTAAGATTTTCCCTCCCTCCCTCTGCCCACCCCCCACCCCATTCTCTCAGGCTCTGCTCTGGGGTGTGGGCCCTGCTTAAGATTCTCCCTACCTACCTCCCTTTGCCCCCTGCCATTCTCTGTCTCTCAAAAAAATTAATGTTAAAAATGACTGATATTTATTATCTCATATATAATATTCTTGCCATAAATGTTAGACTAAATGCATGAGGAAACAATCAGATAAACCCGGAATGTGGAACATTCTACAAGGTAACTATCTTAGGCTCTTTATTTATTTTTTTTAAGTTTCTTTCTTTCTCTATTTTGAGACAGCACATGAGCAGGGGGAGGGGCAGAGGGAGAAGGAGAGAGAGAATCCCACGCAGGCTCCGTGCTGTCAGCTTGGCTTCATCTTACCATGAGATCATGGCCTGAGCCAAAACCAAGAGCTGGAGGCTTAAGTGGCTGAGCCACGCAGGTGCCCCAGCTTAGACTTTAAAACAGGTGGTGACTTGAGGAGCAGCAGAAGGTGAGGAAGTGCTCTGGAGTAAGAGAAACAAAAGCTGTTTAAGGGAAATATGTGAGCCTTGATTGATACCCGGATTGGGAGGGAAAAATACAGTGATAAGATATTTCTTAGAACAATCAGGGAAATTGTTAGATGATATTATTGATTTATTGTTACTTTTCTTAGTGTGACCATTGTAGTTGGTTATGTAGGAGAATGTCCTTTTTTTAAAAAAAAATTTTAATGTTATTTTGAGAGAGAGAGAGTGTGTGAGTGGGGAAGGGACAGAGAGAGAGGGAGACAGAACTGAAGGAGGCTCCAGACTCTGAGCACAGAGCCCAAGGCGGTGGTCTAACCCAGGAACTGTGAGGTCATGACCTGAGCCAAAGCCAGACACTTACCCGATGGAGGCACCCAGGTACCCTGGTGTTTTTTGTTTGTTTGTTTGTTTGTTTGTTTGTTTGTTTGTTTTTTAAATCAAAAGAAAGTTTTCTAAGTGGGAAAATTTTCAAATAGTAAAAGACCGTTTGTAAAGACTGATCTTTATCTTTTTTTTTTTTAATGTTTGTTTATTTTTGAGACAGAGAGACAGAGCACGAGCAGGGAAGGGGCAGACAGAGAGGAAGACACAGAATCTGAAGCGGGCTCCAGGCTCTGAGCTGTCACCACCGAGCCCGACGCGGGGCTCGAACCCGTGGACCGTGAGATCGTGACAGCCGAGGTCGGATGCTTAACCACTGAGCCGCCCAGGCGCCCCTAAAGACTGACCTTTATTAAGTACAAGTTGTATTTTGAGCTCAGTACCTCAGGGCAAAGCAAGAAATGTTGTGATTGATTTGAGATTAAATGAAGTTAAAATAATCAGCATTACAGTTGGCTGTAGCTTTCAAGGCACTGTCACTTTCCTCCCCTTCCTGCCGTTCCCATTCCCAGTGCTTAATTATTATTATGGCATTGAATAAATGTGAAAACGGCTGAAAGATTTTGAAATCTGTTCAGACATGGAGTTAAAGGATTTAACATTCTTTATGGTCCCTTGATGTACTAGATGCTGATTTTTTTTTTTTTTTTTTTTTTGGCTCTGTAGATGTGGTTACCTGGAAGTATTTATTCCTATTAACTTTTATAACTTTGTTGCCAGTTCTTTCCTTTAAAAAATTCCAAAAGCTCAGGTTTGTTTCTTAGTGTGGAATGGGAACTATGTTTTATGGCTACTGCTATGTAACTCTACAGAGGAAACTCTGTTGTCTCCAGAGTGTGATTTCATGGTTTAGCTTCTTGTTACTTGTCTGACATCAAGGCCCCAAATCCTAAGGAAAAGCATGATTTCTGCCAGTCCCTCTCCCCAAAATCATCTGCCACAATATATAGATGAGGCTTAGTCGAGACAGATCCCTGCTGAACAAGAAGAGCTGAGACCATGTGACTGCATCATGCAAAGTTGGGATCGATGATGCTTTCGTTAAAAAGTATTTTTTTGAGGGGCGCCTGGGTGGCGCAGTCGGTTAAGCGTCCGACTTCAGCCAGGTCACGATCTCGCGGTCCGTGAGTTCGAGCCCCGCGTCGGGCTCTGGGCTGATGGCTCAGAGCCTGGAGCCTGGTTTCCGATGCTGTGTCTCCCTCTCTCTCTGCCCCTCCCCCGTCATGCTCTGTCTCTCTCTGTCCCAAAAATAAATAAACGTTGAAAAAAAAAAAAATTTTAAAAAAAAAAAAGTATTTTTTTGAAGCATTTGTCAGAGCAGTTAAGAGAAGTGAACTGGAGTAGTTTTAGACTTGATTTAGCAGAGATTTTTACGCTTATTTTGGAATTCTGTTTTCAAATAAAAAATTAATTTTGAAAATACAAAATTGTGGGGCAGGAATCATTAATCTTAGAGTGTATATGGATACTTGGGGCACCTGGGTGGCTCAGTGGGTTGAACGTCCAACTCTTGATTTCGACTCAGGTCATGATCCCAGGGTCATGGGATCAAGCCCCCTGCTGGGCTCAGTGCTCAGTGTGGATCCTGCTTCGGATTCTCTCTTTCTCTCTGCCCTCCTTTCCCACTTGCATTCTCTATCAAAAATTAGGGGTGCCTGGGTGGCTCAGTTGGTTGAGTGTCCAACTTCTGCTCATGGTTCGTGGGTTCGAGTCCTGCATCGGCTCACTGCTGTCCGTGCAGAGCCACTTCGGATCCTCTGTCTTCCTCTCTCTTTGCTCCTCCTCCCCCAAATAAACATTAAAAAATAAATTAATTAAAATTAAAATTTAATAAAATAAACTTCTAGGAAAAAAGATTGTATATAGATATTTAACCGTGTTAAGGAAGCTTTAAGAAAAAATTTCTTTTTAATGTTTGTTTATTTTTGAGAGACAACACAACCAGGGAAGAGGCAGAAAGAGACGGAGACACAGAATCTGAAGCAGGCTCCAGGCTCCGAGCGGTCAGCACAGAGCCCAATGCTGGGCTCAAACTCATGAACCACGAGATCATGACCTGAGCTGAAGTCGGATGCTTAACCGACTGAGCCACCCAGTCCCCCCCCAAGGAAGCTTTTTAAATGTGTTAATGTTGGCTTTTGGATTTCTAAGCCTATGAAAGCATTCTTGGCCTGGAAATTAACTATGAGTTCTTAGCAATGTAGTTTTCTAATTGTTAAATGTTATTATATTCCAGCTGGATTGTAACCTTTTTGAAGGTATTGTGTATGCATTTATAATCTTCTTGTGTCTCCAGAGCCTGGCATAGTTTCTTGAATATGTGGGACTTTGGTATAGATTGCTCGGGGGCAGATCTAATGTGTTTTGAGTGAATGCAACATTCTCAGTCCTGATGGACAGAGCTATGATTCTTCCATACGTGGTGGTGGGTTTTCATTGTGCCAGACCATGGCTAAGGGAAAGGTTTCTTTCAGTTTCTGGAGGAGTGACTTCTAACTCCTTATAACACTGATAAGTCATGGTAATTGAGAGCGCCCTAACTATAGCAACTTCATTAGGAAGAAGACAGGAAGAAAACCAGGGGCACACTCGCTGTACAACTTTATTTCTAAAGAACTGCAAAACTTGTGTGCTTGCAGATCAGGGAGCAGAGAAACATGAAGGGACGAGTCAGTCCTCTGGAATCACCGATCAAGAGAAGGAGTTGTCCACCAGTGCTTTCCAGGCTTTCACAGTAAGCAGCGGTTTCTTTCGATTTCCGTTTTTAGGATCTGTCGAATATGAATCTTTTCACAATGAATTTTTAAATTTATAACTTTTGTTCTGTAATAACTCAAGAATTAAGTTTAGAGAGTAGGTTTTATTTAAATTTTTTAAACACTGGGAGTTTAAATATGGTAAAAGGAATGGGAGTAATTTGAGCCATTCCCAAGTTTTTGTGTTTCATAAACGTGTTGACTCTTACAGTGTTATTTTTTTTTTCAGTCTTTTAAACTTAGATTTGTAATTATATGGGTCAGTCTTTTCAGTTCACTTCTTTGTTCGGTGCTCTTTCTTGCATGTTCTTTAAAATGGAACCCCATGGGGCGCCTGGGTGGCGCAGTCGGTTAAGCGTCCGACTTCAGCCAGGTCACGATCTCGCGGTCCGTGAGTTCGAGCCCCGCATCAGGCTCTGGGCTGATGGCTCGGAGCCTGGAGCCTGTTTCCGATTCTGTGTCTCCCTCTCTCTCTGCCCCTCGCCCGTTCATGCTCTGTCTCTCTCTGTCCCAAAAATAAATAAACGTTGAAAAAAAAAATTAAAAAAAAAAAAATAAATAAAAAAAAAAAATAAAATGGAACCCCAGAAGTTTCTTGTCAAAACTTTAACTTTTCTGATGTTAAACGATATGAAAGAAAACCTTATTTGACTATCAGGTTACATACATGTAAGCAGAAGAATTTGATACTTGGGTATTCAGAGCATATTTATTAGAAATTAAATCATATTACCTTTCTTGGGCTAGCCTCAGCTGTTATACCGTGCTAGCAATATATGCCTATATACGTGTGTGTGTGTGTGTGTGTGTGTGTGTGTGTGTGTGTGTGTGAGAGAGAGAGAGAGAGAGAGAGAGAGAGAGAGAGATGTGGTTCTATACATGTACATAGGTATATGATACACTTACGTGTCTATGTATGACTTATACACATAGTGGTGTTAGAGTGTGAGTCTTGAGAAATAAATATCTGTAATTTCTAGCTTTATTGAGATCTAATTGACATATCCCAGTTTCTTAATTGACATGAATATTGTTTCATTCAGTGACTTTAATTAGTATACTTGGGGAATTAGATCTGTCTTTTTAAAGTTTTCCAAATAGAGACGAATGAAACGTATTTGGAAATGAATGTCTTAGTTTTAAAGGTAATAGGTAATTTTGTCTGTGTGTGTGTTTTTTTTTGTTGGTTTGTTTTAGGCTGGAAATTATGATGCCTGTCTGCAACACCTTGCCTGCCTACAAGAAGTGAACAAAGATGATTATAAAATAATTTTGAATACAGCAGTGGCTGAGTTTTTTAAAAGTAACCAAATGACAACAGACAGTTTGAGACAAACACTTAACCAACTGAAGAATCAGGTGATACACAAATGAATTTAGCTATAAAAATGTTGTAATATTCTCTGAATTGTGAAGTAAAAATACTTAAGGAAAATTAATATGACTTGTCTGTTATTGGTAGCACAACTTCTAATGTGTCTAAAACAACTTGCATTAGTTTTATTTGTATAAAATTATTATTCCAAGAAATGAAACGTATGTTGTGTAATTTTATTTTCTAATTTGAACAGAATAGACTAACCTACAAATTTGAATGAGCTTTGGAATTTTGAAGGAAAATTAAAGTGGAAGTCTATGAAGAAGCTTAGCTGCTGAGATTATCTTTCTTGTGACTGCAAAGATCTGATGATAATAATGTGAGATTGTTTTAGCATTTTGGATCAGGAGATGTTAATTGATTAAATAGAAGATATCCTGATTTATATATGGTTTGGTGCTTGCCTTGGTCATCGGTCATAACGGCAACATCTCTCCCATCACAGGGTTAGAGCTTTGGTAGTCAAGAGGGCTAACGAAGATGACGATGATGGTAGGATCGGGTAGCAGACATTTGTTGCCTACTATGTAATGGGGCCCTGCTGAGAACTTTGCACGCAGCATCTCACTCTTTCCAGCAGTCCTATAAAGCAGCCACTATGATGTTTCTCATTTTACAGATGGGAAAGCTGAGGTACAGACAGCTGGTGTAAATTGTCCAAAGACACAAAGCTCTTAAACGAAAACAGCTCCATGAACCCAGTTTCTCCTTTGACTCTAGGGCCTGTGCCTCTGAACTGCTTCAAGGTCTTGAGACCTTTTTGAGCCCCTGTCCTGTGTTCCTGGGTACCATTATGCAGTAGAGTATCACCCTAAAATGTGACCTAGTTAGAAATAAGTGACCCTTCCAGGTTCTTTGTAATTTTTGGGGGGAGTAAAGATACTCTACAGTATCACCCTATACATGGTATTGTTAGAAATAAGTAACCTGTTCAGGCTCTTCCTAATTACAGGAGTGAAGTAATTTACTGGCTGGATCAATCTTGATCTCAGGGTTGGGAGTTTAAGCCCCATGTTGGGCATAGAGATAACTTAAAAAAAAAAAAAAGAAAGAAAGAAAAATGGCCAATATTTATCAAACTCTTATGTGATTCCAAATTCCATATTAAATGCGTTTTATGTTTTATCTCCTCTAATTCTCATATTCAACCCTTGAGATAGGTCCTTGTAATTGCAGTTGTAAAACTGGGGTTTAGAGAGCCTAATGATTTTAATTTATGTGGCCAGGAAAAGTAGGAGCAAGATTCAAACCAGACCTTCAGGCTTTTTTTTTTTTTTTTTTTTTTTTTTTAAGTAAACTCTACATGTGGGATTCAAACTTACAATCCAAGGTCAAGTGTTGCATGCTCTAAGGACTGAACCATCCAGGCACCCCCAGACCTTCTGACTCTTTTTAACACTTTTTAAAATTAGTTTATTTATTCTGAGAGAGAGAGAGAGCAAGCAAGCTGGGGAGGGGCAGAGAGACTGGGGGACAGAGAGTCCCAAGTGGGCTCTGTACTGACAGCAGCTAGCCCGATATGTGACTTGAACTGACAAACCGTGAGATCGTGACCTGAGCCGAAGTCAGCCGCTTAACCAACTGAGCTGCCCAGGCACCCTGAGTTTTTCTTATAGATTGTAAGTGGTCTCTACACCCAATGTGAAGTTCGAACTCACAACCCTGAGATCAGGAGTCTCATGCTCTACCAACGAAGCCAGCCAGATGCCCCAAAATCTTTTTTATTTTTTTATTCCTTTAATTTTTTAAAAAAAATGTTTGTTTATTTTTGAGAAGAGAGGCAGAGAGAGAGGGACACAGAATTCCAAGCAGGCCCCATATTGTCAGTGCAGAACCTGACCTGGGGCTCAGACACACGAACCTTGAGATCATGACCTGAGTTGAAATCAAGAGTCGGATGCTTAACTGACGAGCCATCCAGATGCACTGCCCAAAACCTTTTTTAGAATAAGAAAGAGACTCTTGCAAGCTTCCTGTTAAGCCAAGAAAACTGCTTTTTAAAATCCTTTCACCAGCCTTTTTTTTTTAATGTTTATTTATTTATTTTGAGAGAGACAGACAGAGATGAGAGAGAATCCCAAGCAGGCTCCGCCCTGTCAGGGCAGAGCCCTATGCAGGGCTCATCCCAGGAACCATGAGATCATGACCTAAGCCAAAATCAAGAATCAGAGGTTGTTTTTTTTTTTTTTTTTAAACAATGACCCACCTTTTTGTTTTTTAATTTTTTTTTAACGTTTGAGGGACAGAGCTTGAGTGGGGGAGGGGAAGAGAGAGAGGGAGACTCAGAATCTGAAGCAGACTCCAGGCTCTAATCTGTCAGCACAGAGCCCGACATGAAGCTTGAAGTCACGAACCATGAGATCATGACCTGAGCTGAAGTCAAACGCTTAACCAACTGAGCCAACCAGGCACCCTTCACCAGCCTTGATTCTTAATAAGGCTGGTTCAGTAATACCCCTCATGCAATCCACTGTCTTGTGTTTCCTGGAAGTGTTTATACCCATGTCTCCTAACTTTTCTCTAAATCATACTTCTGTTCAGGGTCCTATGCCCTGGGCATAGTTACATACATACCTTTTCAACCCATTCCACTTCTATTATGCTTTATCTCATTTAACGAATAGTGTTTGTTTTGGCTAGAGCCAAACAAGTTCATGTTTTTCGTGAATCACAGAAAGTGTGGCGGTTATATATGTCACAAGTTCAATCCTTTTTGAATCCAAAATTCCTTAATTTGTCCAAAACCCCCCTTTCTGGCTAAGAATTAACCCATTCTTAGCTCATTCTCTCTGCATTACATTACTACCAAGAAGTATTGTCTTTCTTTGGAAATTGAGTTTTCTCTACAGAGACTATTTTTAATCATTGGAAGATAGTGACTTGAAGTGAAGATGATACAGAAGCTCCGAATTCCTGATATGCCCGTGCTGTTGGTCAGAGAGGACCAGTTGGTAACATTAGCACCTCCCTGTCAGGCTTACGCGTTATAACTGAAGTCTGCAGATGTCTGATTACAGATGACTATGTGTCCTGAAACTTCTGGTACCTTGTCATTAGCAAAACGTTAAGTTCATCATGTATATCAAAGTTCCACTGCTTGATGTAGGGGAACGTCAGTCTTAGAATTAATTATTTAACATTGCTCGGTAACTTATTCCAATCTTCATAATGACAAAGAAAGATTAGTTTTAATACTAATTCCAGCTTTGTGTATTACATGAAAGTACAGAATGGCTATGAAACTTTATTAAAATTTGCAAGCCTACTGCAATAACTTAGGGAGGGGATAAGCAGGTAGTCGTTAGCTTTAAAATGCAGAGTGTGGGGGCCCCTGGGTGGCTCAGTCAGTTAAGCATCTGAGCCCCACATCGGGCTGTGCACTGACAGAGCAGAGTCTGCTTTGGATTCTCTCTTTCTCTCTCTGTCCCTCCCCAACTTGTGCTTTCTCACTCTTAAAATAAATAAACTTATAAAAATAAATTTAAAAAATAATACAATGCAAACTTATTTTTTTTCTTCTGGTATCAGATGTAGATGTTAGTGTTTTAGTAAAGCCATCAATAGCCTATTTTTGTTGTTTATTTAAAGATTCTATTTTTTTAAGAGCTCCTGGGTGGCTCAAGTCAGTTAAGTGTCTAGCTCTTGATTTTGGCTTAGGTCACGTCACGACTTCACGGTTCGTGGGATTGAGACCTGCGTCCATCTCTGTGCTGACAGTGCAGATCCTGATTGGGATTCTCTTTCTCTCTCTGCCCGTTCCCTGCTTGTGCTTGTTTGTGCGTGCACGTGCTGTCTCTCAAATGTGAGAAAAAAATTTCAAATAAAATAAAAAATCTGCTTTCTTTAAGTTATGGGAACAAAACCTGAACGTAAGAGGAAATTCAGAAAATATACTTCCTAGCTAGCTATAAGGCCTTGGGCAAGATAGTTAAGCTTTTTGTGCTGGTCTTCTTACTTATAAAATGGGAATGATAATGTCTGTGTCCTTGAGGTATGGTAAGGATTAAATGAGATATTCTCTGGAAAATGTTTAATGTAGCAGGTCTGGCCCATAGTTAAGTAGTTAGCTGTTTGTTAATGTTTAAGTTTTAGTTTAGTTTTTACAAAATGGAATCAAGCTTACGTATACATAGTGCGTAACATAGTGCACATGGGAAAGATTGTTTTGAGTTTTGCTCGCTCCCAAGGAGGCTACAAAGTGGGGAACCAGTTCAAAAGCCGTGTTGGCGGTTGAGACGTTCTTCACAGTGGCAAGGAACAGACTTGCCTTGCCTTGTCTACATAAAGTCCCATGAAAATGTTTTACTTAATGGAATTTTATTATTAATAAAATAATTTTTAGTAAGAATAATTAAAATCTGGAAGTTCTGTTGAAAATGTGGAAAAATCCAGAGTGAGAAATGTTGGCCTGTGTTCCCGTTTACTCGCATAGCTTCTTTCATTTCTGTTTATTTTCTTACTGTTTTGAGAACATATCCTGGCTGTTTCCTAGGTCCACTCAGCTGTCGAAGAAATGGATGGCTTAGACGACGTGGAGAACAGCATGTTGTATTACAATCAGGCAGTCTTTCTGTATCATCTGCGGCAGTACTCAGAGGCCATAGCAGTTGGTGAAAAGCTCTACCAGTTCATAGAACCTTTTGGTATGTTCTCTCAAGTCTAGAACTTCCCTGTCATACTCAGAGGGGGCTCTGGTAGTTTCTTACCCAGTTAAATCAAGGAATCACATGCCACTATTTAAAGAAAGAAGGAGGGGCGCCTGGGTGGCTCAGTCGGTTGGGCGACTGACTTCGGCTCAGGTCATGATCTCACGGTCCATGAGTTCGAGCCCCACGTCGGGCTCTGTGCTGACAGCTCGGAGCCTGGAGCCTGTTTCGGATTCTGTGTCTCCCTCTCTGTCTTACCTTCCCCCATTCATGCTCTGTCTCTCTCTGTCTCTAAAATGAATAAACGTTAAAAAAAAAAAATTAATTAAAAAAAATAAAGAAGGAAAAAAGCTGTGTCCAGTTTTAGCCACTAAAAATAAAAAAGGTAAGAATGACATTACTTTTAGGGGCGCCTGGGTGGCGCAGTCGGTTAAGCGTCCGACTTCAGCCAGGTCACGATCTCGCGGTCCGTGAGTTCGAGCCCCGCGTCAGGCTCTGGGCGGATGGCTCAGAGCCTGGAGCCTGTTTCCGATTCTGTGTCTCCCTCTCTCTCTGCCCCTCCCCCGTTCATGCTCGCTCTCTCTCTGTCCCAAAAATAAATAAAAACGTTGAAAAAAAAAAATTTAAAAAAAAAAATAAAAATAAAAAAAAAAAGAATGACATTACTTTTAGATGAACCCAGGTTTTCTTCTCCCATTTCCTCCCCACTCCTACCCCTCGATTTTTGCAAATTGTGATCAGAAATGAGGTTGCTAATTGGAAAGACTTCGTGCTTTTTGTTTTTTTCTTTGCTGTGTGAACACAGCTTCGTGTACCTGATCCGTTCTTTATGGAGCGGTGTATTAAGAGTGGGGATGTTAGCGGACAGCCTGGTATCTTCTTGTCTGTTGCCCCCCTGACAGTTTCGTGGGTAATCCCTGGAGTAGATAGTACAGACTCTGTTTTGGTGTCGCGATTATCTCGCAGTTACTAGCCTTGAGTAAGCGTAGTAAGAAAGGTACGGGGAAGGGAAAAAAGAGGGAGCAAACAAGGCAGCAAAGCCAGATCTAGGAGGTGGTTGTTAGAGAGGGCTGTTTGTTTCCAGCCCACAAGCAGTCAGATTTCAATGTGATCATGTTTTTGTCTTTTTCTTCAGGTTACTTTCTTTTAAATTCAAAACACTAATGCCAGTTCTTGATTTATAAACACCTGATTGCTAATGTGGTTCCCGCAGGATAAGAAGTAGAGTGTGATGGCTCCTCTGTGGGGCTTGGGAAGAGTTACAGGGTCCCGTTTTGCTGTCAGCTGGTTGAATGGCTGTTTCCTGTGGCTCCAGGGAGGCATTTTCAAGGTGCTCCTCTCTTCCTCTGTCCTGAGGGCATGGTGGCTGGACAGATTGGGCAGGAGAGATGCCCGTGCTGAAGATGGTGTAAACAGCGGCCAGTTCCTTTCTCTGTAAAGCTGGAAATCAGAATTATACCTCCAGGATGACACAGATGGATTTTTCTTTTTAAATTTATTTTGGGAGAGAGTGCGCACACATATGAACTGGGGAGGAACAGAGAGAGAGGGGGAGAGAGAATCTCAAACAGGCTCTGTGCTGTCAGCTCAGAGCCCAGCTTGGGGCTTGATCTCACATACTGTGAGATCATGCCTGACCTGAGCCAAAATCAAGAGTTGGACTCTAAACCAACTAAGCCACCCAGACGCCCCCTCAGATGTATTTTTCTCTAAAGCTTTTTTTTTTTTTAAAGTAATCTCTACACCTGATGCGGGGCTTGAACATGTGACCCCAAAATCAGGAGTCGCACGCTACACCGACCTTGCCAGCCAGGCACCCCTACGAAGCTGGTTGTTAGAATTTCGGGAACCGTTCATGAAATCTTGTTCCTATGTACGGTGGCCAAGTGGAATAAAGCCACCGAGGCAGAATTCAGATCCATTTTTCTTCTTCTTTGAAAATTGTTACTGTTATTTTTAAAAACTTTACTGCTTGGTTCTTCACACAGCATGTATTTATTGAACATACACGGTGGACCCAAACTGTTCTGGGTTCTGAAGATAATGTAGTGACTGAAACAGAGCCTTTACCCTCGTTAAGCTTATATTCTAACACGAGAGAGAGCGACACAATAAGTATGTATTGTGAGGTAGCCAAATGCCATGAAGAAAAGCTAAAATTGGTAAGAGGATAGAGATGGACTGGGAACGCTGTTTTTAGGTAAGGCAATCAAGGAAGGCCTGGGGTAAGACAGCATTTGAAAAGAGACCTGAGTGAAGAGAGGAGGTGAGCCACGTGACTCTTGAGGGGAAGGCATTCCAGCCAGAGGTGATACTGTGTACAGAGCATCTGAGATGAGCTTGAGTTTGCCGAGTGAGAGAAACAGCAGGTCATTGACCTGGAGCCAGGTGGGGAGAACAGTAGCAGGTGACGTCAGAGGCAGCAGGGTAAGGAACAGGTGAAGTCCTGTGGCCTGGGTAAGGACTTAATGTTTTCGTTGGTTTTTTAATTTTTTTTAATGTTTTTATTTTTGAGAGTGACAGAGTGTGAGTGGGGGAGGGGCAGAGAGAGAGGGAGACACAGAATCCGAAGCGGGCTCCAGGCACAGAGCCCGATGTGGGTCTCCACGTCACGGATCGTGAGCTCACGACCTGAGCTAAAGTCGGACGCTTAACCGACTGAGCCACCCAGGTGCCCCAAGGACTTAGTGTTTTAAGAGTAGTGGTGGGATGCGTGCCCGGTTGGTTTAGTCAATTGAGTGTCCAACTCTTGATTTAGGCTCAGGTCATGATCCCAGGGTCCTGGAATCGAGCCCTGCATTAGGCTCTCTGCTGACAGTGCTCGCGCTCGCGCTCTCTCTCTCTCTCTCTCTCGCTCTCTCTCTCTCTCTCTCAAAATAAATAAACTTAAAAAGAGTGGTGTGAAACCCGTAGAGATATATGACCTTTGTGCATCAACCATGTTGATTCTAGTTTTCAATTGATTCCACTCCGGCCGCTCTGTAAGAACAAGAATGGAATCGGGAAGACTTGTTAAAAGGCTCTTAAGGGCTTTTAAATTTTTCTGGTCTTGATTTTAGCATCCTTTTTTAGATCTTATTTTTCCTTTTATCTTCTCTTTTGAAAGGAAAAGAAAATAGTATTATGACATACCAGGTTACCCTTTCTCTCTTCATTGGGCTCTTCTTGCTTTGAAGTCCTTGTTAGAGTTGGAAGGAACCTCAAGAGATCACCTGGTTCACTCCCCTGCCTTCAAGCAGGTGAAGTATTCTCCCCATTTTACAGGTCAGCCAGCTGAGGTGTAAAAATTAGCTCGCTGATATATAGAGGCAACATATCCAGTAAGTAGCTGAGCAGGTACAGGAATTGAGGTTTCCTTCTACCTGAAGTGATTCTCCTCATTTGGTGTGTTGGTAGATATTTTGCCAAAGAAGGATCGGCTAGTAGAAACCCAGCGACGGGAGGCCTTCAGATAGAGAATACTGCAATCGCATTGTTGGTATTGCAGGTTGCTTCCCTTCATGGCTCTGGGGGATGAACACACATTTCAATAAAGAGACTTAGGGGGCGCCCGGGTGGCTCAGTCTGTCAAGCGCCTGACTTTGGCTCGGGTTATGATCTCACGGTTCATGAGTTTGACCCCAGGTCTGAGAGCACCGAGCCCACTTTGGATACTCTGTCTCCTTCTCTCTCTGCCCCTTTCCCACACATGTCCGCCCGCCCTCTCTCTCATTCTCTCTGAAACATAAGTGAACATTTAAAAACAAAAAACAAAACAAAAATAAAGATTTAGGCTTTGCTCTTTAGGAATCTGGGGAGAGGAGTGGTCTGAAATGTTTGCTTTAGTTTGGATTGTAACTTTTCTTTTCTTGTTTTTTTCCCCCAGAAGAAAAATTTGCCCAAGCAGTGTGTTTTTTGCTTGTAGACCTATATATATTAACCTATCAAGCTGAGAAAGCTTTGCATCTTCTTGCTGTCCTAGAAAAAATGATTTCACAGGGTAACAATAACAAAAATGGGAAGAATGAGGTGAGTGTTGTAAGGTGATCAGATTAAAATTTATGGTTATTAAATATTTTAACAGCTTTATTGAAATGTAACTCATTATACAGGATGGTGGCTATCGTTAATAATACTGTATAACATATTTGAAAGTTGATAAGAGAGTAGATATTCAAAGTCCTCAGCACAAGAAAAAAGACCTTTGTAATTGTACAGTCTAGTGATGGATGTTTTAACTAGACTTATTTTTTTTTCCTTGCAATGTTATTTATTTTTGAGAGACAGAGAGTGTGAGCAGGGGTGGGACAGAGAGAGAAGGAGACACAGTATCTGAAGCAGGTTCCAGGCTCTGAGCTGTCAGCACGGTCTGACGCGGGGCCTGAACTCACGAACCGTGAGATCGTGACCTGAGCCGAAGTCAGACACTTAACTGACTGAGCCATGCAGGCGCCCCTAGCTAGACTTCTTTATTTCACACTTGATACAGATATCTAATTGTTATGTTGTAGACCTAAAACGTAATGTTATATGTCAATTATACCTCAAAAAAATCTTTTTTGTTACAGCTTATTTTTTTGTTGTTTATAAAAATTTTTTTAATAAATGAAAATCAAAAGAATTATGCCTACCCTCAGGTGGCCCGCAGGCTACGTAGGGAGAGACAGATGAGTTAAATTTTTTATTAATGAGGGCAGTCTGGCTGGCTCAGTTGGTAGAGTGTGTGGCTCATGGTCTCAGGATCATGAATTTGAGCCCCACTTTGGGCATGGAGCCTATTTAACTAAAAAAAAATTTTTTTTGATTAATGACCTAAAAAAAAGCAAAGGTAAATATAATTCACATCCACAAAATTTACCTTTTTAAAGTGTATAATTCAGTGGTTTTTAGTATCCTTCCTGAGTTGTATGAGCATCACCACTGTGTACATTTTCATCACCCCAAAAAGGAACCCCGTACCCGGTTAGCACTTTTTCTTTTCCCCTTCCCCCAGCCCCTGGCAGCCACAAATCTTTTTTTTTTTTTTTTTTTAAGTTTATTTATTTTGCAAAAGAGAGGAAGCAGGGAGGGGCAGAGAGAGAGAGAGAGAGAGAGAGAGAGAGAGAGAGAGAATCTAAGCAGGCTCTGTGCTGTTAGAGTGGAGCATGATGCCGCGCTCAAATTCCTGAACTATGAGATCGTGACCGGAGCCAAAACCAAGAGTCAGACGCTTAACCGACTGAGCCACCCAGGTGCCCCTGATGTACTTTCTATTTTTGTGAATTTGGACTATCCTGGCCATTTCATATAAATGCAGTCACATAATATGTGGCATTTTGTGATTGGTTTCTTTCACTTAGTTTGGTACTTTCAAAGTTGACCAGGTTGTAGCATGTATATTTCTTTGCTTTTTATGGCCAGATCATACTCCATTGTGTCAATTTGCCACAGTTTTTTATCCATCAGATGATGGTCATCTGGGTTGTTTTCCACATTTGGTGATATAAGTGATGCTACTGTGAACATTTGTGTACAAGTTTTTGTGGCGGCATGTTTTCATTTCTCTTGGGTGCGTGTCCAAGAGTGGAATTGCTGGATTGTATGGTAATTCTGTGTTTAATCTTAGGAGGAACTGCCAGCCTGTTGTACAGAGGCTGAAAATGTCACACAATTTTACATTCCTACCAGCGTCTTACGAGGGTCTCAGTGTGTTAGCATCTTGGCATGTGTGAGATACTAATTTTACAGAATGTAAAGATTAGAATTAAGACGATAGAAACCCCAAAGCTGGATAAACAGGCAGCTTTCACTAGAAAATATTTCATCATGAAAGTTCTTTAGAAAGAATGCACATTTATGACATATTCTGATAAGAGACTTGGTAAGAATACTTCAGGGGCGCCTGGGTGGCTGAGTTGGTTAAGCATCCGACTTTGGCTCGGGTCATGATCTCACGGTTTGTAGGTTTGAGCCCTGCGTCGAGCTCTGTGTTGACAGGTTGGAGCCTGCTTTGGATTCCATCTCCCTCTCTCTCTGCCTCTACCCCACTCGCACGTGCGCTCTCTCTCTCTCTCAAAAATAAATAAACATTGGGGCGCCTGGGTGGCGCAGTCGGTTAAGCGTCCGACTTCAGCCAGGTCACGATCTCGCGGTCCGGGAGTTCGAGCCCCGCGTCA
The DNA here is from genome assembly GCF_022079265.1 of Lynx rufus. NCBI lineage: Eukaryota > Metazoa > Chordata > Mammalia > Carnivora > Felidae > Lynx > Lynx rufus. Next base: position 2,451,680 of record NW_025814867.1, on the reverse strand, counting down.
GGCTCTGGGCTGATGGCTCGGAGCCTGGAGCCTGTTTCCGATTCTGTGTCTCCCTCTCTCTCTGCCCCTCCCCCGTTCATGCTCTGTCTCTCTCTGTCCCAAAAATAAATAAACGTTGAAAAAATAAATAAATAAATAAATAAATAAATAAACGTTAAAAAAATACTGAAAAAAAAAAGAAATTGGTTAAATCATCTTAGCATTATTCCTAAACACTGTGTGGTAAAATACTTTATTTTTATATTCAGTACTGATAAGAGTTGAGAAAATGCAGTTCTGTTCAACAGATGCTTGTGTCCTTTGCTAGCTATTAAAGTGACAAAAATGAAAACGTTTTCGCTTTTCAAGGAACTCCAGTGTGTGGGAGGAGAAAGCTGGGGAGCATCTGTCCAGGGGCTGGGAGGAAGGCGGGGAAGGAAGTTTGGATGTTTGATTTAGGCCTTGAAGGATATAGTTTGAGTAGACAGAAGCAGCAGGCTGGAGCAGGGTAACCGTCATGGCAGAGAAAACAGCACAGAGGTGAGAGTGGAATATTGGAGGAATTTCCGGCAACCTCAAATGTATAGTATACCTGAAAAGTCAGTGGAGATCAGTAGACGAGATTGGCAACTCAAATAATGGGTCTCATTGTGAAGGCTTTTGAACACTGCTAGGAATCTAGGGTATGATGTTGCCAGTGTTTATACCAGAGAAAATTTTTAAGAAGGGAATGACATGATCTATTCTGGGTTCCAGAAGGATAACCTCAAGTTTTGCTTGAGTAATATCGGTGCTTTTTAAACCTGGCTATCATTATGCTCAGTGCAAGCTTCTCAAAAGTAGAGTTTCCTTAAGAAAAAAAAAAAAAAAAGTTGCCTATTACTCCAGACTATTACACCTGAATGTCTGGATTCTGAAGTTTGGAAATGCTCTCTAAGTGATTCAGACTAGCACGCTTGGAAATCACTGATTAAAATTATGGCAAAAAAAAAATTTTAATTTCAGTTAACTCTGTTTCACCACCTACAGACTGGTAACAACACCAACAAAGACGGATCTAATCACAAAGCTGAAAGTGGAGCCCTAATAGAAGCTGCAAAATCAAAGATACATCAGGTAGGGTAAATTCTGAGAGAGGGTATATATCATGTGTAGTTACTAATAGTTAGGAATGATGAAGGATGTGGAAGATCATTGAAAGCAGTAAATGTTTCGAGGCCTGTATGTTTTTTTGGCTTTGGAGTATTACAATTTAAAAGCATGTTCATCCTTCTAAATACATTTGCTTAAGACGATAATGCAGTATCATTGCTTTTAATTCCTTGATAAAAGATTGAGAGAAATGGCCTGGGTGTATTGGATGGTAAAATCAGTTTGTAGACTATTAAAGTTCATTCTTAATTAGCTGTGGGCACGTAAGAACTGGTAGGAATTACAGGAGTGCTGTATCACTATACTGTGCATCTGAAAGTAATACAACACTGATTTTTAATGTTTATTTTTTGAGAGAGACAGAGCAGGAGCAGGGGAGGGGCACAGAGAGGGGGAGACACAGAATCCAAAGCAGGCTCCAGGCTCCGAGCTGTCAGCACAGAGCCTGATGCAGGGTTCGAACTCGCAAACTGTGAGATCATGACCTGAGCCGAAGTCGGACGCCCAACCGACTGAGCCACCCAGGTGCCCCCAAAATAAAGTAACTTTTAAAAAATAAAAGAATTGTTAGGAGTTTTGCTTGGAATTTGGGTATAAGTTTTATTCTACTGTTACCATGTTTTTTTGTTTTTTAGAATGTCTTCTGAGAGTACAGTGAAAATAGATTCTTTAAGATCATTTAAAATTTGCTTTTGCAAGTAACTGGCGTAACTATGTTGTAAACAGGTTGGGTTGAATTTCCTTACCTAGAAAGTAAAGCTACGTCACCCTGTGTAAATCTACCATTGTTCTTACATACTAGCGTTTTCTTTTAATAGTATAAAGTAAGAGCTTATATCCAAATGAAGTCCCTGAAAGCATGCAAAAGGGAAATCAAGTCGGTCATGAACACAGCTGGAAATGTAAGTTTCTTCTTGACTTTTCTTTCTTTTTTCTTTTTTTCTTTAATTTGCCAGTTTTAAGTAAAATTTATTTTAGTCTTAATAAGTGTATATCTACCAGTAGATAAGAACCTTGACATGGAGTTGTGCAGTAGTGATCATACCTTGTCTCTAATTTAATACGGTGCTTTTCTCATGTAAAATTGCAGCTTGCATTTTCCCTTCGTATGCAGCCCTCAGAACCACCATTTTAAATAGCTGTCTAGCATTCTGGGAGTTGTTTATCATAATTCACCCAAACATTTACTATTAGATACCTCAGGGTTTTTTTAGTTTACACTCAAACCACTTACTAAAGATGAACGGTTCGGTTGTAGCCCAAACCTGCCCCTTCCAAACGGTCTTTGGCTTGACCTTCACTTTGACTAATGCCAGAGTACTTGAGACACAGTGCTCCTTCCGTCCACCCCACTGATACATGATTTTTAGGACTATGGAGGGAAAAAACAGAACTGTACACATTCTCGATGCTTTCAGGAATGGTGTTAATTTTAAGTATGAAGTCATAAGGAGATACGGTTTGTAGTAGGAATACTTCAGGTAAATTGACCCTAGAAATCCCAGGCAGGACCCAGATTAGTCACCGGGTCACTGCTCAGGTGATTTTTGAGGAGAACAAATGGTAGCCCAGGTCTGAGGTGTAGCCTGGAGGCTAAGGGGGGAAGGCCTAACTAGCCGGCCAACCGTTACCAAACCTGTTTTGGGGTAAAAGGCATGATTTCTGCCTTAATGGATGCCATAGTCCTAGGGGAGAGAGAAACGAGAAGAGAAGCAGTGACACTGCAGGCTAGCAGTGATACCGAAATCAGGAGGGGGCACTGCTGCCTGGAACGAGCCTGGAAGCCCTTGTTTCCTCGGCGACCAGGAAGCAGCAGAGTGTGAGCAAGGACTTGGAAAGCCTGCAGCCAAGCTAGAGTGAGGCGTGAGGGGGCCGGGATGCCTGAGGTCCCCCTGGCTGCGTGTGCGCTCTGCAGATGTGGGCATGCTCGTGCGCCCGCCGCCCCGGGGGCTTCCAGAGAAGTGAGGCTCCGCGTGCCCCCCAAAATGTGATCTTTGCCACGGCAAGACTCACTCTCGAAAATAGGCGGTTCCTCCGTCCACAGAATGACACTTTTTTAGATCCCTCTTTGGAAAAGCATTTGATTATTTGTATCCTAAAAAATAAGGGAGACCGTCGGTCTCTGTAATAGTCATTGAAACGAAAGGCCTAGTTAGTGCTGTTAAGTTGGCTTCCAGTTAGTGGTGTAATAGATATACATATATGGTGTATGGATTTTTTAAGGCAACTCTGAATTGAGTTTATGAGGTGCTTTCTGATAGGTTTCTTTTTTGGGGTTGTGAGAGCAATGGAAAATTTTGGAGCTGTAGTTTTTTGTGAGCATGACTTAAATTACGCTCTTGAATACATACCAGTATAGTGGTACAATTGTGACCTCACATTACACATGTGAAGACAGAGTATAAACAGTTTATATTTTCTTTACAGTCTGCCCCCTCTCTGTTTCTTAAAAGCAATTTTGAGTACTTAAGAGGCAATTATCGAAAAGCTGTGAAGCTGTTAAATAGTTCAAACATTGCTGAGCATCCAGGATTCATGAAAACAGGTAAAAGAAAATTATGAAATTCTAGTACACTATTTTATTTCTGGCTCTCCGTCTTTTGTTGTCTCCTGTACTTCTCTTCAGTGTGATTTTTTTATAATTTTTAATTTTTATTTTATTACTATTTTTTATCTTAGACCATGAGTGTGAGTAGGGGAGGGATAGAGAAAGAGACAGTCTTAAGTAGGCTCCACACTCCGCCTGGAGCCGACGCGGGGCTCGATCCCACAACCCCTGGAATCATGACCTGAGCGGAAATCAAGAGTCGGACATTCAACCGACCGAGCCACCCAGGTGCCTCGAGCGTCCATCTCGCTACCCCCCCCCCCACCTCTTTCTAAAAATAAAAATAAAAATGCAAAGAAGAGGCGCCTGGATGGCTCAGTCGGTTAAGTGCCCAGCTTTGGCTCAAGATCCTAATCTCATGGTTCGTGAGTTCAAGCCCCACGTCAGACTTTGTGCTGACAGCTTGGGTCCTGGATCCTGCTTTAGATTCTATGTCTCCCTCTCTCTCTGCCCTTCCCCTGCTCATGCTCTGTCTCCCTCTCTCTGAAAAAAATGAATAAACATGAAAAAAATTTTTTTTTTAAATGCAAAGGATGAGTGAGTTTTATGATACATTTTGTTTTAGATTCTGTTCAGATTTGAGCACAGACGGCCTATGCGAACATACTCAACCCCTGTTGCCCTTTTACCTCTTCTGTTTGGTGGGGTGGCAAAAGACAAAGAAAAGCAGTTTGTTCCATTATGATGTTCTTGGATATTCTGTTTATTCTGAGTACGCTTTTTTTTTTTTTAAACTTTTCTGTTTGTTTATTTTTTGAGAGAGAGAGCAAGTCTGGGAGGGGCAGAGAGAAAGGGACAGAGAAATTCCAAGCAGGCTCCGTGCTGCCAGCACAGAGCCCAACATGGGGCTCAAACTTGAGAAGCGTGAGATCGTGACCTGAGCCAAAGTTGAGAGTTGGACGCTTAACTGACTGAGCCACCCAGCCGCCCTAGTACCCGTTTTTAATTCTGCTAAATTTTCATTTTCGCTGTTTTTATTGCCAAAATTTCCCCTCGGAAGCCCATAACACCCAAACACTGAAATGATCTTTCAGACTAAAAATTCAGTATGCTTGAGAAAATTTTGCTTAGGATTGCCTTGATGTAGATTTCAGAATTGATATTGTCAGGCTCTGCAGTGGAGTGCGGAGCAGGGCATGTGGTTGACTGGTGAATGGTTAGGATTATGTAATAGGAAAGGTTTTTATACAGCAGTTTTATTTTTTTATATTTTTCTTTTCTCTTTTTAATTTACATCCAACTTGGTTAACATATAGTGCCAACAATGATTTCAGGAGTAGATTCCTTAGTGCCCCTGACCCATTTACCCCACCCCCCCCTCCAGTAACCCTCTGTTTGTTCTGTATATTTAAGAGTCTCTTCTGTTTTGTCCCCCTCCCTGGTTTTAGATTATTTTTGTTTCCCTTTCCTTATGTTCATCTGTTTTGTCTCTTAAAAGTCTTCATACGAGTGAAGTCATAGGATATTTGCCTTTCTCTGACTAATTTCACTTAGCGTAATACCCTCCGGTTCCATCCACGTAGTTGCAAATGGCAAGATTTCATTCTTTTTGATTGCTGAGTATTGATATTTTTCATAGTTATTAATTTCAAAATTGTTCATTTTCTTCTCACATGTGAAATTTAGGTTTTGCTGCTGACAAAATATGCTCATTAGAGATTTGGGAATAGAATGTTTCTTAAAGTGTTCACAGTGCTACTATCAGAGGCACTCTCCTTTAAACATTTTAGCGTATTTCCTACTGTCTTTTTTCCTAAACCTAGTTTTTGTCTTTTTAAAATATCCTTGCTTAATTTTAAAATGCCAGAAGAAAACCTTTAGATTTTAGTATTAAGTATTGAATATCCTGATTATTAATTTTCTGTGTCTGTCTGGCATTTATATCATTGAGGAAAAGATGGACTGTCAATGAGTTGTTTTGGAGCATTTGGGAAGCAATTTAGAAGAGGAATCCTGAAGCTTGGATTGCTTTCATTACACCAAAACAAACCCCAGAGAAATGAAGGATTAAAATGTAAAAATTATAAAAGCAGCTAAAACAACAACAACAATAACTGGAGTATTTTAATTTTGTGGTAGGGAAGACTTGATCAAACCAAGAAGCATAGAGTTTAGAAAAGGTGACTAGAGGCTCCTGGGTGGCTCAGTCACTTAAACATCTGACTCTTGATTTCATCTCAGGTCATGATCTTGTGGTGAGATGGAGCCCCAAGGTGAGCTCCGTACTGGGCTTGGAGCCTGCTTCAGGTTCTCTCTTTCTCGGGGCGCCTGGGGGGCTCAGTCTGTTGAGCGGCCGACTTTGGCTCAGGCCATGATCTCGCCATCTGCGTTCGAGCCCCGTGTCAGGCTCTGTGCTGACAGCTCAGAGCCTGGAGCCTGCTTCGGATTCTGTCTCCCTCTCTCTCCATCCCTCCCCTGCTCGTGCCTCTGTCTCTCACTCTCTCTCTCAAAAGAAAATAAACATTAAAAAATATATATTAAAAAAAAAAGAAAGATTCTCTCTCTCCCTCTGCCCTTCTCCCACTCACACACTCTGTCTTTAAAGATAAGTAAAAATTTTAAAATGATGACTAAATTTAACCACGTAAAAACATGAAACATTAAAAACATAACACACACGGGACGCCTGGGTGGCTCAGTTGGTTAAGCGTCCGACTTCAGCTCAGGTCGTGATCTCGTGGTCCATGAGTTCAAGCCCCACGTCGGGCTCTGTGCTGAGAGCTCAGAGCCTGGAGCCTGTTTCGGATTTTGTGTCTCCCTCTCTCTGACCCTCCCCTGTTCGTGCTCTGTCTCTCTCTGTCTCAAAAATAAATAAACGTTAAAAAAATTAAAAAAAAAAAAAACATACACACACACACACACACACACACACACACACACTGAACCAGGTCACAAGACAGATGACCCAATGACATTATGGGTAATATTTGAAACAGACGTGACCCAAGTTTTCTGTAGCATACGTTAACAGGTAGCCAGTAGGAACAATGTCTGTAACCAAGTGAAAAAGTGGAAAGAACATAAAGAAGCAGAATACAGGACACAAATGCCTAACAAGCACGAGGAGAAAGACGCTCAGCCATAGTGATACATTTTTTTAAATGTTTATTTTGGCAGAGTGCGTGGGTGTGGACGTGCAGGTGTCAGCAGAGGAGGGAGAGCGAGAGAGAATCCCAAGCAGGCTCGCACTCTCAGCACAAACCCAGCGTGGGGCTTGATCCCACAACCTGGGATCATGACCTGAGCTCAGATCAAGAGTTGGACGCTTAACCGGCCAAGCCATAGTGATGTGTAAAGACATAGGAACTAAAAACAGCGGAGGGGCCCCTGGGTGGCTGGGTTGGACATCCCACTCTGGGCTTCAGTTCAGGTCACCGTCTCTCAATCGTGGGATCGAGCGGAGCTCGGAGCCTGCTTTGGATTCTCTCCCTCTACGCCTCTTCCCTGCTTGTGCATGCATGTGCGCAGACACGCATGCACTTTCTCAAAATAAATTTAAAAAATAAATGAACAGCAGAGACTTAAAGTTTAACAAGCAAAAGCAGGATTTTATGTGTTCTGTTTCAGGTATTCTTGCTATTCATTGAATACGTTTCTGTTTTAAATGTTTCCACATATACTTTGTTCTTTCCAGTTTCTACATAGTATTTTGTTGTGTGGATGTAATGCATATGATGTTACTAATACGTATTTTTTGTCCTTTGCGTTATTGTATCATTTGCCTATAATTATTAAAAGTTGAATCGGAAACGAAGACTAAACAGGCTAACAAAATTGATGTGCACAGTTGGTTTATCACCTGTAAGAAAAGATTTTGAAAGGAAAGGAGCTTACAAAATTTTCAGATGTTTCTTAAATTTCAAATGCCTCGTGAACTTTTCTGTAGGGCCTAGCGGATGTGATTGCGTGGCTGACTCTTGTGTGGCATGTATCAACATTAAAACTTGTGGACAAATTTATCTGTGTTCTCAGGTGAATGCTTGAGATGCATGTTCTGGAATAATCTTGGTTGTATCCATTTTGCCATGAGCAAGCACAATTTGGGAATTTTCTACTTTAAAAAGGCCCTCCAGGAGAACGACAATGTTTGTGCACAGCTCAGTGCAGGCAGCACTGATCCAGGTGAGCTCATTGCTGGAAGACAGTTCGTATTTGACCGCCTGAGGAGGGCATGACACTAGAGAGCAGCTGAGCACTGAGGCACGTATACAATTGTCAAATCACTCTATTTATACCTGAAACTAATATAACACCGTACCTGATGTACACTGGAATTTAAAAAATGATAATTTTTTTAAAGAAAAAATAAAAATAAATAGGTAGGTGAGAGATCAAGTGGTCCAAATGTATGCCTCAGGTGCCTACCTAAAATTAACATTGACCCTTCCCGACAGGTTTGACTCTGGGGATTAGTAGATATTGCTACTTCAAATAACAAGGTGGTAGGAGTAATTATCAAGGAAACCTAAATTACGTTCACTTTTTCATGGATACAGAGATGAGTAATCACGTATGGTAACGTGATAAAGCAAAATAGATTGTGAGAGTTCTCAACTGCTAAGCTGGGTTTTTTTGTTTTGGTTTTTGTTTTAAGTAAGCTCTGCATTCAGTGTGGTGCTTGAACTTGTGACCCAGAGATGGAGAGTCCCGTGCTTTACCAACTGAGGCAGCCAGGCACTCCTAACCTAGTTTTATTATAGGTTATTTCCAAGGTTTCACATGTGCGGTTATTGGTAGTATCTAACAATCTTTTTGAGCAAATTCCTGAAGTCTTTTATTTAATATCCATACCATACGAATCCTTCACCTGGAATGCTTAAAACCAAGCAGTTATTTACCTTATTGAAATATAAAACTAATTGATGAAAAATGTATCCAAAATTGTAAGTAGTCTTTATTTATTATAGACTGAAACTTTGAAAAAGTTAGCGAAGCATAGTCTTTGTAGGTATAGTGTATTAATTTTTATGTTCATAGAAAAGTTGCTAAATCCCCCTAACATTAGCTGCATGTTTCTGGGTAAGAAAGCACATGACAATAAAATGGTTAACCAAACTGAAAGTTTAAAAGAAACGAAAAAAGTGGAATCAGGCCTGAGTGACTCAGTCGGTTAAGCGTCCGACTCCGGCTCACGTCATGATCTCGGTTCATGGTTTGAGCCCTGAATTGGGCTCTGTGCTGACAGTATGGAGCCTGCTTGGGATTTTCTCCCTCTTTCCTTTTCTTTCTTCCTTCCTTCCTTCCTTCCTTCCTTCCTTCCTTCCTTCCTTCCTTCCTTTCTTTTCTCTTCTCTTCTCTTCTCTTCTCTTCTCTTTTCTTTCTTTTTCTTTCTTTTCTTTCTTTTCCTTTTCTTTTCTTTTCTTTTCTTTTCTTTTCTTTTCTTTCTTTTCTTTTTTTCTCTCACTCTGCCCCTGCCCCTACCCCACTCACACTTTTCACACTTTGTCTCTCTGAAAAATAAAAGAAAAAACTGCAATCTTCTAAAAAGGTGGAAAAGGTACAGAAGAGTCCGTGGGTCCTGTCTCTTTTCTTTGCCTTTCTGGAAGATTGCTGTCTGGCTGCACCAGCACAGGCAACTGAAATGACTCTGGAGAATATTTGTGGGGTTGAGGGGGACGATCATCACTGGGAGAGAGCTGTTACAGCTTCGCAGTGGGGTCACTGATATTACACGAGGTAGCATTCAAGTACTTCGTGGGATAAATGTTTTGAGTGTGACTGCTTTTTTTCACCTGACGAGTTTTTTCTTAACCTGATTTGTATCGCTAGGCAAGAAGTTTTCAGGAAGACCCATGTGTACATTACTAACCAACAAGAGGTACGAGTTGCTGTATAACTGTGGCATTCAGCTCCTTCACATCGGAAGACCTCTTGCCGCCTTTGAGTGTCTGATTGAAGCTGTTCAGGTTTATCACGCAAATCCCCGCCTCTGGCTCCGGCTGGCCGAATGCTGCATTGCTGCCAACAAGGGGGTGAGTGCCCCTTGGGCATCGTTTTGAACCGTCCCCCAGCTCGTTGCATAGAAAGCGGCAAACGCCGGGAGACGTCCGAGACCTCGTTCCCTTTCTGAGTCTCAGGGAATGTACGTAGTCCGTCCTTTAACAGTTGGACGAAAGGTTTCGTTTCCGAGAGTCGTTTGTTGACATTCTGCTTCGTGAAGCATCGCAGCCTCTATCAGCTGTCATATTAAGGAGGTGGAGTCGTTGAGAGGGTCGTATCTGGTGGGACGGTGGTCTGCTGGGGGCGGGGCCGTGTCGTCTGAGGGCCTGAGAATGGCACCTGCACGGGCGGGTAGAAAAGGGCTGGCGGTAACCCCGTGAGTGCGACGCCGCTTTCCTTTTGATCCGGTAAACGGACTGTCGGACTGCCTCTCCCACAGGAGGGTCCCCCGTGACTGTGCGAAAGAGGCCGGTTTACGTGGGTGTCCTTGCCTAGATTCTCTGCACGTGGTGGTTGCTGGAAGCCTTGGGAATCTGGAGTGGGGAGCGGTCAGCAGGGGGTGGGGGCAAGACCGCTTGGATGAGAATCGCCAGACGCCCGTAGGACCCGTTTCCTCCCCGCCCCCCGCCCTTGCCGTGCTCCTTGGCTGTGTGGAGACTGGGTGGCCTCGCACCTGAGGTGTGCCTGCCATCGGCGACCCGAGATGCGTCGCTGCCCTCGCCCCTTCCTGAGGAACCGCTGCCGAAGCCCACGTGGGAAGGATGGTTGCCTGGCGGTTGTCACACGTGGTATTTAAGTGGCTGATGATCTGTATCCCCCTGGGGAAAGAGAAGCGTGCCGTCCTCCAAGGGCTTTAAGGATTTATTGGATTGTAATTTGCCTTTTAAAAGACAACTTTCTTATTGGAGCATTCTTTTTTTTTTTTTAATTTTTAAAATGTTTTTATTTGTTTCGTTGTGAGAGAGAGAGAGCGAGCGAGCTAGCAAGGTAGGGGCAGAGAGAGAGGGAGACAGAGGCTCTGAAGCGGGCTCTGCACTGACAGCACAGGGCCTGACGTGGGACTTGAACTCACGAACAGTGAGACCAGGACCTGAGCTGAAGTCGGACACTCAACTCACCGAGCCACTCAGGCGCCCCTCTTATTTGGTAATTCTTAAATTAATTGACAAATAATTCTAGGCAGAATGTGTACTTCTGAAAACAAAAATCTCTAGGAATGGTTTATTCTCTTTAATCCATTCATGAATTTAAGTATTGGAGGCCTCTCATTTGGACAGTTATTGGAAACCAGGGAATTACATCAACCAGGGAGTAGAGAAATACAGTAAGGCTTAATATTTTCTTTTACAATTACTTATTTTTAGGGGCACGTGCGTGGCTCAGTCGGTTGAGCTTCCGACTTCGGCTTGGGCCATGATCTCACAGTTGGTGAGCCGCTGTCGGGCTCTGCGCTGACAGCTCAGAACCAGGAGCCTACTTTGGATTCTGTGTCTCCCTCGCTCTCTGCCCCTGCCTCTCTCCCTCCCTCTCTCTCTCTCTCTCTCTCTCTCTCTAAAAAATAAATAAACATTGAAAAGAATAAATTAAAACAATAAAGGTGTTATTTTTAGAAGTAGTACTTTTCGGACTGTCTTCATTCTGTGGATTTTATTATGAAGTCACGCCCCATTCTGCAAAGTTCTAAATCTCTAATTTTAAAAAAATGGTGGAGATGACTTAATTGCCATAATTTGGTGGATGTCAGAGTATTCAGTTTGTGCTATAAACAGGAAATATGCCAAAAATAATTATCTGTCTGTGTGCTCTCTCTTCCTTCTAAAAGGATGCTGAAGTGCCCTAAAAGACCGTTAAGACAACCCCCAAACACTCTCTAATAAAACCAGAGAGTAAAATCCCAAAAGCAGAAATAATAAACTCTAAATAAAATTCCATAAAATGTATTGAGTTGGGATAGAAGGAATGCTGAAGAAAGCAGTTTGTACCTTCAAAATAAATCCATCTTTTAATAAAAAGAACAACTTGGGGCACCTGGGTGGCTCAGTGAGTTGAGTGTCCAACTCTTGATTTGGGCTCAGGTCACAATCTCAGGATCATGGGATCTTTTTTTTTTTTTTTTTTAATTTTTTTTTTTCAACGTTTATTTATTTTTGGGACAGAGAAAGACAGAGCATGAACGGGGGAGGGCAGAGAGAGAGGGAGACACAGAATCGGAAACAGGCTCCAGGCTCTGAGCCATCAGCCCAGAGCCTGACGCGGGGCTCCAACTCCCGGACCGCGAGACGTGACCTGGCTGAAGTCGGACGCTTAACCGACTACGCCACCCAGGTGCCCCTGGATCATGGGATCTTAAGTGGAGCCTGCTTAAGATTCTCTCTCCCCCACTGGCCCTCTCTCTCTCTCTAAAACAAAAGTTAAGAAAAAATACCTTTTTAAAAAAGAACCAGTTTATTTGTTAAATTGGTGATGCTGAGGAGATCATTTATGTCCTGTTTATCTGACGGACATTGCTTCAGACTGCTTTTGGCAGAAGTAGGGCTTACGCTTACTTGGATGGGTATAATATATGAGAGAAGATGCGTTAATTTAAAAAAAAACACGGACTTTACTATAGGGAGAGTATGGAACCAATTTAAGAGAAGGCTGTTAAGGGGTGCCTGGGTGGCTCTGTCGGTTGAGCATCCGACTTCAGCTCAGGTCATGATCTCACAGTTCGTGGGTTTGAGCCCCACATCAGGCTCTGTGCTGACAGCTCAGAGCCTGGAGCCTGCTTCAGATTCTGTGCCTCCCTCTCTCTCTGCCCCTTCCCCACTCATGCTCGCTCGCTCTCTCTCAAAGATAAATAAACATTAACAAAAATTAAAGAAAAAAAAAGAAAGTTTATTATTGTGGATTTTTAGTTCCCTTCGGTCTTTGTTTTCATCTGTTGCACCTCCACATCTTCCTTGCGTGATCTTGTGTGACCTTACGGATCGGGGAGGAACGTATGGATGAATCGTAAATTTATCACCACGAATAGGAAAAGAAGTCAGAATGGGAGTGCCTTCCAAGAATGGTTCAGAATATCCACTTTTTGTTATTTTTCATTGATCTTGCTTGGCTGCCCCCTCGACACAAAATTTCCAGTCAGAGCAGTTTTGTTGTATTTTTTAAGCACTGTGTAATATTTTCTTTTTAAAATGAATATACAGTGAATCCCTGTTTTATCAGAAGTCATGGCTGGAAGTACAACTATAGTAAAGTTCCAGTAGGAGCAGTGAGTAACAGTACAGAAACGTGCTTAGAGAAGGACTGTTTGCAGGGCAGAGTTTAGCTCTGCGAGTTCACGTGGGTCGGCTCCAGTTTATTCCTGCACGTGAGAGCTGCGTGACTTTATAAAATGACGGGGTGGGATTCCACCTGCAGGCAACCCAGAGACCTCGAATGACGGGAAGGTAAATGCCGCTGGCACATTAAGTTCTCGTAGTGAGGTGATGCTGCTGTGTTCGTGAGACATCCCACACTGTGTGTGTGTAGGTAGCTTTTACTGTTGTCGGTCTAATGTTTACAGGGTTTTAGAATTTCGATTTTCTAGAAGGAAAGAATTGTGCCCATGTAAATGTTAACATGTAGCTTGTCCCAGTTTATATGTTGTTAAAAATTAATGCTTTCAATTAAGAGAGACACGCTGGGTTCTAGGAAGCAGAGTTGCTTCCCTTTCTGAGTCTTTGTGGCTCTCCTGTTTCCTTACTCTGATGCAGCATGGTGTCCGGGGTGTAGGATATTCTAACTAGATCGTTCTAAATAAATGCTTAAGTCGTTCTTGAATTGCCTTTTTTCCTTAGAATTACCTCAGACTTCATATTAAAATATAGCATATATGACAGACTTCCCGCTTCATGTACTAATTAACCATCCTTTTCTTCAGTACTGAACATATTTCCTTTATCACCAAAACTCCACATTGATGGATCATAGGAACTTCCTTGGAGTACTTCGAAAAATACTAGATCATTTTTCACATCCTGTCTTACAGTTGCATTGATTAATTGGAAATTATTTGTGTTTTTGCAGACTGCTGAACAAGAAACTAAAGGCCTTCCAAGTAAGAAAGGAATTGTACAGTCTATTGTTGGTCAAGGCTATCATCGTAAAATAGTTCTGGCATCACAGTCCATACAGAATACTGTATATAAGTAAGTATTATGCAGAGAGAGAGAAAGTGTAGATATTTGATATTATTTCTCAATGTTATTTATGTATAAAAATATGCTTAAGATTTTTCATGGGAGGAACCACTTTGCAACCAGGTTTTATTTCTACTTCAACAACCAGAGCCTCATATATAAGTCCATAGTGTATATTATCTGACACAAGGTTTCGGTTTAGTCACGTATGTGCTGAGAATGTTGATGGCTCAGAGAACCCGGTCTATTCAGTTCCATTATTCAGAATGTCCAGAAGAGGGCATCTTGATGTTTCTTAAAATTTTATATAGTGTATCATTGCTGCTTTTTATTTAGGTATTTTCCCTAAACCTGATTCTTAGTATTAGGAGAAAAAAATACAAATACATAAGTAACCAAAGCAATATAAAGCTGTCACATGCAGAACCTTCAGTTGAATAGCTTTTAAATATGAACATCTTTATCTTATATAAAGAAAGATTCCGGGGCGCCTGGGTGGCTCAGTCGGTTAAGCGTCCGACTTCGGCTCAGGTCATGATCTCGCGTGATCTCGCGTGAGTTCGGGCCCCGCGTCGGGCTCTGTGCTGACTGCTCAGAGCCTGGAGCCTGTTTCGGATTCTGTGTCTCCCTCTCTCTCTGCCCCTCCCCCGTTCATGCTCTGTCTCTCTCTGTCTCAAAAATAAACGTTTAAAAAAAAAAAAACTTAAAAAAAAAAAAGAAAGATTCCAATTTGGAGTTGCTATTATTTTTTTTTTTAAGTTTATTTATTTTTGAGAGGGGGGGAGAGAGAGAGACAGAGAGAGACAGAGACAAAATCCCAAGCAGTTTCCACACTACCAGCATGGAGCCCAACACGGAACTCAAACTCTCAGACCCTGAGACTGTGACCTGAGCCAAAATCGAGAGTCGGGCGCTTAACTGAGCCACCCAGGAGCCCCCACCCCAAAGTTTTAAAATAGTATCTGGCACACATTATTTTCGTGTTAATTTATTTCAGCTATACTGCAGATTTATTTTTTTAAAGACTTAATATTTCAAAATTATTACTACTTTTCACTTTTTTTTCCCCCCTAATAAAGTTTAGTTTGGTGTATCAATAGAAAGTTATATAAATTCTCAAAAAAGGGACGCCTGGGTGGCTCAGTCAGTTGGGCGTCCGACTTTGACTCAGGTCATGATCTCGGTTCGTGGGTTCAAGCCCCAAGTCGGGCTCTGTGCTGACAGCTCGGAGCCTGCTTGGGATTCTGTGTCTCCTCCTCTCTCTGCCCCTTCCCTGCTCATGCTCTGTCTCTCTGTGTCTCAATAATAAATAAACGTTTAAAAAAAATAATAAATTTTAAAAAATAAAAGAAAATAACATAAAATCTCAAAAAAAAATATTGTAAGGCAAAACAAAGCATTTTCGAAAACGAGGATCAACTGAAACAAGGCTCAGGTGTAACCTTTCTTTCCCGTTCTTACTATAGCTGTCCTGGCCCTTGTTACAATTTTCCTTACCTGTAACTCCTCTGTTGTATTAACATGGGCACTGCAGATCACCTCCAAGTTGTTTTCCATCCCTAGTTCCATTCCTGGAGATACAACTGGGTATTATTCATGCTTCCTACACTTGATATGCGCCGTTTAGGATTTGGGTGCTTTGGCATTCTCTTGGAGTGGCTTGTTTTCAAATTTTTCCCTGTCAGAAGGCACATTCTCATTCATAATTCTATTGGTTTTATTCCCGATAACAGAAAAGTCTTACTACTTTTTATGTTATTTACTTAGCTAATTCGGTTTTACTCTTTCAAGCGATGGACAGTCTTCAGCCATTCCTGTAGCCAGCATGGAGTTTGCAGCCATCTGTCTCCGAAACGCCTTGCTGCTCTTACCGGAAGAACAGCAAGATCCGAAGCAGGAAAATGGGTCTAAAAACAGTAACCAATTAGGTGGGAACACGGAGAGCAGCGAAAGCGGTGAAACTTGCAGGTATTCTAATCCCTTGGACCCCCTTTGGTGAAGCCCCTCAGGACTTCTTCGTGAGCCCCTTTGTCCTACAGATGAATTCTTAAAATCTCCAGACTGAATTTCCTAAATCCCCTGTTTTGAATAAGAAGAAAGGAAAGTATGACTGTTAAGTATTTCTGGAAGGGAGAAATAAAGTGAAGGCCAAGTGAGGACAGAACCTTGGGAGAGAAAAGTGGAAAGAAACAGCTTTTCATTGACAGGAGATACAGCTGTAAAGAAATCCTTTCGCACTCAGAGATAGGGCTTTGTTTTTACTTTTATTAAAGTAAATACTTAAATCCTAAAACTTCTCACTTCTTCTTATCCTTTGCCTTTTGTCTTAATATACCGTAAATCACTAACCTCTAGAATATTTCTATTAATTTCTAGGTTTTTTTGTATAAATGTTATACCAATCTCTAGAAACTAAGAGAGTTTCTAGTAATCATAAAACACCATCATATATAAAGTTATTTTTACACATAGCACCTTTAAATTCAAGTGTTTCCTCCCAGCATTTTTTCTGGATTATTATAAAAATACATTCATTAAAGAAAATTTGAAACAAAACTGTGGGGTTTTTTCCGCCTCCATCAAGAGGTTATCTTTTACTGTAGTTGATAAAAAAAAAAAAAAAGCAATCAGAAGAATGAGAAATGTGTGAAAATACGAGAGTGGTCTCCTTTGTAGAGATATTGTTTACAATTAGAAATTAAAAAAAAAATTTTTTTAATGTTTTATTTTTGAGACAGAGACAGACCATGAGCAGGGGAAGGTCAGAGAGCAAGGGAGACGCAGAATCCGAAGCAGGCTCCAGGCTCTGAGTTGTCAGCACAGGACCCGACACGGGGCTCGAACTCACAAACCACGAGATCATGATCTGAGCTGAAGTCAGACACCTAACTGAAAGAGCCACCCAGACACCCCAACAATTAGATATTTTTGAAAGCAATATTGTGTATTGGAGAAAAGAAGCTGAAATACAGTATAGCTTTAACACATTGGTGTTACCAAGTTACTAAGCATGTTTTCATTGGTTGTTTTGGCTCTTTTGCATTTTTGGCATAAAAAATTGCATGGGAGTGGGGATCGGGCAACCAAATTTTGTATTTAATTGCTTATTTGCTCTTCATAATTAAGAGTCTGTCTTTATTTTAGCAGTAAAAGCCATGATGGAGATAAGTTCATTCCAGCTCCACCTTCCTCTCCATTGAGAAAACAGGAATTAGAAAACTTAAAGTAAGTATGTAAACAAAAGTTAGCATAGCAGCTACTGCATGTTATTTTTAATCTTTATTTTGTTGATATTGTGAATGGTATTGGTGGAATGTCAAATGTTAAACCAGTCTTTCAATCTTGTGATAAACCCTACTAGTCAGAATGTATTATCTTTTTTTATAAATTTTTTTTAATGTTTATTTATGTTTGAAAGAGAAAGAGCACGAGCAGGGCAAGGGTGGAGAGAGAGGGAAACAGAATCCGAAGCAGGCTGTCAGCACAGAGCCCCAACTCAAGGCTCGAACCCACAAACCACGAGATAATGGCCTGAGCCAAAGTCAGACGCTCAACCGACTGAGCCACCCAGGTGCCCCTTTTTAAATTTTTTTTAATGTTTCTTTATTGTTAGAGAGAGTGCAGGTTGGGGAGGGGCAGAGAGGGAGGCACAGAGCCAGACGTAGGGCTCAAACCCACAAACCATGAGATCCTGACCTGAGCTGAAGTCAGATGCTTCACTGAGTGAGCCACCCAGGTGCACCCAGAATTTCATTTTTTAAGTATCAAATTTATCACTGCTCTTACTTTTTATCTATTTCATGTAATGTGTAGAAAGGCCTTCTTGCCTCCAAGGTTTAGAAAATAATTCACACATGTGTTCTAGCACTGCCACAACCACCAATCTAAATTTTTGTTTCATGTAGAATTTTGTTTTATCTAAATGAACAAGGTTTAGGAATCTATGCTGTGTCTGATTTTTCATAGTAGTCCATTTGATTAAGTTAATTTAACTTTCAAAATAAAGCATGAAACAGAACTATGGATGTTGAGATTTTATGTGTAAACATTTAAAATTACATTTTTATAAAATAACATGTATATGTCTGTTTGAAAAAAAAAAAAAATCTGGGAAGGATCTGTGTCAAAACCTTCGTAGTGGTTATTCCTGAATGGTGGAATAACTGATTTTCATTCTCTTACTGGATATGTTTTTTCCTAACTCTTTAAGAAAGGAAGATATTTCCTTAATGTTAGTGATGCCCCTCCTTGCATACCTAGTGTTTTTGGAGGAAGATTGGCCAGCCGGATGTACCATTTTCTCTCTTCTCCCTCCCCTCCCCTCCCCCCCACCACTTAAATGAAGATACGCCATTTTCTGATCATATGTTGTCAGATCAGCGTGTTCACAGTAGGGCATTGCTGTCCGTGAGCTCGGGGTGCCACGCACCATGTTCACCTAAACGACAACTTTTTATCTCTTTATTTTACTCTGTTGAAGTATACCATAAATTCACACTTTGCAGTAATGCCCTCTCTGGCCTGGGTTTTATTATCAGGAGGGAAGAATTAATCCTCTGATTATAGAGAGGAAAATCTTAAATTTCAAATTTAGTTAGAAACGGGGAGTTGGTCATTTAAGGTACATTTTGAAAGTAGTGTTTTGGGGTTTTTTTTTTGTTTTTTTTTTAATTTGACAAAGATAATTAAATGTTTTATTCAGTAATCTTTAGAGTAAAATTTCTTGAATTCTCTTGTAGTGATAAGATAGCAAGAAAATAAAAGTACTATAACAAATTACTAGTGAAAGTGCTGTAACAAAAATAAAATATCAGAAGAAGGTTGCCATTGAATAAATTAAAATTGAATTTTTAAAAAGCAGTCAAATTCCAACAGTATAACTAAAACTCACTGTGCTAGATTTTTGTCCTGAGTAGAAATGTGTGAAAACAAAGCAGGTTATGTAAAGCTAAACTGTATTTGGTATAAAGTGAGCTGGTAGGGAGGAGGTAGATTGTCATGTTCAGCCAGGACAATATTTGGGAAAATGCTTTATTGCCAGAAAATACACTGTTTTCCCCCAGTATTACTGCTTAATGTCTTCTAGAGATGTCTCTATGGAGCCACCTGTATTTCATGTCTGTCTAAGGGTTCATTTAGTTTTAATAGGTTATTTTGTATGGTAAAAATCTCAGTACAAAGTGTTATGTGGTGTAGGGGTGCCTGGCTGGCTTATTTGGAAGAACATGGACTCTTGATCCGCAGGGTCATGAGTTCAAGCCCCCACATTGGGATAAGTAAAGTATTAAAAAGAAAAAAAGAATGACATAGTGTAAAGTAAAATTTGACCCATCACAGTCCTCTGTTTCCAAGATCTTCCAGAGGGATGACCAGTGACTGGTTTCTGTTATGTCCTTCCGGTGAGATTTCTCAGTCATATGTCAGCAAAAGGATATATGGGATTTTTTAAGTTTTATTTCATTTATTTCGAGAGAGAGAGTGTGCACTTGCATGCATGCACATGAGTCGAGGAGGGCGGAGAGAGAGAGAGGGAGAATCCCAGGCAGGCTTCTTGCTCCCATGACCTGTGAGATTACAGTCTGAGCCAAAATCCAAAGTCCAGCACTTAACCGACCCAGCCACCCAGGCATTCCTATGGTATTTTGCACACTAACAATTGTATAGTGTCCACCTTGTTCTGTACCCTGCTTTTCCCATTTGACAGTGTGTCGTTAGAGATTGCTCTGTATTGGGACAAACCTCTGTTTCACTCTTTATAATAGGGGCATAAAATTACATTCTATGGATATGACGTGTATCATTCTTTTTAGCCGTTGATAGTGTTTTCAGTCTTTGATGTTACACATAATGCTGCAGTAAGTATCACTGGACACAGTTCTTAAGGAGAATCCTTAATGAAGAGAGCATTTAAGCAGTTTTTAGATTTAATTTTTACAAATTTATTTGAGTGTTGTATTAATCTTAGGGTTGTCTTATGCATGCGATTAACAAGTATTTTATTCCATGATGGTCGAAGGGCTGCAGAGCTGTGTAAATTAATCTTGCATTCTTAAAGTGGCATTAAAGAGAAGGGTACGTGTGGGGTGTTCTACTTCCTCTCAGAGTTTTGTACCTCTCGTGGCACAGCTCTTGGCTTTCCGCGTGTCCTGGTGGGAGGACTGGTGATTTCTAGAGAAAAGAACGTCACTTCCCTATTTTTGTGGAAAGGGGCAGAGGGCCTCCCTGGGGAATTCCGTCATCATAAAGGGAGGTGAAGATGGGTTTGCGTGAATCTGTTAACCTTTTTTTTCATGGAGCAGACGGGAGAAAGGAGGTGGGACAAGATGGAAGGAGCCTTAGGGTAGATTCATAGAAGAACTGCTGTGCAGGATAGCAGTGATGGTAATGTGGAGACAAATGGTGCAGGGAAGGAGTTGTGAAAGATTTGTGGGTAATTTCCCAAGCTATAAAGGCTCCTAATGCAGTTGGGTGTGTTAAAGGGCAGCTCCGTGGCAGGGGCCAGCTGTCCTCTGTGGAAGGAAGGGCACTGAGCACATTGGTTTGCTGTTAAGATCATGGAATTCTTAGAGATTTCATCCACTTCTGACCTGCATTCTTTTATGTGATTGGAAAAGTGTGTGACTAGTGTATACTTTAGTTTTTATGGACTGTTCTATTTGACCCCTTGTGCTCTGTAATACCCAAGACACCAATGTAAAACCTCATTTCCTATTTTCAGCATAACTAATATGCAGTAAATTATCATGAGTGTTCTAATGGCTGCTTCTTATAGTATCGGTTCACAGCCTCTCGAGTCCTTTCTTGTTTTTTCATTTCTGTATAAATGAAGATGGGTTCCAAAAGATACTCATTCTAACCAAGTTTCAGACAGATCTGTTTTGAAGGAATTGTGAGATTCTGTATTAGAATTAAGATAGTTTTCAGAAAAATATTCTCTCAGTTAAAACAGATTTGCCCCAAATCAGGAAAATGTGTCAGAAATTAACGAGGCAGTTTAACTGTGAAGCTCAGATGAACGCTGTTAGAATATTGTTCAGTTCCTGAATCTGTCAGAGCTCTGCAGAGCCTTCCGTTTCATCCAGTTAAGAAAGCATACACGCGTTCTACAGCCTTAAATTAAATGAATGCGGTGACAACATTTTCAAATAAAAGGCGACTCTACTTCTAGGTACTTACCCAAGGGAAATAAAAGCTTGTCTGCACAATAAGTAATAGCAGCTTTACTCATGATAGACTAAAACCAGAGATAGTGCAGATAACCATTAGTAGGAGAATGGGTAACTACATTGTAATCCACTTTATACTACTCAGCTATAAAAAACAACAAATTAATGGGGTGTCTGGGTGGCTCGTGTGGTTAAGCATCTAACTCTTTTTTTATGTGTTTATTCTTGAAAGTTTATTTATTTTGAGAGAGAAAGAGAACCCTCATGTGTGCGAGCAGGGGAGGGGCAAAGAGAGAGTTCACACAGGCTCTCTACCGGAGCACAGAGTCCAGTGTGGGCCTCGATCTCCTGACCCGGGAGATCGTGACTGAGGCGAAGCCAAGAGTCAGATGCTCGACCTTCTGAGCCGCCCCGACGCCATGTCTGCCTCTTGATTTCAGCTCAGGCCATGATCCCAAAGCTGTGGGATTGAGTTGCGCGTCGGGCTCCGTGCTGAGCATGGAACCTGCTCGACATTCTCTTTCTCCCTCCGTCCCTCTCGCCCACTCTTGCGCGCCCGCTCGCTTTCTCTCTCTCTCCTCTCAAAACATCAACAACAAATTATTGATACGTAAGTCAATGTGAATGAGTCTCAAAACATTCTGTGTTTCTGCGGCGCTTGGGTGGCTCAGTCGGTCAAGTGTTCAGGTGAAGTCATGATCTTGTGATTTGTGGGTTCAGGCTCTGCCTTGGGCTCTGGGCTGACAGCTCAGAGCCTGGAGCCTGCTTCCGATTCTGTGTCTGCCTCTCTCTCTCTCTGCATCTCTCTCTCTCTCTCTCCCTCTCAAAAATAAACATCAAAATTTTTTTAAAAAACCATTGTTTTTCTTCTCCTGCAGTGTGAAGTTCATGCTGTATGGTTCCATTTATGCCATTCTGTGCCAGGCAAAAACTACAAAACAAATTTAGGTTGATAGAAATCGCAGCAGTGGTGGGGCAGAATTGACTAGAAGGATCTTTCTGGGGTGATAGAAATGTTCTGTATCTTGATTGGGCTAGTGGTTACATGTATACATCCAAACTCATCAAATTGTACCCTTAAAGTTATGCATTTTGCTGTATATAAATTAATCGCTCTTAAAATTTTCAGGTTTTGGGGCACATGGGTGGTTAAGTCAGTAGAGCATGTGACTTTCATCTTGGGGTTCTGACTTCAAGCCCCACATTGGGGGTAGAGATGACTGAAAAAAAAACTAAAACGTTAAGGTATTTTGAAATTTTGCAAAAAGTAATACAATTCTACATACATGATGTTGGGAAATATAACCAGTAATGATTCATACCTGGTCAGTTCCGCATTCTGGCATGTCATGGAAAGCTCAGTTTCTTAACGAAAAGAGAATTCTTGCCACGTACTCCGTAGACCCTACGGTTGTGGTACGGGGTGGCACAGCCACTCCCACATCTCTACCAAGCACATGGAAGGCGCGCTGTTTAATGTGTGATGCCAGGGGTTTCGAAACTCACTGCCAACACTGCGTAAAATGTGTCAGCAACTTTTTTTACATTACATGTTGAAATGATATTTTATGTATATTGGGTTATTTTAAATATGTTAAAACTAATTTCACCTGTTTCTTCTACCTTCTTTAATGTTTCTATTAGAAAATTTATCTATTTTTTTTTTAATTTTTTTTTAATGTTTATTTATTTTTGAGACAGAGAGAGACAGAGCATGAATGGGGGAGGGTCAGAGAGAGAGGGAGACGCAGAATCTGAAGCAGGCTCCAGGCTCTGAGCTGTCAGCACAGAGCCCGACATGGGGCTCGAACTCATGGAGTGTAAGATCATGACCTGAGCTGAAGTCGGACGCTCAACCGACTGAGCCACCCAGGTGCCCCTCTATTAGAAAATTTAAAAGTATATTCCCTGCTCCAATTACATTTCTGTTGGACAGGGCTGCTCTGAGGTTTCGGAACTGTGTTTGAAGTGTTTATATTCACACATGGTTTTCACAAATATGTAATACTGTTTCTATGCCAGCTTCCTCACATGCTGTTTATTTTAGCTGAATATCTCAGAAACATTTTTTTTTTAATTTACATCCAAGTTAGCATATAGTGCAACAATGATTTTAGGAGTAGATTCCTTAATGCCTCTTAACCCATTTAGCCCATCCCTCTCTCACAACCCTTCCATTAACCCTCCATTTGTTCTCCATATTTAAGACTCTCTTATGTTTTGTCCCCATCCCTGTTTTTATGTTATTTTTTCCCCTTCCCTTATGTCCATCTGTTTTGTCTCTTAAAGTCCTCGTATGAATGAAGTCGTATGATTTTTGTCTTTCTCTGACTGACTAATTTCACTTAGCATAATACCCTCCAGTTCCATTCACGTAGTTGCAAATGGCAAGATTTCATTCTTTTTGGTTGCCGAGTAATACTCCATTGTGTGTATATACCACATCTTCTTTATCCATTCATCCATCAATGGACATCTGGGCTGTTTCCATACTTTGGCTGTTGTGGATAGTGCTGCTATAAACATGGGGGTGCATGTGCCCCTTCGAAACAGCACACGTGTATCCCCTGGATAAATACCTAGTAGTACAATTGCTGGGTCGTAGGGTAATTCTATTTTTAATTTTTTGAGGAACCTCCATACTGTTTTACAGAGTGGCTGCACCAGCTTGCATTTCCACCAACAATGCAAAAGAGATCCTCTTTCTCCGCATCCTCGCCAGCATCTGTTGTTTCCTGAGTTGTTCATGTTAGCCATTCTGAGAGGTGTGAGGTGGTATCTCATTGTGGTTTTGATGTGTATTTCCCTGATGATGAGTGATGTTGAGCATTTTTTCATGTGTCGGTTGGCCATCTGGATGTCTTCTTTGGAGAAGTGTCTATTCACGTCTTTTGCCCATTTCTTCACTGGATTATTTGTTTTTTGGGTGTTGAGTTTGATAAGTTCTTTGTAGATTTTGGATACTAACCCTTTATCTGATATGTCGTTTGCAAATGTCTTCTCCCATTCCGTTGGTTGCCTTTTATTTTTGCTGATTGTTTCCTTCGCTGTGCAGAAGCTTTTAATTTTGATGAGGTCCCAGTAGTTCATTTTTGCTTTGGTTTCCCTTGCCTCCGGAGACATGTTGAGTAAGAAGTTGCTGTGGCCAAGATCAAAGAGGTTTTTGCCTGCTTTCTCCTTGAGGATTTTGATGGCTTCCTGTCTTACGTTTAGGTCTTTCATCCATTTTGAATTTATTTTTGTGTCTAGTGTAAGAAATTGGTCCAGGTTCATTTTTCTGCATGTCGCTGTCTGGTTTTCCCAGCACCACTTGCTGAAGAGACTGTTTTTATTCCATTGGATATTCTTTCCTGCTTTGTCAAAGATTAGTTGGCCATACGTTTGTGGGTCCAATTCTGGGTTCTCTTTTCTGTTCCATTGATCTGAGTGTCTATTTTTGTGCCAGTACCATCCTGTCTTGATGATTACAGCTTTGTAATACAGCTTAAAGTCTGACATTTTTGTCTTTAAAAGGCCTAATGTCCAAATGAATCTTAGAATGAAGACAGTTGTGCAGGATTGATATTTTGGCTCTCTGCTTTGATTGAAATATTAATGTTTCCACATACATTTGAGAGATCATGATTTTCTTGTAAACAATTAGTTATAAAGGCATTCTTTTCTTTTAATCTTTCTAATTTAAAACAAAAAACAAACCAGCCAAACATTTACTGTCTACTGATACGTTATGTTTTTTTTTTTTTCATTTTTGTTAAGTTTGTTTATTTTGAGAGAGGCAGAGAGAGAGGGAGAGAGAGTCCCAAGTAGGCTCCACACTGTCAGCATAGAGCCCAGTCGTGACCTGAGCCGAGATCAAGAGTCAGATGTTTAACTGACTGAGCCACCCAGGTGCCCTTTACCTTTCGTTTTAAAAATGGATTTATTGAGATGTAACTCAAAAATCATACAATTTGCCCTTTTAAAATTTACAATCCAGTGGTTTTTAGTATATTCACAGAGTTGTGCAACCATCACGACAGCCACTTTTAGAACACTTTATCACCTCAGAAAGAAACCAGGCACCCTTTTCACTGTCCTTCCTCTGCCCCCAGTCTGCTCCCCAGCCCTCATTAATGTACCTTCTAACTCTACGGATTTTTCTGTTCTGGACATTCATATGAGTGGAATCAAAGTAATATGTGGGCTTTTATGACTGGCTTCTTTCACTTAGGATAATGTTTTCAGGGTTCATCCAAGTCGTAGCATGTACCATAGTCGTTTTTATTGCTGAATAATATTTCATCATATGGATATACCTTATTTATCCATTCATCCACTGGAAGACATTTGGATTATTTGTCTGTTTTTAAGATTTTTTTTTATTTCTTTACTTTTAAGTAATCTCCACACCCAACGTGGGGCTCAAACTTAAAACCCTGAGATCGAGAGTCATGTGCTCTACCAACTGAGCCAGCCAGGCACCCCTGGATTATTCGTCTTAAAGCTATTGTGAATAATGCCGCTCTCTGCATTTGTGTACAAATTTCTGTGTAGGCGTATGTTTTTACCTTTCTTGGATATTTACCTAGAAGTAGAATTGCCAGGTCACATAGTAATTCTGTTTCTCATTTGAGCAGTTGCCAGACTGTTTCCTAAAAGGGTCGTACCATTTTATAATCCCACCAACAGAATGTGAGGATTCCAGTTTGTTCACATCCTCACCAGCACTTGTTATTTGCCCGCAGTCTGATTGCACATTGTTGTGGGTGTGAACTGGCGTCTCGAGGTGGGTTAGTTTTGCCTTTCCCCGAAGACTAATGGTGTTGAGCTTCTTGTCATGTGCTCGTTGGGCATTTGTGTATCTTCCTGGGAGAAATGTTCATGCACATCCTTTGCCTATTTTGTAATTGGGTTATTACCCTTTTATTGTTGACTTGTAAGAGTTCTTTACGTATTCCAGACACAAGACCCTTATCCGATACGTGATTTACAAATATTTTTTCCATTCTGTGGGTTGTCTTCTCACTTTTTTGAAGGTAGCTTCTGAATCACAAAAGTTTTTCATTTTAATTGAGGTTAAAAAAAATAGAATTGAGGTAAAAGTTTTTCATTGCAATGATACTCAACTTACCTATTTTTTTTTTTCTTTGATCATGCTTTCTGTGTCATAGCTCAGAATCCTTTACCAAATCCAAGGTCATGTTGGTTTACCCCTATGTTTTCCTCTAAGACGTTTATAGTTTTGGCTGTTACATTTAGGTCTTTGATCCATTTTGAGTTAACTTACATATGATAAGAGGTAAGGTCTCAGCTTAATTCTTTTGCATACTAATACCGTACTAAGAGTAAAGAAGTAAGTTCGTATGATCAGTCACATACCAACATTTCATTATTGCTTAGTGGTTTAATAGCAGTCTTGGGTATGTACTGAGTCTGCATTTAATAGGGCATCTTTGTTATTCATTCTGAGATTGTGATATTAGCTGAAACTTTAATTTCTGAAACTGAAATGGAATCTGTCTAGAACTTGGGGGAAAAAAGTGTAACAGAACTGAAAAATAATAGGAAATAATTTGGGGGCCCACATGGGAAATGTCTGTATGAGAAAATTTTAATTACAGCATACAAAATAAAAGTGAAATTTCAATTTGTCTTTTTTTTTTAAGAAACTATAAAAATGGATAAAAAGAAAGTGCTCAGATCAAATTTAATTAAGCCCAGTTATTTAACAAGTATAAATTAAGGAACTTTAATGAGTTCATTTAGACTCTGATACTAAGTGAGTGATTTCCCATTCAGTTAAAAGGGACCTCTTAAGACCCAGCTTTTATGGGAAAAAGATGAGTCAAACAAATGCTTAATAACATAAATATGACAGACAGTTCTAGTGTACTTAATCCTATTTTGGGGTGCTTAGATGGCTCAGTCGGTTAAGCATCTGACTTTGGCTCAGGTCGTGGTCTCCGGGTTCATGGGTTCAAGCCCGCATTGGACTCCATGTTGACTGTATGGAGCCTGCTTGGGATTCTCTCTCTCCCTCCCTCCCTCCCTCCCTCCCTCTGTCTCTCATTCTCTCTCTCTCTACCTACCACGTGTTGTACACTCTCTCTTTCTCTCACAATAAATAAATAAACAAAAAAAGAATCCTATTTGTTTTCGGTTTTAGTCTAGTGGTCATATTCTAGCTCACGAGACCTATCTAAAACGGAATTATGGCTAATAATCTTTTGGACCTGTTGTTGCTCTTACAACCAAGTATGTGGTCCTTACTGAAATGTGTCCATTTAGAATCAACTCTACCAAAGAAGGAACATGCCTGTGTGACATTTCTTTCACATTATCAGCAGGGTTCGGATGATTCTTCAGTCGTCTGCCATTCTGTGGAAGCCCCATAGGGCCACCGAGCCATTTAACAAATCATTTAACCCCTCTAGGCCTTACTGTTTTTTTTTGTCAAGTAAGCGAATGGGGTTGGGTGGTCTTCAGGTCCTGTGTATAAAATGCTGTGTCTGTGTCTTCAGGAATCTTATTTGCTGCCTAGGCTAGGACTGGGTCCTTTGGGATGGTAGATTTGGTTGAAAAAACCTTTTTTCAGCTTCTTTGTGCTGGGCTTCTGTTTGTTTTGGATTTGGGGTGTGTGAGTAAGCTTTTTGGCAGAAAACTGTTATTAGAAAGCAAAATGTTTATGGAAGACATGAAGTGAAAAACTTATTTAACTCTTAAATTTTCTTGAGAGTTGACAAGTTTAACATTTTGGAGATTATTGTAAATACATGGAAATAGTTTGAAAAAAAATTTTTTTTTTAAGTAGGCTCCATACGCACAGTCGGGCTCGAACTCATGACCCCAAGATCAAGAGTTGTGTGACCTACCAACTGAGCCAGCCAGGCGCCCTCATTATTATTATTATTATTTTTTTAATTATAAAATCTAGTACCATAACCAGCTTGGAAGAAATCCTTTTTTATTTTTTTTTTAACATTTATTTATTTTTGAGAGACAGAGTGAGACAGAGCACAAGTTGGGGAGGGGCAGAGGGAGAGGGAGACACAGAATGTGAAGCAGGCTCCAGGCTCCGAGCTGTCAGCACAGAGCCCGACGCAGAGCTCGAACTCACAGACTACAAGATCATGACCTGAGCCGAAGTCGGACGCCTAACCGACTGAGCCACCCAGGTGCTCCCGTGTGTATTTTTTTAATGTTTGTTTATTTTTGAGAAAGAGAGTATGCAAGCCGGGAAGGGGCAGAAGGTGGGGCCAGAGGATCCGAAGCTGGCACTGTGCTGACCGAGCCCGATGCAGGTCTCGAACTCACAAACCGTGAGATCATGAGCTAAGTCAAAGTTGGACACTCAACCGACTGAGCCACCCAAGGTGACCCAGAAGAAATTCTGTGTTGGATTTTTTGTGTGTTTAATGTTTGTCTATTTATTTTTGAGAGAGAGCAAGCACGGGCAGTAGAGGAGCAGAGAGAGAGGGAGGCAGAATCCCAAGCGGGCTCTGTGCTGTCAGTGCAGAGCCTGATGCAGGACTCGAGCCCACAAACCGTGAAATCGTGACCTGAGCTGAAATCAAGAGTCAGACGTTCAACCAGCTGAGCCACCCAGGCGCCCCTCTTCATTGGATTTTTGGGGGCCAGTTTTTCAAACAATGTTCGCTGTAAGATTGCTTTGTAAATGTATTTTCCTTTGACAAATGGTGAGTAAGTTTACCCCCATTTTAGCCTCTCTTAATAAGGGTTAAACGATTTCAGACATTTGTTTTACATTCACTTAACTCACAGTGTGTGTGGCTTGGCAGATTTTGATGCCCAGTCTTCCATGGCTTGTTGCTGTAATTTGGTGCTTTAAGGAAAGTCCTCACCCCCATTTCTTTCCTTTCTCTTTTCTTGTCTTTTTTGTTCTCTGCTTTCCGAGGGTTGGCGGTCTGTGGACCCAGAGCGAGCTCCTCCAGCATGCAGAGGAGAGAATGTGGGGTTGTGTCAGACCCTCCGTGGGAGGGGGAGAGGGGCCGGGAGAAGCTCTGTGTCTCTTCCCTTGAGGTATAGTTCTTCCGGTCTGGTGACCTGTCAGATCCACTGAGTGCTTGGTAAAGCAGATTGGACAGTGACTCGAGGAAGCAGTGGGGTGGGGGTGGGGGTGGGGGGGCTCGGTATTTTAAGTAGCAGCTCTCAAAAGTAAAGTGAGTTCTCCAGGGGCTTGGTACACCGAGCTGTGTGTGTTGGCAGTGTTAGAGCCCTGCGGGAATTACGCACAGTGGAGTGTTGACTCCTGAGAGGCAAAGGAGGATGAGAAGCTGGGGCAGATTGTGAGGCACCGAGGAAAGAGGAGCCACAAATGTTGGCTTGAGTTTCGTGCAGTGATGCTTGCTTAGTCCTGACAGCTCTTGATCAGAATGCCGGCCCACAGAGTTCCACGTTCACATACGTGAGTATTTTTGACAAGAAAGATCGTTGTTGTGATTTGACACGATACCTTCTGGGAGAAGAGGGAAAAGTTGAGGAAACCACATTGTACCTGGTACATGACTGCAGTTTGGACTTCCCGGGCAACGGGAACCTGCTGCAATCTTACATGACTGATTTCTGGACCCAAAGTGGGCTTGACAGGGGGCTGGAGCAGTAATAGCCCCCCACTGTCGGGAGAGGCTGGGGCAGGCTTTTCCCAGCAAGCCCGCCCCGAGGTGTGGCCGTCCCGGACGCCAGGCCCCACAGCTTGCGGGACATTCCCCTGTCTGAGGGAGCTTTGTCCTCGAGGCAGCCTCCCAGCAGGACAGGTAGAGGTCTGGGTGCCTGAGTCAGAAAAAAACACTGAAAGCTGTGGCCTCACCTGTTAGACACCGCCTGCACAGATGCTGAGGGGTTGCGATAGTCTCTGGGCAGGAGACAAAAGATAGTGGGCTTCTGCTTTTAAGGAGCTTAAGTTTTGCCCTGACCTTCGGCCAAGTCATGAATGAAAATGGACACGAAACTTTGTGATGGTCATTCGTATAGGCCCTAAGCCCATGGGAGGCCTTGGGCCTCTGGAGATGGAGACTCAGGCCTTAACAGCCGTTTGTCTTCATCAGCAGTACATACGTACCTGGCTAGTGGATGAGTATTCATTGCCATTTTAAAATGGAAACTACAGGGCGCCTGGGTGGCTCAGTCAGTGAGGCGTCTTGACTCTTGGCTTCGTCTCAGGTCGTGATCTCCTGGTTTTGTGAGTTCTGGCTCTCGGTGCTGGCAACGCCGAGCCTACTTGGGATATTCTCTCCCTCCCTCTCTCCCTCCCTCTCTCCCCCCCCCCCCCGTCTCTCTCTCTGCCATCCCCCCCCCCACCACCACTTGCGCTGTCTCTCTCTCAAAATAAACAAACCTAAAGCAAAATTTTCTCACGGCAAATTTTTAAAAAACAATAAAGTGAAAACTACAAATAAGCCAAAAGAGGAAATTAAGTCCCCCTTAATCTCAGGACAGAGCTAGGCACTGAGGAGCTTCTGCACAGGGGAGAGAACTAGCCAAGGTCTCCCTCCTCTGGGCCCACGAGGAAGGGGATGTTGCCCAGGGGCTGTGGCCACAGAGCAGCCTGGCTGGTCGAGACAGCTCCTGGAAACACAGACATATCCCTTTGAGAATGACACTCCTTGCCTGCTTTCGCTCTTTTCTGTGAACAGGGTTCAGATTTTAAGTTAGGAGTTCAGTTAGAAAATTGAAACTTCTGATGTTTGGAGTACATTGGTTGCTTCCATTTTATTTTATTTATATTTTATTATTTTATTTTATTATTATTTTTTTTAAGTAGGCTCCATGCCCAACATGGGGCTTGAATTCACAGCCCTGAGATCAAGAGTCACATGCTCTACTGACTGAGCCAGCCAGGCACCCCTGTTTTCTTCCCTTTTAAAAAGACGAGTTTGAGTACCTATGTGTGCATAGGTACACATGCATTAGAAAAATCGTAACATAATCCTTCCTTTCTGTTTTATCTGTAGGCTGTCCTGTGAACTGATAGAGTACCAATGTGATCGGATGGGAAGGGCGGTGAATTGGGGATCAATATTAGTCCCGACTCAAGTCACACACTCTAAGCTAGGGAATATATTTAATGACTTTGGATTTCAGTTTCTACTTTCATAAAACAAGGGACCGCATTAGGCACTCTTTCAGCCCTACCATTGTGGCTTAAGGCCGTAAATGTCCATTTCCTTGTGTTTCCTCTGGGACCAGTCTACCTTTCTGTGTTCTTCGATGCCGAGGGAGCACTTTGCCTTCAGTGGACAAGCTTCCAAGGTTCCAGAAACCAGGAGTCATCCAGTGAAGCGGAAACAGCAGACCACTTCTGGATTTGCCCCACTGTGCTTTCAGAAGGGCCGTTTCTAGTCAGAGGATTTCAGATTACTAGAAAACTGCGGTGGTGCAGCGGTTACATTTGGCTTAGACTGAAATCACAACCCGAATGCACTTAATGATACACATATGTACTGTAATTTGTAAACATAGCTCAAAACCCTGTATCTTCGTTGGTTCCCTTGTGGTTGGCCATTCAGACCTCATTTCTACTTGACAGGGGTTTATTTTAAGATTGCTTTTTAGAGCGGTTGTTTAACATTCAAGTGATCTATTAGTGCCAAGTCCTTGGCTAGACCTGCTGTAAATGAGCTGCCCGTTAAGTAGAAAACCGAATAGAAATTTAGCTTTCCAGCCCAACTTAGCAAAATCAGTGTAAGCTGAATTTTCTTACCTTCACATGTAGCTTTCCAGCCTGATTTCTTTCTTGAAT
Source organism: Lynx rufus (assembly GCF_022079265.1). NCBI lineage: Eukaryota > Metazoa > Chordata > Mammalia > Carnivora > Felidae > Lynx > Lynx rufus. Next base: position 2,419,934 of record NW_025814867.1, on the reverse strand, counting down.
ATTCACATAGTGTGTAGGTGAATGAAATTCTTTTAGTTATTCTTGATGCTGTTGCTTAGGGAGAACTGTAGACTTAACAGGCTCAGAGAGGGACACTTTACAGGAAGCTAAGTGGATTTGTTAGTGACTTAATTGTGTTTCTTCGGGAAACGGGTTTGAAAAAATAAGATCTGCCTCTGTAACTGTATTTCCAGGATGTTAAATGTTCTGTGGGAAGTAAGTTCTCACTAGGCCCGCAACTGCATTATTTTTTTGACAGGCAAAATATATATTGTAACTCTTTCGGTTATTTTGTTAGAGATGGGAGTCAGCTGGATGGAAGTTAAAGATGACTTAGGTAAACAGCAGCACACCGTGCCTTAGATGATAGTTTCTCCATCATCCTACCGCTTACCTGTGGCTTCCTCCTTTCCAGATTGTCACAGCTGTAATCAGGGCCTTCTTTCCTATTTAATAACAAATACAGCTGCTGTCAATTTTGTAACTCAGGTTTTCAGCCCTTCCCTTTTGTGTTCCAGATGCTCCATACTTGCCTGCAGTGCTTACGTGGCTCTGGCTTTAGGTGATAACCTTATGGCTTTGAATCACGCAGATAAACTTCTTCAGCAGCCCAAGCTGTCAGGATCCCTTAAGTAAGTGTGGCTTGCCCTGTGCGTCCGGGTTTGTTTTGTGTGGAGGTTTTCGTTAGTTTTTGGTGCATATTGCTGCTTTTTGCCCCCTCGGTGGGATATATATTATCTAGACAAGGCAACTGATTGAAGCATTAATTTGGTAATTCCGCGTTAGGCTCTTTTCCCTTGTACCTCAAGGATTAACAGCGATAGCGTTTGCTGGACGGAGCGTCAGGAAGCGGGAACTGCACAGTGTCTCCTGTCCGCTGCTGGGCCTGTCTGGAGCGCGTGTCCACATATTGGTCCCCAAGATAAAGGGAGTCCTCAGGGAGAAGACCCACACAAAAAGGAGTTTCTTCAACGGGATAAATCTGATGCAAGGACTGCGGTTTAAAGGGGCGAACAAGCATTCTGAGTACAGGAGTTTTATTCAAACTCCGCAGAGGCCTCTTCACTAGTAGTGTCATTGTCATTCTAAAATTTGCTAAAGCACATCTTTCCTTTTATGGAAATTGAGTGAGAAGCAGCGTCCTCTGAATCTTTGTATGTGGCTTTTACTCAAAGCCACAAATACTCTGCATACCATTAGGACACTTGTTTTTCTCATTCATCCTGTGGGTGAATACCTCTGATCTCCAAAATATAATTACTTACTCTTGCTTTTTAGTGGTCTTGTTTATAATGTGCAGTGCTTAGAATTGTGAGATCGTACTCTGAGGAATAATTCTGCTAAGGTTTAATTATTTTTGTCTTCAAGAAAACGTATTGCTGTATACAAGCATCTAAAATTAACATCGATTAAGGCTGTTTCAGGCCAGTGTTCCCCAAACACACGTTTGTATTTCAAAAAAAAAAAAAGAGTAAGAGCATCCGGTGAGGTAAGAGACTGTCACAATTCAGACCTAAGACAGCTGCCCTTCTGCAAGAAAACCTCATCCAGCGACCAGGCCGGGAGGGAGCCTGAGTTCCAGCTGGAGGCAGGCGGGCTCCCACTGAGGGGAGGCTCCGGCGCCCAGCTCCGTGAAGCCCCAGCGAAGTCCCAGCCAGCCGGGTCGGCTGCCACAGCCATCGCCACGATCCAGCGCTCAGGCTGTGGCTGTGACGCGCTCGGCCAGTGCGAGAGCGAGAGCGAGAGCGGCGTTCTCTTTTTCTTTTCGACGGAAATGAAACCCAAGTCCTCACTGCTTCTTAAAATTCTTGGGTTGACATTGTGGTCCCTATTCTCAGATAAATCCCAAGTAGGTTCGTGCCCTCTGTTGGAGGGTTTCTAAGTTCATTTGTCAACTTTCAGGGGATTGGCCAAGCCAGGTCTGGTCATTTCTGTTTTGATTCTCTTAACTCTCCTTTCCTGAGTGTTGGTTTCTTAGTGAACAGCGAGATCACGGTCTGTCTTCCCAGTAAAGACAGGTAGGTCGTTCTGCATCTGGCATCTCAGCAGCTCGACCCCCCTCACTCCTTGTTGCTTTCTGGACACGTAGTCAAAGGTTTCTTGGCTCTGGGTGTCACGAAGGCGTTGCATTTGGCTAAGAACGGAAAATGTCTTGAAATAAGTTCACAGAAAACAATTTGAACGAGTTCTTTAGATATGTGTGTTTGTGTTTTGCAATGATTACTGGCTTGTGGATACTAAAGAAAAACTTCAAATTATCTTATTTCAAAATATAATTGAAGTTACTGATTTTTTAAAAACTTGTCCGTTCTATTAGAGTATTTGGTGGAGAAGCAAAGTAAAAAGTCATTGCAGCTCCTGGTACTTAGAAGAAATTCCTTAATAAAAAATTAAAGAGCTCTTGAGTAGTTAATGCATCTTAAAAAATCCCTAAATAGATCATATTGAAAAAAGCCTAAAATCGGAGGGCTTGAGATTCATGGGGACAGATTCAGTTGGGGCAGGCTAGCTGTAGTAGGTGAGACCTGAGCTAAGCATTTAAAAGGAGTTGGGCATAGAGATTAAATAAATTAAGTAAGTAAAAATATTAAAAAAAAATATGGGGGGGCCCCTGACTGGATCAGTCAGTGGAGTCTGCAACTCTTGATCTTGGTGTTGTGAGTTCAAGCCCCATCATAGATGTCGAGATTACTTTAAAAATAAAATCCTAAGTAAGTAAATCTTTAAAAAAAGAAGAGGAGTAGATATTGGCTTGTGGGGATGAGGCCAGGCTTGCCCAAGAAGGCAAGGCCACTGGGGAGCAGTGGGTGTGCCCAGCCCAGGACACTGTCTGGTGGGATGAAGAGCCATCTCTGAGGGGGTGGGAATAGTGACTGGATATAGAAACGTGGGACCAAACTTGGAGAACTTTATTTTTTTTTAAAATTTTTTTTTTCAATGTTTATTTATTTTTGGGACAGAGAGAGACAGAGCACGAACGGGGGAGGGGCAGAGAGAGAGGGAGACACAGAATCGGAAACAGGCTCCAGGCTCTGAGCTATCAGCCCAGAGCCCGACGCGGGGCTCGAACTCACGGACCGCGAGATCGTGACCTGGCTGAAGTCGGACGCTTAACCGACTGCGCCACCCAGGCGCCCCCAAACTTGGAGAACTTTAAATCCATAAAAGCTTTGTTTTGTTCTCGTGTAGAAAAAGTCATTAAGATTTTCAGCAAGCGTGTAAAATATCTAATCCTGTTTTATTTTTGAAAAACCAATCAGGTGACCGTAGGGAAAAATCATCTTGTAAGCAAAGGACTGGAAGAAGCAGGCTGTTGTAAGCCAGGAGGATGTGTATCCGTCCTGATGTCAGTGGGCATAAAATAGATTTGACAAAGCAGGAGACCTTTGGAATAGAAGTAGAGTTGGTCCAACCCGCATCTGGTCTCAGTCCAGTCTGGCCCTCCGCTGTCTCTGGACCCGTCCAGCAGCAGAGCCTGATGGCTTCATCCTTCGACCGAGCTGCTGTTTTAGAACTTCATTCTAAAACAGAGCTTCATGTTGATGTTACTTTCTGCATAAACAGAACAGTATGTTTGCCTGTTGTCGGCTGTTTTCTGAATCGACACATGTCATTTGTTCCAGCTTAGCTAATCTAAACAATTGTTGTATATTTTAAGATACTTTTATAAAGAGATAAAATTTAGCCCTTAATTAATCCATTTATAGACGTGAAATACATGAAGCATATGTACACCAAAGCTTGTTATACACTGGGTGTTGTGTGTATGTGATCTGTTTATTTCATTTAGGTTTTTGGGCCATTTATATGCTGCAGAAGCCCTCATCTCTCTGGACAGGATATCTGATGCCATTACTCACTTGAACCCCGAGAATGTCACTGATGTTTCCTTGGGCATCTCTTCAAATGAACAGGACCAAGGTTCGTGAGGACACATTTGATCAGAACTGGTCACCATTTCCACAGCCTTCCTGTTGTAACTCAGGATGTGTGGAAATTTAAGGGCACAGTTGGAAAGGGAAGGAAATTTTAGGTTGGCCGTCTACCAATTTGGCTGTGTACTTACTTTGTAGTAATTGTTTGCTGGGTAGATCTGGGAGTTGATTATCATATGGTCTAAATGCTCATTATAGAGGGGTGCCTGGCTGGCTTAGTTGGTAGAACGTGCAACTCTGATCTCGGGGTCATGAGTTCGAGCCCCGTGTTGGATGTAGAGATTACTTACCAAAAAGAAAAGAGAGACTCTTTTAAATCAGTTTTCACTTTTGAAAGCATGGTAGTATTAGAAAAATTTGTTTCGTTTTGAAATGTTTGTGTGTATTTATTTTGAGAAAGCGGGTGTGCATGAGTGGGAGCCGGGCACAGAGAGAGAGAGAACCCCGAGCAGGCTTCACGCTCAGTGCAAAGCCCAACCCCGGGGCCTGATCCTGCAGCCTGCAAGATATCAACCTGAGGCATTATCAAGAATCTGACACTTAGGGGCACCTGGCTGGCTCAGTGGCTTGAGCGTTTGACTTCAGCTCAGGCCATGATCTCAGTGCAAGAGTTCGAGCCCTGTGTCGGGCTCTGTGCCAACAGCTCAGGGCCTGGAGCCTGCTTTGGATTCTGTGTCTCCCTCTCTCTCTGCCCCTCCCCTGCTCCCTCTCTCTCTCTCTCCCTCCCTCTCTCTCTCTCTCTCTCTCTCTGTCTCTCAGAAATAAATAAACATTAAAAAAATTTAAAAAAAAAAAAAGTATCTAACACTTAACCGACTGAGCCACCCAGGCACCTCTAGAACGATTTGTTTTGAGTCTCATACTGTATTTTTCTCTTTGGAGGGATTCAGCAGTCCAGGGAAAAGTAGAGAGCATTCAAAAGTGAGTTTTAAATCATGGCTAAGTTTTTAAGGAAGCAAGACTGGCATTCACTGTATTCGAGATTATTATGCAGGCATGGGGGGAGGGGGCTACCTGCTGGTACCCTCCGCTAGAGCCTCCCGTGACATACTGAGAGATTGCTTCGACAGAGTGGATTTTCCATTTCATAAACAGACTAGGTTTCTAGAAAATACGCTGTGTTGTCCTACCCCCTCAGGTTTGTTTTCTTGTCTTTGTAGGATCGGACAAAGGTGAAAATGAAGCAATGGAATCCTGTGAGTAAGAAGTTTCGTAAATACTTAAAGTAGCCTGGCTCACATCCCAAAGATGTAGACTCAAGCCTTCTGTGTCCTTCATTCGTCAGCCTAAAAATAGGGCTGAGCTCTATTCTGCGCAGCCGCTGGGGCGGTCGATTGGGTGGCGCTCTTGCCCTTGCCCTGGCCTCTTCAGCACGGTCCGCGCTCTTTTTCCCCAGCTGGGAAGCGGGCCCCCCAGTGCTACCCCAGTTCCGTCACCTCTGCCAGGACCGTGATGCTGTTCAATCTCGGCAGCGCCTACTGTCTGCGGAGCGAATACGACAAGGCTCGAAAGTGTCTGCACCAGGTGAGGCCAGCAAAAGGTTTGCAGTCTGTGGGTCTTGTTGCTGAGTTTGAGGCTCTGGTCAGTTTGTTAAAAATCAGAATATTACTTTCCCAAGCTTAAAAATGCCCTTGCAAGGTAAACAACTGATCAGCTACTGAAAATGAACTAGGCATTTACTGGAGAGTTCTTCCTGATGGTTTTAATAATTAAAATTTCAAAAGACTGGAAACCAATGCAAATAAGGGATCATCTGAATAATGGTGCATCCATATAGCCGAACACATGCAGCTGTAAACTCTGTGTTCCAAAGTGATGACATATCCGAGACCTGCTAAGTGAAAGGACCTTTTGTATGTGCATAAAAGAGCTGTCGAAGGACACGCTAGAAGCTGCAGAGACTGGTCATGGGTGGCAGGGTACGAACTGTGGGGCTGGAGCACTAAAGCAAGAGGCTTCAGACCGAGAGCTGGCAGCCTGTCCCTGAAATGCACCCCTGAATCCTACCACTGAGATGGTGCATCATCACTAAGACCCCGGGAAGATTCTGATGGAGCCTCTTTAGGATTCCCGCCCATCCCCGGATGAGTCACGGACCCTTACCTATAGAAGGGGAGGATGTGTCACCAGTGGCAGCTCCAGAGGGACGTCACAGACTCAGAAAGGGGTAATTCCTCAAAAGGATAATCATTCAGCAAGTGTCTGAGCACTTACTTCTCAGTAGGCCACGGGAATAAGACAGTAAACAGGTAGGCATGCCACGACCCTGCCTAAGAAGGGAATTGCAAGGTCAGAGCGATGCAGAATTGTAAGACTTGAAATACGGAGAGTTTGTGCCAAATGGTATATTCACCAGCAGCACGTGAGAGGGCCCGCGTCCCTGTATGCTTGTCGGGGGAACTGACATTGAAATTGAACCTGTTCTCCGGAGATAATGGTGGCTCCTGGAAATTTCCTAGGAAGTCCACCATATTATGTATAGCATTGAAGAACCTTACCGTGCAGAAATAGCCAAGAGTGATATTTAGTTAACTTAGTGGCGTCTCGTCGGCACTTCTGATCCCAAATCAGAAAAGTCAAGTGATGGGACTATCCAGGGAAACGTGTGTGCTGTCATCTCGCAGTTGAGTCACACAAGTTGACGGGGAAGGAGTTGAAAAACTCACTGCTCTTAGTGGCCGGGCTAGGGTATTTAACAACCCTTCTGAGAGTGCCCATGGACCCCAGTGGCTGGAGCAAACAGGGCCTTTGATCCAAGTTGCAGAGTGCACAGTCTAGGTTCTCGTGCAGCAGGTGGCCGAGGCGGCTGCCACGCTGGGAGACACAGATGGGTCAGGGCTGGCTCTGGGTCTCAAGGGGCGGGGCTGTTTTGGTCCCTTGGGGTTTAGGTTAATCCAGTGCCTGAACCTGTGTTAATTGGGAGGCCCGCCCTGCCTGGGAGGGCAGGGCCGTGCTCTGCGGAGATGGTTCCGAGGGTCCCTGCCCACCACTGGCCTTTCTGAACGGCCAGTAAGCACAGCACCATCAAGTCTCGTAAAATTGCTGCTGTGAATTCTTGTACCTGCGGGAAAGCTGCAGACTGTAGTCCGCGCAGAGAACGATAAATGACCTGCGGTAACTAGCCACCTGGAGGCAAAGTGGAGTTGCAGCACCCACAGCATGCCGTGAAGAGGCTCTTGCCCGTATGAGGCTTGGCCCGGAAGTGTGAACTCTGTTTCCTGAACTGAGTGGTTGCCCCTCAGGGCGGTGGTGAGAGGAACAAAAGCCTCCCTGCTTCACTCGTGAGGAACTTAGGCCGTGTGCCCTGGGTGCGAGTCCCTGCTCACCCGAGATTTCTCCTGGGGCTGCCGGGAGCTGACCTTGTGCAAGCGTCTGGTCCCCCAGGCGTCTCCCATCTCCACAGCGGGGCCTGCGAGTCCTGTCTCCCCATTTTCTGCTTCTCCGATATCCATTCTGAGAGAGAGAGGACCGAGGCGGGCGCCTCCCCGAAGCTCTCCGTTCCCCGGAAACCTGTTTTTCTCTGTGTATCCACGGTGCATTCGCTCTCCTCTCTCCCCAGCATTTGGGGAAATCTGTTTGGATTACTGTTAGCCGTTTGCATGCCTGTGGTTCTCAGGATGAGCCCGTGTCTTAGCCGCATGCCCATGTCTGGTCAGGAGGCGTCTGTACGAGTGCACTTTCTGATCAGGGAGCGGGCAGAGGATAGGGGATACGAGTTGATAGTGCGGCGGGGGAAATAGACCTCTGGTCTCGGCACGGCTGACCCAGAGCGAGCCCGGCGTCCTTTCTCGGGACTGGTCAGGGAGAAACTGCTAGCTGGAGGTGTGACCCTCAGGTCCAGAAAAGGACAGCGGGTTGCTTAGTTAAATTCTCTTATTTGACAAAGTTGTGCTATTTCAGTCCTCAAGAATGAGGACATCGAAGATGCTTAGTGGTATGCTTGTTTCCGAGTTTTTGGTGGGTTTTTTTTCCCCCCGAGAGCGAGTGTTGTGGAGGGGCAGAGAGAGAGGGAGAGAGAGAATCCCAAGCAGACTCCACACTGTCAGCACAGAGCCCAACACAGGGCTCAGACTGATGAACCATGAGATCATGACCTGAACTGAAATCTAGAGTCGGATGCTTAACCGGCTGAGCCACCCGGGTGCCCCTGTGTCACCAACTTTTTCTTTTTAGTTTGAGTTCTTACTGCTCAGGTTGGGAACTTGGGGCCTACGATACTGAGTTGTCACTTAGGAACACAAATGGACATGCAGATTTGAATATAAATGCAACGATGTCTAGAGTGAAAGCCACCAACAGACCTGCACCAGTGAGTGACTGGAGTGTAGAATGAGAAATGTCTGACATCCTTCTTAAAACCAAATAGGGTCAAGACATGGGAGAAAAACCCCAAGCAGGCAAAAACCAAGAGGGAAGAAAAGCTTTCCCCTATTAAGAATTCATGATGGGGGCGCCTGGGTGGCTCAGTCGGTTGAGCGGCCGACTTCGGCTCAGGTCACGATCTCACGGTCTGTGGGTTCGAGCCCCGCGTCGGGCTCTGTGCTGACGGCTCGGAGCCTGGAACCTGCTTCGGGTTCTGTGTCTCCCTCTCTCTCCGCCCCTCTCCCACTTGTTCTCTCTCTCTCTCAAAAATAAATAAAATGTTAAAAAAAATATTTTTAAAAAGGAATTCCTAGGTAAGGAAAATCATCGAACTCAAAATTACATGTGTAGTTGAATCTGTAGGGACAAGGACAGATGTCAGAGCAGAACCGTAGTAGCTCCTAGGAGCTGCTGTGAGAAGGAGCTGCACAAGTTTGCTAACTTGCCATTGGTAGGCTTTTTTTTTCTTGTCTCGGCATTCCTTGGAGTTTGTCTCAAGCGGTTGGTTTTTCATGGGGGTCTTTTTTTTTTTTTTTTTTTTTTGAGCAAAGGCGGCTTCAATGATCCACCCTAAGGAGGTGCCCCCTGAGGCCATCTTACTGGCAGTCTACCTGGAGCTGCAAAATGGTAAGTCAGTCTTCTCCCTAGTTAGGACTGGACCCTTTCAAAGAGCCCCAGGTTTTTGGTATCTGGTTTATCTCTTTGAATTTGAAACTCGGCCTTCCTTCCTTGAACATATTACCCATCAAGTTCTTCTAGGGAAAAAAAAACCGGAGCTAGGGAGTGTTTGGTATCTTACAAATTCCTGCTTCTTGCGAGTTAGCCATATCTGCTCCTTTTTTTAATCTGTGAAAAGGCAGGGAGGCATAGCTTCTGACAGCTAATTATGGTTTAATCCCTGCTGATTAACCTTTCTCTTAGGCAGCCCAAATGAAGTGAGAACATGAGTCAGGATGCCAGTTGCTAAGAGTTGTACACTGTAGCATTTGGAACCTAGATGTCATTAGTGAGTTGTACAGTAAGCCAGTTTTGCTGAGAATCACCCAAACCTAAATCCAGGCCATACCTCTGAGCACATACAACCCTTGAGGACGTGGCTTCTGGGAAGAACGGCTGCGGGCCCTATATAAGACACGTGAAGCAGAGAGGAGACCTGTGTGGAAGAAGTTAAGGAAACAGACATACTAACAGTTCTGAGTCGTGTCTCCTTTTGACCGTGGGGACCCTTACATGGTTCCTTTCTTTTTATAGCTTTCGCCAGCATGTAAGTGCCTGGTACCCAGCTGGCCTTGGCTTCCCGAAAGGTGTGATTAGGGCTGGCCCGCTGGTCCCAGAGCCCTCTGCCTTCGGAGACCAGTTCTCAGGCTGGGCTGTATCTTAGAATCACTGTGGGGCTCTCGCCCAGCGCGCACCCCGTGTCTCTGAAACCGGTCTCTGGGGATGGGACAGATGTGTCATGTGGCTTCAGGGTGCAGCAACGGCGGCAGACTGCTGCTCTCCTGGACCACCTTTGGCTCCCTTGCACGCTGCCGATGGCTCGCTTTGTGCGCGATGGTGTTTATGCTGCTTCGTTAACGGGAAGTGTTTTTACAGGTAACACCCAGCTGGCCTTACAGATCATCAAAAGGAATCAGCTGCTTCCTGCGGTGAAAACACTGTCTGAGATGAGAAAGAAGCCAGTGTTCCAGCCTGTCCACCCGGTCCAGCCCATCCAAATGCCGGCTTTCACTGCACACAGAAAGTGACGTTTTTGCTCTCACAAAACTGTTACTTGAGACCAGGGGGGTATTTACAGGCCTTTTCAGTTGTATCACGGCAGAACGAATAAAAGAAAGACGGTGAAAGGTGCTAGTTTTGAAGACACGCTTTTGAAAGGATTCTAACCCCTGGTTTTCTTTTTGCAGGAAGCTTAGTTAAAATTAAGGGTTCACAAACTCATTTTCATCTGTTTTTCTTTAGTCTTAAACTGTGAGCCATTATGTGATGTATCTGTGTCATAGGCAATTAAAACACGGTCTTACCAGAAGAGTCTTGTACGGTTTTGTTGTTCTTGCAGCCGTTGGACCGTCTTAGCCCCTGAGGTTTAGTGCTCAAGCTTTCAAACCTGCCACAGCTGTCAGTAGATGAGCAGCCAACCCAGCTGGCCTGGGGGCAGAGAGGAGGGACACCGATGTGTTTTCTGCCTCCTTGGGACTGAAAGGACCAGAAAATGCATAGTAAAACCCATGGGGCCAGTAAAATTGGCTTCAGAGGAGACAACTGGGCTGATAGGAATCACTTGCTTCAAGACTAGAGATGAAGAACAAGCCGGTTCAGGGCACTGGCTTTGTTCACCTCCCCTGCGCCCTCGGGCAGAGGCCCCGCTTCTGGAGGCTGTCAGCAGGGAGCCCCAGGTTCATTGCTAAGCCCTGTGCAGGGGCAAACAAAAAGTTAAAAAATTGCATCTTTCTGGGGTGCCTGGCTGGCTCAGTCGTAGAGCATGTGACTCTTGATCTCGGGTTATAAGTTTGAGCCCTATGTTGGGTGTAGACATTACTTAAAAGAATAATTTTTTTAAAAAAGTGTTTTAGGGGCGCCTGGGTGGCTCAGTCGGTTGAGCTTCAGACTTCGGCTCAGGTCCTGATCTCACAGTCTGTGAGTTCGAGCCCCACATCGGGCTCTGTGCTGACAGCTCAGAGCCTGGAGCCGGCTTCGGATTCTGTGTCTCCCTCTCTCTCTGACCCTCCCCCATTCACGCTCAGTCTCTCTCTGTCTCAGAAATAAATAAACATTAAAAAAATTAAAAAATAAATTTAAAAAAAAGTTTTTTAATGTTTACTTTTGAGAGCAAGAGAGAGAGTGTGAGTGGGGAAGGGGCAGGGAGAGAGGGGGAGACACAATCCAAAGCAGGCTCCAGGCTCTGAGCTGTCAGTACAGAGCCCGACGCGGGGCTCGAACCCATGGACCGTGAGAACATGACCTGAGCCTAAGTCAGACGCTCAACTGACTGAGCCACCCGGGTGCCCCGAAAGAATTTTTTAAAAAATTGCATCTTTTCGAGTGACGGGTATATGTTATGGGATTGACATCAAAATTTGTCCATAAGGTCAACACATTAACTTTGGGATAAAAAAAGCCGTAATACAGACTTGTTTAGAAAAATTGGGTGAGGAGCGCCTGGCTGGCTCAGTCAAAGGAGCATGCAACTCTTGATCCTTAGGGTTGTGAGTTCAAGGCCCACATTGGGTGTGAAGGTTACTTAAAATCTTTAAAAAAAAAAAAAAAGAAAAGAAAAAACTGGGTGACCTTCTGGTTGAGACCGTGTTTCGTAGGTTCATCCAAGCTTGCTGTTTGGAAGTGTCCCTCGCTGTCTACACCTCTTCAGTTCCCCAGTTTGGAGACCACGTTCAGACAGGGAAGTATGACACCCCAGCTGATCTCTGTACTTCCCCATTTTCACACCTGGAGAGGAAAGTGTTTGGGTAACAGCACATCATTTACTCAACACTTGATGTGACTTACTCTGTTGCTGAACTCACTTCAGATAGGGATATCTACCAGAACAAGGTATTTGTGGAGGTAACTAGACATTGCCCACAAAGGACTCCGAGAAGGGGCGGGGGGTCTTTCTGCACTTGTTATGTTTATTATCTGGGAGAGAAAACGCAAGCTGGTAAAGGGCAGAGAGAATCCCAAGCAGACTCCGTGCGGCAGCTCTGGGGGACCCACTCGTGCTGCAGGAGGGTGGCAGAACTGTGAGGCCTGGGCATTTCTGGAGAGCGAGTCCACAGAACTTGTAAATTGGTAAATTCCAGGGGATCATGGTAGTGTGAAATGGGAGGAGGCCTGTTCATTGTACTTGAGGACAATACATCTTTGGATAAATCTCAAGAAATGAGAACTTTCCTTGCTTGCCGCTTGGTTTGTGGGAAAGCAGGAACAGCTGTGAGCAGGTGAGGCCCCATATTGCTGTATTAAGTAGAGAATACATTGGGCTGTTGGTACACAATAGGTTATTATTTTTTTTAATTTTTTTCTACATTTATTTATTTTTGAGAGACAGAGACAACATGAGCAGGGCAGGGGCAGAGAGAGAGGGAGTCAGAATCCGAAGCAGGCTCCAGGCCCTGAGCTGTCAGCACAGAGCCCGACGCGGGGCTCGAACCCACGAACCGTGAGATCGTGACCTGAGGCGAAGTCGGACGCTCAACCGACGGAGCCGCCCAGGCGCCCCCATCGGTTAATAATTTTAACGAAGACTGTTTTTCTCTCGCTTGAGAAGCGGATACATAGGCAGCTGTTGGCCTTGGTTCTAGTGCTCAGTGATGCCCTCGGGGACTCCGCTCTAGTTTTCCCTGCCGTTGGCCTTGGCATCTGGGCTTTTGTCCCCGGTCACAGGATGTTCCATCATTATGTCTGCGTTGAAGGCAAGAAGAGGAGGGCTAAGGCAACCTGTCCTCACAGGAGACTCTCAGGAACACACTTCCCCAGAAACCCCCGGTAGACCTCAGTTTCACATCTCCTTTGTCCGGTCAAGTCAGGTAGCCACCCTTAGCTGCAGGGAAGGCCGGAAAAGACGTCCCGCTGTCGTTGCCAGGATCTCCCTGCACACCCTAAGGGGGGGCCGGGTCGGTGACTTTCCAGCCTGAGCACTCTTTCCGACGCCTTGCCGGAAGCTCTTTGCTTGCGTGGCTGTTGGCGTCAGCCACGAAGCCCTCCCACGCCTTCCTGTCCCAGTTCGTGACCGCCACCTTTCTCACGTGAGGTGATCCTAATACGCTAAAAGATTTTAAATGCCATTTCCCTGAAGTGTGTCCTAGGCGTCCCCGGTTTCTTCCCCCTTTGGCTCTCTTGTGATACGTACCTCTTCTTCTATGGCATATGGTTTTCTGTAAGCAGATATGGGTGTTGTAGGCATCAGTCTTAAGCCTTACTTCCTAGGGTTGTGACTTTTTCTTAAGATCTTATTTTTAAGTAATCTCTCCACCCAACGCGGGGCTCGAACTCACAGCCCCAGGGTCAAGACTCGCGGGCCCAACTGACCGAGCCAGCCGGGCGCCCCTGAGGTGAATTCTGAGAAGAGGCTCTTACTACCCACTCGGCTTTGAAAAGGGCAGAACTCGCAGACCGGCGAGGACGTGAACGCCAGCATCCCCGAGCCGCAAGGTGTGAACCCTCAGAAGGGCTGGCACCGTCGTCCGTTGCACCCCCGGCCCTCGCATCCCAGGCCGGCTCCCCGCAAGCCCCACTCCGCGGAGTCCCCCCCCCCCCCCGGCGTCCCGGCCCGCCACCTGCCTGCGCGGGGACACCACTCGCCCTCCGCCAGCGTGTCCTGTCGTGACCGCGCACCCTGACGCGTCCGGCACGCGTGTGCCACCCTCCGACAGCTCACTCGGCCCGAGCGGCCGGGCGGGTGACTTCCTCTCTCTCGGGTTCTTACCCGCTTGGTCAAACGAGGTGCCTTTCCTCAGGATCCAGCGAGGATTCAAATGGGGCGATGAACGCCAAGTGCGGCTGGCTGGCGGGCGTCCACCCCCGGGGAGTTCACTTGCCCCTCCTGTGAGCCTCCGACCCGCTCAGCCCAGCCAGGCCTTGTCCACACCTCCTTCACCTGAGTGTTCCCTCTCCCAGCCTGCAGTCCGGTCCCCTCGGGGAGGGGAGGCCTTCGGGAGAAAAGTGACCGATGACTTCGCGGTCTGGCTTCGTGGGCCGTTCGAGCCGGAGCAAGTGATGCTGCTTCGCCCCTCAGTTTCTCCATCTGTAAAATGAGGATGCTAATAGTCCCCTCCCCGCTGGGTTGGAATGAGCTTCAAGGGACTGGCCCTGGTTGTAGCTGGAAGTGCCTCGGGCCCCAAATGGGAACGCCACGATTTTCACGGTGTGATCTAAGGGATATCAGAGCAGAGACCGCTTCCCGCTTTATCAGGGAAACAGTACACATTGGGGCAGGTCTACAGACGGGTGGTAGGAGCAGGGGGGCTCCTTGGGTAAACTACCTTCTTTCTTCACTTTGGATGTGTCCGATGTTAAAAGATAAACTGAGGTGTATTAAAAAGTTTAAGAGTTTGGGGCGCCTGGGTGGCGCAGTCGGTTAAGCGGCCGACTTCAGCCAGGTCACGATCTCGCGGTCCGGGAGTTCGAGCCCCGCGTCGGGCTCTGGGCTGATGGCTCAGAGCCTGGAGCCTGTTTCCGATTCTGTGTCTCCCTCTCTCTCTGCCCCTCCCCCGTTCATGCTCTGTCTCTCTCTGTCCCAAAAATAAATAAAAAACGTTGAAAAAAAAAAAAAGAAAAAATTTAAAAAGTTTAAGAGTTTGAGCAAAAACCGATTCAAACTGGGCAGCATTCAGTCTAACAGAAAGGGGCTCTGAGGACCTGCACAAAATAATAGACAGGAGGCGCCAGGGTGGCTCAGTCTGTTAAGCATCCGACGTTGGCTCAGGTCATGATCTCGCGGTCCGTGAGTTCGAGCCCCGAGTGGGGCTCTGTGCTCACAGCTCGGAGCCTGGATCCTCGGCTTCAGATTCTGTCTCCCTCTCTCTCTGCCTCTCCCCTGCCTGTGCTCTGTCTCTCTCAAAACTAAACGTTAAGAAAGAAAAAGGAAGGAAGGAAGGAAGGAAGGAAGGAAGGAAGGAAGGAAGGAAGGAAGGAAGGAAAGAAAAAGAAGAAAGATGGCAGAAGGGAATGGAAGATGGAAGTTACGCTGGCCAAAAGGGTTGGTTATTGCAGAGTTACCTACAGGTGGCAGGGCTATCCGGCAGATTCCTTCACTAGTGCTGATCTCATGAACTGGATTCACATTCCGTTTCTGGGAGACCCCACACTGTAAGTTGAGGCTCAGTTTGGCGAGGAGGGGCTCAGCATCAGCGGTTCTATTTGGAGCCTCGCGTTTTTAATGCCAGGATGGGGGCGTAGTAGTTGCTCAGTAAACCCTGGCCTCCTGTGTTCTCATCCCATTCTACCCACCCCGCCCAGGTCCTCACCTTCCGTGACGCCAGGTCACAAGTCTCCCTGCCTCATCCCCGCAGGTCACTGCCTACAGCACAGTGCTGAATCCCGCCCAGGGGTTCCTTCCGGAAGGCCTGAAGGCGCTCTTCATGGTACCTCCTCCACTCCACTGAGCCTCCGTTGACCCCTCCTTTATGTCCCACGCGTTACCCAAACTGGGTTCCCTGCCATCTCCCCAAAGGAGTCGGCACTTCCCACCTCCCGGGCTCTGCTGTCCTTCCACGCCCTAGAAATCTCTCTCCTCCGGTTCCAACATGCCAACATCCGAGCCATCCCACACTGCCTCTCGGTGGCCCTGACCCCCGAGGAGACTCATTTCTCTTAAACTCCAAGTCTTCGTTGACTGCAGACATGCTCACCACGGGTATGTTCTGGGCTGGTGAGCTTTTTCGTTGAGCCCCACCGTGGAACTTGGCACGTCTTCAGGCACGGTCTACGTTCTGTTTCTTGTCAGCTGTTGTCTTCCCCCTCTGGGGTTGCAAGTACTTTGAAGACATCGTTCTAGACCTACAAGCTCCACTGAGCGGAATTTTGGGTGACTTTTTTTTCTTTCTAGGCCTGGCAGTGTCCCAGGACCCACTTCCTTCCAGGTGGAGGCGGCCTGTTAACTTAACGCAAGGTTCACCCGGCCTCCGCGTCCTTGACCTCCTGAGCCTCATCAAGTGAGTTAAATAGTGGCCCGGGATGGATGGGTTACTGGTCCAAGTCGGCTGGTCCAGCCTGAAGTAACGAAACCCGGATACACACAAAGCAAGCAATTGACACATTCAGCCTCTTTCTCCCTGGGAAGAAGAAGGCAGAGACGCAGGCTCCGAGGTAGGAGTGGGGGTGCCACGGGGGGGAGGCAGCCGAGTTCATTAGCCCCCTCATTTGGGGCAAAGGGGATCCGTGTGGTGACAAACAATTGTCCTGGGGGATTTAGGAGGATTTGGCCAAGTGTCCCTGTGGGCCCCAAGCCTCCTCCTAATCCCGTCCACATTTCAGACTACTTAGGATCGCATTAAATGTCAAAGCCGGCGTTTAGGGAAATATCTACATTTCGTATGCATCGCTCGGGTCAAAAGAAAAGCTGAAACGAACCTTCGAGCATTTGGCGCGAGAGGCTCTCTGTGTGGTCCGGAGTGTGAATGGGGAGGGGGGCCGGCGCCCTCGCGGCCTCCCCGCCCAGGAATGCGGGCTTTTCACATATAGAAAATGCTAATTCTTTGTTCCAGCCTGGCCTCCCGGAGGCGCGGAGGCGCCCGGCCGGATTGTCACAGCTGCATTTGCATGTGAGCGGCCCCTGGTCCCCATCCCCACCCCCACCCCGCCCCTCCCCCCCGCACGGCGGGCCGAGGACTTCTGGGACTTCTGGAAAGGCCGCTTGCAAACGCCCTCTGCCATCACTGAATCCCCGGGAAAGCCACAGGTAGCTACTCTGGAACTTTCTGAACGGATATCCCTTCCCTTTGTGCCACTGGGCAGGTTCTTCCCCACCCCCCCCCCAACTCCCACTTTATTTAGCGCTTTCAATCACTTTATATAAAACAACCCGTTCCATCGAGGAGGAGGAGGAAGGCATTGGGTGACCCACTCGCATCTGTGCCCTGGCGGCAGGAACCCCGAGCTCCACGTGACGCTTTGCAGGCGCTCAGAGCGAGCAGCCGCGGGTGTGCGCGCGTGTGTGCGTGTGTGCGCGCGTGTGTGCGCGTGCGCTTCTACCGAAGGGGACACAGCCCTCAGAGTCGCCCGAGGTCCCGCAGCAAAGGCGCACCGAGCGCGCACGCCGCCCCGAGGCCCCGGCCGCGCCAGGCCGACTGGATGCTCAGGGCCCAGGGCGCCACCTGTCGGCGGCGAGCGAGCCCCGCGGGGCGCGGGCGCAGCCGAGGGGCCCCCGCGGTTCCCAGGCCGGAGCTTTAGCTCTGGGCGACGCCGGGGGCCTGCCTGACCGTCTCCTTCCGTGATTACGATGTTTTCGTGATTCACTTCATGTGTTTCACCTTGTTTCTTCTTCCTGTTTGTTTTCGTCATTTCGTTTTTTTTTATGGAGTTGTATTTCTTTTCTTTCATTTCGTGTATTCTGTGTCCTTACTTTGTTTGGCTTATTGTTTCATGCATGTTCATTTCATGTGGCCAAGTTCATTTCATTAATTAATTAATTTCGTTTATTTTATTTAAACGTCTCTAGTCCGTTATTTAATTTCATTTCAATACCCTCTTATACGTCTTATGTCGTTTAACCTCATTGGTTTCGCTTCTTTTCTTTTACTTTATTTGTGGGTGAACGGAAGAGGCGGATACCTTCATCCTATGCTGAGGCTCATGTATTCTGCATCGGAGTTTGGAGAAATAGAAAAACAAATAGTACCTTAGCTCCTCTCCGCAAGCGAATCTGAAACACCTAAAAGTCGGAGGCAAGGTTTGATATCACAGTCCAGGAAACTGTGGTCAGTGACTGAAAGTCATTCATAGATCGTTCTCCACTTGACATGGTGTAAAACACTCCGGCCCTCTCAATCAGATTTGTACCCTCCGAGGCACACTGCCCAAGTTGAGTTCGGGGCACGCGGTCCGAGCCTCCAGAGGCCCAAGCCAAATTGAGGGCCGAGACAAGGACCCAAGAATTCAAAGAAGGCTTCCTGGAGGAAGGCTCATCTCAGGTGGGCCGGACAGAGAGGGGCTGGGGACTGTTGCAGGTGACCAGGCCAAAGGGGGCACATTGCATACAAATAAAACCGGGAAAGGTCTCTGTCACACTGAGAGTGTCTGCTGCTGGGGGGACAGCGGTTTGAAACCGGAGGCAAAGGGTCGTTTGTGAGGGACGCGTCTCAGTTCTCAGACCCTGTGATTCTGGGGGGGGGGGGCATAGAGGGCCTCAGTGCCTGTGACTCCCCTGAAAGACCGTGGACATCAGGGTGTGTGTCCTGTGTTATTTGGGGGAAGGAGAGAATAAGTCACTACTTGCTGTTGGTTCTCTGGAAGTTTCTATGAATTGCATTTCGGAATTTTCACCTGTCTTCCTCCCTTTTATTTTGAGAAAGATGAAATATTTGTGTCGAAAAAAGTGCAAAAGTGTAATCAACTTTTATTAGTGAACACCTTTATGTCCTACATCCACCTGTTAGCACTTTACTGACACTTGCTTCAGCTGCCTCTCTCTCTCCTGCACGCACACCCCCCTGCGTTCATTTATTTACTCAACTAGCTAGTGAACTTTTGAGAGTAAGATGCTGGACACAATGATACTGTATCTCTCAGAACAGGGCCATTGTCTTTGTAACCAACACAATTATAGCTCCCAAGACATTTATAATTTTACTTAGCAGGACACAATCCACATTTAGATTTTCTCAGTTGCCCCCACCGTGCCCTCTTCCGTCATTTTACCCCTTCGTCCAGAATCCACTTCAGGATCCCGCGCGCCATTGGATGTCGCGGGCCCTCTTTAATTCAGAACGCTCTGCGAGCCTTTTTGGTCACTCAGGACATTGATAGTTTTGAGGGCTCCAGGCCAGTGGTCTTGGAGAGGTTTCCTCTACCTGGATTTACCCGATTATTATTACTTTTTGTTTGTTTTAATGTTCATTTTTGAGAAAGAGAGAGAGAGAGAGAGAGACAGACCAAGGGTCAGCGGGGGAGGGGCAGAGAGAGAGGGAGACACAGGATCCGAAGAAGGCTCCAGGCTCTGAGCTGTCAGCACGGAGCCCCACGCGGGGCTCGAACTCACGGACCACGAGATCGTGACCTGAGCCGAAGTCGGACGCTCAACAGACAGATCCCCCAGGTGCCCCTCTCTGATTATTCCTTATGATTGGACGCACATTTTTATGAGTTGGAGGCTCATTGTTTTCATTCCTGACACCCTTTCCCAAGCTGATGTACCCCCAGAGGCCAGAACTGTGGTTTCTGACAAAGCTTTCAGCTCTTCCTTTCCTGTTTAGATTCCAACATCCCAATTTCCACATCATGCTCAAAACAACCAATAGGAAAGCACCGAGACATGCAAATTTCCCTGCCTTAAACTGGTACATCTTCCATGTTGAGAAACTCAATTTTTTTCTTTCCTTTCTCTTTTCCTTTCTTTTCTTTTTTCTTTTCTTCCCTTCTTTCTTTCTTCTCTTGTTTTCTTTTCCTCTCTTTTCTTTTTTTTTCTTTTTTCTTCTCTTTTCCTTTTCTTTTTTGTTTTCATTTCTTTTCTCTCTTTTCTTTCCTTTTTTATTTTCTTTTCTCTCTTCTTTTCTTTTCTTTTACTTTTTTTTTTTCTAAGTAGGCTTCACGCCCAGCACAGAGCCCAACATGGGGCTTGAACTCAGAACCATGAAATCAAGACCTGAGCTGAGATCAAGATTAGGCCATTGAACCAACTGAGCCACCTGGTAGCCCTCGTAGCCCCAGGAAACTTAGTTTTCTGCTGCCATGTAATTACTGTGGCTTTCTTTAGCAGCAAACACAGGCCAGGGAAAGACCTGGGAGATACGGGGAGCAGACCCAGGCAGTAGCCAAAATGTTGGTTGGAGGAGACCTGCTAGGATCGGAGAAGGGCCACAGAGGTGAGAGACCACTGGCCCGTAGCAGTTCATGCTTGACCCACATCTGGTGAGATGCAGGGTGGACAGGAGTCTTGAGTTGGGGTTGTCCCATGTGCAGTTGAGGGGAGATCTCGGGGAGCTTCTAACTCATCTCAGGGCTAAATGAATCTGCAGATGGGCAGGGATGGGAGGGGATACAAAGATAGAAGCCCCCTCCCAATTCTTGGACCCCATGGCTCCTGTTGCCACAGTCATTAGTAGGACTGGGGAGCCTGTTGGACAAGATTCCTGCTGTCCCCGTGGAAAGGGCTCCCCGGGGAGGGCGGGGTTGGCGAAAGGCCCAGTGAAGACACTGCCCAGGCATGACACCCAATGAAACTCTCAAACTGGGCAAAAGATGGGTTTCCTTTGGGAAGAGACCCACTTTGCTTTCTTTCTAGTTTGTTGGTGATGGATGCCCTCCATCTTGGATGCCCTCTCTTCCTGGAGCTGGCTTCAGGGAAGGTGGGAAACACACAGACTCTAAAGCCTAATCGCCTGGGTGCCAGTCTCAGGGGCACTCCTTCCCGTGTGACCTCAGGCAACTTACTCACCTCTCTTGCTAGAGTTTCCTCATCTGCAGAATGGGAGTGTAATACTATGAACCTCGGAGGCCTGTTATGAAGCTTCTATGAGGTCATATTTGTAAAGCTCTGGCACTTATTAAGTACCAGATCGGTGAAGATGAAATAAGTAAAAGAGAGAGAGAATCCCCAGCAGGCTCTGCACTGATTCGGTGCTCGAACTCCTAAACCGGGAGATCAAGACCTACCTCTCAAGAGACAGAGTCAGACGCTCAACTGACTGAGCCACCCAGCTGCCCCAAAGGTTTTTTCTTTTTCTAATGTTTACCCATTTTTAGAGAGAGACGAGGCAGAGCCTGAGCGGGGGAGGGGTAGAGAGAGAGGGAGACACAGAATCGGAAGCAGGCTCCAGGCTCTGACCCGTCAGCACAGAGCCTGACACGGGGCTCGAACTCGTAGACCCGGAAATCATGACCTGAGCTGAAGTCGGATGCTTAACTGAGCCACCCAGGCACGCCTCCCCAAAGGTTTTTTAAAATCAAAATGAAAAGGTTTTGTTTGTTTGTTGTAAATGAGAATAGAGTTCTGGAAGGGTCAGGACAAATGGAGGAACATGAAGGTAACCCGAGGGTGACCTGGGCCACAGGGGCCATTTAGGCCTATACCTCCCCCCCCCCCACCAGAGGGTGCCTGGAAGATGCTGGAGAATGCTACGGGGTGGGGGGGGAGGGGCGGCTTTCCTTTCATAGGCCATTGGGCTTTCCTTTCCCAGAAGGAAAAGGGGATTCTTTTCTTTTTCAATTTTTGTTTATGTTTATTCATTTTTGAAAGATAGACACAGAGCACAAGCAGGGGAGGGGCAGAGAGAGAGGGGGACACAGAATCTGAAACAGGCTCCAGGCTCTGAGCTGTCGGCACCAGAGCCCCATGAGGGGCTCGAGCTCACGGACCGCGAGATCATGACCTGAGCCGAAGTTGGATGCTCAACCGACTGAGCCACCCAGGCGCCCCTGGGATTCTTTTCATTACAACCCAAAGTAGAGGTGGGTTTAGGCGGCTGCATGCTTGGATTTTCCACCCTTCAGACATCCCAGTCTGCTGGAGAAGGTCTTAATTAGGTCTCGTGGCCTTAACTAGAGCCGCAAAGCCCGAGTTTCTTTTTTTAGAGGGTGATCCCACCGAATTAAAATTCAATTAATCCAACTTTAGGGGCAAGAAAAACTATTCGCGAAAAATCATTAAACGGCACGTAAAACCCTTTGAGGAGCAGCAAAGACCAGGACAACCTGGCTTTTGTTAAGGTCCTTTGGGCCCAAAGAGTTCACTTTTTTAAGGAATTTTAACAAGATAGTGGTCACAGTGGAATTTGTTCATGTCGCTTATTTAAGGTTTTACGAGGCCCTGAAAAGAGCCCCCCTCCCCTGGGTCTGCACAAGATTTGGTAACAGCAGCACGGTGAGAGGTAAAATCCTGGGGGGTGTTTGAACCCTGGGAGGGGACAAGGGGCCTGGATGCTTCAACAGTGTCACAAAGGGTCGGGCGGGGGGGGGGGGGTGGGGATTCCGTGCCAGGTTAAAGGGGACAGGAGACACAGGGTCCTGGGAAGGCAAAACCAGACATGCCCAGAAAGGACATTATCAGGACAGTCTGCGGATTAGATAACGGCCTTGTATCAATGCGACATGTCCGGATTTCGGTAAGTGTACTTGGGTTCTGTAAAATAATGTTTGTATTCTTGGGAAATGCACAAGGAACTGATTACAAGTAGAAAGGTATCATATCTCCTTCCAAATGGTTCAGAAAAACAATTAGATACATAAAGTTATATGTGGCGCCTGGGTGGCTCAGTTGGTTAAACGCCAACTTGGGCTCAGGTTATGAACCTGTGGTTCATGGGTTCAAGCCCTGTGTCAGGCTCTGTGCTGACAGCTCAGAGCCTGGAGCCTGTTTCCGATTCTGTGTCTCCCTCTCTCTCTCTGCCCCTCCCCTGTTCATGCTCTGTCTCTCTCAAAAATAAATAAATGTTAAAAAAAGTTTTTTTAAGAAAAAATTTAAAAAACATAGATTATGTACTTTTATAATAGTATCAAAACTTGTGAAGAATTTTGTATTCTTTTTTCTTCATAAATGCTTTATCACAAGTGGTTTTCCATATTTTCACATAGAATTCATTTACATTGCTTTTAGTTGACTACGTACCATTTCTTCTGAGTATCCCATACTTAACAATTTCACCATTGTTGGGGAACATCTATTGGGATTGCTTTTTCTTCTTCTGTTACCAAGTATATTTGCTTTTGTTTACTCTAGATTACTTTAATGGTTTAAAACTGGGCCCCTGGGTGGCTCAGTTGGTTGGGCGTCCAACTTCAGCTCGGGTCATGATCTCACGGTTTGTGGGTTCGAGCCCCGCGTCAGGCTGCGTGCTGACGGCTCAGGGCCTGGAGCCTGCTTCTGATTCTGTGTCTCCCTCTTTCTCTGTCCCTCTCATGATCACGCTCTGTCTCTCTCTGTTTCAAAAATAAAAAAATGTTTTAAAGTTATATTTATATAATTATGTACACACACACACACACACACACACACACACACACACACACACACGGCCCTTGAACACCAGGAGTTTGAACTGCACTAGCTCCACTCATGTGCGGATTTTTTTCCATTAATTCAGTACAGTTCTGCACATGTATTTTCTCAGTAACGTTTTCTTTTCGCTAGCTTCCTTTATGGTAAGAATGCAGTTTATAATCCATATAACATACAAAATATGTGTTCATTGACTGTTGATGTTATTGGTAAGGCTTCCGGTCAACAGTAGGCTGTTAGTAGTTACGTTTTGGGGGAGTCAAATGTTATCCACGGATTTTCAACGTCACAGGGGTCGGTGCCCCTAACCCCATAGTGTTCAAGTCTAACTGTGTATAATACATCCATTTGTACATGGAATACATATGTATTAATGTATAATCATATTACAGGCATAATAACCGGCACCTGGCGGGTTCAGTTGGTGGAGCACGTGACTTTTGATCTTGGGGCTGTGAGTTCGAGCCCCATGTTGGCACTTGGAGATTCCTTAAAAAAATAATAGGAGGGGTGCTTGGGTGGTTCAGTCAGTTAAATGTCCAACTCTTGATCTTGGCTCGGGTCTGTGCTGACGTCATGGAAGCTGCTTGGGATTTTCTCTCTCCGTCTCTCTCTACCCTTCTCCCCATTCTTGTGTTCCCTCTCTCTCTCTCTCTCTCTCCCCCTCTCCTCCCCCCAGCCCCTTCCCCTTGCTTGCACGTGTGCACACATGCTCTCTGTCCCAACATAAAAAAATAAAATGATTGCAAAATACAAAGTAAACAAAAATAAAAACGAGTAAAACTAAATAAGCTTAAGAAGAGACAAACGCTAACAGAAAAGAGAGAAAGGAGGTGCCGTGGGGGGAAGTGAACAGCATGCTCACGTCTGACGACCACACTTACCGGGTTCCTCCTGCCTGATAAACACCCTCAGGTGGGTTCCAACAGACCGCTCGAGGGGTCCCCCTAAGAGGCTCGTAACCAGACGGGGAGACCTAAGGCCCTTGCCTGCGGTCGCCGGAAACCCGGGGCCATCGTGCGACGAAGAGTCACGGAGGGTCACCGGTGCCCGCGGCGCGCGACTGGCCCCCACCTCCGGGGAGCTGGCGGTTTGGGACGGGGGGCGAGCAGAGCACGGACGACGGTGCCGCGGGCTGTGGTCTGGTCCGGCACAACCCGAGTGGCAGCAGCGACGCGGGCGTTCGGGCCCGGGCCCGGGGAGGGAACCCGCCGGAAACGCCCCCCGCCCCGGCCGGGACCGCGGAAGCAGGTTTCGCAGGCCGAGGAGAAGCCTTCCAGGAGAGCGGGCTGAGCGGCGAGCGGGACGGCGTGCCCGGCCCGGCCCGGCCCGGAGGTGGGACGCGGTCGGCGCAGCCGCGTTGCTCGGCAGGCGCACGTCGGGCAAAGGCGGCGGGCTGGGCGGCCGGGGCGCCGCCGAGCGGCTTCGGGGAGGCCGCGTGCGGCTCGGGGCCGGGCCCCGAAGGGGGAGCCCGCACGCGGCGTGGAGACTCCTCCCCGCGGACGGCGCGCGCGTCTGGCCCGGGAGCGCGGCGGTCGGGAGCGGGCGAAGCCCGAGGGGAGCGCCCGGGGCCCGTGAGGCCGCCCGGGGCGGGTCGTGCGCGGTGGCCGCCTCCCACCCGGGCCTGCGGGCCCCCTCGCGGGGCCGAGCCGGGAGGACAGGACGACCCGACGTGTGGGTAACAGCCAGAGTCCCGGGGAGAGACGTGGCGGAAGACGCGGTGCCGGAACCGCGCCCGGCCCGGCGCCGGGGCCGCGGAAGAGAGGCGGCCGCCGCGCGGGAGCAGCGGGGCCGCCCCGGGCGGAGAGAGACGACGGGGGCGCAAGGGCCCGGTGCTTCCCTCCTCCCCACGTTCCCGTCCGCCGGCCGAACCCCTTCGGAAGCCGGCCGACCCCGGAACCCGGGCCGTGCCGGTGCCAGGCCGCCTCTGGGACACGGGACCGAGCGGGGCAGGGCGAGGAACGGGGGCTGGGGGCGCACGGGCCCCCGAGGAGCTCCGGCACGATCTCCCCAGGAACCGCGTTGGTCCCTCCCGGGAACCGCGCGATCCTTTTGGTATGGATTGCGGCGTAAACCCGCTCGAGCTCCCAGTGTCACCATTTATCCAACCGCTCAGGCCAAACACCTTGGAGTCACCCCCTCTTCTGCTTCCTGACTTCAGTCTATTTTCTTTTTTTTCTTTTCCTTTCCTTTCCTTTCCTTTCCATCCTTTCCTTTCCATCCTTTCCTTTCTTTTCCTTTCCCTTCCTTTCCATCCTTTCCTTTCCTTTCCATCCTTTCCTTTTTTCTTTTCTGCCCTCTTTTCTTTTTTCTTTTCTTTTCCTTTCCTTTCCTTTCCATCCTTTCCTTTCCATCCTTTCCTTTCCTTTCCATCCTTTCTTTTCCTTTCCATCCTTTCCTTTTTTCTTTTCTGTCCTCTTTTCTTTTTTCTTTTCCTTTCTTTTCCATCCTTTCTTTTCCTTTCCATCCTTTTCTTTTTTCTTATCTTTTTTTCTATTCTTTTTCTTTCTCTTTTCTCTTTTCTTTTTCTTTCTCTTTTGTCTCTTTTCTTTTCCTTTCCTTTCCATCTTTTCCTTTCCTGTCCTTTTTTCTTTTCTGTCCTCTTTTCTCTTTTCTGTCCTCTTTTCCTTTCCTCCTTTCCATCCTTTCCTTTCCATCCTTTCCTTTCCTTTCCATCCTTTCTTTTCCTTTCCATCCTTTCCTTTCCTTTCCTTTCCATCCTTTCCTTTCCTTTCCATCCTTTCCTTTTTTCTTTTCTGTCCTCTTTTCTTTTTTCTTTTCTTTTCCTTTCCTTTCCTTTCCATCCTTTCCTTTCCATCCTTTCCTTTCCTTTCCATCCTTTCTTTTCCTTTCCATCCTTTCCTTTTTTCTTTTCTGTCCTCTTTTCTTTTTTCTTTTCCTTTCTTTTCCATCCTTTCTTTTCCTTTCCATCCTTTTCTTTTTTCTTTTCTTTTTTTCTATTCTTTTTCTTTCTCTTTTCTCTTTTCTTTTTCTTTCTCTTTTGTCTCTTTTCTTTTCCTTTCCTTTCCATCTTTTCCTTTCCTGTCCTTTTTTCTTTTCTTTTCTGTCCTCTTTTCTTTTTTCTTTTCTGTCCTCTTTTCCTTTCCTCCTTTCCATCCTTTCCTTTCCTTTCCATCCTTTCCTTTCCTTTCCATCCTTTCTTTTCCTTTCCATCCTTTCCTTTTTTCTTTTCTGTCCTCTTTTCTTTTTTCTTTTCCTTTCCTTTCCTTTCCATCCTTTCCTTTCCTTTCCTTTCCATCCTTCCCTTTTTTCTTTTCTGTCCTCTTTTCTTTTTTCTTTTCTTTTCCTTTCCTTTCCATCCTTTCCTTTCCTTTCCATCCTTTCCTTTCCTTTCCATCCTTTCCTTTTTTCTTTTCTTTTTTTCTGTTCTCTTTTTCTTTTCTCTTTTCTTTTTCTTTCTCTTTTCTCTCTTTCCTTTTCCTTTCCTTTCCATCTTTTCCTTTCCTGTCCTTTTTTCTTTTCTTTTCTGTCCTCTTTTCTTTTTTCTTTTCTGTCCTCTTTTCCTTTCCTCCTTTCCATCCTTTCTTTTCCTTTCCATCCTTTCCTTTCCATCCTTTCCTTTTTTCTTTTCTGTCCTCTTTTCTTTTCTTTCCTTTCCTTTCCATCCTTTCTTTTCCTTTCCATCCTTTCCTTTTTACTTTTCTGTCCTCTTTTCTTTTTTCTTTTCTTTTTTTCTGTTCTCTTTTCTTTTTCTTTCTCTTTTTTCTTTTTCTTTCTCTTTTCTCTTCTCTTCTTTTCTTTTCCTTTCCTTTCCATCTTTTCCTTTCCTTTCCTGTCCTTTTTTCTTTTCTTTTCTGTCCTCTTTTCCTTTCCTTTCCTTTCCATCCCATCCTTTCTTTTCCTTTCCATCCTTTCTTTTCCTTTCCTTTCCTTTCCTTTTTTCTTTTCTTTTTCTTTTCTGTTCTCTTCTTTTTCTTTCTCTTTTCTCTCATCTTTTTTCTTTCTCTTTTCTCTTCTCTTTGTCTTTTCTTTTCTTTTCTTTTCTTTTCTTTTCTTTTCTTTTCTTTTCTTTTCTTTTCAGAGAGGGAGAGAGAGAATCCTAAGCAGGCCCTGCACAGGTCAGTGCAGAGGCCAACATGGGGCTCAAGCTCAGGAATCCTGAGATCATGACCTGAGGTGAAATCAAGAGTCAGATGCTTAACCCACCGAGCCACCCAGGTGCCCATCTTTCTCTCATTCAACCCATTAGGAAATCCACACCCTTTCATCTCAGTTCCGACCCGGCTGGGACTTGCACTCCACATTCCACATTCGTTCATGTGTACACCATCTGTCTCCTCCTTCTCGGTGAATTCCCAAAGTCTGGCACATAGTAGGTGCTCAGTAAACACTCGTCGAGTGAAGTCACCGACTGCCTCATTGTCTCGCTGCATTGACCTGGGTAAGTCCCCCCTCCCGTCAGTTGGCAGGTAGGCTGGAGGCTGGCTGTCCTGCACAGCCTCATTCACATGTGTGTTAGTTGGCCAGGCATCAGGGTGGGGAGAAGGTGTCCCTGGGCTCCGTGTCTCTCATCCTGCAACAGGTTGGCCCAGGTGATCACAGGGGTTCAAGAGCAACCAGAGGGCTGAGCTTCATTTTTGTTTAATATTTATTTATTTTTGAGAGAGAGAGCACGTGTGAGAAGGAGAGGGGCAGAGAGAGAGGGAGACACAGAATCCGAAGCGGGCTCCAGGCCCTGAGCCGTCAGCACAGAGCCCGACGCGGGGCTCGAACCCACAAACCACGAGATCGTGACCTGAGCCAAAGTCGGAAGCTTAACCAGCTTAACCGACTGAGCCACCGTGGTGCCGCAGAGGGCTGAGCGTCAAACACTCAAAGACTTGCAGGTTTCTGCTTTTGTCACATTTACTACTGTCCCATTAATCAAAGCAAATCACATGGCTATGCCAGAGTCCTTGTGAGAGGACACTACTAAAAACCGAGGACACAGGGAGGCATGAACAACTTGGGGATCACAGTTCCTACAAACTCCTCCCGCAGGCAAAGGTGGCAGATTTCACAACGGAGGTAACCGCTGAAGTGCAGTGAGGGTGGGAGGGGAGGGAGGAGGAAGGACTTCCGACCCTGGGTTGTGAGTCAGGATGGGTGGGTTTAGATGGATGAGGTGGAGGGTAATGACATTGCAGGTGGTACAGCATCAAAGTGCCTGGGGCAGGGGGGGAGTGTAATTAGTAATAATAATAGCATACATCACCATCATTTTCTGAGCTTTCCCATGTACCCGGTTCTGAGCTGAATACTTTAAAGCATTATCTCATTTAATCCTCATAATCATCCAGAAAGCCAGGATCTCTCTATCTTTATCCCAATTTTACAGAAGAGGAAAACAAGGCCTAGAGAAGGATATTTTAGATCATCAAAGCACAACCCATAAAAGAATAAATCAATAAATTGAATAAGTTGGACTTCATCAAAATTCTAAAAAGTTTTTTTATGTTTATTTTTGAGAGACAGAGGGCAGAGTGTGAGCAGGGGAGGGGCAGAGAGAGAGGGAGACACAGAACACGAAGCAGGTTCTAAGCTCTGAGCTGTCAGCACAGAGCCCAACGTGGGCCTCGAACTCACAAACCGTGAGATCATGACCCGAGCCAAAGTCGGACACTTAACCGACTAAGCCACCCAGGCGCCCCTCAAAATTTTAAATTAACACAAAAGAGAATGCAAACAGAAGCAATAGTCTGGGAGAAAAATCTTTGCAAAGCAGGCATCTGATAAAGGATTTATATCCAAAATATATAAAGAACTCAAATAATAATAAAACAGTCAATAATAAAAGAACCCCCTCAAAAGAGGCTGAATAAACACACGAAAAGAAGCTCAATATCATTAGATATTAGGGAAATGCCAATAAAACCACAATGAGGGGCACCTGGGTGACTCAGTTGGTTAAGTGTCTGACTTCGACTCAGGTCATGATCTTTCGGTTCGTAACTTCGAGCCCCACGTCAGGCTCTGTGCTGAAAGCTCAGGGCCTGGAGCTGCTCCGGATTCTGTGTCTCCCTCTCTCTCTGCCCCTCCCCCGTTCATGCTCTGTCTCTCTCTGTCTCTCAAAAATAAATAAAAAAAATTTAAAAAAACACAATGAGACACAACATGCACCTACCATGTTGGCTAAAATTAAATAAAAAACGAAAACTGACCATATAAAGCTTTGGTGAGGATGTGGCCAAAACAGCTCTCATACCTTGCTGCTAGAAATATAAAATGGTACAAGCACTATTTAAAACCATTTTGTGGGGCGCCTGGGTGGCTCAGTCGGTTGAGCGTCTGACTTCAGCTCAGGTCATGATCTCATGGCTCGTGGGTTCGAGCCCGGCATCGGGCTCTGTGCTGACAGTTCGGAGCCTGGAGCCTGCTTCAGATTCTGTGTCTCCCTCTTTCTCTGCCCCTCCCCTGCTTGCTCTCTGTCTCTGTCTCTCTCTCTCTCTAAAAATAATAAACATTAAAAAATAAAAATTAAAAAAAAGAAAGTCCCTTTTATTTTATTTTTTTTTTCAACGTTTATTTATTTTTGGGACAGAGAGAGACAGAGCATGAACGGGGGAGGGGCAGAGAGAGAGGGAGACACAGAATCGGAAACAGGCTCCAGGCTCTGAGCTGTCAGCCCAGAGCCTGACTCGGGGCTCGAACTCACGGACCGCGAGATCGTGACCTGGCTGAAGTCGGACGCTTAACCGACTGCGCCACCCAGGCGCCCCGAAAGTCCCTTTTAAAATAAAGTTAAAGAGGGGCCCCTGGGTGGCTCCGTTGGTTGAGCATCCGACTTCACCTCAGGTCATGATCTCACGGTTTGTGGGTTCGAGCCCCGCATCGGGCTCTGTGCTGACAGCTCAGGGCCTGGAGCCTGCTTCAGATTCTGTGTCGCCCTCTCTCTCTGCCCCTCCCTCCCTCTCCTTCTCTCTCTCTCCCAAAATAAATAAATTAAACCTCACAATAAAAAAAAAAAAGATTGGACTCAGAAGAGGCATAGCGTCACTTCTGCCATATTCTGTTGGCCCAAGCCAGACTCTGGGAGACAGGCAATAGACCGCAGCTTTCAGCAAAAGCTCTGGAAGTCCAGGAGACCCAGAGTGAGAACAGCCAGGGCAGAAAACAGACGGTGAGTCTGAAGCAGTGTTAGCTGTCCATTGATAGGTGGTGGAAAGGGTTTACGTGGAAGGGTGGTGGAAAGGGAGGTCTGGGACAGAGCACAGAGATCTTTGGCCATCAGGTTAAGCAATTTGAGTTAACTTTTAGGTAAGAGGGACCACTTGAAATCGGGAGCAGGTGGAATGAGTGAGGGTCAGGGTTGGGCCGAAAAAAGGAAAACTTAAATGGCATAGAGACCTTCAGCTACAAAATCAGAGAGCATTTGGAATGAGAAGCTGCACAGGCTTAACAGTATGTCCTGATTTATACATACTTTGATTTTCTGCTATATTTGTCTTTAAAACAACCTTTGTTGTTCTTTGCCCCCTTATGAAAGGTACACATTTCATTTTAGAAAGTCTAGGCTGGGAGCTCAGCTTAAAAACGGCGGGCCACAGTGGGCGCTGGAGGGGAGAGTGACAGGAGGAGAGATGGCCACTCTGTTAGAGGGGAAGGAGGACACAATTGGTCGTATGAGATGTGGAGGGCCAGCGGAAGGTAGCGATGAAGCAATGATAGATTTAAGTGGCAGGCACTCGCCGAATAATGATGGTAAGAAGCTAATGTTCAAGGGGCGCCTGGGTTGCTCAGTCGGTTGAGCACCAACTTTGGCTCAGGTCATGACCTCACGGTCTGCGAGTTGGGAGCCCGGCATCGGGCTCTGTGCTGACAGCTTGGAGCCCGCTTCGGATTCTGTGTCTCCCTCTCTCTCTGCCCCTCTGCCATTCATGCTCTGTCTCTCTCCATCTCTGAAAAGTGAATAAAGCTTTAGAAAATAAACATTAAAAAAATAAATACAAAAAGCTATTATTTAAATATGTGCTTGGGCATTTATGTGTCATTGGTGCTATACTAAAAATCGTACACTTAATAGCTCACTTATCCCTGACGAGCTACGTGTTTGCACCAGTCGCGTTACAAGCATGAGAAATCTGAGACACAGGGAGGTTAAGTAACTTGGTCAAAGTCACACAGCAGAGTGGTGGAGATGGGAGGTAAGCCTAGCTGAGTTCTGAACTACTTTTAACTACTAAAGCTACATAGCGATTTTTACTTTTCCTGTGTACAATTCAAGTGTCTCTACCATAGTCTTGTCAATTTCTGGGTAACTAGAGTTTACATTATATCCCCTCACTTGCTGCTATTCTGAACTCAGGGTTGTTGAGAGCAGCTGATGCGCTTCTGTCAAATGATCTCAAGGCCAGAGTCAGGGTATGGAGTCAAGAGTTGGCCAGGTGTGCAGAGCTCCCCCCCCCCACCTCAACTGGCAGGAGGCAGGCAATGAATGACTCAACAGCTGTCTGTTAAGCTGGTACACCCCCCCCCCCCCCAGCATGGCTCAAAATAGTAATTGTGATGTAATATTTGTTTAATGTCTGAAAAGAATACTCTGGTGATTTATGTACTTCACAATTATGTAAATGTACCCTCAGGATGCTGAGTGAAAGGTGCAATTTTGACATCAGAACCAGCGGATGCATCAAATATTTAATTAAAGGACCAGATGAAAAAAGCAGATGATGGAAATGTGGTCTCACCACTCCCCTCCGCCCCCAGGTCTGAGACAGCAGCAAGGTCCTGTGTCACCCTTGAAAACAAAACAGGACTACAGATGAATTCGAGAAAAAATGCACATTTACCGTCCACCTATTTTTAGGGTGGGTTTCTTTTTAAATTTCTTTTTTTCAACGTTTATTTATTTTTGGGACAGAGAGAGACAGAGCATGAACGGGGGAGGGGCAGAGAGAGAGGGAGACACAGAATCGGAAACAGGCTCCAGGCTCTGAGCCATCAGCCCAGAGCCCGACGCGGGGCTCGAACTCACGGACCATAAGATCGTGACCTGGCCGAAGTCGGACGCTTAACCGACTGCGCCACCCAGGCGCCCCTGGGCGGGTTTCTTTTTTAAATTTTTTTTTTTTCAACGTTTATTTATTTTTGGGACAGAGAGAGACAGAGCATGAACGGGGGAGGGGCAGAGAGAGAGGGAGACACAGAATCGGAAACAGGCTCCAGGCTCTGAGCCATCAGCCCAGAGCCCGACGCGGGGCTCGAACTCCCGGACCGCGAGATCGTGACCTGGCTGAAGTCGGACGCTTAACCGACTGCGCCACCCAGGCGCCCCTGGGCGGGTTTCTTTTTAAAAGCGGCTGTTAAAAT
This sequence comes from Lynx rufus, assembly GCF_022079265.1. NCBI lineage: Eukaryota > Metazoa > Chordata > Mammalia > Carnivora > Felidae > Lynx > Lynx rufus. The sequence goes on along the minus strand of NW_025814867.1, from coordinate 2,387,684 downwards.
ACAAACGATGTATTTTCAGGACTCAGGAAAGAACATGTACTCCCTTTCTGATGTTAACTAGTGGAGGGAAAGCTGGAAGGCTGCTTGCTTAGGAAGGGTGTTTATTAGCTAGGATGGCAGTGAAAAATTTAATACTCGTTTATAGCAGGGGACTGTCTTGGGCCCTTCATCTGGGTACGTGGCTCTCCTTCCTCTCATGAGTAAACAGTAGCCTTAGGAAGTCTCATCCCAATTTGTCCTTTATCGCTATACCGTATTTCAAAACCTCAACTGTATTTCCATAGCAGTGGGGTTAATTACTTGCTGCAAAGATTCCCCGATTGCCTGCAAGTTGTCTTTTTTTTTTTATATGAAATTTATTGACAAATTGGTTTCCATACAACACCCAGTGCTCATCCCAAAAGGTGCCCTCCTTCCTGCAAGTTGTCTTAATGGAAACTCGGAATGTGCTGCATGAACCATTTACACCGCAGCCCTGTTTCCTGGCAGTGTCCTGCCAGTTCAAGAAAGGAAAGAAAGGGAAGGTACTTCACCATAAGGAAGCAAAACCTTTTTTCTCCCTGCTTTCTTTCTCCTTTCTTTTCTTTTTGGTTTATTCTGGGGAATCGTCTCCAGGAAACTAGCCCGGCAACCGCTGTCAGGTGTGATTCCTGTTCCTGGAGTTACACCTTCCTGCTCCTCCAGGATGTCTCAACTGGCTTTTCGTCTCGGCCATCCACTAGCAAACTGGCTTAGAGCCCTAGGACCTGGAGGACAGATGAGTCTTTCCCCCTTGACATCTTTTTTTTTTTTTTAACCTTTTTCGATGCTCGAGGGTGAGGCTATCCAACAGGGAGTCCAGGGGGCTGGTGGCCCATCCCTTTTCTGACCCTCTGGGGCCATCTTCCTTCTGGCAGTCCTCTTCCCCCATCTGTTTTCCTCTTGTTTTTGTTTAAAACAAAACCAAAAAAAAAAAAAAAAAAAGGAATTAAAAACAACCAGAGAAAGGAAAAGAAACAAACCCAGAAATACACACAACACGTCTGGAGCAAGGCCAGCATGGCAGAAAATTCTGTAGCAGTGTGGAGATTCATGTGTGAGCATGTACATGTTTACACGTGCGTCTCAAATTATGAAAGAAACTCAGATTGGCAGTAGATGGGACCAAGAGGGGCCCCTCCCTCATCTTTAAAGTATAAAATGTTTACTTTTATTTCATGGTAAAAAAAAAGGGGGGGCTCTGTTTCGTTGTTTTCCAGTTTTATTGACATACAACGAACATATGTTCTGGTTTCCTCTGATGATGATTTTTCCACTCCTCACACATCCCAGTGAGTGTGCACTGAGCCCGGATTCACTCCAGGGGCTGAGGTGAGCGCTCCTAAGAGCAGCTGAGGACCCGGGCCTTTCCTGTGGGGCTGCGAGGCTCTTCTCCCTTGAAGCTCCTTCCATCTCAGGACAGTACTTGGGCCGCAGGAAGAATCTGTCCTGTGAGGGAGCGGTTTCTGCAGCCTGAGGCCTTCAAGCACATTTGTTCAGCTGGGTTGATTGGAGAGCTCTTTCCAGGTTGATTTTTCCCTGGAAAACCACCTGAATTCTGATGAACCAACTCAGAGGAGCTGGGGATGTTTACATAGTTGTGTTTTGTTTTTTTTTTTCCTTCTTCATCATTTTGGTTATTGAGGCTGAACACCAAGTTATTTTTTTTTCTTCTTATTGAAGTACAATTTACAAACACTGAAATCTTGAGCAGATCTTAAATGGCAGACTGACAAGTTTGGACCAATGTATACACCAGTATATTTCTATTTCCTTACTGCAGAAGGTTCCATCCTCCCCCCTTCCCAGTCCAAATCCCTTATCCCCAAGGGTACTGGTCCTATCCCCACAGCTTAGTTTTGCACGTTCTAGAATTTCCTGTGAATGGACTCGCACAGTATGAACTCTTTTGTGTTTGGCTTCCTTCTCCTAACATGACGTTTTCGAGATTCATCCAGGTAGTTGCCCGTACCGGTAGGGCCCAAGATGTCACCAACGCGACGTGTTAAGATGGGGACAGTTGTTCACCCGTTGGCCTTCAGACCAGACGCCCTCTAGACCCTGGTATGTGGCCTTCCGTGCTCTTCTAAGCCAGCCTCTCTCCAGGGCCGAGCAAGTTCCTCTCCCAGAACTGCCCAGGCAGCCGGAGGAACCACCCAGATGGCCGCGGGGCCGTCCCCAGGCAGCCTCCCCTGAACCGCTGCCTCTGCCCCCCACCCCCCATTAAACTCAAAGGAAACTGACTCGTCCGCAGATCAGAATTCAAGATTCGTTAAATTCCACGCATCCAGTAGTACACACAAGTGTGTGTTTGGGGATCATACGCAGAGTCCTTGAGAAAACGTAAAAGGAAAAAAAAAAGTGTGCGTGTGCGTGTGTGTCGGGGGCGGGGGGGGGGTAAACCCAGACCTCGCTGGCAGTGGATCTCGGCCTCGGCAGAACCAGGATTCAAAATGAAATCTTTTCTTTTTTAAATAAACGGAAGAGTCGCTCTCCGCTCCTCGCTCGGAAGGTTTCAAAGGTCGTCACACCGAAGCCCGGGGGCGTTCATCTCCCCAGCGGCCTGGAGAAGGGAGGAGGTCGGAGGGAGGAGGGAGGGAGCACACAAAAGCGAGCCGTGCCGAGAGGGCTAATGTTTCCTGTTTGCCTGGAACCCCCTCCCCTGTGTCCCCTCCCCCAGCCCCCTCCCAGCACTCGGGCGGAAGTGAGTTTGCTCCTTTGGAGATTAAAAGGATTCCGAATTCCGATCAGTCCCAATAACCGGCGTACCGAGAGCAGAGGAGAAGGAGAAGGAGGAAGAGGCGGCAAAGCAGAGAAAGAGGGGGCACGCGCGCGCGTGCACGCACTCAGGCCGAATTGGGGAGGGGAGTTGTGCACAGCCCCGGGAGGCCAGGGCGCACGGCGCGAGCAAGGGCCAGTAGGCGCGGCGCGGCCGAGGCCACCCGAGTCCCGCTCGGGGGCTCCGAGAGAAGATGACGCGGGCCGGCGGCGTGGGCCACGCGGCTCCCGAGCTCACCGCGCCTGGCTGCTGCCGGCTCCACTGATTCCTGCGCGCCCCGGAGGAAGCTGCGTCCCCGCGGCTCGGGATCGGAGGGGGGACCAAGGCGAGGGCGAAATGGCCCGATGACAAAGGAAATGTGATCCCCCTTCGCTGCCAAGGTTTCAGAGAGGACGGACGTGAGGAGGAGGGGCGCGGGGCGCGCGCGGAGCTCGGATAGCATTGCACGACGGCTCGCGCGGAGCGGGCAGCGGGTACATCTAATATCTTCCTGCCGATGAATAATTCAGGCCGGCCCGCGGGGACCTGCGGCCCCGCGCTGCAGCGCGGCTAACCCGGAGGGGAAGGAGCGCGCGCGGGAGGCGCCAAGGCCCGGCGAGGCGGGGGCGCGAGGGCCCCGGGCCGCGTGGGGCGCGCGTGCGTGTTAAGCGCCGGCAGCCGCGGCCGGGCCAGGCGGGCGCGCGGGAGAACCGAGGCGCGTGGGGCGCGCGTGCGTACTACCCGCGTGCGGCCGCGGCCGGGCCCCCACTAGCTGCAGCTGCGGCGGGGCCGACCGCCCGGCAGGGGAGGCCGCGCCCGGCCGTGCGCCAGCCCCGAGCGCCGCACGCCGGGCCACCCAGGAGCCCCGGGCCGCCGCGTCATGCGGCGGGGCGGCCGGCGTCGCGCGGGGGCACACGGGCTGGGCGTCGCGCCGCTGCCGCCTTGGCTAGGGTGGGGGGCTTTCCTCTCCCGGGAAGAGACGAACTAAATCTGTTGGAGGAAAAGCAACGCACCAAACGCTCGCGGAGCCGAACGCCGCTTCACCCCGTCGGGACCCGGATTGCACAGCGGACTCCACCTTGGCGGGGGGGGGGGGGGGGCGCCTCTCCCCGGGGCCGGCGAGAACCGCGCTTCGGCTGCTCCAGCGAGCCCTCTGACCTCCCCGCCCCCGCTCGCCCCTCGCGTGTCGGGACTTGTTCGGCGCTCCCGCTCCTGAAGGCAACGCAGCCTCGCGTCCTCCGGCAGGAATCCGTGTCGCCTCCGGGCAGCGGCGTTTGATGCCCGCAGCGTCGGGGCCGGCGGCGCGCGGGCGGGACGCGGCGAAGCGGGGCGCGCCGAGCCGCCCCGGGGCCGGCTCCTGGCTCGCAGGCCCGCTCGATGCGCGTTTCTGAGTGAGTCGGCGGCTCCCCCACCCGCCTCGGCGGTGCTCTCCTCCCCTCCTCCTCCTCCTCCTCCTCCTCCTCCTCTTCCTCTCCGGCCTCCTCCCGCCTCCGAGCCGGCCTGCAAATGGCTTCGTTCCCCGAGACCGACTTCCAGATCTGCCTGCTGTGCAAGGAGATGTGCGGCTCGCCGGCGCCGCTCTCCTCCGGCTCGTCCGCGTCGTCGTCGTCCTCGCAGACGTCCACGTCGTCGGGCGGCGGCGGCGGGGGCCCGGGGGCCGCGGCGCGCCGCCTGCACGTCCTGCCCTGCCTGCACGCCTTCTGCCGCCCGTGCCTCGAGGCGCACCGGCTGCCGGCGGCCGGCGGCGGCGGCGGCGGCGCGCCCGGGGAGCCCCTCAAGCTGCGCTGCCCCGTGTGCGACCAGAAAGTCGTGCTGGCCGAGGCGGCGGGCATGGACGCGCTGCCCTCGTCCGCCTTCCTCCTCAGCAACCTGCTCGACGCCGTGGTGGCCACGGCCGACGAGCCGCAGCCCAAGAACGGGCGCGCCGGGGCCCCGGCGGGCGCGGGCGGCCACAGCAACCACCGGCACCACGCGCACCACGCGCACCCGCGCGCGCCCGCCTCGGCCCCGCCGCCGCTCCCGCCCGCGCCGCCGCCGCCCGCGCCGCCCCGCTCCGCGCCCGGCGCCCCGGCCGCCTCCCCGTCCGCGCTGCTGCTGCGCCGGCCGCACGGCTGCAGCTCGTGCGACGAGGGCAACGCGGCCTCGTCGCGCTGCCTGGACTGCCAGGAGCACCTGTGCGACAACTGCGTCCGCGCGCACCAGCGCGTGCGCCTCACCAAGGACCACTACATCGAGCGCGGCCCGCCGGGTCCCGCCGCCGCCGCCGCCGCCGCCGCTGCCGCGCAGCAGCTCGGGCTCGGGCCGCCCTTCCCCGGCGCGCCCTTCTCCATCCTGTCCGTGTTTCCGGAGCGCCTGGGCTTCTGCCAGCACCACGACGACGAGGTGAGTGCGCGGGGGGCGGCGGCGGCGGGGGGGGGGCGAGGGGGGTGCGGGGGCTCGCGCCCCCCCGAGGACCTCCGCCCCCAGTCCCCACGCGAAGGGAGCGGGGTGGTGGGGGTCCTCTCCGGCTCCCGTGTCTTTCCCCTGACGACGCGGCGGTCGTCGGCGCCGAGGAGGTCGTTACCCGGGAAGCGTGCGTGGCGGCGAGGTCTGGCCTCAGTGCGCTTGCTGCGAGGGACCCCGGAAGGCGCGGAGTCCCCTCTTCTCCGTGTCTCGTTTGGTGCAGTGGCGGGTCGTGGCCGCCGTAGCCTCCCGTGTGTGTGTGTGTATGTGTGTGTGTGTGTGTGTGCGCGCGCGCGCGCATGTGTATACAGCTGTCTTGCATGTGCGAACCCCCCCCTCCCCCTTACCTGGATGGTCCCCGAGGTCTGAGAACACTCCCCCCTTAGGGGCTTTGACTTCCTCATTTCTGTTTGACAACACGTGTGTACTGTTAGGACGCGGGATGGAAGGTGTGTGTGACTGTGTAGACGCGGTCTCTGGTGCAGGCACAGCACAGCCCCCCCTCCCCCTCCCGGGGTCGTGAGGCCCCTCCGTCAGCGCGTTTTCGCGTCCCTGCTTGTCGGACTGGCAGACTGGCCTTGGACTGGGGTGTGAGCCCGGACACGCACGGCTGTGAGTCGGCAGCGCGTGTGCCCGCGGGGACCCGGTTTGCACGTGCGCGCCTGTGAGTGGGGGGAGTCGGGGGGCCTTGCCCACGGGCGTCACCGAGCTGGCACGACAGTCCCTCGGGCCGCCCCCGCCTGCCCCGACCGCGATCCGTGTGGGAATTGGTTTCCCGGAGGGGGGAGGCGCCCCCACCCCGCTGCGCCGCGGGCTGGACTTCCCTTCGAGAAAAACCGGAGCCCCCTGCCGCGGCGCGAACCTGGGGCCTCGGCGCAGAGTCCGAGGACTGCGGTGCAGGCTTTGGGTTGGATTTCGCTCGTTTGGCCGTCGACTGAACCTCGCTCGCTTACTTTCCGCACTGTGTGAGGCCTTCCGCTTACACCTTGGCCCGTCAGAGGAAGGGACTAAAGTCTTTGAGGAGCGGGCCCCGCCGGGAGGGTCGGTAACTTAAGCCGCCGTCCGCCTGCAAACCCGTGAGATGTGGTGTGTGTGGTGGCGAGGGTCCTGCCTGGCAGGGGAAGCAAGCGGGAGACGGCGGAGGCTTTGGAGACCAGGAGCGCGAGTGCCGGGACCGAGCGGGGCCGAGGCTTGCGCAGTGTGCCGCCTCCTCCACTCCTAACCTGTTATTTGGGGACGAGGGCGGAGCTATTGCCTGATGGCCTTAAGCCGGCGTCTCCTATTGGAAAAAAGTCCAAATTGTAATCTACTGGCTGTAGGCGCCGCATTTTAAGTTTCCTTCCAGATATTAAGCTAGGGGGCATTCTTTTCCTTCATTTTTGAGCGTCGGGTAGGCACCTTACAAGTTTCCACATTCGGGGAATGCTCTTCCACGTTTAGGAAAATGAATGATTGAGCTAAATACCGATCTTGAAGCCCCGGAATGAAAAGATGGAGTCAAATCACTTGAAGATTAGGATCCATGGGGGGGGGGGGGGGAGAGCGTCTGGAATCTGCCACAGTCTCCCTCCTGGGGGTTCGGGGGCGCTGGTTGAATTCTCCCTCCCAGCAGCTGAGCTTAGACGTCAGGTTTTGTTTATGTTCCCAGTTAAAGATCTACACTCGTTTTACTTAGGCCAAGGCAGAAAGATGCTCCGTGTGGGCAGACTTGTAAAAGGTTTATACACTTTTAAAATTATACCACTGTTGAAACGGTGTGGGCGGGTGTGAGGTGTCCCCTCGCCCTGGTGGTTCTCCGGGATGCCCTGAAGATGCGCTCTGTAAGTTGTGCAACACTAGGCTCAAGTTTGGCAAAGCATTAATGGATTCCCTCGTCAAACTGCTCTTTAGAAGCAGGAAGCTTTCTCCGTTTGGGGAGTTGTGTCCCCTCCGGTTTCATTTACAGAAGGTGTCTTGGACAGGAATGCTTAGACCTTCGGTCGTCTCTGCGTTTAGGATGCTGGGAAGTGTGGGCTTAAAGGTGACAGACCAGTGCTGTGAACGGCGGGCCAGAGTGTTAGGAGAGAAAGCACCAGGCTCGTGCAGGGGTCTGACCCTCGAGTTCTTGCCCATTGCCCTCTGTGTCAGGCCCGGTCAAACAGTCCAGGGAGCCCCCTGCCTTCCAGTGGTGCTGCCTGGCCTCGGGAAGGAGGCTGGGACCCCGGCCTCTCCCGGCTTTTATGTCCGGGAAGGTGCTTTGGGCGCCTGGGGACGTGGAGGCGGCCAGTAGGGTCTGGCCCGCGGGGCTTTCCTTAAGCACCCTCCGCTCCACCCCCCTCCCAGGGTACCCTCCTTAGGGTAGGCAAGGTTTCTAGAACTTGGCTTAAAATGTACCTGTAAAACCTCAAAGAAGATAATTGGATGTAGCAACAAGACGATAAAGGAATTGTGGCTCGTTTAACACCGTAGCTTGGTGTCCCAGTGGTGAGTTCAGAGGCCTGCAGGCGCCAGGCCCAAGGGGCGGCCAGGCCCGGCCGGCCGAGTGGCCGGCGGTGTCAGCACGGCGGGAGCCCTGGAGGCGGCGGCGGCGCAGCGGCCGCTCCTGTCCCCGCGGGCACCGAGAAGGCAGCCTGGAGAGTCGGGGCGCGCGCATTTTGGGCGCAGCGTGTAGGAGTTGGGCGCGCCCCGCGGTTGCCCTGGTCGTGGTGCTGTCGTGTGGGAGATGAGCCCTTGGCGGCTGGAGGCCACGCGGGCGGCTCAGAGCTCGGGGGTGGGGGCGGCTGGGGCGCGTCGGCACCCGGTAACTGGCGGGAAGCAGCGTGGGATCCGAGCGTGTTCGTCCCCAGGAGAGGCCCTGTCACTAGCGGGGTGGGGACGTGGCGGGGACGCGGTTGCCATCTTGAGCCGCGGGAAACATTGCAGCTCAGCCAACCGACCAGGGCAGTGTTGTTCCCAGTTAGGCCGGGCGGGCGGGTGTCGATCTTCCCGTCTCCGGCATGGAAGATGGGGTGCGGGTGCTGATACAGTTGGCCTTGGACCTAAAAAAACCAACCGAACAACAACGACAAAAAAACCCCCGGCAGCTTCCTATCAGTATAAATTCTAGAATTCCAGTCCAGTGGGATCCTGTATGTGGACCCATCCATCCGAGGCTGGGGGAGCTCTTTTTCTCCCCAGGAAACTACTCTCCAGAAGTCAGCCTCATTCCGCTTTGAGGAATGGATTCTTGTCTTGTATCTTACTTTGACTGAGTCATGGTGAACGGGGATATTACCAGTACTGGTCCCAATATACCCTACATTCCCGGAGCCTAAGCTCCTTCAGGCATGCACCCCTGAAACTGTATGTGCGAGCTGTGTAAGTTATGAAATGTATATCCGGGACACTTTGTTCAGGGCGGGAGGAAAACCGCAAAAAGAAATGTGCATTCTAGTGTTTGTGCACCCATCGTCCACCTGCTCTGCAGGATTTGGCGGATGTGTGTCTGCTTAATGCACGTATCTCCCCCATTTGCCCAAACAACCTAGCTTTCCATACATTCCTTGGAAATGATTGGCACTTGCCACTTTGAATCCAGTTCACCAGGTAGATTCCTGAAGGTTGAAGTCTCTCGAATTAAACAGAAAAATGCTTGACGAAAATATATGGGCGAGAAATGCTCATTATTGATCTCTTAATTCCTTAGCCTTGAATGTAACCTTGGGCTTTTTAAAAAGTCACAGGAGGAATGGAGCCGAGGAATGTGCCGGGCCTTCCTTCCATCAAAGTGCCTGGGGATGGATTTTAGCAACGCGGATCCCGGGGACTCGGGCCATGGCTGGTTTGGCAAGCCTGTGCTCCTGAGGTGGCCATACAGGCATAGCCTCGTCTAAAGTGCGCCAGTAATCGTGGAGACTGTGATGGCGTGGGCACTCTAGAGATCTTCTGTGACTGACGTTTCTTCCTACAGAGCAAACGACACTGGGTTTAGGGTGACATAGGCTTGTTCCGGTCTGCAAAACTTTTCTTTCCAGTGCTAGGAAATACGTATTTTGGAAGCCTGGAGATGCTTGGGGAGGAAGACGAGCTCTCTGCCTCCCTGCAGTTCTCAAGTGATGCCAGTAAACACTCTTTGCTTCAGTTGTTTCCCAGTTAATTACTAGGACATGGAATAAAGAAATGTGGAGAGTGTTGGAGGCGTAGAATTTCCCTTTTTCCACCCTGATTCTCCCTCCTGTCGTAGCTACTTATAAATGCTATTTTTAGGGAGCTCTGTTAAATTGGAGGACGCTAAAACCAACATGGACACGCAGTGTCTCAAAGCACGCCTTAAAATGGGAATCACTCTGTCCTCGCATGTGAAGTTTCGAGCATTTTGTTTGGCTTTTTGTTTTTTTATTTTATCAACATCGTACATACAGACGTGAGACGGCTGAAGTGCTTTTTGTTGGTTGAGGTACTTTGCCAGGAGAGAAAAGGATTCGTAAGTTTTCCCGATTGAAGCGAAATTTGACAGTTCTGATCCTCTAAAATGTCACCCCTCCCTCCCCAATTTTCCTTCCTCTGGTGCCAACTCTGCTTAGTCTTGCCACGTCCCTATCTCTGTTCCTCACGCAGGGCGGGGTTTGTTTCAGATGTATTCATTCTTCGTGAATAAAGGACCATTTTGGTGTCATTCTTCGTGACAGGCAAAGGTTGGGAAGCGTCCTACCATGCAGGCGGTCCAGTGTTCCCTCCCCCCAAACACTAACAAAGAGCTAGAGGCTTGGCCCAGCCAGTGACGCGGTCGTGGCCAGCCTTCTCTCACTTGGGAAGAAGGCAAGATACTGGTGAAGAATTTCAGTTGCTGAGAGGGAGCAAGATGGCCGCCCGGCGCAGGCCCCCGTCCCCCTTGGCCTGACCTGTCACGCACCGTGATTTGCAAGAGGAAGCTTGGTCCATCTTTCCTCTTCGGTCCATGTGACCTCATGCTTGTTCAGTACTAAATTACTCCTTTCCCTTTGAGGTCTTGTCTATACCCACAAACTGAGCTGACTGAAACCAGATTGACTATTTTGACTGACGAGACTCCGGAAAAATCAGGAGGGATGGGGGTTGAATGCCCGTGGCTGTTTACGTCGGAAACTGTTTGCCTCAAACCTTGTTCCACTGTAATTCCTTCCTTCATATACCATCCCCAGCTTCCCTCATTTTAAAAAAAATTTTTAATGTTTTTATTTATTTTGAGACAGAGAGAGACAGAGGAGCATGAACGGGGGAGGGTCAAAGAGAGAGGGAGACACAGAATCCGAAGCCGGCTCCAGGCTCCGAGCTGTCCGCACAGAGCCCGACGCAGGGCTCGAACTCACGGACCGCGAGATCATGACCTGAGCCAAAGTCGGACGCTTAACCGACTGAGCCACCCAGGCGCCCCGCTTCCCTCATTTAAAAAAAATTGTTTTGATGTATGTTGAGAGAGAGAGAGAGAGAGTGAGTAGGGAGGGGCAGAGAGAGGGGGAGACCCAGAATCCGAAGCGGGCGCCAGGCTCTGGGCTGCCAGCCCAGAGCCTGACGCGGGACTTGAACTCAGACCACGATATTGGGACCCGAGTGGAAGCCGGACGCTGTAACCATTTGAGCCACCCAGGCACCCCGCCCCCACCCCCCTGTACGCGTCACATAGTTTGCTTGTCGTTGGGTCTAAAGGCAGAGTGCGGTGAAATGCTTGCAGACCCCAACTCCTGGGTTTCCGTTCCCATTCCAACCTGGGTGCGATTTGGGGAGATCCATGCGTAATCTGCAGACTTCTGGCCGGTATTTTACTTTGTCCTCCGAAATGTGGAGTTTCTGCTGATCTCCGTTCCTTACCAGAACGTCAGATCCTACCACATGAGTTCTTTTTTAAATAAATCTGTCATCCCAGTTTAATGACCAACAGGCCACAACATTGGCAGCCAGTTGTAATTTGTTCAGAAGCATTTTTTCTTCCGCACGGATGCCCTAAGGAGGTGGGGCAGTCTTTGGCGATAAAGTTATTGCTCGCAGTGCTAGATTAACAGATGAAGTTCTAAGTCCTGGGCTTGGTCACGAGAAAGGGGATAGTTCTCGACTGTGATTTCTCCAGACACGCTTCTGCAGAGTAGCATACACTGTCAAGATTGATGGAATATGAACAAAGCAGAGCCGTGCACACACGAGAGAGTAAGCGGGCCGGGGTCAGTTGTGAAGCCTGAAGGCGCTCTCTTGTGGCTCTGATACCTTGCGAAGTTGGAGGGGCCCCAAGCTGGTGAGAAACCCAGGGAACAAGACAGTCGCTCCCTTGCCTTCCTGAACCCAGGTCCGCAACTGTATCCTTTAGTTGTTACTTCGGGGAAGTTAAGTTTGGCCAGCCTTTTCCTTTAGGACTGAACCATTTGCAGTTAAAAGAGTTTTTCTTGAAATGTCCGTGGGTTGGGGGCACTTCTTTCATACTCTTTGACCAATTAGGATAATTATGAAAACGGTGTGTATTAAAAAGTTGACATGGGGCGGCGGGGTGGCTCAGGTCATGATCTCACGGTTCTGTGACTTCTAGCCCCACGTCGGGCTCAATGCTGTCAGCACAGAGCCCGCTTCAGATCCTCTGTCCCCCTCTCTCTGCCCTTCTCCCACTCATTCATCATCTCTCTCTCTCTCTCTCAACATAAAATAAAATTTAAAAAATTAAAAAAAAATGGACACACCTAGGGGGCGCTTGGCTGACTCAGGAGCACGTGACTTCAGGATTGTGAACTTGAGCCCCACGTTGGGTGTGGAAATTACTTTAAAATGCTTATTTTTTTAAAACTTTATTTAGGTAATCTCTGTACCTAACATGGGACTCAAACTCATGACATGAAGATCAAGAGCCTCAAAAGTAGAATGAAAACTCTCCACGCTCAGATTTTGCAGCTAAGGATGCTTCTGACGCCTGCTTCGCAGGTGTAGACAGGTGGCAACAGCAATCCCCATTCAGACCCTCCACACGCTTGGGTCTGGGCCCTCTGGCTCTTTGGGAGACACTGGTCTCTTAGGATCCTCTGTGGCCTGCAGCCACGAGAACGTGTGGACAAGTGTGGAGCAGAAACATGGACGTCCTAGTCGTAGGTCCCCACGGGGGGTCTTTCGGGCCGGGATGGTGCAGCTGTTCCCTCCACTGTTACGAAACTGCAGGCTGCGGGGGGCGCCTGGGTGGCTTGGTGGGTTAAGCGTCCGACTTCGGCTCAGGTCGTGATCTCGCGTGAGTTCGGGCCTCGCGTCGGGCTCTGTGCTGACAGCTCAGAGCCTGGAGCCTGTTTCGCGTTCTGTGTCTCCCTCTCTCTGCCCCTCCCCTGTTCATGCTCTGTCTCAAAAATAAATAAACGTTACCAAAAAAAAAAAAAATTAAAAAAAAAAAAAGAAAGAAACTGCAGGCCGCGGGAGGTGCTGTCCCGGTGCCTTCTGGGGCCAAGAAGTCAAAGTCTGACGCTGTTACCCAGAAGCAGACAGTCCCGTCCTTTCTCCCTCGGTTTCCCCCGTTGTCGGAGTCCCGCCGGGACCCAGGTGCGGTTTGCTCAGTCCCCGCTTCCCTCCTCCCTCCAAAAATCACGGCGGGGAGGGGGCACCCGGAGTTTGGTGTGAGGCGGGAGACAACAGCGACTCAGCCGGAAAGCTGGCATCGCAACGGGCCATGGCCTGTGGTGGCTCCAGCCGGCTGGTTCCGTTGAAACTTTCCTTGGAAGTCCGGGGCGGACGCGTGCTGGTGGGAACCAGAATGGGCTCCAGGTTAGCTGCTGTCCTGCAGGGAGTGTTGTGTCCACCCAGCCGCTGACCCCTGCCAGCAGGCCGCACCATCCGCAGGCGCCCCCCGCCCGGCCGGCCTCCGGCTCTCCCACTGGTGTTGTGCCCATCAGGAGACACTGCTGGTGTCGCTCCCACACCCGGTCGGGCCGTCGCACTCGGTGTCATCGCACAGCTTAAATAAAAGTGAAGTGCGCGCAGAGAGCTTCTGTGATTTGGGAAGGTAAGAGGCCCTGGAGAAGCAGCAAAATAGCCCCCAGTCCCCTTCCTCATGGGGTTGATGGCAGCTACTTTGGCAACGAGGGATTCCCGGCCTCCCCCGTGGCCTTGCCTTGGTTCTGGCCCCAAGCGGGGCTGCTCCTGGTACACGGACAGGGCACCCGTGGATGGCTCCTGGGTGTCTCCCCAGTGTGAACCAGACTACTCAGCCCATCGCGGTGATTGATTGATCGATGGACTTTGTAGCCCGTCGCGGTTATAATCTTGACTGAGGGGGGAGGCTCAGGACAAGCTGTGGGAAGGATCTCCCCCTTTCCCTGAGCCTCCTCCCTCTCCTCAGCCTTGAAGACGTCCTTCCACCCCCCCACCTCCCTTTGTCTGCAATTCATGCCAATCTGTGCAGAGTTTGTGCCTGGGTTTGTGCCCTGTCACCTCGGAGTGAAGGCAAAGGAAGGAACGCCTCACTTCTAGGCTGGTGATTTTCTGGTTTTGGTTTTCGGTATTTGTGTTTGTTCACTGGCATAATTCACATATTGCAAAATTCACCTTTTGTCGGTGTACATTTCTTTCCCATTTTGATGATGATGATGTAGCGTGTAAACATTAGGAAAAAAAGAAAGATTACACAGTGTGTGAAAACTAGCGCAGTCAACATACAGAATGGTTTCATCACTTCCAGAATGCCTCCTCCCTCCAGCCTCAGACGACACAGGCCCGTGGTTTTGTCTCTCTTGTCAGAAAACAGAGTGACGCGGAGTCGAAGACTTTCTCCAGCACGGTGTTTGCACTTGGCACGGTGCGGACTGTCCGCGTGCCGCGGTTCCCCGGGTTCCTCCCTCTTTATGGCTGAGCACTTTTCCCCTGTAGGGTAGCAAGCGCACTGCATGCGCTCTCCAGCCGAGGGGCTCTCGGTTTCCTGTTTTCGGACATTTCCTGCCTGGAACACGTGCGGCGCTACCTTGACTGGTGGAGGTCCGTCTGGCCCTGGTCTCCCGTTGTTGTTGTTGTTGTTGTTGTTGTTGTTGTTGTTGTTGTTGTTTTGGGTTAAAATTTTTCATAATATTTATTTATTCTTAAGAGACAGAGCGTGAGTGGGGGAGGGGCAGAAAGAGACCAGGAGACCCAGAATCCAAAGCAGGTTCCAGGCTCTGAGCTGTCGGCACGGAGCCCGACGTGGGCTCGAACCCACCAGCTGTGAGATGGGGACCTGAGCCCAGCCGACTGAGCCACCCACCCAGTGCCCCTTCTGATCCAGCCGGTTTGTCGGTGACCTTGTGTGCCTTCGAGCCTCAGTTTCCCCATTGCTCTGCAGGGATGGTGACTTGGGGCTGGCCTCTTTGAGAATCAAATGAAGTATCTTCTGGTGAAAAATTAGAGTGTGGCTTGAACATACAAGGTGAAGACATTTGGAAGCGTAAGTACGGTGAGCACAACGTTCCGTTAGTTTCAGGAGGACAGCATAGCAATTGGACGCGTGTGCGTCCTCGTGCTCCTCGAAAGTGTAGCTGCCGTCTGGCACCACGGGACACGGTCACGTACCACGGGCTGAGCTCTGGTGCTGTGCCCTCCCTCCCCGTGATGGCCTTCATCCCACAACTGGAAGCCGGTACCCCCGTCCCCCCTGGTTTTTATTTCCTGTGGTTTTCGTTGGCTTTATCAGAGCTTTCGGGGATTCAGAGGAATACTCTAAAAGGAACGTTTATTTTACCAATGTAATTGGAATGTTTTAAGAAGCCACATGGGAGCAAATAAAAAAATCATAGCTCTAGTCGGCTATGAACCAACTTCAGTATCCGGAGCTTTGAGGGAATCTTGGGGCGAATCCCCATGTCGTATGGAAGGAGTAAGGTTTAGGAATCCCCACTTTCAAACTGAAGGTTAGTTAGGGGGGGAAAAGGGTTTTTTGTGTTAGGGTTTATTCTTGTTGGTAACTGGAAACCAATCCTGAAGGGACGACAATATCTGTCCTAACAAGAGATGGTGCTTAATTCTAGACAACGTTTGGGACTTGCCACGACAGCTACTGATTTGTGACGGTTTCCTCCCTAAGTGTTACAGCGCAGTAAATACACGGGGCCGCTTCTGTGCTTTACTGTTGGTTGTTTGCTAACCAAGGAAATCGTACGCTAACATTGCTAATTATATATGTCAGTGTTGGAAACCTACAAATACGTGGGAAGAAAGGCGGTACGAATATTTGGGCACGTCAGACTGAAAGTTCTGCTTCAGGTTTGAAGTTTGAAAGCAGGATTCCTCTCAAGGAAGGGTGGCGTTCATATTTGGTGTTTCTAGCCTTCCTGTCGGTGCTGAACCCACTGTCGACTGTGTAAGGTCTGCTGCAAAACCAAGCACAAAATTTGAATTGAGTGACAGTCTGCCCAGTTCATCGGGCCTGTTGGTTCCAGCCCCATGGAGTTTGTTTCCAAGGGCGTGTGTGTGTGTGTGTGTGTGTGTGTGTGTGTGTGTGTATGCAAAACCAGTTCTCCCCCCCCCCCAAAAAAAGTATGAAAAGCAACAAATAAGTGGGAATAAAATTAAGAAACCATGTGCAAAGATCCAATTATGAAGATGAGGGGCGGATGTTCGACCCTGGTTTGGGAAGAGATTGGGTTTCAGGCTCTTGGGTCCCCATTGGGGGCCTGTGACAGTTTTCTCCTGTGCCTCACGGTGGAGAGGAGAGGGGTGTTGTGTGTGGGGTCGCAGAAAGTCTGAGGTAAAGCCCTCCAGCAGATTAAGAAAACAAAAGTCTACAAAGCCAGCCTGTAGGTCCCTGTCCTGCCTGCCAGGCCCTTCTCAGTTCAGTTCCTTGACTCGCAGGCAGCCCTGGAAGGGTCCTCACTGCGTGAGCTCCTCCCCAGCTCCTGGTGCTGGAGGCAGACCGGTTTGCCCCCAGTGAACGAAAACCAGGAACCGAGTGAACGCGTGCGTATTAATAAAAACCGTGGAACATTTGCAGACGCTTGATGGGTTACAAGGGAAGAGGGGAGATAACAGGGTTTTTAAAATTTTTTTTAAACAACATTGACTTTTTTTAAATTTAAAAACCAATGTGTTTTAAATGCTTTATGTATTTTTGAGAGAGCAGGAGCGGGGGAGGGGCAGAGAGGGGGGGAACGGAAGATCCGAAGCGTGGGCTCTGGGCTGACAGCAGGGAGCCTGACTCCGGGGCTCCAACTCACAAACCCGTGAGATCGTGCCCTGAGACGAAGCCGGACGCTTAACCCACGGGGTTAAGGCACTGGGTTTCAGGCACCCCTGAAAAACAAAATTTGTTTTTTGTTGTTTTTTTTTTTAACTTCACAGCACTTGTCACTTGAGGCTGTAATTTTTCCGAATATGGATATGCGTGTGAGACTGTGACCTTTTCATTCCTTCCTCCTTTACCATCGTCAGCCTGTAGTTGCTGGATGAATGGAAAATTGAGATTTGAAATTTTCCTCAGGGCTACCTTGTATTCTGTTCCCAGGAACAGTCTGGACTGGTTAACTCTAATTCTGATAGAACTGTAGAAGAACATAAATACCTTTGTGATTTGTGTGTAAAAATTGTTTTAGGTGTGTGCCCACTCCTACTTCTTTCTCAAGTGTATGACCTGGATTTCTGTGCATTTTCTTCCAAACTTTTGAACACACGCGCGCGCGCGCCTATAGGAATGTAGTCTTAAAAACTTGTGCACGTTTTCCTGTACTGACTAGCGGTCATCAGTGCTCTGAACTTGGTGTTCATGGTGTGGAATTTATGTAGCTGTCCTCTTACTTGGATTTTTCTCTACATTTGGCCAATGCATTCAACAGGAACATCCTCCAGTCCCTGTGGCTTCTAAAGGGAAGACCCCCTCCACCCCCAGCCAAGGAATTGCTCCCACCGTGAGAGGTGTATTTGAAATGTTAATTTGCTCCTGAGATCCTGCCTCCCACCAGTCCCATTTCCTTCCCACCCCACCGTCCAAGGCCATCAATCTAATGGGAGAGAAATGGCTCCTCCTCAGGTACTTTGCATTTCCGCGATTGCCGAGAGGCGAGCGGCTTTTCATATGCTTATTGGCCATTTGTGTTTCCTCTTTGGATTGCCTTGGGTCCGGGGCCTATCTCTCCTGGGTTTCAAGAAAATCAATTTGTTGGCATTTTGGATAAATACTGAGTATTAGCTGTATGCAGAGGATTTCTCCGAGTCCCTGAGTCCCTGTTTATTTAGCTCGGTAGACATTTTACATTTTTGTGTGGTTGGCGATAGTCTTTTACTTTGTTTACATTTTGTGTCTCTAATCTCACTCTAGGACGCATTCTTGGTGTATCCTATGAGGTGGGATCTACACCCATGAGCTTAATGTCCTGTTAGCAAATGGTCTTATGTCCCATTTCTTCTGTGAACCTCACATTTGTGGAAAACCTTTCTGAGAGTAGCTGTTGGCTAAGTGTGAAGAGGGTATATGAAGGCCATTACCCCGTGAAAGCCAACTGGCTCGCAGTTTGTATTGGTTGAGTGGTGGTGCTTTGGGCTCCTTTACCGGTGATCTCTTAAAGATCTCTTTAATGGACTCTGTTGTTCCTCCTAAGTGGCTAAAAAAAATATAACTTGTTAATTGCACCCCTCCGATGTCACTGCTGCTTAACACTTTGGATTGTATCACTGGTTGCATCATGCCTGTGCAACGTTATCTTTAGGACTCTATCATTTAGTTAACATAATCACACAAATGATGCAGGTGTTTTGAGGTGTCATTTATTTGTATACTGTAGTTATGGTTCCACATTCTGCTTTGTTTTTTATGTCTAATAGTAAACCCGACATGTCCTTGTAGAACAAACAGTACAAGTCATTTACTCCTCTTCACTGAGGTACAGTTTAGGCACAAATGCATTCATTGTCAGCACACGTTTTGGTGAGTCTTGACAGATTTATATACCCCACCACCACCACCATCAAGATAGAACATTTCTACCGTCCCAGAAAGTTCCCCTGCTGCAGTAGCTTTTAGTGCTAATCTTTGGAGAATTTGGCCTGCTACTTTGGTCATGGATGTTGATGATTTACCGAAACTAGAGGAAGGCATAGGACTTTGGATGTGAATGAATCTCTAAGGATGGAAGGTTGCAGTGTCTGATGCCCTGCTCTATTGCTGATGCAGGATAGCCGTAAAACTCCCTAAAATCCTCACCCTGAAGCATTTTAGCCTCCGAAGGCCCATAGTCCCTCCTTTTCTCTTTCAAACCTTTGCTGTTTCAGGGCCACAATGCAAATGGTCAGGGCACATTGTTTTCCAAGGAGCAGATGCCTGCTGGGAGGCAGATTCCTCAAGGATTGCTTGGAAAATGTGGAAGCGAATTCCATCCAATCAGCACATTTCTCTTTGAGCGGCTGCCATGTGCCTGGCTCTCTCCGGGTGTTTGAGGACACAAAGGACCAGAACAGAGGTTGCCTTCTGGGGACCCTTACATGACTATAAAGGGAGGTAGAATTGCTGGGGACTTGGGGTATCATGGTGAATAAGGTACATGGTAAAAGTGCTGAAGTGTTTTTGGTTAGGTTGTTGTGCTTGAAAAGTTTTTTTATTCCATTTGATTTTTAAATTCAGGGACTCCAAAAGAGTATGCAGTGGAGAGAATTCTTAATGACACAGCGGCGGCTTCCTGTGTTCTTCCAGAGGGGGTGGTTATGGGGGGACGACTGCTGTCTTGTCCTTGGAGTCTAGGCCCTTGGTAGTGAACACTTCCAGAAAGTTCATGGCTTTTCCAGGGCCTGCCAGGTCAGTTGGAGGTTGACAGTTGCTGGCTTCCATTCCCAAAGACTCTTCCTTTGAGGAAAAAAAAATTGGTTTTCAGCTTCCTGGAAAATTTAATTTTACAGGGCAGTTCATGGGCCAGTTGTAAATACCACTCAGAACTGCCTTTCGCTGGAGGACATGTTCTCCAAAAACTTTGCAGTAGGTTTTAGGCAGTTTCCTTTGTGCAGAGTTACTCAGTCTTCAGTTTCGAAAGCTGATTATTTGCGCTTTGTATTGGGGAGGGGTCCCTCATGGCCTGACACCATCCCACGTTCCTCTGTTTTTCGTGTCTAGCTCACACACCTGCATGGTCTCTGGCCCCCAGTGAGGACTGGGTCTGTGGAAGGAGGTAGTTTTGATCTGGAGTTGAAACTGAGTAAGGGTGGCAAGGCCGCAGGGCGTGGAAGCACACTGCCCCCTCCCCACCGTGGGCTTGGGGGGGTTTCCGGTGGGCGGTCCCCAGGTACAGGGGAGGGAGGACCACTTCAGGAAGAAAGACCCAGGGGCCTTTGAGGAGTGAGGTGGGCGTTTGAAAAGCTTGGAAGCACTTTGCTGAGGAATCCATTGGTGATTAGAACTTTATCTGCAAAGCAAATGTTCAACCAGTGTTTACCAGAGTTCAGACAGGCTCCAGGGAGCTGTAGGGCCCCATTTAAAACCTGCGGTTGGGATGGTGAAAGGGGACTTTCATGGGAACACAGTCACCCTTGGAACCACCTCTACCCTTAGAGCGAAAGAGAATCTTGCAGTTGTCTCAGGCTCTCCCAGAGCTGCTTTGAAAGCCCCATCGAGGCCATCGGGAGGTCCTGTCCACTGTGCCTCTAGAAGTGGGTGCATCAGCATGCAGAGGGAGGAGAGGTTGCTCCCCTCTGGTCCTGTTCCCCACGTGCTCTACGCTGGGGACCCCTGACTGGAATCTGCCTGGAATCCTCATCTATGGTGAGGCCGGAGCTGTAGTTTGAGAAACAAGCCAACAAAACCCGCCTCCTGTGTTTTGAAGGACGGTAAACTGTTTGCATTGGTTACAGTAAAACGCCAGTATGGAGCATGAATACAAAGACCCTGAAGATAAAGTTAATGATTACATTCGGAGGTTTCGGCCTGTTTCCTTTAGAGATTTTTCTCTCTTGACCTTTACTCCATCGTGGTTCAAGACTCAGCCCCCAAATCGCATTCCCTGTTTTTATAGGGTCCAGTCTGAATACTTGCCCCGCAGCTTTTACTTGGGCCTTATCTCTGGCAGGAGTGGGCTTCCTAGAGCCCCTTGCTGGGGGCGCTTTTCTCTTCCCAGGTTTGTTTGGATACCACCCCACCCCCCAGGCTGGGGCAGCCGGAATTCTTCCCGGTTCTTTGTTCCTCCTGAAGGGCGGGAATGGCCGCCTCCTGGAATGTGGATCGCCCAGGCTTGAGTGGAGTGCCATCGAAGCCTTGTGTGTCTGCTCCTGGGGACTTCTCTGGGGTCAAGTGGGCGTGGGGACAGGGGAGCACCTCCTGGTTCAGTCACCCCTGGTTGATTCAACGAACCAGTTTTTGTCCTAACCGTAAACTGAAGAATCCCCCTCACCCCCATTAAAACAACAAAACAAAACCCCACGCGAAGCCAATGAGAAGCTCCCAGCGAAGCTCCCAACTCCAGGTTTGCCCCATCTCACTGGGACCCTCAGGACTCACCCGGAAGCCTCCTGACCCGGATTGCCAGCTTTAGCTCTGGCCCAGCCCCCCAGAATGCCCAATTCGTAAACAGTAAATAAAATTTTAGTATGAGTCTATCCCATGCGATACTTGGAACATACTTACACTAAATATTGCTGTCTGTCTGAAATTAAGTGAACAGTGCTGTATTTTATATGGCATTTCTACTTCTGACACTCCTTTGAAAGCTATCAGGAAGGACTGAAAGGCCCATACAGGATCCCTTCCTCTCTGCACTTGGGTCCTTACAAATCCTTGTCACAGGGTTCCTCCTAGGTGACAGCAGCTTGTTGCAGGCACACACACAACACCGGGAACAGAACCTCTGTGATTCCCGCACCCCCTAATCCTTGTAGGTCCTAGCCCAGAAGGGGGTGGGGAGATGAATGCCAAGTCTCATCAGTGGAAACCACATGCCAGCCTGGAGACGGGAGGAAGCTCTTCCTTTCTACTGATGCAAACACTGAGGTCTCAGTGCCCCCCATAGGCCGGTGTGTTGGTGAGGGTTCACAGTGAGACGCCTCCCAACCCCAACTCCCCATTGCCATCCTCAGGGGGTTGGGCAACAATATAGGAAGAGTAGTTCCTTGGTTTTCTAGAAGAGGAGTTTTGGGTACAGTTTCGGGGAATTTGGCCACACACAGACACCATGGAGACATCCGACTTGGTTGTGGGCACCTGTATCTATGTACTTTGCTCCAGCACAAGATTCAGTGATTTCTACAGCTCGGGAAGAAGGGAAGGTCGGAGAGCAGGTTCTGTGTGTTGGTAGCTCTTTACTTGGGGCTGCCGGGGAGGGGAGAATTTATAGGTTCCTCTACTGTGTCTGGATTTGCTGCCAGGAATGTTGTTGGCCCTCTCAAACTGATGGCTGGACAATGACATAATTGCATAGTGTTGCTCATTTTGCTTTGACTGCCAGGAAGCTCAGAGCCAAACTCCATCCAGGAAGTCTCATTGACATGCTTCTCCCTTCTTGACCTAAACTTGTTTCTGCATGTTATTGGCTTTCTTTGTAAGCTACTCTTCTTAGATCTGGGTAAGAGTTGCTGAAATGAATTTCAGTATAAATTTTGAGTGACTGATGAGGGGTTGTAAAGTGCCCAGGGTAGGGACAGTGTTTGATTCAATAAATCTCGCTGATGACTATGTAAAAGAATTAAGCCATTGTATCAGTATAGTACTTGTCAGACAAACACATAATCCTCGTGTGTGCCCTGTCCCTCCCTGGACAGAGTCCAGACCCGTGCCCAAGAGTTGAGAGGCTTGAACAGCTAGGATGTGCCTGAGAGCTGCTGGGGCAGCAGGACGACAAAGCCCTCATCTGTAAAAATCAAAGCAATTTGAGAAACCCCAGAGTTAGTCCTGTCACCGTGCAGAGGCCATGGCTGGGTGTAGGGTCTTCTGACCCAAGTCTCCGTCCCCACCGCCCCCCACCCCCAATCACTCGCAATTTGGTAGAGCTTGAAACCCCTTCTAGAGGGGGCGGGAGGAAGTGGTTAATCCCCACTTCCTTCCCTGGGAGTTTTATGGGCCTCTGGGAGCCTGCCTTCCTCTGGCCTTAATGGTCATAAATGACCCTCTCCCAGGGCAGGGGCCAGGCCCCTATGAATCTTTACCCAGATTCTAGGCATTTGGGTGGTTAATAAGTGCTTTTTGAAGGTGATGCCTTGGTCTTCTGTAATTGGGAGGTGGGGTGGGAAGTTGTGTAGGATTGCTGGGCTGTGGTGGCTTAAGTTAGGCATTGTGAATGAGCAAGCAGTCCCTGGGTGCTGGAGCTGGGTTGGACTGAGGGGCCTAGAGGGCAGGGCCTCACTCTCCTTGAGGCACTCTAGCTGCTGTGCGCCCCCCAGATCTGGCCTGCCCCGGGATGGGGGTAGGGAGAGGTGTGCTGCTGACCCTCATTGAGGGCCGAGTGATCTCGCCCTACCCTGTTTCCTGTGTTTCATTCACCAGAGTCTTTGGATAGCGGTAAGCTTAATTTTTATTTTGTTGGCTTAATTTTTGATGAAGAGCAACAACAAAAAACATCTGAGGTTGCCCAGCCCTTGGGATGGGCTTGCAGAGTGGCCTTTAAGTAAGGAATACTGGGGTGTCTGTCAGCCTGGAATGGAGGCTGGGGTATACAGCGCATTTAGTCCTGATTGGCTGCAAACGGCTCCGGGAAGTAAATCTCTGGGCAGGCATCACCTCTCCTGCTAGCAGGCCCCTCTCTTCCCTTCCCTCCTAATCCCCTGCCTCCCGTTCTGCAGGGTTTTAATTAACTGTGTTTAATCTTCCCCGGGAAGCTTCCCGCCTGCCTGCTTGTCCCCGTTACCTGCTGGGTTTTCTGTTCCAGTCCAGCCTAGGACAAGGAGTGTTCCGAGAAGGGCTCTTCTTGGCCCAAGGGCCACTGGAACCTCCCTGAACTCTCTCTCTCTGCTGTCTTGCTTGCTAGGACGTTGCAGAGCCAACCCGGAAATCAACTAGAAGGCAGCCAGGACTTAGGCAAGGGTTAACCTGGGCCCTCCTGCCCGTGCAGCACTGGCCCTCCTTCGCGGAGGATCTCCATAAATCCACCTAGATTTAATGGTACACAGATAATTGCAGATAATGCACTTTTTGTGTTAAGAACTCAAGATGCCTGGAAGCAAAATAAAGAAAAAACAAAACAAACATCTATTAGAGTCCCAGTGTTTTTTTGAAGTATTTCATGCAAAAAGCATTTTTAGTCAAGGCCCACTGAATGCCAGTGCTCCTTCGTTTCATTCTGTTTTGTGTTTAAATCAGCCTTTCACTATTTAACAGTGACAGAGGAGTTGCTTAACCCTGGGGCTCCCTACCCCGTAGAGATTCTGATTATTTAAAACTAGGGCGGGGCTTGGATTTGCATTTTAAACCAGTGCCTCAGGGTTCTAATGCAGGTGGCCCCTTGGAGAAAAAGGTTTAAAAGAAGGCCCAGGAGAGGGAATTTAAGGTCACGGGAGTCCCTGAGCACACTGTTTTGTGTTTTCGTATGGGCATTGGAACCCTCAGTTGTCAACCATAAATTATGTCTCGCTTATCCTGTCTCAGTGATTGCACCTGAGTCATTACACCTGTGTATCATCAGATGCCCCGATTTAAAGTCGCCCTTGATTGGGGCGTGTGGGTGGGTGGCTCGGTGGGCTAAGCGTCCGACTTCATGTCAGGTCTTGATCTCGTGGCTCCTGAGTTCGAGCCCCACATCGGGCTCTGTGCTGAGCGCTCAGAGACTAGAGCCTGCTTCAGATTCTGTGTCTCCCTCTCTCTGCCCCTCCCCTGCTTGTACTCTGTCGCTGTCTCTCTCTCAAAAATAAATAAACATTAAAAAAAATTTTTTTAAAGGAGGCATATGATGAGGGGTGCCTGGATGGCTCAGTCAGTTAAATATACAACTTTGGCTCAGGTCATGATCTTGTAGTCTGTGCGATTGAGCCCCACATCGGGCTCTGTGCTGACCGCTCAGAGCCTGGAGCCTGCTTCGGATTCTGTGTCTCCCTCTCTCTGCCCTTCCTCTCCCCTCCGCCTCTCAAAATTAAACATCAGAATTTTAAAAAATAAAGTGGCCCTTGATTGTAGTGACGCTTTAACTTCGTATTTGGTGTATATTCAACTTCAGGCCGTAGTATCACCCCTTCGTCTGAGCTGCCTTTGTAAAAGAGCGTCAAGGAGAACATTGTAAGAAGTGACTTTATATTTCCAGAGTTCTCCAGTCTCCATGACGTTGGGGAGAAAATCCAGCTTAGACGCATTGATGAAGACAGTGACTTTGGGGGGCCTGAGTTGGAGTGGAACCCCCACAGTCCTCGCGTAGGGAAACTGTCGCCACAGACAAAGTGGCTGGAACTAGGTTAGCCGCTCTGGGACCGGATCCAGCACCACATCCCGCTGTCCACACAGCTGACGCGTGTCAGGCTCCGTCCCTGGCCAGGTCTTGGGTGCCGGTCCTGCTGCCAGTTGGCATGTCCCCCGCGTAGAGAGCCCTGCGGGAGCCGCCTAGGGACTCTCCAGGCACCTGTGTGCAGAGCCCGGGCGCACCGGGCCTGCTCGGGCACTTAGGGGGGCTGCTGGGAGGCCGTGGGGGTCTTGGGGCCTCTCCAAGGAGAGAGGAAGGGTGCCTTCTCTCTGCCGAGGCGGAAATGACTGTCGCCCTTCCGAGAAAGCAGCCCGGCCTTCCTCTCGCTGTGTGGCTAAGTGTAGATGCAGCGCACGCCCAGGTCTCATTTGGGGTTTGGAAATAATCCTTCCGGAGCTACGCTGTCCTTTTTAAAAACATCAGCCAATTTTGGTGAATGTTTATTTTTGAGAGAGAGAGTGCGCAAGCAGCGGAGGGGCCGAGGGAGAAGGGGGAACAGAACAGCGCTGACAGCAGAGAGCCCGTGCGGGGCTCGAAATCGCGAACTGCGCGATTACGCCCTCAGCCGAAGTCGGATGCTTAACCGCTGAGCCACCCAGGGGCCCCCAGAGATACACTGTTGTGTTTTTTTCTCTCTCCCTTGGAAAACTGATCTTGTGAATATCGTGCTGTATTTCTCATCTCCGTGTTTCTTTGGTAGACTGAGTGTAAATAAGGCCCCTCCCCCTGAAGTCCAGTGGTTTCATACGAATGCTCTACCGCGGCAAAGGCCGTCTTGAGTCTATCTACTTCCCCTCCCCCACAGCCGCCTTTGACAAGTGCAGGGAGGTGGGTTCACATGGGACACATCTTTCCCCGGCGTCCCCTTTTCACTTGACGACCATAGTAAAACAGCTGCCACCGTGCTGCGGAGGGGAGCACGGCAGCGCTAAGATCGGGCTGGGATGTTGGGCTCGCGGCTGCTTCCCCGAGACCCAGCCAGCCAGGGCTGCTCTCCACCGCCCAGGGCGGATTCTGTTTGGGTAGAGACGCGGGAGACCAGACCCACAAAAGCCCTGCAAAGACGTGGGGAAGCCGGTTCGCTGCTGTCCCCACCTCCTCCTGCTACCACACTGGGGTGCCCGCTTTCCCCCCTCCCTCCCTCCTTTTTTTAAGTCTTCCCCGCAAAGCAGTTAGCTGTCTCACCAGTCGGCATTTGTGGCTTTGGCCTTTTCTTCACGAGGGTGTAGGGGAGTCGTTCGGGGTTACTCACGGGGACAAACCTTTCCTTACCGCAGTGGGCGTTCTGTGAGGTCATACGCCGGTTGGGTGGACCGTGAGGGAACAAAGCACCCCGGGGTCTTTTCGTGAGGTGTCTGGGTCTGTCGCCCGCCAGCCGTGGGAGCTCCGCACAACCTCGGCCTTCACCGTCTGTAAAATGAAGGTGGGACTGTGGCTCGATAAGTCGTGCTTTTGACACGTGGTGATCCGGGGACGCCCTGGGCCCGGTGCCCGACTCGCTGTATCCGTGCATTTGGCAAGCGTGCATCGAGGCTCTGACGTGAACCCCGTGCGGCCCCTTCCTCCTGTGACAAATGAGTGTGCTGACAACCAAACAGATTTGCTTGGGGTCTGCCCCCTCCCACACTGGCCTCTGAGTCTCTCTGGCTCAGGTTGCTCTCTGTATGGGGCTCTGTCTTTCCCTTTGCACTCGCGATAGGACGTATCGGAGAGGTGTTTGGGTGTGCGTATGAGTGGCAAAGAGCAAAGTGCCGCTCACTTTATTCTGTGACCCTGCGCACGCCGGTCCTCTGTGCGTTGGCTTCCCTCTTTGCCGACTAGTGACAGCGGTGATAGGTTCCTGTGTGCACAGATCTGAGATGCCGGAGTTCTGACAGATGTGCGCCTCGGGGTGGGGTGCCCTCGGGGTGGGGTGCGGTCCTCTGCCCTCTTGGCTCTAAGGACGCAGGAATCCTGCCAAGGGAGTTCTGTCAGGTCAGGCCCATAAACTTTATCATCCTTCCTCCAGAAGTCAGCTGGTCTGCTCACTTCTGTCCCTGATAACCACTCGTCTTCCCTGGAGGGATGGGGGCCAGAGGCTTGGGAGGGCGTCTCCAAAGAAACTAGGAGATGGTTTTGGCTGATACCTTGCCCCTTCTTCATCACTGCGTATTTTTAAATTTAATTATGTTCTTTCATCGCTCCTTTTGGGAAAGGAGGCTCCAGAAAGAATTACACTTGACTTCATCCGTGAGCAGGAGCCCAGGGTCACTTTTCCCTTGCCGGGCAGTTCTTAAATACCAGTATCCGCCTCCTTTTTGCCCCTTAGTCCTGGTAGGCGGAATGAAGCCTGGGGCCCTGGCCAGACCGAGGTGTCCAGTGGAGGAAAAGCTGGGACTCAAGGCTGCAGGAAAACCCAGAGCCAGCTTGCCGCCCTGCCCCTGCTGGCTATACCAAGCCCCACTGGAGATGCCGGGGCCCTGCTTAATTAACTAGGATGCACACCCCCGTCTCTCCAGTCAGAAAGCTCCCCCTCCAGCTACAGTCTGGGTTTGGGGAAGGGTTAAGATGCTTTTTACAATTTTTTGAGCGGAGGTAGGGGCACCTGGGTGGCTCAGGCTGTTGTGCATCCGACTTCGGGCTCAGGTTATGATCTCGCGGTTTGTAGGTTTGAACCCCACGTCAGACTCATTGCTGTCAGCGCTAAGCCCGCTTCGGATCCTCTGTCCCCGTCTCTTTGCCCCTGCCCCACTTGTGTGCTCTCTCGCTCTCAAATAGAACCTTAAAAAACTGTTTTTTCAAGGTGGCGCCTGGGTGGCTCAGTCATTGAGCGTGAATTTAAAAAATCTAAAAGTTTTCAAGAATTCCTGTTTTAGGAATTGGTATTCTGGTGATCCTGGCCCAGGGAGGTCAGAGGGGCCTTATGCAGAGAGCTGGGGCAGGAAGCGGGGGAGGATGAGCCTTCTGTGTGCATTTATTTTTTTTTTAACGTTTATTTATTTTTTTGAGACAGAGACAGAGCATGAACGGGGGAGGGTCAGAGCGGGAGGGAGACACAGAATCCGAAGCAGGCTCCAGGCTCTGAGCGGTCAGCACAGAGCCCGACGCGGGGCCCGAACTCACGCGAGATCACGCGAGATCATGACCTGAGCCGAAGTCGGCCGCTTAACCGACTGAGCCACCCAGGCGCCCCATATGTGCCTTTAAATTTAAAAGCTATCCACTAGAAAATGAACCTCAGTTTGGATAGACAAGGTCAGAAGAACCAGATCTTGTGGGGCTGCCGCAAAGTCTTGATGGTTAAACCTGTTTTTATAGGGAAGGCAGAGGGGACTCAGTCCTCCTCCCTGTCTTAGATTGTAAACTTGGCATTGTGATCTTCTTCCCCTCCACCACTGATTTGTAAACAGCGTGGTTAGAGGCAGGAGCCTGGAGAGATCTGGAGAGCCGAGTCCTAACCCTTTTTCCTCCATTAAACCTGTGCCTGTTTTAGCTAGATAAGCAGACGTCCTCCTCCACTTTTTGCCTGCTGGAATTAGCAGTTGAGTGCATTGCCTGCCGATTCTTTACCTTTTTTTTTTTTTTTTAAGAAGTTAGAGATTCCTTTGAGAATCTGATGTGTTCACCTTCTTCCCAGAAAGATGTGCACATTCACAGTTTTGCAACAAATCGAGGGTTGCTCCCATCTAGTTAAGATTTTGTGGCTCAACATTTGGGGGGATGTCTCCAGTGCCTTTCAAAAGCAAGATAGTCCTCTGCTATTACGAATTTTAAAAAGCAGAGCAAGACCACCCCTAGCATGGATGGTTTGAGAATTGAGTCCCTGTGGCCCTGAGGCCTGTGGTGGTCAAGCTGTTCTACTCTCTGTATTTGTGCTGCTTTGGGGGGTGAGGTACATAATGGGGCAGAAAGGTGTTGAGGCAGTTCTGAGCTTGTTTAAAATGCCAACCCTGTGGCAGGTCGGGGGGCGGGGGTTGTGTAGTACAAAGCGATGAGTATAGAGGGAAATTTGTATCATTGATTAGGAATGCAAATTTTTGCACGTAATTCTCTGAAAGCAAGTAGGCATTGGGAAGGAGAAAAGCTAAAAGGAAAATTGTCTCCCAGAGGATTTTTGTAAGGCATTTCTCTTCCCCCTCCTCTTGTGTTTGACCTATTTATGTACTTTCAGAGTGTTGATGTCATAGCATTTCAAAGGGATATTGTATGTCTTGAGTGGTAACTTCTTTTAAGTAGGCCTAAAATATCCCCTTCTCCATTAATGATCAGCATGGTTCCCTGTAGTAATGGAAATTGTCATAGAATGTACTACTCATCCAGATGCCTGGGGTCATTCCCTCCCCCCCCCCCCCCCCCCCCCCCCCCGCCTTGCACTCACTGGCGCTGGCGCGCGCGCGCGCTCTCTCTCTCTCTCTGTCTCTCTCTCTCTCTCTCTCTCTCTCTCTCTCAGTTCTGGGTCCCCTTTGGCAATAACTGCAGTGTAGCCAGCAAATAAAAATAACCTCTAAGAAAAACTAGCTTGTGTAGCTTTTCTTTGGAGTTTTAAAAGGATGTGTTTTAGCAGGAGATACTGAGTACATACATGTTGGGAGAAAACTTTGCTAACCAGAGTATCTTTTGACCTGTTTATAAGGATTTTGTAGGGAAGCCAGTCCCTGTTTCTCTTGTGGGATTAATCATTTCCTTTTGACCTTGTGCTCTGCCCCTAACATGTTGCATTGATCAAATCCCGAAATCTCAAGTTCTTTTCTCCACCCCCCACCCACGGCCCCATTTGGGTCAGAAAAACCTGAGGTGCAGGAAACGTTATTTATCCTTTTCAAATTATTTTCAAAAACAGTTGCCTCCACTTTCCTGTTTTGTTTTTTCTTTAATAGGACTTTTGTGAAACAGACCTTTAAACTCCCCAAATTGTGATTGGAAATGTCACTAGTTCAGCTCAATACATTTGAAAACCTTTGATTGACAGTGTTTCTTGGGGGCAACAGGAAAAAGTTCTTTTGGATTCGGTTTGTTTCATTTCCCTCCCCACCCCCATTCCAACTCGGAATGGGACACCATTGATAATAGAGCTGATGCAGTTAGCAAAAGAGCCGAGTCAGTTACAAGCATGTACAGAATTGACTTTGTATGTCTTCCTCCTCAACTGAAGTCCCTCAGCTACAGTATAAAGTTGTTGGAAGCCTCTTAGTCGGTTGTCATCCACACCTTCTCTTCTGGTTAGTTTTACTAATGATAATAGAGCTGGCCGGTTTGGGAGCGATGGAGTTTAAAGTAATACCTCTTGTGCGCCAGTTACAGAAAATTTATTTTTTGGAATTTAAGGATTACAGGATAGCAACATTGGTATGTGGTTGTGTGCACGTGAGAGAGACGGGGAGGGAGGGGGAGAGAAGAGTGTATGAAAGTTGCAAACAAGAGAAAGGAAGGCTCCTTTGACCGTCATCCACAGCTGATTTGTTTGGGAGTGGGTGAGGAATATTCTGCTCACTTCCCCACTTGCAAGAAGCTATTCAGCAGGAGAGAGGATGCCTGGAACCTTCCTGCTGGAGTGTGCCTGAGGGACCTGTAACAACAAAGCCTCTGTATTGGACCAGCTGCCATCTTGGACCCAGTTCTTTGACAATTGGCCCTCACTCTTGGACTAAATTGATCACAGATCCCCTGGGGGTAGCCTTTGGATTGTGGGGCCAAGAGTGAAATTAGGGACAGGGACAGTGTTGTGGCCTACACTGGAGCCCCTGGGGGCACATCCTGGAGAAGGACACCGAGAGCTGTGTTCCTTCCCTCTGAGGGGGGGCAGGAGGGGGAGTTGGGAGATAAATAGGTTTTCTCCAGCTTTGCCAAGTGTCCACTTCTGGGTTATGCCTGGTGGGGTTGTACAGAAATGCGAGGTATTAGGGGCCAGGAAGAATGGTTGGAATAAATGCAGTGGAGAGGGTAAGAGTTTCCATAAGAGCCAGAAGGGTGGAGCCCTCAGAGGTGAGCACTTAGGAGCATTTGGCTAGAGGTTTCATCATACTAGGTTCATCTTTGGGTCCCTTGGGAATTGCTATAAAGTCCAGCATGTTAAACTTGAGGGATTTATTCTTGACTCTCAGGCAATGGGGAGCCATTGAGGGTCGTTGAGTTAGGGAGTCATGAAAAAAATCAATTAAAGGATTGATTTTTTTTGGCAGTGGTTGGCACACAGATAAAAATCCCCATGCCTTATGCTTATGAGACCCTAGCAGGTTAGGTGGAAGTTGACAGAGGTGAGCTTTTCAAAACAATAGGGGAGGGAGTGTTGTTACTGTTGACAGAGGCAGCAAGCACAGAGCCCCGCTGGTTTCTACCTTGGCTCTGAAGCCAGGCTCTATCACTTTCTTTTTTTTTTTTTTTTTTTAATTTTTTTTTTTTTCAACGTTTATTTATTTTTGGGACAGAGAGAGACAGAGCATGAACGGGGGAGGGGCAGAGAGAGAGGGAGACACAGAATCGGAAACAGGCTCCAGGCTCCGAGCCATCAGCACAGAGCCCGACGCGGGGCTCGAACTCACGGACCGCGAGATCGTGACCTGGCTGAACAGGCTCTATCACTTTCTGCTTGTGTCCTTGGGCAGGTTACTAACTACGCCTTAGTTTCTTCATCTGGAAAAAGAGGGTAATGACAGTAGTTACCCCATGTGTTCAGGACAAATTAATGTATGTAAAGCACCTGTCATAGGGCCGGACGCTAATGCACAGCTAGGAAAACATTTGCCATTATTAAACTCTGGGTCCGACAAAGCTTGGGTAAATGAACCTCAGGGGAGGGAGCCCTCTGCTTCGTTGAAGCCTCCTATATACGCCCTGTGTGGAGACTTTGAACATATAGAGAATTGCTAGTCATCCTAATCCAGAGATAACTATCAACATGTTAATATATGTCATTCTGTTAATATGGCTCAAAAGAAAAGTCCGCGCGTGCCTTCATTTTCCATTAAGATCATACTGGTCTACGGCCACACCACCCTGAACGCGCCCGGTCTCGTCCATTGAGATCATACTGTGAATATTGACTTGTATTCTGTCCTTTTCCATTTCACATTATACTGTGTAAATATAGGGTATTATTTGTTACTAATATAAGTAGTAAACTAAATCTGTAGCTTGTCTTAGCAATTAGTTTAGGGATGTGAGGGGAATAGCAAAAAGTACTTCGATTTCATTGAGTCTAAGTAGCTACACAAACATGCTGCAGTTTGGCATGGGATGAAAAATACACAGTAGTATTCAGTGATGTCCAAGCACATTCAGGTACTCCTCACTATAGATTTGATTAGCAAGGAATACTCGCACCTATTTTTCTTCCTTTAGACAAAGAGTACAATACTATGTATGTTACTCCTTATTTTTTCTGTAGCTTTAGAGGTCATTCCGTGGGTGTAGAGCATCTCATTCTTTTTCGTGGTTGCCCAGTAATCAATCTGCTTAACAATTATTTAACCAGTCTTGATGATGGACATTTAGTTTGTTTCCCATCTCAAAGATGGTGCCATAAATCATCTGTCTTTTTTTTTTTTTTTAATGTTTGTTTATTTTTGAAACAATGTGAAAGACAGAGTGCAAGCGGTAGAGGGGGGCAGAGAGAGGGAGACACAGAACCCGACGCGGGCTCCAGGCTCTGAGCTGTCAGCAGAGACCCGATGTGGGGCTCGAACTCACAAACCGTGAGATCATGGCCTGAGCTGAAGTCGAACGCTTAACTGACCAAGCCACTCAGGCGCCCCAGTCATCTGTCTTTTCAAAGAAATGTCTCATTCCTAGCTGGATGGCTTGAACATAGAAAGATATAGCTTAGAGCTTGTGAAGGTTCTTATTTACTGGAGAAGAGATCCTGCACCCCCCCCCCCCCCCCCCCCCCAAGAAATGGAGGTTAAAGCTTTTCCTGAGATCACATTGGGCCAGTGGTGAGAAATAAGATGATACGCTCTGGACCACAAGCATGTCAGGTCTGGAGTTCTGCTTTGTTTCTTTTAAGGGTTTTTTTAAGTGTATTGATTTATTTTTGAGAGGGGGTTTCAGATAGAGAATCCCAAGCAAGCTCCGTACTATAAGAGCAGAGCTGAAATCAGGAGTTCAGACAGTTAACTGATCGAGCCACCCAGGAACCCCTGGAGTTCTGTCAAAAGTGTAGGAGAGGCTTTTGGCTTAGGGAGGACCCAGGGAAAGATGTCTGAGGTTTGGCCCCTTTGGAAACTTACTGGAGGTTTTGCATCCTCCCCTTCCCATTTTCATAGTTTTATTTTCCACCACATTCTCCTGGATAGTTACTTCTGGAGGACCACCGGGTTCATAGATTCTGTCTCTGACATGGAAAAATGCTTCTGGACATGCTTGCTACATTGAGGCCCTGAGAGACGGTGACTAGCTCTTGGGGTTTGGGGAATCTTCATTTTTATTTAGCTCTCCCTGTGTGGCTGCTGCCTGACCATGACTTTGGTATGGAACCCGTGGATTCAATTTTGATGGAATCAGCTATGGGCAGAGTGAGGAAGGAAAGTTGAATGTCCTATTATTCAATGCCCTAGGCCTTAGTCAAGGAGGAAAGAAGGTATTGAGTAGCTGAAGGTATTGAAGTAACTGTCTAGCCATCAGCTCTTAACTAATTGAAAAGTTGTTTTATCTTTTTTAATAGATAAAATAAAAATGGTGTTTTGATGGGACACCTGGGTGGCTCAGTCGGATAAGTGTCATGATCCCGGGGGTTCGTGGGTTCGAGCCCCGCGTCGGGCTCTGTGCTGACAGCTCGGAGCCTGGAGCCTGCTTCGGATTCTGTGTTTCCCTATGTCTCTACACCTCCCCTGCTTGTGCACGGGCTCTCTCTCGCTCTCAAAAATAAACATCAAAAAAATTTTTTTCATGGTATTTTGATGATCGGTTGTTCCTCACTGTTCTGTAGGTACTGTACTCCGTGGAGCAAGTCTTTTCATCCTATTTGTCACTGGAGGTAGGCTAGCCAAGGTGGCTTGCTCACCGGTGGTGATCCAGTGGGGGTTGTCAGCCAGAGGGCCTGCGCTTCTCACAGTGTGGCTGCTGGTTCTGAGAGGGTGTTCTAGGCCCTTGGAAACATTGGCTCTTCTCTCCTTCCCGCCGCTCCCCTCCCTGTTTCATAGCCTGACTTGGCAATAGCACAGGTTCAGCCCAGACTCAAGCCAGAGGGGAAACAGACTCCATATTTTGATGAGAAAAATAGCAAACTGAGGGGTAGGCAGGGGTGGGGTGAGGGCATCGTTCTCAGGCAGAGGCATAGCTTGTGTCCGAGGAGCGCGGAGGAGTCTGGAGGATGGCCCCACCAGACACGGTGGGTGAGGGGAGCTCCTACAGGGCTTCACAGAGGGGCGGCTGCGATCGTCTCTGACTTTTATGAAAGGTGCTCCCTGCCTGGGGAGAAACCCGTTTCAAGCCTGCTGGTTACTCAGGGAAAGTGGCGGCAGGCCAGGCGCAGGAAAATCTGCGAGAAAGGATTCTGCGGCAGGCCCTGTCCCAGAGTGAAGGTTTGGGTTCGGGTTCGGGTTCAGGTTCAGGTTCAGGGATGATGGTGTTGGGGAACACAGCAGAGAGGCCCCTGACGAGAGATTTACCAGGAGAGGGAAGGGATGCTGAGTGGCACGGGCCGGTCCAGTTGGGGCTCAGTGCTGACTTCTTGCCTTGGCATTAACCGCCCCCCTCCCCCCCCCCCCCCCGTGGTACAGGCAGCACACAGATGGAGGACCCAAGTGTAAAGGTTGGGGTAACTGGCACTCCCTAGAGGCCCCGTCCCGGGTGGGGCCTGCAGTTCTTGGCTTTGGAAGGTAGAGTGAGAAGGTATCTCGCTTTCTCCTGTGATAGCATTCTTTGTCTGGAACTTTTCCCCCACCCATTCCTATTATTACACTTTTAGACTAAAGTCTCAGACTTCCCTTCCTTCAGGAAGTCTGCTGGGATTATATGCCAGGCCCAGTGTTTCCTGGTTTTCTTCCCCCAGTCCTGTCATTGCTGACCTCTTACTCACTCACCCCTCCTACTGGACTGTAACCTCTTTGAGGACAAGGGCACAGTGTGAGGGCTGGGAGTTCACGTGAAATGTAGAATGACATCTGCTGGTGGGGGTTGAAAGAGGTTCATCTGACCGGCTGTCCGGCCTTGTGGCCAGGCACTGTGGCCCCACAGGAAGTTGGGGATCTCTACAGGTCCCAGTTATCGTCCAGAACACTTTTTTCCAGTCTCCAGTTCTAAGAGAATGGAATCTCTCACATTCTTTTCAGCAGGCAGAGATGTTTGAGTGGCTTTACAGCATTAACAGCCCTGCCTTGCAAACCTGTTCCTGGAGTTTGATTTAACCTACCCTGTCCCTTGCCAGGCCAGAACCCTTACACCAGGCTGCCTTCCCTGTCGTCTGTGTTACAACTTGTATCTCATGTACTTTCTCTTACGGGTTCTGAACCACCAGCTGTGAGATTGTGTGATCCCCATTTTGCGGGCAGAGGTAGAGCTCAGTGAGCCAGCTTAAAACGAAAAGAGTTGAAGAAGGAAGGACCACTTTGACGTTTGAGCTCCTCGACATGAGGCGGCCCCAGTTGTGCCCTGGTCTCTTTCCATGTCTGGATGGATGCCTGGACAGTCACCGTAGCCTGTGTCCCTGGCTCCCCGTCTCCTCCTCCTCCTCCGACCCATGAGCCTCCAGCTAGCGTTCCCCTCCCGTCTCCTCCAGACTTTTCCCTGGGTGCGGGCCAAGAGCAGCGGTACTTCTTTGCTAAAGCTGTTCCTTTTCGTTGGATTTGTAAATCTTCTCTCTGTCCTCCTGTCCCGTTCTTTCCCAGAAGCCTTTTCAGGTTTACCTGCCCCACCTCCAAGGCCATGCAACCACAATAGATCCCGCGAAGGGAGTCATTTTGTACAACTTTTCTGGATGGCAGTTTTTCCAAACTGCCCCCCAAGTATCACGTAATCTGGTTAATTCCTTATTTGTTGTACTGATCCTTTCTAGTGGGTTTCCAAACTGAGCCACGTTGGAGATTTACAGGGGGTGCCTGGACACGTGCACGTTGGCCCCGCCCAGATTGGCCCAAGCAAGATTTGTAGGAGACTGGAAGCTTCTTCGGTTTTTTCGTCTGTCTTAATCTCCCAAGGCTCTTAGCCCAGAGCCTTAAATCCAGTGTAAATAGTAAAAAAGAGCGGTAAACACAGCACACATCATAAGGGTATTGTGGACTCAGACTCGAGTCTGCAGCCTGAGTGCAGGCTTCCTCTGGAGACCAGGAGGGAAGTGTTGGGAGACCAGGAGGCTCTCCGCAGCTGACAGGAAGGAGGACCGTCCAGCCCGAGCGAGACTCCGGGCGGTGCCTCGCGCAGAGTTTTCAGTGCGGTGGGGTTACTGTGGTAGAACAGAAAAGGAATAAAAGCCCACCCGGGCCAGAACCTGACAGCACATCGCAGCCAGTTACAGTCAACCCTTGCACAACACGAAACTGCACGGGCTCCCCCCCAATAGATACAGTGCAGTGCTGTAAATATTTTCCCTTCCTTACGATTTTTTTTAAAAAGTTTATTTTGAGAGAGAGAGAAAGGGAGTGGGAGAGGGACAGAGAGAGAATCCCAAGCAGATCTCGCTGTCCGTGTGGAGCCCGACGCAGGGCTCGAACCCACAGACTGTGAGATCACGACCTGAGCTGAAATCAAGAGTCAGATGCTTAACTCACTGAGCCACCCAGGTTGCCCCTTCCTTACGATTTTCTCGATACCGATTTTTCCCCTCTGCCTTTGTTGTAAGAACACAGTATATAATACTTGTATGTACAAAATATGTGTTAATCCACTGGAAGGCTTCTGGTCACTAGTAGGCTTTTGGGGAGTCCGAAGTTAGAGGTGGATTTTCAACCATGTGAGTCATCAGTGCCCCTGAGCCCCGTTATTGCTCAAGGGTCAACTGTATTTAGATTTCTCCTGCCTCAAAGCTCACAGTTTCCCGGTGTAGGTGCTAGCCAGAATATGAGGGACTTTAAAGAACAACAACAAGAAAAAAACAACCCAAAACGCAACAACACCAGGCCAGACAAGCGAGTCAGGAATTTCAGGACCCAAGTAGAGACCAATTGAAGGGCTACTCTTTCCTTTTATTTTCCTCCTGAAACTTTAGGTCACATAACCGATACCCCCTGGCGCTTTGTCTCAGTGTTAGAGCTTGCAGATTTTCTTTTTTCCCTTTTCCCTCATCCGTGCAGGCCTGGCTTTCCCCCATCTGCTGAACTCGAGAGTGTCTGCTTGGGCTGTGGGCCCGTCGGGGGGTTCTGTCTCTCACTACTGTGTAGGGCAGGAGGTGGGGGCCCCCCGATTGTGTTACCTGCCGAGTCAGGGTCGGCTCACTGCCCAGAGGTTGTGCTAACAGCACACAGGTACAGCATGAAGAGCTGCCTCATTCCCACAAGACTTCCTTTATTGGAATAAAGTGGGATTTCTGAGGGAGTTCCGTATTTGAGCCTTGAGAAAATGATGGTAATGAGAAATTGTTTCATCAGAGGAAGGAACAAAACAAAAACACCAGGCTTCTAAAGCGGAGCTTGACTCCAGTGGTGTTACCTGCAGCATCCCCACACCTGGATCTTTTTCCTGATTTTTATCTTCTTCCTAGTTGGTTGGTATTTCTCTGCCCCAGATCCTGCTGGCCCAGTGGTTCCTTGACTATCCCCAAATCCTGCTGTGATGAGTGCTTCTTTAAGAGCACAGCTGTTGGAAGAGCTCTGCACACTTGTGGGAAAGAGGACTGAATGATTTTCCAAGGGACTAGGGCTTTGTTGGTCTAGGGGCCGGTCCTGATTTGGCAGCCGAAGCAGTCCTTAAGGCTTATCCCTGTCTGTCCCTTGTGGTTCCAGCACAGGCTGGGCCCTTCTTACTCAAGATAGGAATCTGGCCTTCCTGTTCTTCTCCCTGTTGGACCAGTTTCTACTGGTTTGTCTAGGCTCCTGGTCCCACCCTTTGCTGCCTTTGGTTTCTGTTCCCCACACCCTTCTTTTATAAGGCCTTATATTTGTTAGTGGTCTCAATCTGAGATTTCTGCTTCACCTTGTTTCAGTAGCTCTCCTGCCCTACCTGTGCCCTACCTAGGGCCCCTAGATCATTGATAGAAAGTCTCCAAGAGAAGGCCTGCCCTTTAAACTGGGAATCACAGAACCATCCCTGGTTCCTTGGGTGACTCCCAGCCCACATGGCAGGAGGCTGTCTATAGGGTTTTTTGTTTTCTTTTGTTTTTAAATGTTTATTTTTGAGAGAGAGAGAGAGCGCAGAGCGCACGCGAGCTGGGGACAGGTCCGAGAAAGGATCCAAAGCTGGCTGTGCCCTGAGAGCCGAGAGCCAGACGTGGGGCTCAAACTCCTGAACCACAGGATCCGTGAGCCGAGCTGAAGTCGGACGGTCTGTCCCCAGAACCACCTAGGTGTCCTGGCAGGAGGCTCGTTAAAGTTGGTCTCCTAGCTTGGCCTGGCTCTGGCCAGCCCAGGGCCCCTTTGGCCTTTTGGGGGTGTCCTTGGGACCAAGTTTCCTATTGTTGGAGAAGAAGGAATGGATGGCTTAAATTAATTACCTAACAAACTGCTACCTTGAAAAGGGTTTAAAAAGGAAATCCATTTCCTGGCAAGACTAACCCTTCCCCTTTGCCCCCTGCTGTTCCACTAGAGACCTGGCTTGCACCCCCTCTGCTCATGCTCACGCTCTCTTTTTGCCTTTTACTCAGAGGAAACTGTGGAGAAAGGTTCTGGTGACTCCTGCGGTGGTGGGGGGAGAAGAGGTGCTGCGAGTTGTGTCTGTCTGTTTTAACGGGGATGGTTTGGAGCACTGTGGAAAAGCCCAGGCTTGCGCCTGGAGACACATCCCCATGCTTCACAGACATGCACACCTTAGCCACTGTTGCCCTGGGCACTTGCATTGACAATTCAGAAGCCATCGGCTGCCTTCTTCTTTGGTCTCCTTCCCAATTTAGATGACACCTGCCTGCAAACAAGTCTGGATGAAAATGGAGTTTCTACAGTGATTAAATACTTGGTTAACCTTTCGATTTGGAGGCAGTGCCTGGTTAGCGAAACCCCGCTCTTAAAATTGTCAGTGATCGTGACCCTGTAACCTTGGGCCATCAGGAAAAGTGAGAGTTGGGCCTCTCTTACCCAGGGCAGAGTAATCAATGTGTTCGTCCAGCTACTCAGGAATATAGAACTTGATGGAATGGAGAGAGAATGGGAAATTTTTATTTTGTTGTGTTGGAGGGAGAAAATACGACTGGTAATATTTAAAAACCTTTTTTGTTATTATCTGAATCTTTATTTCTGCTTCCTCCCTGGGATAATTTTCCCCGGCTGATGAGTGACTTTCCTGGCTTTAAATTCACCTGTCCACATGATCTCAGCCACAGAGGCAATTGAAACCCCTTTTGCTACTTGAGGGAGTGAAAAGGTTTCAGGTGCACAATGTTGCCCACTGTTTAAGAGGTGAGGACTGAGTTACATGACCACCTACAGAGTCTGGCCATTTTATTAAGTCGGCCTCCCAAGCACTACCTACTTGGGTCCAGAACACAACAGATTAAAATTGTGCCTTGCTTTTGTGACCTTGGAGGCAACCAAATCTATCTTTTCATGTCTGGTTTAAAAATCTATAATTTACGTGGGCAGTGATCTCAGTGTTGGCACAAATCTCTTTTATTTGCTGCTGGAAGCTGTGTGGGCCACTCATTAGTACATCAGAGGTCAGATGCATGCCGGGGCAGCAGCTGGGACACTGATGATTTCATATGGCTTTGCGTGACCGCTGGCCGCCTGTGGTGCTGTAAATCGGGCTCAGAGTTCTAATTTTTTCAAAACCTCTGGGGGAGTTAGTCCAACACTTGCCTCTTGCTAGATAGAATTTAAGAAAAACAATACCTAATGGGAACATTGTGGGAAGAATGGTAGCAACCTATTAGAAGTCAATTATGTGGGGGGCCATTGGAGTGCCTCATTGATGGGGCTGCACGAGAATTTGTTAGGTCCTCAGCTATGGGCGCCTCACCACCAAGTCTAGGCTGCAAACCCCACCCCAGGGATACTAGGTGGTCAGTGGGAGGGTTCCCCCCCTTTTTTTGGGGGGGGTGTAACTTACATAAAATGAACATAATTGTACATTGTGAATTTTGACAGTTCTATACCTATGTAACCACCCCTTTCCTCAAGATAATAGAAGAACTTTCACCTGCAGCTTCTCTTCTGGTTTTTTGATCTTAGTTTTGCCTTTGTATAAATGAAATTATGCAGTATATTCTTTCTATTTTTTAACACTTCTGATTTTATTAAAGTTTTAGAAGTGTACTTGAACATTTCTAAATCCTTCATCAAACATCTCTAATGTCTTAATAAACATTTTGAAAGCTTAATAAAAGATCACCGAAATTCTCTGTATCACCCCCTTTCCCCCCAAAACGTGGTTTTATTTATAAATTTAATGTTTATTTTTGAGAGATAGAGTCGGGGGGGTGGGGGAGGCACAGAATCTGAAGCAGGCTCCAGGCTCTGAGCTGTCAGCACAGACCTCGCTGTGGGGCTCAAACTGCATGAACCGCAAGATCATGACCTGAGCTGAAGTTGGGTGCTCAACCGACTGAGCCTCCCAGGCACCCCATCACCCTTTAATACCTAGTTTGTTCCTTTTTTTTTTTCTTAACTGTGTTTTTTTTTCTTTCAAGTTTTTATTTTAACTCCAGTACTGTGAACATACAGTGTGTAATGTTAGTTTCGGGTGTGCAATTTGGTGATTTAACAATGCCACACAACGCCCTGTGCTCATCACAGCAAGTGCATTCCTTAAATCATATGTACATTTTTTCATTTTGATTCTGGCGTGTTCTGAAGTGTCCCTCAGTGCCATGTCACGTAACTTGGATCTGTCGGAGGACCCCCCAAGCACAGGTGTGTCCCTTGGCAGTGTGGAGAAGATACTCCTTGCCTGCGGGCCCTTGTTAAAGCCTTCGGGAAGTGTGGGAGACTGGGCTGTGGGCACTGAAGCCTGCGGTCTTGGTGAGCATGGTCAGCCGGGAATGTGCCTCAGGCCGCATGGGTTGGGCAGAGATAACAAGGCCCAGCCTGCAAGCTGGAGTCCGACCTGGAGACATGTGTAGTCCAGGAGTGCAGGTTGGGTTCCCCAGGGGCGGACGCTGACCAATGAGTTCATGAGCAGCTCCCCGTGTAACGCAGGGAGGAAGCAGGATGGAGGCAGGCCCAGCAAGGGCATGTGTGTCACTGGCACCTGAGGCAGAGCCTGACTATCTGTGTGCAACATGAGGGATAGAGCCCGGAGAGGGAAGATACTCCAGGCGACAGAAGTGGGGCGAACAGAAGCACCGCCACATTCTCTCCTCATCCTCACCCCCAGAATTGCCATGTATGTTTTCTCACACAATGTGACACCACGATTAAACAATTAGGGGTGCCTGGCAGGCTCCGTCAGAAGAGCACGTGACTCTTGACATCGGGGTTGTGGGTTCGAGCCCCACATCAGGGGTAGAGATCACTTTAAAACAAATGGGGAAAGGAACCTGTATGTGGCTTGGGGGGGGGGTAGCACAGAAAACTCAGCTGAGCAGCACACGGCTCGTCCTGATCTTCAGACTAATTTCTGTGGTGGCACCAGCACCAGCATTGAGTCTGAAGCTGTTAGAGCCTGATGGCCTTCCTGTTTTCAGCGCTTCCTTTCCGAATTTGCCTTGTCCACGGAGTTTACAAACTGTGGTCTGGAGCTGAGCAGGCTGCTCTGACCCCAGTTTGGGCTGTTCCTGGATACCTGCCCCACCACTAGGCATAGTCTTGACTCACTCTGTTGCTGATTTCACTTGGAAATGGATTTCATTCGCCTCGTTGGCCAGACAGGCACTAGTATGTGTCCAGATCGTATATCCTAACCCGTGCGATCAGATGTGCCTCAACATTTAAAATTTCCGATTTTAGGGGCGCCTGGGTGGCGCAGTCGGTTAAGCGTCCGACTTCAGCCAGGTCACGATCTCGCGGTCCGTGAGTTCGAGCCCCGCGTCAGGCTCTGGGCTGATGGCTCAGAGCCTGGAGCCTGTTTCCGATTCTGTGTCTCCCTCTCTCTCTGCCCCTCGCCCGTTCATGCTCTGTCTCTCTCTGTCCCAAAAATAAATGTTGAAAAAAAAATTTTTTTAAATTTCCGATTTTAGAAAGTAAATATTGTACAACAACACAAGATAATGGGCATTCGCATTTCTCCAGCCAAGTGCTTGAACTCTTATACTAAATGGTATAGGTTAAAATCATAAATCATTTGCATGCCTGTTTGGGTTTTGCTGACAAATAGCTTATGTAACAACTTTCAGTTTTGAGAGCCTGTTGGATTTTGGAATTGCAGGAAGGGCATCGTGGGTTTGTACGGGACCCCCAGTGTCTGTTTCAGATTTTGGAATTGCAGGAAGGGCATCGCGGGTTTGTACGGGACCCCCAGTGTCTGTTTCACTGAGTGTTTGAATGCTAACCCCTGAGACTACTGAGTGCCGTTTTTATTCCTAACACCTCTCTCTCCGTACATAGCCCATCGCCCGAGACCCCTCACTGCCCACCTCTAGAGGTGTCTCCAGCGAGCAGCCCCACTCCCCCCATGCCCTTGTGTTTAGGACAATCTCCTTAGCAGCCGTTACTGAGGATGCAGAATTCCCTGAGCTTTTCAGTCTCAGTGTCCACTGAAGTCTTCCAGCCAAGCAGAAGTGGAATCTTAACTCCCAGTCCCAACACGGACCGTCTCATCTGGTGTTCCCCTGCTGGCTTTTTGTGTACGTTTGGTCTCATCGGGAACAGAAACTGGTACTCGACGGCCTTTCTCTCTTCACTTGACTTAACAGTTAGCAAGTTGGAGAATCCTTACTATCCACACTCGCAAGCACATTTGCCTTCCTGTACATCAAGTGATGTAGCAATTGTACGTATTACCAAATTGAAGACATTGAGGTATATGAAGAACAAGAAAGTGCAACACTGAGTTGCTCGGGATTTTTTTTTTCTTTTAATCAGGAAATGGCTTTAAAATTGTATCAGCAGGTACTAATTGAATAAGCCTGTGGTATATCCACAGGCAACATACCATGCAGGCATTTATAAAAAGGGCAGCCTGAGCCAGAACATTCTCCAAGTTAATACAGCTTAAGAGAAAAAAAGCTAGCATAACATGCTTCTGTTTGTCTTTTAAAACAATTCACCTATGCACAGAATGTAACGTTTTTGGATGGTTACATAAAGTAGAAACATTGAGAAATGGGGGAGATTTAAAAAAATGATTTGCACTTACATATTTTTTGCAGTAAAATGGCATATATGTTCCCTAAAATTTCTTCATGCTAGATTTTATTTTTAAGGAATCTCTACACCCAACGTGGGGCTCAAACTCAACCCAAGATCGAGAGTCACATGCTCTATGGACTGAGCCAGCCAGGAGACCCCCCTCCCCCAGTTTTTTGGTTTTTGTTTTTTGTTTTTTAAAATGCTTCATGCCTCTCCTCCTCCCTCCCTGGCCACCTTAGCTTATCCTCAGCTGGGTTCTGCTGACCGGAGCTGGTAGTGATTGTGCATGAAAATCGGTCCAGATTCCTTTCTTTCCCCTCTTCCAGGGCCCCTGGGGCCCCCAGGTTGCAGCACGGGGCCAGGGTGCAGGAGGGACTTCTTCCTCAGGTTTGGATTGTGGGTTTTGGAGCACTGGCATTCTGCATAATTTTCCCTACATCAAGTAAAACTTGGTTCTGATGTTATTTAATAGACTTCGTTTCAGAATAGCTGGACTCTACTCCTTGAACTTGATTTAATGTTTTGCCTTTTTTTAATTGGCATACACACACAGGTAAGGCTTGTGGCCCAGCCATCCTCCCCTTGATTTCTATGCTGGGAAACTTGGAAACCCTCATGGGTGGTTGGTGTGACCTCCTTTTGTCCAGGCCGGAGTTTGCGGGAGGCCAGAGGTCCCCAGTCGTTTTAAGGGATGTGAAAAAAATCTCAGAAACGTCAGCATACAGCGGTTCTGTATTTCCGTTGGGGCGTTTTGATGACATCCTTTCAGTTTCCATTCTTCAGTGATCTGGGTCGTTGTATTTTAAACTGGAATCTCCTTTCAGATGCGTGGTGCTCTAATAGGAGTCGCATGTGGGTGTGTGTGTGTGTGCGCGCGCGCGCGCGCGTTCGTTCCGTTCCTTCGTTTCTTGTTGGATCACACAGGTGGTATAAAAAGTAGATTCTAGAAGTGCACACCCAGTCTTGTTCATTAACGCAGCACTTTATTTTAGTACCGGCTAAGGCCAACCTGCCTACTGAGTATTTTTACTTATTTATTTTTTCCTTAACCTCTCTCCTTCCTCTCCCGCTGGGCCCACATTCCTAGGTCTTTGTCTCTGCCTGGTATTTTAGAAATTATGGGAGAGGAAGGCAGTGGGTGGGGCGTTCTGGAAGCTGGGGGCAGGGAAGAGGGTGGTCACTTGCAAGGTCAGAGGTCGAGCCTGCTCCATTCAGCTGGGGCAGCCAGATTGTCGCCATGCGAGGAGGGGGAGGGGTGGGAGGGGCCGAGGAGGGGGAGGAGGGGGAGGAGGGGTGGGAGGGGCCGTGTCGTACATCTGCCCGGGAAACCCCTAACAGGCAGCTCCAGGCCCTAGAATTCCTGCCGCCAGAGGACCACTCCTTCTCCCCCTCATGGCCTCTGCCACTCTTCTGGTCCTTTGGAAGACGTGGGTTCCAGTTTATTCTTTTAAAACAATCTTCGAGCTGTTTCAGAGAGAATTGCACCCATGTGCACGCTTACCTGTTGACTCCAAAATTGTGGGTTTTCGACCTTCGAAATTGCAGGTGGAGATATGGAGCTTCTAAATGGAGCATGAAATCCTCCCAGAGTTTTATGCCGAACTTCAGCTAGACAGTTGATAAAAATCGACCAGATTTCCAGTTTTTGGATACCGTTCTTTGAAAAATCAATAGCTCATGAATTATAAGCACCACTGGAGCTATGCTGTTCTACTCGCCCTTCTCGCCCTTAGCTTTTTTATTACCAACAAGCTGGGTGTCCCCCAGGGCCAGCCCCACCGCTGTGCTGTGCCTACGGTCCAGGACCGAAATCAGGTGTGTTCTGGGCACAGTCCCGGGGAGCCGATGCCAGGCAGGATTGCATCAAGAGGGGCCCAGTGCCAGGGGCTCTGGGGCACCCTGCCGCTGCTTGTTCGGACCAGGATTTCTCTTCTGGCCTCTTCCTCAGCAGAATGCTTTAAAGCCTACCATTTGCGAGGTGTCTCCTATGCGCATTATCCAGGCTGTGGATTTAAATTTAATGGTTATTTATTTTGAGAGAGAGGGAGAGAGCCATTGAGCACGCCCTCACGTGCGCTCAGGCAAGCA
This sequence comes from Lynx rufus, assembly GCF_022079265.1. Classification (NCBI taxonomy): domain Eukaryota; kingdom Metazoa; phylum Chordata; class Mammalia; order Carnivora; family Felidae; genus Lynx; species Lynx rufus. The sequence continues at coordinate 2,342,829 of NW_025814867.1, read as the reverse complement.
GGGGAGGGGCAGAGAGAGGGAGAGAGCGAGAATCCCAAGCAGGTTCCTCACTGTCAGCACAGAGCCCAACTTGGGGCTCCATCCCACGAACTGAGATCATGACCTGAGCTGAAATCAAGAGTCGGGCGCTTAACGGACTGCAGGCTCTGGATTTTAAAAAACCCAGAAGAACCACCTTGGTTTCTTGCAGTCACACAGTTGGCACCTGGAGCCTGGCTTCCTTGCTCAGCCCAGAGTTATTTCAAAGGACTTTGGGTTTCTGGTGTTCAGCCCCCGAGGTAGGGTTCCCAGGATTTCAGGGATGGAGGCGGTCTCTGGAGGCACCTTGCTGGACTGCTTGTGTTTCACAGACGAGGCAAGCCCGGTCAGGTGACTGGATAGACGTCCACGGCCAGATGGTGCCGGGCTCGGGCTAACAGCTTCCGGTTCTTTCCTACTCACTGCGAGCAAAAGCCGTTCTGTTCACGGAGACTGAAGAAAGCCAGGGGACCCTGGTCAGTCCACACAGCTGTCCAGAGAAGGGATGAAGAGGGGATTGCTTACTGTTTGGCAGGGGCAGAGAGGACAGAAGGTTCAGAGACATGCCCCATTCGAATTTCAAAGGAGCCTACAGATGGAAGGTTTTCACACTTCACATGAGCATAGGAGTGACCCCTTTATTCCCGTGACAAATGGAGGGAGCCAACGGGCAGGCAGGAGGTTGAGTTGTTGAAATGGGGTGGGGGAGGGTGCTTTAGCCCCACATCATAAAAAGAGACTGTCCAGGAATTTCCCCCAAGTCTATCCGCTTTAGCATCTTTTGGTTAGCATTTAAGGTCAGCTTGAAAATTTTAGCTTCATCAGATTAGACGATCATTTCTAAAATGGTGAACCCGCTTCGAAAAGCGATTGGTCTTGGAGGCAAATTACGGTCACCAAATTTCAGTCGCCCTCGGTTGCTGGGAAGGTACTGCACTGGCCCTCGTCTAGTCACAAAGCTGATCCCATTTCTCTCCTATAAAATGGGGCCCATAAACTTACCACATCGGAACCATTTCTTAGAAATAGGAAGTGGGTGGCTCAGTCGGTTAAGCGTCTGACCTCGACTCAGGTCGCCATCTCGAGCTCCACATCGGGCTCTGCTGACAGCTCAGAGCCCGGAGGCTTCTTGAGATTCTGTCTTCCTCTCTCTGCCCCTCCCCCGCTCGTGCATGTGCGTGCTCGCGGTCTGTCTGTCTCTCTCTCTCAAAAATAAATAAACATTAAAGAATTTTTTGGGAAAAAAAAAAAAGAAACATAATCTAAGTCTTTCCCCGATTTCTGAGTCCAGCGGTCCCTAGAGAAGCAGCCTAAACCACGCAGGACCACACAGCCCCCTTCTGACTCCCTGCACCCTCAGCAGAGTCGGCCTGTGGCCCTGAGCTTGTCTGGCGACACCATCTCCCAGCGGATGTGCTCGGAGCAGCGTCTGGTTAGTTAACAAAACAACCTGAAGAGCAGACAGTCAGCATCCGTACTTTCGCCCGGGCTCCTTTCTGCGAGGGTCTTTCTCCTGGGAACGTCGCGGCCCTCCCTGCCCGTCTGCGAGTCGGGTAACGCTCTGCCTGCTCTGGGCCGGGCTTCCGCGCAGAATCGCCTGGCCTCGGGTCTCCCACCCTGGACACCACGAGACCTCGGAAGGTGCTCGGTGCTCTGGTGAAGAGCCAGCGTCTGGCGGGTCTTCCAGAAGGCTCCAGTTGGCCGCCCTGTTCTGCCCTTGCTTGCTGTGTGGCCCTAAGACGCCTCGACCTCCGGTCTTCATCTGGGGATTAAGCGTATTGTGTGGGCAAAAGCAGCCCCTCGGACACCGCTTCCCTTCCTGTTGTGTGTTGGCTGGCTTTTCCCCAAGCCCAGGTATGCCGGCGGCGAATGGAAGCCCTGCTCTCGAAAGCCGTCCGGCCGACGTTGACAGAGAGCGGTGCTAAGTGCCCTGCTCCGTGGAAGGATACAGCTCGACTGGCCCAGTTTCTGTGCCAAGGAGCTTCCGCTCTTGAGAGCTCCTCATTTATCAGCAGGTGAAGGTTGTGCCAAGCCGTGTCTCCCTCCCGGCAGGCTGGGCCCCAGGGAGATACAGAACATCACAAAGCAGTTCTGTCAGCGCGGGCTGCCTCTCGGGGTCAACTCCTTGGAACAACTTGGCAGGAAGAAGAAAGACAAGAAGCTGGCTGACCTTACCACTAGCTTTTTGCCTTCGTTCCAGAAGCTTAAGCCCAGAGCTTGCCCGAGTGCCTGGGAGAACCATGCTTTGCACTTTGCGCTAATCTCCTTGATGGGGGGGGACTGTGGCTGCGAGCTGCCCTGTGAGGGTGATTAATACTGGCTCCTAACTGTGTTTCACACACCCAGAGGGTGGGGTGGCAAGACACATTTTTCTGGTATATTCTTTCATTCGGGCCACCAATCTCAGACCAGGGAGGTACAGTCTTAGAACTTTTCAGGGCAATTAATCTGAGACCTAGGGAAAATCTCATGCCAGGAGGATTGTTTTGTTTCGTCTTTGCCTTTGGAGTCTCGGTTAAAGTTCTGAATGAAACCGGAGTGGAAAGAGAGAATTGGTTGTTTTCTCCTTGAGGGGGTAAGAAAGGAGGGCACGCTGCCCGCGGTTGGCTGCGGCGGGGGTGTGCTTGCTAAGTGGGAAGGGGGTGTCTGGGGTCTGGCATCCACAGAACACCCCTGAGGCTGCCTCCCTCCCCACTAGTCCCAAATCTCATTAATGCTTGTCCCCTCTCTGGTCCCCAGGTGTTGCACCTGTACTGTGACACCTGCTCAGTGCCCATCTGTCGTGAGTGCACGATGGGCCGGCACGGCGGCCACAGCTTCATCTACCTCCAGGAGGCGCTGCAGGACTCCAGGGCACTTACCATCCAGCTGCTGGCCGACGCACAGCAGGGCCGCCAGGCCATCCAGGTCAGTCCCCCTCTTGCCCTTGTTCTTTCTTGCACGTGCAACCTGTCCCACTCCCTTTCAGATGGCATGTGTAGGTTACCGGGCAGGCTCCGGTGTGTGGGGCCCTGGGAACAATGACCCACACGAGCTCCTGTGACCTCCCTGCAGCAATAATCCCTTGGGGAGGGGGAGGGTTTGCCAAGGGGGATGTGGCCAAAGTTGACTAGCCAGTCAGGGCTTGTTGCGCACACTTAAGCTCCCTCCCCTCCTCTGCCCTCCCCATCATCTGCCTGTTTCTCATCCAGCCCCCTCCCCAAGTACAAGTGGGCATTAGCATACCTCAGCTGGGACTGCAGAAAGACGGGGCGCTTAATGCTTGCCAGGCAGATCTCTCCGCTGCTCAGATTTATTTATTTATAGGTGAGACAGAGGTGAGCAACAGAAGAAGTTTAAGATAAGGTTCAGAATCTCAGAGTCTTTCCCAAGCAATAAAAAGTCACTTCCTGGTAACTGAGTCCCTTGTTTCTGTTGAGTCCCCCATCCCTTTGGGTTTAGGAAGGGACACATGTAACTTTGGGGAATAGAAAAGTTCTCTTACCATTGAGTGATAGCATGCCTGAATTGATTTAAAATCTTATTGCCTGGTCCAGACGACAAGGTTTTAAGAAAAAATCATGAGACGTTTTCCTTGTAGGAAAAGCTTGAAAGTCAAGGAAACATTGCTAATCATTGAGCAGAAATTGAATGAAAAGTTCACATTCTTAGAGCATTTGAATAAGTGAATTGTGTAAAAAATTTAAGACCTTTTTTGGAAGTGGTAAGGAATTGATCATGTGCTGTAAAGAAAGGGCAGAAGGGGGCGCCTGCCTGGCTCAGTCGATTCAGCATCCAACTCTTGATTTCTGCTCAGGTCATGAGCTCGCTGTTTGGGAGTTCGAGCCCCACATCGGGCTCTGTGCTGACAGTGCAGAGCCTGCTTGGCATTTTCTGTCTTTCTCTCTCTCTGCCCCTCCCCTGTTCACATCTTCATTCATTCATTCATTCATTCATTCGTTCATATTCCCTCCCTCTCCCTCCCCCCCTCTCCCTCCCTCCCTCCCTCCCTCCCCTCCCCTCCCCTCCCCTCCCCTCTCTCTCTCAAAATAAATAAAGTTAAAATCAGGAAGGGGCAGAAGGATAGTTCTGGGTTTTAATAAGTTTCTCAGCAGCTGTCCTGTTCCTATGCATGATACTGAAGTGGTCTTTCTGAAGAGTCAGATTGTCTGTTATTCAAGCCCTGTGACTAGAGGTTTGAGCGTCTGTTTCTGCAGTGACTACTTCTGGCATATTCTAACGCCAGAGCGGGCTGCTTTCTTCTCTATGCCTTCAGAGTGGTTCTTGGTTGCTCTTCAATTCTTGGTTGTCAGCATCCCCTTTAGCGCATAGTTGTATTTTATTTCTGTTCCGTTTTGGTGAGCTTGTGTCCCCGAGTGGTTGGTGGCTCCCCTTTTTACGGCAGTGGGGACTCCGTCCGTTGCCTTACCCCGCTGGTGTCTTCTGGACCTGGCTGCTGTCAGCGTCACCTGGGGAGCCCCAAGACCTGCTGCGTTTGGGTCCTGCCCCCCCCCCCCCCCGACTGTGGCTTCATCTTATTAACCCCTTTCTGTCCTTGGAGATTGAGAACACTCTGGGGTCCTTGAGACATGATTCACAGAATTGCTGGTGCTCTCCACTTTCTGGGATCAGCCACTCTGGAAAGAAGAATGAGTTGTCATGATTCGCTAGAGACGTAAAGAGAGACCTGTGATCTGTGATTGCAAGGATGAAATCTCAAGGAACTGGAAATTTGAGAATTTCACGGAGAGGAGAGAGAAGTAGTCAGACAGAGGATTTTGTCTCCCATGCTTAACTTCCTGCAGCGAATACAGTCACTGTTAGCAGACAGTCTGCTGTGAGTAATAAGAAGAACCTAGGGGTGAGATTCAAATATCAGCAGTACTGCTGAGCTCAGTGGGGCATTTTGGGGAGGAGCCAAGTGGCAGGAATGAGATGGGAAGCTCAGTTTGTTTAATCATCTGCATGGCCACATCCAGGTATACCTGCTGAACATCATCTGCATAGATTGTGAATGGACTGCTTCAAGGTCCCTGTGTAACTGGGAGTGGGGGGCGGGGAACGCACCCTTTTGGGGCTCTTGGTTGCAATTCTTAGGAACCTACTCTCAGCCAGTGATCCAAAGATTGGGGTATGATTGGACAGCCATTTCTGTCTGAATGTTCTTATCAGGTTCTCAGTACATTGACTATTCCTAAAACTATGTCGTGGCCCTCTAATGAAAGTAGAGAGGTTCATACCTGCTAAGAAGTCTCCTGAGTGTTAGAAAACACGGCCCTTCTTTTCCCTGAGTTAACTCTGTGATGCCTTTGGGGGAGGGAGGGGGAACTGAGGTAAAGATGGAGAACAAGTTAGTTTTGCTCAAGTCATTTGGTGAAGGGTCAGTTTGTTCCCATGTGAGCCTTAGAAACAAACCGTCTCCAAGGTCAGAAGACTGGTAGGGACCCACTCTTCATTGTGAACAAATGTTTTGCAAATGGGTTCCTTCTAGGAGGTCAGGACATCATTGAAACTGATTTAGTGAGAACAAGGAGGAGTTTGCTTTTAACTGAGCCCCTGCTATTGTATTTAAGGAAGAACACAGTTCTGAAAGCTTCAGGTAGAGTTCCTGTCTCAGTGATGAATCTAAAAACCATTTATAAAGTATGCCTGGAAGATGTTGGAAAAATCCATCACTGGCTAGCACAGGGTAGGCTCTGGTTTATTTTCATAGACATAATTAAGAATTAAGACTTGTGTGCAAGTATACAAGTGTTTTTTCCTTTGTTGGTCACTAAGCAGTGGAAAGGATGTCGGATACTGAGAGGTTCCCCACAGGGTAAAGAAGCGACCTTGGAATGCCAGGAAAGAACACTACTTTGGGTGCATGGTGCTTCAGGCACTTGGTTTCTTGCATTGGTCAATGTTCATGAAATAAATGGCCTAACCACATAATTCATACACTGCCATTTAATAGCGTTTATATTAGAGAATACAGCAGATAGCATGAAGGCTGTTTTTGTTTTGTTTTGGTGTTAAGTGGGGAAGGGGCAGAGAGAAGTAGAGAGAGAATCCCAAGCAGGCTCTGTGCTATCAGCTTGGAGCCCGATGCGGGTCTCAAACTCAGGAATCATGACCTGAACTGAGATCAAGAGTTGGAACGTAACCAACTGAGTCACCCAGATGCCCCTGATTTTTGTTATTAATGTGAACACTGGAGAAGGAAGGAGGAACATAATTAACATAAAATTTGGGGGAGTGGTAAGCTATTTTAAAACACACATCTAACTGGTGCACACACACACCCTTTTATACATCCCTTAACTCCATTTAAACTAAAATACAGGGGCGCCTGGGTGGCTCAGTCGGTTAAGCGTCCGACTTCAGCTCAGGTCACGATCTCACAGTCCGTGAGTTCGAGCCCCACGTCGGGCTCTGGGCTGATGGCTCAGAGCCTGGAGCCTGCTTCTGATTCTGTGTCTCCCTCTCTCTCTGACCCTCCCCCGTTCATGCTCTGTCTTTCTCTGTCTCAAAAATAAACTTAAGAAAAAAAAAATTAAAAAAAAAACCAAAAAACTAAAATACAGAATGATTCCGGTCACAGGGTAAGAGATTCTCTTTTCTTTGGAAGGACATTTAAATCGCAAGTTTGAGGGGCAACTGAGTGGCTTAGTCAGTTAAGTATCTGATTCCTCTGAGGTCATGATCTCAGGATTCATGAGTTTGAGTCCCACCTAGGGCTCTCTGCTCTCAGCACAGAGCCTGCTTCAGATCCTCTGTCTCCCTCTCTCTCTGCCCCTCCCCTGCTCGTGTATGCACTCTCCCTCTCCCTCTCAAAAATAAACATTTAAAAAATAAAGAAGGGGGTGACTTGGGCCTAGATCATGATCTCCTGGTTCGTGAGTTCGAGCCCAGCATCAGGCTCTGTGCTAACAGCTCAGAGCCTGGAGCCTGCTTCCGATTCTATGTCTCCCTCTGTCTACCCTACCCCACTTGTGCTCTCTCTCTCAAAAAGAAGTAAGTGTTTAAACTATTTTTTAAAATAAATAAATAAGTTGCTAAGTTTGATTTGGACATCGTTGGTCTAAGAAACTGTCCTCAACTTGTTCATTTACCCTTTCTTTGTTCTTTTGTTGTTGTTCATTTACTCATAATATTATTGAATAAATGCATCATTTGGGAGCTTTTAAATACTTCTCGTGTGTATTGGCAAGTCAGGTTGAAGAAGCAGGAGATATTCTGGAAGTAGGCTTTATTTTTGCCAATAACTTAAGGCCTCAAACTGAGTAAGAAGTTGTAAGGAATAGTTGTAAGAGATTTAAATTATGATAGCAAACACCAAAATAAAATCCTAGTAAGGGTTATTACATGGAAAGGAAGGAGACAAGTATTAAAAAAAAAAAGAAAATGCAACCTGGAGGTAGATATATTAGAAGTGATACGAGGAGGGTGCGTGAGTGGCTCAGTCGGTAAAGCGTCCGACTCTTGATTTCAGCTCAGGCTGTATCTGTCTCACGGTTCAAGATTGAGCCCTGTGCCCGGCTCTGCACTGATAGCATGGAGCCTGCTTGGGATTTTGTCTACCTCTCTCTGCCCCTTCCCTGCTGGCTGGCATGCTCGCTCGCTCTCTCTCTCTCTCTCTCTCTCAAAAATACACTTAAAAGAAGCAATACAAGAAACTTATGCATAATTTTAAAGTTTTTATTTTTTGTAAGTAATCTCTACACCCAACATGGGGCTTGAACTCACGACCCTGAGATCAAGAGTCACATGCTCTTCTGACTGAGCCAGCCAGGTGCCCCCAAAATGCATGCATGTTAATAGGAGAACAGCAGACTAGCAAATGGGGCAGAGAAATAGTTACTCTGAAAAGATCATAATCAGTAGGCACAACTTTTAGGAAGGAAGAGACAACACAGGTGAAGGAATGAAAGGGCTGCAGACACCTTGCAAAGACACAGCCTGACCACTTCATATAAAGTACAGAAGTGTAGGGGCGCCTGGGTGGCTCAGTCAGTTGAACGTCCGACTTCGGCTCAGGTCATGATCTCGCGGTCCGTGAGTTCGAGCCCCGCGTCGGGCTCTGTGCTGACAGCTCGGAGCCTGGAACCTGCTTCGGATTCTGTGTCTCCCTCTCTCTCTGACCCTCCCCTGTTCATGCTCTGTCTCAATCTGTCTCAAAAATAAATAAACGGTAATAAATAAATAAATAAATAAATAAATAAAGTACAGAAGTGTATTCAGCCTGAGCAGTAACCAGTCATAATGACACCAGAGCACTATTTTGGATAAGTGACGGAGTAAGTACACCACACGTGATCTTTGTGAGTGGGAGAGCATGTTTTGAAAAATATCCAGAGCTTTAAATATGGAAGGAACTCCGTCCTCTTAATAGGAATCTCCAAGGCCGTGTCCTGCCTCCTGAAGGTGCAGCTTGTACCAGTAGGAAAGGTCAACAATAGGAATTTTAAGGTTTTTCAGCCCCTTCCATTCATAGAGTTTGGGATCACATTATAATACAGTGTTAACTAAAACTAGGAAACCCTGAAATTGGTCCAGGAAAAATTATGCAAAACAAGTAAAGATGCATAAAAAAATTATGGGAGGAAGTAGAAATAAGCCAAAATAGGAATAGTGGCGTTTTGCTGATTATGGTGGGACTGAGGCAGTTTTCTTTCCCCCAGTTTTATTGAGGGAAATGGATATTCAATGAACTGTACGTATTTAAAGCATATGAACACATATATATTCAACGTGTATTTCAGCCATGAAAACACAACTATGTCAAGGTTAGGAACATGTTTATCACCGTCAAGTGTTTTCTTAAATTCTTGTGATGGTACCTGCTTTCCAGGTCCCAAGCAATTTATTCACCCCATTCTGTCATAGTTTAGGATTTTGTTTGCTTTATTCCGGGAGGAAATGAGTTTAGCCATGAGTAACAGGCCTTCACTCTGCTCCCAAATGTGGTAGCTTAAATATGCAAGGCGTTAATTTCTCCTGTTTCAAAAAGTTATTCTAGAGGTACAGAAAGTCATTGGGGAATCCTTCAGCTTTGCTTCGCCATTCCGCGGTGTTGACATTCATACCTTTGGCTACAAATGGCTGCTGGAACTCACGATATAGCATCTATATTCTGGACAATTGAAAGGAAACAGGCATGCTCCCGCCTTTTATAGAGATTTCCTAGAAGGCTGCATGGCACTTCTCAATTGGTCAAAATCCAGTCTTTTGACTGCTTCATTCGCCAGGGCGTTTTTCCTTCCAGGTGTTTATTTAAATTCCAGTTAGTTAACATACAGTGTAATATTAGTTTCAGGTTTAGGATTTACTGATTCGTCACTTAAACGTACAACATCCAGTGCTCATCACAAGTGCCCTTCTTAATACCCATCACCCATTTAATCTAGCCTCCCCACCCACCTTCCCCCCAGCAAACCTCAGTTCTCTATAGTTCAGAGTCTGTTTTATGGTTGGCTTCTCTTTTTTTTTTTTTTTTTAATTTTTTTTTTAACGTTTATTTATTTTTGAGACAGAGAGAGACAGAGCATGAACGGGGTAGGGGCGGAGAGAGAGGGAGACACAGAATCTGAAACAGGCTCCAGGCTCCGAGCTGTCAGCACAGAGCCCAACGCGGGGCTCGAACCCACGGACCGCGAGATCATGACCTGAGCCGAAGTCGGATGCTTAACCGACTGAGCCACCCAGGTGCCCCTATGGTTGGCTTCTCTTTCCCCCCGCCACATGTTCACCTGTTTTGTTCCTTAAATTCCACACATGAGTGAAATCATATAGTATTTCCCTTTCTCTGACTTATTTCACTTAGCATAATAGACTCTAACTCCATCCACGGCAAGATTTCATTCTTCTTTATGGCTGAGTACTATATGTATATGTATATATACTATATGTGTGTGTATATATATATATATATACACACACCACATCTTTATTCGTTCATCGGTCGATGGACATTTGGACTCTGCATAGTTTGGCTATCATTGATAATGCTGCTACGTATAACAGCAGGGTGCATATATTTCCTTGAATCAGTGTTTCTGTATCCTTTGGGTAAATTCCTAGCAGTGCAATTGCTGGATCACAGGGTAGTTCTATTTTTAATTTTTTTCAGGAACCTCCACACTTTTCCAGAGCGGCTGCACCATTTTGGCTCCCACCAAACAGTGCAAGAGGGTTCCCCTTTCTCTGCATCCTCGCCAACATCTGTTATTTCCTGGGCTGTTAATTTTAGCCATTTGCAGGGGCGTTTTGATTCAAGTTCGCTAGAGCTTCTGTTACTCTTCATCTGATAACTAGTATTAGTGAGTAGTAGTGATAAGAGTCAAGTGGGTGTTGTGCACACTGGCTATCTTTGCCCTACCCTTTTCCTGAGTTCCTTTATTGGACTTGAGTTGCCTACCTGGTTGAAAGGGTAAACGCTCTTCGTGTTAAACTACAGTGATAAATACCGCACCATTTAGCACAAAAATTAGAAGGACTGAGCTTGATGACTAAGCATGACTTTCTTAAATTGCACAAGTGAAGATAAATGTAGGTTAATCCAGACTTTCTGGACTACCTAGGTTCCCTGACTTCTGTTTTGTTTGATCACTTTAATAGACCATGCACCCTGCAGCATTCCTATCTGCCGCTATGGAAAGTCTATCCCAAGGAATGCTGAGGATGGCTACTGTTTTATATGAATTTATACAAACTAACGCAGAAAGTAGATGAAAGAAACATTTTTTTCTGTTACAGATCTGGAAATGGAAGAACAAAATTTAGTCGTTATGCTTAAGATCCCAGATCTCCTCAGCCTTAGGCCTTTTCTTTTCACCAATAAGAATGAACAGTCCTGGGGCGCCTTAACAGTCGGTTAAGCGTTCGGCTTCAGCGCAGGTCATGATCTCATGGTTATTGAGTTCAAGCCCCGCGTTGGGCTCTGTGCTGACAGCTCAGAGCCTGGTGTTGGCTCAGGATTCTGTGTCTCCCTGTCTCTGCCCCTCCCCAGCTTGCACTCTGTCTCTCTCAAAAACAAATAGACATTAAAAAAATTTTTCAAATGAACTGTCCCTGTTTCCTGAGCTCTACTCTGTTTTAGGCACTGGAACAGGCACTTTCTCCAGTGTGCGAGGTTCGGGTGTTTGTTCCATGTGGCAGAGAGAAAATTGTGCTTGAAAGCGACTGAGCAACCCCCCAGAAGTCACAGTGGCAATGAGTGGGGGGATTGCAGTTTGAGTCCAAAACTGATGGTCACCTCTCACTGGGGAGGCAGCTGTGCCCCCGCCTTCCCTTCTTGTGCGTGTGCACTCAGTGTACACAAATGTGGGGGACTCGAGTGCACCGTGACCTGATTGCCATTTTTCCCAGGCTGTCTTCATGAGGATCCTTGGTTGCAGTTGAATGAAAGGAGATGAATAGTCTCAGGGGACCGGGTGGAACACGGATGGATCGGGCTTCAGGTGTCCAGGGACTCAGACCTTGGTGCCAGCACTCGGTCTCTTAGCTCTGCCTCTCTCCATGGTGGCCTCGTTCTTGCTGTTGAACGTGGTGGGCATACACGGAGATGCCTTCCAGTCTTGCAGTATTGCAGCAAGCTATCCTCAGGGGGAGAGTTTTCCTTTTCTTCTCTTCTCCCTGTTGGGGAGAGGTCGGAACCTCCATTTGTAAAATTGCAGGGAAGAAGGGCCCTTGATCGACCTGGCATCCTTCATTCCTCCTTGGGCACTGCACCTGGAGGCACTGTGATTGGAAACTTCCTTTGGCCTAAATGAATGAGCACAAACACATCCCATAAGTAAAGGATACTACAGCCAAATCTGCAGTCAGATTTAAGTTCTTACCAACCTTAACCTTTGCATGAATATCCATGACCGTTCACAATATATCTGAACTCCGTACAACTTGGGACTTGTGTGTTTTCATTTCCTTCTTACCAGCTTTTGTTTATAAAAGACTTTTGAGAGCTCCGTTCCCTTTCTTCAAACAGGCACATTTATCCATTATTAAATTACAAGTATTGGATGTACAGTTGACTGTGAACCATGGTTCCTGAGATAAAACTCTGAGAGACTCACTACTTGTTTTCATTTAGCTTGAGACACTTAGTTCCAGAAAAAAAAACACCCAGAAGCAAATCCTTCAATTAATTCTATTTAATCCTGTATAGAGAATTAACTCTGACAAAGGGTCTAGAGTTATCTACAACGAAGGAAGCATGAAAGATGTCTGTAGTGTACCTCATCGATGTTTTAAGACTGATCACTCAATTTTTAGGGCTTTTTTTTTTTTTTTTAATTTTTTTTCAACGTTTATTTATTTTTGGGACAGAGAGAGACAGAGCATGAACGGGGGAGGGGCAGAGAGAGAGGGAGACACAGAATCGGAAACAGGCTCCAGGCTCTGAGCCGTCAGCCCAGAGCCCGACGCGGGGCTCGAACTCCCGGACCGCGAGATCGTGACCTGGCTGAAGTCGGACGCTTAACCGACTGCGCCACCCAGGCGCCCCTTTTAGGGCTTTTTAAAACCTTTTATTACTTTAACTTTGACTCTTCCTGGAAGTAAAACTTTTTGGTCACTTATGTAATTAGAGGGTTTCATAAGGTGCACTGATTCCCCTGGGGTGGGAGAGATGTCTATAATCAGGATCAAGACATAAGTTGCTCTCGTAAAGGGAGCCTTGATTTTTCAATTAATGTATTTATCGCACTTAAGATGCCATTGATTGTAATATGCACATTTATTTTAGATGTACCTCACAAAGGGAAAGCCCCACTGACAGTTTTAAGACGAGTCTTAGTTTCTTTTTTTTTAACTTTAATTTTATTTTTTTAACGTTTATTTATTTTTGAGACAGAGAGATCGCATGAACAGGGGAGGGGCAGACAGAGAGGGAGACACAGAATCGGAAGCAGGCTCCAGGCTCTGAGCCATCAGCCCAGAGCCCGACATTGGGCTCGAACTCGCGGACCGCGAGATCGTGACCTGAGCTGAAGTCGGACACTTAACCAACTGAACCACCCAGGCGCCCCAAGATAAGTCTTAGTTTCAAAGTATTAAATGTGATAAAATTACATTTTAGAGTGAACTACGGTATCTCCCATGTCCAGTTTTGTGCTCTGTGAGTTTGCAGGTGACATTGGCATTCTCTGGTATTCTTCTGCCTGTTGGGACACTAATGATACCAGTCACCTGGCCACCCCTGTTTCCCCTAACAGACATCATTAATCGCTTTCTGTACTCTTCCCTCAGAAACCCAGTTGGCCTCCACACTGAGTGACCTGCACTCAGCTGGCACACTGATTTGCCTACCCAGATGGAGACCCTCAGCTTTCAGATGCTAGACTGGTCCTGCCAGCTCTAAATGACAACACTGGGGTGCCTGCGTGGCTCAGTCAGTTACACATCTGGCTCAGGTCCCAGGAGATCAAGCCTGGTTGGGATTGTCTCTCTCCCTCTCTCTGCCCCTCCTTCGCTCACACATGGTTCTGAGCACTCATTCTCTCTCTCTCTCTCTGTCTCTCAAAATAGAGGTTTAAGAGATAACATGAGGGGCGCCTGGGCAGCTCTGTCAGTTGAGCATCCAACTTTGGCTCAGGTCGTTACTTCATCGTTCATTGGTTCCAGCCCTGCGTCGGGCTCTGTGCTGACAGCTCAGTGCTTGAAGCCTACTTCAGATTCTGTGTCTCCCTCCCTGCCTCCCTCCCTCCCTCTCTCTCTGTCTCTGTCTCTCTCTCTCTCTCTCTCTCAAAAACGAATAAACATTTTAAAAAATTAAAAAGGATAACATTTTTCTGGGGTGCCTGGGTGGCTCGGCTGGTTGAGCGTGCAACTTCAGGTCAGGTCATGATCTCGTGGTTGGAGAGTTTGAGCCCCACGTCAGGCTCTCTGCTGTCTGCTCAGAGCCTGCTTCAGATCCTCTGTCTCCCTCTCTGCCCCTCCTCTGCTTGTGTACGCGCTGTTCTCTTTCTTTCAAAAATAAATTAAAAAAAAAAATAACCTCCTTCTCTAGCTGCATGCTTGTTGGGTAATTTTTGTTTTCCCTTCTTTATTGTAAATTGAATGTTTCCGTTTTTGAAATTTACCCAGCCCTTTTACCCACTGTCATTTTCCCCCTCCCACCTGCCCCTTGTTTCCTTCAAATGCCCTGTTTAGATAATGGAAACTAGTTCAGCAGGTCCTGGTCTGCACATCTTGGAATGCAGTGCTTGACCGGACTTTATATGATTAGGAAAAGGATGCTATATTTTGTCTCTGCACGTAGGGCTTTTATGACTCTCAACCCAGGGAATGAGCCTATCCTTGCACACTTGGGGATCGCTCAGATTACAGTAAGAGCTTTGTACCCCTTCTACCTGATTGAAAAATAGAAGAAACCGTCCTTGTCATAGAAGGGAAATCAAGACCCGAGGGCCTGCTAGGGACCTGGCAGGGAGCAGGCCTGGCTGGGAGACAGTAGGGAGAGAGGCCAATAGACACTCGTAGCCAAAGAGGGCGGTCCTTGCTCTGTCCTGCCGGAACGTAAGCCCGTTACTTCCATTTCCTGTGGTTTTTATGGAGAATCAGTCGGTATAGGATACGGCGTTGGTATAAATAGCAGTTTGCCGCCTCTGCTTTCCGTTGAGGAAGCTAAGAAATCTGTGGGCAAAGGCTTGGTTGCCTCGGTCATGTATTGACTGGGACGCCAGCTAACGCGTCTGAAAACGGGGTGTGTGGGTTTCTAAGGTATACTCTGCGCGGGATCTGACCCCTTCGCACTTGTGCCGTGTGGTGCTGGGCTGCGGCCCTGCAGACCACGTGTCCGGAAGTCGGGAAAAGGGATTCCTTCTTCCATTTGCCTTCCTGCTCGTAGCAGCATTTCTTCGCCCTGGCAGCAGAGGTTAGTTCAGTTTCCAGCTTTTGCCACTCCCAGGATGAGCTGGGCATGGCCCCTGGTCCCTGTTTGTAACCGCGTCTCTTCTCTGTGTCCTCCTGGCCCAGGAGTGGTGGCCGCTTACCAGTTACGGTCTGCCTCTCGGCCTCCATATGCCCTTTGCCCTGACAGTTCTCCACTTCCTGTTTAACCAGATTCTCTACACTAAATCATCTCCGTTTAAAAAAAGTCTGGTGAGGTTTCCCATTTTCTGAATCCATCCTGACCGCCTGAGACCTTTGAAATCGACCTCGCGCATTTAGGATACCTGTATATATGCATTCAGTGATTGATCGGTCTAAATTTTGATCGTTCGGTAAGTTGGATATTTCCATCTGCTTCAGTTTGTTGGCTGCTGTTTCCTAGGGCTGCTGTAAGAAATTACCATAAACTGGTGACTTAAAATAGGGATTTATTCGTGCATGATTCTGGGGGCTAGGAGTCCAAAATCAAGGTGTCAGCGTGGCTGTGCTCTGAAGGCTTTAGGGAAGAACCACTCCTTGCCTTCTCCAAGCTTCTGGTAGTCACCAGCACTGCTTGGTTTTCCTTGGCTTGTACCTGCACGGCTCCTAATTCCTGTCCCTGTTGTCATGTGGTCTTTCTCTGCGTGTCTGTGTCTTCACGTGGCCTTATGTGATGATCCCGCACTGGATTTGGGACTCCCTTTAGTCCAACATGACCACATCGTAACTCGTCAGCCTGAAATTGGAGGACGCAATATATTTTTTTTAATATTGATTTATATTTTTTAAACCTTTTTTGATCTTTCACATTTACTTATTATTGAGAGACAGAGAGACATAGAGTGTGAGCAGGAGAGGGACAGAGAGAGGGGGAGACACAGAATCTGAAGCAGGCTCCAGGCTCTGAGCTGTCAGCACAGAGCCTCGAACTCAGGAGCTATGAAATTCATGACCTGAGCTGAAGTCAGGCTTAACCAACTCAGCCACCCGGGCTCCCCGAGAGAGAGAGAGGGAGGGAGGGAGAGAAAGAGAAAGAGAGAGAGGGAGAGAGCGAGCGAGGAGGGGAGGGGCAGAGAGAAAGGGAGACACAGAATCCGAAGGAGGCTCCAGGCTCTGAGCTGTCAGCAAAGAGCCGGACACGGGGCTCGAACTCACAAACTGCGAGGTCATGACCTGAGCCTAAGTCGGACCCTTAACCAACTGAGCTGCCCAGGCGCCCCTAATAGTGATTTATTTTTGAGAGCGAGAGAGAGCATGCAAGCAGGGGTGGGGCACAGGGAGTGGGGTACAGGTGGACTTCACACTGACAGCAGAGAGCCCGACCTCAGGCTTGAACTCACAAACCACGAGATCATGACCTGAGCCGAAGTTGGATGCTTAACCAACTGAGCGCCCAGGTGCCCTTGGGGGAGACAGTATTGAACCCAATATACTTACCTAGTGCTTTGTTAAAATAATGACCGTGGCCGTAGACATTAGCACGGGTAAAACATATCATGGACTGTGTAACTAGCCCCGCATTTCGTTTGATATGCAACGCAATGACACTTACGTAGGAAAGGTGGAACAGAAACACGGGAAGGGGTCGTTCACTGCCAGTTTCAGGAAGGAAGTGGCATCTGAGCTGAGTTGTAAAATGTAGGCTGAATTTGGAAGAGACTGCATTCCAAGCCATGGGTAGTCTCTGAGCATTCCAGATCTGCCCGAGTGCCACCTCTGATCAGCTCAGTGGATTGTTAGGCCTCACAGGGAGGGGCAGAGGATGCCATGAGCAGTCAGCCACGTCAAGCAAGGGTGCTTTGGAGGCAGTTGCGATGTGAGTGTGACTTTCATGCCATTGGCGCGTCACCTAGACTGAGAGCATTAACGGGGGGATTCCCTGTTGTAAGCGACTGTTTAAAGGGAAGCATAGTCCTACAAATAAGGGTGCTCATATGTGTTGCTGGGTTCCATTTATGTGAGCCATCCGGAAGAGACAGCGGTGTGGAGACAGCAGAGTGTGGGCGCCGTGGGGAGAAGGGAGGTGGAAGGCTGCCTAGTGGGTGTGGAAACGTGCGGGGCTAGATGGCTGTGATGCTTAACATAACTCGGAAGGTGCTAAATACCACTGCATTTTGTGGCCTACGTCTGTTACCACAATTTAAAAACAAAATTGGGCAGGAAGTGTGCGTGGGCCTAGGTGCAGGACTGTGCCTGTAAGCCGGGAGGTCCATGGGATGAAGGGGAAGCATGCTTGAGGTTCTGCTGCAAGTGTTGATCTGCAGAGCGCTGTTGATAAGGGAAACATGACGTCCTCCTCGGCCAGGGGCTGTGCCGAGCTCCCTCTGTGGATTATCCTGCCTTTCCCTCCCCTTCGCCCAGGCTGCAGAAGGCCGGACCCTTGTCCGAGGCCTTGCAACTACTGGAACGTGGAGCTGGGGTCTGAAACTGGGGTACCCGACTCCTAGGATGACTCCAGCCTGCTTTGCCCAAGACTGCCTCAGTTGTATCCTCCTCGTGCCGGAACCCCTTGGTCCAGGGTGCGCCCGTGGTTGGTTCCTGAGCCCAGACCAGGCTCCAAACCCTTGGTGCTCCTCTAGGCCCCTCCTAATTTGGGACACCCACCCTAAGACCTGTTGAGCACCGTCAGCGGTTTGGAATCCCTGATTTCATACCTCAGTATCTCAAAGAAATCCTTGTGGCTTTTCAAGACACATCATGTAATATTAATGAAAACACTGGGCCTTCTGTCTTGATTAATTTTTTATGAACAATAATACGTCTGATTAAACTGGCTGCTTTACTAGGGCTGCTGGTACAGGGTGGGGCACACGGTGGTGTGGAGATGGTCTGGCGAGCTGACTTGACCACAGGGCGCGCATGGTTTCTCTGGCAGAGCAGACAGTCCCCTGGGTCACTTGGGGCTGGTGCTGGCTGGAATGAGCTGAGCTGCTAATGCTTTGACAGCAACGGGAGGCCTGCAGCTCCCCCACACCTTCGCCTGAGGGCTGTGCCGGCCTGCGGGGTCTTCCCTGGTGGCCAGTAAGGCCAGAAAGTCTGTGGGGAGTGGCACATTTCACATCTGATCCTCCTTCCCGGTTTTCGGCCGGGGCCCCGCTACCCTGGGCTCCCGGTGTCAGAGTAGCTCTTAACGGTCCTGACGTTCGCTGTGTAGGTGCCATTTCCCACACGAGGAAATCCGGCGCTTGCCCGCACCTCCCTCGGTTCCTTGTCGGACAGGTGCACTCTCTCCCTGCCTGCCTGCTTTCTTTCCAGGGAAGCGGGCCGAGTGGTCCCAGGGCCCAGGCTGTGAGCTTTTCGGGTCTGTGACTTGCACGGAGCAGCGGAGGTCCTCCTAACACCGTGAGCTTGTTCTTGGTTTTCCAGCTGAGCATCGAGCAGGCCCAGACGGTGGCGGAACAGGTGGAGATGAAGGCCAAGGTGGTACAGTCGGAGGTCAAAGCTGTGACTGCGCGGCACAAGAAGGCCCTGGAGGAACGGGAGTGTGAGCTGCTGTGGAAGGTAAGGGGAGCTCGTGCACCCCTGCCCCAGCCTCCGCGGCCGGTGGGTTTTCAGTGAGCTGCAGAGAACCCATGAGGATTTGAGCGTCTGCTCGCTTCCAGACCCCAGCTGGAAGCCAGGAGGCTCTCCACGGAGGTGGTTGGGTATCCTCAAAAGGAGACCGAGAGAAGGGGGCACGGTCGAGAATGTTACGAAAGCAAGCAGGTGGGAAGCATCCTTAATTTTGGGGTCCTGCCTAGTTGTACTAACTGACCCCCTGTCTCCCACTTGGGAGGGCAACACGCGTGTGCCCGCTCTTTAGATGAAATCAGCTGGAAGGAGCCGTCTCCCCACCCAAGTCTTCATGCCAACATTGTCTTCTCTGATCTTCCCTCTGCCCTCGGAAGAGGAGAGAATCTGTTGCCTGTGAATGGGTCTGAACTTCAAGCCAGTTCAGCTGTAATCACGGTCTCTTAATACATGAATGAGACCGTACACGTTGCTGAGTAAAAAGGGTGCACTTAGGTGTGTGCGTGCTCGTTTTAATCATCTAAACTATGTGAAGGTAGAGATGGGATCTCAGTTTCTGAAAGTGATCCTCACCAGTCATTATGCCCTAAAATGTTCTGGAAGGCTGCGTTGGAGTTGTGCATGGCGTTTTCCATTTAGTTAGCTCACAGCCAATTGCTTTCTGCCTCTGTTGGCTTCTCAGGAAATCGGACTCAGTTGCCTTTTGATGAGAAGCGAAGAATCCTTGGGTGGAAGAAGTCTCGAGATTTTATTCAGCACATATTTTATGGAGGCACCTTTGCGGGCCTGACATGGTTTTCAGACACTCACGTGCCCCCATGGTCTGCCAGGTCATGCCACCCACGACTGTTAATTATAACTGAAAGGGGCCCGCTTTGTGCAACCTGAGAGCTCTCTGGGGAACTCTGCCACAAACTTGCTCTTCAGGATTTGCTGATGAAAAGGCCTTTGTGAGAAGGAGTTTCTCTGCGCATCTCACCTTAGGTACCCTCCCTCCTGTGAGGCCGACTCCTGCCCTCTCCCTAAAGGCAGTTCTCTTTCAGGGTGCTTGGAAAGCAAGCTTTTAGTCTTGGAGAAGCACATTTGGAAGAAGAGTCCGTCTCTTTTTGCAATATACTTTGTTTCTACCTCATTTCTAAAAACTCATTCTCCGATAACCTCTGAAACAAGCTCACTTGTTCAGAACACAGGTACCTAAGTCCCATTTTTCTTCACTTTTTACTATTATGCCTCGCCCTCCAGATTTTGTGGGAGTCCCACTCTCTTTTACTAATTACTGCCTTTCCGCCCCTCCCAGCAAAGCTTTCCTGCCTGTCTCTGCTCGGATACGTCTTTGTTATACAACATCTAATTTTCTTGCATCACGCATTACTGAAGGGATTTGAGTGCCAGGTGACCCGGTTTTGTGTATCTAGATGTTTTTTCATGCCTGTGGCTTACACATTTCCAGGGGATTCGGCTACCTTGTGGGATTAGCTGCAGCCACCTCGTTGAGAGATCCAAACCAAAGGCCAGAGGTTTGGCCCAGTGCAAAAACAAAGGAGAAAGCTGCTCTTTGATCTGTCCCCACACGTGTCCTGCTCCCAGAGCCGACAGATGGAAAATCATGAATGGGTCAAAAATCACATCATTGCCCCCACCAAGGGAAGATCGGACTGAAATCCAGGCCCCCCCAGCAGGAGACCCTTATTCTGAAATAGTCTTTCTGTGGTATTGTCATCAGCAGAGCTCTCAGAAGTCGTGATTCTGTCTGCAAAATGGCACGAGTCAGCTGGGTGGCACCTTTATTCCCATCACAGGGGAAATCACTTTAAATTGGAGGACTTTTACTGATCTGATGCAGAAACATGGAGAAGTGGCTCTCTTTCATTGGTCAGAGTGAACCCCACGCTCCCAAGTAGAGTGGCTTGAGACCCTCAGAAGCAGGGATTATTTGGGGCAGGTCTGATTTCAGGTTTGTAGATCACAGCAATTTGGATTTAAAGGGCTCCTTTGGAAATAACAGGCCAGTGGTTTCCAAAGACTTCTCTCCAAATTTGGGGTGTGGGGCCTTTCTGTGGAGGCAGAAAACCGTGGAGATGGGATGTGTGGCCGGGCAAGGGGGTACAGGTTGTAATCTTGAATTAGGTTCTCAGCAAATCCCTTCACTCCCTCCACATACAGTCCTTCTTCCTCTCAGGGGCGGCGGCCGTAGAGAGAGGGAGAAATCTTTGAAGAGATTGCAGGCTCTGTGGCTGCACTGAAAATTCAGCCCTTCGGGAGTGCAAGACTGGCCTTGTGTCCACTGGGAGGTCCTGCTGCTGAGGACAAAGACCTTACTCTCTGTTGGTCATTATGCACCCCCAGTGCCTGGCACAAAGCAGGTGCTCCGTAAGCATTGGTTTTGTGGCTCTTCTTCGCTTTTGCTTTTGATTTTATTATTACAGGAATAATGAGAGAACTCCATATGTCCTTTTCCCAGATTTACTGATCATTTTACATCTTGACCCATTCTCGCCATTCTACGTGTGCAGTCTGTATGTGATTCGAGCGAGAGCCAGTTGGCCTGTTGTGGACAGGATGCCTCTTTACCCTCAAACACTTCTTCTGTGTTTATTTCCTCTGAGCAAGGGCATTCTCCTACATCATCACAGTTACTCAAAATCAGGAAGTTCAACCTTGGAACCATGCTAGTATCTGATCCCCCGGTCCCTGCTCCGTGTGCACCAGCACTGTTCTGTGGGGTCTTTTTGTTTTTGTTTGAGAGAGCACACCGGTGGAGGAGGGGTGGAGGGAGCCAGGCGGGGCAGGGGAAGGGGGCGAGGATCTCGAGCAGTCTCCATGCCTAGCCTGAGCCCTCAAGCCCTAGCTTGGTCCCACGACCCCTGAGATCATGGCCTGAGCCAGAATCGAGAGTCGGATGTTTAACGGACTAAGCCACCCGGTTTCCGCCCCCCCCCCCCCCCCCCCCCCCGGTCCAGGATCCTGCAGTGCAAGCTGTAGTCCCGTTTTCAGTCCTCTCTCGTGATCTGGGACAGTTCCTCGGCCTCCCTCCGTCCTGGGAGTTCGGCCGTTTCTGAAGAGCACAGGCCAGCCGTCCTCGTGCGCCCGCACCAGGTGTCGGTCTGAGCGACCGGTGCCGGGCCGTGCGTCTCGCTCCCTTGCCTGCCTCAAAGCCTCCGTGCTCTGTCCCTGCAGGTGGAGAAGATCCGCCAGGTGAAAGCCAAGTCCCTGTACCTGCAGGTGGAGAAGCTGCGACAGAGCCTCAACAAGCTGGAGAGCACCATCAGCGCCGTGCAGCAGGTCCTGGAGGAGGGGCGGGCGCTGGACGTCCTGCTGGCCCGGGACCGCATGCTGGCCCAGGTGCAGGAGCTGAAGACCGTGCGCGGCTTCCTGCAGCCCCAGGAGGACGACCGGGTCATGTTCACGCCCCCCGACCAGGCCCTGTACCTGGCCATCAAGTCCTTCGGCTTCGTCAGCAGCGGGGCCTTCGCGCCCCTCACCAAGGCCACGGGCGACGGCCTCAAGAGGGCGCTCCAGGGCAAGGTGGCCTCCTTCACCGTCGTCGGCTACGACCACGACGGGGAGCCTCGCCTCTCGGGGGGCGACCTGATGTCGGCCGTGGTCCTGGGCCCCGACGGCAACCTGTTCGGTGCCGAGGTGAGCGACCAGCAGAACGGGACGTACGTGGTGAGCTACCGGCCGCAGCTGGAGGGCGAGCACCTCGTGTCGGTCACCATGTGCAACCAGCACATCGAGAACAGCCCCTTCAAGGTGGTGGTCAAGTCAGGCCGCAGCTACGTGGGCATCGGGCTCCCGGGCCTGAGCTTCGGCAGCGAGGGCGACGGCGACGGCAAGCTGTGCCGCCCCTGGGGCGTGAGCGTGGACAAGGAGGGCTACATCGTCGTGGCCGACCGCAGCAACAACCGCATCCAGGTGTTCAAGCCGTGCGGGGCCTTCCACCACAAGTTCGGCACCCTGGGCTCCCGGCCCGGGCAGTTCGACCGGCCGGCCGGCGTGGCCTGCGACGCCTCCCGCAGGATCGTGGTGGCCGACAAGGACAATCATCGCATTCAGGTCTTCACGTTCGAGGGCCAGTTCCTGCTCAAGTTCGGCGAGAAGGGAACCAAGAACGGGCAGTTCAACTACCCTTGGGACGTGGCGGTGAACGCGGAGGGCAAGATCCTGGTCTCAGACACCCGGAACCACCGGATCCAGCTGTTCGGGCCCGACGGCGTCTTCCTGAATAAGTACGGCTTCGAGGGGGCTCTCTGGAAGCACTTTGACTCCCCCCGGGGCGTGGCCTTCAACCACGAGGGCCACTTGGTGGTGACCGACTTCAACAACCACCGGCTCCTGGTCATCCACCCCGACTGCCAGTCCGCGCGCTTCCTGGGCTCCGAGGGCACGGGCAACGGGCAGTTCCTGCGCCCGCAGGGTGTGGCCGTGGACCAGGAGGGGCGCATCATCGTGGCCGACTCCAGGAACCACCGGGTGCAGATGTTCGAGTCCAACGGCAGCTTCCTGTGCAAGTTTGGCGCCCAGGGCAGCGGCTTCGGGCAGATGGACCGCCCCTCCGGCATCGCCGTCACCCCCGACGGGATGATCGTGGTGGTGGACTTTGGCAACAATCGGATCCTCATCTTCTAATCCCGCTCTCTGGGCTTCTGCGTTGGGGTGTGCGCGTCTCCCTCTGTCTCCGTTGGAATTTCAAAGAAGAAACAGTCTCAGGGAAATTTCTTTTTTTCTTTTGTTGAAAGAGAACAAGAAGAGTACAACATTGCTTAAGTCCTACCTCATCTTTATTTTTTTTACAGATGAATGTACTTCTCTTTTCTGCAGGGATTGAGCCTGTGACGTGATAATTTCTATCTACCTCATGAATCTTTGCATTTCCTTCCCCAGCAGGCCCTCTGCCCTGCTCCCCACCCTCACTCAGTGGAGTTCACGTTTCCCTCTGACCCTCCGCGGGGCGTGATATGCACAAGCCTGGCGTCTCTGTGGCTGGGTGGGGGGCACTGGATGTGTGTGGTGGGGGTGGGGTGTATTCTGTAGATTGAGCCAAGGAAACATGAAAAAACTAAGTAAAAAAAAAATGAAAAACTATAAAATGTGGAAAAATAAGATTTAAAAATGCTTAATTATAGAGTATTTGTGTTCTGGAGAATACTGTGTTTTGGGGATTAGATTGTGTTGTGTGATCTTGATCTTTTTGGGAAACTTTTTTTGATTTTTTTTTTTTTGTGGTTTTTTTTTTTAAATGCTGCAACAGAGAACTTTTCTGTGTTCTCCTTTTATACCTCAGTGTGTTTATCATCCTGTTCAGCATCTTTTCTTATTCCTAGAAAATGTGGCTGTGTCTGTGGCTTGCTAGCCAAGAAAAGCAGACTGTTCTATTCATATTTTAGGATATGTGATCCTTGTTTCCTTTAAGGGACGTTGGGGACACCTGCGTGTTTGTGGGTCCGAGGCATCTTACGCCAGAACAGTAAAGCTGCGGGTGATGTACCACCACCCGAAGAAACGTTTCTTCTCACGCTTTGGTTTCTAAAAACTAGATGTAGCTTAGGATTTTGGATGAAAAGTATTCTCAAAAGTTAAGTACTCTTAGTTTGCTGTTGGTTATAAAGTTCAGTGGAAGGAAGAAGAAAATCAACCTCATTCTCAGAAAAGAGGGTATCCGGCCCGCCTGACCGGCCGGCTTGTGTGCGGGCGGGCAGGCGAGTGCCGAGGTAGTCCACCTAGAGCATGAGAAAGAAACAGGCTACTGAGGCCGGCACTCTGAGGGAGGGTGGAGGTCAGTCCCCGACCCCGGCTTGAATGTCGTTCTGTTAATGCGAGGTGTTTCTTTTCCTAAGAAGAGTAGGCAAAGAAACGACCGTTTACTTTAAAAGCACAATTTTTTTCCTGCTTTGGAAGTTCAGGGAAATAGAATGTTTGAAAGTCAGACGGGAACAGCTCACCCCCGCACCCTCTGCCCGGGTCGCTTTTGCAGAGCGGTCTGCTTCCGAGCCACGCAGTAGGACCCCGTGGTTCACGTGGATTTTTTTCCCCCCCAAAGGCCTTTGAATGTAAAGGATTTGTAAACCAAATTAATTGCCCCAACCCAACACGTAGGATGCAATGCCTTTTGTGAAACCTCTCTCGGTACCAAAGAATGAACACTTAAGCCAGGCTCCCGCTGCAGAACTGTGGGATGGCGTCCGTCACTTTACAGGGTTGGATTGTTGTAAGCCGGACTCGGGTACAGAGCCTTGTGCGTCTGGGCATTATCTGTCTTTCAGGTGGGAAGTAGGTATAGCTGACGTTCTGCTTGTGAGGACCCACGTGGGTCCCTGCATTCCCCCAAATACTGAGTAGGAACCAAATTCCAGAGTGGCGCACCTCGGGAGGAAGAGGTGGTCTCTGACGATGGGCTTGTGGGGACACCTCTTGTCGAAACAGAAGGACTGTCGGGTCAGCGTCTGTCCCCGTATGTACGAGAAAATTACCCTTGCAATATGGACGTAGTTTTAAACGAACAGGAAGAGCTAACGTGCAGAAATGTGTTTTCTTCCTCCCGGAGGAAGAAAGGGTGCCGGGGGCAGCGTAGCGAGCCAATCAGTGGTCTCCTGGACATGTGCCACTTTCAGGGGACCCTAGGTCTTCCCCGTCGCGTTAGAGCAGGGTTTCTGAATGACCAATGTGGGGAAAAACTCGTAAAGGAGAACCGCATGCAATAAAGGATCCAAAAATTGGAAAGTAGCTTCCAACTGCTGCCTCCCGGCTGCTGTGTTTCAGGGGGAGGAGGCGTCAGGAAATCTGTTTTGGAAAACCGCCTTTTACTGAAGCATTTGGTATTGAGTCCTTCCCTAGTTCCTATTCAGTTGCCTCTTATTCGCCCCTAGTTTCTAAGTCCTTTGGTAAAGGGTTTGTATAATTAAACATTTTTGTTGTTTTTTATTTTGGAATAACTTGGTGCTGACCTTCCTCCCTTCGCCCTCTCCCCCCAACCACCCAACAAACCACCCTTTAAACACCAAAGACAACTGGTTTTAAATGCTTACAAAACTTTATTTTGAAGAAATGGGTCTTGGAAATTCTTAGAAATGTTCTCGGAAACCTGGGACGAGTTACTTCAGGTAGTCACTACCTTTGAGTCTCCCATCTGTGTTCTGATCTGCCCTTCCCGGGGCCCCCGTAAGTGGGGGGCTCGCGGGACCCGAGTGAGAACTTCTCTTGGTGAGTGGCGGTAACGGGAAACTGCTGAGTTAGCATTTCTCTGTGGATTTGGTTGTAAAGCCAGGGTTTCCACACGGGACCGAAATGATCGGGTCTTAGTTAATAGACTGACCAGTTTGCAGGCTCAAAGCTAGTAGGTCCCCCCTCCGGAATCAGTGTGGAGGTACGAGGTGCTGCCTCTTGCCCTCGGGGCGGGACACCTCCTTACCTTCCTGCACCCAAAACTGGGCGTCGCTGCCATTTGAGAAGCATGGTCACACTTGGGAAGCTTTTGTTTCTAAAACACTGGCCATCTGTGGCTGCCCATGATTGACTCCTGACCCACAGGGATCGGTGCGAAGCACTTTGGAGTGTGTTTGTTGTACAAGGTGGAATGCTCCAAATCAAAGAGCGAGGAGAAGAGCCAACATTTGGAACTCTGGGGTGTGAGTCAGGCCGTTCAAAATAAGGGTTTTTAACTGGATATCTCCTGCCCGTTTATGAGGTGATGCTAGGGTAGGTAGGAATTGGGTCAAGGAGAGGAGTCTTGAACTTGAACATGGTGAAAAGATAAGGTCGTGGGTGCTGCGAAGGAGGAAGGAGTATAAACTGTTTCTAATGAGTAAATGTGCTGTTCAGACAATAATCCCCATGTTTGTCTGATCTGGTCAGGTGGCAGGGTGGCATGGGGCGCAAGGTCGGTTTATGCTTGGACAAGATCCCAATTGGATTTGGGTATGTAAGTTTGGGTATCGAGATGGCTAAATAAACCGTGGATTAAAACCACTTTTGGTTGACAGAGTTGACATTTCAGAAGTGTTAGTCTTTAAAAGTAAAGAAAAAAAAGTCTTCTCTCTGTAAACTTGGTCACGAGAAGCAGTGCTGTCTGGGAAACCCGTGCTCTCGTGTGGCCGGCAGGTGGCAGGTGATTTCGCCGCAGCCCGTGGTCCCTGGTGGTCCCCAAGTGCACGCGAGCTCCTTGATTGACGGATGCCCTTAAGTCTAACTTATTTGGGGAAACACCTACAAGGGCACCATAAACAATCTAAATCGTGTGTTGGGCCAAAAGAGTCACCAGATTTGAGGCACTTTGATGGAGTTCTAAGAGAATGGCTTGAGATCGGCTCGCTCGGTTTCGTTCTAGTTAAGCCAAAGCTTAATGACTTCAGGAGGGAAGTCTTTTGAGGCTTGAAGCAGCAGAATACTGTTTGTGTATGTGTCGTCTTCCCTTTTGGAAGATTCTACAATTGTTGTGTCCTGGTAGATAGCGAAAGATAGGCCAAAGTTCTACGCTTGTTTTTCTGTTTCAAAACAAAAATCCAGTGGTGCCAAAAAGTCCTTAGGGTATTTATTGAAAACATCACTCTCCTTGATTTTCCCACAGTCTGGGGCTGTATAAAAGTCAAACGCTTGTACTCCGGGTGAGGATGCCCTACAGCCAGGCCCTCCTGGAACTCGAGCTCTCTCTGGCTTCCTGCAGGCCAACGGCACGGGACGCCCATCCCCTTCCACACCACACCATTTGCTCGTGTTTAGTTTCTACCTCACTTGTGGCGAAAGTCATCTACCTCATGTTAGCATCTAACGGGTCTCTGAAAGGCATAGTATTAGTCCCTGGGAGGGTGGGGGGAGGGGGGGCGGTGGGAAGCTACCTCTGGAAGAAAACGTTTTTCTAAATCCAGAACTGATTTCTCCCAGGAGAAACGTTTGGTTGACCTTGAAAAAGAAGCTTTGAGACCAGATATTCCCGTACTCAGGCCAGCGTAGTCCTCAATCCCAAGTATTACTTACGATCTGGCCTTTCCACCCCAGTAGAAAGTACGCGCGCCATTACCTGGTCGCTCAGTATTCCGAAACTACTGGTCCGCCTGACCTGTGTGAGGACCTAACTGCAAATGAAGACCTTTAGGTCTCTCTCTCTCTTCAAGAGAAAAATATTTTATCTCTAGTTTGCATGTCTGCAAATGTACCCTTTTAGGAGCAGTTCTAAGGATCTAGTTGCAAACCTCAGATATTCGAAGGGAACAGGAACCCTTTAGCCTTCACGATTGTACGTGGACCTTTTCCGGACCCAGCGAGATGTTCATCACCAGGACCTTGCGGCGGCCACTGCTTCACTGAACAGGGACTGGGTGAAGTGTGCGTTGCTGCTCTTTTGTTTTGTGTTTAATTGTTTTGTTTTCCTACCAAAGGCAACATGTTGACGGGTTGTTCTTTCCTTTGTTCTTTTTTTTGTTTATTAAATACTTGATGAAGTCGAAGCACATTACCATGATATGCTGTGTTGTGTCTCCACCTCTCTCCTTCCCCTAGTCCATTTTTGTTTCGGTTGGAAGAGAGGGTCCTAAGACCACTGTAATTGCTACGAATTGGGTTTAAAAATGTCATGGTGAAGAAATACCTCAGTGATGTCTATTTTTAAAACCGATCTTACGGGTTCACAAGCCAGCCTGGTGGGATGTTTTCCATCATCACTTAACCAGTAATGGTTCTAAAAGTTTTGTGTATCCACACGGTCTTAGACCTCCTTTTAATGATTGTATTAACTCCCAAGCTCAGGTAGTATTTTCCTTAAGGCTCTGTCTCGGAGCACACTGACTGAATGTTAACGTGTGTAGCAAAGCGTTTACTTTCTTTAAATAACCAGCTCTGTCTTAGTCCTTTATGTGTCTAGCAGTCTGTAGTTGGTTTTCTTCAGAGGAAGATTTTTCACGTTGCTGGGATGTTCTTGTTTCTAGGGTGGTAAGGTTTCTTTCCTCCCCCCGGCCCCCCATTCTTTTCCCTTAAAATCAATGCAGGTGAGAGGGTGGGCGGTGGGTACGGGACGTTGCTTTTAAACTAGCATGTTAGTTGTAATTGGGTGGGTGGGAGGGTAGTATTTTTTTTTTTTTTAATGAATCTTGCTTAATACTGTCCATTAGCTGTCATGCCCAGTCAGCAAAATAATTCAGTGTAGAACACGTGACTTTTTTTTTTTGGTTTTGTTTTGTTTTGTTTTTTGTGAAAAAGGTTGAATGCGGAATTGGAGAGATTAATATGGGCGTGTTGCCAGATGTTAGAATGACTAAGTTAAACCTTTTGATTTTTTTTTTTTTTTTTCTTTTAATTTGTCCAAGGCAGACCTGATGAAAGGAGTATTCCCCACCAGAAACCATCCTGGAAGCCTGTCTGGGGTGCTGCCTTTTGACACTTTCTTGAACGGGCGTGACAGGGGTGCCGCAGAACCCGTCAATTAAGTGAAGCGTGGGGAAGCCAAGGTTTCCCCCCAAACCTTTAAAGTGGGTTTTTGCTTGGGGTGGGTTTTTCCACCCTCTGAATTTTTACTTTTAAATCTTAGATGCTGTCCTGCAGGCTGCAGGCATGACAGGCAATGAGCAGGCAAAGAGCCAACGGGAAAGTGTTCGAAAACTCGTGTGTTAGCTAACAAGGCTTCTGAATGTATCGCTGTGGTCCACAGAGAAGGCTGGAGAAGGTAGCAAGGAGATGCTGTATCAGCTACTACAGCCTTAAAACAAAGTTGGTGTCTCTTTGGACTTTAAAATTGTTCCTATGCAGCTTATTTTATTTTTGTTGAATCAAATAAACAAGAGGGTTTTTCCATGGAAATCTGTGTCTGTGTGATCTTTGCATCCAGAATAAACGGGGGGTGTGGGGGTGTGGGGGTGTGGTGCTCCACAGAAAGGAAAGCTGTGAGGAGGGGGGCCCAGAGTTGCAGTCTGGCCAGATTGGGTCCACGCAGGGTTTTCCAAAGGGTGGATCCTAGCTTTTTTTTTTTTTTTTTTTTTTTAAAGGGAATGTGAGGTAGCCCAGATGTTTTCACAGCTGGACTTCTGCGTTCTGGGGGATTTGGGGTCTGGGAGCCCCAGGTCTGCCTTCTCAAGAGCTGAGGAGCAGACATCCCTATAGAGGGACAAGGGTTTTTTCCCAGTGACCACGGTTCCCCTTGTCCCCACACATGCCACTGCCCTGAGGGAGGGGGCGGCCTCCTCTGCCTGGGATGATGGGAACCACCTCTGGGGGCTGAGCTTCGCCCTGAGAAAAAAGTGAGCCGCTCACTCGAGCGGCCCGTCATCGGCAGAGGACCAGAGACCCCAGGTGGACAGAGACTTCTTGAGCTCAGTGTGTTTACAGCTCCCTTGGAACTGAGTGCTCCCCAGCTTGACTCACCTGCTCAGTGTCTCTCCTCAAACAGCCTAGCTTTGGCCTTTGGATGGAGTTGAGCAGTGCGCTGTGATCCGCCGCGTTCCTCAGGGTTCCTCCTGTCCTGTGTCCCTTTCCCGCCGTGGGGAGAGTTCAGAGGCCCCGCTGCGGCTGGGTCTTCCCCTGTTCGAGTGCCTGCCATAGGGAACCTCTGCTCTTCCCTTCACTTGACCTCACGTTAGCAGTGGCCATTGGAAGGTTTTTTTTGCCGGTGGCTCAGTCGGTTGAGCGTCCGACTTCAGCTCTGGTCACGATAATCGCGGTTCGTGAGTCAAGCTCCGCGTCACGCTCTGCTGTCGGCTCAGAGCCAACTTCAGCCCCTCGGTTCCCCCTACCCTGACCTCTGCCCTTCCCCCACTCACTCTTGCTCTGTCTCAAAAATAAACATTTACAAATATAAAAGAGTGGGGGGTTTTGCCCCAGTGATCCCATCTTCAAAACTGACACCTCCCGAGTAGCAGCTTTCCTCAAGACTCCAGATGGAAATAGAATGTGGAGCCTGAGTCCCTGCCCCTCTTCTCCATTTCCTTCTCCAGGTCCCTCACTTCTATCCTTTTACCTCTAGCCGAACACAATGGGAGGCGCTCTTCAAATGTAAAAAGTTGGATGGGTGCGCTTTTTTTTTTTTTTTTAAAGGAAAGGAATCCCCTTAATCCTCTGGAGGATCTAGGAAAAGTTGCTGATAAAATGAGGCAGGACCCATTTCTGCGGGGAGCGCCGGGAAGGAAAGCACTAGAACAAACCACCTTCCC
This sequence comes from Lynx rufus, assembly GCF_022079265.1. Taxonomy (NCBI): domain Eukaryota; kingdom Metazoa; phylum Chordata; class Mammalia; order Carnivora; family Felidae; genus Lynx; species Lynx rufus. The sequence continues at coordinate 2,312,338 of NW_025814867.1, read as the reverse complement.
CCCATGGCCTTCAGTCTCTTCCACTGAGTGAGGTGAGCTGGAGGGACCCAAACCTGAGGGTGACTATGCTCCTTTGCAGGCAGCTGGTCACTGAGGCTGCCCTTCTGGAATGTTGGCAGCCAGTTACCATACTACATAGGAGGTGACCGGAACCCGCATTCGTTGCCGGTGAGATGGTAAAGTGCTACACTTTGGGACACATCTGGCGGTTCTGGGTGTTGAGCAGGACCCCTCGTGGGTGTATGTCCGAGATAAGACCCGTCCACACAAAAACCAGGCCGTGCGTGTTCATCGTCACGCTGTTCACGGTAGCCAGAAAGTGGAAACAAGCCAAATGTGTCTCAATGACTGCGTCCACAAAACGTGTATTCTTAAAACGGACTCTTATTCAGCCGTGGAAAAGAATGAAGCACTGGTACACGTTATTTTGTGGGTGAGCCTTGGAGATGTGACAGAAGCCAGCTGGACAGGATTTCCCCTACACGAAACAGCCGAAGTAGGCACCTTACAGAGACGAAGCAGGTTTCCAGTTGCTGGGAGTTTGGGGAGAATTGGCAGTGACTGCTGTGGGTTTGTTTTTGTAAGACACTTATTAAAAAAGATTTTTAACCTTGTGTCTTTTTTTTAAGGTTTTATTTATTTTTGAGAGAGCCCGTGTGGGGGAGGGACAGGGGAGTGGACAGGATCCGAAGCGGCCTCCACACCGGATAGCGAGCAACAATGAACCGCAAGATAACGACGTGAGCCCGTCAGACACAGATGGGCTGAGCCACCCAGCCTCCCCTTAAAGCTTTTATTTTTAAGTAATCTCTGCACCCAACGTGGGGCTCGAACCCACGATCCCGAGATCAAAAGTCGCATGCTCTACTGAATGAGCCAGCCAGATGCCCACGTAAAACATTTTTTAAATGAGCCCAAGGTACAGAGACTTCCTATATCCCCCGCGTACACAGCCTTCCTACATCATCAACATCCTCCCGGGGTTTCTTTTGGGGGTGATGGAAACGGTCCGGAATTAGATAATCATGATAGTTTTCTAACAAAGTAGGTGACTTTTATGATCCGTGAATCTTCACATGAAAAGGCACAGGTAACCGGTAGAGAAGTCAATACGTGTGACTACGTTAAAAACCTCCGTTAAATGAAAAGTTCGGATCGCCTTTCCTGGCCTCCTTGTGTTGACGGTCCTGTGTGGGTACTTCTGCCCCGCAGGCTTTGGGCTGCAGTCACAGACGCGGTGCCACCTGCTGGCTAAAGTTATTTCATTGCAGGACTGTGGCCCCTCTCCCGAGGCCACAGGCAATACCGTGCTGAAAGGCAGCCAGAATCCGGGAGCGAGGCCGACCCAGGGTAGCACACCCAGCCAACCAGCCGGTACTTATGACCAAAGTCTGTACAGTCATTTTTTTAAATGTTTAAGAAACCTGCCCAGTGAACAATACGAAAAAGTGAAAGAAAAAGAAGAGCCTCAGGGGGAGGGTGTGACAAACCAAAGAACTGATACCCAGCGTAAAGAACTACAAATCAGTAAGGGAACGTAGCCTGGTTTCTATTTTTTACCATTTTTTGAAGTTTTATTGAAGCGTTCTCTACACCCAGCATGGGGCTCAAACTCACGAGACCCCAAAATCCAGAGTCGCACACTCTTCAACTGAGCCAGCGGGTGCCCCAACATAACCTCCTTTTTACAAGCCGATAAAGGATGTGGCTAAATAATTTACAGCGCTCAACTCTACCAGGAGTCCGGGAGATACCGGCTCGAGCAGCAATAAGGTACCATTTTATGCCCTTCAACTTGATAAAAACGTAAGTCCATTTAGAGCAAGTGTTGGTTAGAAATCGGAGCTGCCCACAGCTGGTGGGAGTATAGCCCCTTCCCAGCAGAATCTGTCAGTATCTTCTAAAGCTGGAGATCGGGGGGTACACTTAGGTCCAGCAGTCTCACCTTCAGGAATCCGCTGTGGAGAGATTCTAGCACATCGGGACATACAGGGTGACCCCGTTGCTCGGAGGAGGTCACCCCAAGTGTCTTGTCAATGGTGGGAGACAAGAGTACATTTCGTCTGTTTACTCAGTGGAAGTCACAATGGGTGACTGGGAGCCGTGTCGATGCATCTGAAAATCATACTATTGAGTGAAAAGAGCAAATTCCGGAACGACTGGACAGTGTACCTTTTACGTAATTGAAGAAAAGCACAAAACAGGGCTAGGTATCTGTTACAAATTTTTGGTCGGGGAGCATTGAGCACCTCGGCGGGCTGCAGGTTGGATTTTTTGCTAGTTTTTCTCAAAACTCACAGAAATGTGCACGAAAAACAGTTGCATTTTGGGTGTATTAAATGCTAGTACGTGGCACTGTCAGCTAGGAGACATCAAATCCCTTGCTAAGCAAGCCAAAGCGTAGCACTATACGTTCGGGGAGAAAGAGTTGTCACAGGGAAGCAAAAACCAAACTTTTCAACGTGTCCAAGGAAAAGGGCGTGAAGGAGGGGTGAGGAGGGGTAAGTCTCTAGGTCTCTCGTGGAAAGGAAATCTCTTGAGGCCATTCACCCCCACTTTGTACCACTCTATTCTTTCTAGAAAAGCAAAGTTCTGTCATTGTTCCTGTCTGTCTTTTGTTGTCGTGTTTCACGAAGTCAGAATCTTTCAGTTGAACTGAAAGAGATTCCTGGAAGTAGGCTGGCCGAGTGAGTTTCAAGCTTCCTTACTATGTGCTTTGTTACTCTTCTAGCTCCTCGGTCCTCCTGGGCCTTTCCTTCCTTTCATACTTCTTTCGGCTTGATTAAAGATTTTGAAAACTATTCTGTTTTGTCCCACTACCTCTGAAACTATACATTCCCTTTCTTACTCCTGTAGTGGCCACTAGTGACAAACTTGTGGAGACTGAACCCAGTACAACTTTCAAGGATCCAAAATTATGAGTACAATGGATGTAAAAGTGAATATGGAGAAAGGGAAAAGGAGTCACAACTAATTATAACTTTTAAAATGTGGATGAATACCACAGTTATCACAAAATGAAAGGGAGGGGCGCCTGGGTGGCTCCATTGGCTGAGCGTCTGACTTCGGCTCAGGTCCCGGTCTCACTGTTCGTGAGTTCAAGTCCCACGTCAGGCCCTGTGCTGTCAGTGCAGAGCCCGCTTCAGAGCCTCTGTCTCCGTCTCTCTCTGCCCCTGCCCTGCGCGTGCGTTCGCTCTCTCTTGCTCTCTCTCTCTCTCTCTCTCGAAAATAAGCATTTAAAAAACAAAACAAAACAAAATTTAATGAAAACATTTATTATTAACTGCCAACACATCTCTGTAATACCTTCCCCCCATACATTTTTGTCCCCAGACCCTTTAACTGCCTCTTCGTAGGGCAACGATATTTTATAATCTCATATATGAGATTATAAATATTATTCAGAGGGAAAAGAAAAACCCTCTGGAAGGATTGATTGAAATTTTATTTTTGATTACTGGTCATTTAAGGACATTTCCTTCAGCTTCATCGCTCATTGTCGTGACTGCCTCCTGTCCCTTGTTCAGTGTGTTTGGGGTGCTGAGGGGAGAGAGACAGACCCCGAGGGAACACGGGCACGCAAGCCTAGGTCCCCCTGCTCCTGGGATTCCTTGTCAGGCTGCATCCTCCCTACCTGGTCGTGGATGAGGGTCAATAACTCAAAGGCGGTCTTTGAGGGGGAAGATGCGGTCCACGCATCCTGCGGTCAGATGCGTGCTGTGCTCGCTCAGTGAGACCCGGCGCGGGTGTTGGTGGCTGAATAGAAACAGCAGCGCTGGCCGACCTGGGCCTGCCTGTAGCTTCAGGACCACCACGCCGAGGCTGGCTTCTCGAAGGAGACAGAAGACAGACCTCATTAGCTTCGTGCCGGAACTGCTGAAACTGCCCCTGGGAAATTATCAGTTTGTTTGTTTGTTTGTTTGTTTGTTTGGTTTCCTTCCTTCCTTCCTTCCTTCCTTCCTTCCTTCCTTCCTTCCCTCCCTCCCTCCCTCCCTCCCTTTCTCTCTAATAGACCTCATTAGCTTCGTGGTCAAACTGCCTCTGGTAAATTATCAGCTCTTTCTTTCTTTCTTTCTTTCTTTCTCTCTCTCTCTCTCTCTCTCCCCCTCCCCCTCACTCTTTCTTTCCTTTCTTTCTTTTCTCCTTCCTCCCTTCCTTCCTTCCTCCCTCTCTCTTTCTAAAACTTTTTTTTTAATGTTTATTTATTTTTGAGAGAGAGAGGGAGACTCTCTGAGGATCTGCGCTGACAGCCTAGAGCCCGACACGGGGCTCAAACTCACCTACCGTGAGATCGTGACCCAAGCTGAAGTTGGGAGCTTAACTGACGGGAACCACCCAGGCGCCCCTCTTTCTCTTTGAAAGACCTCATTAGCTTCGTGGTCAAACTGCCTCTGGCAAATTACCAGTTTTTTCTTTCTTCCTTCCTCCGTCCCTTCCTCCATTCTTCCTTCTTTAGTGAGTTCTGTGCCCAGTGTGGGGCTTGAACTCACCACCCTGAGATTAAGAGTTGGCTGCTGCACTGAGCCAGTCAGGCGCTCCAGCCAGTATCTTTTTAAGTATTGATTCTGCCTCATTCCCTCTTCTGTCTCTAGGGTCTTATTGAATGAGTGTTAGGTCTTCTCCTGTATCATTCATATCTCTTACCTTTGCTTCTATATTTCTGTCTTTTGTCTTTCTTAGCTTTGTTTTTTTTTCTTTTATTTATTTACTTATTTTTATTTTTCAATGTTTATGTATTAAAAAATTTTTTTGATGTTTATTTCTTTTTGAAGGAGAGAGAGAGACAGAGCATGAGGGGGGAGGGTCAGAGAGAGAGGGAGACACAGAATCCGAAGCGGGCTCCAGGCTCTGAGCTGTCAGCACACAGCCCGACGAGGGGCTCGAACCCGTAAACCACAAGATCATGACCTGAGCTGAAGTCAGACGCTTAAACAACTGAGCCACCCAGGCGCCCCTAATGTTTATGTATTTTTGACAGAGAGAGAGAGAGAGAGAGAGAGCTGGCACAGGGAGACAGAGGATCTGAGGCAGGCTCTGCTCTGACAGCAGAGAGCCCGTGGTGCGGCTCAAACTCACCAACTGTGGGATCGTGACCTGAGCCAAAGTTGGACCTTTAACCAGCTGAGCCACCCAGACGTCCCTTTTTGGATTTTTTAAAAATCCAGTTCACAAAATCTCTCCTAAGTTGTGTCTACACTGCTCTTAAACTCATATATTGAGTTCTTGATCTTTAGTTTTTATATTTTTCAGTTGTTGAAATTTTAATCTGCTAGATCTTTTTTTTATTGTGGTAAAAACACATTAAATGACCCTCTTAACCATGTTTTAAAATGTTCATTTACTTTGAGAGAGAGAGAGAGAAGCAGGCTTCTCGCTATCAGCTCAGAGCTGTCGGGGGGCTCATTCTCAAGAACCGTGAGGTCATGACCTGAGCCGAAATCAAGAATCGGACACTTAACCGACTGAGCCACCCAGGTGCCCCTCATCTTCACCATTGTCAAGTGTCCACTTCAGTAGTGTTAAGTGTATTCACATTATTTTTTTTTTAAGATGTTATTTTTAAGTAATCTCTACACCCACTGTGGACCTTGTCAAACTCGCAACCTGGAGATAAGAGTCTCATGCCAGCCGAGCCCGCCAAGTCCCCTACAGTCACATTATCGTACAGCTGATCCTAGAACTTTTTTATCTTGTAAAACTGAAACTCCATATCCATTACACACTAATCGTCCTATCCTCTCCCCCAGCCCTTGGTAACCCTTTTCCATTTTCTGTTTCTACAATTTTGACTACTTAAGATATTTCATATGGGTGAGATCATACAGTATTTGTCTTTTTGTCACTGGCTTATTTCATTTAGCATAATATCCTTTAGCACGGGACAGGATTTCCTTTTTTATGGCTGTGTTATATTTCACGGTATGCATAAACCACATTTTCTTTTTTGGTTTTTTAATTTTTTAATGTTTATTTATTTTTGAGAGACAGAGACAGCGCACGAGCAAGAGAAGGGCAGAGAGAGAGAGGGAGACGCAGAATCCGAAGCAGGCTCCAGGCTCTGAGCTGTCAGCACGGAGCCCAAGGCGGGGCTCGAACCCAGGAGCCATGAGATCATGACCTGAGCTGAAGTCAGACACTCAACCGACTGAGCCACCCAGGTGCCCCTAAACCACATTTTCTTTCTTTATTTATCCACTGATGAACATTTGGGTTGCTACCTCTTGGCTATTGCAAATAATGCTGAAAGGAACGTAGGCATGCAAATATCTCTTTGAGGTCCTACTTTGAATTCTTTGGATATATACCCAGAATTGGGATTGCTTGATCATGTGGCAATTCTATTCTTAATTTTTTGAGGGCCTGCCATACTGTTTTCTGTAACACTTGTACCATTTTACAATCCTACCAACAGCGTTTTCCTCCTTCCCTTTACTTTTCTCTCCCCTTTTTCCTTCTCCTTTTTTATTTTTTATTTATTTTTTTAAATTTTTTTTAATATTTATTTTTGAGACAGAGAGAGACAGAGCATGAACAGGGGAGGGTCAGAGAGAGGGAGACACAGAATCTGAAACAGGCTCCAGGCTCTGAGCTGTCAGCACAGAGCCCGACGTGGGGCTCGAACTCACGGACCGCGAAATCACGACCTGAGCCGAAGTCAGCCGCTTAACCGACTGAGCCACCCAGGCGCCCCTCCTTCTCCTTTTTTTAAAAATTATTTAGAAATTATTTTAGATTTACAGAAAAATGGCAAAGATTGCACCGATGGTTCCTGTATACCCTTCGCCCAAATTCTGCTGCTATTAACATATTGATCAAGCTGATAAATTAACATTGGTATAATACCATTAAACTACACACTTCTTTTGGATTTCATCAATTCGCTCACTAACGTACTTTTTCTGTCCTGGGACTAGTTCTAGTATTAGTCATCCTGTCTCCCTCATCTGCTCCGATCTGTAGCAGTTCATCAATTTTTCCTTGTTGCTCATGGCTTTCGCACTTTTGAGGAATATTGGGTCAGATATTCCTCACTCGGGATTTGCTCGGTTTCCTCATGAATAACTGGTGTTTCGAATTCTTCGGGAAGATGATCTCAGAGGTTATATGCTCTTTTCATTGTCATTGCTATTGTTGCTAACAGGAGGTTCATGTTACCAACATGATTTATCAACTAGCTTTGATCGTTGGGTCAAGATGGTGTCTATAAAGTTACTACTTTTTCCTTTCCATAATTTATTTGTTATAATTTCTATAATTAATATTTATTTTTTTAGAGGGAGACAGAGAGCAAGCAGGGGAGGGGCAGAGAGAGAGGGAGACACAGAATTTGAAGCAGGCTCCGGGCTCCGAGCTGTCAGCACAGAGCCCGACGCGGGGATCGAACCCACGAACCGTGAGATCATGACCTGAGCCCAAAGTTGGACGCTTGACTGGGTGAGCCACCCAGGCGCCCCAAGTATAAGTTTGCTTAAATAAAACTCTTGGGGTGCCTGGGTGGCTCAATTGTTTAAGCGTGTGACTTCAGATCAGGTCATGACCGTTCAGTGGGTTCGAGCCCCGCATCAGTCTCTGTGCTGACAGCTTGGAGCCCGGAGCCTGCTTCGGATTCTGTGTCTCCCTCTCTCTCTGCCCCTCCCCCACTCGTGCTCTGTCTTTGTCTCTCAAAAATGAATAAACGTTAAAAAATAAATTAAAAAAAACCTATTTGGTCTTGGCTTTACCCATAGGAATTGTGAACCCATGACATTCTCTTCGATACTGGGCAGTCTTGTTTTCCCTATTAACGTTCTTACTGGCTATGTCATCAAATTCTGAAATTCTCCATAAAAGACCTAAAAACTTACCAATATTTTAATATACTAGGACTTGCGATTTTCATTTTTGGGGGGAAATTGCCTCTAAATTTTAATTTGGAAGGTGGTTAGAATAATGCTTTAGAGAAAAATTGTATTAACATGACATCAGCAGTTGGTGCTTATGTTAAGAATCACACACAAATTATTTATGGTATTTGCACACTGATCACCAAACAAACATCAGTAAAACCTGGCAAACAAAATAAGGAAGGAAAAAATGTCGAAGTTTCTTCCCTTTATATCACACTGGCTGAAATAAATACGAGAACAACCCGGGGTGAGATGCCAGGGCCCGGTGGGCTGAAGTAGAGAATGATAGTGTAGGATGGGACGGCCTTGGCTTTGGCCTGCGCAGCTCAGAAAAGGGGTCTCTCCTCATTGCCTCGCTCTTCAACATCAGCCATCTGCTCCCCCTAAGATGCACAAAATGCCATATCATGAATTGTAAAAAGCCAAAAATTTTTTAAGATTTTATTTTTGAGTAACCTCTACACCCAAGCATGGGACTTGAACTCACAGCCGTGAGATCAAGAGCCACATGCTCTACCAACTGAGCCAGGCAGGCGCCCCTCCAACTTCTTTCTTATAGAAATTAGTAATTTTTTTCTTTTTGCCAAAACTGATTTTATTTATTTTTTTGACAAAATTTATTGTCAAATTGGTTTCCATACAACACCCAGTGCTCATCCCAGTCCTTTAAAAAGTATGACAGGGCCACTGGCTGGCTCAGTCGGCTAAGCATCCACTCTTGATTTTGGCTCAGGTCATGATCTCAAGGTTGAGCCCTGTGTTGGGCTCCACCTGGGTGTGGAGCATACTTGAGATTCTCTCTCTCCTCCTCCCTCTGCCCCTCCCCAGCTCACTCTCTCTCAAAAAAAAGTATGTTCTTTTCTTGATTGTAAAGAGCCATCAAATAAGATTATCTTTCCTCAAGCTTAATGTCATGTGTTCACTGAATTTCCATCTCCCCGAGGCCTTACTGTGGGCCATTTCCACAAAGGGACCTCCTCCTCTATGGTTATGCCTCCTAGAAAAAAAATATACTGTTGTCTTTTTGTATATAAATTTATGGGCTTCATTTTCTCATTATGGACCTTCTATATCCTTTTTTTTATTATTATTCCGGTATAGTTAACATACAGTGTTATACTAGTTTCAGGTGTAAATATAGTGATTGGACAATTCGATACATTTACTCAGAGCTCATCATAAGTGTGCTCTTTAATCCCCATTACCTATTTCTCCCATCCCCCAAGTCCCCTCTGGTAACCATCAATTTGTTCTCTATAGTTAAGAGTCTGTTTCTTGGTTTGTCTTTTTCTTCCCCTCTGTTGATTTTGTTTCTTTAATTCCACATACGAATGAAATCACATGGTATTTGTCTTTCTCTGACTAATGTATTTTGCTTAGCATTATACTCTCTAGCTCTATCCAAGTCATTGCAAAAGGCAAGATTCATTCTATTTTATGGCTGAGTAATATTCCATCGGATGTATATACCACCTCTCTTTTTTTTTTACATTTTTATTTATTGTTTAAGTAATCTCTACACTCAACATGGAGTCTGAACTCATGACCCTGAGGATCGAGAGTCTCATGCTCCGCTGTCTGAGCCAGCCAGGCACCCCTATATCACATTTCTTTTATCCATTCATCATTCGATGGACACTCGGGCTGCTTCCAAAACTTGGCTATTGTAAATAATGTTGCTATAAACATAGGGATACGTGTATTCTTTGAAATTAGTGTTTTTGTATTCTTTGTGTAAATACCCAGTAGTGTGATTACTGGATGACATATGGTAGTTCTATTTCTAATTTTTTGAGGAACCTCCATATTGTCTTCCAGAGTGGCTGCACCAGTTTGCAGTCCCACCAACAGTGCACAAGGATTCCTCTTTCTCCACATTCTTACCAACACTTGTTTCTCGTGTTTTTGATTTTAGCCATTCTGACAGCGATGAGGTGATATCTCGCGGTTTTGATCTGCATTTCCTGATGAGTGATGTTGAGCATTTTCTCATGTGTCTGTTGGCCATCTGGATATCTTCTTTGAAGATATGCCTATTCATGTCTTCTGCCCATTTTTAAATTGGATTATTTGAGGTTTTTTGATGTTGAGTTTTATAAGTTCTTTATATATTTTGGATACTAACTTAAAATTTTTTTTAATGTTTATTATTATTATTATTATTATTTTGAAAGAGAGAGAAAGAGAGCAAGCAGGCAGGCAGGGGAGGGGCAGGGGGAGAAGGAGACAGAATCCCAAGCAGGCTCCAGGCTCCAAGCTGTCAGCACAGAGCCTGACATGGGGCTCGAACTCACGAACTGTGAGATCCTGACCTGAGCCGAAGTTGGACACTTAGCCAACTGATTCACCCAGGCACCCCTGGATACTAACTCTTAATCAGATATATCTTAATCAGATTTGCAAATGTCTTCTCCCATTTACTAGGTTGCCTTTTCGTTTTGTTGACTGTATCCTTTGCTGTGCAGAAGTGTAGTCCCAATAGTTTAGTATTGCCTTTGTTTCCCTTGCCTCAGGAGATATATCTAGAAAGATGTTGCTATAGCTGATGTCAGAGACATTACTGCCTGTGCTCCCTCCTACGACTTTTATGCTTTGAGGTATCATATTTAGGTCCTTAATCCATTCTGAGTTTATGTTTGTGTATGGTATAAGAAAGTGGTCCAGTTTTATTCTTTTGCATAATGCTCTACGGTGTTCCCAACACCATTTGTTGAGGAGACTATCCTTTTCCCATTGCATGTTCTTGCCATCTTTGTTGAAGATTAGTTGACCATAGAACTGTTTATTTCTGGACTCTGTTCTGTTCTGTTGATCTATGTGTCTATTTTTGTGCCAGCATCATACTGTTTTGAATACTACAGCTTTGCAGTGCAACTTGAGATCTGGAATTGTGGTACCTCCAGCTTTGTTTTTCTTTTTGAAGATTGTTTTGGCTACTTTAAGGCAGGGTTATGATTTACATTTACTCTTGACCCTCTGTGCCTGGCCTAGTACTAGAATGAAGGCACCTCTGGAAGAAATGAGGAGATTGAGAAGGTAGCCCTTTGGTGGAGAGGAAGATGTATGGAGTTTGGAGCTGGGTTTGGGAACAAATACTTCCAGCCACGTTGAGAAATGTGAACGTGACCTTTTTAGTCCAAAGTCATACAGACACATCGTTTTGGCTGGTCGGGGGGGGGGGTGGTATTCACACATTTATGCCCAGTGGGTTCTGTGATGTGAATGTACTTTCTGTTCAACCAAGCCCTTTTGGGGCCTGCTAGGACAGGTGACCTGACAACTTGGTTTTCTTGGGTGGGGTAATTTCCTTGTGTTTCACTCAGAAGATGTCAACTTTGATTTTAGTGATTGAGGCTCATCTCAGCAACTTTTACAGGCAGGCGTTCCCAACACGTTTTCTTTTTTTTTTTTTTTTAATTTTTTTTTTTTCAACGTTTATTTATTTTTGGGACAGAGAGAGACAGAGCATGAACGGGGGAGGGGCAGAGAGAGAGGGAGACACAGAATCGGAAACAGGCTCCAGGCTCTGAGCCATCAGCCCAGAGCCCGACGCGGGGCTCGAACTCCCGGACCGCGAGATCGTGACCTGGCTGAAGTCGGACGCTTAACCGACTGCGCCACCCAGGCGCCCCCCAACACGTTTTCAAATGGCTATATACATCCAGAGTTCCATTTATCGTCAAATGCGCTATGCTTGCTCCAGAAGGCTAAAGACACGGTGTTTTCTCTGACCTGTGCTAACTACCACTGACTCTGAAATTTGTGATTTCTCGCGCCGTGTTCTGGGCAGGGAGGAACCACCGGGCAGGGATTTCCACAGCAGCATGGACCACCTTCTGCCGGGTGAGTCACCGGTTGCCCGTCGGGGGCCGTCACGGGGACGAGCGCTTGGTCAGAACAGGGGGAGGACGGGGCCTCTCGGCTGGCCTGAGATCGTGCCGTCAGGTTCGGGAGCTCGGTTTAGGAATGTGCCCACAGTGTTCGGGTCTGTCATGGGAGCGAGGAGAGAAAGGTGAGGGATCCACCCAGAACACACCGTCCCACGCCCTTCGTGCAAGGGCGGGGGGGGGGTTGCCGAGCAGGCACCAGCACGTCAAGGTTCTCAGCCAATTCCAGCCGAATCCCTGAGAAACAGGCTCTGTCGGGATTCCAGCACCACGTGGTGTTGCTACACCCTCCACAAACCACAACGTAAACTCTCCGGAAAGATCTCCCTGCGGGACATTTTCCCTAAGGTGAGGCGGACCGAGAGGTAGGCAGAAGCCGACCTCGGAGGAGGAAATCGTGCTGGAGACAGAGGAGCGGCCCGTGGGGGGCCCAGGGTGTGCCAGCGTGCCCCGTGGGGACGTGGGCCGCGTAGCACCCTCCAGCTCTGAAGAGCCACGCCCGCCTCTTTTGGGTTCTTTCCTCCCCTGCTTGAAGCGTTTTTATTCTCGATCGTGCCAGATATGCACGCGTCTGTGTATATGGCTATGAACCTGAACGTTCACGTTTGCATTTACCAGTTCTCCAGGAATCTGTGTCACCAGCAAACTCAACACGTTGTGAAACTGAACCCGTGTTCTCTTTCCCGCCCATGCCTGCCGGGGAGACTTCCATGGCCACACTCTCAGGCCACGGGCTTTGGCCACGCCATTGTATTCATCCGTTGGTTCGCTCAATGGTCAAATACCCAAATATTTGTCGAATTTTCCTGTGTTTTCTTTTTCAACTTTTGTTGGCGTTTATCATTAGCTTAAGTTAGCTTATTGATTGATTGATTTGTTTTGTTTTGTTTTCATCTCCTCCCCCTTTGGGCTCATTCGCTGCCCTAGTCCCAGTGCCTGAAGTGTCCAGCATGAAGTAAACACTCAGCACATAGTTGAAAAGTGAACGAACAAATCTGTGTAAGGTATTTAGAATTTTGAGGCAAGATAAGTTTCAACTAATTGTGTATTTGGTTTCTTCTGCCGTCACTTCACTCTATGCATTGCCTGCTCTAGAACACATTTTTCTCGAACGCCCCCATGAGCCGGGCACTGTTCGGCGTGCTGGGGAGGCCGCAGTGAACCAGGTGGATGTGGCAACATGCTTTCTTATCACCCCCTGCCACACACACACACACACACACACACACACATGGCCAAGCTGAGCTGAGCTCCAGGCCGCTCCCCCTCCCTCAGAGCCCATCAGCCCTGCCCATAAGGAACCCCTGGTGGCTGGGTGGGTGGGTGATAAGGGAGCAGAGGTGGCCAAAGGTTGGGAGCCTGGTTCCTTTGGCACGGGCAGCAGGCCAGGGTGAGAAGCAAGAGACAGGCCCGGGGGAGACAGGGGTAGGTGGGACAGGCTCGAGCTGAGACATCCCGAGGGGAAGACGTGCCAGTAGGGGTCTGGAAGCCTTGTTGGTGGAGGAATCGGAGGCGGAGACATTCTGCCTCTCTCTCAGAGGATCAGCAACTTGCCCGAGGTCAGAGAGGAGCCCAAACCCTGGGAGGTCTGATCCAACCCGCGCTCAAAACCCGTCTCTGTTTTGGTGCTGGCGAATCCAGGGAAAGCTTTTCTCTCTCCTCTCCCAGATCTTGTCATCCGGCCTGCAGGAAGGACCTCCGTGGGCTGAGGCCCAGCAAACCCAGCTCTCCGAGGCCCTACCTCGTGGCAAGCCTTGCTGCCCCTTCACTAAGTGAAGTGGTCGCTTCCTGGGCTGTCCTTTCTCATCCACTCCATGCTAGGACACCGGACCTTCCTGATGTCCCGAAAACCGTCTCCTGTCCTGTGTCTCGTCTCTCCTGGGTCTGCCACTTCCGAGCAAGTCAAGGCCCCGAGCGCTGCCCTGCCTTACCTCACGGGACTGCTGTGGGGCTCGAGCGGCGGGAAGTGGCCTGAGGTGGCCACGCGCTGGCAGTCACGTGTTCCGGTCCTTCCCGCAGCTCAGTGAACCGCATCCGTAAGGAGGGGGAGGAGAGGCCCCGGCCAGCCGCTGGCCACGAAACCCTGGCATCGCCACTTGCCAGCTTATTAGAGACGTCGGGTGGGTTATTTCACCTCTCAGTCTGTGTCCTCACCGACAAAGTGGGAGCTGTAGTCACTGCTGTGCAGGGTCACTGTGAGAAATAAGTAAAATAATGGATGGAAAGGGCTTTGCTGAGAGTCTAAACCCCCGCCGGATGGGGAATAGGTATTGTCCCCCCCTGGTGTTGGCAGTGGGACAGCCACTTTACCAGTAGGAGGGTTGTAATTTGCTCACGTTCAGGAGGCGCCTCTTAAGGACAGTGTTGGTTTGATAGACTAGGGACCCATTTCACCCCCGACCCTGGTGGCTGCATCACGGTTCACAAGGGCCCACTCACTGGTCACTTGAGATGAGAAGATAATCCGACTCCTATGGGCTTGGAGTTGACAGTTGGGACACGGCAGTCGCCCAGTCACCAAAGAAGATATTCAGATGGAAAATAAGCATATAAAGATACGCTCAGCGGCACGTGTCATTAGGGAAATGCAGATTAAAAAAAATTTTTTTTTAAATTTTTTTTTTCAACGTTTATTTTATTTTTGGGACAGAGAGAGACAGAGCATGAACGGGGGAGGGGCAGAGAGAGAGGGAGACACAGAATCGGAAACAGGCTCCAGGCTCTGAGCCATCAGCCCAGAGCCCGACGCGGGGCTCGAACTCACGGACCGCGAGATCGTGACCTGGCTGAAGTCGGACGCTTAACCGACTGCGCCACCCAGGCGCCCCGGGAAATGCAGATTAAAACAACAGTGAGACACCATCACATACACCCATTCGAACGACTAAAATCCAAAGCACTGATCACGTCAAATGCTGGCAAGGACTTGGAGCCACAGGAACCCTCATTCATCGTTAGCGGGAACGCAAAACAGTACGGCCACCCCGGAAGACGGCTTGGTAGCTTCTTACAAAACGGAACACACTCTTGCCACATGGTCCTGGCACAAACTCCAATGTCCTTACAAAAACTTGCATGCAAATGTTTATAGCAGCCCCTTTCTCTTCTTTTTTAAAAAAAAATTTAAACTTTTTAATTTATTTAGATGGGAGAAGAGAGGTGGTGGGGGGGAGAGAATCTCAAGCACGCTCGGCCCTGTCAGCACAGAGCCCGGTGCGGGGCCCGAACTCACTAACTGTGAGATCATGACCTGAGCCGAAATCAAGAGCCAGACGTTTAACTGACTGAGCCACCCAGGCACCCTGAGTAGCCCTCTTTTTTTAAAACTGTCAAAACATGATGACATTCAAGAGGTGAATAAAGAAACAAGCTGTGGTACGTCCAGACAGCGGACTATTACTCAGCAATAAAAAGAAATGAGTTATCAAGCCACAAATAGACACGGATAAACCTCAAATGCATACGCGCCGTGAAAAAAGCCGGTCTGAGAAGCTTCATACTGTATGATTCCATTTGGAGGTCAGCGTCGGACGTAGGTTTGTAGGTCTGAAGTTTGTTCAATTGGGGGGCCCTCTTTAAGAGAAAAAAATACAAAACTACAAGTACAAAATTAGGTTATAAGGAAATATTTCTTGCGGGGCCCGGGCGGCCCAGTCGGTTGAGCATCTGACTCTTGATTTTGGCTCAGGTCGTGACCGCATGGCAGTGAGATAGAGCCCCACGTCGGGCTCCGCACTGAGCTTGGAAGCCACTTGAAATTCTCTTCTCTCTCTTTCCCTCTCTCCTCCCCACCTTGTGCTCTCTTTCTCTCTCAAAAAAGAAATATTTCTTTAGCATGTTACAGGAAATCATAATAAATTATGAATTTGAAAAAGCTGAAAAATGCCACAAACGTCACAAAATCCTCAAAATACATCATTTGTATTGTTCGCAGTGTTTTTATAAAAACCCCTATGTTTTCTTGTTTTTTGTTTTTGCTGCATATACTCTGATTCCTTCTTCATTTAACAATGTTTAAAATGTTTTCTACAGAGAGAATAGAGAGGTAGTTCAATCCTCCTTCCAGCATGGTTGGTCGAAACTTTTTCATTTCTGATAATTTAGAAAAATTTCTTTCAGGGGCACCTGGGTGGCTCAGTCAGTAAAGCGTCCGACTTCAGCTCAGGTCATGGTCTCACGGCTTGTGGGTTCGAGCCCCGTGTCAGGTTCTGTGCTAACAGCTCAGAGCCTGGAGCCTGCTTCCAATTCTGTCTCCCTCTCTCTCTGCCCCTCCCCAGCTCACACTCTGTCTCTCTCCCAAAAATAAAGATTTAAAAAAAAGAAAAAAATAAATTTCTTTCAGCACCACAGCTTATACCTTATAATGTGTCTTGCAAATACTCGAGATTTGTCAAATTGCTGTCAAATGTGAAAAAAATAACAAAACAAAAACCCCTGTATCACGCTTCTTTCAATTGAGGGGTAAATTCTGAGGATCTTAAATATTATTTAAGTTGGTGACAGTCGGTGGCAAATGGGTTGTTGATGTTGCCATGGAATATCCTGAATTCCGGGTTGGACCCTGCACCTTTGCTTCAGGGTAGGTAAGTAAGACTATTGCTGGAAGCCGTTCGTCTACCACGACAGTGATGAGGGACCACAGAAATATATCCTGTTAAATCCAATCTAAGTGTATCCCTACCTCAATATTCCCTTAGTTGGGTCCCCCAAAACCTCCGTGGCCACCCCTGAGCTTCTGACATGAGATGTGCCAACTCCAAGTGGGAAGAGAGCAGCCTTAACCAAGTGTAGTTAGGTATCTTACTGTCGTCTGTTTTATTAAATATGACTGTTATGTGTAGACTGCTATACTGGAGAGAAAAATCTGTGCTTCATAGAAAACTATTGCTCACAACACGTCTTTTGCATCAGCTGATTCTGATTGTACAGGAGCTACTTAACAAGGCTGAATTGTAGACAACAGATAGCAAGGCAAGATAATTTTTATATGTTGAAATGCAAACCAATCCTGCCCCGTGCGGGGCCCTTTGTCTCCATTTGTACCTTCACTTCAGTATTTCTGATCTATAAATGTGTCTGTTGTTTTTTCCTTTGAACCACATATAACATCTGCCTGGTTCCCCCATTACGCTTAAAATGAAATCTTTGATACGTTTACTTTATATCTGTATGAAAGTCATACTTAATCCTTTAATACTAAGGTCCTTCCCAGGGCCTTCCGAGTTGCCCATCCAAGTTGCAAGTGAGAGGCCACAGGATGAACTTTACAGGCTTCATGGTAAATCTTCCACTGGAACTAAAAATTCAGATACTGTGCACAACATGAGAAGAAAAACAAGCACGGATGGACCCCCTTGAATGGGAAGGGTTGGAGAAGAAACCCCGGGGTGGGAGGAAACCCAGGAGAGGTCAAGTGCCCCGGAGAGCAAAGGAGTACAGATTTTGGAGAATTAAATGATGGAGAACAGTGTAAAATGTCTTGGGTTCAAGGAAGGACCTAGAGGTGGAAATTTAATTTGAAAATTAGGAGACCGAGGCTCTTCTTAATAGCACTATTCGGACAAAAGTGGGGGAATAACCACAGCATGAGGAGTGAATGGAGACGGAACAAGTGAGTACAGTGAGCATGGCCCTATTTCAAAGAACTTGGCAATGAAAGGAAGGACTGAGATACAAGAGTAGACACATGGAACTCAGAGGGACTGTTCTCCAGTGACATTCCATATCATCACTGATATTTTCAGTACCTGAGAACATCTAAAAAGAAGTTTTAAAGAAGAAAAATAGCTATAATTTACAAGATTATCATTTAGTTTCTATATAGTATAGGTAAATGTGTATGATGTATAAAAAATAAATGAGTCTGAGTTTATATATACATAAACAGGATACAAAATTAGAATCATACTATATACACGGTATAAGAATGTACTGATTACTTTGGAGAATGTTCTCATTTAAGAGCACTTCCAAATCAGCAGCTTAGAGACTGTAACATTCTATGTTCTGTTCCATAATTAATTGATTCATTCGTATATTATTCAGCCTGGCCTTTAGATTATTATTGATTTTTCACTGTTTCAATAATGCTGTGGGATGCCTGGGTAGTTCAGTCGGTTGAGAGTCTGACTCTTGATTTCGGCTCAGGTTATGATCCCAGCCAGGGTCATGGGATTGAGCTCCGTGTCGGGCCCTGCACTGAGTGTGGAGTCTGCTTGGGATTCTCTCTCTCCCTCTGCCCATCTCCCCTGCTCTCATTCTCTCTGTCTCTCTAAAATAAGAAGAAGAAGAAGAAGAAGAAGAAGAAGAAGAAGAAGAAGAATGCTGCCATGACTTTCCTTTACATTAATCTTAATGATTAGCTCTGATTCAGTCCAAAAGAAAAATTACTTTGAAGTAGAATTCTTGGGTCAAATGGTACATTTTCTGGCTTTTAATACATATCCTCAAATTTCCCTATAAATAGACTCACCTAGGCCTCCCACAAGTGTATGAGTGCCTATTTGCCTGTATCTTCTGTATCAATGACAATTTTCATATTTTAAGACTATTTGTGGGGCACCTGGGTGGCTCAGTCAGTTAAGCATTTTGACTCTTGATTTCGGCTAAGGTCATGATCTCACGGTCTTGAGATCGAGCCCTGTGTCGGGCTCCATGCTGCGTGTGACTCCCATACACTGCTTGGGTGGGATTTTCTCTCTGCCTTTCCCCTGTTTGTGCTCTCTCTCCCTCTCTCTCTCTCTCTCTCTCTCTCTCGCAAAAAAAGACTATTTGCCAATTTGTTAGGCAGATGTTACCCTACTTCAGTGTGTTTGATGGAACATTTGCCATAAGTTTTTCTTTCATACTTCCCAGAAACTAAGATTTCATTGTACTTTCCAATTTTGCTGATCATGTTTTTACTTGTTTGGAAATCGGTTTTGTATTGGGGAAAATGGTGGTCCTTGGTGATTTACCCACGAACCGAATCTGTCGAGTTGTAGAGATAAAGCCAGAACTGGATAAAGAGAGAATGGCAAGGGAGAACCACAAACACCGAGAGCTCTCCTGAAGAGTTTTTTTTTTTTTTTTTATAAATTTTTTTTTTTTCAACGTTTATTTATTTTTGGGACAGAGAGAGACAGAGCATGAACGGGTGAGGGGCAGAGAGAGAGGGAGACACAGAATCGGAAACAGGCTCCAGGCTCTGAGCCATCAGCCCAGAGCCTGACGCGGGGCTCGAACTCACAGACCGCGAGATCGTGACCTGGCTGAAGTCGGACGCTTAACCGACTGCGCCACCCAGGCGCCCCATGAAGAGTTTTGCTGTAAGGAAAGCAGAGGCACTGGTTGTAGTGGCAGGGGAGGATGGGTCAAGGAAAAGTTGTTTTTATACACGGGAGTGATCTAGCAGAGAAGAGAGACGAAGCAGTTGTTGACCTTAGTAAGAGAGGAGGAGGGCCACGCATTTTACGAGGACGTGATGGGGATGCAGCGTAAGCAGGTTGGAAGATGTGGAAAGTAAGGTGGCTCTGTTCTATTTCTCAGTGAATCGAGAAAGGGTCAAAGGTGAACCGGGAGGAAGGCCGGAATTCTGAAGTAAGAGAAGGTAGGAAATGGTGTTCAGAGAATGGAGGAGTAAACTGATGGGAGAAACCTACTGGGACTGCTAGACATTGGCAAGTGCCTATGTAAGATTCGCAGTTAGCAACTGGATGTGAGATCAGTCTACACAGATCTAGTTGTTCTTTTCTTTTCCCACCACATTAAGCTGAGCAGACTCAGGTGACAGATAAGTAGAGTTAAATTGACTACGGGTGGGGTTCTCCCAAGTAAGAGGATTTAGGAGTTGATAAGGAGTTGATGATGACTGAAGTGAATTCTAGTGATGAGGCCACAGCATCGTAACTAGGTAGAAGGGAGGCAGAGAAACAAAGAGGGTTCCAGGCAGCAAGGGTGGGGAACCACTCTCGTCTCCGGCCGTCCCATATCCCAAAAGGAAAGAAGGTGGCCCTGTTGTGAAGAAGCAGGAGGCCAAGAAAGTGGTCAATCCCCTGCTTAAGAAAAAGACCAAGAATTTTAGCATTGGACAGGACATCCAGCCCAAAAGGGACCTCACCCTTTTGTCAAATGGCCCCGTTACATCGGGTTGCAGCAGCAAAGGGCTGTTCTCTATAAACGTCTAAAAGTGCCTCTGACGACTAACCAGTTCGCCCAGGCCTCAGGACCACCCCGCCTGCCCCGCCAAACAGCTACTCAGGTGCTTAAACTGACCCGCAGATACAGACCAGAGACAAAGCAAGAGAAGAGACTTGGGCAGGGCTGAGAAGAAAGCTACCAGCAAAGGGGATGTCCCTGCTAAGAGGCCGCCTGTCCTCTGAGCTGGCTTAATACTGTCACCGCCTTAGTGGAGAACAGGAAGGCTCAGCTGGTGGCGACCGCACCTGATGTGGGTCCCGTGCAGCTGGCTGCTTCCTGGCTGCCCTGTGTTGTAAGATGGGGGTTCCCTGCGGCATCATCAAGGGGAAGGCCAGGCTGGGACATCGGGTCCACGGGGAGACCTGCACCGCTGTTGCCTTCATGCAGGGCAGCCTGGGAGACAAAGGAGCTCTGGCTGAGCCGGCGGAACCCATCAGGACCAAGTCCAGTGACAGACACGAGGCGATCCCCTGTCCCTGGGGAGGCAGCGTGCTGGGTCCGAAGTCGGTGGCTTGCATCGCCACCGGAAAGCTGGAAAAGGCCAAGGCTGAGGAACTGGCCGCCAAACTGGGCTGAGTGGATGCTGTGGAATTTTCTGTACCTAGAAGTAATAGAAAGTTCTCTTTCAAAAAAGAGAAAAATGACCGGCGGACAGAAGAGCTATTAAGACACGTGGCAGGAAAGTAGAAAGTGGTTTTTGGAGAACAGGACGCTTGAAATGGACGTGTGGGAGGTGGCAAAGTTAACAATGACCAGGCGAAATGCAGAAAGGATCGTTGAAAATGAGGCTGAGGAACCGGGTCCAAGGTGCTGGAGGGAACATCGGCATTCACGGCTGAAAAGCCTGACGGACAGTAACGCGGGAAGAGTGAGCCTTAAGCCAGGTGAAGAGTCCTCCGTGAACGACTGTGGGTAGATGGGACGGCAATGTAGGGGTGGCACAGTCCGACGGGCTGCATTTCAGAGGAGATGGACGTTGGAGGGAGGAGGACAGGGACGTGACTGGGAAGGGGAAATGAGCAGCAAAGAAGGCCATCTTTTTCTCCTCTAAATCCTTTAGAACCAGGAGTGTTTGAAAAAGCACAGCCACTCTAGAGAAGAGAAAAGTCAATGTCCTGAGGGGGCAGCTGGATTTTGGTATTTAGTACTTAGTAGGTGGAAAGTGAAGGAAACACCGAGACAAATGGTAGGGGACAGACGGGTGGAGTGGGAGGAGGTGTTCCTGATGAAAGGTCATGAGGTCAAGGATGTGCAGGGGAAGGGTGTGGGAATGTGGGGCTTTCTTCCAAGGTTGAGCTGCCCTCCATAACCCAGTTGCCCCCCTGAGAGGTCTAGCCCTGTTCTCTCATTTCAGACCCAAGAGGGCTCAGGGCCCAGAGGGCCAACTTGTTCCCTTCTTACTCGCAGGTTCTGAGTCTGGGATAAAGTCTGCGGGGGTCTTGTTCAGCTCTACCTGGCAGAGGGCCCTCCTTCCTGCCGGCACCCTCCTGGTACCGGGACCTCACCCCTACCCAAGCCACTTTCTTCATGCTACGGAACACTTCCTGGGGCTTCCATTTGCTGGATGCAGTCCTGCCAAGGCCATCCTGAGCTGCCCCAAACCTGGAAGTGCCTGTTCCCAAAGGAGCCTGTAGGTAACAGAAGGTGCCATCAGTCCCCCTCCCACTCCTCAGCCCCTGAACTTCTCCCAGTCTTCAGGTTAGGGAAGTGATAAGAACCTGTGTTAGGTTTATCTGCCTCTTTACTTACAGTTCAATTTGTCCAACAACTCTAATGGAGGCATTTCCATCTTCCTCCCTTCTGCGGACGAGGAAACTGATCACAGAGAGGTCCATTCCCTTCCCTGAGGTCACGCAGCATGGTGGTCGTGAAGCCCAGCGCGAATGAAGCTTGGCCTCGACCTCCAAAGTCCTCGCAAGTCGTTTCTGCGCAGTCCTGCCTCCACTTCCTGGCTGTGTCACAAACTCCTAGTCTGATGGGAGAGGGCCCAAAGCAGGGCAGTCTCCATGCAGGACGACTACAGGTCAGATGCTCCCAGGCTGGTGGAGGTTTAGAGGAGAAGGTGGCACCGAGCTGGCCTTCGAACGAAGAACTGAGGTCAACCGGGATGGAAAGCAAGAGGGCGTTTGTGGCGGAAGGAACAGTGCGAGGTCAGGCGGGGCAGGCACTTCCGTAGTTCTCAGACAGGGCACAAGGGTGAGGCCTGAAGATGTTCCCGTGGCTCTGGCCTCGGATCGACTCTCAAGACTTGCCTCCTTTTCTTGGCCTTCACGGCCACAAGGCCGGCGGCCCTAGACAGGTCCCCCCGCCCCCAACGCGGCTCCCGCAGCAGGTGGGAGGACGCCGCCCACGCCCCACTCGCGGCTTGAGCGTTCATTTGGCTCTGATTGGCTGCGAGACTCGCGCCTCCCGGCCAGCCACTCAGACGCGGCCGTCAGTTCTCCCTTGCCTCTGATTGGCTCTGCTGAGCACGTGCTCAGCCGCGCTCTTCCCTGCGACCTGAGAGCGCGCGCGGCCGTTAACCGCCCACCGCCGCCATGTTCTCTTTCGGGCTCGTTGGGTTACTGACGGGCAAATGGGCTGGGGAGCGGCGGGTGACGAGTCCCCGGGATTCGGGGAGGGGCAGGCCCTGGGCAGCGGCTCTCACCGGCCTTGGAGCGCTGGAAGGCGGGAGAACAGCCCTGCTGGGGGCCCGCCGCTGAGCGACCCGGCCTCCTCTCTCCCCGGGCCCCCCAGTCCTCCTCGGGACCTAGACATCCCCTGACCCGTGATCCTGAGCCGTCCCCCGACCGGTGAGTGTCTGACGGTAGCTGGGGGCGGGCCGAGGGGTGGGGACGAGGCTGTTGGGGCCCAGGTTTCATGTGGCGCCGGGGGTTTATGGACGGGGCTGGGAGGACTAAGATCAGTAATCAGCCGTCGATCCCCTTTGCAGTGGTTGGATTTGCCCTTCGATGAATACTTTGGTCTTTTTTTTTTTTTTTCTTAAAAAAATGTTTTTTAAATGTTTATTTTTGAGAGAGAGCGAGCTGGCGGGGGGCCGGGAGGGAAGGGTTGCGCAGAGAGAGATGGAGACAGAATCCAAAGCAGGCTCTGTGCTCACAGCGCAAAGCTCCACGTGGGGCTCGAACCCCACAACCCTGAGATCACGACCTGAGCCCAAGTCGGTGGCTCAGCCGACTGAGCCACCCTGGCGCCCCACGTTGGCCTCTTCTTGACTAAACACTGACGCGTTTGTTCATAATTAGAAAATAATGCCTGTTTAGTTCTTCAGAGCGTGAGGAAAACTGTTGGCCGAAGTATGGCCCCCTGGGTGCGAAGAGACGATTGGCTGGGGTCTCCTGCCCTCCCTTGATCGGAAGAGTTGTTCGGGTTCAGCTCCAGGAAGCAGCATTCTTGGAGGAAAAGGCCGACCGACCTTGGAGGCAGAAGAACACCGTCAGGAGCTCAAAGGACAGCAAGGAGCCGGGAGTTGACCACCAACTAGAGCCCTAAGCGGGGCTGACTCCTCTTGGCCAGAGCCCGTGTGAGCAAGAGAGAGTTCAGAGCTCCGGCCCTGGGCGTCCACCTCCCGTCGCTTACCAGCTTCGTGATGTTGCCGCGGCTGCCGTTATGCTTGTATCTCGGTGTCTCTGCCAACGTCCGGGAGACGGTGAGACAACCCACCTCACCGAGCCATTGCGAGCATCGGAGCAGGCAGCAGATGCGCGCCCAGTAGGGCGTTTGCCGCCAAGCAAGCATTCGGTAGTTCATCCGCCAGAATTCTGGTTTTGTCCGTGGTCTTCATCTCCTGGCTGGATTAGGACTTTCCATTTCCGAAAAGGATACTGATGGCCAGTGATGACTTCAGCCTCTCGGTCGCCGTGGGTACCTGCCGCCGCGTGAAGCTCTTTACCGTCTCCCGACGATGTCTGGCCTCCCTCCACTCCTTGCCTCTGGCCTCACCGTTGTCTTTTCCTTGCGAAAGTCTTTATTTATGCACTCTTCATCGGGCACATATAGCCAGCAGACAGCAGCTGGTCTCAGAAGCCTTTGTTCCTTCCAACAAACAGCTCCTCTTGTAGAACAAGATTCTATCTGCCTCTGTTTCGAATACCGTATTATTTCACCGTCTCTTTATCGCCCCCACTAACGTCTGAACTCTCATCCTGAGATGATAGTCCTCTTTAAATCCCATTGCCCAGCACGCTGCCAATCACATAGAAGATGCTCAGTATAAGGTGTTGAATCAGTGAATGAAAATGAAGTCTTCAGGTAGGAGAATTGGTCACCCCTTGGATTTCTGGGAAGAAATTTATATTTGAAAGCATAGGCACGTTTTAAATTAGCAAATTGCCCTGTAGCAATATCACGACTTCTTTGTGGCTCTGTGATATTCCATCAGGTCGCTAGCGTTTAATTATATAGTGTGATCACCAAGTACAGCTTCATGGTGTGCTTTGTTTCATTACGTACGTGAACGTTTTCATTTACTACCACATAATCTTCAGAAACATAATTTTGTAAAAGATTTTTTAGTTTTGACTCATCTTTGCACTCAACACGGGGCTCGAACTTACAACCCCAAGACGGAGATGTGTGCTCTACCACTGAACCAGCCAGGTGCCCCAGAAACATAATTTTAATCACTGAATACAGTTGTTCCTCAGTTTAAGTGTTTCACTACTGTTAGAATTTCACTGTTCTAGCATTCCACGTCAAACTACAGTGAGCATGTAAACACATAAAATTGTTTCTCTTTGGATTGTTTTCTAAGAAAAGATACCTGGAAATGGGATTACTGGATCATTTTAGGACATTTGATACATAGTATTAGCATGATTTTATTATCATTTAAAATATAGCGAATATGGTAAGCTAAAATGATAGACCGCCACTTTTTACTTTGTCCACTGGATATAATATTGAAATTATTCTATCGTGATTTATTACTAATCATTTATTACTAATTGCATTTCCTTTTCTGTGAGTTATCTTTTTTTTCACTTTGCCCAATATTGAAGTCTTAGTGTTTTCCTAATACCTTTATATATAAACCATTTATATGGTAAAGATGTGCACTCAACATACAAGTTTGAGGTTCTGTGTGTATGATGCTATTCTATGTGCTCGATGTATGGTATTTAACAATCAGGCAAAAATTTTTGTGCTCATTTAGCTTATATTCAAGAGTGTGAGACAGGATGCCTGGGTGGCTCAGTCGGTTAAGCGCCTGATTCTTGATTTCAGCTCAGGTCATGATCTCATGGTCCATAAGTTCGAACCCCTCATGGGGCTCCATGCTGGCAGTGTGAAGCCTGCTTGGGATTCTGTGTCTCCCTTTCTCTGTGTCTCTCCCCCATTCACACTATCTCTCTCTCAAAAATAAATAAACATAAAAAGTTTTTTTTAAATTTTTTTTTTTCAATGTTTATTTATTTTTGGGACAGAGAGAGACAGAGCATGAACGGGGGAGGGGCAGAGAGAGAGGGAGACACAGAATCGGAAACAGGCTCCAGGCTCTGAGCCATCAGCCCAGAGCCCGATGCGGGGCTCGAACTCACGGACCGCGAGATCGTGACCTGGCTGAAGTCGGACGCTTAACCGACTGCGCCACCCAGGCGCCCCTAAAAAGTTTTTTTTAAAAGTATGAGATGCAAAATAAGTAGGAAAATAGAATATTTAGTATTTGAAATATTAAGAAATGTCAAGGAGAAAAAATCAGAGCGGAGACTGATAGAATCTTATATAAGAGGGGGTTGAAATTTAACAATGGAAGGTCTCATCGGGAAAGTAATTTTTTGATAAAAACTTGAAGGGAATGAACATTTTATTATACAAATATGAAAGAAGAATATTTGAAGCAGGAAACACCAAA
Organism: Lynx rufus; assembly: GCF_022079265.1. Classification (NCBI taxonomy): domain Eukaryota; kingdom Metazoa; phylum Chordata; class Mammalia; order Carnivora; family Felidae; genus Lynx; species Lynx rufus. The sequence continues at coordinate 2,286,533 of NW_025814867.1, read as the reverse complement.
TGCAAAAGACCTGAGATAGGAACATGCTTGGCATCTTTGAGGCGAAGGCTAGTTTGGAGAGAGAAAGGGGGAGATAGTAGGAAATGAGGCTGGAATATTAAGGGTAGATCGTGTTGTGTCTTAAAGTCATAATAAGGGTGCTGACTTTTGTATATATTTAAGTTTCATTTATTAAAAAAATTTTTTTTAGCGTTTATTCATTTTGAGAGACAGAACAGAGCGTGAAAAAGGGAGGGGCAAAGAGAGAGGGAGACACAGGGTCCAAAGCAGGCTCCAGGCTCTGAGCTGTCAGCACAGAGCCCGATGTGGGGCTTGAACTCACTGACGGCCAGATCATGACCTGAGCCAAAGTCGGACACTCAACCGACTGAGCCACCCAGGGCGCCCCTATATTTAAGTTTCATTTAGTTACAATTCACATACTATAAAATTCACCTTTTTAAAGTGTACAGTTCTGTGGTTTCTTGAATATTCGGAGTTGTGTAACCATCATCACAATTCTAGAACATTCTCATCACCCCCAAAAGAAACCCCATATCCATTAGCAGTTGCTCACCATTCTCATTCTTTTCTGCCTCAAGCCTATATACAACCATTAATCTTTCTGCCTTTATAGGTTTTGTCGTAGACATCTCCTATAAATGGAATGTCTGGTCTTTTGTGACTGGCTTTTTTCTCTTACCATAATGTTTTAAAAGCTCATCCATGACATAATTTGTACTAGTATTTTATTCCTATTAGCTGAATAATATTCCATTGTGTAGATATACTACATTTTAATCTAGTCATCATTTCATGGACTTTTAGATTGTTTACACCTTTTTGGCTATGATGAATGATCTTCCTTCCTCCCTCCCTCCCTCCCTCCCTCCCTCCCTGGCTTCCCTCCTTCCCTGGCTTCACACCCAGTGTGGGGCTTGAACTCAAAACCCTGAGGTCAAGTGTCAGATGCTCTACCGACTGAATCAGCCAGGCGCCCATGAATAATGCTTCTGTGAACTTTCACGTACACGTTTTTGTGTGGATATGATTTTCTTTTTCTTGGCTGTATACCTAGGAGTGGAATTGCTGGATTGTATGGTAACTCTTTTTGTTTGGGGAGTTGCCAAACTGTTTTCCAAAGTGGCTGCACCATTGTACCTTTCCACTAGCAATATATTGAAGGTTCCAATTTCTTCACATCTTTGCCAACACTTCTTACTATTTGTCTTTTTGTTTATAACTAACCCAGTGGATGTGAAGTTGTAAATCATTGCAGTTTTGATTTACATTCTCTAATGGCTAATGATGTTGAACATCTTTTCATGTGCTTATTAGTTATTTGCATCTCTTATTTGGAGAAATGTGCATTAGCTCCTTTCTTCATTTCAAATTTGGTTACTTGTCTTCTTAGTGAGTCATAAGCATTTCTGTATTCTGGATACAAGTCCCATATCAAATATATGAATTGCAATTTTTTTTCCATTCTGTGGGCTTTCTTTACTTTCATGATGGTATCCTTTGAAGCACAAAAGTTTTAATTTTTATGAAATCCAATTTACCTATTTTTTCTTGCTTGTGCTTTTGTGATAGATCTGAGAAGCCTTCGCCTAACCCAGAATTACATGTGATTACTTACAGTGTTGTAAATCGTGGCCAGGATTAATTTGAAGATGCCGCACTATACCCTATATTACCTTTTGACACAATTCATTACCCTAATACTACAGTTTTCAAAGTGTGCAATGTGGAAATCTGGGGGAACCAGAGATGTGTTTAGTATGCTTGGAAGTCCAAAACTATTTTTGCAATAATATAAAAGCGTTATTTGTCTTTTTTACTCTGTTGACATTTGCACTAGTGGTATAAAAAAGCATTGGCAAGGAAAACCACTGGCATCGTCATCACATCTGTGATAGTTCACTGTACACATTAAAAAAAATTTTGTTTTAGGGACGCCTGGGTGGCTTAGTCAGTTAAGCCTCTGACTTCAGCTCAGGTCATGATCTCACAGTTCGTGAGCTCAAGCCCCGAGTTGGGCTCTGTGCTGACAGCGCGGACCCTGGAACCTCCTTCAGATTCTGTGTCTCCCTCTCTCTCTCTCTGCCCCTCCCCCACTCTCTCTTGCCCTCTCTCTCTCTCAAAACTAAGTAACCATTAAAACAAATTAAAAAAAATGTTTTTAGGGACACCTGCATGGCTCAGTCAGTGACACATTCAACTTCAGCTCAGGTCATGGTCTCGCGGTTCATGAGTTCAAGCCCCACATCAGGCTCTCAGCTGTCAGTGCAGAGCCTGCTTTGGATCCTCTGTCCACCACTGCCCCCCTCCCCCGCCCGCCTCGCTCTCTCTGCCTCTCCCCTGCACACGTTCTCTTTCTCTCAAAAATAAACATTAAAAAAATTATTTTTAAATATTTTATTTTAAAGTAATCTCTACACCCAGCATGGGACTCGAACTCACAACCCTGACACTGAGTCACATGCTGCACTGACTGAGCCAGCCAGGTGCCCCTCACTGTACACTTTTTAATTTTTTTATTTTTAAATGTTTATTTTGAGAGAGAGAGAGAGAATAAGCAGGGGAGGGGCAGAGAGAGAGAGGGAGAGAGAGAATCCCAGGCAGACTCCATGCCCAGCACACAGAGCCTAATGCAGGGCTCAATCTCATGACAGTGAGATCATGACCTGAGCCAATATCAAGAGCTGGAAACTTAACTGACTGAGCCATCCAGGCACCCCCTCAATGTACACTTTTTGGATAGAGAATAGTTAAAATTATTTAACTTAGTAGTATTACAAAAATACTGGATTCCTTGAAAGAATCTTAGATATTGGCCCAACCCAATATCAATATTTTATTTAGTTTTCATATATGACTTTCAGTTTATTTTTTTTTAATGTTTATTTATTTATTTTGAGAGAGAGAAAGAGAGATCACAAGGGGGAAGGGACAGAGAGAGAATCCCGAGCAGGCTCTGTGCTCAGCACTCAGCGCAGAGCCCAACGTGGGGCTTAATCTCACAACTGTGAGATGATGACCTGAGCCAAAATCAAGAGTCAGACACTTAACCAGTTGAGCTACCCAGGTGCCCTTCAGTTTATTTATTTTTTTAGTTTTGTTTTCTAAATGTTTATTTTTGAAAGAGAGAGCGTGAGCAGGGGAGAGGCAGAGAGGCGGGGGTGGTGGTGGGGGACAGAGGATCCCATACAGGCTCTGCACTGGCAGCAGAGAGCATGATGTGGGGTTTGAACTCGGGAACCATGAGGTCATGACCTGAGCCAAAGTCTGGTGCTCAGCCGACTGAGCCACCCAAGTGCCCCCAATTTATTTTGGATGAGTATACTATATCTGGTTTTACCTTTTTAATTCTGAACTCAGTGATGACAAGGCTATATATGCATATAATCAATCAGGCTGTGGCCCTTAAAATAACTGCCGAAATGAAGCATTACATTTTAGCTTGGGGGCAATAACGGTTATAAAGATCTGCCATATGATGTGACAACTGGGGTAATACCTTTATCATAAAACTAATTATGTGAATTTTTCTAGGTTTTAGCTTACAGTAAGATTTCCTCCCCAAATATTCCAAGCTCTGTCATAATAGACCATCACTGCTAAACCATAAGCTGTGTGGGCATGATATTGTTGGTGATTATCTTGAGCACTCTCATATGTAAGAATTTTGAAACTTAACTCTCAATTTCCTGAGAAGGAATATATTTTCATATGTAAATTTCCCACATGTCTAAGAATGGTAATATCCTTTGGATCGTCCAAACTCATTTTGAACTTCTGAATCTAAATGTTAGGTAGAAAATAAGATTGAACTGAAAACTGGTTACATTACTTCATAGCGCATGACCCATAAGAGGCCCTAGTATGCAAATGAAGATGTGACAGTTTGGAGCGACAGTCATCTCTAGAGGCAATAGAAGCATCAAACAGAAACTCTTAAAGGAAAGAAGCATTTTAAAACAAGCATATTAGATAGGCGAGTTTTAATAGTATAACTCTAATATGGTTATTCCTTTACTTGCAAAATTAGTTGTTGAGCAGATTTTGCTCATGAACAAATGATGTTATACTCAAAGTGGAAAATCCATTTCTTTGTTTCATGATTCTAAAATCAGTTTTGTGTGTTAAAATATGTTTAATGTAGCTTGACTGACACTGATAAACTTGACTGTTTAATGTAGCTTGAGCAACCAGTTCTACTTCTCGATTATATGCAGGAGTGATTCTTTTCCAGCACTCAGTTATTGATTACAGAACCTTTTCATTTTCTCCTTAAATAAACCAAGATATTCAAATACATCTTAGAACTGCTAATGGTGGTACTGCTAGGAATTTACCCAAGGGAGACAGGAGTGCTGATGCATAGGGGCACTTGTACCCCAATGTTTATAGCAGCACTTTCAACAAACGCCAAATTATGGAAAGAGCCTAAATGTCCATCCACGATGAATCGATAAAGAAATTGTGGTTTATATACACAATGGAATACTACGTGGCAATGAGAAAGAATGAACTATGGCCTTTTGTAGCAACGTGGATGGAACTGGAGAGTGTGATGCTAAGTGAAATAAGCCATACGGAAAAAGACAGATACCATGTTTTCACTCTTCTGTGGATCCTGAGAAACTTAACAGAAGACCATGGGGGAGGGGAAAGAAAAGGAAAAAAAAAAAAAAGAGAGAGGGAGAGAGCCAAACCATAAGAGACTCTTAAAAACAGAATAAACTGAGGGTTGATGGGGGGTGGGAGGGAGGGGAGGATGGGTGATGGGCATTGAAGAGGGCACCTGTTGGGATGAGCACTGGGTGTTGTATGGAAACCAATTTGACAATAAATTTCATATTAAAAAAAAAAACTGCTAATGATGTGTGCTTGTCTCATAAAGTGAAATGAGCCCAGTTTCTTTTTTTTTTTCAACGTTTATTTATTTTTTGGGACAGAGAGAGACAGAGCATGAACGGGGGAGGGGCCGAGAGAGAGGGAGACACAGAATCGGAAACAGGCTCCAGGCTCTGAGCCATCAGCCCAGAGCCCGACGCGGGGCTCGAACTCACGGACCGCGAGATTGTGACCTGGCTGAAGTCGGACGCTTAACCGACTGCGCCACCCAGGCGCCCCAAAATGAGCCCAGTTTCAAAAAGGTATGAAGGAGCAGAGCTTTCGTGATCAAGACATACTGTTGTACCATGGATAGCTCTCATTGTATTTGCTTATTATTAGTTCAGGCCATTGTGTAATCATTTTTGTGCCCAAAAGTATATGTATTCAGTCACGCACACACACATATAAGCTAACACACATGCACACACACACAAACATGCATCTTTGCTTGACAGTAACTTCACTATCATTTTGTGTTATTAAAATTTAAATATTTTCAGAAAAAAGCAAAAGTTACTATTTTCTACATAACTTTTTTTCAAATATTTTAATTTTTTTTAAGTGATCTCTACATCCAATGTAGATCGAACTCACAAAACCCCAGATCAAGAGTCTACTGACTGCCATCCAGGCATGCCTCTACATAATGTTTTGAAGTACCATTAATAATGTATGAAAAATGGGTTTTAAATGTATTTTTTTAAGGAATTTATTTATTTTGAGAGAGAGAGGCAGGGGAGGGCCAGAGAGAGAGGGAGAGACAGAGAGTCCCAAGTAGGCTTGGCACTGTCAGCAGAGCCCGACTCAGGGCTCGAACTCATGAACCGTGAGATGAACCTGAGCTGAAGTCAGGAGTCAGAAGCTTAACCGACCGAGCCACTCAGGCGCCCCTGAAAAATGCTTTTTGATTAAAAATGCACTTTGTTTTATGTTAGGTTTCACTTCTTTGTCTCAGAATGTTCTCAGATCTCCTGGCACAAGAGAACCGCGGTGGCAACATGGATATGAGGTGAATGCTCAGCCATTGGTGTTTCATCCCACATTGTTCATTCTCCACATTGACTCTGGCACTCAGGGAGGCGTAATACATCCCAACCGTTACCGTAGCCCCGCGGTGCTCATAGTTAAGCAGATTCTGGGACTGCGTGTTGGTGCGGGAGTGTCAGGGAAATGGCAGTGCTGGAGGACGCTGGGTGAGAGTGAGGAAAGGGTTATTGTTCCTGAGGGATGGGGGAGACGGTGTTTGACATCCGGGAACAGTGAGGAGGGAGGGACCCTGAAGGAATATGGCCCCGGGTTTCTCCCACTGCTTCTGAACAGTCTCATTTTTCCCTGTTGAAAGGCCTGGGTTTTGCAGTTCAAGCCCCACTATCGGGGTCGTCGTGATGCCATTATTTTCTGACAAGTTTTCTCCTTTTTCCCCTGGACCAAAAAAGATGGCAGCAACAGAGCACGGTGCCCTCGGCAACCTGTTTCCTAGTCTCCACGGCCACCTCCTGATTCCCGGGTCCCACCCGAGGATTGTCGGGACAGCAGGAATAGGATGTTTTTTTTCTCATTCCCTCCTCAAGGTGACTCTTCATGTCAGCCTCTCCAAGGCTGTAGTAACTGTGTGTCTGTTACTCTCTTTCACTTATCATCCCCCTCGTGTATAAAATTGGGACATTAACATTGTTTATACTTCTCAATTGTGTGTCCTCAATTGTGTGTAGCAAAGAAGGGATAGAACATTGAGCTCGGGAGGAAGAAGGTCAGCCAGGACTGACCGAAAGGTAGAAAGGGGCACCTGGGTGGCTCGGCTGAGTATCCAACTTCGACTCAGGTCATGATCTCGAGGTTCATGAGTTCAAGCCTTGTGTTGGGCTCTGTGCTGATAGTGTGGAGCCTACTTGTGATTTTCTCTCTCTCCCTGTCTCTGTGTCCTTCCCCGCCTCATGTGCACTCACTCACCCTCTTTCAAAAATAAATAAATCAACTTAAAAAAAAGGTAGAAAGAAGATAATTGGTTATTCCAGAGACAGGATTTGGTGGTTTGTGTATGTGTTGGGTGGGTGGGGTAGAAGGTGATGCAGAGAATGTGCCCTGAAGAGTTGTAACCTTGGATGATGGAGTAGCTCTTCAGGCATTTGAAGAAGACAGCTCTCCTCTGGGCTTTAACCCGTTAGTAGTTTCTCTAGTTACATTGTTATGTTAGGGTTTTGCAGGTGAGGGTGGCTGATGTCACACATGGGGTTTCACACATAGGGTTTCTGGGGAGTATGACATTATTTGCATCTGTTTAGAAAGTGTTTATTTATTTTGAGAGAGACAGCACGATCAGGGATCAGGGAGAGGAGCAGAGATGGAGGGAGAGAGAGAATCCCAAGCAGGTTCTACACTGTCAGGGTGGATCTCGACGGGGTGGGGGGCTCAAACCCAGAAACCATGAGATAATGACCTGAGCCCAGACCAAGAGTCTGTCATTCAACCAGCTAAGCCACCCAGGTGCCCCAATTACTGTAGCTTTATAGTAAGTTTTTTTTTTTTTAATGTTTATTTTTGAGACAGAGACAGAGCGTGAACGGGGGAGGGGCCGAGAGAGAGGGAGACACAGAATCGGAAGCAGGCTCCAGGCTCTGAGCCATCAGCCCAGAGCCCGACGCGGGGCTCGAACTCACGGACCGCGAGATCGTGACCTGAGCTGAAGTTGGACACTTAACCGACTGAGCCACCCAGGCGCCCCTATAGTAAGTTTTTAAATCAGGAAGTGTGAGAACTCCAACTTCGTTCTTCTTTTTCAAGGTTGTTTGACCGTTTCAGGGTCCCTTCAGATTCCATATGAATTTTAGGATGGATTTTTCTCTTTCTGCAAAAAACACTTTTGGGGTTTTGATAGGGATAGCCTTAACCTTGTAGGTTGATTTGGGTAGTTTGACATCTTATTATTAAGTCTTCTAATCCATGAACATGGGGTGAGTTTCCGTTTACCTGTGTCATCTTTAATTTCTTTCAGCAGTGCTTTACAGTTTTCAGTGTACAAGTCTTTCACCTCCTTGATTAAGTTTATTCCAGGTATTTTATTCTTTTTAATATTATTGTAAATGGAATTGTTTTCTTAACGTTTTTTCAGATTGTTCATTGTTAGTGTATAGAAGTGCAACTGGTTTTTTGTATATTGATTTTGTATCCTGCAAGTTTGTTGAATTCATTCTTTTATTTATTAAAAAAAATTTTTTAATCTTTACTTATTTTTGAGAGAGAGAGAGCGTGAGCAGGGGAGGAACAGAGAGAAAAGGAGACACAGAATCCGAAGCAGGCTTCAGACTGAGCCGTCAGCACAGAGTCCGACACGGGGCTCGGACCCACGAACTGCGAGATCATGACCTGAGCCCAGACCAAGAGTCTGTCATTCAACCGACTGAGCCCCCCAGGCGCCCCATCATTCTATCTTTTATTTTAAAATCTTGTCCTTTTCTACCAGCTCTGATAGAACTGGTGCTGGTGGGCACTCTAGTCATGGTCCTGATTTTAAAAGGAATGGCTTTGGGACGCGTGGGTGGCTTAGTCAGTTGAACATCTGACTGTTGGTTTTGGCTCAGGTCATGATCTCGCAGTTCGTGGGATTGAGCCCCGCATCGGGCTCTGTGCTGACAGCTGGGAGCTTGTTTGGGATTCTTCTCTCCCCTCTCTCTCTCTGCCCCTTCCCTGCTTATGCTCTCTCTCTCTCTCAAAATAAGTTTAAAAACTTAAAAAAAATTTAAAAGGAATGGCTTTTGCTATTTACAATTTATAAATTACTACCTTTATCAATTTAAAGAAGTTCCCTTTTGTTCTTAATGTCCTAGTGCTTGTGTGTGTGTGTTTCAAATCATGAATATTATTCTCGTTCAATGCTCTGTGTCAGCGCTTTTCTCTTTTATTCTGTTAATGTGGTGAGTTACATTAATAGATTCTATAATATCAAACCAACTTTGCATTTCTGAAATGAACTAAATTGGCCATTATGTACTTTTTCAACTTTAGTGTATTTGGTTTGTCAGTATTTTATATGGGATATTTGCATCAGTATATTCATGAGTGAAACTGAGTAATTTTATTTTTTCATACAGTTTGGTTATGCTAACTTCATAAAATAAGGAGTAGTCTTATTTTTGTAATTCCGGGGGACGAGGGGAGACACATAAGAGTAGAATTATATGTACCTTACATGTTTGCTAGAATTTGCCTGTAAAATCATCTGTCTTGAATATTTTTTTTACTTTTTTGTGCTAAAGCATTTAAAGTGCTGATTCAATTTTTAAAAAGATGTCAGATTTTGCATTTATTTTTGAGCCAATTTTGGTAAATACGTTTTCTAGGAATTTATGCATCTTATCTAAGTTTTCAAATCCATTGTGGTAATATCATTCATAATGTTTCTTATCCTTCTAATCTCAGTATATCTCCCTTTATATTCTAAGATTGTTTCCTTTTTTTTCTTTACCTATCTTCCTAGAGGTTTGTCAGTTTTGTTGGTGTTTTCAAACACTGTAATGAGTTTTATTTTACTTTCAAATTTTGTTTAATTTCTGTTCTTACATTTATTGTTTATTTCCTTATACCATTTTTGAATTTATTCTACAATTCCTTTTTCTACTATTTCTTTTTCCAGTTGAACAGTTCTCAATTATTTTCATCCTTTCTTCTCTTCTGGTGTAAATATTGAAAGACTAAATTTCCCTCTCGGGACGGCTTCAGCTGCCTACCACAATTTTGGATAAGTGATATTTTATTATTGTTCAATTACAAGTGTTTTCTATTTTCCATTATGATATATTCCAGGTTACATGAAAATGTGTTTTCTTTTTTTTTTTTTTTTTTTTTAAATTTTTTTTTTTTCAACGTTTATTTATTTTTGGGACAGAGAGAGACAGAGCATGAACGGGCGAGGGGCAGAGAGAGAGGGAGACACAGAATCGGAAACAGGCTCCAGGCTCTGAGCCATCAGCCCAGAGCCTGACGCGGGGCTCGAACTCACGGACCGCGAGATCGTGACCTGGCTGAAGTCGGACGCTTAACCGACTGCGCCACCCAGGCGCCCCATGAAAATGTGTTTTCTAATTTCCAAATGTGCAGGGATTTTTAGTTATCTCGTTAAAAATCACTTTGTAGTTGGGGCGCCTGAGTGGCTCAGTCGGTTAAGCATCTGATTTCAGCTCAGGTTGTGATCTCATGGTTTGTGAGTTCAAGCCCCGTGTCAGGTTCTGTGCTGACAGCTCAGAGTCTGGAGCCTGCTTCGGATTCTGTGTCTCCCTCTCTCTCTATCCCTCCCCTGCTTATGCTCTGTCTCTCTCTCTCTCGGTCCCTCTCAAAAATAAGGATAAAAATTTTTTAAAAATCACTTTGTAATTTAATTGTTTGCAATTTTCTCTTTCCTTACCAAAGTTTCGTCTGTGTATCCAGACCTCCCCTGTGAAACAGCTTGTTTGTTTAAGTGCTGTCTTGATCTGGTTTTGAGGCCCTGGCTAGAGGCCAACCAGTCCCCCTGTCTAAGCAGGCACCCCCTTTTCAGCACCTCTGCTCTGGGGCCACTGTTCACTGAACGCCCTCATCACCGGGGGACCGGGTACCAGACAACTAGGGACAGCCCAAGATTCCAAATTATCCAAGTTACCCAATCAACAGAGGACCCATGAAAACTAACTCACCCTGCTTGTCAAACATAAGCTGCCCCCCCAGAGCCCCAGCTTGCTGTTACCATCCCTGGGTCCAGCGCCCCGTGTGGCCCTGCCTGGTAGCCTTCTCTCGTTTTAAAAGTGTGCAGCAGGTCTGACGTCGAATCTTCGATGCTTTACTGCCACTGCTCTGCAGCTGAGTCCCACGGAGCTCCTCCCAAGGCCTTCGGGAGCCGAGTCCAGTGTCAGATAAGCTGGTTCCTGTGGGTCGGCATGGTGTGCCTGGCCTGGGGAGTATACTTTCCTGTGTCTGGGGTTGAAGTCAGGTTTGGTACACCAGAGGGCGCCGTCGTCTCGTGTCACCGATTCCTTCTCGTTGGATGCCTGCACCCCATCCTGCCCTGCGGGAGGGTTTGCCCTGCGTGCGTGCTGTTGGTCTGCGCCTCTCTGGTCAGGTTTCAGAAATTCAGCCCGGCGGGAGATGGTGTCCGCGAAAATGTCAGGAGTATAGGTGTCAGCCCTGACGCTGTCCCTGGCCGCGCTGCCCTGAGCGTCCCGCACGCCCTCTCTGGGTTCCTGCTTCCCCATCTATGAGACAGGCTTTCCTGAGAACGTGATCCTTTTGGGGGTGGGGGTACTGTTTAGTTCTGAAACCGTTTCTGGAGGGGAAACCTACTTCGTGCTTCTCCAGGACAGTAATGGTATTACTTTGCAAACCTGAAGACTGACTTCCCCCAGGGCAACAGCCTCTGCAACGTGCACACCTGAAACCCGCTTTTCGCCCGAACCCTCACGCAGACACCGAATGTGGCCCACTGAGGCGAGACCCAAATATTTCCTGGATTCCTAGGTGTGGCTACGGGCAATGTGCCAACCTCAGCCAGCTCATGAGAGAAAGCTGTTACTGTGCCTTTTATCCTCATTTTCACCACTGGTTCCTGTCTGTAGTAGGAGCCGTGCGAAGTGCTTCACAAACATTGGCTCGTGAATCCTCTCGCGATCCTCACGCAGTAACAGCCCTTTTTACAGATGAGAAGGTTGAGCTTCACATAGCTGTCGAGTAGCGGCCCTGGGATCCAAGCCCAACAGGGAGCTGCCGTTCCTCACTCGGGGCTGGCATGCTTACCACGCAGGTGCAGTCGGGGAGCATCAGCTGGCTTTCAAGGGAGCCTCTGCAGACCCATGATGCCCGTGACCGCATACGACCACGTGTACCTCCAGACATCACGCGTTCTAGGACCCTGACGCCCCAACGCTCCTCCCCCGGGCCAGACCCTGGAGGCAGGATGCTCAGATGGGCTCATCCAGGGCTGTCGCAATTCACACACTGCGCCCCGGGCTCTCTGACTTGTCCCTCCGGGCCTGTGATTCCGTGATAGAAGCTTCCTCTGGCCCCGCATTTCTAAAATTATGGGTTTTGTTTTGCTTTTGCTGCTCATGTCAATGAAAGGGAAACTTTCCTGAGGCCCCAGAGCCTTGGGGCCTGGGCAGGAGGCCGCCCTGCCGGCAGAGGAAGGACCGGTGGAGGGCCCTCCTTTGACCTTCGCGGGGTGCAGGTTGTTGGTGTTGCGGCAGGTGAGAGCGCGGGGGTGCAGGTGAACAGAACCTCTGTGGCGGGTCACCTTGCCCCAGTTGTATTTCCGGGCCAGGGCCAGCCGGCGGAGGGGAGGTGCAGGGATGCCACCGCACAGGTGAAGCACCAAGTGCAAGGTGGCCCCCTCCTGGCTACTGTAGGCTGAGAGGGTGAGGCCATCCTCTAGCCATCTGCTCGCAAAAACCCGAAGCTGCTGCTCAGGCGGGATGCCCTCCTTGTCTCGGACTTCGGTTTTTGATTCTCAGTGGTGTCGCTGGGCCCGGCCTTGAGGGTGACGGTCTTGCCCACTAGGGTCTTCGCAAAGACCCGTAATCTCTGCCACAAGGCGTCCACCAGCAAACCGCTGAAGAGAAAGAGGGTGACGGGAGCCAAAACTGTGTTTATTCTACAAGTTACCCTGTATAACGGGCATAGACTCACCCATCAAATAGGTTAGGGACTGTTTTTTTTTTTTTTTCTCTATCTGCTTCCAGAGTTCACAAGATTGGCCTTGGGAAGCCCCCAAAAAGTGCGCCAGTAAGGAACCGTGTTTCACCTGAATTCAAGCCCAGAGTTCCCCAATTCGGCCACCGATCGGTGCTCTCTCTCAGGGTCCGGGGATGCTGCCCTCGCTCCGCTCTCTCAGCCTCGGCACTGTTGGCATTGTGGGCAGGAGAGCTTCGCTGTGGAGGGCTGTCCTACGCCGTGTGGGATTTCAGCAGGGTTCCTGGCCTCTTCTTGTTAGGAGCCAGGAAAAACTCCGATCCCCAGAGAAGATGTCTCCAGATACTGGCCAGGTGCCCTGGGGGCAAAGAACCCCTGGGAAACCACTGGCTATCTCATGCATTCTTAGTAAAGGCAGTATTGCCCTCAAGGATGCAAAAATTGGTTCTTGGGGATGAAAATAAGCTTACTCTTTTTATATATAAAGCATTGATGTACACATACTACATAACGACATATAGTTGGGCTGTGGTATTAAAATTTCATGGGGAGATGATTAGGAAAAAAATATCTGAAAAGACTCTTTAGGAGGGGTAATAATGAAAGGGCAATAAAACACTGTTGTGGCTCAATATTTTAGTTCCTATTCATGCAAATTCTTTAGGAAAAATGACATTGTGGCTTTTTTTTAATTAAAAAATTTTTTTAATGTTTATTGATTTTTGAGAGAGAGAGAGAGACAGAGCACAAGTGGGGGAAAGGCAGAGAGAGAGGGAGACACAGAATCTGAAAGCAGGCTCCAGGCTCTGTCAGCACAGAGCCAGACATGAGGCTCGAACTTGGAAACGGTGAGATCATGACCTGAGCCAAAGTCGGATGCTTAACCGACTGAGCCACCCAGAGCATGAGTGGGGGAGGGGTAGAGAGAGAGAGAGAGGGAGACACAGAATCCAGGCTCCAGATTCTGAGCTGTCAGCACAGAGCCCGACGCGGGGCTCGACCCCACGAATTGTGAGATCATGACCTGAGCCGAGGTCGAGGTCCGTCACTTAATGGACTGAGCCACCCAGGGGCCCTGACATTGTGGCTCTTTTAAGCCAGACCTAAGGGTTAAGCAACTGTAGACATACAGAGGGAAAGCACTGGAAGCTGGCAGAAGTTGAGGATATGATACTCAAAAGACTTAGGACTGATGTCAGCCCCTCAGCTGTGACTGCTACACAAACCCAGAGGGACTCTGCCGAGATCACTGTCTGTGGAAGCTCCTCGATTTCTAGGTGGAGGGGCCTGGGGAGGGGTCCTCCTTCTGCAAAGGGGGCTTGAAGCTATGTTGGCCCTCACTCTACACAAGTTATTGAGCGGGGTTGACTAAAGCCCTCTGAGACACACGCATCTGGGTACATGTTTCTCTGATGACCCTTCTTGCATGGATCTGGCCTCCCCCCACGACCCCCTCAGATCCCACCTGTTTGAGGATCGGCACATCACGGCCGCTTTGCCATCGCACACCCACCACGGGCAAATAACAAACAGCTCACCGATCCAGAACATAAAGATCATTTGTACGCAAGGAAATTCTTTACATTAAAAATCCAACGACTACACTTTTAAAAACGTAACAACGTTTCTCTTTTAAAAGAAAACTGACTTCATTTTCCTCTTTGATCTAGCAGACAGCAAGCCTTCCTAGCTTTCAGTTTGGGGAAGTGACTACGAGTCACTCACTTTCTGCTTCTCACTTCTATCAGAAAAAAAAAAACAAACCCACTTGAACTCGGCGTAGATGGGTGAGGGACAGAGGTGACACTCACAGGAAGCCACGCGCCTTCAAAGGCATCCTTCTTAGCGCTCAGCTTCTCGCACAAGCCTGGCACTGACTCACGGACCTTGCCCAGAACCACTGTCGGACAAGCAAGGTAAGTGGGGACGGGGCCGTTCCTGGGGCCTCAGGCCGCGCACTGCTTTCTAGAAGGCTGTGTGGACTTTGGAAGTGCTGAGAGCGGGCCAGCCGCTCACCCAGTGCCTCCAACTCGGGCTTCCCGGGCATCCTGGGGCTCGCTGCTGGCTCTCAGCTCAGAGCTCACATCCCATCTACTTACACCCCCCAAGCCCTCGCCTGATGGGCACTTACATATGCGGGGCTCTCTCCCTGCACACCTCTGGCCCGAATCCACACGCTCAGAAGACACAGATAATTTTTATCAAACACACAGTTTTTTCTGCTGCTTGCTTCTATCAGGACTCCCAGGTCAAGAAACACCAACAAATCAAATGCGGCTGACGGAATAATCCCCAACATCTACCAGCTGTGTTTACTTGTCTTGTTCTCCTGGCAATTTCCCAACTCCTCAGCCTCTTCTATTCCTTCCGTTTTCACTGGTAAAATGGTGGAGAGAGACCGGGATTGTCATTTATTGAACTAGGATTGATAGTCATTGTACAACACTTTCTCCAAGATCCTTCAGATGCCTCTGCATCTGTTTGCAGAAGTAAACTCAAATCCCTCTCTTGAGAAACCAAATATGGCTGGGAGTGTCTGGGTGTGTGGTGGTAAGGGGTGAAAAAGGTAGGGAGTAGATGTGAGTTACTGAACAATGTGAAAGGGCTGTGATCAGGAATATTGGGGGCCATTAAGGAGGCAAGAGGGGGTGCCTGGCTCGCTCAGTCCGTAGAGCGTGTGACTCTTGATCTCAGGGTTGGGAGTTCCGAGCCCCACATTGGGTGTAGTGATGACTTAAAAAAAAAATAAAATCTTTACAAAAAAAAAAAAAAGGAAGAGGAGTAGCCTTGAGTCAGAAAGCCCGTCATCCCTAAATTGCTCTGATCCGCATGTGAGCATGCATGTAACTTTAAGAAGGTCTCAACCTCTTCACCTGCCAATTCGCATAGGAAAGGAGGGTGTTTGGGGAAGCAGAGAGATTTCATTTCTGGCCATGATGTGCCTTCTCGAGATCTGTCAGGCTGATTCCCACTGTGCTAGGATTCAGTGCGCGGGACTGATTTTTTGTGTGCAGCGTTGACGAAAAGACCGCCTCGCATTGCCGTCTGAGTACAGCGCAATTACCTGAGTGCTCCCGCATTCGCGGGGCCTTCTACACGCATCTGCTGCGCTAGCGTCCGACTGGCCCGGGAGCAGCTCGCCACCAGGCCCGGGAGGCCAGGCGCGTTCCCATCGAAGATGGTGTTCTAGGATGGCGTGGGACTTGGGAGCGCGTACCAGAGCCGACTTGCACCGACTCCCAGGGGCCGGTAAAGGCTGTTAGAGATTCGGGAATTTCGCGAGGCCGTTGGTGGCTGGGGTTTCGCCCTGGGGCAAGTGCACGAGAGACGCCAGCAAGCACCAGAGTCAGAGCCCCCTCCTGACCTGCCCGGACATGGTGTGCCAGCACGTCACTGGGATCTGGGGACCAAAGAACGAGCTCTGCATGCAGCTGTGTGGCCTTCAGAAGTCGCTTAACCTCTCTGAAGCTTTCGTGAGGCACCTGCACCGTGGCTCAGTACGCTTGCTTGGCTTAGAGCACCCGACTTTGTTGGGAGTGCGGTGGGGGGCGGGCAGGAGCAGGGGAGTGGGATTAAATGCACAAATACCAGGGAGCACGCTTCGAAATGTATGTCAAGCTTGCAGGAGGAATTGGAATTTTTATATAAAATCCGAGCCACCTTTCTAGCCCAATGATTACCTAAGCAATTACTGAATTTTTGGAGTTCTAATGTGAAGGGGAAACATGCACAGATTTTCAATCTTTCTGTTTAGTTTTTGTTTTGCTTTTAAGTCACTAAGACGGCCATGGGTGTGGGGCTGTTGGGAATCTCAACTGTCCTGCAGATGATTCAGTAACCCCAGACTATCGTTTCGAAATGCATCCTTGAAAACGCCTCCTTGAGAAGGTTTTACTGTCCCCATGTACAAGCGTGGGGATTCAAGTCCCCCCCCCCCCCCCAGAGCAGGAGGGGAGTGACAGAGCTAGGACTTGGAATCTGCTAACTCCAAACAGCAGGACTGTTTTATTTGGCTGCACTGCCCTGCGAGAAACAGAGCCCTTCAACTTGGGAAGGCTGGGGGGAAGGGGGTGTCATGAGCCGGGGCACAATACTCAGCACTGTGCTCCGTAGTCAGCACCTTTTCGATTTGCTTTTGTTCCTACAGAGATCGCGTCTGCTCTTCCCTCATTAGCTTCTGGTTGGGCTCAGACCTGCGTCGAGGAGCCTGGAGATTTGAAAATGAACCCCACGGACACAGCAGACACCACCATGGATGAAAGCATCTATCACAATTACTATCTCTATGAAAACATCCCCAAGCCTTGCACCAAAGAAGGCGTCAAGGCGTTCGGGGGGCTCTTCCTGCCCCCTCTCTACTCCTTGGTCTTTCTGTTCGGTCTCCTGGGCAATTCTGTGGTAGTTTTGGTCTTGTTCAAGTACAAGAGGCTCAAGTCCATGACTGACGTGTACCTGCTCAACCTCGCCATCTCAGACCTGCTCTTCGTGTTCTCCCTCCCTTTCTGGGGCTACTATGCTGCAGACCAGTGGGTTTTTGGGCTGGGTCTCTGCAAGATTATTTCCTGGATGTACTTGGTGGGCTTTTACAGTGGCATCTTCTTCGTCATGCTCATGAGCATCGACAGATACCTGGCGATAGTGCACGCGGTGTTCTCCTTGAGAGCGAGGACCTTGACTTACGGGGTCGTCACCAGCTTGGCCACGTGGTCCGTGGCCGTGCTGGCCTCTCTTCCAGGCTTCTTACTCAGCACCTGTTACACGGAGCGCAACCACACCTACTGCAAAACCAAGTACTCTCTCAACTCCACGAGGTGGAAGGTGCTGAGCTCCCTGGAGATCAACATTCTGGGGTTGGTGATCCCCTTGGGCACCATGCTGTTCTGCTACTCCATGATCATCAGGACCCTGCAGCACTGCAAAAACGAGAAGAAAAGCAAGGCGGTGAGGATGGTCTTTGCCGTGGTGGCCCTCTTCCTGGGTTTCTGGGCGCCTTACAACGTGGTGCTCTTCCTGGAGACCCTGGTGGAGCTGGAGGTCCTTCAGGACTGCACCTTTGAGAGGCACCTGGACTATGCCATTCAGGCCACGGAGACCCTGGCTTTCGTCCACTGCTGCCTCAACCCGGTCATCTACTTCTTCCTCGGGGAGAAATTCCGCAAGTACCTCGTACAGCTCTTCAAATCCTGCCGGGGCCCCTCCGTGCCCTGTCAATACTGCAGGGTCCTCCAGCTCTACCCCCCCGACACTCCCAGCTCGTCCTACACGCAGTCCACCGGGGACCACGATCTCCACGATGCTCTGTGAGCGACGAAGAGGCGCAAGTCGGAGCGAAGCCTCCCAAAGGAAGAGCTTACTTAAACTTGTACTATAGTAAGAGTTCCTGAGCCAGTGGCGGGAGGACTTCCATCCACTGCCGAGCGTGGGCCTCTCACCCCACGGTCAGCTCCTCCTCTTGCCATCTGCGAGTGTGGGGGGCGAGAGCACACCCGGGCCCCCGCATCCCCCCCCCAAGCTTGCCTGCAGGGCTGAGTAAGCACAAGGAGGATTCTGACCCGCATCTCAACGAGGTTACACAGAACACTGTGCGGGAAGGACCATTCATTCCCCTCTAACCTGCACTGATGGAGCTCTCTAGGGGGACCCGCGCAGAACTGAATGGTGGAGTCTATCGCTCCTTCTTGCTACGAAAAATGGGCCCTTTCATTACTTTCTAGCTTTTGTGGAACGATATAGAAAACTTTGACACGCTGTCCTGGGGTTTTTCTAACAATATAGCTGAAGGATGGTGGATCCCCTGGCGCCGGGTGTGCGCAGAAACAGACAGTGAAGTAATGAACCTCTGCCTTGATTCTTTTATCTTAAAGGATTATCTGTGAATGGAAGCCAAACTTTCGATGCTGATTCCAAGTGTGAGGATGTGGTGCGAAGGCATTAGCAAGGTCTGATGTCCAAACGTGAAATACAAGGCGTTAAAAAATCCAAACATAGTTGTGGAAATTCAGACATACTTTCGTACGCTTATGGGCACGTTTTGTGTTTGTGGTGACGGATGATATCCGCATTTCACATAATACATAGGTGCAGATACAGGCAGTTGGGGGCTTTTAACTTGTTTACAAACAGAGCCTTCAAAACTAAAAATAACAAGGGCTAATAAAGTATGACAGTGAAGTGCCTGCAGTCAAGGGAGGCAAGAATAAGCAACTAAAAGCTGTTACTGATGTGGCATAAAGAGGAGTGTCAAGCATCTACGAAGTTGTGAAAAACGTCACCCTCTCTTTTAAAATACCGGCCTCCTTAACTTTTGGACGGCTCAAAATTTCACTGAGTCATTTCTCACAAGTCATTTTAATCATGTAGTTAATCGTTTGACACCGTTAAGTTCAATCTCTGTTCTTACAGACTTAGTTAATCAGAATTAAGACTTTAATCAAGTTGGGAGAGACCTACAGTCCCTCGCAAAACAAAAACCTGTCTTGCAAACTATTCACCGAGTCGCCGGTTGCAAATGCTTCTGTAAGTTCACACCTTGTTACATGCTCTACCTGTATAAAGGGTGCATTTCCAAAAAGTGTGTTTTTAAAACAGGGATTTTAAAGGGGGTAAGTCGATGTTGCCTTTATAGACAAAGATAAAATAAAGTTGTACATAGTCGGCCAGAGCCTCTTCTCCGGAGCCGGTTTGTGTTGGGTTTCCTGATGGGGGTGGGGACCCATGCTGCCGTGGGTGTGGAGGGCTCCCTGTGGAGCCATTACATGTGCACACGCGGGGTGAGGAAGGTGGCACTGGGATGCGGGGGTGGACAGCAGCGAGAGGCGGCCCACGTCCTGGGCAGCGTCCCCAGGAGACCTCCCTCCGCCTGGTGACGGCGGCCTGCAAATCTGGCCCTGCGTTCCCCTGTGAGCCTGAACACATTCCTTTCCTCTCGGCCTCAGTCTCCTTTCCTCTGTGAAGCGAATACATTCCAGAAAGAAAGAGGAGGAGTATTTCCTGGTACAGCTTGTGACGGTACTCGTTTCATCACAGTGAGACGGAAATTTTAGGGCACCGAAGGACGGACCGGTCACAGGGGTTTCGCTGCCCCTCGACTCCTCCACGCACACGGGGGCAGACAGGGTGGGGTGCAGTCGACCCCCCGCTGCCATCCCTCCTCCTGAGCTTGGGGTCACCCGTGGGCCCGAGTCCGTCAGGCCTTCCTTCCCTGGGCCCAAGGCTGGGGAGTATCCCCTCGGGATGGGGGATTTGGAACCTCTGGTGACACTCGAACTCACACGTGCCCCTCTCGGAACACCGCAAAGAAAGTTTCTTCCCATTCCGGGGACAGAAACACGAAAAACAAGCCAGCACGATTGCTGCGCAAAGGCAGGAACACAAAGGGGAGTCCAGCTACACGTTCTCCCCACCGGAGCCCGTCCCTTCCTCGTTGCAACACGCCCAGCTTCCGGGGAGCGGACTCGGTGCCGTTTGCGTGGGGACAATAGAAACAGCGTGACGTTTTGGGACGTCACACCACAGACGTGGTGGCAGCACAGCCCCGGGGCCGTACCGACGGCCGCTGAACCGCGTGCTTTTGAAAGATTAGCTTTATACTGTGTGAATTTTACCCCAACAGCAAGGACAACAGGCAACTGCCCTGTCACATGTGACCTAGAGCAGGCACTCGGATCCTACTGAACAAATACATTTCACCTGCTTCCAATAAGAAGGGGAAACACAGGGCGTTGGCAAAGGCTCTTCAGACCTTTGGGGAGGTTCTCCTCGAGAAACCCTCATAACAATTTGGAGCATCTGACGCCATTAATTCCGACGTGGCGGATGTCTGTTTTGCGCCAGGCAGGATGCTAGGTTATGGGGAGGGGACTAGGATAAAGGAGGAAGTCCTGCGCTCGTGGGGTTTCTAATCTGATAAAGGGACAGACGTCAGATCAACCGTAACGCAGGCCGGACACACACAACAGAACGTTTTGGGACCTTAGGGGAAGGAGAAATGGATTCAATTTCAAAGTTCACAACACAACGAGCCGTTGAAGTGGGCCTGTAGAAGGAGCATGATTTCGACAAACAGAAGGGAGGAAGGAAGGGCACCTGGGTGGCTTCGTCAGTTAAGCGTCCGACTGCGGCTCAGGTCACGATCTCACAGTCTGTGAGTTCGAGCCCCGCGTCGGGCTCCGTGCTGACGGCTCGGAGCCTGGAGCCCGCTTCGGTCTCTGTGTCTCCCTCTCTCTCAGCCCCTCCCCCACGCATGCTCTGAATCTCTCTCTTGAAAATAAACATTAAAAAATTAAAAAAAAAAAAAAAAGACGTGAGGAAGGACATTCTAGGCCGATGAAAGGTAGGTGGGGTTACGGGCACTCCATGATCAGGAAGTGCTGAGAGGTTTGTGGAGTTTTTGTAGAGACCACGTAGGGGGGTGTGGGGGACAGCAGCAGAGAAGGGAAGAGGATACCGGAGGGAAAGTAGGGCCCTGAGGGGCAGCAGTCTTGAGCTGCCTCCCCCTGGGCTTGAGGGGCCTAGCGGGTGCCGTGGTGTGCCGTCTACACAGCCCCGTCCACACAGCCCCGTCCGGGACTGACGCACTCGCCACACCAGCTGCCAGGAGCATTGACAGCCGGCGGCCCTGAGCCAGTCTCCTCTCGGGACCGTCCTCCCTGGAGCAGCTCCTACCCTCCTCCTACTGGATAACGCGCAGAAGCAAATGCTCGCTCTCCTGCTTTAACGTGGGAGGACTCTGAGCGGCCTCTCCCATTCCAGAGCCCCCCGCAAGGCCGGCCGGGGCCTCTGATGCAACCACGTTGCAGTTCAGTTTGTCCTGCTGTCCAGTCTTGCTTCCTTCATGCCCTCATAGGTGTTGTTCCCAAGACGACTCCCCACGAAAGCCCCTGTATGCGAATCTGAGTCTGTTTTCAGGAACCCGTGTCTCAGAGCAGGACTTTGGCATCAAATGGGGGCAAATGGGCCCCTAATACGAATGAAAATCGCCCCCGGGTGTGGGGAAATGAGAAGGCCTAATCTTTGCCTCAGGGACGTCCTTCGTTCATCAGCCTCCGGCCACAGGCCCCGCCTGACTCTTGGTCCCTACGCTTCCGTTTGTCAGTTGCACCTTTGCTCCCGCTTTTCGTCTGCTGCCTCAGTCCCCGAGGCATCTCCCCGTACACTACTCTCTGTCAAGGTCACGGACCATCTTTATCTTTGGCTGTGCTACAGCCACCTGACATCCTCTATTCTGTACCGGTCAGTGACTTCCTGGGCTCAGGTGAAGCAGACACAAGCTCCACCCATTTTTGTGTTCACAACACTTTACTCCTTAAACGTTTATAACGGCTCCAAATTCCCCTGGCAGAAAAGCCGAAATCCACCAGGTGCTTTCATATATCGAAACTCAATTCAGCGTCTTCGCAAAGTAGATAAGGTTGGGTTTTATTACCCCAAGAAACTGAGGTTAAGGGAACACAATATTCTAATCATGAATCAGACTAACTCCAGCAACAGTAACCCCCACCTAACTGCCTAGCACGATGCTTCACACAAAGCAGTCGTTCCATTATTTTCTAATGAATGAGTGAATTTCCTTATCTCTTAATTAAGCTCTCTATATTGGCAATTCAAGTTTCTATTTCACTACACAAAGTTCGGCTGTCCTCTCTCCAAAATCCCCCCTATGTTTCTAATAAAACTGCGTGTGACAGAGTTCAAAGACTGATTGAATTGTCTCCTGGTTCCAGAAATCAGTGGGTGTTCTTTGGGCCAAAAATTACTTCGTTAAGACTTTTGCTATGAGCGTGGTTGCAGAAGTCTGCATTCTCGTCGTCTCTAGGAAGCCATAAAACAACAGCAAGAAGAATGAATTCAAAAGCAAACTCCATTTTCAACCAAACTTAGAGGCAGACTTTTCACGTTTCACACTGAGGGCTACTGAACGCGGCCACCGTCGGGCAAGAATTACGTGGGAGCAAGTAAAGAGGAGGGCAGTCAGAGGGGCAGCGGGACAGACCTCAGATGGCCTGCAGACATGCGAGTCCCGAGGGCGGGACACGGCGTGAGTAGGAGCTGTGGATATGGACAGGACTCGAGGCAGAAACCCTCCTGGTGCCAGTTTGGTTCCGAGAAGCAGAGGAATTAGAACTGCCACATTTCCAAAGGTCAGGGGCGGAAACAAGAAGGGAGTCACTGGGTTGTGAAAACAGCCAGCCTGCAAAATACCACACCCTCCCCGCCACCTTCCCCCCGCCCCATGCACACACACATACACACAAAACATGCTTAACGATTCCAAGGTAGACACTGAGAAA
The DNA here is from genome assembly GCF_022079265.1 of Lynx rufus. Classification (NCBI taxonomy): domain Eukaryota; kingdom Metazoa; phylum Chordata; class Mammalia; order Carnivora; family Felidae; genus Lynx; species Lynx rufus. The sequence continues at coordinate 2,263,713 of NW_025814867.1, read as the reverse complement.
AATAATACTGACTATAATCAGGATAGGAAGACTATACAAGTGTAGGAATATAATATTCTATTACCATCATCAAATATATCTACCTCCGCTCAAAATGCGTACTGGGGCAGTCCAGAGGTATTCCAGCTGGAAACCAAAGAGAAGGAAGCCGGCTGTCCCTTCTACGAAACATCGCACTGGATGCACTAGCTCCATGCTATAAGAGAAAGAAATTAGTGGTCTAAAAATTGGAAAAGAGGAAAATTCTCCAAAACACCTGACCAGTACCCTTCAAAGCTGAGCATCATCAAAAACAAGGAAAGTCTAAGAAATTGTCACAGCCAAGAGGAGCCTAAAGAGATAAGACAACTAGATGTAACTAGTTCTGGAATGGAAAAGAACATCAGCTAAAAACTAAGGAAATCTGAATAAAGTATAAGCATTAGTTAAAAATAATTTATCGATATTGGTTCATTAAACATAATATACCATGCTACTGTAAGATATTCATAATAAGGGAAATTGCAAGTAGGGTATATGGGATCCCTCTGTACTTTCTACATGATTTTTTATAAACCTAGTAATGTTGTGAAATATAAAGTTTATTTTTTAAATTGGAAAGGAAAAGACAAAGTATCTCTAGTTGTAATGATAGTATTGAATAACTGGAAAACTTAAGGGAATCACCAGAAAAAATATTGTGAGTCACAAGATAATTGAGTTAATAGGTGAAAGCACTAATACATAAAACTCAATTACACTTATGTTTGGAAATAACCATTAGTTAGAAGATGTGAGGGAAAAACAGACCCGCATTTTGAAAGAGCATGGAAAACTCCTAATTAAGATACATATTATATATCTGAAATATATAGGATTTAGTGATTCATCACTTACATATAACATCCAGTGCTCATCCCAACAAGTGCCCCCCTTAATGCCTATGACCCATTTAGCCCACTCAAAATTACTCCAGCAACCCTCAGTTTGTTCTCTGTATTTAAGAGTCTTTTATGGTTTGCCTCCCTCTCTTTTTATATTTTCCCCTCCCTTCCTCTATGTTTATCTGGAAAAACCCCACTTAAAAAAATGTTTATTTATTTTGAGATCGAGCACAAGAGGGGGAGAAGGGGAGAGAGAGGGAGGAGAGAGAGAATCCCAAGCAAGCTCCTGCTTGGGGCTCTATCCTTCTCTCTCAAAAAAAAAGGGGGGGAGGGAATTTAGCCTATATTAAAGATGGCTTTTTAAATCAAATGAGGGATACATTAAATTTCTTTTTTTTTCTTTTTTTTTTTGAACATTTATTTATTTTTGGGACAGAGAGAGACAGAGCATGAACGGGGGAGGGGCAGAGAGAGAGGGAGACACAGAATCGGAAACAGGCTCCAGGCTCCGAGCCATCAGCCCAGAGCCCGACGCGGGGCTCGAACTCACGGACCGCGAGATCGTGACCTGGCTGAAGTCGGACGCTTAACCGACTGCGCCACCCAGGCGCCCCTTAAATTTCTTATTTAAGGAGTCAACCAAATGGACTGCCCTCTGGGGGAGAAAAATTAAGCTTTGATTCTTATGTCACATCATACGTGGTTAAACTTCCAAAAGATTGGAATATAGATTCTAAAAGATAGGAATATAGATTCCTATATTTAGGAGCGCTTGGGTGGCTCAGTTGGTTGAGGTTGATTTTGGCTTAGGTCATGATCTTCTGGTTCGTGGTATACAAGTCCCACGTTGGGCTCTAGGCTGAGAGTGCAAAGTCTGCTTGGTCTGCTCTCTTCTTCTCTCTCTGTCTCTCTCTCTGTCTCTCTGTCTCTCAAAAATAAACATTTTTTAAAATGGGCAAAAGTTTAAAAAAAAAAGGTAAAGTATTTAAATGTAAAAATTGGAACCACAGAAGTTCTAATAGGAAACACAGGAGAATTTCTTCATAATTTGACATTGGCAATGCCTTTCTGAAAATTCAGAAGACCTAAACAGATTAATTAATTCAACTTTGTGAATATAAAAATGTGCACGACACAAACATCACCAAAAGAAAAATCAGAAGACAGACAACAAATAGGCGAAAATATTTATATGCAGTTGAACTCGTTCTCTAATAACTAAAGTGGCACATGGATTCTCAATACTTTTCTCTATGGTGGAAATATTTAATAATGGAAAGTTAATTAATTAATGGATATTCATACTATGGAATGTGATGCTATTAAAGAGAACGCTTTTGGTGTCCTGGAAGTGAAGGGGCCATGTTGGTGGGTGACCCCGGGAAAGGTACCAGGCGAGAGGCGAATCGGGCGGAGTGGTAGCACGTGCAGTCCGCGGGTGAGAGATGGCAGGCTCTGGTGAGCACAAAGGCAAGAAGGAGGACAATGGCATGGGCACGGCCATTGATTTTGTGATCTCCAATGCCCGGCTAGTGCTGGGGGTGGGCGGAGCAGCCATGCTGGACATCGCCACACTGGCAGGTAAGCAGGTGAGCCCATAGGAGAACTCGGCAAGTCTGCTTCTAGGTCTCCACCCTGAAGAAATAGGTGGCAATACAAATAAATCTATCCCAAAGTACGATGGGGCGATCAGTGCCCCTACCAGCCCCACCCACCTGAGCCATTCAGGGAAATTCATATCTTTCAGTACTCACTCTAAACATCAATGGACTCGATGCTCCGGTCAAAAGACATAGGGTAACAGAATGCACAAGAAAACAAGATCCATCCACATGCTGTTTACAAGAGACCCACTTTAGACCTAAAGACACCTGCAGATTGAAAGTAAGGGGATGGAGAACCATCTATCATGCTAATGGTCAACAAAAGAAAGCCAGAGTAGCCATACTTGTATCAGACAATCTAGACTTTAAAATAAAGACTGTATCAAGAGATGCAGAAGGGCATTATATCATAATCAAGGGGTCTATAGACCAAGAAGACCTAACAATTGTAAACATTTATGCACCAAATGTGATAGCACCCAAATATATAAATCAATTAATCACAAACATCAAGAAACTCATTGATAGTAATACCGGAATAATAGGAGACTTCAACACCACACTCACAGCAATGAACAGATCATCTAATCAAAAAATCAACAAGGAAACAATGGCTTTGAATGACACACTGGACCAGATGGACTTAACAGATATATTCAGAACATTTCATCCTAAAGCAGAATATACATTCTTCTCCAGTGCACATGGAACGTTCTCCAGAATAGACCATATACTGGGACACAAATCAGCCCTAAGTAAGTACAAAAAGATCGAGATCATACTGTGCATATTTTCAGACTACAATGCTATGAAACTCGAAATCAACCACAAGAAAAAATTTGGAAAGGTAACAAATACTTGGAGACTGAAGAACATCCTACTAAAGAATGAATGGGCTAACCAAGCAGCTAAAGAGGAAATTAAAAAGTAGATGGAAGTCAATGAAAATGATAACACCAAAACCCAAAACCTCTGGGACGCAGCAAAGGTGGCCATAGGAGGAAAGTATATAGCAATCCAGGCCTTCCTAAACAAGGAAGAAAGATCTCAGATACACAACCTAACCTTACGCCTTAAAGAGCTGGAAAAAGAACACCAAATAAAACCCAAAAACAGCAGCAGACAGGAAATAATAAAGATTAGAGCAGAAATCAATGTTATCAAAACCAAAAAAAAAAAAAAAAGTAGAACAGATCAATGAAAACAGAAGCTGGTTCTTTGAAAGAATTAACAAAATTGATAAACCACTAGCCAGTTTGATCGAGAAGAAAAAGGAAAGGACCCAAATAAGCAAAATCAAGAATGAAGGAGGAGAGATCACAACCAACACAACAGAAATAAAAACAATAATAAGAGAATATTATGAGCAATTATATGTCAATAAAATGGGCAATCTGGAAGAAATGGACAAATTCCTAGAAACATATATACTACCAAAACTGAAACAGGAAGAAATAGAAAATTTGAACAGACCCATAACCAGTAAGGAAATTGAATTAGTAATCAAAAATCTCCCAAAAAACAAGAGTCCAGGGCCAGATGGCTTTCCAGGGGAATTCTACCAAACATTTAAGGAAGAGTTAACAGTTATTCTCTTGAAACTGTTCCAAAAAATAGAAATGGAAGGAAAACTTCCAAACTCTTTCTATAAAGCCAGGATTACCTTGATTCCAAAACCAGACAGAGACCCCACTAAAAAGGAGAACTATAGACCAATTGCATCCTGATGAACATGGATGCAAAAATCCTCAACAAGATATTAGCCAACTGGATCCAACAATACATTAAAAAAATTATTCACAACGACCAAGCATCCACAGGGCTGGTTCAATATCTGCAAAAACAATTAACGTGATGCATCACATCAATAAAAGAAAGGACAAGAACCATATGATCCTCTCAATAGATGCAGAGAAAGCATTTGACAAAATACAGCAACTTTCTTGATAAAAACCCTCAAGAAAGTAGGGATAGAAGGAGCATACCTCGAGATCATAAAAGCCATATATGAATGACCCAACACTAATATCATCCTCAATGGGGAAAATCTGAGCGCTTTCCCCCTCAGGTCAGGAACAAGACAGGGATGTCCACTCTCACCACTGTTATTCAACACAGTATCGGAAGTCTTAGCCTCTGCAATCAGACAACACAAAGAAATAAAAGGCATCCAAATCGGCCAGGAGGCGGTTGAACTTTCACTCTTCGCAGATGACATGATACTCTATATGGAAAACCCAAAAGATTCCACCAAAAAACTGCTAGAACTGATTCATGAATTCAGCAAAGTTGCAGGATATAAAATCAACACACAGAAATTGGTTGCATTCCTATACACCAACAATGAAGTGACAGAAAGAGAAATCAAAGAATCGATCCCATTTACAGTTGCACCAAAAACCATAAAATACCTAGGAATAAATCTAACCAAAGAGGTGAAAAATCTATACACTGAAAACTATAGAAAGCTGATGAAAGAAATTGAAGAAGACACAAGGAAATGGGAAAAGATTCCATGCTCCTGGATAGGAAGAACAAATATTGTTAAATGTCGACCCTACCCAAAGCAATCTACATATTCAACGCAATCCCTATCAAAGTAACACCAGCATTTTTCACAGAGCCAGAACAAATAACCCTAAAATTTGTATGGAACCAGAAAAGACCCCGAATAGCCAAAGCAATCTTGAAAAAGAAAACCAAAGCAGGAGGCATCACAATCCCAGACTTCAAGCTATACTACAAAGCTGTAATCATCAAGACAGTATGGTACTGGCACAAGAACAGACACTCAGATCAATGGAACAGAATAGAGAACCCAGAAATGGACCCACAAACGTATGGCCAACTAATCTTTGACAAAGCAGGAAAGAATATCCAATGGAATAAAGACAGTCTCTCCAGCAAGTGGTTCTGGGAAAACTGGACAGCGACATGCAAAAGAATGAACCTGGACCTCTTTGTTACAGCATACACAAAAATAAACTCAAAATGGATGAAAGACCTCAACGTAAGAAAGGAAGCCATCAAAATCCTCAAGGAGAAAGCAGGCAAAAACCTCTTTGATCTTGGCCGCAGCAACTTCTTACTCAACACGTCTCCAGAGGCAAGGGAAACCAAAGCAAAAATGAACTACTGGGACCTCATCAAAACAAAAAGCTTCTGCACAGCAAAGGGAACAATCAGCAGAACTAAAAGGCAACCGACAGAATGGGAGAAGGTATTTGCAAACGACAAGTCAGATAAAGGGTTAGTATCCAAAATCTACAAAGAACTTATCAAACTCAACACCCAAAAAACAAATAATCCAGTGAAGAAATGGGCAAAAGACATGAATAGACACTTCTCCAAAGAAGACATCCAGATGGCCAACTGACACATGAAAAAATGCTCAACATCACTCATCATCAGGGAAATACACATCAAAACCACAATGAGATACCACCTCACACCTGTCAGAATGGCTAACATGAACAACTCAGGAAACAACAGATGCTGGCGAGGATGCGGAGAAAGAGGATCTCTTTTGCATTGTTGGTGGAAATGCAAGCTGGTGCAGCCACTCTGGAAAACAGTATGGAGGTTCCTCAAAAAACTAAAAATAGAACTACCCTACAACCCAGCAATTGCACTACTAGGCATTTATCCAAAGAATACAGGTGTGCTGTTTCAAAGGGACATGTGCACCCCCATGTTTATAGAAGCACTATCCACAACAGCCAAAGTATGGAAAGAGCCCAAATGTCCATCGATGAATGAATGGATAAAGAAGATGTGGTATATATATGCAATGGAGTGTTACTCGGCAACCAAAAAGAATGAAATCTCACCATTTGCAACTACGTGGATGGAACTGTAGGGTCTTATGCTAAGTGAAATCAGTCAGTCAGAGAAAGACAAAAATCATATGACTTCACTTATATGAGGACTTTCAGAGACAAAACAGATGAACATAAGGGAAGGGAAACAAAAATAATCTAAAAACAGGGAAGGGGACAAAACAGAAGAGACTCGTAAATATGGAGAACAAACTGAGGGTTACTGGAGGGGTTGTGGGAGGCGGGATGGGTTAAATGGGTCAGGGGCACTAAGGAATCTACCTCTGAAATCATTGTTACATCATATGCTAATTTGGATGTAAATTTTAAAAAATAAAAAAAAATAAAGTTAAAAAAAAAGAACGCTTTTCAGCTACATACCTATTATCATGCAGAAATGTCCATGATATATTAATAGCTTTTTATTTTATGTATTTTTTAGACTGAATTACATATATATATATATAATATATATATATATAATATATATATATATATATACACATCAAGTTATTGAAATGGTGACTCCATGTAGATGTAGTTTTTTCCTTAAAGATGGCACCCGCGGGTACAAAGACGCAGAGATGTCTAGAGCTTTCAGCTGTTTATTTGAAAAGATTCTTTTTTTTTTCCCCAGGGGGAGCGGGAGGAGGGGGCAGAGGCAGAGGAAGAGAGTATCCCAACCAGGCCCCACACTCAGGTTGGAGCCCCACGCAGGGCTTGATCCCATGACCCTGGGATCATGACCTGAGCCGAGATCAAGAGTCAGACGCTCAACTGACTGAGCCACCCAGGCGCCCAGAAAAGACTGGGCTTCCTTATCTGGCTGAAGATTCACAAATTCTCCATAATCAAACATGTCTTTGATTTAGATGACTAACGAAATTTCTAGTAACCTGGCTGGGATCTCCCCAGGGAAGAGACACACAAATAGGACACATCACAGGAACTATCTGAAATAGGGGATTACTGGTACAATGATCCCGTAAACGCCGTCCGGTAAAATCTGATTCTTGACACAAGGGACACTTAAAGGTGGGAGGCCCAGAGGAGCTTGTACTCTCTTGATAAGTTTCTGTGTTATCAGATGTAGACGTTTCACTCCTATTACTGTTCCCTACTGAATCTTGAGAGCTCTGAAAGCTTGGAATGATAGAGGAAACACCATATTCATCTCGGTATTTCTTACCAGATATGTAACGATGTCTCATGTCTCAGAATTTAATCTGGTTTGCACAGTATCTGCAGCTACCGGAAAACTTCCTCGCGACAATTTGAAGGTCTATGGCCCATTCAGGACAAGCAGTCTCTCTCTCTCTCTCTCCCAGTCACACTTCCACGACAGAGGGGACGATGTGTTCCGCTTTCTCTCACTGCAGTCAGGAAACATTTTCTACAGAAAACTTGCTGACCGGCCGGGTCCTTGCGGGTGTTTTGTGCACCTGCTGACCAACAGGGCGGTGGAAATCATCCTCAGTGTAGGACGTGGCCGCCGAGAGCTCCTCAGCCACGGAGGGGGATGGGGGGCCAAGGCAGTGGCAGTCCCCGACTCTCCACACGAACTATTAACAGCATGTTTAAAACCTGGAAGGATAAACCTCGAACTTAGCCCCCACATCGTTAGCCATTACGAAAAGTTCTCCCCAGATTTATCGAGCTATTATTGATGTTAGTCATTTCATAGAAGGAAGAATTACACTTTATGCTTTCTAGGCTTCTTTATTTCTTTAAACAAACACGCATCACTTTCGTGATTTGCCAGAACAGTAGACATGTTTCCATTTTAGAAAATAAAAGGACATCTTTGTGGTCATGGGAAGCCAGGGAGCCGCAGAGAGAGATTCTAAAAAAGAGGGCTCACGGGTGAGGTGAGCAGGGGGCCGCTCAGCCTGACGTGACGCCCGCCTACAGAGGCCTCGGTGCTTTGCCGAAGATGCTGACGTCAGTGCTGGGAGTGGGCATTAGGGTTCACAGTGTGCGGTGTGTGCAAGTTGGCGTTCGAAGCCTGCAGAACGTTTTTTTTGATCACACAGGAGATAAACGAGACTCTAATTGGAGCCCAGCGAGGCAGGAGAACGATCTCCATCGGAAGTGCACTGTGCAGCCTCCTCTCCGTGGTTGCCTTGGTTGGAGGGAGGGATTCTTCCTGATTTCGATGACCTCACCATGAAAACATCACATGCGAATAAAGCGAACAGTGGTTCAGGTGATGCGCTCTGTGGTCCAGCTGGGCTCTTCTCGGGGGGATAACTGAGGAGGAGTCAGACGGGGCTCACGCAGTGGACAAGGAGGGAACTTACGAGGGAATGCGTTTGAACTGTGCGTTCTTGGGGTCACAGAACTGCTGAGCGGTTCACTGGAAGCCTTCTAATTAAGGTGCAGCAAAAATCCACAGTTTGGGGGTCCTCCTGTTTTCCAAAACTTACCGAGATGACAGATAACATGCAACAAGAGAGATTCAAAAGTTGGTTTTGGAGGCGCCTGGGTGGCTCAGTCGGTTGAGTGTCTGACTTCGGCTCAGGTCACGATCTCACGGTTCGTGGGTTCGAGCCCCGTGTCGGGCTCTGTGCTGACAGCGCGGAGTCTGGAGCCTGCTTCGGATTCTGTGTCTCCTTCTCTCTCTGCTCCTCCCCAGCTTGTGTTCTCTCTTTCTCTCAAAAATAAACAAACATTAAAAAAATTAAAAAAAAAAAAGATGGTTCCATACAAGAGCTACTTTGGGAAAACAAACTGACACTTATTTGAAAGTTGAACGTATACCTACCGTGCAATCCAGGGAGTCTACACCTAGGTATTTCCTCAAGTGAAAGGAAGATCTCAGTAGATCTCAGTCTATAAAAAGCTCTATTCTAGAATGTTCATACCATCATACTTCATGGTGAAGGACTGAATGCCTTCTCCTTCAGAAGATCAGGAACAAGACAAGTATGTCTGCTGTTGCCACTTCCATTCATGTTGTACCTGAGGTGCTTGGCAGGGAAACAAAGGCAAGAAAAAGAAACAAAATGCACTCAGATTGCAAAGGAAGAAGTAAAACTCTGCCTATAAAGTGACATAATCTGAGGAATCTGTAAGAAAGCATTAGAGCGAACAAATAAATTCAGCAGACTATAGGATACAGTGGCAATATGCAAAAATCAATTACGTTTCTATCTACTGGCGACGAGCAATCCAAACACGAAATGAGAAAGCAATTCCATGTACAAGGACATAGATAAATTTAACAAAAAAGTGCAAGATATGTGCACTGAAAGCTAGAAAACATCACGGAAGTAAATAAGAGGTGCACTAAGTCAATGGAAGGACATTCCGTGCTGATCGACTGGAAGATTTGGTAGCTTAAAGATATTTTTAAAATGTCAATACTTTCTCTTTTTAAAGTTTATTTATTTATTTTGCGAGAGAGAGAGAGAGAGAGAGAGAGAGAGAGAGAGAGAGAAAGCGGATGAGGGGACAGAGAGAGAGGGAGAGAAAGAATCCCAAGCAGGCTCCGTACTGTCAGCGCACAGCCTGACAGGGGGCTCGATCCCACGAACTGTGAGATCATGACCTGAGCCGAAGTCAGACACTCAACCGACTGAGCCACCCAGGGGCCCCAAAAGGTCAGTACTTTCTAAATTGATTTCTAGTTTCACTAAAATCCCCATCACACCCCCAGCTGGCTTAAAACGTTTGTGTGTGTGTGTGTGTGTGTGTGTGTGGAAACTGACAAGCTGATTCTGTAGAGCAATGAAGGGGATCCAGAAGAGCTAAAACAACTTTTAATGAAAATGAAGTTGGGGCACCCCGACTTTCCAATTTCAAAATCTACCACAACGCTACTATGATTAAGACAACGTGGCACAGCATAAGGACAGACATGAAGATCAAGGGATTAGGCTTGAGCGTGCAGAAATAAACCCTCATGCCTATGGCTCACTGATTGTTTAACACGGGTGTCAAGACGATCCAGTGGGGGGAAAGAGTGGTTTCTTTCAACAACTAGTGTTCGAACAACTAGACACTCACATGCAAAAGAACGAAGCTGGACCACTACCCCACTCCATACACACAACAAATTAAAATAGATCCCAGATCTAAATGTAAGAGCTAAAACCGTAAAGTTCTTAGAAGAAAACAGTTATAAATCTTTATGACCTTCAGTTAGGCAAATTTATAGAGACAAAAAGCCGAGGAGTGGTTGCCTAGGGCTGGGAGAAGAGGGACATGGGTCTCTTTTTGAGGTGATGAAAAGCTTTGAAACGTAGATTGTAGTGACAGTTGCACAACTCTGTGAATATACTAAACATCATTGAATTGTGTATTTTGTTTTTTGTTTTTATTTATATTTCAAGAAAGACAGAGAGTGCACATGAGCAGGGCAGAGGTGGGGGGAGAGAGAGAATCCCAAGCAGGCTCCACGCTCATGCAGGGCCTGATACGGGGCTCAATCCCACGATCCAGGGATTATGACCGGAGCCGAAATCAGAGCTAGATGCTCAACCGACTAAGCCACCCAGGTGCCCTCAATGGTGCATTTTCAACGGGTAAATTTATATTATATGAATTATATCTCAATGAAAATATTTAATAAAAGAATGTGTATAATAGCTTTATTCATAATAGCCAAGGGGCTCAGTCAGTTAAGTATCTGACTTCAGCTCAGGTCATGATCTTGCGGTTGGTGAGTTCAAGCCCCACGTCAGCCTCTGTGCTGACGGCTCAGAGCCTGGAGCCCGCTTCAGATTCTGTGTCTCCCTCTCTGCCCCTCCCTGGCTCGCACTCTGTCTCTCTCTCTCAAAAATAAACAAACAGTAAAAAAAAAAAAAATTCATAATAGCCAAACACTGGAAATAATCCAATTGTTCACTAGCAACAGAATGGATAAACAAGTTTGGTATATTCATGAAATAGTACACCACTTAGTAATGTAAGTGAAGGAATCTTCATGTATGCAACAACATCGATATGCCTCGGACACATTATGTTGAGCAAAAGAACCCAGACGCAAAAGGCACGTATCGTATGATTCTATACAGATGAAGTTTTAGAACAGGCAAAATTAATCTATGGAGAGGGACGCCTGGGTGGCTCACCTCTTCCTTTCGGCCCAGGTCACGATCTCACAGTTTGTGTGTTTGAGCCCTGTGTTGGGCTCTGTGCTGACAGCTCGGAGCCTGCTTAGGATTCTCTCTCTCCCTCTCTCTCTGCCCCTCCCCGCCTCTCTCTGTCTCTTCAGAATAAGTAAGTTTAAAAAACCCTAATCTGTGGAGGAAAAAAAATGATAACAGCTGCCTTTGGGGGTGTAGCATCTGCTGCAAAAGAGGACAGAGGAATAAACTGCGTGATGGAGATTTCCTAGATCTTACTGGGTGTGGGCGACCTGGGTAGATACATTTGTCAAAATTTACTGTACTGTACCCTTAAAAATATGCATGTTTTATGGCATGCAAATTGTACATCAATAAAAAAATACTGCCGCCATGCCTGGCTGGCTCCGTCAGTGGAACGTGCAACCCTTGATCTCAGGGCCGTGAATTCGAGTCCCATGTTGGGTGTGGAGGTTACTTAAAAGAATAATACAATTTAAAAAAAATATGCTGCAGAAAAATTATAGGCTCAAGCATCTCGGGGGACCAGAAGTGGGAAATGAAAGCAAAGCGGTGAGCAAACGTTGAGACCTCAGGTATGTCAGATCCCGGAACCTGAAGCTGGCAGGCTCTGCCAGCAGTTCTGATCCCGTGGGCCAACTCTGCTCTTTTGATATGGGGGGCTTGAAGCCAGAGGCTACATCGGGCCAGGGCGACCTCACCCCTGAAAGAAGACGAAAGAATTGCTTGTTGGCAGCTGCAGGCCTCGTAAGCCAGAGGATGAACACCAACTCACAACTAAGAACTGAACTAAGCCCCAGGCACGGGGCTCCGTGACCCGATCTGCGGAACCCCCAGAACTACAGGGCCTGAGATCCGAACCACTGACATAAGGCCTGGCTGCAGAGTGTAACTCTAACCTACTGACTGGAAGGAGTGTTAAGCTGAAGTCTCTAGAAGCAGAGTCTGAGACGGGGGGTCCAGTGCAAGTGGTGTACCGGGGGCTGCTCTGTGGGGAAGGGAGGAAGCGATGTAGGATAGGGAAGGGGAAGAAGGTAAGTGAGGGTGCGCTCTGTATTAGGGTTCTCCAGAGAAACAGAACCAATAGGAGATTATCTATCTATCTATCTACCTATCCATCCATCCATCCATCCACCCACCCACCCACCCACCCATCTGTCATCTATCTAGAGACTTTTCTAAAGAACTGGTTCACGTGGTTATGGAGGCTGACAAGGCCCAAGGTCTGCAGGGTGCGTCTGCAAACTGGAGAGCCGGAAGAACTAATGGTATAGTTCCAGTCGGAGGGCTTGAACCCCAGGGAGAGCCAGTGTTTCAGTTTGAGTCGGAAGGCAGGGCCAAAACCAATGTCCTACCTTGAAATCACTCAGGCAGAAGGAATTCGCCTCTTTTACTTGTGGGAGGGTCGGCCTCTTTGTGATATTCAGGTCTCCACCTGATTGGGTGTGGCTCACCCACGCTAGGGAGGACAATCTGCTTTTCTCAACCTAGCGATTCAAATGTTAATCTCAACCAGAACCCTTCACCCAGAACAACGGCTGACCAAATGTCTGGATACTCCGTGGCCTAGTCAAGTTGACACGTTAAAATTAACCGGCCCAAGTTCCCTGCATTGGCCTGATCCCACAGGGCCTCCCAGACGTGAATTGTACCACAGAATTAATCCCACTTTGAGGCACAGGGTCTGGTCTCTTGTGTCCCCATGTCAGTGAGGCATCCCTGACAAGTTAAGCCAAGAGTAGTTCTCTGGGGAAGGGAGCGACCAACGCTCACAGCAGACAGAGGAGGGGTGTGCCAGCAGGCAGAGGCTTCTGGGTAGGGCACCCACAACATCCTGTACAGAAGCAACCTCGAGATTCCTATATAGGGATGAGGAGCACAGACAGACAGACACACAGACAGAAACAAATCTTTATAAGCAAACTAACAGAAAATCTCCAGTGAAAATGAGCATGCAAACCCAAATCCCACAGTCCAAGGAAAAACTATACTTCTAGAACAATGAACAAGATCAATAACCAAAACAGGAGCTCACTTGAGATGAACTCAGTGTAACAGAATAGTGCAGGAAATACTTTCAAATAAACATGCTGATCTGTCTTGAGGAAGTCATAATGCCCAGTAAAATGACAAAGGTTCTACATTTACCGACACCAGGATGGGCTGATCCTACCAGAGGTGTTAAAAGACACACATGTGGGTGTCAAAAGTAAACTTCCTTCTAGAACTGAACTTAATTTCTATTTTGAGGTCCCAGTCCTACCGGAGGGAAAGACCCAATCTCAGTCAATTCAGTGTCTTCCCTGCTCCCCTCTTCCTCAGCACCATGTGGTGTTACCATTTTGGGAAAGGGACCCTGGTCTTTGTCATCTGTTGACGTCACTACCTGCTGAGCAGCACCTCATCCTGTCTGGGCCTCAAACATCAATCCATGAGGTGACCTGCTGAGCTGACCCGCCCTCGCATCCAGGACTTCCCCAGGCTACTTATCAGATCCTCTGGTGACACAGGACACGCTCCATGTTTTCCTGTTTCACTCTGTGGCCTCGGGAGGCCTAGTGAGGCTGTCTGGGGCCTCTGCTACTTCATGCTGCTCTAGCCGGCCCCGGAGACCTTCCTCCTGCCCTCCGCTCCGTGTCTGGCTCATGGGAACCCTTGAAGGCTGTGTCGGTCCGTGTGTAGACGCCCATATGCTGTGCTGTCTCCACACCTGCCCCGTGACGGGGATCTCGGGGATCTCGCTTCCTCCCCACGCTTGGTCTTGGGGACGACGGCTCATAAATCCCCATTTGCTCAGGTATCAGAACCCCGGCGGGGATTGTATCAACGCAGCCCAACCCCAAGGGCTTGGCCATGAGAGGTGGCAGGGCAAGGACTCTTCTCAGGGACTCAGGGACGCTCACTACCGTCTGCCTGTTTTGTTTTCCTTCTGACTCCTCTCCTACTACTCTCTCTCGGCCCATCGAGGCCGCTTGCCTCTAGGGCCCCTTCCAAAGAAGTTGGCCTTGGAGGGCAAAGGTGAGGATGTGTCACTTCAGGAACACAGATGGGACGTGTTTAATTTAAAAATTATGATAAATTCAGATGTGCGAGTAGACAAAGAAGAGGAGGGAAGTGAAGATGAAAGGATGGGCGCACAATATGGAGGATGGGAGAATGTCTTCTGAAAACTGGAGTATCTAGGGGCGCCTGCTGGCTCAGTCAGAAGAGCACGCGACCCCTGATCTCAGGTTTGTGAGTTTGAGCCCCACGTTGGGTGTAGAGATTACTTAAAATCGTTTTAAAAAACCCGGAATATCCAATATTCAAAACTCCTAAACTTGTGCTGTTGAAATACAGACCGCCCCTCGCCCCCAATCTCTTTAAAGCCTCTGTAGAGTTCTAAAGATAAAACGGCCTGATGTGGGTGAGGTTTTTGTGAAACTCAAGGGACTCGGCTCCACATTTGAGTCAAGGTACTGCAAACGAGTGTGTGGGATGATCGTTCACGAACTGAACTGATTCAGTGGAAGCAGAGGTAGAACGTCTAGCCAGAGGAAATGATGAGAAAGTAAGCCCTCCAGGGGTTCACAGAAACACGGGAAGGTGCTGAAGACAGATCTTATCTAGATCCTTAAAGAGAAGGACCCCTGGCCTCACATGTGCATTAGACACGTCGGAGGGATGTTGGAGACACGTGGGCCCCCTCTTAATCTGTGGACACAGTCACAGAAGAACTCACTCACCCATGAGGCACTGACGGAGAACCTTCGAGGGGCTGGACATGCTGGGTACCAAGGATACAAGAAGGAAAATCACATGGAACTTGTCACGAAGGCTCTCTCCGTCCGTGGTAAACAAACACGCACAATGAGATGAGCTACGGGCCGTAGAGAGGGATGTAACCAGAGAAGGGATGAACAGCCCCTGCACCAACGAACTGCAGGGGAACTCAGCTCTTGGAGAACATGTGGGGGCTTCCTTTGTGCCCCACGCATTGCCTCTTCTGCCCCCCGACGCTCCCAGAACGGTTTGCCAACGTGGTCCTAACCCACGAGTCTGCATTTCTGTCACAGGGCGCTGGATATTTATGTATGTGTCCTTTGCCTAATTAAAAGTGGGAAGTTTCTCTCTGTTGGTTTCTGTGATCGTCATGAACTACTGCTTTCTGAGCACAGGGCCACACCGCAGATGCTCCAGGAGGACCGCTCCCTGACACCACAGCTAAGCTTGTGGGAGAGCGCAGGGAAAGCATTGAGAACAAGTGTCGTCAAACCAGGAAGGTGCCCATCGTGTCAAACACCTCTGGGTGAGATAACTGCCTTAGTGTCCAGAGTCAGCCCGGAGAACAACAGACTCTTTCTGGAGAGGGACCTTTGTCCCAAAGAGACTGGGAGAGACTCACGGCACATTGGCTTTTCGGGGGCAGGTCGCTCTTTCTCAAGTGGGTGTTAAAGGCAATTCTCCTCCATTTTCCATACGCGCAGCCATCAAAATAAAACACATTCCGTAAGTCTCAAGAGCTGAGGACGGAAATCAGCTCCTGCACTGCCTGTAGGTCTTCCAACAGAGGAACGCACGGGATTCTGACGCAATAGGAAATTTGTAACAAAAATCCCTGCACGAAGTCCAAGCTTTCCTTTCTTTTAATGGATGAACAAACCCAAGGCAAAATAGTCTTTGGGGTAACCCAGAGAAAGACGCAGAGCTGCGAGGTGGAGGCCTTGCCTGGCCCACTGGGGTAACTTGGGAAGGGAGGGGAGCGGGGGGAGGGGAGGGCGGGGGAGACTCAGCCTGAGCCCTGGTCTTCTCCGTGCTGCTGACTGGCTGTGACTTTGAGTCTCTGTTTCCCTTCTTGGGACTCAAAGTTCTCTGCCTTCAGGATACAGACTAAAATTTGATTATTTTGTAGTTCCCGAAGTTCTACTTAGTTCTTTTCCAAATCCGTGATGTGTCATCATAGTTTCCTATCCCCTGCAGATCTTTTCTACGTTGTTTATTGGTTTGTAAATCTTGTATTTATTTTAAAATATGTCTCACGCTTTCAATATCTAAAGCCCGCACGGGTCTGCTTCTGCTGGTTTTAGTATATACCGCTTTGTTTCTGCGTGCGTGTCTGGTCATATTTGACTGTGACTGCTCATCGACCCTGAAGATTCTTTGGGGGGATTTCCCAAGATGTGGGGTGAAGCTGCCCTTATTCCAAAGGTGATTTTGAGTTTGCTTCTGTCAGACACAAAGGGGCACTATCGGGTTTGGACGATACTTCAGCTCACAGCCCGACGTTTATCGGACCGCCTCAGTGAGGCAAGTTTAGACCCCAAGTCCACGCAAGGGCTGGCCTGTGCTCACAGCCTCAGGAAGGGCTCAGAGCAGTGACTCCTGTCTTGCCGCACATCAAGCACTTGTCCCTAAACCCCTGGGATTCAGCGAGGGAAAGGAGGTTTCCATTTGCCCCACTCCTACCCTAAGGATTGCAGCCGCCCGGGGGGACGTGGGGCTGGCTCCTATTAGACTTCCCGACCTGGAACACCCCTGAGCCCGTCCCTCGGGAAGCCACCCCAAGACAGTTCCCAGCCTCTCCGTCAGTTTACTCTGGATCACCAGATGCAAAAATGTCACTGAATGATCTATCGCTTTCTTATTATCCCGTCAGCTTTTCAGGGCTCTGTGATAAAGGATTGTTCGTTGCTCCTTAGAGTTTTACAATTTCTCTCTCTCTCTCTCTCACTATATATAAATATTTATATAAATATAAAAAATATAAATATATATATATAAATTTATATAAAATATAAATATACAAAATATATTTAAAACATATTCATATATATTTTATATAATATATAAAATATATTTAAATATGTATATATTTTTTAAGATTTTATTTTGGGGTCTGCCTGGGTGGCTAGTTGGTTGAGCGTCCGACTTTGGCTCAGGTCGTGAGCTCACGGTTTGTGAGTCTGAGCCCTGCATCGAGCTCTGTGCTGACAGCTTGGAGCCTGGGGCCTGCTTCAGACTCTGTGTCTCCCTCTCTCTCCGCCTGTCTGACTCACGCTCTGTCTGTCTCTCTCTCAAAAATGAATAAACATTAAAAAAATTTAAAGATTTTATTTTTTTAAGTAATTTCTACACCCAACATGGGGCTTGAACTTGCAACCCCAAGACCTAGAGTCGCATGTTCCTCTGACTGAGCCAGCCGGGTGCCCCTCTTCATGTGTGTTATGCATACGTGTTTAGAATTGATATATCTTCTTGACGAATAGCAGTTTCATCATTTTGGGCGTGGCTTTCTATTCCTAGAGATATTTTCAAAATTAAAGTCTGCTTTTTGCCGTTGTTGTTTGGCGGGGCTATCACTTCCGAGCGTGAGCTTTAAGAGCCAAGGAGTCATTTTCCACAGTCCCTGTTTCACACTTCGGTGAGCTGTGGGAGGAACGTTCCAGGTGGCAGCTGTTCTGTCAGCCTGGGTCCTAGTGTGAAAACAACTGGGAACTGAGACCCCTAAGTGACTGGCAAAGGATGTGTAGCAAGAGAAATAATCTTGTTTTAAACTACTAAGATTTGGGTGTTATTTGTTATGTAACATAACTCAGCCTGTACCGACTGATACAGAAATATTGGGCTAATGCCTCGAAAATGTTATCTTCGTTAGACAATCCTATGAGACACTTGACATCGGGTCCCCTGTCACCTCTGCACCCCGTATGTTCTCAACACTGCCCGTCCCCATCACTCACCTGTCAGGGACTGACCTTGCTCTCTCGTGGCCTTGCTCTCATATGCGGTTAACTTCACCCAGAACACTTCCCCCACCCTTCACGCGGCTAAAGCTTGTCTTTTTTTTTTTCTTTTTTTTTTAATGTTTATCTATTTTGAGAGAGCGAGCAAGCTGGTAAGGGCAGACCGAGAGGGAGAGAAAGAATCCCAAGCAGACGCCACACTCAGCGCAGGGCCTGACGCAGGCTCGATCTCATGACCGCGAGGTCATGACCTGAGCCAGAATCAAGAGTCGGACGTCTAACTGACCGGGCCGCCAGGCGCCCCAAAAGCTCATCCTTCAGGTCTCGTTTAAGAGGTCTCTCTAGTGACCCAGGGCAGATGCAAAGGACGCTTTGCCCAAATCTCTGTTACGGACTAGTGTCCCCAGTGTCCAGCTTCTGTGAGGACTGGTCCAGCCTCACAGATGCCCTCATCTCTTGACTTTGGCTACCCGCCGTGAGCATAGCCAGTTCCTCTCCTCCTATGGCAACCTGCGGCCAACGGCTGGCCTCCGTGGGGTTGGGTAGTAAGCCCGCCCCCCCCCCCCCCGACTCAAGGCGAGGCCAACTCTGTGGTACAAAGAGTATGTGTGTTTCTCTGGAACCGGCAGCCTCAGCTGACTGACCGACCGACCTCAGACATGAGTGCGCCCCGCCGACATCAGCAGAGTCTGGTCCAGACTGGAACGGCCCGGCAGAACCGTGAGCTTAGGAAACAGCTGTTGTTTTCAGCTGAAGTTAGTCTCCCTGCTTATCCTTATTCCCCTGCCCCCTGTTCTTCCCTACTCCCTCTCTCCTCAGGGCATGCCCTCTATAAACCGCATGTGCCAAAGCCCTTGTCTTAGGTCCTGCAGGACGACAGGGTCCCCGACTGCCTGTTCCTGGGCCGGAAACCCGTCCTGCACTGCCCCTCTACTGTCCCAGACGTGGTTTCATTCATTCAGCGACCATGCCTCGAGTCTGTCTGGTTACTTACCTCTCCTGCTAACTACAAACTTCTTGAAGGCACAGGCCTTGTTTTTATTATTACTGCTATTGACAGTAGCTCTATGCTCTTAAAAAAAAGATGGAGAGAGGGGTGGTAAAGTGGTTACCATTTTATCTTCAATGCCCGGCACGCATTAGGTACTCACTGATAGTTGAATGAACGAGGGAATGAATGAACGAAGGAATGGCTGTCCGAGATTAAGCAGAGAGATGCAGGCTGTAAGCACTTCTGTGAGCACATTGGAGATGAACGACATTTCCATAGAGAATGGATCTTGGGGACTTTTCGGGTTCAAAGACCAAGGACTTCAGCGATAGAATTTCTCCGCCGAAGAAAGGCTAGATCCAGTGTAGAAAAACACGGGAGCAGAAAATGGCTGAATTCTGCTACGAACAGAAAGAGGAGCATGTGGGACCGAGGCGACGTTGAACGGTCCTACTCAGTGAGGAGGGGCTCCGGGCCGGGTGCTCCCGTGGCCCGGTGCGCACATTTTACACGTGTTATATGTTGCCGCACACGCAGGCTGAGGAGGTGGTTATTCCCGAAAGCATCGCTCTGTTTGAGTGCCTGTGATGGGAGACTCCTTCCTAGCTGGAAAGAGGCGAAATGCTGGTGTTCAGAGTGGGGAAAAAAATCAGATGATCATCTCAGGCTCCTTTCTCCGCCCTCCACCTCCGTCCTCCTGAACAGTCAGAATCCCGTCCACAACCAGGTTGGTTTCTGTAGAGTCTGTAACAAGACGAACGTGAACCTGCAAACCTCGGGACAGGGCCTGGAAGGCCAATGTGTTCTAGCGAACACCGCCTTTCAGCTCCGCTCCTGGGGGAGTTTGCTGAGGGTCAAAGGGCCAATGAAGGGCCAGACTCTGCAACGGTGGGTTTTGTCGGGGACGGAGGCCTGGTGTGGACGATCCCTCACTTTCTGACCTGCGTCCACCGGGGTCCCACCTGCGCAGGCCATTCTGCTCTCCCCGTGCACGCGCACGACCAAGGGGCATTCGCCAAAACCTGGGGCCACAGGCCACACCTGGCCTGATGGCAGCCAGGCAGCATGGCTGAAACAGTGTTTTGTGTTTTGCGTTTTCTGCAAGGGAACACAAAACTGTCTCCTTGCAGCCTAATCAGCCAACGCAACCTGTCTATGGGGAAAGAGTGTGGGATTTGTAGGCAAGAGACTGGAGTTTCAGCTTCGGCCCCCACAAGTGGGGTAAATCACAACGTCTCCTACTTCTCGGTTTTCCTAAACTACAAACTGGGCTGTGTATCCCTTGACTTATTCCTTCAAAACGTTCTAATAAAGATTCAAAGAGTCACTGCATGCAACATAAAACATTCAAAGGACTTTACACGGATTTGTTATTATTATCATTGTTTTATGACCATTGCTAAAACGCCATCAGAGTCTAGGACAGGAACCTAGAAACTTCAGAGGTTAACAGACGTGTGGACACTAAATTCAGGACACTACCATCCGGGTGGAGAGAGCTCCAATCCCCGCATCTCTCTGCACTCCAAACTCTGGTCAGACTGAGCTGCCCGGCATCAGCTTCTGGAATTCTCCACCCTCCCTCCAGACCCTGGACCTCTGCAGGCACTGCTTCCCTCCCTGCAGCATCGTCTGTTGCCTTCCCTGCTGCCCCTTCTCCTTCCTCTTACTCCCATCTGGCTCAGCTCTGGGAAGCTAGCCCCGAGCGACCCCGACTCCACACCAAGCCTGCAAATAGATCCCCGTGTCACAGCACCCTTGGTCTCGCCCGGGGCCCCGTGTTCCCAGCACAACGTCGCGTTGTCCGTTTACACTTCTCTGTGCTCCCTGAGAGGCAGGAACATGTCTTACTCAGTAGCAGGGGGTTTGGACTAAGGACCAAATAAACACTAAGTAAATGGAAAAAGGCAGAAAGAAAGAAAAAAGCCCGGTCTGAGAGTTACAGCTGAGAAGCACGCTCACCACACTGAAAGTGGACCCGAAACCCCAGGGACCCCTCGCTGGCACGTCTCGGGACACGTCGTGATTTCTAAGGCCGCGGAAAAGAGGACAGGGGTGTGGAGCAGCCCGCGCGTGTGGGGAGAAGATCCCACTGCTTGGTGGAAGTTAAGGCAAAGCTGAGGTCAACTGGACAACTCTTGCTCAGAAATCTCAATCGAAACATGTCAGCCAAGACAACACAGGAGGGACCCAGCCTGGGCTTCAAGGCCCGTGCCCGTCGCCTCGTGCCACCATGCACTGTGGCTGCCGGCTGGCTCACAGCGGGCGTTTCTAGTCCGTGTTCAGCGTCATGATTCCCCTTGAGTTAATACTCGGCAGGACCACCGGGGGCCAGGTTACCTGCTAAAGAGACGGCGGAAGTCCATTCTTTCAACGCAGACTGAACCTGCCTACTGTGGGCCAAGCAAGCGCTCCGCTTTGCCCAGGAGGGGCTGGGGCCGGGGCCGGATAGGCCTCAGTTCACGCTCCGGGGGCCCTCGGGCGTTCGGTGGGCTGACGGAAACGCGCACAACTCACCGGGCTACAACCCAGCACGACGTGTACATGGGAGTTGCGTTTTTACTTAAGGGCCACAAATCCTTTGCCATTCCTCCCATCAGGTGGTAGGATCTAAGGTCCCTCCCCTTGAATCTGGGTGTGCCTCCTGAGTCTGGGCCTTCAAGGGCCAGGCAGCTGGCACCGGGTTCTGCTAGAAAGCTTACGCTCTCAGAACCTGCCGCCACGCCGAAGGAGCCAGAGCGGCCACACGCAGGTGCTGCAGGGACAGTCCCGCCTGAGCTCAGACTCCAAGTCATCCCAGCCGGACACGAGGGCAGGAAAGTCCCGATGGTTCCGTACCCGGCAGAGGCCCCACGTATCACAGAACAAAGACAGGCCATCCTCCCGTGCCCGTCCGGACTTCTGACCTGTGGAATCACGTCCAAGACGAACCGGCCGCTCTGTGCCATTTACACAAACTCACTGACATGCCTCATACACAACTACAGACGACAACGAAAACAGCCCACGATGAGACACGCCCTTCGGGCCAGGGACGCGGTGTCCTTCCTCTGTAAAGGCTTTACCGCGCACAGGGCTGGAGGACGGGTCCAGTGTTCCTTGGCGGCCTTGGAAGCTTTCCCACTGGTGGCTGGGGCCCTGCTCAGCTTTTCTCACTTCCTCCTGGTGTGGAGGTGAGTCTCACCCTTTCCGTGAAGAGCTGAGGGTCCACTTGTCCTGGGAGACCCAGAGCTGCTCATGCAGGACAGAGGTGCACGCCCCTGAATCACACCCCGCGTGAACCTGGTGTGCTCGGTGAGGTGCCGTGGGCAGCTGTGTGTCGCTTGCTCGCGTTCCCGGTCACCTTGTGGCCCTCGTTACGCCCCGCGGCCACCGGGTAGCGCGGAGCTGCGGCCGCTGCTCTGCGATGGCTGCTGTGGCGGAAGGGGCCCTACTCGGGTTTTGGGAACAAGGGTCTTTTCCATAGGCTGGTGTGGCTTTCCAGGCACCGCCCCTCTCTCCACCCCCCCCCCCCAGGGTCACGTTAACGCTGGAGGGTCTTGGGGCGCCTGGGTGGCCCAGTGGGTTAAGCATCTGACTTTGACTCAGGTCATGATCTCATGGTTCGTGAGTTCGAGCCCCACATCGGGCCCTCTGCTGTCGGCAAAGACCCTGCTTCAGATTCCCTGTCCCCCTCTCTCTGCCCCTTTCCTGCTTGCTCTCTCTCTCAAATCAACACTAAAAAAAATGAAAAAAAAGTATTAAAAAAATGCTGGAGGGTCTTGACAGATGATGCCCCTTCACGCTTTCTGTGGAACCTTCTCTTGCCCCTCGAATCTGTGTCCACGTCTTAGGCTAGACTGTCTCCTCCCCTTGGCGCCCTTCAGCCCAGCACAGTGGTTGGTCAGGAGAACCAGGCCGTTGAACCGAACTCAAGGGGACACAGGGAACGGATGGTATGTCCCAGGTGGCATTTCTTCTCCCCTCGTCCCTCAGGTCTCCAGACGACGGCTTACCAGTTCCTGCGGGGGAACGTCACAGGGAAGAATCCAACCAGCGTCGGAATCCGACCCACTTACTACATGGCAAGTACCGCCCGAGGAGCTTTTAGGTTACTGGATTGGATTTGAACCCCACGAGGATTTGAAACCCCACACGCTTTGAAGCTTCTAAGTGAGTCACGTGAGCTCATGCCAGTGCTAAGTGACAGAGCGGGAGCAGGACCCTGCGTTTCTGTCGCGGCGCCTGTCGGTCTCACCCGGGGACGCAGCGCCTCTGGTTTGGGAGTTCAGGAGACTGAGGCTGGTGGGGGGCCTCCTCGCGTGTGGGAAAGCCCCTCCAGACGAAAGCAGAGCCGCTGTCTGGAGGGAGATCTGTTCTGACTCTTCCTGGGGCATTTACAAGGACCAACATCACTGCCGGGAGGCTGGAGGCCGAGGGACAGCCCAGAAAGCGCTGCTCAGTCAGACCGAGAGCAGGGCCGGGGCTCAAACCCGGAGCCGCCTCCCTCCTGTTGTCGGGACGTTGACTGGACTTTCCTCGCAGCCCACGAGTTACTGGTTCCCACCAGCCATTTGTTCTACCACAGACCAGACAGAATCCCTCACGTTGACTAAAAAAGTGGTTTCAGAAAATGACTTTCGGGGCCCCTGGCTGGCTCGGTCAGAAGAGCATGCAACTCTTGATCTTGGGGTCGTGAGTTCGAGCCCCACTTTGGGGGCAGAGATGACTTAAACAAATAAATAAACTTAAAAAAAAAAAAGAAAGAAAAGAACTTTTTTTTTTCCTTTTCCTCCTCAGGCAAGAAACAAAGACCACACAAGATCATTTCCTAGCTGTGCCATCTGACAGAAGACACACGGCTTGCTGGGGAAACAAGGGAAAAAACCCAAACTCAGATGAGCGCCAAACAATTTCATCCTCAATAAACTGGATTTGCTGAGAAATACAGACTGACAGAGACAAAAAGAGAGACGCTGAAGAGGGGTGGGGCCAGATGAAGAGGGGGGACAGAGGAAGGGGTGCCAACTCCAGAAGGGACAGCACTCTTCTGCTTCCTCCTTTTTTGCTCGCCTCAAAGACGTCTGAAGTTGTCTGGGGTTTCTTAAAAAGTTAAACATGTGACTAAACATGTAGAAGTTAAACACGTTACCATGTGACTAAACAATTCTACTCGGGGGAAGTGAAAACCTATGACCACGCAAAGAATCGTACACGGATGTTTACAACATCAGTATTCCTGATAGCCCCAAACCAGAAACATTTTAAATGCTCAACCACTGGAACGCCTGGGTGGCTCAGTCAGTTAAGCCTCCGACTTCTGCTCAGGTCACGATGTCACGGTGCGTGGGTTCAAGTCCCGCGTCGGGCTCTGTGCCGACAGCTCGGAGCCTGGAACCTGCTTCGGATTCTGTGTCTCCCTCTCTCTCTGCCCCTCCCCTGCCTGTGCGCGCTCTCGCTCTCTCTCTCTCTCAAAAATAAACAAACATTAAAAAAAATTTAAAACAAGATGTTCTGTACGGTGTACAAACCTGGGGTACATCTAAACCAAGGGTACAAAGGAAAAGGCCACAATGTTCATCACAAGGACTGAGAATATGGAAATATTCCAAGACCATTGATGTTAGGGTTGGGTTAGCACAGGCCTGCTCAGAAAGTCCCAGAATATTAAAATCAGCTTAAAGAGAAATTTAATGTAAAAGGTTTACATGGCAGGTAATAAAGGCACTGCTCTTATTATTTTCAGAGGCAGCAGCCACACAGAGTTAAGAAATCAGGAGTGCCAGGAGGTACGTATTTTAAAAATGGCATCATAGGGGCATCTGGGTGGCTCAGTTGGTTGAGCGTCGGACTTCAATTCAGGTCATGATCTCACGGTCTGTGAGTTCGAGCCCCACGTCGGGCTCTGTGCTGACAGCTCAGAGCCTGGAGCCTGCTTCGGATTCTGTGTCTCCCTTTCTCTGTGCCCCTCCCCCACTCATGCTCTGTCTCCCTCTTTCTCAAAAATAAATGAACATTAGAAAAAAATGGCATCACAGAAGGTGAAATGAATACCTCCCCAAGGTAGTGTGGAGAGCTGGATGGGACGTGCAGAGTCATGGGTGGTACAATTTATGTGTCGAATTCTGGTTTTCCGGAACATGACATCCTGGACAAGGGATGTCACAGTGCTGTGGGAGAGATTCTCTCACACTGACAAGACAGAAAGAACACTGGCTTTGGACAGAGACAGACGAGATGGGAATCTGACTCCGCCTCCTGCTTAAGCCTCCAACGTTTTCATGTGTCAGGCGGGCTTACTGCTGCCTACCTGAGCGTGGTTCAGAAGACGGGCGAACAGAATGGAAGCACACACTCCCGCGAGGAGATCCCACTCCACTGCCTGAGCCTTCTGGAGCCTCGACAGGTAGTACCTGCAACAGCGGAGGTGCGACTTACCAACATCCATAATGCTTCACAAGGAACCGTCTCACATTTCTTCCCGAAGCTCGTAAGTGGGCACAGTTCTGGAGTCTCATTTCCTGAGTTGTCGGTAACTAGCAGTGAAAGATAAAGAAATGATGACCTAAGTGTACGTAGCACCTCCTTCGCCCCACGGTGTCCCTCAACCATCAAATGCAGGACATCTACACAAAGATGCTGCAGAAAACAATCCTAAAGAAAGTTCTAGGTTCTGTTAGTCTCAACCCAGAGACGCCTCCCGCCAGCTGACTCAGCCGGAGCCGTGATTCTCCCTGGTGAATCCCACATTCCTCACTGGTGTCCGTGAGAAGGGTAAAGGACACGATCACGGAGACGTGTTGCAGATGAGCATCGGAAGTCTTTCCTTTCTTCCTCCCTTGACAGATGGCGCATCTTTTCTGTAAAGGACTTAAAACTCGGGTTGGCAAAAGGAAAAAGCGAACTCTTTCTCAAGCGCTTACCACCCCGGTATGATCGATGAACATTTTGGTTTATGTTGTTCCGATTCTTTCCCGGGGAACACGAGCATGCGTTGGTGTGGGGCGTGTGCAGAGGGTGCCTAGAAGCTGGCACCAGGCTACGCGGCTTCAGATCCGGTCTCTACCACCGTTTACAGCTGTGTGGCTGGGCAAACCGGGGAAGGTGATGGCACATTCCTTGGTCCTTGTGAGGGGCGAGCGCATGAAGTATGCTCAGAACCAGACATGGAATAGGTCAAGGGCTCAACCCATGAGAGCTACTGCCCCACGGCAGGACACGCCTGTTCTGGAAGGCCGTGATCTGTGTACGTGCACAGCACGCACGCTCATGCGTATGTGTGTCTGTGACGTGCGGGCAGGCCTGTGTCGTGTGCGTATGTGCAGTTGTTTTGTCTAAACACACAGAATGGGACCAAACTTAAGGTAATCTGCTTTCTTCGCCCACCACACCACGAGAGCGTTTTCACGTACGGACCTACGTCCCATTTTCGTGGCTACGTGATATCCTACTGCGCAGGGGTGCCCTACTATGTACCCTCTCCCGCTGCCGAGGCTTCAGGTCGTTCGCACAATGGTTCTGAGCTGCATTGATGGGCTACCTCGTTGACATCACAGAAACACAAAAGGAAGTCAAATGAGGATCAGAGAAGCAGCAGTCCAGTAGATCAAACCAAGACTATTTTCCATTCCTTTGAACCGCAAGTTAGTGAAGTGGCTTATTCGACCCACTCAAGTCTAGTTATGATTTAAATCAGAACCTATAATTTAATACCTGCTCAACATTAAAAACAGTTAACGTCGTTTGAATAAAATTTTATTTAACAGAAAGACAACATGATTCTTTCAAAATAAAAATCAGGAACACCTTTGAAGCTTCCATTTCGACTGTGCGGACTCATTGTGCGTGACCGTGTGGCCACCCTCGTCACGCGTCCCCTGTGGCCCCTGCCAGCCACCGCGAGGCTGCCCGGAAAACCCCAGGAGAAAACACCCGTGCTAAATCTATTTTCCAATAGGACTTTCCAGGGAATGTTGGCATTACGCGAGGGATACGTGAGGTATGTGCAAGGCTGAAACTCCAAAGGGTCACAGTGTTTAGCCATCAGGCACGGTCCAATCCCGAGCCTCGATCAGACAGGTCTGGCAGGGGATGACTGGAGGTCGGAGTAGCGCTGATGAGCGGCCTGTCCACAAACTCCACGGTGCACAGTTCCGGGCCATTGTCATCACAGGGCGCGCGCTCCAGTTCCAGCACCACGATGGTGTTTGGGGCTGATGTTACCAGGATGTGCCGTGGCACAAACAAAGTCACCTGGGGGCCCCGCCCTGGCCAATATCGACCAAGGTTAAAGCCATTAATCCACACCTGACCCTGCAGAGACAGAAATATAAGAAAAGTGGTATAAGAAAGTGGTCCAGGTTCATTCTTCTGCATGTCGCCGTCCAGTTTTCCCAGCACCGTTTGCTGAAGAGACTGTCTTTATTCCATTGGATATTCTTTCCTGCTTTGTCAAAGATTAGTTGGCCGTACGTTTGTGGGTCCATTTCTGGGTTCTCTATCCTGTTCCATTGGTCTGATTGTCTGTTCTTGTGCCAGTCCCATACTGTCTAGATGGTTACAGTTTTGTAATAAGCGTCTGACTCTTGATTTTGGCTCGGGTCACGATCTCACGGTTTCATGAGTTCGAGCCCCATATTGGGCTCTGTGTTGACCCTGCAGAACCTGCTGGGGATTCTTTCCCTCTGTGCCCCTCCCCTGTTCGCACTCAAATAAATCAACTTAAAAAAATTATTAAAAAAAAAAAAAAAAGAAGAGGGGCATTTGGGTGTGTCTACAGAGACCCCCTGCATGGGCTAGGGTCTGCTCATAGAGTAGGACTTAACAGTTGGCCGAATAAATGGAACATTCTATCACAGAGGAAGAGAGAGAGGGAAAGAGGGGAGAGCAAGAGAGGGAGGGAGAGGGAGAATGCATGTATGGGAGATGAAGGAGCCGCCTTGGAGGAGGTGCGGCCGTGGCGTCACTTTGGGGAACTTTCAGCCTCCAGGCGTCCCCTTTGTCCTCACTCTGTCTGAATTTCCTACCCGGGTTCAAATCTCAGTCCTGCTCCTTCCTGGCTGCCCGAGCTCGGGCAGGTGCCGCTCACACTGGTGACCGGGGACAGTGGGAGGCAGCAGGCGCTGTCTGGCGGTCAGCACGGCGGCTGGCGCCGGGGCCGAGCCCAGGGAGGGACGGCGCTCCTCCCGCTACCGTAGAAAGATCTTGGCTTTCACATGCCCGCAAAAGGAGGCCAGTGATTGAAAACCACCCGTCTGTTGGGTTAAGTCATTTAGAGAAAGGATGACAGTTTTACAGTTCTCAGAATATTTTACTCTTGTTTTCACCGCAGGACGCGCTATCTCGATCCTTCCTACAGGGCATACGCAACGACAGCTTTATCGGGTTTTTATCAGGGTAAGATCTGCCGGTGCCTTGTTTTTGCAGTAGTAGAGAAGAGCAGCACTTTACTTTCGAGGCCGAGGAGGAGACGGGTTCAAGGGCAGAGCGGTGGGAGGGCGGTGAGAGCACACGGGCGTCACAATGTGTCCGGGCAGAGGCCACGCCAGCTCCCGGCTCAGTGACGAGGTGGACGACTGCAGGTCCGGTCCATTCTCCCACCCACGGTTTCCTTTCCTGAGAATCCAAGGGACCGCCCCTCACGTCTCTGGTGCCGGACGGGTGTGTCTGCCTGAAAGCCGGGAAGGGTTTCCCTGGGTGCCCTTTGCCAGCGGGTTCTGGGCTAAGGCTGAGGCTGGGCACGTGGAAGGGACTGCTCCTGGGGTGTGATGTCACAGAGACACCGGACTGACGGAACCAGGGGCGCCTGCGGGTGAGCCTGTCCCGTGCCCAGCTCGTCTTCCCAAGTGCTGCCCCGCAGACCAATAGTGCAGTGGCCTCACCGGGCAACAGTCCCTAAGACCTGCTTGGGAGCTCCTCACGGCACCACTCGGGCAGCAAGACTTGCTCCCGAGAGCCTGGAGGCGCCAGCCTGACCAGGGGGCAGGGCCGCTCAGTGTGTCTGCCCGTGACTCCCCGGCCCCTCCCCTCCTAGGAAACAGTGGCCCCACAGACCACACTGTGACACACAGACACAATCCCAACTGTCGCTCCCAGGTGCTCATCAAAGTGGACATGACTTTGCTGCTTCCTCAATTCTGGACACAGCACAGTCTGGTCCGGCTTTTCTCTCCTCCCCCAAATGCCTACCTGTGGCCCGTTGCGGGGCCTTCCGCGCCCCTATGAGCTCTGCCTCCTGCCTCACCCAGACGACCCTCTGCTTTCTGGGGACTGTGCCCTGCACCTCCCGTCCGACTTTCCTTTACACCTTTCGTGGCCTTGGTTAATTCTCAAAAGCTATGAATTTCTCCAGTACAAAATTTCCCCCCACTCTTAGCTCCTAAGAGAATAGGCATTAAATGAAGTTTAAGGTGGTTTGGTCGCCCTTCCTGGAGAGGAATCAAGACCTTGGAAAGAACAGACAGACAATTGGCAAAGAACGGGCCACCGTCCCGCCGCCCGGAGGGCCACGGTCCCACCGCTCGGAGGGCCACGGTCCCGCCGCCCGGAGGGACCGCTGTTCAACAGGACTTTCTGCAACGTTACACTGTTCTGTGCTGCCCAACCCAGCAGCTACGTGCACTCGGCCACGGCTGTTGAGCGCTTGAAATGGGGTAATGTGAAGGAGGGACCGAGTTTTCGTCACTTTTCGTTAATTTAAACGTAAACGTCACGGCCACGTGTGGCTAGCCGTCTTCTGGACAAAGTCACAACCCATGCGGTCTCGGATTCCCGTAGGCTCCTCACGGGGCCCCCGATTCCCTTTATTAACTCTAGAACCCTTGCTCTGCACCATAGCAGAGCGAAAGCCAGAAATCAGACGCTTTTTGCGTGTTCTTGCCTCTGACCTTGACCCACGGCCCCCAGACAGTCTCCTGCCTGCTTCCTCCCCGCCCCGTCTGTGCCACTCACACCCGCACGGGACTCTTCTCCACCACTCGGACACGCCAAGCCGGTACCCCCACTGCGGCCACTGTTGTCGCTGCCTGACAGCTGTTCCCCCAGGCCCCCAACTTTCGGACCACGGAGATCTCAACCCCATCGTCACCTGCTCAGGGAGAAGAGCCGTGGCCACCCATGATACCGGGCCTTCCAGTCCGGGTCACCTACTGCCCCCTCGGTCTCTTCTTTTTATTCTAGTCATTGTCATTATTTGACATGGGTACCATTTGTCTGATTATTGGCTTATCAGCTATTTCCAGCATACGTTCTACGAAGGGAAGAAACTTCGTTCGTCTTGTTCAAAGCGAGACTGTCAGCACTCAGCGGTGATACTCAGTATATACCTAGCAGCACTCATTAGGGGAGACTGGCTGATAATTCTGCCTGAGACCAGATTCAACAACGAGGTGACACGGAGTCCTACTGAAAGGATATTCCATGCCCCTCTGCTCCCAGCTCAAGAGTTTTAGAGACTCTTGGTCACTGGAAGAGAGAGAAAATATTTGCATTTGTTTCTCCTCGATCAGCACTGTGATTTGTTACTCAAAAATTACTCTAAAAGCATCAAATTTTTAAAAATTCTATGAAAAACCACACGCACTCTGATTACTGTTTTTCTTTAAAAAGTTATGCTGAAATTATTAGGGGCGGGGGGAGAGTATGCACATGTTGGTAAATGTGATGGTAACAGTAGGCTCATTCTTTTTTTTTTTTAAATGTTTGTTTATTTTAAACAGAGACAGAGCGTGAGCAGGGCAGGGGCAGAGACAGAGGGAGACACAGAATCTGTGCTGAGCTGTCAGCACAGAGCCCGACGCGCGGCTCAAACTCATGAACCGTGAGCTCGTGACCTGAGCCAAAGATGGTTGCCTAAGCGACTGAGCCACCAGGTGCCCCAAAAGTAGACTCATTCTTAATACGGCGAGCCCCATCAGGGCCCAGCATTTGCAGAGCGAACCCCAGTGGCTTCTGGGGCTTTCTGGGGCTGTCCCAGCTAAAAGAGTTCCATGACAAAGTCTTTCTCTGACCATGGCTTGACCTCTGGTGGGCTGCCCCCTCTGCTATTGTCACCAAGGTGATAATCGTTCCCATAAATGTTAGGTTTCCGGAAATGTGTGACCTGCTTCTCTGTTAGTCAGACAGATGTGTGTCTGTTTTAAATCCTCTAGACAGACACCATCCTCTCCTAAGAACTTCAAGCAAAATGTCAATGCTGTTTTAAGTCACAGTTTCACATTTTTCGAACTTGCTTGGGAGTTCCTTTGAAATCAGCAAGCTCTGGTTGGACGCTGACTTTGTCCGACTCTGAGAGAAGTTTCTCAAGCTTAGAGGGCTGTCATGACACACAATTAACGAGCGGTTGTGATGCCAACACGGTAGAAAAGAAAGAGAATTTTTAAAAAAACGGTAAAAGAGTGAGGGGTTTGCTTAGATAAGATGGGAAAGAGACCTCGCACCGCACTTCACGAGGGAAAATTAATGCTCCGTTTCCTTCAGAGCCAAAGGGGTCAGAGCTGATGCAAATCACACCCCCTCACTTCCTCCGCGGTCTTGGGGTAATAAATACCTCTACGGTCTCTGTATTTTATGACAGATCCAACTAGAACTAAAGCCATGGAAATATAAATTAGCATAAAAGATGAATCACTTCCTCCTTTTATCCAGCCCCAGACATGAATTCCTTTCCTTCTCAGCCCCTGAAGTTCTACCATCGCTTGACCTTTTTAGGACCTTACCCGACAGTGGGCACCGTGCTCTGTCGCATACCTGGACCAGAAATAAGAACCGGTGTGCAAAAACTGCCTCCTGGCAGCCATCCCATGCACGGCAAACTGCAGGAGACCCCCTTCAAGTCAGAGCGTATTTACTGCTGTGTACACGTAATTCTCACAAGTTTGTCACTACATTTTAAGACATTTTAAAATTTTATTTATTTATATTTTAAAGTAAGCTCTATGCCTGGGGCGCCTGGGTGACTCAGTTGGTTAAGCGTCCGACTCTGGCTCAGGTCATGATCTCACGGTTCATGCATTCGAACCCCACATCGGGCTCTGTGCTGACAGTTCACTGCCTGGAGCCTGCTTTGGATTCTGTATCCCTCTCTCTCAAAAATAAATAAACAGTAAAAAAAAAAAAAAAAAGTAAAAATAAAATAAAGTAAGCTCTAGGTCCAACATGGGGCTTGAACTCATGACCCCAAGACCAAGAGTTGCATGTGCTCTATGGACTCATAAGCCAGCCGGGTGTCTCGTTTTGTTGCTAAATTTATATATATATATATATGTGGAAAGATTATCTTGTTTCCAAGCTCACAGGACTTGTGACTGGGAAGCAATGAATTAGGTGGAAACAGTACTTTGTAGGGGGTAAAAACAACTGAAAATCAGGCCAAGAGTTAAAAAGCTTATCGGATTCAGAACGAAAGGAGGGTCAAGAGTGCTGAGACCTGTGGCAGGTTGCAGAAATGGCCACAGTTCTGTGCAGCTCCCCCTGTCGAGAGCCAGAATCTGTTCCTTCATTCCTCGAATCCAGCTGGTCTAGTGAACGCCCTGGCCAAAGAACATGGAAGAAGTGACTTGTGAATTCTGACCTGGGCCTTAGGAAGCTTTGCACACTGGAACCAGAAAAGACCCCGAATAGCCAAAGCAATCTTGGTGTCACAATCCTGGACTTCAAGCTGTATCACAAAGCTCTAACCATCAAGACAGTATGGTACTGGCACAAGAACAGACACTCAGATCAATGGAACAGAATAGAGAACCCAGAAATGGACCCACAAACGTATGGCCAACGAATCTTTGACAAAGCAGGAAAGAATATCCAATGGAATAAAGACAGTCTCTTCAGCAAGTGGTGCTGGGAAAACTGGACAGCGACATGCAGGAAAATGAACCTGGACCACTTTCTTACATCATACAGAAAAATAAACTCAAAATGATGAAAGACCTCAACGTAAGAAAGGAAGCCATCAAAATCCTCGAGGAGAAAGGAGGCAAAAACCTCTCTGATCTTGGCCGCAGCAACTTCTTACTCAACACGTCTCCGGAGGCAAGGGAAACCAAAGCAAAAATGAACTACTGGGACCTCATCAAAACAAAAAGCTTCTGCACAGCGAAGGAAACAATCAGCAAAACTAAAAAGCAACTGACGGAATGGGAGAAGATATTTGCAAACGACAAGTCAGATAAAGGGTTAGTATCCAAAATCTACAAAGAACTTATCAAACTCAACACCCAAAAAATAATCCAGTGAAGAAATGGGCAAAAGACAAGAATAGACACTTTTGCAAGGAAGACATCCAGATGGCCAACCGACACATGAAAAAATGCTCAACATCACTCATCATCAGGGAAACACACATCAAAACCACAATGAGATACCACCTCACACCTGTCAGAATGACTAACGTTAACAACTCAGACAACAACAGATGTTGGCGAGGATGCAGAGAAAGAGGATCTCTTTTGCACTGCTGGCGGGAATGCAAACCGGGGCAGTCACTCTGGAAAACAGTCTGCAGCTTCCTCAAAAAACTAAAAACTACCCTGCGACCCAGCAATTGCACTGCTAGGCATTTATCCAAAGGATCCAGGGGTGCTGTTTCGAAGGGACACGTGCACCCCCATGTTGATAGCCGCACGATCGACAACAGCCAAAGTCTGGAAAGAGCCCAAATGTCCATCGATGGATGGATGGATAAAGAAGATGGGGTATATATATATACAATGGAGTACTACTCGGCAATCAAAAACAATGAAATCTTGCCATTTGCAACTACGTGGATGGAACTGGAGGGTATTACGCTAAGTGAAATTAGTCACACAAAGACAAATATCATATGACTTCACTCATACGAGGGCTAAGGGAAGGAAAGCAAAAATAATATAAAAACAAGGAGGGGGACAAAACAGAAGAGACTCTTAAATATGGAGAACAAACAGAGGGTTACTGAGGGGTTGTGGGGGGGGGATGGGCTGAATGGGTCAGGGGCACTAAGGAATCTACTCCTGAAATCACTGTTGCACTCTATGCTAGCCAACTTGGATGAAAATTAAAAAAATAAATTAAATTAAATGGCAAAAAAAAAAAAAAGAAGAAGAAGGCTTGCACACCGGCGTTCTTTCTGGGAACCGTGCCGGTCACTGTATGAACAAGCCTGGAATAGCTTGCCGGACGATGAGAGGGACGTGGCCCGATCTCCTCTGTCACCTCAGTGGACAGGCCGCCAACGTCCAGGAGCACGGCCTCCTCGCTGACCGGAAGGGCGTGCAGCCGCGAGCAGAACCGCCCAGCCTGCCCGCGCTCCAAAGGGTGAGCTGGAGGAACGGGCTGCTGCCCAAACACCCGAGCCTCGTTCTTTCTGCCTGGACCACTTCTCCTTCTCCGGCAGAAGAGCAGACATCAGGGCTGCTGAGGAGGAAGAGGCCTGTTTTGCCTCACGCGGCCCCAGCGCAGGCCACACTGGCGTCCGGACGTGGCTCTCCGGGTCCCCGCAAATGCTGAGTGGGACCCGGGAACCTGGGTGTCGCCGGCACACGTGTGAGGACGGCGCCCCTGGCAGTGTCCGAAGGGGACCCGGGATCAGGTCCCGAGGACTGCAGCCTAGAAGCTGAAAGAGAAGCCCCGGGAAGAACGGACGGGGGAAGGAAACGGCGGAGGGCTTTCGGCGCAGAAGTCAGGGGAAGGGTTTCCAGGGAGGGAGTGGTTCCTCATGTCAGACGTCACCGGCCAGGACGGTAAGACAGGTCCTGAGAAGCATCGGGGGGACATTGCAACGTGGGGGTGCTGCTGGTGTTGGCAAGGACAGCTACGGAGGACTGTGGGGGCAGAAGGTGGTTCCTCCCCGTGGGGCTCCACTCCGGAGTGAGTTCTACCGACCGGGTCCTTTTCCCCACAGCTCCAAACCTGGGACAGGTACCCCACCTCTGCACTCCCCACTACAGGCACTGAATACATACCTTTAACTTGCATTGCATCCCACTTCCGGATTTGCACAGATTTCTGCGTATAGACTCAAGACCGACAGGCCCTCTATAGGATGGCCATTAGGTCTAGAAACATGGAGACCAGTACTCGCACTGAATATAGCTTAGTTGGCTGCTTGGTTGCTTTATGTACTTGCGTACTTACTTACTTACTTATTTTTACTATGTTCCAGACTTGATGGGCCACTTCCTCTTGGGATGAGGAGACGGGTAAGAACTACTAGAGGCTGAATATGTCCAAAACAGAGCCTCTGATCCCCGCCCGCATCCACGCCGCCCTGCTCCAGCCTCCCCACCCCACAGCGTCCCCTCTAACTGTCAGAAATTAACCACGCCCACCCCTCCCACTGCGCAGGCCTGAGTCTGGCATCCTCCTTGACTCCTTTCTCTGGAACACCATGCCCGATCCTTCAGCAAACCTTGCCTTTTCTTTTCGGTACAAATCTTGCACTCCTCTGCCCCACCACCCAAGCTCACGGTTACTCGCAGGACTGCAATAATAGCTTAGCTTCCCATCGGGAATTTCTGCATGAGCTTTGCCCTCCTATAATCCAGTCTCACAGAGACATGAGCTTATAAACCAGGTCCATTCTTTCACTCTCTGCTTAACAGCCACCACTGGAATGAGGAGAAGCCAAATTCACCACCCCCCGACTTGGGGCCACACTCTTCCCCCACACTCTCCCCTGGCTCACAGGATCTTTTCCTCTGGGCCTTTGCACTCGCTGCTCCCTAGCTCTGGAACATTCCTCCTCTGGCTCTTCACATGGATAACTCGGTCTCAGCCTTCAGGTCTCACCCAACGGCCACCTCCTCCTAGAGGCACCTTTCACCACTCCTTACGTGGTGGTTTAAATATATGTCCATATATATATATATTTTTTTCTTTTTTTTTTTGAGAGAGAGAGAGAGACAGACAGAGGGAGTGCAAGTGGGGGAGGAGCAGAGAGAGGGAGTGAGAGAGAATCCCTAGCAGGCTCCACACCCTCAGCATGGAACCCGACCAGGGCTTGAACTCACAAACTGCGAGACGGTGACCTGAGCCGAAAG
This sequence comes from Lynx rufus, assembly GCF_022079265.1. NCBI lineage: Eukaryota > Metazoa > Chordata > Mammalia > Carnivora > Felidae > Lynx > Lynx rufus. The sequence goes on along the minus strand of NW_025814867.1, from coordinate 2,227,631 downwards.
CAAGAGTTGGTTGCTTAACTAAGCCACCCAGGTGCCCGTGTCCAAACATTCTTAACACTTCTCCCCTCAAAAGGCAGAATCTAATTCCTACCCTCCAATCAGGGACTGGACCCAATGACTCTCTTTTCACCAATGGAATGTGATGAAGGCAATGCTATGTGACTTCCAAGGCTAGGTTATAAAAAGGGTAGTTTCTGCCTGGCTCTCTCCCTCTGGGGAAAGCCAGTGCCACGTCATAAGGACACTCCAGCAACCTACAGAGAGGCCTGTGTGGGGAAGAACTAAGGCCCCCTGCCAACGGCCAACAGCAACCTGGCAGCCGTGCAAGCCAGCCACCGTGGAAGGGTCCTTCTCAGCCAGTGACGCCTTCAGGTGACGCGGCCCCGGCTGACAGCTCGACCGTAACTTCGTCAGAGACCCTGATCCAAAACCACCAGGCTGAGCCAGTCCCAAATTCCTGACCCACAGAAACTGGGAGAATAATACACGCGGACCACTGTTTAAGCCACTCAGTGTTAGGGTAGAATTTGTTACATGGCAATAGGTAACCCTTACGCCATATAAGATAGCAACGTCTTTACTCCCATGCCTTACTTTCCGTCACATCATCATGTTTATTCTCTTCCCAATTGTTACCACTATCTGAAACGATGGCATTCATTTCTTAATTGCCCCTATTTCTACAAAGGTCTCAAGGTGATACCCAAATTCCTTGACACACGAGGCCATGAAACCACCTTTCCAAGTGGGCTTCTGACCACCGCCTTCCCGGCTCCTTCTGGGGTGGTTTCGACGCCACCAACCAGTTCTCCAGTTCTCTGGACGCCAGATGCTTGTGCAACAACTCAATTAGGACACCGTCTACCTAGAGCTGGGTCGGATCCCACAAGTTCAAAGGGCTCAGACCCACAAGACTGCCTTCACTTCAGATACCAGTTCCAAGTCTGGGGTCACCCCTACTTCTGAACTACCGGCTCCAAATTGGGGGTCCCCATGACCTCCTCCTCCTCAGGTTCAAGAATTTGCCAGAGTTGGTGCACAGAACTCAGGAAAGCATTTTCCTCACGTCTGCCCTCTCCAGGCGCACCTTCTAGCACCTGAATGGGTCCACCAACCCAGAAGTTCTAGAGTTTTTACAGAGCTCCAGCTCCCAACCCCCACCCCAGAAGTCAGAGGTTGGGGTGTGGAACTCAAAGTTCCAGTCCTTGAATCATTTGGTCTTCCTGGCGGCTACGCCCCACCGGTACCAGAAAGACCAAATGATGAGGGTGCTGGAAATTTCAAAAGCAAGATGCAGAAATAATTTAAACCCACGAAGGGATTTTTGTCAGCCCTCTGCTAGAAATTCTTGGACTTTGTGATTTTTTTTTTTTTTTTTTTTTTTTTTTACGTCTTGAGAAAGGGTACATTGGCCTCCAAAAAATAAAAAAGTTACTTTTAGTCAGTATTCTACTTGGATTCTTAGCTTTCAAAGCGTAGTTCTGGTTGAGGAAAGCGGGACATTATCCCCACCCTTCTCCTCATCGTGCTGTTATGCACCCCGACCTCCCGCGAGTGGCTGAACCGCGCAGGAAGGCTGCAGCGGGTGTCGGTAGGAGACTCGTGCACACCATAGCAAGGGGGGACCGACTGCCCGGATCCAGTGCGCTGGCAGAACATGGCACTGGGATGGCACACGGTGACACGGCCGAGGCGCTGAAGAGCACTGCCCATCGGAGGAAGCCTGTGGTCAGGTAAGAGGTCTGTGCAGACAAAACACGGGCCTGAGTCTCTCGGGCGCAGCAAAACACGCCTGACTGCTTCCCACTGAAATCCCAGTCTGATGCTTGGGCACTTAACCAGAAAGCCACATCCAAATCAGAAGTGAGTTTCTGAATCTCGTGAATCAGCCTTATCAGTGACTTCGTTCACTAAATCAAGGCAGTTTCTTTACAGCAACCGAAGAGCACAGGCCCAGAGGCCGGAACAGGGCCTCTCCAGTCGGGGAGGGTCGAGGAGGGCTAGTGTATCCAGAGGCAGGGGCTTAGGAGTGGCTCGGGCTCCAGGTGTCATCCGGCTCCCCTCCCCCACCCTCACATCTGCCCATCCTCCCCCAAGTCAGACCTCAGTGCCCCATGGGGAGGTGGGCCCCGTTTGTTCCGCATCGCGGATGGCGCAGAACCTCAGGGGCTGGCCTGGGAGCGTCCTCAGTAACAGGGGCCACTGCGCACGCCGGGAAGTATCAGAAAGCAGCATGCTCTGTTTTATGGGCATGTCCTCTGACCGTCGGACCCACACAACCCAGGTCCCCAAATCCTGCGGATGGACCTTCTTGCCTGCTTTACCGAGGTGTCCCTCACACACAATCCACTCACGTCAACTGCACAGTTTGGCGGCTGTGCGACCATCCCCACAGTCAACGTTAGAGTATTTTCATCCCTCCAAAAGGAAACCCCGTACTCTCTAGCATCACTCCCCATCTCTCCCCCCATCCCCGCCCCCGCCTCTCCCTCTCCCTCCTCTAGGCAACCACTGATTCTCTGTCTGTACACCTGCCTATTCTGGACATGTCACATAAATGGAATCTGCCATATGCATGGTTTGCGATTGGCTTCTTCCATTTAACACGCCTTCAGGGTCCGTCCGCGCTGTAACATACATGACTGCTTCATTTCTTTCTCCTGCCAAATAATCTTCCATTGTTCCATATGTAACAAACATCTCGTCTATTCGTTCATCAGTGGATGGACATCTGGGCTTTTCCACCTTCTGGTCGATTCTGGATAATTCTGGAGGGTGCTGCTGTGAACAGCTGTGCACTCGTTTTTGAGAGGACGTGTGCATTAGACGGGCTTGTGGGGTTCCAAACCTTCTGACGCATTTGTAAATACTGTCTGTATATACACCTTCCAAACACGAAGGTGTAGAACGTCCACACGTGAACAGCCCACGTGCACATGCTCAGCACAAGCTCCTCGCAGCCCTTCCAGATCCTGTACAACGCCGCCTGCCTTTCCGTGCGGGCCTGCGAGTCAGACCTGGGGCTCAGGGAGCTGTTCTGTCGCCTACTTGAGCTCCTGAGCAAGATCCTTAGCGCTCCTGACCTGCTCTACAGTTAGAGGTAGTGACAGGACATCCCACTACACCTACTCTTTTTCTTTTTTTAACGTTTTTAATTTTTTTGAGAAAGAGAGAGAGAGAGAGGGCGTGAGTGGGGGAGGGGCAGAGAGCGAGCGGGACAGAGGCTCTGAAGCAGGCGCTGTGCTGACAGCAGAGAGCCCAGTGTGGGGCTCGAACTCACGAACCGTGAGATCGTGACCTGAGCCGAAGCCGGACGCCTGACCGACTGAGCCCCCCAGGCGCCCCTACACCTGCTCTTGACGATTACACAGGCAGTGCCTCTAAAATGTTGAGCTCAGCGCCTGGGTCAGGCACTCTTGGCTGTGACACCTTCGTGACCTGGCCAAAGTGAACCCCCTCTGCCCGCCGAAACGGTCTCATGCTTTTCCATTTCTTCGCCTTTGCATCTACCACGCTCCCGCTTGAAATCTCCCCCTCCGCCACCCCGACAGAACTCCCCCTGGCTCTGGCGACGTGCCATCCATCTGTCCGATCGGCCTCCACCCGAGCCACCCAGCCCTTCTGAACATTCCTGTAAACGGACACGTTCTCTTTCTGCTAAGCACCTCCCGGAAGTTCTTTCTCTTAAAGCACTAACCTGGTGAGCAATGGTGTGCTTCTCATCTGCCTTGGCCCAGTACCCACGGCGCCCCGCCAAGCCCCCCATCGCCAACATGGCTGCCTGAGGGCCTACACTGTTCCCGTCTGCTCTCTTCCCAGGGGCTCAGCAACACGGGCACCTGTGTACCCTTTCACCTGAGGGCACTTACAGAGCAAGCAGGCCCCGGGAGGTGGGCAGGATGGTGAATGAGCTGAGCACCTTTTACAAAACGCCCCTCCTGAAGCTTGTGACCCTGTGGGTGAAACCGAGGTGCCAGCCTCAGTGTGACGAGTCTGGGTGGGGCACCAGGGGGCTCAGAGGAGGGCGGGGCTGGTCCTTTCCCGGACTAAGGGTCTAAGAAGCTTTCTCAGAGGGGTTAATGCCAGTCTTGACAGATGAATATGTGATGGCAGGGTGGGCCGTGCGAGGGACTGAAAAAGCCTGAACAAAGGAGATATATGACACATCAGGACACTGAGCGGGAGAAGGAGACAAGGAAGGAGGGAGCAAGGGAGGACGAACAAGCCTACTGGCTAAAGTAGGACGATCCAGGGAGGGTTTTACTTTGTGTTTGGGTCCTAGAGCCTCCAGGTGTCACTTCTTGGCCACAACCTGGAAGGTGACAGAGAGACCGAAAGGCTGACAAAATGCAGTATGAGGAGGTATGAGAACAGGATCCTGGTCTGGAGGAAGAAGGTAGGGAGGGGATTCAGAGCTTAGACTTCCTCCTAGGGCCACCGGGCAGGAAGTGAGGGTAGAGGCAGAGAGATAAGTCTGACAGGAAGCTGAGGGAACAAAGGAGTTACACCTGATAACAGACGAGGAGGGTGAGTGGGTGGGGGAGGAGGAAGGTGGCTTAGGGGAGAAGTGAAGGTTAGAAAGACCAGCTGTGGAAGGGGGAAGAGAGACCAAAGACTGCTGGGCAACGGGGGGCCTCCGGAGGCTGGAGAGAATGTGGGGATCCGGGGCCCTGATGAACGTGCTGGAGAGAACCCCCAGCAGGGCTCAGTCACTGGTGAACGAGCAAAGGTCAATGGCGGACCCACTCAGAGTGGAGGATGAACAAGGAGATGGAGTGGAAGGTCAAGGGGGCCAGTGATTGATGGCTTTAGAAAAAAGGATAGTGGTGATATCTAGGCTGGATAGGGAAGAACTGTGGCCTTAATGGTGGAGAGTTTCAGGTCATCAAGAAGACCCAAGAGCAGGCTTGAGAGTTTGGAGGATGGAAACATGTAGCAAGAGAGAGGATATCAAAGCTTAAAATTCTGGAGTGTGTTCACCACGATATACCATATGCCGGGTCATGAAACAAGTCTCAATGAACTTAAGAAGACTGTGAAACCCTCACTACAATTCAACTTGGGAACATTTCCATCACCCCAAAAAGAAACCCCGTATCTACTTGCAGTCACTCTCCATTCCCACCACCATTCCCTGCAGGCAACTAGCAACCTACTTTTTGTCTCTATAGATGTGCCTTTTCTAAACTGACTCCTACAATAGATGGTCTTTTATATCGGGCTTCTTTTACTTAGCATAATGTTTTTCAGATCCACCCACACTGTAGCTTGTATCAGTAGTCTGTTCTTTTCTACTGTCGAGCACTATTCCTTTGAATGGATATACCACGTTTCATTTATCCATTCACCAGTTGATGGACACTTGAATTTCCAGTTTGGGCTTATTACGAATTATGCTGCTCTGAATATTTTCATATAAGTCGTTGGGTAGACATAGGCTTTCATTTCTCTTGGGCATATACCTAGAAGTGGAACTCCTCAGTCCTATGGTAATTCTGCATTGAACCTTTGAAGAAATTTCCAAACCATGTTCCAAAGTGTTTGTATCATTTTACATTCCCACAAGTCACGTAGGAGGGTTCTCATTTCTCCACATCATTGCCAACATTTGTTACTCTCCATCTGTTATTATTATAGCCAATCTAGTGGGTGTCAAGTAATTTTTCACTGGATTTTGATTTGTACTTTTTTCTTTTAAGTTTATTATTTTGAGAGAGAGAGCACATGTGCACATGTACCCCCACGAGCAGGGAAGGGGCAGGGAGAGAGAATCCCAAGAAGGCTCCGCGCTGTTAGCATAGGGCCCGACATGGGGCTCAGTCTCACAACCGTGAGATCGTGACCTGAGCCAATATCAAGAGTCAGATGCTTCACCCACTGAACCATCCAGGTGCCCCTGATTTGTACTTTTCTCATGCTTAATGGTGTTGAGCATTATGCATCTTTTCATGTACTTATCAGCCATTTGTATAGCTCCTTTGGCGAAATTTTCAGTTTGTGACTGGGTTGTGTATCTTCTTATTACTGAGTTGTAAGAAGTCTTGATGTGTTCTAGATACGAGTCCTTTGCTAGATATATGATTTGAAAATATTTTCTCCTAGTCTGTAGCTTGGATTTTCATTTCCTTAATGATATCTTTTGAAGAGCAAACATTTTTAATTTTGATGAAATCCAATTTATCAGTTTCCCCCTTTAAGGATCACGCTTTAGGTGTCAAATCTAAAAAGTCTTTGCCTAATCCAAGGTCATAAAGACTTTTCTCCATCTTCTAGAAATTGTATAGAGGAATTAAATTAGAAATCCATAAAAATAAGACATACTAAAAAAAAAAACCCACAAACAAAACATACGGGAATTAAATAACACATTTCTAAATAATCTACCAGTCCAAGAAGAGACAATTAGGTAAATTAGAAAATATTTTAAACAGAATGATGTATTTCCATAAACATTTAAAAAGCAAAAAATATAAGAGGGCATTTCTTAAATGTTGCGCGTATCATTTGCCCTCTTCTCTTTCAGCTATTTACATACTTTTCTTCTCCAGAGTCAAAACTCTCAGCAAGAACGGTTATATTCAAGTATCCAAATTTACGTTCAGGTGTTCGTTTCTTTGCCTTACGCTCCTCAGTAGCATGCGATGCAGCCTGTGGAGGCTTTGCTCCACTGGCATATACTTCCTGGGGGTCCCACTGAGCTCCTCGTGGCTCAATCCAGTAGAAGAAGAGCTTCTGTCTTCCTCTTACGTGTCCCCTCGGCAACGCAAATGCCAGCTCTCCTCCTCACTCTCTGCCCGCCATGTTTGTGCCTCTCTGCTTCCTTCTCCACCCCTTCTCCTTAGAGGACCTCCTCCATCCCACGTCTTCAATGGCCATCCACACGCAGATGATCTCATGCATATATTCCCAGCCCAGGTCCCTCCTCTGACTTCACCCACAGGGCCCACAGTCCTCCACCTGCACCTTCGCTCAGCTGTTCTCAAAGGCCTCTGCAACTCAATCTGTCCAAATCCAAACTCATGATCTCCCTCTCCCAGCCCAAGTTTTCTTTGGAAATCTTTTCTTTCAATAAATGGTACCATCTGCCCAGCCACCAGCCTGGAACCTAAGAGGCATCCAGGGTATATCCAATCCATCATTACATCTCATTGATTTACTTTCACATATCTCTCAGATAGTTGATATCCTCTCCATCTTAGCTAACACCATCCCTGTCTCTCCCCGGGACTACGGTCCAGCCACCTAGATAGCTTCCCCCAAATCCACAGGCACCCTCACTCAACCTGGGGTCAGAGAGGCTCGTCGCATCACAATCACGTCATGGCACTCTCCTGCTTCAAAGGCTCTCACCATAACGACGAGACATTAATGTGGTGTAACTGGCCTATTCCAATTTCATCTCTACCCACTTTCTAGTCTCTTCTCTGAACCACACTCCACCCCCAAACCATGTATTTGGGACCTTTACTGGTTCCTTGCGCCCCTCATTTCCCCCCTAACCAACCACATGGCCTTTGCACATGCTATCTCTTCTGCCTGCAACATGGTTCCCTCCCCCTTTTGCCATGGCAATTCCCACTTATCCTCCATATCTCTGTCATGCATCACTCCTACAGGGAACGCTTCCCTGACCTCCCTGACAAGGTCAAACACTCCAGTTATTACCAACTCCCATGTTTCTTTTTAGCACCCACTGCAGCTGCCATCTTGCCATCTCATTTGGGTGACTGTATGATTTGGGTCTGTCTCCCCAGTTAGAGTGTAAGTCCCATGAGGGCAAGTCCCACAGTTGGTTTTGTTCATTGTTGCACCCTTAGTGCCCGGCACGAAGCTTGGGCACATAGTAGCCACTGAAAAATACTTGTTGAATGCATAACTGAGTCATGGTAAGGTCATCCAGGGTGAAAATGGGACTGAAATGAAGAAGACAACGGCAAAGGAAGATACGTGGATGGCTTCAGAGAATAAAGGTGGGGGGTGACCAGTCAGGAAAATGGCCAAGGAAGAGGTGAAGATCACAGAGACAACGGTGGGCGCCCCCAGGGTGCAAGGCTGTATGAAAGTGGAGTGTTGTGGGGGTACAGAAGTAGGCATTGGACATGGACAGAAAACAAGTTCTCCCAGAGACCCACCCCCTGCCTGGGCCAAATCTTCTTCAAGAGAAACAGAACGTGTCCCTCACAATCAGTATCCAAAGGGCTACGGTTTTTCTTAGGGGAAGCCAGAAAGCCATCACTTGCTAAAGGAAGTTGTCAGTCAGTGACAATGGGGCACACGGTACGCATTCCGGCTGGCCATCGAGTCCCCGAAGGTCTGCCAAGGTGCCACTACAGAGGACTGGGTAAACGAACACAGAAAGCTCTCTGCTCCCAAACTGTCGCACAGCGTCTCATCAGCAGCTCTTTTTGGTTCTTTATCAGAAGCCGAAAAGCAGATCTTTGAGGCTCGAACTAAAATACTTTCCATGAAGACACGTACCTTGGTCCATCCAGAAAACTGGATAAAGGTGTCCTGGGGCAAGTCTGGGATCCCGCTGGGAATAGAGAAGTTCCCCGCGTAAAAGGCCGGGAGTGTGTAGTTGGACGAGTGGTGGGCAAAGGCTTTATTATCCTGACGGCCATGGTTACGGCCATGCCAGCCTCCCAGATGGCTGCGCACCGCATCCTCGGTGTCCAGCGGGAAGATCATCCAGTCCGTGAGGACACTGGAACCGAGGGTCAGGTTAGAAATAAGACCCTGTAAAGGAGAAACAGTAATGAGCTGGGGTGGGAAGAAAAAGGCGTCAAGTGTCTCTGTGTCCCTACCCTGAATTCTTAGGGAAAGCAAACTGGGATATGAAACACCAACAGCAAATGAGACTCGAATGAGGTGCACACCAAAGTGGCATCTTGCCCGAGGCCAGAGCTTTCGACCCCGTGCCCGCCATGTTGAGTGCTTGGTTCAAAGTCATCGCTGAGTGGAAGGGATGATGGAATCTATGGAATGGGAGAATGCGTGCAGTCAGGAATGCAGAAGGTGTAGTGGGGGAGGGGGGCAGACGCGCCCCTTCACACAACCAGGAGCAAGTCTTGGCATTGAGCCTCTCAGCAGCACTCGGGGATGACCGCACCGAGTCCGTTCACCGGCTGGGGGACTCAGTGAGGCGGCGTAAACGAGAATACTTTGATATCTGGGAAAGGCCACACACGAAGGGACGACAGTGGTGACCCTTGGACCTGCATGCTGGAGTTGCTCTATTTGTCCACGGGTTAGCGGGCTGGGGCGTCCCTGGCCCCATCGAGGCCTATGCTCACGGCTTGCCTAGCTTCCTCTTCCCTGCCTTTTATGTGGCGAACTTCTCCATTCCCAGTCAGGTCCCAAATTTCTCCCAGGCCACCTCTCGATACCCAGCCTCCACTGCCCACTTAGTAAATCCAATAAACATTGGCCAGGCAGCCATGTGCCAGGCCCTTTGCTGGGCACTACAGCCAGAGACTACACAAGAATGCCTGTCACTGCACGGGCCAACGTGGCCTGTGACAGCCAAGCAGGAAGGCCACTAGCCACAGCCTGAGCACAAGGACTTTAACCGGGACATCTCTACTGGAGACAAAGGTGGCCCCTGCACGGTCATTCCCTAGGAGTGTAATTGCCCTGCCTCTGAGCCGCATCAACGGGGTCAGGAAAACAGTCCCACACACCTGTTCTGGCCTAGGCCGAGTGATGCCATAAATCTTTCCATGGGTGCCTGCTGTCCTCTAGCAGATGAGGAACTATCTGCGGGGAAGCCTGTATCTCAACATCCTTGCAGCTCGCGGAGCCTCGTGCAGAGCATGAGCCTAACAAATGTTTGCCGAATCATGCTCTGAAAATGTTTTCCAAAGAAAAACGTTTGGGCCGGGGCTAGCCACCCGGACACAGAGGAACCAGCAGGGGTGAGAGGCCACGCACCAAGGGAAAAGCATTCCTACGCCTCAAGGCTTCGTCACGGACGGTCCACACCCAATGCTGAGACGGACCAAATGCTAAGCTGGCTTGGTTGGCCACGAAGCCCCTTTCGAGAGCTAGGTGGGCTTTTTTAAGCAAAGGAAAAGCTTGGTGGAGAGGCTTCCTCCTTCTTTCCACAGGATGACCGAACCCGAACACGAGGGAAGGGTTCTCTTTGCAAAGCTCAACTTTCTCATCCTGCAGAGGAGGGCAGGTCCTCAAAATACTCGAGCTTTGAAGTTGCAAAACAAATCACGGCAGGTTCAATCACCAAACTTGGCAAAGTGTGTGTGTTTTTAAAAACCGCTTCTACGTGAACAGGGCTGGAGAAGAATGTATGTGCGAGAGTTTTTAAATGGCTTTACAAAGACTTCCTCGGGTGGCACACACACAGTCCTATCGACCTCGACAGCGAGGCTGGTCCTACCTTGAAATCATTGATGTATCTGCCATAGTTCACACGCCCCATGTTCTCCACCAGAAGGTCCAGAGTGGCTCCGGCTTGCCCTGTTATGTTCAGAGTGATCACGTAACTTCGCTCCAGGACTCCCTGGGGCACCTGTGGGGTCGGAGTCCGGTGGGAATTAACTGAGGTGAGAAGGGCAACAGAGCTCGGCTGGCTCAGCCGTCACACTCATTTTCCTGCCTTGAGGTGTCACCAGACTCGGGAGACAGTGCTCTGCTGGCCCCTTTGCCAAGCCACCGGCCAGGGGGCCAGGTTCCTCCAAACACTGCTTCCAAAACAGGCAACCCACCAGGCACAGCTCAGAGCAAGGGAAGGTCTAGGCTGGCTTCCTTTGCTCTGGGATGTTTGCTGCATGTCTTTTTTCTTTTAATTTTTTTTTTATTACCTTTATTTATTTTTGAGAAACAGAGTGAGACAAAGCATGAGCGGGGGAGGGGCAGAGAGAGAAGGAGACACAGAATCCGAAGCAGGCTCCAGGCTCCGAGCAAGCGGTCAGCACAGAGCCCGATGCGGGGCTCGAACCCACAAACTGTGAGATCACAACCTGAGCCGACGTCGGACGCTCAACCGACCGAGCCACCCAGGCGTCCCTACTGCACGTCTACTTTTAATAGAAAGGGAATGGACCCGACAACTCCAGGGGGGGATTCCTACTACGGGAGCCCCTCCGTGTTCTCACAGCACAAAGGCAGTCATAAAAAGTGGCTTCTAAACAACGCGGAGAGAGGAGACAAAAAATCAGATAAATGAGATAAAAATCAGAGAGTTAGGCGGAGTAGTCTCACCTCAAAATACCTGATAGGATGCATTAACCACGAAAATTATATAATAGAATGAGAACAAACAACTGAAGTTATACTGACTAGAATTCACGAAGACAACCCACCCCTAAACTGGAATTCAACACACAACGGCTGTCAGTATATACGCGGGCAACATACCCATGGTGTCCTAGAAACGTGCTCCCGCTGAAATGAAAGCCTTTGATCACAGCAGAATGGAAACATTTCAATTTAAAAATTTCTGAACAAATTTCCTCGGTTAGAAAAATCTCTTCATGTGCTTTTTCACATGATTATTCCAGTGGAAGGAATGGAAATCCTCTAATGTTTCTTCCCTGCGCTGTGAAACAAAGTTCTTTGTGTATTGTGGCTATGATTACCATGAACAATCCTACTGCATAGAATTTCTCATGCAGGATGAAGGCACAGAGTTAAACGAATCGCGGCTCCCGCGTGTTCAAAATGGGGCCTGTCCTCCAGGAGCAAAGGAGACATGGGTGACATCCTGTGGTTGGTCAGAGAGGACGGCCTGGGCTGGGGAGACCAGGAAGGTTTCCACGGAGGGGGCTGGCTTGAGCACACCCTTCCAGGTGCAGGCAGAGGGAGCAGAGGTGAGGCCACATCAGCAAGCAAGGGCCACAGCTAAGGGACATCGAGAGGAGGGGCAGAGCCGGAGGGTAGAAAGGTGCGAAAGGCCTTGAATGCCCCATTTCCAAGCACAGACCGCACATCCCCCTGTTGGGGCACACACACACAGCTCAGAGACAATTCTTACCCCGTCCACGGCGACATAGGCGCGGTCACGGACTCCATTGAGGGGTGATGACAGGGGTGTGGGGTTGCTGCAGTCTTGAGGAAGCGTTGTTCGGTATAGCACGAAACCAAAATACTGGTGACAAAAAGAAGGAAGAAAAATACATCACTCTTTCAAAAAAGATAGCCTGGCCACCTCGATCTGTGTGAAAGTGCTGTTTCTAGAATCGTAAGGAATAAAGTGTTTCTCTAGCCTCCAGCAAAAATTCAGTCTGAAAGATCTGGCTTAAATTTTTAGATGGTACACTCTCATAGCAGTCGCAGCAAGGAATCCAGAAAAGCATTTTATCAGACATCCCTTGCCCACACAAGGAAATTTGCCCAGAGTCACTCAGGGGGATCCTGTCATACATATCAAGAGGTTATTTACATTACCTCAAAAACACAACATAACACAGCAAAAAAAGGCAAACAGGGGGCCTGACTGGCTCAATTGGTAGAGCATGTGACTTTTTAAAAATTTTAAAAATGTTTTTAATATTTGTTTATTTTTGAAAGAGAGAGAGACAGGGTGTGAGTGGAAGAGCGACAGAAAGAGAGAGAGACACAGAATCCGAAGCAGGCTCCAGGCTCCGACCTGTCAGCACAGAGCCCGATGCGGGGCTCGAACCCACGAACCGCAAGATAATGACCTGAGCAGAAGTTGGACACTTAACCGACTGAGCTGTCCAGGCGCCCCTCGGTAGAGCATGTGACTCTTGATCTCCGGGTCATGAGTTCAAGCCCCACATTGGGTGTAGAGATTATTTTGAAATAAAATCTTAGGGGTGCCTGGGTGGCTCAGTTGGTTAAGTGTCCGACTTCTGCTCAGGTCATGATCTCACAGTTTGTGGGTTCGAGCCCCGCATCGGGCTCCTGTGCTGACAACTTGGAGCCTGGAGCCTGCTTTGGATTTTGTGTCTCCCCCTCTCTCCGCCCCTCCCCTGTTTGTGCTGTCTTTCTCTCAAAAATAAATAAACATTAAAAAAAAAATCTTGAAAAAAAAAAAAAAAGACAACGAAGCCAACAATGTTGGTGAAACATTTTCCAGGTTCTTGGGCTAAATGTGCTCTAACATACAAAACAAGAGTCAATCAGAAACTGTTTAAAGTGGAGGGACGGGGGTGGCGGGAACAGAGACGGTGAGAGATGAGGGTGTAACCGGTTGCTAAGTCAGAAGCCAGAGATGCTGGTACCCCTGGTCCGAAATGAGGGCCCCAGACTATCAGCCGCAGCAACAAACAGCGCCCTTGGCCTCAGCTGGTGACTTTCCTGCCCTGGATGTTAGGCAGGGTGAGTGGAACCAAACCTTGTCATCCAGGGGGATCCCACAGACATCCAGTGTGGGACAGAGAAAAAGTTCCTCACGTCTAGAGCCCAGAAAGCAAGGGAGTGTATGTCAGCAGACATGAAGGGGATTTAGAGGAGGTGAAAAAATAAACACGTTAACCCATGTTCTTGTGTTGCAGGAAAGGGCTGAACTCAAGAAATGTCACTGGGGCCACCACCCAAGGCTTCATGCACAAGGGTGCCCTCCCTCCCAGACCCCAAATCTCCACCTTTTTCTTGTTTGTTTGGTTTTTTTCTATTCAAAGTAACTGAAGTGGTAAGTCCTAGCTCAGAGGCTGAGGAACACTGGGGAAGGGCTCCCAGGACGGAGCAGAAGTCATAGTGCTCCCTGCAAAGCTGGCTGCGGCCGCCGGGGTGTGGGGGTGGGGGTGGGGGTGGGGGTGAGGATGGGGTGGGGGCAGAGGAGCAGGGCTGCATCCCACTCCCTGCACCTGCGCTCTCCAGGGTTTCGCTGGAAATAAACACTCAGTGGGCTGGCCCCAGACCTGAAACAGCCAGGGCCCAGGGAGTGCCCCCAGTCCTAGAGCACTGCCTTGGCCAGAGGTCACAGAGCAGAAGGGTCTGGCAAAGAACAGTGAGTGCAGATGTCTATGCATCAACCTGGAATTCACTTCCCAGCTTCCAGCTGCTCTAGTGACCTGACCGTGTCTTGTCCGAGACGCTCCCCTGCTTGGTGAAAAAGGCGGGTTGTATTTTCTCGAGGAAGACGCGGACGCAGCAGGTGTTGGCTGGAACGGGAGCAAGGATTCTATCCAGTGTTCATGAAAGGAGGGCTTAATTACTCATTGTATCGATCCAACAGAGTTGTTAGAACAAAATCACAAGTGTAAAAAGAGTAACCAGAGGCAAAATACACTAAGGTTAGATACGCCACTGTCTTATTACCTTACGGTTCAGACACCTTCCAGAAGGGGATCTCCACAGAGAGTCATCGGGGGGATCCAGGTAAGTGTCCATTTCAAAAAATGGGGCTGAGATCCTAACCAGGTGTTCAAACTTAACATCACAACAAGGGGACAAAGTGACCTCATGGACATCTTGACATGGCACTCTGAGAAGGACACAGCCCCTTTGTCACGTCCATGCCAAAAGTGTTTTCCTGAATCTCGTCAGTGAGGGGAAGTCTACAAGACAACTGGCCCGAACTCAGAAATGTCCACGTCACAAGAAAGAGAGAGAGGGAAAACTAGACTTAGGAATAGTGACAGAGGAAAGAAGAAAAAAGGGACATTAGAACTAAATGCGATGTGTGATCATGGATCGGAAACTGGATTGAAAAAAAGTTAAGGGGTGGCTGGGTGGCTCAGTCGGTTACACATCTGACTCGGGCTCGGGGCATGACTTCATGGTTTGTGAGTTCAAATCCCGCATCGGGCTTGCTGCTGTCAGCGTGGAGCCTGCTTCTGATCCTCTGTGTCCCTCTCTCTCTGCCCCTCCCCCACTCCTCTCCCTCAAAAATAAATAAACATTAAAAAAAAAAAGTTAAGCTATATAGGACATTATTGGATACTTGACTATAGAGTGCATATTAAATAAGATTATATCAACGTTAAATTTCTTAAGTGTGATCATCATATTGTGTTCATATAGGAAGATGTCCTTTTTCTTAAAAGATATATGCTGTAATATTTAGGGGTGACGTGTCAGGATACTGACCACAAACTCAAATGGTTAAAAAAGGGCAGTTGACTGCGTATACACACACAGACCCAACTGTCAACATTCAGTGAATCCAGGTGAAAGCTACATGGGTGTAAATTACACTTTCCTTGCAACATTCTTAGATTTGAAGATTTCCAAAATAAAAAGCTGGGAAAAAATTTTAAATAAATATGAGGGGCAGGCACCTGGCTGGCTCAGTCGGCCAAGTGTGCAACTCTTGGTCTCAGGGTCATGAGTTCGAGCCCCATGTCAGGCGTGGAGCCCACTTAAAATAAATAAATAATAAATAAAATTCATACGAGGCGGTGCCTGGGTTAACCACATACACGCGGGCATGCACGTATGCACTGACAGGTGTTCTGCTCCCTTCACAAGCAGGAAAAATCTCTAAGGACCTAACCTATTGAGAACACGGTCCCTACACCTTTGAGCTAACTGAGGACAAATAATTAAATGGTCTTTTTGCGCATTAAGATGGTGGTTTTCCTCTAGTAATCAAGACTAATTAGATCAGAAATACAGTCAGAGTTATGTTGAATCAGGTTGAGCTATGCCTATTCAAGGCATGAGAAGAAAGGGGTGGGGGGAATCTAGGAAGTTACAGAGAGCCTGGAAATTGGTGGCGAATTTACACGGGACCTGATTTATCTGCTTACCACTTTAGCCCCTGCAGGGCAGTGCAGAAAGCACCCTTTTGTCAGTAGAAGAAGGGTGAAGCATTACCTCTGAAGGCCTACCTGTTTCACCTGGATAAACGTCAACGGATAAAGGCTTTTTATGGGCCCAGCAGGACACAGAACGTTCAGAGCGTCCTCCACCGTCTTTAACTGAAAAGAAACAAGACCAGCATTCACTCACTGTCACCTGGTCATCAGAGTGGAGGCTAATGCCATTTGCAAATTATCAAAGACATTACTGGATTGGACCAAATCCCTAAACAGACCTAAACTGTTAAAATTCCGCTCAGTGCTGACCCCCAGTTGCCTTCAATCACCGCTATCCATCCCCTGACTCTCGACGAAAAATAACTCACGGTGGTCGTAAAGCGTGTCAAGCACATCGATTCGCAAATACAACCTCTATACAAAAGGCCCTTCAAATGAATGAAAACCAAGGCTCGGAGGCTGCCTCCTCTCTAAAGCCTTCCCCAGCATCCCGGAGGGAAGTAACCAGGACTGCACCTTCCTCTGAACTTGACTGTGGCCTATTTTCCACGCCTGCTTCACGTACCGGCCGCTTACCTTTGCCGTCCTCGCCGTTGTGTCAGCTCCTTAAGGGCAGAGTCTGTGTGGTGCTCACCCGATACCCAGCACATAGTAGACACTCAATAAATGCTTACTACATTTGGTCCAGACGATCGTGTACTCTCACAACCCAGGAGGCTTATTCCGAGGTAGCAACAGGATGATGGCAGCTACCGATCGCTGAGTGCCTGCCGAAGCCCAGGTGAGCGCACCTTGCATGCACACCCCAGTGAATCCTTACAACCGCCGGGTGGGGCAGCCATCACCGTCCCCAGGTCAGGGATGAGGAAACAGGTTCTCAGAGAGCCTCACAGGAGCAACGGCAGAGCCAAGGTCTGCAGTTAGGTTTGGCTCTGAACCTAGGACTTCCTGCGACTGACACTGGTTAGAAATTTTATGGACACTTTTGCAGGGATACCTTGCTGATGTGTAACATAAGGGAAAACAAAACCTTAAGTACAATTCCATCAGTTCAGCTACTCACATGGACGCTTTTCTATGTGGACAACTAAAGAAATTCCACTCACGGTAAACAGTTTATTCCATAAACCATGTCCCACATCAACTGAATTCAGTTGCGTGCTAATTTGCTGTCTTAAACTGTAAACATTTAGTTCATAAGGAAAAGCTATTTCTACTCACACAATTCTCCTTCATGGCAAATAGAATGTATTTTTGGTACTATGCTAGTTCTGTTTTGTTTTGTTTTAGCAATGTTGCTGTATTAAATATTTGTACCTATTTTCTGTTGCAGAAAAATACATTTCTCGCAGCTCCAAAACAAATCAACCTCCTCAAGTAGCCAGCAGCAAGGAGAAAAATAGAAGATACTCCGTTTACAAGGGTGATTCAAGTCTGATCAAAACTAAAGAAAGATTCCTATCACGCAAAGAGACCACATTCTTTGTAGAATGTAACACACATATCCGACGCTAGGTGGAAAATGTCACAGGAGCTCAACCAATCACAGTATCAAAGGGCTTCACGAACGGAAAAATTATACAATCGTGTTTGGCATTTTGGTTAAAGATAAAAACTTACACTATTTTAGAATGTCAAGATTCTTAAGAAATGTGTAACTGCTTGTGGTTTTTTTTTTTTCTCTTGTGAGTTAACAGATGTAGGAGTTAGGGATTATAAAAGGGGAAATCCTGAAGACACAGATGGTCAAAACAAATTGATTTTGGCTTACGTCACTCCCGACAATGAAATGAAATCTCCCTTCTTTTTCTCTTTCCTAGAATAAAATGTCTTCAACTCCTTTTTGTGATTAATTTCTAGCCATTTCCCCCTTGCTGTCCCATTTACCAAATAAACCAGAGCCCAAAAATCAGTACATGATTTTGAGATGGAGGGAAGCACACTACATGTGCAAAGATCTGTGACAATGCCTGTGGCTTTGGAGAACTCCCTAAAAAAACGCAAATTATGGAAAAAGAACCTCACCAAGCATAACAAGGTGGCATGTTATTCCCACAAAGGTCCTGAAGCTGCTTTGGATGACTGGTAATTGAACCAAAATGACCTGAATGATGTACAAACGTCCACCCACTCCTGCTCATGCCCTATGTGCTCACCCCGTCAATGTGACACATGCACGTCCCCATTTTCCCAGAAACATCACCTACCCCATCAGTCTCAAAGAAAACCAATTCACAGAAAGATAGAACCAATTCCCCAGCGTGACACTTTCACTCACAACTGCTAAATTCCACCCCCTCACTCCCAACATTCTGTTATTTTCTTTCTTACCTTTTGCAGAGCAACTTTTCCATATGCAAACTTGGGTGTAGATGGAGGGATAAAACCTTCTGGTACTTTTTCAAACTAGAAACCAGAGTGGAGAAAGAAAAAAAAAAAAAAGAAAAAAGAAAAGCTGTTAAACCCTCAGAAACGTAGCTATACAATTCAGTTTTCAAAAGGAGGCTCAAAGACTCGAACAATAGTGCGGGTGATTTTTGGAAAGGCAAAGGAACAAAAGGTTTCCCCCGCCAGACAGGGTTTGGTAAAGCTTTTACTTCCGTGTGTGTGTGCGTGTCTGTGTATGTCTGCACTGTAAACTCCAGGAATCATTCAAATAATTATAGAAGAAAAGACTTCAAAGCAGAGAGCAAAAACAAGGAGAGAGAATGAGGTGATGGCAGAAGGTTGGAGTTGGGGGGAGAAAAGGAAAAAGGCCCAGGGCCAAACAGAATCTTGAAGGGAGGTAGCTGTAAGTAAGGAAAAGTATTACTCGCAGGTTGAATCTTACTGATAGATTAAAGTTTGATATCAGTGTTAAATTTCCTGTGGTTATGTAAGAGCATATTCCTACCTCTTCTTATGAAACACACACTGAAGTATTTAGGGGTAAAGGTAAAGTATTTAAAGGTTACCGCATGTAACCCTCCAGTGGTTGAGAAAACCCAAGGGGGCAGTGAGGGGAAAATGATGAAGCATAGAGAGTGAAATGTTGACCTGGGTAAATCTGGGCGTGGAATACTCGAGCGCTCGATGTACTACTTTTATTCTCGAGACTTCTCTGTAAGTTTGAAATTTTTCTTAAATAAAAGCCAAAAACTAAAATAAAAATAGAACCTTACTATACACTAAACACACACACACACACACACACACACTTAAATTAGAGTTAGAAGATATAAGTGCCAAGTCTTAGAAGTCTGTGTCCACCTCCAAGCAGATTGCATTATGATCTCGCAGGCTACCCACATTTCTTTCCTCCTCCATTCTTCTCTTCCTCCCTTCCTTTCCTTCGGTTTCCATCTTTTAAAATTATTTTTATTATTATGTTTTTTAATTTTTGAGGTTTATTTTTGAGAGAGAGACAGAGTGCAAGTGGGGGAGGGGCACAGAGAGAGAGAGGGAGACACAGAATCCGAAGCGGGCTCCAGGCTCCGACCTGTCAGCACAGAGCCCGACGTCGGGCTCGAACCCACGAACCGCGAGATCATGACCCGAGCCGAAGTCAGACGCTTAACTGAGCCACCCAGGCGCTCCTCGGTTTCCATTTTTTAAAGTACTTAAAAAGGAAGACGACAGACTGCTGTAATGAAAAGCAATAGTTTCCTGACTATTCTCTTTGTGCTATTCTTCAGAGGAAACCATTTTAAATCCATTTAATTTTTCCATTTTTGCATCTTTTAGTTTCTATGTTTATACTTATCTGCTATTTCTTATTTCATCCCTTGAACACATTATTGATTTCTTTAATACATGAGAATTTAGCCCACGTGTACGGTTCTGGCTATCTCTCTTTCTTGCCAACATGGTTATATCAGCATTTCTCTACTGGTTACCTTTGTAGCTTGAAATACTATACCTCTATTTCTTAGTTCCATCAATTAAGATGATCTTTTGTGTCCATACTTTTTTTTTTTTAATTTTTTTTCAACGTTTATTTATTTTTGGGACAGAGAGAGACAGAGCATGAACGGGGGAGGGGCAGAGAGAGAGGGAGACACAGAATCGGAAACAGGCTCCAGGTTCCGAGCCATCAGCCCAGAGCCTGACGCGGGGCTCAAACTCACGGACCGTGAGATCGTGACCTGGCTGAAGTCGGACGCTTAACCGACTGCGCCACCCAGGCGCCCCCATACTTTTTTTTTAAATTTTTTTTTTTAACGTTTATTTATTTTTGGGACAGAGAGAGACAGAGCATGAACGGGGTAGGGGCGGAGAGAGAGGGAGACACAGAATCGGAAACAGGCTCCAGGCTCAGAGCCATCAGCCCAGAGCCCGACGCGGGGCTCGAACTCACGGACCGCGAGATCGTGACCTGAGCTGAAGTCGGACGCTTAACCGACTGAGCCACCCAGGCGCCCCTGTGTCCATACTTTTTAAGGTAAGTCTATTTGCACCCTTTCCTGAGCTCTCTTCCCTACTCCCACCCCCAAATTATCAGTTATACTTTTATACTGTCAAGGTTAAAAAGTCTGTCCTGTACCCATACACCTTCCCACCACCTGTATATTGACTCTAAATTCAAAATCAATCAACAGTGTTCACATGATTATAATTATATAAATATTACTCTCTCTTTTCCTGTCTGCCTTTAGGTTAGGAAGGGAAATTTTTTGAATTTTTGAATGTCTGAAAATGGCATATTAAATCGATAATTTGGATGAGTATAGAATTCTATACTGAAAATCATCTTCCCTTAGAAGGCAAGATTTGCCCCCCCCCCCCCCCATATCATCCGGTGTGAGTCACCGGATGATTCTTGTTCTTTCAAAGGTGACTGGCTTTTTCTCTCTAGAAGCTTGTAAGTGCTTTATTCTCTATGTTTTCATTTTTTTCCAAGGATGTGTTTGGGTTTGTGTGTTTTTTACATTTATTATTCTGGGCAACTCAAATATCCTTTTTGGTTTTAGAAGAAAATTCTGTATTTTTTTAATATTTTCTTTTCTTCATCTTTTCCCCTTAAAAGTAAGTTAGACGTCCTAGATTGTTCCTCTGTATCTCTCATCTTTTCTCTACTTCAATCTGTCTTCTGGTTCTAATTTCTAGGAGATTATCTTTTTATTTTGGGGAAGCCTTCTTTGTTCTTTAATTGCTCCTTTTTCAAAGTATCCCATTCTTATAGTGTGAAAGCAACATCTTTCCAAATGTCTCTAAAAGATATAAATTTGAGAGGGTCTGCTCGGCTTTGCTTAAGATCTCTCATTTCTGTCCTGAATTATCTGTTGCCTTGAGGTTATTTTTCTGTTTACTTCATTTTGGTCTTTCTCTTTTCCTGTACAGGTTTTATGGATGTCTTCAAACATCCGGCCACCCTTGGCCATCCATTCTTATTTAATGATAATGCAAATGAATGCACCAGCATTCGCATAACCATCTTCTCTAAGCCAATCCTGCTCTGTGTACAAGGGCAAGGTTTGTTCAGTGGGGAACTGTTTTAGGGTGATTTGGGAGGGAGTCAGACATGATATGTAAGGTTTTTGCTCTCAGGCTGCACACTTTTTTTTTTTAATTCTAATTTTCTGACTATTAAAAAGATGCTTCCCTGACGGACAGTCCATTTGAAAGAGGGGTGGCAAAGTGGAGGACCTGATGGGAAATATGCAGTTCCATTAGCCTTCCCATTTTCAGCTGTTTCATTCTGTCTTTTGTCACATCTGCGTTTCCAGGACCCTGGTTCTCTAGGGTTCTTTAAGAGTAATCTACTCCCTGTTAACCTGTTTCTTTAAAAAAAATTTTTTTTTAATGTTTATTTATTTTTGAGAGAGAGACAGAGCATGAGTGGAGGAGGGGCAGACAGAGAGGGAGACACAGAATGCGAAGCAGGCTCCAGGCTCCGAGCCATCAGCACAGAGCCCGACGCGGGGCTCGAACTCACGAACCGCGAGATCGTGACCTGAGCCGGACTCGGATGCTTAACCGACAGAGCCACCCAGGCGCCCCTGTTAACCTGTTTCAATAATCCCCTTTCACACTCACTGGGGACCTAGACTTCCTCATGCTACTTCCTTAGTCACCTACATCTATTTTTGTTACCCAGAAATTTTTTGAAATCTCTTATGCATGGATAGTGCCCCTCTTGATGGCTTCATTTAAAAAAAATACCATTTTTAATCATTTAATAACATTTTGAAAGGCAGAAGAGATAAGTATGTGGTCAGCCATCCATCTTGAACTGTATTTCTAGTATTCAATGAATTGATAGTTCTGTAACATTTTTAAAGATTAAACAATTTTTCTTAATGTTTATTTATTTTTGAAAGAGAGAGAGAGTGTGAGCAGGGAAGGGGAAGAGAGAGAGGGGGACAGAGGATGCGAAGCGGGCTCTGTGCTGACAGCAGTGAGCCTGACGTGGGGCTCAAACTCACGAACCGTGAGATCATGGCCTGAGCCAAAGTCAGACGCTCGACTGACTGGGCCACCCAGGCACCCCTCTGTGACATTTTTAAAAGAGCACATTAAAGGGGTGCCTGGGTGGCTCAGTCGGTTGAGCATCCGACTCTTGATTTCACCTCAGGACATGATCCCAGGGTCACGGCATCAAGCCCCGCATCAAGGCTCTGTGCTGAGCACGGAGGCTGCTTAAGATTCTCTCTCTCCCTCCCCCTGCCCCTCTTCCCAGCTGGTTCTCTCTCTCTCTCTCTCTCAAATAAATACAATGAGGGGCACCTGGGTGGCTCAGTCAGTTAAGTATCTGACTTCAATGAATCTGAGTCCCACATCAGTGAGCCTGAGACCTGCTTCGGGTGAGCTCCGCTTCCCTCACTCCCTTTTCTCTCTGCCCCTCGCTCACTTGCGCCCTCTCTCTCTCTCTTAAAATAAAATAAAATAAAATAAAATAAAATAAAATAAAATAAAATAAAATAAAATAAAATAAAATAAAATAAAATAAAATAAAATAAAATAGGCACATTAAAACGATCTTCATGATTCACATTAAAATGAATGTGAGGCCAAGTAGTTGTATCTGTGGATCTCAGACAGACAAGATGGGAAATCTCTCTTCCCAGCCTCCCTGACAGTCCTAAGCCACACTCATTCTCCTGTGGCAGTCTCCCTGCCTCGTCCTCCAGCCCACACTCCGGCCAATAGAAGCAGCAAACACAAATCCACAGAGGGGAACTGAGAGTCGTCTAATTTGTTTGCTGAGGTCCCCTATTCACCTGCACATAGTAGCAACCATGTCGTATCTAACTCCGAAAGTCAAGGTGGAGTCCAGCGTCCAGTGTGAGCAGGGCTGCAATCTCCTCTAACACACTGGAAGAAAAAATCGCGGCACAGGCAGCTTTCCTTAACCTACACTGAGCTCACAGGGATGGAATGCTTCTGTACTAGTTTGGTCGTCTCCCTTGCTATGCACAAAGGCCCTTACAGTCCGTCATTGTATTTCCTTTTTAGAGGTGAGACTGGTGAACTTGCTCAAGAGAATCACAGGGCAAAGGAATGAGCTGGGATCTTGACCCCAAGTCGAGTGTTGTTTCTATCGCTCCACCTCACCTCCTTTATTGTACAACAGTACAAGAGACAGTGTCTCCTATTAAACATAATTCCAGAGACAAAAACACCCCACGATACCTTTTCTCTTCCAGTTTTCCTCTTGGACCCTCTCCTTATGCACATATGCCATGAAAGATTAGAGACGGTTTTGTAATTTGCTACTGCTACTTACCCAAAGTACTTTTGGCATGTCTAAATACTGACAATAATTTTATTTATTGCATAATATATTCAATGTTTATTTTTCAGAGACAGAGAGAGAGAGAGAGAGAGAGAGAGACAGAGACAGAGACAGAGTGTGAGTGGGGGAGGGGCAGAGAGAGAGGGAGACACAGAATCGGAAGCAGGCTCCAGGCTCTGAGCTGTCAGCACTGAGCCCGAAGCGGGGCTCGAACTCACAAACCACGAGATCATGACCTGAGCCCGAGTCGGACACTTAACCGACGGAGCCACCCGGATGCCCCTACTGCATATTACATCCAAATGGATACGACCATCCTTTCAGTATTAGGATTTAGATAATTTCCAATTCTTGATATTACAGATAGTGTTACAATGAACTTTATGTCTATAGCATCATCTTGGTTAAAAAAAAAATATTTTCAATAAAGCACCAAGTGAAGAGTTACTAGGTCAAATGATATAAGCATTTTATATGAGTCTTAATAGAGCGTATGCCAAAGTTTTCACCAAATGTCTATACGTGTTTACATCTTCCACCCAATTGTCGACCTGGATGTTGGTTTTTTTAAATCAGTGGTAAGAGCTCATCATAATGTTGATATTAAGTCTCCATCTGTCTATCCCATTTGCCCCAATCTTCCGTCTTTTCTTTTCAACAAGCTTAGTGATTTTTCACTGATTATCTTATAGTAAAATCCTAATCTTGTATCAAACGAATTTAATGTTTCAGAAAAGGATAAATATTCCAAAACACTATTTCAGAACCTTAATTTATTTTTCTGTCATAATCTGTGCTTTAATCAGAGTTTTCATACTGGTCATAAATGTTGCTTCTTATCCTGCCTATTTAGCTGGACAAATTTAACATCAGAAGCTGCTCTTGTCCCAGTCAAATCCAATAGATTCAATGGCGACCAACCTCTCTTTCCCCAAGATCTCTAACGTTTTCATTCGTTCTTCTAACAAATTCTTATTAAGAAAGGACTTTGTGTCAGGTCCTACGCTTGGCACTGGGGATATAAACAGCCTAATCCAGACTGTGAAAAATGTGCGTAAACAAATGGCACCAATGCACTATGGGAAGTAGCACGTTCAAGATGTCCACACTGCAAGGCGGTAGAAGAAGTTAAAACGCGACTAACTGCAGAGCCAGGTCAAAGACAACGTCCCAGAGAAGGTAACTGAAGTGTGTTCTCATTTTCCAGATGGGTGAAGGCGAGGGAACATTATGTGCAGAGGCTGGGAGGTATCAACAGTACTGTCCTATTCACGGAATCTTATGCACCTTCATTTTCAGGCCGGAGAGTCATGTACAAGAAGGGGAGAATTGCAAAATGAGGCTTGAGGAAAATAGGAGGCCAAGTCATGGAAGGCATCTTGACCAGATCGGCGTTTTAGAGAAATCACTCTGAAAGACAAACCAGAAAAGCCAACTCTGCAGGAAAGGAAAACACTAGAACCACAAGAGTGCAGGCAATGCTTTAGAAGTCTCACATTTGTTATGAAATAGTCACTTCGTTAGCCCTAATTATCAGACATAAAACACTGTGTTTCCACCAGCACCGTGGATCCACAAGAGACAGCTTGTGTCTACCCACTGAGCTAATGTCATTCCATCCATAAACCAAGAAGAACAATCAATCAGCCGGTGTAGACGGGTCCTCGGTCAAGTTTCAGACTTCATTAAGCTCTGAAATAGTAAAAGTCACCTTGGCCATTTTCACATCCCCGGTCCCCACCCAGCCCCAGCGTCCACCTCAGGGAATCCTAATATTTGCTCCAGTTATCAAGGTCTTCAATGTACAACTTGATTAATTTCTGTAATAATGGCCCATCACCAAAAAGCCAGCTGGACTTTTATCTTTGATAGAATCCTTAGGAAGAGCTGTAACAAGACTAGAAAACGGGTCTTAAATTCATTCAAAAGCGTACAAAAATAAACTCACCACTGCCCCTCTCGGGAATCGGTAGGGAGGAGGAGGGCGCTGCCCTACAGTCTCATGGTTCATACTCGAGGTCAAAGTGTTAACCATGTCTGGTTGAGCTTTACCCACAGCAAAGAGAGTATTTTAGAAAATGCAAATGTCATGAGCTTTGTCATACCTTGAAGAGTCACATGCCAAAGGCCACCTGGAGCCTTCATCACCGAGCACAGGCTTCTGCAGCCTGACGGGAAATTATCCACCCTGGGCATCCACATCAGTGAAAGATATTGTCCGTCGACACCCAGCTTACTCTTGAAATGGATTAAAGAAGAGACCCATTCCGCCTTTTACGTCTTTGGTGAAGGAAGAGGCAGCTCTAGTGGGGGTTTTTATGATCCCATTCTTTTCCTCAGTGCAAGCAGACCAGCTGACTGAAAGTCTACAAAGTCTCGTAAGACAGATCCCACTTTTAAAGCGGTTCTTTTCTCTTTTCCAAACCTGAAATACCGAAAAGAAGAAGACGGAAAAAAGGACCACGTGGTAAGCTACGATCTATCATAAGCTATTGAATTATACTAATTTCTGGAGACTGTCTCCTTCACGGGTTCATCTTACTGTGCCCTCTGGTGAAACGCTGGGACCCCCTGGGTTCGTCCCCGCTTGGCCCACTGCCCTTCTCGCTCAGCTCTCCATCGGCAATCTCAGCCTCCCCTGGACTTTAGCCTCCCCTTCCACCGATGACCTGTCCTAATGACTGCTTCTTGGAGCTTCTCCCTCTTAAGTGAGGCACTTGCCGGATAGACACCTCCACTCGGATGTCCCCAAAGGCATCTGGAGCTGAACAAACCCAGCGCAGAGCTTTCTTCCCCCTTCCCCTTCCTGGCCCGTGCCTTCCCTGCAGTCCTCCATGGTTGTTGCTGACCACAACACCCATCCGGTTATCCGACCGAAAGCTGTAAACCGAGACAAATCAGTGCCTCCTCACGCTTCCTCACACCTGCACGCGGGCAGTCACCGAATCCGACCGATTTTACCCCCGAAACATTTTCCAAATCTATTGCTTCCTCTCCATGTCCCGCCGCCCCCACCACCGTCTCATTTCTAGGTTACGTCAGCAGCCTCCTGGCTCATCTCCTGCATCCGGAAAGGTCCCCAGGGAGGGTCCCAGCAGTGCGTTCACATGGTCACGGGTTTTTGTAAAATTTGCAGAAGTCATCTCATTTAACCGCCACAGGCTAAGACCCTTGTCTCTTTCTGCGCCAGCTGCCTTGTGTCCCAAGTCAGGAGGCTTTGGAGTTCGCCGCAGGCATCTCTGGGATGCACCCCAGGGAGAGCTGAGGTGGGGTTTATTTAATTTGGGTGTTGGCTACATCTACATAGTTCGTTGTCACTTCGGTGGCTGGATACGCTATCACCAACAGATCATTCCCCACACCCAACAGGCTGACTCACGTGCACATCACTTGACGGTGCCCTGGGGCATCCAGCCTCAGAAGTACGGGGTTGTGCAAGAGACACAGGGTTTCAAATGTCTGGGGCCAGGACCTGTCTGTAGAAATGTCTCCAAATTCTCAAGCTCATATATGAAAGAACTGGAGAGAGATTGCCTCAATTTTGATAATAATCTTAAATATGTATATAACATTATCAGAAACAAAATGTGAAACTTTTTGTTTTCTAAACTCTCAGTATGTGGGAATGCAAACTGGTGCAGCCACTCTGGAAAACGGTATGGAGGTTCCTCAAAAAACTAAAAATAGAACTACCCTACGACCCAGCAATTGCACTACTAGGCATTTATCCAAGGGATACAGGTGTGCTGTTTCGAAGGGACACATGCACCCCCATGTTGATAGCAGCACTATCAACAATAGCCAATGTATGGCAAGAGCCCAGATGTCCATCGATGGATGAATGGATACAGAAGATGTGGTATATATATACAGTGGAGTATTACTCGGCAATCAGAAAGAATGAAATCTTGCCATTTGCAACTACGTGGATGGAATTGGAGGGTATTATCCTAAGTGAAATTAGTCAGAGAAAGACAAAAATCAAATGACTTCATTCATATGAGGACTTTAAGAGACAAAACAGATAAACATAAGGGAAGAGAAAAAAATAATATAAACACAGGGAGGGGGACAAAACAGAAGAGACTCAAATATGGAGAACAAACTGAGGGTTACTGGAGAGGTTGTGGGAGGAGGGATGGGCTCAATGGGTTAAGAGGCATTAAGGAATCTACTCCTAAAATCATTGTTGTACTATATGCTAACTAACTTGGATGTAAATTTTAAAAAATAAAAAAATAAGATTAAAAAAAAACGCTCAGTACGTTCTAAAAAACAAATTTCAATAAGCCACGCTAAAGGGAAAGATTTCCATTCTCTCTCTAGAGAAAAAGAGTACAAACAAAACAGAGACAAAAACCAGAAGGATAGCAGATGTGTTTCAGTTAATAAATTCAAAGTATGCTTTGGAATTTTGTGATGTTTGCGATTATTTTAATCCTTAAAATTTTTAAATTTGTCATGACTTTTTTTTTTTTTTTTACTCATTTAAATACACTTTTGGGGCACCTGGCTGGCTCGGTTGGGGGAGCATGTGACTCTTGATCTTGGGGTTGCGAGTTTGAGCCCCATGTCAGGTGTAGAGATCACTAAAAAATAATACATTTAAAAAAATACACATTCATTTTTGTTGCCTTATCCAATACCCTCTGTGACATTCGTATCTGACTATATTGCTTTCTTCACATTCCTTAAGAGGGCATAGGCAATAGCATTCATGTTCTTGGTGATAATATCACCTGTCCATTAAGGAGAGACTGTAGTAGTGAAAGCTTACAATGGAGAGAGATCAGGGAGCCAAAAGGGAACTGGAGACTGTTACAAGTCCAGTTGACTGGAATACAGGTCCCCCTTCCAACCAGGCCACTGAAATGCACGGTGCATGTTTGCAAAGTGCCAGAGTATGACAGTCAGAATGCTCCTAGCCGTCCTGGCCGGGTGGTCTGTAGAGCAGGGGCCCTTGAACTGCAGCAGAGAGGGGACTGGCGGGTGATGGTGAACGGCTCTAGCAACCATCAGTCAGAAGAGCCAGGGAGAGTCAGGAAAAGTGTGGGCGGAGCGTTGCCGGGGTGGAGGGAGGGGCAGAAAGAGGGAGCTAGAAATATAGGAGAATAAAAATGTGAGATCAAATATAAGGTGATGTTTTACATAAAAAAGCACAGTAAATATGTTTTAATATTCGATGATAAGGCATCAAGAGCTCACTATTTCGGAGAGAAAACTATTCTAAAAGTAAACCCGCCAGCAACGCCACTGCTGGGTAAATAACCGAAGGAACGGGAAGCAGACTTGAGCAGATACCAGTGCCCTGATGCCCCAGGTAGTATTATTCAAAACAGCCAAAAGACGGGGCGCCTGGGTGGCTCAGTCGATTACGCATCCGACTCTCGGTTTCAGCTCAGGTCATGATATCTCACAGTTCCTGAGTTCGAGCCCTGCATCGGGCTCTGCACTGACAGTGGAGCTTGCTTGGGAGTCTCTCTCTCCTCAGCGCCCCTCCCCTACTCGTGCCCACGCATGCGCACGCGCACTCTCTCGCCTTCTCTCTCAAAATAAATAAACTTTAAAAAAAAACAACAGCCAGGGGCGCCTGGGTGGCGCAGTCGGTTAAGCGTCCGACTTCAGCCAGGTCACGATCTCGCGGTCCGTGAGTTCGAGCCCCGCGTCGGGCTCTGGGCTGATGGCTCAGAGCCTGGAGCCTGTTTCCGATTCTGTGTCTCCCTCTCTCTCTGCCCCTCCCCTGTTCATGCTCTGTCTCTGTCTTAAAAATAAATAAACGTTGGAAAAAAAATTAAAAAAAACAAAACAAACAAACAAAAAAAACAGCCAAAAAAGGGGGGGGGGGAGGCGCCTGGGTGGCTCAGTCAGTTGGGCGTCTGACTTTGGCTCAGGTCATGATCTTGCGGTGAGTTTGAGTCCACATCAGGCTCTGTGCTATCAGCTCAGAGCCTGGAGGCTGCTTTGGATTCTGTGTCTCCCTCTCTCTCTGCCCCTCCCCTGCTCACACTCTGTCTCTGTCTGTCTGTCTGTCTCTCTCTCTCAAAAATAAATAAATAAATAAATAAATAAATAAATAAATAAATAACTAGCCAAAAGATGGAAAACAACCCACGTGTCCAGCAAGAGATGAACAGTTAAACAACATGTGGTCTATCCATACATGGAATATTACTTAGCCGGAAAAAGGAGCGAAGTTCTGATACATGTTACAACATGGAGGAACCGTGAAAAAATTATGGTAAGTGAGATAAGTCAGACACAAAAGGAAAATATTGTATGGTTCCATTTCTATGAAATATCGAGGACAGGCAACCTTACAGAGGCTGAAAGTAGAGGTTACAGCAGCTGCGAGGAGAGGACACTGGCAATTCTTCCTTTTTTTTTTTTTTAATTTTTTAATGTTTATTTATTTTTGAGAGACAGAGCGTGAGTGGGGGAGGGGCAGAGAGAGCTCATCTGAGGCAGGCTCCAGACTGTGAGCACAGAGCCCGACGCGGGGCTTGAACTCGCAAGCTGGGAGATCATGACCGGAGCCGAGGCTGGATGCCCAACCGAGCCACCCAGGCGCCCCTCTTATTTCTTAATAGTTACAGAGTTTCTGTTTGGGGTGATGAAAAGATTTTGGAAATAGACAGTGGTGATGGTTACACAACATTATGAATGTAATTAAAGCCACTGGATCGATCATACACTTAAAAATGGTTAAAATGGCAAACTTTATGTTCTATATACTTTATCATAATTTTAAAAAGTTAATAATGTAAGATGCCAAAAAACCACTGAATTGGGGACTTTATGTATTTACTTTTTTAAGTGTATTTATTTTGACAGAGAAAGAGAGAGAGAGAGAGAGAGAATGAATGAATGCGGGGGAGGGGCAGAGAGATAACCAGGGTTAAATCTAGGTACTGGGCACATGGGTGTTTGCAACATTATTTTATACACTTAAAATTGTTGGGAGTATTTCATATTTTAAAGACAAATATATCTAATAACTGTATTAAGAAATGAAAGACTCACTTTACGAGTATCTTAAAAAACAGGATATTTGGGAATAAGCATATTAAGGAATGGACAAGGATTATCTTAAGAAAATTTAAAACAAGACGGACATCAGAAAAGACTTGAAGAGAAGGAGAAGCAACTTTTCTTGGCTAAGACTCCATGTCATAAATTTCACCCCTAATTTTTTTTTTTCAACTTTTTTTTTTTTTTTTTTTTTTTTTTTTTTGGGACAGAGAGAGACAGAGCATGAATGGAGGAGGGGCAGAGAGAGAGGGAGACACAGAATTGGAAACAGGTTCCAGGCTCCGAGCCATCAGCCCAGAGCCTGACGCGGGGCTCGAACTCCCGGACCGCGAGACGTGACCTGGCTGAAGTCGGACGCTTAACCGACTGCGCCACCCAGGCGCCCCGTTTCACCCCTAATTTGATACACAAATTTAATACAAAATGAGTCAAAACATCAATAGGTTTCCTGGGTTTTTGTTTTGTTTTTTGAAGTTGATAAAATAATACCAAAGCGTATGTGGAAGATGAACTTACAGAGTAGCCAGGGAAATTCTGAAAGACTAAACACGGAAGACAAGTCCTCCCAGGTGATAATAAAACATAGTAAAAATAACAATTAAAACAGTTTGGTGTTGGGAAAGGAGAAAAAAATTCAGTAACATAAAAGAATCTGAAAACAGACCCAAATACTTTAACCGGCTGGTAACTTAAGAGATGAATAAAGCTGAATCCCAACCTCACTCCCAACAGCAAAACTAGCAATTCCACGTACATCGATATTTGACCATAAAACGTGAAGTCATAAAACCTGTAAGCACCCCACAGGAATTTATTTCTACTACTAGGCTAGGGAAGCAGCCATGAGGGGCGCCTGGGTGGCTCAGTCGGTTGAGTGTCCAATTTCAGCTCAGGTCATGATCTCAGTTTGTGGGTTCGAGCCCCGCGTCGGGCTCTGTGCTGACAGCTCAGAGCCTGGAGCCTGCTTTGGATTCTGTGTCTCCCTCTCCCTCCCCCTCCCCTCTCTTTGCCCCTCCCCCACTCAGCACTCACACACTCTCTCTCCTTCAAAAATAAACATTAAAGAAAAATTTAAAAAAAGAGAGAGAGAGAGAAGTGAAACATTTGACTATATAATAACTCAGGACTGTTTTTTGCAGGAAAAAAACACTGAAGAAACCCCCCAAACTGGTAAAAATGCCACAATAGAACTCTTGCAAATTACACAGAAAACAAATAGGCAGAGAAACGGGGAAGGAACCCGCACAGGTAGTACACAGAAGAAACACAGGTGGACAACTTGTACATGAAATGCCATGCACATGGCCACCTCTTCACTGCTGACATTCCGTTTGCATGCTCTCACCCCGGATGTCCCACATGGCTGTCCTATCACCTTGAAGTCTTCACTCCAGCTTTACCTTCTCAAGGAAGCCTTATATATACCAAACAGCTAAAATCATACCTGGCATACAGAGGGAACTTGCCAAACATTTGTGGAATTACTTGTGAATAAACAAACAATGTGGGTCAAGTCAAATAGTGTCTAATACAACTATAATGCCTCATGGGATTTTTTAAAAGAAAGGGTTAAAATACATGAACTCTAAACCTAAGGGAACTAAAATACATGGCCTTAATAAAACATATAAGTCACAAGGGATGTTAAGTGGGCTTAATATGAGATACAGTGCCGGGTGGCTCAGGACTGACTTTGGCTCAGGTCATGATCTCGTGGTGTGTGAATTTGAGCCCCACGTCAGGCTCTGTGCCGACAGCTCAGAGCCTGGAGCCTGCTTCGGATTCTGTCTTCCTCACTCTCTGCGCCTCTCTTGCTTGCGCTCTGTCTCCCTCTATTCTCAAAAATAAACGTCAAAAATTCTTTAAAAAAAAAAAAAAGGTGAACAAATAGATTCTTGTAAAGTAAGACAGTTGAAAATAATCAATGTATATCAAGAATCATAATGAATGAGCATAAATGAATGTACCAATTAGAAAAAATGTTTAAACTAGATTTTTCAAAAATCCAGTTATATCTTGTTAACGAGGGACATGTGAAAAAAAAAGATATTCAAAGGTTGAAATTAAAGTATTGTGAAAGATGTAGCAGTAAACATTAACCGAAAAAATGCATTAGTATCAGACAAAAAAAACCTTGAAGGTAAAAAGCATTATTAGAGATACAGAGCTACATACATGATGATACTAAATAAATGATACTGAAAGATTTCATTCTCAATTTGCATTCCTAATTCTAATACACAATTACAAAGAGAAACACAATCCTTTAACAAATAATAGAATACATGGATAAAAAGCCAGGAAGGATATCAAAGATATCAGCAGCACCATTAAGAAGCTTAAGCTAAGGAACACGTATATAGATGATATCCAACAATCATAAAACATATAGTCTTGAGGCGCCTGGGTGGCACAGTCGGTTAAGCGTCTGACTTCGGCTCAGGTCATGATCTCACGGTCCATGAGTTCAAGCCCTGAGTCAGGCCCTGTGCTGACAGCTCAGAGCCTGGAGCCCGCTTCAGATTCTGTGTCTCCCCCTCTCTCTGCCCCTCTCCTGCTCACATTCTGTCTCTCTCTCTCTCTTAAATATAAACATTAAAAAATTTTTTAAAACATAGTCTTTTTTTAAAAAAAAATTCTATTCTTTTATTTTAGAAAGAGAGCATGCGAGCAGGGGAGAGGGACAGAGGGAGAGACAGAGAGAATCCTAAGCAGGTTCCATGCTCAGTGTGGAGCCCAACATGGCCCTCAATCCCACGACCCTGGGATCATGACCTGAGCAGAAATCAAGAGTTGCTCGAACGACTGAGCCAGCCAGGCGCCCCCTAAACATACAGTCTTTTCAAGAACACATGGAACATTGACTCATATTGACACATGCCAGGCTCCAGGACTCGGTTTGACATATTTCAAGGGATTCACATCAAATAGACCATGCTCTCTACCCAGAATGCAAATATGTTATAAACCAACAAATTATAAAAATAATCATGTTAATAATTGCTACTTCTGAACGACTTCTGAACATTTCTAGGGCCAAGAGAAATCCAAACAGGCATTATTAGAAGCAAACTATAGTAAGCATGTTGCATATCAACACTTAGAAGAAGGAGCTATAGAGGAACCTGAAGGAAATACATAACCTTGATATTTATATTAGGAAAGAAGAAAGGCTGAATTACAAGCTAAGTTTCAAATAAAGGAAGGAAATGCCAAAGAGAGGCACAAGGAGCTTTGAAACAGAACGAACATACAAGAGAGAACTGGGGAGTCATCGCTATGAACTCTGCGAAGACGAAACTCATAGTAAAAAGTAGCGAGCGCAACATTTCAACCATAAATCTGAAAATTCAGGCGAAGTGGGCAAATTCTTAGAGGAGTTAAGTATTGATCACATTTTTCAATACGCTTAAAGTATTTCATAAGATGAATTTGTACACGTAGGCTTAAATTGAGACTAAGGCATCCTTAAACCAAAAAAAGGTCCATACCATTTATAGGCAGAAAACCTTTTGTTTTTTAACTTCAAAACTCAGGTGACTGAGCAGAAAAATTGTGGTTTGGTTTTTTTTTTTTTTCACACCCACAGCAGAGACAGGAAACCCCACCTGGGTGCTTTAGATGCCTCAAAAGGTCACAACTGTTAGCAGGACTGAGCGTTCGGCTGGCAGGCCGAACGGAAGCGGCACTTACTTGCCCCAGATGAAGAACGGAGGTGCTGTTGATAGCTCACCTTTGCACCATGCTTCACAAAGCCTGCGGATTTTCTCTCCTACGTGCTTCAGCTACTCACGTGGACACACATCTTCTTACCTTCAGTACAAACAGTTGGAACGGCCACCAGTCGTCGGACAACACATGTGCCAGGCCTATACCGGATGCCTTATGGATGGCCTTTTTTGTTTTTTACTGTTTATTTATTTTTGAGAGAGAGCGCAAGCAGGGGAGGAGAAGAGAGAGAGGCGGGGGGACAGAGGATTCCAAGCAGGCTCCGCGCTGACAGCAGCAGGCTCGAACTCACGAACCTCAAGAACGTGACCTGAGCTGGAGTCGGCCACTAGACAGACTGAGCCGCCCAGGGGCCCCACAGATGTCCTTTTCGGTCCTTATGATGCAATGAGGTGCTACTGTCCCAGCTTCACAAAGAATAGACGAGTGAAGTAACGTGCTCACAGGCTTGCTCTTAATCAGGTGAGGGTCAAGACCCAAGGCCAACCAAATCCACCTGAGGCCTCCCCTCCATACGCCCTTTTAAGCACAAGTGCTCCAGGGACTCATCTACAGAGCACAACACATCCAAAGCAGGCTATATCCAAGCCCCACTCCCTGCGGCCCGGACCAGGCACCCACCTTCCGGATAACGTCCCGCAGAGCAAAATACTTGTCAGTGAGGTCCCCTGCCTCGCTCAGTGGGGCGTCATAGTCGTAGCTGGTGGGCTGTGGTTGGTAGGGGATGTTGGCCCCTGGAAGACAAAAACATGCCACGGGTAACTACTGAGGGCCCTCCCCCCCGGGACAAGTTCTTTGGGACTTCTGGGCTCAGGGTTGTTGTCGGGGGAGAACATAAAGGGCACATTAGAACCCACTGTCAAATGACACAGAGGTGGCCCTGAGGAGGCAAGGTTTAGAGAAACACGTTTCTTCCAGCAGGTGGCCCCTCACAAGCACCTTAGAGCCTATAAGGCGCCGTCCCCGCCCATTCGCCCAGCAAGAGCCCTCAGCGGGGACCCCAGCAGATGTCACCACCACTGAACCAGCAGGGAGCTGAAGCTCCCACAAAATGAGGTCAGTGTCTCAAAGGAGTCATGGCAGGCTTCTGGCATGACCCACGTCTGCGATCGTTCCCATGCCCTCGGACACAACACGGGAGAGGACTGCAGACACACGTTACCCCACGGAGTCAAGCGTAACCATGAGGTCTCTAGCACCTGTGCGGTCAGAGGACCTGCGGTGTCTTCTCCCGGCCCATTCAGGAGCAAGTCACGCCCTCACTCCCCCAGCTCCCGGGACGGCTGGCTGCTGACAGCTCTCAGATGCGCCCTCTGCTCTCGGGCCTCTGCTGGGCCACCCTGCCAAGGTTATGGCCCTCGGGGGACAGCGCATGTGCAACAAGTGACCACGAGGGCTCAGAAACCCAGCCCCTGGTGTCCCAGCTCCAGAGCTCTCTCTAGAACCAGCCGAGCCACTCCAGAACTCCCTCCGGCCTCAACCCCCTCCCGGTGCCCAGGGCCACCACCCACACTCTCTGAAGGTGCTGCTCCTGGAACGTGCCCCAAGAACCTCCCGCTGGGGAATCACGGTCCGTTTCCCAGGGAATGAAACCCGCCACAGAGACCAATAACACTGATCATACTGTGTACTCAAAGACTAGAAAGGTAAAGGGCCTTGCAATTATCGTTCCAGGGGCAAGGTCTGGACCAGTGGGCCCCAGCCTTGTCACAGATGATGTTCACAGGCAGGAGACTGGGTGCATTAGTGGGTAGCGAGCCTGTGCTATACATAGAAAACTTACCCGTGCAACATGGAGAGCCTGTTCAGATTCCTAAGCCCCACCGCACCAGAGATTCTGAGTCAGCAGGTCTTGGGTGGGACCTGAGACTCTGCCTTCCTTTAAAAGTTTTTTTTTTTAATGTTTATTTATTTTTATTTTTTTATTTAAAAAAAATTTTTTTAACGTTTTTTTATTGATTTTTGAGACAGAGAGAGACAGAGCATGAGCAGGGGAGGGGCAGAGAGAGAGGGAGACACAGAATC
Organism: Lynx rufus; assembly: GCF_022079265.1. Lineage (NCBI taxonomy): Eukaryota > Metazoa > Chordata > Mammalia > Carnivora > Felidae > Lynx > Lynx rufus. The sequence goes on along the minus strand of NW_025814867.1, from coordinate 2,191,451 downwards.
GGAAGCAGGCTCCAGGCTCTGAGCGGTCAGCACAGAGCCCGATGCAGGGCTCGAACTCACGGACCGTGAGATTGTGACCTGAGCTGAAGTCGGACGCTTAACCAACTGAGCCACCCAGGCGCCCCAATGTTTATTTATTTTTGAGAGAGAGAGAGAGAGAGAGAGAGACAGAGCACAAGTGGGGGAGGGGCAGAGAGAGCGGACACACAGAATCGGAAGCAGGCTCCAGGCTCCGAGCCATCAGCACAGAGCCCAGTGCAGGGCTCAAACTCACGAACTGTGAGACGAAGTCAGACGCTCAACCGACTAAGCCGGGGTCTCTAACAGGCTCCCAGGTGATGCTGATGCTGGCGCCTGTGGACTAGTAAGGCTCTGTGCCAGGCCTTTCTCTTCTACTCCTAAGAGCATTTTGCAACACAAGGGTGTGAGAATAAAGCTGCTTTAGGATCATCTCATACCATATCTAACCGTTAAGCAAAGGAGGCACAAAGTCTGACATCTCACCTGTGACTTAGTAAGAACTCCTTGGTCTGATCCCACAGCCCGTGAATGATGGCGCCACCTTGGGGGATCCTACTGGACCTTGGGGGATCCTACTGGACCTGGGGGGATCCTACTGGACCTTGGGGGATCCTACTGGACCTGGGGGGATCCTACTGGACCTGGGGGGATCCTACTGGACCTTGGGGGATCCTACTGGACCTGGGGGGATCCTACTGGACCTGGGGGGATCCTACTGGACCTTGGGGGATCCTACTGGACCTGGGGGGATCCTACTGGACCTGGGGGGATCCTACTGGACCTTGGGGGATCCTACTGGACCTGGGGGGATCCTACTGGTGGTGGAGCTGACAGATGAGCGCGGCCGAGGATCAGGTCAGCCCCCCAACACCCCGTTTCATTAGTTCTCTCTGCACAAAATCTACATGTCTGAGGGACTGGGACCACTTGAGCAACTGAACTGACCCAGGCCTTCCTTTGCCTCGCTTTTTCCTGACTGGAGGCAGCGCCTGTGCGGATACGTACATTAAAGCACATCCTTTGCTGTGAGATGCAAAGAAACATGAAACCACATCCCTTGTTGCAAGGAGCTCATCTCCTTTGTGGCCCCTCTCCTAGCTCTAATGTGGCAGTCACCTTGCCCACCTTCCTATTTATATGAGTGGCACCACACCAGGTGCCTGCCCCTAGAGCTTACGCTTCAGAGCTCACTCCCACAGCTGAGCTCAATCAGTGGCCACCAAGTTGAACTGAACAAATGTCACTGCCAGAGACAAAATCACAGGCCAAGGGAAGCCAGGCACGGAAGCTGGCCAGTGGCCAAAGGATGGACTGAAAAACAAAGTCTTTGCTCTGGTTTCACCCACAGAATCTTTCTCTGGATGCCCTCAGGCCACCCCAGGGCAGTGTCGGAGAGAAAGCGCGCTAACTCAAGCGTCCTCTGCCCGTGGTAGGGAGTGCAAGGTGGGAAGGCACACAAAACGGCAAGGCTCACCGCTCCGCAACTCTGCACGTCGTGTGAGAAGTCCAGGATGGCCTGGGTCCCGCAGGAGGCCTCCAGATGGGGATGCACGCAGGCAGAGTGGGGTGCACACACGTGCATGGACAGGTGCATCCCCCCTGGGCAGGACGGGCAGTGAGCTCCCTGCCAGGGGCCTTCCCTCTCACGGCGCTCCTCTGGGATCTGGCCTGAGGAGCGGCCACAGAGAAGCACACACTGGCCCTCCCCCACGTCCGCCAGGAAGACCAAGCACTAGGGCAGGTCAGAGAGGCCCACAAACACGGGAGGGGCTGGTTTGGGAGCTGGTGCAAGGGCTTTGGGATGCAAGAGGTGGTCCAAAGGGCAGTGACCAGCTTTCCAAGGCCCAAGTTCGAGTCCTATCCCCTGCCAGCTGAATGGGAAACCTGTGGACTTTTTTTTGCACCCTGCTTTTCTGATCTGTAAAATGGGTCCATAATCTCTGGCCTAGATGAGACTGCTATGAGAACTAACTGAGAAAACAGAGGCAGAAGAGAGACTTGTTATTTATAACAGGGTCAGGAGCAAGGCAAAGGATTGAAGACAACTTCCATTTTCTGAGGGGTCGTTTTTATAGATCTAAATTTTCAAAAAAGAAGAATGCATCATTTTACGTAAAATAGTACAAGATAAAAAAAATTGTATCGTGAGCTACAAAGTTCCCCCCAAATATCAGTCTTCATTCCTGGAATGGATGCTTGGTACCATTCCACGAATGGAAAGCAGGTGGAATCCTTATCTACTGAATGAAAAAGGCGCCACAAAATCTTAACTGTTTCTAATGAGAAGATGGGCACCCAGACATGATCTAAAACTTCAGTTGGCATACTGTGATCTTTTAAGAAGTGACATCTGAGTTTTGCAGTATCTCCCTTCTTGCCTCTAGTAACAGTGATGATATTAGTAACACTAATGATGTTAGTTACTAATAACAGTAACACTTGTAGGCAAGGTCTTCCAGCCCATCCCACCTCGCACAGAAGAGAGCTGTTCATTAGGGTCAGATCCTGGGAGGTTCAGGCCAAATTAAGCTTCCAAAACTCAGCACTGGGGGGCATCCTCAGTGATTCAGAGAGAAAGGGCAGCTGTGGAGAGGGGTGAGGAAAGAGCCTGAGAAAAAGGCTAATATAGCATGACTTGCCTGCAAAACTCAATGGCAGTGAAGAGAATTTTTCGTAATTTTTCCTGATAAAAAGGGAGAGACCATACAGGAATGGGAAACGGTACAGCCACCTTGAAAACAGTATAGCAGCTCCTCAAACTCTGATCTTAAAAGTTAGTTACCCTATTATCCAGCAAACGCCCTCTTAGGTACACGCCCAAAAGACTGAAACGGGGATTCAAATGAACACTTACATGTTAACGTTCATAGCAACATTATTTATAATGGCCAGAATGTGGTAACAACTCCAATACCCATCAATTTGACATCTGGATGAACAAAATGTTGTATATCCGGGCAACAGAATATTATTTATCAGTAAAAAAACTAAAGTACGGATCCCACAACATGGACGGACCTTGAAAAGACCCATCTTTTCAACCTGCCTAAGGGGCAGAAGTGAAACACAAAGCCGACCACATATCGTATGATTCTATTTATAAGCAACGCCCAGAATAGGCAAATTCACAACGACAGAGAGTACAGACTCATGGTTGCTAAGGGCCGGGAGGAGAGAGAGTGGGGAGTTTCTCTGGTAAGGGGTTTCTTTTCGGGGTAGTGAAAATGTTTTGGAACTAGGTGGTGGTAATGGGTATGCAACTTTGTGATATGCGAAGCACCACTAAACTGTGACTCATAAAATTGTGAGTTTTATGGTATGTGAATTATATCTCGACAAAACAAAATGTTTAAGAAAAGAAAAGAAAAGAAAAGAAAAGAAAAGAAAAGAAAAGAAAAGAGATCACAGCAGAATACATGAACAAGTAAGCTATAGCCAGAGACTATGGGACCTACCCAGCTACCTTGTTTAAAACAATAAGGTTTCTGGGGGGCACCTGGGGGCGCAGTCGGTTCGGCATCCGATTTGGCTTAGGTCATGATCTCGCAGTTTGTGAGTTCAAGCCCCGCATCAGGCTCTGTGCTGTCAGCTTGGAGCCTGGAGCCCACTTCAGATTCTGTGTCTCTGCCCCTTCCCTGCTTGTTCTCTGTCTCTCTCAAAAATAAATAAACATTAAAAAAAATTTTTTTTTTTAAACAACAAGATTTCTGGGGCATCTGTCTGGCTTGGTCGGAAGAGCACGCGTCTCTTGATCTTGGGGTTGTGAGTTGGAGCCCCATTACTAAAAAAAAAATAAGTAAACTTGAAAATAAATAAATAAACAATAGGCTTTCTAAGTGGACAGGTTCTGTTCCTTAAGAAAAAATTATCGTGATTTTAAAAATTATGTAGGCAGTTCTTACGTATTAGGAAATTTCTACATATTAGAAAATAAAAGTTGTCTGTAGGCACTCCCTACCCCCAGGTCAAGCCCCAGAAACATTCTAGCATAAGCTTCCATGAACACGTTAAACTGCTCTTACCATTCCAATAAGCGAAATTGGTCCCACCTATAAACATGTACCTGCAAGGAAACAAGAGAACAGACATACTTAACTACGAGCCCATAGCTATGGAGGGTGCCCTCCCTTCCAGAAATTACCACTCACAAGTTCACATTCGCCCCATGGGCAAGTACGTCATGGAGGGAGGCAGCTACCACTTCAGTCCTCACTCTTGAGTGAGGTTGGCCCCAGTGGTCTAACCAGCCAGTATAGAATTCAGAGTTCACCTAAAAAGAGGAAAGGACAGGGAGCTCAGGACAGACTCGTGACCTTCAGACGTTGGCACTTCTCTAGAACCATCACCCTATCTACCCCACCGAGCGATGGGTAGAGCGGGCCGTGTACGTGTACTGCTTAACCCAGAGCCGGGGGACCAATGAGGGTCACTGCCCAAACTCAGTTTTTAGGTGCCAACAATACAGGTATTCCTGGAAAGTTGTACCCGCAACAAAATTTTGTTAGCCAGCCCCCAGTTTGAACAAGGCAGGAAATGTTGGTGGGCAAAAGAATCCGATGGCAAAATATTTTCACCAAACTGTCAGATCTAAGTTCACCCGTTGTGTCCATCCGGATTTTCAGATCACGGGTTGACGTAAGCTGAGGCGGACCTGCCCGAGTATTCTGCGAAGCAAACCCCAGGCACTTCACGGCTCTCTAGAGCACGCCCCTGCCACGCCCTTCGTCTGGAGAAGGAGGAAGAAACCTGGACGTGTTCTGGGGCTGCCTGTGTCAGGGTTTGGGAAACAGCTCCATCCAGTCTGTGAACACAGGTTCTGCACAGCTCAGAGACCGTGTTCAGGAAAGGCTGTGTGCACGGGTCGGGGGCAGCCTGGCCGGCTGCACAGAAGGCACAGGACCCCAGCCCTCAAACTGTGCCGAGAAACAAGGGTGACGACTACGGACAAGGGAGAAGCTGAAGGGCTGTGCAGACCTGCCCGGACGTTCCTGTCGCCTCCTCCTCCTGGCTGCCTCTGCGGCATGCCAGAAAGCCCCCGAACTCAGCCTGTGCTCCCCAGGATGCCTGTCGGAAATGCCAACGCTCGGGCCCCACGCGGGCCGCGTGTCTTACCCAGATTCCTCCGCGATTCACACGCACATTAAGACGGAGAAGCTCTGTCGCAAAGAGCTCTCAAGAAACACAGACCTGAACTCAGACGCTGGCCCTGGCCCTCGCCAGCCGTACGGCCCCGGCTAAGTGACGTGTTTTCTGAGGCTTGGCGACAATGGAGAAAACGACACCCCCTGTGAGAGCAGTGCCGAGCAGTGCCGACACCCCCATCAGTGCCGAGCAGGAGGGAGCATGAAAGAGCGCGGAGCCCGAGTCATGGCAGGGCAGGCACATCTGTCCCCACTGTGTTCCACGCCAGTGCTGTCACTGCGCCCAGAGGGCCACGTGCCCCTGGTCCCACTCAGCTGCAGACTCCACAGCCGGAAAAGGCAAGGACCTACCCCCTTAGTTACTGCAAGCAACCTCGCCTCGACCCACAGCTCACCCCCAGTTCTTACCAACGGTCCTCTGGGCTCACTCTTTCTCTGGATCTGGAAAGCAGCGGTGATGTTGGCATCTGGAAGTTACGAGACGGAGAAGAAAGGTCAGTCGTGGGAATGACAAGTCAAGTAAAAAGAGTCCTGCACAGACCTTTAGCCTGAGGCCCTGCCCTTGGCCCCCAGGGGGCCTGGAACATCCCCCAGTCAGCTTTAGGCTGGACCCACACCATCCATCCGAAGGATGTGTGGGGATCACGGAACGTTACTTCTTCTCAGAGCGGGTCCCTATGGTCTTTCCTGACCGCCTTGTCTCAGGAGATCACGTCACAAGCTTGTCTTCTCCACCTGGGTTTCCCCGCACGTTTTGCGTCCTTCTCTCTTCACAGAGAGGTCCATCTGGTTGACCGAGATGCTCCCTACGGGCTGGGGCTTGCTTTGAAGACACTTCCTTTCAGCCTCCACGGCACCCCCCACACACATCCTAATGCCACAGCTACGTGCCAGGCCATTAACAAATCAAAGGGAGAGATGTGGTCTCATTGTCTTTTTATGCCCGAGTCACGGCGCACACTCTGATTTTGAATCTGTACATCGTCAGCCATTCCAGGCCACTTGCTCTTAAGTTCTCCTTCCAAAATACTCCATTAAGACGCCTGTGTGTGGGCTTGCTCCCTCTGTCTCCTTTCCCCCTCTGAACGGGACTAACCTCTCCCCACGGAGGCCGTGGGCTGCCTTCCTGCAGCGAACGAACAAGCACGAATAGTATTTCTCTAACCAGAGCAGAGGGTGCGCTGGCCCTGAACTTCACGACCCACTTCCCACAGCAGGTACCCGGCGTGGAAATGACACCGGCCAAGACCTCGAAATAACCCCTTGCCCCCTGTAAGGCCAGGCTTCAGGAGAGGACGTGCTGGTCAAGAGTGGAATCTCATTTACTGTATGGCTGTAAATGTCTCAGCATTAAGCACCGGGTGGCATTCAGATCTTTCAGTTCTGTTCTCATGAGCCTCGTCCTGTGACCTCACCCTGGCGCTGCCCCGTCCCACACACGTGAATGAAGCGGCCACGAGCCCCACCTGCCCCACATACACTGGCCTCACGTTGGTCTGTCTTCGACCCACAGCCGGAGCCACTGTGCTCTCCCCCCACATGCACATCAGCCTTACAGCAAAGTCAGAATCACCTTCAAACTGTTTCTCCCGACACAAGGATACCGTGCTTTTCATCACTGTGATGGGAAGTGTGCCAAAGCAGGAGGAAACCAGAGCGCCGCTTCCTGTGCAGCCCTTTGTAGACGAGTTATTGCATCACCAAACACTCTGAGCAACGCCTCATGTTTCTAGAAACACTTCATTCACTTAAAACCAGCTCTTTTCTTTTCTGCCAATGTAGAAGAAGCTCTTTAAAAATGCAACTTCAGGGGCGCCCGGGGGGCTCAGTCGCCGGGCGTTCGACTCTCGATTTCGGCTCAGGTCACGGTCTCACGGTTTGTGGGATCGAGCCCTGCGTCGGGCTCTGCGCTGACAGCACGGAACCTGCTTGGGATTCTCTCTCTGCCCCTACCCCGGCTCGCGCTCGCTCTCTCAAAATGTGTAAAATAAACTTTAAAAATTATTTAAAAAATAATACATAAAAAAGGCAACTTCAGCCTTCCACACATCCTTCTCAAGAGAAAGTCAGTGCTGGTCGTGCCATGGGGGTGGAGCCTCTTACACTGTCAGGAAGGCAGCGGGGCCTTCATGCTGCTTGAAGGGCAGGTCTTTTGTGGGGAGGGGGGAGGTTGACATTTATTTTGAAATAATTTCAACCTTACACAAGAGTTGTGAGAAGAGAACAAAGAACCCGAATTCCCAAAGGACCGAGATTCCTCAGTCGTTAACATTTTCCCACATTTGTTTTATCAGTTTGTCTCTCTCTCTCTCTCTCTCTCTCAGTACAGTTACTTTTTTCTGAACCATTTGTGAATAAGTTGCAGGCATGATGGCCCTTTACCCCTAAATACTTCAGGGTACATTCCCCGAAGAGCATGAGCATTCTTCAAATAGACACAACACGATTATTTAAAAAACGGGGGAGGTTAACATGCAAACACTCCTGTTATCTAATCTACAGATTTGATTCCAAAAATGCAATTGTCCGGGAATGGCCTTCTTAGCACAGATAGACGGAAAGCGGGCACATCCGGTCCGGGGTCCTCTTCAGGAGCATACACTGCCTGTGGGTGTCCTGTCCTTCATGACAGCTGCTCCCTTAACGCTCGTCACAGCCGGGAGCCTGCGGGCCGCGCCGGCCGCCCCGGAATTGCACTCGCTGGGCCTCCTGCAGCTGACACGGCCCTAACCGGTGAGGCAAGGCCTTTTTGCAGCATCTCCCCGACCGCCCGCGGCCCGCAAGGGTCACGATGTTGAGTTCCACGGAAAGACCACGCATTCCAGGCCGGGGCCACACCACCCACCCGGCAGCCGACCTGGAGGAGGAGCCCACGGCCACCGCCGCCAGGGGGAGCTCCTAGCAGCCGCCCTCGGCGAGCAGAGCTCTAACCACGCGGCTCCCGCCCTAAGGGCCCAGCGGCCTCACTCAAATAACTAACGCGAGCCACAGGGGGCGCTGCACTACCGACTCCGTTTGATCCGTCGGGGAGCATTTGGGAAATCTCGCTCGAGGTACCCACAGCAAACGCGCGGCCCGGGGTGCCGGCCGGCGCCCACCGCCCACCGCCCACCGCCCACCCCCGAGCCTGCGCGGCCTGGGCGCGGTTCTCTGCGACGGCGAACACCGACCTGGGCCGAAGTCCACGGTGGCGTAGATCCCCTGCAGCGCCCCGCACTGCAGGAACTTCTCGTGCGCCCCGTCGGTGGTGAACAGAAGCACGTCCCCGCCCAGGTGGTCGCGGAAGCGCCGCTGCAGGAAGCGCAGGTAGTCGTAGTCACAGGTGAAGTAGCTGCCGTATTCGTTTTCAACCTGCAAGTTAACAAAGGGGCGGGGTGGGGTCAGGAGATCCCGACCGAGGCCTTGCAGGCAGGCTTGAGGCCCTGCCCAACCACTGCCAAAGCTCGACCGTTGCCCCAAATATCTCCTAGCTCAGTCCTCAAAACGCATCTTCCAAAGGGCAACTCAGCACGAAAACTTACCGCCCCACCTCCCACTCCACCCAAATAAGAAAGACAAAACCACCGTGTCAGATTTTGGATAGTAGTGACGCTCTACCCTATACTGGGTAAATAGCTCCTTTAAACTTGACATAAACAACACCTTCCCACGGTAGAAATATTAGACAATGTGGGGAAATGCAAAGAAACTAGAAAAACCGTGTGTTAATCCCATTACTCAGAGATAACTGCTATGGGCGTTCTGGCTCAGCCTTCCAGATTCACACACACGCACACCCTAGATACACGGAATAAAGCACAGAGACTGTTCTGTTCTTAAAACTGGTATCATAATACATGCACCAGTCACAACACTGGCTTCCCACCTTCAACACACTATGCGAAATGTCCACGGAGGCGACAAGGGCAAGTGCCAGATAAGGACGTACCGGTACCGCCGTTTACTCCACCTACCGCCAAACTTTCAGGGCGTTTCTTGTCTTTGTTCTTAGTAACCAATTGGCTCAGTCTGCGTTCAACAGCATCAGTGGTTTTCAACCAGGAGTTATCTTGCCCCCCAGGGAACATTTCACAAGGTCTGCAGATGCTTTGGGTTGTCACATCTGGAGGGGGAGAGCGTGCGGCTGGCAGCCGGTGGGTGGAGGCCAAGGGATGCTACCAGGCCCGCTGCTTTGCGAGCCTCCACAACAAAGGATTTTCAGGTGCCGTGAGTGGCAATTGTGCCAGGGTGGGAAATGCTGCCCTGGGGCACGCGTTCCCCCATTCCCCACGGGGACGCACCCATTGACAGGGCATGCCCCAGAAGGTAAAAATGGATTCTTATGGGAGAAAAGAACACCTTACTCTTTTTTATATGTAAAGTACAGATATATACACACACACACGTCTACAGTAGATCAGAGGTATTAAAATTTCGTGGGCAAGAAATTAGAAAAAAATGTCTGCAGGGGCGCCGGGGTGGCTCAGTTGGTTAAGTGTCTGACTTAGGCTCGGGTCATGATCTCACGGTTCGTGGGTTCGAGCCCCACGTCGGGCTCTGCGCCGACAGCTCAGAGCCTGGAGCCTGCTCAGGATTCTGTGTGTGTCTCTCTCTCTGCCCTTCCCCTGCCCGTGCTGTCTCTCTCTCTCAAAAATAAATAAATAAATAAATAAATGTTAAAAAATTTTTAATTAAAAAGATGTCTAAAAAGGCTTTTTAGGGGCAATAACAAAAAAGAAGTTAAGAAACATTGCTCTAAGGCCATAAAATGAATGACCTTCAGCTCCACCCAATATATCAAAGAATCTTAGAGGTATGACACTGAGTGAAAGGCACACCCCACTGAGAAATACAGACAGCTGTTACAGAAACTTTTGCGCGCCCAAGTTCTGTCAACCAATGCCAACTTCCTTCTTTTCTAACCCCTGGGCTTCGGTTCCATTCCAGAACCACTGGGGGCGGGGGGGAGAGCATGTGAGGTGTACCCACGTGTGGTGTGACCTCAGACACGTGGGGAGAAGAGAACGGAGACACAACTGGTCAGGGAGGAAAGTGGACAAAGTGCCAGGAGGGCCTCGCAAACGGAGGCACTAACAGGGGTTCTGAGAGTCACATGGACGCCAACAAGCCAACTGGGAAGGCCTCCAGGCAGAGGAGGGCCTACGTGGACAAGAGGCCACCATGAATTTGGTGGCCAGTGCGAAGAATTGTTAATGATGTGAAAAAATGCTTATGACCGTAGGCTCAAGCAAGAAGACTCAGGTAAGAAACTGGTCGGTTTACACTGACTCTGTAAAAAGAAATGTTTTAAAGGCATGGAAAAAAAATCAAGGAAATCTCCCCAGAACGTAAAGAGCTTTGCTTCTGACTCCAGAAGCAAATTATGGTTTCTCTGTTTTCTTACATTCTTCCATGCTTCCCCACACTTACTTATTTAGTAATCAAGGGGCAAAAGGATTATGGAATTCAAGCCGGGGGAGGTGCGAAGGGCAGAGGCAGAGGAGGCGGCGGCTGGCAGGGCCCTGGCAGGACCCACAGTCAAGTTCAGGTCGTCCAAGGGATGCACACAAGAAATGCCCCTCACGCAGCCAATTTTGCTCTCCTCTGCGGAATTCATATCCGATTACACTCCTCGCGGCATGTCGACGACCAAAAGGTACAGAAAAGTTGTGAGCGAAGCTTGAAAGTGACTTGGGAAGAAGCAGAGATTTAAAAACGAGGGAAACTAGAGAAAACCCGAGGTGAACACAAAGGAAGAAGACCCATTCGTGCGAAGCCACACTCACCTGCAGCCTTGACATCTTCACGTGGGAAAACGGGCTCCTATAAGCTTCACCAGTACAGACTCAAGACGGGTGGAGGGGCGTTCAGCGCTCCGGGAGCAGCGAGCTGGCCTCTCTCCCCCATGCAGGGTCAGAATGGCCACTGTGGCCAGGTCGGCCTTCTCATCGCCTCATTCGACCTACACCTGAAGGGCAAGAGGGTGGCCACGCTCCCTTCCCACAGGGACCGTTCCTACAACGGCCCATAGTATTGTTCCTAAGAAGGAAATCCTGCCCACACTTCTCTAGGGAGTTGCACTGCACCCCCTTGCCGTTTCAGGATGCAGCCCCTTTTACATTTGTTCCTTGGCGAATGACTAATGAACACGGTTTTATGTGTTATTGTTGTTGTTTTTAAGTTTATTTATTGAGAGAGAGAGAGAACATGAGCAGGGCAGGGGCAGAGAGAAAGGGCTGAGAGAATTTGACAGCACGGAGCCCGATGCGGGGCTCGAGACTCACAAACTATGAGATAGTGACCGGAGCCGAAAGCAAAAGTTGGACGCTTAACTGACTGGGCCACCCAGGCGCCCCGGTTGTGCGTTTCACCTAAGTAACTTTGCAAACATCACAAATGGTTGCAGGTCAAGTGCCCCAATTTCTCACGTGGAAAATACTTGGCACAGGATGTAGCCACAATATACCGGTCCTTGCAGAGCAAAGAACACATGGAAGGAGGGGAGTGGGGGCAGGAAGCAGGAGAGAAAGCAGAAGAATGGCCCCAGTTCACCACATCCTCTTTCAAACCAGCATGAACTGACTGCCTAAGCAGGGCAGACACCAAGTCATTTTAATCCGCGTTGCACCCCCTCAGCCACGGGCCACGTGGCAGCAGAGAAAGAGGCAGGCCACGCGATCAGTGGGCCTAGGATGCAATCCTGACTCTGCCACCTGCCCACTGGGCGACCTGGGCCAAGTCACTTCACCCCTTTGGAGTTCTTTTCAAAGAGACATCGGTCGGAATAATTGCATGGCGTCTGGAGGGCAGTCAGCTCAGGGTCCGGTATACAGCAGCCACGAACGACAATGCCTCCCCAAAGTGTGGCTTATATAAAATCACCAGCTGTGGCACTGCCTTGCAGAGAAACAGGCTTGTGAGGCCCACCTCTGCATCGCTCCCGGGTACGATGCGGCCGGATGAAAGCCTTCCCCGCCCCCCACCTGCCCGTGCTCATCTCTGAGGTTACCTGCACGGTTATAATGGGCCCTCCGTTCTGATAGAGGAGAGGCTTCATCTTGGGCAGAAGGACTCCCAGCCACTTGTCCACGGCTGCAAGGTAATCTGGAAAAGAGGACAGGTTTAGCACCGTTCCACAGCTTTTGGTGCACACACACACTGACGCCCTGTCACCCTGGGGCTCGCAGCCGAGATCGGGATGTGCCGGACTCAGCGAGACTGAGATGGGGTAGCTGCACGCACTGATGTGATAAAAGCTGTCCCACAAGGAGCCATCTGCTCAGCGGGTTCCCAGTGGAAAGGAGCACATGCATGGTCTCTGCCCCACCACGGGGACACCAGGCCTGGAGCGCAGGAGGCTGGTCCAGCCCATGTTTGTTGAAGGAAGAAAAGAGTGCCTGAAGGGAGTGTCTTTCTCTCTGTCACAGTAGGATGGGTGTTTTTTTATTTTTTAAAATGAAGCTTTAATAAATTAAATACTGACACTGGCAAATGGAGATAACAGAGCGCACCCTTTGTAAAGAGGCCGTGAGGACGAAAGGAGGTAATACGGGTAAAAACATGAATAATGTGCTGGGACTGCAAACCGGGAGGGTAATGCACTAAGAAGGATGTACACGTAGAGCATAGGACACCAGCCTTTCGCACAGCAAATTCAATCAATGTTAGCTGCTCTTCTGACCGTCCCGAGACCAGCATCTTCAAGAGGCAGAAATGCAGCTACTGGGACCTTCTGCCTCATCGGGGTTTGCAGCGAAAATAATTTCTGGTTGTCGAAAAAGGCCAGAAAAAGACTATCATTTTACAGATCGCCCTGTAAAGGTCAACAAACGAACTGTCATTTTGATTAGCCAGATGCTATCACTGGGCATGTAATTATTGAGAAAGTAGGAAGAGAAAGCATTAAAGTCAGTCGGTCAACCGCAAACAGGGCCCAGTGCCAGTTCAGAGTCACCAGTTTATCAGCAAGATCTGGTCAAACAGTTCAAGACAGCCTTATTTCCTACACATTCAAAGTCTGCAGTGGACACTGACTAACACATTTCCACTAAGCCTTCCAAAGTGTCTGTGCAGAAGAACCCCAGCCTTCAAAATACCTGCTGCTTTTGGTATAAAATGTCGCGAAAGACATCATCATTCTCTCAGGACACGTGTAACAACTTACCTGGATCAGAAGAACGGAGAATAATCGACTCTTTTAATAACAGCCAAGCCGGCAATCCTCCCTAGGATGGGGGGTGGGGCAAAAGGAGGGAGAAGCCATTATGAGGTCTCAAGGCAGAGAGAAATTACTCTTAGCGGTGAGGGAAAAGAAGACTTTCAGGCAAGAAGGGGTAGTCGAGGCGGGCTTTGTGGTGTAGAACTTTCAGGGACGGTAGCAATCATAACTTCCTTTTACTAGTAAGATGACATCACATGAATGGAGTGTTTGGAGAATAATCAAAGCTTTTATATGGCTCATCCCACTTAATTGTACAACAACCCTGTGAGGTAGACGGAGCCCGTACCGTTAACCGATGGGGAAACTGAGTTATGTGAGCACCAAGGGGAGGACGCATGCCTTCGGACCCTTCCCTGTTCCTCTCTGCCTAGACACCTCCTGAGGTAAAAGATCCCTATGCCGGCTGTAGTCACAGACTCACTGTCATCTGGAATGGGAAACTGTTTAAACTGCTTTAACTCACTTTGCCCCAGATCCCTGCCAGTCAGCCCGCCCCTGTCACACGCACCAGCCGGGCAGAGCCAGGTCTGGGCACACTCACCATGTCCCACTCTGCACAGATGTAGGGTCCGGGCCTCAGGATAACCAGCAGTCCCAGCTCATGGGCCAGCTTGAGAAAATATTCCACATCGTGTTCCCCAGAAAACTGGTACTGTCCTGGCTGGGGCTCGTGAAAGTTCCAGGGCACGTACCTGCCAAGAAACACACAGCCCCTTCTTGGAAATAGCTCAAAAATCCAGTTGTCCTATGTGACTTCCTTCCTTCCTTCCTTCCTTCCTTCCTTCCTTCCTTCCTTCCTTCCTTCCTTTTTTTAAATGTTTATATATTTTTGAGAGAGAGCATGAGCTGGGGAAGGGCAGAGAGAAGGGGGCAGAGGATCTGAAGCAGGCTCCGCACTTACAGCAGAGAGCCCGATGTGGGGCTTGAACTCAAGAAGCACGAAATCATGACCTCAACCGACTAAGCCACCCGGGCGCCCCCCTCATGTGAATTTCTAAACCGTCAGCAGAACTGTAAACCCTCAGGACACTCACATAGCTCCCCTCGGCAGCCTCTTGGGAAAGAGGCCTTGTCTTGAGTTTTCAGAGCAGTTACCCAAGTGAACCAAACTTGGTGGGGGGACACATTTAAGTTTATGACCCACAAAGAATGCCCATTCCTATTTAACAACTTAAAAAAACCACAGAATTACATAAACATTAATTACTACTATGTAGAAATTATATATACCTGTGGAAGGCTTAGGGAAAATGAAAATACCTATGCTAAGGTAATAAGAGATATTTATTTTTTGAAAATGCTTTTTAATAAAAATAAAAATTAAGAAAACCCCTCCAAGGCAAGGGAAACCAAAGCAAAAATGAACTATTGGGACCTCATCAAGATAAAAAGCTTCTGCACAGCAAAGGAAACAATCAGCAAAACTAAAAGGCAACCAACGGAATGGGAAAGATATTTGTAAATGACATTATCAGACAAAGGGCTAGTATCCAAAATCTATAAAGAGCTCACCAAACTCAACATCCCAAAAACAAATAATCCAGTGAAGAAATGGGCAAAAGACATGAATAGACACTTCTCCAAAGAAGACATCCAGGTGACCAACCGACACATGAAAAAATGCTCAGCATCACTCATCATCAGGGAAATGCAAAGCAAAACCACAATGAGATACCACCTCACACCTGTCAGAATGGCTAACATTAACGACACAGGAGACAACAGATGTTGGCGAGGATGCGGAGACAGAGGATGTCTTTTGCACTGCTGCTGGCAATGCAAGCTGGTGCAGCCACTCTGCAAAACAGTATGGAGGTTCCTCAAAAACTAAAAACAGAACTACCCTATGACCCAGCAATTGCACTAGTAGGCTTTTATCCACAGGATACAGGTGTGCTGTTTCGAAGGGGCACATGCACCCCCATGTTTATAGCAGCACTATCCACAATAGCCAAAGTATGGAAAGAGCCCAAATGTCTATCAATGGATGAACGGATAAAGAAGATGTGGTATATATACACAATGGAGTATTACTCGGCAACCAAAAAGAATGAAATCTTGCCATTTGCAACTACGTGGATGGAAGTAGAGGGTATTACGCTAAGTGAAATTAGTCACAGAAAGACAAATATCATATGACTTCATTCATATGAATACTTTAAGATACAAAACAGAAAGGGGCGCCTGAGTGGCTCAGTCGGTTGAGCGTCCGACTTGGGCTCAGGTCAGGATCTCACGGTTTGTGAGTTCGAGTCCCGTGTTGGGCTCGGCTGACAGCTCGGAGACTGGAGCCTGCTTTGGATTCTGTGTCTCCCCCTCTCTCTGCCCCTCCTCTGGGTCGTGCTCTGTCTCTCTCTCTCAAAAATAAACATTAAAAAACAAAAAAAAGATACAAACAGATGAATGGAAGGGAAGGAAAGCAAAAATAATATAAAAACAGGGAGGGGACAAAACATAAGAGACTCTTAAATATAGAGAACAGATGGTTGCTGGAAGGGTGGTGGGAGGGGGGATGGGCTACATGGGCAAGGGCATTAAGGAATCTACTCCGGAAATCATTGTTGCACCATATGCTAACTTGGATGTAAATTAAAAGACAAATAAATTATTACAATAACAAAAAACCCCTCCAACCCTTGTGTCCTCCTACAAGAGATTTTGTCAGGAGCAGCACACAGCAAGTGACAAAAACATGGGACACAAACTGGAATACGGAGCCACCCACTGCCATCGCAGAGGTCTCTCGCATGACCCCTGGCTTATGGCCTTTTTCCACAATCCCATGGCTTTAGGGCTCCATGGGACAGACAGCCCCGTCCCCCAGAGCCTAAGTGTTAAACTACAGGGAGGAAATGGATGCCCCAGGCCTCTGCCTCTGCATTTTCTCACCCTTTATCTTGAAGAGGCTATCAGCAATCCTCATCAGTGGTACAAAAACCAGAGTGGCCAGCCAACCCAGCTTTTCTCCCAATTAGTCACCTTGCAACAGCAGGAGAGACGAGGAGAGATACTTATTGGGGTAATTCTCTATCTGGAGTTAGAGAAGTACCCCAGCAGAACCACAAAGAAAAACTGGGATTCAGGAACCTACCTAGCCTGGCACACTCCCCCAAGAACTGAGAGAAGCTGTGGCCGCCTATAAACATTGCTACCTTCAAGTTCTAGGGAGACCTCTGGCCAAAAATAGGCACTTGGGCAAATTTCAGTCTCACCAGCCATAAAGGGGAGTGAAGGGATGGAATCCTTTATGTAAAGGGCCCTGCGCACGGCAAGCACTCAATCACGGTTACTTCCCTTTCCTTTCAAAGCTGATATTCACTTCACGATTTCCATTGACAAGGTTCAAGATCGGAAGAAGTGGTTAATTATCTGAAGATGGGCCAGTCGAGCTGAGGACAAGCCCCTCCCAGAACACCAGGTTATGCTATTTCCCGTTCTGAGCAATGAAACCGCTAGGCGCGCGGAGAAACGCAGCTGGCGGCAGCCCGTCTCCAGGCGCGGGTGTCTAGGCCCAGGTGAGAGCCCAGTGCCCTCCTACTTACGTCTGGATGGCGTTCAGCCCGGCCATCTTCATTTTCAGGAGCCGGTCCTTCCAGTAGAAGCGGGGCACCCGAAAGTAGTGAATGCTCCCCGAGATGTAGCGGAACGGCTGGCCATCCTTGAGGAAGCGGTTGTGGCTGTAGTCGATCTTGAACGTCCTCTGGGAAGCATTCTAGGGGGCAGGGATGGGGCCACGTGAGAACTTCCACCTTCCCCATCTGGGAAGCAGAAACTCTCAGTGGCAGACGGCCTCCTGCCTGTTTCATTTGTGGAATCTGCTGATCGAGTCAGTGCGTGGCTTCTGGGCCCAAAAGCAAACCGCTGCCCAGACAGTGGCTAATGCACTCAGGCAACAGAAATCACCGGGAAGGACCCCTGTGCAGGATTCCCAGGGGCTTACTTTTCCAGAGGCCAGCACTGATCTGGTAAAGACCTTGCCGGAGCTGACTCTTTCCTTGATCGAGCAAAGCCCAATGTGCTGGGAATGGAAGACACAATCACACCCTCCCTCCCTGTGGCGGTCACTCACTGGAGCACTGGATGCACCTCGACAGTAATGTCACCCGGGTGCAGGCAAGACATGAGAGGTCTAGAGTCCTGGCTGGTGCTCTAAGTCTGGCAGTGACCAGGTGAACTCTCTCGAACCCCACATCTCCACTTCCATAAACATGCAGGATGTCTGACGAGATGAACTTCAAGCCAATCTGTTTCCAATTAGGGGCCGCAATCCCACTGGTGAATCATGAACCCAGTTTGGGCGATGACTGGCACTTAAAAAATTTTTTTTTTGATTGACACTTTTTTAGTAATAAAATATCAGCATACTACACATGGTTAAGTATTAGTTTATGAAACGGTTGTTATGTATACATATGCAGAGTTGCATCAGATGTAAGTCTGTACGGGTTTGCAACGGAAGGCGTGTTTCTAGCAAAATCAAAAAACCTAGGCAAATGAAATTTCGAGAAACACTGGAGATCACTTCAGAAGCTGAAATGCTAGAATTTGAAGGGGAAGATGTCAAAGGGGAGGCAGAAGAGAACACTGCCCTCTGGTGGATGGAAGAAGGCAGTGATGGGTCATGGGTGCCAACAGGACCAGAGCCATAAGAAACCAATTAAGTGCTGTCCCCCACTCTTGGTAAGATTTCCTGCGCAGCTTTAGGAATTTTTTTTTTAATGTTTTATTTATTTTGAGAGAGAGAGAGAGAGAGAGAGTACAAGTGGGGGAGGGGCAGAGAGACAGGGAGACACAGAATCCGAAGCAGGCTCTGGGCTCTGAGCTGTCAGCACAGAACCCGATGTGGGGCTTGAACTCGTGAGCCACAAGAGCATGACCTGAACCAAAGTCAGACGCTTTACCGACTGGGACACCCAGGTGCCCCTAGGCTTTTTTTAAAAACCTTTTTTTTTTTTTCCATAGCAGCACCACAGTCCATGACAGTTTTGGAGGTCTCCCTTGAAGTAACTGTGACAGCATGAGTCCTAGATCACACCTGGCCTGAAATCCAACTTAGGGAGTTAAAGCACCGTGATGAAAAGTTAAACAACTCAGAGTAGATCGTTTAGGGGCGAATGGACAGCTTTACTGTAGGTGAGTTCACCTCAATAGACGTAACCAAAAATAAACAAATAAATCATGGGGCGCCTGGGTGGCTCAGTCGGTTAAGCGTCCGACTTCAGCCAGGTCACGATCTCGCGGTCCGTGAGTTCGAGCCCCGCGTCGGGCTCTGTGCTGACCGCTCGGAGCCTGGAGCCTGTTTCAGATTCTGCGTCTCCCTCTCTCTCTGACCCTCCCCCATTCATGCTCTGTCTCTGTCTCAAAAATAAATAAACATTAAAAAAAAATTTTTTTAAACAAATAAATTATTTAAGAATCATTTTTTATTTTAATTTTATTTTTAAGGTTTTTTTGTTTATTTAGAGAGAGCGCAATTGGGGGAAGGGCAGAGAACAAGGGAGAGAGAATCCCAAACAGGCTCTAAGCTCCCAGCGTAGAGCCTGACACGGAGCCCGAACTCATGAAACCGTGAGATCACGACCCGAGCCAAAATCCTGAGTCGGACGATTAGCGACCGAGGCTCCCCAAGAATCTTTTTTTTTTTTTAAAGGCCGGAGTGTCAGTTTAATATTACTTTGTTCCTCTAGTAAACAAGGCTTTAGCTGCCTTTCAAAGGCAAGAAACTCCTAAAGAAACTCACAAAAAATATAAAAGCTACTTCTTTTACCAGGTGCCCAACGGATGACACTTGAAGACATTTTCACGGCATGTATGTGACCAGGTGGCAAACAAGGGTTTCCCACACATTCCGTGAGTTCAGAAGCGGCGCGTGAGGTGGGGAAATTCTGGGGACGGGTAGCAAAGGATAAGCGACCGGGAGAAGGACAGGCTGTTTGAAGCCCTCTTGTCTAGGGCAAGGGGCTCGGAGGAACAGAAGATGTGGTGGGTGAGAAATGTCCAGCAGAAAGGGACTCAGGTCTCTGTCCCACTCGGTGCAGCAACGTCCCTGCATTGAAATAACCCCCGAATCCAGCCCCAATATCTCCCTCCCATCCATTTCATAAATATGGCCAGCCCCCTACTATGTGCTGAGGAGTAACAGAGGGAGCCACACAGATGTGGCCACAGCCTGCACGGAGCTTCCCTATGGCCCGGGACAGACCCAGGGGTCAACGCGGTGAGGCCCAGGTGGGTAGAGCAAGGATAAAACCTTCACGTCGCACAGCTTAACCCACAGTGTTAGCCGTCGACTGTGTCTCGACAAAGCCGGGGTCAGGATTAGAGCGGAATGCTGCGGAGGTAATAAATGGCATGTAACGCAGGTGTGGGACACAAGGACAAGCTTCCCAGAGGAAGGAGCCCTGGCTCTCAACTTGGGCCACACATCAGAATCACCTGCGCCAACTTTTAAAACCCGCCAAGTCAGGCCTCACCCCCAGACATTCAGAGCTTAATTGATCTTGGGTGGTGCCCGGGCACTGGTGTTTCCTAAAACTGCCCAGACGACGATGTACTACTGCACGGCCAGGGCTGCGAACTACTGGCCTGAGCTGAGCCCCAGGATGAGGTGGAATGAGGCAAGGGGAAGGACACGGGCAGAGGACACGGTGTGGGGGACGCAGAGAGGGAGGCCTGGGACCTCGGGACGGTGCAGTCAGGAGCTGAAGATGGGCAGGACCAGACCAAATGTGCCCCAACATCCACTCATGGGCCTGGGCTTCAGGCCAAGGGCCACGGACAGCGACTTACACAGAAGAGTGCCTGAAAACACGGTTTTCACATGTTTGGCACTCTGGCAGCAAAAAGGAAGCAGAGTCAGGGACCACGGTGACGGCAGCGCGTGGCAGTGGACAGGAGGTGTAAGTGGCAGGACCGGGGTGGGTGGTTGGAGGCAGGACACAGGGGTTAACCTGAAGAGGCTCCCACTGGCCTCAGGTGGAAACACCGCGGGCATTTAAAAGAAGAGAGACTTAAAAGACATATCATCGGGGGGAAATAAAGACTGCATAGATATTAACACCTGTGGGTTATACCTACATGATTGCTCAACCTCAGCCTCTTTTTTTTTAATTTTTTTTTAACGTTTATTTATTTTTGGGACAGAGAGAGACACAGCATGAACAGGGGAGGGGCAGAGAGAGAAGGAGACACAGAATCAGAAACAGGCTCCAGGCTCTGAGCCGTCAGCCCAGAGCCCGACGCGGGGCTCGAACTCACGGACCGCGAGATCGTGACCTGAGCTGAAGTCGGATGCTTAACCGACTGAGCCACCCAGGCGCCCCAACCTCAGCCTCTTAAAAAGGGAACAAGCAGACATTATGTCCCTCATGTTGTCACTCAACAGGAGGTACACAGCCCCACCTAAAGCAGTCCTCATTACTGAACTTGAATCTCAGATGAACCGTAATCTAATGATAACACAAGGACGCAAAATGCGCCAAAGGCAAAACGAGGGACATTCTAGAAGCCCGATGATAGAGCTGCTCTAGCAGATTGATGGTATTAACATCAAACAAGATAGGGGCACCTGGGGGGCTCAGTCAGTAAGCGTCCCACTTCGGCTCAGGTCATGATCTCGCGGTTCGTGAGTTCGAGCCCCGTGTCGGGCTCTGTGCTGACGGCTCAGAGCCTGGAGCCTGCTACCGATTCTGTGTCTCCCTCTCTCTCTGCCCCTCCCCCGTTCATGCTCTGTGTCTCTCTCAAAGATAAATAAACATTTAAAAATTTTTTTTAAAAAATCAAACAAGATATTGTTAGAAAACAAAAGAGAACTTAAGAGCCACAATAACCTAATGCAACATGGGATCCTGATTCTAATGAACTGCCAAAAAAAAACCCCAATATTATGACGGGGAAAACTGAATACAGATCAGGCACTGGGTGGAATTAAAACTGTTCATTCTGTTGGCTATAATGATGGCATGGTGACCTCACAAAAAAAAAAAAAAAAAGTTCTCATCAGAGATACATCCAGAAATATTTAAAAAAAAATCTTTTTGCATGTTTATTTATTTTTTGAGAGAGAGCACAAGCAGGGGAGGTGCAGAGAGAGACAGGGAGACACAGGATTCGAAGCAGGCTCCAGGCTCCAAGCTGTCAGCACAGAGCCTGATGTGGGGCTGGAACTCAGACTGTGAGATCATGACCTGAGCCAAAGTCGACGCCTAACCGCCTGAGCTACCCAGGCACCCCCTAGATACATCCAGAAGTATTTCTGGGTGGAATGACAACCTCTGAGGTCACTACAGATGGAAAAGAAAAAGAGCAAACAAAAAAAGAGAGGGCACATAGAGCAAAGCTGATCATCACGGAAGCTAGGTATGGATACATGGGTATTCTCTTTGTCCCTTTGTGTGTCTGTTTTTAATTGCAACACTGTTTAAACCAAATGCAGCTTAGAGGCTCCGGGGTGGCTCATCTGGTTAAGCGTCTGACTCTTGGTTTCGGTTCAGGTCATGATCTCAAGGTTCATGGGTTCGAGCCCCACGTCGGGCTCTGCGCTGACAATGCAGAGCCTGCTTGGGATTCTGTCTCTCTCCCTCTCTGCCCCTCCCTGCTTACAATCTGTCTCTCAAAATAAACAAATTTTAAAAAAAACGCACTTCAAAATAAAGGCTTTTTCTCGGTTATAAGAAAAACAAAAGCATGGTTCATGAAAAGACTTGTAACAAATGTTCACAGCAGATTTATCCATCATTGTCCAACACTGGAAGGAAGCGAATATCCATCAACAGAGCTATTGGGGCTTCCGGGAACACGGATACATCTCAAAAATGTCATGCTGAGCGAAAGAAGCCCTACGCAAAAGGTTCCCACCGGAGGAGCCCATTCATGTGAAGCTCTAGAACAGGCAAATCTAATCTATGGTGGGAAAAAAATCAGAGGAGTCGCTGCCTTTGGGAGAGGGACGCAGGCATTGCGCGGGAAGGAACACGAGCGAACGTCCCGGGGTAACTGTAATCTAGCTGAATGAGGGATCTGGACTATACGGGGTTGTGCATTTGTCATGCTCACCGAATGGTACCCTTAAGGTTTGTATACGTCACTGTATGTAAAGTTCACCTTAAAAGGGGGAAGAAAGAGCGATAAACAAATACTGATCCCTAGTCAATGATACAGGACCCGCTAAAGTACTCAGAGTGGGGACTACATGAGTGCCTGCAGCTTACATGCAAAAGATGGGGCGGACTGATGAGTGCATGGATGGCCACCACACGTTGATGGTAGGATCTGGATGGTGGGCATAAAATCCTTTCAACTCTGTGTGTGAAAATTTGTCCTGGTAAAACATTGACACAAATAAAAAAGCCAGCCGGGGGAGGGGGGGGGGCGGGAATTGGAGAAAGGTGGTCAAAAGGTCCAAACTTCCGGTTAAAAGATAAAGAAACACTAAAGATGTGATGCACCGCATGATGGCTGTAGTTCACACTGCCGTGTGATACACGGGGAAGCTGGGAAGAGAGAAACTCCTACGAGTTCTTACGGCATGGAGAAAACTGTTTTCCCTTCCTTTCTTCCCTTCCTTTCCGTTGTATCTATATGGGAAGACTGATGTCAGCTGAGCATACTGTGGTGATCATTTCACGATATACGTAAATCAAACCATCATGCTGTATGCCTTAAACTTGTACAGTGATGGGCGTTTGTCAGTAAAACTGGAAAAATAAATATAAATAAATAAAATTAAAAAGTGGACTGATGAACTGAGTTACGGCTTCTAGGCTAAGGGCATTGTGCATGAGTGTATGTATCCCCCCCCCCCACAATTAAGTATTAGGCAGCCCCTGAGACGGAGGGCATGCTCTTGACCTTGCAGGAACAGCTTTGATACGTAAAGAGTTAAAAGAGAAGGTTGAGAGTGGTTTTTAAAGCATACCCATGTCAGCTGCAGCCCTCGTGGACGGTCCTGTGTGAGCTCAGTACACTCTATGCTGACAGTGTCTCAGCCCAGACCCACACCTTGGGACTCTGTGCCTTCCTGCCACACATGGGAACCTGCTCTCCCAGGGATCCAGGGGGTTCCCATGCCCCTCTGGAAAACCCTCAACCAATGGGGGTGGATCACTGCATTCTCCTCTTTCGGGCAGACAATTCTGGAGACCTTCTATGGCTGGCAGGATCCCGGCCCTACTGCCCAGAGCGAGAACCATGATGCGTCCTTAAACAGACTTCTGCTTCTTTTCACCTGCCCCTCCTCCCTGCACTCTCGGCTCACTTCTCAGGTCACCTGCACTCAAGCCTTTATTTCGTGTGTTACTTCTAGAGGGACCCACTCTGAGACAGCGGGTGCCAGGGTTAGCCTAAACAGCAGATCCTCAGGATGTGAGCCTGTACCTGGATTTCTCATATCTATCGAACGGCAACAGGAACCCTACAGCTGGTGCTAAGTGGGCGTGTAAATACAAATTCTGAGCTCCTCGCCTGTGCAGGACTGGGAGGAGGTATGGGCCGAAGGACAGCCGGCATCTGCCGTAGCCCTACCCTTGGAATGGGGCAGGGGGATGGTAGGTGCCGGTAATTGCAAGGATTATTGAAGTTGGCTGATTTTTTGTTACCAGATTTGGAGGCTTTGAAGAAAGACCGCTTGAGGGGCTCAAGTCAGCCATTCTGTGATGCCAACAGCTTCCGCGGCAATATTTAAAGACTGACGTCTCCGGCCGGAGATGTAAGGCTCAGGACTTAACCACGCGGGCACATGGGACGGGATCCCGAGGCGCAGAATGTGAGGCTGGATAGAGGGGAGTTTACCGACACGGTGCCCTCTCCCATGACCTCTGAGTTACCATCTTGATGGAAGTACCTTAACCAGTTGCTATGCTTTTGGAAGCCAGCTCCCCGAACCTGGACAGGATACTGGCCTATAGGAAACGAGGCAGAGACGCCAGGATGGGCTTGGCATCCTGAGGAACGTGGGAGACGTCTCAGGGAGATGGGAATGCAAAAACGGTGACCAAACAGGCCACCATCGGACTGCATCCCCCAAGACAGGACAGAGAACACTGCCTTCAGGAAGGAATGCTCCACTGAGCAGGGCCCAGGCATCCTCGAGAAGCCCAGCGAGGCTGTCGAGCCCTCGAGGCTGGAGCAGAAAACGCTGCTGTGGCACTCAGGATGACGACACTCTCCGGAATGCCCCAGCGAGGGACAACATAATTACCACAACGACCGGCGAGGCCAGGGTGTGCTGACCAGTGGCAATCTCAGGCAATGGCTCATCAACCACAGCCTTTCCAGAGGGTGGGATGATTGGGTAACCAGCAAGGATGCTGCCTGACCCGTCTAACAAGAAAAAGGTAATCAAGACCTCGTGAGCAAAAGGCCGATGTCAGCCACCGCAATGGACAATTGTGATTCCTTCCTCCAGTTCCTGGCTCTGGGCCAGCTCTCCAACAAACAGCCAACTGACCGAACGGAGGGTTGGATGGATCCCTTGAGGAAGAACTCTGTGATGCCACTCCAGGACGCCCAATGAATATTCTCCTAATCCTTCCCCAGTAGGACTCGGGTACCTGTGTCCTCAGGAAAATGGTCCTCCAGACCTTGTGGGGATGGCTGGATACACTTGAGCTGACATACCAGGGTATCTGACATGCCATCACTCCCCCTTATCACTCTTTAGGAAATCAGGCAGAAAGGGGTGCCATGGCCAGGGTCCTTCTACAGTGGATCCAACAAGTCAGAGGGCCTGTTCTCCGGCGATTTCCCCGGTCCTGAGTGCATATTGGGATGGTTTTCCTTAACAGCCCCAGAACCCTTACCGTAAGTCAGAGGCATCGTGGACGGAAGAGCCAGGTGGAAATCGTGCAAGTGCCCACTCCCCCAACTCAACCCAAGACCAATCTGAAGTAAGACTACAATTCCTCCTGGAATGGCAGGTCCTAGTGCCCCCTCCGCAGAGATCACAGAACGTTCTCTTCAGATCCCCATTCACATCACATGTGAGCCCCCGCAGAGCAGACGGATCATGGTGGATGACAGCGGACTGCTAACTGAACCACGCAGCAGCCCGAGTGGCACCTGCTGTGTGGGTGTAGTGTTGTCACTGGAGCAGTCAGTGCAGCCTCTGGCATTGGGTCTGTGGCTAATGTTCTGTTCTTTTCAAAACTATCAGTAAAAAGGATCAAAAGCCATTTGTAAGTGGGCAGGATAGCAGTACACATTCTCTCTGGTCCCAGGTCCCCTTAACTGCCCCACTCTCTCCCATGAGAGACCCTGGTCATCAGCACATCCCCTGGGCTGTCACGCTGTCTGATATATAAACAACATCATGTTATTTGGACCTAGGGAGCAGTGACAGGTCTCTGAAGCTTGGAAAAGCAGCAGGGTGACAGGGACAGCTACAGAAGCAGCATCACCTAAGGGACAGCTTCTTCTTCTTCTTCTTTTTTAAATTTATCTATTTTGAGAGAGAAAGCACGAGTGGAGGGGAGGAGGGGACAGAGAGAGAGGAGAGAGAGAATCCCAACTAGGCTCCGCACTATCAGCCCAGAGCCCGACGTGGGGCTTGAACTCACGAACCGTGAGATCATGACCTGAGCCAAAGTCAGACTTAACCGACTGAGTCACCCCTGAGGGACAGCTTCTAAATGGTGACGGTCATGGTCAAGGTAAATAGGGAAAATCTGCTTCGTGGCTCCAAAGTGACTCCCCTCAACATCTAAGGACCTGAGAGGATCCAGCCTAAAAGAGCCAGCCTCCTTAATATCTCGGAGCTGTGGTACCTCTGACAGAAGTAAGGCCACCGAGAAATGTAGGGGGAGAAGGAAAGAGGGAATCTGCCTTCAGAGCTGACCCCCCCACATACAAATACCATAAAATTTGACCTGTGTGCAGATTTCACCCCTTCTACATTAACTGGCACGGGAACAGAATACCGAAGAGCATGGTTTTATTTCACATGTGCAGGGCTGGGAGCGTCAGTGTTTCCAATGCATGAGGTCACAAAACACTTAGAAAAAGCAATTCCAAGCAAGGCAAAGCACACACCTTCCCAAGACCCCCGTGTACATAATGCATATAGTAACACTGGAGAAAAAAGACAGCAGTACAAACAAAATATCCTTGAACCAATTACACATCAGGGACTCATACTGTCCAATATAACATTTTTAAAAGTTATTGACTCCATTCAGATTATTTCAGTGGTAAATAGGCGTTTCTTAAAAATGTTAAACATAATACCAAAATTTACATGACCAGGTAATGTGAACATTCCCCAGGTTTCCTAATGCTCAGGACTAAAAATAATCATATTTGCATTACTTGTGCACATACCTCCACAGGATTAAAGAAATAAAAGCTCGGTGACCCACAGGTTGGGAGGTATGTTGACCACGGGAAGACAATATGTCTTCAAGCCCTTCAGTATAACTCTGATAAAGCACCCATTCAATGGATTTGCATCCCCAGCACGCTACATACCCTTTCACTCCAGGCCCAAAAGCCTGGAGAATTCCTGATGTGAGCTGCTCAGCTCCAGAGTGGCAGAGACCCAACCCTCCTAAGGCCACTAGCGCCTTAGGGTTGAGGGACAAGTTAAGGGCAGCGGAGAAGATCGGAATGGAAGAGAGTTGGTACACATGGGCTTCCCAGATCCCTCAGCTCACAGAACAAAGAGACGGAGAAGGACTATTTCAGATGACTCCACAACAAACTTTGGGCCAGAGCTAAGAGCCTTTCAAACATCCAGTGTTATGGAAGCACCAGGACATCAGCCACACGTCTGAAGCAAAAGAGCCACAGGGAATGGGGACAATCAATATGGATGTGGAAGAATTTGTGGATGAACTGCTATGGCTTATGCATTCTATTTTCATCAAGTTTGTTCATTTATTTATGCCTCTCTTGTTCCAGAAAGATTTCCATCCAGCATTCCTAAAGATGGCGGATGGAGAGCGTGAATGACAGTGGAAGAGGCAGGAAAATGGCAGAACGGAGGAGAAAATGGCAGAAACACAGTGTGGGGCCAGTTCCTAATCCTCCAGGACTCGCAGGCAGTTACAGATTTAATTTTGCCCCCTCATCTCACAGAAGAGGTGAAGCACACAGTCTAAAAAGACCAAAAAACGAGTCTTAAAATTATAAAACAATTCTTAAAAGTTGAAAACAGACCTAACTTTCCACACAGGAAAGGACAATTTCAAGTGAATTTGAAATAATATTTTGACGGCATTTAGCCTAAGGACAAAAACACATCTTACGCTGCATTTCAGGTAAAACAAACGAACAAACAAAACTGCATCCCGCAGATTTCACCCTAGTAATATTTTATTGCTATTTTGAATCCATAATATACAGAAGTGGGATATAGTAAATAAGAAATGACACTGGTCATCAGCAACCAACATTTTCAGAAATAAAATCAGAGAAAGTGAGGTAAAAACCCTGTAATCAGGGCTATGTGGGAAATCTCTATACCTTCCACTCAATTTTGCTGTGAACATAAAACTGCTCTAAAAAATAAAGTCTATTTAAAAAAAAAAAAAGCCCATAATCTGTCATTTGAATTGGAAATACTAATATAACTTATTTTTTTCTCTTCCTAAAAAAAATATTTATTTCCTAGCAATAGCCACTGAAACAGCTTAGAAATGACACTAGCGAGCAGCACTTAACTCCTATAACACTTAAACCACAGCCTCTAAATATTTCCCACTAAAAGGAATCCGGAACTCCTTCCAGAAATTACTTAGTCCAAATCCGGGGCAAAACACGTACAAAATAAGCCCAAAACTGTCAACAACTATTAGGGTCACAACAAAATGCCACAGAAATAATCTGGCTCCAACTGGCCAAGGACAGGAGATTGTGAGCATCAAAAGATTTATCACTTCAACGGACTGAAACACATCAGATATATGAAAAGAGTCAAATTCGTGATACTCCCTCCCAGCGCAAAGAAAAGCTTATGGGTTCATCTTTGCAGTTTGCTGGGGAATCAACTCTTCATTCTGGAAACCAACGAATAGAGGGAAAGAGTCTAGCATCTATCTTGCCTTCGTTATAGACTTTTTCAGAGCAATCAGTTGATGAAGAGAATTCTTTGTAGAAGAACCACAGTTAGTAAATACAGAAGAAATGATGAAATGAAAAATCACCACTTTGGGGGCTGATGGCATGATCAGATTTTCTGAGTGCTCCAAAAAATCCTTCAGAATCCAGAGCAGAGGTAAAAGAAGTTTCCATTGTCTCTTGAATATAGAAAAGCTAAGTAACCAACTAGTCCTGGGAAGCCTATTCAGTACTCTGGCCTACTAAATTCTGTATTAAATATACCAAACTTAAAAAAAAACATCATTTTGAAATCCCTAGTGGAACAGTGACTTTAGGTAATAACCATCAATGACTGCTGAAACAGTCATAGAGGAGAAGATGATGAGGAACTTTCTAGTGGAGGGGTCAAGCTGGCAACACCTGGGTCAGTCTTAGCATCACTGAAAGCAGTGAAGTCTTCCTGCCAAAAAAGAAAAAAGTTGAACGTGATTCTATCCAGCCTCTAGCTGTAACTTTTATAGATCTCTAGCTCTACCAGTTCACAGAAAATGAGGGATGGTACAACACAGTAAACATTACCACAAATCCAAAATGTAGGAAATACGAAGAAATAATATCCAGATAACTTGACCAAGGAAACGACACAAAGAAGGGAGGATGTTTTATAGACTTAGATTTAAGAAATATATCACATACGGTATATGGACCTTGTTTTTATTTTTTATTTTTTAGGTTTATTTATTTTCGAGAGAGACGGAGAGTGGGGGAGAGGGGGAGAATCCCAAGTGGGCTCTGTGGAGCTCAATCCCACAAACTGTGAGATCACGACCAGAGCCAAAATCAAGAGTCGGACGCCCAACCAACTGAGCCACCCAGGTGCCCCTGGACCTTGTTTCTAGATTATGATTCTAACAAAAGAACTGTAAAAAGACGTAATTCCTGAAGAAGCCAAATAAACTAAACCAAAAGCTAACAGAAAGGAAATAATAAAAATCAGAGCAGAGATAAATGAGAGAATAGAAAAACAACAGGAAAAAAAAAAATCAATGAAACGGAGTTTTTTTTTTAAATCAACAAAATTTACAAACCTTTAGCTAGATTAACTAAGAAAGAGAGAAGACTCAAATAACTAAATCAGAAATAAAAGAGGAGATGTTACAACTGATGCCACAGAAATAAAAAAAGATCGTAAGATGCTACTATGAGTGATAATATGCCAACAAACTGGGTAATCTGGAACAAATGAAAAAACTCCTAGAAATATACAACCTACCAAGACCGAATCACAAAGAAATAGAAAATCTGAGGAGGCCAATAATTAGAAAGAAAATTGAGTCGCTAACTGAAAATCTCAAAGAAAAATCCAGGACCAGATGGCTTCACCAGAGAATTCTACCAAACATTTAAAGAAGAATCAACACCAATTTTCTTGAAACTCTTGCAAAAAATCAAAGTGGAGAAAATATTTCTAAAGCTGATTCTATAAGGCCAACATTATTCTAATACCTAAGCCAGACAAGACATAACAAGAAAACTACAGACGAATATTTCTTTTTTTTAATGATTTTTTTTTAAGTTTTTATTTATTCTTGACAGAGAGAGAGAGAGAGAGCGAGCGAGCGTGAGCTGGGGAGGGGCAGAGAGAGAGAGAGAGGGAGACACAGGCTCCAGGCTCCGAGCGGTCAGCACAGAGTCCGATGTGGGGCTCGAACTCATGAACCATGAGATCATGACCTGGGACGAAGTCGGACGCTTAACCGACTGAGCCACCCAGGTGCCCCTACAGATGAATATTTCTGATGAATATTGATACAAATATCCTTAATAAAATACCAGCAAAGTGAATTCAACAACTTGGCATTATATACTATGACCAAGATTTATTCCTGTAATGCAAAGATGATTCAACATATGAAAATCAATCGCCACGTTAACAGAATAAAGTACAAAAACCACATGATCATTTTGAGGCAGAAATAGTTTTGACAAGCTTCAACACCATTTTAATGACAGAACACTCAACAAACGTGGAATAGGAGAAAATCACCTCAACATATTAAAGGCCGCATATGAAAGCCCACAGCCAACACCATACTCAGTGGCGAAAACTGCAACTTTTCCTCTATGATCAGGAACAAGGCAAGAATATGCCTGCTCTCACCACTTCTATTCAACAGAGTACTGGAAGTCCTAGCCAGAGAAACAAGGCAAGAAAAACAAATGAAAAGTTTCATATACCAAAGAGAGAGAGAGAGAGAAAAACTGTTACAACTAATGAAAAATTTTCGGCAAAATAGCAGAATACAAAATCAACATATAAAAATCAGTTGCATTGCTATACACTGACAATGAACAATCCGAAAAGGAAATTAAGAAAACAACTTCATTTACAACAGCATTTAAAAAAATACTTAATAAACTTAAACAAGGAGGTGAGTGAGACTCATACACTGAAAACTACAAAACATTGCTTAAAGAAATGAAGGAAAGGATTAGAGGAACAAACATTAAGATGTCCATTCTACCCAATGTGATACACAGATTCAACACAATCTCTATCAAAATCCCACCCCATTTTCTGCAGAAATTCATCCTAAATTTCATATGGAATTTCAAGGAACCCCAAGTAGCCAAAAACAATTTTGAAAAAGGAGGAAGACTCACACTTCCGGATACCAAAAGATATTACAAAGCTACAGTAATCAACAGTATGATACCAGCATAAAAACACAAACAGACCAATGCAATAGGCTAGAGAGGCCAGGAATAAACCCTCACATATATGCTCAGACGGTCTTCACAAGGACTCTCAGATCACTTGACAGGGAATGGACAGTCTCCTCAAAAAACGGTGTTGGGAGAGGCACCCGGGTGGCTCAGTCAATTAAGCATCCCACTTCAGCTCAGGTCATAATCTCACGGTCCAGGAGTTTGAGCCCCACATTGGGCACTTCTGACAGCTGAGCCTGGAGCCTGCTTTGGATATTCTCTCTCTCTCTCTCTCTCTGCCCCTCCCCTGCTTGTTCTCTCTCTCTCTCTCTTTCAAAAGTAAACTAAAAAAAAAAAAAAAAAAAAGACGTGGTGTTGGGAAAACTGGATATCCACATACAAAAAAATGAAATTGGACCTTTACCTTATACCATATACAAAAATTAACTCAAAATGGCCCAAAGACCTAAATATTAGACCCAAAACCATAAAACTCCTAGAAGGAATCAAAGGGGAAAATCTTCAACACTGGATTCGGTTAATTATTTTGGGAATAGGACACCAAAGCACAGGCACAAAAACAAAGACAGACAAATAGGACATCAAACTTAAAAACTTCT
The DNA here is from genome assembly GCF_022079265.1 of Lynx rufus. NCBI lineage: Eukaryota > Metazoa > Chordata > Mammalia > Carnivora > Felidae > Lynx > Lynx rufus. The sequence goes on along the minus strand of NW_025814867.1, from coordinate 2,159,727 downwards.
GCCTGTCAAGGGGCACAACCAATAGAGTGAAAAGTCAGTCTTTGGAATGAGAGAAAATATTTGCAAATCATTTATCTGATAAGGGGTCAATATCGAGAATATATAAAGACCTCCTACAATTTAATAAAAACAAAAATCGAATAACCTGATTTGAAAAAGAGGCGAACGGCTTGAGTGGACGTTTCTCCAAAGATGATGGACTAGTAGCTAAAATGCACAGAGAAAGATGCTCAACATCACTAATCATCAGAGAAATGCAAATCCAAACCACAGTATCACCTCACTCCATTATCAAAAAAAGGAGCAAGCGGGGACGTAGAGACGTAGACAAACCGGAGCCCTTGTACATCGTGGTGGGAATGTCAAATCGTGGAACTGCTACAGAAAACAGTAGTGACCTTCCGCAAAAAAATGAAAAACAGAACTAACATATGATCCGACAGTCCCACTCCTGGGTGTGCATCCAAAAGAACAGAAAGCGGGGCCTCGAAGACACGTTTGCACACCCGTGTTCGTCGCAGCGCCATTCACAACAGACGAGAGGTGGAAACGACCCAGAGGTCCACTGATGGGTGAACGGATAAACAAAACGTAGTATGTACCTACAAGGGAATATTATGCAGCCTTAAAAAGGAATGGAGTCTTCAACAACGGAAATACGCTTAACACGACTGAATGGCACACCTAAAAATCATTAAGATGATCAATTTGACACTAGGTGTTTTTAATCACGATGAAAAAAAGACAACTGAGATAATCAGGAAAAACTGAACACAAATTCTCTACACAGTTAATTGCATTTACTCCTGGGCTCACCTGTCACAGATACAACTACTTAACCCTGAAACGGTGGGAGACGAAAGCACCTTCATTGAGAGGTAGAAGGCCTGGCTTCCAGCCCCAGATCTCCTACCTAGGTATTAAATGATTTTAAAGAATCTCTATTACCAGGGCACCTGGCTGTCTCAGTCACTAGAACATGCGACTCTTGATTGGGGGATTATGAATTCGAGCCCCACGTTGGGTGTAGAGATTACTTAGAAACCAAGAATTACTATTACTTTTATTGGATACAATGGCATTATGGATACGCTTTTTGTAAAGTATTTTTGGGTGAAGTTATGCTAAGACTTGCTTCAACATATTCCAGCCAAAAAAGAAAGAGTATGAGGCACCAGTACCTGGGAAAGAACAGCAGGATCGTCTTAACTGTTGAAGCTGCGTGATGAGTAAGTACCTGGGGATTCGCGATGCTATCCTCTCTACTTTGTGAATGTTTTTATATTTCACGATAAGAAAGTTTAAAACAAAATAAAGGGAGAAAAGGGTGCTTGGATGTTTGGAAAGGATGGAATAGCATGAATTTATCACACGCTATTGTTCATTTTTAAAAAGCATTACAGGGGCGCCTGGGTGGCTCAGTCGGTTGAGCGTCCGACTTCGGCTCAGGTCACGATCTCGCGGTCCGTGAGTTCGAGCCCCGCGTCGGGCTCTGGGCTGATAGCTCAGAGCCTGGAGCCTGTTTCCGATGCTGTGTCTCCCTCTCTCTCTGCCCCTCCCCCGTTCATGCTCTGTGTCTCTCTGTCTCAAAAAAAATTTTTAAAAAGTCAAAAAAAAAAATTAAAAAAAAAAAAAGCATTACATTTTGGGGCGCCTGGGCGGCTCAGTTGGTTGAACATCTGACTTCGGCTCAGGTCATGATCTCACAGCTCGTGAGTTCAAACCCCGCGTCGGGCTCTGGGCTGACAGCTCAGTGCTTCAGATTCTGTGTCTCCCTCTCCCTCTGCCCCTAACCCACTCGCATTCTGTCTCTGTCCCTCTCAAAAATAAATAAACATTAGGGGCGCCTGGGTGGCTCAGTCGGTTGAGCGTCCAACTTCAGCTCAGGTCACGATCTCGCGGTCCGGGAGTTCGAGCCCCGCGTCGGGCTCTGGGCTGATGGCTCAGAGCCTGGAGCCTGCTTCTGATTCTGTCTCCCTCTCTCTCTGCCCCTCCCCCATTCATGCTCTGTCTCTCTCTGTCTCAAAAATAAATAAACGTTAAAAAAAATTTTTTTTAAATAAAATAAATAAATAAACGTTAAAAAATAAATAAAGCATTACATCTCAACTTGTGTTTAACAAATTAAAAAAAAAAGGAAACTAAAAGAAAATTGAAAGAATTTTCAAGCTTCAAGTAAATGTTCCTCACCGCCTCCCCCAGCCAAAACCCAACAAAACAAAGAAGGCAAGAAAACGAGGAGGAACGGGGAACAGAGGTGCAAAGGGTGCCGCGGGGAGTGGCCCGCCAGTTTCTGCCGGGAACAATTCCACGTCGTGGAATACAAAGCAGGCGTGAGAAAGTGCGGAGTACTCCCAAGGCACACAGGATGGCCCTGCCTGATGGCATCCAAGAGAAAAAAGACACAAAGTGCAAGACAAAACATAAGGAAGCTGACATCGCAAAGCTCAGGACACGGGGTGAGAAAGAGCCACACTGAAGAAAGCGGCAAAATAAGCAGGTAGGCAAGTCGACCACCACCAGGTGTGCCGGAAGGTGCCGGAAAAACGGCATCAGGCAGCGTGGTCTGGTGAAACCCACACAAAACAGAACCGGAAAGGCAACTAGAATGACCCACTAAACAGGGTCAGGTCCCGAGGCAGAGGGAGGGTTTGGAAGTACAGTCATCCCGAGGCCAGGACGGGGTGGCGAGCTAGGCGTGGCACCGTGGAGAAGGGGGTCAGAACCTGGGAGCCGGCCTGCCACCCCGCGCAAGGCCACCTCTCCTGTGATCCCGCCGTCTATCAACTGTATGAAAAGAAAGGCCAGGGTCGTGCTCTCCAAAATTGCTCCCGGCCACAAGGACGACGAAACACAAGGGGATACAAAACGAGGAACCCACTGAAATCTCGACTCGAAGACACATGGGAAACTTGCCTGGCGGGGTCGCCGTCAGCATCTTCGCTGCCTGCGACAGGAGAGGTGGCCCCCAGGATCCCCGGGGACTCTGTGTGTCGTACACGGGAAGGCAAGGAGGAGGCTGAAGAAACCCCGAGGCAGAATGCGCACCGGACCCAGCAGCACAGGCAAGGAAAGCAAGCCCTAGCAGTTGCCGCCTTGACCCTGATCGCTGGCCCCTGGCAGCGGGTTACCCACTCACACTCCCCGCTTGACTGCTCCAGAACAGGTGCCTCCGGGCGCCCGTGCCTGACGCGGTTGGCACGCCCACGTGATGTTTAAATACTGACACCACCCAGTGCCTCCTGAGTGACTGTGCCCCGCGTACCTGACGCCACGCCTCAATACTCTCCCCGCGAAACCATCCTGAGGTAGCTAAGTTATCCTCATTTTCAGATGAGGGACCCGCGGCTCAGTGAGGTCAAGTCCCGTGAGGGCCGCTACCTGACCCAGGAGCAGTGGGTGAGCCTCTCCAGGCAGGGCGGTGGAGAAAGACTCTCAATCACAAAAGGGCCACCGCTGAGCCGAGGTCGCCAAGCTTCCCAGTGCAACCTTTTCTAAGAGGAGAGCTTACTGACCTCGGCCTCAGGGTCAAAGGGTATCTGGCCTCTGGCCCAAGAGGCTTGGCCGGCAGGGTGGGGTCACTCCAGAGGGTCCAGAGCCCGGCCGCATGGCACCACGGTCCTATGGCCAGAGCCCCAGGATAACGCTGACGGGGTGGGGGATGGAGGGCTGGGTGTGGGAGCAGAGGCCACCCAGCAGGGAAGACAGTCCCAGCCACCCACAGCTGGGGCCCAGGGGAAGGGAAGGCCTGGAGGCCCCGACAGAGCACGAAGCCCTGCCGCTCCCCGCACAGCTCCCAACTTCCCCCGTGGAGAGCAAACCTCAGTGCCTCACAAGACGCAGACCCGAACCCGGGATGAGGGGTGGGGGTGGGCGCCGGGGAGGGGCACGCAGCCTCCCCACTCTTCTTCCAGGGTAACAGACACCCTACACTGAAACCGGCCAACCTCCTTCCGGGCTCTGGCCCGAGTAATCGTGGACAAATGGAAACCAGCCTCAAGCAAACCACTCTGAAAGACCAGCAGGCTCTAAGCCCTGTGCGTTCTCTTTGCACAGTCAGAGGTGTCTGAATCCTGCACTCGCTCGTAACAGATACAACTACTTACCCACGGGACAGCGGAAAAGGAGGCAGGGGACCCGGCTTCCAGCCAAGAATCTCCTACATACCCTGTCATTCTGCCAATGCCCTACTTCCCTCGGCCTCAGTCTCCTCACCTTCAAACAGGGAAAAGTAGCCTGTCCTTCATCACCTCCCCCAAGCGGTGCATAAAGGGAGCCAAGGGAGGGAAGCCCCCTCTGAGTTCCTCAGCAGCGGAACCCTTAGCATCCCATCGCCTACCACCGTGCTCCTGTGTCTTTCCAGCCCACCCCCGATCCCAAAGGCCCAGGAGCACAGGCAGTAAAAGTATCACTCAAGGCCCGGGACAGCACGAGCCCTGTGTCCCCGCGGGTTTGGCTGATGCCCTCAGTAAAGGTGACTCTGCCAGAGCCAGCGGGGAAAAGAAACCATTCTTCTCCAGTGGCCAGAGGGGCCTCCCTCTTGCCTGTTCTGGCTTACCTGGCCACCCCGCCCCTTCCCCAGAAGCTCCTTCCAGTGATGCTGGAAACTGCCCAGGTCCTAAAGAGGGTTTCAGACCGCCAGTGTTCCTCTCTGTTCTGCTTTTAGAGGCGTCCCTTTCAGGCAACCCCGTTTCGGTGCGGCCCTGTGAGCTCTGCGGACAAGGAGGGCTCACTCCACATCACCTGGAAAAGGGACGCTTGTTCTGACATATGGGACGTCAGTGGCCTCGCAGACGCACATAAATAAGCAACTGGCCATCTGCGGAGGAAACCAGCCCATGCTCGCTAGGCGGCCCCGGCGCAAGTTACTGCTCAAGCCAGGCTTGTGGCCGAGCGTGCGTGGGCAGGGCTGGGCAGCAGAGGCTGCAGGGGGTAAAGCAGGCCACCCGCTCTGAAGAGGGACGGAGGGTGAAGGGCGAGGACTCCGAAGGGGCGCACAGGGCAGGGCCAGGTTCAAGGAGCCCGCCGCAGGATGAGCTCGGTAATCTCTGCCCTGGTGCCCAGTCTCATGGGGATCCCATAGTAGGCGGTGCCCGGGCTGACGTACACAAACGTGGTCTGGGCCACCTGGTAGAGGCCGGCGAAGAAGGGGTTGAGGAGATAGGCTGCCACGTTCAAGGGGAAGATCTGCCCGGCATGCGTGTGCCCAGAAAGAATGAGGCTGATATCCGGCCGAGCCTGCAGGGCTCTCTTGGCAGCCAGGGGCTGGTGAGCCAGCAAGATGGTGGGGCGGTCCGGGCGGCAGCCCCCCAGGGCCTTGACCAGGTCCATGCCGTGGCCGTAGTAGTGCAGGATGTCCGCCTCGATGTCATCCACCCCAGCCAAGCAGATCCAGTCGTCGTCCTCGTCGCCCCCGGGTTGGGCCCCCGTGGCGGAAATCCTCACGTTCTCGTTGTGAAGGGGCCTGACGTTCAGGGATTCCAGCAGCGCGAACCAGTTGCTGACGTCCGACGTGTAGTACTCGTGATTCCCCGTGACGAAGTAGGCGCCGAGGCGCGAGCGAAGCTGGTCCAGAGGAGCGACCGCCGTCCGCAGGCTGGAGGCTTCCGCGTCACAGAGGTCCCCCACGATCACCGTGACGTCTGGCTGCAGCACGTTCACCATCCTCACGAACATCTCCATCTTGGTCCTGCCCACGGTGGGGCCCAAGTGGATGTCGGAGAGGAGCGCGATCTTGAGGCCGTCCATCGAGGGAGGCAGCTGACGGACGGGCACCTGCACGGTCTTCACGGCCGGGGGCTGGGCGGCGTTCAGAAGCCCGGCCACACTGAGCACAGCGGTCACTGCCACCGCCAGGGCCGGCCTGACCGCCACCTTCCTTGTCTTGTCGAGGCCGCCCACGACCCTGCCGCTGCGCCAGGCCACGAGCTGGTAGGCCTGCTCCATGCCACTGAGGGTGCAGAGGAAGAAGACCATGATGATGTACGCCCCGAGGCAGGAGTAGGCTGCCAAGGAGAAGAGATAGGGCTCCTCGGCCACTAAAAAGAGCATGGTGAAGAAGCTGGAATGGGCCAGGGCCAGAAACGCCACAACCGCCATCTTCCAGAGCTGGAAACAGGCGGACTCGGCGCCCGGGCAGTGGCTGAGGTTGCTGACTGTGCTCCGCCAGATGTAGAGGGAGCCAATGAGCATGAGCGAGTTGGCAAACAGGGCGAGCTGCAGGCGGAACAGCCAACGCCAGGCCCGGAGCTCAAGGCTCCCCGCCAGACAGGAGCGGGACACCATCATGGACACGAAGACAGTGCCGGCGGCCAGGGCAGCCTTTGCACGCAGGGACAGCGGCCTGAAGATCGCCATTTTTCTCTGCTCCTAAGAGGGTCCCCTGCCAGTTCTGGGCGGGCGGGCTCTGGAAGGTGAGCTCCTTAGAAAGGACAGTGGCCAAGGAGAGGATTCCAGGTCAGCTCCGCCTGCAACCAGGAACCCGCGTCAGCTTTGTGGGATATTAGAGCTTCCTTGTCCCCATTCAAAACCTGAAGGCCACTCACATCTACCCAACCCACCTGGAATCCAAGCCACTCAAATCTGGCGGTTGCTACACTTGATTATTAAAATACAGACACGGCGGATTGTAACGTGATAGGCAGTTCTCATTTTCTTACTTACAGTGTTCTGAAAATAGGTAAAAGTGTTTCCACAAAGCACAGGAACTTTTTTGTTTTTATAGTAAGAAAAACATTATCCTAAATTTGCAGTTTGCAAAGTGTGGTCCGGGGCGAGCCTCGCGGGAGGATCATGTGGTCAAAACGATTTCCACGATAACCCTAGGCTGTACCCGCCTTTTCCATTCTCATTCTCTCACGAGTGCATAGTGGACCCCTCGTGAGGCTCTGTGACATGTGACCTGGCAAGGACTTGACAGACGTGAAAGAGATTTGCAAAAATGTAAAACAGTGCCACTCTTCCTCCTAAGCTCTGGGGAGAAATATTGTTATTTTTCAAAATACATGTGTGTGTATATATATACAGTTAATATATAGTTATATATATAAATATAGTTTGTGAACCTATAACGATTATTTCTGAAATAAGTTAATAAATAGTTTTAAACTTTCTGTTTTAATTTCTAAGGTAAAGTTAGCCCAGGGAGCTGCCCTGTCCACAAGCTCATCCATAAATGCCCATCTCTCCCTTCCCCCAACCCTCCCAGGTACGGGTTAAAATCCGCCCTCCTCCTCTCTCTCTGCCAATGTTCCGGGGAACTGCTCCCCAGTGCCCCCTGGCCAGTGGTTCTCGAAGCTGCGTAGCTCTCACTCAAGGGCTCCTTCAGGCCTTTAAGACAACAAAAACAAAAACAAAAACGGAGCGTGGAAACCACAGACCAGAGATGGAAGTTAGCAAGAACTCGATTTTAGTGATCTTTCCCCAAGAACCCCATGTTCCACTGTTTTCAGCAGGTGTTTTTCAACTACTTAAAATTTTCACCCTTGGTTTTAAAGTATGACCTCTCTCTGCCTAGGCAAGTTACTGAAAGCCTTTTAGCCAGCGGTGCAATTTACAAGTCAATGGGCCCAAATTCCACCACCTTCTACTGAAAACACGCCCCAGCCTCGGCCCATCCAAACTTTCGGAGGAACCACAGCCGGTTCGCTGAACGTGCAGGGGGACAGGTGCCCATTTCGATTGCCTGCCCGCCCCCCACCCGCCAACCTTTCCGCGGCTGTGATGCTGGCCTCCCCAGGCGGCGGTCTGGAGGCCCCTAGGCCCCCGCTTTAGCTCTGACAAGTGAACTGGGGCTGTCCATCTCCCCCGCCAATCTCGCCCGCCCCACCAACTCACCTACTTGCTCCGCCAGACCCCCCTCCAGCAACGCGGGCCACCACCTGCAGCCTACCTCTGGCCCACCCTTGGCCTGCACCGCCAGACCCTGAAGATCCGGGAAACCCAAGCCAAAAGCAGGCAGCAGGGAGTGCCGAGAAGGGGACGAGATGTTCGAAAAGACAACACTTCGAAGGAAATCAATCCAACGCTTCCATCGCGCGGGCCTCTCCTGACCCCATTTTTCTCCTTCCGGAGCGCTCAGCAGCTCCCGAAATGGGCAAGGGAGGGCGCCTCACGCCAGAGCCCACGGCGCCTCCAATACTGCGCGCTCCGGAAACCTGCAAGGCTGGAAGGGTCTGGGCGCACCTCGTCTCGCCTCGTCCTTGCACCGACGGGGAAGTGGGTCCAAACGAAAGGGGAAACGCGGGCAGAGCACGCGAGCCGCAGGGCTACCGGGAAGGACGCGCGCCCCGCCCGGCCCGCCCCCGACGGGAGGGCCGGCCCACTGCCTGCGCCCCGTCGGCTGCCTGCCGGCCTGCCTGCCTGCCTGCCTGCCTGCCGGGGCGCACTCGGGAGCCCCGGGCCCACGGCCCGCAGGACCCCCGCTGGCCGCCGCCGCAGCCCGGACCCCGCCAGCCTGCCCCCTCTCCTGCGGACTTACGCGCAGGCCGCGCGCAGGGCCCAGCAGCAGCGGCACCAGCAGCAGAGAGAGAAGGCGAGCAGCCCCGGGCAAGTCCATCCTCCGGCCTCTCCGCTCCGCAGTCAGCGCGCCGGCCAGCCGCCCCGCGTCGCTCTGCCGAGGACCCGCGGCCTGGCGCCGCCCCTCGTCGGCCCTGCGGCCCCGCCCCGTGCCGGCCCCGCCCACGCCCCGCCCCTCTCCGGCCCTGCAGCCAGCCGCGCGCCGGCTCCGCCCCCGCTCCGCCCCTGCTCCGCCCCTCGTCGGCCCTGCAGCCAGCCCCGCGCCGGCTCCGCCCCGCGACCAGGGAGCCGTGGCCCGCGGCAGGGAGGGGCGCGGAGGAGCCCGGGAGGCGCGGGCGGGCGCGTGACCCCAGGTGGCTCTATCTGGATTTTTCTAGTGGCTGCGGGTGGGAGGGTCCCTTTGGACGGGCAATCGGGAGGCCCGACTGTCAGCAGCTTGATAAGGCGTCCCGGGGTTGGACTTCAACCAGGGTCTCCCTGCTCCCTGGCTGCCTGGAGAGGACCGAAGGGGGAAGCTGAGAGCCGACACACCTAAGGGGACGACGTACGCGGCGGTTCGCGACGGGTGGTGCCTGCACCCACCTGGTACTTGTCATAAAGGCAAATTCCAGGCCATCGTCCCAGAAGCTCTCAGTCAGAAGCTCTAGGAGTGGGGTCCAGAAATCTGCATTTTTGCAAGTGTTCCACGTTACTCCAGCGCATGCAGAAATTTGAGAACCACCGTGCTAGGTCGCTGATAGTTTTAGAGATTATGGTTCAACTGCGACAAAATCAATTCCAAATGCCAACCCTCCAAAGCACCCGGCTTTGCGGCATTTCTACTTCTGCACGGTTGGGATTTGCGAGATAGGAGAAGCAGCAGCACCCCCGCCTTTCAGTTTGGCACTTGAGTCCCTCAACAGCCTTGCACCGCAGGGAATCTGACAGTTGGATGTGAAATGATACTGTATCTTTGACTCTTGGGGGAGAACAGTCCCTGTAGCCTCAGTTAAAATCCTGTCCTGGCCCGTTCCCCCTGAGCTCGGAAAATCCCACGTCCTCTTCACTGTCACTTGGAAAGTCTTAGCTTTAATGGAAACTAAGTTTCAGAGGGAAATCACTTTTATTGTTTCTCAGCGTATTTGTTTATTTAGCGTTTTAATCTTAATTCCAGTTAACGGAATGTTATATTAGTTTCAGGTGTAGAGTTTAGTAATTCAGCACTCCCAGACCTCACCCCATGCTCATTAAGACAAGTGCACTCCTTACTCGCCGTCACCTAGTTCACCTCCCCTCTGGTAACCACACTAGTTCTCTAGAATTAAGAGCACGCTTTCTCTCTTATTTTTTCCCCTTTGCTTGTCTGTTTTGCTTCTTAAATTCCACATATGAGTGAAATCATATGGTATTTGTCTTTCTCTGACTGATTTTGCTTAGTTAGCATTATATTCTCTAGCTCCATCCATGTCATTGCAAATGGCGAGATTTCCTTTCTCTTTGTGGCTGAATAATATTCCGTTGTATATATATGCCACATGTTTTTTTTTAAAGAGATTTTAAAATTGTTTTACATTTATTTATTTATTTTGAGAGATATATCAGGGGAGAGACAGAGAGAGAGAGAGAGAGAATCCCAAGCAGGCTCCACACTGCCAGCGCAGAGCCCAATGTGGGGCTCAAACCCATGAACCGTGAGATCATGACCTGAGCTGAAATCTTAGCCAACTGAGCCACCCAGAGGCCCCAACCACATCTTCTTTATCAATTCAACAATCAGTGGACACCTGGGCTATATCCATATCTTGGCTATTATAAACAATGCTGCCATAAACATAGGGGTGCAAGTAACCCTTTGAATTAATGTTCTTGTGTTCTTGGGGAAATACCCCATAGGGTATTGCAATTGCTGGATCATAAGGTAGTTCTATTTTGCTTTTAAATATATGTTGCTTTGGGGGCACCTGGGTGGCTCGGGTGGATGAGTGTCCGACTCTGGAGTTCAGCTCAGGTCCTGATCTCAAGGTTCATGGGTTTGAGCCCCACGTTGGGCTCTGCTCTGACAGAGTGGAGCCTGCTTGGAATCTCTCTCCCTCTCTTTCTGTGCCTCCACCACTCATGCTCTCTCTCTCGAAAAATAAATAAATAAACAAATATTGCTTTTAAATACATACATATTTTTAAAATTTCCAGCTTTATTAATTATAGTTGACATAGCACAAAATTCATTTGTTTTAAATATTTTATTTTGCTAACTCCTTATTTTGGAAAATAAAAGGTAAGGTTAAATTAAGCTCTTTCTGTTAATAGATTCTGTTTCTCTCCCGGACTAGACTTTAGTTAGGCTCCTCCTGTCTTTGCCTGGCCTGCATTGCCTGGTTAAGCAAAGAATCTGACCAAGTCAGTTTAGGAAAAATCCCCCCACTCTTGACACTCGATCAAGTTCCTCGTCCCCTACCTTTGACTTCTAAGTCCTTGACTTGCCCTTAGCAAGAATGTCTTGATATCCCCTCTTGTAATTTTCCACCCCCAGCCCCCTCACTCTGCCGGTCAGCTATAAATCCCCAGCTGTCTTTGCTCTACTTTGACTTCAAACTTCTCTCTCTCCCTTACTGCAACATCTTGAAGGAAGTCTTCCTTACCCTTTTAACAAGTATCAGAATAATTTTTTCTTTAGCATTATTTTGTACAACTTGTGGATCATTTAAAAATCTGAATTTAGTTTTTTAAAAATGTTTATTTGTTTTTGAGGGAGAGAGAGAGAGAGAGTGCACACACAGGCGAGCAGAGAAGGGACAGAGAGAGAGAGGGAGAGAGAGAATCCCAAGTAGGCTCTGCACTGTCAGCACAGAGACCGACGCTCTCACGAACCGTGAGATCACGACCTGAGCCGAAATCAGAAGTTGGACGCTTAACCGACTGAGCCACCCGGGCACCCCCAGGCATTAATTTGGTTTTTAAACGCTGGGAGAAATAACTCTACAAGTCAAGAATAGTGGTTACTTATGGGGATGGGGGAGCTGAGATTGGGACCCCACCCATGCAGTGGCTTCTGGGGTTCGGGAGGGTTTTGTTTCTTGAACTGGAGGGTGGTGGTTACAAGGGTTTTCTCCATTAAAGAATTCATTAACTTATTTGTTTTGTGTCAGGTTCTGTATCTGTTTTTAAAATAAGTTAAAAAGTTATATTTTACTTTTAGAAAGTGTTTCAAAAAAACCTTTTCTTATTATGTAACAATAACTAAAATTCCGTTTGTTGCCTCCCTTCTCTTTCCCCACCGGACATTTCCTTGAGAAACAGAGAACCAGTCATGGCTTTCCCTGCTCGGATCCTTCTCATCCCTGGAACACCAGCTCCTTCTCCTTGTACTGGGAAGTCCTTTCCAAACTCTGCGATCCTGGTCCAATACCGAACAGCAAGGGCTTTGGAAGTTGGTACACTTGAGTGAAAATCCCAGCTGTGCCTTCTGGGTGACTGTGGGCAAGTTACTTAACTTCCCTGAGCTTCAGCTCCTTCACTGGTAACACAGGGATAATAATATCAAACTCACTGGGTAGTTGGGGAAGTTAGCGGAGGTGATGGATAGAAGACATTAGCACATACAGAATGTTAGTAGGACAGCTGATGATGTCAGAATCAGGCCTGTAGGTTAATTTCCTGAGTTTGATAGTACAAAGTCTAAAGATTAAACAATAGTTTTGTATTTATTGATTTTGATACTCGCACCATGGTTATATAAAAGAATGTCTTTGGTTTTAGATAATAAAAGGGCATCACCTTTGCAAGTCTTAAACAGTTCAGGAAAAAAATGTGTATATACACACACGCAGAACAATAAAGCAAATATGGTAAAATGTTGACATTTTAGGAATCAACCAAGAATTCTTTGTACTGTTTTTTCTTTTTATTTCTTTTTAAAGTTTATTTATTTTCGGAAGAGAGAGAACACAAGCCAGGAGGGGCAGAGAGAGAGAGGGAGACACACAATGCGAAGCAGGCTCCAGGCTCTGAGACGTCAGCACAGAGCCCGACACAGGGCTTGAACTCACAAGCTGTGAGATCATGACCTCAGCAGAGGTCAGATGCTTAACTGTCTGAGCCACCCAGGTGCCCCTCTTCTTTTTCTTTTTTTAAGTTTGTTAATTAATTAACTAACTAATTAATTAATTTAGAGAGCATGAGTTGGGGAGGAGCAGAGAGAGAGAGAGAGAGAGAGAGAGACAGAATCCCACGCAGGCTCCACACTGTCAGCACAGAGCCCAACACGGAGCTCGAACTCACAAATCATGAGATCATGACCTGAGCCAAAATCAAGAGTCAGATGCTTAACCGACTGAGCTGCCAAGGTGCCCCATGTACCGTTTTTCTTTTTAACTTTTTTCCAAATCTGAGTTATTGCAAAATGAAACTTTAAAAAAATCTTTTAATCCTTAGCACGTGGCAGATTTCAACTTTTCCCACCTTCTTTCCCAGTTTGTAATAAAGACCCACGGTGATAACATACAGCAGGCATTCGTAACTGAATCGAGGCACAGGGATTGACAAAGGCCAGCAGCCTAACTCTGGCCTGCTGCCTGTGTTTGTATGGCCCGTCTGTTAAGAATTATGTCTATATTTTTAAGTGGCTGGGAAACAATCAAAAGAAGAATAACATTTTGTGACATTTGAAAACGATATGCGATTCCGATGTCTGTGTCCACAAATGAAGTTGTATTAGAACACAGCCACTCCCCATCCTCGACATTGTATGTGTAACTGCTCTATTGCAACAGCGACCTTGAGGCCCACGAGGCCTAAAATATTTTTTATCTGGCGCTTTACAGTGAAAGCTTGCCCAGGGAGTGTAGATCGCAGTTTGTTTCCGAGATTTTAGTACTTGACTTTGTATTGTACTTGAGCCGATGCTTTACCAGCAGTGTGTCACGTCTGCCTCATAATCCAAATTGCTATTATTGCCCGCATTTCACAGATGAGAAACCTGAGGCACAGAGGAGTTAATTGACTCACCACAGGCTCGGTAGTAACGAAGTTCTGAAGTCCTATTGCCTGAATTTAGCAGGAGTTATTCTTCCAAGGCTGTGCTTCTATTGATACTTTATTTTTTAGTGCCTGCCCAAGTGCGCGTGTAGAGTTTGCTGCCCCAGGTTGTGGGGGACATGAAATGACCAGGAGCAGGTGGTTGCCCTGTGGGGACTCATCTCCGGTGAGACATTTACCTGCACACACACAGTGCATGCTCTCATGTAGACCAGTGCTACTCAGAGTGTGGTCTGAGTACCAGAGGCATGAAATATGTTCCGGAATTCAGTATGGGTCTTTAGAAACCTGTGGCAAGTTGAGAAAGTTTGTCAGGTGAATCAAATAACGAAAACAGAAGATGTGAATTTTCTGTGTCTATTTTTATTTCCTTCTACTAGTTATTTTTATTTATTTTATTTTATTTATATTTTATTTTACAGCAGGATCAGCCCTTGAACCATGGGGAGAAGCACTGATAACCACAGAAACAAAACTGATCCTTCACCAAAGATGAAGTTTTAAGAAGCACAGGGGCCTCATGTGCTAAGAACAATGAAGGGGAGAGAGAGGCGTGGCCCAGTAACACAGATGAAAACCCTGTTTTTCTATCCCAACGGGGCTTTTTTGCACACAAGACTCAATCTCAACCCCTTTGGCCAATCTGGTTTCCCTTACAGTCCTAACAAAGATTTCTTATTCAGCAAATTTCAAGTCTTAATGGCAGTTCGGATCTGTATTTCAGCATAAACATTGAACTAACTTTACTTTTCTAATATTTAGAAAATTCTATTAATTGTAATTTATAATAGGTTTTAGAAGTATTAAACAATGTATGTTAAAAGCAAGGAAAAAAACAAAGCCTCCACTAAAAAGACATGATACCTTGTTATACAGCTTCCCCCCCCCACCTTCTCTTAACCTGAAGGAAAACCTGTTTGGGGCTTCTTCCCCCCCCCTTTTTTTTTAATGTTTATTTATTTTTGAGAGAGAGAGAATCCCAAGCAGGCTCCGTGCTGTCAGTGCAGAGCCCGACCCAGGGTTCCATCTCGCACACTGTGAGATTGTGACCTGAGCCAAAGTCAGATGCTCAACTGACTGAGCCACCCGGGGGGCCCCCAAAACCTGTGTGGGGCTTCTAAACACTAAAGAGATAATTTTGGCTTAGACCAGTGTCTCAGTCTGGTGCCAAACTTCCAGTGGAATTCAAATCCACATATTAAAACTTTATCCATAGAGGTTATCTTAATAAATTAATCCTTCACTTTGATCTATTCAATGGTCTTAAAATTTCCTGTTTTTTTTTTTTTAATTTTTTTTTCAACGTTTTTATTTATTTTTGGGACAGAGAGAGACAGAGCATGAATGGGGGAGGGGCAGAGAGAGAGGGAGACACAGAATCGGAAACAGGCTCCAGGCTCTGAGCCATCAGCCCAGAGCCTGACGCGGGGCTCGAACTCCCGGACCGCGAGATCGTGACCTGGCTGAAGTCGGACGCTTAACCGACTGCGCCACCCAGGCGCCCCAAAATTTCCTGTTTTAAACAACTGCATTACTTGATTAAAACAATGTTTAAAAAAGAAAAAAAAAAGGTATGAATGACACCTACGTGCAATGCATGATCTCAGATTGGATCTTGAACCAGGGGGGACAATAGATACAAAAAACATTATTGGGGCAATTAACGAAAGTTGAATATAGACTATGCATTAAAAAAATAATATTCTATCAATATTAAAATTCCTGATTTTGATAATGACCCCGTGGCTATGCTCTTTGGAAATAGACTGAAATATTGAGGGGCAACGGGGTATAACTTACCTCAAATGGTAAGAATAACTGTATAATATCTATATTTATATTACATGTATATGATGAGGCAGCAATTATGGCGCAAATAAGGCAAAATGTTAACTATTGATGAATTAGGTATAAGGCCATCCAGGAATTCTTCTGTCAAAATAAAAAGCTATTTAAAAATAAAGCAATACATCCTCCAGCCTACAGAGGTAGACAGTTCTGCTCTGTAGCAATTCCTTATCTTTCTCACATGTCTTTACGTTTTCTGACCCAGAAAGTCCTGAGGCTTGCGTCCCGGGGTTAAGTTGTGCAAGCAACTGATGGGTATGGTTATGAAACAATAAAAAGATCAAATTGTGAAATAATTGGCCAGCAGTTCATCCAAAGTCCCAATAAAAGTCAGCGCTGTGCATCAGGAGTTGGATCGCACCATGTGGCAGTCATGAGTGTGAGGATGTCCTTGTCCCCGTGTCCTCGAACTTCCTTTCAGGAGTTTGAGATGTCTAGACACGTAAAAATGCCCCAAGTGAGACGTGACTTCGGGAAAAAGAATTGATGACTTTGCTTTAAACACTCCTTTTCTCCTCTGTTCTTTCTGTCACCTGACTGTTAAGAGCATTTCCTTCTCCAGGAGGTCTCAGCTCCTTTCCCTGTCATGTCTTTGGTCTCGGCCTGTGGTTTCTTCTTCACCAGGGCCCTGAGAGGTAGCCCACCCTCTCTGTCTTTACAGCCACCTCCGCAGCTGGGGCTCACTTCCCTCAAAGATCACGGTTGTTTGCCGGCTCGATAGAAGGTTGCAACTAGCTGTGGCCAGAAGGGCTATTCATTCTGACAACCACGTTGGTCCATCGGGGTCCGACATTTTATCCAATTTCTGGAGCTGTCACCATCTGATGAGAGGAATTTCCATAATCTGGGTTTCCAGTTTCTCTTCAAAGACCCGAAGATCTCATGACACCAGGCCCTCGGGCCCTTGGGGGGTAACAGTAGACGGGAGATATGCATCGGGACATATTTTAGGCACGGCTGGCCCCTCTCGTAGGCAACAGTCTCCGTCCATCTGGTCCACTTCACTGTTGACATACCTTGTAGGCTCTATGAGATAGTTCACTTTGTAACTCCTAGATCAGAGAGGATCAGTAGTAATGTGACCACAATCTGTGGAATTGCCACATCAAACAGATCTATGCGACAGATTCACTAGTCACCTGTCTTCTGAGCCCTAGGCTGCTGCTCTAGACTAGATGACTGCTATAAACTGACGGTTTCTGTCCCCACCCTCCAAAGTCATGTGTTGGAGCCTAATTCCTCATGTGATGGTATTCGAAGGTGGGGTCTGTGGGGTCTTTTACGTGATTGGGTCATGAGGACAGAGCTCTCATGAATGGGATCAGTGCCCTTATAGAAGAGACTCCAGACGGGCACGTGGGTGGCTCAGTTGGTTAAGCTTCCAACTCTTGACTTGAGCTCAGGTCATGATCTCACAGTTTGTGGGTTCAAGCCCTGAGTCAGGCTCTGTGCCAACAGCAGAGCCTGCTTGAGATTCTCTTTCTCTCTCTGCCCCTCCCCTGCTTGCACTCTCTCTGTCTCTAAATAAATAAATAAATAAATAAATAACTTAAGAGGAAGGGGGAGGAGGAGGAGGAAGAGGAGGAGGAGGAGGGGAGACTCCAGAGAGCTCCCTGGCCCCTCGTACCATGTGAGGACACAGTGAGAAGACAGCTATCCGTGAAACCAGGAAGTGGGCTCTCACCACAACTGAATCTGCTAACAACTTAATCTTGGACTCCTCAGCCCCCAGAACTGTGAGACATAAATTTCCGTGTTTAGCCACCCGTCCCGCGGCATTTTTGTTACAGCAGCCTGCACAGTCTAAGACAGTTACCCAACCCTCTTTGGGGCCCACAGAGTACTCTGCCCGTGTCTCCATTCCAGCTCTAATGGTAGGGTCATTGATGATTTACTTATCCGTCTTCTCCAGGCTGTGAGCTCCCTGAGGAAAAGTTTGCTGTTGTTTCTCTGATAGGTACCTGGCACCCAGCAATACACTATAGGTTTATGTAGAAGTAAAAAGCAATAGATGTCTTACCTCTGTTCAACTTGAAGTTCCTCTTGGTCAAGGATGTATGTCTGATTCACCTTAGCATTCCAAGGCAGGATTTGCTATAAGGTAGATGCTGAGCAGTGTATCAAACGCATGAATAAATTCATGATAGAAAAGAGAATTTGTCATTAATGTCACATGGGAGAACACTGGCTCCTCAAGGGGGGGCGCCACTGTTAGACATAGCTCTGTTGAGGCCGAAGAGCCCCTGAAGGAGGGGTCAGCCACACTAGGCGGGGGCTGGTTTCACTTCCTTCTACAAATTGTGTTGAATTGCGATGGAAAGCACTGTTCCCCTGACTTCCGCCTGCCCACCCACCTCCTTGCTCCTCAAAGGCAATGCACAGAACCGTTGCTGTTCCCCTCTCCCTTCCCCCACTCTTCATACTCAAGCCCTCGAGGCCTCGGTTGAGTCCCTCACACTTTCCCGTCTCCTCCCTACAGTTATCTTCTGTGGGGCTGGCGGGTTGGCTTGCAATATGTGAAGGTAGGCTGGGATCCAAGCAGCTCCCAAAGATTTCACTGTCAAAGCAGAGTGGCCTGGAAGTGGCCTAGAGCTGATGGACCCGGAGGGGCTGGGCCAAGGGTGATGGGGGTGACTCCTCAGTGGTGACCAACCGGGACCACACGACGTGTCAGCAGAGGCCACAGTGTCCGTTGGACTTAGTGGGAGTGGCAGGACCCGGGGGACCAGGCAAACTGCCCTCCCTAGCTCTGCTCTCTCCAGAGCCTCCTTCCCTCCATTAGGAAGGGACAGTTAAAAACATTTTTTTTTCAAAGAACAAGTAACTATAAAATAATTTCTTAAAAATATATATATAACATATATATATAATTTTTATGTTTATACATCTATGGCATAAAAAATGATGTGGTGGGTATCCTCATACTCACTCCTATCCCCTCACCCCCATGCCACCCTCTCCCAATTCTTGCTCCTTCCTTCCACCTTACAGGAAACCACTTTCCAAGGTTTTGATTTACAGGTTTTTTTTTTTAATGTTTATTTAATTTTGAGAGAGAGAGAGAGAGAGAGACAGAGACAGAGCACGAGCAGGGGAGGGGCAGGGAGAGAGGGAGACACAGAATCCGAAGCAGGCTCCAGGCTCTGAGCTGTCAGCACAGAGCCCGACCGGCGTGGGGTCAAACTCACGAACTGTGAGGTCATGACCTGAGCCGAAGTTGGGCACTTAACCGACTGAGCCACTCAGGCGCTCCTATGGTTTTTTATTTCATTATGGTTTCACTCTGTGTTTCGTATGAGCCAGACTGTACTGTTTGCAATCCTAAAGGATATTTTGTGTACTTCAGTATATTTTTAAACTCTAGACGAATGGAATCACTCCATGTTTGTTTGAGGTTGTTTAGATTGAAAAGTTGTTATGTGTAGCCGGGATTCTTTCATTTTCCCCTGCTATAAAATATTCTTCTATGCACACATACTTAAAAAAAAATCCACTCTTCTGCTTATAGGGCAGGTTATTTCCGCTTTCCGCTATTTATAACAGTGTTGCTGTATCTTACCAAAAACACTTATTACTAAAAAAAAAAAAAAAAAAAAAAAAAATGAAGTGGATAAAATGGACATGACTTTAACCAAGTAATCCAAATTAATGTTGCTGCTAAGGGCAGACGTTGTGTTCTGCCCATGTGACACCTGAGAAGAATGCAGTATTGCTTCTGTGGTGTTCTAGTCAAGCACTTAATATGTATCTAATCGTGGAAAACATCAGGGAAGTGAAAGACCTTTTATAAAATAACTGGCCTGTATTCTTTTTAAAAACAGACTTTATTTTTTAGAGCCATTTTAGATTCTCAGCAAGATTGAATGGAAGGTACAGAGATTTTTCCATATACAGGACTGCCCACCCCTCCTCGGTTCACAACCCTCTGGGGAGCTTCCCGGGTGAAATACGAAACCAGCCTCTGACTGCAGAAGGCAGGGAGAGAGAAGGAAAGAGGCAGGCCACTCCAGGCTGGTAGGTGGCAATTTTAATCAGCAAAGGGATTAATACAAGGCAGCAAGATGAGTGGATCCCTGCCCATGCCCACCACATACAAAGAGGCTTCACCTGGGTTTAGTCAAGTGCACTGTGCAGGTGTTCTCAACACCACATTGCTATCTCGAGGGGGTATCGTTGGAGCGGCTTCTGGGAGCAGAAAAGGCAAGTGGGACCCACGTTCTAAGACAGGGAAGTGGATGAGGAGCCTCCTGGGTCCAACTCACAGGTTGATAGCAGTCACGTCTTTTGGATGCCCTCCCCCAACACCCCTGCCACCACATGTGCACAGCCTTCCCCACCATCCAAAATCTGCATCAGAGTGGTACATCTGTTACAATCAGTGAAGCTACATTAACACATCGTGACCCAAAGTCCGCAGCTTACATTAGGGTTCACTCTTGGTCTCGTACATTCCATGGGTTTTGACAAAAGTATGATGACACCTATCCACCATTATAGTTTCACTGCCCTAGAAATCATCTGTGCTGTGCCCACTCATCCCTGCCCACCCCCCCCAAGTGCCTGGCAATCTCTCATCCTTTTCTGCCTTCATAGTTTTGCCTTTTCCAGAAGGTCATAGAGTTGGAAACACAGTATGTAGCCTTTTCAGATTGGCTTCTTTCACTTAGTAAAGTGAATTTATGTTTCCTCCATGTCTGTTCGCGGCATGATAGCTCATTTCTTGTTAATGCTGAATAATGTTCCATTGTCTGGATAAATTATACAGCTTCTTTATCCAATTCACCTATTGAAGGACATCTTGTCTGCTTCCCAGTCTTGACAGTTATGAATAAAGCTCCTGTAAACATTTGTGTGCAGGTTTTTTTATATAACAATTTTTAACCTTATTTATTTATTTTGAGAGCGAGCGAGCATGAGCTTGAGTAGGGAAGGGGCGGAGAGGGGAGACAGAATCCCAAGCAGGTTCCGAGTTCTCAGGGTGGAGACCGACATGGGGCTCGAACTCATGAACCCTGCGATAATGACCTGAGCCTAAACCAAGAGCCAGACGCTTAACCCACTGAGCCACCCAGGTGCCCTCGTGTGCAGGTTTTTGTGTGGGCATTAATTTTCCCCTCATTTGGGTAAATACTAACAAGTGTGATCAATTGCTGGATGGTGTGACAAGAGTGCATTTAGTTTGGAAAGAAGCCTCCAGACTGTCTTCCAAAGTCACATGACCGTTTTGCGTTCCCACCAGCAACGAATGAAGAGTTCCTGCTGCTCTGCATCCTTATCAGCACTTGGTGTTGTCAGTATTTTGGATTTTGGCCATTCTGATAGTTGTGTAGTGGCTCGCATTGTCGTTTTGGCCTAGATTCTTGAATAATGTCAACGGCATAATGAGAAAAGCTGAAGAAAAGAAAAGCTAAAAGATTAGAGACCACTAAATAGAGGAGACAAAACGGATTCTGGACTGCAGCCTGTCTCCGGGGAAAAAATGTGCACGAAAGACATTATTAGAACAGTTGACAAAACTGGAATAATGTATCAATGTGAAATTTCCTGGACTGGATCTTTGTCTGTAGATTTGCTTTTAGAACCTACAAACTGACAGATTAAGGGCCAAGTGGGCTTGATGTATGCGACCTACTCTCAAATGATTCAGGGAAAAAAAACCCTATAAATAAAATAGAGGAAATGTGGTGTAATATTAGCAATTTATGAATATGGATCATGGATACATAGGAGTTGTTTGTACTATCCGTGCAACTGTTCTGCAAATTACTTAAAAATAAAAAGTTTAAAGCATTAGAAAAATAACAGGTCTGCCTTTAACATCCCACCCCTATCTCTGGATGCACACATACAAGTTTCTCCAGCATATTCTTGAAGAGTGGAATCGCAGACTGAAGGTGTGTGCATCTTCAACTTGATCAGCTGAATAGTTTACAAAGGGTCACTGACATCCGCATTAATTCTGTTCATCCATCGTCTTCCTCTCACTGAGAGGTAAGGTCGTTGGCAGTGCCACCAAGGTGTATAGGCCTTGGACCCGCGGCACCAGCCTCACCAGGATGCTGGCTAGAAATGCAAATGCCCAGATCCTCACCCCAGACCTTCTGAGTCGGAAACTCTGGGGCACCGCCTAGGAATCTGCGTTTTCACAAGCGCTCTAAGCGATCAAAAGGTTTTAAGCGGCGCTGCGATCCGCTAGGGCCGCGTCCGGCTTGCAGACCGCCAGCTCCAAACAAATGAACAAAGGAGCCCCCAGAGCCCGGTGCAGAACCGGAGGGCAGCGCGCCATCCCCAGAGCACCCTCCCCGGCGCGGGCAGCTTCTCCTGGACCCCCCGGCCCGGTGGCTGGGTGGGGGAGGGCGCAGGACGGGGCGGGCCGGAGGCTGGTGTCCCCGCCTCCCAAGCCTTGGGCTCGCCGCGTTGCGCAGTCCTCCGCCTTCCTTGCCTTCTCGTCCCCTTCCTTCCTTCCTTCCTTCCGCCGGGCGCGATGCAGCCGGGACGCGGGGCGGCCGCGGCGCTGCTGGCGCTGCTGTGCGCAGTCTGTGCGCTGCGCTGCGGGCGCGCCCAGTACGAGCGCTACAGCTTCCGCAGCTTCCCGCGGGACGAGCTGATGCCGCTCGAGTCGGCCTACCGGCACGCGCTGGACCAGTACAGCGGCGAGCACTGGGCGGAGAGCGTGGGCTACCTGGAGATCAGCCTGCGGCTGCACCGCCTGCTGCGCGACAGCGAGGCCTTCTGCCACCGCAACTGCAGCGCCGTGCCCCAGCCCGAGCCGGCCGCCGGCCTCGCCCGCTACCCCGAGCTGCGCCTCTTCGGGGGCCTGCTGCGCCGCGCGCACTGCCTCAAGCGCTGCAAGCAGGGCCTGCCAGCCTTCCGCCAGTCGCAGCCCAGCCGCGAAGTGCTGGCCGACTTCCAGCGCCGGGAGCCCTACAAGTTCCTGCAGTTCGCCTACTTCAAGGCAAGTCGGCCCGCCCCGCCTCCCGAGCCCCGCCCCCAGGCCCGGGCCCCGCCCCATCCCCGGGCCCGGGCCCCGCCCCATCCCCGGGCTCGGGCCCCGCCCCCGCCCCATCCCCGGGCTCGGGCCCCGCCCCATCTCCGGGTCTGGGCCCCGCCCCCAGGCCCGGGCCCCGCCCCATCCCCAGGCCCGGGCCCCGCCCCATCCCCAGGCCCGGGCCCCGTCATCAGGCCCGGGCCCCGCCCCATCCCCGGGCCCAGGTCCCGCCCCATCCCCGGGCCCGGGCCCCGCCCCATCTCCAGGTCCGGGCCCCGCCCCCAGGCCCGGGCCCCGCCCCATCCCCAGGCCCAGACCCTCCGTCTGGGCGGCCCCGCCTTTCCTTGACCCGGCCTGCTCCCACCCAGCCCTGCGAAAGGAAACCTCCAACTTCTGTTCCCCTTCTTCGTCTTAAATAGAGGTGCAGATGCTTTTCTGGAAGCGTTGTTCTGAGGCAGAGAATTCGTACACAGAGCGTCTAGCGCAGTGTCTGCCACGCCCCAGTGCCTGATGAATGTTACCGGGTATTTGACAGACTCTCCTTTTCTGTGTGTTCCATGAAAACCCCTTTTTGTCTCCAGTGGCGGCTTTCAGTAATTGAGGGGAAGAGGACCTGAGCTGCCGCCTAGTCTCTCTCTAAAAGAGAAGGAAACTGAGGCCAGGCCGGGGCAGAGTCTCCTTGGGAGCACGCACGCCTGCCTGGAGTAGCAGAACGGGGCACTGTGGTTCATCCGGGTTGGTCCTCTCCGCTCTTTTTCGTCTAGAATTTAACGCGGTTGACTTCCTCCTTTGCGGCTGCTTAAATCCTGTGATTGTTGGCTAAAAATAGCCACAAATTGCAATTCTTGACCCTCTGAAGCCTTTCTCAGGGGACCCACAAGTCCTAAGGATGGGCTCAATTGCCTGTTACTGGACAAAGTGACTTTAACTTGGCAGGTCTTTACCAGATTTTGCCAAGGAAGCCCTCCTAAAGCCCAGCTTCTGCTTTACCTAATTGGAAACGCTTTTCAAAGGAATATATTGCGTTTATGCATTTGTTTTAACGACTACCAAACTAGATTCATGGCATTTTCCAGACTCTGGAGGTAGAAGTTGTTTGCTTTTGTCTTTGCTTTGAGTCTTTGCACTGCAGGGTCTGTTTTTTGTATTTCTGAAACAAATCCATGTTACGCTGTGCTCATAAGAGTAACAAAATAGCGTGAAACCCTAAATAGGTGAACACCTGAGTTATTTCTATGCTTACATTTTTGTACGAGGTCTCGATTTTGTGAATGTTTGTTCTGGCAATAAAAAAAAATAAGCTTTAAAATAAAACCAGGGGATAAAGTTCCAGGACGTAGAAAAATGATGGCTGGCTCACACCATCCCTATTTTTAAGCTAAAAGTGACTCATTTAATTTTCTCTTTTTTGTATAGCTTTTGCCAGATTACTGTCTGAACCGAATTTGAGTCATATAATCAAGGGGGAAATGTTTTATTTTTAAAACTGGAGAACAGTAGAAGCTGATTTCTTTTCTATACAGATGAATTTGAAACAAAAGGTATACATAGGGAGGAGGGAAAGAGGATTTTCCTTAATGTGACCAGAAGGCAAAGGTTTTCTCCTTCAGCATGGCATCTTCAAAGGTCGGGATGGTCACAGCTACTCTTCAAAACCCTTTACTTAAAAGTCAGTAAAATAGCATCTGTGCTGGTATTTTGAGATCTCTTATGGGACAGGAAAAGGTTCAGAGTTTTGTGAGTAAGCCAGAATCTTCACTTAGTTGCTTCGACTGAAAATCACTGAAGAAGTGATTTTAGGTGGTGTTACTGCATGCTTTATTTTTTTCCTTAGCGATGTTTCTATTTTCAGACCAAATGGGTGGGGACCAAATGAGGGTGTGCCAGGCCCATACATCCGGCCTGGCACCTGAAACCCGAGGCTGGTTCTGAGTGCCGCCTGCTGTGGGAGGACTTGAGCTGGTGTTATCGTGCCACTCTGATTTGCAGGCCTCTGTTTCAGTGATTAAGGACAAATGCCTGAGTTGAACACACAGATGGGGATGGTGGGGCTGGCCTGTCAGAGTGAGGCAAAGAGGTATGGATGTGTGCTTTTGTAGGAAGGGGCTCCTGGTATGGCCCGCAAGCCCACTCAGGTTTTAGGTCATCGCCTATCTCAGGTCCACGTCCCCAGCCGTGGGTTCTCTCCATGGCCGCATTTCCACGAAATGCTCACCGTCCCCACAGGCTGAGCAAAAGTGGGCCCCCGCACTTGATCGGATCCCGAATGACTGTTGAGGTCTGAGCAGGTAGAGCGGGCCCC
Organism: Lynx rufus; assembly: GCF_022079265.1. Lineage (NCBI taxonomy): Eukaryota > Metazoa > Chordata > Mammalia > Carnivora > Felidae > Lynx > Lynx rufus. The sequence goes on along the minus strand of NW_025814867.1, from coordinate 2,135,059 downwards.
GTCCCAGGCACTCCTAGCCCACCCTTTGCCGGGACCAGGACTCTCTCCCCACGCCCCCACCCCCTGTCACCACATTGAGGAGTGGCTCGTAGGGAGGTAGCTGGGGTCCTCCCGTGCAGGTGGCTGTTTCTCAGGAGCTCACGCGAGGGTAGTGCTCCTTCCCCCTTCTCCAGAACCTGCCTGGGTTTCTGTGCGAGGTTCAGCTGCCAAGATGCGGCTCCACGTTTCAGCGGGCAGAGCCCGACCTGAAGTGAATACACCACCCTTTCCTCTCCAGGAAGGGCTTCCATAAAACTCAGATCCTAAGTGAGCGGCCTTGAAGATCCCATTCTGTGCCCTTTTTTCTAAGTGCCCTTCTGAGAATTCGAGAGTCTCATTTCATTGGCAAATGCTGTAAAGGGCTGCATTCATACCTCCTCCCTTCCTGCGGGCCGGCCTGTTTCCGGACCGGAGCGTAAGGCCTTCTGTAGAGCTCTTGCAAGGGCATTCCCACACTCACGGGCCACTCACGGGCATTTCCGAAATGCCAGCGCTGACGTCCGGGAGTCTGCCCTCGTTACTTCTCCGGCCTAGCTGCCGCCTCGTCTCCAAATGACTTGGTGCCAATCCTGGGGCACTTTCGTACGGATATACGCTACCCTTTGATGCGCAGAATTCCAGGATGTGCCAAGTGTCCCTTTGTTTTCTGTCTGCAAACCTCACTCCCACCTCTGAGCGGCCCTCTGGATTGGCCGAAGGAGGCTCCGTGCACATGTATGGGTGCCTCTGCTTCCCCACAGCGAGGTTGCGCCATGATTCCCGGGGACGGCCAGGGACAACACGTCAGCGTGGGGACCCTCTGCTTGCGGGTCGCGTGTCCGCCCAGGGGGGCGTCCGCATCCTTGCCCTCCCGCCTGCTGGAGCCCACACCCCAACACACGCTTCCTCCCCGAGGACTTCTGCCTTCCTGGTCAGTGTCCACGAGGGTGCCCTGCCTGAAGCTCCCGGGCCACACACCTTAATGGATGTTGCCAGGAGACCGGGAAGCATACTTGAGGGTGCGGTACATGGCGGCAGGGGTTTTCTTTTCCTGTTTTGCTCGTTGTTACAGACCCACTTCCTAGAGCAGCGGCTGGCAGGCAGGAGGCTCTCAGCGAATGTTTGCCCAGTGAATGGATAAGGGAACGGTGATGGGGGTCATCGAGAATGGTGAGCAGGAGGTTCTGTAAGACATGTGGGAAAATATTAATATATTTAGGAACATATACGTATCTTGGAAAATACTAATGTATTTTTCCAGAAGGCGTGGCGTAGTCATACTGGGTAGTTGGAGGAACGTTTGAGGGTGGTTATTTACAAAGGCTAGTGATGGTAAGTGTGAGCACCCCTTGGCCAAAAAGGGCGAGGGTGAGGACAGTTCCAGGACCCAGGAAGGAGGGAGACTGTCTGGAGAGGGCCGCCTTGAGAGGAGCTGTGGCCTTCAGTTAAGGGGCACTAGCAGCCCAAGGTGACAGAAGGGAGGGAGCCAGGAGGCTAAATAATCCAACCTCACCCTTTTGCCTTCCTTCGGGCTCCCACTGGGGCTCCTCACTGGTGACCCCCATTGGAAGCAGGAGAGCAAGAGAGTGCAGGTTTCATGGGCCATGGAAGTCAATGAACCCCCGGTTGGAAGCCCTGTGTTGAAACACAGAGTTACTTGCAGGACTGAACGTTCTTGTTTTGCAAAAATCACTGTTCATCTTCCATTGAGTAGATGTCACGTCTCTTCGTTGTACTTAGGCAAATAATCTCCCAAAGGCCATTGCCGCCGCTCACACCTTTCTACTGAAGCATCCCGATGACGAAATGATGAAGAGAAACATGGCGTATTACAAGAGCTTGCCTGATGCCGAGGACTACATTAAGGACTTGGAAACCAAGTCATATGAGGTATAAGTGGGTTTTCACACAGCCGACAGTGGCAGCGTGAGTGGCTGAAGGAGGAGGTCTGGATGAACAGCTGTTGACGTCTAAGGGCCTCTAGGATTTTTGATGACACTGATGAATATTAGGGCAACAAGAACGATGGACTGTTTCGCACAACGGTGACCCACTTAAGAGTGAGGTTTTACATTCTGTGAGGCACCTGAAGCCATCTTTCCTTTAAATGCTGTATTTTAGAAATAAGGTCATTTGATCGTTTGGTTTGTTTTTTTTTTTTTTTTTTTTTAATTTTTTTTTTTTTCAACGTTTATTTATTTTTGGGACAGAGAGAGACAGAGCATGAACGGGGGAGGGGCAGAGAGAGAGGGAGACACAGAATCGGAAACAGGCTCCAGGCTCTGAGCCGTCAGCCCAGAGCCTGACGCGGGGCTCGAACTCACGGACCGCGAGATCGTGACCTGGCTGAAGCCGGACGCTTAACCGACTGCGCCACCCAGGCGCCCCGATCGTTTGGTTTTTAAGATAGAGGAATAAGCACACAGTTTCTGATGAGACTAGAAGACATATCTTTTCACACACACACACACACACACACACACACACACACACCATGTGTACTGAGGTGGAGAGGGAATCGGGGAGCGTGGGGGACTGACTTGACAGATTAGAGACTACTGGAATCTCTGCCTCTGCAGGGGGGAGTCTGATGAGAGGGAATGGGGAAGAACCTAACCCCTGTGAGCACTTGCTGTTGTCTGGACCTGTCGAATGTGGGCGCAGGGTGCATGGGTCCTAAGGGAGGGCAGGGCCGGGTTGAAAACAGAGGGATGTGTTGAAGGTGTCCACGGGCAGCTGGTAGGTTCCAACCAAGGCCCAGGGTTTCCTGTAGTGTGACCAGACTGCAAGCTCACTTTTTCACTGGTGGGGACCCTCCAAGTCGCTATTCTGGGGGCCCTTCAGTTTTCCAGGGAAGAATCCCCAGCCTTTTGCAGGACTGGTGGCGGCTCATGCTCGTCTGCTGGTGTCCGAGAGCCGGTCTGGGGAGAGGGATGGGGTGGCCGCGGCTGGGTCGGAGACCTCACCCGCTTCCTGGCTCTCCACCCCATGCGTCCACCCCCGCCCTCCTATGCCTGGTCCCTGACCCTCCAGCCTTTATGGATGGGGTCTCTACAAAAGGAATCACTGGTCTCTGGTAAGGAGCAGCTTTGGGAGGTGGGATCTCTTGGGCACGTAGGTGGGTGTGAGAGGAAACCTAGGGCTCCAAAAGCCCCGTTCAGACTTTCAGTCCTGCTTTCTGCTCCGCGCCTGGTGCCAGTCTCCGTGCTCGCCAGCGCCCGCAAACCCGACAGGTGTGCGGCGTAGTGGAGTGTGTGGTGTGTGGGGGTCACTTCCCCCCGAGACCCTCCTCTGCGATAATTTGGCTTTCTGTCCTTCCAAAAGTCGCCGGAGTGTCTTATCTGCCGCTCGCTCCTTTTTCATTCTCCTGTGCAAAGGGTTTATGCCTTTTAATCCTCTTCGCCGCGGTGGCTGTCGTGAGGCTCGGGGAGCAAAGCGGAGCGCACGTGGTCGGTGCACCGCGCGTAACTGCAGCTTGGCTAGACCCTTCTTTCCCTCTTCCGAGTCCTGCCGGCTGTGGTGGGGCTGCCCTCCTGTGTGCCCAGGGGCCCCTCTCCACATGTGGCTTTCTTCTTGTCGCCCCTGCCCTGCTGCCCCTGCAGAGCCGGCTGCCTGGGGTTGCTGCTCGCGTCCCCGGGCAAGGCGCCTTCAGTTCTCTGCCGGCCTCGTTTGCAGGGGATGCTGCCTGCCCGGGAGGTTTAGGGAGGTCTTGCCGCGCGAGCTGACACCTGAAGCTTGGCGAGGAGCTCAGGTCTGAGGGGTGGCCCTTGGATACCCCCGTTCTGGAGCAGCTGGAAGAGGACCCCGAGGGGAGCATTCCCTGCTTACGTCCCGGCCCGTCCTGCACCATCCACACTGGCAGGGTCGTGTATGCATCCCAGATCTCTGCTCATTTCTTCTGAGACCAGGCAGCTTCCTCGGCCCCCGTTATTTCTCTTTGTCTGGTCCAGCCGACGATGAGCAGAAATCCCTTGACTTTTCCGCTGCCAGGCAGGTGGCCACCGTCCCCAGCAGCTAGTGTAGTGGTTTTCCTATTTTATACGTGGCCGTTGGGGGAGGGGGCCTGCCACCTGCTGCCGAGCTTATGTGTTTTCTTCGGTTCAGTTTTAAAAATCAGCTTTACTGAGGGATAGCTTGCTTGAAACGTATTCACCGATTTTAAGTGTATAATTCAATGATTTGGGGGGAAGGTGTGCAATTGTGTAAGCACCACCATAATCACACTATAGAATAGTTTCATCTCCTCTAAAATGCTCCCTCAGGCCCCTTTCCAGTCAAGCCTTTGTCCCAACCCCTGATCGTGGGGGGGGGGGGAGCTGGGTGGGGCACTGCTCTGATTTCTGTCACTGTAAGTTTTTCCTTTCTTCTTGATCTGAATTTGGTTGTATTATCCAGCCCCTCCTACTTTTTTTTTATTATTTTTTTTTTCCAACGTTTATTTATTTTTGGGACAGAGAGAGACAGAGCATGAACGGGCGAGGGGCAGAGAGAGAGGGAGACACAGAATCGGAAACAGGCTCCAGGCTCTGAGCCATCAGCTCAGAGCCCGACGCGGGGCTCGAACTCACGGACTGCGAGATCGTGACCTGGCTGAAGTCGGACGCTCAACCGACTGCGCCACCCAGGCGCCCCGACCCCTCCTACTTTTTGAATTAGATGAGAAGGTACCATTGTACACAGGACAGAAAAAGCCAGATAGAAGTCAGTTCCCGGTTGGCTTATGTGTGATTAAGGGTCGGCGTGGTTTTCTGGGCACTGAGGAGAGCAGAACTCCGTGCCCGTCTGCCTCCTCCAGGCCTGCAAGCTCCCCGCCCCCCCACCGTGCCTTCCAGAGCCTGTTCGTCCGAGCCGTGCGGGCCTACAATGGCGAGAACTGGAGGACGTCCGTCACAGACATGGAGCTGGCCCTTCCCGATTTCTTCAAAGCCTTTTACGAGTGTCTGGCGGCCTGCGAGGGCTCCAGGGAGATCAAGGACTTCAAGGACTTCTATCTTTCCATAGCAGGTTGGTGGCGTTTTGGTTTGGACCAGGGATCAACGGGACAGCCTCGTGTGGCATCTGTGTGCCTTCCTGGTGCCTGCAGTGGCCTCTGGGGGACGTTTGAGCGTCCCTCTGACTGGGTAGCCGGGGAGGTAATATGTAACCCACGCAGACCAGCCTTTGCCTTTCCAGGGGCTTCTGGAAAAATAACTGAGTACAGTGTCCAAGCACAGGCCTGGAAAGGGGGTCGGCCAGATCAGCCCTGCCCCGTCACAGATTCCCCACAGGCTTTCGGAAAAATAAAACCGGGCCCGAGAGCAACTCACGACCCACGTGATATAAAACATTGCCGTGTTCGCGGTCTCTGAGCGTGCAGTCCCTTGTCGTACAGCCACCGCCACCTCCCGCCGTTTCATCTTCTCAAACGGAAGTTCTGTGCCCAGTGAACCCAGCTCCGCCCTCTTCCCACCACGGCCCCTGGCACCACCGTTCTACTTTCTGTCTCCACGAATTTGGCTACTCTAGGTACCTCGGATGAGTAGAATTCGTATTTGTCCTTTTGGGACTGGCTTATTTTACTTAGCATAACATACTCAAGTTCCAAAAATATTGCAACAAATTGGTCATCTTTTAGGTTTATTTATTTAACGTTTATTTATTTATTTTTGAGAGAGAGAGAAGGAGAAAGAGAGCGTGAATAGGGAGGGCCAGAGAGAGAGGGAGACACAGAATCTGAAACAGGCTCCAGGCTCTGAGCTCTCAGCACAGAGCCCGATGCGGGACTTGAACCCACAAACCACAAGATCGTGACCTGAGCCGAAGTCGGAAGCTTAACCCACTGAGCCACCCGGGCACCCCTATGCTATTGATATTTTTTAGGACTATAAGCCACTCACTTTATAGACTATTCCTCAGTTTGAGTTTCTGTTGTGTGTCCTCACAATTACATTCAGGTTGCGCACTTTGGGCTGGAATGTTACGGAAGTATGCTTCTCAGGGTATCACATCCAAATGTACGTGGTATCTTTTTGCCCCTTACTGGTGACGTTAATTTTGAAGCACTGGTTAAGGTACTTTCCAGTTTCCAGTCTCTCTACGATACTGTTTTTCCTTTTGATACTAATAAGTAATTTGCGAAGAGATACTTCAAGACTCGGACAATTTGTTGTCCGTTAAATTCTGTCTCCACCCCTCCCCCCACTACCACACGTATACTGATTTAGCATGTATTGAAGACTCTTGCCTGATTCTTTTTTCTCTATAAAGGAAAATAGACATATATATTTTTTTTCTGTATTTTTATGTTTACTTCTCTCATACCGAATAGGTACCATACTTTATACACTGTTCTGCTCTTGATTTTTTCTACTTAGCAATATACCTTACCTAGCACGTGGAGATAGTCATTCTTTTTATTGTTGCTGAGTACTCCATCGAGGGGTGGTGGGAATAATATGCCCCAGTTTATTCAGTTACCTGATGGACATTTGGTTTGGCCCAATCTTTTGCTATTACATGAAATATTGCAAAGGGGGAACTTTAGGGTTTGTTTGTTTGTTTGTTTGTTTGTTTTTGCTAAGTGTAGGGGTATGTTTTCAAAGTCAACACAAGTGGGATAGACAGTTCAAAGAGTAAATGTCTCTGTAAATTATTTAGTATGTTAAGGTACCATTTTTGTATTCCTACCAAAGGAATACAAAACATGTACCGTCATCCTGGAGTCTTCTGCTTCTAACTGTGTGAAGGGAGAAAAGGGAGAGGACCAAGGATCATGTGGGAGACTTTAGGGACAAGTCCCAGAAGTGGCACGCATTAGTTGTTGCTATCCACATTTCATTGGCCCAATTACCCACAGGGCCCCACCCTAACTGCAAGGGAGGCTGGGAAATGTAGTCTTTGACATCTCGCTCTGTTGTTATATTTAGATCTACCTCTTCTCTTTTAAAGGCTGTGTAGATTCCATTGTTTGTATGTATCAGAGTTGAGTAGTCACTAGCCTGTAGATTGGCATTTAGGTTATTTCTAAGTCTGTTTGCTGTTACAAACAGTGCCTGGGTGTGCCTGTGTCTAAGGAAAATTTCCTAGAGGTAGACTGCTGGGTCGAGAATTTGTGTATTTTAACTTTGATACGTTTTGCCGAATTTGTCTCCAAAAAGTGTGTTTCTGTTTTGCTTCTATCAAGGGAATATGAGACTGTAAGTTTCACCATTTTCCCTCTAATGCTGAGTGTTATCAAATTTTTAAAATGTTGCCAATTTAACTTGCAGACGTGTGGAGTGACCGTGTGGTACACGTGAAACTGATGTAATATGTGTGTCCACCATACTTCAGTTAAGCAAATTTTTATTTGCCAGTTTAACGCTTTAAGATATTTTAGATGGGATTGTGTGTGGGTGGGGAAGGGGCAGAGAGAGAGGGAGGGAGAGAGAATCCCAAGCAGGCTCCCTGCTCAGCACAGAGCCTGACTCCGGGCTCAGTCCTACCAAACCGTGAGATTTTTGGCCCAAGCCAAAAATCAAGAGTCAGAAGCTTAACCGACTGAGCCACCCAGGTGCCCCTGGATTGTGTTTCTTTTTTAAAAAAAAATTTTTTTTAACGTTTATTTATTTTTGAGACAGAGAGAGACAGAGCATGAACGGGGGAGGGGCAGAGAGAGAGGCAGACACAGAATCGGAAACAGGCTCCAGGCTCTGAGCCATCAGCCCAGAGCCCGATGCGGGGCTTGAACTCACCGACCGTGAGATCATGACCTGAGCCGAAGTCGGACGCTTAACCGGCTGAGCCACCCAGGCGCCCCTGGATTGTGTTTCTTAATTACAAATGAAGTATAACATATTTTCACAATGTTTATTAGCCATTTTTACAATTTCTTTTCTGTGAGCCTCCTTTGGCCATTTTTATATTGGGTGTTTGTCTTTTTCTTACTGACTTTGAGGAACTTTGTATATTAAGGATTTCAGCCCATTTATCATAACTGTTGTTGAATTATTTTACCTTGATTATCTTTACCTTTCACCGGGATTACGAGGAGAGGGGGGCAGAAGTAGTTTTTTTTTTTTAATTTTTTTTTTTCAACGTTTATTTATTTTTGGGACAGAGAGAGACAGAGCATGAACGGGCGAGGGGCAGAGAGAGAGGGAGACACAGAATCGGAAACAGGCTCCAGGCTCTGAGCCATCAGCCCAGAGCCTGACGCGGGGCTCGAACTCCCGGACCGCGAGATCGTGACCTGGCTGAAGTTGGACGCTTAACCGACTGTGCCACCCAGGCGCCCCTAGTAGTTTTAAGAAACTAATGAATGCAGGGATGCCTGGTTGGCTCTGTTGGTCTTGTGACTCTTGATCTCAGGGTGGCGAGTTCGAGTCCCACGCTGGGTATAGAGATTACTTAAAAACTAAAAAAGTGAAAAAAAAAAGAAAAGAAAAAGGAACGAATGAACGTACTGCTCTGAAAATCTGTGTGTATTCTTTCAGATCATTATGTAGAAGTCCTGGAATGCAAAATGCAGTGTGAAAAGAACCTCACCCCCGTTGTAGGAGGCTATCCCGTGGAGAAGTTTGTGGCCACCATGTATCATTATTTGCAGTTTGCTTATTATAAATGTAAGTAATTATCTTCCATGAGAGCTTCGGCAAGGTGCTCAGTCCTCCTAAGACTCAGCTTCCCCATCTGTAAAAAATAGGGTTAAGAACCCTTACCTGTGATTGTTGAGAGGAGTTGTCAAGGTCACGTCGACAGCCCCAGTGCTGGGCCTCGCGCAAAAAGGTGGCAAGGCCTGGTGATTCAGGGCGCATGTCAGCTACCCCACTTACTAATTTCTCTGTGCCTCGGGTCCTCATCTGTAAATCAGAGATCATCGTATTAACCCCCTGAGGTTGCCATGAGGGGCCAATGGGTTGACAGGTGTGGAATGCTTGGGGTATTCGTACACGGGCGTGTGACAAACCTCTATCAACGTGCTTTGTTGAGTGGCTGTCCTGCCACGGCCACCTGCCGTTTTACCCCACCTCCTGTCCTCTTGAGGGTACTCTGAAAGATTTGCCTGCTGAAGGTTAAAAAAGGGACCAAAAAAAAAAAAAAAAAGATTTTTCTTCTATGTGTGCATATGTGAGTGTATACATATATATATTTACATTTTTAATTTTGGTAATCGGGATTGTCCCTGGGAAGGCTGTGTAGCAGTCATTTGCACCAGAGCTCTGTGAGGAAGGGAAATGGCCCCTTCCGGCAGCGACCCTGCCATTACGACGGCCTGAACCTCACCTAAGGATGCAGTGAAGTGTCCTGAAATGTCCCTTGCTTGGGACATCGCAGGTCAAGAGGAGGGTGAGGTGTGGCTTCATCAGGTGTCCTTCCCCTTGCACAGAGGGCAGGGATGAAGTTTTGTGTTTAAAAAATTTTTTTAATGTTTATTTATTTTTGAGAGAGAGACAGAGCATGAGAGTGGGAGGGGCAGAGAGAGGGAGACACAGAATCTGAAGCAGGCTCCAGGCTCCGAGCTATCAGCACAGAGCTGGACGTGGGGCTCGAACCCACACGCTGTGAGATCATGACCTGAACTGAAGTCGGACACTCAACCGACTGAGCCACCCAGGCACCCCATTTATTTATTTATTTTTAATGTTTATTTATTTTTGAGACAGAGAGAAAGACAGAGTATAAGCTGGGGAGGGGCAGAGACAGAGGGAGACACAGAATCAGAAGCAGGCTCCAGGCTCTGAGCCATCAGCCCAGAGCCCTACGCGGGGCTCGAACTCACGGACCGCGAGATCGTGACCTGAGCTGAAGTCGGACGCTTAACCGACTGAGCCACCCAGGCGCCCTGATGTTGTTGTCGTTTTAATAAGCTAGTATTTATTTCATTTTCACAAAAATCTCTGTTGGTACCTCCCTGTTGGACTTTGAAACCCAGGGAAGAATCGATCAGGTCTCCGAGCCCTCTGAGCCCGGCTTGGTGCTGTGTGCACAGGGCCAGAACACTGGGAGTTTAGGAGTGTTCCAGATACATCCAGGCTCTGGCGGCTCATGGGTCCTCGAAATTCTCACGTGCTCAGGAAATCACCCCGCATCTTGGAAACTGTGGCAATGACTTATGAACACTGGCAGACCAAAACCTTTACATCTGCTTGCTGCTTCGAAAGAAAATCTTTGCTTTCTGGGTTTATAGGTAAAGAGTATGAGTTAACGTTTGCTTCTTGAAATTGGCTTCTTGAAAGCCGGCCCTGTTGTGAACTCTTTCTACACTATCTGCCACACTAAAATTTTTGAGGGCAGGTGTCATTTATACTTGAACCCCGGCCCTGAAAGGCCTTGACCTAAGTGCCTTTCCCAGCCTTCTAGACCTGGTGAATGGCCTGTGCCCTTAAGTGCAGGTTTTAAGGTTGTTGTCACAGGAACCAGCCACTAGGTGGCACAATTTATTCATACCCGAGTTTTGGTTACTCTGGCCAAGCTGAGCTTTTAGCAAGGGTAGTGTTCTGGGTTGTAAATTGGAGTGCAGTGTGTCAGGATAAATGCCCTCGGGCTTGTGGCTTATCACCTCTTTCCCTTTGCCCCCACCCCCACCCCCAAAACAAACCCCAGCCCCTGCAGATCCTCTATGCTGAAGGTGCCATCGGAGGTGGGGCAACTCTAATGAGGGATGCTAGAGGTGGGAACCCCAGTTTCCAGGACATGTCAATACCAGGTGACTTCACATCTTTTCCGGCCCAGAGGGCCCACCGCCTTTTGGGTTTCCTAGCTTTGGTTTAGCTGTAGGAGGGCTGCCTGGATCTGGTGATGGTGGTGCCATCTGGAGGGGACCCAGGCACGTGCTCCCTACCTCCCTCAGCCCGGGAGGACAGTCCAGGCCTTGGGAACCCAGCCTTCCCAGCCCAGGTCAGTGGATCCCGAAGTGCAGTCTAATAGACACTTCTGCAGAGGCGTCTGCCTCACGAGGAACCTCCGTGTTTGAAAACCACTCCCCAGGCTGCTCTGGAGACCCGGTCTGTGACCTGCCCGCCCAGGGGTGATTCTGGTCCGTCACAGGCTTTCCCAAGGAGGGGATGTGCACAAGGGGCTGGCTCATGGCCGTTTCCTTTAGGCGGCTGTGCTGGTGAGGGGAATTTCAGGGCAGGGTTTGCTGATTTCCTGTTCCTCTTTTCTCCCCGGCCTCAGTGAACGACCTGAAGAACGCGGCCCCCTGTGCGGTCAGCTACCTGCTCTTTGACCACAGTGACAAGGTCATGCAGCAGAACCTGGTGTATTACCAGTACCACAGGGACAAGTGGGGCCTCTCGGACGAGCATTTCCAGCCCAGACCAGTAGGTATCAGGGCGCCAGGCGTCACGTTTCCTGGCCTCCTCTTCATTCTCACTTTCAGGATACTGTTCCGCATCTTAAGACGAAGAGTTATTGCAGAAACGAAGGGGAACTCCTTTTCTTCTGTTGTTTTTCTAGTTGTCGTTGTTGTTTTGTCCTTGAACATTTTACCGCTCTATTCTGATTCCTAAATCAGTAAAAACTACCAGTTTCAAACATTATGGAAATGTTTTACTCGGAAAGTGAAGTTCTTTCAAAGTCCCATGCCTTTTCCCTACGCCCTGCCTTACCGCTACATACGTCTCATGTACACAGCGCGTGTGTCTTTGATTTTATGGAAACAGGGTCACACGTTACCTGCTGTTGTGCACGTTGCTTCGTCTTTCTTGTGAACGTTTTTCGTGTCACATTCCTACGCCTGCTTATTTTTTTGCACCTCCAAGGCATCATTTAATTCCCCTGATGGACAGGCCCAGCTTGGCGTGTGTTGCCAGGAACTCCAGGATTGTATCCTACTCTTCTTTTTTTTTTGAGAGAGAGAAAGAGGGAGCGAGAGTGCGTGTGTGCGAGCAGGGGAGGGGCAGAGAGAGGAGGACAGAGCATCCAAAGCAGGCCCTGCACTGACTGGGTGGCTCAAACTCACAAACTGTGAGATCACAACCTGAGCCGAAGTCAGACGTCTAACCGACTGAGCCACCCAGGTGCTCCTATATTACTTGTAAAAAAGCTTTTTAAATTGGCCTCTGCCCTTAACTTGTATCTTCATTGGGATTTTTCTGTGCTCTCCTGTCTGCCATCCATACGTTTTCCTTCGTACCTCGCTCCCCAGCCAACACACCCGCACGCTTTCTCTCTCTTTCTCTCTCCCCCTCTCTTACTCACTTGGGGCTGGCCACTCTTTCTTAATTGAGATATGATTCATATGCAATAAAATTCATGCTTTTAAAATGTACAGTTGAGTGGTTTCTAGCACATTCACGGAGTGGCACGACCATGACCACTCTCCAATTTTAAACATTTTTATTGCCCCCGAAAGAAGTCCATACCTGTTTCTCCCTCCTCCCGGTTCTGACATGCAAAGGTTGGTCGTAAAAACTGTTCTGTGTTTGTGTTGAACAGGAAGCAGTTCAGTTCTTCAATGTAACTACGCTCCAGAAAGAGCTGTATGACTTTGCTAAGGAAAATATAATGGATGATGATGAGGTAAGTTTGCACGGTTAGCACACGTCTGGCTCGGAGAAAATATTACTCACATCTTTGCTGAAGTCACTAGAAGCCCTAGACGTCCCTGAAACAGAAGGGGACCCGGAGGAATACAGTCTCTTTGGGCGTTTTAGTGGAAGTCAGAGCTCTGGGGAGGGGGAAGACGGCTTTCTAGGAAACCCAGGCTGCAGCCCCACATTTCCTGACGGTGAGTGTGGAGGGACCCATCCTAGACGTCATCCAGACATCATGTTTTAACTTTATAAAAACACAGTGGATTCTCAATTACTCAGTGCTCCGAACAACCTTGGAAACACTCATCCCGATTTCTCTGTGATATTATTATTATCTCTTTTTTTTCTTTCTCTTTTTGTTAATTAGGTCCTTGCTGAGTGGCATTTTATCGTTCTCGGGGACAGCTTGAAATTCCCGATTTCAGCTGACTCCTTTTTGAGAAAGACTCCGCTCTCCTGCTCTCGGAGCATTTTGGGGTGGGGCAGCCTAGTCACAGAAAAGTCCTTAGGGGCGGTATTTAGAGAGATGCATTTGAAACAAACCAGAACATGCTTCCTAAGGCCTAAGCCTAGGGGCTTGCCGGCTGTTGGAGCATATCCTGGCCTGACCCCTCACCTCTGAGCTGCTAGGCTGCACCCAGGGGCCTGGGCCCTCCGGATCTTCTGTTTCCACTGCCTGCTTTTTGGTGGAGCACCTCTAAGTAGGATACCATGGGATTTGTTTTCGGTGCACAAATTTGCACGGGGGGGGACCTGTCACTGGTATTCATTGGATTTCCCAGAGCTTCATTGTTTCATTTATAAAATGGGACGAATAATGGGGACCTCACAGGGCTGGGGAAATGAAATACCATGCTGCATGTGGAAGTGATTTATAGACCAGGAGGTGATCGTTGTGGCATGTGTCTGAGAAGCAGAGCCTGAGATAAGGTCACGAGGACGCTGCAAAGGCAGGGGTGCTGGCTTGATACAAACAGGGTTGGCTGCTGTTGTTTGGAACGTGGAGAAAACCATATTGAAAAAAAGGGAGAGTTGAGTTCCTAATGGAAGCCACTACTGACATTTTGAGATGTATACCTCCACTTTTTTCTATCCATTTCCCAATATATATTCATTACAAACCCAATTGTAATAGATATCATGGCTTTTCCATTTAACGCTGTAATATGAGAAGCTTCCCTTGTTATGCTTTTCTAGAACAGCTTTGTTGAAATATTATTCGCACACCATAAATTATCCTTTTCAAAGTACAAATACAGTGTGTTTTTGTATACTCACAAAGTTGTGCATCCATCACTGCTATCAAGTTTTAGAGCATTTTCATCACCCCCAAAAGAAATCCCAAACCTGTTAGTGGCCTCCTTCCCCATTCTTTCTCCTCTGCCCGCTGCCCCCCCCCATCTCTGCCCCCGGCCTCTGGCAACCACTAATTTACTTTCTGTGTCTATGGATGTGCCTGTTCTGGACGTTCATATAAATGGAATCATAGGGTATGTAGTCTGTTGTGACCAGCTTCTCTCACTGAGCATAATGTTTTCAAGGTTCAACCATGTTGTAATATGTATTACGTTACATGTGAATTTCCATGTTTATTGCTGACTAGTATTCCACTGTGTGGATATACCACTGTTTGGTTACCTGTTCCTCTGTTGATGGACATTCATACTGGGTTGTTTCCACTTTGGGGCTATTTTGAATAATGACACCATGAGCATTTGTGGGCATATTTTCGTTTGGACAAAGGTTGTTAATTCCCTTGTACCAAAAGTACGTATGTGGAAGGGGAATTGCTGGGTAATATGGTAACTCTATGGTTACCTGGTTGAGAAACCCCCAGACTGTTTTCCAAAGGGGCTGCACCGTTTTACATTCCCAGCAGCAATGTATAAAATTTCCAACTGGCTACATATTTGTCAGCCCTTCTCGTGTTTGTCTTTTCTATATTAGCCATCCTAGCAGGTAAGAAATAGCATCTCATTGAGGTTTTGATGTTCATTTCCCTAATGACTAATGATGTTGAGCATTCTTTCATATGCTTACTGGCTATTTGTGTATCTTCTTTGGGGAGATGTGCAGTCTATTCACACTCTTTGCCCATTTTTTTAATTGGGTTACTTTTCTTTTTATTGTTGCATTATAAGAGTTCTTTATCTATTCTGGTTATAAGTCCTCTGTCAGACACATGAATTGCAAATATTCTCTTGCAATATTCTCTGTGGGTTTTCTTTTCGTGTTCTTAATGGTATCTTAAGGCATAAAAGTTTTAAATTTTGATGGGATCCCATGTATCTGTTTTTTCTTTTTTGCTTGTGTTTTTGGTATCAATCTCTAAGAAACTATCACTTATCCAAGATCATGAAATTTTACTCCTATTTTTTTTTAAGATTTCTATAATTTTAAGACTTTAGGTCTACAATCTATTTTGAGTTAATTTTACATATGGTGTGAGGTAGGGGTACAATTCCATTCTTTTACATACGGATAACCAGTTGTCCCAGCACCATTTGTTGAAAAGACTTTCTTTCCCATTGATTTGTCTTGGTACCCTTGTTGGCAATCAACTGACCATAAATCTGAGGGTTTATATCTGGGCTCTCAATTCTAATCCATTGATCCAGATTTCTGTCCTTATGCCAGTACCACACTGTCTTGAATACTGTAGCTTTGTAGTACGTCGTGAAACTGAAAATGTGAGTCTTCTGATCTCATTCTTCTAGATTGTTTTGGCTATTCTTAGGTCCCTTGCATTTCCATATGAATTATAGGATCAGCTTGCCAATTTCTCTAAAAGGCAGCTGGGATTTTTTATAGGAATTGGGCTAAATCTGAAGATCCTTTGGCTAGTATTGACATCTTTTTTAAAAAATTATTATTATTTTAAAATTTAAATCCAAGTTGGTTACATATCGTGTAATACTGATTTCAGGAGTAGAATTTAGTGATTCATCCTCTACATAGAACACCCAGTGCTCCATCCCAACAAGTGCCCTCTTTAATACCCATCACCCATTTAGCCCATCCCTCACCCAAAACCCCTCCAGCAACCCTCAATTTGTTCTCTGTATTTAAGAATCTTTTATGGTTTATCTCTCTCCCTGTTTTTATATTATTTTTGCTTCCCCTCCCTTAAGTTAATCTGTTTATATCTTAAATTCCCCATATGAGTGAAGTCATATGATAGGTGTCTTTCTCTGACTTATTTTGCTTAGCATAATACACTCTAGTTCCATCCACATTGTTGCAAATGGCAAGATTTCATTCTTTTTGATTGCCAAGTAATATTCCATTGAAAATGTATATACCACATCTTCTTTATCTGTTCATCCGTCGATGGACATTTGGGCTCTTTCCATACTTTGGCTACTGTCGATAGCGTTGCTATAAACATGGGAGTGCATGTGCCCCTTCGAAACAGCATGCCTGTATCCCTTGGATAAATACCTAGTAGTGCAATTGCTGGGTCGTAGGATAGCTCTATGTTTAATTTTTTGAGGAACCTCCAGACTGTTTTCCAGAGTGGCTGCACCAATTTGCATTCCCACCAGCAGTGCAAAGGAGACACTCTTTCTCCGCATCCTCAGCAACATCTGTTGTTGCCTGAGTTGTGAATGTTAGCCATTCTGACAGGTGTGAGGTGATATTTCATTGTGGTTTTGATTTGTATTTCCCTGATGATGAGTGATGTTGAGCATTCTTTCCTGTGTCTGTTTGCCATCTGGATGTCTTCTTTGGAGAAGTGTCTATTCATGTCTTTTGCCCATTTCTTCACTGGATTATTTGTTTTTTGGGTGTTGAGCTTGATAACTTCTTTATGGATTTTGGATACTAACCCTTTATCTGATATGTCGTTTGCAAATATCTTCTCCCATTCTGTCGGTTGCCTTTTATTTTTGCTGATTGTTTCCTTCACTGTGCAGAAGCTTTTTATCTTGATGAGGTCCTAATAGTTCACTTTTGCTTGTTTCCCTTGCCTCCTGAGATATGGCAAGTAAGAAGTTGCTGCGGCTGAGATCAAAGAGGTTGTTGCCTGTTTTCTCCTCTAGGATTTTGATGGCTTCCTGTCTTACATTGAGGTCTTTCATCCATTTTGAGTTTATTTTTGTGTATGCTGTAACAAAGTGGTCCAGGTTCATTCTTCTGCATGTCACTGCCCAGTTTTCCCAGCACCATTTGAAGAGACTGTCTTTATTCCATTGGATATTCTTTCCTGCTTTGTCAAAGATTAGTTGGCCATACGTTTGTGGGTCCAATTCTGGGTTCTCTTTTCTGTTCCATTGATCTTTGTGCCAGTACCATCCTGTCTTGATGATTACAGCTTTGTAATACAGCTTGAAGTCCAGAATCGTGATGCCTCCAGCTTTGGTTTTCTTCTTCAGGTTTCTTTGGCTATTCAGGGTCTTTTCTGGTTCCGTACAAATTTTAGGATTGTTTGTTTTAGCTCTGTAAAGAATGCTGGTTATTTTGATAGGGATTGTGGATAGTACTGACGTCTTGACAGTATTAAGTTTTCTGATCCATTAACATGGGATGTCTTTCCACTTCTTTGGTCCCCTTTAATTTCCTTCAATAATGCTTTCTTACATTTCATTAAGAAATGAAATTTTGCTAATGGAATTTTTTCTTATTTTTGTTTTCAGTTGTTCATTGTTAGTAGATAGAGATACAGTTGATTTTTGTATATTGATATTATAATTCTGCAAATTTGTTGAAGTTGTTTATTGTAATAGTTGTGTGTATGTGTGGTTTTGCTTAGGAGGTTCTATATACAAGATCATGTTATCTATGAATAGAAGTGGTTTTATTTCTTTTCTTCCAATCTGGATGACTTTTATTTATTTTGCTTTGCTAATAGCCCTGACTAAAACCTCCAGTAAAATGTCAAATAGAAATAGAGAGATTGGACATCCTTGTTTTGTTCCCAATTTTAGAAGGAAAACGTTTGGTGTTAGCATTAAGAATGCTGTTAACTGTGGGTCTTTTGGTAGGTGCCCTTTGTCAGGTTGAGAAAGTTCCCCCTTCTACTCCTAGTTTGTCAAATGTTTTTATCATGAAGTGGTGTTGAATTTTGTCGGTTGCTTTCTTCTGTATCCGTTGAGATGATCGTGTGGTTTTCGTTAACCTTGTTAGTTAATGTTTATTTTAAACATGACTTTTTAGTGACTAACAGTCCGTGGTATGGATTTTTAAAGTTGAGCTTTTTGTTTTTATAAGCATTTTAGGTTGCTTCCAACTTTTTGCTTTCACAAATAACACAGCTGTGACTACATTGGTTACCTTTTTCCTGGTCATTTCCTTAGGATAAATTCCCATGGGTGGGATTCCTGGGTCTAAGGCTATGAATGAGGGCTTTTGATGTACAGAAACAATATATTTAGAAAAATCATAGGTGTTAGAACAACAGGAGAACTTTTACGATATTCACTCAAGCTCTCTCACCTCACAGATGAGGAAATAAATTCAGAAAGGTTGAGTAACTTGCTCAAAGTCACACAGCTGGTTAGTAATCATCCATTGCTCACCAGAATTATTCTAGGCTTCAAAATTCCTAGGATTCTTGGACCTGACACTGCCATGATAAAGAAAGAAGTCTGTCGAAGGTCCTAGAAGCATTTAGCTTCTTAATCGAAGCTTTAGAACCGTGAGCAAGCGACTTTCTTTCTATATATCAAATTATATTTCAGCTTATTTTCAAATCATATTGGGTTATTTCTATGTATCAAAGAAATAAGTATAATCAATACAATAAAATCATTAATTTAATCTTTAAGATTCCAAAGGCCAAAATACTACATTGAGACAAAACGTCAGTACGATTCAGCTATTGATATTAGGGGATTTCTCCTTTATTATCCTGAAATGTGTTGTAAGAGCTCCTGAAAGTTTTGCACACTCGTTAAGAATTTTGCAGACGCTAATTATAGTTTCAGAAACCTTATAAAGCAGGCTGAAATGGATGCATCAAGTTTCAGGATCTGATGGTTATTTGTTTCGGGAAGGTCCACAAGAAACGGATTACCGTTTGCAGGGGTGATTTACTGAGAGGGAGTGCTCTCAGGAGGGAAGAAGTGAGGGGCAGGGGAAGGAGCCATGGAACTATGAGGTCTCCGCCAGAGTCAAGCTCAGCCTGGTCCCGTGGGAGCCCCGGGGCACGAACTGTACCACAGAGCTCTTCCTGCATTTTGTGCGCACCTTATCATCCTCTCCCTGGTGGTTGGCAGCCTGGAGGGCTTGGGGTGCAAACTCCCCGGTAGGGCTGCTCCCTTTGGCCAAGGTCAATTGTCCAGAGAAGGGGCAGCTGTAAGCCATCAGCAACTAACACTCCCAGCAGCTGGGGGACGGGTGCACCCGAAAGATCTGAGCAAGGCCTCCGCTATAACAGGCCACAGAGGGGGTAGTGTTTCTTTCGTCTGTATTGCCTTGGGTACTTATTAGTGAGCTAAGAGCAAATGATACCACACCCCTATGTCGCAGCAGCCACACCGCGAGAAACGGGAACTCTGGGAACAGCTGTCATGGCCATACATATAATCCCTCTACTGTGTTTTCCTTTTGGGGCCCAGAAAGCAACGGAAGCAAACATCGTTTGTTCAATCAGTCGCCTTCCACTTCTGTCACTTTAGTTTCTAATCTCAGGCATGATACGGTAGAAATATTCGATGAAAATACTAAGACCCCCTTTTGTGTCTCGCGTGCTCGGGAGGTTTCCCAACTATTCTCTGATGCTGAGAGGTTATACCAGGAAGTGTGGTAAAGTATCAAACGGAGCAAAGAGGCTCTTGGCCTGGGATGGTGACCTCTGGGAGGGAGGCCAAGCTGGCCCTCACAGGGGGGCTGGCTCTCGTGGGAGTAAGACTCGGCCTGCTTGGTGATTCGCTCATTCTTGGCGCTGAAGAAAATGGGTGTCCTCAGCTGGTGGCCCAGGTGTGTCGTGGGAGAGGATTCAATGCAGGGAGGAAACGAGAAAGTGTGCTGGGCTATCAGATTGAGGCTTCAGGCTGATTGCAGAAGGGGGGAGCGGGCGCGCTCCTGGTACTAACCGTGGGCAGGCGGGTCCCACGACACCCAAGAGACCGTCCTGTGAACGGAGTGACTGCTTCAGCCACACCAGGGATACGCACACATACCCTCTTCCTGTAGCAGGTTTCCGACTACGTCCATTCCAGGCTCTAGGGAAGGAAAGTCACCCGGGTCCTGGTCCTGGTCCTTGAAAAGCTCATGATCTGCTGGTCAATGTAGAAAGGGAGCAGACGGAGAGTGCTCCTGTGGAGTAACTACCAAGAAGGGGGAGGCCCAGAAAGGGGGGCTCTAAACGGGTCTTTCAGAGGGTGGCTGGACTGCCCCCCTCCCTCACACAGGCCATCTGTGGGGGTTGCAGAGCCCTTGACTCCAAGTTCCCAAGGAGTGGAAGCCAGGTCCCCTCCCAGGTAGAAGGCAGGTCGTCTGGGCCCAAGGGCAAGGGGGAGGGGCTGCTCCAGCCCACACGGGCAGCTGGCAGCGTCCAGCCCACAGTCTGGGGGCTGGGCCTCTTAGAAACAGTCTTGGCTCAGCAGTACTTCTAAAGTCAGGTAACCCACTTAACAGACGTGTCGTGTCGTCTCTTACAGGGAGAGGTTCTGGAATACGTGGATGACCTCTTGGAGCTGGAGGAGACCGGCTAGTCCCCAGCAAAGAGAAGCCCCTGGATGTCCAGGGGACACAGATTCTGTCTGCCTTCCCCCAGTAGCCCACGTCGCTGATACCTCAAAGCCTCCTCTTCACTCTGCGACGTGAAAGGGAAGCCTCGTCTCTCACTACGTATGATAAGGGGCGAGCCTGCCTTCCCCGTGACCACACCTGCCTCCCCACGCGCCTCCCACCTTCACACGGGCCTTTCTCACTATTTTGGTTGGAAGCACAGTCCTCCATGTTTTCCCCCCAGAAAATCACAATTTTTTTTTTTAATAAGAAAAATACTCCTCAAATTAGATAATTGTGAAAACCTATTTTGGGCTTTCCGCTCTTTCAGGTTTTAGACTCCATTATCCCCATGCCCTGGTTCAGGAAGACAGTGGAAGACACGGGCCAAACTTCTCCACACACCCCCCCCCCCCCCCCCCGCCGGCCCCGTGACAGCGTACAAGTGGTCTGACCCGCACCATTTCTGGCACCCACTGAAAGAGAAGCTGCGTAGATAGTGCAGGCTCCAGAAATGTGGCTTTTGCCCCACACTTCTGCATCTCCAAAGTCTTACAATGGTTGGTCGATCCCTGGGCACCATAGTCAGTTGCAAGTCTCAGAGTTGGAAATGGAAGAAAGCAGAGGGGGTCTGGTCTCATTCATTTTTTCAATAAATATTTATTGAGCACCTACTACATGCCAGACGTTGACGGGGGCAGTAGAAACGCTGTGCAGAATGACGGGGGAAAAAATCCCTGCCCTCCGGAGCCTACGTCCTCTAAGGGAGACAGACAACAAATAAATAAGAACACATGTATATAAACTATCGAGAGTGTTAATTGCTATGGGGAAAAAATTAAGCAGGAGCGCGGGCAAGGGGGCCTGGAGATGAGGCCTGGAGTCTTAAATCGGATGGGCAGGGAAGGCCTCGCTGAGAAGGCGACATCACGGCCAGACTTTGGGGAAGCGGGTCTCAGGGAAGAGCATGCCAGGCAGAGGGAACAGCATGTGCAATGCTTTACAGGGAGAACACGCTCCCTGTGGCCACGGAGGCCAAGGAGAGGAGTGGGCAGGGGGAGAACGGAAGGAGGTAAGTCTGACAGGTGTTAGTACATGAGGTGGGACGAGCACAGACGGCCTAGGCCAGCATGAGGCTTCTACTCCGGCTGAGGTGGGAGCCGCTGGGAGAGCGCCCTGACTGACTGGATCCCTCCAGCTACCGCGTTGTGAAAAACCTGAGCATGGGCCGGGCGGACGGGAGTGCTGGCTCGGACCCGGGCGGTCGCGATGGGGACGTAAGAAGTGACCCGTTGGATGTGGAGCATGAGAAAGAGGGGCTAACGGTGGCCTCCAGGCCTTTGGCCAGAGCACCGGCAAGGATGGCGTTGCCGTTGGCCGAACATGGGGAAGTTCGGGGCGTGGGCTCCGTAAGGAGTCTGGTGCAGAGCAGCTGAGGCTGGGATGGGAGCCTCCGGCTGTGACCAAAACTTGAGAAGCTTCTCAGATCGGTCTTCAACAGAGCGTGAAGCAGGGACCCAAATGCCTGTGGTTAATTGTGGGGGTACGTTCAGCAGGCACCTGTAAGGTCTCCATCACTGAGTCATTGACTGCCCCTTAGTGGGGTGGAGTGGACCTTCGCAGGCAAGTGGCCTGGTCAGCCAAGGGCAGCTCTCTGGAAAAAGGCCTGTGGACCCCTGGCAGGACCGCTGTGGAGAGGCACAGCGAGGGGGCCGGGGGGCAGGGGTGCGGGTCCTGACTCTCGTGAAGGGGCTCTGGGAGGAGCGCCACGCCCCCCGCTGAATCACGGGCGAGTGTGAGGCTGGAGGGGGTCACCTAGACTGAACGTGTGTGTTGAGAAGCCAGAGAAAAGGGCCAGGGAGGAGCCCCGGGGCTCTCTGCGAAGTGAGAACCCACCGAAGAGACCGAGAAGCAGCCACCTTTGAGGCTGGAGAGTGGTGTTCTCAGTCTCATTCCCTCTTTCAATGAGCTGCTTAGTCTAGTCGGGACCCTCTGGGGATGCAGGGTGGATGAGACTGGTGTGGCCTTGGGGAGACGGGAATTTTCTCACAGTGGCATGGGAAGGGAAGGAGGGAGAGAGAGTTGGGGGTCTTTAACGTAGTGGGGAACATTGGGAGGTGGAAAACGCAGGTATCTTTGGCTTTCCGGTCCCCTCCCCCTCCCCCCATCTCTCTATCCCCCCCTTCCCCCGTCTCACTATCCGAAGCTCAGGGAACACAGATGGGCGCGGGTGTTCCTCCTGTTCC
Organism: Lynx rufus; assembly: GCF_022079265.1. NCBI lineage: Eukaryota > Metazoa > Chordata > Mammalia > Carnivora > Felidae > Lynx > Lynx rufus. The sequence goes on along the minus strand of NW_025814867.1, from coordinate 2,112,624 downwards.
TCCTCCTGAGCTAGTCTGCTTCCTCCCTGGGGAGCACCACACTTATGGAAATCGTGTTTTCACGTTTGAAACGTGAGCTGCAAACCTAAGCTACTTCAGGTTTTTTGTTTTTTTACTTTAATTCAATAGTGAAACTGCGGGGAAAAGGGGGCACTTGCGCTCTTGCCTGCACCAGAGTCCTCCCGTGAGGTCCCCTCCCAGGGCACTCGAGAGCGTGGGCGGCGGCTCTCTCTGGCCGGACTTGGCCTGCAGAGCCTGCGCTCCCGGGGACCGTGGGGCCAAGGAGTCAGGGTGATTGGCGGCACGCGGGTCCCCAGCAGCCCCCACCAGGGCCCCCAGCCACGGGTCCGGTCCTCCGCGGGTCGTCCGCCTCGCCTCGCCTCGCCGCCCCCCACCCCAACCGGACAGACTTCCTTCCCGTGGAAGCCGGTGGAGAGGACAGTCCCGGGGCAGGACTCCGGCGAGGGATCCAGGCAGTGGACGCCCCGCCCCGGGAGGCCTGGGCCGGCGGTGGGGGCACACCTGGTGGCCGCTGAACTCCCCAGCGGGCCTGGCCGCAGCTGTCCCTCCCAGCCGGGCGAGAGCAGCCAAGGACAGCGGCGCAGGACAGGCCGGGGCCCGGCGGTGGGATCCCCCTCACCTCTGCGCGCCCGGCACAGCTTGCATCTGGTCCTGCCCCTCTGAGCCGGGCGAGCTCTTGGTGGAGGATGGTGTTGCGCACAGGGTTGAGTGGTGGCGGTGGGAGGGGTCCGCGCTCGCTCCCTGAACTCCGCCCCTCCTTATAGGGGGGACCGAAAAGCCCCCGTGCTCCCCCATCCTCGCAAGCCCCCGGGGGAAGAAGCCCCGGGAGCGGTCTGGTCCACACTGTCGGCAGGCACGTTGCTCCATCGACCGACGGATCGGACGGATGGATGGATGCAGGCGGTGGGGCTGAGCAACTCACGTTTTCGTTTCAAAGGAAACCAAACCAACCTTAAAGCAAACAGACAAAAAACCAGGAGGAGGTGGGCTGTTCCTCCACACCTACCGGGAAACCCAGTAGGCACGCTCTACTCAGCGACCTCAACCCAGCACCTCCCTGACAGCGTTTCTTGGAAGAGCCTAGAAGACTCCTGGATTGAGACTTGAGGGGTTCAGCGTGAGTTGGGCCTGTCTTTTGAAAGAACAAACACATCTGGAAGTTTGTGGGAGTTTCCAGGCCCGGCCTTGCTTGTCCTCTGACCCACCTGCACGGGGCCCAGCGGTTGTTCTGGGGAGTCTCCTCTGGCCGGTCCACCCCAGGGAGGGGGCCCCCGCCGGGAAGGGTCTGGAGGCCACCCACCCAGGCCCCCGTGAACGTTCAGACTCCACACGAGCAGCGGAGGGCCGAGGGGAGGCTTGTGCGGACCCGGGTTTAAAGGCGCCTAATTGCAGCCTCTCACGCACCAACATGCCAAGTTGTTGGTGCCTCTGAGTTTTGAGCCTTTCCAACGGCTGCCACAGGCCTGCTGGGCTCACCCCTGGGATCAGGTACGTTGGCCACGAAGGCCGCCTCAGGAAATGTTGCTGTTCGGAGTTCTCACCAAGGGAGTTTTAAGAGCACAAGCATTTTATTGAGCCCAACTCCGTGGCAAACAGAAAATGATCTGTTAGGTTGTCAGTGGGAAAGGGTTTTTTTTTTATTACGACTGCCGGTGGAGTCAACGGAGGCCGGTTTCTGCCAACATTTATGGAAATAATGTTTTTAAGTTTTAAATGTGAGCTGTAAACCTAAGCTACTTTAGTTTGGGTGTTTTGGGTCTTTTTTCTTTTTTTTTTTTTAATTCAATACTGAAACTGGGGGGGGGAAAGGTGGGCTGGTGCCAGAGAAAACATTCTCATTTAATAGTGTTTGCACATGGGACTGCGACGCAGTTTGTAGCGAGGCCCCGAGGAAAACCCACAACTAATCCTTCATCACAGCTGTCTGCCCTCTTGATCATCTGCCATCGCCCCGAACAGCGACTTCTTTTTTCTGGTGACTCCAGGCTTGAATGACCTAGTGTGGAGACTTTAGGCTGTATACAAGGGCGGGGGAGAAAGGGAAAGGAGCCTCAAATAAGCCTCAGCCAAAGGTTTTGTGCAGAGGACTTCCTGTGCCCGCAGTCAGGGGCAAGGCGGTTCCCCACCCCATCCCTGTCCTTGTCCTCATAGCGGCTCCCCGAGAGGGACGACACCGTGAGAGTTCAGCATCGCCTCGACTGACCACTGACCGGCTCCTGTCCCCGAAAAGAGTCAGGACTGGCTGTGGTTTGTGCCACAGTAGGGCGCCTCTCCCCTGGGGCAGGCTCCCCCAGCCCCTCCGGCTGCCCCCAGACGCCTCCCCCCCGCCCCCCCCAGATATCTGGCTTTGGTGGCTTGTTGAATGAATGAGTTGGCTCGCGACTCTCTTGAGCTGACAGGGTAAGATACTGATGCCCATTTTATAAGACAAGGATAAGAAGGAAGCAAGCAAGCAATTTGGCCAACAAATACAAATACAATCAGTTTCAACCTTCCTTTAAGGGGACACTCAGCAGGCCAAACGAGAAATACTGTTTCTCCCTTCCCCTCCCTCGGCCAGGGGGGTGTGTGCCATCTCACTTGCACTTACAGGAAATTAGAACTTGGAAAGTCTTTGAAAACAAAGATTTTTTTTTTAATGTTTGGGTTTTTTTAGAGAGTGAGAGAGCGAGTGCAGGGGAGGGGCAGAGAGAAGGAGACAGTGGATCGAAGCAGGCTGTGCGCTATTAGATTGATGCGGGGCTCGAACCCACAGACTGTGAGATCATGAACCAAAATCAAGAGTCAGATGCTTAACTGAGTGAGCCCCCCAGGCGCCCCCCCCCCAGTTTTTTTTATTAAAAATTTTTTTTAAATCTTTTTCTTTAAAAAAAGTTTATTTCTTTTGAGAGGAGAGAGAGCGAGAGAGAGAGAGAGAGAAAGAGAGAGAATTCTAGGATTCCTCTGGAATCCCAAGCAGGTTCCTCACTGTCTACACAGAGCCCAACATGGGGCTCAATCTCACCAACTGTGAGATCATGACCTGAGCTGAAATCAAGAGTCGGTTCCTGAACCCAGAGGCCCCTAGAGAATCTTTTGTGTTTTTTTTTTTTTAAACCATCATGATGTAACTCAGATATAAAATACATTTAGCAACTGTTTGGGGAAAGTATTTATTTTAAAGATCCCGGAAGCTTTGTGTTAATAAACCACCCAACCTCAGTTTTCATGAACATTAAATGTTTACCAGTCCCAAACATGAATCATGACATAAAATTTAGGTACACAATGTTTTAATCATTCCCTTTCTACATGCATTTTTAGATCCTATGACATTAATTTAGATGACAGTAAGTCACTAAAAACGTAAAAACTCATGCGTTGGGTTTGTTTTCATGTAGTTCACGTCTACAGAATAATACATTTACATGTATTAATGTATCTGTAATAAATTTATTAATACATTCATATTAACATTCCCCATTTCTGGGTTGGTATTCAGTCAGTGTTCTTGGGTTATGACATAATGATAGTTGAATAACACGATCCCAATGTTGAGATGGAGGTTATTTTATATAGTTAAAAATAGAAACGTTATCTTGTAATAGATCAGAAGAGAATCTAATTTATAAATACATACAGTCTCTGGCTTTTATTCTGTGGCGTTTTGCTTTGGCTACACATGCAGAAAGTATTTCGGTCCTATTCTAGATTCTACCTGACGTGTAGGTGTTCCATTCGGTACCTTCAGGCCTTCACTTTACCCAGTGATGGTGACTAGGGTCTTTGACTTTGCCACACTGCCTCTATAGATCCTTATTTTTCCAAAGCATGCACCCAGGTGCATTTTTCCAAAGCAAACAGGTGGCGGGGTGGAAAACATGGCGTGCGAATTTTCCACACGTGCGTGTGCAAAACACCACCACCAATTCTTCCATTGTAAAGGAGATCAGGATTTCATTGCACGTAAAACCCCTCAATTAGTGTCTTAAAATCAACGTAAGGCCTTCGTCGCTTTTTTTTTTTTTTTACCACTGAAAACTATTCCTAAGAAGGTGACTCATATTATAAAAGCATAATGTGTTTCGTCTCTGGGCCAATATATCGGAGACCATTGGTGACGGCGTAGCAGCGGCTTCAAATGCTGCCACAGGTGCGCGTGGCGATGCCCGGCTTCCGCGCAAGGCAAGCCACGGGCACTACTCATCTTCTGGGCCTCTGGGCCTTCAGCTGGCTCAAGCTCGCAATTTATAGTCTAAAGCAATGGTTGTCCAACGTGACTGTGCTTTAGGATCAGCTGGGGGGCTCCTTAACACACAGCGAGCTGAGCCCCGCCCCCAGGGTTTCTGCTTGGGAGCTGATACTGCCTGTCCGAGGACCACGCTCTGAGAGCCTCTGTTGGACACGGTACCTGCCGAACCGTCCTAAGGGGATCTAGATACCATGAGATGGGGTGCTCCGTAGCCAGGAGGAGTCCATTCCGGACTCATGCTGTTTCCATGGAGCTCCCAACTGCCACGACAGAGAACAGAAGACGTCAGCACGGGGAATTTCATATCCTTTTTAATTCCTCTGCATCCCTCTACTTTGATATCCTAAGCCCTCGGCCCTCTTAAAAGATTACTTTCCTCCCGTGTCATTCCCTCTTGCTGGAGTTCGGAAAAATGGCGAATTCTAAGAGAGGAAACCGAGAACTGAGCTTTGTTAGTTCAACAAAAAATTCTATGGTATTCTTAGGCACAGACTGGTCAAGAACAACTAGGCCACTGCATCCGAGAGGAAATCGTGCTTACCGGTACAAAGATGACCTTCTTTTCAAAAAAACAATGGTCTGTCCTACAGAACAGAGGGGACAGAAGTGGATGGCGTGTCTCATTACTTTTCAACTCCCCTCACCCCCAACAAAACAGCAGTCCTGAATTCTCTCCAAATTCAACAAACAGCTAAAAAGAAACCTCAAAGCTTCTAGACTACGCCCCAGTTCCTGGCTCATTTGCCCCCACAACGTCACAACGTTAAAAGGAAGTAGCCTATTATTTTTCTATATCCCACTCCCAACAATTAAATATCTATCTCCTAAATAACACTGTTCTCAAATGTCAGGTTATCACGCTTTTTCTAAAAATTTCATGTTGTGGAGTCATTTTTTTTTTTCTCTTAAAAAAGGGAAAGAAGGCAATAGCATGATGGAGTGGGAGATGACTTTTGACCTCACATGGGAATCAGGGCCCGAGCACAGGTCTGGGACTAGCGCAGCACATTCCGGGGCAGTTGGTTAGGGAGATGTTGATGTGTGTGATGATGCCACCAAGGCCTTCTTGTCCTACCAGGTGCCCCCAGAGACACTTCTTGGCCTGTAGAACAAAGACCTGAGCACAAGAAGGATGGGCCCGGCCCCACCTGTTTCATGGTCTAGTGAATCATGCGTGTTTATCGGCGAGACGTGGCCCGGTTCATTTTCCTCCCAAGTGGCTTCGGGGGAGCCCGCACTGAAGGAGGCTAGACCTTCTCCATCTCAATCTGCTGGTGGTAGTGCTGAGCCTGCCTCTGGCCCACGTTCAGCTTGTACACAGAGCTCTTGTGCTGGCACTTACGGTGACCCCACACCGCCCCCACGCCTGCCAGGAGCAGCAGCAGACACAGGACGGTGACGATGGTGGCAATGACAGGGCCCCTGCCGAGGCCGGGACACCCATCCCCTACACACGGTTCCACGGTTGGGAGAAGCTCGTCACTTGCACGTGGGCCGGGGCTTCCCTGTCCCAAGAAGTCCTCGGACAGCAGGTAGGGGAAGCTGTCCCGGACCTCAGGAGCGATGGTTTCCCCTGGAGTCTGGGTGGCCGCCATGACAGTCGAGGGACTGGGATCTGGCATCTGCCGGGCAGCAGTTGTTACCGTCTCCAGGGCAGAGCTGGTGAGTTCATAGGGGAGGGTGGCCACAGGAGACTTCTCTGTGGCAAACTTCTGAGGAACAGTTGACTGGTACCCGGGCAAGTCACCATCTCCCTCGCTGGGACTCTCCGTTTCAGACACATTTATCGGTCCGAGAGCCAAAGCTTCCACATCTAGCGTTTGAGACAGAAGAACTGAACCGCGGGTCACGTCCTCACGTGGTGTGAGCGTGGTACCTCCAGGCTTCTTAACTTCGACAGGAGTGGGCTGGTTGGGGGCAACTAGAACCCTCTCTTCCGGCCCTACTGACCCACCTCCCTTGTCCCCGTCCTCCTCTTCTGTCCCCGTCTTCCTCCAAGCCCCGTCGGTCACAGGGTAGCCATCTAACCAGGACTCATCACTGCTGCTCACCATCGGGTCCCCTGTCTTGCCGTCGGTCCTGCCCACAAACGTCCCTGAGTGCCCATCTGTGCTGCTATAGGCCATCTTGGCGTCAGGTTCGCCCGGAGCCGGTGTGATGCTACCATGCTTCCCTCTAGCCAGAAACTGCTTTTTGGTGTCATCATCCGTCCCCTTTTCCCCCTCAGGCTTGTGGAAGGGCTCCGCGGGAAGCCAGAACAAGTACTTGCGGCTCAGTCGGGATCCTGGCAGGTCTGTGGGGACGCTGCTCCCAACGACGGACAAGCCTGTAGTTGGCACAAAGGCCGTATCCTGGGCTATGTTGTCTCTCCCCACAGAAACGGAGACCAGACGGTCCTGCCGTGGAGCCCCCTCAGAGGCCTCTCCTGGACCTCTGTCCTCCTCTGCCTCCGTCCGGGAGTCCTCCATGAGCTCTCTGAGTGACACAGATCTGTCATCAGGGAAATTATCTTCATAGTCAATATGTGCCTCAGCATCATCTGGAAAGGAGAAGGAAAAACTCCATCAGGTCCTGGAGCCGGTGGTGTAGAACCCAAGGACTAGAAAGTATAAGGACTGGGACAGATGGAATAACACTGTCCTCCACAGATGCTAAGCCTTCCCAGATGACAAACCCAAAGAATCTACATGCAAACTGTTACAATTAATATACGGGTTATCAAGGACACAAGGTCCATAGTCAGTGGAAAATATCAACTGTATTTCTATATACCAGCAATGTACAGAAACAAACATTTTAAAAGACACCTTTTGCCATAGCATTAAAAAGAATCCAACACCTAGGAATAAGGCTAACAAAAGATGTGCGAGGTTTGTACAAGGAACGGTACAAAATACCACTGAGCAACATTAAAGAAGACCTGAATAAATGGATATACCATGATCATGAAACAGAAGGCTCAAAACTGATAAGCTGTCAACTCTGTCCAAATTGAGCGACATAGATTTGATACAACCCTAATGAAAATCTCAGACTCGGACAAGCTGATGCTGAAATTTCTGGAAATGCAGAGAACCAAGAAGATTCCTTGAAATGTGCAAAATTTCAAGATTTACTATCAGACTGAAATACTTTGTAAGACTCTGGTATTGGCACAAGGATAGATAATTGGGTTATATTAACTTTAGGGACTTCTGTTTATCAAAAGCTACCATGAAGACAGTTAAAAAGAAAGCCACAGACTTGAAGATATTTGCAACACATATCATCTCCAAAAGATTCACGTCCAGAATTGATAAAGAACGCCTACAAATCAATACTAGGTAGGCAGACAAACCATAGAGAAGTTGGCAAGAGACTTGAGTTGGTATAGCACAAAAAAGACATCTATCTAAGTAGTCATTAAGCATGTGTAAAGATGGTCAACCTCATTAGTAACAGAGAAATGCTAATTACAGCCATAAAAATATGCCATTACATAGCACCAGAATGGCTAAAATTAAGCAGATGGACAGTATCTAGTGTTAACTGATGATATCCAGTGTTTGGGCCCCAACAGACATGCACATGAATGCTCATAATAACCAAAACCTGGAAATAATCCAAATGTCCATTCACGGCAGAACTGATGTAAATCACGGCGTATCTGTACGAGGAAAATCTGTACATCAATGAAATGAACAAGCCATTGCTTCTGACAAGGACACAGATGAATCTCACAGCCAGCATGTTGCGCAAAAGAAGCCAGACACAAAAGAATACACTTTGTGTGATTCTAATTGCATAAAGGTCAAAAATAAGCAAAGCTAATCTATGGTGTTAAAAGTCAGGTTGGTAGACAGAAGCAGTGATTACTGAGTCTGGGGACAAGCAGGGCTTTGCGGATACGGGCAGCCCACTTCTTGACCTGTGTGATAGCTAGTTTCTTTATTTTCTGAAAATTAATTGATCTGTTCCCTTAGGATTTGTATGTATGTTATGTTTACATAAAAATGTATCTTTTAAAACGCGGACTTACTCTTTGTAAGACTTCTTGAGATTACGCTGTGAAATATTCTAAATGAGCTGAGTAAGAATGAACAAAGGGCCCCACAGTTAGGAGAGCAGAATGTAGGGACAGCAGGTCAAGAAGGCGCAAGAAGCCGTGTCCTCAGAAGAGAGCAGCCCATGGGGCTTTCCCCATTCACAATGGTTTTTGAAAGTCAAGTCCTACTGGAAGTCATACTTCACGGCTCCCTATGACGTTGGGATATAGTAAGACATAGATGTTTAGTTCCTAGCATGAGCTCCTAAAAGCCTTGGGATTTCCAAGCAATAGGAGTGAGAGGAACATTTTTGTTATTCATAACACACTCCTCTTGGCCATACCTGAATTTATGCTAATGAGGTGACCCCTAGATGGCTTCCGGACGCGGCTGGTTGCCAGAGGAACCAACCAAGTGATTAGAGGGTTGGCACTCTCGGCCCCGGCCTCTGACCTCTGAGGAGGGGGAAGGGGACTAAAAGACGGAGTTAATCACTAACGGCCATGATTGAATCAATGATGCCTAAGTAATGAACCCTCCATAAAACCCCTGAACTACCGGGTTCAAAGAGCTTCTAGGTTGCTGACTGCATCCAATGTGCTGGGAGGGTAGCTCCCCCTGACTTCACGGGGACAGGAGCTCCTGTGCCTGGGATCCTCCCAGACCTTGCCCTGTATACCTCTACATCTGGTTGTTCATCTGTATTCTTTATAATATCCTCTTATAATAAATCGGTAAATGCAAGTAAAGTGCTTCCCTGAGTTCTGTGAGCCTTTCTAGCAAATTACTGAGCTTGAGGAGACAGTTGTGAGAATCCCCAATTTACAGCCGGCTGGTCAGAAGTACAAGAGGCCCAGGACTTAGGCTTGGCGTCTCAAGTGGAGGCAGCCTTGCGGGACTGAGCCCTTCACTACTGAGTAGCTAACGTCAGCACTGAATTAAATCATATGACACCCAGCTGGTGTCAGAATTCCATGGTCTTGAGACCTGCCGAGTTGAGTTGCAAACCTTTTGTACGCACAAATTCTCATCCGTCCTGCCAAATAAACACTAGGTTTTGCACTGAAGTACCATTTTTGCCTTAAAAACAGAACAAAACGAAAAAAAAGCTACTGTGACAAAACGTTTCTCTAAAATCTACCCAAACCAGCTGGACATTTAAGAAGCCCATGACTGAAATCTTTGACCTTAAGATAATGCAGTTATATCGTGTGAACGTGTGTGCACCGACTGGCTGAGGGAGGGAGATCACGAAAATGGCCACACCACTCTTTCCTGCCCCGAGTCCTTTTGCAGTGTGATTGTGGAGCTCCTCCTTCCAGAAGCGGTGACTCTCTTTCCAGCTCTCGAACTGGGACTGGCCTGTCACTTGCTTTGACCCACAGAAAACAGTGAAAGCCTTGCATGCTCACTCTCTTTCTCTTCCCTTCTCTGTCTCTTTCTCTGAAGTCTGCCAGCTGCCATGTGAACGAGCCCAGGGAGCCTACTGAGGGATGAGAGGCCATGTGGGGGAGAGGCGACCGGCACCAGCTGAGGCCATCCTACAGCAGTCAACCCCGGGGGCTGGCCACATCCCCCCGAGTGAGCCCAGCCAAGACCAGAAGAACGAGCCAGCTAAGCCCAGCCCAAACTGTTTACACAGGAAATCACCACCAGGTAAATGAGTGTTGACTAAGCCATTACGTTTTGGGGGGTGGTTCATTATGCAGAAAAAACTGACACACTGGCCGTGAGCTGCTCGAGGGCAGGGTCCCAGGCACTGTGTCAGCAGAGCAGAACAGCGCCCCACCCATTAGAGGTATTCTTATGGGTATTCTTGAACGAGGGGACCCATGGCACTGGGAGAAACAGGAAGGAAAATCTACTCGGATCCCAAGATTCTCCTGATCTTTGCCTCGTAACTGCTCAGAGCGGAGATCTAGTTCCAAGAACACAGTACTGAAACCCAAGGGGACTGTGGGCTCATTTCCAATTTACGAGGAATGCATTACACATAACCATGGTTTCTTCTACCAGCTCTGAAAGGTGCCATCATTGGAGTACTACTTGAATATACTGACATCCACATGGGAGGGCAACACACACACACACACACACACACACACACACACTTTTCACACGCAGGTGAGCAAATCAGCCCACAGCCAGGCCCATGAGAACATCTCTTCTCTTCCCAGCTTTTCCTTGGTGCCCCCGCCCTATAATGTAAAAGGGCACCCTAACAGAACTCCCTCCCCGCTGCCGGTAGACTCACGTTGACACAGGGAGGTAACCCCTCTCCACAAAATTTAGTCCTCGCGCAAAGAAACTTGGCATTTCACACATCTGACAGGTCATTTCTGCCTCAAATCGGCTGTATCCAACTTGTTTTTTATTTAAAAAAAAATAGGATGTATTTTATGGCATTGCAGACAAAATTAGCATGTTTGCAAAACAATACCCATATGCCAGTTGTCTCCCAGAGGTGCTGCCGTTGAGGATAAATATGGCTGTGTTCTGAGAACACAGCCCCCTTTCACGATGGGGAAAGGCAGGAAGCAGTTCTCTCCAAGACCATTTTTCCTCCAGAAGCTTTGCCCCACTTGAAATCGCAGACTATTACCTCACGCGCAATCTTAAGTGGAAGGCCTCTCACCACACGTTATTTTACCAAGGAGCATTTCTTTGTTGCCTCACTGCAGCCCCGAGATGCCAACCCGCAGAGAGCCCACACGTGGTCCTGTTTCCTTCCGTGGAACTCCTGTCGTTGCTGGTTAAATTCTGACCCTGTGTTTTCTCTCAGCTCATCAACCAGAGCTCACTGACCGTTGGGTGCAAGTTGGCCAACGGGACCCACGTTTGCAGAGCGGTGTCACAGTGGAAGCTGGCCGGGGGCCAGCGTGAGGGCGGGCAGCAGCACAGGGTCTCTCTCGTGGTCCAGACGGCCATCGCCCTACAACCCAGAGGACGCCCAGACTCATGTGGCCTTGGGCAAACTGAACTCGGCCCAAATAGGCGACAGCTAAAAAGAAGTGTGAGTGAGGGAGACTCAGAACCTTCCAGAACTTCAGAGTATCTGTGGCCTTGACGAGTCCCCGTAACCTCTGCTCTGGCTTCCTCCCTTCTCTTCTCTCCCAACCCCGATTCCATTGCCCTCAGCTGCAGTCTGGGGTACTTGTTTGTCCTCGCCCCTTCTGACGGCTCTCCCTCTGTTCAACCTTCTCTTCCTTCTACCTCACCCCTCACACTCCAGACGGCTAAATATGTCGCCGGGGCATAAGCAAACATTTCCTTATCCTTAGAGTGGATTACATGCCACACTTTACAACATCCAAGTGGTCCAACTGAACCCACATCACGCATTTTCTCTACCCTACACCTTCAACATGAGGACACACACACACACACACACACACAAACTAGGCTTGCTGAATATGAATTTTTTTTAATGAGGAAAAAACACGAAACACCAGGAAAAAGTTCTTACAAACAACCACCATGCACGGAAAGGGACATTATATTCTGCAGCAAACTTCAAAAACCAGTTACCAGAGGAGAAACGGAAAATTCTGGAGAAGAGTCAAGAAGGGAGCATGATTCCACTCCCAAGCCACCCTCACCCTTCACAACCGTACCGAGGAGTCAACAAATCCCAGACAGAAGCAAAGTGGGTGGAAACAGACCAGTAACCTGCAGGGCGGGTGGTTCTGGAATCCAAAACGCCAGCACCTGCCTTGTGCAGGTGAAGCAGAGCTTCACATGGGACACGTAACCTTTCTGGAAAGAAAGCAGAGCCCAGATACTTTAAAGCAAACAGATAAAGTAAAATTACACCCCCTTCTAGCTACCATTCCCTCTTCAGATGAAAGGAAGATGCACGTAAAAGGCAAAAAACCTAACTTAGAAGAAAGAATTCACAGAATAGAACGAATTCCTAGCAACAGCCTCACACTACAGAACTTAAGAAGAAAGCAGGCACGGGAGCACCTGGGTGGCTCCGTCGGTTAAGCTCTTGGTTTTTTTGGCTCTGGTCATGATCAGAGCGGTTTTGTGAGTTCGAGCCCCGAGTCAGGCTCTGTGCAGACAGCACAGAGCCTGCTTGGGATTCCTTCTCTCTCCCTCTCTCTCTGCCCCTCCCCTGCTCACACTGTCTCTGTCTCTCTCAAAAATAAACAAATAAGCTCAAAAAAAAAAAAAAAAAGGAAGAAGAAAGTGGGTGCAATTAAACGAAAGTTCCAAGGGGAGGTGATAACAGGATGTTATATGAAAAGAGTGATTTTAAACTTCAGGAATCAAATTGAGGACCAATGTAACACAGAACGAAAAAACAGAAACTTCAAGGAACAGAATACCCTGAGAATCTTACAAAGCTGAGAAAAATAACAGGAAGACACGTATTCAAGAGTCAATGCAAACCACAGGCAGAAAAAACGCATAGACCATTACGGGCAAGCACACCAATTAAAACTGCTAAAAACCGAGGTGAAAATAATTTAACAGCAACAAGTGAAAGGAGACACATAACCTTCAAAAGAGCAACCATATGACTGAGAGCGACTTTTCCAAAAAAAAAAAGTGAAAGCCAGAAGACACTGTGATACCTCAAAAAATTTTTATTTATTTATTTATTTTGAGAGAGAAAGCGTGTGCAGGGGAGGGGCAGAGAGAGAGGGGGAGAGAGAGAGAATCCAAGCAGGCTCTTGCTGCCAGTGCAGAGCCCAACGCGGGGCTCAAACTCATGGACCGTGAGATCACGACCTGAGCGGAAACCAAGAGTCGCACGCTCAACCGACTGAGCCACCCAGGTGCCCCGACCCTGCGATACCTTTAAAGTGTCAGAAGAAAGTTAGAACTGCCAACCAGGACTTCTTTGTGAAAATATCCTCGCGGAAAGCCTCTGCACTGAAAGCCCCATGATGTAGGCAGGAAAGAACACTGAAGCAGGTGAATATGAGGTGGGGGACGAATCTAAGTGAATACTGACTGCATAAAACGAGTACACACACACACACACACACACACACACACACACACACTATTATTATTTGAAACGTGTGGCAACAGCATAGGAATTGGGAGGAGGTAATTGGAGTCAAAATATTTGAAGGTATTTAAATTGTTCAGGAAATGGTATCACCCTTTGATAAGTCAAGGATTTGTGAGTAACCACCAAAAGAAGAGTAAATGTGTTAGAGGAGCGCCTGGCTGGCTCACTCTGTAGAGCATGCAACTCTGATCTCAGGGTTGTGAGTTCAAGCCCCATGCTGGGGGTAGAGATTACTTAAAAAATTAAATAAAAAAAAAAAAAAGAGAGAATGTGTTAGAATGTAATAGATAGAGTGAACATAATAATTTTTAAAATGCTTAATCCCTCCAAAAGAACACAGGAAAGCAGAGGATAAAGAACAAAAAACAGCTAGAACACAGAGAAAACAGAGACAGTAATTTTAAACCCAAATCATTGATGATTAAATGTAAACGGATTAATGCTCCAATTGGTTGTCTGATGCTTATAAGAGACATACTTTAACTATAACTTTACGGGAAAAAAATTTAAAAATAAATATAACTGTGCAGGAAAGTTGAAAGTAAAAAAAAGAATGAAAAAAAAATACACATAGAAAGACTAACTGGCAAAGAAGACTTTAAGCCAAAAAACAATACTAGAGAGAAGGAGGCTCATTTCGTAAAGATAAATGTTTCAATTTACCAGGAAGACATTAATTTTTAAATCTGTGTGTACTTAACGGAAACTCAAAGTATATGAATCTGAAATAAGTGAACAAGGTGAGCTTGGGCGGGTTAGTCGGTTAAGCATCTGACTCTTGATTTTGGCTCAGGGCCAGTTCTCACGGTTCGTAAGTTCCAGCCCTGTGCCAGGCTCCGTACTGACAGTGCAGAGCTCACTTGGGATTCTCTCTCTCTCTCTCTCTGCCCCTCTCCTGCTCGAGTACTCTCTCTCTCTCTCTCAAAATAAATAAATGCACTTAAAAATATGTGAACTAAAAAAAGAAATCCATAATCCATGATCATAGAGAGAGGTTTTAAATATCTCTATCAGTAACAATTAGAGTAATCAGACAAAAAGCTAAGAATACATATTTGAAAAGCATGCTTATCTAATAAATTTGGCCTATTTGACATATACAGATCATATCTAAAAACTGTAGGGGCGCCTGGGTGGCTCAGTCGGTTAAGTGTCCGACTTCGGCTCAGGTCATGATCTCGCAGTCCGTGAGTTCGAGCCCCGCGTCGGGCTCTGTGCTGACAGCCCAGAGCCTGGAGCCTGCTTCAGATTCTGTGTCTCCCTCTCGTTCTGACCCTCCCCCATTCATGCTCTGTCTCTCTCTGTCTCAAAAATAAATAAACATTAAAAAAAATAAAAAAAATAAAAGATACAATTAAAAAAAACTGTAGAATACACATTCTTTTCAGATACACACAGAATACTTTTACAAAATTGATCATAAATGAAATGTCAACTGACTTGAAAGGATTAAGTCATATATATGTTCTCTAGCCATAGTGAAATTAGACAAAAGATTACTAGGAAATTCCCATATGTATGGAAATTAAGCAAAATATTTCCAAATAAATCATGGGTCAAAGGATAAATTACAATAGATATCAGAAAATATTCTAACTGAATAATGAAAAATGACATGTCAAATCTTGTAGGAAGCAGCAAACACTGGGCTAACTGGAGAAGTGATAGCTTTAAATACCTATTTTAGAAAAGAAGAAAGGCTGAAAATCACATTGATCTCAGAAGCCTAGGAAAGGAAGAGAAGTTAAACACAAAGAAAATAAAGGAAGGAGATTTTTTTTTTTAATTTTTTTTTCAACGTTTATTTTTTTATTTTTGGGACAGAGAGAGACAGAGCATGAATGGGGGAGGGGCAGAGAGAGAGGGAGACACAGAATTGGAAACAGGCTCCAGGCTCTGAGCCATCAGCCCAGAGCCCGACGCGGGGCTCGAACTCACGGACCGCGAGATCGTGACCTGGCTGAAGTTGGACGCTTAACCGACTGCGCCACCCAGGCGCCCCAAGGAAGGAGATTTTTAAAAAAGCAGAAATTAATAAAATAAAAACCAAACATATAATAAAGCGTCAATGTAGCCAAAAGTTAGTTCTTGGAAAAAAACTACTGATAGCTCAAAACACTGAAGTCCCTAGCAAGAGTACTTAAGAAACTCTTAGAAAGAGCACAAATTAAAGCATCAGGAATAGGGGCACCTGAGTGGCTCAGTCAGTTGAGCGTCCGATTTCGGCTCAGGTCATGATCTCTCGGTTCATGGGTTCGAGCCCCATGTCAGGCTCTGTGCTGACAGCTCAGAGCCTGGAGCCTGCTTCGGATTCTGTGTCTCCCTCTCCCACTCCCATTCTCTTTCTCTCTCAAAAATACATAAACATTAAAAAATTTTTTTAATATCAGGAATAAAAAAAGCATCACCATAGATCTTTCAGATATTAGAAAAGACAGTAACAAGATTATGATAAATTTATGCCCCCCAAAATAAAAAAATATTTTTAAAAAAATTTTAACTTTTTAAAAACTTTTTCCTTCCTTCCTCCCTCCTTTTTTCTTTCCTTCTTTCTTTCTCTCTTTCTTTCTTGTAATCTCTCTCTCTCTTTTTTTTAATGTATTTATTTTTGAGACAGAGAGAGACAGAGCATGAACAGGGGAGGGGCAGAGAGAGAGGGAGACACAGAATCTGAAACAGGCTCCAGGCTCTGAGCCGTCAGCACAGAGCCCGACGCGGGGCTCGAACTCATGGACCGCGAGATCGTGACCTGAGCTGAAGTCGGACACTTAACCGACCAAGCCACCCAGGCGTCCCTCTTTCTTGTAATCTCTACACCTAACATGGGGCTCTAACTCATGACTCCAAGATCAAGAGTTGCATGTTCCTCCAACTGAGCCAGCCAGGCTCTCCCAAAACAAAAATCCTGATGAAATAGACAAAATCCTGGAAGAAGCTCACCAAAAGTGCCACGAGAAGAGGGAGAAAGATTTTATATGCCATTAACTATTAATGCAATTGAATCTCACTACACACAGAAAACTTGGCACAGCCGGCTTTGTCAATGAATTCTATCAAATATTTATAAAGGAGGATAATTCCAATCTTACACAAACTCTTCCAGAGGACAGGAAAAGAGGAAATACTTCCCGACTTATTTTATACATCTGGTGTAACCTTGGGAACAAAACCTGGCAAGGACATGACGAGAAAGTAGTATTGCAGACCATTCTCACTAAACATAGATGCAAAAATCATAAACACAATCTTGACAAATGGAAACCTGTAGGCGTTATATTAAAAGGATAGCACATCACACCACGTTACATTTAATCCCAGGAATTCATGATTGATTTATTTGAAAAAAGGAGTTTCAGGAAAGCAACTGACGGAAGTCAACAGGATAAAAACCCCTAGGATTTAGGAATGTAAGGAACCTTCCTTAACCCGATTTTTAAAATATATAAAAACTGAGGAAAAAAGGAAAAGATTACTATCACATGCTAAAACACAGATGAACTTTGAGGACATTGAAATAAGCCTGTCACAAAAAGACAAATACTATCCAATTCCACTTATATGAGGTACCTAGAGTAGTCAAATTCACAGAAATAGAAAGTAGAATGGTGATTGCCAGGGGCTGGGGGGAGGTGGGAGATGGTAGTTGTTATTTAATGGTTTTGCAAGAGAAAAATGTTCCGGAGATCTGTTTGACGACAATGTGAACATATTTATGGCTGAGATGGTGAATTTTGTGTTCTGTGTTTCCCACCTTAATTTTTCTATTTTTTTTATTTTTTTAAATGTTTATTTATTTTTGAGAGAGAGAGAGAGAGAGAGAGAGAGAGAGAGCGAGCACAAGCAGGGCCGGGGCAGAGAGAGAGGGAGACACAGAATCCGAAGCAGCCTCCAGGTTCTGAGGTGTCAACACGGAGCCTGACACGGGGCTCGAACTCATAAACTGTGAGATCATAACCTGAGCCAAAGTCAGATACTTAACTAACTGAGCCACCCAGGCGTCCCTCCACCACAGTTTTTTTTTTAAAGGAAAGGATTAATAATATACCCTACATTAAAATTCTATTCATCAAAGATACTATGAAGAAAGTGAAAAGGCAACTTACCTAGTAGAAGACTTTTGCAACATATATAATATACTTCGGAAGTTCAGGTATCTAGAATCCTATAGAGAACTCCTACACATCAATATGAAACAAATGGACAACCCAGTAGAAAAATGAGTGACAGAAATGGATAGGCACTTCAGAAATGAGATATTCAAATGGCCAATAAACATATGATAAGGCGCTCAACACCATTAATAATAGGGGGAATTAAAATTAAGTGACAGTACGACCTACACATCGGAATGCTAACAATTAAGAAGACGGACAATACCAACTATTGGTGAGGATCTGGGGCTCCCGGAGTTCTCACACCTGAGACAACAAAAATGTTCATCGACGGTAGAATGGAATATTCCACAACAAAGAAAAAGAACGAACTGTAGCTTCATCGAACAACACAGATGTGCCTCCCAGACACATGTTGGACAAAAGAAGCCATACACAAGAGGGCATCCTTTATGCTTCCACAGAAATAAAGTTTAAACAGGGAAAACATAGTTCCTGGTCATGGAAGTCTTAGGAAGGCAATGACTGGAAGGTGACGTCGGGAGCAACTCAACAATGTTACACATCGTTAATGGACAACTACAGTAGGCATTCATTCTTCTTAGGATGTTTATACTTTGAAAAGATTTCAAGAAAATACTGTGTGACCTTATGCATGTGTCACTTACATTAAGCTGTAAACCAGCTGCTGCTGACATTCCAATTAAGAAGTCACAGTCCAGGGCCACCTGGGGGGCTCAGTCAGTTGAGCGTCCGACTTCAGCTCAGGTCACGATCTCACGGTCCGTGAGTTCGAGCCCCGCGTCGGGCTCTGGGCTGATGGCTCAGAGCCTGGAGCCCGCTTCGGATTCTGTGTCTCCCCCTCTCTCTGCCCCTCCCCTGCTCATGCTCTGTCTCTCTCTGTCTCAAAAATAAATAGGAACATTAAAAAAAAAGAAAAGAAAAAGAATTCACAGTCCAGGGGCGGACAATTAGCATTCTCATCGGGACACTCGCCCTCTAGATGTGTGCCTACGACAAGCACTTCTATTACCTGTGCCTTGCTCAAAGCCACGGCAATGCTAATTAGTGTCCTGAATATCTGAAATGACCACTGGTAAAATTAGTGGCCTGGTAACGACCACGATACGTACTAGAAATGGGCTCTCGTTGGCAAAGTGAGAGGTATTTATGAATGGGGACTGGCTAAGGATATCTTGGAGACCCTTCTCATCCTTATGGACGCTGGGTAGCTCCAATGCATACCTTGCTGGTGCTTGAGACTTAAACCCCAAACGGTCTCATTTGGGAATCACGGTTACGCATGGAAACTATGGGAGCAGTCTCGATCTGTGCGCTGGGCACACCTCCCTGGTCTCACTGCACGGTAGGTCTGGCTGGCCCCTCCCGGCCTGGGGCCTCTGAGAACAAGGAACTTTGCCTTTGCGTACCCTGCACACAGCGTGGTGCATGGCACTCCATAAACATTTGTTGAATAAACAAATGAGTGGGTTAAGAGGTGAATTCGTGAGTGGTAGAAACCCTTTTGATGAAGCTCGATTCAGCCCAGAAGTCCATCGAATGGCATTATGTGATTCGTGATGGCAGCAAAGAATAGTAAAGGACCTCTTAGTTCCAGTACTGGGCATGATCGACGGCTGCTAAATTCCCTCTCCCGTATAACCCACCCCACGAGCTTAAATATGCCATGAAGCCAAAAGGCACCCGGAGTGTGGGCAGTACATGAGTCGTGTTTCTTCCCCCACCCCTCGTCCTGCAGGCAACAGTGGCCTAATGTATAATGGTAGAGCTGAGGGTTTGGGAAAGGCCAGTCCACTGTGGCCGTGAGCGGGCCTCCCCTGGCCTGGGCCCTTATGGTCAGTGTGAGCAGTGTGTGTGTGTGAAGGGTCCACTTCCAGAGCCCCTGAGCCTAGAGCATCCCTGGGCAGCAGCCTGGGGCCTTGAACCAAGTGCTCCCTGTCTCCCTAGGTTCTCAGGTCAAGGTCCCGGCTCAGAAACAGGTTTTCACCACGTCACAGTTCTCCCGAACCTCAAGTGAAGACAAGGGCACTGACCGTTTACCAAGAGGCTACCCCTGGGAAAGTATCCCAAGCCTGCTTTTCTCCTCATGAGTAAGAGTAAAGTTTGTTACTCATTGCATTTCAACCAAAAATTAGGTTCTGCCTTTAAGCTGGGAAAGTCCAGTGCCGTGCCTGTTGAGCGGCTCGTTCGCTCACGTCCCCTCTGCTTTCCTGTGTCTACACTCTCCTCAATCATCAAGGATGCAGCCATCCTCCTTGCCCTCTCCCCTCTCCCACACTCCCCCTCAAACCTGTGCTAATACAACCTGGGGTCCCCTGAGTGGACCAGAAAGTCCGGAAAACGTAACCTTCACCGGAAAAAGCCAGATCATTCCCCGGGTGTTTACATTTCACTGTTGCTTTAGGAAACTGGAAGATCCAGAGAACCAGGAGTGGAAGGAGAAGGCTTGCTTGCGTCCTGCCTGCATCTACCCTGAAGTGCACGGGGTCACAGCCCAGAACCCGGAGGCTCCCCCCCGGGCCTGCTGCGCTCCACCTCTTTTCAAGTCGTTGCATTTCCAGAAGCCCACACATTCCTTCTTTTTTTCTCTCGTCTTGGCTACACGGTCCTTAAAAATAGTAATTCCGAAAAAGACAACCAGACAAGCCAGAAATAACCACTGGTTCAATGAACTTCTGAACAAATATGGCAATATTGACAAGGAAATTCTAAATTCAGTTGCAGACTCCGGCTTCATTCTAGGAAGGAAGTGAAATCCAAAAAACGGAGACAAACAGAAACGAGTTAGTTTACGAAAACAAAAGGAAGGCTTTCGAAAGGCGATAAAAGAGCCAAGGAACACGGCGGGAGAAAGCCAGCGCGCAGGGCCCGGCGCCCCCTGTTTCTCTCGCCCCCTGAGCTTCAGAGGCCTGTGGAGGAAGCCCAAAGACCAGACAGGTGTTGGAAGGAGACCTGCCCGCCTTCACATCCTGGCTCTGCTGCTTTCTGGCTGCGTGACACAGAGGAGTCGCTGACCTTGTGCGTGCCTCAGTTTTCCCATCTGTTCATTGGCGCTAACCGCTTCTACCCTCAGATTTCTGCGGATTCAGTGACGTAAGATGTGTAAGACTCCCCTCACGGAAACGTTCGCTGTCGTGGGTGGTCGTGGTGCCACGGGTGCGGAAACCTGCGGCAAGTCAGAGGCTTTCGTAGCTCGGGTGGGCACAGTTTATTGGATGCCAGTTGGACCTCAACCGAGTTGCTGGGAAAAAAGGAGCAAAAACAAAAAAGACAAAACAGACAGAGACGGCCCAGAGCGAGCGTTGGGTTTTATGAGTGCTACGTGGGGAACGTCTTGTTTCCACAGCTGTGGCCGGCCAGGGAAGGGAAGGAGAGAAGCTATTTGTTGTTGGACTCAGAGGAGGTGGGGCGGGCGGGGTGAGGTCAAAATGGGTGTCACTCACTTTCCTGATATTCCAGACCACAAAGCGTAAACATATCCCAAGGAGCTTGGGGTGGAAAGTCTTTTTTTTTTTTTTTTTTAATTTTTTTAATGTTTATTTATTTTTGAGAGAGAGGGAGAGACAGAGCATGAACAGGGAAGGAGCAGAGAGAGAGGGAGACATAGAATCCGAAGCAGGCTCCAGGCTCTGAGCTGTCAGCACAGAGCCTGATGCGGGGCTTGAACCCACAGACCGTGAGATCATGACCTGAACTGAAGTCGGACGCTCAACCGACTGAGCCACCCAGGCGCCCCTAAGAGTGGGGAGTCTTAAAGGATTTTCTGAGCCTGTCTTAACACTTGGTGATGCCTTTTGTCCGGGCAAGTTTGAAAGGGCCAACAAGGGGCAACTGACAGAGGGAGAGTCTCCGAGTCTTTCACTTCCGGGTCATCTGCCCTATGCTACTTTGCAGTAGCTGTCCTCTCCCACCCCGACCACAAAGACGGGATAAACGGCCCGGCCTGGAGCCCAGGGCGGAGGCCACAGGACCCCTGAGTGCTAAAGTCAGGAGAGAACGGAGGTGTGGAAGGCAATGTGAGGCCAGGACAGCGAGTAGGGGAGGGGCAGCATGCCAAGGGAAAGACACAAGTGAGACTGTGTGGGCACCATCACTGGGCTCGTGTGGCCGGGGGTGGCCTCTTGGGGGGCTGGGAGGCCCGATGGTTTTCAGAATACAGACGACCAGAGACAAAACACAGCCTTGAAGGTGACTGTGGACTTGGCATCAGAAGACGCCCAACGAAAAGCAACCCCAGCGTGGAAGCCTGCTGCATACACACTCAGGGGCCAAAGCCTCAGGATTTCTCGGTAATTAGGGCCACGACCGGTTAGACACTGAGGACGTCAGAGAGGTATGACAGGTATTTCCTGCTGCCCAGCTGGGAACGGGGACCAAGAAGATGTGTGGCTTTGGACAGGAGAACGGGAAGCTGAATGGCCAGATCCAGACCTGGCCTCTAGGAACCGAAGCTGGAGAGACACCGGCTCACAGAAGGCAAGGCGGCAGTTAAGTCAGCCCTCGCCCACGTAAGTTCACGGTCAAGGACAAAGTCACGGTGCTTAAGCGAGAGACCTCACTGTCGCCACTGAGGCTCGACCTTACCTGCAGTGAACGCACAACCCCGGGCAGCAGGCGAGCGAGGCACGTCCTGCACCCCCGCCCAGGTGTACATGCCCCTGTGGGTTCATCCTTGCTCATCGTGACACAAGCTTTTCCAGTCAGTCCCCACCCTGTTAACGGATTTCAAGCAAAACCAAAACCACTGATGGCTTAATAAACAGCTACGTTCTCCACTGCAGTCGTGGGGGCTGTTGATGTCCCCAACCACGTCCCCTTTCCCAGGCCGGTGCACCCATCCCCCGGCTGCTGTGAGCGCTGGCAGCTAATGGTTCACAGACAGGCCCTTCTCTGGACAACTGCCCTCGGTGGAACGAGAACCGGCCTCAGTGCCCCCCACAGAGCAAAAGTGTTTTAAGTGCGACCTCCGCTCTCCAGAACCCGAGACACCTGCCGGCAAAGACTAACTTCTCACAAGGAACAGACAGTTGTAAGTCCCAGGATACCTTTGGTTACTCGGTGGAATAGGGGCTAGAGTCAGTAACATACAAGGAAGCAGGCAGGGAGCCAGAGTCATGCGCAAAGCCCCTCAGAACCCGTAAGTGAGGGGGCCTGAGTGCTCTCTTGGATCAGCATGAAGGTGAAGGGGGAAAGAACATTCCGTGAGATTCCATTCATCTCCCAGGTCCTGCTCTAAGTGGTGCAGCGGCAGGAACCCCATGCGGGTGTCCGTGTTTTCCTATGAGCGAATTAAGACTCGGGGAAGTCAAGAAAACAGTTCAGTCTCCCCTCCTCTTCCGAGCTTTTCCAGCGTCATTTACACAGACTGAAGTTTCTCCCGCCTTAAAATGACAAAGTGAGCACGCAAACAAAATAAACTCTCACAGTCTCTCTGGTCCCCCGATCCTCCCCCGGCCCTGCCCTGTGTCTCTGCCTCGTTCTGGTCGTGAGCAGTGGCAGCAGCAGAGCTTTTAGGATGACTCGTCTGCCCCCACCTCTTCCTCACCCCGCCTCACTCCTGTGCTCGCGGCAACATGGCCCAGGAGCGTCGCGCTGCCCACGTTCACACTGAGAACACGAGGGCACCCGAGCCTCCTTGTGCTGCGACGCTAAGGCACCCGCTTCAGCTTTCATTTGCTTGCTCTCTGCAGCCTCTCGCATTGCTGAGCGCTTCTGCCGTCTGGAAACAGACACGGCCTCCAAAATTTCACCCGGTTTCCAGCTTCCCCTTCCATCTGCTGCTTGGGACTCCCTTGAGGCACCAGGTTCGTAGAGTTTCCTTCAGTGCTGGGACAGGCTTGCTCAAGTGCACACACAGAGCACCTGGGCCGGGCCAGACGAAGGGATGTGAAGCGGCCCCTCAGCCCAGAGCAGGCAGAGCCGTTTTCCAAACCCGCCGGGGTCCAGCCCCCGAGCGGCCCCTCTCCCAAGACCACTTTTCCCCAACTTGAAGCAGTTCTCTCGCCAAAAGATGGACGTTCACTATAAACCTCCATGTGCCAAAGGGAGTGGAATCCCTGGTGAGGATATTCTCGTAACACACACACACACACACACACACACACACACACACACGCCCCTTATAATGACACGGCTAGTTTGAACGTTAAATCTACAGGGCAACGAAAACTGTAAGAGTCTGTCTACTCAGCCAGGGATAGAAACCAGAATTCCCGCCCCACAGCTGAAAGCTCTAACAAGTCTGCCTTGCTGTGCGAAAATAAACACGGCAGCAGACACACAAAACCTGCATTTAGTTCTCACTCCCCTGGAGCCCGGTAAACAGCCCAGCCCCGGGGGCGGGTGGGCATGGCTCCCGAGCCGAGCCGGGCAGGCTCCAAGGCCGGAGCCTCACCAGAAATGAAGCCCGCTCGGCTCTGGGAACAGTCTGGGGGGGGGGGGGGTGGGCTCTACTCTGGGGTGCCGCAGTCGACAGACAGGAAGCCGGGGCCTCAGGCCTGGTTTCCTCCAGCAGGTGAATGATCAGAACCGGCAGGGAGGCTCCCGCCTGCCACCGAACAACAGCAAAGTCGCCGCGATGAGTCAGGTGCTGAAAGATCGCCCCTACAGTGCTTTTTGTTACTAGTCTGCAACAAGGCGAGTAGATACCTGGAGAGCACGTTTTTAGAAGCTTTCATAACAATTTGGCAGGGGGATTTTATGTCTATTTATAAAAAAACAAACCAGTATTGTATTTGGGGCTTTAGGTTAGCTTTATATTAATTGGCTTTCACTATACTTTGTGCTAAAGCATCAGTCTGCCAATACTAGAAAAGAATTTTCAATGGTGCACAGAGAGTTTGAGAAGCAGTGAAATAGGGAATTTTAAACGATCCCATTCGTTACAAGATACTCCAAAAGGAAAAAGATAAGCCACGGGATGAGAGAAAATGTTTCCAACACACTGAAGAAAGCTTTATGTGGGGCACCTGGGTGGCTCAGTCCGTCAGTTGAGCGTCCGACTTCAGCTCGGGTCACGATCTCGCCATTCGTGGGTTCGAGCCCCGCGTCGGGCTCTGTGATGACAGCTCGGGGCCTGGAGCCTGCTTCCCATTCTGTGTCCCCCTCTCTCTCTGACCCTTCCCCACTCATACTCTCTCTCTCAAGAATAAATAAACATTAAAAAAAAAACTTACAAGACAGGTTTATGTAAGAGAGAAATCCTACATGACGTAAATAATTTGAATCAATTAGAAAAATGGGCAGAAAGGCTTGGATAGGCATTTTACAGAGGAAATGCTAATGCCTGCTGAACATGCGGTAAGTGCTCAACCAGAGAAATAACCACTACAAGCAAGTGACCGCAGAGCAGTCCCTAGGTTGGCAAAGGTAAAAATGTCACAGTCCTGAAGGTTGGTGAGGAGGCTGAACAATGAGGACTCCTAGACATAGCTAGTCCAGAGAGTGAACTGGTCAGAATACTCTAGAAAATTCTGCAGCAGCATCCACTGACACCGAACACACGCTAACCCCCGGAAGGCAACTCCACTCCCAGGAACCAGCAGGGAGACGCTCGCGTGTGACCCAGCCGACCCGGATGAGAACAATCGTGGCGGTACAGCTTGCAAATGACAACAGGCCAGAGGTCCGCCGGCAGACCGCAGGGACAGTGCTGCTGTGTCCACCCTTCGCAGACAGCAGCACCGACAACGGACCACAGCTCGGGCCACAGCACGGATGCATCTCACAGACAGGACATCACCCTAGTCTCCTCGTGGTTCCCCCGTGGGATCTGTGGGACGTTGTGGGACGTTCTAGGGACAGACTGCCCAGTAAATGCGTTACCATTGTGCTTCTGGACTCATTCCCCTCTGTGGAGCCAACCTCCGCTTGGTACCCACATGTCACGGGGGGGGGAGGAGGGGTGGTCAGGAAGTGGCCCCCAAAGGAGCCTTGGGGTGAGAGGAGCCTCCTGAGGTCAGGGAACAATTCACAGTCCGGCAAGAAGCCATACGCCCAGGTCACGAGGAGGGAGGCCAGGCTGTGGCTGGGGACAGTGATTTCTGCTACAGGGAGAATCCCCCAGGGTGGTGGGGGGTGGGTGCAGAAGCCTGAGACCCTCAGGTTTACAAACAACAATAATGGAGTGGGGACACCTGGGGGAATCAGATCAGGTTTCTGGTGTCTGATGTCCACCTGGAATCGTTAGTCTCAGCTAAATATCTGCCTCAGGCTGCAGCCCCGGCAACAGAACGAGGTGGCAGGACAGAGGCGGGCAGCTGTCGTCGGTGGGGCCGGACCACACAGCTGTCTTGGAATATCCTCCCGGCGTCACCCTCCACCCCCACGACAGCCCCAGGACGGCTCAGGGGCAAAGAAGCAGGGCTTGCATGTGAGGCTGTGGACCCGCCCCGGTGGATGAGCCCCGGGCCCCACAAGAGTCACGAGCTCCTGTCACAACCCTTAGCCAAGCCCTCAAGGTCCCCACAAAGGTTAAGCCCAGTCGCGAGACCCCCCACACTCGGGGAAGCCCAGCTTGCATCCTGCGTTCATGACCGCCCTCCGGCCCGGGTTACAATCAGGGCTCCTCTTTACCACAAGCACCGTTACTTGGTTCGGCATCTTGATCAGATTTCCAGGGAAATAAGTTAGAAAGTTAACCTAAGGTCAAGTGCAGACGTGGGCAGGTCCAGAACTCGGCGGGGAGGTGGGGAGGTCTGAAAGCCTCTTTCAAAGGTACCTTTGTGGAGAAGAGGCCACCCCAAGCTGCCAGCAGAAGGGGCGAGGCCCTGCTCACGGCGTGTGGGCGCCCGGAGGGGGCCCAGCCCGGGGGGAGGGGGGGGCTTACCTTTCCCGCAGGCCTGCACCAGGCCGTACCACTCCCCGCAGCTGTTACACAGCAAGGTGAAGGCCGATCCGCGGCGGCCGGTGGCGGGGCCCGGGGCGCACACGTACAGCAGCTCATCCCCGGTCTCCAAGCCCGTGCGGCCCTGCAGGACGGTGTGTGGGAACGAGGGCGGGTCTCCACACGGCTTGTCTGAAGAAAAGGAGGCGGCAGTCAGCCTTCCCCAACTACCGGGAGAAAACAAACCTGAACGAACAAACAGCTCTCCCCCTCCCGGGTGCTGCCTGCACCCTGAACCGGGGTCACAGGGCCCACTTCGCCTTCACCCTGGCGCCCCCAGAGCCTGGCCGGATGCCTGGCACCAATGGGGCGCCTGGGTGGCTCGGTCGGGTAAGCGGCTGGCTCTAGGCTTCAGCCCAGGTCACGAGCTCACAGTTCAGGGGTTCGAGCCCCACGTGGGGCCCTGTGCGGACAGTGTGGAGCCAGCTTGGGGTTCTCTCTCTCCCTCTCTCTCTCTCTGCCCCTCTCTGGCTCCCCCAACTCTTGCGTTCGCATGTGCGCTCACGCTCTCTCACATGAGCGCGTGTGCTTTCTCTCTCAAAATTAAATAAACTTAAAAAAACTTGTTGAGTGAATAAATGTGCTACAAAGTGCTACAACTTTGTATCTTGAAATTGCCAGGCAACATGACCCACTAATGTCTCCTCGCAGGGAAGACCCAGAAGCGAAGGTCTAGCAGCAAAGCTCCTTTCCGCCTTGCTAACGAAAGCGAACAGATAGATACTCTTGGTCCAAAAGCTAAAAGGCTACAGACCACACGGTACAGCCGAAGGTGCCCCTCCCTTCCCCCAGCCTCTGATGGCGACCCCGTCACCAGCTTGGTGTATGCAAAGAAGCACAGATATAGGTATGGATACATACCAACATACGTACACGTGTCTGTAGACACAGATAGGTATAGTTTTGTGTGTGGTTTTAACCTGTTTCTAGCATATGTATTACCGATAGCTGTTTTTTTGGAGCAGTTTTAGGTTTACAGCAAAGTACAGTGGAAAGTACAGAGGGTTCCTATGTGTCCCCCGAGCCCGTACAGGCACAGCGTCCCCTATTATCCACATCCGACACCACGGGGGGCACACTTGTTACAAACTCTGAACCCACACTGTCATGCCACTTTCACTGGAAGTCCACAGTTTACATTTGGGTCCCTCTGTGGGGGAGCCCCACGCTTCGCTCTAAAGATGAAGAAAAGCCCCCCCTCCCCCATTCCCTGGAACCTCTTCCAGGGCTTTGCTCTCAGGCTGGTCCCGAGAGTCACTTTTGGGGAATGAGGCCCAGGTTTCCTTTTAAACTCTTGTTCTAAATGTCCTCTGAGAATGTTTTTACTGGTGCATATTTTTTTTTTTTTTTTTTACTGGAAATGAGCCTGTTAGCCATGAATGTAGGCTGGTTTGTATTAAAACTTGCAAATTGCTTATGAAAAACCCAAGACTTCAGCCAGCAACGGAGGCCTGAAGGTGAGAAGAGGAGGATCTGAGCTTTCCTGCCTCCACATCAGTGGGAGCCCTGGGGTCCGGCTCATGTGAGACCCTTGGGTTCAGAGGTCTGTGGGACAGATCCCAACACGGAGTCTGACTGTGTGGAATGACACTCGTAGCTGAAGGAAGAGGTTAATGGTTACAGAGCTGGGGCTTGAGACACGGGTCAGACTCCACCCCCGAGGTGGGCAGGGCCACTCCTGCTGTGATCCGAAGCCCCTCACCTACCCAGTCCTCTCACGTAGGGACAGACACAATAAATTCCCTTCAAAGTATACAAAATAACTTCGTGTTCCCACTAAGCTTTCCACTTCAAATTTCCCACCATTAAGTATGAGGTTATCTGTAGGGTTTTCATAGATGTTCTTTATACAGTTGAAGAAGTTCTCCTCTGTTCCTAGTTTGCTAAATCGTATCTTGAAAGGGTATTGATTTTGTCAAATGCTTTTCTGCATCAATCAATACGATCACGTGCGTTTTCTTCTTTAGCTCGTTGATGTCATGGGTTATATTAATTGATTTTTGAATGTTGCACCAGTCTTGCGTACCTGGAATGAATCCCACTTGGTTATGGTGTATAATTCTTTCTTATAGGTTGTTAGATTCAAATTGCCTACGTTTTGTGGAGGATTTTTGCATTTATGTTCATTAGCTATTGGTCTGTGGATTTACCTTCTTGTCATGACTCTGTCTCATTTTGGTAATAGGGTAATGCTGATCTCATAGAATCTGTTAGGAAGCATTCGCTCTGCTTCTAACTTCTGGAAGAGGTTGTCTTAGTAATTGGTATTATTTCTTCCTTAAGTGTTTGGTAGAATCTTCTGCGAACTCATTTGGGTCTGGTGCTCTCTGTTTGGTGAGGTTATTAATTATCGGTTCAACTTCTTTCCTTACGTGCAGGGCTGTAAACTAGAAGCCTATTTTTTCCCTAACGTTTTAGAGCTCCTTCCACATTAGCATTTTAAATTACCCCAATCTTTTGAAAGGCTATACCATAGCAAATTATTTAATCATTGCAGACATTTTGATTCCAACTTTTCAGTGTTTTCAAAAAAATTTTAAGTTTATTTATTTATTTGTTTGTTTGTTTGTTTGTTTATTTAGAGAAGCAAGGCAGGGAAAGAGAGAGAGGAAGAGAGAGAATCCCAAGCAGGCTCTGCACTGTCAGTGTGGAGCCCAACCTGGGGCTCAAACCCACAAACCATGAGATCATGACTTGAGCCGAAACCAAGAGTTGGACACTTCACCTACTGAGCCACCCAGGCGCCCCTCACGTTTTCAAAAACAATGCTACAAAATGACCAGCTCATTTCGGCACATGTTTTATTAGGATAAACTTCTAGAAGCGGAATTGCTGTGTCAAAGGGATGTGGTGATGCTTGTTTTTTGCGTTCAAAGAAGGGAAATAACTTTTAATTTGAATTTCCTCTTCTAGTTTTATGTTGGAAAGGAAAGCCTTTCAGTCAAACTACCTAAGAAGCATATTGCTTAAAAGAAGACATGCTAAAAAAAAAAAAAAAAAAAAAAAAAAGATGAAAACAGAAAATAGGACTTGTGCCTGAAGCCACCCTGATTAGCCTGTCAGCTTGGAATTTTGGTAGCACTTTCTCAAAGAGAGTCGTTGCCCTGCATGTTCTTTCACACAGGAGGTTTTGAATGAAAAATGGGGTGGTTGTAC
Organism: Lynx rufus; assembly: GCF_022079265.1. Classification (NCBI taxonomy): domain Eukaryota; kingdom Metazoa; phylum Chordata; class Mammalia; order Carnivora; family Felidae; genus Lynx; species Lynx rufus. Next base: position 2,083,148 of record NW_025814867.1, on the reverse strand, counting down.
TTCAGGAAGCTGGCGCAGAGTACTGCATTTTAACCCAAATTGCCTTGACTGTGAAGCCCAGGAGCTCAAGTGTTTGCTTCATGGGTGGGGCAAGTAGGCCATCTGAAACTTGCCACAAACCCAGGGGTCCCCCCAGCCGAGCAGAGAAGCGTCATCCCTGGGTTCACTGGGTCTGAGCAGGGCATCCTGGGAAGAACGGACCAAGCCTCAGTCAAGCAGGCGGGCCCGAATTCCAGCTAGCACCTCAGGGGCTATAGCCTCCCTCGCTCTCTCCACTATCCTCGGCCGGCCAGGACTCGTGCTGGACGTGCCAACTTTCTCTCCTCTTCCCAGGATCTAGTCCTGGAAACCGGAGGCTCTTGGTCCAACACTCACTATCAAAGGACCGGTAAATCCCATCGGTCTCACACGGTGCTATCTGTGGGACACGACACCAACTCCTTGGAAGGAAAATCCAGGGGCAGAGTCACTGTTCCGAGAGTCGACAAAGGGGCGCTTCAGGCCAAATTCGCAGCCTGCCAGATTCGTGGGATCTTCTCCCTCAGAGTTAATTTGCAGAATGGCACAGGCTGGAATCTGTCTCGGGAAAACCGCAATTGTGCTGCTGAGGGTCTGCATACACACACCGTGTATTTCTGAATTTCCCGCAAATGCTCAAGACAAGGAAACACACGGCTTCTTGGTGGTGTAATTTCAGAAACTCCAAGACAACAGTTCCGTGTGATAACACAACCAAGCACATGTCAAAAGCACCACCCACGTCCAGGCACAACTCGAATCATTTCTTTTCATTAGCCTTCCCATCTTGAACCTCCCGAGGGAGCTCGGGGAAGCAGCTGGCTATATACCCGGGTCCTCTTCTCTTCAGGGAAACTTCCATTTGGGCAGCCTTTATTTCTACTTCCCCATTATTCCGCAGGTAGGGACTGCGGTTGGTGGATGTCTCAGACCCTCAAGCTGGATTTCAGCAATTGCAACATAAAGGGCAATTTCTATTAGTTTCCCTTCCAAGAAAAGAGATTTTATAGAAGATCTTGTCTATAAAATCGTATTATAAAATAAACGACTCATTTGCCAATCACAGCTTGTGAAAACCAGTTTCCACAGGTTTAGAACTCATATAAAACTTGATGCTTCTCTTTTGCGAAACTTGAAGCCTACAGACCCTCATTATTACTTTGCAAAACCAAAATGTAGAAATTCTGATATAAATGCTCAGCCTTTCCTCCTTCCTTTTGGTGTTTCTAAGCTACGTGAGGCAGCTGTCTTCTGGGCTAACCTACCCCGTTCCGTCCCACCCTACTCACCCCATACACAACCAGCGCTGCCCTCCCCATTCTGTCCAATTTTGTTCTTAGTCCCCAAGCTCTTCAAACTTGAACATGACCAGAATCACCTGAAGGCTGGTAGTGCACACACACACACACACACACACACACTCTCTCTCTCTTTCTCACATGCACACACACACACACACACACTCTCTCTCTCTCTTTCTCACATGCACACACACACACACACACACTCTCTCTCTCTCTCTCTCTCTCTCACATGCACACACACACACACATACACACACTACTCTGAGTTTCTAACTCGGCAGAAGGTCATGGTTAGGGCCCAAGAATTTGCATTTGTAACAGGTTCCCAGGTGATGTTATTTGGTCCAGGGACCGTTCTTGGAGGACTACTGCTCTAGATAAAAACCTACCCCCCAAAACGGGCTAAACTAATATATGGTGATGGGAATCAGAACAGAGATTCTTGGCTCTGCTGGGATGAGGACAGGCAGAGGAGTTTTCGGAAAGGGCTCCAGGGAACTTTCTGGGGTAAAGGAAATGTTCTGTATCACAACTGGGTGTTGGTTACACAGGTGTATACATTTGTCAAAACTCATCAAACTTAAGATCTGTGCATTTTGCTGATATAAATCATACCTCCATGAAATAAGTCAATTTAAAGAATACCTCCCCTCCAGAAAGTCTGTCATTTATTCAGCATGAGGTATAAATGGGTGAAAATTACTCACAACCTCTCCCAAGGGAAACCGCATTTGACAAGGATCTGTGCCTTTTAGGGGAGTGGTTTCCAATTTGTAGACTTTCTACCCTAGAAGTATTACAGTATTTGCAAGGTGTGGGAAAGCTCATACACAGTTAAATCCTGTGTCAATCAATAAATTTAAATCAATTACTGTCACATGGAATCTACAAGAAACCAGTTCCAGAGTTTCCCCTCCTAAAAATAATTTTCAAAGTTTCTAGAATGAAATGGTATCATGTCTGGCATTTGTTTTAAAATATCTCAATGGGGGGTGCCTGGGTGGCTCAGTCGGTTGAGCGTCCGACTTCGGCTCAGGTCATGATGTCACAGTCCATGAATTTGAGCCCTGCGTCGGGCTCTGTGCTGACAGCTTGGAGCCTGGAGCCTGCTTCAGATTCTGTGTCTCCCTCTATCTCTGCCCTTCCCCTGCTCATGCTCTGTCTCTCTCTGTCTCAAAGATAAATAAAAACATTAAAAAAAATTTAAAAAAAATTTAAAATATCTCAATGGGAGAAAAACACTGGAGAAAATAGATGAAATCAAGTTGGCAAAATATTGCCTACTGAAGCTGGGTGATGGGCACATGGGATTGGTGATACTATTCTTCCTGTTTTTGCTTGTTTGAAAGTTTTCATGATAAAAAATTTAAAAATTATCCATATGGGTATTTCTTATACAAGCCAGAAAACCTGAAAAAAATCACAGGGAAAAAATGCCACAGGAAAAATTAAAATTCTCTTCGAATTTCACCAATGATAACCATTGTTAACATGGGTTTTGTTTTGAGTTTTGCACACACACAGTATCTTGCCACACTATGATATAACTGTTTTGTTCTGTAGCTTATTAATTTAACATTATATTGTGGTATTTTCCCTATCAACAGATAATTGAATCATTGGACTTTACTTGTAAATCACTATATATTAATCCATTTGTAATGGATTTATCAGAGTGGACTCCCCCACTGTTAAACATTAACTTTGTTTCCAATTTTCCCTACTAAGTAATTAATATCTTTGTAACATACTTTTGTACGTATCCAAGCTCATTCCTTAGAATAAAATGTTCAAAGCAGAATTGATGGATGAAATGGTATATGAATTTTTTGAAAGGGCATACATATGTTTAAAGCTTCTGACAGGTTATGTCAAGTTGAATATGAGTGTTTTAAGAATCTACACCCCTCAGTGGTGTATAATCTTGCCTGTTTGTCCTCAGCACCCTGGGGAATATCATTTTCATAAACTTGGACAATTTCATGAACCAAAAAAGTGATTTCTTATACAAACATGCATATGTTTAAATTGGTAAAAAGAGTTGAATATGTATTGACCAACTGTATTTCTTAAAAGTATTTCTGTATTTCGGTCTTTACCTTATCAACCTATAAGAGATTTCCTTACATCAGTACAACAATGCATTGTCTCACCTTCCCAAATTCTTAACCAGTCACTTAGCACTAACTATCAAATGCTCCACCCATCCTTCTCCCACTGATCTGAAGTCTCACCATCCACTATGTACTAATATACTCCCACTATATACTAACACTTAAGCACATTGGGTCTGTCTGGGTACTTCCAGCCTTCTGCTTTCGAGGATTTATCTACTGTGCCTCTCTACAGTGCCAAATGATTTTGCTTACTGTAGCTTTAAAATGTATTTTGATATCTGAGCCTTTCTCATTATTTGAGGAATGGAAATACGTGAGTGAGACGGAAGGCTAAAATACAACGGAGGCAGGTGTGAGTTTAGGGCAGGCCGTTGTAAGCCGGGTAGGAAGTCTGGAATTTGTCCAGTGGGGAAAGGGGGACAGTTAAAGAGTTTAGAGCAGGAAAGAACACAATCCCCGTGGCACTTTAGAAGGAGCACAGTTGCAGGGTAGAGAACGGATTGAGGAAACAATCTGAAAACTGAAAGGCGCAGTGAGGAGGCCATTTGAGATGTCCAGGGGAGCAGGACAGGGGCCGATGTGACGTGCAGATGGCAAGAGCCAGGTGAATCCGGGAGATACTGAGAAGGGAGGTTTTGGAGAACTCATAACAGAAAAGTTGTGGGAGTAAAGGAGAGGATGGGGCAAGGGAGAGGGCAAGGAGGTTAAAGGACGTGAGCACAGTGCAGGACTGCTGGCGTTCGAGGTGCTAAAAGAAGCATCTGTAAGTAGCTGCGTGTGTGGAATCTGAGGCTTAGTGGAGACCCCTAGGCTTAGGGAGACCCCAAATGAGTATTTGGATGAAAACTGAAGCCACTGCGGAGTGAGGGGAGATGAGGGCCCAGGTGAGAGTCCCAGGAGGTGAGCAGAGAATGAAGAGTTCATACAGGTCACACCGCTGCAGCCAGGCAGATACACAGGAAACCCAAAGGAAGTCAAAGGAAAACGTGTTTCAAGGACGAAGCCATGACCCAGTACTTAAGGCTGCAGATAGCAAGCAAAATGCACCACAGTCGTCCACAGGGAAGCCTCCAGTAGCCTTGGTGAGAGCACTTGCACTCACGTGATAGGACAGAAGCCAGAAAGCAGTGGACAGAGGGATGAAGAAACGATGGGAGGTGAGATCATAGAGATGGTGAATATAGAGGAATTTTAGGGCCATGAAGGGGAGGAGAGAGAGAGGATGGCAGCTAAAGAGAGCTGTTCAATGAGTGTATGAATTATTTTCTAAACAGTTTCATTTGCTCTGACTCCTTAAAGTAATGCCCTCTCTTTTGAAATGTTGACACCTTTCACTTGTATCATAATTCCTCTCTGTTTGCTTGCTGATTCCAACTGACCAGTGGTGTGCTGGTAAATACTAACAACAGGCTCCTGGTTGGGGGTGGGGGGGTGGGGATTGTCTCTGCCAGGAGGCTGACCCTGTCTACTGCAGCACGCAGTAGACAAGGTCTTAGTGCAATTTCTGACACAGTTCCCGAGAAATCGTGGTTATAAAAGGAGCCTGGAATAATTAAAGATAGGCAGAGGGATATACGTATGAGGATGCTCAATCATGGTATTATTTATTACAACGAAAACCACACAACTACCAAAATGTCTGAGAACAGGAGAATGTCTAATTTAGGGTACATTCACAATAGGCTGTTGTAATAGCCGTTAAAAAATCATCCTTTGGAGCATATTCACTGTCATGGGAAGATGTACATTACGGAGTGAAAAAGACAGAATGCAAACCTATATACGGTCCATAGAATCCCAAATTGGTGAACTAAATAAAAAATGCAGGGTAAAAAGATCTGTCTGACGATGAAGTACTTCTCTCAAGGCAGACTTGTCGTGAATGATTTTCATTTTCTTTTTTTAATTTTTTCAAAGTTTATTTTTGAGACAGAGACAGAGTGTGAGCAGGAGAGGGGCAGAGAGAGAGGGAGACACAGAACTCAAAGCAGGATCTAGGCTCTGAGCTGTCAGCACAGAGCCCGATGTGGGGCTCGAACCCACAAACTACCCTAGGACCCAGCAATAGCACTGCTAGGAATTTACCCAGGGGGTACAGGAGTGCTGATGCATAGGGGCAACTGCATGCCAATGTTTATAGCAGCACTTTCAACAATAGCCAAATTATGGAAAGAGCCTAAATGTCCATCAGTTGACGAATGGATAAAGACGATGTGGTTTATATATACAATAGAATACTACTTGGCAAAGAGAAAGAATGAAATCTGGCCATTTGCAGCAACGTGGGTGGAACTGGAGGGTATTATGCTGAGTGAAGTCAGTCAGAGAAGGACAGATATCATATGTCTGCACTCATATGTGGATCTTGAGAAACTTAACGGAAGACCATGGGGGAGGGCAAGGGGAAAAAATAGTTACAGACAGGGAGGGAGGCGAACCACAAGAGACTCTTGAATACGGGGAACAATCTGATGGCTGCAGGGGGTGGGGGGAGAGGGGAAAGTGGGTGATGGGCACTGAGGAGGGCACCCGTTGGGATGAGCACCGGGTGTTGTATGGAAGCCAATTTGACAATAAATCATGTTAACAGAAAGAGAGAACCGTCTACTCTCAAAAATTCCTTACTGCTCTTTTTTTTTTTTTAATTTTTTTTTTTTCAGCGTTTATTTATTTTTGGGACAGAGAGAGACAGAGCATGAATGGGGGAGGGGCAGAGAGAGAGGGAGACACAGCATCGGAAACAGGCTCCAGGCTCCGAGCCATCAGCCCAGAGCCCGACGCGGGGCTCGAACTCACGCACCGCGAGATCGTGACCTGGCTGAAGTCGGATGCTTAACCGACTGCGCCACCCAGGCGCCCCTTAATTCCTTACTGCTCTTACAGAGGTGAGCACCCAGCCCCCTCCTCGATGACATGAAGGAAGGGAAGAACCCCTTCTCTGTTTTCAGGGCAAACACAGGCAACTGTCCAGGATGCAGAAGAAGCAGTGTGCGGTGCTGAGCAGGTAGGGCGGCTGGAAGGAAGGAGCAGCCCGGCCAGGGGGGAGACAGAGGCACAGCTTTCATGGAGCCTTGGGGGTGCACCAGGGAGGGGGCGAGAAGAGACGTGACGCCTGCAGACGTCAGGCCCTCGACCCCACAGACGAGCCGCCAAGAGAAGCAAAGCCAGAGAACCCGCGCGGAGGCCGCTTACGCCATCGGCATCCAGCCGGTTAAAAATAACTTCACTTATTAGTTTAAGTGAGATCAGCAGAGGGCTGGAAACTCACTGTCAGTGAAACAAAAATACTGGAAGGAAAATAAGAAAAGTCTACATTCATGATGAGCTTTATTTCAAAAAAGAAACCCAGGAAGGAAGCTGCCAGGATATTCCACAGGCTCTGTTTTCCTTCTGAGCTCTTTATGAGGCCCACGTCTGCCATTTTCGGAGTGAACACGCTTCGTTGTTCCCATCTTGCCAAAGAGAAGTGGGAGCACAGAGTTAAGTGCCGTGAAGCATCGTCAGGGAAAAGGCAACCTCAGGAGGGGATGCTGCCCTGGTGCCTATGCTGAACCACACCTCACCTCCACCGCCACGGGAGCCGCAAGGACGCCCGCTCCCCTCGGCTTCTGCTAAGGCGTTACACCTTCAGTACACAGGTTTCCCTTGTTGACCGCGCCGTCAACAAAGGCTCCACTGAGGAAAAGTAACGGCTCCACTGAGTAGGGCGAGGGCTGCATGGGAGCGGTTTCAAGGCTCAAAAGGATGAAAGGAGGCTCTGAACAGGGACGGCGCTCTCTCTGAGTGACTCTGGCAGAATCCATCCTCCTTTTCTAGAATATTCAAGAGAGAGCAGCCCTCCATCCCTAACACCCCCTCAGCATGCGTTCCTCAGTCCCCTTCATGGCCCACCCGAAGCCTCCTCATAAATCAGGCCTGTAGGACCAAGACTCCAGTCTCCCCCACATGAGGCTATCCCTCTCGACCTGGAGGTGAGGGGAGGCCAGGCCAGGCTCAGGCAAAGTGTTCTGGGAGGCAGGACTCTGGAGCACTAAAGAGCCACACACAGTTCTCCCTCTACTAAAATGACACCACCCTTCACATAGGCTGACAGCCATCACGAACTGGCTTCCCATGTTGGTTCCCATGATTCAGAGTGTTTTTTGTTTTTCCTGTTGTTGTTATTGCTGTTGTTTTTTGGAGAACTTCGTAGACCATTTTTTTGTTGTCGGAAATTTTTTATTTTTACATAGTTTAACGTTCCAGAAAAATTTTAAGAATCAGGATTTCCACAAAGCTGTTTATCCACGGGGGCACGGCACAGATGGCTCAGTCGGTTAAGCATCCACGTGCGACTCTTCACTTGGGCTCAGGTCATGATCTTACGGCTGGTGAGATCGAGACCCATGTTGTGCTCGGTGCTGAAAGCACAGAGCCTGCTTGGGATTCTCTCTTCCTCTCTCTGTCTCTGTCCCTCCCCTGGTCTCACTTGCTCTCTCTCGAAATAAACATTTAAAAAAACAAAACCCGAAAAACCCATTTATCTGGATTTACCAAGGTGTTTTCATTTCATCCATTTGCTTTATCATTTCCCCCTCTCTAGATAGATAAATAGATACATGATAAATATAGATATCTATTTATACAGAGACAAACATATGTATGTTTGTGTATATATATCTATATATGTATGTATATCTGTATCTGTAATTCTTTCCTGAACCACTTGAGAGTATGTTGTAGATATGATGTCTCTTCATCCCTCAAACCTTGGTACACATTTCAAGAACAGGGATATTCTCTTACACAACTGCAGTAGAGTTACTAAACGATTATCTAATTCCTAATCCATATTCAGATGTTATCAATTATAGCTATTTCCTTCTGGTCCAGGATACGGCCCAGGCTCACAAATTATATTTTGCATTTTGTCGTCAAGTCTTTTTAGCCTATTTTAATCTAGAACAGTTGCTTTGCCTTGCTCCTCTGAGACATTTTTAAAGGCATTTTGTAGACTGTTTCTCAGTTTGAGTTTGGCTAATGTTTCTTCATGATTAGAGTCAAACTATGCCTTTTTGGCAGGAATACCCCTGAATTGAAGTTGTGCTCCTCTGAGTGCGGTATATCAGAAGGCACATTGCGTTGGTTTGGCAAAAACTCAGTAATTCTGGAGTTGCTATCACGGCTTTGAGCTTGGTGCCCTACGGGATGTGAATCGATGTTTCCAAACTCTGGCTTCACGCACTACACTTGCATAGGCGCAACCTGTCTGAAGGCCTGTGAGGCGGGAAGCCCAGGCTACCCTGTTGGATGATAATGAACAATGGTTCAGTGGCCCCTGGTGCCCTAGCCAACAGCCACCAACTCCCAGAAGCAAGGCCACCTAACCAGCCACTGACTGTAGACTCCTAAATGAGCCCAGCTGAGCCCAGCAGCAAAACACAAACCGCTGGTCCAAAAAAGGCGGTGAACTCAATAAATAGTTGTTTAACGCCACCACATTGTGGGGTGTTATGTTACGTAGCGAAAGCTAACTGACACCCCTTGTTATCAGGGAAAGAAAAGACTCAGAAGCCCCACATATTCACCGAAGGAAGAAAGTCATGCTCTCTTTCTTCTGGCTCTGTTCTGTCTCTCTCAGGGATCTGAGCTGTTGCCTGCATTTGGGATTCAAAGGATCATTCTAATTTACTTAGGTGATTTTGAAAAACCATGCGTATTGTTCTCCCCAAGCCCTGCAGAGCAAGGCCACATCATTCACTAGCTCGACTGGGCAGATACTAGGAGACTCTCCCAACACACCCTTCCATAGCAATTAGCAAATGAAGAAACCCTTCTGGAGGAAGAGCCCGTAGGAGCAGAGAAACCTGTCACTGATAAGCATCTAACGGGCACCAGCCAGGGCCTTGGGGTTCCCCTGGCTCTCTGGCTTCCCAACTCCTCTGACCCCTTCCTCCGAGATTAGGATTGGTGCCTCTAGAATGCAGCCTGAGGGTTTGTATTTCTAACAGGTCCATTTGGTATTTCTCATCATCAGAGCGGTTTGGGACACTCTGCATTAGGAAAGCAGCTCTCGGGGCGCCTGGGTGGCTCAGTTGGTTAAGTGTCCGACTTTGGCTCAGGTTCTCACGGTTTGTGGGTCCGAGCCCCGCATCAGGCTCTGTTCTGACAGCTCAGCCCGGAGCCTGCTTTGGATTCTGCATCTCCCTCTCTCTCTGTTCCTCCCCTGCTCTCACTCTCTCTCTCTCTCTCTCTCTCTCAAAAATAAAGATTAAAAAAAAAATAAAAAAATAAAAAAAAAAAAAAAAAGGAAAGCAGCTCTCAAGCTGGACGATGTGTTAAAATCACTGAAGAGCTTTAAAGAACCCGAATGCCCAGAACATTTATATCTGAATGTCTAGGGCTGGTACCCAGGAATCAGTACCTCTTAAAACCTCCCAGATGAGGCCAATGTGCAGCCAAGCAGCACGTATGCTGATTTCCAGCACTGACGAGTAAGCAGCTGTCTTTTGCCCCGTTTGCACGTACACCCCCCTCTCAACAGCACGTGTTTCTGATAATGAAGGTGTACTGATTTCAGTGCACATGAGATGCTATCCTGGAGACTCCACTGTGGTTTTCTCACTGCTCAGCCGATTTACCAGAGGGAAGCAGAATTATCCATCCTAGGAGCAGTTTCTTAAATCCTGTAAATTTCCTTTTGGGGAAAAAAATGATTTTTTTTTTCTCTTTAGTGTGCTGTCCACAGCGAAGACAGACCGAGGGACGAGCTGTATCAGCAACTGTAGCAGATGCTGCAGGGGTCTGCCCCGCATCACCTAGATGCCTTGATCATTTCCACGGTGGTTCCTGGTGGGCACTTTTGCATCTTTGCCGGAGGGTGGCACTCAGGCTACTGGAACCCTTTGCCAGCACACATCGTAAACCAGAAGAGCCTGGGGATTGACATCTCCCTGAAGCAGCCCTTATCCAATGACTGACATCCAACCACTGCACCTCTGATCGGGGAAACTGGTGACCTTCACTGTCTCCTGAGACCTCCTGTAGGACCGAGCCAAAGTTACCCGTCACCTCACCGCCACTGTGGACTTTGCTGAGTGTGGCACCCCTGCTTGGTCCACTTCCTTTCTCTGCCCACTACCCCACCGGCTTTTCTTTGGAAGCCTTTCTCGTCGCAAGGTCTGCTTCCGGAGAATGCAGCCTCGGATGGCAACCACCATGCACACCCTCCAGAACCTTTACAAGGGTTCTGGCACTGACCTTCATCCTTCATACAGAGGGCATTGGACCTGCCACCAGGAACCGGGCTGCTTTCAATTCTCACGTCCACGGCTCTCATGATTTGCTGCTCACCCCTCCCCTTGCTGCACACGGTTGTCCTGAAACACACAAAGAAGACTGTGTCAGGGGGACTAAGAACGGGAAAGAACAATTCTTTTCTGCTGTCGGTTCGGAATCAGCAGACATTTTTCTGATTTAGGATCTTTGGCTGAAAGCATCCGTAGGGAAATACTCTCCCCAAACACATGTCTACAGTCAGGAAGACACAGGTGATGCTTCAGTGAGGCCGAAGTTACCAATTCAAGTTTCAGAGGAAGGACCTCATTGATCTTTTCTAGTGTATGGTTTTGTTTTGTTTTGTTTATTTCACAAAATGCTGCTTTTTTTTTTTTATTAGTTCCTTTCTTTGGGAGGGGGTTTTTCTGTTCCTTTTCAGATTTCTTAAGACGGATCGTAACTTAGTTTATAAACCTTTAGCCTTTCCTCTTCTCTAACACAAGCATTTAAATGCTTTACATGTTCCTCTGGGTACAGCTTTAGTAGCATCTTACAAGTTCGAGTATGTTATCATTTTAATATCATTCAGTTCTACATACATGCAACTTAACAAACCATAATTTATCTTTGCCCCATGATATATTTAGGGGTATCTTTGGTAAACAGCAAGTAGTAGAATTTTTTTTTAATCTTTGTTTTCTAAATGAAGCGCCCCATCTATTTTAATCTAATTTAATCACTGTGATCTCTGCGATTTGTGAATTGAAACCTGCCATCTTTCTATTCGTTCTGCACATTCTTTCTTCCTCTCTTTTCTTTCTCCTATTTTGGTTGTTTGAATTCTTTTTTTTTTTTTTTTGGCATTCCCTTTTTCTGTATGGGTCTGTAAGTTATATGTCCTTTTACTATCCTCTTAGTGGTTACACTGGAGATTATGTATTCCTCCTTGACTTTTTAATATTACTTTCACCCTCTTCTCCAACAATACAACTTAAAAATACTTAAAATACTATGTATTGGGGCACCTGGGTGGCTCAGTTAGTTAAACGTCTGACGTTGGCTCAGGTCGTGATCTCGCAGTTCATGAATTTGAGCCCCACGTCCACCTCTGTGCTGACAGCTCAGAGCCTGGAGCCTGCTTCGGATTCTGTGCCTCCCTCTCTCTCTGCCCCTCCACTGCTCATGTTGTTTCTCTCTCTCTCTCTTAAAAATAAACATAGAAAATTAAAATACTATATATTAACATACTTAAAACACTTCCTGACTTATATGCCACTTAGTGTTTAGTACTATTATTCTTGCTTTATATAATTACACAATTTCAATTTACCCCTATGTTTACTCTTTCTATTCCTTTTTTGAATCTCCAGGCTTCCACCCGTAACTACTGTCCTCTTGCCTGAATATTAGCCTCTAGGGTTTCTTTTAGTGCGGGTCTGACATAATGAATTTTTTCACTTTTTGTCTGTCTGAAAATGTCTTTATTTTACTTTTATTCCTGGAAGATATGTTCACTGGGTATAAAATTCTAGGTTGGCAACAATTTTCTTTCAGCACTTTGAAAGTATCATTCAACTGTTTTGGGGCTTTCATTGTCCGTTTATTGTCGCTCCTTGGAAGGTACCCCTTCTTATTACTACTTTTAATATTTTTCCTTCATATTATTAGATTCTTATCAGTTTCACCATGATGTGTCAAGTTGTGAATTTATTTGTCCCACTCATGTTTTGAAGGGTTTCTTGAATCTGTGCCTGGATGTTTTTCCTCAGTTGTAGAGAAGTCTTTTCTTAAGTTTTAGATAATTGCTTTTGTTCCTTCTTTCAAAATTCCAATTACATATTTCTTTGCCTCTTACCCTTTCTTCCGTATTTTTCATCCTTTTTTCTTCTGTTTTTTTTTTCTTTTTTTTTTATTCTGGATACTTCCTGAAATATCTTCCGGTTCACTAATTTTCTCTTTGGGTTTTTTTTTTTTTTTTTTTAAATCAGCTATTAGGTCTACCCACTATGCTCTTAATTTTAGTTACTGTATGTTTCTCTTCTGGAGCTTCCACTTGGTTACTGTCATAGTTTTAGTCTTTTGTCATAATTCTCCTCGTGTCTTCTGTATCTTTGAACATTTGAAAAGTTATTTTAAAGTCTGCATCTACCAATGCTAATATCTAGAGCTTCTATTCGCTATCTTTTTTCTGGTTGCCTTGTCTCCTTATGTAACTGGTTAGGTTATATTATGTGGCACGGTGCCCGGGTGGCTTAGTCAGTTAAGTGTCTGACTTCGGCTCAGATAACCATCTCACGGTTTACGAGTTCGAGCCCCGTGTCGGGCTCTGTGCTGACAGCTCGGAGCCTGGAGCCCGCTTCGGATTCTGTGTCTCCCTCTCTCTCTGCCCCTCCTCCGCTCACATCTGTGTCTCTCTCTGTCTCAAATTTTTTTTTTTAATGTTATATTGTGTGGCAAATCGTATTTTTCCTAAAATTGTTTGTGGAAATACATTGCCTGGGATAATGTCATCCTTCTAGAGAGGATGTTTAAAATCAGTTCCACTAGCTATATGGGACACTGGAGCTCCAGTATCATCTCAAGCCACACTCATGGCTCCAGAAGATTTTAAGCCACGCTGCAGTTCCCGTGAGGGCCTGCATACTTCTTCCAGTTTGCTCTTACTCCTGGGGTACAGCCCTGGAATGTCCCAGCCCAAAGCAAACAACTCCACAGGACCTGCCTACACAAAACCGGAACTCCAATCTCCGTCCTAGTCCTATGAAGCTACGTAAATTGCCGCTCGGTTTTGTTCAGTCAGCCTTTATGCAACGCGCAAAGGCTTCCAGGAGGCGAGTGGCCCCCAATTTTGGATTCACCACTTTAGGGCTCCATCTCCCTCTGGGTTTATGTGTATAGTCAACTGAAATCCATGGAGACACAGATCACATGAACTGTACGTTTATTATGCCATCAATTGTAAGACGCGCCATACCTTTAATAACTGGCCTTCAGGGTGGAGGGCGGGTGGCTGAAATGTATGTATTGATGATCAGATACTCCTTGGTTCCAGGAACATCAAAATAGTTTTATTTTTAATACGTCGTGTTGTAAATCTATCAAGGAAGTATGTTTGCTACAAAGAAATATCATCTAAGCAATGTAGAGATCTACTAATATGTCCTAACACCATACCGCAAACCCAGAGAGGACAGACCTTTCCAAAGACCCACTCCTGATCTGTAAAGCCTGGGAGACCCAAGCCTGGCTTCAAACTGGCTCTTCGGAATTCCTAAACATCCTGGTTATCTGATGTAATGACAGCAACAACGTTATGAAAAATATCCACACTTAACTACACTGTGGAAATATGCATGCACAGGACCTACTTTGTCTGTCCAGAACCCGGATGTAAAACATAAGGCAGAGAGAGCCACGGTTCCAGATTCACTGAAAAGCTTTGGGGGTAGCCTTAGCGGTCTTCTTTGTTCAACTGCTGCTTCACGTGTGGCCCAATTGCAAATGTAAGTCAGCCCGGTTGTGTGTGTTGTCTATGGCCATCTGCCAGCCCGTCCTCAAGGTTATTATCAACCAAAGTAGTTGCTGGAGCCCGCTCCGCTCGTTCACATTCCTGTGGCATGGAGGAGACAGGAATGGCCCCTGCCTTTTCTGAGTATGACTAAAGAAGCAGTGACCAGAACTAATGGGAAGTTTTCTCCCGGCTGGCCACAAGAATCATTTCTCCGCAAGGATTCCTTTGGTCAGGAACTGAGGGCCCGAGGGGAATGGCTTGCCTCCGATCTGTGATGTCTAGGGCCTGAGCTGGGAAGACCCAGAAGCTGGCAAGAACCCAACAGCTGGGGGACAAGAATCACGGAGAGACACCTTCACTGGCGTCTCTGGCGGTCGATGCTGGCTATGGACCGGGACCCCGGTTGGGGCTATCGGGGAGGGCACCTCTGTGGGGCATCTCCCTGGGGCCTGGACTTCCTCACAGCATGGCCCTCTCAGGATAGGCAGACGTCTCACATGACACGTCAAAAGTGAGTGTCCCAGGAATCTGGGCATGGATTTTTCCGACCTAACCTCAGGAGTCACATGGTAGCACTCTTGCTGTATTCTATTGGTCCAGGCCATTCTATGCTGTGCCTGATTTAAAGGGAGAGGACACAGACCCGGCTCTCCATGGGAGTAACACGAAAGAACTCGTTCCCATCCTCCCATTCGCAGGTATGTAGACGAACCCCCACAGGGAAAGAAGAGATCAAGGGTATATACGGAACAGTTAACAGCCATTACCTCTGAGGTGGGGAAGAAGAGAGAAACTCACTTTGAACTTTACACATGTCTGTGTTACTGGAACTTTTCACAAGCACGTACTAGTTTCGTGACTTAGAAAGAAACTCGGCACAACAAAGTCGGGGGGAATACGGTGACAGAACTCCAGAAACGTGTTTTTATTTGAGAACTGAAAACAAGAATGTGCCCGAAGCCACTGCCCGCTGGCCTTGGCCCATCCTGGCACCTCAAAACGGTGACGAGCCCCCACAGGAGACCTGGTGGGGGAGCGGGGGTGCGAGGGAAGGAGAGCTCTCCCCAGCGTGCCTGACTCACCCCAGGGTGCCATCCGCCAACCAGCCCGTGGTGCACACCGCAAAGGCACAGTCCTGGACCACCCTCCGCAGCTCGTCCGCAGACACCAGGTGCGCACCCCTGCTCCTGCAGGAAAGCCGGGCCGCCTCCAGCTCCAGGCCGCGCGAGCCGTTCTCAGATTCCAGCACAAACAGCTTCCCTGTGTGGGGACAGGCACGAACACGGGCTTACCCCCGGATCCACGGGGTTGAACCTCAGCACACTCAGCCTCTGGCAGACGCGGGTCGCAGCTGTGGTTTCCTGCTGGCCGCGAGTCCCCAGCGAGGAGCGACCCCCCCACTGTACTCGTCCCGGGACGAGGTGACGACGCTTACTTTGGTGCCTTTGCCTGTCTTACGCTCCTGTCGCCTTTAATGACTTCTTTTTGGTTTTACGTTTATTTTCTTAGAGAGAGACCGAGACGGCGCAAGGAGGGGAGGGGCAGAGAGAGAGAGAGGGGGAGAGAATCCCAAGCAGGTTCTGCGCTGCGAGAACAGAGCCTTGATCCGGGGCTCAAACTCCCGAACCACGAGATCATGACCTGAGCTGAAACCAGGAGCCGGAGGCTTCACTGACGGAGCCACCCAGGTGCCCTGCTCCTGTCTCCTTTAAAACAAAAGTAACCATCTGCTTTGCATGCTTCTCTGGACACACCCTACAAACCTTCCTTTCTCAAAGCTATTTTACAAACACCGTGTCATAAGGCCCAGCGTCCTAGTTGTCCCGGGCAGCTGGGCAGTCGGTGTCCAGGGGACGGACGTCGGACTCGGGTCTGCCTTCTTCTGCCTGCCCTGGCCCCGGGGGGACCCCGTACACGGCAGGCCGCTTCCCCTCTCCTTGTCTCAGAACATCATCGGGCCCGTCCCGCACTTGTGCGGGCTGCCACTTGGCCCGGGCCGGACGGGACAGCGGAGGCCACGTCCGAGGCACCGCGGCTTCCCGTAGCACCTCGGTAAACGGGCCTGCAGCGAGCCTCAAAAACGTGGGACAGGTGAGCGCCATGGGAACAGGAAAGCAGGCAGAGGAGGGAGCTGAGTCTGAAGGCAAAAGAGAGCTTTCGGCAAGAAACTCATGGCGGAGGACGGAGGGAGCACTGTGGTCTCCGGGAGCCTCCTGCAGAGGTGAAGCAGTGCCTGGGAAAAGACTGTCAGGTTTAAGGTAGGGGGGAGGAAAAATCCCGGTTGGAATGAGACACTTCGCTTCCCACCTTCGGCAAAATTATCGCGCTGTGTTGATTTTATTGGAATGAGACACTTCAGCTGTGATCGGTTCTGAGATAATTATAATAAATACGATAAGCCCTCAGCTTTGGGATCATAGCCGTGAGGAAAATTAAAAAATGTTTCACACGAAACGTATCTGTAGGTGACTCGTCCTCCCTTAGACTTGGTGCCAGTGTGCAGTACACGGTCTGAACAACTGTACTCGATGGCCCTGCCTGGAGAAGCACGTGCCCCAAGACACCTGTGTGTCAATGGCATTTGCCTCAGTGGGAAAAAATATTAGGAAATTTAACTGATGCGCTGATAGTCAAGCCCTTGAACGGGGGGGACAAAAGGGAAAGCCCAGGGCGCACATGAGGCAGAGAAGGCGACAGGCCTCTCCTCTCCTCTCCACCACCATCACACCCGCACGTAAATACACAAAGCTGGGACCCTGAGGGGTTTAGCTCTCAGGATAAGAGTGACCGAGGATAAACAGTACTCCCTCCCCTCATTCTCAAGGGACCGTGGGAAGAGTTGTCTGAGTGCCAGATACCCAAGCGCTAATACTCAGTGGGAAATGTCACCCTGACAAAAACTGACGTCTAAGATACTTTAAGCCGTGAATTTAGCTTAAAGTGGCTTGAGGCCGACATTTATCGACACCCGGTAGGAACACAGGGAAATCTTGTCTGGAGGGCAAAAAATATCTTCATCGTAGGCTTCGGGAAATCCCATGCAAATATTCTTTCAAAGGCAATGACCACAACACTAAAACACGGCTAAGTGTTCAGGAGACGAGGCACCACGAGTGAGAAACAACATACACAGTGTCCAGCAGAAACTGACCTAAAGGCACATCTGATAGTGTTATTAATAGGCACAGATCATAAAACAATGATAATTACCACATCTAAAGGAAGAAAAGACAAGTCTGAAAATATCCGCAAAGAAGAGAAAACGACAAAAAGGGGCTTAGCTGAACTGCAGAAGAACCAGGCAGGACTTCTAGAAATAAAGTCACAGTGATAAATCAAAAATGCAGTGGATGCTTTATCGAACAAAGAACTTATCCTTGGGGTGCCCGGGTGGCTCGGTGTTTGACTTCGACTCAGGTCATGATCTCACAGGTCATGAGTTCGAGCCCCACGTCGGGCTCTCTGCGGACAGCTCGGATTCTGTATCTCCCTCTCTCTCTGCCCCACCCCCGCTCACACTCTGTCTCTCTCTCTCAAAAATAAAATAAAAACATTAAAAAAGTTTGGGGCGCCTGGGTGGCGCAGTCGGTTAAGCGTCCGACTTCAGCCAGGTCACGATCTCGCGGTCCGTGAGTTCGAGCCCCGCGTCGGGCTCTGGGCTGATGGCTCGGAGCCTGGAGCCTGTTTCCGATTCTGTGTCTCCCTCTCTCTCTGCCCCTCCCCCGTTCATGCTCTGTCTCTCTCTGTCCCAAAAATAAATAAACGTTGAAAAAAAAAATTTTTTTAAATAAAAAATTTTAAAAAAGAACTTATCCTTGAAACAGAAGTCAGAAGAAATCATTCAAAAGGTAGTAGAGAGACAAAAAAGATGGAAAATAATAAGTTAATAAAAAGACATAAAGGAAAGAATGAGATTCCAGAAATAAATCTCCACGTTGACAGTCAACTGATTTTCAACTAGGGTGATCGAGACCACCCAATGGGAAAAGAAGAGTCTTTTCAAGAAACGGTGCTGGAACAACTCAACAGGCACGTGCAAAAGAGTGAAGCTCGACTCCCGCCTCACCCTTTACACAATAATTCACTCAAAGTGAATCAAAGGCCTAAATGGAAGAGCTAACACCGTAACACTGAAGAGAAAACATAGGAAATCTTTGCGATCTTGGATGATGCCATGGTTTCCTACATAGAACACCAAGAGCACAAACAACCGAGGAGAAAATATACAAACTGAACTTCATCAAATTAAAAACGTTTTGCTTCAGAGAACAAAATCAATAAAGCGAAAAGACAACCCACAGAATGAAAGAACATTTCTGCAAATACACATCTAGTAAGAAACTCGTATATACAGTGGGTAAGGAACTCCCACAACCCAACAACAATTAAAGAGACCAAGCAACCTGAGTACAAATGGGCCAAGGACTTGAAAAGATCTTTCTCCAAAGAAGCCATACAAATGGCCAACAGGACATTGCCGACGTTGCTAACCATCGGGGAAGTGAAATCAAAACTACAATTAAATACCACTTCAGGGGCGCCTGGGTGGCTCAGTCGGTTGGGCGTCCGACTTCGGCTCAGGTCATGATCTCGCGGTCCGTGAGTTCGAGCCCCGCGTCGGGCTCTGTGCTGACAACTGAGAGCCTGGAGCCTGCTTCCGATTCTGTGTCTCCCTCTCTCTCTGCCCCTCCCCCATTCATGCTCTGTCTCTCTCTGTCTCAAAAATGAATAAACGTTAAAAAAATTAAAAAAAAAAATAAATACCACGTCATGCTCACTAAGGTGGCTACTAATAAAAAAGAAACGACAGAAAATAACAGGGTTGGCAGATAGGTAGGGAAAAAGTATCGAACGTCTATGCATTGCTGGTGGCATTGTGAAGTATGATTCACAACAACCATTTGCGGAAGCAACCAAAGCGTCCATCAACAGATGAACGGGTAAACAAAATGTGGTATAAAATACAAAGGAATATTAATTATCCTTAAAGAGAAGGAAAATTTGACAGATGCTACAACATGGATAAGTCTTGAAGACATTATATTAAGTGAAGTAAGTTAGTCAAATTCATAGAGAGAAAAAATAGAATGGGGGTTACCAGGGGCTGGGGTGGGGACGGTAGAGAATTAATGCTTAATGGGAATGGAGTTTCGGGTAGGAAAGATGAAAAAGCCCTGAAAACGGATGGTGGTGACAGGTGTACACCCATGTGAATGTACTCAAATGCCACAGAATTGCACACTTAAAAATGGCTAAAATGGGCAAAGGACCTGAATAGGCATCTTTAAAGAAACGGCCAATAAGCATACGAAAAGATGCTCAACGTTATTGGCCGACAGCAAAATGCAAATCAAAACCACAAGGAGACGTTACTTCCTATCCAGTGGGATGGCTATCATCAAAAAGACATTTTTTGACATAAGTGATGGTGAGGAAGTGGGTAGAGTGGAACCCTCAAACGCTGCTGGTGGGAACAGAGAAGGATGTAGCTGCTTGGAAAACCGTCTAGCATCTCAAAAGTTGACAGCAGTTTCTCCTAGAGTTACCACGTGACCCAGCAGTCATACTCTTAGGTGAATACCCAAGAGAACTGAAAACACATGTTTATATAAAAGCTTCTGTATATGCACTGGGTGTTATATGTAAGTGACGAATCATTGGGTTCTCCTCTAGAAACCAACACTACACTGTACATTAACTAACCTGAATTTAAGTAAGTGAATAAAAAAAAAGAAACTTCCGTATGAATGTTCCTAGCAGCATTATTTATAATAAATAATAAATTAAGTCCACAATTATAAAACTGTGTGTATAATAGCCAAAAGGTAGAGTCCACCCAATGACCATCAACTGATAACTGGATCAACAAAGTATGGTCTGAATAGCCACACGAAAGAATGTTATTTGGCAGTGAAATGAAATGAAGTCTTGACACATGCTACAAATGGATACAAACATTATGCGAAGGGAAAGCAGCCAGTCACAGAAGTTCACACATTGTATGAGTCCATTTACACGAAATGTCCAAAACAGGCAAATTCACAGACACGGGAAGTAGTTGCCTAGGGGTTGGGGGGCTGAGGAGAAACAAGTAAATAAATGCCAATGGGAATAGGGTTTATCTGGGGGCAAAAAAAATGTTCTAAAATTGTGCACAGTGATTCATAACTTGGTGAGCATGCTAAAGACCAGTGAATCACACGCTTTAAAAGGGCAAATTGTACAGTATATGAATCATATTTCAATAAAGCTGTTATTAAAAAAGCCATTGCTAGAGAGGAACAGGTTCTGTTATGACAGTTATTTCATGAGTAATGTAAAATAATTTTGAACAAATAAATAACAATTCTAGACTAGAAAAAGGCAATATTAATAAAACTACAGGGAGAATTGGAAAAAATCCACAGTGCTTATGAAAATTTTAACCACTGGCCTCCTCAGGAATCGATGAAACAGGAAAAAAACTGGAAAGAACATATAAGATTTAAGCAACAAAATTAACACACTTGATGTAAGGACTGATGCACAATATGGCAAGGTATAGAATGCACATTCAGTATAGACACACAAAGGACATTTATAAAACTGACCAAATACTGAGCTTCAAGACAAATCAAAAAACATTTCAAGACTTGAATCATACAAAGTATATTAAAAAAATTTTTTTAAATGTTTTTATTTATTTTTGAAGGAGAGACATGAGCAGAGCATGAGCAGGGGAGGAGCAGAGAGAGAGGGAGACACAGAATCCGAAGCAGGCTCCAGGCTCTGAGCTGTCTGCACACAGCCCAACGTGGGGCTCGAACCCACAAACTGTGAGATCATGACCTGAGCCGAAGCTGGACGTTCAACCTACTGAGCCACCCAGGCGCCCCTATACAAAGCATATTTTTAAACGACAATACAAACAACCTAAAATGACTTGTTTTATTTATCAAACACTTATACAGTGTTTACTATGGGTAAGCACTTTATAAATTGCTTTATAAATATTGCTTTATAAATGTTGCTTTATAAATATTCCTTTATAAATTGCTTTATAAATATTAAATTAATCCTTATAACAACTCTGTGATGCAGGTGTTATTATTGTCCTTATTTACAGTTAAGATTTGGTATGAATTATTTGTCCAAGATCACACAGCTGGGAT
Source organism: Lynx rufus (assembly GCF_022079265.1). NCBI lineage: Eukaryota > Metazoa > Chordata > Mammalia > Carnivora > Felidae > Lynx > Lynx rufus. Next base: position 2,061,790 of record NW_025814867.1, on the reverse strand, counting down.
ACAAAACCAGGCATTTTGGCTGTATCTCAAAGTTCCTAACCACTGTATTATATATATTGCCTCTCAATAGCAAAGTAATAACTAGGAAAATCCCCTTGTGGATGGAAATTACAAAATATACTTCTAAATGAACGATGGGTTCAAAGAAAACCACAATTCAAACAAAACATTTTTATGGAAGTGACAAAAACTTGTGGGGAAACTAAAGTAGTATTTAAGGGACATTTGTAGCCTCAAATGATCATATTACAAAAGAAGAGTTGTTGATAACCAATGATTTAGTTTCTTATCTTAAAAACATAGAACATAAAATTAAAGCTTCTAAAGAAGTAGAAGCAGGGAAATAACAAAGATAGGACAGAAATCAATGAAATGGAAAGCAGATGTACAATAGAGGAAATAAAGCCAAAAATTGTTTCTTTCTAAAGAATGATAAAATTGATAAATCCTTAGCAAAACTGATCAAGACAAAAAGAGAAAATGCAAATTACCAATATCAAGAATGAAAGGGGACATTACTACAGATCCCATGGACACTGAAAAGATAGTAAGCGATTATTATGTTATATATGCCAGTACATCTGACAATTTAGATGAAATGGACAAATTTCATAAAACAAACTTAGCAAAACTGACCCAAAATGAATAAGAAATCTGAATATGTCTTTACCTACTGAAGAAGTTAAGGGGCACCTGGCTGGCTCAATGGTGGAGCATGTGACTCGATCTCAGGGTCTTGAGTTTGAGCCCCATACTGGGTGTGGAGAGTATAAATAAATAAACTTAAAAAAAATAAATTAAATTCATCATTTAAAAATCTTCCCATGAGAAAAACTTCAAACACATATGACCTCACTACCAAACACTAAACAAAACAAAACAAAACAGCTCACCTTGCAGCCACCTTTTTAGACAACAGTGGAGGGAACAACTTCCCCACTTATTTTAGAAATCACCATAATACTGACGTCAACACTTGACAAGAATATTACAAGAAATGAAAATTACAGGCCAATATATCTCATGAATGTAGAGTCAGTAACCGTAAATCTGTTTCTTACTCCAGGCTCAGTTCTAGGTCATCTCTTTTCACTACGAAATGTTTCTCTGGGATTCTATCCACACACATGGCTTCATACCTTACACAGATGACTCACATTTTTCTCTTTAGTCCAGACCCTTCCCACTGACCCCAGCCACCTCTACACACCTCCACCCTCTCTCGCCTGCACAACTCAAATGGCATCCTATATGCTCTCTCTCTATATCCAGTCTTGCCCTGGTCCCATCCATTCTTCCTACATCACCATCAGGGCAATCTTTTCAAAATGCAAATCTTATTAGCCATTCCACCACTGGAAATCATCCAATGACTTCCTTCCCTTTTTTGGATTAAAAAGAAACTTTGTCTATGACGCCCCACCTCATTACACCCACTCCAATTTTCCTAGCATCATTTCAAACCATTTCCAGCTCGGACTCGTGACTCCAGCCACTCTGTCTCTTATCACACGGCCCATTTTCCCTGCTCACAGATTTTGTGTGTGTGTGTGTGTGTGTGTGTGTGCTATTCTTTACCCAGACACCTGTTCTTCCCCCTCTTTGCCTAGTCAATTCTTATTCCTCTCTCAGATCCTAATGCACCAAACCAGAATCTCCTGGTACAGGCTCTCATAGTACCTCTGTCCTTTAATTTAATCACTTATCAAAATCACAAGTTCACATTTTATTCACATAATGATTTGCTTACTGACTAACCCATTGGATGTTAAACTCCCTGATAGCAAGGACCTATTTCCCCTCACCATTCTATCCCCAACAGCAAGGATTGTACCTAGCATATGATAGATGCTCAATCAATTATCTGTTGCATTAATGAATCTTTTCCTATAATCATTACCCAAACACAATTAATTTCCATTCAGTCAATGTGAAAAGTTCTCAGTTTCAAAAATATTTTAAAAGCACAGTAGAAAAAAGGGGGAAAAAATACAGGGGCAGATCTCTCTAATATAGGAGATGCATATCTCATTAGCCAAATGCAAACTAAATGTTTTTCATTTGAATTTATCTCATTGACATTTTTTAATGAGTCCATGGAGGTTTTAATAACTCCAAGTCTCTCTCCAGATGTCTGTGACACATCAAGTCTAGCTGAATGTTTCTTCTTCCTTCCACCACCGTAGAACACAAATAACGAAATGTGGAAAGCGAAGGTCGTTAAACATATATTTCGTAGGGAAAAGAATCCTTTCATAATATAGATTATAATTCTTCAATGGCTCTGTTATAAAAGTTGGAACTCAGTAAATGGAGTTTCTTGAAAGTAAGTGTACTTAGGGAAGCAGGGAGAGGAAAGAAAGGAGAAGGGAGAAACAGAGGCATTTCTGGCAAGGGATAACCAGAAAAAGAGCTGTGGTGTTTCTGTTTCTCTCTCCTTGTCCAATGATATTTCTGCCTTCGAGTTTCTAGGACCCACACTAAGCCAGATAGGCACAAAAAAGCTGATCCGTATGCACTTAGCCTTCCACTTAAGCAGTTATAATAGGGTGAACCTCTAAAGCGTCGTGGATTCAGAAGTACTTCTTTAAAACGAATTAAAGTTGGTACAATACTATACGTTCTTCAAAAGTCGATACTAACTCCTATTTATTCCACTTGCATTCATCAGGCAAAAAATACTCTAGTAAAAAACTAACAGTGGGTTGGCTGCTAATAGGTATGGGATTCCGGTTCAGCGGATAGAAATGTTCAGGAGTCAGTGGTGATGCTGGGACAATGCAATCAACGTACGAGCTCCACTGATTATAAATGTTTAAATGGTAAATTTTACACGGACTACATCTCAATGGAAAAAAACCCAACAGTCTTCAGGAGGAACCTTCAAAGTTAAAAATGTTTTCTTTTCTAACACTCTGAGGCTATGAATAAGACATTCATCCTTAATTAGGAGCAAAGGGTTCTGCAAGCTGGCACTTCGGACAAAAGCACCAAGACTCTAAGATAGTATCCGGAGGTTTTTTTTCTCACTTTCCCCCTTTCCCTAACGACCACGCCTCTTTCTGGCAAGCCCACTCCTTTCACCGGGAATTGTTTACTCAAAAAGCAACGACGTTTAAAAATACACAAAGCATCCCGAATCAGCCAAGCGTTTTTCTTCCTCATCAATCCAATCTGTCCCAAGCTTGGACTTTCTGGAAACCGCTCATGGATGTGAGAACTGCTGTCTTCTTTCCTCCCAGATCCTCCTGCACCAAGTCAATGGGGTTTTGTCCCAAAATGAAAATACAGCTGAATTAGCTTTTCAAAATGTAGCCGAGATAAGGCTCTGATCCCGCCAATTTACGGGAGGTGCTGAAAGCTGAATTCAGGTTAAAAAAAAAAAAAAAAAAGCAAAGAAACAAACAAAACCAAAAAAGCGGGCCGATTCTCACAGCCTGCAAGAACCTGTTTCTTGCCTATTTCTGCGGCCTCGCGTCGCACGACATCCTCACCTCGCACGCTCGGCTCCAGCCACTCTTTAATCCCATCTCCCCTGCCCGTCACAGGGCCTTTGCACATGCCACTTCCCCCGGGGCAAGGCACTCTCCTCTCCCCTTTGCCTGCTGATTCCTATACTCATCTTTCCGATGTTCTTGGACCAAGACAAACTAGCCGGTAGCCTTGTCAGCCTCGCCGCCGCCGGGAGCCCCTTGAACGGACGTGGAAAAGCAGGTCTCCGCAGAGGCGGCTCCGGGGCGCCCTAGACGTGACTTCACCGCAAAGCCCTTTCATGACGACCTTCGGAAGGCCAGGCTTTCTCGGGTGCTCGGGGAGGGGTCGGGAGCCAGGGTGGGGGGGGCGAGAGGGGACCCGGAGGTCGAAGGAGGGCCGCGGGGGGCACCCCCGCGCGCCGCCTGGCCCCCGGGCCCCGCGCACACTCACCGTCCGCCCGCACGCACACGCGCGGCAGCCCCAGCAGCAGCAGCAGCGCCGCGGCCCAGAGCGGGGCGCGGGGGCCGCGTCCCTCGGCGGCCATGGTCGCGGGCGTCCGGGCGCCGCGGGCTGGGGCGCGGGCTGCCCCGCGTGGGCGCCGCTCGGCCGTGCGCGCTGCGCTCTGCTCGGCCGTGCGCGCCCCGCGCGTCCCGGGGAGGAGCGCGCCGAGCCCCGGGGAGGCCGGGCGCCCGGAGCCGCCGCGCGGGGGCCCCCTGCTCCCGGGGGGTTGGGGGGGGTGTCGTCCGAGGCGCCGGGGAGGCGGCTGGACGCGCGGCTCCGCCTTCGCGCCGGGCACCTGGAGGTCTCGGCACCGCCGGAGGCTGCGCCGCACGCCGAGCTCGCGGGGCGCCGCCGGGGCGGAGGGTGAGGGCGCGGGGAGGCGGGGAGAGCCGAGCGCCGGCCGCAGGGACCCCCCCTTCCCCCCCCCCGCCTGCCTGGGGGGGGGGCGTCGTCCAAAGGGGGACGCGGTCTGGCGGCCTGACCCCGGGAGGACGGTCCGAGCCCGAACGCCCACGTCTGCGCTCTGCCCCCCGCCTCCCCGAGGAGGAACACGGTGGTGAAACCGCGCCTCCAGCCAGCTCGCCCCAAGGAGCCAGGCGCACGCAGCCGCGAGACCCCTCCGACGGCGTGGCTGCAAAGGCCCTGCGGGGGGGGGGCATCTTCGGCCGCCTCCCTCACGTCCCCAGGTGCGCCCAGCATTTCTCCAAGGCGCTGGGGCGGTTGTCGCCCTCGTCGCGCCTCCCAAGCCAGGGCTCCTCCACCTGGACGGGGGCTGGGATTCACCTGCTGAAGCGTCCTGCCGAATTCTGCCGCAGGAGTCCCTGCCCTCAGTTGCTTCCTCTTCCCGGTTCGCCCCCCGTCCGGTGTCCTAGCATCGGCCTCCCGCGGTGGGCGAAGGCGGGTTTGCGTTCTTCACGCGTGCAGTGATAAAGATCCGTGTGGTAACTCGGGCCCCGTGGCGCCGGACGGTTTACCAGTCCCTTCCGCCTTCGCGTCCTGGTCAGACGTGCCCACGGCGTGCCTGCCCCCGAGCTGGACCCGGTAGCAGGGAGGATCGGTCCTGAAAACGCTCAGACCGAAGTAACGCAGGTACGCAAGGAGGACGAACAAGTGGTTGGTACTCAAAGGAACACATGCTTGGCCCCAGGACAATGCGCTAGGACGCAGACGTTGAAAGACTACTTTTTAAGGTAAACACTGGGATGGGGGGGGGGTCCCTGGGTGCTCAGTTGGTTAAGCGGCTGACTCTTGACTTGTGCTCAGGTCATGATCTCACCGGTGCGGGAGATCAAGCTGGCTCTGTGCTTGGGATGCTCTCTCCCTTTCTTTCTGCTCCTTCTTCCCAGGTCACATGCTCTCTCTCAAGTGAACAAACACCAAAAACAAAACAAAACAAAACAAAACAAAACAAAACAAAACAAAATCCACGGGGATTTGAACCCACACCTGATTCACTACAGGCATCATTTTTCAGCTCATATAATTTTTGAAGTCTAGGGAAAAGATGTGTCCTCTCCTTGTTCCTCCCCAGATGTCAACTACAAGGCTATTATTTATTAGTGAGTAATTCCTTTACGAATAAAACTTTGCTTTCAAAATACAAATACTCTAGGGTGTTAAATGCAGTGAGGCCTGACAACCATTCACATGTGAGTGTAAATTAATTTACTTAGTCACTTCTCTTCTAACAGCTATATGGTAGCCTAAGGAGTGGAACTTCACATGTCTGGGTTGTAGGGGACCTTTTAAAGCCTGATTATTGCTGAGAATGGAGGGGAGGGGCCAGGAGGCCCCTGCAGGAGCTACTGACTGACTTTCTCAGTAGCCCCACCACTTATGTGTTTAGAGTAGTCAATTGGCTATTGCTGTCTAATCCTAATGACACTTCAAAGTTGGTCTATTTTCAGATGCATCTTGGCTTGTCCCAATCTGGGGAGATGGCGTGCTCTGAAGGTTTGGTACAGCTGATTAGAAAACCATTTGGACTTTTCATGCAAAGTTAAATATCCACCTCTCCTGTAACACAGAATTCTGCTTCTAGATGTATATCCAAAAGAAATAACACTTATGTCCACACACAAAAAACTTGTACGCAAATTTCATAGCAGCTTTATCCACAACCATTACAAGTTGGAAGCAACCCAAACGTCATCAACAGATGAACAGAAACCCAGACCGCATCGTGGTCACACAATGGAGTACTATTTAGCAATCAGAGGAATGAAATACTGGTACACTCAGTAATGTGGTGACCGAGGGAAAGAAGCCTTCCACAGAGCTCGAACTCACAAACGTTCGACCCGGGGCTCGAACTCACAGACCGTGAGATCGTGACCTGAGCCGAAGTCAGACGCTCAACCGACTGAGCCACCCGGGCGCCCCGCTGAAGTATTTGTCCAGACCTTAATAGCAAATACGGAACATTCCCACTCGTCAGAAGCTCCTTTGTGTTCCTACCCTGTCAAAGGCACCCGCAGTATTTACTGTCACCACAGACCAGTTTTGCCCCTCTTGAGCTTTGTTTGAATGGAATCATAAAGTACAAACAGGTCTTGCTTCAGTCAGAAGTAGGAAGCCGTCACAACTTTGAGGCCCGAGGGCAGGAGGGGCGGTGGAGGTGTTAGCAAAACCCAGCAAGGGCCGTTGCCACGAAAGAGGCTTCCCGAAGGGGACGTTAGCCGTAGGTAGCAGAACAAAATCCCTGCCACTTGTCTGGTAGGAAGGGCGTGGGGCAGAAAATACCCCAACATCTCTGTCCTCCGCCCTTCGGATTCCTCCTGATGCCTCCTGTTGGCTGAGCCATTCGATAGGTGGAGGGGAAGGGAACACAGGTACCAGCGTCCTTAGAGGTCATGGTCTCAGGGTGCAGACTTGGCCAGAGGAGGGTGGAAAACGGAGCTGGAGACACAGTCGGAAAACAACCAGTAGGTCTATCTAGTTTTTTCGTTCATTGGGATGAAGAAAATGCAAAATAAAACTGAAGTGCTATCAGTTTCTGTACGTCAATTCATTCATATTCTCACCTGAAGATACACTGTAGTATTAGCCACCATCCGTGGTTATTTTCGCATAAGTGCTGTTTCACATAAAAGGCAAGTGGGAGAAGCAGACAATGATAAACTGTGGATGCTACAGTCCCCACTTCCGTAACTGGTCATGGGCCCTTATTTGACGATCATTGCAATGTTCCCCCATTCGAGTCTATGAGCCTCTTGGCCTGCATGCCTGTTTTCTCTTAACCGGTGAGAGGGACCCACACTTTGATTCGTACTAGAGGACCTTTATTTGTTTATTCATTATTTTATTCGTTTGCCTTGGTTTCTCATGGGCTGTTGTCATTGGACATGGGAGCTGTCTGGGATCTGGACAGTCTTTCATGCCATATCATGAAGCAGCAACACAACCTCCCCTTGGTAGTCAGGACCAATCACCAGCCAGTAGGGTGACCTTCTTCCGTGCCGGTTGGAGAGCAATCTTTGCTTCCAAGTTACTGGCACATGCCTGAGTGTTTACTGGTGGAAATATTTCTCCTTTGCCCACCCAAACCTCCCGAGTCACGAATCTAAATGTCATGGGGATGCTATGCAAAACCTTGGCAGGTGGATTATTATATATAATGCATGGGAGGTCATTGCCACTTCCACTCCTTGGTTTTTAGACGGCGTTTTCTGTCTGTAAGAGAAATGGCCCCACGTATCGGCTGGTGGTTTAAGACATATGCTGTATCTGGGCAAATGCCCTCCTCTCTCAAGGTGTTGTCACCAGCTAGTGACCTCACGTTTCTATGAAGCCACCCGCTTCTGAGTAGTGAGGCATATAGTAAAAACAGATGTGGCTGGGGTAAGAGGCACCTGACAACTAGAGAACGGGTCCAATTCTCAAGGTGTCAGCCTGATTATTAAGGAAACCCTCTCCATTGAATGCCCCTGGGTGGGGGTGGGGGGCGGTTAGTCTACATATATATTCACAGGCTGCCAATTCCAGTAGGTCCATACGGCTATCCTTGTTACTGGCCTTTCGGTCTTGAACTTTTCAGGTCTTTGACCAACTATTTTAGGTACTATCCATAAATCAGTGTGGATTCATGAGTAAGGCCACCGGTCATGGAAACCAAAGTTTCACCCATTGGGAGGATTTTCTTTTGCTTTCTTTTTTTTTTTTTTCATTGTGGTAAAATATACTTAACACAAAATGTACCACTTTAATCATCGTCAGTGTGCGCTCTGTGATATTAAGTACATTCATGTTGTGGTGCAACCCTCACCGCCATCCATCTCCAGAAAATCTTCAGCATCCCTAACTGAAATTTCGTACCCGTTGAACAATAAGTCCCATTTCCTCAGCACCCCCAGCCCTGGCAACCACTCTCGTACTTTTGGTCTCTCTAGATTTGACTGTTCAGGTACCCCCACGTAAATGGAATCGTACAATGTCTGTCCTGTGTCACTACTGATTTTTAGTGCTGGACCAGAGTGGGGAAGGTTAGTGCCATGCTGTGGACACTCAAGGGTAAAGCAGGCCCAAGGCTTTTCCTCCTCTGTGAAGTGAAACTGCACATGAGTCCACCGGTGTGGGCTGGGGTGGAGGAAACAGAACAGTAAAACCAAGTGCCATGGAAATCTGAGCCACCGGCTCCTCAGTTTACTTGTCCCTTCCAGGCCCACTGACGTGTATACCATTTCCATTTGAGAGTGGAATTCTGCTATACGTTTCACAATCGCTCATTCATAAGACCAGCTAAGGTCTCACACTCGCGTGGTACCTGTGGTCAAGGAGCCCGATAGCAGGATACAAAGTGCGTATCAAATGGAGAGTAGTTGATTCAACTCTGACACTCTAGGGGTCTCCATTGCCCTTCTGCTAGCTGGTGTGCCCAAGCACCGTAAGGCATCCGTATCTCAAAGTATTGTGCCTTTTGTGACAAGGCCAAGGTGGCAAGGCAGTTTGTACTGAAACCTGGTTGCTACAAAGTTCCCTCTTGCTATGAACTGCTTTCAGAACTGTAAGCCTTATGGGTTTATACACAGTAACTGGTCCCAAAACCTTTGTAACTTTTTATTCATGCTGGCAGTACACACGTATCGATTTATCCCTAAATACAGCTCGGAGATAACACAATGAAAATCTCCTACTATCCTCGCTAGGTGAAAGCAAATGGCTTCTGATTGTGTTTGCTGAGGGAATTAAAAATAAACCACTTACTTGGTTAATAACCCCCTAACAGGTGCCCAAGGCTGTATTGATTTATTCTAGTAAGGACAGTATTCCTGGAAGAGCACGTATCAACACCTAATTCTTTTGAAGATAAGCCACTAACATTTCCCAAAGTCTTCTGGCTTCTGCTCCGGCAAACAGGAAAGAAACACCGAATGACCAAACGTCCTGGTTCCTTCCTCTTGCTCGTCACCGTTGTCCCAGTATCCCATCCAATTTCGTATTTGACCCGGGTGTTTCATTTTCTGAAGAAATATCGTCAAGAGTAGACTCAACATAAGCCAGAATGACCGTCCTCAGTCTTGCACTTCGGGTTTGTGAATGTTCTCATCTAATAGTGTGTGAGATGCGTGTACCGTTCCGGCTTGAAAAGTGATTAACCGTGAAAGCTAACCAGTGGCCCATCTCATTTCCCCCGGCCTTTTTCTGATGCCATGTCACCAGCTTCTCCCTTTCAAGGACAGTTTGCAGAACGATCAGTTACATCATCGAGTGCGCTCAGACACGGGTGGCTAGCGACAGCTTACTCCTTATGGCCTGTGGTCGTGGCGGGAAAAGTATTCAAAGCTCCCGCCAGCCACCAGTCAGTTTAAGATGCATGAGGCCACCAGTCAGCAGGTCGGTAGGGAAAGTGGGACATTCTAGTTTAGGTTTATGTGCAATATGTGCAGAAAATGAAGGCTGAGGAATTCAGGCCTGGAGCACTTCGTGTGTAGCTTAAATAGTCTTGCTACTCAGAATGATCATTTATTGTATGGTGCAAATCTACAACTACTTAGTCATTTATTTTATTTTTGGTAACTATTTTGCAATAAATCCTTTTGGTGGCAATGAATTTTAAGAAGGAAACGCATATTTTTTAAAATTTTTTTTTCAACGTTTATTTATTTTCGGGACAGAGAGAGACAGAGCAGGAACAGGGGAGGGGCAGAGAGAGAGGGAGACACAGAATCGGAAACAGGCTCCAGGCTCCGAGCCATCAGCCCAGAGCCCGACGCGGGGCTCGAACTCACGGACCGCGAGATCGTGACCTGGCTGAAGTTGGACGCTTAACCGACTGCGCCACCCAGGCGCCCCAGGAAACGCATATTTAATGAAAAGTACTGTATTTCCCTTTCTCAAGATAGTTAGTAATGAACACGTAGGTTACCCAAAATATTTGTCAATATTTACCAACCATCATGGACCTGAGAAATATCACGGACAACATGAAAATCAGAACACGTGAATCTGCTAAGGAAGCATCGGCAATCATTTCAAAAGTTTGAAGACAACATTTTAACAGGTACAATATCCATTCACATATCATTCTATGAAACGTGACTTTTCTATTCAAATGACTTTTCTTTCAAATTAATTTCTTTCATTTTATTTCAAGTTTTCTTGTGCCCATACGTTGATTCCATCGATGCCTAAATGATGCCCGTTTCACATGGTGTTACCAGATACTTTAAATAGAAAATAAGTCTACTCCAATAATGGTCCAATTTTTTTCACCAACTGTATGCATGAAATCAGAATAAATTTTTTGGAAGCTCAGTTCTGTCAAAAGATAACATTTGACATTATTTAAAGGCTATCATAAATTGTTTTATTTTTTTCTGGTGATTATATAAATACCAATAAATAATATCCACGCTAAATTAAGAAACCTCTGGATGTTTCTAGAATTCTTGAATACATTATGATGCCCATATAATCCATAATTTCAAACAAGCCGTGGAATCCTGTAGACCTGGGGAATTTGCTTGGATTATTTGTTTATTATTGAGTATATTTGACATATAACATTGTATACATTTAAGGTGTACAAAATATCATTTTGATACATTTATATCTTGTAATATCATAGCCTGTGTTCTATATTATCACAATCTGTAATCATGGTACAGTATTGTTGTCCATATTCTTTAAACAGTGCATTCCATCACTGTGGATACATTTATATCTTGTAATATCATAGCCTTTGTTCTATATTATCACATTCCGTAATCATGGTACAGTATTGTTGTCCATATTCTTTAAACAGTGCATATTCCATCACTGTGGCTTACTCACTACTTGTTGAAGTTTGTGCCCTTAAACAACATCAATCTTCTTTCCACCCCCAACTTGTATCATTTATTCGATGTTTCCTCCCTCTGTCAAATCTCTTCTTTTGGATTTCCTTTTTTTTTTTTTTTAATTTGAGAGAGAGAGAGAGCGTGCTTGTGAACATGCACGGTGGGGCATGGTGGGTGGGGGCCGTGGGGGGCAGGGGAGAGAGAGAGAAGGAGAGAGAATCCTAAGCAGGCTCCACACTCAGTGTGGAGTCCAACAAGGGGCTGGATCCTGCGACCCTGGGATCATGACCTAAGCCAAAATCAAGAGTTGGGTGACCACCCGACTGAACCACCAAGGTGCCCCTCTTCTTTCGGATTTCCTACTTTTAATCTCCTGGGATCATTCTTTTATTTTATCATTTTTTTCTCCCTAAAGTTATGAGGATGGCTGAACACGTGATCCCCAACACTAGACAGGTAAGATTGACAGCAGGCTTTTTTTTTTTTTTTAATGTTTATCTGTTTTTGAGAGAGAGAGCAAGCACGTGAGCGAGCGAGGGAGGGGCAGAGAGAGAGACACAGAAGGTCTGAGGCAGGCTCCGAGCTGGCAGAAGAGAGCCCGAGGGAGCAGGGCTCGAACTCAGGAACCATGAGATCGTGACCTGAGCCAAAGTCTGGTGCGTCACTGACTGAGCCACCCGGGCATGCCAGTAGTGGTTTAATAGTCACTTACACTCACAGCGTAGGGGAGAAGGACCCCGCATGCCATGCAGGGTCATTTGGGAACGAAGTGAACAAGTAGGGGCTAAGGGACGTAGGCTTTGAGGTAACAAGAAGGTCAGGTGTTCTCTGATCCTCCTGGGAGGATGTGATTGTCCTGTTTGAATAATTTCCTCAGGCTGGTGGGGAACTGGAACTCTCCACTACTCAGAGAAAAGCAGACACTATGCCTGGTCCCCACGGTAAGGAGGGCTGTTTGGCTAAGGGACCTTGTCCGTGGGATCACAATGGGGACGAGAACTCGAGGCTAGCCGTGTGAGAGCCTCCTGCTTTACCAGATGCCATGACCACGGGGAGCTGTTTACGGGCTGAGTTTCTCATCCTTGTTTGTTAAATGGGGATAATACTATCAATGCCCTTTGGTCCTCGCTTTGATGGAATAAGAGGTCCGGCGTGCTGTGATGCAGCAAAGGAACTGGCTGAGCAACAGCTCTGTGGTTCATTCCCTTCACGACTTGGGAGAGACACCAGGAAAGGAAGAAGGTGACCCAGTCAGATACCTCTATAAGCATTTAATGACAGACCTCCCAGCAAACAATCTAATGATATTGCTGGCAGGGAAGTCTCGCCCTTGGAATGCTTTTGGAAGGATGTACTTGGGTGTCTAGGATTGCTGATGGTAAATAAGCCTCTAGTCTACGGCTCCACGGGGCACGGGTGCCTGGAGGTGTCACGTAAGTCACGTAACCATCTAAATAGCAAATGGAGATGTGTCATGACTTAGATGGCTCCTTATGTGTCAGTGTTGTCACAGCACACATCCCTTGATGGCTTCACGTGTTGAAAGGTAGACAATGCAGGACCACCAGATATCTGAGGAAAACCTGTAATATGAAGGAGACCTAACTAAGGAAACGAGGAAGAAGAAGAAGGAGAAGGAGAAGAAGAAGGAGGAGGAGGAGGAGGAGGAGGAGGAGGAGGAGGAGGAGAAAAACCCAGAAAAGACAGAGACAATGCAGGGAAAAGGAAACTTCAACACAATAACCTTACTGCCCTCGTGAAGATAAGACTCAGAGTCTGGAGGCTGCTTCAGATTCTGTGTCTCCCTCTCTCTCTGCCCTTCCCCCACTCACGCTCTGTCTCTATCGCCACAACAAATAAACATAGAAAGAAAGAAAGAAAGAAAGAAAGAAAGAAAGAAAGAAAGAAAGAAAGAAAGTGTTCTACCCTGCTGAAAAGAAAACCATCAGCCCCAAATGGCATCTCTTAAGTCAAGTCACCAAATCTGAACCTAATACCTAATTGCAGTTTCAACCTCCCCCAAATGTAGTCTTAATTGGTCAGTCAGGAATTTTCTGATCAGCATCTATGAGGAATCTATCACAGATGCCTTCTCCACCCACTCAAAACAAGATGAGGTTATCTACCTAATAAGACCCTTGCCCTTTCCCCTAAGGAAAGGTGACCTTGCCTCAAACAACCCTTTCTTTTCCTTTGCTAATAACTTCGTGCCCCACCCTCCTTCCTATAAAAACCTTCTAGGTGGGATGCTGCCGGTCTAGTTCCTGAATCATTCATGAATCATTTAATAAAGTCAGGTAGATCTTTACATATTTACTCGGCTAGATTGCTTTTACAACCCTCCCCCTCCCAAAAAAGGAATATTTAGAGACCACCGTAAGATCAGAAACGGAAAACTCAGTAGATGGCCTTGAAGATAAAGCTGAGAAATCTCCCAGTGAGGATGGTGAAAAGACAAAGAGATAGTGAATAGGGGAGAAAAAATAACATCCAGAATGCTCTCTGCCTGCACCCTGCCTTGACCTTTCCACGTGGTCCCCTGAGGCACGGCCAGGTACTTAGTTCGGGACCTGCAAGCAATAAACTTCTCTCTGGCTTTACTTAACACATGTTAATTTCACAAAGTCACAAGTGTCTGTGAAAAGTCCAAAGTCCACCCAAAAGTTTCTGAACTTTTCTGAGACACCTGGGTTTTGAATCCCTGCCCCTGCTGCTGATTTACAGAAAGTGGCTGTCACTTTATTTCCAGCCTAGTGTCCATTCAAATGTGGAATTCATGTTGGAGTACCTTTTTCTTTATTTTTGCCCAAACTATTCACTTAAAGCTTTACCTACAAAATAGCCCTTTTAATCAAAGGATTTAGAAAAGAGAGAGGATATTTTTGCATAAATGCGAACCACTTAAAACGGAGTATTAGATTTCCCTATTTTTAGCAGTCCTACTAGACACTGTGCGATATTCTGCGGCCACCTTCTGCTCGTCTCTCCCCCTCTTCTCTTCTCAGGTCTCCTCGTCCCCTAGTTTCCCATAATCACATATAAACACAGCACTTGTAAACATTCCGTGCTACTTAAATTTGTACACGAGAAATGGAATGAGCTTAGACCCTCCCTGAGAGTCCATTGTTCACATTCAAAATATTTTGCTTTGGTTAAGGTATTTCAGAGTTCACGCATTCAAAAAGATGTCTGGCTACGCTCCAATCCCTAGAAAATCCATAGACTAGTCTATACTGTCCAACTTGTTGTCTCGGTTGTAGAGAGAGAAAGTTGGTTTTCTGTCTAAAATCTGACCAAGGACTCTAATGGCCTGGATCATTAAGTAGGATCTCTTGGAATAACCACTGAAGGTTCAAAAATTGAATTAGCATACCTGGCCTCATCTATATTTTGTTAGGTCCAGATTTCTCCTGGTCATATGGAGTCAGAAGGTCAAACACTGATCATAGTTTTCTTAACAGTGAAGTAATGAATAATGATCAGCCTTAACGTCTCACTTCGGTACTGGAAATTCACTTCTCAATGTTATTTGTGCACTAAGAAGTAATTGCCTTTTACTGATCACCTATGATAACCAGGCACTTTAATAATATAGATTATCTCTAATCCTTGCAACAACCATAGACAGGTTGCAGATGAGAAGATGGAGCCTTTTTTCTATGTAGGTTATGCAAATTGCCCAAGGTCATACAGCTAGCTTGGCAAAAGTGGGATTTGAACACAACTGTATACGATTCCGAAATCCCCACTCTTACCTTCGTACCATGTTGCCTCTTGTATACCCTGTAAACACTTCTTCCTATTAAATTAGGGTTAAGTTCTAGAAAGGCAGACTCTAATGTTGACACTCTGTGTCCAGGTATGAGAAAGAAACCATAAGTAACCTCTTGAACACCTTCTGACTGCACACCTTAGGTCACTGTATTATGGTTCTATATTTATAGGTCTATCCCTTCCTCTGGAGAATAAGTTTCCAGGGGTCTTGCCATTCTGTGTATTGCTAATGTCTACTACAGTACCTATTCCAGTGCCTGGCACATAATGGGCACTCAATAAATGTCTGATGAAAGAATGAATGAGATACTGTCCATGGTATTGGGGACCCTGCGTTTCCCATAGCCCACCTGGATGAACACCTGCTCATCTTTCTTGAATCAGTACCATCATCTCGTCTGTAGAGTCCTCTTTGTAACTTGGTCCAGTCCCTCCACCCAAGACTCTCTCCCTTGTGCTTACACCATAGCCTGAACGGTTGTCTCTTACTAATTATGGCTCCTTAATGCAACCATTGCCCGGCAGATCCCTCTCTCCCACTAGTCTGAATATCCTCGAGGACAGAGACCGTGTTTTTCTGTGTTGTTAACTTTGCTGCCTTGGGAAGTACCTGGTTCTACGAAGTACCTATGTCTGATGAATTAATCATATACCCCAATCTGTTGAGTTTAACTCATCAGAGGATCCCAAGAAGAGAGCATGACAAGGGTCACGTTAATGCTCTGAGTAGAATAGGGAACTTGTCAAGGGATTGCACAGGTCTCTCCTTATCATCTTTTTTTTAGGGCAATGACCATGTCCTTTTATGTTTTCCTATAGCTGGTAGCTAGTACAGTGCCTAGCACACAGTAGGCATTTAATTAAGCTTTGATGAATGGAAGGAGGAATGAATGAGCGTAAAAGCAAAACATACCAGTCAATGTCGAATTTCAAACCTGATGGATCTGAAGCAGCCTCACAAATCATCTGCCACCAGCCTGAAGCCACATAACCCCCAAATCACTGCACAATGTAGCATTTACATGCAGGCCGCCTCTGGGGCTATGGAGGTTGTGGGCTGGTCCTGAGTAAACACAGGCTGCACTGAAGAACCATTGTGGGCACTGGTAGTTCTTTCAAGTTCCTCTGGGGTCTGAAGTTGATTTGCAGCTGGAGGCAAGTCCCTGCCAAGCCCCCACCCCTCCCCCCCACACCGACATTTTTGGCAATTGAATTATTAACTAAAAGAAAATCATCCAGGGTGTAGCCGTTAGCACTGGGCTGCCGACGCTAGGGAATTTTTATTTTGTTTACTCAGAGTGTTTGCACCTAATCTAATGAAAAGTAGGAATGAGCCCACAGAAAGCAATTCAGAAGCCCTGGCCCCAGAGGAAGACAGTCTTTGGACTTGGCAGGAAGGCCATTCCAGGCGGCCAAGGAGGCGGCTGCAGGGCTACCCCTCAGGGTGAGACTTGTTCCCAGGGGAGTATTACCCACAGGTTGCTGCTGTGCTGGGTTTTCAGGGACCCTGGGAGGGCTCCAGCGCTCCAATCTCCTAAATATCTCCGGGAGTCCCTGGTTTGAATCCTGCAGCTTTCACGGAAGACTGATCCTTATTGAGACGCACGTGCCACTGAGAGGGACAACTCGGGAAAGGAGTCAGCAGAACTGAGTTTAAGTTTGACTTTTGCAACTTCATATCCATCCTGGAGACATCACTTTACATCTTCCGTCTCAGTTTGTTTGCCTATAAAATAGACATGATAAGGCCACCTGACGTACAGGGTTTTTAGATCGGGTTACTTGGTAAATCAAAAAACTTTCTACAGATAAAATGATTATCCATAATAATTTCTAATAATACGTGGTACTTTAGCTCATTGCCTTGCTCTGCAAACTACTTGAGGGCAAAGGCTGTGACTTCCTTTACACCTGCAGCTTCTAGCTCAGTACATGGCACAGAAGGTGCCCAATAAAGGGTAGGAGAGCTGAGCAAGGACAAATTGGTGGTAGCAGGAAGGCTAAATATACTCCAGTCTCCTATCATGTCTGACATCAAGAGCCTCACTTCCTTAAAGATCACAGAGGAACTGCTGGACCACACCCTCTTGCTCTGGGAAAGCGGGGCATCTCTTGGTCAAATTTCCAGGGTGGCCCTCAGCCATTAAACAAGACGACTGCTATTCTGGGGGCCGTTCATCCTAGACCTCCTCCAGATAGTCTGTGTGTTATCAATAGACTCTTTTGGAACCACTGGTATGCCTGTACTTGTTGAGCTATGCACCCAAACCTTTGTTTCCACAAGAATGGTCATCAAATACATGGAACATGGGGACAAGCCAGGAAAAAACTCGGTCTAATGATGTGACATGTTAAACATCTCGCATCTTAGCCCATATGTTGATTCTGTATCTTACCGAAGTGTAGCAAAGGCATGGATATTTTAACATTTGCTTCAAAAAACAGTGTGACAGAAGGGCCCAAGATGCCTAGCCATCAGAAGGCTGGATTCCCCTCTTAGTCTGCCATCAACTTGCTGGGTTAATTATTCCGTTGCCCTACATTTGTTGTTCAGTGAACCCCAGCAAGGGAGAGATGACTGGGTCCAGTGGCCTCTTCCCTCATCTGTGGTGGTTCTTTGTGTTTGGAGTGCCTCCTGTTGGCCAGGCTGGAGCCTCTATCCCCACACTCCCAAAGTTGTCAGATTGTGGGACCAAATGTTGGCCCTGCTGGAAAGAGTTGGCATGGAGCTGTCTTGGTCCTGTCACACAAGGCTGTCTGGAAGGGCGAGGAGACTTCAACAAGAGGACAGAGGTTTGTGTAAGCTGTCCAAGAGCTGAGAAAAGAGCTATGAGCGATCCCTAACGAGAGAGGCCTCCACAGGGACATGGGAACCAAAACAGGAGGAGAGAAGACGATGCCAAGCAAGACTGTGTATTTGATTAAGTGTCTAGTGCCACTTTCTGAAACAAAACTATTTGTAAATTTAAGTGTGGTGGGACCTTTACCTTAAAGTGGAAAACAAATCATGGACCCACAGGGAGCTGAGGGACAGGGACAATTATCTCCATTAAATAATGTTCAGAGGAACAGTGGGAGGTAAAAACATGTGCTTTTATCGCAATCCATATATTCCTTTTGTTCAACATACCAACTCATCTTCTTTCAATATTTGTTATTCATCTGAGGCTTCAGTCTGAAGATGTGTGTCAAGCTATGTGCAAATATTGTCTCATTTTAATATCATGTAACAGAAGCTAAAACCACTCATTGCCAAGTTAGCAAATCAACAATAACTAAGTCATCCACAAATGACAGTATAGATACATTTATAGGAAAATACATGAGACGGTTTTCCAGGCACGTAACTAGAATTGACTTGGACCCACATAGGGAGTCAGCAAAAGGAGAGGGATTAATTTTGTGTCTCTCTTACTTTCTACAGTGGGTAGCAGAGTGCCGAACAGAGAAACAAAAGGGTTCTGCCCCTCGGTAGTACTATGACCACGAGCAAATTAATGAGCTTCTATTCATTCACTCACTCACTCCCTCACTCATCAAATGAACAAGTGATAGGAAAACAAGAAGTCAAGAAGCAGTCTCAAGGAACATTCCAGTTGGAGGAGGTTGACTGCCAAAGTCTAGGGATGAAGCTGGATTGGGATTAAGAGGGGACGGCCACAGCGTGGGAGATGCTGCATGGGTACGTAGCCCCCCCAGACATTGACTTAATGGCAGACTAAACCCTGCAGAAAAAGATCCCTGCTCTGAGAAGGTTTGCATTATTTATATCTTAGATCGCTAGTCACGCCCTGTTTACCTTCTATGCCATCCATGAAAAGGTGGCCAAGCTTGCTTTAATTTATCAGAAAGGGTAGGAAAACCTTTGGGAGAATAACTAGAAGCCCACTGTTTTTCATTATATTATTTTTTAAGACGCACATTTTCTTGTCTGACTTTTAAGAGGGCCCTGCAAAATAGTCCGTGTATGAAGAAATGAGCAGATAAAAGCTATTTGGACTTGGTTTTTAAGGAACTCCATCTCCATTCATATGAAAAAACAAAACAATTCTTAACTCCAGCTTCCAGGTCCCACAAAAATGCACAATGTTTGCTTACAAAGCAAAAGGGAAAAACAGATGGAAAGAATGACTCAGTATTCAGAGCAAAAGATTCTGTTATCAGTGAACAGATTATACGGATTGATTAGCTGGTGATATTGACCAAATTACTGAGGAAGAAATGGAGGAGGAGGAGGAGGATGTTTTGAAATGCTGCCGAGAAAAAGTTACTGTAAACACAGTATGTTAGGGGCGCTTGGCTGTTGCAGTGGGTGGGGCATGAGGCTCTTGGTCTCAGGGCTGTAAGGTGGAGCCCCACTTTGGGGGCACACATTACTTAAAAAATAAAATCTTAAAAAACATAAACACAGTATGTTAAATACAGTCCCCAAATGCCAAAGAAGTTGTCTGGAAAAGTGACGCTCCCTTACCTAAAGGTTTTCTGTTCTTACTACAAAATGCCCTTTCCACCAGCATAGCTACTCATTTTTCAAATGTTTAATTATGCAACTCAAAACAAATTCATTCACCTTATAACATAATGAAAATGTTATATAAAATCCGAGGTACCCTTTGACTACTAATCATGTCAAAAGGCAAACCCTTACGACCCTCCCTGTCCATCATTCTGAGTTTGGTGGGTATTATTCAGAAAAGAATGAGGAAGATCTGTATGTTTTAATATGGAAGCCTGTGCCATACTTGTTGAGAAAACAAAGACATTTACTGAGTACACTTATGATATCACTCATTTAATAAAATGTACTCAATACCAATACCACCTATGCATATTTATCTATAGCATATCTATCTATCTATCTATCTATCTATCTATCTATCTATCTGTATTTATAGCTATGATATCTACCTCTATCTGTGGGACATAAACAGGAAATGTTTAAGGGAGTTTTCATTTCTGGTAATGGTGAAATAAGTTAGATTAGTCTCTTTCTGAAGCACAAGAACAGTTTAAAAACTTGCATAAAATTTGGTAATGGCTACTCAAAGGCATCACACAGCTAATAACATAGCAAATAATTGAATTGAATAAATAAATTAACTGGGGAGAAGGAACAACTCTTTTCTTTTTTTAATGTTTATTTTAAGAGAGAGAGAGAGAGAGGCAGAGCACGAGCAGGGGAGGGGCAGAGAGAGGGGGAGACACAGAATCCGAAGCAGGCTCCAGGCTCTGACCAGTCAGCACAGAGCCTGATGCGGGGCTCGAACTCACAAACTGAGAGATCACGACCCAAGCTGAAGTTGGACGCTTAACCGACTGAACCGCCCAGGCCCCCAAGGAACAACTCGTTCTTGCAGAAGAATGTCAATAATAAGTGTAAAAGGAGTGAGGGAGGAGAAAAACCACCATCACAGTTAGAACACCACAGTCACACTAGCTGCAAGACTATCTGCCCATAAATACTATAATTAGTTGGCAAACGTTTCAGGAGAAAAACAATATTTGCATATCTTCAAAGTATGTCTCCACAAGATATGTATTAACTACAAAGGGAAATGTCACTATACAGTGGAGAAACCTGGCCAACACCACCCGCACCAAATGATCAGCTTTACTGAGGAATGTTCTCAAAAATACCTGATCAGTACTCTTCAAAAAGTATGAAGGTCATGAAAGATTGGAGATGACTGAGGAACTGTCACAATTTGGAGGACACCGATAAGGCAGGTCAAGGAAATGCAACGTGAGGTCCTGGATTTGATGCTGGAACAGAAAAAGGACATCGGTGAAAAACTGGTGAAATCTGAATAAAGCTGCAGTTCAGTTAATAGTAAGGTAGCAGCGGTAATTTCTTAGTTTAGATAATTGCCCCCTGGTTGTGTAAGACGTCAGCATTAAAGGGAAAGATGTAACAACTCTGTCCTATCTTTGCAACCCTTCAGAAGTCTAAAAATCATTTTAAAAAATGTAAAATCACTAAAAAATGTGAAGAGTCAGCTGTGAGAGAAAAAAAAAACTAAAAAAAGATTTTGAAAATACAACACATAGCTGTTGGAATTTGCAAAAACCCAAATAGATGGGTTGAATAACAGACTGGACACGGCCAAAGAATCATTAGAGAACCGAAGGTCAAGCTGAGAATATCTCTTGGGACACAGCACAGTGAGGTAAAAGATGGAAAATATGGGGGGGGGGGGGGAGATCAATCTTGTATTGCCTCATATGGCGAACAGACCCAGAAGTCCCACGGTGTGTCTAATAGAATCCTAGGAAGAGACAATGGAGAGTGACATCAGTGAGCGGTGGAATGGGAGTTTCTACCTCCTTCTCCCAAAGAACATAAACATTGGTCATCAGCCATGGATGAGAGTGCAGAAGTCCGGCACCGTTGGAGGAAAAAATACATATTTGGGATTAGAGGCGCTGGAGAGGGTAAGAGGAACAGCTTCACTTCCCCTGTGTCGCCCACATCTCTCCTACGGGGGCACAGCTCAGTGCAAGAGAAAACTTCCCAGCCGGTGATTTCTCCCACGGGACAGAGTGAGAGCGTGTGAGCGGCTGTGGAGAGGCCGCTCCTTTCCGGCTCCGTCCAGAATCCCGAGGCCTGCTCTCCAGCTCGGGTCGCTGGGGGACAAAGAGGCTGGCAGAACGGCACGCGGGACCCTCCACGACACAGAACCCACTGGCTGCCTTGCGGACTCCGCTGGGGAGGCTGCCCACACGTTGCTGGGGATGACTCACTTGTGGATGCCCCCACCTGGGCTGTAGGTATCCTCCCGACCCTACCCCCACTCCACATACCGCCCCCCTCCAGACCAGCACCCCACGGCTTCCTCCCTATGTGCACCCCCAGGGGCGGTCAGTGCGAGCCTTCGCGAATGGCTAGCGAAAGCCAGGCCGGCCAGATCACTTTTGCATTCGGTGAGGGAAGCCTGATGACCGTTAGCGCTTTGCCACTTTGCTAGAATTGATGTGCTCACACTAATAGTGAGGATTTTCACACCTGTGTGTATAAGTGAGCCTGCCTTCTGCTTAGTGGCTACTGTTTTGCTGTCTACGTGGGTCTAACTTTCGTGACAAGATTCTTCCAAACTCACAACATAAGTTAGTGTTCCATGGTTTCTGGGCTCTGGAGTATTTTATATAAGATAGCAGTTTTCTCTTCCCTGGAGTTTTTTGCAAAACCTGTCTGTAACATCATTTGATACATTTGGGAAGTTTCCTAGATTTTTCCATTTCTCACGTGGTTAGTTGCCTTTTTATGTTTTCTACATTTCCTTTACTTTTTTTTTTGAAGTTTACAATTTATTTTTGAAATCTGCAAGTTTAGAGAAAAATGACTATTTTCATCTGAGGTTTCAAATTTATTAGTGCAAAATTATTCCTGGTATTATCTATTGTTTTTCTCATAAAATGCCTGTAATGTTTTTATGTGCACTTTCTCCCTTAAAAAAATTTTTTTTTATGTTTATTTAGTTTTGAGACACAGAGACAGACTGAGTGCAAGTGGGTGAGGGGCAGAGAGAGAGGGAGACACAGAGTCCCAAGCAGGCTCCAGGCTCTGAACTGTCAGTACAGAGCCCGACGCAGGGCTCGAACTCCCGGACCACGAAATCATGACCTGAGCCGAAGTCGCATGCCCAACCAACTGAGTCACCCAGGCACCCCCACCTCCCTTTTTGACTTGATCAATATTATCAGGAGTTAACTATTTTACTAATTTTCTCAAAAAAAAAAAAACACATTCTGGTTCTCTTCAACTCTATTTTTCTCCCTGTGATGAATTTCTGACTTTTTTTTTTAATTAAGAGACTTTAATATTTTAGAGCTCTTTTGTTTACAGAAAAATTGAGCAGACGGCACAGAGTTCACATATATTTTCTATCTCCTGCCCAACCCCACCCCACCCCAGGCCATTCCCTCACAATTTCCCCTATTCTGAACATCTTGCATTACTGTGGTAATTTGTTACCACCGATGAACCAATACATTATGATTAACTAAAGTCTATAGGTTACATTAGGGTTTAGTCTTTTTTTTTTTTTTTTCCAATTGGGGTATGGTTGACACACAAGTTACATTAGTTTCAGATGTGCGACACGGTGATTGGGCAAGTCTATACTTTATGCTGTGCTCACCGTGAGTGTGGCCACCCTCTGTCACCACACAATGCTGTGTTCCCTATACTGTGACCTTCCCTGCCATGACTTACTCATTCTATAATTGGAAGCCTGTACCTCCCATTCCCTTTCACTTATTTTGCCCATCCCCCCATCCTCCCCCCTGGCAACCACCTATTTGCTCTCTTTATTTACGTGTCTGTTTCTGCTCTTTGGCTGGTTTATTTTGTTTAGATTCCACATATAAGTGAGACTGTTTGGTATTTGTCTTTCTGTGTCTGACTTACATCACTTAGCATAATAAAGGTGTCTCTCTTTGTACTGTGTAGTTCTAAGGGTTTGACAAACGGATGACATCTGTCCACCATCACAGTACCGTACGGAATCATTTCACTGCACTAAAAATCCCCTGTGCTCCCCCGCACTCCTGACAACCATTGATCTTTTAACTGTCTTTACTCTTCTGCGTTTCCCAGAATGTTATGTACTTGAAGTCTTACAGTACGTAAGCTGTCAGATTGGTTTCTTGCACTTACCAATAGACAGTAAAGATTCTTTGATGTCTCCTCATGGTTTGAGAGGTCATTTGTTGTTATGCTAATAATATCCCATTGAAGAGATGTAACACAGTACCATTCATTCATCTACTGAAGTATGTCTTCATTGCTTCCAAGTTTGGGCAATAATGAATAATTATGCAGGTTTTTGTGTGGACATACACTTTTGACTCGTTGCGGTAAATACCAAAGAGTAGAATTGCTGGGTCATATGGTAAGCGTATGTTTAGTTTTATAAGAAACTGCTAACCTGGGGTCGCCAGGCTCAGTCGGTTAAGCGTCCGACTTCGGCTCAGGTCATGATCTCACGGTTCATGAGTTCAGGCCCCGCTTCGGGCTCGGTGCGGACAGCTCAGGGCCTGGAGCCCACTTCGGATTCTGGGTCTCCCTCTCTCTCTGCCCCTCCCCTGCTCATGCTCTGTCTCTCAAATATAAACATTAAAAAAACACACACACACACAAGAAACCCTGCTAACCTGTCTTCGAAGTGGCTTTACCACTTTACGTTCCCAACAGTTCCTGTTGCTCTGCATCTCCATTAGCCTTTAACCATTCTACTAGGTATACAGTGGTATTTCATTGTAGTTTTAATTTGCAATTCCTGTACGGCATATGATGTTGAGCGTCTTTTCATAAGCTTATTTGCCTTCTGCATGTAGTCTCTGGTGAAGGGTCTGTTCAGATCTTTTGCACATTTTTAAATTGGATTGTTTTCTTACTGAATTTTAAAAGTTCTTTGTATATTTTGGTTACAAGTTCTTCATCAGATGTGTTTTTTTGCAAATATATTCTCCTAACCTGTGATTTGTCCTTTGTCGTCTTAAACTTCCTTCATTTTTACTAGTTTTTTCTTCAACATAATTTTTCTTTAAGTTTTATTTATTTAAGTAATTTCTACACCCAACATGGGGCTCAAACTCGTGACCCCGAGATCAAGAGTCACATGCTCTTCTGACGGAGTCATCCAGGATCCCCTCTTCAATGTACTTTAGGTTTGTGTATTTTTTCTAGTTTCTTCTGCTTTGTTTTAGTTGTTTTGTTTTTTACTTAATGATTTAATGATAATAACATTTCCTCTACCTACAGCATCGGCTGATACCCACAAGTATGCATCCATATTACTTCATTTTGTTTAGTTCTAAACATTTTTATTTCAAGTTTTATTTCATCCCTCAACCATGATTGATTCAAATCTGCCTGTTAGGTCTTCAATTTATGGTTATGTTTTCTCATTTGTCTAATTTTATTGTACCATGGTCAGTGAATAGAGTCAGTAGGGTTTTTTAAAGAATTTCAAACAACATCCTTGATGTCCCACTATGATTAATTTTGGGCAGGGATATCATGTTGCACAACTCTGGGGGTACTAATTCTGTCCTAATTTATGTGACTAATGCCCTTTATGGTTGCATAGTATGGAGGCTTTGTAGCTCTCCATGGTGGCCCTTCCTGATTAAGGGAACATTTTGTGTCTTTGAAAAAATGTGCATCTCAGTCACATTTGTCAATTTTTGTGATATGTAATTTAAAGCTCTGTTGTTAATGGAATAACATTGAGAGTCCAGAAATAAACCTATACATCTGTGGTCTGCTGATATTCAAAAGGGTGCCAAGACCATTCAATGGGGAAAAGAACAGTCTTTTCAAGAAATGATGTTGGGATAACTGGATGTCAAGATGCAAAAGAATGAAGTTGGACCCTTACCTCAGGTCATGTGCAAAAATTAACTCAAAATAGATCAAAGATCCAAATGTAAAAGCTAAAAACTCTTAGAAGAAAACATTGAGATAAATCTTCATGACCTTGGATTTGAGAAAAGATCCTTAAAATATGATACCAAAAGCACCTACAACAAAAGAAAACAGGACAGCTACCTTGATTAGAAATGAGCAGGGGTGCCTGAGGATTAAGCGGCCGACTTCGGCTCAGGTCATGATCTTGCAGTCCGTGAGTTTGAGCCGCATGTTGGGCTCTGTGCTGACAGCTCAGAACCTAGAGCCTGCCTTGGGTTCTGTGTCTCCCTCTCTCTGTGCCCCTCCTCTGCTTGTGCTCTGTCTCTCTCTGTCTGTCTGTCTCTCTCCCAAAAAGAAATAAACATTAAAAGAAAAAAGAAAGAAATGAGCAAAGGATATACATAGACATTTCTCCAAGGAAGATACAAAAAACCAGTAAGTGCCAGTAAGCACTTGAAAAGATACTCGGCCATCATTAGTCATCAGGAAAATGTAAATTAAAACCACAGTTTAGGGGGCCTGGCTGGCTCAGTTGGAGCATGCAACACTTGAACTTGGGGTTGTGAGTTCAAGACTCATCTTGAAGAGTGAATTGTACTTACAATATTTTTTGAAAACTTAAGGGGCGCCTGGGTGGCTCAGTCGGTTAAGCGGCCGACTTCGGCTCAGGTCATGATCTCGCGGTCTGTGAGTTCGAGCCCCGCGTCAGGCTCTGTGCGGACAGCTCAGAGCCTGGAGCCTGTTTCAGATTCTGTGTCTCCCTCTCTCTGACCCTCCCCGTTCATGCTCTGTCTCTCTCTGTCTCAAAAATAAATAAACGTTAAAAAAATTTTAAAAACTTAAAAAAAAACCCCACAATGAAATATCACTTCACACCCACTAGGATGATTAGAATCAAAAGTGAGATAATAACAAGTGTTGGGGCATCTGGGTGGCTCAGTTGGTTGAGTCTCTGCCTCTTGAGTTTGGCTCAGGTCATGATCCCAGGGTCATAGGATTGAGCCCTGCATGTTCAGCATGGAGACTGCTTAACATTCTCTCTCTCTCCTTACCTCTTCCTCTCCCCCACATGCATGCTCTCTCTCCCTCTCTCTCTAAAAAAAAAAAAAAAAGAAAGAAAGAAAGAAAAAGAAAAAAGAAAAGAAAAGAAAAGAAAGAAAAAAGAAAAAAGAACAAGTGTTGACAGGCTGTGGAGAAATTACAATCCTCATTCACTACAAGTAGAAATTAAAATGCAGCAGCCACTTTGGAAAACAAATGCTCCCCCAAATGCTTAACCATAGAGTTTGATCCATATGATCTAGCAATTTTACTCCTAGGCATATACCTAAGTCAGATGACAACATGTGTCCCTACAAAAACTTGTACAAGAATGTCCATAGGAGCATTACTCACAATAGCCAAAAGATGGAAACAACTGAAATGTCTGTCAATAGAGAAATGTATAAGCAAAAAGTGGTATGTCCATTCAGTGGAATATTATTTGGCCATAAAAAATAATGAAGTACTGATATATGCTACAACTTGGACGAATCTTGAAAATGTGCCAAGTTAAAGAAGCCAGTCACAAAAAGCCCAATTATATACATAAATACAGCCATATAAACTTTTAGGATAGGGAAATTTGTATATTGCACAATGGAATATTATTTGGTCTTTAAAAAGAAGGAAATCCTGCCATTTATGACCACATAAATGAACCTGGAGGGCATTATGCTAATTGAAAGAAACCAGATGCAGAAAAACAAATACTGTATGATCTCACTTATATGTGGCATCTATCAGTGGTCAGATACGTAAAGGCAGAGAATAGATGGTGGTTACCAGGCCTGGGGGTAGAGGCAAATGGAGAGATGTTGGTCAAGGGGCACAAAGTTTCAGTTATGCAAGATGAGTAAGTTCTGGAGAGCTAATGTGCAATAGTGTGATTCTAGTTAACGGTAACATATTGTGTACTTAAACTTTGCTAGGAGGGAAGATCCTGCATGTTCTTAGCACACACACATACACACACACACACAGAAAAGGAAATGGTAACTCTGAGGCAATGACTGTGTTAATTTACTTGATTGTTATGATTACTTCACAATGTATACCTATATCAAATCAAATCATGAAGTTGTACATCTTAAATACATATTATGTTTAATTATCAATTATACACCAATAAAGCAGGGGGAAAAGTAAATGGGATTCAAAGAGCAAAGCTCAGGACCCAGAGGGATAGTTCATACTGATACAAAGATAAATGACCAGGAATATGTTAGAGTAAGAATGTATATGAGCTGAGGCACCTGGGCGGCTCAGTCAGGTAAGTGTCTGACTCTTGATTTCGGCTCGGGTCATGATCTCATGGTTTGTGGCTCTGTGCTCACAGTGTGGAGCCTTCTTGGGATTCTCTCTCCCTCTCTCTCTCTCTCTCTGCCCCTCCTCCACTCATGCACACACACACTCTCTCTCAAAATAAACATAAAAAAAGCATGTGTATGAGCCAACAACATAGCTTTAAAAAAAACAGCTTTATTGAGATATAATTTACATAGCATGCATTTCACTAATGTAAACTGTGCAAGTCAGTGGTTTTTCGTACATTCACAGATACGTGCCACTATCACCACAGTTTTAGAACATTTTCCTCACCTCAAAAAGAAACCTCATACCATTTAGAAATCATCTCTGTACCCTGTCCACTTCTCCCCCAAACCCTAAACGACAAATGCCATCTCTACGGATTCTCTCCCTTCCCACAGGGTTTCTGGTGTGGATCACTGAAGGTCACAGCTTTCCACTTCCAAACAGTTTTTGCAAAGGATTGTACTACTTGTCACATATGTTCACTGAAGTCTCCGTTCTGTTATCTCAGCAGCCAGGGGACAGAATGTATTTCCTTAAGTGCCTAAAGACAAAAAGAAAAGAAAAGAAAAAAAAAAAAAACAAACAAAACCTTCCTGGGTCTTTGCGTATTGGCTCTGAGCTAGGATGCACCTTCGATGCTAAGCCAAGCTGATGACAACTCTGCCTTAGCCTTCACTTCCTACTTAAATGTAGTCCAAATATCAGTCAGAGCTATAAGTCTAGAGTCCTCCCAGGTCTTGTCTGAGTATGTGTCTGTCCCTGGGCATGCACACTGCCCTCCAGATCCCCCAGTGCACACGGTAGTCCTTTACTGATCTTGTCTCCCCAGAACCTTCCTCCTCAGACTTCTCGTACCCAGGCCTTTGGGCCTGTCATGCTATTTGCTTCACCCTTCATTCCTTACCCCAGTCAGCAACAGGTAGCATATGTCTTTAATGCTTCTGTTGGATGCCACACACAAAGCCACTCCAAACTGAGGTAAAATAACAATCAGTCTCTGCACTGGTCCCTTAAGCAACCACCAGACAGGTCAAATTCACGACCACAGTTTTGGAGAATGATGTCCATGTTGCTTTCCGTGGCACCGATACATTGTACCAGGAACATGGGCCATTGTCCACAAGGCTGCTGATGAGCTCAGGAATAAAGGATGCTAGGCAGGCAAGCAAAAACTACACAGTGCCTCCTACCAAAATTCAGCTGCTTCTCCCCCCATGAGGCGCTTGCGACTTGACACATGTATTGGATTGGATTCCGGAGTTCCAAAAATGTTGCCTGTGTCAGGTTTTGGCTAGCTGGATTCTTTCTGAGAAGACCAGTTCTTGCAAGGGACCCATTCTTGGAGCTCTCTACTCTGCTAATTCCAAGTCACTTCTCTTTTTTTTTTTTTTAAGTTTTTTTTTTTCAACGTTTTTTATTTATTTTTGGGACAGAGAGAGACAGAGCATGAACGGGGGAGGGGCAGAGAGAGAGGGAGACACAGAATCGGAAACAGGCTCCAGGCTCCGAGCCATCAGCCCAGAGCCTGACGCGGGGCTCGAACTCACGGACCGCGAGATCGTGACCTGGCTGAAGTCGGACGCTTAACCGACTGCGCCACCCAGGCGCCCCCCAAGTCACTTCTCTTGAAAGTACTTTGGAAAACACTTTGCCACCATGTGGTAAATCTAAAGGTATACAAACCAGGAATTCTACTGCTTGTTCTTTACCCTAGATCAGTGATTCTCAACGGGGGGCAGTTCTTCTCCAGTAACATATGGAAACGCTTGGAAACATTTTTGGTTTAAACAACTGGGGCCATGCCACTGGCCAAGGTTAAGAAATTGCCAAGGTTAAGAAACCCTCATCCAGAGAAATGAGTACTCCCGTGCACAAGGAGAAATGCTCATAATTGCATTGTTTTAAAATAGTCTTGGGGTGGAGCACCTGGGTGGCTCAGTCGGCTGAACGTCCGACTTTGGCTCAAGTCATGACTTCCTGGTTCATGAGTTCCAGCCCCGCATCGGGCCCTGTGCCGACAGCTCAGACCCTGGAGTCTGCTTCGGATTCTGTGTCTCCCTCTCTCTCTGCCTCTCTCTCTCTCTCTCTCAAAAAATGAATAAACAATTGGGAATGGAAACTGGTGCAGCCACTCTGCAAAACAGTATGGAGGTTCCTCAAAAACTAAAAACACAACTACCCTACAACCCAGCAATTACACTACTAGGCATTTATCCACAGGATACAGGTGTGCTGTTTCGAAGGGACACATGCACCCCCATGTTTATAGCAGCACTATCAACAACAGCCAAAGTATGGAAACAGCCCAAATGTCCATTGATGGATGAATGGATAAAGAAGATGTGGTATATATACATATGTGTATATATACATATATATACACACAATGGAGTATTACTCAGCAATCAAAAACAATGAAATCTTGCCATTTGCAACTACGTGGATGGAACGGGAGGGTATTATGCTAAGTGAAATGAGTCAGTCAAAGAAAGACAAATATCCTATGATTTCACTCATATGAGGACTTTAAGAGACAAAACAGATGAACACAGGGAAGGGAAACAAAAAGAATATAAAAACAGGGAGGGGGGCAAAACATAAGAGACTCTTAAATATGGAGAACAAACACAGGGTTGCTGGAGGGGTTGTGGGAGGGGAGATGGGCTAAATGGGTAAGGGGTACTAAGGAATCTACTCCTGAAATCATTGTTGCACCATGTGCTAACTAAATTGGATGTAAATTATAAAAAATAAATAAATTATAGAAAGTAAAAAAAAAAAAAAGAAAAAACATTATAAATAAATGAATAAATGAATGAATGAATGAATAAATGAATCAGTGAATCAATCAATCAATCAATCAATCAATAAATAAATAAAAATAGTCCTGGGAACCTGGGTGGCTCACCTGGTTAAGTGGCTGACTTCAGCTCAGGTCATGATCTCGCAGTTCATGGGTTCAAGCCCCGCGTCGGGCTCTGTGCTGACAGCTCAGAGCCTGAAGCCTGCTTCAAATTCTGTGTCTCCCTCTCTCTTTGCCCCCCCCCCCCCACTCATGCTGTCTCTCTCTCTCTCTCTCAAAAATAAACACTTAAAAAATGAAATAAAATAAAATAAAATAGTCCTAAACAGTAAATAACCCAAACAACCTAAATGCCTATCAACAGTGGAATGGATATATTCTTGTGTACACATTCAGTGGAACACATTATAGAAATGAGAATTAATGAATTATAAAATTATATAGAGAATAGCAAGAAAGCGTTTTCTATAAATATTAAGATAGTGGTCGCTTGGAAAAGAGGGGGGGTTAACATTGGGAAAGGACACATGAGTTCTTCGTTGCTTTTCGCAATGTTCCATTTCTTGACCTAGGTGGTATTTACATAAGTGTTCACTTTTGAAAAACTGT
Source organism: Lynx rufus (assembly GCF_022079265.1). Lineage (NCBI taxonomy): Eukaryota > Metazoa > Chordata > Mammalia > Carnivora > Felidae > Lynx > Lynx rufus. The sequence continues at coordinate 2,030,586 of NW_025814867.1, read as the reverse complement.
ACATTTATATTTTACTACTTATATGAATATTTTATGTTAAAATAGATAAAACGTATCAGTAATTACAGTTTTTCTTCTTCTATCACACTCTCCATTTTGACAGGTCATGTTCTCTTTTGTATCTTCATCCAGTCTGAGAACAGATGTTCATTCAGTCAATCAATCATCAATACTTATTGAACATCCATTATAAGCCAGGAACTGTTCGAAACAGTAGGAACATAGGGAGGGAACAAGATAGACATCTTGCATTCCAGGGTGAAGAGACGGGCAGTAATTAATATACCAAAAATTGTATAAGATGATCTCAGGGGGTACTAGGTATTTTGAAAACAAGACAGTTATAAGAGAGGTTGGCTGAGGTGAGAAAGTAACTGGGGTGAGATATTTCCGATTGAATGGTCAGGGAAGGCTTCGCTGAAGATGACATTTGAGGAGACAACCCACCTGTTTCAAGCAAAGAAGTGGGCAATGCGGAGTTCTGGAGGAAGAATATTCCAAATGAGGGAAGCAGCTATTGCTGAATCTTAAGCAGGAAAGTGTCGGACACGATTGAGGAACCCGGGGAAATAAGGCGTGGCTAGTGTGGACTGGAAGGGGGAAGAGTGGTAGGAGATGAAGTGAGTCAGTGCAGGAGGCAAGGCCCCCACCAGGAAGAGTTTGGATCTTTTTCCTAAGTGCCGTGAGAAGCCACTAAAACGCTGCTTTTGTGTAGGCTGTAGGGGAGAAGACAGGTGGCACAGAGACTACCTTGGGCAAGAGATGATGGTGACTGTGAGGTGGAGATAGTGACAAAAGGACAGATTCAGGTTTTATTGAAAGATAGATTCCAGAACGTGAGGAAAGGAGAGAATCGAGAATGACTCCTAGGTTTTGGTCCTGAACAACCAAGGGGGAAGTGGGAACTTTTGCCGGGATGAGGAACACTGGAGAGGGAGTATGACATTTGGATCAAAAGTCTTTTGTGGCCTATATTCAGTTTGAGATACCTGTTAGACATCCAAAGGGAGATGCCGGATTGGCTTTTGGACAAACCTCCGTAGATTTAACGGGCTGGATGTGAGGATATCGAAAGTTGCCTTCAACCATATTAAGCACATCCAACAAATTGCCAATTGATTTACTAACGTGGAGTAGACACACGCAACGGCATGCGAAGATGATTTTTATCTAAAAGAAGTAGCTTATAACAGTGCGTCCGGTTCGCTTCTATTTTCTTTTTATTTATTTTGAGAGAGAGAGAGAGAGAGAGAGAGCATGAGCAGGGGAAGGGCAGAGAGAGAACCCCAAGCAGGCTCCGTGCTGCCAGCGCGGAGCCCAACATGGGGCTCGAAACCACCAACCACGAGGTCATGCCCTGAGCTGCAACCAAGACTCAGAGGCTCAGCCGACAGCCACCCGGGCGCCCCTGGTTTGCTTCCATTCTTAAGAATACAGTACATTATAACGCACACTTCACTGGAAGCAGATAAACGAGGAGAGAAGCAGGGGTTATGTGCGCGGGGAGTCAGCGAGGCTTTATTCTTACTTAATTCTTGCTCTCGTTAGTTTCAAAAGCCCTTCACAACCACGCATTACCTGTGTAATCTGCCTCCGAAACAAAGCAGCTCCACCAAAGTCTCTTCCGGCGGGGCAGCCGGTCAGGTGAGGGGCGTCCAGGTGACCAGGGCGACGGGGCCCCGCGCCCGGGGTGGAAGGCCAAGAGGCCTCGCGCCGAGCACCCGGGCGCCGGCCGGGCGGGGGCGCAGGGGGCGGGGGCGCAGGGGGCGGGCCCCGCGGCCCCGCCCTGCGCGTCACGTGCTCGCCGGCCGCCAATGGCCGCCTCGGAGCCCACCTTGGGAACGGGGCGGGACGCCCAGCTGGCGTCACCAGGACAACGGGCGTTGCCGGCGCCGTGTGACTCCGGGCTGCGGGCGCGCTCGCGGCTCTTCGGCCATGGTGAGTCTGGGGCCCGCGCCCGCCGGGCCTCCGCGCCCGGCCCCGCCCGGCCCCGCCCCGGCCGGGTCCCGGCGCCGCCGCTGCTGGGGTCGGGCGGGCGGCGCCGGGGTCGCGGGGAGGCCGGGCCGCGGCCTGCGGGGCTGCGGGGCGGGGCGGGCCCGGGGGGAGGGGGAGCCCGGGGGGGGGGACCCCCCCCCGCCTCCGCCCGGCACCCGTCTGGCGGCGGTGGGGGGGGGGTGCGGGGGGGAGAGGGTGGCGCCCGCGACGCGGCGCTGTCTGCAGGGGGAGGTCTGGGCCTCCGCCGGGACCCCCGCCCGGTGGGCGGCCGGACGGCGTGACGCCTTTGGCCGCGGCGAGCCTGGGAGGCCCCCCAGGGAGGGTGTGGTTTTTTCTTTTTTTAAAGAAAGGGACCTGTGTGCCCACCCTGTTTTGCAGTCTGTGTGCTACCTGTCTCGTTCCTGCGCAATTACACGCAAATAACCTGACACACGATCTGCATTTCTTCCCAGTTCATCATTCGTACAGGTCTTTTGGTAGTTGGGAGACGTGGATGTGTGATTTTGGATTTTTTTCCAAAAAAATGGGGGCACTGAGCTGGAGGCTCTGCGAGCAGCCCCCTCAGAGATTCGATTTGTGATCCGTGTGTGAACGTCTTAAGTGATCACTTTGATTCCCCAAACTTGTGAGTGGGCGTACCACCTGGCCCCCGTCAGCTGGTTTTTAAAGCCTCACTTGAAGACCCGGCCCCCCTGTTGGCTTGAGCAGGCAGGGTTCAAGGAATTGCTAACCAAAGGTGTGATTTCCCCCCGGTGGGGGGGGGGGCTCCAAAGGGTGTAAGAGCAGAGGAACCGAACGAACTCTGCTGGGGACACAGCTTTGGCACAGCGCCTGCGAGAGGGGTTTGGGGTGGACAATAAGGAAATGCCTCGTTTTCAGAACCAGGTTTTCTAACCGTCAGTAATTTCGTGTCGATTTGCTCTTTCTCTGCAAGGTTAGTGCAAGTGCTGATAAGCTGAGATGGCAGGGGGCTCCCCAAGTGCCAGTTCGCCTGGAGAGAAAGCCTACCGTTTGGAAGCCGGCAGGCTTTGTCTTTTCAATAAGTAGGGAGAGGCATGGTTGGAGAAGGCGGCTGGCTGGTCTGTATCTGTCATTGACTCTGAGAAAACAACTGCCAGACGCGTGGCCTTTTGATAGCAGGGAAAAAACCATTACCCACAAATAACAGGGCTTTGTTTTGTGTATGCTTCTTTTTCATTCTGAATGGCTTTTAAGTGACAAATTAACGGAGCCGGCAAGAGTTTCAGAAAATGAATTTTACAGGAATCGGAATGTCCAATATTGCAGTGACTGTAATATGGTTTATGAGAGAAAAGCTCTTACAGTTATAGCCGGGAGAAAGTAAGAATGTTCAGGAATTAAATTTCCACAGCCCTCTGAAGTCTCCTATTCCTCCCGCTGCCCATTTTTCTTTTCTTCTCCTTTGTCTACCCCCTTCCATCCGCACCCACCTTGGTTCACTATTGTGCCTTTTAGAGTTTTATTTACTTGAAAAGCATTCTGCTGTACTTGTGTACTCGTGGTTGCTTTGCTACACTTAGAGGTGTTTTGCTTTTTGTCTGTTTTGAAGCATTAAGGTTTCATTCATGGAGAGGATTTAAGGGAGTGAGGAGCTGATGCCTGGGCTCCAAGGGGAGTGGGGGGATGGTTGGTATAGGAGGCGGAATGAGGAGGGTGCCTGTGTGAACCCCAAAACTGCATCGGAGATCATAACATTACCCTTCACTAAATGCTTGAAAATAAGATACAACTTTAGCTGTTGATATGAGTGACTTTGCACGTGAATTTGGAACTCTGCTTAACTGTTTCTCAATGAAAATGTCTTCAATTAAGCCACTCGCTTCTATTGCTTCTGTAATGACACCTGGCATTTATTGTGTACATTCTACGTGAGATATTTTACCGAGCACCTCACATGTCTTATTTAACCCTCACAATAGCCCTATGAGGAATATACCGTTTCCCCATTTTAGGGATGAGGAAATTGAGGCACAGAGAGGTAGAGAAACCTGCGCAGGTCAACCAGCTGATAAATTAGGCGAGGTGACAAAACCAGGCAGATTGTCTCAGAACCTGCTTATGTAAACACTGGATTACACCGCAATGTATAGAGTATCAGTGTGTGTTCCCTAATTTATACGCCAGGTGTATGTTACAGAATTTGCTTTCTTACTTGGATTTTAATATTTTTGAGCACTTATGAATACTTGCATTTTGTGGTTCCTGGCACTGAGCTAGATGCTACAGAACAGAGTAGGCCTTCTCTTTTCTTACTTTTCCCTCCCCTGAAGAGAGATTGCTGGATTGGGGTTCATACTCATGACTGTAATAGCTCTGAAAGTTTCTCCTGTCATTTCGGTTTGCATTCAGCAATTGGCACATCCTTTTTGGGAAGCACAAAGACTAGTGTTTTACATAAAGCCATTTAGACTTAGAGAATGAATCTGTTTTAAAACATAAAGTTACATTTTCTGAGATTTTCCCCAGTAGTAACTTTCTACATATATTTTAGTTGTATATTCTAAAATTGTTACAAAAAGACAGCAATTTGATTCCTACGGATCAAAAATAGACAGTGGATACCTGTTGTCATCATGTTTTTTGCTGTTGCCTAATACTTTGGGGTGTAAAGCAGATTTTGTAAGGGGGAAATATAAAATAACATCGTATCCTACTGTTTTCCCAATCTTCGTTCATTCACTTGGACTTTCCCACTATTTTGGCCCTCTTTCTGTATTGTGTGTAGTTAGGACTTCTCGGAGTTATTGGGAAGCACAAGGTCGGGGGGAAACTTTGCAATAAAACATATCCACGTTTACAGACAGTTTTGGTTTCTTTGCCATCAAATGCTACAATTAAGAGAGCTTATATGCTTATATAATGAGATCCATGTTAACAGATCATGAAAAGAAGAGGTTTATAAATTTTCCTTCTGTTGACGATATTGGTCTCCCTGTGGTCTGCACTGAGGTGGGGGTGGGGCATAACTTTTAGTAACTGTAACAATCACTTTTTCATAGAGCCCTTCTAAGAATGTCCAGTTTTAGGGTGATCACTTCATATTTATCTCACTTAATCCTTCCACATCCCTATGAGATTGACATTATTATACCCATTTAGCAGGCCCAGATTTAATGAGGTCACATGTCCAATGTCACATAGTGGCAGAGCCTGGATTGGAACTCAACCAGTCTGTCTCTAAAGTCTGGCATCTTAACCATCACACCGTGGCTTCTTTCCAAACTGAAGATTGTTCCCAGCGCCTGGCATGAATGTACTTTGCCGAGATTAAGAGTGTCAGTGTTTTATCAGTTGAGCCAGCGAGCTTGTTTTTTATTTTATGACATACTCTCTATCATGATGTTGTTTAATGACATCCTGCAGGATTTACTTGGCTTCCTTCCTCCCCACTTAACAGTGCAGACAACCAGGGGCACCTGGCTGGTTCAGATGGTGAAGGGTCCGGCTTCGGGTCAGGTCATGACCTCGCGGTTTGTGAGTTCAAGTCCCGCGTTAGGCTGTCTGCTGTCAGCATGGAGCCCACTTGGGATCCTCTGTTCCCCTCTCTCTCTGCGCCTCCCCCACTCTCTCTCAAAAATAAATGAAAACGTTAGGAAAAAAAAAAAAACTGTGCAGGCAACCAAAGCTCCGATACGGCCAGCCATGAATTGGGCTACACTTCTCCCTCTGCCTCCTGGCCTCATTTTGTGTCTCAGCTCTACCCTGTGTGGGGTCTCCTACTACGACCTCCCGCACTGGGGTGGCCGTGAGACGGTGGGATGGAAGCAGAGGGGTCTAAGAGAGCACAACAGGCGGTCGTTGGGGAAGTTTTTGTGGAGTTGGAATCCAGGTCCACACCCAGCTTTTCAGCGTTGCCCCTATGGATTGTGTTTCCGTTACGTTTTCTGGCCTGTGGTTTTCTCTCCAGCAGACGTTGATTGTGTGCTACCATGTGCCGGTCACTCTTGTAGGCAGTGGGCACCCAACAACACAGCAGGCAAGGCCCTGACCTTAGGGAGCTTACGTTGCGGTGGCAGAACGACGTCATAAGCGTGCAGATGAGGTGGTGAGAGCTCTTTGGAGAAAATCAAAGCTGGGTGGGAGAGGGCGGGAGGAGAGGAGGGAGGAGTTGCTTTTTATATGGGTGGAAGGGAAGGCCTCTCCGCCGAGGTGACGAGGTGACGTTTGAACAGAGGGTGTGTCACAGGGATGCCCGGGGAAAGGCCATTTCAGGGGAGGACACCGGTGCAAAGGTCCGATCATGCCTGGTGTGCTGGAGGCACGGCAAGGAGACCCGTGTGGCCAGAGTGTAGCGGGACCGGCGTGCAGGGTAGGAGGGGAGATCAAGCTACTTAGGCCAATCACACAGGATTCGTGAGGCGTTTGAAGGGCGTCGTCTTTCCCTTTGAGGGAAGGGGAAGCACTTGGCAGAGTTTAAGAAGATTGACATGGTGTGACGGTTCTGTCTGCGCTGTGGAAAATACGTTTGGGGGTTGAATGAGGGGAGAAAGGACAAAAACAGAGGACACCAGATAGGACATTATTGTTGCAGTAATCCGTAGGATTAGTTGATAGATTCATGGTGGAATAGAAAAGAAAAGAAAGTCCAGGATGGTTTCCATGATTTGAGTCTGAGTGATAGGAAGGAGTTATCATGTACAGGGATGAGGACCAAGGGAAGAGTAAGTTTAGGGAATGGATAAAGAAAGCAGGTGTCGGTTTTGGACTTGATAAATTTGTGATCCTCATCAGGCATGTGAAATCTGAAGACACAGGCTTTCAGAAATAGTGTGATGCTATAGATTTTAAAAACACAAACTTCATCGAATCTTGAAGTATTAGGTTTGAAGAAGACGTTGACTTTCTCTAGCACAGTCCCTTCAGTTTACAGACTAGAAACACCGAGAGGTTAAATGGCGGGTACAAATAGCCTTTTACTACCTGTCGTGCAGTACGAAGAATGCTGGACTTGGAGTCAGGAAATATACGTTTAAATTACAGGTTTTCTGTTTGTTTGTTTTGCAAGTTCTAAACCTTGTGCAAGTCATTTATCCGCCCTGTTTTTCTCCCATCAAAAAGAATAAGAAAGACTCCCACTTTCTATGAGGATGTTGAAAATGGCAAAAGTTAGATGTGTTTCCACCCTACCGGGGAGAAAAGGTGGAGAAGCTAGAAAATTGGCAGTTCTCTCGAAACCCACCAGAGAGCTGAGGACACAAAGAAATCTCGATGATTAAAGCCCAGAACAGGGGCGCCTGGGTGGCTCAGTCGGTTGGGCGTCCGACTTCAGCTCAGGTCATGATCTCACGGTTCGTGAGTTCAAGCCCCGCGTCAGGCTCTGTGCTGATGGCTCGGAGCCTGGAGCCTGTTTCAGATTCTGTGTCTCCCTCTCTCCCTGACCCTCCCCCGTTCATGCTGTCTCTCTCTGTCTCGAAAATAAATAAACATTAAAAAAAATTAAAAAAAAAAAAATAAAGCCCAGAACATAATGAGCCTTCCCAGAGACACATAGATACTTCCATCCGTGGCTGGAGAGCGGGAGGAAGAAGAATCTGCGACAGACTGGTAAAGAGAAACCAGCCAAACTTTATTGACTGCATATGGGCTGGAGTGACCATTTGGAATTTGTGAAGAGCCCCAGCCACAGAGGGAGGCCCCACGCCCCTGCCACCTCTTTCCAAGGGGCCTTCGCTGAGTCCAAGGAAGTAGTTAGTATGCTTGAGCCTGGGGTCAGGGAAAGAGCTAAGAAGGGTCCTGCGGTGGATGAAGCCTTCCGAAGGCTAGAGGCGGGGCAGGACAGTTCCTAGAACTCTCTCTGAGCCACTGGAGGCTTTTACCAAGTGTCCAGTGGGGCTGTCACAGGCTTGCGGGCATGGCGGGAGAGCTGACACATACTCCCCTGTGGCCATCCAGGTTTTCACTGTGGTCAAGGCAACAGCCTTTCAGAAGGTGGAGTCCAGAGTAACAGGGGAGAGAGAGACAGACAGATCTCCTGAAGGCACAGACAGCAGAGGGTGCTCTGGGAGAGCAAAGACAGCTCCCTGGCTGGCACCAAGAATGTAACTTAGAGAAATCCCTGAGTTCAGGAAGCAGGCAGCTAAGTTGCACGGCTCAGGGATCTGGAAAGATTCACCAGTGCTCAGATCCCGACTTCCCCTGAGGGTAGGTTCTGAACTTGCCCTAAAATGATTTTAACCCAATCTTGAACCGAATCTAATAAATACTAACATCTCAGACCCAGCTCAACCATAGATTAAAAGGATTCAGTTCCCCTTACCTCCCCACCCCCAGCCTAAGCAACCTAATTGAAAAAGGAACTGCATTTTATGGAGGTAAGTTACTGTTTGTTTTAATCCAAGTATTATTGACATATAACGTTGTTAGTTTCAAGGGTACAACATAATAATTCAGTGTTTGTATATATTGAGACACGATCACCACAGTTGGCATAGTTAACATCTGTCACCATACTGATTGCAAAAAAATTTTTTGTGTGTGATGAGAACTTTTAAGATCTACCCTCTTAGCAACTTTCAAATAGATGCAGTACAATATTACTATCTAGTCACCATGCTGTATGTTAGTTTACATCCCCATTATGTATTTCTTTTACAACTGCAAGTTTTTACCTTTTGACCCCTTTCACCCATTTGGCTCACTCCCCACCCCTGGCCTCTGGCAACCACAAATCTGCCCTCTGTATCTATGAGCTTGGGTTTTTTGTTTGTTTGTTTGTTTGTTTTTAATTCCACATATACATGAGATGATAGTATCCTTGTTTTTCCCTATGTGACGCATTTCACTAAGCATAATGCCCCCTAGATCCATGTCGTTGCAAATGGCAACATTTCCTTCTTTTTGTGGCCGAATCATGTTCCCTGTATATACACCACATTTTATCAGTTCATCCATCAGTGCTCACTTAGGTTTTTCCATATCTTGGCTATTGTAGATAATGCTGCAGTGAACATGGGGGTACAGATACCTTCTCAAGCTATGTTTTCGTTTTCTGCAGATAAGTACCCAGAAGGAGAATCTGTATCATAGGGCAGTTCTATTTTGAACTTTTTTTTTTTTTTTAAATGTTTGTTTTAGTTTTGAGGGAGAGAGCACAAGCAGGGGAAGGGCAGGGGAGGGGGACAGACAGAGGATCTGAAGCAGGCTCCACTCACAGCAGAGAGTCTGATGTTGGGGCTCAGACCCATGAAGTGTGGATCATGACCTGAACCGAAGTGGAACGCTCAACCTACTGAGCCACCGAGGCGCCTCCTATTTTGGACTTTTTAAAGAACATCCATCCTGTTTCCTATAGCAGCCGCACCAATTTAGACTTCCACTAACAGTGTACAAGGTTCCCTTTTCTGCACATCCTTGGCAACACTGGTAATTTCTTGTCTTTTTGACACTAGCCGTTCTGCCAGGTGTGAGGTGACACCTCATAGTGGTTTTAATTCGCATTTCCCTGATGATTAACGATGTTGATGACCTTTTCATGTACGTGTTGGCCATCTGTGTGCCTTTGGAAAAATATTTAGATCTTCTGCCAATGTTTTTAATTGGATTGTTTGGTTTTTTGCCATTGAGTTGTGGGAGTTCTTTGTATATTTTAGATATTAACCACTTACCAGATACATTATTTGCAAATATTTTCTCCTATTCAGTGGGTTCATTTGTTGACGGTTTCCTTTGCTGTGCAACAACATTTCGTGTGTGTGTAGTTTGATATAGTCCTGCTTGTTTATTTTTGCTTTTGTTGCCTTTGTTTTTGGTGTCAAGCCCAAAAATTGTCACCAAGCCATCGTCAAGGAGCTTTCTTGTAGGAGTGCTGTGGCTTCGGGTCCTACGTTCAAGTTTTAATCCATTTTCAGTCAGTTTTTGTGAATGGTGTGAGATAGTCATCCAATTTCTTTCTTTTGCACGTAGCTGTCCAGTTTTACCAACACCACTTATTGAAGGGACTGTCCTATTCCCACTGTATATTCTCTACTCCTTTGTCATAAATTAATTGATCATATATGCACGGGTTTATTTCTAGACTTTCTAGTCTGTTCTGTTGATCTGTGTGTCTGTTTTTATGCCAGTACCATACTATTTTGATTATCTTTATAGTATAGTTTGAATTATACAATATGATTGTATACTGAAATATATAATCTGGGATTGTAATGCCTACAGCTTGGTTCTTCTTTGTCAAGATTACTTTGGCTCTTTGGTGGCTTTTGTGGTTCCACACAAATTTTAGGATTCTTTGTTCTAGTTCTATGAAAAGTACTATTGGTATTTTGATAGGGATTGCACTGAGTCTGTAGATTGCTTTGGGTGGTATGGACATTTTAAGAATAGTAATTCTGGGATGCCTGGGTGGCTCAGTCTGTTGAGCGTCTGACTTCAGCTCAGGTCATGATCTCACGGTCTGTGGGTTTGAGCCCCACGTCAGGCTTTGTGCTGACAGCCTGGAGCCTGGAGCCTGTTTCCGATTCTGTGTCTCCCTCTCTGCCCCTCCTCTGCTCATGCTCTTCCTCTGTCTCTCAATAATCAATGTTAAAAAAAAATTAAAAAAACAAATAAACACTAAAACAATTCCAAGAATAGTGATTCTTCCAGTCTGTGAAGCATGGTCTATCTTTCCATTTATTTTTGTCATCTTCAATTTCTTTCATTACTGTCTTACAGTTTCCAGAATACGGGTGAATTTACCTCCTTGGTAAATTTATTCCTAGGTATTTTATTATTTTTGATGCAGTTGTAAATGGGATTGTTGTCTTCTCTTTCTGCTAGTTTGTTATTAGTGTGTAGAAACACAACTGGTTTATTGATTTTGTATCCTTTATTGAACTGAAACTTTACCAAATTCATTTATTCTAACAGTGTTTTGGTGGAGTCTTTACAGTTTTCTATATGAAGTGTAATGTCATCTGCAAATAGTGACAGTTTTACTTCTTCCTCTCCAATTTGGATTTCTTTGATTTCTTTTTCTTATCTGATTCCTGTGGCTAGGATTTTCAGGACTATTTTGAATAAAAGTGGTGAGAGTACACCTTGTCTGATTTCTGATCTTAGAGGAAAAGCTTTCCGCTTTCACTATTGAGTATGATGATGTTAGCTCTGGGTGTGTCCTACATGATCTATGTTTATGTTCCCTCCAAACCCACTTTGTTGAGAGTTTTTATCATAAATCGATGTTGAATTTTGTCACATGCTTTTTCTGCATCTATTGAGATGATCATATGATTTTTATGCTTTGTTAATGTGGTGTATAACATTAATTGATTTGCAGATGTTGAACTATCCTTGCCTCCTGGGAATAAATCCCACTTGATTGTGGTGTATGATCCTTGTAATGTATTTTCTTAATTCGGTTTGCAAATATTTGAGGATTGTTGCATCTGTGTTTATCAGAGACAGTGGTCTGTAATTTTCTTTCTGCCTTTCTTTCTGTCTTTCTTTTGTAGTGTCTTGTCTTTCTTTGCTTTCAGTACCAGTGGCGTAATGCTGGCCTTGTAGAATGAATTTGGAAGCATTCCTTCCTCTTCTGTTTTTTGAAATAGCTTGAGAAAGATAGGTATTAACTCTTCTTTATGTGTGTGGTAGAATTCACCTGGGAAGCCATCTGGTCCTCGACTTTAGTTTGTTGAGAGTTTGATTATGATAATAAATATTTTTTCTTTTAGAGCGCATGCAAGTGGGGAAGAGGGGCAGAGGGAGAGAGAGAGAGGGAATCTCTTTTTTTTTAAAGTTTGAGAGGGAGAGAGAGAGTGAGTGAGTAAGCTAGGGAGGAGAAGAGAGAGAGAGAAGGAAAATGAACCTCAAGCAGGCTTCATTCTGTCAGCACAGAGCCTGATGTGGGGTTTGAACTGACAAACCATGAGATCGTGATCTGAGCCGGAGTCAGCAGTCGGTTGCTTAACTGACTGAGCCATCCGAGCATCCTGAGAGGGAGAGGGACTCTTAAGCAGGCTCCCTGTTCAGTGAAGAGCTGACACGGGGCTCAATCACATGACCCTGGGATCATGACCTGAGCTGAAACCAAGAGTTGGATGCTCAACCAACTGAGCCACCCAGGCGCCCTGGGAGTTTTTTGATTATTGATTCTATTTCATTACTGGAAATTGCTCTGTTCAAAATTTTTATTCCTGATTTAGTCTTGGAAGATTGTATGTTTCTAGTAATTTATCCATTTTTTTCTAGGTTGTTCAGTTTGTTGACATGTAACTTTTTGTGGTAGTCTCTCATAATCCTTTGTATTTGTAAGGTGTGGTTTTTAACTTTTTCTGTTTCATTTTGGATGTTATTTGATCTCTCTCAATATTTTTTTTATATGTCTGATTAAAGTTTTATCAAATTTATCCTTTCAAAGACCCGACTCTTAGTTTCATTGATTTTTTTTTTTCTGTTTTATGGTCTCTATTTCTTTTATTTCTGACCAAAGAACCGGCTCTTAGTTTCATTGATTTTTTTTTCTCTTCTATTTTTTGGTCTCTATGTCATTTATTTCTGTTTCATTTTATTTCTGATCTTTATCATTTCCTTCTTCCTGTTAACTTTGGGCTTTGTTCTTTTTCTAGTTCCTGTAGGTGTAAGTTTAGATTATTTTTAGAGATTTCTGTTTTTTCTTCAGGTAGTCCTGTATCACTATGAAATTCCCTCTTAGAACTGCTTTTGCTGCATCTCTTGGGTTTTGAGCTGTTGCATTTCCATTTTCATTTTTATCTAGTTATCTTTTGATTTCTACTTTTTTTTCTTTTTAGGTTTATTTCACTGTGATTGGAAAGGAAACTTGCTATGATTTTAGTCTTTCTAAGTTTATTGAGATTTGTTTTGTGGCTTAACATGTGATCCAACCTGGAAAATGCTCCATGTGCAACTGAAAAGAAGGTGTGTTTTGATGTTTTTTGATGGGATGTTCTATAATATTTGTTAAGTCCATCTGCCTAATGTGTCATTCAGAGCCATTGTTTTCTTAATGATTTTCCGTCTGGATGATCTATCTATTAATACAAGAGAGGTGTTAAAGCTTCCTACTATTACTGTATTACTATTTCTCTATGCCTGTTAATATTTGCTTTATATTTTAGGTGCCTCTGTGCTGGGTGCATAGATATTTATAATTGCTGTATCCTCTTGTTGGCTTGGTCCCATTATCACTATGTAATAATGCCCTTTTTTGTCTCTTGTTACAGTTTGTTTAAAGTCTATTTTGTCTAAGTATTGCTACTCTCATTTTTTTTCACTTCTGTTTGCACAGAATATCTTTTTCCATCCCTTCACTTTCGATCTGCATATATCTTTAGATCTGTAACAAGTTTTTTGTAGGCAGCATATAAATGGGTCTTTTTTTTAAATCCGTTCAGTCATCTTCTGTCTTTTGAATAGAGCATTTAGTCAATTCACATTAAAAAAAATTTTTTTAATGTTTATTTTTGAGAGAGGGAGAGAGACAGAGTGTGAGCAAGGGAGGAGCAGAGAGAGAGGGAGACACAGAATCTGAGGCAGGCTCCAGGCTCCGAGCTGTCAGCACAGAGTCTGACACGAGTCTTGAACCGTGAACTGTGAGATCATGACCTGAGCTGAAGTTGGGCACTCAACTGACTGAGCCACCCAGGCGCCCCTGTTTTTAATTTTTTGAGGAACCTCCACACTGTTTTCCAGGGTGGCTGCACCAGTTTGCATTCCCACCAGCTGTGCAGTAGGGTTCCCCTTCTCCACATCCTCACCAACAACTGTTATTTCCTGAGTTGTTAATTTTAGCCATTCTGACAGTTGTGGGGTGGTATCTCATTGTGGTTTTGATTTGTATTTCCCTGATGATGAGTGAGTTGAGCATCTTTTCATGTGTCTGTTTGCCATCTGTACATCTTCTTTGGAAAAGTGTCTCTTCATGTCTTCTGCCCATTTCTTCACTGGATTATTTGTTTTTGGGTGTTGAGTTTGTTAAGTTCTTTATAGATTTTAGATATGAACCCTTTATCAGATATGTCATTTGCAAGTATCTTCTCCCATTCCATTGGTTACCTTTTAGTTTTATTGATTCTTTCCTTTGCTGTGCAGAAGCTTTTTAGAAGGTCCCAGTAGTTCATTTTTGTTTTTGTTTTTCTTGCCTCTGGAGACTTGTTGAGTAAGAAATTGCTGCATCAAGAGGTTGCTGCCTGGTTTCTCCTGTAGGATTTTGATGGTTTCCTATCTTACATTTAGGTCTTTCATTCATTTTGAATTTATTTTTATGTATGGTGTAAGAAAGTGGTCCAGTTTCATTCTGCGTATGGTTGTCCAGTTCTCCCAGCACCATTTGCTAAAGAGACTCCGTTTTTTCTATTGGATGCTCTTTCCTGCTTTGTTGAAGATTAGGTTGGCCGTATATTTGTGGGTCCATTTCTGGGTTCTCTATTCCATCAATCTATGTGTCTGTTTTTGTGCCAGTACCATACTGTCTTGATGATTATAGCTTTGTAATATGACTTGAAGTCTGTAGGAGGATTGTGATGCCTCCAGCTTTGGTTTTCTTTTTCAGCATTACTTTGGCTATTTGGGGTCTTTTGTGGTTCCACACAAATTTTAGGATTGTTTGTTCTAGCTCTGAGAAGAATGTTGGTACTATTTTGATAGGGATTGCATTGAATGTGTAGATTGCTTTGGGTAGTGTTGACATTTTCACAATATTTGTTCTTCCAATCCATGAGCATGGAATGTTTTTCCATGTCTTTGTGTCTTCTTCAATTTCTTTCATGAGCTTTCTATTGTTTTCAGCATACAGATTTTTTTACCTCTTTGGTTAGGTTTATTCCTAGGTATTTTATAGTTTTTGGTGCAGTTGTAAATGGGATCAATCCCCTGCTATCTCTTTTTGTTGCTTCATTATTGGTGTATAGAAACGCAACTGATTTCTGTACATTGATTTTGTATCCTGTGACTTTGCTGAATTCCTGTATCAACTCCAGCAGTTTTTTTGGTGGAGTCTTTCGGGTTTTCCACTATGATCTACAAAGAGTGACAGTTTGACTTCTTTGCCAATCTGGACGCCTTTTATTTAGTTTTGTTGTCTGATTGTTGAGGTTAAGACTTATAATACAATGTTAAACAGCAGTGGTGAGAGTGGACATCCCTGCCGTGTTCCTCATCTCGGGGAAAGCTCTGTTTTTCCCCTTTGAGGATGATACTAGCTCTGGGCCTTTCATATATGACTTTTATGATGTTAAGGTATGTTCCTTCTATCCTGACTTTCTTGAGGGTTTTTATTAAGAAAGGATGCCGTGTTTTGTCAAATGTTTTTTCTTCATCTATTGATAGGATCATATGGTTCTTATCCTTTCTTCTATTAATGTGATGTATCACATTGGTTGATTTGCAAATATTGAACCAGCCCTACAGCCCAGGAATGAATCCCACTTGATCATGGTGAATAATTCTTTTAATGTACTGTTGAATTTGATTTGCTAGTATCTTGAGATTTTTTGCATCCACATTCATTAGGGATATTGGCCTGTAATTCTCCTTAAAAAAATTTTTTTTTAATGTTTATTTTTGAGAGAGTGACAGAGAGGGTGTGAGTGCCTTCCCCCCAGGGAGGGACAGAGAGAGAGGGAAACAGAATCCAAAGCAGGCTCTAGGCTCTGAGCTGTCAGCACAGAGCCCAACATGGGGCATGAACCCATGAACCATGAGATCCTGACCCAAGCCGAAGTCAGACGTCTAACCGACTGAGCCACCCACGCACCCCTGTAATTCTCCTTTTTAGTGGAACCTTTGTCTGGTTTTGGAATCAAGGGAATGCTGACTTCAAAGAATAAGTCTGAAAGCTTTCCTTCTGTTTCTAATTTTTGGAACAGTTTGAGAAAAATAGGTATTAACTCTGCTTTAAATGTCTGGTAGAATTCCCCTGGGAAGCCATCTGGCCCAGGACTCTTCTTTGTTGGGAGATTTTTTGAAAACCGATTCAATTTCTTTGCTGGTTCTGGGTCTATTGAAATTTTCTGTTGCTTCCCATTTGAGTTTTGGTAGTGTGTGAGTGTCTAGGAATTTGTCCATTTCTTCCAGATTGTCCAGTTTGTTGGCATGTAATTTTGATAGTATTCTCTGATAATTGTATTTCTGTGATGTTGGTTGTCATCTCTCCTCTTTCATTTGTGATTTTATCGATTTGGATCCTCTCTCTTTTTGAGAAGTCTGGCTAGGGGTTTATCAATTTTGTTTATTTCAAAAAAAACCCAGCTCCTAGAGTCATTGTTCTGTTTTTTATTTTTTTTTTTATTTTTTATTCTATATCATTTATTTCTGCTCTAATCTTTATTATTTCTCTTCTGCTGGCTTTGGGCTTTATTTGCTGCTGCTTTTCTAGCTCCTTTAGGTGTAAGGTTAGGTTGTGTATTTGGGACCTTTCTTGCTTCTTGAGATAGACCTGAATTGCAATGTATTTTCCTCTTAGGACTGCCTTTACTGCATCCCAAAGGGTTTGGACTGTCATGTTTTCATTTTCATTTGCTTCCATGTATTTTTAAATTTCTTCTTTAATTTCTGGTTGACCCATTCATTCTTTAGTAGGATGTTCTTTAACCTCCCATGTATTTGGGGGCTTCCCAAGTTTTTTCTTGTGGTTGATTTCAAGTTTCATAGCACTGTGATCTGAAAATATGCGTGGTATGTCAGTCTTTTTGTACTTGTTGAGGGATGCTTTGTGACCCAGTATGTGATCTGTTTTGGAGAATGTTTCATGTGCACTCAAGAAGAATGTATATTCTATTGCTTTAGTATGAAATGTTCGGAATATATCTTCATAAGTCCATCTGGTCCCATGTGTCATTCAGAGCTGTTGTTGCCTTATTGATTTTCTGCCTAGAGGATCTGTCCATTGTTGTAAGTGGAGTAGTAAAGTCACCTACAATTACAGTATCATTATCAATAAGGTCATTTATGTTTGTGAGTAATTGACTTATATGTTTGGGTGCTTTCACATTGGGGGCAATAAACATTTACAATTGTTAGCTCTTCTTGATGGATAGACTCCTTAATTATGATATAATGCCCTTCTTCATCTCTTGTTACAGTCTTTGTTTTAAAATCTAGTTTGATATAAGTATGGCTACTCTGGCTTTCTTTTGACATCCATTAGCATGATAGATGGTTCTCCATCCCCTCACTTTCAATCTGCATGTGTCCTCAGGTCTAAAATGAGTGTCTTGTGGGCAGCATATCCATGGATCTTGTTTTTGTATCCATTCTGATACTGTATGTCTTTTGGTTGGGTCATTTAGTCCATTTGCATTCAGAGTGATTATTGAAAGATATGGATTTAGTGCCATTATGTTATCTGTAGATTTCATGTTTGTGGTGATATCTCTGATCCTTTGTAGTCTTTGTTGCTTTCCACTCACAGAGTCTCCCTTAGGATCTCCTGCAGGGCTGGTTTAGTGTTGATGAACTCCTTCAGCTTTTGTTTGTCTGGAAAAGCCTTTATCTCTCCTATTCTGAATGACAGCCTTGCTGGATAAAGGATTCTTGGCTGCATATTCAGCCATTGAATATTTCCTGCTACTCCCTTCTGGCCTGCCAAGTTTCAGTGGACAGGTCTGCTACTACCGTTATGTGTCTCCCCTTGTAGGTTAAGGCCCGTTTGTCCCGAGCTGCTTTCAGAGTTCTCTCTTTATCTTTGTATTTTGCCATTTCACTGTGATATTTTGCCATTTCGTGGTGTTGACCTGTTTTTGTTTATTTTGTTTCGTTTCTTGGAATCACTTAGCTCTCTAATTCTCCCCTTGTGATCTAGTAATTTCCTTTCCCTCTTTTTTTCAGCTTCATCATTTTCCATAATTTATCTTTTATTCCATCTATTCTCTCCTCTGCTTCTTCCATCCTTGCTGTCACTGTATCTAGTTTATTTTGATTCTCATTTATAGCATTTCTTTAAATGTTTGTTTATTTTCGAGAAGGGGGAGGGGCAGAGTGAGAGGGAGAGAGAGAATCCCAAGCAGGTTCTGCAACTGTCAGCACAGAGCCTGATGTGGGTCTCAAACTCATGCACTGTGAGATCATGACCTGAGCTGAAGTCAGATGCTTAACTGACTCAGCCATCCAGATGCCCCCATTTATAGCATTTCTTATTTATTGCAATAAATAAGAATAAATAAATAAAAACTAGTTGTTAGGTCTTTGATCTCTGCAGCAAGAGATTCTCTGCTGTCCTCTATGCTTTTTCAAGCCCAGCTATTAGTCTAATGGCTGTTACTCTAAATTCTTGTTCAGATATATTGTTTGTATGTTTTGAGCAATTCTCTGTGATATCTTCCTGAATTTTCTTTTGAGGAGAATTCTTCTCTTTTGTCATTTTGGCCGTTTCTGTCTTTTGTATGGTTTAATAGCTGCACCTGCCAGTACTACTGTATCAAAAGGGGTACACTTCAGGGCCTGGCACTTCAGGAAGTGTTTTTGGTGCATCCCGTATGCGTCCTGTTGTTGCATTTTGGCTGCTCTGTCTCACTGGTCAGTGCTCTGCAGAGCTCCTCCTTGCGTGTAGTGGTGGAGCGTTTGGACCTTCAACCAGGTGTGCTTTGATTTGTTTGTTGAAGTAACCCTGGAAAAAAGGAAAAACGGGAGGGGGGAAGCCTGATCCCATAAAAAGACAAAAATGAAAGGGCAGAAAAGAAGAACCAGACAGATAAAAACAAACAAACAAAACAAAACAAAACAAAAAAACCAAAAGGCTAAATCCAGAGAAGGGGAAAGGAAAATAAAGAGGAATAAGAGATAGAAAAGGTGTAAAAAAAACAGAGTAAAAATGCCTGATCAAACAATTTATGTATACGTATAAGTCAGAAACTATAAGCCTAATTCCAAAAGAAAAACAAAAGGGTAGAAGAAAAGGAGAAGAAAAGAAAAGAAAAAGACAAAAGCAAAAAACAGCTGTCTGTTGGTGCTGGGACTGGTGGCCGTGGTCGTGCTGGTCTGGAGGAGAGGCGGTCCGTCTGGCTAGTCCGGGTCCGTCGCACTCCGGTACATCAGCAGTTACCGGCCCGGAGGGGCGGGACTTGGTGTAAGTGGGTCCGCCTCCCGCGGGAGGGGGTGGGGTGGGGAGGCGCTGTCCTGCGTCCTGAAGCCCCACGGTGTTGGTGATGGGGAGAAAAATGGCGACACCCCGATCTCTCCCTCCCCGGTGGGGTGTCTCCGACCCCGCTGCTCAGGCAGCCCTCACAGAGTAGCATGGACCCCCCCGGCTCGTCCTGCTCCACGGTCTCCCCCGCCTCCTAGGCTCTCTGCTGGGTCTCAAAACCCCATGTCTTAAAGGACCCTGCACCACACAGACCCCATTCTGCTGTAGCACCACTCAGCCCTGCTGACAAAGGGCCTCTGGCTGGCGCCTGCAGGGTCTTTTGTCCTTTGGGGGGGGGGGCAATAAACCCTCTTCCTAAAGTACTTGAGGAAGGGGACTGTTCTCTCCCAGGGCGCCCCTGAGATTGTTGCAGTGCTCACCGTTGGCTCCCTCCTCCCCAGGAGTGCACATGGTTCTGGCTTCACTCTGGAGACCCTTTACACTTCGAAACCTCTGAGTTTCAGCTCCTAAGGCTGTTTGCAAAATAGGAACTGACTCTCTGTATTTCTTGTTCCCCAGTCTGTGACCCGGAGAGAGGTTTTCCCCTTGTGCTAACTCAATACCACAATTTCACAGCCTCCCCCCCCGCCGCCTCTCTTTTTCTTCCTTTTGTCTCTCCACAGAAAGGATCCCCTCCCCTCCATGCCTATGCTGTTGTATCTACCCCAATTTCACATACACGCACCTCGATCCTGCCAAGCTCTCTCCTTCCACCTGTGGAGATCCTTCTGCCACTGCGCACATGGATTTCCTGGCTGTTCCAAGTGATCTGACCTCAATACAGCTGTGTCCGAGGGACGAGGAAAATCCCGGTTCCCCTACTTCTCTGCCATCATGACTCCCCATATGCCTGGAACCCTTCCTCTATTTTTCGTGTATCGTGGTTTGCAGTTACCATGAGGTTCATATATAGTATCCCATATATACAGCAGTCTTTAGCTAAGTTTGAACACATTCTGAAAGCACTACAATATCCTTCCTACCTCCATGTTTTATGTGTTGATGTCACACTTTAACCTTTTTATTTTGTATATCCCTTGACCAATTTTTGTACATATAATTGATTTTGCTCTTTCTGTCTTTTAATCTTCATATTAGCTTTGTAAGTGATTGACCTACCACCTTTACTGTAAGCTTGCTTTTACCAGAAGTTTTTTCCTTTCGTGATTGTCTTCCTTCTGGTTATGGCTTTTTCTTTTCCACTTAAAGAAGCCCCTTTAGTCTACGGCCATACCACCCTGAACGCGCCCGATCTTGTCTGATCTCGGAAGCTAAGCAGGGTCGGGCCTGGTTAGTACTTGGATGGAAGAAGCCCCTTTAGCGTTTCTTGTAAGGTCGGATTAGTGGTGATAAATTACTTTAACTTTTGTTTTTCTGGAAAACTTCTTATCTCTCCCCAATTCGGAATGATAACCTTGCTGGGTAGAGTATTCTTGGTTGTAGGTTTTTTCCTTTCAGTACTTTGAATACATCATGCCACTCCTGGCCTGCAAGGTTTCTGCTGAAAAATCAGCTGATAGCTTTCTGGGCTTTCCCTTGAACTTAAATGTTTACTTTCCCTTTGCTGCTTTGATGACTATCTTTAATTTTTGCCATTTTAATTATTATGTGTCTTATTGTGGCTATCAGGTTGGTCTTTTTGGTGCTCCGTGGTTCCTCAGCCTGGGTAACTGTTTCCTTCCATAGGTTAGGAAAGTTTTAAGCTCTTGTTTCTTCAAATAAATTTTCTGTTCTCTTTTCTCTCTTTTCTCCTAATGGGACCTCTAAAATGTGAATGCTGGTAAAGCTCACTTTGTCCCAGAGGTCGCTTAAACTGTCTTCATTTTTTAAAATTCTTTTTTGTTTTTACTGTTCAGCTTGGTTGCCTTCCATTACCCTGTCTTTTAGATTGCTGATCTAGTCTGTATCCTCTAATCTGCTTGTATTTTTCATTTCAGTTGTTGTATATTTCAGTTCTGACCGGTTCTTTTTATGTTTTCTGTTTCTTTGTTGAAATTCTGACTGAGTTCATCTACTCTTCTCTCAAATCCAGTGACCATTACTTTGAACTCTTTATCAGGTAAATTGTGTATCTTCATTCATTTGGCAATTCTTCTGGGGTTTTATCTTGTTCTTTTGTTTGGAACATATTCCTCTGCCTCCTCATTTTGTCTGAGTCAGTGTATCTATGTATTAGATGGGTCAGCTATGTCTCCTGGTGTTGAAAGTGGTGGCCTTATGTAGAAGGCGCCCTGTGGTGCCCAGTCACACAGTCTCTCCTGGCACTCTGGGGGTGTCTTCTGTGTGGACTGCACACTCCTGTTGTGGCCAGGCTACCACTGCTGCAGGCGTGCTGGTGGACAGGGCTGCCTGCAATGACTGTCTGTGACCGCTACAGGGGCATGGTGGACAGGGCTTGCCCCAGCGGGGCTGGTGGAGAGGCCCGGCTGTAGCTGCTGTGGTTGTGCTGGTGGGTCAGGCTGGCTCCCTCTTTTTCCCCAAGGTGGGAGTCACTCTGGAGGAGTGCTGATCCTGCCCGGGGTCGCCTGCTGTGTGTGGTGGGGGGGGGGGCTGGTTTGGAGGGGCATCTGCTAGGGCAGGTCCACAGGGGAAGTCCGGGGGAGGCAGGTGGTGCTGGGAATGTAGATGGAGGGTGTCAGAACTGGTTCCCACAGCATGAGGCAGCTCGACTGGACGAGGGCGAGAGAAATGACAGCCACCAGCACTTCCCTTCCCATAGAATGTCCTTACAGATCCCGCTCCTTCACATCCTAAAATTAGTCTGTGAATCTCCTTCATGTGTCACCCAGGCCCTGCTGCCTTCAAACTGCTGCTCCTCTGTCTTGGAATGAGAGCTACGTCATGCAGGCTCTTGAAGAGCACAGACTTGGTTTCCGGGAGCCCTCTGACTCTCGCCGAGGTAAGCCCTGCTGATGTTCAAAGCCGGACAGTGGGGGCTTATCTTCCTGGCGTAGATCCGCAGGGCTGGGAGTGCCCAGTGTGGGGCTTGATCCCCTCGCTTCTCCATGCCTGTGATATCCCTGCTGTTTGTGGGTCACCATGCTGGAAGTTTGATTCCTGACCGTGTCCTTGCCCCTCCCACCCTGCTCTGTGGCCTTCTCTTCATGTCTTTAGCTGTGGAAGATCAGTGCTGCCAGTATTCAGGTCACTTTCAGAGTGAGTTAAATTACATGTAGTTGTTGCCTTGGTGTGTCGTGGGAGGAGGTCAGCTCGGGTTCCCCCTACTTTGCCATCTTCTCAAGCATTTGAAATTGCAAATGGGATTGTTTTCTTAATTTCTCTTAACTATTTATTATTAGTACACAGAAACACAGCAGATTTCTATATATTGATTTTATATCCTGCAACTTTACTGAATTTATTAGTTCTAACAGGTTTTTGGTCAGGTCTTTAGGGTTTTCTGTATATATCATGTCATCGGCAAATAGTGAGTTTTACTTCTTCCTTTCCAGTTTGGATTCTTTTTATTCCTTTTTCTTGCTTAATCACTCTGGCTAGGACTTCCAATACTGTGTTGAATAAAAGTGGTGAGAGTGGGCATCTGTCTTGTTTCCCAGAGGAAAAGCTTTCAGTTTTTCACCGTTGAGAGTGATACTGGCTGTGGGCTTGTCATACATGGCCTTTATTATGTTGAGGTACATTTCTTCTGTACCCACTCTTTTGAGAGCTTTTATCATAAATGGATGTTAGTTTTTTCAGGTGCTTTTTCTGTACCTTTTTAGATGATCATATGATAATTATCGTTCATTTTGTTAATGTGACTTCTCACATTGATTTGTGGGTGTTGCATCCCTGAAATCCTACTTGATTGTGGTGTATGATCCTTTTAATGTATTAGTGAATGCAGTTTGTTGGGGATTTTTGCATTTACGTTCATCAGGGATATTGGCTTGTAATTTTCTTGTGGCATCCTTGTCTGGTTTTGGTATCAGGGTAATGCTGGCTTTGTAAAATGAGCTTGGAAATGTTCACTTTTCTATTTTTTGGCAGAACTTGAGAAGGATTGATATTAATTATTTCCGTTTTGATAGAATCCACCAATGAAGCCATCTGATCTGGAGTTTTTGTTTGTTGGGAGTTGTCTGATTTAATCTCCTAACTAGTAGGGAGTCTGTTCAGATTTTCTGTATCTTTGTGATTCAGTCTTGGTAGGTTGCATATTTCTAGGATTTTATCATTTGTTTTACGTTGTCCAGTTTATTGGCATATAGTTGTTAGTAATCTCATATTTCTTTGTATTTCTGTGGTATCTATTGTAACATCTCTTTCATTTGTGATTATATTTGCATCTCTTTTTTTTCCTGATGATGAGCTTGGTTAGAGGTTAACTTATCTTTTCAAAGAAACAGCTCTTGGGGCACCTGGGTGGCTCAGTTGGTTAAGTGTCCAACGTAGCTCAGGTCATGATCTCATGGTTCGTAGGTTTGAGCCCCACGTCAGGCTCAGTGCTGACAGCTCAGAGCCTGGAGCCTGCTTCAGATTCTGTGTCTTCCTCTCTCTCTGTCCCTCCCTTGCTTGCACTCTGTCTCTCTCTCTCAAAAATAAATAAACATTTAAAAAATATTTTAAATCAAGGACACAGCTCTTAGTTTCATTAACTTTGTAAATTACTGTTTTTTACATACAATATCTGACATGAAATAACATTATGGACATGCAAAGAAACAAAATATCAGGAGAAGAGATAAGAGAAACAAAGCCAGTGAAGGTCCAGATGTTGAACATGAACAGAAGATATTAGCAGGAAAATGGAAAACTATAAAAAGAACCAAAATGAAAAAATGTGTCAGTTACAGTATTCATTTGATGGCCGTAATAGTAGACTGGACACAGTCAGCAAACCCCAAGCAAGATAAATACAAAGAAATCTAAACTTAGGCAAGTCATAGTCAAGTTGTTAAAAACCAGAGATTTTTATAAAGGTAGAAAAGAAATAATACATAAATGGAAACAATAATATGAATGATAGCTGACATCTTTTCAGAAAAAATGCAGACCAAAGGACAATGGTATAACTTTTTAAAGTGATTTTTTTTTTTTTTAAGGCACACATGCTCACTTGGAATTCTATATTTAGGAAAATGTCTTTAAAATGCAATAAAAATAAAGGTATTTTCTGGGAGACAAAACCAAAGACAATTTGTCTGTAGCAGACCTATATAATAAGAAACATTAAAAGAAGTATTTCAGTGATGAAGGGAAGTGATAATAAAAGAAGCTTAGATCTGAAGGAAGGAGTGAATTGCACTAGGAAGGTAAATGTAAGATTAAATGATTGAAACATACGATCAAAAGATTATGCCCGCATAAAGCAAAAATAATAGCAATGTATTGGATACTTAGTGTAAGAAGTAATATATATAACTATAAATGCAAAACATATGAGGAAATTAAGTTTGTGATAAGTTAAAGATGCACTTTATAAACACTAGAGCAAACGTTAAAAAAAAAAGATACGCAGCTGTGAGCCACAGCTGAATCCACACACTAAAAGAAATTGAATGATATTGCTTTATCAAAAATTAGTCATGAAAGCAGGAACAAAGTACAAGACAAATGGAAGATAAATATCAAGATGGTAGACAAAATGAATCAAATCAAAAAGTACATTAAATACAAGTAAGCCATATACTCCAGTTAAAAATTAGCAATTGTCAAACTGGATAAAATAGCACGGCTCAACTATGTGCTGCATATAAGAGGCACTTTATTTTTTTAAGTTTATTAATTTTGAATGAGTGAGCATGAACAGGGGCAGGGCAGAGAGGAGGACAGAGAGAATCCCAAGAAGTCTCCAGGCTGACAGTGCAGAGCCCGACATGGAGCTCAGTCTCATGACCATGAGATCATGACCTGAGCCAAAATCAAGAGTCGGATGCTCAACCGACTGAGCCACCCAGGCACGCCTGTAAGAAACACTTTAAATATAAAGGCACACCAAGTGTTCATCAATGGATTAATGGATAAAAATGGTATGAGATACAAATATAGATATATCACATAATGGAATATCATTCAGCCATTAAAAAGAATGAAGTCTTGCCATTTGCAACAACATGGCTGGAGCTAGAGAGTATAATACTAAGCAAAATAAGTCAGAGAAAGACAAACACCGTATGATTTCAGTCATATGTAGAATTTAAGAAACAAAACAGATGGACAAAGGAAAAAAGAAGGAGACAAACCAAGAAACAGACTCTTAGCTATAGAGAACAAATTGATAGTTACTAGAGGGAACATAGGGGGATGGGTGAAATAGGTAATGGGGATTAAAGAGTACACTTACCATGATGAGCACTGAGTAATGTATAGAATTGTTGAATCACTAAATTGTACACATAGAATTAATATACAGTAAACTATGCTGGAATTAAAAAAGCAAAACAATGTGATTGTGTGTGTGTGTGTGTGTGTGTGTGTGTGTGTGTATAATTACAGTAAGTGATAAACCACACTTATTGTAGTGAGCTTTTGTAATACATGTAATTCTCAAATCACTGTCTTATACCTGAAGCTCATATCTGTTTAAAAGATAAGACTTTCTGTTTTTAATGGAGTACTGTGACTCTTCACAAAAATATTACTGAGGAGGATCAAAGATGATGGTGGAGTAGGAGGACCCTAGGCTTTTCTCGTCCCATGAACGCAACTAGATAATTATAAAATCATCCTAAATACTGCCAGAAATTGGCCTGAAGACTGATAGAACAAACTCTACAACTAAAGGGAGAGAAGAGACCACTTTGAAGAAGGTAGGAAGTGCAGAGACGTGGTTTGAGGGTGAAATGGATCACCAGTGCTTTAGAGGAGAGGGAGCAGTGGTCGTGGACAAGGACAAGAGAGAGAAGAGAACACATGGAGAACAGTTCCCCAAAGCCACTGGTCTGGAAAATGAGAGGGGTGGAATTGCGTGAATTATGGCAACCAGTAGGGCCTAAAGTCTG
Organism: Lynx rufus; assembly: GCF_022079265.1. NCBI lineage: Eukaryota > Metazoa > Chordata > Mammalia > Carnivora > Felidae > Lynx > Lynx rufus. Next base: position 2,004,570 of record NW_025814867.1, on the reverse strand, counting down.
GAGTTTTAAAGTTCAGTGGGCTTGGCTGGGGTAGAGCCAGGAGGGCACTGCCCTGCTCCTGGAGAGAAGGCAGGCAAACATCTGGGGGCAGACAGTGCGGAAAGAGCAATCTGAAGAACACGTAGGTCACACAGCGGGGAGATTATTCACTTGTCTCGGAGAGTGTCTCCGGGAGATAACGCACACAGAGATGCCTCTCCGGGGACAGGGGAGCTGGCTGGTGCCATTTACCTCCCCCACCCCTCATAAACAGAGCATAAACACAGAGCCACTGGTAGGAGGCAGTGCAGTGCTGACACTGGCTGGCTAACTTGCTGACGCCAAGCCCCGGCTCCTCCAGCACTGTGGTAGGACTGCCCTTCTTAGTCTGGCTTGCTTCAGTCCCAGTGTGGTGGGCCCCTCTCCCAGAAGACCGGCACAAATCATATCTTCCAACCAGAGAGTTCTTCAAGGCCTCAGTTCTAGTGGAAGTAGCGTCAGGTCTCATTTAACAAGCAGACCAGAGCACACTTAGTTAAAACTCGCCACATTCAGGCCAGAGACCCAACACTGCCCACAGCGGGCAAGGAGAACCTCTGTAGGTGAGTAGCCTGAAGGATAGAGCAGCCAAAACACAGCAGCAAAATGCACGCAGCATATACCAGAGACACTCTCTGAAGCACCAGGCCCTGGCCACTGTATGACCTCTTCTTCACAAGACCGTTACTTTCAGGAACAGGAGATATAACTGGCTTTTCTAACACAGAGAAGAAGGCAGAGATTTCTACAAAATGCCAGGATGGAGGAATTTATCCCAAATGAAAGAATAAGACAAGGCCGTGGCCAGAGACTAAGTGAAACATATATAAATAACATGCCTGATGGAGAATTCAGCACATCAATCATGAGGATACTCACTGGGCTTGAGAAAAGAATAAAAGATGTCAATGAGACCAGTTCCTCAGAGGTAAAAGAGTTAAATAAGAAACAGGTGAAGAATGCAGTAAGTGAAACTGGAAACAGGCTTGATGCAATGAATAGCAGAGAAACGAATTAGTGACCTAGAAGACAAAATAATGGAAAACAATGAAGCTGAGGAAAAGAGAGAAAGAAGAGCTATGCAACATGAGAATAGGGACTCAGTGACTCATCAAAGGTAATAACATACAGGAGTTCCAGAGAGAGAGAAAAGGGGGAAGATTATTTATTTCAAGAAATAATAGCAGAAAACCTCCATGATCTGGGAGAGGAAACAGCCAAATCCAAGAGGCCCAGAGGACTCCCAGCAAAATCAACAAAAGCAGGCCAACACCAGACCTGTGGTAATTAAATTTGCAAAATTTAGTGATCAAGGAACCATTGTGGAAGAGAATATACTTGGTATGATTTCAGTCTTCTTGAATTTGTAATATTTGTTATGTCTCTTTTTATGTGATTTAACCAGGTGATTTTTTGTGTGTACTTGAAAATGTGTTGTATTCTCTTTTTTTTAAGGATGGAATATTTTATATATACATATATACAATATATATAATATATAATATGTATTATACATATTATACATATAATTATACATACATTATATATATATTATACATATATAATATATAATAATATATAATTATATATATTGTATATATGCATCAAGCAAGAAATGTCCATGTTGAAAAAAAATAACTGAGGGTACTCATTAATATCAGAGGGGAAGTGAGTAGGGGGATGGGTAAAATGGGTGAAGGGTATTAAAAGTACACTTTTGGTGAGCACTGAGTAATGATATATAGAATTGTTGAAGCACTATATTGTATACCTGAAACTAATACAACACCATGTGTTAACTATATTGGATTTAAGTTAAAATCTTAATTAAAAAATAATAAAAGGGGCACTTGGCTGGCTCAGTTGGTAGAGCATGTAGCTCTTGATCTTGGGGTTGTGAGTTTGAGCCCCATATTGGGTGTAGAGTTTACTTCATTAAAAAAACATTAAAAATTTTCTTTAACATTTATTCATTTTTGAGAGACAGAGACAGAGTGTGAGCAAGGGAGGGGCAGAGAGAGAGGGAGATACAGAATCCAAAGCAGGCTCTAGGCTCCGAGCTGTCAGCACAGAGCCCGACACAGGGCTTGAATTCATGAAACGCGAGATCATGACCTGAGCTGAAGTTGGATGCTTAACTGACTAAGCCCCTCAGGCGCCCCAATTTAAAACAATTTTTAATAAAACATGAAAAATATTAAAGAAGTAGATTAATTGAACACTAGGAAATATTGTTTGGTTGCTTTAAAGATCTATATAACACGTCTTTCACAACAAATATAAAACTTTGAATCTATAGCAATAATCTAGAAGATTTTATTGTATATTCAGGAATGTTATATACTAAAATGGCCACAACAACACAGCATAGGGAATATAGTCATATTCTTGTAATATACGTCATGTTGTAATGGCATTGTATGGTGACAGATGGTAGCTGCAGTTGTGGTGAGCAAAGCATAGCATATAGAGAAGTTGAATCACTTTGTTGTATACCTAAAACTAATGTCACATTGTATGTTAGTTATACTCAAAAAAGTTTTTAAAAATAAAAAACAAAATGGACTCTAAGTTTGAAAATACACACACACACACACACACACACACACACACACACATATAAAGCCACAGATTGCAAGAATAAAAGGATGAAAAAGATGCAAAAATCAGAAGAAATCTGGTGTTGCGGTATTAATATCAGTCAAAGTAGATTTTGGGGCAAGGATAATTTCTAGAAAGAAAGGACATTTCATAATGCTTAAGGGTTAATTCATTAAAAATACATAATAATCTTAAATGTATATACACCTAACAAAGCTTCAGAATATATGAAGCAAAACTCAGCAGAATCCAAGGTGGAAAGAAACAAATCTACAATCATAGTTTTAAATAACACCTCTCTCTTACTAATTGATAGAAGTTGAGGATCAAGAAAACTCAGTAAGGATATAAAAGATTTGAACATCACTACCAGTCATCTTGACATAATTCACACTTATCTAATGATTTACTTCAGAATATAGAAATAGCAAAATGGTAAAAGTAAGTCCTTCCTTAATAGTAATCACTTTAAATGTAAAAGTATTAAGTATAAAAGTGATCATTATATTTTGATAATTCCTCAAGAAGTTATAATAATTATAAGCATACATGCACCAAACAACAGAGCCCCAAAGTATGTGCGGCAAACTGACAGAATTAAAGGAAGAAGTAGACAGTTCTACAATAACAGTTGGAGATTTCACAGTCATCATCGTAACTATTATTTGTTGAGCACTCTCTATTTGCCTAGACTGTTCTAGCCATTTTACGTATATGAATTCATTTAACTCACAGCATCCCTTGTGGCAGGTTCCATTCCCCATTTTAAAAAGAGGAAATCATGGCATAGAAAAATGACATACCCAAGGTAACAAAGGAGTATGTGGCAGAACCTGGATGATAGATTCTGTAAATTAAACTTGGTTCTTAGAGATGTTCTATTCAAACCTCCCACTGAAAGAGGGATTCTTTTCTTCAGCATTCCTGGTTCTGTGATCCACGGGAGCACTGTGGATAGAGCATCACTGCTTGAAAGAGTAAAACATTCTAGTATGGGCTATTCTAATTGCTAGACAGTTCTTTCCTATGCTGAGTTGAAATCTTGTAACTTTGATTTACTCGTCTTTGTAATAACAGAAAATAAGCCCATCCTTCTATCAGCTATTGGGGTACATGAAGATTGTCATGGTGTCATTCACCACCATCCTCAACACCACTTGGACATGTCAATACCATACTTTCAGTGACAGGGCAGTTAGATGGCAGATCATTAAGTAGATAGAAGACTTGAACATGCTGTAAACCAAATAGACTTACTGGAGATATATAGAACATTCCACCCAACAACAGCAGAAGACGTATTCTTCTCAAGTGCACAAGGAACCTATTGCTTTTTTTTTTTTTTTTTTAAATTTTTTTTTTTCAACGTTTATTTATTTTTTGGGGGACAGAGAGAGACAGAGCATGAACGGGGGAGGGGCAGAGAGAGAGGGAGACACAGAATCGGAAACAGGCTCCAGGCTCTGAGCCATGAGCCCAGAGCCTGACGCGGGGCTCGAACTCCCGGACCGCGAGATCGTGACCTGGCTGAAGTCGGACGCTTAACCGACTGCGCCACCCAGGCGCCCCTTTTTTTTTTTTTTAATGTTTGTTTACTTTTGAGAGAGAGACAGAGTGTGAATGGGGGAGGGGCAGAGAAAGAGACACAGAATCTGAAGCAGGCTCCAGGCTCCGAGCTGTCAGCACAGAGCCTGATGTGGGGCTCAAACCCACGAACCGTGAGATCGTGACCTGAGCCGAAGGTGGGCACTTAACCGACTGAGCCACCTAGGCACCCTGGAACCTGTTCCTATTCCTCTAGAACCTATCCTGTTCTCCAGGGTAGATCTTATGTTAGGCCACAAATATAGTTTTAAAAGATTGACATCAGAGAACTCTGACCACAATAGAATGAAGCCAGAGATAAAAAATAAAAAAGAAGGAAAAGTGGAAAATTCAGATATGTTGGAATTGAACAGCACACTCTTATACAACAAATGCGTGAAGAAATAGAAAGGATTTTAGAAAATAATTTGGGGTGAATGGAAATGAAAACAACATATCAAAACTTAGAGCTGCAGTTAAAGCAGTGATCACAGGGAAATTTAGAGTTGTAAATGCCTACATTAAAAAGAAAGGGGGCGCCTGGGTGGCTCAGTTGGTTAAGCATCCGACTCTTGATTTCAGCTCAGGTCATGATCTCACAGTGTGTGGGATTGAGCCCTGCATCAGACTCTGAACTGACAGCACGTAGCCTGCTTGGGGTTCTCTCTCCCTCTCTCTGTCTGTCCCTCCCCTGCTCACATACCCCTGATCAAGGTATCTCTCTCTCTCAAATAAATAAACATAAAAAAAAAAAACACCAGGAAAGATTTCATATCAATAACCTAACTTTACATTTCAAGGAACTAGTAAAAGGTAAATTATCTGGTTAACACAGTGCTTAATGGGGCTTGGAGTACACAGGCACTTAATAAATGTTAGTATCTCACTGTCAGAAGGTGGAGGCGGGTCAGATTGAGAAGATTCTCCAGACTGAGAAGTCACTTTAACGTGAAAATCAAAGCAAACCACTCCATGCCACTTACACAGAGTTTTGTTCAGGGTCCCTTATGGACAGGGTATCGGGCCAGCAGGTGGAGGGAGGATCCAGGGCGCTGCACCGCCATTCTCCACCCGGCTCGGACCTCAGCCCTTATCGAACAAGGGGCATGGTGGTGTGGTCACAGGGTAGTTATGTAAAGTGAGTGCTAGTTACCTTCTGCACACCAGTCATCTCCACTAGTTATCTGAAGCGGCGCCGTCTCTGTACCGGGGGGAGAACAAGACGGGGCCAGTGGCGGAGTCTGTAGTCAGCACTCCGGTACGCACATACACATCGCTAAGACTGATCGTTCAACGTACGTTGCAAATGAATGTAGGATACTATTTGCAGCACTTCTACTTCTGCAGTTTGCCTTGATGGATTAGGACACATGTGGGTGTTCTAAACCATGAGAATTCATGATAGCCTCGCTTTGAGTTTCATGGAGGAAGACTTTATTAATTATAAGGGAAAGGGAATATAAAGAGCTAAACAACTGTAGTGAACATATATAGAGAGAGAAGTATAGAGAAGAACAAAGAAAGTTTACTACCTCAAATTGGATACATACAATATGCACCCTTCTGGCTGGGGAAGCCCCATGGTAAACAGCCCGGCTGGGGTCCCGATTGCGTGTCCTGGGAAGAGTGTCCTCCCCTGAGGTGAGACTTCCAACTAGCTATTCCTGCCAGGGTAGTCGATATACTATCCGCGTGTGATTTGTGGCTAGTTATTATGTTTGCTTATGTGCAGTCCTGAGCGAGCTATTTTTCCTGTTTCTTTTATAGTATCTCGCAATCTTAAGGGCGTTTGCATATTCCTCTTCCCTCCCTGGTCCATCCCAGGGGGCCAGCTTGGTCTGGCTCAAGGAGGAATGTGAGGCATATTAATCCCTCGTGGCATCAGGAACAGAGGGGCCAATTCTGACCCCTAGAAAAATATAGAGTCCAAGCCCACAAGCCCACCAAGCCCCCATGATGGCATATCATGGCTCTGGGCAGAAATGCATGACAAGTCACATAAACAGCTTCTAAAAAAAACAGTGGGCTTTTAAATCCATCTTTTAAATTGAGATATTATAGGGGCGCCTGGGTGGCTCAGTCGGTTGAGCGTCTGACTTCGGCTCAGGTCATGATCTCACGGTCCGTGAGTTCGAGCCCCACGTCGGGCTCTGTGCTGACAGCTCAGAGCCTGGAGTCTGCTTCGGATTCTGTGTCTCCCTCTCTCTCTGCCCCTCCCCTGCTCATGCTCTGTCTCTCTCGGTCTCAAAAATAAATAAAAACATTAAAAAACATTTTAAAAAATAGAGATATTATACACGTGCTGTGAATTCCACCCATTTAAAATGTACAGTCCCGTGTGTTTTAGTATATTCACCAAGTTGTGTCTTTGTCACAACTGTCTAATTCAAGAACGTTTTTGTAACTCTAAAAAGAAACTCCATACCCATCAACGGTCACGCTAGTCTTAGTTGACCACTAATCTATGTTCTTTCTCCATGGATATGCCTTTTCTGGATGTTTAATGTAAATGAAATCTACAATGTGTGGCCTTTTGTGTATGTCGTTTTTCATGTAGCACAGTATTTTCAAGGATCGTTCCTGTTGTAGTATATCAGTACTCTGTTCCTTTTATTGCTGAATAATTTTCCATTGTGTGAATATACCACATTTTGTTTATCCATTTATTAGCTGTTAACATTTGGATTGTGTTCACTTTTTTTTTTTTTTACTTACTATGAGTAGTGCTGCTGTGAACATTCATGTACCAGTTTTTGTGCAGAAACGTGTTTTTGTTTCTGTTAGGTAGGTACCTGTGATTGGAATTGCTGATTTATACGGTAGCTCTGTGTTTAACCTTTGAAGAACTGCTAGACTGTTTTCCAAAGTGGTTGCACCATTTTATGTTCCAGTTTCTCCACATTCTTGCCATTATTGTTTTGTTTTAGCCATCCTTGTGGCTGTGAAGTATCTCCTTGTGGTTTTGATTTGCCCTTCCCTAGTGACTAATTATGCTTAACTTATTTTTATGTGCTTATTGGCATTTGCAGATCTTTGCAGAAATGTCTATTCAGATCTCACGCCCATTTTTTTTTTTTTTGAGAGAGAGAGTGTGCGAATGCACACGTGAGCGGGGGAAGGGAGAAGGAGAGGGAGAGAGAGACTCTTAAGCAGGCCCTATGCTCAGGATGAGATCATGACTTGAGCTGAGATTCAAGAGTCAGATGCTTAACTGACTAAGCCACCCAGGTGCCCATCATGCCCATTTTTAACTGGTTTATCTTTCTTTTTGTTCAATTGTGAGGGTTCTTTGTATATTCTGGATGTAATTCTCTTATCAGATATGTGATTTGCAAACATTTTTTTTCCTATTTTATGCATTGTTTTTTCACTTTCTCAGTGATGCCCTATGAAGCACAAAGGTTTTTTAATTTTGATGAAGTCAAATTTATCTATTTTTTTCTTTGATTGCATGTACTTTTGGTGTCACATCTACAAAACCATTACATGCATACAGGTCACCAAGATTTATGCTTATGTTTTCTTTTAAGGGGTATAGTTTCAGCTCTTATATATTTTTTTAGCTCTTTGATCTATATCAAGTTAATTTTTAAATATAATGTGAGGTCGACATTATATTTTTATTGCGTGTAGACACCAGTTGTCCTGACACCATTTGTTGAAATACTGTTTTTCCCCCATTGAATACCCTAATGCCCTGTCCAAAATCAATTGCCCATAAACATAAGTGTTTCTTTCTTGACTATTAATTCCATTCCATTGATCTATAGTTCTATCCTAGGCCAATACCATGATATTTCAATTACTATAGCTTTATCGTAAGTTTTGAAATCAGGAAGTGTGAGTCCTCCAACTTTGCTTCCCTTTTCAAGATTATTTTGGCTCTTTTGCGACCCTTGCATTTCCATATGAATCTTAGGATCAACTCTTTAATTAAAAAAAAAAAAAAAGACAGCTGGAATTTTGATAGAGATTTCATTAAATCTGTGGATTAATTTGAGAAATGTTGCTAACTTAACACTCTCAAATCTTCCAATTTGTGAACGTGAGATGTGTTTTGTTTGTTGTCTTTCATTTCTCTGAACAGCGGTTTTTGTGTGAATTTTCAATAGATGTCTTGCATTTCTTTAGTTAAAGTTATTCCTAAATATTTCACTCTTTTGATGCTGCCGTAAATGAGATTGTTTTAATTTCGTTTTCAGGGGGGCACCTGGATGGTTCATTCAGTTGAGCGTCTGATTCTTGATTTCAGTTCAGGTCGTGATCCCAGGGTTGGGGGGAGCAAGCCCCAAGTAGGGCTCGGCACTGAGTGTGGAGCCTGTTTGAGATTTTCTCTCTCTCCCCCTCTGTCCCTCTCTTCCACTCGCATTCTCTTTCTCTTTAAAATAAAATAAAACTAGGGGCGCCTGGGTGGCGCAGTCGGTTAAGCGTCCGACTTCAGCCAGGTCACGATCTCGCGGTCCGTGGGTTCGGGCCCCGCGTCAGGCTCTGGGCTGATGGCTCAGAGCCTGGAGCCTGTTTCCGATTCTGTGTCTCCCTGTCTCTCTGCCCCTCCCCCGTTCATGTTCTGTCTCTCTCTGTCCCAAAAATAAATAAACGTTGGAAAAAAAAAATTAAAAAATAAAATAAAACTAAAAGAATGTTTAATTTCATTTTCAGGTTCATTGCTAATACAATTGATTTTTATTTTTTAATGTGTGGGTTTTTTTCATTTTTTTGTGGGTTTTTTTTTTTGTTTTTTTTTTTGAGAGAGAGAACAAGCGGGGAAGAGGCAGAGAGAGAGGGAGATAACAGAATCCGAAGTAGGCTCCAGTCTCTGAACTGTCAGCACAGAGCCAGATGCAGGGCTTGAACTCATGAACTGCCAAGATCATGACCTGAGCAGAGGTCAGACACTTAACCGACTGTGCCACCCAGGCGCCCCTACAATTTATTTTTATATAAAAATACTACATATTTGTATATTCTGTAACCGTGCTAAACTCCTTGATTGTTTCTAATGGTTTTTTGTGAATTTCTTAGACTTTTCTATATATGGGATCAAGTCATCTGTGAATAGAAGTTATTTACTTTTTCCTTTCCAATCAGGGTGTCTTTTATTTATTTTTCTTACCTAAGAGCCTTGGCTAGAACTTCTAATACAATGTAGCATAGAAATTGCTGCCTTGGGGGCGCCTGGGTGGCGCAGCCGGTTAAGCGTCCAACTTCAGCCAGGTCACGATCTCGCGGTCCGTGAGTTCGAGCCCCGCGTCAGGCTCTGGGCTGATGGCTCAGAGCCTGGAGCCTGTTTCCGATTCTGTGTCTCCCTCTCTCTCTGCCCCTCCCCCATTCATGCTCTGTCTCTCTCTGTCCCAAAATAAATAAACGTTGAAAAAAAAAAAAAAAAGAAATTGCTGCCTTGCATTTTTATGAAATGGTGATAGGGTGTAAACTCTTTTATATCCATTAATATTAAAGTGTGGTGACTTCATGAAATTAGTGTCATCATATCTGTAGGACAGTAATTGGGACTGTTACGATCTAAAAAAACATGTGAACTGTTTTTTTTTTTTGGTTTTTTTTTTTAGTTGAGGAACACTTTAACAATGTGTTTTTTTCTTTTTCTTTTAGGTTTTCTCAAATAACGATGAAGGCCTTATTAACAAAAAGTTACCCAAAGAACTTCTCTTAAGGTAAATGTAGATAAACTTTAAAGAATTCAGATTTGATTCAGTCATCAAGTTCCAAGACAATCTTCTTTCTCACTATGAGTCCATAGCACAGAAAAACAGACAGAATTAGCCTAACTGACTTTTTGTTTTTGTTTTATAGAATGCTGTTCAGCTTGTTGTTAAATTTTACTTGGTCTAATCCAGAATGTACTAAGTATGTACATAGCATTGGTCTGGATTCTTTTTGTAATGTGGTAAGTATTGTAATAATCTTCAGTAGGTGCCACTGTTTTGGTATCAGTAGATGTTCTCAATGTAGTCAATTACGTGAGGAGAGATGATTGTTAAGGTTATGAGCTCCTGAAGTCACAGGCATTTGGATGTTTTCTAATCAATTTTAAAATAAGTATGGTCAAAATTCTGAGTGCTTAGAATTTTGTCAGTCCAAATGTTGCTATATTTTTATCCACTTGATGAAAATTATGTGCTAAGTGACAGTACTATAAAATATGGTTTTTGTGCTGTATTTCTGGCATCACAATATACAGTAAATGGTTTTTGCTTTACCACATAAAGCTGTCAACCAACATTTGTTGACCCCGAGGCACTGCAGTTTCCTTTAGTGCTCTGCCATCATCAAAGAAATCTTCTTTTAGTTTTGGATGTTATATTTTAATTGTTTACAAGTAATTAATACATGTATACATGGTAATCCTTGAGTGGCATTTCCCAAATGCCGCTGATGTTCCGCAAAACAAAAAAAAACCCCACAACTGTGTGATCAAATAAGTATGGGAAATACCGGGTTAACAAAACCAATTTCTTTACGCATGACTTCTCAGAGCCTTAATACACATGATGATACTCCCAGATGGATAGTTCTGACATTTCAAAGTGACTGACCATGGAACTCTTTTAATATTCCGTATTAATTCCGTATTACATTGACAAAATTTGGGGAAATGCTGACATACAGTAAGTGATAGACCAGATGACTCCATTCCCTGGTTGTGCTAGATCTCATGTTAACATTCAGGGAATGGGTGTGAGTTTTGTTTACATGTCGGAGTTCCCCACAGAGTTACTCTGTAAATATCACATATTACTCACCTCAGGATGTTAAACTTTGTCTTGAAGGAGAAATGGTGCAGACAGCGCTTCTTTGTGGTGAAGATCACATTCCAGGGGCTTCAGAAGGTGTTCCGTTAGTCGCTGGGTATCGTGCGGCACTGTCGTCATAAACTCATTTCACTCAATAAAAAAGAAAATTAAGTCATGACAGAATCATATGAAAACTACAGCGATAATATTTCAATAAAATACTTGTTTGGATAGGAGAGGCTATTCTCTGGCATTTCAGACTCTTTTAAAGTTAAGAAAGTGGTAACAAAGGAATGATGTATCTTTCCTATAAACCTGGGAGGTCTTGATCAAGCACCGTGAGCTCTTAGAACGAACATGGGGGTGCTTGGGTGGCTCAGTTGGTTAAGCGTACGACTCTTTTTTTTTTAATTAAAAAAAATTTTTTTAACATTTATTTATTATTGAGAGACAGAGACAGAGCATGAGCAGGGGAGGGGCAGAGAGAGGAGGAGACACAGAATCCGAAGTAGGTTCCAGGCTCTGAGCGGTCAGCACAGAGCCCGATGCGGGGCTTGAACTCACAAGCCGTGAGATCATGACCTGAGCAGAAGTTGGACGCTTTACTGACTGAGCCACCCAGGTGCCCCAATTTTTTTAACGTTTATGTTATTTTTGAGAGAGAGAGACAGAGCGTGAGCAGGGAAGGGGCAGAGAGAGAAGGAGACGCAGAATCTGAAGCAGGCTCCAGGCTCTGAGCTGTCAGCACAGAGCCCCACGCGGGGCTCGAATCCACAAACCCTGAGATCATGACCTGAGCCGAAGTTGGATGCTCAACCGACTGAGCCACCCAGGCACACTGTGTCTGACTCTTGATTTTGGATCAGGTCATGATCTCACAGTCCGTGCGTGGGTTTGAGTCCCGCGTCAGGCCCTGCACTGATGGTGCAGAGTCTGCTTGGGATTCTTTCTCCCTCTCTCTCTCTGTCCCTCCTCCAGCTTGTGCTTGCTCGCTTGCTGTCTTTCTCTGTCTCAAAATAAGTAAATAAACTTAAAATAACATGGCTGGGTTAGGACAGGCAGGCTGTTACTATACAAATAAGTGGACGGGATGCTATCCACAGCGGACTGCAGAGTGCGTGCTGTCCCCTAGAACTGTGCAGTTTCACTCTTGGTCCGAACATTATTTAGCACAGGCATCAAGCCGTAATATGAACATGTGATTCTTACTCTGGGGAATCAAGCAGCTTGAGGCAGACCCATTATTAGTCATTCAGCACTGGGGTGTGATTAAACTCCACTCTTGTTGTGAATAGTGCTTCTATGTGTGACTCAAAGCTGCTAAGTTAATCTTTTTCCCCTTTGATGGAGTTAGCTTTGACACTGTTCTCCTCCAGGGAGCAGTTTCCATCTCCTGACCAAAAAAAGGGGGCGGGGGCGGGGCGGGTGGGATTTTATCAGATTCTGTGTTAGTGTGATTTCCGAACTGTTTGAGAAATTTTAGCTCTTTTAAAGATCCTGGTGGACTCAGCTGTCATAAATTCTGCAGTTGCCGGTTTGAATCATGCCGCAAGGCTCAAACAGAGATCGTTTTTCAAAAGGAATTGCCACTTGAGACCCGGTGCTCGTGACGTGTCTATTCATAGGTTTGTGTTCCCACTTCTGCTCTTATTTTGGAGTCTGTAAGGGGAACTTAAATTATAAAGTACAGGTCTTCCCTGGCTCGTGAGTCTCAAAATTAATTCCAGGCAACCGTGGTATTTTAATCTTGGTTGGCCTTCGAGTCGCGTCTGCCGTTTTACTCGCAGACTCCATATTCTCAGTAACAGCAGCTCTTCCCTTTCCTAGCTGCGCTTTCTGAGCAGAATTTTGGAGAAACGTTTGAACCAAGTTACCAAAGTAGCCATCGTCGTCACCAGCCTCCTGGAGCTTAAGCCTCGATTATTTTGCTCAGTTAGATGATGTCTTCATACTCTCAGTGGGTCACAGTCTCGCTTTTTTACTTCCTATTGCAGATATCCCTGTGACAGTGCAGACTTCCTGTCCTTGTTGAGTTCCTGTCTACCTTCCGTCTTACTTCATCAGTAGATGTGATTCCTTTGGCTTTATGATCCTCCTGTTTACTTCCAGCCGGGGTCGTTTTCTCTCTGCCATTTTTCACTGCATCTGTTACCACCCTCTTAAATTCTCTAACTTCCATTACTGGTCACGTCAAGTGAAGCCCCCACTTCCCGTTCGGAGCCAGTAACAAGCACAACCTGGAATTATGTGCGGTTTTTTCCCTTTCTTGATGTCACTTTGAATCCACCCAGAAAAATCTGTGAGGTGGTTTTCATCTGACCATCTTCTTGCTGGTTTTAAGACTGCCCAGTATTACTGATTCACAGATTCCTTCTCCCACCCCGTTTTGAGTTTGTTACTTAACAAAGTTCTTCCAGTTTTGCTCTTTGTACCCAGTTTTCACGTACAAATGAAAGGTATTCCACTTCTCCCTCTCTATCCTTTATGCCCATACAATTGACCAGCTTGTAATTTTACTCTTCCTGGGGAGTCCGTTGTATAATGCTTATTATAACAATGGGACTCTTCAGTTTTTTGAAACCTGTATATATATCTATTAGTGAGTTGGGTTGTTCTTATATTTTGTCCTCATTGTTATTGTCTGTATGACTTTTGGAGCCAGACTTGGTTGGGATTTCAGCTCTCCCCATTTCCTACTTGTATGACCTCAAATTTAGTGACTTAACTCTCTGGGCCATAGTTTCCTATATCCATAAAAGGGGGGTAGTAATAGTTCTTACTGAACGGGGTTGTAGCTAGCCCGTAGGGTGCCTGGCAGTTAACGAATGTTAAGTGATGTTAGCTTCTATTGTTAATTAATTTCAATTTTCAATGCCTGAATTACTTACTAGATGCTGTTTGACAGCGTCCTCAATACTTATGCAGACAACTGATAAAAGAAAGCTGCCCTGCTGTGGATCTCAGCATATGCTACTGCTGCTAACAGTATCTCAGTAAATAACCTGACTGATAAGTTACCGAGACCCAGTGGTCCGTTTCGTCACCCTGGGCTAATTCAGTCTCAGCGGACACTGCTCGCTACCAAGTGATATTGAACTGACGGCTACCAGGGCTCACGCAGGTTAGGGGTGGCAGCATCGACTTTTTGACTTTGAGTTTTTCCTTCTGTTACGGTTGCACTCAGGTGTTGATGGTGACAGGAAAACACATGTAGACTGCCTCGGGGTAGGGAGTGCTAAACGCAGGAAATATTTTAAAACACTCAGAGAAGGCAAAGCTCTTGTTAGTAATAAATAATAATGAAGGAACCCTCATAGTAGACACATTTTTAAAAATTTAAATCACCATTATTTAGATCATTTTGTGTCCGTTTAAAATTTATGTGGATACATGACAGAATTAAGCACCAATCGTGTTTGTTGGCTCGATGAGAGGAAGGTTTGATTGCCCCGCACAGGAGAGTCGAGCCTGATAATTCTGGGCAAATGACGTCAGCTACACAATCACATATATTCAGCGGTTTTACTGGTCAGCTAGGGAAAATTGTAAAATGACCTGTGCAAACATTAAAAAATTTTCCTTTTCTAAAATCTGTAAACCAGTTCCACGAGTGAAAATAATTGTGGCTTTTGTTGCAATCATCAAGTGCTTACGCGTCACTGTGGGCCCCTGAGGAGCAGGGCAGCGGAGGGCCCCCTCCTGTCCGGGGCATCATCGAGTGGGTGTTCCTGCCCACCGGCTGGCTTCAGCACTCCAGGGAGTTTTTCAAGGACTGGGGCGTCCACCTCCTGCTGTGTGCGAGCCTTGTTGTGTGTCCCAAGGCAGCCCAACAGGTAGGATGCTCTTTGGGGGGTACACGCTGCAAATTCAAGTTTAAGCAGCTATGCAGGGTTTTCCTTTTGTTAACGAATGTTTTCATTTCTTTGTTCATTTTTATTGTTTTTTTACCTAGCATGAGGCAGTACATGACTGAGTTAATGTGTGTTGAAATCAGGTGCAGAGACTTAAAGGCCTTTCCTTTTCATTACCTCTGAATACTGTTATATACTCTTTTAGGGTTGGCATCTAAGTCTGAGTCACGCAGAAGCAAATTTTCCTCTTTCTAGGTTGGGGTTATACTTACGCACTAAAAGTCCGTGCTGCCTTTGGATTTTTTACATGTATGTATGTATGTATTTATTTTTACCTACGTTGGTGTGGCATCAAACACCAGCAAAGCTCCACAGCTAAGAGTGATAGAACTGGTACCTTCTTTTCCAGAGCTTCATGCCTGGAAAGTTATGTTAGAGAGCTGTTAATTAAAAATCTGTGAATTCAGAAGTTACAACAGAAAAGATTGGTAAACTTGACCCCGTGAGTAGTAAAATATGGCAAAACATACCATTACCACAGATACATAGCGCAGTGGTGGGTGAAATAATTAGAATACACGTTACAAGCAGGGGCCATATTCTTCAATGCACAAATAAAAAACGCTTAAGTATTAGGAATAAGGTGGATGATTCTTTTTTTTTTTAAGGTGGATTTTTTTTTAATTTTTATTTTTTTTATTTTTTTGAGAGACAGAGACGGAGTGCGAGCAGGGAGAGGTAGACAATGTGAAGAATCCGAAGCAGGCTCCAGACTCTGAGCTGTCCGCACAGAGCCCGATGCGGGGCTCGAACCCACAAACGAGAGATCATGACCTAGGCTGAAGTAGGATGTTCAACCGACTGAGCCACCCAGGCGCCCCTTAAAGTGGATCATTCTTAAAACAGTTTGAAGAGAGTTATGAACGAAGGGAGAAATACAAATGGCCAGTTTGCTTGGTTCTCAGTCAGGACCATATTTAAATATAAATCTCAATAATGAGATATTACTTATCTGGCAAAACCCAAAAGTTCGATAGTGCTAGGTTTTGGTGAGGAGACAGAAGACAAGTCACTCTAAGATGCTTCAGAGGTGGGACTAGGAACTGCTAGAGCCATTCTGTGGGGCCACTGGGGGGAAATCTTCAAAATGCTAAACATACGTCTTCACAGATTCCATTTCTAGGAATTTACTAATATATTTGCCAAGATACATCTATGGGGATGTATCACTCAGGTGTGTATACAGGAATGATTACTGCAGCTTTTTTTTTTTTTTTAACTGTAGTTAAATTGGATTGCAGAATTGGATTACTCGTAATTCTTGGCTAATCGTCCTTTTCATCACTGATCCGTGTGTGGCCTATTCCCCCTCCCCACCATCAAGTTAATATTGTCAAGAACTTTGTATTTATGATTCTTTTCTTTAAATTTTTTTTACCTTAAATATATTTGACTAAACAATCAAATTCCCAAAAGTAAATAGTGTTTACATTTGCTTGTGTATTAACTTTGTAAAAAAAACAAAAGTGTGCCTTCTGAGACATGGTTTTCACTCAAAATTATGGTACTTAGAGTGACCCATGTTGCTTTGTTTCACTGTTTTTCATTTTACTGCTGTATAATATTCTATTGTGTGAATGGACCAAGATTCACTTATTGATTGTTCTTTGGTACATGCTTGGGTTTCCATTGTTTTGTTAGTAAAAGCAGCACTACTATGAATATCCTCATAGATGTCTCCTGCTACAAATACACAGAAGTTTCTCTCTGAAGTTGCCGGGGGGGTCACAGGCTATACCCCTAAATAATCAACTCTATTTTAGTAATACTGTTTTTCCAAAGGGATCTTACCAATTTCCCTTCATACAAACAATCAGTTAAGAGCCTCGTTGAGTCACTCTAACATTTAGTGTTGCTACATGTCTTAAGGGTAGAAGAGCATCACATTGTGCTCTTGATGTGAATTTTTCTGAATTCTGGTAATGCTGAGCATCTGTTTATCAGTTGCATGTATGTCCTCTTCTGTGAAATATATTTTTTGCCTATTGGGTTGTCTCTTAGTGATTTGCCATTGGTTTTTTTTCTCTCTTTTAAAAAAATTTTTTTGTTTTTACATTTATTTATTTTTGAGAGACAGAGGAAGACAGAGTGGGTGAGGGGCAGAGAGAGAATGAGACACAGAACCCAAAGCAGGCTCCAGGCTCTGAGCTGTCAGCACAGAGCCCAACGCGGGGCTCAAACTCGCAAACCGTGAGATCATGACCTGAGCCGAAGTCGGATGCTTAACCATCTGAGCCACCCAGGTGCCCCTGCCCTCTTGTTTTTAATACTGTATCTTCTGTATTTTGTTTATGAATCCAATTTGCCAAATAGTGTCCCAATGTAATAATCTTTGCAAGAGGGCAATTTAGGATTTTAATGATTAAAACTAATATTTTAGGGGCACCTGGTGGCTCAGTTGGTTAAGCATCTGACTCTTGGTTTGGGCTCAGGTCACCATCTCACAGTTGGTGGGTTCAAGCCCCATGGTGGTCTCTGTCCTGACAGCACGGGGCCTTCTTGGGATTCTCTGTCTCTCTCTACCTCTGCCCCTCTCCCCCACTCACAACGCTCTCTCTCTCAAAAATAAATAAATAAACTTACTTTTTTAAACTAATACTTTATTCACTATGATTATTATGATTTTCTTTTTTGTTATTTCTTTATCTTACAATTCTGCCTGTTTCCTGCCTCAAACCTTTCTTACTACCTTTAGTGTAAAGCCCATTTAAATTGTTATGACCTAAGTTATTCACCAGAAATGTATACCTGTTAACTCTTACTCTGTCGCATCTCTCATTCTTTTCCAGCTTCCTTGCAAACTCTGGGAACTCTGAATTTCTTCCAGTCCCTGAAATTGTCATTCTCTAATGTGTTTTCTCCTGGATTCATTCTGCTTCTTGAAAATGTCTGTCTTTCACTTACCCGTCTTTCACTTAGTTCAACGTAAGGCTTTCCCCAAGTTCGAGGCCATGTTCTCTCCCTCTTGAGTGTGCCTATAGATTCTTTAGGCATTTTGTAACTTCTGGTCTTTGACTTGGACTTTATGTGCCATAACACAGTAAATCTAACTTTTAAAATAATTTATATATGTATTTGACATATGACATTAGTTTTCAGGTATACAGTGTAATGATTCAACACTTGTGTGTATTGTGAAATGAACATCACAACAGGTCTAGTTAACGTCCATCACCATACATAGTTACAAAAATCGTTTCTTGTGATGAGAACTTTTAATGTCTCCTTGCTTAGCAACTTTCAAATAGGCCATACAGTATTATCCGCTGTGGTCACCATGCTGAACCTTACATCCCCATGACTTACTTCTGTTATAACTGGAAGTTTGTACCTTTCAATCCCATTCATTCATTTTGCCCCTCCCCTTTCCCCACCTCTGGCAACCACAAATCTATTTTCTGTATCTATGAGCTCAGTCTTTGTTTTGGATTCCACATGTAAGTGAGATCGTACGGTATTCGTCTTTCTCTGTGTGATCTATTTCACTTACCATGATGCCCTCCAAGTTCATACATGTTATCGCAAATGGCAAGATTTCCCTTTTTTATGGCCGAATAATACCGCATTATATCAGGAACCACAGTTTCCTTATCCACTCATCCATAAGCAACTTAGGTTGCTTCCATGTCGTGGCTATTGTAAGTAATGCTGCAGTGAACATGAGAATGCAGATATCTTTTTCAAGTCTTTTTCATTTTCTTCAGATAAATACTGAGAAGTGGAATTGCTGGATCGTATGGTCGTTCTATTTTTAATTTTTTGAGGAGCCTCCATACTGTTCTTCATAGTGGCTGCATCAATTTACATTCCCACCAGCGGTGCATGAGAATTCCCTTTTCTCCACATCCTACTGTTGTCTGTAGTCCCTATAGTTGCAGTTTTGTGCCCTTAAACAGCATTTGTTCCATTCTTCCACCTGTTACCCACAGTAATTATTTTACTCTTTGTTTTTTATGAGTTCAACTTTCTTCGTTTTCCCAAAAATAAGTGACACACAGTATTTGTCTTTCTCTGTCTGACTTATCTCAGCATATTGTCCTCAGGGTCCACCCGTGTTGCTGCAAATGGCAGGATTTGCATCTTTCTCACGGGTGACTAATACACACACACATGCACATGCACACGGACACAGACGCACACGCTACATTTTCTTTATCCATCCGTCGATTGATGGGCATCCAGGTTGTTTCCATCTCTTGGCTATTGTGAATAATGCCACAATAAACATGGGAGTGCGTCTATCTCTCTGGTATCCTGTTTTCATTTTCTTTAGTTATATACCCAGAATTGGAATTGCTGGATCACATGGTAGTTCTGGTTTTTATTTTTTCAGGAACCTCCATATCATACCCCATCCAAGTTACAATTGATTCTTCCTTCTCCAGAAGTAACCACTATCTTGACTTTTATAGTTATCACTGTATTTCATTTCTTTTTAGATTGATCACCCAAATGTGCGTTGCTTGACATTTTGTATTGCCCACTGAAAATTTATAAATCTTTTAAGTCTCTGATAATCAGCAGATCCCCTTTTAATCTCTTTCTGTTCCATACATTTTATGTTGAAGAACTTGGGTTATCTGACCTGCAGAAGTTACCACAGACTGAGTTTTGCTAATTGCATCCTGATTGTGCAATTTCAGCCTGTTTCCTTTATCATCTATAGTTCTTGGAACTTGAGAGATCCAGAAACTTGATCAGATGCAGGTTCTGTCCCTTTGGTAAGATTTTATGTGGTGTTGTATTCTTTCATCAGGAGTCACAAAATTGTCTGGTTTTCTTTTTTTGTGGGGGATGCTAGCATCTATTGATGCTTACTGCTTAGACCATTAACTTATTGGGATTGCAAACTGATATTCTGATTCTTTTTTCATTTATTAGTTAGAATACTCTTATAAAGAGCAATTTCTCTTCATTTCTATTTGATTATCTAGTGTTACAGTTTACATGAAAGTCAAGGTCAATGCTTGATTCTTCCTGTTTGCCAGTTTTTGACTTTTTTAAAAATGTTTATTTATTTTTGAGAGAGAGAGTGAGACAGAGTGTGAACGGGGAAGGGTCAGAGAGAGGGAGACACAGAATCGGAAGCAGGCTCCAGGCTCTGAGCTGTCAGCACAGAGCCCGACGCGGGGCTCAAACTCATGGACCATGAGATCATGACCTGAGCCGAAGTCGGACGCCCAACCAACTGAGCCACCCAGGCGCCCCCTGTTTGCCAGTTTTTGAAAGTGAGATATGTGAAGGTTTGACGTTGGGAAACCAAACATTTACATAGTTTCAAGTGATCTTCCACAAAAAGCCATATTAATTACAAAGGGAAAAATAGTCATTTTATTTTTTTAATTTTTTTTTCATTTTTCTTTTTTTTCTTTTCTTTTTTTTTTTAATTTACATGCAAGTTAGTTAGCATATAGTGCAACAATGCTTTCAGGGGAAAAATTGTAATTTTATAATGAGGCAGTCTGGCAGACAGCATCTTAACCAAATGATCACAGTTAATATCCCCGATAACAGGACAAATGGACACGCCGTGCCTCCCGATATGATGTACGAGAAGACCACAATATTATTTCTGTGGCATTTGTGACAGAAATTAATAACTTGAATCTAATCATGAGGAAACAGCAGATACATACAGAGGGACATCCTACAAAGTAGCCTGTATGCTTCAAAAAAAAGTCAAGAAAGATAAAGGTGAGAGAATGTTCCAGATTCAGAGACTAAAGAGACAAGACAGCTAACTGCACTCTGTGGTCCTGGGCCAGAAAAAAATGTTTTTCTTTTGTTGGGAGGGTCATTAATGGCACAGTTGGCACATTTTTAATATCTATAGATTAAATAATAGTATTGTATTACTGTCCTTGTTTTGATCACTGTGTCTTTGACAAAGAGTGCCCTTGTTTTTAGGAGACACTTGAGTGTTTTGGGGTAAATGAACATCACGCCTGCAACTCCCTCTCAAATATTTCCGGGACAGTTACATATATGTGTTTATATGATACTGGTTAAGAGGTAAACTAGGGCATATTAAGAGTTGTAAGATTCCTTTGAGCAAGAATCCGTTTGGGGCACTGAGACACCAGGAATGCCAGGGAAAAGGCTTCTGTATACGAGGGAGGATGGCGAGGAAAGGAAGTTCTCTGATTGGCTGTGTATAGTTTTTCATGTTTGTTTCTTTATTTTTGAGAGAGGGAGAGAAAGGCAGGCCGAGAGAGAGGAGAGAGAATCCCAGGCAGGCCCTGAGCTGTCTGCGCAGAGCCCGATGGGGGGGCTCTTTCTTAGGAGCCACGAGATCGTGGCCTGAGCCGAAAACAAGCGTCTGTCGCTTGACTGACTGAACCACCCAGGTGCCCCTGATTGGCTGTGTCTTAAAGCTTAGTCTGCTCTTTTGTGATTGGTTATCCCTGGATTCCGATCTCATAACTTGGGGGCATCTAAAGACTTCGAGTCCTGGTTGCTCAGGCGGCCCCAGCACTGGAGCCACCTCAGTCTAATAGGCTCCCCGTTTGATTAGTTTAACATCTCTCCATCTATCTGTAAAAAGAATGATAATGCAAAGGCATTATGTTGTTAGCATGTTAGCACTTGGGGAATCTGGATGAAAAGTACACAAGAGTTCTTTGTCCTGTTTTTGCACCTTTTCTGTAAGTCTTAAATTACTTAAAAATAAAAATGAGGTGGTTTCTTCACATCTTTTGGAGGTGACTTAGAATTTTTAAAAGTATTATAGATTTATGAATGCAAACCTATTTAATGATTTTTAATTCACTGCGGTTATTACTTTCATTGAAATTCAAATGGTCTTCTCTTTGTTTCCTGAGTCCTTTCCCATGACCGTAGCACTTTTGATGGTTTCCTTCCTGACAAATATGCAGGTGTATCAGGCTCATTCCATATATACCCTGCCCCAGACCTGAAATCAGCCACTTTCTCAGTAAGTGTTGGTTTCTTTTTGTGGGAAAGAGTGTCAGAACTACGATCTAGTTGCTAGAGGTATTTTTTCTAGTGAACGTATAGTTATTTCTAGTTCAGTATAGTGAACGTATAGAGAGATGAGAAACTCATGATTTCATACTGAGGTATCTGATGCGTAACTTAGTACCTTACTTCATCAGTCTGTGCAACTACGTCTCCTTTCTTCCATACTACTAGTCCTGGCTCGGACACGGGGAATTCTAGAATTAGGCCCTGTATTTTCCCCTTTGCTTTCTCCACATCACAGACATGGCAGCCTCAGAATAACAATCCCAGAACGGTTTTCACCAGTATAATTACCGAAGAAAACAGTGACATTTTTTTGCATACGTTCTTTTTCCTCAACTCTGCTTTTACATGGTTATACTAAATCTGCATCATATATTACACCCTCTCCCATTTAATTCTCATTTGGTCTATTTAATGCTCACCACCAGTCTTTACTTAAAGTCTGTGTAGTCATTGTGTTGTCTCGTGCTTATCCTGTCGAAGATTCCTCAGGAAGGGTTCCCGGGAACGGTATTCTCCGAGGTCTTGTATGTTGACCCCAGTTTGTGCCCTTCATACTTGAAAGTCAGTTTTTTTATCCTAGTTGGGTTCATTCCTTAATTTTACTAATATCCATATGAACCTGCACATTACAGTATACATGTGTGTGTACACATTATAACATCCATACACATTTTGGTGAATAATTTTGAAATATGGTGGCTTGTGAATGAATCCAAACCTAGCATTGGTTCCTGTCAGTTTAATGGTTAATGTTTGAACCCGTAGGTGATCAGTATTATAGTAAGTACCGTGAGAAATGCAGTGGAAATTAGCGTTTAAAACATTTGATGAAAAAGACAAGTCCCAAGAATGTATACAGCTTTATGTATGTAGATTCATTTTAACTTTTTCAGAAAGTAAAGGAAAACTGCATGAAAAACTTTTTTCGTTAGTATAATTTATAATTAATTCAGTAAATATTGTGTAGAATTTTATTTTTTCATTTTACCAGAATTTCAAATGCCACCTTTTTGACTTAGGATTTGGTAAACATATAGGGACAAATTCTGTAACCATTCAGATGAGTTTATTTCTAAGATCTGTAAATAAGGCAATGACTTACTTCTGAGATGATGGATAAATACACATTCCAAAATTTACATGAGATAGTACATGTCAAAGTGACTACCCCCCACAGTGTTTAACATACAGAAAGCACTTAGTAAGTGACGTGTTTTAAGTCTGCTAAACTTGTGTGATAATCTTGTATTTACTTATATTATTTTCTTTTTAAAGAAATGAACAGTGTTAATATTTAGATTACTATTAGCATTCCTGGTGATTTTTTTAAAAATGTGTGTTCTTGATTCAACTTTAAAAAAATTTTTATTTAGTATAAAAATATATCTTTAAATATGCAAAATACAGAAGAGTGCCAAAGAGAAAAAAAAAAAATCACTCGTACTGTCATTGACCAAGGAAATGAAGTGTTGGGACGCCTGGGTGGCCCAGTTGGTGGAGTGTCCGACTTCGGCTCAGGTCATGATCTCACGGTTTGTGGGTTCGAGCCCCACATCGGGCTCTGTGCTGACAGCTCAGAGCCTGGAGCCTGCTTCTGATTCTGTGTCTCCCCCCTCTCTCTGCCCCACCCTCCACTTGCACTCTGTCTCTCTCTCAAAATAAATAAACATTAAAAAAAAATTATAAAAAAAAAGAAAGTTTTGCTGGATATACACTTCTTTGTTTACACTTTCTTTTCCTGATTATCTTCAATCTATTATTTCATTTTCTTCTGCCATAAAGCTTTGCATATGAGGTTGGAAAAGGGAGGAGTACTTTAATAGCCTATTCATATAATTGTGGATATTTTGCTGTGCCACCTAAACTTGACAGGTGGCAATTTCTTAAATATTAGTTGCAAATTGGAATTTTAAAACCATGGCAATCAACTTTTTGTACCTTACTAAGTTAAACTCCATTGGTCTTTGTACTTTGAGTAGATCTTTTCCTCATTCAGTGTGGGTTTTGAAACATCATGAATGTATCACTTGGAAAATATTGGTTCACTAAGTTCTGCAAATCTTCCCATTTTTTTACACATTTCATATATAGCATGAAAATACAGTATTCATATATATATTAAAACATCACAGTCATTGAGGTATCTGGGTGTCTCAGTCAGTTAAGAGATCAGGTCATGATCTCGCGGTTCGTGAGTTCAAGCTATGTGTCAGGCTCTGTGCTGACAGCTCAGAGCCTGGAGCCTGCTTCAGATTCTGTGTCTCCCCCGCTCTCTGCCCCTCCCCCCTCATGCTTTGTCTCTCTCTCTCTCTCAATCTCAAAAATAAATAAACATTTAAAAAATTGTAATTAGCATATTTTAGGCCAAGATTTTGGTTGGATTCTTTGACGGAATTTCAGAATTTGCTCATCTTCTGATATGTTTGATTCTAGTTAGTTCCCTGTGCCTGTAACCCCAGCCACTTTTAGACTGCAGCCCAGGACTGCTTTATTGTACTTTTTGCCCCTACTTCCTCTCTTTCTCAGTGGTATCTCTCCCCTGAAGCGATAATAGGCTTGGGAAGAATGGGAGCAACTTTAATCCAGTCTTTGCTGCAGGATTTAGCTAATCTATTTAACAGAGAATTTCAAGTAATCTCAAGGTAACTTGTAAGTTTTGGAAAGCAGTATTCAGACAGACAGTAATTGGCTTTTCGGCAATCTCGGGCCTGCGGTTTCTGTGCTCTCTCCCCTTTTCTTTCCGCTTGCCAGCCAACCAGTTTCCCCCCCCCCCCCAGCACTTGCTTTCTTATAATGCCTTTCTAAACGTGGCAGCGATAAGCCACGAGTCGCTAAGTCTTCTCTAGTTGAGAAGTTTCTAGAGGTAGTTTCCAGAGAGAAAGGAGTTGGAGGGGTGGGGAAACAAATGAAGAAAATTAAGGGGTACAAGCTCTCAGTTATAAGTCATGGGGATGAAACATACAGCCTAAGGAATATAGTCAGTAACACTGTACATGGTGACAAATGGGTTACACTTATTGTGGTGAGCATAGCATAGTGTATATGATTGTTTGATCTCAGTGCTGTACGCCTGAACACTATCTTCTATGTCAGCCATACGTTGATACATTTTTTAATCATGAAAAAAGTGTTAAATCATATACAGAAAAAAATGTCTGTATTGAGTGAAGAGAAGGGATATTTCATGAGATACGTGGAAACTCTAAAAAGAATCAATGGCATTTCTAGAACTGAAAAATACTCAAATGTTTTAAAAAAGTTGGTTAGGCTTTCAAGCAGACTGGACAATGCAAAAGATAGAATCAGTAAACTTCAGGAAAGGTTAATAGAAGTTATCCAAAGTGATATGCACAGAGAAAAGAGACAGCAAAAAGTTAACACATCCTTAGCACCTCGTGCTGTCAAACGGTCTAACATGTGTAATAGGAGGTCCAGAGAAAGGACGGAGCATAAAAAAGTTTGAAGAAAGAACCCCAAATTTTCCAAATCTGATGACAGTCTACAGATTTAGGAAGTTTAGTGAATGCCAAGTGAATAAATATAATGAAAAATATCTCTAGGTACACCATGGTTAAATGACTGAAAACCAAAGATAAAGAGAAGTCTTAAGATATATATATATGGAGGGGCATCTGGGTGGCTCAGTCGGTTAAGTGTCTGACTTCGGCTTAGGTCATGATCTCATGGTTTGTGGTTTGAGCCCTGCATTGGGCTCTGGGCTGACAGCTCAGAGCCTGGAACCTGCGTCAGATTCTGTGTTTCCCTCTCTCTCTGCCCCTCCTCTGCTCATGCTCTGTCTCTCAAAAATAAATTTTTTTTTTTTTAAATTTTTTTTCAACGTTTTTATTTATTTTTGGGACAGAGAGAGACAGAGCATGAACGGGGGAGGGGCAGAGAGAGAGGGAGACACAGAATCGGAAACAGGCTCCAGGCTCCGAGCCATCAGCCCAGAGCCCGACGTGGGGCTCGAACTCACGGACCGCGAGATCGTGACCTGGCTGAAGTCGGACGCTTAACCGACTGCGCCACCCAGGCGCCCCTCTCAAAAATAAATTTTAAAAAATTAAAAAAAAAAGATATATATGTGGAATAATAATACAAATTCTCATTGACTTCTTTTTTTTTAAGTTTATTTTATTTTATTTTATTTTATTTTATTTTATTTTATTTTATTTTATTTTATTTTAGAGAGCAGAGGAGGGGCAGAGAGGGAGAGAATCTCAAGCATGCTCTGCACTGTCAGCACAGAGCCCAGTGTAGGACTCGAACTCACGAACCATGAGATCATGACCTTAGCTGAAATCAATAGTCAGACACTTAACTGACTGAGCCATCCAGGCGCCCCTCATTGATTTCTTATAAGAAATAATGCAAAACAAAAGACAGCGGAATGGCATCTTTAAAATGCAGAGAGAAAAGGGGAAAACCTCTCAAAATTATCTATCCAACATAATTATCTTTAAAAAATAAAAGTATTTTCTGGTAAAACAAAACTAAGAATTCATCACCAACCTTCCCATACTGTAAGAAATGCTAAAGGAAATTCTTTAGGCTGAAGGGAACTGAAAATCATGTACAGAAAAGAATAAGGAACACCATAAATGATAGGTATGTGGGTAAATATAAAATACCTTTTGCCTCTTAAAAATTATTTATAGTTGTTTTAAGCAAAAGTCATAACACTTATGGTTTATAATATATGTCAAGTAAAACAGATGACAACATTAACACAGAAGATGAAATGAGAGTATATTGTGATTGTGGCTCTGGAGGTAATAATATTAATTTAAGCTGGATTGAAATGGGGATGTATTGTGTTCAGAGCAACCACCAGAAATACAGAGACGTCATTCATTATTTGGTTATTTTAAAGAATTCTTAAAAGGAGAGCAAAGGAACAGAGAGCAGTTGGGGAAAATGGAAAACAAATAGCAAGTGTTTAAATTGGAGTTTTAAAAATGACAAGAGATGAAGTTTGATAGAAAGTAAAAGCTGTTGTGGCTTCGTTAACATTGACAAAGCAGACGTTAAGTCAAGATGTATATTAGAAACAGACATTTCTTGACAAGAAAACATCTATTGGACAGCAATAGGTACCTTAAGTTTTGATGAACCTGATAAAATAAGTTGAAAAAATATAAGGCAAAACTAAAGGGAAAAACAGACAAATCCATAATCATATGTAGAGTTTTAACATACCCTTGATAGACTAATAGTAACTGATAGAATAATCAGACAAAAAAAAAGTAGAATATAGGAGATGTGAACCATACTTAACCAACCAGACCTATACAGGACACTACATCCAACAACTTTAGAGCACACATTCTTCTAAAATGCGCATGAAACATTTATCAAAGTAGATTCTATGTTGAGCCATAATGTAAATCTCAACAAATTTCAAAGGATTGAAATTATCTAGAGTATTTTCTCTGACCAGAGTGGAACTAAACTAGAAATCAATAATAAGAAAATATTAAGCTACCTATTTCTAACTCCATGAATCAGAAGTTATCACAGTGGAAATCAGAAAGTATTTCAAACTAAGCAAGAATGAAAGTATGGCATATCAAAATTTGTGGGATGGTTCTTGGAAATGCTTTAAATGCATGCATTAGAAAAGGAAGGAAGAAAGTCAGTAATTAAGAGTTCCATCTCAAATGACTGGAAAAATGCAGAAAATTCGAAGAAATATAATGAAGGAATTGATGAAGAGGATAGATTAAGGAAACAGAAATCAACAAAGATAATTTTTATTACTAAAATTGATAACTCTCCAGCTTGACTGATAAAGGAAAAAACAAGAGAAATTATTCTAAAACTGGAGACATAACCAATTTTTAAAAGTAGTATGGATAGGGGCGCCTGGGTAGCTCAGTTGGTTAAGCATCCAACTTCGGCTCAGGTCATGATCTCACAGTTCATGAGTTTGAGCCCTGTGTTGGGCTCTGCACTGATAGCTCAGAGCCTGGAGCCTGCTTCAGATTCTGTGTCTCCCTCTTTCTCTGCTCCTCCCCCACTTGTGTTTTCTCTCTCTGTCTTTCTCTCTTTCTCTCTCTCAACAATAAATAAATAAACATTTTTTTAAAAAGTAGTATGGGGTGCCTGGGTGGCTCAGTCGGTTGAGCGTCTGACTTCGGCTCAGGTCATGAACTTGCAGATCATGAGTTCAAGCCCTGCGTTGGGCTCCGCGTCGGGCTCTGTGCTCAGAGCCTGTGGCTCAGGTCATGAACTTGCAGATCATGAGTTCAAGCCCTGCGTTGGGCTCCGCGTCGGGCTCTGTGCTCAGAGCCTGGAGCCTGCTTAGGGTTCTGCATCTCCCTCTCTCTCCATTGCTCCCCACTTGCGCGTGTGCTCTCTCTCTCTCTCTCAAAAATAAAGATTAAAAAAATAAAAGTAGTATGGACATAATTATGGAACGCATTTAACCACTATATGAAACTAGATTAAAGGAGAAAATTCCTTGAAAAACACAACTTTTAAAAACCAATAGAAGAAATTAAAAACCTGAAGTTATTTTACTACACTTGATCTTAGCCAAAAGGCCAAGAAGGAAATGGGGAGTTATCTGTTGAATAGAATTTAGGAATAAAATTTTCCTGAAGAAAATAAACCCCGAAAGCTTTCTTACCACTCCTATTCCAATTCCTTTGGAAAATATCCAAATTTTAAGGAAGAAATGATACCAGTCTTAGACTCTTTCAAAGTATAGAGGCAGTTTTATGAGGTCAACATAACCCTAATACCAAACTGAATGAGGATGTTATAAGAAAGGAAAATTATACACCAGTAGTTGTCATGAGCATAGATGTAAAAATCCTAAACAAAACTAGCAAGTCAAGTCCAACAATATATAAAATGCCTAATAATTATAACCAATGGGTTTGTTTTAGAGATACAGGATTTGTTTGTGTATTTGAAAATCAGTGTAATTAAGCACAATAATTTGAGTTTCCATTTTTGGAAACTAGAGAGAGGATCAATGGAAGTCTAAAGCAAGCAAAACAAAGGACCTAATAAAAAGTTGAGCAGAAATCAATGAAATTGAAAACAGTAGAGGAAAATCAACAAAACCAAAATTGGTTCTATGAAAAGATCAATAAAACTGATAAACCTCTGGTCAGTTTAAGTATGAAAGAGGACACAAATTACTAATATCAGAAATGGGAGAGGGATCATCTCTGTTGATCTCATGGACATTAAAGGAATAATCGAGGAGTATTATGAACACCTCTATGTCCACAAACTTGATCACTTAGATGAAATGGACCAATTTTTTGAAAGACAAAAACTACTAAAAATCACACAAGGAGAAATAGATAAACTGAATGGACATATATCTATTAAATACAATGAATCAATTATTAATAACCTTCCAAAACAGAAAGCACCTGACCCAGATGGTTATTTTGGTGAATTCTACAAACAAGAAAGAAATGATGCCCATTCTTTACATCGTCCAGAAAATAGAAGCAGTAGACTTCTTAACTCATTCTGTGAAGACAGCATTACTGTAATACTAAAATCATATAAAGACATTATAGAAAGGAAAAACTGCAGAACAATGTATCTTGTGAACATAGATGCAAAGTTCAACAGACTTAGCAAACCAAATTGAACAATGCATAAAAAGAATTATATGCCACAATCAAGGATGCTTCATTCCAAAATGAAGGTAATCCATCACATCAGTTGTCTAAAGAAGAAAAAATTACAAGGTCATCAGTAAATGCAGAAATAGCATTCGATAAATTCTAATGTCCATTAGATGACATTAGATGATGATGACCAAGAGTCTCATCAAACCAAGAATAGAGGGGAACTTCCTCAACTTGATCAAGAACACTACAAAAAAACCAGGCTATGGCACAAGAACAGACACTCAGGTCAGCGGAACAGAACAGAGAACCCAGAAATGGACCCACAAATGTATGGCCAACTAATCTTTGACAAAGCAGGAAAGAATATCCATTGGAATAAAGACAGTCTCTTCAGCAAGTGGTGCTGGGAAACTGGACAGCGACATGCAGAAGAATGAACCTGGACCACTTTCTTACACCATACACAAAAATAAACTCAAAATGGATGAAAGACCTCAATGTAAGACAGGAAGCCATCAAAATCCTCGAGGAGAAAGCAGACAGAAACCTCTTTGATCTTGGCCGCAGCAACTTCTTACTCAACACGTCTCCGGAGACAAGGGAAACCAAAGAAAAATGAACTACTGGGACCTCATCAAAACAAAAAGCTTCTGCACAGTGAAGGAAACAATCAGTAAAACTAAAAAGCAACTGACGGAATGGGAGAAGATATTTGCAAATGACATAACAGGTAAAGGGTTAGTATCCAAAATCCATAAAGAACTTATCAAACTCAACACCCAAAAAACAAATAATCCAGTGAAGAAATGGGCAAAAGACATGAATAGACACTTCTCTGAAGAAGACATCCAGATGGCCAACTGACACATGAAAAAATGCTCAACATCATTCATCGTCAGGGAAATACAAATCATAACCACCGTGAGGGGTGCCTGGGTGGCTCAGTCGGTTGAGCATCCGACTTCGGCTCAGGTCACGACCTCGCAGTCCGTGAGTTCGAGCCCCGTGTCGGGCTGTGTGCTGACATCTCAGAGCCTGGAGCCTGCTTTGGATTCTGTGTCTCCCTCTCTCTCTGCCCCTACCCCGCTCATGCTCTGTCTCTCTCTGTAAAAAGAAATAAACATTAAAAAAAAAAAACACCTTGGGGCTCCTGGGTGGCTCAGTTAGTTAAGCGTCCGACTTCAGCTCAGGTCACGACCTCGCAGTCCGTGAGTTCGAGCCCCGTGTCGGGCTGTGTGCTGACATCTCAGAGCCTGGAGCCTGCTTTGGATTCTGTGTCTCCCTCTCTCTCTGCCCCTACCCCGCTCATGCTCTGTCTCTCTCTGTAAAAAGAAATAAACATTAAAAAAAAAAAAAAACACCTTGGGGCTCCTGGGTGGCTCAGTTAGTTAAGCATCCGACTTCAGCTCAGGTCACGATCTCACGGTCCGTGAGTTCGAGCCCCGCGTCGGGTTCTGGGCTGATGGCTCAGAGCCTGGAGCCTGCTTCCGATTCTGTGTCTCCCTCTCTCTCTGTCCCTCCCCCGTTCATGCTCTGTCTCTCTCTGTCTCAAAAATAAATTAAATGTTAAAAAAAAATTTTTTTTAAAAAAAACACCTTACACCTTTCAGAATGGCTAACATTAGCAACTCAGGCAACAACAGATGTTGGCGAGGATGCGGAGAAAGAGGATCTCTTTTGCACTGCTGGTGGCAATGCAAGCTGGTGCAGCCACTCTGGAAAACAGTATGGAGGTTCCTCAAAAAACTAAACATAGAACTATCCGATCACCCAGCAATTGCTCTACTAGGTATTTATCCAAGGGATACAGATAGGCTGTTTCGAAGGACACGTGCACCCCAATATTTATAGCAGCACTATCAACAACAGCCAAAGTATGGAAAGAGCACAAATGTCCATTGATGGATGAATGGATAAGGAAAATGTGGTATATATACACAATGGAGTATTACTCGGCAACCAAAAAGAATGAAATCTTGCCATTTGCAACTACGTGGATGGAACTGGAGGGTGTTATGCTAAGTGAAGTTAGTCAGAGAAAGACAAAAATCATATGACTTCACTCATATGAGGACTTCCAGAGACAAAACAGATGAACATAAGGGAAGGGAAACAAAAATAAAACAGGGAGGGGGACAAAACAAAAGAGACTCATAAATATGGAGAACAAACTGAGGGTTGCTGGAGGGGTTGTGGGAGGGGGGATGGGCTAAATGATTAAGGAGCATTAAGGAGTCTACCCCTGAAATCATTGTTGTACTATATGCTAACTAATTTGGATGTAAATTAAAAAAAAAAAAATTAAATTAATTAAAAAAAAAAGAAAGAAATGTTTTAGGGCTCAGCAGATTTATTTCATCTCTGAGTTTTTTAATAAAAAGCAGCTATGTGTTTTCTCTTTTAAAAAAAATAAATTACCTGATTTTTTTTGTGTGTGCATCAAAAAAACAAACAAACAAACAAAAAACCAGGCTACCTGGCTGGCTCAGTCAGTAGAGCACGTGACTCTTGATCTTGGGGTCGTGACAGAGCCAGCTTTGGGTCCTCTGTCCCCCTCTCTCTCTCTGCCCATCCCCCACTTGTGCTCTGTCTCTCTCAAAAATAAATAAACATTAAAACAAAATAATATCTATGAGAAACCTACAGCTAACACTTAATGGTGAGAAACTCAATGCTTTTTTCCCGAGATCAAGAATAAGAAAAGGATGACCACTCTTACCACTCCTGTTCCTCATAGTACTGGAAGTCCTAGCTAATGCAATTAGATAAAAAGAGGAAAGAAAAGGATACATGGGAAAGGAAGAAATAAAACTGGTCTTGTTTGTGTATGAAATGATTATGTATGGAGAAAATCCCAAAGAAGTGACAAAATATTTCTATAGCTAGTAAGCAATTATAGCAAGTTTGTAGGATACAATGTTAATATGTACAATGTAATTGCTTTCCTATATACCAGTGAACAACTAAAAATTGAAGTGAAAAACAATACCATTTACGTTAGCATAAAAAAATGAAATACTTAGGTAGAAATCTGGTATAATTTGTACAGGATCTATATGATGAAAACTCCAAAATTCCAATGAAAAAAATCAAAGAAATCTAAATAAATGGAGAGATGTTATACATTCCTGAATAGGAAAACCCAATGTTGTTAAAATGTTCATTCTTCCCAAGTTGACCTGTAGAATCAACACAGTCCCAGTCAAAATACCACAAGTTATTTTGTGGATATTGACAAGCTCATTCTAAAGTTTAAGTGGAAAGTCAGAAGATTCAGAAAAGCCAGTATAATACTGAAGATCAATATTGGAGAACTGACACTACTTGACTTAAAGACTTACCATAAAGCTACAGTAATCAAGACAGTGTGTTGTTGGTGAAAGAGTAGACAAATAGATCAGTGAAACACAATAAAAAGCCCGGAAATAGAGCCACACACAGTCAACTGGTCTTTGACAAAAGGGCAAAAGCAATTTAATGGAGAGAGTATCTTTTTCAACAAATGCTTTTGGGACAATTGGACATCTATACGCAAAGGCAGAATGTAGTCACAGACCTTACCCCTTTCACAAAAATCAACTCAAAATGGATCATAGACCTGTATGGAAAATGCAAGACTGTGAAACTTCTGGAAGAAGCATGGGAGAAAATGTAGGTGACCTTGGGTTTGGCAGTGAGTTTTCAGATACAGTACCAAAAGCATGATCCATGAAAGAGAAAATTGACAAGCTGGACTTTGTTAAAACTTTCTTCTCTGAGAAAGACAACATTAAGAGAATAAAAAGACCTCGGATTGGGAGTAAATATTTGCCAAAGTCATATATGATAAAGGGCTGATGTCCAAAATACATAAAGAACTCTTAAAACCCAGCAAGAAAACAAACCAATTAAAAAATGGGCAAATATTTAGGCAGATATCTCACCAAAGAAGATCTACAGATGGCGATGAACATATGAAAAGTTGCTTAGTAGCATATGTCATTAAGGAGTTGAAAATTAAACAATGAGATATCACTGTACACCTGTTTAAATGGCTAAAGTTTAAAAATCTGATCATCCCAAGTGTTGACAAGATTCAGAGCAACAGGAACTCTCATTCTTTGCTGGTGGAGATTCAGAATGGCACAGGCACTTTGGAAGACAGTTTGGTGGTTTTTTGTTTTTGTTTTGTTTTGTTTTGTTTTTACAATGCTAAACATAAAGTTACATCATCTAGCAGTTCTATTCCTGGGCATTTATCCGAATAGGAAACATCCACACAAAAACCTGCATGCAAATGTTTATAGCAGAATTATTCGTAATTACCCCAAACGGAAAGCACGTAAGATGGCTTTAACTGGATGAATCAGTTCAATATTATACAGCAGTAAAAAATAGTGAGCTATCTTGCCACTAAAAGAGAAGCACCTTAAATGCATATTGCTATGTGAGGACATGAATCTGAATAGGCACATACTGTATGATTCCAATTATGACATTCTAAAAAAGGCAAAACTGTGGAGGCATTAAAAAAATCGGTGGCTGGGGCGCCTGGGTGGCTCAAGTTGATTAAGCATCCAACTTCAGCTCAGGTCATGACCTCACAGTTCATGGGTTCGAGCCCTGCACTGCACAGTTCATGGGTTCGAGCCCTGCACTGCACAGTTCATGGGTTCAGCTGTGCTGACAGCTTGGAGCCTAGAGCCTGCTTCCCCGACTTGTGCTCTGTCTCTCAAAAATAAACGTTACGGGGCGCCTGGGTGGCGCAGTCGGTTAAGCGTCCGACTTCAGCCAGGTCACGATCTCGCGGTCCGTGAGTTCGAGCCCCGCGTCAGGCTCTGGGCTGATGGCTCAGAGCCTGGAGCCTGTTTCCGATTCTGTGTCTCCCCCTCTCTCTGCCCCTCCCCCGTTCATGCTCTGTCTCTCTCTGTCCCAAAAATAAATAAACGTTGAAAAAAAAATTAAAAAAAAAAAAATAAACGTTAAAAAAAAAAAAGATCAGTGGCTAACAGGGCTTCGTGAGAAGGAGGGACTTGTGAATCAGGTGACTTATAGGCTGGTGAACTCTTACATATAATACTGTAATGGTGGGTATATGTCATCCATTTGTCAAAACCCATAAAACTAATGATACAATGCAAAGAGTGAACCTTAACCTAAACTATGGACTTTAGTTAATAATAATGTACCAGTATTTGTTAACTGTCAGAAATATGCCACAAGAATGCAAAATGTTAATAATAGGAGAAAGTGTGTGTCAATATGGAGGGTAATATATGGGAACTCTATATGTACTATTTTCTTTTAATAAATTTTTCAAAGGGGAGATAAGTGAATGTGAAAGAGATGTTTAAGTCGTGCATGGACAAAACTGAAACCTTTTACAGGGTATAGCAAAGTAACTTTTAAAAGTTGAAAAGGAAGGGGGAAAACCCTATAGTAAATGTCATAATAACTAAAAAGTGACAGCTTTTTCTCTGAAATGGCAATGAGAAAAAGATGTCTTTCATTACCATTATTGACACTAGAGAAGAGCATATATTAATGAATTTGGAAGTGGTGGTGGATACAAGGTAAATGTATGGAGATTATGTATACTCGCAACGATTAGAAAACGACATTGAAGAGGCGTTTGGTTGGCTCAGTCGGTAGAGCATGTGACTCTTGATCTCAGGTTCATGAGTTCAAGCCCCATGTTGGGCATAAAGCTTACTTAAAAAAAATATGTGGGTGTCTCAATCGGTTAAGCATTGGACTCTTGGTCTCAGCTTAGGGCTTGATCTCAGGGTCACAGATGTAAGGTCCACGTTGGGCTCCATGCTGGGCATGAAGACTACTTAAAAAAAAATGACATTAAAAAATTTCATTTTAATAGTAACACATCAAATAACTGGGGGGCAGCGGGTGGAATCTAAAGATGAACAGAAAGTCTATGTGGAAAACTACAAAAATTACTCTGAGAAATTAAAGATGTCCTATATAAATAAGGGAATATATCATGTTTCTGAATTGGAAGACTTAATATTGTGAAGATCTCATTCTCCCCAAAGTTTCTATAAATGCGATGTAATCCCAATAAAAATTTCATAAAGTTTTCTTGTGAAAATTGACGTGCCAATTCTAAAATGTAAGCGGAAATTCTAAGCACCAAGAATAGCCAACGGAATCTTGATGAAGAACCAAGTTGAAGGACTTATGTTA
Source organism: Lynx rufus (assembly GCF_022079265.1). Taxonomy (NCBI): domain Eukaryota; kingdom Metazoa; phylum Chordata; class Mammalia; order Carnivora; family Felidae; genus Lynx; species Lynx rufus. Next base: position 1,968,936 of record NW_025814867.1, on the reverse strand, counting down.
ACAGACATCAAGACTTAGAAAACTTCATAATTCGAAGAGTCTTACAAAGTCCAGAAGTAAGTGTCCACTCCTGGATACCCCTGTATATATTCGCTTATGACCAAGTTGCCATCGCAATGCTTTCTTAATGAAGGGTGAAATGATAACATTCGAGGTAGGAAGCAATTTCCAGGAAAAAAAAAAAAAAAAGATTGTCTTGCAAAGTCCAGGGCTCAACTTCCCATGACTCTAACTCCTCTAGCGAGCTCCGTTTCTATTGCCAGTGTCCCCGGCGCTGCCATTCAGGGCATTTATTTTATTCACTGAAACATGATTCAGGAATTTGGCTTAGGCTGCGCTTTGGCAGTTTGGAGTCCCATCTTGCCTATTTAACTTGTGCAAATTCAACTACATGGTTTCGTGGGGTCATGGGGAAAGGGGAAATAATGTAAATACTACAGGCGGTCTACGTTTTCATTCAGTAACCACGAAATTTGCTAGTAAGCATGAGACATGTAAGCTTGCGTTCCAGCTGTTGGTTCTCGCGTGTGTCTGGACGTGTGGGCATTTCGCTTCTGTTAGTGTGATTGTAGCATTCAAGATACGTGTTTTCCATGCGTAGTTTTCTATGGAAACACAATTGCTTCGTTTGCTGTTCAGTTGAAGCAACGGCATCCGGTCCAATCCTGAAGGAAAACCAGCTCTGGTGAACTCTCTGAGGCTGCGTGGATAGTGGCCATAGGCTTGGGCTCTCAAGCCGGACTACCTGGGTTTACATCCTAGCTCTGCTCTCACAGTCTGTGCGGCCTGGGCAAGTTACTGACCTCTCTGTGCTCCGCGTCCGACTCGGAAGAAGCAGATCGTGACAGCATCTCATGACGGCGTTGAGAGCGTGAAGTGGCTAACGTGAACTGCGGCTCGCACCTGGCAAGCAGGCGATCAGAGTTAGCTAGTGTTATCATCATCAGTACAGCCGTTCTTGCCGAGCGGTGACGGCACGCGGTCTCCAAAGCGGGAGGTCTTGAAGGGTTTCAAGGGGGGCTTAGCAGCTCCTCTTCCCCCCTCGGCTCACGCTTTAGGGCTCAGCCCCAGCGTGGAGCGCTCCGCCCTACCGTGGGCTTTTCTCCGCGGGGTCCTCGTTCTTTTGGGGGACTGGTGATCGGCTGTGGCCCGTCGTAGGGGGGGCGTGTGGCACAGGACGCGGGCCTTGAGGCGGCAGGGCCCGGGGGTGGGGCGCGATGTGTCTCCACGGAGGCCGTGCGAGTGTCGGCGGACACGCTGAAGCGTGTTTGGCGTCCGTGTGAGCGCGCGTGTTCCGCCGCCGGCATTTTCCTGTAGACGGAGTCCCACCGGGGTTTGTGAGGTCAGCGTGGCCCGTGTGCTTCTGGCCTCTGCTTTTCACCCGAAGCCGCCCGGCGCCTCCGTTGTCCCCAGCGGGGCCTGCGGCCTCACTAGCGCCGTGGCGCTGGCCGTGGCGCTGGCCGTGCCGCGGTGGCTCGCGGGTCCTGGTGGCTCGCGGGTCCTTCCTGAGCGCGCGGGCTTTCGGCTCGCCACCGACTGTCACCTCTGCAGAGCCTCGAAGAGCTTTGTAGGCGCCTGTTGGCCAGCCCCCTCCTGCCCCTCGCGCCGCACGGACGCAGACTTCCGTGGGTACCTTCCAGAACTACGAGAACGGAGATCCTATTACCGTCCCCGCCCTCGTCCCCGCCCACCTTTCTTCTCGCGAGAAAGCCGCTCCCTGTTTGCAGCCGCTGCTGCACAGCGCTGACCGCCACCCACCGGCAGCTGCCTCTACCGCCAGCCTGGGGACCGCGCTCGGACGCCTGCCACGCTGACTGGCGGTGCCGCTTCCTCCGAGGGCACGGCTGGCGTCAACTGGGGTTTCGTTTCCTCGCCTGCCTTGCTTGTGCCCACCTTCCTCGTCTCCTGTGGTTCTTGGCTTCTGCTCAGGAAAAACCGGTCTCCCGTACAACTTCCCAGGGACCGGGCTCCATCCTTCTGCCTTGCGAACAAATGTGCCAAAACCAAACGGAGTTTAGCACGGAGTGTTGCTCGACCGCGTTATCTGAGGCTCGGGCATCTGAGCCTGTTGGGTCCATCTGCCACCAAAAGAGGGGTTTGGGACATGAGACGTGTGCTAGGGACATGAAAATTAGGAGGATTTAGCTCTTCCTGGGCTTAGTGTCTGGGAGGTTAGAGATTTGGCTTTTCAATAGAACAAGTTACGATCTAGTGTCCCTGTCCGTGTCCTTGGAACAAAGGGCATACGAGTTTAATTGGTGCTGTTTTAAGGGGATTTGTGTAGTGTGTTTAAAACAGCTTTGGAACGTGTGGACATTTCACATTTCACAGTAGTGACGTAGAATTGTAGTGAGCTTGTCTATTGTGAATTGAGGAATCTTGAAAAAACTTACCATCTATCCAGGTGGCACGTGAGATTTTATCTTTAAAGTTGTAAATATCCTAAAACGTTAATACTGTCTCATTTTTTTGTTTTTCCCCTTTCTTCCTAGAATATTTTCCTTCTTGGATATAGTAACTTTGTGCCGATGTGCACAAATTTCCAAGGTAGAGTATTAACCAGATGTTTATCAATAAATATCAAGTTTTATTAGAACGAGAATGAGTTTTAGTTCAAGCAAGCAGTTAACTTTAATATCATCTTTTGTATTTAACATAATTCCATATTTGATTGTCAACTTAATGTATATCAAGAATAAAAGTTTAGGGGCGCCTGCCTGGCTCGGTAGGTGGATCATGGGACGCCTGATCTTGGCGTTGTAAGTTCGAGCCCCACGTTGGGTGTAGGGAGGACTGAAAAATAAAATCTTTCAAAAAAAGATAATAAAAGTTTGAAAATACAGAAGCTGAGTCAAGACTTCCTCTAACAGTTGCCTTCACCCCTGTCTCTCCTCCTCTTCCTCCCGCCTCCCAGGCCTGGAACATTTTAGCCCTGGATGGAAGCAACTGGCAAAGAGTAGACCTTTTTAACTTTCAGACAGATGTGGAGGTAAGTTAGCTTTATTTTAGACATAGGACTTTTTAAAAAGGTGAGTAAACTGGTCACTCTTTGCTGCCTTTTAATTTTGCTGCATTTAGTCAGATTTAATATAAAGACCCAAGAAGGTGTCTGCATACATGAGGACCAAAATTCTACTTGCATTTTGCTTTGGGTTCTGTATCAGTAATAGACTACTTTTCCTCCTTGTTCATGTTTATCACCTTAGTGGTATCACTGAGCTTTTTATTTTTTTTAAATGTTTTTATTTATTTTTGAGACAGAGAGAGACAGAGCATGAGCAGGGGAGGGGCAGAGAGAGAGTGAGACACAGAATCCGAAGCAGGCTCCAGTCTCTGAGCTGATAGCACAGAGCCCGACGCGGGGCTCAAACTCACGGACCGCGAGATCGTGACCTGAGCCGAAGTCGGACGCTCAACCGACTGAGCCGCCCAGGTTCCCCATCACCGAGCTTTTTAGAGCCCCATTCCTGCATCATTAACACCTGGTTCCATGCTTTAATCTTAGGAGACTCTTGACACACATTTAGTGATCTGAAAGCTCCACCGAGAATTCTCATTCAGCACCAAGGATGGAGAAATAGCAGAAGAATTGGGGCCGGGAGTGAGGCTGGAGACCTGGACGATCGCTCCCGCTCAGCCACTTAAGCCACAGACTGTCTCAGCGCTTCAGTTTTCTTATCCGTAAAGTAAAGAAGCAAAGTGATCCTTAAAGCCTTTTCTAAGTCTAGGATTCTCATGTATTTACCTGGAAATATGGGAACGTCTCCATCTAGGAGTGATCAGCCTGGGCAAATGAGAAAAGTTTAGTTTCAGACAACTTTAGTGTTGAATACCAATTTATGACTAAAAAGCAAGAGAGAAGTAATAAAGAGCATTGCACACAGGAATTGTCTAGAGAGCTGTTTTAGGGTGTTGAGATTCTGAAGTTTATCTACCCAGTGTTAGGAAAACCTTGTTCACTTCTGGGGTGGCCAACTCAGTTATAGTCAGTGGAATTGTATTTTGGTTCGGTTCCTCATATAGCATTTTCGTGACGTGTTTTTGCCAGAGTGTACGTTCTGTGTCTTTTTTAACCGATAAGGAAATAATCACGCTTGATGGTGAGTTGCGCCCAATTTCCTGCCAGTTACTTAACCCGGTGCTACCTCGGGGAGCTAATGGCCAGTGTGGGGCCCCTTCACCTCCTTCTCCAGGGGATTAGCTGGAGAGTCTCCAACCCAGTGTCAGACCAGTGGGGCAGAGGCGCTGAGCACAGCGCTTCCCACTGTGGGTTCCTCTCTTGTTCTGAGCTTGGAAGGCCTCAGGGCTTCACGCCCAGCTGGAAAGACAAATTCTCTTTGCTGGCTTGGACTGTGGCCCCTGGGTTAGGGGTTCTTTAACGCTCTTTCCAGACTTAATAGCAGTGATTGCAACAGTGCCCCACCCAAACATGCTGACACGTGATTCCCCTTCAGACCGATAATCTCTAGATCTTTGTTCATTGTGTTTACTTAGTGATGTTGAGAAGCACATTAGATTCCAAAAATTGCAGTCATTTATGCTGGCCAAGGGAGAGTCATTGTTTTTTTTTTACAATTTGCAAATTATGCATTCTTACTCTTGGTTCTTATTGCCCCCTCAGTGTTCTTTGATGATTTTTCCAAACTGTACAACCTTTTGAAAGCACACTTAAAACATTTACGGCCAGAGTTTTAAAAATGCTATTTCAAGTGAGTGGCACTACCTTATGCATTATTTGATTTCAGAATTTTAGCTGATGGCTGACTGCCGTTCTATAAACACATTGCAGAAATATTTAAGAGTACGTACTTCCACTGAAGAGAGACTAGCTTAAGGCTCACCAGTTATGTAAAACATCACTTGTGAAAACTTGAAACAGTTGGTACCAGGGTTTCAGTCTAGTCTAACACTATTTAGTCACCCTTGCGGGCTAGCAATTTGAACCCAGATTGGATTCAAGTGTTGGGGCCCCCCGGTATTGTCTAAATAGGACCCATTGGATACTCACCCTGGGAAGCATTCCATGGATAAGCCAATCATCTCAAATTTATTTGGGACGGAAATGACGATTTATGGGTATGTTGAAAGACAGAGAAGGTACCAAGGTTCCGGATTAATAGGTTAATAGTACTTACTGTGTGCCTGGCACTATTCAAGCAACTTACATATGTTCATTTAATCTCCTCAGAAACACCACATTGAAGAAGCCGAGGCACAAAATGTTTGAGTGACTTACCCAAGGTCATTCACTTAGTAAGAGGACAGTAGTCACCTTGAACACAATGGATTACGTGATGTCATGTTTTAGAGAAAAGGCAGGCTAGAGTGCCCAGAAGGCACGTGTGCTTCGGCGCCTTTCCTTCAGCATCACTCTTTCCTGAATAAGTGTTGTTTCCCTGATGTTTAGGCATTTTCCATGCCTTTAAAAGTTGGATATTTTTGTGCCATTGGATTCTACCAGCCAAAAGTGAGGAATAACCAAGTGGCATGCTCATCTAAAAATTACAACTCCAAAGGTCCCTCCATTTAGGCTTTGTTTCTCTCTAAATCCCTTCATTCCAAAATCCACGCCTACAACATACTATCTAAATGGATAACATACAGCCATTGACTTGACTTTTGCATTCAGAAAGAATTTGCTCATTTTTTCCTCTTAGTTGGAAACAGCGGAGTAGAAAATTCTGAATATAATTTTTTTTATTCCAGTACAAAAGCCTTTCCTCCAAAGAAAGGAAGAATAGAAAGCTCATATAAATGTAACTAAATTTAAATGGAGAAAAACATGTTGTGTGCTCCATTTGCCGACATTGGTATGGAGGGGTTTTTGCTGTCTTATTCTGTGCTTAAATATTTATTTATCTTGGACTTCCAAGTCATAATCTGTTTTTCCCTCTAAAGACAGAGATTTGTTAACTCTTAAGAAAGCATAAATAAAGCTGCTAGCAATACCGAAGTTTAGATTTCCATCTTTTTTAAAAAAAATTTTTTTATTGTTTAAATTCAAGTTAGTTAACATACCGTGTAGTATTGGTTTCAGGAGTAGAATTTAGTGATTCATCACTTACGTACAACACCCAGCGCTCGTCCCAACAAGGGCTCTCATTAATGCCCATCATCCGTTTAGCCCATCCCCCACCCCCCCACCCCTCCAGCAACCCTCAGTTTGTCCTCTGCTTAGGAGTCTCCCCCTCCCTGTTTTTATCTTATTTTTCCTTCCCTCCCCCTATTTCATCTGTTGCGTTCCTTAAATTCCTTTATCAGAATATCAGAATATCAGGTAAGATTCAACTTACCAATTTTTGTCAATGATATATGAGATCTTTGCCTAACCCAGGGTCGTAAAGATTTTCTCCTGTGTTTCTAGAAGTCCTTTATCCTTAAATTCCACATATGAGTAAAATCATATTTAATTTTTCTTTGCCTGACTTATTTTGCTTAGGATAATACACTTTAGTTCCATCTACATTGTTGCAGATGGCAAGATCTCATTCTTTTTCATCACTGAGTGTATTCCATTGTATATGTATCTATATCTATCTATCTATCCATCTATCTATCTATCTATACATATACCACATCTTCCTTATCCATTCATCAGTTAGCCAGGTAACAACATATGTGAGCCCTGTTCCTGTGATCCTGTGGTTTGATGAGATCTAGTGACTTGTTAGTGCTTATAGTTCAGGGCCCAGATTGCTGTTTTATATAGTAAGGATAATAGTATTTTTTTAGAAACCCCAATGGCCCTTTTTTCGGTATTTTCTACCTCGTAGAGGTAGTACTTACGCGGGGTACACGGCCTTTAGAATCACATAAGCGTGTTAGAACCCTAACTCTACTACTCACTAAAGTGTAACCTTGGCGATGTAAACATTTACTTTCTTTATTTGCAAAATGAAGGTAATAGATCCAGTCTGCATTAGGATTCTCCAGAGACCAGCGTCTCAGCTCAAGCAGTCAGGCAGGAGGAGGAGTTACCTTTTACTCAGCCTTTTTGATTCCATTCAGGTCTTCAGTTGATTGGATGAGGTCCACCCACACTCGGAAGGGCAATCTGCTTTACTCCCTCCGCTGATCCAAATGTTAATCTAATCCAGAAAGGCCCTCACAGAGATACACAGAATACTGTTTGGCCAGCGATCTGGGCATCCCGTGGCCCAGTCAAGTTGGCACATAAGATGGATTAGCACAGGTTCACCCCTTGTCAATGTGGCGCCCAAACGAGTCTCCTCAACCTGCACTTAATCTCCAAAGACTGTAATCGCGCCTAATGTGATACAAGTATCCAGCCTACAATGGAAACACACCAACTCCTTCCTCAGAGGAAGAAAGTCCTGAGTGATGTTCACTCTTCCTGATACCCTGTACCTTAAATACCGTGACGCAGAAGTAACAGTAAATACCAATACATCTCATTTTACATAAGGGAATAGGAGGGGAAAGAAAACAAACGTGGGGCGCCTGGGTGGCTCAGTCAGTTAAATGTCTTACTTTCAGCTCGGGTCACGATCTCACTGTTGGGGGACTGAGCCCCACGTCAGCCTGCTCGGAGCCTGCACGGAGCCTGCTCAAGATTCTCTCTCCCCCTCTCCTTCTGCCCCTCCCCCACTTGCACTCTCTCTCTTAAGAAAAAAAAATGTCTTATCTCTACACACACACACACACACACACACACACGCGCGCGCGCGCACTCTCTCATAACAAAATAGGGAGAAACACTCATGACAATTGCAGTTTTCCTTTCTGGAATTGGTCACATGGTGATCCTCGGTATTTACAACTACTTTCTTCTACTGCACGTTCCTTGCTCCCTTTATCTCCAGCAGGCCCCCCAGCTAGTCATGGTTCGTTACCATGGTACTTTCTGAAGTGTATGGGTCATTGGTCGTTCCACCTGGATTGACCTGTAGTCTTTTACTGGCCTGAATCACAGGGCATGGTAATGCTAAGAGAGATTCCTAAGGGATCTTCTGTATTCCAGACACATTCTCCATGATCTCCATTGTCGAGTAGTAGCCCGTGAGGTTGTCGTGAATATTAAATGAGTCGTAATACGTACAAGGAAGTGTTAAAATCGTGCCTGAAAAAGTGAAAGTGTTAACCGATGTTCATTCTTTTCCCCTTTAACGTATCTGCCAGCCCGAGTTCCTTTTTCAAAGGAAATGTGTTTACATAGGGATTTCTAAGAATGCGGGGGAGCTTTTATGATACATCTTCAGACTTCCAGTGCCGTAATGTTCAGCTACAACAAAGTTTGGTTTTTTTGGAGCAACATTGTTGTAGACCCCTGCTCAGCACCCAGTGTTCCCATAGCTGACGTCACAAAGCCTTGTCATCGGTGGAGTAGCCGTGAGCCCTCAGGGGAGGCCTAGCTCCGGGGCTAAAACTTCCAAAACATGGTGCACGGATTTTTTTTTTTTTTTTTTTAATATTTAACGCTTTAATTGAAACTATTTCTCCATGCCTGCAGCTCCTTTATACGCTAGGAACAAGGTGGGGTGTTGGAAGAATGTTCCGAAATAGCTTCTTTTATGCCCGGGAAAATTCGATTCCGTTTCTAAATTTCAGGTTATTATGCCATTAGATAAGCAGCATGAAAATTAAGATGTTTTTCCCGACGTTCTTGATTCAAGGGTCGAGTCGTGGAAAATATCTCCAAGCGATGCGGTGGGTTCCTGAGGAAGCTCAGCCTGCGGGGTTGCATCGGTGTTGGGGACTCCTCCTTGAAGTAAGTTGGATCCACAGTGATTCACTGTGTCGTGGCAGCTCGTAGCCGACTTGCCATCGGCAAGAGCAAACCAAGCATATTAAGTGCTCTTCTCCTGTGACGTCGGTTCTGTGGTAATTTGCGTAGAGTAATAAAAGAACCGTAAGTTTGGAATCCTCCGGCCTGGGTTAGGGATGTGGCCTGAGGACGCATTATTTCGCCTCGCTGGGTGTTGCTCTCTCTCCTGCAAAGTGAAGGCAGCTGTGGCTCCCGCGTGACACTGTCACGGGCATCACTCGAAACAGCACGCATGAAGGGCCTGGTGCTCGATGGTAACGATGGTTTGCCTCTGTTCCCTCCTTCACTTCCCCTTCTTGCTAGCTTCATCTTCATGAAAGTGACCACCTCTTTGTGTATTCTCCTACTTGGCAAAATAATTCTTTCAGAAGCGTCCTGCACATAACCTGGAATTTTGCATGCTCCTAAAAGGATGTGATTACCACAGTCTTTTTATTATAGTTAACCCAAACACACGCTTGCCCACCTCTTACTGGGTAGCCATTATTTATTGGAAATGTTAGCAATCCGCTATTAAGGGCACGTGCTTTTCTGGAGACGAGACATAATTAAAGCCTTTATGTTTTTATCCTTGTGGCCTCTACTGTTGTTTGAGGTTGGCTACATTAGAATACACACTGCCCCCTAGAACCTTGGGACGGACTTTGTCTCTCGTAGACCTAAGCATCACCCCCATGTACGTCAGTCGCGACTGCCCGTGAGAATGTGCAGTACAATTACAGATGGCGTAATTTGTCATTGAAACATCTGCACCATTGCTAGGAAAATTGACTTGTAACATGTTTTTAAATGTTTATGTATTTATTTCGAGAGAGACAGCACAAGCGGGGGAGGGGCAGAGAGAACGGGAGAGAGAGACTCCCAAGCAGGCTCTACACCATCAGCACAGGGCTCGACTTGGGGCTTGATCTCAAGAACGATGAAATCATGACTTGAGCCAAAGTCAGGAGTCAGGTGCTTAACCGACTGAGCCATCCAGGCACCCCTCCAGTTTTTTCTTGTAATGACTTAGAGCTAGCCTTGGCATCTACTCTGTTCCACATATGTACTGTTGTTTTTGATGGAGGGAGGCTATTCGTTTGCAAATGTTTATTGAGCCCGACTGCGCCAGGCACTGATCTAGGGAATGGAGATACAGTAATAATCAAAATAGATTAAAACCCCAGTACTAATCTTACATGTGTGCTCTCTGTAACTCTTGCTTCAGCATTATGTATGAAGTCCTGGGGATTTTTAACAGGTGTATTGAGATGTAATTGAGATACAATAAACTGTATGTACTTGAAGGGTATAATTTGATCATTTTAGGCATATGTATATACCCATAAAACCAACACTGTAATGAAAATAATGAACATTGCATGTCCCATGAGCGTTTCCTCATGTGCCTTTATAATCCCTCCCTCCCTCCTACCCTGTGTCTGTCCCACTGCTAGGCAGCCACCGATCTGCTTTCTGTTGCTATAGGTTAGTTTGAATCTTCAAAAGTTTAACTAATTATCCAGTATGTTCTCCTTTTTGCCTGGCCTCTTCCACTCAACATCATTGTTTTGAGATCCACCCGTGTGGTCGTATGTATCAGTAATTCATTCTTTTTTATTGCTGAATAGTGATCCATTTAATGGATATAATACCATCTATTAATTTCTCATTTGGGTTCTTTCCAGTTTGCAGCCATTACATATAAAGCTGCTATGAACATTTGTGTATAAGACTTCGTATGTCATATATGTTCATTTCTCTTGGGTAAATACCTAGGATTAGCTAGATCATTTGGTGGGTGTGTGTTTAACTTTTTAAACCTTTCAAACTGTTTCCCAAAAAGGATTATGCCATTTTGTATTCCCACCAGAAGTGTGTGGTACTTCCAGTCCCTCCCCCACCTTGTCAACATTTGGTAGGTCAGTCTTTTTAATTTTAGCCTTTCTGATAGATAGGTATGTGTAGTGGTATTTCATGGTGGTTTTAATTTGTATTTCTAATGATGAATGTTGTTGAGCATCTTTTTTTTTTAAGTTTATTTCTTTATTTTGACAGAGAGAGAGCACGAGCAGGGGAGGGACAAAGAAGGAGAGAGAAGGAGGGAGAGAGAAAGCCCATGTGAGAGTGGGAGAAGGGCAGAAGGAGAGAGAGAGTCCCAAGCAGGCTCCACACTGTCAGCGTGGAGCCCGACATGGGGCCCGAACTCATGAACTGTGAGATCATGACCTGAGCCAAAATCGAGAGTCAGATACTTAACCGACTGAGCCACCCAGGCACCCCGAGTATTTTGTTATGTACTTTTCCTATCCACGTATTTTCTTTTCTTTTTTTGAGAGGTAGGAGAGTGCATGAGTGGATGAGACGGGCAGAGGCAGAGAGAGGTAATCTTTTTTTTATTTTTTTAAATTTTTTTTTTTCAACGTTTATTTTTGGGACAGAGAGAGACAGAGCATGAACGGGGGAGGGGCAGAGAGAGAGGGAGACACAGAATCGGAAACAGGCTCCAGGCTCTGAGCCATCAGCCCAGAGCCCGACGCGGGGCTCAAACTCACGGACTGCGAGATCGTGACCTGGCTGAAGTCGGACGCTTAACCGACTGCGCCACCCAGGCGCCCCTTTTTTTTTTTTTTTTTAATTTTTTTTTTTTTTCAACGTTTATTTATTTTTGGGACAGAGAGAGACAGAGCATGAACGGGGGAGGGGTAGAGAGAGAGGGAGACACAGAATCGGAAACAAGAGAGAGGTAATCTTAAGCAGGCTCTACACTCAGCATGGAGCCAGACACAGGGCTCGATCCCATGACCCTGGGATCATGACCTGAACCGAAATCAAGAGTCAGATGCTGAATTGACTGATCCACTCAGGAGCCCCTATCCACGTATTTTCTTTGCTGAAATATCTGTTCAGATGTGGGGTTTTTGCCCTTTTTGTTCATTGGATTGTTTTTGTCTTACCATTGAATTTTGAGAGTTACACTCTGAATACAAGTCCTTTATCAGATTTGTATTTTGTAAATGTTTTCTTCCAGTCTGTGGTTTATCCTTGTATTCTCTTAACTGGTTTTTGAAGAGAAGTTTTTCATTTTAATGAAATTCAACTTACCAATTTTTGTCAATGATACATGAGATCTTTGCCTAACCCAGGGTCATAAAGATTTTCTCCTGTGTTTCTAGAAGTTGGTAGTTTAGATCTATGATCCATTTTGAGTTGATTTTTGTATATGGTGTGAGGTATAAATTGAAATTCATTTTTTGCATATGACGTTTGGTTATTCTAACACCGTATGTTGAAATGACCACCCTTTCTCCACTTCATTGCCTTGACACCTTTGTTGAAAATCAGTTGTCCAAATAACTGTGGGACTATTGTTATACTCTCTATATTTTCCATTGATCTATTTGTCTGTCTTTATACCAAACCACACTGTCTGGATTAGCTGCAGCTTTATAAGTTTGAAATCAAATAGTGTTTTTCCTCCAACTTTGTTCTTTTCAAAATTGTTTTGCTGTTCTAGATTGCATTTTCATATAAACTATAGAATCAGCTTGTCAATTTCTACAAAATATCTTGCTGGGATCATGATTTAGGATGATGCTGAATTCATAGATCAATTTGGGGAGAACTGACATCTGAACAATATTGAGTCTCCCAACTCATGAACATGGTGTATCTCTCCATATAGTTAGGTGTGTTAAAATTTCTTTCAGCATGTTTTACAGTTTTACAGTTGTCATAGGACAATTATACACATGTTTTGTCATATTTATCTGTGTTATGAAATGTTATTGTAAATAGTGTTTTTATTTCAATTTTTGATTCTTCATTGTTAGTAAACAGAAATACTATTGATTTTTGTACATTGATTGTCCTTCAGCCTTAATAGACTCCGTTTTAGTAGCTTTTTGTTTGTTACTTTGGATTTTCTGCATAAACAGGAGTCATGTCACCTATCATCAAAGATAGTTTTTCTTCTTTGTTTCCAATCAGTGCCTTTTCTTATTCTTGCCTTATTGCACTGGCTAGAATCTCTAGTACAGTGTTGAATAGAAATAGTGAAAACAGACATCCTAGCCAGTTCATGACCTTAGGGAGAAGGCATCCAAATATGGTGTTCTAGATTTTTTTGCTGATGATCATCAAATTGGGGAAATTTTCCTCTTATTTCTAGTTGGCTGAGGGTTTTTCTTTTCAATTGAGTGTGGGTGTTAGATTTTGTCAAGTCCTTTTTCTGTGTAAGATTATTGTATGGTTTTACCTGTTTAGTTAGCATGGTGAATTACATTGGCTGATTTTTTTTTTTTAGTATTTTAATTTTATTTTTTATTTTTTAAAATTTACATCCAAATTAGTTAGCATATAGTAAAACAATGATTTCAGCAGTAGATTCCTTAATGCCCCTTACCCATTTAGCCCATCCGCCCTCCCACAACCCCTCCAGTAACCCTCTGTTCTCCATATTTATGTTTTGTCCCCCTCCCTGATTTTATGTTATTTTTGTTTCCCTTCCCTGATACTCATCTGTTTTGTCTCTTAAAGTTATCATATGAGTGAAGTCATATGATTTTTGTCTTTCTCTAATTTCACTTAGCATAATACCCTCCAGTTCCATCCACATAGTTGCAAATGGCAAGATTTCATTCTTTTTGGTTGCCGAGTAATACTCCATTGTGTGTGTGTGTGTGTGTGTGTGTGTGTGTGTGTGTATACACCACATTTTCTTTATCCATTCATCTGTTGGACATTTGGGCTCTCTCCATACTTTGGCTGTTGTTGATAGTGCTGCTATAAACATGGGTTAATTTTTTAATGTTAAACCAACCTTCCATCCCTTGGATAAACAACAATGTGAGTCATCATGTATTATATTATTTACATATTGGTGTATTCTGTTTGCTAAAATTTTGTGAACTTTGTTTGCATCTATGTTCATGAGGGATATGGTTCTTTGGTTTTCTTTTCTTGGGATATTTTTGTCTGATTTGGGTATCAAGTAATACTGGCCTCATAGAATGAATTGAGAAGTGTTCCCTCCTCTTCAGGATTTTGGAAGAATTTATGTAGAATTTTATTATTTTTTTCCTTAAATGTATGGTAGAATTCACCACTGAGGCCATCTGGGCCTGCATGTTTCTTTTTCAGGTTTTTAACTACAAATTCTATTTATTTAGTATATGTAGAACTCTTCATGTTTTCTATTCCTTCTTGAGCAACCTTTGGTATAATTTTTATCTTTCAAAGATGTTGTCTATTTCATCCAAGTTGTTAAATTTATGGTCATAAAGTTGTTTATAATACCGTCTTATTATCATTTTATTTTTATTTTTTTAAGCAAACCCTACCCCTAACATAGGGCTCAAACTCACAACACTGAGATCAAAAGTCACATGCTCTACTGATTGAGCCAGCCAGGCACCCCACCTTCTGATTATCATTTTACTATTTGTAAAATCTGCAGTGATACCTCCTCTCTATATTCCTGATGTTGGTTAATTTTTTTTTTTTTTTTTTTTTTTTTTTTACTATATGGAAGTAGTTGCGATGTCGAATCAAAGGCACAGTGACCGTACATTGCCTATTTCAACTTACATATTCTTTGGCTTTGTTATTGACATTAATAGCGTATTTTAAAGTGAAGATGTGTCGGTTTCTCTGATACATGTTTTCCCTTTTGTGTTTTTCCCCCCTGATCATTCTGGCTACAGGTTTATTAAGTTTAATGATATTCTCAAAAAACTACCTTTGGGTTTTTAAAATTTTTTTCATTGTTTTCCTTTTTGCTGCCTCATTGATATACATTCTGATCTTTTATTCTTTTCTTTTGTTTACTTTAGGTTCATTTGATCTTCTTTTTTCTGGTTTCTTAACATGAAAGCTTAAGTCAACCCTATTTCCCTTTACTAGAATGGAAAGTTAGTGCTATAAATTTCTCCCAAAGTACTGATTTAATAGCATTTCACAAGTTTGAATTCTTTGTTTGCATTTTCATTCCATTAAAACTGTATTCTGTTTCTCTTTTGATTTCTCCTTTGACCATGGGTTGTTGAGAAGTGTATTAATTAGTTTCTAAATATTTGGGCGTTTCCAGATTTTTATATTATTGATTACTAATTTAATTCAATTGTGATCTGTGAATATACTTTATATGACTTGAATCCTTTTAATTTTATTAAAACTTGTTTTGTAGCCAAGAATATGGTCTGTCTTGGTAAATGTTCATATGAACTTGAACTGCTGTGGGGTGGAGTGTTCTATAAATATCAATTAGATCAAGTTGATTGAGAGTGATGGTCAAGTGTTTTATATCTTTACTGATTTGCTGACTTCTTATTTGATCGACAGTTACATTGAAATCTCTGCCTATAATTTTGTGTTTGTTTCTCTTTGCAGTTCTGTCACTTTATTTCTTCATGTATTTTGAAGATCTGTTATTAGGTATATAAACATTTAGGGTGCTGTGCCTTTATGATGGATTGACCAAGTATCATTATCACATAGCCTTCTTTTATTTCTGGGAGTATTCTTTGCTGTGAGGTCTACGTCATCTGATATCATATAGACACTCCAGATTTCTTTGATTAGTGTTGGCATGGCATATGTTTTTCTGTTCTTTTACTTTTCACTGATTTGTATCTTTATATTTAAAGTTAGTTTCTTGTAAGCAATGTATGGTTGGATGTTGCTTTTTTGATCCATTATTACAATCTCTGCTTTTTAGTTTGGGTATTTAGATTATTTAAACTTAAAGTGATAATTGATATGATATGGTTGGTTTTATATCTACTCTCTTGCTATTTGTTTTCTATTTGTCCCATACACTTTTTTCTTTCCCTTTCGTCTTTGTCTGCCTTTTTCTGGATTAAGAATTTGTTATGGTTCCATTTTTTATCCTTTTTTGGATTAGAGCTGTAATGTGTTATGTTGTAATTTGATTGTTGTTTTGGAGTTTATAACGTACATCTTGGACTTATTATAATGTAACCTCAAATTATATTACATATCAATTCCAGTTTTACGCACTCAGCCTTTATGCCATTATTGCTACACGTTTTCTTTTTTTTTTATTTTCTTTTTTTTTTAAATTTTTTTTTTCAGCGTTTATTTATTTTTGGGACAGAGAGAGACAGAGCATGAACGGGGGAGGGGCAGAGAGAGAGGGAGACACAGAATCGGAAGCAGGCTCCAGGCTCTGAGCCATCAGCCCAGAGCCCGACGCGGGGCTCGAACTCATGGACCGCGAGATCGTGACCTGGCTGAAGTCAGACGCTTAACCGACTGCGCCACCCAGGCGCCCCTGCTACACGTTTTCAATCTACATATAATATAAATTCCACACTGGATTGTTAGTAGTTTTTAATAGTCAATTATTTTTTAAGAGATTTAAATACATAAAAAATTGACTTTATATACCCAAGTAGTTACTGTTTCCAGTTCTTC
Source organism: Lynx rufus (assembly GCF_022079265.1). Taxonomy (NCBI): domain Eukaryota; kingdom Metazoa; phylum Chordata; class Mammalia; order Carnivora; family Felidae; genus Lynx; species Lynx rufus. The sequence goes on along the minus strand of NW_025814867.1, from coordinate 1,952,735 downwards.
ATTCCTTTGTGCAGATACAAATTGTCATCTAGTGTCACTCTTTTTTTCTACCTAAAGACGGTTCTTTAACATTTCTTGTACCGCAGATCTGATTAATTCTTTCAGCTCTTTTTTTTCCTTCTTCTTCTAGTTTTGAAAGAGAGAAAGAGCACGAGTTGAACAGGGGCAGAGAGAAAGGGAGACACAGAATCTGAAGCAGGCTCCACACTGTCAGCAAAGAGCCTGAAGCAGGGCTCGAACTCACAGACTTTGAGATTGTGACCTGAGCCCAAGTCAGAGGTGACTGACTGAGCCACCAGGTGCCCCTCTTTCAGCTCTTCTGTGTCTGAAAAAACTTATTTTTCCTTCACTTTGAAAAATATTTTTGCTCAGCATAGAATTTTGTTGACAGTTTTTTTTTTGTTTGTTTGTTTTCAGTATTTTAAAGATGCTGTTCCTCTGTTTTCTTGCTCTTTTCTTACCTGTGAGAAATCTTCCGTCACCCTTATTTTTCTTTCTCTCTACATAATGTGTCTTTTTCTCCGGTTGCTTTAAGATTACTCGGTCACTGCTTTTGACCAATTTGGTTATGATATGCCCTGATGTATTTTTCTTCGTATTTCTTGTACTTCGAATTCTTCGAGTTTCTTGGATCCGTAGGTTTATAGTTTTCATAAATTTTGGAAAAATTTTGGCCAATACTTCTTCAGATATCCACTACCCCCCCTCCCTAATCTCCTATTCCTTGGGGACTCCCAGTCACATGTATATTAGGTTGCTTGAAGCTGTCCCACAACTCATTCGTGTTCTGTTCTTTTTATTTTTTCTTGTTTTCTTTCCAGGTTTCATTTTGGATGGTTTCTATTGCTATGTCTTCAAGATCACCAATATTTTCTTCCACAGTGTCTCATCTGCTGTTAATCCCGTCCAGGAAATTTTTTATCTCAGCCATTGTCTGAAAGTTTAATTTGGGTCTTTAAAAATATCTCTGTTGTCTCTACATGGCATATTTAATAAACATAACTTGTTTAATCTTTAGGTTGCACCTTAGAACTACATTCTACAGAACACAGTTGTAATAACTTTTAATGTCTTTGTCTGCTATCTCGAATATTTGTGTCAGTTCTGGGTCAGCTTTGATTGAAAATTTGTCCTCATTATGGTTGTGTTTTCCTTCTTCTTTGAATGCATGGCAACTTTTTGTTCAATGCCAGACATCGTGAGTTTTATTTTGGTAGCTGAATATTTTGTATTCCTATAACTGTTCTTGAGTTTTGTTCTGGACACAGTTGAGTTATTTGGACATAGTTCTCTTCAACCCCTTTTCTTTTTTAAATTTGTTAAGTTGGACTGAAGCAGTGTTTCGTCGAGGGCTAATTGTATACCTGAAGCAATGAGTTCTCAGCGCCCTACCCAGTGTCCCACAGATTAAGATGATTTGCATTGTTGGCTTGTGGGAATGGGCACTTTCCTGACTCCGGGTAGGCTCTGGCTGTTGTACCCTTTAACGGTTTTTAAGGATTCTTTCTCTGGCTTTGGGTAGTTTCCACATACGCATGCTCTGATTAGTACTCTACTGAGTTCTTGAGGGGAACCCTCTAGAGTTCTCTCTGCTCTGATACTCTTCTCTGATCATTCTAATCACCTTGGTCAGACTTTGGGCTCCATATCTTCAACTTCGGCATTCCACCAGGCTCTAGCTCACTTCCGTAGCACCCTACCAGGGCAGAAGGAGCAGATAAGAGTGACATGTGGTTTGAGGCCAGTTTGGGAGACATTTGGCTACTGTATGCAAGAATCAGGACTCACCCCTAAAGATACATTGAAGCTGTATCTCAGGAAAATGCAGATGAGCGGAGCCAGTCCAAGCTGATATGTTAAAGAGTAAGTGGAGAGGAAGAGATATTTAATTTTCCACTTCTGGCCTTGCTACCAGCCCACAAATTATTGAGGAAGTTGCCTTTTGTGACTGAGTATTTGCACCAGTAGCTGGATGGTTCTTCGTACTGATCAACCACTGACCCTATCAGTGGCCAAAGATGGTTTCTCCAGGAAGGCTCTTAAATAACCAAATGACAGCGTGGCACAATACAAGAAAGATTCAACCCCCTTGCTTCGAACTGATTTTTCTATAAAGAGAAGTAACAAGGAGCCAGGTCTCCACCCTCGGATATCAACCCACCAAGGTGTGGGTTGAAGGAGAATTATGACCGATGCATAGTCAGTCTTAGGCTTTGCTTCTCAACGTGTAGCTCCAGAGCAGCTGCACTGGCATCACTTGGGAATTTTGTAGAAATGCAGACAGGAAGGAAGGAAGGAAAAGGAAGAAAGAAGGGAAGGAAGGAAAAGAAGGAAGTAAAGGAAGGGAGGGAGGAAGGGAGGGAGGAAGGGAGGGAGGGAGGAAGGGAGGGAGGAAGGGAGAGAGAAAGAAAAGGAAGGGAAGGAAGGAAGGAAAGGAGAGCAAGGAAGGAAAGGAAAGAAAGAAGGAAAAAAAAAGAAAAGGAAGGAAAGGAAAAAAGAAAGAAAAAGAAAGAAAAGGTAGAAGGGAAGGAAGGAAAAGAAGGAAAAGAAAGGGAGGGAGATGGATGAAGGGAAGGAAAAGAAGAAAGGAAAGGAAGAGAAAGGAAGGAAGAAGAAAGAAAGAAAGAAAGAAAGAAAGAAAGAAAGAAAGAAAGAAAAGAAAGACAATCACAGACCGTTAAGCAGTTTGCTTAGCAGTACCGTTAGAATCTGCACTGTGGGAAGAACCCTAGCTGTTTCATGTGCACATTAAAGTTTGCGGAGCACCAGTACCTAAAGTCAGCCATAATATATTGTACTCTTAAAATTTGTGGAGAGTAAGTCTCATGTTAAATGCTCTTTGCACAGTAAAACAAAATTTTTAGCTGAGGAGCATTGTTCTAAATGTGAATGGTGACCCGCGCCCTCTAGTGGCTGTCCAGGGAGTTTTTAAATGTTTTCTCTTTTTAGGACCTTTGCACAGAACTGCCGCAACATTGAACATTTAAACCTCAATGGTTGCACCAAAATCACTGACAGGTAAGTAACGAGAGTTAGTTCGGTGGCTAATTGACCATGCGGAGAGTGAGGGGAGAGAAACATGGTTGAAAATATCTTTAGTGTGTCTGCTCTTTTCCAGCACGTGTTATAGCCTTAGCAGATTCTGTTCCAAGCTGAAACATCTGGATCTGACTTCCTGTGTGTCTATTACAAACAGCTCCTTGAAAGGGATCAGGTGAGAATGCCCGCTGCCTGGAGAAACACCCTAACCTACGAGCATCCTGGTGTGTCTAAAACCTTTCCATCTATCTTTTTTTTTTTTTTTAATTTCTTAAATGTTTATTTTTGAGAGAGAGAGAGAGACAGTGCTAGTTGGGAGGGGCAGAGGGAGAGAGGGAGACACAGAATCCGAAGCAGGCTCCAGGCCCCGAGCCGTCAGCACAGAGCCCGACGCGGGGCTCGAACTCACCGACCACGAGATCGTGACCTGAGCCGAAGTCGGACGCTCAACCGACTGAGCCCCCGGGCACCCTGTCTGAAACCTAGCGGTCCCATTGGAACAAGAAATAGGAGACTCGGGTCACAGCGATTTTCTCTCCCCGAGTGGCTTGTGATTTACCGAGCTCACGCTCGGTCATAAGCTCTCCGTGGGACGGGTTGCCCACGCGTCGCGTCGCCTCTCGTTCCCCCAGTGAGGGCTGCCGAAACCTGGAATACCTGAACCTGTCGTGGTGTGACCAGATCACGAAGGACGGCATCGAGGCGCTGGTGCGAGGTTGTCGCGGCCTGAAAGCCCTGCTCCTGAGGGGCTGCACGCAGGTACCGAGGGGCCGGCGACACACGGCGTGGGCCCCTCACCGGAGAGCTGCTGCTGGTCCCTCCTGGTTCTCCGCCGCGCCCGCAGCCGGTTCCCTCCTCTTCTGTTTTCTGTGTCCGCTCAGTTAGAAGACGAAGCCCTGAAGCACATTCAGAATTACTGCCACGAGCTCGTGAGCCTCAACCTACAGTCCTGCTCGGTAAGTGACGCGCTTCCCTGGGGGCGCCCTCCCCCGGGGTCCGCTGCGGGCCCCGCCTCTAGGCACCCAGGCAGGGGGGTGGGGGTCAGCACACCCTCGGTTCCCAGTCTGTGTCCTCGCGCGTCTGTCGCTTTGCCACAAGATGAAAGAATGACAGCCGAAGTGAGATGGCCCATGCAGAGCCGCTGACGTTTCCCCTACAACCGGGGTCTTGGTCTGTTGTAAGACACCAGGAATTCCGTGAACCGTCACGAACCTGAGGGAATCCCTGGTAAGGTCTCAGTGTTTTGTTTTGCTCTCTTCACTTCCAAAATGGGGAGGATGACGGTCGTCCCCTCTCAGTGGATGAAATGAAATGACAGATGCGACGGTGCGTTGAAAGATAAAGGATAAATGCGAGATCAAGGTGTCACTTCCGTCGTAGCGTTAGTGTGCGAAACGCTCCTGTTGCTTCCTCACTGCCATCGTCACTGTTGACCCTTGAAGAGGCCGCGTGCTGCGTCCTGCGGGTGTCTCAAGGGGAGCATAAGTTTTGAGAAGAGTGAGAGAAATTGGTTGCGCGCGCTACTTAGTGAACGAATCATAGGCGTCTTTGGAATCCTTGATGGTGGCAGATACAAGAGAAACCGCCTTCCGGACAAGTAACGACCTGACGGGCGCTGTTCAGTGTTCAGACCCTGAATTGTGTTAGGAGAGCACTGACAGGTGACTTCACGTGCAATGTCAACGTGCGAGCAACTTGTCAATCTTTTAGTGACTTCCTCCATTTACCATTTTCTAAAACATTTGAGGGCATGTTATAAACATATACACATATGATTTAGACGGTAGATATTTAAAGCATTAATCTGGAGAAATTCAACCAAAAATTGTTCTGTCACTTAACCGGGCAATTCCTACGAGCTCTTTATCTAATGTGATTTTTAACACGAGTTTATGAACTTTTCCTGAAAAAAACAAAATCAAATCAATGCCGGGGAGGAAAACGGAATTTTAAAGATTCAGTCCCTGTTAGTAGCACTCAGGTATGTTGAAGCTGTGCGGAGGTGACAAACACAGGTCCACCCTGTGCATCACCTTGTTTTATGTATGTATGTGTTTATTATTTACTTTTTTAAAGCATGTTCTTCGTTTTTTTTAATGTTTATTTATTTTTGACAGAGAGAGACAGAGACAGAGCATGAGCGGGGGAGAGGCAGAGAGAGAGAGGGAGACACAGAACCTGAAACGGGCTCCGGGCTCCGAGCCGTCAGCACGGAGCCCGACGCGGGGCGCAAACCCACGGACCGCGAGGTCACGACCCGAGCCGAAGTCGGCCGCCCAACCGACTGAGCCCCCCCGGGCGCCCCTCACCTTGTTTCATTTAAATCGTTAGGGTGAAATGCTAGTAACTGGCAGCCCAGACCCGCCGGCCGGCACTAGATCGCGTTTTTCTGCCCTCCCTCCGGTGTCGCCGGTGCCTTCTGACGCCCCTTCCTGTTCTGGTTTTCCGCAGCGCGTGACGGATGAAGGAGTCGTGCACATTTGCCGCGGCTGCCATCGGCTGCAGGCCCTGTGCCTCTCGGGCTGCAGCCACCTCACGGACGCCTCCCTCACAGCCCTGGCTCTCAACTGCCCGCGACTCCAGTGAGTGCGCCGCGCTTTGGCTTCGCAGCCCGGAGCCCGCGGCCGGAGGCCCCCCTGCAGGAAGGGAAAGGCTCCCGAGCGGGTGGAGTGGGTGGGGACGGAGGAGGTGGTGGCCCCGTCGGCGGCGGCTTTCGTCCCTCGGGTTGGGGCGGGACGGAGCGTAACCCAGTTCGCCGCCCGGAGTCTGAACTGCAACTTCTTGACGGACTTCACCCGTGTGCCCGCCTGATTTGCCCCATCCTGTCCCGGCCGCTGACGTCAGAGTGCCCTGACGGTGTCACCACGATAGCCTCACATCCAGACGTTACCAGATTCTCCTCCAAACCGGTCACTAAATGGACAGAAGTGGGGGGAGATCACAGTCGCTTTATTTGTCGTCTTCCCTAGCAGAAGGAGGTCTCGTTTTAACAAAAACGATTGGTTTTCTGATCCTCCAGAAGTACTGTGAATCTTAAAACTTTCTTTTTAATTTTTTTTTTTTAACGTTTATTTATTTTTGAGACAGAGAGACAGAGTGTGAGTGGGGGATGGTCAGAGAGAGGGAGACACAGAATCCTAAGCAGGCTCCAGGCTCGGAGCTGTCAGCACAGAGCCCGATGCGGGGCTCGAACTCACCGACCGCGAGATCATGACCTGAGCCGAAGTCAGCCGCTTAACCGACTGAGCCACCCAGGCGCCCTGAATCTTAAGACTTTAATAATGGCAGCAAAATGCTAACGCTAACGTCAGTTGAACTCACGTATCGTTATCGCATTCGATCCTCCCCACATCTCTAGGAGACATGCGCTGCTATTCCCACTTGTTTGGCAGAGGAGAAACCGGGGCTCCAGGAAAATCACATAATATACTGAGTCACGTGATGAGTAGGACGTAAAAGTAGAGTTTGAACTTGAAACTTTGACCTCAGAACCGGTCATCTTAACCCCTGTGCAAGAGGCGGAAAAAAGATACTTCTTTCCTTGTTTACTTGTCGGTGAAACGGATCCATTTCCCCTGTTTCGGCCAGTTTCCCATCTTCTAAGGACTGTCTGTTGTCTTTTCATTAGGGACGATTCTGGGGAATTTTGATATTTTTGAATAGGGGAAGGAATGTGGATGATCAAAAGTTGTCAGAAGGTGGTCAAAATTACTGCTATAAGGGAGTACTTAACTTCAGAGTGTTATTTATCCCCCTGTCCCTGTTAAGCATGGGCATTGAGAATTAACTCATGTTTTTTCACTGGCTGCAAATTTTTAAAATTGCCTTTACGGTAACTGGGAATTTCGTTAAATTCAGTCTATATCAAGACGATTTTGTTCAGTAAAAGTTGATTTTAATTGTGTTTAAAAGTCAACAAATATTAGATGGGGGCGCCTGGGGGGCTTAGTTGGTTAGGTGTCTCTTTTTTTTATTTTTTAACGTTTGTTTATTTTTGAGACAGAGAGAGACAGAGCATGAACGGGGGAGGGTCAGAGAGAGGGAGACACAGAATCTGAAACAGGCTCCAGGCTCCGAGCTGTCAGCACAGAGCCTGACGCGGGGCTCGAACCCACGGACCGCGAGATCATGACCTGAGCCGAAGTCGGCCGCCTAACGGACTGAGCCACCCAGGCGCCCCAGGTGTCTGACTCTTAATCTTGGCTTAGGTCTTGATCTCAGGGTTGTGAGTTTGAGTCCTGCATTGGGCTCGAGCCTCCTTACAAAACATTCAACAAATATTGGAATAATGCTTAAAAACAACAGCAGCAACAATGTCCTGGTTTTGTGGAAAGATTGTTGGGTTCACTCCCAAGTTTGGGCTGGAACTTTGGGCCGTAGAGCAGGCCACGTGTCTCCTTAAGCCTCCTTCCTCTCATCTGGGCAGGGGACAGCAGTCCTCAGGACTGTTCCAGAAGCGGAGGTGTGTCAGCAGAAAAAAGTCAAGAGTGTGCATCATAAAGTTTGTTTTCTCTTGTTAACCAGTCACTACCTTTTCCTCCCGTGCGCTTCGCATCCCAGGATTTTGGAGGCTGCTCGGTGTTCCCATTTGACTGATGCAGGCTTTACACTTCTAGCTCGGGTAAGGCAGAGCTTTCAAAAAACAAAACCCAACTGTAATTCACCGCCCTCACTTCCAAAGGACTCGCAGTGGTTTTGGAGTGTGCAAAGTGCGTGTCCCGTCACAGAGTTGACCAAGTGGTGTTCTTGGTATTCTGCCAAGTAGAATGACGGGCACAGGGTGCATTTCCCCATTGTCCCAGAAAGCTCAGGTGGCCCCGCAGGAGGTCCTGGAGCAGTCTAGACCTCACTGTCACCTGGTCAGGTGGGACCACAATGAGAACGTCCTCCCTGCGGTACGTGCCCTTCCCCCCGCGCACCCTAACCTAGCCTCTTGGTGCCTCCTCCAGGTGGGCTGTGCCCCGCCTCTGTTCCCTTTTCCGCCTCACCTGGCAGACGTGACCATCATGGAGGTCCCCTCTGGCCTGCTGCCGGGAACCCGTGACCTTGTGGGGATGGTGATATGCTCCCTTCCTCCTCCCCTAACCTTCACCTGTCCACACTGTGCCCAAGCACCACGCCCCATGCCTTCCCAGAGCCTCTTCTGTGGCTAAAATGTACAGGATGATATCCATGAGCCGCTAGGAAGGTGGAGGCCACTACCTTTCGGGGTGAGAGAAGGAGGCGCAGCCCAGGGCAGCCGCATTCCCGTTTAAGTGAGTGTGATTCAGAAGGCACTGCTCACAAGTGCTGGCTCGCTGGGTCAGCTTAGGGACAGGGCACCCCCTTCCTGGAGGAGAGTAAGGGAGGCGGGGCCGGTTCACACAGGGGCAGGGCACGCCCCTTCCTGGAGGAGAGTAAGGGAGGTGGGGCCAGTACACACACACACACACACACACGCACGCACGCACGCACGCACACACACACGCCACCAGTACTGCCCTGACCACTGACCGCATGGTGGGGGTGGTTTTATTGGCTTTTTCAGAATTGCCACGATCTGGAGAAGATGGATCTTGAAGAATGCGTCCTGGTGAGTAGACTCCTGACAAGCCCTGCTAGCGCTGGCCCCTCAGTCCCGACGGCGGGCCTCAGCCACTCACCCACACCCCACCTGGCTGTTGTGTGCACCCTGCCTGCCGCCATGTGCGTCTCAGGGCCTGGGAACCCACGAGGGCCTGACAGCGGGCTGCATGGACCTTGGGCTCCTCTCAGCCATCCCGGCTACAGCTGAGACGTTCAGCTCCATTGTTTGCAGACATCGAAATACATACGTCTTTCCCAGAGCCGAAGGGAGACTTAAGCTTGCGTGTCCAGTGATGGGGTGACTCCACAGAGGAGAATCCTGGGGGACCCTCCTTACCTACTTCCTGTGTGTCCCCTGTCCCTGGGCCCTCGTGGGGCCCAAGGGGAGAGCCCAAAGAGCAGCTTAGTGACCATACGAGTGGGCAGGTCTGAGGTTGCCTGCAGTGAGAGGAGCCCCCAGCCCGGGTGTGCTGGCGATGAGCTTTCAGTTCCATTTTGCACCTTCGATCCTCGTGTTCAGGAGAAGCCCAAATCGGGCGCTAGGTTCTGGCGTAGAAGCCACACTGACACAGCGTGTTTGTCTGCAGATAACCGACAGCACTCTCATCCAGCTCTCCGTCCACTGTCCCAAGCTGCAAGCCCTGGTGAGTTCGGGATTTTCGTGACATTATGCGCCGCTTAGGGACGAAAGAGCTCTCCCCTGGCACCGAGAGTCTCTCTGGTTTTCCTTTCTGTAAAGGCGCCATCATTCTTGGTTTCAAAGATCTGTTAGTTGGGCTAACTTGGGAGGCAGGGTATCTAAATGTTCCTGCTTTCATTTTACAATGCAAACCTAGTCTAGAGACCCGCGTCCTTACCACTCCGTTCACAGTCATCGTCTCAGGGACGGTGAACTTAGCGTGTTTCGATGATAGATCTAGACAAGAGATTGAGGCCATCCTTGTGTCATACGTGCATTCCATACCTGCTCGCATATATCTACAGGGGGACGGGCATGAGAATACCTCGCAGGATCCTAAATGAGCCGTGAAAAGTGTCACCGAGACTCTTGGCCATGCGGACCTCTCGTGCACATTTCACGAGCGGCCGTTAGACGGCGAGCAAGCCCGGACAAGGAAGGCATCCTTGCGTTCACTGGGCGAGCCCGTGTAAGCCGTGCTGTGCCCCTGGACACACTGCCTCGTTTTAATCCCCCCACAGCCCTGGGTGGAGGCACTCTGGACGTCCCCTTTTTAGCAGTGAGGACCCTGCGGCTCAGAGCAGCTAAGAAACTTGCCCGAAGTCGCACGACTGCTCAGAGGCCCCAGATCTCTTGGCCTCCACGGAGTCTGGTCTTTCTCCTCCCCCTGAGGCACGCCACAGGTTTTTCTTAAGCTACGGAAACTGTGGTCTTTGAAACTTGCTCTCTCCTCAGGGGCTAGAACTTTTTGTAACGTCATTCAAACTCCTTTGGCCTTGAGTTAGCGTCCCCACCAGTTTTCCTTATGGTCACATTTCCTCTGGATACTTTTCCCTCCAGGTACAAGTCCAGCTGGACGTGGACAGCTCTGGTACTTTCTTTTTTGTGAAGGGTCTGGAGTCAGATTGTATCCAAACCCTCTAAATTGTCTCCCTCCCTACGTGTCTGCATACGGAATGCAGATAATTTTGTAGTGCTGCCTTTACTCCCAAATTAGTTCAGATCCAGTTTTATAATTGACTTGACCCTCTCTACTCCTATCCCCCTTGACCCCCAGGCTCTCAGAGATGGGAAATTCAGGAGCCCTGTGCTTTATTTCCCACTTCAACCCCTCCTCTTGGCTGCTCAGCGTTCTTGCTGCCCTGCCCTGAGGTACCCTGCACTCAGACTCCCAGGCCTTCATCAACATCCACCGGAAATCTCAGATCAGGGTGGAGGGGCCCAAGTGGAGGCCCACCCGGCACAGCAAACCTCCTACTAGCTCTGTGCCTCCCGAGGAGTGTGGGGCCCGCTGGCGACAGAGTGGGTCCGTCTGACAGATGTCAGGTGTTCTCCCAGCAGGGACACTGGCGACTGAAAGTCTTCTCCATCTTGTCCCTATACTTCTACAAGCTCCTTCTAGAAATGGGACTTTAGAATGAAAGATGAGCTATAATAAGGCCACAAGTCCAAGAGCCCCAAATAAAAACTAAGAAGGATTAGTAGCGGAAAAGCAGGGAAACAGTGGCAGTTGCAGTCCAAGCTTAGCGTTGATAATGCGTAGTCGCCGGGACAGAACAAGGAACGATCTGGATTGCGTCTGTTGCACGTTCACCCCATTCAGGCTACGAACCCCTGTTGGCCACCACGTGCCAGGCTCTATTCTAGGCCCCAGAGAATAAAAGACGGGTCATCAGGGGCACCTGGTGGCTCAGTCGGTTGAGCGTCTGACTCGACTTCAGCTCAGGTTGTGATCTGGTGGTTTGTGAGTTCCTGCTTGGCATTCTCTCTCTCCCTCGCTCTGCCCCTCCTCCACTCGCACGCTCTCAAAATGAATAAACTTAAGAGAAATCATGAAACTTTTTCAAAAATGAAAAAAAATTCACCAGGAGAGGCCAACTTGATGCTCACTCTGAAACTCTGGAGAGGTGGCCTGGATCCTCGTTTTGGGGATACCGTGCTCCGGGAGCGCTAGGCACTGTGACGGGGGCAGCCCTCAGGTGAGAGCGCGGGCCTGGGGAGAAATGCGCGTCTCCTGTGCAGACGGCGCCCGTGTGCAGCGCCCGTGCCCGCAGTGCACCCGGAGGTTAGAGGCCGGGAGGCCGTGAGTGTGCCCAGTGGCTCCTGCCCACCCCTTCCCCGCAGGCGTCATGCTGAGCCAGGCGGCCACTGAGAGCAGCCCCGTGCCGGCCAGCGGGCGGCCCGCCTTATTGAGGGAGCTTCAGACGGTGCTGTCTCTCGACAGAGCCGGGGACAGGCCTCTCTGGGGTCCCCCTCGGGGACCGCGACTCCAGCCTGCAGAGATCAGAGGAGGCAGTTACTACTGGGGGGAAGGCTCCACAGACTCAGAATTTTGGAAAACGGCTTTTGTGTCTTACTGTAAAGATCTGCGAGCAGGAGGAGGGACGTGACCGCCGGTCCAAAGCCAGGTGACCATCACGTCTCAGCTCCCAACATTTCAGTTTCCGAGGCCTTCCTTAGATGCGCCCTACTTTTAACTTGTAGGCTTAGGCCGTCTCGCTGGTAGGTTCTGTTGATTTTCAAACTTGCTTTGTTTCCTGCTTTCGTTTTCAATGCCAGAGCCAGTTCGGAGGGACTTTTGAAAATCTTATTATGCAACTCATTTGTCCCAGAGGCTATCCAAGAAGAATTTTAGCAGTTTATTATGTACACATTAAAAAAAATTTTTTTTAACATTTATTTGTTATTGAGAGACAGAGCATGAGCAGGGGAGGGGCAGAGAGAGGAGGAGACACAGAATCGGAGGCAGCCTCCAGGCTCCGAGCCATCAGCACAGAGCCCGACGTGGGGCTCGAACTCACAAGCCACGAGATCGTGACCTCAGCTGAAGTCGGACGCTTAACCGACTGAGCCCCCCAGGTGCCCCAGGCAGTTTATTATATTAAAGAGTAAGGAATATACCCTAAAAGCAAAAGCCCCATTCCTGTCTTCATTGCTGTAGAGCTTTATCTTTCATCCAGATTGGTCAGAGCTCAGGGATGTTGTGTAGGAAGCCCAGGCCGTCAGGGGCCTGGTCAGTCACTGTGCTTTCAGAATGACAAGCATTTAAGTCACCCAACTGCTAGAAGGCCGCTCCTGGGGATACGAGACAATCTCATTATCGAAACGCTATTCAACTGCTCTAGAGGAAAAATAGGGACTTGGTACCATTTAGGTGAATACGTTGTCCATTTTAAAGTGAAACATTTAACGCCTTGGAAGATAACAGCGTGAAGCAGACTGTGTGCTGTCAATGTCTCAGTGTCGCAGCTCACAATCTGACCAGCATCTCCTGTCTTTCCCAGTCACTCCTGTCACCCACCTGCGACCCGAATCGAACCTAAATGGGTACTTTGAACCCACCATCTTGGGATTGCCAGTCCCCACTCGATGTCCCCTCCCTCTCCCTTAAATCGTCTGGTCAGTTATTAACTCAATCCCTCGATCCTCAAGATTCACCTTCACTTAGCACAGCTGTCATTCTGTTTAACTTTCAGCTGCTGAGCCCAGGTGTTCTTTTTTAATTTTTTTTAAGTTTACTTATTTGTTTTGAGAGACAGAGACAGCGTGAGTGGGGGAGGGGCAGAGAGAGAAGGAGAAAGAATCCCGAGAAGACCCCACGCTGTCAGCGCAGCGCCCCATGCGGGACTCAAACCCGTGGAACCGTGAGACGGACGCTACACCGACTGAGACACCCAGCTGCCCCTGCTGAGCCAGCCTCGAAGCAGGAGCAGGCATAAGGTCGAGAAGGGCTTACCAGCCATTTGTGTGCTGGAAACAGTACATACTCTTAGTCTGACGGAAGCCATGGCTGGGTTTCAGAGTGAGGGAGGAGAGGACATGAGGCTCAGTGACAGGCAGGACCAGGGCCTCACGGCTCCTGCTAAGTGGGCAGACCTGTCCCTCTCCAGGGTGTCTGTGAGACCTCCCAGGCTGACGGTGAGAAGCGGAGGTGAGGGCTCGCAGTCCGAAGGCCCGGTGTTCCGTGGCATGCCCGAGAGCCAGCTGGCCCATATTTTGCTTCCAAATTAGGGACCCTGGTTTATTCATGCCTTCTGGTTATCTCAGCTAGACTCGGGTCACTCCTGAAACTTTATGAGCAGAGCAAGTCCAAGCCCACAGGGGACCCACAAATCCTGTCCCAGCTGCTGGGGCTAAACCCCACTCCCAGTACACAGTATCCCATGGCTGAGACTTTAAGTTTATCCTCACTGAGGTCTTATCCTCCGATGTGGGTGCATACAAATTTATGATGGCTAGCTACATCTTCCTGATGAATTGACATTTTTATCACCATTAAATGTCCTTTATCACTGAAAAAACTCATTGTCTGGAAGTCTACCAATATTAATATGTCTTTTTATGCTTACTTTTTGCCTGGCATCTCATTTTCTTCCAGCTTGTCTATGTTTTCATATATAAAGACTGGCTTGATTTTATCCAGTTTGAGAAACTCTCTTTTAATCGAAATGTTTAGTCCTTTATATTTAATGTAATATTGATACGGTTGGGTGTTTTTCCCCTTTTGTTTTCTATTCTTTGCCCTTTTCCCACCTTCTTTTTGGGTTAACTATTTAATTGTATTTTGACTTATCTGTTGGCTTTTTAGCCATATCTCTATGCCTTGAATTTTTTTTTTTTTTTTTTTTTTTTTTTTTTAGTGGTTACACTATTAGCAATGGGAATTTAGGAGTAGTCTAGGATTGTGATTTGGACATCAATTCCCAGAAGACAGAGACAGGATCTTCCCTCTCTCCTCTACCAATAGCACCTGGCACAAGGCTTAGCCAGGGGAAGCCACTTTCAATCCTCTTTTGGAACAAAGTGAGATATAAACAAGCCAGCCCAAATCTGAGAAACTTTTGTGTGAGTGATAAAGGTGGTCCCTACCACTATGGTGCTCAGGTCCCAAGGATTGCAGCCCTTTTCTGGAGACTGCCAGCAGCTCCCTGGCCATGCCAGAAACCTCCTATGAGAAGCTGATTTTTTGGAGGAAGGAGCAGTCAAGGAGCTCCTGCAATCAGAAATCCTAAACCCCCTACATTCCCCTTACTCACGGTATCAAGCAACCTTGTCAAGGCAGCCTGGCCAGCGCCTTCAGTTTCACACCACCAAACTCAGAGAGGTGAGGGGGAGGAGAAGACATTTCTTGTTTCAGTGTTCTTGTTGGAACAGATTTCAGGGCAAGATTCTGGGCCCTGGGGAAGAGGAAAGTGTCTGGATTCCTTAGGTCATGGCCTATCCTAACTTTAACAGACAAGTGGCTTGGATTTTTAATTTTTTTTAATGTTTCCATAAATTTCCATTAAGTCCCTGGCTTTTGGTGGGGAGCACTGCCCAGGATGTGGGACATACACACACGCATACATGCACACATGCACATACACACACTTCTGAGTCCTAGGAGACCCCTAGCAGCCTAGTAGAAGTGGAAGAAAGGGGATGAGAAAAAACAAGTCTGAGTACTATCATATCAGCCTCCTATCTCTGCTGTAAATGAACCTCCTTAGCTTTAAAAATAGCAAGTCCTTCCTTATCAATAATCATTCCAAATGTTTAAAAAAAATTTTTAATGTTTATTTTTGAGAGACAGAGAGAGACAGAGCACGAGGTGGGGAGGGGCAGAGAGAGAGGGAGACAGAATCCGAAGCTGCCAGCACAGAGCCTGATGCGGGGCTCGAACTCACGAGCCATGAGATCATGACCTGAGCCAAAGTGAGACGCTTAACTGACTGAGCCACCCAGGTACCCCAATAATCACTCTAAATGTAAGCGGATTAAATTCCTCTACCAGAAGACATAGAGTGGCTAAATGAATAAAAAACCATGACCTAGATACACGACTAGACCTAAAGCAATCTAACTTTACACTTAGAGCTAGAAAGAAGCTGGAAAGGAAGAAGCAAACCAAGCCCAAGGTTAGCCAAAAGAAGAAAATAACAAAGATTAAAGCGGATATAAATTTAAAAGGAGAAAATAGAAAAAAATAAATGAAACAGAGTTTCTTGAAAACATAAAATTGGCAAACTCTCAGCTAGACTATGGAAAAAAAGAGAAAGGCAAGTAAAGTCAGAAACAAGAGAAGAGACATTACAACTTAAGACGTGAATACAAAGAATCATGGAGATAACTGTGAACAGTTATTTGCCAACAAACTGGATAACCTAGAACAAATGAATGAATTCCTAGAAACATATAACCTACTAAGACTAAGTCATGGAGAAATAGAAATCTTTAATCAGAATCATAACCAGTATAGAGATTGAATCAGTCATCAGAAACCACCTAATGAAAAGCCTGGGACCAAGTAACTTCACTGGTGAATTTTACCGAACACTTATAGAGGAATTAATGCCAGTCCTTCTCAAAAGTTTTCAAAAACTTAAAGAGATAAAAACACCTCTGAACTCATTTTATAGGCAAACATTATTCTGGTACCAAAGCTAAACACACCATGAGAAAAGAAAATTACAGGCCAATATCCCTACTGAATATAGATGGGTACATCCTCAATAAAATACTAGCAAACTGAATCCAACAGGACATCAGTAGAATAAAGGATAAAATCACAAGATCACTTCAGTAGATGCAGAAAAAGCATTTGTTGAAATTCTATACCTTTTCATTAAGGCTAAAAAGTCTTAGCCAGAGAGGTTAGATTTAAAAAAACAAAACAAAACAAAAAAAAGATAAAAGACATCAACATTGGCAGGGAAGAAGTAAACATATCCCTGTTTGCAGACAACTTAGTATTATATAGAGAAAACCCCCAAAGACTTCATTTTAAAAACTTAAAGAACTAGTAAATTCAGTAAACTTACAGGATACAAAATCAACACACAAAATTTGGTTGTATTTTGTATACATTAACAAAGAGCTATTTGAAAAGGGGATTAGGAAAAATAATTCAATTTCCACTAGCGCCAAAAAGAATAAAATACTTAAGAGTAAACTAAGGAAGTGCAACACTTACATACTGAAAACTATAAAACATTGATGAAAGAAATGAAACAAACGGAAAGACATCCCATGTTCCCGGGTTGGAGGAATTAATATTATTAAAATGTCCCATACTACCCAAAGCAATCTACAGATTCAATGCAGTGCCTATCAAAATTTCAAAAATATTTTTTACGAGGGGCGCCTGGGTGGCGCAGTCGGTTAAGCGTCCGACTTCAGCCAGGTCACGATCTCGCGGTCCATGAGTTTGAGCCCCGCGTCAGGCTCTGGGCTGATGGCTCAGAGCCTGGAGCCTGTTTCCGATTCTGTGTCTCCCTCTCTCTCTGCCCCTCGCCCGTTCGTGCTCTGGCTCTCTCTGTCCCAAAAATAAATAAACGTTGAAAAAAAAATTAAAAAAAAATATTTTTTACGGAAATAGAGTGATGCTGTAGTTCATATGGAGCCACCAAAGGTCCTGAAGAGCCAAAGCAATCCTGAGAAAGAGCAAAGCTGAAGGCATCACACTTCTGATTTCAAGTTATATATTGAAACTACAGTAACCAAAACAGTATGGTACTGGTATAAATACCAACATGTAGATCAGTGGAACCCAATAGAGAGCCCAGAAATGAATCCATGTGCATATAGTCAACTGATGTTCAACAAGGATGTCAAGAACACACAATGAGAAAAGGATAATCTCTTCAACAAACGGTGTTGGGAAAACTGGATATCCACATGTAACAGAATGAAATTGGACCTGAACTTTATTCATACATAAAAAAACAACTCAAAAATGAATCAAAGACTTAGATATGAGATCTGAACTGTAAGAATGCTAGAGGAGGGGTGCCCGGCTGGCTCAATCTGTAGAGCATGCAGCTCTTGATCTCAGAGTCACGAGTTTGAGCCCCACTTTGGACATAGAGATTACACACATACATACACAGACCCCTAGAGGAAAAGAGGGGAAAAGCTTTATGACATTGGTCTTGGCAGTGATTTCACAGATATGACACCGAAAGTTCAGGCTGCAAAAACAAAATTACACAAACAGGATTACATCCAACTAAAAAGCTTCTGCAAAAGAAAACAATCAGTAGCGTGAAATGGCAACCTGTAGAACAGGAGAAAATATTGCAAGCCATTTCTCTGCTAAGGGATTCATCTCCAAGTTATAGAAGGAACTATATAACTCAGTAACAAAAAAAACTAATAACCTGATTAAAATAGGCTGAGGACTTGGATAGATATTTCTCAAAAAAAGATACACAAATGGCAAGCAGATACATGAATAAATGCTCTTCACTAATCATCAAGAGAATGCAAATAAATATCATACTTGCCAGGATGGCTATTAAAAATTTTTTTTTAAGTGTTGGCAAGGATGTGGAAGAACCAGAAGCCTTGTGCACTGTTGGTAGGGATACAATATGGTGCAGCCACTGTGGAAGACAAGATGGAGATTCCTCAAAATTTAAATCCAACTACAATATGATCCTGCAATTCCACTTCTAGGTATATATGCAAAAGAATTTAAATCAGCACCTTGAAGAGAGATTAGCACTCTCATTTTTCATTGTAGCACTATTCACAATAGCTAAGATGGGGAAACAACCTAAAATGTCCATCAACAGATGAATGGATACATAAAATGTGGTATATACATACAATATAATACCATTCACTCTCAAAAAAGAGGGAAATTCTGCACTATTTGACAACGTGGATGGACCTTTAGGACATTATGCTAGGTGAAATACACCAGACACAGAAAGACAAGTACCACACAATTCCATTTATATGCACTGTCTAAAATAGTCTAATTCATAAGATTAAAGACTGGAATGGTGGTTACCAGGGTGTGTGAGGGTTGGAAAATGGGGAGTTATTTATCAACATGCATAAAGTTTTAGTTGAGTAAGATAAATAAGGTCTAGAGATCTGCTGTACAACATTGTACCTAAGTCAACGATACACTTAAAATGTGTTAGGATAGAGTTTATGTGTTTTTAGCACAGTAAAATCTAAAAAGAAAAAAAGAGATACTGTGTGATTACACTTACATGAGGGTATCTACAGTAGTCAAATTCATAGAAACAAAGTAGAATGGTGATTGCTAGGGGCTGGAGGAGGGGAGATAAGGAGTGTTTAATGGGTAGAGTTTCAGTTTTGCAAAGTTCTGAAAGATCTTTGCAAAGAAAAAGTTCTGAAGATCCATTGCACAATGATGTAGGCATATGTAACACTATTGAACCGTACGCTTTAAAATGTTAAAGATGGTAAATTACAAGTTTTGTGGTTTTTACCCCAATCAGAATTTTAAGGAAAGAATGGAAATCATGAAAAAAGGGATCTTAGGACATTAAGGAAGAAGCAACAGTGGAAAGAACAAGGAAAAATGTGTAAATACAACAGATTTTTTCTAAATTTCTAAATTCTGAGTTTTCTAAATTTTATTTGACGAAGCAAAAATTATAACCTTGTCTGCTGTGGTTCTCAGTGCATATAGAGGAAGTAATTAACGCAACATATGATAGGGGCACCTGGCTGGCTCAGTCACTAGAGCCTACGACGCTTGATCTCAAATTTGTGAATTTGAACTCCATGTTGGCCTTAGAGTTCACTGAAAAAAAAAAAAAAAGACAACATATTATAAATGAGGAAGGGTGAAAGGACTTTTTAAAAGGGAGGTAAAGTTTCCATATTTTACTCCAGTTGGTAAAATCTTGATGCCAATAGGTTGTGATAAGTTATGGTTGCATAATATAATATCTAGAGCAACCACTAAGAAGTCTACAAAAGAGAAACAGTCAAACACAGTAGGCAAACCAAAACGGAATTTTAAAAAATGTTTCAGAAACTCATGGTAAGGCAGAGAAATGAAGAGCTGAAAGAACAGGAGAAAAGGGCCAAAATAAGCCCAAGCATATCATTAAACATAAATGGTCTCAATATACCAATTAAAATGCAGAGAGTGCCAGAGTGGATAAAATAACATGACCCAAGCATAAGCTACAAGAAACTCACTTCAAATGTCACATTATTGGTTGGCTAAAGTAAAAGAAAGGGACAGATATACAAAAGAAACTTTAAACAAAAGAAAACAGGAATGGTTATATTATTGTTGGATACAGTAAACTTCAGAGCAAGGAAAACTACCAGGGAGAGAGAAAGACATGACATAGTGATAAGAAGGTCAGTCCACCAAGAGGACAATGCAATCCATAATGTATATGCACCAAACAACAGAATTGCAAATTATGTGAAGCAAAAACTATTAGAAACAGAAAATCCACAATTACAGTTGGACACGTCAGTATTCTCTCAACAATTGATAGTGCAACCAGCCAGAAAATCAACAAGGATATAGAACTCGACACCAGTATGAGAGTGCAAACTGGTGCAGCCACTCTGGAAAACAGTATGGAAGTTCCTTAAAAAGTTAAAAATAGAACTACACTATGATCCAGCAATTTTACTGCTAGGTATTTACCCAGAGGGTACAAAAATACTGATTTGAAGAGATGCATGCACCCCAGTGTTTATAGCAGCATCATCAGCAATAGCCAAATTATGGAAAGAGCCCAAATGTCCATTGACTAATGAATGGATAAAGATGTACACACACACACACACACACACACACACACACACACAGCGGAATATTACTCAACCATTAAAAAATGAAACCTTGCCATTTGCAGTGACATGGATGGAGCTAGAGAGTATTATGCTAAAGTGAAGTAAGTCAGAGAAAGACAAAAATATGATTTCACTGATATATGGAGTTTAAGAAACAAAGCAAATGAATATGATGGTGAGGGAGTGGGAGCAGAGTGGAGAGAGGCAAACCAAGAAACAGACTCTTAACTATAAAGAACAAATTGATGGTTACCAGAGGAGAGGTGGGCAGAAGAATGGGTAGAAATAGGTGATGAGGATTAGGGAGGGCACTTGTGATGAGCACCGAGTATTGTTATGTGAGTGATGAATCACTAAATTCTATTCCTGAAATTAATATTGCACTGTATGTTAATTAGCTGGAGTTTAAGTAAAAACTTGGGGGAAAAAAACCATAAGTGTAGATGCAAAAAAAAAAAAAAAAGGAACTCCACACCATTAAGGACCTAATGGACATTTATAGAATATGGACATTTATAGAATATGGACATATAGACCTAATGGACATTTATATTATACAACATCAAGGGGTGCCTAGGTGGCTCAGTGGGTTAAGCATCCGACTCTCGATTTCAGCTCAGGTCATGATCTGACAGTTCATGGGGTTAGAGTCCCAGTGGGGCCCCACACTGGCAACACGGAACCTGCTTGGGATTCTTTCTCTCTCTTTCTCTGCCCCTCCCCCACTTGTGCTCACTTGCATCAAAATAAACATTTTTAAAAAATAAAAAAGAATACAACAGCAAAACACATTCTTCTCAAGAGTCCATGGGACATGTACAAAAAGAGGCCATATCTATATCCATAAAACACCTCAAAAAAACTTAAAATTTAAAAAGAAATAATCCAGAATGTGTTCTCTGACCACAGTAGGATCAAACTAGAAATCAATAACACAAGGTAATAGGATTTCTGAAGATATGGAAATTAAACAACACACTTCTAAATAATCCATTGGTCAAACAGGAGGAGTCAAGGGAAGTTTTTTTTTTTTTTTTTTTATGTTTAAGTACTCTACACCCAGCATGGGGCTCGAACTTAGCCCCTGAGGTCAAGAGTTGTGTGCTTCACCAGCTGAGGCAGCCATGTGCCCCTCACCCATTTTTTCTAAAGCAAGTCTGTATTACGTTCCCCCAAAAGTTAACGTACCAACCATAAGAACAAATTTTGGCCATGTCACTCCAGCAAATACACCTGTCTCTTGGAAAGAAGCATTTCTTTTTTTTTTTTTTTTTTATCCTTTAATCTGTACACCCAACATGGGGCTCAAACTCACAACCCCGAGATCAAGAGTCGTGTACTTCACCAACTGGGCCAGCCAGGCACCCCAAGAGCAATTTTTTAAAAGCTAAACTAAATGAAAATTGAAATATAACATATCAAAATGTGTTGGATATAGCAAAACAATGGTAACAGGTAAATATATGGCATTAAATGATTACGTTAAAATAAGTAAAGTCTTGGGGCACCTGGCTGGCTCAGTCGGTAGAGCACATGACTTGATCTCAGGGTTGAGTTTGAGCCCCATGTTGGGTGTAGAGATTACTTAAAATAAATAAAATAAACTTTGAAACAAATGTCAGTAATCTTAAACTCCCACCCATATGAAACCAGAAAAAGAAGATCAAAATAAGGAAAAGAAAGGATATAGAGCAAAATAAGGAAAAGAAAGAAAAAATGAGAGAACCCAATGAAATTGAAATGTGATAAATAGAAGAAAATCAGCAAACCAATTCTTTGAAACAGAGCTCTAGCAAGACCAAGAGAAGACACAAATTCCCAGTATCAAGAATGAGAGAGGGTACTACTGTTGCTAATGTGTGTGTCCCCCCGAAATTCATATGTTGAATGGGAGGTGATTCATGAATGAGTTAGATGCTCTTATAAAACAGCCTCCAGATGGAGCCTCCCACATCCACCACTTGAGGACTATGCAGTGAGAAGACCTTGGCTGTGAACCAGGAAGGGGGCTGTCTCCGGCCACCATATCAGATATGCCTCCACCATGACCTGGGACTTCTGGCCCCCAAACCATGAGAGAGAGAGGTCTGTTGTTTGTAAGCCAGCTCGTCTGTAGCATTCTGTTACAACACCACGAACATACTGAGACACGGGGCATCACCACCGGCCCTGAAGACATTAAGGATGGTAAGGGAATGCTAGGAACATCTCACAGAAATCACTTTGACCACTTCACCTAGTACATTTAAAAGCACGAACTAAAGGGCACCGGGCAGCTCAGTTGGTTTAGGGTTATGATCCTGCAATTCGTAGGTTCAAGCCCCACCTTGGGCTCTGTGCTTACAGTGCAGAGCCACTTGGGACTCTCTCTCTCTGCCTCTCCCCTGCTCTCTCTGTCTCTCTCTCTTGAATAAACTTAAAAAAAAAAAAAGCACAGACCAACACAGCTCGTTCATTATAAAGGATCATTTGAATAACCTTGTTAGTACTAAAGTAATTGAATTTATAATTTTTAAACTGCCAATATATATTGCTTATATAGATATACAAGCAAATGCCCTTCCTTAACAAAACATTAGCAAATAGAATTCAGCAATATATAAAAATATTTATTACCCTGACCAAGCACAATTTATTCCAGGGACACAAGTCTAGTTTAATATTTGAAAATGAATCAGTGTAACCACCATGTTAACAGGCTACAAAAGAAGAATTATCGATTGCATCAATTAATGCAGAGAAAACATTTGATAAAATTCAAAAGAAAAAATTAAAAAATTTTTTCAGTGCCAAGAATACAAGAGAAAAATCCCACTCTTATTTAAAACCCTTAATTACCCTGTTCCCCCACCCCCTCAGGGATAACCTCTGTCTGTTCCTTCTAGAGAAATGTTCTGTGAGATGGAGAGATGATTTCCCCGCCCCCCCCCGACCTCCCTTACTTACTTTATGCTGTGTTGCATTTAAAAGCAGTCCTCCCTACTGTGCTCCTTTGCCCCTGCCTTCCCCTTGCCCTACCTCCACCTGAGTTCTCAGGAAGGCTCGTATCAGCTGCTCACTTCCAGAATGTGGAACTCCTAACTAGATAATGCCTAGCAGTGGTAAGCTTGTTTTCTGGAATATTCCTTCCTCCTAACATACCTATCATGAACAGATGAGGAAATAAAAACCAGTCATAAATCTGTAGGATGCCAGGGGTGGGGGACATAATGCAGGGTGGGGGAGGGGGAAGAAAATACTGGGCTTGGGGAGAGGCTTTAAGGCTAGCCTGAGCTGATTATAATGGACAAGTCTCATCTTCTTTGAGCCTCAGTTTCCTCATCTGTAAAATGGAGATCATAATACCTATTCTGCAGGGATGCTCTGAAGCATAAATGAGATAATGTATAAATCGTGGCCTAAAGCAGAAGGCTTTGACTCTTAGCTCTTCATTAGCGTAAACTAAAAGGCCCTTCTTCTGCGTGAACCATGTTGGCAGATTTTCCTGTGAACTCAGGGAACAGGTCAAGAGTTCCTCTGATTATCCTTAAATTAAACCAGTTTTAAATCATGTAAATACTTGCATATGCCAGTATAGAAGCTTTTCAATTAATATGGGAGTATCTGCTTGATCCCAGAGGCAACTGTTAACGTTTTAATTCCTCAGTTCCTCTGTATTAAAACAATGAAGCTGACACTTTTACACCATCTCCATCGTCATCTTCCTCTAATCCGCGTGATGCCTATGCGTGTATATTCACAGATATATGTATATGTAAATTAATATACATACATACACGCTTTGTTTCTGGTTGTTCTTTATGGTAAATAATTGTTTCTTTTAAAAAAATTTCAGCTCTCTCAAAAAAAAATTAAAAAGGGGGGGGGGCGCCTGGGTGGCTCAGTCCATTAAGCGTCCAACTTCAGCTCAGGTCATGATCTCACAGTTCATGAGTTCAGGCGCTGCGTCGGGCTGTGTGCTAACAGCTCAGAGCCTGGAGCCTATTTCGGATTCTGTGTCTCCCTCTCTCTCTCTGCCCCTCCCCTGTTCATGCTCTGTCTCTCTCTCTCTCAAAAAAACAACAAAGACACACAAAAAAATTGGGGGGTGCTCCTGGATGGCTCAGTTGGTTAAGCGTCTGACTCTTGATCTCGGTTCAGGTTGTGATTTCATGGTTCGTGAGATCAAGCTCCACACTGGATTCTGCGCTGACAGTGTGGAGCCTGCTTGAGATTCTCTCTCTTCTCCCTCTCTCTCTGTCCCTCCCCTGTGCGCGTGCTCTCTCTCTCTCTCAAATAATAAACTTAAATTTTTTTTTTAATTAAAAAAATTTCAAATTCAATTTCTTGATTTAAACAGCCTCCTGAAAAGTTTTCTGGCTTTATTCATAAATCAGTTCTAAAGCTAAAAATGAATGAGCATCAGTAATTGATTACATAAATACTATTTTATGAAGAATTATGTAGTGTGGTTGGATTCATGAGAAAGGAAATATTTCCCTTGTTCAAACAGACCTCAAAGAGGAACCTTTCAAGCATCACCGTCTAACAGAATTTCTCTTTTTCTTTCTAGGTTCCCTTCCCCCTAATTTGTACTCAGCTGCCTATTTCTTGTTGCCAATATCAGTCTTTCTTGATTCTTTTTTCCCTTTGCAGAAACACCTCTCATCCATCCCCTTATTTGTCCCATCCTCAGAACTCATTGGGCTCAAACCAGCAGGCATTTCCTTGTCTCAAAGATTATAGTAGGCTTCTAATTGCCCAACTGCATCTACATTTACATCCTGAATAATCTGACAGGGTGCTTTATCTTTTCTTTTTTCCTTTTTTTTTTAAAGTTTATTTGTTTATTGAAAGTAATGTCTACACCCAACATAGGGCTTGCTTGAACTCATGATCCCAAGCTCAAGAGTCACATGCTCTTCTGACTGAGCCAGCCAGGCTCCCCTGGTGGTTTTGTTTTCAATTTTAATTTTTTACTGAAGTAAAATACATGCAGAAAAGAGCACTTATCATCAGTATATATATCAACGCACTTGCATAAGCTGAATGATGAAGAATCAACATTAGCAGACTCCAGGCAGCCCTTTTCTGCTGTTCCCTTCTGGTCACCAACAGACACCCACCCACCACCATCAAGGGGAGTGACTTCTGACCCTAACCCCAGATTAGTTTTGCCCTTGTTTTGTACTTTATTATCCAAACTGTGTGAATGGAATTATCATGTGTACCCCTCTGTGTCTGGCGTCTTCTCCATTATGTTTGTGAAATTTCCCCATATTCTTGCATGGAAGTGAACGTTGTTCATTCTCCTTGCGGTATGAGCGGTTTCCAGGTTGGGGCTATTCGACCAGTATTGTAACGTCTTGTGATGAACACGTGTGTGCCTTTCGGTCCCAACAGCCGAGCCCCCGCGGTGGAGGAGAGTTCTGGTTGCTCGGCGGCCTCCCCGGCAACTTACTTTCCATCTTTTTCATTTTAGCCATTCTGGCGGATATGTAATAGTACACGATGGCATCTTTGAAAACCAAGTAGAATACCGCCTTCTTCTTAGCATTTCCCAGTGACCCGAGAACCAAGGTGAAACTCCTTCCTGTGCCCTGCACAGCTCCTGTTCCCTCCAGCCCTTCGGCATCTCCATGCTCCCTCCCTTCCCCTGTGCAGGACGTGCCGTTCTCCCCCTGCTCCCTGCAGTACCACCCACAACACTCTCCTCGCTCTCGTCCCTCATGGCTCCTAACCCTTGGCGTGTCCAAGGGTCTAAAGTGGTCTAAAGCCACACTGTTTCATTTCTGGACCCGTTGCTCCACCAGTGCAGAAAAGCGTGTTCTTACTCACCGTTGCCCCATAGGGCTGGCCACAGAGCCAAGGAACAAATGAGTAATAGGACTTTGGTGTAACCTCTTTTGCCCCTGAACGGTTATGGTGGGATGGATATTGCTTTTGTATGCATTTGGAGAAAGTGTCAGGTCTCAAACTGTTGAAATGGAGAACTTAAATTACAATTGTAATTTCAATTACAGAAATGCCATCTGGCTATATAACATTAATCTGAATTTGTTATGTCTGTTTATGCCCAAGAGAAGCCAGGAATGTCAGATCACACTGTTCAAGGTCTGTTTAACCATAACCATCAAAGGTGCTCAGTATGTCTCCCGAGTCATGGCTGCCTGCATACTTTTCTAAATAACATGGGCATCAGATTCGTTGACTGCACTGTTCTCCCTCAAGGGGAGAACTGGGCTATCAAACTGCACTAAATGTAGTAAACTCTGGAATTTCCCTGCAATCTTTTTTTTTTTTAACTTTAAAAAAGGTCTTTAATAAGTGAACAAATTAATAGCAATTTAATAAAAATGATATAGCCATGCTGTCAGGAGTGGGTTTTCATCCCATTCCTCCATCACCAGAATATTAGTGAATCTATGGCATATGTGGTTTCAGTCCACATCATAATCTAATACCCAGCAGTTTGCTTTTCTTCCAGCACCCTGCTCCTACCTGACTCTAATTGAAAGCAGGAAGCTCTATTATTCTTTTGCTCATTATTGAACTGGATTCTTCTCAGAGCACCCCCACTCCATCCCCAGGGCATGGGGATCCCTGCTTAGGCAGACCACCCAGGATCCCACAGAAAAGTGGTCAGTCTGAGTGCAGGTAGGTGGTTGATCTCAGGTTTCTGTTAAGAACCATTAACTCTGTCTTGATGAACACTTACGAGCATTTACTCCATTCTCAAGCCTTGTGGCAGTAAAGTTTGAATTTTCCAGAATTACTGCTACTCAGAGGTATAATGGAGGTATAATTGATATAATATTATTTTAGCTTCAGGTATACAATGTAATGATTTGATATTTGTATATATTGCAAAATGATCGACATGATAGAGTTTAGTTAACATCTGTCACCCTATTTAAAAAATTTTTTTCTTAGAATGAGATCTTTTTTCTCTCAGCAACTTTCAAATAACATTAACTACAGTCACCATGCTATACATTACATCCCTAGAACTTATTTAATGGTTGGAAATTTGTCCATTTTGACCCCTTCACCCTTTTCACCCCACCCCCACCCCACTTCTGACAATCATCAGTGTGTTCTTTTTTTTTTTTAAATGTTTCAAATTTTTATTTAAATTCCAGTTAGTTTACATATAGTATAATATTGGTTTCAGGATGTATTCTCTGTATCTATGAGCTTGATTTTTTTTTAATTCCATGTATGTGGCATCATACAGTATTTTCTTTCTCTGCCTGATTTATGTCACTTAGTATAATGCCTTCAAGGTCCATCTGTGTTGTTGCAAATGGTAAGATTTCATCCTTTTTTATGGCTGAATAATATTCCAGTGTGTGTGTGTGTGTGTGTGTGATGTTTTCATTACCCATTCATCATTAGTGGACACTCAGGTTGTTTCCATGTCTTGGCTAATGTAAATAATACTGCAATAACCATGGGAGTGCAGACGTTTTCGAATTAGTGTTTTCATTTTCTTCAGATAAATACCCAGAAGTGGAAGTGCTGGAAAATATGGCAGTTCTATTTTTTTTAGAAGATTTTTAAATGTTTTATTTTTGAGAGCAAGAACGCGAGCTGGGGAGGGGCAGAGAAAGAGGGGGACAGAGGATCCAAGGCAGGCTCGCTCAGCAGTGAGCCCAAAGTGGGGCTTGAACTCATGAACCATGAGATCATGACCTAAGCTGGAGTCAGACACTCAACCGACTGAGCCACCCAGGTGCCCCTATTTTTAATTTTGTTTAAGTTTATGTATTTATTTTGAGAGAGAGAGTGCAGGGGAAGGACAGAGAGAGAGAGAGGGATGGAAAGAGAGGATCCCACATAGGCTCTGCACCATCAGCACAGAGCTAGATGCTGGGCTACATTCCACAACTGTGATATCATGACCTGAGCCAAAATCAAGAGTCGGTCACTTAACTGAGACACCCAGGTACCCCTTAATTTTTTGAGAAATCTCCATATTGTTTTCCATGGTGGCTGCACCAACTTACATTCCCATCAACAGCACACAGGGGTTCCCTTTTCTCCACATCCTCAACAACATTTGTCATTTCTTATCTTTTTGATAATAGCCATTCTGCCAGGGGTAAGGTGGTTCCCTGATGGTTAACAATTTTGAGCAACTTTCCATGTGTCTCTTGGCTCTCTGTATGTCTTAACTGGACAAGTGTCTCTTCAGGCCCTTTACCCACTTTTTAAATCAGCCCCCCCCTTTTTGCCACTAAGTTGGATGCATTATTTATATATTTTGGATATTAGCCCCTTATCAGATATGTGCGTTGCAAATATCCTCTCCCATTCTTTTCATTTGGTTGGTGGTTTCCTTTGCTGTGCAGTATTTTTTAGTTTGATGTGTCCCACTTGTTTATTTTTACCTTTGTTGCCCTTGCTCTTGGCACTCATTCCAAAAATGTCATTACCAAGACCATTGTCAAGGAGCTTACTGCCTATGATGTTTTCTTACAGGAGTTCTGTGGTTTCGGTTCTTACATTAAGTCTTCAATTTGAGTTAATTTTTGCATATGCTATATTAAGATAGGAGTCCACTTTCATTCTCCTGCGTGTGGCTCTCCAGTTTTCCCAGGAGCATTTATTGAAGAGAGTGTCCTTTTGCCGTTGTATATTCTTGGCTCCTTCATTGTAAATTGATTGTTTGGACTCTATTTGGTTCCACTGATCTGTGTTTCTGTTTTTATTTTTATTTTGTTTTGAGAGAGAGCACAAACAGGACAGAGGGGCAGAGCGGGGAGAAGGGAGAGGGGGAGAGGGAGGGAGAAGATCCTAAGCAGGCTCCACACACAGCATGGAGCCCGACACAGGGCTCAACCCCATGACCCTGGGATCATGACCTGAGCTGAAATCAAGAGTCAGACGCTCAACCAACTGAGCCACCCAGGTGCCCTATGTGTTTGTTTTTAATGCCAGTATTGTACTGTTTTGATTACTATAGCATTCTTTGTAATGTAGCTTGAAACCAGGGAGTGTGAGGTTTTCAGCTTTTTCTTCTCAAAATTGCTTTGGCTAATCAGGGTCTTTTATGGTTCCAATACAAATTTTAGGATTCTTTGTTTTGTGTTTCTATGAAAAATGCAATCGGAATTTTGATAAAGATTGCTTGAATCTGTAGATTGCTTTGAGGAGTATGGACATTTTAACAATTTGCCTTTTTCCAATCCATGAGCACAAAATCTCTTTCCATTTGTGTCGTCTTACATGTTTTTCATCAAGGTCTTGTGGTTTTCACAGTACAGGTCTTTTACACCTCCTTGGTTAAAGTTATTTCTAGGTTTTTTATTCTTGTTGATGCAATTGTAAAAGGGATTGTTTTCTTAATTTCTCTTTCCGATTGCTCACCAGTGTACAGCAATGAAGCCAGGTTTATGTGAATTTTGTATCCTGAGACTTTACTGAATTTGTTTCCTTTTAAAATTTTTTTAATGTTTACTTACTTTTGAGAGAGACCGAGCACAAGCAGGGTAGGAGCAAGGGGCTGGGGGGGGGGTAGGGGTGGGGGACACAGAATCCGAAGCAGGCTCCAGGCTCTGAGCTGTTAGCACAGAGCCCGATCCCGGGCTTGAATCCACAAACTGTGAGATCATGACCTGAACCAAAGCCAGACGCTCAACCGACTGAGCCACCTAAGCACCCGTTTATTATTTCTAATGTTTTTTGGTGGAGTCTTTAGGGTTTTCTATATATAATATTGTGTCATCTGCAAATAGTGAAAGTTTTCTTTCTTTCTAATTTGGATATCTTTATTTCTTTTTCTTACCTAATTCCTCTGGTTAGGATTTCTATTACCGTGTTGAATAAACATGGCAAGAGTGGGTATCCTTGTTTCTTCCTAAGAGGAGAGTCTTTCAGGCTTTTCACCATTGAGTATGATGCTAGCTGTGAGCCTGTCATATATGGTCTTTATTATATTGAAGTATGTCCCTTCTTTACTGTTTTTTTTTTAATAATCAATGAATGTTGGATTTTGTCAAATTCTATTACTGCATCTATTTAGATCATAGGATTTCTGTCCTTCATTTTGCTAATGTGCTATATCATACTGATTGAAGAATGTTCAGCCATCCTTGCATCCCTGAAATAAATTCCACTTGATTGTAGTGTATGATTTAATGTACTGTTGAACTCAGTTTGCTGATATTTTGTTGAGGGTTATTGCATCTATGTTTAAGAAGTTGTTTTATTTCTTTTTGAGAGAGAGTGTGTAGGGGAGGGGCAGAGAGAGAAGAGAGAATCCCAAGCAGGCTCTCCACTGTCAGTGTGGAGCCTGATGTGGGGCTTGAACCCATGAACCATGAGATCATGACCTGAGCCAATATCAAGAGTTGGACACTTAACTGACCAAGCCACCCAGGCGCCCCTGCATCTATGTTTATCAGAGATATTGGTCTGTAATTTGTGTGTGTGTGTGTGTGTGTGTGTCTGTGTCTAGTTTTGGTTAGCAGGGCAATGCTTGCCTTGCAAAATGAGTTTGGAAATGTTCCCTCTTCTTTTTTGGAAGAGTTTGAGAAGGTTTGGTATTAATTCTTCTTTAAAATATTTGATAGAATTCACCAATGAAGCAGTATGGTCTGGGACTTATCTTTGTTGGCAGAGTTTAGATTACTGATTCAATCCCTTATTAGTAATCAGTCTGTTCAGATTTTCTATTTCTTTATGACTCAGTTTTGGTTGGTTCTTTGCTTCTGTGAATGTACTCGTTTCTTCTTCTAAGTTGTCCAATTTGTTGGCATATAATCGTTCTTAGTGTCTTACGATTTGTTGTACTTCTATGGTGTCATTTAGAATGTCTCCTCTTTTGTTCCTGAGTTTATGTAGTTGATCCTTCTCTTTTTTTTCTTGGTGAGTCTAGCTAAAGGCTTGTTAATTATATCTTTTCATAGAACCAGCCCTTCATGTCATTGCTCTTTTCTGTCTCTCATTCATGTCTTCTCTGATCTTTATTTTGCTTCTTGTACTAATGTTGGGCTTTGTCATCTTCCTGTAGTTCCTTGAGGCGTTAAGTTAGATGGTTTGACTTTGCTCATTCCTTGAGGTAGGTAGGCCTTTATTGCAACAAGCGGTTGCCCTGGAAGTGCTTTTGCTGTATCCCCTAAATTTTGGTATATTCCATTTCCATTTGTCTCAGGCATTTTTAAAACTTCTCTTTTGATTTCTTCTTTGACCCACTGGTGGTTCAGTAACATGTTACAGATCCATGTATTTGTAAATTTTCCACTTTTCTTCTTATAATTGATTTCTACTTTCATACCATCATGGTTGGAAAAAATGCTTGGTATGGTTTCAGTCTTCTTAAGATTTATTAAGATTTCTTACATGTCCTAACATGTGATCTGTTCTGGAGAATTGTTCCACGTGCACTTGAGAAGAACGTGTGTTCTGCTTGGATAGAATGTTGTGTATATATGTGGTAAGTCCATCTGTTCTAACATGTTGTGTATGGCTGGTATTTCCTTACTGATTTTGTCTGGATGGTCTATTGATGTAACTGGGGTATAAATGCCCTCTACTCTTATCATATTGCTGTTTCTTCCTTTAGATCTGTTAATATATGTTTTATATATTTAGGTGCTCCTATATTAGGTGCATAAATATTTACCCATGTTTATGCTCTTGTTGGATTGACCCCTTTATCACTATGTAATGCTCTTCTTTGTTATTATGGTGTTTTAAAAGTGTTATTTTGTCTGATGTATGTATGGCTACCTCCAACTTTCTTTTGATTTTCATTTGCATGGGGTATCTTTTTCCATCCCTTTACTTTCAGTCTGTGTGTGTCCTTACACTTAGAGAGTCACTTATAGGCAGCATATAGATGGGTCTTTTTTTTTTTTTTTAATTCATTCAGGTACTCTGTATCTTTTGATTGAAGAATTTAGTCCATTTAAAGTAATTATTGATAGTTATGTATTTATTGCCATTATGGTAATTGTTTTTTAGCTGTTTTGTAGTTCCTCTTGTTCCTTTCTTCTTTTGTTCTCTTCCTTTGTGGTTTGATGACTTTCTTTAGTGGGACACTTAGATCCTTTTATCTTTTGTGTATCACAGATTTTTGCTTTGTGGTCACCATGAGGTTGTTACATATAACAACTTATATTTGCTTTATGTTTGTTTATTTTTGAGATAGAGAAACAGAGCATGAGTGGGGTAGGGGCAGAGCGAGAGGGAGACACAGAATCTGAAGCAGGCTCCGGGCTCCCAGCCGTCGGCACAGAGCCCGACACGGGGCTCGAACCCACGAGCTGTGAGATCGTGACCTGAGCCGAAGTCGGACGCTCAGAGGACTGAGCCACCCCAGGTGCCCCAACAGCTTGTATTTGTAACAGTCTATTTTATGATAACTTATATTTGAATACGTTCTGAAATTCTACATTTTTACTCTCCCTCCCTCCCGTTTTGTTTTCAGTATCACATTTTACATCTTTCTATCTTGTGTATCCCTTGTTTGTACTTTTAGAATTTTTTTTTTTTACTACTTTTGTCTTTTAGCCTTCAGACTAACTACACCATTACTCCATATTTACCTTGACCAGTGAGATTTAGCCTTTCTCATGTTATTAATTAGTGCCCTTTCTTTTCAGCTTAACAAAGTCCTTTTAATATTTTTTGTGAGTTGGTTTAGTAAGATGATTAACTCCTTTAGCCTTAGCTTGTCTGGAAAACTCTATCTCCAATTCTGAATAACTTTGGTAGTTAGAGTATTCTTGGTTGGAAGTATTTTTTTTTTTTTTCAGTACTTTGGATTTCATGCCACTCCCTTCTGTCCTGCAGTTTCTGCTGAAAAACCTGCTGTTAGTCTTATGGGGGCTCCTTCGTGCATAACAAGTTTTGAATCTTGCTGATTTTAAGGTTCTCTTTAACTTTTGACATTTTAATTATGTGTCTTGGTGTGCATCTCTTGGGGTTCATATTTTTAGAACTCTGTACTTCCTGGATCTGGATGTCTGGGGGTTTTTTTGCCCTAGGTTGAGGTTTTTAGCCACCATTCCTTGAAATAAGTTTTCTCCTTTCTCTCTCTCTCTCCTCCTACTGAGAGCCCTAGGATATGAATGTTAATCCACTTGATGTCCCACATATCTCTTAAGCTATCCCCACTTTTTTTCATCTGTGTTTCTTTTTGTCGTTCTGTTTGGGTGAGTTCTACCGCTCTGTCTTCAGGTTCAGTGGTCCTTCTGATTTATCTAGTCTGCTCTTGAACCTCTCTAGTGATTTTTTCTGTTACTATATTCTTCAGCTCCATGACCCCTGTTTGGTGTTTTCTTAGATTTTCTTTGTTGAAGTTGTGTACTGATCCATTTTCCTCCAGGGTATGGTGAGCATCTTTATGACCATTGCTTATCCTTCTTAAATTTTGTAATGTTTATTATTCTGAGAGAGAGAGAGATGGCACGAGTGGAGGAGGGGCAGAGAGAGCGAGAACCCCAGGCAGGCTCGATGCTCTCAGCCCAGAGCCCGATCTGGAGCTCAAACTCAGGAAACCTTGAGATCATGACCCGAGCCAAGATCAGGAATCGGATGCTTACCTGGCAGTCAACCAGGCACCCCACTTATCTTTTAGTAAGGTGTTTTTCCTGAGGTTCCTAGATAAAAAGGCCTCTCCTCTTCATGGAGTGAGCTCATGTAGAAGATGGACCTTCTTGTTCAACCAGGTCCTCATTATCAGTGGCTCTCAAACCTTTGTGTCTGTACAGCCTGTTTTATTGTTCACGGTTCCCAGTAGTTGAGGAGGTGCCCAGATCGGTCAGTGTCCCAAAAGGGAGAAGCTCAGCACCTAGATTCAGGCTGACTGGAAGATACTCGGGCAGCAGCTTAAAAAACATGCAATGTACACGGTTCTTTGGGACTGCAAGCAAGAACTCCACTGGCCACCAGGGCCAGGTGATCTAGGTGTCCTCTGGGTGGCAGCTGCAAAGACCAGGACTCCACACAAGTGTACAAACACCTGTGTGGGAGACACCGGCACGCTGCAGTGAGGCGGGGGGACCATGCGCGCAGAGATGGCGTGCACCGGCCTGGTTCCCTGAGAACACGCGGTAGGCCTTGGGCACGTGCCGAACTCGCAGCCCACCCTGCAGGACTAAGCTGCAGCTCAAGCACGTACAGCTCTTTATCGCCGGGCGGGGGTGCGTTTCGGTCTGCTTTCTGGGAAACGTCCTGGGGGCGGTAGCCTGCCAGGGAAGAGCTGATGATCGAAGTCCCGTGGGACCCAGGAACGTAAGCCCCTCTGGCCAGCAGGGCCAGGTGACCAAGGGGCATCCCCGAGTGGCCGGCCCCAAAGACCGGGACACCAGATGCATGTAAAAGCTCCCCTCCAGGAGATCCCGGCGCTCTGGAGTGTGGCAGCGGGGGGAGAAGAGGGCGCCTCCCGAGGTCCCCGGGGAGGAGGGCGGGCAGCCCTGAGATGGGCTTACTGGAAGCCCGCCCCTCAGGCTGCTGCTGCGAGGGTGAGCCACGAGGCCTCTTTCGTAGACAGGACTCCTGGGCCTGTTGTCTCGTGCTGTGCCCTGGGGCTGTTGGCCATTTACCGTCTCTTCCCGTGCGGCCCACCAGCAGAAGCCCCGCTGGCCCCCAGAGCCAGGAGACACAGAGGTGTTGCTCTCTAGCAGCCAGAACACCAGGGTGCCAGGCGGGAAACCCGGGCGCTGGACACACAGAAGTTCCTTCCGGACAGATAATGGTGTTCTGAAGCACAGCACAGGGAGAGGGAGAAGTTGGTGCCCACTGGCTGAGGAGTGACCGAGGGGGGCTGTAGAGAAGATGCCCACTGAGAAAGAGAAATTGGGGAAAAAAAGCCTAGAATTCCTTGTCTTTTTTTTTTAAGCCTTCTCCAGTCGGAGCAAGACAGAGGGAGCGCACGAAGGCGGTAGCCGCCAGTCCCTGGGCCTAGAGCGTCCCAGCAGGCCCCGAGTGTGTCTCAGACCAGACGCATGGGCCTCAGGCCAGTGCTCCCACACAGAGTCCAGGCGGCCCTCAATGGGCCACTTCCAAGCTGGGCTCTGGGGCGGGGCAGTCCAAGTGTGTGAGCCCTTTAAGAGCCATTTCTGGAATCACTAGCCTCGTGGGCCTGGTGGATGTGAGCCTGTTGGTGTTCAAAGCTAGATGTTTTAGGGGCCTGTCTCTCAGGCACAGATTTTAAAAGTTGGGGTGCCCAACGTGGGGTGCAAGTGCTTTGCTCCCCAGGGAGAAACTCCGGGTTTTGAGCTCTCTCCCAGCCGTGGGTCTCTGCACTGGGGGCAGGACTTACGGCAAGACGGCGTCCCAGCTTCTCCCACCCGCCGTGACACGGGCCTGCTTTCAGTGTGTGAGTCACTCAGCTAGCTTTTAGGGCTCTTTTGTCAGATCAGGCTGTCCTTTACGTACCCGTAGAATCAGGGTGCTGACGGGAGGAGGGGAGACAAGATCCTCTCACGTCGTCTTTAACTGGATCACCTGCAGTTGGAAAGATGAGAGAACAGCAAACCCATGGCCGGAGGACCCCGAGGCTTTGTGTTTGATCCTGTTGATAAGCGGCCGCCACAAGGCCCTGCTCGGGCCAGCTTCCGCGCTTTAGGCCTCGGGTCTTGCGAACACCCGCGCTTTCCTCCCTGTTCCAGAGTCTGTCCCACTGTGAGCTCATCACAGATGATGGGATCCTGCACCTGAGCAACAGCACCTGCGGCCACGAGAGGCTGCGGGTCCTAGAACTAGACAACTGTCTCCTCATCACCGACGTGGCCCTGGAGCACCTGGAGAACTGCCGCGGCCTGGAGCGCCTGGAGCTGTACGACTGCCAGCAGGTCACCCGCGCGGGCATCAAGCGGATGCGGGTAAGCGGGGGGCACACGTCCCCTGGCGCTTTCGAAGCTAACGGCGAACACGCCAAGAGTCAACGTCCGCTCCCCACATTTGACCCTCAGCCCGTATTCTGCAGACTGGCAGGCTGAACAGGAGTCTCCCTGTCCAAAATTTCCATAGTAGACCTCACCCTGGCAGTTTCCACTTCCAGAACGGTGTTGGTCTGAGGTTCCTCGTAGTCTGATCGGAATCCTGAGGAAGGAGCCTTACGGCCGTTACCGGCAGGAAGGAGACCGGGGTCTTGGCTACTTTCCAGATGAGAGGGCTTCAGGAGAATGTGGCTTCCCCTCCCCCCAGGCAGTTTACCTTGTCTTCTTGAATGCGCTCTGAGCTTTGCATCTCCCTCCCGGAGCTGCCCTGGGTGCCAAAGCTGTGAGGCCCGTGCTCAGTCTGCATCCAGGGCTGGTGACGACACCAGGGCACGTGTTCTGTGCTCTTTGGGAGGTGCTGGCTTAGGGGGACACACAGTGTGTCAGCAGCAGCTCTTGCCTGCACCGGGAATTCTCTCTGAACTATCTGCCCGAGGGGAAGGGGGTCGATTCTGTGTGGCGAACGCATGGGCTCGTCTAGGACTGTGCCTCTAATCCTCAGAACCCCCGCGTAGCGATGACTCCTGGTCGGGCTTTTCTGCTTCCAGGCTCAGCTCCCTCACGTCAAAGTCCACGCCTACTTTGCTCCCGTCACCCCCCCGACAGCAGTGGGAGGAAGCGGACAGCGACTGTGCAGGTGCTGTGTCATTCTCTGACGGCAGCGGCCGAGCCCAAGGCGCGAGGTGTCCCCTCCTCCAGAGAAGACCCAGGTCTTCCCGACCTGCCCCACCTTCGCCCAGATCTCTTGGTTCTCCATTGGGAAAGGCACATTCAGGTAAAAGACTCCGGTAGGGACCGCAGTAACTCCGGTGAGAGTTTTCACCTTTATTCTGCTACGAGGCAATCATGTCACAGCCCGGAGTCTGGTGGCACGAGGCAAGAGCGGTAGGCCTCGGGGTGGCTGGGCCACACGGGAGAGGTGGGGGCCTTCTTAGGAAGTCCCGCCCTTGGCTTTGTCGGCGCTCCTCAGCCCGACCATCAGTGTTAGCACAAATTGAGCAGAAGAAATAAGCTGTTGATCTTCTAGCTGATACTTAAGCCAGCGGCCTACTTTAATTCACACTGATTCCATTTTGACGAGCGGGACTTTTCCACTTGGAAGACTAAATAGCAACTTTCTCAAAGTGACTGTACTGCAAATCCACAATGCCTGCTGGTTTTGTATGTAGAGCCTTGGGTGGGAGGCAAGTTAGCCGGTTTCCACGAGACACCAAAGAAATGAGGACTCTGAACTGGGTGGGGCAGGGTCTTCACCCTTCTGTGTCCGTCAGCTTGTCACACACACTTTTGGGAACCGAGAGCTAAACACACACGGCTCGGAGGTCGTGTCGCTGCCTGACCAGACAGGGGCTGTGGCCCGTGCCATGGCACGAAGTGCGTTTTCGTTATAGGAGAAGAGCTAATCACGCCATCTCTCGCAAGACCTGGGGGACCTTAAAGAAACAGAACGACGGCTTAAGTTATCTACAATATAATCAATTAAAAATAATGAATGGATGCATGTAGAATGGGTGTGATTTTTTCCAAGTTTATTTTAAAATCTTAGAAATCAAGTTACACCAGAACTGTTCAAAAATTGTACACACTTAGAACAGATCAGTAAAGTGTTGGC
The DNA here is from genome assembly GCF_022079265.1 of Lynx rufus. NCBI lineage: Eukaryota > Metazoa > Chordata > Mammalia > Carnivora > Felidae > Lynx > Lynx rufus. The sequence goes on along the minus strand of NW_025814867.1, from coordinate 1,915,345 downwards.
ACCTTTCAGATTCATAATATAAAAATGAATAAACCATAGCAATGCTCAAGTCAGAGGGTTTTATTGCTATCATCGTATGGCAGACAAATCTGAGCAAAACCACTTTCCCAACTCAGACCTTCCTAATATTATTTAAAATCTGACAAGCTCTAATTTCCACTCTGGGCTGTCCACACGTGTGATATTAAGACTAGAAACCCGTCACCACCCTCACATCGTAAACTTTAGCGTTCATGGCAGCTGACAACCCTTCCTAGCGACCGCTCCCCACAACGAGGAGCACAGAGCTCCTGGGAGGCTGCGGTGGGACAGCAAAGCCGGGGCACTTGTCTCCCCCAGACCAGCAGTCGGTCAGAGGGACCGGTCAGGAGCATTTAGTGTACAGTGGGAGAGAAGGCGGTACCTGCGCGACCCCTTAAGTCACTTTAACAAGGTCTCGGAATAAGCGTTCGAGTCCTGATGACTTCAGCGCCCGAGGACACATCCTCTGGCATTCCCTGGCCGGAAGTGTGCACACACCACAGCAGTTGTTTGAAAATACGTTTGTACCACTTTGTGTGGCGGCCTGACTGTGGAAGGAAGCTATTTAAGTAAACAAAGAGCGGGGAACACAGACTTGCTTCACTAATTATAGTCTCCGTTTTAAAAATTCGCACGACCAGGGCTTTCTATACATGGGCTCTCTTGAGCCAGGGCACAGCCCGCTGGGGTTCCTGGACTCCCTCCTCAGTGACCCGTGACCTCATTCAGGAGAACCCCAGGTGAGGTTTCCCAGAGGCGCGGGCTGGGTCCGCTTCCTCTCCGTGTGGGGAGCAGTCGATGGAAAAGTCTGCTGCATCAGCTTTGAGAAAACAGACCGAAGAGAAAACCACACAACGAGCCTCACCTCTCGCAACATCTGGACTTCGGTGTGCTCAGCACGTGCCCGGAACCCCTCAATTCTGGACTCGAGGGGACACGGTCAGGAACTAGGGTTTAAATGAGACACGCGTGTGCAAAACAATCGGAAAACATTTATTTTACTGAAATGTATACATCCTACTGTTAAAAAAACAAAGTAGCAAATTTGCTGGTGCCATAATTTAACCTGCTTCACTGGGACAGACTAATTTTCAATGCTGCTTGGTAGAATTTCAAGTTCGATGAGCTTTTAAAGTGTTTTCAACCCCATTTCTAACACCTGATGAGGAATTCGAAATAGCACACAGCATTAAATGACATTTATTGTTCCGTATATCTTGAGACTCAAAAAGGAATGCTAAATAGACAAGCAGAACTCTAAAAACAAGAGATATGCTCACTTCTTTCCCAAGTGATTGGTACAGAAAACATGTGTTCATACAAAAGCAAAGGGAGATGACAGAAAGGAACGTTCCCCCGCTTCAGGGTCTACAGAGTTACAGATATTTTCAAACTAAAGATGAAAGTGTTTAGAGACCGTGTGTCTTAACCCCCTTGAAGAATAAAACACGAACCGTCAAAGCTTTTTACCCACCGAAGTGGTCTGTCTTCTGGGAGGGATTTCAGAGTCCAAATCACTCCTATTTCCGCCCGAACAAAGATAAGAATCGACACGTTCAAAACCAAGACAGCCGGGCGCGTGGACAGAGGTGCTATAGCTAAAGGGCGCCGAAGTTTAAAACACGGTCTGCTCCACCACAGGTTTCACAGGTGCCTGCTGGTGCGTGTGGGGAGGGAAGCGAGAACGAGGAAATCGCAAAAGCCGTGGAGTCCCTTTGAGAGACAAGCATTTGGTTTTGTGGAAGACGCACCCTTTTTACGAAAACGAGGCCATCGTGTGGTGTAGCCGAAAGCCTCTTAAATAATCACCAGAACGTTTACCATGATTGTACTAGAGCTCAATATCTCAGAAGCGTGGGCCATTTTTACGGCACAATTTAGTCTTTCATTTATGACATCTGGTTTGCCGCGATAATTTCAACTCATTGATAACAAAGACCCCTCAACGGCAAGTCAGAAAACTACCATAGTCTTCCCCCTTCCCCGGGGCACCTGGTTCCACGGTCTGGGGTAGGGCTTTAAAAACACTTAAGGACAGGACGGTTCAGAGCGAGGAGGGACGGGGTGGTCGGAAACAGCGAAAGGGAGGAACGCCACTTGAGTTTAAAAGGCAGTGGGGCTTCAAAAATAAAAACCAGAAACAAAATGCTAAAAATGGAAGCGGAAGCAAAAGGTTTTTCAAGAAATCTGTGACGAAGCAGAAACACAAAAGTCTTTGTACCTATTAGGATTTACACTGATCCTCTCACCAAGGTACTCTTGATAATGCAGTTGGCTTCACACCCGCCTTCCTGGCTCGGGTCTTCCCCGACCTGGCATGATCCCGTCACACACACCCTTACGCGATTTCTTCCGAGAAGGTGCCAAGACTCTTACCTGACCACCGATCACGGTGTCAGCACGTGGCCTCTGCAGACAGACTCCGTGCTGGTTCCACGACGGCACTGTCCCCCGCCCCCGCCCCGGGTCCGCATAAGGTTCAGGCCACAAAAGCCAAACTGGCACAGAAGGGTAAATGCCCACGGTACGTTTTTACATTCATTTCCAAACCGCATACAGTGTAGAGAGACAGCAAAGGCTGCCTCTAGGAACTGTACCTACTGGCCTCTGCCAGAGAAGCAGCAGCCGGGCCTGCGCGTGGCCCCCAGAGCTGCACGCGCGCCGTCCCGACGCGCTCACTCTCACGAGGATGCTCGGCTGTGGCAGTGACAGTGAGGAGATTCGCCTCTCATACAGCTCATTAGAAAGGTCATCTTGTGTTTTCAATATGAAACATTTCGTACGGTAAAATCCAATCCCAAGACTTCTTGGATTCAGTCTTCACACACTTTTAAGCGTGACTTTATTTGGTACTGAATATAGTTCAGACTAAGTAAGACATCACTTCAAAACTATGTGGATACCGTCACCATTCTCTGCTGCGGGAAAAGGAAAGGCACGTTACACACAACTCCTTCGCCAGGCCCACGAGAATCCAGACTATTAAATGGAAGCTCCTAGAAAGCTACACCCTCCCTCCCGGTATTTCTGGAGAAGAACACGGACACCTTCCCTTTGATTTTGCTTCTTAACACCCGGCCCATATGCCCGTCGGCGCCCCGTGCCCACGCTGCTGGGCAGCTCTGGGGTGCTTGGGGGATCCAGACCGGTAGCCCAAGTGACGTGAGCAAGGGGGCGGGGGCTGGCGGCAGAGCAGGTGACGACACCGGGCCGGGCCGGAGAACGGCCACTCCACACAACCCGCACAGACCGAGTGCCTGCGTCCCAGCTTTTCTGGAAATAATCTCCTAGCTCCTCAGAGGCCTGTCTGAAACGTTCTGAAAACATCGCTACTTTTGCCTGATGGCCTCGTGTGTCTTAGGAAACAGCAAGAAGTGGTACAGCCGTTCATCAAGGAACGAAAGAAACTTTCTCGTGGGGACGGAAGTCTGAGAAACGGGGTGAGTCTGGAGGGGACGGCCCGTCATGTCTGACACGAGCAACAGCCGTGGCCGTCGTGAGACCCAAACATACAACCGCGCTACGGCTTTCCCGTCGTAGACGATTTGAGCTCCGCAGGGGAAACGCCGCACAGCTCTCCCCGCGAGAGCCGAGCGCGGGAGCAGTGGCCCGAGGTGCCGGGACAGCGAACGATGGAGCGAGCCAGCCTGGTTCAGGCGGCCCTGGCTGGCGGTGGCTGGCGGCAAACGCAAGGCACCAGCACAGGCGGAGTCACCCCTTCGGTGCTGGTGTGGACTGTCCCTGCAGGAGTGACTTCCAGGAAAGGGGGACACAGGAAATCTCGGCTCTCCGAGATACAGCTGAGGCTGGGTTTAGATCTTAACCCACCAGACTTCTTTTTTTTTTTTTTTTTTTTTTTTTTTAATTTTTTTTTCAACGTTTTTATTTATTTTTGGGACAGAGAGAGACAGAGCATGAACGGGGGAGGGGCAGAGAGAGAGGGAGACACAGAATCGGAAACAGGCTCCAGGCTCCGAGCCATCAGCCCAGAGCCCGACGCGGGGCTCGAACTCACGGACCGCGAGATCGCGACCTGGCTGAAGTCGGACGCTTAACCGACTGCGCCACCCAGGTGCCCCCCACCAGACTTCTTTTAAAAGTCTCTTCTTCACATACTATCATCTTGCATTTAGAAATCCCCTCCTGGGGCGCCTGGGTGGCTCGGCGGGTTGAGCATCTGACTTCAGCTCAGGTCATGATCTCATGCCTGGTGAGTGCGAGCCCCGCGTCGGCCTCTGTGCTGACAGCTCGGAGCCTGGAGCCTGCTTCGGATTCTGTGTCTCCCTCCCTCTCTGCCCCTCCCCCGCTCACGCTCTGTCTCTCTCTCTCAAAGATAAACAAACATTAAAAAAAAAGAACAAAAATCCCCTCCTTTAACCCCCCAGGTGGAACTCACCTGAGCCCCCTCCGGGCCCTCCTTCCATATCCTTTCCCTAAATGACCGCAATCATTTCCACAGCTTGGAGCCACTGCTGATGTGCCGAAGGCCTCCAAATTACATCTCAAGTCCAAGCCTCTCCCGCCAGCCCCAGACGGGGACAAATCACTGCCAGGTTGACCTTCCCGGCACACCTAAAAGGGGACTCTTAACTGCTTCCCTGCAGTCACTCCTGCCTCGCTCCTGGGACCACAGTCTGCCTGCCCAGCGGCTCTTACAGGAGCCACAACTGCCCCTCCCCAAGTGTAGAGCCCAGCAGGGCCCCGCCCATAAATGTGTCAGACTCAGGTGACCTCTCCTGCCTCCAGCTTCGCCCCATTCTCATGGCTCCAGGGTTGCAAGAGTGGAAGAAAAACCAAACTGCATTTACACAAATACTCCTTTGTTTAAACAACTTCACTGACTTCCCAACACGTTTCAAACAAAATCTGTCGTGCCCGGGTCCTACACACCCGACCAACACCTCCCACTCTGACTCCACCTGGTTCACGGGCCTCTCACACCGCGTGGCCTTCTCTCAGGCTCGCACGCAGCCTCCCATCGCCTTGGGGGGGTTCCCCAGGCGGGCAGCTCCCCTCGCTGCTCCAGTCTCAGCATTATGGACACGACACCCCCTCGCCCAGCCGCTCCGTGTTCCCCAACCCAGCTCCTCCCAAAACACAAGCACCCCTACTTTCCCACTCCTTCACGGCACCTACAAGATTTCGTAATTAGGTGCATCTGTCGGCCAATTCTGGTTTGCTTTCCGCTAGGAGTTCCAGGAGTCTGCTTTGGTCAAGACCTTTCTAGCACCGAAAGCTGTCTGATACAAGATGCTCAGTAAAATGTGGCTGAAGTTTTTTTTCCCTAATAATCTAGGACTGACTCCTTTTCCTTATTTGCTAGTTTCCCTTACAACCACTGGAAATACTCTTGATTTGTTTTTATAAGTCTTCTTCAAACTCTTAAAGCCAGCATTTTCAAAAGTAACCACACAAGAGGACAGCTGATTACAGGCACACGCTTTCATGATTCCAGCATTTTGAGACACATGCACTCATGCAAAGTACCTTTTACTGTGAAGAATAAAAAACAACTCTCATCTTGAAAGTTCTGAACCATCTAGAAGGATAAAGCAGATAAATGATTAAGATCCAACTGTCTTTTCTGAGCTGATTAGAAAAGAGTAAAATTAGAAGCTACAGGAAAATGTCAGAATCTATGTATTGTTGCACACAGAACTCAGTGGTAAAAAAAAAAAAAAATGCCTTCACGAAGGCAGTGTGAGGTAGTCGAAGTTTACACTTGCTGCACTGGGCAGGACCCCATGCTGACCATGCTTGCCTGTGACTAGCCCCTGAGACATCGAAACAGCTCATCTGACCCCCTGGGAGCTGCCCCACCCCCACCCCGGGCCCTGTGAATAATGACTCTTAAGAGAAAGTCCTGGTGTAAGCACTCTTCTATTACCTGCTTGTCACCGAACACCAGGGACACAATAGCCTTAATGTTTTTAAAAATTAGTCATCAAATAGTGGCCAAAAGGAAGATACATCCAAACGCCTCCCTGCATAAAACGGGCCAAAGCCCTCCTAACCCCAAAGTTCCCCGGTGGACGTCTAAGGGGTGAGGGGTGGAGGTGCCTGAGCCACGGGTCTCCTGGATCTGTAGTCCTTATGTCACCAGGAGACCCAAACTCTTGTTATAAATTCTTACAGATTTGATCCCAACTCTGAAATTGATTCTCAGGAGTACTTGCACAAGAGACCGCAGGATTTCCCATAGTTCTTCCACGAGACAGAGAAAGTGTGCAAAAGCAAGGGGCGTGCCAGTTCAAGGTACCTGGTCGCTAACAAGAATGTGAATACCGGTGGGACCCTGTCTGTAGACCTGGTTAATTTGGTGGAAAGGAATATTAAACACCGATGCAAGTTTTCGAGCAACTTCTGAAGCGACCATTTCTTCCAAGTAGATTGCATGATAAACTGAAATAAAAAATAAGAACAGCATTTTAGCAGTAATCTTTGATCTGTTTTCCACCTCATCCATAGGAAGATCACCCTTTCAAAGTACTAAAAACCATACATATAAAAATTAAAAATGGGAACTAGTATTTCTTTCCGCCCCATTACTACCTGCTGAAATCTGATACTGTATGAACTATGCTGGGGCTCCTAGCTGGCTCAGCTGGTAGGGTGCGCGGCTCTTGATCTCAGGGTCATGAGTTTGAGCCCCACATTGGGGGTGGAGATTACTTAAAAATAGGTATAGAATTTTAAAAAATTAACTATGCCGCACATACAATGTAATAACCGTTAACCGTAAACTGTACGAGAGGATCTGAGGTTTTCATTTTTCTTACAGGAATTAACTGCAAATGGGAACAGGGGACTTTTTGGAATGTTGGGACTCAAACTCAATAGCGGTAATGGCTGCAAAACTCTAAATTTACTAAAAATATCCTGAAATGGTTTACTTACAATGGAAGGATTTTATGGTATATAAATTATAGCCGAAGAGAGCGGTTTTCAAAACCGCCACGTGTTTCTAACAACATATAAGAAGAGCCAACCGTGTCACTGTTCTGGACTCAGTGATCCTACTACTGGGAGTATACCCTAAGGAATAAAAGCCGCCCCCCGCCCCCCCAAAACCATTAACCGCGTAGAAGACCCACACAAACAGCTAGGGACGTGGACGGTGAAAGCTGCTGCTGTCTCCGAGTCACAGCCACAGGCCACCCAGGGTCCTGTGTCCCTGCCACGTGGAACCCCGCGGCAGCTGTCACGTGCACAACACCCAGTCCCTCTGCAGTGAGCACGGCCCCTGTAGGTCCCACTCGGCCACAGACCCCAGGCAGTGCTAGAACTTGGCTTCCCCGAACAAGGGGGTTTTCTTGTGTTTACAATAATGGAAACCTCTGCTAATTACACATTACGAAAAGCCTAGAATGTGGAACTACAATTAAGGAAAGCACAGAGCCGATCTAGAGCGGAGCCCCCGAACTACAGCCTGTGTGAGCCAAACCCTGCCCTCACTTGCTCTTTTCAAAACCACCGTGTGGCCCCATCCATCGCTACACACGGTCTGTGGTGGTTTTGGGGCCACAGTGGCAGAGCCGGTGGGAAAGAGATCCCGTGGTCCACAAAGTGGAGACCTTTACTACCTGGTCTTTTATGAAAGTTTGCTGGAAACTTAGAAAACCCTTGATGAAGGGCTGAGATGGCCGCTGTCTCCACACATTCCTCCACAAACACTTTCCCAAGTATGACGGGCCTGACTCTGTATATGTAAATGATACACAAAATCTCGATGATACACGGAGAGCTCCTTAGAATTTTATCCTTTTAGACAAAGACTTTTTTTCGTTAGTCTCAAAATTCACAGCTTTAAAGTCAAATGGAAAATGGAAAAGCTCACAAGAGTGAGGCTTTCCTTGGGATTTTTCAAACACAGTGTTTCTGAGAGCGCGACCCAGTGTTCGGGTAAATGACCGCCACTGTGAATGCCGTAACACAGTTCTCTCCGGAAAGTTTGGGGTGTGCTGCCCTTGATTTGGAGTGTGGGAAGGAGGAAGTATTACCACTCACCCAACCTGACAAATGAGAAAACACATCCTTTAAAAGAACTGCGTTTGTTTTTAAGGGCCACACACAGGAGAGGGGAGAAGGGCCGAGATTCGTCTCTGCTCTACAGCAATCTCTTACACAAGTAAGGGAACTCTAGGCTGAGAAGCCCGCCCATAATGGCATCGAGTGTGTTTACAGTGTCACAAGCACAGGGAGCCACTCAGCACCCGGCGCTGGCCAGCTGCCTGGCGGAGACAAGTCCACGCGCTTAGTACTGTTATACACACGAATCTTTGCACATGGGATATTTTAAGCTCCGCCCCCCAACCCCCGCCAAGCCAGTCAGTAAAATAGAGGGAAAAAACACAAGAGACACCTTCCTGTTTTCTCACCAAGCTGCTGCCGTCATATTCACCGTTTCAGTAAATGTGAGATGCGGGGAGGAATAAAGGCCAGCAAAACTCCAAAGAGCACTCGGGCTGGTCTCGCTTGTGAGGTACTTCTGGCGCCAAGGGCCACCCACACAGGAGACGGAGGTGTGGCGGAAACAGCCGACAAGGGTGGCTGGCGGCCTCCCCCCGCTTCTCCCCACCAGGGCCGGGCCCCACACTGCCGCCTCTCCCTGCTGTCGGGACTCCGAGCGGCTGGGCAGTCTCGCCGGGACTAGGGTCACAGCCCCGCTCGGGGCCCTCCTGCTCCCACCGCAGTGGCGGAGAGGGAGGGACGGGAAGGCACGACGCCCTCAGTGCCCACCAGTGCCCATCGGTACCCACCGTACGGTGTCCCGCCGCTGCCCTCGCCTCCGCCGCCCGCCGGCTGCTCCTGGCAGACATAGATGGTCAAGCGGGGCCTCACCGACCTGCAACCGGAAGAGGCCACTCGTCAGCCCAGGGGCAAGGCTGCCCGCAGCGGGGACAAATGACTACCGGAGCCTGAGCTCCATCTCCTTAGGAGGACTTCTCGGCATTACTTCATTACACAAAAGAATTCACGAAGAAAAAGGCAAAAACGCACCCCTCACACCAACTATCACAGGTGGTCTAATCTGATGATCCAGACTCCAAACCATCGAGATGGTCTGTCAGGTGCCGGTAAATTTGAGTTTCAAGATTAACTCAGCAATTTCAAATCAGTAAGATTCCACTTCAATGGAATTCTCATACCCCAAGTCTAGAAACAGCAACGACAGTAAATGGGCCTCAAGAGCCAGAATAATTTACAATTCCATCGTTGTCATTCACAATTACGGGTTCACATTTTAGCAACCGGTTAGTAGTAGTCACGTGACCTTGGAAAACCACAGATTCTGTGCCTCTCACCCAAACGAGAAGTCTGTTTTCTTGGAGACAAACCCAGCGGTCTTCAAGAATCAGTACCGCCCATGTGCATTCCTGCCGTCTTACAGTCTACTCTGCCCCCATCAGTGCCTGCCTCGTATCTGGGCCCACCCTGGGGGTGCGCACGATGGGGCCCAGGCCCCGCGGCACACGGGCACGCGCCACCCTGCCACGGGAACACGTTCTGCCCAAATTCCCCACAAAGAAGGGTGCGTCTTTACTTCAAGCAAACCGTTCCTTTTAAACACGGTACTTTACCTTGACTTGAGTGAGTTATAGAGCCGAATGCCATCGGCTGCACCACAAATTTGTACTAAATCCTCCTTTGTCAGTTTTAATAAGTCGGCACCTGGAGAACAGCAAAGAGAGATTCTTCTCAGAGACGTGGAAAAAACAAGCAGGACTGGCCGCTTGGAGCACCTGGCTTCACCAGTGAACCCCCCCTCAAAACCATCGCACCGCGGCCTCCATATACCCGCACACGCAAACTACACAAACGCAAGAGTGAGCATACACAGTCCTGTCCCAGAGAGCCTAAGACAAACACTTCCATGTTCCAGGAGCTCAGCTCGGACGCCTGGGTGGCTCAGTCGGTTAAGCATCCGACCTGGGCTCGGGTCACGATCTCGCAGTCTGTGAGTTCAAGCCCCGCCCCAGCCAGGCTCTGTGCTGACAGCTCGGAGCCTGGAGCCTGCTTCGGATTCTGTATCTCCCTCTCTGCCCCAACCTCACTCATGCTCGCGCATGGTCTTTCTCAAAAATAAACATTAAAAAAAAAAAAAAAAAAAAAAGGGAGTCCAGAGGCCCAGAGGCGGGTGAATGAGATCGGTGAGCGGGGCCTTCCAGGGCTGTCTGGTCCTAGTACATGCCTTCACTGCCCGCCTGGTTTTGGCTATCTGGCAGTTGTGTAGATAAACAGGATTCTGACCCCAGATAATTAACCTTGAGATCACAACAATAATGTTTTATTTGACAAGAAGAGGAAATGAAGTCTCAAGTTTTGGGGACCCACCCATTCACTCGAGATGGTAGCGGAGCAAGGACTCGGCCTCTTCGTATCGCAACACGCACTGTGAAGTCAGGCCCCCGCAGCCTGTCGCCGCAGCCGGTCTTAATACGAAGCATGGCACAGAACTGCACGTTATACCTTAAGAACTAAGAACTCCCCCATAAATCACTGGTAAGCGTAAGTGTCACGGTATCCGAGATCCGCTTTAAAATATGACACAAAAGGGAGAGGGAGTGGCAGAGAGCAAGACTGACCGAAGGCTGGGACGGTTACATGGAGCTTCATCGTCCTCTACCTTGTGTGTCTGAATGTGTCCATGATCTTGCTCCCCCCACCCGCCCGCTATTAACACTCGAGATTTAGTTTATGGGTAGAATGTACATGCCCTCTGGGATTAAGGCATGACTTCCCTGTAAAAAAGATCCACTTAGGTATGAAACAAGATAACGGAGTTATCTTTTCTATTTGAACACGAAAGCCTGACAACTCTCCAGCTTATAAAAGACCAGAGAAGCCCGGCTCCGTGAGGCACGAGCCCCGGTGGTGTCACCGGACGGAGCGAAAAAAGCAAGACCGGCGGCTTCCCGATCTCTCCGGGGCCCACAGCCGTGCCCAGGGACGCTGTGCGTGCATCTCCTGGACGTGCACACGGAACAGGACGGACGCTCGCGTGCACAGCCTTTTCCGGAGGTGAATGTCCCGGGGCTCAGAGCCGGGGGCCTCACCCTCCTCCCCGTCCTACTGCCAGGAAGCTCCAGGGCAAGAAACAGCGGGCGGCCGGGCCGCGTGAGCACCACTCAAGGTGAAAAGAGCTTAAGACTCTCCAAACAGAAACTAAGGCCCTCCCGGGGTTCCCACTGCCAGGGCTTGCGGTCTGTGCTTCGCTCTTCGCGTGTCTTCCCACGAGGGTTCCAGACCATCTTCCCCACGCACGCTAACACTTTTAAATTTCCAATTTCTCACAGATAAAAGGTACAGTCACACCAAAATGTGGTTACCAGCTAGCAAGACTTTCATCCGCTAGTTTCATTTTAAAGAGACAAGGAGCTACACGGGAATGACTAATCGTGCACCACGCTGCGGCGAGGGGCTGACAGGACAGAACCCGTCTTTGTGAGATCAAGCTCTCCCCTGGGCCAGGTGGGCGCACACACAGGCCTGTCCTCTCCAAAGGCTCGCGCCGTGGCCCCACGGCCCTGCGGGCGGGGCAGAGTCACCACAAGGGCACCGCGGCCCGGGGATTCCCGGGGTGTTTGGCCAGGGTATGGCAGTTAGGCACAGGGTCCCAGGGCCACCGACGCCGGGGAAGTGCTGGTCCCGCCCTGCGTGGCGCATCTATCAGCGTCCCTCTAAAACGGGCTTCCTGCTGCCCCGCTTGGCCCCTTGTCAGAGCCCGTCTGCGTAGCTCACTCTGCAAGAAGACACTTAAGGATACAAAAGCCATACCCGAGTAGATTCACATCTCATACTGCCGCACAGCAAGAAAGAGGAATAAACTACTGATACGCCCACTCGGAGGGACTCAAGGGCATTATGCTGAGGGGCGGGGAGGGGGCGCCAACCACAAAGGTCACGTACCGCGTGATTCCAGTTACATCACAACATTCTCGAAACGACAAAATCCAAGAGACAGAAAACAGATTAAGGATTGCCACAGCAGGCACGGTGGGTGAGGGGTGCGGCAGCACGAAGGGAATCCTCGTGGGGCTGGTGTAACCCTGTATCCTAGCTTCGGTAGTGGTCATACGAGCGCACGCTTGTGACAAAATGACACAGAACCATACAGACTCATTCCGCCCACGCCCATTTCCTGGTTTTGACGTCGTACTAACGTTATGTGAGAAACCCAGCGAAGGGCACACAGAACATCTCTGTACGATCTTTGCAACTTACTGTAAAGCAAAAATTATTTCAAAATAAATTTAATACATTTAATAAAATGAAAAGCAATGCCCAGAACTATATACGCCTGTGCCAAAAGGCAGGCACGTAAGACTGGTGAAGCCACGGACTGTTCCGGAGTCAGTTTCCCACTACAAGAGGTATGCGGGGTGTTATTACCACTGGGCAAGGCCAGGTGACAGGTACGCGGGACTTCCCAGTACGTGCTGACAACTTACTATGAATCCAGAATTACTTCACATTTTTTCTTAAAAATTAAGGTTAATGAAAGTCCAGAAACAAGTACAAAACACTCATGTACACACACGCGCACAAAACATACCTGAAAAATTGGAAAACAGTCTTGTGTAAGAAGAGAATCGGTTTTTGAGCAGCCATTGCTGTGTTTCCTGGATCGTGGCTGAAGGCTGAAGTTGCTATTAACAAAGAAAACGAACATAAACAGAAAAAACAATTCAAATAAAAAATAACCCAAGTCCCTGGCATGTTGTGAAGAACATTTAAACAAAACACAGAAACCCTGCAAGTTTAAAGTCCAAGAAGACCCAAGGGGAGCACAGGTCTGACTACCCAGAGACCCGAACAATGACTCGCGGCCCTGGAAGAGCCTTAAAAACGCAGGACCCTTACAGCCTCTGACGGTTTCAGGACAAAGATACTTACTTCACTAGAGGGCTGTGAAACTCCATCTCCCTGATGATTTGGGGAAGAAGAATTGCTAGGGAGAACGGAAGGAAGGAAAGGAGGATTATTACACACATGTATTTAAATCAAGACGTTAAAAGGTGAATTTACCCTAACACTGTGGGACAGAGCATCTAAATCTGCAAATTAACAATGTTGGCACCACCGGTCAGGGAGTGAACAGGACGATGAAATTAAGCCAGGAGGCTGTTTAATTTGCGCCTCCTCCTTCTCCAGCAGTTCTAGTAAGAACTTCCAGTTTTATGAAACATTATCTCCAAGGGCTTCATGAAAATGAAGGCTACGCATTCATTTTAGTAAGGAAAAAAATATGAGAATCCAAGATGAACAATTTGAAATTAACTGCAAAACACACACACTTTACTAAGGAGCTACAAGAAATGGTATAATGATCCTAAGCCAACACGGAAAGTGTCCCTTAATTAACACATTTACCCATCATTAAAGACGGGGACATTCAAGGCAGCGGAAGGAACAAACGGGTGCCGCTGTCCTCGGGTTCCTAAGGGAAAATGAAAACAGAGGCAACTCCACAGAGAGGGTGGCGCCTTCCTGGTCCTGTGCTCTACCTCCTTTCTTAGCATCTGTCCTTCAATCACTTCAGTTCTGACACTGACTGGTGACTGTCCTTCTGGACCCACTGGGATGGGGACGGCTCCCGGACGGTGCGGGAGCCCACAACCCGCCCCCGAAGTCATGACCGTCACGCCACCCAAGAGGACTCGGGACCGGGCTGTGACAGCAGAAGGGCCCCCACATGGGGACACACCAGTCCCTGGTCTCCCCGACGTTCCTCCTCTTACAGCGCAAACGTCTACGAGCTGAGCTGCCCACCAGTCTACTCCTCTGCTTGTCTTCTCATCAGACCCTGTCGCAGACCGGGTCCCTGTGTTCCCTCAAAACGCGGATGTTGATCCCCACGCCCCACTCCCTGCATGACCGCACAAGGAGGCGGGGCTGTGGGGCAGGGACCAGGAAGGCGAGGTCCCACGGGCGACCGCTCCATGGCGTGAGGACACAGGCGGCCGCCATGGCGGAGGGCCCCCGCCAGAGCCACCCGACCCCACGCTGCCAGCTCCACGACCGCGGGAGACGAGCTTGCACCGTCTCTAAGGCCCCGGGGGCTGGTGTTCCCTTCACGGCGGCCAGGGTGGACCGTGACGGACCGCGTCGGGGCAGCCAGGGCGGAAGGAAGATAACCTCTCCCTCGGCAGTGTCCTGTAACTTTCCTTCCCAGCGAGAAGCTTCCAGCAACAGGGGACCTCCGATGTGACCCGCCGGCATGAGCTCTTCGGCAGAGGGCGCCTGCGGCACCCCCACGCACAGGCCCCGGGGTCTCAGGTGCAATCCCAACCGAGAGGAACATGGAACGAGTCCACCATCTCCGGGTCTAAAACCACAGTAAGGTTTTAGAAACGGGAAGCTCTTCAAGTTTAAAGACTCACCAATAAACGTAGTGTGTGTAGCAGGAGGGCAAAGGAACAGGGCAGAAAACAGCCCTGATATGGTGCGATTCAAGACCAATGAACGTCCTAAGAAAGGCCATCTCAACACCTGCAAGCCCGTTCCACCGTGGTAACTCACTGTCCTTCTCTCTCCAGGACTCCACTAATGTTCCTTCTCTCTCACCTAGGATGCATCTGGAAAACGCCCCCTTTCCTACAACTTCCACAGTTGTGAACGTGTGAGGCACCAGGGCTGAGAACAGAAAGGCCAGCAGGCAAGGAAGAGACGACTTTCCTCTCAAACCGAGGCGGCCGGACCCCACCACTAACGACTTCAGATCCGTGTCAACGAGCAGACGCCGTCAACCAAGGAGGGGACGCGAGGGGGCACGGCCCGGGCCGCCCCGGGCGCACGCCGGCACGAAGCAGTACCTGTCTGGGACGCTGCACGTGCCCTGCTGTGGGGAGGTGAAGGCGGGCGCTGTGGAAGGGCTGCTATTCACGTAGGCTGTGGGGGTATCGGGCCACGGAGAGCACTAAGGACAGAAACAGAAATAAATTAGTGAGCTGCTTTTAGAAGTGTATGAAGAAGTATTTCTGCAAGTCACTCTCTAGTCTGGCCAAATGCAAGGTCATAAAACACAAGACACTTGACACTCATCAAGGAACCTCACAGAAACATCAGATTTACTGCCGCGTGGCCTTTACGTGCCACCTGCGTCTATGCACGGACTCATCACAGGGAAGGCCTGAAGTGAGGACAGCAGCGAAAACGTATGCAGGCATTCGAAATGTACACTTATGCACAGCCGGCTTTCAAGACCCCTCCCCTTCCTCTGTAGCAAGGGTCTCACAGGCACCTATCAAGGTTTAGGAACTGCAGAGGCAAGGACGGTTCGTAAGCATCCGACACGTATGGTGACCAGGACAGTGGCTCTGTCCCCCTAGTGCTCCTCTGCTCTCCTGCCCAAGCAGCACCCTCACCAGTACCCACTCGCCTCCCGGATTCCTTTAAGGTTAACAGTCCCCAGCCAAGCAAGGCAAGGCAGGCCTAGCATCGAAACCCATCAACTGTGCACGGTGCTGCCTACGTCTCTCTACCGGTCTACACGGGTCTACACACGCTTCTGGCTTCTCTCTTCTGAAAGGGGCATGGTGAACTAGGACAGCTTTCAGCCTAGGCACCATTCTGACCACAGACAGAGCAAAGACACAGACACGCGCTATTACAATTAGGAGAAGTGGAAAAGCTAAGTCAAAAGCGTGCTGAGCAGGGTCAGGGCAACCGAGGAGGAGCTTCAAACCTGAGCAGGAGTCCACCTCACTCCCTGGCAGAGTCCCTAGAATGAGTCCGTGGGAGGACGCCCTCGGTTGCCAGGCCCCCTTCGCAATCACCCTTCTCAGGTTTTACACAAAAAAGCCATCATGTCTCACCACGGCCAGGGGACAGAAGACCCTCCCCCCAAACAAAGCAAAAGACCAAAGATATCGGGATAAATCAGAAAGTACATGACTCTAAAACAATGCTTCTGTATATGTCGGGTAGTTTTCAACTCCTTGCCTTCCAACACTTCAGGAATACCTAGCGTCAGCTGACACCTACTCAAGTAATCGACCAGATCATAAAAAATAGGTCACTGGGATTTGGGGCAAATGACTCAAAAGGAATTGCAAGACCTGAATGACACCACTCAAAGAAAAGTAAGCACGTCTAAACAAAGTTTCTTTTCTCTACAAAAAAAAAAAAAAAAAAAAGACAAATGTAGAGTGTGACTGCATTCCACCCTGTCTCATCCTTCAACAGGCATTTCCAATAACATTTCTATTTTTACATTTAACTGTTTATTAATAATTGTATAATTTGTTGTTTTGATAAACTGGTCCCAACAATAAGTAGCTGGCTGGCTCAGTCAGGAGAGCACACAACTCTTGATCTCTGGGATGTGAGTTCAAGCCCCACATTGGGTGTAGAGTTTACTTTCAAAAACATTTCTCAACAGACTTAAGAGCCTTATGGTCAGAGAAAACATTAAATTTCAGTTTGAATAAGTCTGTCATAAAGAAGTAATTAGGGTGATGGTTAAAAGATTTTCAGGCGTAAGAGTCTGTCGTATTGACATGAAATTATTTATGGCGAGTGGAAGAGAAAACAGATCAAGGAGGAAGAATGGGATAAAATTTCAGGCATAACTACAGAGCTCCATCATGAACTTTTTATTTAACATTTACTTATTTTTGAGAGAGAGACGGAGAGGGAGAGGGAGAGAGAGAGAGAAAGCGAGTGGGGGAGGGGCAGAGAGAGAGGGAGACACAGGATCCGAAGCAGGCTCCAGGCTCTGAGCGGTCAGCACAGAGCCCAAAATGGGGCTCGAACCCACGAACCATGAGATCATGACCTGAGCCAAAGTCGGACGCTTCACCGACTGAGCCAGCCAGGTGGCCCCATCATGAACTTTTTAAATGAACAACAGTTGGGTGTTAAATTGCTATGGTATTTAAATTCGGCAGGATACACTTCAAAAAGCAATGTCATAGTTGTATCTTAAATCGACCACCCATTATGTGTCCCCTCGAAAATGGGAAAATTGACCAGAGTGTTCCAACTACTACCAACTTTCAAAAAGAAATCTCATCTGCCCAGACAGCACCACTGAACTTACTGCACGCACACCAATTTCACTGTAAGTGGCCTTTTACGCATCAGTGCCCACTCCCCTGCAACTAGGTCGTTTCTCTTTCCATCTCACAAAGTAACACCGCCTCATCTTGCAGTCTGAGGAGCCCAACTGGCAGATCTAGCAAGTTCCAGGTGTCACATGTTCACGGTCCTCTCCACTACCTGGAAGACGGTTCCCTTGCTACACCATAAAAACTATGACCATGTCACATAACATGCACATCTAAATAAGGTAAACCTTTTAGTTCTAAGTCTCCCCAAATCTGTTCATCACTGCCAGCTGTCTGAGGAAATGAAGCCATCAAAAGCTCCAAGTTAACACGGCACAGTAATACGGCAGGGACACCAAATTTATGAAACCTCCATAAACACACCTACTTCACTTTTTTACACAACGAGATTCCTTCACCAGTAGAAAAGCAGGGATGCTAACAGCTTACTTCTAAAACCTGCCCAATAAATATGAGGCTTGACTCACTGAACACCAGGAAACCAGTGAAAACTGGTCCTGTTGGGAGGCCTCGGCTCCTAAGAAGATGATGGGTGCCAAGTTCTTAAATGGCCAGGCTGAATGAAACACCAAGGCCCGCTCTCTATTTTATAGGTTTCTCTTGCAGTCTCAACTGGAGAGGGGAAGGGCATACCCACGAAGATTTTCACAATGTTTCTTCCACCCTGTCGTGCTTCCCTGTCTTTAAGAATGGGGGGCGGGGGACACCTGGCTGCCTCAGTCATGAGAGGGTATGACTCTTGATCTCAGTACCCCACGTTGGGGGGAGAGACTACTCAAAAATAAAAATCTTTAAAATAAAAAATAAATAAAAGATAAAAGAAAGCGGGCACCTGGGTGGCTCAGTTGGTTAAGCATCCCACTTCGGCTCAGATCATGATCTTACGGTTCGAGAGTTCTAGCCCCGCATCGGGCTCTGTGCTGACAGCTCAGAGCCGGGAGGTTGCTTCAGAGTCTGTGTCTCCCTCTCTCTCTGCCCCTCCCGCATCCTCTCTCAAAAATAAACATTAAAAAAAAATTTAAACAAACAAATAAAAAAAATAAGCAACGGTGCAGTGCCCACGTTCCTGAGGAAAGTCTGTGATTCGTTATGGCTCCAGCAATACCCGGCTTGGACTGGTGTGGGCACGGTTTCAGTGCACGTGAACAAAGTCCCTCCCCAGGTAGACTGGAAAATGCCGGCCCGTTTTAGACCGTAGACATTGGCAGCCTGATCTGAGCCAGTAAAATACAGCTCAGGGACAAAGACCAACAGACACGTTAAAGGGGTTGTCGTGCAGCAGCTGGCCAGAGCCAACGGTAGGGCCTCTACTCAGCGTGGGACCATTTCAAACAGCACCTGGTAACCGGTGAGCCTGCCGTGCTTTCCTAACGAAGGCCAAGCGTAACTACCCAAGAACTGGAAGAAATGCTGGCCTGCCTTTGTAGGTACTCGCACAAATATACGAAATGCTGTGGACTTTTTTAGAGGGACTAATCTGTACCTTACTTTTTCTTCAACAGGTTTCAAAGAGGAGCTCTCGCCACCCCCTACGAGTATCTTAACCAAACTAAATACAGCCCAGGGCAGCAAGCAACACGCTCTAGGAAGATGTGAAATCCCAGGCCAGTGAACTGCTGACGTTTTGCATACTTTAGACTTAAGAGTCATTAATAATTTACCAACAATTCTACCACCTCCAGATTAGCTCCGGACTAGAATAGATTTCCTCAATTTACGAGTTATCAGAACGCATTCCTTTTAATTAAATAGTTTCTAACAAGAAAGGAAAAGCGACTTGAGTTACCAGGATCTCCCCAGAAAAGTTTACTAAGAACGATTTGTGAGTCTTCTGCTGGGAAATGCAAAGAAGATTGAAAAATATAAAACTGAAGGGGGCCCAGGGGACCCTGGGGAGGGAGCATATAGCGGTCCACACAAGCTTTGATCCAAATCAGGAAAGCCCAGTTAAAGCAAACGCATTATGTGCGCTCCCTATCCAGACATCCACTTTTCTGTTTTACTGCACAAAGAAGCGCTTGAAATATTTTCACTCAATGCTTTAATCTGGAAATGAGGGTCCTTTCATATTCTACAGAGAATTACATATACACGTGTTAAGAGTGAAAACGTCGTGTCTGGCACCTTGATTTTACAAACACTGCCATGATGAGTAGAGTAGCCATGAATACAGATGATGACAGTTACTTTTAAAAATTACTGAATGCTCTGTGTTCACGTTTACTGCGGGTACCCGGTGATCTAAGTTTAAGTAACAAGAGAATGCTCTGTGGACTGTTAGATGAAGAGCTGTGTCGTCAAATAAAGACATGCTGTACTTAAGGTGACAAAGCCAAAACCCTCGACTGCATGTTGGGAGAACCAGGTCTCAGTGGAGCAAGATGCACTCGCTGTTCTGGCCCGAAGCACAAAGTCACAACGCAGGAGCCAAGAGGAAACACTGATGCAAAGACTTTTTTCTACCAGTGCTGCCAAACAGGCTTTTAAAAGCACAGACAGACACACATTCTTATACTACATGCAGGGAAATGTGACACAAAGTATTGCCTGTTAATGTCAAGCTTGCTGCCACCATTTCTCTGGATATCCATTGCATTTTCTTATCAGTTATACACATGAGAAAGCAAAACCTTTTTTAATTACACAAAAATGATCAACTCTTTTACTAAAGAAAGTATTTTCAATTAATTTCAATGCTCTTGAAGGCAGTGTGTGTGCAAAGGAGAGATAGGGAGGGAGGGAGGAAGGGAAGGAGGAAGGGAGGGAACACATTTCTGAGTGTCGTTTTTCCTTCCAAAACCACCCACTATGGTCGACTTTGTTTTAAAGTGTTAGATTTAGGAAATTTTCCTCAGTGAGGAACAAACAGAAAGCAGGAAGTCTAAACAAAAGCAAATTAAATCAAGACAAGGACATCAAAAACAAATTTGGCTTTACTTTTCGGTGGAAGTTGATCCTATATCTAACACTGCACAAGGTTTCCTGCACAATGAGAAGAGAAGCAGAAGTCCCTTACACTGCCTCGCTTTGCCAGAGAATCACCGTAGTCTGCTGGCAAAGTCCGCTTGCTGGACTTTTTCTGCTCATGTTCAACTGCATCTTCAATTATAGGCTCAAGCCTCATCTGGACAAACACCAAAGATTGGGATCAATGTCTTTTCATTATACAAAGAAAGATCTAATACCCTGTTTTATGTCTCTGCAGTCCAATTAAACAAATGTATGACTAGCAGGATTCAAAGTTAAAGAAAATGCAAAACCCCAGCAGTGACAAAAATCAGACATTCTAGGCCCCGACTTAATCTCTTGACAACTTTCAAGGTTTGTAAGGTCTGTTTCTGAGACCTGATTGGGATTTCAGCATCTTCATTCCGGACCCCACCCAGGAAACTAATCTATTAACATCCCCCAATTTAAATAAAACACCTTCCCCACAAATTTCACAGAGAACGTTATGTCACCCCACCGCCCAATCTTCCCAACCCTCTGTAGCGAAGCCCCTCCTTAGAGTGCTGCTGGGCGGGCGTTACCTCCGTGAGGATGGTGGTGTCGTAGGACGGCTGGTACTTCTCCTTCTCGTGAGCGGTTCTCTTCTCCATCTTCTCTCGGTCCGTCTTTTGTTTCCTGTCTGCACCTTTAGGCTTAAACACAAGGCAGAGGGTTTCGTCCAGCAGGCTGAAGACGGAACATTTACGAGCAACACCGGGCCTCAGTTATCACTAAAAGCCTACTTTCTCTCTCTTACCTTAAACACTTTGATCTGGCAGCTAGCTGAGTGTAGATGATCCGTGTATTCTCCATTTTCATTCTGCTTAAAGGTGTCGACCTGGATCCTGAAAGGCACTCCCTTCTCGCCTCCGTGCTTCCGTGGAGTAAATTCTGTGCTGATGCAGTGCACCTGGAAAACAACTCAAGCTGAAAGGGACTCAAAGAACCGTCTACGGAGTCCCCTATTTTACTCCTTCTTGGACGTCCTGCCACAGCCACAAATTCAAGATCTTTTCAAACCAACCCCTGCATATTAGCCGGATGCCTGTCATCAATTTCTCCGTACGGCTCTCCTCTCACGAATCCAACTGGGCCTTTCTGGACTTTCCCCAGTCCAACGCCTCCTGTCCTTTAATGCAGGACTTGTTCCAATCACGGGTACTCTCCTACCTCCACTCTGGACTGAATGATGCTCTCAGACGCAGGGTCCTCGGCCTCGCACACGGCTCGGTCCGCGGCAACGGACACCTCACCGTCGAGAGCTTCTGTTTGTCCGCCCTCTCCCGCCACCACCTTGCCTAGCCAGCCCATCCCCTCACTGCCGGGCCTACATACGCCAACTGTGAGACCGACCACCTGGGCAGTGGCCACCTTCCCCAGAGCCCACTACTCACCCTGCCTGTGTGATCTAACTCCTCTGTCCAGCCTTCAAAGTGCACTGAGGACAACGCTCATTTCCCACCACTTCTGTTCCTCTTCCAATACCAGTACAAGGTCAGCTAATACGAACCATGCCCCTAGTGATTATTAGTTGATGGGAGATACTATTTGGTAGGCCACAAAAACACAAAATACTAAAGATTCTTTACAGTTCACACAAATGAGAGCCTACTTAGGCTCATCAGCAATTAAGCAATTTCCCTTTCTGCATGAAGATTACCTAACTCAGTAGTTTTAATAACACCATACACAAATTTGAACATAGAGGGTATAAAAATTACTACTAAGTATATTTTACACATATTATATTTATGTTTTTAAAAAACTCATCTCTTAGGCATACAAACTGGGTACTTAGGGTGAAATGAAATGCCTGGGAGTCGCTCTAAAGTACTCCATCAACAACAAAAACCAGGGAAACTACTAGTAACTGTTGAAGCCAGGTGGTGGATACACTGAGGATTCATTATTCTTCTTCTCTCACTTCGGTGGGGGTTTGACATTTTCAATATTAGGATGTCTTTAAATAATGGCAGAAGGAATCTTGAGCTGTACACTTTTTTCAATCTCACCCTTTAATTTTTTTTATTTTTTTAAGTAAACTCTATGCCCAACGTGGGGCTCAAACTTACAACCCCAAAATCAAGAGTCGCATGCTCTGTGGGCTGAGCCAGCCAGGTGCCCTAATCCTACGCTTTTAAAAACAGCAGCTTTTGGGGGGTGCCTGGGTGGCTCAGTTGGTTAAGCGTCCGATTCCTGGTTTTGGTTCAGGTCATTGTGTTGTGATTTATGAGTCTGAGTCCCTAGTTGGGCTCTGTGCTCACAGTGCAGAGCCTGCTTGGGATTCTGTCTCCCTCTCTCTCTGCCCCTCCCCCCGCTCGCTCTCTATTTCTGTGTCAAAATAAATAAAAATAACCTTAAAAAAAAAAAAACACCTTTTGTTTCGAAGGGGCACATGCATCCCAATGTTTACAGCAGCAGTATCAACAATAGCCAAAGTATGGAAAGAGCCCAAATGTCCATCGATGGATGAATGGATAAAGAAGATGGGGTATATATATATACAATGGGGTGTTACTCGGCAATCAAAAAGAATGAAATCTTGCCATTTGCAACTATGTGGATGGAACTGGAGGGTATTATGCTAAGTGAAATTAGTCAGAGAAAGACAAAAATCCTATGACTTCACTCATATGAGGACTTTAAGATACAAAACAGATGAACGAACATAAGGGAAGGGAGCAAAAATAATATAAAAACAGGGAGGGAGACAAAACATAAGACTCTTGAATATAGACAACAAACTGAGGGTTGCTGGAGGGGTTGTGGAAGGGGGGGTGGGCCAAATGGGTAAGGGGCATTAAGGAATCTACCCTTGAAATCATTGTTGTACTATATGCTAACTTGGATGTAAATTACAAAATAAATTAAAAAAAACCCAGGAGCTTTTGTTCAAGAGAAATACATCTTACGAGAAATAGAAGTTTTAATTAGAAGTTTTGATTAGTGTTATTACCAATGGTAAAAGTAGTTTGAGTAATAGGTTAGTCTATAAATGACGGATTTAGTAGGATAACCCCAACTTCACTTTATACACACACGTATACAGTTATGTGTACGTAGGTTGAAAAATATACACATATAGAAGACATTATAAGATAGTTTACAAACAAGCATTTAAAGAAGAGAACATTGTGTGTCAAGAATTCAAGCTCATCCATGGTCCTTCAGATGACCAGGCTGGTGGACTTCTAATAAGGTAAAACTCCAAACCTGAATGAAAGCAGACGTGCGCTTTGCAGGGTCCCACAGAAATTCAACCGCATTTAACTGGCTTGGATTTGTCCTGGTGTCAATTATTCCCACAGACATTGGAATATCTGTATTTTAAGAAGAAGTTACACAGAAACTCATCTACTACAAATAACTGAAAAGCTTACAACTTAATATCATTATGTGCAAATGAAATCATTCAACACCTCCACGCTGAACCTTTTCCTTCAACGTTCCCATGGTCAACCACACTAACACCCAAGCCCGCCCAACGTGCACGAGACTTTCTCCCACCATGGTTTCTATTTCACTTCATTCAACGCACGATGGATGTGCCAATCGAGAACTAAATAAATGGTTTCAAACTCAAAATTCCTGACTCGGGTTCTTTTAGCACCAAAAAACCCACTTCATTTCTAAGTACAGAACAACTCAGGGCACGCAGGACCCACTAACACCAAAACTCTCTCCTCACAGTTAAACATGCTGCCAACACAGTGACAGGCACGGCTGACCAACCGCCGTCTCTCCAGAGTCTTCTGACAGCCACTCGTACCTAAATCGAGAAGTCTGTCTCCAGGGCGATTCCACTTCCAGCCTTCGAGTTGCTGATGCTCCGTGTACTGCAGCCGTCTGTCATGGAATACAACTCTTATGATGCTCTATGGAGTAAGTGGGGAAAATGAGCACTTTTAAACTATTCCAGCTAAAATGCAGAAGTGTTTTCACTTCTTATGCATTAACCTATAATAGACGAGCATGCAAGGAAAATTCTGCTTTCAACATTTTCTAAGTGAACTGCTTTGTTCTTGGAATATGTGGATTATGGGTATAATTATTCGGTGCAAAAAGAATTACAACTCAGAAATAAAAAGCACAAATAAAATGATCACTTAGGTAAAATTTTTATTTAAAAAGTTGACATCGCAACTCAAAATTAAGGTACACGTCCATAAGATCAGAAAGCAAGAATTTGACTTCTATGAAGAAAACATCAGATTACAAAAATGAAAGGGCAGTATAAGCAGACAGAAACCCGGGCACAATGGCAAAACTATTTAAAATAATAGTTAAAAACTGAGGGTTTTTTTTTTTTTTTTTTTTTTTTACAGATAGTCAAAGACAAGTACTGAGTAATATATAGAAATGCTGAATCGCTGTACCTTACAACTGAAACTAATATAACACTGCATGTTAATTATACTTCAATAAAATGAAAAACTAAAAAGATAGTCAAGGGACAGGTGGGAGAATGTGCCCACACCCACCCAGAAAAGAACATATATGCTAAAGTCATTCTCTACTATTTACGTGCAAGAGGTTATCTGAGGTAAGCAGTGGGGGGAAGTTCCGCCCACAGGCAAACTTCATCCAAACACTCCGGTTCCCAGGGAAGACTTTACTCCACACACTTGAGGCCAGTTCTCTGCTCTCCACCCATCCCTCCTTCACTTCCCACACGTTTCAGGTGCCAATGGTTGTTTGGTTCCAGAAACAAGAAAACAGGTCATGCAATGTCTTCAGATACTAGTGTTTCTGACGCATTTATAAGCAACTTTCTCATGATGCAGTAAGATCATCATGTTTCCAGTCTACGCTCTTGTTTGACTAGGAAATAATCTGTTAGCAACACATATAAATACTACTTTAGTGCCTTGCCTTCCCTACCCACCAGGGTACTGCCCAAAATGTGGCAGAATGGAGAAATATTTTGAAGGAAACTATTAAAAAGCAGCAGTATTTTAACATTTATTTATTTTTGGGACAGAGAGAAACAGAGCATGAACGGGGGAGGGGCAGAGAGAGAGGGAGACACAGAATCGGAAACAGGCTCCAGGCTCTGAGCCATCAGCCCAGAGCCTGACGCGGGGCTCGAACTCACGGACCGTGAGATCGTGACCTGGCTGAAGTCGGACGCTTAACCGACTGCGCCACCCAGGTGCCCCAAAGCAGCAGTATTTTAATGTGAAATACAGTTGACCCTCGACAGCACGGGGGTTGGAGGCGCTGAACCCTCCCACAGTAGAAAATCCACGTGTAACTTTGGACTCCCCCAAAACAACTACTTAATAGCCGACTGTTTACCAGTTTACCGGTAACATCGACAGCTGAGTAACACACATCTTGTGCATTCTTACAATAAAGTAAGCTAGAGAAAACAAACTTATACTAAAAAATTGTAAGAGAAAATACATTCACAGTACTACGCTGTGTATATTGAAAAAATCTGCTCCTAAGTGGACCCGCGCAGTTCGAACCCTTGTTGTTCAAGGGTCAACTGTAGTTTACAAAGAGGCCAAAACAGTCACTGGGACCAAAGTGGAAATCTATAAAGGCACAGTCACAGCTCTGGTTCGCGCCACCCGCCTTGCCACCTGCACCCACGTCTGCGGGGCCTGCCCGGGCCGTCCACCAGCACCCACGTGACACCACCGCCCGCGGGCAGCGAAGACCTCACGGGGAAGGTGCACGGGCTGGCGGGGGCCTTGGGTCACGTTGCCCAACAAGCCGAACTCAGAATACGGTGCGGCACAGAAATGTCATGATTTTGATTCTTTCGTATTTAGTGAGAACCAGATCGAATCCACAAATTCAGATGAAAATAGTATGAGAATATCGGTATTAGGTTTAAGAGCTTGACTGAACCTCATGTTAGGAGGCCAGACTAAGATGGCACAGTAAAGAATATTAAAAGAGAACCAGAGTTAAGAAGTGGCAGCCTATTAAAAAAAAACTTATGTGAATTTGGAAGGGGAAAAGAAAGTCAAACACCAAGAGAGCCAGCAGGGGAAAGGGGCCCTAACAGCAAGAACGAGCAAAGCGAGCACATCACCAAGGCTACGGAGCACGGTCAAGCTCCAAAGCACCTCTGCCGACCCGGCACCTGTTCCCTAAGATGCCCCCACCACAGCAGACTCAAAGATCGTGGAGTCAGGAAATTAGACACCAGATTGCTGCACAGTACTTCTGGGATATATACTGCAGATACAAAAAGGGTGGGATTCTTCAGCAATTCACCCTGCAGTGCTCTGGCGGGGGCAGGCTGTTGCTCTGAGTCCCAGGCAAGCTCTCGGGCTCTAACTTGATGTATTCTGGCACAGCCACCAAATGTCAGACATGTGGCTTATTGCTGGAAGATGAAACTGACTGAAAACCTTAAAAAATGTTTTTAGTGTTTATTTTTGAGAGAGAGAGAGGGAGGGAGGGAGGGAGGGAGAGGACGAGCGGGGAAGGGGCAGAGAGAGAGGGAGACACAGAACCCGACGCGGGCTCCAGGCTCCGAGCGGTCAGCACAGAGCCCGACGCGGGGCTCGAACTCACAAGCAGCGAGATCCTGACCTGAGCCAAAGTCAGACGCTTAACCGACTGAGCCACCCAGGCGCCCCAAGACCTTTTAAAACTTAACCTTTCCACTCTGTAAGCTAACTGTTTAGGAAAACTGATGCTTTCAAAATAAGTGCCCTTGTCGAGGAAGAACATGCTTGTTTAATGACAGCAAAACACCCACTTTGCACTTAGAGGGAGACGGTTTCTCTACTGTCAACAGTTCACTTACCTCATAATGAAGAGTTGTTCTTGCCTTAATTTCTTAACTGGCATGATTGTAAATTAGATGTTTTTACATATTTTAATTTGGAACTAAATCCAAGAGGCAGAACTTAAAGCAATCAAGCAACAACTTAATTAACCCTGCCATTCCAAGTTAACCTGACTGGTGTTCTCGAGTAGCTTATCACAGGCACCCAGGGTACACGTGTGTTTATCGTAAACCACGTGATAAACACACGTGGATGCGTCATCGCACCATTCTACCTCTGTTATGCTTAAATGTTACCATATAAGTAGCTTTCTATTAACGTCTACCATTTTTAGGTCCAGTTTTCAGGACCTCAATACCGGGCACATAATGCCTCACTTCATTTTGTACAGGAGTCTACAATTTAAGCAACGTTTCAACACTTCCACATCGATTTTTTTTAAAGCGGCTTCTCACAGTCCTCCAATGTAACTTTCACAGTGACAGAAGAATTCACCCACATCTTCCCTTAAAATATATACTCCTGGTGGCATTTTCACAAATACAATTGGCAGACTTGCCTGCAGGTGAACCAGGGCACCCGGTGGCCTGACAACAAGCCAGCCTGGTAGGACTAGGGCATCCCGAGAGAATCTCTGACATCTCGAAGCCTCCTACACACTAGAAAACGAGAGCTGTTAATCTGACCTGACTCACCCTCCGGGGAAAGGACCAAACCCACTGACCGAGCACAGACCCGACAGACTCAAAGTGCAAACTGGTGAATGTGAGAATGGGAAACAAGCTGTCTCCCTCTGGTCCGGGGAAGATGGGAGCCCTGGGAGTCGGAGGTCTGGGAGCTCACTCCAAGCTGGCAAGACAATGATCAGTGGGGAGCAGACCCCCATCTTTCCTCCAACCTCCCAAAGGATTGGGGTCTTCCTGCCTCCCAGGAACGGAGGAAGCACTAAAACATCCCAAAGATGCTCCGGCTCTCCCAGATGGGCCCAAGCTGCCTTTCCCGCGCTCACCCTCTAAAAAGGCAGACCCACAGAGGGGAGTCTTTCCATGGAACGCCTCTCCATACCGAGAGCCCAGCAGTGCCCAGGCCCCCGGGTGCCTCTCTGGGAAGACGGAAGCGTCGAGAGAACAAAGGTCTGCTTCTCTCACGCTGACACTTAGCCACACTGAAGCTCTGCCTTCCCTCAAGCTTCTTCCAGAAGTCCTGCCCTGTAATGCCACCGAATCTATAGTACAGCTCTCTGTGTGACAGGCAGAGGCTAGAGGATACCCTGCAGGACACTGGAGGGAGCAGGACGGTCCCGAAGATCTATCCTAAAAGGAACGGACTAGGCAGCCGATGGTTATGCCTCCTACACTTGGAATGACCGCCCTCATTCAGATACGTCTCAGCGTGGACACAGGGTGCACAGAGATCTCCAGTCTTCAGAGATTTTAAGAGGTGAAATAAAAGGGCTTTCAAAGTGTCATATGAACACTTAACATCTCCCCCCACATTATTCTTTTACTTCTAAAGGAAAAACTTAAAAGTCTCTGTCGTGGTGGTGGGTTTCTCCCCCACGGCTGCAACTGTGCTGCCTCAGTGTCCAAAGGGCTTTCACATTTACTTAACCCAGTAACTGCTATCATTTCTGTTCTATAGACAAGGACACAAAATATAGTTCAAAACGTCGAGAGTTGCAGGATAGCCATTACTTCTTAAAGTGAAATTAAATGATTTTAAAAGAACGACTCTCGTGCAAAAAAACCTAAACCTGCTACTTTTTTCAGTCACTGCAAACAATACCTGTTAGGAATCAAAATGGATCATCCTTACCTTTACCAATTTTCCAGTAATCTCAGGCATATCTCCCATTTTCCGATTATCCAGCATCCGAATTTCATAAGACTGACCTATTTTGAACAAATTGTTGAATTTAAAGAAACTGTGCATCACCGACAGTCCACACAAAGAACATCGCTGTTTAACATAAAACTTCAATGGCCTCTCAACTAGAGAAACCATTCAGGTTGATGTTTCTTTCCTACAAACCACATCATCCTTTCCTTCGTACACTATGGCAGAAGAATGAAGAGCTTCTCTGACGGTTTATTTTCATGTGCTAGACTCTCACATTAAAATTTTATTATACACACAAGCGTAATCCAAGACCAGTGTTTTACCACGGCTTTACTGAGATACAATTCACATACCATAAAATTCATCCTTTTAAAACCTGACTCGTGCTTAGCATATTCAGAATTGGGAAACCATCACCACTACCAGCCATGGGGCATTCTCATCACCCCGAGAAGGAAACTGCACCCCGCAGCAGGCACTTCCCACCCTCACCCACTCCGCCCCTGGCACCCACTCATCGCTCTGTTTTCTGTCTCCAGGGACTTGCCTGGCTCACACCGGACATAAACAGTCACAGGTACGCGATTCACCGGCTTCCTTCACTACGCATGCTTCCGGCGTTCATGCGTGTCACAGCAGGACAACGGGCAGACGTCCTTTCACTGCACCCTGCTGCATCCCCCTCGGCAGATGCCGCGGTTTTTACAACTGGGGGTTTGTGACCACCCGCACCAAGCAGGTCGACCGGCAACATCCTTCCAACAGCACGTCACTAAGAGTCCTCACGCTGGGTCTGTCACATTTTGTCATTCTCAGTATTTCAATTTGTGTAATTCACAGTACTGCAGACTTTTTCATCATTATTGTGTTTGTTATGGTGAACTGTCATTGTAACCCACTGCTTGGCAATAAAGCATTTTTTTGAAGTTTATTTATTCTGAAAGGGAAAGAAAGCGAGAGAGCAGGAGAGGGGCAGAGAGAGAAAGAATCCCAAGCAGGCTCTGCGCTCTCAGCGTGGAACCCGATGCGGGTCTCAAACGCACAAACTGTGAGATCGTAACTGAGCTGAAATCAAGAGTCAGACTCTGAACCAACTGGCCTCCTCACTGCCTGGGCCTCCCAGGCGCCCCGCGATGAAGTATTTTTTTTACCTAAAATATATACATGGTTATTGCACACTGACTAGACCATAGGATGGTGTAAAGAGAAATTTCATGTGCACTGAGGAGCCGAAAAACTCATCTGACTCGTTTTACTGCCGTGGTCACTTTACTGTGGTCTGGAACAGAACCTGCGCTGCCTCTGTCTGAGGTGTGCCTGCACTTCACTCCTTTTTATTGCAAATATTCCATCGCAACAACGTACCCCGTTTTGTTTGTCCATTCACTAGCTGACGGACATCTGGTTGGTTCTCCTTCTTGGCCATTAAGAGTAGCGATACTGTGAACATCTGTGCAGTGAGTTTCGTGCGAGCCAAGACCACGTTTTAATCCTAGAACCTTCTTCCTTGTGACCAATGGACCCAACTCACATTCTCTCACTGTTTAATGTCCATAAGAAAACACAAATAGACATCGACACACCAACCTGTATCATTAGGAACATAAGCTGTTGCCAACAGTCAAGAATGTACTCCGCAACCACAAAAATGATTTCTCAATTACCCATCATTAAGTAGTAACGGCGACAGCATAATCTGATATGGAGAAAATCAAGAGTGCTTACAGGAGCACCTGGGTGGCTCAGTGAGTTAAGTGTCCGACTCTTGATTTTGGCTCAGGCCGCGATCTCATGGTTCATGGAATCAAGCCCCACATTGGGCTCTGTGCTGACAGTGTGGAGCCTCCTTGGGATCCTCTCTCTCCCTCTCCCTCTCTGCCCACCCCTACTCACTCATGCTCCCTCTCAAAATAAATCTACTTGAAAAACAAACAAAAAAAAAAGGCGTGTGTCTGGTATGCATCATATGAAGCTGAGGATATTTATGATCTAGTCCACACTCCAATGGCGCATACCCTGTATAAAAATATACAGAAGGTACTAGATCATATGGTCAAAATACAACAAAAGGTTATTAAATCACAACGAAATCACTCCAAGGCTGGTGAAGGAAAACCATTACATATAGTATGTTACTAAGAAAAAGTCCTTAAGTCCTTCAACAGATTGAGATTACCACTAGATAATACCACGGCAAAAGACATTCTTAAAAAGTTAAATTTGCAGCATACTTAACAATGGATCTAAACTCAGAAAAACAGTAAGAAATAAATTTTAAAATAAAGCATATGAATAGGTATTTTGAAAACTATACTATTATACATTTAAAAGTACACTCAACTTCACAAAAATTTAGGCAAATTAACAAAATGTTTGTGTTAATTATCACATCAATAAAAAAATGTTTAATTAAAAACCAAGTAGGTGAGGACAGGGGAGAAATAACCTGCCCAGGAGGGAGGGAAAACTTGTCCTGTGAGGATTATTTTACGGTCCTCAAAATCTCAAAATTCTCAGCACTGAAAAAAAATCAAATCAGGTGCCTGAGTGACTCAGTCGGTTAAGCCTCTGACTCTTGGTTGAGGCTCAGGTCTTGATCTGAGTTTCCTGAGTTCGGCCCGCATCGGGCTCCATACTGGCAGCGAGGAGCCTGCTTAGGATTCCTCCCACCCCCTCCCGCCCCCACCCCGCCCCCACTCAGGCTGTCTCCGTCTCTCTCTCAAAATAAATAAACTTAAAAAAAAAAAAAACATCAAATAAGGACAACATCTCCGTGTTCCTGTCTTCCTTTGTATGATTTTTCCTAGTCAACCTAACAGGACACCTCTGTGCTCAATACAAAGTTCAATGTTTTCACAAACAGATCTCAGGATTCGTTGCTCCTGTGTTAAAGCACTGTCGATTTCTATTCTAAAATCCAAAGTAAGTTTCTACAACAGGCTCTGTAACACTTGCTCTTCTTTAAATGGTTTCCCTATGGGCGCCTGGCTGCCTAAGTAGGTAGAGCAAGCGACTTCTGATCTCAGGTTTGTGAGTTCCAACCCCACGTTGGGTGTAGATTACTTAAAAATAAAATCTTTGAAAAAGAGATGATATTCACTGAACAACCAGGCCTTCATTGGTTTAATTTCTCCTTCTATTTGATCCCCTTCCATAAATCTCTTAATAATATAGTTTCCAGAAACATGTCTAGGTTTTAACTGAAATATAAAGAAGACTCCAGTATCAATGGAGTATACAGTTAACACAACAGCAGTACTCTGATTTGCTAGTCGTATTTTAATTTTTTTATTTTCTTTTAAACTCTGTAAAAAAAATGTCTATTTATTTATTTTTGAGAGACAGCATGCATGCACCTGCGTGAAAGAGCAGGGGAGGGGCAAAGAGGGAGACAAGAGAATCCCAAGCAGGCTCCGGGCTGTCAGCACAGAGCCCAATGTGGGGCTCAAACCCACGAACCGTGAGATCATGACCTGAGCCAAAATCAAGAGTCAGACACTTAACCAATGGAACCACCCAGGCTCCCACTAGTCCTGTTTCCAACTTTATATTCTGAACTTACCTTTCGTGTTTTGACTTTGTTTTATTGAGAGAGAATGTGCGCGTGCACACATACACACACGCGCGCGCACGCTCGCAAGAGTAGGGGAGGGGCAGAGAGAGGGAGACAGAGAATCCCAAGCAGAGTGCACTGTCAGCACAGAGCCCAATGCAGGGCTCGATCTCAAGAACCATGAGATCATGACCTGAGCCAAAACCAAGAGTCCGAGGTTTAATCTAAGCCACCCAGGCACCCCTGAAGTTTTGACTTTTTATTCTTTTGGCTGACAAATGCAAAAGCACGGACAGAGTTGAAAACTGTAATTGTTGTGAGTTCACCTCCCCACCCAGTCTAGCTTCCTCAGATGGACTCCAGAGCAACATGGAGCCCAAGCTGTGACAGTCCCCACCACCCCCCATGGCTAAGTTCAAAGAATTGATTCCTAAGGTCCTAATACAGAACTTTAATCTACGACAAGAACCACAGCTAACCTCAGGGAAATGCACAGCTGTAAAATGAAATTAACAAGAAATATATTCTTTTTTGAAACTTCTATCATTTAACAGTATTTTTCTTTTTTTTTTCTTTCCAAGTTTTTATTTCTTACATATTGGTTTTCTTCTCTCTCTTCTCTTTTTTTAACAGTATTTTTAATCCAACAGACATGCTATTTCCTAGGGCCTAAAACCTAGGTTCTCCAAATAGAAGTTGGCCTTCCAATGAGTAGGTATTTCTCATCCGACAGCAGCAAAAAGCTGACCTGGGAAAATCAAGGGGTTCAGAAGTCACATCCCTACCATAAGGAGGGAAGCTTCGAGGACTCAGGTGGAGCTGTAAGACAAGGGGCGGTCCAACCGCAGCCAGATCCCCACCCCAGGGGAGAGCCAGCTGCCTTTACTCCACCCTCCGGGGCTCCGCGGCATTTGGACTACAGTCTTTCACTTCGCAAAGTGAGACTAATTCTTGTTACCTAAGGGCAGAGGAGGTTAGCTGCTCAAGCATAAACAGGAGAACACAAATATAGTTTTTAAACTCTGTACTTGTATTGTTCAAAACAGCACAAAAACTGACGCTCCGAGGCATCGACTACAACTTGGAAAACTTGCTCCAATTTACACGTGCCTAGGACGCTAAGACCACCCAGAATTTGTCTTTTCTTTATGGTTTTATGCCATGGCAAATGTTCTTCAGCAATGGCTGCCCAAGAGGCAGAGGGGAGCAATGAACTTTAAGGGTAGGCTACCTACCAGCGGTGACCAAGCTACAGCCAAAGGATGGCACAAGCATGTGCCAACACTCAACTGAGGAGACCCATCCATAAAAGGCAGTGGTGAAGGAAGCTTGCATACTTGCCTGAATATTCAAGGTGATTAAAATACGTAAGCAGGGGTCCCCAGACCAGCAGCAGCGGCATCACCTGGAAACTTGTCAGAAATGCAAATTCTCCGGCCCTACTCCAGACCTCCAGAGACAGAAGCTCTATGGGGCACAGCGATCACGTTTTGACAAGCCCTCCGGGTAACCCCAAAGCATGCTACAGTTGGGGAGCCACTGGTATGTGAAGCTCCCAACAGCCAGTCCATCACTACTCTCTCCAACACGAGGCCCTCAGGACCCTCTCCTGGGAGTAAACTTTATATTCAAAAAGCCCTGAGGAAAATGCCAAGAATTAACCATCTTTTCCTTAGCAGCTGAATAAATACCGTATTACAATAAACACTCCCAAAGTGCTACGCCAAAGAGAAAAACAGCCTGGTTTGCAAGGGCTGGTTATACTATTGTATCATTTTGCACAGGGTTCATTTAATATAATGCTTTATCCACCACTGTGCAATATTACAGGTAATAAGATTTCAAAATCCTTCTTAGTTTAAATGGCTTACCGGTCTACGCCGAAATTAAGAACTAATTCAATCTAGAGCTGTTTAAATTGCATTATGACTCCTTTGCAAGTAACCGCAATGCATTACATTCGTTTCCTTGTCTGACAGCCTCACAACAGTCTAGGATACCTCTTACTCCGTCATTAACGGGTGCTCCACAAATACACTATATTCACATATATGCATTATACATGTGTGTACAGTTCACATATGTGAATATACACACACACGCAAGCGCACACACACACACGCACACACACACGCACAAACACAAGAGCTCAGACTTGGTGAGATGCCCTTTCGAGACCCAGCTTTGGCAAGGCCTTCAGAGGTAAGCAAGGAGGCGGGACCATATGATGCAAGTGTTTTCATCTAGACTCTAAGAGTAGATGCTGCCCACCTTGTGGAAACAGCTCTGATACACACAGCAGGGGCCTACTCCGCACCACCCTGGAGATCAGCCACCTGGTACACATTTGCTTCGGCTGACGTCATAGTTGTCTACTGCCGCTACAACAAATTTCGACAAACTCAGTGGCCTGAAACTATACAAACTTATTATCACACAGTTCTGGAATTCAGAAGTCCAGCATAGGTCTACTGGGCCAACATCAAGCAGTCAGCAGGACTGTGTTCCTTTTGGAGGCCTTAGGGTAGAACCCACTTCCTTGTGGTTTTGGGTTTTTTTTGTTTTGTTTTTGATGCCACTAATATCCCTTGGCTCATGGCCTCTTCCTCAGTCTTCAAATCTGACTCCGACTCTTCTACCTCCCTCTCTATAAGGACGGCTTGTGATTTCACTGGGACCACCTATATAATCCAGGATAATCTCTCCATCCCGACACCCTTTATTACTATTTTTTTAATGTAATCTCTACCCCTAATGCGGGGCTTGAACTCACCACCCTGAGACCAAGTGTCACATGTGCCATCAGGCGCCCCTAACACTCTTTATCTAACCACATCTTCAAAGTCCTTTTTGCTATATAAGGTAAAATATTCACAGGTTCTGGGGATTAGGGCATGGACATCTTTGGGGAACAATTATTCTGCCCACCACAGTTCCTAAGCAGTGCAAAAATGCTATTTCTACAGTTTAAAACTCTGACTGGCTTATTTAAAAGATTGTGATAATACACTTTCCAACAAACCTGGCAAACTTCCTGAGTCACGGAACAGGTATCTGGTACCAGGCCGGGTTCTAGCAATTTCCAAAAACTGCTCATCCAGCTGCAACAGGAAACTAACACGTCAACCAAGGTCTAAATAGTTGGTTTCCAGTGTGATCAGAAACCATTAAAGCTACTTAGTTGTAAAGTGACAGGAACAGCAATAAAGGTCGTATTGGACTTCCTATGTGTTGGCTAGCTTGTAAGTGCATCATATCCATTAATTCAATTTCATCAACTGTTCTCACCTTGTCTTACGAATCTGTAAAATGCATTTTTTAAGTAAGCTCTATGCCCAACAGGGGGCTTGAACTCATGACCCCAAGATCAAGAGTCTCCTGTTCTATGGACAGCCAGTCAGGCACTCCTAAAATGGATTAATAAAACTTCGGGAGTTATTGGGGAACTAAATAACACACGCGTAGTACTTAGTACAATGCTTCACACGTTGTAAACACTCAGCAAACGTCAGTCTAATACGTCATTACTATAGATGGTGGCTGGCAACTTTTATCAACATGAGAGATCTTTTCCCAGTTTAATAGTAACAGTGATAAATTATGGATGTTTCCCCAGGCCAACAGACAGACACTTCCAACACATTCCTTTAAACAGGGGTCTGTGTGTACTCCACGCAACAGAACTTACTCAACTATTCCCCAAGTAAGAGAAATGCACGTGACTCCCTTGTCATTAGAAATAAAGCTACAGCGGATATCCACGCCCCTACATAGTTTCTTCTGATATTTTTTTATATCTAAAACAGGTTACCAAATACACTTAAGGTTCTTTCAAATATGACACTTAAGTCTCAAACAACAGAAGGCCTACCCAAACAATACTAACACCAAAGTTAGGGTACTGCTATGGGTGCTATGGTAGAATAACCTGGGTTGTAAAACCTCATGGATCCTACATTTATAGATCAAATGAAAGGCTAGCATAAGTTATTCTTCCGTATTTCAGAATACTATTATTTCATAATAATCTAAAATCTACAGCTCACAGTTCAAGGAATTAAAGATCCTATTTAATGATGGAAAAATAATCATAATATATCTTAAGCGAACAGGTGTTAATTCCAATTTTGTTGAAACATACACAAGAAAATACACCTAAAATAACATTTAAAATACTAAAAAGTATTCTTGGTGGGATGCAGCTACAGTCAATTTTCATCTTTATCTCTTGAGGTATTTCCCAATCCTTCTACAATGAGAGTATGTACTACTGTTTTTACAAGAATAAGAGTTCAGGGGTGCCTGGGTGGCTCAGTTGGTTAGGCGCCCAACTCTTGATTTCGGCACAGGTCATGATCTCACGGCTCGTGAGTCTGGGCCCCACTGCACTGTCGGTGCGGAGCCTGCTTGGGATTGATTCTCTCTCTCTCTCTCTCTCCCCCCTCCACCGACCCCCGCCCTCCCTTGCTCACTCTCTGGCTCTCAAAAATAAACTTTAAAAAAAAAAAAAAAAAAGGAAACTCTAGATTTAAAAGAAAACTAAAGGAGCAACATGGTTTCAGTATGTATATCCAACAAATGAATAGCTGTGTAACAAAGTACTTTTGTTTAATTTGGTCAGTCACATTGGCCCATGCCCAGACTGCTAAAGGTACCTCAGAAAAAATCCCTTATAATTTCCAAAAGTAAATTCTACACCCACATCCGTTTTCCACTCTGCCAGCTCTCATTTTCATATCACCAAAACAGAATATTCTCATCAAGTGCAGACAAGATACGGGTGGACAAAACTTGACACGGTTTATTTTAGCCACAGACTCCGTCCTGGTGCAGCTTGTCTATTTTCAGCACAAACCTGCTTCAGGCCTGAGACCCAGGTTCCTTGCTAGCTGGATTTCTGATTCACTCTCAAGTTCCATATTGAAACCAGGGTTCCTAAAAATAACTGACATCCTTTCCTACTTGCTCCTCCTCTGGATTTGGTCGGAAAAACCCTGTAATCAATCTTGTTCCACAGACCTTACTGATGCAAATCGGCTTCCACAAACTTTTACCTCGTTGGCTCACAGTAAAATGCCGACAATTTCTGTTAACTGAAGCTGTCGAACTTAAGAAACATAATCGAGTCGCAAGCTGCTACCGGCAGGCTAGGCTGCAGTGCCGCCGTGGCTATATCGAAGTTCTCCGGCAAAACACGATCCGGCCATACCAACCTTGGTTCAAGTAAGTGAGCGTCTCGTCGTGCAGTTTGACGGCTGGCGAGGTGGCAGCGCACATCACATACTGAAAGGGTGGGTGTTTAGTCTCACCATCCAACGGAAGGCTGGAATCTTCCTGCTTAAAAATGGGCAATGCCAAGACATCGCTGAAAGGCAAAGGAATCAACATTGACCTGAGTTTGAGTTTAAAATACTTGAAAGCATATAAAAACATGTAGGGGTAGCTTCTTTTAAAACTTTAAGTTCAAGGGCACCCGACTGGGTCAGTTGGTGGAACATGCAACTTCTGATCTTGGGGTTAGGAGTCTGAGCCCTGCGTGAGGTCCAGGCGCTACTTAAAAAAATAAATAAACTTTTATAAAAAAAATAAATAAAATAAAATTTAAGCCCAGAAACGTCAGGTAGAATGAGAGAACTATTAATGTTAATCCGGCTCCCCCAAAAGATAGTATTAATAACCCATCTCTCCAGCGTGGGTCGGGGCGGGGGGGGGGGGGGAGAGTGGGAGAGCAGCTATGATTAGGCAGATAAAATGAGAAGTATTTAATAGTTAATAAAGTCCATGCTGATTAAGCAAGAGATCTAACAACATGTCTGCTACTTCAAAAAACTCTTTAAAAACCTTAAACTCCATATTATTTCTATGAGGAAAAAAGAGCAAGTGCATAGCTACCTGTTTTGAAAGGTAGGTCACACCGGCACCATAAAATCACAAAGAAGCGTCTGATTAAGACGGTACTTTACAAAAAGTGCCCCGCTAGGCCTGGCAAATGCTGGGCATAAAGCTTCAGGCTTCGTCTGAAACAGTGGCTTCTTCTGAGAAGCAGACAGTTGCTGCAGAAGCAGCTGCTGTCTCCCCAAGGATAACTTGGCGCACTGGCTGGGGGGATGCGGGGGGGGGGGGGCCTTCTGGGGCACTGCCTATATTCTTCTCTGTTAACCCAAACACATGGATGTGTTTGCTTTGCTTTTTTACAAAAACAGCAGAGATATAACTTACATTCCATAAAAACTCACCCTTTTAATCATTCAGTGGGTTCTGGCATATTAATAAGAGTTGTGCAGTTATCCTATCTAATCCCAGAACATTTTCATCACCCCAAAAAAGAAATCTCATGCCCGTTAGCAGTCACTCCCCAGCCCTACTGCCCGACCCTAACCCTAGTCCTGGCAGTGACCTACTGTGTCTCTATGCACTTGCCTATTCTTTTTTTTTTTTTTTTAATGTTTATCTATTTTTGAAAGAGATAGACACACACACATGGAGTGTGGGCAGGGAAGGGGGGCAGAGACAGGGAGACGCAGAATCTGAAGCAGGCACCAGGTTCTGAGCTGTCAGCACAGAGCCCGACATGGGGCTCGAGCTCACGAACCACGAGATCACGATCTGAGCCTGAAGTCGGACACTCAACCTACTGAGCCAGCCAGGTGCCCATGCGCTTGCCTATTCTCAACATTTAATGCAAAGAGAATCCCATGGCCTTTTGAGACTGGCTTCTTTTACTTGAGGTTTTCAAGGTCCCGCTGTTGTAGCACCCCCATTTAGGGACGATACTCCCTTCGATCAGACGGATCGAACAGGTGGGTCAGTCTGTTTATCCACCCTGGGGCATCAGGGCTGCTGCTGCTAGTGTGAACCTAGGAGAATTGCCAGGTTATATGGTTACTCTGTTTAACTTTCTAAGGAACTACCAGAGGGCTTTCCAAAGAGGATACACCATTTTACATTCCCACCATTAATGTATGAATTATAGGTATTTGCTTTGGAGATAAATCGCTGTTCTGTACACCTGTATCTCGATAATGTCTCTGTGTTCCTTCCTCCATAAAAAAGTAAAGTAATAACAAAATATCCAAGTGAATAACTACTTTATCAACACCACTAGCAAGGGCTTGTCTAAATTGCTTCCCCGCCCCCCAAAAGCTGTTAACATACTCAGATATTTGGCTAGTCCATTTTAATTAAATTCAATTTAAAACCAAAAGTGTAAATAAATGAGATGGGAGAGAAAGGCTGCACTGCGTTCGCTCCTCCCCGCACACACTCTATTAAAGCACCAGACTGATTATTCAGAGACTAATTACCCACTAGCCCTCTTCGCACCTGGGAATTGCCAACACGCTCCTAAGCACTTAAGTATAACTGAGAAACACGCCGTCAGCACTGGTCCTCAATCCTCTAGAGTTCTTCTCAACACTGCAACCTGAGGGTCACCCGAGGGGCACAGATCTAAAACTTTGCGGCAGATATAAAAACTTTTCAGGAGGCTGAAAAACGGTGCTTTAAGACTTAGAGCAACTCTCTTCATGAAAAACAATCATGATTGTTCCATGATAGATGAGCATATATATATATATATATATATATATATATATATATATATAAAAGCATATATATATAAGCACATATATATATTTTCTTATGTTCTATATACGTAAGCATTTTAAGGACGAGAAAAAGGGGCACCTGGCTGGCTCAGCCAGTAGAGCATGCAATTCTTGATCTCGGGGTTGTAAGTTCGAGTTCCACATTGGGTGTAGAGATTACTTAAAAATAAAATCTTAAAAAAAAAAAAAGATCCTTTGCTATTGAAATCCCAATTCATTTGAACTAGGGTCCCGGCAAGGCCCCACTCTGCTCTTCTTCCCTCTTCTACTTGTCCTCACTGCCCCTGGCCCCCACACCAGCCTCCCACCCTGCCTCTTTCAAGGCATCTGTACTGGTGCTGGGTTTGGAGCCACTCTTCTGCTGATGTCCATCTACTTCACTTCATTTAAATGTCACCTTCACAGCGACAGCCTGCCAACTGCAGTCTGCCCATCCGTGTTCCCAACTCCCCTTGTCCTGTTCTATCTTCCCACAGAGCTTATCACCTTCCCACAGTACACAGGACTTAAGTTTGTACCACCGCTAAGTATACAACCATCTCCCAAATTTGTTTCACTTCACTGACTCACCCCAACATTTAGAGCCTCAAATGCCTGCTGAATCAATGAACCAACTGCAGCCCTAATAATCAATCATTATTAAAATGAAAAAAACAGGTATCTAGGTAATTTAAGATCCTCATGTCTACTAAGCCGAACCTTAGGAAAGAAAGTCCCAGGAGTCAACTGTTTTTGTAATCCCACATCCCAGACAGGTAGAGCTCCCAGGGATCAGACAAGCAAATGAAAAGTCTCAAAGCTTCAAACTATTACAAGTAATTTTGAAATGCCAGTACCCAAAAATAACCAGGCACACAAACAAGACTCTGGGAGCAAGAACCAACAGCAAAAACAACAGATGGCATGCACCCAGTTCCAGATCTGTCTGTTGGTATTCAGCTCTTTTCCGCCTCTGTTGCAGAGGGGTTCGAGGTCTGAAACTACATATACAAGACTTCTTGCCAGCTGGAGTCTTGCTAAGTCATCCCAAAGGGAAGCACTGGTGGGAAATGAAAAGGGAGTAGGAAAAGACAGAAGCGGGCAAGCGCACAGAGGGTGGCTACAGGAAATTTCTAGGCCACGGGGCAGCCATGCCCCCAGGCACAACCAGGTAACAAGCCCTCCTCCCCAAACCGTTCCAGCACCTTTGCAAATACTTCACTACATCTTTCTCTGCTTGAAACATCTAAATGGTTTCTATTTTCCTAACTGGACACAGACTGATACCCCCAAAGAATTCAGATGCTGGAATTATTGAACCTATACTATAAAATTATGCTTACTCTGTATAAAGAAATACAAAAGGCAAGCCCAGGGACACCTAGGTGGCTCACTCGGTTGAGCGACTGGCTCTTGGTTTCCACTCAGGTCATGATCTCACCATTTGTGAAATCGAACCTGCTTGGGATATTCTCTTTCTCTCTCTCTCTCTCTCTCTCTCTCTCTCTCTCCATCTCCGTGTCCCTCCCCTGCTCACTCACACACACTCTCTCTCAAAATAAATTTAAGAAAATGTAAATAAAAGACAAGCCCAAATGATCTGTACGGAAGAGAAAATTTTAAGGGACAGTAAAATAAAAAGGAACAAACAGAACTTCTAAAACTGGAAAATAAAATTGATAAAATTAAGAACTTAGCTTTAACAGCAACTCAAACAGAAATATATAGGTAAAAAGAAGTTATGGAAAATGCAAAGAGACATTAAGAAACAAAGGACAAGGTGAGACAATTTTACACTGAATTGAATTCCCAGAAGAGGAAAACATATCACAGAGGCAGTATTTGACCTAAAGGCTGAGCAATTCCAGAACTGATGAAATATACCAATTGACTGATTCAGGAAGCCCAAATAACCCAAGCAGGATAAGATGTGGTACATATACACAATAGAGTATTACTCAGCAATCAAAAAGAATGGAATCTTGCCGTCTGCAAGTACGTGGATGGAACTGGAGGGCTTTATGCTAAGTGAAATTAGAGAAAAGACAAATAGCATATGACTTCACTCATATGAGGACTTTAAGACACGAAACAGAGGAACATAGGGGAAGGGAACCAAAAATATAAAAACAAGGACGGGGACAAAATGGAAGAGACTCTTAAATACAGAGAACAAACTGAGGGTTGCTGGAGGGGTTGGGGTGGGGGGTGGGCTACATGGGTAAGGGGCACTAAGGAAGACACTTGTTGGGATGAGCACTGGGTGTTATACATGGGGGATGAATCACTGGAATCTTCCTGAAATCATTATTCCACTATATGCTAACTAACTTGGGTCTAAATAAATAAATAAATAAAATTAAAAAAAAAATAAAGATATTGTGTTTAAAGAAAAAGGGAATCAATCACTGGAAAGCGGGAATGGGGAGAAGAGGTGGGAGAGATGAGGAGGGGTCCTGGAGTGTCCTGGAATCATCAAGTGCTAGGGGTGGGGAGCAGAGGATGAGGCCACCGTGGGAGCAGCACAGTCGCGGCTGGGGCAAAAGGATGCACTTGAATGCCGAGGCTGTGAACTTCAAGTAAGACCCATTCACTGCTTTTCTAGACCACATTCAGCTGCTTAGGTGTGTTAGGTGTCACATTTAATCAGGGTTACAGTTTTGCTACAATAAAAAAGGTGGGAGGGGAATAAAGCAAGAGGGCCAAGAGAGACGGAATATTAACAAGGAAGAAGTAATTACAACAACTGCACATGGAAATTAAAAGTGGCTGAAGAAAAAAAGGCGTTCAAGAAGGCGAACTGAGTCCAATCAACGACCGTGGACGGGCCAAATGACAGAGCAAGAGGAGGGTCCTAAAGGAATGAGCTGGGAGGGTAGAAGGTGGTAGTTAACGCTTAACTCTGAATTTGAGATTGTATGTGGGTTGCACGGTTGGAAATGTCAAGGTCTAACCATAAGATTGAGTAGCTAAAGATAATACCACTGTAAGAAAGATACAAGGAACAGAAATGTCAGGCTACTAGAAGGCCCATTTAAGTGTCTTCTGAATCACCAAAAATTAAAACAGCAATAGTGTCAGATAGTGACAGTGAACCAGGACCTAAAATTTTAAAAATGAGGAACGACCCAGGGTGCCTGGGTGGCTCAGTCGGTTAAGTGTCCAACTTTGGCTCAGGTCACGATCTCATGGTTCCCAGGTTCGAGCCCCACTTTGGGTGAACCTGAGCCCCACTTTGGGCTCCACGCTCTCTCCCTCTCGTGGGATTCTCTCTGCCCCTTGCTCACTCGCACTCTCCTCTCTCTCGGCGGGGGGGGGGGGGGGGGTGGGGGGGGGAATG
Source organism: Lynx rufus (assembly GCF_022079265.1). Lineage (NCBI taxonomy): Eukaryota > Metazoa > Chordata > Mammalia > Carnivora > Felidae > Lynx > Lynx rufus. Next base: position 1,872,194 of record NW_025814867.1, on the reverse strand, counting down.
AGGAATGACCCAGAAATCACTAAGATGACTGCAATAATTGGGTGACTGGTTGATATTTGGTAACATGAAATTCAAAGTTGGGAGGTCTTGCAAGGAAGGAGACAGGAAGCGTAGTTTGAGATGGCAATGAAAGGAAGGGGGTCCTTCCCTAGGCCTGTGGAAACAGACCACCACCGCTTGAGAGGGCTTCAGAGGAAAAGTCATCATTAAGAGACAGAGTTGACTACGTTAGTTTCCCAGGACCGTCACAACAAAGCACCAAGAACCGAATGGCTTAAAACAGAAATGTGCGTCCCTCGGCTCTGGAGGCCAGAAGTCCGCAATAAAGGTGTCAGTGTGGTTGGTGCCCTGTGAGGGCTGTGAGCGGGCTCTACTCTGGGCCTCTCTCCCAGTTTCTGGGATTTGGTGACATCTTTTGTGTTCCCTGGCTTGTGGACGCATCACTCCAATCACATGGTCAGCAGCAACCAGTGTGCCTTCACTTAAGTCTTCCTCTGTGCCCAAATGTTCCCTTTTTATAAGGATACCGGCACCTGCCCTGATTACATCATTTTTACTTGATTACCTCTATGAAGACCTTATTTCCAAGTAAGGTCACATTCTGAGGTCCTGTGGGCTAGGACTTCCAATATATCCTTCGGGGGGGGGGGGGAGGGAGGGGCACAATTCAACCAATTAACATCGACCACTTAGGGGATTTTTTTTTTTTTTAATTTTTTCAATGTTCATTTTTGAGGGAGCGACAGAGCACAAGCAGAGGAGGGGCAGAGAGAGAAGGAGACACAGAATCCGAAGCAGGCTCCAGGCTCTGAGCTGTCACCACAGAGCCTGACGCGGGGCTCGAACCCACGAACCGTGAGATCACGACCTGAACCAAAGCCACCTAGGTGCCCCACTAAGGGGATTTTCTGATGACAAACTGAGAATTCCAGAGGGCAACATGGAAGGAAGTTAGGAACTGGTAAGAAAGCGGAGATGGGTAAAGAATTGGGGGGGGGGGGTGCAGGGGCGCGTGGGTGGCTCAGTCAGTTGAACGTCCGACTTTGGCTCAGGTCATGATCTCACGGTTTGTGAGTTCGAGCCCCGGGGACAGGGTCTGTGCTGACAGCTCAGGGCCTGGAGCCTGCTTCTGATTCTATGTCTCATTCTCTCTCTGCCCCTCCCCCACTTGTGTTCTGTCTCTCTCTTACTGTCGATCAAAATATAGGAGAAAAGCAGCGACCTGAAAATCTGGAATTTCTCGTAGTCCTGACAAACAAATACTAAGGGCACAAAAGGTCTGGTCCAATATGCCCTAAAAAACTTATACATATGTCTAGGAGAGACAGATCAAAAAGGCACAAGTATAATAAAAAAGAAGTTATAACTAATGATATCACAGCTAAAAAGATGAGAATATCACTACCAACTTTGTGCCAATATATTGGAAAATATGGATAAGATGAATATGCCCTAGAAGGAGAACTTATCACAGGGTGCCTGGGGGGCTCAGTCCGTTGAGTATCTGACTTCAGCTCGGGAGTTCAAACCCCGTGTCAGGCTCTGTGCTGACTGCTCAGAGCCTGGGGCTGAAGCCTGCATCAGATTCTGTGTCTCTGTCTCTCTCCCTCAAAAATAAACTTTAGAAAAAATTTAAGAAAAAAAAAAAAAAGATAACATCAAAACTTTCTTCAAGACATAACGACACCTGGCTGGCTCAGTTGGTGGAGCATGTGACTCTTGGGGTTGTGAGTTCGAGAATAAAATCTTAAGAGAAACAAAAACTTTCTTCAAGACATAAATAGCTGTTAAAAAATAATCCTACAGACACTGATATCATGGTTAAAACATTTCCCCCCAAAGAAAATCCCTGCCCTGGAATGGTTTTACAGGCAAGTTTTATCAGACTTTCAAAGGCAGTTCTTATACAAACTCTTCAACAGAACAGAAAGAGAATACTTCCTAACTCATTTTATAAGTGTAAAGTAATTTGGAGTCAAAACTGGCTACAAACAGAACTAAAAAGAAAATGAAAAGCTCATTTCAGCCATAAATACAGATACAAACAAACAAACAAACAAATTAAGTATTAACAAACCAAATCCAAGAGTCCTATGACAAAGCATGGTCTAGTTGAGTATTCCCCCGGAACATAAGGACAGAATGCAGAATCTGGAAACAGAACACCACACTTCTGGACAGTTGATTTAGAACAGAATGGCATTGTGAAGAGGTTCGAGTAAAAAGTCTTTTCAAGTAGGGAAAAGTGCAATTGCCTTCCTACTTCATACCATACCAAAAAAAACAAATTTATTCCAGATAGACTGTAATCCTAGGCATAGTCTATAAAGTAACAGATCATTAGAAAAGACTGTAAAAATATCTTTGACCCTCACAGTAGAGAAAGGCTAACTGTAAGTGAAAACATTAGTCAATTTGACCATCTCAAAATCAAAAACGTCAGCTCAAAAGCCACCAAAAAGACAACAGAAAGAGAAGTCATGGAGGTGAAGTATTCATGACATCTATGCATAATCAAAGACTATATCCAGGATCTATGAAGAACTACAATAGGAAAAAAGAAAACAATAGAATTAAATGACGACAAAGGTGCTGCCTTCAAATCTTGAGACACTTACAGATAAACATATACACTCTTAAACGTATCTATTAGAAGACAAACACCAGGAGGAGAAAGCACCCAACCAAAGAAGTTGGAAAATAACCAGAGCAAGCAAGAACCTGGAAGAAAATAACCACAAAAATAAAACAGAAAACCCAACCTAAAAGAAAAACAAAACCAAAACTGGTTTCTTTTTTTTTTTAATGTTTATTTATTTCGAGGGAGAGAAAGCACATGGGTGCAGGTGTGACGGTGGGGGAGGGGCAGAGAGCGAGGGAGGGAGGGAGGGAGGGAGGGAGAGGGAGAGGGAGAAGGAGAGGGAGAAGGAGAGAGGGAGAGGGAGAGGGAGAGAGAGGGAGAGAGAGAGAGAGAGAGAGAGAGAGAGAGAGAATGAGAATATCCCAAGCGGGCTCTGTGTGCAGGGCTCGATCCTGAGAACCAATCCCGCAAACCCTGAACAGAATCAAAACTCAAATGCTCAACTGATGGTGCTCCCCAAAATTTGGTTTCATGCAAGGCACTAAAGATACAGACAAATCTCTGACATAGGTCACAGAAGCAGGAAAAGATAGGGAGTTCCTGTGAGGTAAAAGGGAATAATCACAATACAGAGGTCTTTTTTTTTTAAACCTAAAAACTTAAAGCAATTTTAAATGAAGAGTAAAATGACCACAACTGGCTAACATTCATAAATTCTGAATATTCCTACGTCCACTGCATAAATTACATGTACAGTCAAACATCTACTTTGTGCGAAAAAATTAAAATCACCAAATCCAGGCTGCATTCCAGGTGAGCTTTACAAAATCTTGAAGAAACCGTTAAGTCTCATCTCATAAAAAAAATTTCTAGGGGTACCTGGCTGACTCGGTCCGTAGAGCGTGAGATTCTTCATGAGTTCAAGCCCCATGTTGGGCATACAGTCTACATATCTAAATACATAAATACAACTTTTAGCCCATAAGAGAGAAAGCTATCCAACTCACTTGAAAGTGATACAGCCTTGATGTTAAAAAAAAAAAAAAAGAAAAAAAAAAGTCTTGATGTTTTTTTTTAAATTTTTTTTTTAAATTTTTTTTTTTTTTTCAACGTTTATTTATTTTTGGGACAGAGAGAGACAGAGCATGAACGGGGGAGGGGCAGAGAGAGAGGGAGACACAGAATCGGAAACAGGCTCCAGGCTCTGAGCCATCAGCCCAGAGCCCGACGCGGGGCTCGAACTCCCGGACCGAGAGATCGTGACCTGGCTGAAGTCGGATGCTTAACCGACTGCGCCACCCAGGCGCCCCTTGATGTTTAAAAAAATAACAAGAGTACAAGAAAATAAAATAGAGGACCAATCTCATCTAGGAACAAAGATCATCTATTTATGAAACTTTGGAAACCTTCTCTAAAATCAGTAAGAAGATCAAAGAATCAAGTTTTTAGTGGTTCTAAACAACACTACAGCAAAGCCACGGCCAACACGCCAAGGCAAGAATGTGAAATGTAAAGACCATACAGGAAGAAACAAGTCTACCGCTATTTACAAATACTGTTGGGGCGCCTGGGTGGCTGGCTCAGTCGGTGAAGCCTCCGACTTCGGCTCAGGTCATGATGTCACAGTTTGTGGGTTCGAGCCCCGCGTCGGGCTCTGTGCTGACAGCTCGGAGCCTGGAGCCTGCTTCGGATTCTGTGTCTCCCTCTCTCTGCTCCTTCCCAGCTTGCACTTGGTCTCTCAAAAATAAATAAATGTTTGGGGCGCCTGGGTGGCGCAGTCGGTTAAGCGTCCGACTTCAGCCAGGTCACGATCTCGCGTTCAGTGAGTTCGAGCCCTGCGTCGGGCTCTGGGCTGATGGCTCAGAGCCTGGAGCCTGTTTCCGATTCTGTGTCTCCCTCTCTCTCTGCCCCTCGCCCGTTCATGCTCTGTCTCTCTCTGTCCCAAAAATAAATAAACGTTGAAAAAAAAATTAAATAAATAAATAAATAAACGTTAAAAAAAAGTCAAAATAACTATGAATAAACGTTTAAAAAATTTTTAAACGTTTAAACGTTTATTCATAGTTACCTTGATTATGAAAAATAACTAGAAAAACTGACTAGAAAGTCTGAGAGCCTACGAATTATTAGAACGAGTAAATTCACCGAGGTCCGGGGCGGCGGGCGGGGGAGAAGCGAAATACAACAAGACGGAGAAGAAACACATACACAGCCTTCCCGGCAGATTTTCCTTCCATCCAGAAAGAGCGCGTCCCACCACACGTATGAACTGGCAGGCGGCCAAAAGGTGCCACGGAGACCAGTGGAAGCCGTAGCCCGGCTCCGGAGCGTCAGGGCCCAGCCGCGCCGCCCGCTGGGCCACACGGTGGCAGGCTGCTCGACTTCTCTGAGCTCCGACACCGGGTCTGCTCTTCATTTAGAAGAAAGTCTGTTTCCCGCATCTGCAGTCTAGGCACACGCCGAACCAGCGATGGTCACAGGTGTGGCCTACGGAACCCTGAGGAAACGGAGACTCTTTCGGGGGGTTCGGAAGGTCAAAGTTATTTTCAGCATCACAGCAAAGCGTGATCTGCCTTTTTCCCTTCGATGACATCTGCACTCGGCCGACGGTGATCAGAGCTGCTGGTGCCCTCGCACGAACCGGGGCAGTGGCACCAAACTGGACCCAGATCAAAGCAGTGGTAGCCGCTGCGCAGTAATCATTCATCTCAGGACGTAGCGGCTCTTGGGCGGGTATCACGGATTTCTGCTGCACACCTAGTGGTTGTCCGAAGGAGAGCTTTCATGCCACCGTTTGATCTGCAGGCCGCCCCGGCAGTTTCTCTCACAAAGTATCAGTTTTACTTGAGAGGAAAACTAACAGGCGCGCCCGGGTGTCTCGGTCGGTTAAGCTTCCGGCTCCTGATTTCACCCCAGGTCACGATCTCATGGTTGTGGGACCGGAGCCCCGCATCGGGCTCCCTGCTGACAGCAAGAGCCTGCTTGAGAATCTCTCTCCCTCCCTCCCTCTCATGCTGCCACTCCCTCTCCCTCTCTCAAAATACATACATAAATATTAAAAAAAAAAAAGAAAGAAAAACAAACTACGATTCTTCAGACCTAGGTATCTGGCAAATTTCCTCCAAAACCGAACAAAGCGGGCCCGTCGTTTCCTGGAAAACTGTGAGAGTGTCAGAGTAGGCAGTCGGCCGGGTTCTAGAAGGACGGCTGCAGGCCGCCAAGAGGAAGTCGTGGCCGGCCAGGAGGCAGCCAGAGGCCGGTCCTGGCGGCGCTCCAAGACAAAATCACGAGCGACCGGATCAAACCGGACAGGCCAAGATGGCTGCCGAAGTCGGGCAAAGTTCAAGTTCACGTGACTCGTTACCCTGCCCGACCCGACTAAAATCTCCCTCGGGCTCAGGGTGCCGTGGCGGGACACCCCGGACCAAAGAAGGGAGACGGGGCTCGGCCTCCGAGAGACGCCCACCTCGAGCGGCAACCACTCCGGCCCCTGGTTAACAACACGACAGAAGCCCGAGACCCGGCGGCCCCGCTCTCCCCTCGGCTCGCCGCCCCTCGCGGCCTGACGGCGTCCTTCCGCCTTCGCGAACTTTGCTGCTGGCACCGCTGGGCTGTGCGTCCTTGGATCCTTTCTCCTGACGGGATTAAGGCCCTCCAGGGCCGTCTTCCGGACGAGCGGCGTCAGAAGGCTGGGGGCCCGAGGTCTCCTGGTCTACCCGGCGGTAAGACCAATGCCCCTCGGTGAGGTGATGACTGAATGCGTTATGTGTGATCTAAGGAGCTCACGCTACTTAAGTCCTGAAAATTCCGTTGCTACAGACTCTACATTTCATGTCGGCAAAACTCAGGTGGCCCCAAAGACCCTCTCAAGAAAGTTTTGAAGAATTACTTTCTAGAGGCCACGTGGTTATCTGCCCCTCACTTCGCAAAACACGAACGACCCAGATTCCAAGTTCCGAGGGGCTTCAGACTTCCGTCCTTCGGCGACGGGAACCTCGGCCTTCGTCTGGAACGGCAGTGCCACCGGCAGGTGACGCGGGTGACCCCGTAACATCTGTGGGCTCCGGGTTACCCGCTTCAAAGGGAGGGACTGGTTAAGAAGTTCCTAGGATCTCGCCACCCATCTCGAGAATCCTGATGTAACGAGCGCAAAGACTCTCGGCAACATTCATGAGCCGCCTCGTTTCCAACAGAGTCTGCAGCCGCTCACACCTCGCGCACACACGTGGCACAGCCCAGACGCAGGGGGAGGGGGAGGGGGAGGAAGAGAAGCAGAGAAAACAAACGAACCCAAGTCAAGTGGAAAGAAAGGAGAAGCAAAGGTAATACGAGAAATTGCCACAACGCCCCCCAACACTGTTAGCCTGCGCTGTTTAACGCACACAGGTTTTTATTTTTTATTTTTATTTTTCACCCGGGCTCCGTACCGAATGGGAGGCTTGAACTCACGACCCCGAGATCAAGAACTGCATGCTTTACTGACTGAGCCAGCCAGGGGCCCTAATGCAAACAGATTTTTAAGTCAGACTATCGAGAGAAACCGTCTTTTTTACAAGCCGTCTTCCCCCAAATCCACAGAAACCATTTCTTAGAAAGTCTTTAAAAATGGCTTAAACCATCCAAAGAGCAAACAGAGGAAGCACACTTCACTCTGGAACACGAAAGAGAAGCTTACTTTGTAGGCAGCTTTCCATTTTATGAAGAAATCCGTTCTCCAAGAATTTCCATTTTTGCACCTCAAATTTACTTCCTGAACTTACGGGAGAACAGATCAAAGGCAAAGTTAGGCAGCAACGGCCTTACTTCCCGTCTGATGCAGAGGAAAAGAGCCTGCCCGCCCGCGCACGGGCATTAAAAAGACACCAGGCCCCCCTGAGGGCTCCAGGCCCAGGCCAGGGAAGGACGGGTGCACTCACAGGAGGCCTGCAACAGCCTCGATCTTTCTTCAGACTTAGTCCACAGAAAGTCCATTTTGGAACTGCCCAAGTTGGAATCTCAAATCGAGGGCCTTGAATTTGCAAGAGGCAAGCAAGTACTCTCATGGGTTCCCCAGTTTTGAGGACCCAACTGCATATGAAAAAACAAAACTAAACTAAACAAGCTCCTTGAAAACCTGGCATTTGCCTTCAAAGACACCTGGAAATTTAGATGAAATGGTACACCGTGAAACAATAACCAAAAACATCCAATGGAAAGTTTCCCCGTGGCAAGTATTGTAGGAGACCAATAATTATAAGATGTCAGGCATTATTTTAAGAACAAGGTCAGGGAAATGGTTTATAGCATGATTTTCTTTCCTTTCCACAGAATAAACCATAGATAAAAGTTCATTAGTTGGCTGAGTCACTAAAACAAACAAAACTCTAGGAAAAAAGTAAAGGCTCAAAATAACCCTAATAAGCAAAGTTCTTGGCAGCAAACTCTCCTTTTCCCGTAACTGAGAAGCGAGAAGCAGCTTTTCAGCCGAAAACGCTACATTCCCTTCAGGTGCCTTAACTAGCCTCCAGGAGCTGCGCGGCACTTGAGGCCCACGTTTTCAAGTGGGGAATCACGGTCTGCAGGACGCCTGTCCGAGATGACCCTATGACTTTCAATAGATCAATTTCTCCAAGTGAAACAGTTGTTCCCGAAAATAAGCCACCTCACTCAGAGCCCTCAAGTTGCACAAGTGCCGAGAGGAAGTGCCAAGTTCAGGGAGAGGAGCACATACCCACCCAATCAGGGTCAGAGTCTGGTGACGAAAGGCTTTCCCCCACCCACTTCCACGCTCTAAGAAACACCTCCTCCTTTCCGAGGGTCCTTTAGTGCCCAAACTTTCCCGTGTAACACCCAAAAGCTGAGTTCTTCAGGGAGCAGTCTCCACCATCCCCGGCCTGCCCTGACCCACAAGTCTTTGCTCAGGACGGTTGTGTCCTCGGTCCTCGCGCAGAGCCGCAGGGAGGTGTATGAAAGCTACTGGGAGACTGGACAGCTCTTCAAAGACACAGGCATTACGTTAAAGAACTTACTTAGAAAGTCTCATTGAATTAGCCTTCATAAAAAGCTGCCAAGCCACGGGATTTTACACTTTAATCGGGTGAATTTATAGTGCATCCACTGTATTTCAATAAAGCTGCTAAAAATAAAAATAGCGAGCTACCAAACTGACAGAAGTTATTCAAGAAAACAAAAACAGAACCAGGGCGTTCTTCAGGATAAAGGCCAGAGACTAAGCTCAGATCTGTTGCAACCTTCAAAATTAAACAAAATGAATGGCTGCTGGTACAGGCAGCAGAGACTAAACAAACTATTGTTTGTTGTGCAATCACGGCATCTTAAAGCCTTCTTCAAAAGAAAATAGCCTAGGAGGGTGGTCCCCAAAACGAAAAACTTCACATTGAAACAATCAAAATACAGAACTAAGGCGCTCCCCCCCCCCACCGTGTCCACTTTCGCTTATGACATAATTACTGTTGTAACAGCCGTGATTAAAATTTGCAACCAGGAAAGACTACAATGTAGAACAGAATAGGAACGGGTAACCGAAACCCTAAAGAGTATTTTCCCAGTACAAGTTCTACTATTTCGTACACTGTATTCCAGCTCCAAGCGGCTTGTAAATCACTTGCCAGGAAAGGAAGCCCCTTCCCCCACCAAGCCAAGCCATCCTAACAGCCAGCCAGTTTTCCAGCAAAAATGCAGCCCTCAGGAGCAGTTTCCCGGAGCCGGGCTCGCCCCCACCCCCCGCCACCCCCCTGCCACCCATCTGGGCAGAGGCCCGCGGGGCTCCCCGGCCCCGACGACCACGCGGCAGGGCCCGGACCCCGCGACCGGGAGGCCCGGGCACCGCTGGGAGCAGCCGCACCCGGTAGAGGCCCAGGGTCGCGCAGGCCTTCCCCCAAGGAGACCGAGGCTTCCGCCCGCCCAGCCCAGGGCGCCCGGTACCTCATGCTGTAGGCGCCGGCGCCCAGCTCCTGCCCGATGCCCGAGAGGCTGGCGTCGAAGTCGTGCACCAGCCCGGACTCGATCACCTCGTCCATCTTGAGCACCCAGGCCATCTTCCGGCCTCGCCGCCGCCCGGCGCGGCCTCCGCGAGCAGGCGATGGGGCCGGAGCTCCGCGGGCGCGCCCTGGGGGAGGGCGCGGGTGAAGCCTCGGGCGGCGCGGCGGATGGTCACCACGGGCGGCCCGGGCGGCGGCCGGGACGAGAGCGTCCGGGGCCCCGCAAGCGGGGCACGGCGAGCCCGGCGAGCAGCTGCAGCGGGAGCGGCCGGGCCGCCGGCAGCGCCTCCCTCCCGCGGGCGCCGGCCCCGCGCCTCATGCCGCCGCCGCCCACCCCCTGCGCCGCTAGCGCTGCAGCCGCCGCCGCCCGCCCCGCCCCGGAGCCCCCGGCCGCATACTCCCCGGCCTTGCGCGGGGGCGGGAGCTCAGCCCGCCAGTCACCCGATCCCCGGCCTCGACCCCGGCCCTCGGCCCGCCCGCCCAGGCTCTAGCGCCCCGCCGCCCCGGCCAACCCCGCCGACGCCGCTCTGCCGGCCCGGACGCTGGCTTCTATATGGCTGCGGCCCGAGCTCTCTCGCCGCTTCCGCCTCCTCCGGCCCCGCCCCGGCCCCGCCCCCAACCCCGCGTTCGCCCCTCGCCGGGGCCCGCCCCGCACGGCCCGGCGCTCCGGGGCACCCCCGGCGCTTCGCCACCGAGAAAGTGTTCAGGCCGTGCGGCGCAGCCCCGCCCACGCGGCAGCTTCGCAGACCCCGCGGCCAGCCGCCTCCCCGCCCCCGGCCCAGGAAGAGGCGGTGCCAGCAGGGCTGCCAGTTTCCGCTCGTCCAGGAAAGCGGGCTGATTGACAGGCGAGCTGGACAATAATGGCAAGCGCTTGGCCGAGGCTCCCGTGGGTCTCTGTGCTAAACACCCAATCAAAATGCTCTTCCTCTTGGGCGGTCTCTAGGACTGAATTGGCTCCCAAAAGAAAGAGTTCATTGGACCGCACCGGAGGAAGTCGCGCTAAACGCCACTCCTGGAGGTTCTTTGCTCCCCCGTGGTCTTTCCGGGTAGCCTCTGGGTTTGCCCCGACTACAGATGGAGAGAGCGTGCCGTGGTGCCTGGGGGCCGAAAGGCCTATTGGGCAGAAAATCTTGATCGACACGAATGTAAGCCAATCAACACTCCTGAAAAGGGCTCCGGAAGTCTTCCCCCCAGTTGCGGAATGCCGACAGCATAATGGCGAGCCGGAGTTAAACTGGGCTTCGGTCGCGGTAGCCGCCGGGAAGCGTGTTGTGGTTGTCGCTCATGCTTCTGCAGGTTCATTGGGCTTAGTAAGCTACATGATTCTCGTTCACGGTATCTGCTCTGTTGTACTCATATGGCTGGGGCTAAAGTCCTCTAGGGCTTCCACACTCAGGTGTTTAATTGCTTGATGTTGGCTGTCGACTGGCACCCCAATTGGGGTTGCTGGAATGCCTACACAGTGGCCTCTCCGTGTGGTCTAGAATTACTCTCAGCATGGCAGTTGGGTTCCAAAAGCGAGTGACTCGAAAGGAAGTGGAGATTGCTGGTTTCTTAGTGACAAAGATTCTTTGCTTGAACACACTTAAGTCAGGCTCCCACCCAAACCGTCTCCTAGTCCCATTTGTGCACTTCGTTGTAAAATTCAGTTTTGGCGAGAACTCTCCACCTCCCTTGTCTGATCAGGTTCCTTAGCCTCCGCCATCCTCCAGGTGATGTCTGATGACCCCGGCAGGCCTTCAAAAGAGTCCTGTTAGGTAGTTCAGCCGGAACCACCCTGCCTTACCTCCTAGTAATTTTTTCATAGTAACTTTTACATTCAGCGCCCCCCAACCTGCTTCTTGGCTGTAAATTCCCACTTAGCCATCTGTATTGGGAGTTGACCCTAATCTCCACCGCAAAATTGCGTTGGTCTGATCCCTGATACGTATTGCGATCGTCCTGAGTAAAGTCTGCCTTACCATTTTTAATAATTGCCACGGAATATTTTTTTCTTTAACACAAAACCTGGGATCAGAAACTGGCACAGACTCTTTATTCTGTACTGTATTAGTGAAGCAGCGGTAGAATCAGGTTGATTGGCGGAGAGTTCAATCATTTGGGGGCCATGTTTTAAAACTTCCAAAATCCAGGGGCGCCTGGGTGGCTCAGTCGGTTGAGTGACCCACTTCGGCTCAGGTCACGATTTGTGAGTTCGAGCCCGGCGTCGGGCTCTGTGCTGACAGCTCAGAGCCTGGAGCCTGCTTCCAATTCTGTGTCTCCCTCTCTCTGCCCCTCCCCCACTCGTGCTCTGTCTCTGTCTCAGAAATAAATAAACATTAAAAAAAAAAATAAAAATAAAAACTTCCAAAATCCACCCTCTGGCCTCCAATGTTTCACATTCTTTCCACATGCAGTAAACACTCACCTCCTCCCCAGACCCGTGCAACGTTGTCATCCCATTACAACCTTAAGGTTCAGGAAGCTGTGAGGTCCTGGAACAGATGAGGCTCCTTGGTTGTGCATTAATTAAGTGGTTCCTCTCTATGAAAATCTGTGAGATAAAAAAATGATCTGCCCCAACCACAACTGCACACATCACATGCAGTAATGGGAGAAGCACAAGAAACTTGCCTCTACAGACATTTCTCTTGGAAGAGAGGGGAACGGAAGGCGCACAGCAGTCACTAGACCACAGACATTCTGAAATCCAGAATGGATTTCCTGGAGTAAGACTTCGTGATTCATCCTGGGAATACTCAGTGGCTCCTGTCTCCATCACTGGATTCTTGATTCCATCCTGAGGTATCCTCCAGTTCCTTAAAAAGGAGCCCATGTTTCCAGCTAAATAGTTTTCTCTGCTGCTTCCTGTCCCTAGTTGTGCAGGGATCTGAAGTACTCTCTCTGTGTGGTACTCAACTTGTCCCTTTCTGATACAATTCATTTTTAAACTTCGTGGGTTTGTGTGTGTGTGTGTGTGTGTGTGTGATTTATAATTACTCCAGTAAACAAAAACTACCGACGTATATTTCAGGGGTAGTGTGGCTGCACCATTCTTTCTGGCTCAGGTTTCTCATAAGGTTACAGTCAAGATATCAGCTGGAGCTGTGGTTATCGGAGGGCTTAACTCAGGAGGTGCAGGAGGGTCCACTTGCAAGCTCATTTGCTTGACTTGTTGGCCAGAAGTCTCTGTGCCTCATTTGAGACCACAGGGCCACCAAGTGTCTTCAAAACATGGCACCTGGCACTCCCCAAAGGAAGTAAACCAAGACAGAGAAAGGAGGTCTCCAAAGTCACTCATTATCCCTTCCACTTGATTGCTGTTCCATAGAAGCAAGTCGGTCCATCTAGCTTCTATTCAAGAAGAGAATTTGTCTCCATCTTTTGAAGGATGAATGTCAAAGAACTTGTGGACATATTTTCAACCAGAACAGCAGTGTTCTTGGGGCACCTCGGTGGCTCAGGCGGTTAAGCGTCTGACTTCAGCCCAAGTCATGCTTTTGCAGTTCGTGAGTTCGGGCCCCGCGTCGGGCTCTGTGCTGACCGCTCAGAGCGTGGAGCCTGTTTCGGATTCTGTGTCTCCCTCTCTCTCTGCCCCTCCCCTGTTCATGCTCTCTCTCTGTCTCAAAAATAAATAAACTTAAAAAAAATTTATAGAAGAAAAATAACATCAGTGCTCATTATTATCACTTAATAGGTTTTTGAAAGCACTAAACAGCACAATTCAATCAAAAAAAGATTAGAGACTTAAAAGTGGAAAGAAGAAGTTAAAATTATCACTATTTTAGATTATATGGTTCATACACCTGAAAATCTCATGGGAAACAAAAGTTTAATAACATAGTGGCATACATCATGAATTTTCATAAATCAATAGTTTTATACAAAAAAGTTTGACAATATGAAAGCAAAGGTTAAATTTCTAACGGGATTTAAAAAGGTTAAAATAGGGGCGCCTGGGTGGCGCAGTCGGTTAAGCGTCCGACTTCAGCCAGGTCACGATCTCGCGGTCCGGGAGTTCGAGCCCCGCGTCAGGCTCTGGGCTGATGGCTCAGAGCCTGGAGCCTGTTTCTGATTCTGTGTCTCCCTCTCTCTGTGCCCCTCCCCTGTTCATGCTCTGTCTCTCTCTGTCCCAAAAATAAATAAACGTTGAAAAAAAAATAAATAGAATGGCTAAATAGCTTTAAAAAAAAAAAAAAAAAAAAAAAAAAAAAAAAAAGGTTAAAATACCTCAGAACTAACCTAACAGGAAATGTAAAGAACTATGTGAGCAAAAATTGTAAGTTCTCAAAATGAACACAAAAGTACAGTGAAAAGAAAATACTACGTCCACTATTATAATGGTAGTTCTGCTTAAGCTAACCAGTAAATTTAATGTGATTCCAGTAAAAATGTTAACAGAAATTTTTTTTAATTTTTTTAATGTTTATTTTTGAGAGAGAAAGAGACACAGTGTAAGCCGGGGAGGGTCACAGAGAGGGAGACCCTGAATCTGAAGCAGCCTCCAGGTTCTGAACTGTCAGCCCAGAGCCTGACGCAGGGCTTGAACTCAGGAACTGTGAGATCATGACCTGAGCTGAAGTTGGGACGCCCAACCAACTGAGCTACCCAGGTGCCCCTGACAGAATTTTTTTAGTTGGACAAAACCATTCTGCGATTAATGTGGAAAAGTAAATGAGCAAGAATAGTAAAAAAAAAAAAAAAAGGGGTGCCTGGGTGGCTCGGTCGGTTAAGCGTCCGACTTCGGCTCAGGTCATGATCTCACGTCCGTGAGTTCAACCCCGTGTTGGGCTCTGTGCTGACAGCCCGGAGCCTGGAGCCTGTTCCAGATTCTGTGTCTCCCTCTCTCTCTGCCCCTCCCCTGTTCATGCTCTGCCTGTCTCAAAAATAAATAAACGTTAAAAAAATTTTTTAAAAAAATTTAAAAAAAGAATAGTAAAAAATTTTTTTTATTTTATTTTTTTTTAATTTTTTTTTAAGTTTTATTTATTTTTGAGACAGAGAGAGACAGAGCATGAACGGGGGAGGGTCAGAGAGAGAGGGAGACACAGAATCGGAAACAGGCTCCAGGCTCTGAGCCATCAGCCCAGAGCCCAACGCGGGGCTCGAACTCACAGACCGCGAGATCGTGAGCTGGCTGAAGTCGGACGCTTAACCGACTGCGCCACCCAGGCGCCCCCCAAAAAATTTTTTTAAGTGAAGATATTAAAACATTATGAAACCTAAATTTTTAAAAACAGTATTCATTGACGAAAGAATAAATGGGCAAAGGAAAATAACGAAAAATCTAAGAACAGATCAATATGCATATGGAAATTTATTATGCAATAAATACTAGCATCTCAAATCAGTAAAAGAAAATAAATTATTCAATAACTGCTTTGGGGATCAGCTTTAAGTACCCGCTTATGCCAAAATAAATTCCAAGTGGCTCAAATTTCTTCTTCAAAAAAGTCTAAAAGGATAAAAAGCAAAATCATAAAACACTAGAAGAAAACATGGGAGAATAATTTTAGAAACTCGGGAAGAGGCTTTTATAACTTTTATAAATTTTCTAAAAAATTTAGAAATCTTAAGAGATTGATACACTCTACAACATGAAATTTTATTTTCCTTTTTTTTTTTTTTAAATTTTAGAGAGAATGCATACACGCAGGGAAGAGAGACAGAGACAGAATCTCAAAAAGGCTCCCCTACGTGGGGCTTGATCCCATGCCCCTGGGATCATGACCTACAACGAAATCAAGAGTTGGACTTCCGGGGCGCCTGGGTGGCTCAGTCGGTTGAGCATCCGGCTTCGGCTCAGGTCATGATCTCACGGTTGGTGAGTTGGAGCCGCACGTCGAGCCCCGCGTCGAGCCCCGCGTCGGGCCCTGTGCTGACAGCTCAGAGCCTGGAGCCTGCTGTGGATTCTGTGTCTTTCTCTCTCTCTGCCCCTCCCCTGCTCATGCTCTTCCCTATCTCTCGAAAGTAAATAAACATTAAAAAAAAATTTTTTTTTAAAAAGAGTTGGGCGCTCAACTGACTGACCCACCCAGGTACCACCCAAATACTGCTTTCTTTTTAGTAAACACACCGTAAGCAAAATCAAAAGAACAGGAAAAAAAAAACCCAACTATTTAGAACTTGGATCATGATCAAAGTTTTATTTCCCTAAGGTATTAAGAGTGCCTGCAAACAGATTAAACACAGCGGTGAAAATGGCATTTGCATCCTGCCACTCCAAAGAATGCACACTACATGAGCCGGAGCGCCTCCGTTTGAGATACGCGCACACAGAAATCTTCACGGAAGAGGGTTGAAGACCTGCCTCCTACGACACAATCTGGATCCCGGTCACGAGAATTTTATGTCGCCAGCGACGGATGAGGAGTAGCAGCCCCCGAAGAAGGCTCTTCCCTTGCTCTTGGGCAGAGTTGTGAAACGAGCAGGCACAGCTCTCGGCAGAAAGGCTGCCACGGCCAC
Source organism: Lynx rufus (assembly GCF_022079265.1). Classification (NCBI taxonomy): domain Eukaryota; kingdom Metazoa; phylum Chordata; class Mammalia; order Carnivora; family Felidae; genus Lynx; species Lynx rufus. Next base: position 1,856,189 of record NW_025814867.1, on the reverse strand, counting down.
GGTCACTGATCCCGCGCTCTCCATCTTCTCCCAGTGAAACGTGACCCCGGGGCCCGGCCGAGGGAACAGCCTTTATGCGCTCAGTGCTTAGCAACAGCTAAGGGACAGGAAGGGACAGCCGGCAGATAGGAAGACGAAGCTCGTGAGGGAGAACCTCGGGTCTTCCAGAAACGTTGACGTCCGCCTGCCCAGATGCAAAAGACCTACCTGCGCGGACCTCTGCACAGCAATTCGTTCTGCCTCAAGACAAGTCAGCGATAAATGCTACGATTTTCAAATGCTCTCGAGTCGCAAACACGCTTTCTGCGCGACGGCCCTGGGGCTGCTTAACCGTCTCAGGACGCGTATCCTTCCGGAGTCTGCCTTCGTGAAGACGTTCACGCGGGCCCGCGTCTGAACGCCGGTGTCCCTTCAAAATCCGCACGTTGAGATCCCCCCCGCCCCCGCCCCCGCCCCCACCCGCACCCCCCGGGGCTAGTATGAGCACGTGGGGCCTCTGGGCGGGGCTCGGCCCTCCGGAACCGGATCAGGCTCTCCCGCTCCCCTCTGCCGCGTGGGATCCCCTGAGAAGTCTGCGCCCCGGAAGAGGACCCTCCCCGACCCCGCGGGCACCCCGATCGCAGCCCTCCAGCCTCCGGAACCGTGAGGTCTGCAAGTCACCCGGTCCGCCGTGGTTTCTTCGACGGCCTGAAGAGACTAAGACGGGACGGTAGCAGGGGCGCCTCTGAGACACGCCGCGGTCGCGGGGAAGCCGGGGCCGCGGATCCGGCCAGCCGGACTAGAACGAACGTGCGCCGGGTTCGAAATGTAACGACTTCAAGCAGCGAGCGTTCCCTTGGCTCGCGCTGCTGTGCGTCGGGGCTTTCGCGCGGCTCGGCCGTGCAGCGCCTCCGAGCCCAGCGAGGCTCGCTCGAGCCTCCGCAACCCGCTGCGGCCGGGCCGATCGGGCCCGGCTTTCCCGCACGTCTGGGGGTGGGCCGGCACAGTCGGGCTGACTCGAGTCGCCCTCCGCGGCCCCCGCTCTGCGGCCGACCAGCCCCGCCTCGTCGTCCTCGCGGTGGGATGGGTTCCGAGAGACCCCGGGGCCGCGCGGAGCCCCAGCGCGGGAACGCCAGCGCTTCTGCGCAAATCCCTCGACCCGAGCAAGCTCCGGCCCGGATCCGAGGGATGGAGCAAGCAGACTCCACCTCTTGGTGAAAGGACACGCAAAACCGCAGAAATCATGCAGCCGTAGATGTTGACCGGGAGAAACCGTGCTCGGGGTCGGGTGGTTGTTGAAATGCTTCGCCGTTATGAAACACACACTTCTCAGATTCTCTCTTTGAGAGAAACGGGACAGGGGTTAGGAGATCGTGGCCATGCTTGTAAACAGCACATACAGCCGGGCAGGTGGCAAGACGGCTGAAAAGCTTCCAGTCGAGTGGATTCAAAACTAGCAAAATTGGTTCCCGGAGCCGTTCACAAATACACTCATCCCGAGACTGGTGGGTAACGATGCCATTAGGTGGGATTCGACGAAGGTCCCTTTGTCTTTAAAATGAGAATGTTACCGGGGCGCCTGGGGGCTCAGTCGGTTGAGCGTCGGACTTCAGCTCAAGTCATGATCTCACGGTTGGTGAGTTCGAGGCCCACGTCGGGCTCTGTGCTGACAGCTCAGGGCCTGGAGCCCGCTTCGGATTCTGTGTCTCCCTCTCTCTCTCTGCCCCTCCTCCTGTCTCTCTCTCTCAAAAATAAAATAAACATTAAAATACATACCTACATACATAAAATAAAATGAGAATGTTACCTTACTGGCCCCTGGGGGCGGGGGTGGGGGGTGCCTTGCAATCAGATTTTGAGAACTGGAACGGTGTCAGAAATAATAGGAAAATCACGCAGACCACACAACCCCAAATATGGGCCAGGTATGCTTTGGAATATAAGATAGGAGTCAGCCTCGGTAGCTAGATTGCCTGGATTCAAATTCCAGTTCTGACAATTATTAGTGTGCGCTCTAGGGCTATTTGTATAACCTCTCATTACCTCAGTTTCCTCATCTGTAAAATGGAGCTAACAGTAGATCTCCCTCACGGAGTTGTTGGGCACGGATGAAATAATACATCGGCCGAGCTCAGAGTAAGCGTCACGTAAAGTGCCTGCTGTGGCGTGCAATCTCTGAAGAGCTTTCAGCCTCTGACCATCTCATCAACAGGAATTAGCTGCCTACCATGTCCCGGATAAGCAGGAGACCCAAGAACAGTGCCCTTGCTGTCACCGTTCGTGACGGTGTTGACCGTGTCGTAAAATCCGACAAGGATGACCTGTTATTTGACCTGTGCGAATGCGGACAGTCTCCAGCTTATAGTCATTGTGTCGACACGCTGAGCCATTTGGGAGTTTCTTAGATATTTTACTCAGTAATGACCCAGAAGACTCTGACCCTGGGGAACTGTAGACCAGATGAGCCGAAGATGCTTCCAAGAGGCCCAAGTGAGGAAAACAGAACAGGCGAAGTTTTTTTCTCCTAGGCGCACTGAATATCAAATTCTGCTTTTCCAAAACACCTAATAATCTTCCTTATTTATTTTCTCCAACTCTGTATTTAAATTTTTTAACCTACAGAAAAGCTAAAAGGAACAGAAAAAACAACCAACTATATATTCTTTAGTCACATATTTTATTATTGTTAATATTTTATTCATTTCTCTCCCTACTTCGGTGTTTAATCACGTGAAGCTAAGTGGTAGCTTTCAAGGTATCTCAGGCCTAAATTCTTCAAAATGCGCTCGGAGAGGACAGAAACGCTCTATCATGATTCTAATATCATTATTACATCCAAGAAATTCAATAATAGTATCTAATAGTCCATTCATTTCCCAACCTCTCCATCTGTCCCTGCATTGTTTATTATAGCTTTTTTCGAATCTGGGTTCAACCAAGGACCATAGCTACATTTCTTTTTCAGTTTCTTGAGTCTCTTTAGAGCAGTTCCCCCACCTCCCATCGGTTTTGTTTTTTTGTTTTTTTTACATTTGTTTATTTTGAGAGAGAAAGCACAAGTGGGGGAGGGAGGGAGAGAGAGGGAGAGACAGAGAAAATGAGAATCCCAACAGGCTCTGTGTCGTCAGCGTGGAGCCTGAAGCAGGGCTCGAACTCACGAACCGCGAGATTCTGACCTGAGCCGAAGTCAGACACCCAACTGACTGAGCCACCCAGGCGCCCCGAAACCCACCCCCGCCCCCGCCTCCCCTATCTGTTTTTTAAGAGGCTCATTTCTTTTAGACCAGTTTCTTTACAGAAAAATCGAGGGGAGCACAGAGCGTTCCCATATAACGTACATCCAGCTTCCCTTTAAGTTACTTTAAGGCTTGGCCGTTGCAAAACTCTCAGGAGACTCTCTGCATTCTCTGTTTCGGGGGTGACCTACTCTGATTTCCTTTAACAGCCAGACCCGATGGAGAGGATTTCACGTCACTGGACTTTTGGACTTGGGGTGGGGTGTGGGCTGAGTAGGCTCTATCCCTTACCCAGAGTCACTGTTCCGGGGGGTGGGGGCAGAGGTGTGCACAGACACGTGGAGGCCAGAAAGGCGGACTGTGGGAGAGCGGTTTTTTTGCCAAAGCAAGTTTCTTTCGGCGGGCCGGCAAATGCGGTCCAGTTCCCAGGCTCCCTTGCGACAGCGGAGCCGGCCGGCCGTGCAGAACACAGGTAGGAGGGTCGCTGGCCTCCTCCAGGCCCGGCCACTCGAAGTCTGCCTTGTGACCGTCCCTGCTCGCTCTTTATCTTCGAGTCGGATGCCAAGTGCCCGGTGGGGGACCGTGGGGCCCGCCGTGTCCGTAGAGGCGAGCCGCGGCCCGCCTGCGTGGCGCTGGAGCGTCGATGCGGACTGAACGGCTGTTGGCGGAGGCCACCACGATCCGGGCGGGGGACGGTCGCCGGGGGGGGGGGGGTGGGCAACGTGCGCGGCCGGGCTCCGTGTCCAGCGCGCCGCGACCGACCCCCGGGCGGACGAAAACCGGCAGGACGCGTCGCGTCGCCACTTCGGGAGGGCCGAAGCCCCGCGGCGACTTCGGCGAGGTCCTGGGGGCGGGGACCCGTCCCGTCGCCCTTGGCAGGCCCCGGGGGGGCGCTCGCCCGGCTCGGACGACGTCTGCTCCCGCTCTGCCCCTCCCGCCTCCCTCCTTCGCGGACAAGGACACCGATGACCTCGGGCCCGCCTGGGTGGTCCCGGCCCGCCCTCCCGCCGCAACATCCTCAAGTCGGTAACACCTGCGGGGCCCCGTGGCCGCATGGCGCGCAAGAGGCGCGGGCCCCGGATCTGGGGCACAGACAAGTCGGGGGTGTTGGGGAGCCCTTCCTCTCCGCGCGCCCCCCCCCCCCCAAACCCGCACCTGTCTGCTCGGCCTCCTTCTCGGGGAGGGCTGCCCTGGCCAGTCCTCGTGAGCGGGGAGCCCACCCTCCCCTCTTGCCGCCCCCCTTCCCCGACCTCTTGCCCGCTTGGCCCTTGTCACCATCTCAGGTGCTGCTTGCCTTATTTCTCCTCTCCCTTCGGCGACAGGCGGGAAAGGCTCTTGCCTGCTTCCCCAGTGCGACGCTCTTAGGGCCCAGGACGCTCTCCGCCTTTCCCCCCGGGCATCCGAGCCCTCGCTGAGCAAGGGCTTTTCCAAGACAACGCAGTCACACTTTGTGTGGCACTTAGGCCTCAAGCGAGGCTCGTGTGGGGCCAAAGGCCGTGTCACTGCGATGCCGCACACCCTTCGTGACCACAAGCCGGGTGACCTCGGATGTACCACTGGAATTTCCAGGACGGCAGTTAACGAAGCTGCTCCTAGATTTCCTAGGAGGACGTGTCCTGAAAAAAAGAGCTTCCAGCTGGACGGCATCCAAGGAGGAGCCCATAAACCGCCGGACAAGTGAAGCCAAGGCTTTTTTTTTAATGTTTATTTTTGAGAGTGGGAGACAGACGGAGCACGAGCAGGGGAGGGGCAGAGAGAGAGGGGGACACAGAATCTGAAGCAGCTCCAGGCTCCGAGCCGTCGGCACAGAGCCGGACGCGGGGCTCGATCCCACAAACTGAGACCGTGACCTGAGCGGAAGTCGGACACCCAACCGAGCCCCCCAGGCGCCCCACCATTGCTTTTTGAAAGTAGGCCCCATGTCCAACCCGGGGCTTGAATTCATTACCTGAGATCAAAAGTCACATGCCCCGCGAAACCAGCCAGGTGCTCCCCGTGGTGACTGATTTTTTTTTTTTTTTTTAATGACTTCAGTTTCCTAGTATTTTGTTGACAATTTTTGCATCTATGTTCAGCAGGGATACTGGACTGTAATTCTTTTTAGTGGTGTCTTCACCTGGCTTTGGTATCAGGGTAATGCTGGCCTCACAGAATTAATTTTGAAAAATTTCCTTCCTTTTCCTTTTTTTTTTTTTTTTGGAATAGTTTGAAAATAGGTACTAACTCTGCTTGAAATGTTTGGTAGAATTCACCTGTGAAGTCATCTGGTCCTGCACTTTTGTCAGGAGTTTTTTGATTACTGATTCAGTTTCTTTGCTGGTTTTCAGTCTGTTCAATTTTTTCTTCTTCCTGCTTCACTTGGGGTGGGTTATGCTTCTAGGCATCTAACCATTTCTTGTTGTAGGTTGTCCAATTTGTTGGGTGTAGTTTTTCACACTCTATTTCTGTGGTGTCATTTCTCTTCTCTCACTTGTAATTTTATTGAGTCCTTTCTTTTTTCTTGGTAAGTTTGTCTAGAGGTTTATCGATTTTATTAATTTTTTCAAAAGACCACTTCCTGGTTTCATGGGTCTGTTCTATTGTTGTTTTCGTTAAGTATCTATATAATTTATTGCTACTCTACAGAGATGGGTAACTTTTTAAGAGCTTTTTAAAGCTTCTTTCTTTTGCATAGCTGTAAAACTGTACTTGACTGATCGCAATGAAACAAACCTAAACAACACAGGAAGCAAAGATCTCAAAGTTTAAAAGAGCCCACATGTATTATGCCAATCCTCGTTTCTATTGACTGTAAATGTTATTCTCAATTAATAATGATGATACATTTGAATCTACAAACAGATCTGGCCTGATACGTTTCCAGTATTTTATTGTGAGACATATTTGGTGAAAAGTCATTCTGACCCAAAGTTAGATAGCTAAGTTAGATAGATGTAAGATAGATAGAATATGAAAGAATGCAGTAAACACACTCTAAATTTGAAACCTCAGGTTCAATCCACATGTTACTTGAAAACCTATTACAGATTTTGAAAACACAAGAAACAAACATGGCTTATAATTTGGAATTATGAGCTCTTAATTAGTTCTGAGCAGTGCAGTAAAGGAATGATACTGATAATGGTTAGGGAGAAAAGCAGAAAGAAGAAATTTAACCAGGAGCTTACCACCATTCTTTAACAGTTGACATCTAAATGTGTTTCTGGGATGAACAAATTTGAATAGTCAATAATAACTTTCCTAAAGCCTCATTAACTGAAACTATACAATTTTGTTTTTCACGTGTGTGTGTGTGTATTTTTTTTTTAATTTTTATATTTTTTTTGTTATTTCTTAAAGTAATCTCTACACCCAGTACGGGGCTCGAACTTTAGACCCCAAGATCAAGAGCTGCGTGCTCTATCGACGAAGCCAGCCGGGTGCCCCCGAAATTATAGAACTTAAATATGACTTTTTTCATGTGTTTATATATTAGCTTTCACTTAGTCACATTAAACCATCCTCTTTCATCGCTCAGTTCATTCATTTGAACACCTGCCTTTAGACGCCAGGTCCTTGATCTAAGTTTTCAAGCAGAGTTATTATTCAGCTTACGTCACACTACCGAGTCGTCAATGGTAAGTTAAAGCAGTATCTTAAAGCAGAGGTCAAAATTAAATTGTTAGATTAAAAACGATTATAAGACACACCAAAGGTTATGGAACAAAACACATCACTGAGAAGAATTCAGTGTTTAAAATGCCTTTTCTTCCTAAAGATAAGCGATGTTCTAGACACGCAGATACAGCTATATAATTTTGTGGATGCCACTCCCGACAAATCTTTTCTCCTCAGATACACTTATAAAATTCATGAGAATACCACTGATACAGGACCTTCAAAATATTTTTCAAGACCTAGTTAGGAGCGAAATGACTCGTCACACAGTGAGACCGAAAAACAACCGATGTACATTGTTAATTTTTTCAAGTAATGTTATGTACAGTTTTATTGCCAGTATATGCACAACAGTAAGCATAGAACTATAAATACACAATGTAATTAACAGTAGAAAACAAAATCGTTACAGGTAAAGGGGCGGGGATATAGAGAAACTATTTTCCTGCTGCTAGAACAGAAACAAAGGGAAAAGCCCATGACAAACCATCCATCCAGTACTTCTGTCTTAAATTCTTTACATACATTTCTACATGTTTTTCAGTTAAACAAAGAAAGTACAGATCACTCTGTAACAATAGCAAACTGCTATTTGCCTTTCCAGTCAAATTCACTTCATGTTAGGATTAAAAAAAAAAAAAAAAAGTCAAGATGAGAAATCATTAGTGTCCCGGTTCCAAGTGATCTCATTTGCTTTGCACCAAACTGGTAAGTTTTGCAAGTCGGCTGCACAGGAAAAGAACAGGTGTAGCGAAAGGTGATTAAAACAATGTGTTAAAATGTAACAGAAAATCACCCTTGAAGTAGTTTTCCAAAAGACACTGTAGGCAGCAGCTCAGTTAAAAGGATCAGCCCTGAAGAGGTAGAGAATTTGAGTCCATTACAGAGATAATAGCCTTGTGCCACCTTCTCTCTCGTCAGGATCGTTTTCAAGTAAGACAATTTCACGGTCAAAGGAAACCAGGTGCCACCATTTAAAGAAAAGGTGCTGGTTGACTCGCGCGTCTCAGTGATTAATAAGTTTGTTTTTTAATGAGAAACAGAAGACGGTCAAGACGCACATGCACTGGATTTTCTTCTCTCTTTCCATTATCAAGTTTATTCATAAGTGAATTTGATATTAATAAATACGAAAAAAGCATCATTCACAACAACGAAAAACAAACCAGAAACCCTGCAAGAAAACCTTCTATTTTAATAAGCATCTAGAAAACAACAGGCAGATGATCTGGTGCAGCTTTCTTAAGGGGCCGCAGGGGGGACACGGTTTTAGGCGAGGCGGCAAGATCGAGAGCCAACGCGCGGAATCGGCGTCACAGAACTGGCTGATTCTGTGGCACTCTCTCTGGGGACGTCGCTGTACGCTACGGGTCACCCCAAAGAAGTTGCGACTAACGACACGTGTCACCGTCACGTCGACAGAGTCCAGCTGTGGTTCAAATCAGTCCTGCTTCGTTTCACATCATTTCAGTATTTCTAGCATAGGACATGATACAGAACGAAACTCCAAGTAGCAATAAAAATAGTATTCTGCATTTGAATAGAGGCAAAAAAATGTTTTAGACTGTTAAACTTTTAAAGCTTTAAGCATTCCTCTTTCACCAGCATTTAAAAAAATGTATACAATCATAACACTGGCAAAGGTTAATGGGAAGACAAGTACAAACGTGTGAAATGATGAATTCGATTAAAAATTACTCTGTATCGATCCACTGATGTTAATACTGCTTCTTCTTGAATTTGGAATAACTATCATAAAAGTTACATGCAGACTGAGGAGAGCCCTCCGTTACAGAAAATACAAAACGAAACAAAAAACTAAAGCCGGGAAAAGATGGCGAGTTCCGAAAGATGCGTTTGAGTACTTCCTCTCGCTGCTGAGGGGTGGTCTGCCCGTCCCGGGTCGGGGCGGCCTGGCCCGCTTCGGCCCGTATTTCCTTTCACTGATGAGGGGTGGTGTGCCCGTCCCGGGTCGGGGCGGCCTGGCCCGCTTCGGTCCGCGTCACTAACTCTGTCCGGAAACATCAGCAGCGGGCTCAGCTCCTCCAGAACCCGTCTGTGCGCGTTTGATGTACAGATTCAGGAGCTTCATCTGCAGATTGAAACCAAAGCGAAGGCGTTGAGCAAGCTGCTCTAAACTACAGGAAGACGCTCACGAAAACAGGTCTGTACGTATCGTGAGTCTAAGAAGAGAGGTTTTAGGGGCGCCTGCCTGGCTCCGTCAGGGCGGCATGTGGACCCTCGGTCTCAGGGTTGGGAGTTCGAGCCCCACGTTGGGTGTAGAGATTGCTTAAAAATAAAATCTTAAAAAAGTAAGTAGAGATTTTAGATTACGTTATGCCCAAGTTATTGTTGATAGTTGAGAGTTACCAAAAAGCTTTTCAAGTCTCCATCTGTTTGCGACTGAGTGCTCTATTTATGCATTTATTGAAGTAACCTCTGCACCCAACGTGGGGCTTGAACTCACGGCCCCGAGATCAAGAGTGACGTGGTCTACCGACTGAGCCAGCCGGGCACCCCTGGTGACTCTTACAATGTGCCTTTTCTGTAACACTAAACCTGCTGTAGTGTTAGCATGTGAAGCTTAAACGTAGAAAAGAAGTCTCATGAGGACAGTCGGGACAAACACTCGAGCACTATGTGCTGTAGAGTAAGCTAACCACCTCACGTTGCCTCTCTCTATCTCAACGACACTTTACACATGACGAAACCAAGACACGAAACATGCCAGTCGTTGTCTAGAGTCACAGAGGCAAGTAAGAAGTGGGCCAGGACAGAAAACCAGGCCCCTGGGTTCCAGGACCCGAGATCTTCAACGACTGTAACACTGCCTTCCAAGAATGTTCTTGATTGGTGTCATTTTGTGGTCTTTACCAGATGAGACCCTATTTTTATCAAGTGTTAATCAATGGATACGCGATTCTGTATTCTACTTCTTTTCGTCTGATGTCATTTCCAAGTATTTTTTCGGCCTGGCTATAGTCTTCATAGGCAACATTACTGGCTGCCTCATATTCTGACAAAGTGCTTAACTTTAACTCTTCCACAGACATCTCTGGTCATCAGGACACAACCTGAGCTTATCCCAAGACCCGAGATCGTTTCTCTTTGAAAAGCACTGTGTCGGGGCGCCTGGCTGGCTCAGTTGGCAGAGCACGTAGGGCTCTTAATGTCGGGGTGGTGAATGCAAGTCCCATGCGAGGTGTAGAGTTTACTTGAAAAAAAGAAAGAAAAAAGAAGACTGTGTTGTTTAAAGTTTGCTTTTGTAACATTAAATTGTTGATCCAACGGGTTTTTAGTCTGATGTCCAGGGGCTTCGGGCACTCACTGAATCCCCTGAAACCACGTGTAAAATTTTCTGTATTTATTTACCTTTCTTGGGATGTGGTAGTAATGCCCGAATCTCAAAGCGGGTCTGCGAGTCAGAGAGAGTTAAGAACTACCACCCACCGAGCACGCACGCAGGTATTTAACGTGAGGGGCATACCTGAGCCTTACAGGCATTTTCTCTACTGTTTTGGTATTTTAAAACTAAATCTGACGATAGTAATGACGATCGCTAGGGTTCTGGGAAACTCTTAAAATGAGGGTGTCTCCTGCAAACAGCTCATAAGCAACAATCCAACAATCGTCACCTCGTAGAATAAATTTCAATGTTTGATAGTATCAAAAAAATGAGGGAAACAAGACTTAAATTAAAAATTTTTTTAAATGTTTTATTTATTTTTGAGAGAGACAGAGACAGAGTGTGAACAGGGAGGGGCAGAGAGAGGGAGACACAGAATCCGGAAAGGGCTCCAGGCTCTGAGCTGTCAACCCGGAAGGAGCCCGACGCGGGGCTCGAACTCACAAGCCACGAGATCGTGACCTGAGCCGAAGTCGGACGCTCGACCGACGGAGCCGCCCGGGCGCCCCAAGACTTACATTTTTTAAAAGTTTATTTATTTAAGTAATCTCTACACCCGACGTGGAGCTTCAACACACAACCTTGAGATCAAGGTCATGTGCTCTAGTGACTCAGCCAGCCAGGTGCCCCTAGTTTTTCCTTTAAGTCTTAAGGACAGTGAATACTTGATTATCGGAGTTCATAGGGGAATATCTAAGAAATATTCCAGGATTCCCCATTTTGGGAGACAGAAGTAATCCACGAATACACAACCACTATTTATTCTTAAACCGTCCTTGGGGGCTATGATCGGGTGTGGGAGCTGGAAAGGAGTCAGCTGACTGGAGGCGTTTCTCTCACAGCCACACACCCTCTACCGAACCGGCGGCTTCCCCCAGCGACCGATGCGAAAGTAGAAACGGTTAACATTCAAACGGTAGGAGGAATGAGTTGGATACTCAAAGCCTGACTTATCCAAAGCCAAATACGAATTTACCCTTTAACCCGACAGAGACCTAAATTTTGAAACATGCACCACTGCCACCACCTGTAGACCAAAGCGTCGCCACTTACCTTGCTGCCCGTGAGCTGACTGAGATGTGGTTTTAGTTCGTCACCAATTACCGCGTGAACGGCCACCAGGCAGAAGACACAAGCTTTCCGAACACTGCTCTCCGAGTTATCGTAACCCTAGGGAGGAAAGTCCTCGTTAGCACTCCTGGGGGGCCGGAGAAAGAACCATTCCAGCACGGACAGGCGGGGTGGCTCCAACACGAGATTGCGGGCGCACCAAGGACAAGAAGCTTTAAGGATGGAAGTGACTCCTCCAGCTCTCCCGGCGGAAACGCGCCCTCCTCTCCGTCCGCCTCCCCTTCAGCGCCTCCCCACCACCGTGTCAGCTTTCCTGATCGGCTCCTACCTGATTTGGCCTGGAAGGCGGTCCCTTTGCCAACCTGCCCTGTCAAGTGTCCGGATGAACCTTGCTAAAGCACTCAGCCGTAGGGAGCCCAAGAGCGCCTCCCTTCCGAAAAAAACCTGAACTGAAGTAACACTGGGCCTGGCGGTCAGGGCCCGCCTATAACCCAGGCTGAATTCCAAGCTCAACATCTGTCCCACCCCTACCATTACTCGAAGTCACTCACCCAACAGAACACGCAGTCAGTAGCCACCGTGTGTATGATACACACACCATGTACGTTCTGTACAAAGAAAGGGATGTGGATCCTATCTTCGAGGAGCACACAATTTAGGGAGCAATATTAGACTCAGAACAGAGTCAAAGAGAACACTACAGATGCACAAGGAAATGAGTAATTCTCTTCAGGAGGGGTATACGCTCTGTAATTCTGGCCATTAAAATTACATTACAGAATAATAATTTACTGGACGGGAGAGTTAACAATGCATGATTAAGCAAAAAAGCATGCTATAAAATATGATCCCGTTATGAAAACGTTTCTGCGGATGGGTTTGTGTGCATAGAAAAAAACCACATTACATCTATGGCTGTAAATCAGTGTAACCATTTTGGAGAGAAATTTGGCAACACCTAGGAATTCTACTTCTAGATATAGACACAGAAGTATAAGAAGATATTATAAAGAAGTTCACTGCAATATTTGTATCATTAAAAAAGGAAACAATCCATATATTCATCAAAAGACGAGTGGATCGACCAATTGTGGGATTCACATACGTGGAAATTGCTCAGCCATAAGACAGGAATGAAATTCTAACACCTGCTGTAACACAAGCCCTGAAAACATTATGCTAAATGAAATAAGCCGGCCACAATAGGACAGATACCGCGGGATTCCATTTACGTCAAGAACCTAGCAAGTAGAAGAGCCAAGGCAGAATAGGAGATACCGGGGGCTAAAGGGCATGGGAACAAGGAGTTATTAATTCATTAATGGGTACAGTTTCCACTGGGGACGAGGAAATCTGTTCCGGACATGGGCAGTTGCGAGGGCTGCACAACAGCATGCACGTATTTAATGCCGACGAATCTCACGCTTAAAAGCGGCTCAATGGTAAGTGCTAGGTTATGTATGTACTTAACACACACACACACACACACACACACACACACACACACGCAAAGCTGGCTACGGAAAGTCTCTGCTCTGAACGTCCGGGACGGCAGGAAGGCTTGGTTATGCCGCTCGTGCTGCCTAGAGTGTGCCCAAAATAACCGAATCCCCAAGGTGGTACAGCTTACCCCTCCAAGTTCGGTTTCTTACCTGTATCAAGCCTGGCATGATCTCTGGCAAAAGCAGGTTGAGGGTGTCCTTGGACACCCGCTCTATCACTTTCGTTTGCATCTTGATTGCAGCCAGATTGATCGGGTAATCTGCGGTTTGGATGATGGGGCAAAGCACTTTGATGCACTGCTCGGGGCTGATAGAAGTGGCCAGCACCGATGCTGCTTCCTCAGCAGATCTCACCACCTGAAACCAAGGGGAAATTGGGCCGGGAACAAATTTAAGAACGTTATGCTGCGTCCTGGAAGTACAAACGTCATGAAATATGAAACAGGACAGGAGATCTACGATTAAAAGCAACTTTTTAAAATGTTTGTTTACTTTTGGAGAGAAAGGGAAGGAGTGGGGAGGGGCAGAGAGAGAGGGAGACAGAGAATCCGAAGCGGGCTCCGGGCTCCGAGCTGCCCAGAACCCAACACCGGGCTCGAACTCACGAACTGTGAGATCATGACCTGCGCTGAAGTCGGGACGCTTAACCGACTGAGCCACCCAGGCGCCCCAGCACATCTACAATTTGCTTTGAAAATACTACCATAAACACGACAAAGTGAGGGTACAGATAAAACAGGAGCGGCAAAATATAACCTGTTGAAGCCAGAATGGACACATGGGGAGAATATTTCTTCCAGACATTCTTCCTTCTTTTGTGTTCTTAATGTTGGCTAATGCGATTTTTACTTTTATTCTTTTTGAGAGACAGAGCAAGTGTGTGTGTGTGCACACAAACGTGGGAGGGAGGGGAGGAGGAGGAGGAGGAGAGGGATGAAGAGAGGGAGGGAGAGACAGAGGAAGAGAGAGAGAGAGAGAGAGAGAGAGAGAGAGAATGAATCTCAAGCAGGATCCGTGCTCTCAGGATGGAGCCCAACACAGGGCTCGAACCCATGAACTGTGAGATCATGACCAGAGCTCAAGTCAAAGAGTCGGATGCTCAACCGAACGAGCCACACAGGCACCCTGGCTAATGCAATTTTTAAGTGCTACTGTAGTCTTGCTGTGCTGGGCAGTGAAGGCTCTATTTACCAAGACTATAATGCGAACCGACCCTCTACAGCAGCCGTGCTGAGACCCTGCTCGTTATCCTGTACCCTCAACTCCAGGAGTGTTTGTGTTCTTTTCATCACATTAGAACAAAATAAAATAAAATCTCATTAGTAAGTTATCAAGTTAACATGCTATTCTGTTCATAGTGATTTTCTTCCCTTCTGTACTGGGCCTAGGAGAACAGACACTGGCTTTGCAATGAAGAAAAGAAATGGTTGTCCATCTTCATAGAATCTGTAATCTCTAAAGATGGTCTTGAGACCACGCAAACATTACTGCTTTGGACTCTACTTTAGTCGTTTCTCACTTAGGGTCCCAAGCTGTGAGCGGCACTAAGGAAAGCTACAGCGGCAAATCCGATGGTAGACCCGGGGCTAATTTTAGCTGTATTACCTTAAGAATGTTGATTTTACCTTTTGTAAACATACAGATTCCAGGTCTTATTTGGGTCAGAGGGTGGATAACTGAACCACAAATAGTCGTTTTTTAAACCTTCAGCAAGATACTATGGATGTTCCACTACTGCTGAACAATAGCTCAATAAAAAATACTCCGAATAAAAATCCACACAGATTTAAAAGTTATGACTTACTCTCCTACAAGACTCACAGTCATATCATTTGAAACCCAGAGGGTTTCAATTTCTTCAAATATGCACCAACACTTCTTTTTTTAAGCTATCTCTACACCCAAGGTGGGGCTCGAACTCGGGGTCCTATCAAGAGCTGCTTACTCTACTCACTGAACCAGCCAGGTGCCCCGAAGTCCTCACCAACACTTTTGTTTTATTTATTCATTTTGAGTGAGAGAGAGAGAGAGGGAGGGAGGGAGGGAGGGAGCCTGTGTGCCTGAGCAGGGGAGGGGCAGAGAGAGAGGGGGAGACAGAGAATCCCAAGCAGGCTCCGCACTGTTGGTGTGGAGCCCAACTCAGGCCAAACCCAGAAACCCTGAGATCACGACCTGAGCCGAAACCAAGAGTTGGATGCTTAACTAACCGAGCCACCCGGGGGCCTCATCTCACCAACACTTCCAATTGTCGTTCTTCCTAGTGTATGTAAAGTGGTATCTCATTGTGGGTTTAGTTGTATTTTCCTAATGAGTACCGACATTGAGCATCTTTTCTTGTGCTTATTGGCCATTTGTATATCTTCTTGGGTGAACCGTCTATTCAGGTCCTTCGCCCATTTTTAAATTGAGTTATTTCTTTTCATTGTTGAGTTGTCAGAGTTCTTTATATATTACCTCATCAGACATAGGATTTGCAAAAATTTTCTATTCTGTGGGTTAAATTTTCCACCTTTTTTATGGTGTCCTTTGAAGCACTAAATTTTTTTTTTTAAACATTATTCTTTGTGACACTGCTTTATTTATTTTTTGAGTAAACTCTATGCCCAATGTGGGGCTTGAACTCATGACCCTAAAAGAGTCTCACTGACTGTCGCAGCCAGGTGCATCTGAAGCACAAAAGTATTTATTTATTTTATTCTATTCATTTTTAAATGTTTACTTATTTTTGAGAGAGAGAGAGACACACACAGCATGAGCAGGGGAGGGAGAGAGAGAGGGAGGGAGACACAGGTTCCGAAGCAGGCTCCAGCTCCGAACTGTCGGCACAGAACCCGACGTGGGACTCCCAACTCACAAGCTGTGAGATCGTGACCTGAGCTCAAGTTGGACACTTAACCGACTGACCCACCCAGGCGCCCTGTTATTTTATTTTTAAAACAATATTTTACTTTTTTTTATTTATTTATTTATTTATTTTTTTTTTTTAATTTTTTTTTTCAACGTTTATTTATTTTTGGGACAGAAAGAGACAGAGCATGAACGGGGGAGGGGCAGAGAGAGAGGGAGACACAGAATCGGAAACAGGCTCCAGGCTCTGAGCCATCAGCCCATAGCCTGACGCGGGGCTCGAACTCCCGGACCGCGAGATCGTGACCTGGCTGAAGTCGGACGCTTAACCGACTGCGCCACCCAGGCGCCCCAATATTTTACTTTTAAGTTATCTCACCACCCAATGTGGGGCTTGAATTTACAAGCCCGAGATCGAAAGTTGCATGCTCTGCCCACTGAGCCAGCCAGGCGCCCCGAAGCACAAAAGTTTTCAATTTTGATCAAGTCCAATTTATGTTCCTGTTGCTGTTGGTTACTTGTGCTCTTGGTGTTATATCTAAGAAACCACTGCTAAATCCAAGGTAACAAAGGTTACAATCATGTTTTTTCCTGAAAGTTTAGTTTCAGCTCTTTCATTTAGCTTTGATCTACTTTGTCTCACTGCTGTTTTCTAACTTTTCTTTTTTGATTTCTTTTGCTTATGTCTTGGTTCTACAGAGATATCTAATGCTACTGCTCTGGTGCCTTCTCTTAGAATTGCAGTCTGTACCTGACATTTCCTTTTTTTGTTATGTCTGAGACAATAAAAATCCTCATGGTTATCTCATCGATGCCACTGTAGGTGGTAGAAATATTGTGACTAAAAAGAGATGAGACAGGAGAGAGAGACAAACCAAGAAACAGACTCTTAACTCTAGAGAACAAACTGATGGTCCCCAGAGGGCAGGTGGGTGGGGGATGGGGGAAATAGGTGATGGGGATTGAGGAGGGCACTTGTGATGAACCTGGGGAGTTGTATGGAAGTGATGAATCACTGTATTGTACCCCTGAAACTAATCCAACTCCGTGTTAACTAACTAGAACTTAAATACAAACTTAAAAAGCACCCCCGCCAAATGTTTTTTTTACACAACTGTAAATGCATACAGGAGACAGATTTACAGGACTTCCAGGAAAGCTATCCTCATTATTTTATTGAATAAACTTTTAACAGATATCTAGTTCCCAGAGGCGATTTATTACCACTTGAAAATAATGATTCTTGTCTTCATTAGTTATCTCAAAAAACCAAATTCTTATCGGTAAGTGGAAAGAGAAGGCTGGCGATTCTAAGTAGAAAACTACAAGACAAATTACAGAGGAAATGAAATCAGGATTATTTCCTAGAGCTGGCTGTATTAGGGGAAAGCCCACGATATCACCATAATTCACTTAGTAGAAAAAATATGACTGCAACTCCATCAGATATTACCTGGAACATCAAAGTTAAGTGTTCGTTCGATTGAAATGATGGCTACTCTCCAAGGGTACTCTTCAAGCAATGTTTGTATGTTTCATGCAATCACATCAGAGGTACTGAGAATAAAATAGTAACTTAATCGTCAGGTAACTCACCTCCTTATGAGGGTCTTTATGTGCTTCCAACGTTTTCATGACCGTCAGTTCTGCATAGTTTTTAAATCTGGCTGGTTGATGCCTTAGGATTTCTCTTAAAACCTTTAACGCCAAAGCCCTGATGGTAGGCTAAGAAGAAATATTTTAATGTTTTTAATATTTTGGGTTGTAGACAATCTACTACATTTTCTGTACCTGTATTAAGGATCTTAACGTTGGGGCAGGGATAAGTTGTAGACAACTGTATAAAGCATACAGTATATGGCATAATTAAGTTTTCACATCTCTAGTTGAAAACTTACGTCATACTTCATATATTTGTAGGAGATCCAGAACCAACAATATTCTATGAAAAAGGAAATTTTACTTCTGAACTGGTTTAAATACGCAAAACAAGTACTCTTCTATAAAAACACTTTCAGCTACCTTTCATTTCTCCCATTGTCAATTGTTCCAAATCAACTGAGTTGTTGGTTTAGAAGACAAAGTACTCATAATGAAAATTTCACACGGGAAGAAACAGTAAAAGAGACCGATCTTCTCAATTTCCAAATTTGTGAAGCACTTGATTAGCAGGCAAGGACGGGCAATCCAAGACAGGAAAAACAGGCTATTATTTACATATTCTGCCATTTACCTCTTTATCCCCAAGGGTTTCAAGCAACAGAAGTAATATTGTTTTGAAGTGTTCATCCCAAACGCTGAAAGATTCCTCCTGTGTCAGTTTCATGAGTTCATAGAGGGCGATTTTTCTTTCCTCTACACGTTCATTATGGTTAGACAACTCCTTCAACAACTCTGCAACCAGGTCAGAATGGTCTAGGGAGAGATCTGGCAGGAGGACACAAGATTAATTCTGTAACTCTTGTTAAGTATGGGGATGACAACTTTAGTTTTAAGGGAAAAAAAGGACTAATTTCCTTTTCCATTTAGTCATCTTGAACCCATCAGTTTTAGTTGAAAACTTTTTATAATAAAAATTTACATGGAGAAAATATATAATGAACCCCATATACCCATCGCCTAGATTTAATAATTAGGCAGATTTTACCGTTCTTACTTCATCTTCCTCCCTCTCCATTCTTCCTGAAATATCTCTAGTAAATGGCAAATACATCACTTTATCTTTTATCTTTAAGTACATCAGCATGCACGTCTATGGTGTCACGCCAGGAGGCTCGCAATGTTTGATGCCTCCATTTTCAGAGGTACCAACAATGGCCAACAGATTGAGGTGGTGACAACGTGACCCTACCGTTGTAAAGTTCCCCCTCAATCTTTTTTTTTTTTTTTTTTTTGAGGGAGCTGGGGTATGGAGAGAGAGACAGACACAGAGAGAGAATAAGTGGGGGAGGGGCAGAGAGAATTTTAAGCAGGCTCCACACCCAGCACGGGACCCGAAGCAAGGCTTGATCTCAGGGCTGTGAGACATCATGACCTGAGCTGAAATCAAGAGCCGGATGCTCAACCGACTAAGCCACCCAGGCGCCCTAAGAAAGACTATATTTTACTTAAGGGGGGATTCAGAAACCTGAGGAAAGGAAATAGAGCTGAACCATTAGAACAGATGAGTTCAACGAGAGTAAAACTAACAGATGATAGGGAAGGAAAACGGAGCCAAAATGACGACAACATTCACTAACTATTAAAAAAAAAAGTTTGCTCTGACAACTTTCATGGAATTACAATTAGAACACTAACGTCATCATACACAGCGCACAAGATATGATTACTGAACTTAAAAATTTGAGATATGTGAGAAGACCACTCACATATATGAAGATCTATGACCACTAAGGTGAACCAAGTTGGGGTTTTGGAAGATCAAGCGGAAGAACCTCTATAAAGTGCAGAGCAAACCATGAAGAAGAAGAAATCTGAGTTTAAGAATAACATCAACATCTTAACTTGTAGGATGAAAACTGTCCACAGTAACTTCATTTATACAGACCAGCACTGGAACAGCATTGCCAGTTTAACAGGAAATACCAAAGCAGGATAAATGCGTCTCTATAAACCTCATAAAAGTCATTCCTGCAAAGTTCTGTTATCAGACTTGCACAGAGGATTGTTCCAGTAAGAGTGTATTTTATTTCGGCCCAATAAAGGGAAGTCACCAAAGAATGCTTTCCAGGGAATGCAGCTCTTTTCTCTACGAATATAAGCTTTGTGGTTACACTAGGAGATAATCAGAAATGACTAAAATGGTCTGGACAGGTGACTGACAGGAAAATCATTTCTGCCAAAGAAAACACATTTGTTACAAAACCGAACTACTTATATCGTACAAATGAGATAAGACTAAAGTCATTAATTCAGATAAAGTGTAACCGACTGTATTTCCTCTTCTGATAGACAGGCATCAAGGTCATGTGAAAAGAAAAGGCTCTGGACCCACCAAACCTGTGCCTCTGATCCTGAGTGCGACAGAGGTACATTCTTAATTACTGTGGAGGCTCAGATTTCTCATGAGTAAAATGGGAAAAGAGCACCGACTTCCTACTGTCATGGGGAGGACCTGGGCTGACTAATAGTTTTTCTTGTGTCTTTATGATAAATATTGGCCCAATTACAACTCTGATAATATTTCTGTTGCAGTGCTGAAAATATATGGGCTATTCTTTTCACTGGCAAACTTTGATAAGAGGATTCCTTGAATAACAGTATCATCCTCACCAACAGTAATATTCTGAAATTTTATGGTCTCTGGTAAACTTTACAAAAGTCATGTGGACATTAGTGGGGTGTTAGTTTTTTGTGACACGTTAATCTTGATAAATTTATCACTCATGTGTCTGTAATGTGTAGAGAATCATCTGAATAATAGACATACTAATTAAGTCTCAGAATTTCAAAACAATTTCTTTCTACAGAAATTCTGACTTAAAAAAATAACTACATCCTGCCAAAAGTTATGGATTTTAAAAACCAAAAAAAAAAAAAAAAAAGAGGAGGAATTTTGCAACCAGGCAGACATGAAAGGACAATCCAAAAACCAATGGAGGTCAATACGTTAAAAAGAATGGGTAATGTTAGCAGTGTTCACAATAAAATAGGCCTTTCTAACAAGGCCTTCCCCACCTCAAGTTTAAAAATGAACACAGACAATAAATGAAAAGAACTGCAAGATGAAGCTTAGAGCAACTACTATTTTGTTTGGTGGCTTATCCACTTTCAGAGAGTGTTTACTCAACGTAAAATGGCTATCTTAAGTTTCAGAAGTCAATCAAGTGTTATGCTGTGAAGAAATTTTCTCAAGTTCAAAAATATTCCACCCAGTTTAGATTTTGGTTATGTAATTTCCAAACATGTCTTCCTTTAACAAATGGGAAATATATGATCTTTAGTAAAGGAGAAGAGAATTAGACAATAAGTGGATAACCTTGCCAAACTGTCATAATTTTGGCTTTGTGATAATATTAACTCTCTTAACCTGAGCAGTTGGTAAAAACATAATTCTTCAGCCTCACAAATGAAGAGATTTTTCCATTCACCAAACTACAGATGACCAGGCCTGGGAACACAGATTTCTGAGCAGCATAAGCAGGGTCTCCACACCTGACAGTGGTGAACTACGGAATTTCAGGGCTCAGCCAGGGCAAGAAGGGTGTCCACGTGGAGTGGTGACCAGGTGTGACCTGTGAGAGCCCAGGGAGAAGGAGAAGGGCACCCATGGCCCCGGGAGTCAGAGCCCAAGGAGGCTGAGCGCACCCAGGTGGAGTGGCAGAGGTGAGGGGTGCAGGAGAAGGAGGAGGGGCAGAGATGGAAAGCTGGCTGCAGACAGGAGGACTGACCCAATACGTAACTATATTAAAGGGAATGAAAGGCAGGTTGCTCAGTGTCACAAAAGGGGGCTTATCCAAAAGGGGGCTGATGCCAAGAGCACATGACCTGAATCCAATCACAAGAGAACATCAGAACAGGAGGATACTAGAAATAATCTTATGGTGCTAAATTGAATTGGGAGTTTATGTAAACTCATAGCTCTTGATACAGAAATAAATAGGTACACACCAGTGTGGGTATGTGTGCACATGGACAGACATACGTATACATATACTCCCTTAGCTTTGGCCGCTGAGAGGTCTTAGGGGGAGTGATATCCCACTAGCAGTGGCTACACCTAGTGCTCAGACTTTAGCCTTTAAAGACCATTTTCTATTAAATGAAACCGAAGACCGACCCCTGGGGAAATGACTGATTGGAAGACTCAAGCAGGGACAGCACAACATTTTGTCATGCCGGATGCAAGGATGGGGACACTGGCAAGAGAACAGGTCAAATCAAAGGCAATCTGAGCATCAACACAAATAATGATATTACAAATTATAAACGGTTGAGTACAATGCAAACCATGAGTTCATGTAATTATAAATACATAAGTGAAACTTTTTAAATGAATACATTTTAACACAGTTTTAAAGTACCACCTTACAAGGCACTTACTAATTATACTTTTTTTTTTTTTTTTTTTTTTAAATGTTGACTCCTTTTTGAGAGATATAGAGAGACAGGGCATGAGCAGGGGAGGGGCAGAGAGGGGGGGAGACACAGAATCTGAAGCGGGATTCAGACTCTGAGCTGTCAGCACAGAGCCCGATGCGGGGCTCGAGCCCACGAACTGTGAGATCATGACCTGAGCCGAAGTCGGATGCTTAACCGACTGAGCCACCCAGGCGCCCCAAGCACTTATGAATTATAAAAAGAGTAACTTCACAGTGGAGAAGCGTGGTAAGCACCAACATAATCAGGTGATAAAAGTTTCTATCACCGGTCACTGGGCAAAGTGAAACCATTTATTAGCTGAAGAATGGACTGTCACTTCTGGGACACTGATGCCAAGAGCACATGACCTGAATCCAATCACAAGAGAACATCAGACAAACCCAAACTGAGGGAGACGCTAAAATATAACTGGACTTCACAAGGGCCTTGGTCACTGAAGGAGACTACAGAGACATGATGAGATTCTGAAGTGGGTCCTCTGGCTGCAAGGTATTCTCACTGGACAAGTGACAAAACCCAAATGGGGTTTCAGGACAGGCGATTATTAATGCACGAATGATAATCACCTGGTTCTGAGGCGCATCTTGGGGTTATGTGGGAGAGGGTCTGTGTTTAAGGAGAGCACATCCTCAAGTACTTGAGGTGACGGATCATCGGTCTGAAGCTTACTCTCAAGAGGTCAAGAGAAAGTTCTTTGTGCTGTACCTTCATTTTTAAAATTTTTGATTGCTTTAAAATTAAAAAAAAAATTGCAGCTGAGGTAAGAAATGTCAGCGGACCCGGTCTGGTCTGCCAGCTTGTGACGGCTGTACCTAAGTAACTTAAGAACAAAGCTGCTAAGCTACAGGTCTCAGTTTACTGGGCTGCTGGAACTACGCAGGGATTAAGGGACAGGCACACGCTACGTCCAATGCATTCCCTCCGGTTCTGTTGCCGCCACAACTAAACCTCAGCAACAGAGCCAGCTAATTGTGACAGATCAAAATACACCAAAATCAATCATTTCGGCAGTTTATAGATTCTTCTGTAATTCAGAGTTAGTTTGGCAAGTTGCCATAATTTTGTCTTTGTGATAATTGAGATATATTAATACTTAAAAAAATTTTTTTAAATGTTTATTTATTTTTGAGAGAGAGACAGAGAGAGAGAGAGAGACAGAGCGAGAGCAGGGGAGGGGCTGAGAGAGAGGGAGACACAGAATCCGAAGCAGGAGCCAGGCTCTGAGCTGTCAGCACAGAGCCTGACGCGGGGCCTGAACTCATGAACTGTGAGATCATGACCTGAGCCGAAGTCTGACGCTTAACAGACTGAGCCACTCAGGTGCCCAAAATTTTTTATATTAAAAAAATTTTTTGTTTTAATGTTTGTTTCTTTTTAAGACAGAGAGAGACAGAGTGCAAGCAGGGGAGGGGCGGGGGGCGGGGGGGGAGACAGAATCTGAAGCAGGCTCCAGGCCTTGAGCTGTCAGCACAGAGCCTCATGTGGGGTTCAAACCTATGAACCACAAGATCATGATGTGAGCCAAAGAAGGACGCTTAACCAACTGAGCCACCCAAGGTGCCCCTAAAATTTTTTTTAAAGTGTTTCTTTTTGAGACAGAGAGAGACAGAGCACGAGCAGGGGAGGGGCAGAGAGAGACAGGGAGACAGAATCTGGAGCAGGCTCCGGGCTCTGAACTGGCAGCTCAGAGCCCGATGTGGGGCTCGAACCCATGAACCACAAGATCATGACCTGAGCCAAAGTCGGGTGCTTAACCAACTGAGCTGCCCAGGCACCGCGATACGTTAAGACTCTTAACGTGACATATTGGTAAAAACATGATTCGTCAACCTGGTTGGTAATCAAAGAAATAAAAATGAAGATATTTTTCCACTTACCAAATTATAAAAATTAAAAACAGATTGCTGATCTCTAACTTCTCAATCTTTCTAGTGATTAAGGAAATGCTATCATTGGGATGACCTATTTTATATCCATCATGGTGACAAAATTTTAAAAGGTTTGAGTATTCTGTGCTGGTGAAGCAATCAGCACTACACCTCATCTGGCCAAGTATTCGGAGTCAGTAAGTGGGTAGGAACTCTCAAAACTTCAACTTAGATATCCCTTTATCAAGCAATTCTATCTCTAGAAATCTCTCAGAGTAAATTACTTACATAGGTGCATAAAAGCTTATGCAGAAACACGTTCACTGACAGCAACACTGGGGGAACAAAGGAAAACCAGAAACTACCCGAGTGTAGTATCATACGAATGTTAAGGGGGGGATTTTCAAATTCAGCCACATACATTATCTATTATTTTACATTACTTGAATCTTCAGTAAAAAATTAATGACTTATATAAATTTGCAGAGAAAAATGTAGTTCCTTCTTACTAAAAATACCTAAGCCATATGCAGTGTTTTGTACTTTGTCTCTGTACATCTTCCTCGAACCTAACTGCAAAGTGTGGCTGGAAGGGCAGATAGGTAGTACATATCCATCGTCCTTCAGAAGGGACGCTGAGGAACAGTCAACCAAGCACCGGGCCAGGCAGCGGAGTCAATGTTGGAACTCAGTCCTATGCCCTCGGTCCAAGCCGCTGACAGTGTTGGAGTTGGTCCTAAGCTGACTTCAAATTCTAATGGTGACTTTGTCCACACTTGGTCGTGAACGCATCTTATGAGAGTTTATGATTTCACACTTTATTAAAGGGCCCTTACAAAGAATGAGTAGTTCTTCAAAGGTTTTGTCACGCTGGTCTAAAAATTAACGGCTGGATGGCGTCTAGAGGTAAATTAAATTTAAGCCGCAGGCGGACTTCACTTGTTTCTGGGCGGTCAGTATGGTTTTCCTGGTTTTTGAGGATGATGTCAGGGTTACCCTGTTTCTCACTCTGGGGCAGAAAACTACCAAACCACCAGAAAGGAGCTCCTGGAAGATGGGGGAACACCTCTCCATTCCGAAGCTCCTTACTTCTTAGGGAGTTACGGTATTTCTCCTGCTCCACTGATTACCAGCCCCCGAAAGCACAGGTGACCAAACATGACCCACGACCTACCGTCAGGAAACTGGTCGGCGTCGTCGTCAAACATGGCTTCCTTGAGGGCAGACTTATTGAAGGGACTGATGCTATCTGAATAGTTATATGGATTATAGTCTCGTGAGCGTGGGGAGGAATGAGCAGGCATCGACTGGAGCAACGAAGCTTTGTTATCAAGGGAGGTTTGGCTTGAGTCGGTAGCATCGCCTCCTGCCCTTGGGTCAGGCATCCCGGGACCGCCACACATCTATTAATGGGAAGGGGAAGGCGCAGAAAATTAACTCACTTTCAAATATCTCTTTGAAATTCTAAAAAAGATGTTTCTCTGTTGCTTCAAAGGAACCAACATGAGGAGTTAAAACTTACATTCAAAATGTCAAAGCTTATTGTAAAGATGTAAAACAGAAACAAAAAAACCAAAACCCGCAGCTGTGAGAGCAAATAAGAACCATAAAAGAATGTTGTTTCCAATGACTCCTGCAGTTCCCTTGCCAAGGGCTTGACCAAACAACACGCAGGCAATTACAGCTCCCTCTGCCAGTTAAAGACATAAAAGGACTTTCACTACCAACACGGAACTAAAAGCTGCCAGATTCCATTGTTAAGGTAGTAAATCACACAAGGACAGGACGTCAACAAAGTATAAAAGAATCAAATTTTGGGGTTGCCGGGGTGGCTCAGTTCGTTAAGTGGCCGACTCTTCATCTCGGCTCAGGTCACGATCTCACAGTCCTGAGACTCAGCCCTCCGTCAGGCTCCATGCTGGGCATGCAGTCTGCTTGGGATTCTCTCTCTCCCTCCCCCTTCCCTGCTCTCTCCCTCTCGCACGTGCACCCTCTCTCTGTGTCTCTCTCTCAAAAAAGGAAAAAAAAGGGAGGGGGTTGTCTGGGTGGCTCAGTCGGTTGAGTGTCCCACTTCTGCTCAGGTCACGATCTCGCGGTCCGTGGGTTCGAGCCCCGTGTAGGGCTCTGTGCTGACCGCTCGGAGCCTGGAGCCCGCTTCGGATTCTGTGTCTCCCTCTCTCTCTCTGCCCCTCCCCTGCTTGTTCTGCCTCTCAAAAATGAATAGTAAAACATTAAAAAATAATAAAACACTTTTAGCAAAGGCCTCAAGGCTTGTAACTTTTGAAAGGATGCCTGATGGAGCGCATGAACACACTTTTATCATAAAACATCAATACTAACACTGATTCTAATACTAGCATGAAACTCATTACTACCATCAGATCACCATCACCACCGCCTACTCAGCAACTATGTGCTAAGCCATTACTCAGGTGCTTTACTAATATTCTTCAAACATTCACCGTGCCAGGCTTCATTCTTGGCAGTGGGGATATATTAACGAACAAAAGAGAATGCTGTCCACCTCCACGGAGTCTACATTCTAGTTGGGGGACAGACAGTACAAAACGTAATGAATGAGTAGACAGAATGGTGGAAGAGGATTCGCGTGCGGGAGGTGGTGCCGTGTTAAAGGGACCGTGAGTGGTGCGGTGGGAGGGAGGCAAGTGCAGACCAGCTAGGGTGGTCGGAGTAAGCCGTGCGAACCGAGACTTGAAGGAAATCAGCCAGGAAGCGGGTTTAAGACAGAGGGAACAGCCCAGACAAAGGCCCGGAGGCAAGAGCATGCCCGGGAAGTTCAAGGAACAGCAAGGAAGCCAGTGTGGCTGGAGCAGAGGAAAGCGGGAGGAGACGAGGCCAGAGAAGGGACAGGGAAAAAAAGCCTGTTGTGTAGACGCTGGCTTTTATTCTGGGACGTCCCACAGGGTTACAAGCGGAGGTGTGCCAAGACATGACAAGGGTCACCGGCAAAATCAAGGAGGCCGGTTAGGTGCCGATTTTAGCAGCCCAGGGGAGAGAGGACTGATGGTAAGGCCGGCTGGAGTCAGAATGGCAGTGACGGAAGTGGACGGAGTTTGGATCTATTTTGAAAACGGGACGACAGAGCGAGCGTGCAGGATGAGACAAAGAGGGGCGTGAGGACAACTCTCCGGTCCCAGGCTTTTGGCTGAGTGACTGTGCTACCAACCGCGACACGGAGGAGCAGCTTCGTGGACGAGACTGCAGGTGCGGCAGGAAGCGGGCTGGAGGCATGTGAGCTCCAGAGGGAAGTTGGGCTGGACAGACTCGTATCGCTTCTGACACTGACAACACCTTTCAGAGTACAATGTCTTCGCCTCATCTTCCTAACACAAACACTGAGCTTTAGACGCGATAATATCATCTGACTACTGGGTATCTGCCAGGAAGCGGGATTTGAAGTTACTTCGGCCAGAATCCTGTGTGAGCTCCCCACCCCGCACCCTGCGATCTCTGAGCAAAAAACGTCTCAGCAGTGATTCTTACCAAACCGTTATTGCTTTTGGGGTGGGGAACCTCAAATATGAGTGGTGAGCCGGCTCTGGCCCGATAGCACGGGGAGAAAAACAACAGCGGGAAGGCAGAGGAGGGAGCCCTTTCGAGATGTGCTGAAGAACTGCCGTGCTCCCCAATTCTGCAAATGCTGAGAAACCACAGATTCCATAGGAAATGACGGGATGGCTTGTTCTGAGAGAAGTCTACGCAGCAGCAGCAGGGTAAAAGACAACTACTCTTTTTTTTTCCTTCCCTCGCCCCAAACAACTACTCTTTGTATGAACAAACTGAGCAGTATTCACCAATGTCAGAAAAACGGGTCATAACATTCTTCACTGGAGCCACACAAACCGATGACACAAATCTCCACCACTGCACTAAGGGGGAAAGAAAAATCGAAACACATTAGGTCTTACGAGACCCATGTGATCCGGCCCACGTTCCAGCCCCAACCCTCTCACAACGATCCAACAACGCTGCCTCTCATCCCGGTTCCCGACTAGGCACAACTTGCTCTCATCTACATGTCTTTGGACTTGCCACTTCTTCTATGGGATTCTCCTCTCCCAGATCTTGTACGGCCCCATTTAGGTCTCGGTGGAAAAATCACCTACTGAGAGAGGCCTTCCCTGACCGATTAATCTCAGACAGATTCACTTTGGGGAGCCTGGGTGGCTCAGCTGGTCAAGCGTCCAAGTCCTGATTTCGGCTCAGACCAGGATCTCACGACTGGTGAGATCTCTCCACACACGGGGCTCTGCGCGGACACCGCAGAGCCTGCTGGGGATTCTCTTTCTCTCTGTGCTGGTCTGCTTGTGTGTGTTCATGTTCTCTCTCTCTCAAAATTAACAAACGTTAAAAAAACCAGATTCATTTTATGTTCTAACCTAAAACTCAATAGTGCTCATCTCTATCAGAAAATTCAGAAGGAACTTGAGGGCAGCGACTTTGCCTTGTAAAATCTAAGACCCAGCACAGTGCCCGACGTGTGGCAGATACTCACTGAACGCCTACAGAGTGACCCCTAAAAAGTGACATCTGAAGACGACAGAAAGTTAAAAAAAAAAAAACACAACCCAGGAAAAATCTCTTAATGAACAAGTCTGCACCGTAAGAATGTTCAAATACTCACAGAATCACCATCATCTTTTTTAGAATCTCTTTTCAACGGCTCATTCATATCTTCTTGACTACGGAAGCTGAAATTCTGAATTGCTTCAGTGACACCTCTAAGAGAGCTATAAATATCTTCAGAGTTCATATTTTCTGTGTCATAATCAAATGCACTATGAAAAAGACGACTAATTGTTATTTGGGTGTCGTTTTAAAACACATAACACATTTGAGATTAGGTAGGGTATTTCTAACAACAGGATGAGAATGTACACTCCCCGAAGCACAATTAGCAAAACCAAATCAAACCTGACCACTGTCAACGGTGAAGGCACATGTCCCCTGGTCCATCCACTAAGGGCAGCTTACGAGGACTGTGAATGCATAGCCCTTAACAACTGGTTTGTCTTTCACCTTCAAAAATGTTCTGATTAACCAGAGGTCAGCAAACCATGACCCATGAAATCTAAAAATGTTTACTTCTTTATACATTTGGGAGAAAAGTCAAAGTAACAATTCATGACACGTGAAATAAAATTTCACGTTACATAAAATTCTTCTTTCAAGGTCTGCAAATAAAATTGTATCGGGTATCGGTACCCACAACACTTATTTACTCCGGCCTCCTCTATGGCCGCCTTTACGCTGCACCAGCAGAACTGGGTACAGGTAACAAGGCCTAAAATACGTACCATGCGGCCCTTTACAGAAAGTTTGCTAACTCCTGTGATTTGTTCACAATAATGGCACAACTTGAAGACAAGATAAAGGTATTATACACAAATTTACAGAAGGCAGAGAAGTTTCACTACTAAACATATGTTTATAGTACAATTCTATAATCAGATTCTAAAACTCAACTGAAGCTGGAATTCAGCCATCAGATCGCCACATATGTGTGACAAGGAATAACTAGGCTAGATGTTAAGTCTGCAATGTATTTTTCTTCCTCAGATGCTGAAGTATTCTATAAACGTAATGAATATGATGAAGCATGCTATGATACATGGCTAATAATAAAATTAATAACTACACTAATAAAAATGGACTGCTATGCAAATGTTTTTAAAAGCTAGGAAAAGGGAAAAAATGTTAGTCCATTAATGAGTCAAAAACTTCATCTGAAATACAGCCTATGCTTGAACTTCACAAGTGTGTGAAAAGTTTACACAGCTTATATTTTGTATTAAGGCCCAATCTCATAGTCACATTTTTTTCCCGAAGACATAGTCATAATGCTATTTCATATTTAGCCTTTCCCCATTCTTCACTATTTTTATGCTTTGGTCTATAAGCACATCTGAGAAACATAACTATGCCATTTAACGCATCAAGCAGTAATTTACAAAAGTAAGTGTCCTTTGCACTTACCAAACAATTTGATATCCTATGCGTTATTTTCACTTAAGGCTTAGTTTGGGAATAAACTTAAAAAGTTTTTGAATCTGCTACATTTCTACGTGTCAAGACCTTTGAAGCCAAGTGGAAATCAACTGGAATTATATCAATGTCCGTTGTCTAAGAGTGGGAATCTGCAAACACAAGCCATGATGGAAAAGAACTCTTTTGTTACCTTGGAGATAAAGTATTCTGTGATGTGTTGGTAGGAGAAGTAAGAGGACTGGACCAGTTGGCTGGTGAACGTGCTGTTGGCCTTGTCAAAGGACTCCCCATGGGACCCTGATGGGGGGAGTCAAGTAAATATTAACACATGACAGGTAAGCTCAACTAAAAGGCTCTTAAGGAAGCCATGCAATCAAGAAGTTGAACAGTATGAAAGAGCTGTATTTGCAGGTCAGTATTTTAAATATTCATGTCCATATCTCTGCTTTCTGTAGGGAAAAACTTTCCCCCTACTTGGAAATCTAACTCTTTAGTCTTCTCTTGTTTTCCTTACCCACTTCCTACCCTCAAATATCATCAACATCTTCCTCCTCAAAGATTCATTGGACCTCAAACTAACAATTTGTTTTTTAAAAACAATTTTGTTTTTAAACAACAGTTTATTTATTTTGAGAGAGAGAGTGAGCGTGCATGTGAGCAGGGGAGGGACAGAGAAAGAGAGAGAGAGAGAGAGAGAGAGAGAGAGAGAGAGAGAGAGAATCCCAAGCAGGTTCTGTACTGTCAGCACAGAGCCAATGTGGGGTTTAATCCCATGAACCATGAGACCACGACCTGAGCCGAAATCAAGAGTCAGATGCCTGGGGCACCTGGGTGGCTCAGTCGGTTAAGCGTCAGACTTTGTTCGCCTCAGGTCATGATCTCACGGTCTGTGAGTTCGAGCCCCGCATCGGGCTCTGTGCTGACAGCTCGGAGCCTGGAGCCTGCTTCGGATTCCGTGTCTCTCTCTCTGCTCCTCCCTTGCTTGCACTCTCTGTCTCTTAAAAATAAATAAACGTTAAAAAAAAAAAAGAGAGAGAGAGAGAGACGCTTAACCTACTGACCCACCCAGGTGCCCCCCAAACTAACAATTTTAAATTAGCTCCCCATTCTGGGGTGCCTGGGTGGCTCAGTCGGTTACGTGTCTGACTCTTGATTTTGGCTCAGGTCATGATCTCATGGCTTGTGAGACTGAGGCTCAGAGCCTGCTTGGGATTCTCTCCTTCTCTCTATGCCCTTCTCTGCTCATGCTCTCTCAAAATAAACAGAAGTAAAAAGAAGTAAAATTCACTCATATTATTAATTTGCCTGCCTGTTAAGATATAATTAAACAATTCCTTCTCCTTTTAAAAAGATAACTAGCTTTAGTCCCAAGACATCATTCTGATTATTTTTAACCCTCAGACTTTACCTTAAGCCTGCTATAAATGCATCTGATTTCTCCTTTTAAAAAACCTAAGTTCAGTTCTTTAGGCATATTATGTAAACGATGCTTGCCATTTAAGGTCTATAAAACACTGTAATGTTTCATTTATTCAGACCTCACTTTCCCAAAACCAAAGTTTGTACCTTCAAGCAAGTTCGGACCCACAAACCTGTGAACAGGTTTTGGAACACGCCTTTCAAAGCCCCAGCTTCTTCAGATGTTATTTGTCAATCAAGTCACCCCTTCTAGCCCTCCAACAAGGACCCACTTCTCTAAAGAGCACGTCCCAATTCCAACGGCCTGCAGAGCCGCCGCCCTCATCAGAGTTCTGCTCGCGTTTTACTTTCCTGTTCGTGTCCTGGCCATGTTCACCACCGACCCACTGGATAGAAACATGCTAAGCCTAAGGACGGCACTCTTTCCAGGACAAAATTTAATTCTGCTTAGGGAATGCTGCCCAGTACAGATGCAAAAATTATATACTAGGATCAAAAGTTTACTTCGTGTAAAAGCAAGCAACTAAGCAACTACTGTGACACCAACCATCCATCAAATCACAGGATAGCCGAGAGAAGAACTGAAAGGTACCTGGGTTCCATTGCCAGTGTTTCGAAGGTGATTATGAAGAAGCTTGGTAGCACCATCCTGAAAAGTTTTTGGTAAAGCTCCTAATAACATTGTAAACTCTGGAGTATTGAGTTCAAATAGGGAAATCAGCACGGACTGTGCTGCCTGTAAAACGAAGACATTTAAGAAGTAGATGAGTGTATTTTGGTAACTCAAAGGAGACAATTTTCTTCAGTCAACATTTCTGTTCAATAGCACAAGGCCATCTTTCCCACAGAAACATAAGTTGCCTTTACATACTTTCAGATTTTGTTGCTGGGAGAATAAAAAAATATTTATTTGCGAGAGACAGAAAGCGAGCACGCACGAGCGGGGGAGGCGCGGAGAGAAAAGGAGAGACAGAAGAAGCCCAAGCAGGCTCTACGCTGTCAGCACAGAGCCTGACATGGGGCTCGATCCCACGACTGAGAGATGACGACCCGAGCCATTACCAAGAGTTGGATACCTAACCGACTGAGCCACCCAGGTGCCACATCATTTATTTTTTTTTTTTTTGAGGGTAAGAAGGGAAGACAAAAATTGTCAAAAATATAATCTGGCACTCAATGGCAGCAGTTAACCGGTCTCCGGGGTTATTTTTTTAAGTTAAAAAAAAAAAAAGTATTTTGAGATAGAGACGGAGGGAGGGAGAGGCAGGGGCAGGCACAGAGAGAAGGTCAAGCAGGCTCTGCATCGTCAGCACAGACCTGATATGGGGCTTGATCTCACAAACTACGAGATCATGACCCGAGTTGAAACCAAGAGTCGAACGCTTAACCGACTGAGCCACCCAGGTGCCCCAAGACCGTTTCCTTTCCAGGGTTATTCTACCAAGATATACCACTTCAGTTTTCCTAATAAGTAACTACAAAAAGACGGATGGAAATACCTAAGTATGGGTATCCCATACCCTTCAAAAATTCCCGTTGTACCACTTGACTTTTATGAAAGACCTACCACAGTACCTGCTTTCCCTAACCAAAAGGAAAACAAAGATCCTCACTTTTATAAATAAAGGCAAAAAGCCAAATACATTCAACATTTGTTTTGCACTGAGCCTGTACTCCAAGCAGTGAGAAGGGTGTCACCAAGCTCCTTCCCCAGGAACTACACTCAGCCTCTCAGCATTAAGCCAGCATCGCTTTGTTGAACTGTGTTGTGTTGTGTGTGCTTTATCTTGATTTGTGCTGTGTGTCTGTTAGCAAGCTGCATCCTAAGGTGTCAGAAAAGACGAAGAGGGAACTCTCAAAAGTTTTTCCATGGAAATTAATGGACTGCTTCTTTGCTTTACACATTTTGGTGTATGAAAGGTGTCACGCAACAGTCTACTTTCGGACAGCAGGGGAAACCTGCATATCCCTAAGCTATACAAAGCTCATCCACAGCAACTTCTTACTTTTCATTATATAAGTGAAAAACTAGTCTAACGTTTGGGTGGAAATGGGAACAAAACAAAGCTTACTCAGATCAGTTAAGAAAACTTATAAATTTACTTTCTTCTTTTAAAGTAACCAACTGAAGGGCGCCTGGGTGGCTCAGTCAGTGGGGCGTCCGACTTCGGCTCCGGTCATGATCTCACGGTTCATGGGTTCGAGCCCCGCGTCAGGCTCTGTGCCGACAGCTCAGAGCCTGGAGCCTGCTTCCCATTCTGTGTCTCCCTCTCTCTCTGCCCCTCCCCTGCTCATGCTCTGTCTCTCTCTGTCCCAAAATATAAATGAAAACATTAGAAAAAAAATTAAAAAAAAAATAACTGAGTTACTGAAAACCAAACTTTGAAATTCAGATTTCAAAGAAACTTAATGAGAGGAGAAAGAAACCCACATAGTTCACAATCACGACTCAGAGGGAAATGTGTGCATCTGATTCTGGGCGTGTTCAGATCCCAGTCTTAGAAAACTTAAAGTGTCCTAAGTTTACGACATCTGGATATGCAACACTAGTGGGATGGTTACATTCTGTTCCACTGGTGCAACGGCAGACCGCACAACACAGCCTTGGAAGGTGACGGAGTTGAATACACGAAGAGATCGGCAGAGGGCTATTAGACGCTGCCGAAGCAAAGATTAATAAAACCACAACTGTGACATAAGCCCATTTTTCTGAAAATGACAAAACACCATTGTGTGGGTATGCACTCTAACACAGTGCTTAAATGAAACTGCGTGTATTTTGAAGCAAAACTTTATGGTCTCTTTTGGAAAATATTAAAACTACCTCGTTTATTTGAGCCAATGAATTGATTAAGGTACACTTTATTCCATCTAGGGTTTATTCTGCTGTATGGGACTCAGCTTTCTTTCCTCCCAGAGACAGAGAACCCAGCTGTTCCAAAACCACTTCCCGGTCAGCGTATCCTTTCCTCGTGACTCCAAGTGACACCCTTACTGTGAGTTAACCTCTAAGTAAACCTAAGTGTCTTTGATCCTCTATGTTCTAGCAACTATTTCTCTATTTCTGCATTAACTAATATGGGTTTAAGTTGCATGATTTAAAATGCAATAGTTTGTGAGTATATTTTGATAAGGCCCGTTTTCATTAGTTCATATTGTAGTATCACATTTTTTTTTTTACTAGATACTTTTTAAAATGTTTGTTTTGAGGGGTGGGGGAAAGGCAGAGAGAGAGAGGGAAAAAGAGAATCCCAAGCAGGTTCCATGCCATCAGTGCAGAGCCTGACATGGGGCTGATCTCATGAACTGACCTGAGCCGAGATCGAGAGTCGAAGCTTAACTGAGACACCATAGTGGCCCGAGACTTTAATTAATTAACTTACTTCTTTCACAGCATAAACCGGGTCTTTATTAGAGTACTGTATCCCATTTCTGTCTTTTTATTTTTTTAAAGATTTGATTTTTAAGTAACCTCCACACCCAACGTGGGACTTAAACTCACAGCCCTGAGATCAAGAGTCCTACACTCCACTGACTGAGCCGGCCAGGTGACTCCCCTCCTTGTTTTAAAGTTTTTACCGTTAGTCAGCATAACAGTGTTATCAGTTTCACGTGTACAATATAGTAATTCAACAATTCCACACATCACCCCGTCTTCATCAGAAGGGTGCTCCATTACCTATTGAATCTCCCCCACCAATCTCCCCTCTGGTAACCTTCAGTTTGTTCTCTACAGTTAAATTTGTTTCTGGGTGTCTCTCTTCTTTTTTTTCCCTTTGCTGCTGCTGCTTTTTTTTTAAGTTTATTTATTTTGAGAGAGAGAGAGAGAAGGGGCAGGGGAGAGAGAGAGGGAGAGAGAGAACATGTGCACGCATGCAGGGGAGGGGCAGAGAAAGAGGGAGACAGAGAGAATACCAAGCAGGCTCCACACTGACAGTGTGATGTAGGGTTCAAACTCACAAACTATGAGATCATGACCTGAGCCGAAACCAAGAGTTGGATGCTTAACCCACTAAGCCATCCAGGTGCCCCACTTGTTTTGTTTCTTAAATTCCACGAGTGAAATCATATAGTATTTGTCTTTCTCTGACTTATTTTGCAAAGGATTATACTCTCGAGCTCCATCCATGTCATTGCAAACGGCGAGATTTCATTCTTTTTTATAGCTAATATTCCACTATGTATGTATACCACATCTTCTTTATCTACTCATCTATAGACGGATACTTAGGCGGCTACCATAATTTGGCTATTATAAACAATACTGCTATAAACATAGGGGGGATATGTACCCCTTCGAATCAGCGTTCATGTATTTCTTGGGTAAATATCCAGTAGTATGACTACTGGATCGTACGGTAGGCCCATTTTTAATTTGAGGAACGTCTATACTGTTTTCCACAGTGGCTGCACCAATCTGCATTCCCACCAAACCACACAAGAAGGTTCCTTTTCTCTACATCCTCACCAACACTTGTTTCCTGTGTTTCTGATTTTAGCCATTCTGGCAGATGTGAAGTGGTAACTCATCGCAGTTTTGATTTGCATTTCCGGGATGATGATTTTGAGCATCTTTTCATATGACTGTTGACCATCTGTATGTCTTCTTTGGAGAAATGTCTGTTCGGGTCTTCTACCCATTTTAAATTGGATTGTATGTTTTTCGGGTGTTGGGTTTGATAAGCTCTTTATATATTTTGGAGTTCTGTGGCAAACCTCTGTGTTGAACAAGTCTGTCGGCACATGTTTTCTTTTTTGATTTTAGAGAGCGGGGTGGGGGGGAGAGAGAGAGCATGAACAGGGGAGAGGGGCAGAGGTGACAGAGAATCTTTTTTTATTTAATGTTTATTTATTTTTGACAGAGAGAGCGAGCAAGCAGGGAAGCAGCAGAGAGAGAGGGAGACCCAGAATCCGAAGCAGGCTCCAGGCTGGGAGCTGTCAGCACAGAGCCCAACGTGGGCCTCGAACTCACAAACCATGAGATCATGACCTGAGCCAAAGTTGGACGCTTAACTGACTGAGCCACCCAGGGGCACCCCGCCTTTTTTTGAAAAAAAAAAAAAAATTATTTAATGTTTAAGAGAGAATCTTAAGCAGGCCCCATCCTCAGTGTGAAGCCTGATGTGGGGCTCGATCTCACGACCATGAGATGATGACCTTAGCTGAAATCAAGAGTTGGCCATTCAACTGACTGAGCTACCGAGATGCCCCCGGCACACTTTTTCAAACAGCATTTACTCATTTTGCGTCTCTGTGTCACATCTGATACTCCTTGCAACATTTCAAACTCTTTCACTGTGATCTCTTACGTTACTTTGTAATTCTTTTGGGGTACCGCAAATTGTGTCCAAACGAGATAGCAATCGATACACGTTGTGTGTGTTCTGACAGCTCCACTGAGCAGCTGCTCCCCGTCTCTCTCCTTCCCCCCAGACCTCCCTGTTCCTTGACACACAGCCGTGTTGAAATGAGGCCAATTAACAGCTCCACGACGGCTTCTACGTGTTCAAGTGAAAGAAAGCGTTGCGTGGGTCTGACGTTAAATCCAAAGCCAGCGGTGATTAAGCTTAGGAAGGCAAGTCAAAAGCCAAGACAGCCCAAAAGCTAGGCCTCTTGTGACACACAGCCAACTTGTGACCGCAAAGGAAAGGTGCTTGAAGGAAACTGAGCACGAACGGTTAGAAAGCAGAACAGCTTCGTGGCTGATCCAGACCTAGTTTCAGTGGTCTGGAGAGGAGATCAGAGCAGCCACAACGCTGCCTCAAGCCAAAGCCTCGTCCAGAGCAGGGCCCTAACTCTCTTCAGTTCCGTGAAGCCCGAGATTGGTGAGGAAGCCACGCAAGTTGGCTCGTGAAGTTGAAGGAAAGGAGCCGTCTCCATAACCGACAGGTGCAAGGTAGCACAGCCAGCACGGGAGTCCCAAAAAGTTACTCAGAGGACCCAGCTAGGGCGATCCCTGAAGGTAGCTGACTAAACAGCAGATTTCCAGTGTAGACGGAGCAGCCTTGTATCAGGAAGGAGATGCCACCTCGGACTTTGACGGCTGGAGAGGAGAAATCAGTGCCTGGCTTCAGAGGCCAGGGTGGCTCTCTTGGTGGGGCTAATGTAGCTGGTGACTTTAAGTCGAGGCCAGGGCTCGCATCATTGTGAAAATCCTGAGACCCTTAAGCGTTGTGTTAAATCTACTCTCCTTGTGCTCTGCAAATGAAACAACAACGCCGGAAGGACAGCTCGTCTGTTTACACGGTTTCCTGAATATTTTAAGCCACTGCTGAGAACTACTGAAGGAAAGAAGATTCCTTTCAAAATGTTACGGATCATGACAATGCACCGGTCCCCAAGAGCTACAATGGAGATGTGCAGTAAGAACGTCGGTTTTGTGCCTGCTAACACCACATCCGTGCTACAGCCCATGGATCACAAGCTAATTAAAAAAAATGTTTCTTTAATATTTACTTTTGAGAGAGAGAAAGAGAGAGCAGGGAAGGGGCAGACGGAGACAGAGGATTTGAAGCAGGTTCTGTGGTGACAGCAGAGAGCCCAACGTGGGGCTCGAACTCACGAACCGTGAAATCGTGACCTGAGCCGAAATCAAGAATTAGACACTTAAATGACTGAGCCACCCAGGTGCCCCCAAGAAGTAATTTTGACTTTGATGTCTTCTTACTTAAGAAATACATTTTGAGGGCACCTGGACGGCTCAGTCGGTTAAGTGTCTGACTTCAATTCCAGCTCAGGTCACGATCTCACGGTTCCTGAGTTCAAGCCCTGCCCCGGGCTCTGCACTGGCAGCACAAAGCTTGCTTGGGACTCTCTCTCTCCCTCTCTCTGCCCCTCCCACTCAAGTTCTGCCTCAAAAACAAAAAAGAAACAGAAATACATTTTGTGAGGCTACCGCTGCCATAGTGATTCTTCTGATGGATCTGGGCAAAGTAAATTGAAAATCTTCTGGAAAGGATTCACCATCACAGATGCCATTAAGAGCATTTGTGACTCATGGGAAGAGGTCAAAGTATCAACACTAACAGGAATTTCAAAGAAGCTGATTCCAGCCCTCAAGGATAACTCTGAGGGACTCAGGACTTCAGGGGAGGACGCAACTGCCGATGTGGTGGAAACAGTGAGAGAACCGGAAAGAGAAGTGCAGCCTGCAAACGTTCCCAGAGTGCCATAATCTCTTGACAGAACTGGGAGATGAGGAGATGCCTCCTACGGATGAACAGAGAAAGTGGTTTTTTGAGATGAAATCTATTCCGGGTAAGCATGCTGTGAAGACTGTTGAAGTAACAGCAAAGGATTTAGAATATTACATAAACTTAGTTGATAAAGGAGCAGCAGGGTTTGACAGGACAGACTCCAATTCTGAAAGAAATTCTGTGGGTAAAATGCTATTAAACAGCATCTCATGCTACAGAGAAATCTGTTGGAAAAGGAAGAGTGGATCGATGTGGGGAACTTCACAGTCCTATTTTTTAAACATGAATTCTTAATGATTTTATTTTGAGTTAGTTATTTTACAACAGTTTTAAAACTCTGAGTGTAGCCGACACCCAACGTGACATTGTTTCAGGTATACAACATAGTGACTTGACTTCTCTATTATTCTATGCTCACCCAAGTGTAGCTACCGTTTGTCGCCAAGCAATGCTGCCATGACATCCCTGATTATATTCCTTCTGTGATACCTCTTATAACTGTGACTTATTCACTCCGTAACTGGAAGCTGGTATTTTCCATTTTCCTTTACCCATTTTTCCCATTCCCCGCCCCGCCGCCCCTGGCCCCTTTCCCTCTGACAACTGTTTGTTCTCTATACTTATAGGTCTGATTCTGCTTTTTGTTTATTCATTTGCTTTGTTTTGTAGATTCCACATAAGTGAAATCACATGGTATTTGTCTCTCTCAATCTGACTTCTTTCACTTAGCATAAGACCCTTTAGGTTCATCCATGTTGTTGCAAATGGTAAGATCTCAACCTTTTTTTTTTTTTTTATGGCTAGTAATAGATCTCAACCTTTTTTTTTTTTTATGGCTAGATGAATAGATCCATTCATCTATCAAAGAACACTTGAGTTGCTTCCATATCTTGGCTATTATAAATAATGCTGCAATAAACACAGGGGTGCAAAAGACCTTTTCAAATTAGCATTTTCACTTTCCTTGGGTAATAACCAGTAGTGGAATTATTGAATCATATAGTATTTCTATTGTTGTCTGAGGTATCTCCATACTGTTTCCCACCACTTCTGCCTTTTTAAAAAAAAATTTTTTTTAATGTTTATTTTTGACAGAGAGAGACAGAGCATGAGCGGGGGAGGGGCAGAGAGAGAGGGAGACACAGAATCGGAAGCAGGCTCCAGGCTCTGGGCCATCATTATCCCAGAGCCCGACGCGGGGCTCGAACTCATGGACCGCGAGATTGTGACCTGAGCCGAAGTTGGCCGCTCAACCGACTGCGCCACCCAGGCGCCCCAACTTCTGCCTTATTTCAAGAAACTGCCACAACCATGGCTTCAGCAACCACCGCCCTGACTAGTAAACACTGAGACAAGCCCCTCCATTTGCCAAAAGATTATGGCTCTGAAATCTCAAATGATAATTAGCATTTTTTAGCAGTGTTTTTAAATTAAGGTACGTACTTTTTTTTTTAGACATAATGTTTTTGCACACTTAATAGGCCACAGCATAAAGATAACTTTATATACACTAGGGACTGAAAATAATCATGTGACTTGGCTTTATTGCAGTGGTCTGGAACTAAATTTGCAGTTTTCTTAAGTATGCCTGCCTAT
Organism: Lynx rufus; assembly: GCF_022079265.1. Classification (NCBI taxonomy): domain Eukaryota; kingdom Metazoa; phylum Chordata; class Mammalia; order Carnivora; family Felidae; genus Lynx; species Lynx rufus. The sequence goes on along the minus strand of NW_025814867.1, from coordinate 1,816,301 downwards.
ATAAGGTTTTAAAATCAGGAAGTGTGAAGTCCTCCTACTTTGTTCTTTTACAAGATTGCTTTGGTTATTATGGGTCTCTTGCAATTCCACATGAATTTTGGAAAGAGCTTGTAACTTTCTACACATTTCTGGGATTTTGATAGGGATTACATTTCACCTGTAGATCCCTTTGGGTGGTATTGCCATCCTAACAACATAAAGTCTTCTCATCCATGAACATGGAATGTTTTTTGGTTTATTTAAATCTGTAATTTCTCTCAAAACTGTTTTGTAGTTTCTACTATAAATTTTGCACGTCTTTTGTTAAATTTATTCCTACAGATTTTAATCTTTTCGATGCAGTTGTAAATGAAAGTGATTTCTGAGTTTCATTTCTGGATTACTCATTTCAAGTGTTTAGAACTATAACTTCTGTATAGCGTTTTATATCCTGCCGCCTTGCTGAACTTGTTTATTAGTTTTAATAGTTTTTTAGTGATTCCTTAGGATTTTTTCTACATATAATCGTATCATTTGCAAATAGAAACAGTTTTACTTCTTTCTTTCCAATCTGGATGCCATTTATTTATTTGTTTGTTTAGCTTTAAATTCAATTTAGTTAACATACAGTGTTATCTTGGCTTCAGGAGTAGAACCCAGTGCTCATCCCAAAGAATGCCCTCCTTAATGCCCACCATCCATGAGATGGGATCTTTAGCCCATCCTCCTCCCCCATCTCCCCTCCAGCAACCCTGTTTGGTCTCTGTATTTAAGAGTCTTTTATGGTTTGCCTCCTTCTCTGTTTTTATCTTATTTTTCCCTCCTTTCCCCTATGTTCATCTGTTGAGTTTCTCAAATTCCACATATGAGTGAAATCATAAATCTGGCTTTCTGATTTCATGTAGGGTAATACCCTCTAGTTGCCATTTGCAACAATGTTTATCCACATTGTTGCAAATGGCAAGACTTCATTCTTTTTCACTGCTGAGTAATACTCCATTGTGTTTATGTATGTGTATGCTTGTGTGTGTGTGTGTGTGTGTGTGTGTGTGTATCCATTCAACAGTCAATGGACATTTGGGCTGTTTCCGTGATTTGGTTATTATTGATAGTGCTGGTATAAACATTGGGGGTGCCCCTTTCAATCAGTACTTTTTTTTAGTGTTTATTTTTGAGACAGAGTGTGAGCGGGGGAGGGGCAGAGAGACAGGGAGACCGAATCTGAAGCAGGCTCCAGCCTCTGAGCTGTCACACAGAGCCTGATGTGGGGCTCAAACCCATGAACCAGATCATGACCTGAGCTGAAGTCAGACGCTTAACCAACTGAGACACCCAGGTGCTCCAAATCAGCATTTTTGTATCCTTTAGATAAATTCCTGGTAATGCAATTGCTGGGTCACAGGGTAGTTCTATTTTTAATTTCCTGAGGAACCTCCATACTGTTTTTCAGAGTGGCTGCACCAGTTAGCATTCCCACCAACAGAGCCTAGAGGGTTCCCCTTTCTCCACATCCTCGCCAACATCTGTTGTTTCCTGAGTTGTTAATTTCAGCCATTGTGACAGGTGTGAGGTGGTACCTCACTGTGATTTTGATTTATATTTCCCTGATGATGAGTGATGTTGAGGATTTTTCATGTGTCTGGTTAGCCATCTGGATGTCTTCTTTGGAAAAGTGTTTATTCATATCTTCTGCCCATTTCTTGACTGGGTAATTTTTTGGGGGGTGTTGAGTTTGGTAAGTTCTTCATAGATTTTGGGACACTAACCCTTTATCCAATATGCCACTTGCCAAGGATGCCTTTCATTTCTTATTTTTTCCTGTCATAGCTAGAACCCCCAGTTGAATAGAAATAGAAATTGCTGAGTTGTACATATTTTTAGACATAAGGGTACTGCACACTTAGACCAGAGTAGAGTGTAACACATAGTATATACTGAATTGTAGAGTATATGGTGAATAGAAATGCTAAGAGCAGACATCCTGTCTTCCTCCTAATTTCAAGGAGGAAGCATCCGGTCTTTTACCATTAAGTATGATTTTAGCTGTGGATATTTGCAGGTACCCTCTCTTGGGTTGAGAAAGTTCTCTTCCATTACCAGGTTTTTTTGGTTTTGTTTTTTGAGGGGGTTAAATCATGAAAGGATGTTAAGGTTTTGCCAGTTGTCTTTTTCTTTTTTTTCCCAGATTTATTTTTAAGTCATCTCTACACCCAACATGAGGCTCAAACTTACAACCATGAGATGGAGAATCCCATGCGCCACCACCTGAGCCACCCAGGGACACCACCAGATGCCTTTTCTATTCATATGATCACATGTCTTGTCTTGTGACTGACAGGGGGTATTACATTTACATACTTTCAGATGTTAATTTAACCCAGCATTCCCGGGATAAATCCCATTTACTTGTTCGTGGTGTATAATTCTATGTTGCACGATTTAGTTTGCTAATATTTTGTCAAGGATTAAACGCATCCATATTTGTAAGAGATATTGGCCTGTAGGCCCTGTGTGTGTGTGTGTGTGTGTGTGTGTGTGTGTGTGTGGCATCTTTGTCTGGTTTTGGTATCAAGGTAAAACTGCCCTCATAGAATGAGTTGGAAAGTGTTCTTTCTTCTGTTTTTTGAAAGAGTTTCTAAAGAACTGGTATTAATGTTTGCCGGAATTCACCAGTGAAGCCATTTGAGCCTGGGCCCCTCTCCGTGGGTTCTTTTTTGATTACTAAGTCAATCTCTTTACTTGTTTTTCATTTTTAACTCTAGTAATTTAAGTCTCTTTTCTTCTTTGTCAATCTAGTTAAAAGTTTGCCAATTTTGTTGATCTTTCAAAAAACCAGCTTTTAGTGTCACCGATTATCGTTTTTGTATTTTGTTAATTTGTGCTTTAATCTTATGTCTTCCTGTTTACTTTAGGGTTAGTTTGTTCTTTTTCCCATGTCATAGGTGGCAGTTAAGCTTTCTAATTTAAGACCTTTCTTCTTTTTTATAATAGGCATTAACACTTATAAATTTCCCTCTAAGCACTGCTATGGCTGCATGCATCCTGTAAGTTCTGGTAGATCATGTCTCCATTTGCATTCACCTCACTGTATTTTTCTAATTTCCCTTTTGAGTTCTTCTTTGATCCACTGGCGATTTAGAAGTTACCTAATTTCCACATTATTTGTGAGCCCTCCACACTTCTGTGTTACTAATTTCTAGTTTCATTCCATTGTGGTGAGAGAACATTCTCTGTATTATTTTCATCCTTTTAAGAAAGCTACTGAGGTTTATCACCTAGCATGTGGTCTTATCCTGGAGAATGTTCCATGTACATTTGAGAAGAAGGTAATATTCTGCTTCTGTTGGGTAAAGTGTTCACCATTAGAAATAAAGGTCAAAAAATGTATACTCCATGCTCTTCTTTGTAGTAAATATTGAAGATAATGATTCACAAAGGAAGGGAGTGAGCAATGCCACATGTAGGATGCAAGAAATGATGGGTGAAGACAAGTCTCAGGAAGATGGCGAGAAGAACAAAAGGTCTAAGAAGGGGCTCCCCATGGAATAAATAATTTACGTCTTTGAGCACACGGAAAATGTTAGCCATAAGCATGTTGCAGAGATGGTGAAAATATGAACAGATAAACATTAAAAAACCCAGGCATGGGGCGCCTGGGTGGCGCAGTCGGTTAAGCGTCCGACTTCAGCCAGGTCATGATCTCGCGGTCCGTGAGTTCGAGCCCCGCGTCGGGCTCTGGGCTGGTGGCTCAGAGCCTGGAGCCTGTTTCCGATTCTGTGTCTCCCTCTCTCTCTGCCCCTCCCCCGTTCATGCTCTGTCTTTCTCTGTCCCAAAAATAAATAAACGTTGAAAAAAAAATTAAAAAAAAAAAAAAAAAACCCAGGCAAATGAAAAACAAGGCAAATTATTTACACCACGACAAAACTCTTACAAGAAAAGAAGGAAGCAACAGACCACTTGGTATAGGAGTGAATACTTCCACAGTCAAAAGGTAAATTGATTCTACTGATTACCAATATCTGATTCATACGTATTCTGAAAATTATGGGGAAAGATACACGAAAAGATGTGGGAATGGTATGGGTTAAGCTAAGTTCTTATGTACAAAGGTAGATAGAAAGCTACTCATGGCTAGATTTATCAACAGATCAATAGATCATGCCCAAAATGAGTAAATCAGGAAACACTGTAAATTCTTATCTGAAATACACTGGTGCATGCAAGTAGAAACATTTGGACTACAGTTGACCCTTGAACAATGCAGCAGTTAGGGACACCAACCCTGTGCAGTCAACTCTGCACTTTTTATAAGTTGATTCCCCCTAAACTTAATTACTAATAGCCTACTGTTTACCAGAAACCTTCATGGCAATATAAACAGCTGATTAACATACCTTTTGTATATGTATTATATACTGTATTCTTTTAATAAAATAAGCTAGAGAGAAGATGTTATTAAGAAAACCCTAAGGAAGAGAAAATACATTCACAGAACTACGCTATAAAAAAATCTGCATGTAAGTGGACTGGCACAGTTCAAATCTGTGTTGTTCAAGGGTGCACTGTATTTTTTTGTTTTTATTCAGTTTATTTATTTTTTTGATCATGATACGTGTACTCTTTAATCACCCTTCTGTATTTCCCCCATCCCTCTCAGTTTTTTTCTACAGTTAAGAGTCTGTCTGGGGTGCCTGGGTGGCTCAGTCAGTTGAGCGTCTGACTCCAGCTCATGATCTCACGGTTTGTGAGTATGAGCCCCACGTCGGGCTCTGTGCTGACAGCTCGGAGCAGGGAGCCTGCTTCAGATTCTGTGTCTCCCTCTCTCTCTCTGCCCCTCTCAGAGCTCATGCTCTTTCTCTTTCTCTCAAAAATAAACAAACATTAAAAAAAAAAAAAAAAAGAAGAGTGTTTCTTGGCTTGTCTCTTTTTTTTCCACCTTTGTTTTGTTTCTTAAGTTCCACATGAGTGGGATCATATGGTATTTGCCCTTCTCTGACTTATTTTGCGAAGCATATTTTCTGGCTCTATCCGTGTTGTTGCAAACGGCAAGATTTCATTCTTTTTTTATGGCTGAGTAATATTCCACTGTACATGTATATGCTACCTCCTATCCATTCATCAATTGGTGGACACTTGGGCTGCTTCCATAATTTGACTATTGTAAATAATGCTGTTATAAACATAGGGGTAAATGTATCCCTTTGAAGTAGTGTTCTTGTATTTTTTGGGTAAACACCTAACAGCGCAATTCCTAGGTCATAGGGTAGTTGTTCTATTTTTAATTATTTGAGGAGCCTCCATACTGTCTCCCAGAGTGGCTGCACCAATTTGCATTCCCACCAGCCAAGCAAGAGGGTTCTTCAGTCTCTACATCCCCACTCATACTTATTGTCTCCTGTGTTTTTGATTTTAGCCATTCTGACAGATGTAAAGTGACAACTCATTGTGGTTTTGATTTGCATTTCCTTGATAATGAGTGACGTTGAGCATCTTCCCATGTTTGTTTGCCATCTGTATGTCTTCTTTAGAGAAATGTCTGTTCATGTCTTCTGCTCATTTTGAAAATTGGATTACTTGTTTTTAGATGTTGAGTTCTGTAGTTCTTTATGTATTTTGGATACCAAAAAGGGTCCACTATATTTTGAATGGTTACAAGATTAGAGGTTGGGAGGACTGTGGCAATGAGAGTTGGTTTCTTATTCTAAGTTTGAAAACTATACTCATATTAACTGGATAAAATTTTACATCGTTTAAAAGAGAAGATAAAAAAACAAGTCTTCATATCACCAAGTAAATAAATCAATACTAACCGGTAATGTCCAGAAATATTAATTCCCTTTGTTGGCAATCCAAAATGACTGACTTGTTTTTCTAATTCACCTTCTAAATCTTACGTTGAAACATACCTTCCGAACGTCAGAACTTTTGGGTTCTGTTGTCCAAGTGATGACCCGAGACACTGCCAGGCGAGTTTCACTGGAATTCACAAAATCTCCTGGATCCATCTGCTTGGCCAGAGTTTCTATGTATTTAAGGATAGCAACCTTCACCTGCAGAGGTAAGCAAATGAGAGAGGACAACCAGACGGTCACTGAGGGATACCGACTACACTTCAGAAGCAATCAGGTGATTATTTTTCCAACCAATACGAAACGAAACACCAACGATAACAAAAAAGCAATTACATAACCACCTACATACCTGAGGTACAGATACATGGAAATGTGGATTTTTGTTTTCACATATAGCAGAACTTTTAAATCCCAGGTGTTTCATTCCCTGTGTCTGAACTGCTGAAGACTCTCTTGACAAGATTATACCCTTCTCCTTGAGTCGGCCTTCAGAGCTTACAGCTGACTCTTGTCTACATTTCCCTGGGAGCCAGTCTTTATAAATTAAGTGTAATTTGGCTTTTGGGGAAATGAACCAAAGTGCTCTGGAAATAAGGTATCATAAACCAAGTAAGCAATCAAGGTGGGCGATACAGGTTTTTTTGCCAAACATACAGTAACATTCACCCCATGAGATCCAGAACCACCTTTCAAAAGAAGTGTCACAAAAAAGTTTGACACAAGGACCGCTGGAGCAAAGACAACATTTCTTTGTAATTCCCGAGGTTTGGGTGCCTGGTGTAGGTGGGGGTGTGGTCAAACGCAGGCTTCAAAATCAGGTGGGGCAGAGCGTACATGCTTCTTCCGCAGGCTCAGCCTTTGTTATCCGTAGAGTGAGCCGCTGTTCAATTACCGCCGTTCTCTCAGGGATGTGAGGGCAGAAGCACCGGCTGAGAAAAACTTTGAGAAGTCACATCTTCTAACACCCTAGCGTTCTAGACAAGGACTCTGAAAGACTCTGCTAGTGCGGTTTAGAAGCGGCAGCTGGCAAACCGCACAGCTGGACAGAGCAGGTGTTACGTAGAGCAACATATTAAACACCCACTTGCTGACTTAGATAAAGGAAGGCGTGTATGATTAAAACAGCAACATTGAAAAAATACTGCCAAAGACGAAGATAATCAGGTTTTCAATGTTCTGTCTCCCCTTGTTATTGATCTTAAGATGTTACTTGTCTCACTAAACCCAAATAAGGTCTTCGGGAGGTACTGTGCCAAGTTTTATGTAGAGGAAGCAAAGTGTTAATATAAGGTTCTGACTCTTGCACATTTTCCCCCTTTGGCTTCCAGTTTAAAAAAAGGGGGGGGAATCAGATTACATTCTTCATTTCAAAATGATTAAAGTTTTAAAACTTTTTTTATATGTTTATTCATTTTTGAGAGAGAGAGAGCACGTGCAAGTGTGAAGGGGGGAGGGGCAGAAAGAGAGGCGGCGGGGCGGGGGAGGGGGGCGGCGGATAGAGGATCTGAAGCGGGCTCTGGGCCGACAGCAGTGAGCCTGATGCAGGGCTCGAACTCACAAACCTCAAGATCGTGACAGGAACTGAAGTCAGATGCTCAACGGACTGAGCCACTCAGGCGCGCCTCGAAATGAATACATTTTAAGAAGTAACTATAACTTTTAGATGTATTGAGAAAAAATTTGAGAGTTAATCCATCATCTGTCCAGGTAAAATGTCCAGTGGAGAGGGAAAGAGACTTAAGATTAATTTTGCAGTAGCGGGCCCGATAAATTACAGTAGCACTTAATATTCTGGACTCCCAAAGCTGTGTCACCTCTCAGTGTGAATAACTGAACAGCAACTACAGTGAATCAAAGAATGAACATCAATGTCGTCGTTTTCAACTTGCTACCACCAATAACTGAATATATTTATTTGCTCTACGTGAGATTCAACTAGTGCAGTGTCTTAGCAATTTACGGAGGCATATAAGCTTTCAAGGGTTTCACAGAGTAGGTGCGTTTATAATACTACTAGGCAAAATAACCACAATACACACATAATAATCATTTGAAAGTTTAGATTTAAGTAGGATATTTCACGAGTTTATATACAGTCTGTAATTTTAATAGCACAAACATGCATTCAGAGAAGGAAAAATAATCTAGCTGCTGAAGTGTGTTTAACTTTACAACATATCTGTGAAACCCAGAAAAAGATCACCAAAATTATTCTTTTTAATATTACTCAGAATCACTCTGTATTGCTATTTCCCCCTATTCTATTGCTTCTTTTTTGACATTTAACCACATGACTGTGAGAAATAAATTTTCTCTTTTACCTGAAAGATCCATCATTTTTTATCAATAAAGAATTTTATAGATCTCATACACAAGTTGTTTGTGTATAACCTGTTCAGTGTTTTAATCTTAATCTGTCACCCAATTTAAAGTTACTTTTATTTTTGGCCTAAGGTATGGCTCCAATTTAACTTTTCCTTGTATCTTCAAGTATCAATTTAGGAGTTTTAGAGTGATTTTCCCCTACAACGTTGCCTGCATACGTGTGTGTATATAATCTATAATACATGTATATATAACATAAGATATAAAAGCCATATAGATAATGGCTTTTACAGATTTAGTCTGTAACTCCAGTACCCACTATGTTTCCCAATAGGAAAGCAAATTTTAATTAGTTTTGTTTCCCACTGTTTTTCTTTAGGCATTTAGCAACTTTATTTTCTCCCCGAACTCCCCTATGACCCTTATTTCTTAAGCTAATGGTTTAGACCTCCCTTTCCGCGGTCCCATGAAAAATCTCTACATATATTTTCTACACCACTTGAGTGCCTACTCCCTGGTACCTAAATCATAATCCTTACTACAGTTTATCATGCATTATAATAATGATAAGAAATTGTAAGTTTTATATTCCTAGGAGTGCCTTGCACAATGGCTAGAACAGAGAATGAATTCAAAACATATTTATCAATAATATCAAGTAAATTATTCTCCTGTAGGTCACGTTTTAAAATCAAAACAGATAGAATCCCTTTCACAAAGCAGCTCTGAGAAATTAACATTATGTCGAGTCTAAGTCAACCCTGGTAACAAACACAATTGTGAATTTTAAGGCAAAATCATATTCAGAAACTTAAAGGAAAATTGATCATTGGCAACAATGCTTGTAGAAATACATTTCGTGCAGAAGAGAGCAGGAAAACGTAAGGCTTTTAAATGCACATATGCTTGTTATTTCCCTGACTTTAATCTCATTTAATAAAACTAAGAAAACATCCCTACTAAAGAATTTAGGGGCTTCTTTATTATTTTTTCTTTTATGTTTAAGTCACAAATTGGAATCCACCTCGTTTTCACATAAGTTAACTAGAAAATGTGTGCTAATAGCAATTGAGAAAGTTAACCCCGACTCTAAATTTTATGCACACATTAGAAATAGCACATTGCACAAAGAAGAAAAAAGTTATCGTTTCAGTTAAAGAGAACTGGAGAACAGCAGGGAGATTAAACTTAAAATTTTTTGTTTACTAGAATAAATACATAGGCAAAACTGACAGTTTGCCCAAAATACCTATTCAAACTTCTACACTTAAAAAAACAACTGGGAAATCACAAACATAAGATGAGAGAGGACTTTATAGAACGAGTCTGCGTTACCAGCTTAGAGTTAGACGGCCATACTTGTGCTGCCTTCTAAATGGAGATCCCCAGGAAGCTTCTCCCAGAGACAGTCTGGCATTTGAGCCACATTTGAAACAAAATCTGTGCATGCTTAAAGTGAGGCTTACAGAGGTTAGTAGTTGAAAACAGATGCACACAAACATTCTCTGCAACACGGCAGCGTTTTTAAAGAGAGTCAAGAAAAGAAATAATGCAGATTAAAACAAAAACAAAAAAACCTTGGAGCTCCAAAAAGAGTGAAGCTGGTCCCGAAGCGCTGGCTTGAGTGTCTGAAAGTTTATAAAACAAAATCCACTGATGGAACGGCTTCTTATTAGACAGAAATATAAACGTCAACATTATTAACAAAACGCTTTAATTCCTTACAATGTCTTCGAAAGACTGCAAATTTTTACCTTCAAGCTTGGTGTTTGGGTCTGATCAACTGTAAATCTCATTAGAATATTGAATTGAAGATCATTTGGAAAAGATTCTCTGAAATAAGGAAAGAACAAAGCAGAACAAAAATTAATCAAGTAGACGTTTAGCAAACTAAACAGAAAGCTATGCTTACTACCAAAACATCACGTCACTCAAAGAGCACGACAAAGCAGTGTCTGTGAGTGGTACACAGTCTATGTCGGGCAGCACACGAGCTGTTCCCAGAACAATCTGAGCATCTGAATCTATGCCCTACTGGTGCTTAAAAACCAACACTACAGTGATAACGGTCTATCTTGCTTCAACTGTGCATGTAAACAGAACATTCTGCAAGTTGACATGATCAGAAATGGCTCCCTAGACCTAGTATCTGAATTCTTAGACTCACCTCAACAATCTATCTACACAAGAAAGTAGAAATAGATCACTGGTTCAACATCATCTGAAGAAAGATTCTGAATGTTTAAGTGCATAACAAAACATTCTTTTTAAATTTAGGAAATATTTTTTTTTTTTACATTAGATTGAATAAGATCTTGAACTCTATTTTGAATATCTTAAGTAAGATAAAATACGACCTTGAGTTACTCAACTAATGTTCATGACAGTCTTAGATAAGAAAGGCAGTGTTTGATTTAAGGACCATTGTTGCATTAAATATATCATGTGAACGAGCATGATTAATAATTTTCAAATGAAGCCCATGCAGCATAAATGGATTCAAAGGACTCAGAAATCGAAACAGAGAAACTGAACACTCCTGATTACTACTGGAAAAACTGGAAATAGATGAAGAAACTATTACCTTGTAACATCAAGGGCTTTCTGAACTTTTGCCTGAACAGACCCCAGCAAATCAGCACCCATTTTTTTTAAGAGTTGAGTCAGCAGTACAAACAACCAATCTTGAAGATCATCTTTGTGGACTTGTATGAAATCCACTAGAGTCTCCAAGAACATGCTGAATACCTACGGTGGGTAAATGGGGAAGGGGAGAGAAAAAGGAGGAAATATTGACCTCTATGCTTCATTCAAAACCGAAATAGAAAGGGAATACAGGAATCAGAGGCACAGCGATTGGCAGCCAAGCGGAAAAACAATCTCTCTTGCTTTTCATTGGACTCTGTGATACAAGAGTACGTTTGAAATGTTATCCAACTTCTGCCGAAGTTCAACAATTAGCTATTCCATGCAGCATCACTTGGTAAAGAAACTTTGGCCACAATGGCTGGCACACCTAATGATGTCAATGATGCCATAGCTTAATCTGGTTCAACCGAAATCCGAGGTAATCTGAAATTTCGGGCAAGGAACTACCTACTGATAGCCTCACCAGGCCTCAGCTCTTTGAAGGAGTGGCACTGAGTTAATCAGAGGGGGACTATGCTCACAGCTACCTTAAAATATAAGAACATCCTGACATATTGGGCTAATTGGAGACTCCTACATTTCTCAACAGGTCAGTTGTCACTCATTTTTTTGGTATGAGATCTATTATTTATTAAAACCTCCCCAAACATAATTTTAACTGATCTGGAATAAGTATAACTGTACCTAAAATAAAATAAGGTCAGGACACAACTCTCCATCTTCATTTTAGTGATTTCTAAAAAAATCCTAGATGGCTATTAGTCTCCATTTCTTTTGATGGGTTTTGTACTTGGTTCCAGTATTTATGTACTAGTTTAAAAAACTTTGTAAGATAAAAAAAATTTAAGGAAAGGAATGCTAATATTCTTAAGTAATGTATCTCATTAAAATACTTAGGAAAAATGACCGACACTAAGGTATATCTCTACAAGAAATTCAGCACCATAGTGGAGAATTTATTTCCAGGTAAAGAAAAAACCTCTTAGGACGTCAGGCATTATATTAGGAGACAACTTATAATCACAACAGACCATAAAAACTATACTTTAAAAAAGTTAATAATCTCAAAACTTTGCTAATTTGAGAATTAAGGAGTTTTGCTCAATATATATCTTATTATTGACTTTCCGTTATTCAGTTATACACGAACTCCCATTTTTTCTCTTATGTTAGAAAATGAAGGATTTTCCTGACCAGAATTAGAACTAAGGTTTCATATTTGACCCCGAGTTAGAAAAAAATACACCTTAGCTCTGTGCTCAAATGTACTCTAATTATAAAAGCAGGAACTATGACTACTTAAAATTTTCTAATACCGTCCGATCCCCAGGCCGTATCTCTTCAACACTGCTCTTGCTTACGGTGCAAAATCATTAACTTCCACCCCACTTCCCCCAAAATCTGGCTTCTCTTAGATATAAAACTTGGCCCACTGACTCGAGTAGCTGCTGGCTGTCTCCTCAGAGTCTGGCATAAAGTTGAGGAACCCCACTAAGCCCACTCTAGAGCAAATGCATGTATCTAACTTAGTACTCACTCCTACTGGTACCTGGCAAATCAGTCCAGTGCTGTGCTGGAGTCAGTGGGTACTTGCCTAGAAAGCTGATTGCTAAGTGTGCAGGAATTTTGTAAGCTGGCTGGTACCTTGAAGTGGGCCATGGTGGGAGTATCCACACCTCAGAAGTTACAGCAGACACTACACACTGGGGCTTCCGGTCCATCCCCTTAAACCTGCTTTGCCAGGCACAGCACTCTAATTCTTTGATTCACTTTTAATCTTGTTTCAACTCCTGCCTCTTTTCCTGAAGATTCCAACTTTAAGCTTTCACTACAGCAAAGCTAACATTAGGATGCCTGAGTCAACTCTCACTTTATCTGGTTCTCAGGAAACTGAGAACCAGAAAATTACATGACTTGCCCAAGGCTTCCATAGTGAATGGTTGGATCGGGACTCAGAGCTAAGTCGCTAGGTTTCCCACTGTGTTCCATCCACTCTATTATGAGGTAACTTACCTCATTCACTTTACTGTCATTCAACATAAAATTCTCCACGGACATCCCCCCACCCCCTTTGATTTCCTCTACGGCCATCCTTCTAATAGTCGTTTCTACAAGGGAGAACCAATTTTATTCCTCTTTAAGACTAATCTTTCTATTCTGGATTCTTGTTCTCTCCCCTCTACTATCTTTACTCTCTTATTCTCAATCTAAATCCTTTGCTTACAGCTGCAGAAGACAATGTCTCACGAATTTCCCCTTCAGTTTCCCTCCCACCCATCATCTTCTCACCGTGAAATGTAGCAGCTTTTTCACTAGCTTAGTATGCTTGGCCATTCTGGGGCTTCCACTGCTTTCCTCTTATTATTTCCCGTCTTTCTTTCATTCTAGTTGCCAGGCACTGTGCTTCTCCATCCTAACTGTGTGGCGATGAAGAGCTAGTCTTCTTCCTGATTCTCTTTTCATCCAAAGTGTGACCTTAACAGACCCTCTCTGATCTAGCCTACTAGGCCCCATGACCTCGAGAACAGTTCTCTTGAGGCCTTCTCCAAATCTGTCCGTCACACTATCACTTTAGGCACCTCGCCTTTCTACCTCAGGTCTGGATTTCTAGAACAAGCCAGGTAAGCACGCGTTCTAGGCTCTGCAGGCCATATGGTGTCTGTCACAACGACTCGACTCTGCCACTGTAGCACAGCTGCAGACAGTATGCACATGAGTGTGCACAGCTGTGCTCCACAGAACTTTATCTACAGAACAGGCAGCAGGCCAATGCGTGCCTGCTTTCTCACCTCCAGACGGGTGCCATCCTGAGAGAAAAAAAATCCTCCACTGTCTATACAACAGTGTGCAGAATGACATCTCAAATGCTCAGACCAGGTTCTAACTCTCCAAACTGATCTCAGACTATCTGGCAACATACGGTCTACTGTTCCTGAGCACATCTCACCACACTCCTGATTTCCTACCATACTTCCTCTATTTATACACAGCATGTGACTCACTACAAAGTTTGCCACTCATGTCCCAGCCAAAGAGCTTCTCAGACCACTTTAGGATATAGCCACTGATCTTTCCTTCTTGGAAGCTGTTGTGGGACTAGCTCTATGGTGCTATTTAGCTTTTTCTGTATTTATATTATCTTCCCATTTGAAACACAGAACACTTGAGAATGAAGCCTCTGTTTTTGTATAGTTGTGCATTACCAATTAGAACCAAGCTCACAGTTTACCAGAGGCTGAGGACTGAGTAAAAAGTTGTTCAATTAACGTGTAGGAAAAGTTCCTTAAAGGGTAAGGATTCTTCTATTAAGCGGAAATTTACTCTGTGATTGGTGGCCAGCCCTTCGTTCTCATTGGCAAGGGAAGATGCACAGGATCTTCCCTTCATCCCGGCCAAGGTTAACCTCCTTCTCTCTTCTACACACTTTCTGACATCTCCCACTTCTCGGGACTCAGGGCAGTCCTTCCCGGGAGGCCCAACCATCTCACGCTGCCATATCCGAAGTTTATGTTCCTGACAAGATCTGAACTGCTATTTTCTTCAAGAAGACTTCTCTGAGTCTCCTGGGTAGAAATGTCTTTTGATAGAGTACAGATGCCCAAAAAAGTAGACATGTTATCTACAGTACTCCACACAGAGAATTCTACCATTGGTTTTCAAAATACACCCTATCAGTGGTACTTACTAGGTGACAACATACACGCCTGTATCTATCTATCGATCTGTCTAAAGAGTTCACTGCCACATCACAACGAGTTCACTGCCAGATGTTGATATCCTCCCATAACCTTATCTAAAATTAAAGAAGAAAATGGAAAGTAGATATGCTAATATTAGGGTTAAAAATTTGATTTCAGAAAAGAAACCTGAGACCCACCGCTCCAAAAACTGTTTTGTTTGCTTTTATGGAATGACATTTATAGAATATTAGAAAGTACGTATGGGGAGATTGGGACTAATTATTTTTTTAGTAATTGCAAAATTTGGGAATTACTTTTTTAAACAATTCAATGGAACCAACCTTCAGTGGAATCAATTTATAATTCCACGTATCTCACACCTGTAATTTACTAGAAAACGACTAGACCACTGGAGCTATTACAGTTGAGGTGGTCTTTTCTTAATCTCACTTATGTCTTAGGTGTGCCAGTCATCAAATACAGAACAGAAGAACATCATCAAATTAGATTAATTAGTAGATTAAGAAGCACATCTCCAAACAGAATGACAGTTTGCATAACTGCAAATAGCATTTCGTGGATTGCAAAGGGTCCAACACTGCATGAACTCTTCGGGAGAGAAAATAGAGAAAAAGGGTTAATTTCACAGTCATGCAGTAAAGTTAGGTTTCCAACAAATATTGAACCAACTTACTCTCTATTGAGAGTTCCAACACAGGGGACAGCATGCAAAAAGAAAAAAAGAAAAAAAAGAAAAACACACAAATTAGTCGCCATCAATGCAAAGTTCCTGTAGGGAAGAAAAACACTTAGAAAATAAAAGTGACACATGTTTTTCAAAGTTTTGTGATAAACTCAAAGTTGTTTTTAAAACAAGAGTTAAATGAATAGTATGAGAGAAGAGTATGTGATTTTTCCTGTGTTTCTCCCTCACCTCCTTGCAAAAGAAATTTAAAACCAAAAACCAGAAAACCAACTTCTTTTCCAGACCCTAACATCCTTGAGGCTCAACTTCTAGAAAGAATCTAAGACTAACAGCCACCTGCCCCCCGTTTCTGAAGAGTGCCAGCATTTACGTCCAAAGCACAGCATCTAGAGTTTCTCTTTTCCTCTTCAGAAGCAGTACGTTCATAAGTGACTTCTGTGAAGGTTTAAAACAACCACAGCTGTCTGGAAATAAAAAGGAACCGTCTATGCCACAACTTTAAATCTTGCCGAGGTAAGATGTCTGTTATGGTGTCCTGATCCTAGGACACCTCTGCTGCCTAGCACGCTCTTTAAGAGACCAGATGTGACCTGGGCACTCAAGTGTGTCCATTTTAGCAGCCGCAGATTAAACTCCTACCCTAGCTATTCAAGACTCAAAGACAGGACCTGAAGAGGAAGGACTAGATGGACCATAAAATGCCAATTCACGGCATGCACCTTGGTGAAGGGGGCTCTTTTCCAAGAGTTTCTTCAGAGACAAATGTCAGAACACGTAAGGTAACTTCTAGCATCTGACGCTCCTTACGTTTGAGGGGAAAAAATGAGTCTAGAGCAGTCAAAATCAAAGTCTTCCCCGATCTCCTGAATTTTCAAACTTATTTAGTCTTGAAAAACTTAACATGAGTGCTTGGCTTTCTAAAGGCTTACGTATATTAACTCATCAAATATCCTCACAATCTTACGAGGTACTACTGATTGTTAGCTATTCATTACTATTACAACTTGATTTTACAGGTTAGGAAACTAAGGCTCAGGCTGCCAGTAGGTGCTGAGGCAGCATCCGCACCTAAGGATCCGGTTGTGCCACCCACACTTATCACGTGTTGCTCTCTCTCTCTCTCTCGGGAAAAACATCCACAGGCTTTGAAGCGGACATTTGTAGCTTCTGTTCTAAATTACTGTCACGCATACATCATCACTTACTCCCAACTCTAGGTATCTGAAGTAAAAAAAAAAAAAAAAAAAGCGTGGCAAGTTACAGGCATATCAACTACCTTCAGCCTGCAAACTCTATTTGCCAATCCCGCCCAGCGTCTACCTCCGCGGGATTCAGAGTGCTCTTTCTGGCCCTTCTCTTCTGGGGTGTCTGCCTCATTTACCAGAGCTCAGCTGATCCTTTAGTTGGACTCGGGTGTTTACCGTGAAATATGTGAGAGGGGAGCATTCTGGGGGCTGGAGAAGGAGATCCTATATGAAAGTGGACCGGGCTGCCCACAAACTGTTTCTCTAAGTATCTTGTTTCTGCTGAGGACAGCAGGTAGTCTCGATCGTGTTGGGCGTGAGAACACCTTTCGTTTATCATGGCAGCGGGGTGATACCCAGAAGGTGTGAACACAGGACTGAAGTGTGGATTTCAACCTAAAAAGACATGGGAGGGGCGCCTGGGTGGCTCAGTCGGTTAAGTGTCCGACTTCGGCTCAGGTCACGATCTCGCGGTCCGTGAGTTCGAGCCCCGCGTCGGGCTCTGGGCTGATGGCTCGGAGCCTGGAGCCTGTTTCCGATTCTGCGTCTCCCTCTCTCTCTGACCCTCCCCCGTTCATGCTCTGTCTCTCTCTGTCTCAAAAATAAATAAATGTTAAAAAAAAAAAAAAATAAAATAAATAAATAAAAAGACATGGGAAAATGCACCTAACCAAGCTCATGGAATGAGATGTCTCCCGCACACTGTGGCCCATTCTGGGGGCAAGTCTTCAGAGAGTTTCTGCCCTGTGAGCTTTCAGGACAGTTGAGGTTATGGATAAGAGATTCCAGTTCAGAGTGGAGAGCTAACCCAGGCTTCAGGAACACAGAGAAATGTCCCTGATGGCATTTTTCAAGGCTATGAAAAAAAGCGCACGGCTCCTTTGGGGACATGGACGTAGTCCAGGCTGGGGTGAGAGTGAGGAAGGGACGACCGGCAGAACGATAGGCTTTGTTTGGGCGTTTTCTTGGGGACAACGAGCAGTCACCGCAGGGTTTTAAGCTGGTAGAAAAGATCTGTCTCCTGTGCAAAGGATGCGGTGTGGAGCAGGTGCAACAGGCAACAGACCACTCTGCCCCGAGTTAGCAGTGAGAACAGAGAGATGTTCAGGAGACTGAATGAGGAGTAAGTGGAGTTGCCAGAGTGATGCCCAAGTCCTTCCCTGGAGCAATGAGGGAATGGTGATTTCACGAGATGAGATAAAGCAACGCAGGAGTTCTGAGGCTGAAGATGGCCATGAGGCAGGAGACTACGTGCAAGAGAAAATATGGGCTGGAAGTGCACATCTGTGAGTCACCAGGTTCCCTCCCGCCACTGGTAACGTAAGCTTCAGAGAAGGTACAGAATTAAAGACAAGAGCCTAGGGCAAGAATCCAAGCAACACCTATGCTCAGCAGAACGAGCCGAGAGAGAGGTGTTGTAAGACGAGGGGTACGAGAGAGACCGGCTAGGACACAACAGGCACATCACAACAGACACATCATGCTCCTCAGAACGACAGAAAAGATACACTGAATAACTGACAGCAAAGTTGAAAGGCAAACAGGAACGTCAACCAGCAAACTGGAATTTATGAGAAGTCCCCGGAAGCCGAGAGGATAAGACCATCTCAGTGAAAAATAGAGTACTTATTAATGTGGCTAACGACAGCTTTAAGGTGACATCTCCTTCTATTTCAACCGGAGGAGAGGTAGAGAGCATGAGTTTATGTGTAGTTACAGTGGCTGGTCTGGAGGCAGGAAATGGCGTTTCTGCTTGATGGCTTCCGTTTTCTGGGTAAGCTAGGAAGCCAGGACACGTGCTTAGGGCATAAGATAGGTTGGGAGGTGAATGGGCTACAGTTGAGGAGAGAAAGTGTTTGACATGGTCTCCATGGAGAACAGAAGACAAAGAGGAGGATTCCAACACAGCACTGAGCACTAGACAAAAACCAGAGATCAGTAGTGAGAATGGCAGGAATACACAGAGCTGATTTCACTCAGGGGCCAGTACAGTGTTTCCCTTCAAGAATCCTAACCTCCAACCAGGTGTCACGAGCTCCACGAGCAGATAGGTTCTTGAACCTATGTTTCTGTTACAGTGTCAATAACTTAAGAATTAAGCATAAAAAACAGGGATCAGCAAACTATGGTTTGCACAATGGGTTTTACAATTTTAAATGGTTAAAAAAACTTTTTTTTTTTTTAAGGCAATTTCGTGGGGTGCCTGGGTGACTCGGCCGGGTAAGCGTCTGACTCTTGGTTTTGGCTCAGGTCATGATCTCACGGTTCACGGGACTGAGCCTTGCATTGAGCTCTGTGCCGACAGGGTGGAGCCTGCTTGGGATTCTCCTTCCCTCTCTCTGCCCCTC
Source organism: Lynx rufus (assembly GCF_022079265.1). Classification (NCBI taxonomy): domain Eukaryota; kingdom Metazoa; phylum Chordata; class Mammalia; order Carnivora; family Felidae; genus Lynx; species Lynx rufus. Next base: position 1,797,518 of record NW_025814867.1, on the reverse strand, counting down.
CCTGCTCACTTGTGCACTCTCTCTCTCTTCTCTTAAAATAAAGAACTTAAAAAAAAGTAGGCCTTTAGTATTACATAAAAAGGCGGTTTTGTGACACATGAAAATTAGAATTTCAAGGTTCATAAAGTTTTGTTGCAACCCAGCCACATTCATTTGCTTACATACTGTCGAAAGATTCCTTTGTGCTATATAATGTCTGAGTTGAGCAGTGGTGACAGAGATCAATGTGGATGCAGATATTTACCATCTTGCCCTTTACAGAGCAAAAAATGGTCAACTGATAAAGAACAAAACTGTATTTGGAACGGGGCACTTGAGTGGGTGGCTCAGTCAGTTGAGCGGCTGACTCTTGATTTGAGCTAAGGTCATGATCACACGGTCGTGAGACTGAGCCCCACATTAGGCTCCAAGCTGAACATGAAGCCTGCTTAAGACTTTCTTGCTCTCGCTCTTGCTCTCTCTCACTCTCTCCCCTGCTCCCCTCCCTCCGCCCCTCTTCCCAGCTCATGCTTTCTCTCTAAAAAAACAAAACGAAAACAAAACCAAAAAAAAGCTGCCTTTGGAAAGAAAAGCCACAACCATTGCCTGATCCTGAAGACGGGGCTGATGGTACTTTGTAAAATGGGGAGGGAGAAATCTGCTATTTTAATAATATCAGGATATAATGCAAAAGCTCAAATCAAACCCTGACATTTTAAACTCAGCACAGTATGGTGACATATCCAGTTTATTCTTTTTTCTTTTTTTTTTTTTTTTTTAATTGAGAGGCAATGTGAGCAGGAGGAGCAGAGAGAAAGGACAGAGAGTGCCAAGAGGACTCCGTGCCCAGGGCAGTGTGCAGCCTGATGTGGGGCTTGATCCCAAGACCACAGATCATGACCCGACTGAAATCAAGAGTTGGGTGCTCAACCAACTGAGCCACCCAGGAGCCCCATCCAGTCTACTCCCAATGAATTCCATTACTGGCAGGGCCTCTGACAATCACCAAACAAAAGTCAAACAGAAACAAATGAATAAAAATCCTCCCATTAGTCTTCGCTGAACTAAAAAAAACCTAATCAAACACACCAGATGGGTAAGAATCATATACTGTTATAAAACCTGATGAAGAAAACCCAAAAAGTCATCTTTCTCACAACTCTAGGGAGGACTGTAGCTGGTTCTCCGAGTCTACTAAGGAAAGCCAAACGTATGTGCTCGGTTCAGGTCCTTTACCAACATCAAACTCAATTTCCCTATTGATCTCTAACAGCCTCTTTTAAACACCAGTTCTCTTTATTACTGTATAAATCCTAGCATCCAACTAAATTGTATTATTGCCCTAACGAAAAATAAAAAATTGTGACTTCGAGCAATAATCCAGCCCTGGTCCTATACCTTCCAGCAGACAAGAATTTTACCACTTAATGAAGATGTTTTAAAATTCTGTTTTTAAAGGCTGTATCGATAATTATTAAAATATTATTTATAAAACAGGTCCATCCAGATCACAATTGTCTTGTCCTTTGGTTTATATTGCCAAGAAAATATTTCAACAACCAGTTTGTTCAGGATTGATAGAACTTTTGCATTACAGGGAGTCCTACAGCTGTAATTAGTGGTAGGAATATAAGTATATGATGGTACAGTTATCTACACGCCCAGCTTGAAAATTATAAACTGTATGTACGTATGTACGTATGTACGTACATACTTACTTATTTATAATCTCTACACCCAACGTGAGGCCCTGATTCCAAGAGTCACATGCTCCGTCAGTTGAGCCAGCCTGGTGCCCCTGAAAGTTGTAAACTTTAAAACAAACTGCTTGCCAACTGTTTTTTTAATCTTTGTTTTTAATGGAGTTCTTGGATAAGATAAATATATCTTCCGATAGAGGATAATCTTTGAAAATTGTTTTAAAGTAGAAGCAATTTATCACCTTCAGCTGGATTTTATTATGTATAAAATGGGATCTTGTTATCTTTAGCGTTCCAAGTAATGAAAATCTTGAAAATAGAAAAAAAATGAGAATGATATGCGCAACAATAACGTGAAGACAGTAAAAAAAAAAAAAAAAAAAAAAAGCAAAATTCATTAATATTTTTCTTATAATTTCCCTTCCACATCTCCCTCTCACTTAGGTTAGAAATTCTCATGTAGACAACTGGTAACCTAAAAAAAGATACTTAAAGTTTCACCACTGTCAGACACATTACTGAAAACAGAATAAACAAATACGTTTTATAACAGTACTATCCTGCAACGTAAACCAAAATTTCACAGTACACATGCAGATTATGCCTCAGTATTTAAAATTAAGTATGTTTAAAAACTTTTTTTTTAGCAATCTCCACACCCAATATGGGGCTTGAACTCATGACCCCGAGATCAGGAGTCACATGTTCCTCTGACTGAGCCAGACAGGCACCCCTAAAGTTAAGTATGTTTTAATCAACATTAAAAATTAAACAATGTTCAGAAAATTTTTATGGACTACTTCAATAAATAAAATGCTTTTTTGACTGTTACTACCAAACCGTGGCCAACACTGTATTTTGTGCTTTTGTGTTATTTAATGGCAATTCTTTTCTACACAATTGCTCTTTTAAGAATATATTCACGTTAACATTGCAAAAGAAGAAAACAATAAGAAGCTCACAGAAACGTCTCTTTTTGACTTACCCCAATTTCCTTTTTTTATAAACAGTAAAAAGTTTCTAGTAATACAAATACATTGTTTGACTAATTCTGTGAGTTGTGCTTGTTACTATATCCCTCAATTTATACAGTCTTAAGACAGTTCCTCTTTGGAGAAGCTTAAAAGGTTGCCAGTGAACAATTTCTAAATTATGTATGACATCAAACAATTTCAATTGTGTTTGAAAAGATTATTACCATTTTGGAGCAATAATAAAATGAAAATGGCCTACAGTGCTTTGCTATCACTTTACTTTTTTTTTGCAGCACACAAAATGACATCCCATAGGAGTAAATAATCTTAAATACTAAAACATACCTTGCCGTGAGGATCAGCAAACATTCTTGTGAAAATTTCACATAATCTTTTCAGTTCAACTCGACTGTCAAAATAATAAAATAGCTAATTAATATCTTGCTATAGGAAGAATTCATTTAAAAGTAACTTTAGGGGTACCTGGGTGGCTCAGTCGGTTAAGCATCTGACTTCAGCTCAGGTCATGACCTCATGGTTTCCAGTTTGAGCCACCAGGCTGTCTGCTGTCAGCACAGAGCCTGCTTCAGATCTTCTGTTTCCCCCTTCCTCTGCCCCACCCCTGCTTCTTCTCTCTCTCTCTCTCTCTCTCTCCCTCTCTAATAAAAAAACAATGAAACCCAAAAACCAAAAAACAAAACTTTGGAGTAACCTTAGCTGTAATTAGCTTCTTACAAAAAGGCAGGCTAAAAAAAAACCAGTCCTCAAAATCATAAAGTTTGTGGGACTTACTAATCAGGAATAAACACAAATTTATCAAATGCAACAATAATCCTGTTGAAACCCACATTATCTTAAAAGTTGAAACTTATATTAAAAGAAATAGTTGTATTTCTTTAATGTAGCATGACAGGGGAAACTGTACAAATGACATTCCTAGCACACAAATTTTATCCTTTATTTTTATTTTTTAAAAACTTTTTATTTATTTTGAGAGACAGAGCATGCATGTGAGCAAGAGAGAGGGCACATGTGTGATACGGAGCTTGATCTCATGGATGGTGAGATCATGACCAGAGCTGCAATCAAGAGCCAGATGCTTGACCAAATAAGCCACCCAGGAGCCCCTGAATTCTTCCTTTAATTTTTTTTTTTATTTAAAAAAAATTTTTTTTAACATTTATTTATTACTGAGAGACAGAGAGACACAGAGCGTGAGGATGGGAGGGGCAGAGAGAGAGGGAGACACAGAATCGGAAGCAGGCTCCAGGCTCTGAGCTGTCAGCACAGAGCCCAACGTGGGGCTTGAACCCATAAACTGTGAGATCATGACCTGAGCCGAAGTCAGACGCTTAACTAGCTAAGCCCTCCAGGCGCCCCTGAATTTTCCCTTTAAATGCGAAGATGTTTTCTTAAATTTGGCCACCTGACGACTAAAATCTTTCTAAACTATGCCTACTCCCTCGCCACTGAAAATGATATACTGAACCTAATATTAACCTAATCTTGATGGGGCCAGGAACAATATTATGATGATTTATTGCAATGATTCATGAAGTGTGATATACACACATTAGAATATATTAGGTAGTACATAAACATCTCTTTTAGATCAAATAGTTCTAATACTTCCTAAAGTAAACATACAACTAGTAAATCTAACCCTGATTTCAGGTATCAAGTCAGGAAGTAGCCCTCTAATTTTCCAGTACCCTCAAACTTATGAATTATCTGAAACTAGTTTTTTTTTTTTTTTTTAATGTTTACTTTTTATTTTTGGGAGAGAGAGTAAGCGGGGGAGGGGAGGAGGGGCAAAGAAAGAGAGGGAGACACAGAATCTGAAACAGACTCCGGGCTCTGAGCTGTCAGTGCAGAGCCTGACATGGGGCTCAAACTCACAAACGGTGAGATCATGACCTGAGCCGAAGTTGGACGCTTAACCGAATGAGCCACCCAGATGCCCCTGAAGCTAGGTTCTTAAAGGGGTTGGCCAGAGAAGTTTAAAACATTACAAAGATAAAGACAATAAAGAATTTAGGGGGAAAAAAAAGGAAGTAAAAGCCATTAATTAGGAAAGGAAACCAAATCAAGTCAAACCAAACTAAAAACCAATATAAAGTTCTGTTGCATTTTTTTTATTTTATTATTTTATTTATTTATTTATTTTTTTATGAAGTTTATTGTCAAATTGGTTTCCATACAACACCCAGTGCTCATCCCAAAAGGCGCCCTCCTCAATACCCATCACCCACCCTCTCCTCCCTCCCACCCCCCATCAACCCTCAGTTCTCAGTTTTTAAGTCTCTTATGCTTTGGCTCTCTCCCACTCTAACCTCTCTTTTTTTTTTTTTCTCCTTCCCCTCCCCCTTGGGTTTCTGTTAAGTTTCTCAGGATCCACATAAGAGTGAAACCATATGGTTATCTGTCTTTCTCTGTATGGCTTATTAAGTTCTGTTGCATTTTAATACACTGGTCAACTTTTTTTTTTTTTTAATAAACCAGTCAGTTTTAATTTTATGTACACTTCATTGTTTTTAATTTTAAAAATAACTTTTTTCATTAACTTCTATTTGTGAATACAAAGTTTCCTTTTAAATAAAAATTTCTAGTTTAGATAATACAGATGGCCTTGGAGACTGGGAAAATATTTTGGTATCACCTTCTGAATTTAAAACAAGTCTGTTCCCATACGAATATCTTGAAAGTGTCCTGGGAACAAAGTTGAAAGTGCGAACCTGACAGGACAATTATTTTAAGACAATAAACTCACCTTAGCGTTCTCTGATTTTTTAGCAAGTTTTGTAGCCCCAGGAGGCCTTCTTTCCTTTCTGACCAGTTGGAACTGGCACATCTATTGAGGACCTCGGCCACATCTTCCGTCTGCCTCATGTAGGTAGGAATACTGCCATTTCGAGAGCTATAGGAGCGTTCTGAACAAGCACTCGATGCATCGCTGTTGGCGTCATCATCTGAATGCATTCCGTAGGATTCGTATCTTCTTCGAGCAGGCTTTTTCTGTTACACATAAAGACTCTCATTAGCAGTAGCCAAAAGAATGTACTGGTATTTCACAATTTCTACTGACCACAAAAGGACTGTTTTTTTTTTTTTTTTAAATCAGTACCAAGCATGCGTCTAAGCACTGTAATAATAAAATTATTATCAATGTTGTATCAATCGATAACTGATTTTATTTTCAATATTTAGTTTTGCTTCAGAAAACAGGTTTTAGAAGTTAGTAGACAATGAAATAGTTTTTAATGATGGGATATAGTGGAAACAGAATAAGACTACACGAAAGTTCATGTATGTAAAGTGAGAAGTGCTCAACTTGTGGGTTTTTCCTTTTCATGGAAACCAAAGAACGACTAGTATATATTATAGATGGACAGAAATTACTGGGAATTTGAGTTGGTAAGAAGAGAACATTATTTTTTTTGAATATTACTTTTTTAAAGGATGAGAATGGGTCAGAAAACCACGTTTTCCTATATGAACTTCTACTTTTTCCTGTGTATCTTCTCTTTTCTCTAGTCTCCCTTTTACTTCAGCTACTGCTTCTCTTGTCACTCTTTCTTCCCTTGCACCCAACCCTCAAGTCTCCTAGAGAAGTAAAATACAGACATCATGAGAATGATGAGAACCTATTTTGCTTACTATTATTTTTAGGAGGCAAGCTCCTTGAGGGCCCTCCATGTTTTCCCCAACGTGTCTATACTATTTCAATAAATGCAAGAAAGTCCACTTAGATTCGATTTCTTTACATCTGAAGCTTACCGTTTAATATATGTAACTGCTAATTATGCCTTGCATACTAAAAATGAAATCAGCAAATAGTTTATTTGAGATTTCCTTGGAAGAATTGGAGATACATCTTTATATAATCTGGTATTTGAATTTAGGCTAATGAACAGTGAAGACATTTCTATGAAACATGTTAATAAGCACAAGAATTTACAACAGTTCCAGATGGCTGTAAATTCTCCAAAGTCTAAAATCTTAAAAAAACAAACTTGAATTTAATTCAAAACAGTTTTATAAAGACATTTCCATCACTAAATGCCTCTTACTGATTTAGAGACACCAAGTTAATTTAGAATGTGATAATGTGCTATGTCCTGTGCTGGGCTCCAGGGTCAGTCTTGTTACAGACGTAAGTGTCAATGGTATCCCCTCATCTGTATGGAGCAGTCAAGCTTAAAGGACAAGAACCCCCACAGGACATTCTATCCAGCCAGTATCTCCCTATTAATAAGCATATATACAGAAAAGTGGGTGTATTAAAGGATCTTATTACTTCCACTTGAATATTTATTTTATAGAAGACTATCATCTGTTAAACTGATGAAGCAAAGGAAAAAAGTTATGGTATCATAAGATGTCAGAAAACAGCAATGTCTATACCTTAGTCCGTATGTCTCCTAAGAGCTGAGCGCAGTAAATTTTTAAAGAGAAAAATTGAAAATAATGAAGAACATTTTGCTAAACAGCACAATGAAGCAGGCATAAACAATGCCCATAATCAGAAACAGTAAGTTTTGTTTGTATACAGATACATAAAAACTGCTTAGTAGCAGAGTAGATCTTCAACCTTGGCAATATCCTTTAGTCCTAAGCTACGAGAATATTCCCATAACCAGTTTCCTAAAGAAACTAACATTTTCTTTCTAATTGGATCCTTTTGTCGTTTCCAAAGTTAACTTTGTTTCTATGATTTTCCCCAGGTCCAAATTAGGCTTAATCAAGTTTTTTTTTTCTAGAAGTTGATAGTTATCACTGGAATATCTAAACTATGCAAATAATGGAAGCAGACCGAAGGAGATTATTGGGATTTAGCTTTTAGCCCTGGTGGCTAAATACCCCTTATATAATCCAAACACACCTTAGTATTAGAAGTAATAGTTCAAAAATAACCCATTCAATTCATAAAACCTATGTGAGCACAATTTAACTGGTACATCTTCCATCTAAAAAGAAACTAGAAAACATGATTTAAGGAATACGTTGATTAGGAACAGTACATTTAAAGCACTTGACTGATCGTCAGAACAAGATGTGATCAATATATCCCATGCCCAAGAGAACAAAGTTCCTACCTAGTTGTATTATTTATAAAAAATTAAATAACGGAGGTAAAGGGGAAAATTCCGCACTTACAGACTGTTAGTGCAGAACTACACATGTGATTACATTTCCTATACTACAGCTACGATCAGCAGATATTTTTTAAAAGTTTTTTCCAAATACATGTGGCGTAAATTGTATTATAGCAACACTGGTTAAGATGTGATACACAGTTTTAAAAGGCACAACGTGTTTTTTTTTTTATTTCAGAACAAAGATGAGGACTTTTATAAGTTATGATAAGTAACTGAGTAAATGCTTCTTAAATATAGATGGGATTAATATAATTTGAAAGAGGAAGTGCAGACCGAATTGATGTGGGAGATTGGCAGAAACCAACTGTATTCACTGTTTCAAATGATACTCCCTTCATAATTTTAAGTGAGAAAAACAATGGTGATATATGGACAGCACTCTTCTGACAAACTATCATGGATCTGTAGATGATGTTTTTAAATCTCACTCCTTAACGTGTCAGGCATAACAAACCAGGAGGGTATCTTAATTATAACTTGTCTTGAAGTGGTGCTTCTCTCAGCTCAGAAAAATACAAGCAAGTAAGACTAAATAAAATCCTACCCCGAACTAAAACAATGCCTAAATACTCCAAACGTGAAGCAAGCCTTGAAATGTATGCCTGCAGTGCACCCATTTATGTACTAAATCTGCCCTTACTCTTCGTGGACGACAGTGCCCCCCAAACATCCTCATGTTAACAACATCAATATTCACATTATATTCCTGACACCCCATCAACTACTTCTGGCCCTCGCTTCAAATTCTGACCGAGTAACAGGGACCAAGAACTGATGACACAACTCTGCTTTTTCCCTGGCCCACGTTTGATCTTCCTAGATTGAATCCACCAGCTTTTCCCCGTGACCTTCCCCACACTGGGGGACTGGCTTACCCACACGTGAGTTTCGTAATTGGAATATCTCTAACGAAAAGGAAATGGAGAAGAGTACCAAGGCATCTGCTACGGCCTCCTCCACGTCAGAGCCTGTGTTCAGGACTCGCATGGCACTGACAGAAGACGACAGTCGGCTCGATTGGCTCATCCCATACCCTGGACCTAATTCATCAGAAGGAGGAAAAGAGCTTTGAGAGAGTCATAAATGTAACAGTGTCACATTGGAAACTTCAAGATCCTTAAGGGGAGGGGAGGGGAAAAAAAAAAAAAAAAAAACCAATGGGGCAAAGCATTTTAAAAGCAATTCTGTATTTTCTGGGTACCTTTGGTCTTTGGTCAAATAAAATGGTAAAGGCAATTAAATTTCTGACAGTGTATGGAAAATAAATTTAAAGAACAGTAGCTATGATACATTTATGACCAGAAAATAGAAGAAAGCATGGGTGGCTAACTAAGGGCTTGTGAATCTACAGCCCTGGCAATTAATCCAGCTCTATCAGCCAGGCAAATCTCAGCCATGCAGGTGAGCCATGGAGGAGTCTAGAACACACGTCAAACCTCAAACCAGTGAAGATGAGGGAACTCAGTGAAGCTACACCAGTCTACAGGGAAAACCCGCCAATTGTTGTCTCTTCTCCGTCAGGAGAGGGTTTCATTCTACAACTAAGATATGCCATTCGACATCTGTTAAGCACCTAGTGTGTGCCCAACACTCTGAGGTATGTAAAGACAAACCAGAGATGGATTCTCCCCCTCAACTACTTTCTGCACCATCATTTACAATTAAAACACTTCATCCACCATTTTGGTTTTTTTTTTTTCCAAAACATGTACAAAGATGAAGTACATAATTGAGAACAGAAAACAATTCCATGTTTAAAAATGACGTAACTTAGATTACATACACACAAAAAGGCTATCTGTCAGTGAGAAAAATGCTCAAATAAGGTTGTGGGAGGGGAAAAAGTTACTTGGGGGAAAATTAAAAAAAAAAATACACAGATGATTTATTATCTGACAAATCAAATTTAAACCAACACAAAGTGATTTAAAAACACGAATATACCATTCAATGGAAACTGAAAAGGACAAAAATCTGAGATGAATGCACAGATGATAGTGAAAATGTACTCATCCTTCACCTGAGGCCCCATACACATCGGGGGCGTAGAGGGCACCAGTAGATCTGGAATGGTGTCTGGAGGCTGGAATAACAGGACCATACAAACCTCATCTATTACCACAGAAACAAGGAATAGTGGCAGCACTACAGTCAGGCAAGGAGACTTAGTCAACACGGGTATTACTAGTAATAGGTAAGGATCAGAATACTGCCAAGCAAGGCAATTGAACATCAGCACCGTAACATTATCCTCGACACACAGAAGATCTTACACCTAAGGGGACAGACACAAGCCCACAGGAGACAGAAAAAAAAGCAAGTATTCAAATGGAAGGAAATGTCGAAAGTACAAGCATGAGACAAAAAAATGAACACCGTAGTTTAAAAAAAAAAAAAAACCACCATGGTAACTAGTAACCAATAATACACCTAAATCCTTTAGTCCCGAACCCAATGAGGCAGGTATTACTGTTCCATTTCATAGATGGGCAAATTGAAGCAGACAGGGACGTTAATTAACGTGATCAAAGCCACACTACGAGTAAGTGATACACCTCGGTACCTGTACTCTTTCAAGGCCTTTGCTCTCGAACGGTACATGTACCGTCTTCACATCGTTCAAAAGATAACATACCTCACTTACGTTAATCAAACATTTTCCATAATGGTTCACAGAATACAAGTTCTGCATTCGGTAAAAGATTTAAATATCAAAGACATGTGAACGTAAAAAAAGGATATCAATAATACAATCAAAAGACCTACAAAAGGTCTCCCTATATTTATGTCATGTTTCTCTACGTCTCATTTTAGCATATTTTAAGTTTCATACACTAAAACCCCGATTTTCACAATACCATAAAGTCCATCTTCTTCCTACATAAATATTAAAGATTCATTTTAATATTTAATGAAATAGATTACTCATAGTCAGAAAGTTACTCTTCTTCAGATATATATATATATATTTTATTTAAAAATTTTTTTTAATGTTCTTTTATTTATTTTTGAGAAAGAGAGACAGAGTGTGAGTGGGGGAGGGGCAGAGAGTGGGAGACACAGAATCCGAAGCAGGCTCCAGGCTCTAGGCTCGGAGCTGTCAGCACAGAGCCCGATGCGGGGCTTGAACCCTTGAACTGAGAGATCATGACCTGAGCCGAAGTCGGACGCTTAACCAACTGAGCCACCCAGGTGCCCCTCTTCAGATATATTAATTAGAGCAGTTAAACTCCTTTTTTAAAAAAAGTTCATTTACTATTTTGAGAGAGAGAAAGTGAGCAGGGAAGGGGCAGAGAGAAAGTGAGAGAGGGAGAATCCCAAGCAGTGGGATTAGTCCCCAACGTGGGGACTAAACTGACAAACTGTGAGATCATGACCTGAACCGAAATCAAGAGTCGGATGCTCAACCAACTGAGCCACCCAGGTGCCCCCAAAACACTTTATTACATGAATCACTCTTTCCTTTGCCACTGGACCTTAATGAATGCAAAAATGATCAAAAGGATTGAGACAAAGGATTAAACAGAATGCTGTTCAAAATGTTTAATCAGACTCTAAAAGGTCACTGCTGTTGTTAATAAAACATAACACATAGTTTTAATTCTACCTGAAACAATTTTTAAAATGGTGACGGTTGAGTCAATATGAACATGCCCAATGGATGAAAACTTGTGAAAAATTTTATGGTATCAATGGTGGCTGAAGGTAAGAGGTAAGTGGCACCACTCACATTCTTGTAGGAACATAAGCCTATTTTGTGAAACTTGGCTCCAGAAGTAAATGGAAACTAGGGTCCAAGTTCCAGAGAAGTTCAGCTTTGCTCAGCTCTGATTTATTTCTGATGCTTTAGAGCCCTTACAGCGGCCCTGTGCCACGGCTGAATGCATAGCAAACTACGGGGCTCACTTGCTGAATGGCGACATTCAAGTCGGAGGTGAAAAAAGAGATTCACCGGGTAAACCCAGTAAGCACGGCAGAATGCAGGCAGACACCACAGACAACGGGGATGGGAAGGCTAACCTGATCTCCGAGGCGGCTACTCCTCACCCGTCTTACAAGAGGGCGAATCTGCTACGTTCACGAAGCAGCATCCAGATGTAAATAAAAGGGCTACGAAAATCAATTCTCCTAAAACTACAGGATTAAAAGATCTAACCTTCTTTGACCCAAATAGAATGTTTCATTAGAATCAGGAAAACAGCTTCCTTTAATAATAGAAATTTAAGTGATTTAAGTTGTCAAATGGAGGCTTTGAGATGAATCTAGAAAATTAATGGCTAGCTACCACTTCTCTTTAAAAAGACCTAGTAGCAAGGCTTATTTTTTAAGTGATTCATGGTTGGTGATAAATTTCCTCTCATGTCTGACTACTGCACAGGTTTAAAAGGTACAGAAACAGATTTCGTTTTCTTCTTGATATCTCATGTTTTCTAATAATTCTGCAATACGGCATTATGCAAAGACAGGTGTTACCCCATTAAAAACATCTAAGATCTCTGCCACAGAAGAACAAGGGAACTACTTCGAGGCAAGCAGTCAGAGCTTGGTCAGATGACCAAGTGCCTACTGTGTGCCAAGCACCGTTGCCTATGTTCTCTCATTTACAGCTTCTTCAAAACAATCCTAACAAGTGCATGCTATTCATGTCCTACTTTTACAGATGGGGAAACTCAGGTACAGAAGTTACAGAGCCCAGGCCGTCTGACCCTAGAGCACAGGCTCTTAAACCATCACACGCCCACTCACTTTCTTCAACTCTTCAAGATGGCATGCTTACTTTATACAAACGTAGGATTTATTTCATTTTTAAACATACACACATGAACATATACCGTGTACATCTATACGCATGCATGTGTGCATATACACATACACAGTCTGCATATGAACTAAAAATACTGTATATGACTATTGCATATGAGTTAAAAACATCTCTGGCAAAGCACTGGAAGGGAACTCTTCACCCGGAACTAGAACACACACATCAAAGGCCGAGGATGGCCCTATCTGTGTCCCCAGCGCAACGGGGTTTTCTAGGTCGGTACACGACAGTCCGGTGACTTATTTGAACCAAATGGCCCAGAGAACAAGACTTTAACCTCTGGATGTTCTACACTAACATGTCTATTGAAGGAAATAATAATTCCACTTGGCAGGACTGCACCATGTGCAGAACTATGTTCTACTTAAAAGTCACAAAATCTGAAGAGCAAATCTCTAAGTATTACAGTAATCTCTATTTTGTGGAATTAAAAGAAAAAATCTGAAATGGCTTTAGGTATGTATATAGAAACAAAGTACTAGTTAAAAAGCTGAAAGACCATGCAGAAATTCTAAAACATTTCAATGTCAAAAATTCTGCCTGATTATTCTCAAAAATTGTAAGTTTAAAAAATCACTTACTATTTTTATAGCTGAGGTAAATATACTATTATAGGGAAGGATATAGCATAATCTCTATAATCAGGAACACAGAGGTTTTACAGCAGTGACACAACACAAGCTAATATATGGGGAACAACGACTAACCTGTATAATACTATTTTATATACTAGCCATTTTAGTAAGTAGTTCATATGGTATTTTGCAGCACTCTTTCTGGTAAATATCTAAGGTGAAATGTTAGTATTTCTGCTGAAAAAACCAACAGCATTTGTCTTATCAAATGAAATGGTCCATACTTCACATGAGTAAATATTTAGCTATTACCTTTAAATTTTATAGGTTTATTTCTTAAGATAAATCTTGAACTCCACATCCTGTAGTCCAAATCTATGTGCTATTTACTTGATTACGGAGACAATCTGCTTATACAAGGTCTAGCCTACTCATTTCAACAAGTAAATGTCAAAGGAATTGCCAAACCTGTAATTTCCTTACGACTCTTTCTTCTGTCAGGGCAGAAAAGAGAGGCAAAGAAAGACACAGTCGATGAAGAAAGCTAAGCCCTAAGTACACGGAAGTTATCTGATGGCGATTAACAGGGCCAAGAAACGCACCCGACACCCGCGCAGGTACCTACCGAGGGGCTGAAAAGAACGAACAGGACTTGTGTCCCGGCTGCTCTCCCGACTGGCTTCCCGGCTGCACCCTTGACTCACACTTGGTCGAGGAATACGACTGCTTCGGGCTGGTACAAAGAAACAGCCGCAGAGAAAGGGAGGAAACAAAAGACGGAGTTTGCATTTTTGATATGTTCATTTTAGTTTTCTTTCTCAAAAACTGATTAATAGGTTACGTTGTACTAAGGCTGAGAAGAAACTACTCTTGGTAAAGTATTACCAGGGATACGATACAGATAAATTTGAATACAGTCCTCCAGTTTGTATGAGATTAGAAGGGTAAAATAGTATTTTGCAAACATAAGTAGGCCGCAAATAAAAAGCTGTAAAATACACTTTAAAATGATACTTTCAAGGTAAAATACCTAATTCAATTTACAACCTGTATTTAAATTCTCCCTGAACTCTCAGTTGTTTTCTTCTAGCTTCCAAGCACCCAGCTGAAGTCTTCACTGTTACCCAAGCCTGGAATACAAAAGAAGAGGCCCCAAGTCTCACAAAGAAGACCTTACCCACGGACAGCCTAGACGGACTAGCCTCTCTGCTACACCCCTGGCTCCGTGGGATCTTGCTTCTCTTTGGCGCCGAGGCGGAATTGACCAAGACTCTCTGAACACCAGAGCTCACAGTGGAGAGGGCTGTTGTGCTCAGAACTCTTCCCGGAGACCCGGACCGGCTGCCAGCTGAACACCAAACACACGTGCAAGTGTTACGACGTGAATTCCAAGAGAACTTGTTGAAAGGGCAAAAATTCAAGAAATACACCTGAGGAGACTGGGATAGTATGGCAAGTTCTAAGTTCAAAGGAAATGGACTGAGGAAGACTTGTGCATAGAATCATAACCTGGAAAAAAAGGTATGCTGTGTATACTGGGACTGAAGAGTGAATCATATAAAACATATTTTCAGTTTTGGGGGGTATAAGATGTTATGTTTAATAAGGGCAACACTAACAATAGTAGGTTTGTTTCAGAACACAAATAGCATAAAGGATTTCCAAAAAAAAAAAAATAACTTATCTGACAATACATCTCATGTGGCTGAGGCTATATATTAAAACTATGTATTTATAAGGAACGAAATTAGTCATTACGTTATTTCTATTTTTTTGTTAAGGATGTAATAAACATTTGCTTCCTGTGAAACAGCTGGCCTTTCTGAGATGCTTCTCAATGGGTATAACAAAATAATTTTGTTACTATGTATACTTTTAATTTTTACAAAATTAAATTTTAAAGGTTTATAAAATTGGGCCGGCTGAAAAAGAAACTTGCTTTTTGCCTTCAAACCGCAAAGGGATCTTGGGTGGAGATGCAGAAGTACCGAGAGTAAAAGAGAACTAACAGCAAATGTCAGAGAAGTCCGACCCCTTCCCAACTAGGGATTCTCAGTCTTGGAAGGCAGAGGATACGTGGGCCGGGGAAAAGAGAGAGGGCGCTGGACAAAATCTCAGAGACTGGGGCAAGGATTAAGAGATGGGCTCCTCGGCAATCAAAACATTTTACGTCTGCACTGAACGGGAAAACAAACTAGGTCAACTCCAAGATGTAAGTTAATTCTACATTCTGAATGGTAGCGTTATAAACAAGGTGAACTTGCACTTAAATAAATGAAAGCAACTTTTCCCCTTTGTTGGGCATCACTTCTCTTCACCAACAGGGCAGTCACTGCTCACCTTGATAATCTTATTTCATTTCCACAGAGCAAAACCCAAAGACTCAAGTGCCAATGTGGTCAAGCAGGAGATGTTTATGAGGGAGGAGCACTGAGTGTGAGGCAGGGAGTGGTGACTTTCCAGCTCCAGCCAGCTGTGTCTTGAGGCAATACTAGCCAGGTTTTAGGGTTTTGTAAAAAAAATGAAAACTCTGAAAGTTCCTCATTTTTATCATGGTGTGTGGACCAAACAATACATGAATGGAGGCCGGCTGGATACTGTCCAAGGGCTGCTGATCTGTGACCTTCACTGTAGTTTTCTTGGCATGGTCTTGCTGAATACGATTTAAATTCATGCTTAATTCACAAACTTTATCAGCACACAAATTTTAAATTATCCTCCACTGGTTATAGCAATACTGTATAAAAGCAGTGTTTCCAATGAAATGAACAATTTATTTGAATAGAAGTAATTCTAAGTTATTACAGGGAAATTATTCAACTCTACTTTAAAACGATGGCTCATTTGAATTATCTCTTGGTGTTTCAGGTGAAGAATCTTCAAAGTAGGTTTTTTTCAGTTATAACCTTAAGGATACCCACAAGGCACCTATTTTCTCCATGCAGTATCTAAACTAAACATACACACCAAAACATCCAAACACCCAACATGCCACAAACTCACAATGCAAGATAAGCCAATGGAATATTTTATGGGAACACTTGCAACGATATAAAAAGTATAAATAATGAGCTGAATGAACACATACAATATGATATTCTGTTAAAACTGATATAAATTTTAAGGGGTGAAGGTGTTGGTAGGAGACCGGAGAATTTCTTGAAATGTGTGGGTCTATTCAGCAGAGAGGAAACATGCAGGACTGAAGTACAGTAATCACTCCACCGGTTCTGGATTAACTGTATTTATCAAAATTATGCAACCTCACCCTCTATTTAAACTCATTTATACCCTCTCCTAGAAAATAAAATCAGCAGTGTTTATTTTGCTTTCATCATTAGCCTCTCTTCTCCACTAAATCCAGACCTCAACCAACAGTGTGATAATTCCAATGCCTAGGACTCGTTTTGGAGTTATTTATACTTAGGAGATAACACCAAGGCTCATTTCCCAGCCAAGAACTGCCAAGGCTAATTGCTTCTTCTAAGAAAACCACTGAGTTGATGAAAAAGGGCATGCTGTACCTGGGAGCGGCATGCTACTGGAAAATACTCTAATTTGCAAAACCTGACGGTGGGGATCTAATTTTTCTCACGCTACCTAAAATTCTCAAACTACCATTTTAGAACTTTTTACAAGGTATTTTCAAGGCATTACTAAAGCTCCTTTGCTTTTGAATGTCAAAAGCTGCGGGATCCACTTGGATATTTTCAACAAGTCAAGGTTTTAGTGATAAAGACAGGCCAAAGATAACTGGCAATTTTTGCCCCAATATGGTTGCACCACGATGGAATATGATGTTGAGAATTTCTGCTGAATAGAACCCATTCTCGATAATGAAAACAGGTGATCAAACAACAGATGCACACATAAAGTCTATAGATTCTTACCACCAATGGTATTAGCAGATTGTGATCCTGAACAAGTGTAAAGGCAGAATTAGGGTAAGGATTATAATCCATGAAGAGGGAAGGAGCAGATTTAAAATGAATGGCAGATGAAAATAAAGCTTTAGTC
The DNA here is from genome assembly GCF_022079265.1 of Lynx rufus. Taxonomy (NCBI): domain Eukaryota; kingdom Metazoa; phylum Chordata; class Mammalia; order Carnivora; family Felidae; genus Lynx; species Lynx rufus. The sequence continues at coordinate 1,780,292 of NW_025814867.1, read as the reverse complement.
AGTTCTCATAAAATAAAAAAGCCCTGAAGCAAAAAAAGCAAACTTCAAAAGAAAACTCCCTAAACCATAGACGTCTGTAACAAAAGCAGTACATTGAGTAGCTTTTACAGCTGAAATCAGACACTCATGTACAAAGCAGATGAAATGAAGTGCAAAAATAAATGTAAGTTCTTCAGCTTTCCTTCTGCTAACGGCCTATAATCTCAATAATTAAATGTTTAACTTTTTATTATTTAAACATTTAATTTGAAACTACAGGTAAAGAAGAACTACAACATCTTAGAGCTGAAGAAAGCATACATGAAAAAGCTACGTTTTTTTTCTTTCAGATGCACAGGAGAAAACCCCAAAAACAAACGGCAGGGGCTTGGGGTGAGGAGACCAAGTTTCTGACGGGCTGCACAGCCGTTTGTACACAACCAGTCGCTACCGACAGGAACACAAGACGCCATCCTCACGTGTAACTAGAGACCTGGAAATCTCTCCAATGGGTCTGCTTTTATTTACTCTGATCAGTCATCAGAACACACCTGCTTTGACCCATGATGTTTTCCCTAAATGCTAATCTACAACCATGGAAGGACCACGCAAACTCTAATGAATTACTTCACAACAAAGTGAAGACGGAGGTCACAGCGATATTTCTGTGCAAGTACGTTGTAAAGAAACTTGCGTCAAATCATACGGGGCCACAATTTCCTTTTGCAAAAGGATCTAGAATGGAATATACAGTCACTCGAATAAATAAGGAAGCAAGCAAACAAAAACCTCTCCAATGTGATTTAAAACCTGAGTGATTTTATAGGGAGCAAGTCTTCCGATCTTAAAATCCTACCAGGTCTAAAAAGCCTGTCATTATGTTCTCATACTTCCGTAAAGGATTCTAAGTATTGTAGATTGGGTTTCAAAGTGAAAAACCAAATGTAAAATAGTTATTCTATATCCTACTGACGTGATCAGTAATTACAAAATACCTAAAAGGGAGGTCCTTAATATATTAGAAAACCATACACAAAGCACTTTGAATCTTTGCCACAAGTTCCATCTTGCTATTCCTTTAGAAAAGAACTAAGTAAAACAGCTCACATCAAATTAAATTTTATCCTTAAGATCCTAGATATAGACAGTTTTGGTCTGCTATCTTTACTCTTCTTTATGCTTTAAATTTCCTAACATTATCATTATTTATTTGTTTCCTGAAGGTCATAAAAATAAAAGGTACAAAAGTACACAGCAGGAGTTTAGATTTCAGTTATAGTTAATATGGTTAATAGTGGCAAGGAGGACAATTTTATCAGCTGAAATATATAATGCTTCTTCTGGGCCCAGGTACGGTCTTCAAGATATTAAATGTACTACAACACTGAATTACTGCAAGCCTCTGAGATCATCTTCTTCATTTTATAGCTGAAAATACAGGGCCGCCTGGGTGGCTCAGTCGGTTAAGCGTCCGACTTCGGCTCAGGTCACGATCTCGCGGTTCGTGAGTTCGAGCCCCGTGTCGGGCTCTGTGCTGACAGCTCGGAGCCTGGAGCCTGTTTCAGATTCTGTGTCTCCCTCTCTCTCTGACCCTCCCCCGTTCATGCTCTGTCTCTCTCTGTCTCAAAAATAAATAAACGTTAAAAAAACATATATATAGGTAAAAATACAGAAACACAGCGACTTTAAATGAACTGGAAGAGCCATGATTCAAATGTGGGCAGTATGGCCCCAGAATCCATGATCTGAATTGGACACTTCTCAGACTTTACTATAACACGCTCACTTGGCGACCGTGTTAAAAAGCGCCTGAATTCAGGAGGTGTGTGGTGGCACGAAACTGTGCATCTCTAACGAGCTCCCAGGTGATGCTGATACTACACTTGGAGGAGAAAGGCGCTAAGCTGCTCTGCTGCAACTGCTACAGACTGAGTTACTTACGAGGTAAGCCAGGCTCCCGGCTGGCTCAGCCTGTTAAGCGTCCGACTCTTGGTTGCGGCTCAGGTCGTGATCTCACGACTTTGTGCGTTCAAGCCCTGCAATCGGGCTCTGTGCTGGCAACTTGGAGCCTGCTTGGGATTTTCCCCTTCCCTTTCTCTCTGCCCCTCCCCGACTAGTGCTGTTTCTGTCTCTCAAAACAAACAAAAACTTAGAAAAAAAAAAAAAGTTACTCCTAAAATCCAGAAAAAAATAAAAATAAAAATACGGAGTATCAGGGAAGATTGTGGATGATTTATTCCTAATTTGGTTGGGAGAGGAGCCTTTACCCAGAGGACATTTGCCATTCTTCCTATTTATAAATAATCCTCAAATTGCAAACCAATTTTACCAAGCATTTCTTTATTTTTAGGACTCTTGTTGAACGTTCCATCATTTTTCTGCCTGGATTTTTTGACTTCGGAAAGAGGAGGAAAGGAGAACCCGCTGGCAGGACCTGAGTCATCACCGCCTGGCTCCCTCCAAGCCCAGCTCTTTTGCTGGATTCCAGGATTCGGGAATCAAATAAGAAAGCAGACAGAGCATCTGTATCTTTATAAATTGCCTAAACCACCGTGAAAGATAAAGATATTTCTTTTCGAAATGGCCAAGTATGTAGAATAACCCCCAAATTATTTCCCTAGAAAAAAAATCTCTGTTTTTAGAGCCAAGGGCTAATGAAAATCTCTTGATAAAGAAAGAACAGGAAAAAACTCTTTTAAATTAATAATGCCATAAATGTGTTCAGGAACATGTAGAAATGAATCATTCATTTTACCTAGACCTCAAAATTGTGCTTTTTAATAATTGTACTTATGAGGAACTCCGCTTCCAACGAAATAGTAAATATAAATCTTAAATTTAACAAGGAGCATAATAGAACTGGACATTTCAATTTATGTTTCCTCACTATAAATCAGTATATACCTGTCCCAAACGCTAACTGTATTCTGAAAGATTTTGGAGTGAGTTTGAAGACCCGCTTATCTGTCCTCGAACAGCATTAGCTAGATGCAACCAGATTAGATGCTAACACATGGCGATTATTTTGCCTCTAAAAAGCACAATTTTCTACATTTGCAAGTTTGAGTAGACCGTGAAAACCTTAAGGCTAAGAGTTCTGTGCCATTTAAAATATCTCCATGCAAAAGTTTGTACAGCAGATGAAGTATTTTCTTTCTAAGTGGCAGATACCAATGATGCAGCCCTAGGAACACACCAAAGACAAGACGACACCCACTCAAAAAAATTCCAGAACATGCACAACAACTGATCCAAAACATTGAAAAAAAAAATACCTTCATTTTTGTCAGGTGATGACGAACCTAAAGTACAGAACAAGAACTCAGTATGCGGCTTGTGTCTGGAAGTCAGCTCTGTCTTTACCCACTGCTCAAGCGCCTAGGACAGTCAGTCATACGCAAGCAACACGCTTCTCCTCAAGTATCACACATCCGGGAGGACGCATAGGCAATACGTACGCTGAGACTGAGACACCATTTTGGTTCGACTTCTTCCTCGAGAATCTGTCTTGGCATTTCCCATGCCCGCGAGGGGCGCTGCTGAAAGCTTTGCTCTCACCCGGCCTGAGGAATAAATTTACGTATGTAATTAAAGACGTTTTTCTAGAATAATACGTACTAATGAGGAGAAAAAAAAATTCTCACTCTAAGTTTCTAATTGGGTGTGCTTTTCAAGTATCGTTAAATTCTGTCATAACGTAACCGTCACTGAGAGGTTATATTTCTCCTTAAATTTTTAAAATGTATACTCCTTTTTATGAGCTGCACCATAAGCTAACTTTTCTTCAAGGGTAAAAATAAAGTCACACTAAAAGATCTCCTTTCTTAGTTTGGTATTATTAGTCCAGTAGAGTTATAATTAAGATATTTACACAGGCATGCCACTTGCTTCTTAACCGGCAGTTCCAACTCTAAAATTTCAATTTCTATGAAACTTAGTTTATTCTGAAATACAGACTATAGTTTTAAATATAAGCCTACTCTTAGAACCAACAACCCAAACAGTTCTTTTGACTGAAAATACACTTCTAGATTTGCAAGAAGAGATATCAGGTCAAGTATTTAGTTTTTTATCCTGTGCTAAACATCAGATTACTATAGATAGATATATTCTCCTCCCCCAACCAATTTCATTTATGAAACAACTTGAGGAAATACCTATCACATAAGAGCTGGCACTTTTCTCGGTATGTTTCCTTCTCCACCTCCCGGCCGCACTCCCTTCCCTACCACTGCCTCATTCCCCTCCACAAAACCAAGCCACAAACATCTATTTCTAGAGCTCCTGAACCAAAGGAGATCCCGTTTCTCAAAGTACTAAGTGTCATTAGTAAAAAAATATATTAGCAGTAAGCAGTCTCAACCACTATCAAATCTGAACCCACACTGGATGCAATCATAAAGAGGGCTCACAATCCTCTGAGGTTAAAAGGTACAATTCGTAGGGCAATCGCTGTACTAGCTAGCCTGGTATGGCCATATTAGTCAGGAAAAAAATAAATGAAGAGTAAGGACAAATTACAAAATTAAGAACTGAGTGACAGAAGATAAGAGAGTGATTAAAAACCAGGAATAAAACAGAAGTCTAGTTGGTGAGTCCTATGCTCTCAATTCTTCAAGGCCCTTAATAAGCCCATAGTTCAGGCCTTTTACCCTTTTACAGAGTCTGTTTAAAGTAGGATACAATGTTCTCCCGACTAAGAAGCAAAACAGAAAGACAAAATTATTATTTTTGAAATGGAGAATTTATCCAACACAACAAGGAAATGAGAATAAATATTTTGATACTATCATTCTAAATTACAAGGCTAACGTGCCAGAAACCATTTTATAGAGTACTCCAATTTAAAATTTAAAATATGAAAACATTTCAAATACATCAGAGTAAATATGAGACCAAAAAAATGTTAAATATACTTGGCTTTGTACCACATGGTCATCCATGTAAAACTCAGGAGAAAAAAGGTGTTTCAAAATCAGAGGTTTATAGGACAGCCTTCAGGCAGTATAAATTGAAACACGGAATTTTTTTCCTTTCCACAAATTCAAAAGCAGTGAATAATTATTTTCTTAAAGTAAACAGGCTTAGTAAAATAAAGTGGTATGTCTACGAAGCTTTTGTAATCCCCAATTCAAATCATATATACAACTTTCCACTGTTTCTAAATCAAAGACACACTTAAAAGCGGACTAAATAAATGCACTTAGCCCCTCATGATAAAGCAATGGAGCATGCTCCCCCAAAGTATAAATGAATTAGCATAAATTAAAAAAAACACACAAAATTAAAGAAAAACATTAATGATGCTGCTGAAAAAAAAAGAAACTATTTATTAACTTTATACCAGATATTATTAAACACGTTAAGCAACTATGTTTTCCCAGCACGAGATGATCCAAGATACAAAGCAAAGCTCAAGATGAAGAACTAAAGAAAACAATCCACATCTGTAACTAACACAACCAAACATAAAATGTAGAAGTTGTCATGGCTGTCAAATTATACAGTTTTGCAAATTAGCCTATTTTAGTTTGTGATATTTAATTTCTACTAATGAAAATATTAATGTAGAGGTATTCGTGTTACTAACAAAATGTATGATTCTTACCATCTTCAGATGTTGCTCCTAAATAAGAGAAATAAAACAATAACATTTCAACAAATTCTGCCAATGCTGATGTTAAGATCTACTCGTACCTCCCACCCAAGACTACAATGAAAGAGTGAAAAAAAAAATCTTCTAGTCTGATAGCCTTAAATTAACTTATAAAACATTCCGTTTGAGAGAAAACAAAATTTGAAGTAACCTAATGACACACAGCACAATAAAGGTTGAAACTAGACAAATGAAAATGGCAAAATCCCACAACAAACACTTTTACCTGTGACATTTCACACTCAAAATTTGAAATGGTGAAGAAAATTATAGAAGCTAATCACCCAAGAAAGATGCAGTCCTGTCACTGCTTTCTTTGAAATGAAGATTTTTATAAAATAATACTTCCTGTGCATTTTCTAAAAGCCATCCATAAAAGAACTAGAAAAACTGACAAACACGGGGGCCAAATGCATGATCCAGGCCTCATTAACCCACTATTTTCATCGAAGCATTACAGAGACCTATCAATCCATTAGCTGTGTACTCAACATTTATATACATTCCCTCAGATGTAAAGGAAAAGTAGCAAAAATGAACAAGTAAAAATATCATAACTCACTACTACTAAAGGGCAGTAATAGATATACCTCTGTATGTGTATAGACAGATTTAAAAAAAAAAAATAGGATTGAACATCATTGAGAGTAACACATCACATGACACAGATGATTCTTCAAACAGGTTTATGTTTCTGACCCAAACAAGGAAAGATTTTAATCTGGAAAATGAGAATAATTTAAGGACATACAATTTCAGTGCGAGAAGTGGTACTAAAGGGTTTTAAAATACAGAAACTATCTTTTGGTGGACTTCCATTTCATTCAGTAATTTTTTTAATTTATGAAATACTTTAAACATAGAGAGGAGCACAGAGACAATCATGTCATGTATCCAACCCAAGATTAAATAAATCTTCCATTTCATTGGAATGGAAGTTCAATCTATTTGAGTTTGTGAAGGAATAAACAGGAAACCACACAGTTCTCCATTTTTCCTCGATCTCCTACTAAGACTTACAGATTGAGTATCTTCTTACAAGTTCTTAACAAAAGCTCAAGTTCCTACACAACATTATGGTATCTGATGAAGCGAAGGGAAAATGCAGATAATACGTTGTGTAGTATCAGACAAAAAAATACCAAACAGATACAAAACACCACACTGAACTGAGCAACTACAGATAAACTATATTCATTTGAATACTGAAATTAAAAAGGCAAGACTTAAAGTTCAGTTCTGGTTAAATGTTAGTTAAAACTCACTCTTAAAAAGAAAGCATCTGTGACTTGCATTTTATTTTCACAGATAACCGTATGAATCTATCAGAGCTAGGAAACTCAAGAGTTCAATCAAATGACTTAGGGGATTCCTTTCCATTTTTATGAGTCTGATTCTATTTCAGAGGAAGACTTAAGAAATCGAGACTAGTTCTATGAGCTAAGGCAAAAAATTTTAAGATAATTGATTTTACTTACAACAAACAGTAACCTAGTACTTGAGTAGACTGGGAAACCCCAAAATGGATATGCCTAACCCCAAATTCAGAGAAATATGTAGCTATTTTTATATCAAATTGCTGCTAAATAAACAGTCTATTTTCAGAAATTAAGAGAATGAAGATATTGTATAGGATCCAAGGGCCAAAAAATCTTTAGTAGAATTAGAAAAGGAAGTTCTTACCATCCATCTTGTCAGAAGTATCCTCTTTGATGAAAGAGCAAGCAAAGAACAGAGGAAAACTTAGCATATTAGAAAACAGTAATTTTACAATCCCTAGAAACATTATTTTTAAGAAGACAATTCATAATACAGACATATACATATGTTTTCAACTAAAACATACTAGGAGATTTAAATAAGATGAGGTGCCCACACGAGGGAAAGATAAAAACAACAAAGAATCGGTAATGAATTTAATTTTCACCGGCCGAGAGAGAAGTTAGTGAAGCCTATATCCCAAGCTGGGACCTTTGCCATCATCAGGCAAACCTCTTGCTTTGGTCTTCGGAGTTTCTTGAAATCCGACACTCGTGATATGCCTGTGCCCAAAGGATTCAGTACTTAGGTGAGAGGAAAAACCCAGTGGCAATTGCTTTAAGGAACGTACTGTTTAACACTGAAAGAATATAGTAAGAAACATCTCTAGTGACTTCCAACTCTCCTCTCAAGCACAGGTCTCTCTCCTGAGTTGCAAACCACAACATCTCGATGCCACTGGATGTCTCCTGCTCTCATTATACCACTATGGTTCCTGAACACCTCCAGTCTGATGCCTCCCTGGGACTTTAAATGCTAAACGCATATCACACAACAAGCTTCTAGCGGCTCATCCTTTAGCAACCTACCACTAGACTGAGAGACTCTGAGTACAGAAGCATATATTTCTGCACCTCTTGTACCAAGTGGGGTGCCTGGCAAAACCGAAGTGCTCACTGAGTGTTCGCTGAAAAACAACGGAACACTTCCTCGGATCCATAAGTGTCCAGTTATGAGAAGACTCAAAGTAGAAGAAAAGAGAGTATACCAGTCACATGTGTATAAGAACCCTGGTGGTGATGGTGAATGGGGAGAGGGAGGGAGGGAAGAGGAGAGAGGCAGAAGAGGGGGGAAGCGGGAGAGGGCGAGGGAGAGGAGGAGGGGGAGAGGAAGGAATAGAGAAACAGAAAAGAAAGAGAGAGGAAGAAGGGAGAATCCATTATCCCTGGAAAGAGCCAGAGGATAGAGGGACACCATTCCCTTCTGTAATGAAGTAAATGTGTGATTCAAACCTCAAAGAACCAAAATAAACTGAATCCATCTCACAGCCCTATTACAGACTTTCTTAAGGAAAAAAATGTTACCAACTGCCTTCCTAGTTCACATTAAAACGTTTCAAATATTGTATGTTTTTCCTGCTAATAAAAATAATAGACACTAAATCTCACATTTTTATTTTGAAAACTCCAGATAAATAGGTTTTATGTTTGTTTTCCGGTGTTCTCCCCACTTAAAAAAAGGTAAGCTATAATTCCTGTACCATAAAGTTCACCTTTTTATAGTATACAATTCAGTATTTTTAGTATATTAACCCCCCTCATCACAAATTCCATAAAGTTTTCCTCACCTCTAAAGGAAATCCTGCATCCATTAGGAATCACTCCCTATACCCCTGACTCTCAGCCCCTGGCAACTACTAACTTATTTTCTATTTCCGTGGGTTCACCTATTCTAGACATTTCATGTAAATGGAATCAAACAGTAAATGTCTGTGTCTGACTTCATGATGCTCTCAAGGTGCACCCATCCCGAAGCTTGCATTAGTACCTCTATGTAACGTACTCCCTCATATGGCTGCCTAATATTCCATTCCACTGTATGGACACACCTGTTTAACGATTCACCAGCTGATGGACATCGGGGTTGTTTCCACGGCTACTATGAACACTCATGTATACGTTTTTATGAGAACGTATATTTCATATTATCTTAGATATATAGCAAGGAGTGGAACAGTTAGGTCACATGGTAACCATTTCACTTCGTGTGAAACTCCCAAACTGTTGCCATAGCAGCGTTCTTACCAGCACCACGTTAAGTGCTCACCAGCGCTTGGTACTGTCTATCCTCACCAGCATTTGTTACTGTCCATCTTTTTGGTAACATCCACCCTCGTGGATATGAAGGGATAGCTTATTATGCTTCTGATCTGTACTTTCCTAATGACTAATGATGGCGGGCATCTTCTCATGCACTTTCTGGCAATTAATATGTTGTCTTTAGAGAAATGTCTATTCAAATCTTTGCCCACTTTTAAATTTAATTGTCTTTTTGTTACTGAGCTCTAAGAGTTCTTCATGTAATTGGGATCTAAGTCCCTAATATCAGATACGTAATTTGCAAACGTTTTCTCTCATTCTCTGTTCTGTCCTTTCACTTTCTTGATGGTGCCCTTTGAAGCACAAAAGTTTTAAATTTTGATGAAGCCCAGTTTATCTCTCCTTTCTTAGATGGTTTGTGTGTTTGGTGTAGTATGTGAGAAAACATTATTAAATCCAAGGTTACAAAAATTTACACGTATGTTTTCTTCCAAGAGTTTTATAGTTTTAGCTCTTAAATTTGGGTCTTTGATCCATTTTGAGTTAACTTTCTGGATATGGTGTGAGGTAAGGATCCAAATTCATTCCTTGGCAAGCGGCTATCCAGTTGTTTCAGCACCACTGGTTGAAAAGAATTCTTTCCCCACTGAATGGTCTTGGCACCCTTGTGAAAAAATCAACTGATCATAAATATACTGGTTTATTTTTGGTCCCTCAACTCCATTACACTGGTCTCTATGTCTATCCTTATGCCAGTACTACAGAGACTTGATTACTTTAGCCTTTAAGTTTTGAAATTGGGAAGTGTTGAGTCCACCGACTTTCTCAAGATTGTTCCCAAAATTGTTTCATCTAGTTTTGATCCCTTGCATTTTCATATGGATTTTAGGATCTGCTTATTTCTATAAAAAGGCACCTGGACTTTTGACAGGGATTACATGGAGTCTGTAGGTGAATCTGCTATATTAATAATATTAAGTCTTTAGAGAACCTAGCTGTATTTCCATCAGTTTAGATCTTATTTAATTTTTTACTATAGGTTATAGTTTTCAGTGAACAAGTGTGAAAATAAATAAATACACATATAAATATATATATATACACATATAAATATATATGTGTGTGTGTGTATGTGTGTGTGTGTGTGTGTGTGTGTATATATATATATATATATATATATATATATATATATGTATACATTTTGCCCTTGGTTCTCTGTCCCCTGGTTCCTGAGACCGAGCACCTAAGACCCTTAAAATTTCCTAAATTGTAAGAGCACTAAGGATATCTTTTGTTCTAATATTTGGTCTTTGACCCCGGTGCCTGACAGATACCTTGACTTAAGACCCCTATAATTTCCTGGGTGACAGGAGTGTCTTTTGTTCTACTGAGGTGATTCCTGGTGGCTCCTGGAGAGCTTCAGAATGGAGGCTAGTCGCCAGAAAGATGAAGCCATGATTAGAAGCTTGAGAGTTTTTAGCCCTACTCTTCATCTTCTGGGAAGGGGAGAAAAGCTGAAGACTGAGTTAATGACTCATCATGCCTATAGGATGAAGCCTCCTTAAAAATCCCCAAAGTACAAGGTTCACAGACTTCTGGGTTGGTGAATGTACCAGGTGGGTGGCACGCTGTGACTCCATGGGGACAGAAGCTCTTGTGCTAAGGACCCTTCTGGACCTTGCCCCATGTGGTTCTTCATCTGGCTGCCCATTCACGTCCTTTACAAGTCCTTTGTAATAAACCAGTAATCTAGTGAGTAGACTGTTTCCTCGAGTCTGTGAGTCAGGCTAGCAAATTAATTGAACCTGAAGAGGTTATGGGAACCTCTGATTTATGGCTGGTTTGGTCAGAAGCTTGGGTGACAACCTGGATTTGCACGTGATGCCTCAAGTGTTGGGGTGGGGGCAGATAGGGGCAATCTTATGGGACTGAGCCCTTAACCTGTGAGCTTTGCGCTTACTATAGTTAGTGTCAGAACGGAACTGAAATGTAGGACACCCAGCTGGTGTAGGAGAACTGTTTGGTGTGGAAAACCCACACGTCTGGTGTCAGCAGCATTATTAGTGTGAAAGTAAAGAAGAAACATGGGAGTGGTTTTTCCTAGAGAAGTCTTACACTTCTTTTGTTATATTAATTGCTAAGTATTTTATGCTTTTTAATGCTATTATAATCGATATTGTTTCAAATTGTTCATTGCTAGCATTCGGAAATACAACTGATTTTTGTACACTGACCTTGTATTCTGCAACCTTGCTGAACTCATTTTTAAGCTCTAATAGTTTTTTTGTGGATTCCTTAGGATTTTCTCTACATAAGATCATGTTTTCTGCAAACACAGAAAGTTTTACTTTTCTTCCAATCTGGACACATTTGATGTCTTTTTTTGCCTTAACGACCTGGCTAGAATCTCCACGGTAATGTTGTTGGGAAGGGTAAGGGTGGAATATTCTCTTCTTGCTGCTGGTCTTGAGAAAGTATCCCGTCTGTCACAATAAGGATGATGTTAGCCCCGGGTTTTTCATAGATGTTCTTCACTAGGTTCACAAATTTTCCTTCCATTCCTAGTTTGTTGATTAGTATTCTCACAAAAAGGTGTCGGGTTTTGTCAAATGCCTTTTCTGCATCTACTGAAACAACTGTGGTTTTTTTGGTTTTGTCCTATTACTCTATTAATAGAGCGTACTTAGTTGATTCGTTTTCATATACTCAAGTCACACTGCATTCCTAACAAGGGAACATTTCTGTCCTTTCACTTTGTAACACAGAAACGTTTTACGAAAATTAAAAGCATTAAACAACCCACTTTTGACATCTTTTTGACATCTCTGTCCATATATATTTAACATCTCAGTCCATATATATTTAACATCTCATATATATTTAACATATATATTTAACATCTCAGTCCATATATATTTATCTATGTATACTTTTATATAAAATGATGAAATTATCACATTGTTAGGTACCATTCATTTGATCTTTGTTGAAAATACTACTCGTTAATGGCTGCCTAGTATTTTAAGTACATATCATAATTTGATCATACGTCCTTTGTTTGCATATCAAGGTTGACTCTAATAATATCTATTATTAAAAACATGATGAATATTCTTTTTTATTTCTTGGTATAATTATCCCCTTTAAGTTTTCAGCCACTCAATTTTATATTTTTACACTTAAGACTGAAATCAGAGGGACTTTTCCCTCCTGGCTTTTGGCTTTTACGTTTAGAAATTCCTTCCCCAATCTGAGAAGAGATGAATACTCAAGTACTTTGGTTTCATCAAGTTGCTTTCCAACTTTTTAGCCATCTGGATTAAAAAAAAATTTTTTTTTAATGTTTATTCATTTTAGAGATAGACAGAGCACAAGTGGGGGAGGGGCAGAGAGAGCTGGAGACAGAATCGAAAGCAGGCTGCAGGCTCTGAGCTGTCAGCACAGAGCTCGACGCGGGGCTCGAACCCACGAACCGTGAGATCATGACCTGAGCTGAAGTCGGACGCTTAACCGACTGAGCCACCCAGGTGCCCCTGGAATAAATTTTTATATTTTTATAAACCCTATTTACCGAGTAATGTATCCTTTCCTCACTGACTGGTGCTGTGCCACACTTTATCACGTACTACAATTCATCCTACTATCTCTGCACTTCCTACTGCGTTCCAATGATCTGCCTGCCTAGGGTTCTACCATACTACCTAAGAGGAAAAAAAAAAAATGAAGCACAAAAATAGAGATAAGCAATATGAATCACCAGCCTCAAACTTTTAAAGTTGATAACACACAGAGGCACCTGGCTGGCTCCACTGGAAGAGCACACAGCTTTCAGTCTTGGGGTCATGAGTTTGAGCCCCACGCTGCGTGTCAAGATTATTAAATAAATGAACTAAAAAACATGAAGTCGATAAACATAAAAAACAAACTCCAAATAGCTCTGGGAATACATGGTTCAACTCTGATTATAATTAAGCTTTGCACTTTCCCCAGATCCCCGAAAGGCTTTCTCGTGGTAAGGGAACAGAAGCTGGCTACAAGGCCAAAGCCCTTCCCAACTTCCTCAAGTAGGCAGTGGTTGGGCGTGGCAGGAGCGCAGAAGGGTGCAAATTCTATAGGCAAATTATGGAGTCAAGAACTGTTCCTCTGATGCGGATGTTCGGGAGGATGACAAGGGAAAAGTCGAAACAAGGCAGCCTGAGTACCTTCCAACTATGCCCTAAGTACGGAATTCTATTAAAAGATGCAGACTATCCTTAACTGGCGAGAATGGACAAGAGGCGATTAAGATATCGTGGTCGCCTGACTTCGCTGAGACCAGGGAGAAAACAACGGACGCTACCCCACGGAGAGCGGCCTTACCTAGTGACGCGTAGGAACCCGGATTCAGGGCCCCTGCACCCAACCGCCCGCTTCGCGCAGACTGCCCGGCAGCATGGTGAGCCTTGGCACCAGCAGCAGCATTCACGTCGATGTCGCTTCGTGAACGCTGCAGGCTTCCGGGAAGGCAACTGGCTTTGCTGCTGCCTGCCGACACTACGGGAAACAGAGCAGAGGCGGCGTATACGATTTAAATCGCCACAAACAGTACGGAAGTTACATCGACTTGAAACCACGACGAGCTAGTCCATGACGACCAATGGTCAAAGAGGGAGTGGTGCACAAACGGACACCGGAAAGCACTTCGCAGTATTTTCAGGTCGGGGTCCTTCCGTTTCAATCCTGTTACCCCTAAATCTTCTTGGACAGTCTTCCCATTGTTTTTCTGCCTCACTTTCCTCTTGCATAAAATGGGAAAAAACCTCTATATTGGTGAAATTCACACAACTGCTCTGTAGATGACGAGACGGTGTCTATGACTGATTCATGAAAATAAAGCACAGGAAGCACTGTACAAGATACACGGAGGACAGCAGTGTTTTTGTTACTATCAGAGACATGCAAGGAGAACTACCACTCTAGCATATGGTTATTCAGAAAATAATGCAAATTCTACCCCTCTTAGGCAAAGCAAATTGAGCCATTCAATTTCTGGTCTGTAGTTTTCAGTTTTAAAAATGAAGAGTTTTATAAACTGTGACTTATGATCCATGAATAGGCCATGAAATCAACAGAGTGGGTCATGACCAACATTTTAAGGAAGTGAAACAAAAAAGAGTGCATTGCAAGTAAAGGTAAGCGGTGCTTCAGGGAACTTGGATTATACTCTATTCTGTACAGTATATGTATATCATATGCATATAATTACATACACCCCATTTACATACTGTGTGTAGTATACGTATATGGTATACAAATGTAGGTACAACGTACACATGTGGTATTAGCTTACTGCATAAGATGATGTTCTCACTACACAGTTAAAAGCAGTAACTTTTAAACTGTTCTGATGTGGCCCGTGGTGAGAAAATACTTTTATTATTTTTTTAAACGTTTATGTATTTTGAGAGACAGCATTCGCGCGCACGAGGTAGGGAAGGGCAGGGAGAGAATCCCAAGTAGGCTCCTCGCCATCGGCACAGAGCCCGATCCGGAGCTCAATCCCCGGACCTTGAGATCATGACCCGAGTCGAAGTCGAGAGTTGGCCGCTCAACCGACTGAGCCCACCAGGCGCCCCGAAAACAATTTTAAATAGTAACATGACTTCTAACGTAGCTTTACTTTGTTATCCAGTACAACATGCTTGGACTCTTGCTTAGAAAAAGACAGTTTACCTCTTCCAGCCACAGTCGATGGGTTTGCTGTAGACCATTTGGAAGAAAAAGGGCGACTGCAAGGTAAAAATAAATGCTTTTAGTAAGAAGATGTAATTTATCACTCTTCTCAGAACAATGAAATACTGAGTTTTCTGAAGAGCTGTCTTAATTTCATTTTAATTTTCCTTTTACAAATCACTTCAGAACAGTGTGGTCCCTCAGCTGTGGAGCAGAAATGAAACAACTAGCAGCGAAGAGACCGTAAGCTCTACGAAGACAAGCAACCGGCCTTGTGCTCACCCATCACAGTGCTCACCACGCAAGACTCAATAAAGCACACTCCAACCCCTGTACCCCAAGATGTCCTCCTTAGAAGGAGACAGGGGTAGTGTCATCACCAGCACACAGGGAGTTCAGCGTGACCAAAGCCTCTTCACCTAAGCCGTAACGGGCGCGGCCAACGGCACTACAGGCAGCTACCGAGTAGGTATCACGCCGCCTATGGCAGTGCTGAGCGTAACTGCCTGGGACAAGAGGAACGAGGCTGAGGGCTCCTGCTGAGGATAACACCAACGATTAGAAAGCAAAACAGCTCAGATCATTTCAAAGGACCCATCTGCCCTAGTTATCTTTACAAAAATGTTTTTTAAATGTTCATTTCTGAGAGAGAGAGAGAGAGAGAGAGAGCGAGCGAGGGGGGGAGACACAGAATCCGAAGCGGGCTCCGGGCTGTCAGCACAGAGCCCGACGCGGGGCTCGAACTCACGGACCGCAAGATACTGACCTGAGCGGAAGTCGGTGCTCAACCGACTAAGCCACCAGGTGCCCCTGCCTTAGTATCTTGATTATCTTTCATTATAATGCTATTCTGCAGCCCACAGGTAAATAATATGTCTAGGTATGTCTAGGGGATCAGGGAAGTTTATCTACAAGTTTTAAAGGTGCGGGAAGAGGAGCAAAGACCCCAGACAGGTTCATGGTAGGAAAGGTTAATTGTTCCTACGATAGTTACACTGAAATGGATCGTATCTGCTTTTTCACTGGACGTTAAGTACAGCACTCACAAAACACTGGGAGCGCCTTCCTGGATCCTGTGCCCTGGGTGCCTCACTTGCCTCTCCCTCGTCCCACTCCTGCATCAGGGCCCCCCCAAGCAACCAGCAACCTTCGTGTGGCCAAGGTCCCACAGGATTACACAGAGGTGAGCTCACATTCTGTGAGCTGTTCTTCCTTGGGGAGACCTGCAGATACTTGTGGCCACCCTAGGGAGTAGACACGGCATCAGAAATTCTAGCAATCTCACAGGGCTAGAGAGAGAGAAAGTTAGGGTTAAGGCTGCCAAGGCAGGAAGGGTTTGAGGAAGCCGATATAATGAGAATGCAATTACACAGAGGTGAGTCAGATACTAGTGAATCTGCCACTGATCCAATTTGCCACTGAGGAACTGGCTCAAGTCTTCAGTTGTGCAAAGGCAAGGAAGGAAAGCAGTGTGTTTACTAGTCACATGGTGTGGTGTAAGGGTTCTGAAGATGACTTCAGAATCCCCATTACAATTCCTCCATTATAATGCCCTAGAAATGGGCGGTCTACTGTACCAACTATTTTGGGGGTACTAAAAAATATATATATATATAAATTAGTGCTTCCCAAACTTCTTCAAAGGCATGAAAGCACAGACACAAAATCTGAATCTCTACACTCTTTGCCTGAAAAGAAGTTACACTAGCATGTAATCCAACCCTTGCAACAACAGACCAAGAGACGAGTAAGTACAGCTGACCTCGAACAACACAGATCTGAACTGAGTGGGTCCACCTACATGAGGATTTTTTTAATACAGTACAGTACTGTAAATGTGTTTTTTCCTTATGATTTTCCCAATATTTTTTCCTCTACCTTACTTTATTGTAAGAATACAGTATATAACATACATACAGCATACAAAACGTGCCCATCGACTGTTTATGTTCTCGGTAAGGCTTCCGGTCAATAGCAGGCTATTTGCAGTTAAGTTTTGGGCGGGTCAAGTTGTATGTGGATGTTCGACTTCACGGGGTGTTGATGCCCCTAACCCCCATACTGTTCAAAGGTCAACCACACTTTCCAGTAATCATTCTTTTAAGGCTTGAAGGGGAAGCAAGCAGACACCCAACCATCTAACTTACGGAACTACAGGGAGTTGGAGAGAGAGTAAGAAATCAGTAATTATCATTTATGTGACCTTACTTGAGACTTTCCTGTGAGCTAGATGAGGACCTGTCTGATTGTGGAAGAGATGCTACACTGCCAGAACTCTTTAAGTAAGTCTGAAGACTCTTCTGATAAGATGGCTCAAGTGAATTATACAACGTTTCGGCTTCACCAGGAAAGTGGTTTCTAAGACCCATGTATGTCCTGTAAAATAAAAGAACAAGTAACAACAAAAGAATATAAAGTAATAGCTTTACATAAAATGTGCACATTCACGACGAATGAAGATGAGACCATATTAATATATCCACCACCTATCAAGTGAATACTTTCTAAATCTAACAAGTTTTGGTGGAAAGATGGCAGGCTTTTGAGAAAAGATCTCAGTCCAAAATCTGGTCGTGATCCTTACTGTTTGCATGGCCGTGAAAAAACCCCTGAATCTCCAAACTTCTGTTGCCAGTCTACAGAGATAGCATGTTTGCAGGTCATTTCCAAGACTAGACAGTAATGTAGACCCAACTGCTCCACAGTATCAGGTACTTAGCACATTCTCAATTAGTGACAGTTATTTTTATTCATAATGAAAGTGAAGGTGTTATGATGGAATGGGAATACTGACGATGATACAAATGACAATGTGAAGTCCACTGTTAGACATCCAGTACAGATATAAAAAAAAAAATCTCTACTCCCAACATGGGGCTCAAACTCACAACCCTAAGATGAAGAGTCGCAGACTCTACCAACAGAGTCTGCCAGGCGACCCATACACCTAATACAGATTTAATGGAGAAAAATCTATCTCAATTTTACTAAAGGGCTGATGTAGTAGAATACTTGAGACACTGCGTTATTTTCATTCTTCCAGTATAATTCTTTTCAAAGAAAAGATCCAAGTATGTTTAAGACGTGACAAAAATACATTATAGACTTACTTTCTTGCCTCCACTCTGGCTTCAGCATCAGCATCATGAATCCCCTTCTTAATAGTTTCAACCAAGACAGCTGCATGTCTATTAAAACAAAACATATTACTTTTTTTAAGATTCTGTTATTTTTAAGCAATCCCTACACTCAACAAAGGGCTCGAACTCACAACCCTGAGATCAAGAGTCGCATGTTCCACCGATTCAGCCAACCAGGTGCCCCAAACACCTTTAGATTCATGAGTAAAACTGTATTTCACCACAAGTCATACTGCCTATATGTTACAAATTAATCACAAAGGGGCAGGGGAGGTAAAAAGATTAATTAGTGCGTAATAATCTAAGACTGTAAGAGTTTCTGATAATCTAATAGTAACCCCACATATTTCATTCATGGATGGTTTCCTCCTGACAAGCCAAATATTAAAAACTTGAATATAATTATTTTTATAGAGTCCAAATAACATATAAATGTATAGTGCTTAAATTTTAAATTCTTAACGAATAAAAAAAACCCTTTGGTGTGGTTCTCACTAACCCACCAATGTAGAAAATAATCTGCTAATAGTATGATCAGTTATGATCTGGACCAAGCTAAATAGTAGTTGCCACAAAGAACTTAAAGGAAACTTAGAATTATATCATGCCTACACGAAACAAACTTATTAAAAAAAAAAAAAAAAAAAAGGCTGTGAATAGGTTCTTACAATTTCCATACCTGTAAATGCAGGTATACGCCAAACTTCAAACTTGAAATTATACCGTGCAAATAGCCAACTAGCTAGCTGGCTGCCTACATTTTTCTCTTGTTCATCTCAGAGCTGCATGAGATACTGCCCAGTATATACCTTACCAATGATACTGGACAGCTGGTATGGAGAAACTTTCCAATGAATCTCTCTCTTCTTAAAATCTTTCTCCTCTGAAAACAAGTGCCTTCCTTCTATCTTAAATCATTCATTACTTGATTAATTATACCTCAGGAAACCTAGGTCACTTGTCTGGAGATACATTTTAAAATTTCTGTCCAATTTAACCTGCAGTATCTTATTTAATCCATCCTACTTAAGAGATCCTCATTCACCCCATAAGTAAAGAAGAAAATCACAGCTGCACCAAGAGGAATCAGACTACATTACAGCTTTAAAGGAAAACCAGTATAAATAGCTTTTAAGCAAAAGGAGAAATAATGCAAAACCAATACCATCAACTTCTAAAGAACTGGTGATAATGGGAAGGAGAGGGAAGCAGGAAAGGAAGAGTTAATACATACCTTTCCAATGAATGAGTCTGCCACTCTTGTAACAATAAATCTAAAAATTCAAATGAGCGCCTGAAAAATAAGTTAATTATAACTAAATGTTATAACACTATGTTATGTTTATTTAAAACTAATTGTTAATTAACACTTTCTTCTACTGTACTTTGTTCTCTGAATTAAAGTACAAGGGGGGCACCTGGGTGGCTCAGTTGGTTAAGCGTCCGACTTCGGCTCAGGTCATGATCTCACCGTCCGTGGGTTCAGGCCCCGCCTCGGGCTCCGTGCTGACAGCTCCGAGCCTGGAGTCTGCTTCGGATTCTGTGTCTCCCTCTCTCTCTGACCCTCCCCCACTCACGCTGTGTCTCTCTCTCAAGAATAAATAAACATTAAAAAAAAATTTTTTTTTTAATTTAAAGTACAAGATATTTTTAGGTTATCTTTTTTTTTTTTTTTTTAGGTTTATTTATTTATTTTGAGAGAGAGAGAAGAAGCGCAAGCAGGGAAAGGGCAGAGAAGGAAACGGAGAATCTCAAGCAGGCTCTATGCTGTCAGGGCAGAGCCCTACGCAGGGTTAAATCCCACGATCCATGAAAGCATGACCTGAGCTGAAATCAACAGTCACACACTTCATCAACCGAGCCACCCGGGTACCCCATGTTTTTAGTTACTGTAACTTCTCAAATACTTAACTACTTTAAGGCTCTAACTACTCCTATGCTACACAGTTCAAAAAAACCTTCAGGGTTCCCCATGATTTTAACTTAAAATGTGTGTCAATTATAAAACTTAACACTATTTCATTTTAAAAAATACTTATCGAGCACCTACTATGCACTAGAAATTGAAGACATACAAAGGTGACCAAGAAAGATGGAACGGATCTTCCATTTCCACATCTGTTTTCTTAAACATGCATACACGTAATTTTTAATCAAGTGTCTGTATATTTCCTCCTATACCCTCTCGTTCTCAACTCCTTCAACTGTCTCACTCTTGAGCTTCTCTTTCTTGGCATCTGATGACACAGTTCTCCCCTATTTTTCTTCTTTTATTAACACTTTTCCTCCACCTTCCCTTAAATAAGTTTCACCTGGTTGGCGCTCTTTGTAACCCGTTTCGTAGCCTTTACTTGGGAAACATCACCTGAATCGTCTATACCCTTAGCTCTGACTATCAGCTCTGCTGCTCACATCTAGTCCTTTACCTCCAGCACTGGTTCTTTCATTCCGCCGTGAAGTCAAAGTTTCTACCAGCTCGCGGACATCTCTACACTGGCAGAGACTGTCAGCTCAAACACTACGTACGAAAGAACAAATTAATTCTTACCCTCTCAAATCCATTCTTTTAGCCCATACTGTATAGTTTAGAAAATGTTAAGTTAACTTGCCCAAAGTGATAGGACCTAAACCCTGGCATTCTGACTGCAGAACTCCCAGTGTGAAGCATCTGATCTATATCCAATGATCAAGTTCTCATTTCTATACCCTTAAATCCCTTGGATTTATTTACTGAATAAAATCTGTAATCAGTGATCACCAATACAGCTTACTTCAGACCCTGCCCCTCTTACATGAGCTACAAGAACAATAATTCCTACTTAAACCAATATTTCTCATTGCCCCCCTTTTTTTAAGTATATTTATTTATTTTGAGAAAGAGGGAGAGTACAAAGGGGGTGGGCCAAAGAGAGAGGGAGAGAGAGAGAGAAATCCCAAGCAGGCTCTGCACTGACAGCATGGAGCCCGACGTGGGGCTTGAACTCACGAACCATGAGATCATGACCTGAGCCAAAACCAAGAGTTGTATGCTTAACTGACTGAGCCCCCCAGGCGCCCCTCTCACTGTCCCTTTTTAATCACTGGTCATAGCTGAAATAAAAAGATGGATGACATCACCTCCTCACCAAAAACTGTCCGAGTATGAAGCAATGTCGAAATTTCTCTTCGTAGACGTTCACAGCCCTCTACACTGACTTTAACCTACTCCTGGCCTCCCTCCCCCACTCACGTCAGCCTCTTTTCCTACTGTAACCTTCCGTTTATCACGTGTTCTGGCCTCAACGGCCTGTCTGATGGCTCTGCACCACTCAGAAGCTTTACATCTCTGCCTAGGTAACACCCACTCAATTCCCCTACAGTTACTGAATTGCTTCCCATTTTCAAGGCATTTGTTTTTTTAAATTAAAAACCTTTATTAATGTTTATTTTTGAGAGAGAGAGAGAGAGAGAAACACACAGTGCAAGCAGGAGTTGGGGAACCGAGAGGGAGGGAGGGAGACACAGAACCGGAAGTAGGCTCCAGGCTCTGCGGTGTCAGCACAGAGCCTGAAGCGGGGCTCGAACTCACAGACCGCGAGATCACAACCTGAGCCAAAGTTTGACGGTTAACCTAAACGACTGAGCCACCCAGACACCCCTCAAGGCAATTTTATGACGCGTTTCCTGACTCCCTCTTCTCTGTTACATTCGTATTTCTCTAGCTACCACTTTCCTCGGTGTTAAGACAGAGAATGGCAAACCTCTTCGGTAAAGGGCCAGGCACAGAGATTTTAGGCCTTGTGAACCACAAACAGTCTCTAACTCGCACTTTTCTTCTTTCTCCCTTTATAACCACCCTTCAAAAATGAAAGAAATAGTCTTTGCTTGCCGACTGCATCATTGGCCAGACTGCAGACTGCAGACTGCAAATTGGCCAGATTTGACCAGCGACCTGTCATTTGCTGACCCTGGACATAACAGACAGGTGACAGAACACTTGTCACCAAAACTCTGAACCACTTAAAGGCAGTAATACCTCTTTCGGCTTCTTCCTAGCAAAGTACTTAAATACATATATTTATCATGTAAAAAAAAAGAGATTCTTTACAATTTTCTTTGTTACTCAAGTAATAATGACCAAAGGAGTAAAAACAGATTTTATAAGCATATAGGAACAGAGGTAATATCAAACATGATCAGATAGGACTATAGTTTAAATTGTTTTGAACTAAACATCCTTCACTGCAAATATAAAAATGTAGTTTGATTTTCTTGTATCTGCTGTCTTGCAAAAATTGTTTGAGATGGTTTTTGAATAAAATAAACCAACAAAATTTTAAAGCAGTTAAGAAATTGAGATCAGGAGAAGAATATGAATTCAAAACAGATGGGTACATGCATCATACTGGCATATAAAATATGGTACTTAAAAATGTCTTTAAAGTCATTTCTAAAGCTTATTTTTAATTGTAGTTGACATATAATATTATATTAGTTTCAGGCATACAAGCTAGTGATGTGACATCACAAAATGCTCACGATAGTTATGATCTGTCACCATACAAAGGTAAACAATATCATGATTATGTTCTCTACGTTGTACTTGACATCCCTGTGACTTATTTAAAGTTCAAGTTGGTACCTCTTAATCCCTTTCAATCTGTTTTGCCCATCTCCCTCCCCTCTGGCAACCATTAATTAGTTTTCTGTATTTATGAATGTTTGTTCATTTGTTTTGTTCTTAGGTTCCACATGTAAGCGAAATCACATAGTATGATTCTTCAATTTTTTCTGTAGTATCTATATATTTATGTATTTATTTCTGCATTTAAGTAAGTAATCTCTATACTCAACATGGGGCTCAAACTCACACCCAAGATCAAGAGTCACGTGCCCTTCTGACTAAGCCAGCCAGGCACCCCTGACTCTTCACAATTTTCTTAAACATCAAATGTACACATCTTGTTTTTGTTGTCTTTAGTATTGATGGTGATCCCGATGGTATTAAAACCAGCAGAAATCACAAAACAGAGAAAGACTGACAGGCTGACCTGGTGTGGCTGTTTATTCTGTCCCAAACACTATAATGAATTCTACTCATGTGGATCTGCCTCATTTAATCCTCACAATGGCATGGGGTCGATATCATCAGCGGTACTAACATATACACACACTGACGTGCAGAGCAGTGTGATTGCCCAAGTAGAACAGTCAAGTGGCAGTTGTGGGACTCTAGCAAAGGCCTGATTCCAGACTCCATTCTCTCTGAAAATGAGGCAACGAGTGGCCCAAAGAAACCAAAGCTTAAAAGGAGAAACCTGGAAAACACAGGTGGTTGTAATGGTCATTTCTTTTTCCTTGTAGGACACGAGATGAAAAAGTTTACTAAGGTTTCTAGAAGGCAAGAAATTTGTGACAACTAAATTTTGCACCAGAATTAAGAATTTAACATAATATAAAACTATACTAAATTAGTTTTTCTCAAAACTTACCTCCTTACAGGAACTGATTTTGATGTGCAATTGCTTGTGATTAAAGGTATAAGTCTGGGTACATGAGTATGCTGAAAAAGATGTTTTAGAAAAGGTTGAGAAATATAGTCCGCTCCACATAATCTCTTCTATTTGCCTTACACCCAAGTATTTGGATATATTAGCACAGAACAAAAAGACCATAAAATGAGATCTGGAAAGAAATCAAACCTGTCAAACAGTCTCCCCCACTTAAATAACAGTAATGATGATACAGTTTCAGAAGGCCAGGCGTGGCTGTAATACTACCTAAGAGAAGTTAATTGTGTAACTGCAAAGAACTGTCGGGGCAGTGTGTTTGGGGGCGGGAGCCCCAGCAGGACTGGGCTTGCATCTGTCAAACTCTCTGAAGAGCCACAGCTACGGCCGGTGGAAGAGAATAATTCGTAGGCCATCAAAGCGAGTAACCAGAGTGAGCCTGCAACCCTACCTGCTGGGAATGCACTCGGAAATGGTGATTTTAATGGAAGTTTCACTGTGGCTAAACCACAGCTGTCTAGAATTCAGGTAAAGTTCAACAGATATAATCTTTTGATTTCTATTAGTAATTTTACATTCCTCTAGTGAAGTAAACACTAAAAAGTACACAATAGACAGAAGGATAAAATAGTAACCTAAGCATACATAGTTGATGCTTCACATACCCTATTTTTTCTTCTGAGCTAATGGTATAGGCCAGATTACCTAGGAAACCAGCTCTGAGATGAAGTCTAGCATGTAGGATACTCCCAAGTGCCCTTGGGATCAACACCTGTGGGAGGAGGGCAAAGGAGGCAGGGGTGGGCGGAGGAAGAAATCCATCTGTGATTGGGCCTTAGGATCTCTTCGCTAAAAGCCATTAGGGAGCTCTGGAGTTAAAATGGCCCTTCAGAGCAGCTCGAATTGGTTCCGAATGGCCCCAACGTCAACTTCCACATCAATCAGTTGTTGCGTGTGGGCCATAATGGGAAGGGAAAAGACCCTGGGGAACGCAGCTCTCTGCAGCTAAAGACTTTCTGCCAAAAGTGCTTCCGGTATTGGAAAAACCAGTCTTTCACCGAAGAGGAGTGTGTGTGGCACATCTGTGAGCTAGAGTGAACTCAACCAAAATAAAAGAGCCAACTCTGTTCAGCTGCTTCAGAGGGAGGCTACCTACAGACCTGAAGCTGCTCCAATGAGAAGTGCACAATAGAGTGCTGACCTGTGGGCTACTGAACTTACACTCAGCACAGAAGGGCCCTGTGGACTTGCTCCCTACAGCGCCCAGAAGCGCCTATTCCCAAACACTGCCACAGACCTCGAGACTCTCCAGCCACAACACACTGCGTAGGTCTTCCCTACCATCCTTTTCTTCCCTTCATAACCTCCCCAAACCCAACTGCTGATGAACACGCATTCAACACAGTGGCACGTATGGAGAGATACACTGACCTAACTATTGTTATGTCACATTCAGGGAGAGCTGTACCCAAGGAAAATAAAAAGCGAACGTTACAATTACGGACGAAGCGTTCAACCAAACACCAAGTCGGACAATTTAGGTTTTAGTTTATGAATGCAAGTTGACAACCGAAAAATAAAAACCTTCTTTAGAATTAAAAAAAGAATTAGAAGTCAAAGACAGCAATCTAAGGAAGGAGTCTTCTGGGAGACAAACAAAATACAGAAAATAGGAAATAACATAAAACAACAAAACCACCTGATTTGTATTTTCAGTGAGATGACAGGATAGTGTATCAATAACATTAAACAAGCTTATGAAAGATAAGAAGTTTGAAAACAATGTATGATGTATAAGGCCTCAGAATGGCAGCATGGGTATTGTCACATAAGTAGAATTTAAAGGAATTTTTCTTGAGAACATACACCTGTAAGGCAAAAAACAAAAAAAGTATCCAAGAAATGATAAATGATACTGAAGGTTCCAAAACTGTGTAACAAGAGTAAAAGGAAAAACAAAACAACAACAACAAAAAACAAACCCAAAAACCTAGCAAAGAAAACAGAAGCAATAAATAAATGATCCACAAAAATTAATACAACTTAAGGAAAATTCACCTTCATCAGAAACTCTTACACACTGTGGAAGGAAAGCACTAGTGAAGTTGGAAGTCCCTGCTGGAGGAAAACTCCTAACACCTGGAAAGCTTCCGCAAGTTTTTATTTTTGTTTTTCTAGGAAAGAAACAAGTGGGATCTCAGTTCTTAGAGACACAATAAAAAGTTAAAATAATTCTGCATGGAAGGTAAATAATTCTGAGAAAAAAGGAATATGAACCTGAAGTCCAACTTTTTAGCTCTGTTAGGGTAAAGAAAAGTCATTTTAAAATATGCAAAAGTAAATATACATGAGAATTGAGAACACACTAAACCAAACAGAAATTAGTCAGAACTACTTAAAAAATGGGTGGTAAGAGCCAATGGCCAGGAGAGAAAGAAGTAAAAAAACTACAATTTCAAACTGCTGGACATGAAAATGTTTTTATTCAATTTAACGTTTGAGGGGAAAATGACATGAATTAGACAAAAGGTAGTCTTTTTAAAAGGTGGGGGAAGCAAAACAGGTTCTATTCCTGACACTGATAAAGAATAAGGAACTTCTAAGAAAATAAGAAACAGGTAAGAAAAAGCACAATGAACAGAAAACAGAAATTACAGGAAGAAATGCTATTTCAAAATGGTAATAGTAAAAAACTTTGACCATACATAAAATAAAGTAAGAACTGTTAGGAAACTGAAATTGACAAAAAACAGAATCAGAATTTTTTAGATAAATTACCTTTTTAAAAAACGAGACCATGAAGAATTGGAATAATAAAAAATATCAAGTTGGATTTAGAGATGAACAAAGTACTTTATAAACAAATTCCATAGTTTGCAAGTACTAAAAGACTACCTATATAAATTTATGATGTACTGCGACACAAATAAAATTTAAGGCATTCACTGAAGAAGAAACCGTGTAATCAAATTCTCTAGTTAGAAGGTAATGAAATTATAAACTAAGGACAAGAGCAACAAAAGAACCATCTGAAAACCAAGTATCATTATGTAACTCAAAGAGGATGTTGAAATGAAAATTACAAGTGATAAAGAAATATAAAGAGAATGTGGTAACTCTAAATGATTCATGCCAAAATCCAAGAGAACCTACGGCCTGATAATATTACAAAACAAAAACTGTAACAAATTATCTAAGGACATAGTACCAAGATCTAAGGGGGGGAAAGGAGCCAAAGCAGGCCAAAGAAAGGAATTAAGAAACTTATAGGAACTAAAAAGTTAGAAAAAACTGAAGAACATCGCTGGAACCAACAAAACTAAAATTTGAGGCTTATAAAAGAAACAATGCCTCTGGCAAGTTAAAAAAGAAAAAAAAAGAAAATTAGTATTAAAACAAGAAAAAATGGTACAGAACCACAGTGCTACAGAGGCATTATTTTTTTAACGTAAGAGAAGGCAGTATACCACCTCGTGCTGAAGATTCTTAAACTCTCTATGAAAAGAATATTCTAAGAAAATACAAATAACCAACAATTCAAAGTGAAATGCAAAAGGGCCCAGGGTCTAAAACATTTGAAAAATTACTATAGAACTTCCAAGGTCAGCAAGCCCTCACAATAGAATAATAATAAAATATATAAAATAAGAAAAGTACAGGAAATTCTAAAAAGACTCATAGATTAAAATGAATGCCAAAATCTGAAGTATTGGCCAAATGAATCCAGCAGCATCGTAACAAACAACGGCCAAGCAAAATCCAGTTCAATGAATGTCCAATGGATAACTAAAAAGAGAACCATTTCTAAAGATATTACACAGATAGCTGATAAGATTTCACATCTATTCCTGATCAAAATTTAGCAAAATACGAACAGAAGTAAGTTCCCCTAACCTAATATAGAGTATCCAAAGAAATCTGCACCAAACATCATATTTAAAGTACTCCCATTAGACGCAAGACAAAACAAAGACCTCAATAATTTCTGTTATTTTTCTGGATTTAGAGAACCTTAAAAAAATATTAAAACAGAAAAAACGGACCATCTTCAAAGATAAATTCATAGCTTTTTAAATAGCCATTTGATTTTACCGCTGAAAAAACCTTCTGGTGCAGCAACATCAGAAAGAAATTTCATTCCTTTAATAGGAAAGAATAAACTGACCAAAGAAACTGAATAGGAGCTCAGGAAACAAACCCATACACTTAATGGAAATTTACTATATGAAAATGCTGCCGTTGCAACAAAGACTGAATTAATTATACATGCCACTGAGTCAACTCATTTTGTATTTGGGGGGAAAATCATGTTAGATATCTGTATTTCACACAGAAACAAAATCCAGTTAGATTTAAACATAACAAACAAAATTATAAAAATGTTAAACTGGATATTTTTATAATTGTGAAACAGGGAAAGTCATTTTAACTATAACAAAAACCACAAAAGGAACATTGTCTCAGTACATAAAAATGTAAAGGTTCTCTACATAACAAACAATAGTTTAGACAACATTTGAAGAACTGACCGACCGGTAGAAAACAGTACCTGCGACACATGTAAAACATGTAACACGGAATCAATATACTTATGATATATAAAAAAGACCTTAGAAATCAGTGAGGAGAAACTGTACCAAGAGTATAAACTGGGCAATCCATAGAAGAATTCTGAAAGGAAAAAAAAGTAGCCAATGTCTCTAATAAACTAAGAAATGCAAAGTACAGAATATGAAATAATATTCCATGTATTAAATTATAAGACCTGTAAGTGACTGATAATACACAATGTTGGTAAAGGATGGAAAGAAAGGACTCCATAAAGATGACTTAATGTCAACGCCTTTTAACAGAGAACCAATCTAGACGTTTAGAAGAATTAAACGTACAGACAAGAGAAGGTGCCCAAGTTCATGAAGTTGAAAACACCAAGTGAGAAAGTATTATTTATATATAGGTAAAATATAAACATTAGGTTTATATTTTGTAATAAATACTGTTTGTATAGGCATAGAACAGACGTTTGCAAAAGTATATACTGAATGGCTAGACTGATGAATGGTAGAAGAGAATTCAAGAGGGGAGATTTATTTTTTTTAACTGTTCTTTTGGGGGCACCTTCAAGATATTGAAGATGAGAAATATTAAGAATTTGCCTATCATACCACTGCCTGTAACAGTTTTACTGTTTGATATCTGCCCGTTACTACCTGTAACGTAATTACACATACACCTAAGTACATGCACATGTGTATATCACATTCTGTATGCAAGCGTATTTACTTCAAAATCTTCTGTATTATTTAAATGTTCTATATAACTGTAATAAGCATGTATTGCTTTTATTTCATAAATCAGTGAGTAAATAAGTAAATAAATAAAAATGCCAATGACTTATTTAAGTATGTTGAAAAAGAGGGAGGGGAGGAGAGAGGGAGGAAGACAGAAGAAACCTACCCGAATGATGAACCTGATAGCCGCACATCCAGAAGTTGCCATGACTTTTGCACTATTGGGGACGAGATTAAAAAGCGTAGGTACAATGGCTTCAGCGCCATGATCGAACTTGTTTCCCAAAACTGTTGAAAGATGTCTACAAAGGAAGACCAAAGAATGTTGTTTTGTTTTTAAGTTAATGGTAAGTATAGGTAGAATCAGATACTTTAAAAATATTCTCATTGAATTAACTTAAAATTTTTATTTTAAACAGTTTGAACAGCAGAAAAGCAAAAGAGAAAGGGAAGTGCAAATATTACTCATTTCCCTCTTTTCCCCCTTTTCAACTGTCCAGTCCAAAGCTGAAATCTGGCATTTTACTCTCTCTTTACAATGGCAAAGAGAAGCCATCTGATCTCAGAATTTAACCATTATCTTGACAGGTAAAAACATTCAGCCCTGATTGCCCTGACCTTTATTAGTCTTCATCCATCAAGTATTTCTATTCTGACGCTCCGACATCGATCTTAAATTCAACATATGTTCAAAATCTTACGCAAATCACTACTCCTCAAGGCAGCCACTATTTCTATTAATGGTACTACCACTATTTTAGTCAGCAATACTCCACCTTTGGGGTAGGGTTTCAGAATTTTTGACTGAAAATACACCCCTACTACACGCTAGTTAGCTGGGTGACCCAAAGGACGTCTGTCTTCTCTTTCCAATTCTGTAGTTAAACAACGAAATTCAGTCTTTCATTGCGTGATTTAGTTAGGACACTTAGAAAGGATGTTGTAATCACGCACAGTTCTCACAATGCTTGCAGTATTGGTTCTGTTCTATGTATCTTATTTAAAATACACTGTTGGGATACAGTTAGCTCCAAAACCTCAGGCTCTTGACTCAAAGAGGAAGTCTGACTCAGGCTTATTTACTAGTGTTCAGTTATACTTTCAGTTTTCGAATGTCTAGACTCGTGGGCAAAAAGGAACCTCAAAGCAGAAGCAAGCAAACAGATAGTGTGGTCGTCCTTTAAAAAGGGAGTTTTGGGGCGCCTGGGTGGCGCAGTCGGTTAAGCGTCCGACTTCAGCCAGGTCACGATCTCGCGGTCCGTGAGTTCGAGCCCCGCATCGGGCCCCTGTGCTGACAGCTCAGAGTCCGGAGCCTGTTTCCGATTCTGTGTCTCCCTCTCTCTCTGCCCCTCCCCCGTTCATGCTCTGTCTCTCTCTGTCCCAAAAATAAATAAACGTTGAAAAAAAAAATTAAAAAAAAAAAATAAATAAAATAAAAAGGGAGTTTTGTTCCGGTAGGCAGGTGAGGCACTTGGGAATCAGTGTGATCTTTATCAGTCTATTGGAAGGAGCCTTGTTTTGGAACTGCTTTAGTGCCATCCCCATACAACGGCCTCTCTGGGACCTCTACCGAATGTCCTGGGTGTTCAACTAGGTTTCTGCATCCTACTCCTCGGAACTTGAATCTCTCCAGCCCACATGAGCTCTGGGAACTGTTGTTTACCTTCTAGCTCCCAGCAACAGTTCTTCGCAACCTCAGGGAGCTGCACCTTTCACACGCACAGATCAGTATTAGGCTAGACTCATGGGATACACCTGACGCAGCGCCATCTCCGCAGCTCTTTTCCGTTTCTCTCCCTACTCTCCCGGATTCTGCATCGCAAGTGGTAACCACTACAGCCTTCCGCAACTCCAGTCTCTGTTTCTTCTTCGACTCGATGGAACTGTCTTGCTCTGCTTGGTTTCCTTCTTCCTTCTCCAAGGTCCAGAAAGCGTCTCTTGGTCACACTGTGCTGATCATACTGCTCAACGGATTGGTTTCTTTCCAGAATCAGAGTCCTGCTCTGTCCACTGTCCACCATCTATGAGCAGCTGTTCTACACGTTTTATCCACTTTCCTGCAGGACAGCCAGTCCTGTACCAGCTCTGTTGCATCATCAGCTAGAAGCAGAACTCTCGCCATGAAATATTTTTCAAGGTTCTATTTTGTAGATTTTTGTTTTCCTTTTTATTATTGCTTTTTAGAGACGCTCAGTTATTTTGTACATTGCCTTGCATCTGGCATCTTGCTGTCATCCCTTAATTATGATAATTTACCTATATATTCTTGTGGTTTTCTGCATGGATAATTGTATCATCTGTTAATAATGTCAGCTTTGCTCCTTTTCTAGCAATCCTCATAGTTTTTATTTCCTGGGCTTTTTCCTCCACTGCTGTGACCAGGACAGGATTCTGATTAGAAATATTAATAGTAGACATCTTTGTGTTCCCTATCTTCAAAGGAATGTTTAGACAACAGCAGTACCCATATCAGAAGTAGCGGTACAAGAAATGTAAGTGTCACACCATACTAGAATTTGGGGAGAATATTAACATACGGAATAAACTTAGATACGGATAAGCTAATGACACACGCTGCAATTCCAGAATAATTGCTAAAATTTCAGAACTGGAAATCCAAATCAGTTAACATCCAAATCAGTAAAGAGAAAACTGAATAGTTCTCAGACCCATTCATTTTCTTCTTATGCACTCAGTGATCAAAAATGAACCGGTGGGCTTTAGATATATAAGCACATTTTAACGTTTTTGTTAAGAAAGATAGGGAAGGGAAGGGAAGGGAAGGGAAGGGAGGGGAGGGGAGGGAGGGGAGGGGAGGGGAGGGAGGGGAGGGGAGGGGAGGGGAGGGGAGGGAAGGGAAGAAAGAGAAAGAGGGAGAGAGGGAGAGAGGGAGAGAAAGAAAGAAAGAAAGAAAGAAAGAAAGAAAGAAAGAAAGAAAGAAAGAAAGAAAGAAAGAAAGAAAGAAAGAAAGAAAGAAATCACACAAACTGAATCCTTATTTATAATAAAAATTATTTTTGGATCACTTACATGCTGCTTTTGGGTTATCCTGCTACTGCTTTACTTAATGAGCACTGAGTCACTGAGTACTAAATTTACTCATAAAAAATACAAATCCAAAAAGAACATACTTACGCTACAGTAATGCAAGCTTCTCTAACCACTTGGGATCTAAGATCCTTTGCTGAAAGTTTAAGCGCTCCATCCAACAAGCGTAAATGTTGGAAGAAGCAGTCATATTGTGCAGCTCCAGCAACAAGCAATGATCGAATTTTCTTAAGCTAAAGTAAAGAGAATTCTCATTATTGACATAAACAATGTCAGTGCAAAAAAGAAAAAAGTTACCAAAACTTCATTATTTAAACAAAATTTAAAAAATAACATTTCAGTATATTTGTGTAACTACATTCAGACCTTTTACCAGCATTAAATGTATTTTATAAACATGCAAACCACAAAAAGCTTTCTGGAAAAGAACGTTATATATAGATTTAGTTATATACATAATGGACATACATGATGCATGAATAGGTAAGTAAATCTTAAAGTTTTAAGGGAGTCTCTTTATTGTGTAAAATACACATTAACATAAAATTATTTCAAACATTTTAAAACATACAATTCAGTGGCATTAAGTACAGTCAAAATGGGAAACCATCACCACTATCTCCAAGGGGATTTTTTTTAAAAGAGCCAGATTTGCAACCTGCACCCACCCATAAGCAAAAGTGCAGAATCCAATGGACCGACTACTGTGCCAGCTTCATATTTTAATACGGTCACAGGTACTTTGTGAAATAAATAGCTCTTTCTCCCTATTTCTAACCTTTAGCATGACTTTTTAATACAGGATTGACAAATGTGTTCCATGTTAGCACCCGACATGCCTAATAAAATCACATAATCAAAACATACCCACCAGTGCACATCTGTGCTCAGACATAATGAGAAGCTAAAAGTTTACCCGTTATCTCCATTATGTATAATTTCACAGTAAACTCTGAGGTTCTGTAAAATTCTAAGAGATCTTTATAAATCAGACGGATTAACAATGAAAAAGATACATAAGATACTATAATAGTACAAAAAAATCTGAAAGAATAGTTACGTAATCTTAAAGCACATAATGAAGGGAAACTATCATCGAAGTCAGAAGACACCTAAGCAAGAGTAACTAAAAACAAAAATCACAATACGGTAGGAAAAAATTACTTGTAACACAGGAGTACAATACACAAAGAATGACAATAAAGTGAGACAAAGACAAATAACCCAATATTAAATTGAGCCAAATAAATACATGAAAATGTGCTCACCCTTACTAGAGATAAGCAAATGCTAATTACAATAAAGACACTTCATTTTTCTTCATCAGACTAGCAAAACTTAAAGACTTCACTGCATCCAGTATGAGAAAGAAAACAGACCACTCTTATTGTAAGGAAGATTACGAGCTACTGACACCTTTGTTCAAAACATTCTGGCAATATCTACTAAAATAAAATTGTATCTATTCTTTACCCAACAACCTCACTTTAAAAAATTTAGCCTACCTACAAAAATAGAAACACCAGTGTTATAAATGTGTATAAGGATGTTTATTGCAATGCTGTCAAAATAGCAAAAAAGAAAAAGCAACTGTTAAGTGCATCGAATGAGAAATGGGTTAGTAAATTACATGGTATCTTTCAACTAAGGAATATATGTACATACTGATCTGCGTTCAATAAATATCTGAGCACCTATTATATGCTTGGCACCTATAGCAAATGTACTGAATGGGCACAATTTATGAAAGTGAATGAAAATAAGTTGTTAAGTAACATATCTAGTATGATCTCTATTTTTATAAAAGGAGTGGGGGGAGCTGTTTATTTTATCATAAATATACAGAGAAGAGGGTATACTCCAAAATGAAAACATTTGTTTCCCTAATACGAAGTAAATTATTAACTTTTTCCTTATAAAACTTCTGTACTGTTTCACTTACTAAAATGAGCCTATGTCACTTTTCTAATTAAAAAAATTAGGGGCTCCTGGGTGGCTCAGTCGGTTAAGCCTCCGACTTCGGCTCAGGTCATGATCTTGCAGTTTGTGGGTTCGAGCCCCGCGTCGGACTCTGTGCTGACAGCTCGGAGCCTGGCACCTGCTTCGGATTCTGTGTCTCCCTCTCTCTCTGCCCCTCCCCTGCTCGCGCTCTGTCTCTCTCTCTTTCAAAAATAAACAAACATTACAAAAAAACTTTTTTTTAAATTAAAAGACCATCTATATGTTTCCAAAAGGGTTGTTTCAAAGTAAAAGAAAGACACTCACTTTTTTAAAAAAGTAATCTCACCCAAAGCGGGGCTTGAACTCACAACTCCTTGGATTCCCGACCCCAAGGATTAAGCATTGTATGCTCCAATGACTGAGCCAGCCAGGCACCCCAACAGGAAACTCTTAAGTACCAAGTTTGTGTTTTATATTGACAACATTTAATTTGTCCTGTTTCTCCACAGATCCCCTATGATACAGGTCGTCCTGTCTCATACTAATCTCAGAGCTGAAGACAGAGTAATGAGCCATATTTAACAAAGATGGGACACATTTTCTGTTAAACTACTTTAATACTTTAAAATATGTAAACTTCCTATTAAAGAGAAGCTAACAGGGGCGCCTGGGTGGCGCAGTCGGTTAAGCGTCCGACTTCAGCCAGGTCACGATCTCACGGTCCGTGAGTTCGAGCCCCGCGTCGGGCTCTGGGCTGATGGCTCGGAGCCTGGAGCCTGTTTCCGATTCTGTGTCTCCCTCTCTCTCTGCCCCTCCCCCGTTCATGCTCTGTCTCTCTCTGTCCCAAAAATAAATAAAAACGTTGAAAAAAAAATTAAAAAAAAAAAGAGAAGCTAACATTCTTTTGTTTGTAGCATCATAAAGGCCAATTTTCAGAAAGCCATATGCGATTTATTAACGAAAGTGGAGACTGAGAACAAGCTGCTCTCCAAGTGGAAGACTTCAGATGGAACCCTTTCTCTGGCTTTGTGGGGGTACTGAGGTACTTATTTGGAATCTCAGATGTAAATCTGACAAATTTACAAATTTTAACATACACAGTCCTTTGTCAATGTAGATGTTATTTTAAAAATATTTATCAAATATTTTATCAAGGAATTTAGGCTAAATAAAATATTCTTTTTCAAAATTAGATTTATTTATTTACTAAAAAAAATTTTTTTTAACATTTATTCACCTTTGAGAGACAGGGAGTGAGCAGGGGAGGGGCAGAGAGAGAGAGAGAGACAGAGAGAGAGAGAGAGAGAGAGACAGAGACTCCCAAGCAGACTCCAAGCTGCCAGTGCAGAGCCTGACACGGGGCTTGAACCCATGTACCGTGAGATCATGACTCGAGCTGAAATCAAGAGTTGGATACTTAACTGACCGAGCCACCTAGGTGCCCCCTAAATAAAATATTCTTTTTAAAAAGTTTTTAAAAAATATTTATTTTTGAGAGAGAGACAGAATACAGCGGGGGAGGAGCAGAGAGAGAGGGAGACACAGAAACCCTTCGAAGCAGACTCCAGGCTCTGAGCCGTCAGCACAGAGCCCAACGTGGGGCTCGAACCCACGAACCGTGAGATCATGACCTGAGCTGAAGTCCAGCTTAACCGACTGAACCACCAGGCTCCCCTAAATAAAATATTCTTAAGCATATGAGACTTTTTTCTTTTCAAATCATGGGCGAAAAATATTTATTGTACTCAGAGAGATGCATACGAGGAAAGAAAGCAAGCCAGACACACACACTGTCATTGATTTCTGTCAATACTATGTGACTATCGAGCATGCAGGCAAAGTGACCTGCTTTTCTGGAAGCCCTTCTATGAGCTGAGGACACTGCTGAGGAACAACTACGTTCGTCACAGCCACAGAGCCGCTGCCCTGGGACATCAGTGAAGCTCACGTTTTCCTGGTCACACAAGAGGTGGCACATGGAGAGAGACAGACGAATGCGCGAGCCAGAGAGACAGACGAATGCGCGAGCCAGAGAGACAGACGAATGCGCGAGCCAGGCTCCACTGCACCGATCAGCACAAACAATGAAAACTAGCCCTACCTAAGCGAATTCCGATCACCTCAAAGTATTTTCCAGAAAGAAATGTTAGCCATCAAACTCTCTCTTTCATAAGCAAGTACTATGTAGTAATATTGCCCAACGTCCATGTCTTTGGAACAGTGAAAAAAAGAGGAAAGGGGCCAGAAAACAAAAAATAAAACTTACTGCATTGGCACGCTGATCCCAGTCATGTTTGTCATCTGACAATATTTCCCTGATTTTATTTAATGTTTCTTCAAGTTCTCGACTAGAATAGATCTTAAAGATACAAAAGTATACCATTAATATTTCTTGTCATTAAGCAAAATCAAAACTGTGCCCCGATATTTACAATAATCTTTCAAGTAACGAGATTAATTCTCATTCTAGTACCATTTTATTTTTAAATAAGATGCTATGTAACTTATTTTGTATGGCAGTACTTAGCGGCAGTGTTACTGCTCCCATCTTATTTATTTTAATTGACATCCAGATTAGTTATATAGTGGAACAATGATTTCAGGAATAGATTCCAGTGATTCATCCCCCATGTATAACACCCAGTGCTCATCCCAACAAGTGTCTTCCTTAGTGCCCCTTACCCATGTACCCCACCCCCCACCCCAACCCCTCCAGCAACCCTGTTTTTAAGAGTCTCTTATGTTTTGTCCTTGTTTTTATGTTATTTTTGCTTCCCTTCCCTTATGTTCATCTCTTTTGTATCTTAAATTCCACATGAGTGAAGTCACATGATATTTGTCTTTCTCTGATTTTGCTTAGCATAACACCCTCCAGTTCCATCCACGTAGTTGCAAATGGCAAGATTTCATTCTTTTTGGTTGCCGAGTAATACTCCACTGTGTATATATACCACATTTTCCTTATCCATTCATCCATTGATGGACATCTGGGCTCTTTCCATACTTTGGCTGTTGTTGATAGTGCTGCTATAAATATTGGGGTGCACGTGTCCTTCGAAACAGTCTATCTGTATCCCTTGGATAAATACCTAGTAGTGCAATTGCTGGGTCATAGGGTAGTTCTATTTTTAGTTTTTTGAGGAACCTCCATCCTGTTTTCCAGAGTGGCTGCACCAGCTTGCATTGCCACCAACAGTGCAAAAGAGATCTTCTCCGCATCCTCGCCAACATCTGTTGTCTCCTGTGTCATTAATGTTAGCCATTCTGACAGGTGTGAGGTGGTATCTCATTGGGGTTTTGGTTTGTATTTCCCTGATGATGAGTGATGTTGAGCATCTTTTCACGTGTCTGTTAGCCACCTTCTAGTACCATTTTTAGTGGAAAATGGAAATACATTATAGACAATAAAGTAAAATCCTTTGTCTTCCTTATCTGTTACCCTTATGCTATTTCTCTGCTCATGAGTAACTTCAGATATATTCTTAAAATGGTTTGTTTTTAAAAACAAGACGCAAATATCCTAAGAAGTAATAATAAGCCCAATTCCCCAAAACGACTTCAGGTATGTATCTACAGCGTTCATATCCTTATCATGATTCACCACTGCAGAAGGACATGGTTTAGGTTAGCTCCCCCACACGGTAACCAGGAGAGCTACAGGCTTTGTCTCCTCAGGAGCCAACCATTTGCCAAACACCGTTATCCTCTCATTCACTTAAATATTGACATAACAGGGATGCGCTACGCTGGGCATGAAGGAGACTATGGTGAGCAAACAACAGGTCTTTGCCTTATAGAGCTTAGAATCTAACTACAAAGAGAAAAAAGAAATTTATCAAATTATATAAAATTGCAAATAGAAAAGTACTGCCAAACAGAATTACAGTTCCATGCGTCTATTTGTACAGAACGGGAGGCTTGAACTAGTTAAAAGAGTCAAGTGTGAACAGAGAGCTAAAGGATGAGGTGAGCATCCTCAGGCCAAGTAGGGAGATTAGCCTTCCCTAGAATGAAAAGAACATGCAAAGGCTCTGCGCCAGAAGGACAGTAAAAGAAGGCCAAAGTACAGGAGTAGAAAGTGCAAAGGGGGCCAGGGGAACAGCCAATGACCCAACCAGAAGTCAACAGGTGCACATTATTTTTCCACATCACAAGGGTTCAGCGTGGGCATGCGATCTAAATCGGTTCAGTGAGAAGGACTCTCACAAATTTTACGGCATCAACCAGAAAAGAGGCAGAGGGCAGTGCAGCCATGTTGCTGACCACGAGGGAAGACAAAACGGAGGAATCCAGAAGCGAGAGATGGAAAGAAAAGGGGTCCTGGTGATATTGAGTATCACTATGATACGATGCATTGCTCTGGAGTACAATATCGAACAAGCACCTTCCTCAAGAGAGTCTTTCTTTTTCAGTAGCCATTACTTTCCCCTTTTGCTTGAAACAAAAGCCCCCAAAAACAAGAGTACAGAGGGGAGCAGGGCACGAGACAAGGTGAGGTAGGAAGGAGTCCAGATAACATTCTGTTAGAGAATGACTGTTGGAGGATTCTGAGCAGCGCTTTCTTGCCTCCCAATAGTCCTTCTGCCTAATTTCAGAGTAAAGGCAGGCCCCCAGCCGCTCTTAATCTTATTATGATACGATGCATTGCTCTGGAGTACAATGTCAGACTTCCTCTCCCCCAACAAGGGAAATAGGGTCAACTCAAAAATTTATTTCCGTGAGAGGATACACAACTTTTCAAACATTCTCTTAGGAGACGATACAAGCAAAAGAACTCTGAATACTACTAAGTGAGAAATCCGACGCAGTAGGATTCCTCGATTTCTGACTTTTGCAAACTGGACTGATGGTGTCCACGTACAAAACACTGGAAGCGTAGACCTGTAAGGGGTCAATCATGAGTCCCGTTTCGGACAGGCTGGGTCTGAGATGCCTCTGAGACCTCTAGAAGGACATGTCAGGTAAATATCAGCGGAGAACTTACTCTGGCACTCAAGAGAGATAAAAACCTGTGCGGGAGCTGAAGCCATGGGTGTGAAGAAGTGACTCAGTAAGAAAGTGGGAAGGAGAGGGCCCACCACTGACCCTGAAGAAATCCCCATATTCAACAGCCAGGTAGAGAATGGAATGCCCGTAAAGGAGACAGAGATGAAGTGGACAAAAAGGTAGGAGTGT
This sequence comes from Lynx rufus, assembly GCF_022079265.1. Taxonomy (NCBI): domain Eukaryota; kingdom Metazoa; phylum Chordata; class Mammalia; order Carnivora; family Felidae; genus Lynx; species Lynx rufus. The sequence continues at coordinate 1,741,283 of NW_025814867.1, read as the reverse complement.
AAAAACAAAACAAACCGAGTCAAAAGAAAGAAGAACAATGGGTCTCAAACAGCTTTAAGAAAAGCGGGTGTAGTCGAACGCTGCTCAAGGTAATGACTCAACTTTAGCCTCAGTGAAAAATCCCTTGAAACTCTAATCGCACCAAGCAAATAACAGCTTGGTAACAATAAGCCCAGTGTTTTACTTACACAGTAATTCAAGGGGAAAAAGAACTTCGAGAAAGAGACCAAAATGACTCTATGAACAGGTGTATGAGCACCAATCACAGGAAGCGCTTCTTCACTGGCATCCTTACCTGAACAGAAGGGACATCAGTGAAAGCTTTTATAAAGTCATCTTCATCCACTGCTCCAGCACCCCCTTCCTTAGAAGCACCTGCTAATTAAAAGGAGATGGATTTATTTCTTTAGTTTATTTATTTTTTGAGAGAGAGAGAGAGCGAGCGAGCGAGCGCGTGCAAGCACAAGTGAGCAGGGGAGGGGCCGAGAGAGAGGGAGGGAGAGAATCCCAAGCAGGCTCCGTGCTGTCAGCTCAGGGCCTGATGCAGGGCTCAAACTCCCGATCCATGAGATCATGGACCTGAGCCAAAATCAAAAGTCGGACACTCAACTGACTCAGCCACCTAGGAGCGCCTAAAGTTTATTTTTACGCATTCTGGCACCAAGGAAAATATGGAAAATATAACTCTTTTGATATCAACAAGGCATAATTTTGAGAGAAGTTCCATTTTAGAAGACAGCATTAAAATAAAATCAACATCTTTCAGAAAAGTCAAGGTACCTAGCAGTAGTTGACCAATTCTTTATAAAGTAAGAGGGCAGGGGCGCCAGGGTGGCTCAGTCGGTTAAGCATCTGACTTCAGCTCAGGTCATGATCTCGAGGCCTGTGAGTTCGAGCCCCGCATCGGGCTCTGGGCTGACAGCTCAGAGCCTGGAGCCTATTTCAGATGCTGTGTCTCCCTCTCTCTCTCTGACCCTCCCCTGTTCATGCTCTGTCTCTCTCTGTCTCAAAAATAAACGTTAAAGAACAATTTAAAAAAATTAAATTAAATTAAATTAAAAAAATAAAGACAGGCTAGCCGTAAAATGCAAATTATAACAACAGAGCCCTCCCGTCCTTATTCAATGCAACAGCAAGTACGCGAGAAATACAGGTGAAAAGACAATCATTTAAAAAGGTAAACAGCAATTTTAATGACACCGAATATCAATAAATGATGGCAAATAAATGAGGCGGAGGGTCCACGTACGCAGCAGGGCCTAGGAAAGCAAATGTGAAGGAAACGAGGTTCTTGAAATTAAATTTCAACAGGCAAACAGATCTCCCCTGACTGCACACAGACAATAAAAAAGTGAACTTAATAGGTAGTAGCCGTTTAAGAGCCAGTAACTGAACCACCGTCTTCCAGCTCCGGCTGTACTCCTTCACATTCCCGGATGCTGGGCCTAGGATCGGGCAAACCACCTTTCTGCCAATTCTAATGGTTTCCTGTCAAACTCTGCCAACAGGGGGACCGGGGAGAATGGAAGGAGAACCAGTAGGGGCACCGGAGAGACTGGAAAGTGGAAGAAGGGAGCTGCTCCTTCTGGCTTCCTGCTTGTCTCAGTAAAACCCTAACAGCTCTGACAGGACGCTGGTTTCAGTAGCAGCACTTGGCTCCCGTCAGCAGTTGTTCTAACCCTCACCAGGCCCACGGCGCCCGCCCGTCGCAGAGCAGCTCCTCACAGAGGTGGGAGCGGCAGCTCTGCAGGGCCCCACCTCCACGTTTTAATAATCGTCACCTCGTTTTCCCTGCTTAGGAATAGGAGCTCTTGACTGTAATTACTACCTCCATGACGCTTTAGTGTCCTGTTTTTTCATTTCTAATTCACCAGGTCCATTTAACAATTCTTTATATTAAATTCTCTCTGTAAAAATACCTGTTGTGGGTTTCGTCTCTGGACTGAACCCTGATCGATGGAGGCAGTACTCAGTTTCTAACTCTATATATTTATTTCTTCATGGTGATAATTCGACACATTCAAATCGATTTCAACCACACCAAATGTATATCCTAAGAGACAATTAACTTAAAAAATCTATCCAATTAAAAAATTAAATAATAATATCTCCCAAATTAAGTTTATCATACTGGATTTAAAAAATTAACATTGTCCTTGGGGTGCCGGGGTGGCTCAGTCGGTTGAGCCCGACTTTGGCTCAGGTCATAATCTCGTGGTTTGCGGGTTCCAGCCCCACGTCGTGCTCTGTGCTGACAGCTCAGAGCCTGGAGCCCACTTTCGATTCTGTGTCTCCCTCTCTCTGCCCTCCCCTGCTCACGCTCTGTTTCTCTCTCTCTCCCTCTCTCTCTCTAAAATAAACATACGTTAAAAAAATTTTATAAAAAATTAACATTGTCCTAATAAAAAAAAAAAAACCCACTCAGGATTTCCCAGGGCAGGTAAGAGGCTCCTCATCTTTAACAAAACAAACAAAACCCTTGAAGCTCCATCTTGTTGTGTGTGAGTTTTAACGGGACTAAGAGGTGGACCACAGGACAGCGTCACAAAGCTGCAAGGCAATATAAAACTGCAAACTGGAAGCAATGACAATTTAATAAATTAAGAGCGGCATGAATGCATACTTGCTATAGAAAATTCGGCTAAAAGAGTAAATAAATTAGTTATTCCCTAGATATTATAAAAAAATCAAGTAACAATAAAACTCTCAACCCTGTGCCCATGATCAGTCCTGGCAACTAACAGATTAACTGAAAAGCAGTTGAAGCAAAGAAACAAAAAATATTAACATCTCATAACGTTTACCCAATCAATCTCTTCATATGGGCTTCAATTTTTTTAAGTTTTTTTTTTTAAGTCATCTCTACACCCAGTGTGGGGTCTGAACCCACGACCCCACAATCAAGAGTCACTCTCTCTCTTCCAACTGAGGCAGCCGGGCGCCCCTGAGTTTCACTGTGTTTAACAATGGGCCCCTGAGAGGAAAGCAGAAGCCTGGATTTTTATTATTTCTTCCCAATCTTTCACAGTTGTCCTGCCCAGCCTAGCCCGCTGAAACAAATTTCTTTAGGGACTTGTCCTTATCAAGTAGTTCCTAAATATGCAACACAGTTTTTATAGAAACAGTTTTCTTTCCTCTTTCATTCAATATGGGTTGTTCACTTACATGCCACTTCCCGCAAAATACTGTGTTACAGTAACCAGAGGAAGCATTAGGCAAGTTGGAGAACAGTACTTGCCTCCGGGAAGTATACCTCTCAACTGGCAGAGGAGGCCTGCGCAGACATCCCAGCGCAGAGCCAGTTGACAACTCTGGCGTGCTCAAGCGTGGAAGACAGAATCCTACAGAGGGCTGGAAGACGGAGGGGGAGAGCAGCATGAAGCGTGCGCGCAGCGTGCACGCAGTTCACGAAAGGTATCGTATGTAGACTAGAACGTAAACGCCAACACATCAACGCACCAGCTACAACACGGTATTAAAAACCTTCAAGGGAACGCAGAGCATCTGAACAAATCCCAAATGAGCCCAGAAAAACATGCCAGGGACTGAGGACGTACATAGGAAAAGTCTAACTTTAAACAAGTCACGATTCACTCAGATCGTAACGCCTTTTAGTATGCAGTGAGTTATGTCTTAGGAGTAGGGCCAAATAACCTAGTGGGGAGGGTGGGCGGAGTCGAAATTAAATGGCTTTGAAAGTCCCACGGAAGCTGCAGACGCATAAGGCTACAGATATCACCGAATGTGGCCTGATGACCAGCTGAGATGTGACAATTAGGTCTCTAAACCTGGACACGGGCATTACAGAATTTCTCAAGCATGCGCACGGTTCTGAACAGCTGACCCCAACCTATCTCACTCTTACCTTTGAAACTCACTTTGTATAAGCAGAGCTACTGCCACTGGGAGCGGACTGGGTCCGTGAATAGTGTCAGGACAGAGGACGTGCGGATCTTGTCCTTGCTTATCTCTTGTATGTATTATAAGTAAACCTTTTTACAATCCTAGTCCGCCTAATGCGTCCCTTCCCCTTGGTTTTGACTGGGTGGCCAACAAAACAGAAAAGGATCTCTGCATAGGGGAAAACTCTGTGGAACAAACTGTTTCACCTCACAATCACTATTCCATTTTCTGATGCAGCTTTAAAGTTCACCTAAACAAATGCTATCAGACATTTTTAGCACCAGCAAGGAGAATGAATACCATAGGCAGAGAGTCAGAACGGGTGATGGGTTCTAATGTCAAATATTACTGCAAGGGAGGGACAGCGAGTCTCTACACCAAGAGGAGGTAAAGTGAGTCTGCAGGCAGGAGCACGAGCAGGGGCTGGAGGGCAATGCTGGCCTCCAACCTGACTGAGCTCTTTCAGACGTAACTGGGTCAACAATCACACCGGAACATACTGATAGGCCAAAACAACAGAACGGCTCTGCTCAGATGTCTACCCACGCTAAAACAGAGGTCACTACATTTTTTCCGTAACGGGCCAGACAGTAAGTGTCTTAGACTTTGTAAGCCATATGGTTTCTGTTGCAATTACTCAACTCTGCCACTGCAGGAGAGCAGCCACAGACAATATGTAAAACGAATGCGTGGGGCCGTCTTCCAATAAAGCTCTATTTATGGACACTACAACTTAAATCTCATATAGTTTTCACTTGTCACACAGTCTTATTCTTCTTTTGAATATGTTTAATCATTTAAAATGTAAAAAAAAAAAAAAAAAAAAAAAAAGGCATTCCTAGCTCAGGCGTAAAACAGAAACCAGTCGGCTGGACATGCGTGGCCTGTGGGCTACAGTTTGCTGATTCCTGCTCTAGAACTCACCGTAAACTAGGTGACGCCCCTACTTGGATGGGGGCAGAGAGGGGGGTCAGAGGGTTCTGACATTCAGGGGGTAGCATGTTTCGAGTAAGCCAGAATGACTAGGGTAGGCACTCTCAGAAATTCCCAAATAGTACTTAAAGGTTGAAGTACAAAGAGAAAACTCATTCTACTTAGTCCTCAACTACCAATAAGAGGAAGTGCTGAGTGCTGGATACAAAGGTGAGTGAGCCAAAGGGTAAAGCAGTGTGTTGCAGAGACAGGAGCAACGGGCACAAGTCTCAGAAGTGGGAAAGGGCAGGTTCTTCCCATGTTACAACCAAGAGACTAGCCCTTAGAGAAAGATGAATAATAAAGAAACAGCATGGGGGGTAAATATGGCTTAAACCCCAATAAAATTCACAGAAGACCAGAATTTTAATTTTTTTAATTCATTTTAAAGGCTGATTTATTTGAGAGAGAAAGAGAGACACAGCACAGGCTGGGCCCGGGCAGAGAGTGAGGGGGACAGAGGATCTGAAACGGGCTCCAGGCTCTGCACTGACAGCAGCAAGCCCGACGTGGGGCTTGAACCCACAAACCGTGAGATCTTGACCTGAGCCGAAGTCAGACGCTTACCTGACTGAGCCATCCAGGTTGCCCCTCATAGTTTTCACAGTGAGTGATCCAAGGAGAGCATTACCAGTGCTTCTGAAGAGTGCTACCAAGAGTCAGAGACAGTTTAACCTAAGAGCCTTCTTTCAAGCAGGGTTGAAAACGATACTGGGTCGAAAACACAAGATTTTTATGCAAAAGAAGGAAATATTTCAGGAGGCACAGCCCAGAGTTCCGCACACACCAAGAACGGAGGAAAACACTGGTTTAGAGAACCACACCCAGAGAGAGAATAAAACCCTCAAAGAAACACAATCCCAGAAGGAAGGGACCTGACGACAGGTTCCTGTTGGATTTGAAAACTGCCATTAAGTCAGTGACTACTATGAACTTCCTGTCCCTTCCCTTCTCAAATGGAGTGTCCATTATGGATATTCTGTTCTGATACCCGATTTTGATGCTAACTGTCTGGGGTGCGAGTAAGACGTCTTTTTAGTTCACAGGCCTCTGGATGGAGAGGAGCCACACCAAAGAACCCTCCCATGTGACCTGATGGAGACCACAAGATCATGTACTTTGAACCTGACACTATCAATCAGTTGAAACTTTTGAGAAAAGTCCATGAGTGTATCTTGTACCTGAAGGGCATGTGAATTATTGTGGTCAGAGGGCAAGCTGCAATCGATTGTTTGCAAGAACAGCTGAGCAATTCCTCGCATTCCCGAATGCTCCTTTCACAATGTGACTTTGCATCCCCAGCCAACAGGTGAGTGACCTTGAATTCTCGACTTGAGACCAGACCTAGGAGAGGCTGGGGGGCGGGCGGGGGGGGGGGGGGTTCCTGACTGGTGATGCCCCAGTTTTGAGCAGGAATAAATCTCTGAGGAAAGCTTCTACAATTGCCAGTTTAGGCTCAAAGAACTCTCATCAATGAAATTAACTTCAAGCAATGAAATCACAAGGCAAACCATTATGAACTAAGAGTCACAGGTAACAGATAATAAATTTTAGAATTACAGACATTAGAACTGTCTAGTACAGACTACAGAACATATGTGAATACACGATTTAAAGAAATAATGTGGACAGAATCACGAACATACCAATCAACAAAGGCATTAGGAATGACAAACGAATTCGGGAGAGGAAGCACTTGCCCTACCACCTATCAAGATTTACAAAGCTAATTATGACAGGTTTTAGTGCAGGAACAGGCCAACTAATCAAATAAACAAATTAGAGACTTCAAAAAGAGACCCCAAAATACATGAAACTTTGATACATGACAAAGAAGTGATTAGGATTAATGGCGCAAGTAGAAACTATTCACATAGTAACCCTCTGGGGCACCTGGCTGGCTCAGTCCGTTAAGCACCACTCTTGATTTTGGCTAAGGTCATGATCACATCACATGGTCTGTGGCTTGAAGCCCGCATGGGGAGCCTGTTGGATTCACTCTCTTTCTCTCTCTCTTTCTGCCCCTCCCCAGACATCGATGATAAGCTCAAAAAAACAAAACAATAAAATAGTGTCCTAAAATTCAACAAAATGCTGAGATAATGGATTATCAAGAAAAAAGTATTTTCTTACTAAATATTAAAACTTATAGTAGACATTTTGAATCCCGTGGGAAATGGTAGTTCCCCAAATTCAAATCAGACGTTCAACTACATACTCCAAAAACCAAAGACCAAAGAGAAGAGCGACTAAAACCACCCACAGCACATACTTATAATACAGCTAAGAGAAGACTAATGACACTTCGAACTTTGATTCACAAGTAAATGGGGAAAAACAAACATCCAAGGCCAGCCCTGGACTGGACTTGAGAGTCCTCACTGGAGAGAAAAATCAGAGGACGCTGTATGGAGGATGAGGGTCCTGGTGGGGGTAGAACAGACCTCAGCTAAGATTCCCCCCAGGACTCCCAGGTAAGTAGCACTCAAAAGGGAGAGGTATCCCTTCGAAGCTTGTGGATAAAGGAAAGGAAGAAAGGGAAGATACAGGCTCTACTGAAATGAGATGCTATCACAGAATTAGAAATAGAAAGCCCCCCAGGTATCATTTAGTGAAGACACCGCATCTCATTATAACGAGGGCATTCTTTTTTTTTTTTTTTTTTTTTTTTTTATTTTTGGGACAGAGAGAGACAGAGCATGAACGGGGGAGGGACAGAGAGAGAGGGAGACACAGAATCGGAAGCAGGCTCCAGGCTCTGAGCCATCAGCCCAGAGCCTGACGCGGGGCTCGAACTCACGGACCGCGAGATCGTGACCTGGCTGAAGTCGGACGCTTAACCGACTGCGCCACCCAGGCGCCCCTAACGAGGGCATTCTTGAATGAAGAAACTGAAAATTCTTCCTGGGCCCATAGAATTTATATATTTGATATAAAAAAATATTCTTAGGATACTTGAGGAAATTTGAATACAGAATGGAAGTGCTTGAAAGGAGGGGAGTATATAATTTAACAATTTACAAAAACTAAAATGGCTAGAAGGAACAAGTTAAATAACATCAAAAAGAAATCAGACGAATCTAGAACAAACCCAGACAATCTAAGACAACTGGCCTAGACTCTTCAAGTTATATCAATGTTACGGGTATAAAAATTGGTAAGGTGACTGTTCTATACACGTTATAGAATATTCTCGCATATGATAACGATATTATACATATAACAACTGTAGCATACCTGTAAGTCTTAGGAAGAACATATTTAATATTTATGGCTGGAATGTCATAACGTCTACAACTTGGACACTACAATGTTTCCAACTGTTGAGATTAAAAAAAAAAAAAAAAGAATATGTGTGGGAATAAGTTTATATAGAGTCAAATATGGCAAACACTAGTTATTCAATCTAGGTGATGGGCGTTTGCTGCATGTCAACTTTGCTATATATGCTCAAAATTTTTCTTAATAAAAAGTTTGAGGAACCACTCACTATAAAAGCTAGAGTAAGTAACAAGATATAGATCAGGAAAAAAGAAACTATAGAAACTAACTGAAATATATGCAATAGCACTCATTCAATGAAGTAAAGAATGTTTTCTTTAAATGCACAGACATTAATTGGCCATGCATAAGAACATAAATTAAAATAGATAAATTGTCATTGTATACAAAAATAAATTCAAGATATACTGATAAACTTAAGTGTAAAATAATAATTTTTTTGGTAAGTTTATCTATTTATTTTTGAGAGAGAGCACACGCAAGCCAGGGAGGGGCACAGATGGAGACATGGAATGGAACACAGGCTCCAGGCTCTGAGCTGTCTGAGCCCAACGGGGCTCGAACCCACAAACCATGAGATCATGACCTGAGCCAAAGTCGGAGGCTCAACCGACTGAGCCACCCAGGCGCCCCTAATTAATGTGTTAGAATAAATTGGCATAAAACATTTGCATAGCCTTGGGACTGGATAATAGTCCTTTTTATTCGGGTTAGGAAATCTGGAAGTCAAAAAGAAAATAACACATATATTACCTACCACAACAAAAAGTTTCTGAGTTTTTTTTTAAAACTATTTTTACAATTTTTTTTTTTACATTTATTTATTTTTGAGAGACTGAGAGAGACAGAACACAAGTGGGGGGGGGGCAGAGGGCAAACGAGACACAGAATCCAAAGCAGGCTCCAGGCTCTAAGCTGTCACCACAGAGCCCGACGCAGGGCTCGAACTCACAAACCACGAGATCACGACCTGAGCCAAAGTCAGACGTTTAACCAACTAAGCCACCCAGGCGCCCCCCAAATTTTTTAAGTTTTGATGTAAAGATGCCATGGACAGAGGAGATACGGATGAAATATTTATGATTTTTAACAAAAGACTAAGAGGCCTAATATTTTAAAAATTGTAACAAACGGATGAGAAGAAAAAAAGCCCAATAAAAAATGGGCAAATAACAACAACATGTAATTCACAGAAGAGGATATGCTAATTTCATTAATAGATGTAAATATTCTGAACCTCAATAGAATAAAAACTCCAGGAAGGCAGCAGGGTCTTTGTTTTTGTTCACCGACTGCTTTCCGGAGATCACAAAAGTAGCAGCATGCTAAAAAGCTTTCAGTAAACATCTGCCAGCTGCTGGCCAGATGGATAGGTGAATGGAAAAATGCAAATTAAAAAGAAAAAAAAAATAAACACCATTTTTTACCTATCCAAATGACAATAATTAATAAGGCTGTTACATTCAAAGCTGGAAAAGGTAAAATAATGTCTTTATTAAAATGAAAAACACAACCTTTAATTGAACCTGCAGAGGAATCGATTCCACAGATCAGCAACAGAATGTGCAAATACAGGAAGTACACGGAGATCTGCATTCTTGGTGACGCCATAAAGCTACAGACAACCCGAATGACCCTGGCAGAGAAACAGTTTATTACATCATGGTACGCCAATCACGTGGAACACTAGATGGCTATTAAAAGGATGTGATCGCTGCCATTCTTGACGCTGAAGGATGGACGTCTGGTGAGAAAAGTCAAGTTGCAAAGTGTTTACTAACTAGTGTGTTTAATGTGGGCGAACATAACATGTAATCCGGGCACCTACATAAACGAACGTGGCGTAAGAAGGAGAAGGACACATATCAAACAACAGTGGTTACGGCAAAGCGACAGGATTCGAGAGGTAGGATACTATTAAACTAAACCTGCTGAATTACTTGAATCATACTCATCTTACGACTAAAGCTGAGACAGATGGCACCAGTGCTTCTTATGACGAATAAAAACCCATCAGTGATACGGTTTTTGTTGTAATTTAACATGGAATGATGGCTACAGGCCAATCACTAAATTCCCAATGTCAAGAACAGTATCTTGCTATATGGGATAAAACTAAGAAATATGCATCACGGGGCGCCTGGCTGCCTCAGTCGGTTAAGCATCCGACTTCCGCCCGGTCATGATCTCACGGCTTGTGAGTTCGAGCCCTGCGTCGGGCTCTGTGCTGACAGCTCAAGCCTGGAGCCCGCTTCAGATTCTGTGTCTCCCCTTCTCTCTGCCCCTCCTCTGCTCATGCTCTGTCTCTGTCTCAAAAATAAATAAAAAAAATTAAAAAACGTTAAAAAAAAAAAAAAAGAAATATGCATCACACACAGTGCTGGATAGGAGATGACCAGAGATGGTCCAAGAAAAAGCCTCTGGCCAAGCAGAGGCTACTAACTGTCTTATCTTGGATACATCCTTTTACTCTCAGGAGGCTCAGTCTCTTCACCTGAATTGGGCCAGATAATCTTTAAGATTAAGGGCTAAAACACTCTGCTTCAGTACCTTCCCTTGGCATTAATCAAAGAGAAGAAAACAAACACAACAAAACAAAACAAAACACACAAACAGAAAAGTTATTTGATTTCATATAAAGTTCAATAGCAAGATATCGAGGTTTACCCGTTAAAAATTTGAATTCCAAGATTAAACATCCAATTCTGTGAGATTTGTTTTATTAAATATATACCGATTCTCATGATCTTTATCTGTTTAAAAGAAAAAAAAACTTAATTGTTTGCATGAGGGGGAAAAATGGGAATGATCAGCATGGAAAATCGATATTTGGATCTTCTTAATAAAACTTCAGGTCAGACATAAATGAAGTTAAGCAAATATAAAATATCAAAATGATAAGTACTTCTGAATCTGAAATGGTGGTAATTATCTAATTATATGAATTAAAAGTTAAAACCATTTCAAAGGAATCTTTGATATTAGATGAAAAGAGCAGAGAGAAAATACTGTCCACTCAAATGAACGAGCGAGTGAGAAAGAACATCAGAACTTTGAGAACTAACTAAAGATTTAGCCAATGATGTGTCTCGATGATTACATACAAGCCTCAAAAACAAATGACTAACCTCAAAATCTGGTACTAGTCGTTAACAATAACAATTACATTATCATCTAAGTCAACCTCTATATTAAAAAGAATACCAGCCAAATAATTGGTACGGGGTGATTTCAACAAGAAAATACTAAAAAGCATTTCTATTGACAAAGAATAAGTTTCAGGTTTGCCTATTTCCAAATATTCTATTTTTCTGAGAATCGCATTAGTTGAGCTTTAAAATGACCGAGTTATGGATGCTGAAAGGTAGTGACCATCCCTGTAGATTATAATCTTAGAGCTAAAGGATCTAGAAGAATTCTTATTTACCCAGTGACATTAGTGTGGGTGGCTGTACTGCAAAGTGCTTTCTGTGCTTTGCCCACTTATTAGATGCATGACACCATGCAACTTGACTTCTCCAAACCTCAGTTTACTCATCAGTAAAATTGGGATAATAAGCACGGAATTCTACGGGGTTTGAGGTTTAAATGAGAATATATGTGAGAACACGAAAACATTTCTTTTTTAATTATTACCTAAAGTACTCTAGAGATACAAATATTTTAAAAAACCAGGTTCCATCAGTATATTCTAAACCATGGACCCAAAAGAAAACGTATTTACCTTAACCCCTATTTAAAAATTTTTTTTCAATGTTTATTATTATTTATTTAATTTTTGTGTTTGTTTATTTTTGAGAGAAAGAGAGGCAGAGCGTTCGTGGGAGAGGGGCAGAGAGAGAGAAGGAGACCCAGAATCCGAAGCCGGCTCCAGGCTCTGAGCTGTCAGCACAGAGCCCAATGTGGGACTCGAACTCAAGAACCGTGAGATCACGACCTCAGCCGAAGTCGGACCCTTAACCGACTGAGCCACCCAGGCGCCCCCAATGTTTTCTTTTTGAGAGAAAGAGACAGAACATGAGCAGGGGAGGGGCAGAGAGAGAGAGAGGGAGACACAGAATTCGAAGCAGGCTCCACGCTCTGAGCTGTCAGCACAGAGCCCAATGTGGGACTCGAACTCAAGAACTGTGAGATCACGACCTAAGCCGAAGTTGGACCCTTAACGGGATGAGCCACCCAAGCACCCCTACCTTAATCCCTATTATGAAGTTATAAATGTTATTCAGAAAAGGACTATTTAAAGGAAATCATTTAAAAAAAATACATAAAGGAATTCGTTTTATCCTTTTATCTAATTAGCTAAGCACAAAGGTAACGCTGACACTCACATAATATGGGTTTCTATAGCAATAATATACTGGTATGGAGCAACCCATGACCCTTTGTTTGATTCTCCTTGACTTAAAGGCCACACGATTACAATATGAGTAAAACAGGTTGGCACCCTGAGCCAAAGGACAGAGAAAAACTAACACACACTAAAGATTAAACACTGGATAGGATACTTTGCTAAAAATAGTACACATCTCTTTAATCTTGACATATATCTCTGAGAAGTAACTTAAACTCCAAAACTTCAAAAGTAGATTCAGTAAGGATTCCAAAGAAATTCACTTTATTTTTATCTCGGCAATCTTACTTGAAAGAATATTTGTTAAACGCAGTGGACTGTGATGGGTTTATTCAACTAATACATATACCCCTCCACCACCATATTCCTTTAATAGGAACTAAGCATACCTATCAGTATATAATATGCCTAGAAGTAGCAAACGAAATGCTTAGACTGAATCCTCATTATTCCATATAAACTTATGAGAAAGAAAGTGTATAGTCTAGAAAGCAGAATAATTACAGAGAGAGACAGGGACAACCCAACCTTCAAGTATTTCAAAGTATCATGTTAACAAATAATTAATCTTCCCTGCTTAAGTTACAAGGAGGAGAATTTAATGCAATGTAAAATAGAATTCATTTATTCAGAACTGAATTTGGCTTATAACCTTTCTGGAGGACACTGTGCCACACTGAAAGGAGAAATCCCTCTATCTTTTGATTCAGTAAACTTGAGAAATTTATTCCAAGGAAACGATTGCAAGAGATGTGCTAAAAGATACCCATAAAAGCATAATGGAATTATTTATAACGGCAGGAAATATTGAAAGCAACCTAGATATTATTTAGCTATGAATAGTTTTCAATTAATAAATTAGGATAATGAGAAAATGCTCCACGTAAAATACTAGTAAGAAAAAAAAGGTATACAAAAGGACATCACGAATGGTGCCAATTCTGTCCTCCTCCTAAGAAAATGTGTGTGTGTGTGTGTGTGTGTGTGTAAGTGTATATATATGTAAATTATTGGAAAGTAATTAGAAGAAAGTTCATCATAATATATCAATTGATTATGCTCACATATAGTGGTATTGTAGGTGGTTTTATTCCAAATTGTAATCAATGTGCATACGTTATTTTAATCAGATGTTGAACAGTCACCTATCAGGAATACTGTGAAAGGGACTGCTACCCTTGAACACTAAACTGAACTATATGACCAATGTCCTTTCTAATGCAAAGGTTCTTAAACTCTTACGAAAACTTTCTATAATTCATCTAAACATCAATAAGCCTCTGCCAAGAACAGAAAATCTAAAGTTAAATTTTCAAAGGATTGAGAGCCAAGAAGGATATTAGTTTCGGAAGCAGTATCAGTATCTTCTAGCTAGTAGCTCTTTTCTTAGGTAGCGAAGCAGGCAGTGAACCTAATGAGCTGGGGCAAACAAAAGCAACGGACACAAATTTGCAGGATGAATCTGCAATTGCCAAAAGGAGGAGGATGAGAAAGAGGACAAGGAGGGGAAGGAAGAAGGAATGAAGATCTCGGCCTCATTTTTATCAAAAGAGCCACTGCTTAGATGGATGATATAATCTGTATGAGTGATTAATGCCTATGATCCCAAAAGCTATCTAGCATTTTCATATCTGGTAGGACTACAAACCAGAGAAGGTGATGTGGCAGAAAGGAAATCTGTTTCCTTAAAAACAACAACAAGACACTCTGATCTTATCAGTTTAATTAACATCAAAATTAAGTAAGCTTTTTGTAGGTAAACTACAATCTCAATTTTCCTCTAAGGAAAATAAAACATGAAAAGCAGAGTTAATCATAAACCAATGAATGGCTTAGATTCACAAAAATGTTAAATATTATCACCATGCATTTCATGTATTAATCCATTTTAAGTTAAATAAGACCTGAAATCACTATTGTATCATATATCAGAAATCTATAATTCAAAAATCAAGACAAAAAAAATCCCCTTTGCAAGTAATTCAAGGTAGCCATATGTTACAAAAGGAAGAAATCACAGAATTGTCGTATACTTTTTACCAGAGATAAGAATGCATGATAGACAATGTCATGTAATAGGATATGATAACTAACATTTGGATGATAATATATTCCTATAACAAAGAGAAAATAATTAAAACACTAAAGTGTGAATTACCCAAAATACCAAGAGAAATCATTAAGACATTTCTATTTCAAAATATTTACCTATTTATTTATATGCATAAGAGTATATGTAAAGAGGTTATATGTTTATATACAGATATATAAGTGTGTGTATATATCATCTTTCTTGCTAGTTATATGGCACACTAAAGACAGTTAAGATGAAATATTTATGGCATTTTTTCTGCATTGAGAATATCACATGACTTGAAATTAATGTTTAGTTGTATAGAAAGGTCAAGAGAACACAACTTCTAGGACCTGGTCAAAATATACAGCTTATTTTTCCTTTCTCTATACTTTTAATAAAAAAGCTATAGGAAAAAAGGGGAAAAACAAAATTCTGAAGATCAGGATTTTCCTACCAGTTATCAAAAACAAGGCACAATCTGTTCTCTCAAATTATAACACACACACACACACACACACACACACACACGAAAGAAAAAGAGAAAGTAGCTAATGTCCTTTTAGCATTAAATATTTACTTATTCTAATAGGATTCAATCTACCAAAAAGACCTGGCAGAAAGTAGCACCTGAAAAGTACTCGTGGCTTTCTTATTAGAATATGAAAAAATACCCATAAAAAAATTTAAAAGATAAGCAGTATGACAGAAGCAGTTCTAATACGATCAAAGAATGTACTATGTGTTTGTAACTTCATAAAAGCTGTTTTTTCCTATTTATTATTATCAAATCCAGAAACCATTTTTGAGGCAATTTCACTTGACCACCACCCATTTCCTATTGTGACAAATGATTCAATATCCAGTATCTTCAACCATTTTTTCAACCCTGAAGTATTCAAGACTCACTACTAGATGAACGTATAGAAACGTTACATAAATCAGTATTTCTTTAACAACGACAGCACCTGAAAATTAACAGCCAAAATCTGAAAAACCTGCTCTCTCCTTAAAAACAAAGCCAAAAAACCCCAAATCGGAAAATTCCCCTAAATGTCTCCCTTGAAAAATGGCATCTGAAAAATGAATACACTCAAGATACACTAATTCACAGGAAACAGCAATAGATCCCATTTTAAAACCATTTTGGAAAAGGCAGCACATTCTTCTGTGTGTTGCAAGAGACGCCCCAGACCTGCAACCATGCTGCAGTCATGAATAAACATATTCCTCTGAAGTTCTAAGTATGTGTGTCCACATCAAGGGCACGAGGCATGCACATCAGATTGGAAATGGATTTACATTACCTCCAACCTTAGGGCCACCTGCTGAACCAGGCTTCCTCGCACTGTTGACAGGATTTCCGGATGTTTTAGGTGCAGGAACCTTGAAGGCTGAAGCAGCTGATGATGGCCTATTTCCATCCACCGATTCTTCATCATCAAAGCTTTTATCTGCACAAAGCATTAGAAAAATGTATTTTAAGAGAACTACGCCTTGCTCCATTTCCCACAAGACTCAAAAATCAAATTAAGCTGTAAATAAAATCATTACTTTGTAAGATAGAATACAAAATAAAGCTCCTTTGCATAAGCATTTATATACTGGCCAACACCATACGAAATAGCCCAGTATTATTTACAATTTGACTGCAATATTATCATATTTCCTACCTACACATGAAGGCAAATCATAAAACCAGAGATATTAACCCTGATAGCGAAAAGCATTTTTCATTTTTCTGCTACTCATGTAAGCATTTTCTGCCAGCTCCTCCCATAGTGTATCTTCCAGCACACCCTGCCTTATTCCTTACACCCAGATTTTGCAACTTACAATCACAGATCCGTTTGCAAATCAGTCGCCTCATTCCTCTGAAAGCGCTGAATTTCCCTCACCCTAGGATGCTCCCAATGGTTCACATGGCCAAATACAGTAGATCTGGTACTAATCAAAGATTCTATCAAAAATAGACAGAAACAACCACAGAACCACCACTGAGGTTTGTGCCGGCATTTTTCTTTCTCCTCCCTGCCCTAGGTGCTGTAACAGCCAATCAGCTGCAAGGTGACATCATCTTATGGCAGCTACTGCCAGATGAAAGGTAAAAATTCTCCATGTATTTAAAAAATTATCTATGCAGCTGCAATCCTTATTCTTTACCTAAATTTCAGAGGCTTTCAATACAAAGGTTTCTAAACCTGAATTTCTTTTCTCCTATTCAATTCATAAGAAAATTTATGCAAATACAACATAAGGTTTCATGCAATTTTCATTCTGCTGGGGTGCTTATTATTGCATCAGTAAAACATGGAATATCACAGTGCTCATTTCTGTGCATAATTAACTCTCTGATCTCACAATTCTGCTATTTATTTAGGCCACAGAAACCAAACTGAACAATCTGTTTTCATAAATGATTCTAAAATATTCTACCCACAGCTCCTTTTAGAATATTTATTAATGACCACACTAGTATCATCTCCTTGTATAATATGAACCGCGCCCCCCCCCCCCCCCCCCATCACAAGCTGTATGCACTTCACTTGTCTGCGAAGACGGTCTTCTCTAGGACCCTGCACAAACCAACCACGACAAACAAGATGGGCGAGGCAGAACAGCAGATTTACCACAGGCTTCAGATCAATAATGGGTCAGAATCTTTTCCTTTCAACTTGTTCCCCTCACCTATGCAAATACCCAAAGCAACTAGAATGAAATCATTACTACAGAGGGGTACTTCAACTATTAAATATATTTTAAAGAAAATACACCAGACAAGTGGTGAGACTGTTGAATTTATCTGGAAAAAAGAAAATCAAACAGACAAACCACTATAAAGCCACATTTCATTCCATCAAGTTTTTTTTTTAATAGCATAATTTGTAAGAAAAAACTAAACTGAAAATACTATCTTCAAGTTAAAAGATAGATATATTTTTTTCTTTTTTAGCATAACACTATTAGAGAGCCAGTCTGGATAAGTTAAAACCTATGCTCTATACTGACTGCTCTGTAAAAAACACTAATATGATGCCCAAAAAACTTTATTTTACCACCACCATGTAAAAGAAAATGTAGCCAAGAGAGACAGAGGAGACACACAAATCTATAGAAAGACAGGTACTAAAACACTGAGTAGCCACAAGTTCCCATGGAAACAGTGTTCTGTTCCTACAAACACAAGAATCGAAGAGAGTAAATGTCTCTTACCACTTAAAAAAATTTTAACTCTTAATTTTCTCAAACTATTGGGAAATTAAATTTTAACTTAAAAAAAATTTTTTTTAATGTCTTATTTATTCTTGAGAGAGAGAAAGAGAGACAGAGCATGAGCGAGGGAGGAGCAGAGAGAGAGAGACGGACACAGAATCCGAAGCAGGTTCCAGGTTCTGAGCTGTCAGCACAGAGCCCAACGTGGGGCTCGAACTCACGAGCCATGAGATCATGACCTGAGCCGAAGTCAGATGCTCAACCAACTGAGCCACCCAGGCGTCCCTAAATTTTAACTTTTTTTAATCAAAAATAAGGTAAACAAAAGTATATAAATTGTAAGTCTGCAGTTCGGTGAATTTTCACAAAGCAGACATGCAGTGTAACCAGTCTCCAGACCAGGAGATCATTATCAGCACCCTATACACACCCTCACTAACCTCCCCGAAGTCACAATCTCCTACCAACGCTAGTCTTGACTCACAGCCGCACTGTCAGCTCTACCCATTCTTGAGCCTTCTCTAGAAGGAATCATACGAGAAGCTAGCTTCTTTTCACTCAATACACTATTTGGGAGAATCATTTTCATTGCTTATAGTTTTCCAGGGTATAAACACACCACAATTTGGTGATATCCATTCTACTGTTGATGGACTTTTGAGTTGTTACCAGCTTGAGATGATTATGAAATAGCGCTCTTAAGAGGTAAGCAAACAAAGTTAAAGAGGCTTTGGGCTTTTAAGCATTGTTGTGGGAGTAGTATACACATTTATTTTTTACTGAATAAGTCAAAGATGCACATTATAACCTCTAGGACAGTGGTAGAGACCGGCAGCTGAGCATCACCTGGCAATTTCTTAAAAATGCAAATTCTCTGGCCCCAACTGAAATCTAATGAATCAGACACTCTGGAGATGGGGGCCCTCCCAGTGACTATGATGCATGGTCAAGTTTAAGAACCAGGAGTTGGCAAACTTTTTCTATAAAGGGTTACATGGTAAATATTTTAGGCTTTGTAAACCATACATGAATCTCTCTGTGCAGCTACACAACACTTATGCTATTGTGGTGCCAAAACAGTGATACATGATATGTAAACACATAGGTGTGGCTGCGTTTCAATAGAATTTTATGTACAACAGGAGGATGGCTAGATGTGGCCTGCAAGTGAATTTGCCGATCCCTGCTAGGGTAACCACTAGAATAAGAGTAAATGTATACATAGATAAACCAATACAAGAAAAATTTAAGAATCTAAATAATTGAAAAGCAGCAGGAAAGGAGATTAAAAAACGATTAAAACAAGTGGATGAAATAGAAAAAAAAGATAAAGTGGCAAAAATGAAACCAAATATATCAGGAACTACCTTAAAAATAAATGAACAATACTGCATTTTTAAAAATAGGTTGCTTGTACAAGGTATACTTTACAAAGCCACATAAAAGTTAAAGGTAAAATGACAGACTATGGCAAATACCAATCATCAGAAAGTTGATATAGCTACTCTAATTTCAAACAAGGCAGTTTGAAGAAGCATTACTAGAGGTAGAGACTTTTAGTAAGGATAAAGGGATCAATCCAAAGGGGGGGGAAAAATCAGAACTCTAAATTTTTATGGACCCAGTAACATAGCTTCAAATACATAAAGCAAAAAAGGACGTATCTACAGAGGGGAATTTTTTTTTTTTTTACCACTTCCAAAAATGTTATACCTTTTCTTGACTGTAAGCTAAAAGAATTCATGAAATGAATCCATCATCACAAGTCCCCAAATTAAAAATGTTTTGTAATTTATATGGAAATTATAAATATTCTACGCTTAAAAATATTTTCTTAACTGAAAATATTCAGACCAAACCAGTTCTATTTCTTCCTAGCACTTATCACCTCCAGAAACAATAGATGCTTTTAAGAGTGAACTAGAAGTTGGACTGGAAGTGGGCAGAAATGTTGTCCTGTTTATGCCATAACTCCATTACTCCTACTCCATTACTCCTACTTCACCCCTCTGCCCTTTCAGAGCTTATTCTCAACATAATGTCCTGAACTGAACAAAATCATACCACATCACTGCTCGAAACCCTCTTGGGTCTCCATAAGAAGGTCTATCAGTATCAGTGCTCCAAAACCTGGGAGATCTTAGATACGACGTGGTTCTCTCCAATGTGATCCTACTCACTGCCCTCCAGCTTCTTCTCCAAACCAGCCCCACCGGTCTCCTTGCCAAGACTCATAGGAAGGCCTCTGCACTGGTTCCCTCTGCCTCGAATGCTCTTCCCTGCAGAGCCACCCTGTCTACTCACCTCCTTCAGATCTTTATTCTATCGCCTTCTCAATGAGCTCTTCTCGGATCCTAAAATTATAAACTTGCCAACATCCTGACACTACCAATCTATCCCTACCTTCCTATTTTATTTCTCTCCTTAGCACTTACCACCTATATATTTTATTATCTGACTCCCCCCACTGAAATGTGTTATGATTAGAATAAGAAGTTGTCCATTTTGTCCACTGCTATAACTCCAAATGTGGAACAATGCTTAGAATGACCCTTCTCATAGTAGGAAGACCTTCAGTCTCCAGGTTATTGAAACACAATTCCGAAGGCAAACAACTATAAACACTGAATAGATACTTGAGAAAAAAATCTTCTTAACAACTAAGTATCTGACAAAATCATACGAAATAAAGGACAAAACCAGTACATATGAATTTCTATTTTGAAGCCTTGGGGGCAAAGGAAATAGAATTTGAAAATCCACATAAAAAAGATACAGATTCTAATAGGAGACTCTTCCCATCAAAAGCTGGTTTACCAAATGACTATACTCTCAAGGTTAAAGTGAATGATAAGTAAGCCCTCATCTTCTTATAGTCTTTTATTCTGTTCCAATGACTCTCAGAGGAGAGCAATAGAGAAGTAAATCAAAGGGAGTACTTCATTAAGGTGAATCGCTTAGACCGTCAAGACTCTCCAGCCCTCAAACTTAGTTGGCTCACATTGGGAGTACTCCTACTCCCAAGCAACAGCCAAGGCAAATGCAAAATTTTCCTGGAATAAAGTCTCTCGCCTCACATTATGCGCACAAATAATTTTCGAAAGGTCACTTGGCATGGCAGGAAACAAGACACCATGAGCAAGAATAAGCAGAAACAGACAATAGGACCAGATCCACTAAAAATCCTAACATTGTCAAGCACAGACCATAAAATGCCTATACTTGAAAGCTTTATTAGAACAGCCTGAAAATAATTTCAGGGATCTTTTAGGAAGTTTAAAAAGTGACAGATTTTTAAAAGCAACCAAACAGAACTTCTAGAAATAAAAATACAATAACTGAAATTTAAACTCAGTGGGCAGGCATGACAGATTAGACACAGCTCAACTGAACTAGAAGATAAATCAAAAAGAAACAATCACCTGGGCTACATATAGTAGGTGCTTTGCTATTTACTGAATAAATAAAAAAGGATGAACTACAGAAAGCATGATTACTTTGACACCTTTGCTCTCACTCCAAAAAGACACTGGTATAGTTTAGTGCCGAACATCATCAAGAGGAAGAATTTAAAAGTACTAGAAGATAAAAACTAATAAAGTAGCAGGTTGCAGTGGGTATGTGTAGGATTGAAATGGAAAATGAGAGAAAAAGAGTAGTGGTAAGAGCAGAAGAAAAAGATAGGGATAATAGATGGGGGGGGGGGGAAGAAGAGATGATAATAGAATGAAGAAGGGGAGGGAAGGGAGGAGGAGGAAGGGTGGGGGAGAGGACAGGTAGGCAGAAATAAAAAGCAGCCCAAGCAGAATAAGGCTCTACCTTTTGTTGCCTTCATCTAACACCAGGGTGCTGTTCTCAGCAAGCACGGAGAGATTACAGGCCCACAATCCCTTAACTGCAATGCCTGAAAGCCAGGAAGTTCTAAAAGTCCAGCTTCAGCGCGTTGTTTTTTTTAATTCCAGTGTAGTTAACATACAGCGTTATATCAGTTTCAGGAGTACAGCATAGTGACCCAAGCCTCCTATACGTTACTCAGTGCTTACCACGGCAAGTGCACTTTTAACACCCTGTACCTATTTCATCCTCCTCCTCCCCTCTGGTAACCGTCAGTTCGTTCTCCATACTTAAGAGTCTGTTTCTCGGTCTGTCTGTTTTTTCTTTGTTCCTGTTTCTTCAATTCCTCACAGCACTGAAATCACACGGCATTTGTCTTTCTCTGACTTATGTCACTTAGCACTATATTCTCCAGATCCATCCATGCTGTTGCAAATGGCAAGAGTTCATTCTTTCTTATGGCTGAGTAATATCTCGTTATGTATGCGTGTTTATACACACACACACACCCACATCTTCTTTATCCATTTATCTGTCATTGGACACTTGGCTGCTTCCATAATCTGGCTATTATAAATAACGCTGCTATAAAATAAGGGTGCGTGTATCTTTTTGAATTAGTGTTTTCATCTTCTTTGGGTAAATACCCAGCAGTGGAATTACTGGATCTATTTTTCATTTTTTCAAGGAACCAAAAATACTGTTTTCCACAGTGGCTGCACCAGCTTGCATTCCAATCAACAGTGCAAGATGGCTTCTTTTTCTCCACTTCCTTGCCAATACCTGTTGTTTCTTGTGTTTTTGATTTTAACCATTTTGACAGGTATGAGGAGATATTTCATTGTGGTTTTGATTTCCATTTTCCTGATGAGGAGGTTGAGCATCTTTTCACGTATCTGTTGGCCATTTGGGTATTTTCTTTGGAGAAACGTCTGCTCACCTCTTCTGCCCATTTTTAATTAAATTATTTGTGTTTTTTTGGTGATGAGTTGTATTAGTTCTTTACATACTTCAGATACTAATCCTTTATCGGATATGTCTTTTGCAAATATATTCTCCCATTCTGTCGGTTGCCTTTTAGCTTTAGCTGTTACCTTAGCTCTGCAGAAACCTCATTTTGGTGTAGTCCCAATAGTTTATTTTTGCTTTTGTTTTCCTCGCCTTAGGAAACATACTGAGAAAAAAGCTGCTATGGCCAATGTCAGAGAAATTCCTGCCTGTGCTTTTCTAGGATTTTTATGGTTTCAGGTCTCACATTTAGGTCCTTATTCCATTCGAGTGGATTTTTGTGCATGGTATATGAAAGTGGTCCAGTTTCATTCTTTTGCATGTAGCTGTCTAGTTATCCCAACATCATTTGTTGGGGAGATGGTCTTTTTCCCACTGCATTTACTTGCCTCCTTCATCAAGAATTAACGGACTATATAATCATGGACTTCTGGTTTTGTTTGTTTTTTGTTTTGTTTTTTTGAGAGAGAGACGGAGACTGAGACAGAGAGCACGAGTGCAGGGGAGGGGCAGATTGAGAGGGAAAGGATCTTAAGCATGTTCCATGCCCAGTGCAGAGCCCAATGCAGGGCTCAATTCTCATGACTGTGAGTGAGATCGTGACCTGAGCCGAAATCAAGAGTCGGTGGGCTCTCTAATCTGTTCCACTCATTCATGTGTCTATTTCTGTACCAGTACCACAGTTTATTTATCACTACAGCTTCGTAGTAGATCTTAAAATCCGAGACTGTGGTACCTCAAGTTCTGGTCTTCTTTTCCAAGACTGCTTTAGCTATTAAGGGTTTTTTGTGGTTCCATACCAATTTTAGGATGGTTTGTTCACCTTCTGTGAAAAATGCAGTTGGTATTTTGATAGGGATTGCATTAAGTGTGTACATGGTTTGGGGTAGTATACATGTTTTAGTATCTGTTCTTCCAATCCACGAGCATGGACTATCTTTCCATTTGTGCCATCTTCACTTTCTTCCATCACTGTTCTATAGTTTTCACTGTACAGGCCTTTTGTCTTAGTTTATTCCTAGATACTTTATTATTTCTGGTGCAACTGTAAATGGGGTTGTTTTCTTAATTTCTTTTCTTGCTGCTTCATTTTTAGTGTATGGAAATGCAACGGATTTCTGTACATTGATTTTGTATCCTGTGACCTTACTGAATTCACTTACCAGTTTTAGCAGTGTTATGGAGTCTTTCAGGTTTTCTATATATAATATGATGTCATCTGCAAACAGTGAAAGTTGACTTTTTCCTTACCAGTCTGCATGCCTTTTACCTCTTTTTCTTGGACTGCCAGTACTATGTTGACTAAAAGTGGTGAGAGTGGACATCCTTGTCTTGTTCCAGAGTTTTGGGGGAAAGCTCTGTTTTTGACCACTGACGACGATGTTAGGGGTGAGTTTTTCATATATGCCCTTTATTATATTGAGGTATGTTCCTTCTAAACCTACTTTGTCGAGAGTTTTATGAGAAATGGATGTTGCACTTTGTCAAATGCTTTTTCTGTGCCTATTGAAATGATCATATGGTTTTTGACCTCTTTCTTGTTGATGTGATGTACACGTTGACTGATTTGTGAATACTGAACTACTCTTACATCCCAGGAATAAATCCCACTTGATCATGTGAATGATTTTTAATTTACTGCTGAATCTGATTTGCTAACATTTTGTTGAGGATTTTTGCATCTATGTGAATCAGAGATGTTGGCCTGTAGTTCTCTTTTTTTGTAGGTCCTTATCTGGGTTTTAGTATCAGGGTAATGCTGGCCTCTTAGAACAGATTTGGAAGCTTTCCTTCCTCTTCTATTTTTTTGGAATAGTTGGAGAATAGGTTATTAACTCTTTAAATTGTTTTTTCTTTTTAAATTCATTTGGTAGCAAAATCTAAGCTGATTTGAACTCAGTTTATGGCACAACATGTGAACTGACATGAAGCTATTTTTTTGTCTTTATTTTACTCATTGTGAATTTGCATATACTTAACTGCAAAAATATTAATATGCTTGACTACGAGGTACAGCCCAGGACACAGCTGGCGTTTTTGTATGATACAATGGTTTATGATCGTTGCTTTTCTAAAATCCGACATATGCAGAATTCCAAAACATAGCTGGTCCCCAACGTTTCAGATAAGAAATTGTAAATTTATATTACCATTATCAGATTCCTTCCTTTTTTTTCTTTTTCCCTTCTAAGGAAAGCCATGTATTCAAATGGCTATTCAAACTTTCCACTTCACTTTTATGGGTGCATGTATTCCAACACCTGAAATTCCTGCCTCTGAATTCACTAAAGGATGAAAAACTGCTCCATCCTTGCATGACAAACAGAAGATCAAGCCAAAATCCTATACCGTATCTCCATTAAAAAAATTCACTCTGGGGTGCCTGGGTGGCGCAGTCGGTTAAGCGTCCGACTTCAGCCAGGTCACAATCTCGCGGTCCGGGAGTTCGAGCCCCGCGTCAGGCTCTGGGCTGATGGCTCAGAGCCTGGAGCCTGTTTCCGATTCTGTGTCTCCCTCTCTCTCTGCCCCTCCCCCGTTCATGCTCTGTCTCTCTCTGTCCCAAAAGTAAATAAATGTTAAAAAAAAAAAAAAAAATTCACTTTGTGTGGCTTTTCTTCAGGAAACCAACCAGTTCAGGAAAAACCCACAATGCCACCATTTTCATGCACAAATACAGTGTTTCATATTAGTTTCTTATACCAAAGTTCCTCTTTTCTCTTGAAGCTATATCCTTCCTTATTCTAATTAAAACAATGAGCAGGAAGACTTTGGATTCCTGAATAGTCTTACCCTCTTACCTATCTAACAATGACCATGGTCATATTGAACAGCTAAATTAGTAACTGAGATTAGGAAACAATAATCACTATAAGATGGTACTACAGGTTTCTCAAACTCAAACATGTTTAATCATTTGCATTCCCCATTGTGCTTTTTTAAAATTTATTTTTTACATTTATTTATTTTTGAGAAACAGAGACAAAGCGTGAGCGGGGGAGGGGCAGAGAGCGAGAAGGAGACACAGAATCCGAAGCAGGCTCCAGGCTGAGGTGTCAGCACAGAGCTCGATGTGGGGCTCGAACCCACAAGCTGGGAGATCATGACCTGAGCTGAAGTCGGTCGCTCAACGGACCAAGCCACCCAGGTGCCCCCCCCCCCCCAATTGTGCTTTTACAATAGAATACTTTCCTTGGCTTTCCTCTGACCTCACAGGTCCCGCTAGCTCAGTCTCTTCCTCCTTTATCCAATCACTAAATGTTGAGTATCTTCCTTCTCTCCAGCTTACACACTTTCTAAATGCCTTCATCCATTCTCAATAGTTTAAAACACCTTCTATATGCTGACAACCCTGAGCTATTTGTCTCTAGCCTATACCATCTCTGAATACCAGACTTAGATATTCAGCCGCCCTACTAAACATCTCCCCCATGGATATCTCAAAGGCATCTCTAACTTGACATATATACCTTAACACCAACACCATCTCCAAACCTGTTGTCCTGAAGTCTACTTCTATCCCAGTAAATGAAATCACCATCTACTTAGCTGCTCAAGCTCACAATATAGGAGCCCCATTCCGAGTTCTCTGCCTTCCTTTATCAACAGTTCTTGTACATAACTCCAAGTTATATCTCAAATTCACCTGTTTCTCTTTATTTCTGCTGCCCCTTCTAATCTAAGACCAGACCAGTATCATCTCTGCCTATACTGCTGCAACAACTTCTTAACTGGTTTGCCTGATTCCATTCTTAACTTTCCAAACCCCAAAGTAAACAATAAGATCATCTAAAAACGTAATTTGGACCGGTGGCTGCTGAAACTGTTAAGTGAAAGGCTGGTGGGGAACTTTTAAGAATAGATCAGGCTGGTAACACCTAAACCCACTGCTGTATATTTAGTACCACACACACAAAAAGACAATCAGGCACTGGACAGCTTCTGACAAAATTCACAATACCATCTATAAAAATATGTGTCCAGTGGCACCTGGGTGGCTCAGTCAGTTAAGCATCTGACTTCGGCTCAGGTTATGATCTCACCCGTGGTTCATGAGCTTGAGCCCTGCATCGGGTAAGTCCAACCCAAACTGGATGAACCACGCTCTCACGCTCGCTTGCTCGCTCTCTTCCCCCCCCTTCCCTCTCTGCCCTTCATGGGATTCTCTCTCTCTCTCTCTGCCACTCACTCATGTCCCCGCCCCCCCCAAGATGTGTCAACCCCCCACAAAAAAACAAACCAAAAAATTAGACCTGATTCTGATCAAACCATTAGCAGAATTTTCAATTTTTAGGAAATAAAGGGGCTATAAAAACCTTAAAAAACCGTAACATAAAACCAACATGGCAATGTAATCATCAAAATCTGGCAGGTGGGAAAACTTTACCTGATAGATGTTTTCTTGTTCAACAAAAAAGTGGCAAGAGAAGAAAAAGTGAGACAACTGCTGTAGATGAATAGAGCCTTAAGTGATATATCAACCAATTACAATGGTGAACCTTGTTTGAATCCATATTCAAACTGTAAAAAGATATTTAGGAAGCAACTGAGTAAAATCTGAACACTGAATATTTGACACTAAGGGTTAACTTTTTAGATGTGAAAATTGGTTGTCAATGAAGTATTTACCGGTAACAAACAAAACCTGTCTTTTCTAAAGTACTCTAATTGTCTTTTAAAAAGACACGTTACTGTGTGTGTGTGTGCGCGCGCGTGTATGCATGCGTGTCCACACACATACCCCAGGCCAGCATGAGAGATAAGGCTAGGGGATGATAGGAGGGATACAGATGAATAAAGATTGGTTATGTATTGATAATTTCTTGAAGCAGGATAGTAGGCGGCAATGGAGGTTTGGCACAACATTCTCTATTTTTAGGCATGTTTGAAATACTTCCTTAAAAGAACTATGGTAATTTGAATCACTTTGCTCTCTTGTTTAAAAGCCTGTGATAGGGGCGCCTGGGTGGCGCAGTCGGTTATGCGTCCGACTTCAGCCAGGTCACGATCTCGCGGTCCGTGAGTTCGAGCCCCGCGTCAGGCTCTGGGCTGATGGCTCAGAGCCTGGAGCCTGTTTCCGATTCTGTGTCTCCCTCTCTCTCTGCCCCTCCCCCGTTCATGCTCTGTCTCTCTCTGTCCCAAAAATAAATAAACATTGAAAAAAAAAAATTTTAAAAGCCTGTGATGGAACCCTAATAAAATTATAAGCACCATCATAAGACCACAGAAAATGAGGCAGGGCAAAGTATGTGAAATCAGCACCCGAAAGAGAGCAACAAATTCTTATAAAATGCAAATTAAAAGATAGAAAGTTTTTGAAGAATAAAACCACAGTAAAGCTGCAACTCATAATTCTCAGAAGCAGAATGAAACAGCAATGAGAACTCATCTAACCCACCTTGTAGAATGACAGGAGTGACAATCTCTAAGCCAGCAAATACAGGAACGATTTGCAAGGAACCACTGAAAATCTATGAAATGATTTCATCATTTAGCTCTTCCCACGCCCAACTCAGAAAGCTCAATATTTTATATGTAAGTGTGCATGTTTACACACACAATGTGTGTGCCTACGTGCACGTGTGCACGCACACACACACACACACACACACACACACCTGTAAAAATGGAACCACCAGAAAAGGGGAAAAGGTTTAGCCATATTAACTTTTATTTGTTAAAATTAAAATTTAATAGAAGGATTAGATGAGAAAGTCAAGGAGACTTTCTCCTAGAATACAAAGTAAAAGAGAAAGCCATAAAACTTAATAGAGGAGACAAAATAAGGGCAGTGAATCAACACAGGAGGTTCAACATATATCTGACGGGTTGACAATTCCATAAGGAGAGACTAAAGCTAATGAAGGGGAGAAACTTACCAAAAGAAAATAATACAAGATTTCTCATAGTTAAAGAAAATGACAAGTCTTCAGAAGTAAAAATAATCAAATGGTAAACATTTAAAATATATTCAATTTATTTATTTTTTTATTTATTTTTTATTTTTTTTTTTAACGTTTATTTATTTTTGAGACAGAGAGAGACAGAGCATGAACGGGGGAGGGTCAGAGAGAGGGAGACACAGAATCTGAAACAGGCTCCGGGCTCTGAGCTGTCAGCACAGGGGCCCGATGCGGGGCTCGAACTCACGGACCGCGAGATCGTGACCTGAGCCGAAGTCGGCGCTCAACCGACTGAGCCACCCAGGCGCCCCATATTCAATTTGAACTAAAACAGAAACTTTCAGTAAAATGACTAGAAATTAAAACTCCAAGTGCTTCAAAATGAAACGGCCAAATTTTAATATTCACATAATGATGCTATGTTTTCAGCAGCACAGTTAATTTTAAATTGTTAACAATTTTATTTATAAAAAATAAAGTCCATCTTATATAAAGTTGAAAAGAAACGAAATTTGATAAAGTCTCTTAGAATTTCTAGGTAGGCATTAACTCACTAGTTAAAAAGCCTACTTGAAGTCTTACACCCTTTTCTTTAAAGAAGCCCATAAAAACTTTAAGACCTTTGATAGTTCAATGAAGGGGCAAACACAATTTAAACCATCACTCGTTATTAATAAAATTAAAAACATATTTCATGATAATCATAATATCAGGTATATAATAAATGAGGCTCAAATTCAGGTTTATTTATACCCATTATAAAAACCATGTTGGGTAAATTTCCATGAGCACTTCAGTTGGTCATATTAGCTGTCGAGAACATCAACTATACATTCTTTTTATTTTTTATTTTATTTTATTTTTTTTTAACGTTTATTTTTGAGACAGAGAGAGACAAAGAATGAACAGGCTCCAGGCTCTGAGCTGTCAGCACAGAGCCCGACGCGGGGCTCGAACTCATGGACCGCGAGATCATGACCTGAGCCGAAGTCAGCCGCTTAACCGACTGAGCCACCCAGGCGCCCCTCAACTATACATTCTACATGTACAAAAAAAAAAAAAAAAAAAAAAAAAGATGTAAGCCTTTTCTTGAAGATTCGGGTTCATTAGCAACATCATGCTGGAGGATATGCTGCTACTGTGGCCCAAGCCCTTGCACCCAGACGGGTAAATGGAGTCTGTTTCAAGAAGGCTAAGATTTTCGATCTTAGTACCCCCTGCTACTGCCTATCTTGCCGAATGTCCAATCTTTTATCCCTTGTAACTTACTTCTTCTCCCTACAGACTCTTTGTTTTCCCCATTATCACTGCGCCTAGAAAACAGTGTGGCCCTTTTGCCAGTGAGTCAAAGCGCTGCTTTCTTTCAGTGATTCGTATCACCCAATTCTAGCACAGAATATTCAAAGGTACAGGAGAGGCGTGATCTATCCAGCACTGGTTCCTGCTGTTGTTCCCTACCCACGAAATCAGTACTGATACGTCAGTTTGGAGTGGTCCAGAAGGCTTACAGCTAGTGAAGTCAAGGTTGTATCATTACTTGTATATGGGTTTTTAAAAGATTCATGTTTGGCAGAATAGACTGTGTTGAAATGTTGTTAAGTGTAGAAAAGTCCGTTTGCAACAAAACCTTATTTCTTTCCAGCCATTCTGCAGCATAACAACAAAAGGCCAAATTCCTCTCATGAGCTTTTGAGGCAGATTGCAGGGCCCAGTGCCACATAATAATCCTACAGGTTTTTAACTCTATGTGGTTTGACTGCCCAGAGTTACTTCACAATCATCTGGCTACTTGCTTTTATATTCCTGGGTAAGGATAAAGAAAACTAAACAGAAAGGCACGTAAGAGCCACCCTCAACAGCTCTTTACTTGAGAGTCATTACAGTATTTCGAAAATCTTAGTTTGCCTGTTAATAAAACTGCCAATAAAATCTTTCATATGGCCTTGAAGTCAGGCTTATGTAACATATATTTAATAGACAATAGATTGATAACCAGAATATGGAAAGAGAACTATCAAAAACAACAAAGTGGAATAACCAAAAAGTTGGCGAAGGATGCCAGAATGCAATCCATAGGAAAGGAAATACAAATAACCAAACATCTTGATCAACCTTATTAGACAGCAGAGATGCTCTTAAAAGGATGAGATATTTTTCATCCATTTGATAGGCAAATTTTAAAAATAGTAACAATAGCGAGGGGCGCCTGGGTGGCTGATCGGTTAAGCGACTGACTTCAGCTCAGGTCATGACCTCGCCGTTCGTGGGCTCGAGCCCCACATCGGGCTCTGCGCAGCCTGCTTCAGGTTCTGTGTCTCCCTCTCTTTCTGCCCCTCCCCCACTCATGCGTGTGTGCTCTCTCTCTCTCTCTCTCTCCCTCTCAAAAATAAAATAAACATTAAAAAAATTTAAAAATATAGTAACAGCAAGAACTGAAAAGAATGTAGGAGAGCAAGCACTGATGGTGAGAATGGAAGTAGTAAAGCCTCTTTTGGAGGATATTATAGCTATAACTAACACAATTTGAAATGAATAAAAACCTAGGTCCAGAAATTCTGCTCTATAGTATTTTAAGAAACATGTGTGTGTGTGTATGTATACATACATATGATTTATAGAAAGCTGCTTCAGAATCATTTAGAAAAATTATATATGATCAAACAACCTAAAATTCTTTAAAAGAAAAAATGGTTAGGATTCATCCATACTATGCAATATTATGCAACAGTTCAAACAAACAAGAGTTTACACGAGGACATTAAAAAAAACACAAAACCCTATGTCACACTTGAGTAGACACCGCAAACGGCGAAAATCCTTTCAGAATAGTATCATATACGTGGACAGAGTCCAAACAAAATCATTCATTTTGCTTCTCAGTATGCAGGTAAGGCACAGTAAAAGGTATGCGAAGACAAACACCATACTAATAAAAGCGTTCGCCTCCTTTTACGCCTAGGCTGGAGGTGGTTCTGAGGGGAATTTGCCTTTATCTGTGTTGCCTGAATTTTGAAATGAAGATATTGCTGTTAATTAAAATGAAAGAGTAAGAAACCCAGGTCAAGAATGGCATAAACCATTTGCTATACGTGTTCACGTGATACCAGTATGGCACAAGCACACTATATGCGAGAAAGACTGACATACAGAGGAGTAAACGTGAAACTGTTAAGAACTACAAATCCCTAGATAACCTGTTACATACTGTTTAGATTTCCCATTTTGATTTATGTTTGTAAGTTTACATTGAGAGAGAGAGAGAGAGAGAGAGAGAGAGAGAATGCAAGCGCACAAACACAAGCTGGAGAGGGGCAAAGAGAGAGGGAGAGAGGATCCCAAGCTATTAGTGCAGAGCCCAATGGGGGGGTTGGGGGGGGGCCCACCTTGAACTCACAAACCGTGAGATCCTGACCTGAGCCGAAATTAAGGGTCAGACACTTAACTGACTGAGCCACCCACGTGCCCCTTTATTTTAATTTTTAAAATAAATTTAAAAACTTTCAAAGTAAACTCTATGCCCAATGTGGCACTCAGATTCACGACACCAAGATCAAGACCCTGAGCAAGGCAGGCACCCCCCTAGACTTCCTATTTCCAAATAAAGGTGTATTACTCTATTAATAAAATACAATAAAAGTATTTCCATTTTGAAGACCAGAGGCGCAGGAAAGTTACCCTCCGAGCTCTATAAGAGGCTGTTACTTCAATTTTTAAAAATTCAGACTATTCCTAAATAGTCTGAATGTATTTATGTATTGCTTGAAAAAATTAAAATTAAGTAAATAGCCATGGAATCTATGTTTAAGAAAGAAAAAAAAAAAGGAAATAAAATCTGAATATGGCCCAAATCAAATGCGACATTTAGAGTTGCCTGTAAATTAAGGTTTAAAATATAAATAAATATATAAACATGCAATGTCCTTAGTTATATGAGAAACTAATGTATCAATCTTGATGGATTTTGCCTTAAAAGTTCATAGTTAAAATTATTTATTTCTATAAGGACATATAAACCAGTTACATAAATTCTTGGCATAAACCACTGCAACATCAACACAAGATATACTATTGTATTTCCATCAACATGTACATAACGGTTCAAAAGACTGATGATGATGTACCTACATCATCATTTTGGTACATGTGCATCCCATTTCTCACCGTGGGCTCGAGCCCCACATTGGTGCCCCAAGGGGACCAACTCCTGAGAGTTTGAGTCATTATACTGTCATAAGGAAGGATAAAACTGTTAGAGTTAAAACTTCTGAATACAGACCAGTCTTCCTTAAGAACCCAGTGGAAAATATACACAATATTTTGGAGGAACTTCAAATTCCCCTTCATACACATCTCTGGTACTGATGAGATTATGAAGTATACCTCTAAGCATCTTAACAAAAGCTTTAATAATGAAAAAAACAAACAAACAAAAACACCGTCCAGTAGGAAGTGTTGTGAAGGACAATAGCAAACACAACTTGAGGTTCTAGATTCGGTTCTGGTTCGCTCTCCGTGCCTAGATGTGGAACTTAACACGTCAGCAAGCCTCAGTTTCCCAATCTGTGAAATGGAAATACTAAGATACTTTGTACACCTCCTTTGGCTCTGTACCTGAGGAGTTAATGTATACTAAGTATATCAAAGTGCTTTGGAACACTATAAAGCACTATAGAAATATTTTAAAAATTAATCTTACTATAATAAAACACTGGGAAAATCAATTTTTAATCAAATTATACCCTACCTAGGACCCGGAAAAAACGAAGTATTTTCCAGAGAGCGATTTAGTAGGGACACTGACAAATCCCAAGCACGGTAATTAAAACGGTGTCTATGGCAAGCCATTTTTCTTCTTTAAATACTTTATCACCACAGAATTCTACTTGTCATCTCCAGCAGGAGAGAGGACGGGCTCGCTAACCAAAGCTCCCTGCCAAAACCTGTCATTCTTCAAAGGGCCGTGTTCTCTCTTCAAAGGTTTTGCACATATTCCATGTTTCTTCCGATATCCCTTCGCATCCACCACCAGAGCCTGAGAGCTCGCTTGGGTTGCAAGGTAAATTGTCACATCTGCTAGATCCCGTCCGGACGTATCAAGTAGAAAAGAACGCTACACGACAAGTAAGCACACATGTGCACACATGCACACACGACTGCACACGCACACACGCAAGTGTCCTTCGTGCTTCGGGGGAGAAATGGGTTTCTCACACAGCAAATGACCGTCACTTTCAAAGGAAGTGCAGAACGCAAGCGTAAGAGCAGAAGAGACCTTACTCACCATCTCCCATAGCCATTCGGAGGGTCCCGGGAGCCTTACGGAACCAAGGGGTCGGACGGCACGGCAAACAAACGCGGCTCGGTGCCTGCGCCACTGGCTCGGCCTGCAGCCGCAGACACCCGGAGCGAGCACTGTGTGACCCAGGCCGCGCCGCAGCTCTGCACCGCGATCGCCAACAGCTGCTACTCCACTTCAAAATAAAAGTCTGGGGTCTTGCGGAAACCCTGGCCTCTTTGGTGGAACCCGGCGGAGCGGGATCAAGATTATCCCCTAACTGCACACATGCGGTTACCTACAGGTGACGATGCTTCTCCCTGTACCGGCTGCCTGGAATTTAATGCAAGAACAGCTCTGGGAGCCAATAAACGCCATCCCACTGGGGGACTTTTAATGCAATCATCAAAACACAAGGCATGTGTTCAGCAATCATTTTCTGCTTCTCTAAAGATATCCATGTAATCAGTAGCAATCACATGATCTGACGGATTAACTGATTTGTGCCTTTTAAAAAGGTCTTCATCCTTTTGTCGTTACCTTTTAATGTTTACAACAGAAGACTGCTAGAAGTGCACAAACAGGAATAGCCCAGTTTCCATGATTAACTGCTCTCATTATGCAGGAAGCATTTCTGGCTGCCGTAAACAAATCACGTCAAAGGCAGCCCATCAAAGGCCGCTCTGTGTGCGGACAGCAGAGCCACACGGAACAAAGCTTGCTTCTGGTGGAGACAGAACCTCGCCAGTGCGCAGCTGCGGGACTCGGAGCGCCCTCCATCCAAGCTGCACAACCATCAGCACATTGTCAAGCTCCGGGAAGGCCCCGGGGCTCGTGGTCACAAACAGACACGTTTTAAAATCAATCTAAGAATAGGGCTTCTTTGCTTTTCACTAAAGGCTACGTTACAAGCCCAGAAAAAACTAGACTTCAAAGTTACCTTATTGCCAAGTATCAAGGTAATTCCAAAGCCGGATTTCTATGCTTTGTTTTACCGCCAGCCTCCTAGAGCAATTCTTTTCCTAGCAACTGTTTCAAATAGAGACGCTGGGAAATATTTTACAATGATTTCACCCCAAGACTTCATTAGGTCCTGCACACATGAGACAGATCAGAATTATGCACAGTTTTTTCACAGTGAAAGAGAAAAAGACTTGCAGTCACAGCCACCAACACTGTTGGTGTTTACATCTCAGCGTAGGAGACAGTCTAGAAAGCTCCATGACAACAACAGGCCCAGCCATAATCACAGGGAGCCTGCAACCCTCACCCTTTTCCTTTCTCCAGGGCTGGTGTTGCCTCCTTCCAGCCTTGATCTGATTAATGGTAAACTCAGTTTCCTTATAACAGCAGAGGGAATTCCACTGTACTCAGGGATTCTGCCTAACTTACTTTGTAATATGAGAATTAAAGTCAGACTTGAAGAACCCTCCAGACAAAAAAAATGTGCATTTCTTGCCTTCCTAAACTAAATGATATGTTCAAATCTCTGAGGACATAATTTTACTTTGTGATCTGAGTGTGCTGAACTAATTCTCTTGAAAACCAAGTCAAAGAATTCAACCAAAACTGAAATCAAGAGTACAGAGGGGCGCTTGGGTGGCTCAGTCAGTGTCCAACCTCAGCTCAGCTCAGGTCATGATCTCCCAGTTTGTGAGTTAGACCCCCCGTCAGGCTCTCTGCTGTGAGCACAGAGCCTGCTTCAGATCCTCTGTCCCTCACCTGCTCTCTCTGTCTCTCTCAAAAATTAACATAAAAGAAAAAGAGTACAGATACGGCAATTCTGAAAGAAACCAAAGACAAAAGCATGAAATGTAAAATTGTACACCGAGACATGCATAAGGGAGAAGAGGCAGACTAAAGAGAAAAAATGAACAAGACTATTTCTTCAAACAGTAAATAAATGTAAGTTAGGGTTAGATCGTATCACTCCCGACTCCCCAAGTCTCTCTCCAGCCGAAAATGCTTCCTCCTCCCAGAGGTCTATCAAAACCCCTCCGGGGGCGCCTGGGTGGCGCAGTCGGTTAAGCGTCCGACTTCAGCCAGGTCACGATCTCGCGGTCCTTGAGTTCGAGCCCCGCGTCGGGCTCTGGGCTGATGGCTCAGAGCCTGGAGCCTGTTTCCGATTCTGTGTCTCCCTCTCTCTCTGCCCCTCCCCCGTTCATGCTCTGTCTCTCTCTGTCCCAAAAATAAATAAACGTTGAAAAAAAAAAAAACCCTCCGAAGCTTACAACAAGGCCCTCGTGTCATGTTTCCTGCTTATTTTTCCAGCTACTGCTGATACATGGTCTTCCTTCCACTTACCCCTAGCTAGCATCACTGGGCTCCAGCCAGCCCTAAAAGTCCTTTTTTACCTCTGGGCCCCTATGGTCACATTTTCTCTACCCAAAGCACGTTTCCTACCATTTATCCCATGACTAGCTCATTCTCATTTATCAGGTCATAATTCAAATATGTCAACTCTCAGAGAGGCTTGCCCCACTAATTATGTCTAAAGGGGCATCACTGAGTTACTCACCATGTCTATACCCGATTCACTTCACTTAATGACAGTTCAGATGACAACTTTCAGCTATAATGACCCTTAAAACATTATACCACCTTTATAACAAATCCTCCGGGTTTTACTGTTTTTATTTTTGTCTGTGTTTGCTACAATGAAGTTTTCATCCCAAAACATTCTAAATCAAAAAAAGAAGTGTGAGGTTCCATTACCATCATTTTAGGCAAAGTCACACTAAAAAATTTTACTTACTGTAATAGTTTCTAGACTATCATATGGAACAACTCTGAACTGAATGTCATGTTTGGGTGAACTCACAACAATTTGCTTTGCATATATATGTCCATCAAGTATCTTCAACGGCTTTTCAGTCTGTTATGTGCAGGAACTACCTGCACAAGTTTTGTGTTGAGCCTTTACTCTGTCCTAAAATGCTTTCCTGTTCTATAATTTTAACGTTTTAGGCTGGGTGCACAATTACAATAAGCCGATAAGGGCTGAAAATTTTGTAGGGAAAAATCATGCAAAAATTAAAAAAAAAAACAACTATTACTTTGGGTACAAAATTTTTGCCCTCAAATTGCTAACTTACAAAAATTTGTTTTCAGTGTTCAATTGATATATTTCTCTACCTGTAAAATTATCCAAAAATTACTCATGGAGCGCCTGGGTGGCTCAGCTGGTTGAGCATCTGACTCTTGATTTCAACTCAGGTCACGATCTCGCGGTCCGTGAGTCCGAGCCCCGCGTCCGGCTCTGCACCATGTCAGCGTGGAGCCCACCTGGGACTCTCTCTCCCTCTCCCTCTGCCTCTACTCCGCATTCTCTCTCTCTCTCAAAAATAAATAAACTTGGGGCGCCTGGGTGGTGCAGTCGGTTAGGCGTCCGACTTCAGCCAGGTCACGATCTCGCGGTCCGGGAGTTCGAGCCCCGCGTCAGGCTCTGGGCTGATGGCTCAGAGCCTGGAGCCTGTTTCCGATTCTGTGTCTCCCTCTCTCTCCGCCCCTACCCCGTTCATGCTCTGTCTCTCTCTGTCCCAAAAATAAATAAACGTGGAAAAAAAAAAAAAAAAATAAATAAATAAATAAATAAACTTAAAAAAAAAATTACTCATTATCCTAGGTTGGGATTACATAAACCATAATGTTAGTGGAAATAATTTCTTCAATTAGTGGTTTTCACTTAGCGGCAAGGATTTTAGGAATAATTTAATTTCATTAAACAAAGGGTAGTTGTATTTCTCCCATTACCAACTGTAATCACTGTGGATATTCATCCATTCACTTGTTTATAATCTAGCTCCCTTGCTAGAGTGTAGGCTCCCTGAGGCAGAAACTTTGTCTTCCTCACTGTTGTGATGATACCTAATTTATATTTTAAGATCATTCTCATTTCTGGATAGAAAATAGATTCTGAAGTGCAAACATGGACCAGGTTTCTATTGCAGTCATCCAGGTAAAAGCTGAAGACTGACAGTGGGGTTTTAGCAGTGGAGACAGGAAAAAAAAACAAACACATTTTGGATGTATTAGGATTTTAAAGGTAGACAGACGGGTGGTCAATTCAGGTTTCTAGCCTGAGCTGATGGTGGCAGCACTGACTGAAATGGGTAAACGGGGAACCACGGGTTTGAGGGGAAGGAAAAGACAACGGGCTTCCCACTTTCGGAGATCCCTATTAGGCACCCCAATGGGAATGTCATCGAGGCCACAGACTACCCAAACTAGAGCATTAGACAGACGAACGAGGGCCACAGAACCACACATCTAGTTAGGTGTCAACAGCGAAGTTATCATTTCAGCCCAAAGGCTTTAATTACATTACTGAGAGAGAATACAGACGAGGTAGAAGGGAGACCTGGGCCCTGGGACTTGGCAACATGACCTGGGACTTGGCTTCCCTCTTCTAATCTCTTCCCTTATTAACAAATCCATGAAAGTGTTTTTCAATGACAGCATTACACTGTCTTCAAACCCATCCTGAAGAAATGGGAGCTAACAGAATAGAGAATACAAAATCAATTTCGAAGGTAACAGAAATAACCTCACAAAACACAAGAGATCACACTTTTGAAATAAGCCGTATTCATATAATAAATATCTTAAATTTATAATATGCAAGATACTTTTTTCTTAGAGTTGTAACTACAGAGTCTGGAATACGCAGGTGAAGATGCACTAGAAATCGTACGAAAACACAGCCATCCCAATCCAAGGAATTTTAACAACTATCCAAATTCCTGCTGTTTCTGGTTTCTATAGAAATAGAGGTAACTGCTAGAAAAAGAAGGATAAGGCACTTAAAACACCTTCTATTCAGGGAAGAGTGAGAAACAGCTGGCAGTCAGGACTGGTAGCGCTGAAGTCAATTTATGCTTCTGGAACTAAGTTTAGATTAGGGTAGACAATCTTTTTAGCACTAAACTCTCACTCCATCTGCCTTCCTGCAACACAAGGCTTAGTCTTGGTTTCGTCCAGAGAAAAGGAACTATATTATATCAGCAACTAGTTTTCCCATTATTTGACTATATAACAACTCACACACCCAATATTTCCCCCAACATCACTTACATTACTAAAGCTAACCACGTTCTCTTTTATAGGAACCTACTTTCCTAGGTGGAAAAACCACCTATAACGATCTTTGGAAGTAGAAGATATTCTTCACATATGTGGCTAATTATTATTTAAAACCTAAAGTCTAAGTAAATGCCGCCCAATAAAAGCAAACACAATCTCACAACCTTACAAAAAGAAGAGCAACCACAAAATCGAGCAAGTGCCAGATATTAACCTGAAACCTCTTTGAATTCCAACGCGGTCTCATTCTACTTGAGAAGCCAAAGACGATTATGCTGGTGCAGTTCCTACATCTATGTCTCTTCACCAGTATCAAGTCTACAGGTAGGTGTGACAGAACCCATCAACCCCACAACTTCTACTAACAACTAAGTAAAACAACTACTCTGAGAAGAAAAAACACTGTATTCATGAAACACGGAAGGCAAGAGGGTCAACGTTTCTTCAATTCAGAAGATACAAAAACTCAGGCAAAACAACAGTATCATTTTACCCCTTTGACCCATAATTAAATTTTCAGTTACTCCAAAAGAGTCAAGAGGACAGCGAATGGTCAGCAGTATGGAAAGACTTTGTTATTATCTCCTAACTAAGCTTCAGGCCACAAAATCATATCTGTTGAATCAGTGATAAAACAGTTGACCTGAAAACATGTTTCAGTCTCTAAAACTTGGCTAAATAATCTTAGAAATGTTTGAGAACTGGGATAACTTAATTATTCTTACCTTTGCAGACACTCAAAATCATACCGCCTGAATTTTGCACTTCATCAAATTTGGCAAAAATCATCTCTAATCTGGGAATAAAGAACACATTTTGTTTACTTACGGTTTAAATAGAATTTCCTTCACTATCTCCCTGAGAGAAATAAGGTCAGGGATTCAGTTAGTTCTACACGACTCTGTCTAACAATGATCTCACTCACTGAGAGAAAACACAAAGCCCGTCCCTCATGAGTAGAGAAGGAACCTAACACAGGCACATCTCCACGCACACAGCTTCGCGTTTCCTCATAAAATTATTTTTCCAAACCCATTAGAAATCTTTTAGTTACAACCTCATAATAAATCCACTCAGTCACCAACACATCTTTAAAAAGTACATACTCTTAAATACTGAGAACAAACTGAGGGTTGATGGGGGCTGGGGGAGAGGGGAAAGCGGGTAATGGGCACTGAGGAGGGCACCTGTTGGGATCAACACTGGGTGTTGTATGGAAACCAATTTGACAATAAATTATACTTAATATAAAAAGAAAAAGAAACAAAGTACATACAATCATGCAAAGGAAACTTAAGGCAAACATAAAAACAATGATATGAAATGTCAGAAACTACAGTGATGCAGGTATGGCTGATAATTTGACATTTTCTCTATTAACCTGTTTTCATTCAATACCAATTCCATTAGTGCTTCTGATTTTATATTCAGAATTACTTTCTATACTTCTATCCCCCCCCTTTTTTTTTTTAGCTAAAATGTATTTCTTATTACAATAGCAATGTACATTCATTATAAAAGAAAGCTAGGAAATGTAATTAGGAACAAAGGAAAAAAACCCAAAACACAATCCCACCATCCAAGTTTTTAAACCATATGCTTTCTGATGGTTTGTATTTATATATAATTTTTCTTCAGATCCAAAGGCAATCATGTTGACAGCACTATTTTTTAGTTCACTTTGCCTTTACTTTCCACTATATCATGTTATGGTTTATTCTTAAAGTTATGACTTAAGAGATTTGGGGAAGGAAGAGGGTCGTTGTCATGATTTTTTTTTACTTGCCAGATGTTGTTCTCTGACTCACCTTTGTTTTTGTCAGTGTCATTTCTACAACCTTAGTTAAGCGTTGGTCCACATTCTGTCATTTACTTGTAAATTGAGGATACTTTTGGTCTTAAAAATACATATTTTTTTTTAGCTGAAAACCTTCTAGGAACTCATCATAATGAGATTTCTAAACCTTAACCTCACCTCCTACCCCCATTAAATTCAACAAATAAAAATATTCACACATCTGGGGTGCCAGGGTGGCTCTGTGGGTTAAGCCTCCGACTTTGGCTCAGGTCATGATCTCACAGTTCGGGAGTTCGAGCCCCACAATCAGGCTCTCTGCAGTCAGCACAGAGCCTGCTTTGGTTCCTCTGTCCTCCTCTCTCTGCCCTTCCCGTGCACACATGCACTCTCTCTCAAAAAATAAACACACATTAAAAATTCACACATCTAGAAGGACTTCAGTTTAAAGACACAGGTTGCTCATTTACAGCTCTTCCAGAGTACTGAGCAGACAGCAGGCAGGCTGCCCAGAGAAAAGAGGTGGGCAAGACGAAATGCAGGAAGAAACCCTGGAACCGGAAGGTGGGACCTCGGAATGAAGACCAGACAGACAGGAACAGAAAGGAGAGGATCCAGGAGAGCTCTTTGGGGAAAAAGGCAGAACAAAGATGTTAAGAAGTATGAAATTAACATACAGCTAGAGTAGCAAAGTGGGAGTAAGAAACTGACGATAGAAAGCTGAGAAGAGAATTGGTAAGGAATTAAGGTCGGCAGACAAAACATACAGCAAGAAATGTCTACAGGCAGCTTTA
Source organism: Lynx rufus (assembly GCF_022079265.1). Classification (NCBI taxonomy): domain Eukaryota; kingdom Metazoa; phylum Chordata; class Mammalia; order Carnivora; family Felidae; genus Lynx; species Lynx rufus. The sequence continues at coordinate 1,699,800 of NW_025814867.1, read as the reverse complement.
ATTTAAAAAAGGAGTGGGGGGGGGAATAAGCTGAAATTCTAGGGAAATATAATGGTAATAGGGAAGGAGGGAGGGAGGTTTAGTTAAGGTGGAAGATATCACCCAAAGGTCTTTGAAACTGGGTTGGGCTACGAGAGATGCACACTGAGCTTATTTCACACCCTTTATCCTGCTGCCAACCCTCACTTAACTTCCTATAACTATCCTGCTCTCTCTTCTCAGTCTCCCCTTTTTTTTTTTTTTTTTTTAGTTTTTATTTATTCATGTAAGTAATCTCTATACCCAACATGGGGCTCAAACTCACCACCCCAATATCAAGAAGTCACATGCTCTTCTGACTGAGCCAGCCAGGCACCCCCAGTCCCCCTTTCCTTCTAATGCTTCTCACTTGACCAACTTCCATGTGAAACATTGACATTTGCTTAGTATTCACTGAAAGGATTTTAGTTCCCTGTTTAAAATTTTATAAGAAGTTCACACCTTCCTATCTTTATTTTTTTTTAGTATTTTTATTTTATTTGAAAGAGAGTGAGAGAGATCCTGCATGTGTATGAGTGGGGTAGGAGGGGGAGGGGCAGAGGGGGAGAGACAGAGAGGAGAGAGGAGAGAGGAGAGAGGAGGGAGGGAGGAAGGGAGGGAGGGAGGGAGAGAGAGAGAGAGAGAGCGCGAATCTTATGCAGGCTCCACGCTCAGCCTCAGGACCCCGACACACGGCTCAATCCCACAACCCTGAGATCGTGACCTGAGCCAAAACCAAGAGTCAGACGCTCAACCAACTAAGCTACCCAGGCACCCCACACCTTATGATCTTTAAAAGAAAAAAACTAAACATACTATAATTTTCTTTCTATGTGGCCCTCGCCAGATTGCCCTCATCCCTGATCATTAAGTCTCAAATAATACAAAGCTCCATATAACTATTTAGCTTATTCATAGTGGAAGATCACTGCACATATAATCCGATGGCAAAGGAATAAGGGCAGAAAGAAGAGACGAGGATCTTTTAAGTAATTCAGGAAGAAAAAAAATTATAAAATTCAGTGGAAAGAAAGTACAAAGAAGCCGGATTGTCCAAAAGGCCAGTAAGGTTCTAGGAAGGTTCTGACTCAGGAGAAAGACAGAGACCAACCAGTAAAGCTTCAGTATAGAACTGGAAAAGCAACTCTAACCAAAGTCCACATTTAAGTTTAGAGTCAAAATAACAAATTTCACTGTAGTTTTGATCTGTATTTCTCAAGATGGCTAATGGTGCTGAACATCTTTATTATGGGTTTATTGGCCATTTGTATTTCTTCTATTCAAATCCTTTGCCTGTTTTTAAAATTGGTTATCTGTCCTTTCACTGTTGAACTGTAGAAGTTTTTTATAGATTATTTATATACTCAGGACATAAGTCTTTTATGAGATGTATGATTTGTAAATATTTTCCCCATTATGTGGGTTTTCTTCAGATTTCTTGATGGTATCCCCTGAAGCCCAAGTGTTGGGTTGTATTTTGATGAAGTACAATATACCTATTTATTCATTTTGAGAGAGTGATCGTGAGTGGGAGAGAGGCAGAGAGAAAGAGACAATCTCAAGCAGGTTCTGCGCTGTCGGCACACAGCCTGACACGGGGCTCGATCTCACAAACTGTGAGATCACGACCTGGGCTGAAATCAAGAGTCAGATGCTTAACCGACTGAGCCACTCGGGCACCCCAATATATCTATTTTTAATTTGGCTGCTTATGCTTACGCTTATGCATATGTAAGAAACCACTGCCTAGCATTTTCTAAGTTTTATCGTTTTAGCTCTTACACTTAGTTTTATGATCAATTTAGAGTTAATTTGGGGGTTTGGTGTGAAGAAGCCCAACTTTTTTCTATTGCCCATGGAAACTCGGTTTTTACAGCATCATTTGTAGAAAAGGCTATTCTTTTCCCATTGAGTGGTGTCAGTACTTTTGACAAAAATCAACGGGCCATAAATGTAAGGGTTTATTTCTAGACTCTTACACTGATCACATGCCTAGTGTTAATGCCACTACCACACCACCAGGCCTTATCTTTTTAAAAATAGCTGACAAAGGAAGAAAAAAGTTCTAATTATTATTTTAAAACTATTTGATTCAATGGCTTTATAAATTCTACTTACGTTTAGCTATTTTAATACAGAAGAGGGTCTTTGACATAAATAAGGCTGGGCAAAACCAGAAATTTACCCTAAAGAGTTGTATCCAACAGGAAATTTGGAAATCACAAAGAGAGCAGCATTTGAGAAACAGAAATATCCTTTCTGAAAATTAAACTTTCATGACCACTATGATTAAAAAATATAATTCTCAAAGAAATTTAATAGTCGATATAAAGTTAACTTTTTTTTTTTTAATTTTTTTTTCAATGTTTATTTATTTTTGGGACAGAGAGAGACAGAGCATGAACGGGCGAGGGGCAGAGAGAGAGGGAGACACAGAATCGGAAACAGGCTCCAGGCTCCGAGCCATCAGCCCAGAGCCCGACGCGGGGCTCGAACTCACGGACCGCAAGATCGTGACCTGGCTGAAGTCGGACGCTTAACCGACTGCGCCACCCAGGCGCCCCTAAAGTTAACTTTTGAGAATAAATGCTGGTGGAAAGAGGGCAACAGTAGAACATTATTTGAAGAAAGAAGTAAACCAGACAGTCATTCATATTTTACCTTATGAAAGTTTTAGATTCTTTGATATAAATGGGTCCAGTATTTTGAAGATTCAAAATAGTGCCTACAAAATAGTGAGGACATCATATGCTAAAAGGATAGAAGACACTCTGTGCATGCCTGAAGCAAAGCTCACCACACCTTATACCTACAGAGTCCTTCCCATTCCGTGCTACCCGGCAGAGAAGCATCATGGAGAAGGACAACACGAGCACGGCACTGAGGAAAGAACTGTGGACCGGAAGTCAGAAAGCCTCAGCTTCTCACCAACTGTCTCACCAACCTGTCTCTGCTCTGCTCTCAGACTCCTGAGCTGTCGAGTGACTAGCCCGCTTAGAGGTTGGAGAAACAAGAAGAATGGACACGGTTAAGAAGTCATTGGCTTATTTCAGTAAGAACATTAGCATGAGCTATCCAGGTATGATAAAACCCTTAAAGTTGATTCTGATGGGGGGAGAAAAAGCACATAAGGAGTTTCCCCTAACAACTAAAGTTACTTATAAAACATAACTTGGGAAGAAAGGAATATTACACACTAATCTTACTTGGAGCATAAATGCAAAAATCCTAAGCACATATATGGACACTTAATTTATAAACACAAGGAACACAGAAGAAAGACATTTTCAATAAGTGGTCTGGGTCAAGTGGACACCCACACGGAAAAAAAAATGTATCTGCACCCCTATCTCACACCACTTTCAAGGAAAATACCACATGGCCTATAAATCTAAATGTGAATGAAACTTGAAGACAATTACCCAGAGCATGTCTTTAAGACATTAGGGTAAGTAAATATTTCTTAAACCAGGCACAAAAATGTCTAATTGTAAAGGAAATGACTGAGAACTACATGAAAATTAAAACTCACGTACGCGAAAAGACATCGCCAAGAAAGTAAAAAGGCAAGTCATAAGGTGGGAGAGGATATCTGAAGCATATACATGGCTGACAATGGGCCTGTATCTAGAACATATTTTTTAAAAGTTCTAATAATCAATTTTTTTAAATGACAGACCACCGAATTTTTTAAAAACAGGCAAAAGACCTGAAAAGACACTTTAAAAGAACATATCCAAATGACTGATAAATGCATTAAACGGTGATCTTCTTTATTAGTAATCAGAAAAATGCAGATCATAACACATTCACCAGAAATCTAAAGTTAGTAAAAATAAGACTAATAATTTAGGCAAGTAACAGTGAAAATATAGACTAATAGGAAGTTGCAAACAGTGCCAGTAAGAATACAAATGGGTACAACCACTCTGGACAAGTGTTTGTCAATATCAATTACAGGTGAACATACCCTATGGCCCAACAATTTCACTCTCAGACATATTCTAAGAGAATGAATACATACGCACACCAAAAGACATGTACAAGAATGTTTTTAATAGCATTATCCAAAAAAGCTACAAGCTGAAAACAACCCACAAGCCCATCATTAGTATGGATTCATAGTATAATCTATTCGTAAAATGGAAAACTATATGGCAATGAAAATAAACCAACTGTAGCCAGATCCAACAACCCAAATGAATTAAAAAAAAAAAAATTAACTGAGAGAAGGCAGACACAAAAGAACACATACTTTATGATTCCATTTATATAAAATTCAAAAACAGGCAAAATGAAACTATGGTGATAAAAAGCGGGATCATGGTTACTTTTGGGAAGGACAGAAAAGGCAAGAATTAAAAAGGATTTGAGGAGGCTTCTGGATGATTATAATGTTCTACTTTGCCACCTGTGTGGTAGATACATGGGTATATTCACTTTGTGATAATTTACACAGCTGCATACTTATGAGTTACATATTTTTCTGTATGATGCCATACTTGAATAAAATTGTAAAATTATTTAATAAAAAGTAATTTCAATATAAATTTTTAATTTTTTTAATGTTTTATTTTTGAAAGAGAGTGAGCGAGCGAGCAAGGGGCAGAGAGAGAGAGGGAGACACGGAACCCGAAGCAGGCTCCAGGCTCTGAGCTGTCAGCACAGAGCCCGACATGGGGCTTAAACCCAAGAACCTTGAGATCAGGACTTGAGCTAAAAAGTCAGGCACTTAACCGACTGAGCCACCTAGGCGTCCCTAAATTTTAAAATATATATAACGTAACACATATACATACATACATGCACATACCCCTACACGTAAATATATTACATTAACATCAATTTTCTCATTCACATAAAATAACGTACTTTACTCAAATGAGATTGTTAGCTTTGTAAGTAGAAAACGAAGAAGCACTCAAAATAATGCATATTCCATGTACAATCTTGTTACCAAAAAATAATCGGTACTGGGAAAAAACTACATGGTAAGAGACACAGCCAGATGGGAAGAGAGTTACAACAACAGAACAGGCCACCACCTCTCAGGCGGTCTGGCTCTTCCTGACACCACCCGACAAAAATCTGTCAAGCCTCCAGATCCAAAGGCAAGTTACAGGGGGTGAGGCCAGAAGAATCTCTTAGGCCACAACCACAGGAAAGGAACCAGCAATATTCAGAATACAGGAAACTTTACAGGATAAACTGCCTGGCTTATTGAACAAATAAACACAAGGGAAAAAAAGTGTTGGAGGTACATAAAGATTTGGAAAGACTTGTAAGAACATACCAGCTAACTGCGGGACTTCATTTGGGTATTGATACAAACAAAAACAGACACATACTTATGATGTTTAAAAGCAACTGGAAACCGGGGTGCCTGGGTGGCTCAGTCGGTTGAGTGTTCGACTTCAGCTCAGGTCACAACCTCACAGTTCGTGGGTTTGAGCCCCGAGTCGGGCTCTGGGCTGACGGCTCAGAGCCTGGAGCCTACTTCGGATTCTGTGTCTCCCTCTCTCTCTGCCCCTCTCCCACTCATGCTCTGTCTCTCTCTGCCCCTCGAAAATAAAGAAACGTAATAAAAAAATTTTTTTAAAGCAACTGGAAATTTGTTTTTTGGGTTCTTTGAAACAACTGGAAATGTGAATGCTGACTGGATATTTGACTTACAGAATTATTTGCAAAAAATTTTTAACTTGTGATGACGGTATTATGGTCGTGACTGGAAAAAAACCTCTTTTTCAATTTCTGAATAATTACAGATGAAACATCATGACTTGGGCTATGCTTCAAAAGAATACAGGACAAGAGTAAGTAGGTAAGAGTATAACATATGAAACTGGCCATGAGTTGTTAATTGTTGAAGCTGTGTAATGGGTACATGAAGGTTCATTATACTACTGCCTACTTTAGCATATGTTTGAAATTTTCCATAATAAAAAGTTAAAAAAAACAACAAAAAAACCTTTCAAGCCTTCCTTAAAATGGGGACTAAAATTTGATAACAAAAAAATTTAATTGGAATAATATCTTTTTTTTAAACCTATTTTTTTAAGTTTACTTATTTATTTTGAGAGAAAGAAAAAGGGAGAGAGGGAATCCCAAGCCGGTTCTACACTGTCAGTGCAGGGCCTCATGTGGGGCTTGAACTCACAGAACCATGAGATCATGACCTGAGCTGAAACCAAGAGTTGGATGCTTAACCAACTGAGCCACCCAGTTGGCCCTTAAGTTTATTTCTGCGGGGGGAGAGAAAGCACAAGCAGGAGAAGGGCAGAGAGAGAGAGATAGAGGGAGACACAAAATCCGAAGCAGGCCCCAGGTTCTGAGCTGTCAGCGCATAGCTGGACGACATGGGGCTTGAACTCACCAACTGTGAGATCACGACCTGAGCTGAAGTCGAATCCTTAACCAACTTAGTCGCCCAGGGACCCCTGAAAAAAGATCTTTGATAAAAATAGAAACTCTGAGAAGTACTAAAGAAAAAAAGTACCTCTGAAGAAAATGTTGATATATGAGAAGCTTATTGATGGGATTTTTATTTTTACTGACCTGATTGATGAGACTCAGATATTCTTAATTTTCCTTTTATTTGACTACAATTTAAGAGTAGTGACTAGGGGCGCCTGGGTGGCTCAATTGTTAAGCAGCTGACTTCGGCTGAGGTCACGATCTCATGGTTCATGAATTCGAGCCCTGTGTTGGGTTCTGTGCTGACAGCTCAGAGCCTGGAGCCTGTTTCAGATTCTGTGTCTCCCTCTCTCTCTTCCCCTCCCCTGTGTGCACGTGTGCTCTCTCTCTCTCTCTCTCAAAAAAAAAAAAAAAAAAAAAAAAAAGAGTAGTGACTAGTTCTTATATAGCTTTCTGTTATCCAGTACCTTGTATAGTATCTTTCAACAGGAGGCACTAAAAAAAAAATTTACTTAATGAATGGATTAATATTTTTACTATAATCTTGCTCAAGCATCTTCCAAATACTGTAATGATTATTACTGCCTGGTATCCAAAAACAGTTTACCTGACATGGTATTTAATTACATATTAAATAATACAGAAGTGTATATATATAATCAACCAGTGTCCAAGAAAATTACAAGATCTCAAGAACTTTTTATTTAATTTTATTTTTTAAATGTTTGTTTATTTTTGAGAAAGACGGGGGCAGAGAGAGGGAGACGGGATCCGAAGCAGACTCTGTTTTGATAGCAGACAGCACAACGCGGGGCTCAAACCACAAGATCACGACCTGAGGCGAAGTCGGACTCTTAACCGACTGAGCCACCCAGGTGCCCCTCAAAAACTTTTTAAACGGTGATAACCTGCGTATCTTTTTGTATCTTTAGAATTTTTAAAAATTTCAGAAAATTGAACCTATTTAAAATACACACATGAAAGTAAACTTCTAAAACGAGTGCAAATAAATAAATGTAGCGAGACTTACCTAGCAGGGGGAATCCCCCTCTTACAGAGGTCCACCCTCACTCTCTCTCCCACATGTCTATAGATCTCCACCACAGCCAACACTGCCGCATCCCTCACCTGCCAAAGAATTCAGAAATTTAAAAAAACAAAACAAAACAAAACACCTTAGATGAAACATAATAAAATACTTCACCTCAAGGCAACATTACACTCGCACACCACCTTGAAGCTCTCAGTTGGTTTTAATGCTTCTAAACCCCTGAAAGATTTTGGCAGGTCATTAACAAAAACCAAGAGGGCCTGCAGAGAAACCTCTAGAGAAACCTTGTAAAAGGTTCTGTAGAAACCTAAAACATGTAAATAAAAGCTATTAACGTGGCTTTTAAAAAACCTTCTATTTGTAATAAGCCTGCATAAAAGCTGCCAGTATCTGTATGATTACAAATCATTACTGCGGTTAATATACTTTCCTGGAATAAAACTGCCCTTCAAGAATGTGGTCCAAACCCAACACGCAATAATGGGCAAAGCATCATTACTCACAACGGTCAAAAGATGAAAACATCCCAAATGTCCACCTATGGATGTATGTATAAAGAAAACGTGGTATACACACACAATGGAATATCATACAGCCTTAAAAACGAAAGGAGGAAGTCGGACAAATGGCAACACAGAAGAACCCTGAAGACGTTATGCCAGGTAAAACATGTTAAATACAAAAGGACAAATTATATGGTTCCACTTTCATGAAATACCTAGAGCGTAACAATTCACAGGAGAAAAAGTAGTATGTGGTTGCCAGGAGCTGGAGGACTGGGGGGAATAGGGAGTTCTTGCTTAACAGGTACGGGTTTGGGAAGATGAAAAAGTTCTGGAGATAGACTGTGGTGATGGCTGCACAACAGAGTACTTAATGCCAACGAACTACACACTTAAAAATGATTAGAATGGCAGGGGCGCCAGGGGGGCTCAGTCGGTTAAGCGTCCGACTTCTGCTCAGGTCATGATCTCGCGGTTCGTGAGTTCGAGCCCCGTGTCAGGCTCTGTGCTGACAGCTCGGGGCCTGGAGCCTGCTTCAGGTTCTGTGTCTCCCTCTCTCTGACCCTCTCCAGCTCACACTCTGTCTCTCTCTCAAAAATAAACAAACATTAATAAAAAATGACCAGAATGGTAAATTTTATGTTGTGTATATTTTACTACAATTAAAAGAAAAAAATGTGGCCTCAAGACAGGAATTTGGAAGATGGCCATGTTTTCCATGCCCAGCCCACTGGCAAAAAGCAAATGAAGAGGAAGTAAAACTCTACAAACCTCCAGGGGCAGAGCCAGGCCTAGTAGCAAGGAAAACCTTATCCAGGGTTATTCCAAATGCCCAAGCTGTGCCAAAAAGGTTACAGTCAAGATTCAACTCCACTAGGACGGACAGGATCCAGAATACTCCCTTTTTATGCCTAGCATACGCAGCTCAGGTAAATGTCTAACAAGGGATACACCACTGGTACAAATTCTCTCGTTAAACAGGGTTCTGTGGCAAAAAGTTGTTACGCAGCCACTCTCAGGAATGAAGAAATGAGGCTGACAACCTGTCCTCACGGTTAAGTGCAGGACTACGGAAAGGAAGGCTCTTTGTCACTCCATCTTTCAAACCCAAGAACTATCCTTTCAGCACCACACATCCTTAACGCCAGTCAAACGAGTGACAAACTTAAGCAACTGAAGTGAATATAATGTGTTCTCAGGAAGTAACTGGTGGATTTTAAGAGCAAAATGACACGAAATCTTGATTTCACAACCCCCTCCACCCTCCCTCTTCTTTTTTAAAAACGGAGTAAGAGCCCTAAGAAGAAGAGGTGGCCAAAAAAGTTAGTCAATGCTTGAATGTAAATAAAATTTTACCTGACTGTTGGAATCTCCAAATAAGATACACAAATGTGGTACCAACTTGCTGAGGACTAGCGGCCGAGCCCCAAAACTAAATAAAATTTGAAACAAAATAAAGAGAATTTGGTTTTAGTCAAACAGTAAACAAACTATACTTTCTTCTGGTTTGTATCAATAAGACAAATATGGTGGACAGCACGGGCACACATCATTAAAACATGAAGGATGTGAGACACAAGCAAAAACTAATTCTAAACAATGTGAAATATGCAAAAGTGAATAATCATGACTGACAATGAAAACTGTCGACACATGATCCAACAGAACAAAATGTTCAACCGATGGCACTCTTAAACCTAGCAACCTATCAATCGCTCATGAAAATTTGAGCTTTTGCTTTAAAATAGTGATATTTTTAGATGCTGTGTCTCCAATAAATTTGCATTCCAATAAACCTTTATTTATGTTTATTAATATTTTGATGAGGTCATGGGTTGAAAGCAAATGACAGGAGAGCCAAAAACCACAAAAGTTGTGCAGACTGAATGCACTTACAAGCTCTAGATGGCAGAAAGGACCACAGAGGAGTAAAAGAAAATAAATGAAAGTATAGTTAGAATAAAGGAAGTAACGCTACAGGAAAAGTTGAAAGTTACAATAGATCACCTATCTTGTTGCATAGAACTTGAGCACATAATCAAGAAAGGGAACAAAAGCCCTGGTTTACCAGTTTTTCGGACTGGAGTTGTGAGCTCTGTGTTATCTATGCTTCAGAGCTCTACATAATGCTACCCAATTCACCGTCTAGCTACCTGGCCGAATCTTGGTCAGTCTATGATTTTGGTAACTACCCACAGTGGTCTAGAAAACCTAGGTGGGGGAAATAGCTACAATATCTGAAATACCACTGAGTTAAAAACAATGCCAAACTGGGTCCAGAACAGAAGAAGATCCTAAGTTATACCAGCATTCCTGTTATATGACCATCTATTTTGGGTAGCAACTATTACTCAACTTATTTAAGAAAAAAAGAGAAACACTTATTACTGACTAGTTGTTTTAAATTAACATACACATAAAAAATTAACAGCCAAAGATATCAGATCAAATAAAAACTCTCATACCAGAGATCAATTAATAACTAATTTAAAATTTGTTATTTCCATAGCTTTCCTTGAGCTTTACAAAATGGATACTGTTTTTTCTTTTTAGCAAAATGAAAAACAAGTTGACTATTTTCAATAATCATAAAACTTACACGTTTAAGGTTTCAATAAGACATAGACACACGCCTTCTCGAGATCGAAAATTCTTGTGCTTAAAACCAGAAGTCAACTGTTCCCAAATGTACTATTTGAAGGAGAAGTAAACAAGAATAACAAAAAATTAAATTACTCATGCTTTAATCTTTTATCTATTCCCAACCTTATCACCAACTTTCATGAGAACTCAATTTTCCCATCAGATTTTACTTCTCAGTTTTTCTAAGCCAATTTGTGCTAGTAGCATTGCTCTCACCCATTTTCTAATATTATAATCACATTTTTTGGTTTTTATTTAATATCTTTCACTTTAGATTTCAATTATTCTCAGAAAAACAATGTCCAATACCTAAAAACCTTACAATTTCCATGCACAGAGAATTCTAAGCTTTAGAAACCTTTGACAACAATGCTACCATTATAAGCCCAGTAGTCCAGTAAGCATTCAAAATGTCTAATGTTGCCTGGCAACTACTACAGACTGTCACATGGAACAGGATTTTTCAACATTTTATAATTCAGGCTTTTCTCTTTCAGCACTGGATCCAAATACAGAAACATTATTTGGGTAAGTCATTTTATTGCTGCCTACTATAATTCTCTTTTGTAAAAAGCATACATAAACCTATACAGATAATCCAACTTTATTTTCCAAACATACAGCCAATTGTCTCAATCAGTCCTTTCCCTGCAGTTAGAAACACCATCCTTTCCATTTATTAAATTCATGCATGCATACACACACACACACACACACACACACACACACACGCCCTTCTCTTCCTGGACTCTATTCAGCTCTACTAATATTACTCTCTGCCAAACTTCCTAGAAGGTAACCTGGAAGTTTACCTGGAAAACCTGAAATGTAAATAACCTGATGCAGCACCACCACCTCTGGAACACCAGTCTATATAAATATTTATATTTATGTCCAAAAACACACGTACAAGGATGTTACTTACAGTACTATTTATAATAACACATCAAAAGGGAGTTAAAATTTGAACCACTAAGCAAGTGCTGAAGGATACCCACCAAACTATTAGCAAGGGCTTCATTCTAAGGTGTAAAATATCTCGGCCAACAGTTTATTTTTACAATTGAACACTCTGGATGTTTTTCTAAAACGTATGTTATACATAATTTTAAAACTGTATTCTAAGCGATAACACATTAAGTGATAACACATTGCATATATTGTAACTTCTGATTTTTTCTACTTAACATGAGATATTCTATAAATCTTTATTTACATGTCGGTTTATTTTCAGTCTCCTTTCAAAACATCTCCCTAAGGGCTAATTTTTTTTTTTTTTACTATATTCATAACACACAAATCAGTGTCCTAGAATATATGCTTTATCTAATTAGTAACCACCTGTTTAAATAAAAAATTTTGTTCTTGTCAGTGTAAAAGTCGCAGTAATTAATACAACATTCAGTAGTTCTCAAAAGGAGCTTTCTCACTGAACACTGTATAACCTGCAGGTAAGAGAAACCAAAGAATAATACATTCAGCATATTGTCCAAGTAACAGAATCTGAGTCAGCTTTATAAAAAAATGCCAAAGAGTAGAAAATAGGAAAAAGCAAAACAACACAATGTTAAACACTGACATTTTACTTTAAGTTTCAATTTCTTCAGAGCATTAACAATGATTCACTGTTTCCGATTTCAGCTTCCGTGTCCCTGGAGGCTTCCATGACTCGCTGTGGTTACCATCCATCTATCCCGATATTTCATCACTGATTAGCAAAACCGAAATTTAAAAGGTAGGCCTACCATAGGTGCTGCTACTTGATCCATCAGCTTCAATATCAGAGTCTGAGCTTCGTCTCGAACCTTGTCTTTGGCATCTCCCATTCTGTCTATTAAAGCTACAATAACTAGAGAAAGGCAGGAGGAAGAGAGTAAACATTTATAATTCACCTCCATTATAAGCTGTATTTTACAAAATTATAATCAGCTCGTTTCATAAATGGAAAGTTATCAGGTAAGCAAATTATTTTCTTCACTCACGAGTCCAACAAAAACTAACGGAGCAGGAAGGTTCAAAAGTATACTTACAGCATGATATCCACTTATGATCATGTTCAAAAAACAGGCAGGACTAAACACTATCCTATTTAGAGACGTGTGTGGCTAGTCAAGCTCTACAGATCAGCAAGGGAGTGGTCATCCGAAACGTCACGTCAGTGGTAACGTCTGGTAGAGGGAGGGAGGGGTCATTAGGAAACGCAGAGAGGAACAGCTAAGATGGCAGAGTTCTGGTTTCTTGCCCTGGGCACAGGCAGGTGTCGGTTTATGATCACATGTTTGACATGTATGTATGACATATTATTCTGACAAAAATAAAAGCCTAGGCCCCCGGGATTACAGTTTTTCTCTACTATGTCCAAGACTGTGGCACTGTTTCACGCAAGGAGGCAAGAAAGGCAGGTGAGAGTCTATTCTTGGAGAGTTTTCATGAAAATGGCTTCTGTAACTGTAAGTCGACAAAGAACCACAAAGAAATGACATCTGTTGAGGGTGAGGGTGAAGGGAAAGGGAGGTGAGGGCAGAATTCAGAGGGTACAGATTCTAAAGTTCACTCATAGGGCAAAAATCTCTCACAGTCAAAATTATCTTTTTGTAATCCCTTAAATCACCACTGCCCCTCGTGTGGTATTACAAGGTGTGAGGCCACATTATTTACTCTCCTTTTGTCTTTACTTTCTCAGCTCCTAAAGGTCTGCAGCAGTGCTCACCCCAAAAGGTGACTAAAAATTAAAGAGAGAATACATTTAACTTAGAGTGAAGGGCACTAAGTAAGTACTCTGCGTGTCACCTGCCACCCCCATCATCCTCCATGTTGGACGGCAAAGAAATTAACTTGTTTCTCTTTTGACACGATAGCTATAGCCTTCCTTTCCCTGAGGCAGTGAAGGTTGAGGCCTAGTTTAAATAAGGGAAGGAAGAAGAAATAAGATGGAGAAAGGGATTTTCTCTCATTTATTTATAGACAATTATAATTAAGTGTATACATAATTTGATGCAAATATATTCTACAATAAACACTGTCTACAATATAACAACCAGACTGATTTAATAATAATAAACAACACTTAAGGAAAAAAGAAATTACATTATTTTTGGAAGAAAATTAGACTATAGTGAGAAGCCCACTATACCAAATGGAATATTATCCAAAAACCTAAGCTTAATCAAGGAAATGACTGTATAAGAAAACAAAGTTCTTGCCATAAAATCATAAGCCTAATCATGAGGCAACTGAAGTACCTGTCAGCTGGAACAATATAAATACTTCTCATCTTGCTTAGATGTATTGTTAACATTAGAGAAAACCATTGACATCTGTAGGACTGGCTGTTGTGGGACTCTGGTTCTGATAGCTTCTGAGAGGCAGAAGATAGTAATAAACACTTAATAAATGTTAGATATTATTCCGTACTAAGCACTGAATTATCTCACGTCAACCTCGTAACAGCCCAATGAAAGAGAGTAGGCTCATTTGATAGAGAAGGCCCAAAAGGATTCAACACCTTGCCCAAAGTCCCAAAAATACCAAGTTGAAACCAGGACTTAAATAATCCACACAATTAGGTCCCAGTTATAACTACTTCCATTTACTTGTAATCGATGGGTTCTACGTGTGTGTACGTGTGTGTGTGTCTGTGTGTGTTAACAATCACACGACAGGAGTATGAAAAAAAATATCCACTGCATTCTTGAGAGGTGGGATTTAACTCCAAAAAGAAAATTAAAATGTTGGCCCAAACCAGGGCTCACTTCAAGACAAAAAACTAAACTTTTATAGAATATAAATAGCAAAAACAACCTGACACTACATAACATTTTATTATAGTTATTAAACAAAAAAAAAATCCATAAATTTTTTGCATTAGAGTTCCTTTTTGATACATACTCTCTTGGTGTGAAACAGAACAAGATTTTATTCCTAGTTTTACCAGTTATTAATTATTTAAGACCGTAAACTTCTCTGAATTTGAAAGTTTCCTTGTCTATAAAATAAGGAGGGGTGCAGGCCTATACCTCACATGACTAGTGACAGAATGACGTAAAACTGGAAAAAAAAAAAAACAAAACGAAAACAAAACCCACTTGTGCTAAGCCCATAATAAGCATTTGGAAGAGTCAACAGTCTACCCAAAAGATCTGTACGTATTATAATGACCACTGAATTACCATTCAACGTGATGGATATTCAACAGATAATTACGGGACTCCAAAACAGAGCTTTGTACCGTGCAGCCAGTAAGAACCTGTTACACAGACTGGAACCTGAACAGTGAAACAGCGAAGAAGTTCAAAGCACAGCTCGTGGTATGTCTTGTTCTCTCGGCACTGTACGAGACACAGACCATCTTGCGTTTTACAAGATGCAGGAGTGATGAGCAGGAAGCCCGATTGTTCTAATACTCTTTCCGTAATTCCATTTTGGGTTAAAACCATCTGTTTAAAATTTGTAAAATATGAGCTCCTTTACTGAATTCAGTTATCATAAAACCAGGGTTGGTGATCGCCATTAAATGTAAATCGGATATATTTTTTTGTTTGAAAAACTTATTTTTCCACAGTATCTGTGGCCACAAAAGAAATTTTAAATATTTTACATTAAAAGAGCTACATCAAAAGAGCCCATACTCTTTCTGGAACCTTGTCTAAAACTGAACATCAATCTCAATTTTCCTAAAACATCTCTTCACTTTTAATGTAAAAAGATAAAAAAAAATACCTTTGATAGTTAATAACCTAAGTGTACCGAAAGACAGTATCACTCACATCAAGTTACATACATCTAAGATGACATTATTTAAAAAAAAAAAAAGCCTTCAGGGGCCCCTGGGTGGCTCAGTCGGTTAAGCGTCTGACTTTGGCTTAAGTCATGATCTCACAGTTTGTGGGTTTGAGCTCCACATCGGACTCTGAGCTTACAGCTCAGAGCCTGGAGGCTGCTTTGGATTCTCTCTCTCTCCCCCCACCTCTCAAAAATAAACACACGTGAAGGGCTCCTAAAGTGGTTTGGCTAAGGTATAAAACAGAGTAAAACAAAAAAGCTAACCCTGGGCTCTTCATTTAGTACTGTACCTCCTTAAGAGTACACAGAGGGGCACCTGCGTGGCTCAGCTGGTTAACCCTCCAACTCTTGATTTTGGCTCAGGTCGTGACCTCACGGTTCCCAGGTTCAAGCCCTGCAGGCGGGTTTGAGCCCTGCGGGCAGGCTCTGCTGGGGATTCCCGCTCTCCCTCTCTCTCTGCCCCTCCCCTGCTGGCTCTTTCTCTTTCTCTAAATTAAAACAAAATGAAACAAGAGTACAAATATATACTGCCTATCTTGTGGAGCTATCATACAAATTAGAAATCATGCGGGGATAATCTTTTATACACGTAAAGTTGATAAAGCCCAATATGGGTAACAAGTAGGCAATATACACTAGCAAAGCAGTGATGAAATTTTCCTGTTATACTACACTGACTCTGAATTAATAACAAGTTTGAATCTCACCAAGGAAAATGATGGACACTTGGGGTTCAAAGTGAAAATGATACTAATATTAATGTACACAAATAACCATAAAGAGTAGATGAGAAGACAGAAAGAAAAACTACACATATACATGTATGGAAAACACATACGAAAAATAATAAAAGCAAGTTAATGTAATTCATTGACTATTTAACAGTATAAAAACTACAGAGTAAAGAAAAATTCAATTTTAGTACATGTGCTGCCGAAGAGAGCACTGAGTAAAGGAAAATTCAGAGTAGGTTGAGGTTGATCTGAAAAGCTCCCAGACACTGCAATCCGAAGTAGGTCTTTTAAAGAGAAAGGACGGACCATGGGAAAGAGGAGAGGATTTCAAAAGGAAAGTGCAGCACAGCAGAACCATGAGCGAGTTAAGCCAGAACTACCAGGAGCGAGCAAGTTGCTAACTAAAGTGGAGACAGTACTTGCTGAAGACCGCTGATAAAGAAGGCTACTAAGACGTGGAAGGGACGTACAGGCTGAGAGAAGTGGACCGCCACCAGAGGAGAGCAAAACAGAGGTTCTGAAAGCAGGACAGTCCCGGGAGGCAACAGTCTGCGATTCTGGTCCCGTTATTCCTACTGCCTCATTATAAGGAGTCGGTGCATCAAACTCCATGTGGCTCTCCTTGCATTTGAAAAATAAGCAAGATCCACAATACCTAGAATTACCGTCCGGTCTAAAATCCGGTCTGTCACAACTAATAATAGGGAGCTACTATAGGGCAGGGGTCCCAAACATAAACGCCTCCGGTCAGGGAGGTACGGGAAATGCCAGAACTGAACCAGCTCTAGAAAGGGCGCTACTCCAAGCTGGCGGTATTGCAACTGCTATCCTCAGGAAGGGGCAAGACGAGATGGGAGGACTTGTGAAGCAGAAAGCTCAGGACCCATACAAAAGAGAATCTATGACAAAACTTCAGCCAACAAGTAAGTACCTGTGGGGGCGGACAAGCCATAAATACGAATCTTTTACATAAAACTTCCTGATTTTAAACAATGACTCAAACTGTTTTAAGAAAATACCTAAGTAAAACACATATGCCTAGTTTTTAACATCTACCACGGGATTTTAAGCAGAAGACTGATACGGTAAAGAATCGGCCTTTTCAGAAGACACTGATGCAAAGAATGACCTGGAACCAGGTAGTGATTAAAAAGGGAACTTACTGAAGGGAACTTACCAAGATGCTTCTGCCGAAAGGATAGTTAGACAATAAAAATAAGAAACCAGCAGAATCTGGGGACACACCAAACATGAAGAAAAAGTTGACCAAAGATAATTAGAAAGTAAGTGTGAGGCATTAGGAAGCATTAACTTAATCCATAACAGAAAATCATGAACAGCTGCGATTGCCCTGAACGATCGCTATACATCAGGAACCAGATCTACTCGTCAAAGCGCTCCAAAAGGCACACGAGGGCCACTTGGGTTTAGGAAACAGGTCAGAGCCAGCACTGCAATCCTGACGACTGTGCCAAGAAAAGAACTGCACCACGGGCTCGCGCCATACCGCAAACACACCGCAAGTGAGTGCGGCCCAAAGGATGGCTGGCAGCTCGGGACGGGTCCACGAACTATTTGCGGTAAAAAAAAAAAAAAAAAAAAAAAAAAAAAATTGAGAGTGTTTATAAAATCAAGTTTTAAAAACAATCTGACCAAAGTAATTTGGTCTATTGAATCTAATAATAAAAAAATTGGGCCCCGTCGTTTTTTTTCCTTTCATTTTGCTGTATAACTTATTTTTACTGTATTTTACAAAATATTGGTCCTGTACCACAGAAGTCTAAAAAGCAGTGCTGTAAGTTATAAATTTTTAATGTTAAAGAAAGTAAAAGTTACAGTAAAAGTTTTTAAGTTATGAAGTAAAAATCTATTAGCAGGATATTTAATACGTCTTTTGCTTTTTTTGGTTTTATTTGTCTCAGAGGAAATAGAATTATTTTAATAGGCTTAAAATCTTTTATGTCTAGGCAAACTAAAATACTACGTAGTAGATCTCTGGGCTGTAGAAAATTACTTCTTTCCATTCACAGAGAACCAAGTCTGTTAAAAACCATGAGAAAAAATGCCAGTATGTCAATACCTACAACGATTTTTAAATAAAGTTAACTTACCCATTACTACATAGGACTTAAATCGTGTTGATAATCTGTCCACAAAGGCACTTAAAATTTCCAATCCCATTAATGATACCTACAGACAGAAAAAATTTTAATGAATACAAACTACCAAAACATTCTCAGTATCAATATATAATCACTGACATATAAAGATCTTCATATATTACCAAGTTTTTGTTTTTTCTAAGATACATTTTTTTTTGTATTTTTTTAATGTTTGTTTATTTTTGAGAGAGTGAGAGAGAGAGAGAGAGAGAGAGAGAGAGAGAATGAATGAATGTGTGCAGGGGTGGGAGGGGTAGAGAGAGGGAGACACAGAATCCAAAGCTGGCTCCAGGCTCAAAGCGGTCAGTAAAGAGCCGGGTGTGGGGCTTGAACTCATGAACCGTGAGATCATGACCTAAGCCTAAGTGTGATGCTTAACTGACTGAGCCACCCAGGCATCCCTATTACCAAGTTGTTTTTTTTTTCAACTTTTTTTTTTTTTTTGGGGGGGGGGACAGAGAGAGACAGAGCATGAACGGGGGAGGGGCAGAGAGAGAGGGAGACACAGAATCGGAAACAGGCTCCAGGCTCCGAGCCATCAGCCCAGAGCCTGACGCGGGGCTCGAACTCGCGGACCACGAGATCGTGACCTGGCTGAAGTCGGACGCTTAACCGACTGCGCCACCCAGGCGCCCCCCAAGTTGTTTTTTTTTTAAGAACATAAGGAGTTATGGAAACCACTTCAACAATAAATTTCATATTAAAAAGAATTTTTTAAAAGTCCAAAAAAATAAGGAGATTGAAGTATTCAGGGGTAGACAGTCATGAGGTTAGGGCCCTCTAATCTCAAATGGTTCCATAAATGCCACTACTCCTACTGATGTATAAATATGCAGGAAGATAAAGGCCAAATGTTAATAACTGGTAAAATGGGTGAAGGGTAGAAAGGTCACTGACTACACTTCCAACTTTCTTCCTGTAATGTTGAAATGTTTCCCAAATGCAAGTTAAAAACGAAGAGCGCCTTTAATTACAGAGGAACTCCAGCTTTTATCTCGGATGGAGACACTAGGAAAAATACCACTCCCACTTTACAAGAAAAAAAATAATCTACAGATCTATAATTACTCTTAAATTCATCAGAAAGCTGAAGTTGCAGGATAATCACCTCGCCTGAAACTTAAGGAAAGACAGATGCCCCCAAGGGGAGATGGGACGTGAGCAGTAGTAGGTCACATGTGGCAGAAGACAGAAGGAAAGCCGAGCCGTGGGACAAGCCGGCTAAGCGTTCCGCTGTACGTAACTCATCGTTAATAGCCGAATGTGGGCCAGCGTGCAAATGTGTAATCCTCGCAGCCACAGACACAAAAGGAGGGACCCCATTTGCAGACTTTTTCTCCACAAACCTCCACCGGACACTATGACTGGAAAAGGGATCTATCTCTTGGTTGTCCGGGTCTCAGAAGAAGACAGCAGCTATCTCTGCAGGAAAGTCACAGACTTTTCCTTTCCCATACCGTTTGTAAGAAACAAAGGTATGAAGCCGCTGAGAGAAAGACAAATACTGTCACCCCAGGACACAGGTAAAAACTCGCTGCTACTGAGTAAAGAGAAAAGAAAAAAAAGAGCGCCCTACCTCTGAGGGAGAAGCAGAAAATCACCCCGGGCTCAAATGTTTAAAGGTCTCCAGCTGAGGAGGGGCAGGATCTCTAACAAAGCCTCATCCCCTGGACTCAGGGACAAAGGGCTCGTAAGGCTGAAGCTGGACCACAAAACCCAAGAACACCGCCACTCCCCACAACCAGGCTCGCAAGAACAGCCTAGGAAGCAAGAGCACTTAATCACTGGAGGAGAAAACACGGAGAAAGACCCTCCACGAAGCACAGGAAACAAGGGAAGGACTAAAGTGTAGGGTGTGGAACACTGAGCACCTAACAATTTATCCCACTCCTGGGTGTGTGTCCAAAGCAGGACACGGATACTCGCATGCCAATGTTCACCACAGCATTATTTGCAATAGCTAAAAGGTACAGGGGCCCACATGTCCATCAACGAACGAACAGATACAGAAAATGTGGCATACGCTCAATTAAAAATGTGGCCAGGGGTGCCTGGGTGGCTCAGGTGGTTAAGTGTCAGACTTGAGTTCGGCTCAGGTCACGATCTCATGATTCGTGAGATCAAGACCCACCATGGGCTCCACGCTGGGGGTGGAGCCTGCTTCAGATTCTCTCTCTTCTCCTCGTCCTCCTTTTCCTCCTCCTCAGGGGGAAAAAAAAAAAGTCTGGCCATAAATAGGACTGAATGGTACATGCTGAACATGAATGAACGCTGAAAACATTGTAAGTGAAAAGAAGTCACAAATGGCCAAATGTCGTATGATTAAACTTATAAGAAACGTCAAGAATGTCTGGAATCGATGAATTGTACACTTCAAATAAATAAATTGTATAGTATGTAAGCTGTATCAATAAAACAGTTAAAACATAGTTGAAAATCTACAAATAGACTCACAGACTTAACAGACTTTACAGATGATAAAAGCAGTATCTCAAATCAGCAGGAAAAACATGCACACTTGGTAAGATCTCACTTTAAAAAAATCTATCCCTAAGATACACTAGCAAAATTATTAAAAACATGCAGACATTATTCATTGCAAGAGACCAGAAACTATCCAAACATTCATCAATATGAGACAGTCAATAAATTACGGTACATCCACACTCTAGGGTACTGTAACACTTTAAAAATAAAAATGACTACTCTCCTAATTCTGCTGTGCAGTAACCTCCATGATATATTGTTAAGTGAAAAAAGCAAGTTGGGGCAATGTGTATATACACAAAGAGGGCTATGAATAGACACAGTTACTTAGAAATGTTTATTAAAAATAACAACAATGAAAAACCAATCAGGAAAAAAAATAATCATTAGAAATAGGCTATAAGTAATAGAGAAAGAAACCAAGACTATTGTGAATACACCTTATTTGTAGCAATAACGAATTTCACTGAAAATAAGTGAACCTAAATGTATACCGAATTATTATTACAACCACACAGATTTTCAAGTATAGCAACTTGATGATCTCTCTCCAGGGGGATAAACACTAAACACAACAACAACTCTGCAAAAAAGAAACTTCAATGCTTTTAGAAATCTTGTTGGCTGAATGAGATAGAAGACATACAGAAACAGGAAAGACTGCAGTCCGGAATCTGAATTAGAATCACTATAAACTCATGATGTATTTTTCTTTAAAACTGAAATAAAACCCAACCCTATTCACTGACAAGAACAATGAGTCCCACTGGCACTCACACTGCATTTTCCACATACTCGTTCCCACTAAAAAGAACAAGAGCTTCTTGGAGAAGCGGCTGATCCCAGGGCAGGAGCAGGAAATAGGACATCTCATGATGCCAGACGGCAAAGATACTATCAGAGGTTACTAGGGTCATGCCAAGATAGGACAGTTTGAATATTAATAAGGATAATAAGCGCACCGTCTTGAAACACATCAGATGCGCTTAAATACAAGAATCCGTAATGATGAGAACTATGTGGCCGATATTGGAGGAGGCTAGAAGACCACCCCAGTATTCTGACTATTAGTAAACAAAAGGAAAGAATCATATAAATTACAGGTGTACCTCAGAAATATTGTGGATTCTGTTCCAGGCCACTGCAACAAAGGGAATATTGCAACAAAGTGAGTCAAGTGAATTTTTCCATTTCCCAGAGCATATAAAAGTCATGTTTACTCTGTACTGCGCCCTATTAAGCATGCAGTAGCATCAAGTCTTTAAAAAGTACACGCCTTAGTTAAAAAATACTTCACTGCTAGAGAAACGTTCACCATTATCTGAGCTCTCGGCAGGTTGCACTCCTCTGGCTGGGGAGGGTGGCTGACGGCTACCGACCGACCCGGGGAGTGACTGCCGAAGGCTGGGAAGGCTGCGGCAATTTCTTAAGTAAGACAACAGCGAAGTGTGCACAACTGGCTCTTCCTTTCATGAATGATTTCTCTGCAGCACGTGATGTTGTTTGGCAGCATTTCACCCACAGAATTTCTTTCAAAATTGGAGTTGTTGTTCTCCAACCCTGATGCTGCTCATCAGCTGCTCAAAATATGCAATATTTTAAACGTTTGCTGTCATTTCAACAATCTTCGCAGCATCTTCACCAGGAATAGATCTCGTCCCGAGAAAAGCTTTTTTTTTTTTTGGCTCATCCATCAGAAGCAACTCCTCATTTGGTCAAGTTTTATCAGGAGACTGCAAAGTCAGTCCCGACTTCAAGCTCCATTTTTTTTAAGGTTTTTATTTTAATTCCAGTTAACATACAGTGTTGTGGGAATTTCAGATGTACAACATACTAATTCCACACTTACATCGCCCTGTGCTCATCACAACAAGTGCACTCCTTAATCCCAATCACCTCTTTAACCCATCAGAACATCCCGTGGGAAAAGGACAGTTTCTTCAACAAATGGTGTTGGGAAGACGGGACAAGAACGTGCAAAAGAATGACACTGGACCACTTTCTTATACCTTACACAAAAATAAGTTCAAAATGGACCAAAGACCTAAATATGAGGTCTGAAACCATAAAAATCCTACAACGGAACACAGGCAGTAACTTCTTTGGCACTGGCCGTAGCAACTTTCTAGGCAGGTCTCCTGAGGCAAGGGAAATAAAAGCAAAGAAGCTATTGGGACTACACCTAAATCGAAAGCTTCTGCACAGTGAAAGCTCCACTTCTAGTTCTAGTTCTGCTGCTATCTCTGCCACATCTGAGGTTACTTTCTCCACTGAACCCCTGAAAGTCATCAGTTTCTTCCAAACTCCTGCTTATGTTGATAGTCTGACCTCTTTCCAGGAATCACGAATGTTCTTAATGGCATCTAGAATGGCGAATCTTTTCCAGGTTTGTTCAATTTATTCTGCCCAGCTCCATCACAGGAATCACTACCCATGGCAGCTACAACCTTATAATATGTATTTCTTAAATAAGACTTTAAAATCACTCCTCGATCCATGGGCTGTAGCACGGATGTGGTGTTAGCAGGCACGAAACCGACGTTCTTACTGCACATCTCCACTGTAGCTCTTGGGGACCGGTGCATTGTCATGATCCGTAACATTTTGAAAGGAATCTTCTTTCCTTCAGTAGTTCTCAGCAGTGGCTTAAAATATTCAGGAAACCGTGTAAACAGACGAGCTGTCCTTCCGGCGTTGTTGTTTCATTTGCAGAGCACAAGGAGAGTAGATTTAACACAACGCTTAAGGGTCTCAGGATTTTCCCAATGATGCGAGCCCTGGCCTCGACTTAAAGTCACCAGCTACATTAGCCCCACCAAGAGAGCCACCCTGGCCTCTGAAGCCAGGCACTGATTTCTCCTCTCCAGCCGTCAAAGTCCGAGGTGGCATCTCCTTCCTGATACAAGGCTGCTCCGTCTACACTGGAAATCTGCTGTTTAGTCAGCTACCTTCAGGGATCGCCCTAGCTGGGTCCTCTGAGTAACTTTTTGGGACTCCCGTGCTGGCTGTGCTACCTTGCACCTGTCGGTTATGGAGACGGCTCCTTTCCTTCAACTTCACGAGCCAACTTGCGTGGCTTCCTCACCAATCTCGGGCTTCACGGAACTGAAGAGAGTTAGGGCCCTGCTCTGGACGAGGCTTTGGCTTGAGGCAGCGTTGTGGCTGCTCTGATCTCCTCTCCAGACCACTGAAACTAGGTCTGGATCAGCCACGAAGCTGTTCTGCTTTCTAACCGTTCGTGCTCAGTTTCCTTCAAGCACCTTTCCTTTGCGGTCACAAGTTGGCTGTGTGTCACAAGAGGCCTAGCTTTTGGGCTGTCTTGGCTTTTGACTTGCCTTCCTAAGCTTAATCACCGCTGGCTTTGGAGCTAACGTCAGACCCACGCAACGCTTTCTTTCACTTGAACACGTAGAAGCCGTCGTGGAGCTGTTAATTGGCCTCATTTCAACACGGCTGTGTGTCAAGGAACAGGGAGGTCTGGGGGGAAGGAGAGAGACGGGGAGCAGCTGCTCATCAGCACCACTGCGTGTAGAGACTGAGTTGGCCTTCTCAGATGGGCGTGGTTCGTGGTGCTCCCTAACAATTACGATAGAGCAATTGTAACATCTGAACGTACTGACCACAGACCATCATGGCATACTGTAACCAGAGAAGTCTGAAATATTGCCAGGATTTACCAAAATGTGATACACAGATAACAAAGTGACCAAGTGCCACTGGGAAAATGGCAGCAGTAGACACGTTTCATGCCCGGTTACCGCAAACCTTCAACTTGTGAGAAATGTATCTACGAAGCACAATAAAGCAAAGCACAACAAAATCAGGGATGCCCGCCTTTCCGTTACAAACTATGCCAATGAAATAGAAGTGGAGGCTGGGGTGGGCGCCTGGGTGGCTCAGTGGGTTAAACATCAGACTCGATTTCTGCTCAGGTTATGGCCTCATGGTCGTGAGATCTGCGTGAGGCTCTGTGATGAACGTGGAGCCTGCCTAGGACCCTCTCTCTCTCTTCCTCCCCCTCCCCCTCCCCCCTCCCCTCAAAATAACTAAACATTTTTTAAAAAAGGAGTAAATGGGAAGTTCCTCTGTACAAAGTATCCTAGTTAACAGGTGACAGAATGACAATCAGAATATCACTGTACAAGCCCTAACGAGTTAAGAGATCTAAGCACCGAACATTGATGATTGCTAACATCATAAAAAGATACGGGCAGACCTTATGTGCCTTGTTGACATTATGTGCCTCCTGAGGGGGAAGAAAAAGAAAGGTTGAAACTGATCAAGTTTAGGTCCAACCACCAACTTATAGTAAAATACAGAGGAACTAACACTACAGGAGTGAAGTCAGCAAAATCACAACTGTGTGAAACTCCACAAATAAAGTCCAAGAATTTTTTAAAAGAATCTTAAAAAAGAATGTTTAACAGAGGTAGAAACCAACTCAGAGACTCAATAAACATGTGAACTGAGGGATGGCCTCCCAAAGGTGTTCACATCCTAACCTCCAGGACCTTATGCGGTAAAAAGAACTCTAAAGGTGTGGTAAAGATCTTAAAACGGGGAAATTACTCTGGATTGTCCTGGGCCCAATATATCACAAGATCCCACACGAGCGAGAGGCGGGAGATTAAGCAGAGATGTGAGTACAAAAGCGGCGGTCAGAAAGATCTGAGGGTGCAGGGCCCCAGGGTGGCTCAGCAGTGACGTATCTGTTACGATCTGTTGCTCATTTTAAAAATCAGATGGTTCATTTTCTTATTGTGGACTTTTGAGAATTCTTTATCTTGGGGGCGCCTGGGTGGCTCAGTCGGTTGAGTGTCCGACTTCAGCTCAGGTCACGATGTCACAGCCCGTGGGTTCGCGCCCCACGTCGGGCTCTGTGATGACCGCTCGGAGCCTGGGGCCGGCTTCGGATTCTGTGTCTCCCTCTCTCTCTCTGCTCCTCGGACCCTGCTCATGCTCTGTCTCTCAAAAATAAACATTAAAAAAAATAAAAAAAATAAAAAACCCACAAAGACTTGAAGGTGCTATACTGCTGGCTTTGAAGACGGACGAAGAGGCCACAAGCCAAGAAATGGCACGCCATTTCCAGAATCTGGAAAACTCTCTCCTCTAAGTTCTCCAGAAGAATACAGTCTTGCTGAAACCTTGATTTTTATCCCAATAAAATCCATTCCGTACCTCTCGCTTTCAAAACTCTAAGGAAATAAATGTACTATATGTTGCTTTAGGCTACTAAGTGTGTAATAATTTGCTACAGCAGCAACAGGAAACTAATGTATTAAACATAATGTGGAAATCTTATTTGGATCCTGATTTTTCTTATAATAGCGAATTTAAAAATTTGTATGACTTTTTTTAATGTTTATTTACTTTTGAGACAGAGAGACAGAGCATGAATGGGGGAGGGGCAGAGACAGAGAGAGACACAGAATCCGAAGCAGGCTCCAGTCCCCGAGCTGTCAGCACAGAGCCTGACGCGGGGGCTCGAACCCACAAAATGTGAGAACATGACCTGAGCCAAAGTCAGATGCTCAACAGACTGAGCCACCCAGGTGCCCCGTATGATGTTTTTGAAAATTAGAAATCTGACCCTGCATATTTAATACCAAGGAATTAGCTTTTTACATGTGTTAATGGTAGTGAGGTTATGGTAACAATTTTTTTTTACGAACACTTATCTTTGAGACACTAACTAGAAAGTCTTATTGATGAAACACTGTATCTGTGATTTATGACAAAGTAATGAGCGTAATTAGCCATGGACTGTGTTGTGGGTGGGTCTGCTTATTCTGCTACCTTTAGATATGTTAAAAACCCTTCATAGCTAAAAGTTAAAAATTACAGTAAGTGTGATTGTTCATGGTGAAATTGTTCTTGAAACAAAGGACAATTCAAGGCCCACACTCTTTCACTCAACCTCATCCTAAGAGTCTTAGCCAAATGCACCAAAACCAAGCAAAACTAAATAAATGGAAAGAAGAAGCAAAACTATCATTATGGTCTGGATTTTACAGTAGTCCCTACTCATCCCCAGTTTCGCTTTCTATAGCCTCAGTTACCCAAGGTCAGCTGTGATTTGCAAGCAGATCATTCTCATCAGAAGGTCAACAGTAGCCTAACACAATGCCACACAATTACAATGCCCACATCACTAACCTCCCTTCATCTCATCACTTTAGTATCGCACATCATCACAGGAAGGGAGAGTACGGTACAAGGAGGTTTTAAGAGAGACCACATTCACGTAACTTTTATTGTGTTATGTTGTTATAAATGTTCTGTTTTATTATTAATGTTAATCTTTTATGGTGCCTAACATAAATTAAACTTTACCATAGACATGTATTTACATGAAAAAACACAGTAGATACAGGTTCTAGCTGCTGTTTCTGGCATCTGCTGGGAGTCTTGGAAACAGATTCCTCATGGATGAGAAGGGACTACCATATGTACAGAAAACCTAAAAGAATCCACAGATTGCAGAAAAAAATGTTCTGAATTATAAGTAGGTTGGCCATAAAAAGTAATACACAAAATGCCATTTCTTTTCAATATATCAGAAAGCAAAAATATAAACATATATTGAATATATAAATACAAAAGTATGACAATAAAATGTTACAAATATAAAAGCAAAATAACATTTTTTAACAGGTAGAAAAACAGAAACTCTAAAAGTCAAATTTGGAGCTAAGACCAAGCTTAAACTTTAGGGTGTTTTAAAGTCACAAAACTGAGGGCCGCGGGTGGCTCAGTCGGCTAAGTGTTCGAGTTTGGCTCGGGTCATGATCTCACAGTTTGTGAGATCGAGCCCCTGCATCAAGCTCTGCGGGGCCTGCTTGGGATTCTCTGTCTCCCTCTCTCTCTGCCCCTCCCCTGCTTGCTCACTCTGTCTCAAAATACACAAACATCTAAAAAATTTTTTTAAATTTTAAATGAAATCAGTTAAGAGGTTTTGTGTTTTTCTCCATCTACCTTCAGTTGCACTGGTACAGGTGCGGGATACGCAGAGTTCAATTAACCAGAATTGCACTTTATCAAATGAGGACCGTGAAATTAGTGTGAAGAGGGAGAAGAGAATTAACAATGAATGTCAGATAGCTGGACTGGAGTGATCAAACTCTTTAAGACGGAATACTCAAGGAAAATAAGGTTCGGGATTTGGAGTTCCAGAAGATCACAATCAGCAACAGTAATGCCACTTGTCAAGTCTGAACCAGCAGCAACCACACACCTGAACTGTGTGGCAGCATTTACAGCAAGAATATGCACTGGTACAGCCACCTAACTACCACTGTGTCTTCATGGGTAGTCAGGCTGGGACATTTCCAGATCGACATCTACTTTATCTCATCACAAATTACACATAATTTTCCTTTTTTAGTACAGTTAGGACATTATTGGGACTTTGAAAAATTATGTGTACTAGGTATCATGTATAAATTTTATTTCAGGATTATAAGGGAGACATTAAAAGAGGGCACTGAATCTGATGGGTTCAGAATCACTGCCTTACTCAACTTTCATGCACATATCCAAGGTGACAACATAAAAGGACGGTTACAGTAAAAAAATAAAAAACCTGGACATTCTTTAAGTAAAAAGAACAGGCAAGATCCATATATAAAACGCTAGATCTCAACTTTTATTTAAGCAACCTAAGAAATGGTATGTTCTAAGAAATTGACAGTTTATAAGAAATACAATCAAGGTGAGGCTGATATTGGAAAGTATCCTTCAAACGGCAAAGGGGCTGTGGTCTCGGGTTCTGAAAATACTTGAAATCTTAGCACATTACTTAGCTGAGCACTACATAGTTGTGATATAAATGCTATTTATTTCTCCATTTTTTAGGGTCAACTTACTGTTACAGTTGCAGATAAACAATAAAGTACAGCTGACAAATGATAGGACACTCAAGCGTCAGGTTACAGAAAGGCAGAAGAGGAGGAGGAAAACCGTAACCTTCCCTAGGTTCAAGTACTCCTTGATCAATTCACCAAGTATATGACGGGTGCTCAAGAAAGGCAAGGACGCTTAATTCTTCTTTCTGGACCCAAAGGAGGTCCCGCTGGCTCCATCCCCAAACTGCATCTCAAAATCCTCCCCTTTCCAACACCGCTGTGCCACCAACCACTCGCAGCCACCTCCCTGCTTCTTCTGGTGCGCCCCTACAGCCCACTCTCGCCTCCACTCTCCGTGGAGGGAAGCCACCCCTCCACTGACCCAGAGTAACCCTACAGGGCCCTTTCCACCCGCCTCCTCAATTTCATCTTTCTTAACACCTCTCGCTTGTAAACTCTAGCCATGTTGTCCTTCTTTATCTTCCTCGCAGAACTAGGGCCTACACATTTGCAGTTTCCTCTGTCTAAATCATTCTTCACTCCTACATTTATTTCATGTCTATACGCAATTTTCACCTCACTTTCTCGACCACCCCCAACTAGTCTCATCTTAGCCTCATTCCATCCACATCAGTTGATTACAATCACTTGTTACCTGACATTATCTACATTGTATACCCTTCTGCCTTTTTTTTGTTGTTGTTGTTTAATGTTTTATTTATTTTTGAGACAGAGAGAGACAGAGCATGAGCAGGGGAGGGGCAGAGACAGAGGGAGACACAGAACCCGAAGCAGGCTCCAGGCTCCGAGCTGTCAGCAGAGAACCCGATGTGGGGCTCGAACTCACAGAATACGAGATCATGACCTGAGCTGAAGTCAGATGCTCAACCGACTGAGCCACCCAGGCACCCCCCCTTCTGCCTTTCTCTTTCTAATGGGATCTCCATAAGGGCAAGGATCTGACTTTCCCATGTGGGTTTTTTTTTTTTAATTTTTTTTAATGTTTCTTTATTTTTGAGACAGACAAAAACAGAGTACGATCAGGGGAGGGGCAGAGAGGGAGACACAGAATCCGAAGCAGGCTCCAGGCTCTGAGCTGTCAGCACAGAGCCCGACGCAGAGTTCAAACTCATGAGATGGTAACCTGAGCCAAACACTCAACCAGTTGAGCAACCCATGTGCCCCAATGACCATCGATTCGAAATTCCAACACTTGAAACCAATTTGACAATAAATTTCATATATTGAAAAAAAAATTCCAACACCTGCATCCTGCCCAACACTATTCCCTTCCTGCTGTTTTCTCTGAAGCACTTACCACCATCTAGCATACTGTCTAGATGCCTCTACTAGAACCTAAGTCCACAGAGGAAAGGATTTCTTTCTCCACTACTGCATCTGGAGTGCCTGAAGAGTGCCTGCTTGTAGATGGTCCTCAATAAATATCCAAATGAAGTTGAATGAATGAGCTGTGCTAGTCCTCCTCACAGCGGGATCCTCAGGACCTAGACCACCACCCAGGATACAGCACCATCACTCACATTTATGGAAGTAATGATGGCTGTTAAGACGAACTGTAAAGTACTATCAAATCTGAAGAAAATTAGAACTTGCTCAGCATAATTTGAAATTTAAATACAATTCTCTATTTGTGTGTAGGTTCAAAAAATTCCACGATACGCTTTTTTTCAAAAGAGTCAAATATGTTTTATTGTATCTTGGGTAAAAAACGACGACCTAGTTTGGTAACCTACTTTATAAAACTCAAATAAGAAACAAAGCCCAATGCCCTCTAACAATGCCAGAAAAAGGTTTTATCTGCAGCGTTCGGTAGAAAGAAGAGAACTAATGATTCGGGAAGGAGAAAGAATTGATGAATTAATGTCCTTAAGGAGGCAAGAGACCACGGAAGTGAGAAAGGCCCTTCTTTCACGTAACAGAGCAGATGGCAGAAGGTATGGGCATAGCTACAAGGGAGCGTGTGGCTAAGGTCGTGGAAGCCTGTGGCAGTCGTCTTCTGATTGTGGAAATTGTCTCAAGCTACAGCATCTAGTAAGGAGCATGGACAGAATGGTGAAGAGATGAGGGCCTGCGTCAGATCCTGGATAGACTCTAGCTCTTATGGACCAGTTGAAAGGAAAATACAGCACTGAGTGCAAATAGTGCATAAAGACATTAAAGCAAACTTGGGCTACTGTGGAAGATGGTAGATCTGAGGAGTGAAATGGCCCAAAGCCAACTCACCACGGGCTGCGGAGGTGACACCCTTCGCTGGGAAGGGAAGAAGCAAGCCCTACCAAAGAGCTGACTTTTTCTGCAAGAGCCTATGTTACGACATGAAATCAATTCTCTTGAGTGGGTATATGCCTTGACATGGTGAGTAAATTTAGGTGGTTGCTCCCAAACGGTACTGATATATTAAATGTTAACTTTTGCTGAAGTTCTACAAAAGAATGACGAGCTAGTATGCAACAGAGCATCAAACTGGTTAATTCTCAAACGGCTTATTATCCTTGTAAAAGTCAACCCCTTCCAAAACTCATGTTTAAGCTTCACCATTAAATCTGCACAGCAGTAGAGTCTGTCTTTCTACTCCATGAGAATAAAGCTTTCAAAGTACAGCCTATTCGCAGGGTTGTAAGCATAAATTACTTAGGAGAATCACTGCGTCCAGAGTTGAACTCGCATTTTAAAGCAACACTGCCACCAGAAGACTCGAAAGAAAAATAACTGCTAAAAACTACGGTACAGGCTCATTACAGAATTACCTGGTCTCTCAACGTGGCTACATTACAGCCCACCTCCTACCAGCTCTTCAAAAACACTCATTCCTGCTTGTATAATTTTTTTTCGGCATCAGCTAACCTGCTAAGACACAGGTTTCAAATCCGAGTCGTCCTCAACTACGGTAAAAGGAGTTAACAGCATTTAACTGCTTTCCGTCCACAATAAATGAAAATCAAACACCTAATGCCCTGGGGTCAGCATCTTTGTATTAGATTTAACAGTAAACTTAATCAGGCACCTGATTAAGCTCTAAAGATGCTTTTAGAGACAAAGAGCACAACCTTGCAGACTCAAAATTTATTTTTTAAAAAAAGCAATAAAGAAAAGAAACAAGATTAAGCAGGCTAAACAATCACTAAACAAGAGAGTCTGATTTAACGCACTCTTTTGAACTTAAAAATATCGTATCCTAATGTCCTCCGTCTCCAAGTAGCGATGACACAGGTACGTACAAATGCAAAAAGTCTTCGAGCGCTTTGTGTATGCAAATTACCAATGAGTTTGAAACAGGAGGCGAAACGCTGTGTCCTAATGCCAAGTAACTCCGCATCGTGTCGCGGAATCGCTGAATTTGTCACTCTTCACAACCGGGGGAAAACTCGGTCGCGGTGGGAACGAAGCCCCCGGCTCGGGGGCGCGCCCAGGGACCCCCCCCCCCACACACACACCCCGCCGACCCCCGAGCCCACAGGCTTCCCGTTCCCGGGGCGGTTCGGAGGCGCCAGGCGCACCCCGGGGGGCTCGCCCGGCGGGACGCGCACGTCCGGGATTAAAGGGCCGGCCCGGGAGGGCGTGCCCGGCCCCGCCGCGCCGCCGCCGCCGCTTACCCGGTAGTTGCTCGAGCCCACCCAGCCGGTGAGCGCGTCGATCGTCTTGCCCAGGCGGCCCAGGTCCTCCTCCAGGTCCGGGATGGCGCCGGGGGCGCCCAGATGGAGCAGCAGCTCCTGGCCGACCTGCAGGCGGCCGCCGACGTCCTTCTGCTGCACCTGGGCGCTGAAGTACTCCATGCCGCGGGGCTCCATGGCCGCCCGCCCGGCCGCCCGCCCTCCCGCCCGCGGGGGACCAACTTGCGCCGAGCGCCGCCCCGCCGCCGGTGCGGCTCCCCGCCGCTACGGGCCGGCCGACGCGCGGCTCGCGGGGCGCGGCGGGCCGCGGGAGCAGCGCCAGGCGCCGGGCGGCCCCCAAACGAGTCAAACTCGGCGCCCCCCGCCACCCAGCCCGCTTTAGAGGCCGCGGCCGCCGGCTACGTCAGCACGCGCGTGACGTCGGCGCGACGCCGGCGAGCGCCCGCCTCCCCCGCCTGCGACTTCGCCGCGGCGGCTCCCGCCGGCCCTGCCGGGGGGAGCGGGGCCCCGGCCCGGCTCGGCCTCTCTCTGGGGGCTGGCCGTGGCCCGGCGGCCGCGGCATCTTCGTCCCCGCCTGTAAAACAGAGGTCGCTTCCAAGGTTGCTTCTTGAAATCAACGCCGGGGCAAGTTCCTGGCCCTTGGAAAGCCCCCTTCCCCGTCCGGCGCACTTCCTCTTAAAAAAGCACCGTGACCCCTGCTCCCAGCCACCTTCATCGGTTGGGTCACCGTGTAGTTTGTTTGTTTGTTTTTAACTCCGGTTTAATTTACATGGAACAAAATACACCTATTTGAAGCGTGCCGTCCATGAGTTCTGGCAGATTCAGCCACCAGGGTAACCACAGCACCGACAGAGAATAGCGCCCTCCCATCACTGCACTCCCAGGCAATTCTAATCCGGTTTCTATCGCTTTACCGTAGTTTTACCCGTCCTTTGACGTCACACAACTTCGCATCATCTGTACTCGTTTGAGCCAGCCTTCCTTCTCTTAGCATAATGTCTTGAGTTTCACCCAGTACTGCTGGTGTGCCCGTAGGCCGTCCTTATTATGCACAGTAGTAGTCCACTGTATGGAAGCAGTACAATTGTGGACCCGTTCACTATAGATATTTGCAGCTTTTGCATGATTATGAATACAGCGGCTATAACCATCAGCAGTTTTGTGCAAGTCGTTGTGTAGACGCATGTTTTCGTTTCTCTCGGGTAAATACCGAGGACTGGAATTACTAGGTTTTCGGATAAGTATGTATTTCACTGTTGTCCAAAGTGGCTGGACCATACTACACTCTCACCGGCAGTGCTTGAAGTTCCAATTGCTCCACATTCTCCACAATATTTAGTAAGGTAAGGGTTGTTGATTTTAGCCGTTTTAGTGAGTGTGGAGTGGTCCCTAATATATTCTCAATGCACAATGTATTTATCTTCCTGCCAGTTACTTCCAACCACAATTTAGTAATTATTTGTATGATATCTGGGTAGTACACAAACAGCTCCAAGATAATTTGTGTTTTCCCTAGGATGCGGCTTGGCAAATAATGGAGGCTCAATCAATTTAAGGTGAACAAGTGAATGAATTCAACGAAAATTGACATGTTGATAATTGAAATGTTCATAAAAACAAAATAATAACAATGACACCAATAATAATACATGCTCTCACTTCTATTCTTGTTTTTTTTTAATGCTCATTTATTTATTTTCAGAGAGCGAGCAAGCAGGAGGGGAAGGGCAGAGAGAGAGAGGAAAAGAGAGAATCCCAAGCAGGCTCCATGCTGTCAGCGCAGAGCCCGATAAGGGGCTCGATCCCACAAGCCGAGAGATCGTGACCTGAGCCAAAATCAAGACTCAGACGCTTCACCAACTGAGCCACCCAGGTGACTCGTGTGGGTTTTTTCTTCCATATTTGTGTTTCACATTGTATTTTAAAGTCTCTTTCATCAATAAGTGCTATAATTTCCCTGAAACTGGAGCTCAATGAAGTAAACTGTGGTAACTATTCCTCAGGTGCCTAAAGGTTCTGTTCATGAAGGTTGCAGAAGAACGTAAGAGGATCCTGTCCACAAGAAGTTTATACTCTATTTGCCGGTGACCAGGTGTAGTACATGGTGTGGAAAAAGATAAAACGTAGGAGCCCTGGAGTCCAGGTTCAGCCCTACCTGTTCCCATAACCAAAAGTGACTGCTGCTCTCAGCCTTCCATTCACCTTTCTGAACTCAGAGATCACATTAGATGGTCTTTAAGTAACAAGAAAACTAAATCGTCTTCAAGTTATAAGATAATACGATGGCATTTGAATAACCCTGGGAGTACCTATAAGATGCTTAGTAAACACTGGTTACTATTACCCATATATACCTGTGTGCATTTTATTAGTTCATCAACAAATACCTTCTGAGCCCTTGTTACATGCTAAATACGGTGCCAGATTCAACAGATACAAAATTCATTTCGATCTGGTCTCCACCCTCCACAAACTCAAACAGAGACCAAAAAATCAAAGATCCTAGGATAATATGTTGGGATAAGCAATGTGTTTTTGGAAACCTAGATGACAGGTTCCTTATCTAGATGGCACTGAGAATGGGAGTAGGAGAGTTACAAATCAGGGAAGGCTTCCTGGAACAGGTTATATTTTAATTGAGATTTGAGGATACACAGGAATTAGCTAATTAAAGAAGTGGTTTCCTGGGGAATAGTTTATCCACAAATTTAGTCTGACTGTTGTAACATTTGTTATTACATACCTACTACAAAATCTACATATTCCTCTATATTACTGTTGTCTATCCTAGGTTAAACATCTTTAGAACAAAGTTAGTTTACAGCACTTAGTATCTCAGTCACTTTTTCACATACCCCTAGACCAAAAGGAATACCTAAGAAATACCACCTACTATGTAGTAAGATCCAAACAACTTAATGAATATTCATATCCTAAGACCTTAGTAGGCATATGAAAAATAATACACAAAAAAATTGAGAAAAATACATTTTTATTTCATTTTTAAATAACCTCACTTAGGTACTAATGAGATATCTTTACCTCTTGGTCACAGCAATTTCTCAAACCTTGGATTCAGATGGAATTTTGCTATCTTCTACCTCTTGTACACAGATTTCCACGTAGCATTTACTTTTTGTCACAGCAACCACAGAAAACAGTCTTGCAAAGATATGACATCAATGAAAGAAATGTACCATAATTTAATGCTGAAACTGCAAACTTCCTGGGGCCAGTATAGTTCATGCCATGTCTGACAGATGCCAAGTTTCACTGTTTCCCTTTAAAATTTAAAATATCCCAGGGGGTGCCTGGGTGGCTCAGTCGGTTAACCGTCCAACTTCACTTCGGCTCAGGTCATGATTTCACAGCTCGTGGGCTCAAGCCCCGCATAGAGCTCTGTGCTGACAGCTCAGAGCCTGGAGCCTGCTTTGGATTCTGTGTCTCCCTCTCTCTGCTCCCCTCCCCCCCCACTCGCGCCCTGTCTCTCTCTCAAAAATAATAAATAAACATAAAATAAAATTGTCCTGGACTGCTCTAGGTGGGTTTGCTGCTGTACCCTGAGATGCCTGAGCACACAGTTTAGGAAACTTGGCAGACAGATCCCTGCCAATACCCAAGTTATCAGAAAGACAACAGGAAACACAAAAAGCAGCTCATGTAGGAAGAAGGCCTGGTCCAATGAGAACTGGGCTTCACAAAGGCTGTTGCCTGAAGAGCGCAGCTTGACTTCTGTCTTTTAATCCTCCAAGAACTCCTGTAGGGAAGGTATTGAATCCCCATTTTAGAGACAAGAAAGCTGAGGCTCAGAAGCTAAATCTCCAGGCTTGCTCATGATTTCAGATCCATGATTAAAACTTAGGATGTCTGTCTTCTGTTGTCTCCCAGATAGATAATCCTAGAGGAAAGAAAATGAAAAAGAAAATTTTGGAATTAACTACCAAAATAATAACACTCCTCGTATAACATAGATTTCCTTTGAATATCTATATAGTATTTCCACTTAGATCTGCCTTTCTCTGAATTACTGTTAAAAAGAAAAGGAAAGGATAAGGAGATGAAGAAAATGGGTAGCACTCTTAGGAAAAAAACAGCGTAGGAAACATCTACATTCTTTCGTAATCAGTCACTAAAATGTATCTGGGAGCACAACTCTATTTTTAACTGGCAACAAGACTGAAATAGATCATTTAAATACAGGAGACTGACTTCCCGACCCATTTGTTCATTATTTGTGATGATAGTGGAAACTCTGAGCAGACTTTGTTATGACATTGGACTTTATTTTCCATTTGAAGGCCAAGAGACAAATCACTGCTAGTTTGAAACCATACTTCACCAAAAATCCATCAAGTAGGGGACTGTGTTAAATACTAGAGTGGGAGGGGGCACTGGATGTAGATCACATCCTTCCTCAGGGGTTAAGTATGTACACAAATGTTCAGAGTAGCTTTATTCATAATTGCCTGTACTGGAAACACCCCAAGTGTCCACCAGCTGGCAACCGGATAACTGTGCTATAGCCATACAGTGGAATTCTACAAAGCAATAAAAAACAGACTACTGGTCCATTCAACAGTGAGGATGAGTCTCAAAAACCCTGTGCTGAGCACAAGACACAAAACAGGGATTCTATTTATGGGAAGTCCTAATACAGGGAAAACTTACCAATGGTAATGGAAGTTATCACAAAGAATGGGAGTCAGTGGGTATCGAGTAGGAGGGAACATTCTGCTTCCTGATCTGAATGGTGATTAGAGCAGAGAATGCATAGGTAACAATTCAGCAAGCTGTGCACGTAAGATTAGTACGTGGTGCATTTGCGATGTATATGTTATAACTAATGAAAATGAGAAAAAAGATTAGGAACAAAGGATTACAAGGAAAATAAGGAATAAAAAAGGGACGAAAAGGAAAATATGGTCTATCGCAGTGCTATTCACTAGAAACATGATATATATGTGATCATAAAATAAACGCAGTTAAAAATTGTCTAGTAGTCACATTTTAAATTTTTTTTTTCAACGTTTATTTATTTTTGGGACAGAGAGAGAGACAGAGCATGAACAGGGGAGGGCCAGAGAGAGAGGGAGACACAGAATGGGAAACAGGCTCCAGGCTCTGAGCCATCAGCCCAGAGCCCGACGCGGGGCTCGAACTCACGGACTGCGAGATCGTGACCTGGCTGAAGTCGGACGCTTAACCGACTGCGCCACCCAGGCGCCCCTAGTAGTCACATTTTAAAAAGGAAAAAGAAATGTGAAGTTATATTTAGAATACACAAATTACATTTCATAATATCTTATGTGGTAATATTTTTAAGTGACATTTAATAAGGTTATAGGTGACAATCTTTTTAAAGGTTATATTGAATAATTTTATAATATTTAACAATATCTTATTAAGGTTCAAATAATTTAAATTTGTTATCAAAATTAAAATCATTAATAAAACATTTTACATATTAGATGGTGCAGGTCTATTGAAAGTAGCACCAATTTAGAAGGAGAGAACAGACACTCTGATATTATTAGCTGGGTAAATAAAGTGATCTATTGACGTCTCTGAGCTTCAGTGTTTCATTAAAAACTTTTTAAATGTTTATTTATTTTTGAGAAAGAGAGAGAGAGAGAGAGAGACACAGAGCACGAGTGGGGGAGGGGCAGCGAGAGGGACACACAGAATCCGAAGCAGGCTCTGGGCTCTGAGCTGTCAGCACACAAACTGGGAGATCATGACCTGAGCCAAAGATGGACCATTAACTGACTGAGCCACCCAGGCACCCCCTGTGTTTTGTTTAAATAAAGGGGATTAATAATGATTATTGGGAGAGACACTCCTCCATGAGCCCCACGGGTCCTGTTGGGTATGCCAACAATGCAAGGCCTTGACCACTCTGTACCTGGGCTACTGCTCAGGGTGATGTCTGCAGCAAGCAGCCTTGAGGGATGAAATAATGTCTCCCTCCGGGACAAAGAACAGTCTTGCTTACTGCCTGCTATAAAATGAAGAATTGCCAACCTCCGGGTCTCTCCTGTAACTCAACCTCAACCCTCATGAGATTTGAGAGGCGAAGGGGAATCATTGCAAACATGAAGCTCTTGTAACTTACTGTGCAATGGGTAAGAAGTTTCTGGTCTCTGACCCAGGAGTCTGTGAAACAGCAACAGGCTAATTTCATAACTTGTAAGTAGGGCAAAGTCGAATCCCATCACCAGCACCAAAGACTTTTTGTTTCTTTTCGGTAAAGATCAAATTAAATCCATCAGGAGGTGAAAAAGCTTCATAAATGTAGCAAATACATTTGAACATATGTATTCATAGATTGCTCTGGAAATTAATAATTGATGAAATAGACCTACCTGTCTCGGCACCACTTGCTGTAAACTTATTTCTGTGAGTAAATGTTTTCTCATTGGTTTCTGATGTAAAAAAACTCAAAGGTGGGTTCCCAGTGAGTGGAACGCTTTGTTGAAGAAGGGGGCTGGGAGTTAAAGTGGGGATTGGGTAGAACGTGCACTGAGGGTTGTGGATTTGCTGTGACCCTGCCTACCAGGAGGGCTCTGCCCAGCTCTGCACCACCAATGGCGTCAATTTTCCTAACTTCCCACTATGTCCCTGAGGTGTAACCCTTCAACTGGGAAATACCTTCGAGTCTCCTACCATTTTTAAGAATTTCACTTAAGCTCTATAGACAATAATGCAAATCCAGAAGGCACTTAAATTCTCCTAGAATTTAACTCCAAACTCCCAGTGTCAAAAATGTATGTTACAATGCTAAATGTGGGAATGGTCATAAAAGGGTATGGTCCAAGGTAGGAAAAGGTAACTCTTATATGGCAGATTTAAGAGAAGTTTCTTTTTTTTTTTATTTATTTTTTTAATATTTATTTATTTTTGAGACAGAGAGAGACAGAGCATGAACAGGGGAGGGGCGGGGGGGGGTGGAGACACAGAATCGGAAGCAGGCTCCAGGCTCCGAGCCATCAGCCCAGAGCCTGACGCAGGGCTCGAACTCACCGACGGCGAGATCGTGACCTGAGCTGAAGTCGGACACTTAACCGACTGAGCCACCCAGGCGCCCCGAGAAGTTTCTTGATATATGAGCAAATGAGGTGAATGGGAGTATGAGCATGATTTCAGCAAGGAGAAGCAGAGAAGGAATCCCAAGAGATAAGAACGAATTTGGATGCAGAGGCAGGAAATGACAGCCTGAGCTTAGTAATTGTGGCCAGGCCAGTTCAGCTGGTTCCTTGGGACCTACATGGGGGAGTGCTTGTCAGAATTTGTAAGCCCCGAAAAGGTCTTGTCACATGTATTCAGAAAGGAAAATAAATAATATACCACTTTTCCATGGTAGTCAGTATCTTGTTTTCCATAAAAACCTGGAAAAATAGACAGTTTTATGTGCAATGAATGATTGGAAAATTTGGTGCTTTGATGTTACCAGGGATTTCTGTCGAATGTGTCAAAGATGGATTAGATCATGGTAAAAAAGACCATTGGGGAGCCTGGGTGGCTCAGTCAGTTAAGCGTCTGACTTCAGCTCAGGTCATGATCTTGCAGTTTGTGAGTTTGAGCCCCACTTCGGGCTCTGTGCTGACAGCTCAGAGCCTGGAGCCTGCTTGGGATTCTGTGTCTCCTTCTCTCTCTGCCCTTCCCCCACGCACGCCCTGTCTCTCTCTCAAAAATAAACAAACATAACAACAACAACAACAAAAAAGACCATGAAAATATCACCAAGAGCCACAGCATTAGTGTGCAATTTCTTGCCCCATCTGCAAGGATCCGCCCAGCTGGTATTTGCAAAAATAAATTCCTCAACAAATAGAAGACTGTTTAAAAAAATGTCATGACAGAAAAATTATCCAGTAACTCCCATAAAATCAATTCCTGCCTAGTTGCCTGTCATGGATGTTTTATTCCAAATGGCATGTTCCGATTTCGTTTAGTGGTGAGTTTTCTGATAAGAAAAAGGACTAAAAAATTTGTGTTTTGAAACTTTGGTTTCTGTCTCATTTTCTGTATTAGTTACCTATTGCTGAGTAACAAATTGCCCCAATCTTAATAATGTAGAACAATGACCCATATTTATGATGTTCCAGGTTCTGGTGGGCCAGGAATTTGAGGTTGGCTTAGCTGGAGGGTTTTGGCTCAGGCTCTTGCATGAAGCCGCAAGACGTCAGCCAGGCTGCATCATCATCTGGAGACTTGACCGGTGTTGGAGGCTCTCCTTCACATGGCTGTTGGCCAAAGTTCCTCGTCTCCTGAATTTCTCCACAGGGCTGCCTGGCTGTCTTTATGACAAAGCAGCAGACATCCTTCAAGGTTGAGTGATCCAAGGCCACAGATAAAGTCGCAATGTCTTTTATGACCTAAAAGCAGAAGTCAGACACCATCATTTACACAATTGTCTCATGATTCACACAAGTCATTGTGGGAAGGTACTAAACTAGGGCTCCAAGCCTTCATTAGAGGCAAGGATGGGGACCATTTTGGAGGCTGACTGCCACACTATCTTTATAATACTTTTGAAATATTGAAAATTGTATTTTCAAATAGAAATAGAATCAATGGTTAAAAGCAGTAAGTTATTTATTTATTTATTTTGAGAGAGAGAGAATGTGTATTGAGGGGGAGAGGGGCAGAGAGAGAGGGAGAGAGAGTATTAAAAGGAGTAAATTTCAGTTATAAGTTTGAACAGTGAGAATAGAAGCCATTCAGGAAAACCTGAAATTACTGATGTTACTGACAGAACTACCCAAATCTCCCTATAATTATTTTGACAGTGATACATTCCAAACACCATTTTAATAAACTGAAGTTCATCTAAAATGTGTACAGGATATAATCAGATGTTAACTTTAATACAAATTTCCATTACTGTGGATGTGTGAATAAGCCTATAGGTTGGTACCTCCAGTTTTTGAGAAAAATGAACAGTAATTGCCTGAAACCATTTACATTTGAAGTGATGTTTAAAAATCATGTTTGTAGGGTGCCTACAAATATTTGTAGCGTGTTGAGTTTGATAACTTCTTTGTAGATTTTGGGTACTAACCCTTTATCAGATATGTTGTTTATAAATATCTTCTCCCATTCTGTAGGCTGCCTTTTAGTTTTGCTGACTTGAATGAATCCTTTAAATGTCCACTTTACTGATAAAGTTATCTTACAAAGTTGAGTTAATTTTCATTTTAAAAGCTAGCCTCTTAAATGATAATTAGAAAGTTATTTTAGTATTTTCAGTGCACGTGACAAGGCTGCTAAGTGAAAATAAAATCTGAATTGTATGAGAATTCATGGTGGAACTATAAGTTGTTTAAGACTCTTGGTTCATTCACATCAGATTTAAAAGACTGGCATAAATAAAAATTGTCAGGTTTTTTTTTTCCCCCACTAAAAAAACATTACTTGGCGAGTATTCTAAGATAACAAGGGAGCTGGAATGCTCAGAAATGAGTTTGGTCTGCCAATAAACCACAGGCAATTAGATTCTTGGCGCATTGTGGTCACTATAGATCTGGTCTGCCTAGCACTGTCTCCCATCCATTTTTTGGATGATGCGGTGGTGGGACTAACTGTCCTGCTATGTATGCCCCACCCAGTTTTATCACTTGAAGTTCTGTGTACGGGAAACCCCACAGCCTTGGGAACATGGGAAGCATTTGTCACTCCAGGGGTATGGGATACGGAGTGCTGAGAGGCTGACAATCAAACTGCCACGGGTATGGCATTCAGTCAAGTTTTGATCAATCACTGCATCCCACCCACATGGCCAGTGATTAAGTGAGAAAATTTCAACAAAGCTGGTCTGTCTCTGGCACTTTCTTCTAGAGGTAATAGGGAAAATGAGCTCTTTTCAATTGTACAATTTACCACGACCACCATCTTGATCGCCGTGTGGAAACACCCTGCCCTAGAAATGGAGAACCAAAGCCCTGATCATTGGACTCCTAGACAGAGGCACAGATAAAGCCATCTGCAACCCTGGACTTTAAACTTACTAAGCTATGGAGTCCCTTTTCTGTGTCAGCTGGTTTGAGTTGAGTTTCTATTGCTTGCAATCCTAAGAATAGTGACACTACAACCTGTTAGCATGAAGACAGATTTATTAAAATTTTAAGCAACAGTAGTCCGAAAATGTACTGTTCTACCTCTTTGTCAGCATTCAGGGCATTTCTACTCAATGATTATCCCACATAGCTCCTAAAGCAGTTAAAAAAGTATATCCATACATTTTTTACTGTCTGGATTTGAGAAATATTGTGACACCTGTAGCGAAAAGAAATCGCCTGATAGGAATTGTCAGGTCTCTGCTATTCAGTCTAATTATCCAAAATTGGTACTTGATGCGATAGCTCATATCAGTTAACCAAGGAAACAGTAGGAAAAATCTTTTGAAAACTTTCCTGATGGCAAGAAATGTAAAATGTGTCCTAAGTTAAAATAGGTATGACCACATAATGGATTAGAATGTAAAGCTGACATAAAATCTTAGGTGCCTATAATTCAAGGATACTTCTTACTTGTGCCTAGTTGTTTCAGTTTGTATATCCTGGGGCACATATTCATTTTCCTGTGTAATTAGGAAAGGCATTTCTGTAAAAAAAAAAAAAAAAAAACTTAGTGAAGTCTCATAATGGAAATGGGGAGCCATAAAAATCTTTGGAAAATCTAGAGATATGACCAAAACTACAGCAGTAGCGAAGATGAACTGGAAAGAGAGGAGGTTAGAAATGAGATCCCTTAGGAGTTCAATGCAATTGTCTAGACAATAAATATGACAGTCTCAATAAAGAAAAATGATTTCTTGCTCTGGGTTTCACCTCACCAATGCAAAGCACCCATCATACAAGGCAAAGTACGTATGAAATACCAAACAGTCAACTTATATAGAGTTCTTTAGTTAGCAAATTTTTGGATAGCATTTAAGAGCCGGGTGCTGTTTTAAGCACGTTACATATATTGGCTCATTGAGTTTCCATAACCAACTTATGAAGTAGGTACTGTTAATATCCCCATTGTACAGATGGGGATACAAATACTAAGGGAGATTAAGTAACTTGACCATGTTCACCCAGCTAATAAATGGCTTAGCCACAATGTGAATCCAGATAATCTGACCCCAAATCCTTTCACCCCAACTGCAATGCTCTGCTCATTTTTTGGAGGGAAACTGTTAATTGAGTGCTGCTACTCAAAATATACAGTTTTTTTTTTTTAATTTTTTTTTTCAACGTTTATTTATTTTTGGGACAGA
Organism: Lynx rufus; assembly: GCF_022079265.1. Taxonomy (NCBI): domain Eukaryota; kingdom Metazoa; phylum Chordata; class Mammalia; order Carnivora; family Felidae; genus Lynx; species Lynx rufus. The sequence continues at coordinate 1,656,264 of NW_025814867.1, read as the reverse complement.
GAGAGACAGAGCATGAACGGGGGAGGGGCAGAGAGAGAGGGAGACACAGAATCGGAAACAGGCTCCAGGCTCTGAGCCATCAGCCCAGAGCCTGACGCGGGGCTCGAACTCACGGACCGCGAGATCGTGACCTGGCTGAAGTCGGACGCTAACCGACTGCGCCACCCAGGCGCCCCCAAAATATACAGTTTAAAGCATTATTTTGAGAGCAAAAATGTAAACAGGAGAGTAAAGAGGCACTTTGTGGCCTTGAATCATTCAGAACGTGTGGAAAGGAATTTGATCCACATACAAAAAATGGCTAAGCACAGCAAACCATCTCTGAGGTTGTAATATTAGCTCCACCTCAATTGATACTTAGGCAAAAATCAATCAATCAATCAATCAATCAAAAATGGGGCTCCTGAGTGACCGAGTTTCTTAAGCATCTTGATTTTGGCTCAGGTCATGGTCTCACAGTTGTGAGATCGAGCCCCTGCACTGGGCTCCGTGCTGAGTGTGGACCCTGCTTAAAATTCTCTCCCTCTTCCTCTGTGCCTCCCCAACTCTCTCTCCTAAATAAATAAATAAATAAACAAATAAAATTCAAAAATAAAAACAAAAATATAAAAACCTGTGTTTATCAAGGTAAACTTCTCAATATATGCAGAATATCTCTAGAGATCTATATCATAGTTGGAAAATATGAACACATCTATCATGTTTTGTGTTGTCACTCAGGGAGAGGTAAAGTGAAAGGCATTTTAGCTGTCTTCCTGCTTGTGGCGGCAGTGACAACGTTGAGGTTTTCAGAACGCTGAAGTCAGCTCAGTTAATGAAAGACTACACAGCTAACAAATGATGATGAATTATGGAAGGAAATTCACAATTGTAAACACTAGTGAAGCTGGAAAATCTGTTAAGAAAAAAAACACATCAGGTTGCTTAAAAAAAAAGAGCAGTTTATGCCAAATAAATGATCACTTTTCTAAAGTGAGAGAGGGAGGTAAATGTAATTAATTTGACAAATCAGTTTAATGAACGTCACAGATATAACAGGAGCACTGTATTATGAAATCTGCTCCTGGGAGTTTTCTAAGCAGTTCACATACATGCCTTTGGTCATTTAATTCTCATGGAAACCCTAGAAGGTTTGATTACTACCATCCTGCTTCCACAGACGAGTGAATTGAAGCACAGAGAAGAAAAGTCACATAACAAATATGCCCGGGAAAGGAGATTCAAAACTCTCAGCTCCGACACCTACAGACAGCTCTATACGTTCAGCTCGGCATTCTGTCCCCACACTCTTCCCTGGCAATGAGAGTTGCTGTGGGGTTGAGACCCCAGGAACAAGCTGCAACCAAAGAGGTTCAGGAATTGGTAGATAAAGACCCCAGCTTCCCTGCCTCTCTGTGAGACAATCCCAAGCATTGTTCACAGACCTCGGAGGGACTGAACCCCAATTACCCCCAGTAGCGACTGGCTCATTAAAGTTCCCTTTCCTGGCTGTCTTCCTTCCAGGTCTCACTCTCACCACCCTTCCAGGGATCACTTTCTTTCTTTCTTTCTTTCTTTCTTTCTTTCTTTCTTTCTTTCTTTCTTTCTTTCTTCTTTCTTTCTTTCTTCTTTCTTTTTTTAAGTCTATTTTTATTTATTTTGGGGGAGATAGAGAGCAAGCGGGGGAGAGACAGAGAGAGAGGGAGACGGAATCCCAAGCAAGCTCTGCACCATCCGGGCAGAGACCTAAATGGGGCTTGAACACACGAACCATGCGATCGTGACCCGAGCCAAAAATCAAGTCAGACACTTAACCAACTGAGCCACCCAGGTGCCTCCGGGGGTCACTTTCTGAGTCAACTACTTGCACCCAAATCCTTGCCTTTGGAAAAACCCAGACTAAGACAAAACCCAAGCCAGTCTGCCCTCAGCTCCCAGCCTCTGCACATCTATGTGTTCTAAGAGCTGGTTGTCATCATAGTCCCTCTAGGAGACAGTACACACTCATTGCCACAATGACTATATCTGTATCTCATACCCCAGGTCCCCAAAAACTCGCACCCGGGAAAGAGAGGCCCAGGCCGGTAACCACGACTGTCCCAAGAGCTGGATCGTTTTTTCTGAACCCTGAGTCTCTGATAACAGATTCTCTGGTGCCTGCTTCTCAACCCTTCCCCCTCAACCAGAGTTGCACTTTGCCTTGGCCTCAGCCGTTCGTTCCTGCTTAGCCCCGCCAGGCTCCACTATGGCTCCCACAGATCCAGCTCCAGAAAAGACCTGCCTCTCCACTTCTCTTCTCACCGCACACCGTCCCAACCTCACCTTCTCAGGTGCCGTTGTCAGTGTCACTTCTCAGGTGTCGCTGCATTAATTCATGCTAAGAAAACTGCAGTTTTGCCCCGTATTCTTCTGTAGCATCAGTGCCAATATCAACCCCGCGAACAAGGCAATATTGTCTTAGTATTGTTATGAAAATAATGGACTCACTTTGAGAACTATGGCACCAGAATATCTAGAGTGGGTTTAGTTGTGGCCTCCCAAAAGATATGGCCGTGTCCTCACCCTAGAAACTGTGAATGTGACCTTATTTGGAGAAAGGGTCTTTGAAAAACATAATCAAGGATGTCAAGGTGAGTTCATCTTGGATCATCATTAGTGTTTCCAGCCTGAGCTCAGAACATGAGGTGCCATATCCGTTTGACACCCCAGTTAGGGGGAACCATGTCAAGGAGGTCACAAGGCCGCACAGCTTTAATATCCTGTATTACCTTACTGTGCATTTGGCAATCAACAGTCAGCCTAAGTCCATAAAGCCTGACTTTTTCTTTTAGGTATCTGTGTATCTGAAGTAATTGATAAGGAAATCATTTTTTTTTTTAAGTTTATGTATTTATGTCGAGAGAGACAATCCCAAGCAGGCTCCACAGTCAGTGCAGAGGCTGGGGCAGGGCTTGAACTCACCAACTGTGAGATCATGACCTGAGCTGAAATCAAGAGTCAGACACTTAACCAACTGAGCTGCCCAGGCGCCTTGATGAGGAAACCATTCTGTCTTTATTTTCCTAACGTGTCACTCAGATTTTTGATAGTCGTGAGAATCTCACTCCAAGAGTAGAGAACTACATCTTCCATCTTAAATTATTGCAACAACCTCCTTAAGAAATTATTCCCTGGTATTATGGAATGAATGTGTCCCTCAAAACTCTTAGGTTGAAGTTCAATGTGGTGGTGTTAGGAGGTGGGGTTTGGGGGAGATAATTACGTTTAAATGAGGCCGTGAACGTAGGGTCTCCATGATGGGATTAGTTCTTTCTCTCTTCTCCCTCCCTCCCTCCCTCCCTCCCTCCCTCTCTCCCCCCACCCAGGTAGGGACATCACAAGAAGGTAGCTATCTGCACCCTGACTGTGCTGCTACTGATCTCAGATTTCCTAGCTTCCACAATGGTGGGAAATAAATGTCTGTTGTTTAAGCCACACAGCCCGTGGTATTTTGTTATACAAGTCTGAGCAGTCTACGGCACCTGGCTTCTCCTTGACCTGTTCTTCACTCGCAGCCAGTGATCTTTCCCTTTCAAAATTTGATGTTACATTTTTTTACTTAAAATCTTCACGAACCTCTTTAATTCCAAAAGACAGATTATAAACTGTTGACCTGGCTCCTATGATCTTTCCAGCTTTCATACACCTAACATACCCAATCCCAGGGAACCAGTTGCTGTTTCCTGAAAATTCCAAACCCTTTCCTACTTCAGCCAAACACATATAGTGATTTCCTGGTCTCAGGAACTACTCTGTACCATTCTAAAAGCTGTCAGGTCATGAATAGCCCACTTTTCCTTAATATCAAAGCTTGTTAAGGCTTTACAAAGAAGGATAGACTAGAAGAAATTTGACACATTATAGAAAAGGAAATGCTAGCCAGCCAGTTGTCCAAAGTGCATAGGCGACTTGGGGTCGAGCCAACGTGAGCGAGGGAACAGCTTCTCAGACAGGAATGATGCCAAGAGGATTTCAATGAGCCCATTCTTCAGACTCCCTGTTTCATTATTTAAAAAAAAAAAAAGTTTTTTTCATGTTTATTTATTTTTGAGAGACACAGAGAGACAGAGAACAAGCAGGGGAGGAACAGAGAGAGAGGGAGACACAGAATCCAAAGCAGGTTCCAGGCTCTGAGCCATCGGCACAGAGCCCGACACGGGGCTTGAACCCACGAACCCAGGACCCGGGACCCCGTGACCCGGCTCGAGATCATGACCCGAGCCGAAGTCAGTTGACTAACCGACTGAGCCACCCAAGCGCCCCTCCCCCTGTTTCATTATTAAGGTGTTCAGAGAAGAGTCAGATGCAGTGAGTAGCTCTGTGCCTGTCACTGCAAAAGCCACTGGGAGCAAGAGTATATAGTACGAGAACCTGTGCTAAGACCTTTACTGTCTGGGCTCTCGTTCCGTCCCATCTCTTTTTTGTTTTGTGTTGTCACACAACTCCCATGAATTCTCCCATGTTACGATGGCATATTATTCTGTCAAAGTATCTCATAAAGATATTTTGAAGTGTTTTTAGTCCCCTAGTGTAGTCCAGTTGTTGGAAAGGTCCAGATAAGATTGGCCCGGGTGTGCACATTCCTTGCCGCGGGGAAAAGGAAACCCAGTGCCCCGGCCAAGATCTCTGTGAATTCCCTATGGAGTTATGGTCTCATGGCTGTGCTGGCTCTGACCGCCTCCAGCTGAATTCTTGTTCTCCATCGCGCAGCTAGAGGCTGTTCCTTCGTCTCTACCCTGTCTTCGTCCATTTCTACATTTTCAGACCCAAAATGGCTTCTGCTTCCCCGAAGTTCTGAGTACGTATCCGTCTACAAGGAATGTTTAGGGAAGTGGAGACACAGAAGCATCTCACAATCAAACAACAGACACTCTTGTTCTCAGCCGTCTTTTGGTTCCATCCCTCGTTTCTGTGCTCACTCCTCTCCTCTCCAAAGAGGAACACACACACACACACACACACACACGCACCAAATTCTTTCCATTTTCTTCTGTTAGAGCAGTTTAATCTTCTCAAGCTCCTACCTTCCCAAAGCAGCTCTGAGCCTTTGACCAGGGACTTTTATGGTTTCCTTTTATAGATATAAATCTTTGGACTATCTGGTATTTGTTTTTGTTTAAGACTAATTAAAAAAAAATTTTTTTTTTACCGTTCCGTATAGCAATACAAGGAGGTTGGATATAAATCGGCAAAAACAAAACCAAACAAAAGACAAAAGGAAAAAGGAACCAATCAACAAACCAAAGACCAAGGATTACCAGGAGCACCATGTTCAGAATGACTCAAAGCAGTGCTCGAAGACTGTGCTCGTTGCCAGGCCCGGGGGACACACAGGTACTCTGCTCAGATCCCCTGAGAACCCCCTTCAGGGGACACCAGCCGCCTTCTTTGTAGGGTTGCCCTTGGGCTACTGGAGTCACCTCCAGCTGGAAAGTTGGAGATTCCAGGAGTTCACCTCTCTGAAGGTGACCAGTAGTTGGCCGCCGACTAGTTGAGAGTGTACGAAGCCCAGCTCCTCAGCCTCAAGACTGGATGAACTCAGAGGTGTAAATTATGCCCCAGAACTCCCCACAGGATCAGACTGACTCCAGGAATTCGTCTAAAATCGTATACTTGTCTGTCTGCCTCCTCTTGCCTGTCCTGCTTCCCCACTGCCTTGCTAGTCTGTCCTGGGAGCACTTCCTTAATAAATCTCTTCCACTTGAATCTGTGGCTCAGTCTGCTTCTGGGAGAACCCAATCTAAGATGTTAAGTATTCCATTTTGTTGGATAGGCAACCTGGGAATTCCTTCTTTCCTGCGTATACACTGAGCACCTAATATATGTCCTGGGTACTATTAAAACAGTCGGTACCCTCGGGAAAAGTGCAAACTAGTTAGTGAGGTAAGACACGGGGAGCCATAAGTATAATTTGAGGCCACATGTCCTTTATTTACAAAAAATACTGAATATTCTCTATGTACATATGGTAGAATCTCAACATGATAGGGAAGGAGTGCTTATAGCTTCATGGTCTTAGGTGCTGGATTTGGCAGGGCATATAAGATTTCCAAACAAAAAGTTGGAAGTGGAGAGATATTAACTAGGGAAAATTGTATGGGTAGTTGAACATATAAGGTTGAGAAGATAAAGAGAGACACAGTGTTCGGGGCACCTGGTTGGATCAGTCAGTAGAGCATGCACCTTTTTTTTTTTTTTTAATGTTTATTTATTTTTGAGAGAGAGAAAGAGAGAGAGACAGAGTGTGAGCAGGGGAGGGGCAGAGAGAGAGAGAGGGAGACACAGAATCAGAAGCAGGCTCTAGGCTCTGAGCCGTCAGCACAGAGACTGACACGGGGCTCGAACTCACAAACTGTGAGATCACGACCTGAGCTGAAGTCAGACACTTAACCGACTGACCCGCCCAGGTGCCCCAAGCATGCAACTCTTGAGCTCTGGGTTGTGAGTTTGAACCCCGCATTGGGCATGGAGACTACTTTAAAAGAATAAATAAACAAATAAATAAATAAATAAAAATTAAAAAAAAAAGAAAGATGTAGTGTTAAGAGAGCTCTTGAGAGGATCCTTTGTCTTCTGAAAGACTGAATCCTTGCCATATAGCTTCATCCTTTCACTTGGCCATTCATATCCCATGAGCGTATGATATGATGCACACAAGGGGTCATTCTGTACTTGGGTAATGGCTCAAATCTTAGGGAACAGGTTCAAATATGCAAAAAAAAAAAACCATGTTACATCTTTTTCCTCCCCTTCTATATAATTTCCTGTGTAATTATCCTTGTAAGCCTCCATTCCGCTAGGGTGGTGAAAATTTGATCTTGATCAAATTGTGTGTCCCTCTACCACCCCCTTTTCCTTCAAGTTGCATCTAAGTTCCAAGAGCTTTTGGGGGAATTTAGTAGGACCCTTAATCCTCACCACCATCCAGACATCTGATCCCTGGGTTATCAGGCATGAGCAGTTAACTGCTGAGTTGTCCTTCATGCCTATCCTCAAGACAGCTGTAGATTCCGCTATCCTTTCTGTTAATCTCATTCCGTGCTGGGGCATGGTGTGCTCCAGTAGGTTGGTCCCGGGGGTGTGCCCAGGGGTGAGCAAGGTGCAAGGATTCATCTCTATTTAAACTTCCATCATTTTTCTGTTTTCCTTCCTCTGCTTCTTTCCTCTCTACTTCTAGAATCATATTTAGTAACAGGACAGGAGTTGGCCCTTACGTTATTCTGGGGTTTTTTTCCCTCCCAAATATTGTCTGTATTTTAAGCCATTTCCCTTCCTTAAGGATTTTGAAACTATCAAGTGAAGAGGAGATACGCTGTTGTCTTCCTGCTGTCACATCTTGAAGGTGGGGAGAAATCATAGAAAGAAACTGGACAGGGAAAAGAGGTGACTACAGCACAAAATTTAAGAAAGTACTAACTCTTGGGGTCATGTAAATGCTGACTCTACAGAATCCTGAGAATGAGTGCCTCCTAAATTTCGTGCCCTACAGATCTCACTTGCCTCATGCTAGTCCCAGACTTGGAAGAAAATACCAATCATTGCCCCTAAAAACCAGTTAAAATAAAATTTTTAGCCTATCTAACTTGGACAAAAGACTAAAAGAGACGTCAATGGTGGTTAGAGCTCCACAGTGGATTATGGATGATATGTATGTTGTTTATCTTTTTTTGGTATTCTTTTTTTCCTCCACGTTTATTGAGGTATAATTGCCAGAACTGTAAGCTATTTAAAGTATACATGAATATTTGATATATGTATACATTGTGAAGGGATTCCCCCATCAAGTTAATGATCACATCCATTGCTACATGTATTTGTTTTGTGTGTGTTGGGGGGGGAAGGGTGTGAGAATTTTAAGTTCTACTTTCTTAGCAAATTTCAATTATATAATACAGTGTTACCAACTATAGTCACACGTTATAGATTAGATCCTTAGGACTTATTCCTTTTATACTGAGTAGCCTTTTTGTTCAAGTAACCCTTGTGCTAAAGACTTGTGATAAAAGGGTACTTAGAAGATATCAAAGAGAATCTTTGGCTCATTGTTATCTGAACGTGGCCTTCTTTCCACTTCATTTTCCAGAATGTTGCCACAGGCAGAGACAATGAAAAGGCGGGAGAAATGGTCCAGAACGAGGCTGGGGATGACTGCTGTAGCTTGTAAATGCTGTGTACATTTTGTTTCTGCTGGCTGCTTGAACCACCCTTTAGAAGTCCCTGCTAAGTGTTGTCACAAAATATTTGTAGGTATTCTGTATATTTCTAATATCCTCCAGTGAGCATGTAATAATTTTATGATTAAAAATAAAATTATATAAAATAAAAACTATTGTGATAACATTGACAGGGAAGCTAGCAGAAGTGTGTAAGGGAATTTTTTGCATCATTCCTGCAGTTTTTCTGTAAGTTTGAAATTGTTTCAAATCAAAAAATTTGAAAATTATGAGATATCAAAACCTTTCTAAAATTAAAAAAAAAATGTGTTAAGTTAAAAACCTCAGTGGCCCCAAACAGGTTGGAAGCCAACCTAGAATTTTATAAGCCCCAAAGTTCAACATACTTTCTCATATGCTGTGTATATGAAGCTACTTGGCTTTTGCTTATTAAGATTTTGGCAGATCCCCAATTTAGGCGACTTTCTTAAAGACTCATTACAATTTTTATAATGGGTAGTTATAAAGGTTGGTGTCCAGGAAGCAGAGGACACATAGAGGAATCTCTATGCAACTTGGGCTGTAGATCAAGTTTCATGTCCAGTGAGGTTCTTATGTTTATTTTTTGGTCTCCTTTCCTTTCTTCCTTTTTTTAAGTTTATTTACTTATTTTTGAGAAAGGGAAAGAGAGAGAGTGAGCAGGGGATGGGCAGAGAGAGAGACTCCAGGCAGGCTCTGTACTGTCAGCGCGGAGCCCAACATGGGGCTTGGACTCAAGAACCGTGAGATCATGACCTGAGCTGAAATCAAGAGCCAGATGCTTAACCGACTGAGCCCCCCACCCCGCCCCGGGCACCCCACATTAGGTTTTACTCTTGATGTCCAACATTCTACTGGTTTGGACGAATGTATAATGGCATTTATCCACCATCATAGCTTCATGCAGAATAGCCACCCAGCCTCAAAAATCCTCCGTGGTCTGCCTACTCATCCCTTCTTCCTCCCAACACGTGGCAACCACTGATCTTTTTACTACATCCACTGCTTCGCTTTTTCCAGAATTGCTGGAATCATATATTATGCAGCCTTTTCAAGTTGGCTTCTTTCACTTAGTAGTATGCATTTAAGTCTTTTCATGGCTTGATAGCTCATTTCCTTCTAATTCTGAATAGATCCATTGTCTGGATATCACCCATTCACCTGCTGAAGGACATCTTTGTTGCTCACAAGTTTTGGCAATTATGACGAAAGCTGCTATAAACATCTGTGATAGCACAAGTTTTTGTGTGGACATAAGTTTTCAGCTCATTTGTATAAACACCCAGGAGTACAGTTGCTGGATCATGTGGTCAGAATAAGTTTCATTTTGCAAGAAACCTCCAGACTGTTTTCCAAAGTGGCTTTAGCATTTTACATTTGACATTCCCACCTGCAATGAATGGGAGTTCTCACTACTTTATATCCTCACCAACATTGGGTGGTGTCAGGGTTTGGGTTTGGGCTATTTTTTTTTTAATTTTTTAACATTTATTCATTTTTGAGAGACAGAGTGTGCGAGGGGGAGGTGCAGAGAGAGAGACACACACACAGAATCTGAAGCAGGCTCCAGGCTGCTTCAGCCCATGTGGGGCTCAAACCCACGGACTGTGAGATCATGACCTGAGCTGAAGTCGGATGCTTAACCGACTGAGCCACCCAGGTGCCCCCAGGTTTTGGCTATTCTAATAGGTGTGTAATAGTATGTCACTAATGTTTTAATTTGCATTTCCCTGATGACATATGATGTGGAACATCTTTTTATATGTGTATTTCTTTGCAGCATGTAAGGGTGTCTGGTAAGCTGTCTGTTCAAATCTTTTGCTTATTTTAAAATCAGGTTGTTTTCCTATTGTAGAATTTTAAGAGTTCTTTGTGTATTTTGGATAACAGCCATTGACCAGGTATGGCTTTTGTAAATGTTTCCTCCCAGTCTGTGTCTTCTATTTTCATTCTCTTAACAGTTTCTTTTGTGGAGCAGAAGTTTTAAATTTTAATGAAGTCCAGTATATCATTTTTTTTTTCATGGATTATGCTTTTGGTGTTGGTTCTAAAAAGTCAACACCATGCCACCATGCCCAAGATCATCTAGATTTTCTTCTATGTTATCGTCCAGGAGTTTTAGAGTTTTGTATTTTACATTTAGTTCTATGACCTATTTTGATTTAATTATTGTGAAGGATCTAAGTTCTGTGTCTGGATCCTTTCTTTCTTCTTCTTCTTCTTCTTCTTCTTCTTCTTCTTCTTCCTCTTCTTCTTCTTCCTTCTCTTCCTCCTCCTCCTCCTCCTCTTTCTCCAGCATGTGGACACCCAGTTATTCTAGCACCATTTGTTGAAAAAGATGATCTTTTCACCATTGTATTGTCTTTGCTTCTTTGTCAAAGATCAATTGACTATATTTACGTGGGTCTATTTCTGACAGCCACAAGATGACTTGCTGGGATATTGATTGAAATCATGGTAAAGTTGGGAAGAAATGGTATCTTGACAATATCCACACACGTAGAATATATCCACATTTACTTAATTCTTCTTTGGTTTCTTTTTTTTTTTTTCAATGTTTTAAATGTTTATTTTTGAGAGAGAGAGAGACAGAGAGAGAGAGAGACAGAGAGAGACATAGCGTGAGAGGGGGAGGGGTAGAGAGAAAGGGAGACAGAATCCGAAGTAGGCTCCGGGCTCTGAGTTGTCAGCACAGAGCCCGAGACGGGGCTTAAACTCATGAACCGCAAGATCGTGACCTGAGCCGAAGTCGGACACTTAACTGATTGAGCCACCCAGGCGCCCCTTCTTCGGTTTCTTTTATCAGAGTTTTGTAGTTTTCTTCATATAGATCTTGAGTCCACCATTTTAAAAATATGTGTACTGAAACACGTAGACATACTGGTCGCAATTTGATCATGTTTAATTTTTTTCCCCAACCATGACATTATTTGTACTCTTATACTTATAATAGTAGTGGTAAAACTATATATACTAGTGTGGTAAAATACAACTAAATATTGGCCAATAGAATGTTTCCAATAAACACCCATTAGGTGGTGAGGAAAAAAAGTGCAAATAGTGACAATTTTTGATCAAGGCTGACACAGAAGAAAGAGCTCTTTAGACATGGTTGGTGCATCCCAATAAGAATATGGCACGGCGGCCAGCGCAAATTATACTAGCATTGACACTTAAAGCTGGTCATGATTTTGAATCTCTTTCATGAACCTAGCAAATCAGGCAAAATAATTTTTGTAAGCCTTAAAATTGTCGAGGTCAGGAAACACAAAAATACAAAGAAAGGATGTAAAACTATTCCAGATTAAAGAAGACTAAAGAGACAGGACAACTAATGCAATGCATGATTCTAGATTAGACCTTGGGCTGGGAGAAAAACAGCTAAAATGGTTACTATTGGGACAATGCATGAATTTTAATATGAATGGCAGATTAGATAATAGTATTATACTAAGAGGATGTCCTTGTACTTTGGAAATACACGCTGAAGTAGTTAAAGTTTTTTTTTTTTTTAATGTTTATTTATTATTGAGAGACAGAGCATGAGCACAGGAGGGTCAGAGAGAGAGGGAGACACAGAATCGGAAGCAGGCTCCAGGCTCCAATTTGTCAGCACAGAGCCGGACGCGGGGCTTGAACCCACAAACCGGGAGATCACGACCTGAGCCGAAGTCGGACGCTCAACCGACTGAGCCACCCAGGCGCCCCCACACTGAAGTATTTAAGAGATAGAGAGGCATGATATTTCCAACTTACTTTCAAATGATACAGAAAAGATTTATACATACTTTTTTTTACGTATGGAGAGATAATGACAAAGCAAATGCAGGAGAATGTAAACAAACTGGATAATGAGTATATGAAAAGATATTTTTACTTTCCGATACGTTACAAATCACAACGAAATTAAAAGTTACCCCCCCAAAAAATAACGATTTAAAATTAAGCCCCCAAAGTTTAAAACACATGTATTTGACATATTTTCATGATTTCTCTCTAACAATCCAGACTTTTTTTTTTTTTTTTTTTTTTGGCCCATCCAATAGCTGCGGATAGACTATTTGGCTTAAAGACGTAACCATAAGGGAAACATACTTTAAAACACCATATAATGTTCTATTAACGTGACTGCTACGTAGGAAATATAAAGTTGAAGAGAAAGGAAGGCTTTATTTTAGGTTCTTAGAATCTTTAGTTCTGCGACACGTGAAATTGACTCTGATGGCAAGATGATAGCATATGTTAAGTAGATTTTTTTTCAGGGAAGGAGGCCTGGGAGGAGACGCTATAGCTCTTTCTCTTCATGAGAAATCGCAAGTAGTATTTGGAGGCAGAGGGTCACGACGGCAGCAGTTGACTCGAACGGTTCAGATAAAAGGAGGGCGGAGAGGGAGAGAGAGAGGCTCACAAGGCAAAGGCGGCAAAGTGTGAACCAAATAGTGAGTTGAGAGGAAGCGTATATGGGAGTCCTCTGTATTGCTTTTTTCTACGTTATCGTTGTGACTTCTCTGTAAGTTCGAAATGATGTCAAACTAAAAGTTTACGGAAAAAATACAAAGAAGTATGAGTTAGCAGATGTCCTCCTCACGGTCCTCACCCTCTAATATCAGAACAAATTCCAAATCAGGCCATCTCCCTCTAACGTAGCCGTCTACACCGACGAATGTTTAGAGTAGAGCCGTCCCAGTTCAGTACCGCATTTTTTTTTTTTTTTTTTTTTTTTTTTTAGCCTGCATCTCAAACCCTGTGGCTACCTACCAGTGGGCATGGCTCCGCCTGGCTTTTCATTATACTGAGAAAATCTGTCAGGATCAGTCCAACTGGTTAGGATCCTCGGGAGTAGCACCAACATGCCTACTTTAAATACATGCCATCTCGTGGAAGCTCAAAAAACAAACTAAACAACACGAAACTTACTTTGCTTCCAAAACAGAAGATTAGTGTGAGGTTTCCTGTTGGCCAGGAGATCCTGAGTGGCTGAGAGCTCTGCCCTTTGCGAAGGCTGTCTGCAGCCTACCTGGGGTAAAGCTCTTTGGCCTCCCTAAACTCCCTCCCAATTGTTGCGATCAGTTTTTATTTTCATGATTTCCTTCAATGGAAAATCAAGGTCACATAGCCTATTCTTCACCAAAACAGTGAAGAGAGCAGTATGTGGATCGACATTCATTTCGACCTTTCTAAACTTTTTTTTTTTTTTCAACGTTTATTTATTTTTGGGACAGAGAGAGACAGAGCATGAACGGGGGAGGGGCAGAGAGAGAAGGAGACACAGAATCGGAAACAGGCTCCAGGCTCTGAGCCATCAGCCCAGAGCCCGACGCGGGGCTCGAACTCCCGGACCGCGAGATCGTGACCTGGCTGAAGTCGGACGCCCAACCGACTGCGCCACCCAGGCGCCCCCATTTCGACCTTTCTAATGCACATATCGCTGCCCTCTCTGGCTACCTACATCCCTGGTGTGCCATCAGTATTGACACAAAAGCAGTGCTCTTGGTATTATTATAAATAATAGGTAACGTTAATTTGAAAGGGACTTGTTTTGGTATTTGGGATACTTACTAAGATGGCTGATAAGTACACAACTTGTATTTAATAGAGGAGTTGGAAGCGAAGATACACAATCGTAGAGTGATACAAGTTTGGGAAAAATATTTTGTGAATAATTTAGTGAAAAAGATAATGCATTGAACCAGTAGACTTAGATGAATATGTTTGGGTCAGCAGGGGCACACGCATGATGATGGGCAAGAGGTAGTTCAGTTTCTACACTTGTATAATCAAAAAATAAAGCAAGCAGTAAGCGAGCTGAGAGCTGACCAAGGGGATGGAGGTCTTGACTGAGAACAAATTATATAACCTTGTGAGCGCGCACTAAGGAATTCTGTCCGTGTTGATTACATTATAATGAGTAAAAACGCATGACCATAAAATAAGTTGTACATAGGAGCTGATGGGGCCTGTAAGAGGTCTATTGGCCATGACATTTAGAAGGAGTTTCAGGAAAAGGTTAAAAAAAAAAATTAAAACACTGGGGGCAGAGTGTAGATTTTCAATTAAAGGAATACATGGCGTCTGTGAGTTCCTGAGTATCTTGGCCACTGCTCAGACCCATGTGAAAATTAATAAAGGGAAACCTCACTAAAATGGGTTAGAGAGGCTAGAAGGGAAGGTTAGAAGGGGGAGCCCTACCACTCAGTGTCAACCACAGGAAGACTTGTCAGTTGCAGAGACCAACAGAAGAGCAGCAACAGGAAAGAATCATCAGTTCCAGGGCCTAACAGGGAAGCGTGTATGTTGCGTCTTTTACAAGAAATCAATCAGCCCTGCAGTTCACCCAATGACAAACGTGATCACCCTGAAATCTTGCTTTTTTTCCAGCAGGCTTTCATTCAAAACAACCCCTCCCAAATTTTTCGTTCTTCTCCATAAAATAATGCTCCTCTCCTTTGTTTGTTGGAATTGCCTACGGTTTTGCCAGCGCTTGCATTTCTCTACTATTCCTGAATAAACCCATTTTTTTTTTCTGGTAAAATAGCTCACTTTTATTTTTAAGGTTGACACCTATCATTTCTCCCACTGGTATAGCTCCAACCTTTGAAAATCCACCAAGGATCTATGGATCCACATGGCCTATCCTCTCCTGTTTACCAATGCTACCGCATGGAGTAAACCCAGAGAGGGAGACAGCAGGGCTCTCTCTTCTCACAGCTTTTTGAGCATTGGCTTTAGTGTATGTGCTACCGAAGCAAACACTTGAGCACTGGTTTTAATATGAGCCTGAGGGGAGCCCGCTATCATAGCTGTCCTCCCTGCTCTGAGATCAGAGAGGAGGGTGAGACCCTCCCCGCTCTGAGATCAGAGATGAGGGTGAGACGGGTCAAACCTAAAATAAGGAAGAAGAAGTGTTCTCCATCTCAAACAGGGGTTTGAGATGATAAACAGAGAAAGAAGTCAGCCAGCACTTTTCCCTCCTTTACACCAAGAGCTGACTCTTGCTCTGCATGAATAGTTTTGGCCCAACAAAGTGCTAAGTATCTGTGAAAATGCATACATTAGGGTGGTTTATTTTCTATGTCCGATAGTGTCATTTAATAAATAAATTTTGCTAGTAGTTCATTCTGTTAGCTCTCTAAGCCTAATGTTTGTCGTTAACTTTGTTGGGTAGATGCCAAGCTTTTTGACTGCAGAGTAACATTTTTGTTGCTCAGAATGCAGCTTTGAATGATTTTTTTGATTAAAAAAAATTTTTTTTGTTACTCCTCCTGTTTGTAACAAAAATTTCTAACTATATTGGAATAAATTATTTTGCGCTAGATAAAGAAAAAAATCAACAGATTTTTATCCGTGAGGTCACTGCTTCTTTGAAAAAAAAAAAAAAAAAAAGCAATGTTTTGATGACCTCCCACCAGTAATTGATGGAGTTTGAAACCAACCTGTATAGTCTGGTCCAGGGACAAATGGATTGCTGAGTTCCCATAGAAATATTTATTTAGTCATAGTTATACTTTGTCGTAATTTTTATGAAGTTTTTAACTAAAAAAATTTTTTTTAATGTTTATTCATTTTTGAAAGCCAGAGAGAAACAGAGCACAAGCGGGGTGGGGTGGAGAGAGAGGGGGACACAGAATCTGAAGTGGACTCCAGGCTCTGAGCTGTCAGCATGGAGCCCATCGTGGAGCTCAAACTCACGAACCGTGACATCATGACCTGAGCCAAAGTCGGATGCTCAACCGACTGAGCCACCCAAGCACCCCAGTTTTAACGTTTATTTTTGAAGGAGAGACACAGAGCGTGAGCGGGGGAGGGGCAGAGAGAGAGGGAGACACAGAATCCGAAGCAGGCTGCAGGCTCTGAGCCATCAGCACAGAGCCTGATGCGGGGCTCGAACTCAGAAACCGCGAGATACTGACCTGGGCTGAAGTCGGATGCCCAACTGACTGAGCCAACCACCCCCTTGAAGTTTTTATTTAAATTCCAGTGAGTTAATATACAGTACAATATTAGTTTCAGGGGTACAATTTAGTGATTCATCACTTCCATACAACACCCGGGGCTCATCGTAAGTGCCCTCCTTAATCCCCATCACCTGTTTAATCCATCTCCTCATCTATTTCCCCTCTGGTAACCATCAGTTTGTTCTCTATAGTTAAGAGTCCGTGTCTTGGTTTTCCTCTCTCTTCTCCCCCGACCATCATCGTTTGTTTTGTTTCTTAATTCCACATATGAGTGAATCATATGGTATTTGGTTTTCCCTAACTAACTGATTTTGCTTAACATTATACTTTCTAGCTCCACCCACGTCATTGTAAATGGCAAGATTTCATTCTTTTTGATGGCTAGGTAGTATTCCATTGTATGTATACACCACATCTTCTTTATCCATTCATCCATCGATGGACATTTGGGCTCTTTACATAATTTGACTATTGTTGATAATGCTGCCTTAAACATTGGGGTACATGTATCCCTTTGAATTTTTTGTATTCTTTGGGTAAATAACTAGTAGGGCAATTGCTGGATCATAGGGTAGTTCTATTTTTAATGTTGTGAGGAACCTCCATACTGTTTCCAAAGTAGCTGCTTCTTTTCAACGGCACGTGGGACATTCTCCAGAAGAGATCACATGCTAGGTCACAAATCAGGTCTCAACAAGTACAAAAAATTGAGATCATACCATGCATATTTTCTGACCACAACACTATGAAACTTGAAGTCAACCACAAGAAAAAAATTGGAAAGACCACAGATACATGGAGGTTAAACAACATGGTACTAAACAATGAATGGGTCACCCAGGAAATCAAAGAATAAATTTAAAAAATACATGGAAACAAATGAAAATGAAAACACAAGGTTCCAAAACCTTTGGGTTGTAGCAAGTGGTCCTAAGAGGCAAGTATATAGCAATATCAGTCTACCTCAAGAAGTAAGAAAAGTCTCAAATACACACCTAACCTTACACCTAAAGGAGATAGAAAAAGAGCAACAAACAAAGCCTAAAGCCAGCAGAAGGGGGGGAAATCATAAAGATTAGAGCAGAAATAAATGATATAGAAACTAAAAAAACACAGTAGAAAAGATCAATGAAACCAGGAGCTGGTTCTTTGAAAAAATTAATAAAATTGATAAACCCCCAGCCACACTTATCAAAAAGAAAAGAGAAAGGACCCAAATAAATAAAATCACAAATGACAGAGGAGAAATAACAACCAACATCACAAAACACAATTATAAAAGAATACTGTAAAAAAAAACTGTATGCCAACAAATTGGACAACCTGGAAGAAATGGATAAATTCCTAGAAATATAGAAACTACCCAAATTGAATCAGGAAGAAATAGAAAACTTGAACAGATTGATAATCAGCAAAGAAATGGAAATGGAATCAGTAACCAAAAATCTCCCAATGAACAAAAGTCCAGGGCCAGATGCCTTCACAGTGAATTCTACCAAACACCTGAAGAAGAGTTAATACCTATCCTTCTCAAGCTGTTCCAAAAAATAGAAACAGAAGGAAAACTTCCAAACTCATTTTATGAGGCCAGCATTGCCCTGATTCCAAAACCAGACAAAGACTCCAATAAAAAAGAGAACTATAGGCCAGTATCCCTGATGAACATGATGTAAAAATTCTCAACAAAATACCAGGAAATCAAATCCTTCAGTACATTAAAGGAATCATTTGCCACAATCAAGTGAGATTTATTCCGGGGCTGTAAGGGTGGTTTGATATGCACAAATCATTCAACATGATACACCACATTAATAAAAGAAAGGATAAGAACCATATGATCCTTTCAATAGATGCAGAAAAAGCATCTGTTGACAAAGTACAGCATCCATCCATGTTAAAAACCCTCAACAAATTAAGTATAGATGGAACACACCTCAACATCATAAAGGCCATAGATGAAAAACTCACAGCTAGTATCATCCTCAATGGGGCAAAAGGGAGAGCTTTTCCTTTACGGTTAGGAACAAGACAGGGATGTCCATTCTCATCATATTGTTCAGCATAGTACTCGAAGTCCTAGCCACAGCGATCAGACATGCAACAACAACAAAAAAAGGCATCCAAATCGGCAAGGAGGAAGTCAAACTCTCACCATCATGATATCCTATGAAGAAAACCCGGAAGAGTCCACCAAAAATTTTTTCTAATTGATACTTGAATTCAATAAAATCGCAGGATACCGAATCAACATACTGAAATTGGTTGCATTTCTATACACCAATAATGAAGCAGCAGAAAGAGAACTCAAGGAATCAATCCGATTTATAACCATAGTCATGTTTTTTGTTTGTTTGTTTTAAAATCCGCTGTGTACACATCTTCATTTTACATTTGTTCCGGGACCTGTGACCACTGTTCAGGAGATTCTTCTTTAAATCCACTTTTATAAGTCTGAGGTCCCCTTAGCGTCCCTAAAATACTTTTCTCCTCCCCAGGGAGGGATGCGGGAAGCAATAAAAGTTAAAATTTCAGGACAGCTATTTATTAGTCTTAAGAAAGTCACATTAAGATCTCTGAACATCTTTAGGAAAATCAATTCCATTTTATTGTAACAAATGAAACATTTAATACTTGTGACATTACTTGAGACATCTTTGTTTCAAAAATTGTGCCAAAACAGCTTGGAAGTTCCTCAAAAGGTTAAGCAGAGTTACTATGTGACCTAGCACTTCCTCCTCTAGGTATATACCCAGGATAAATAACAATACACAACAACTTGGACACGCATCTCAGAGCGCATCAGTCACAATCATCAAAGGTGAACACAACCCAAATGTATACCAGCCGGTGGATGGATAAACAAAATACGGTAAAGCCACGCAGTGAAATACTGATGCACGCTACAACATGGACGAACCATGAAAAGATGCTAAGTGGCTGTTACCAAAGACCATATATTATATAATTCTGCTTATATGAAATGTCCAGGATAGGCAAATCCATAGAGACAGAAAATAGATGAGCGGTCGTGTAGGGGCCGGGAATTCTCTAGAAGGGGCATGTGAGTAGCTGCTAAAGGGGTAGGGTCCTCTTGGGTGATGAAGATGTTCCGAGATTAGATAGTGCTGATGATTACACACCTCTGTAAATATACCCCAAGCCACTGAACTGCACGCTTTAAGTGGGTGACTTCATGCTTTGCAAATTATATCTTAATAAGACGGTTATTTTTTTTTAAGAAGTACCAACTATGTGTTTAATGTTGCAGCCAAAGAACATTGAATGCATCAGAATGCTGCTGATGAATGATAGCTGCCCTACGTGGGGTTTTAAATGGGCTTCGAGCCTCTGTGGCCTTTGAAGCAGGCATCTGGTTGAGAGGGAAGTCTCTTCTCAACACCATCTCCCCCCAAAAGGTGGGGGATCAAACTCGGCCTGGACACCTTGCAAACGGAAGGCCGAGATTACTTAAGCAAAGGATGGAAGGCAGGGTGGCAGCATCTGAATGCCGTTCCTCGCGGTTTTTCGCAGAGCAGCGGATCTCGAGCTTGGCAGGACACCACCGCGTGCTCACCTGAGGCGTTTAAACAAGATCGATGCCCGTGGTCCCACTTGGAGAGGTTCTGATTTACTGGGCCCGAGGTCAGGCCCGGGGTTGGAATTTTAAAAGCTTCCCTAGTGGTTCTGATGTGCGCGCAAGGCTGAGAGGTACTGCGGTGGAGAAAAAGGAGTAGCAAAATATCTGACTAGTTTATTGGTCCCTGGGTGCTCTGAAATTTCCACTTACTGCTCATTTTTAAGAGCTTAAAATTAGGCCTCGCCCAGACAAGTGATTCTGGCAAGGGCTTAGAACAGCCAAGCTATTCTTAGCGATGTATTTAGGCTATTATTTGCCTTACTACTTTTAAGCTTCCAAAAACCATAGCTCAGTGATCGATGTGTTAGAGGACTTGAGAATGTAGAACAACACAGCAGAAACCGCCAGAGCTAAGGTAAACAATCACATGAAAATAACTCAAAACACCACGGCTGCGATAAACTGTATCTGGTTAATTAAACATTAGCCAAGATAACGTTGTTCTTTCGTAACAATTTCAAAGCCGTCTTTAAGACTGTGATGATTTCTAAGAATGTAGCCGGACTTCTGAGAAAGTAACAGTTAATCCTGTATTTCAAAATTCTGAATAATACTGTTCATTGCTTTTTCCTCAGAAACCTCCAAAGTACTTGAGAATCACAGACAGTCACAACTTCAGAAACCGTTAGTGGCTCATTGCTTCCGTCAGTAGTAAATTATGCACATCATGTTGGCAGATGCCATCACAATGGCATAATTATAGCCCCTTTAACATTTTTAGCTTTTTTTTTTTTTTTTAGTATTTACTACCACATTGCTAAATGCCAGCTATGAGGCTATTTCTTGTTTCTTTTCAATTCCGCATCCGCTAGTGTCTTTTCAAAATGAAATTGAAGATTTATTATTTTTTTTACATTCCCATTTTCCTCTCCTCACCTCCGCTGCGTCTCATCCCATTTTCCAGATATAATTACAATTTGCAGTTAGGTCAATATTCATGGTGTATTTTATTATGGACTATGTGACTGTTTTTACTGTTAAGCAACACAGAAGATTGTGATTATATCTCCTTTTTGTGTAATTCTTGTGTATTCAACCTATGAAGGTATAAGGTATAATTGCCTTGGGGTTTTTTGTTTGATTGTTTAATATTTTTAGACCCGTCATTAATTCATCCTCGAAATCTTTGTCAAAGTGATGAAACTCCTCCCAATCACTGTAAGCACTGTAAACACAAACACTATAAACACAAACCTAAAATTATAGCTTATCAACTCCACCGTTTTCTTTAAAGGCATCCTTCCTGGAGGCCTCTGTCCTGTTCTAGTCTAGATCATGGCTTTCTAGGTGGGTTACACAGCTGTCAAGGGAATGCACTTCACCATATTTTAAAGAATTCCATTCTGTCCCTTGTGTTATGGATTCTACATTTTCTCTATCTTGGTTTACGCTTTTACCTTGTAAACCACATAGCCCATTGGAAGAGAAATTATTCAAGACCTGGCATTTCTAATTGTATAGTTATTCTACCCTCATACTTGGGTAGTTTGGTTCTAGAATTCTACGTTGTAATCCATTTTCTCTTACATTTTGGAAGTCATTGCTCGAAAGCTTGGAGCATTGCTCCAAACTCTTCTGGATTCCAATTTTTTTTTTTTAGAAGCTTTATATTTATTTCAGTTGTAGTGATGTGTCTTGATATGGTTCCCTGTCATTTATTTTGCCAGCCACTCAGTAAACCCTTGCCATCTATCCAGGTTGGATGAATTTTGTCTTATTTCTTTGAAAAAGTTCTCACTTCCATTGCTCTGTTTTCACTTCCTGGAATTCCTATATGTTGGATGTTAGACTTCCTGGAATAATTGAACTTACTAATATTCACATATCTTTTCTTTGATTTTTTTTTACCACTTTCCAGGAAGATTCCTCCATTTTCATTTCCAACCTATTAAATTTTAAATTTAAAAAATTTACTCCCAAGAGCTAATTCTCCTAATGTACTTTTAAGAAATCAGTTCTTGCATCACAGATGTAATGTCATCTGTTATCTCTTGAAAGGTTCTTACAAATTTTTTTCCCATTCCCTGCATACTCTGTTTCCTCTGACTTCCTTTCAAAAATCTCTTTCATGATAAATATTTCCTAAAATGTTTATTTATAAGGAAGATAACACGAAGCTATCAGAAGCGTTGTGAAGCTATGTGTGTGTGTGTGTGTGTGTGTGTGTGAGTCGAATCACCAGGGGCATTCAGGCAAGAACCTGGATATTTGATTGAGGCTTCAGCAAATATCAGGGTCTGTAGGATTTTTTTTTCTCTTTTTTTTTTTTTTTTAATTTTTTTTTTCAACATTTATTTTTGGGACAGAGAGAGACAGAGCATGAACGGGGGAGGGGCAGAGAGAGAGGGAGACACAGAATCGGAAACAGGCTCCAGGCTCTGAGCCATCAGCCCAGAGCCCGATGCGGGGCTCGAACTCGTGGACCGCGAGATCGTGACCTGGCTGAAGTCGGACGCTTAACCGACTGCGCCACCCAGGTGCCCCAGGATTTTTTTTTCTCTTAACTCAGTCAATTTTCCCAGAGTGTAACCCTCCAATCTCTTGCCTAGGAGGTGGTTATGGGGTGAATTTTGTCCTCCCCAAAATATGGTGGAGTCCTCACCTCTGGAGCCTTGGAATGTGGCCTTATTTGGAAACAGAATCATTGAAGAGGTAATTAGTTAAAATGAAGTCCTACTGGAGTAGGGTGAGTCCTTCATCCAATATGCTGGTGTCCTTATAAGAACAGACAGTGATGGGGGGCGCCTGGGTGGCTCAGTAGGTTAAGCATCTGACCCTTGATTCCGGCTCAGGTCATGATCTCCTGGTTTGTGAGATCGAGCCCCACATGGGGCTCTGTGCTGTCTACTTGGGATTCTCTCTCTCTGCCCCTCCCCTGCTCTCTCTCAAAATAAATAAATAAACTTAAAAAAAACAAAAGAGATTCTTCCTTAAAAAAAAGAAAGAACAGGCAGGACAACACACACACACACACACACACACACACACACACACACACCCCAGATGGCTATGAGGAGATGGAGGCAGACATTGGAGCGATACATCTACATACCAAGGAGCACCTTGGGTTCCCGGAAGCTGGAAGAGGCCATGTAGAATCTTGGAGCCTTCAGAGACAGCATGGCTCCAAGACTTTGGTTTTGGGCTTCTAGCCTCCCGAACTGTGGGGTGATACGTGTCTGCTCTTAAGGTCACCTGGTTTGTAGTACTTTCCGAGTTACAACAGCTCTAGGAAACTAAGGCAGCTGCACAAGCCTGGCTTTCAATATTCTAGGAACCAGCAAGCAAGGATCTAGAGATTTTCCTCATTCGGTACGTAGACTTTTATTTGTTCCTCTTCTTCTCATTATGGCACTTCCACCCTGCCCTCCGTTCGGCTTCAGATCCTCTGTGGTTCAATGTTTCCCAGCATATAAACCTCCAATATTATGCTGCAGTAGAGGAAGGATGACCTTCTGGTGGTGCAGGCTGGGGGCAGTGACCTCTTATTCGGAACTGGTGCTTTAACCGCTCCTTATACATATTATCAATCAGTCTTCCCGCCCCCTTACCCTACCAATGGCTTGCTTGGTCCTTCTGAGTTCAAGTCTTTTCTGGGTTTTGTTCTTCAAATTTATGTTCTAATCTGCTTCCCTAGCAATGGAAGAGTAGGTAGGTTTTGGGTGCCTTTTTTTTTAAATGTTCGTTTACTTTTTAAAAAGAGAGTGCAACAGAGGGAGGGGCATAGAGAGAGGGGAACAGAGGATCCCAAATGGGCTCCGTGCTGACAACAGCAAGCCTGAGGAGGGGCTTGAACTCATGAACTGCGAGATGGCTACCTGAGCCAAAGTCAGATGCTTAACCGACTGAGCCACCAGGCGCCCTGGTTTTCAGTGCTTTTAAGTCAGTTTTTACTCCTTTGTCTGCTTTTTATGCCACCAATATTTCATTTTTTATTCTTATAGATCTATATTTTTTGCTGCCAGCAATTAATTTGCTGCCAGTATATTTGACTTATGTATATATGCTTAAAATTTCATCCTTTGAATGAGATTCTTACGATTCTTATTCAATTTGGCATCCTGATTCGAAAATAAGCAATGAGAATTATGTTTTACAAGCTTTGCGATACAGGGCTATCATTGTGATAGTTTTGCATTGATACCTAGATAAAAAACAACTTTGGAATTAAGGCAATAACTACATGTGTGAACCAAGCACATTACCCTGACATGGTGCTTAATAAAAAGCTCTTTCGCTTAGGTGACGGTTGAAACTGCTGCCATGCAAGTCGATTGCTTTGAAGGAAATTCCTCTGAAGGACAAGGTACGAATAGCTTTATTAGTTTGAAAAATCCCTCCTACTGTCCTACAGTGGCTGGACCCGTCCACTCATGTCACTTGCAATCGCTGTGCCCAGGGTCTTCCGGAACATCTGGTGAACATCTGTGTTGTTTATACAAGATCATCTCACTTTGAGTAACCACCATCCTGACACGGTGGGTGCCGGCACGTTTCCTAGAAGAGCTTCTCAGCCACGAGGGTAGGGTGGCTCAGGACATACTGCAAGATGGTCTTCAAACCACTTTCAACATTTCCAGAAAACTCACAGCCAACACAATTTAATAAGTCTCAATTAGCCATCCTGGAGAAAGTCTCTACGGTAGCAACCCTGAGCACGTTCCTAAGCCAACTGGTCGTTGATAATCTGGTTCTTATCGCAACATCCCTGGCACATGGAAACAAATACATTTTCAAGGGGCACCTGGGTGGCTCAGTCGATCGAGCGTCCGACTGTTTGTGGGTTCGAGCCCCGCGTGGGGCTGTGTGCTGACAGCTCAGAGCCTGGAGCCTGCTTCCGATTCTGTGTCTCCCTCTCTCTCTGCCCCTCCCCTGCTCGAGCTCTGTCTCTCTCTCTCTCTCTCTCTCAAAAATAAATAAACCATTAAAAATAAATTAACAAAACAAAAATACATTTTCAAAATACCTTAATGTCTCTGACCTAATGTCCTTTTCAAGGTCTTGTACAAATTCTGACTGATAATATCTGACAATTTCTCAGATTTCCTTATTTGTTCTTGTTCACAAAATTTCAGTCAATACACATTCTTGAGTTTTTCTGGGATAAAAAAAAAAAAATCATCTATGATTATTTTGGTAGGATTCAGGAAGGACCAGAGAAAGGCTGTGCCCAGGCAGGCAAGTCCGGAAATCCAATCATATAACTTTTTAGAGGATCCAAGCTACCAGCTAAGTTAGAAGAGAAGGGAATTTGTTCAGCTTGATGAAGGGCATCTACAAAAAAACCTACAGCTAATATAATACTTAATGGCAAAAGATTTAATACTTTCCCCCTAAGATCAGAAACAAAACAAGTACGTTCACTCTCATCACTTCAATGTAATATTGTACTAGAAGTTCCAGCCAGTGAAATCAGGCAAGGAAAAAAATTAAAAGGCACCCAGATGTGAAAGGAAGAAATGAAACTGTGTTTATTTATAGGTGATATAATTGTCCATATAGAAAATCCAGTGAAGGTACTAAAAAGGCTTCTAGAATATATGTTAGTTTAGCAAACTTACATTATACAAGATCAATTTGTGAAAATCAGTTTTATCTTTATATATTAGCAAAGAGCAATGTAACATTGAAATTTTAGAAAAACACTATAAATTCCTAGTATAAAAATGAAACCGGGATAAATCTCACAAAGGATATGAAAGCTATAAAATATAGATATAAATATAAAATATTTCTGAGAGAAATTTAAGAAGTCAAATAAATGAAGTGATATATCATGTTCATGGGTTAGAAGACTCAATATTGTTTAGACGTCAATAATCCCCAAGTGAACTATAGTTTCAACACAATTCTAATAAACACCCCAGCAGGCTTTTTATGTAGAAATTGACAAGCTGATTCCAGAATTCAAACGAAAATACAAAGATCCTACAATAGCCAAAATTTTGAGAAAGAAGAACAAAGTTAGAGGACTACCAACACCTAATTTCAAGATTAATAGGGTTATAGAAACCTAGATAGTACGGTATCATCACAGACAACAGTGGAACAGAATAGAGAGAAGAGAAGGAAAACCCCCACATGTGGATGGCTGATTTTCCCAAAATGTGAAAGGAAATTCTGTAGAGAAAAGATAATGTTTCAACAGGAACAATTGGTCACTCACATGTAAAAAACAAACAAACAAAAAGCAATTTTCAATTAATGACTTTCACCATATGCAAAAATAAACTCAAAATAGACCATGGGACTAAATGTAAAACCTAAACTTCTACAACTTCTAGAAGAAAACAGAGGAAAAAAAATCTTTGTGACTTTGGGTGGGGCAAAGATTTCTTAGTACGACACCAAGAATATAATCCATAACAGAAGAAATCGATAAAGTGGAGGTGAGCCAAATTTAAAACGAATGCCCTTGGGAGGGCCTGCATGGCTCAGTCAGTTAAGCGTCTGACTCTTGATTTTGGCTCAGGTCATGATGTTACGGTTGTGGGATCGAGCCCTGTGTTGGGGTCACGCTGACAGTGTTGTGGAGCCTGCTTGGAATTCTCTCTCTCTCCCTCTCTCTTTCTGCTCCTCCCCTGTTCACATGCTTATGCACTCTCTCTCTCAAAATAAATAAATAAACTTAAAAAAAAAATGAAATGAATGTCCTTCAAAAGGCAACGTTAAAAGAATAAAAAGCCAAGCCACAGATTCAGAGAAAATATTTGCAAAGTAGAATTTAGATAAAGGGTTGTATCTAAAATATATTAAGAACTAAAGGTCAATAATAAGGGAACAAAGAACACCTAAAATATGGGCAAAAGAGTTGAACAGACACTTCAGCAAAGAAGGTATATGGGTGAAAAGATGCTCAACATCACTAGTCATTAGAGAAATGCAAATTAAAATCAGAGTGCTATATCCCTGCATACCTATTACAATGGATAAAATTAAAAAGACCAAATAGGGGCGCCTGGGTGGCTAAGTCAGTTGAATGTCCCACTCTTGGTTCTGGCTCAGGTGATGACCTCACAGTTTGTGAGATCAGGCCTGGCATCGTGCTCTACATTGGCAGCGTGGAGCCTGCTTGGGATTCTCTCTTTCCCTCTCTCTCCGCCCCTTCCCCACTTGCTCTCTCTCACAAAATAAATAAACACACATTAAAAAAAACAAAAGACTGACTATACCAACCGTTAGCAAGGGTGTGGAGAAACTGGGCCTTTCCTACACTGCTGGTGGAAACATGAAATAGAATAACCACTTTGGAAAATGACTTGTCAGCTTCTTTAAAAGTTAAACATACACCTTTCCTGTGAACCTGCCACTCCGGTGCTAGGTATTTACTCAAGGGAAATGAAAGCATCTCTCCATACAAAGACTTGTATATAAACGTGTGCAGAAATTTTACTTAACAGCCCAAACCTGGAAACAACAAAATGTCCAGCACGTAATGGATGAACAGACTGTAGCCTATCCATACGATGAAACGAAATCGAAACGCAATGGAAGGAGTGAACTGTTGACACATTACAACACAAATCTCAAAAAAATTAGGCTGCGTGCAGGAAGCCAGACACAAAAGATGCGCACTGTATGATTTGTCCTTATGAAAGTCTAGGAAATGCAAACTCATGTGTAGTGACCAGAAAGCAGATCAGTGGTTGCCTGGGAATGGGTAGGGAGAGGTAGGAAGGAGAGATTACGAAGAGGCACAAGAAATTTGGGGGGATTATCTTGATCGTGGTAGTGGCACTGGTGTGCGCACACACACACACACACACACACAACTGTACACTTTAAATATGTATCATTTAGGGGCGCCCGGGTGGCTCAGTCGGTTAAGTGGCTGACTTCGGCTCAGGTCATGATCTCGCAGTCCATGAGTTCGAGCCCCGTGTCGGGCTCTGTGCTGACTGCTCAGAGCCTGGAGCCTGTTTCAGATTGTGTCTCCCTCTCTCTGACCCTCCCCCGTTCATGCTCTGTCTCTCTCTGTCTCAAAAATAAAATAAACGTTAAAAAAAATATGTATCATTTATGGCATGTTAAGCATGCCTCAATAAAGCTATTAAAGTTCAACTCTAATTAATTTGGTGAAGTTTCAGGATGGGGCAGAGAAATAGACACAGTTTAGTCACCAAGTTTAACTAAAAATGTGATCACATACTGTGTAAAAGAATCCTGTTCTCATTTCAAAAAGCACTTTTAAGAACTTTTGCTTGCTGTATGTCTCTCTATCACTCATTAATACTTCCATTCATTTCTGTCTCATCTTGTTCCCGACATAACCAAGTTCTGGGTTGGGTACTAGGGATGGGCCCCGATGCAATGAATTACCAAAGGCGGCTGGAATGTTACTGCCCGAGGATTCATTCCTTAGTTAAATCAGGTACAGATCTGTCCATGAAGCAAGAGGATAGACGAAGCAATCTTTCAAGTTCTTTTCAATAAATTCATCGCGTAGTCATATCATAAATGGTTAACCGTGAAAATGAAGGAGCAAGTGGGTTAGATAATGGGTCTTGGCATTTGCAGTTTCATATACGCCCCCTCCCTTCTCACCCCTTAGTCCAACCCTTGACTCTATAGGTTCCCGGAATGGGTGGAACGAGCATGAGAGAAGCACACATTCGAGGTATGCCCAGGACGGGTATGGACATGCCAGAGGCACACCTACACCACGATTGGTGGATCTGGATTGGAATTCTTCTCCTCAGAAGTGCTTTAATCGTACATCACTTCTTTCATGAAAGGAGCCTCTGGTTTTACCAGTTATAGGTTACTCACAACCATAGTGGGCAAGTCGTGTTTTTAATCTGAAATGTTTTTGTGCCCACAGTGATCGGGGAGTTCCCAAATGGTCAGGAATTCAGAATTCAGAAACCAAAACTCCCAGATCTCAAAAATCTTTAAAATAGAAACCAGAAGGCTCCAGTCTGGAATAGCACTTTACAAATGAGGTAAAGCAATTGACTAAATTGTTAAAGGAATCAGGAAGGAAAAAGGAAGAAAATTGGGGAAAACGAGACCCTTGAGGGTAGTGTCTACACTTTATTACCTCTGTATTCATGTTGCCAAGCACGGTAGGTAGACATCTGTTGGACATCTATCATATTGGGTGTGATTTGCATTCTTTTCCTCTTACTCTGATACTGGGCCACTCCTTTCCTGTGGGGGAGTCATTTTGTGGGAATCTGGTGAGACTCTCAGTGCTCACTAGCCCACGGGTGACAGGGACTGGCAATTCATTTCCTCAGGAACAGTGATTGATTCAGAAATAGGCACATGAACTAGCTGGGCCCGTTGCCGTTTTCCCAAGGCCTTTCTTGCTTGTTTGTTGGACAGACTTTTCTGAGATATAGACATAGCTTCTGACTATAGGAAAAAAATATGAGGCTGTGAAGACTGTGTTTGAGCACCGCCCCCCCCAATCCAGCTGTCACTAAAAGTAGCCATGATCTTTTTTCTGTTTGAGCTAGCTTGAGTTGGAAAAGTCATTGGCAACCAAAAGAATTCCAACTAATGCCACCATGATGATTTAATGACATCCTTGAAAATAGGATTTTGAAAATAAATATGAAGATCAGCTGTCTTCCGACTCAATGAAACCAAAATATAAGAAAATAAAATCCAACCACATCTTGAGAGAGTATGGCTTGCAAGAAGGAACAATTTGCAAATAGTAAAATCTTTTAGACAATGAATGGAGGTCGTGAGGGAATCTACAAACTTTCTTTTTTTGTAGAATTTAAATTTTTTTTTAGAATTGAAAAGAAATCTGGAATTTCTTTTTTTTTTTTTTAGAATTTAAAATCTTTTAGACAGCGAATAGAGGTCGTGAGGGAATCTACACACTTTCCTTTTTGTAGAATTTAAAAAATTTTTTAGAATTTAAAAGAAATCTGGAATTTCTTTCTTTTTTTTTTTTTTTTAGAATTTAAAATCTTTTAAACAATGAATAGAGGTCCTGAGGGAATCTACAAATTTTCTTTTTTTTTTTTTTAAGAATTAAAACAAATTTCAAAAGTGGTGTAGCTACCTGGATCTGAAGAATGAATAGCATCTCAAACACCTCTGAGAAGCCATCTGGGTGGCTCAGTTGGTTAAGTGTCCAACTCTCCATCTGGGCTCAGGTCACGATCTCATGGTTTGTGAGTTCGAGCCTCCTTCTCCCCTGTCAGTCTCTGGACTGGCAGCGTGGAGCCTGCTTGGGATTCTGTCTCTCCCTCTCTCTGCCCCTCCTCTGCTTGCATGCGCGCTCTCTCTCTCAAAATAAATCAACTCAAAAAAAAAAAAAAAGACTTCTGAGAATGCAACTATAGCCTCTGTGTCTAAGTTGCACTAATTAGGAATAAAATGAAGCTGGGGCTCCTGGGTGGCTCAGTCAGTTAAGCATCCGACTTCGGCTCAAGTCATGATCTCATGGGTCCTGAGTTCGAGCCCGCATCGGGCTCCCTGCTGACAGCTTGGAGCCTGGAGCCCGCTTCCGATTCTGTGTCTCCCTCTCTCTCTGCCCCTCCCTTGTTTGTGTTCTAAATAAATACATAAATAAAACCCTTAAAAGAATAAAATGAAGCTACATTTCCTTTAGTATCCCGATTGCAATGACTTCTCCTGACTGCCCCTGCCTGCGCGCTGACTTTCCTAGTCTCTGCCCCTGGATGCCCTGTCTTTCCACCGAGTTCCCCAGACACTCTCTCACATGCCAGGGACACAATTACTCTCAGTCTTCTACTCTTGTCTTCTCATCAGCTTGCTTGGCTGTCTGGGTTCTCCAAGAGGAGTCCGTGGCCAAGGAGCAGTCCTGTCCCCTGAATCTCCTACTGCCTCCTTGGGCTGCCAGAGCTGTGTGACTTCTTATGTGAAGGGAGGGAGACCGGCTTCCCTGTGAATGAAAACCACCTGCTGTCAGCTGGGGCCCGCGAGAGCACGAAAACCTCACCGGGTCGCTCTTGAAAGCACGGTAAGCCGTAAGTTCAAACACGGTCTCTCTCTCATGTACATACGTATGTACATACACACACAGAGATACACACACACGGGCAATACACTGCTTTTTAGGCATAGAACACAACTCTTTCTCTAAAGTCCATAGTCGGTCTGCCTACAGCCAGGACAAACTTGAGCTTTGTCATATCGAACAGTGTAGTAATATGGAGCCTTCCACATTTCCATTAAAAAATTTTTTTTAGGGGCGCCTGGGTGGCGCAGTCGGTTAAGCGTCCGACTTCAGCCAGGTCACGATCTCGCGGTCCGTGAGTTCGAGCCCCGCGTCGGGCTCTGGGCTGATGGCTCAGAGCCTGGAGCCTGTTTCCGATTCTGTGTCTCCCTCTCTCTCTGCCCCTCCCCCGTTCATGCTCTGTCTCTCTCTGTCCCAAAAATAAAAAAAAAATAAAACGTTGAAAAAAAAAATTTAAAAAAAAAATTTTTTTTTAATGTTTTTATTTATTTTTGAGAGAGAGAGAGAGAGAGAGAGAGAGAGAGCAGGAGGGGCAGAGAAAGAAGGAGACACAGAATCTGAAGCAGGCTCCAGGGTCCGAGCTGTCAGTACAGAGCCTGACGCAAGGCTCAAACTCATGAACCTTGAGATCATGACCTGAGATAAAGTCAGACGCTTAACTGACAGACCCACCCAGGAGCCCCTCATGTTTCTACTTTAAAAGAAGCTCGGGGCGCCTGGGTGGCGCAGTCGGTTAAGCGTCCGACTTCAGCCAGGTCACGATCTCGCGGTCCGTGAGTTCGAGCCCCGCGTCAGGCTCTGGGCTGATGGCTCGGAGCCTGGAGCCTGTTTCCGATTCTGTGTCTCCCTCTCTCTCTGCCCCTCCCCCGTTCATGCTCTGTCTCTCTCTGTCCCAAAAATAAATAAACGTTGAAAAAAAAATTAAAAAAAAAAAAAAAAAAGAAGCTCTTCTTTTGGGATGAGCACTGGGTGTTGTATGGAAACCAATTTGACAATAAATTTCATATATTAAAAAATAAATAAAATAAAATAAAATAAATGCAAAAAAAATAAATAAAAGAAGCTCTTCAGTTTACTTTCTTTAGTGGGACTGGTATAATTGATCACTTTCTTCTGTATGATGTTCTGTATTCTTTGGATTTTTACTCTTTGGTTTTGTACTGCTGTTTTATGAGTGAAGCATGGAACCCTTATCTCCCTTTTCCCATTACTCACTCCCTAACTGTCTTGCCCATTTCCTCTACATATATGGAGAATCATGCCAGACACTGCTATAATTTTGGCTTCAACAATCAAACATAATTTAGAAAACTCGAGAAGAAGAGCCTGTTCTATTTATCCACATTTGTACTCTCCATTGTTCTTTCTTCCAGATGTTCCAAGATCTTTTACAATTTTCTTTCTTTTTGAATCCCTTTTGCCGTTCTTTTGGGGGTGGTCTGCTGGTGACAAATTCTTTTAATTCTTCTTCCGCTGAGAGCGTCTTGATTTCCCCTTCATTCCTAAAAAGTATTTTCCCTGGATGTGCAATTCCGAGTTCACGGTTCATTTCTTTAAACGTTTCAGACATGTTTTGCCACTTTCTTTTGGCCTCCATGATTTCGGATGAACAATCTGCTCTCATTCAAAATGTTTTTACTCAATGAGTAAAGCATTGTTTCTGTCTCTTGCTTTCAAGATTTTTTTTTTCTCTGTCTTTAGTCTTATGGTGTGTCCTGGCAAGAATTTCTTTGGGCTTATCCTGTTTGGGGTTCAATAGCTTCTTGGATCTATAGGGTATACATGGTGCGAGATTCAGAGACATGCCAGCCATTACTTTGTCAAACACCTTCTCAGCCTCATACTCTTTCTCCTCTCTGATGACACAAATGAAAGCCTTTCAGTCTGTGTTCTTTCCACCGTTCATTTTCAGCAAGTTTCATGGATCTAACCTTAAACCCATCGATTTATTCTCACCTCCTCTGCAGTCAGCTGTTGAGCCCATCCAGTGAGTTTTCATATTTTATTATAGGTTTCACTTCCACAATTTTTACCGGACTCTTCTTTATAATTTCTGTTTCTTTGCCGAAACAGAATTTCGGCATCACAATCTCTCATTGAAGCATTCTTTATGATGGCGGCTTTAAAATCCTTGTCAGATAATTTCGACGTCTGTTGTCATCTGGTCTTGCCATCTGTTGATTGTCTTTTCTCATTCCAGCAGAGATTTTCTTCTTTCTTAGGAAAATGATTGATGTTTTAAATTAGTTTCAGGCACTTTGGTTGTTGTGTCATGAGACTCTGGATCTTATTGAAATCTTCAGTTTTAGTGGGTTTCCTCTGACACTGCCCCCCCCCCCCAAGAGGAAGGATGATGCCGCCATTCACTGTCAGGCGGGATGGAAGTCCCAGGTCTTCCTGTGGTGTCCTCTGAGACTTCAGAGGATGGAGGTGCTTGTTCCTGACTGATGAGGATGAAAGTCCTGGCTCCTCACTCGGCCTTCTCTGACACCACCTCAGTTGGGGCAGAGGTGGAGAAAAGGAATGCTCCATCCCAGTTCAGTGAGGGCAAAGTCTAGGTCTCCCACTCAGTCTCTGTTGATAGCGGTGCAGGTGGGGCTCAGTTTTTCCTGTGGCATTTGACTGCAGTAGGCTACTTATTGTCTACAAGTTTTCATCCTTGCTAGACTGCCACCATCCTTTGGTGTAGAGGTCTACATCTGTGTTTTCGTCTACATCTGTTGGCATTTCTGTGTTGTTAGCCTCTCCAGCACCCAGCTGAGACTAAGAAAATTCAGGGAACTCAGTGCATGCCATTCTTTGGGTTCTGAACTCCCTAGCCATTCTTTTTCTTTGCTCATGTTTTCAAGGTCTTCTTCAATTTATTTTATATATGATATCCAAGGTGTTTAGTTGTACTTAGTAGAAGGAATAAGAAGTGTGTCTATTCCATTTCATCTGCAACCGAAAGTTTCTTTAGTGTACTTTCCATACTTAAAAGGCTCAGCTGGGAGTCATATTGTTTGTATTTAAGTCCCAACTATGCCATCTGAGATCATTCTTTGAGTCTCTGTTTTCTCATCTGTGAAATGGAGATTAAATTAGCACTTGCCTCATGGGGCTGTAGTGAGAATCAAATGAACACACACACACACACACACACACACACACACACACACACACCCAGTACCAGTGGCTGGCCCAGTAAGTGCTCAACAAAGCACTGAGCAGTTATTATTTACAGTAGCATAAGGTATATATCTACTGGATGGATTGGCCCCACCCATGGGTTAGCAGGCTGTAGTTTCTCCTTTCAAGGTTTTGTGCTAGCTATTATGTGCCCAAGAAGGTGTCTCAAGTCCACTCCTGAATTATCCCACACTTGAACCCAACCTCTTGATTGCATTGTGCCTTACTTAAGGTTTCATTCCTCAGTACCAACAGCAGGCCCTTCCCTCCTGGGCACCATTTCCCATATAATTGCTCTGGAAAATTGGAGCTTTCTACTTTCCACTGCCTCAAGTGTTCTTAGAGATCTCTCCTTAGTTTCCTCCAAAGCACCTTATATAACAGGCTCACCAAACGTTTTAACATTACACACACAGACACACACACACACACACACACACACACACACACACACACACGTATATATGTTAGTACAGAGAAAACGGAACTTTAAAAGTGTATATCAATCATCACTACTCCTAAATCAGCCATGCTACAAAATCTTGAGTATTTTGTGTCAGCTGAAAGCTCTTGAAAGTGTTTGTCCAAATAATACAGCTCTTACAACCTATAAAGCAAAAGACAGCACAGTGATTGGACAAGTCTATACGTTTTGCCGTGCTCACGAGCATAGCTACCATCTGTCACCATGCAGTGCTCTTATAATATCATTCACCGTATTCCCCATGCTGCACCTTTCATCCCTGGGACTCATTTATTCCATAACCGGTAGCCTATACCTCCCACTCCCCCTCATCCATTTTGTCCATCCCCCCAACCTCTCCCCTCTGGCAGCTATCGGTTTGTTCTCTGTATTTATGGGTCTGTTTCTGCTTTTTTGTTTGTTTTGTTTTTTTAGATTCCACATGTAAGTGAAATCCTATGGTATTTATCTTCCTCTGACTTATTTCACTTAGTATAACCTCCTCTAGGTCCATCCATGTGGTTGCAAATGGCAAGATACAATGATAGTTTTTAAAACAACAGTATTTATCTTGTCCCTATACCACTAAAAACAATCTACAACAAAGGAGTATTGAAACCATCTTTTAAAAAATGTTTTCTGTGTCTTTCTACTAAGAATTCAAACATCTTAAGAAATAATTAAATAGCTCTAATTCATACAACTATACACTCTTCAAATAAAGATACATCTTTTCATGCATCCAAGAACTAGTCACAAAATATGATTTTTAAAAACAATATATTTCAAAAAAAATAGAAATAGCATAGGCAACATTAGTTTTTGGCAATATTATTTTGTACCAGCCATAATTAAATTAGAAATTAAAAACAAAAGTATACCAAAAAATCATAAACATTTTTTGTGTCAAGGAGGATATTGAATGGAGATGTGAAAACAGTGAAACATCTGAGATACACACAAAGCAGGTGCTTGGAGGAAAAGGGAAAGTCTTAATACTGAATTTTTTTAAAAAGCAAGATTGACAGTAAAATAATTCAATGTACAAATTAAGAAATCGGAAAAGCACAGGAAAATAAGTCTAATGGTATAAAAGTTAATGAATTAATAAAGATAAAAGCAGAAGTTAGAAACTGAAAACACTGGCAGATCCGAGAAATTAAATCTGAAACCTAATTCTTCAAAAATAAAGCAAGATAAGTCAACTGTTATTCAATTTAACTAAGGTTAAAAGAGTAAAATTATGAATGCAGAAAATAAGAATTTATACGAGAGACTCAAACATAGATACAGGAGAAATTAAAAGATTTAGGAGAGACTACCTTGTACATCACTATAAAATAAATTTGAGGACCTGGTCCAAATGAGGGATTACTAAAACTGATCTCAGAATGGAAAGAAAATATAGGGACTGATTACCATAGAAAAAGCATATGCAGGGGCACGGGGGTGGCTCTGTCGGTTGAGCATCTGACTCTTGATTTTGACGCAGGCCATGATCTCATGGTTCGTGGGTTCGAGCCCCACATCAGGCTCTGCGTTGTCAGTGCGGAACCTGCTTGGGATTCTCTCTCCCTCTCTCTCTTCCCCTCTCCTGATAGTGAACTCTCTCTCTCTCAAAGTAAATAAATAAACATTTAAAAAGTGTGTGTATGGGGAAATATTAAAGAGGTATTCCCTAGAAGGTGCCCTGATACAGATATTTTTACTTAAGACTTCTACCAAATCTTCAAGAAATAATGACTTTGTGCTTCTATGTTCTAAAGTATGCAAGGATAAGACTTCTAAATTTCTGAAGAAGTGAATATAACTACAAATACAATATAAAAAAATAAAATTATAGCTCAATATCACTTACGAATATGTATATAAAAATCCTAAGTAGTGATACCCATAAAAAAAACCCTAAATACCATATTAGCAAACAGTTAAGGAATACATTAAAAAATAATATAACTTGACTAAGTGGTATTTACTCCATGAATGCAAGGATTTTTCAGTAATTCACCATTTAGTAGAGAAAAAGTGGGAAAATAATATAATTATCTCCATATACACTGAAAAGCATTTGATGAAACCCAACATCCATTTTTTAGAACAGCTCTTAATAAAATAGGAATACTAAGATGGCTTAGTCAATAAATTATATTGAGATAACTGGCTATTCACCCAGAAAAGAGAATTGGATGACTGCTTCTCACTTTATACCAAAACAAATTACAGATGCATGAGATTAAATTTAAAAAGTAAACTTATTAAAGTATTAGAAGAAAATATGACAGAATTTCCAAAGGAATCTTGGGCAAGGAAAAAACTTGCCCAGCACCACACAAAAATCAAGGAACAACAGATTTGTATATTCCACTACCTAGAAACAGAAAACAAAGCTGCAAAGCATTGAAATTCCATAAACAAAGGAAAAGGAGAAATGATAAACTTGGAAAAATATTCATATCACATCACAGAGAGTTAATTTTCCTACACAGTGTCTACAAATTAATAAACAGCCAAAAGCCAATATAAAAATGGCGAAGAACATAACTAGATAATGAACAGAAAGAGAAATGCAGATGGTTCTTAAACATATAATACATGCATAATCTCATTAATTACAAGAGACACCTTTTCTTTTTTTTTTATGTTTATTTACTATTTTTGAGAGAGAGAGAGAGACAGAGTGCCAGTGGGGGAGGGGCAGAGAGAGAGAGACACACACACAGATCCAAAGCAGGCTCCAGGCTCTAAGTTGTCAGCACAGAGCCCAACGCAGGGCTCGAACTCACGAATTGTGAGATCACGACCTGAGCTGAAGTCAGATGCTTAATTGACTGAGCCACCCAGGCGCCCCAAGAGACTCCTTTTCTTATATGCCAAACTGACTACACATCATGTTGGTGAGGGTTGGAGAAATAGCCATTCCCTTCTATTTTTAGTGATAGTGAAAACTGATTTAACTTCTGTGGAAAGCACCTTAGCAATATCTGCCCAAATTCAAATACACGCACCCTTCGACTCAGGAATTTCACTAATAGGAATTTATCCTACAAAAATATTCATAATTTCTGATATTTCATACGAAGATTCACTATAGCATTGCCATATATATTTATTTAATAGCTAAACATTGCAAATCTACATGTCCAAAATTAGGGGGCCAATTTCCTAATTACAGTAGATACATGCAACGGAGTACTCAACAGCTTTTACAGAAGGAAGAATACTGTGTGCACTGGGTAAGAAACATCTCCCAGACACATTATCAAATAAAAAGGCAAAACAGTGAGAGTGTATGATACAATCTGTTTATATAAAACAAAAATAAACCCACAAAAATGCATATTTAATACAACTATTTTATATGTACATACTATACATTTTCCTATATTTCTCTAAGGTGACCCGAGACCCCGGCAATCCTGGTTACCTCTTAAGGGTGAACTGGGTGCCTTGAAGGAAAGACGCAGACAAAGATACCCTTGTCTTACGTCAGATTCTCTAGACACCGAGGCTGAGATAGGGAGTATTGAATGTGTGATTTCAGGAGAAGGGGAGATAAGAAGGATAAGGCAGGAGCCAAAAGCTAAGCAAGAAGGTGTCTTAGCTGGAGTCTAGACTAAGTTCTGGAGTGTGCGTTTTGTCCCAGCGTTGGTCCTACCTTGAAACAAGGGGCCTGGGTCTTGGTACCTTTATCCATCAATCCTCGGCTGTGAGCTGCCTCTGAAGGAGGGAGGATCCTCTCGGGAGGCTGTTATTGGCTAAAGGCAATTGTCTAGAAAAGGAGCAGCTCTGAGCAATTAGCAATCAATCTCCAGAGCAGTGGGGGAAAGATTAGAAGGAGGGATCTGGGCCCAGTAGTTGCCTACTGCAACCTCACTGTACTTTTTGAAAGCTGTAGAGTATGTACGGACCTCTTCCAAAAAAAAAAAAAAATTCAATTAAAAAATCTGTATTACAGAAGGGTCTCTTTGTGGTTTGTCTAGATTCTAAATTCAGCATGAATGCCAAAATTTAAACGGGCAAAGTTAGCCTTAGACATCCTTAGCAGGGCTCCAATTTAGGACCAGATGTTAGTCATTTTTTCCCCCAGGATTGGAACAAATTGTGTTTTTTTGGACGAACACCACGTGAAATAGTTGGCTTGCATTTGTGTGACCTTCTGTTTGAAACATTTACCACGTTAAACACTGGACTTGTATTCATTGGTGCGAGGCCCCGGGACATGGAGAGGAACGGAGGGAAGAGTGGAGTTTTATGTACCATCACTCCAGGATGGAATCGTGTGTGGGTCTGTAGCCTTTATTTTTCCATACTAAATGTAGTCGTGAGTGTAGCACATGTCGCACAGAAAAAATTACCCGGACTGGACAAAATGAAAAGATAAGTAAGGGATATTTTAACATCGTATTAGAGAATTTTCTAACAGACTCACCTGAGTTGTAGCTCTCAAGAAATATCACTTTGTCTGAGCACTGATTCGGGCCCAGATGTCTCCTAACTCCGTAAAGTTAGATGTTAACTTGTAAAACTTGCAAGGTACGATTCCCCTCCCCCCACCCCCAATCTGGTAAATAAGACGAACCCAAAGGTTATGGTTTTATTGCCTTGTGGGATATGATCCTGTTCCATGTCTAACTCAGCAATGTGATTTCAGCATCCCTGTTCCCCCTGACGTTTCCATCTCAGTTTCTCATATCCTCATCAAACTATTTTCTCTGTTTTCTGTTTTCTTCATTAGTGAGTTAAGTAAAATATTGACATGTACTAATTATCTTGATAATCATGCTTTTTTAAAAAAATTTTAATGTTTATTAATTTCTGACAGAGAGAGAGAGAGAGAGAGAGAGAGAGAGAGAGAGAGAGAGACAGAGCATGAGCAGGGGCGGGGCAGAGAGAGGGAGACAGAATCCGAAGCAGGCTCCAGGCTCTGAGCTGTCAGCACAGAGCCCGACGTGGGGCTCGAACTCACGGACCGTGAGATCATGACCTGAGCCAAAGTCGGACGCCCAATCGACTGAGCCACCCAGGCGCCCGATAATCATGCTTTTTTAAAAATTTGAGAAAGTATGCTTTTTCAGTATGAATTAACAGAATGTACATTTATGTGGTTAAAAGCACACGCTATGTAGCTTGCTAAAAAATAATACATTGACTGACAGTGAATCCCAGTGGAATAAAACACTACTAGATTCGTTATACATTATCTTCTCTCTGGAGGGCATGGTTGCATGTGTTTTAATCTAAGCTTATGAGACTCGCCTGGCTGCTGAAGTACTTGACGTGTATAGATAGTGCTTTGAAAAATAGCTTCACCAGGAAAGAGAATAAAAAGGAAAACATTCATGTATTTTTCCTGATGCATTTCCCCCCCAAATCCACGTACCATGTTTAAGCAAATAAAAATACAGGACATCTAGTGAAATTTGAACTTCATGTGAACAATTAATAATTTTTGGTATACGTCTGTCCCAAATATTACGTGTACTTTATCCGAAAATCTTACCTGGGGTATCTCAGAGGTCAGATGGAATTGTGGGAAACTTGGGGCAAGAAGGTGATTGGCCGCAATGCCAGAAATGCGAAGGGCCATAGGCACAGACTGAGTGCTGTGCTCCGAATACCAAAGGCCAAACCCAGGATGTAGAGACCTGTTCCAAGTTCATTCCGAGGAGTGAACGATAAGCGTTGAGTGAGAAGCCGGGTGGCAGTGGAACACGGCAAACGGCTAGAGCCAGAAATGGGGCCAATGTGGGGAATTCACAGAGCTGCTCTGAAGGTTAATGTGGTGAGTGGGTTCTTACGGCTCTGGAGGGTCCATCCGGATGAAGGAGTTGACTAGACATATCTAAAAATTCAGGGTCAGGGAAGACATATTTTTAAAATTGTGGCAAAACACATATAACATAAAATCTACAGTTTTAACCATTTTAACTGTACAATTCAGCGGCATTAAGCACATTCATGGGGTTGTACAAACCATCACCACTATCAATTTCCAGAACTTTCTTTCGTCTTCCCGAGTAGCACTTCTCTATTCACTTATTCATAACTCCCCCGTCCCTGGTCACTTCTACTATGAATTTGCTTACTCTAAGTACCTCATACAAATGGAATCATACAATCTTTTTCTGTGTCTGGCTTATCTCCCTAAGCATAATGTTTTCAAGGTTCATCCATGTTGTAGTATATATTAAAATTTCATTCCTTTATTTTTTAAATTTTTTATTAAAAAATCTTTTTTGATGTGTATTCATTTTTTGAGTGACAGAGAGACAGCACAAGCAGGAGAGGGGCAGAGAGAGGGGGACAGAATCCGAAGCAGGCTCCAGGCTCTGAGCCGTCAGCACAGAGCCCGACGCGGGGCTCGAACTCAAACGGTGAGATCATGACCTGAGCTGAAGTCGGACACTTAACTGACTGAGCCACCCAGGCGCCTCAGAATTTCATTCCTTTTTAAGG
The DNA here is from genome assembly GCF_022079265.1 of Lynx rufus. Classification (NCBI taxonomy): domain Eukaryota; kingdom Metazoa; phylum Chordata; class Mammalia; order Carnivora; family Felidae; genus Lynx; species Lynx rufus. Next base: position 1,615,433 of record NW_025814867.1, on the reverse strand, counting down.
CTGAATACGAACCCACCGTATACACACACACACGACACATTTTGTTTACCCATAAAAAGGACATGTTTGTAAACATTTTTTATTTGTAAAAAATAATTTTTTGTAAACATTTTAATTTTATTTTTGTAAATATTTTATTTCATAATTTTTTAATTTAATTTTTTTGCAAGCATTTATTTTATTTTAATTTATTAACGCTTATTTATTTTGAGAGAGACAGCATGTGCAAGCAGGGGAAGGGGCAGAGAGAGAGAGGTAGAGAAAGAATCCTAAACAGGGTCCGAGCTGTTAGCACAGAGCCTGATTGATGCAGGGCTCTATCCCCTGAACCGTGAGGTCACGACCTGGGCCAAAACCAAGAGTTGGATGCTTAACTGACTGGGCCACCTAGGGCCCCAGACATTTTATTTTTTAATTTTCCTGTGTAAGATGCCTATTCCTATATTATGTCATAAGGAGAACATTTTATTTTAATTTTTCTACGTTTTTATTTGCTTATGTATTTGTTATTAAAAAATACCCATTCCATAATTACGTGTATTAAAATACAGCCTTGGGGCGCCTGGGTGGCGCAGTCGGTTAAGCGTCCGACTTCAGCCAGGTCACGATCTCGCGGTCCGTGAGTTCGAGCCCCGCGTCGGGCTCTGGGCTGATGGCTCGGAGCCTGGAGCCTGTTTCCGATGCTGTGTCTCCCTCTCTCTCTGCCCCTCCCCCGTTCATGCTCTGTCTCTCTCTGTCCCAAAAATAAAAAATAAACGTTGAAAAAAAAAATAAAATACAGCCTTAAAATGAAAAAAAAAAAATCGAGGAGTCGGCACAATGTTACATTAGTTTCAAGTGTGCACCAGAGTGATCCAACTATGCCATGGTCACCACAGGTGTAGCTACAGGTCACCATCCAATGCTGTTACAGTATCATTGCTTGTATCCTTTATGCTGTGCCTTTTCCTGTGACTTATTTCCTCCATAACCGGAAGCCTGTATCTCCCACTCCCCTTCACCTGTTTTGTCGATCCCCTCACCCCCTTTCCTCTGGCAACCATCAGTTTGTTTTCTATATTGATGGGTCTGATTCTGTTTTTTGTCTGTTTATACATTTGTTTTGTTTTTAGATTCCACATATAAGTGAAATCATATAGTTTTTATCTCTCTTAGCCTGACTTACTTCACTTAGCATAGTTCCCTCTAGGTCCATCCATGTTGTTGCAAATGCAAATTATATATGCATATGTGTCTGTGTGTGTATATATATGTCTATCTATCTTCCTTATCTATTTTATATATATATATATATATACACACACACACAGATTATATATATATATATATATATATATATATATATATATATAATCTTCCTTATCCATCCATCTATTGATAGACACTTACGTTGCTTCCATAATTTGGCTATTGTAAATAATGCTGCAATAAACATGGGGTGTGTATATCTTTTGGAATTGGTGTTTTCATTTTCTTTGGGTAAATACACAGAAGTGGAATTATGGTATCCATGGTATGTCTATGTTTAATTGAGGAACCTCTGTTTTCCACAGTGGCTGCACCAGTTTACATCCCTACCAACAACAGTACACGAGGGTTCCTATTTCTCCACGTCCTTGCCAACACTTGCTGTTTCCTGGCTTTTTTATTTTGGCCATTCTGACAAGTATGAGGTGGTTTTGATTTGCATTTTCCTAATGAGTGATGTTAAGGATCTTTTCATGTATCTGTTGACCATCTGTATGTCTTCTTTGAAAAAATGTCTATTCAGGTCCTCTGCCCATTTTTTAATCAGATTGTTTGAATGATACCTACTTAAAACTGCTCTAGGGGCGCCTGGGGGGCTCAGTTAAGCGTCCTACTTCAGCTCAGGTCATGATCTCAGGGTGCATGGGTTTGAGCTCCGGGTCGGGCTCTGTGCTGACAACACAGAGCCTGGAGCCTGCTTTGGAGTCTGTCTCCTGGTCTTTCTGTTTCTCCCCTGCTTCCACTCTCTCTCTCTCTCAAAAATAAATAAAGATTAAAACATTTTTTTCTAATTGCTCTAGAGTCTTTGGATAGACTGGGTAGCTCTGTTAACTTGGGCTAGGCTTTTGTGATCTCAGCTGAATTGCCTGTCATATCTGTGGTACCTTCTATGTTGGCTGGGAGCTGGCTAGTGTGGGGCAGCCTCACCGAGGGTGACTTATCTCGCTCCATGTGGTCACTTATCCTCCAGTAGGCTACCATGATCACGTGGTAGTAAAATAGGGAGAAGGGTGGAAGGTGTCTCTAAGCCTAGGGTTGGAATTAACACGATGTCCCTCTTGCCTCATTCTTTGTGGTCAAAGTAAGTCACAAGGCCAAGCTGGATTCAAGGGATGAGAAAGGAGTCCAGCTTTTGATGGGAGGAGCTCAAAATTCATGGCATCTGGGGTGCCTGAGTGGCTCAGTTGGTTAAGCATCCAACTTCGGCTCAGGTCATGATCTCGTGGTTTGTGAGTTCGAGCCCCGCATTGGGCTCTGTGCTGTCAGTGTGGACTCCCCTTCGGCCTCTGTCTCCCTCTCTCTCTGCCCCTCCCCTGCTCACTCAAAATAAATCTCTCTCAGAAATAAATAAACATTAAAGAATTTTTTTTAATCATGGCATCTATCCATATATGGGGAAGGAAATAATTGTGGCCATCTGTGCCAAAAGGCCACCACGACCTAAATAATAACATCATTTTATAAGTTTGTTTTCTACTTCTCAGATCTACAGAATCCATGCAACCCCTATCAAAATTCTGTGGGTTTTTTTTCTTACAGAAGTGGAAAAGCTTATTCTAAAATTCATATAAAATTTTAAGGGACCAAGAAGAGACAACACATTCTTGAAAAAAAGAAGAGTGAAGTTGGAGGATTTACACATCCCAATTTAAAAACTTACTACAAAACAACAGTAATCAAGACAATGTATTGGCATAAGGATAGCAATGTAGAACAATGGAATGGAATTGGGATATAAATAAACCTCCATAAATAAATGTCTGCATCTATGGTCAATCGAAACCTGACAGAATGCCAGGACCGTTCAGTGTGGGAACAATAGTGTTTTCAGTAATTGGTGCTGGGACAACTGGACATGGAAAAGAATGTGGTTGGATCCCTATCTCACATCACATTCAAAATTGAACTCACAGCAGATCAAAGACCTAAATATAACAGCTAAAACATGAATGCTCTTGGAAGAAAACATAGTAAATCTTCATGACCTCCTTCCTATTTAGCAATAGATTCTTAGACGTGATACCTAAAATATGAGCAACAAAAGAAAAAAGTAGACTATTTGGATATTTTGAAATTAAATACAATTTATTGTTAAATTGGTTTCTATACAACGATAAATTGGATTTAAGCCAAATTGAAAACTTCTAGTGTCATGTTTCAAACAACACTATCAAGAAAGTGCAAAGAAAACCTACAGAATGGGTGAATGTATTTGCAATCATATATCTGATTAGGGACTTATATCTAGAATATATAAGGAACTTTTAAAACTCAGTATTAAGAAATGTAACCTAATTTTACAATGGACAGGGGAATCTATAATTTATTTTTGTAATAATTTTTTAAATGTTTGTTTGTTTTTGAGAGAGAAACACACTGAGACACACAAGAGAGGGGCAGAGAGAGACTGGGAGACACAGAACCAGAAACAGGAATCCAGGCTCTGAGCTGTCAGCACAGAGACCGACACGGGGCTCGAACTCAGAACGGCAAGATCGTGACCCGAGCCGAAGTCGGATGCTTCACCGACTGAGCCACCCAGGTGCCCTGGACAAGGGATCTAAATCGACATGTCCTAAAGAAGATATAGAAATGGCCAAAAAGCACATACAAAGACACTCAATGTAATTAATCATCAGGGAAATACAAATCAAAACCACAAGCTCCCACCTGACACCCATTGGGATGGCTATCATTAAAAAGTCAGATAATAAAATGTTGGTCACAGGAACTGGTCACAAAAGATCACATAGTGCATGATTCCATTTATATGATGTGTCCAGATACACAAACCCATAGAGATAGAAAGTAGATTACTGTGGCGCCTGGGTTGCTCAGTCGGTGGGACATGCGACTTTGGCTCAGGTCATGATCTCCCGGTCTGTGGGTTCAAGCCCCGCGTGGGGCTCGGTGCTGACAGCTGGGAGCCTGGAGCCCGCTTCGGATTCTGTGTCTCTCTCTTTCTCTGACCCTCCCCCACTTGTGTTCTGTCTCTCTCTGTCTCTGAAAAATAAGTAAATGTAAAAAAAAAAATGAGGAAAAAAAAAGAAAGTAGATTACTGTTTGCCAGGGGTCAAGGGAAGAGGGAATCAAGAACGCCTGTTAATAGGTATGGAGCTTCTTTTTGAGGTGATTTAAATGTTCCAGAATGAGAGGGGAGTGACGGTCATACAACATCAAGAACATCCTAAAAACCTCCGGGTTGTACCCTTTAACGTGGTCAATTTTATGTTACAAGCATTTTATCTCAATAAAAAAATTGTAGCTGGTTTTGTGTTGTAGACATTAAGACTAATGGTTGCATACACTTCTATTTAAGGGGAGCTCATTAAGTCATTGATCCCCTCATTAAATCGAGATGAATTATTTTAAGCAAACTTAAGTACACTTAAAAAAGTTTCAGTAAAAGTGCTCAAGTGTTTCTAGCTTCTCACGGTTCTGACGTACACCGACTATAATTTGCATCCCTACACCCTCTTTACATGACCGTGCTTACTTGTGGGAAGAATAAGAAACTCAACCATTATTCTAGGCTCACGGTTTTAATTAGTGTAATTATATCAATCCGAGGGAGTTTTAAAAAGCATTTGCTCGACGTTAAAGTAGGTTTTAATAGCTGTAATTTTCAGATTTAATTATTTGGCCTCAATACTACTTCTTATTTACACATTTATACAAAAAAAAAAAAAAGGAAGAATGAATTACAGGCATTTCTGTTTTTGGAGTCCTTCCCTGGATTCACATTATGACAAAATGCTTTTGCATTTAGGACAAAGATCAATATGGAGTGATTCAATAACAAATCGATCGTGAATTACAAGTATTGCCATGGTCACACTACAGCTAACGTTAGTGCAAGACGGCGACAAGTGTGCATCTAAATAATTACTATCTGCTTTGTCTATGAAATGTTATGCAAATAAATTTTTAATTCATTACTTTTTCCGTAACTAAAGCTCTTGTCTCAGAAGGGTGTCTCTTGAAACCTACCTTGCCGAATGTTTGATTAACTATTACTATTTTATACATTTAAATAAAAGTACGATTGATACCTGGGACTTGGAAGATTCTTAAATTTTTGAATAAGAAATGAATTTATTGATTTAGAAAAGATAATGCCCAGAGTTGATAAGGATGTGGAAAAATAGACACTGTCAATACTCTTTGCTGGAGATATAAATTGCTGCGAACCTTCCGGCAAACAACTTGGGTTCAAAAACACAGCAAGATTCTGAAACTTTATGTAATCTTTGACCCAAATATTTTAATTTTAGAAATATGTCCTAAGAAGATAATTGGGTTAATGTGCAAAGTTTTGTCCGTTGTATCACTGTTTCTATATAAAAACTGTACTGGGGGTGCCTGGGTGGCTCAGTCGGTTAAGTGTCGGACTTCAGCTCAGGTCATGATCTCATACTCTGTGAGTTCGAGCCCCACGTCAGGTTCTGTGCTGACAGCTCAGAGCCTGGAGCCTGCTTCAGATTCTGTGTCTCCCTCTCTCTCTGCCCCTTCCCCACTCATGCTCTGTCTCTCTCTGTCTCAAAAATACATAAAAACATGGGGCGCCTGGGTGGTGCAGTCGGTTAAGCGTCCGACTTCAGCCAGGTCACGATCTCGCGGTCCGTGAGTTCGAGCCCCGCGTCAGGCTCTGGGCTGATGGCTCGGAGCCTGGAGCCTGTTTCCGATTCTGTGTCTCCCTCTCTCTCTGCCCCTCCCCCGTTCATGCTCTGTCTCTCTCTGTCCCAAAAGTAAATAAAAAACGTTGAAAAAAAATTAAAAAAAAATAAATAAATAAAAACATTAAAAAAATTAAAAATAAAAATAAAAACTTTACTGTAATAAAATAAAAAAACAATAAAAAATTAAAAATAAAAATAAAAACTGTAGATATCTACATATCTACCAGTAGGTATTAAGTTAAGGTTGACATATTTATGCAAGAAAATACTCTGTGGCCATAAATTGATATTCCTTACTATGGAACGATGTCCAAAATACGTAATTGATGGAAAAAAGAACCATTAAGATGGTTCACAGAGCCTTTACACTTTCTATATTTTCTGAACTGTTGCAATGAGCATGTGTTACATGTATAGTCATAAAGATCAATAAAATGATTTCTATCTCACAAGGAAAGATGCCTTTCTGTGCAGTAACCGGTGGTTACCCCTTTCTACCTTATCCTTTTTAACTACTAGATGTCATTCTTATCCTAGGACTTCTTTGAGCTTCCCCACTACACTACCCTGAAAGGAAGGCAAAGTGGATATCTCCCTCCTGTCTGACAGCCTAAAAGATGTCACAATCGGGCCAAAGTTCACACCAGCCGAGGACACTGACGGCCAATTCCAGAGTCGTTAGCTAGTTGCTGCATTCAGGGTTCTTAGGGAGAGAGTCGCTACAATGTTTTACAATTAAGTTTGCTTGACGCCTCTTGCAGTAGCTCTAAGGAGCTAAGCACAGGTCACCCTACTGACCTCACCAAACCCTCAGCCTTGGGGACTCAGCCTTGGGGACTCCCTCAGCCTTGGGGACTCTCCCAATCCTCTGACATTCCTCTCTACTGGTCATCCCATCCCTCCTGTTCTCCGTCCAGGAGAATCCTGCATAGGCTTCCTTCAAGGGGCCTTTAATAACTTAGTTGGTCTCATTTTATTGGGGGTAGGAGAAAGAGTCTGCTGACAACTCTGTTTCCATCGTGTTAAGTATCAGGTGTACTGAAACCACACATTAATGTGCTTGGTCACCTGGATGAAAAGTTCATTTCACTTGGCTACTCTTAGGAGAAAAAAGTCCCATACCTATGATCTTGTTCTATAAACTTAAAGATGACATTAATAAAAGGTAGGAGGATAGGATATTCACAAGTTGACACGAGCTGTATTAGTCATAAGTATCCTTCCTTCCAGGAAAAAAAAAAAAAAAGGAGGGGGATAGTACAGAGCTCACCAGCCTCAGAAGTGCCACGTGTCCAAGAATTGTGTGCAAGTCATATTATCACTGTTCTTATATAACATGGCACCCCCATGGTTGACTTCCAATAAATGTCCACTAAACATAAAGGGAGTTAATGTTGCATAGAAACAATATGATTTTATATATTCAGTTGTGCACCGCTGTTGGATCTTGATATGCTGAATGTTTGCAAGAAGGCCTCCGCTATAGCCAAGTTAGATCCAAATTCACAATGAAATTGGCAAAGTTTCTCTTTTTGAAGAGGAAAATTGCACCCTACGGAGAATACTGACATCCGTAATTCTGTAATTGAAAGCAGTATTTATGAAAGAGAGAAAAGTTTTAGTGATCAGAGGAAATGAAAAAAAAAAAGTAAAACATATTTGTCTCAAAATAGCCAAGACTGGACATATTTCTCAAAGCTTCCACCAAAACTGGGTTACAAAACTGAGTATAATTGCAGGTGAGTCCTAGATTATAAAAATGAGGGAAATCCAAGTTTTTGTAATTATCCGTTATAAGCCCTGTGTCAGTGTGATTTTTCACACTCACTCCAGGCCAGTCTGAAATTGGCCGTGTCTCCCTTGGGCTCCTTTAGCTTGCCCAACCAGGTGCTTAGTGTCTTCTCAGGACTGCATTCTTCCTGTGACTCCGTCATTCACTCCTTTCCCCTAGTCCTTCCTGGGTCACCTGATAAAGAGCCTTAGTATTTAAAGAAGAAGTATTTCCTTCCCATTATCCTGTGCATTAAGTGCATTTCACGCATGGCCAACTTCTAAGGGAATGAATCTCCCCAAATAGGGAAATCTCAGGGTGCCTGGGTAGCTCAGTCGGTTAAGCAAGTGACTCTTGATTTCGGCTTAGGTCATGGTCTTGCAGTCACGAGATCAAGCCCCAGATCATGCTCAGAGCTGGGCATTGGAGCCTGCTTAAGATTCTCTCTCTCCCTCGCCCTCTGCCCCTCACCCACTCACGCATGTGCACGCTCTCTTGCTCTCTCTCAAATTAAAAAAAAAAAAAAAAGACAGAAATTTCAGGCAAGAGAACAAGCTGGATAAGATATTTTGGTTAGCAGTATCTCTAGGCACCCCTCAAATATTGTTGAGTCTTACCCTCTAAGGCGGGCTCCCCCAGTCTGGCTCTCTTCCCTGGTGCAGCAGGGAAGCTAAGCTCACGTCACCCCCCCAGCCCCCCAGTGTGTGGCAAATCGCCCTTCGCCCCACACCACTCCCTACCAAGACTGCCTACCCAACTCCCCTCAAGGAGGGCTTTCAGGACTGCACCGTAAGCCATCTACATATCTACCAGCAGGCATTAAGTTAAGTTTGACACGTTTATGCAAGGGCTCCGCTTGTTCCTCGGGAGTCTTTGGAAACAACGCTGGCCTCTCCGTCGAGGGAAGGAGTGGAGAATGCTGATCGGAGGACTGTTGGCTACGTTTGTTTATGGGGACCTCCCAGCGGACTACCATTCTTGTCGACGGTAATTCTAAGTTTGTCACTTTCGGTATGCTTCTGGACGTGGGCTCCCTCTTGTGGCCCATAGGATATGAATATGACATACAAGATGTAGGAAATTTTATCTGCATTTTTGCAGTTGCAAAGATTACTTGGGGACTGGTAGAGAAATGATTATAGCTAAATTGATCAATATATTTTTTAAAGTCATCTCTACACCCACCATGGGGCTTGAACTCACAACCCCAATATCAAAAGTCTTGTGTTCTACCGACTGAGCCAGCCAGGCACCCTTGAATTGACAAATGATTTTTAAGCAAAGATTGTGTACACCTTAATTAACTTATTTAATCTAGATTCATACATGTATAAAGACCCAGGGTATAGGAAATTATATCACTTGAATGAAGAAAAACCTGGCTTATCCAGCATTCAAAAACTAATAATTAACATTTATTGAGTGCATACTATGTTCCAGATACTGCTGTAAACAATTTGCACGAAGAATTATGTACCTTTTTAGTATGGAAAATGTATTATGGAGAATTAAGAAATATAGAAAAGCTCACACAAGAACCTCTCTCTCTATATCATCCACTTTCAACCATTATCAAAAACATTTTAACATTTTGCCATCTTTGTTTTACGGGGACATCATCATCCTTATCTTCCAATTTCTTTTTTCCTGGAGTATTTAAAGCAAAATCCAGATGTCCTACAATTCAGTCATAAATATCTTAAATGTATTCTAAAGTTTTAAAATACACGAGCTATTTTAATGTTCACAACAAAAGTAGATACTGTTATCATTCCCATTTTGCATATGTAGAAACTGAGGCAAATATTAAGAGGTTCAAACCCAGAAACTCTGACTCCAGAGGCCGTGTTGTAGCCAGCTTCCAAGATGGCCTCTGCTTCCTGGTAGTTATACCTTGTGTAGTGTGCTCACATGTTGGGCTGTGAGACCGATAGCAGAAGAGATGGCGTGTCACTTCTGAGATTAGACGGTGACTTCTGTCTTAGGTGACTGCCCTCTCTCTTTCTTGGATCATTTGCTCTGGGGGAAGCCAGCGGCCCCAGCCAGCAGCCCCCTGGAGAGCCCCAGATGGTGATGCAAAGCAGGCTTCTAGCCCATGGCCACAGAGGAACTGAAGTTTGCCAACAATGAGAGAGTTTGGAGGCCCATTTCCAGCCCTATTCGAGCCTTGAAATGACTGCAGTCAGAGCTAACGGCTTCAGGACAGTCTCGTGAAAGACCCTGAGCCAGAACCATCCAGCTAAGGCACTCCCGGATTCCTGACCCAGAGAAATTGTGAGATAATAAATGGTTGTTGTTTAAGCTGCTATACTTCGGGATAACTCGTAAACGTAGCGATAGATTACGGGCAGACTGGATCCTCAGTCACTGTTTTATTCTTCCCCCAAATGCAAATCTGCAATAGCTTTTGTTTTGTTCCTACCGTGACGCTTGATGTTAAGGACAACGTTGAGGCGGTGCAATGAACTGAAAAGATATATTTAGGGGAGTTCAACAGTACTCGTGCGTTACATCGCTGTTCTAATCTGTGAGTGTGAATGTGGCAACGCTTGAGGAAAGGTACCAGTTAGTGAAGCCCAACATCCTACTGTTCATATCATTTCCATATCAGCACAAACTAATCTACCTCATATTTTAAAAAAATGATTGCAGACTATTCTATCTTAAGTATTAAACCGATACCCTATGAATTAGTCATTTGTTGCCAGGTTTTGCTTTTGTCTTGTTCTGCTATTACAAATGCTGCTTCATGGAACATCTTTATACATCCTACCTCGGTAAACTTTTGCAAGTATAGCCTTATGGGATATTTCTAGCAGTGAGCAGGATAGGCCAAGCGTATGTGCATTCTGCATTAATAGTGGATGCAGAGGCGTCTGGGTGGCCGAGTCAGCTAAGCATCCGACTCTTGATTTCGGCTCCGGTCATGATCTCACGGCTCGTGATGGAGCCCCAAGTCAGGGTCTGTGTTGGTGGCGCGGAGCCTGCTTGGGATTCTCTCTCTTTCCCTTTCTCTGCCCTGACCCTGCTTGTGCTCCCTCTTTCTCTCTCTCTCTCAAAATAAATAAATAAACACTAAAAAAGAAAAAAAAGGAGAACTGGATAGCACCAAACTTCAAAATTCTCCCAATCTAAAAGCTGAAAGAATATCTTCCATGGTTTGAATTTATATTTCCTTAACTGTGGCTGAAGTTAAGCCTCTCTTTATAAGTTTACTGGTCATTAGTATTTGTTTTTCTCAGAACCATCTGTCCTTAACTTTTGCACGATTTTAATCTTACTGGTTCGTAAGAGGTCTTTATATAGTATGGAAATTAACCTGTCAAATGTGTTGCTAACATTTTTCTCATCATTTGAGCTTTGAATTTGTTTATGGTTTATGCATTTACGTACTCCTCAGTAAGGCTTTCCCTGTTCTACAGTCATAAAACTGTATTCCCATGCTTTCTTCTAGAAGCTTTTGTTTTTCATTTGTTGCATAACATCTTTGCCCCTCTGGTTTAAGAGTGAGGTAGGCATCCAGCATTTTTGTCCTCCAAAAGTTACCTAGTTGTTTTGATATCATATATCTCTTATCAGTTTGGGGTGCCACCTTTAACGCTAAATCTCTGCACATATTTGGGTCTATTTCGGACTCTGTTCCATAAATCTGCCCATTGTTTTGCAAGTATTAAAGTGTTGTTATTATTATAGCATTAATTTGTAGTAGGACCAGTCCCCTGCCATACTTTGCTTTAAATTTTCCTAGTTACCTGGGGGAAAACAGGTTCTACTTACATAACTGGGCTAGAAAAAAGCTTAGGGCAGAAAGCCACCACCACGGGGTGAAAGCACCCAAGGTTAGCTAGTGAGATATTGTAATGGGATCATGAGTAACTTGTTATATCACCTGCAGGAAACTACTTTCCATCTGATGCCAATCTACTACGGTACTTTGATCACAAACCCCACCTGCTCCCCAGACACTTTACTTCTTACACATACAAGTTAATGATTACTGTCTGATTGTTTTCTCTATGTTCATGCGTGTAAGAGCTTGTTTTCTTCATGTTCACCATGTGGGTAATATCTTATGAGCTCAATAAATACAGAGACAAAACCCCTGTTCCAGGCTCTTGTCTCCTCCTGGATATTAGCCTCTCTTGTATTCAATTCTGTGTCCGCTCTCTTGTCGGACAAGAGAGACCTCCAGACTCATAGTCTGCAACAGTTACCATGAATTACAGAATTATTTTTCAAGATAATAAAATTCCTGTTTTAATTGGGATTATGTTGAATTTATAGGACAATTTATGCAGATTTTGTATATTTAATATATTTAGTTTCCTGATCAAAGAAATGTCTTTCAATTTATTTCTCTTCTTTTATGACCCCAAATAGAATTTTAAAGTCTTCATGGGGCGCCTGGGTGGCTCAGTCGGTTAAGTGTCCGACTTCAGCTCAGGTCACGATCTCGAGGTCTGTGAGTTCGAGCCCCGCGTCAGGCTCTGGGCTGATGGCTCAGAGCCTGGAGCCTGCTTCCGATTCTGTGTCTCCCTCTCTCTCTGCCCCTCCCCCGTTCATGCTCTGTCTCTCTCTGTCTCAAAAATAAACATTAAAAAAAAAAATTAAAGTCTTCTTCATTTAAGTTCTATATATACATTTTTTATTTCTGAATAGTTAAGTATTTTACTGGTTTATGGGTTTAAAATAGTTTCTTCCACGGAATTTTCTTTTTTTCATGTTTACTCATTTATTTTTGAGAGGCGGGGAGGGGCAGAGAGAAAGGGAGAGAGAGAATCCCAAGCAGGCTCCACCCTGTCAGTGTAGAGCCCGATGTGGGGCTCGAACACATGAACCGTGAGATCATGACCCGAGCCAAAACCAAGAGGCAGATGCTTAACCACTGAGCCACCCAGGCACCCCTGAATTTTCTAATAGTTATTGATTACGGATATGTTGTTGGTTTTTATATACTAAATTTCTAACCTGCCATTTTACTGAATCCTATTATTACTTCTGTTTTAAGGAATTCTGTAGGCTTTTTTCCTAGATAGGTATCGTCCCACTGGGATCCCCTTTTGCAGAGCAGTGTACCCATCCCCCAGCTGTCCTGAATGTTGACTACTAACTACTCGTAGCTGCCCCCATCTCTGGAGAATTGCCTTTCATCGAACGGGGGTTGACTTGCCTGTGAAATAACATTTCTCCTCCATTCCCATCAAGCAGCATATAGCCAATAACTAATGACTTACTGATTTGGGTGTTTAAAAAAAAATTTGCTTTTAAGGTGGTCCCAACTCTGTGGTACCAGTTGCGCTCTGGAGCATTCGATGAGCTCTGACTTCCATAGCCTGCTTCTGTCACTCTCCTTCTCCTTCTGTAAGAGCACTGCTTCAAGGGGCACCTGGGGGAGGCTCAGTTGGTTAAGCGTCCAACTCTTGATTTCGACTCCAGTCATGATCTCATGGTTCATGAGACTGAGCCTTGCATAGGGCTCTGTGCTCTCAGCACAGAGCCTGCTTGGGATTCTCTCTTTGCTCCCCTCCCCGCCCCACCCACCCCACTCATGCTCACTCTCTCTTTCTCTCTCTCACAATATATTTAAAAAAATAAAAGAAACTTAAAAAAAATTGTTAAAAAAACCCCACACGATTCTGCATCCCTGTCTTAGGCTTTGCTTCTAGGAAACCCAACCTAGGACAGTAAGTAATCCTATGGATTCAATCAGCATTTATTAAACACGTATTATTGGACATTGACAATGAGCTAGTGCTTTCTCGATATTGGGTGTCTGAACACACCAAGTTCCTTGTCTTTGTGGAACTTGCGTTTTAGTGGGAGACAATGGCAATGAATAAGCAAAGAGACAAAGAAATATGTAATGAGGAGGATAATAGAGTGGTGCGTGAGGAAGTGAGGCACTATTTTGGAAAGTCTAGCCAGAGAGGGTATACCAGTTATTCTGCCTCTGGTACAAGCAGACGGAAAACACAACTCAATGTGGTTTAGGCAAAAAAAAGAAAAAGGAAAAAGAAGAAATGTATTATATCACACAACAGAAAGTCCAGAGGTGGAAGTCTCCACAGTTAGGAAAATAAAGATATTATCAGGGAACCGGGTTCCTTTTGTCTACTTTGCCATCCATGGTGTATCAGTTTTGACCTCCAGACAAAAGAAACAAAGATTCTGAGGCAGAATAATTGTTGAACTGCAAATAAGACTTTGGAGACAAATTTCGTGTAAAGTTTTGGGGATTTGCTCACTCATAGGTGAGAATACAGCCTTCCGAAGACCGTGTCTCTGATCAAAGGCAGGGGCGGGACCTCTAAAGGTAGAGGTCACACATTTTTACAAGGAGAAATGACTACTTGGCTTAAGCAAACTTTTGGACTGCCAGTTCGCAACTGGTTGGTTGCACTGGAGCTTGGGACAGCTGATGGCTATGCTTCAAGTCAGTTTTTCGATTCTGGACGGTCCAGTCACAAATTCACCCTTGGCAGCTTTTCTACGGACTCTGGCTAGCATTCTGAAAAGCAATTTCTCTGGCTCCTTCTTTTGGAAAAGCAGTTGCCCTGACTCCCTGCTGTATATTATAGGGTCAGCGTCATGCAGTGAGCAAGTCTGAAGGCATATATTCAAGGTTCAATGAAAATTTCTTTAAATACTTTCTTCATGGTCACAAGATGGCTGCAGCAGTTCCACATGTCACATCCAGACACACAATATCCAAAGGCTATCGTGTACCATGCTGTAACATAGTTCTTTGTTAATCTTTCAATAGTTAATACCAGATATGCTAGATATAATGTGCCCGACTTGAAATGCAATGTTCATTTCCTCCCCAAGCCATGAAGTGTTAAAATATTGGTCGGAACGAGAATCATGGTGATTCACCATGATTAAAAGGGCAGGTTGAATCACGCAAGGACAAAAGATTCTAAATAAATTGCCCAAAGAAATGCCCAATTCGGTTTGCATTGGATTATCTTCTTGCCTGAGTAAGTGTTGGGGAGGGTTTGTTGATTACATATCAACTAATCCCCAAACTCAATGGCTGTTTTGTAATTACTGAACATCTCAAAGAGCTCTGCTTGTCCACACCACCTCCCCTAACCAATCCATGTGAAATTCTGTCTAACCACACTACTTGAGGAGGAAGCTGGGCTTGCAAAAGCACACATCTGGGAAAAAGTAAGAAAGAAAGGCTAGAAATCGAGCCCTTTCTCCTAGGAAAAATACTGGAGTTTATTTCAACTCAGCAGTGGTGTAACCCACTGTCCACAGCCTGGGAAATCTGCCCTGAGACCATTGCAATATGTGGATTAAGGATATGTTGGAGATCATCGAAAACTATCACCATTGTATTTTTCTTGTAACATAAAGAAAGTTAATGGGGGAGTGGAGAACACACGAGAGAACTGTCAGCCTAGGAAAAAGGTGAAAGGAGAGAGGGAGGTCTAGGGGCCACCCAGACAGCCCAAGCCGGTTTCACAATGTAACCGGGGGCCAGGTTGAGATTGTTAACTTCAAAGCTCCGGTAACTGGTTCAACCACATCTTCCCTGTCCTAACTTGGTAATGTCTTTGGCTCTAAACTTCATCCATCATTACAACCTGGCTCGTCATGAAGTAGTTCAGTTCGTATTCTTCAATCTGTCTCTTGCCAAATATACCTTTCTAGTTTGGTTCATGCTTTTGTTTCCTCTTCACGTAAGCAAAAATAGGTCTCTCTCAAGAGGTTTAAGAGCTTTACACTCCAGTTTCAATGCTGGTTAACTGCTTATGGAGCCTGTATGGCGGAGGTAGTGCAGCTGGCATAGCATTTATTCATTCACAAGATGTTTGCTGAGTGTCTGCTGTGTGCCAGCAGGAGGTGAGATGAGCATGATAGCCCATTCTTTAAGGTGTTCAGCGATCAGTCTTTATTGCTACCGGAGATGAGAGATACTAAATCATTTAGAGGACCCCATTCCCTAGTAGTAGACATTCATTAACAAACTTCGTTGTTTGAGGGCCAGAATCCCGTAGAAGGAACATCGTGCCTCTTGGTGACTTTCCCCAAGGTATCCATTTCCATCGAGGAGCGAGGGCACAGAGGTAGGGAGCTTGGGTCTGGATGTGATGGCATTATGCTGACACACTAAGTGTGTATTACGTATCTCTGGCTGACTCAGTGTGCAGCCATAGACCAGCAGACTCTAAGCCTAGGGTGGGTGATGGTCTGGTGAGGCCAAAGAAAATCCTGGAGACGGAGATCAAGACAGAGGTTTATGGGGGAAACTTGACATACAGGGTGTCGAGGAGCAGCTGACTGGACAGAGTATCGGCTGCTGGGATCTACGTGCAGCAAGTGTTTGTTCATAGCAACTTACCCTAGACTATCGGTGGCCCTTCTCCTCCTTGAATGGCCAGCGTTTCCGAGGCGATTAAGGCCTGCCACCTGGACACTCTTCATTGGCCACGGCTGGAGCCCTTGAACACAGAACAACACGTGCTTCTGCACATTCTGCTTGATGAACATCAAAATAGTGATTCACAGAGGCGTTCAGGGCATGTTTGGCCCAACTAGCTATCCATATACACAGTGTGAACCATATACTCTGTCTCCCATTAAATAGTTTAAAAACTTCTTTCCAATTCCCACGTGGGCACTTTTACTCATTCTTTCATTTATTCCTTTAAAAATATTTATTAAATACTGAGATGCTCTTTGCAAAAAAATATTATCTTCATAGATCTGAGATTTGGGATGGGTCCCTTCAGCTTCCTGCAAAGGAAAACTTGGGTTGTAGAGAGGAAAAACGTGGTGTTTCTGCTGAAATCTTAAAGATATCCTGATGATACATGTATCACAAACTAGAAAGGGGTGCATAGGAAGAAATGCTGTGCAGGTCATTCTGTATTTTCAGGCATTATCTCTTGACTATGATATCCTGGTATCCTCTAAAGACCTTTTTTTCCTTGATTCCTATCCCCTAAGACCCAAGGCCCAGGAGCGGTGGAGACATCCTGCCATATCCTCATTCTGCCTCCCGGGAGCATGGAAACCTGTAGTGATCAAATGCACAACCATTGCCCCAGGTGCCCAGTGGTCTGTCTCCCTCACTTCTGGGAACCACCATCTCTGAAAGGCACAGATGGCCACACCGTCTGAGCTGACCCATCAATTTCCAAGATGAGACCCCAAAAGGCAATAAGTTCATTTGCCTAAGTGTTTTCTCTTTAGGCTGCAAGAGTGAATTTTTATCCATTCAGCAAGTGGTTGAACACCTTTATGTTTAAGGTGAAACACTTTGCCTTTAAAAGGAGTTTCACTGTTAAAGGCATCTCTTCATAATATTTACTTCTCTGTGGGTGTGGAGTAACCAGCTTCCAAGATGGTCTCCGGGGGACGTTCACCTCCTGGTAGTCCTGCTCGTGTGTGTTCCTCTCCCATATCACATCAAGGTTGGTCTGTGACTGCGGCGGAAGTGATGGTCTGTGACTTTCATGGCTCAGTCATAAAAAAACTTGCATCTCTGCCTGGCTACCCACAGCAACTGTCAGATAATCAAAGTTAATTGTTTTAAGCCACTAAGATCTGGGGTAATGTGTTATGAGGCAATAGTTAACTACTAATCTCCGTATAGTGTGAGGCCACAATTAATCTAGTTGAAGCTTGAAGTGGGGTTTAATAGATCGAAATGATTTGCAACGATAGAAATAACACTTATAGTTGTTTATCACAAAATCGGTTTTAAATTTTTTTTTCAACGTTTATTTATTTTTGGGACAGAGAGAGACAGAGCATGAACGGGGGAGGGGCAGAGAGAGAAGGAGACACAGAATCGGAAACAGGCTCCAGGCTCCAAGCCATCAGCCCAGAGCCCGACGCGGGGCTCGAACTCACGGACCGCGAGATCGTGACCTGGCTGAAGTCGGATGCTCAACCGACTGCGCCACCCAGGCGCCCCTACAAAATCGGTTTTAATAAGCTATATAACTATTGAATGTAATTTACCTTCTCTAATTGCCGAAGTTACTATGAAAAAAAATTTCTTCCTACAATAATCAACACATAGGATGCACATAATCAAGGTAACTGTGCTAACTTTACAGGAATATTTCTGGGAGATTTTAGAAATTATAATAAATGGAGCAGGGTTAATGGATTTAAAGACACTTCTTCAAGCAGTTAATGGTAAATACAAAAGAATCTCAAAAAGGAAAATTTAAAGAAGTGTCTATTCATGTCTTCTGCCCATTTCTTCACTGGATTATTTGTTCTTCGGGTGTGGAGTTGAAAAAAAAAATTAAAAAAAAAAACTGAGAACAAACTGAGGGTTGATGGGGGGTAGGAGGGAGGGGAGGGTGGGTGATGGGTATTGAAGAGGGCACCTGTTGGGATGAGCACTGGGTGTTGTATGGAAACCAATTTGACAATAAATTTCATATTAAAAAAAAAAAAGCAAGTTGAAGGAAAAAAAAGGAAATTTTAAGAAAATTGATTTTCATTGTTTCAAAATTCTCAAAATTTAAGATAAAATTTCTTAATAATAGTTGTCACTGATTAATCCTTTCAGTAGGAAAGTATATGAGGAAAGTATTATTATACCCAAACTTTAGCCTAGGAAACAGACTTAGACAACTGAAGTCACTCGTTTAAAGTCACCCAGATAGGAGGTGACCAAGCTAGAATTTGAACCCTGTTTTCAACCCTCTCTCCTTATCCTATACTAACGGGAACAGGACCTTTGCCTAAAATTAGTTTTAAGGTTTGATATGTGTTGAAAGTCATTCATGTCACTGCTACACATGGAAAATGAGCAGACTTAATAAATACTTATGATTTGCATTTTCAAAAGTCCTGCTCCCCATTTGTTCATCCATACCTTTCACTGGTTAACTGCTCTTTTTTTTTTTTTTTTTTTGGTTGTTTACCACAGACAGTTGTAAAACCGATAAGAGCTTGAGAGCTTACACGGAGAGTAATTACTCCCTAGTTAATATTTAGTTAATAAAAATACTCATTATATAACATCTATACATATGACCTGGAACATGAGTTATTCCCCAGCTAACGTTTAGTTGATAAACTATTGTTATCTGCCCTTTTTGTAGTAGATAATATCTTTTGATGCTTGGTAATTTATGCGCAGGGAAACCTCAGATGTGGCCATTTTTGACATACTGATATGAATTAGTAGGTTTTCCTCGCTTTTTAAAATTTTCTACTGAGTATAACAAAACAATCAATGTGTATTCTGTAAATATTTTTTTTGTAAGGTGATCTATTTAATAAATATAGCAGGATCATAATATATATTTTGTCATTTTATTTCTCAAAGAACTTCTGTCCTTTCTGTGTGATAAAAGCACCCAGGAGGTGATGTGTTTTGCTGAAACGCTCATGAGTTAGGCTTTTGCTTTCTCTCAATGTGCCCTGCAGTCTTCTGTATATTTTCCATATCGCTTCTTCCAGGAAGGGCCCACGTTTTAGTTTTTTTTGTATCATTCATATGTGAATCCTCTGAAGTACAATTCTACACTGGGATGCTAAGGTAGTTTAGAGAAACAAAAACATGTCACTGTGTTTGAGACCATCACATGTAATTTAAGGTGTTTTGAGGTGAATTAGAATGTACACATGCCATGAGACTCCTCCTCCTCCTTCTTCCTTCCCTTTACGTTTAAAACCATCTACACGAATGTGTCCCTTACTGCCACCCCCAGTAGCTGCTGTGCCTTTTTGACCCATGGATCTGTGTGCTTGGTCTCACCTCTCCCTTTTCACTGTGGACCTTGCTTCATCCATTACCCTCTTTCATTCCCTTGGCCTCCTTCTCTCCCTCTCTGCTAGCCTATAGCCTGCTGTTTATAACTGAGCTGAAAGTATCCAGGGGCGCCTGCGTGGCTCAGTCAATTAAGCGTCCAACTCTTGATTTCGGCTCAGTTCGTGATCTCCCGGTTCATGGGTTCACGCTAACAGTGTGGAGCCTGCTTGGGATTTTCTCTCTCCTTTCTCTTTGCCCCTCCCCAACACATGCATGCTCGCACACACTCACTCTCTCTCTCTCTGAAAATAAAATAAATACATTTTAAAAAAGAAGTATCCAACCCAATAAAAAAAAATTAGCCCAACCTGTTAACAAAGTCAAAGACCTGTTGGCAAAAAATAATTCACGAAGCGGTAGGAAACATCAGTGGGTCAATAACTAATAGGAGAAATTGGAAAAATCATTAAAGAAAAAAAATTAATCGTTAATGATAGCAACTACATTTATTGGCCTCGCTCACCATTTAGCTATATTTAGATGGCATGCTGAACATTTTACATAAATTGTCTTATTTAATCTCCCACAACAATATAAGATAGTTACTATTATTATTAACACAACAGTGTTGTACAGGGAAGGAAATTGAAGTTTAAAGAAGTAAAGGTAGGTACCTTGCAGTTATATAGTTTTCTTTCTTTCATTTATTAGAAAAAGCTGGAATAGGACCCAGGTTTGTTTGATCCGTTTAACCACGTTTCCCCACTTGGTCCAGGCAACTTAATGAGTTCATTAAATGAATTTAATTTAATTTAATGTGTTCAGTTTAATGAACACATGCGTTCAGGGGATGAGACGTTTCTGTGTGTGTCTTTCAAACACAGAAAACAAGAAATAGCTTTCTAATTTTCTTAGGAAAACCAGCTTAGCCTTCCAAACCTATACTACACACAGATGCAAAAAAATCTTAAAATTTAGCAAACTGAGTCCAGAACCGCAGTAACAGGTTCATGTTGTCTGTCCTGCTAGAGTTTATTTTAGGAACACATGGATGTAAATCACATGCCCAGCCTGTGCCGTAACAGGTCATTCCCGTCAACATTCCTATCTTCATTTAAAACCACGCACAAAGGCTCACAGTTGCACGCACGAAGCCCCCTCTCGACACCCCCTACCTCCTCTCTCTCTTACCGAAGGGTCGCTGTCTTTGCCACTCTGACTTTCCATCCTTGCAGACTCTCCAGAACCCACTTACGTCAGGCTTTCCCTCCCCCAAAACTGCTCTTGAAGATTATCGTCGATTATACACATTTCAATGAGCAATTTCCATTCTTACCGACGGCAGTTGGCAGGCCTGACCCTCCTCTCCTTCTTGCAATCTTTTCTCCACTTGGCCTCCAGGCAGGACACCCTCTCCTACGGTTCTTCTCCTATGGTTCTGGCTGTTCCTTCTGTCTCTTTTGCTGGCTCCTCTTGATCTTCCTGACCTCCAAACACCGGATGGGCCCTGGGCTCAGTAGCTCTTTCCGCCTCATGATCTCACCCAGTCCTGGCTTTTTTATTCTTAGTTTTTAAATTAAATTTTATTTTATTGAAGTCACGTATGCACATTTTTCAAAAGCCAAATAATATTGATTAGATGCTAGAAGCTATACACATTGGCCTCTGCCCTGGTTGCTGGCACAAAGCCCCCAGAGCCCTTATGACTTTCTAAGTAATAACACTAGGAGCCTTCCTTGCAACATGTGCCTTTGGCCCTGTCTCTGACAGGGGGCTCCTAAAACTCTTGTAAATTTCTTTTATCATTATTATTTTCATGTTTTTTATTTATTTTTGAGAGACAGAGACAGAGTACAAGAGACAGAGAGGGAGGGAGACACAGAATCCAAAGCAGGCTCTGGGCTCCGAGCTGTCAGCACGGAGCCCCACGCGGGGCTCGAACTCACCAACCGTGAGAGCGTGATCTTAGCGGAAGTCGGATGCTTTACCAATTGAGCCACCCAGGTCCCCCAAACTCCTGTAAATTTCTAAGATATACGAGCTTTAAGGAGCACCTTTTGTTCACTGTGGCGACTCTGAGTGGGCCCCTGGTTGGCTCCTGGGTGAGGGCTGGTCACCAGAAAGACCAGGCCATGATTAGAAGCTTTGGAATTTTGAGGCCTAACCCTCAGCCTCCAGAGAGGGTAGAGGGTCTAAAAATGGAGTTAATAACTGACCATTTCTACATGAGGGAGCCTCCAGAAAATCCCAATGGTATGGGGTTTGGAGAGCTTCTAGGTTGGTAAACACATCCATCAGGAGGGTGATTCATCCCAACTCCACGGGAACAGAATTTCCTGCACTGGAATTCTCCAACACCTTGCCCTATGTATCTCTTCATCTGGTTGCCAATCTGTATCCTTTACTAAATCCTTTAATAAACTAATAAATGTAAGTGTTTCCTGGGTTCTGTGGGCTACTCTAGCAAATTAATCAAACCCAACGAGAGGCCCGTTGGGACCTCCGATATATAGCCGGTTGGTCAGAAGCTCAGGTGACAGCCTGGGGTTGTGAATGTCATCTGAAGGGTGTGCGTAGGGGGCATGGTGACCACAAGTATCAGAAGGGAAGTGTTCTCTGTGAAGGCAAAGGAGACACACAGAGAAAAAAGACACACAAGGGATGAACTGGGTTATTCCTACAAAGGAAGAAAAAATACCCAGTTTTTCCCATTTGCACTAAAAAAGTCCTGTGACAAAATGCCTCATGTTATTCTGCTTCACTTGAATATACTCTGCAGATATTGTTTGTTTGTTTGTTTTTTTAACAGATTGAGGATTTGTGGCAACCCGATGACCCAAAAGTCTATCTGTGCCATTTTCCAACATGTCCTCCCTTCTCTCTATATTTTGGTAATTCTCACGATATACCTAACTTTTAAATTATTATTGTTATAGTGATCTGTAATCAGTGATTATGACTCGCTGAAAGCTCAGATAATGGTTGGCATTTTTAGCAATAAAGTGTTTCTCAAAAATTTTTAAATTAAAACTTTTTAATTAACATACAGTATTGTATCAGTTTCAGGCGTACAATATAGTGATTCAACACTTCCATACATCACCTTGTCCCCATCACCTATTTCACCGGTTGCCGCCATTCACTTCCCCTCCGATAACCATTGGATTAGTGTTTTAGTTGTTCTCTATGATTAAGAGTCTGTTTCTTAGTTTCTCTCTCTTTCTCTGTTCCCCTTTGTTTTGTTTCTCAAATTCCACATGTAAGTGAAATCATATGATATTTGTTGTTCTCTGACTTATTTTGTTTAGCATTGTACTGTCTAGTTCCATGTCCTTGCAAATGGCAAGATTTCATTCTTTTTATGGTTGGAAAATATTCCATTGCATATACATACACCATATTTTCTTTATCCATTCATCTATTGATGGACACACTTGGGCTGCTTCCATAATTTGGCTATTGTAAATAATATTGCTATAAACATAGGGGTGCATGTGTCCTTTTGAATCAGTGTTTTTGTATATTGGGGGTAAATATCCAGTATTGCTATTATTACACAGTAGGGTAGTTCTATTTAAAAAAAAATTTTTTTTAAAGTAAGCTCCACACCCAACGTGGGGTTCGAACTCACAACCCTGAGATCAAGAGTAGCATGCTCTGGGAGCGTCTGGGTGGCTCAGTCAGTTAAACGTCTGACTCCTGGTTTTGGCTCAGGTCATGATCTCACGGTTCAGGGAATAGAGCCCTGCATCAAGATCGGTGCTGACAGTGTGGAGGCTAGTCTTTGGAGAAATGTCTGTTCATGTCTTCAACCCATTTTTAATTGGATTATTCGTTTTTTGGGGGGTGTTGAGTTGTATCAGTTCTTTATATATTTTGGCTACTAACTCTTTATTGGATATGCCATTTACAAATAGCTTCTCCCATCCCATAGACTGCCTTTTAGTTTTCTAGTTTCTTTTACCGTGAAGAACCTTTTTATTTTGATGCAGTTTCAGCAGTTTATTTTTGCTTTTATTTCCGTTGCCTCAGGAGACATATCTAGAAGTGTTGCTATGGCTAATGTCAGAGACATTACTGCCTATACTCTGTTTTAGGATTTTTATGATTTCGGGTCTCACGTTTAGGTCTTTAGTCCATTTTGAGTTTATTTTTGTGTATGATGTAAGAAAGTGGCCCAGCTTCATCCTTTTTCATGAAGCGTACCAGTTTTCCCAACACCATTTGTTGAAGAGACTGTCATTTTCCCGTTGGACATTCATTCCTGCTCTGTTGAAGATTAATTAACCATTTAATTGTGGCTTTATTTCTGGGTTTTCTATTTTGTTCCATTGATCTATGTGTTTGTTTTTATGGCAGTGCCATATTGTTTTCATCACTGCAGCTTTGTAATATAACTTGAAGTCTGGAATTGTGTTACCCCCAGCTTTGCTTTTCTTTTTCAAGATTGCTATGGCTATTCAGGGTCTTTTGTGGTTCCATTTAATTTTAGGATTGTTTGTTCTAGTTCTGTGAAAAATGCTGTTGGCATTTTGAGAGGGATTGCATTAAATGTGTAAATTGCTTTGGGTAGTATAGACATTTTAACAAAATTTCTTCTTCCGATCCAGGAGCATGGAATGTCTTTCCATTTCTTTGTGTCCTCTTTAATTGCTTTCATCAGTGTTTTATAGTTTTCAGAGTATGGGTCTTTCACCTCTTTGGTTAGGTTTATTCCTAGGTGTCTTATTATTTTTGGTACAATTATAAATGGGATTGTTTTCCTAATTTCTCTTTCTGCTGTTTCATTGTTAGCATATACAAATGCAATGGACTTCTGTACATTGATTTTGTATACTGCAACCTTACTAAATTCATGTATCAGTTCTCGTAGTTTTTTTGGTGGAGACTTTAGGGTTTTTATACATAGTGTCATGTCATCTGCAAATAGTGAAAGTTTTACTGCTTCCTTACCTATTTGGATTCCTTTTATTTCTTTTTTTGGAAAAATTTCTTTATTTGTTTATTTTGAGAGAGAGAGAGGGAGAGAGACAGAATATGAGTGGAGGAGAGGCAGAGAGAGAGGGAAAGAGAGAATCCCAAGCTGACTCCACACTCAGCATGGAGTCTGATGCGGTGCTCGATCTCAAGACCACGAGATCCATGATCTGAGCCAAAATCAAGAGTTGGACGCTTAACCCACTGAGCCACCCAGGCACCCCCAAAACACTCTTTTTTTAATTAAAAAAATTTTTTTTTATTTTAGAGAGAGAGAGAGAGAGCGCACGCACAATGAGCAGGGTAGGGGCAGAGGGAGAGAGAGAATCTTAACCAACACGGGGCTCCATCTCACGACCATGAGGTCACAACGTGAGCCAATATCGAGAGTCAGACATTCAACCGACTGAGCCACCCTGGCACCCCGGAGGAGGCAGCTCTAAACTGGCAACAGTCAGTCCCCATTTGGACTGACTGCCCAATGGAGCCCCCAACTTGGTCAGCAACCCAGGTTCCCAGCTGTCTCTTATTGGAGGAGACCCCCACCAGGGGTTAGCCAGGCCCAACACTGGCTCAGCCTTCAAGGAGAGTATGTGCATTTGTGTAGAATAAGGCTTGGAGTTAGGCAGATGCCAGGTATCCCCACGAGCCCGCTCCCGTGACCTGGCCCCTCCCTACAGCTGCTATGTTTCAGGTGCCCGGACCCCTGACCCGCACGCCCGCACGTACGCAGTTTGCTCTCTATCAGCTGGCCTCTGGCTGCTGAGGCCCTCCAGGCCTGTTGTGCTCAGGCTGGTCCCCCAAACCAGCACAGCCTCCAGGGAGGAGGGTACCCGCTCCCTAAATTGAGATGTCCGCTTTCAGTGGGCGGTAGTCAATCACCATCTGGACCGCCGCCGAGGCCGTCCTGGGCTTCTCCAATCATCAAGCTTCCCAGGTGCCTGTTACATCGGAAGGTACCCTGACCCTTGCTGGCTGCCTCCCTCCCCCCACCATCCAGCGAGGCAGTCCAGATTCCCCCACCCCTGCTGTCAAGTGGGAATACGCACACTTGTGGAGGTTAGCGCTTCAAATGAGGCAGATGCCCGTTTTCCTCACCAGCCCGCTCCCAGGACCAGCCTCTCCAGACGCTTTGCCCGGTTATGGGTCTCCGGGCCCCTTTCAGCTGCGCGGCTCCCCCCGTGCACCCTATGGGCCATATCAGCTGCCGGGGGCAGCCGAGGCCCCCCAAGCCGGTGGAACTCGGGCGGGTCCCAAACCACCTGCCCGGGCCCCGGGGCAGCAGGATCTCATAACTCCTCCACCCCACCCCACCCCACATCTTTCTGAGGCGGCAGCCCAAGCTGGCAACACTCAGCCCGCATTTGGATTGGCTGTGGGAGGCGGTGAAAACTCACAGGTGTCGCTTGCGGAAGGATGACCTCGGTGGCACTCCCATCCTCGCAAGCCGGTCCAGACTCCTCTAGCCTCACCTAGAGGGGAAATGCGCACGTTACAGGTTAGGGTTCGGAGGGAGACAAATGTCTTCTACCCCAACGACCTGCCTCACTGACCTGGCCTCTCCGGACCCCTGACCCACACAGACTTCGAATGTGCCGCACCCACCCCAGCGGTCCCAGGGGAGCAGCCGGGGCCCTCCTGGCCTGTGGGGCTCCAGCCAGTCCCGAGCCACCGGCACGGCTTCGCGGGCAGAGGAATCCCACCTCAGAAAATCTTTCTAAAATGGCAGCTTTAAACCGGTGACAGCTGGTCCCCACTGGGACTGAAGGCCTGACGGGAATCCTCGGGGCTGGAAGATGCCCAGGACACCCTCAGGTAGGCAGTCCCCGAAGTGGAGCCTCAGAAATGTTACCACGGGGTGGGCTTTCTCCACACCGAGACCATTCGGGCGGCTGAGGTCTTCCCAGACCCCTGGAGTCCTGGAGTGCACCCGCAGTTCAAGGCTAATGGAGTGTGGACTCCACTGATGTGGGCAGCCCAGATCAGGGTGGCCGACCAGGGTCCTGGAGTGATATCGTGTTGGGAAAAGAAGACCGTCGGGAAAACCTGGCCTCAGCCTGCTTATACGGATTAGCTAATACAACTGTGTGTATCCCCCCGAGGGGAATCCAAAGCAGGGCAGCGCCGCATGGTTGGGGTCGCCACAAACACGAGGTGCCTGGGAGTGTCACAGTCCTATAGGTCCCCAGAAGCCCAAGGCTGGGACAGAGTGCAGAATTTGCGTGGGGAATGAAGGTCCGGGGACCTGGGAACCGGAAAAAGGCAAGCTATGGTGAGAGGCAGGGGCAAGGGTGCAAGTCACGGGGGGTGCGTGTGTCTACATCTGCCTGATTCTATGCCCTAAGCCACACAAAATACACACGTTGCCCCCTGAATGCAGAGCAACAGCAAGTGGCCTGTCTTCCCAGAGTGGAGCAGGCCCGCTGGCAGAGGAGTCCTCCGGTAACAGATGCCTGGAAGAACGGACGGAGAAGCCCCGCTACTCATCAGGCAACTGCTCCACATGGAAACTGTTGCCTCTTTAAAGACGGAGCCCGGAGGGGCGCCTGGGTGCCTCAGTCTCGGGCAGGCTTTCGACTTCAGCTCAAGATCTCACCGCTCCTGAGTTCGAGCTCCCTCCCGGTCGAGCTCAGGGCCTGGAGCCTGCTTCAGATTCTGTGTGTCCCTTTCTCTCTGCCCCTCCCCTACTTTCTCTCTCTCTCTCTTAAAAATGCATAAATATTAAATTATACTTACGGAACCTAGGAGAAGCTTCAGGGAGATGCCTCTGTCCAGCAGACTATGCATGGGTTTGGAACCGGCCGTAACTCCAAAGGCCTACAAAAAAAAAAAAAAAAAAGCTGCCCAGGCCCTGCGGACGGGGTGCATACTGCGCACGCGCTAGCGAAGCCCGGCGCAAGGTCAGGAGAAACCTGGAACTCCGCAGTTGTGTATACAGGCCAGGTCACAGGAGAGGGCTATTGAGGTACTAAAGACCCGTTAACAAGCCTTCTTTTACACAGACGCACATAATCAACCTGAAGGTAATGATGGAGGCAACCCCGATGCCGGGAAGCCGAAGCCGGCTGACTGGCCGAGGGGCCTCCTCTAATAAGGGACCCCTGGGGGCCCTGATGGCTGGGGGAGACAGGGACCCCAAGTGGCAACTGGTCCGAAACCGGCCTCAAAAAGAAAGGGTTGCCTTTTGAGAACCGCCGCCCCAGGAAGAGCTTAGCTGGGGGATGCGTGTCGGGCCTGGGGCTTGGGCCCCGCCCGAGGCCCCTCCGGCCCGGAGGGCCCCACGTGTCCGAGGCGGCCCGACGTGCTGCGTACTGGGCATGCGCGAGCCTGCACCGGCCGGCGCGGGGCAGAGCCAGGGGCTGCGGGGGCGGAGGCTAGGGCGAGGGGGGTGGGTGGCGCACGCATCTGCCGTTTCCCAAGCCCCCACCGACGCCAGGGCGCCTCCGTAGTCCTAATGCGGGCGGAGCTGGCGGAGTGTGGACGGCCAGGGCGGTCGCGCTGCGGGGGCTCCTCCGACAAGGGACACCTGGGAGCCGTGATCGCCCGGCAGCCGGGGACCCCATCAGGCCGTCGGTGGAAGTGGGGACTGAGTGGGGGCAGTTTCACGGGGCCGCCACGGACAGATGTGGGGGCGCGTGCTCCCTCCTCCCTGAGCCCAAGCGGGTGGTTCGGGAACCAGCGAGCTGCACGGGCTCCCGGGGTTCCCCCTGCACCCGAGGGGGGCTGACGCGGTGCACGCGGGGCCCTGTGACTAGGGTCTGGGTAGAGGCCCACGTGGAGCAGGACAGGTGGCGAGGGGGGATGGGGACGACCGGGGTGGGGGGAATGAGGAGGAGGGCGGCTGGTGGGGGTATCTGGGAGCCGCCTAATTCCAAGCCCTGAACCACACAAATGCTCGTATTCCTTCACTTTATGCCCCTGAGGTAATATGCACCCTGGCGTAGGTTGAAATGGGACTTAGGTAGATGCCTTGTACCCCCCACAGCCTGCTGCTTCTCTTGTGACCAGGCCTTTCCAGGTCCCTGGTTTTCCTGTGCTGGGCAGCTTGTGCATGAACAGGATACACCCCTCAGCCTAGCCAGAGGGCGGGGTCTCCCCCCTACCGTCTGCCAGGGGCTAGGGTTGGTCCAGAACCTTTTGGGTATCCTCTGGGTCTGATGGAGCCCATCTCCAAAAAGTCTTTCTGAAGTGGCCGCTTTAAACAGGTGACAGTCATTTGGACTGACGGCCTGTTGGGGTCCCAGGCTTTCCCACGTGTCTCTTGCTGGAGGAGCTCCCGCAGCCCAGCAGACCCCATCCTGGCAAGGCGGTCCACACTTTTCCAGATTGACCATCGGGGGAATATGCACAGCTGTGTGAGTGAGGACTTGGGATCAGGCAGATGCCAGGTGATTCCGGGACCCCCCCCGCCCTGGGGGCTTCCCAGGAACCAGGGCCACACCCGGTCTCTTAGTGAACAATTCCAGGGCAGCCTGTCTGGCCCCATCCTGGCAAGGTGGTTCAGACTTCTACAGATTTACCTTCAGGGGAATACGTGCATTTGTGTAGGGCAGGGCCTGGAATCAGGCCTTGTGCCCCTGATGGCCGCTCCTTCTCTGGGGCCTCTCCAGACACTTGTCCGACCCCAGGTCCCTGGCCACCCTGACTTGTGTTTCTGCGTATGCCCCTCGTCAGCCTCCCGGGGCAGCGAGGGCTCTTCCAGAGCTGCAGAAGTGCAGGAAGGTCTTGAACCACCTTGATAGGCTCCTGGGCAGAGGAACCCTGTGCCCTACAGTCTGTGTTGGGCAGCAGGTTTAAACTGGTTCCAGCTGGCCCACATTGAGCCCCACTGTCTCTGAGGTGCCCGGTTTCTCCAGCGGTCAATGCTGGCTTGTGTGTTTTATTGGAGTATACCCAGGCTAGTCAGCTGGGCAGGACGCTGGTGAGGTGGAGTGCTTTCCTCCCATTCTGTGCGCGTTTTGTAATATAATGCTTGGAACTGGGCAGTTGCCAGGTACCCCGAATAGCCTGTTCCAGTGACCTAGGCTTTCCCTACAGATGCCCTGTTCCTGGTCCTTGGCTTTCTTGACCTGCACATGCACCGTCTGTACCTGGCCAGCCTGACTTGGGCACCAGGGGGCATTCCAAGCCCGTGGAGCTGGGGGAGGATCCCATCCACTTGAATGGCTTCTGGGTAGAAAGAGCCCACATCAGAAAATCTCTCTGAGGTGGCAAATTTATATAGGTGATGGTGAAACCACGTTTGGATTGGCTGCCTGATGGGGCCCCAGGGTCCTCCAGCAACCAAGGCTCCCGGGGTCTCCTTTTAGAGGCTATCCCCACCATCCCGGGCAATCCAGTTCCCTCTAGCTGTGCCTTCTTGAAGAATAGGTCATTCATGTAACTTAGGGCTTGGAATTAGGCAGATGCCCTGTCCGCTCAATAGTCCCCTCTAGTTACCAGGCTTCTCCCAACACTTACCCCGTCCCGGTCCCTGGTTAAAGTGACCAGAGCAAGAAGGGATTACGCAGCATACACCCATCGGCAGGCCTTGGGCAGTTGGGGCCTTTGGAGAGTGGGCCCGTCCCCAACCACATGTATAGCCTTTTGTGTGAAGGGCGTCCATCCCTGAAAATCTCCGAGGTGGTGGCTTTAAACTGTGGATGGTCGGTCCCCATTTGGACGAGCTGCCTGACAGGGTCTCTGGCTTCTCCAGCCATCAAGGCCCCCAGGTGTCTCTTACTGGAGGATATGCCAGTCAGTCGGCTGGGCCCCAACCTGGCAAGCAGTCTTGCCTCCTCCAGCTCTGCTTTCAAAAGGAATACATGCATTTGTGTAGATTTGAGCTCGGAGTTGGGCAGATGCCTTTGTGGGGGCCAAGGGCAGATGCTTTCTCTCATCGGAGGACACGTAGGCCAGTCTCTTGGGCCTGATGCTAGCAAGGAAGTGCAGTTTCCTCCAACTTTGCCTTCGAGGGGAGTATACACCTCAGTGTAGGTAAGGCCTGAGATGAAGTCGATGTCTTGTACCCCCAGCAACTCATTCCAGTGAACCAGCCTCTCCCGACCCTTGTCCGATTCCACTCCTCTGGGCTGCCTGACCTGCATGACCAGTACCTCTGAAGCCCTCCGTGGCTATGGAGCTGGGGCTGGTCCCGAACAGCCTCTTGAGCGAACGGCGCCCGTGATGAAATTGTGTCTGACGTGGTAGCCTTGAACTGGCGTCCGTCCATCCGCATTGAGACTGGCTGCCTCACAGGGTCTTTTTCTTCTACGTGAGTCGGTGCTCCCAGATGTCTCTTAGAGGGCACCCCGACCGTCATGTGAGGCCCCAGCCTGGCAAGGCACTGCGGATTTTTCCAGTTCTGATCTCAGAGGAAATTTGAGGGTAGAGCCTGGGGACGGGCATGTGCCTTGAAGCTCCAACGGCCAGCTCCCGTGACCTTGCCTCCCCAGACGCTTGCTGTGTTCCAGGTGCCTCGCTGTTCTGACCTACTTGGCGGGTGCATCCACAGCTGGGGTCCTCCCGGCCCGTGGGGCTCGGGTAGGTCCTGAACCACCTGCACAGCCCGTGGAGGGGTATAGGAAAGTCAGGGACCCACATTGTGCTCTCACATTCATGTCCTTCTCTCTCCCTGCATCCTACTTCCTCACAGCCCACTCTTAGAACCTTCCAGAATGCCAGGCACAGCCATAGGAGATTCTTCCATCAGTCAGGAGTTGTTGCTGAAAGGGAGGCTGTTTCTACACAGGTCCCCACCCTGTGAACATCTCCTCTGCATCAGACTTTCTCACTTCCAGCTGTCCTGGTCAAGGCCAGGAGACATCACGTCAAGTGGAGAGTGTTAACTATACAGGTGAGTGGGTTCTGGACACAGCTCAGCTCCAACAGTTAAGACAGTTGTCGTCGTCAGAGAAAGACCACACCCTCAGCACAATGGTATGGGAGGTGTCCCCTGTCATTAGTGCCCCTCCCACTTGTCTTTCTGCATCTCGTTTCTTTCCTTGGGGCTGCCTTTTCCTCCTCTCTAACCGGCCTTCAGATCCCTAGGTCAGTGCAGGCTCTCCTGTCGTCCTTCACTATTAAAAGTGATTTGAGGAGCAGCTGGGTGGCTCAGTTGGTTGAGCCTCCCCCAGCCACTCATTGAGGTGGCCTTTGTCCCCACACTGTCTCCCAGGCTGCTGCCACTTGGAGACCATCCAGCTACACATCCCGTCCTGTGCACAGCGGCAGCTATTTAGGGGAAAGAGCCTCCCGAACAACTGAAGGTAGGTCATATGGTGGTGCATGCCTGGAACCCTCTATGTGGAGGTACACAGAAACCAGGCATTTGGCCCATCAGGCTTTGTGCCCAGGCCTCGAGTCCCCAGGCATTTCTTCTGGGTTGGGATAATATCTCTGGAGATACAGAATGGGCAGCTGCTGAAAGCGTCTGTCACCCGAATGTGTAGCTTGTCTGCCCGCACTTGCCGGGACAGGATCCACCGTGAACTTCTACAGTCATGGCCTGGAGTCCACATCTCAGCTTTACCATGAGAACACAGTCCTCGGGGAAGAAAACCAGGCCCTTCAGGTTCAGCTGAGTCACGTTTCCGGAGCTAGATGGTAAAAGTCACAAATTGTGCTCGTTCCCCGCTTCCTTTCCTCCCTGCCCACACCAGTCCCTAACGGGAGAAGCAAAGAGGAGAAGGCAGAGGTGACAGAGCTAAACAGACCCAACCCAAAGTGCCCTGGCTATGCTCAGCCTAGAAAGGGCTGCTTCCTGAGAGGTCCCAACCATGGGCTCCAGGGACACAGCTCTAGGAAACCTACCACCTCGGTGCAACCCACAAACATTCAGATAGCCAGAATCGTAAGTTGTCAGATTGGATACTGGTTAGGTGTCTGTTCTGCCCTTCCAGACTTTACTACAGCTCTGTGTGTCCCTCCCGGTAACAATCTGTCATCCCTGTATCCTCTCCCCCCCCTCCGCCCACCCAAGTCCCCAGGGCTCCTCTCTGGTCACTAACCCTCAGAACTCTGGGTCTAATTCAACGGATGGGTGTGTGGCCTGGGGGCAGCTGACGTTAGAGTTAACGGACTCGATCAAGTCAATATATTAGCAATAACAAATTATTTTTACTTACAAATATTTATGGAATAGCCATAAAAGGCTAAGAATAGTTTGCAAAAGGGTTAATCCCAGAATGAAAGAAGGCTCGTGGGATAGGGAAAAGACAGCAAGTGATGCTTCTAAATTAGCCACCTCAGAGCAGGAGGATGTGAAGAAAGGTCACTGCTTGGGGAAGAAACCAAAGTTCGGTGCCCCGAGTTAACAGATCAGACAGAAGGCACCACGACTAAGCCACCGTTGCGTGCCTGGACAGCCTCGGCAGACCTCCCGCGGGGGAGATCGTAAGGTTTCCATGAGGACATTCTGCCAGGCCTGGAGACTCCCCCGGGAGTGACACCCCTGCAACCTGATTCTCAGAGTCCCTGTCAGTGACCTTTGAGAAACCATGAAGAGCAGAGAGATGCCGCGAGCCCGGAAAAGAACAGCTGTCCCCATTTTCAGAATGATGGTAATGGTATCGTCTCAGAGCCACAGACAAGAAGTCTTGGTGTCGATCTTCGGCAAAGTTCAAGAGTGAAACGTTGCACAGAGGGTGTGTGAAAACCTAGACAAGAGCAAATGTTAAAAACCAGAGTGTTTTCCCTAAAGTCAAGGAGGCCTTATGAAAGAAGATCAAAGACGTTGCAAAGGTGGAGGCTCCCCCCTCCCCAGGGTGCGTGGCTGTATGAGCGGACGCTCTGCTTCCCTGGGCGGCTGTAGCGTGAACTGGTCTTCCTGTGGCCTTGGTTCCCTGTGTGTCCCTATGGATGTGTCTGGGCTCCTCTTCCTGCCACCTTTGGCCCCACACTATAAACACCCCTGTGTTCTGCTCACCAGAGTGTTCCCAGGAGACAGAAGTCCGCAGCCCGAGGGAGACTCTGCTGTCCTCTCCACCGCCATCCCAGCGCTGGGAGCTGGGAAGGGGGAATGGCAGCAGCTTTTGGAAGACTTGAAGGAGAAGCAGCAGGAGATCTTGAATTTCCAGGAGGAGCAGCTATATCCCTCTGGGAGATAGACTCCAGGTAAGAGGGAGCCCCATTGATAAGGGGGACAGCGCCATTTTCAGATTTCGCAGAAGGGATATTGGCAAGACAGTTGCTGACCCCTTTTTGAAACCTGCTGGCCCTCTGCTGTTTCCCAGAAGGAAGGACTTCTCTGGGAATGCTCTTTTTCCTCCAAAGATAGAGCAAAAAAACCTCTTATGGAAGGCTTCAGCCTATCACGTACTGGAGAAAGGATGTACTCCTGCTTCCAGTCAGCTTAAGGATATTAGCCTCACCATAAAGTAGGGGGCATCTGCACCAGCCACGCTGCTCGTCCCCAGCACAAATCCTACAACTTCTTGTCACGTGGGGGAGAGCTCTGTAGGAGCGGTAACACTACGGGGCTGCGGTGTCTGTTTCTAGCTAATGTAGCTAACGGCACGACTTCAAGCCAAGTTACGTCACCTCCCTGAGCCTCTGTTTCCGCGTCGTTGGAACAAAAGTGCTGGTCTCTGTGATCCCTAGGTTGACATCTAGGGCTAACGGCCCCTAATGCAAAGACCGGCCGACAGCGGGTTGCCCTGGGGTGGCCGAGGGGCCCTGGCACTCCGTGGGCCCTTGATGAGCTCCTGGCAGCTGCACATAAGCTGGCCCTCCTGCGACAACAGCGTGAAGAGAAACGGTGGCTCTTCCAGTCTCTCCGGTCAGAGCTACGGCTCGACTGGGCTCTCTCTAGACCTTCCAGGAGGGGCTGAAAGGTATGTGTTCTCCTCATCCCCCCACCCCTGAGCTTCCTGCCCTTAAGGTTGCAGTGAGGTCTTTGCCTTGGGAGTCGTGGAGGTCTGGAAAGCTACCGAGTTCCGTCTCAGAGAAGAGCCCAGCTAGACCTGGGGTTCCCAGGACGAAGAGAGGGACGCTCTCCTACACAAAGTCCAGAGGTTGGTGACGTGAGCAAGATCCAGCCCAGGCGTCCTCAAAAATAGACCACAAGAGGGGCGCCTGGGTGGCGCAGTCGGTTGAGCGTCCGACTTCGGCTCAGGTCACGATCTCGCGTGATCTCGCGTGAGTTCGAGCCCCGCGTCGGGCTCTGGGGTGACGGCTCGGAGCCTGGAGCCTGTTTCCGATTCTGTGTCTCCCTCTCTCTCTGCCCCTCCCCCGTTCATGCTCTGTCTCTCTCTGTCCCAAAAATAAATAAAAACGTTGAAAAAAAAAAAAAATAGACCACAAGAGTTTAGCTCCACCCACCTAGATGGCCAGAGAAAAGTCCAAGTCCAGACTATACAGTGGTTTTTTCAAGTGCAAGGAACAGTCCTGATAATCGTGTGCAAAGCTCTCAGATGTTGTGAATAATACATACTGACCTCCCATGCAGCCAGTGGAGTGGATAATGTGCTCCTACCCTGACCCATTCCCAGTGAGAAAATTAAACGATCCAAAAAGACACATTTGCAGAAGTACCACAAATAGGACTTGGATTTCAAGCCTGAAATTAAATTTTAAACTCTTTTATTGAGGACTTTTGCTACCTGCTGAAATAATCTAGCCTTTGAGAATCTTCTACAGATGAGACAGGGTATTCTAAACAAGAAAGTTAATAAATCCAAGCAGGCTGGAACAGAGAGCTGATGCCAATATGATGAAATTGAGCAATGATTACAAAAATTCCTGAGCTTGATTAAAAATATCAGTAGTAGAAGTACTGGATGGGAGGCCTGGCTCTGTAGCCGTTTATGGGCTTGGGGATGGGGGAGTTAGGTAGAAACACATCTACACAAGCAGCATGCAGGCCAAGGTTGCTGGAGAAGCCAACTCACCCTGATACAGAAGTAGTTTAAACATGGTCTCCATATGGTGAGATCATGTTGGAGATACCGTTCGATTGTGGGGCACTATCTTATAAAAGGGACATTGACAAAGTAGACACTGTAATAAAGACACGGCCTATGTTGCTGAGGGGCCTGACATCTCAAAATGGTTGGAGGAACTAAAAAACAAATTAGGCTTGGAAAAGATCACGAGGAGATGGGAATTTTATTTGAAGGACTGTCAGGTAAAGGAGAGCTGATGTGTTTTGTGTCCCTTCAGAGGGCTGAACAAGGGTCAAAGAGAGAAGGACAATGGGATGTGAACATACATACTTAATGCTTTCCTTAACACTAGAGCTTTCTAGTGTGTAATGGCTGGTTTGTGAAGGAGCAAGCTTCTCATCCAAGCCTTCTCGAAATAGAAAGGGATGATTTGTCAAGGATCCTATAGAAGCAGCTCTTGCTTTGGGCGAGATGTTGATTCTGTGAGCCTTTCCATTCTCAGTTTTCTTGGTTACGTGTTTTAAAATTCCTTAAGCAGTATAGTTGAAGAATTTTCAGTATTCAGCCAAATTTGAATTTTCATAAAACCTGATTGAATTTCCTAATTTGCCGATGAGAAGGTGAACCAGAACTTGAAGAAATGTAGAGGGTGCAGCAAGCTGAGGGAATAGCTTATATACAAAGTCATGGGGGCACCGGGTCAGTGGGGAATGCTGGGGACAACCAGCTTGGAGGGGAGCTTTGTGTCAGGGGTGTGAGAAGTCAGCTCAGTTGAAAGGAGAAGCCCTACAACGTGGGATGAAAGTTTGTATTCCACAAAGTGGACAATGGAAAATGAGTATTTTTTTTTGCCCGAGCAAAATAGGTGTTTTTGATGGGAACAGAACTCTCAAATAGTGAGAATGGTGGGTCATCTGGAGGCCAGAGACAGGGGACTCAAAACCCTCATGGGAATTATAGTCTTGGTTTTGAAAGCTTGTTTAATCCTACCTTGCCTAGCTCCCCTGGTTATACCGTCTGAGATCTCCAGCCTCACTGAGACAATGGTTGAAAGAAAAACGGCCACGCATGTGATGACGTTATGGAAATATAAACCTCTAAACCAAGATGATGCCCTTTGACCCAAAATAGGGGGGTCCGAACATCAAAGGGGGCAATGTGGTAGAGTCCCCTCCCTAAGGAATGTGGTGAGAAAAGACCTCAAGATAAAGGAAGGCAACCGGCTGTGTGCCTATGTGACATTCCTCATGACCCTGTGACATGAGACCGCTCAATCAGACTGTATGTCTGTACTTAAGTCTATACGTTACCCATATATGGGAGACAAAGAAGTAGGAAATGCATAAAAGGATACACCACACGGCTCATTTTTGGGGCACAAACTCTCTGAGCCCGTGCCCGCAGGAATAAAGTTGCTTCCTGGAGAGAAAAGCCTCAGTGCCACGACTCTGCGAGAATCCTGCTACATTCTCTGATGCAATGTGGGCCGGGAGCGAATGGTCAAGAAAGAATTCTTGAAACATTTTTGGTGTAAAAAAAGGTGGTCTTATTGTAGCACAGCGACAGGACTCGTGGGCAGGAAGAGCTTCCCCGGGATTGTCAGGAGTGATCAGTTATACACTTTTAAGTTGGGGCAACGGTGTAGAGACAAAGGAAGTTTCCAAAAGGATTTAATTGTTAAGGAGACTTCTGGGATCCTGGAGGCCTGGCTATTATCAAGCTAAGGTTGTTTTTCCCTCTAGCAAGGCATTAACATCAAGACAGTTAAGAGTTCCTGGAGGAATGTCGTGATCTGCCTGTTTCAAGTATTTGTCGATGGGCTGCAAGTTACAAGGAAATTTAATTCTGTCCACATTTCCTTTTGTCTTTGTTCTCCACATCATTTCCCCCTGAACAGTTTTGACCCTTAAGTCTGTAAGGTTGCTGAGAGTGGAAGGTCTTACCTTCTGTAACTTCTTCCTGCTGAATGGGGAACAGAGATAGGACCTATGGGTCAACATTGGTCAGTTGGGGAAGATGTATCCGCTGAATCCAAGGTAGAAACATAAACGAATTTCCTTGAGTAGAAAGGGTCATCTGAAGGCCGGAAGTTATGGCATGAAGGAGTCTTGGCAACAGGCAGGAAGACGCTGGAAAAGATGACAAAATGAGGTTAATATTATTATGAGAATAAAGCCCAATGAAAAAGACTTTTGATAGTTGACCACAATTTTCCTCCAGTTCTTCATTGTTGTTTGGAGAGAGGTTTGAGGCCTTCCACGGGTTTACAGGAATAAGAAGGTGTGTTAGCTGGTACTGTGGATTCCCGCGAGGAAGGCAAGAGGTTTAATTTCTTGATCGGAGTCCACGAGGGATGTCCTTCTAATTTTATGGCTGTGGGAGTACATCATGTGACCTGGTACAGGCCCTTCCCTTCTGTAGTTAAATTCCTTGCTGTGTTAGCCTTCCAATCCTTTAAATAAACCATGTCCACTGGGTTTATACGTGGTGGGTTGCTAGTAACTGTCCGATCAGTAGTAGGGAGGATACGGCGTGTGTATTTAGAGATTTAGAAATATTCACTCCGCCTTACGGGCAGACTTACTTGCTGGGAGCGCTTTGGCCTCAATAATCTGAATTAGACTGACTGTTGTACACCTGGCTCTTCTGATCTCCTCTTCCATGAAACTACTGCCATCAGTAAACCAACCGTCAGCTGCATTATCAATAGGAGAATCTTTTATGTCTGAGCTGCTGGAATAAACGAGATCAATAGCCCCTGTTCTGTAGGACATCCTGAGGTTCCTGCACCTGCCGGGAAGTGACAGTCTTTATTCGCCTGGTAAGGCTGCCGGGGACCCTGTAAGCAAGGTTACAGGTCAACATTTCCAGGGGACTCTATTGGCTGCATGCTTTGTAAAGTCAATCTCAGCTCTCAAAAGCTGTCTGCTCATAGCTGAGTCTGTGCAGGTCTCTCAAGTATGACGTTCCAGGGGCATCAGTCAGTTAAGCATCAGACTCTTGGTTTCAGCTCAGGTCATGATCTCATGGTTCATGGGTTCGAGCCCCACACCAGGCTCCATGCTGACAGTGCAGAGCCTGCTTGGGCTTCTCTCTCTCTCCCTCTCTCTCTGCCCCTCCCCCGCTTGTGCTCACTCTCTAAATAAACAAACAAACAAAAAACAAACTTAAAAAAATGACATTACAGTCAAAAGCCTTGATAAAATAGCCAATGTTTTCGATGGTGTCCTATTACAAGGAGAACAGATTTTTATTAAACTTATGCAAATGCTGTAATTGCCATGGAAGAAAGAATATTCACTGAGGGGTTTTGGATTCTGGAGGGTTCAGGTAGAGAGAAAATTTAAATGCTTCGATTTGTTCACAAGGGAATAGTTTGTCATATTTCTGTAAGTCATAGATTATCTTAAGAGAAAGTTTCCTTAATCTGGAAGAGCAAACATGAGAGAACCAGAAATGTTTCAAACGGGAGTCACAAAAATTATAATCCTCTTCCTCAATTCATTTAGTCCCATGTTAATAATTCTTGTTCAGTTTGAATGCAGTCTTTTAGTCCTGGAAATTCTTACCCAGTTCAGTTTTAGAATTTTAAAGATGACAAAAACCTGCATTTGTCAAAAGCCCTTTTTATGAATCCCCTTGAAGATGAAACATGTTTTGCAAGAGGATAAGTATCATAACTTTAGTACCAATAAACTAAAAAATGGACACAGAGATCTGGGGAGAGTTCATTATAACATAGCTGACAAAGAAATCTGGTTATTTCTGTGACACATAACACTTGAATAATCAGAATATGAAGTAATGGCCTTATACCAAAACGTATTAAAACTTTGGGAATTCATATGATCTCTAGACTAGTTATAGTATTTACCCAAACAACATAACCCAAGGCTTATTATTTAACAGTGTTAAGTTTAACATTCCAAATTCCTAGTTAAAAAGACTTTATGTACAGTTTAAATCCTGGGAAATTTGTTAAAAACCTCAGAAAGTTCTAAATCACATGCCTAAATAGGATTACAGATTATTAGAAAACTTAAACCTTAATTATTTATTTAACCAAGGTGGCAAGAGATTCCAAAGGCAAATATGTAGGGTTATATAGTTGTTAGCAAAACTTAGCTCCTTTAACATTGAATTTTGTTCTGTTTTTAAATTAGTGTTTTTATTTTCCTTTGGTAAGTCAGTAGCAGATGACTGGATCGTTTAGTATTTCTATTTTAATATAAACCTTATGGTTTTCCACCGTGGCTGTATGGATTTACATTTCCATCAACTGGGTACAAGTTTTCCCTTCTCTACACCTTTGTCAACACTTGTTATTTCTTGTGTCTTTGATATTAGCCATTATGTGTGAGATAATATGTCATTGTGGTTTTAGTTTGCATTTCCTTGATGATTAGTGATGTTGAGCATTTTTTTCGTGGCTGCTGGTTAGAGTAGTATTGGCTGCAACGTTTCTTTTAGGTCTTTGATTATATCATGCCACTCTCTTCTGGCCTACCAAGTTTCTGCTCAAAAATCAGTTGATAGCCTTATGTAGCTGTCTTTGTACGTAAGTACTTTTTCCTCCCTTTGTTGCTTTTAAAATTCCCTCTATAGCTTTAATTTCTGCTAGTTAAATTATGTGTTTTGGTGTGGATCTTCTTGGGTTCATCTTGTTTGAGGCTCTCTGTATTCCTGGAACTGGACGTCTGTTTCCTTACTCAGATTGGGGAAGTTTTCAGCTATCTCTTCAAATAACTTTTCTATTATCTTTTCTCTGTGTTCTCCATGTGGCGTGCACATGTTATTATGCTTAATGCTCTGAGTTCCCTTAACCTAGTCTCATCTTTTTATTCTTATTTATTTATTCTTATTTTTTTAAATTTAATTTAATTTTCTCAATTTACATCCAAGTTAGTTAGCAGATAGCGCAACAATGATCTCAGGAGTAGAGTCCTTAGTGCCCCTTGCTCATTTAGCCCATCTCCCCTCCCAGCACCCCTCCAGTAACCCTCTGTTTGTTTTCCATATTTAAGAGTCTCTTCTATTTTGTCCCCCTCCCTGTTTTATATTATTTTTGTTTCCCTTCCCTTGAGTTCATCTGTTCTGTGTCTTAAAGTCCTCATATGAATGAAGTCATATGATATTTGTCTTTCTGTGACTGACGAATTTCACTTAGCATCATACCCTCCATTTCTATCCACGTAGTTGCAAATGGCAAGATTTCATTCTTTTTGATTGCTGAGTGATACTCCATTGTGTGTGTGTGTGTGTGTGTGTGTGTGTGTGTGTGTGTGTGTGTATTCTAAGCAGGAGCTTCTTTATCCATTTATCTATTGATGGACATTTGGGCTCTTTCCATACTTTGGCTATTGTTGATAGTGCTGCTATAAACATAATCAAAGACCTGATCAAGACAAAACATAAGTTTTGGTTTTCTGGGCAGACGAAAGAAAAAAAGCCTTTGTTTACATTTTCTTACTAGCAGCAGAGCAACAATCCAAGAAAACTTTGTCTTTAACAGAGAAAAACAGAATTCCAACCTTATAACAGTACACTTTTAAAACCCATTCATTTTAACCTTAGTCCTGACTTCACATAAAACTCCTTTCCAAAGATTTCCCTTCACAGACCCCTGTAACCTTTTCTTTTTCTTTTAATGTTTTATTTATTTTTGAGAGAGAGAGAAACAGAGTGGGAGTGGGAGAGGGGCAGAGAGAGAAGGAGACACAGAATCCGAAGCAGGCTCCAGGCTCTGAGCTGTCGGCACGGATCCCGATGTGGGGCTTGGACCCACAAGCCGGGAGATCACGACCTGTGCCGAAGTTGGACACCTAACCGACTGAGCCACCCAGGTGCCCCACTCTGTAACTTGTTCGTTCAGATTTTGTCGTAAGCCTTTTTCTTTTTTTCATCATTCTTAATTTCATTTAGCAGAATTTTAACTCCTAGGAGCCTTGAAGGAAAACTAAGTAGCAACCAATTGTAAACTGGCTGTTACACCAGAATTCTTTAGATCTGAAATTTATGAAGACGTTTCACAATTTTAAAGACTTGCTTCTCCATAGTACAATCTTTGATTTCTAATCTCTGTCCTCCCACCTCACTATGCTCTGTATCAGTGTTGCCGGCCTTCCCAGATCCCTATCCTGGCGTCCCGCGACCTGATTTGTGGGGCACTAAGCTGAGTGGACAATGTTCCTGTGTCCGAGGCAATCCTGGTTGTGGGAAAGCAGGGGGTGGTGGCCTGGTTTATTCCCAGCGGCTGTCCTCCACCTCTCCTGCCCGCCGCGTCTGCCCTTCACGTAGAAATGTCTCGCCCGCTCTCTCCCTCTCTTCTCAATGCCCCCCATCCATCTCACTGCCCCGTTTCAATATGAATGTTAATACTGACCCAACCCCCAGTCCCCCACACGTTCCTTTCTACTTCCTTTCTTTCTTTCCTTGTGCTGTACCATTCA
The DNA here is from genome assembly GCF_022079265.1 of Lynx rufus. Lineage (NCBI taxonomy): Eukaryota > Metazoa > Chordata > Mammalia > Carnivora > Felidae > Lynx > Lynx rufus. Next base: position 1,573,713 of record NW_025814867.1, on the reverse strand, counting down.
ATTCGCCACCTCCATGGCCATATCCTCAATTGCATTCTCAGTAGGAGCTGTTTCTGCTCAGGGTTATCTAAAGAAGGGCCACCTCGATCTTTCCTCTCAGAACCACAGACAAGCCTGTGAAGCATCGTCGTCCTCGTGAGCATCTGTTGAGTGTGGACCTACACACGCGCTGTCCTGAGCCTGCTTTGGTAGCTTGTTATCTGTTCCGGTCACTCTGGCACGCGGTCATCCGGGGGCAGAATAAAATCACTCAATCCAATGGCTAGAAATCGTGGATTCGCGTGCAGATGGGCGGCCTGCGTGGAAGGGGTAGGAAACCAAGCAGCCGCGGGATGGTTTTTGTGCGGACTGAGCAGTGGCGGCAGGCAGGCAGGGAGGCCTGTCAGCCTCACGGTTGACAAGAGGCCTCAGCTGCTGTGCTGTCTGAGCCACCAGAGACACACAGACGGGGAAACAACCCCACCCCGGGAGTTCCCCCAACAGGAGGGCAACACGCGCATTTGAGCAAATGAGTACAAGGAGCTCCGGGCACAGTGCTAGAAGCCATCCTCTGGCGGTGAAAGGCAGATGCGCAAGCAACATTGTCTCGGGCCGGGAAAGTCACAGGTTCATGGCCGTGTAGGTTCTCCGGGTGGAGGAGAACATTGCACGTAACGGCAGCCGTATCTCAGTCCCCGGAGACGGAGACGGTTCATTCGGGCCGGGTGAAGCAGAAGGTGGGATTAGGGTAGGGCAGGAGTGCCAGTTCCAGAAGCAGGGTCCTTTGACTCCGAAGCATGGGGCAGGCCTAGAAGCTCACGGAGCGTGGGGGAAGCCGGAGTCCAGGGGAGTCTTGCCAGTGGGAGGTCGCTGCTGAGGTGGGGAGGTTAGAAAAGGCTTTCGCAGCGTCCAGCAGGCCCACGCCTGTGCCTCACTCATGAAGGAAGCCTGAGCCCGGTGCTCAAAAAGCACCCATCTCTAAGCCCGGTGACGTCCACGGCCGCTCCCCTCCTCCCGGGTGCCGGGCGGCCGAGGGGGCCGTGAACCTGGGAGGAAGACGAGGGCCCCGCACCCCGAGAGGAGGAGTCGACCGCCCTCTGGGCCGGTTCCCACGGCAGCCTCCCTGAGCCCACAGCCCCGCGCTGCCCGGCCATGTGGTGAGAGACAGCGTCCTTTCCTGCTTCCGTCCCCTCCGTCCCAAGAGTCCTACGGATCAGGAGCTGGATGGTGAGTTGGGGCAGATGAGACCTCAGACGCGTGTCTCCGGTGGGAGGCTTGTCATCCACGGTGGCCGCGTTCACTGCAACTCTGACGACGTACCCTCCCCTCCTACCCCCGGCCCCCGGGGAGAAGCAATGAGAGAGGGAAAGGACAGAAATAACGAAGGCAGAGAAGGAAGACGCACAAACCCGTTTCTTTCGCTCTCTGAAGGCTGGCTGAGCTGAAGTTCAGGGACACGTGAAAGTGCAAATGCCTCCTTTCCCACCCCCACCCCCACGTCTGCATCGTCAAGCATGACCACGGAACGTCGCGAGAGACGACAGCCACTTGTAGCCACCCGCTGCGTGCCGACACATCGGTACCTCAGCGTCCCCGGGTCAGGCCTGGGGAGAGCCAGCCCCCCAGGTGCCCTCAGCCCCCAGGCCTGCTCTCTGTTTGGCGGAGCCCTGGATGTGAAGGTTTCCCAGTCCCTCCCGGGGATTCTAGGGTCAGATTAATCTTGTCGACCCTTGGGGACTCCACTATGCTAATTCCAAGAGAGGGTCTATTTTGCCATCTTGACGCTGACATCAATATTTACAAAATTGTTGACCGTCCCAGGCCAGCTCTGTGTGCGCAGTGTAATATTCCTAGCTAGCAAGTCTTACTCGGGATTCCCCGGGCGAATGAACTAATGTCAACACCGTTGGCTCCCGTTCCCTGCTGGGGGTTCCAGTACTGCCCAGGGTCAGGCTCTCTTCAGCAACAGGCATGGAGGCCCGTGCACATCTGCACGGGGGCTTCCAGGTTCCCAATGGTCCCATCTAATGGCCTCATCCTAATCTGGCCTCATCTGGAGGGTGTTAGAGACTTTCACGGGCGGGGGATTCCAGTCCAGGAGTAGTTAGGAAGATTGTAGAATCCTACTTTGGGTTTTAAGAGACACAGAGCACTTCTGACCATTGACAGAGAGCTTGTTCCTCTTCCCCAAGGACAGTCCAAGAAAAGGAACTTCTGGAACTGAGAACCAAACTGTCCAGACAGGAGAGACTCTTGCAGAGCACGGCTGAGAGTCTGAAGACTGCCGACCAGGAATGGAAGAGGAAATTGTGCTGTGGATGGATGGTGACCAGAGAGGCCAGGGGAGGGGGGAGACTGATGCGATGTCCCCAAACCTCCTGGCCACGAGTAATTGTGGATGCAGAGGGAGGAGTGCGTGGGGACAGCAGGAGACCTTGAGCTGAGTGACGAGAAAAACACCCTTTAGAACAAACCCCCCGGGGCTGGTCTGGGCCCAGCTGGTCATTTCTGCCTCGTGGGGCTGTTCCACTGTTTCAGTGACCACGACACGTGATATTTTGAAGAAGGCAAAGACGAATGTGTAGGTAAGGAAACCACGGCACGAGTCAGAGCCACAGAGCCCACCCCAAACCCATCCCCGTCTGTCTTCAGAGTCTGTAGGTGATCCCCGACCTGCTCTGACCTTCCCTTCCGGCTGAAGATTTCCAGGCCTCTTGTAGGACACGGGTCCTCAGTAAGCATCCTTGTAGCTTCCTTCCCTGTCACCCCTCCCACCCCTGCCATCTTGGTTCCCTATCACATTGTCGCCCTCTTCTCTCCTCACCCACTTATCCCTCCTTTTGGATGGTTTGGGGTCTGGAGAAATGCAATTCAGTTGGTTCACAATGTCAGAGGACATCTGGGAGTCTGCGTCCGAATTGGCTTCCAGTAAAGGGATCCTAGGGCCGGTTGTGTGTTCCCGTTTCTCCCATACCACTTGACAAAGTAAAAGCCAGAGGCAACCTACTAAGTCAATTGCACTGCACACTGTGGGGCTGAGAACAGCAATCAGACTTTGATACGTCTTTTTAAGCAACATTGCAAAAGAAACCCACTGGATCTTACTGGCATAAAAGCAAATGTGATAATAAATGAAACCTGAAACTTCCAGGAAAAGCTGTTGTGTACGTTTATGTAAACACTAACACATTCCCTCGCAAGCACTTTGAAGAGACTCGAGGTGTAGGACATGGCTTGAAAATCAGAAACTAACCCTTTTAACTTGAACTTAAAGCTTTGCCATAAGCAATTGAGCATATTCCCCAGAATGTTCCTTGGTTGTAACCTGAGAGAATGTTGAGCCCGCTGCGTGAAAACGGGTCAAGCCATGATTTTACCCTGCCTTTTTTTTTGGTCTAATTCCTCTTTGTTTTTTGTTTTTTTTTTTCTGATGATTCCTTTCTTTCCTGAGACTTTTTAGAAGAGCTCTTACAGGGGAGCCTGGGTGGCTCAGTCGGTTGAGTGTCCGACTTCAGCTCAGGTCATGATCACAGCTCGTGAGTTCGAGCCCCACGTCGGACTCTGTGCTGACCGCTCGGAGCCTGGAGCCTGCTTCTGCTTCTGTGTCTCCCTCTCTCTCTGCCCCTAACTCACTCGCATTCTGTCTCCGTCTCTCTCAAAAATAAATAAACATTAAAAAAAAAAGGAAAGAAAGAAGAGCTTTTACAAGATGGCCTCCGTAAAGCCTCGTTCCTGCCCCAGCAAAGGTAACCTCACAGCTCCCCTTCCCCGCTAGCTTCCCCCAGTCTGGAGGTTTCCTCTTCACTTCCAAGAGGCCATTGGAAAGCACTTGAGGCCTGGATTCCAATCCCAGGCTTGTCCCTGACTGGCTGTGTGGCTTCGGCTGGTCCCTCATCTCCAAGAGGTGGCACCAGACTCAAGTGAGCTCCCTGCTGACTCGGCCCCTCCCTCGCCCCCGAAGTAAATGGGACGTGAACTTGACAGGAGGACTTCCTGCAAGATGTCCTCTCCTTCCCACAACAGGCTGTTTCTATGTGTCCACGTATCACGGGAAGCACTTCTTTTCCCGGGAGGTCACCAAAGCCGTCGTTTTCACTCTCAGGTGAATTCTAGCGTAACCTGGCCCCTCAAGAGGGACTGGTAGGTTCTGGCCACCTCTCCCTCTTGAGGGCCTACCTCTCCCTCTTGAGGTGTGGGGCCATCATCACCGAGGCGGGGGAAGCTTTGCCTCTAACCTGGGGGCTCCCGTGGTTCTTCCACACCGCAGTGTCCCCCCCTCAACCCATCCACCGACCACGCTTTCACAGCACTCCTGTGGCTGCCACCGTTCTGTTCTCACTTCAGCCTCAGGGAGCCACCGGCATGGTCTGGTAAGGGACTCTCAGCTTGTGTCATCTTTGTCACCAAGGGAAACCTCTAAGGGCTCTGCTCTGTACCCCGGTCTTGTGACCCTCCCCTTCTAGCAGCCACCTGAGGTCCTTCAAACAGCAGGCAGGATGGACCTCCCCCACTGCGGAGGAGCTCTGGTCCCACTCCTCCACACCTGCTGGGGGGCCGGAAGGAGCCAGAGACATGGCCGGGTAGGGCAGGGCAAAAGGCAGAGAGCCTTTCCTGCAGTTAAGAAACACCACCGGCCAAGGTCTGCCTGGCTCCGCACCGAGAGAACACGCGTGGTTTGTAGAGGACCTTGGGACACTGCTTTTGAATGCCACGGTGGCCTGGGAACCAGCAACAGCCATGTCTCCCCTCAGCGCCCATCCTCAGAGGGTCAACCCGACAGATGGGGCAGGTGGTCCCGTCGCAGGAGCTCCTCGGCAGTTCTAAAGCACACGATGGACAGCGGGGCTCAGCAAGCACTACTCTCAGGGCCGTACCCACCGAGGCTCGCTCAGCCGGGTCACGGTCAGGCTGGATGTGAGTCTACACTGCAGCACCTGAGTGCTTTGAATCCGCATGGTGAAAGTCGAGGCTCCCCACCTGCCAACTCATGCTTAGCCTAGCACCTCCTATTTCTATTTCTTTATGATCTCCAGACTGTGGTGACCTCACTGTGACCATCCTGTCCCCTTTCATCATCCTAACTCCTCTCTGGGGAACTGTGACCAATGGCCAGAGCAAGTCCATTGAAAGTCTTGTGTAAAAGCAAACCAGTGATGATTTTTACATGCTATGTGAGAGGCCCCCCGTTGTGAGAAAGCCTGGGCTCATCTCACGGCGCTTTAGTACGTGCATACGTGGGTCTAAATGTATGATACATATTCATATGCGTTGCTCTAGCGGTACGTTGAGGGCCAACATAACTGGTGGACAGGGTCCATTAGAGGGAACGAAACGCAGCCTTCGGTAGCTATGAAAGCAAAATGTGTGCAAAGAAATAAACATTTTTGGGGCATCTGGGTGGCTCAGTCGGTTGAGCGTTCAGCTTCGGCTCAGGTCAGGATCTCGCGGCTGGTGAGTTCAAGCCCCGCGTCGGGCTCCGTGCTGACAGCTCAGAGCCTGGAGCCTGTTTCAGATTCTGTGTCTCTCTCTCTGCCCCTCGCCTTCTCACACTCTGTCAATCTCTCTCTTAAAAATAAATAAACATTAAAAGTTAAAAAAAGAAATAAACATAAAAAAAGAAATCAACATTTTTTCTTCGCCTCCTTTGTTTCCAAGTCCGGCACCAGTCTCCAGGCTGAGTGTGGAAGAGTAGGGAAGACACCTCGTTGTTCAAAAGCTCACAGTCTAAGGCTTGAAGTCTGGGTCTGAAAGAACAAGCTTTTCCTTCTTTGTCGTTTTGTGAGAATCCTCAATCTGCAAAAGTGAGAGCATGCTTCTTAGATTTGGGGGGACTCAGTGGTGGAGACAGAAGCTACATCCTGGTCTCAGTCCCAAGAGACTGAGTTGCTGTGGTACCGAGAATCTGCATTTCTTACATAAATACCCCAGAAAGTTGCGATGCAGGTGAGCTGCAGAGCATAGTTTAGGGGCGTCTGGGTGGCCCAGTCGGTTAAATGTCCAACTCCTGGTTTCAGCTCAGGTCATGGTTTGTGGGATGGAGCCCTGTGTCGGGCTCTGTGCTGACAGTGTGGAGCCTGCTTGGGGTTTTCTCTTTCTCTCTCTCTCTCTCTCTCTCTCTCTCTCTCCTCCCCTGCTCATGCACACACGCACTCTCTCAAAATACACATTAAAAAAAATAAAAAATTTAGTACTATACATTGAACCAAAACTATAAATGAATTTAACCAAGGCTCTTTAATTGAACAGTGTAGGGGCGCCTGGGTGGCTCAGTCGGTTAAGCGGCCGACTTCGGCTCAGGTCATGATCTTGCGGTCCGTGAGTTCGAGCCCCGCATTGGGCTCTGTGCTGACAGCTCGGAGCCTGGAGCTGGCTTCGGATTCTGTGTCTCCCTCTCTCTCTGACCCTCCCCTGTTCATGCTCTGTCTCTCTCTGTCTCAAAAATAAATAAACGTTAAAAAAAATAGAGAAAAAAATAATTGAATAGTATATAAGCCATTCCATAAACGTTGACATAAAGGTCTTAAAAGATTCCTTGGGAGAGTCCTTAGTTGATGTCCTTTTGTCTTCCAGAAACAGAATAAAGCTCTCACATCACAGTTATTTCCTAAAAACAGTGAAAAATGTAAAACAAACAAGAACTACCACCACCCTCACCAGACTCGTGCCCGAGGTGCAGACACACCCCACTTTCACCTCCTTTGCTTTCACACGGGGTGAAGTATTTTCCTGAGGGTCTTTGTCGATTCAGAGATATTTCCTGGCAGAATCAGCAGAACGCATGAGATATCGGCAAACCCACCAAGCATCGCTCTAGACAAAGGAGCAAAATCTGGGGCCCTCTAGGCCTGTGGTTCTTCCCGGGTCCTGGCAGTTCCTCCTTCACCCCTGTGTTTCCATGGGGGGGGGGTGGCGCTGATAATGTCATCAGTAACCAACGGACAAGTCAGAGATGCTTGCAAGAATTGTATACACATAACCTCTAGGAAAGCGACAACATCCGACGTCACATAAATCAGATCTGCTCAGGATCCAGTCAACCAAGCATCTATGAGATGTTGAAAAGCAGCTCTTTGCCTTAAGAAAACTACTTGCAAAAAAAAAAAAAAAAGTATCTGAGAGGAAGATTGTCTAATCTTTAGCTTTTGGTAAATTATATTCTTTTCCCTTATGTGACAGAAACAGAGCCCCCCCTTTTTTTTTAAATATTTGTTTATTTTGAGAAAGAGAGAGAGTGAGAGAGCCCTCGAGAGTGGGAGAGGGGCAGAGAGAGAGACAGAATCCGAGCAGGCTCCAGCTGTCAGCACAGAGCTCAACGTGGGGCTTGAACTCAAGAACCGTGAGATGACCCGAGTTGAAACCAAGAGTCGATGCTTAACCAACAGGGCCACCCAGGTGCCCTTGACTCTTCCAGTTTTAAGGGCGTATCTAATCCCATGGGGTCACTTGGGCAATCCAGGAGAATCGCCCCACCTCAGGGTCCTTACCATAAGTACGTTGGCAAAGTCACTTCTGCTCTGTGATGGAACATATTCACAGGTTCCAGGGGCTGGTACGGGGACCTCCTAGGAAGGGGTGGTGTTTTTCTGCCTCTACCACCACACTATTTGCTGAGGTGCCAACTACTAATATTGGAACTAAAAAATATCTTTTCTGATTTCAACAGTGAAGTTAAGACACTACCTCAAGGCACAATCCGGAACAGCAAAGCAGAACAAAGGTAAATCAGGGGCAGCTGGGTGGCTCAGTCAGTTAAGTGCGTCCGTCTCTTTTTCTTTTTTAAATTTTTTAACGTTTATTTATTTTTGAGACAGAGAGAGACAGAGCATGAACAGGGGAGGGTCAGAGAGAGAGGGAGACACAGAATCCGAAGCAGGCTCCAGGCTCCGAGCCGTCAGCACAGAGCCCGACGCGGGGCTGGAACCCAGGAACCGTGAGATCATGACCTGAGCCGAAGTCGGACGCTCAACCGACTGAGCCACCCAGGCGCCCTGTAGTGTGTCCAACTCTTGATTTCAGCTCAGGTCATGATCGCATGGCTCATGAGACCGTGCTGACAGCAAGGAGCCTGCTTGGGATTCTCTCTCTCCCTCTCTGTCTCTGCCCCTCCTCTGCTCGTGCTCTCCTCTCTCAAAGTAAGTCAGTAAACTTTTTTTTTTCAAGGCAAATTAGAACCGTACAAGTGCTCCTTGGATGACCATCAAATTGCCCAAGTACCAGGCTCTGCAGCGTAATTGTTTTGCTTTGTTTTCCAGATGTGGCTTTTTTCCCTCCAAGGGCCGACTTGGCAGAAATCTCATCCTAGGGGAAGTGCACAGTGGTGGCGGAAGGGAAGGCGGTGACAGAGGTGGGGTGCCTGGGACCCGGCTAACCTCCTGCTGGGAAGTCTCAGCTGGGTCTCAACGGGGCAGAAGCGCAGACACCATGGTTTCCTTTGGACCTGCCCTCGCCTGAACTCGGTATCCTTGTGCGCCTCCCCCAGAGGCCACGCGGGGGCGCCCCGGTACTGCCCTGGGAAGTCGCCTGGCAAAGAAGCAAAGTGTGGGAGGATCTTGAGGGGCAGGTGTCAGCCCCCAGCGTCCAGGCGTTCCCGACTCTTGGCCACATCTCTGCCGGGTTGGCAGCAGGTGGGCGCGGCCCAGGCCTTGTTCTTCAGAGCTATCTTGCTCTGTCTCCTCTAAACCAGGTTCTGGCCAGAAAGAGATGTGCCCATGCTTCTCCAGAGGATGGGGGAGGACTGGCCTGCCGTGTGTGTGTGCGTGTGTGTGTGTGTGTGTGTGTGTGGATGTGTGTGTGTTGGGGATGAAGGGGGCCTAGCGCGTGTGTGTGTATGTGTATATGGCTGGCCTGGGTGTGTGTGTGCAGGGGGGCTGGCCTGCCAGGTGTGTGTGTGTGTGCGTGTGTGTGTGTGTGGATGTGTGCGTGTTGGGGATGAAGGGGGCCTAGCGCGCGTGTGTGTATGTGTATATGGCTGGCCTGGGTGTGTGTGTGCAGGGGGGCTGGCCTGCCAGGTGTGTGTGTGTGCGTGTGTGTGTGGATGTGTGTGTGTTGGGGATGAAGGGGGCCTAGCGCGCGTGTGTGTATGTGTGTATGGCTGGCCTGGGTGTGTGTGTGCAGGGGGGCTGGCCTGCCAGGTGTGTGTGTGTGCGTGTGTGTGTGTGTGTGTGTGGATGTGTGTGTGTTGGGGATGAAGGGGGCCTAGCGCGCGTGTGTGTATGTGTATATGGCTGGCCTGGGTGTGTGTGTGCAGGGGGGCTGGCCTGCCAGGTGTGTGTGTGTGCGTGTGTGTGCGTGTGTGTGTGGATGTGTGTGTGTTGGGGATGAAGGGGGCCTAGCGCGCGTGTGTGTATGTGTATATGGCTGGCCTGGGTGTGTGTGTGCAGGGGGGCTGGCCTGCCAGGTGTGTGTGTGTGTGTGTGTGTGGATGTGTGTGTGTTGGGGATGAAGGGGGCCTAGCGCGCGTGTGTGTATGTGTATATGGCTGGCCTGGGTGTGTGTGTGCAGGGGGGCTGGCCTGCCAGGTGTGTGTGTGTGCGTGTGTGTGCGTGTGTGTGTGGATGTGTGCGTGTTGGGGATGAAGGGGGCCTAGCGCGCGTGTGTGTATGTGTATATGGCTGGCCTGGGTGTGTGTGTGCAGGGGGGCTGGCCTGCCAGGTGTGTGTGTGTGCGTGTGTGCGTGTGTGTGTGTGTGGATGTGTGCGTGTTGGGGATGAAGGGGGCCTAGCGCGCGTGTGTGTATGTGTATATGGCTGGCCTGGGTGTGTGTGTGCAGGGGGGCTGGCCTGCCAGGTGTGTGTGTGTGCGTGTGTGTGTGTGTGGATGTGTGTGTGTTGGGGATGAAGGGGGCCTAGCGCGCGTGTGTGTATGTGTATATGGCTGGCCTGGGTGTGTGTGTGCAGGGGGGCTGGCCTGCCAGGTGTGTGTGTGTGCGTGTGTGCGTGTGTGGATGTGTGCGTGTTGGGGATGAAGGGGGCCTAGCGCGCGTGTGTGTATGTGTATATGGCTGGCCTGGGTGTGTGTGTGCAGGGGGGCTGGCCTGCCAGGTGTGTGTGTGTGCGTGTGTGCGTGTGTGGATGTGTGCGTGTTGGGGATGAAGGGGGCCTAGCGCGCGTGTGTGTATGTGTATATGGCTGGCCTGGGTGTGTGTGTGCAGGGGGGCTGGCCTGCCAGGTGTGTGTGTGTGCGTGTGTGCGTGTGTGTGTGTGTGGATGTGTGCGTGTTGGGGATGAAGGGGGCCTAGCGCGCGTGTGTGTATGTGTATATGGCTGGCCTGGGTGTGTGTGTGCAGGGGGGCTGGCCTGCCAGGTGTGTGTGTGTGCGTGTGTGTGTGTGTGGATGTGTGTGTGTTGGGGATGAAGGGGGCCTAGCGCGCGTGTGTGTATGTGTATATGGCTGGCCTGGGTGTGTGTGTGCAGGGGGGCTGGCCTGCCAGGTGTGTGTGTGTGCGTGTGTGCGTGTGTGTGTGTGTGGATGTGTGCGTGTTGGGGATGAAGGGGGCCTAGCGCGCGTGTGTGTATGTGTATATGGCTGGCCTGGGTGTGTGTGTGCAGGGGGGCTGGCCTGCCAGGTGTGTGTGTGTGCGTGTGTGTGTGTGTGGATGTGTGTGTGTTGGGGATGAAGGGGGCCTAGCGCGCGTGTGTGTATGTGTATATGGCTGGCCTGGGTGTGTGTGTGCAGGGGGGCTGGCCTGCCAGGTGTGTGTGTGTGCGTGTGTGCGTGTGTGGATGTGTGCGTGTTGGGGATGAAGGGGGCCTAGCGCGCGTGTGTGTATGTGTATATGGCTGGCCTGGGTGTGTGTGTGCAGGGGGGCTGGCCTGCCAGGTGTGTGTGTGTGCGTGCGTGTGTGGTTGGGGTGGCTGGCCTGGGTCAGCGGGGGTGGGCAGGCTGGCCCAGTTGTGATCAGGCTGGAGGGGATGAGGAGGCTGGGGGGCGGGAGGAAGAGGACCGCGGCTGAACAATAGGTGGGGGCGGGGCGGGAGGCAGGGTGTGGGCTGGAGGAGCGGGGTGACCCTAGGTGCCAGGGGTGTGAGGCAGGCAGCACAAGGGTGTCGTTCTCCATAGAATCCTGGGGCTGTGCAAGTACCAGTAGGACGAGTGCTGCGGGGGCTGGGAGGCTGGGGAAGGGCGGTGGGGACAGCGACCGAGTGCGCGCGGCGGAAGGGCGTGAAGCCGTCCTGGGCACAAGTCAGAGCTCCTACTCGTACACCAGGGCACGTTTCCCAGTTTGGGGCTCACCTGCTGGACAGCGCAGCCGGGGCGCAGCGGCCAAGGGCCCCGGGCCCCGGGGGCCCCACGCAGGCCAGGCTGGGCCACTGACAGCCTGCAGCATCCAAAGGCAGAGATTCGGGTGGAGGTGAAACAAGAAGGGAATGTACTTCAGCGAGGCCGATGCCAGGAAGACGCGGACTGGGGTTTCAAAGACTGTCTCCAAGGTGCCGAAAATGCTTCCGGGCTTCTATAAGGACAGCGTGGGACCGAGGCGGGTGGGCACGTGCAGGTGCGCAGGGGAGGTCAGGCTGTCCTCGTCGTGGGTGGGATCTTGCTAGCGCGGGGCGGTCCTTGTTGCTTGAGGGGGGTACTTGCGGCTTCCGGCAGGGGATGCTGGGTCCGCAGAGTCTTCTGCCTGAGCTAAGAGAGAAGGTGGAAAGAATGTAACCAATTGGAAAGTACAGCCTGAGGTCAAAGTGGAGGGAGTTGAAGTCGACTTTTGACGGGAGACGCGCGGGTCCTTGCCGCTCCCCCGGGCGGGCGTGTGGGATGCGGCTGTACAAGCTGCTGCAGGGTGGGGGTGTGGGGGGATCCGCTTCCCCAGCAAGGGGTGGTAAGAAGCCCATTCCATCTTTAGGCTAGTGTAGACGAGGTGTTACCGAATACTTACGCAAGGCAAGCAGCTTTTCGCAAAAAATAAAATCTAAGTGTCGGGATTCCGACTTCTGGGCAATTTCCATTCTGCAGTTTGGGCTGGGTTGGGAAAGAGCTGGCTTCGGCCACTGAACTGAGACACCCCGGGGGGCGGGGGGGGGGACACGTGCTACATCTCACAGCACGAGGAGAGCAGACAGCGAGACCCCCAACTCATACACGGGATCTAGCCCAGTTTTTGCTGCGTAGCAGGTAAGGTACACGAACTTTGTAGTCTGATCTGATACCGAGAACAAAGGCAAAAGAAATGTAGCAAAAATGAAATCTCCTTGCAACTTGCAGGCCATTGACAAGTACTGGAGGCAGGCAGAGTGAGCCTGCCTTAATGTTAATTCTTTGCTTAGTGGCAACGAGCAACCCTAGCTTGACAGGGGCCTGACCTCCAGGGTCCTGTAAATCTTCTTTAACGGGTGAAAATCCCTTCGGAAACTTCCTTTGTCTCAACACCCTCCTCCCTCCACAAGATACAATACACGTTAGCGATCACCTTTCAACATATAGCCCACTGATATACATCGGAAGGGTCTCATGACTAATATTCTACTACACAGTACTGAATAACCTTATCTTAACAGCAATTAGCCCCTCAAGGTCCTGGAAGCCTTGCTTCTAAATTCCTTGGAGACTTAGCTCTCCCTCCCCTCCCCCCACAACTAAAAAGTATGTAATCAGTCACCCCTCATAATCCCCGTTACAGCGTTTCCCACCCAGAGTCCTGTCCCTACGCTTTAATAAAAGCACCTTTTTTGCACCGAACATCTCAAGAATTCTTTCTGTTTTTAAATAAAGTTTTAAATATTTTTACTTTTACAGAGAGAGAGAGAGAGAGAGAGCATGAGTGGGGGAGAGAAGCAGAGGGAGAGAGAGAGAATCTTAAACAGGTTCCATGCTCAGCGCAGAGCCTGAGGCGGGGCTCGATCCCATGACCTGATCCAAAGTCAAGAGTCAGTCGTTGAACTGAGTGAGCCACCCAGGCGCTCCTCAAGAATTCTTCCTTGACCATTTGCTCCTGGACCCCAAACATCCCATCACGATCCTGTGAGTGGAGGCCTCTCTTGGTCTGTTTTGGAGCAGCACAGCGAGGTGCCTAGGAGAGGACTCGGGCCTCCTTGCCTCTCCCTCAGTGCTCGGGTGACAGCCCGGGGATTTGGCAAAGCTTCTGTCCTTCCCTCCATCCCCAGGGAGAAGTTAGCCTGGGCCCAGTGTTAGCCAGGGACACCCCACAAAAGCTCAGAAAAAGCGGAGTCTTCCCCTCAGGCCACTTGGCAGTCCTGTCCGTCCTTCCCTTGGGGGGCCCTTGAAAGAGACATCAAGGCTGACATGCTCTCACGGGGGCATGTCGAGCGGCGAAGGGCGGGCTTTCGCCTCAGACCCCACAGGAACTTCCATCCACCCAGCTCCTGGGCAAGGGAGAGGGCGCCTCTGCTCTCCTTTTGCTCCAGAGGCAAGCAAAAAGTGTCCTTAGGGGGCTCCTGGGTGGCTCAGTCGGTTGAGTGGGCTGACCGTCCCACTTCAGCTCAGGTCACCATCTCACCACTCATGAATTCAAGCCCCACATGGGCCCTCTGCTGTCGGCGCGGAGCCTGCTTCGGGTCCTCGGTCTCCCTCTCTCTCTGCCCCTCCCTTGCTTGTGCTCGCTCTCTCTCTCTCTCTCTCTCGCTCTCTCTCAAAAATGAATAAGCATTAAACAAAAACCTGCCACCAGAACTGGTGCGGTGCTTCTCAAATACAAGCGTTAAGTGTTTTCTTTACTGCAGGGTTTTGTAACGGAACCAATGTGAGTTCCCTCCTTGGTGAGTCAGAAGCCGCACCAGGTTGAGTTGTCACAAAGAAAAGTTCAGTTGTAGCAAATAAGGAGCTAATGGGGAGTGGCTTCCAAAGCCAGGACTCCCAGAGCAGGGGTGAGTGGGCTCCTTTCATTTAGGGTTAAGATGCATATTTAGATAGGGAAGCCCTGTCATCATATGTAGGGTAGGTAGAAGTTGTCCATGTGCCTTAAGGAAACATGTCTACACAGACATTGTTATGTGAATGAGGCCGAGGCTCCTTGTGGGGTGGAGATTTTAGTATTATAATGAGTTAAGGTAGTCATCGGTCGTTCTAGAGGTCACTCCAGGGCCCATCCGCACAAGGAGGAGTCAGGGGTTAAGTTCAAACTGGTCTGGGTGGTCTGGGCCGGCTGGAGGTCATGTCAGGGCTGGCTGGAGGTCACATGGGGCAGTCGCTATTGCTTGAGGGTGGTTTCACTTTCTTTAAAAATATATATATATTTTTAATGTTTACTTTTTGAGAGAGAGAGAGAGAGCACAAGCAGGGGAGGGGCAAGAGAGAGAGGGAGACACAGAATCGGAAGCAGGCTCCAGGCTCCGAGCCGTCAGCACAGAGCCTGATGTGGGGCTCGAACCCACAAACCATGAGATCGTAACCTGAGCCGAAGTCAGACGCTTAACCCGCGGAGCCACCCAGGCGCCCCGGTTTCACTCTCTATTTGCCCGAGTAAAGCGACAGACCAGAAAGAAGAGGTTGAGGAAGAATGTGGGACAAAGGTCAGTGGGTACATGCTGGAGGGCTGTAAGGTCAGGTGTTCGGAGCCAGCTGGCGCGTTGCATTCTGGTTTTCGCTATTTTCTGTACTCTGTAAAAGCCTCTAATCAGAATCTAAATTTTCTTTAATTTTTATTTTATTTTTTAAGAAACAGAGAGGGTCAGAGCGTGAACGGCGGAGGGGCGGGGAAAGAGGGAGACACAGAATCCGAAGCAGGCTCCATCCAGGCTCCGAGCTGTCAGCACAGAGCCCGACGCGGGGCCCGAGCTCACGCGAGATCACGCGAGATCATGACCCGAGCCGAAGTCGGACGCTCAACCGACTGCCCCACCCAAGCGCCCCGTCTATTCAGAACCTAGATGAACACTTTCCAACTTAGATTTTAACACCGTCACAGGGTAACAGCACCTGGTTTGGCCTCCTGCCTGAAGACACAAAACAACAAAACCAGACTAAATACGCGAAACGCAGATCTTCAAGATATCAGACACCAGAGGACAGCGATCCCTGAGGGGCGGGAAACAGTTGAGTCCGTCAATTGCTCTAATTTACTGCCTTGAACGATTTCCGAGCATCGCAGGGTGGAGGAAACTGAAGACGAGCCCAGAAGGCCTGTCGAGGTGAGGACACTGAGCTGGGAGTTCAGGGAGGCCAAGGTCGCCAAGGCCCTGAGAGGAGAGAGCTGAGGACAGCCGGTCACAAAGATCCGTCTGGGGGCCTGCCCAGCGTGCAGAAGCGTCCCGATCAGCACCTCCGAGTGAGGCAAGTACTCAGCCGGGGGGAAATCATTACAGGGAACAGGGCCAGGCACCACACGGAGCGGGGAATGGCCCTCGTTCCCAGCAGAGACACGAAAGGGAGAAAACTCCTCATAACCCGGGGGGTGTGGGTGGAGCACTTCGGAAGGTCTCGCCTCAGTAGCGGGAACGAATCAGCCCTCGACCGAGCACTGACTGATCTGGACCGGACCACTTAAATCATAAAAGCAAGACCAGAAATGATCAAACCGTTTCCAAAGAATTTAAGTGCATCCCAGAACAAAGCTCAAAATTCATAGGAAATTTATATGAAAAGAACAACATTTACATAAGAGTAACCAGCAACCAACATGATCAACTTCAGCACGTCTGGTATCCCATCAAAGATTTCGAGGTGCGCGAAGAGCCTGGGAAATGACTCTTAGTGAGATCAGCCAATCACTGAAAAATGACCCAGAGGTGACGAAGATGCTTGAGCCACCGGAGGAGGACATTCCGACATTTGCTATCACCGTCTGTAGTCCATAGATTTAAAACGTTAAATAGATAAATGGAAAACATAGAAAAGATCCCATCCAACTCTAAGCGATGAAAACGGTGATGTTTGGAAGGAAATGCCCTGCAAAAGGACGGACAGCAGCTCGAAAATGCAGAAGAAAGACATTTGAGGGGCGCCTGGGTGGCTCAGTCGGTTGCGCGTCCGACTTCGGCTCAGGTCACGATCTTACGGCTCGTGAGTTCGGGCCCCGCGTCGGGCTCTGTGCCTCCCTCGCTCTCTGCCCCAACCCACTCGCGTTCTGTCTCTGTCTCTCGCAAAAATAAACATTACAAAAGGAACAATAACCTTTGATAGGACTTGTATTGAGTCAGCAGATACCTCTGAGAGATATTGCCCCCTTCCCCGCGTGAAATCCCCCAATCCATGAGCACAGGACGCCGTTCGGCTTCTGTGGGCCTTCTTTAACTGCTCGCAGCCATGTTGGGTAGTTTTCCGTGGGGAAGGAGGGAGGGAGGGAGAGAGAGGAGGAGGGAGAGAGAGGAGGAGGGAGGGGGGAGGGAGAGAGAGGAGGAGGGAGGGGGGAGGGAGAGGGGAGGAGGGAGGGGGAGGGAGAGAGAGGAGGAGGGAGGGGGGAGGGAGAGAGAGGAGGAGGGAGAGAGAGGAGGAGGGAGAGAGAGGAGGAGGGAGAGAGAGGAGGAGGGGGGGAGGGAGAGACAGGGGGAGGGACAGAGGGGGGGAGGCAAGGGAGAGAGGAGCCAGGACGAGGACCCGAAGGACTGCAGTCTCCAGGGTGGTGTGAGCCCACCCCCCTCAGATCACTCTGAAGTGGCAGCTGCAAATCGGGGGAGAGTCAGTCCCCATTTGGACCTGCTGTCTCAACAGTCCCAGATTTCCCCCAAACCAGGGCACCCAGGTGACTCTCGCTGGAGGAGTCACCAGAGGGCAGCCCTGTGTTACCCCGATTAGGCCGTGTGGGATGCTCTAGCTGTGCCTTCAGGGAGACCGTGCTAGGGTTTGAGATTAGGTGGCCCCTGCGTCCTCGAGAGACATCTTCTGTTACTTGGCATCTGCAAACCCTAGCCGTCTTCCAGATAGTTGGTGGCCCTGGATTGTGAAGTCCCCGTACGCTCGGTACGCAGTCTTTCAGCGGGCCTTGGGCAGCAGGAACCTTCCAGGTCTAGGGAACCTGGGCATGGGGCCAAAGGACTGCAGAGGTTCCAGGGTGGTTGGAGCCCACCCCCCCATACCTACTCTGAGACAGCAGCTCAAATTGGTGACAGTCCCCAGTTGAATCTGCTGCCTAATCTGCATGCAGGCATCTTCTGTATCAAGGTTCACAAATGTCTCTTCTTGGAAGAGACATGCCTCTTCTTCCAGCTCTGCCTTCAGGGTAATATGCCCATGTGCGTTGGCTGGGGCTTGGAATCCAAGAGACGCCTCGTCCTCCGAAATGCCCACTCCTGTGACCTTGTCTTTCCCGTTTCATGACTTTATCGAGGTGCCTGGCTACCTGACCTGAGAAGCCGGCCTGTGTGCACACGCACATTATCGGCTCTCATCGGCAGCCTGGCCCTGGAGGGCAATTGCAGGGAGAGGGCGGGTCACAGTGGCAAACCATTTGGAGCACCTGGCACGGCCCGTTTCCAAGACTTAACATGGCCAAAGAGGACACCGTCTTAAAAGGCAGCCTCAGGACGCTCTGTGGAGCGTGGGCTCCCTGTACCCGAAGCCCGTTCAAGTGGTTGGGGTCCAGTCGGACCCGCGCAGATTTGTAGCGTACCCTGCGGCCCCGGGCCAACGGACAGCGTGCTGACCGCACATGCGTGGCCACTGCAAGTCTAGGTAACCGGGGACACAAGAAAGGGAGAGTGGCCAAAGAGGAACAGTCGCAGGGGCAGGTTTTTAGGGAGAGCTGGCATCGGCTTAATTCCGAGCCTTAACCTACACAAATGCACCTATTTCCCTGGAAGGCAGACCCGGGAGGGCCGCATGACGTGCTTAGGGTCCTCTCCCAGAAGAGATACGTGGGAGGCTTGACTGCCGGAGTCCAGGGTTCCACAGAGGCAGCCGGTCCGGATGGAGACAGAAAGTCCCCAGTTAAAGATGGAGCCTCAGAGGGGCGCCTGGGTGGTTCAGTCAGTTGAGCGTCCGACTCTTGATTTTGGCTCAGGTCACGATCCTAGGGTTGCGGGATCAAGCCCCGCATCAGGCTCCGCACTGGAGCCTGCTTGGGATTCTGTCTCTCTCTCCCCCTGCCCCTCTCACCCACTCTCACATGCTGACTCTCTAACGTAAAAATAAAAAATAAAAGATAACATAAAATGGAACCTCAGAAAGATTTCGGAGTGTGGGCTCTCTATAATGCCCTGAGGCGCTTTTAGAGTTTAACCTGAGCTCCATAGGCCTGGAGTGCCCCCTGCCCACCCTGCTCCCAGCGGCCCGAGGCCAGCTCCCAGAGTATGGGCCACACACGACAGGGAACACTCTCACCTCTACCTGTGGAAAAGAACAAATTAAAAGGTGAGTCCAAAAGCCGTACCCTCATAGGACAGAGCAGCATTTTTTACAGTCTTTGCAGGCACCAGAAACACAGAATTGACTTGGTACGAGCAGCTGAGGAAGTAAGTGAAGCTAACACCCGTGCAGACAGCCAAAGCAGGCCTACACCAGTGTAAACAGCCCCGGTCAAAATAGCCCAAAGAGACTTACACTACCACTCTTCAAAACAAACGATAAACATAGGAACCCAGCTAGAAACCCCAGAAATTATATAAGTGGTAGAGAAATGGAAGCAACCAACATTTTAGGGTAAATAGACTCAGAGAAAATCAACCCACATAGAGACCCACTAATCCCTTTACTGTAAATACTAACCCCTTTATAAAGCCTAATCCAAAAACCCCCACAAAACCCCCGAAACCTAATCCCATTAACAGAAAAGCCACCGACAGACAAAGGAGGCATTCACCCATGTTACGCTGGCCGTATCGATAGAAACCCCATTTATAAATAAAAACCCGTATACCACCAGATTGTTAGATACAGGCTTCCAATTAACAATGATACAAAGATATTCTACTAATTCAGAGATCTTTAACAATAAAAAGGACTAACTGTAGGATTTGGATAAAACTTCACCCTCAAGGACGTGGGCCATAGATTCCTAACAATTGATGACAGTTCACCCATGAAAGCTTAATGCCTTAAATGCCTTAGAGGTCCTGATTTAGGAAACATTCTTGGAATGGATGTAATTGGACATACTCAAAGGAAACATTCAGAAACTCCTAAAGGAATTTATTATCGTGCCTAAGTACTTCACCATGTAATTACCCACTACGGCCTATTAAAAAGCCAGATGGGTCCTATAGATTTACAGTAAATTATAGGAACTTAAACACACTCCCAGAATTGAGGGAACACCCCCAGATCCAGGCCTATCATGAACAATATCACCGCTGGATCTGGAACTTACTACAGAGAGATAGACTTATCTGGCATGTTCTTTGCTATTTCACTTCACCGGGAGAGGGAACCCATGACTGCATTCCCATGGGAGGGTGACAATACCAGGTTACTAGGTCACCACAAGGACAGCTGAACAGTCTGGTAACAGCCCCCAACCTAACACAAGACATTCAGGCCTTGGATGAAAACGGCACACACACAAACCATTATTTCCTATACGGATGACATCGTTATTTCTGGTGATTACTTGGAACACAGACCAGGATCAAAATTGAGTCTGTTGAATTCCTTACACTCACAGGATGGACAATCAGCCCAAGTAAGGGCCGAGGACTCCACACGACAGTAAAATTTCTAGGTGTAATTTGGTCCCCTGGAGGCAGAAAAATACCAGACCCAATAATGAACAAAACAGATTGCATACCAAGTTCCAGTACAGAAGAAACTCAGAAAAGGATAGCAGTGTTTGGATATTGGAAACTGCACATACCACATGTGGGGTTCATATTAAGACATATTTATGAAATAACTAGGAGGAGTAGAGAATTTAGATGGACAGAGACTCAAGGGCTGCCTCTATTTGAAAAATACTGCCTGAGATTGAAATACATTGGTACCAGCCAATAAATACTCTCGATATAAATTAGAGTGATTATACTCACCAAGGTTTGCAACATGCTCACCATGGACTAAAACACCACAGGACCCCAAAGTTTTACCCAGATGCATTTTGGACTAGGAAGTTCCCGTGGCTGAGAACAGATATCAAGTAATCGAAAGCTTCATCAGGGCACCCTCTGAGGCCCTACCAAATACAGAGCCACTAACAGAAAATAAACCAATTGTCTAACAGCTTATTCTGAAGTGGGTAAGGCAGGCCCCTGACAAGCACAGGGGAGCTACTCTTGACCATGAAGTCCTAGCGTGGAAACGGAATGGGTGGGTGGGTAATACGGAAGGAGGGTCAACCTTCCGCGTGAAGTGAGAAAATCTCATCCATGCCAATAGAGGACTTGCCAGAATTTCTGAGGGAGGAGCCTATCCAAGCTGGAGCAGTCGGGCGACGGGGGCCACCCTGGACCATGGCACTCAACAGCGCATGGCTTACAGAGGATCGGGGTCGGTGACACCATCCAGAGTAGCTGGCAGACTGTGGCCTTGAGGACTAACAGAATCAGTCTTAGAAGAATCAGTACAATAGGCTGAACCATGAAACAAGTGATGGAAAAATCTGTGGAGGAAAATCAGAATGAGGTGTATTTTTTCTCAGATTCATGGTGGTGGCTAATGGGACAGATCTTTCGTTGGGAACATGGGGGAAGCGGAGATGACTGCAAAATAGGAAGTAAGAACATATGGGGTAAGGACATATGGCAGAAAATAGCACTGGTTGCCACCTCCATATTCATCATATGTGTCCTTGCACGTCAGAAAGACAACTTTGAAGTAACCAAATTTAATAACCAGGTAGATAAACTCACTAAGAAAACTAAAGAGGCAAAGATTCCTTAAAATTGGGGTGCTTGGGTGGCTCAGTCGGTTAAGCGTCCGACTCTTGATCTCAGCTCAGGTCATGGTCTCGCGGTTCTGGGTTGTGAGTTCGAGCCCCACGCTGGGGCTCTGGGCTGACGGCGAAGAGCCTGCTTGGGATTCTGTTTCTCCTTGTCTCTGCCCCTCTTCCTCTTGTGCTCTCTCTTTCTCTCAAAATAAATAAACATTAAAAAAAAGATTCCTTAAATTTAAAAACTTTAAAAACACAATGATTCATGGATAAGGAGGAAACCAATTCCAAAAAAAGCAAAACAAAGGGGGCGCCTGGGTGGCTCAGTCTGTTGAGGGTCCAACTTTGGCTCATGTCATGATCTCGCAGTTCGTGGGTTCAAGCCCCGCGTTGGGCTCTGTGCTGACGGCTCAGATCCTGGAGCCTGCTTCGGATTCTGTGTCTCCCTCTCTGCTCCTTGCCCGCTTGTGCTCTCTCTCAAATACAAATGAATAGACTTAAAAAAAAGAAAAACCAGACATAAACAAGAAGAACAATGGAACATAAAACCCGAACGCACAGATATGCCATGCATGATAGGATCATGGCATGGGCACGTCACCAAACACGTGCTGTCACACATGGCACGAGAACATGTTTGGGGAAAAGAAGCATGCATGTACCTAACCAACACCTCCAATTTCAAATGAAGAAATGTGAGAATTGCTGAAGTTTTAAAGCATCAGTGAATATTCCAGATAAGGTCAAAGCTGACAGACCCTTCCAAATTGTACAAATGGATAGTATAGGGCCATTGCCTGTATCAGAGAATACATTACATGCCTGTACCATTGTAGACACGTGATTAGGAAGGGGATTCCCCTTTCCTTGCAGGAAAGATGGTGAAAAAAAAATATTCACCATCAGAGAATTAGAAGTGTGGATTGCTTGCTATGGCATCCAAACCATCATAAAATCCGGTCAGGGCACCCACTTCAGAGGAAAGTTAATGTAAGAACGGGCTAAGACACAACATGGAACTTCCACTTATCCTAGAACAAACCTCAGATCAACTGAAAGCTATGCTGACCGGCTCAAGCAAAAGCTTAGGTCGCTCACTAACAACCTAGACATAAAAGCTGGAACGAAGACAATCTTGGAGGTGGCAAGATCTCTGAACCACAGATACAGGAAGGATGAAAAACTTCCATTGACTAATACTGCAGGCACCCACAGAGATAAGAACTAGCACTACCCACACCCCAACATCTAAATGAAAAGGAAAAGTATTAATTAGAAAACAACGATGTACGTATAGCTCTGGGGAAACTACAGCACGTGCCACTAGTAAATCCTACAGGGTGACTGGAGAAACGGCACATTGCACCAAAGTAAAGAAAATGATATGCCGCTTCGATACGAATTTCGGGCATAAACAACACCATCTTTTACTGTATCAACTCTAGATGCCTAACGTTTAGACGTGATGCAGGACAATTATGCTTGGGCCAGGGTTGGCACCAATGGCCATACTAACCCTAGATTTCCTTGAGTGGCAAGAACAACAAGAAAGACTTGAAGTTTTGTAGGACACTATTTTTCTGTTGCAAGCATGACTCCATTATAAAGTGGTAGCCCTGCCCATGTTCCCAAGTGGGGCAGGGCAGCACGCTGCCTGCTGGCCATACCATCTTGCCTGTTGGGCACCACTGGATACCAGGCTCGCTGTGGCCAGGGATGCTCTTCTGTTCGCCCCGCCATTCCGAATTGGAACGCCATCTTCTATCCAGATACAAGTCTACCGTCCGTGAAACCCTCTACTCCCTCCACAGATCATCATCTTGGTCAGCTAATTGCAACGGAGGGCTCCCCAGAGTCCCCACCACTTCCGGCCTCACCGAGCCCAACCCGTCCACGCCACCCTTTGCCATCTGCACCTTCTGCTCGCTGGGAAGCCTTCCATTCAGGGGAGAAACTAACTGCAGCAGGTGCAGCCGTGGGAACCTCCCCTTCAAGCTCCACGGGAAGCGATGAAGATCCCACACCGCACCCTCTGTCAGACATGGACGTGGACGAGGAAGATTGGCCCGGACTACTGGCTGGCTCTTGGTTATTATAACCCAGCGTGTAAGACAGCCAGGAACCGACTTTTACACGTTTCCCTTATCTTACTGAACTGAGTACAGTACTCGACACATGGCAGAGACTCCGTCACTATATCCCCAATCTAATTGCTGATTTATTTTGTGGGCCAGCGTTCAGTTGTAAAAAAGCAGCTACTGAATATGGAAAGGGCAATGATATCTTTAAACATAAGTAGGTGAAAAACTGATCATTTACTACACTCCCAACTTGCCCTGTTTAATCCATTTTCACTTATTAGAAAATGAAAACTAGGACCCATGGGCAGCATGTCCAGACTTTAAAAGAACAGGGACACCTTGGAAGGTGTATATAGGACACAGAAAACTGAGCATATGACGCATATTGTTGTCTTTTTTTTTTTTTAATTTTTTTTAATCTTTATTTTTGAGAGAGAGACAGAGTGTGAGCGGGGGAGGAACAGAGAGAGAGGGAGACAGAGAATCTAAAACAGGCTCCAGGCTCCAAGCTATCAGCACAGAGCCTGACGCGGGGCTCGAACTCGTGAACTGCAAGATCATGACCTGAGCCGAAGTCGGCCGCTTAACCGACTGAGCCACCCAGGTGCCCCTATCTTTTTTTTTTTTTTTTAAAACACATATCATTGTCTTTTTACAAAAAATTTTAGTGTTTATTTATTTATCTATTTATTTATCTATTTATTTATTTAATTTATTTTTTGAGAGAGAGAGAGACAGAGCATGAGGGGGGAGGGACAGAGAGAGAGGAGGACACAGAATCCGAAGCAGGCTCCGGGCTCCGAGCTATCAGCACAGAGCCTGACGTAAGGCTCGAAATCACGAACCATGAGATCATGATCTGAGCCAACGTCGGACTCTTAACCCACTGAGCCACCAGGGCGTCCCACCCTTTTTAAATTTTTTTTTTAAAGTTTATTAAATACATAAATATTACTTTTCACATATCATTATCTTTGATGGTGTACATCAGGCTTCAATCTCACACCACAGATGTCTGTCCCAGGAATATGGGATCCTATGTTAATAAAACCACTCTTGATCGTAGTGAAACCTACAACAGTAACCTTGAAATTTAACACAAAGGACTTTCAAGCCAGATAGAGATCCCCGAAGTGTGCTCAGTTTTATCCATCTCATTTCCGCCCAGTTTACAACCTATGCCAAAAATAGAGTCGTTAAAATGAAGGAAACCCTTACAGGTCCTTATTGAACTGGTGGGGGGATTCATGGGAGGAATAATGGCAGCCACTTTTTCTCGAGTTTAAGTCCATTGAGTCATGTTCCATTTTAAAATATCTGAAATCAAACAATCTCACTTTAACACACATGCTGTGGTAGTGTTGTCATGGTTGGGTACACACATAAATAAAATTAGTAAATACATTAAAACAACATAAACGAGTTTAACATGGAAGAAAACAGAAAGGAATGGAAAGTCGACATAATGCAGTTGGAGAAAACACTAAGAAGTACTATAAAATGACATAAAAATCTTTATTCTTTTTTTTTTTAAGTTTATTTTTTTGAGACAGAGAGAACGTGCATGTGAGTGGGGTAGGGACAGAGAGAGAGGGAGAGAGAGACTCTCAAGCAAGCTCTGTGCTGTCGGGGGCTCAGTTCCACAAACCATGAGATCATGAGCTGAGCTGAAATCAGCTTAACCAGCTTAACCAACTGAGCCACCCAGGAGCCCCTAAAAGATGTTTTTCTAACTATAGATTGTCAGTTGTTGCCCTTAAGAACAGTTGATATGTGGAATGCTCTCAGAGTAGTCATAATATTGGGGCAATACTTATGACAGAAGGAAGACATGTTGCTAAGGGGATGTTGCTGGAACAGAACCAAAACCTCTAGTACAAGTATCTGTGACTTTGGCCTTGGTGGCTCCTCGGTGAGACATAGAACGTGAGAAATTGGACCAGGATAATACACAGTAAGCCAAGCCCCTCATCATAACCTTCTAGAGTCAGGGGAAAAAATAAGAAACCCGACACGATGGCATGTGTAAAAATAAAACAGGTAACAGATGTGACAACAGAGGAAAAAAGATATTATTCAAGGTCAATAGAAGATAAAGGGAGCATAAAAATAATCAGAGAGGGGCGCCTGGGTGGCGCAGTCGGTTAAGCGTCCGACTTCAGCCAGGTCACGATCTCGCGGTCCGGGAGTTCGAGCCCCGCGTCGGGCTCTGGGCTGATGGCTCAGAGCCTGGAGCCTGTTTCCGATTCTGTGTCTCCCTCTCTCTCTGCCCCTCCCCCGTTCATGCTCTGTCTCTCTCTGTCCCAAAAATAAATAAACGTTGAAAAAAAATTAAAAAAAAAATAATAGAGAAATATTTCACATTGAACCTCCTAAAATAAATCTAACACACGGAAATCATACATTAGAAAAAGTAAACAT
Source organism: Lynx rufus (assembly GCF_022079265.1). Taxonomy (NCBI): domain Eukaryota; kingdom Metazoa; phylum Chordata; class Mammalia; order Carnivora; family Felidae; genus Lynx; species Lynx rufus. The sequence goes on along the minus strand of NW_025814867.1, from coordinate 1,548,543 downwards.
TTGGAAGATAATACTAATAAAGTCAAAAGGACTTTGCAGATGTTGAAAACACAAAAGTGCATGAATGACAACAGCCTCGAATTCTGGTGCTGTGGCTGTCGAACACGTGTTTGATAGCAGTGCTCAGGCTTGTACCTCCCGGAGCTTTATAAAAATTATCTTCCTATGGAAACATAATTGTTAAGGAGGTCGAACGGAGTGGTTTAAGAGGGTTAACTTCCGGTCAGTTGGTGATTAGACATGGTACCATGTTGAAGAGTCCTTTGTCATGTTTATATTGATGACATCAGGAAAATGTTTCCTTACACTGGTGACTAAAGTATGGTGTAAAAGGATGTGCAAAGGAGAAATACGAAATATGACCGGGTGTGTGTGATCGAGGCGGTAAGTGATGGAGAATCGCAGGGGGGATTGATATTTTTGCGAACTTGGATTTGTGCAGGGCCCTACGCTTTAGTGTTAGCCGGCGTGTGAGTGATTTGAAATCACAGGGCGGACTGTCGTCTGTTGGCCTGATGCGATTTTGGATCCACTTGTTTATGACAGAGACATAAACAGTTTTTAGAAGTAACGTTTTGATGCGAGAGTGAAGAGAAGTGGTGTGAGGATGTCAGGGTCTCGTCGGTTCTCAGCCGTAAGAACTCAGTGGCTCCAATGCTGAGGGGCCCCCCTGGGGGCTCATCAGCCAAGACATAGGAAGAAGCCACTGAGACAAGGGCACATGTACTGTGAACACTGGGCAAGGCTACACTTTGCTGATTGAAAATAGCTGTCCCAAGGCCGTAAGGCAATCAGTTCTTGCTGCAGTAAAGGTGACTCTTCTACTGCCAGTGGTGAATGCCATGCGGCGACCTCCTGAACAACATCCTCTTGGCCATCGTCACCGGCACCCGTGCCCTAGCCACGTGCTCTGGCCATGCGAGAGTTTAACTCCGACACCAGCTCTCGCTTGGCTAAGCCATCTCCCCTGAGTACCAGGTCCTATAAGGGGACACACGACAACAAAATCCAGACTTGATCCCCTTCACCTCCCCTGGCCCGGAACAACAGTGCGATTAATCTCACGTTGCTTTGGCGTATATTATTTCTTTATGGGTAAACTACACATCACCCTGTACTCTATCGGCTTATGACATTCGCACAGTGAACCAGACTTAAGTACACGGTTGGAAAAGACAGGATTTGTCTGAGCACTATTTGCCTCCTCAAACAAAGCAGACGGAAGGGACAGCACGTCCCGGATGCCAGGCACCTCCAAAATTCTGCTTCTGTGGCTCGGCCTCACCCAACATTGCTGTGTTTCAGGTGCCCAGCTATCCTGACCCGTGTGGCTCACACATGCACAATACACACACCATCAGCAGACGGTGGGCGGCTGGGGACCTCCAGACCTGTGGAGCTTGGGCCCGTCTCCAACCACACGCATTGCCTCAAGGGTAGGGGGAGCCCGCCCACGAAAAGTCACTCTGAAGCAGCCACAGAAGTGAGTCACAGTTAGTTCCCATGCGTACTTACTGTTTGCTGGGGTCTCAGACTTCTGCAGTAAAAAGGGCTCCTCGGTGTCTCTTACAGAGGGTGTAGACCCCCCAGCCACCCTGCGTGAACCAGCTTTGGCAAGGCAGTCCAGATCCCTCCAGCTCTGCCTTCAGGGATAACATGTGCATTTGTGTCGTTTAGGGCTTGGAATTAAGCAGGTGCCACAATACCCCCGATTGCTCCCTCCCGTGAGCTGGCCTGGCTGGACACCGCCCTGTTCCAGGTCCCTGGCTACCCTGACCTGTGTGGTCTGCACGTGCACAGTTTGCCACATGCAGGTGGCCTGGGGCTGTAGGGAATACTCTGGCTGAACCCCAAACTCTGAACGGGGGACGTAGAGCCTTCCCTGTAAACACCTTTCTGTGGAGGCAGCTCTGAATTGGCAACAGTCAGTCCTCATTTTGAGTGGCTGTCTGATGAGGTCCAGAACTTTTCCAGGCTCCCACGCGTCTGTTATTGGACGACACCCCTGTCAGTCTTCCCAGCTTCTCCCGGACAAGGCAGTACAGATTCCCGTAGCTTTACATTTGGGGGAATATGTGTATAGGTTGAGGCTTGGAATTAGGCAGCTGCTATAAACCTCCAAGAGCTTGCTTCCTCGATCTGACCTTCTCTGGACGCTTGACCTGTTCCGGGTTCCTGCCTCACCTGACCTGCCCGGCCTGTGCACACCTGGTCGGCTAGGCTTGGGTAGCAAGGGCCTTCTAGGCCTGTGAAGCTTGGTCCATCCACAACCAACTACATAGATGTCAGGCTTGAAGCATCTTCAGTGTGAAAACAGGCAGCTGCAATTCTCACAGATTTTCCTGGTTTGTAATTTATTTATCTAAGTAAACTCTATGCCCAGTGTGGGGCTCAAACTCACAAACCCGAGATAAAGAATCGTATGCTCTACTGACTGAGCCAGCCAAGCGCCCCTGGTTTGTAATTTAAGTGTGTCCAGTAATCCTTTTGCGTCACCCAGAGGGCGGCTTTGACCCAAAGACTGTCTATATGTGGCTTGATTTCCCATCAAGCCATTCGTACTCAGTGTGCAGGGCTTCATAAAAAGTGGGGGGGGGCAGTTTTGGTTTTCCATAATTCCAAGTCAAAAGGATGGGAGAAAATTAAAAATGTTAGTTTTCAGCATTGTACCCAGACATTGGAGGAAACTGGAAAAATTCAGGATCTAGTCTCATTTGCAGGCGGAAAACAAAACCTCAAAGACAAGTGAACAGAACTAGAATCACAAGTGTGTTACTGAAACATAATTTTTCTCTCTAAAGTCACCCTTGTTTTCAAACTTAGCTAAAATAAGACTAATGTGTGTTCAAAATAAGTTTAGTTTCAACGAACAAGGGGCGATTATTTACATAAGTGCTAGAGAATAGTGGTTGATCTTACAGCTCTTTTAAATTTGCTGTGCTGTTACTTTTCATAAGGGATCTCCAGACTGAACATTTTTTAAAAAGTTTGTTTATTTATTTTGGGAGAGACAGAGAGAAAGAGAGAGAATGAGTGGTGGAGGAACAGAGAGAGAGGGAGACAGAGAATCCCAAGCAGGCTCTTCTCTGTCAGAGCAGGGCCTAATGCAGAGTCCAAAGCGGAGCCCGATGTGAGCTCGAACTCACAAACTGTGAGATCATGACCTGAGCCAAAAGCAAGAGTTGGATGCTTAGCCGACTGAGCTACCCAGGCCCTCCTCCAGACTGAACTTTTTTTTTTTTAATGTTTTTATTTTATTTTTGAGACAGAGAGAGACAGAGCATGAACGGGGGAGGGACAGAGAGAGAGGGAGACACAGAATCGGAAGCAGGCTCCAGGCTCCGAGCGGTTAGCACAGAGCCCGACGCGGGGCTCGAACTCACAGACTGTGAGATCATGACCTGAGCTGAAGTCAGACGCTTAACCGACTGAGCCACCCAGGCGCCCCCAGACTGAACTTAATAGCCTCTTGGGCTAAGAAGCCAAGCCAAATACTTGCCACCAGGTTTGCCTGCAATACCTACAGATTTGGGTTACTTTCTCTCTTCCTGAGGTCCCTCAAAATACCCTGAGATTCTAGCACCTGCCAGGAAACAACCCTCTTTGCCTATCTGGTAAGGCTGCTAGGAACCTTGTAAGCAAAAGCGTCAGACTGTTTTCCCCAGGAACTTCATTCGTTGCACAAAGCCAACTTTAACTCCTTAAAGATGTCTGGTCATACTTGAGTCTACGCATGTTTCTCTCAAATGTGACATTCTAGTCAAAAGCCTTGGTGTTATAACCAATATTTTCAATTGTATCCTATTATGAGGAAAACAGATGCTTACTGAACTTATGCAAATAAATATACTGCCATGAAAATATAAGAAAACTTACGGACAGTTTCTGAATTCTGGAGGCATCAGGTAGGGAAAAAAAGGTAAATGCCTTAGTTCTGTTTATAAAGGTATAGTTTACCAAATTGCTGCACATCAGTTAGCTTAAGAGAAAAGGTTTCTTTCAATCTGGAAAAAGCACAGGGAAATACAAACCAAAACCACACTGAGATACCACCTCACGCCAGTCAGAGTGGCTAAAATGAACAAATCACGAGACTCTAGAGGCTGGCGAGGATGTGGAGAAACGGGAACCCTCTCGCACTGTCGGTGGGAATGCAAACTGGTGCAGCCTCTCTGGAAAATGGCGTGGAGGTTTCTCAAAAAATTAAAAATCGATCTACCCTATGACCCAGCAAAAGCACTGCTAGGAATTTACCCAAGCGATACAGGACTGCTGATGCGTAGGGGCACTTGCACCCCAATGCTTATAGCAGCACTCTCAACAATACCTAAATTATGGAAAGAGCCTAAATGTCCACCAGCTGACGAATGGATAAAGAAGTTGTGGTTTATATATACAATGGAATACTACGTGGCAATGAGAAAGAATGAAATCTGGCCTTTTGTAGCAACGTGGATGGAACTGGAGAGTGTTATGCTAAGTGAAATAAGTCAGAGAAAGACAGATACCATATGTTTTCACTCTTGTGTGGATCCTGAGAAACTTAACAGAAGACCATGGGCGAGGGGAAGGGGGAAAAAAAAGAGAGGGAGGGAGGCAAACCATAAGAGACTCTCAAAAACTGAGAATAAACTGAGGGTTGATGGGGCGTGGGAGGGAGGGGAAAATGGGTGATGGGCATTGAGGAGGGCACCTGTTGGGATGAGCACTGGGTGTTGTATAGAAACCAATCTGACAATAAATTTTATATTAAAAAAATAAAAATAAAAAAAGGGAAAAGAAAATATTAAAAAAAATCAGCAGTGTTCACACAAAAAGTCGTGAAAATTTTAATCACCCTCTTCAGTTTATTCCGTCCCCTGTAATGAATTCTTGTTTTGCTTGAATCCAGTTTTTCTATTAGTTCTGGAAATGTTTACTTAGTTTTATGATCTCAAAATTATCATGAACCTTATTCTGGAGTCTTTTTCAAGAATCTCCTTGGAGAGGAAGCTGTTTGCAGGAACACTTTTGTAAAAGCATCAGAGTAAAAACATATCTGCCTATCAATGATGAAAGACTTCAAGTTCCCCTGGTTAAAGATCTGATGAGAGTTCATTGCAATGAACTTGACACGGAAATTTGGTTATTTCTGTTAGCATTTCAGTTAGCACTTCAAGATAATAATGAGATTTCCAGGGAGGATGGCAGAGTAGGAGGACCGTAAGCTCTTCTTGTCCCTCGGATACAACTGGGTAACAGCCACATCAGTGTAAGTAATGCACAAAATGACCCTTAGACTGGCATCACAGACTCTCCACAGCTAAATGTAGAGACATGGCCACATTGAAGAGGGTAGGAAAGGTGGAAACGTGGCGGGAATGAATGGACCTGTGCTGTCCATGGGAGGCAGGGTTAGGGTTAGGGTTAGGGTTAGGGTTAGGGTTAGGGCACAGAGCGGGGAGAGAAACAGACTCTCACAGCAGGGAGTCCAGATGGGGAAGACCAATCCCCTAGCATTTGACTTTGAAAACCAGAGGGCCTGAATTCCAACAGTTCTTACAATCAGTGAGGCTTAAAACCTAGAGCTTCAAAAATCAGCGGCTTGGTTCTGGGTGAGCGGAGAGGGCAAAAGGAAACTGAGTCCTCACCCTTAAAGAGAGTACAAGAAACCACCCCCTGACATAAAGCACAGAAGCAGCAGTTTGAAAAGCTCCTGGGGTATACAGGAGGGAGATGTGTCCGCTAATCTCCAAGCATGTTCTGGAGGGGCATGGATCTTTAGGAGACTTCTCCAGGAGCAAAGGAGCTGGTAGGCAACGTTTCTCTTCCCCATCCCACAGCCTAGACACTGGGAACTTGTGGGAACCAATGCAGCGGCAACACTCCCTACCCTTACTTGCTAAAAGTATGCCCCACCCCCACATTGTCCTGTGGACACACCCCCTCCAGCCAGGCCTTCAATTCAGGCCCCTCCCACAGCTGACCCAGAAAAACCTTACCAACACTGCTACCCTGTCCCTGAGCACCTCTGTGGATCCGCCCTCTCCATCCTGGCCTCCCTCAGTCCCTGGCAGCTTCAGATTCTCTCCCGCCAACACGGACATTGCTGGCACCTTACATCCCACCTCCACAGTCTTCTGTAGTTTCGTGCTACTGCACCTCTGGCAAATGCCTGGTCTGACTCAGTTTAAGACCGAGGTGGCTCCTGAATGACTCACTAACAACACTAGGACCACACCCTGCCCGCAACAGGCAAAGGGAGCCACTGCAGATGACTGAAGGCAAAAGGAGCTCAGCCACAATAGCAGGGCACACACGACACATAGGAGACACCCGAGTGCCAGGTTATGATGAACAGCGGACACTGCACTGTGGGGCACTATCAGACCTCTTCTTCACAAGCACCACTTTCGAAAGCAGGACATGTAGCTGACTCTCCTAATACATAGAAACAGACACAGAGAGTTAGACATAATGAGGAGACAGAGGAATATGTCCCAAATGAAAGAATGGGACAAAATCACAGAAGGAGACCTAAATGAATTTGAGGTAAGTAATATGCCTGAGAGAGAATTTAGAGTAATGATCGTAAAAATAGTCACTGGACCTGAGAAACGAGCGGAGGGCCTCAGTGAGACCCTCAGCAAAGAGACAGAAAACATAAAAAAGAACCAATCAGAGGCGAAGAACTCAATCATTGAAATTAAAAATAAACTAGATGGAATAAATGTATACTAGAGGAAGTAGAAGAAGGCATCAGCAACCTGGAGGACAGAGTAATGGAAAGCAATCAAGCTGAACAGGAGAGAGAAAAAATAACTTAGGGAACTCAGTGACATTATTAAGCATAAAAACATTCACGTTATAGGGATCTCAGAAGGAGAAGAGAGAGAAAAAGGGGCAGAAAATGTATTTGAAGAAATAACAGCTGACAACTTCCTGAATCTGGGGAGGGAAACAGAAATCCAGATCCAGGAGGCACAGAGAGCCCCCAACAAAATCAATCCAAGGAGGTCCACACCCAGACATATAGTAATAACATTGCAAAAGGTAGTGTTACATTCCTCTTGCCTTTTTAAACAGTTTTTTTTTAAAGTAATCTCTGTGCCCAACGTGGTGCTCAAAGTTGCAACCCCAAGATCAAGAGTCACATGCTCTACTGACTAAACCAGCCAGGCACCCCACAAAAAGTAATGATAAAGAGATAATTTTAAAAGCAGTTAAGAGAAGACAGTTACATACAAGGGAAACTCCATAAGGCCATTAGCTGAGTTTTTAGCAAAAACTTTACATGTCAGAAGGGAGTGGCATGATATATTCAAGTACTAGAAGAAAAAAACCCTGCAACCAAGAATATTCTAGCCAGCATGGCTATCATTCAGAATAGAAGGAGAAATAGAGAGTTTCCCAGACAAACAAAAGTTAAAGGAATTCATGACCACGAAACCTGCCCTATAAGAAATGGTAAGGGGGACTCTTTGAGTGGTAAGGAAAGACCAAAATTAGGACTAAGAAAAGTAGGAAACACAAAAGCAGTAAAAATAAGTATATCTATAAAAATCAGTCAAGGGATTCACAAAATAAAAAGATGAAAAGTAGTGGTGCCCAGGTGGCTCCGTTGGTTAAGCATCTGACGCTTTGTTTTGGCTCAGGTCATGATCTCATGGTTCCATGAGTTTGAGCCCCACATCAGGCTCTGCACTGATGGTGCAAAGTATGACACCACATACCTAAAATGTGTGTGGAGGGGTGAAGAGTAAAGAATGGGTTCAAACTCAAGTGACCATCAACTTCATATAGACTGCAGATGACGTTATATACAAACTAATGGTAACCACACATCAACAACCAGTAATAGATATACAAAAAATAAAGAGAAATGAATCCAAATTTCTCTTTTCTTCACTAAAGAAAGCCAACAAACTGTGAGAGAAGAAAGCAAGGGAGAATAGACAAACTTTTTAAAAAAACATAAAACAAGTAACAAAATGGCAATAAATACATAAATGTCAGTAATTCCTTCGAATGTAAATGGACTAACCACTCCAATAAAAAGACATAGGGTGACAGAATGGATAAAAAAAGCAAGACCCATGGGGTGCCCGGCTGGCTTAGTCAGTGGAGCATGTGACTCTTGATCTCAGGGTTGTGAGTTTGAGCCCCACGTTGGGTACAGAGATTACTTAAAAATAACACCTTAAAAAAAAAAAGCAAGACCCATTTATATGCTGCCTACAAAAGACTCATGTGCAGATTGCAAGTGAAGGGATGGAAAAGCATTTATCATGCAAATGGGGTGAAAAGAAAGCCAGGGTGGCAATATTTATTTCAGACAAAATAGGTTTTAAAACAAAGACTGTAGCAAGAGACAAAGAAGGACACTATATAATCATAAAGGTAATAATCCAACAAGAAGATATAACAATTATAAATAGTTATGCACCCGACGTGGCAGCAATCACATACATAAAGCAGTTTATAACGAACATAAGGAAAGTAATCAATAGCAATACAATAATAGTGGAGGACTTTAACAACCCACTTACATCGATGGATAGATCATCCACTTAGAAAAATCAACAAAGAAACAATACCTTTGAATGACACATGGGACCAAATGGATCTAACAGGTATATTCAGAACATCTCATCCTAAAACAGCAGAATACACAAGCGCACACAGAATATTCTCCAGAATAGATCACTTATTAGTCAACAAAACAAATCTCAACTAAGTCAAAAAGATTGAAGTCATACCATGCATCCTTCCCGACCACAACACTAGGAAACCAGAAATTGACCACAAGGAAAAATGTAGAAAGAGCAAGCACAAATACATGGAGATTAAATAACACGCAACTAAACCATGAATGGGTCAACCAAGAAATCAAAGAGGAAATTAAAAATATACATGGAGACAAATGAAAATGAAAACATGCTGGTCTGAAATCTTTGGGATACAGCCAAAGTTGTCATAAGAGGGAAGTTTATAGCAATACAGGCCTACCTCAAGAAGCAAAAAAAATCTCAAACAGCCCAACCTTAGACCTAAAGGAGCTAGAAAAAAAAACAAACTCCAAGCCAGTAGAAGGAAGGAAATAATAAAGATTAGAGCAGAAATCAAAGAAATAGAAACTAAACAAACAATAGAATAGATAGACAGAATCAGGAGCTGGTTCTTGAAAAGATCAACAAAATTGATAAACCTTTAGTCAGACTCATCAAGAAAAAGAAGAGGACTCACATAAATAAAATCAGGGGGCACCTGGGTGGCTAAGTGGATTGAGCATCCAACTTTGGCTCAGATCATGATCTCACAGATCATGAGCTTGAGTCCTGCATCAGGCTCCCTGCTGTCAGTGCAGAGCCTGCTTCGGATCCTCTGTCCCCCTCTCTCTCTGCCCCTCCCCCGCTCACGCTTTCTCTCTCAAAAATAAACATTCAAAAAACCAGAAATGAAAGAGGAGAAATAACAACCGATACCACAGAGATACAAAGGATTGTAAGAGAATATTATGAAAAATTATATGCCAACAAATTGGACACTCTAGAAGAAATGGACAAATTCCTAGAAGACATACAACTTCCCAAAACTGAATCAATTTGAGCAGACCAACTGGCAACCATGAAATTTATTTAATAATGAATAACACTCCAACAAAGTTCAGGACCAGATGGTTTCCCAGGTGGATTCTCCTAAACATTTAAAGGGTTAATACCTATCCTCAAACGATTTCCAACAATGAAAAAGGAAGAGCCAGACTGAGGGTTTTCCTTCCATCTTGTTCTGTGTCCTAATTGCTTGGCTTTGTGCCCAATGAGAATATGCTCTCTGGTCTCCACCCTCTGGTGCACTAACTGGGGTGCGCCTTGGTGTCCTGTCAGATAGACTGGGGAGCCAGGAGAGTCATATATAAGCAGCACTCTCTCTGTCTGGCTGTGTCAGATCTCAGAGGAGTTTGTCATAAAAGGTCCCAGTTCATAAAGGGCTTTCGTCCTCTAAGTTTTCATTGTGCTGGAAAAGTCCCATTTCAGGAGCACCTTCCAGGTGTCAAATATTAGCAGGTCAGCGGCTGGAAGCATCTCAGATTTTTGTGGGAGCCTGGAGACAGTATTTTCTCGACATCATCCTTACCGCCTGTGCAATTAAGGCCTTTGCTCTCTTAGACTATTTTTGGGAGTAAGGTTTTAGATCCAGGGGTCTAAAATGCCCTCTCCAGGGCAATTTCTCCAATGCCCTCTCCAGGGATGCCTCGTGTATCCTTGTGATTCATGGTCTAAACCTGGAAAATTGTCTCAGGGTCTTTCCATTAAAAGGCTTTGGATCATCATTGAGATTAATAAGATTCGACTCTTCAGTAACCAGTTGATGGATCCTTTAAATTGGCTATATTGAAAAAAAAATTTTTCTTTATAGACAGTTTGTCAACTGTCATATTAGTATAATAGCTAGCCTTTGGGCCTCCCTTGACAAGATGGAAAAACAAAAACTAGATTCAGGATAAAAATTAATGTCCACATCCAGCGTAAGTTCCCCTTCTCAAAATCCAGCCCCATCCACCTGTTTTAATTTCCCTTTCCCGACTAGATTTACGGAGAGCACTCCAATCTAATCTCTAGGTTGAAGGTATACGGGTTGCTCATGGAAATGCCGAAAGCCTGGAAATGAATGTACCAAAAGCGACTGTCAGGAAGGCCCATTTTGCTCCTACTTCCCAGAGCTCTGTAATCAGGTTCTGCCAGCTTCAGGCTTTCCTATGCAACGTCCTTTGCAAAGTATCCTAGACCTCCCACTACACACACACGAAAAAAATGTATGCCCTTGGACAAGAGCAGATATTTTAAATCATAAGGTCCCTTTACCTCCACTTTCGAAAGATCCTTCCAAATTTAGAATGCAGTTAGAAAAATCAGTGACATTCACAACACCCTCTTCACAGAGAAAAGAAGTGACCAACATTTCTTGTAGGTCCTCCTACAAATGATCAGCAGAAGTGATGTTCAAGGATTAATAGAAGCCAGTGTTGAATTGGATGCTCAGAAGACTTTTATTAAAATACTGTATACAGACATTTCAATGTTTGTTTATTTTTGACAGAGAGAGAGAGACAGAGCATGAGCGGGGGAGGGACAGAGAGAGAGGGAGACACAGAATCCGAAGCGGGCTCCAGGCTCCGAGCGGTCAGCACAGAGCCCGACGTGGGGCTCGAACTCACGGACCTCGAGATCATGACCTGAGCCGAAGTCAGACGTTCAACCTACTGAGCCACCCAGGCGCCCCTGTATACAGACATTTCAAGGGCATAAGTTTTAGTTAGAAATCTCTCTGATATAATGTAGCAAGTTTAAGTTAAAAGGGGTCAAGCCCTTGTTATTCAGGCTGTAATCCAGTTATTTGTGGGAATTAAAAACAACGGTCTTTGTCTTGCAAATCTCTATAAAATCAGAAATGCAACTCTGGAAACAGATGAAAGCCCACCTATCTACCAATCCCCAAGTCTCACATATCCTCAAAATGGTTGTAGGTATTATAAAATACCATAATACTGGGACAAAATTGTTCTGTACTTGAAGAAAGCAAATAGCAATTGCCCTGAAATTCTTAGAAAAACTTACATATAAAACATTTCTATGTTTTCAAACATATATGTTAAATGTTTAAAACATTTATCTGCTTGTCCTAAATTGCGGTTCCTCTGCTATTCCCAAATAAACTCATTTTGCTAGTAAAATAACCAGCTATTTTGTTCTTCAGGTCGACACTATACTGTCGATGCAAATTGGCCAGACATTTTGGAATCTCTAAAAGTAAGAAAGAGAGTTTTATTCAAGTCCAAGTTAGGACAGCTGCCCAGGAAAACACGCTCGTCACAGGGAAGAAAGTGCTCTGGAGAAGGAACAGTTTTTACGGGGTGATATACTCTTTCACAACCTGTAAAAGCTCAGAAGATTATAGATTCGCATCTAGGCGGGAATCATGAGTTTTATCGTAAAGGCGTGTAGGGAGCAGGAGCATTGATCAGTATCTCGAGGACAAGATGGCTTTCTCTTAGGCTGCTCATTCACAAAACAGATGTACAATGCGTGCATGGCGGGCCATAAATCAGGCTTTTGGTTTGAACAGTTTATATACGGTCAAGTTGACTTAGAGGGAAATCTAACCTGGCTTTCCTTGTATATCAGGTCTTTAGAGAGTTTTCCCACCATCACCATTGAACAGTGTCAGAGAGGCAGGATTCAGAGAAGACACGGGATAACTCTGGGCTGATGCACACACAGGTGCCGGTACCCACAGAGCCCATTAAGCTCGCTGCTTTTTGCTGACCTTGGGGTTTGAAGGGAAGTCTCTCCTGGATATTGAGCTCTTGTCTTTTTGGGTTTTGAGCTCTCTGGCTTTATCCAGGTTCTGTTTTTGTTTTTATGAAGGCATCGCCCTTCCTGGTGAGTACTCTTTTGCTTTTCAGTTTGTTGAAGCTTCCTGGTAAGTTACCCATTTTGTTCAAAAGTAGGGAACATATGATTCCAGGTGTTTTAGAACAGCTGTTGGAGAACAGGGCCCCCCCTCAGCGTTAAGACATCATAGGGAGCCCAAAGGCAAGATAGCTTCTACCTGGTCCATGGACCAGATTCTTGTGCCTTTCTGGAAACATGGCTAAACTTTTGCATAATTTGGATTGTCGTGGCCATTCTAGGGAACATTTGTTTTAGAGAAGTACACCTTAAGGGGCACCCTTGACAGTGATGATTCCAAACCTCTTGGAGACAATGGAATATCTTCTTTGACTGATATGCAGAAGCTTCTAAGAGACTAAAATGAAGATCGTTTCAGCAGGCAAATAAAAAAAAAAGAATCTCTAAGTAAAAGACTTTGGCCATCTGAGCAGGTAATTTTAACTTAGTCCATCTGCCAGAAAAACGACTCGGGTCAGATTATTTTCTTTTGAGTTTTGTACCTGAGACATGACTAAAATTCCTAAATACGGGCTATGAGATCTCTGTGTCTATGCTATATATGGTACAGATATGTGATATTTTTCTACCTCCAGGTGGTATTGCCAAAATTGATTTGTAAAGACATCTAATTGGCTTTAAGAAAATAAAGCATTTATATAAATCACAGGTACTCTCAGAAATACGGCAACGAATTCAAATGTTTTTCAAGTTCATATGATCTGAGATAATCTCGATAAATAAACACTCGCTTCAGTTTGTTGGTTTGACAACAACAGGCATGCCTTCTGAGTGGTCAGCCTTAAACAGAATGCAGATAAACAACTTTTTCTTGCTGGGGGTACTAATCAAATAAGCTCTTACTCTTATATTGCAAAATTTGCCAACAGAAGAAATAGGATGATGGTTAGCTGCTTAGTGTGTAACCCAGGTGTATTTGTTCAAAGTAACTAATTTATACAAATAAGACTAGAGTTGATACTAAGTTAAATAATGGATAATCATTGGATACCTAAATCATATCTGAATAAGGTAAACGTTAAGTACTAAACATAAGTATATCTACTTTTGGCTTCATTTTTATAGAGATACGGAAAATATTTGGATTAACAAACATGTTGTATACCACCTTCAAAAAACCGACGTGTATTTGTGATCTACTAGAGGATGCTAATACGTGTGTGGTCGTGCACCATTGCCTTCTTCCTAGTTTTCACTGGGAAGCCAAGATTATAAACGTTTTAAAAATTGAAAGGCTTGCCAAAACTACAGAATGAACCCCCCAAAAGTCAGAACACTTCGGGTAATAAGCATCAATGAACTCTGCACAAACAGTGTGCATTAATGCTGACAAAAAAATGCATCAGGCCCCCCTTTGGAAAGTAAGAAACAAGGGACTCGCATGACAGCTTTCTCCTACTGTGGAGAGATTCGCTGTATCTCCTAGTTTCTCAAACCACCATCACAGACCATTGACGAATTATGATTAACATCCATTTCAACAGAAAAGATACATATCACCTGTATCTATACAGATAAATGGATAATGTATCTTCAATTTCATTTAAAATTTGGAATGGATTTATTGTAGGTTGTCTCTATATACATAAAAAATAACTTCATAAAATACAAAAGAGAGTACATGCATGAAATATACTAAAAATGGGAAATACATGTCAGCTTATTAAACTTATTTTAGTGACTTAGATCGTTTTATATATATATATATATATATATATATATATATATATATATATAGGCATGTGCTGGACCATAAAATAGACTGTATTTCTCACTGTGGAAATGCTCCTACAGGTTTGAAAGCCACTGCTCTTGTATCACAGTAAATTGAGCAACAGTGGAAAAGGCCACAAAGGACTGTCACCTCTTCTGTGCTGAACACACACAGCAGTAAGTCCTCAAGGCCAGGCTGTCATCACCCCGGGACAGGCTCACACTTAGTTGCCTGGTCTTTCCAGATTCGCAGCCAGGCAGCAAACTGTTGAAAATAACTTCCCTCATTTCTTATAAAGACTTGCAAAGCTGGATGGCAGCTTCAGATATTTCTAGCTTTGCCATCGGTTTATTTTTTTTTAACGTCTATTTCTTATTCTTTTGAGAGAGAGACAGATAGAGCAGAGAGAGAGAGGGAGACACAGAATCCCAAGCAGGCTCCAGGCTCTGAGCTGTCAGCACAGAGCCCAACGCATGGCTCGAACCCACGAACCGCAAGATCGTGACCTGAGTTCAAGTCGGTCGCTTAGCCAACTGAGACACCCGGGCGCCCCATCTGTCATAAGTTTAGCAGTTATTGTCCCATTTTGCAAATCTTTATGCTACTTAACTCACGGCAACCCTTTTTAGCAATAACATGGGGATCCTGTTGCCCAGTCTAACAAAGCACTGTCAGGATGAGACTACAGACACCAGCGAATCTCAGACTGTCATTTAAAAACAGTGCATGGCTTATTTTAACTATCTTACATAAAAGGAGTTTATATTTATTTAATGTAAAGAATAAGCAATTATGCTAACTTCTAAGAGTAAATCTGCAACTATTGTGTAACACCTGCCTTACATCATTTCTTTTCTAGATATGTTTTGTAAGTTTTTTGAAATTGAGAAAATAACATTTAAACTAATAAAGTTGAACTATTCAGCAGAAAATGAATTTCTAAAAATAAAACTACTAGAAATAATGATGAAAGAAAATGACTACATGAAAAGTAAGGAAAATAGAACGTTGGGCGGGTTGTTTGTTTGGATAAGGAAAAATATGGAAGGACTTTTTGTTTTGTTTTTTGGTAAAGGAAAAAAAGCAATGTTAAGTGCTTAATGTTAAGTGATTACTCCAGAATAAGAAAGGAGAAAGATAGGACAAAACCTAAATAGACAGAGAAAGGTATAGAGGTTTATGGAAAAGGAATCTTGAGAAAGAATGGTCGAATTGGCTAAAAATTAAATTATTATTGTGAGGGTTTTCAAATGAAGCCTTGATAACAGTAATGTACTTATGCAAAACTAAACCTTAATCATTTCTGTTAAAAAGACAAAGGCTTCCTGGGCTACTGATCTACTTTTTGTAAGATATTGTGAAAGGTTTTGTTTACCTTTTAACGTAATCTATGTAGAGGATGTGCATGGGAAGGTCAGTTGGCTGAGCGACCTACTCTTGATTTCAGCTCAGGTCGTGTTTTCATGGTTGTGAGATCAAGACCCCTGTTGGGTTCCGTGTGCGTGGGGAGCCTGCTTAAGATTCTCTCTCTCCCTCTGCCCCTCCCCCACTCGTGCATGCTCTCTCTCAGAAATACATAAATAAGCAAGTAAATAAATAATCCATGTAGAAAACAAAGGTTTTGTGCTTTATCAAAATAATTTCATGTACGTCATATTGTCTTTGTCATCAGGTCCTAGAGTAAACTGAGGCTTCTGGATATAAGAGGGCTAAGTTTTGCTTACAACTATATGACCCTTTCTATTTGCCTTTGACTTCTTTCATCATCATGTTGGTCAAATAGACAATTAAATATTGTTTCTTAATGACCTGGGATCTTTTTTGGTCAATTGTCCAATGTCTTTTGATTTTTTTTTTTTATAAACTCCCCCAAATCAAGTGCTAATTAAAGTCTTTTTGACCTAAAAGTAACTTAAGAACTTCTAGAGGGTTCCTGGAACTTTTCGAAAGATTTGTTCCCTCTCCTAATAAAAAGTATAATACCTCATTATACTAATTAGGATTGTTTGAGCTGTTAAATTACATGGGAAGTATCGTCAAATAAGAACAGTGGGCTTCTTTTTGTTGTATTTGTGTAGGTATATGTTATGTATTCTAGAAATTATATAAAATTCCCCAAATTCCAATATATTCTGGTATAATGACATCAGTCATAATTTTAATTATCTTGAAATGTTGTGTGTCACAGAAATAACCAAATTTCCTTGTCAGTTATATCATAATAAACTCTCATCATCTCTGTAACTATTGCTTCTTCTTCTTCTTCTCCTTCTCCTTCTTCTTGTAGGCTCCAGGCCCAGCATGAAGCCCAACACGGGGCCTGAACTCATAACCCTGGGATCAAGGCCTGAGTGAGATCAAGAGTTGGACACTTAACCGACTGAGCCACCCAGGGACCCCTAAACTTTGCCATTTTTAAATCTTTTGTCACTTACAATTATTGATTTAAGTGCCTCATCTTCTTTTCCAACGTTTTTGTTTTTTTTTTTTTTTTTATTTTTGGGACAGAGAGAGACAGAGCATGAACGGGGGAGGGGCAGAGAGAGAGGGAGACACAGAATCGGAAATAGGCTCCAGGCTCCGAGCCATCAGCCCAGAGCCTGACGCGGGGCTCGAACTCACGGACCGCGAGATCGTGACCTGAGCTGAAGTCGGACGCTTAACCGACTGCGCCACCCAGGCACCCCTAAGTGCCTCATCTTCTAAGAGATTCACAAAGAAGCCTTTGACAAGTACTCTAGAACATGGGTTTTGATAAATTTAGGGTCATAATGCTGAACTGGGTAAGAATTTCTAAACCCCTGGAAAACGGACTGCTTTCATGTATTGTTTTTCAGAGTTAAAAGATCCCCTTTTCTCCTCTTCTTGAAGCTATCTATAACTTACAGCCATTTGGTAAATTGTATCTTTCCAAAAAAGTTTGAAGCATTTATCTTTTTCTCCCTACCTCATCCTTCCAGAACTCTGAAACTCTTACTATTCTTATTTTTTTGTGACAATGGATGCATTTGTGTAAGTTCAGCAAGAATTTGTTCTCCGTGTAAGAGAGCTCCCTAATGCACCTAGCCCCTGCTTCTCTGATCCACAGTCGATAAAAGAAGATATACGTCAATATTGTACAGACCTAACTGCTTCTGTTAAAATGACATTGCTTTAGTAGAACCATCTTTTCACCGCACATATCCAGGAGACAAAGACCTTAAACATCACGCCCTACAACCTACTGGAAAAGACGTCCCCAGAAAGACTTCACTGCTTTGGAAACGCTCGAATAAGGCATTGTTAACCAAACTTTTTGCTGCTAAACTCCAAGCAATAGACTTTTGGATTTACGTGTCATAGCTAAAGAAATCACAAAACCCAGACTGGACTTGCATACCGACCGCTGACCTTCCAGGAACAGAAGCAGATGACGGCTGAAGGAGAAAGTTTTCCCGAGATGGCCAGCCCAGGCCTGTCTACTCTTTTCTTGCTGCTGTTGCTTCTTACTACCACCCTCTTCTTGTTCTCAGAGAGGCAATGCTCTTAAACACATTTCTCAACCTGTTGAAAAGTAGATTAACCATTGGATCTGTCACCAGAAGCTCCAATCTGCTCATGATGTTGGAGACCCCTCGGGCTTACCTGTAACTATGTTCACTTTAGTCCCGGATCTCACTGCTGATTTTACTCATGAACCTATGGACTTTACTTGTAAGGTTAAGTTGTTAAGACTTTCCCCACTCACAGTCATATTAGCTCAACTAAACACCTCCACCTCTGTCAATTTTATGACCCCTCACTTCCCCATCCTTTCCTTACCTAAATACAATCTGTTCCCCCGCACCCAAGGGAAAGACAAATGGGTTTACATCCTCTTGCTGAGGATTTTAGAAAAGACACCTTTAGGAAGGGATAACCTCTCATCGAATGTCACCCCAACATCTCTGACCCATGGCTTAAAGGTATCAATGAATTTACCTAGTGAACCTATCAATAACCAGACCTTAGCTGGAGTCCTCTAGGCTCCACCTGGTGTTTGTGGTGGCCAGCACTTCCCAGGGGCATGTGGATGTTTAGATGGCTGGTGAATCAGAGGACAATGCTTACTGGGACATGTCACTGTCCCTGTTAATATGCATACTGAATCAGAAGTCCCCATTCAGTCCACTCCATTGAACCTCCACGGCTGTCATGAATGGGAGCTTTCAGGAGGCGTATGTGACTCTGGGTTTGCCTCCATAAGGAGAGCCTTTCTCACATAGATCAGAATAAATGCCGACAAATGGAAGATCAGAAGTCTCTCCCTAGCGTTAGGAGAGCTAGCTCACTCCACAACCAAAGCAGTAAAAGCCCAACAATGATCACTTGACTCACTGGCTACAGTCATTTTGGATCATTGCATAGCCCTTGATTATCTACTGGCCGAACAAGGAGGCATTTGTGCAATAGTGAACACCACCTGCTGCACAAGGATAAATTCCTCCAGGGAAGTAAACAACTAGCTGCATAAAATCAGAGAACAAGCGCATTGACTACAAAGAATTGCACTTAATGATCTATGGTCCTTTGGTCTATTTAGCTGGCTGTCTTCAGGTGGGACTCTTGGTTCAGGACTACTGTGCTAACTGGGTCATTATTCTGCTCCTTATTTTGTACAATCAGTTTAGAACTTTTAACCTGTTGCCTGTCAAATCTCGGCAGAACTCCAGAACACCTCACTCCTGATCCTTAGATCTTGATCAACTGGGGGAAGTGCAAATGTGAGTAAGGGAACCCTCATTAAAATGGAGCCGGGAAACCCCGGAAGGGGAGCTCTCATCCACGCAGCATTCACTGCACATGGCATAAGCAGCAGGAAGAAGGAAGATAATTCTTATCTTGATAAGGGGGAGGGGCCACTCTTCTCATAGGAATTTCTCTATTGCTTTTAGGAAAAGCAAGATCTCTTCCTGCCCCAACAACAACCACCGCTGTTGGCCAATGAGAAACCACCGTATCTTTAAACTGTAGTTGTTCTCCAGCGAACTTTTATTCCAAACAACCCTCCCGAATATCCTCCTAAAACATAATAAAGGCTGACCTTCTCTGCGTCTCTTCCACTCGCCTGTGATTTGCCATCGTTTGCTCGTCCTGAATTTCAATTCCTCTGCTCTTCCCAAATAAACTCGTCTGCTGGTGAAGTAGGTGATCTTATTCTTAGGGGGGACGTCCCCAAGCGCTGCTTCTCTGGCCCGACCTCTCAAGACCGATGTCTCGTTATAAGTCTGGCAACTCTGAGCTGTGCCATACACGCCTGCCCAGTTCACCAGGTTCAGCCGGCCTGAGGCAGGCCGAGCCGGCTATGGTGTGGAGGGAGCCCACCCCCGAAAATCACCCTGAGGTGGCAGCTGCAGACTGGCGAAGATCAGTCCCCGTTTGGGCTTGCTGTCTGAAGGGGTCCCAGGCTGCTCTAGCAAACCAGGTACCTCTTATCGGATGACGGATGCCCCAGCCAGCCCCCCCGGCCCCGCCCTGGCGAGACAGCCCAGCACCATCCAGGGCCATCTCCAAAGGCAACGTGTGCATTTGTACAGGTCAGGACTCGGATTGAGGCAGACACCTGTGTCTACGACATCCTGTTCTGTGACACAGCCTCCCTGGCTCTGCACCCTTTCCCAGGTTCCTGGATCCCCTGAACTGTACGTACCGTGCACGTGGAGTTTGGACCTCTTCGGCCAGCCTGAGGCAGCCGGCACCGTCCAGGCCGGTGGAGCTGGGGCCAAGACACCAGCACAGGCTCTGGCCCAGCCCCCAAATCACCCTGCAGCAGAAGCTGCTAGTTGGCCCTCATCGGTCTCGACTCGGACTTGCTCCCCGAAGGGGTCCTGGGCTCCTCCAGCAACAGGGACTCCCAGGTACCTCGTATTGGATAACAGATACCCCAGCCGGTCTGCGCAGGTCTGCTAAGGGAGGCCAGCATCCCGCTCTCTCTTCAAAGGGAATATACGCGTTTGTGTTTGTTAGGTCTTGTAGCGAGGCAGATGCTCGTGTCCCCAAGGTCCCGCTGCCGTGACCCGGCCTCTGCCTGTACTTGCCCTGTTCCAGCTGCCTAGCGTCCCTGACCTGCACAGGCCCTTGGGCAGCTGGGGCTCTCTGGGCCTGTGGAGCACGGCTGTGCCCCACCACCTGCACGGCCTCCAGGGTGGAGGAAGCCGACCCCCTGACATCTTCCGGAAGCAGCAGCTTTGAAATGGCGACAGCCAGCTCCCATTTGGACTGGCTGTCCGATGGGGTCCCGAGCTCCTCCAGCCATCGTGGCTCCCCGGTGTTTCGTGCTGAGGGATCTCTTGGCTGGTCTGCCCAGTCCTGTCCCCGGAAGGAAGGGCAGATTTCTCCAGCTTCGCCTTCAGAAGGAATAGGCAAATCTGTGCAGGCGAGGGCCTGGATTTGGGCAGGTGCGACAGACACCCTGGAGTCCGCTCTTGAGAACTGGCCTCCCCCGTCTCTCACCTAGTTCCAGGTTCCCATGACCCTGAACCGTGCTGCCGGGGCGTGGACACTTCCCCTCTTGCAGCCAGCCTGATGCAGCTGGGGCCCATCAGGCTGGTATAACGGGCTGGAGCCCAACCCCCCGCGGAGATGCAGCGAGCAGGGGCCCAGCGTCAAACGTCACACGGAGGCACCACCCGCAAATGGGCTACTCCCAGTCCCCACTTAGATGTGCTGCCTCGGGGGGTCTGGGGCTGCTTCAGCCACCACTGCTCCCAGGAGTCTCTTATTAGATGACAGCCTGGCCAGCCTTGCCTGCCCACTGACCCACAAAGGCAGTCCAGAAACCTAAAGCTCCGCACTCAGGAGGAATACTGCCCGTTGGGTCGGTTAGGGCTTGGGGAGCATGCATACACCTTCTCCCTGAGAGCCATGCCTCTGCCCCATCCTATTTTTTTTTTTTAATTTTTTTTTTAAATTTTTTTTTTTTTCAACATTTATTTATTTTTGGGACAGAGAGAGACAGAGCATGAACGGGGGAGGGGCAGAGAGAGAGGGAGACACAGAATCGGAAACAGGCTCCAGGCTCTGAGCCATCAGCCCAGAGCCCGACGCGGGGCTCGAACTCACGGACCGCGAGATCGTGACCTGGCTGAAGTCGGACGCTTAACCGACTGCGCCACCCAGGCGCCCCCTGCCCCATCCTATTAAGACGAGGACACCATGCTAGGTCCCTGGCTACCCTGACATAGGCTGTAAGTACCCACTCAGTTTATCCCATCCGGCCGATCTGAGGCAGCCGGGACCCTCTCGTGGGGTGCAGCTGTGGCCAGCACAATACCAGCATAGGTTACGGTGTGGAAAGGGACCCACCCCCGAAGATCACCCTGAGGTGGCAGCTGCAGATGGGCAGCGTTCGGCCCCCACGCGGACTGCCGCCTCATGGGGCCCCGGGCTTCTCCGGAAACCAAGCATCCCAGGAGTCCCCTTGTGGAAGCTCCTCTGTCCTGTCCCCAGCAAGACGTTTGAAAGCCTTCAAGCTCTGACCTCAGGAGAATCTTCCGTAATGAATAATACATAGGCCTTGTGATTAGGCCGACACCTTGTACCACGAGGAGCCTGGTCGCACGGCCAGGCCTCATCCCACGTTGCCGCATTCCAGGTCAGTGCGACTCTGTCCTCAGCAGCTCAGCCACGCCAGTACATGACCCGTCAGCTGCCCGAACCCTCCAGACTGTGCAACGAGGGCCCATCCCCACCCCCCAGCATTGCCTCAACGATGAATACACCCAGAAAACCGCCAGGCTGCCCCTGAACAAAGGGGTCAGCCCCCCTGTGTCCCGAGCTTCTGTAGAAACGAAGCGACCCAGCTGTCTGTTATTGAAGGACACCAAGGCCAGCTCTCCGGGCCCAGCCCTGGAAGTGCAGTCGAGGCTGTTCAAACTCTGCTTCAGAAAGAATATGCACGTGTGTTAAAAAAAAAAAAAAAAAAAAAAAAAAAGCTTGGAATGATGCAGATGCAACACCCCACACAGCCTGCTCCTGGGACTGTCCTCACCAGACCCCGGTTGTGTCCCAGCGCTCCGCCCCGGAACCGGCAGGTCATGCCCTTAAGTCCTGAGAAGCTTGGGCGGATCTCTAGCCTCCTGGCTGGAGAGATGCCGCCCCTGAAGTTCTTGCTGAGGCAGAAGCTCTCAAAGGGTTACGGTTAGTGTCCATTTGGACCAGCGCCTGATGGGGTCCCTGTGCCCTCCAGCCACCAAGGCTCCCGGGTGTCTCTTATTGAAGGAGGCGCACAGCCAGGCAGCCTGGCCCTACCCTGGCCAGACAGTCCACCTGCCTCCAGCTCTGCCTGCAGGGGCAGTGTGCTCATTCGTGTAGCTGGGGCATGGAAGTAGGCAGACGCAAGTGTCCCAAATAGCCCATACCCTTGACCCGGCCTCACCGGTCACTTGCCCTGCCCCGGGTGCCTGGCTGTGCTGACCTAGAGGCTTGTACGTTTGCTTGTTGGACCCCGTCAGCCCTCAAAATGGAGTTAGACTTCAGGGTTTGTGGTCGGCGACTTGTGGACTGAAGAATGGGAGATGGGAACCGTGGGGTCTCGACGCAGATTTCACGCCGGATTTTTGTCTGGTTTGTTGACGTATTGAGATTAGAAATGAACAATGACTCCAGGTTCCAAGGCTAGGAGTCCCTTCCAATCTCCCGGGGGTTGCTTCTGCTCTTTATTTCTGAAGACGGTGTGCAGAGGTGAAGTCCAGAGCAAGTAACCGGACCCTACACTCAGGTCCCCTGCACTCTTCAGTGGGAGCGCCTGCCCTCTCTGGTTGTCTGATGTCAGTATTTAGTGCAGCCCTGAGCAAACAAGGGGGAAAGCTGGGTGACTTCCGAAATATCCCTCATGGGAATCTACAGAGAAACTGCAATGTTAACTTTTGAGTTGGGTTTCTTATGCCTTGGTTATTTAAAGCCACCAGAGTTTTCTAATACTGCCCTCCCTGATGCGGCTCTAAGACCTCCTTGACAAAGCGTTTCCATTACAGCTTCTCTTCTAAGAAGAAAAGGAACAGTAGATGATGCTAACAGTCAGCCAGTGAGTCCCTGGGTGACCTTGGGGAGTGATTTGGCTCCCAGGTGCCCAAGGATAAGGCTAACTGTGGATGCGATGCCTTATGGGTGGGGACTTTAAGCGACTTATCCCCTCTGGTGTGCTTTTTTCTGCTCTGTGGAGGCCAGACAGGACCGCTTCTCCCATAACTGCTGGGCTGTGAGCCGACTCCTCAGGTCTCGCCTCTCTGCAAGCATCATCAGCTGAGAGCTCGGGACTCATGACACTGTCTTTGGGTTTCCAAGGGGGGTGGGGTACTGCAACTTCATAAGGAAAGTCGTCCCGGTGGTTCCATGAAGGACACATTTGCATTGAAGAAATCACACAAATGCCGACCCTTTGCCGTCTGCTTTCTGCAGCTCACACCCAGGCAGCTCCCAGGCGACCGTTAAATGAAGAGCGATGATGGGTGCACGAGCCTTGTGAAATTGAGCTTGTAAGCCAACATTAATTGCATTTTCCTTTGCAGTTTGTTAGATGATAGCGGGTCTGTTTTCTCAATGGTATTTTAGAAATAATCAAATGTATTGAAATCTTTGATCGCTTAGCAATAAATAGGTAGGGAGGCAGTCCTGAAACCTGTTGGACACCGTTGTATCAGTCAGTTGTCATCGGGGACTTTGGATGTACTGCCCAGATCCCCTTTTGGGAACGAAGGACTTATTCCCCCAGATGCACAGTGGCGCTCCGAGGGAAGTGCTTCCATGCAGGAAAACTGCCTTGCCCAAGATCACACCCCTTCCTGTGGCAACTGAATGAGACATCTGGTCAACCCAGAGGCATTAAAGGCCGGGACCCCTCGCCCCGACTTGGGACAGCTCCAGAGCTGAGCCTTCACTGGGACCGCGTCACAGCTCAGCTCGGCTTCCCCTCCACTCATGTCGGCTTGCTTTCCTTCCCTTCCACAGATGTGGGTCCCAAGGACGCTCCCTAATAAACCTCCCGCGCACAGTTCTGTGTCAGCGTCTGCTTCCGGGAGAAGCCGGCCTGAGACCGTACTGCCACATGACCTGCCCAACAAACCCACCCAGCTCGGTGGCTTAGAGCAAGCACTTGTCCCTCCTGCTCACAGCCCTGTGGGGCAGCCGGCGCAGCTCTGCTCCTAGTGCTGGCCATCTGGGCTCTGAGTTTGTTCAGGCCTACTCTGTGTGCCCCTCGTTTGTTCCTAGGGCTGCTCACTCTTTCTAGGCCAGACCACGGGAGTGCAGAACCACGAGCAGAAGTACAAGATGCCTCCTAAGGCCTTGACTCAGAACTGGCTCTGTCCCTTTGCCTGCATGGCCACGGTCAAGTGTGACATCAATGGAGCAGTGGAATGGACTCCGCCCACTGTAGCCCACTGTGAGGTCATGCAGCACAGGGAGGCAGGCAAGAACCGGGAACAGGAATTCGATCTGCCCCAGTTATTATTCTCTCATTCATCCGCTCATGCAGTGCTTGGATGTGAACCGTGTGCCAGGCATGGTTGCAGGTGCTGAGGCTCAAAAGATGGACAGGACAATTTCCCTGCCTCGGGACACTTGCAGTGCAGTGAGAGAGCCAATGAGCAGCGCCTTACAGCCCAGAGTAATAAATGCTGCGACCGGAGTGGGCGCCGCGTCCATGGGGACACAAAGAAAGGGTACCGGAGCGGATTCTGTTGCTCCCCGACTCCCAGCACCCACACTTCCTTCCAGGTAGCACTCCGAGTGTCTTTGAAAGTTGCCTCTCCACGTAATGACTGAATTGGAGGTACACAGTCTTGGGGGGTTGTAAGCCCGGGACGCAGTCCCCCGTTATCATGGGGCCGATCACATGATAGTATATTTCCGGGTCTCTGCTACTTGGCTGAGTGACAGGAGGCCACGGATGGAGCCGACCCGCTTTAGGGACAGCACTCTGCTGGCCACCAGGCCATTCCTGCTGCCCCCGTCCCACATCTGATTCTCCAGCTTCCTGTCCACCCTTGGAGACATATCCCCGTGACAACTTTCCATTTGCTTATGTCCGCCAGATGGAGTTTCTGCTACTATAACTGAATCCATATCTGAACACGGACTTGGGCAGAGGGAAGGGACAGGAGAACAGCCAAAAAGAGGGGGGGGCCTATACAGCTTAGCCCTTAGGGATAAGAAAGGGCTGGCAGAGGGGAGGGAAGGGCAGAGGGCCTCCAGGGAGAAGGGGCAGTGGGCACGGAGACCTGCAGGCCGAAGCCTGGCATATGTAGGCGGTACAGGCAGAGGATGAGAAAAAAGTTTCTGTTTATAAAACTGGCACCCAGGGCTAATTTGCACGCATGCCAGGGCGCGAGATGGGGGGGGGCGGGGGGCGCACAGAGTTCTGTGGGGTAAGCTAGCACGTCCCTCTGCTCTTCCCGGGGTGAGACTGTGCGAGGCCGCGGCCCACCCTCCTCGGCGACTGCAGTCCGTTACTCCCAGTCAGGGAGGTGCATTTATCCGCGTCCGCATTCCCCTGGGGTGCAGCGGGCAAGGATGGAGAAGGCAGAGCTAAAGCCGTACGAGGCCAGGGGACGGAGGGCACGAGAGTGGGCCTAAGTACCAGCACAGGCAGCCCAGCAGGCTGGCCAGCAGCCAGGGGGCACCGGGCCTTCGGGGGCGGAGCCGGCGAGGGGCCCGGAACCCAGGTAACGCGGCCGGAAGCGAGGGCTGCAGAGTCGGCAAGGGTAGGGGACCGTCAGGCGTCAGAGGTTCCCGGCGTGGGAGACCCACCAGCCCCGTTATGCCAAGAGGCAGCAACGGGGGGGGGGGGGTGCGGCGGCCACAGCCCTGCTTCCCACTCGTCTGCAAACGCTTTCCCGCGTCCGGGACGCGCCTCCTCTGAATCCCGGCCGCACCTGCCGTTGGCTGCCTGCTGCCCTCTCCCGGCCCGCCGCGGAACTACAACCCCGCGACCCACGCGGGTTCTCGAAAGGATGAACGCACGAGCTGCGGGCGGAGGCAGGCATCCGACGGGAGGCCGGCAGAGCTTGGGGATACTTTTGTTCAGCCCCCCCCCCCCCCCCCCCCGTTGCACAGAGGAAGGAACTGAGGCCCGTGGAGGGAAATGACTTATTCTGGCTCTCAGGGCCACTTCTGGTGGGCTTGCGCTTCCTAGTCTACAGGCACAGATGATCCCCATGACCCATGCGTACCTCCAATGGTGACACCGGGGCCGCCGCTGAGAGAGAACTTACCCTTGGAGTTTGGCCACAGGTGCCCACATCGGCTGCATGATTTTAGCTGTTTTTTTTTTTGTTTGTTTGTTTGTTTTTTTGTCCCCAACACGCTGGATTCTGAAGAATCTGAGCCTTGGAAGAAGAATTAACAGAGAAATAGAGACCTGGTTCCTTATTTAACCCTAACCCTGAGCAGACACCCCATCCACCTGATCCCTCACCACAATCTAGAAACACCTAATTTGTACCGTTACATGAGTGAGATGTATAGCTTTATTGTGGGAAGCCACTGAAGTTTGGGCAGTTATTACAGAACGAAGCGATTCACGAATCAACGACGCAAGCCTCGGAATCTCTTAAGATCGCTTTAAGTGCCAGTGGAGAGTAATCGTGGTAACTTCATCAGCCAGTTGTGCAACGCTAGGCAGCGAGTCAGGGGCGTCCCTGCCCGGGAGCGGGGGGCAAGTAGGGGGAGGTCACGACCTCTGATGTCACGGCTTGCGTATCCTGAGGCTTAAGGAGACGCGTTACCTTGCACAGTCCGGCACACCCGGACTCAAACCTGCGCTTCCAGAAGGTTTGCAGAGTCCTGGGTGGGGCAGGGCCCCCTTCCATGTCACACTAGAGACCGTGTCAGAACCCCACCCATGTTGCCTCAGGTCCCTCTAGTCTCACCCCCAAGAGGCAGCACCTGCATCTGTGTCTGGGGGCTGCCTGCAGGCCGTTGGAGTCCGCTGGCCCGTGTGCCTGGCGGGCTGGAGGTGCCTGGCAATTTACAGCTTTCCCAGGGTGCCCGCTGGGTCGCCAGCGCGGGGCTCTAACCGCCCCAGCTCTCTCCCCATCAAGACAGTCTGGGGGTCGCCTGCACTGTCTGAGGTTCCTTGTGGAATGGAACCAAGTGGGAGCCTCCATGGGTGATACCCACCCTGGCATGGCCTCCCTCCTTCTTGGTCCCACCTCCGCGCTCCAGGCCTTCCCATGAATGCTTGTCATGGGGAAGGAACCTACCCCCGGATATTTACGCGGAGCGTACCCACTTCCTTATCTGCAGGGCAAGGAGGGGAAGGCATTTGCCAGAGGTCACACAGAGCAGAGGAGGCCCTGCGCCCAGACGTGGTCCTCGGCTGCTCCAACAGCTGGTGCCGGTAGGGGGTCTCCACTCCTGCCGTCTTGGCTGTCCCCTGGAATCACTGAGGCAGGAGTGGGAGCTCGAACTTGAAGCAAGCCGCCTGAATCGCCCAGAACAGCCCTCACCTGGACTCCGGGCGCTCCGATACGAATCCATCCTGCTAGAATAACGGGTAGCCATTCAACTAACAGACGTTTCTAGAGCCTCTGTCTGTGTCGGGTAGTTTTCTGGGTGCTGGAGAGTCAAGGTGAGCAAGACAACCCACACATCTGCCTGTCACAAAGGAGAAGGAGAAAGCAGAAGGCCAGTGCGTGATAACCGCTAAGAGGAGAATCAGGGGTCTGAGAGTGATGGAGGCTGCCGTGTTGGAGAGGAGGTCGGGGCGGCCTCCTGAGGAGGCAATCTAACGGCATGGTTTCTGTGGGTCCCCTCTCCCGTGGCAGGGGAAGGCTGCGCTTAAGCATCAGTGGCGGAGTCAGGGTGGCACCCAGCTGGCACTCGGTGGGCTCCGGCCATCTGCCCGGCGGGCCTCCTCCGGGTCCGCGGCTTGTGCAACGTTGCAGTGCCACCCGGAGGACCGGCTGCGGACAAGGGGCTGTGGCTTCGGACTGCGCACGTGGAACCTGTGCCCCCGGAACGGCCTTCCAGCCACCAGAGGACGGCCCGGGAGTTGTCCTCAGCCTCTCAGAGAAGCCATCATCTTGAAAAGGAGAACAGGAGCCACGCAGCAGGTGTTCTCCCCCTGACTTCCGAGGGCACCCCGGCCCGTGTCATGCCGAGGGCAGGAGTTTTCTCGGACGGTAACTGTGTGACAACCCTCTTGGAAGTCAGCTCATGCTTGCCAGATTTGCAGGCAGGCAGACGTTGGCTCAGTCCTGTGCTGTGTGCTCTTGGGGTCCTCGCAGACCCTCTCTGAGCTCAGACCTGAAAGACGAGTGTCCCAGGCAGAGGGCCCAGCCAGCACAAGGCCTCTAGGGCAGACAGGAGCTTGTGTTCAGGGAGCACTTCTGCAAAGGGGATGGATGATAAAGGCCCTGTCCTCCTACAGCTGCTCTGAGGGTCGGTGTAACCAGCGACACCTCCCACTTCCCCCTGAGCCACTCATGACCCCAAATGTGGCTCATTGCATTCGGAGGAAGCGGAGGGGACGTGATCCTGAGCAAGCCCAGTGCCTCTCGGGTGGGAAAGACGTGAGGAGCCCCCACCCACCCCAGGCAAGCGCCCCCACCCCAGGCAAGCGCCCCCACCAGACTCCACATTCTCTGCTCTGCTTTAATCCCCACTGAAATTGACCTGGTGTATGTAGGGGGGACTTTTAAAAATACTTATTGGGGGGGCGCCTTATACACAGTTAAGTGTCCAACTTCGGCTCAGGTCATGATCCCACGGTTCGTGGGTTCAAGCCCTGCATCGGGCTCTGTGCTGACAGCTCAGAGCCTGGACCCTGCTTCCGATTCTGTGTCTCCCTCTCTCTCTGCCCCTCCCCCTCTCATGCTCGCTCTCTCTCTCTCTCTCAAAAACAAACGTTTTGAGAGAGAGTGAGCACTCACACCAGCAAGTGGGGCAGAGGCAGAGAGAGAGAGAGAGAGAGGAGAGAGAGAATCCCAAGCAGGCTCTGCCCTGACAGCATAAGCCCAATGCGGGGCTTGAACTCACAAACTCACAGGTGAGATCATGACCTGACCCAAAAGACTCGGATGCTTAACCAACTGAGCCACCCAGGCACCCCTAAAAATACCTATTTTTAAGTTTTTATAACAGCAAAGAACATAAGCCGCCTTTGAGCCCGTCTTCTAGAGATAATCTGCTTAATTCTTGGGTGTATTTCTTTCCCGTCTTTTTTATGACAAATATTTTCACATGGTTGAGAAATCATCATACCTAATGCTTTTCTCCTCCTCCCAACTTGTTTATTTTCTTGGCCTGCCACTCCCTGTAAAAGCCACAACATATGGTTCAGGAATTTTCCTCCACCTGGGGTTGGGAACGCATTCAAAAGGACTCTTTGGCCTCTGCCGGCTGAAACGTGTGCTTTATTTTATGAAGCCTGCTGCTTCAAATCAGGGGTCATAAAGCGGAACACGGTCCGGGGGACAGGTCGGCTCCTGTGACAACAAAATTTCCCTTCTCCTGAAGGAACATTACAACCCCAGCACGGGCCCGTCCAGTCCCAAACGCCCACGGGAAGTATGTCTCAAAGCTTTTTCCCTCCTTTTTGCTTATTTGCACATTTCCAGTTTTCTACAATGAACAGGTACCGCTTCAATAATGAAACGATTTCTAAAACCCCGTAAGAGAAAACTAAAAAGGACAGAGAGAAGGCAAGGCATTTTATGTGTGGCATGGCCTGCTGTGTTACAGGGTGACCATGGGTATTCTGTAAAAATTGTTCTGGTGAGGAAGTAAGTTGGGAAACAGTGAGTGAAAGTTAATTGGATTTCTCCCCTTTGAGACTTCTTAGAGCCTTTAGTAACGAGGAATGTTATGACTTTAAAGGGGTGCTGTAGCTGGCAATGTTATCAACCTTATTCAGTCGCTGAGCCTCTCTTGGGAGAAGCATCTCTGCCCACTGATCACCCATGGAAGACACTTTGAAAACCCTATTCCAAAGCGCTGGCTGTGTGTAAAACCAGGGCAATGCTTGAGTGTCATTAGGTCCCGTGCGAATGGGGTCTGCGCAATTGCCTGAAGTCTTGTTTAGTGGGGACGCTTGAGACCCTGTCAGCTCTCAGACCGGGAAATCTGCTGGGATCTCGCTGGTATATTAAGAAGTGGGGCTGGATCCATTATGGGTTTTTGTTGCTGGTGGTGGTGGTTTCTTTTGTTTTTTGTGTTTTGTTTATTAATGAAGAGATCCGGGAAGTAGAAAGGCATTCCTGGACATTTGGTGAGTAGGATTACTGAGCTTTGGTTCAGCAGAGACTACAGGCCTTGAAGCAACAGAGGGCACACGAGCCCGGATTGGAGCCTAAAATTTGCCTGCAAGTGGAACAGCCCAGAGGAGAATACAAGGCATAGTGGAGAGCAGGTGCAGCAGACAGGTCACTGGTGCCCTATGCACTCGCGCCGAGCAACGTCTGGCCCTCCCTCTGCCCGAGGAGCTCCTCTGGCCACTGGAGCCGGCCGTGGCCAGCAGGTGCATAAGAACAGCCTGCAACCGGTGAGGGCCCCCACCCTGCTCCTCGGGCGGGCGGGGTGGCCAAGGTGCAGAGCCACGCTGACTGCCAGCTCCCCCAGTGGCTGAATGTCCAGCTGCCCAGAGCGGCCCCTGGTCTGACACCGCACCCGTTATTAGCTGCTTTCCCTTCCCTTCCCTGCCTCACTTTCCCGAGGAGAACGAGCCAGGCCCTGCAGGAGTTGCCTTCCTGGCAAGGCGATTCCCAAGAAAACCGGTTTTCCTTGGGCTTCCATAATTCTACCAAGATTTGCCGCATCCCGCCGCCTAAGAACAGTTCCGCCTTATTTCCGACAGGGGGCAGCATTTAGTTTTCCATCCGCGCGAGATCTATTCCTGGGCTTGCAAATGACTCCAGCCCCAAATAAAGAAAAACAAATTGAAATGAGGATTTTAATCACTGTGAAGGGGAATGAAAGGCTGTGTCAGCGTTTCCATGGTAAGCGCCGCCTTTCAGGGATTTATCATCCCAGCTGTAAAAATCCGCTTTATGCTAGGATTTGGCAAGAGCTTCGGTCGCTTAAAATCTATGTATTATTAAAGATTCTCCCTCGAATCAAGACGGAAGCGTGGCTCAGAATGGTGCTCTGCCCCTTGTGGCTGCGCTCCCTGCCAGCTCCGCTCGGCGCGGGCACCGGGCACAGCCCCTGGACCTCCCCGGAAGCCGCTTTGCCTTCCGGAAGTGGTTACGTGAAGGCGGCCTTGACCTCGTGGAGGCGAAGTGGCGATGTCTGTGGGGTCCCGGCTGTGGGGCCGCAGGGGGCTGTTCTCCGAGCACTGGCTCGCTTGCTTCCCTCCCACGCCCCGGGTCCCAGGGCCAGCGAGGGGAGGGACAGGGGTCCGCACACGGCACCCTGGGTTCCTCGGCTCCCGAGGCCGGGACCCCTGGTGACATCACAGTGGCAGAATGTCCAGTTGACTCGGCAACCTCAGGCTCGTTCTGATTTTAGCTTGCAGCCTGGGCTCCGGTGATGTGAGGAGACTCAGGCAGCGAGATTATGTTATCAGCCGAAGGAGGAGGCAGTTCGAGTAAAACAGGACCCAGTCTGAACCTTCGTCCCGTCGCACCAAAGCCACCTCTGCTTGGCCGCAAATAAGACCAAATTTACCGAAGCTTTGGTATGCCCTTTACGTGAAACAGGGTGGAGGGGCGGTGGGTGCTTCTCACAATGAAAGAGAGCAGGTACGAGCAGAGCAGTGACTCCTGACGATCTGAAATGAATTCTTAGCATGTGCTGGCTGGGGCTTATCAGATTAAGCGTAATCTTCCCCCTCCCGGGACAGGGAGTGGTAGGTACTGTTATCTCCGGTTTTGAAATGAACCAACTGGGGCGCCCGGGTGGCTCAGTCAGTTAAGCGTCTGACTCTTGATCTTGGCTCAGGATATGATCTCACGGTTTGTAGATTCGAGCCCCGCATAGGGCTCTGAGCTCATGGCATGGAGCCTGCTTGGGATTGTCTCTCTCTCTCTCTCTCTCTTTCCGCCTCCCCACCCCTCCCCAGCTTGCACACTCTCTCTAAATAAATAAACATTTTTGAAAAATGAACAAACTGACGTTCGGAGGTCGGGGAGCTCGCCCTCCTGGCGTCTCAGGGTGCGTAGATGGCAGAGCGGGCCCTGGGAGTCATGAGCTCTGGGTGTCGCACCGGGGAGAGGTGTGACTTCCCCTCCCCTGAACCAGTGCAGGAGCAAGACTCTGAGAGTCCCTGGCCCGTCTCCTCCCCCTTCCCAGGGAGGCGAACAGCCTGGCAGGTGCTCGGTAGGCCCCGAGGCCCCTGGCACCGAGGCTCAGAGAGCTCAAGCAAAGCCCGCATGCTCACTGGTAACCTAATCGTAAGTGGCTGGGCTGGACCGGCCTTCAGGCCAGCTGGTCGAGCAAGCCTTTCTTCACGTTGACAACGCTGGCTCCACGAGAGGAGAGGCGGCTGCCTTAAGATGTCTTCCTCGTCTCCAGGGGGAGAGCCAGAATGGGAGCCCGGGTCCCCCGGGTGTCTCACTTCTGCAGGAGGCGGGGCCTTGTGACGGAGCTCGCGCTGAGCAGGCGAGTCAGGGTCCTGCACTTTGTCCCCACGGTGACTCAGGGCCAGAGCTGTGCCTGGGCAGGGCTGCTGCGGACTGTCCTGTGCCCCTTAGATAATCCGGGTTCAACCCTCATTGCTCAGTCTCGAGAGGGAAAGAGCTAACAAATAGCTCGGGGTGGGGTGGACAAGATCCGTGGTTCTAAGTGCATTCTGAAGCAGAAAAACTCGTTCTTGTTATGATGAGAGTATTATCTGTGCCAACCCCCAGAAATGGGACCGTGCGAGCAGCTGTCCAGAGCGGTGGCATCCCTGACGCTGAGGCCGCAGTACCCGGTTGCACTAAGATGTTTTGGGTAGGGTTCTACCAGTTCTGTGTTGCTCTAAGACAGTTTCCACTGGCACGTCGCTATGTTGGTTTACAAGGCGATTAATGGGATGGAACCTTCCAAAGAAGGCCCTACACTGGGTTGGGGGAGAGGAGAGAGGAATGGGCAGGGACAATAACATGACCAAAAAGAGCAAAAATTGGGAATGGGGGGTGCCTGGTGGCTCAGTCGGTTACGCGTCCGACTTCGGCTCGGGTCATGATTTCGTAGTTTGCGGGTTCGAGCCCTGTGTTGGGCTCTGTGCTGACAGCTCGGAGCCTGGAGGCTGCTTCGGATTCCGTGTCTCCCTCTCTCTGCCCCTCCTCTTCTCGCACTATGTCTCTCCCTCTCAAAAATAAATAAACATTAAAAAAATTTTTAAAGGAAAAGAAAAAAATTGGGAATGAAAGTAAGACTTTACTCCTGACCTTACAAAAACAAGAGTTTTTAAGGGACTACTATGAACAATAGAACGCCCACAAATTAGATACCCTAGATGAGATGAATGAGTTGATAGAACAGCACAGACTATAAAATTGGACTCAAGAAGAAATATACTTTCTGCACAGACTTATGTCCAACGGAGAGACTGAATTAGTCATTTAAGAACCCCCCTCAAGGAAAAGCTCAAGCCCGTATGTCTTCACGGTGAATTATACAAATATTTAAAGAATAAATATCGATCCTTCACAAAGTCTTCCAGAAACCAGAAGAGGAAGGAACATTTCCGAACTCATTAAATGAGACCAGTATTAACCTGATCCCGAAACGTTCTAAGATTGATTCAGTGCAGGTGGCGCCTGGGTGGCTCAGTCGGTTGAGCGTCCGACTTCGGCTCAGGTCATGATCTCACGGTTCGTGGGTTCGAGCCCCACGTCGGCTCTGTGCTGACAGCTCAGAGCCTGGAGCCTGTTTCAGATTCTGTCTGCCCCTCCCCTGCTCTCGCTCTCTCAAAAATAAAATTAAAAACATTTAAAAAATTAAAAAAAAAAAAAAGATTGATTCCGTGCCATACACATCAAAATCCTAGCTTGCTCTTTTGCAGAATTTCACAGGCTGATCCTAAAAATCCTCTGGAAATACAAGGAACGCAGAATAGCCAAAATAATTTTGAATCGGAAAAAGAAGCTGAAGGAGTCACGTATCCATCCTCGTTTCAAAACTTACTATAAAGCTACAGTCATCAAGCCAGTAAGAATTCAGCATAAGAACAATTAGATCAATAAAATGGAATCAACAGTCTAGAGATAAGCCCTTTCCCTTCTGCTCAATTGATTTT
Source organism: Lynx rufus (assembly GCF_022079265.1). NCBI lineage: Eukaryota > Metazoa > Chordata > Mammalia > Carnivora > Felidae > Lynx > Lynx rufus. The sequence goes on along the minus strand of NW_025814867.1, from coordinate 1,514,195 downwards.
CAACAAGGGTCTGTTGACAACTCAGTGGGCAGGAACAGTCTTTTCAACAAATGGTGCCAGGACAGCTGGAGGGCCGCATGCGAAAGAATGAGTGTGGGCCCGTACCTCACATCTTACATAAAGATTAACTCAGAATGAATGATAGACCTACATGTAACGGCTGAAACGATACAACTCTTAGAAGAAAACATGGGAGTAGATCTTTGTGACTTTGGGTTAAGCAATAGTTTCTTACCCATGACACAAAAAGCACAGTTTATGAAAGTGAAGCTAGGTCAGCTGGGGCTCCATCAAGTTCAAAACTTGTTTTGTTCCAAATGGTACTACTATGAAATGAGAAGACGACCCACAGAATAGGAAAACCAATTCGCCGGTCGTCTATCTGATGAGGGACTCGTATCCCGAATGTGTGAGAACTCTCGCAACTTACTAATAAAAAGACAAATAACCCACTTTGGAGGTGAACAAAGATCAGAGTAGACATTTTTCCAAAAGGAGACAAATGGCTAGGAAGCACACAAAAACACGGGCAACACCTCGGTCGTCACTAGCCGTTGGAGAAACGTGAATCGAAACCATAATGACATCACTTCACGGGCCCTAGGATGGCTGGAATCAAGAGCGCAGACGGTGAGTGTGGGGGAAGACGGAGAGCAGTCGGAACCCTCATCCCCCGCCGATGGGGTGGCCGCTCTGGAGAACGGCTGGCAGTTCCTAAAACGTTAAACGTGTTATTTCCATATGACCAGCCAATCTACCTCCCAGTAGTGAAGACGTATGTTTACACAGAAACGTGTGCACAGCTGTTCATATCAGCATTATTTATAGTACTCAAAATTGAAAAAAACCCGAGTGTCCGGCAACTGATGACTGGGTGAAAGACTGGAATATCCACACAATGGAATATTATTTGCCAATAAAAAGGAATGAAGTGCTTATTCATGTTACCCCAGGGATGAACCTTGAAAACTTCATGCAATGCGGAAGAAGCCAGACGCAAAAGGCCATATATTGTATGGCTCGGTTTATAGGAAGTGTCCAGAATAGGAAAACCCACAGAGACAGAAAGTAGATGAGTGGTCGCCAGAACTGGGAGAGGAGGAAGGGTGGGGAGTGACTACTAATGGGCTGCTCTCTGGGGGGGATGAAAATGTCTTCAAATTAGATACTGGTGATGGCTGCACAACTCAGAATACACACTGAGTTGTACACTTTAAGTAGGTGAGGTTTATGGTATGTGAGTGTCAATAAAGCTGTTAAAAATTATAGGAGATTAGTTTAAAATATGATAAAAGAATGCAGTGGATTACTTTGCAGCTACTTAAATTAATGCAGTTTGTATACATGGATATGGAAAGTTATCCACAATATAGTGAATGGGGGGGGTGGAAAGCAGGTTATAATTCATTACAACATGATCTCAGGTTTATAGAAACAGAACACGTGTGTGTGTGTGTGTGTGTGCATGTGTGTGTGCACATGTAAAATAAAATCTGGAAGGATATACAGTAAAGCCTTATTCTGCAAGACTAGCGGACATTTGAATTTTAACTTGATAAACTAGCGGATAGACAAGACTAGCGGACTAATGAATTTTAACTTGATAAGCGAGTGATGTCTTGCAGTACGAGTCGTATGTGACGCTGAAGCTCACATGATCACAACCGAGCCAATTTGCTTTGATATACGAGTGCTTTGGATGGCAAGGATGTTTCCGGAACGAATTATGCTCGCAAACCAAGGTTTTACTGTCTATGAGAAGAGTGTTTTCACTGAGTACCGCATGATAAACTATTCTTGTTCAAATTTTTATTTGATCCTTGAAAAAGTAATAAAATCCCATGGCATAAAAGTCAAAAGCTCTACAAGACTCTCTAGTGAAAAGTCTTCTCCAAACCACCCCGTTTTCCCTCCGGGTGGCAACCAATATTACCAGGCGCCTGAGTGTCCTTTGGGAGAATTTGACACACGCAAGGCCTGCTCTGTATGCCCCTTAGCACCTTCCTGTATTGCTTCGCTGTGAATCTTGTCCATACTGAGTTACGGAGTAACTCCCATTATAACGGGAGTCCTCCCTCTTCTTTTTACGGTTGAGTAGAATCTCCGTTCTGCAGATGAGGCGTTGAAAGAAAATTTTTTTTCCATTGAGAGATTATAGTCACGCATTTCCTGTTTCTGAACTTAGCAGGTATTTGACTTGGAGTCAGAAAGAGATTAGGCTCTCTCTCCGAAAGAAGTACTTGTACTGAGGATTCAGATCTGAGAGGAGTGAGTCCCCGGGGGGTTGCCTGAGGAGCCCGAGAACCCTAGCCCTGAAAACAAAAGAAGAGGAGAGAGAGGGTGTCCTCTGCATTTGGGGAGAGGCCCGGGAGAGATTCTGGGACCGAGCAGGGAGTCCCCAAAGCATTTAAGAGTCACTCCTGCGTTTTTCTACCCAAACCCCCCTGATGCGAGGAGAATTTGAGATTTGCTGGGGGCAGGGGACCAGCATTCGTGTCCCCAGGGCCGCTGCTGCCTAGGCAGCTCTGTAATCCTTCCCTGCCCTCCAGCCCAGCCCTAACTAGGACTTTCTGTCCTTGAGCGCACGCTGCGGTGCTTGAGAACCCTCTGGGAACTTTACATTCTACTCTTTCCGGAGCTTCTAAGGTTGTTTAACCTCTACCGTGCAGAAACGTGGGAAGCTGCCTGGCTTTGATTCCAGCCTCTGCCTTCCTCACTGTGTGACCTTGACTGAATTACCCAGCCTTTCTGAGTGTCTCCTATCTCACGGCAAGATGTCAAGGGGAAGATTTAGCCACCACCCAGCCCCTCTCCAGCTTGGTGGCCACAGGCCTGCTGTGAATGGGGCGGGAAAGAGGAAGAAAGGAAGAGATTCTCATAGCGACTCCTCTTACTGTGCAAAGGCCCGCTCCTGGTCAAGTTCATGCCCAGCACTTTGGTTTTTTATCTGTTTGCTAACCGCTTCCTGGGTCAAAACAAAAATAAAATGCTGCGGGTCTTGTTGTTGCTCTACAACATTTCTGTCATTTCTTCAGGTGAGCTCTCCCCTTCCTGCCCCTCCCATCCCACCCCTCACTTTGCCTCAGCTGGAGTCTGTCTCAGGGAACTTTCATGGCGCTGGTCCCCGGTTCGACGCTGCACCCTGCCCGCCTGGGTTCTACAAGCACAGACTTCTCGCTCTCTTTGTCACTGAGTTGGTTTATTTGTGAATATTCTTACCCCTCATGCTTCCTGACACCTACCCCCCCAGGGCTCTGCACCCCTGGGCCAGTGACTTCTGAGGTTCTAGCAAGAGCTGTCTCCAGCCCTTCCTGTAGGCTGGGCATAAACTCCGGTTCCTGCCTTCCTGGGCCTGGACCCGCATGTGGCCGTGGTGAGGGCTCAGCCTGCCCCACTGGAGTAGCTTTGCTAGCCATTTCTGATTAGGAAGTTGCCGAATAGGGAGAGGAGTCGTAAGACCCAATATCCCAGCTGAGGAAGAAATTGGAAGTTTCTGGAAGTTGGCCCAGAATAAAGACCAGGTATTTTCTTCCACAGGAGTGCACGCTTGACTTGACCAAGCTCAGAAGGAGGAATTGTCTTGTAGAAGCTCAGTCTGGACCCGGGGACAGGGCTTCTAGACCCATCATTCCGATGAAAACAACCCAAGCATACACAGGGATTTTCACCGGCGCATCGCTAAGAGCTTTACAAGTAACAGCGAATCTTCACAGAAGCCTTCACAGACTGGCAGGCAGGTGGGAAGGAGGCTTCTCTCTTTGAAGACGGAGGTACCAAGCCAAGAAGCGATTTATCTCAGAGCTTGAAATGCCAATGACCAAGAAAGGGAACGCTTTTCCAAGCACCTGGTTGAATGCACAATTATTTAATGCTGACAAATTACGTATTTGAAACAATGCTGACTAAAAGCATTCATCAAGCACCTTTTATAGGCTGGGCCCTGGGGAAGATAGTTTACATAGTTTGTCCTCATAAGATGCTTGAATATTGGTACCATTACTGGGCCCATTTTACTAATGAGGAAACTGAGGTCCAGAGAGTTTCCCCAACTCACTTAGGTTACACAACCGACAAGTCAGGGAACCGGGCTCAGAACCCAGCTCCCCCTCTGCCAGAGCCAGTTCCTTCCTCAGTCTGGCAAGATAGTTTTAAATATGTATCAACAACCTCAAGAATGTCCCTGCTCTTTGCTCCAACAATCCCACGTCCGGGAACCCAGTCTCTCGAAATAATTCTGAATGTGGAATAAGCGTCTTACAGTTTGACGTGGCTAAGGACACACTGCTGTGTACCCCTCTTCTTCCCCAAATCCCAGTGAAAAGATAGAAAAAATACAGAAATAAGAATAGAGTCTGAGTGGTTGTGGACAGTCAGGAGGAGTGGGAGCAACGTCCAGAAGATTAAGGAATTTCTAAGCAATAGAAGGTCAGTGATGAGATGAATAGGAAACCGCGATGCTGGAGAGCTGAAGGCACAGCCGTCACAGGTGAATTCTCCCCACAGAGTTCCAGAACAGAGGCAACAGACACTGGGTGCACGTGTGAGCAGACAATGGACCGGAGGGCGGTTCCTTCCTGCTGTCCACTCATGGCTCTCCTGCGCGCACACAGTCACCTGAGGCTGGCCCCTGTATCCCAAACTGCATTCCTGGCCGGGCAAATGGGATTCTCGTGGGGGAAAGGAGGTGCCCCCCAGCCACCACGCAGATGGTCTGCCCAGATGTTCCTCTACAAGTGTCAACAGACAATCGAGAATTGCCAGACATTTCCGAAAAGCCAGAGCCTGAGAGAAGCACAAAAAATAGAACTGACTCCAAGAAAACAGAACTAATACCTGAAACAGAAGAAAACTTTAATTCAAATGAATATCTTTGAGAGAGGTGAGTGAATACCATATCCATTTAAACATATATAATAGGGGCACCTGGGGGGCTCAGTTAGCCCTCTCTCCCCCTCTCTCTGTCTCTGCCCCTCTTGTGCGCTCACTCTCTCTCCCAAAATAAATACGCTTAAAAAAATAAAAATAAAAAATATAATAAAGCCTCTCTGAAAAAAGATACTGAGTTCCTGGAAATTAAGCCATGATTGCCAAAATTTAAAAAACTCAATAAATGAGCTCAATAGACCAAATTAGTATGCTGAAAGATCACGCTAAGGGATTTTCCAAAAATGTGTCAGAAAAAAATGAAAAAGTGCCATCATTTACTAAGCTACATGGTATAAAGTACAGAATCAAATACTGATATATCTTTCTTTCTTTTTGTAAGAATTTTTAAATGTTTATTTTTGAGAGAGAGAGAGAGAGAGAGAGAGAGAGAAACAGAGTGTGAGAGGAGGAGGGGCAGAGAGAGAGGGAGATACAGAATCCAAAGCAGGCTCCAGGCTCTGAGCTGTCAGCACACAGCCCGACTCAGGGCTCGAACCCATGAACTGGGAGATCAGGACTTGAGCTGAAGTTGGACGCTTAAGCGACTGAGCCACCCAGATGCCCCAACACTGACATATCTTTGTTATGGGAGTTCCAGAGGAGAGAACACAGAGAATGGCTAGAAGGAAAAGAAAAAAAAAAAGATATAGTAGAAGAAAATGTCCTAGTGCTAAAGAAACACTTCAGGTAGAAAAGGACCCAGAGAGAGCTGAGCAAGAATACAAAGCAAGTCTCTAAAACAATTTTCAGAGGGTGCCTGGGTGGCTCAGTTGGTTAGGCTTCCTACTCTTGATCTCAGCTCAGGACTTGCTCTCACGGTCTTGAATTCAAGCCCGTACTGGGCTCTGCGATGGGCATGAAGCCTACTTAACAAACAAAAACCTCAATTTTCGAAAAGGCAATGTATCTCATAGAAAAATGGATAAAGAGCATAGAATTGACAGAAGAGAATATGACCATGGCCAGTAAATAAATGAAAAGAGTTCAATCTTACATGTCATCAGGGAAATACAAGCTATACTTTATGCCAGTCAAACAGGCATAAATGAAATGCACGACACTATGATGAATCAGTAATTTCACACATGTTATTCGTTGTAGCCTTCCAGAGAGCATCTTGGGAGCAGCTATGAAAATCTTAAATATAATGCAACACTTGCATGCGTAGGAATCCATTCTGCAGAAATTTTCACCCAGGTCCGCAAAGACATATGGACAAGGCATTGGGCCATCGTTCATTGGGCCATTCCAATAATCGTGACTATTGGAAATCATATAAGTGTTTGTTAACAGAAGAATAAGTTATGATGTGTAGGTGTGCACGTTATGCACATATGCACCCATTAGGGAGTTCTGTGTAATCATCTGAAAGGATGAGGAAGGTGTTTGTGCTCTGATATAAGACAACTTCCAAGTGAAAAAAACCATCAGTGTGGAGGTACGGGGCTACTTTCATTCTTGTTACCAATGTTTCTTCAGTTCAGAGAAGCATTCATTGAGTATTTGTTTGATTATTTCCTTGCCTCCTTGGAGAATCTTACCAGATGAATGTTCAGACTTTGAGAACCGTGTCTCTTAATTTTGCCCTCACGTCTTCCACATCTTTGTCCATTTGTGTGCCCATTTTGATAGAAACCTTAACCAGATTTTACAAGTAGTAACTTGTCCATCACTTGTTCCATTCTCATCTATTGAGTTTAAAATTTTGGGGGGCACCTGGGTGGCTCAGTCGATTGAGCGTCCAACTTCAGCTCTCACGGTTCGTGAGTTCAAGCCCCAAGTTGGGCTGTGTGCTGACAGCTCAGAGCCTGGAGCCTGCTTGGGATTCTGTGTCTCTCTCTCTGCCCCTCCCCTGCTCATGCTCTCTCTCTCTCTCTCTCTCTCTCTCTCAAAAATAAATAAACATTACACAATTTTTTTTTTTAGTAGTGAAACTTTTATTTTCATCCCAACTTGGTCTTCTATGGATAAAATGTCCTCTTCAGTTCTTCTGGGGATATTAATTGCACTTGCAAATAATAAAGTCTCTTGACATTGTTCTGTTAACTGTGTTTCCTTGGGATTTGGGCCCAACTACCTGCAGGGTCAGGTGCCTATCTTCTGTGATGCTGGCTCTTAAGTATTTTGCTTTCCTGCTTCCCTTTGCCCTCACATCAGCAAGCAACCAAGATTTTGATGATCCAAGAGTTGTCCAGGGTGTGGGGATATGGGTTCTCCGCGCACTTCTGGTGGGAGTGTAGACCGATAGCCATTTGGAGGAGGATTTGACAATATCTTTGAAATCTCAGTGTGTATAACCTTTTGCTTACTCATCCCCCTTTCAGTTCTGGACCCTACAGAAAAACTCACCTGTGTGCACAAACGTGTTTACTGCGCATTTGCCTGCAGATGTGAAAATTAGCAGCACCCTGAATGGCTATCCGTCGGAGAATGGTCCAATAAATACTATGAAATTTCATGGCCCCATTGAAAACAATGAGCTACTGACAGGTACTGGCATCAGAAGATCTCCAAGAAATGTTAAGGGGAAAACAATCCCGCAGAACAATACATACAGTGTGCTACATACAAAAAAAAAAAAAAAAAACAAATAAATCCACACGCAGAATCTGTATCTCCGTAGGTACTTACATATGTGAATAAAGGCATAAAAACCAGTGAAGGTCAAACACCAAGCTGATAGCAGCAGCTAGAGATTGAGCGGTGTTCAGGGAGATTGTTTAAATGTTAATGAGAATTTATTTACTTATTTATTTATTTATTTGAAAGAGTGAGGACGAGTGGAGGAGGGGGGCAGAAGGAGAGAGAGAGAGAATCTCAAGCAGGACCCACACTCAGCACAGAGCCCAATGTGGGGCTCGATCCCATGACCCTGGGATCAAGAGGACATTCGAGTGACTGCGCCACCCAGGCGCTCCTAATTGTTAATGAGAACATATTAATTGGTACAGTTTAAAATTTTTCAGTTCTAGAGACCCACAAATGGCAGAGGGAGCCGGGCTCAGGCCTCCAGGACAGGCACCCACCCCAGGTTCCTGCCTAGAAGGCAAGTCCCCAGAGTCTGGCTGGAGCTCGCCGTTGTGGGTTGTCCCGACAGAGGATGTGACTGCAGAGGGTGTAGTCAGGGCTCGAGCAGGACAGCTGGTGTTCAAGGGGCCAAGAGCTCTTTACCAAAGCCCTCTTCTTATCAGGGAGGGAACTTCTACGGGACTTAAGGAGACATCGTAATGTATTTATCAGGACACCTGATAAATAGTTCCAAAAATTCTCCTCTCTCCGAATAATCTGTAGAATGGGGGCTCCGTGGTCAACTAGCTGGGGACATGCTCCATGCTACCGGAACTTGACAGGTGAAGTCAGAAACCCTCCACACAGGAGGGCAGGGAGCGCTAAAGAAGGAGGCAGTCCACCCGGGTAGGTAGGTGGCAGGTTTAATCAGCAAGGCGAACGAGGCTTGTCTCGGGTGGCAGCAAGATGAATGAATCCCCGCACCCACCCACCGCATCTTAGAAATTTAGAGAGAGAGCTGTGTGAACAGAGGAGGGGCAGAGAGAGGGGAAGACTCCGTCACACTGACCGCAGTGAGCCCCACGCGGGGCTCGCACTGACGAACCGTGAGAACATGACCTGAGCCGAAGTTGGACGCTTAACCGACTGAGCCGCCCAGGGGCCCCTGGAAAATCACTTTAATTTCTCCTCCCCTCCCCCCCCCCCAGCAATGTACGTGAATGGGCAAGCTAAAGAGGTTTGCACAGGTGCTTGGAGAGAGAAGGAAGCAGGGGACAACTTGTTGGTGCCCTTAGACACTGGTCCTTTCCCTAGACTTCTGGACAAGTGTTTAAACCTCCTGAAGAAGATGTCTACCCGGGGTTTACATTCAAACTCAGGCCCCGGGGGCGCCCAGAGGAACGCAGTTGGGGTCCCGGGGCAGGTGCCAAAACTCTGGCCGCAGTGGTTGAGGGGGAGCCTACCCGGGTGTCTCCCTGGGCAGGAGACAAAGACACAGGCGTCTGCAGAAGAGGAGTGTGAAACTCGCCTGCAGAGAGCCCCGAGTGAGAGGCAAGGGTCGTGAGGTCCTCATGGAGAGTTGAGCGAGGGCGATGAAACACAGGCTGTTACCACTAATGGGAATCCCCTGTACCCACTAAGTGGTGGAAATCTGGTTACGTTTTAAAAGGTGGTTGCAGGTCTCTCTGTGTTTTAGGGAGGTTCTGCCCGACATGGTTGCTATTAGCCACGTGGTTATTGAGCACATGAGAAGTGGCTGGTCTGCATTGAGAGGTGCTGTGTGTGCAAAATCGACCCCAGATTTGAAACGTCTTGTTACCTACCGGAGTTAAAATGTCTCACTAATGTTGCAACAGTAACATTTTGGATGTATTAGGTTAAATAGAGCGTATTGAAATTAAGCCCACCTGTTGCTTTTAATTTTTTTTGTAAACATAGCTTCTGGAAATTCAGTGGAAGGCAGCTAGAGAGAAAACTGCCCCTTGGTTTGAGAAAGCAAGTTGCTGGACCCAGACCTGGGGGAGGACTTCAAAGCAAACGGGAGGCCCGCCGCCTTATAGAAGACAGTAGAAGAAAGGGAAAGGAACAGACTGGGGCCAGGACAGGTGAATATGGCCCGGGGCCGGGTCTCAGGAGGGGACGGGAGAGGAATCGGAGGCAGGATGGGAGGGAGGCCCAGGAACGCGGCAGCAGGCAGAGACCAGGGAGACAGATGGCCAAGAAAGGACTCCCTGAGGCCCTGAGGCAGGGCCGGCAGTGAGTTTTGCCAGCCGTGGGATCTGTCGGGAAATTTGAAATGGGTTCCAGTTCTATGCCACAGTACTCCTCTGCTGAGCCCACATCCCGAGGACAGACCGCGTGGGGCTGAGAGAGCGGTGCCCACGCTGGGGCAGAGCAGGGCCCGGTGAGGACAGCGATGTGCAAAGCAGCGGCCTGACGGCCAGAGGCGAGGAGGGAAGATGAGGGTGGAGGCGGAGAGGTCAGGCAACCGTGGGGACACCGTGACACCCAGAAACCCTCGGAAGTCTCCGCGAGGGCACTGGACCGCTGGCAGGGATGCGCAAGGCAGCTGAGCGTGCCCCCTGGTGTTTGAAGAGGGATCGCCTCGCCGGCCGGCCACCAGCAGGGCGTTGCAGTGTCCTGGGGGCGCGGGGCAGCCGGGGTCAGGGAAGTCTGGTGGCGGCGGTGGCTGGAGAGGTGAGGAACAGTGAGCAGCGCGCGAAGGTCTCTGGGAGGCACCGCCGGAGCCTCCCCGCAAAGTTCATGTCTCTCCCCGGCTCCCAGACCGCGCCTTCCCCTCATCCCTGCTGCCTGAGCTCCCCACGGTCACCAGGCCCGGGCCAGGGCACGTTCCTGTGGCTTCCAGTCTGCCATCTGCTTCCGACAGCGACCCTGGCGGACGTACAGGGCACGCCAACTGCCAACGTCTGTGCACTTACGGGAGGAGGCAGAGTGACGATACACGTATCCGATTTTGCAGGAAAGTGCTAGATTCCCCTTGCACGGGGGGGATGGGCGAAATAGGGGAAGAGGGGCGGGAAGTACAGACTTGCGGTTATGCAGAAGAAGAAAGGGAGGAAGACGGATCCGCGAGAAACCGGTCGGTCGCGGCGGCTTACCACAGTGGGGACAGCGGGAGCAAACGGGGAGCTGGTGCCGAGGTGGAGAATGGTTTCGGCCCATGTGTCGTTTTTAGTAGCTTGACTTTCGAACCTGTGAAGTTTTACCCATCAGGCAAAACGAAACTGGAAAGGATCTGCCCTATCCCAAGTCGGATCGCACGGGGGGATCCGTCTATTTTGTTTTGCTGTGTTTTATTTTATTTTGTTTGAAAGTTAATGTATTTGGGGAGACAGAGAGAGCGTGCGTGCATGCTTGAGTAGGGGAGGGGCAGGGAGAGATGGAGAGAGCGAGAATGCCAAGCAGGCTCTGCACCGTCAGCACAGAGCCGGAGGCAGGGTTTGAGCTCACCAACCTGAGCCGAAATCGAGAGTCAGTTGAGCCACCCAGGCGCCCCGGAAGCGGTTTACTTCCATCCAGAACTTTCCCTGAGAAAGCGCCAGATCTTGAGCGCAAAGCCTTGGCGCGAGGGACGTGGCTTCTCGAGTTGGCTGCGTCCGGCAGGGCCACAGCCAGTACCCCACCTGCGTCCCTCCCTCCTCGCGTCCTCCTAGGGCTCCAGCCTCAGCCACCGGTGACCTGGGGGTAGTGCCACAAGAGAGAGCAGAGCCAAAGTGCACTCGAGTCCCTCAGGCTCACAAGGGGCCTCTGGAGAGACGGCTTCGGTCCCGCTCACGCCGGCCTCGAGAGGTGCCGTGCGGCCTGTGGTTTCTGGAAACTTCCAAAAGGCCTAGCAGGATCCATTCCTTTGGCTGCCGCGCCACGTGAAATGCCCCAGGCGTGCGGCCCAAGCTTGGAGAATGTTCACCCCGTCCCTTACTCGACTCCCCCACCCTCTTTGGAAGGGTCCTCTGGGCCTCCCCCGACCGTGACACAGACGCAGAGCTCGAACCACACCTGGAGAGGCGCCCGCCGCAACCCCAGGCCTCAGCCTCACACGAGGGGAACTTTGACCTCCGCCATTTCTCTGCTTTGTGGAATGAACCGACTGGGGAACAAAGCTCACATTCACAAAGCTTGGCGCTCGTTCCCTTATTAATCCTCCGATCACCATTACGAGGCAGGGAGAGGCCAAATGCTATTACAGCCTTTCAGCCAGAACAGAAGGGAGACGACCTGCCCTGTGTCACGCATGAGTCATGAGTAGAGTGGGGTCTACACCCTGCCCTCTGGACCCTGGCACAGCATTCTCTCCCGGCCCTCGGCAGTGGGAGGAGGGAAAGCACCTGTGCACACAGCTCTGGAGGGCGTTCTTCCAGGCCTTTCCAGGGCTCCCCGCTTGCTATGGGAGGGCAGATGTGAGACACAAAGATGGGGCGGCAGTTACCTGAGCAATGTGACCTTACGTTCCAGGTCAAAGCTCTTCCCCCACGGGCCCACAGATGCCCAAATGGCTATCATCAGTCCCCCTTCGGGGTTGGGGCATTGCCGAAAGTAAGCTCCTGGTCCAAGACGTTTAGGAAACACTGGACATGTGACAGTCTGTGCCTGGGCCTTGGTAAAACATGACCTCACTCTGGTAGTGTCGTCCAAGGGCAGTTCGTCAGTCAGGCCGAATCCTAGGCAGAGACTGACTGGGACAGGCCAGTTCTATTTGGGCAGGAGGGAGTCGCAGAAGCCTCCCTGGACAGGCTGGGCCCACCCTTCCCAGAGGCAAACCTGAGGGCAGAAGGAACCCACATCCGAGGTAAAGGCTGCGGGGAGAGACAGGAGGCAGGCCTTCGAAAGGGCCCCGGAGAGCACTCAGGACACACTCCCTCAGGCTCACATTTAGCTTTGGGTGAAAGGCTTGTCCCCGGTCTCTTCCGTGCATTACCCGCTTTATCCAGGGCCAGGCTCCAGGCGAAATCGTTTTCTTGCGTTCTCACAGTTTCCGGATGGAAATCTGGCAGAGAGGTCAGACGTGTGCCCGTGTTTGCACAGCCGGGAAATGGTTGAGCTGGGGTTTCAACTCCTGTCTGGCTGGAGCCTCAATGTTGCCACTTTCCAGAACATTCCGCACGTTTACCCACAGACCTGAACAAGTTGCCGGGAGGGAGGAAGGGAGGAACGAAGGGGACCAGCTCAGAGGCAGAGAGGAAACGGGGAGGGGGAGGCACAGGAAATCCTGGGGGCGCTCACACACGCCCTCAGCACACGGACTGAGCTGGTTTAAATGTCAAGGCCAGGATGCTGCCTAAAAGAATGGCAACGGAAAATGTGTTTGCTTCTGCAGTTGGCCTTTAGAATACATTCTTCTTCGCCAGTTGGAGCCCCGGTAAACATCCGGATCTTCCTGAATTAAGCCTTTGACACTAAAAAAAAATAATTTCAGGTAACAAAGCAAATACGCTTCAGGCTTTGTAGCCAGGAGTCTGCCGGCCTCTGAGGTCCAGGTTGTTCCTGCGTTACTTGGTGCCTCCACTGAGTGAACTTGCTGGAAGGAGCTTCAGAGATGACCAGACATCCGGCCAAAGTGTGGCCAAACCATGATGCAAGAGGAAGGTAGGTCTGGCAGGAGCTAATGATCACAAATCTGGAAGTGCCTACAAGTACCTGGAGGACTGGCTTTGTTTGACTCTTCTGCGTTCCCGGGGAGCTCCGTCTGCAAGGCGGCCATGGAAGTTTCTGGAACCACTATGGGGTGTAGGACTCCCATCCCTTCTCCAAAGTTCCACAGGAAAATTTGCCATGCAAGTCAAGCTGGAAATGCCCACCAAGTGCCGTGACAGTCATTCCCAGCTCTGCCATAGCTGGTGACCTTGAGCAAGTTACCTAACTTCACTGTGTTTTGTTTTCTTATCTGGAAGATGAGTTAAAGTTACGATAATATAACCTACCTCCTACGATTTTGATGGAAATACAATGTGGGGAGATATGCAAGCACTTGCAACGGTCCTGGGGCACCGAGTGCCCTGTATGCATACTGTTATTACTTGTTCTGGCCAGTCTATGGAGATCACACAGTGCAGGGGGCAGGGGGATTTATCGTACACCTACTATGTGTCAGAAAGGTTCCGTAGATGATCTCCTTCGGTGTGTTTTGGACAACCACTTACGAAAGAGGTTATTACCAAAGTTTACAGGTAAGGACTCAGACAAATAACTTTGCCCAAGGTCATGGAGTTTGGGGACCAGGAGTCAGGGTTTGAACCCACGTCAGACTGCTCTAAACTGAATTATGTCACACCTCCTCCTCGAAGCCTGCCAGGCCTGAATTCTTATTCTTGACACTGACTTAGGTTGTTTGAGAATGAAAGCACAGCCCTGGAGGCAGGAGCCGGGAACCCAAGCCGCTGATCACTCAGCCTACCGCGGATGGAACTTTGCTGTCGTTTACAATTCCAACTGGTAGGCCCAGGTGGGGGGCTGGTGCCCAGGGAAGACTAAAGAAACTGAAAAAGTGAGAACGAACTAGAAGAGGAGATGGGACCCTTGGGGGCAGGAGGCATTGCCACAGGTCCTGCCTCCAGGGAGAGCAGGCCCCAGGCACCGTGACAGGCAAGACGTGAGCATGTGCGGAAGCAGGAGGGTGACTGCGCACAGAGCCCGGCCACTCCGAGCTGTGATGTCACCCAGTCTCCACAGTAGCCCTACAGGGTGGTGATTAGTGTGCGTTTTATAGACCAGGCGACCCAAGGCCATCAAAGTTAAATGAGTCGCGCAGAGTCACACAACGGAAACATTGATGCCGTTCATACAATAGGTAATATGTGATGTGCACCTGCAGAGGCTGGGCTCCTCCCGTGGCTAGAGCAACCCCTGGGGATAAGGAACCTGAGGCAGGACTACGATTCCAGAGGACAAGGACTGGACAGCATAGGAAAGAGGGAGACAGAAGAGCTAAGGAGGAGGAGAAAGGGCAGAAGGCATTTGGGGCAACGGGGAATTCAGAGCCCTTCTCATCTGGATCGACCATTGCAGCGAGTGAGAGGCCGCCAGAACCTACGACAGACTGAGGCCAAACCCACTGCCTGCTTGCAAAGCACCAGTAGGGACCTATTTACCCGCTGCATGAAGGGCTGCCTTACTTCATTCTTCCCCCGGGGGTTTGGAGGTGGGAAAGCTCAGGAGAGAAACAGAAGCTGCGGAAAGGTTTCCCAGACATGGGAGGGGGACAGGAGGTAGCCTGGTGCAGAGTCGGTCAGATCAGATCAGACCCAGCAGGGAACTTGCGAATGTTGGCCTAAGTGATGAGGACATACCTACCGCATACGAGCAGGTCACGGGACTGGGGTCATCCTCCCCAGGCGCTCAGCCCGGGCCTCCTCTCTGCCGCCCAAAGCCGGGTCCCACCCGTACCTCCCCTCAGGGCTCCTGTATTTCCCTCTGGCTCATATTTCTAGGTTCGACCTTGATCAGGACAACGAAGGGCTCTGGGGTGGGCTCACCCCTTGTCTTCAGATAGGTAAAGAGCGTCGGAGTTTCTCTTGGTCCTCGGCAATCTTGCCTTTTGTTTCTATCTGGACTTCTTTATTCCCCAAAGGGGTTTAAGAGCCTCACCGGACCCTTGGAAGGTGGGTCAGACCCCAGAAGGACTTCGCTGCCACCCCTTGTCCCAGATGCAGACCAGGAATGGTTCCTCCCGTGGCCCAGCCTGAGAGTGAGGCCAGTGGAGGGGGCGGGGCACAGGAGTGGTGAGGCTGCCGGCCAAACACAGGCTGCACTTCAGGCAGATCTGTTTTCTTCTGAACGTGACTCAGACCATCTCCAGATGCTCCTCCTGTCTGCCAGGTGCATCCAGGGCTGCCCGTGTGGTAGCCCTGTGGCTGGGAGCCCCCGGGGCAGACCCGGGTGGCGGGTGCCTCTGAGGAGAATGGCCGGAGGCCTGGCCAACACTGATGAGCAGAGCAAGCCCCAGATCCAAGGACTTTCTCCTAACTCTGCCCAGAACAGAAGGGAAAACGACTCCAGGGGTCAGAGGAGGGAAGGAAGGCAAGAGTAAACGGCACAAAGGAATGGGAAGAAGTTCTGCTTCTATTGCCCCAAAGGAAGCCACAAGGGGTCCAAGGAAGTTGCAAATAGTGACCCCCCCCCCACTGTCCCTTCATCTGGGCCAGTGGTTTTCTAAATTTTTTTTTAACGTTGATTTATTTTTGGGACAGAGAGAGACAGAGCATGAACGGGGGAGGGGCAGAGAGAGGGAGACACAGAATCTGAAACAGGCTCCAGGCTCCGAGCTGTCAGCACAGAGCCCGATGTGGGACTCGAACTCACAAACCGTGAGATCATGACCTGAGCAGAAGTCGGTAGCTCAACCGACTGAGAATTCTTTTTAAAAATTTTTTTTTTTCAACGTTTATTTATTTTTGGGACAGAGAGAGACAGAGCATGAACGGGGGAGGGGCAGAGAGAGAGGGAGACACAGAATCGGAAACAGGCTCCAGGCTCCAAGCCATCAGCCCAGAGCCTGACGCGGGGCTCGAACTCACGGGCCGTGAGATCGTGACCTGAGCCGAAGTCGGCCGCTTAACCGACTGAGCCACCCAGGCGCCCCATGGGCCAGTGGTTTTCAACCCTGGTTGCCCATCAGCGTCACTGGGGAGCTTTGTAAAAATACAGATTCCCAGGTTGGACCCTCCACCTTCCCGGATTTAGCATCAGTACTTTGTACGATCTCTCCGGGAGATTCTAACAGGAAGCTGAATTCGGAAACAGGCGTAGGTAGGCCGGGGCTTCTGAAACTTTAATGCGTACACGGATCAACCAGGGATCTTATGAAAATGCAGATTCTGACTTAGGCAGCTGGGATAAGACCCGAGAATCTGCATTCCCAACAAGCCCGAGGGGGTAGTGATGTTGCTACCCCTGGTCTGGGGAGCACACTTTGAGAAGCTAGACTCGAAGTAGACATCTGGGACAAAGTCAAGGGCCCCTGCCCCGCAACCCCAGGGGCAGAGGTGGACAGCGAGGCCCAGAGAGGCCCTGTGGCTCATGAGGGGGCCAGCCGTGGGCTCCTCACAGAATCCCCACGGCCTTACTGAAAGGCAAAGGGTAGCACAGCCGCAGCTCGGACACACTGGCTTGTTTTGCCGCTATAAGACTCCAGGTGCTCCGCGTTTGCAAGCCAAGCCTTGGGGTTCAGGGGGGAAGGGCTGTCCTCTGCGAGTGGTGAGCCGTAAGTGACTCCTTTATGGCCCAGAAAGGCCCTTTGGACACTCACGCAGAGCACCGAGAGGATGAGATTCAGCGGCCCAAGCTGCCCACTTGGGGACCCCTCCCACCTGCTCCAGCCAGGACCGGGGATAGAACAGGGGAGGGAGGGAGGCGGGGTGTCCAGCCCAGAATGCCCCGGGAAGGGACACGGTGGGGCCGAAGCGTGGCGAGTCCTCCCCGTGAAAGAGGAAAGGCCCGGATCCAGAGTCACTCACTGTGAAGACGTCATGACTCTAGAACGGTCCGGTTCTGCAGGGAGCCTCAAGCCCTGTCAACTGCAGGGCCCTGCAGCTCCCGGTGGGTGGTTCCTCCCGGGGGTGCTTGGGTCAGCTCCTGGAGGGAGTCCTTGTGATGGGCTCGGCCCTCGTGACCTGTAGCACCTCATGGATCAGTCCCAGTGATGGCCGAAGCCCCCTGGGTCACCCTCACCCCGCCAGGGTCCTCCCTGGGGACCATCAGGACACTGACAAGTCTGGTCAAGGCTCAGGCTGGGCACTCACATCCACAGTCCAGGCAAACGGGGAACCACGTGGCTTCACCCACCTGGAATGGGGCTCAGTGACCCCTGCCAGGTCCCCTGGTGGGCCCTCATCGGACGGAGGCCCCTTGGCCATATCGAGAGGACTTCTTTGGTCCTCACAATTTTCCGGATTGTCCTTAGGTAGAGACGATTAAACAAAAAAGCCCCTAAGAAACTTCGCACGAACCAAGTTGTATTCTAAGGCTTTAAAAACAAAGAAAGAGGGTAAAGAGGCTTGCGGGCTGCAGAGTTCCAGATTTATACCAGCAATGCCACTGGCTGGCGACAGGAACATCAATAACAAACATCTCCTGAGCAGCTGAAAGTGATGAAAACCAACCGCGGGGCGGCCGAGCAGACCCCGAGGCTCACAGTACGTGAGGCCGTTTGGGGATCGTCCAGTCGTGGCCTCGCGACCCCCAACCTCAAGCAGAAGAGCGGGCCTTGGGAGGCTCTGCGGCCCGGGTGCGGGTCACAGAGCAGCCACCTGTGGTGGCACATTGCACACAAGGGGTCCCTGCCTCCGGCTCGCCGTGAGCAGCTGTTAACCCACCACGGCTCGCCCCCGGTGCTGGGGGCTGGGGACACAGCGGGTCCTCAGGAATCCGTGGCAGCCCGGTCGCCAACCCCACAGTGCCTCGGCACCCGTGTCGGGCCAGGGTCATCGAGAAGATGCGATGCTGGTTGACCCGTGAGCGGGACCCAGGCGACCGGAGGCTCCTCGCCCCCTGCCCTGTCCTTGGGGTGTGGGTTCCACTTGCCTTTCCCACGCCCAGAGGCTGCTCCAAGACAAAGTCTTGAGATGGTGACGTGCTGTTGAGAACACCCGCGTGGGATCCGTGTCTGAACCCGCCGAAGGCCTCTCTTTACAAACTTAAGATGCGGCGGGTGGGGGCGGGGATCCACTCGTCTTTCCGCCGCCCTAGACGAGCCTTGTACACAAGTTCCCTCCGCTGGTTAAAACTTCCGCTGGCGACCAGGATGGCCTGCCTCTCCCCCCGTCTCTCCCTGCCATCTGCGCTCAGGGGCCAGTTTCAGATCGCACCCGGGAAGCTCCCGGGAGGGTTGTGAACCCACAGCACACCCCAGGGACACCATTTGCTGGCTGTGTGAGCTTCACCTTGGGCAAGTCAGAACCGCTCTGTGCCTCAGTTTCCACACGGGCGTGGTAACAGTCCATGGCCCATGGGGTGGCCGTGAGGACTGAGGGAGTTAATACCTGTGAAGCCCTGAGAACGGGTCCCGGCGTGCTGAATCAACGTGCCTTAAGGCAGAACAAACTGCTCAGAGAGGAACTGGCAGGCTCCTTTGGGTTTTTTCTGCTCTGTGACGCGCCTCTGTGGCCCCGCCTGTTCCACCCCTTCCGGGTGACCAGGCGAGTGGCCGTGTACTGACCAGCTTCAGTCCCGAGCTGAACTCGCTGTCCTTGCCTGCCCCAGAAGCGTCCCCGGATGGCCATCCTCCTGCTCCAGGACCCAGACGTGGACGCTGCCTTGCCCTCATTACCTGTGTGACACAGGGCAAGTGGCATGACCTCTCATTGCGTCAGCTTCCCCTCTGTAAAGCAGAGGTGAAGCCCCACTTTGTAAGCGTGCAGTGAGGTTTCGTGTGAGGCACGGAGTAAGTGTTCTCCAACGATCTGCGACTTAAAACTTTTTCTTCTTATTTAAGCAATCTCTTTACCCGACGGGGGGCTCGAACTCACGACCCTGAGATTAAGAGCGGCACGCTCTTCTGACAGGGCCAGCCAGGCGCCCCCATGGGTGCTGCTTTTGTTAACGGTATCATCACTGTCACGGGAGTGAGCTTCCCCCTGCTCTGTTGCTGCCGACACGTCTGACGTAGCCTGGCACATATTCGTGCATCAAGTTTACCAAATTTTCACCGAGTACTGGCCACGCGCCATGCCCTGGGGACCTAATGATGTGCAGGATGTGAAGCATGTTCTCGTAGCCGCGTCTTCAGGGTTCTCTGGCCGGCTGGTTGTCCACAGTTGCTGGAATTCATGCTAGAGTAACATCTTACCGTGTAACTCATGTACACATTACCCACTGAGATCCTTACACAACCCTGGGTGCTAAGTTTTGTCACCCTCATTTCCAGCTAAGGCACAGACAGGCCTGGAGAGGTCAGGACATCCCTGCAGGGAGGGAGTGCCAGCACCGGGATTTGAACAGAGGCCTGTTTCCCCCCTGACCCCTCCACCGTGCTCTGGGAGGTCTGGGAGAGGTAAGACCTCCTCTCTTTGTGGAGCCCACCTCCCTGTTCCGGAGGGCCACCTTCCCTGGGCACGACGACACCCTCCCTCATTCTATCCCTGAGAAACTGCAGACCCTTCGGCAGCGTCTTGTCTCAGCACCAGGAACATTTTCCGGCTACCAGGAGCGCTGGCCCTTGGCTCTTTCCGTGGGGCTGTGTGCATTCATGTTTTCTTTGGAGGTGCTTCATGGAAAATATTAGCCACGAACTAAATAACCACTCAGAGACGCGGGCCAAGGAGGCACAAGCGTTCCAGGAATCGTGGAGAGTGAAAACGGCCCACCGAGGGCCAGCTTCCAGGCACAGATATGGGGACAGCGCGACAGCGTGTGTGTTCTCGAGCCCACAAATAGCTGTCCTGGTAGCAGGTCATCTGGAAGAATCTCATGGCAAGCCCAGGCAGAAGATACTGCTTTTCTGAATTTAGATCTGCTCAGGCACAGGCAAAGAGCACGGGGCAGGGAGCCCAGCGTGTCTATCTCCACCAACTAGGAGGGGCCCCTGCTCGCCCTTGAAGACGCACTTGGCTTCGTCACACACCGAAGGCTCAGACCTGACGTCCCCGCCCGTTTGTTCTCCTCCGAGTGCCAGCCCGCACGCACCGAGCTGAAGCTGTGCCGTGACCGGTGCAGGGCAAGGCTCCACGGGGGACGTAGGAAGTCCGGTGTGGGAGCTCACAGCCTGCAGCCTTCTCTCTGTCCTCGGCACGTTGGACTATGTCAGCGGCATCTCCTGCGGGATTTTTGCAAAATGTAACCAAAGTGTGAAAAACACGCCTACCCTTTAACCCAGCAATTCCAATGTCAGAGGTCTAGCTTAAGGAAATAATCAAACACATGAAACAATTTAGCTATGAGAAGGTTCAGATAATTTTTTTGTGTGCTTTACTTTGTTTTTTACAGCTTATTCATTTTGAGAGAGAGAGAGAGAGAGAGAGAGAGAGAGGAGTGCAAGCAGGAGAAGGGCAGAGAGGGAGAGAGAGAATCCCATGCAGCCTCTGTGCTGTCGGTGTGATGCCTGAGGTGGGGCTCAATCTCGCGAACCGTGAGATCATGACCTGAGCGGAAACCGACAGTCACTGAACAGACTGAGCCATCCAGGAGCCCCTGATTTGTGTTTTTGTTTTGTTTTGTTTTGTTTTGTTTTGTTTTGAGACAGAGAGAGACAGAGCATGAACGGGGGAGGGGCAGAGAGAGAGGGAGACACAGAATCGGAAGCAGGCTCGAGGCTCTGAGCCATCAGCCCAGAGCCCGACACGGGGCTCGAACTCACGGACCGTGAGATCGTGACCTGAGCTGAAGTCGGACGCTTCACCGACTGAGCCACCCAGGCGCCCCGATTTGTGTTTAATAGTAGCGAAGGATTGGAGATAAAGCGGATGACCAACAGTAGGGGGCAGGTTACCCAGAGACGGGTATGTCACACAATGGGGTGATTTTCGGCCATTAAAATGATTTTGTACAAGTATCTTGACTGGAAGAGGAGTCCTAGTGTATTAGTAAGGGGAAGGAGCTACAAAATATGCTGTGATCACATGTACCTTAGGATTCTATTTGCGCACGTGAGTATGTGTGCACACACACGTACCTGTCTCCGCATGTCAAAGCCTACGCGTGACACCGTGTTTGGTGTTTCATCATCTTGATACGACCTATGCCAGGGCCCCCTCGTTCACCACCGGAAGGGTGGCTCATCACTTCCAAGGGGCCTAGAGGGCCTTTCAGAGGTGAGTGACGGCGGAGCGTTAGGCGTAATGGTGGCTTATCTCCCACAAGATGCTTTCGTCTAGTGCCCCTGGATTCTCTCCACCCTCCAGAGAGGGGCTTGACTGATTGAGAGTCCGGAAGGAGAAACTGGACGGGAAGAGCCCAAACCCTCTTGGGTCTACTCTCCTATGCTGTAAATCTCACACGATAGGCGTCTTGGTCCAGCCTGGCCGTGACCGGGTGAGTTCGGTGTCTAATTCTGAGATTCAGTCCGTGGATGGACGTGTAGCTTCCTTCTCCAACATCAGCCTTATCTGCACAGGGCACCTTCTGGTCTCCACCTCTGTTTTGATTCCTCAATGGGTTTGGTCGCTGTTCTCAGGACCCACTCGAACATCTCAGCGTTCCGGGCCCGCTTTTGGAAGCAAGAGAGTGGAACCAATTCCTTTTGCTTCGAGGGTTGGGAAGCTAAGCCGTCTGATTGCTGGGGGCTAATCCCTGGAGGGGAAAGGCTGCTGACACTGGACATCAGGAGCATTTGGACCCACTTGTGGCTGGCTGTGTGTGGGACCTGGGGAATGCTAAGTTTGGGGTGGCGTGGACAGCATGGCCCTGGAGGAGCTAGGGTCACTGTCTGCCCTTGGGCAGGGAGCGAGGTCATCGAGAGGCACCGCCCAGCCATCTGCATGTGGCCACAGCACCACAGCTTTCCCATGATGTGGTGTGGTCACTAAAGGCTAGTGATCCAACAGCTGGAGTGGAATATTAGGGGTCACTTAAAAATAGAAACCGGGGGCCATTTCTGTGTATACCCAGCATCTTCTCCCGGGCCATCCAGGGATCTGGGGGTGCCCTAGGAGGGAGATGTGGTTCTTCCTGCCCCTAAAACTTACCTCTGTCTACAGGCACTTCCTTAGTGACCCTATGGCTTTAGATATGAACATTTTGCTTTTGAAACTCAAATTTATGTCTCTAGTCCCAGCCTCTCCCCAAACCCCAGACTGGCCTCCTTGACAGGCCATGTGGGTACTTCTTATCTCAAACTCAACATTTTAAAACCGGCTTCTGGTCTGTCTCCCCACCCAGTCCTCCCCACGGTCTCCCCACATCTCCATTCTCTGGACGCCTCAGGGCAACCTTGGAGTCAGCGTGACTTTCTCTCCCATCTCACGTCTCCACTAGGAAATCCCAAATACTTGAGGGTGCCACCTCTCCTCGCCTCTGACGCCACCTCCGATATCCCTGGTCCAAATAGCCATGGTCTCTCACTTGGATTGTTGCAATGGCCTCAGAACAGGCCCCTGCTCCTACCTCCGCCTGTCTGCAGTTTATTTTCCACGTTGAATCTTTTGCCTAATTGCTCTGCTTGAATCCTCCAATAGCATCCCACCTCACTCACAGAACGGCAGCAACGTGGATGGAACCGGAAGGATTACGCTGAGGGAAATAAGTCAGGCAGAGAAAGACAGATACCATATGTTTTCACTCAAATGTGGATCTTGAGAAACTTAACAGAGGACCGTGGGGGAAGGGAAGGGGAAAAAATAGTTTCAAACAGAGAGAGAGGGAGGCAAACCATAAGAGAGAGACAGAGAACGGACTGAGGGTTGATGGTGGGGGGGAGGGGAGGGGGGACAGTGGGTGACGGGCACTGAGGAGGGCACCTGTGGGGATGAGCACTGGGTGCTGTATGGAAGCGATGAATCACGGGAATCCGCCCCCAAATCAAGAGCACACTGTACACCCTGTATGTTAGCCAACCTGACAATAAATTGTATTAAAAAAAAATAAAAATGAGTAAAAAATAAAATATAAAATAATTACAAAAACAAAAGGAAGAGCCAAATCCCTTCATTGGCTCCCGAGGTCCTGCCGAGTCAGGGTCCGTGGCCTCCCTATCTCACCTCCCACGCCTTGTTCACACTGACCCCCTCTGCTCCCAAGACATGTCAGGTACACTTCTGCCCCAGGGCTTTTGCACATGCTGTTCCCGCTGCTGGAACACTCTTCCCCCATCTTCTCCAGATGGCTCAGTCCTTTGTCTCCTTCAGGTTGTTGCTTTCAGGCTTTCTCTGATCACCACATTGACAATTTCAGCCTGCCTGACGCTTGCAAAGCCCTTTCCCTGCTGTGATATTTCCATTGCGCTTATCCCCAGCTGTCATATTATTTTTCTTATTCATTGGTTTATTGTCTGTCTTCCCTGACCAGAATGTCAGTCGGGCAAGGGCAGAGATTTTTGTTTTTTATCACTGCCAGTCAGCGCTGGAAAGAGCGACTGGCACACAATAGGCATTCAATAAATGTCTGTTGAATGAGTGAACGGATTAAGAGGTGGGCGACTGATAGCTTTAGTTTAATTTGGAAAGATGAAGTACGGCCCACCGTGCACAAAACTGTCACAGAGGAGTTCACACCAACCACACACAGGAAAAAACCAGGCTGCACTGACGCTAAAACGTTATAGTGGTTTTCCCTGGGTGGGGGGCTGCAGATAACATTCTCTCTCTCTTTCTCTCTCTCCGTCTTTATCCATCCAGGATTTCTTGTTTTTAAGCTTATTTATTTATTTTAATTTATTTTTGAGAGAGAGAGAGAGAGCGAGCCTGCATGCAGGGGAGGGGCAGAAAGAGAGAGAATCCCAACAAGATCTACACTGTCAACTCAGAGCCCAATGCGGGGCTTGAACTCACAAACCGTGAGATCCCGACCAGAGCCGAAATCAAGAGCGGGACGCTTAACTGACTGAGCCACCCAGGTGCCCCTCCATCCATTATTTTAATGAATCCACAATATATTGTCTGTGCAAGGACGTAGGAGCAGAGGAATAATTTTTTTTTTTTTTTATCAACTGGTGCTTGCTATAAATGATAAGATGTCCAGAGGCGAGGGTTGCGTGTAGACCTATGGGCGTTTCTGCGTCCCTCAAATAGAGACTTTTGGGGGGCTGCCGGCTCTCTGCTGAGCGGGTGCCAGGCATGACTGCCTCCTGAATAGCTTCTGACTGTACCCGAGAAAGACCGGTGCCTCGGCCAGTCTGCCGTCCTCGAGAAAGGCAGACACACACTCAGGCCTCCTCGCCTGGTGCCCTGGCCAGCACGGCCCCTTGACTAAACGATCCTAAGTTTCACTGAGCTCCACGGCTGACAAAGCGTTCTCGCGTGCGTCCTCTTACTGGGGCCTCGCGGTGGCTTCGTGTGTTACCCGTCGCCCCCTTCCCCAGGGAGGCCGGGGTGGGGGCTGGTGTTAAGCACTCTGTCCAAGACCCCGCAGCCAGCTTCTCCTGCAGACAGCCGGGGAGTGACAAGGAGTTGGTCAGAAGCCTTTCCGGAGGCGAGTAGCCTCTGGGACGGGCTGATGGCCACTAAGCCCTCGGAGTGGGTACACAAACTGAGGTAGAGAACTTCGGGAGGATTCCTAAGTGCAAAGAACAGCAGACTCGTTGCCCGCCTTTCTAGGAAAGCGGATGCTTGTCCCTCCTAGCAGTATGGGAGCGCCTCTTAGGGAGAGAAAACAAGACCTTGATAAGTGCTTGGGGTAGTACGGGGAGGCTATTCTGACCCACAAAACAATGGGGAGCAATTTTCTAGCCTCCGGGAGTCTGAGAGAGGATAAAGGGAAGACGCAGGAGTGGGGGCAAGGGCAAGATGGAAAAAGGTGGCAGGAAGCGTGGGGTGGCGGCCAGAGGCTGAAGGATCAGACGCGCTCTTCGGCGGGGTTGAAGTGGCGTTGCTGTGACCGGATCCCCTCTTGTCTCCCCTCCCGGCCCTTCGGCTCCTGAAAGAGTTGACGTTGGGCTCTGCTCACAAATATTTTGCGGGAGGAGGGCTCGCGAAGGATCCTCGCGGACTTGACAAAGCTACGCAGGTAACAACACAGAGTGGGGACCACACACGTGCGAGTGGGAGCCGGGGGTGGGGGGCGGGACACGAGACAGGAGCACACGAGCCCCTCGGGATGTACACGCGTCTTGGGGGAGCTTTAGGTTTCTAGAGGCCGCAAATCTGATGGCTCAGGCCGGCTCCCCCTGTATCTCCATGCGGTGGGGTGAGGTCCGGGGGATTAATATCTGCGCTGCGTCCACAGGCAGAGTATAAAGGTCGGCATTTAGTGCAAATTTATCTTCCCCTCCCATCGAGCTCCCTCGTTTGAGTCGAAAACCTAGAATTATTAAGCGCAAAGAACAACAAACTCGTTTCACGCATTTCTTGGGAAGGAGGCTTAACGGATCCTTTTCTTTAACAGGTAGCGAGCGCCACACGGTGAGTTACCTAGAAACTCTCATCTTTCCTCACTGCGGCAGGTTTTCAGATATCAAAGAACTTGAAAAATGCAGCACCAATAAGTAGCGTTTGGGTTTACCCATCAGTCCTCTATGAGTTTCGTCAGCGTAGATCAGTTTCCCTGTCTGCACCGTTTGTTCCCGTAGACGGGCAGCCGCCAGCCCCAGACATAAGCGGGGATTTACCACTGTAGCCCTTCTCCTCTTCCTGGGGCTGGGCTTGGCCATGAGGTCACACAGAGCCCTGATCACAGTAGAAGCAACTTAAGGTTTGGCCTCACATTTGGGGCGGCCTTAGGCAGGCGCCCAGCACGGGGATTTCCCTCGAGGGGGAGGACCAGCCTCCAGCCTGTGCGCATCTCCCTCTCTTCTCTGGAGCTGCCTCTCGGAACAAATCCACAAACTGGCATGCGAGTCTGACCATCTGTCCCCACTGATTTTGATTCCCATCAATCAGTCTCCCTTATTCATTAATAACACTTTTTAAAAAGCGCTCGAATGTCCATTCATGCATTTATTCATTCAGCATCGAACTGCTCGCTAGCTATTGTGAGGCACATGGCAGAGGCCTGGGGGCAGAGACAGAGGAACAGACGTCGGCCTTGCCGGCCGGCGCCTACGAGCTGGGGGAGGGCAGAGAGCCGGGCCGGGAGGTGGGAGGGGCTCTGAGCGTCGTAGGCACCTGTCTGTCTGTGTGTCCAAGCAAGGGCCCCCCTCCCCTCCACGTGTCCTCCCTGCCTCGGTCCTGTCTCCCTTCTCCTGCCCTTTCCCTCCCTCCTCTGTCTCCCAGGGACGACATGTCCGCATGCTCCGGCCGGCCCCCCCCCCCCCCCACGCACACGAACTGTCCCTCCTCGGACTCTCTTCTCTCACCCTGCCCTCACACCCCCATGCATCAGCCAGGCCCTCCCAACCACCAGGAACCCTCCACAATCGGAGGCAAGGAGGAAGCAGCCCTCACCACGAGATAGGGGACAGAATTAGGGTGGCGGACCAGAATCATGCCAGACGCTTCCCAGGGGGAGGGGAAAAGGCCACAGATGATAATGAAACAGTGCTCGCTGCCATGACAACGGCCATCACTCAGCTACGATACCAACAGTTTCGAGACAACAAAATCCATCGAACGTTTATTTCCCCAGGACAACCGGCATCCCTAAGGAGGTGGAAACCGAGCAGGAGATGCCTTGGGTGACCACCCGTCACCTGCCGGAGAACTAGGGTGCGAGGCGGGGCTCGGTCCTCCCTTCTCCAATTTGCCGTCAGTTGTGACATCATTTTCGGCGGTGCCCTGCGTCTGACTCTTCACCCGTGTCAACTGGGTTGCCTATGGCTGTTGGGCGTCTACAGGGAGCCCGGGTGAGGAGGTCCGGCCCTAGGCTGGGGTGGGTGGCCCTGCTTCTAGCCACGGCCTACGGGGCCTGGATGGCTCAGCGCAAGGTGGACAGGAGGGTGGGAGGCGGGGCCCCACACGACACGGCAGGCAGGCAGCATCGTTGTTCAGAACAAAGCCTAAAACCGACGTGGGAAACTGATTAGCGGGGCCGTGTCGTGGCCAAAACCACGCAGGTCTGTCGGGTCCAGCGAAGGAAACGCCACGAGGGCGTCATTTACGTTTCTGCCCCGGGTGGTTGACGAACGTGAACATGAGGGCTCTGTAACGGATCTCCTGCGCTGCTCTGTGAGCTCGGCCAGCCACGGGTGGGCGTTTCGGAGGGAGCAGGGGCATCGTCTCCAGGGAAGTCACCAAATGCTCCAAGGCGGAGGCAGCAACCAACGCTGGATGTTTGATCTCTCGTTTATTCTGCGTCGTCAGGACGGCAAACGAGGCTGAATGGAGCGGCGAGTCAGCGCTGTCTTCGTACCACAGTCTCCCCACCCCCCAGGCCGAGAGTGGCTTTCAAGGGTCTCCGCCCTGAAAAATACCGTCGAGTGCCAGAAGTCTCAAACTGTGCGAGACACGTACGGAAGCCTGGAAACACTGCCTGGTGTCGTGGCCGTCCCGAGGAAACGGCTGTAAGAGAATCCACCTGTGCTGGGCGTCTGGGAAAGGGACGGGGGTGGTTAGAGGACGTGCCGCCCCTACCCGTCCCATTAAACGCGCTCTGTGGTTCAGAGCCAGACGGGCATTTGTGGATCCCATTACCCTATTGGCTACGGGAGGCTCGATCTGTGTGTGGATCAAAGAAAAGCTGCTTATCCCTACTGGAAATTTCCTTCTAATTCCCTGGCATTGTTCAGCGGAGAAAGGTGAAACAAAGGCCGAATTCATTCACAGACAGGAGCTTCAAAGTCGAAACATCAAGGAGACAGCTCGAAACTTCAAACAGCAGCTCTGACCCAAGTTCTCCAACATTTCCTATTTTCAAAAATCACAAGAGATGAACTGTCCCCAAAGAGCTAATTCCCTTTCATTTCTGTTTCAATGCCTCAAAGCAAAAAGTCCAAGTGTTCAGACTCCTCTCCCCCTGCTGCCAGGCAGGCCTTGACAGGCAAGGCCCTCATATTGTCCCCTTTTACTTCTCCGTCTTGAGGCGGAAGGCCACTTTCCAAACGAGGGGGGGCTGACACTCATCAAGCTGACAGTTGCCATAGCGAGCTTGTTGCTTCAGAGCAAAAGACGTTGAACGTTCACATCCAAACGTCTCATCGATTTCCCACATGGCCACGCGGATCCACAAACAAATAAAGACTGGCTTTGAAACAAGTGCCATTGCAAACCAGTTTGGCGGGTTCTTAAAAAATTACACGTACACCCACCATGCGTTCCAGCCATTCCACAACGAGGTATTGACCCAGGAGAAAAGCAAAATGTGAATATTTGTAATAGCTAAAACCTGAAAGCAATCCAGATGCCCATCAGTAGTGAGTAAATGTGGCATAACAAAATAACCTAACCCATTGTGGTATATCCAATGCCATGGAATACTACTCGGCGGTTAAAAAGGAGAAAGCAGTGATACAGGCAGCGAGGTGGCTAAATCAAAACGGTTAAGCTGAGGGAAAGAAGCCAGACAGAAAAGAATTCATATAAAACTTTAGAAAAGTCAGAGTAATCTGTGCTGACTGAAAGCAGATCAGTGTTGGCCTTGGAGCGGTCGGGGGGGGGGGGGGGCGGGGAAGGGCCCAGGGAGCGAGGGGATGGCAAAGGAACAGAAAGGAAATTTGGGGGGTGATATGTTCTCTGTCTTGAATGTGATGATGGCTTTGCGTGTATATACGTATGTCAAGACTTGTCCATTGCACCCTTTCAGTGTATGCCGTTTAGTAGATCAATCAGGCCTCAACAAAGCTGTTAAAAAACAAAGCACCATGATGCAAAGATAACAGGGACTACTTATATACCCCTGCCTTAAACAACTAAAAAGCCAGGGGGACAAATATGAAACAACAATTTCCAACACTGGACAGTGGTCAAGGCAGGATCTCTGAGAGAAGGGGGACAAACGAGGCGAATCCTACAATGGTAGCAGCTCACTGCCTAGAGAGAACCCAAACGAAGACTGGTGGTCCCTAAGAGTCGAGGAGACGTCAGTTCTGAGTTCCGGAAGGTCAAGGCAGCTCAACGTTGCAGGGCAGAGTACCAGAGAGGAGAACCTGTACACACAGAGGCAACTGCACGGACTGTCAGATAAAAATCTCCAGTCGTTAATTTCTGATCGGCGGCTGCATATGAAGAAATTCCTCAGGCAGAGGAAAAGAACCACCCGAAAGTCGCAGACAGGACCGTTCCTGGAGTGCTTACGGGGCTAGAAAGGACTGGTATTCTCACTGGCCAACGTGGAGACCTTGTCATGCATGGGTAGCCTCCTCAGAGGTACTGAATTAATAGTAGGGTTAAATTAGCCCTGGACTAAAAATTGTTCTGGACCTAGCATAAACTTTAAAGGTAGAGTCTGTACTTTGTGAATGGAGGTCTGGGTCCTTGGATTCCCCACGAGAAGATTTTCCTGGGGATCTGCACGCTAATAAAGACAGCCAGCAGGAAAGTAGCAAGCGCAAAGCAGGTTATTAACGCGAAAGTACACTCTCAAGGCGGGAGAGTGGCCCCTAGGTTGTTTTGAGATTGGATATTACTGGGTTTCTCTGGACTGGGCCGAGCTGGGACGTTCAGTGGGGTGGTCTCTAATGGACTCTCCTTCATTCATGTGGGGATCCCCTCCCACAGGTTGGGAGGGGGAGTTCTTGGCCCTATAAGGTTTGTACTGGGACCCTCATGGCAGCCTTTTTCCATCAGGCGGGGCTGTGTACCCACCATGCAAATGCGTTATAAACCGAGTCTAGGGGTTGCCCTGGGGCAGAGGTAGAAAGGGCGAGCGCATGCTCCACACCTGTGGCTCCTTATCTGTGAGCCCCAAGGTCTCAGAAACCACAAGGTCAGGATGTCGTGTCCCCGGGCTTTTCATGCATCGCCTATTTCCCACCGTCCTGCAGCCCAGGTGTCTATCATTCCCCCCTCAAGGACTTGGGTCTGTGCACCGGGCGTTTCTTCCACTGCTCAGGTCTAGCTTCTACCTAACAAAAGGCAAGCCCCAAAAGGATCAAACTGTTTCCAAGTAACGGTGTGCCAGAACAAAGTCCAACACTCTTTCAAGGAATAAAACAAAATCGGGTACTGTAAATTTACCATTACCTGGCCTCCAGTAGGAAATTAACAGGCGTGCAAACGAGCAAGAAAACGCGGCTTGTAACCAGGAGGGAAAAAAAGAAAGAAACAGGTCCAGAAGTGGCAGGGATGATGGAAACAGCAGGGGAGGACAGGAAGATAGCCGTTGTAAACCTGATCAATTACCATATTCTAATTTATATTTATATCATTATAAATTATATACTTATTAAATTGCATTTTTATAATTCTAAGGAGATAATCGTCTTTATATTTCTATTATTAACTATAAATCTTATCAGTCATCAAGGCTGTTAAAGCAAAACATGAACTCGACCGTGAGAGAAATGGAAGGTATAAAAGAACACCCAAATAAAACTCCTGGAGGTGGAAAATACAATATTTGCGAAACCAATCATGAACCACATCCAGTGTCTCGACGGTGGAACTCACTTCCAGGCTGTCAAGTGATAACTGAATCACCACTTCCTTGAAGCCTTCCCGGCTGGAACAGACTCGATACCCCACGCTCGGTGCCGCTACCCTCCCCTTCAAAACACTTGTCCTACTCGTGATACTTCCATCGTCTGTGGGGCTGTGCAATGCACGTCTGCCTCTCCCCCTGCACTGAGAGGCCCGTGGGAGGCCACGTTCGCTTGCTGGAGTGCCGGTGCCCAGAACAGTGCCAGGCTGAGGTAAGCACTCAATACATATATTTGGAGTGAGCGAGGGAACTCGGGTCATCAGCTTTGCATTGGATTAATCTGGAAGTTCTTGCTTAAAGCATCACCTCCGGGGGCTCCGGGGTGGCTCAACTGGTTAAGCATCCGACTCTCGACTTCGGCTCAGGTCACGATTCGTGAGTTTGAGCCCCACGTCAGGCTCCACACTGGTGGTGAGGAGCCCATTTGGGATTCTCCCTCTCTCTCTCTCTTTCTGCCCCTTCTCTGCTTGGGCTCTCTCTCTCTCTCAAGATACACATTAAAAAAAAACAAAAACAAGAGCATCACTTCTGACTTCCTTCGTCGGCCGGTGCCGTGATGCTGGCTGACCCTGGCTACAACCCTCCCAGGGCCTCATAAAATGTGCTTCCTGCAAGCACCGCTGAGTCCTGAATTCAGTGTGAACAGAAGACTCACTGAGCCCCGGAACCAGCTGCTGAATGTCGCTGACCTTTGGGTTCTCAGCTACTCAGTGAGCTTGCTGAAGCAGACGTCTCTAAAAACTCGCCCGGCTCTGGAGTTCCAGGCTGCTATTGTGGTCCAGTCTCCCCAGCTCCTCCTCCTTCCCCCAGGACCCTCGCCTCCCGAATCTATGCCCTGTGTGTGCTCTGCCTGCACTGGGTTTGGGCCTTCTGTGTGACCAACAGAGTAGGGGAGGGCCGTGTGTGACTTGGGAAGCTAAGTCGTAAAGGGCATGGTGGCTTCTGTTGTGGTCTCTCGGCTTGCCCGCTCTGGAGGACACCAGCCACCATGTTGTGAGGACACTCAAGCAGCCCTGGGAGAGGGCCTCACGGGGAGTAACCGTGGCCTCCCGCCAGCAGCCGAGCGAGGGAGACGAGTCAGAATTGGATCCTCCTGCTCCAGTCAGACCTTCGGTTGACTGCCGCCCCGGCCAACATCCGGCCTCAACCTCATGAGAGACCCGAGCCAGCTCCACCCGGCCAAGCTGCTCCGAGTCCCGACCCACAGAAGCTCCAAGAGATGATCGCTGCTCACGGACGTTTGGGGCGCTTTGTTACGCAGCATAGATGACCAGTGGGCTGGTACCAAAAGCTGTCCTTGCTGCTCTCTTTAATTATTTCTGCTGTGAAGATAACACTGAATCATCGCAGGAGCTCAGTCTCCACAGTGGAAATTATTCCTAATTTGGGGGCCAAGTTGGGGACCTGGAATCTAGAACAAGGCCTCCAGGAATACGGAGGTCCCCTTTTATTCATTGGGTCACGGGGGACCTGATGCTACCCCATCCCCACTGCGCTCCCCTCTTTTCCTCCTTTTTCTCATGAGCTGTTTTTCACTCCGGTTTCAACACTGTTACTCCCTGCTTCTGGTTTTCTTTTCATTTTTTTTTTTTCTAATTTAAATCCAAGTCAGTTAGCATATAGTGTAATAATGAGTTCAGGAATAGAATTTAGTGATTCATCACTTACTTGTAACAGTGCTCATCCCAATAAGTGCCCTCCTTAATGACCCTCACCCATTTAGCCCATTCCCCCCCAACGCTCCCCCCTCCCCCCCACCAGCAACCCTCCGTTTGCTCTCTGTATTCAAGAGTCTCTTATGGTTTGTCTCCCTCTCTGTTTTTATATTATTTTTGCTTCCCTTCGCTTATGTTCATCTGTTCGTAAATTCCACATATGAGTGAAACCATATGATATTTATCTTTCTCTGACTGACTTATTTTCCTTAGCGTAATACACTCTAGTTCCATCCACGTTGTTGCAAATGGCAAGATTTCATTCTTTCTCATCGTTGAGTAATAATCCATTGTATATATATATATACCACATCTTCTTTATCCACTCATCAGTTGATGGACATTTGGGCTCTTTCCATACTTCGGCTGTTGTTGATAGTGCTGCTATAAACATTGCGGTGCATGTGCCCCTTTGAAACAGCACATCTATATCCCTGGGAGAAATAAATACTTGTACAATTGCTGGGTCATAGGATAATTCTAGTTTTAATTTTCTTGAGGAACTTCCATATTATTTTCCAGAGTGGCTGCCCCAGTTTACATTCCCACCAGCAGTGCAAAAGACATCCTCTTTCTCCACATCCTCGCCAACATCTGTTGTTGCCTGAGTTGTTCATGTTAGCCATTCTGACAGGTGTGAGGTGGTATCTCATTGTGGTTTTGATTTGTATTTCCCAGATGATGAGTGATGTTGAGCATTTTATCCTGTGTCTGGTAGCCATCTGGATGTCTTCTTCGGAAAAGTGTCTATTCATGTCTTTTGCCCATTTCTTCACTAGGTTATTTGTTTTTTGGGTGTTGAGTTTGATAAGTTCTTTATAGATTTTGGATACTAACCCTTTATCTGATATGTCATTTGCAAATATTTCCCCCAGTCCGTTGATTGCCTTTTAGTTTTACTGATTGTTTCCTTTGCTGTGCAGAAGCTTTTTGTCTTGATGAGGTCCCAGTAGTTCATTTTTGCTTTTGTCAAGTAAGAAGTTGCTGCAGCTGAGGTCAAAGAGGTTGTTGCCTGTTTTCTTCTCGAGGATCTAAAAAAATTTTTTTAAAAACATTTATTTATTATTGAGAGACAGAGAGAGACAGAGCATGAGCAGGGGAGGGGCGGAGAGAGGGGCAGACACAGAATCTGAAGTAGACCCCAGGCTCTAAGCTGTTAGCACAGAGCCCAATGTGGGTCTCAAACTCACAAACCACGAGATCATGACCTGAGCCGAAGTTCGACACTTAACCGACTAAGCCACCCAGGCGCCCCTCTCCTCTAGGATTTTGATGGCTTTCATCCTTATGTTTAGGTCTTTCATCCATTTTCAATTTATTTTTGTGGGTGTAAGAAAGTGGTCCAGGTTCATTCTTTTGCAAGTCACTGTCCAGTTTTCCCAGCACCATTTGCTGAAGAGACTATCTTTTTTCCATTGGCTATTCTTTCCTGCTTTGTCAAAGATTAGTTGACCAGATAGTTGTGGGTCCATTTCTGGGTTCTCTATTCTGTTCCATTGATCTGTGTCTTTGTTTTTGTGCCAGAACCATACTGTCTTGGTGATTACAGCTTTCTAATACAGCTTGAAGTCCAAGATTGTGATGCCTCCTGCTTTGGTTTTCTTCTTCAGGATTGCTTTGGCTATTCGGGGTCTTTTCTGGTTCTATGCAAATTTTAGGATTGTTTGTTCTAGCTCTGTGAAGAATGCTGGTGTTATTTTGATAGGGATTGCATTGAATATGTAGATTGCTTTGGGTGGTATCGACATTTTAACAATATTTGTTTTTCCAATTCGTGAGCGTGACATGTTTTTCCATTTTTTGTGTGTCTTCTTCAACTTCCTTCATAAGCTTTCTATAGTTTTCAGTGTACAGATTTTTCACCTCTTTGGTTAGGTTTATTCCTAGATATTTGATGGGTTTTGGTGCAACTGTAAATGGGATCGATTCCTTGATTTTTCTTTCTGCTGCTTCATTATTGGTGTATAGAAATGCAGCCTATTTCTATACATTGATTTTGTACCCTGTGACTTTGCTGAATTCACGTATCAGTTCTAGCAGTTTTGGGGTGGAGTCTTTTGGGTTTTCCACATAGAATCATGTCATCTGCAAAGAGTGAAAGTTTGACTTTCTCCTTGCCAATTTGGATGCCTTTTATTTCTTTGTGTTGTCTGATTGCTGAGGCTAGGACTTCCAACGCTATGTTAAACAACAGTGGTGAGAGTGGACATCCCTGTTGTGTTCCTGACTTTGGGGGGAAAGCTCTCAGTTTTTCCCCATTGAAGATGGTATTAGTGGTGGGTCTTTCATATATGGTCTTTAAGATCTTGAGGTATGATCCTTCTATCCCTACTCTCTTGAGGGTTTTTATCAAGAAAGGATGCTGTATTTTGTCAAGTGCTTTTCCTGCATCTGTTGAGAGGATCATGTGGTTCCTATCCTTTCTTTTATTAATGTGATGTATCACATTGATTGATTTGCAGATACTGAACCAGCTTCTAGCTTCTCTGGAAAAGCAGGAAGGAATCATAATCCAGTGTTGTTCACGGGAGAAAGGAAAGTGGAGGAATTTATCTGCCTCGCTCGCACCTTCTATCTCCTAGTATTTGCCCCATGGGGAGCTAGCTCCCTGATTTATCCAGGTCTTGGTAACCGTCCAGGAAGCCAGACCCCACACCCCACAGTGAAGAATTTCATCCAAGTCCAAAAGTGGAAAGCATCCAGGAACGAGTGGGGCACCAGCCAAGAAAGGAAACAAAGTCACTGAGCAACCTGAGAAGATATACAAGATGCGTGTCCCATATCATTACCTTCTTGGCCCCTTGTCTAATTCCTCAGATACTAACTCGCTAGCACAGCCCTAGGAAGGCCTGGATTCTTCTTTTGACTGCATCAGTTCCTCAAATGTTTAATGTAGGTGAAGATGTGATGAGACTGAATATTACTGTCAGCCGTCCCTCTTGGGCTTCAAGACAGATGGACGCACTCAAACCCTGGCCTGCAAAATACAAAGCTTCCTCTTCAGCTTGCTGGAAGGACGTCTTAACTCTCGGTAAAGGGTCGCTAAAACAGCAACTAACGTTCACCCACCAGCTTAGAAAAGGTAACTTAAGGGGCACCTGGGTGGCTCAATCAGCTGAGTCCGCAATTCTTGATTTTGGCTCAGGTCATGATCTCATGATTCATGGGATCGAGCCCCACGTTGGGCTCCATGCTGTCTTTGTCTCTCTCAAAATAAATAGACTTATAAATAAACTTATAATTAAATAAACAAACGAACATTTTTAAAAAAGAAACTTAATTGGGTAGATCTGGAGCTTTTGGGCCACCCCTGGGCTGTTTCAGACAAAATTAAAAGACCCTGAAGCCCACATTTTTTTTTCTAGGAAATGAGGTGTTCACTCCCAAGAGTTCACCAAGCTTCTTTTTAGTGGCAACCCTTGGAGAGTGGCTGCAAGCGGCAGACAGAGGCCCCGCGAGTCCCTCCGAATCCCAGTGTGCTGAGAGGCCGAGGCCAGCTCCCATTAGCAGATGAGAACGGGCGATTGGTGGATGGACAGACGGACGGATGGATATGCAGACAGATGGAGGGGGAATGGGTGGGTAACTTAACGGACGAGACAACTGTTGGGTTTCACGGATGTCTAAGAAGCATTGTCCACACACCCAACAGCCTTAAACGCCCCCTCTCCAGCAGGCACTCAAGGAAATCATTGCTCTGGGTTTCAGTGTCTGGAATCCGCCTCTCCAACCAGCATTTTCCTTGTCCCCACCGCAGCCACCGCCTCCAGTCCCCCACCCTTCTGGCTTGTTATCAGCTCCGTGCCGTCTCTTTGCACTAAAGTGACAAGCAGTCGCGCAAAGCTGACGACAGGAGGCTGGGGCTGTAATTCGCACTGACATTCACTGGTGCGATCCACTTACTGCCTGGTGAGCCAAACAGGAGATTTGTCTGATTTTGATCCCGGGAAGAGAAGTGACAGCGTTGCTCTCCTCCTGCCACTCAAAACGAGGCACCAGGCTGGTCCTCAGTTCCGGGGCCGGGCTGGCGATGCCCACCTGCACAACGTGGGTCTTCGGGATCCCCTTCCCTTCCTGGGGCCGGAATTGCCTTTCAGACCTGACATGTGGCAAACACGGGAAGGGACGAGGGCCGTGGTTGGGGGCGGGTGGATCCCGTGTACTCTCTCAGAGGGGGGCAGTGCAGTTCACAGGTTGCCAGGGGCCTCCAAGGCCTCTCCAGGGGAATTAAGGGCCGCTGGGATGTCAGACCCCAGCTGACAGTACCTCAGCAGCCCTCTTTCTGCCTCCCCACCCCCTGTCTTTAACGTGTCCCCGCTGCGAGAGAAATGCCACGGAATGAGAGGCTCACAGGAAGCCACAGCAAGGAGTCAGCTTGTGGGCACTGCCTGCTACATCATCTACAAGGCCCCGTGTGACATTTTTCAGACACAAAACTTGATGCCCTGGGAGGTTAAGTGACTTGCCCATGAAAATGTGGCTTTTTTTTTTTTTTCAAAAAAAGCAGGAAAACTATCATTAAAGGGACTAAGACAGAAGGCTTTTACCTTTCTTCTGTGGCCTCTGAGTTGTCGTGATGTTTTTTATTCGCCATATAATGCTGTTCTAAGCAAAAAAAAAAAACCCAAAAAACAAAAAAACTAAATAAGTGAATAGATGGACGAATGAATAAATAAATGAATAAAATATTGATTATTAGCATGGATTTAACCATTCATCTTTCTGTTACACGATGGCAGTTTTAAACGCACCTGCAAGAGCTTTTAACTCAGATGTGGAATCACCAAAACGACACAGTTCATATCTCCTACTTCGTAATGCGTACACAATATATTTCATTCCTCTCAGAATAATGGAAATGTTCTCGCTGTTCTTATTTCACTTCTTGAAACACACATTCTACCAACTCTCTGTACCTTTCCCTTGCTGATGAGTGGGGAAGGATTGAAAGGAGAAGATTCTATGATTGCCCTATCTTTACCATTCCTTCCATGTCCTCACTTTCGGTGTCCGTGGTTGGTTATTACCAGGAAACAACCCAAGACTGATATAGGTTTCCTTGGCCTTTCTTGGAACCCCACTGTCTTCTTTCTGCAGTTAAGGCCAGTTGTGGTTGGACAGAAAGCTTAGCTCTGAACCCCGCCCCCCCCTTAGCCAGTCGTATTGGTAACACGCTTCCCTTGTATTCATTGTGGGTTTGTGGGAACTTGGTGCTCACGTGACGTTGAAAACGCTATTTGAGATGGGGCAGCGGGGAACAACAGACACTCATATTGTTCACACATCTCTGCTGACGTGCACGCTCCGTTGTCTCATTGACTCCTCTTAGAAAACACAAGTTCAAAGGTAAAATTGTAGAGAATTTCAAGATGGTGGCAGCAAAGCATGAACTGGGGACCGTGCTCACCCATGGACCTGGCCCTGCCCATCGGGACGGTGGGATGTGAGAGCTAACACTTAGTGCCTACAGTGACCTGGCACTGGGTCAAGTGCTTTATGTGTTTGAACTCACTGAGACTTCTTGGCAGGCGCCCACAGCGGCTAAGTTATTACCCCATTTCTCAGATACAAAACTTGATGCGCTGGGAGGTTAAATGACTTGCCCAGGGTCACAGCACCTGCCGATGACAGAGGTGAGATGCAGACCCAAGCAGCGTGGTCCTGCCGTCCATGCCCCTGGCCACGAGGCTAAACTGCTTCTCAGGATAAATCAAGGGAACATTTGGCCGGGGGTCGGGGGCGGGGGCCGGGGGTGGGGACTCACACATTTTTTCCTCTTGTGTCTGTATTCAGGTTTATACATCCGGGTTGAGGAGTCTTTCCCTTCCCTTCCCACGGGAACCCATAACTTTACTACTTCAGAATGCTACCTTTGCTCAAACCTGGGTTAAGGGGCTTAGCAACACTTTAAAAATGATGGGGGAGGGGCAGTGAGGTTCACACTGGGAGGCTTTGGGGGGTGTGGGCCCCAATAAGTCAGGACAGGGCAGCAGGGGTCTGGGGAAGCCCCTTCCTCCCAGCTGCTGTTAGACTCAGGAGCCTGGGAATTACAGGAACCCCCCCAGTGAAACCCTGGCTCGGTTTCTCTTGTCCCTTAGTAAACGGTACACACACACACACACACACACACACACACACACGACCCAGCTGTACCTCCAGGCTATGTTTTTAGAAACCGTGTCCCTTTGCCACCCCCACATCTCCTCTTTCTCAATGTGACTCAGAAGCATTCCCCACCTGCTGCCAGGAAAGCAGGAAGGCATCGCTGAGCAGGTTCATCTGGTCGCCCTTTGCATCCACAACGCTGGCCTGCCTGTATCAGCAGGGAGGAAGGAGGAGAGCCAGCCAGGGTGGAGGGCTGTGTTAACCCCCTGTTGGTGCTTTCGTACACAGGAGAGGGCAAGGAACGGAGGAAGGGAAGGGAGTGGAGGGCTTGGGGTGGGGCGCACAGGAAGGAAGTGAAAAATCCGATAAGCACTTTGCACAAGGTCCTGGAAGATGAAGAGGTTGAAGAGTTGCCCAGGGGCCTTACATAGATAGGCCCTAATTGGTTGATCAGTCACTGAACAGTCTAGTCCCATTCAGCCATTTTTTTTTATTATTTAGTTTTGAGAGAGAGAGAGACAGACTGACAGACAGACTGTGAGTGGGAGAGGGGCAGAGAGAGAGGGAGACACAGAATCCGAAGCAGGCTCCAGGCTCTGAGCCATCAGCACAGAGCCCCATGCAGGGCTCAAACCCATGAACCACAAGATCATGACCTGAGCCGAAGTTGGACACTTAACGGACTGAGACTCTCAGGTGCCTGCACCCCTGTTCAGCCATTTTTTGGCCAACAAAACGAGTTACCTTTCCTCTAGAGTAGTGTGTGCTCTCTGATTAGCCATCCAAACAAGAGCGATGTCAAACGTAGCTGTGTCTTCCCTCTCTCGGCATGAAAACCCCGGATCCGACACCACAAAGAATTCTGTGTCATGTGCATTAAATACACAGTTTGTATTAATACGTGTTCCTGCAGACTGTGTCCCATCGTTCAGGAGTTAAGAACAAGTGTACCACAACTGGGGGTACTGACCAGTACCAATTGGACATCCAGACTTGAAGAAAGAACACAGCAGGGAAGCTGTGACTTAATGCAATTGCTTTCGTCATCCCGACAGAGCAGCCGCGCTTCCCCACGCTGGTGTTTTTCCTCTTTCCAGAACGCCGAAGGCTTTCTCCGCTCTTCCCATCTTCTGTCGCACAGTGCCTTTTGGACGCTCGTATCGAGCAGCGCCCGCGTGGGGCCGAGTCCTCTCCCGTCCCCTGATTCCTTGTTTGGGCTGTAATACACTCTAGTTCTCTCTGGACACGATGTTTGGAAACCAACAGGCACGGATTCGATGCGCGGTGCAAATGCCAGGCGGCGCTGCTGATGTCACACCATTGACAAAAGAAGACAAGGCCCCCAGCAGATGGACTGGCGTCACGTTCCATAGGCCACACGGTTGATTCTTGACAGCTCGGAGCAAACAGCAGCCGCTTCGTCAGTGGGAAAGACGCAAGGTCTCATGTCGCCTCAGGCGAGAATTCCCCCAAACGGCCATTTGGGGGTTCCTGCCCACTTCTCAGCACATCTTCGTCTTCACGGTTCTTTTCTTTTCCCTCCTCAAAAATGCTGTTGGTCTCAGGTCTTAGGGACTATAATTATTGTTCCTCTCAAAATAAAGATCAGGATCCTTTGTACAAAGTAGAGTTTATGACCCACGTCAAGTTGGGTCAACACGATCTCTACTAAAGAACCCCCGAAAATACCTCACTCCTTGCTTGCCCCATTTGGCTAATTTGAGTGAGAAAGGCTCGTGGGCGTGAGAGCATATGAAACCATACAATTATGGTCCCTTGTGTTTTTATAGACAGGCCAGAGCGATGACCAAACGTCAGCCAGTGCTGGACCAAGAAGGGGAGTCAGTAAAAAAGAAATGAGTCGTTCTCTTCTTTTGTTGATAGTTTTCTGCCATCATTTTCTGAGTCACCAGCAAGGATTCTGACATGATGAGGATACAGTTTATGTTTATAAAAGATGGAGAGCTTGCTGTCATCCTGACCTGCTGCTTTCCAGATTTCTTCTGGCCTTAGCACAGGAGAGCCAGGGGGTCGAATGCCAAGGAGGTGGGGGGTTGACCCCTGGCTGGCTGACCCCACGTCTGGGTTAATCTCCACCAGCCGCCAGCCAGGTAGGAGGCATCACTTGGCTGTAGGGCCACGGTGGACCCTTCCTTTCAAGTTGTTGTGGGTTGCCAAGGAAACAAGGGTGTCTTAAAGTCAAGAATAATTTGCTCCTGAATGGAAACAGTCTCTCTCTAAAGGAAAGTTAACTGGGAAACCATTTGAGTCATCCCAAGTTGCTGTCCCATCCCACCCCCGCCCTACTTTACCCTGTTTGCCTAGAGGTCTTAATTTTGATGATGTATGAGGTGTCAGCCAGAGGTCTTGTGCTCTGCTGCGAAGCACTATAAAAAGGCAGATGTATGACTGTGCCATCCACAAATACCCTAGAAAGTTAAGTGTTAAACCAATGTTAATAATAAATGTTTTCCTCCGAAGTAGGTTATGGCAGCACCACCAGGGCCCTTTGAAGTATAACAAACTAATAAAATCCCAGAGAGCTCAGGAACACCTAACCCTGCCATTGTCTTTATAGTGCAGTGAGGGAAGTTATTAAATGCCATTCCATTTTTTTCTGCCTGAAACCCTTGGATGGAAAGAGGGATGCCTCCCCACCCCCGACATCTGAACTTGATCTCCCAAGATGGGAAGTCTTGGGATGAGAAAGCCCCAGGCGATGGAGAACTGACTCTTTAAAAGTCTTTTTGAGGACACATGGCCACTCACTCATCACATGGACTCAGCCTACCCACCCACCCCCACCACTCTGCTACAAGGTCCCCTTGCTCTAAATGGGGGAGGTGATGTGGTCCAGCCTGTGTGTGCCAGTCGTTCAGGGACCACTGGTCTCCACTCTGGCTTCTGCAGAGGTTCATCTGAAGAGAGCCCCCACGTGGGGAGCCTGTAAGCAGGGCCACGCACTTATGGGCACAAGAGTTAGAAGCCTACCTTGTTGCCCTGCCTTTTCTCAAGAAAATTCAAAGCCAAAATTCTACATTCTGCCCCAACAGATGTAAAGCCTCGATGGCTCCTTGTCTCCCACTGCTTCTCATCCAATGGGAAGAGTGCTTGTTGCTGTATCTGTGGCTGTATTCTATTAAAGAGTCTTTCCTGACGCAGGAAAAAGAGTCGGAATGACAGGGAAAACGAGCCACGGTCAAGAAATCAACATGTTCTGGTTTTAAGCTAGGTTCCCCAGAAGCAGATCGTGACGGAATATTCCAGTGAAAGTGACTCATTAGGAAGTGTTCCCGGTGTTTTACAGGTACTCAGGGTGCAGAAACAGGCCTGGGAAGGGTAGAAGAACAAACAAGACTAGATGTCAAGCCAAGTCCCTAGGAGGGTACTGTTGGCACAGTATGGGTCACACTTACATGTCCCCATCAGAGATGAGAGAGTTGGAGAGTTGGTAGCCTATACGTCTCCATCTGTGGTTAAGGGCTGCGGGAGTGGGACATACTCGGCAGACCCAACGCTGTTCCAGTAGCCTGGGGGTGTCCTCTGATGCGCAGATGCGGATAAGCCTGGAGTGGAAGCACCAGGAGAGCCCGTGTGCCCAGAAACAGCAAATGATCTGAGGACATATCAACATAGGGCTGACGGCCACTGCTTCACACCCCATGTGCAAGAGAAGCAGAGGAAGAAAGGCCGAGCTTATTTCCAGGTTAACATGTTTGCTCACCACTCATCCATTGACTCAGCAAACATTTACTGAGCGCTTGCTGTATTCCAGCCATTGTGCTAAATGCTGGAGATTAAAAACAAGAAGACAGTACCAATCTTGTACTTGAGAGGCCAACAGTGTAACAGGGTGTGTGTTGGGGGGGGGGGGGGAAGGACACGTACTGAAACGTCTGTCACCCAGCTCAGGTTTGTTTGGACCCAACTATTCCTAGTTGCCATCCAGGTCTGTTCTAGGAAGGGACAACCCTTCTACCTCGAGGAAGCTCTCTGTATAATTACATAATCCGCGGGTCATCGGGCTGAGCTGCTCAATGCTAATACTGTACGTAGAGATCTCTGGATGAAAAGCACAACATGGGTGTGAGGTATTATTAGTGATAAAGGTAGTGTTTAGTAATACCAAGATGAATAGGCTGACACAGGAGTTTTTCTCTGCATTCAGGGAAGTGTTCCGGGTCTCCCAGGCCCTTTATCTAAGAATCAAATGCTCCCAACATCTATAAAACACTCCTGTCCTGGTTCGTCTTAGGACCTGAGCATTTTTCTGGCATCCGAGCTCTGGGAAGTGCCCTGCTGATTCCAAGGACGGTGGCTGCGTGGGCGGCATTTTAGCAACAGCCCAGGCAGACGGGTTACCTAAGGTTACATTCACTCATTGCCCTTGACCAACGGGCCAGCCCTGGGAAGGGAGGAAACGGAATTGGAGTGGAGACTGATAGCAAAGCATTTCTCACGTGTAGGGTAAAGTGGGTCAGGAAAAGTACGGTCTCCGTGCCCCTCCATTCTTAGGGCTGAGGACTTGAGGATCAGAACAGGCCCTCGAGGGGAGCTTGCCAGATAAAAGAGAGGGCACACGCTGGAACCACACTTCAGATAAACAGTGAATACTTCTTTTGGCATAAGTATGTCCCAGACATCTCATGGGGTATGCTTATAGTACAACCTGATTTGTCGCTTACCTGAAATTTAGACGCAACTGGGCATCTTCTAGTTTTACTTGTTAGAGTTTACTGGCAACCCTACCCCCAGGGGCTTCTCCAGGAGGACTTTACTCCTTCAGTTCCCCGACCAGGTGAGAGCTGGAAGCCCACGTGACCAGGGGAGACTGCATCTCAGCCACATGGGGGGTTCAGATCTCTCTAATCCAGCCATTTATCTGAAGTCAACTAACATCACTTAACATCCTCACCTGTTGCTGGGATTAGGGATGTAGACCCCAAACTGTTCTTTAACTTACACTGAATTTCCTTAGTGCCAAGCAGAAAGCCCAGCTGCCTTGGGGAGACAGCGGGCACGTGCGTGCATGGGTAGCAAAACGGAGGCAGAGAAACGACCAAAGTAAGAGTCTCTTAGCAGGGGCCCAGATTCCAGAATTTCTTTTTCAAATGTAACTCCTTAGATTTTGTTTTTAGTCTGGAATGGGCTTACCTTATGCTTATGAAGAAGTTCAACGATGCTTTATTATTTTAAAACTACCAGAGTGAAAAGCTCGTGTAAAATTAAATGCCGTGTGCAGATTTTAAAGGCACAGAGAAGTATAACCAGCCCCGACCCTCAAAGCTGTCAACGCCTTTTCCCTGGCAGAGCACTTTCCCAGCAATTACCTCATCTGAGCCTTGACACAGTCTTGGGGGCAGGCAACACCGATGTTATCCAGCCATTTGGTAGGTGAGGCGGGTCAGGGCAACACAAGTTGAGGGCTTTGTCCAGAGTGACAGTAGCGGTGACATCTGTGATCCCGGTTCTTCCCATCTGAACGAGCTGTGAGGCAGTAAACCCTGAGCCAGACTCTGGACTTTAGAATCAAGGTCTGGGGTATGTCGCTTAAGGATTCTAGACCTTGCCTCTCGTAGTATATCCGGCAGAGGCCACAGATTCATTCCATAAATCTTTATTGAACCCGTATGATGCGCCAGGCACGGTCCAGGTGCCGGGGACACGGCTGGGAAAGGCAGACGAGGTTGTGGCCTTCGTGGAACTTCCACCCTGGAGATGGTGTCAGATGGCGACAAGTCCTCTGAAGATGGGGACAGAAGGAATGGGTGGGAAGTGGGGCTGCCTTGTGCAAGGGGAACAGGAAGCTCTCTCTGGAGAGGGGCCGCCTGAACCACCGGTCTCGTGTCCCATCTGGATCCTTGGCTTAGCAGACAGCGGGAACGCAGAGATTCAGGACGGAAAAAGATTGGTGTTGGAGGGACAGCGGGGAGGCCAGAGGGTCAGAGTGGAGCTGACGAGCTGGAGAGCAGGGAGAGGAGGTCTGGGCGCCAGGCAGGCCACGGTCAGGAGTTCGGACTTTATTTTAATTGTGACAGGGAACGCATATCTTAGCCCGTCTCACCTTCTCCTGTAAGGCTCAAGAAAGAAAGAGATTGTGGGCTGAGGCACGGACCGGGCAGTGTGGAGAGTACACGGAGCCCCTCACAGATGACGGCCGGGAGTCCCATGGCCTTTGGAAGGGGGTGGGGAGACACCCGGCTGTTGCCTCCTGTTCAAAGCGTGGCTGCTGGAGCCGGGGTTTTCCCAGGATGTAAACTTCTCTTCCCTGAAGCTTCAAGTGCTTCTCCTAAAAGCTAGCAAGGACCCCGGTAAGGTTCCCGATTCTGCTACGGTAACTTTCGGGCCCTCGTGGCCTTTTGACACGGG
Source organism: Lynx rufus (assembly GCF_022079265.1). Taxonomy (NCBI): domain Eukaryota; kingdom Metazoa; phylum Chordata; class Mammalia; order Carnivora; family Felidae; genus Lynx; species Lynx rufus. The sequence continues at coordinate 1,469,460 of NW_025814867.1, read as the reverse complement.
CCGCAATGTCCCCGTGTGCCTATGCAGACCGCAAAGCAGAGACGGAGCAGTTCTGGTGTGAGGGTGGACGGAGCCGGGCTGTGGCGCAGCCGGGCCAAAGAGCCAGCTGCTCGGACTTGGGAGGAGGTCGCCGTATCCAGGAGCTTAAATCACTGAGACTAGCGGCTCTTCAGGTGCGGTCCCCGGACCGGCAGTATCAACACCGGGTGGGAATTCGTCAGAAATGCCGAGTCAGGACCTCTGGAGTGGAGCTCAGCATTCTGTGCTTCGACAGGCGCTCCTGACCCTTCTGGTATTGAGCAGTTTGAGAACGACTGCTTTAAAGGAAAGCTGGGCACATGGGTTTTTATTTTCTAGTTTTACTTTTTTAAAATATGTATCCTGCTCTGGCTAAGACTTGGCTCTCAGCGTAAAGTCAAATGAGAACAAGACCCGAAACCTTCACGGCACGGGGATAGGCGATGTCAGGACCCCAACCGACCACGGAGCCTATCATCGGAGTTGTAATTTCTCCAATTCAGTGGAACTCTGCGATGAAACATATTCATGAAGAAGAAACCCTGGCTGCTTCTCCCAAATCGACCCCCAGCCCCCGGCCTATTCTTGGCGCACTCTGGGTGTTCCTGGGTGGGACAGCATTCGTTCTCGCGCTGACCTGCTGGAGATGCAAAGACAGTAAAACCCTCAAGGAGCTTGCATCCAGGAGAGGCTCGTGACTTGTCAATGAAAAGTTACAACGCAGAGCAGTAGGTGCTCCAGAGCACTCTGGGTTGGGGCGAGAGAGAGGCGGAAGGAAGGAGGGAGGAGGTCTCAGCCCGACCCGGAGGAAGAGGAACACGGGAGTGCGGGGAGTGCGGCCAGGGTTAACCCAGTTCAACCAGCCCGGTGGCTGAGTCAAGTCATGGTGCAGTCAGATGGAAAGCTCCAGCCCACACCCCTGCCTTCTCCCTGAGAACAGAATTGTCTGCAGAGCCTGAGGGAGCCCGGAAGAGTCAGGGCACCGCCCGCAGCCCCAGGCCCCAGGTTGCTGACCAGGGGCTCCTTTTTCTTTCTTTTTTCCCTTTTTAAATTTGTGTATGTTTATTTATTTTTGAGAGAGAAAGACGGAGCGCGAGTGGGGGGAGGGGCAGAGAGAGCCGGAGACACGGAATCCGAAACAGGCTCCAGGCTCCGAGCCCCCGGCACAGAGTCCCACGCGGGGCTCGAACCCACAGACTGCGAGATCGTGACCTGAGCTGAAGGACGCTTAACCGAGTTCCAGGCGCCCCTGGAACTTTTTTTTTTTTTTTTTTTTTTACGCTTCCTGCATTTTCCTATGTTTCTACAACTGGCATGCACCCCTTTTATACGAAGAGTTTGTAAAAAAGAAAACGCACACATATGACTTCCCCCTGGGCGTAAGGAACTCCCCTCTTGCTTCCTCCAGACAGCCGCCTCCTGGTCCAGTCCTGGTGAGTGACCCACCTTGTCTGCTTTTTATTTCCTCTTGGCAAAACGGACGTCATAATCCTGGCCTTTCCCAAACCTCAGAAGATGGTTGCAAGTCACTGTCACCTCCTGCTTATAAAACCCCAGGTGAGCACTAATGAGTGTTATTACTAACACACTAAAGCCTCCTGGGAGAGGTGAGTCACAGAGACTATGACATCACTATTGAGACTCACGCGAGGAAGGAATAGTCTCCTGGGACAAGGATTCCCGTGAGGCCGCCTCTTCCCGGACGCCTTCCTCTTGTGTATGTTCCCAAGAGGGGCTGGAGGGTGGACCCGTATGTCCATAAGCTACCGCGGGGACCAGACGGCTGGAAGCCTCGGCGACATACCGCTGAGCCTCTACTCAGACCCTGTAGAGCGGCGCGTTTGGCTGGTGTCGGCTGGGATCAGCTGGCTTGGGTTCCAGGCCGCAGTTTGGGTCCGGGTCTGTGCCACATGTCTCTCTTCCCCCGGGGACCAGTGAGCTAGCTGGGGCACGTTCTTCTCACGGCGATGGCAGAGGCACAAGAGGTCACGCCCCGTCGCACAAGCACATCTCAAACCACTACGTGCGTCACATCTGCTAATATTCCCCGGTCAAGCCCAGAGTCGCAGGGCAGTAGACGTGTTCCTCTTCGAAAATTGTCGGAGGATCTGCAAAGTCACACGCAGAGGGTGTGGATGCGGCGAAAGGCGGAGAGTGGAGGGCAGTGACTCGACCCTGGACGAGGACGGTTGGGAAGGACGTGAGCGAGGAAGCTGTTGGCTACCTGACCACCTGGACTGGGGGAGGGGAGAGATTGGAAGCGGGGGGCTGCACCTGTTGGAGATGGCTGGGAAATTCCTGCGCCGCACCCCTTCCCTTCCTCACTCCCGGCTGATGTTTATAGGGGGCTCGGCTTGGAGCTCGGTGGGGCTCTCACCTGGGTCACGGTAGGGGGGAGAACGAAGGCAGGACTCCGTTCCATCCGGCTGTTTTCCTAATCTACTCTGTTTCCAAACCTGCAGCCTGTAGCCATATTTTAAATGCTTTTTAATTGGCAGCATTCCTGCCTCTTGTGTTGCCATGGTTTTAAAAGGTTGTGTGTATTTTTATCATCTCAAGACCACATCTCAAGCACTTCTCTGGCGTGTAAACATCTTCACGATCGGGGTTCTCCCTGGGAAGATCGAATGGGTGTGTCCCCAGGCTGGCCCGTAAGGATCCATCTAGCGGTGTGGTCTCTCGCCTGGGACGGTGGTCCACCCGCCAGGACGGCACCTGGGGAAGGCCGGGAGGAGGGGAGGCTTCTGCAGAAGTGCACGTGCAGGGCTGAGGAGATGCCTCCACAGAGACAGCAGAGAGGGACAGTTGCAAGGGACAGAGCCCGGGGGTAGGAGCTGGGAGGCAGCCGGCCATGCCGAGACTCGGGCTTCGGGGTCCCCCAGCCTTAATGGTGACAAACAAGACCAGGCAGGAGGGCTGAGGGAAACGAATGCAATCTGTGACCCTGAAATATGGGGCCTAGCATCGACCAAGGGCCTCTCACCAGCCGGGAGCCTGGGTTAGGATGATTTCTTTTCACTGGGACCAGATGACTTTGGCACAACTACAAAACAAGAGTATCCTTTGCCTTCTGAAAAGAAACAGATACGTGTAAGAGAAAAAGGCCTCGTGTGGAATTCTGCCCAATAACGGCAGGACCAACATGGATGTCCCTGGTGCGTTTATACCTGCTTTGCAAGAACTCGCCGTCGCTATCAAAAGTCAAGGGTTGAGTCCCAGTCTCATTGTGAGAAAAATCATCCGATACCTCCCCAAACACCTGACCGGCGCTCCTCAGAATCATCAAAGTCGTCAAAAACAAGGACGTCTGAGAAACAGCGACAGCCCAAGGGGATCCTAAGGAAGCCTGAGGATTAGACATGACACAGTCCTGGACGGGATCCTGGATCAGAAGAAGACATTAGGTGAAAGCTAAGGAAATCCAAATAAACTATGGACTTTCGTTAATAATGTATTAATAGGAGTTTGTTAACTGTAACAAATGTGCCATGCTAATGTAAGATGTTTATAAATACTAGAAACAGGGTAAGGAAAGTCGTGGAACCTTCCGTACTATCTTAATTTTTCTGTAAATCTAAAACTGTTCTAAAAAATAAAGTCCACTTAAAAAAAAATCAAGTCAAGGGTCAAGAGCACGGACTTGGAAGCCAGGTTGCCTTGGGTCCAACCCTGGCGGTTCTGACCTTGGTCAAGCCAGTTAGCCCTTCCGTGCTTTGGTTTCTCCATTGCAAAATGGGAGTAATCAGACTACCTCTGACTGTCCTGGGGGCTAAACCCTGGAAGAGTGCCTGGCACCTAGTAAGGGCTACACGTGCTTATATAATCGCAAATAGAACTAAAAGTGTGGGTCCACCTCCCGTGTTCTATAAAACAAGAAAAGCACACATTAGCTGAGTTTTTGTTTTTCTTTAAAAAAAAAAAAAGAAAGGAAACGAGTTTCCGTGAGGATACGGAGAAAAAGGAATGGCCATGCGCTGTTGGTGGGAAGGCACACTGGTGCAGCCACTGTGGAGAACAGTATGGAGGTTCCTCAGAAAGTTAAAAACAAGAACCACCCTATGATCTAGTAATGCCAGTACTGGGTGTTTACCCAGGGAAACACTAACTTGAAAAGATTCACGCACCCTTATGTTTACTGCAGCATTATTTACAAGAGCCGAGGCATGGTAGCAATTCTGGTGTTTATCAATAGACAAATGGGTAAGGAAAGTGTGGTAAACACACACACACACACACACACACACACACACACAGGAATATTATGCAGCCATAAAAAAGGATGAGACAGTGCCTTTTGAGACACGGATGGACCCAGAGGGTATTATGCTAATTGAAATAGGTCAGACTGAGACAAATACCATACAATGTCACTTATAAATGGAATCTAAAAACCCCGAATAAACAAAGAGCAGAGTCAGACCTATAAACACAGAGAACGAACTACTGATGGGGGCAGGAGCAGTTGGGTAAAAGGTGAAGGGGAAAGGGAGACACAGGCTTCCAGGGATGGAAGGAGGAAGTCGCAGGATGAAAAAGCAGAACGTAAGGAACATAGTCAATGATGCTGTAATAGGGCTGTAATGGTGGCTATGCTTGTGGCGAACACAGCATCGTGTACAAACTTGTCAAATCGCGATGTTCCGCACCTGAAACTGATGTAACATTATGTCTCAACTGTACTCAATCAAAAGAAAAAAAAGGAGCATGCTCAGGGTTCACTTCGGGCTCCACTGTCCTATAAACTCCGCCACCCTGCCCCCTCCTCGCAGCTTGGCCTGAGGTCAGCTCTTCCCGATCTTTCTCCTGAATGTTTCTCAGCCAGGTCCAGATGAGATGCCCCAGTCTGGAAACCTCCTCCAGAGCTGTTATCAGCACGGGGAGATAGACTGCCTCCTCCTGCCCTGCCTCGTCCTTCTGCCCTCGGATGCCCTGAGCATTCTACTCAGTCCAGGACCCAGCAATATTCCCGGACACGCCCGGCCTCACTGCCCTCCCCCAATCCCACGGCCCTCCCCTGGCCCCACTGCCCTCCCCCACACCAGCCGGCCACCTCTCTTGCCCGCACGGACATCCTTCCGGCTCAGAGCACCTTGGGAAGGAAGGGCGCGTCACCGCCCAACAGGACGCTTAGGAAACGCGTGTGTTCCTTATTGCTCAGGAAGAAGTCTCCCCGAAGAACAATCCTGAACTTTGTCCAGACGGTTGAGAGCTTGACACAGTCATCTTCCTGTGAGCATCTGACAAAAGCCTATCTGCGTCCAAGCAGAATCGGACGCACACATCTGCCGTTTCCTTCGTTGGGAGTTCGGGCTCGCGGAGCTCTTTCCGGCGTGCTCTCACGGCCACACTCCCTCTCAGGGGCCACTGGGTACAGCAAAAGCCAAACACTACACTGAAGAGACAGTGGCTGCGGGTCTCCAGCCACAGGATGAGGCTGGATCTCCCGATGCTCTTCTCTGGTACGTTCCCTCGCTCTCTGCTGAAGAGGCCTGTTTCTCGTCTACACTCCCAAGACACTGGTGAAGGGGGGTGTTCATATGGCCCTCATGTTTCGGGCGAGGGGACCAAGGCCTTCGGAAGACAACAGAGATTTCAGGCACGTTTCCCGCTCGGAGAAGGGGTCACCATACGCCGCCCACCTTCCATCCAGGCTTAACTCGTTTCCTTTGCTTTCCCTTGCTCTCCGTCATGCCAGTGCTTGGCGATGACCTACATAGACCACGTGCCTAATAATAACACCGGCTTTATTAGCACCTAACACTCGGGGACCACTGGAGTTTTGGCAAAAGCAATATTTACTAAGTCATCTGCTTGTTACAAACAAACCCTCCTGTCTCTGGGGCAGCCCTAAAAAGAAGAGGTTGCTGGCTGGGAGAACCCTACACAGCAGTCACTTTGCGACCGTTTTTTCTTCTCCATTTTTAAATATCAAATCCCGCCCGGGGCTCACTTGCACAGGGTTGATATTTAAGATCTAGAGCAACTAATACGGCTCAGGTTTCGACCAATCAGAATGGTTGTTGCCTAGGGTACCCAGCCAAGGTCTGACCCCCCACATCCACCCCCTGTTGGCCAGACAGTGCCCCTGAAGTTTCAGGATTAGAGGAAGGTCCAGGGAGTTCCAGGAAAGGAGTCTAGGTGGTCGGGGCAGTGGGACAATGGTTACACCAGTGACAGGAAAATGATTCGGTGTTTAACCAGCTGATTGTCAACCCTAATGCGTGCATATTCTCAGCTCCTAGAAAGTCCAGATCCATACCACATGGCTGACCATGGATTTGTCCCTAAGCGTACCCAATGGTTGATTACAGCAGGCCGAGAAGCAGAGGAGTTTGGATTCAAGAGCCTTGACGATTTCATTTTAGTTCATCCCACCTCGCCTCTCGTTCACTGGAGCTGGAAGGGAAGTGAAGAGGGGTCGGATGAAAGGTTATCTGTAACGCACAGATGTAGGCAGTGGGACGTCAGTGGCAAATGATAGCGTGAGATGGTCAAAGCTGGAGAAGCCCAAGAGGGTCCCCAAGCCCAAAGGACGAGTGTAGAGTTAGACTTGAGAGACAGGACAAACAGGGCAGATGCTGGGAAGATTCTAGTACAAGAGGGTCAAGGGGACCAGAGCATAGTGAAGCAAAGGAGTCCAAAACCATTGTCTCAAAAACCCCACCATCTTTGCCATGGAAAGCTTAGCTGTGGTTCAGTGGAAGGAAGGGGCGGAGCTACTCGATACTTATCAGCTCTTATGACCCTCCTGTAAAAAGATTTTCCTCGTGTTTGCAGCCGGCTCATATAGCAAGTTCTTTCTGGAAAAGCTGTCCTAGATGCCAAAGCTGATACATCAGAAGGACCTTCCTCATTCGAAGACTTAACTTCCTACTGGGAAAAAAACATGCTTTGGATGAGTGGTCTTTTCCATCAGAGTCCAAAATCTTTATGACTTCGGCAGCACGGTAATTCTAATATAGCCATTTTCAAAGTGGGCTGGAAGGCCACCGGTGGGATGCCAGAATTCTCTGATGGATGCAAACCGCTCTCCAAACATGTGAGTCCTGACTTCTGCTCGTCTGAGTGAGCGCCACCCAATCCCTCGACTGTCATTTATGGAGAACTCATCGCTTCTTACCGGTAACTTATTAAGTGAATCCTTAAGGATGACTGAATTTGGAATTTGTGAACCAGAATTTCTGTGTGACTAGAATACTTTTACTCTGCCTTGTATCCTGGATCCTGTCATCCATGTGACATGTGGCCACTTGCAAAGGTCCTGCTGTGCATGCGTGACTGTCACAGTGCCCACACTTCGGAGGAAGCAAGCTTTGTTATCTTTCATCAGCTGTCGCTACTATGGTATCCGTGTACTGTCGTTGGTTATAGATGATCTGATCTGCTCTGTGATGCTTAGGATTCCGTAACCACCGCATCAGTATTTGGGTCCTGTAATTTTCTAATAACTAGATGGGAAGATGTGCATCCACTGTGGCTCAGATAGGAATCACGGGTACCCCTATTGCAAAAGCAAGCATTTACATAATACCCCCCCCCCCAGAAAGCAAGCTACTTGTATGATAACAGTTTGCTATCGAAGATGTCTTTGCCCCACCTAAGCGGCTTGGAGTAAAAGTCTGAAGGTTATTGGTCCTCTTGGCGAAGGTTTTTTTAAACGTAAGTTTTTGTTTTTTTTTTTTAAATGTATCTTAGGGGTGCCTGGGTGGCTCAGTAGGTTGAACGTCCAACTTCGGCTCAGGTCATGATCTCACAGTGCGTGGGTTCGAGCCCCACGTCAGGCTCTGTGCTGACAGCTCAGAGCCTGGAGCGTGCTTCTGTGTCTCCCTCTCTCTCTACCCATCCCCTGTTTACACTCTGTCTCTTAATAATAAATAAACGTTAAAAAAAATTAAAATATATGTATATATATATTTTAAATTCCTATGATTCAAAAGTCAAAGCAATACTAAAAGGTATAATTAAGAAGTTTCATTCCCACGGCTCCCCAGTCTACTGGGTTCTCCGTCCGTCCCCCTAGAAGTCACCACTATCAGTGTCTTATAAACCTTTCAGTGTTACTTCATGCAAATAGAGAGTATTTTCTTCAAAAAGAGAGGTTTTAGATGTTTCACTAGTGCACAGAGCTCCCTTGACCCCACATTACAAGGTAAAGTTAAATAAGGTCGATAAATTCAGAAGTGACCCCAGGAGGCTGAAATTGCTCTGAGGTTTCTCTTCCTATGACTTTCAGCAGCAGCGGCCTTTTTAAAATATACCTGGCTCTGGGGAAAACAATAGAATAGTTTTTTCCCGTCTCCGTGTCTCTTTTATACCCCTCTGCCTCCTCCCATGTCAACAGCCCCACGAGGGTCTCTGACAGAGGCCCGCCTCCAGCAAACCCACCTGTCTAGGGGCTCATCACATCAGTCCCCGTGGGAACGGATGAATGGGTTGTAATATGCACACGATCTTCAGGGAGGAAATGGCTGGCTGATTCAAATCAAGTTTCCTCCGACTGGAGACGGTCCTTCAAAATGGACCCAGTGGAGAAACTTGATCCCGGGGATGTCCCAAACATGCAACATCTGGCCTCTTTATGGAGAGTGTGTCACGGGCCAGGTGTTACGGTAGGTGCCAGGAGGAAGGGTGGGCAGGGCACAGTTCCTGCCCTCACGGACCTCACAGTCTCGGGTGAGGTACAAGACGTTGTCTAAGAGCTGTGAGGAGGGCCCCCTCCCCCCCAGGGGGGAGAGCTCAGAGCCTTCGTGGGGGGGTCTGAGGTGGCCTTATGTGCCAAGGCCTCGGCACGAGCGAGCCAGAGGCCTTCCTCCTCTCCAACTGGGATCTTGCAGAGAAAATCCTGGTCATCGAAGGAGTGACTTTAACGGAGGCGCAGGGGCAGCGGGAGTTGGAGGTGTTTGGGAGAGCGTGGGGGTGTGGAATCCCTCCCATCACTGCACAGGGACATGCGCCTGGGCCTGGGCGGTGGGGAGGGGGTGCCAGGCAATAGCCACGATATCAAATGCCTTCTCTCCCAGGGATCCCCAAGTTTATGCCGGGTACCACCCCATACCTTGCTTTGGAAACCTCAGAAAATGTCACAGCAATGGGAGCTCGGAGGGAAAGGTCTCAAAATGTCAGTGAGTCAGAAGGTGAATCAATCGGGTTCCCGACAGAAAGGCAGATGGCACATTCATAGCAGGATGACCTGGGCAGGGATTATTTAGCAAAGTGTGGGCGTGTGAGGGCACGACCGGAGGCAGAGTGGCCGGTGCCTCACCCCTCTTAGGCCCGAAGGAAGGAGAACGGAGATAGTCACGGAGATAGTCTGTGGGGAGACGCTGTCTCGTTAGGGCCTTGAGAGGGGCAGTGGCCTTCAGCAGAGGTGACCTTGCAGAGAGAGCCAGGCCCATAAATTCCTCACCCTCGCTCTCCTTCCTTCTGGCAGGCCTCCCAAGTCGCTGAAGCCGGCCCAAGCCGAGGGCCCGGGGCCTGCCCATGAGGCTCCAGAAACAGACCAGCTCGGGGCAAGGATCCGGAGGGGCAGCGGCGGCCGGAAGACAGAGGGAACCCCCGCGTCCTCACTTGACTCGGGGCGGCGGGAGAGGCTGGACAAATTTTCTTTTCTTCCTTCTGCTTTTCTCTCTTTTCCTAATATTCTCAAAATGAGCAAATGTGACTCCTGGCATTGGAGAAAATGTGATTTTTCGATTTAAAAGGCCAAAACACAAACCACATCAACAACCATGAAGTCAACAAAGAATGTGTACCAAGGAGGCCCCACTGTGCGGTGCAAATGCCTTTAGTAATTAGAGCAGAAAAGGGAGACCTCACAAAAACATTCCTTCCCTCTCTGAAAAGCCGGCTGACCCTTTGCCACAGGCCACTGACCACAAGCAGAGCGAACGCAGCTCGCCCTCTCAACTGAGCCCTCGGGGAGCGGGGTCACCGGGCCCTGAAGAAAGTGACCCCCAAGCCCCTCTTGCTTCTCTGCAGCGAAGCTTGTGTAGAAGGAGGGTGTGGTAGGGGAAGACACTGGGCGTGCCAGGGACGTGGGTTCCATCCCCAGCTCGGTTGCTTCGCCGTGGGGGCGCCACAGGCAAGGGACTGTGAGTGTTGCTCCGGCACCTTCCGTCTTGAAGGCATCTTGAAGGCTCCTGGCTTTGCAAACTGCCAGAACCTCGGCAAATATTACGTGCAAATGAAGGAGAGGAGGGCACAGAAGAGAACAGCCACCATGAAAGGCAAGAACAAATGTCCCAACTGTCCTCTCTGTCATGGCCCACAACATGTAGGAGGCCCGCAGCACAGACAGCCCTTAGGCAGAAAGAACACACTTTCCACTTGGGTGAATCGAGGAGAAACACACATGGGCCAGAGGCAGGTGCGATCGATTTCTCTATTTTCCTTTTTTTAAAGTTTTTAAAAATGTTTATTTATTTATTTTGAGAGAGAGAGAGAGACAGAGAGTGCGAGTGGAGCAGGGGCAGAGAGAGAGGGAGAGAGAATCCCAAGCAGGCTCTGCACTGTCAGCCCAGAGCCCAACGCAGGGCTCGATCCCACGAACCTCAAGATCATGACGTGAGCCGAAGGCAAGGGTCGGATGCTCAAGTGGCCGAGCCACCCAGGCGCCCTTCTCTATTTTTCACCAGATGGCCTTTCTCTCTGTCTGTCTCTATCTCCCCTGCCTTCTCCAACCCTCAGCTCCCGGGACTCAGGGTCCCAGAACCTGACCAGGAGTTCTCTCGTGCAGCCCTCTCCCCACCTACAGGGCGGAGGTAGATTCGCAGGTGTGGGGCTTTCAGAGACCTCAGAGGGCAGAACTTAACGGCTATCTTGGCTGCCTTTGGCAGTGCAATTTCAGTGTGTGTGCGGAAAGTCCCTTGTCCCATGAGGAAGGGACAAGATGGATGAGGCCAATGGAAACCCTATCTCACCTCATGAGAAAAATCAGGGCCGAAGAGGGTGTGAAAAGAAGGCAAGATAAGGAAATAGGAAAGTCACGTAAAGACCGCGTGAAGCCTGAAAATGTGATCATGTTCTGTCATAGCCCTCAGTCCCTTTGACATGTGACATACAGCTGGAGCCTGAAGGTTTTAGGGCCAAAGGGAAATGCAGGGGCCAAGGAAAACTCTTGTCAGAGGCTAGACCTTCCCCAGACCCTTCCCGCCTCTCAAGGCTCCCACCACACCCCGGAAGAGAAAAGTAGCCACACCGTCAGGCACCCCCCTGTTGCTTGGAAACCCTGAGCCTGTCTTCCTCCCTAGTTTAAACCACGTGAGCTGACTCACAGCTCCTTGGTACTGGGAAAGGGTGGCTGCTGGGAACAGGGACCCTCGGAAGAGAGCAAGGTATGAAAATGAAGCACTTGTCCTTCCTGCAGGATGGGGTAGTGGCTAAAAGAACGGATTTGGAGGTCAGATTGAGAAGGTCCAAAGCCCATCTCTTCCTTACCCATTTGGCCCTCTGATCTACCGCTGTAAACGGCGATGCAACGCACAATACACGGCCCCAACTCGGGCACATTCTTGCCTTAAAACAACTGATCTTGCAACTAATCGAGGCTCTGGATCTCTAAAGTTTACCAAAAATATAGGGATTGATGAAGAAATTCAGCAGCACCGTAAAGACACAAGCAGCCCAATCCAGAATGTGGGACGTTCTACCAGCTAAATGACCTAGTGTCCTCAACAAATCAACAGCATGGAAAAGGGACAAGAGGAGTGGAAATTGTTAAAGAATCAAAAAGACCCAAGAGATAGGAACCGTCAAAAGCAATGCCTGAGCCTTGCTTGGACCCTGATTTCAAAACAAAACAAAACAAAACAAAACAACCCTGAGGAGACATCTTTAAGAGAACTGATCGAATAATAAGGATTGACTGTTAATTTTGTTAGGGTGAATCATGGTGTGGTGCTTGTATTTCTAAAAAGCCCTCACCGATTACAGATGCACCCTCAAGTATTAATGGCTGAAACGACACGGTGTCTGGGAGTCACTGAATGAGGGAGTAACAGGGGACAGAGTTCAACGGTCGGAGCTGGGTAATGAGTGCCTGAGCTTTCATCACACCCTTCTGTCCTCATTGCACATACATATTTTTTATAGCAAAACGTCTCCTAAAGGCAGCATCACATGACTACAGATCGTGTCAGGTGCCGGATCGGACCCCTTTGGTGCCACCTCAGCAGCTGTTGGGCTGACCAGTGTTTGCATCCCTGGTGGGAGGGGACAGCTCCCGCAGCTCTGACCTGCCCCACGTCCGGACAGAGACAGGGGTCTCTCTGGCTTGGGGCCGGGGATGCCAGCTTGAGGGTGCCGAGGACACCCCCGCACCCCGCAGGGAGGAGCCCACGAGTGCAGGGGAGTCAGTGCCCCGGGGGCAAGAAGTCCACGTGCCTTGCTTTATTTTCTTAAGTTTATTTATTTTGAGAGGGAAAGAGAGCGAGAGAATGAGCGTGCCAGAGCACACACGAGCCGGGGAGGGGCAGAGCTAGGACGGCTTCCACAGCACCAGCACGGGGCTCTGCCCACAGCAGGCCCTCACTAGGGATGTTTTGCATGGTCAAAGAGAGACCGAAACCACACAACGCAATTCACAGTCGAGGCTTCTGAAAATAGATCTTTTTTTTCATGTGGCTGATTTTAAGATCCCAAAGTACCACTTGAGAAAATGAGCACCTACAGAGGAAGACAGGCTTTTGTGCCCCAGCAATACCCTTCCACACAGGTGGTAAAACACGAAGCTCGCCGTCCCTTAGCTCCGCCTTCGACGCCACGAATCCAAATGTCCACGCGGGTAGACGTACGTGCAAACAGGTGTTGGATGCTGCATCCTGCTGCGGATAAAAATAGCTCGGGAGATGGGGTGCCTGGGTGGCGCAGTCGGTTAGGCGTCCGACTTCAGCCAGGTCACGATCTCGCGCTCCGTGAGTTCGAGCCCCGCGTCGGGCTCTGGGCTGATGGCTCAGAGCCTGGAGCCTGTTTCCGATTCTGTGTCTCCCTCTCTCTCTGCCCCTCCCCCGTTCATGTTCTGTCTCTCTCTGTCCCAAAAATAAATAAAAACGTTAAAAAAAAATTTTAAACAAAAATAGCTTGGGAGCTTGGAACGACACTCTGCTTTAATTCCAGGAATTAAAAAAAACCAAAAACACCTTGTCGCGAGGCACAGAATCTCAGTTTTGAAAATAATGGGCATTTCCCCCCGAGCACGAATATTTCAAACATTAACAGAAGCAAGATAACACGCAGGGGCAACTCCTCAGGCCCAAGTCCTTGTGACTACAGGAATTCGTTCTTTCTCTCCTCTTTCCACTCGCTCCTGGCGCTTTCAGGGAGCTGCGACAGAACGCGTGCGATGGCCAAGGTTTAAAAAATAAGCAGTTTGGCCATCAGGTAAAAATACGCAAAAGATATCCAGACCGTCTTTTTTTGTGTGCGTAGAGAGCAGGGAGATATTTTTTATTAGAAAACTGGCAAGAAGAAAGCTAGTCGAGGGAGGAAGCTTCCAACTGCGTGGCTAACCTGTTTAGCCAGGACCAGATGGTTCGGAGGGCTCGTGATAAGATCCAAAGTGTTCTCTATGTAGGTCAGCGTTGAAGCCAGCCTAGGTCACCAATAACACGGGGGGATTTGGCCAGATGTGTATTCAGGAGCTGTTGGAAATGAGATAGTGTCTTGAGACACAGACACGTCTGAATTCGGGTCTAATTTATCGCCTTTTGGGGCAGGTTTTGGTCCTGAGTTCTCAGATGGGGCTGTCATGGAAGGAACGCTTTCTGTATAGGATAGACCTGCAACTGTGGCTCTTTCTCAAAAGATTACAGAATGTGTCGACTTTCCAGAACTTTAAAGAAAAACACCGTGTCAAGTATGAACCAGAATGCAGGGGATAAAATTATTACCGCTTTTCTGCAGATAAATTGGACCAAATGTATCCCAAAACCCTAAAAGTTGCACAGTACTCCACTTTCCAGAGTTTATGCTAAGGAAATAATCAAGGATGTTCCCTAAGATCTTATTTATATTAGTAATGAAGACAAAAGTAACACTTAAAAAAAGGGGGGGGGCAATGAACTTATCTCATTGCCCCAAAATAGGGGATTTTTTAAAATGATGGTGCGATGTAACATCTTCAACTATTAAGAGCAATATTGCAGAAACGTATTTTTTGACACGAAAAGACACAAAGCTGGTTTTTAAGTAGTCTGACCTCACTTTTGCTTCTCAAAAGCTTAAAAAAATTTTTTTTTAAGTTTTACTTATTTATTTTGAGAGAGAGCGAGAGAGCGCATAAGCAGGGGAGGGGCAGAGAGAGGGAGAGAGGAATGAGCCCAAGCAGGCTCTGCACTGTCAGCTCAGAGCCCAACTCGGGGCTCGAACCCACAACCTATGAGATCATGACCTAAGCGGAAATCAGGAGTCATACGTTTAACCAATTGAGCCACCCAGGTGTCCCTCAAAAGCTTTTTATACACACGGGCATATGCACACGCTTAGAAAGATACATGAACACAGTAATCTCTGGGTCATGGAATAAGAGGCAACTTTTCTTTCCTTCTTCCGAGTTACCTCTGTTTTCTAAACTTTTTATAATGAACGAGAATTTACTTTTACATCTGCTGTGGAAAGGCTAGTTAAAAACAGAAAGCAGGAGCTGCTCGGGAGGATTCTTTGTAGTGGCCCAAAGGCAGGACGGTGGAGGTGTGGTCCACGGAAGGAAGGAGGTGTGCAAAGGGGACGCGCGACCAGACTCTGCTCTTTCAAGGGAGATGTGATTCCAGAGCACTGAGTCCCAGCACTGAGTCCCAGCGTGGAATGACCCTGCCGTGGAGCCGAGAAGAAGCCTCTGTCGATCTTCCCTAACAGTGGGGGGCTGTCTACGTGCCTTACAACTGCCGGGCTGCCCCCAGCACCCAAAGAAGAAGCCTTCCACAGGAGGAAGAGGATATGGTCGGAGGGAGGTGGGGGCGGGGGCAGTTGCCAGGCAGGAAAAAAACCAGGCCACCAGCGACCTCCTTAAAAGTTACTCTTGGGGCGCCTGGGTGGCTCAGTCGGTTGAGCGTCCGACTCCGGCTCAGGTCATGTTCTCACGGTCCGTGAGTTTGAGCCCCGCGTCGGGCTCTGTGCTGACAGCTCAGAGCCTGGAGCCTGCTTCCCATTCTGTGTCTCCCTCTCTCTCTGCCCCTCCCCTGTTCATGCTCTGTCTCTCTCTGTCTCAAAAATAAATAAACATTAAAAAGATTTTTAAAAAAGTTACTCTTCTTAGCTTATTCCTTCCATCTATTTAAACATGTAATTTCCTAGTCCCTCAAGAGAGGTCTTAGAAAGTGTGGAAGGACCAAGAGAGAACAGAGCCAGCCAAGGGAGGATTTTTTTTTTTTTTTCCAATTTTCCCCATTCAAGATGTTCCCTTCTACTAACAGATGTCTCAGCTCTGCTCCGGATGGATGTGCCTTCTCCCCTTTGCCCCTCTGAGGTCTGGCATAAGCACCCTCCCACTCTTAGCACACGCATGTGAAAGGGCAGACCTAGGCCGGCTGACTAGTGACTGTGTCCCCGACGTGGCCGCAGAAAGAAGTTCCCGCTCAAACCTCAGACCACGCCTCCTCCCCTTGAGTAACTTAATGTTTTCTAAGAAAGCAGGCTACCGATTGATGCATTCTTCGCAAGTCTGAGGGGAGAGGAAGGGGAGTGTGAGAGGCGTGGAAAGTGTGAGTAGAAGAGGGAGGGCTTCTCTCAGGTAGGGGCCGGAGGCAGGAGCCCTCAACCCTGTCCAGGCTTAGAATGACCTGGGAGCATTTTAATAACTGACCCCTCCCCAAACCAATTAAATCAGAGTCTCTGGGGATGGTGTTTGGTGCTAGGTATTTATATAGCACAGCATAGGTATTTATATAGGTATTTATATAGCTAGCTATTTATATAGCCAATGGTTCATAGGTGACCAGTGAGAAACGTTCTGTATACACTGAGGCCAAACATGTTCGAGATCCTCAGACACAGTGGTTCTTACACTTCAGGTGCATCAGAATCTCCTGGAAGACTTGTTCAAACACAGATTGCTGAGCCCCACCCCCGGAGTTTCTGATTCAGTGGGTCTGTGACCACCAGGCCCAACATTTGCATTTTTAACAAGTTCCAGGTGACGCTGATAATTGCTGATCTGGGACCACACTTTGGCAGCCAATAGGCTGAGGCCACGACCCTTCCCCAGCCAATCGGCTAAGGCCATGATCCCTATAAAACCTTTGTGCTTTTGAAACTCGCTCTCTCTCTCTCTCTCCCTCTCCGGTATCTCACCACTGCATCAGTGCAGGTAGGAGATTGAGCTCGAGCTAGCTCGAATAAAGGCTCTTTGCTTTTGCATCGGACTGGGCTCCCTGGTGGTCTTTGGGGATCACGAATTCTGGGCATAACACATGTCCTCAATTAAAGTGGGGACAACAGCAGGGCGCCTGGGGGGCTCAGCCGGTTGAGTGTCCAACTCTTGATTTCAGCTCGGGTCACGATCTCAGTTTGCGAGATCGAGCCCCACATTGGGCCCTGCAGAGCCTGCTTGGGATTCTCTCTCTCTCTCCCTCCCTCTCTCTCTGCCCCTCCCCTGCACCGTCTCTTTCTCTCTGTCTCACAAAAAGTGGGTACAACAGCCCAACCTCGGATGGAAAGTCCACCCCAGAATGCTCACATCAGCTCCAACAGCAAGCAAGGCAGCAGCCCAGCCAAGGGCTTTGAGCTTCCGAAGTTAAAGCGGCTTCGACCTGAGGGGCCCCTGGGCTCTGCCACGACAGACTTCAGATGTAGGAAGACATGTATGTTTAGAGGTGACGGTGCCCAAAGCTGAGAGACCGACACAGCCACCCCTGGGCCACACTCTCCTGAGCACCTCTGGCTGCTAGAGAGGACGGGGCTCTGGAACCACACAGAGTCGATTGTGAAGAATTTGGATCAGTGACATGAACTCTTGGAGTCGTAGTACGTTTGTTTGTCAAGTGAAAATGACATAAACCCAGGGAAGTTGTAAGTGTTAAATGAGACAATTGGGCCAGAGGGCCTAGAAGAGTGTCACAGAGATTTGTCGTGTGGGGCTGGGGAAGAACACCGGGAGTCCTAGCTTCTGACTGGTCTTCCTGGGGACAAAGACAGCTAATCATCTACTCCGATATCAGCCTTCCCTGCTTAGCTGGGCAACAGCTCTCTGGAATAAAGATCTCACTGCCCAGCCTATCCTGTAGCTAGCTGTGGCCATGGGAAGATGCTCCGGGTGGGACACTCCATTTATATGGGAGTGGCACATGCATCTGGTGTTACCGGGAGGACTGGGCCTCTGCACCCTCTCCTCCTCCCCCCGCCCACCGGGGCCAGAGCGCAAACTAGCTGGCTGAACCTGAACTAGTCAAATAATCGCATCGGCCTGGAGGACGGCCGTGATGAGGTGGAAGGAGCCTGGGTCCCTGACAGCTTCCCAGAGCCCAGACTCCCTACCTCTGGATTCATTTATAGGACAGCAAGATAAACTGTGTTGTCTGAGCCACTTCTGTTTTAGATTTTCAGCCATACACAGACAGGTCCAGTCCTAACTTCAACATCACTCGTGCTGTATTTAAAGCTGTGAAAATAATGATTAGCAGCTTACCATCTTAAGAGTCGCCTCTCCTGCTGATATATGCCTCCCCCGACTCAGTCTCTTATATCCCACAGTCCCCCACTGGCCAAGCTCTCTTTTGTCTATAGCAAGTCACTGTGCACCCAGAAGGGTTTTCCAGCTAATTCAAGGAACAGGGCTCTTCTGTGGGCACCCAGCACAAGAAGACCCCAGAGTCACTGAATCTATTCGAACATCAAAGTCAGATTATGTTCATGAGAGGAGGCAATGCACATCCACAAAGTGGGGGCAAGGGGGTGAGGCCTTCTGAGGTATTCCGAACGCCTTAAATGCCAACACTGCAGGGACCTTCTTAAAGATCCAGAAAGACCCACTCATAAACTTTTAGGGATGATTTTTTTCTTTAAACAGAAGATTTACTTTCATCTCCCGTTTCCTGTTTCTCTCTGTTTGTTTTACACGGAACCCCGATACGATACAAGGAGCTTATTTTGTACTAATTTTCTTTCCTAAAGATTTTTGTGTCTTGATAGTGTTTTGTACCAAAAAAAAAAAGTTATTTTCTTGACTATAGGTTCTTTGAGGCGGCTTGTTTCCTTGCCCGAAAGAATCCCATGGTTTGTTTTGGTGGTTGCTGATGGTACTTGGCTGGTTTGTTGGGTTATGTGTGTGTGGTAAAATATACATAACATAAAACTTACCACTTTAATCATTTTTAACTACACTGTTTACAGACATTAAGTGCATTCACATTGTTGTACAACCATCACCCCCAGAATTTTTTCACTTTCCCAAACTGAAACTCCGTACCCATTAAATAACTTCCCACTCCTTCCTCCCCTCTGCTCCTGGCAACCCCCATTCCACTTTCTGTCCGGATGAACTTGACTTCTCTAGGAACCTCATAGAAGTGGAATCCTACAACATTCGTTCTTTTGCGTCTGGCTTATTTCACTTAGCATAAAGTCTTCAAGGTTCATCCATGATGTAGTGTGCGTCAGAATTTCACTCCTTTTTTTTTTTTAATTTTTTTTAACGTTTATTTATTTTTGAGACAGAGAGAGACACAGCATGAACGGGGGAGGGTCAGAGAGAGATGGAGACACAGAATCCGAAACAGGCTCCAGGCTCTGAGCAGTCAGCACAGAGCCCGACGCAGGGCTCGAACTCACGGACCGTGAGATCATGACCTGAGCCGAAGTCAGACGCTTAACCGACTGAGTCACCCAGGCGCCCCAGAATTTCACTCCTTTTAAAGGTGGAGCAATAATCCTGTGTGGCGTGGCTGTATCACATTTTATTTACCCACCCACTCTTCTGTGGTGGCCACTTGGGTTGCTTCTACCTTTTAGCTATTGTGAATAACGCTGCTACGAACGTGGGTGTGCAGAGCCTCTGTATTGGGGGACCTCCATACCGTCAAGGATTCCTTCGGAGGAAGAGCATGTGGGTGTAGTTTTTCCAGTAGTGGGGCAAACCGTGTTTCCAAAACTGAATTATGCACCACAACTACCCGGGAACTCTTACACGCAAAGTCCTGGGTGTCCCTCTGTCCAAGACTATTAAATGAGATTATCTGGGGGGGAGCTGGGAATCTGGAATTTAACACAAGTTTCTCATGCCACTCATCTGCCCCAGCAGCATCTACTACACACACCCAAAGAGCGACAAGCTTTGTTAGACACGGGGTCCCGGGTTGCCTTGCCCTCCACTTGCGGCAAAAGCTTCTTGTAAGGAAGCGAAGGAGTGAGCAAAGCCATCTTCCTGTCTGGTGAGGAACCAGAGCGACAGCTTTCACTGCTCAGGACTCAGCTGCTTACTGGCCTGATTGTCCTTGTTAATCTGCCAGGAGTGGGCAGAGGAACTTCCTCGAGGAGTGTTTTCACGCACTCTTCCACACACAGGATCTGATTGGCCCTGTTTTTTCACTATCCGATATCGAAGGCCCTTATTTGACAATGCCTTGGGTCCATCTTTCTCAGAGGTGGTTTGGCTTCCTTCCACCTAGCCTATCGGAGCTTGATTCAGTGGGTTGTGCCAGAGCGGCAGGGTCACCCGACGCATGGTTTGGCCTCTCCGCCGATGGCATGAACCTACAGGAGTGCTCTTAGGGGTCTGTGGGTCCTCCCGGAGAGGCACTATTCCCCAAGGAATGCAGTGAGCATAGCTTTCCTCCTTTGAGCACCTGATTTTTTCTGATCAGTTTTTTTTTTTAAGTTTGACTTTGTAGTTTGTTATAGCATCATTCGTACTGAGCTTATAACATTTGGAAACTGTAGGAAAATAGAAGGAAGGAGGGGGAAAAATCACTTCTAATCCCACCCCCCAGAGTCTACCATTTTGGTGAATTCCTTCCTGTCATTTTTTTGGCATAGTGTTTTATGTGCTCAGTGATCACATCATATAAGTGTTTTCCCATGTTATTATAAAATCATCCACGCATTTCAGTGGGTGCATGTCTCTACCATGGTTTACTCAATCCTTTCCTTACTTTTAAACATTGTTTTGTTGTTTCCAACTTTTCTCTATTGAAAACAGTACTCCGATGAACATCTTTAGACAGAATGCCTCTTACAATATTTTCCCTTAAGGCAAAGTCCAAGAAATAGGATTATTAAGTCAAAGTCCTGAACATATTAAGGCCTTTGATATGCAGCCCATCTAATTTTTGAAAGGACTGGTTCCAAATTACACAACCACGAACCAATACAAGAAAGGGGCACCATTACCTAGATCCGAGTCTAGTTGTTCACAACGCGGAGTGATTTTGCCCCCGGGGGCATTTGATAACGTCTAACATTTTTGGTTTTCGCAATAGGAGGGATATTCCTGTTCGTATCTGTTGAGGAGAGGCCAGGGACTCTGCTAAGTGTCCTACAGCGCATATTGCAGCCACATACAACAAAGAAGCATCTGGCCCAGAATGAGAATGGGGTCAAGGTTGAGAACGCTACTCTGTTGTAACCATGACTTGGACCACAACCCATTCAGGGAGAAAAACACAGAATCTTATCAGTTCAATTTCAGGGCCCAGCTGTCAGCTGCTGTTGCTTCTGTCAGTGCCACATGATGTTAATGATTAAAACCAGTCTAAACACCAGCTCAGTGTGTCTTTGTCCACTATTAGCACCCTGCTCCGAAATCAGATTTCACCTTAACCAACCCAGGGCACTACCTGAAGAACCTTTTACCATGGAGCCCTGACAGTTCTTACTAGTCAGCTGCCCGTGGTTCTCAGTCCATTCCACTGCCACGCGGAAGAACTATTCTGACACAATTCAAAATGGGGGATCCAGGGGCACCTGGGTGGCTCAGTCGGTTGAGCGTCCAACTTCGGCTCAGGTCATGATCTCACAGTCTGTGTGTTCGAGCCCTGCATTGGGCTCTGTGCTGACAGCTCAGAGCCCGGAGCCTGCTTCGGATTCTGTGTCTCCATCTCTCTCTGACCCTCCCCCGTTCATGCTCTGTCTCTCTCTATCTCAAAAATAAATAAAAGTTAAAAAAATTAAAAAAAAATGGGGGACCCATATGTTCTAATTTTGAGAAATTTTCTGGGATCCTATGCAAATTTACCCACACGTCACCCCTTCTCAAACCTGTGTAACAAACCCAAACCCTGGGACTCTGAAGACACGATTTCAGAGCCACTCATTTAATCTGTGGTAAAGACAGCTAATCCTTCCCAGTATCTATCCTCCTGTTCCTCCATGGTAATAGACTCTCCAATCTTTAGCTGGTCAATGGCTTCTCAGAATAAATACCGCATTTCCCAGACTTTCTTGCAGCTATCCAATGGCTTATAAGTGGAAGTGTTGAGTGTAACTTCTGGTGGCATCATTTCAGAGGCAATGTGTCCTTTTTTACTGATGCTATAATAAACGTGGACATTCTGGCTTGATCTAAGGCAGCCATCTTAGACCAGGAAGTGGAAGTCAAGTTCAGAGGATGTCAGAGCAACAAGATAGAAGGAACCTGGGTCCTTGATGATCATGGAGTTACAGTCCCAGCCCTGTAATCTTTACTGCCAGGCTTCACCATGTGGGAGAGAAACAACCCCATGTTTAGTTTAATCCACGGTTATTTTGGTCTCTGTTACAGCTGAACCTAATCCTAAGTGACATAATCCAACTTCCTCATTTGAAAGAAAAATGCAGGCCTGAATGGACTATATCAGGCTTGGTTCGTGGTGCCTTTCCTGCCAGCTGTCTGGGAGTTTGCTGAATAAGAAAAAAAAATGAATCATTTAAGAGAAATGGTGTATTTTGGGATACCTTATGAGGTTGATAACACAAAAGAAGATAAAAGACTTGAATTTGGAGGAAAGCAAAGGCTTCGGAATATGTGAGATGAGATTTGGGGCACAGTAAGGAAAGGGAAAATAAAGCATCAGCCCTCATTTTTCAGGGTTAGATCTCCTGAATCTGGGAGTAGTTAAAACTCTAACGACACTCTTGTTGATGTAATGATCCGTTTTTAGCAGTCAGCATGTCTGAATGCAGAGACTGTTTATAGAGCGGCGTAATTAATAGATACTTCATGGAAGTGATTGTTGCTGGTTCAATTATTCTTCAAGAGATTGGACAGATCAAGAGAGTGTTCTGGAAGGAGAATCAACCTTTCTTTTCTCCCCTTCAGGATAAGTGAGCACTCATAATTTATTAAAATTATCCCCTTGGTTTCATTTCACTCACAAAGGAAATATATGCACCTTCTTAAAATATACAGATTTATTTCCCCTAGAATCTAGCAGGTAAAGAGAAAGAAAATCGGCATCCTATTGAGTTAGAAGAAAGCTGTGCCTTCACATTGCCTCAGCAACCAGTCACTCAGGACAATTCTGCCAAAACACCCGTCGACTGTGTGAAAAATCCCTCAGCCTGGTTATGTGACATCCCACAGCCTTCTGTTTGCCCTTCCCAGATCAGGTAACTGAATTTTTTATTTTCTCTTGCCAGTATTGGCGTCCCAAGGACACTGCTGCGGGTAGAGCTTTGACTTCATAGAGGAAGTCATCTATCTTTAATACTCCCCGCAGGGTGACTCCCCTCACGACCATCAGAGAGTGCTCTACACAAATAAGGTTCCGCCTCCCCCTGGAGCTTGAAGGGTCAGATGAAGTCCAGTCTCTGGGACAAGCAGAAACAATTAGAAAGATGATCATTAATTGGCCTTCCCCCTTTTCTGCTTCTCAGTGCCCAGAAAATGGTTTTTCTTGGCTCTAGGACTCTGTGGAGTGAAAACCTAGTCCAGATTTGCTTGGATCCTTCTTCTCTAAGCGACGAATTCTTGATGGAAAATATGCTTATATCACATAGGCCCACACCAAAAAGAAGGGAAAGCTTCCATTTATCCTGTCTTTTTGATTTCAGTACAGCCCCTGGAGGCAAAGTCAGCCCAGGCAAGTACTTCACGGCCCAGAAAACAGTCGGGTCTGGCTGGCTGCACTGTTATCATAGTGCAACAGAACATTGGCAGCAGCCTCTTGAGCAAGTTGCTGTGTCTCTGAAGGCTGTTTGCATCACAGGAGAGTAACTCTGAGCTGCACCAAGATTCCACCTACGAAACATGTGGGTGACCAACCCCGTGTACATCCACTTTGCTATGCTATTGCTCTTCTCGTCTGTGACCGGCCTACTTTCCTACCTACTTCTCTCATAACCCTTCTAGCCAGTTCCAGCTTCACTTGAGCCGCCACAGCCTGGTTCTATCTGCTACTTTAGTCCCTCCCTTCAACCAACAGTGGGCTGGAGCCAGCTCCCATTGGCTTAGAAAGCCACGTGTGCATAGCCCTTCACAATGTCATGTTCAATAGCATCACATTGGTAGCTTGAAATCAGGCACAGTAAAGGTAATTGCACCACAGAAATCAGCAAAATCTGCAAGTAGAGCTCTCCCACCCCAACCCAGGGAGCCAGCTAAACATTTACCACCACATGCTGGATCTATCCCTTTTGAAAAGGGGCAAATATATGTCCGTTTATCACAATCAATGTAAATAACACACTAAATTAAAAAAGAATAAAAAAAAATAAAGAATTGTAGGCCAACCTTAATTGGATTCTGGTTTGAACAAACTGGCTGTAAAAAATATTTGGAAAAAATTTGAAACCAAATACGGATAATATTAAAGAACTCATGTTAATTTTCTTAGGTGTAAAAATGATATCATGGTGAAACAGGGGAATTTCCTCAGCCTGACAAAGGACGTCTACAAAAAACATATAGCTAACATCGTACTTGAGAGAAACAATGTTTTCCCACTAAGATCATGGACAAGGCAAGGATGCTCCCCCTTCTCTTCAGCATTACGCAAAAAGTCCTAGCTAACGCAGTAAGACAAGAAAATGAAACACAAAGGGTGGATACATCTTGAGAAGGAAAATAAATCTGTGTTTATTTATACAACATGGTTGTCTGTGTAGAAAATCTGAAAGAATCAATAAAAAAACCTTCTGGAACTAACCTTCGGCAGGGTTGCAGGATATAAGATTAACATACAAAAGTCTATCACTCTTCAATACACCAGTGATGAACAAGTGGAATTTGAAATTAAAAACACATTATTACTTGTGTCCATGATACTTAAATAAAAATATTTTAAAAACCACATTATCATTTACATCGGCACCCCCCAGAATAAAATACTTAGATATAAATCTAAACAATGTACAAGATCTGTGTATGAGGAAAACCACAAAACTCTGATGAAAGAAATCAAAGAACTAAGCAAATGGAGATATTTCATATCCATGGATAGAAAGATTCAGTATTGTCAAGATGTCCATTTTTCTCAACTTCAGTCAAAGTCCTAGCAATCCAATCAAAGTCCTAGCAAGTTATTTAGTGGATATCAACAAACTGATTCTACAGTGTATATGGAATGTCAAAAGACCCAGATAGCAGTACAATATTGCAGGAGAACACTCAGAGGACTGAAACTACCTGACTTCAAGACTTACTATAAAGACATAGTAATCAAGATTGTGCGATTAGAGAAAAACAGATGAAAGAATAGACAAATAGATCAATGGAACAGAATAAATAGTCCAGAAATGGACCCACATCAAAGATCAACTGATCTTTGACAAAGTGGCAAAGGCAATACAATACAGGAAAGATAATCTTTTCAACGAGTGATGCTGGCACAATCAGAAATCCACATTAAAGAAAAAGGTACCTAAACACAGACCTGACGCCCTTCACAAATTAACTCAAAATGGACCATGGACCTAAATGTAAAATGCAAAACTATAAAGCTCCTGGAAGATAATGCAGGAGAGACTCTAAATGACATTGGGTATGGCAATGACTTTTTAGATAGAGCACCAAAAGCACAATCTATGCCTTACAATCACTGAGAAGCTGAACCTCATTTAAATTAAAAACTTCTGCTCTGCGAAAGACTGTCAAGAGAGTAAGGAGACAAACCACAGGCTTGGGAGAAAACATTTGCAAAAAGCTTATCTGAGGAAGGACTACTCTCCAAAATAAAGGATTCTTTTTAAAAAAATTTTTTTTAACATTTATTTATTTTTGAGAGACAGAGAGAGACAGAGCATGAGTGGAGGAGGGGCAGAGAGAGAGGGAGACACAGAATCCGAAGCAGGCTCCAGGTTCTGAGCCGTCAGCATGCAGCCTGATGCGGGGCTCGAACCCACAGACTGTGAGATCATGACCCGAGCCGAAGTTGGACACTCAACTGACTGAGCCACCAAGGCACCCCCAAAATAAAGAATTCTTAAAAGTCAACAGGAAGAAAATGAAGAATCTGATTTTTTAAATGAGCGAAAGATCTTAACAGATACCTCACTAAAGAAAATATACAGATGAAGCATATGAAAGCATGTGAAAAGATGTTCAACATCCTCTAATCATTAGGTAATTGCAGGTTAAGACAACAAGGAGATACCACCATACATACACCTGTAAGAATGACCAAAACCCCAAACCCTGACCACACCAAACGTCGTCAAGGGCATGGAGTAACAGGAATTGTCCCTCACTGCTGGTGACAATGCAAAACGGTACAGCCACTTCGGAAAAAACAGTTTGGCAGTTTCTTATAAAACTAAACCTATTGGGGCACCTGAGTGGCTCAGTCGGTTAAGTGTCTGACTCTGGATTTCAGGTCAGGTCATGATCTCTCGGTCCGTGCGTCCGAGCCCTGCGTCAGGATCCGCGCTGGCAGTGTAGAACCTGCTTGTGATTCTCTCTCTCTCCCACTCTCTCTGCCACTCCCTGCTTGTGCTCTCTCTCCAAAATAAATAAATAAACTTAGAAAACCTAAACGTATTTTCACCGTACAGTCCTGTAGCTGTGCTCTTTGGTATTTACCCAAGTTAGGTGAAAAGTTATGTCCACACAAAACATGCACATGGATATTTATGGTAAAGCTACCATATGGTAAGGCTATTCATAATTTCCTAAACTTGGAAATCGCCTAGAGCTGCTGTCCTTTAGTAGGTGAGCAGATAAATAAACTGAGGTGCATCCAGACAAGGGAATATTATTCAGTGCGAAAAGGAAATGAGTTACCAAGCCATGAAAATACATAGAGAGACCTTAATCCATATTACAAAGCGAAAGAGTCTAATCTAAAAAGGCTACATACTGTGTAATTGCAACTATATGATATTCTGGAGAAAGCAAAACCGCGGAGACGGTGAAAATATAAGCGGTTGTCAAAGGTTAGAGAGTTAGACGAAAAGGCAGAGCACCGAGGATTTTTAGGGCAGTGAAACTATCCTGCACAAAGTTGTAAGGGTGGATATATGTCATCGTACACGCATCAAAACAACAGAATGCGCAACACCAAAAGCAAACTGTGATGTTCTATGGCCTTCGGGTGATCATGGTTTGTCAACGTAGGATCGTCAGTTTTAACAAATGTACCGCTCTGGTGACGGATGTTGACGATGGAGGAGTCTATACATATGTGGGGGCAGGCGGTGGGGGAACCCTCTTGTACTTCCCACTCAATTTTGCTAAAAATCTAAAAGTGCTCTTAAAAAAAGTAGCCCATTTCAAAAGAAATGGCGTTATGGTTACGTAGGGAATCGTTTCTGCCACGTAAAGAAGTATTTAGGGATTACGTGTCATCGACTTACTTAAAAAATTTTTTTTTAAATCTTTATTTTTGAGAGAGAGAGAGAGAGACAGAGCGCGAGTGGGGGAGGAACAGAGAGAGAGGGAGACACAGAATCCGAAGCAGGCTCCAGGCTCCGAGCTGTCAGCACAGAGCCCGACGTGGGGCTCGAACTCACGACCCATGAGATCATGACCTGAGCTGAAGTCGGCCGCTCAACCGACTGAGCCACCCAGACACCCCTCACGGTAGTAATTTTTAAAAGAAACTCCCAGCCATGAAAGCTCTGGGTTGGGCAAGCTCAAGTAGCACTGTTCATTTCCGTCCCCTAAAATCTGGGCCCGTATTGCTCGAAAAGTTGTAAACCTATCGATATGTTATAGTCCCGGGGAAGGCCTGTGACGGCACACGTCTGGATATCGCAGAGTCCGCGGCAAGCCAGGGCTCTGCCTGCCCCTGTGTGTGCGTGGGGATCCCCCAGGTTAAGTCTGCAGTGGGCAGAAGGGGGAAGTCGCTGAGAGCAGGCGTTTCGGGCCTTCTCGGTTAAGCTGGAGGCAGCTGAGGGCAGCACACATTTCACCGGTTTACTTTTGTGCTTTTTGCAGCTGTGTAGACTGAAAACAACTGTTTTGCACCAACCCCATAAGAATGACACCTCCCTCCGTTTTGTTCAGTCAAACGCTTTGGTTTCGTCTAACGGCACTTGGCATGTTAGACTATTCTCTGAACAGCAGATACCATTTAATCAAAATAATATTCTTTAAATCAGTATTTTCTTGTACTGATGCCTGCCCCTTTTCTTCAAGGGGAGTGCTCTAGCTTTGGGGAGTTGTAGGGACCTTATAAATGAGAAGAAAAGGAGTTAATCCTTAGCTTCTAGCATCCAAACTAGGATTTTAGAAATGTCTTTGGGGAAGGGGTTTTGTAAGTCCCTCTATCACTACCCTTTAGGGAGAACGGCAGTCCTGATGGACCTGGTGAGGCTAGCCCTTTAGGTCACAGAGCCCATTTAAGCAGGAAGAGGAAGGGGGCCAGGGAGGGGGAAGTCAGCGTCGAGTGTGTGTCCTCAACGTGGCCTCTGGGCTCGGGCAGTGTGGCGGGTGGATGCAGAGAAACTGGGGACACCACTTCCGCCCGTGTCTCATCTGGGACCCTGGGAGGAGATGACCCCACGAGCTCCCCACACCGACCTTCCCTGGGAGGCCGCATCGGAGAACGCTCAGAGGCCCCGTGATCTAGCAGAGGGAGTTTGGCCCTTCTGTGATGCGGAAGGCACCCTACAGTCGCCGTGTACTCTCTCGGGGGACAGCGAAGCCGAATTGAGAGGCGCTGGGCCTGCCGGGAGCCCCTGGTGGAAGGAGAGGTGGCCTCAGAGCAGAGGAGCGTGGGACAGAAACTCAGAAGACTCTCAGGCACCAACAGAAGCAACACTGGGCCAAGCCAACCTGAAGGAGACCAGTCTGTGTGCGACAGAAGCAGCGGAGGACAGCAGAGACATCAGCAGGACAGCAGACCCAGTGGCCAGTGTCCACACAGCAACCCCAGCCAGCTGCCGCGTGGCCGAGGCTGGCTCTCACATCTCCCCAACCATCCCCCCCTCCCTCTGACACCACAGGGTCACGTAAGACACAGCGCTGTCCCCTGTATTTACAGGTCACCTCAGAGGAGCTGAAAGTGGAGCGCTTTCCCCGAACAACCTAGGAAGGCCGTTTAAATGACTGCGTTCAACCCAGCACGCTGGACCTACGTGAACATGGCCGGTCCTGCCTGACAGAGTGGACTCTCCTGATGAAGAGTAGACCGGTGGGAGAAAAAGTGAAGACACTGCATTTTCTTTGCTCACCTGAATGCTAGGTGACAAGATCCAAATCGTGCTACAGCCGAAGTTCGTCCTGGGACACGTCCTTCTCCCAAGATGCTCACGTGACGAGAGTCCAATGACCAAATGCATCTGTGGCCGCCTGGATCCTGGGTGCCCCTCCGGGAACTGTACAAGGCACCTTGACATATTGAGGGTTCCCAATGGTGTGCCGTGAAAAAGCTGTTGAATCTTTGTTCATCTCAGCCCCGTGCCTGGCCCCCGATTCTCCCTTCGGATGACCTCCATTAATGTCCCAAGTACGTGTGTTCTCAGGAACACACTGGAATCTCGTTCAGTGGGAAAGAAAGTTTGCTGGGCTCACCGAGGAGAAGCCACATTTAGGCTCCAACGGGCAGGTGGTCCCAGTTCCCAGGTGGCTCAGGCACAGGATGCAGACCCTTTCCAGCATTTCCAGCCCCTTGTCAACAAGCACATTCGTGTGATTAGGGTCCGGTGTATCCTACATGCAGGACTTGTCTGTAGCTGATTGACGCTTTTCATTTCGCTGCTGGAAACAAACTGTTGAGACACACACATATCTCTGGTTTTCCTACACAAACCATTTACCGAGGTGGGAAGAACAGTGGACTAAGGAATGTAGAAAACCCCGGGTTTGAAGTTTCTGCTCATGCACTAGTGGACTACCAGCCCCAGCTCAAGTGTCAACAAAACCGTCAAAGGCAAATGGAAGCAGACTTGGAGCCTTCACCGAAAACCTCCCAGAACAGGATGTGGGCTCCTCAAACTCCTCAGGAATCCCTGCCAGTCACTCCCACGGCCTCCTTTCCGTCTTAGCCCTCCTGGTACTTGTCTGTAAGACCTAAGCATCCTTGATTGCATCTCGTGTTCCCGGGGCCTCCTGAAGAGCCCAGGTCCCCGCTTCCCTCCTCTTTCCCTTGACCAGCTGTTGGTATAGGGCTTTTCCCTTCTCTCCTGCTGTGGCCTGATGACTTCGAGAGAACCACCTGGCTGAGACCGGACCGTCTATGGCCTTGGACATCCCACAGAGTCTCAGCTTCTTTCCATAATGACATTAACAAAAGCCACCTGTTTTCTCCGGCTTTGCAGGGCCGTTATGGGATCGAAATGACATTAACAAAAGCCACCTTTTGCAGGGCCGTTATGGGATCGAAGGAATCAAAGTCTACCCAAGTCTGAGGTTCACTGGAAAGCCCAATGCAAATGCTCCTTGTTGGGGCCCCTGGGTGGCTCAGTTCGTTAAGTGTCCGACTTAGGCTCAGCTCACGATCTCACGGTTCGTGGGTTCGAACCCGCATCGGGCTCTGCTCTGACAGTGAGGAGCGTGCTTGGGGCTCTCTCTTGCTCTCCAGCCCCTCCCCCACTCGCATGCTCGATCCCTCTCAAAATAGATAAACTTTCAAAAAATCCTACAAATGTTCCTTGCTATTCTGTTTTTATGTAACTTAATTTTTGATGTTACACACTATCTCTAGTGACTCTCCAAAGAGCCAGCGTTGCTCTCTGTTTTCTCATCTAAAGAACAAAAGGTTTAGTGCAGTATTTTTCTACCCAGAAAACTTTTAAATAAGGAAGGAGGGGACCAGTGTCCTCAGATACCTCCCATGAAACGCCCCTGCGAGAGCATGCTTGGGCCTGCACAGATAGGTGCCTCCTCGACCATTTCCCGCTCCACTTCCAGTTTCTATTCGTATGGGAACTGCTGACGCTGAGTTTTGCACTGGCTTCGATTTTCTGTTGGCCTTCATTACTTCCTTCTTCCCTCCCCGGCTTCCCAAGCTTTTGTGATGTTGAAACCTTTGGCGTACAGGGCTGCTGACATACCTTTTGTACACCAAGCTGTTGTGCTCTACTTTTAGAAGTAAACACAATCACATGTTGTTTTAAAGAGCTTCTGGAAACCTCTGGGGGAACAGAGTCTATCCAGCTCTGACAGATTTTGAGCAGAAAATGTCCGGTTCTTCCTACCCTATTAGTGGAGTATCTGTTCCAGGTCTCAGTGTCGACAAAACCATCAAAGGCAAATGGAAGCCAAGCCTTGGACCCTTTACCACTTTTTTCACACAGAATGTGGGCTCAGATATGCTGAACCAGTCACATTTCTGGCAGCACCATCAAAACCGCCAACCAAAAATCATGTTGGGGAAGCTGAAGTAAGGGCAAACCCCCTGAAGAATACTCTTAAATCACTGAAGGTGAAGGGGATATATTTTAATACCCCAACAACCCCTGGATTATTTCTGAGCCAAGTGAATCACGGTTGCATTGGATTTCCAGCCGTATCGGTTTCCCCATGCAAGTATTGCAGTCCTCGGAGAGACATCGACCAACAAGGACAAATCCAGGGCTGAAAGTCAAGGTAGCTCTCACTCTGTTGGCAAGTGAGGGGCTTCCTAAGGAAATCAGAGCCAGAGTCTGAACGTGATTGGAAAACTCCATAACCCCCAATATTTGGTCGTCTTCTTGTCCCTGTGTCATTATAAGATTAGATTCTATTTGGTGAAACCTGTCATCCAGTCGACCTTGGGATTTCCATTTGTAAATCATTAGCAATCACAAATCGTCACCACCCCCCCTCCTTTCCAAAAGGTGAAACTCTCATGTGTGGGAAGTGCTCACATATAACATTTCTGTTTGCATCCGTTCTCTAGTAAAGCCTCACTGCAATCCCACGAGGATGGGGCAAATATTACCAGTCTCATCTTATGGTTGAACAAACTAAGGGTTGGAAAGTTTGAGGGTGCTCCGCCACGGTCCTATTGCTGGTAATGACAGAGCTACTAAGTCTCATGTGCTTTCTTTTCATTCAGCAGCTTCTTAACCTAGAGCCTTTTGTCTGTCTTGGAGAGATCACCTGGAAAAACTTATATGTATATGGACTTTTCTAGAAAGGGGATCTACAGCTGTCATGGGATTTCCAAAGAGATACAAGCCTCAAAAATTGTTAAGAACACACTAACTATTTTGTTTGGCCGAGAGAAGATGTTTGACATTTGCGTGCAGAGTTGAATTGAGGATGGGTGGGAGTGGGGGTAGGGTGGGAAGATGGGTCTCAGAGGGCTAGCACTCTGTTTATCCAGAAGAGTGCCCTGTGGGGAATGACCTCAGAGCTGCCACAGTTGAGTTCCTGTCATGGTAACTCAGAGAATACATGTAGAGGTTGGGGAGCAGGCCAGGACAATTTCCTGATGGATATATAGCCCAGAGGCCAGGATCAACCAAACTCACCTAGAGAAGAAATATCCCTAAAGAAGTTTATAGAGAGGACACTATTGAAAGAGAGAAATCACCACCAACCCCTCTCTTGGACTTGGAGTCTGGGGGCCAGCTTAAGGATTCCTTGGTCTTTTCTGGAACGAATGGACCCTCCAGAACTTCTCTAAAGCAGCAGAGTAATGAAGGAGGAGGTTCCTGCCATCCAGCTGGCCCAAGGCTCATTACAGAGTGAGACAAAGTCAGGGTTGAGCTTCCCAACCTCATGCAGAGAAGATAAATGAGTATGAGGCTTTGGCAAAGAGCTGAAACAAACATGGAGATCAAGGAGTGTCATTGTCAAGCCAGTTGTCATCTTGGCAACTGGACCAGCTTTTGCTATACCCATTTGGGCATCTTAAAGAACCAGCCATGTATCACGGTTTGGCATCCATTCAGTGACACGAAGTAAAATCAGGACATTTTTGTCCTAACAATAGAATAGTATGCCCCTTCTTGGCTAGCAGGACACATGCTGTTAGAATGTGTAAAATCTGATTATATTGGGCAGTAAGAAGCAAGCATAAGAACCCCAAGTCAGCCTTCCAATTTGGACTCTTTTGGTCTTTGTATTTAACAGGATGTGTTTAGAGGAGAGATTTCCGTGGCCACTGAAACACAGAGGAACTTGGTGCCCAAAGAAGAATGAGGGGAAACAAGAGCCTGCGTGTGTGTCCCATGGTCAACAATGAGGCCGGAAGCATCCATCTGGAAGGCAGTCAAAAAAAACAACTGCCCGCTGAAATGCTGGAGTACCAGTGCTCTGGAAATGGAGCACCTCTTTAGCAAAACTTTGCTGGATGACAGATATAAAAGGATGGGCATGTGAGAACGAGTTGTATAGGAAAAAGTTGGGAGCGAGGATTTTTAGCAGCCAAATAGTATGTGTTTGTGTGTGAGAGAGAGAGGGAGAGAAGGAGAGAAGGGAAGGGAAACCCAGATTCAGTTGTTGGAAATGCTCTATGATTAAAATTCAGCCCACAATTCATCTCAGTCCCTTTCAGTGGAGTCCTGGCACTAGACTTGAGTTGTGGCAGCTCCTTGAAGGATCCTGAGTATAATAGCATGGGAAGAAATACGTGATATGTTTCCAGATCCTTGAATTCTTCTTAATCAAGTTACGATGAGGGGGAGAGGCTCAAGCAGCAGTGCTGGCATTATTTTAATTCACCTCGTGGAAAATTATTGAAGCATATTTCATATGATTAGGGTCAAGAATGGATTTGGCATCATTTGAGGCAAATGCCCTAAACACAAAGCCGATTCAGCTGGCGTGATTTCTAGCCTAGAGAACAGCAAGTCTGGCAACAATTAACCAGGCAAGAGGAAACTGTAGAGAAATCTCTGTTTGGCCACCCTCTGCACAGACCAGGGCGAAGAATTATGGAACTCTAGCAATTAGCAGTATAAGGGACCCACTGGGACACAGCAACAGGTTGTGAGTAATGGCTTACGCCTGGAACATCTCAGGAAGTTTTATGAATGTTCATTTAGTTGTGCAATAGCCCAGGGAGGTAAGTGGTGCTTGTGTTACAAACACTAGGCTTGCTGGGAGCTGGGCTTCCTTGAGACTCACAAGTGTCCTGGGATGAGTTGACCCTAGACCCTGATATATTTTTTAAATATATGATGCTGATATATTTTTTAAAAAGAAGTGAAGAAGTAAACCTACATTGTTAATAATACAGCTGATGAGCAGAAACTAGATTTGGAACAGAACCATGACGCTCAGCACAGATGCTTCTATTCGGGACCACAAAAAGTTGTCCTGAGGCTTTAAGCTATCAGCTGCGTACAAGAAAGGATGGCAATGAAACCCCCAAACCAGCATTCTTAGACCATGAGTGTCCAGTGAGCTTGGCTGCCAGTGTGCGAAAGTCCGGGGTTCAAGTGTGGTAACATCTTGGCTTGTTGGTGGATGCTATGAGGCCAGAACCAAAAGTCACACATGGCATCATTGTGATTGTTTCACTTCCCCCTTAGCTGTTCCCAGTGGATGCCTTGGGGATGAGACCAGTAGGCTTGTCTCTGGGAAAATTTCAAGGGGAATGTTGGGAGGCAAAGTACCAAATTCTATTACATATGGCAGAGCTTATAAATGGGTAGATAGAAAAGGGAAGCCTCAGAGACAGGGATGACATAACGTAGGAGAGATTCAAATAACAGTGTCTTAAACAAGATGGAAGTTACTTCTCTCTTCTGTAACAACCTGGACATCAGCAGTCTAGGGCAGGTCTTATGGTGTATGATGGAAGGACCCAATCCCCTTCAGTCTTATTCTCTGCTGTCCCGAAGGTGCTGCCCTAAATGGTCTAAATGGTCCAAGAGGACTCATCACCACCATGTGTACATTCCAGCAGCAAAGGAGAAGAGGAGGGTACTCCTCTACCCAATAGGAGAGTAGCCTGGATGTTCTGCAAATCTCTTCCCATTGGTCAGGAGACAGCCATGTGGCCACACCCACCTGCAAGGGAGACTGGGAAATGTAATTTTTTCCCCCTAGGTAGCCATGCACCCAGCCAAAAATTGTATTTCTTTTGAAGCAGGAGAGAGGCAGTCTCAAGGCATAAGGTGTGATGGCAGCCACATCTTTGGCTCCCTGCTAGAAACTTCCCACCTCATGCTCCTTCATCAGTTGCCCCTCCTCTTCCTCCTCTACCCCAGCATTTCTTTTTTTTTTTTAATTTTTTAACATTTATTCATTTTTTGAGAGACAGAGAGAAAGCACAAGCAGGGGAGGGGCAGAGAGAGGGGGAGACACAGAATTCGAAGCGGGCTCCAGGCTCTGAGCTGTCAGCACAGAGCCCGACGCGGGGCTCGAACCCACGAACTGCAAGATCATGACCTGAGCCAAAGTCGGATGCTTAACCGACTGAGCCACCCAGGTACCCCTACCCCCAGCATTTCTTTTCCCGTGCCCCACATAGTACTTCGACTTCTTTTTCACACCCTCTTCTCGTGGGTGCCATGGCCCCACTCAGAACTCTCTTCTTGTCCTCCTCTTTTCATATTCTCTTCTTCCCACAAACTGGAGAAGCTTAAAAATAAGGAAAGACAAAGTCACATCTTGCAGGCACATCTGGCAAGCATTTTTTCCTGGCTGTAACTCCGTGTATTATGTTGACCACTTTAAACAATTACCTCCCTAAATACAGTGGAGGCCTTCCATAAATAGGAAGGGGCTCTCACATTGTGCTACGTGTGCTCAAAAACACTAAGTAAATTTCAAACACACGAATTGAGATCTGCTTTGTTCTGGGTGGCGGTGACATGGATGGACACATGTGAGAGACCAAATAGCAAACAGACGATGGCCAGACCACGTAGGACAATAGAACTCTGACTCGCATGAGAAGCCCGGGGAGCCAAACCACAGCCTCTGCAGCAATTGGCCCAGAACGGAGTCAGGGCTTCGTCAATAGCTGCCAGCTTCCCCCCCCCTTTTGTTTTTGCCACCACTGCCCCTACAGCCTGCTTCTAATTCAAGGCCAACCGGAAGAAGCCAAATGTCAAATACAGTCCCCTCACCAATCACATAGGATGCCTGCTTCTAGTTAACAGTCTCCTGCCTCCAATCTCTAATCAGGAGACTCCTGAAGCCATCCCTTTCTTCCCACTGTAAAGCTCTCTCACTCCTCTGCCTGCCTTGGAGTCTCTACCAAAGGCACGTGCTAACTCCCTTGCTATAGCAACTTCTGAGTAAATAGCCTCTGCTTGTTCCCATTTGTTTATTTTATTCATTTTCACACTTGCAAAAAACGTACTGAGCTGAACATTTAAGATCAATGCTCTTTGTGCTGTTTGTATGTCTTACCCACCAAAAAATTTAAAACCTTTACTTTGCTCAACCTTCTGAGTAAAGAAAAAATGAACAATATTAAGACAAGTAAAGGAAACGTAACGAATATGGTAAAACAAAATATGCACCATTGGTTTCATTGTGCAATATGAGAACCAAGAACTTCTCGTTGCCAGTTCACTTGCGATGCCACAGGCAGGCTTAGGAATAGCGTCTGGTTTTTATGAAAAGGCCATAATCGCTGTGCTAAAAAGGAAGATTGAAAGAAAAGATCCATAGAGGTTGTACATTCAGAGGGTCCCGAATGTATGAATTTTGGGGGCCCTGTCCACTCCCTAGAGTGCTCATGGAGGTTGGGAGAAACGAGACCACTGCTAGCCCTAAATATTAAAACTTCAGTGGGCATAGTGGGGCACCCAGGTGGTTCAGTCAGTTAAGCTTCCAGTCATGATCTCAGGCTTGTGGGATGGAGCCTGCTTAAGATTCATTCTTCTCCTTCGTCTCCTTCGTCTCCATCTCCTTCTCCTTCCTCTTCCTCTTCTTCCTCTTCTTCTTTCTCTTCTTCCTCCTCTTCCTCCTCCTCCTCTCTCCCTCTCTCTCAAAATTTTTTTTACTAACAAATTCATACACACACACACCATGCCTCTGTTCTAGTGACATGCCTCTCAGTAATGGTCTATTTCGTCTTGGGGTATAACTTGTCCCACCCGATGCCCCCTGGGGGGACCCACTAAAGGTTGGTGGGATTGTCTTCCAACCTGGTCCCCAGGAGCTCTCAGAATACGACAAGAAAAGTTCCTCAGTTCTCTTCCATGGGGCAGTGGAGCCCATTATGCAAATTAAACCCAAACAATCAGGAAACCAAAAACTCCCTCACCAACAAACTGGTGTTGATTGTTTTATATTTTGAAGAATTTAATTCAGTGTAGTTCTAGGAACAAAATGGAACTTCCCCCCCCGCCCCGAATTTTGCCTGACTTTTTGACATCAGTTGTGAGGCATTAAATATTCAAGGAAGTCAAGTATAAAGAGTGAGAGTGAGGCTCAGGATTGGGGGCGAGGCATCTCTGAAACTGGGAGAACCAACAGAGCCGTTGGTGAGAGGACCACACGCTGTTCTTCCAGATTCCCAAGCTGAACTGCAAATGTAGAGGATAAGCCCTTTCGTTTGTACTGCAGTGAAAGTGAGGTCGACCAGGGGAAAGCAAGTATAGATGACTTGACATCCACCAGGGATCTCTGGGGCTCCCAGGACCTGAGCTCACAGCTCCCACCAGGGCCACAGGGATGAGGGATGAAGAAAAACATTGCCACTAACAGACGGTGGGTGTGAGACACAACTCAGTGATGTTACTGGGTTGCAAAGTAGAAGACAGGACATTAAATAGGAATGCCAGGGGCAAACCAACTCTCCACAAGTCCTGTGTGCAGCACGGACTCCTCACCTTCCAGGAGGAACATTACCTGTTGAGCCTCACAAGCCCTTCCTTGCTTTCTCAATTAATTCCCGGCAGCCCTCCGAGGGGTCTACTATTTCCCCCATTTAAAACTGTCTGCAGATGTCCTTAGGCTGGCACCAAATGTGGTGTCAATGTCACCCCAATCATCACCTCTTGAGTGACAATATCTTGGCATGCTGCCACACCACCCCTGCCCAGGACGCTCTTGAATTCTCATCACTGAGGCCCAGAACCCACCCCCCACCCCAGCAGTCACGTGTGCCACTCACGCGCAACCCCTCCTTTCCGAGTCTCTTGCTCTCCACTGCTCAGGTCCCTGAGCTGGCAGCTTTGTGCCCCAGCCTCTGTCCTCTCCTGCTGCCAAGAGGCCCCCCACTACCTTCCAGACTCGACCATATCCCCCAGCCTGACTCCCAGAGCCCTCCTCCTTGCAGCCCAGCCCTCAACCTCACTTCCCTGACAACCTCGCGGGCGCCTTCTTGGCCAACCTTATGTGCTCTCGCTGATTCTGTTTCGTTTCCCCCTTTTATTTATTTATTTATTTATTTATTTATTTATTTATAATTTTAATTTTTTCTTTCCCCCTTTTAAAAAAAACATATTTCGTTATGAGATAGAACATAAAAAAAATCACACGTAGGATGTAGACAGCAATAAGAGAACTTCACTCGCCCATCCCCCATGCGCCAACCATAATCTACAGAGGCCCATCAGAGAACTAAATTCACAAGGAAACCAGGGGAACTAAATTCCGAAGATGACAAAGCCCTTCAAGGAGGTAAGGGACACATGTAGTGGTCCCCCTTTGGCAGAGCAGGGACAGGTGAGGTTCCTGTGGGCCACTATGAAACACAGCATAAAAATAGGAAAATAAAACATTCCTGTAGAGCGTCATGAATTACTGGAGAGTGAACACTTGTATCATGGCCACCCAGGGCGACTGACAGGTCTCCACGTTCCCTCCCCTCCCAGGAAGAACAGCACTGCTGGTCTTTATGGTACAGGCTCCCTTGCTTTTCATCATCCTTTTACCACGAAGTGTGAGTCTCTAAATCACTACCGCTGAGTCTGCCTTTTTAAACTTTAGAAAATGTAGCCCTACCATAGGTTTTCTCCCGCAGCTTCCTTCACTCAGCATTGGGTGTGCGAAGCTCTGCCACGCTGTGTGGGACTCTGACTTAAGCCCGTGGGTCTTTGCTCCTGACTCCTCCCATCTAGAAGGTCTATCCCTCACTATCCCACCCCGTGCCTACATCCACCTGCCAAATTATCACCTGCCCTCAGAATTCGATGCAAATGCCCCTTCCTCCTCCAAGAAGCCCTCCCTATAGCCCCGTGTGGACACCATGCCTGCCTGTGTCTCCAACACCTTGAACTTCTCCGCCAGCTCTCTCACCTACCTTGCTCTGCGTGATGGGTCCTTGTCCCGAAATTACACCATGTCGTAGTGTGTCCTCAAAACCAAACACCTGGACTGTCTGATTTATCTGGGATCACACAGGGGGCTTGGCACTCAGCCAGACACAGAGTAGATGAATTCAATACATGGGTGGATCTGCCAAACTCTGCCTGCATGAAACAACAGCGTCACAGACTCCATTGGGCCAGAGCGTGGCAGAGCCCGGAAGTTTTCCTCCTTACTGTTTGTCTCACGTGGTCCTGTAGACTTAGGAGTGTCAGAAACTAGAAGCAAGACTGCTGCTGGCTCTGGGGTTTGCTCTGGGGACAAAATCCCCCATTCCAACCATTTCCATCATATCTGCTACTTAGAGAAGCGACGTGTAGAATACCATCTGGCTCTTTGAGCTTCCTTATTATTTAGGTGTGGGATACACAGGAGTTTCCTTTATGGCTTTCTAGGGTTGAACTGGTTGGCTATCATTTTGGTTTGAGTGGAAACAGAGCTCCTTCCCTGACACTGCATCTTGAGAACTGCAAACTGAAAACATGGTCTTGGTGCACCTTTGATGACCCATGGCAGAGGGAGAAGTGTTTGGGAACCCTTAGGAGACCTGCCTCTGTGCTCCGAAAGGGACATGCGCGTGGAAGCAGAATGTGAGAGACGAAGCAGCCAAACAATAGCCCAAAGCAGCAGTTCCCATGACAGTAGCCGTGAGCACCCAGACTCTTGCCTAAGATGGGAGCAGCATTCCCCAGGGTCCCTGTTGCCTAGTAGGGTCCCTCTGCTTGGGATCTGTGTCCTTTACCTCTACTATTTTTTGTCCTTCATGGAGTCTGGAAGGTGAAAACTCCTGTAAGCTAGCTAAAAGGAGGAGGAAGAATTTGCCTCCCTCAACAAGGTCAGCAAAACCAAAGAACAGTTATCATGACCCAGCTACATATTAACAGTGGTTGCTGTTGGCATATGAGTTCATAGTGGGGAATGGAAAGGAATGTCTTTCGGTATCTCATCCTTCTGAATTGCTTAAACTCTTTTATAACATGAAAATATTTGATAAAGGAAACCCAGTAAAGGTATAAACAAAATAAAGGTACAATACTAGTTACTTAGCAAGCATGGAGCCATTCACCTGAAGACTCTCCCCAACCCTAAGCCCCCACTTAGCGCTGTGGACCCACCCAGACCAGATGTCCAACGTCTTTATCGCACCGGTGGCCATTTCCCTCTTACCCTCTCTGCAGCGCTCTGCAAAAAACCCTTGGCTTGCCAGGCCTGGGCGATAGCTTTCCTCTGCTGCCCAAACCTACTCAGAGCACATTCTATTCCACCAGCCGAGGGGCCTTCCCCGGCTGGCTGTCACATTTGATAGATTACCTCATGGCCAAGTATTAATGCCTGGGCTAATGCCTATATTTCCCACACTATGAAATGGTATTTAGAGTTACAAGCCTGTTCCGCCCCATTTTATCCAATGATCTCACTTCTTGGAATATATTCCAAAGAAATCACCCAAAGAGGGTGGAGTGGGGACTGCTAGTGCCCCACCCAGACCCCCTTTACAATACCAGCGCACTGTTCCCACCCCTGCAAATAGCAGACAGCTGACCCTTCCCTAAGCTGACTTGCCCAGGATGTTATGTCCCCTCCTCCACCACCCAGGGCAGCCCTCAGCCCATAACTGACTGAAGTCCCTTTGCCTCAAGAGGGGATCAGCTCTGTGATACAGTTTACACTCCAGAGCTCTCCACGGGATCAGACCCCCGGCCAACTCCAGTCAAGAACCCATGTTTGCTCAGATCCTTCCCCTACTGCCCTGCTCCCCTCACTCCTGGCCTCCTCAGGCCTACCCTCAAAAAATTACATGCAGCCTTTAATTTAAAGTCTAGTCTGTCTGCTATAAGTATGGCTACTCCAGCTTTCTTTTGACTTTCAGTAGCATGATAGATAGTTCTCCATCCCCTCACTTTCAATCTGAAGGTAGGTGTCTCAGGTCTAAAATGAGTCTCTTGTAGACAGCAAATAGATGGGTCTTGTTTTTTTATCCATTCTGATACCCTATGTCTTTTGGTTGGAACATTTAGTCCATTTACATTCATTGTTATTATTGAAAGATATGGGTTTAGAGTCATTGTGATGTGTGTAGGTTTCATGCTTGTAGTGATGTCTCTGGTACTTTGTGGTCCTTGCAACTTTCATTCACACAGTCCCCATTAGGATCTCTTGTAGGGCTGGTTTAGTGGTGATGAATTCCTTCAGTTTTTGTTTGGGAAAACCTTTATCTCTCCTCCTATTCTGAATGACAGACTTGCTGGATAAAGGATTCTTGGCTGCATATTTTTTTTCTGTTCATCACATTGAAGATTTCCTGCCATTCCTTTCTGGCCTGCCAAGTTTCAGTAGAAATCAGTTGCATTCTTATACACTGATAATGAAGCAACAGAAAGACAAAGAAACTGATCCCACTCACAATTGCACCAAGAACCATAAAATACCTAGGAATAAACCTAACCAAAGATGTAAAAGATCTGTATGCTGAAAACTATAGAAAGCTTATGAAGGAAATTGAAGAAGATATAAAGAAATGGAAAAACATTCCGTGTCCATGGATTGGAAGAATAAATATTGTTAAAATGTCAATACTACGCAAATCTATCTACACATTCAATGCAATCCCAATCAAAATTGCACCAGCATTCTTCTTGAAGCTAGAACAAACAATCCTAAAATTTGTATGGAACCACAAAAGACCCCGAATAGCCAAAGTAATATTGAAGAAGAAGACCAAAGGGGGAGGCATCACAATCCCAGACTTTAGTCTCTACTACAAAGCTGTAATCATCAAGACAGCATGGTATTGGCACAAAAACAGACACAGAGACCAAAGAAATAGAATAGAGACTCCAGAATTGGACCCACAAAAGTATGGCCAACTAATCTTTGACAAAGCAGGAAAGAATATCCAATGGAAAAAAGACAGTCTCTTTAACAAATGGTGCTGGGAGAACTGGACAGCAACACGCAGAAGAATGAAACTAGACCACTTTCTTGCACCATTCACAAAAATAAACTCAAAATGGATGAAGGACCTGAATGTGAGACAGGAAACCATCAAAACCCTGGAGGAGAAAGCAGGAAAAAGCCTTTCTGACCTCAGCTGCAGCAATATCTTATTCGACACATCTCTAAAGGCAAGGGAATTAAAAGCAAAAATGAACTATTGGGACCTCATGAAGGTAAAAAGCTTCTGCACTGCAAAGGAAACAATCAACAAAACTAAAAGGCAACCAACGGAATGGGAAAAGATATTTGCAAATGACATATGGGACAAAGGGCTAGTATCCAAAATCTATAAAGAACTCACCAAACTCCACACCCAAAAAACAAATAATCCAGTGAAGAAATGGGCAGAAGATATGAATAGACACTTCTCTAAAGAAGACACCCAGATGGCCAACAGGCACATGAAAAGATGCTCAACATCGCTCCTCATCAGGGAAATACAAATGAAAACCACACTCAGATATCACCTCACGCCAGTCAGAGTGGCTAAAATGAACAAATCAGGAGACTATAGATGCTGGAGAGGATGTGGAGAAACGGGAACCCTCTTGCACTGTTGGTGGGAATGCAAACTGGTGCAGCCGCTCAGGAAAATGGTGTGGAGGTTCCTCAAAAAATTAAAACTAGATCTACCCTATGACCCAGCAATAGCACTGCTAGGAATTTACCCAAGGGATACAGGAGTGCTGATGCATGGGGGCACTTGTACCCCGATGTTTATAGCAGCACTTTCAACAATACCATCCAATGTCAATAACACCCAATGCGTTCTTCAGTTAAATGACAAGGAAGGAGAATTTGAGAAACAGGATAGTTGGCTGAGTGGAAGCTCTGAAAGGTACTGGTCCTACAGGTTCTGATCCAAAGGGAAGACACCTTCTGCCTCTGGATGGGGAGTAGCACTGTTCAGGAGAACGGCAAAGTCCTTACTGCAGTGAGCAGGGGACAAGGAGGTAGGGGTCCCAAGGTCTGCCATGTGACCGAGTTGGCGGCACTGTGGTCTGAGACTGGGATGCCAGCTGATGGAGGCCTGGAGCAAGGGATGGGGTCCACAGAAGCCAGTTCGTAAAGCATTCGTGCAACAGCGATTTGATGCCTCCTCTGTGTTGGGGACCATGAGGGATGTTGGGGACACAGAGGAGAACAATTGAAAGAAATGAGATGTGTCAGTCAAGGACCTTGATGGCAGGTAACAGAAACAGATTTTGTCCAAAAGCAGCAAAACTGACTTTACTGAAAAGATAATGAGCGACAGAATCACAAGAAGGTTACAGAAGGGCCCTGGAAACAGGCAGGAAAGAAGGCAGCTCCAGTTGGAGGGGTTTACATGGCTCCTTATTCTTGAAGGAGTAACTTCGTTGACGGTGGGACCTCAGGTCATGACGTCTTGGAATGCGGGGAATTGGCCTCTCCTTAGGCTGCTTGCAGAGCCTGGGTGGGGAAAGGCCTGATGAGGCCAGAAGGGCCATTTTTTTTAATGTCTATATTTTGAAATTCCAGTATTGTTAATATACAGTGTAATATCCGTTTCCGGTGTGCCACATAGTGATTCAACCATTCCATACATCACCCAGTGCTCATCACAAGTGCACTCCTTAATCCCCGTCATCTGTTTCCCCCATTCCCCACCCATCTCCCCTCTGGTAACCATCAGCTTGTTCTCTAGAGTTCTCTAGAGTTCCTTGGTTTCTCTCTCTCTCTTTTTCCCTTTGCCTGTGTGTTTTGTTTCTCAAATTCCACATATGAGTGAGATCATATGGTATTTATTTTTCTCTGACTTATTTCACTTAAGTGCCATCATCTCTTGCTCATCCATGTCATTGCAAATGGCAAGATTTCATTCTTTTTTGTGGCTGAATAATATTTCACACATATATAAATACCACATCTTCTTTATCCATTAATCTATCGATGGACACTTGGGCTATTCCCATAATTTGCTATTGTAAATGCTGCTGCCATAAACATAGGCGTGCATGTATCTCTTTGAATTACTGTTTTTGTATTTGTTTGGTAAATACCCAGTAGT
This sequence comes from Lynx rufus, assembly GCF_022079265.1. Classification (NCBI taxonomy): domain Eukaryota; kingdom Metazoa; phylum Chordata; class Mammalia; order Carnivora; family Felidae; genus Lynx; species Lynx rufus. Next base: position 1,425,928 of record NW_025814867.1, on the reverse strand, counting down.
GTGATTATTACATCATAGTGTACTTCTAGGTTTATCTTTTGGAGGAGTCTCCATATTGTTTTCCACAGTGGCTGTGCCAGCTTGCATTCCTGTGGACGGTGCACGAGTGTTTCTTTTTCTCCACATCCTTGCCAACACTTGCTTCCTGGGTTTTTTATTTTACCCATTCTGACAGGCGTGAGATGATATCTCACTGAAATTTTGATTTGTATTTCCCTGATGATGAGTGGTGTTGAGCGTCTTTTCATATGCCTCATGGCCACCTGGATGTCTTTGGAGAATGTTCATATCTTCTGTGCATTTTTAATTGGATTATTCATTTTTGGAGTGTTGAGTTGTATAAGTTCTTTATCTATTTTGGATACTAACCCTTTATTACATATGTCATTTGCAAATATTTTCTCTCATTTTGTAGGCTGCCCTTGAGTTTTGCTGATTGTTTCCTTCACTCTGCAGAGGAAATAAGAATAAGCTTTTTATTTTGATGTAGTCTCAATAGTTTATATTTGCTTTTGCTTCCTTTGCCTCAGGAGACAAATCTAGAAAAATGTTGCTACAGCTGATTTCAGGGACATTACTGCCTATGACGTCTTATAGGATTTTTATGGTTCCAGGTATCACACTTAGGACTTGAATCCATTTTGAGTTTATTTTTGTGTAAGGTATAAGAAAGTGGTCCAGTTTCATTCTTTCTTATGAAGCTGACCAGTTTTCCCAAAACCATTTGTTGAAAGGACTGTCTTTTTCCCGTTGGATATTCTCTCCTGCTTTGTTGAATAATAATTGACCATATAATTGTGGGTTTATTTCTGGGTTTTCTGTTCTGTTCTATGGATCTATGTGTCTATTTTTGTGCCAGTACCATACTGTTGTGATGACCACAACTTTGTAATATTACTTGAATTCTGGAATTGTCATGCCTCTAGCTTTGCTTTTCTTTTTCAAAATTGCTTTGGCCACTTGGGGGTCTTTTGTGGTTCCATATAAATTTTAGGATTGTTTGTTCTAGTTCTGTGGAAAATGCTGTTGGTATTTTCATAGGGATTATATTAAGCGTGTAGACTACTCTGGGAAGTATAGACATTTTAATCCTTGAGCATGGAATGTCTTTCCATTTCTTTGTGTCTTCTTCAATTTCTTTCGTCAGTGTTTCATAGTTTTCGCAGTACAGGTCTTTCACCTCTTTGCGTGGGTTTATTCCTAGGTATCTTATTGTTTTGGGTGCAATTGTAAATAGGATTGTTTTTGTAATTTCTCTCTCTGCTGCTTTATTATTAGTGTATAGAAATACAACAGATTTCTGCACATTAATTTTGTATCCTGTTACTTTGAATTCATTTGTCAGTTCTAGTAGTTTTTTGACAGAGTCTTCAGGGTTTTTTATATATAGACTCATGTCACTTGCAAATAGTGAAAGTTTGACTTCCTTAGGCCCTTTGTTTCTTTATGTTGTCTGATTGTCGTGGCTAGGGCATCCAGTACTATGTTGAACAACAGTCGTGAGAGCAGACATCCCTGTCGTGTTCCTCACTTCAGGGGGGAAGCTCTCAGTTATTCTCTATTGAGTATGATGTTTGCTGTGGGTTTTTCATATATGGCCTTTATTATGTTGAGGTATGTTCCCTCTAAACCTACTTTGTTGAGGGTGTTTATCATGAATGGATGTTGTATTTTGCCAAATGTCTTTTCTGCATCTACTGAAATGATCATATGGTTTTCACCCTTTCTCTTACTGATGTGATGTATCATGTTGACTGATTTATGAATATTGAACCACCCTTGCATCCCAGGAATAAATCCCACTTGATCGTGGTGAATGGTTTTTTAAATATATTGTTGGATTCAGTCTGCTAATATGTTGTTGAGGATTTTTACATCTATTCATCAGGGATATTTGTTTGTAGTTCTCTTTTTTAGCGGGCTCTTTATCTGGCTTTGGTATCAGGTTAGATGCTGGCCTCATAAAATGAATTTGGAATATTTTCTTCTTCCATTTTTGGAATAGTTTGAGATGGATAGGTATAAACTCTTCCTTAAATGTTCAGTAGAATTTGTCTGTGAAGCCATCTAGTCCTAGAATTTTATTTGTTTGGGGAGTTTTTTGATTACTGATTCAACTTCCTTGCTAGATTTTGAATCCGTTCAAAGTTTCCATTTCTTCCTACTTCAGTTTTGGTAGGTTATTTGTCCATTTCTTCTAGGTTGTCTAACTTGTTGGCATATAGTGTTTCATAATCTTCTCTTACAATGGTTGATATTTCTGTGGTGTTGGTTATTATTTCTCCTCTTTTATTTGTGATTTTGTTTATTTGAATCTTGAGTCCTTTCTCTCTCCCCACCTCTCTCTTTTGATGAGTCTAGGTAGATGTTAATCAACTGTGTTGATCTTTGCAAAGAACCAGCTCCTCATTTTATCGATCTGTTCTATTGTTCTAGAATAGTTTAGAATAGATATAGTTTCTGTATCATTTGTTTCTGCTCTAATCTTTATTGTTTCCTTCCTTATGCTAGTTTTGAGTTTTGTTTGTTGTCCTTTTTCTAGCTCCTTTAACGTGTTAGGTTGTTTATCTGTGATTCTTCTTGCTTCCTAAGGTAAGCCTATTTTGCTATAAACTTCCCACTTATGACCACTTTTGCTGCATCCCAAAGCTTTCAAAGCTTTTCATTTTTATTGGTTTCCATGTGTTTTTTAATTTTTTCTTTAATTCCCTGGTTGAACCATTCAGTTTTTAGTAGCATGCTATTTAATCTCCACGTACTTGTGCTCTTTCCAGATTTTTCCTTGTAATTGATTTCTAGTTTCATAGCATTGTGGTCAGAAAAGATGAATGGTATGACTTCAATCTTTTTAAATTTGTGGAGGCTTGTTTTGTGGCCTAATATACGATCTCTTCCGGAGAATGTTCCGTGTGCACTTAAAAAGAATGTGTATTCTGCTGTTTTAGGATAGAATGTTCTGAATATATCTGTTAAATCCATCTGTTCCAGTGTGTCATTCAAAGCTATTGTTTTTTTGTCGATTTTCTGTTTGAATGATCTGTCCATTCATGTAAGTGGGGTGCTAAAGTCCCCTACTATTATTGTGTTACTATCAATTAGTTTGTTTGTTATTAACTGTTTTACATATTAGAGTGCACCTATGTTGGGTGCATGAATATTTACAATTGTTACATCTTCTTGTTGGATTGTCCCCTTTGTAATTATATAGTACCCTTCTTTGTCTCCTTTTACAGCCTTCACTTTAAAATCTATTTTGCCTGAAAAATAAAATAAAATCTATTTTGTCTGATATAAGTATTGCAACTCTGGCTTTCTTTGGACATCCATTTACATGATAAATGTTTCTCCACCCCCTCACTTCCAATCTGCAGGTGTCTTTAGGTCTGAAATGTGTCCCTTATAGGCAGCATATAGATGAAATTTTTTTTATCCATTCCATCCCCCTATTTCTTTTCATTGGAGTGTTTAGTTCACTTACATTCAAGGTAATTATTAACAGTATGTATTCATTGCCATTTTGTTACTTGTTTATGGTTGTTTTTGTAGTTTTTCTCTGATCCTTTCTTCTCCTTCTCTCTTTTATGGTTTGCTGGCTTTCTTTAGTGATATACTCAGAGTCTTATCTCTTTATTCTTTGCATATCTATTACTCATTTTTGATTTGTGGTTACCATTAGGTTTGTATATAACATCTTCTGCAAATAGCAGTCTATATTTAGTTGATGGCCACTTGAGTTTGAACTCATTCTTTACTCTTCTCCCTCCCATGTTTTAGGTATATGGTGTCATACTTTACATCCTTTTATTTTGTGAATCTCTTGACTGATTTTTTTAAAGAAATATGGGGCACCTGGGTGGCTCATTTGGTTAAGCATTCGACTCTTAATTTCAGCTCAGTTCATGATCTCACAGTTTATGAATTTGACCCCTGAATCAGGCTCTGCGCTGATGGTGCAGAGCCTGCTTAGAATTCGCTCTCCTTCTCTCCTCCCCTTCCCTGCTCTCTCTCTCTCAGTCTCTCTCTCCCTCAAAATAAATAAATAAACTTAAAAAAAGAGAAATATTTATTTTTATTGCTTTTGTGTTTCCTACTTTTCATACTCTTACTTAGGGTCTTTCCTTTCCACTCGAAGAGTCCACTTTAATAATTTTCGTAGCGCTGGTTTAGTGGTCATGAACTTCTTTAGTTTTTGTTTGTCTGAGAAACTCTTTATCTCTCCTTCTATTCTGAATAATAGCCTTGCTGGATAGAGTATTCTTGGCCGTGGATGTTTCCCTTTCAGCACTTTGAATTAATCATGCTGGCCTGTTCTTTTTTTTTTTTTTAATTCTTAATGTTTATTTATTTTGAGAGAGAGAGAGAGAGAAAGAGAGAGGACAAAGCACGAGTTGGGGAGGGGCAGGAGAGCACGGGAGGACACAGGATCCGAAGCGGGTTCCATGATGACAGCAGAGAGCCCAATGTGGTGCTCGAACTCGTGAACTGTGAGATTATGACCTGAGCTAAAGTCAGAAGCTTAACTGACTGAGCCACCCAGGCGCCCTCAGCAGGGCCGTTCTTGAAGGTGCTCTGTGTTGAAGAGCTGCAGTGGGGGAACCGCTGCTCCCTGCGGTGAGCGGAAGGGGTCATGGAGGTACAGCAGGGTGAAAGCCAGAAGGCTCTTGCTATAATGGAGTAGAGGCGAGACAAACGCCAAGGGGGTGTGGAACTGAGGTTAGCGGACGGATCGGCCACGGCAGACCTCGCCATAAAGTAGAAGGATCCACGAGGACAGCTTCTGCACGTATCCAGCATTGCAAAGCCTCTATCTGGGTTTCCCGTTGACATTTTAGCCACAGTTGGGACACCCAGAGGTAGAGCAGGTCACATGTGCAGAGTAGAGCTTAAAGATCTACTTAAGACCCTACCCCCTCTGCCCTTTTCTTGCCCTGTTGCCCTGCAAATATCACATTATTTGTCCAGGTCTCCTTGAGGAGAATTTCCTTATCCACCTGTTTTGGACATCTGTGGTTTGACTACTAGGAATCAGTTCCTTTTTGTCTAGTAAGACCGTTGATTTCTGTGTGGGGGTCTGTCCTGTCTTCATTCTTCAGTAGTGGAGCTCATGCCCCTGGCAACAATGATTGGTTCAGGGACAGACACACCCTAAGCCAGTCCAATCAGGGTGAATCGTGGGAAGTTTTGTGGAAGTCACTGGAAGAGTTTTTTATTCTTTCTCACTGAGTGAAACCCTGGACAGCCACCCAGCCCTTAACAGAGAGACAACGGAGCTCAAACGTGGAGCCAGAAATGGAGGGCAGAGCTATGAAACCAGCGCGAAACAAGTCCTGATGACACTCATGCAGCCCCTAGATCAAGCTATACCTGAAGCCAGAGAGAGATCCCTGCATTCTCCCATTACATTTAAATTCTCACAAAGGTTTCTAGTTTCACCCAATAGAACAATGGCAACAGACAAGCTCTGCAGATGCTGAGCTCTCAAATCAACTCCCTTGACCCCAGGCCAGAGTTTGGTTTGTGATGTCTTCTCCAAGGGACTTGTTCCTTTGCGGCAACTGCCCCTCTGGGCAGCGGGTTCAGCGGTCAACGCCATGCTCAGACACACCCGTGCTGGCCCACTGAGGCTGGCAGTGAGGAAATGGGTGGGCCCAGCTCATTGCAGCAGGAGCTGCGTGGGAGGCAGGCCTCACTCAGCCCGGCCCCGGGAAGGCTTGCAGGTGGGCCTTGCCACGTCTGTGCCAGCACGCATGTGCTACCGTCACCTCTTAAAGCCGTGTCCCTCCACAGGAGGTGCTGTGGAGGCTTGTGATGTTGCCACGGAGGAAATGGGAGGGGCCCGGGGGCAGGAAAGGAGCCCCGTCCTCGCGGAATGCAGTCACGAGGGCAGAAAGACCTCTTTGCCTGGGGTGGTCCCAAGGGGTGCGGACCGGGTGTGTGCTTGGGGTGCTGGAGCCAGCCCCTCCCCAGAGGAGCTCGCGCCATCCACGGGATCACCGTCACCGGGGGGATCCTCGCGCCTGCACTCACGCGCGCCTGGGGATGAAGGCTTCCACGGGGCTTTGGCCCGCACTCCTATGCGCTTGTCAGTAGCGCACAGTAGGTGGGCACTGGAACCAGGAGGCGGGGGTTGGATACGGGCAGCTGTGTCAGGATGGCACGGGGCTTACCCTCCATGTCTCGGTTTCCCCGTGTGTCAGATATGGAAAGCAACAGCACCGGCTTCATGGGTAGTTACGAGGATGGAGTGAACGGATACGTCCAGGACTGGGCCTGGCTTGAGAGCCAGGGCCACAGGTCGATGGGAGAAGCACTCTTAACAGGCTGTGTTCCGCTCACTCGCGAGGCTAGGCCTCGGACCAGGTCTTTGGGCTCAGCCAGGGACACCAGGGTGATGGTCACACATTCCGGAGTTCACGCGGCGTGCCCACACCCCCGGGGTGCAGAAGCCTCAAGTCAGCTCTCTGTCCGGTGCTCCATCGGAGTCGATGGCACCAGGGGCACGTTGCCATTAATTATACTCCAAGCGGGGTGGGGGTGTCAAGGTCCCGGGGTTGCACGTCTGCAATTGCAAACAGCCAGGGGAGCTGACCGGAGCTCGCTGAGGATTTCTCAGGGTTCGGTGGGCACTCCCGCTTTCTCAGCCCCCCAACTTGCGGCTGCTTCAGTGTCAAGGGCAGTGGGCAACCGGGCTTTCCGTTGAACATCCGACCTGATTTCTGGTGGCAAAACTCGAGTCTTCTTCGTCCGCTCGGCGTGAGCAGGGTCCTGGGTGGGTGACTCCTAGACTGGGGGTCCTCGTGTCTGCAGACACACCCTTGCCTCGTCTAACAAGCCTCAGGACCTGTTGGAGACGAGAGGAGATGCATTTTCACTGTGCCCGGCTTGCTCTGACCCTTTGGGGAGCTCTATCTCTCAAGCTGGGGTGGGGGACATCAGGGCTTAGGTGAAACATCGGTCACCCTGAGTAGTTCTCCACTCAGCTTTGGGGAAGGGCAAGTTCCAGGCAAAGGGGGGCGATTCCTGTCGTGTGACAGCAGCTTGTTGGCCGGACTGGTGCCATAGTTTTCTAACCGGAGTCTAGCCTCCTGTCGTGCCCCCTTCTGACCCATTCTCACTGGCCGCCGGGAGTGTTGAGCCGTGTGAAACGCGAAGCCACCATTCGCTTGCCTAAAATCTTCCTGTGATTCCTGTAGCCTAGAGCCCCACTGTTCAGCAGGACTTTCTGCGATGACGGGAATGTGCTACATCGGTGCTGTCCGAGACCGTGACCCTAGCCACGTGTGGCCGTCGAGCACTTGAAACGCGGCAGTGTGTCTGGCGAACGGAGCTTTTAGTCGCATTTTATTTCAACTCACTGAAATCGCAATCGCCACATATGGCTGGGGGCTACAGACTAAGCAGTGCGGGTCCAGAGAATGAGACCCCAAGTGCCAGGCGTGTCTCAGCCCTATTTGAGCAGCTTCAACTTTTTTGCCAGCATTCATTCACACTGGGAATTCCAGCCATAGCAAATGATGTACAACTCCCTAAACCTTGTGCCCACCTCACACCTCCGTGCGTTGGCATCCGCTGTTCTCTCTGCCCGGAATGTTCTCGTCCCCTGCCCAAACACGCCCGCAAGCTGCCCGCCGGCCAAACAACGCCCTTCGGCACGCGGCTTCGGTGCTACCTCTCCTATCAAGCTTTATCAGCCACCCCCGCCCTCCCCGTGCAGAATCAACCTACTGTCACTCTTTTGGGACTTCTCTTTGGTGTGGCCTCGGGAGTCAGGGGAGTCAAAAGGGAAGATCTTCCTCTCACTGCCCGGCCATCCTTCCAGAGAGCGCGAGGGATGCGGTGACGCCGGGGCGGATGGAGGTCACGCTCGTCATTTGTGCCCACTGGTCTGCCAGAGCTCCGAGACGGGCTCTCCAGCATCCGGTCAAACATGGGAAGCCCCGATTTGCCGCGAGCTGGCTACCTCTTGGTGGTCGGCCGCCAACTGGCCCTTAGTAGCAGTCATGCGGAGAACTCCCAAGGCTACGGAGCCCCGTGGGAGGCGAGACCGCGTTCTTCTGTATGAGAATCAATGGGTGACAGGGCTGGGCTGTCGCCACACACAAGGCTGAGGCTGAAGCCTAAACAGAGGACAACCCCCTCCCCCAACGCCCCAGGCAGGCGACGGGGACCCACCTGGCACCAGGAGGAGGCGTAAGTGACCATGCCAGGAGTCTGGCCCAGGCCGGGAGAGCACAGCACCATCCGCTCCAACAAGAGGGACCGGGATAGCCGGGTAACCGTGTGCTGGGCCACCCCCTGCACTGACGGAGAAGTGGGGGGCTACCCGGAGACTCCGGGTGGTGCTGAGGAATTGTTTCGATAGGGACTGGGAAACTGAAGACCACAGTGGGATTTGGTGTGCTAATGGCAAGTATTTTTGACCAGGTTTCTCTTCTTTTCAGTAAACATCCCTTCAAATACGCCGTGAACCAAAAAGTCCATTCGTCCCCTCAGCGAATGTTACGAAGGGCCTCTTCCTTTGCACAAGGTACCACGCCAGCCCTCTTTCCAACCTCAGGGCCTTTGCCCGAGCTGGGTCCCCTGCCTGGATTTGTCTTTTTGCTCTGTCCGAACAGCTCTTACCCATCGTTCACACTTCGTTTGAATGTCGCTTCCCTGCAAAAACTCTCCTTCATGCCCAGATGAGGTCTCCTGGACCCCCGGGCCTCACCATGTAGCACACGTCAGCGCTATGCTTGTGTCATTAGTTACTGGTGGGGTCATTTGAAGAAAGGCCCTCTCCTTTGCTACGTGGCAGGGCTCTAGGAGGGCAGGCATAGTGCCTGTCCTGTCCACAGATCGTCCTCCGCCCTGCACACCACAGGGCCTGACGTTCGAGAAATATTTGTCGAACGAATGAACAAAGGAAGGGAGGCGAAGAGGAAGGAAGGGAGGGAGGAATGAAGGGTTGCCGCACTCCCTCCCGGCCCTCTCGGTGACCACAGTATGATATCGTCCCCACTTCTGTTCTTTACCCTTTAAAGAGGAAATACTGGGATGTGTGCAACACATTCCTGCTGTTTGTACGCTGCCCAGTCTGTGGTATTTTCTAGCAGCCAGAAAGGACTTAAGGCACCTACTATGCCCCACTTCAGATGCGAGGGCTGTAGATATTTGATGCTTTATTCTGCAGCTCAGAAAAGACCAGATAATATAAAGGCCACATTTTCTTGTTAGTATTTTGTTCATAAGACTTGGGAAGAAAGGAGACTTAACAAAAACTGAGCACTAAGTCTACCCAATGTCATACCCTGGGTGGGATCCTGGACCAGGAAAAGGACATTAGGGGGAAAACGGGAAATCTGAATAGACTTTGTAATTTAGCTAATGGTGTTGCACTGGTGTCCATTTCTTGGTCTCGATGAGTGTCCCACAGTTATGTAAGATGTTGACATTGTGGAAGCTGGGGGAAGGGTATCCGTGAACTCTGTTTTATCCTTGCAACTTCTATGTAAATCTAAAACTATTCCAAAATAAAAAGTTTATTCAAGAACAGTTTGCCCAGTTTCTTATTTCGAAGTGTTACAAAATACAGATTTCTGAGCAGAAAGGTGATGGGTGACTTCTATCGTCTTTACTACGCCTTCTCTGTGTTCTACAATAGATGTATTGCTTTTCTAATTAGAAAAGAAAGTGTTTTTTAGTAACAAATAATTAAATAGCTTGGTTTAGAGAATATTCAAGGGCGTATAAGTTTTTTTGGGTTTTGTTTTGAGAGAGAGAGCGTAAGCAGGGGAAAGGGGTAAAGGGAGAGAGAGAGACAGAGAGAGAGAGAGAATCTCAAGCAGGCTTCAGGCTCAGCACAGCCCAACACGGGGCTCGATCCCATGACCCTGGGCTCATGACCTGAGCTGAAACCAAGAGTCCGACGCGCAACCAACCGAGCCACCCAAGGCGCCCCCTGCGGGCACCGTTAAGATCAGAGGGTAAAAGATACACCCATCCGTCATCTGACTGCGACAAAAGCGGATTCTCAGCGGCGCACGAAGGCGCGTGTGAACCTCATGCCCGGAAGCTGCACTGGCGCTGGGCCCTCGGGTCCGAAGGCAGGTGCCGCTCGTGTTTCCTGCGGGGGCAGTCGAGGCCGACGGCGTGGGCGTCTCAAAGGACACTGCTCCAACTAAGCTGCCGATCGCGATCGCGTAGAGGTTCTTCTGGTCCCCTCGGCCCCGTCAAGACCTCCCATCACTGTCCCGGCGTGTGTGGCCCGGGAGGCCGGGCGGGACCCGGACGGGGGTGTGCCGCCCGCTCCCAGAGCCGGCCCGGCGCCAGGCCCAACCTCAGCTGCCTCCTCGGGGCGGGGGAGAAGCTCAGAGGCCGGAGACGCCAAACGGCGGCCAGTGAGCCTGCCGCTCTGAGGCCTTCCTGGACCCGACGCCGGAAAACGGCGGGCGGCCCCGTCCCCCTTGCAAAGCGAAGCCGGAGGCGACTATTCGCGGTCACACAGCCGGAGGCTCCGGCGTGAGCCCCAGGGCCGCGGTTTTGCGGCGCTCTGCCCTCGCCGTAGCCCGCCCTCTCTCGTCCTGTCATCGTGGCCGCGATCATCAGCTGTCTCTTCCAGACCTCTCGAAGCCGGTACCAGCTGGTCTGAATCCCGCTCAGTGAAAGCTTTCCTCTCCCAAGTTGGAAGAAGTGCCATTTCACACGAAGAAGGCTGTGCAAAGTGACGCCGGTGGTGTTTCTCTGAATATCCTCTGCTGGTCCAATAGATGCGGAAAGCAGCCCTCTGTCCCCTGCAGAGTAGCGGCAGCTCTGGACCCCCCGTCGTCTGGGATCATACCTCTGTCCCAGCATGGAGGCCGGAATGGCCTCCCCCCGCCTGGGGCAGTGTGACCTGGCTTGCGGGTTCCAGGCCCATCCCTGGGTCACTGGCTGCTTCTCAGACGCCTCTGCCTGCCCCGTGTTTATTCTCCCCTCTCCTTGCTGCCGGGACACGGGGCCCCTCCCCAAAGCTAGCAGCAGTTGCAGTGGGACCAAGTGCCAGTCCTCAGCCTGGCATTGGGGCTCCCCCAGGCTCTCCTGCTGTCAGACAAGTCTCCCTCGCTTCTACCCCTAGACATCTGCCCCTCTTTTTCTAAGGTCCTCCCTGCTCCCACCGAAATTCTGCCCATTGCCTAGCCTGACTCAAGTCCAGCCGTGTAGCGGGGCCCAAGGACAGACATCATCAGGGTGTTAAGGACACAGGATGCTAGGACCACCCGGACCTTCAGCCACACAACTGCACCTCCGCAGGCCTTTGAATGATTTGTATGTGCCTTAAGACGGGAGAAGAAACTTTTAAATGAACTAGTCTCCAAGCGTGGGCTTGGGACCATCAACAACGGCAGAATCGCCGTGCCAGAAACACAGCGTCCTAGGTCCTACCCCAAGCATAAAGGAATGAGAACTTCTGGGGGTGAGACCCCGGAATCTGCACGTTTGACACCCTGATGTGGTTCCTCTGCATTTTCCTTATAAATTATAAGTTGTATAAATACAAATCACAAATCCCTATAATTTTAATAGTAAATTTTAATAAACAATTTCAATAATAACTTAAATTATATTAATTATAAATTAGTATACATTGCTATAGACATTGGGTATTAAATAGGAATACAAGTTATTCGTCACTGTATGTGATGATTTTTTACTTTATACTTGAAATACATTTAGCAAATCAGAATCAGGGATAGGGCTCCCGCCCCGTTCAGCCACTGTATACTCTGTGGCTGTCCTGTTTCCAGAAAAACATCATTGTATTTACACACATGTACACATTCCTAGGGAAACCGCATATGATTATTTTGTTCGCGATTTTACACAAATGGTATCTTTTGTGTCATTCTGCCACTTTCTTTTTCGTACTCGGCAATATCTTTTGAGGAACTTTCCATATTAGAGAGCAGTGGGCCACCTTGTACAAGGACCACCAACTATTCCCTTGTATATATATTTTGAAGCCATTAGCAGACAGTTGGGTTATTTACAGTTTTTTGGTAGTGCTACAGGGAACGTTCCTGAACATACCTCCTGCACCAGAGCGTGTAGGTTTCTTTGGGGACAGAAACAGCAAAAAGCTGAAACGCGGTTGGTAATGCAGGGATGGGCATTTTATTATTTTATTTATTTTTTTAAGTAGGTTCCACACTCAGCATGGAGCCCAATGTGGGGCTTCAACTCAGGACTCTGAGGTTAAGAGTCAGGCCCTAATCAACTGAGCCACCCAGGCACCCTAAGGGATGAGTATTTTATTTTGTTGATGTTTATTTATTTTTGAAGGGGAGCGAGAGACAGCGTGAGCTGGGGAGGGGCAGAGAGGGAGGGAGACGCAGATTCTGAAGCAGGCTCCAGGCTCTGGGTCAACACACAGCCCGATACGGGGCTCGAACCCACCAACCGCAAGATTATAACCTGAGCTGAAGTCGGCCGCTCAAATGATTGAGCATTTTAAATTTTAAATGCTCTTACCCAAGCCCCTGGGCGCTATAAGGGAGTGTGTTAAGTGTCATTAAAGGAGGGCTCAAGGGCTTTGCACTTTCAAGTTCAGTCTCTTCGTTTTGGGGTTGGTTTCACACCAAGTCTGGAGTTGAACATTCTGTTATGGCATCTAAAGATGCTTGCACTTACTTCCCAGGACTAGTACCGCTGGCCCGGACTGAACCTCCTCTGCACTCTTCACGGGCTCCCTTATCTCATCCTCAAATCGCTGGTCCTTTGAGGCAGGTACTCCCAGAATACCAATGCCAGACCGAAGCCCTCACCAAGCCTGGAAGGTAGTGAAGCAGTCCTTGCAAGGTTCAAAGCCAGTGTCCTCTGCACTCCCTTGGCGGTGGCTGTTCGGATTCTGGGTAAGCAAGGGACCCACGGGACCTAAATGCACATACTTGGACTGAGGCTTCTTCAAAGGCATATTCAAAGTTGACTCATCTCAGGAATTCATTAGGAAATGACCCACACGGAAAAGCCGATAGGACGCGCAATGCGGGTGATGCTATAGTGGGTAAAAGTAAAATTCAGATCTTCATCTGGATGCTGGTGAAAGACTCCCTCCGAGTTGCTGCGGCAGAGACGGAAATTTGGGGGGAAGTCATCATAAGCACTGTTACAAACAAAAGAAACCTGGGCAAACTTTGCTTTTGTCCCACGGGCTGGGCATTTCACTCTACGCTCTGAGTCATCTCCGTGACTGGGAACAAGACGCTGACCTCATGTGCCTTCAGAGGGGAGCTCTCTTATAGTTCTCTGGGGCTGTCGTGATAGACACTGAATTTAACAACAGCCCCAGGCCTCGGGCCTTCAGGAGCACAATTGCAGTCTGCCTGTTTTTTCTCTTTGACACTTTTTACAGAGAGAAAAACGTGTGGCTTTTCTTGATGAGCAAACAGCCAAAGGTGTTTGGAAAGGTCTATCATTTTTCTGGTGGCAAGACACCCTAAACTAAATTCATTAGCAGCTCTTCTGTTTGGAATTTCAAAATATTCCCTGACCTACATAAATTCCTTGTTGTGTCCTCTACCAACGTAAGAAGATTAGCTGACATACACCGGGGCCAGAGAGCAAAGCTGTAGCGTAGCATGACAGAAAGGGGCTTGGAGACTGTCATTCCGTGGTCGAAGACATCAACACCCATGCTCTGGCCCCTGCTTCTTCTCTTCCTAAGATTTTTCTTCACGTCTGTAGTTGTGTGAAAAGTGGATTGTAGATACCGCTGTTCAGACACGAGACTTCTCCCTAGTTCTGCATGTACCTGTCATGTATTCATGTCTCTATATTTTCCTACCTTTTGGAAAAATATTACAGGAACACCAGGACAGACATTTGGCTATGTTTTATGAGCAGCTAACAGTAATGAGTCATATGGGCAAGTGCTGAGCTAGTGACCGCCGACTCAAATAAATCAGTTCCCTTCTCTGCTTCTCAGTTTTCTTTCCCTAAATGAGCATGACACAGTATACCCATTGGTTCATCCAGTGGACAAAGATTTATCGAGCTTCGTCTGTGCTTTGTACCAGTGCAGGGTGCTAGAGCTACAGTGGTCAACGAAATACATAAGGTTCCTGCCCTTACGGAATTTAGAGATCGGTGGATATCAAAACCTTGCAAGGACAAACACTCCGTATCAGTCAAAAGCAATACGCATATCTGCTTATGGAAACATTCTTTTTCCCCCGTCTCTAAAACCAAGGATCCGGCATGTCTCCACTATGCACTGGCCCTTACTTGACCACACTTTAACAGCAATGAACTGTAGTTTCCTCAAGGACAAATGCGCAGCTTTAGAATTTGCATGTTCCTGATGCTCGGGATGGTGGGGTAGCTGGCCCTGAGCCCCGAATGTGGCCTCAGGCCCTAGAGTCCCTACCCTTTTTCCTTTCCTAAATGGTTTTTCAGCTGGGGCAGGCCATTGTAGATGTTGAATATATGATCACCATGATGATAAAACTGGTATTTTCCTCCACAACTAATGATGGGTGAATTTGTGCAAAGATACCTTTGTTAATATTAATGATTTGAACAATTCAGTCCTGAGTGTGTAGACGTTCAGGGCACTGCATTTCATGTTCATTAAACCTCAACTGGTTGAGACTAATGATTTCCCTCCCTGGTTCACACCCATGATTAGCCCCTGAAATCTGATGTAGGTCATTTTGGTCGATTTCATTTGGTGTGGAGTTAGACTTAGCTCACTGATTATAAAAGAAACCATCTTCTATCTTCACTCTCACTTTGGATTACGATAATTTCTGGCCCTTCTGTTGGCTCTGAACTCACACAAATACTCCATTAACGTGAGTAACTGCAAGTTTACTACTTAGGAAGTATGGGGGATTCTCATGAATAACCCACGGCCATCCTCATTGCAGACTGAGATCTACTAATTAGTGTCAGGTCCAGGCAAAGGCCCCCCCTGGGGAGGGCCCCAATGCTGATGGGGGACCAGAGTTTAGTCAGCTCTGGTGAGTCAAGCCCCTGGGCGCTATAAGGAAGTGTGTTAAGTGTCATTAAAGGAGGGCTCAATTCTTGCCAGCAGTCTGTTCCTTTTACCACTACCTATGCCCCCAACCCTCCTCCACTCAAAGGGGCAGAACAGAGGACTGTATAAAGACAAGTAAAACCTCAGGCTGGCCATTCCAGGAGTGGCTTGAGAGAGAGACAGAGAAGAGAAAGAGAGAGAGGTGTGGTGGGCACCTGCATAACATGCCCCCCCCCCACTTCTCCCATCCAATCTTTCCATTGCTTTCTGAGGACTAGGTCCCTCCCCTTTTAACAACGTTCCTTTAAATTAAACTTTGAGGACAAAGGGTATTTGACACCTTAAGAAGTAGGATGCCCTAAATTTAGAGTCTCAATTCTGAACTTTCGAGTCTTGAAAGCCACTCATTCGACTACTCGTATACTTACTGAACAGATGGTCATTGAGTAGCTCCCACGTGCAAACACTGGGGATACAATGGTGAACACTTCCAGTCTCCATCTCGGAGGAGCTTATAATCTAGAGCGAATGTAAGAGATTATTGTAACTGTGTGTCGGAAAGGTCATGCCGCACGGCCTGTGATGTGTTATGGGAACACAAAGGTGGCCACCCAACCCAGACTGGGGAGGAGGTAAACCAGAGGCTATAACCTACATTGCAGCTAAGACCTGAGGGACACGGAAGTAAGAAATGAGGATAGGACGTGCATATTCAGTTTACCTTTCCATCACTGTGATTGGTAACTTTGGGGGTATCAGAAAAAAAGACAGGTCTTTCCTGAAGGGGGTCCGAGTGTAGCACCTGAGTATGACCTACCAAAGGCTGCCTCAGAGTGGTCATCGAGGCTGAGAGATAACCAAGGTTAATATCAGTTAGGAGTGGATTGCTATGTATACCACAGTGCCCCTGACTTTGGGATCAAAATTCAAGAAACATTAAAGATATTTTCTGGTTTCCTTTTCTTGACTCAGCAAATTAGAGGCTAGAGGAGAAATAAAGGAAGAGTTACTAGCTCTGAAAACGTGAGTGCTAACGATTTCATGTATTGTTACCAGTTTTAAAAATAGTGCAATCTTGTCTATGTAATATAATTACTTATCATCTCCCTTGCTTAAAACAAATTGGAGTGATGTCTTCTAGGAAGATACAAGAGTGTCATGGCAGAGACACTATGAATTTGTTGTGAGAGGTTGGGGGTTGAGGGAGCATTGGAGACGGCACATTTGGCACTGATTTTTGGCCCTTGATTGAGATTTAAGGAGGGGATGGCTCAGAGTCTGGTAGAAGAGGTTGGACAAGTCATTACAAGTCAATGGAAAGTGCGAGATGTTCTGGCAACATGCAGGAACAGAATGGAGAAGCAAGCTGGGTGTCCCACGCATGGGTGAGAACACTGAAGGCATGCTAGGCAGGACTAATGTCTCTAAAGTGCCCCTAACATCCTATGCTTTCAAGTAGCCACACGACATTGTTTTATATCCTAGCTTTGTGATGATAGCCTTTATTTCGGCTTTAATGAAGATAACCTCATGAAGGAAAGGAAACAGAATTTAGGGACATTGACAGGATTGTTCTTTTTTTTAAATTGCTTTCTCATTTTTGTTGCTGTTAGCATCTAGAATGCAGGAAAATCAAGTTAAAATAGTAATATTTTTAAAAATTTTATACAAAATGTTCAACCATACATAAGAGTGGAGAATAAATACAACAAACCCTTTCATAGGCTACCGGATTTGTCTCTATAAC
This sequence comes from Lynx rufus, assembly GCF_022079265.1. Lineage (NCBI taxonomy): Eukaryota > Metazoa > Chordata > Mammalia > Carnivora > Felidae > Lynx > Lynx rufus. Next base: position 1,409,186 of record NW_025814867.1, on the reverse strand, counting down.
CTCCCCCATCACATACACACAATTTTTGTCTGTATATTTCAGGAGGTATCTGTATCAAAGAATAACTTCTTTAAAAACAACCACAGTGGCACCTGGGTGGCTCAGTCGGCTAAGCGCCCAACTTCAGCTCAGGTCACGATCTCTCCGTTTGTGAGTTCAAGTCCACGTCGGACCCTGTATTGACAGTTCAGAGCCTGGAGCCTGCTTCAGATTCTGTGTCTCCTTCTCTGCTCCTCCCCCACTCACACTCTGTCTCCGTCTCTCTCACAAAAATTAGCATTAAAAAAAAAAAACAAACCCAGAATGCAGTTATCATGTGAGGTAATACCCAGAACATATCAAATTTTCCTAAGCTCCAATAGTATTTTTATAGTTATCTCATTCAAACTAGGATCCAAGTAAGATCTACACATCATATTTGATCGAAAGAACACTTAAGTCTCTTTTACTCTGTAAGTTCTTCTCCCCTCCCTGTTTTCATGCCATTTACTTGAGGAAGGGGAGGAATGAGTCGCTGTCCAGTGTAATATCCTACCTTGTGGACTTGGCTGACGGTTTCCTCCTCGTGTCATTCAGCCTGTCCTTGTATTTACCGCAAGCTGGATTAGACTCACAGATGCTGTGGACTTTCTGACGTATTACATCACGAGGTACATGATGTGTGACCGTCCCACGTTCAGAGATGTAAAAATCGGTCAGTGGGTTCAGGTGTTATCAGTGTGGTCCATCCAAAGGTTCCCTGCCGACCTCTCACCTAATACTTCCTGACGGTGGCTGCCTGGATTCCTTACTTCATCATGTGTTCCCGCGTGGGGGTTTTCTAACTGTATCATTCCTTCTGCCTGTAGTAACTGGAACTCTTCTCTAAAGAACTCCTTATTACCTCTTTGGTTGCTCTGAAATACAGTTCATACCAGAAGGGCAAGGTAAGTGCTTGGATAAGTGCCTTTGTCCACTCTTAACTCAATTTGATCCCGTGTAGACATTGTTTTCCAATGTTCAAATTGTCCCCCTCCTTGGCCAGTGAGGTCTCCTCTAGTCGGCTTCTGTGTCGTTTTGACCTGACCCCAGCAGGACTCGATACCTCCCGTGCTTTTGAGAACAAGCTTCTACAAATTCTGATGAATTAACTAGACTTGGAAAATCCTTAGCCCCCCCACCCCCACTACCTTTTTTTTTTTTTTTTTTTTTTTTTTTGCCTGTCCACGACAAGAATGTATACTAGTTGTCTTGGTTAGGAAGGCTTTCAGCTATAAGTGAGCATAATGAACAAACGAGTTTTCATTTTTTCATAGAACACGAAGTCTGCAGCAGGCAGCTGTTAGCATTTGTTCAGCAGCTCCTGAGGTCCAGAGCCAGCATTGCTGCGATTCTCTTGGCCTCTCCTTCCTGGTTGCAAGATGGCAGCTCCTATTCCAGGCATCATGCCCAACTGGGGCAGGAAGAAAGGGGAAGACCAGAGCCAGCTGCAGCTGTCCCTTTGTATCAGAAAAGCAAAAGCTTTCCCCAAACCGCCGTGCCACCCCCCTCCCACCCAGCTGAATTCTACTCAGATCTTATTGGCCAGACTGGATTGGACGGACACCCCTATTTGCAAGGGAGGCCAGGAAAGTGAGCACTTAGTTTTGCTGGGTTCCGTGGTCCAGGCAAGCAAGGGAGTGGGGGCTGGGGGTGAACAGAGGCTACGAGTTCTGGGAGAGCGGTCCTGAGTCCTGAATCGATGTTCCGTATCTTTTTTTTTTTTTAATTTTTACAGAATGTCTAATATTCCTTGTTTTGGAGTCAGTGGGACAACTGAAAACAATTGTGGGCTAGAAACGAGTGGAGCTTTATTTACACGACCGCCCTAAGGAAAGGAGTGTCAGCTGTTTGGACAGCCCTGCCCTAGCGGCTCAGCTCAGCCCTGCTCAGCTGAGATGCCAGCTCCCGCTGCAGGGTCTATGCTGCCAAGTGTCCCTCCTCTTCCCGTCTGTAAGGGGACAGAGCGGTCTCACCTTCATCAAGACAGACACCTCATTTGAGCTGTAGTGGCCCGACCGGTGCCAGAATACCTTGCGGCTAGTTTCACAGAGGCCACTCAATCTTCACACTGTGAAGCGAAGAGCAGAGCTAACACGCAGCCAGCACTCCACCGACACCAAAACCCTGAGCTTATTCTGCAGAGACTGACACACAGCCATTGCCTGCAGCCTCCCAGTCCCGTGGCCGGGCCATCCCCTCTCCTCTCCCACCTGCCCGTGACCTCCTTGCCATCCAGTAACTGAAGGCTGAAGCCTGGCCTAGCAGGGGCCCCTGAGACCCTCCTCCCACCAGCACTAGGCCATCCATTCTGTGTCCATACATTTATGGGCGTTTAAAAAGGATTCTTTCACTGGGACGCCTGTGTGGCTCAGCGGTTAAGCGTCCGGCTCTCAGTTTCGGCTCGGGTCATGATCTCATGGTCTGTGAGATGAAGTCCCGCACCGGGCTCTGCGCTGACGGTGTGGAGACTGCTTGGGATTCTCTCGCTTTCTCTCCCTCTGCCCCTCCACCACTCATGTGATCGTTCTCTCTCTCCAATGAATAAAACTGTTTTTAAAAATTATAAAAATAAAAATATTTTTGGTACGTTCCATGAGAAAGAACATTGTTACTATTCTTCCTGGTCATTTTTCTGGACTGTCCATGGCTGAAGGGCAAATGGGTAGTTAGTGATAACTAACTCAAGGAATGGAAGTGGATAATTTCATCGCTGACAATCTTGATTTCCTCAAGGCTCATAAGTCTTGTGTTAGAAAACCTGAGTTGTTCTGATACTGGTTCTATTTTTTCTTTAACATTCATGCTGCAAGCAAACGAAGCCAGACTCAAAAGAACACACTCCATTTCATTCCATTTTATAGTAAGCAACGCTACAAGAGGTCACGAGTGGCTACCATTGGGGGAAACACTGAGAGGGGAAGGGCACAAGGGCCTCTGGGGTGCTGGTTTTGTTCCTTTTCAGTATCTAGGTATTGAAACTGCCAGTCACTAACCCAATATCCATCTTCCTTTCTCCTTTCTGTAAGAACCTGATTTCCTTGTGGGAATGGGGATGGCACGTGAGGAGCCGAAAACCACATTTCCCGGCCTCCTTTGGAACTAGGGCTGGTCGTATGACACACTACAGCCAATGAGATGCATGTGAAAATCAACGGGACTTCCAGGGAATCTCCTTTAGGCAGACAGGCTCTGTGCGCCACACCCAGAACTCCTCTGGGAGTGCACTGAAGGGTATACCGCCCTCAACCTCACTCATCCCAAATGTCCATTCACGCACTCTTATGTAAAATTCCCCCATGTCACTGGGTCTGTGGTTTGGTTCGTTTATTCAACAAATACTTACTGAGCGCTCACGACAAGTTGGGCATGTGCTGATCAGGTGTTCCAGATTCAGATGTCCCATGGCCAGGCCAGTAATTAGCGATGTAGGCCTGGGGTGAAGGACCAGAGCAGATGAAGGAGAAGCGAGGCCCTGGCTAACAAGGCGGGTGTGTGGGAGGGGGGGTGGTGGCAGAGAGCCACTGCTCAGCTCTAGCAGGTGGTTTGACATGGGAGAAATTCAAATCTCAAGTTGCAAGATCTCATTTTTCAAGAGGGGCCAGAAATCTTGATTTTAGTTTTTGAAATTAAGTCTTCCATGTGGGTGGACTTCTAGCTACGGCAGAGTAAAACTGGACAAAGTATATTCGTTTTCTACTGCTACGTAACAAATTATCACAAATTTAGCACCTCAGTCGACACATATTTGTTAACTCACCTTCTTGTAGGTCAGAAGTCCAGGCAGACTCAACAGGGCTCTCTTGCTCAGTGTGTCACATGGCTCAAATCAAGGCATTAGCTGGACCAGGCTTCTAACTAGAGGCTTTGGAAAAGAATCCACTTCCAAGCTCGTTGAGGCCAAAGTCATCACATTATGCCACATGAACATAAACAAGGAAATCAAATCCAGCAGCATGAGACAATGACCAAGTAGAACTTACCTTGGGATACAAGGTTGTTTTGGCATCTGAAAATAAAAATAATGTGTCATATTAATGTAATAGACAAAACCTACACGGTCATGTCAATACATGCAGAAAAAGCATTTTACAAAATCTAACGCTCATTCATGATGAACCTCTTAAACTCTGAATGTAAGGGAACTTCTTCAAACAGATAAAAAACCACCTAAAAAAACCTATAGCAAATATCATACTTAGTAGTGGAAGACTGAAAGTGTTTTTGAGAACAAAGGAAGAATATCTACTCTCACCACTTCTTTTTTTAAAGGTTTTATTTTTATGTAATGTCTACACCCAACATGGGGCTCAAACTTACAACCCCGAGATCAAGACTCTCCTGCTCCACTGACTGAGCCAGCCAGGCATCCCAAAGAACTATTCAATATCACTTCTATCCAATATCGTACTATAAGTTATAGGCTGTCAAGAAGATAAGAAAAAGAAATTAAAGGCATTCAGACTGGAAAAGAAGAAATAAAACTGTCTTTATTTGCAGATGATATGATCCTATATCTGGAAAATACTAGTGTATCTGAAAATACCACCTAGAACTAATAAATGAGAATGCCACAGGATATAAAAATCAATATTTCTATATATTGATAGTGAACAACCTATAAAGAAAATAATGCAGTTCATAATAGCACTAAGAAGGAAAATATTTAGAAATAAAGGTGACAAAAGACATGTAAGACCCAAAAACTACAAAATACTGCTGATAGAAATTTTAAAAGATCTAAATAAATGGAAAGATATACCATGTTCATGAATTGTTAAGATTCATTACTGGTAAGATGGCAATTCTCCCAAAATAGATCTATATATATACAACTCAACTCCAATAAAAATCCCATCCTCAAAAAAAAAAAAATTGTTTTGGATACTAGCTCTTTGTCCATATGTCATCAGGAAAATACAAATCAAAACCACACTCAGATACCACCTCACGCCAGTCAGAGTGGCTAAAATGAACAAATCAGGAGACTATAGATGCTGGAGAGGATGTAGAGAAACGGGAACCCTCTTGCACTGTTGGTGGGAATGCAAACTGGTGCAGCCGCTCTCGAAAACAGTGTGAAGGTTCCTCAATAAATTAAAAATAGACCTACCCTATGACCCAGCAATAGCACTGCCACGAATCTACCCAAGGGATACAGGAGTGCTGATACATAGGGGCACTTGTACCCCAATGTTTATAGCAGCACTTTCAACAATAGCCAAATTATGGAAAGACCCCAAATGTCCATCCACTGATGAATGGATAAAGAAATTGTGGTTTATATACACAGTGGAATACTACGTGGCAATGAGAAAGAATGAAATAGGGCCTTTTGTAGCAACGTGGATGGAACTGGAGAGTGTTATGCTGAGTGAAATAAGTCATACAGAGAAAGGCAGATACCATATGTTTTCACCCTTATGTGGATCCTGAGATACTTAACAGAAGACCATGGGGGAGGGGAAGGAAAAAAAAAAAGAGAGGGAGAGAGCCAAACCATAAGAGACTCTTAAAAACTGAGAATAAACTGAGGGTTGATGGGAGGTGGGAGGGAGGGGAGGGTGGGTGATGGGCATTGAAGAGGGCACCTGTTGGGATGAGCACTGGGTGTTGTATGGAAACTAATTTGACAATAAATTTCATATTAAAGAATAACTAAATAAATAGTTTTGGTAGAAATTGACAAGATGATCCTAACATTTACGTGGAAGTGCAACATACTTCCCATAGCAAAACAATTTTGAAAAAGGACAACATAGTTGGAGTACTTACTCTGCCCCATTTTCAAAACTTACAATAAAACGGGGGTGCCTGGGTGGCTCAGTCGGTTAAGCGTCTGACTCTTGATTTCAGCTCAGGTCATGATCTCATGGGGTTCGTAAGCTCAAGTCCCAGGTTGGTCTCTGTGCTAACAGTGCAGAGCCTGCCTGAGATTCTCTCTCTCTCTTTCTCTCTCTCAAAACAAATAAGTAAACTTAAAAAAAAAAAACCAATAGTCAAGACTATGTCACAATAATGTAAAGACAGACACAGATCAACGGAAATGAATAGGAAGGTAAATTGATTTTCAATGAAGGTGTCAAGGCAATTCAATTAGAAAATGACACTCTGACAAATGGTTCAGGGGCAACTGACTATCCACATGCAAAAAAACAAATCAATGATAAAATACATTGATAAAATAGATCCTTACTTTACATCATGCATACAAATGAACTCAAATTGGATAATAGACTAAAATGTCAAATTGAAAACTATAAACTTGAAAAGAAAACACAGGCAAAAGTCTTTTGACTTTGGCTTAGGCAAAAATTTCTTAGATATGACAGCAAAAACAAGATTCATAAAAGAAAAATTGGATAAATTGGTATTCATCAAAATGCAAAACTTTGGCACCTCTAAAGATATCATTAAAAATATGAAAAGACAAACCACAGCCTGGGAGGAAATACTTGCAAGTCATATATCTAATCAAGGACTTGTATCTGAAATACAAAAACAAATTCCTAAAACTCATGAAGACAAACAACCCAATTAAAAGTGGGCAAAATATTTGAATAGATCTTTCACCAAAGCAGATATATGAATGGCTAAAAAGCACACAGACAGATGATCAACATCATTAGTCACCGGAGAAATGCAAATTAAAATCAGAGTGAGATGCTTCTACACTTTTATTAGAACAGCGGTAACCTAAAAGCCAAATAATGCCAAGTGTTGCCACGGATGCAGAGAAACTAGAACCCTCATATATTGCTGATGAGAATATAAGAAAGTAAGTCACTTTAGAAAATAATTTGTCAGTTTAAAGTGTACAGAGTTATGACATGACCCAACAACTCCACCCAGCAATATACCTGAGAAATGAAAACATGTCCCCGTGTAGAGTTTATATAATTATTCATAACATTATCCACGATAGCAAAAATTTGGAAATAAAGAAAATATAGTTTATCTGTATCATGGAATAGTATTCAGCAATAAAAAGGATGAATTGATACAATTACATGAACTACAACGTGGATAAACCTTTTGCTAAGTGAAAGCCAGACATCAAAGACTACAACATTGTGTTATTCCATTTATGTAACACTTCTAGAAAGGCAAATCTACAGAGATGCAAGACAAATTATTGGTTGCCGAGGACTTGAAATTGGAGTGTGATTGACTGCATATGCACGTGAGAAGACTTTTGGGGAGAGACGGGAACATTTGAAAAGTGGGTTAAGGTGATGGCTGCACAACTTTATAAATTCACTAAAAATCATTGAGTTTACCATGTAGTCTGAGTGAACTTTATGATCTGCTAATTAGGCCTCAATAAAGTGGTTAAACATGAAAATTAAATCTCTCAAGTTTAAATGTTCACGACTAATTCAAATTCTTTTGGGGGGGGGCAGCTGTTGTGTCAGCACATAGCTCAACGTGGGGCTCGATCCCACAAACAGTGAGATCATTACCTGAGCTGAAGTCAAGAATCAGACGCTTAACTGATTGAGCCACCCAGGTGCCTCACACATTAATTCAAATTCTTAAAAGACCTTTGTAAAAAAAAAAAAATACCCCAAGTCTGTGGTGTGAGCCCTTGAGCTACCCTCTTGAAATGTCAGAGCCGAGTGGCAGGAATAGAAATTTGAATGAACTAAAATCCTCCTAGGAGTTGAAGATCCAACGACAGAAAATGGAAAAGTAAACAATTACAGCACCCAATGATAGATGCTGTACGTGGGATGTGCGAAGAGGTATGGGCCCAGAGAATCCGGACACTGCAGTTAGGTTTTGAAGCATAAGTAGGAATTCGTGAGATTCGAAGTGCGGAAAGCGGAGAGAAAGGGTGGGTGACACTTCCACGCAGAGGGAACAGAACTGGCCAAGTCTTGGAGGTGTGAAAAAGCGGTTCCCTTTGAAAACTGGGGAGGATGGAGATACGGCGTACGTGGAGAACGGAAGTGGCAGGAAAGGAAGGTGGGAGCCCCATCACGAAGGGTTTGGCAGGCCATGTTACAGTTTTCGGATGTGGGATGAAGGAGGGATTCACTTGCTGGAGGACACGGGCAGGCTTCTTCTGGCCTAAATTAAACTTGGTATAGCTTGGCAAGATCATATTGCACTCATCTAAAAATATTCATTAATATATCGCTTACTGTGTACCAGGCCCCGTTTTAATAGAGAATTTGCATTTTGATTCAGTTCCCAGAACAAACTGATACTGCTGGTCCAGGGAACACAATTTGAGAACCACTGCTTCCTACCAATTTTGTAAGAAAGGTATCATTATCACTACCCTTCCCCATGTTACGGGGGAGGAAACAAACAGAAAGCTAAGCAACCTGCCCAAAGCCGTACAGCCTTAAGTGGTGGGGCTGGGATTCAACACCAGGCGATGACCGCCATGTCTCCTAGTTCACAGGTTGCAGAGAAGCAGAGTCAAGGGCTGGCATTTTCGATCTTTGTCTGCCACCGTCAAAAATGTATTACACACACACCACACATTGGCCTTAACTGACACCCGAGATAAAAGAGTTAAACATGCCAACTGATGCCAAGGGGGCGGTGAGGAAAGTCTTTGAGGAACTCTGTAAGCCACTCCAATGGAGTATTATTTTGCTCCTACTGGAAGGAAGCCAGGATTTAGAGATGCACAAATATCAATGTACAAAATGACTAATTAAATATGGAAAAGAAAAATCTTTAAATATCACAACTCAAAATTGAACTGTACATGAGTGTTCAATATCTGTTGTTTTAAATAGATCTATTTTAAATTTTTTTACCAATTATGAAAACCAACAATATCTAGAGAAGAGAACACGCTGCTTTTGCAGGGGGGTAGCGGGGAATGTCCCAAGATGAAAATGGCAATTCTTCCGTGACTCTGCTTGCTTTTCACATCTTGATCTAATTTATAGCATCTCCCTGGTTGCCTTCCAGTAAACAACTTCTTCCTTAAATTGGTGGCATTATGTTATGTGTGAGATCTGAATCACAGAGACTGTAATGCAAACCTGCGTGTTCCATCTCGTCGTTTTGTAGAGTGCTGTATATCTAATTAAAGCTTCTTACGGGTCCATAAAAAGACCTAACATTAAAAAAGCAGTCTGTGTTGGAGAAAGCCCCAGGGCAGACTGGAGGAGGGGCTTCTTCATTAACAATACACCTATTTGCTTCAATTCAAAGTTAAGTCATAATATATTAATTTGTATTTGTAGATTTTTAAATATTGCCTAAGCATCAATCAGATCACGTTACCAAATTTACGGTGTGGAACTGAAAATGGGTCATGTTCTTGCCAGCAGCTCTCCAGCTTCCCAAGAAACACTGGGGATGAATAAATGATTTGCCATGTGGCCAGCATCGACTGCATCCTTGACTTTATTCAAATCAATTTATTATTCTGTTCTTTTTTATTTACTGTTTTGCTCCTCTTATGTCCTTGTTACACTTACAGATTTTATTCAAAACCTGAGCTACACAGCAACAACATAAATACTGTTTTCCAAGAGCTTATCTATTATGGCCATTGTTTTGTGGTTACTGTTACATCTCAGGGGCTATAGGCCTGGTGGCAGAGGCCATCAACCACTGGAATTCTCTTGGGAAACCATTAGTGTTGGTGGTCGCCCCCTCCCCTGACAGGGTCCTCTAAATAGTGTATCTCCCTGAGGGTAAAAGTGCATGGTTTTCCAACTTTCTAGTAACAAAGGACCAAATTCCACAAGCCAAGTGATGAGGAGCTATTGCTTAACATACAGTTAGAGTGACGACGTCAGTTTCTAAGTACGATTTTTCTTTCATGTTCTTTTTAAATCAGAGTGATCCCAGCATTGGGCTTTGACCCATCCTCAAGGAGCAGAGGCCCATCCAGAGGCCTAGTCCTGGTCCCCAGCCAATGATCCATCACCCCACACTAGGGCATTAGGAGGCCCCCTTTAATAGAAAACCTGACGTTACTACCCTGAGAATTTGCACCTCCCAGCAACCCACTCTTCCTTCTCAATCATCTTCAGACACGCAAAAGTGCTGATGTGGAGTCTGAAAAACACAAAAAACAAAAAACCATCTCTGACATTTGCAGGTCAAAGAGACACTTGCTAAAGCCACATATTTCTCTTCTGCATCCAGTCAATTTAAGCAAATTTGGAACATCAAAGCAGCTTTTTAAAATTGATTCCTGGGGCGCCTGGGTGGCGCAGTCGGTTAAGCGTCCGACTTCAGCCAGGTCACGATCTCGCGGTCCGTGAGTTCGAGCCCCGCGTCGGGCTCTGGGCTGATGGCTCAGAGCCTGGAGCCTGTTTCCGATTCTGTGTCTCCCTCTCTCTCTGCCCCTCCCCCGTTCATGCTCTGTCTCTCTCTGTCCCAAAAATAAATAAACGTTGGAAAAAAAATTAAAAAAAAAAAATAAAATTGATTCCTTCATTCATTCTTGTGTCCTTCTTTACTAGGCGTCTTTTATTGGAAAGGTGGAAAGAAAGGAGAAACAGAAAGTGGATTCACTCTTCCTTGTGTCCTTCTTTACTAGGCGTCTTTTATTGGAAAGGTGGAAAGAAAGGAGAAACAGAAAGTGGATTCACTCTTCCTTGTGTCCTTCTTTACTAGGTGGCTTTTATTGGAAAGGTGGAAAGAAAGGAGAAACAGAAAGTGAAAAGCATATTGGAGAAACCTGGCATCTGGTTTGATGGCTCTCTCTTTTTAGGAACCTCGGAGTTGATCGCCATTGCAAGACAAGCCTGCAAGGGTAGGAGTCAGGAGATCCTCCCCCCCTCCCCACCCCCGCAGCCCTCTCCAGCCTTGGCTAAGCTCCCTTTCTGACCCACCTGGCCTGGTGACCATGTCACTCAACCATCTAGTGCCATGGTTAATGTCTGCTGTTTTGAATCCCGGACTTCGTGTGCCTTCACATTTTCCACGACCTTTTGCCTTTCCACCCAGTCTGCAGTGGAGACAGCTAACTGATGCGGCCAGGACAGGGTCTCCCGCTGACCTTTAGCCAACGCTGCATTCAGATGGTGGGCTTCTCTACTCTTGTTTAAACAGCAATAAAATCAACAAAATTCCTTCAAATTGGGTTCCCAGAAATAAAACTGTCGACACAAAAGTGTATATACACACATGAATGTATATTTGGTTTTTTCTCTCGCCTTGCTTAAACTTGGGCGGGAAATGCGGTGAACCTTTAAAAGGGTAAAGCACGCGCTGCCCTCGGCCCCCTGCCCCAGGACGCAGTCAGGTGCGCACGCAGTCCCTTCCCTCCGATTTCCCCCGACAGCTCGCGCTACTTTTCTCGGCCATTGTCCCACGTCCCTGGAGCTTCTTCCTTCACCGTCCCCTCTCCTCGGGCGCGCCTCGCCTGCTTCCCACCGCCGGCCACGGCCCGGACTCGCCGCGGTGGAGGCGCCGTCAGGACGCCCTCCGGCAGACCGCACGCCGGGGCCCGCAGGTGCTCCCGGCCCCGCCCTTCCCGCCGCCCCGCCCCGGCGCTGCGTCACAGTGACGCGCGTCCCGCGCAGGCGCAGCTCGGCCCCACCCCCTCCCCGCGCCCGGCCGCCCGCTCGGTATTATGATTTGCGCTGGGTGCGGGGATTCGGCGGCCGGGAGGGAGTCGTCGGCGCCGCGGCCGCTGCAGACGGACGCCTTCCTGCCGGCTGAGGTAGGGACAAGCGCGGAGTGCGGTCGGGCGCGGCGGCCGTGGACCGGGGGTGCGGGCTGGCCTCCGCCGCCTGGTAGCCTGCGCCGTCTCCGGGCTGGACGTCCGGGCCGGGGCGCCCGCCGCAGGCGGAAAGTAAGTTGCGCGCTCCGCGCTTCCCGCGCCGGCCGCAGCGCGGGCCCGGGAGGACGCGGAGCCCCGACTGCGGCGGCCCGAGCCCGCGCGGCGGCGGCGGCGGCGCGGCCTGGCGGCGGGGCGGCGGCGGCGGGCCCGGCGGGAGCCGGCACTGCGGCGGCCGGCCGCGGGCTCCCGGAGGCCCTGCCCTTGCGGCCGCGGCCGGATTGCGGCACCTCGGGAGGCGCCCGCATCCCGCGCCCCGCCCCGAGCCGGCCGAGTGCGGCGCCGCGGGGCCCCGCGCCCCGGCCGGGCTCCCCGCGCCTGGGTTCTCTCGTGGGGTGTGTGTTCTCGGAATGTGTTTCCTTTTTCAAACGAATCTGGAAATCTGGCCGCAGCGAGGGGCTTCCTTGGTAAAACTGCAGGCTTACAATAGAATGGGGATATTGTTGTCTGTAGAGAAAGGGCATCGGGGTAAGGAAGGAGGAGCAGTGCCCTTCCCAGGGGAGAGCGAGAATATTTTTTTTTTTTTTTTTTTTTTTTTTTTTCGGATTGGGAGAGCAATCCGTTCTTTACCATAGTCATCGCCTGTTGAATTCTTTCTGGACCATTTTGCAAAAACCTTCCTGCCTTTAACTTGGACTTGGGATCTAGGAAAGTGACAGTCTGTTTTCCTGGTTGGGGTTGGGGGGAGGGCAGTGGGGGGTTCTCGGAGCTGTGCTGTTCCTGACAGTTGGACCAGGTACAATCAGATAGCTTCTTGGCGAGATCGGTTTCACGCTCAGTATTTGGGGAGAATTTAGCAGTAGGGTTCTTTATAGAGGTTTGAGGATGTAGGACCTTTCAAATGGTCAGGTTACTTTTTTTCTCTTTTATAAAATTGAGTGCAGTCTTAGGAGCGGGTGGTAAAGCTGATTTAATGCGTTTCCCATCTTACCAGGTTTTAAGGTGAAGCATGGCTTACCAGTGATGGAACTGCAGATGTTGAGTATCCTGCTGAATTTTCACTACATTTCTTTCAAACATCAGATGCTTCAGTTCGGGTTCCTTGTACTGGGTTGGGACACTGTGTCTCAAATCAGTCTAATTTATCAGAATGTGTATTAGTGTGCTTTAAAGCCAGGAGCTGTCAAGGTTTATGTAATCAACTTATTAATTTATGATCTTATTACATTGCTTTCCAGATTTATAAAACCATTCCCTTAAGGAAATCTGTCTTCAACGTCTGCTTAAATATTTCTCTTGGAATTGCATTCCTGAGGAGGAATGCACTGTACAAGTGGTGATTTAAGCATACTAATTAGACAAGTTTCTGTAAAAAAAAAGAAAAAGAAAAATACGTATGGATTCTTTTATCTGACTATTGTATTGTCCCTATTTGGAAAATAGATGACATTCCCATTTTACAGAACTAGAAATGAAATTACATGACATTCCCAAGGTCACATATTGAAGCAGTATAGTAACTGAAAAATTAAGTGCATGGTGCTAACTTTTCTTACATCTTCAAGGTTTTCTAGGCAGGGAACTTTGAGTGTCACCTTTGTCTTTTTAAAATCTGCACAGTTTTTGTATTATTTTAGGCACAGAAATGATTCTCACCCTATTAATTTTTCACTGTTAAGAGTAAACTTTTCAGTATTGTTGCAGTAAGATCCATTAGTTTAAAACATACAAGAACTCAGAAGTTATCCCAATTTTTATTTTTCTGGAACAGAAATATAAATTGGACTTTATATTCAGATTTAATCCCATAGTCCTAAAAGGAAGGTTTTTGTATGTCCTTAGTAAAGTTGAGGGGCTTTCATGATACTTTTACTGGTCACAGGAAATAGTCTTTATCTAACCCTTACTGTGGGTGTTTGTTTCTGTCATACAGAAAGTGAAACTAAATGGGAAAGAAGTTACTTGTTTTTGGAGAGAAGTAAACAGCCATGGCTCTAGGTATTGATATAAATAAGGCCTGGTGTCTTCCCTGTAGCAGCTTGTCTGGGCCTAAGAGCGCAGTAGCTGCCCAGGAAGAAAAGGGCACAAGTGAACTTTCCGCATGATCAGAATTTTAGGAATTAAAAACATAGATGAGGAACTTGCCCTGTTTTAACTGCATGCACGCTGTTTGCTTAACTAGGAGAAGACAGAGTTTTTAACCAAGATGCTTTTCTAATAAAAGTGTTCTTCATAATTTAGGTATTTGTATGTGTGTGCAGGTAAATTCTTAGAGCAACTTAGGTGGAAAAGTTACTTGAGTAGATTCTGGAAGTTTTGAAGGGAAGCTTAACCTGTGCTATATTCACGGCACCTTTGCATGCTTATTTTCGCAGCCCTGGGTTCTGGGCAGCAATATAAAATTGAGTAAAAACTGGTTCCGGCCTTTGGGAGCTTCCAGGCTGTCAGGGCCACTGAAGTAAACGCTAACAATAGGATCCAACGACTGCTGTGCCGAGGCTTAGGCACAGCTCGGTAGAAGCACAAAGATGGGAGCAGGGAACAGTCTGACTTGGGAATGCTTCACGGAGGAGGCGACGTTGAACTGGTCCTGAGGGACGGGTAGAGATCCCAGGCAGAGAAAAGGGGAAGGTGCTCAGAAGGTTCAGGGAGGATGAAAAGGTAAGGTGGAGTGGTGGAGGGAGCGCTGAGATCCGGGTGGGTGAAAGGGAGCGGAGGTAAAGACAGTTCTGGTTTTAAAGAATGTGAAAAGGAAGGGAGAAGCGTGGGCCGGGAGCTTTGGGCCTGGAGAGGGGAGGGTTTTGCTCTTTTGTTTTTGTTTAGAGACGGCTGGTGTAAAATCTCCCGGCTTAATAGCCTCGCGAGGCACCGGACGTGTGTTGTCTGCTCCGGCTGATCTGGAGCTTCGTTATTCACACTGGATTGTTTCCTCATCTGTTTCTCTGCACATCTGCCCTGGGCTGAGGCCTCCTGTCCCGTGGGAAACCACTTCTCGCCGGTGGTAGGGGAGGAGCCTGTCTAAAAGAGGGTTCCTGCCGTACCTTCCGTGAACATTTATTTCTCTGCTGCTTCCAGAACCTCCTCAGGTCCTGCTTTGGCACCTCCAGCACTTGGCCTCTGCTCAGGTGGGCTCCTCCTGTGACAGACCAGGCTGCTTTCTCTCTCCTGCTTGCACCCTCCAAAGTGCTGCCATGTGGCTGTACCTTGGCGGTCACTTCAGAGTCCGTCACAGACCCTGTGCTGCGAGTTTTAGGTTCTGCAGCGTCTCTAGGCTCAAAACAGGATTGGGTCTATCTAAATACCCCCTCGGCCGTGTATTGGCCTGGAAATGTCACGTAGGTTATCAAGTCTGTGCTCCAGAAGCGTGGGTTACAGGTCATGGAAATGGTCAGATCATAGGCTCCCTGGGCCTCAGGGTCTCCTTGTCGACATGCAGTTATTTTTCTCAAACTGAGAAGACTCAGCTTCTGGAAGGCAGAGACCACTTCTTTGATTTCAGCATACCCAGACCGAAGTAATGCCTCATGCATAGTCCGTGTACCCAAGTGGTGTCTTGGTGAAAAAACTTCAGAACTCCAAACTTTAGTTTGTGGGTCTTTATCATCCTGTTAACAGCCGCTGTAATACAGCTGGGCTAAATTTAAATTGTTTTTCAGTCATAGAATTTTGGAGCTGCAGGCAAGTCTTCACTTGCTACCAGCATGTAGCACATGCTCAGGAAATGTTTGTTCCCGTCCTGCGCGTTTCCCGTCTGAGTGAATGGCACCACTTTTGCTACCCCTCTCCACCAGAACCGTTCCGGATTTCCCTCCTTGCTTCCCCCCACCCCACGCATTGAGTTCTTGGCTTCTGCTTCCTGAACGGGTCTCCTCCGTTACATCCTCGTCGTCACTGCCCGCACATTGGCGGCCTTCATGTTTAGGTCAGTAAGCGATCGTTTACCTGGAGACGTTTTCAGCAGTCCCCCCAGCTGTAGTCTTGCCCTGCCAGTCTGGTCGTCACTTTGCTGCCAGAGTGGTTTGTGTAACTGTCCTCTCTGATTGTCATGCCCCTGCACAGGATTCTCCTTTGGCTTCTTAGTGCCAGCTTTCGTTTGTTCACTTAATAGTATGAATCTCTCTCTTTTGGGTAGACGCTATACTGGGCAGGCCCTGGAATACAGACCGGAATAAAATGGACGTGGGCCTTAACACGGACTGAAGTTCTCATTTAGCTGAGTGGAGACACAGATTGTTACTCACATGATCACCTGAGTAATTATAACCGCAGTTGTGATAAGGGCCCTGATGGGAAAGGAATGGCACTGTGAGAGGGCACGGGAGCTGGTGTGTGGGGGTGGGCAGAGGGCCAGGACACGCTCAGGAGGGTTGACCTGAAGCTGGGCCCTGAAGCACGGTAAGGGCTCACCAGACTTGAGGAGCCGCGGCTGATTTGCTTGGAACACGAGGCCCTTTGGGTATCTGGCCCCTGCCTACCTGTCTGATCTCGGCTCCTATGCTCTGCGTGCATTACTGCCCCGGTCACAGTAAGCTCTCTGGGGTTTCTCTTCCGAAAAGCCTCTTCCCCGTCATCACCAATTTCACTTGTTAGCTCAGATGAGAAAATGAATGTCTCTGAGACGCCTCCTGAATGAACTCTCCAAGGTAGCTTTTGGGAAAGGGACGCCTCTTGTAGCGTATCTGTCCCTGTAAGAGACTGCACAGACTTTGTGGCAGTGATCTTCCTGGTATGTGCAGTAGAGGCGTCTAGTTAGGGGGGTAACTAGGGCCTGTTAGGGGATATCAAAAGAAGGTGGGGAGCTAAGTATATAACCCCTCTCACATGTCAGAGTCTCCTGGGAGGAAGGCCAGTTCTGAAAAGTTGGAGGAAAAACAGTGGGTGATTTTGATCCTACTCACATCCTGCTAATATGTATTATCCCACTTAACCTTCATAATAACTGTCCAAGGTGGTGATTATCTTTGTTTTATAGATTGAGTTGTACCTATTCATAGAAGTTGAGTAACTTCCTGGGCTCCAGATTCTGTGGTACTCTTTCTGTTGCTATGATGCCGCTGCTCACATCTGCTGAATAAATGAATTTTGATCATTGTTAAAGTGCACCTCTGTGGTGAGGATTATAAGAAAGGTTGACCAGGGGCGCCTGGGTGGTTCAGTCGGTTACGTGTCCGACTTCGGCTCAGGTCACACGGCCCACGACTTCGAGCCCCACATTGGGCTCTGTGCTGACAGCTCAGAACCTGCTTCACATTCTGTGTCTCCCTCACTCTCTGCCCCTTCCCCGGCTCACGCTCTGTCTCTCCCCTTGAAAAATAAATAAATCATTTAAAAAAAAAAAAAAAAAAAGGTTGACCATGTGGTAGTTTGAAATGTTGAAACTTAGGATACCCTCCCAGCTCCTCTCTGATGTTCCTCCTGCTCTGTGTACACACCTCTTAGGCCAGTATATTGTCTTTATATTGCATAGCTAGGGGGAAATGTTTGAATAATAAGCTGGGTTGAATACGTATTCATCCGGGGTGCCTGGGTGGCTCAGTCCATTAAGCATCCGACCTTGGCCCAGGTCATGATCTCACGGTTCGTGGGTTCGAGCCCCGCGTCAGGCTCTGTACTGACAGCTCAGAGCCTGGAGCCTGCTTCGGATTCTGTGTCTCCCTCTCTGTCTCTTTGCCCCTCCCTAGCTCGCTCACTCGCTCTCTCTCTCTCTGTCAGAAATAAACTTTAAAAAAAGATTTAAAAAAATACATATTCATTTGTGTTGGTTTTTCTTTATTAGAGAGATTATGTTTTAGATAATGTAGGTTTTACTCTTGCAGCGTAACTTACCTAGATAAAGTTCATTTCAGATTTAGGACGATATACTAACGAATATTCACGGAGAGATTATGAAGCTGGAGCGTACTGTTCATGGATCTCTTTTTAAAATAGTCATAATACTCTATAGCCTTTTATATAACAGTGGACAAAAGCAGAGTGATTGAATTTTAAAGTAAAGTTTGGCTTTCTGTTTTACCTCATTTTCTACAAGTGAAACAGTTCTCTCGTTATTGGCGTAAAGTATTATGTGTACTAAAGAAAATGTGGAGTGAGAATATTCCTTCAGTCTCCATTTCAGGGCTTGATTTTGTCCTTTGCTCTCCTGTTTTATGGGTATTTGCTAATCCTCTTTCAAAGGAAAATGCTTTTTCAGAAACAAATGGAGAGAATGTAATTTGCAAAGTATATTAAAATTGCGTTTCGGAAAGGATACAGTTTTTAAGCAGAAAATAGAACCTCCTACATTTATCTGAATTACTTATTTTGTGTCGGCTGTTCTGTGCCACCGGCTGTTCTTGCCATCGCAAAGTTGTGTGTAAACGCTAAGGTGAAGTTATTTTTAAGGTGCCATTCCGTTTTTACATGATCAGTAAATATCTCAGTCTGTCTTTTGAATAGTTATTTGCCTGTAATTTCATTTCTTAAAAAGAAGTTTCAAGAAGTCTGTAATGGAATTATTTGTTAATGATGTTTATTAGCTAAGTCTTTGGTGATGTTAGGGAATTTCCTCCATTTAATTGATTGCCGGGCTAGGTAAGTAGCTTAGCATATCAGAATTAGAGGATTGCGAGAAATACCAAAATAGATTTTTTTTATTTTTTTTACTTTTTTAAGTGTCTGTTTTATTTTTGAGAGAGAAAGCACGTCCACACGTCCACACATGAGTGGGGGAGGGGCAGAGAGAGAGAGAGAGGGAGACAGAAGATCCGAAGCCGGTTCTGCGCTGACAGCAGACAGCCAGATTCGGAGCTTGAACTCACCAACTGGGAGATCATGACCTGAGCCGAAGTTGGACACTCAACCGACTGAGCTACTCAGCCACCCCAAAATAGGCTTATTTTGGAATTAGGAAGGCCTAGGTAAAAGGGAAGTCTCGTATTGTTGCAGGAAAAAATGGAGGACCCAAGAGTCAGTGGAACCTGGAGCCCAACCTAGGCAGCTCTTTCCTGGGTGTAGGACTGGGGCAAAGAAGTCCTTTTCTTCTTTGGTCCTGCTTTCTCATCTGTAAAAATGGGTGTGATATTTCTATTACATTGCTGATTGTGAGGAATAAGTGATGAAACAAATGTAGAGTCCACTACCTACATAGATCCCCAGAAATGACATTGTTTACTCTTTTTGAGACCTGCATTACCACAAACCTGGAATTCTAAAAGGAGCAGTTGTGGCAGTAAAAGACATTTTTAAAATTTGAAATGAAACAAAGTCAACTGTGGTTTTGTTATGGGACGGGACTCATATCAGTATCATCGTATTTAGGTCAGTAGTAGATTTTTAGGATGGTAATATGGTTGATAATGAGAGATCTAATCTAAGTCAAAACAAAAACTGCCGTTTTATCGAACTGTGAAGTGGACAGTGAGCTTTTAAAATTGGTTTAAATCCTCTAATGACCGTATTTGTGTGTTGCTTTCATGGTACTATCTAGAGTTTTACTCTTCTGCGGAGACCTCTTATCAGCTCTGTGATTAGAAGCTGCTTCTGTGCATTTTTAACTCTTTAGTGACACTTTAACGAAACGAGTGTAATTCAGAGATAGATATATGGTGAATTATTGAGTATGCAAGTTTTCCATTAGTTTTGAGAAAGTAAGAGTTCATCACAGTTGCCTAAATGGTAAGCCATTAGGTATTTTTCAGGATTAGCCTTCTTAACCCTGCTGACTTATCTCACGTCTACCCCAGATCATAACTCCACCCAAGCTGATACCGTCCTTTCTGAAACCAGCCGTATGCACGCTCTGCTGTTTCCTTCCCCCAGTTTTGAGAATGGTGTTCCACTGCTCCCTGTTCAAGGATAAGCTCTGGTCTGTGGGCTGCCCTGTCTTTGGGATCCTGCCTTCTTACAGTCCTCTACTCTTTCTTTGGCACGCCTCACCCAGACTAACCTGTGTAGTTACTTGTCTTTTTATATGTAGATAACTTATTTGTAAAATTGTAGAGGATACTGTGTTATGTCCTACACAATTAGGGCTCAAATATTTGCTAATGAAAATAGGCTCAGTGTTCCTCTTCTTTCCTCAGCCTGAAGGAATTGCATGCCTTGTCCCACAAGGGAAGCAAAATATTTCCTTGAATATGTCTTGTTTATTAAGATGACATAAATAGATTTTGGACAATATGTTTTTAGGGGAATTAGTCTTTTCATAGATCTTAGTGGAAAAGTAAATTGGATAATTGTTTACAAAAAAGTAAAAATTAAAATTTTTTATATAATGTTGATTTTTT
Source organism: Lynx rufus (assembly GCF_022079265.1). Taxonomy (NCBI): domain Eukaryota; kingdom Metazoa; phylum Chordata; class Mammalia; order Carnivora; family Felidae; genus Lynx; species Lynx rufus. Next base: position 1,389,197 of record NW_025814867.1, on the reverse strand, counting down.
TTATTTTTGAGAGAGAGACAGAGACAGAGACAGAGGAGGGTAAGTGTGGGAGGGGCAGAGAGAGAGGGAGAAACAGAATCCGAAGCAGGTTCCAGACTCCGAGCTGTCAGCACAGAGCCTGATGCGTGGCTCGGACTCACGGACTGTGAGATCATGACCTGAGCTCAGGAGTCGGACGCTTAACCGACTGAGCCACCCAGGAGCCTCCCCAAAAGTCAAAATTTTAATAACCTCTGTCTTTTTTAGGTTATAAAAGCAGCACACACTCACTGCCAAAAATTTGAAAAGAACAGAAAAACATAAAGAGAAAAAAATTCTGTAATCTCACCATCTTAACATTTTGGTATTTTTAAAATATATATGCAGACAAATTATACGCTTAAAAATTTGAGATCATATGCCATGCAATTTGGCATATGAATTTTCTTACTTAACATTTTATTGTGAGAATTTCCGATGAGATTAAATAGCCTGAAAATATGACTGCATAGTGTTAATGTTAGGTATACTGTGATTTATTTAATTGTTTTCTTACTGTAGGCCTTTAGGTTATTTAATTTTTTTGCATACGTAAATATCATTGAACATTGTTAACTGTAAAAATTTTCAACATCTTCTTTCCTTTAAGATGTATATCTAGTAGTGAGATTATTAAATCAAGGGTATTATTTTAAGGTTCTTGGTATATGTTTTACCACACTGCTTTTCAGAAATCAGATAATTTGCAGACTTAACAATGTAAAAGCATCTCAAATGATTCAGTCTTTTTTTTTAATGTTTATTTTCAAGAGAGGGAGGGAGAGAGAGAGAGAGGCAGAACATGAGTGGGGGAGGGGCAGAGAGAGAGAAAGAGAGGAAGACACAGAATCCAAAGCAGGCTCCAGGCTCTGAGTTGTCAGCACGGAGCCCGACGTGGGGCTCAAACCCATGAACTGCGAGGTCATGACCTGAGCCGAAGCGGATACTGAAATGATTGAGCCACCCAGGCGCCCTTCAAATGATTAAGTCTTTTAAGCAAAAGTAAGTGAAATGTTAGATACCAGTATTTTTGTTTATAGATTAGTTTACTTTTTTCTGTTCCAGTATTCTTTTTTGACCATTTTTTTTTTTTAATGAGCATCTTCATCATGATATCAGCAAGGTAAGAAAAAGATGGCAGGATTTTGACAGCATTAATAAAAATTTGGAGGAGAGATTTAGATTACTAAGTTTTTAAATTCTCCCAGCTTCCACTTTCATTGTTTTCCTGGCAACAAGGAGTAATTGTGAGTTGCCTTTATTTATTTTGGAGTAACTTTTACATACCAGCTTTCGCTTAAGTCACTATGTGTTATGTGAGCACTTTTATACCAGGCTGTCACCAGAAGTGGTGACACACTTAGCATTTTTCATCATTTGAACAAGAGGCAGATTCTGTTTCGGAATTTGGAACTTACTATCTGCACTGCTGGTCCGAGTTTTGTGGCTTGAATGTTAACCCCTTTCTCTTTGCAAATAGTTAGTACTACTCTACATCAGTTAATAAATTGCCTGACTACTGGATACATTAAAATTCCTTGATGTATCCTGGACCATTGCTTGTTTCACTTAGGGAAAGTAAAATTACGTGAGTCAGTGCTTCCTGAGATCGATCTGCACTGGTGACCCAGTCACTGCCTGAAGAGCGGAGCAGTCCTTTTAGCCTGCCGGTCCTAGTCACCTCAGTTGCCCCGAGGTGTCCGTTAAAAGTGACCACTTGGAAGAAAACTTGCAGAATAGTAGGCGGTTACCTTCCCTTGGAAAATACTTTCCTACACATTTGGAGGTATAATTTTGCCTACTTGGACATTTCTGATAATAAATAACTTAACCTTTGAATTTATAGTTCTATGTCGAGTCCATCCGGTGAGTGCAGACTGGTGACCACATAATGCTACATGAGAACCATGTGGTAATATCAAGCTGATCAGTGAAAAACTCGTAACTAAGGACCACTTGACCTATTTGTGATTTCTTCATCTTTGATTTATGGCTTATATTGGTAACTCCCAGGAGGAGGAGCGCTATTCTAGAAATGTGGAATATTGTTTACTTTGGATAAACGGAACAGCGGTGGCAACTGCGTGTAGAGTTGTGTTTATTTTGCTTGACCTGGGGGTTACTGATATTCTCAGAGGATTTAGTCTACTCTCTTCTCTTCAGCCTATGCCATTTTTGTTACGGGTACCTTTGAAATTTTAGCAGTAAGATCAGTGTGGTAGTACTCATCGAGAGTCAGTTCTCCACTTACGTTAATTTTTCTATAAACATACAGGTTAGCCTAGTATTTTCCATGAGGAAAAATTATAGTTTTCATTTTTGGTATCTATGAAAGATACCAGATGATTTTCGTATGTAACAAGCTTAAATGCAGTTTTAGTGTGGCTTTGCAAAACTCATCTTTCAGTTATCTGTATTAGAGGGAGAGCATTGGTACGGATTTTTTTTTTTTTTTTTTTAAGCATTTAATTTGGGAGGTTTTTGTGCATGTAACTGCTGGTGGTCTGCTTTTAGGAGGAAATTTACAATATCCCAAGTAAAATGCGGAGAGGCAGTAGAAGTAGCCTAATTCACGCATGTGGCCCTTTCATTTCCACTCCCCTGCTTATGCCATGGGTGGCGGTGTTCAGTGTGCTGTTTGTCCTCCCCTCTCCTGGTGGGGGGAGGTGTGAGTAGTGTGTCCGTGTATCTGTTTGACTTACAGACCACACTGTAGTGGTGGTGATGTCCATGCAAATCTCCAGTCTGAAAGTGAATTTGACCAGCAAAACGGGGTGACTTCCAAATGACAGTAGGTTTAACAGAGGCTGGTTCTACAACTGTTTTCAGCAGCTTGCAAAATGTGTGCAGGGCCACCCACACTTCCTTCCTCTTCTCCAGCCACACCCGCACACTTCAGTTTGCTTCTCTTTAGCTGGGAGAACGTCAGTGTATTCTTGCAACATGTACTGGTAGTTGTTTCTCAAACGTGAATTTCCATATTAGAAACGCTCTGAGGCTAGTTGGCCTGTTTTATTCTGGTCCAACCCAGTTCTGTGCACGTGGAAGCATACGCTAAGCAAGACCGCTTTAGAAGGGCCTCACTTAGTGGTCTTGCTGTCTTAAAAGATACCATCTGTATTGTGTAGTCGTTAAAAATATTGACGTAGAAGAATTGAGTGCAGTGGGAAAATATTCATCATGTGAAGTAGAGGAAGAAGTTGCGAGACTTCACATCTAGTATCTTAGCTTTGTAAGAAGCATAGGTATGAAGAACATATACTCAAAGATGAAGAGAGGTCATCCTGGATGAAAGTATGAGGTGAATGGGGGCGCCTGGGTGGTTCAGTCGGTTAAGCGTCCGACTCTTGGTTTCGGCTCAGGTCATGATCTCACGGCGAGTTTGAGCCTGTGTTGGGCTCTGTGCTGGCGGTGTGGAACCTGATTAGGATTCTCTCTCTCCCTCTCTTTCTGCACCTCCCCTGCTCTCTCGCTCTTTCTCTCAAGATAAACTTAAAAAAAATTAAATTAAAAAAAGAAAGTATAAGGTGATTTTTTTCTTCCTATATTGTGCTTCTCTGCATTTTCCAAATTTTCTAAAGTGAATTTGTATCAACTTGTAGAGAGAAATACTTTTAAGATGGTTGTAAACCTCTCTCTCTCTTTGTGTCTGTCTGTATTATTCCATTTTATAAAAAAAATTTGTTCCTTGGCATATATTATACTTAGAAAATAATTTGAACGGCTTTGTACCAAACTGCTAACAGTAGATTGTCTCAGACAGTAGAAAATTGGATGATTTGTAAAAAGAAATTCTTTTTGTCAGTTTATATGTTCTAATTGTATTTTTCCCTATATTGTACAGATATTTCTTTCATAACTTCATAATTGAAGCAAAATATTAAAAGGAAAGTGCTATGTCAAGTGAAAAAAGTAGGCTCCAAGATATAAAGTTATGTGTAGAATGATCACACCTTTGAAAACAAAGAAGAAACTGTATAAATATTTGCAGAAAGATTGCCAAAATGTTAATGGCGCTGATCTTCAGTGGTAGAACTACGATGCCTTTTAATTCTTCCTGCTGCTTCCTAGTCTATATGTTCTAGATTCTCTGTAAGAATATATTACTTTCGGGGAAAAAAATGTAAAGGAACATTTAGTTCTTTTTGAAAGGGTAGACTTGAAAGAAGGTCCTCTTGATATTTCAAAAGCCAATACTTAGATTTTGTGGGATTTTTTTGGAAAAATTATCAGGCTTTGATGCCCAACTAGAGATATTATTTTCTTTGCATTACAGTCTTACATCCATCATTTTCAGTTTAATATGTTTTAGGAAACTGGACAGCTCTGTAAATTCATTCTCTCGCGGTAGGGTGGAACAGTAAAAGAATTTCTATTTGGACGAAGGAGAACACCATCGTTTTAATAACGGTGGTGGTGGTGGTAGCTAGTGTTCACTGCTTCCTCTGTGTCAGGCTTAATTGCAAACCTTTTTCCTGTACCAACTCATTTAATTCTCCCCACAACCTGTGAACTTGTACTCTTACTACTAACATTTCCTACTGGGGAAACTGATCATACAGGGAGGTCTGCTTTTGTTCAGGGCCCATGGCTACTGATAGGGGAGCTGGGTTTCAGATCCAGTCCTCGGCGCTCCGAACCAGTGTTCGGCCACACTGGACTACCACACTGCCTTGCCTAGAGGCTGGATGAGACGGGCTGGTGGAGAGAGGGAGGCAAGGGTAATGGCAGGAGCTGCCGTATCCTTCTTGGAGCTGAAGGAGCAGGTAAGCGTTCCAGGGTTCACCTGTCTCTCGACGAGGCCCTGTGTGTGAGCTTGAGGGTTACCTGGATTCTCACCTTCGGTGTGTTGTGTAAATCGCCTTGGCCTAGTGTGAATGCTTAGGCCTTTCAGTATTTGTGGGATATTTCAGTGTTGTGGAGAGTACCGTGAGGCGCCTCCGCCAGTATGCCACCGCCTCAGCTATCAGTGCCCTGTGTTCGTAGTGACAGTTTCTTTTTTCCTATCGAATGGAAAGCCTCCGTGTGAAGGTGTTTTGTGTGTTCCCGGGTGCTGGCATTATAATTGATTTCTGCTGGCCTGCTAGAAGATTGTATGTTGTGAAGGTCGCCCTCTTTGGCTGTTGGAGTGAGTGTTTCGTGATCCGCCAGGGGCTCCTGCCGCAGGCTGGGCTTGGAAACCGGGCTGGGCAGGATTGGAGCTGCCTCCTGCCGCTTACTGGCAAGTCAAGCCTCATTGCGCCTAGCTTGCAGGCTCTTGGTTTCGATTCCGGGAAGTGTGGATTTGGAGCCTGTTACCCGGGAAGCATTTAGAAAATGGTGAATTCACTGTTTATTATTATTACTTCCTCCTCCTTCTAGTAGAATCTGTCTGACCTGGCCGCCTGGAACAATCTCTGTTTATGTGTTCACTGTTAAATTTCTGTTTCCTCAAGATTCTTTGAATGGGTTGTCATTCACAGAGGGGAGAAAGATCCTGGGATGCTGGGTCACTAAAGACAAATTTGCCATTTTTATGTCTGTCTGGATCCAGCCTTAGAATGTGTGTTTTGACTCTAAGCAAAGTTAAAACAAATAGAACTAAACTAAAATCGCCTTCTGTGTTTTCCTTTAGGAAAAAGAAGCAACTAACAAAACACAGTGGTAACAAGGGTTATTCGGTATGCGGTTTGTAGGGTATGTCCTGGAGCCACCAGAGGCACCTGCACTCTGTATAAGCCACCTCTTAACATTCACGTTGATGTTCAGCATGACTTTCAGGCCCTGCAAGGTCCTCAAAGATCGAAAAACAATGTAGTTACTTCCTGTGCGAACACAAAATGTACTTGATGGTAGGGTTGCACAGTAGGCTAGTACTTAAAGAGATGATCAGTAACGAGGATGTTTTTCCTTTCGACCTTCAGTTAATCATAATGTCCTGGTTTTTGGTAAACCGCTGTGGTTTCATAGACACTGTGGGTACGAAACGAAGTACAAAAAGAGTAAATTCCTTGGTAGTGAAAATGATTATTCTTTCACTGCAAGGTAGCCTCATCATGAAGAGACCCTGTTAGATTCTTTCCCATGAACTTGCTAGTGGATTAAAAACTATTTTCATTGTACCCTTTTGCTGGCACAGTTCTGGGAAGAGAAACTGCAGAGTGTTGTCATTGTTTCTGGGTGTCCGAGACCCTGAAAAACTACTTTTTTCCCCCTCATTTACATACACATTTACTACTTTTGTAACAAGACAAAGTGAATGACCTAATTAATTTAATTAAAATTTAATTTAAATTCAGATTTATTTCTAAAATCTGATTTATATGCCATTTAACAAGAATACATCTAAACTAAAGGGATGAGAAAAACAAATATTATATCACTTGAGGCAGCCTAAAAGTTGTTTTGAAAGCTTAAGTTGCATTTGCCAGCTTGTGACTTAATAGACTGAGGTAGAACTTTAAGAATAATTACTGCCCTTATAATTAATCAAAATTAAAGATACAAAGATAGTTTTCTGCCCCCTGGAGTTAGCTTAGAGTTGCTATTTTTGAAAATTAAATATGCCTGAATTAAACTTTCTTTGGGGGAACTACTGTCCAAATAAAACAACATCTTTCCACTTGGATTTTCCTGTTAATCTTGTCATTAAAATTATTAGCTTATATGACAAGATAATACACAGTGTAGAAGAAATTTGCTTTTTCTCCAACACCTGTGTGTAGTACTGTTGGTTTCTTATTTTAAAAATCTTTATAGAATAAATGGGATTAATCATTTAGATTGCAGAAACAGTGTAGATAGTGGTTAAAAGCACAGATTTTGATGTCAGGGGGTCTTGGGTTTGAATCCTAGTCTTACATACGGACCTGGTAGCCTGTGCCAAGTGACCATTTCTGTGCCTCAAAATGGGGCTAATAATCCCTATCTCTGAGGGCAGTCGTAAGGATTAAATGAGGATGATGTAAAGAGTTTGGTATATGAGTGAGATATTATACTTACTCAGTAAGTGGTAACTTATATTTATTATTATGGTAATTACTAAAATATAAAAACCATATTAATAAACATACTAACAGCTAATATAGATATTTGAGGGTGGCTTCAGATAGGTGTTTCAGATAATTTCAGTTTGCATGTGGGAATGACTTTATGCCTCTTTTATAGTTGGTACTTTAACTCTCCAGATACTACCCTAAGCACAACATCATTTAGTGTGATTAAATGTTTATAAAGAGCGTGGGCTTTGAAATAAGAACAGTTTGAATCATAGTTGCAGCAGTTTGATTCATTTTACACAAATACGTATAATAGGTTTTTAATGTTCGCTTTTCTTCTGTTCTTTTGAGCAAAAATGAGATTGAAAGAATGTAATGCTAGTGCTTTTTAAAAAACACCTTGTTCTATGTACGATTTACTTTTTTGGGATGTTTTCATCTAAGTGGGAGTAAATGATGTAACTACTGTTCTTAATAAAACAACTGGAAACATGAAAGTATATACTGGGAGCATTAGAAGAGACTTTGCAGAAGGGAAGGGTTGTATGCACTCATGGGAGAGAGCTGGTCTTGGGAGATGGTTGTATTCCTCATTGGATTTTATAATAATTCTATTAAATTTTGGTCAGAAAAAATAATAGTGGGAGTTGAATTTGTGAGATTTAAAGTGATGTCTTAATTTGTATGATTTTATACATTTGTTTTTCTGAAGGTCATTTATAAGAGTTGATTTCTGTATTTAGAGTTTACATAATAAAGGTTTAGAATTTTAAATGCCATGTGAGATATGGTCTTTAAAACCAAAGGATCTTTAAGATGGTTTAAGAATGCATCCTTGTTTGGGGTGCCTGGGTAGCTCAGTCAGTTAAGCATCCGACTTCGACTCAGGTCTTGATCTCCCGGTTTGTGAGTCCGAGCTCCACGTCGGGCTCTGTGCTGACAGCTCAGATCCTGGAGCCTGCTTCGGATTCTGTGTCTCCTCCTCTCTCTGCCCCTCCCCTGCTCATGCTCTGTCTCTCTCTGTCTCTCTCTGTCTCTCAGTAATAAATAAACGTTAAAAAAAAAAAATTAAAAAAAATGCATGCTTGTTTGTTTTTGAACTATAAACAGATTGTGGTGAGTTTGGTTTGACAGTGTGAAGACTGTAATAGAGGCATAACTGATAAGTGCAAAGAGCGAGTACCAGTCAGCAAACATTTATTAAGCACCTACTGTGTGTCAGTTGCCGTTCTAGGCACTAGTGACACAGAGCAAACAATTGGCATGTAAACATTTTGGAAAGAAGTTGAATTTCAAAATGTAACAAAATATTGACTACCTGTTATATGCAAAACACTGTTTAGGGGAGGGGAGGGTAGAAGGAAAAAAATAGAACCTTAGAGTTCTCAAGAACCTTACGGTCTTAGGAGGGAAATGGTGTATACGAAAATCTGTAGAATAAGACCTCATGGGCTGGTGGTGTCCAAGCTGCTGTGGAGATAACGGAGAAGGGAAGGGAATTCCAGCTGGAATTCTAACTAGAGGAGGCTTCACTAAAGGGATTTTTTTTGGTACTTACAGGAAATAGTGCTAGTTTTGAAATAACAGGAAAAAGTTGTTGGGTTTCTGTCCAAATGTTTATTCTGTTTTCCCTTTTGTCAATTCTTGCCTTGTTTTTTAAGACACTAATTGAAATTACTTTGGGGGAAAATTTTTTTTTAAACATAGTTTATCAAACTTGCCAGGTTTCTTATTTCTGACATCACCAAAAACTTGTTTCTTTTTTTTTTTTATTTTTTTATTTTTTTTAAAAATTTTTTTTTCAATGTTTATTTATCTTTGGGACAGAGAGAGACAGAGCATGAACGGGGGAGGGGCAGAGACAGAGGGAGACACAGAATCGGAAACAGGCTCCAGGCTCCGAGCCATCAGCCCGGAGCCCGACGCGGGGCTCAAACTCACGGACCGCGAGATCGTGACCTGGCTGAAGTCGGACGCTTAACCGACTGCGCCACCCAGGCGCCCCCAAAAACTTGTTTCAACAAGTCAGTTTTTTTTTTTTCAGTTTGCAAAATTTAATATGGTATTTAAATTCTCAGCCTTTGTAATATAAACCCAAAATATATAAACAGGTTGTTATATGGCCCTTACTCATTTTATGTCTCAATTTATTTACTTCAGGCTTCTCTTAAAAAAAAAAAAAAAGTAAGGAAACTATAAAAGGAAAAGCTACAGAAACTTAATTTTGTTTCTTCTCTTATTTTGTAGATGTCCGTGGCGACACTGAAAATGAATTCCTTATTTTCACCAAATATTCTTATATGAGAAGATCCATTTTGAACAGTCTATATATTTTTTCTTCTGTTGGACCAGCATGGCAGGATTCAAGCGAGGGTATGATGGAAAGATTGCTGGATTATATGATCTGGATAAAACCTTGGGTCGAGGTCATTTTGCAGTGGTTAAACTTGCCAGGCATGTCTTTACAGGTGAAAAAGTAGCAGTCAAAGTTATTGACAAGACAAAATTGGACACTCTAGCCACCGGTCATCTTTTCCAAGAAGTGAGATGCATGAAACTAGTGCAGCATCCCAACATTGTACGCCTTTATGAAGTTATTGACACCCAGACCAAACTCTATCTTATTCTGGAACTTGGAGATGGAGGAGATATGTTCGATTACATAATGAAACACGAAGAGGGACTTAATGAAGATTTGGCCAAGAAGTACTTTGCTCAGATCGTTCATGCTATATCTTATTGCCATAAACTCCATGTGGTTCACAGAGACTTAAAACCAGAGAATGTAGTCTTCTTCGAAAAACAAGGTCTTGTAAAGTTGACAGACTTTGGTTTCAGCAACAAATTTCAACCAGGGAAGAAGCTCACAACAAGCTGTGGATCTCTTGCGTATTCTGCTCCAGAAATTCTGCTTGGTGATGAATACGATGCACCCGCAGTAGGTAGGTAACCTTCCTTCAATATTTGCCCACTTGAATTCCACCAGCTAGAGAATAGTTGGTCAAATTGGTTGCTGTTTATCTGAAAATAATTTCTTAAGGGACTTTCTTAAATGTGTCTTAATTAACAGATTGGGTTTCATGAATGCCGTGTATTCCTAAAGCTGGCAGTTAGTTTTACCCCTTATGTGGCAAACATCTAAGTATATTTGTCAGCACAGAGAAAAATGAGTAAGTTCTCATTTAAGGTAACCATCACCTGCTCACTGTAATTCTTTTGAACGTCTGAGTACATTTCCTATCTTCTTAGATCCTTCTGGTAGTCCCCCTAGTCTGCTCCTTCCTGGACATATCCTTTAACACTCATTGAGACTCATATTGGAAAAGTACTGTGAATGCTACAGTACATTATGAAGAATTTGGGCATGGGGATCTTTTATTAATTGTGATCTTGAAGAGTGTACTTGATCTCTCTCTGCTTCATTTCCTCATCCATAGAGTAGAATTGAATCAGATAGAGGTATTGTATCCTGTGTTACCGTGTTTACTTTTCACAGCGACCAGTGTGGTGGTTATTGTCTGTTTCATTGTATAGGACAGGAAATTGACATACAGACATCTGCTCTATGGTGGATTCCAGAATTTTGGTAGCCCTTTGCATTGCCAGCTACCCTCTCTTCACTCCAAAACGTTGTGTTCTCTCTTGTCCTGAGTTATCTATTCCGGGTGGAAGTGTTTGCTCCTTTTCATCTTGTGGCAATGTTGTCCCTTTGGGATTGTATCTGCTTTGAAAGTCATGTAGGAATTTAGGAATTTATTCTTAATTTTTAACAAGTCGTTAAGCTGAAGGTGTGGTCAGCTTTTACAATGTTTAGTTTAATCTTGGAATAATAATGCTCTAATATTACATGTACATGATATCCCATTCTTAGGAGTCTTCCGTTTGCATTCTGATCATTTGAAATGCAGGTTATGGAAGATTAAAGGCACACATTGAAGAGTACCAATTTTATACTGAATATTCTGTACACCAAAATACTGCTTTTCGTCTTAGATTTCTGTGTCCTGTAAAAGAAAGGGTTGTTGAATGGTTCCTGCCCAACGCAGATAACAAGGCTTCACCGAAACCTTTCATTAGGATATTTGAGTCAGAGATTTTTGGTTAATGGAGCAGGTCTCGTCAGAAAATGAAGCCAAGAATTTACAGAAGAGGAAGCATAAATGTCTGAACATGGAAATGATGATGTTCAACCTCAGTAATAATCAGGGAAAATAAAAGCCTGATAAGATACTATCCATACTTTTCACATTGGGAAAAACTAATGTCAGACAAAACCAAGTGTAGATAACACTATAGATCTTCAGGAAATCTAACTAGTACTGCGTAGAAGACAATTATCTACTAAAGTTAAAGAAGTACACAATCCTGAGACCCAGCACTTCTCTTCCTGTGTACACACCCTTAGAGATGCTCTCACTCATGTACACAGATTTTCAGAGAATGTTTTTAACAGCATTATTGAGTATTCATCAGCAGGGGAATACATTGTTTGATATTCATGTGATGGAATTCTATATATTGGTGAAGATTAATGAACCATGGATGTCATCATGGCTGTAGTTCACAAACATTTAAGAAAAGCAAATTCGTAAGAATACTGATAGTATTACAACGTTTATATCAAAGTTTAAAACATATGAAGCAGTATTATGTACTGTTCAGGGGTGCATGCACATGTAGTAAAGCTCTGAAGAATGCATGAGGTTACACGAGGGGCAGGCATATCTAGAAGGTTTTATCTATATTGGTGATGTTTATTTTCTAATTTGGATGGTGGGTACACAGGTATTCACTATAATTTTCTTGTTTTTTTTCTTATATCTTCAATGTTGCCTTAAAAAAACTTTTAAAAAGTTTTTAAAAAGGAAAAGGAAAGTGGGAGGATGCCTACAACTGCACTTGTTTTCTATGTCATTACTTTTTCTTTTGTTGTTACTAATTTTTTCCATGATCTTTCAGTTTCCCTTTGTTTTCTTTTCTACTGTCTTCAGTTGAAAGCTTTTTTTCTTCATTGTTCTGATTTCTAACATTTAAGGTTGTGTGTTGCTCTCTCCTGCAATCTCTGGTAACATCCTGAGGATTTCACTCTCTGGTCATTGTTTTTCATTGCTGAAGTTTATCTTTACTGTTTTATTTCTTACTTAACCCAGAGGTTCTTTTTTTCTTTTTTAATTCAAAGTAGATAGATTTATGTTTCTTTTTAGCTGTTTGGTTTTTAACTTCTAATTTTAGTACATGGCAGTCAGTAGTCTACATTGCAACCTTACTGGTTTTTGCTTTGGGGAGTATTTTTAGATTTTCTGTGTGGCTTAATACATAGTGATTTTTGGTGACTATTTTTAGCATATACAAAGTTTTTGTACATAATTAAAGTTGCTAATTGTATAATTTGTTCCTCTGTGTCAGGTTTTTATTCTGATGTTATATTCTGAGAGAATTATACTAGTTCCCTACTCTAATCTGAATTTTGTATTTTAATCAGTTTTTGCTTTTATATGTTATTTTCTAGCTGTGTAAAGTATGTAAATTTCTATAATTTATTTTGCATAATGACCTATACCTTTTATCAATATGTAACTGTGCTTATTGCCATAGATTCTATTTTGTCATTTTGTTTTAGGATGTATTGGCGTCTGCCCTTAATGTTCAGAGTTAGTCAGTATCATATCATTCCCTCTGACCTGCGAACAAGAACTATATGTAGTTTGTGGTACCTTTTACAGATTTTTAGTTTGCTTTTATTACTTAATATATACTTTTTCTGGTTCAATAATGCTTTAAGAGCAGATGAAGACTCTGGGCATATCTTAAAATTGTGGTGCTAAGCATCTTTAATTATTCCTTTTTTTGACCTAACTTAGTACATGCAAAGAACATTTCAAAATCCAGTGTGAATTTAAAAGTGACTAGCCGGTCTATCTGAAAAGCATTGCCTTATCTTGTGAAAAAGTGGATTAGTAAAACATAAACTGAGATATTCTTGACTGTTAATTTATGTGCTACTTATAGAGTGTGCAGTATACCAGTTTTTGGAAATCTTGCGTGGCACATTCAAGCCAAGAGTTGTGGTTTAACTAGAAGCCACATTGAATGTACTCGGGACAGCCTGTTCCTTCCTCTGCTTTAGCGCCATGAAGAAATAGGTCCACATACTCCCTCCTACAAGAGTCTTTTTTAGACAATTTGGGAAATGGGCAGCCACCAGAACTGTGATTGTAGCATCATGTGTATAATAATGTGTAAATATTTTCTTTGAAAACTTTTAAAAAAAATCAGTCCTTACTGTACACATTGTACAACCTAAGGTGTAATACCTTTGTGATAGAACTTTGAAGTTAGTCCAGAAGGGCATAAATCAGAAATTTTCTCTTTGGTTTATCTAAATCTGCTATTATAGTTTGTTGTGAGTTGATAACTCCTTGCTTTTATTTCAGATTTCTTCCAGAAAAGCTGTTAATGTATTTGCTTTTACAGTCCCTCCCAAGGGGCACCAAATCTGAGGGGGTATAGTTTCATTTTTCCTGCTCAAAGTTACGATTTATTAGAGACAGATGCTTTAGTAGTGTTTCTGTGTTTTCCGACTTGAACTTTCTCTTCCCAGAGTCAGACTGTGGTTAAATTTTTATTACCTACTCTTAAAATTTGCCATTTGGACCGTGAGCCCTGATGGATTATAGATTAGAAGACCTTGGCTTGTGTCACAGAGTTTAGGCCTGAGTGTAGAGTTTGAGATTATGCATTTTTAAGGGATCATTTGTGCCTTTTTTACGCATAGGGAAGTAAGTTTGGTCTGTTTAAAGCACTATCTTGTTCGTCTTATTTCAAAAGGTAAATATAAAACCTGCCTACATGGTACGTATCCAGCATGAACCGCACTGCCTCCTTGGGCCCAGGCGGCCGCATGCGGTGTTCAGTTGTATGGAAGTGAAAAACGTATCCTTAGAAACGTGGTGCACACCTTCCGCAATCCAGCTGTCGAGTGCAGGTCAGATATTCTGAAAGATACCTTTTACAGAGTATACCATCACCACTTGTCACGTAAAACCAAAAGAAAAAACTCCTTTCCTAAACTTTCTGAAGTTCCGTGTGCCTGTGAAACAAATGACAGTTATTTCAGAGATCATAGGTAAAAATTGATCCGCCACGAACCCTATGTAAATAAAAGCACTTTACAGTATTAGCTCTGTATGCACGACGTGCTGGCTTTACAGTGTGACTGTTGTATAATTATGTATTTAGGGAAGAGCCATTCTGTGCTTTGAGTAAAATCTTTTGAGATATAAATAAGCTACTCTAGAACTTAATATTTGTAATAAAGATTCTTGAGCACGACATGTTATATAGGTAGTGTAATCTATAGGTACCATACGTAGGGGTTTTTTAGGCTAACTCAACCATTGATTTTTTTTTTTAACGAGAGGCCTGAAAAATGTGATTAAAATGACAGATGTCCTTTAATGTCTTCCCTACTGCATTTTTAGCTCTGGTGCTTATTGTTCTCACCGTGTTATAAGATTCAGATAAAGTGAAGTATATATTGATGCCACTTTCTAGTATAATTTGCTAGTGGTAAGATCTAAATTGGTGGTTCTCTACTCACCACTGGTAAATTTCACCTGGAGCAGACTTTTCAAAAACAAGCAAACCTTGCCAGGGCCCCGCCCTAGAGATTCTGGTTCAGATAGTCTCGGGTGAGGCCCTTATCCGGAAGCTTCTGTGAGATTCTGATGTGCATCCAGCCTTGTCTACCTCTGGTTTAAAATTGTAGGATCAAATGTTTTAGGTTATTAGTGGAAAAATAGACTCCCAACATTTTAATTCTCATATGCTTTAAGGAATAAGTGTTCAGGAAAAAAAAAATGTTTAAATCTCTTCAGTTTCAAAAATTTTTAACAAGAACATAAAATTCTTCTTTTGATATTGATGATTGAGTTTAAACTTCTCTCGTTGGCCTCCCTCTGCCCCATTTTAATCACACCTTGTGCTTATTTGGGGCTAAGTAAGTGAAAACCAAATTTCAGGTCCTTTGGAAATTTTTCCTGATGTTGTTCCCGCGCCTGGAACTTCGGGCTGGACACCCGTGCCTTTCCGTTGGGAGCCGGGAGACCGTCCTGCTTGTTCCCCTCCCGCTGCCGTTCCCAGAGCTTGTCGTCAGGTGTCCCCTGGCCTCGTGCAGGTCGGAAGGTTCCCTCGCTGCCTCGTTCGAAACCATGTCCTTCGTCCGAAGAGTTGTAGCACCTGGTACTTTTCTCAGGGCCCCCGCTGCCAACTGACGAGACTCGGGTTTGGTCTGGCTTGGTTTTACGTGGGCCTGGGGCTCCTCTTCCTCCCGCCCTGTCAGAGCGTGTGTGGAAGGGCAGCGCGTGCAGGGCTCGTCGTGATCGCAGGTGCCGCTGGAATGGACGCCGGAAGTTACGGTTGGCCCGCTTTTCGCCCTCGAGCCCGACCTCGAGTCTTTGGGCTCTTGGCGTGAGGAGGCGGGGGCCGGGCCGCCCGGACGACTCCGTGCGTCTTCGGAAGGAGGGAGAAGGCAGGGATTTCGGAGGCCGCCTTCCCGTCATTTGTGCCGGCCGCCGGTTTCCGGACGTTGACGGTTCGGGAGAGAGGAGGCCCCGGGTCTTCGGGCGCCAAGAGCCGGCACTGGCAGCGGGGACCGGCTGGAAGGGGGCGCCGTGCCGGGGACGCGGCCGCTGCAGGCGGTCACCGCCCGCCCGTCGGGAAGAACTGCTTCCCCGTTCCTTTTGAAGTTTCAGTGCGCGTCTCTGCTCCGCTCGGAATCCTCGGAGGTCTTCCCGTTCCTTCCCTGTGGGAAGCGGAGTCCTCGGGGCGGCAGCGCGGTCCCCAGGGTCGGCTCCCGCGTGTCCTCCTCACTCGCGACTGCCGCGCCGTCGGTGGCCCGCGCGGCCCCGCGATGCCGCCCCCTTGCTGTCGGTCACCTTGCGCTCGCAGTCCTGCCTCGGGGCCCTTCTGCCTCCCGTCCCTTGACCCGACGGCTCTTGCCCGCCTGCCACCCTCTCGGCCCCCCGCCTCCCCCCTCGACTGGCCTCTCGGTCCGTTACCGGCGTGTGTGCAGTGAGGGTAGTGACGGCTCCCGCCTCGAGGACGGCGGCGGTTCGAGGAAGGAGGACGCGCTGGTGCTTAGCCCGGCGCCGGACCCGAAGTCGGCCTTCGGGCCGGCGTACCTGTCGCCGCCGCCTTCGCGGAAGGGTCACAGACGCCTGGTTCCCGTGGCGCCTGTCCCGAAGGGCGGTCAGAGGTCGCGCGGCCTCGTTTCTCCTCCTGAGGGGCTTTCTGCGCCTTTGGAAGCTTGGCCTCGGGGGAGTTGCCGAAATGTCGGCCGCCGTGGGAAAACCGGGCCCTTGGCCCTTGTGTTTCTCTCACACGTGTTTCTGGCGGTGGTTAACTTTCGGAAGGCGCGGAATAGGTTAACTTCTAAAGGAGGGATTTTTCTTAGTGTGTGTTTTTAACGTTAGATAAAAACAAGTGAAAGGATTTGCTTGGTAACGGGTTAGGTTCTTGGAACTTCAGAAGAGCTTTCTCAACCACTCAAAACAGTTAACTATCTCCATACAGAAATACAGAAATTAAATCTGTTCACTTCGGGTTGTAGCCTTAGGAAACCCTTAGGGAGTTGAAAATATCAAATCTACTTGGGTATTTTTTTATCTTTTTTGTGGGGAGGCGCAGAAACCTGTTGAAGAAGGACCCGTTCGCAAAACAAAAATTCAGCCGTTAACGCACACTTGCAACACGGTAAACTCGGAATCGAGGTAGTCACGATATACGTCGCCACACAGTCCGAAGTCCTGGATGTTGAGCGACGTCACCGTGGTCTTCTTAAAAACTGGTGACACGTGTTGACACGTAGGTGCTGTGCTCGACGGCGCTCTCGGGCTCGCTCCGAAATGGCCTGGTGGGACTTGGTGGCGACGCGTCTCCGTTTCTGGGGAGACTGTCCCCGCGCATCGGGAAGTCGCCTGTGGGGTCCCGAAGTTGTCAGGACTCGCGGAGCAGCTGCTCAGGAAACGCTTTCGACGGTCACGGTCACGGTCACACACACGGCCGTGTGGTTTTCTTCTTTCCAGGGCCGTGGCTTCCCTCGGCCGGATCTTCACACGTCGCCGCCGGCTTTGGCGGAGGAAGATGGCGAGTGGGCCTGGAAGAGGGCATCGCGGGGCTAAGCCGAGCTAATTAACCGAGACGTTCTGTGGCACCGGCCCTTCCTCACGACCGTCATCCCAGTACATGGACTCGCTGTTTTTAAATGTCCTCTTCCCATCATCCTCGATTAACCCATTTTCTGTCTAACCCACTTCGTCTTCAGAAAAACGTTGATTTATCTCACCTCGTTTCTATTGGTTGGCCTGATGGTGATATTTTAAAAATTATATCCGCTATAGTGTAGAACAGCGCCTAACAATATTATAAAAGTTTGATTTGCAATTATTTTAAACCCTGAAACCTAAGAAGAACTCTGTAAGGACCTCAGCGTTTGGGCCCTGTCCAGCAAGTAGGAGAAAAAGACTGTGGAGGGAGACGCTCTTGGTAGATACGTCTAAATTCTGCCTGGGATGCAGCCAGGCACAGAGTAGGTGCCCTGGTTTGTTGGATAAAAATAATGGGGGGGGGGGTTGTTAGATGGCTAAAAACAGAGGATGATGAGATGAAGGGGACACATGCCCTAATGGCCTTTTCCCACTGGAATTAGATGGGATGACGCCAAACCTCACTCATTTCAGATGGCTCGCTTGTGCCTCTTGCTCAATAGTAAGGTCCTTGAGAAAGAGAACTGTGTGTTTGTTTATATCTTATCTGTGTTCCATTCCTGTCACCAGGTAAACATGACAGGCCCTAATGTTTGTTTAAATGAGTTAAATATTACAGAAAACGAACTAAAGAAATGAAAACTTACATTCTGCTAAATTTTTTTTTACCAAGTGTAATCGTGCCCCCTCCCCCATGGCCCGCCCGATATCCTTGCTCATACTGGAACTCCTTTTCCCTGACTTGTGCCTATATATTAACATGTCCTGGACTCACCTCCTCTCTGCACATTGAGGCAGGTCTGCGGTTTGAAGCATGTTCTAACATACCGCTATGAAGCTTATTTTAGATCTGATCTTGCAGGCTTGTGGGGCTGAGTAAAAAATGGGCCCACAACTTTGAAGCAGTTTTGAAGTAAGCTTTGGAACATAAAATCGAGGTGTGGAATTGTGTCCTTATTTTTGCGCCTTTGGCTACTTGACTGACTTGTTTTATACATTAATCTCTCATTTTCCTTATAGTGTTTTAAATTTCCTAGCTATGACTTGGGAAGATGGTAATGGAAAGCTGGAGGTAAGCTTATAGACAGGGCTTCTCCGAAAAGGAACATCAGATCGTTGGGGATATGGTGTCCTTTTTGTTTTTTAAAGCCGAAGACTTAATTTGTAGGTATTTGGTGTGTTTGGTATTTTTTTTTTAAACCCATTTTGTGTCATGAACAGTTTGTATGTATCAACTCTTCGTTGACTTTAGGTCCTTGTTACAGTTTAAAGAGACTTAACGTGGATCAGGAGCTCCAGTAGATGGCAGGAAAGCCCCTCAGATGGTGTGATCCCCCAGTTCCAAAGTGTGATTCTCAGTTTTGTGCTCAGTGGTAATGAGTTTCTAGAGGACTGAAACCGGCTTAACAAATTCTCAGGAGACTAATGTGTACAAAAACCAGTTGATTGTTACATGAGACTTTGAATGTCAGTCCACTGCAAGCTTATGTTCTTGCATCAGACTAGCTGTATTTTCCTAAATTTACCTATTTTTCAGGTTTCTAAAAAGTTGGTAGACATAAGCTCTTCTTTTAGGTACAGTATAAGTTGATTTGGTTTAACCTTTTTTAGGAACGCATGTGATCTGTTGATATTCCTGAGGTCACGTGATTCTCGTTTGGATTTCTGCCTCAGCTCTTCGAGCTCTTCCTGATTCTGGAATTTCAGGTCATTTATTTCTGTTGCTTCCAAGGCCTTGAAAACCGGATTTCTGCAAGTTATCATTTTGTTTCTAGTTGTTACAGCAGGACCTTCAGTCTGCTCAACACATTGCAGTCTACCTAGAAGTAGAAGATTCCCAGTAGTTTTAGATTAGTCCTAATTTTGTTCTCAGTTATTAGTTTGTGGGTGGGCTATGTTGCTCTGAAGTTGTCAGTTAAACAGCTTGATAAAATTTTTTTGGATTTACTATCCAGCTTCAGTATCAAGATGAGTTCATTAATCAGCAGAGGTAAGAAGAGTTAGCGAAGTTGTGTTCTGTTTCTACTTTTGACTCTTCTAGCTGCTGTCAGGGGATTAGAAGGAACAGTTTTTTAATCATTAAGGAAGGCTTCTAAGACTTCATTCTTGTGTTACTTCACGTAAGAGAATTGAACTTCAGAGTCCTTAGCTATCAGCGTCTCTTACCAATTAGAGAACTATTTATTGATCACTTTCTTTAGATCATTTCTTGATTTGTCCCATAGCAGAGCACCATGAAGCAAGCAAATAAAGTCTCCTAGGATGCTGAAATGGACTGTCCTAAGCCCATGTAAAACTGCATGTATTTTGTTTGTAGTTTTCATCAGGGTCTCACTCAGATCCTTATTTGGTTAATTTTACATAAAATTCTAGCAAGTTCAGCAAATTCACATTTTCATCCTTCAACTTACAGATAGTTAATATTAGAGACCTCTTAGAGACTGGCACACTGATAGCAAAGAAGAGAAAGAATCATGAAATCATAACCAAAAACTCTTAAAAAACATGATATTCCTGAACAACCAATGGATCAAAGAAGAAATTAAAGGGGAAGTGAAAGTTTCTGAAGACAAATGAAAATGGAAACACAATATACTAGAACTTGTGGGTATGCAAAACTTGAACTTGGGATGCAGCAAAGCAGTTCTGAGTGGGAAGTTTGTAGCAATAAATGCCTACATTAAGAAGCAGGAAAGATCCCACATAGAAGGAAGGAAAATAATAAGGAGCAGAAATAAATAGAGAACAGAAAAAAAACAATAGAAAAGATTAACCAAACTAAAAGTCAGTTCTTTGAAAAGATAAACAAAATTGGCAAGCCCTTAGCTAATTTTATCAAGGAAAAGAGAGTGAGAGACCCAAATCAACAAAATTATAAATGAAAAAGGAGCTATTACAACAGATACCACAGAAATACAGAGGGTCAAAAAGGCTGCTATGAATAACTATATGCTGACAAACTGGATAACCTAGAAGAAATGGGAAAATTCTACATATAACCTACTAAGACTGAATCAGGAAGAAATAGAAAATTTGAATAGACCAATTACTAGTAAGGAGATTGACTCAGTAATCAGAAATCCAATTGGTTAATTTTACCAAACATTTAAAGAATTAATACCAATCCTTTTCAAACTCTTTGGAAAAATCAAGGAGGAGGGAACATTCCCAAACTGATTTCATGAGGCCAGCATTTTCCTGATACTGAAGGCAGAAGAGGACACTGTAGAAGAGAAAACTACAGGCCAATATCCCTGATGAATATAGATGCAAAAATTCTCAATGAAATACTAGCAAACTGGATTCAGTAGCACATTAAAGTGATTCACCATGATGATCAAGTGTGATTTATCCCTGGGATGCAAGGATGGTTCAACATTTGCAAATCAATTATTGTTACTAGAATTGAAAGAAGAGAATCATGATCATCTCAATAGATGTAGAAAAAAGCATCTGACAAAATTCAACATCCATTTGTGGTAAGAACTTACAGTGGGTGTAGAGGCAGTGTACCGCAGCATAATAAAGGCCATATATGACCAGCCCACCACCACCATCATACTTAGTGGTAAAAGGTTGAGAGCTTTTCATTTAAGATCAAGAACAAGACGCTGTCTCCTATTTAACACAGTATTGGAAGTCCTACCTAGAGCAATCAGGCAGTAAAAACAATTAAAAGACATCAGCATTGGAAATGAAGTAAAACTGTCTCTAGTTGCTGATGACATGATTTTATATAGAGAAAATCCTAAAGACTCCCCAAAAAACTCTTAGAACTTAATCAGAAATTCAGTAAAATTGTAGGATGCAAAATTAATGTACAAAAATCAGTAGCATTTCTATCCATTAACAGTTTTTCTGAAAATGAAATAAATTGATCCCATTTACAGTAGCATCAAAAACAATAAAACACTTAGGAACATATTAAACCAAGGAGGTGAAAGATCTCTACTTTGAAAACTATAAGACATGATGAAAGAAATCAAAGATACAAAAATAAATGGAAAGTAGCCCTTGTCTATGGATTGGAAGAATTAATGTTGTTAAAATGTTAATACTACCAAAAACCCATTCCTATTAAGATTCCAATGGCGTTTTTTACAGAAATAGAAGAACATTCCTAAGATTTATATGGAACCACAGTAGACCCAAGATAGCCAAAGACATCCTGAGAAAGAAGAACAAAGCAGGAGGCTCATACTTTCTGATTTCAAGCTATGCTATAAAGCTGTAGTCGTGAAGACAGTGGTACAGGCATAAAAACACACAAATGGAGTAATGGAACAGAATCAAGAGTCCAGAAATAAGCATATGTGGTCAACTAATGTTTGACAAGGGAGCCTGGAATCTTCACTGGAGAAAAGACCGTCTCTCCAGTAAATTGAAGAAAATTGGATATTCACATGTAGAAGAATGAAACTTGACCCCTGTCTTAACACCACTCACAAAAATTGACTTGAAAGGGATTAAAGACTTAAATGTACGACCTGAAGCCATGAAACTAGAAGGAGACAGGGAAAAACCTCCTTGACTTGATTTCTTCAGATAGGACACCTAAAAGCACAAACAATAAAATAAAAAATACGTCAAACACAGAAGCTTCTGCACAGGGAAAGAAGCCACCAACAAAGTGAAAAGACAACCTATGGAATGGGAAAAAAATATCTGCAAACCATGTATCTGATAAGCGATTAATATCAAAAATATATAGAATAACTCCAGCTCAACAACAATAAAACCAAATAATCCAGTTAAAAATGGATAAAGATCCTAAATAGACATTTTTCTAAAGAAGATATATAAATGGCCAACAGGTACATGAAGAGATGTTCAATATCACTAGTCATCAGAGAAATGCAAATTAAAACCGCAATGAGATACTCCCTTGTGCCTGCTAGAAAGGCCATCATCAGAAAGACAAGAGATAACAAATGTCGTTGTGGATGTGGAGAAAAGGGAAACCTTCTGCACTGTTGGTTGGAATATAAATTGGTACAACCATATGAAAAACTGGAGTTTGCTCAGAAAACTAAAAATAGTACTATATGATTCAACAATTCCACCTCTGGGAATACATCCAAAGGAAATGAAAATACTAACTCAAAAAGATCTCTGCACCCCCATGTTCAGAGCGGCATTGTTGACAATAGCCAAGACATTAAAACAACCCTAAGTGTCCATCAGTGGATAAATGGGTGAGGGAGTTGTGGTATATATATGTATACACACACACCATGGGATATTATTCAGCTATAAAAAATTAGGAAATCCTACCATTTGTGACAATATGGACTTGCAGATGTTGTGCTAAGTGAGATAAGACAGATAAATACTGTATGATCTCACTTATATATGTGAAAATCTAAAACCAAACCAAAATAAACCCCACACTCAGGGAAAGAGATCAGAGTGTGGTTACCAGAGGCAAGGGATGGGGATTAGAAAAAGGTGTTCAAAAAGTATAAACTTCCAGTTATAAGATTAAACAAGTACCGGGGATGCAATGAACAGCATGATGACTATAGTTCACACTGTCGTGTGGTATATAGGCGAGTTAAGAGAATAGATCCTAAGAAATCTCATCACAAGGAGAAATTATTTTTTCTTTTTATTGTCTCTATAACGAGATAATGGATGTTAACTAAATCATTTCACAACATGCGTAAACCAGACTATCGTTCTACACGTTAAAGTTATGCAGGCGTCTATCAGTTATTTCTCATAACTGGGAGGAGAACAAACCAAATATGATAGTCCCTCTGTTTACTACATGGAGCCCAAGCCTTTAGCAGTGCTTATGGGCTCTTGGAGGTAGGGTGAGGTACATACTTGGAAGCAACTCTAACACGGGTATCCTAGGTGGAAGGTAAGATGGAGCCATCAATTATAAGCCAGATGGTCATTGTTTTCCTGCCAATGAATCAAGAGAGATGAATTGTGGCAAGGGACACAAAGGGCAATAGTGTCATCTGTCCTGGACATTCTCCCTTTGTTGCCAACCTCTAAGGTCTCATTATGATTACATCCCAGCACCTAGCACAGTGCCTGGCAAATAGTGGTGCCACACATTTGTTGAGTACTTGTATCAGTGTCTGCTTTGTGACCCTTTAGTATAAGGACCGATTCCCCCAAGGACACCGCTGTACCTCAGCATGGTTCTTTAGCTGGTGATTTTAAGTGATGTAGGCCAACAGGCTCTAATAGTTTTAACTTCCTCAATTATCAGAAGGCATCAGAGGAGGAATTATTTAATAAATTGTATTGGAAATAGTTAAACATTTAAGGAAGAAGGAATGACAGATTCCTATCTGTGTTATGTGTCAAAATAAATTCCAGGTGAATTAAGGATTTGTATAACACGAATTACAACCCCCCCCCCCAAAAGCGAACATTTATAAGATCTTGGCCTTTCTAAACAGGAATCATAAGGAAAAGGTAATAGATTTGATTCCAGTTTATGGATATGGTTTGATTCCAGTTTATGGTATGGTTGTACATGTATTTTTTTTAGAAATTATAATTAGGAAACAAACCAAGGAAATAATTTGTAACATAGATGATTACTATTCTTACTATTGAAAGAGCTCTTACAAATCAATGAGGAACTCTACTAAAGACAAATGAAAAGAGAGTTCATTAAAAGGTCATGTGAATAACCAATAAAGATGGAAAAGTTTAACCTTAAAAGTAACTGGAGTATTCAGGACTTAGTATAAAGCTACAATAATCAAGACTATATGGTGTTAAGAAAAGGGCATACATATAAATCAGTGGAATAGAATATAGTCCATAAATAAACCCACACATATGATCAGCTGATTTTTCAGCAGAAGTGCTAAAGCAATTTAGTGGACAAAGCCTAAGTAGTCTTCAACAATGTACTGGAACAATTGGATATCCGTATGCAAAAAATGAATCTTGATCCATTCCTTATACACTTACAAAAACTCAAACGTGCATCATAGACTTAAATGTGAAACATAGGACTGTAAGAGTTCTAGAAGAAAACAGAAGATCTCTGTAGCTTTGACTTAGGCAAAGCTATTTTAGATAGAGCATCAAAAGCACAATCTATAAAAGAGAAACTTGATAAATTGGATTTTACCAAAATGAACTCCTGCTTCTTTTTTTAAAAATGTTTATTTATTTTGAGAGAGAGACAGCCGGGGAGGGTCAGAGAGAGAGGGAGAGAGAGAATCCCAAGCAAGCTCCACATCGTCAGTGCAGAGCCCGATGTGGAGCTCAATCCCATGAACTGTAAGATCATGACCTGAGCTGAAATCAAGAGTTGGACACTTAGCCGACTGAGCCATCCAGGTGCCCCTCAACTCGTGCTTCTTGAAAGATCTTATTAAGACACCAATTGGGACAAAATATTTGGAAGTCACATATTTGATAGAGAATACATAAAGAATTCTCAGAGCTCAGAAGATATTTGCAAATGATAAATCCAAAATATATAAAGAACTTCTATAACTCAACACCAGAAACACAAACAGTCCAATTAAAAAATGGGCAGAGGACCTGAACAGACATTTTTCCAGAGAGAACCAACAGATGGCCAGCAGACCTGTGAAAAGATGCTCAGCCTTACTAATCATCTGGGAAATGCACATCAAAACTGCAATGGGAGATCACCTCATACTGCTCAGAATGGCTCGTGTCAAAAAGACCAGAAATAACCAGTGTTGGGCAAGCATGGGGAGAAAAGGGAACCCCTGTGCACTGTTGGTGGGAAAGTAAATTGGTGGAACCCACTGTGGAAAACAGTGTGGTGGTTCCTCAAAAAAAAAAATTAAAAATAGAAATGCCATACAGTTAGTAATTCTGCTACTGGGTATTTAACCAAAGAATAAAAAAACAGTAGTTTGAAAAGGTTTGTGTACTCTTCTGTTCATTGCAGTATGATTTACAATAGCTAGGATATGGAAGCAACCTAGTGTCCATCGATAGATGAATAGATAAAGAAGATGTAGTTTGTATCCACACAACAGACAATGGAGTACTAAGCCATTAAAAACAGAGGAGATCTTGCCATTTGCAGCAACATGGATGGACGTAGAGGGTATTATACTAAGTGAATTAAGTCAGAGAAAGTCAAATACCATATGGTTTCCCTTACATATGGAATCTGAAAACCAAAACAAATGAACAAAAAAATCAGCCTCTTAAATACAGAAAACAAGTGGCCAGAGGGGTGGGGTGCGTGGGGGGAGGGGTGAAACAGATAAAAGGAATTAAGAGGTATACATTTAAACAAGTAAGTCACAGAAATGGAAAGTACAAATGACATTGTAATAATGTTGTATGGTGACTACCCTTCTCACGATGAGCACTGAGTAATGTATAGAATTGTCAAATCACTATGTTGGACACTATGTTGGAAGCTAATATAACTATGAACGTCAACTATACTCAAGTAATTTTTTGAGAAAGCTTTAGAAGCTGTTTTCAGGAAATGTAAATACGGTCAATATGACCATTTTAAAATAAAGCTTTTTTCTGTATTACTAGAGGTTATATATAAAATAAGAACTCTCAAAACTCAGTAAATTAAAAGGCAACTCGATGTTAAATGAACGAAAGATGCAAACAAACAATTCACCAGAGAAGGCATAATAGAATAATAAGCTCGTGTAGATGCCCCACATCATTAGTCATCAGGGAAAATGCAAACTAAAAGTACATCTGTTAGGATGGGTGGGATTTTTTAAACTGCCAGTACCAAGGGCTTACAAGGGTGTGAATGGAACAACTGGAATTCTCATACTTTGAGGATGGGAATGTAAAAAGCCTAGCGCCACCGTGAAAAGTGATCAGGCAGTTCCTTTAAAGCTCATGTACACTTAACTATATGGCTTAGGAAGCCCACCCTTGCCTAGGTATTTGCCCAAGAGAAATGAAAACTTAAGTCTGCACAAGCATCTGTACACAGATGGTTTTATTGATTTTATTCATAGTTGCCCCAGACCGAAATAAGCTTTGAAACATCTGTGCAGAGTGGAAGATCATTGGAACAATAAAAAGTGATGACCTATTGACATGTGCGGCACCATGGATGAATCTCAAA
This sequence comes from Lynx rufus, assembly GCF_022079265.1. Lineage (NCBI taxonomy): Eukaryota > Metazoa > Chordata > Mammalia > Carnivora > Felidae > Lynx > Lynx rufus. The sequence goes on along the minus strand of NW_025814867.1, from coordinate 1,362,867 downwards.
TGTATTAGTTAAAAAAGGCAGACTACATCCTGTAGGATTCCATTTATGGGCAAGACTTCCAGGGGCAGAAAATGGAATTGTGGTTGCCAGGGGCTGGGCCAGGAACAGGGGAGGAATGTAAAGGTACAGGGAACCTTCTGGAGTGATAGAGCTGCTCCATATCTGGATTGTGGCAGTGACCTCATGACTGCATTTGTTAGAACTAGCAGAAATGCACACTAACAACGGTCACTTCCAGTGTATGTAAATTATACCTTGAAGAAATGGGGGAAAAATAATCAGGACAGTACAAATAAAACCAAATCTATCATATTTTTGCCCAATAGGCTAATATTAAAGGTTGTGGTGTTGATGAGTGTGTGGGAGTCTCCTACAGGCTGCTAATAGAATCTTCTGTCATTAAACATGTATTACTCTCATGATCTGAAAAAAGTAAATGTTAACTTAAAAACTGGGAAATGTGCGGTTATATTTGAGAGAACTTTCTAGCTAAAGTTTTAATATGGAGGAATAATCTGAAAGTCATATCCTATGTGGAACCAATCAGGTTGTATGTTGATTGTTATTCCTAGAAAGGTATAACATGCTGATTTTTTTGTTTGTTTGTTTGTGTTTTGTAATGTAGGAAGAGAAGTTGTATACACTTCTCAACCACATGCCTGTTTAGGTGTTAGGTATGGAGAACTAGCCAAAATCAAACCTTTGAAGAACCAATATTTTGAATTTTGAATCTTATTATAGCAAATACAGTATTTTAAAGTTGTTTTTTTTTTCTCTTTATCCTCAAATGAGAATTAAAAAAGTCTTTTGACAAGCTTAAACCTTTTTGGGGACTCTAGGGCAATGCTGTGTTGTGTCAAAGGGCAAACTTCACTTGACTTTTATCCCCCACACCCAGAAAACTGTATGTGTTGCATTAAACACTGCATGCCTTTTGAAAGAAAACCCGCGGGAGTTGGCATATGCAGATGATTTTTATTAACTGGTATTTTCATGGCTTGTATATTTGTCTTACGTTAGCATACTTCAACCTTATACAGAAAGCTCTGCTTTTAGAATAAATTTAAGAAAACATCATAGCACTCCACCAGATACTAAACTGAAGCATCAAGCAGACTTCACATGTATAAAATGCTACTCATATAGTTCTTCAGTCGGCGTGGTTTATGTTGTTTGTCTAGACAAATCAAATCAGAGGCTTTTAGACCTGATACTACATCTCAGCATTCCTCCTTTCTAGACCAGTGTTCTGCTTGTGAGGTTTGTGTCGGTCATACTCTTGCGGGAGTTGAAGTGTGAAGTCTCTTCTGAAAACTGAACTTCCGGTTGCCGTGCGTCCGTGGCAGTAGCCCCCTCTTTGAAGAGCATCCGTGTTGAAATTCCTAGGAGAGGAATGTGCTCGTGTGCATGGGGCCATGCTGATGGCCCTTGTTTCCACGTTGGAAAAGTGTTTCTAAAATAGGAACATTAGACTTGGGGCCGGTGTTATAATAACGGGACAAAAACTAGAGATTTTGATATTTCCAAAAGCTTGTAAAAGGAAGCATCTCGTCTTCCAAGGTGTTTTTTAAAAGGTGTAGTTTTGGAAAGCTGTGGATTTGTTTGTTTGTTTGTTTGGTTTTTTTTTAGCGTTTATTTATTTTTGAGACAGAGAGAGACAAAGCATGAATGGGGGAGGGCCAGAGAGAGGGAGACACAGAATCTGAAACAGGCTCCAGGCTCTGAGCTGTCGGCACAGAGCCCGACGCGGGGCTCGAACTCACAGACCGCGAGATCATGACCTGGGCCGAAGTTGGCCGCTTAACCGACTGAGCCACCCAAGCGCCCTGGAAAGCTGTGGATTTGGAAAGGACTCTTGCCTCACCTGCATGTTGAGCAGTGCCTTGAGGGGCTGTTCGGCTAGGCGGGGGTTCGGAAACAGACTCCGGGATTGTCCCCGAGGTGGGCCGCGCTGCGTCCCCTTCCCCTTGGGAACCCGCGGGTGTGTCTGAAGCGCAGAGACGGGCCGGAGGGTGAGTGGCCGGCAGCACTGACCGGACTCCCCTTGCTGCACAAGACCCCGAGTTGAATACTTGAAGTACTTTTGGTCCTTGGCAGAAGTTATTTGTGCTACAAATTAAAGCTAAGATAATTGTAACTGTTCATGCTGTGGAGAGATGGGTCTGTGAATTTATCAAGGGAATCTTACGGAATCTAGTGTCCCCAGACGTACAGGTTGAGAATCTCTGTCTCAGTGAGCAGGCTTTTTTTTTTTTTATTACCGCATTACCTTGGCATTCTTCTAAAGACGCTTCTGCTTCTCCCGTTGAAGTATGTACACTTCGTAATGTTCTGTTAAGCACAGCTAATTTTTAATTACTTTTTTATAAGCAATAAATGAATATAAATGAATGTTCTTGTAAGAGAATTCAAATAGTACAGAAGTATATTGAATAAAAAATATAAAATTCCTTTCGCTTTTCCCTACCAGTCTCACTCCTTCACTTCGAGGCAGGGATTTTTATCAATCCTTCCATGTCCTGCGGGGATCCGTGTGGCACTTTTTGCCTGGACACCCTCACGGAAATCGCCAGCTGAGCGGTGGTGTCCACCTTTTGTAGGAGAGAAAACTCAGAGGCACAGAAGGCAGGTATAACTTGGCCAAGAATACAGAGCTAATTAAATGGCCAAGGTAGGATTTGAACCCAGGTCTCTCGGATGCTTTAGCCCAGGCATGCTTTTTCATTAGGCCGCACTGAAGGAAATCACTGTCTTTCGCTCTCCATCTACCGAGGTTGCTAAAATCAGATTTGTGAGGTGATTTATGAAAGAATGCGGAGTTGGAAGGGTGTCTGCTGCTTGTCGGGTTTGCACTTGCGTGAACGTGTGCCGTCCCACACGTTTGATAACCTTCGGACTTCGTGAACTTTTTCCTATTTTCTTTCGACTTGAAAAGACAGGTTTGCGCCAGGCGTTAAACCCCTCACTAAAAGAAACTGCAGCTTGTTTTCACTGATACCCCTCTGTCCCCACTCCAGATACTCCCTCTCCTTTCCCTCCTAGCTTTTATTTGAAAGCCATCCGTAACTGCCCACTGCCCGCGTACCGAGGACCTCCGCGGCGGCTGCCTTCTGGGGCGTCCTGTCCAAACCGTATTTGCAGAAGCGTTTGCCGTCTCTTTAGCTTCAGGTCGGTTTCGTTCAGCAAACTTCTGAGGATGCAGGGGACATGTGCTGCTCTGGAGCTCCGGGTAATGGAGGAAAACGTCTGCGATTACAGCTCACCACGGCGATGCCCTGGTTGCCAGCTGGGAGGGCGGTTTGGGGGGATCTCGGGGAGCTGGAGGTCAGCAGTAGGAGCCCTGGAGGACTGTGGGCCCGTGTCGGAACTGGCACGATCTTCCTGATGTGGAAGGGAGGGGACACCTGTGGTGCAGAGTCCAGGATGCCTCCTAAGTTTTGATTGGTAGGTGGAGGTGCCACAGACCACACTAGAACCCAAATGAGACAAATGCGCTTGGGTACAAAGTGACGAGCTTAGTTTGGACAGCACTGAGTTTTGAAGTCCCCAGGTGGATTCAGGTATGGGAAAGAACCGTTTTGAAGTAGGTTTGAGTGATGGCATTCATTCTTTCTTTTTTTTTTTCTTTTTTTTTAATGTTTATTTATTTTTGGAAGAGAGAGACAGAGCGTGGGTGGGGGAGGGGCAGAGGGAGGGGGAGACACAGAATCGGAAGCAGGCTCCAGGCTCTGAGCTGTCGGCACAAGGCCCGCGGCGGGGCTCGAACTCATGAGCCGTGAGATCACGACCTGAGCCGAAGTTGGATGCCAAACCGACTGAGCCACCCAGGCACCCCACTGATTTTCTTTTTTTTAAGTTTATTTATTTATTTTGAGAAAGAGCACATGAGCCGGGGAGGGACAGAGAGAGGGAAAAAGAATCCCAAGCAGGCTCCACACTAACAGTGAGTATTGCCCTGACGCAGAGCTCGAACTCATGAACCATGAAGTCATGAGGTCATGACCTGTGCCGAGATCAAGAGTCAGACGCTTAATCGACTGAGCCACCCAGGCGCCCCTATTCTAACTTTCTTTTTAAGAGAAGAAATGATTGCTGGTTAAATAATAGAAAGTTGCTTCTAACTGGAGTGTTGGTAAAACCGGAAATAAGGTAGATACCCTAAAACATGGACTTGTCCAAATTCTTCATTCCTTGTCTACCCCACTGTTACCACTTGGAGAGTGGTCTCTAGTCAGGCCCCTCAGAACCAACCACTGATCTTGTTGGGAACAAGAATCTTCAGCATCCGGAGCTCTAGGTGGTTTTGAATGCAGATGTAGATCCTGTCGTGTAGGTAGGAATTCACACCGGAAGACCCCGGTACCAGAAACAAAGGTCGTGAGACCGACACGCTTCTGTAACAGTGCTGCTCTTCTAAGAAAGCATTGCTTTCTACATTCGTTTTGGGTCATACGTCGGTTACTGCTAACCACAGTTGGAACTGAAAAGTGTTTGCTTAAATCCTGCCGGTTTTAAGGGGTGTCGTGAAAGGTGCCGTACTTCGTCTGTAGTGGTTTTAGAACATTCTGTTGCTGCTTTCGTGACTGATGGCTACACTGATAAAAGAAAGTGAGAAGAAAAAAATAGAGGTTTCTGCCTAGAACTTTTCTCCTGGTCTTCCCATTTTTATTACTTTCTAATCCCTGCTCTTTTTTTTTTTTTTTTTTTTTTTTTTGGTCTCTAGATAATTCACTTCAGAAGTGACTTTTTAGAAGACCTCTCAGCAGTCATGACACCCTCCAGCCACCCCTGCCCACCCTTTGACAGTAGTGTTTCCTCAAATTGTTAGTATGTTCTTTTAGACTGTTTTGTTTTCATTTTGATCTTTTGTTAGCCTTCCTAAAATGATCTTTGTAGTTTAAACTCCACCTCCAACCCTAGAAATGGCATAATTAAACTGTGTTATGACAGTTGACCTACTGAATGTTAGCAGCTAAAGGAGACTTCACTGCTCATTTTTGGCAGCTCGAGGGAGACCAGTAACTCCCAGCCTTTATATTAACAAGGACTTAATTATCTTTCCACCCCTTCCCACGGTTCCTTTTAACCGTGAAGTTCTTCTTTTTAACCAGAAGAACTATATGTATTAAGTAATATTTTCTTTTTCCATTTTTTTTAACCAAGGGCCTATACCTGGGTCTGAAGTCAAAACATTAAGTTTGATTTTTCAGATGGCTGATATTTGTTAACCTGTGTACAATAAACAATTCCGTTAACATTTTTAAAAAATAAAAAATAATAGAAAATCCCCATTCCATGCTCTTTCTCTCACCTGTCTCCCTCCATCCATCCCCCATAAAGACTTGGTGAATCTCAAGCTGAGTCTATGATCTATACCTCGGGAGTGTGTAGTTTTATAAGCAAGTTTTTTTTTTAATGGAAAAAGATATTTTAAAATACAAAAATGAATTTTTAGGGGTGCCTGTGTGGCTCAGTCAGTTAAGTGTCTGACTCTTGGTTTTGGCTCAGGTCATGATCTCACAGTTCGTGAGCTTGAGCCCCGCATCAGGCTCTGTGCTGACAGCGTCGGAGCCGGCTTGGGATTCTCTCTCTTTCCTCTGCTCCTCCCCTGCTTACGCATGAGCACATACTCTCTCTCTCAAATAAATAAACTTAAATTTAAAAATCTTAAAAAAGGAATTTTTATTAAGATGTGTGCCAACTCCCTCCCCCATTTGAGGGGAAAGTAATAGATAATCTTTCTTGTTGCCATTCTTAGCCCTGTGATACCACCTGTCTTGTCCTGGGGATCCAAGATTATGAATTACCACCTTTTTTAGCTGTATTACCAAGAGGCCTTTCCTGTTCCTCTCCCCTCATCTCCACTGGTGTTTCTTGTTGGCTTTGTGCCTTCTGAGCTATCTGTCGTCTGTTTCTCACAGTGAATTGGGAGTCCTGTAAGGGCACGGGTGTCCCCCATTCATCTCTGTGTCCCCTGTGCTCAGGAGCAGTGCCCGCCCAACACAGACGGATGGGGGCGAGGCACTGCAGCCTCCTTAGAATGTGTGCTGGGCTCTGTCCGGAATACCCGGCGCGCATTCGAGTTTTCTGTTTAATACCCACAACAACGTTAAGAGGAAGTGCGTTATTGCTACTGTGCCCATTGAACAGTGGAGAAACACGTTTAAATCACTTGGCTAAAGTCATACCACTTTGTGTTTATTTAGTGACTTTTTATCTCTTTCCTTTGGCCTTAGGATGGAAAAGTAAAATCATTCCAAGACAGTAGAATAAGAAGAGAAATTAAAAGTCTGGAAAATAAATAAATGGCATAAGCGGCCCCGTGAATAATCAGGTTGTCCCAGTGAGAGGGTCATTTGCCCTTTCTAAAACTTTGTCCCCCTGACCGCACTGCTGTTCTCGTCTAGTTTAGATCCTTTGCCTGATGTCACTTAGCTTTGCAGACTACCAGGCATCGAATTATTTTTCCACATTTCTCAAATATTCAGCATCTGTACGTTCAGAAATTATTGGATCTCTGACCGGAAGCAGTGGAAACAGTATATATATTTATGTTATTTTTCTTCTTTTACTCTTCTGACCGTGCACCACTTCCTAGCAAGTGGAGTGTGTGAGTTTGCTTGGAGAAATGATCCTGCAGAGAACCTTTCCAAAGAATTGGACTTCCTTGTTACTGTTGAGGTTGATATTTAACAGAAAGTTTTCTTTAACCTGATAAGAACTTGGGGTAATTATTAGTTGATATTTATATTACTGCTTATGCTTTTAAAACCTAAGCTTTGTGTAGTTGCACTGTCAGATATCATCTCCAATTTAGCATAGAGAAAAAGTAAAAAGCTAAAAAAACAAACTAGTTTATTCACAGTTGAAATACGAGATGGTAGAAGAAATAATGTAACCAGATTCATTTTATAGAAATTGTTGTTTTGTAGGATTTATATGGAAAGACGAATTTAGTGTGTCTCAAATACATGTGTATTAATGGTTAGGCTTGGTTATAGTAGTAACCTCAGACATTGTCAATATTTGAACAACAGAAGAAAGTTTTTATTTTAACTACCCTGATTTTTATTTTTATGCATTTTTATTGCGAGCCATTTAAAATCCCTTTCCCTTCTTCGGAGAAGAGATAGCCAAAAATAAAATAACACAAAATAAAATAAACGAACCCCCCAAAAAAAATGTGGTGTATTTCCCTCCTTGTGTAGTGAACACCATTGAAAAGGTGAGTTTACTTTATCGTGAGTTTCTAGAATATAACTGCTTTGTGAAATGAGGGAGGGACACTGCGTTAAAGGAGAATAAATGTAATTGCCACTTGTTCACAGTAGTGGCTTGGGAGTTGGGGCGGGTGGCCCCTCAAAATAGCAGGTTCAGGTTGTTCAAAGAGGGTTTAAGTTAACCATCAACTAGGTAAATTTCCTTTGAAATTCCTACTAAGTTACAACTAGAATTGGGATTATAAATTCTTCTCGCCAGAGGTTTAAAGAGCGGGTGCAGCTAGCCACCATTATGCAGATTGTTGGACTTTGCACGGGGATGGCCCTCTGCATTCCAAGATCAAGGTAAAGAAATGTGGGTCAGTGAGTGGAGCCAGCTTGCTGTCCTGGGGCGGTAGGTCACATAATTCATGCATCCTATAAGCAATGCCAGGCAGACCTCTTAGGGACACTGCAGAGCTTAAGGTTCAGACTGAATGCTCTTTAGGTCTCTTTCATTCTTACATATGTAATGTTTTAATTTTAGTAGATTTTTCCATCTGTTTCACTAATTTCCACTGAAGCATCCTTAGTAAAATTTATCGTATACATACAAAAAAGTCACAAGTGTTTGTAATTTTGGGTTTCTGCCTTATTGCCTTCTTTGTTTGGTTTGGACCAAGGAAAAGATATTTTATTAACAAATTATGATTCTGCTGGAAAATAATATGGATCCTTCATTAGTTTGAGTGTTTAAGGTTAAGTGAAAATAGCAGTTGAGTATTAACAGATGTGGTGACAAAGTCCACGTGGCTTGCCTCTCCATTCTTTGTGGTGGCCTTTTTCTGGTAGAAGGCTTCTTGAATTCATCATCTCTTGTTATATGAATGTTTATGTAGCATGTCTGTACTTTAGTTTCTGGAATGAATGAATGATTTGTGCTATCCTTCCTAAATGGAGTCCTCCTTTTTTCATTTGAAAAGCCATCATTTTTCCAGCTGATTGGTGAGTTTGTTATTTAATGGCAAGAAGTGTAGGGGGTTATTTGTTATTGTGGGAGTTAATCTAATGCTGCAGTTGGGAGGGTCCTCAGATGTCAGCTCGTCCAGACTTACAGTCAGTACAGGAATGTCTTATGTAGAATGTTAGACAGTTGCTCAGCCTTTGCTGAAATACTTACAGTGATGGAAAACCTACTGTCTTTTCCAGTGCTTTCTTTAAGTAGCCTCTGCTGTTTTTAAGCCACAGTGTGGCTCCTGGTTACTTACACGTTCAGACCTAGCTCTGGCCTTGGAAATAATATATAACCTGTCTTTTTCTTTATTGACAACACAGAAACAGTTCTGTTCTCTCTGAATTTTAATTTTCTTAACTATAAAATGACTGTGACTGTGACTTAACATTATCTGGTTCTCTAACCAGGATCGAGGTAAAGAACACCTGAGATAATTGTGATGTTAGGCAAGATCCGTTTCATGTCTCAGAGTATTAATAGTTTTTTCTCTGGTAAATAATGTCATGAGAAAAACAGCAGTCCGTTGTCCAGTGGTTTGGGAACCTTGATTGTGACTTTCCACTTGATGTTCTTGCCATTAACTAATGAATAAATGAATTAATTTGTTGAACATTTATTGACCATTCACCCTGTGGCTGAAGTGAATAGAAAAACAGTGAACAAGACAGATACCTTCCCTGCCTTATTGGGGCTTAAGTTTTCTTCCCTAAATGTTTGTTGTTGTTGTTGTTATTGTTTTGAGATATAAATGCTTTTCACTATTCAAATAAAATAATGTTGTTAGTCTGCTTTTGCTCTTCTTAGTGTTTTTGGTTTTCTAACTCGTCCAGTATTTAACAGTCTGTCTTTTAATTTGTAGATATTTGGAGTCTGGGAGTGATCCTTTTCATGTTGGTGTGTGGACAGCCACCCTTTCAAGAGGCCAATGACAGTGAGACATTGACCATGATCATGGATTGCAAATATACAGTACCATCCCATGTGTCCAAAGAGTGTAAAGAGTAAGTAAAAACAAACAAAAAAAGAATGTGGAAACTTAAGTACTCCTATAAAAACCAGAAGTTTTATTTTATTCACACGTCAAAAAAATTTGAGGTGACTTCAGCACCTGAGCATCTGGGTTTCTTTTAATTTTCAAACTTGATATTTTGTTCTTGTTAAGTGTATTTGGGGGGTCAACCCAGAATATGACTTGAAATTTGATATTAGAGTACAAAATGTATTAGTCTGTTTCTTAAATATATTTGTTTTCTTGAAATCCATTGCATGCCTCTTCAGCCTCCAAGAATGCTAGTTACTCACTTGAAATGAAGATATTACCATGGGAACTACCTTTCTCTTTTTGCATCAGCAAAAAAGCAAGGCCACCTGGAATTACTTTAAATTCCAGAGAAAAGTTAAGGCATGTCCCATCCTGAAATATCCCATCCTGAAACCACCAACACACCATTTTGGTGTTACATAAGGTGTCCCGTGATTTTATTCACAACATGACTCTCCCCAGTCGACAGAAGAGCTCTGTTTTGGTTTATAGGACCGTGGGAAGCCAGCAAACAAAAGTACACTCAAGTTGACTCTTTGGAATTTAGAGTACTTTATAGTTCTATGATAAATGTAGTGACAAATATAGAAGAACTGTTAGAAGCTCAGTATTTCATTGACATTGCGTGTGTGTGTGTATTATTTTTTAAATGAGTGATATTTTTAAGTAAGTTCAGCTGAGATTGTAGCTACTGCTTAAAGGATTTTGCTGTAGTAGCAAAGAGTTTAGTTTTTCCCATCAGCTGGTAAGAAAATCTGATAGCTTGAGACATCTTTTCTCCAAGTGGAGCCCCATCTTAAGCCGTGTGGTGGATGGTTAAGAATTTACATACTCAAACTCTCTGGATTCAGATACTGGCTTCTCCAGCTACTAATGATGTGACAGTGGTAGAACCTGTTCTAGCTTAAGAAATAGAACAGTAGTAATATCTTAGAAGCCTTCTGTTTCTCCCTCCTAGAGGGATTATTTTTAGTAATCGTAGGACCATTCATTTTTCTGCTTTTTCCTATATCAGTTTTGCTAACTTGTTTTTTAAGGAGTTTGTCCATTTTATGTCAATTTTCAAATTTATTGGCCTTAAGTATTTATATTTTCTGATTGTATTTGTAAAGTGTATAGATCAATGGGGATGTTGCATGTTATCATTCCAATATTGATAGTTTTTGTCTTCTCTTGATAAGTCTTACCTGAAGTTTGTTCATTTTATAAGTCTTTTTCAAAGAACTACCTTTTATCTTTATTAATTTGCTTGTATTTTTTGTTTTATGTTGTGAATTTTATCTGTATTATTTTCCTTCTACCTGTTTCATGGGCTAATTCTTCCTCTTTTCTCCCCCCCCCCCCCCCCCCATCTTATGTTGGATACTCAGCTCACAAATTTTCCTGTTCTAATGTCAGAGTTACGGCTATATAAATTGCCTTCTGGCACCATTTTTATGGCATCTTAACTAGTTTTGATTTATAGACCTGTTATTCATTTCTGAGGATTTTCTAGTTTCAAATGGTTTATTTAACCTGTAAGTTTTTAGAAGGGAGTTTTACATTTCCAAGTGTATAGAGTTTTTGTAATTAGCTTTCTGTTCTTCATTTCGAACTTAATTGCATTGTAGTTCAAGAATATAGTCTATATAGTAACTAGTTTTTTGTTTGTTTGTTTCAAATTGTTGAGGCTTGCTTAATGCATAGCATGGAGTCAATTTTTGTAAAGGATCCTTTTGTTCTGGAAAAGAATGTATATTTTCCGATTGTTGGGGTCAGTTCTATATACCTTAAGATCAAGCTTGTTAATTATGCCGTTTAAAATTACATACATCTTTTCTGAGTTTTTTGATTAATTACTTGATATATCACTTACTAAGATATTCTTCCACTGTGATGGTAGATTTACTGTTTTATTCTTGGAGGTCTGTCAGTTTCTTATTTGATTGTTTTGAGGCAATGTTACCAGGTGCGAATTGTTGTATCTTACCAGTGAATTGAACTTACATAATCACTCCTTATCTCTAATGATGCTTTTTGCCTTAAAGTCAATCTGTGTTATCTAGTTTTAGCTAGCCAAACCTGTCATCTTTGGTTAGCATTTATGTATGCTATATAGTTTTCCATTCTTTTCCTTTAAATAAACCTTTTATCATCTTCGTTTTAAGTACATCTTTTTTTTTTTTTTTTAACAGCTGGGAGCTGTTTTCGGAGCCATCTAAGCATTCTTGTCTTTTAATCAGAGAGTTTCCCATTCATATTTATTGTGTTCACTGAAAGATGTAGATGTATTTATGTTCTTTTTATATGCTTCATATTTGTCCTCCTTTTCTCTGTTTCTTTTCTTTTCTTTTCTTTTTTTTTTTTTTTTTTTTCTTTTTGTCTGTTCTTTGGGATTGATGGAAGTTTTTCTTTTTCGCCTTATTTGGCTCTCTCCCTTCAACTAGCTTGGAAGTTATAGTCTGTTTTAACACACACATACATGTTTGTATACTTAATTTAATAAAATTGAAAGTTAATCCTTATGTTTATTCTCTTCCCAAACAACCCAAAATCCTTAGAATACTGTATTATTCAATATTTCAGTAACCTTTTTTTTTTAACTCCACAAATTAGACAGTATTATTATATGTAGTAAAAAATTGTTTAGAATTGCCCAGATGTTTCATAAGAACTTTGTATATCCTTCTACTTGGGATCACATTCTTCTGCCAAAATTATACCCTTTAGAATTTCTTTGATGAGCATTTGTTGGTGATCAGCTTTCTCAGTTTTTCATTGAAGATAGCTTTATGTTACATGTGATCTTTCTCAGGTTATTGAAGATGTTATTCTACACCTTCTGATATGTCTTGTTGCTATTGGGAAGTTAGCGGTTCAACCTCCTGTTGTTCGTGCATGGGTGATTTGTCTCTTCTCAGGCTGCTTTGAGAGCTTCTGTTCATTCTGTTTAGGATGTGTTGGGCTTCCTGGATCAGGATTTGTTTTCTTCCATGAATTTGGAAAATCCTTAGCCATTATATTTTCAAAGACAGTTTCTTGCCCATTCCCTCATTCCCTCCTGGAACTTGGGTTAGATGTGCGTTAGGTATTTTCACTCTTGTCCCATCATGTCTTTTAACCTTCATATTTTCTACCTCTTAGTCCACCAATGCAGGGTTATTTCTTTGGCTCTGTCTTTGAATTCTAATTCTCTTTATGCCTAATTTTTAAAAATTGTCCATTGCTTTTTTTTTTTAATGTTTACTTATTTTGAGAGAGAGAAAGAGCAGAGGAGGGGCAGAGGGAGAGAATCCCAAGCAGGCTCCACACTGTCAGTGCAGAGCCTAATGCGGGGCTTGATCTCAGGAACCATGAGATCATGACCTGAGCTGACATCAAGAGTAGGCTTAACCTACTAAGCCACCCAGGCCCCTCCACCCACCTTTTTTTTTTTTTTTTTTTTTTAAGTGTTTCTTTATTTTTGAGAGAGAGGGAGACACAGAATGCAAAGCAGGTGCTAGGCTCTGAGCTGTCAGCACAGAGCCTGACATGGGGCTGAACATGTGAGATCATGTGAGATCATGATCTGAGCCAAAGTCATGCGCTTAACCGACTGAGCCATCCAGACACCCCAAGGCTTCTCCATGTCTTTTTTTTTAATTTTTTTATGTTTGTTTATTTTTGAGAGAGAGAGACAAAGTGTGAGCTGGGGAGGGACAGAGAGAGGGGGAGATACAGAATCTGATAGGCTTCTGCATGTCTTAAGCATATTCAACACAGTTACAGTCTGTGTCTGAAAAATTCAGTATTTGAAGACTGCATTCTGATTTTGCTGTTGTGTGTTTTTTTTTTTTTCTTTTTTTTTTTAATTTTTTTTCAACGTTTATTTATTTTTGGGACAGAGAGAGACAGAGCATGAACAGGGGAGGGGCAGAGAGAGAGAGGGAGACACAGAATCGGAAACAGGCTCCAGGCTCTGAGCCATCAGCCCAGAGCCTGACGCGGGGCTCGAACTCACGGACCGCGAGATCGTGACCTGGCTGAAGTCGGACGCTTAACCGACTGCGCCACCCAGGCGCCCCGTTGTGTGTTTTTTTGTTCCTGCTACAGGTGCTTGTTTCTTTTATATTTTTTGACTGTGAGGTTGTATTCTTTGTAATATGTGGTTTCGGTTTCGGTTCCATTGCTACAGAGAGGGTTTGCATTTCCTTCTTGTAGGAGCCCAGGAGCACCTCCAGCTTAAAATCACTTTAAATTAACTTCTTCCCTGTGTGTTCCACGCACATATTATTAATTTGGACCACAAACATGTGGCATGTTTGAGGAGCCGCCTCTGGCTAGAAATTCTTAGATTTCCATGCCCGACCTCCACAGCCAGTGTCGAGGCAGGCAGGTTTCCTGCCTGATATCTTAGCAGTAGATTTGTTTCCCATTTCTCAACACAGGCTGGGATCCCAGCTCCTTACGAGGGCTCTAGTTGTGCCCCCTGCCTTCAGTAGGCCCTACACATTATATTCTGTTTTATGCACTCACTGTAGCCTTCAGACCCAAAGCAGAAGCAGTCAGGTCAAAGGCTAGCTTTGTCATTCGCCTCCTAAGACTCCCGCTTTGACTCCATTTTTACCTGAGTACCCCTTCCTTCCATCTTGATGTATGTGTGCATTTACTGTTTTGCCAGCACGGTGCATTTTAAACAAGATGCATGTGGCATTTAGGGTCATTCATTTTTCCGGAAGCAGAAGTTGGCTCATGCACTCTATCCTGTGTGTCATTGCTGATCATCGTGGCTGGTTCTGGTATGTCGCTAAGCCACAGTTAATCAAGGACAGATGTTGATACCGAGAGTTAATTGTAGATGATGGGAAGCTGTTCGGCTTGTCAGTATATCCGGCAATTGTGTTTTTCTGTTTATTAATTTGATGACGCTGAATTTTCTTTATTCCCATCTGCCACACCACCATCACCACCACCACCACCACCACCACCACCACCACCACCACCACCACCACCACCACCGGTGAACCTAATGGAATTGATGGTCTAAATGTAGGGAACAATTCCGATGAATAAAATAATCCACCGTTACTAATCCCTTCCAACAGTTCGCTCTAACAGTGACCTTACCTTCCTTTCCAGCCTGATCACACGGATGCTACAGAGAGATCCCAAGAGAAGGGCCTCCTTGGAAGAGATTGAGAATCATCCTTGGCTTCAAGGAGTGGACCCTTCGCCAGCCACAAAGTATAACATCCCCCTTGTGTCATACAAAAACCTCTCGGAGGAGGAACACAACAGCATCATTCAGCGCATGGTGCTCGGGGACATAGCGGACCGAGACGCCATTGTGGAGTATGTCGGCACTCGTGCGCATGGGGCCGTGGGTTTAGGATTCGTGGAATGGGCTCTCCTCTTGACTTGCCAGGGCTTGTGGCCACCATAATGGGTAGAGTTCCCAGCCGGCGGGGGTTATGTCAGTTATCTCTAGAGTTCCTGGCCCGGTGCCTGTCTCGTGGGTTTTGTTGTTTTAGTGTTTTTATTTTTGTACTAGTGAACGAGTAAACCGTTGCTCGGTGTCAGCAAGTAATGTGGCCTCTCTCGCTTCCTACAGGGGGGGATTGGAGTAGCCTCTTGTGCATCCCAGTGCACGTCTTATCCACAGCAGTATCCTCTTTGTTGCCGTGTCTCCCGCTGGTCCCACAGTGGGCAGGGAGAATGGGGCAGACCACAGCCTCTAAATCAGGGCTTGTCTTATGGGGCCAGTCACACATTGTTGTAAGTAACATTTTAGTGGGCCACCGCCGTGCCTGGTGGCTTGGGTATCGTCACTGGCTGCATCGTGCTGTGATACTTTCTGGCCCTTCAGAGCCACAGCAACCTGGAACCCACAAGATACAGAGTTGTTAATTAAATCCCTTAAAACCAAAGCTAGGTCTTAATAACCTAAGAAATGTGGAATTAGGGATATATAAAGATGCTGTTGCTTTGTTTTAGCAATGATTGGTTCCTATAAGAGGTCCTGTCTAGAAAATTATGAAGTATTTCCACAAATGAACAATCAAAAGTTGGTTAACCTGTTGAATGAAACAGGTATAATGGAAAGAGGACATATTCTGGGGGGCAAAAAACCCAAAACAAAACAAAAAAGACCAGGTTCAAAATTTTGGTGTAAATAACACATTTCTACAGATAGCCAGCTGCATTATGAGTTTTCACAGATTGATCCATGGCTACTTAGTGACCTAAATGAACAGGAAGAGCAGGATACTTGCTATTTCTGCCAAGGACATTCGCTTTAGGAATGTGTAGAAAGTGATTTTTCATTTTGAGTGGATAGAAGGCTCTTTGTATCTGTCTGAATTGGCTTGATGTTCTTAGCTTAAATAAATACATGCAGGGGTGTCATTTAGAACGATTTGTAATTCCTGTAAATTCAATGAGAAATCCGAAGGGAAGGGCAGTCTCACTGGGTCAGGTGACCCTGTTTTCCTGTCCACTAGTGGGCACGTGCATGGTGAAAGGGAGGCCCAAGGCTCCCCCAGGCTGGTCTCAGGTCTCGCCTGTGGCTCACGACTCCTCCTGAGCATGACTCCTCAACTCAAAGACACGTGTTTTGGTTCCCCGAACACAGGCCAATGTCCTTATCTGGTAGTCCGCTTAGGAAACCGCTCTAAGAAGTCGTTCTGAGCCCTGAATTGCATCAGGGGGCCCTTCAGAGCGGCCCCTCAGCCTGCCCAGCCCCTTAGCTGTGACCCTTGCCCCCGCAACCCCGTTCATTTTGTGAAAAGCAGTCGCTGTGTTGCTTCTTTCCTGAGTGTTCACTGTGCATTTTCTACTATGGAAAGTTTCTGCAAAGTACAGTTACGTATTTCTGGGCCCGGTAGACCATTTTTCGCGCACTCTTGCCGTTCCCAGGCCAGGCCGGCTGCAGGAGAGCGGGTGGCCGTGTGCCCTGTGCGTGTGCCGCGACAGCCCCTGGCCGCACGGTGCGTGCCCAGACTAGGTACTCCAGGCGCTCTTTTGAAGTGGAGGAACGAATACGTTGATTTTATTCAAAGAGGAGGCTAATGACGTGCTCTCAGATACGTTGACAATCCATTAGTGTGTAAAATGCCAATAAATGCAAAGAGTGTAAAAATAAAAACTTTTCCTAATTTTTCTGATTGGTATTAGTGTCTCATAGGCACTGCCATTTCCTACTCTGATGGGAGCACGTGAGCCAGTTTAATGAAAACAAACACTTTGACACACACATTACATTTTTGGATAACACATACATTCTTGGAAAGCTTTGCTACCTTTTTTATGTGTGGAAAACTGACACCCAGCTCGGCAGCTATCAGCATTTTTTACTTTTCTTACAAGTTGAACATTTTTATGGAGTCATTTTTTAGAATTTCAGGAGTGATCTAAATAATGACTTGTTTGGTTTTTTTTTTTTTTCCTCTTGTCTGTGTTTTTTCATAATTTTAAAGATTCCAGGGCATTGGACTTCGTTTGCTTGTACCTAAAAAAAAAAAAAAAAAAATCAGTTCTGCTTGTAAAAAAGCAAACCCTCTGACGTGGCTTGTGTCTGTTCCCCCTTCTTTTCCTCAGAGCCCTGGAAACCAACAGGTACAACCACATCACGGCCACATACTTCCTGCTTGCTGAAAGGATCCTGAGGGAGAAACAAGAGAAAGAAATACAAACCAGATCTGCAAGCCCTAGCAATATCAAGGCCCAGTTTAGGTGAGAAAAAAAATCCTCCCTGATTTTAGTAAGTTTAATGTTTTGAAATAGTGAACCCCTTTTTCAAAAATGCTTCCTAATCACTCTTTGGGGCAAGAGAATATAAACAGGGGTGGCGGCCTCATGGGAGAGGCCGTGCATGGGCTCTCCGCGTGTGGGGGTCCTGTCCCTTTGTCACCAAGGACACCTTCCCTCCTGCGTTCGGGGGAGAGGGGCTGTGGCTGCTGGCCTGGCCAGGAAAACACGTTTGGAGAAGCAGCTGAGTGTGTGTCAACTATTTTCCATTAAACTCTTCCAGATCTGATATGTATTAATGTGTTATTTTCTTTAATTTTTCATTCCAGGAACAAGGCCATACTTTCCCTCAGTTTTTTTAAATAATTTTTAAGAACATCCAGGGCATTTCTGTGCCATTGTGTTAGCTCAGGATTTCAGTGATTACACACATCAGCTAGTTGATTTATTGGCTGCCTGACCTTGGGAGGTCACTTAACCTCTTCCTGACTGGGAGTGATAATGGGAGTGATAATACTGTCTGCCTGCTGAACGGGGCTGCTCTGTGTGCTGTCACTGTTATGAGTATTTTACCACCACCGTTGTCTTTGATAAAGTCGTGAGTGTGCTTTCCATCTTCTCCTCCTCTCCCCTCCCACCCCCTCTTTCCCACTTTGCTTTTTCTTCTGCCATATTAGCTTTCTATTTAAAATGAAAGCGTGGAGACGGTTACTTTTTGACATCACCACTATGAAAGTTATATATAATTTATCTTTCCCTCTTCAGATGAAGTAATCCGTGGAAGTGTAGTGATTCAAAAAGAGAAGGATGCTCCCAATTCTGAATAATTCTCTACTCTTACATCCACATAGGAGTATGTATGTACGTATGTGTGAATATTAAGTAGTAATTATTATTTAAAATAGGCAGAAAGCCATTGGATTTACATTACGTGCTGTCAGCTTGCCATGTGTAGGCTGTTACTTGGGATGGGGCGACAGAGAAGAGAGACGAAAATGTTCCTGGGTGGCCAAAGAATAAAGATTTAGAAATCTAGAACTGGAAAGTGGTCTTCGTAACTTCATTTATATCCTGGATGGAGTCTTCTGTGATAAAACCTAGGCATGCTGTGTGGTATCTGCTTGGAAGAGGACTGGGCCCCGGGGGCCGGGGGCTCTTGGGAGTGAGACCAACCAGGACCATGACTTTGAGTGGTGAGGTCAACCTAGTCCCGGGCTGAGGTCCCTGATGGGAAAGAGCAGGGTCACCACACGTCGGGCCACCGAGTCTGGAGTCACCCCAGCCTTGGAGAATGGAATGTTTGGATTTGAGCTATTTTTGGGGAAACAGATCAGAACTCGATCTAAACTTGATCGCATATGTAAACGAGTTAAGTTGGTTTTACTTTATTATAAAAGTTAACAAAACTGACAGAGGCTATAGAGAAGTATCAGAACCTTCCCTCAGCTTTTCCTTTTATCCTCCTGGGGATGCTGGAGTGGAGATGCTGTGAGGGCCTCGCCTCCTCCCGGGCCCAGGCAAGGTGGTAGATCTGCTTCCTTGCCTTCTTTTTATCGTCACTGTGACTTTGCCAGAACCCTGGACCTGACTTGGTTCTGCTGTTGGACATGCCCTCAGGTCAGTGACCCTGAGTCAGTAGATGGGCCTTTGAACCAGCAGTTAGCTCCCCGAGAGGGGCAGGCAGGGGGAGCCAGGGACCCCCGGCCGCAGACAGTGCACCTTCTTCGTGTTCTGCCGGGGCGGGATGGAAGCATGGTGCGGTGTGTGTGTTAGAAGAGGCCTCACGGGGTCCTCTGAGGAGCTGACCCTAGCACGGGAGGGCTCGGGGCCGGCATCCCCTGAGAGACCTGGAAGTGAGGAGAACCACTGAGGCCAGACCGCAGAGGTCTGTGTGTGCAGCCACGGCCATCCGGAAGCTTCCTAGGTTGCCTCGGGCGGGGGGAGTAACTGTGGAACCCAACCCACTTGTCGCTTGTTCACAAGCCTGCATGACCTTGGGCAGGTTTCTTACTGTGTTCTCATTTCCCCGTCTGTGAAGAGGGAAGATGCGGCTCCCTTGTGGAGCCGTGGGGGGCCAAGTGCACTAACCCCCGTCAGGCTCCCGGGACAGCGCTGGCTCTGGTGAGCACTGAGGCAGTGAACCGTGCCGTCCATGTGACTCCTTCCTAATTCTTGTTTAGCTGTCTCTCCTCTGTTGTGTTAAGCCAGATTTGCTCACAGTGTTGTGACAATAAAGATGACTTAGTTTAGCACAACAGGAGCTCACATGCGTGCTCGGTTAACGTGAGCCGTTTAACAACTTGATTCACTCCTATAAAAGCGGTCGGTTCGGACGTGGCCAGTGGAGGCGCCACCCCAGCAGCAGCACCCAGCCGTCCTGTTCCTGGGCGCGGGTTCTGAGAACGGCGTTGGCTTTCTTTTCAGGAGGTGAGGCGTGAAGAGCCTCCGCTGCTTGGCGGGTCCCCGCGTCCTGGACTGCGCCGGCTGCCGCTCTGCTGGTCGGACACCGTGGGCCACTGGCCTCCCAGCCCGGGGCTCCCCAGGGTGCCCCAGAGCCGCCGGCTTCACTTACTTGTGTGGCTGGGGGACGGGTGACTTGTCCAGAGGCACTTAGTGACCTCAAAGACCTTATCCGGCACTCGGCTCTCCTAAACTACCCAGCAGTGACTAGCCAACGGGCCGCTGAGAAAGGACCGTTGGTTCTGAGCTGCAGAAGAGAGGTCTATCATAAATTCTGGGTGGTTTTTTTCCAACTATAGATTTAATTGATTATTTCTAGGAACATAATTGGTGTGAAACAAAAGTGTCATAGTGTGGAAGGGGCTACTTTAAATCTCTCTGGCATCTGCTATTACCCCGGACAGAGAGGACGAAACAGGCCAGAGACCTCATTTTCAAAAGTCTTTTTCTTTGGCTGCCAAGCAGTGTTCTTGTTCCTTAGGTGACTCTAGATTGGGGAATAAAATTGAAGGTTCAGTAATTATGGATTTGGCGCCCATTTCGCTTGTGTGGACATCTAAAAACACGTGCATTTAGGGGTGCCTGGGTGACTCAGTGAGTTTAAGCGTCCAACTCTGGGTTTTGGCTCAGGTCATGATCTCACGGTTCTTGAGTTCGAGCCCCGCGTCTGCCTCTGTGCTGACAGCTCAGAGCCTGGAGCCTGCTTCGGATTCTGTGTCTCCCACTCCCTCCCCCCACCCCCGCTCGTTCACGCGCGCTCTCTCAAAAATAAACATTACAAGAAGTTTTTTAAGAATACGTGCATTTATATTTAGCTCGGTGTGTTTTTTAATTGATGAAGAGATGCGTGCCAGTGTACGTTGACTTTTCTTTGCAGTACTCTCCTGTTTAATCTTGAGCTGTTCCCGCTTTTACACCATCCTGTCCTATCTGGAAGACTGGGCATTTCAGGTGAATTGTATTTTATTTTTTCAGGTGAATTTTATTAGCAAACCATATACCTCAAAGGTCGTGCGCCAAGACCCAAAGGAACAAAATGTGTGGTGTTTGAGTTTTGCTTTGGTGACCTCCCTGTGCTGTTTAAAACTGCTTGCTTGTGGTGTAAGATGTGTGTGGGAAGACGGGGCTGGCTCTTGGCCCTCTTTCCCGCCAGCTCTGATGTGTCCATTTGGCCAGTGAGCCCCAGGCCGGACCCGTGGTTCAGAACCACGTTCGCCCCGCTGGCGCCCTTGCTGATCTTTAGAGGATGTCGAACGGGCTTGCAAGGCCGCTGGGGTGGTCTTTCCTTGTCTTGTCTTTTTTCTTTCTTTGTCAGTCTGTGGATTTTGCCCCGTAAGTATCGCGTGGCGTGGCGTGTAGGTAGAGTCTGCCTATTATTACATGGCTCTCTCCTTCCAATCTGTTACGCAGGCAGTCGTGGCCAACCAAGATCGACGTGCCCCAGGACCTGGAGGATGATCTCACGGCCACTCCTCTGTCCCACGGGACCGTCCCTCAGTCTCCTGCTCGGGCCGCCGACGGCGTCCTCAACGGCCACAGGAGCAAAGGCCTGTGTGACTCGGCCAAGAAGGACGACCTCCCCGAGTTGGCCGGACCGGCGCTCTCCACGGTGTCACCTGCGAGCTTGAAGCCCACGGCCGGCGGGCGCAAGTGCCTGTTCCGGGTGGAGGAGGACGAAGAGGAAGATGAGGAGGACAAGAAGCCCGTGTCCCTCTCGACGCAGGTGGTTCTGCGCCGGAAGCCCTCGGTCACCAACCGGCTGACGTCGAGGAAGAGCGCGCCCGTCCTCAACCAGATCTTTGAGGAAGGGGAGTCCGACGACGAGTTCGACATGGATGAGAACCTGCCTCCCAAGCTGAGCCGGCTGAAGATGAACATCGCCTCCCCGGGCACCGTGCACAAGCGCTACCACCGCAGGAAAAGCCAGGGCCGCGGCTCCAGCTGCAGCAGCTCGGAGACCAGCGACGACGACTCCGAGAGCCGCCGGCGGCTGGACAAAGACGGCGGCTTCACCTACTCCTGGCACCGGCGGGATAGCGGCGAGGGCCCCCCCGGGAGCGAGGGCGACGGCGGGGGCCAGGGCAAGCCGAGCGACGGCGGCGGCGGCGCGGACAAGGCCAGCCCGAGCGAGAGCGGCGCGGGCGGCGGCAGCCCCGCGGGCGGCTCGGGGGGCAAGCCCACGGGCACGTCGGGCAGCACGCGCCGCTGCGCCGGCCCCGGCCCCGGGGAGCTGGTCCAGAGCCTCAAACTCATGAGCCTCTGCCTGGGCTCGCAGCTGCACGGCGGCGCCAGGTACATTCTCGACCCGCAGGGCGGCTTGCCCTTCTCCAGCGTGAAGGTGCAGGAGAAGTCCACGTGGAAGATGTGCATCAGCGCGACGGGGGGCGCGGGGCCGGCCCCCGGCGCGGGCGGCGGCGGCAAGTTTTTCTCCGACCACGTGGCCGACGGCGCCGCGGAGCTCGAACGGATAACGAGCAAGAACCTGAAAAACAACGTGCTCCAGCTACCTCTGTGCGAAAAGACCATCTCTGTGAACATTCAGCGGGACCCTAAGGACGGGCTGCTGTGCGCCTCCAGCCAGGCCAGCTGCTGCCACGTCATCTGACCGCGGCCCCGCCGGCCCCTGGCACCCGCCGCCCGCCCAGAGCGGTGCGCCCCGGCCCGGCCCGGCCCGGCCCGGCCCGCCCCTCCGGCCGCTCTCCGCGCTTCCTCGCTTCGAGGGGGCGTTCGGAGCAGTTATTTATTACCCTCGCGTTTGTTCGCCTGCCGACGTGACAATGCATGGTCTTTGTGCATGCTGCTAGACACTGCTTTTCTTTTCCAGCCGAAAAGTCTCTTGTGTCATTTTTACATTTATAATTTTAATGTGGATGATCAGGATTAAATTAAAATGTATATTTGGGACCTAAGATACACGGAGCACTTAGAAATTGGATGTCCTGCACTTAATCTAGAGAGAAAAAATGCTTCTGTCTCCTTGTGAGAAACGTAAATTCCCGTCCTGACCTTCTGCGAGAACGGAAACTCCGTGCCCTGAGGCACACGCCGTGCTGTCCGAGACCGAACCAAAGCAATAACGTTGTGTTGCCGCCGGGCCTGGAGCCTGCGAGCGAGCGAGCGAGCGAGCGAGCGAGCGCGTGCGAGCCCCGCCTCCCGAGGCCCGAGCCCCGCCTCCCGAGGCCCGAGCCCCGCCTCCCGAGGCCCGTGAGGGGCGGAGTACAGCGAGCGTCTGCACTGAGAACCTTAAAACCATGATTTCAGTACACCCACACCTGTTTGTCTTAAGCTCTAGTGTGAAAACAAGGTTGGGCTCGTAAAATTTAACTGAAAAAGATTTTCTTGTTTTGTACTAGGTGAGATAAAGTACTTAGATTTATAAGGCAGCTTCCCCCGTAGTGGTAAATTACAAGCAGACAATCTTATTTTGTAACGTGATGAAGTGAACTGATGGTGTCTTAACTCTACTTATAGAGTGTACGTCTGTCCAACAGAACAAAAAGATGCTCGGTGTAAATTCCTTCCCGTAGGGCACATCCTAGGGTTTCCTTTAAAACCTTGTAGATAGAAGAAACTGTAGGGCCTGATATGGAAGCAAAGGTGCACACAGAGGGTGGCAACGTCAAAAGCCTATAAATTAAAAAAAAAAAAAAAAATTACTGGGATGTGATCTTTCGCAGTTTGGTAATTCGGTGGTCTCTTCTGTTTTTTCCATTCTTCTATGTTCTCTGGCTGTCCAGTAAGCTACGAGAATTGGCTGATCAAAAAATACACCTATAAAAGAGTGAAATTCACACGTACAGCAGACAAAACGCACAAAGCCTGCTTTGTGTTTTGTTGTTGTTTTGGTTTTCTTCTTCTTTTTTTCTTTTTCTTTTCTGGAGGTGTTTTCCACTTTGCCTTCCTGCCAAAACAATAATCGAAGAACTCTTGCTTTAAACTGTTCCTGTACAAAGACGACTTTTGACCAGATAATCCTCTTTCGTGGCGTCTTGTCTCGTAAGACGCACTATATTGCAGATTGCTAACTTTGAGAGGGGCCGGATGCCGCCTCTGCAAGCTGTGCCCCGGGGGTCTTCAAAGCGGTGCTTATCCACACCGGGGGTGGGATGCGGCCGGGCCGGGGGTGGGGGGCCTTCCCACTCCCAGCAGCTTCCCTTCGTGTCTCTGAAGTGACCGTCGCTCTGTCCGCAGAGGGGGCAGAGCACCCAAGGACTGCATTCCATGGCTATCGGCTCCTCCAAGTACACGCTGATTCTGCTACTCACGATGCGTATAGTTTAGTCCGCACTAGGGAATTTCACAGTATACTTACTAAACTAAGTAAAGGTGATACTTAAAATACTTCTTTTACTTTCTAGACCTAGGCTAGATATGTTTTAAGCTACAGCTCTAGTTCATTGTGATATTTATAACTGAAAGCGACCAGAAAAGATGTGTGGGTGAAGCCATAGAACATATTTGCTTGAAATTCTGAGCAGGGATCTTATAAAGGGCCAGAAATAAGATGTGTGGTTCACATAGACAGTGAGCGTAACATCTGTATTAAACGTAGGAGAGAAGTTTCTAAAGGGCATTGGCAATAAACTCTTTGTTGCAGCTGTTTTCCAAGTAATGTAAATACTTCTTCCTGTGATTATGTATAGCCTTGGAATGGCACCTTTTAACTAACCCACGTGTGTTTGGTCTCCGATGGTTTTTTATATTCCGACGTATATGTGGTGCTCACTCTAGGAGCGGCAGTGTTGACCGTTCATGCTGCACAGCTGTATCATAGAGCCTTATTAGTCGCGTGTGCTTGGTTGGCCCTCTGGGTGTACAGAGGTCAGTCTGAGTGGCGTCTTACTCACCTGTTCGTAAGTGAATGACTGTGCATGTGTTGTATGTCATAGTATGTCGTCACATAAAAGGGAGGGAGCAGATAACCGTTACATGAAGATAATATTGGACCAAACTCTTTACTAGCTCTAAACAGTTTCTTGTACCCCTTAACCTGTCTTCAGAAGTTGCATAGAGTTATAGTAGTGTGTAAATTAAATATTGTGGAAAAACAATTAGTCTTGTATTTTTCTGTACGTGTGTGTACATATATTATATATATATACACATCTATATATATATATAAAATTATGTACTTCTGGCAATTCTATCTGTATTTAAAGATGTGACAATCTCGACACCGATCTTAAGAATAGCCGTGAGACTGAATCGAAGTAAGGGTCTCCCTACCAAGTAAGAACCGATGTGTGTTAAGAGGGTACAGAATCATCAGCTGATTTGGTCGGTTGCTTCCACTGCTGGTGGATTTTCCTCATTGTGTAAACGTTGACAGGTATGTGACAGATGGGAAGAAACGATCCAAATAATAAAGTGGCATATTGGTGTTCAGCAATATAAGCCGAGTCCGTGTTTCTGTGTCTTCTCGCGAGTGCAGCTGTGTCGAGACCCAGCCTGCGTGACGTGCACCTGTGCTGCCAGAGGTGACCGGAAAAAATCGAACTGTGACTGTTCTTGCTTGAAACTCCTGACCGCAAGTCTCAGGTGGCCCCAGGACTGCCCATCAGCTATGCTTTGCTCCCCGGGTCCGTCGCTTTCCTCACCCGGCTGGGCCACCGGGCTCCGTGACGGTGGGCTGAACCGAAGCGACGGAAGGGAAGGGCCGAAGGGCCGCAGGCTCCCGCTACGCCCCCCCCACCTTCACCTGTGCCGCGTGCCCCGCCCTTCCCCCCGGCGGTGGGATTCCAAGGTCAGTTCCTTCGCTCACACCTTGGGCCTGTCCACGTATAAGTGAGGCCGCCGTGGGGACTACTGGCCGTTCTCTCCTTTCTCTTGCACCATCGATCTTCGCTTCTCTGCGAGATCATCCCTAACAGCAAACAAAACAAACTGGACTTTGTTCCCCTGTCTTAAAAAGATGTCTTTGTTCTCTCTCTTCGCTCTCTGGACCCTTCCAGTCGGGCTCTCGCTGCTGTCGCCCCACGGTAACTGCTTTGCTCAAGGTCAGCAGTCACCTCCAGGTGCTAAAACCAGTGGTCGGTTTTTAAAAACGGCTTTGAGATGCACCGCTCCTACGATTCGGAGGGTTCCGTGTAGATGTCGTGCAAGCGTTACCACGAACCCCAAAAGAAGTCTGTACGCGTTTGCGCCTCTTCCCTTCCCGTCGGCCCCCCGCCATAGCCTTAGGCCCTGGCGGCCACAACCCCAGTGGTCAGCTTCAAGCCCACGGTAGCGTGTGAGGAGTTGGGCAGCCTTCCTTGTGAACCCCCTGCTGTTCTGGGGCCCACTCTCAACTCACGGCTTCCCATCCCCCCGCTGCTAGTTCTCCCAAACTCTGAACTTGGGAGTAGTGCAAGTTCATTCCTGGAGCCTTCTCTGCGCTCGGTCTCTCCGCCATCCCATTCAGTTTACGTGCTGCTAGAACCCAAGATACATTCAGCCCACATCCCAGGAACACCAGACTCCAACAACCTCTTGGACTCAGCCACACGGATGTGTCTGATGAGCACCTTAGTTCGTGTTCGAAACTTACAACCTTCCCCTCAAAATCCTTCCCCTCCTAATTTTTCCCGTCTCGTAAGTGGCCGCTCTCAACCTTTTTGTACAAGAATCTTGGTATCACCCTTCCCTTTTTTTAAATTTTTTTCTTTTTTTAGCGAGAGGGAGAGTGCGTGAGCCGGGGGGGAGTGGCAGAGGGAAGAGGGAGAGAGACCATCGCAAGCAGGCTCCGCACTGAGTGTGCTTGATCCCCATGACCCTGGGATCACGACCTGAGCTGAAATCGAGTCAGACGCTCAGATGACTGAGCACCTAAGTACCCCCCAACAGAAAATCTTATGCACCATTCAAAAATTGACCCCTTCTTGGGGCGCCTGGGTGGCTCTGTCGGTTAAACGTTGACTTCGGCTCAGGTCATCATCTCCCGATCGGTGAGTTTGAGCCCCACATCGGGCTTTGTGCTGACAGCTCGGAGCCTGGAGCCTGCTTTGGATTCTGTCTCTCTCTCTCTCAAAAATAACTAAAACGTTAAAAAAAAAAAAAAAAGACCATAAAAAACCACACACACACAAATTCACCCTTTCTTACTGCCTTCACTAGAAACACTCTAGCCCATGACACCATCCTCTTCACACAACTCACACGCACTCGAGTGCACGACTGTAAATTCCTCCTGGGGCACCTTGCCGCTTCTGCCCTTGCCTTTCTCTTGTCTGTTCTCCATTCGGCAGTGCACGTGATCCTTTTACTGTTTTGTTTTGTTTTTGTTTTCTTTCTCTGTTTTTTGAATATAATTTATTGTCAAGCTAGCTAACACACTAACACGCAGCGTATAGTGTGCTCTTGGTTTCGGCAGGGGCTTCCCACGATTCATCGCTTCCATACAACACTCAGTGCTCATCCCAGCAAGTGTCCTCCTCAGTGCCCCTCCCCCAGCTTCCCCTCCCCCGACTCCCCACCCCCAGCAACCCTCAGTTTGTTCTCTGTATTTAAGAGTCTCTTATGGTTTGCCTCCCTCCCTGCTTGAAACTATTTTTCCTCTTCCCCTCCCCCATGGCTTCTGTTAAGTTCCTCAAATTCCACACATGAGTGAAAACATGATACCTGTCTTTCTCTGACTTACTTCACTTAGCAGAATACCCTCCTGTTTCATCCACACTGTTGTGAGTGGCCAGATTTCATTCTTTCTCACTGCCGCGTAGTATTCCATTGTGTATATAAACCACAATTTCTTTCTCCGTTCATCAGTGGATGGACATTTAGGCTCTTCTCATAATTTGGCTATTGTTGAAAGTGCTGCCATAAACACTGGGGTACAAGTGCCCCCGTGCATCAGCATCCTGTCTCCCTTGGGTCAATTCCTAGCAGTGCTATTGCTGGGTCATAGGGTAGATCTGTTTTTAATTTTTTGAGGAACCTCCACACCGTTTTCCAGAGCGGCTGCACCAGTTTGCATTCCCACCGACAGCGCAAGAGGGTTCCCGTTTCTCCACATCCTCGCCGGCCTCTAGAGTCTCCTGATATGTTCATTTCAGCCACTCTGACTGGCGTGAGGTGGTATCTGAGTGTGGTTTTGATTTGTATTTCCCTGATGAGGAGCGACGTTGAGCCTCTTCACGTGCCTGTTGGCCATCTGGATGTCTTCTTTGGAGAAATGTCTATTCATGTCTTCTGCCCATTTCTTCACTGGATTATTTGTTTTTTGGGTGTTGAGTTTGCTAAGTTCTGGTTACTAACCCTTTATCTGGTATGTCATCTGCAAATATCTTCTCCCATTCTGCCGGTTGCCTTTAAGTTTTGTTGATTGTTTGCTTTGCAGAAGCTTTTTATCTTGATGAGGTCCCAATAGTTCATTTTTGCTTTTATTTCCCTTGCCTTTGGAGACATGTCGAGTAAGAAGTTGCTGTGGTGAGATCGAAGAGGTTATTGCCCGTTTCCTCCCGTAAGGTTTTGATGGTTTCCTGTCTCACATTTAGGTCTTTCATCCATTTTGAGTTTATTTTTGTGTCTGGTGTAAGAAAGTGGTCCAGGTTCATTCTTCTGCATGTCGCTGTCCGGTTTTCCCAGCACCATGTGCTACAGAGACTGTCTTTTTCCGTTGGATGCTCTTTCCTGCTTTGTCAAAGATTAGTTGGCCGTAATTTGTGGGTCTAATTCTGGGTTCTCTGTTCTATTCCACTGGTCTGTGTGTCTGTTTTTGTGCCAAGACCATGCTGTCTTGCTGATTACAGCTTTGTAGTAGAGGCTCAAGTCTGGGATTGTGATGCCTCCCGCTTTGGTTTTCTTTTTCAACATTATTTTGGCTCTTCGGAGTCTCTTGTGTGAGTGACCCTTTTAAAAGCTAAATCATGTTATGTTTTGAAAGGTATTTAATTTCCAAATATTTAGAGATTTTCCACATAAGTTTCTGTTACTAATTTCTAGTGCAGTTCTGTTTTGGCCAGAAGTTATGCTTTGTACAATTTAAATGTTTTTAAGCTTACCAAAACTCTTTTTATGACTCAGCTAAATGGACTTCCTTGGTGAATGTTTTTGTGAGTGCCGGAAAAGTACGGTTCTTGGTAAAGTGTTCTTTGTGTGTCAGTTAAGTTGCTTACCAATGTCGATTTGAGACTTCTGTATGCTTACTTTTTGTCTCGTATCACTTTGTGAGGAAGGAGTATTGAAATCCGTAATTGTGGATTTGCTATTTCTCCTTTTAGTTCTATCAGGTTTATTTAGTTCGAGCTGAAGCTTTGTTGTCAGGTACACGCACATTTAAGATTGTTCAACCCTCCTGACAAATTGATCTTTTTCATCATTATGAAATGTTCCTCTTTATCGCTGGTAAATTATTCTTTGTCATGAAATCTCCTTGGTGTGATACAGCCACTCAGCTTTCTTTGATTTGTGGGACTGTATCTTTTTCCATCTTTTTACTTTTAACCTTTGTCTTTATATTTAAGGTAGAGTTATTTTGTTTTTGGACTTTTTTTACAGATCGCAAGCATATAGTGGGGTCTTTGTATGCAATCTGCAAATCTTTCCCTTTCCTTTGGAGTGTTTTAGGTCAATTGCATTTAGCATAATTACCAACCTGGTTGTCTAAATCTGCCATGTTTCTGGTTTTCTGTTTGTCTGTTTCTTGTTTCTTTTCCTCTCTTCTTTTTGTTTAACTGAGTTTCTTTATTGGCTTCTTGGCTGTGCCTCCTTAATTTTTTAGTGGTTGCTATAGAGACATATATACATATACATGTATGTACATATGTGTGTGTGTGAGTACACACACACACACACACACACACACACACATCCATGTATAAAACCACAATCGAGGGGCGCCCGGGTGGCTCAGTTGGTTGATCCAACTCTTGTCAGCTCAGGTCACGATCCCAGGGGTGTGGGCCTGAGTCCCATGTCGGGCTCCACACTGAATGTGGAACCTGCTTAAGATTCTCTTTCTCTCCCTCTGCTCCTTTCCCCTGCTGGCACACATCATCTCTCCCTCCCTCTCTCTCTCTCTCTCAGAACAAAAACAAAACCCCACAATCTACCTCACGTAGAACGTAAGAACCTTACAACCGTATACTTCCACTTTCCTCTCCCTAGTCATTGTGCTATTGTTGGCATACGTTTCATTTTTACGTAGGCATAAATATTTTTGTTTTAAATTGCTTTCTTTTTAAGAGATGAAACCGAGGGGGGACGTCTCTTTTTGCCAGCACCTGTATCTTTACCACTCCACATTTGGGTATTTTCCTTCTGTCTTTAGAACTTGAAATTTTCTTACAGTGCAGGTCTGCTGACAGTATATTCTGTCGGCTTCTACTTGTCTAAAAAAGTACTTTTAATTCGTGAAGGACATTTCCATCGGGTACAGAATTCTCGGTTGATAGTGTTTTATTACAATCCCGGACACATTTCACACTGTTGAGGGCTGGATTGTTTTATTCACGTAAAAAGTGTTGGTTTTCATTTGGGCACACAGTTACTCGGAATCAGGAAGCTCCCTTGGGGGTCTTGCTTTTAAAGCGTGTTAGGACAGACCAAGGGCCACTTTGACCCACCACTGAGACGTACCTCCTAAGCCCTCCACTGAAGGACACATCAGACTTCAGGTTGCCCTTTTGCCTTTCTGCCCCCACAGCCGCCCCCCTGGGATCTGGGGAGGGATAGATGAGGAGCGGAAGTGGGATGTAGCCCTCCTTGAGCCAACAGGACTCCCAGTATGCTGTATTTGTGAGGACCCCTGACTCCAGAACAGAGTATTGGCGGACACCCCACTCGAAGCAGAGTGTTACAGGTTGAGAAGTTAGGAAGCGAAAAAAAGCTGAGTCTTGGTCCTTGCGAGTTCATAGTCCCCTTAGGGATGACGTGACGATTTCGATTAGTACCAGAGGAAGACCAGCGATGGTGACGTGTGGCAGGGCACCGCTGGGAGGGTCCTGAGAGTTCCAAGGAGGGTGAGTCCGGAGACGGCTGCGGCGTCCTGCTCCCCGAGAGGGCCCGCCGGCCTGGGCTTACCCGCGCCGCCCCGCGTCCTCCTGCCCGGGTCACGAGAGAGAGGACACGCGGAGGGGGCCGCGTGCCCTGGACACTTTGTGCCCGGTTGCTCCCCTCGCGCGCCAAGTTCACCCGCCCTGCAGACGGTCTAGAGAGGAGGCCGCGGTGTCTGCAGCCGCGAGCCGTCAGCGTGACTTGCGCCACGCGCTCAGGGACAAACGCCACCACGGTCTTTTCCTGGTCTAAGGTAATCCCTCGAGGCCCACGCGGCTGTCGCTGTCGGCAGGGGTCCGGCCCCCTCCCTCCCTGAACTGCCCCGATATCTCAGGGCCTACAAAGGCCTGGGGAGGAGGGAGGCCATCCGATGGCGGCATCCGGGGGGCTGGCCAGTGTCTGCTCCTGTGCCCCCTGGTCAGGTCCCGGTGGGGTCTCCCCCTCCCCCCCTCCTCCCTACCCCCTCTCTCTCCCCCCCTCGTGGTGACCGTGGTCACAAGGCCGGGGGCGGGAGGCTGGCTCTGGAGGGCCTTTGGCATCAGCCCCTTCGGGAGAGAAACGAGAAGGGCCTCTGCCCCCACCGTGGTTCCCCAGCCTCGGGGTGCACGGGCACCGCGGCAGGCATCCCCTGGGATGCAGACTCGGGCCAAGCTGCCAAAGTCCTGTCCCTCAGGCCCAGGGGTGGGACCAGGGCGTCCGCTCCAACAGGGTCCAGGTGATTGTTTCCCAGAGGCCCCGCGTCACCGAGCAGGACCCACCGCCACGGGGCCCGTCCCGGACTCACCGCCCGCCGGGCACAGGGCTCGGGTGGGGCCCCCGGCTGTCTTCTAAGACCTCCTAACTTCGCCTCTTGGAAAGCTAGGACGCTGCGTCCCACAGCCTTCCCGGGGGCCTACTTTTGCTGGGACGAGAAGGTGGCCAAAGGGGCCTCCCGACAGGCCCAGGAAGAGCGTCTTCCGTCCTCCGAAGACGCCGTGGCCCCTCTCGTGGGTGGGATGAGGGACGCGTCTTCCCTCGGGGCTCCAGCGGCCCCGGCCTGGGTCGGGCCCCCTTCTCTCCAAGCCTCCCTGGGTGGGCGTGGGGACGCGGGCTCCGCCAAGGGCCGGTGCCACGGGCCCTCCTTGCCGGCCGTGGGATTCCTGAAATAGTTCAGCTGGAGTCTACGGCCCTGGCCTCTGGTTCTGCGGCCTTCGGCCTTGGGTCTTCTCTGGCTGGTTCCCTTCGGGGGGAGAAGGGCGGGGGCTGCGGGGTCAGGGCTGAGGAGAGGGCCGCTGGCAGGCAGCTGGTGGGGGGGCCGCGGTACCGGCCTGGCCGATGCGGGCCTTCGCGGGGCTGAGAGCGGGCCGCACTCCTGCGGGAACCCCGCGTGCCCCGGTTGCCTCAGTTTTAAAAGACCCATGCGAGGCAAGTGAGGCTCACAGGGCATCTCGAGGGACACTGGGCCCCCGGCTGCGGCTCCTTCGCGCGACCGGGCGTCCCTAGCCGCTGGCTTCTGGCTTCCTCCCAAAAGCCACAGAGATAAAGATCTGCCCTGAAGTCTCAGCTTTTGAGCCGCCGGTAAGGAGTGTGACGGTGTGGCCCTCAGGAGGGACAGGAGTGTCCACCGCCTGACCCCTCCTCGCCCAGGGCTGGCTCCGCCAGCGGAAACCGGGCCTAGGCATCGGGACCCCCGGGGGCCTCTGGGGCTCCCGTGTGGGGCCTGACAGGCCGGCCCGTCCCAGGGGTGCCCGCGAAATAGGCGGCACAGAACCAGCGGTGATGCCGGTTGCATGGGGGGGGGGGGGGGTCGGGCTGAGGAGGGACCCGGGATCAAGGCCCACCGGCCACCCGCGGCTTGGTGACAGTATCGCAGGACCTCCGGGAGGTGGGGTGGGGGGAGTCGCCACGGGGGAGAGACCGCCTGACGCCTTCCTCGCCCCCCGCAGGCCGGAGGAGCGGCCCCCGCCCCCCTCCTGCCCGGCGAGGGCTGCGGTCACCCCCGGCCCGGCCTCTGCCTGGGCGGCCGGGGCGCCTTTCCTGGGCCTGCCGCGCGGCCCCTGCGCCACCGTCCCTGAGAGCCGGTGGTGACGGGCTTGCGGTCCAGAGACCCGCTTTCAGCCTCCTGGGCTTGACCACAGACAGCGTGGGCGGCTCCTCTGTCCGCCTCCGAGAAACACGGGGCCGCGCCCACGGGGCTCAGCAGCCCTTCCTGCGGGTCCCGGCCCATCCTCCCCCTGGGGGACGCCGCCGGGTCCCCTCGGGCTGCCGTCCCGTTCCGCACCCTCGGGCAGGGCGGGGGGTGGGGGGCGCCTCCGGTCCGGTCCGCTCCGCTCCGCTCTGTGGGACGGGCGGGCTGAGGACACGCGAGCAGGGTGGTCACGCAGCTGCGCCCCCAGCCGAACCCGTGAGAACCGGGGAGCAGAGCGGGTTGGTGTCCCGTCGCGCGTGGCCAGCGGGAGGCCTGAGGCGGCGGGCGCCATCCCTGGCGGGCCCCGAGGGCGGAGGGGAGGCCAGAAACAGGAGAGCGCGGGCCCAGTCGGCGCGCAGGAGGGCTAAGGAAGGGAGGGGCGGGGTGCGGGCCGCGGTGAGCGCTCGGGTGGGCGCGGGGACCACCAGCCTCCCTCGCGACACAGCCCGGCCGGTCCCACGGCCACCCTCCTGAGGCCCGCGGCCCCCGCGGGGGTGGCTCCCGTGTGCCCGGCACCCCGGGGGTCCCGCGTTCCCCACGCGGCCCTGGCTTCGCCCTGGTGGAGCGCTCCGTGGCGAGGAAGGTCGGGGGAGGCTCCTGGGGAAGGCAGCCTCCAGCGAGGGGCGCACCTCGCGGGGCGAGCAGGCCCAGCCTGGAGAGGCCGCCCCTCGCGGGCGGCCGTGGGCCCCCACCCACCCCGGGCGGGGAGTTGAGCTAACGGGCCTCTCGCCCCCAACCCCCGCCTGCGTTCGCCCCACAGCCAGGACCTGCGGGAGACCGGGAGCTGGGCCCCCGACCCGCCTGCCGTCTCTCCTTCCCCGGCAAACACAGGCGCCCGGGCTGCATTGCGGGGAGGCGCCCGGAGGCGGCTACCGCTCACCGGTGTGTGGGCACGCGAGCGAGCTCCGAGCGAGCTCCGGGCAAGCCCCGGACGACCACCGACCGCCCGTGCCCTGGAGCGCCCTCCGCCAGGCGGGGACCAGGCGGAGCCAACCGGGAGACGTCCGCGCCGGCAGGCGGGGGGAGGCCCGGCGGGACCTCGAGCGGCCCCGAGAGGCCGGCGGGGAGGAGGGGCTTCTGACACGCCAGGCCGGACGGGCCCCGGGGCCGCCTCCACCGATGCGAACGCGAGCATCCAGGTGCCGGGCCCCGAGGGACACGGCTCTAGAAGCCACCGGGTCCTCAGCCCCTCCCGGCTCCCTCC
The DNA here is from genome assembly GCF_022079265.1 of Lynx rufus. Taxonomy (NCBI): domain Eukaryota; kingdom Metazoa; phylum Chordata; class Mammalia; order Carnivora; family Felidae; genus Lynx; species Lynx rufus. Next base: position 1,329,108 of record NW_025814867.1, on the reverse strand, counting down.
CAAGCGGAAGGAAGGGCCCGCAGGTGCGTGGTGGCCCGGCCGGAGGGACGCGGGCCCGGGCGGGGGGACGGGGGTGCCGGCCGCCGCGTGAGGCAGAGGGGGGCAGCCGGCAGGGGAAGAAGGAAGCGGGGCCCTGCCCTCCCGGGCGGTCCTCACGCCCGGCTGGACCGCAGCCGGAACCCCAGAGTCACCGTCCTCGCGCCGGTGAAAGAGGTGCGGGCGGCCCCACGGCACGGGGGTGGGGTGGGGTGGGGTGGGGGGGGCAGGGGCCCTCTTGCGCAGGGGTGAGCCCACACCAGGGTGCCGGGCGAGGCAGCCGGCCCTCCCTCCCTCCCTCCGCCTGGGGCCGTGGGCACGTCGGCAGCGCCCCCCCCCCCCAGCGGCCCTGGCCAGGCCCCCCGCGGGGACAGAACCTCACCTCCCGAGGACGAGGACGGCCTGGGCCCCAGGCTCCGCGGGTGGCGCACGGGCGCCCCGCCCCCAACCGAGCCCCGCAGCCGGCACCCCGCCCCCCCCCCCCCACGACGTGACCCGGGGCTGGCTTCGGAAGCGGGGCCTCCCAGGCCACGTGCGCTAAGCAGGAGTCAGAGAGGTGCGCGTTGCCTTTAATGGCTCCGTTACTGTGGTTTCGGGGGACACACCGCGAAACAGAACCGGGGAAGGGGTGGTCGCAGCTGTCCGGGTGCCGGCGACACGGCCTCGCGGCGCACGTCCCCCCTCGACTGGGGTTCGGCAGGCGGCCCCTTCCGCCCAGGCCGCGGGCGTGCCGGCGGCTGGCTGCGAGGGGTGAGGCCCCGGGGGGGGGGTGCGGGGTGGGGGGGGGGGTGGGGAGGGGGGCTCCACGGGCCCCCCACCAGGACACCGGGGGGCGGGGCTGCCTGCCACCGGGCACCGCGTCATGGGCCACGCATCGGGTCCGGGTCCAGGTGTCCCCGTGCCCTCGCGCAGGGCAGCCCGGGCGGCCCTCAGGCCTCCTCCTCCTCCTCCTCCTCCTCACGGCCTTCCCTTGATTCCTCCTTCAGGTTCTCGGCCATGAGCTTCATTTGCTGTTGAGAGAACACAGGACACTGGGTGAGCCACGCAAGCCCGAGCGGCGGCCCCTGGGTGGCGCGGGTGGCGGTGCTGCCCCCGGGGCTCCGGCGAAGCGCGCTCGGAACCCAGAGAAGCCGAGACGTCGTGGCGTTCGTTCCGACGCGACCCGCGGCGTGGCTGGGAATGTGGGGCCTGGGAACCCGGCGCGGTGGGGATTCTACGGACCCAGAAATGAGGAGCCGCTGGAAGCCCGCCCCCCCCTCCCCTGCCGGATTCCCCAGAACAAGAGGGGCAGGGAGAGGACACAGCGGGGGGCCCGGAGCACTGACACGGGGGCAACTGCGAACCGGGTGACCCTCCGAGCCTCTGTTTCCCTATCTGCGCAATGGGAGTCGTGGTGCACATGTCGCAGGGTGGCCGTGGGGGTCACCGTGCGTGAGACCCCTGGCCCCGAGCAGATGGGCCAAAACAGCGGGTATGTTTAGCAGTCCTGTGTCCCTGCAGCCACAGGACCACCCCGGCCATCCCGTGCCACCGGGGGCATCCTATGAGATCTCGCCGAGGGCCAGGCCGTGACGGAGGCGCAGCCGGCCAGGCTCAGAGGGAAGTGTCGGAAGGAGCCGCGCCCGAGATCGAGGCGGCAGCCGTGGGGGAGGAGGTCCTGGGGCCCCACCCTCGCAGCCCCCCGTCGCGGGGGTGCTGGAAAACACGGCTGCGGCTCTGCTTGTTCGCTGAAAACATGAGTAACTCCTTTGGGATGTGGCCTGGAACACACACGCTCATTTTCGATAACCGTTACTTACGGGAAACACAAAGCTCTGCGCACAAAGTCCGCGCTGCCCCAGGAACCTGGCCGCCCCTGTGGGAGGCCCCCGGCCCCACGCGGGGCTGGACAGGACGCCACGTGCCCTCTGGCTTTCAGGGCGAGGAACCCCTCTCCCGCCTCAACCCCATCTCCCCTTGTGAGGACCCTCAGATCTGGCGGGCCCCCGGGGACCCCACTTCGCCCCGGACGGTTCCCTTCTCTGAGCCCGGCCTGTCTTCCACGGGAGGCAAGGCGACGGGAGCCTGCGGGCGGCCGCTCTCCCCGTGGGCCGGGAACTGCCGGGCCTTTGCTCGTCCGCAGCGGGCGGGCTCTGGGAGGGCTCGTGCTGGGGAAGGGGGCAGTCTGCGGGGGACGCCGCAGGCCGACCGGAGCGGGACGCGGGCGCAGGAGCGGACCCTGGCCCGAGGACCCGCAGCGGCGACGTCTGCACAACCCTCGGCCTGAGGGGCGATGGTGACAGCTTGACTTAGTTCGCCAACCGGGAGGAGCAGAACTGCCAGGCCACGTGAGGGTCGAGCCCACTTCGCCTGCTGACGGCTGAGGTAACTGTCCCCAAACAGCAAAACCGGCACCTTTCAGGCCGGATTCACGGCGGCTCTCCCAGCTGATGTCATTTAATACTTAAGAGACCTTCTTAAAGGTCTTTTGACGAGAGACAGAATATGAATCTATTTCCTGATTTGACAAGTAACCATAGAAAGTAAAGGCTAAATAGATTTAACTAAACTACAACTACAAGGGGGACAGACTGTTCCCTGGCTGGTCAGAGAGTCTTCTAGCCATGCTCCCCCAGCGTTCACGCGGGGAGGAAAATCAAAACGGGTTTTGATCCAGAGGAGACTTTGAGGCTCCCCGCAGGGCGCCAGCTGCTCCCTCACCTCCGCCTCCGGGGGCCCCTTGCCCGCACGGGGGACTGCAGGGGGTCTGCAGATCTCCCAGGAGGGGCACCCCGCTCTCGGGCAGCCGGGCCGAGGGTTCTGTGGGACGCGCCCTCTCCCCGGAACGACCCGGCCCTCAGTGACCCTTCTCTCAGGCCAAGGTGGGACCTCACGCAGGCCAGGGAGGGACTGGAGGGACCCGGAACCCACCTCCCTGCCTGAAGCACCCGCCCCCCCTTGCTCAGGGTGGCCGGCTCCCGAGCTCAGGGGGCATCCGGGAGGTCACAGTTTACCCGCACTGAGCTGCAAAGGTAGGAACGGCGGCCAGCGACCCCACCACCCTCTCAGGCCTCAGCCCAGGCAGCAGGAGCAGTTTGCCAGGAGCACCTATCTCCGTAAGGAGGACGGACCAGGCCCCTCAATCTGCTGGGCTGGGCCAAGCCCGCCCGCCGCCCTTCCCTCCCCTCTGTGGTGGGTCCCGTGGGGCCTGATCTGCCTCATGGAGCTTTGCGACCCCACCGGAGACGTGGCCCACAGTGGGCGGGAAGGCTTGTGCTCCCCAGACCTTTGCCCGCACAGGGCTGAGCACCCTGGCCACGAGGGGAGCTCAGGCCTGGCTCGTCTCCCTGTACCTTCCGTCCTCCCTGCTGGACAGGCTGAGCCGGGGGCAGTGCCAGAACTCCAACCCCACGGCTAAAGCCCAAAGAAACACTCAAGCAGCTTAGAAGAAACAAGTTGTGGCAGCCGGCTTGCCAGAGATGAAGCGTTAAACTGGTTTCGAGGTCAGTGAGCGACACCCAGATCTTCCCTTGCAAACCGGCAGGGAGGGCTCTTCCGTTCCTCCCGAAAGAGTCAGAAGCTACGAGGCCTTGTGACGACTTCTCTCGGGTAAGGAAGGGTCCAGATGCCGTCTGCTGTTATGAACTTGTAACAGAACCCCCACCCCACCCTCCTGGTAAAGAGGAGCCAGGGGGTTGAGCCCCCTCCCCGCCCAGGGGAAACCATGAGTGTCGGCAGAATTAACGCTAAGGAGCACAGATGTTCCAATCCGAAAGAACCTTCATGATCATTCAGTCCTGTGGCCGCTTAAGACCCTGGAGACTCTCTTAAATGCAGATTCATAGGCCCCTCCCTGAGATGCTAACTCACTGGTCCGTAGGGGGGCCCAGGTCTCTGAAGTTTCTCCTGAGACGTCCCCAGCCTTGGGAGTCTCTGATGTGTTGACTGCCATCTTGCGCGGGTAAGCAAGCTGGAGTGGAGGCGGGTAGGTCCCTTCTGGGCCACGCTGCGGGCCCAGGCAGAGTCACAGGGCAGGGCCCAACCCGGCTGTTCCCTCTGGGCACCAGGCTGCCTCTTGCAGCCCAGCCCTCTGGCTTCTTTTGCCTGGGGCGGGGGCGGGGGTAGGGGTAGCGGGGCAACATTATTCCTTTTTTAAAAAAAAAAACCTGTCTTCTTTAGGGATTCCTAAATTAAAACCTTACTGAAAATATAAGCAGGATAATAGTGCCGACTTCCTCCCCACCAGAAGCATCAGAACGAAGAGAATGAGATCTTCCCTAATTCGTGACTCGTTAAAGCACTCACGTTCCAAACAACTCTTTAAAAAGTACAGGCTGACTTCTTGCGTCGTTATTAGCGATGATCATAAGGGGGGCACAGTCGCTGAGTGTGCGGTCCCAGTGCGCAGCTCCGCGCAAGCAAGGACGCATAAGCGGGCCCGCTCCGCCCTGCGGAGACGTAGGCAGGTGCCTTCTGAGGCCTGGGGGGGCCCTCGCCCGCCCAGCCTGTAGTACAGACCGAACCCGCGATCAGCTTCGGGATGCCTCCGTTCACAGCGCTCAGGAAGTCACAACCCACGGATCCCATTACCGCCCGGGTTGCGATGTGCTCGCAACGACTCCGTTACCCCTCCCCCTCGGGAGCAACCGCCGCGCACGGAAAAAGCCGGATCTCAGCTCCCGGCTGCGGCTGCGGGGCGGAGAGAGCCGCTGCCTTCCCGCCTTCCCGTTCACCGGAGGCTTCGCTGGCCTGGGGCTGGCTCAGTTCAGTTCAGGCACACCACCTGCTCCCCCCAGTCCTGCCGGCCTCGGGGGTGCAGGCCTGGCGACGGGGCATGAGGATCACCAGTCCCCTGGCCACCTCCATTCTGATGGAGCTGGCTGCCCCCCCCCCCCCCCCGGGGATTCTAGCACTGACGGGAAGCCTCCACCTCCAGCGGGAAGGACGGCCTTCTGGAAGCCTCCTTCCCGCACAGCCGCGCCCCCGCACCCCTGGCGAGCACAACCCAGGTCTTCTCTTGTCTCCCACCACCACGCTGAGGCCAGGCAGCTTGTTTGGGGTCATGTGGCCAGAGTCAGGGCAAAATTAAGCAATTTCGGTGGTTCAGGTGAAAAACAAAGCGAAGGATGGGCCATGCCACAAAGACTATTTTTTTCTTTACATATTTTTTGGTCATCTCGACACCCGACGTGGGCCTCGAACTCACAACCCCGAGATCAAGAGTCACATGCTCTTCTGACTCAGCCAGCCGGGCGCCCCAAGACTGTTTTCATTTGTTCTATCTAGAGGAAAGCTTCCCTCAAAGCAGCACTGTTCCGGACACATTCTAATATGACGATTAAAGGCTCCAGATCTGCCCTCAGGCTCCGACGAGCCCCGCAGCAGTGGGTACGGGGCAGGAGGGCCCAGGGGCAGTGGCCCCCCAGGCTGTCCTGGGGGCCCCGCGTACAGCACCTCTCCCCCTGGAGGGTCTGGTTCACAACACGTACAAAATGCGAGGTCTGTCGAGCATCAGACAGGCCGGCGCTCTGAGTGCCGCGTCCCCACCCCAGCCAGCTTTACTCCTTCACCCCTTCTCGGGGGCCGCGATCACCTTGCTGCTCCGACCAAACCTCGAGCCCTCATGGCGGATGCCTCTGTGCCCCTCCCCGGTCTTCTGCCTGCCGTGGGGCCCCGCCGGCCCCACCTGCCAGGCACACCCACCGCTCCCAGCACCGGCCTCCCAGACTCGCCGATGCCGTCCAAAAGCAGCCCAAGCCGGGCTCTCAAACAGGGAACCAGAACACGCTACCACAGGGCCTTCTCATAGGTTCTGGACTGAACCGCAGGTCACTCGGCCCAGAGGGGCTGCCCGTCGCCGTCGCCCTCCACTGTAATTCCTGCACTCCGCTCGCACCGTCTGCTTTCGTCCACGCTTATGTGCAGGGTTTTCCTGCTTCAGCGTTCTACCCACCTAGTGCGTGCTCCGGAGAGGATACGACACTGCCCTCTGCCCCCAGGGGCCCACGACACGGTGCGGGAGCTGCAGCCAGCTCTCCACAAATACCTGTGGCAGAGGGACCACGGCCTGGAGCCCCAGGCAGCAGCCAGCGCGATGAGGGCTCCGCCCGTAACTCAGCATGACCACCATGAGCTGGCAAGTAAACTGCAGTACACGGGTGTGTGAGACACATTCACGTTCTTGAAGCGAGCATCACTATCTGGACCACAGATGTGTCGGCCACACGTATGGGATCACAGAAAAGACACGAGCGTGTGGGCTTTACGCCCGAAATGCCAGGATTTTGGAGGCCTAGTTATCTGCCCTGGTCGCAGTACGGGTCTGGGCCCCTTAGGATTGGGCCTCGGTGCGGACAGGAATCTTGGTTCCCCCAGAGCCAGCTGTGGTTCTGGCTGTGGCTCGGGTGGCCCTCGATGACAGCCGGGGAAGTGGCTGGAGGAGGAAACTCAAGGGCCGCCAGGAAGGTTGCCGAATCACCAGCTTGGCCCCAGCTGGAAACTAAGATTCCTCCAAGATGAAAACCCAGCTCCAAAGAAGCTCCAAGACCTGGTGGCCAGGCCCAGCTCCACCATCGGGTGAGGCGCTGGGGGCCACAAGTCCGTTAACTGCCGAGCTGACCCTGGGGAGGGTAGAGTCCGTTTCACTTAGAAACACTAAAAAAAAAATCTACTTCTTAAATAACCGTGTAGGCCCTGCTTTCTCTGCATCGTTGGGTTTCGGAGCTGAATTTCCAAACGCAGAAGTTAAAGGCTCCTGGAAGGAGAACCCCACAGATATCCTGAGAGTGTAAATGGCTTTCTGTGCAGAGCGAGGGGCCTACAGAAGCCAGAGGCTTTGCTTCCCTGCCATCCCCAGGTCCGCACTCACTCTCACGCTTCCCCATCCTAGGTTCCCACGGGCTGCGGGGCACGGGCAGGTGCGTCCACGCCAGCCCTGAGCTCCACGCGTGTTCTCTGTAGCAGCTCCACGGAAGCCTCAGCTACTCGCCTCTCCGCCTGCCCGTTTCCTGCATTTCTAATTCTGCTTCTACATCCAAACCTCATTCCCCCTCCTGCTTTATTGATACGACTTTCAACGTCTGTTACATTCTCTTATTTTTGTGCAACTCAGTGACCGACAGGCACATCACAACACATCCCAGACGCTGTTCTCAACTCCGTATTAACTCACTTGCTCCCCATGACCACCCTACGAGAAACATACCGTCATCATCCTTTCAAAGGTGGAACGGAGGCACAGGGAGGCTGAGAAGCCTGCCGAGGTCACACAGCGCACGGGAGGCCTGTGCCCAGCATGCCGCCACTGCTCTGGTTTTGTGCTCTTTAGCGCCACCTAGCCTCCCGCTGCGGCCACCTCCATCCTGACTTGTGAGCATGATTTTACGCATGACGGTAAGAAGTTGCTTACGACTTCAGGAAGGAAGTTGGAGAGTTAATTTTTTTTTAAGAAGCAGAAATGCTTGGCATTCTTCTTCTTCTTTCAAAAGAAAGGCCTCTGAAGGGCACAAGAACCAGAAAATATGGGAAATGCTTTGGAACGTTAATTGGCAAAATCACAAGTGCCCAAAGGCTCGTGGTGAGCCGGCCACTAAGGAGAGCCCCTCCAACAAGCAGCACGGAAAGAGTCAGGACCCAGGTCTGGTACCAAAGTGCAGCTCACTAAACACAGAAAGGGGAGTACAGATAGTCCTGAATACAGTTATTCAGGAACAACCGAGGTTCAAATAAGCGATGTCTTCTTCGTCACGGGAGGAGAGAAAACCGGTAACAGGTGTTGCTTCAAAGGCAGCCGAACTGAATGGATGCGTTTTGGAAACACGCAGATCCCAGCATGGAGAGTGAGAGCGTCGGGTCCCGGAGTGCCCGGGGACATCCACGAAGGGGGACGGCGCAGCATCCTGCCACGGGGATCAGGTCAGAATGCAGACAGATGACGTGGAACAGAAGTGCCATCACAGACGAAAAGAGCCAGAGTCCCCGAGATCAAAAGCAAGCTACGAGTAATCGTAAGGAAATAAGATAAATATACGGATGAAACAATCAGTACTTCTGAAACGGCCATGCCCTGTGAGCATCATGACCACATAAGAAGGAGGGTGACAACGGCGAGGGTGAGGAGGACACAGAACGGGTGTCCTTGGGAAGTCACGTGAGTCGGATGAAGGGGCCACCAATTCTGCATGAGAAAGGGGGAGAAAGCATTTTGTGTTTTGGCAAATAAGCACGTAAAAAGAGTCTGGTGATTGGTTTGCCCCGAATCAGAGGACAAATGACTAAGTTTCTTTTAAAAAACTGAGTTACTTTCCCAATGGCCTCTTTTGCTGAAATGACTAGATCTCTAGGTGCGATGTTATGTTGCAGAGTAAAATGCGGAAGGGAACCTTCCATCCGCTACGTCTGCTACAATATGGTACCAGGCTGTTTATCAGAAGACATGGAGGTGGACAATCTAATTGCCCTTCATCAGCCCATGATACTGACACACCGGTGGTGTTACTTTTCAAGACACTGACCCAGCTCTTCAGATGGCCCAGAGGAGCAAGCGTCTGGCCTGCAGGAGGCCCTTCCTGGACGAGACTTTCACAGCATCACCTCCTCAGGAAGCGGCCCCCTCTTGATCTGACTGCAGGGAGGAGGTGCTGGGGGCCTTCAGGACGTGACTCCCTTTTCTGTCTGGAAGCCCTGGGAGCCAGCGAGGGACGCAGCGTCCTTCTCTCACCGCAGAAGCTTACGCGCAGGTCACTAGGGTCCCTTAGGAGATGAGACCCGGAGGGCTTGTAACCAGCCAAGGCCCAGGGTGATCCGGTCAACTCTCCTCTTTATCCACAGGTCCTAGGTTGCTGGGTAGGGACATCCCAGGGCTCAGGGTTCGGGCTGCGAGTGGAGCAGTGGACAGGCCAGAGGACAGTCACAGAGGGGTGAAGGGCAGAAAGCACCAGTGGCTGCTCCTTGAGTACAAGCCATGGCTCGGTGGCAGTTAGAGACCCAGCAGCTGAAACGGCAACAATTTGGTTGGGTCAAGGTGCCGCACAAAGGCTTAATTAAGAGCCCAAAGAATAGAAATGAACACCACTGACTAACCACAGGAATCAAAGGTCTCTAAGAGGACTCCGAGTGTGGGGTGAGCAGGTGATGTGGTGGTCGCTGGAGGGAACCCAGGGCCCAGCCTCCCACAGGGGTCCTGGGTCAAGGAGTAGGAGGGGCAGGATTTCACTGCGGCATGAGCAGAAGGCCAGACAGTTTAGAAAATAAAGGGCTGAGGTAAACATTCCACCGAATTAAATGCAGGAGACAGTCTACGGCCCACATCAGGGTTTCAACCAGAGATGTGTTTTTTTAAAGCTTAAAATAAACATTTTTCTTAAGTATTAAGGGGGAATAACCTTTATTTTTTATTTTTTTTTTTTAATTTTTTTTTTCAACGTTTATTTATTTTTGGGACAGAGAGAGACAGAGCATGAACGGGGGAGGGGCAGAGAGAGAAGGAGACACAGAATCGGAAACAGGCTCCAGGCTCTGAGCCATCAGCCCAGAGCCTGACGCGGGGCTCGAACTCACAGACCGCGAGATCGTGACCTGGCTGAAGTCGGACGCTTAACCGACTGCGCCACCCAGGCGCCCCGGGAATAACCTTTAATCTGAGAAAGCCATGCCATCACTACGAGGACAGAGGCAGCGGGATGAGTGGGGATGGCGGCACAGGGTGAGCTGTGTCTCTGTCCCGAGAGGCACCCACACCCCTTTCTGTGCGCCCGCCGTGGGGTCTGGGGGTGCGCAGCCAGGGAAGGGCTCCGGCCCGCTTGCAGACCGGTCCCGGCCTTCAGACGCGCCTCGCCCACCACCGAAGACTAGAAAGATGCTTGTGAAACTCTGGCCAGGTGCAGGCCACGGAGAAGGCCCAAGTGCCCCCCACCATCTTCAGGATCTCCCCAGGACAATGAGGTTGTTGTCCCCCATCTAAACACCATATGGCCCTTTGATAAACACAGACCTCTCTATCCTCTGTCGATCTGGTATTTCGCGATCAATATTACGACTAAAACCACATAAAACCAAACCAATAGTTAGAACACTGACTGCGATGTTTACAGCTCTACATCGTCTCCACTGCCTGAGAGATAGGTGTGTCCTCTTCACCCGGGGGCAGGGTCCCATCCCCGGCAGGCGAGCAGGGCTGCCCCGGGTGCCCGTGCTGTGAACCAGGACAGCCACCATCGGTGCCCCTTCTGAAGAACCCGGGCAAAGCTGGGACCCGGCACGATCTACCTGACCATCCTTGATCTTCTTCTCTAGGAAAAGCACTGTAAGTGCAAGACGGGCTCTAGCCTTCACTCGCTCGACGTCCCTTTCCCTCCGAGCAGCTGCTGCCTACTCGCGCCCGTCTACAAGCCTCGTTAAGTAGAAAAACTACTGCTTTTCTCCTACGTCTTTGGTTTCGCTTTCCTTCCCGTCACCTACATCCCCTCATGGGTGAGTGGCAGCGACCGTAACCAACGCTGACGGCCCAATACAGGGGGACAGGAACGTCACAGGCTCTTGAGCACGTTTAGGCTGTCGGTTTCCTGAAATCTGGGACTGAAGTGGCAACAGGCCACTGACACCCCTCCACGGCACCGCCGTCCAAGGGACCATCTTCCCATTAACCTTCCTGCCAGCGAACGGGTCCAGGTCAGACTTTATTCTAACAGGTGGAGTTAGAATAGCAAGCTGGATGGGGTTTTGAAAACTCATGTCTATTTTTTATTTTCACTGATTAAAAATACTAGATAGGCATGAAACTCATCACTTCTGTGAGTAAGAAAGGACTTTTTTGCAAACACATGTCTTTGAGAGCAAAGAAACCCAAGACCCTCGTGTGATCGGAACACAGACCGTTCACGGCCGACACCCCTCACGCGGTCTAGTCAGGCCACATCGCGTTTCTCCCAAGTGTCCGGGGAGATACGGCCTGGTGCGTGTTGGGGTGACGTGAACCGAGGTGGGGTTTCCCAAACTGCAGCGATTACGGCGTCTCGCTGAAATGAACTATGGAACCAGTCCTGGATTAGCCACTCAGTGCATCCCGCCCTCCGGGCCTTGGCCTTCAAGAGCGGTGCTCCTGGGATGCCACGGTCAGAGGAGTACTGTCAGGTGAGGCTCTGAGAGGCGGCAGGTGCACGTGCACGGGCTTATCCCTGTTCCGACCATGTTCCAAAGGCTCTTTGGGGTTCCCTCCAAAATAACGGAAATATACAATAGCAGCTACTTTATTATTCTATATGTAATGCCACGTAATGGAAGTACAAAAGTTCTGATTGTTCTTAGGACCTGAAGGCACAAAGGAACTTAGAAGACGATCTTGGCTCTTTGAGTGAGGTCAGCATTACCAAATTCAGGTAATTTGGCAAAAAACAAAAAACAAAAAACAAAACAAAACAAACAAAGAAAAGAATTGTTTGCCAATTCAGAAGGAGGAAAAGCTAGGACAAAAATGTTGCAGTTACAGGCACGTACCACATGCAGAGGACCACACAAGCGGAGGGAGAAGGAGCTTCCAGAAGCTCCCAACACTACCGCGGGAAAGAAGCTAGTACCGCGGACTTGACTCCAACTCCGTGTGGTTCTACTCGCTGCCTCCGGGTCTCAAAACGTGGCCGTATTTCACGCTGTGAGAGCAACAATGGCTTCCTTCTGTTTCCATCACACTTTTCAGAATCTGGAAAGTTCCAGGGAAATGGGGGTCTAGCCTGGGTGACCGGTGCTGTCCTTGGTGTGGCCTTTGGACGAGCTCACGGTCCCAGTGTGGGATAAGCTGGCGGCCACACAATCCTGCTTGAGCCACACGGCCCAGCTTTCTACCCAAGTCGCGTACCCAGAGTGTCAGAACTCTGCCTCCTCGCTTTGCTGTTTAGGAACACGAGCCGATCCACCTGATAGGTGGTGAGTAAAACGTGCCTTCAGATATTTAGTTCCTCCTCCTCCGCCATTGCTGCCGTTTCCCCGCGCGAAGCCAAGAACAGCAGACCGCGTGAGAAATAAGGTGTCTGCTGACAGGGGACCCCTTGTAAAAGTAACGAAACACAGAGGACTTTCGCCTCTCGCCCGGAACGACCTGGTCATTTTGTCAAGAGGACGCGGGGCAAACGTTTGCAGAGCACGCGGCCGGGTTTTGGTGAAGTGATTCTGCGACACCCAGCAAAGTCTGCGGCTGAGTCACAGCCGATTCACGTGCGTCTCGGGGGGGAAGCAAATCAGCGTCTCTGCAAGTTGTCTGGGACGCGCCAAAGAGACCAGCCTGACCAGGTCTATAATCATAGAGCGGTACCGGGCTGTGGGTAGGCGCCGTGCGTTTTCTGCCCTCGGAGCCGAGCGTTCTGGGCACGTGCGTGGCAAAGCACGTGGAGAAATGCGCTTCCTCTGATGCCTAACTTGCAGGGCGCGAAAACCACTGGAGGAGAAGAGCGAAGCCCCCGAGAGGGCAAACAGCAGGAGCGCGCGCACAGCGCCCCGCCGCCCTCACTGCCAAGAAGGAACTGGCGTCAGCACGAGGACTTCCGTGGCCAGAAGAGACAGTCAGGCCCCGGGCTCGCAGCAGCCAGGCGTCCTGGGCCGGGAGGAAGCGGAGGCCGACCACGAGAGGAAACCACGCAAGGGGCGGAAACGGAACACAACACCACGGCGGGTGAGTCAGGGCTGAAAGGCCTCGACCCCGTGAGCAGGCGGCTGTTTCCAACAGAGCCCTCGCGGGAGCCCACGCCCCCCACCAAGAATGGAGCGTGGACGCAGGGGCCCGACCCACGGCTCTCCTGTCCGCCCCCGTCCCACCGACCCCACCGGCTGACCACCCCAGTGACGCAAGGCACCTGCAGCCCCCGGGACGGTGCCCGAGACTCCAGGGTTCCTGGCTCCCAGGCGGACAGGCCCGGCCCGGACCTCGAGCCCACCTCTGGGCTCCTTTCCCGCTGCTCCCCGGCCCCCGCGTCGCCCCGTTCTCCTGCCCTTCCGCAGGCTGCTGTGCGGGGAGCTCTGAGGTGGCCACGCTCTCTGGCCCGGCAGCAGTCTCTGGTCCCCCAGCCTCCCATAAGCCCGTGAACGCCCACCGCCGTGGGAAGCCCGGAGCACCGGGCACACTTCCGGGGAGCACCCCCCAGCCCGCCGCAGGCAGGACGGGCACGTGCCGCACGCGCCCGCAAGCAGGGGGACAGGGACGCGAGAGCCGGTACGATGCCTCTGCCTGCTGGCCTCCCCGAGACACGGTGGGCTCCCGAGGCCGGCGCTGGTCACCGGGGTGGCCCAGGGCTCGGAGGCGTGTGGCCCGGGACTGGGAGGCGCCCAAAGAGGCAGGGCGGGGAGGCCTTCGGCACAGCCCTGCGCTGCGACCCGCTGCTTCTGCCCCTTGCGGGGACCACAAGCACATCTTCCCGGGCCGCACAATTAGACCCCCATCTGCCACCACGCCCCGTTCCCTCCGAGGGGCCGACTCCACGGCTGGGGGAGAGCCGAGGGCGGTGGCGCGGCAACGCTGCAAGGGCATCCCACACCTTGCTGATCGGCAACCGGGATGCCTCTGAGGATCTTTCGTAAAGCGAGTTTCCCAGGTCCCGCTTGCGATTCTCATTTAGCAGGTCTGGGACGCGTCTGAGAATTCTATCTCCGAGCTTTTAATTGTCATATTTCAAACTTACAGAAAGCTCGCACGCATAGTACTAGGGATTCGGAAATACTCCTACTCGGATTTGCCAGCTGCTTTCTTTTTGCCCCGTTTGCTTCCTTACTCGCTCTGTTTTTTTCCTGAACCATTTGAGAGTGAGCTGCAGACAACATGCCCCTTTGCCCCCAAACACATCAGTGGGTATTTCCTAAAATCGAGGCCTTTCTCTTATATGATACAGGAGAATGTTCTGTTCCCTAAGTGATTTTGAATAGGACGGCCACCTTCCTATTTTATCCAACTTTCCCCAAATTTTATCAAGTGGATAGGATTCAGGAAGGATCTGACACGAAGCACTCCTGCAGAATGGGAAAACAGCAGCAGGTTATTCTGAGGCCACAGGGTCACGGTCAGAGCTCACAGGGATGAATCTGGGAGTATTTTGACGAACTGGAAGAGAACATCACATAAAAAGCAGCACTCTCCTGGGCTGTTTCGGGATGTGTGCTGGGCAGCCTCTAACTGGCCCCCACTGGCCCCTGCCCCTGGTACGAGTCCTTTGTGGAACCCTCCCTCCTAGATGTAGGCTGGACCTAGTGACTCACTTCTCAACAAGCGAACACAGCGAAGGCGAGGGGATGTCACCTCCGAAGTTAGGTTACAAAGAGGCTGTGGCTTCTGTCTCAGGCGCTCCTTCTCTTGCACGGGCTCTGTGAGTGGTCCCGTGGAGAGGCCCACGTGGCGGGGAACCCACATCCGGGCCCTGAAGCTCCCGGCAGGCGTGCGGGTGAGCCCGTCCAGCTCTGGGGGGCCTGCAGCGCTGCCCGACATCAGGGGCACCCCGGTGAGCCATGTGCAGATTCACAGAAAGTGGGAGAGAGCCACTGTTTACCGTTTGGGGATAATTTGTTGTCCGGCGATAGAAAAGACGGGATGGTTAGCGTGGAATATCACAAAACTCATGACTTTAAAATATGCCGGATTCCACGGAGAGCTGAATGGAGTAATAAAAGGTGGAGGGGTCCTGGCCAGAGAGGCGGGAGGTGGAATACTTCTCCTGATTATTTAACCTCTCTCTCAACCAGATTCTTCCTAGTGACTTTTAAAAATGTTTTTATTTTTAAAATACATGTGCATAGTTTAAAGGAATCAAGCACTATAAAAATATTGTGAATAAAGATTCATTCCTGCTTTTGTTCCCCAGCCCCTCATCTGGAGGCGATTTCTTGTTACATGACCAATTTCGTGATCATTCCTTCAGAAGTTTTGTTTCGTTGACCCTGCCCACCCCCGCCCCCCGTTATCAACATAGGGTATCTCTAGATATCTTTCTTGTTTTTCATATAAGGGTAGCATAATATATTCTGCATCTTGCAAGATAAATCTTGGAGAGAGTTTGTATCAGGAATTGCAGGAAGTCCTTTTTCTTTTGGGTGCCTGCAGGATTTGTATGGATGGGACAATTCATTGAACTAGTCCCCTAAACCAGGGTGTCCCTATGACCTTGGAGTGTGTCTGGGGGATAAATTCTGGGGATTTTCTTTAGGCCATTAAACATCCGACTCTCTCTCATTAAGCAAACAAACAGAACCCTCCCTTCCGCTGCCTACCCCACTCTCCCTTCTGTGGACATCCAGTTTCCTTCTCGCTCTCCCAGCCGAACCTGCTCATAGAATGGTCCCTCTCAGCTGTTTTCTCACTCCGGCTCCCCAGCCACCTCTCCAGGGCTCCCGGCCCGTGAACCCACTGAAGAAGATCCCTCTGAGGTCACCCGGCTGCCATGTGGCCGAACCCAAGGGCGTTCTCTGGGCTTCGTCTGGCGCGTTCACAGCTGCCCCGGATACCCTGCCGCTACCTCCCTCCGCACCGCTGCCCGTGACTGTGACGTGGCACCTCACCTGGCCCTCCAGCCCTCCCACCTCCCCCTGCCCCATACCCAGCCTCTTCTGGAAGCAATCCCCAAGGGTCAACCGCAGGCCCTCTGCTCACTCTGCATCAGCACCCCCGCGAGAACATTCTGTGATGCCAGGAATGTTTTCCTAGCACTTAAAATGTGGTCAGTGCAACCGAGGAGCTGAATTTTTGGTCTCATTTAATTTGACCAACTTAAACGTAAACGGCCACAGGCTACCGTGGGCGGTGCTCTCCCTGGGAGGGACCGCGCACACCCGGCCGTGGTCGCCGCCTGCACGCAGGGCACACACACATCCCTGCGCCCAGCTCAGATTTCCTTCCCAACTCACACAAGGCTCACAACACCAACGCCCGGTTGACCTCTCCCCTTGGATGCCGCCAAACTGACAAAACTCAATCTGAGATCCTCTCCCGAAGCCGGGCGGTCTGCCGGCTTAGCGTGAGGTGCGAAGCTCGCAGCTCAGGAGCCTCAGAAGGCCAGGCGTGGTTGGCTTTGTCTCCTGAACATTCCTGCTGTGCCTGCCCTCTACATCTTGGTCACGGTCACAGGACCCCTCGTGGAGCAGGTGCAACGGCCTCACCACGGGCCCACCTGCCTTCCCTCCCCGTCCCCCCCAGCCCGTCCTCACAGGCGCCCTCGCGCCTGAGACACCACTCCCAGCATGCCACGATGCGGCTGCAGCTCTCACTTAGTCACGACTAGCCCGGCGAAGAGTCCCAGGTGCCCACCAGCCGTGCCGGGCGCCGCGCGGACGCCGGGGATCCCCCGAGCCCCCCGAGTCGAGTCTGGGTCCGGCAGCGAGCCGAGCAGGGCTGAGGCCTGGTGAGTGCTAGGAGTCCGTAGGGGGAAACGGGGCCGTAGTGGTCCGCCAGGACTTGGGGCCAGGGCAGGCTGGAGAAGCACGCGCTTGGCCAAGAGTCATCGGGGAGGGTGTCTGCTGAGCAGTCGCCGAGAGGGGGCTCTGAGCAGCGAGGAGGTGACACCGCGGGATTAAGGTGGCAGAAAAGTCCGGAGAAGGAGACTGGGCCGGGGAGGGGGCCTCAGGGTCACGCCCCTTTGTCCCGGACACCATGCCTGCAGCCTCTGGTTACATCGGCCTCTTCGGCAGCTGAGCCTCTAGCTCACTGGAACTTGCAGCCCAGGAGGCAGCCCTGCTTTTTCACGTGTTGTTTGGTCGCTTTTTTTTTTTTTTTTTTTAAATAAAACACAAGCCTTTCAGTTTGTCCTGATGCCGTTTTCACCTCTCCTTTCTGGCCTTCATCACCGGAGCCTGTCATGACCCTTTTGAATGCCTTCCTCTAGCACCTTCCATGGCCTTTCCGCCGCCTCCACTGCTGGTTTCATTTCACGCGTCCTCCGTCTCACAGCTGATCGCCAACGTGAACCTGTCATAACACGGTACGCTCCCTCCGACTGCTACCTGGCGCCTTCCTTCCCTGTGCCAGGAGCCCATCTTTCCCTCCGGATGTCGGCAACGCCAGGTGCTTTCTCGGTTTCCCCGACGGTTAGGGCATGGACGGGTAACTAAATTCTGCCCAGTGGGGCTGGAGGGTAAGTCTCCTGAGGGACTTCTGGGCGAGATTTTCCTTCTGAATAGAAAGAGACTCTGAGGAGAAGCCACCTTTCCCCACCCCTGCCTCTGAACAGGAGTGTGTGACGACAGCATGCCTGGAGCTGCGGCATCCACTTGGCGACCGCGACGAAAGCCAAGATCCTGACCGCGCTGCGTGGAAAGAGAGCCAAAACCTACCTCGCCCCTCAGTGCCATCGCCGGGCTGTTCCTTCAACCCTGGGACTGGCCCACACAACGGCTTTTGTTACACTACACCTCACGTTCATTTAATAACTTTGAGTCTCTACATGGAAACAACTCCGAAAGATCCCAGGTTACGAAAGTCCCCACGTCTCATCATTACTTACGTTCTCCCGTAAGTTACTAAGCGTCTTCTCAACTAAACATGTCATATCTGCGGTTTGGGAGTCTACGTAGACTGAAGGCCCTGTCTGGGCATGTTTTTCTCCCCTAAATTACCAAGTTCTCTTGGTCACACGGGCCCATTTTCCAACGAGTCCATTCTTCTCGTGAATTCTGAGGTGCTGCTTGTTCTACTCTGACGTTTTAGGCCTCGTCTAGAAACCCCAATGAGGCGGCCATTCCATTCCATGCAGCCATCTGTCTGCCTTTCCTTTCAGTCACAAGTCTTGACCTCCAGCGTGAACCAACACCTCGTCTCCCTCTTCTCAGACTCTCCGGCATCGGGGGGGGAGGGGGGAAGCGGCCCGGCAGCCGAGCTCCCGGGGGCCCTCAGGCGTGGCTCCTTCCTCGGCGTCTCCTCGGAGAAGCCCTCCCAGGTGCTGCCCCCTGCCCCCTCCTCCAGTCCCAGAGCTCTTGCCCCCTCATCTGCCCTTTCCTCGGAAGGCAGTCGGCCCTGCTGTCTGCCTCCGGTCCCCACAGCACTACGCCACACACAAGCCTAGGGACACAGCCGGCAGAGGAGGGACACTCCCGGGGAGGGAAAAGGTGTGCACACTCACACTTCATTCTCAGGAGAGGTGGGGGAGGTTGAGGGGCACGGGCAGCGCGGAAACGTGGGCAGATCAGCTTCCACATACGTGCCAAAGTGCCAGCATCCTTGCCCGGCAGCGCGGGCCTCACGTTTGCGTCCTCCAGGCCCACCTGCGGGCCCCGTGGCCGCGTGTGGCCCGCAGCAGGCTTCCTCCGAGCTGCCACTCTGTCCTCTTGTCCTGAGGCCCGGCATGCAGCTCCTCCTTGAAAAGTCCGGACTTCCCCTCCGCGGGAAAACCTCCCGGCGTAAACTCCTCACCTGTTCTTTTTCCCGTGTGTCAAATCCTTCCACCCTCCCCTCTTGACTTGTTCGCCTGGCCCCCCTCCTGGACTTTTTCCGTCCCGCACAGGACTGTTTAGTCCCCTCTAAAATGTTAGAGCCTAGACTTCTTCTAGCAGAAACATCAGCTAGCTTTTATAGGAAACAATTAAAAAACAGTAACCCTTACACTTGCATGCAGTTTTTACACCTGGAGGAACCGTGCTCGTGCGGGCGAAGCCGGCAGGAGGCCCGACCATCACGCCGCACCCCTGGGAGAGGGGCGACGCCCGCCTGCGGGGCACCTGGCCGCCCTGTCCCTGGTCCTCACGTAAACTTCCCACGTCGCACTCGCGGTAACCGATCTGCGCAAAGTGAGGCCCCACGCCCACAGCCAACGAGCCCAGGTCTCAGCACAGAAACACAGGCTGCGTGGCTCCAAGCCACCGTTCTCCCCGATTCCCTCAAATTCCGTATTTTCCAGAGGAAAATGCCGAGGAAGGTGCCGTTGACCCTTGAACAACGCAGGTTTGAAGCACGCTGGCCCACTTACCCACGGATTTTTTTTCCCAACAGATACAGTACAGCACATGTCTTTTCCTTACGGTTTTCTTAATAACGCTTTCTTTTCTCTAGCCGCCTTCATTATAAGAATACAGTATATAATACCTATTAATATACAAAATATCTATTAATCGACTATGTATGTTACTGGTAAGGCTTCCAGTCAAACAGCAGGCTATTAGTAGTTAAGTGTCTTGGGGGTCAAAAGTTACATGCAAATTTCAACTGCGTGGGGGGGGGGAAGGTCAGTGCCTCCAACCCCCATGTCGTTCATGGGTCAACGGGGAGCTCCTCTGTGGCTTTTCTTGAGAACGGTTTTCATTATTTATTTATTTTCAATAATTTATGGTCACGTTAGCTAACGTATAGTGTAACCAGTGTAACTATTTAACTAGTTAACTATCATAGAGTGTAAACAGGCTTCAGAAGTAGATTCCGTGATTTGAAAACAGGGTTTGGATTTCAGCACACTACGGTTTTGCTGGACTCGTTCGCCGCCCCGCCTCTGCTCCCGTCCGGTAGGGAAAGGGGCAGCAGCTGTGGGGAGGACGCTGGAAGGCCGACCTGTCTGATGAAGCACGTTTCCACCCCATGGAGAGCAAAAGACTCTGTCTGAGAGGCCCCCCCCCCCCCCGACAGTGTTCTGGCAGATTCTCCTGCTTCTCTCTTAGCTTTCTCCTTATAGAAATGGCAGATTCTGAAAAGCAGGCTTTCAATTTTGATGACGTGCCACTTATCGATTTGTTCTTTTATGGATTGTGCTTAAGGGGCTGTATCTAAGAAATCTTTGCCTAATGCAAGGCACAAAGATTTTATCCCATCCTTTCTTCTAGAAGATTTATACTTTTAGGTTTTCTGTTTAGGTCTATGAGCCATTTGGGTACGAAGCACGGGTCCAAGTTCACTTCTGTCTTTCTGGCATCTGGATACCCAACTGTTTCCACACCATTTGTTGAAAAGACTATCCTTTCTCTACTGCACCACATCTGTGTCTTTGTCAAAAATCAGCACATCATACTATTGGTTTTCTTCAAATATCTGATGCTCTGAGGTAGGATCTTCACAGAAAGAAGGACTAGGTCATCTTTGGTGATCCACTCCACCTAAGACTGGGTGACGAGAAGGGGCACTTTCCTCTCCCCGTGTCTCATCCGCCTTCACACCGTCCTCCCTCTGGATGGCCAGTGGAGGCTCTGTGTTTGCATACACCAACCTTTTGGATTTAAGATTTTCTTGTGTTTTTCCTTTTGTGTAAATATGGTTTCCGGAGGAGGCAGAAGTAAACGGGAAGTCTGATTAGACCGTAATAAACCTCAGGGGTGTGTGGACTCACTTCCCCATCGAACGTTCACGGGTCCTCCCCAGATACAGAAAGCGGAGGTGGAGAGATCGCCAGGGATACCACATACAGAGAGTTGGCTGGCTGGCTGTGGTCTCATTCCTCACGTCTTCAAAAAGCTCTCCTGGCCACAGAAGACCGTGGCTCTGTGTAGGGGGTGGCAGCGGTGCCCGGCACGGCCAGGCAAAGCGCAGGGATGCTAGAAACCACAGGGTCAGCGGCACGTACTTGGCCAAGAATCAGGCCACAGTCCGTCACGACAAGACCTTTTTCTGTTTTCCTTAATCATCTTTCACCAGGGACTGGAGTCTGCCTCTGGTTTGGTTTTTTTGTTTTTGTTTTTTTGTTTTTTGAAGAAAAGTATGTATGTATGTATTTCTACTATCTAGTTAGTAATTAGGAGCGCTAGGTTTTAAAAACTACGTTGGGAGGTTTTTTCGTTTTTTGGTCCTAAAAGTATCAACAACCTTGGCCCCACAGACCACTCGTTTCAGCTTGCAGAGTAGTTAGCCTAAGACAGGCTCCAAAGCATTTCCAAAGGAGCCAGCACTCTCCATCACGCAATCTATTCCTGACCTAAAGGAGAACATAGTTTCGGCCTAAAGAACAAAATAAAAAACGTCAAAATTTCACATCTTGTTACGAAATCACTCTGGGTGATGACATTCCGTCTTAAAAAGGGGGGAAAGGAGGAAAAAAGCAAACACAAAGTGCGGCACAAACAGACTTAAAGACTTGTTCCTTTTGTTACGGGGCCTCTGCTTACGCTGTTAGACTCTCTCGTTAATTTTGATCTGGCTGTTTACACACATTTTTAATTTGTTCAATCATTTCACAGACCAGTAGTTTCACGGTTCAGTTTGTTTCAGGCAAAGTGGAGCGTTACAAAAAATCCCAGACTATCTTCAGGTTGGAAAAATCAACGGATGGAAATCGGAGCAACTGTCCATGACCGGTGGCTTCTTTTTGCTCTAATTACAGGATGGAGTTCCTTCTGTAAATGTAAAAACTGTTCAGTACTAGCATAAAAGATACCGACGCAAACACAGCCCTGGATTTCCCCACCTTCCCCTGTCGTTCTCTGAAGGACCGGAAGCCGCCACATTTTCAGCTGCAGGACTGGCTGGTGCTGACTCCGGAGTAAGAGCCGGGCTGGGGCACGGACTCTGAGACGGGGTCCCCGCGCCCCAGGGGACAGCAGAGGCTGTGCGCACAGCCGGTTTGGGCACACGGAGCCTGGGATATCCCCCAGTAGGCTTTTCCCTCCGCTCAGTCAGTGGCTGCAAAACTTGGGAAACAACAGGCGCCCCCCCACCCCCGCCCTCCCCGGCACATCTGCTTATTTACTGGTTTTCCTTAAAGCAGATGGACACAAACCAAAAATTTAATTCTCATCAATCTAGGAAGTATTCCTATTTCCTATTCCTCATAGGAAGTACTCCTATTCCTAGGAAGATTTCCTATTCAAAATCATAAAATATTTCACAAACACATGGAGTTGGGAAAAATGACAGAACCGCCCCCCTCCACCCCCCCAAGCTTCTGGAAGACAGGGACACGGCCAACACAACGGATTCCGCCTTGCAAGCCCTTCATCTTCTACCCTCCCCCCCACGCAGAGGACTACTCCCCTGGGGTTGGTACTCCCCACTCCCACGTGGCTCTCCTCCCCCAATGTGTTACACCTACATGATGCATAGGACTGCTTTCCGTGTGTTAAAACTTCACGCGAGGGGCGCCTGGGTGGCTCAGTCGGTTGGGCATCTGACTTCGGCTCAGGTCACGATCTCGCGGTCCGTGAGTTCGAGCCCCGCGTCGGGCTCTGTGCTGACAGCTCGGAGCCTGGAGCCTGCTTCCCATTCTGCGTCTCCCTCTCTCTCTGCCCCTCCCCCACTGGCACTCTGTCTCCCTCTCTCTCAAAAATAAATTAACATTAAAAATTTTTTAAAAAAACACAAAAAACTTCATGCCAGTGACAGCCGGCCGCACAGGCTCCTGGCGTGCTGGGGTTCTGACTCCCGTGTGCTCCCGTAGCCAGGACTCCCCCTCCACCTGTGCCCTCGATCCCACAGCTGCCCGGTGCCCCACCAGCTCCACGGGGGGCTGTCAGCCAGCCCAAGGAGGGGTGCTGAGGACGGACACACAGTCACGTATCTTCTCTTCGAGCTCGTCTAAAAACACGCCCGGGGGTCCTCGCTGAGGATAACTGGACAACTGATGACCTCGAACGGGAAGCAAATCAGCCAGTGACACAAGACCCCAGTACCCCATCCGCAGTCTAGTGAGGACGTGAGCTCCGCTCCAGACAAATCAGAAGGGAGTTTTATCAGGAAACATCACAGCACTGCTGACACACGTTTTGTCTGGGGGCAAACTGCCACGTTGGGCACAAACCCAGGGTTAGAAGTGCCTCCCCTGTCCCCCCCCCCCCCCCGACCCCGGGCAGGCCTGCAAAGCTCTCCATCTTGCTCAGGCTTCCAGCCCGCCGTCGGCATGTTTCCTCCTCCCCTTGTTGCCCCTGCCCTGGACACGGGACCTCGCAAACAGCGAGTACTCGGCGCGGGTGGGATCCTGCACAGGGGAGAGCCACGGTTCTCAAACTGTGCCCGGAGGCACCCCCGAGCACTGCTGGGAACTCTTAGGGGTGCCACACGATATTCTGAACTTTGGAGAAAACCACAAAGACGCTCAGCTTCCGGCCGATGTCAGTTAAAAGCCCACGAAGGTTGGTCTTCCTCCTCACCTGGTGCTCAGTCTAATACCCAGTGAGAGGAGCCTTACTAAGGGGGGTGGTTCTGCCCGGGGGAGCAGAGAAAGGTCGTCTGGGCACCTGGGGAGCTTGGGGCCAGGCCGGCCTGTGTGGGTGCAGCAGCCAGGTGCCGAGGGCAGCTGGAGAGGAGCGGGCTGCTCGAGGTATGTGGGAGAGGGAGAGCAGAGGCGGCCTCTCACCGAACGGGGCTGGAGTGGGGTGCTGATGGGTGGGAGGGCCCTGCTCCCCAGAAGATGTGAAGAAGTATTTTCCCAGTACTGCACACACCCTGATCTCGTTCCAAGCAAAGGGAAGTCGAAGTCGCATGGTGACATTTTAGCTTAGCCACGCTTTGTGACATAGGCTTACTCAGCTCACCTATAAACTTGACTGCTAACCACCGCCCTCTCCCTCTTCGAACACGTGTTCTGCCTCCCAAACCACTGGCTTATAACCTGCTCCGGGGGACTGATTTCTTCTCTTTCGTCCTTTCGGTGCCTGTGGTGGGCGCCCTCAGTTTCACCCCCTGCGATTCCCATCTCCTGGTATCCATGCTTTGGACGTGGATGCCTTCCCTGGGGTATGAGTGGGAGCTGGAACCTGCCTCTAATCAACAGAATGTGACAAAGGTGATGGGGTGTCACCCCTGTGATGGGCTGCATTATGTGACGAAGGCGAAGAGATTTTGCGGATGTAATGAGTAAGCTGACTTCAAGTTAACCAGAAGAGAGATTCTCCTGAGTACGCTGGCCGTAATAAACCGAGAGCCCTTTCAAAAGGGGCGCGGGCTGTCCCTGAAGTCAGAGACTGCAGAAGGAGGCTGCCGTACCGCGGAGGTCTACAGAGAGGAACACGAGAAGGAAATGTGGGTGGCCTCCAGGACTGAAGAGTGGCCCCAGCACACAGCCGGCAAGAAGATGGGGACCTGACACTCAGTATCACAGGAGACACATCTGGCTCACGACTGCAGAGCCTGAAGATCCTTCTCCAGTTGAACTCTGATGACACCACCAGTTAAGCTGTGCTCACAGAAACCGTGAGTTACTAAATGTGTCGTTCTGGGCCACTAAGTGTGCGGTTGTTTGCTGCGAAGCCACAGAAAACCGACACGGTGCCCAAGGCAGAAATCACTTATGCTACATTCTCAGTGCACGGAGCACATGAAGCAGTTAAGCAGAGATGATCTCCAAAATTTTACGGTTTTAAGTAAGTGAAGATTTAAAACACACTTTAAGTCTGTGCTACAATTTTCGTCTGCCCACTGATCGAGCCTATCCTTTCAATCTTGAGCAGATCCAAATTCCTGCGGGTTGCTTGGCTTTTCTGACACACCGATCCTGGTTTTTCAGGATTTTGATGGCTCTATCCTTCGGTGAATTCTAGACTTTAATTCCAAGCAATCCTGCCTGAAAAGAACCCCAGGGTCAACAGGGTGTTGTACTTGTGGACCCCTAGAACCGTTCACAGGGAGGAGGCCAAGCGGGGTGTAAGAATGGCCACTTCCACCCAGGGTGTGGCCCAGGAACGGTTGGTCACTCCGACCCAGTGACTTCTATGAGCCCTCTGTGTTGTAACTTTATGAAGATTCAAAGCTTTCCGTTTATTTATGAGAAACTGACAAATTTCTCCTTAACGCTTTTTGATCTGTAGGTTTTTTTCCAAAGACCTAGAATTTCAACCTAGAATGTATACTTATCATTAGCTAATTACGGACAAATTCATCTGATAGTGTTCGATTATCATCAGCTGCTTTGTCAAAGGTAATTACCTACTTCTTTGGGCCTGAAGAGAAAAACACTTTTGCTCTAATTTCCTCTAGGCGTCACAATAGTGAAGGCGGAATAGTTATTTTAGCCTCTCTTGAAAGCGTGCTGTGCAAAAGGACAAAGTCAAAGAATCACCCCTCCGCCCCAGAGCAGGGTCAGAGCATAAGGACAGGCTAACTCCAGATCCTTACTGTGACAACATGGTAAACAGCAACACATTCACCCTTACAGAAACGCGGCTCTCAGGGGAGCAGAGAGGATCCCATCTGCCATGGCAACCACTCAGTGCCATCTTCTGGAACCTCCTGGAAGGGCCTCCAGAGAGCACCTGTGCCTGGCTGAGGGGGGCCTAGGGTTCTTGCTCCCCTGGGGCCGTGTCTGAGCCCTCGCTGCTCAGAAACACGATGGAAACATCCAAAGAGGTATTTGCAAATGCTTTCACTCACCACATTCAACTCATTTTCAAAACTTTGCGGGGGGCGGGGGGGACATATTTAGTTAAAACCGACTGTGACCACATTTTCACAGGCAGAGCTTTGAACACTGTGAGCTATTGCTGAAATCTCAGAGGCAAGAAAGGACCCACCATCCCCTGTTCGTTGCGAAGTTGAAACAAGAGTCACATCGTAATGCTGGTAAGTTATTGGCACACGGGCAGCTGTCTCTGGCACGCGCGTCGTGGCCGAGGGAGCACTGGTTATTTATGACACCGAGGCTCTCACAGGATGAATCACGTGGCTCCCAGTTTACGACAGTCAAAATAGGCAGAATGCACTCTAAAGCCGGGTGTGCTGAAGTCTCTCCCCCAAGCAAACGCCTTCTTCGTCTCCCTCGTGGCTCTCAGAGCTGTATCCTCTGAGAAGGTTAAAGCTCGTTAGCTCTACAGCACAAAGCACATGAAGTGAACACCACATGCCACTTACCACATTCCAAATTCTCTCCCCATCTTTGGGGATGCAGGCATTTTAAAGGACGGTGCCACTGATCACAGGACTGTCGCCTGAACGCTATGGGAGCTGCCCGGGGGATGCCCCCCCCACAGCGTGCACCCCGAGTCTCCGCAGGGAGAGCTGCCCTGCAGCAATCCCAGAGGCCATCGCCTGCTCCGACACCTCAAGCTCAGCAATGACGACACCGAGGCAGAGGTTACGAGACTTGCCCAAGCTTGCCTGGCTTCTCCGCGCTGGAGCACAGACTGGATGGAATCCAGGCCTCGGACTCGTAAATTCTAGAGCACCGGGTAAGGTCCCTTGACCCGAAGGAGAGGGCCCAGATGACCGCAGGTGTTCTAAGCCCAGACCTCACGTTTTCCTCCCGGCACTTCTCGGACTCCCAGGGGCAGGGCCTGTCTCGAAGGGTCCTCCAGAAGGTTAATGCTGCTGCCTCGCACCATGGCGCAGCCACGACCCTCTTTGGGAACACGCGTGCAAGTATGGGGTCACCAGTCAAGGGGCGCGAGCTCGCTGTTTCATGTACACCACCAGCAGCTAGGTACTAAGAAGACAGGCAGGCTCCCTCCTGGCCATTCCAGGACGCAGGTAGGTAAACCACGATCACGCGTAGCACAAAGGATGACCTGCTGTGGCGGAGACCCAGAAGTCTGAAAAGAGGAGGAGAATGTTTCCAGGGGAGACAAGTGGGCAGAGGGAAGGAGCCAGGAGAGGAGAGAGACGAGGAAGCGCAGAGGCAAAAGCACGAGCGGTGCCCTGGGAACCTGGTGCGCTTCAGAGGAGGGCTGGCCGGGAGACGGGGCTGCAGAGGCAGCCACGGCGGGGGGGAGGGGAGGGGTGGGCAGAGAGAGGGAGACACAGAATCCGAAGGGGGCTCCAGGCTCCAAGCGGTCAGCACAGCGTCGGGCTCGAACTCAGGGACCTGAGCTGAAGTCGGACGCCCCACCGACTGAACCACCCAGGCGCCCCGAATGTTTTTTTTTGAAAGACAGCCACAGAGCGTGAGCGGGGGGAGAGACTGGGGGGGAGGGAGACGCAGAATCCGAAGCAGGCTCCAGGCTCCGAGCTGTCAGCACAGAGCCCGACGCGGGGCCCGAACTCACGGACCGTGAGTGAGATCATGACCTGAGCCAAAGTCAGCCGCTTAACCGACAGAGCCACCCAGGCGCCCCTAGAGTTCCGTTTGTATTGGGGAGAGAAAGCTGTGGTAGTGAAAGGGCAAGTGGGAGGGACAGGGGAGCTGCAGGAGAGTCCCCGAAAAGAGACGGTGCGAGACCCTAACAGATTCCTCAGCATATCCCTGACTAACGAGAAAGTTTCCCTAAACAAGTCCCGGTACCATTTACGATCCCACGTTAGGGACCTCAATTCCTAACCCTAGCAATGGAAACCTAAAAACACAGCGTGTTACCTTAATGAGCGGTTCTTGGTCACACAGATTTCTCAGACGATGGAGAAGAATCTCAGTTCATCCAAAAACTGATTTATTAACATAGTTCATCTATTCGTTATATCTCAGAGGCTGAAGCTACGTTCTTATACTCTGTAGAATGACAGTCTCTGTACTTTTTAAAGTACCAAATGAAAATAGAGACATAAGGGAAACCAGCAGGATATGCTGTGATTTTCAAAATGGGCCTGATTTTCAAGTTAGTGCTTGCTCCTTTGAGGAATTCAAAGGTATAATTTAAGAGTCTGGCAACTGAAGAATTATAATCAGCACTTGCAATGTCACCAAATATATAGCGCTTCCAGATCTGCTCCTTCCATACCGCCCTGTGTCTTACTTACTGCCCTACTTAAGACGCACACAAGGCACACGAGACGTCTGCTGGATGAATGAGAGAAACCCGCGATCTGCAGTGGGCACCCTGTCCCGAGCCCAGGACAGGGTCGCCCTCCTCATGGCTTTTTCCCTCCACATTCTGGCTGAGGAGTCCAGGTACAAGACCAGTGGAAGAACTTTGCGGACCTAGCTATTTTCTGACTAGTTGCAGCAGCTGTCCACTAATCTCTTCTTGCTTTGAGTTGCCTTCGCTATGACCTCTTCAACATCCCTGGTGAAGCTGCTCTGAACCACACATCACCACCACCGCTGCCCAAATAGCCGACACCCACGGAACAGGAGTGGAAACGCAGAGTCTGAGGAGCCACGGCCGTGCAGGGAGAAGAGGAAGTGCATGCTCTCACTTCCCCTATAGCCACGCATCTGTATCTTTCAGAATCTTCTCTCCCAGATGTAAAATCTGGTTTGCGTTACGGATCGCTAATTACGGCAGGGAACCAGAGTGAATTGTACCGGGTAATTTGAATATACAACAAAAGAACCATTACAACAACCAAAAATGTTCAAAAGCATGTGCGTATTACATTACTGAATTGTGAGTAAGTAAGATAAAAACCAACTAACCCATCTAATTTGTACTTCACACTTGAGGTTAATGTTAACAAAATACCGGATTAAAAAAAACCAAACTTATAAAGGCTGAATGTCTCTCAAGTGTTTTAAGGGGAGTTTTTATATTACATTTGAATATCGTTCTCTTTTTTCAGCATGTTATTCCTGAAGACCCATCTTTAAAAAGGAAAGCAGGAGGAGGAAGAGAGCGATCTGAGTCCTTCATTTGTGCTCAAGGAGAAGCTGGGGTTGTTTCTGCCATGCTAATTGCTTTGACGATGCACAGTAAGATGTATTACATTACATGAGATTATCTAGCTTTTCCCTCCCCATCCAACAGAAGCTGAGCGAAAGGTAAAACAAAGGGCGTGAGAACAGTACACAAGTTGTTCTTAACTGTATTTTACTACGAAGTTACTGCAAAAAGACTTTTTCTCTAAGTAATTTTACATATGTCCTATTACTGTCATTTAAGGAAATAATTTTACAAAATATTCAACTCTTCCTGCTGTGCTCATGTCTGATTCTGCAGGGCAAGGGTATTTGCATCCTGTTACCCGGATTGTAATGGAACCTTTCATGATGACAATATTGTGAGTCTTTCTCTATTCCTATTTTCTTAAAAACAAAGAAGGAAGGAAGGAAGGAAGGAAGGAAGGAAGGAAGGAAGGAAGGAAGGAAGGAAGAAGAGAAGAGAAGAGAAGAGAAGAGAAGAGAAGAGAAGAGAAGAGAAGAGAAAAGACATCCCAAGCCTGAAGCATGCTAAACTACTCTGATGCGCTCTTGGACCCATATGAAAACCCTGATGTGCCTGCTCAAGCAGGGTGCCATTTATGTAACGGCAAGAAGGTAATGTCCCCAAACCCATTCCGTCCCACTTACCTCATCTAACTGAACACTCGGAAAATTCACGCTCGCCCACTGCACATACTTTGAATACAACAGTGCTGTATTAGGAAAAGAGAGGTTTTCTGTGAACACTTCCAGGTAGAGACTATGACTCCTCGTGGTCTGAAGAGTAACCTCTCTCCGATGGCTCTCCGACGTAGGACGCCATCCCGTTAACACGGCACACAGAAGCTGACGCCTCTCTCACCGGGTTACCGTGTGAAAAGTCCCATCGCGTCAGCAGGACGAGGTCCTTCAGCTGCCATGTGTCCATTTTTGCGTGTGTGCACTGAGGCCAAATTATTCTTCCAACGATTATGTCTATCGCCTAAGGCAACAGGTGTTTAGATGGTCCAGTCCACGTGAACGCAGCGACCCTGTAGGGCGGCGGGTTTGGAACCCTGGACAGCGTGGCGGAGATGCTAATCTGACTTCACCGCAAAGTGAAGACAGGCGACGCCCGCTCTGGGGCCACGTGTAATACCACCTTCAGCCCGGGGACATTCCTGTCAGGGAGACTCGCCCTCCCATTTTAACTGTTCTCCCTCAAAAGCAGATCACACTGATTCTGACGATGGTCTCACAGCTGTGAGAGTCTAAATGCAAATGGAAACTCGACGAAGGCGGATTGAGTGCGATTTAATCCTCTGGAAGCCCGGGAGGATATTAGAGAAGGGGAGTTTAATTTTGAAAAGACA
Source organism: Lynx rufus (assembly GCF_022079265.1). Classification (NCBI taxonomy): domain Eukaryota; kingdom Metazoa; phylum Chordata; class Mammalia; order Carnivora; family Felidae; genus Lynx; species Lynx rufus. The sequence goes on along the minus strand of NW_025814867.1, from coordinate 1,299,371 downwards.
TTGTATTTTTCTTTGGTTCTCTGTTCCCTCGTCAGATCGGTGGAAATGAACTCGAAGTGCCTTGCAGAGCCGGCTGGCGACAGTGCTTCCGCAGGGCCCCGTTCGTGCTTTCTCTGGAGGGATGCCACCGTCACAGTGCTCAGAACAGTGGAAAATTTGTATTTTCGCTGCAAACAAGCAGATGGTTTCAAGTCTAATGGAGGACCATTTGAAGATGCCTGAGTCTGTACTTTGCAGCTCAGGAACAACTGTGTCTGGCGTATTGTTTCCCAGAAAAATCAACTTCAAGGGGATCAGCCACGTGCTAACCAACCATTTCTTCCTGAGACTGCCACCGTGTTAAGACATAATTAACTCACGAGAACCTAAGTTTTTTCTTCTCCCTACAGTTAACCTGATTGATTGGCGCACCCTGTGTCTGTCGGCAGGACGGGCCCGAGTTCCAGAGAGGAAAGATGTACGTACGTATTTTAACAAACAATTCTACAAGACAGGGGTATCTGGACTGTCACAAGCATTCCTGAAATTAGGGATGAAAGACAGCCAGGTCCTATAGCCAAATGTGAATGGAAATCGAACCCGCTCGGCGCCCCCACAACGACGACAGCTCATTACCACTCAGCCACCCCCTGGCCGAGTGCGCGCGGTCTGAACGGGGATCTGAGGGAGCCTGGGGGGGGGGGGCGGTGGGTGACACACAGCTTCCCACTGGGGGCAGATCGGAAATGCCGATGCAGTTGTTTTAAGAGAATATGGAAAAGGAGGCAAGCAGAGGTGACTGTCGAGATGCCCGGTGGTCTCCACCGTCCCAGGCAGGACACCGGCGATGGCTGAGAACACAGCCGACGCCCAGGCGCCGGACTGGCTCTTGGGAGCATCACCCTACTTCCTGTGGTCACTGTCCCCATTCCACAGGGCGCTCCAGCATCACTGAGTCAGCGGCTTATCTCAAAACTAGTGCTGTCTAGACCTCAGGGCCTCTGTCACAGACTCTTTTTGACCGAGTGAAAGAGACCACACAAATGGCAAACAATTGTCTTCATTCCCTGCCTTGTTGAAACAACAGAAATTACGTGCACTACGATCTCCAGCAAAAGCTCTACTATGGCAGGGCCGTGAGCAAAGCTGCACTCAGCCGCCGGCAGGAGGCTGCTCCTGTTAGAGCTCTCGACTGTTCAGCCTTCTATTCCCTGTTTCTCCCACCCTACTTTGTACCTTCCTCAGCCCAAGCCCGGAGAGAGGCCTCTGGAGAGGAGGGACAGAGAGTGTTCTCCTCCCTAGGACGCATGCACTTGTTGGTTCCAGGTGAGACAGCCCCTCGTTTGCCATCTGGTATGGCAACGTTCAGAGGCGAGTTAATTATGACCATCGAAGGGGCGGGCCGTTTTCTTCAGGGGACAGCGAGTTAAGTTGGCGACGGGCTGCATCTCTGACAGCGGGATCTGAATGAGGTCCATTCCAACCTCTGCTCTTACCAGGAAAGCAGCCCGCATATCTCCCAGGCCCCACAGGGGTCAGCCGCACTGGAGGGGCTCCCCCACCAACGCCTGGCCAGCACGGGCCACTCGGAGAGGAGATGAGCCCCTCAACCCCAAGCCCCCCACTAAGAGAGGGCAGTCTTCACGAGGGCTGTCACCCTTATCCTTGACACACAGCTTCCCAAGCAGGAATGCTGGCCAAGAGCACAGGCCACGAGTCTGTGGCCATCCCGGGGGAGGGGTTGAGACCAGGGGTGCATGAATGCACATCTGCAACGATCCACAGGAGAGAAAGCAGGATAGTTTGCTAAAAGGAAATGAAGCAGAGAGAGAGGGGGGTGGAGAGAGAGAGAGAGAGAGAGAGAGAGAGCACGCGTGAGCGTGCACGCAAATAGTAACCCAAACATGAAGAATGAAGGTTAAAAGGAGGGCGGCGTATGGATAACATAAAATGCAAAGAATGGCCACTCTGGGCACGTAGGCCTTTTGCTTTCTTGAAAATCAGGAAAAAAGAAGAAGAGACAGAGATGGGGGGGGCGGAAGAAAAGAAAACGGTGACTGACCTACGCACACAGATTCTACAGAATCCTACCCTGCAGCTCTGTCCTTCCATGTTGATCTCGTACCACTACTCCTACTAGAAACCCTAAGCTCTCCTTTATTTCAAGCCCACTACGCGTGAATGTCGCCACTGAAAGAGCAAGCAATTTCTGAAAATTCCGCTGTGATTTCTGAAAGCAGCCCACTGCCCGGGGAGGTGACCCCAGTTTTCACTTCCAGAAGTCCACTTGAAGTCCAGAGGAGTTGTGGTTGACTCGCATTTCAAAATGACCTGCTTTGGGTTAAAGTACAGCTGGAGAGTAACCGTTTTGAAGGAACCACAGAGCTTGGGCAGGGTGGGGTGGTGGGGGTGGTGGGGGTGGTGGGGGTGGTGGGGGGTGGGGTGGGATCGGAGACAGCTCACGGCCAGAAAGTAGGTAAATGTCCAAAGCAGGCAGTTCCTTCTCTTTTGCAAGGTCTCCAAGGGTGGCGTATGAAACCCATCTGTTTCCAAGGGTGGAGTATTAAAAAGGAGTCTTTTGTCTCCCGGTGGTCAAGTTCTACATTGCACTCAGCAGAGAATTCTGTTATCCATACCCATCTGCTCTATGGTGGCAAACGGTGGACAAGCAATAGACTCAGACTCGGTTGCCGGCCCGGACCTGACTGCTTGCTTACCCCGTGTGGTTACTCCTGTCATTACGCCCATTTCACAGAGGAAGAAACTGAGGCCCATAGATGTTTGGTAACGTGCCCAGGGTTACTCAGCAGTGAAGCTGGGCTTCCCGAGACTCCAAAAGCCATTTAACACCCAGGGCATGAAACCACCCATTCTGCTCCTGGCATATTTGATACCCTTCAGAGAACCAAAATGCTTCATTTAGGGCCAATGTTTTGGCACGCACATAGACATGACAATTCCTTAGCGAGTTTCTGGGTGGTAACTGTCTAATCACACGTCATTTTCACAGAAATGATTTGTGCACAGCTATCCTGAATAAAGTTTAAATAACCCAGACCGATGTCTTTGGAAATGGTTTTCTACAACTTACATTTAAAAAAAAAGAAAAGAGGGGCGCCTGGGTGGCGCAGTCGGTTAAGCGTCCGACTTCAGCCAGGTCACGATCTCGCGGTCCGGGAGTTCGAGCCCCGCGTCGGGCTCTGGGCTGATGGCTCAGAGCCTGGAGCCTGTTTCCGATTCTGTGTCTCCCTCTCTCTCTGCCCCTCCCCCGCTCATGCTCTGTCTCTCTCTGTCCCAAAAATAAATAAACGTTGAAAAAAAAAAAAAAATAAAAAATAAAAAAAAAGAAAAGAAAAAGCGAACTCATTAGTCCAAGAAGTCAAAAAAAGCAACCTGGTTTTATTCTGCTTCTAATCAAAACAATATTTATCACATGGGAAAGGAGAGGCGTTGGTGCTGTGTTTCCCAGACATTTGGCAGTTCCTTTTCTCTCGTGCCTGTGACTAAAACCAGACTCGAAAATTAAAAATATGCCTCTCATTTTTTTTTTCAAGACAATTCAAACAAAAGAGCCTGCAAATCTACCCACACGAACACTGCTTTAAGCAACTTGAATGAAGAACCGGAGAGAATCTTGAGATCCATTTACTTTCCAAATAACAAATAGATTTTTTTTCCTCCAGCTTGGTTTGGGGGTGGGGAGGTCAAGAATTTAAAGTTACAGCCCTGGTAACATAGTTACCTGGCAGACAGTAACTGCTTTGTATACTCTATCTGAAAGGACAGCCACCAATAAACAAAATAAAAACTCAAAAATTTATGAGAAAAAAAATTCATTTCCTTCCAACCACATGTTTAGGAGAGGAAAACACAACACTAAACAGATTTTTGGAAGGAAAAAGGAACGAGGAGGTGATGTACTTTAGAACTGAATTTCATCATCCAATGACACTTCACCAGGTCTGCTATTCTGTTCTTTGTTCTCCCACCACTGTCTTCACCTATTCACATCATTTTCTCTCATTTGTAAATGGCGTCACCGAGGACATCTGGTTAAATGCATGAGATATTCAAAACCCACCACTGAATCTTAGTTCACGGTTTTCCTGGGGAACTACGAGAGCAGAATAATCCAGACTCATTCTCTGATTCCAGGGGGGAGGTGAGAACATACAGTCAATGCAATGTATCAAAAGACAAGTTATTTCAAATATCCATGTCACGGACCTAACAATCAATATATTAAGTTATTTACATTGCCGATTAAAACGCTTTCAGGGTAATTTCTAATTTCAGAGGGATTTTAAAGCGAAGTTAAACTCATTTTAGAACCTACTATGTGCCAACCCACTGTGTCTTCACAAAGTGAACTGTATTCTATTTAATGTCAAACCCTGTTTGTCCTGAAGCATCAGAGTAGTATAGGAAGGAAGCAAGAACACTGAACCCAGCACCTTTAGTTGACCATTTAAACTTTCAGAGTCTCTGTCTTCTCACCTATGTAATCCTGGAGTGACACCTGCCAGGCCGTTCCTCGGAGGCTATGTGAGAATTACTTAAGATAACGGATTTGCGGGGCGCCTGGGTGGCTCAGTCGGTTGGGCGTCTGACTTTGGCTCAGGTCATGATCTCCCACTTTGTGAGTCTGAGCCCCACATCGGGTCTGTGCTAACAGCTCAGAGGCTGGAGCCTGCTTCGGATTCTGTGTCTCCTTCTCTCTCTGCTCCTCTCCCACTCGTGCTCTCTCTCTCTCAAAACTAAATAAACATTAAAGAAATTCTTTTTAAAAAAAGATAATGGATTTGTGGGTGCTCTGGTGGCAGCAGCATTCAACACGAATGTGAACAGTTAGCACTGTTCTATCCCAGGCCACATGCAGGCAGGACTCTGGGTCCCTGAGCAAAGGCTCCACCCCCAGGAATGACCAACTCTACAGTCCACACTATAAAGAGCTAGGAAGAGGTACAACGGTCTCCAGGATGGCTCAACAAGAACGATGGTATCGAGGTCCAAAGAACTATCTTGAATGTTAAGTTGGAGGTACTAAGGTGGCAAGGAATTGAGGGGAAACTTGGGCAAACAGCCAAATCTATACTGGTTGCTATTTATGCAGAAAGAGGAAGCCGAGAGAACACAGGACTTCAGAGCCAGAGAGCGGGTATGCAGCACGGGCTTTGTGGTTTTGTGATGGGCTGATTGCAGACAGATCACTTACCAGTTTTTTTCTTTTAACTTATTACACACGAGTGGAGAGGCCAGTATCATGTATCCCCATATCTACCTACCGCTTAGCCTCAACAATTAGCACCTCATAGTCAAACTGGGTTCGTCTGTCCCCAGCCTCCTCTCCTGGATTATTGGCACATTGGTTATCTGTTACTGTGTTAACAAATTACTCCGAAATTGAGTGGCTTCAAACAACATGCAGTCATTCTCCCTCCTTCTGTAGGTCAGGAATTTGGAAGCAGCCGGGTGGTTGTGGCTCAGGGCCTCTCGTGATCTGCAGTCAGGAAGCAGGCGCTGCAGTCATCTGAGCGACCGACTGAGGCTAAGAGCTGGGGATGACAGATCATGGCGCACAGGCCGTATCTGGCCCACTGCCTGTGTTTATAAATAAACTTCTGTTGGGATACAGTCTATTCCTTTCATTCACGTATTACCCGTGGCTGCCTTTGCACTACAACAGCAGAACTGAGTAGTTTTGATAGAGACTGTATGGCCTATACATCTTAAATATTTACTACCTGATTCTTTACAGAAAATGTTTGCCCACCCTTGGACTAGAGAATCTGTTTCCAAGATGGTTCACTCACTTGGTTGTTCCCAGTCATCTGAGGCTCTCCCCTGGCTGCTTGGGTATTGGTTCACAACCTTGGGGGTTCTTCAGGTGAAATCTGAAACTGGCCCCCATACATAAAGGGCAAGGAGAGCCTGAAAAAAGAGGCAGACCTGGAGTGGTCTCCAGGTAGGCAGCAGGGCAATTACATGCGAGGTTTGTCTTGGGTGACCACAAGACGAGTAGATCTCCGTACGTGCCCACCAGAATCTTAAAATTTATATAGAGATCTTAGGGGGATTCGGTCATATATACAGTCCAGATGGTCTCAACAACTATTCTCTCAAGGCTGTGTCTCCAAAATGGCTCCTGGGGTTGGAGTAGTGGTTAGAACGGACATTCCAAGGACAGGGGAGGAGCCTCTGACTGCCCAGGGTCCAGGTCTTGGGTCAACCAGCCACCACATCCTCTTGACCTCCTCCAACATTGAGTGTCCTCACAACATGGCAGCTAGTTTCCTAAGAGCAAATGATCCAAGAGGAAGAAGAAGACAGAAGCTATATGTAGACATACATATATATAGCTTCTGTCTTCTTCTAGGTCATTACAAATTACATATGTATATATATACATACATACATATATATATATATATATACACACACACACACACACACACATACACATATATATAAGCTATATATATGTGTGTGTATGTATATATATATATATGCTATATATATATATATATATATATATATATATTAAGCTAGGTCATTAAAAATTTATAACTATATATAAATAAATTTGTAATGACCTAGCTTCAGAAGAGACTTAACACTATTCTGTAGTATCCTATTGGGATGGGACTTCAAATGGGTGTACATAGTAGAGAGGCAGGGAACATTGGGGCCCATCTTGCAAGCTAACAACCACAGTTAATGACCCTTTCCTTAATCTGTAAAATCAGGGTTTGGGACAGGATTGAGAATTTTTCCTCTAACATTGGACAATTACATGATATAGGGAATTTCTGATAATTCATATTTTTGTGTTTTGGTCACAGAATGCACTTAATACTTGCTGAATTTTAATATCTGTATTTTAATTATGACTCATGTATGAATTCAGTGTAATTTACTATTCATGTTCTTAGAGCCATTATTAATGTAGAATGATTATTTTCCTTTAATTAGGTAGTATTTCAAAAAGTTCCTAAACCAAACATTTCTTGTTCTCTGTATTCTATTCTTAGGACACAGGGGCAAATCTGTGTTGTTCTTAAGGATTTACTTTAATGTCTAAATTTTCTAGTCTATCAATCACTGAATTTTCAGCCCAATCTCTTAGGTTTACATTCACTGCATGATATAATATTCAATCATATCCCTGAGGTTCTGTGGCAATAGAAATCAACGGAAAATAATACCATTTATTATATTAAATATTTTCTACTTTAGCAATTTACTAGTAATTAAAAACAAAAGTTAAAAAGTCTATGGTTTCCTGACATAGTAAATACTCAATAATGGTTTCCTGAATCCCAAATATAACATGCAGAAGATAATTTCAAAGTCAAAAGACTAGAATTTAGTAACAGAAAAAGGCACAAGGGGCTGGGGCTTTGACCCTAATGATGTTCATTTAATTACGGACTCACCTACTCAGCAAGTACAAAATCTGTGTCTGGTGTAATCCTGTCCCTAAGAAGCTTCTCGTCTGGTGGTCACGGACAAATATCTTTGATCTTAGTGAGCCGACAATATAGTCTTTAATATCCTAGAATATTTGGTTAAAAAATAAGTAAATAGACGCATTCGTAACAGCCCGGGCATTTTCCTAGAAAAGGAAGGCCTGCTTTCACACATGCTGGGCCTCAAGGCAACATCATTATTATTCTAATACAGAATCTGAGGTTGGAACTCTTAGAACTTTTACTATCTTGCCAGAATATACATTTTTCTCTTTTATTTTTATTTATTTTTTTTTAATTTTTTTTCAACGTTTTTTATTTATTTTTGGGACAGAGAGAGACAGAGCATGAGCGGGGGAGGGGCAGAGAGAGAGGGAGACACAGAATCGGAAACAGGCTCCAGGCTCTGAGCCATCAGCCCAGAGCCCGACGCGGGGCTCGAACTCCCGGACCGCGAGATCGTGACCTGGCTGAAGTCGGACGCTTAACTGACTGCGCCACCCAGGCGCCCCAACATTTTTCTCTTTTAAAACATATAGTTTTTATGGGTGAAAGAGGTGAAAGGGATTGAGAGCACACTTGTCATGATGGGCACTGAGTAACACAGAGAACTGTCGAATCACTGCACTGTGCACCTGAAACTAACACTGTATACGATTATACCAGAAATAAAAAATATACACGTGGTTGTAAGCATTCTGAAATCTCTAAAGTAATGTGCTGTAAGGTGAACTTTTTTCTTTACAAATGCAGACACATTCTGATGACAAACGTGAGCCAGGGTCAAAGCACAGGGTGTCACCTGGGCAGCACGGTGAACTCGAGGCCGTTCCACGTGGAACAGAACTGTCCTCTCAGGCGTCCTCTGCCCACGGTGCTTCCAGTTTACCTACATGTTGGCTAGGAAAATGCTACATTTTATTCTGTTTCCTGGCCTGTTCGGTAATTCCCCAAGTAAAAATAGATCTGGTTCTCATTTGGCTAGATTTCTTACATCTGGGGAAAAAACTAAGAGCTACAATTTAAAATTTTGCTTAGAAAACCAGGGGAATGAGATGAGTAACAAATTCCAACCCTGTTTACTAGAGAAGACAAAAATGATCAGAGGCTTTCTGGAGCTTTAGTGAAGCATCTTATTTCAACGTCTATCGGCTCTGTGTACCTTACAGCACGCTTCTCCAGCGAGAACAGAAAATGCAGGGGAAAAATGTCCACACATCAGTGGTAAGAAGAGGGTTGCTCTAGAGTCTAGATACTTCTTGCAAAGTAAAAACGACTTTAGAATTCTGTCTGGCTTGATTTGGGTTTATTTTACCATCTTTCGGGAGCCACCTTGTCGCTGGTATCAAGCACGGTCTTTTTGGGGGAAAAAGCACAGAACTTGGGCTTCATTAGGGCTCGGTATGGGGACCTGAGGAAGTGCTCGGACCCGATTCCTCGGAGTGCACTCTCTACCTAGTGATCCCAGAAAGGCATATGACCCAGCTGTTTCCATTTTCGCCAGAGGACCTATTTTAAGGCTCCTCTTTTCTCGTCCAAGGACGTCACTCGTCATTTACTTAATATATTAGCTTCTCAACTACGTGGGAGTCAACAAACACAGTTTGAGGGGGCCGAGATATGTTCAGAGTCTACTGGGCGTCAGGCCCTGTGCCGGAGGAGGGAATGCAGGGGTGAAGAGCCACCTGGCCGGGTGCTGCGGGGGGGGGAAGGCACAGAGGTGGGTACCGGGACCCCCCCGTGCCACGTGCAGTGGGGCGCTCCCCCGTGAAGCCGAGGGCGGAGGGAGGTGCGCGGTGGCCGGCTGCCAGGAAGCAGGGCGCTTGGGGACTGTCAACAGTGCACCTGCTAGTCCCTCCACTACGGCTGCTGCCCAGCTGCGTGCGGGCCGTGAAAACGGGAGTCGCGACGCGTCACCTAAACCAGTTTCACGGCACCAGTTTCCCAGAATTCCTTCCCGGATGGCCCGGCAACACAGGGCCCCCGAGCTCGAGGGGGTCCCTGCCCTGCTTCGCCACCCTCGTCTCTCCCGACCCCCTCCCCCCTCCCCCCCCAACACACACACACACACACACACACACACACACACACACACACACGCTGTGTCTCACCGGAGCCTCGCTCTGACCACGCGCGGTGGGCACCACCTCCCAGGGCCTTGCTGTGTTGGGGAGATGACAACACAGGAGGAGGGGAGAGGTCAGCTCGGAGGGGCCACCCCAGGTCTCGAGGCCCCGTAGCCTGCGAGGCCGGCACCCGGCGTGGGGCCCTGGGAGATGGGCCGTCTGTCCTTGAGGACTGAGGCCGCGTCCGGCACCGACGGCCAGTGCCTTTCTCGGAAGCCGGTTCTTTCTCCGGGCTCCTTTCCTCCTGACCTGCACGCCGGGACACCAGCCTGTGACTACACATTCAACAGTCCGACGAAACTCTCCCTTAAAAGCCGGGTTTACCTACCCCAACTGGAGAGCACAGAGGCAGGGCAAGGAAGTTCAGAGATGACTGCTAAGTGCCGGAAAGGGTTTAAATATACTTCCCTCTAGGAAACAGAGACGGGACTTGAGGCCGCTGGCCCAGGCAAGGGTCCCACACCTGATTCGAGGTCCTCGAGGGCCATACTTAGCATCGTGGGCTCCTCTTAGAAGTCTTTATCTTGTTCTGACTGATTTCGGAGGCTGTCACCTTTCTGAAAAGCTACGTCTGGACCCAGTGCCCTGGCTTCTGTGGCTGCTCGGCCCTGGGACGCCTGGCTGCCCGGAGGCCGGTTGAAGTGGGAGCTGTTCTGAGGACGCGGGGTCCTCGTGCTCTAGGACGCTGAGTGGCTCCTTCCTATTTTTAACTAAATCTCAAAATTACCGAGAACTGAGCACGTCAATTTGAAAAGAAACAAAAGGGCGTCGCGAGGATGATATTTACTTTCTGGAATTCTTGCAAAGGTCTTACCGACTGGAACCTGACTCTCTGAGAATTCTGTCTGCAGAGCAAACCATTTTATTTTCTCCAGTTTGCCTCTCACCTTCACGTACATCTGACCCGCCTGTGTACTTAGAAATGCCACAGTTTCCTATCTGACCTCCACGAAGGACCTGCCCTCAGTACCTCTCCTTTCCCCTGTCCCCTCCCACCACGGCTAAGAGGAACAGCTACCATGCACAGAGCACTTCTCCAAATGGCTTCAGGGCTCCTGCAGTAGAACAGTGCTGGGCAAAATGGCAGATTTCTGGGCCTTCGCACAGAGCACGCAATCCAGCCCTTCGTTTCATAAAACAAAACACTGAGGTGCAAAGAGGCCATCTGCCTCATTTATGGTGGCAGACCCTGGCCCAGACCTTGCTAGCTCTTGGCACTCCCCTGAACATGCTTGGGATCTATCTTTGCTGGGGATTCCGGATTAGGGGAGGGGGGCGGGCACTAAAGCAACAGGAGGGGTTTTTTACCTGTAGGCGCCTGGGCCCCACCTTAGATCTAGGGAGTCTGACTCTTTAGGTGTGGGGCCCAGGCACATGTGTCTTTATGTAAACTTCTCCATTCAAGACGCACTGCCCAATTTAAGAACGGACTTAAATTTCTCAGTCACGTTTTGTCCGTAGAATGAGAACCTGAATTGAAAAGTAGTGATTCAAATGTAAATTAAACATAAAATACTAATTATTCAAAAATAATCATTTCTGTTGACAATTTTACCATCGGTTTCTGGTCACTTAACAGTGAAAGAGCCCAGGGATGGGCTAGGTAGGCATTAATGAGATTTATTCCAAAATATGTCTTCAATAACTCCAGTTTTGACCTGGGGCCCACTGACTGACCAGAGGACACAGCAGAAGCCCTCTCTGCCTTTGACGTACGGGCAGAGCCCCGTGAGTTAGGCTCTACTTATTCACAAAGCAGATAGTTAAATGTCAGTTGAAAGAAAGAAGACAAATTCTACATCCTAGAAATGTCAATAGTTCAGCGAGTAAACTGAAGACGTGCCAGTTCATCTGAGTTTCTGAAAAGCATTAAACGGGCGACCTTTCCTATCTAGGACCTTCCGGGCTTCTCGGGACCTCTGCGCAGTGAGGCTCAACAGGCAACGTAACACAAATGTCTGTCTCAACGGACAGAAGCGTGAACCTGTGTGGCCCGTGCTGCAGTGGTGACCACACCACGAAGCCCGGGCCGGCACGAGGGGGGACAGGAGGGGGCAGCTGCCACAGGCTCCGCCGTCCAGCCTCCGTCCCAGGTCAGATTTTCAGATCGTGATTTCAACACAGTACAGTGGAGAGAGGAACGCTTCTCCACTTGGTGGTCTCACTTGGTCTGTGGTTCCAGGCCATAAGGAACCCCGAGCACAGCACTCACCACCCGTCCACTCGATGGACCGGAGACATCTGAGCCGCACACACGTGAATTTAAGATCATCTCTAGTGCGAGCTGGCTAGGAATGTCCTGTTTTAAGGCATTTGAGAGATATGCGGAGTCAAAACCTGTAGGACATTTCTGTCCCTCCAGAACCTTAATAGCAAAATCAGCACCAAAATCACATTTTCTTAGAAGGTGATATGAATCACAGAATCACATCTATGGCTTAAGAAAAAAGCCCAAAGGGACTTCAAATCTTTTAGGCTGTTTTCTTCTTTTAAAATAACATGCGACAGGGAGGGGCGCCTGACTGCTTCAGTCAGTACAGCATGGAACTCCTGATCTCAGGGCCATGAGAGCAAGCAAGACACTGGGCACAGAGCTCCCTTTAAACAAACAAACAGGGGCGCCTGGGTGGCTCAGTCGGTTAAGCGTCCGACTTCAGCAAGGTCACGATCTCGCGGTCCGTGAGTTCGAGCCCCGCGTCGGGCTCTGGGCTGATGGCTCGGAGCCTGGAGCCTGTTTCCGATTCTGTGTCTCCCTCTCTCTCTGCCCCTCCCCCGTTCATGCTCTGTCTCTCTCTGTCCCAAAAATAAATAAAAAAACGTTGAAAAAAAAATTAAAAAAAAAAAAAATGTCAGGGGCGCCTGGGTGGCGCAGTCGGTTAAGCGTCCGACTTCAGCCAGGTCATGATCTCGCGGTCCGTGAGTTCGAGCCCCGCATCGGGCTCCGGGCTGATGGCTCAGAGCCTGGAGCCTGTTTCCGATTCTGTGTCTCCCTCTCTCTCTGCCCCTCCCCCATTCATGCTCTGTCTCTGTCTCAAAAAATAAACAAACATTAAAAAAAATAAACAAACAAATAAGTAAGATACGAGACAGAATTTTGGTTAGTGCTTCATCTTTCGATGACGACGAGTGTAAATAAATTTTGCCTTTGAATTGGGGCTTTGTTTCGCTGTCAGGTAGGGTGTGATGGGAAGCCAGGGGAAGCCAGGAGCTGACGTGACCTGACAGATCACTGTCCACAGCAAACACTCACACCTCTGAGCCCCCCAGAGCGAGTACAGCCGCCCTGCAGTGGGACTTCTAGGTAAACGCATTTAGTAATACGAGACACGTTAATACCCAACATCATTACAGAGCCTTTGCTTTTCCGACAAATGCATGGCAATGTGCCATCCTGATCAAGAGGAAAGCCTCACCCGCATGAAGCAGGATCTCACCTTGACAAGGAATTCAGGGGTGTACAGGTGGCCAGGGGGTTGTTTGCCCCAACGTATGGAACCTCGCTAGAAAGGCAGTCGCTGCAGAAACCTGGTTTACCAAAGCTCTTCCTAAGACAGTGCTATACAATTAAAATACGTTTTTGCTTACATACCCCTGAAAATGTTTGGGTGCTATGTGCCCTCCCATACTATTTTATGTTGACATCTAAAATCTTCACCATGGGGGCCCTTGGGTTGGTTAGTGTCCGACTCTTGGTTTCAGCTCAGGTCATGATCTCGTGGTTCATGAGTTCAACGCCCCCACTGGGCTCTGCACTACCAGTGTGGATCGTGCTTGGGACCTTCTCTCCCTCTTTCTCTCTCTGCCTTCCCCCCTCTACAATGCATGCTCTCTCTCTCTCTCTCTCTCTCTCTCAAAATAAATGAATAAACTTTAAAATAAAATATTTAAAAACCTTCACCATAAATTAGGTAGTTATGAAAATGTATCTTCCAGCTTACTGTAGATATTGCATATTACCATAGTGTAAATATTAAAAATAAACTATTAGCTCACTCTTTTAAAGATGTCCAGGAAATACCACAGGGATGCGATATCCACCATCACCTATTTAAGAAGTAGATGGATACCCTCTCATTAATAGTAACAATTTTATGTTTTTTCTTTTTTCTCCTCTTTGAAATCATATTTTCTTGCCTTTTCTCCCAAAGGATTTTATACTAATAATTTTTTTTCAGCCTGAAAGTGTCAATCATGGTCATACTTTAATAATATGCTAATAAATGGAAATTTAAAAGTTTAAAAAAGTTCCCGTGACTATAAATCTCACTTTAAGTGTTTAAAATTTTCTTGCGGACCACTGGTCATCACAAGTATTCCTGGTGCATAAGTGGTAAAAATCGCATAAATAGAATGCACATATTCATAAGCAATTGTTGGACATAAGTTCCTGGATACATTTTGGAAATGCACCTTTTAAGGAGATGGATTTGGCTTTGGCAGGCGGGAGAGTGGGTGCCTTTACAGAATGCAGTTTAGCCCCCAACACCTCCATTTGGTAAGGTTCTCTCTCGGGGGGGAGGCTTTCACCGTGGGGACAAGGCACAGGGAGGACAACTGTTTGAAGAGAGGCGGTGTGGCCCAGGACAGCCCAGGAGGAACCACAGGGCACCCGGGCCTCCTACAACCACATTTGAGGAAAGAGGTGAGTGTAAGATTGGGGATCTGAACAACGAGGCCGTTATAACTGTCTGTGCCCATATGCTTGTCACAAGTCTAAGGAACCTGGCTGTGGCGGGGGGGGGGGGGGGGACTGTGCTCTGCCCCCACCAGGTTGCTGACTTTTCTGCCCCTCAACCCTAGAGTTTCGGCCTCTCCTTTATTTTTTTTTAATTTTTATTAAACAAAAAATTTTTTTTTACTCTTTATTTTTGAGAGAGAGACAGACAGAGTGCAAGTAGGGGAGGGCAGAGAGAGAGGGAGACACAGAATCCAAAGCAGGCTCCAGGCTCTGAGCTGTCGGCACAGGGCCTGACGTGGGGCTTGAACTCACAAACCGCAAGATCGTGACCTGAGCTGAAGTCGGACGTTCAACCGACTGAGCCACCTAGGTGCCCCTCAGCCTCTCCTCTAAATGGGAGCTGAGCAAGTCCTCTGAAGTAGAGTGGGGTGCCAAATTCAGGGGGCCTGCCCTCAGCCTTGGTCTTGCCCTGACGTCATTTCAGGTCCACTGAGGACTTTACAGACAAATCCCCCTGCGCTTCAACGTCACCTCTGGGTTTCCACACTTGACGCATGCCTTCAAACTTCAGGTGCAAAACATATGTTATGTGAAAATAAATTTTACTCCAAAAATTTCACCCGGCGTTTACATTTTTTTTTTTCCAAGAAGAAAACCAACAACACATAGGAATGTCTGTAAAAAGAACAAGGAAGGAGGAGGAAGAATGCGTGAAGGATGCTCTCAGGTGAGTCTGAAAATGGCATTAGGGAACTTAAGTAATTGTTCAAACCTCCAACATGAGGGAGGGTTCATTCCTTATTTACTTACATTAGTGTTTCAAGTGCAGAAAAGCATACAGGTAACAAATGGCAAATAATCCCCCTCCCGAAGAATTCCTGTTGACCTTAAAAAAGTAATACACGTGCGTGGCCAGAAAATTCAAACCGTATGTAAAAGAGAACTGTTGATCCTTCCTCAAAGGTAACTACTGTTCAGCGTTTCGCAGGCGCCCTTCTCCCCAAAAACATATCTGCATTTGTCCATTTTTCTTCCCTTCCTTCTCTTCTTCAAAAGTGAACTCAAATTTGTTCGACCCTGCTTTCTCCACTTAATAAAACAGCAAAGACGCACTCATACACGCACACGTGTGCACAGCCTCCAGCACAAAGAGATCTTTTTAAAAAGCAGGCTCACAGAACTTTTTCATACGGAACCATTATCAGACAACAATTATTTTCATCTGTCTCCTACTGAGTTTAGCTGTCTCAGGGTTCTTGCTTGGTCCACTTTGCGGTCAGAACTGTTACCCTAGCGAGAGTCATTCTGCTTGGAGGGTAATCTAAATTTTGATTCAACTGCATTCTAGAAAGGTTAAGCCAATTCACACTTCTATCAAGTACATAAAAATGTCCCTTTCCCCATACCAGACGAGAACAGATCAACCAACATTTGGCAACAGAACGTGTAAAATGCGGTATTTCACTGCTGTGTGACCTTATGTTTCTTTAACTGTGAGTGAGGCTGAATGCCTCTTCTTATGTTAACTTTGATTACTGGACTGTCCTTTTAAATGGGTTTATCAAAATTCTTTAAAAAAATTTTTTTAACGTTTATTCATCTTTGAGAGACAGAGTGAGACAGAGCACGAGCGGGGAAGGGGCAGAGAGAGAGGGAGACACAGAATCCGAAGCAGGATCTGAGCCATCAGCACAGAGCCCGACGCGGGGCTCGAACTCACGAACCGCGAGATCAGCGACTGAGCCACCCAGGGGCCCCTCAAAATTCTTTTTAAATTAAAGATATTAACCGTTTTTCATGCAAGTATCTCCCCAGTTTGTCCAATTTATCTGTTGAGTTTTGTCTCTTTCTCTTTTGTCACAGAGAAGTTTTAAATTGTCATACTTTTTGTATCTGTTAACCATCTAAATTTTGCAGGGTGGTGGTGGTAAGAGGTGTGTGAGGAATGAGGGGAAACAAACTGTAATAACTTCCCCCAAACAATTGTTTGTCATCAGACCATGTAACAACAGTTCCTTTTCCCCACTGCCGCAGAATGTTAATCTTACCATGCGCTGAAGTCCCAGTTTTATTTGGGTCCGTTTACAGACTGTATTCCGCCGATCTGTTTCTTCCCTAATTCAAAATGGACTCAATTGCTATAACTGTTGTATTATTCAGAATACATTTTAATATCTGGCAGGGCTAGAGGCCTCATTTTTCTTCTTGTACTCGGAAATCTCCTTGCTATTCTCAAATGTCTGTTTCTATATACTTCAATTGGCATCAAATTTTTACAAGATTGAATCTTTTGGTCCCAGCAGACTTTTAAAAATACTCTTGATATAGATTATCCATATTGTTTTGATCAACTACTACCTAAAGGTTTTATAGTTTGGCTTCTTCAGCAAATGAGACTTTTTCTTCCTAATATCTTCAAATGGCTGTTCTTTCTTGTGAAAGGAAACAAATAATTTTAGATGACTCTTGTAACCTTACCAAGTTTTCCTATTTGTTTCCAATTACTTACCTCGTGGTTTTTGGATATATAACCCTATAACCTTCAAGTAATGATACACTCGCGTCTTCCAGGTTACTTGACCTCCTATTTCTTCCTCTTGCGTAGCTGCGTTGGCCAGCACCCCCAGATCGACTAGAAGTGTCAGAGGGGGTGACAGGCTTCCCGACACTGCTGTGAGTGCTTCTGGTCCCTCACTGCTGAGCACGACGCCCGGTGTCTACGACTCAAGCACACTGGCTAGGTGAACCTGTCCCCACCCAGGAGACCTCGGGAATCCAGGCTCCTCCCCAGCTGCGTCCAGCTGGTGGACGCGCGCTCCTCCCTCTTCTCTGTACTCTTATCGCAAGTCTTATTCTGGGGACACCCTGCCTCACCGGGGGCACGCTCTGCTCCAGTGTGGGGACTCCCGCCTCGTGCACCATCCTGGAGCCCCTTGCTTCTATCAGAGGGTCAGCTTGGATGGGTCCCCCTTTCAATTTTTCTCCTCCCAGCTCCCCAGACATTAAAAAAAAAAAAAAAAAAAAAGTCCTGTTTAAGGTGGTTTGGTAGCCTAACGGGACTGTGTGGGTCAGAACCCGGGTCCTGGACCTAGAGTCTGTCTTCTCAGATGACACCGCCTTATTGATTTGCTCATTGGTTTAGCGGCTACGTATCGCTGGAGAGAACTGGCTCGGGCACGTAGGAGTCTGTCTTCCTGCTCACACTCTGCTGCAATCGAGAGTCGGAGTGAAGACCTCCAAGCATCGTCTTTGAGGAGAATACGGAGATCACTGGCAGAAGCTGCTACTTCCAGGGCGTTTTCTGATGCTTTCGCCCACACGTTGTCATTCCCCCCTCACTCTCTGCAATATTATGCAAGATTCTATTTACTCGGTTCCCCTCGTTTAATGCTTCTGCAGAAGGCCGACTTAGAAACGGTGGGGGCTGCTCCAGGGCAAGCCTTGGAAATCCCGGCCTTGTTCTTCTGCTGAATGCTAGCTCTATTCTTTAACATCACTTGGATATTTCTGTCTTGCCTAGTTTAGTTCCCTGAGGCTATTTGTTGTTCATATGATTAGGATTTTGGTTTTGTTACACCGTCCTAAACTGTAGTCCTCTGTATTTATTTGAGCTAGTAACTTCAAGAGCTGAAGGAAATGCTGAGAGCGAGTCCTCTAAGTTATGGCCCCTGGCATTTGCTAAAGAAATACATAGACTTTCAGGACAGTTGCCTTTACCTGCTGCTTGAGTGCCTCCAAAGACTCAAATTCCAATCGGGCCAGTTTCATCTGGATGTGCCGTGGTTTATCAGGTATGGCAAATGCAAGTATAAACTTTAAAGCCAGGAGTGCATGCTGAAAACAAGAAAGGGTACATGTTGATATGGCACATCAGACCACACGTGCAATGGAACAAAACAGTAGCTAAGCAATCTGGGATTCTCCTCGTTAACCTTGGGTAATTTCTAATTACTGGCCCGCGATGTATCAGAGATCAACCAGGCCCAAGAGTTATATTTAACCCACTCCCTTGTGGCCCACTCATTAACCAGTGTCTTCCTTTGCTTTATTCTTTTAAAATCAGTTATTCCCTTAAATTGACACCACATGATACTTTCAGTGCTTTAAAGGAAAACGAAATTCATTCTGAAAAGTCTTCCGCAAACGTTTTTCTACCTGTGTCTAATTTCCGAATGTATCTTAGCACACAGCATCGGCAGACTCATTCTACTCTTCGCCCGATAGCGTCCTCCCTGTGCTGTGCTTCCGGCTGAGTTACGTGAAACGCACAGGCATCTCAGACACCCTGAGTCCTCTGCATCCCCAAAGGTGCCCGGTGCAGTTTCCGTCGTGAGATGATAATAAATACTGATGACTGATTGACTGTGATGTAGTGCCTTATGCTGCTGACTCCTTATACCGTAGGGCAGGCAGACAGAATGTCTCCGTTATGACATGGGAAGCTTAGAACCCTTCCACACAATATCCTAAGACGGTTCTCTATACCATAATAATACAGGGTTTGTAATTATGCCTCTTTCTCTGCAGAAGAGAACAAGCCAACAGGATTGCTTCCTTTGGTACGCCTGCCCTTCAAACGCGCAGCCTCGACCTGCTGATACGTCTCCAATTCCAGTACCACCTTGTGATCCAGCATCGACACCCACAGGAGTCTCGACGATCAAAAGAATAAAGCTGCCTCTTTGATGACAGCATGAATTACTGATATTAAAAGCTGTGAAATGATTTTTAAAGGTAAGAAACAATTAAGAGGCGTTTCGGAAATCAGTGAAGGAAGTGGAACAGGCTCTAAGAAGTGTTGCATCGAATTAGTGACCGAAAAAGAAGACAGCGGAAAGACATTAGATGAATTCTCTACTGCGATATTTTCAAAAGGAGGGTGAGAGACGAATACCGTGTGGCTGTCTCCTGGGAGCAGCACGAACCAATGAAGGTAACCGGCACCACGCCGTAACAAGCAGCGGCTCAACCCCGAAAACGGGCGCAGCCTCAGCACCAGCCAGGCGCTCCTGGTACAAACGAGAGACCCGGGGTGGGCCAGGCCAGGCAGCCTTCACTGCAGTGTGACTGCCGTGACCAGAGAAGACACTTGGAAGGTACTGACTAAGCGTCTACAGGGTGAAAACAGGTAGATAACAGCACGGATCAGATGACATCATCTGTTTAATTCTGAACTAATTGGGTTAAATTAACAGGAGCCTGGATATAATCAACAAAGAATAAATAAATAATTCAAAAAGGTATACTGTGTCATTATTTCATTCCACTGGAGTCCTGACATATACTTTTATATAAGACTTAACCTCTTTAGTAGAAACACTAGACAAGAAGTAAACAAGTGAGCAGATGAAAAGAAACCTTCCACGTTTTCCAGACATGGTGGTCCTCAACTGCCAGAGCCCCACCACGAGCCAGCCACTGGCCTCTTTCCAATCCCCTAACAAGTCTGTACCCACTTTCTCTTCTGTGGAGTCTCAGAGGGAAGTGGTGAGAAAAGGACCCTGCCAAGGTCTCCCCTCGGATGCAAGGTGCCTGGAAGATGTGTCAGCTCAACCGGGACTGGTTACCAGGCCACCGAGCAAGGCTGCCACAGACCTCGGTGCTCACAGCGGCCGTATGAACTGTCCATAACCCTCACGAGTTACAATTATTGGTATTTATTAGACAACATTAGTTAAAATAGGAAGTCATTTTAACACGGTTAAAACATTTACGTAGCAATGAGCTTTTATGAGCTCTGTAGCTCCTTTTCCTAAAATTACTTTATAATAAATGTTTCTAAAGGCTCTTATGCAGAGAACTCAGTTTCTTCTGAACTATATTTGCAAAACAGGTTCCTCGTAGACCTGCTTGTTCGAAGCTTCTGCCTTCCTGCAGAACACCGCCAGGGTCATGCTCCTTGGAGAGCTGCACGCAAACCGCGCAGCTGAACCCCCTTTAGCCGGGTACCAGCACCTTGAAAGCCAGAAGAGAAGGCACTGTGCCCATCCTCTCACGTTTATTAGTGACCAGGGTGCTCGACGCGGGTCTAGGAGACGATGTCCTGGTGCACAGGCTGGAGGAGAAGACGAGTCATCCTGGGCCATCCTGATGTCACGTGCAGGGGCTACACACACTTGCAGTTGCCCCAGTTTCTAGCAGTTCGGAGAGGGCTTCCCGAAGGAAGTATGTTGGAGCAGAGACACGCAGGAGGAGGGGCTGGCTGGGAAAGGGGGAGGAGCTAACCCAGAGAGGGAACAAGGGCACTCAGGGACGGTGGGGCTGGGGGACAGGGGAAAACCGGGGCACCGGGAGCTGAGTGAGGGGTGAGGAGGCATCGAGGCACCAACCACTCACGGCACGGAGAGCGGACAAGTGCAGAGGCCACAGAGAGGCGGGCAGGTCGGCAGGGTGAGCTGGTGTGTGTGACAGCAACGGGCTGGGGCCTCCAGGAACGAGCAGAGGGCTTACCAGGGGAGGACCGGACAGGCTTCCGCGGCCTTACGCGCGCAGGATGAGGGGCAGGCCGGAGGGAGCTACGGGGAGCAGAGGTCCACGTGGGCTTTTAGGTGTCCACAGGACATCTGAGCAGAGAGGCTCAGCAGGCAGTGGGGTAGAGGGCTCTCACGTTCCCGACGGGGCTGGAGGCAAACAGTGGGAGTGGCTGGGGTACGTGCATAAACGGCACAGAGTCACGGGAACGGGGTGGGGGGGGGATCTGCAGGGACACACGGCGAGGGAGATGAGACGAGGCAAGAAGACGGCACAGGCTGGACCTGAAGGAACGAGACGTGTGTGATGAGCAAAAGAGGGAGGCCTGGCAACTGGCTTGAGAAGCAGCAGGTGGGGGCAGGCTGAAATCCAGCAGGTTCTGGAGTTACAGAAGCGAAGGGGAGAGAAGGAAGCCAGTCAACGTGGGCACAGGAAGGTCAGCCACATGGAGGCGGGGGGGGGGGGGGGGGGGCCTGTGGCTTTAACACCAGGCGGCCTTTGGCGACTCTGGTGGGAGTGGTTTCAGCTGAGTGAGGGCCACAGAAGCAAGACCAAGGTGGCCTGAGAAGGGCCTGGAAAGCAAGGCTGGAGAGAGGAGGGCCATCCACAGAGTTCAGTTCGGGAAGTCTGGAAGGAGGGAGAGTAAGAGAGAAGGTGGTAGCCGGACGGAGGGAGACCTGGGCTAGCCAGGCGTTTGGGTTTCAAACGTGCAAGTTTAACGCAAAATGCTTTGGCAGAAGGAACCGAGAGAATGGTAAGAGGACCCTTGGCAGAAAAGTCTCAGCACAGACCAGGCTGCCGTGCGAGGCAGGGCTTAGCCACACACGGGAGGTCTGACGCTGTCGGGCTGAGGAGGGAGAGTGGCCTCGTGGGAAAAAAGGCATTGGGGGCACTCATTTTAGAGAAGTATGCTAAAAGAAACTTATTGTTCAGAATATGCAACTCATACTTAAAATGAGGAAGGACAGGTGAGAATCCCACACAGTGTTCTCCTTTTTCTTTTACAGACCTAACCTTAAAGCATCACTAAGTGTCTTTTCCTTAAGAAAGATCGTCCAAGACAGAAAAAAAAAAGTGTCTTAAAGAGCAAGACAAAAACGCCAAGTTTATTAATTAGATCAGAAGAAAATCTATCAACGTCTTGACAATGACGATGGTTTTCTTTGGATGGTTGGCGATGTGGGCAATCTCTTTATCTTTAGTCTCTAACAAACATGCATTATTTTGTTTTCTTTTCCCACATCTTATTTTTTGAGTTTGTACTTTAATTCCACTTCACACAGTGTTCACATTAGTTTCAGTGTACAATTTAGTGATTCAACGCGTCCATACGTCACCTGGTGCTCATCACAAGTGCCCTCCTTAACCCCCCATCACCTATTTCCCCTGTCCCCCACTCCCCTCCCCTCTGGTAACCGTCAGCCTGTTCCCTAGAGTTAAAAGTCTGTTTCTTGGTTTGCCTCTCTCTCTCCACCCCCATGCTTGTTTTGTTTCTTAAATTTCACATATGAGTGAAGTCATATGTGATTTGTCTTTCTCTGAATGACTTATTTCACTTGGCATAATACTCTCTGGCTCCATCCATATCATTGCAAATGGCAACATTTCATTCTTTTTTATGCCTGAATAATATTCCATTGTATATGTAGACCACCTCTTCTTTATGCATTCATCTACTGATGGACACTTGGGGCGCTTCCATATCTCGGCTATTGTCGATAATGCTTCTATAAACATCGGGGTGCATGTCATGTATCACTCGTATAAGGGAAAAAACACTTCTGTGAAAAGAACTCGAGGATCCCTCATGCTGGGAAAGGTCACTGAGAAGACATGACCACTACTGGACCCCCGAGCTAGACCTAGGTGGTGAGGTTGCTCCCTCCCTTCCTTGTCCTTGGAATGTGGGAATGAGGTTTGCCTTTCCCGCTCCCAGAAGTTGGTCCAAGGACATCGCCTTGAGACGGTGATGGGGTGTTGAGAACACCTTGCACAGATTAGTTGACTAAACCCAGTTAAGGTCTCTGTTTATAAGAGTTTATGAAAACTTTTAAGATGTGGCGGGCAGATGCGGGGATCCACTCGTCTTGCTGCCACCCAAGACAAGCCTTGTATGTAAGTTCCCTTTGCTTATTAAACCTGCCACCTTCCAACCAGGAGTGGCCTGCCTCTCTCCTCCGTCTCTCCCTGCCATTGGCAGTCAGGGGCCAGTTTCAGATTATACCCGGGAAGCTCCCGAGAGGGTTGCACAGCAACACTCACTTGAACAAACTACGTATGCTCTGCCAGGCTCCTAACCCCACCTCGTTATAACTGCCCATATGCCCAGTAAACAGGCCAAAACCAGACAACTTGCAGCCCAGAGAGTCTGGCTTTTCATCTGGAGTCTAAGAATAAAAGAAGTTGTGAAAGCGGTCACTTTGCATTCATTCATTCTGCAAATATGTAGTGAGCACTGACACACAGCCAGACTGCTTAGACGGTGGCCTTCCTCTACCTCTTCCTTCCCTCCCCAAATCTCTGTCACACTGACCAAGCCCGCACCCCGCCCTGCTTTGCGACACTCCCAGAAGTCCCACCAATCATGGGTTAGTTGGGTTTAACATCCCCCTGGGAGAGTAAAGAGCATCGCCATTCACAGGTTAACTATCAATTAATTTAATTAGCCTGTGCTCGATGGTCGCCAGCGCTCTCTGGCCTCCACCCACCCCCGATACTCCTCTGAGTGCTTGGAAGTCGGGGGAAACACCACAGCAGCTTCCGCAGTGGGGTACTGGCTTTGAGGAAGAGGAGTAAACAGAAGCAGAAAGGAACCAACACTGTCTCAATGGTCAGGGAAGGATAAACTAGACGGCTAGCCTCCACTGCTTTCTACTTACTGATTTCTTGTGTCCAGGATCCAGAGTTCAAGTTGATGGATTAAGTAAGAAGTAAGCACTTGTGGGCTAGCCTGGAAACCTAAGTAACAGTTATAGCACTATGTTTCAAAAAATCAATTTTTAAAATGTTGTTTATATGTCCTCTACAGCAAATATGTCTCAAGGCTGGGAACTGCTTTATGCTAACTGAACTGAGGGGAAGAAAAAGTACAAAAAACATTTCAGCTATTTCTACTTGTTTTCATAAATGAAAGCAAACCTAAGATAAAATGCAAATCTATTCAGATTTGAAGAAAAACGTATTAAAAAATGAATACTTGGGTTGGCTTTTCATAGCCTGTCTATGAAAAGAGAAGACATTTTCTGGGCCGTAAAACTCACAAAATCTTATCCTAAACACGGTAAAGAAGAAAAGAAACAGTAGGGGGCGGGGTGGGAAGATGGGCAGAATTTTAGAAGTAATAAATACAAAGAAGTTGGCTCCCCATTACAGTATGCTTCAAGTAGTGATTACAGGGTGTCTTAGTTGGGAAAGGAGAAAAGGACAGGACCAGAGAAAATGAGCCTGCAGAGCTAAGTGCTTCCCAGAAGTACAGTAGCGCCTACCCTACCATCAGTGCCACTCACCTCTGGTCACCACAGGGCGTCAAACGCGCGGGAGTCTTGTGCCAGGTGCACAGAGTGAGCAGAACCATTTTATTTTACAAAAACTAGAAACTATGACACGATCGATAGCAGCAGCTGTGTTTGTAGCCACCAACCCTCTCTCTTATGAAACACAAAATGCAAATCAGAGATGAGTTCCTGGAATTCTGAAAAGCCAATTTGATCTCTGCAGTGGAATGTCTGCCATGCTACCTCTTTCCATGCGGGGCCCAGCCACCAAGGAATGAAAGAAACGCCAAAAGAGCATCCTCTGCTGATTACCACATTACGTGCCAGATGCCAATTAATAAGAAATGATTAGTGGATCGGATCCAAGATCCAAAACAATTTATGGAATTAGGCTCTTGAGGAAAAAAACCTCAGGAAAACAGAAATACAACATACCGAAATCTATGGGTGCCAGCAAAAACAGTTCTAAGAGGGAAGGTCATAGCAATACAGGCCTGCCTCAAGAAACAAGAGAAATTCAACTTAACAATTTAACTTTAAACCCTAAAGGAACTAGAAAAAGAAGAATAAATAAAGCTCAAAGTTGGCTCAAGAAAGGAAATAATAAAGATCAGAGTGCAAATAAATGAAATAGAGACTAAAAATAGAAAAGATCAATGAAGCTAAGAGCAGGTTCTTTAAGAAGATAAACAATATTAACACCTCTTTAGCTAGACCCACCGAGAAAAAAAATAAAGTGCTCAAATAAATAAAATCAGAAATGGAACAGAAGTTACAACTGATACTGCAGAAATACAAAGGATCATAACAGACTACTGGGAACAATGATAGGCCAACAAATTAGACAACCTAGAAGAAATGGATAAATCCCTAGAAACATAAAATCTTCCAGACTGAATCATGAGGAAATAAAAAATCTGAATAGACCCAGTTACTAATAAGGAGACTGAATCAGTAATCAAATAACTCCCACAAACAAAAGTTCAGGATCAGATGGCTTTACTGGTGAAATCTACCAAACATGCAAATGCGATTTAATACCCACCCCTCTCAAACACTCCCAAAACACTGAAGAAGAGGAAAAGCTTTCCTCATTCTATGAGGCTGGCATTACTCTGCTACCAAAACCAGATAATGACATCACAAAAAAAGACAATTACAGCTGATATCCCTGAGAAATACAGATGCATCCCCCCCACCCCCTGCTCCACTCAACAAAAATATTAGCAAACGGAACTTAAGATACATTAAAAGGATCATATACCATGATCAAGTGGGATTTCTTCCAGGGATGAAAGGATGATTCAACAACTGCAAATCAATCAGCACTACAGTAACAAGATGAACGATAAAATTGTATGATCATCTCAATAGATGCATTTGACAAAATTCAACCTCCATTTATGATAAAAACTCTCAACAAAGTGGGTACAGAGGATATGTACCTCAACATAACAAAGGTCAAATATGACAAACCCACAGCTGACATCATACTCAAAGCTTTTCCCCTAAGATCAGGAACAAAGACAAGAATGCCCACTTTTTCCACTTTTATTCAACACAGTACTGGAAGTCCTAACCACAGCAATTAGTCATGAAAAAAAAAAGGCACACAAATTGGAAAATAAATAAAACTGTCACTACTTGCAGATGATATGATGATATAGAAAACCCTAAAGAGGCCACCCAAAACGAAACAAAAACCCCACAAAACTGTTAGAATAAATGCATTCAGTAAAGTTGCAGATAAAAAATTGGTATACAAAATTCTGTTGCATTTCTGTACTCTAGTAACAAGCTATCAGAAAGAGGAGTCAAGAAAACAACCCCATTTACAATTGCATCAAAAAGAATAAAATACCTAGGCATAAATTTGGCCAATGAGATAAAAGACCTGTACTAAGAAAACTAGAAGATATCAATAAAATAAATTGAAGAAGACACAAATTAATGGAAAGATATTCTGTGCTCATGGACTGGAAGAATTAGTATTATTAAAATGTCCATACTACCAGGGTTCCTGGGTGGTTCAGTTGGTTAAGCATCTGATTCTTGATTTCGGCTCAGGTCATGATCTCATGGTTTGTGAGTTCAAGCCCTGTGTCAGGCTCTGTGCTGCCTGGGATTCTCTCTCTCTGTCACCATCTCTGCCCCCACTTCTCTCTCTCTCTCTCTCTCTCTCTCTCTCTCTCTCTCTGTGCTGCCTGGGATTCTCTCTCTCTGTCACCATCTCTGCCCCCACTTCTCTCTCTCTCTCTCTCTCTCTCTCTCTCTCTGTGCTGCCTGGGATTCTCTCTCTCTGTCACCATCTCTGCCCCCACTTCTCTCTCTCTCTCTCTCTCTCTCTCTCTCACACACACACACACACACACACACACACACACACACACAATAAATGAATAAACATTATTTTTAAAAAGTCAATACTGCCCAAAGGAATCTACAGACTCAATGCAATCCCTATCAAAATTCCAATGACATTTCCTTCACAGAACTACAACAAATAATTCTAAAATTTGTATGGAGCCACAAAAGACCTCAAATAGCCAAAACAATTCTGAGAAAGAACAAAACTGGAGGCCTCACACTTCCTGACTTCAAACTACAGTACAAAGCTATAGTAATCAAACAGTATGGTATTGACATAAATGGAACAGAGCAGATAAACCAGAAATAAACCCATGCACATATGATCAATTAATTTGTGACAAAGAAAGCAAAATACACAACAGGGAAGACAAAAGGCAGTCTCTTCCACACATGTGATGGGAAAACTGGACAGCTACATGCAAAAGTATGAAACTGGACCACTATATTATACTATACACAGAAATTAACTGAAAATGAAGTAAAGACTTGAACATAAGATGTGAAGCCATAAAACTCCTAGAAGAAAACCTAGGTGATTAGCTCCAAAATATATAAAGAACTCATGTAATTCAGTAACTAAAAAACACAAACAATCCAATTAAAATATAGGCAGAGACATTTTCCCAAAGAAGACATACAGACGGCAGCCAACGAGCACATGAAAAGATGCTCAATGTCACGAAACATCAGGGAAATGCAAATCAAAACCACAACCAGATGATCACTTCACACCTGTCAGAACAACTATTATCAAAAAGGCAAGAAATACCAGGTACTGGCAAGGACGTGGAGAAAAGGGATCTTTGTGCAGTTTTGGTGGAAATGTAAACAGGTACAGCCATGACAGAAAACAGTATGGAGGCTCCTCAAAAAATAGAAAGTAGAGCTACCATAAGATCCAGCAATTCCGTTACTGCATATCTACCTGAAGAAGACGAAACACTAATTTGAAAAGATATGTGAACCCATATGTTCATGGCACCATTATTTATAATACCAAGATATGGAAACAAACCAAGTGTCCTTCAATGGGTAAATGGAATACGACATAGCCA
Organism: Lynx rufus; assembly: GCF_022079265.1. Taxonomy (NCBI): domain Eukaryota; kingdom Metazoa; phylum Chordata; class Mammalia; order Carnivora; family Felidae; genus Lynx; species Lynx rufus. The sequence goes on along the minus strand of NW_025814867.1, from coordinate 1,271,729 downwards.
TAAAAAATAAAATCTTGCCATCTGCAACAACATGGATGGACCTTGAAGGGATTAAGCTAAGTGAAAGAAGTGAGACAGAGAAAGACAAATATTGCATGATTTTACTTATGTGTGGAATCTAAAAAACAAAACAAATCAAGACTCATAAATACAGAAAACAGATCAGTGGCTGCCAGAGGGGAGGGGACTTGGTTGGCTGCAATGAGTGAAGGGGATTAAGAAGTACAAACTTCCGGGGCGCCTGGGTGGCTCAGTCAGTTAAGCATCCGACTTCGGCTCAGGTCATGATCTCGAGGTTCGTGAGTTCGAGCCCCACGTCAGGCTCTGTGTCGACAGCCCAGAACCTGGAGCCTGCTTCGGATTCTGTGTCTCCCCCTCTCTCTGCCCCTCCCCCACTCATGCTCTGTCTCTCTCTCTCTCTCTCTCTCTCTGTCAAAAACAAATAAACATCAAGAAAAAAAAGAAGTACAAACTTCCGATTATAAAGTAAACAAGACCAATTATAAAGTAAACAATACCTAGGGATGGAATGTAGAGCATGGGTAATATAGTCAATAATATTAACATTGTAAGGTGAAAGACACTAAACTTATTGTGGTGATCATTTTGCAATGTATACAAATGTCAAATCACTATGTTGTACACTTGAAACTAATATAATATTATATGTCAATTATACCTCAATATTAATTTTAGAAGAATGTGAAAAAACCTCAGGGATTTTCATCTCATGATGGTAGATACATCTACTCTTCTGTGTCCCCATGGTCCCCTGGAATGACAGAAATATATATTCTAAAAAGAATGAGACTAGGAACCAAGAGAATTTGCCAGAAATTCCGAATGTAAGACTGATGGAGCAGAAAGTCTAGCACATCTCCTGACACAAATGCAGATCCTTCCAAAGAAGCCTCAGAGAGAGGCCAATGTCAGATTCAGCCCCACAAAAGGAAAGGATTGGGCCAGAGTCATCACCAAAGTTAAGGTATTAAAAATCTGCCTTCAGAAGAGCAAGGGCCATAGGGAGCTCTTTCTTATGCCACCTTGTAACAGAGTGACTACAAGGTTCTACTCTTGCAAGAAAGCCAGTGACCTGCCCTTTAAAGAAAGCATGTAACCATCTGGGAGAGCTTTTTGTGTAGGGTTGGGAGGCCCAAGAGAGAAGTGAAGCCCATGGTCATGCCAGACTCCCACTAAAGACTTGGAGGCTTGAGTGATGTCGGCAAGACGGTGAAACAGAAAGCCCAAACCTCGTTCAGTCCAAAAAGCCTTTATGACAACTCCGGAAACCAGTTAAGAAGTTGCAGAACCCTAGGTGAGCACAAAGTCAAGAGCAGCTACATTGAAATATGTAAGAAAAGCCATTGGATTTCACCTGTGATAGCCCTTCCTCCAAGCTGATACAACTCAGCCTAACTGGGAGAAAATACCCCATTTGTGGCTTCTCCCTCGGGAGAGGAGGAGAAGAGTAGAATGTGCATCCACTGTTCCAGCTTTTCAGGTGACTGCCCCACGGACTGATTTCTATCGCAGTAGACTCAGAGTGCTGGAGAGGCTATGATGTGTTTTGAATGCCTGGGGGCCACTAGGACAACCTGAGCTTGGTGACATGTGGAGGTACCAAAGAGCTGCAGTACTGCAGACACACAGTGGAGGGAGCAAGAGATTACAAACTCCTGAAAACTAAACAGACAACGTCCCTAATTGGGAATCTATATGCACAAGTTCAGAGAAGACACATTCTCAGAAAAGGTTTGAGCCCTCTGGCTAGGCCGACTGATGGAGTTCTTTCCCTGTACAAAGTTAGTCTGTAAAGACTGGGAGGGGTGGCTTTTTTTTTTTTTCAAATGCATAAGTCTCAGCAAAAAATAAGGCACATGGAGAAACAGGGAAACATGGCACAATCAAAGGAAAATAATAAATCTTGGAAAACTGACCCTAGAGAAACAGAGATCTATAAATTGTCTGAAAAATAATTAAAAATAATCATCCAAAAGAAACTCAATGGGCTACAAGAACACAGAAAAATAACTGAAATCAGGAAAATGATGCATAAACAAAATGAGAATATCAACAGAAATACAGAAACTATAAAAGAACCATACAGAAGTTCTGATGCTAAAGAATTCAATAATCAAATCTTTAAGAGATGGGTTCAACAGTTGACTTGTTCAAATAGAAGATTCAGTGAACCTGAAGATATGTCATTTGAAATTACTGAGTCAGAGGAGCAAAAATAAAAACAGGAATAAAGAAAGATGAAGAAAGCCTAAGAAGCTTAAGATACATCAATAAGCAGACTAATATATGCATTCTGGGAGTCTCAGAAAGAGAACACATTAAGAGGCAGAGAGCTTATTTGAAGAAATGATGGTCAAAATGAGAAAGGAAACGGACACACAAATGCAAGAAGCTCAAAAAGATTCCAACCAGGATAAACCCACACTGAGACATGCTGTAATCAAACTGCTGAAAGACACAGAGAGGATCTTGAAAGCGGCAGACATAAGTGTTGCATCAACTACAAGGGAGCCCCCGTGAAATTATTTAGAGGGTTTCCTAGCAGAAATAATACAAGCCAGAAAGGACTGACATAATATCCAATGTGCCGAACGAATAACTCTGCCAACCAGGAATACTATATTCAGCAAAACTGTCCTATTTAAAAATGAGGAAGAAATACTTTTCCAGATAAACAAAGGCTGAGAAAATGATCACCACCAGACCTACACCTTGCAAGAAATGCTAAAAGGAATACATCACACTGAAATAAAGGATGCTAGACAGCAACACAAAAGCACGTACAAATATAAAGCTTTCTGGTGAAGGTAAACATAAAGGAAAACACCAAATCCCGTATTACTACAGTGGCGGTAGTAATTTTAATTCTGATATACAATATAAAGGATAAAAGCATATAAATAACTATAAAACTATGTGGATGAATACTACATATGAAAATATGTAATTTGTGACATCAATAACATAAAATTGGTGGGGGGAAACATAAAGGAGTAGAGATTTTGCATGTGATTAAAGCGTTTATCAGTTTTAAACAGACTGTTATAACTGTAAGATGTTTTATGCACCCACCGTTATAACCATAAGAAATACCTATAGAAAATACACAAAAGAGAAATGAGAATCAAAGCAAGTCACTACAAAAAAAAAAAAGCAACAAAACACAAAGAAAGGCATCAAGAGAGGGAAAGGGGAACAAAATAACTATGAGACATATAGAAAACAATAAAATGGCAACAAAATTTTGGTACTATCAGTAATTACTTTGGTTTTTTTTCTTTTCTTTTTATTAAATATAATTTATTGACAAATCGGTTTCCATACAACACCCATTGCTCATCCCAACAGGTGCCCTCCTCGATGCCCATCACCCACTTTCCCCTCTCCCACACCCCCCATCAGTCTGCTCAGTCTGTTCTCAGTATTCAAGTCTCTTATAGTTTGCCTCCCTCCCTCTCTGTAGCCTTTTTTTTCCCCTTCCCCTCCCCCATGGTCTTAAGTTTCTCAGGATCAACATATGAGTGAAAACATACGGTATCTGTCTTTCTCTGTCTGACTTATTTCACTCAGCATAATACCCTCCAGTTCCATCCACGTTGCTACAAAAGGCCAGATTTCATTCTTTCTCATTACCAAGTAGTATTCCACTGTGTATATAAACCACATCTTCTTTATCCATTCGTCAGTTGACGGACATTTAGGCCCTTTCCATAATTTGGCTATTGTTGAAAGTGCTGCTATAAACACTGGGGTACAAGTGCCCCCATGCATCAGCACTCCTGTATCCCTTGGGTAAATTCCTAGCAGTGCTATTGCTGGGTCATAGGGTAGATCGATTTTTAATTTTTTGAGGAACCTCCACACCGTTTTCCAGAGCGGGTGCACCAGTTTGCATTCCCACCAACAGCGCAAGAGGGTTCCCGTTTCTCCACATCCTCGCCAGCATCTAGCGTCTCGTGATTTGTTCATTTTAGCCACTCTGACCGGCATGAGGTGGTATCTCAGTGTGGTTTTGATTTGTATTCCCCTGATGAGGAGTGACATTGAACATCTTTTCATGTCTGCTGGCCATCTGGATGTCTTCTTTGGAGAAGTGTCTATCTGTGTCTTCTAGCCATTGCTTCACTGGATTATTTATTTTTCAGGTGTGGACTTTGGTGAGTTCTTTATACATTTTAGATACTAGCCTTTATCTGATATGTCATTTGCAATATCTTTGCCCATTCCGTCGGTTGCCTTTTAGTTTTGTTGATGGTTTCCTTTGCGGTGCGGAAGCTTTTTATCTTGAGAAGCAACAGAAAGACAAAGAAACTGATGCCATTCACAATTGCACCAAGAATCATAAAATACCTAGGAATAAACCTAACCAAAGATGTAAAAGATCTGTATGCTGAAAACCATAGAAAGCTTATGAAGGAAATTGATGAAGATATAAAGAAATGGAAAAACATTCCGTGCTCATGGATTGGAAGAATAAATAGGGTTAAAATGTCAATACTACGCAAAGCAATCTACACATTCGATTCAATCCCAATCAAAATTGCACCAGCATTCTTCTCGAAGCTAGAACAAGCAATCCTAAAATTTGTATGAACCACAAACGACCCCGAATAGCCAAAGTAATACTGAAGAAGACCAAAGCAGGAGGCATCACAATCCCAGACTTTAGCCTCTACTACAAAGCTGTAATCAGCAAGACAGCATGGTATCGGCACAGAAACAGACACAGAGACCAATGGAATAAAATAGAGACCCCAGAATGGGACCCACAAATGTATGACAGGCAAGAGTATCCAATGGAAAAAAGTCTCTTTAACAAATGGTGCCAGGAGAACTGGACAGCAACATGCAGAAGAATGAAACTAGACCATTTTCTTACACAATTCACAAAAATAAACTCACAATGGATGAAGGACCTGAATGTGAGACAGGAAACCATCAAAACCCTAGAGGAGAAAGCAGGCAAAAACCTCTTTGCCCTCAGCCACAGCAATTTCTTACTCGACACATCTCCAAAGGCAAGGGAATTAAAAGCAAATGTCAGTAATTACTTTAAATGTAAACAGATTAAACTCCCCAATCAAAGGACATAGAGAAGCTAAATGGATTAAAAAACAAAACCAAACCAGAAAAACAAGAACCAACTCTAAGCTTTCTACAAGAGACTCACTTTAGAATCAAGGACACACAAAGGATAAAAGTAAAAAGATATTTCATGCAAATCGATGAGAAAGCATAAAAAATTTGGTCTTTGTCTCAATAACACAATGAATAGGAATCTTCTCTGTAGTTTCAAAAGAGGCTTCTTGTGGGGCGCCTGGGTGGCGCAGTCGGTTAAGCGTCCGACTTCAGCCAGGTCACGATCTCGCGGTCCGTGAGTTCGAGCCCCGCGTCGGGCTCGGGGCTGATGGCTCGGAGCCTGGAGCCTGTTTCCGATTCTGTGTCTCCCTCTCTCTCTGCCCCTCCCCCGTTCATGCTCTGTCTCTCTCTGTCCCAAAAATAAAAACGTTGAAAAAAAAAAAAAAAAAAAGAGGCTTCTTGTACAGTGTCTCCAGGTCCTAACACCTGGTGGGTCACTGATGGACCCTGAGAAATGCAGTGGGGGCAGGGTAGCACCTGTGATACCAGGGTATTGTGCTCCCAACTAAGGTGCCTGCTTGGGGCAGTGAGGATGCACACAGGGCATGACAGGGAGTCACCGTCATCATAAAGAGCCTGGGCCGCTGGCTTGTCCACATGAGCTATTTCCCAAGATCAGTCAGGTGAGTGAAGAACTGGGATTAAAAGTTGGTGGAACATTGAGGGACGCCTGGGTCGGCTCAGTCGGTTAAACGTCTGACTCCTGATCTTGGCACAGGTCATGGTCTCACGGTTCATGACTCGAGTCTCTTGACGACGTGAAGCCTGCTTGGGATGCTCTCTCTCTCCCTCTCCTGCTCGCTCTCTCTCTCTTCTTCTCTCTCTCAAAATAAATAAACTTAAAAAAAATAAAAGGTTAGCGTGAAGTTGAAATCTAAAATAAGCATGTAGTGAAAAAACAATGGAAAAACATTAGAAGAGCCGATGAAAACAATGAGACAGAGAAGAGAAACTGATTACAAAAAAAACATGAAAGTTTTTTTTACGTCCTCTTCCTTGATCTCACCACTTAATAGAACCAATGAATTGAGGGAAATAATATAAAAGGTTACAAATAAATTAATCAGCTCTTCCCTTTTAAAATATGATCTCCATTGTTGAGACTTGGTAACAGAAGAGGCCCCTTATAGGTGAGCGACCCTGAGTTGATGGCATTGTCATTTGTCACTGGGGTGAAAAAGCTGGCCTTCAAGGCCTTGGCAATCCCGGGGTCACCCAAGAACATGTCCTATGCAGCGCTGAAGCAATTTACATGTGCAAACCTTGTTCTTTTCCCACTCAGAGCCACATTTCACACACAAAGCAGTTTCCAAGCCAGATCTGATGATTGTGGAAGGAAACGCAATCTGTAGGAGGGTTATGTTTTATTTGGAGGTCGTTTCGTTTTTTCAACAATTCTTTTTATCACTTGACAAGGAAAAACCTAAGCAACGCTTAATAACGCATGCCTGGAAATGTTCTCTAAAGCCTACAAACAAAGTGGTACCCTGAGATTGTGGTTTCATTCCACGGTATACTTCCTTCATGACTTAAACTGGGCAATCGAGCGCGCATTTAATCATGCTGAGAAACACACATGTGTAATCTCTAAATCGTTACTCACAAAAGCCAGCCATCGGGCACTCCGGGGCCAAGTGAGGGTGGTGGCTTTACCACAGTGCAAGGAAGACACACAGCCAGCTTCCTGAAGTCACTTGCCTAATGCCTGCCTGGTCAGTGACAGAGGATGAGGAGGGCAGCAGGGCTCAGGAGACTCTACATGCCAAGTCTTCTAGGAAACAGTTACTGTTCCTTTTGAGATGCAGTCTCGCGCCACCTGAACCATCCCTTAACCTACTGGCCTTGCAACACAGTGTTCACATTCAGAGATGCAGGGGCACCGTGGACACTTGGAAGAATCATGGAAGGTGGAAGGGAAGTCTCAGAGGCCCAGTGGCCGTGGGGACCCCAAGTCACAGGTACAAGACAGGAGGAGGCTTCTCCCTTCACCGTGGCGATTGCCTGCACAGCTTATGGCTCGTGTGTAAACGTAAAGCTGTCGTCTCAGGATGGCTCTTTGTTCACACACGTCATCTCCTTCCCTCTTAGTCTTTTGTTTTCTTTCTAGTTTTGTTGTTGTTGTTGCTGTTGCTTTTCTACTTTGGATGCTATGGCCGTGGGAACAATTTGTTCCTTACAGAACTAAATGAGAGCTAGCCATGCTTAGTAACACTTCCTCGAGTCCCAACTGTGTAAAGCTAGCTGGCATTTCTTCGGCACCACTGGGCAAAAGCTCCATCCCGTCCCCTCGGTTCTACCTGCCTGCTCTGGGCCAGCTTCAGTTTGCCAAGGTCCTGTGTGCACCTGGCCTCTGAAAGGTCCTCCCCTTCGGGCGGCTGCTGTTTCTAACCCATCCCTGCCAGGCTTGTGTTTCTTCCTCCTCCCCCAGGCATCATCCTCTTTTACTCTTACCAAGCTACACTGTTATGAAGCCCAATTGATATGCAGAGAAGGAAACAGTGGCTAAGAGCTTCCACACAAGGGCCACCGGGTGGGCAGTGACTTGGACTGTCCTATCAAGAATGCAAGGGGGCGCCTGGGTGGCTCAGTCAGTAAAGCGTCCCACTTCGGCTCAGGTCATGATCTCATGGTCTGTGAGTTCGAGCCCCGCGTTGGGCTCTGTGCTGACAGCTCAGAGCCTGGAGCCTGCTTTGGATTCTGTGTCTCCCTCTCCCTCTGCCCCTCCCCTGCTTGCAGCCTCTGTCTCTCTCTCTCTCTCAAAAATAAACACTAAAAAAAAAGAGAATGCAGGGATTTTAGAGCTGTACGAATCTGGGAGAGCCTTTAAATGAAAGTTAGTGACTTCAAGGGCAAGAAACTGAGCCTCAGGGACTAAGTGTCTGGGCTGAGGGCAAAGGTCTCGGTTCTTCACCCTACACATCACTGCTTCCCTCCACACTACTGCCCTGAAGGCACTGTGGGTGGAAGAGCCTAAGCTCGGGTGCCAGGCAGCCCTGTGTGCAGACATCTCCCGCAGGACACCGTGCGAGTCAGCGGGCCTCGCTTTCCTCCTGCCACCCGCCCACTGTCACACCTGACAAACGGTGAGTAGTCAAGCACAGAAATGCTAATTTCTAGAGTCACTATGGTACTGTTTTGTCAGATTGGTTTCTGATGACCTCCAACTCAGTTTGGGCGTCTACATCTTAGTGGCAGCTGTTTAATCAGGTATTCTTTTGAAGAAAGAAATTCTTTCAAAGAATATTAGTGTCCTTCAATGGAGCCACCTAAAAACCAGACGGTTATCTGGTCGTAGGTGAACACAGGAAGCACCTCTCCCGCTACTTTCATTCTAATCTCATTAACACCGGTCATCTGCATATGTAAATGTTCTGCCGAAGGCCACAATGTCCCTATCGGCAGTTTAAGGAACAGCGCCTCTGGACAAATGTTTCTAGCCAAAATATGATTCTGAATTGAGAACTAGTGTGGGAAACAACAACGGGCTTTACATCTCAGGCACCAAACCACACCAGAGGAATCGCTGATTAACCGGGCGGCAGGTGACAGAAAGTCGGTAAACTGAGCCTCGGCCCGTTATCATGGGAAAACGCGGAGAAGGGGGGCCAGAAAGACCAGGGGTGCAGGAGGGCACCAGATTTCTGTCTACACCACAGCACACCTTCCACTGTTGCTGTCATTGAGCAAACACTATGCTTAGTTAGGGAAACATTTTGCTTCATGTTTCCCTAAAGCAAAACTTAGCATGTTTACTATTGAATATACGCTTCGATTTACTATTTTTGTAACTGACAAATTTACATAAGCCAAACAACGACTCTTCAAAAAGGCTTCTGAACACCTCCAGTTTTAGCTCCCAACATGCAAAGACAGCTTGGAAGTCATCCCTCCCATCAATACAACAAGAAAACGCTGGACAAATGGAAGATCAACTACTTTCCCTGGACCTAACAACCGTGGGTGAACCACCACCCAAACTCTGGGGAGACAGGTGCATCCAGGGAGCTACCGCAACCAAGATCTACTTACCGAGAATGGAAACTGCCAGAGCTATCAACTGATAGGAATACTTAAAAGGTCACTCTGATGAACTGCTGGGGGCTGAGTATGACCAGCACGAGCGAGAAACCATCAAAGGCTGCGGTCCTAGGGGGGCCCACACTTTCACAGGCTTTCCCTCAAGGAGCCCAACCAGGCTCTCATGGTGAGGATGTGAGAAGGATGTCCACCCAGGTCTCACAGGGAGACAGGAAGAGCAGGCTTTATGAAATACTGTCCAGAGCCTTCTCCACAGCGAAGGCTCACTCTCCAGCAAGAAGGACTTCGCCAGGGCAAATTCTGGAATGTGGTTCCAGCTGCAGGAAGGAAATGCCTCTGTACTCCAGCCCCCTCCAGCCTTCCTGTCTCATGCAGGGAAAAACAACAACAAAAGGGAGGAAAGGGGGGGTCAGGACTTCAAGGAAGTCCTCCTGGGGCCCCGCAGCCAGAGGACGGTCCGGGGGAGGGAGGTGGCCCTACTCGTGAACGCACACTTTTGGAGGCCACTCTCCTGAAACACTGCCGCACTAAGAGACTGAGGGTTGATCCAAGGATGGGAGAATCCACCCCCTTTCAACACCTTCTCACCCACCAACAGGGCTCCAGTGTTCACAACAGTGGGTGACGGTTAAAGGAGACACACTCTCTCTGAGGAGGGGGACCCAGGGAAGCCCAACATAAAGAGGGAGGCAAAAATCAGGGCACAACGGGAACCCAAAGCCTCCGGTATCTATGGCCCGAATAAACGTCAAGTACAGCCCAACTTCCAGCCAGATTAACAAATCGTGACACCAAAGGCCCATCTACGTCAGCTGCCCTTGCCCGATGTGGCACGTCCGGCTTTCAACAACAAATTACAAGGTGTGCCGGAAGGCAAGAACACACTCTGAAGAGGTGAAGCAATCATTAGTACCAGACTCAGACATAACAGACTCTGGAATTATCAGACAGGGAGTTTAAAATAACTCTGGGGGCGCCTGGGTGGCTCGGTGGGTTAAGCAACGGACTTTGGCTCAGGTCACGATCTTGCAGTTGGTGAGTTCAAGTCCCGCACTGGGCTCTGTGCTATCAGCTCTGAGCCTGAAACCTGCTTCGGATTCTGTGTCTCCTTCTCTCTCTCTCTGCCCCTCCCCCCCTTGTGTTCTCGCTCTCAAAAAGAAATAAACATTTAAAAAAGAAAACTATGATTAATATCGTTAAGGGCTTTCATGGTGAAAGTAGACAAAATGTAGGAACAAATGGATAGTGTAAGCAGAGAGATGGAAAATGTAAGAAACAATCAAAACGGAACGCTAGAACTAAAAAACACTAACAGAAGCGAACAATGCTTTTGATGGGATCATTAGCTGACTGGACACGGCTGAGGAAAATCAGCACTCTTGAAGACAGGTCAAAAGAAACTTCCCAGTCTGCATCAATGCAAAGAACGAGAAAGAAAAAAACTCAACACAAAAATACCCAAGAACTGTGAGACAATAGTAAAAGGTGTAACACGTGCATAATTGTAATACCAGAAGGAGAACAAAGAAAGAAGGGAGAAGAAATATTTGAAGAAATAATGCCCGAGAACTTTCCAAAATTAATGACGGACACTAAATCAAAGATGCAGGAAGCTCACGAAACGTCAAGTTGGATAAATGGCAAAAAGTCTATCCCCAGACATATCACATTCAAACCTGCAGAAAACCAAAGAGGTAATCTTGAGAGAAGCCAGAGGGGAGAAAGACACATTGCTTCCAGGGGAACGAGGGTAAGAACAGAAGCCATGCCAGCAAGAAGAGAATAAGTGCTTATTAAATAGAGTGTGGAAAGAAACCCCCACCAAACCAAAGTTTACATCCAGCAAAATTATCTTTCAAAGTGAAGGAGAAATAAAGACTTTCTGTAAGTGTTTATTTCTAGAAGTTATTATTCTGGGTTGGGGGGGGAGAAGACACACAGACACAAATCATAACGCGTTGCCACCAGACCTGCGATGCAAGAGATGTTAAAAGTTCTTCGGTAGAAGGAAAATGATGGAGGTCAGGAAGTTAGATCTACAGAAAGAGTCAGAAAATGAAGATAAGGCACTTTCTTTTTGCTTATTCTTCATCGATCCAAAGCATACCTGCTGATTTAAAGCAACAACAAGATCTGTCCGTTAGGTGATTCCGGTATAGGGATGAGTGGAATGGCTGGCAGCTGTGTGGTGAGGACAAGAGGAAGGAATTGGGGACTTCTGTTATGGGGTGCCTGCACTACATGTGAACCGGGAAGGTGTTATTTGAAGGTGTCATTTGGATGAAATGTACATTTTAAAGTTGTTGGCAACCACTAAAAATTGTTTCAAAACAAGTAGTAATTAGTAGGCTAAAAGAAAAGATAAAAACTTAATCATGTAAAATGCTGAAGTAAACCTAGAGAAGGTAGAAAAAAGAGAAAAAGAAATAAGCAAATATAATAGAAAACAGTTTACAACATGGTAGATATTTTTTATTAAAAAAAAATTTTTTTTTTCAATGTTTATTTATTTTTTTGGGACAGAGAGAGACAGAGCATGAACGGGGGAGGGGCAGAGAGAGAGGGAGACACAGAATCGGAAGCAGGCTCCAGGCTCTGAGCCATCAGCCCAGAGCCTGACGCGGGGCTCGAACTCACGGACTGCGAGATCGTGACCTGGCTGAAGTCGGACGCTTAACCGACTGCGCCACCCAGGCGCCCCTAAAAAAATTTTTAATGTTCATTTTTGACAGACAGAGAGAGACAGAGCGTGAGTGGGGGAGGGGCAGAGAGAGAGGGAGACACGGAATCCAAAACAGGCTCCAGGCTCCGAGCTGTCAGCACACAGCCCGATGCGGGGCTCGAACCCATGAAAGGTGAGATCATGAGCTGAGCCAAAATCAGATGCTTAACCAACTGAGCCACCAGGCGCCCCAAAACATGGTAGATATTAACCCAACTATATCTATTTAAATGTAATTAGTCTAAATGTACTAATTAAAAGACAGAGAATACCAGAGTGGATAGAAAGAAAAGCTTAACTGTATGTTATCTACAAGAAATCCACCTTAAATGCAAAGACTTGGATGGAAATGCAAACGAGTGCACCCAGATCTTGGTTTCTAATACCATTCTCCAATACAAGGAACCACAACTCCATGGGGAAATGGCTGATTCCAGGCCTGGGGCAGGAAATACAGAACATGAGCCTGCAGCGTTTTATCATGCCAGAAAGTATGGGAGTGCTCAAAAAGGCGTAGACACACACACACACACACACACACACACACACACACACAATGATGGAGGCGGGGGGGTGGTATCCAAGGGACACAGGGCCAATTAGACCACGAGCCCCCAAAGGCCGAAGCTGCAACAGTTTAAGCAACACAACAAGCAGTATTGCATTATTACCCCAAATATAAAACAAACGTCCATGAATCTATATTGATACAAAGAGGCAAATTTCCCTTGCGGAGCATTCCAAAAAATTTACACCGATACTCAGCCCTCAAGGACGTAGAGCACGAATCCCCCCTCCTTAGGGGTGAGCCGAGCACAAACGGTACCCTGGGCAACAGGGAAACAACCTGACGAGCACCGCGTCAGCCAGGGGAACGGTGGTAAGTCACGTTGACAGTGCGTGCCCTTGACAGGAAGTGATAAGAAGAGCTCTTCCCCTCTGTGGTCTTCCTCCCCCACACAGCCTGAGAAACACATCAGACGCGTCTCAGGCGAGGGGCGCTCTACACAATACTTGACCGGCACCCCTCAAAACCGCCCCAGTCTTCAGAAAACAAGGAAAAGTCTGAGAAACTGTCACAGCCCGGAGGAGCCTAAGGAGACATGGCAACTAAATGTAACGCAGTATCCTGGATGGAATCCTGGGGCAGAGAAAGGACATGTAATGAAGAGTAAGGAAATCCGAATAAACTGTGAACTTTAATTAATAACAATGTAGGGGCACCTGGGTGGCTCGGTCAGTCAAGCGTCCAACGTTGGTTCAGGCCATGGTCTCGCGGTTCATGAGTTCGAGTCCTACGTTGGGCTGTACGCGCTTGGGGTTCTCTCTCTCTCTCTCTCTCTCCCCCTCTCTTTCTGCCCCTCCCCCATTCGCGTGCGCCCTTTCTCTCTTAGAATAAAAATAAATAAGCTTAAACAAAATGACGTCTTAGCAGTGGCTCACAAATTAGACGAATGTTAAGAGACTAAAAACAGGGGACACATGAGGCCCATGGGCAGTATCTGAACCACTGCGCCGACTTCTCGGTAAATCGAAAACTGTTCCAGTTATTTAAAAGCCTCTGTCGTATACATTTCCTGAAGGTTTCCAGGTAAAACAATCAGACTGGTGTCCGAAAGAAGCCTTCTGAAATCCACTCGGCTAAATACTTCCTAACCACTTCTCCGCTAACAATACAAATCCCCTGCGGGTCCTGCATCTTCAAAGCTGCGCTGGTTTCCCACCACAGAGGCGCTGCGCCCGTCGCGGCTGCGCCCGTCGCGGCTGCGGCGTCAGTTTCTCAGACGCCGTCCCGACACGGACGACAGGGAAGGCCGGGCCCGGGAAGACCCGGAGAGCCAACCTGGTGCCTGCCGGTTCTCGGAGGGGCCGCTGGGCGGTGGGGCCAGGTCTCCGCTGCTGCCTTAGCTTCTGGGGCCCAGGGCTTCGGTCCTCCGGTCCGGCGAACGTGCTTCCTACTCGCATCTCCCAGGGCTCGTTAGGATTCAGCGTTCACGTCTACTCCTTGCAGAACTCACCGGCAACATCCTGCACTCGTCAGGTTTTGCCTTCATGCAGCGAACATCCTACGTCTTCGCCAGAGCGAGGGGCGTAGCAAAAACAGCTGCCCAGAGGCAGTGAATGCGGAAGAAAGAGGAGGTGAAAGAATACAGCCGGTTCCACGGTCTTTGCTCCGTAAGAGAGTAAGTAACTTCGGAAACCCTGAATGGAGCTGGTGTCGAAGAGGAAAAGGGCTAGAACTCTTCATGGCTACACTTGTGTTCAAAGATCAAAGTTAAACTTTATATTCTTCACTGGCATGTTTTCTCAAAGAAAACACTGGTTTGTTACTCTTTTCTTTCTTAAACAAATCAACTAGATGTGCTTAATGAACACCACTGTTAAAAGAGGAAAGAAATCTGAACTACTTCCTTGGCAAAAGGTCTCACCAGGGACTTCAAAGGACGCGCACAGTTACAAAATAACATTCGCCATCACCATGCTGGAAACACCCACGGGAGGGATTTTCACAGGCAGATAAAAATAATTTCTAAGGCTTGACAATAGCAAAAGCAGTTTTTCCTAGCTATTCTGAGTTTATTCTTTTAAAAATGTACATATTTAATTTAGGATTTTGAAATACGTGTTAAAAGGTAATACAGTCTCACGGTTAGGGGAAAAAAAGTTAGCTGATGAAAAATCTCTCTCTGCCCCTGCCTGCCAGTGCCCTCCTGTGTCCTGTGCTCAAATATACAAATAAATGGGAGTGTGTTATTACTTTTCTCCATTTTTACGTAAAAGGAGCACACAGGATTTTGACTTACTAATATCAGAGCTCTTTCCATATGGGTACACAGAAAGCAACCATAATTTATTTACCCCAATGGACATTTACATTATTTCTGGGATTATTAACGATGCTGCAGTGAATATCCCCATGTACTTACAATTTGGACATATGCAAATATGGGATTGTATCCCAAATATAGAACTGCTGGGTGCAAGGATGCGTCTAGTTTTAATTCAACTAGATTCTGCCAAATTGTTCCATACGTGGTGTTAGGCCAGTATGCACTCCCAGAAGCTGAGTATGAAGTACCAGCTCCCCTGGGAGAACTAGGAGCGTATCCCTCTTGTGGATTTCTGCTAGTCGGATTGTTGATAACTGGTGTTTCAGTTCAGTTTCCATTTTGGATTTCTTACTCTGAGTGGTGCTGAGCCTCTATTCATTTGCTTAACATCCATCTGCATTTTATTAATTTGTGAACTTTCTGTTCACAATGAAAAGCATTTGGGAAGGTTGGGGGATTGGAGGAAGGAAAAAAGTAAGGGGAGGAAGAAGGAAATACATCTATTCAGTTCTGTACAAGGATAAAGATCTCATTTTTTTTTTTTTGGCTTACATTTAATCTGATTTATAGTGGAACATGTCTAATTCTAATGATGTTTTATTATTACTTGTTTATTAAGAAATTTTATTTTTAGAACAGTTTAGTTTTGCAAAAAAAAAAATTGCATAGAAAGTACAGAGAGTTCCCATATACCCTTCACTCCTCCAGTTTCCCCTTTTATTACCATTCGTTACTAGTATGGTGCATTTGTCACAACCAAGAACCAGTATTATTAATTGAGGTCCACAGTTCACATGAGGGTTCTTTGTTATGGGTTTGTACAAATGCATAATGTCACGTATCCACAATTACTTATCATAAAGAATGGTTTTACTGCCCTAAACATCTGTGGGTCACCTATCCTTCCTCCCTTCCCCCAAACCTCTGGTGACCACTAATCTTTGTACTGTCTCTACAGTCTGCCTTTCCTAAAATGTCATATAGTTGGACTCCTACATTACTGTAGCCTTTACAGAATGGCCTCTTCCATTTGGTTATAGGCATTTAAGTTTCCTCTATGTCTTTTCATGGCTTGATAGCTCATTTCTTCTTAATTTAATGTTGGAAAACATTCCATTGTATGGATGTACCCTAGCTTGTGTCTCCAGTCATTTATTGAAGGACATCTTGATTGCTTCCAATTTTTGGCAATCGTGAAGAAAGCTTCTATAAACATACATGTGGAGGTTTCTGTGTGGACATAGGTTTTCGACTCAGTTGGGCAAATATCTAGGTGGGCAATTGCTAGGATGTATGGTAAGGAGTGTGTTTAGTTTTGTAAGAAACTGCCAAATTGTCTTCCACAACTAAGGGAAAGAATCCAATCTATAAAGGCTGCACTATTTTGCATTCCCATCAGCAGTGAATGAGCTGTTGGATTGTTTATTCATGGATTGTTTTCTTATGTTTACATTTAAGAGAACTTTGTATACTTTAGATACAAGTCTTTTAAGAGCTGTGCCTTTTGCAGGTATTTTCTCCCAGTCTGTGGCTTGTCTTTTCCGTCTCTTACCATTATCTTTTGCAGAGCCTAAGTTTTTGATTTAGAAGAAGTCTCACTTGTCGATTATTTCTTTCATGCTTTTGGAACTGTATCTAAAAATTCACTGCCAAACCCTAGGTCACCTAGATTTTCTAGAAGTTTTATACTTTCGTGTTTTACATTTAGGTCTCTGATCCATTTTGAGTTAATTTTTGTGAAGGGTGTAAGGTCTGTGCCTAGATTCATTAGTTGGCATGTGGATGTCCAGTTGATTCACCACCATTTGTTGAAAAGACTATCTTTTCTCCATTGAATTGCCTTTGCTCCTTTGTCAAACACAAGTTGCTTATATTTATTGGATACAGTACCGGTCCCTCTATTCTGTTCCACTGATCTATTTCTCTATTCTTTTGCCAAGACCACAGTCTTGATTCTGAAACGTTATAGTATGTCTTAGTGTCAGTCCTCCGACTTTGTTCTTCTTCTTCTTCAGTATTGTGTTGGCTATTCTGGATCTTTTGCCTTTGCACATCAACTTTAGAATCAGTTGACATCCATCCACAAGAGAAATTATTGGGATTCTGATTGGAACTTCATTGACTCTACAGATCAAGTTGACGATAGTGAGTCCTCCCATCCATGAACATGGACTAACTCTCCATTTATATTTTCTTTTATTTCTTTCATCAGAGTTTTATAGTTTTCCTTATCAAGATCATATATATATATATATGTGTGTGTGTGTGTGTGTGTGTGTATATACATATATATACATATATACACACATACACACACATATATATACGTGTATGTATACATATATAGTTAGACTTAGGCCTAAATATTTCAATTTTTTAGCGGAGTGCTGCTAATGTAAATGGTATTGTGTTTTAAATTTCAAATTCCAATTTTCATTGCTAGTATATGGGAAAGCAACTGACTTTTGTTCTATTAGAATTGTTTTGAGAATCAAGTTAAAAAAATTAGTTGTCTATATGCCTGTGAATGCAACTGAAAACAGAAAATCTGATTCCTGAAACTGTGAAAAATTACATATCTGGCTTTTCACCTATACTAGAATCAGATTATCTAAGAGAGTTCCTTGGTTATGATAAAGAAAACTTTTCTATTAATAACTTTGTCATTTGTGATACATTTTTAAAAACCAAATGATAAACTTTAAATGAGATTCCTGAATGTAACATTGAAGCCCACACGAACTAAAGCCGTATTAAAGGACCCTGTGCTTCAGGAAATATTGAGCACACCTGTGCCATCTTTTGTGCCACAATACAGCAAGTTACAGTGTGCTTGTATCAGGGGCGCCTGGGTGGCTCAGTCGGTTAACCATCTGACTTCGGCTCAGGGCATGACCTAACAGTTCGCGAGTTCGAGCCCCGCACTGGGCTCTGTGCTGACGGCTCGGAGCCTGGAGCCTGCTTCCGATTCTGTGTCTCCCTCTCTCGCTACCCCTCCCCCCACCCCCTCTCAGAAATAAATAAACATTAAAACATTTTTTAAAAAAGTGTTTCTATCAAACTGTGGCACAGTTCTGAAAAATTGCATTTTGGTCATAAATTACTTACGTTTCTACTGTCCAGGCATTCTCTTCTACTGCTTAGGCTTTATAATATACTATTGAGAGTAGGTATCTTAAAGTTAATGTCTTTAAGATAAAGTTAACTTAAAGTCTTAAAGATGATGTTGATCTGGTAAGAAGAAACTCTCCTTATTTTCAGCGTAAATTACAGAACAAATGAAGTTTACAACATCTGAGCTGTGGTCTCTAAGTCCGCTGTCAACAGTTGCTCAAGGAATCTTTAGAGGAGGACTCCTCGGTGTATAACGTAACTGCAGGGACGTGCCTCCTACATGCCCCATCAGGACTGCGGGGCGCATTCCCCCAGGTGCTCAGGGTGCTGCTGGAAGGCACCCCTCAGCTGAAGGAGGTCACCCTGCCGAAGCCCACCCTTCCCCAAGGCAGCCTGCACCCAAAGACTGGTTTATGGGGGGGTGGGGGGGAGAATAAAAGCCTGGCCACTGTCCCAGCTTAAGAGCTCAGTGCGGGGGCGGCTGGCTCAGTCGGTTGAGCGTCCGACTTCGGCTCAGGTCGTGATCTCGCGGTTTGTGAGTTCGAGCCCCACGTCGGGCTCTGTGCTGACCGCTCGGAGCCTTTAGCCTGCTTTGGATTCTGTGTCTCCCTCTGTCTCTGCCCCCTCTGCTCATGCTCTCTCTCTGTCTCAATAATAAACAAATGTTAAAAAAAAAAAAAACTCAGTGCGGAGTGGCTGAGCTCTCTGTTGAGACTGCAGGCCGCCCAGTTCTCCCTCTGCTCCTTCCTGCTTCCTTCCCCTCTTGCCAGGTGGTGGTTCTCAAGGGCTCTCCCTAATAAATGTCCTGCACACCAGCGTCCACCTCAGAGTGTACTTCCTGGGGAAGCGGACCTGTGACAGCAATCAGTCAAATAATAAGGATGTTAAAGCACCTTTCCTATGGCTTTGTCTAGGCGTGGTGGTTAGTGATGGAGGATGGGGCAGCAGAGGGGTGGGACAGGTGGTAAAAGAAATACGACCAAAACCCTCCCACGCGAGGACCCTGCAATGTAGGTGAGGAGTCTAAATGCACTTAGAGGAGCCTACAAAGTAATGCAGATGAATTTTAAACAAATACACTAGAACGTATATATTCAAACAGCTGAGTCTGGGAGCTCTGTGCTTATTTTAAAGGATTGGAATGGGTGGGGCACCTGGGTGGCTCAGTCAGCTACGCATCTGACCCTGGACTCTGGCTCAGGTCATGATCTCACGGTTTGTGAGTTCCAGCCCCACATCAGCTCCACGCTGACAGTAGACAGCCTGCTTGGGAATCTCAAGTTCTTGAGATTCTCTCTCCCTCTTTATTTGCCCCTTCCCTGCTCACACTCTGTCTGTCTCTCTCTCTCAAAATAAATAAACAGAAAGAATTGTTTAAATAACTGGAATGGAAAAATCACACAAGATTTTTAGAACTCTTAGATGTTCAACCAGAGTGAGCGAATGAAAATGGCTTTTTGTTGTCATTGCTTTTCTATTTCCAATTGTATTGGGCAGTCTGGCCACCAAGGAAACTCCTAAGATTTGGTATCAAATTTTTTTTCCTACTCTAAAAGTCACATCTACCCTCAAAGGCTAAAGATTTGTTACTAATAGGGGCGCCTGTGTGGCTCAGTCCGTTAAGGATTTGACTTTGGCTCAGGTCAAGATCTCAGGGTTCGTGAGTTCTAGCCCCATGTTGGGCTCTGTGCTGACACAGAGGGATTCTATGCCTCCCTTTCTCTCTCTGCCCCTCCCCTGCTGGTGCCATCTCTCTTTCTCTCAAAAATAAATAAACATCTTAAAAAAATTGTTACTAATGAAGCTGCCGGGCAATTCTAAAAGAGGCTTCCTTAATACTCTCTAGGCTTATAAATACATTCTCTCTCTCTTTTTTTTAAGTTTATTTATTTATTTTGAAAGGGGGAGGCAGAGAGAGGAGAGACAGAATCCCAAGCAGGCTGTCTACTGTCAGCGTGGAGCTGATGTGGGGCTGGAACTCACAAACCGTGAGATCATGACCTGAGCCAGAGTCCAGAGTCAGACGCGTAGCTGACGAGCCACCAGGGTGCCCCACTGTCTCCTTTTTAAGAACAGCTTTATTGGTGTATAATTCTCCCATCTTAAGTGTTTACAATTCCATGGTTTTTAATATACTCACAGGGTTGTGCAACTATCACCACGATCAATTTTAGAACAACTTCCTTAACCTCCTCTCCCCAAACAACCACCCTCCTCCTTTGCTATCACTCACCAATCCCTCATGTCTCCCAAATCTAGACACTCACTAGCCTGCTTTTTATGTCTACAGATTTGCCTGTTTTGGATGCTTCATGTAAGTGGAATCATATAATATGCGACTGACTTTTCACTTGGCATGTTTTCAAGTTTCGTCCACGTTATAGCATGTGCTCGTAATTCATTTCTTTTCACGATCTAATAAATCCAATTGGATCGATAAACATTTATCCATTTGCCAGGTGATGGACATGTGGGTTGTTTCTACTTTGGGGAAAGAAACAACGCTGCTCTGAACTTTTGTGTACAAATCTTTGTGTGGACGTAAGTTTTCATTTCTTTTGAGTACAGACCTGGGAGTACAACTGATGGGTCATGTGGCAACTTCATGTCTAATATTTGAGGAATTGTTAGACTGTTTTCCACAGTGGCTGTAGCTCTTTACATGCCGACCAGCAATGTATAAGAGTTCCAATTTCTCCACATGCTTGCCAACACTTACCATTATCTGCCTTTTCAGATAACCTTCCAGTGACTATGGTCTCATTGTGGTTTTGACTTGTATTTCTCTGATGGCTAACGATGTGAGGATCTTTACATGTGCTTATTGGCCATGTTTTATCTTCTTTGAAGAAATGTCTATTCGCATCCTTTGGCTGTTTTAAAATTATTTGTCTTTTTATTATTGAGTTCTTTGTAAGTTCTAGATAGAAGACCTTTCTCAGATGTATGATTTGTAAAACTTTTCTCCCTTTTGTAGGTGTCTGTTACTTTCTTGATGGTTCCTATGAAGCACAAACCTTTTCCATTTTTATGATATTCTATTTATCTATTTTTGTCTTTCATTGTTTGTACTTTGGCTGTCCTGTCTCAGAAACCTTGCATAATTCGAGGTCATGAAGATTTACACCGATATTTCTTCTAAGCTTTATAGTTTTCGCTCTTACATTTAGGTCTCTGATCCATGTTGAGTTCATTTTTGCCTAGGCTGTGAGTAGGAGTCCACCTTCATTCTTCCCATGTGGCTGTCCAGTTGTCTCAGCCCCATTTGTTGAAAAGAGTACTGTTTCTCTACTGGGTTGTCTTGGCACCCTGACTGAAAGCCCAAGTGGGGATTTATTTCTGGACTCTCAATTCTATTCTATTGGTCTGTAAGTCTATCCTTATGCCAGTATCACACAGGGCATCCTTCTTAAGGAAACTGCGACATGCGTCCATTCACCACGACTGCTCACTGGGCACCCACGACGTACCAGACGCGGCTCGAGGTGCCGCAGAATCCGGAGCTCACTTGGAGCTCAGCTTTGTGCAGGAGACATGAAATTAAACTGTGTATAAGTAACACCTACGGCATGGCAGGGGTTGGTAAGTATCACTTAGGAAGCAAAGAAGGGGATATAACGTAGAGCGAGGAGGGCTAAGTTCGGACAGGATAGCCAGGAGGGCCTCACCGAGAAGGGGAGTGACAAAGACCAGAAGAAGGTAAAGAAGCTGGACATGTTGCCCTCGGTGGCGAAAGCACTTGAGTTCGAGGGCAAAGCAAGGGCGCAAGCCTGATGGGCTGTTCATCCGAAGGCCAGGCGGAGGGCCAGTGTGTCCCAAGTGGAGAATGAGAGAGAGGTGAACATGGGGCCGGACCCTGGGGTGCCTCATGAGTCACTGTGAGGTCACAGGCTTTTCCAGTGAACGGGATGGACGCCTGTTGGAGGTTTCCGGGCGGAGGGGTAACACGGCCTGGGTAAAGCGATTAACACACCGCAACTCCATGTTGAGACGAGGGTAGAAGCAGGGGCCAGTTAGGGGATCGCGAGGTAACTGAGATGAAGGATGGTGGGGGCCTGTGCCGAACGGGTGGCGGCGGGGCAGGGAGCGGTGCTCTGGCTCCGAGGTTGGGGATGGACGGATCTGCCTGCAGACGACGGGGCACGAGGGAGCGGAGCGCTGGGGAACATGAGGTTTCAGGCCTAAGCCCCTGGAAGGATGAAGTTTCCCTTGCCTCTGACAGAAAAGCCTGCAGGAACCGTAGCTCCGGGGACAAGAGCTTACCTTGGGAAATACTGATCTGGGGAAGCCTAACCCTAGCGAAGGAGTCAAACAGGAACTTTTGTTTACAGAGCTGTGAATAAAAATTTGAGGTCCCAAGGCATCTAAACAGCACTTGTCACTGAGAAGAGACCGCCTGAGGGATGAATGCAGACGAGAAGAGGGGTGCAAAGGCGGCCCGGCCCGAGGCAGCCTGGCCTCAGAGGGCTGAGGGGTCAGACACAGGGGCCCGGGTGCAGACACAGGCACGTGCACACGCCAGGCCCACGCGCACGCAAATGCACACGCAGGCGAGGAGGGGAGGAGAGGAGAGCAGGAAGCAGAGAGGGAGGAAGAAGCACTAAGGAAGAGCGGCCGGAAAGGCCGCAGGAAAAGCAGGTGGTGTAAGTGTTCGCAGGGGAGGGCAGTCAGGCGGGCCGAGGCCTGAGGAATGGCCGTGGCAGCGATGCTATGCTGGTCCCTGGTGACCCTGAGAAGCGGCGTTTTGGTGGAGTGACGGCTGAAGGGAAAACGCAAGACGGCTACCTGGAGGCGTGAGCCCGGGGTTTTGTTCTGAAGGAGTGCTGTTTCCAGGGAAGGGGGTGAGGTCCGGAAGGAAGGCAATCACAACCTCCTCGGGGGATGGGCATGGAGGGCGGAGCAGGGAGGGCGCTGCAGCCTGTGCTGGAGAGCGCGAGGGGAGGGAAGGGTCGGCAAGGGACCTCCTCCGAGGGGGAGAGAAGGTCAACGGCTTGTGTAGGTGCAGGGCCAGCAGCTGAGAGGGGGCAGGGCAGGGAGACTCGACTCGGGAGGACTGGGCGACGAGCAGGCCTGCAGCCGTCGCCCGGCAGAGAGGAAGAGAGGACAGGCCGAGAAAACACGCCCGAGGCCAGTGATGACTGTAAACTGCGGCCTGTCAGGTGCCAGACGCACGGGCAAGGTCAGGGCGCGCCTGTGGGGTGACGGCTGAAGTGGGGGGGCGGGCAGACAGCTCACTGCGGGGCAGGGCTCAAGGAAGTGCACTGCTATCGCGGCGAGGCAGGTGCAGCGACGGTACCGGTACCGGTACCGGGGAGAGGGCCCTGGAGGGAGGGCCAGCCAGGCCTGCAGGCCCTCCGGGGGCGGGGTGAGGGGTGCGGGGTGGCGTAGGCCGAGACCGGAAGTGAGCAATGGGCTGGTCGCAGGAGAGGAGGGCCGTCCCGCGGGGCAGCTTGCAGCTTTCGTCCCACCGCTCCCTCCTCAGACCGGCCGAACTGGACGATTCTCTCGCCCCTTTACCATCTGGGGGCCCTCCTGGAGCCACACGCGGGCTGCGATTTGATCTTCTGAGTTTCTGAGTGGGCGGGTGCTGGCCAAATTCCCAAATATAACGATGGAATTCGTCGAACGTTGGTCCCAAACCTCTTTTTGTTCTAGGGCACCAAGATGAACAAGACACGTAAAGGATAAATTATAATTTCCTGTGGCACATGAGGCTGTATTTACTCTGTAGACGGATATATTCCAGGCACAGCTATTGTAGAGCAAGGTCAAAATGCAACAGGAACAAAAAGTTAACTAATTTCTGATGCGTGAAGACGAAGAAAAACAAAGAGACTATTTAACATTAAAAAAAAAACCCACTTAAGTATCTGCTCCATGATGAAATAATTAATTTCTTTAAATAGAAATCGAGGTGCTACTTTTTGCCCACTCCTCGGATAACTCAGGCTGGCTCCCTCCCGGGGACGGTCAGCACCCGCGGAGTCATCAGGAGAAAAGGGAAGGGACGCCACGAAAATAGAATCTTCAGACGGTGCGGCTCGCAATTAATACGAATCTCAGCTGCACTGTCGAATGTCATCTTCTATGCAAAATGTGTACACTTCACAGCCCTGAAAGTTCCATATGACGCCAGTGGCACTAATTTTTACCGTCAAGATGCTAACCATCCACTAACCCTGGGCACTCCCTCACTGGTGCTTCAGCGTAAGCCCGGGAGAACAAGTAACAAGCTGGGCACCCTTATGTAGCACTGGCTTCACAAGCAAAGACTTGGAGGCAGAATTGGTGTCCATCACTAGGAGAATGGATGCATAAATTCTGGCACATGCGGAAGGTGGAAATCTCTGCAGCAGCACGAAACAATGAAGCACATCTTATACACGGCAACGAAGACACCATAAGCATAGTAATGAGTGAAAAGTAACAAGAGACTCAGAGCCCAAATCCATACACGTAAATTCAAGAACACACACAAAACAACACAATTTAAATAACTGAGTGGAAGGGAAGGACATACTTGGATGCCGGTGTGGGTGCGTATGCAGGAGGAGGGTCACAGGAGTGGGACTAAAGGAAATAAAATACAAGCAAAGACGCCTGTACCATGAATCAAGGCACGGCATCTTGATTTGTGTATCTGAGCTAGTGGTGGTCATGGGGGAAGTGAGTAGAGCGTTCTTACGAATGGACAGTTAGTTGGTATGTATTTTTCATACTTGAAGCTTTTCACTATTTGTTACTTGTACACCTCGCTCCGGAGAGATCTATAATGTAGCACGATAATGCGCCCAACAGAGTATCTCCGTTCTATAAACTTGACATGTTTTGGTACAATCGTTATCACAATTTATGGATGGCATTTAACAGGATCTAGAATAGCAGTTGCCAAAAGCGAAATCAGTCAATCGTGAATCTAATAAAGAGTAAAGCTTTGATCATAATTTGATATATTCGGAGAGAAAAGTAGATAAAAAGATTCCTATAGAATTGAGCTTGACGCTATGATTAACAACTTAGCACACGAAGTACCTCTTAGCCAATGCTAAGCACAGCATCAGAGCTCACCCTGACAGGTACGGCTTCCTGCAGAAACGTGTCCATGTTTCCCTTTAGAATAAACGTGTGTTTCCAACAAGCTCCTGGTTCATAATATGCTTTCTGTTCTCCATCTCTAAACTACGCTTTCTTTTTTTTTTTTTTTTTTAATTTTCTTTTTCAACATTTTTTATTTATTTTTTTGGGACAGAGAGAGACAGAGCATGAACGGGGGAGGGGCAGAGAGAGAGGGAGACACAGAATCGGAAACAGGCTCCAGGCTCTGAGCCATCAGCCCAGAGCCTGACGCGGGGCTCGAACTCACGGACCGCGAGATCGTGACCTGGCTGAAGTGGGACGCTTAACCGACTGCGCCACCCAGGCGCCCCTAAACTACACTTTCTATGCTCAAAGGCAATCGGCTGCAGGGAGAAGAGCAGCCCCGGACGGAAATCAAATTAAGTAAAGTAATGTGTTCCGAGAAGCTGCCACTTGTGATGCGGCTCAGTGCTACAGGGAGAGCTGGACAACTGTGTCTGGGGCCCAAAGGGCTCACGATCTGATCAACCAACACTCAAGGACCCCCATTCTTACTCCCATGGGAGTTGTTGGGTGACCTTAGAATAATCGCTCAAGTTTCTTTGCATCACTTTCACTGCGCTCCTGCCAACCAAGAGACAGAGGATGAGAAAACACAGGAAGAAGGGTCAGGAACTCTCATTTTGTTCCCAGCTTAGTGCCCATGAAAGGGGAACTAACAACATTTCCCCACTGTGCTACACGTGACCTTTGTTACTTATAAAATAGAAATATTAAAACCCTGGAGGCCCGTTACAAATGCTGATCCTGGAGTCCTTGTCAAGAAATCCCTTACAATGGAGTCTTTTGTTCAGTAGGATCCATACGGCACCCAGCGGGTGAATCTTCTTAAAGGTCTAAGACAGACACACTTAAGAAACATCCGTTCTAAGGAGAAGTTTAAGAAAGTTTCCCCTTTCTTGGAAGGATGTTCTTAGCACAAGACGATGCAGCCCTGAAAAGTTTTTGAGTTTGAGCTGAAATAATTTGATTTGCTCCACAAAACTCCTCACATCCTTTTACTCACCGTAACAATAAAATATTCTGAAAATATTTCCACACAGAAAATGTTTCTACATGAATTCTACGGATTATAAATTCCCATTAACATCAAATGAAGTAGCGGCAGACAGGAAACGCAGACCGTTAAACCTCAGATTGGACTTCAACCAATGTCTTCGTGCCACAAGCTTCCGAACCCATGTTTCCACGTGGCTGAGGCAGAGCCTCTGATCCCCTTGAGTTGCACAGGACGAGGTGGTGAGCAGATGGGCAGCACCATTCAGTGCCAGGCGGACGCATTCTAGCCCCAAGGCCATCAGATGGCTCTAGGAGCAATGGCGGTGTCACTCCTCACCAAGCGTGGCACTTCTCTCTTTCCCTGACCCGCTTTCTGTCCATCCACCTCCACCATCACCACCTCCTGCCGCCATGCCACGTTCGCCTCCTGTTCTATTCCGTGGGTAGCCACGGCCCCCTCCCTGTGGGGAGGCGGTGCTGTTGGGTAAAAGGGATGGGGACTGTCTTCGCACCCCAGTTCTCTACCCCGTGCTCTTCGCTAGCAAAGGGAGAAAAGGCTCGACGGTGATGGAACAAGGCTCTGTGGCCCATGGCGGTACTTGCCCACGGGCCACAGAGGAAGAACGGCTTGTGCAGAGAAGCTCGGGCATGGAGTGGGTGCGTGTGGGCAAGGTGTGCTGTAGCTGCCAGGCTCCGCGTGAGACACTCCTGGTGAAGGCACTTCTCAGCTGCCACCATAGGCTGGTGAGTGCTTCCGGCTGGTGCAGAAGCTTCTGCTCCAGCTTCCGACAGTCATGGGCAAAAAGTTGCTTTTTGTGGCGTGGTCAAGCTCAGCCCTAGCTGGTGGGGCTGACGAGGCTCAGCCATGACAGGAGGGACGATGCTTCAGGCCGTGGATGAGCTCTGACCCTCCCCCACCACGGCTGGCCCTTCCCGGTCTCCCCCTGCCTTGCTCCATGGGCATATTCCTGGTGAGTGAGGGGGCCTTGCTCTGCACCTCAAGATTATTAAGGATTCGAAATACAAACCTAATTTCATTTAATGTGTTTATTTAATTATTACCATAGCTCTCTAACTGAGGGATGGGGGTGCATTAGCCATCCTCATTTGTCTGTCAGGTTAGAAACAAGATGAACAACAGAGAATTCCCATATCTACCAATGGTGGTACAACAGTAGGAGAGTGATGTGGAATCTCTATGAAAGTCCAGAATGCATGTGTGTTTCCTCTCAGCAACGTCAGCTTTTTGTGGACAGCCTCTCACGATGTGCCCGGAGCGTAAACACTAAAGCTGGGACCCCGATCTCAGCACGGTGCACACAGACCCAACTGGAGGGTATGCACAAAAATCTAGGCTACAACCTAAACAGAAAACCTTTCTGTAGGGCTTACGTATGCTGGAAGTTGTTCTAAGGGCTTTATATGTAGTAATTCACTTAGTCCTCACAACAACTGCATGAAGGAAGTATGACTATCTCTGTTTTAAGAGGGAGGCACAGACAGGTTAAACAACTTGCCCAAGGGCACACAGTCAGTAAGCCATAGCACGGGATTAGAAATCAGGCACATCACAGACTAACTACCACGTAGAGCAGCTAAAAAGGAATGAACTATATTGGTCTAAGATAAGATTCCCATGTATCTCTCACATCCAATTGGAGAGACCATCCAAAGAACAGCAAAGAAATACAACAGGCACAATTTCATAATAACGAAGAAATGAGAAGGACACAGTGAGCACATGGGATATTTCTACAAATTTCTGGAAATCTGAAAATAGATGAAAGAGTCTAGGATGATGAAACAGCATGTAGGGAATTGAGCCTGGAACCCACACGGAGGTGGGAGCTTCAGCTGCAGAAGAAGCCGCCTAACTC
The DNA here is from genome assembly GCF_022079265.1 of Lynx rufus. Lineage (NCBI taxonomy): Eukaryota > Metazoa > Chordata > Mammalia > Carnivora > Felidae > Lynx > Lynx rufus. The sequence continues at coordinate 1,243,851 of NW_025814867.1, read as the reverse complement.
GACAGAGCCCTGGAGAGGCTCCATACCTGTACACTGCACTCATGATGGTGGGAACAGTGAAACGGGGGCTCATTCCCTCCCCACAGCGCTGTGTGCAAACAGCCCACAGCTAAAGAACTCTCAGATGTCCACACTCAGGTGCAAGTCTTTGCTAGAGAAATCAGTGAACTTTCTTGGAGGGGAGTTCATCACCCCGTTCCACATGCTGGCCCTAAAGGATGGGCATTACACTCTGGCCCACCAACAGTCACCCATCGTAAAGCAGGGACCCTACCTCTATCCTGAGCAAGCCGTGCCATTGGCTAATTCTCAAATATGAACACAGTGCCAACCGACACCTGAGAAAAGCCTTCGTAAAAAAAAGAGAAACAGACACACAGCTATATATATATACCCCAAGGTGAAAAAGAAGAAAATGGACCCCAGAGTTAACAGATAATTCAAGGGACACAGAGAAGGTTTGTATTTTATTTTCAAGGACGGCTCCAGAGAGAACTAAGAAAACCTTGCATTCACTTGCAAGAACAGATACTCATGAAAAAGGAAAAATTAGAAAACCAGAAAGAGTTCTACAAAATTAATAAATGACTGCCAAAATGAAAACTTCAACAACCCATTCTTGCATTCATGGAATAAATCCCACTTGAGCATGGTGTATGATATGACCCTTTTAAAGGATTACTAAATTCATTTTGCTAATAAAAAAAAAATGAAAACTTCCAACAGAAGAGCTAGGGGATCTAGCCTAAGAAGTCTTTCATGATACAGAATTATGGAGGACTAGAAAAAGAACTAAATTACCAAATCGAGCAGAATAAAGAGAATATTAAAAGAATATTCAGAAATCAATGAAACAGAAAACAAACAGTAGAGAAAATCAATGAAATCAAAAGTTGGTTCTTTGAAAATAAAAATAAAGTTGATAAACTCTAGCTAAACTGAGTAAGAGTAAAAACAGAAGAAAGAAATTGCCAATATCAGGATTGAGAAAGGAGTTATCATTAAAGATTCTCTAAAAATTAGAATAATGTGGGGCGCCTGGGTGGCGCAGTCGGTTAAGCGTCCCACTTCAGCCAGGTCACGATCTCGCGGTCCGTGAGTTCGAGCCCCGCGTCAGGCTCTGGGCTGATGGCTCGGAGCCTGGAGCCTGTTTCCAGTTCTGTGTGTCTCTCTCTCTCTCTCTCTCTCTCTGCCCCTCCCCCGTTCATGCTCTGTCTCTCTCTGTCCCAAAAATAAATAAAAACGTTGAAAAAAAAAATTAAAAAAAAAAATAAAAATTAGAATAATGAGAAAGTAACATCAATAACTTTATGTTAATACATTTAACAACTTAGATAAAATAGACAAACTCCTGAAAAGAACCAATCACCAAAACTGACCCAGGAAGAAATAGAAAATGAGAACACTTCCCTGTATCTAATAAAGATATTAAATTCATAATTTAAAAACTTTTCAGGCTCAGATGGTTTTACTGGAAAATTATATCAAACATTTAAGGAATAGATAATATCAATTAAAAAAAAAAAACAAAACAATCCTGTACAATCTCTCTCAGAAAAAAAGGAAGGGAAAGGAAATTGAAGATAGTATTGTTCTGATACCAAAACTTGGCAAAGATAATTATAAGAAAATAAATTTACAGACCAATATCTCTTATTTAGCATAGATATAAAATCCTTAGCAAAATATTAGGAAATTGAATCTAACAATCTGTAATAAAATATAACCAAGTGGGATATATCTCAGTAATGCAAGGCTGGTTTTACAACAGAAAGTTAATTAATGTAATTCAACACATTAACAGAAAAAAACGAGAAAACTGACCTATCACAAACAGAAAATTTCTGACAAAATTCAGTACTCATACATGGTGAAAGTACTCAGTAAGATAGAAGGAGAGTGAAATTTCCTTAATCTTTAAAAAGGCATCTAGGAAAAAAAAACCCCAGCTAACAGTACACCAAACGGTGAAAACCTAACTGCCTTTCCTTAAAATCAAAAACAAAGCAAGCATGTCAACTTTTACTACTTCTATTCAACATTCTGCTGGAGGTTATAGCCAGTGCAATCAGGCAAGAAAAGTGAATATAAAGCCTACAGGTTGTAAAGGAAGAAGAACATTTGTTTTTATTTGCAGATAACACGGTTGTGTACAAAATAAATTCTAAAGAATGTATTTTTAAAAAGAAATTACTATTACTAATAAGCAAATTTAGCCAAGTTGCAGGATATCTGATCATGAAAATATTAAGTCTTCTTTCTATATGTTAGTAATTAAAATTGGAAATTGATATAAATATACAATTTACAACAGAACCTAGAGACATAAAATACTTATGGGTGAATTTAACAAAATCTATGTAAATTCTGTACAACAAAATCTATGAAGTTAAAGAGGACCTAAATAAACAGAAATATGCGATGTTCATGGATCAGGAGACTCAATATCGTTCAAATGTCAATCACTTCCAAAGTGATCTAATGAATCAATGCAATCCCCACAATCCCTAAAATACTTTCTTTTTTTTTTTTTTTAGAAATCAGCTACATGATTTCTAACATTCAGATGGAAATGCAGAAAACCTAGAATAGCAAAACACTTTTGAAAAATAACAACAAAGTTTGGGACCAATAATGTCTGATATGAAGACTTAAAACCACTTAAAACTTTAAAACATGAAGATTAGATATATAGACAAATGGAACAAAATAGTCCTAAAATTGAGCCATACATATGCGATTATTTGAATTTAGACAAAAATGCCAAAGTAATCAGTACATGGAAAAGGGTTTCTTCAACAAATGGTTAGAGTAGCACCTGGACGCCATTTAGGAAAAAAAAAAAATTGAACCTCAATCTCTATCTCATACTATATACAAAAATTAACTTGAAATGCATCATAGATCTGGCTAAACATAAAAGCTAAAACCAGAAAATTCATACAGAAGAAAATCTTCAGGACCATGGCATAATGGAAGATTTTTCAGAAAAAAACATGTAAATAAAATGGCAAGTCACTGCCTGGGAGTAAATTCCTGCCTATGTTTGACAACAGACTTATGGACAGAATACAACTTGTATATTACAAGTTGTAAGAACCCTTATAACTCAGTAATGAGGACAACGCATTAAAAGAAATGGGCATAATAACTGAACAGACCATTCACAAAAGGAGATATATAAAATGCTAACAAGCATATGAAAAGATGCTCTAACATAATTAGTCACCAAGGAAATGCAAATTAAAACCACAAGGAGCCATCACTACACAACTGTCACAATGGCTAAAACAAAACAAAACTAAAATATCGACAATTTCAAATACAGGCAAGGATGTGGACTTCCTGCAATTCACAACTCATGCTGGTCAAAGAGTAAAAGGTTAGAAACACTTCAGAAACAGTTTGACAGTTTCTTACACAGTTAAACAAAAACTTACCCTAAGACTCAGCAAATGCACCCTGAGGTATTTACCCAAGGGAAACAAAGACAGAGGTACATGAAAAAAGCATGTGAGAATGTTCATTGCAGCTTCGTGCATAATAGTAAAAATACGGGAACAACCAAAACGTTCATCAGCAGATGAGTGGGTAAGAAAACTGTAGTATATTCAGATAGGGGAATACTACTCAGCAATATGAAAAGAAACCCACTACATACAATGATGTGGATGAACCTCAAAAGCGTTATGCTAAATAAAAAAGCCAGACGCCAGCAGTATTCACAGTGTTGTTCCATTCATACAAATTTCCAGAACGGGCAACTGTAATTCATAGTGACAGAAAGCACGTCAGCGATGGTCTATGACGGGGAGTAGAAGAGGCTCATTGCACAGAGGAAGGAGGAACTTTTTGGAGACGAGGAAATATTCTAAGTCGTTTTGTAGTGGTAGTTACATAGGGGGATACATCTGTCAAGACCCATCAAACTCAACATTTAAGATGAGAGCGTTTTATTGTATGCAAATTATACCTGGGAAAACTGATTAAGAGGACTGCACAACAGAATGATGCCGTGAGTCCTGAACTCTCAACTTTCTCTGCAATAACAACTGTATCAGATTGAGATATGCATAAACCAGGCTGTTTAGAGAATTAAAATAAGATACGGAGGAATTTGGAGTTTTCCCATCAATGGGAAGACACTGACACTTTGTACGTTTGTTTTCAGCTTTCATCACGGTAATGGGCTTCTTACCGTTTGAGCATATGCATTCTTTTGAGTTGTAAGGCAAGCATTTGGGGTCATATTGTAAGTTTTAATTATAAATAGCGCAATCCACTGCTGTTGTCCTTTCAGAGCAAAATTAATTACTCCCCTGCTCCGGTCAGAAGGTCTTAGGATTTTTAGCAGTGCCTTCTCATATGCATGGTGTAATATCACAGCTGAAAACGGCCGTGGCGCTGAGCTGGATGGGCAGTGATCCTAAAGGATTCTGATCCGTTGTGCATGTCAGTTTCCTAACTCCCACAATTGTTTCGGTCACCGCTGTCTCCCCAGTGTGCAGCCCAGCGTGACACACAGTCCCCGAGAAGGGCTGAAAGGGTGGATCAAGGAACCACCCTTCATCAAGAAGACTTTCCTGTGACGGGAAGTGCCGTGGACGAATGTACAGTCCCTGTGCAGGAAGAGTGACGGAGCCCACGGGTGGCAGAGGCCGCCCCAGTGAAAGATGTACAGGCACGTCTGCACGTGGCGCCAGGTGGACCAAGGCCTGGAGAAAGAAGGAGAGACCTTACAGGGTTTCCCTCCCCCACACAGACTCTGAATGCAAATCAAGCTTTCGGAGCTCACGAGGCGTCTCTGCGCTTACTGTCGTCATGACTGCATCCGGGATCCGAGCAGAGCAACCCCAGCAGCTTACGGTGTGGCGGTGGTGGTGTGAAAATCTCTTCTCTAAACCTCCAGGTGGGTTTTCAGGCCCACATCAAAGGGCTTCTCTTCAATTCTTTCAGGTTCATGTGGATTTAAGCTCCAGATGGCCAGTGCCATCTGGAAACATTCTTGGACCTACTGTGAGCAATCAGGCAAAGCAAGGTCTATCAAATGTCAGTGCTGCTTAAGAAAAGCATCAACAATTACAACTGTAGCTTTAAAATTACATTGAACTTTATAGCAGCTTTATTCATAATTGCCCCAAATCGGAAGCAACTAAGATGTCCTTCAATAGACGACTGGCTACACAAACCACGGTACATCTACACAACGGGGTACTATTCAGTGATGAGAACAAATGAGCTAGTAAGCCACAAAAACACACTCAGGGACTTCAAATGCATGTTGCTAAGTAAGTGAAAGAATCTAACCTAAAAAAGCCTACATATGATTTCAACTATACGACATTCTGAAAAAGGGCAAACTGTACAGACAGTAATAAGATCAATGGTGGCCAGGGGATTGGGGGTGGAAGGGGCGGTGGGATGAAGAGGTGACAAGTAGGAGATTTTTGAGGGTGGTGAAACCATTTCATATGATACTCTAATGGTAGATACATCGCAGTTGGCATTTGTTAAAACCCAGGAATGTACAACACAGAGTGAACCCTAGTGTGAACTCTGGACCTTAGTTAATAACGTATCAACATTGTTTCATCAATTGTAACAAATGTTACCACACTAATGCAGGATGTTAATAATAAGGGAAACTGTTTAGGGGAGTTGGGGTTATGCGGTAAATATAAATATTCTATATAATTTTTCTATAAAACTTAAACTGCTCTAAAAAATAAAGTGTATTAATGTAAAAGATACATTGTAAATCAAGATTGCAGAGTCTTTAATGTTACATCTTTAAACGGACATATTCTAACTGCAAGATAATTTTCCACTGAAGTATTTTTAGAAGAATATTATAACGATTTTCTTTCTTACATAACACTGTTGTGATGGCCCAGAAAATATTCAGAAAACACTTTTCCCCAATTGGAAACCTATTTCAAGCAACATCAAACATTCAATCCCAGGTCTAACTAACAGTGAAAGTATATCCAATTTCAAAAGAAGTATTAAGAAATCAAGTGTAAATAAAACATGTATTTTTTTCCCTTATTTGCCATAGAACATCTCCTATTTTGTGGGCACAAAGTTTCAAAATTTCAAAATTCTACACTTAGGAAATGGACTATTCCTTGCAAGACTGTCGACTCTTCATCTGAAACTTCTTAACGTCCCTCTCCTGCAGAGGACAGGTATCCAGAGCTTTGGGGTGAACATCTAGGGGGTTAAAATTCTAAACTGTAACCGGTTTTACTAATGACAGTTCTGTATATGGTACATTCCTACATTCTGAGAAAATTTCCAAAAGCGAGGGCCCACAATTAATCAAAATCGGTCCAACTATTAACAATACACTCACAACTTCAGGTGACCTCCATGTAAACTCATGTCCTCAAGAGGGCTCTTAGGGCCTGGCCTGTGTCATTTTACTCTGGTCCGTTCAGTCTCTCGCTCCCCCATTTGACTCTACACTTGCTCCCTGGTCTTCAAGCCTCCAACACCTGTCTCTAGGTACTGTCAGCACCAACCTTGCTATTCTGGGGAGAGAACAGAGGCTTTCAGAAGAGGACATCTGTGAGTCCGTCCCCCCCCCCCAACCTGTTCCCACACCTGGCTGGACCCTTACCCTCTACCATCCGTTCCCTCTGCACTGAGGTCCAACCTGTCCACCTGTGTTTGATCCCAGCTGTCCCTCTCGCAGAGTCAAGGACATTATCCAGCTGTTCCCACTTTTGGGGAAGCTGCTACAACGTTAGTAGGGTGGTATCATCAAGGTGCGCCTTTCAGTCTGCTCCAAGGCATTCTTTAAATCCCTCATATAAACACCGCTTGTGAAATGTTCTTGGCCAAACTGTTTAAACTGAATCTAATCAAGCCTGTAAACCAAACTTCTAACATAACATAGGGACAGGGAGACCAGTTTAAAAAAAAAAGAAAAGAAAAAAGAAGACAGACACACCTTAAGGAAACAATCAGATCAACACTCTGAAACGTCTACACGACACAGTTAACGTCTACAGGGACCCTGTGAAACGTCCACGCGGACACATTGAAACGTCTACACGAACACAGTAACTAAAAGTAGGTGCTGCAGCAGTCACTTCATGAAGGAAATACGTGATCACAGATCGGTACCTGAGAGGATGCTCAGCATCACTCGTCACTTGAGAAATGCAAATGCTGCAGCACAGCATGACGGCCAGAGCAGCCAAACGAACAAAAACCGACCCCAAAGTGCTGGTGAGGGCGTGGAGGGACCAGAACCCTCACACGCTGTTGGTGGGAAAAGGCAAAATGGCACCGCCACGTGGGAACAACGGGTGGTGGCTGTGATGTCGGAGACTTCCCTAACATATGACGCGACAATCCTACTCTCAGGTATTTACCCAAGTAAAGTGAAAACCTTTACTCACACAAAACAGCGGGAAAATGCTTGCAGCAGCTCTATGCAAAATCGAAGGACTGGAAGCAATCAAAATCCCCTCTTCTGAAACACGGACAGACACACTGTAGCGCATCCACACACTCATATACTGCTCTGCACAGCAAGGGGCTCTTCACAAATGCAGTAACACGGATGAGTCTCAAATGTTATTTTAAGTGAAAGAAAGAGACTCAAAGGCTATAAACTCCACGATCCCATTTCTATGCTGCTCTGGAAAAGGCAAACCAGTAGGCAAGGCGGTGGCTGCTAGGAGTCAGGGGGAGGGAGAGGTTTGAGGACAGAGAAAATCTGAGCTCTCTTTTCTCTTCTCCTCCTCGTTCACATTAGGAGATTGCCAATGTCATGACGCCTAAGAGAAACTGGTGGGTTCGAAGGAGCCCATCAGCCTTGATTATCCAAAACCACTATGCTGCTTCTCCAAGTCAATAAACCCCTGGAGGACTTGAGGCAGGAAGGGCAACATTTCCTTAGAAATGAGGCGTTTTCTTGTTGGCGGCTGAAAGCTTCTGGGTGGACAAGGGGCTAAAACAATCTCTCCTGGATTACATTTTTAATTTATAAACAGTTTAAAATGGCTAAACCAAAGCTCTCATTAAGAGGCATATTCACTAATTTTGGTTCCCCACGATCAATTTGTACGTTAAAACAGCTTTCTGCTGCTTAATTCAGAGGAACTAGACAAAACAAACACTGGTTGAAAAGAATGGATGTATAAAAAAATCAAATATCAACTATCATAAGAGAAATGACAATTTAAAATACAATCTTTCAGGGGCGCCTGGGTGGCTCAGTCGGTTAAGCATCGGACTTCGGCTCAGGTCACGATCTCACTGCTCGTGGGTTCGAGCCCCGCGTCGGGCTCTGTGCTGACAGCTCAGGGCCTGGAGCCTGCTTCCGATTCTGTGTCTCCCTCTCTCTGCCCCTCCCCTGCTCACACTGTCTCTCTCTCTCAAAAGTAAATAAACATTTAAAAAATATATGTAGTCTTTTAGTTATTTTGGAAGGAATGTAAGCATTTCGTTTTTACGTTGAAAGAAATTTACATGTAGATTCAAGATGCTACCCAATGACATTCAGTTATCCCGCAGCAAGACAGATGGTCCCAAAATTCCCTGAAGAGGCCCTATTTGATCTCATCAAGAGGGAAGCGCGAAGCTCCGCTTTCTCTCCAATTTTGTTATCCCCGATTATTTTGTGAAACTTTTTTGTCCTTTGCTTTTTAACTATACTTGATTAAATACACAATCACTACGGGAAAAGAATGAAAAAGATGCAGGAAAAGAAAAAGGGAATAAGTTATCCAAATCTTAACTTAAAAACTACTGTTGTTAAATTTGGATTGCATCCAGGCCTTTTCCTACAGAAATGCATACATGCAAATACGTACATTTACAAGTTTTTCACTTCTCGTTTATTATCGCGGCCATCTTTCCAATAATAAAGATTTGTACACAGTTTTATTTTTATAGTGGCAAGGGATACCATGAGAAGAAGGGGCCAACATTTAATCGTTATCTATGTTGGATACACAGCTCCCTTTCAGTCCTGAACTTTATGTTAGCGTAAGGAACTTGTGAATCTTTTCTCTTACAGTTACTTCTTCCTTTGGTGCCATTCATATAGTAAAGGTCTCCCCATCCAAAGGTTAGCTAAACATTCACCTATAATTCTTTCTAGTATTTTTATGGTTTTCATTTTTACGTTTATAACTTTACTGAAACTAGATAGTAATGTATCATTAGTATAACTAGTGTATAATTTAAAGAGGGGCTCGACCTTTACCCATTCCCTCTAAATGGGTAGCCAGTTGTCCCAACACCATTCAATAACCAATGCATCATCTTCTACTGACAGGAAATACCTATCATAACATATACCAAATTTGTGTATGTCTGTACTTCTAACAGTTCCTGGACTTTGTTCTGTTCCATTTATGTATTTGGTTTTTTTTTTTTAATTTCTTTAAATGTTTATTTATTTTTGACAGAGAGAGCGACAGAGCATGAGCGGGGGAGGGGCAGAGAGAGAGAGAGAGAGAGGGAGACACAGAATCCGAAGCAGGCTCCAGGCTCCGAGCTGTCAGCACAGAGCCCAACGCGGGGCTCAAACTCACAGACCGCGAGATCACGACCTGAGCCCAAGTCGGATGCTCAACCGACTGAGCCCCCCAGGCGCCCCTCCATTTATCTATCTGCTCCGGTGCCAGTACCACAATTTTCCAGTTCCTGTGGATTTACATCCTATGATAGGGCAAATTACTACCACTGCACTCTTTTCTCCAGAAGTGTTCACGGCCATTATCTCACATTTATTCTACCTGGCTTACTTCAGATTTCTATGTTTTGATAGGCTGTTTACTCATTGTTATTTTACAATGTGTTGTTCTCTGGCATTAGATTTGAGTGATGGATTTCTCTTTCAGCTTATTTACTTTTCTCCTACAATTACCATGTACTTAATCACACCTAACTAAATACTAAAAAAAAGCTCCAAAAAATAATTGTCAGTAGGCCTGATGGTTGTCCCTGAGCTCTGGCTTACTGTGGCAACATTCTCGTCCCCAGTGTCTGAATGTGTCTGAACCCTGAGTAGAAGAGGATCCTGGCTTCTCCTAGGCCTGCCCTGGCCTCTCTACTGAGCGGGGTTTGTAGCAGTCGACTAGAAGTTGTTAAAGTTAATTCTCATGACACTGCACCAACTTCCTCAGAAAGGGAAGTCACGGGTTGGTTCTTGGTGTCTTCCTGAAGTCGGTCCGTCCTTCCTTCCTTCCTTCCTTCCTTCCTTCCTTCCTTCCTTCCTTCACCTGTTCTATCAGGTGAAAACCCATCAATTCTCGTTGGCTGCACCAGGCCCCACTTCCCCATGAGCACCCTGTTTCTATACTGATGTAATTTGCCCCTAACTTTCCTTTTTCTTGGTAATGTTTGCTGGTTTCTCCCCTAACTTCACCATCTTCCCAGGAAATCTTGAGTGAGATCACTTTGTGGAATTTTGCCTGAGCAGGCCATACCACTAATAAACATTAAAATAATGAGAGAACTCAAAATTAACTGTGAAAAGGAAAAAGGTCCAGATCTGAATTCATGGGTGACCACAGCATGGGTTTTGGAAGAAGAAATAAAAAATGGCAGACCTACTTCCTGCCGGATAGAAAAAGAAAGAAGATGTGATCCTCCCACGATTACCCTCCAGTTTTGTATTAAGAAAACAGTTCAGAATAGTTGGTGGTTATTTTTTAAGTGTCAAATCAGTAACATAACATCACATAAAAGCCATTTAGGAATCAAAGGGAATAATCTCGACACGGATCCAAGCCCCGGATACCTCCTCAGACCCTGGACTGTATTACGGGGAGGGAATGACCTGATGACAAATGACCCCTCGTCTCAAACGTCCTGACACCTCCCTTCGCTGTCGGATGAAGCTAGGGTGTGATCGGGCACACGGCTCCCGGGAGGGCGAGGGGGCGCGGCCTTCCTGCTCGGACAAGGCACAGTCTTGGCACAAGAGATGCCGCTGCTGGTTCTGAGCACGACAGGAAGCATCGCCCGCGCCTGGACAGGAGCCTTGGACTGTGGCGGACGACAGACGGGCCGCGCTGCACAGCACAGGCACGAGCGGTGGGCGAGGAAGGAGCGTCCCGAAGCCCTTTCACCACAGACGGTCCCTGGGAAGCGGCCCTGCTTTGCACGCTGTGCTTTAACACACCGCTTCGCGTGCGCCGAGCCCGCCTTGGAAAGCGTGTGAATTCACAGCCACCCCCCGGGCAGGAGCTGTATCCCCCTCTGACAGGGGAGGAAGCAGCCGCAGCTCCCACCGAGCGGTGGCTCTGCTCACTCTGGTGCCTCCCGCCTGCCAGAACGGAGGCAGGCCTTCTACCTGGAGGCAGGCGTTCCCGCATAAGGAACTCATTCAGTAAGAGCTGAACTCTCACCTCCGCGCCGTGTTCATCCTTGATACGACAGTTCCCATTTTAAATCCCGTGAGGCACGGGCACCAGGCCTACGTGGCAGGCAACTCAGAAATAAAATGACGGTGATCTACCCCCTGGCAGAAGCTGGAGAAGTCAAACAAGTTATGAGGCTTCCAACTTCTATCTCTATTTCGAGGTGAGAGCGCCTAAAAGCAAAGCCAAGTGCACCGTAGTATTGTCACAGCCCCCTGAGGAAACGCCTCTACTACGTTAAGGCACTTCAGAAACTATGTTCAACTATATTGAAACTATATTGAACTATGTTGAACTATGTTGAACTATATTGAAACGATATTAAACTACAGTGAAACAATATTGAACTATATTGAACTATATTGAAACAATATTGAACTATGTTGAACTATATTGAAACGATACTGAACTATGTTGAAACTATATTGAACTATATTGAAACGATATTGAACTATGTTGAAACTATGTTGAACTATATTGAAACGATATTAAACTATATTGAACTATATTGAAACGATATTGAACTATGTTGAACTATATTGAAACGATACTAAACTATATTGAAACAATATTGAACTATATTGAACTATATTGAAATGATACTGAACTATGTTGAAACGATATTGAACTATATTGAAACGATATTGAACTATGTTGAAACGATATTGAACTATATTGAAACGATATTAAACTATATTGAACTATATTGAAACGATATTGAACTATGTTGAACTATATTGAAACGATATTGAACTATGTTGAAACTATATTGAACTATATTGAAACGATATTGAACTATGTTGAAACTATATTGAATCGCCTACTGTGCACATTTTCTAAAACTATCTAGAGGACATTGATCATTCAGCAATCAAGGTTCCCTAATCAAGGAATTATCTGATAAGGTCATCTTGGGGTTTAATTTTCCCTGAAGAATTTTTATGCTTTTTATTAAAAAAAAAGTTTTTATTGAAATTGCAGCTAGTTAACATACAGTGTAATATTAGTTTCAGGTGTAGAATTCAGTGGTTCGACACGTCCACACAACACCCGGTGGGCATCGCAAGGGCCCTCCTCAATCCCCGTCACCTGTTACACCCATCCCTCACTCCTCTCCCCTCAATAACCATCGGTTTGTTCTCTGTAGTTGAGTCTGTCTCTTGGTTTATGATTCTTTATTTTAATAACAAAAGACATGGGCTACCTTTCCCTTTTTACTTTGGCTGAGAGGAGAACTTAAGCACAAGATTTAGGGACCAGCTGTATGAAGTATCTCATGTTATGAGGCTGGGTAAGAACATACCGTCCCTTTTAGATGTTCTCTGTAAGTTTCTTAGCCTCATGATCCTATTTGCATTTCAATTTTGTTGCTACTTTCTTCTTCAGGTAGGTAAAAGAAAAAAGAAATTTGAAACTTTAACAAGATAATACAGAATCTGGCAATCCAAATTTCGATAAAGCAGCAAAAAAAATCAAAATTCTAGGACTTAAGCATAAAAAAGAACCAGAGAACAACCTTTCGTGAAATGTGATTGCTACGTTTGCCTTGAAGAAAGCTTTAAAAAAAGAGAGGAGGAAAAAAAAAGCCAAGTTTACAGCCGCAGGCACTTCTAAGTGATCAGTATTGAACAGGCTGAGGAGGACAAGAGTTAATTACCAAACGGGTAAGCTCAAAACGCAACTCAGGTGTGAGAGGCTTCTGGCACACGCAGATGAACTCATCTCTGCTCTCACGTCCTCCCGGCCCGCAGCGCCCCGCGGAGGGCCGCGGGCAGCTCAGGAGGCCGGCCGCCAGGCCCGGCAGGGCTCCTGGGGCCACCTCCCCGCCTTTCAGAGCCAGGCCCCTTGCAGCCAGAGAGACACGAGCTGGGACTAGGCAAATGTCATCGCCTGAGAGGGGGCTCAGGCGGAGACACGGACAAGGCGGGGAACGGAAGACGACCGCAGAGATGTGACACAGCGTTCACGAGACAAAGTAAAGGATAGTATTTTTTTAATGTTTATTTATTTTTGAGAGAGATAGACAGAGCACAAGTGGGGGAGGGGCAGAGAGAGCTGGAGACAGAATCCGAAGCAGGTCCAGGCTCCGAGCTGTCAGCACAGAGCCGACGTGGAGCTTGAACCCACGAACCATGAGATCATGATCTGAGCCGAAGTCAGACGTCCAACCGACTGAGCCACCCAGGCACCCCCAGAATGCTATTTTTAAAGAGCCATAGGAACACAGAGAGAACAGAACAGAGCTCTTGGACACTGAACATACCATGGAAATATATTCGACAGAATCAGAAAGGAGTTGAGGGAGTCTTCTCAAATTGACAAAAACAAAAAGAAAGCAAATCAACCAACCAAAAGGAGACAGGGTGGCGGGGGCCAGGGCAGGGGGGAACACACAACAAACGCTAAGTCCAGATAATGCAACAGAGGCCCAGAGGTAGAGAAGATAGGAGATGTGGAAACCATGGTTTTCCAAAAAAAATAATTCAAGACATTTCACAGAAGTGAAGAACAGGAATTTTGAGTATCATGTTCAACTGTTCAGAAAGAACAAAAACAAAAAAAACCCCACCAAACTACAAAAGAATCACTATAAAATTTCAAAGTATCAGGGATAAAGAGAAGACTCTGAAAACTTCTGGAGAGAATGAACAGGCCATGTTTGAAAGACGGGGGACAGGCTGGTGTCAGCCTCTCAACAGCAAAGCTGCAGGCAACAAAACAGTGCCTTCCACATGTGGAGGAAAAACGGGAATGAAGATGTTTTCATGCAAGATTCCAAAATCTCTCTCATGCATCTACAAAAACAAGGAAGCAGATTAAGACAAGGTATAGGGAACAAAGCAGAGCAAATCCTCAAGAGGTTGGAAACGAGGATGAGAAGCGTATCGCGTATTTCGAGAGCGACCCTGCCCAAACTGACCTAGGACAGCTCCCATTCTGGGCCCAACCTCTGCATGGAAAACAACCAGGCACAACACTGACGGGTCATCGGATGTGCTTCAGCACAGCACATTCAAAAACCAGTAACAGGTACAGGGAAAACGAAGCGAATAAAAAGTGACGCAATTAGGGGCGCCTGGGTGGTGCAGTCGGTTAAGCGTCCGACTTCAGCCAGGTCACGATCTCACGGTCCGTGGGTTCGAGCCCCGCGTCGGGCTCTGGGCTGATGGCCCAGAGCCTGGAGCCTGTTTCCGATTCTGTGTCTCCCTCTCTCTCTGCCCCTCCCCCGTTCATGCTCTGTCTCGCTCTGTCCCAAAAATAAATAAAAAACGTTGAAAAACAAATTAAAAAAAAAAAAGTGACGCAATTATCAACTCTGTTATATTTAAGGGAACATAATTATGGCACACTACCTGCTTATCTGTGGACACATTAAAGAATTTAACCAAAAGTTGTGACGTAAAACTACATTAGGGGGTTGGAGGAACAGAGTGTATGGTGGGTGTAAAAACACTCATATGACGGGGCGCCAGGGTCTCAGTCAGCTGAGCGTCCGACTTCGGCTCAGGTCGTGATCTCGCCGTTCGTGAGTTCGAGCCCCGCGTCGGGCTCTGTGCTGGCAGCTCGGAGCCTGGAGCCTACTTCGGATTCTGTGTCTCCCTCTCCCTCTGCTCCTCCCCTGTTCACACTCTGTTTCTCTCTCAAGAATAAATAAAGATAAAAGTTTTTAAAAAAAACAATCGTGTTACAAAGTAGGGAGTCAATAAAACTGAAAAACACATTATGTAGAAAGGTAGAGGTGACTAGCAGAAGAAAGGGCTCGAATATTGAGTCACTGATTCCAGGAAACTAGAAAAGGGCAGTGACCTGTTACTCTGTCTTAAAGGAATACTGGGCTTTAAAATTATGATTATGCATTACTTTCAAAACATAAGATTTAAAAAGGAAACTGAGGGGCACCTGTGTGGCTCAGTCAGTTAAGCGTCTGACTCTTGCTTTCAGATCAGGTCATGATCTCATAGTTCGTGAGTTCAAGCCCCATGATGGGCTCTTGACTGGCAGGGCAGAGCCTACTTGAGATTCTCTCTTTCTCTCTCTCTCTCAGAATGAATAAATATTAAAAAAGGGGAAACAATATACCTGGTCAACTATAAGCAGAAGGATTTATAAAATCTAGCTTCTAAATTACAGTAAGTACGAGGAGTGATACCTAACTTGTGCCTTTAGGGAACCATGGGATTTCAGGGTCAGAAGCACCCGCACAATCATCTAAGTTATGTCACCTTCTCCCCGGGGGGAATCCAGCTTCTTGCTGAACACCTCTGCTCCAGGAACTGCTCCCAGGGTAACCATGCCTTCCAGAACGACACAGGAGGACGCACTCGGATCAACGGGCTAAACTTCCACAGCCCCTGAAGATGGCTCTTTTCTGAGTTCCACTTCTGGCCACTCTCTGCCTTCTGAGGGGGTCTCTCTGCTTCCCAAACCATGTGGCAAAAAGGGCAAAGAACAACAGCTCCTGAGTATACAAGTCCCCCGTGCAGCAGGGCAGCCAGACAGGCTACCCTGGGTGGCGATTCCAAACCCTCCAAGGAAGGGAGGTGCAGTGGAGCTTAGGCTGAGTGCTCATGTGCTCACCACTGGGCAGGGAACAGGACAGGGCGGGGACACAGCTGCAGTCAGGCATGGAGGCGAGGCGGGGTTAGTTTCCAGAAGAAATGGCTAATGGGCAGGCAATCCAATAACTAAGACATCGATGTTAGCGAAAGAGACTGCTTATTGAATCTGTCTCCTAAGAGATTCAATTTTTGGTCATGTTCAAGAATTATTTAATTATATCTTCTCTTGGAACACATGATTATATGCTATCAGCTTCCTGTGCTCTGGGCACTGATGAGTAATCACCATCGAACACCCCAAAGCAGAAATCCAACAAGACGATCGTTCCTTTAGAAAGATATCTCACTCCCTTCTTCCTCTTTGCTCATGTGTTGTGCACAGAATGACTTCCTGAGCGACTCCACCCAAAATGAGAAAGATCTGCTTCCAGACCCCAGGCCTCTTCCTCAGTGAGTGTAGTAACCATGTATTTTTATAGAATTTGGGGGATCTTGCAATTTCTCCTTTAGGCGGCGTGTTTCGTTCTTTTAACTTGCGTCGTGAGACGGGATTTCATCAGGGGAGCCACACTTCTGTAACTAGACTCCGTGTAACTGCTCTCGCTGATGCACCCAGGGGCACCACGCAGCCCTCGGCCTGCCTCCCAGCCATGCACTAGACACAGATGACTAACATCAGTGGCCCCAGCACCTGACCCTGCCCCATAGATTCATCAGTCAAGACTGTCCATGAATGAGGGGAGGGGAGGGCTGTACTGTCTCCCAGAGCACATGACCCGTGGATTATGTGGACTTTGTTTGCAGCTTGGTGCACTGCTGAGCAGGGGCCCGCTATGCGCTAAGAGAGCGGATTATATACTCTTTAGGGTGACCACTGAAGACACAGGGGGACAAAGGAGGATGCAGTGCATTTTCACCATAATACCGTGGGGATTCTTACACGGTTTGATAAAATGAACTCTTCAATAACTTTCATTTCAGGTACTCAAAACATGTTTTGATTCCATCAGCTGGTACTGTGAGCACCTACTAGAGAAAATTATTTTTCTCTTCTGGTGTGTGTGTGTGTATGTGTGTGTGTGCGCGCGCTAAAGGAGCATTTTGCTATAAAAAAATAAAAAATAAGTAACATAAATTAATAAGTCTCTAATTTCCAAGTAACCAAATAAAGGGCTTAGAAAAGGCCTTTCTCTATGAGGACAAGAAAGGCAGAAAGGGCACGGACACCTACAAAATAAATGACCTCGCGTTTTGTTTCCTTTCTAAATAAATACTGTAAACGGCACCAGGAAGTTAAAGTGTTACTTGGCCTGGCTCACTGGGGTATAGTGTAACATCTTTAAAAGTGAAATTACTTAACAAAATTTAAAACCTGTTTTTTTATCTCATGGTCAGTAGTGGTCCTGATCAAAGACACTGTCTTACAATAAATCAACAACTACCTAAACGTTTACAAATAAAAATGTCCTTTCATTGATGAGGTCTTCTATTACAATCATCTGAAAAGAATAATCCTATAAAAGTACCCTTTGCATCAACAGTGCTTTGAGGATCTTGAAGTCCGTGGATATTATTTTTCCCGATCCTCATGGCAATCGTATTCAGCAGTTAGGAACGTGACACCTGGGTGAGGCGAAAACAGCCTGTGGCTCAGGGAAGGCTTGCTTCTGGTCACCTAGTGTGAGGGAGCTGGGGCTGGACTTAGGCTTCCCACAACTAGCCCTGCTGTCTCTTTCCTGCTAAATCTAGGGCCCTCCCCCTTTTCAGATCTTCAACTAGGCAACGACAAAAGCCTTGGATGCTATGTGTATAGTTCTTCCCTTCAACCGTTCGTTCCTTCCTGTTGCAATAAGCCTTCAGCCTAAAAATTACTGAAACCCTAAAACTTTTTATGTTTTCACGTTTCAAGCAAAGTAACAAGAAAAAAAAAATATATATATATATATGGCAGTTCAGAAGAGAGGGGGAAAAAACATTTTAGAGCAGTAGGATCCTATTTTTAAATCATAATGGTAAAGACAAAAAGCTTGGTGTTACCCTACACCTTCATTAACACTGGGCAGCTGGAGCGCCTGGGTGGCTCAGTCGGTTAGGTGTCCGACTTCGGCTCAGGTCATGATCACATGGTCCGTGGGTTCAAGCCCGCGTCGGGCTCTGTGCTGACAGCTTGGAGCCTGGAGCCTGCTTGGGATTCTGTCTCCCTCACTCTCTGCCCCTCTCCCACTCCTGTTCTGTTTCTCTCTGTCTCAAAAATAAATACGCATAAAAAATTAAAACAACAACACTGGGCAGCAGACAGCATCAGAGAACAGATACTTGCTATGTAATAAAACTGATCTAGACCATGGAAAAGGATGGAAAGTTCCCCCGGTTCATTCTAAGAATCTAGGATATACTGAATACCAAAACCTGATAAAGAAAACTACAGACAATTTCACTTATAAATATAGATGCGAAAATTCTAAATATAGCACCGGCAAGTAGAATCCAGCAGTGAATTAACAGAATAAAACAACATGACCAAGCATGGTTTATTTCAGGACTACTGAGACAGCTCACCATTAGGAAACTAGCAGCATAATTTATTACATTTACATTTTTAAAAAGTGAACAAATAAAAACCCTGCCAATAAAGCATAGAGGCTAAAAAAACACTTGATAAAATTCAATAGCCATTCCTAATTAAAACAGGCAAGCAAAGCAAACTACCTAAAATAGAATAAGATGCAAAGCCGTTTACCACAAATTTACAGCCAACAACCTATTAAATGGTGCAACAGTAAGGTCATCACCATTTACATCAAAACTAAAGGACATCTACTAGTCAACATTGTTTTGGCCCTAGCTAATGCAATGGCAGAAGACACAAAACAAATGGTGTAAGTATTGGCAGAGAAGAGAAAACATGATTTGCATTACAGCTATGAGTAGAAACCCAAGAAACAACTAACAATTATAACTAATGAGAGAGCTTAGTAGTTCTTGGAGACAAGTATTTTTTAAAAAGTTTTTCTTTATACTAGTTAGAAATGGAAAGTGATTAGAAAAATACTACTCATGAAAGCAATAAAAGCAATGGATTACCAAAGGAAAACGAGAGAGGTGCAGAGCTTACATGGAGAAATCCATGAACTTGTATTGAAGGATATGTAATAAGATGGTGATACACAGAGACCCGAAATACAGTGTCCTTAGATGAGCAAACTTATCACAAAGTGTTAATCTTCCCAAACTTCATATACAGGTTTAATACAATTTCATTCAGAACCCAATGGATTTTGTTAAAACTGAGCTAAATAATTTTAAAGTTCACATGGAAAAATAAATGTATGAGAACTGCCAAGAAATCTTTAGGGGGAAAAACGGAGGAGGGAAAACTTTAGGGAAAAACTTGCCATACCAAATACTAAAACTTGTTTTAACGGCTCTAAGACGATATGGATTGGCTCAAAAAGAGACCGCAAGGTCAGTGACGTAGAAAATCTTGAAACGTATGATAAAGATTTCAGGTTGCTAGAAGGGATGGCTTATTTAGTAAGTGGTATGAATATAAACGGATACTCCTGTGGGAAATACGAAGTTGGACTCTTGCCTCAAAAACAAAAATCCTTTCCAAATGAATTAAATGCTTAATGTAAATATAAATGTAGATAGGACACCAAGCACTCAAAACGAGACTCACTCGTGTCGCTGTTGCAACCAGTCCCGGAAGAGGAGAAGGGCCTCTCCTCCGGGCTCCGGTTCCCGCAGCAGGGGGAGGCCCAGGGTAGGGGAGAGGCCACTTCTCAGGCTCCCGTGACCCTGCCACTTGCCACAAGCCCTCTGCCCTCCCAGGGACCCTCGTGAGCCTGTTGTTACTTGGGCAGCGACCCCCTGCGGCAAATTCATTGGCAGAACCGTAGAATTCACCCCAAATATAATATTTCTCATACCGCTTTAATGATATATTCAAAGAAAGAAGGAAACAAGCGACACAAATTGAGCTAAACAGGAAATCCGAGAACCCTAACGTGACATTCGTGGTACAGATCTTCATGTTGATGCTTAATTTCCAATTTTGCTGCATAATCTCTGTACTTCTCATGTGGAATGACTCACGTGTTGTCCCCACCAGAAGAAGTTCTCGGCTGTGAGTCAGGTCACTGACAACCTGGTAGTTACTTTCAAAGAACTGAAGCAACATACACTCGCCCTGCTCACGTCTCTCTCCCTGAGCATCGGGTACCGACTCCCGTTCTGTGCTGCGAGGGGTGTGTGTGCAGCAGGCTAAGGCCCTGCCGGCCGATGGGGCTGCTGTTTGTCCCTCCCACTTTCTGGGAAGCTCCTGGGCAGATCTACGTGTCCCCTCACCAGCAGGCGGGTTGCAGGGCAAGGGTCCTCAGGCTGCGGCGCTTGGGGCGCTGGAGTAAGTTCCCGGACCAGAGTAACGGAAGGGGGTGGGGAACACGGAGGAAGGAGGGAAAAATCACAGCCCAGGCACAATCAGGGGCTGGCCCACAGCCTCCGTCACCAGAGTCCCGGAGCTCCCGGAGAGAAACCACTGGGGACGGGGGAGGGGAAGCACTTGCCCTGGTTTTCTCATTAAATGTTTTCAGAGTTCTGACTTCTATTAAAATTTGGGGCCCAGCTAAAGTCAGCAAGTATTTGTCAAGTGAGCCACTGCGATGCTGCCACTCTGGGTAAAATGAAGGAACACAGGAGACGCAGACCCTGTCACAACGAGCTTATGGTCCGTTACGGTGCGGAATCCGGGCGTGAAGCAAACACAAAACATTTCCATAGTAACGTGTACTCAAGCGTGGCTCGATTATATGCCTCCAAACAAGGAGCCTGGATATAAAGAAACGCTCTAGATGGGGAGGCATCTACCAAGGAGGGCCTGATGGCGGCGGAGGAGGTAGGATTCCAGGAGGCAGCCAGGAGAGCCACTGACCAGAGGAAGGGGGAACTTGCAAAGCACGGAGGCTGGAGTCGGCAGCAGTGCAAAAAAAACTGGGTGCTGGGGAGGAAGAGATGAGAACAGGAGGCAAACCCCACTTCCCGTGACCACCTCACTTCACCCCAAACCTTCCACAGTGTGTTCTCACCACCTAGAAGTCCCTTTTGAAGGGGCTCTTCAAACTCCTTTCGGAAGACTTGTAAAACCATCACTCTCCTGGGGCATGTAAGAACACAAAGCACGGGATAGCCGTTGGCCCGCTCCTCATTTCTCCGCCCACATCCAGAGCCCGACCCTTGGGAATCGCTCTCCTCTCGGAGTCGAGGGCGCACAGGGCTCCGGGCTCCGGGGCAGAGCCACCTCGTGCGGCCCAGCAGCGTCGGGGTGTGGCAGGGGCTGGAGGGGCGCTCCCCCGCGTACCCAGCAGCCCTTCCGAGCAGCTGGCCTACACCCGAAGCTTCACCGATGCTCTCTGCCTGAGCTCATTGGCAGGAGCCAAAGACAGGTTTTCTGCACCACCCCGGGCTCATTTTCCAGTTTTCAAAGGGGGCTCGACAGCCGCTGTGCTGAAAGCCGGAGGGGCTGTGGTTGCCAATCGTGCTACCAGGAGAGACGTTCAATTTGCCACGTGCTGGCCGATGGCAGCCACCGTTGCATGCAGTCACTTTCAGAGGTGTGACAGTGAGAAAACATGCCCTTAGGATCGACGAGATGTGGGCTGCGATACATTCAGCTTTTATCCCAAACTCTAACTCTACAGATACTGATACTAAAACCACCCTTGAACGTAATCAACCTGAGGCCAGGATTTATCTTTCAGACCTGAAAAGATGCACAGGTGTGCACATGCACACACATACAAACACAAACACACCCATTCCAGAAATTATCACAACAAGTATTTTAGCTTTCTCCGGGTATGCATTCTGGATTGGGATGGGGTAACCTATGAAGGCTTAGAAAGGCTGGATAAGCTTCCAGTCTATTTGACTTCCTATAGGCCGATCTAGAACGGCGGTCAAAGAAACCAATAAAAGGGGAACCAAAAAATCCTGTAAAAGGTTTGTAGCAGGATTGGGGAGGGTGGTGTGTGAGGAACTGAATTAACCCGAATTTCTCAGTAACAAAATGAGTCACATCCGGAGTAGAAGGGGTCAAGTGTTATAAATTCCAAAATGTTTTAAATGGGTGAACAAAGTCTTACTACTATAAAAGCCATTCCTAGCAAATGGGTTCAATAAACTGGCTCTGGCAGAAATACCGGAAGCATTCCGAGTCCTGGGCCTCGGCCCAGCCTCGTCAAGTTCCTAACCTCAGCTCTGTGTGGGTCTGTGACAGTAATCCTGTTCCCTCTGGGGGGATAAGGAGCCCTGGGGTGAAGCAGTGAATGTAAACAACTTTGGCCATGTCCTATCAGAAGGTCACAGCCACATACTCCAAACATCACTGAGCTATCTTGTGTTTTCTTCTTCTAACGTGCTTGACGTGCTTAACAGAGTCTAACCTACTTTAACGAGTTAGATGTATTTGATCTGCATTGCTCTTTGGCTCAGAAGAGTCAGCTTGTTAGAGTCCAAGGATGCTTTGCCAAGCTCTTTGGCATGCTCGGGTCAGACAAAGTCTGCAAGTAAAGTTTAACTTAATTAACTAATTCTGTGTGGAGGTTGATCGTTTAACGAACCCTAATGCGCTTATGTATAAGTTGATTGAATGTTAATCAGAGTATTAATGAAGGTGACTGTGATTCAAAATTTACTAGATTTACAAATAAAACACAAGCTTTATAAATTGAGCATAAGAAACATTGTCTTTTACATTCACAATTTCAATAACTTGAGTACTAAAACACAAGTGATTTTGAGTAATCCTTTCTATGCACGAGGCCCGCCGCAGATAAGAAACACTAACAGAACTCCATTAACACCAAGACAGAAAACCTAGAGAATCTGAGGGGTGAAGGGATCAGCAAAATCACTGGGACAGAGCCCTCCAGGGGGAGGCAAAGGGAGGAAAGGTGGAAAGAGGCCACCACCCGCTACCTGGGCGCACCTGAGCCTCAGAGTCCTGGGCTAATGAGGATGGCTATGTTACTCACCAGGGCCCAGGGCCCAGCCCACAGCTACATATCGCTGACATTCCGCTGAATAGGACTAAATCTGCCAGGGTGTTGGCAGGAGGAGGGTGGAAGATGGCAGGGGCTGTTATGGGGAAGGGGAAGGGGAAAGCCCGGGACCCTGGAGCCATAGCAAGGTCCTTGCCCAAATCACTTCGCCCACACCATGTTCTACGATACTGAGCACAGGATCACCAGTGTAGACAGTGTCTGGACCCGGCCATTTCCCATTTCCAACTTAAGAGTGAACTGATGGAGATCACTGAAACTATGCATCCATAAATCATCGGTAGAAGGTATCTTTTTCCACAGCCAATAAAATCAAGCTGTTAAACACTATAGTTTTTAGAAATCAGAACAATGTGGGCTCCCTCTAGTGGTTTAACCACCTTTAAATACCCTCAGATACTTAGAGGAAGCTTCTACTTTGATCATTTACGTCTACTTTTCGTACTGTCCAATCCTTTTCCTCTGGGGAAATCCACATCTTACAAATAGTCCACCACAAATTTCATCCCAGTGGATGAGGAGAGGGGTAGGCCCCGAGATCAAATGTGCCGGCTCCCAAGTCACAAAGCAAGTTTCTCTGCCCCTTCAAGGTCAATGTAAGCAAGATGGGGACAGACAGAGCTAGGCCACGTGACCGGGGGGCGGGTAAGGACCGCACATCAGGCCAAGGGAAATAAGCTACGACCACAACATTTCAAAAGTTCATTTTCTCAGGTGGCTACAAAATCATCTCTGACAAAATTAAAAAGGACTAGTTTCTCACAGCCTTTAGGCCAATCCCGGCTGCTGCAGCTGCCCCCACAGTTAAGATCTGTCTGAATTTTTCAATGCTGCCATGTAAACAAAGGTCTCATCACTGCCCAGTAACGCATCCTATTAAGAGCTGCACTCTATTGAGGCCAGTTCACAGCTGAGAAAGAAGGATTTTTGTACCGTGTAGCAGACCCAAGGATGGCTGCCATTTGCACTGAAGTTCTGAGTCTTGTTACAATAATGTGCAATAAAGTGCTGGCGATCTGCAGGGGAGAAAAATCAATACAAACAGACGAAAAAGCCAAAGGCAGAGGAACCAAAGAAAAAAGCACGAGCTCCCTCCACTCAGAAGTGTAAACAACAATTATGAAACGGATGGGAATATAACTGCTACCTACGTGATTACCCCTGTGGCTGTGTTGGTATATATTTTCCACCACTGCTGAAGGAGGTATTTGAAACTCAGGCTGGTTCACCTGATTTAGAGGAGAAAGTCTTTTCAGAAAATTGTTCTTGAATCAGCTTCTAAACAATTTACCAACTTGTCCAAAGTCTCTTTCAAAGATGGTGGTAAAAATCTGAATGAAATTCTTCTGAATTCTCAAAGTACAACAGCAAGTTCTCTGATCTGCTCTAGGAAAACTAAGACCAAACAAAAGCAGCTTTCTGACACAGTGTGAGATACAAGTCTGCAACTGGGAACTGGGTTTCTTACTACAGCTTAAGTTGTATACACGGAATGCCATTTATAGTTGGAAATAATTATAGTTAAATCCGACGTGCCTGGTAATTTCTATAAAATGTTGAACGTTGGATCCCTGGTAAGAATAAAATTCTCTCTCACATTGCTTTTTCCCATGGGAAAATCAGACTCGAATTAAAATTGCTTTAATTGTAAGGGCATTTTTCCTGCTTGGCCCAGGGACTGCCCTACAGGCTGGATTCCCCTGACATCATTTCGCCAGAGAACTGACTGAAGGGCAGGTGGTTTACATAAGATGTCATCATCTCCGGGGCTTTACCCGGGTCCCAGTGGAGCCCCAAATCATACATCAAAACCCTTTACTTGAGGTTTGCTTCAAAACCTCAGAGTGGCTTTCTTACTCATCAGAAGACAGGCATCACATTTTCTTCCCATCTTCTTTTCATGTCATCATTTCAGATCACAGAACCAAAACACTGCCATTCTGTGACAGATATTCCAGAGGAGTATGTGATACATACACACACAAAGTCAAGAAGCCAAAACTGTCAGCCAGTGGAATTTGTTTCAGTCTGGTCCTTATTCTGCGGTTTTCACATCTTTTACTTATGTTTAAGAAAATAATATGGTGCCTCAGGGCACTTTCTTACTCCCCCCCACAGGACTGGGATCTTATGAGTATGCATAAGAGGGACGCAAGATCCCTGTGGAACACATGAATTTTACATTTCAATTTGTAGCAGAGACAGAGGCACCTTGTTTTGTAGAAGAGCTGAAAAAGGTGAAGAATTCAAGATTTCAATCACTAAAGAAAAAAAGAAAAACATTCTGTCCAAAAATGTTTATGATGAATAAATTTGAGACACGGTGTTCCTGTAAGACTACAACATAAAGTAAGCATACTTGGGGCGCCCGGGTGGCTCAGTCAAGCTTCCGACTTTGGCTCAGGTCACAATCTCATGGTTTGGGAGTTCGAGCTCTGCACTCGGCTTGCTGCTGTCGGCTCAGAGCCCGCTTTGGATCCTCTGTGCCCCTCTCTCCGTCCCTCCCCAGTCACTCACACATTCTCTTTCTCTCAAAAATGAATGAACATTTAAAAAATTAAAAAAAAATTTAAATGAGCGTAACTTATTATACTTTGCGTATGCTTCCTAACGGTCAACTTTTTAAAAAAGACCTAATGCTCTCACAGTATCTTCCAGACCTTGTTTGCCACGACTCGTCTACAATGGCCCTACCCTAGAAATGACAGCTCTCTTCTCTACGGTGCTCAGGCCACACGTGGGGGTCATCCTCGATGCCTCGCTTCTGTCAGATCCCACCTGCAACCTGTCACCAGCTCCTTCTGACTTTGCCTCGAAAATACATCCGGCCAACCACCTCCGCTACCTGTACACTCAGTACCCTGGCCGAGGACCCTGTCACTGCCGTCCCAGATCACTGCCACGGCCTCTGAACTGGTCTTTCTGCCTTTGCCCTTATCCCTTCCGGTCTGTGTCACCACAGCAGCAAGAGTGGCCCCACCAACACGTACTTCTGACCGCCCATCTCTGCTCAGAACCCCCAGCAGCTCCCGCATCACCCAGGGTTATGTCAAAGTCTTGCCCGTGACCTGAAAAGCCCCACGTGATCTGCCTTCCCGTTTCCTCTGTTACATTTCTGGACTATCTCTTCTTTGCCTTGCTCACTCCAATGTAGCGACATGAGCCCCTGGGCTCTTTTTGTGATTTAATTTTTTTAAAAATTTTAAGTAGGTTCCATGCCACGTGGGGCCTGAACTTACAACCCTGAGATTGAGAGTCGCATGCTCCTATTAGGTATTTGCCCAAAGGATACAAAAATACAGATTCAAAGATCCAAACACACGCACCCCAATGTTTATAGCAGCATTATGAGTATTAGCCAAAGTATGGAGAGAGCCCTAATGCCCGCTGACTGATGAATGGACGAAGAAGCCGTGGTGTCTATATATATGCAACGGACTATTACTCGGCCCCCGAAAAGAATGAAATCTTACCATTTGCAATGACGTCAATGGAGCCAGAATGTATATATAATGTTAAGTGAAAGAAGTCAGTCAGAGAAAGACAAATACAATTTCACTCATGTGGAACTGAAGAAACAAAATGGATGAAAACACGAGAAGGAGAAAAAAAAGAGGAGGGAAACAAACCACAAGAGACTCTTAACCACAGAGAACGAACTATGGGTTGACAGAGGGAGCTGGAGGGGGATGGGCTGGGTGGGGGCTGGGTATTAAGGAGGGCACTTGATGCGATGAGCACCGGGCGTTGTATGGAAGCGAGGAACCACCGAATTCTACTCCCGAAGCCCATGGTGCCCTGCGTGTTCACGAACTAGAATTTACATTAAGAAACAAGAGTCACGTGCTCTACAGACTGAGCCAGCTGCCCCTTTTCTTCAACATACGAGGCCCAGGCCCACAGCAGGGCCTCTCTCTCGGCCGTGGCTCAGTTTCACTCTCCCTGGGAAGCCTTCTCCCCACCCTACGAGGACAAGGCCCATCTCCCTTCCTCACCTTAGTTTTCTCCTTAGCACTTACCACTAACACATCCTGAATATTTACTTATCTTACTCATTATCTTTCCCCCTAAAATATATACTCCACGAAGGCAGAGTTTTTCTTTCTTTTTGCTGACTGCTGTATCATCATTGCAAGAAATGTGTCTGGCGCCGAGCAGGTGCTCATAAATCCTTACTGAATCAACTGAATGAGTCACGATTCCTATTTATGGGAAGACTGCGGAACACAGCTAGTGTCGTAAGGAGAAAAAGTACTTCAGGGCTTTATTTTGCTACGGACTTGACACTGTTACTCTTTCACCCCGAGATGCCAGACGCATTTCTCTGTATCCCTAGCGTCCAGGAAACTCACCAGTGCCTTCTTCTCTAACCAGAGTCCAGACGAGACAGCAAAAAAAAAAACAAAACAAAAACCAAAAGGTGAGAATTGTTCTGCCATGCGCTTCGAGAAAGGCAGGGTAGGTGCTCTAGGCTCTCCCTGCCCTGCCTCACAGGAGGGAAGGACACATATCCAGGGAGGCCCAGGAGCCACCGCCTCACCCTCAGGTCTCGCTCTCCCTGGGAAGCCTTCTCACCACCCTATCCAGGACGCACGTGCAACTGGGGCACGCTTGCCCACGGCTGCTTCCCCAGCCGGCACCGCATGCGGACCGGCCACGTGTGTGAGGCGCCCCCACCCTCCCACGACCCCTGCTGCTGCTGGTCCCTCGAAGGCTGGCACGCCACGAGCCGGCGCCGCCCAGAGGTCCTCGCAGCTGAGGCCAAGTCCTTCACGAAGGAGCAGAGAAGAGGCAACATCCCAAACATCTGGCGGTGGCACAGTGCAGCACAGTCACTGGTGGCCGAGCGACCAGGCCACTCAGTGGAGCAGAGGCCGGTCTCCAGATGCCCGTGGACGGTGGGGGGATCTCCATCAGCAGAGACAATGAATGTTAAACTCAGAGATGTCCTTTATAGGCTCTAGGGAGCCACTGTGTCACTATTAACTGTGGTAAAAATGAAGTGCCACCAGCACGTGGACGTGGTTTTGAAAAGAAGGGGAAGAGTCTACAGTCGGCATGTGAATAAATAAATCAGCCCAACAAATGCTTACAAAATAACGTGGTCAAACCAAGAGGAAATGTTCTAGATGTCTGTGAAGGGTAGGAGAAAAATGCAAAGGTACTTATTTAAGAACACTTGAAATAAATTATACTTTGAATAATTGCAGTATTTTTCACAACGAGAAAAGTTTATGATGTTAAAGAGACAGCAAAAGCGGGGGAAAGAAGGAAGTGAATAAAAAAGGAATAAAATTAATTTGAAAAGAAAACTGTTCTCATTCTATGGAAGGTACTTCTCCCTATTTTTTAAAAAAGACCAAGCTTTACAAGGTCACGAAGAGGTCCTCATCCAAGTTAACAACCTCTGTTCTGCAAAAGCTCCACGCAGCTACAGACTGGGAGAAAATATTTGCAAACCACACATCCAACACGGGACTACGAACTAGATTGCACGAAAAACTGTAAAAACTCACCGTCTAAAGAAAATCTAGTTAGAAAACGGGCAAAAGACATCAACGGACATTTCACCACAGAGGAAACACAGATGACAAATAAGCCCGAAAAGATGGCAACCCTCATCAGCCCGAAGCAAAATGTAAATAAAGATCACTATGAGATATCCGTGCCAACCCATCAGAACGGCTAAAATAAAGATTGGTGATGCCACCGTCCGGGCAAGGATGTGGAGAAGCTGCATCAGGCATTCACTGCCGGTGGGAATGTAAAACGGTACAGGCACCTAAAAAGTTTGGCCACTGCTTAGAAAACTAAACATGCAAATAGGGCCCAGCGATGTAAGTGCCTCTTGGACACTTATCCGGAGAAATGAAAACTGAAGCTCACACGAAACCTGTGCAGAAGTGTTCCCAGTGGCTTTATTTGTTCTTCAATGTTCTTCAATGGCTGAAGGGTTAAACAAACCATACTCCCACTCAACAATAAAAAGGAACAAGCTATCGATACACGCAATAATTCGGATGAATCTTCAGCAAACTGGGCTGAGTGAAAAAAGCCAATCTTAAAAGGGTATGTAGGGGCGCCTGGGTGGCGCAGTCGGTTAAGCGTCCGACTTCAGCCAGGTCACGATCTCGCGGTCCGGGAGTTCGAGCCCCGCGTCGGGCTCTGGGCTGATGGCTCGGAGCCTGGAGCCTGTTTCCGATTCTGTGTCTCCCTCTCTCTCTGCCCCTCCCCCGTTCATGCTCTGTCTCTCTCTGTCCCAAAAATAAATAAACGTTGAAAAAAAAATTAAAAAAAAAAAAAGGGTATGTAACTGCATGACTTAATCATGTAACTTTTTTTTTTTTTTTTAAGACAAACTCTTGGAAATGGGGAACGGCTGGTGATTGCCACGGGTAGGAGATACAGGGGGTGAGTGAGGGTGGGGGGTGCAGAGTAAGTGGGGCTATAAAAGGACTAGAGGGATCTTTGCAGCACCGAGCTGTTCTGTATCCTATGATGGTGAATACACAAGCCTACACGTGACACAATTATACAGCACTAAATACCCATATACAAACGAGCACAGTAAAACTGGGGAAATCTGACCAAGATCAGAGGATTGGATCAATGTCAATGTCCTGATTTGTGACGTGACCTATAGTTCTACAAAATGTTACCACTGGAGGAAACGAGGAAAAGGCACGCAGGATCTCTGTGTATTATTTCTTACAACTACATGCGAACCTACAATGGTCTCGTAAAAATTTCAGCGAAAAACATCATAAGGTCATTACCTCACCGCGGTCTCATTAAGCACCTTCTCCCAAGTCCTTTGGACCTAACTGAATATGTCACTGTGCAAGCAAGCAAGACTGTAGGGTTGATTCACTTGACGGTTAATTGAACCCACCAGATTTATATAAAAACTCCCCAACAATCCTACCAAGTCAGCCAGAATTTACATTCTGCACGCTGTTCATATCTCCAGCTCGACTGGAAAAAAGATGATCTTTTTAAATAGTAATGTGTTAAATATGACACAATCACATTTAGTTTTGGTATAATCACGCTGTTCTCAAGGTGACAAAAATTAACTACCTAATGGTTATCCCATTTCATGGTTTAATTAAAATTGTTATAAACAGCAATAGTATAGCTTGATTAATTTGACCAATTAGTGAATTTTTATAAGCAATGTTCACAATTTCACCACCACTTGAATGACACCATTTTTAAAGACTATAGCTTTAAGTGATACGAAGACACTTAATGCAAAAAAAAAAAAATGATGCACAAATATTATATTTCTAATAGAATTTATTTATACATTATGGTTACTGGGCTTTTTGGCTGCTGCTCTAGTAACGCAAATTAGATTTTTTTAGAAAATTACCAAATACAGTTCATACATCAATTTACTGATTTGACAGTATCTGCAAAATCTCAGAAAAATGTTTTAACGAGGTCCTAGCCCTAGACTGACGTTTCCAATTCTATTTAGCCTGAGAGTGGAGTCTGCATAAGCTCTTCCATATTAGATTAACGTCTAACATCCAATCTCCATCTCTGCCTCAAAACGATCTTTCATAAAATAAGCCTTAGCATCTTTCCTCACATGTCAATCGTAATTGTGAACACACACGGTCAGGCAGAAGACATCTGCCTGGCTTGGGTTCATGGCTGCTCGTGTCATTGCCCTTCATTTCTGGGCTGCCCCCGTGGCCTCCCACGTTCAGTCTTAGGATGTGTGTCCCGAATGGGCCCTGACACCGGAGAGGATCAGGGCGGCCTGTATCCGTAGTCCCACAAGAACGGGGCCTGTAGGCTTCCGCAGCGGGAGAAAAGGTCTGGTACTCAGACACCACTCCCCGAGTAGGGGGGCTCTGCACTGTGAGCTTAAACCTGTGCCTGCAGGCATCAGGGCACTGCCCCTCCCGGGTGCTTTCCTGGATGGTACAGGCACGCGACAGTGAGGTCCACAGCACGAGGGCTAAGCGGTACGGCAGCACACGGTCTTGCCACGGAAACTCAGAGGCCACGGGCTCCGACGGTGCCTTCCCTAGAGGACGGCTGGAGTGGGAGCGTGAGGAGGGCTGGGGCCCCCGACGGTGAATCCGCTACAGCAACACAAAGACGGACGGAAATGAAGAGGGACCCACCAGTACTCCAGCCAGGCTGGACCTCAAACTGAACAAATATTTCCCTCCTCATTCTTGAAGCCTCCCTCCCCACCTTCACCTGTTTTTCTGTAGGACCCTTCGTGCCGGGAACTCTGTACCCATACTGACATCTCGCTGGCCTCAACGTATGCTTATTAGCAAGGCTTGGATGGCCACCATCAGTGCCAGGCGCGAGACCACCTTCAGGACGTGGCAGCACGTGGCCCGTGCCTACGGAGACTGCCCAGGTCCCGTGTTCTCCTGTAAAACCCCTCTGGCCTTTCACGCCGGGAGGGCTTGCCGTATCGGAGCCCTTGGCCTGCTGCAGCCTCCCGCGCCGGCAAAGTAGTGATCCATCTTCCTTCTTTGCATCTGCCTTCCCGTTACACATGTCCAGAGCACAGAGGTCGGTTTCTGACAACAATGGGAAGACCCCCACCCGTGCCCTCTCATTGCTTTGTACTTTCCAGCACGGAACGCGGCTCTGGGCGCACGAGAAAAGCAGAGGCGGGGGAAGATGGACATCTCAGGAGCCGGCCAAGAGAGAACCAGGTCTGCCACTTGTCGTTGAATCAACACCAGCCACCGCTCTAAGCACTTTAAAAACACCTGCTTGCTTCTTTTCATGACAATGATATGAAGGTAGGTACTGTCATCACACGTTATCTTACAGGTGAGGAAGAGAGGTCCAAAGAGGTTCGGGAATTTGGCCAGAGTCAGTCATCGTGATGGGACCACAATGCCAACAGGACAAGTGGTGAGTAGCAGTCAGATTCTGGATATACTTTAAAGTGAACAAGACGTTTGGATTTAGGGCTGCAGTGAGATGAGTCAAGGAGGGACTCCCTGGATTTTGGCCTTGGCGATTAGAAAGACAGAAGTGCCCTTTGTGGAAATGGAAAGGGTTTTATTTTCATTCCTACATAATTAACTGTATTAACAAATATTATGTTCCTACTGATTAAAAATACCCGAGGGGCAACTTCCACGTCCGCCAAGACGAAATAACCCTCCCACCCAACATAACAACAGCCAAAATTTTATGAAACAATAGTCTTCAAGACACGGGACGTTGAGCAATGAAGCACTATGATCCCTGAGACACAGGAAACAAGGTGGGCATCCAGTCACTCTGGCTTGCTGCCTACAGAAAGCCTCCAGGGCTCAGCAAGGGGAGAGACGGTAAGGTTGTGCCCAGCAGGCTCCCTGAGCTGCAGCGAGAGTCCAGGGAAAACACGACACCAAATGTGTGCCAGATGAGGAGGTCTGCAGATGGTGTCCCTGAGCCGCACGTCTGAGGAAGCGACCTGAAGTCTGGGAAGGGAGCATCTGAATGGACTGGAGGGAACAGTGTGCCTGGTGCTCACACAGGGCTGAGAAAGTGTCCGCTCCCACCAGCCAGCCTGGAAAACCTAACTCATGGGTCATCAGATAGAGTATTCAGAGGGTCCTGATTCAATACTGGGACATAATTATGAAGGAAGAGATAAACAGAAGTATAAACATACTATTGTATGGTTCTCATACTGTACATGAAGTGATATAGTATCTCTTGACGACAGGCTGTAATAAAATAAAGATGTATAATATCAACCTTAAAGCAATCACGGCCATAAACAGAATTGTAGCTATTAATTCCAAAAAGGAGAAAAAATATAGACTCACACACATACACACAAACCTCTAAGAATTCATTAGAAGGCAGAAAAGGGAACAGACAGCAAGATGATAGACTTAAATCTAACCATATCAATAACCAAGTTAAATATAAATGCTATAACATCCAAATTAAAAGGCAGAGATTGTCAGACTAGTTACAACAGTAACTAACCAGTTACAACAGTAACTCCTAACCATATGCTGCTTAAAAGAAGCATAGTTAAAATATATAGGCACAAATAGGAGAAGGATGTTAAAAAAATATATATATATATACACACACACACACACACACACACAGGTCAAAGAAGAGAGACTACGTGGGAAACACTATTATGATACCAGAACACATTATGGAAGCACATTAATTAATCATTAATCCTAAATGGGGAGACCAAGGAAAGGTGACGTCTAAACTGGTCCTTGGAGGACAAGGGGTCCTCTGACACCAGCAACTGGATGGGAGAAAATTCGAGGACTAAGGAAACTCCAGGCAGACACCAAAGCAGGAAGACACAAACACTGAGGTGTCCATGAAAGGAGGGGTGGTGGGAGGAGGAGGGGAGGAAAGACAGCTAAGAGACAGATCACAGAGGATCTTAAGTCCCTTGCTAAGGATGCTGGTCTTTATGTTATGAAAAGGGGAACAACCAAAGGTTTTTCCGATCACAAATGAGATGGTCACAACTGTGCGTCACAAACAACAGATGGCAGAGGAAGAAACTGGAGTCAAGGAGAGCAGTCAGGCACTCGCCAAGGAGGCATGACAACAGTGGCCCTGAAGGTGGATGGCACCTCCGAAAGGAGGTTGAAGGAGGAGGCATTCTAGAGGCAGGATCAGCAGGTGGGAGACAAAAGGAAGCTCTAAAGGAAAAGAGGAAAGCAAAAATGGCCCGTGGTTTCAAAGGGAGTTGCCATGAAGACAGTGAAACCATTTGCTGCAACAGGAAATCAGAGAAAGAAGGCAGCACGAGGGTGGAGTCCCGGGAGGCCACTGTGCTCTCTTCTGAGTGCCGCCATGGTGGTGCCTACTGAACGTCCACGGGGCGGTGTCCTCAGGCAGCCAGAGGCCAGAGCCAGCAGACGGAGGCGCGGATGTATGAGTCCACTGCACGGACAAGACAGCCCCTCTACAAGAGGAGCTACTGCACGGTAATTACATCAAGCTTAAGCCCAGGCCTCTTTAGGAATTAACGACTCAAGACATCTTGTCCAGATTTTAATCTAATCTCTTCCAAAGGGTCAACATTTCACACAAACAACTTCATAGGAAATCGAGATACGTAAACTTCAAAAATATTCAAACATTTTTAATCTAGAGCAAACTGTTTCCTGTTTTGGTATTAGGAATATTGACTTGTAAATAAGTTAATTAGCCCCATTTATGTCTACGGCAGAGCTTCTCAAACCATCTGTGGTGAAGGACCAAAGTTTTAAATTCCTTGTCCATTATGGACCTACGTATGGCCCTACTGGGGCTTGAACTGTATTGTGTGTTGCCCAAATTCCTATGTTGAAGCCCTAACCCCCACTGTGACTATAACTTCAAGACAGGGCTGATAAAGGCATAAGTAGGATTAAATGAGGCCATAAGGGTGGTGCCCTGATGTAACGAGTCTAGTCTCCTTATAGGAAGAGGCCCCAAAGAGGTCTCTCTCTCTCTTTCTCCCTTCCTTTGAACGCACACACAAAGAAGAGGTCATGTGAGAACATCGCAAGATGGCGGCCACCTAACAGCCAAGGGACGGGGCCTCAGAATGGAATCTACCCTGCTGACACCCTGGATCTTGAGCTTCCAGCCTCCAGAACCGTGAGATCTAATTTCTGTTATTTAAACAGCTACCCGGTCCGTGGTATTTTGTTACGCAGTCAGAGCAGATGCATACACACCGCATGCAGCGAAATGAGCTTGCACAACACACAGCTCACCATGTAAGCTGCATTCTACTCTACTTGGCCTCTACCTCGTTCAACAACATGAGACCGCCGACCACATGCTTAAATGTCGCAGCAATGTCAAACTTTCTGAGGCATTTCTAAACGCTTCTACCCTGCCTCTGTACTAATTTCACTGTTGACCAGTATCAAACACTTTGTGGGCTTCACAGCAGTCTGCAGACCAAGCTTCAACCAGTACTGGTTTATAGTCTTTCTGTGAAAGTTTTTCAAAAATGCAACGTTTCGCTTAGGCATAGAACTGAAAATAAAGGCATAAATATTCAACACATTTGAAAGCAGATGTATGATGTGGGCTGAGGGGAAGTGCAAGATTCCACCATACACCTAGGCAAGATCCCTCAAAACACTGCAGAATACAGGTTCTTCAAAATAAATGGCACTGTGCCTGTTTACGGTGCCTCTTGTCTTCTGCTTCTCTTTTGCTTTTCCATCAGTCTCTATAATCATATCCACAGAGCACGTTATAATTAGATGACAAGCTCAAAGCTGGAGTGTGACGACCTCTTCAACTGACAATACATACACCAAATTCACAAAACAGATGCCCTCGAGGGACTCCAACTTAGTTAGATGGATAAACAAATTAACTCCCATGATCCTGCCACTGAGGTGAGGACCTTCCGTTCCCAACGAGATGTCCAACTTCCTGGCCATCCCAGAGGATCTTCGATGCGCAGAATCCAATGCACACATTTGGTTTTCACTCAGCCACCACTGGGTTGTTTTTTTCCTACAAAAAGTGCTCATTCATCCTCGGAAGCTTCGTGTAGCTTCTCCAGCACAAAGGAGAACAATGATTACCTTTTCAGCACTCATGGAAACAGGACAGAAATCAGTGGGGATCATCATGGTTTTAAGCCAGTATCACATGACTTGGCAAACAGATGAGTTTGCAAGACCACAGAATATATTTTTTTGCAAACAGCATTGCTGTGAAAAACTTTGCTGGCTGAACTTTCCTCTTTTTCCTATGTCCAAGGAAAAGGTAATTCAGCGTTAGTCTTCTCGCTTCTTCAAAGTTCTTGTGACTGTAGGACTCCATGAGGAAAAGCTAATGAAGAACAGAATTTCAGAAGTGTAAAGACCCAGAATAACCAGTGGCAACCTCCTCGTAGCAGAGATGGCCAGCTATTCGCCTAAATAAATTTCTTCTTTCTTTTGGACACGGGGCAGGAAAACACTTCCCAGGTTCCCAGTGGCCACGTGGTCTCCCAATGGCTGTGGCTGGTCTCCACAGACCTCAGAACGTAAACAGAAATGACCAAAAAACTGCTAGAACTGATACAAGAATTCGGCAAAGCCACAGGATATAAAACCAATCGACAGGAATCAGTTGTATTTCTACACACCAATAATGATGCAACAGAAAGAGGTATCAAGGAATCACTCCCATTTACAATTATACCAAGAACCGTAAAATATCTAGGAATAAAGTCAACCAAAGAGGTAAAAGATCTGTATACTGAAAACTACAGAAAACTTATGAAAGACACTGAAAAAGACACAAAGAAATGGAAAAACATTCCATACTCATGGATTGGAAGAACAAATATTGTTAAAATGTCGATACTACCCAAAGCAATCAACACATTCAATGCAATCCCAATCAAAATAGTACCAATGTTCTTCTCAGAGCTAGAACAAACAATCCTAAAATTTGTACGGAACTACAAAAGACCCCCAATAGCCAAAGTAATGTTAAAAAAGAAAACCAAAGCAGGAGGCATCACAATCCCAGACTTTAGCCTCTACTACAAAGCTGTAATCATCAAGACAGTATGGTACTGGCACAGAAACAGACACAGAGACCAATGGAATGGAACAAAGAACCCAGAATTGAACCCACAAATGTGTGCCTAACTAACCTTTGACAAAGCAGGAAAGAGCATCCAATGGAAAAAAGACAGTCTCTTTAACAAATGGTGCTGGGAGAACCGGACAGCAACACGCAGAAGAATGAAACTAGACCACTTTCTTACACCGTGCACAAAAATAAACTCAAAATGGATGAAAGATCTAAGTGTAAGACAGGAAACCATCAAAATCCTAAAGGAGAAAACAGGCAACAACATCTCTGACCTTGGCCGCAGCAACTTCTTACTCGACACATCTCCGAAGGCAAGGGAAATAAAAGCAAAAATAACCTATTGAGACCTCATCAAGATAAAAAGCTTCTGCACTTTATTTTTATTTTTTTTTTAATTTTTTTTTTTAACGTTTATTTACTTTTGAGACAGAGAGAGACAGAGCATGAACGGGGGAGGGTCAGAGAGAGACAGAGGGAGACACAGAATCTGAAACAGGCTGCAGGCTCTGAGCTGTCAGCACAGAGCCCGACGCGGGGCTCGAACTCACAAACCATGAGATCATGACCTGAGCCAAAGTCGGACGCTTAACTGACTGAGCCACCCAGGCGCCCCAAAGCTTCTGCACTTTAAAGGAAACAATCGACAAGACTAAAAGGCAACCAAAAGAATGGGAGAAGATATTTGCAAATGACATACCAGATAAAGGGTTGGTATCCAAAATCTGTAAGGACTTACCAAACTCAACACCTGAAAAACAAATAATCCAGTGAAGAAATAGGCAGAAGACATGAATAGACAATTTTCCAAAGAAGACATCCAAATGGCTAACAGACACACGAAAAGATGCTCAAGATCACTCATCATCAGGGAAATATAAATCAAAACCACAATGAGATACCACCTCATGCCATTCAGAGTGGCTAAAATTAATAACTCAGGAAACAACAGATGTTGGTGAGGATGTTGAGAAAGGGGAACCCTCTTGCACTGTTGGTGGGAATGCAAACTAGTGCAGCTGCTCTGGAAAACAAGGCAGAGGTTCCTCAAAAAATTAAAAACAGAATTACCCTGGAACACCTGGGTGGCTCAGTTGGTTAAGCCTCCGACTTCGGCTCAGGTCATGATCTCATGGCTCGCGAGTTCGAGCCCTGCGTCTGTGCTAACAGTTCAGAGCCTGAAGCCTGCTTCAGATTCTGTGTCTCCGTCTCTCTCTTCCCCTCCCTTGCTAGCACCCTGTCTCTCACTCCTTCAAAAATAAATGAACATTAAAAAAAAAAAATTACCCTGAGAACCAGCAATAGCACTACTGGGAAAGGGTACTACTCCAAAGGATACAGGAGTGCTGATGCATAGGGACACTTGTACCCCCAGTGATTACAGCAGCACTTTCAAAAAGAGCCAAATTATGGAAAGAGCCCAAATGTCCATCAACTGATGAATGGAGAAAGATGTGGTTTATACATACAATGGAATACTACTTGGCGATGAAAAAGAACGAAACCTTGTCATTTGCAATGATGGAACTGGAGGGTATTATGCTAAGTGAAATAAGTCAGAGAAAGACAGAGATCATATGTTTTCACTCATATGTGGAATCTGAGAAACTTAACATAAGACCATGGGGGAAGGGAAGGGGAAAACATAGTTACAAACAGAGAGGGAAGCAAACCATAAGAGACTCTTAACTACAGAGAAGAAACAGGTTGATGTGGGGGAAGGCGGGGGTGGGTGGGGAAAATGTGTGATGGGCATTGAGGAGGGCACTTGTTGGGACGAGCACTGGGTGTTGTATGTAAGCGATGAATCACAGCAATCTACTCCTGGAGCCAAGAGCACACTGTATACACTGCATGTTAGCCAATTTGACAACAAATTATATTAAAAAAATAAAATAAAAATAGAATTATGCTTCAAAGAAAAGAAAAGAAAAGAAAAGAAAAGAAAAGAAAAGAAAAGAAAAGACAAGACAAGACCTTCCAGGTCCAGTCCATAAAACCCTCCCTCTTGCCAACCTGCATGTCCCTCCCTCACACCCACCCCCAACCCAGGTCTTACATTTAGGTCACAGATCCATCGTGAGTTGTTTTTTTTTTTTTGTACATGGTTCATTTTTGTACATGGTAGGGGGAGTCAACCTGCATTCTTTTGCATGTGGATATTCCGTTGTTCCAGCACTATTTGTTGAAAAGACTACTCATTCTTCCCCCCACTGAATTTTCTTGGCACTCTTGCAAAAAAAAAAAAAAAAAATCAACTGACCATAAATGTGTTTATTTCTGGACTCTTCATTCTGTTCCACTGATCTATACAGCCATTCTTTAAATTTTAAATTTTTTTTTTCAACGTTTATTTATTTTTGGGACAGAGAGAGACAGAGCATGAACGGGGGAGGGGCAGAGAGAGAGGGAGACACAGAATCAGAAACAAGCTCCAGGCTCTGAGCCATCAGCCCAGAGCCCGACGCGGGGCTCGAACTCACGGACCGCGAGATCGTGACCTGGCTGAAGTCGGACGCTTAACCGACTGCGCCACCCAGGCGCCCCTATATAGCCATTCTTATACAAGAACCACATAGTCTTGATTGCTGTAGCTTTGTAGTAAGTTTTGAAATTGGAATTATGAGTCCTCATACATTACTCTTCTTCTTCAAGATTGTTTTGGCTATTCTGGGTCCTTAGCATTTCCATATGAAATTCAGGATCAATTTCTACAAATAAATTAGCTGGGATTTTAATAGGGATTACATAGGATCTATAGATCAATTTTTGGGGAGTATTGCCATCTTAATGGTACTGGCTTCATTTTATTCTTTTTTAATACTATTATAAATGGAACTGTGTTAATTCCATTTGGGGACTGCTCATTGCTACTGTTTACAAATATAATTCCTTTGTGTATATTTTTCTGTCTTCTGAACTCATTTATTAGTTCTAATAGTTTTTTAGTGGATTCTTTAGGATGTTCTACTAACTAGGTTGTGTCATCTGCAAACAGAGATTGTGTGTTTCACTTCTTCCTTTCCAATCTAGACATCTTTTATCTCATTTTCTTGCCTAACTACTTGGCTAGAATTTCCAGGAAAATGTTGACTAAAAATGGCAAGTAGCAAGAGTGGGCATCCTTGTCTTGTCCCTGATCTTAGCAGGAAAGCTTTCGGTCTCTCACCAGTAAGCGAGATGTTTGCTAGAGGTTTTGTGTATATGCCCTTCATCAGGTTGAAGAAAAAGGATGATTTTTGAAACCCTGCTGACTGGCAAGCCTTTACTAGTATTTACACGGAAGCCTTATGTTTAAGGGCTGGGCATGGTGATAAAATGACACGCGGTAAAGAAGCGCTGTTCGCTCGCTTCCAGGAAAAATGCCAATTATGGAACGGAGCTTCGTTTAACTGACCCAGATGCTCTTGGTGCAGTGAGACAGTCGAGAAGCCCCACACGCATGAGAGGTGCTCGGCGTCACTAGCCATCAGGGAAGCAAAACGCAAGCTACAATGAGATACCACCTCACGCCCACTAGGATGGCTATAATTAAAACAACAACAACAAACCCAGCAAAGAAGGGTTGGCGAGGATATGGAGAAATGGGAATCCTCGTGCGCTGCTGGTGGAATGTAAAATCGTGCAGCTGTATGGAAAACAGTTGGGTGGTTTCTCAAAAAGTGTAATGTAGACTTACCATATGATTCAGCAATTCCACGCCTAGACATACACTCAAAGAACTGAAAGCAGGGACTCAAACATATCCGTATGCCAATGTTCGCTGTAGCATTATTTACAATTATATTAAAATAGCCGAAAGGCGGAAACAGCCCAAACGTCCACCAACATACAAGTGGATAAACAAAACGTGGTCTATCCATACAATGCGGTAAGATTCAGACATGAAAAGGAATGAATTTCTGATACATGCTACAACATGGAGGGACCTTGAAAATACTACAGTAAGTGAAAGAGGCCAGATGCAGAAGGACAAATAATTCTACGAATATCTGGAGTAGACAACTGCATGGAGACTGAAACGAGAGGTCAGGGGGTTGGGTGAGAGGGGTCTGGGGAGTTAATCCTTCATGGTGGTGGCTGTGCGACGTGGTAAATGTAATCACTCTCACTCCATTGTACACTTAAAATGGTTTAAATGGCAAATTCTCTCGTTCATATTTCACGACGATACAAAATGTTTTAATAAAAGGCCCACAGCTCTTACTACACCCACATTTCTACCATCTTCACTCTCATAGTAATGTTTCGGTGCTCTTTTCCTGGGACAGCTTGTGACCTGAATTATGCTACTGACACACATGGCATAAGCTCCTCTCGGTAAGTATCGTGACTGCTCGCTTATGTGCAAGCTAAGAGCCTTACACGATTCTCATGCGTGTGTCTTATGTCACTGCAGTCATAGAGATACTTACACTCTTCCCTCTGCCCTTGAAGGCACTGATGCTGGAACCTACTTGAGTCAAGCAGGGTTCCTCTCTGCAAGCTACACACACCAATTCCGTTTTGCTTGGACAAAGAAGGGGTTTGTTAAAAGGAAACCAGGCAGCTTGCTTGCGTACCCTCTGAAAGGTCTAAAGAACCAGGCGAGGCAGTCGCCCAGCCAGGAGCAATGTCCAAAATCAAGCGCGGAGTTGATCCGGTGAGGGTGCCAGGGCCACAGCTGCGAGACAGAGCGACGTAACAGCCCTGACGAGAGCCTCTGCAACAGCATCCCTCACCGGAGAGGACGCTGCACGGTACTTCCTTTCGGGGACCACTCGCTTCCAGCTCAAAGTTTGGAGTGGCAAGGTTATAACTGTCTGAAAATAAATCACGTGCCTGTATTCGTGGCCCAGAAGCCAGGGAGGCTGGGAAGGGAGCGCCTGGCACTGCCGGCTTCTGGGGAGTTGTGGGGTGGACTGTGCCTCACCAGGCCAGAGGTTCTGTGGACACAAAAGGGAGATTCGATGCTCAAACATAAAAAGAATGACTCATGTTCACTGCACCCTGTCTTTAGGCAAACCGATCTGCAAATGAGCAATTTAAGCTAAATATGCCTGGCAAGGGTTCTCAGCAGAGAAGGCAGTGCCACCTAAAATGCCAAGCGAGCAAGAGCTCGGTCCTTTGGAGAAGCCTCAAGGAGCAAGGTAGTATTCAAATGTGGGGAGGAGAGCAGTGGAGACGAGCTGCACGATTTCACAAACAGACTCTGCAAAGCTAAATCTGGATTTCAATCCTGAAAACGGTGGAGAGCCTGAAGGCTTTTAAGGAGAGAATAAAGTCAGATTTGTGTGTAGAACAATCATTTTAGCAGCGGAACGGATTGAGGTCCCCGAGCCTGGATGCCAGCTAAGAAGACGTTATCGTTCCAGAGAGAAATAGTGACGGCCGGTTCTGAGCTCACACACAGGATCTGAGTCAGGAAGAACCGAATTCAGACAAAGTGATGGCCTAGACTGGCTGCTGGCTGCTTGAGCGTGGCAGTCAGGGTCGTAAGTCTTGGCCAAGACTAGGCCGACAGTGATAGAGGAAATGGGTTCTGGGTGGCTGACTTCAGATCGCTGGGCGCCATCAGGTGGACGCATCAGGTAGACAGGAACCTGTCTGTTCCACAACTTCTGCCGAACATGGAACAGCGGAAACTGTGGAACAGACAAGTCATGCAGGGAGCGTACGAGGGACAGGAGAGGAGGGAGGGGATGATCCCTGAGATAGAGAAGCCCATCTAGAAGGTCAAGAAGGAATAACCAAAGAGAGAGGAGGAAAGCCAGGAGACCAATCTCTCAGGGCCGCCCAAGAATGAATTTCTAGAATGAAAGGAGCTGGTCATCTCAAACAAGCGTTGTGTGTGGATCGTGTATTCATCCTCCCACACTCTGTCCCTGCACAAGGAGGAAGTAACGTAAGGGAGTAGAATTATTAAGCAGGGAAAGACTCTTTGTCTCTCTTCACTTTTCCTCCTAAGTTCCTCAAACAGACCCGAGTGGTGGAGGAGGAGGAGGCTGATACAAGTAGGACCAGCACAGGCCAGCTTCCAAACCTGCTCCTCTCCAGGGCAAACTCTCCTTCTGTCTTCAATACCGGAATGTGAGCAATTTATGAGGAATCTAACGAGGACTGGTCACCTCAACCCTCAGGTTTTCTGGAAATCCCTCCCTCCAAATCCAAGGATCTGCCGCCACTATAACATGCCAGCATCATCTCTCTGCTTTGGATTTGTTTGTTTTGCAACACAGCAATCACTTCTCTTTTCAAATGACAACATTCAATATACTCCAGCATAATCACATAATATACTTAGAAAGTATTAAGTAAAAAAGTCATTGAAATCAGCACATTGAGGGAAATAAAACCAAGCAAATGATGAAAATGAGGAAGCCTAAAAAAGACTGCCAACTTATCTCCTCAGTCAGGGGTATGACTAACATATGGACTGCAGAATTATCTTTCTCATTTTAGACTCACTTTCAGAATTAGCAACATACTAATTGTCCTGTTCTGTCACCACATCTTTAAATATATTCATATTTTATTAATCTCTCTCATTAGCCACCATTTTGAGAATTTCCTCACTGGACGTGGAGATGTAATATTTATGATCACTTTTCCAATGCGGGAAACCGTGCGTCTGTGGAGCACCGCAGCTCGCCTCCAGCCCTGAGGAAGTCTCGGCAGGCACATCAACACAGCAATACTAAAGCAGTCATCAACAAGTCAGAGAAAAAAGCCGCTTAGAAAGCACCACAGTTGGGGAAAAATTTCAACAGACTGAGATCACTGAAAAAAACATCGTGGGGGGCGCCTGGGTGGCACAGTCGGTTAAGCGTCCGACTTCAGCCAGGTCACGATCTCGCGGTCCGTGAGTTCGAGCCCCGCGTCGGGCTCGGGGCTGATGGCTCGGAGCCTGGAGCCTGTTTCCGATTCTGTGTCTCCCTCTCTCTCTGCACCTCCCCCGTTCATGCTCTGTCTCTCTCTGTCCCAAAAATAAATAAAAACATTGAAAAAAAAATTTAAAAAAAAAATCGTGGGTAATACAACCTATACGAAATTTAAGAAGAGTTAAAACTAAGCGGCCACAGAAGTCGGGAGAGTAGTTACTTCTGGTTGGCACTGACTGGAAGGGCCAGAAGGGGCTTCTGGAACCATGTTCTCTGTCTCGTGAATACGCTTACTTCCTGAAACGTCACTGAGCTTCATACGCACGACCAGTATCTATATGTACGTTA
Source organism: Lynx rufus (assembly GCF_022079265.1). Taxonomy (NCBI): domain Eukaryota; kingdom Metazoa; phylum Chordata; class Mammalia; order Carnivora; family Felidae; genus Lynx; species Lynx rufus. Next base: position 1,200,073 of record NW_025814867.1, on the reverse strand, counting down.
CACTTTAATACAAATTCCCCAAAATACGTTTTATAAAAAAGTAGCCTATAAATATTACAGAATATAGCATCTATATCCTTATTTCAGCCCAGCTTTAAGAAGTCACAGGAGAGGTCCCTTAAAATTCTCTTAGGGCCTAAAATAATTTCCAGCTTAACAGACTCCAACGATGGTGGAAACTGGTGTTCATGATAGGTGTGCAGGGATATACACGTGTGTTTACATACGGCCCCTAAAGCAGGCGCGACGCACACACCGCACTCCTCTTCGGTGGTGTGGAGCAACCACAGGATTTAAATCACAGGTTTATGCGCGATGAGTTTTGGGGAAGGGTTTCACGTTTTGTTCAATGGTTGTGTATTTATAAAAATGCAATTTCAAAATGCCTCCCGGCCATCTGAAATATCGCAACACACCCAGCAGGCCCCTTACAGATAACGTACTAGACGTCTGCTATTATGCTGACAACAGCGGCCTTTGCAACACACTAGGTATAAATTAGAACAAGTACAATCCTAATCCAAGCAATACAAAATACGGCATAAGCTAAACAGAAGATGAGTGGGTGCTTCTTCAGTTCATAAATGAATGCCATACAGTAAAACTGTCGGAAACTGCCAGAACAAACTCAATTTTTTCCAGACAGAAAAATACTATTGCAGAATTCTGGGCTTTTGTAGGTTAATGGAGCCACCTAAATCCAAACCTCTCAATACATCCTCAAACAAAACAAAACTGATCAACAAGGAGACAACAAATGAAGCCATGCATTATTCCTGACTACAACGTCACTAGGAGATAGGGAATGCCGTGAATTTCAGGTTACATGAAAATAGGGAAATCAATACCCAAATCCAGTAACACCAGCTCTAGAGCCCACATGTGTGTGGGAAGTCAGAAACTTTGAAAAAAGGCAAAGAGGAAAAAAAAAAGAGCTCTAGAGGTGTTGGACAACAACTAAAATCACCCACAGAAAGAGAAATTTCCTCTGTGAGTGAGGAACTACTGATAACAGGTCTGAGATACGGTGGATCAGAGGTTTCCTGGAAAAGTCAAAGGGACAGAACTTGAAAATGAACAGAACCAGAAACCGTAGTCTTAAGAAGGCACCATTTCTGGGGGAAGGATTACATAGAAGGATCGGGTATCTCATGGAGGCTGGTGATGATGGGAGAAGAAAGTAAAAGGTAGAAATTATGGTCCTACACACATCAGAGCAATGCTCACACAAAAGTGAGCAATGCTCACCACAAAACAGGCACTCACTAAAGAAACAGCATTTTTTTTGCAAATTACAGCCACAAAGAGATATTACCTCACACCAGTCCCAATGACTACTATAAAAAGACAAGAAATGACAAGTGTTGGCGAGGATGTGGAGAAGAGGGAATCTTTGTGCACTGTTGGTGGGAACATAGATTGGTGCAGTCTCTGTGGAAGACAGTATGCAGAATCCCTCAAATAATTAAAAACAGAGTTACCGTATGATTCAGCAATGCGACTCCTGGGTATTTATTTGAAGAAAAGGAAAACACTAATTTGAAAAGACATAGGCACCCCTATCATTGCAGCAGTATTTACAATAGCCGAGATATGGAAACAACTTAAGTGTCCTTGTGAAATGGATGAGGGTGTCAAAAGGTACACACTTTCAGTTATAAAATAAGTAAGTCGTGGGGATGTAATATACAGCATGATGACTATAGCCAATACTGTACTGATTATCTGAAAGCTCCTGAGAGAGTAAACCTTAAAAGTTCTCATCACAAGAAACAAATTTGTAGCTGTAGCTGTGTGGTGTTAGATGTCCACTCGACTAAATGTGGTGATCATTTCAAATATGTAAAAACACTGAATCATTATGTTGTACACCTGAAACTAATAATAATGCTGTATGTCGATAATACCTCAATAAAACAAAAAAAATGCTTAGGCCAAGAAAAAAGAGAACAGGGAAAAGCATTTTTGCCACACCAGAAGCAGGGAGCACTCGTGAACCAAGGAGCTGATGAGTGATTTTCTTACCCCTGCCAGCTAGCACTACTAAAGCTAGTCCAGGAAAATCATTCATTTCAAAATGAACAGAAAACTAGCAATAACATCTGTACAGAGTTACGAGGAGAATAAAACAGACATTGAGAATCAAGTTGTTTCAGTTTTTGGTTTTGCTCACAAGCAAAATAAAAAAACAATAAAGAAACCCCAAAACCAAGGAAACAAAACAGAAACCACATGAAAGTTATAATTCGAGATTCAAACCTGAATTAAATATTAAGTAAGCATTTACAAATATGAAAGAAAACCTCTAAATAAATTTAAAAACTTTAAAATTATTTAAAAACTCAGAACCGAAATATCAAACAATCCAACAAACGGGAAGATGTGAAGTAAGAATGACAGCCCAGCAAAGAACTGAAGAAAAAGACAAAGTCATCTTAGAAATGAAGATTAAACCACAAAGTGCCCAGGAAGAACAGATAGAATTGAAAATAAAGGACACCAAAGAAAGAATTAAAAAAGCCAAGATGACAAAATTAAATAGAAATGTCCAAATGAAATAAAATGATAGATATAGAAAACAGGAAAAGAAGATCCAACATACATATAACTGAAAACCCTAAAGAAAAACATGAGAACACAATTAATTTTAAAAACTATACTTCGGGGCGCCTGGGTGGCGCAGTCGGTTAAGCGTCCGACTTCAGCCAGGTCACGATCTCGCGGTCCGTGAGTTCGAGCCCCGCGTCAGGCTCTGGGCTGATGGCTCAGAGCCTGGAGCCTGTTTCCGATTCTGTGTCTCCCTCTCTCTCTGCCCCTCCCCCATTCATGCTCTGTCTCTCTCTGTCCCAAAAATAAATAAACGTTGAAAAAAAAAATTAAAAAAAAAAAAAAAACTATACTTCAAGAAAATGTTCCAGAAATAAAGGAAGATCTGAAACTTCATTTGAAAGAGCCCACTGTGTTTCTGTGGTCTGAACCAGTCAACTCTGAGACATATACCTACCTTAAAACTATTAGATTTTAAAGGCAAAATTTTAAAGTAAAAATAAACGTCTGGGCCTCAATGCAAAATGACCAAGTCACTCACAAAAAGGGAAAAACCGGCTGACATCAAAGTTTAACAGTAATAAACCAAGACAATATTACAGGAGCATTTTCAGGAAATTTTAAGAAAACTGAACCAAAATATTTTATATACGGCTAAGTTGTCCTTCAAATATAAATGTTATAGAATAGTCTTAAACATTTAAGAACTTAAAAATTCTTCTTGAGGAATCTTTTACTACCCAAAGTAGGGTTCATCGCCACAACACTGCCACATACATATGTGGCATATGTAAGGAATGAGGATCCAAGAGGTACAAATGATTAGTATGCCTACTTTTGTTGGAGAAGCACTGTACTAGAGAACAAGTTTCATGAAAAAAAGGGACGGATGGAAAGCACCAGAGAGATTTAATTGCTTCCTAGGACTCAAAAAGTCACATACGAATGCTGAATATTTTGACAAGGCAGAAATGGTGCAACTGAAATGAGAGGAGAAAGGAGAAAGGAAAATACATTAATTGTCAAAGAGATAAAACATAATCAAAGGACGTTTCTTTAAAACTGACAAACCAGGAGCACCCAGGTGGCTCAGTTGGTTAAATGTCCAACTTTGGCTCAGGTCATGATCTTGCAGTTTGTGACTTCGAGCCCTGTATCGGGCCCTCTGTTGTCAGCATGGAGCCTGCTTTAGATCCTCTGTCTCCTTCTCTCTCTGCCCCTCCTCTGCTCGCACTCTCTTTTTCTCTCTCAAATAAATAAACACTAAAACACAATAAAAATGAAAAAAAAAAAACCCTGACAAACCAAATAGTAGATATCTAATAAAGAAAAAAAAAAAAGAATTAAGGACATTATAGAAGGTATAACTATAAAGGTACAAAACAAACCTTCCTAAACATCTCACAAAAAGAGAGTATAGACCATACAGAGAAAAAACACAGTAAATATAACATAATACCAGAGAATATGTGACATAAAATAGCATGACAAAGTTGAGACCGAACACATTGGCATCTCAACGCAAATGGGCTTAACACATCAATTAAAAGTAACAGATTCCAAGCTATCTTCCGAAAGAAAACTAAATTCTATGCTACAGATAATAGACACACCTAAATGCAAGTGATTCAGGAAAGCTAAAAATAAGTTGGAGAAAAAGAGAAAAAGAGAAAGAGGGAGATATAATTCTAGTATCAGACAGTAAAATTTAGGTCAAAAAACATTAAAAATGACTAAGAAATACTTTTATAATGTTAAATGCCACAATTTAAAATGAAAATATAGCAGTTATACATCTCTATGCACCAAATAACATAGCAATTACATTCATAAACCAGAAACTACAGTAGGTGCTGTGTAACAGGCGCATAGTATTTAATAGGATACTTTAACACCACTCTGAAATGAAGACAAGTGGACAAAAAGCAATAATTTAGGAGACCTAGGCAATATGTTTAATACGGTAGAGCTTTAGTAAGGTATAGACACTGATAACATTACATGATTAATAAAGGGTCTATTTTCTTCTCAAGCACACATAGAACCTTTAAAAGCCTGATCCTATGTTAGGGCACAGAAAAAGTCTCAAACTTAAATGGCATGCATGTATCTAAAAAGGAAAATCTGAATATTCTTTTAAGTAAAACCTGTATGTGGAATACCATTAATGAACTCCAGGCAAGAAGACAAAAAAATGACTCTAAGCTCATGAGTACAGGTATTTTAACTTTTGATTACATCCACCTGCTACTTAAACAACATTCAACTATTTTGAAGACACAGCAAAACGAAAGACTCTCAAGAAGCAACACATATTTTAAAAGCAAACTCCATTTTACTTTGGAGGAATATTCTTAACACTCTTTAAAATTACGAATCCTGGCTTATTCCTTACCCAAAGAATTCACCGAGATCTACTTCATTTTATTCTTAGATTTGTAGTTATTCTAGCTTTCCCAAGTTGTTTTATAAGAATGAAGGTAAAATAATGGTCTCTTGTGACTCAGATAAGATTACCTTCTTTCTGAATGTCTATGGCAGAGTTTCTTCTGGCGTTAATATTTTAACATATGAAATGAAGTCACTGCATTGTATTTCTGCTTTGTAATTCCTTTAAAAATACTAATAGCAGGTCTTGAAGTAAAAACACCCTGCCACATGTGATCTCACAGTTCTGTGGTTTCAATGGTAACGAAAAACATAATGAAAGAACCAAGAGCAGTGTCCTAAGTCCGGTGACGTTCTTTCTACCCACTGAACAGAAATTCTCATCACTGGGGGTCACCATGGATATGTCCTCAACTATCACCCTATCAATTCATCTGGCAGCCTCACGTGTGACATCAACTGTATCTTGCCAACAGAGAGAAGGGCAGAATCACGGGCGGCCTTGATTAAAGTCTCAATTATTCCCATAATGATATTAATAATGCAAAGAGGAGACTAAAGGTCTGATAGTGAAAGGCATGAGGATTCTCTCTAAATAAAGAGGCAAAAGTAACTGACGCTCTCATGGTTGCAAATGCCTTGCCTTTGCTTAAACTTCCCATATAAAATGGCTCAAAACTCTTCCTAATGATTTAGAAAAAACAAACAAAAAAAATCATCGGCTATTATCTCTGACTTGCTATCCTCATTCAATTTAGAGTTGATATTATACTAAATATGAAAATACAGGTAGGTGTGTATAGGGTGGGAGACGTAGATACAAAGACTGGGAAATAATCGGAATAGGTTCTTAGAAATCCCAGTATTTACAATGGAGTCACACAACAGTTCATCCAGTATAATACTGATTCCTTAATTAATGACATCCACAGATACCTATTTGCAGGGATATTTTTAAAGTTATTTTGTCTTTAAATTTTATTTTCTATCGTACGACGAAGTTGCCTTTTTTTGTGTGTAGTTTCATGAACTTTAACAAATGCATAGATTTGCATGACCACCACTCTAGTGAGGGTACTGAACAGTTCCATCGCCCCCCAAAATCCCTCATGCTATATCTTTATAGTCATTCAGAACAAAATTAATTTGGATGCACATCATTTTCATGCTCTTTCCCAAGGAAGAGTAAAATAAAACAAAACAGCCAAAAGAATCCCTCCAGGGCATCCATGGATCACTGACCCAAGGATTCAAAAACACAGTGATACGGTAAGGTTTATGCACGCTTGGTTCCTTTTTCACGCCTAGCAACGAGAATTCACATAAAAGACATGCCCTGCTCCGAAGACGTTGCTCTCTGACTCGGGAGATGGCTGTTCCTGTTCCACACCAAACAGACGTTCTCTTCTCTCTCTGCCTTTGTGGCCTCTATGTCATGCTCTGGGCCCAAATCCAGCAGGGGCTCAGGAAAGCGCTGGTGCCCCCAGACCAGGACACGGCCCCAGACCTCACGGAGCAGTCAGAGAAAATTCGGCAGGAAAGAAGCCTAAAGCAGGGGTGGTCGGCAGAAAGGGGACCGTGATACATTTCGGAGGGCGGCAACGACAAGTGGCAGGCAGAAGGAAGCAGAGGGACATGCAGGGCCAGGGAGAAAGAGGAATGCAGCAGATGGGAGTGAGGAACAGCCAGAAAACCGGAAGCCCGTCCAGAGAACGGCAGCACTGAGCCTGAATCATCCCCGTCCCAAGTGCCTCTCTCGCGACGAGAGATCACGTCAAGTAGAATTTCCAGGTCAAAGAATACATTTGTTGAAATTTTACGAAGCTCATGTTTTTGAAAAGCAACTTCAACAAGCAACCCAGGGCATTTTTGTTGAATGACCCTGCTGCAACGGATTCTTTACCCATAGTTGCATGATTATCAGTTTCAACGAGCTTTGGCCTAAGAATAATGGAATTCATTCTTATTAAAAACTTATGACACGTTGGCAAACAGACTGCTCCTCTGCTTTGGGCCCAACCCAATCTTGGTACTATCCCGGACAACAAGCAGGACAAGATGTTCGTTATTAATAAGCAGCTTTCGCTTTTCCTAACTTGTAGGTAAAACAGATCCAAACCTAAAGTTACAAGCACACCAGTCATTCATTATCCTTCAACCCATCATCTACTGATGATGCAAGAACTTCTATTATCCCGAACAAGTTGAAACTGCCTTGTAAAAGATCATTCCAGTCATAAGTTCTAGAGCTCTATAGCATCAGAGGTCAGCATTCTTATTTGTACGGAACAACTGGATGTAAAACAAATGCACTAACTTCTGCTCATGAGTCATTATTCTTATATACATTTGTTTATCTGCACATTAAATCTCCCAGGAAGCACATGTAAGAATCCTATCACAGTGATTGCCCTCATGAAAGAGAATTTGTTGACTGGGAGACAGAAGTGGAGGGATTTTATCACCGCGTCGTTGAACCTTTCAAGTTCTAAATCATGTAAATGTGCCACTAGTCAAAGAATAAATTTAAAAATTTACATAAAGAAGATCATTACTTCTGTAAGGAAAGACCTTGCTGTCAGCTGCCAACAAAAATGCAACCGTATCAAAAGATACCATCAGATTTCAAGACAGGGAAATGAGGCACGCTACCACTGTCCTCACACAAAGGCGTGTATGTGTGTGGGAGAGAACAGCTTCTCCAATAACTCGATAAAAAGTTACACGTCTACAACAAAAAGAAGAGCTGAAAAGGAAAGCTTGCGGCCAGCTCTTTCTCCCACTGACGGAAATGCCCACCTGAACACCATCTGCTGTCTTCAGCACTCTGTTCGCCTGTGCGTGTGCGTGCGCGTGTGCGTGTGCGTGTGCTCGAGAGAAGAATGCAGCCGAAGCAGCAGCTGAGGTTCTGAGCAAGCAGCACAGTCGCGACGGGACACCGTCTGTCGACCTGGACAACGTTCCAACGTGCAGAGGCAGAGGGTGCGGGCAGCCTCTCCGCAGGGCAGGCCCCCACCCCCTCCCCTGTTCCAGTGTCCGCCCGGAAATGGCCACGGAGGAGGCTGGCGGAGCGCCACAGCTGCAAGGTCAGGAACAGGAACGTCGCCCGGCAGCGGGAAACCCAACATCCAAATCCAACAGCGTTCTCGGAAAGGAGAGGACTCACCGCAACGCCGCAGGACAGAACACTCTTGAGCGGTGCACGGAGAAGGACAGACCTGGGCCAGAAGGTACAGCAGCGCTCCCTAAGCGCACCCACAGCTCCGGTGGCACTGCTTTCCGTACCGAGACACGGGCCAAGAAGGAGGCGGCCCGCTGACTCGCAGGTTAGCTTGAGCGCCTCGCGTTTCTGCAAACCACTAACGGTTCCCAGACCAGCGCGCACGGCACGTGAGCCACCCTTAGCAGTGCGACGGGCACCAGTGACAGCAGGGGTAGTGACGTACTGACCGAGACGACAGGGCGGGACATCCTGAAAAGTCAAATTCCATTAATCTTAGCTAACATGTGAGTTGGTAACTATGACGTCAGCTGATAGAGATTTGAAATAAGACCCTTCTCAAGACTTGAGATTTTAAACCTCTTTCTTCTGAAAGGAATGAATAAACAGGGCTTGGCGCCCTAGTTTTGAAAGGTCACGGACCTTTATTTTAAAGCATAAAAACTACAGGGGCGCCTGGGTGGCTCAGTCGGTGGAGCATCTGACTTCAGCTCAGGTCATGACCTCACTGTCCATGGATCGGAGCCCCGCGTCGGGCTCTGTGCCGACTGGTCAGAGCCCGGAGCCTGCTTCGGATTCTGTGTCTCCCTCTCTCTCTGCCCCTCCCCTGCTCACAGTCTGTCTGCCTGTCTGTCTGTCTCTCTCAAAAATAAATAAACACTAAAAAAACTTTTTAACATAAAAACTACAAAATAAGAACTCAACTGATAAATCAACCTTCAATTGGATCATCGTTACATACTATTTAGTTTCTCATATTTAAAAAATATGTTCTTTTGGTTAAACCCTTAATAGCTTCTTGCCTTAGGACTCCTGAAACAATCCTCAGAAAAGTCAAACTCGTAAGTAAATGTAACATTCCAAGTTGCTTAAAAATTTTCTTTTAGTTTGAAATTATTTACTTAAAAATCACCAAATACAACCTTACCGTTTTTAATGATTCCATTAACCAACATCAACCTCTGTCCCTCCCTCATCGCTCCCAGTGTGCTGCCGCTTACTGCCCGTCTACCTGCCCTGACGCTTCTAGAAACACATGAGGAATATCCTGCGCCAGTGAAAGGCTTAACAGTAACAGCGTATTACTTGCCATACAATTATCAGCATTTGTGTGCATGGCCTACATTCTGAAAACAGCAAAATATAAAACAGGGGATCAGTTTTGTTCTTAGGCATGACCAGTGAATTCTCAAATGTCGGAAACCATGGCTCACCTCATTAATTTCCCCTCGTCGGCAAAGCAGTCCTGTGGATGAGCATCCCCTTTAATGTTGACAGGAGTTACAAGAGATTAAAGAAAGGAAAACCAAAGACGCCGATGCCTCCTGACACGTTCCTTTTAGCAGTACCTCTAAAAATGCGATTACAAAATCTTATTTGGAGTTTGAAAAAAGCCGCTTGCTATACAAAATCAAATTTTAGATTAATTGGTATTAGGTCGCTTCAGTTTTAATCAGTTTTGGGAAAGAATCACGTCTTTCATCTTGCAAGCATATCCTGAGCAACAGGCAAAAGATTCTCCAAAACGTGTTTTTTCAGTAAAGTGTTATGTATTTTAAACCTCATTTTTAAATTTACAGAGTAAACACCACTCGCGCAGCTCATTGAACAAACGCGCTGGGGTGTGAGACCATCGTCATCATCAGGACACGGAACAACTCCATCATTCCAAGACGTGTCCTTGTGCTGTACCTTCACAGCCAAACACACACCTCCTTCCTAATCCGGGGCGCCCACGCTCAGTAAATTTAAATGTCCACGTTTGAGAACGGATGCATCGGACAAATCTAGCGGCAAAGGCAGCGCAGTGAGCTGTCCCCATAGACGTGCTCACGTGTCTTCCCCAAACTCTCGGTTGGAAGGATACTGGTGACCTATCGGAGAGCTGTTCTTTCCTCCCGTGGCTGCTTTTCTGATCATTACAAAAGAATGATCATTACAAAAGAATATTAATCGACTGTATTCTTTCTGCTCCGATCCTACCACCTTTTTGCCGTGAAATACTCCTTCAACCTGAGTTCTTTGTGCACCAGTGACCACATTACAGACTCAGTCATTCGCACAGATGGTGCCAATTAGCTTCTCCATGGCGTGCTACAATGAACCTGAAATGGAAGCGCTGAATCCTCCCTTGAACTTGTAGAAATGGTCACAGCTGGGGACCACTGACAGCAGGCAGCATGCCATGGTCACATCTTTCCACCTCATGCTCGAGCTTCCAGAGGAGAAACTTGATCTACAGGCTCAGATTAGGTATGTCATTTCACACACACACACACACACACACACACACACACGCACACACACACACTCATACACACACACACTCATACACACACACACACGCACACACGCACACACACATTATGTGTGTATACGTGAAACATGGCATTTCTATTCCTTCAGCTGGAAGATAAGTGTTTGTAACTAAAGGATGCAAGAAATTTTCTTACAACGTTCAAAATCTTTCCTTTTCGTGGTTCTTAACCTCTTCGGAAATAGTCCATTTTTAGTAACATAGCATAATGGGATGAGGAACACATTTTACTGACTAGGAAGAAATGACAGTGGTAATATTCACATCTTATATTTATAAGCACCCTGGAGTCTATAAAACACTGTCGCACGGCTTCCAATTCAATCCAGTGTTTGCAGCATGGCACCCTGGGGGACTACAGAAGAGACTAAAGTCCCTCTAAACCTCTGCAGCTTTTAAGTTACAGACTAAAGGTGGGTGAGGCGGAGGGAAAACAGAAGTGACAACAAAACAAAACAAAAAGACTAGAGGCATTATGAGCTGGGCAAACTGACACCATTTCACCTCATCCAATTAGTCTATTGACGCCGATAATACTAAGAATGTGACATTAAAGCCTGGCCCAATTTTTGAAGCGAAGTTCCAATGCAAGAAGCAGGTGTTTCCTGAAGCAGGATCGGGCCTAGAGTGCTAAGACAACATTTTGGGCCGGGGGTACTGCTAAAGTGGGAAAGCCTTCCTAGAGGAAACGGGTTATTAAGCAGGGCCCACGTGGTGATAAACGTGAGTTTAAAGGCACGATTTTAACTGAGCGAAAAAACAAGAAGAGAGACATCAAAAATGAGTATTGAAAGGCCCTGCCTGGGGGCCCAAGCCTTCTTAGAGAGCAAGAGTGCCATTTATCTTCTCTGCATCTCCAGTGTGGCCTGGACACTCAGAAGCTGTGTTTTAAATGGAAGCAAAACAAGCCATGTGAAAGCACAGAAGGGAAACCTGAAGAACGAGCATCTTGTATTTCTGCAAAAAAACAAACCAAGCACGCGGGCACACAGAACTGAGACCTAGCCAGCAGGACGGCAGACCCTGAAGAGGCAAGGTGGACGCCACGATGGGAAAGAAGGCTGGGCGCACTCCAGCGGTCGGGACCGATGTGGAGACAGCAAGAAGGCACTGAGGCAGAGGAGGGCAGGCTGTGGTGCAGTGTGGAGGACAGCCCCACCGTCTACAAGCACGGGGCCAGGCTTCACAGAAACAAACCCACCGCGGCCCCCCGCAGAGTCCCACAAGGGGCTAACTCCCTGGAGTCACGGGAGGACTAGAGGCTCCAACCTACTCAGGTTTACCTGTCACTGGCGTGGCCGAGGAGAGTTACATCAGTGAGGATAAACGATTACTGCAGTTCTCCCCTGAGCGTGTCAGAAGAGACCCCTTGGAATGAAATGGAATGCAATGTCATCTTTTCACCGTGAGCGCTGGGCCCTCTATCAGTTTCCCCACACTTCTTTTTAAAAAATTTTTGTTCATGTTTATTTATTTTTAAGAGGGTGGGGGGCACGAGCAAGGGAGGGGCACAGAGAGAGAGGGAGGCACAGAATCCAAAGCAGGCTCCAGGCTCCGGGCTGTCAGCACAGAGCCTGACGTGGGACTCGAACTCACGAACCGTGAGATCATGACCCGAGCCGAAGTCAGACGCTCAACCGACTGAGCCACCCGGGACCCCTCTCCCCATTTTATCCCTCATCCCCAATTCATGCTCTTCACCCTCCCTGAGAAACCCATACGGTCTCAGCTTTTACCATTCCCAGGCTCACACGTGCTTCTGGGGCAGGCCAATGTCTCCCTCTCCCTCCAAAAGGTCCCCTGCCACACAAGGCCCACCCAATGGGTTCCCTCTGGATTTGGAACTTCTCAACACTGCATCCAATACTATAAACACTGGTAGTCATATGTTCTTAACGCGTCCTTCCGCCTTCTGAAGCAAAACTTGCTTCCCACCCTCGGGGGGAAAAATTGAAAACATTTTGAAAGCATTTCGAATGTATTTTGCTTTCTCGTCACACCATCCCCCAAAAGATAAAATAGAAAAATGGAGAAAGGGGGCAAGTTTGGCTTTCAGCTGATTCATGCATCTGAAACAGAAGATCACTGTCACACAAGGAGGAGGCTAGCAGGTAAATCCTACAGAAGGCCAGTGCACTTGGCGGGTCCGTGCATGAGAGCAGGGAGCACAGGACATATTAGAGGGAGCAGGTAGTTGGCAGAGGCCTTGGGAGCGTCACCGAGAGCACAGCAGAATAACAGTTCTCAGAGACAAATTACCCATGTCATTCCAGTTGTTTTTGGAATTGGAGTGCCCACATTTGAGTATGGATATATACAATGTTCTGAGGTTTCACTTAAAGAAGATAATGCAGCCAGGCATTTAAATTGTGCCTTAAAAGTACAGAGAAACTGTTGATTTTTCTAATTCTTAATCCTTGAACAATTCTTTTCTGAAAACAACGCTATTTTTAATACAATCTGATCTCTTTCAGAAGTGTGAGGCTTGCTTTTACTAAACTTTCTAGGACAAGACTCGAGTTAGCTTAACCATTGTAATACCTTAGAAGAATACAAAGTAATTTGTAAGATCATATTTAAATAGGTTATGTCCCAACCAACAATTTGGAAGACACTGGGTTCTTCAACAAAACACGTACTTCGCACTAACGGACAAACTTCTGAGCCACGCCCCTAATGCCACATTCCCCAAGGACAGAAGAAACTCACTTAGGCGGTAGTAATTCCTCAGTTAATCAAAAAAGTAGGTAAAACGAGGAATCATAAAAATGCGTATCATTCATGTTTTACTTTGGCAAACCTTTTAAAGTATAATTTATTTGCAAATATTTTAATGTAGGGCCAAGACCTTTCCTTTGAGTAGGATCCAACGACGGAGTTTCTCAGTCTTCCATGCATAAATAACACCCATTAGACAACGTTGAAGAGCTTCAGGATTGTTTTCTTTAAAGAAGATGGAAAACTTAAAGACACACGAGGAGCAAAGTGAAAACAGAACCTGGAAGCTGTCCATCTTTTTATGATTTGTCCCTAATCTTTTATAATTGCCTCATCTTTATCCAATCTGATAGTAACTTGTCTTTATGGAGTCTTTCCAAAGGTTTTCACAGAAATGACGGCTCTCTCTGTTTTAGCACACACATTTCATCAGTTTTCATTCCATTTCATTAAATTATGCCAATTACGGTAACAAGAATGCCACACATTAAACAGATCCGGAAACGAAATGCCTCCTGGTGTGCACTCGTCTCAGTGAGGGGACGCTGTCGCCATGGCCCCCTCCCGGCGTGCTGGGGTTGCCTGTGCCAGTCCAGGCCCCGTCGGGAGGGGAGGGAGAGCTGGGCCACCTGGGAGGCCAGAAAACAGGCCTTCTGTTGCATCGTGATCCATTCCATGTCCTGGAAGATCCTGTCTGGAAAAACTGCTAAGCCAGGGCTGTACCTTAGTAATATCTGGCATGTTTTAGGCACACAATAAATATGCATTCAATGAAAGAATGTGCCTTGACGATCTTTAATTACTCCCACCCCATTCAAAGAACGCAGAGCCATGTTTCATTTGGATACAAACTGAAGAGGGCGACAGCCTACAGAAAGACCAGAAAATTACCATGATTATCACAGAAATAAAGGGAAGACAAAACCCAACTCAATAATTCCATTCAAAAGTACCCTAATCCAAAAGTCAAAAACCTTCTTTGCCCTGCTAGGAGCCCCCGATACGTGCTCCGACGTTCAGAAGTGGTACCAAATGAAAATAGTTCATTTGGTTGTGGGTTCCTTTATAATCAAGCTTTTTAATCGAATTCTCAGAGTTTAATCAGTCCTTTCAATAAGGTAGAGAGACTTCTATGAGAACAGATTTTTTTTCTGAAACAACAGTAACAACTAACAAATACTGACTACTTCATCTTGCCAGGCACTATAGTAAGCATGCCGTGTATATTTGCTCATTTAATCCTCAGAATAACTGTAGGTACTAAACTCACTCAAAGATAGATAGCTCATCAGTGGTGAAGCCAGGATTTGAACCCAGAGGCCATGTGCTGAACCCCTGTGTCATACTGCCTAATTCAGCTCACTTTCTTAGAAATAATTTTAATATTTTACCTAAGGGTTTTTGTTAGTATACCTCCCCAAAATACAACAAAGTCTTTAATCATAAAGTTGAAATTAATTCTTTTTTTTTTAAGCTTTTATTTTGAGAGAAAGAGAAAGCGTGGGCAGGAGGGGCAGAGAGAGAATATCAAGCCGGCTCCACAAGCTGTCAGCACAGAGCCTGAGGCAGAGCTCGAACCCATGTAGCATGAGATCATGACTTGAGCCAGATTCAAGAGTCCGACGCTCCAATGACTGAGCCACCCAGGTGCCCCACTAATTAAGAAATTAATTCTTAAACAGTTCCCACTAACCCTATACTCACTGAAAAAACAACTATACATGACTACATTCATTCATTATCAAACATTTAATGAGCAACTGCTTAATCACTTGAAAACAAAGAGTAAGGGCAATTCAGTGGAAATTGCTCAGTTACTGAATGTTTACTGCATGCCTATTCTTGCCAATGCTCCCAGGAAACTCGGTCTGGTGGAAGAGACACATCACTATCCTCTGGTTTTAGGAAATGCTAATGCCATTTATTCATTCACAGGAAAGGCTCTGGGATGTCCCAAGTGTGAACTGGGACAGCGGGGGGCGGGGGGGGGGGGTGAAGGGGAAAGGACAGTGGAAAACTCTTGAGATTCAACCAAGGCACTGCTCCTTTGTAAGCCACGGGGATTTGCGTTAAGGGCTGCTGTAGAGGAGACATAGGATCAGTACCGTGTTTTGGAACAACCACTCCAGAAGGAGAGAGCATGGGGCAGATGAGGGCATAAAGCGAGGAGGCCGGCGACGATCTGCCGTGAAAGGGTAGGTGAGAACGGGGGGATGTGAGGTTGAAATGAGGGAACTGGATGGTGTGTGAATGACATCCATGAAGTTGTTTTAAAAAAAAGTCCAGACGAGAAATGGTGAAAGCCTGAACTCAAGCCACGCCACCGGTCACAGGAAAGAGACACTGGACAGATGTTCGGAAGTCAAAATCAGCAAGACCTGGTGCGATAATGGGTGGGAAGGGGGGCCGGACTGAGGAGTGGGAGTGGGAGCGGGAGGAGGAAAAGAATGGAGTCACGTCACACGAGGGAAACGTAAGAGAGGCAGACTAACGTCTGACCGAGAAACCAATTCGAGTTACCCTGGGGAACAAAGCCGAGGGCACGGTAGCTCCGAGCTGAGGGAGGCACAAGGGCTATAGCTGCTAAGGTATGAACCCCTAACAACGGTCTCGATGTTCACTGCTAACCACTTTTTCGCTTCCTCCTTCGGGTCAGAGCTGGCATCCCTCACTTTTACATCTGAGCAAACTGAGGCACACGGAGAGGAAGAGGAAGCGCCGAGGTGCTAACGCAGCTGCCTCCAGGCTCTGACACCCAAGCGACTTCCACGCGGCTACACTGCCCGCTGAGCAAGTAATGGCCACAACGACAGTAGAGACAACGACAGCTTCTCTCTGCCACTGCGGAGCCAGTTAGAACCACAGCTCTCACCCCTGCGCCTCTGCCAAGTGCAGAGGGGGAGCTTCACACGCACAGCGTGTCTATAGCTCGTCTGGAAGAGGGGCAGCGAGACCTGCATTTATCAAGCATCGGCACAATGCAGACACTTGTCACACATGTGTTACTTCTCCTCCTCATGGTGTCCCTGGAAGAGAAGCTGTACTAGTTTCAATCGGCGGTCAGGGAAATGGTCTCACGAGAGGAGGTGACTGGCCCAGGGCCATGATGCACGAAGGGGCAGGAGAGGGACAGAATCTCCATACCTGGAAGCACCCACGTGTATTCCTACATAGAGACTAAACATAAATGAACCGAGAGAGAGCGAGCACTCACGTGGAAAAATGTTCCAAATGAGCGAATCCTGTAAATAAAAAATAAACATAAAGATTATCTGTATTACACTTGCAGCTTTTCTTGAAGTCTGAAACCATTTTTTTTTTAATAGAAAAATAAACTCTGCGAGTTAGGGCATACAAGAACCCAAAGGCCTCTGTCCATTCCCAGAAGACATCTTTGGTCATTACAACCTGACGAGAATCAGTTCTGTTTCTAAGCAGCTCCAAAAAAAAAAAAAAAAAATCACATAACTTCTTTCTTCTTTTTTTAATTTAAGAAAGTGCAATGAAGCGATATTTTTTTTAACTACCGATTAAATATGCATGGTAGAACTGGCTTGCTGGGCACCAGGACCTAAACATTAGAAATGTAGTGCAACTTCTAGGGTGAAGAGTCAACTCACTTTCACCTTAGGAAAAAAACAGCGTTTAGTAGGTGAATTGTTAGCATTCAGAATGTGTAACTGGTGCACCTTGCCAAGTTCAGAACGAAAAGAGGACTGTGAATGCATTTAATGCTAAAATGAGAGATTATCGAACATAGGCTGTTTACAGAATTCAAGTCCTTTCTATTTTCTTAGGAATTAGAGACCTTTGTGTAATTTCTCATTGTTTTTCCCTGGTTTCTGCTTAGTAGGTTCCATGCCCAACGTGGGGCTCAAACTCACGACCGTGAGATTAGGCGTTGTGTGCTCTACCGACTGAGCCAGCCAGCCGCCCCAAGTGTAATCCCTCACTTAAAGCTGTGATCCTTTGCTTGAAATTACATCAAATAAAGAAATTAACTTTGCCTCAAAAGTGAAGATAATGCTTATTTTTAAAATACATTATTTGGACATTGATTTAATCTTATGGGTTGGACTCTAACACCACCAGGTTTTGGATATTTTTAACCTAAAAAATGGAATTTTCACATGGTTTCATACATTGGTAGGCTATTCTCTTGATCAGCCTATAACAAATTTCTGTAACATTTTACAAATAAAATAGCGTTCAAGTGTCCTTAGTTTTTAAAGGAAACGCTAGATGGCAGTAAATACACAAAAGTTGTGACATATGACCCTGTGTTACCAAGCATAATGATCATTTTTGCCTTTTATTGAATTTTATGCTCTACTATGTCAAGCTTAAAAAAAAACAAAAGAACAAAAACCTGAATAAAAAATTTAAATAAAAATTAAAGTTCCCTGGCGTTACTACTGAAACAATCAAATTCATCTACAATTTAAACTGTAACAATACTAACTCTCAACTCCAACTTTATAAAACTGTTAAATTTTCTAAGTCTCCTTTGTCTTAACAAATTCTTTTTTTCTTTTTACATGAATACATTTTGTAATTTTTTTAAGTTTATTTATTCACTATTGAGAGAGACAGAGAGAGAGACAGAGAGAGCATAAGCTGGGAAGAGGAAGAGAGAGAGGGAGACACATAATCCGAACCAGGCTCCAGGCTCTGAGTTGTCAGCACAAAGCCTGAGGTGGGGCTCGAACCCCCACAGACCGTAAGATCATGACCTGAGCTGAAGTCAGACACTTTAATCAACTGAGCCACCCAGGCACCCCATAAATATATTTTAGATATTACTTAATTTGGAGAAAATAGCTTTAAGATAAAATACCTTATTTTATTTCCATCAAGATGTTAACAATTTACACAAAAATTTAAATACACATATGGCTTATTTACTAGGTTTCGAATTAGTGAAATTTCTATTCTTTTAGGGGCCATGGATGAATATATGTTAAGTACAGCATGCTATTAATTTAATGTGCTACTAGCAAAACACTGTTTTAAATTCAGTAATTAAAACTGACATATCTAGATTTCAGGAAAAAACAGGTAAGTAAGTATAATATTAAGATTTTACTTCCTTATTTGAAAACCTATCTACAGATCAAAGGAAATATCTTAGAAACATTGCTAATCTGATCCACGGATGGTTTTAATGAACCCTCTCTAACATTCTGAATTGTAATTTCAGTAGGATTTTGCAGACTTACATGGTAATAAACCAAAAACGTATACTTTCTAATTTATATTAAACTTTCTACTTTTTGGATTCATTACAAGACCAGATGGCATTCAGCTCAGGTCTCAGCAACACTAGAATAAAACTAGCTAACTTACTAATTTTTGGGTTATTTCTAACACTTTCTCTGAGCTAGATTTTGTCCTGACACACAAAATTTTCAATTTAGAAAACAAAGCTGGGGTCCTCTCAATAGGTAGAAAGTCAATAAAATAAAAACAGCAAATCCTCAAATATACTACTTTGGTACAAAGGGAAGACTTATTTTAATACCAATCTGTGCCAATATAACTCAACTTTTGATCAACAGTTTCCAAAAAATGAGTAAATAGCTACAGTTACTACAAGCACCTTAAAGCAAACACACACTCAAATAGCCAAAACAATCTTTTACAGCCTTGAAAAAGAACAAAGTTGGGAGTCTCACACTTGCTGACTTGAAAACCTACTACAAAGCTATAGTGCTAAAAGCAATGTGGTACTGGCATAAAGATAGAAAGATACTTATCACCAAATTCATCTAGTTATATATATTAAACACATACAGCTTTTTGTATGTCAATCACACATCAATAAAGCGGTTAAAAAAAAAAACCAGACATATAGACCAATGGAAATTAATTAAGAGGCCAGAAATAAACCCTCACTTTTATGGTCAAGTGATTTCCAGCAAGGATGGCAACACCATTCACTGGGGAAAAGACAGTCTTTTCAACGGGGTGCTGGGAACACTGGATGTCCTCAGGCAAAAGAACGAAGTTGGACCCTTACCTCACACTGTAGAAAAACTTAACTCAAAATGGATCAGAGACCTAAACTTAGGACCCAACACTATAAAACTCCTAAGAAAAGACAGGGCAAAAGCTTCATGACATTAGACTTGGCAATGATTTCTTGGATATGACACCAAAGGCACAGGCAACAAAAGAAACAAGTAGAAAAACTGGACTTCTATGCATTCAAAGGGTAGTACCAACAGAGTAGAAAGGTAGCCCACAGAATTGGAAAAAAACATTCTCGAGTCATGTCTCCAACAAGAGATCGACATCCAGCACGTAGAAAGAACTCCTACAAGTCAACAAATAAGCGAAAGGCCACTAAAAAAAAGAACGGGTGAGGAAATTGAACAGATGATATTCAAACGGCCAAAAGCACATGAAAAGATGTTCAACATCACTGCTTGTCAGGGAAATCAAAACTATAATGAGGTATTACCTCACACCCATTAGGATGACTATTATTAAACAAACAAACAACAGAAAATAACAAATGTTGGCAAAGATGTGGAGAAATTGAATAAATGCTTGTGCCTTGCTGGCGGGAATGTAAAAACAGTACAGCTGCTATGGAAAATGGTATTGTGTTTCTTCAAAAAATTAAACAGAATTACCACGTAATCCAGAAATTCTGTTTCTGGCTATGGACTCTAAAGAAGTGAAACAGGGACTCAAAGAGGTATTGGTACATCCACGTTCACAGCAATATTATTCACAACAGCCAAAATGCGGAAGCAACCCAAGTGGCCGTCGACTGACGAATGGATAAGTAAGATGTGGTATATACATCCACGGGAATATCATGCAGTCTTGAAAAGGAAGGAAATTTTAACATATCCTATAACACACATGAACCCTGAAGACCTTATGACACAGGAGGACAGATACTGGATGATTCTGTTATGTGAGATTCCTAGAGTAATCAAATTCACAAGAACGGAAAGGAGAATGGTGGTTACCAGGGGCTGGAGAGGGGGGAATGGGCACTTAGTGTTTAACAGATACAGAGTTTCAGTTAATGCCTTGAACTGTACAATTAAAAGTGGTTAAAAGGGTACATTTCATATTATGTGGGGCTTTTTTTTTTTTTACCACAATTAAATTTCTGAAGAGGTTAAAACGGTAAATTTCCGACGTTTACTTCACCACAATAAAAACCAAAAATGAGAAAGCGGTATACATGTAGTTACAACCTCCTTACACTCCTTCACCCTTTGACTTAACTCTGGGTGATCTCAATATTAGTAATGATCTCTGTATTAACAAATATTGGTAACATTTCTATGAGTTAGCTCATTAAAAAAAAAAAAAAAAAAACCAGAACAGACCAAAATAATCACTATTATAAGGATTTAATCTTGGTAACCAGAGGAAATACTTCTTGTTTAGAGTATAAGTCTAGCTGGTAATGAAATAGCCCAAAACTGCTGGCATTCTGGCCTACGGGGAAGAATTTTAAGCTGAAAAACACGTTTCTTCCGTGTCATGACTGACTCTAAAGTCGGTGGCTGAGACGGCCCGTGGCTGAACTTTGGCCTTCCACCCCTCAGGTTGCCAGGCATCCCCAACTTACATCCTAGGAGCAGATTCCACCCGGGCTAGAATTCAGAGTGGGAAGTCTCCACTAGCATGGAGGAAGTCGGGATTAACTCACATCCAAGCCTTCTCAGAACTCACCAAAGAAGAAGAGAAGACCACAAAGGGTCCCGTCTTTGGATGACAGTCGTGATGATCTTCTCCTCCACGTCACCACAGACCAGTCACCTGACATATCATTTACTCTGCCTAGTTGCGTCTCTTAGTAGGTAGATGTACTAAGCTATAGTGTATGTATGTGGACACGTGCGTGTGCATGCGTGTATGTGTAAAATGTGCACATCTTCTCAGCTACACTAAGAAGCAGAGCTCTTGAGGACAAAAATAAAAAGACAGCTTTGTCTTTCCTTCGCACCAGATTCAGTATCATATACACAGTAGCTCTCAATACTGACTGTGTATAATTAAGGAATAAAAAAAAATGAGCACTTGCCACTTTGTGTTCTGTAAGTAGAACTCAGAAAACGTTATAAACAAATATAGTCATATAATTAACACCGAATATAAGTTTATCAGAAAAGAATAATACCCATTTTTTCTTTTTCTTTTGATTTATTTTTTTTCAGTTTATTTATTTTTGAGAGAGACAGAACATGAGCAGGGGAGGGGCACAGAGAGAGGGAGACGCAGAATCCGAAGCAGGCTCCAGGCTCTGAGCTATCAGCACAGAGCCCAACGCAGGGCTTGAACTCACAAACTGTGAGATCGTGACCTGAGCAGAAGTGGGATGCTTCACCAACTGAACTACCCAGGCACCCCCATTCTGTGTTTTGAAATTAAAAAAAAAAAAAGAAAGAAAGAAGTGTCCATTTTCTTTTTTAATAGCGTAATTTATTAATTCCACATTCACAGCACTGAACTGTATACCTACCATCACTGTTCAAGTGAGTACTCTTATTTACTAGATGGAAAAGTAGACACCATCCCTGGTCTTAAGAAACCAACAGTGCATGGGAGAGACAGACATGACATAAACACGCCTATCAGGAAGCGCAAGGCATATAAACGGGATAATCACCATGAGGGAGGGCCATGGAGGCTTCAAGATAGGCTAACAGAAGACATCCAGCAGAGATGGAAGGATCAGAAAAGCCTGGGAGACCAGTGACATCTAAGCTGAGACATAAGGAATAAAAGTGTGCTAGCCAGGCCCAAAGAAAGGACTTTGGTCCTAAGCAAAAGAGGAAAGAAAAAAGAAAAAAAAAAAAAAAGATTAATTAACAGAGTGAGGACTTCTGCTTCTGGAAGGATGGAACAGAAGTACTTTTCACTACTCCTCCTGCTAAGAACAACCAAAGACCATGGACATGACATACAAAATAAACACAAGGAAACTCTGAAAGGTAGAAAGAAGGCCGACTCAGCACAGACCCCAGTACCCTAAGGACCCCAGGTATTCCTCTCTACCTCATACGTCCTAGACTAAGTGCTGACGAAGGGCAAGCACAAATGCCAACGGGCACAGACAAAAATAAAAAGTCCCAAGACAAGCCTGTTCTCTAGCCAAAGGGCCAGCACAGGGGCGGCCCAGCAAGACAGAGAACTTTTAGACGCTCTAGCCGAACACCACAGAAATACCGCGGCCCACCCCACGCAGGCCAGCAAATTCCTGGGTGCCATCTGCAGAATGCTCCTGTAGACCAGGATATCTCCCAAATTAAGTGAGAAGAACCAGGCCCCAAATATCTGTTGTTAAGACATCAGCAAATACAAAAGAAGAAAGAAGTAGCATTGGGGATACACAGAACTCTGGACCAGCCAGAAATCTGGAGAAAGCGAAGGCAAGATCAAGAAGCAGGCAGTGAACACGTCCCGCGTCGCTCAGAAGCTGGCAGCGGAACCCCCAGATGTGGCTCTCGGCAGAGCTCTGCTCGCTTTGGGGGAGGGGACGGCTTTCAGGTCCTTCCATGTCTCTCAAGACTTTCATACTCCTCTTGTTCTGGTTCCCAATTTACCAAGAAATCTTCTAATAAACCAATTCCACTTTAACTTTAACACCAACTGTTACAGTCATTGGAAAAGTATCTCCTTATGGTAAGTTAACCGCCTGGCATTCTGGTCAGTCCTTTGTGAGTCTCATTAGTTTTAAGCGTCGGTCAGTCCCAAAAGCCTAATTAACCCTGCATGTACTGGCAAAGACAAGATCCCAGACCCACAAACTTAAAGGCCACATCCAAAATGGAAGGTACGCTATGAGCCTGGGCAGCTGGCCGTCTAAGACGCCTCTGTCTTGATCTCTCACTTACACAGGTGAGAAACCAGCCTTGCAAATAGCTCTCCAAAATCCCATTCAACTCTCAGAATTCAAAGCAGACCTACTTTTCTCTGCTGGAGCCGTCCCCTTTCCCTCCTACTCACTGCTGTCTGAAATCATTCTCCAAAACGCATATTCTGCATAGAACGTCCACCACGAACACAGATTCCTATTAAATACACAGAAAGATAAACACAGCAAAGCAGAATCTGTTTCTTCAGCCACTCCGGGAAAGGCACAAGTTCACACTCTGACCGCTAGTTGGCCCTCAGTCCTGAGGCCTTAGGTATACGAACCAACGCCTTACAGTCCTGCTACATTCTGCGGGACTAGATGTTCACAACTGCTCTATTTTTAAAGTATCTAAAAATGAAAGGTCACAATAAGCACTAGCAATAAAAAAATTCCTGCGAATGCGTCCATTTGCAATTGGTCAGTGCTGAATTTTCAAGATGTTACAGTAATCCATATTCGGAACCACCATAAACAAAATGAAAGCCTAAAAAGTACAGCCAGCCAGCCTCTTTGAACTTCGTATGCACGGGTTATGCGCCTTCCTGACACATATCACATCTGGGTGTTTTAGAGTTTCACAATGAATTCCACACCTGTTGCTAACGAGATTTAAGTCATTATCAAAAAGCATTTCTTAGGATCCATTTGCGGAAGAACGTAGAAATGACAGAAGAGGCTAAAAAAACGTCAAATCTACAGAATTCTATTTCATACGGAAGTTCTCTACCCAGCACCGGACAGGTCAGCGCAACGGGAAGAACCACTTTCCCAAGCCCACCCCGGCGATGGTCTCTGCGAACTGGGCAGCAACCACAAATGCGTGTCTGTCCGTCACCTGAACTACCTCGCCTTCTTACCAGGAAATCTGTGTCGTTAAACTGCCAGTCACGGACAGTCAGGGATACCACTGCTGTCTGTAGGTCATCTCTGCTTAAACAGAGGCGTCTGCATGGAGACTATTTAAAATATGTTGAAAGTTTCACTTACCTCCACGGCTACCACAATCAAAACGAGGTCCAATTTTGACTCTGGAAAGAGGGCATTCACTTGCGGTGACATTCCAATTAGAGCACAGTTAGTGACCACAGATATAACACTCATTGTTTCAAAAGCCAACTAAAAGGAAAAAAAATGTGAAATTAAAAACCACAATGACCTCTTCCATACTTCCTCAGTCTTTTTTTGTATCATATAAAATCAAAGAAAAAGCCTTTCCCTCGTTCCAAATATCCCAAGTACATTTAAAACTTTTTCTCTATAATGCTGTGATTTTCTTCGGCTTAAAAAAGTCAGGCCGTTACAAGGCATTTTCAATATTTATGGCTGGAATATCCAAAGCACTATGTTCTACCTTCCCAGCTGGAGGTGGCCAGGGACCTGAGAATTTGGAATACATCCGAGAGGCGTACGCTGTTCAAGTTACCCTACTGGTACCTAAAGGGAATCTAAGGTGGGGCCACCAGAAAAAATGTTTCACATTCAAAAACTGTTAGTATGATTTCAAATGGAATTTTTTTGTGACTGTCTTACTCTGCCACATTACAGACCACAGCTGGTTCGGCTACACCAGAGGCACCAGCTATCGTGATCCTTTTCGAGTGGCATTCGCCCAGGAGACTTTGGAAAAACACACGTGCCCCACCGAGCTACTGAACAGACTGACCCAAGGCCCCGTGGAGGAGTCTCCCAGAGCCCATACAGAGCACCGACTGCGGAAACGTGACCACTGCTCGGTCGCTCTTCCTTTTCATGCACGACACTTGATCCCTGCCGAGTAACCCAACCACTGGGAAGGGACGTAGAGGTTTCCATTACAGAACGAGCAAGTCGCGGGGAGGAATGCTGCAGCCCACAGGGAATACGGTCAAGGTGTTGTGACGGCAACGCCTGGTCACCCACTCGGGTACTCTGCTTGTGGCGAGCACAGCAGAGCAGATAGACTTGTCCAATCACTGTGTTGCACACCCAAACACGTGTAACGTTGTGTGCCAACTGTATTTTCGTTTAAAACAAGAAGCAGATAAAAGTCCCACTAATTCTAAAAAATACAATTACTGTTAGAAACTAATATTTTAAAAGAAGCAAAACAAAGCATGATTGGATCCCAACTGAATAAATATCTGGTCTCATGGAGAATTTCCGCTATCTTATTTTAGCAATCTTTGTATAACTTGATTATTTTTTCCGGAGTTTTCTTTACAACAAACCTACTCAAGACTTTATCTTCTCTTTAAATAACTTAAATTTTTTTATTTATTCATTTTTTATCTTTACATAGCTCAGAATTGAAAACTTGAAGTTACAGTGAAGAGTCTCCTTGCCCTCATGTACCCCTTACCTGCCCGCGAGCTCCTGTGCTCCCTACAAAAGGATCACCATTATTAATTTTTTTTTTTACCTTTCCAGATACTTTATATGCAAACTTTATAAGGAAATTTGAATATATATGCCCTTTCTTCCCCTCTTTCAGCCCAATGCATACTGTCCGGTCCCTTGCTTTTGTCACTTAAAATGTCTTGGAGACTATTCTATGTCAGCACTCAAAGAACTCTCTCGTTCTTTGTCACAACTGTTTAAATATTTTATTGCAGAGATGTATCGGAATTTATTTAACCATTTCCTTATTGGTGGGCATTAGTTGCTATGACAATCATTGTTCCATTTAGTTACCATGTAAATACATCATTTAACAAGAGTGGAATTAGGATAAATTCCTGAAAGCGGAACTGAGTCAAAGGTACCACGCATTCATAATTTTGATAAATAACGTCAAGCTGCACTCCATGAGACTGACCTGTTCATCCTCCTATCAGCAGTATCTAAGAGTGCCTGGCTTCCTGCATTTTTAATACCTCTATAATGAAACATGATTTTTTCAAATACAGCTATATTGAGCTATAATTATGTGCAATAAGCTGTATTCATTGAAGGTATACACTTCATTAAGTTCTGATTGACGTACATACCTGTGAAAACACCACCACAAACAAGATGCAGAATAATTCTACTTCCCCCAAAAGACTCCTCATGACCCACTGCAATCCATCCTTCTCTTCACACCGGCCCAAAAGCAAACACTGATCTGCTTTTTGTCACTGCAGTTTTGTCACTGCTCCAGGATGTCATAACTGGAATGACATAATATATACTCTTCCCCATCCTTTCACCCAGTATGATTTTGAGATGAGCCATATTATTTCTATATCTATATCTAGTCTTTTCCATTTTTATTGTGGAGTAGTATTCCATTTTATGAATATACCATCATTTTTTATTTATTTACCTACTGATGGAACACTGGGTTGTTTCCAGTTTTGGACTACTCTGAAGGAAGTTACTGTAGACACATGCGTGCATCCTGAAATGTTCACGTTCTCTCATTTCTCCTGGATATTTAGGAGCCGATGTGCTGGGGGTATGGTAGGTGTACGTTCAACTTTTTAACAAACTTCCATCTCATTCTGCAAAGTGACTGCACCATGACGCAGCCTCGCCAGAAAAGTATGACAGTTGCAGTTACTACACATGGCCAACATTTCACACCACGAATCTTCATTTTAAACTGGGTATGTAGTGCTATCTTCTGGTTTTCATTTGCATTTTCCCGGTAACTAATTATAAATCTTTTCATGAGCTCACTGGCCATTCACATATGTTTTTTGGTGAAGTACTTCTTCAAATCATGGTCCTTGTTTCCAAAGGCTGAAATGTCTTACTGAATTGTAAGAGTTTCTTAATCTGAACACAAGTACTCTGGCAGACATACGTATTGTGTATTTTTTCTCCCATTCTGTGTCTTGCCTGGTCTTCTTTTAACATTAGAAGAGCAAACTTCCCCCCCCTATCTGGAGACCTGGTTATCTCAATGCTATTAGTGGACAATTATTTCCCCCACTGAACTGAGACTTCACATAGACCACATAATCCATTTCTGGACTTACTCTTCTGTTTAACTGGTCTGACTGTCTACTGATGCACCAGGACCACACCACGTTAATAACGGAAGTTATGTAACAAGTTTTAATACATGGTAAGTGTCCCTATTCTTCTTTATAGCTTTCTTGTTCTTCTATTTCATTCATTTCTCCCTGTGAATGTGACAATACATTTACCGGCTTAAAAGAAAACCTTGGGCTGGCGTAGTGCTCCATTTGTAAATTAATTTGTAGGTCAATTTGTAAATGAAAGGAGAATTGATATGTATTGAATACTGAGACTTCCTTTATCAGTTAGCTATTACTACATAACCAACCACCCCAAACTCTGGCTTCAAACAGCCATTTATTTAGCTCATGATTCTGTGGGTGGACAATTTAGGATATGCTCGTCTCGGCAATTCTTCTGGTCTCAGCTGACTTTGACTGGATTTGCTCACGCACCTGAGGTCAGCTAGTGGGTAAACCAGAGATATCATTGGCCTTATCAGGCTACTTAGAACTTCTAGTACCATGTCCGATAAAGGTAGCAAGAGTGAACACCCTTGCCTTGTTCCTAATTTTAGAAGGAAAGCATTCAATCTTTCACCAATAAGTATGATGTTAGCTTTAGATTTTTTTAAAAAATAGATGTCCCTTATCAAGTTGAAGAAACACCCCCATTTCTATTTTTGTGAGAGTTCTCAAAAAGGAATGTTGGATTCTCTCAAATGCTTGATATTATTGGTTGATACAACTATGCAGTTTTTCAAACTATTAAATGGCAGATTATACAGATTAATTTTCTAATATTAAACCAGGCTGGCATCCCTGGACTAAATCCCACTTGTCATGGTATACACTTCTTTTTATAGATTGCTGAATTCAGTCTGCTAATAGTTTATGAAGGTGTTTTGTCCATGTACTCACAAGGGATGTTGGTTTGTTGTTCTCCTGTCTCGCACTCTGGTTTTCTACTACACGGATACTAGCCTTCATAAAATGAATTAGGAAACATTCCCTCCTCCTCTGTTTTCTGGAAGAAATTGTGTAAAATTGGGGTTCATTCTTAGAAATTGCTAGTGAAATCGTTTGGGCCAATGTATTTCTTTTTTGGAAATTTATAATTACAAATTTAATTTCCTTATAATTACAGAGCTACTCAAATTATCGATTTCGTATTGGGTGAGTTGTGGTAGTTTGTATTTTTGGAGGAAATGATCCAAATTGTCAAATTTATATGTGCAGAGTTGCTCATGATATTCTCTTCAATACTTTTGGTACTTTAAGGGTCTGTAGTGGTACCTGCTGTTTTCTTTTTATATTGGTTATCTTGTCAACTATATTGATCTTTAGAACCAATTCTTTTCAGTAATCTTCTCTATTATTTTTGTTTTTCATTTCATCCATCTGTACTCTTATCTTTATTATTTTCTTTCTGTTTCTTCTGGGTTTCTTTTGTGCTTTGTTTCTAGTTTCCCGAGTAGGCATTTAGATTATTGTTTGAGATATTTTCCTCTTCTCTAGTGTATGCATTCAGTGCTACAAATTTCCCTGTCGGCACTGCTTTAGCTGTTTGATATGTTGTACTTTCATTTTCATTCAGTTCAATGTCTTCTGAATTTACTCGAAACTTTCTCTTTGACCCATCATTATTTAAGGAACGTGCATTTGGGGGCGCTTGGGTGGCTCCGTTGGTTAAACAACTGACTCTTGATTTCAGCTCAAGTTATGATCTCACCGTGGTGAGATCAAGCCCCATGTCAGCCTAGGCACGAAGCATGCTTAAGATTCTCTCTCTCTTCCTCTCCTACTGCCCCTCCCTCACTCATGCCCTTCTCTTTCTCTTTCTTTCTCAAGAAAACCACGCATTTAGTTTTCGAGTGTTTGGAGACTTTCCTGTTATCCTTCTCCTGCTGATTTCTGGTTGGATTCCACTAGAGTCAGAGAACATACTATACATGATTTCAATTCTTTAAAATGTTTAAAGTTTGTGTTCTGCCCGAGGATGAATGCTCTGTAAGCACTTGAATGTGTATTCTACAAGTGCTGAGCAGAGTGCTCTGTAATACGGATTTGATTCTGTTACCTGATGGTGGTGGTATTGGTGAGCGCTTCTATATCCTTGCTGACTTCCTAGCTCTTGTTCTACCAACTGTTGAGAAATGCGTGTTGAAGTCTCCAGCTATACTTGTGGGTTTGTCGATTTCTCCTTCCAGTTCTATAAATTTCTGGTTCACGTATTTTAAACCACTGTTGTTCATTGTGCACACACTAAGCCTGCTATGTCTTCTTGGCAATTGATTATGCATATTACTGTGTGTGTGTGTGTGTGTGTGTGTGTGTGTGTGCGTGTGTGTGTGTGAGAGAGAGAGAGAGAGAGAGAGAGAGAGAGAGAGAAAGAGAGAGATCTTCCTTGACTTAGGAGTTGTGTTCCAAAAGGGTAAGTTACAAATATTGTAGGACAAAAATGGACCTACTACACCTAATCTACTGAATTAGAGCTGAACCTATAGCTCACCTTAAATGTGCTAAGAACCCTCGGATTAGCCTACAGCTAGCTGGGCAAAATCATCTCATACAAAGCTTATTTTATACTACAGTATTGAGTATTTCCTGTAATTTGTTGAACACTGTACTGAAAGGGAAAAACAGAATGGTTGTGTGGGTATGGAATTGTTCTAAGTGTATCAGTTGTTTACCCTCGTGACTGTGCGGCTAACTGGGAGCCGTGGTTTGCTGCCCAACATCGAGAGAGGATCATACTGCATGCCACTGGCTGGGGAAAAGATCCAAATTCAAAATTTGAGGTATGGTTTCTACTGAATACATATCGCTTTCACGCCACTGTAAAGCCAAAAAACCATCATCTGAACCGTTGTAAGTTGGGGACCATCTACATATGTTCAGTCTACTTGTGTCACCATTTATCAGTCTGAAGGATGTACAGAAACCTCACCTCCCTTTACCATTCTGTAAAATATCTTAATATTTTCCCTGCATATATTTAGAATCATCAGATAGTATTACAATTTTTGTTCCAATTGTCAAACGTAACTTTAAAGACTTAAGAGAAGGAAAGTCTGGGGTGCCTGGGTGGCTCAGTCGGTTAAGCCTCCGACTTCGGCTCAGGTCATGATCTCACGGTTCATGGGTTTGAGCCCCGCATCAGGCTCTGTGTTGACAGCTCAGAGCCTGGAGCCTGTTTCAGAAATATGTGTCTCCCTCTCTCTCTGCCCCTCCCCTGGAGCCTGTTTCAGATTCTGTGTCTCCCTCTCTCTCTCTGCCCCTCCCCTGTTCATGTTCTGTCTCTGTCTCAAGGATAAATAAACATTAAAAAAAAAAAGAGAGAGAGAGAGAGAGAGAGAGAAGGAAAGTCTAATTATGTTTATTCATATTTTTCCTTTCCATGGTTTTTCTTCCTGACAGTCCCAGGTCCCTTCATTTATCATTTCCTCAAGTTTAGAAAAATTTTTTTAACTATTCTTTTAAGGGGTATCTATATGGCTCAGTCGCTGAAGCACCTGATTCTTGATTTCGGCTCAGGTCGTGATCTCATGGTTCATGAGATTAAGCTCTGCATTGGGCTCTGCGCTGACAGTGTGGAGCCTGCTTGGGATTCTCTCTCTCCCTCTCTCTCTGCCCCTCCCCTGCTCACTCTCTCTCAAAATAAACATTTAAAAATCAATCAATAAAGTGGCTATTCTTTTAGCATAGATTTTCTGGCAACAAATTTCTTAGTTTTCTTTCATCTGAGAGTGTCTTGATTTCCCCTTCATTCTTTTTTTTTTTTTTTTTTTAGTTTATTTATTTAGTCATTTTTGAGAAAGAGAGAGAGAGAGGGAAAGAGAGAGAGAGAGAGAGAGAGCGCGAGCAGGGGGCGGGGTAGAGAAAAAGGGAGACAGAGAATCCAAAGCAGGCTCCACGCTGTCAGAGCAGAGCCTGACGCGAACCGTGAGGTCACGACCTGAACTGAAATCAAGAGTCCGATGCTTAACCAACTGAGCCACCCAGGCGCCCCCTGCCCTTCATTCTTGAAGGATATTCTCTCTGAATACAGGATTCTGTACTGACACTACTTTTCTTTCAGCACTTGAAAAATACTATGCTGCTTTCTTCCAGCCTCCGTTATTTCCGATGAGAAACTGGCTATCATTCTAATTGTGTTCCTCTATAGACAACATGTCATTCTCTCTTGGTGCTTTCAAGTTTTTGTCTTTAGTTTTCATATGTTTAATTATCATGTGTTGGACACGAACTTTGGGGGGCTTATCCTGTTTGGGATTCACTCAATTTCTTGAGTCTGTAGTTTTGGGTCTCTTGCCAAATCAAAAAGTCTTGGACTTATTACTTCAGGCGTTTTTTAGCCCCTCCTTTCCCCGCTCCTTCTGGGACTCTGATAACAGGAATGTTAGATCTTTTGTTACAGTCGCACAGGTCTCTGAGGTTATATTTACTTTGTCAGTCTATTTTTTCTCTGCTGTTCAGATTGAATCATTTCTATTCTCTATCTTCCAGTTTCTGATCTTTCCTCTATTTCTTCCATTCTGCTACAGCGCTCATCCACTAAGCTTTTTATTTTAGTTATATTTTCCACTTCTAAAATATCTATTTGCCTCTCTTTTATGTCTTCTCTTTCTTTGCTGAGATATTCTATTTTTCTGTCTGTTTGAGGTATATTCATTTGATCAAGGCTGCTTTAAAATCTGTCCGATATTTCTAATATCTGTCGCCTTGATGGTGGCATCTACTGACCGCCCCTTTTTTCTTTTTGGTTCATCCTGGTTCCTGGTATGATGACTGTTTAAATAGAAACCTGGACATTTTAGGTGTTAGATTCTACAATTTATTTAAAGCTTTTGTTTCAGTTGGTTCCTCTAACACCACTCTAGCAGGCAAAGCAGGGGCAACACCTCGTTAGGTTACCCATTTGGATACCACTGACACCCAGTGTGGAGGGTGGGGTCCTTCCTATTGCGGGACTGGGGCCAGAACTCTGGTCTCCCACCAGACCTTCCCACGGATACCTCTTCTGCTAGGACGAATACAAGTGCCTCGTGTGTGTTCCCACGTTCCCACGTGGTCTCTGCTGTGCTGGGTGGTGGCAGAAGGCCTGACTCTCCATTAGGCTTTATCTGAAACCACCCCAGCAGAAACTGGAAAAGGAACCTCATTATTGCTGGGTAGGGGTGAAGTCAGACTCCCGACGTGATCTGCAACCCACACGGAAGTGGGGAGGGCCTCATCATCACTCAGTGAGTGAAGTCCCACCTGGCTACTTTCCTAGAAAACTATCAGAATTTTTACATCTGAAAGGGGTCACAGAAATTATAATTTACCTCCCCCACCCCATCCCCAATTTTCAAAACAAGGAAAGCAAAGCCCAGAAAAAGTAAATGACTCTTTGAAGTGACACAACACAGTCTGTGGCAATAAATAACATGAAATAAAATAAAAATAAAAAATAAACTAAATTTCTCAAATTTCTCCTTAGCACCTTTGTTTTTAATCATAATGGCCCATTTTGCTATTTTTTCCCCCAAAGGAATCATGTTTTCTCAAATAGTTACCTGCCAGACACCAATATTGGCTGAAGGTTCTGAGAATGGACGTTTCAAGACCCTGCACATTTTTAAGGCATCCGAATTAACTTCAGTGAAGTTATTTAACACAGCAAAGGCAGCTGCTAATGGGTAGACGCAGGAGAAAAGGCTCACATAACCGAACTGAAGAAATAACTCCAAGTAATCATCAAAGGTACCCTGAAAATGTAAACCACAAGAAAAAAACAGGAATCGTTTTAATATTATATAATTACAGCAACACTTTGCAATACCATCCAAGGCACCAGCCTCCAACCAAAAAACAATCTTAGAATTCCTCCCAATTTCTTCTTGTCAACAACAGAATTTACATAAATTCAAAAGCAATTTTGTATTTAAGTCCCCGAAAGAATGAAAAAAATGATTTAGCTCCTCATTCCGTTGTGCCAAATCACTGAATTATTACATAACAAACAACAGCAAAGCTAAAGATGTTTGCTTTTAACCAAGTAAAAAGAAATGATCCGACATCACTATTAGAAATCTTACATGACTGCCCCCTCACATCATGGGTTCCCCAGAACCTCAGTCCCTGACCCTCCATCAGAAAACGGATGGTGGTGATGCCAATGAACGTAGCGATGACCTCCAGAAGTCTGCCCCTCCATAAAATCAACACCAACGACAAAAGGGCAAAACGCGTCAGGCCCAATTTTTCAAGTGCTCTGGAAGTCAACCAAAGGCTTGCAGCAATTCTGGTGGCACAGAGTCATGAAAAACAGCCCAATCGTCTGGCATTTTAACTTATTCTCATCTCATCTCCTGCTCCCCCGTTCTGCAGCAACCTTGAAAAAACCCAGCATGCACCACCAGGACACGAAGGGAGCAGCAGACTGGGGCTGGAGATCTGGGAAAGAAAGCCTCATTCCCAGAGGGAAGTCGTTATCTGGCCTGGTTAGTGGTAACCTACAAGACTCCGCTCAAAAGGCTTGTCTTTATTCAACTTCACTGGGTCTCTCCCAGTGCTGACGGCTTCTCCCTGAGTATGTGAGGTGAATTTTTAAACACTGGGCTGCCTCAGGCAATGGGTAGCAGCGGGGGCAAACCAGAGACTAGCCAGGGAGCTCAAAAGGACTAGCTGAGGAATGAAATAGCCACAGGGGGGTTGTTGAACTCCGACATTTTCCTGGGAATCTAGAAGACGCGGCACACGCAAAGGATCAACGCATCATCTCAGGAAACACCACAGAAGGCTCGAGGATCTCACCTCTGACTGACCTGGGGGCTCTGCACAAGCAGAAAGTGAACGGCAAGGCAGAATCTTAAACTTCCTGGTTTAGTGTTGAAGGCACGCCCAAACACGAAAACTGCGACCGAACAGACATCTGATGAGGGACAGAAGCAGGGAAATGTTCACTTCTAGTCCAGCAGGCTGACCCACCGCCTGCAGAGTTTGCATTAAGGGCCAAATTAAGTGCTGCTTGCTACGTTCTCAAAGGGTCTCGTGACTACCTGTGCGGATCGCCAATTACTATCGAACTGAATGATGAGCACTCGAGAAATGTTGCAGAAGTAGTTTTATTAATAGAAACTTGAAGAAGCATTTATGATCTGATACTCCCTGCATGTCCTCTCCCCCTTCAGCACTAAGCATACGACCACCAGCTTCACACAGCAAAAGTGCAGCTCTTTCTGCCCGAGTTCTGTCCCCGTGCTATAACAAAAGCACCTTTTTGCACCGAAAATGTCTCAAGAATTCTTTCTTGACCATTTGCTTGCGGCCCCACGTCAATATCTACATAACACTCAACCCAACGACAACAGAATGCTCGTTCTTCTCAAGTGCACACGAAACAGTCTTCAGGATAGATGAGATGTTAGGCCGTAAGACGATTCTCAACAAACCCAAGAGGCTTAAAAATCATACAAAGTATCTTCTTTGACCACAGTGGAATGAAAGTGGAAATCAGTAACAGAAGGAAATTTGGGAAATTCATATTGAATGGAAATTAAGCGACATATTCCTAAAAAACCAATGAGTCAAAGAAGAAGTCACAAGAAGAATTAGAAAATACTTTGAGATGAATGAAAATTAAGACACGACATATCAAAACTTAAAGGATGTGGTGAAAACAGTGCTCAAAGGGAAGTTCATGGGTATAAATGCTTCATTAAAAAAAAAAGGGCAGATCTCAAAACAACTGAAATTTTCACCTTAAAAATCTAGAGAAAGAATAGTATACTAAATCTAAAGCAAGCAAAAGCAAATAAATAGACACAACAAAGTTTTATATGTAGCACAGTAATGTACATAACATATAAACGTATACTTTCTATAACTATATATAATCATCTCAATAGATACAGAAAAAAACACAAAAAAACAAAATCTGATACCCCTTCATGATAAAAACACTCAACAAATGAGTGACAGAAGAGAATTTCCTCAAAGTGGTAAACCGCATCTGCAAAACACCACAGCTAACATCACACTTAATGGTGAAAAACTGGAAGGGTCCCACCTAAGATCAGGAACAAGACAAAAATGTCTGCTCTGAACTCTTCTATTCAATTCAACACTATCCTTGGGGTTCTACCAGGAATGGAAAGGAAGGCAAGGAAAGAAATAAGAGCCATGGAGAACAAGAAAAAAAAAATCCTATTTACAGAGGACATGATCTTATATATAAAAAACCTCTAAAGAACCCCCCAAAAGATTATTAGGTCTAATTATAAATGATTTAATAATAAACTGCAGGATATAAGATCAAAATACAAAAGTCAATAATATTTCTATAAACCAGCAACAAACTGAAAATGAAATTTGAAAAACAATTTCATTTACAATATTATCAAAAATAAGACACATAGTAATAGATTTAGCAGGGTAAGATTTGTATGGTGAAACCCACAAATCATTGCTGAAAGAAATTAAAAAAAGACCTAAACAAATGGACAGACATTCCATGTTTACGGATTAGAAAACTTAGTATTGTTAAGATGGCAATACTCCCCAAATTGATGAATAGATTCGGTGCAATCCCAATCAACATTTCAACTGCACTCTTAAAAGAAATGGATATGCTAATCCTAAAACCATAAGGAATTACAAGAGACCCGGAAGAGCCAAACAATCTTGAAAAAGGACAGAGAGAAATCGCACTTCCTGATTTGAAAACCTGCCACAAAGCTACAGTAATGAAGACGCTGTAGGAATGCCATAAGGACAGACATACAGAGGTCAATGGAATCGCACTGAGAGTCCAGAAACAAACCCATGTGTCTTTAGTCGTACAATTGTCTTTTCTCTTAAAATTTTTTTAAGTTTATTTATCTATTTTGAGAGAGACAGTGCCAGTGGGAGAGGGGCAGAGAGAGAGAGAGAAGAGAGAGAATCCCAAGCAGACTCCATGCTGCCAGGGCAGAGCCCGATGTGGGGCTCAAACCACAAAGTCGCGAGATCATGACCTGAGCCCAAACCAAGAGTCGGACACTTAACCAACTGAGCCCCACTTAACCACCCAGGCGCCCCAGTCTTACGGTTTTCAACAAATGTGCGAAGATCATTCAATGAAGGAAGAAATCATTTTTTTAAACAAATGGTGCTCGGGCAACTAGATATCCACGTGTAAAAGAATGGTTCTGGGCTCTGTCCTCACACTATCTACAAAACTCAATTCAAAAGGGATCAGGCCTAAATGTAGGAGCTAAGCCCATAAAATTCTTAGAAGAAAATACAGAAGTAAATCTTCCTCTCTTCAGATAAGGCAATGGTTTCTCAGGGAGGACACCAAAAAAATAAGCAACAAAAAAGAGAGAAATTTGACTCCCATCAAAGTTAAAAACCTGTGCATCAAAGGACACTCATGAAAATAAAAAGCTAACCCACAGAATGGGAGGACATATTTGCAAATCACATCCTGATAAGAAATTTATATTCAGGATATATGAAGAACTCTTGCAATGAAATAATAAAAAGATAACTGAATGAAAAATGGGCAAAGAATACGAATACATACTTCTCCAAAGAAGACATACAAACGGCCAAAAAGCACATGAAAAGATGGTCAGTATCTTTAGGCATTAGGAAAATGCAAATCAAATCCACAACGAAATACCATTTTACATGTAGTAAGTGTGGCTACTGCTGAAAGGCGGGGGAGGCAAAAAATGACAAGTGTTGACAGAGATGTGGGAAAAATGGGACCCTCCTATATGGCTGGTGAGAATATAAAATGGTACCACTGCCTTTGAAAACACTCTGGCAGTTACTCAAAAAGCGAAACACAGAGTGAACATATGACCTAGCCTGTGGTAACCAATGGATGTTCGTAAGAAATGTACGTTCAGGGGCGCCTGGGTGGCGCAGTCGGTTAAGCGTCCGACTTCAGCCAGGTCACGATCTCGCGGTCCGGGAGTTCGAGCCCCGCGTCGGGCTCTGGGCTGATGGCTCAGAGCCTGGAGCCTGTTTCCGATTCTGTGTCTCCCTCTCTCTCTGCCCCTCCCCCGTTCATGCTCTGTCTCTCTCTGTCCCAAAAATAAATAAACGTTGAAAAAAAAAAAATTTAAGAAATGTACGTTCATACAAAAGCTTGCACACAAATGTTTACAGCAGCCTTATTCCTAATGACCAAAAAGTGGAAACAACTTGTTCCGAATGTTTATCGACTGATGAATGAACAAATAAAATGTAGCATATCCATACAATGGGATATCCCTCGACCATAAAAAGGAACGAAGTGCGATACAGGCTGTATTGTGGACTGAGCCTTGAAAGCATTATGCTTAGCGAAAGAAGCCAGACACAAGATCACGGACTGTATGATTCCATTTCCATGATGTGCACGCAGGAGGCAAACCTACAGAGACAGAATGTGGACTGATGCTTGCCAGAGACTGGGGTAGGGATGGACTGCTTACTGGGCGTGGGGTTTCTTCCGGGGATGATGAAATGTTCTGGAAGTAGCGGTGACTGCTGTAAAACCTTGTGAATTTACTAAAAATCATTACACTGTACACTCAAAACAGTGAATCTTATGGTATGTGAATTATATCCCAATTTTAAAAAAAAAAGGAAAGGAAAAAAAAAGCTGATAGTCATAAGGGAGCTCTCATGAGTCACCCTAGCAGAAGTAGCAAATATACAAAAGAGGCCAGAGAAAGAAATCCACAGCAGAAAGCGAGGGAAACCATAGAAACATGAAGAAATCCCTTTCAAACTATGGTTAAAAACCCGTCTAACAACATTTTAAAAGGTGTAGTCCAAAGGAAGAAAGGGAAAACAGTCATCACATACCTTCAGCTTGGTGGGAGAGAAACGTCAACAGTACGAGGTGGGTTATTTCGTGATCTTTAACGACTGGGCAAAGAAGCCTTCACTGAAGTAGGCTGCCTGGGCATCGGTGACCCCCACTGGCCACTTGAATGACATCACCAAAACTCTACAGGACCAGGCGACGAGCACTCCAACCCCTCACTCCTCAGTGGAGGCCTGCTGTTCACAACACGTGCTTATTCTGACCCGAGAGGAGCAGTTCTCTGTGCCGTGCAGCGACTGAGCGACAGAGCCAGCCCTCAGGATGCCGAAGGCCACGTCGCCGGCTTTCGGCATCCTCGGGCCTCCTCATGATCATCCACTGCACGGGCAAGAACCACGCCAGCTTAATAAAAATGTATGTCACA
Organism: Lynx rufus; assembly: GCF_022079265.1. Lineage (NCBI taxonomy): Eukaryota > Metazoa > Chordata > Mammalia > Carnivora > Felidae > Lynx > Lynx rufus. The sequence goes on along the minus strand of NW_025814867.1, from coordinate 1,161,855 downwards.
ATATTTTAAAGCAATATTCTCTCAAATGGGTTATTGTAATTATTGTTACTGTATCTCAGAGTCCGTCTTCCACCAAGACGCGCACAGTAGGCTCACTAGTTGAGCTGCAGTGGAAGTCAGATTCTACTTCTGCAGAAAACGCCCAAACCTAGGTACAGAATACTGGCAACGGCAGAGTGTGCTTTCAGACGGCCTGGGTGTGAGGACAAAGCACGAACCCAGGGACTCCGAGTTGCGCTCTGGCTGTTTTCAAGGTTCACACGTGCCTCCAGAGCTGGCGGGTTGGGGCTCAGTGGGGGATTCAGCGGTGAGTAGTTTCTCAACGACTCTCTGGAAGCATCTGGCTCTGGAAAGTATTTCCATACGCTGTGTTGCAGCACATAGAAGTGGTTCCAAAATACACCCGGTGGTATAGCATCAATCCACTTCTCTGAAAAGCGTAGAAATCGAGAGCAGAGTAAAAAAAACCTTAGCTGTTACACCATTTTTACCACAATTGGGTCCTGAGAAATCCTGATAGCCTATGCTCGGCTTTCAAAACTGCTGTTTCAGATCAGAACGTACAAGATAGAGCCTCTGCAGAGCTGTGTAGACAAATCCTCCCGTGTGCCAATGGGCAGCCTCCAGAAGGCATGCTCAGGCCTGGCATTTTTAGCATACAACACGAGGGGACCCCTTCTCCGCACAGGAGCGCACTGTGCATTCTGCCTCCATCTCACGCAGGGACTGAGTAGAGCACACACACGCTAACACTTTATCAGGACGTTTACACTGAGCGCTTTGGAGTCAACAAGTTTAGCAAACTAGGGACGCACTCCAAAAGCAAGGAGAAAAAAATGCAAATTCAACAATGTAAACAATTGCATACTACAATAAAAATACTTAACCAAGATACAGTCTACCCGATTAGCTACAAGTTAGCAAAGACCAACTAAGACAAACTTACCAAATGTAAGAACAAAGCAGTCCTGAAGAACACTGTAGTATTTCTGTGAAGTCATAACTAATTTTATGTATCCATTTACTAGATGAATGGAAACAAAGTTTCAGGTTTCAGGGGCTCTATCCCACTGGATCCTCAAACCAGCCGGGCAGAAACAGGTCTACGAGTTCCCTACGCTGAGTATACAACAAGGAAAGAAAGTACTATATTTAAGGCCACAAGCAGCACACGGACACTAGGGGCTGGCCATTTTTCTCCTAAAACTGTTCCTTATTCAATATTATACTGAATGCTCGCTAAGAATTACCATGATAAATGACACGGGGACAGTGACCTCAGCAACAGAGAAAGAAAAATTATTAGACAGTGGCACTTAACCCTAAATAAAATACTGACATATTCAACGTGACAATGCGTATTTAAAAATAGTGAGCAAGGAGAGTTAATCACTTCAGCAGATGTTCCATTAGGAAATTTACGAGTGGGGTGGGAGGGAGGGGAAGCCGAGTGATGGGCATTGAGGAGGGCATCTGATGGGATGAGCACTACGTGTTGTATGGAAACCAATTTGACAATAAATTCTCATATTTAAAAAAAAAAGGAAATTTATTAGTGTAAAGGAGAATATTAAATCTTAATACGATAATCTCAACAGAAGCAAATAAACGAAGAACTTGATAAAATGTAACATCTTTCACAATACAAACTCTGCGCAAGTAAGGAAAGAACATTTTTAAACTGATAAAAAGCTACCTACCGAGAACATGGGACAAATGTTGACACTCAGTGGTGAGGAGACCAAAAAAGAAAAAAAAAGTCAGGAGCTAGAGAAAGATCCCTATTGTAAATACTTCTGTCCAAATTATACTGAACATATTCATGAGTCCAATAGATAGTAAAAACTGTACAGATGAAGGAAGAAAGAAAACAGCCATTTTTTTATAGCTGAAATATCTGTCTACACAGAAAACCCAAGAAAACCCAAGAAAATGGATTAGAAAAAAACGGGAGGGTTCATCAAGGCTGCTGGGTAAAAAGATACAAAAATCAACAGCATTGGCATCTAACAGCAACAATTTAGAACTTTTTGAAAGAGCTACCAATGACAGGAAACCGGAAGTCTCAAAATATCTACCAGCAGCTCACTTACTCCTTCCAAAGTGCAATTCCGTCCCTGCAACGAGCCCAGCCCCAGGTCAAGCAAAGGATCCGACAAGGCGCGGGGCAGCCTGACGTCACAGCTCCGGGTGGGGTGCGACGGAAGGTGCTCTCCCAGAATCGCTAAACTGGAATCTCGTGAGGAAACCATGGGACACACTGGCTTCACAACGAGCCAACGCCCCGAAGAACGAGAAAAGCAAGGGGCTATTCCAGACCTGCAGTTTTCAAGCCTTCTGGTCTCTGCAGCCCTAAACTCTCAAAAATGACTGAGGTGGGGCGCCTGGGTGGCGCAGTCGGTTAAGCATCCGACTTCAGCCAGGTCACGATCTCGCGGTCCGGGAGTTCGAGCCCCGCGTCGGGCTCTGGGCTGATGGCTCAGAGCCTGGAGCCTGTTTCCGATTCTGTGTCTCCCTCTCTCTCTGCCCCTCCCCCGTTCATGCTCTGTCTCTCTCTGTCCCAAAAATAAATAAAAACGTTGAAAAAAAAAATTTTTTTTAAAAAATGACTGAGGACAGCAAAGACTTTTTGTTTACAGGAGTCTACCTCGTGATATTTACCTATTTGAAATTAAAACTCAAGGGGCGCCTGGGTGGCGCAGTCGGTTAAGCGTCCGACTTCAGCCAGGTCACGATCTCGCGGTCCGTGAGTTCGAGCCCCGCGTCAGGCTCTGGGCTGATGGCTCGGAGCCTGGAGCCTGTTTCCGATTCTGTGTCTCCCTCTCTCTCTGCCCCTCCCCCGTTCATGCTCTGTCTCTCTCTGTCCCAAAAATAAATAAAAAGCGTTGAAAAAAAAATTAAAAAAAAAAAAAAAAAGAAATTAAAACTCAAAACCGTAAAAAATATTTCTCATCGATTCGCTTACACAAAAACACTAACGTCAATGAGATACTGCTTGAAAAATAATTACATTTTCCAAGACAAAAACATTCAGTGTAGAGAGTGGCACTCGTTTACGGTTTTAGCAGATCTCTTAATGTCTAGCTCACTAGAAGGCAGCTCGTTTACGGTGTGGCGACTCATCACCAAAAGTCACAGTCACGCAGCTGTGCAGTTGGGCAGGATCCGGGAGTTCACAGGGCAGGGGCAGCACAACGCAGACCCGAGGCACCCGTGGCCTTAGCCCTGGCGGGCGCAGCAGGCCCAAAAGACACCGGCGGATTACCCCCAGGGGGGCCATTATGGAGGTTTCCTTTTTCCTTACTTTTCACTCTGTCCTGCATCATCCAAGCTTCCCATTGTGCCTAAACAAGTATTACTTTCCTAACGATCTCTGTGTTCCAGTCAAATTGTCTTTCTTCCCAAAACTTGATAATATTACTTTAGATTCATGTGTAGCAGTCAGGATGAGCTTTACAGAGAATACAATTCTGAGTTCACTGACTTCAGTGTGGAGAAAAATACACCCAGAGGGAAGGATCAGCACGTAGGAAACAGTGGTCTAGATCAAATGTGACCCAGAAGCATGTCCCCTCTCCCAATACACGCAGGGAGTTGAAATAGCAAATACCGGACTGTCGCTCCATGGAGAGAGTAGAGGGGGATGTGCAGGCGGTGAGGAGGGAGCGTGTCAGATCGCCCAGGACCCCAGCCCCTCGAGCAAGTCAAGGAGCAGCACCGCTAACCGCAGCATTCGCTCACAGACCCTGCAGGAGAAGGCCCCTGCAGGGGCCTGCAGGAGAAGCGAGTGTACTGCCTCCTGCCCAGGCTGAATGACAGGTTCCGAACTGGAAAAGCAAAGCCTTGAATCTTGTTCCTGATTTAGTCACAAGGGATTAACAGCAGAGAGCTTCAACTGTCTGCTGTTAACACAGGAAAAGCAATGCTCACCTTACCGTCCTTCGCCAAGGTGTTATCAGATGTCATGAGATGCCAAAAAGGTGAGGTCTCAGATTCTGACAGTTGTCACCTTAGTAGCATATAGTTGTTGCATGAATTAAAATTGCTTGGATGAGAATGTTTATAGCCGCACTATCCACAATAGCCAAGCTGTGGAAAGAGCCCAAATGTGCACCGGTGGGTGAATGGATAAAGAAGATAAAGAAGATTACTCGGCAATCAAAAAGAATGAAATCTTGCCATTGGCAACTACGTGGATGGAACTGGAGGGTATTATGCTAAGTGAAATTAGCCAATTAGAGAAAGACAAGTATCATGACTTTGCTCATGTGAGGAATTTACGATACAAACAGATGAACATAAAGGAATGGAAACAAAAATAACATAAAAACAGGGAGGGGGACAAAACAGAAGAGACTCATAAATATGGAGAACAAACTGAGGGTTACTAGAGGGGCTGTGGGCTCAATGGGTAAGGGGCATTAAGGAATCTACTCCTGAAATCATTGTTTTACTATATGCTAACTAATTTGGATGTAGATTTTTAAAAATAAAAAATAAAAAAAATTGCTTGGATGAGGGACATATTGCTTGAACTACTGTATATGAGTCAGCGAGCCAGGGGGAAAGGAGGGGAAACTGGTCTGGAGAAGACTGTGAATTTGGTTTGGGGCACTTGGGGGCATGATGTCGTCTGTCCAAATAATTCAGAGAAAAAGAAGAGATGAGAGCTGATTCTAAGTGACTACAGGGAGAGAAGAGGGGAAGGAGAGACGACAACATGAAATAATTATTCCAAGACACTGGGGCAGGAAAGACAGGACACAACCAGCAGAAGCGCGTGCGGGTTTGCCTGGTTTGGGGCAGGAGGGCTGCGGACAGCTGGGGAGGGAGACAGGGAAGCAGGAGATGTGGCGGCTGCAGGCGGGCACTGGGAACAGGGGCCTTTGCAGACGAGAGGAGAGGCGGAGGGGATGGAGGAGAGAGCTCAGGGGAAAGACTGCTTGTCCGGCTTCCGCCAGAAAGGGAAGGATGAAAAACAGATACGGCCAGAAATCCCGCTCCCCAGAGCAAGCAAGGAAAGGAGTCAGACACAGACTGAGGTTTTAGGCCCCAGCCAGCCAGCCCTTCGACCAACACAGTCAAGAAGCACCACAAGGTGCAAATGCGCTCCTTCCTTGCACGCCTGTGTTTTCTCTGACGCTTCACATACAAACAGAAGCAGTGTTACTAGCCAAGTGTGCCGTGCGTATACTTTGAATCACTCTCCCCCCACAGACAGCACTGACAGAAAATGCTAGTGCATATATGCATATTTCATCAAGACGCGTATCACCACGCAAAAACCAGAAAAACAGCTGCACAGGTGAGAAATGGAACAAAACGAAGGTGGTACGCGGGAGCCTGGCCCGACTCCAGCCCGCAGGCCAACGGACGCGGCTCGATCTGTATCCTGTGGGGCGAGGGATTCAAAGGGCACCTACTCCCCTGAAGCATTACTGGGGCTAGGCTGTTTACAAAACCAGGGGCTAGAACAGTGGTCCCCTGTCCTTGAAAGGGGGCTGAAAAAGCCACAGCTGCCGCCCTGACCTGCAGTCTGTGTCGACTGGCTCTGCAAAACCCCCAAGGTCCCCACAAGGTGGGAGCCGGGGCTACAGACCCCTGGTTTTAGGCTAAGCCACAGAGGCCCCTGGGGCAGCTGTGAAGATCGAGCAGGAAGAAGCGAGCAGAGAGGGAAGACACACATCCTCAAGGTGAACACACCAAGTAACACTCGCGGGCACACGAGAAGAAGGAGCACGTGGGCCAAGAGGGTCAAAAGATGACGCGCGAAGGCGGAAAACAAGACCACGAGAGTCGAACGGTAACGGACTCTCACCGACTGAGCCGCTGCAGGGTCTAACTCACTGAGAAGCAGACCGCACCGCGCAGGAAGGAGCAGGACACAGGACACAGGACACCGGGACCCGAAGGGCGCACGACCCCGACGCCCCCCGCCCGCGAACACACGGTCAGGTTCCACGAGCCGGGTGCTTCCTTGCACTGTTGTCACAGGCGGCCAGCCTTGCAGTGCTCTGCGTGCAGCTCCTCAAAGGAACTCAGAAAGTCTTGATGGAGAAGGAACCACGGACACTTCCCACACCACTCAGGGAAACCGGAAGGATTCTGCAGCGCGGCGCCCCATTTTCGGCGGCGGGTTTCCGCCTCCCCCAGGAGTCTGCAGCAGCCCCGGCGAGTGAGCAGGACGCGGCCTCTTCACAGCCGGCCGGGCCCGGGGCAGCTTTGCAGCAAGGGTTGCCTGGCGTCCTGGGGGGGGGGGGGGGGGGGAAGCAAGGGTTGCCTGGCGTCCTGGGGGGGGGGGGGGGAAGCAAGGGTTGCCTGGCGTCCTGGGGGGGGGGGGGAAGCAGCGACGCGGCCGGCCAAACCCGCCCCCTGCTGTCGTGAGGCTTAACTTCAGATTGAGGGCCGCAACACCGAAGGCGCGGTCCCCCCTCGTTCACGGTGAAGGAGCTCTTGGCGGGGACGCTGGCAGGAGAGCACTTCCAAGGTAGCCACATCTGGGCCAGAGAGCGGGTCCACACTTGTGGAGCTCAGTGCCTGACTGCTACTCGCTTTTACTCAATGGTTAATTCGGCAATATTCACACTTACCAGATAGGTTCCCATTTCTTTCTCCAGGACAACCTGTTCGTACAATGTAGCATCGATGTCCGCTTTTAAAGCCTGCACCTTCCTCTTCACCTGCACGTGGTGCTTCCTTTGGAGCCAGTAAGGAAGAAGAGACTCCATAATTTGGTTAAGGATCTGGGAGGTAATCAGGAGAGTGGCCAGACTCTAAAAAGAAGCAGAGAAGTGAGATCTGACAATGTAGCTTAGGAAAATCACAGTATGTGTATAATTATGCAATAAATAAAATGGAATCTTCAACAAATAGCATACCATTAATATCACAACTAATATCAGAAAAGCGAGGTGCTAGAATGTTTCCAATTTATTGTTTTTTCCCACAGGAAAAACACATTAAAGTACAAAAAGTTACAAGTAAGATTATAATAAGAAATAAATCAGTTATAAATAAGATTATAATAAGAAATGAAATCAGTAATGAGCTGGCAGGGGAACAATTTAATTTGAAATTGTTTTTTGTCATCTCATCCTTGCTACAACATAATAATCTAAATGATATTGCCAACTCTGAAAAATAAAAAAGTTTGGCGAAACTTCAAAAAACTTATAAAATGAATATACCCTCCTTCATCGTAGTAAGCTTAGAAAGTAGTAAAAAAGCCACCCATAATTCCACAACCATGATGGAACCTCTGCTAACATCTTAGGATATTTCTTTCCAATCCCATGTAAAATACAAGCAGCCCACGTACTGTTGTTGACTGTATCATTCCCAACCTTCACTATTACAAATGCTGCTCTTCGGATACCTGTGTACACGAATCTTCGCCCTGTCTCTGATGACTTACTGAGGATGGACTGTGGTTCTTGGCAAAGCTGCCCTAGCGGTTTCTAGAAGTGCTGTGTCAATTTCCACTTACCCCAGATGGATAGGAGTGTTTCCATCACATACTACCTTTGCTAGGATTAAAAGTGCATTATTCTAAAAGTCCTCCCCTATCTCCTTGTCCTTCCTTCATCTTCTGTTTAAAAAAAAGAGACTCTTGGGGCACCTGGGTGGCTCAGTCGGTTAAGCATCTGACTCTTGATTTGGGCTCAGGTCATGATCCCAGGGTCATGGATCGAGCCCATGCCTAACTCCACACTGAGCGTGGAGCCCACTTACAATTCTTTCTCTCCCTCTGCCCCTCTCCCCAACTCGTGCTCTCTCTCTCTCTCTCTAAAATAAAAAAAAAATTATAAAAGTTAACAACTTATCAATTTAAAAATGAAATGGGAAAGACCTATTTAAGGTTGTATCAATCACCTCTCACTCTGACACACACACACACACACAAACTTCAATTAAGGAATACTTTCCATTAGAATTGCTTTTACAGGCTTTGAGATGAACTATATATGTGTTTTTCCTGTACCGCATGATTAATTTTACAAGTTGGTTAGCTTCAACGAATTTGTTTTCAGTTGAGTACGATATAGAGTGCAATTGCTAATGGTTTTTCACTTAGAATTGGCTTAGAAATATACAAAATGTCAGATTTTATCCATAACAATAATATTGTTATCTGAATACAGGAAAGGACCTCTGAAACCTACAAGACTGAGACTTCCTGCTTTTCACACTCACCTGACGCAACAGCTTCATATCCCTCAAGACAAAGGCGATGTAGAAGAGGGAGGCAAAGCAATTCAGAAAGTTGAACTGCCAAGAAAAAGACGGCAACATTTCACACTGCTTTACGGTACTTTATTACAGTTGTAAATACAGCATTAACAATGTAACGAGGGACTTCCAGCCCTCACCAGACGGCAGACTTGTTTCTCCTGCTCCTCCTCACTAAGCACATCCAGAAACCCTGGAAATACCACAAGAGGCGAGCAGAGGAGACCTCTGACAGCTGCCAACAGCTTGGACAGCGAACTGGTTTGGGACCCATGGCCTGAGGGAACAGCGGAACAGCGGAGCACACGCACATTTCTGCTACATTCTAACGGAAGAGGAAGAGCAAGGCCCAGCCTTTCCCAGCCCCCACCGGCAAGCCGGATGGCCTGGGCGGGCTCACTCCCTGCCCACCTAACCTCTGACCACCCCCCCCACCCCCCGTTCACTTGAGGAGCCCTGCAGACCTGGCAACGGGGTCCACCCGGACTCCTCGCTAACACTGAGTTGCCGAAGGATGTGCTTCCTTCCTGGCAAGGCCTGGCCCACCGGGCCCCACGGAGAGATGCCAGGCGGCACCTGCATTCTGCACGTCAAGCATCTCTCAGTGCTAGAATGAGGACTTCAAAGACTTTTTAGAGATGCATGGCTGCTTGCCCCTTTTCTAAAGTCCAAACTGCTAAAACTGTTTGTTTTGCATTACCTATTTATAAAAAATACTGTATTTATAAAAACACACTTGCCTCTATAATCAGACCTACTCCCATAAACCTAAGCACCTTCCTGTCAGGGCTTTGTGATCTCTTAAGGCCTGAACAACCAGATAACAAGCTTCTGACAATGATTTCTTGGCTGGAACAGAAACTCTTTTCTCCGGAACCTTTTCTTGGGAGTAAGATACACGGACTGCGGTCCAGTCGAGAGGTCAGAGGACTCTTTCTACGGCTTTCTCGATCCTCAGTCATGCTACCAATGGCTGCGGTAAGCTCCTGATAAATCAAGTGCTACCAAGCTGGTACTTCTTTTTTATAATAATAGTGGGAAAAGGGCAAAATGTGTGAGCTTTTACACAAACAGCAAGCAGGTTACACTACGCCTTCTCTCCATTTCCTCCCTCCCACCCACCAAAACATGCTGGGAACCTATTAGACTTTAGAAATTTCTTTCAAAAAGTAAAAAAAAAAAAAAGAAAAAAAAGTTAATGGTCCATCACTAAACAGACTGTGGGCAACTGAGAGAATTGTTAAATAGTGAAGCAAAGAAGTCACCAAAAGGAAAAAGAAACATGTCTGTAATGTGCTTAAATAGTTTTTTAAATAACTAGAAATTGGCTACCCTACTAATTTCTATACTTGAAGTCTTACACCACGTGCACATTTGTAGTAAGAGCATTCAACATATATGTAAGCACACTTAATCCTGCCTACCTATACAAAATATATTAACCATCTGATATCTTAAATTAGAAACCAGTTTTCATATTTATATTTCTAAGTATTAACCAGTATACATAAGCTTCATAATTCAAATGGATTTGTACATTAAAAACTCTACTCACCACTAAAACTTTCAGAATTAGATGATTCTGGTAGGCAGATTCCAATCTGTGATTCTCTACAAAAGGAAACAGGAGAGGAAATTTCTCTCAGATAAGAAAGCGGTATGGTGGGCTGTCATGGGGTAAAGGCAGATGTGCTGAGGCAGAGACATCAGGCAACGGAGCCTCGGCGAGTAAATGTGCCAGACTGTCAATCACGGCTGCCACTTATCCTCAAGAACATCGCACAGGAAGAAACGAAGATTAGGACACATTTTCCACAGTACTACAAGAGCACTGTGTTCTGAAAATTTTTTTAAAAATGTTTATTTATTTATTTTTGAGAGAGAAACGAGAGAGTGGGGGAGGGGTGGAGAGAGAAAGAATCCCAAGCAGGCTCTACACCACGAGCGCGGAGCCTGACACGGGGCTTGAACCCACAAACTGTAAGATCACGGCCTGAGCCAACATCAAGAGTCGGGTGCTTAACCCACTGAGCCACCCAGGTGCCCCTGGAATTCTTCTTAAAGTATTACTGCAACAAAGAATCATGGGAGGTCTTGGCAAACGATCCCACAGACAGCCACCCAGAAAAAGACCCCGAACAAGTGGCCACAGTGAAACTGACCGCAACCTCTGAAGAGGGCGATAAAGTGTCTGTCCGTGTGCCCTACAAGGATTCACTTAAAGAGCAACTCAAAATTCCCTCCTGAGCTACGGAAAGGAGACACAGTCCTGGCCCCCAGACAGCAGGGCAAAGACGCTCCTGAAGAGAAGTGTCACCCTGCAGAGAGGCGGTGTGAGGCTCGCCTGTACTGGAACCCCAGCTCAGCTATTCAGCCACTGTCTGTCCTTGGCAAGTCACTGAGCCTCCCGACACTCAGCCTCCTCGCTACAAAAACAAGGCGGATACCCGCTTCTCCCAGGGTCACTGTCGGGACAACAAATAATACAAAACCTTAGTCCAGTAACAGCACACGGAAAGGACTCCATGGATAATAGTTGCTAAAAGACTGACAAAAATAATTTACAACATCTTTATGGTCCGTGAAATTAAGGCATAGACTTCTTCATAGGAAATCGCACTGCACAGTTACTCGTTTGAGTGAGTAACTCCAGAGCAAATGGCCTATCCAGAGCATTTTCAAACCATGACCACTTCCTTCTACCAAGATACACACAAGGGTACCCGCTACACGCAGGCCAACGGCAACCCTCGGCCCTATGAACGTTGTCCATTTGGCCAAAGTATCTGAAGGTAATTCAATCTACTTTATCCTCGACGGAAAATACCAAATTATGGCGTTGGGATCACAGGTTTTGGACACAGAGTCTGGGTTAGCCTGGCTCTACAATTTGTCTGAATCTTGCTAACTCTCTGTGTCTTTATCCCTGAAGATAAACAAACTTCCACTTCATGGCGTCCCGAGGAGGTGAAAATGAGACACCATGGACGAAGAGCCAGCCGGGCACCTGGAGTGCAGTGACTAACACTAAGTGAGTGCCACGACAACCAGGAGCTGAGAGACACAGAGCCCACAAAACTGACGAACCCCGCCCCCAGTCTCGAGAGTGCACCCAGAGCCACACCTCCCTGCTTTGCCAGGTAGCAGTGATAGGAATCCTGTGAGCCAAGCAACGTTTCTGATAGGCAAACAAGGCATAAATACAAGCATCAAGTCTTACCCCACGAAGTTAGAAACTCAGCAGCGTATCGATAGAGGCGGTTCATGATCTCAATCACAATGGCATAGATGATGCTGGGCACATACAACAGGACACTGGTCCACTCGGATCCACTATTCTCGTGCAGACTCAAGGCCCAGGCCTCCATGTCAAAGTAAATCATCATGACATACAGAGAGAAATAGAGGCAGAGGCACACAAACGGCAGAGAGACCAGGTAAATGCGCAACTGCCTCTTGTAGCTGGGGTACAGAGGTTCCTTCCTGCCGGTGACGGGATTGGTACCCAGGACCCCATGGAATCCTGGCCGGGGCTCCTCAAACTGTCTCTTCATGACAAGTGTCCCCCACCTGTAGGTCATATTGGCACAGCCACGCTTCCACACTTCCAGGATCACTGTGGACCAGATGAGGTTGAAGGAGGCGAAGATCACGTACTTGTCATAGTCTTCCCACACAAATAAGTAGTAAGGTAACCCAATGACCGCCATGGGGATTAAGGCAACAGTGAAATATTCCAAAAATCCAAAGTAAAGAGCAATTGTTTCCCCGAAGTAGCCACGAATATGGTCTACGATAAAAAGGAAAAAAAAAAAAAAAACCTTAAGTACAGACTACCAACGACTTTCACCATTTGTTTTTTTAGGTACGTGGGGATCATTTCATACCCTCGTCTCCCAATCAGTGCGTGATGGTCAACCCGTCTTCCGTGCACCACAAAGACCGCGCTTGTCTGGACCGCAAGCCTGACGCTTTCCCCAGCTCACGGCCCAGGCCACAGCTGCGGTGGCTGCTCTGCTAGGCACCCTGGGACTGTCTTCCCTTTGCTTCCCTAGCTGATGGATGCCTTCTTCCCAAAGGAAAACCCACCTCCAGGCTTGTCCCAAATCTCCAAGGTCCTAGTTTAAATCCAGCCGTAGCCAATGAACCATTTTAATTTGGGGGTTTAAATTTATGCTCCCCACCTTACTCCCACTTCAATATCACAGTTGTAGATGTTCTTTTCAAAGAAGCCTTCCCATCCACAGTGTCTGCTCCCACTATCCAAAACTATAAATTTTCATCAATGTATCATGGCAAATTTTTCAGCACACTGCAAAAAAGTTATTCAAAAGCGCAGAACAATATTCTACACATTAACTTCTAGAACAGCCATGGGAACTCACGTATCTATTACCTTCAGATAAGCACTGGGCAAAAGAAGGGACAAGCAACATCACTGTTAATATTCTGTGAACGCCACACAAGCTAACTCAAAAGCGGTCGCAAACACTATCATCCTTTGCCGGCTGTATCTACTCGAGTGAGTGCCGGGCTTGCGAAAGCATCCAGCACTGGGCCCAGGGTGGGATGCAGGGGCTGGGGTGGTGCAGTAACGGGGCTATTACGTCTTGGTTAATTCCATGCCGTTAAAACATTTTTTGTTTTTTTTTAAGGTAACGTGTCAGATCGGTCTATGGAGGTGGGTCAGAGAACACTGGGATAAGCTCTTCTGCCCTATCCTTATTCTCCTAACTAAGGCAGGAACACGTTAAAAGAGTCAGTATGACAGGGCCCCCTCTAATCTGAGTCAGGTTAAAGGATATCCCAACAATGGAGGGGGGAGGGGAAAGGGTGCTCATGGCCCCAGGCGCCAAATCACATGACCTCCCTCCACACGTACCTATGGGCTGATACTTGAGAGTAAAGCGAGTGTACCAGGTGTCCTCCAGTTTCTTCAAGGCTTCGTTATCATGCAGCGGGAACACCTGAATCACGATGCCAGAGGTGAGCAATCTTCTCACTGTGAAGGCAAATGGTGCCAAGCTACATAAAGCGGATCTGAGATTGCTCATGGCATGATATACTTTTTCAAATGCTGTGAAGACAGCCCAGGAAGGACGCAGTGCTACACTACTCTGAAGGCAGATATTCCTTTGTTCTTCACCATGTAAATATCTTGGCTATTCTGACTATGGAAGCAATACAAGTTTATGTAAAATGTAAAACCATACAGAAATGTACAAATTAGAACTGAGAGACACCAGTTATTCTCTTCCTCCCACAAAAATAACGAGCATAAATAGCAATTTCATGCAATATCAGACTTTAAGACACACACCCATAAATGCACATTATAAAAACAAAAGTCGGATCATGCTACACCAGTGTTCTGTAACCTTTTCTCATCCAGCAGTGTATGATAAATGGTTTTCAATGCCAATACCTGCAAACGTGAAATGTCCTTTTTAATGGCATCATAATATTCCCTTGTATGAAGTGCTATAATTTAATCCTCTGTTGAAAAATACTTGTTTCCCTTCCTTTTCCCTTTGCTATTATAAAAGTTAAAATTGTTATACACGTATCTTTTCCCACCTGCCCACTATTTTCTCATATACATTTAGAAGTAGAACCGTTGGGTCCAAAAGCACACGTATTTTAAATTTAAACATCTACTATAAAACCGCCCCTAGAAAGACTTTACCAATCTGTCCCTCCCACCAAAGTGAAGGTAAGACAATGTTCAGTTCCTTTCATTCTTGTTGATACTGAGTATCTGCAGGGTCATTTTCATCCTTTCTAATCTGATAACAAGGGCTTACGTTTACAAACAGCAAATGTCAAAATCAAATAAAATCATACTTTCAGCAGCCAGTCATCTGGTATGATTTTATCCACTCGCACACATAGTGGAAAGAGGCAAGTGAATTGAACCAAAGACAATATCCCCTGGTGATAATCAACGAAAGCAGGGCATTCTCTCATCCATATACTTAGAGTGAATCACCGGGTGGGTGGGCGTTCGGGTCTTAACAGGAAGTGTGCTCGGCAGGCAGGGGGAACTCTGAGGCAACGCCTTGTGCCATATGTGGGGAGATAGAGTACTTCGCTCACAAGCTGCTGGTACAATCTCTAACAAAGAATATAGCTGGTGCTAAGTCGGAGTTTGCATAAAGAGAACATGCTTTGCGGTTTGCATCTACTGAGAAGCTTGGAGTTCTCCGAGGTTTACCAGCTCACCTCTCGCAAGGGCTGTCTCCCTTATCTCCTATCTACCTCCTCACCAAAGACAAGTGACGGGCTTATTAGGCAACAGGTCCCTCAAAGAGGAGGGCAAAAGAATGTCTGCAGCAGGGGGGGTGGGAACATGTTGTGTTTCATGTTGAAATACTACATATAACAAAGAGAGAGAGTATTCTCAAGACAGACGTCCTATCATAAAATCTTCAGAGTAATTTAAAAGTAAAGCTAATTTCTTAGAAATGAGCAAAGAGGGGCGCCCGGGTGGCTCAGTCGGTTGAGCGTCCGACTTCAGCCCAGGTCATGATCTCACAGTTCGTGAGTTTGAGCCCCGCGTCGGGCTCTGTGCTGACAGCTCAGAGCCTGGAGCCTGCTTCAGATTCTGTGTCTCCCTCTCTCTCTGCCCCATCCCCACTCATGCTCTCTCTCTGTCTTAAAAATAAATAAAACATCAAAAAAAATTAAAAAAAAAAAAAGAAATGAGCAAAGAATGCTAAATAGGAGAGATGTGATGCCAAAATTGGGAAAAGTCTGGGTCTGGAAGAAAAATTCTTGATAGATGATTGTTACTATTATATCTCAGACATAAGTTATCAAAAAAAGTCTTAAAAAGCTAGGGTTGTGATGAAATCCTTAATGACTAAGAAAGGTATACACTCAAAACATGCACAGACACATTAATAAGGGGGGAAAGGTACATGGTTTAATTTATATTAGCCACTGGTGCCATCAAACCCATTTCTTAATATTTTTATTCTGAAGTGTCTCAGAGGATTTTTCTTCAGCTCACATGGAACTCAGTCACCCACAACGGTTCTGATTCTTCTCTCTTATTTGAGGATGCACAGCTGTACCTTATTCTTTCTTCCAGGATTATGCTTTCCAATTGCTATATCAAGTTATTCAACTGTGAACTGACAACATCTAAACTAATTTACTATTTCTAAGTTCTTTTTAAAAAACTGACTGCATTCCACTACAGATGACTCTCGAGGCAGGCATAAAAACCAGCTACTTCTAAAAATAGGACCGTGAACTGAAGGACCCAGAGAGAATATAAAGCCTCATGTCCTAAATTACCAGGCTCCTCTTCGCCATCAATGCCAAAAGCATGGTTCCAATTTCAGCTTCTAAAAATAGAGGCTTTTCTTTTAATCCTTTAACTTTCTCTTGTCAGCTAAGAATGTAATTAAAATGACCCTTACCTTCAAAGGAAAATATGATGCTGTGCAGGCCTATTTAAAGAAAGAGACTCCTGCTTCTGCGAGGATCAAGATGGCAGACCGGAGGATGCTGAGCTCACCTCGTCCAGACACTCCGAGGCTACAACTACATGCACAACAACTCTCTGAGAATGGCCGGAAGGCCAGCGGCACCGACCCTCAATAGCCACAGAGGGTCGCGTCAAGGAGCATGGGAGGGGCAGAGAAATGGTGTGATCAGGACCCACACCCCAGCATGGCACCCCACAAGTGGGAGGGATATCACACGTAGGGGGGTCCTCCCTGAGGAGAGAGGGGTTCAAGCCCTCCATGGGGCAAACTTGCACTGGGGACCCGCACTGCGAGGACGGGCCCCCCAAATGTCTGGCTTTGAAAATCAGCAGGGTTTAATCCCACGAGAGCCAGAGGGCGATAAGAAACCGAGACTCCACTCTTAAAAGACCCACGCACCTGCCCACTCCAAGACCCAGCGCAGAGGCGACAGTTTGAGAAGCATCTGGGCCATACGTGAAGGAGGTCTACTGACTAACTTTAGGGCATGTGCCAGACGTGCAGGAAACTGCAGGAATTCCCTCCACGAACGGAAGCAGTGGCAGGTGCCTAGTACTGGTGAGAAACAGTTCTTTTATTTTTTTAAAGTTTATTGATTTATTTTTGAGAGAGAGAGAAAGCATAAGCCCAGGAGGGGCAGAGAGAAAGGGCGACAGAAAATCCCAAGCAGGCTCTGCACTGTCAATGCAGAGCCCGATTCGGAGAGGGAACCCACCAACAGTGAGATCGTGACCCGAACCGAAATCAAGAATCAGATGCTTAACCCACTAAGCCATCCAGGCACCCCACGAAACAGTTCTGATTCTCCTCTACTTTGCTAGCACTGTTAGCCCCACCCTCATATTCCCCTGCAGACCTGCCCCACTTAACCCTCCCCTCCCTGGCAGGCAGCCCCCAAAGTGGCTCCCACCTTATCACACTCACCAGGTCACCTCCACCTTCATTGTCATTCCCCTAAAGGGGCTCCCACCCACCATGGGCCCACAACAGTTGCAGCTCAGCCAGAACAGAAGGAAACACACACAGGACACCACTGGAGCTCCGGATTCTGGTGACCAGCGGGAGAATGCACTTTTGGGCCCCACAGTACACCTTCTACAGAAGGCCTCTCGCTCAAGAACAGACGTGGCTGATCTACCTAATACACACAAGCAAACATAGACAGGCAAGATGGGAAGACCGAGGAATACGACAAAACCTCAGAAAACTCGGTGAAAAAGAGATAAACCATCTACCCGATAAAGAGTTCAAAGTAATGGTCACGAAGATGCTCATTAAACTCAGGTGAAGAATGGATGAACACAGGAAGAACTTCAAAAGATTAAAAAAAAAAAAAAGATAAAAAGGGAACCACAGACAAAGAATATAATAACTGAGTTGAAAAATACACTAGAGAGAATCAACAGCAGATTAGAAGATGCAGAAAACTGGATCAGTGATCTGGAAAACAGGGTAATGGAAATGACCCTAGCTGAATGGCAAAAAGAAAAAAGAATTTCAAAAACTGAAGACGGTTTAAGAGACCTTCAGGACCTTAAGAGATCAAGGGTAATAACAATTGCATTACAGAGGTCCCAGAAAGAAAAGAGAAAGAGAAAGGGGCAGAAATCTTATTTGAAGTAGTTACAACTGAAAACGTCCCTAACCTCAACAAGAAAATATATCCATGTCCAAAAAGGAAAGAGCCCCAAACAAGATGAACCCAAAGAGGTCCATACCAAGACACAAAATAATTAAAAATCAAAAATTAAAGAGAAAATATGAAAAGCAACAGGAGATATGCAACTAGTTAAGAACATGGGAACACCCGTAATACGATCAGTTGATTTTTCACCAAATTTGGAGGTCAGAAGGGAGTGGCACAACATATTCAAAGTGCTGAAGGGAAAAAACCCACAAAGAGAAACACTCCCCAGCAAGGTTATCATTCAGGACTGAAGTAGATAAAGAGTTTCCCAGACAAAAGAGTTCACCACTAAACCAGCTTTACAGGAAATGTTAAAGGGATTTAAGTAGAAAAGGCCCTAACTAGAAGAAAATTTTGAAAGAAAAAAATCTAACTGTAACAGCAAGCATATGCCAGCCGTGGGAGATTAACTGCTTACAAAGAGAGTATGACGGTTAAAAGACAAAAGTAGTGAAGTGAATGATATCTATGACAGTTAAGAGATACACAAGATAAAAAGATGCAAAATATGACGTCAAAAACATAAAACAGGGAGAGGGAGAGTAAAAATGTAGTGCTTTTAGAAAGCGTTCAAACTTAAGCAACCATCAACTTAATACAGACTGCTATACACATAGAGTATTATATGTGAACCTCATAGTAATCACAAACAAAACCCTGTAATAAGGAATTCAAACACAACACTAAAGAAAGTCATCAAATCACAAGGGACAGGAGGAAAAGAAGGAACACAGAAGAACAAAAAAAACAACCAAAAACAATTAACAAAATGGCAATAAGTACAAATCAGTAACTTAAATACAAATGGGCTAAGTGTTCCAAGTGTTATTTTATTCAAAAGATAAAGGGTGACTGAACAGGTAAATAAACAAGACCCATCTATATGCTGTCTAAAAGAGACTCGCTTCAGACCTAAAGACACATACAGACTAAATGTGAAGTGATGAAAAAAGGTATTCCATGAAAATAAAAATGAAAAGAAAGCCAGGGTAGCAATATTTCTATTAGACAAAATAGACTGTAAACCAAAGGCTGTAATAGA
The DNA here is from genome assembly GCF_022079265.1 of Lynx rufus. Lineage (NCBI taxonomy): Eukaryota > Metazoa > Chordata > Mammalia > Carnivora > Felidae > Lynx > Lynx rufus. Next base: position 1,143,401 of record NW_025814867.1, on the reverse strand, counting down.
CAAAGAATTACATAATAATTGAAAAACTCAATCCAACAAGAGGATATAACAATTGTAAATATCAATGCACCCTACATGAAAGCACTTAAATATATAAAGCAAATACAAACAGACTAAAAGGTAAAAACTGACAATAATACAATAAGAATAGGGGACTTTAATGCCCCACTTACATCAACAAATAGATCATACAGGGAGAAAATCAATAAAAAACAAAACCAAACACACACACACACACACACACACACACACACACACACACACACAGATGGTTTAATGACACATTAAACCAGATGGACTTAACAGATACATACAAAAATTTCCATCCCAAACCAGCAGAATACACATTCTTTTGACATTCACATGGAACATTTAACAAGATAAATCACATAGTAGAGCAAAAACAAGTTTCAATAAATTGAAGGTTGAAATCTTATGAAACATCTTTTCTGAACACAGTGGTATAAAACCATAAATCAACTACAATAAGCAACCAATGAAATCAATGAGGAAATAAAAAAAATACCTTGAGACAAATAAAAATGGAAGCACTACATTCCAAAATCAATGAGACTCAGCAAAGGCAGTTGTAAGAGTGAAGTTCGTAGCAGTAGAGGCCTACCTCAAGAAACCAAAAAAATCTCAAATAAACAATCTAACCTTACACCTAAATAAACTGGAAGAACAAAGCCCAAAGTTAATGGAAGGAAGGAAATAATAAAGATCAAAGTGGAAATAAATAAAATGAAGACTTATAAAACAATAGTAAAGATCAATGAAACTAGTAGCTGGTTCCTTAAAAAGATGAATAAAATTGATAAACCAGATTCATCAAAGAAGGAGGAGGAGAAGAAGAAGAAGGAGGAGGAGAAGGAAGAGGAGGAGGAGGGGGGAGAAAGAAAGAAAGAAAGAAAGAAAGAAAGAAAGAAAGAAAGAAAGAAAAGAAGAAAAGAGTAACCATATAAATTACAAAGGATTTTAAGAAACTACTACCAAGAGTTACATGCTAGAAGAAATTGATAAACTCCTGGAAACATCCAATCTTCACAGAAGACAAATAGGAAGAAAGAGGAAATCTAAACAGACTGATTACTAGTAATGAAACTGAATCAGTAATCAAAAAACTTCCAACAAACAAAAGTCCAGAACCAGTTTCACAGGTAAATCCTACCAAACATTTAAGGAAAAGTTGGTATCAGGGCACCTGAGTGGCTCAGTCATTTAAACATCTGACTTTGGCTCAGGTCATGATCTCGTGGTTAATGAGTTCAAACCCCGCATCTGGCTCTGTGCTGATAGCTCAGAGCCTGAAGCCTACTTGGGATTCTGTCTTCCTTGCTCTCTGCCCCTCCCCCACCCTCTTTCTGAAAAATAAATAGACACTAAAAAAAGCTAAAGAAAAGTTAGTATCAATCCGTCTCAAACTATTCCAAAAAGTTAAAGAGAAAGGAACATTTCCAAATTAAGTCTATGAGACCAGAATTACCCTGATACCAAAACCAGACAAATATACAACAAAAAAAGAAAATCACAAGCCAGTATCGCAGGCCAGTATCAGGCCAGGATGCAAAAGTCCTTAACAAAATGAAAAACAAATTCAATAATACATTAAAAGGATCACACACCATAATCAAATGGAATTTATTTCAGGGATGCAAGGATGGTTCAATGTCCTCAAATCAATTCACACAAAATTCACACATTCACAAAATGAAGGATAAAAATCAAATGATTATCTCAATAGATGCAGAAAAAGTATTTGACAAAATTTTACATCCATTTATGGTAAAAACTCTCAACCAAATGTGTATAGTGAGAACATACCTCAATGTAATAAAAGCCACATATGACAAAAAAACACAGAGAATATCACACTCAAGATTAGGAATAAGAAAAGGATGTCCACCCTTCACCACTTTTATTCAATATAGTACTGGAAGTTCTTGCTGCAATAATCAGAGAGCAAAAAGGAATAAAAGGCATTCAAATTGATAAGGAGGAAGTAAAACTGTCACTATTTGCAGATAACATATTATATATAGAAAAACCTAAAGAATCCACAAAAATTAGATTAAATGAATTCAGTAAAGTTGAATAATGTATAATTAATATACAGAAATCTACGTTTCTATATACTAATAGTAAAATATTATAGGAAGAAATTAAGAAAACAATTCCATTTAAAACTGCATCAGAAAGAATAAAATAAATAGGATTAATTTAACTAATGAGGTGAAAGACCTATACTCTTGAAAACTTTGAGTCATTGATGGAAGAAATTGGAGATAAAAATAAATGAAAAGACATACCGTGTTCATGGATTAGAAGAATTAATATTGTTAAAATGTTCGTATTAACCAAAGCAATCTACAAACTCAATGCAATCCCTATCAAAATACCAATGGCATTTTTCACAGAATTAGAATAAATAACTCTAAAATCTGTATGGAACAACAAAAGACCCTGAATAACCAAAGCCATCTTGAGAAAGAAGAATAAATCTGGAGGTATCATGTTTCCAGATTTCAAACTACACTACAAAGATACAGTGATCAGAACAGTATGGTAATGGCACACACAGAAAAAGGCATATAGATCTATGGAACAGAACAGAGAGCCAGAAATGAACCCATGTAGATATGCTCAATTAATCTTTGCCAAAGGAGGCAAGAATACACAAATGGGGAAAAGACAATCTCTTCAAAAAATGGTTCTGGGAAAACTACAGCTACATGCAAAAGAATGAAAAAAGATCAATTACTGACACCATATACAGAAATAAACTCAAAATGGATTAAAAATTCAAATGTAAGACCTGAAACCATACAACTCCTTAAAAAACAACAACAATAACAACAACAACAACAAAAACAAACAAAAAAACACAGGCAGTAGACTCCTGGACACTGGTCTCAGCACTATTTTTTTGGTTCTGTCTCCTCAGGCAAGAGCAACAAAAGCAAAAACAAACCATTGGGTCTCCATCAAGCTAAAAACCTTTGCTATGCAAAGGAAACCATAAAGAAAATGAAAAGGCAACCTACTGAATGAAAGAAGATATTTGCAAATGATATATCTGATAGTAGGTTAATATCCAAAATATATAAGGAACTCATACTACACAACAATAACAAAAAAACAAACAATCTGATTAAAACATGGTCAGAGAGAGCCTTCCCCCTAAGGTCAGGAACAAGACAGGGATGTCCACTCTCGCCACTGTCATTCAATCTTAGCCTCTGCAATCAGACAACACAAAGAAATAGAAGGCATCCAAATCGGCCAGGAGGAGGTCAAACTTTCACTCTTCGCAGATGACATGACACTGTATATGGAAAACCCTAAAGATTCCACCAAAAAACTGCTGGAATTGATTCATGAATTCAGCAAAGTTGCAGGATATAAAATCAATGCACACAAATCGGTTACATTCCTATACACCAACAATGAAGCAACAGAAAGAGAAATCAAGGAATCGATCCCATTTACAGTTGCACAAAAAAAAACATAAAATACCTAGGAATAAATCTAACCAAAGAGATGAAAAATCTATATGCTGAAAACTATAGAAAGCTTATGAAAGAAACTGAAGAAGACACAAAAAAATGGAGAAAGATTCCATGCTCCTGGATAGGAAGAACAAATATTGTTAAAATGTCGATACTACCCAAAGCAATCTACATATTCAATGCAATCCCTATCAAAAATAATACCAGCTATTCTTCACAGAGCTAGAACAAATAATCCTAAAATTTGTATGGAACCAGAAAAGACCCTGAAGAGCCAAAGCAATCTTGAAAAGAAAACCAAAGCAGGAGGCATCACAATCCCAGACTTCAAGCTATACTACAACGCTGTAACCATCAAGACAGTATGGTACTGGCACAAAAACAGACACTCAGATCAATGGAACAGAATAGAGAACCCAGAAATGGACCCACAAACGTATGGCCAACTAATCTTTGACAAAGCAGGAAAGAATATCCAATGGAATAAAGACAGTCTCTTCAGCAAGTGGTGCTGGGAAAACTGGACGATGACATGCAGAAGAATGAACCTGGACCACTTTCTTACACCATACACAAAAATAAACTCAATATGGATGAAAGACCTCAATGCAAGACCATCAAAATCCTTGAGGAGAAAGCAGGTAAAAACCTCTTTTATCTTGCCTGCAGCAACTTGGTACTCAACACGTCTCCAGACCCAAGGGAAACAAAAGCAAAAAGGAACTACTGGGACCTCATCAGAATAAAAAGCTTCTGCACAGTGAAGAAAACAATCAGCAAAACTAAAAGGCAACAGACAGAATGGGAGAAGATATTTGCAAATGACATATCAGATAAAGGGCTAGTATCCAAAATCTACAAAGAAGTTATCAAACTCAACATCCAAAAAACAAATAATCCAGTGAAGAAATGGGCAAAAGACATCATAGACACTTCTCCAAAGAAGACATCCAGATGGCCAACTGATACATGAAAAAATACTCAACATCACTCATCATCTGGGAAATACAAATCAAAACCACAATGAGATACCACCTTACACCTGTCAGAATGGCTAACATTAACAACTCAGGCAACAACAGATGTTGGCGAGGATGCGGAGAAAGACGATCTCTTTTGCACTGTTGGTGGCAACGCAAGCTGCTAGAGCCACTCTGGAAACAGTATGGAGGTTCCTCAAAAAACTAAAAATAGAACTACCCTACGACCCAGCAATTGCACTACTAGGCATTTATCCATGGGATACAGGTGTGCTGTTTTGAAGGGATACATGCACCCCATGTTTATAGCAGCACTATCCACAATAGCCAAAGTATGGAAAGAGCCCAAATGTCCATCAATGGATGAATGGGTAAGGAAAATGTGGTATATATACACAATGGAGTATTACTCGGCAATCAAAAAGAATGGAATCTTGCCAATTGCAACTATGTGGATGCAACTGGAGGGTATTATGCTAAGTGAAATTAGTCAGAGAAAGACAAAAATCATATGACCTCACTCATATGAAGACTTTAAGAGACAAAACAGATGAACATAAGGGAAGAGAAACAAAAATAATATAAAAACAGGGAGGGGGACAAAACAGAAGAGACTCATAAATACGGAGAACAAACTGAGCGTTACGGGAGGGGTTATGGAGGGGGATGGGCTAAATGGGTAGGGGAACTAAGGAATCTACTCCTGAAATCATTGTTGCACCATATGCTAACTAATTAGGATGTAAATTTTAAAAAATAAAAAATAAAATTAAAAAAATAAAATAAATAATAAAAAAATTAAAATTAAAAAATTAAAAAAACATGGTCAGAGAACTGAACTTTTTTCCAAATAAGATAGACAGGTGGCCAACGGACACATGACAAAATGCTCAATATCACTAATCACCAGGGAAATGCAAATGAAAACCACCATGACGTATAGCTTCACGTGTGTCAGATTAGCTAGTATCAGAAAGACAAGAAATAACAAGTATTGGTGAGGAGGTAGTAAAAAAGGAACCCTACTGCACTGCTAATGGAAATGGAAATTGGTACAGCCACTATGGAAAACAGTATGGATGTTCCTCAAAAAATTGAAATAGCAATTTCATACAATCCAATAATCCCATTTCTGAGTAGTTACCTGATGAAAAGGAAAACACTAATTCAAAGATATCTGCACTTCTTTGTTCAATATAGCATTATTTACAATGGTCAAAATAAGGAATAAACCCAAATGTCCATCGACAGGTGAATGGATAAAGAAGACCTACTACATAAACATACAGACAAATGAATGTTACTCAGGCATGAAAATACAGTGGGGGGAGGAGTTAAGGTGGCAGAGTACGAGAGGACCCAATGCTACCCTCATTCCTTGAAAACATCTAGATAAATATCAAATTGCATCTGAGGACTCAATACCCAGGAAATACATCTGAGGACTGAGAAAACAAACTGCGTAACTACAGGAAGGAAAGAGACCACATCCTAGAAGGTAGGAGGTGCAGGGACATGATCTGGGGGAGAAAAGACTCACAGGTGCCGCAGAGCGAAGAGAGTCCAGATCAGGGAGAGAGGAGGGGGGGAGAGAGAGAGAGAGAGAAAACAAAACGCAGGGCACTGAACAAGAAAAACCCTGTCAAGGAAAACAAGAGGGGCTGATTATTGCAAGTTTTTGCAAGCAGTGGAGCTCAAAGTCTGAAGTTTCAGAAGTCTGTGCCAAGGTGGAGCCAGGCAGGCCTAGAGGTCTCCTATGGAGGAGGGCAGAGGCCTGGGAGTGGACAGTGCGTTCTCCTGGGTTGCGCTGGGAGAGACAGCTCTTCTTGGAGTGCATTTGGGAGAGGTAGCACTGCCTCTCCGGGGACAAAAGAGCCGGGAGCTTCCATTAGCATAGGGGCAGAGGCACCTGCTGAGGGCAGCTAACCTGGATGCGGGCTCTTTGCTGGCTTTAGCATAAACTTTAAGCCCCTGGACAGTTGAGCAACTGCCCTTCTGTGGCAAACCAGCACCAGCCAAAGCATGGCAAGACCCTCCCCTAGAAGATCGGCACAGGTAGAATCCCTAAAATCTGAAATTGTGAAACCCAGTCAGCACGCCTGAGATAGGAGCACTGCATCGCCGGGTGGGCAGATGGCTCGGAAACAGACCAGCTGAAGGCAGGGATCTGAGGAAAGCCTGGGACAAACGAGAGGAGATTGTGTGCTCCCCTGTGAGGGCTTCCTGAACAGCAGTAAGTGCGAATTCCCCTCTCCAGGGACAATAAAGCCGGCTGATGCCATTTTAATCCCTGCCCATCAGCACAGTCAGACTTCAGCGAAAATCACAGTCCTCGCGTTGGAGGCTTGAGTCACTCACACCAAGCCCCACCCCCTGAGCTCTGAAGGTGCTTCTGAACTAGGGCGAGAGTGCCTGAGAGTCAGAGCGGCAACAGGCCCCTCCACTACAAGACCGCCACAAATCACCTGCATGCACCAAATCTACTGACCATGAAGTGCTGCAAAACTTCAGCTCTCAGGGAAATGGCATCTAGCTTCTTTTAAGAAGTAGACCAAAACACACCTAATTAAAACTCACCACACAGTGGACAAGGTCCAAACACTCCCCGCTGCAGAGAACTGACCTGAGGCAAAGAACAGCCAAAAAACAACAGTAGCGTACACACAGCATACACCAGAAACACCTCCTGAAGTGCCAAACCCTGGGCAGTATATGACTTCTTTGATATCCAGCCACTACTCTCCGGAGCAGGAAACATAACAGGCTTTCCTCAAACACAGAAAACAGAGACCTAGACAAAATGCCCAGATGGGGGAATTTGTCCCAAAAGAAAGAATTAGAAGAGGTCACAGCCAGGGATCTACTCAAATCAGATATAAGTAATAAACCTGGACCAGAATTTAAAACCACCACCGTAAGGATACCAGCTGGACTTGAGAAAAGCACAGAAGACACCAGGGAGTCCTTTACCGCAGAGGTAAAAGACCTAAAACTAGTCAGGCCAAAATAAAAATGCTAGAACCAAGATGCAAAATAGCCTAAATGTAATGACAACAAAGATGGAAGAAGCAAAGGAAGGAATCAACGATACAGAAGATAAAATTATGGAAAATAATGAGGCTGAAAAGAAGAGGGGAAAAAATATTGGATCATAAATATAGACTTAAGGAACTCAGCAACTCCTTAAAGTATAATAATATTCATGTCATAGGAATCCCAGAAGAAAAAGAGAGGGGAAAGGGGGCAAAAGGTTTATTTGAGAAATTACAGCTGAAAACTTCCCTAATCTGGGGAAGGAAACAGACATCCAAATCCAGGAGGCACAGAGAACTCCCATCAAAATCATAAAAGTAGGCCAACCCCAAGACGTGTTGTAGTAAAATTTACACAATACAGAGATAAGGAAAGAATCATGAAAGTAGAAAGGGAAAAGCAATCCGTAACTTATAAGGAAAGACAAATCAGCATAGCAGTAGATATCTCCATGGAAACCTAGCAGGCCAGAAGGGAGTGGCATGACATATTCAATGTGCTGGATGGGAAAAATATGCAGCCAAGAATACTTTATCCAGCAAGGCTGCCATTCAGAATAGAAAAAGATATAAAGGTTCCCAGACAAACAGAAACTAAAGGAGACCATGACCACTAATCTAGCCCTGCAAGAAATATTAAAGGGGACTTTTTGAGTGGGAAAGAAAGACCAAAAGCAACAAAGACTAGGAAGGAAAGAGAAAAACTCCAGAAACACCAACTTTATAGGTAATACAATGACACTAAATTTACATATGTGTGTGTGTATACATATATAAATTATATTATATATTATATATATGTATAATGAATATTATATATTCACCCTGAATATATAATTATATATATATTTATGTATAATATAAATATAATTTATATATATATTATATTTATAAATATATAAATTATATATATAAATATATAATTTATATATAATATAAATGGACTACATGCTCTCATCAAAAGAAAGAGAGTATTAGAATGGATAAAAAAAAAAACAAGACCCCTCAATATATTGCCTACAAGAAACTCACTTTAGATCTAAAGATACCTGCAGACTCAAGGTGAGAGGATGGAGAACCATTTATAATCCTAACGGACGTCAAAAGAAAGACGGAGCAGCCACACTTATATCTGACAAACTAGATTTTAAACCAAAGACTGTAACAAGTGACAGAGAAGGACACTGTATCATAACAAAGGGGTCTACCCAACAAGAATATCTAATAATTATAAATATTTATGCCACCAACGTGGAAACACCCAAATATATAAGTCAATCAATAACAAACATAAAGAAACTCATTGATAACAATACAAAAATAACAGGGGACTTTAACATCCCACTTACAGCGATGGAAAGGTCATCTAAGGAGGAAATCAACAAGGAAACAATGGCTTTGAATGACACACTGACCAGATGGACTTAATAGATGATATATTCAGAACATTTCATCCTAAAGCAGTGAACTACATGTTCTTTCCAAGTGTACATGGAACACTCACCAGAACAGGTCAGATACTGGGTCACAAATCAGCCCTCAACAAGTATAAAAAAGACTGAGATCATAGTATCATGCATAACTTCAGAACCCAACGTTATGCAACTTGAAGTCAAAGGTAAGAAGAAATTTGGAGAGAGCACAAATACATGGAGGTTAAAGAAGATCCTACTAAAGAATGAACGGGTTAACCAGGAAATTAAAGAAGAAATTAAAAAATGCATGGAAGCAAATGAAAGTGAAAACACAACAGTCCAAAACCTTTAGGATGCAGCAAAGGCGGTCCTAAGAGGGAACTATATTGCAATACAGGTCTACTTCAAGACACATCTCAAATAAAAAACCTAAAGCACACCTAAAGGAGGTAGAAAAGGAACAACAATTAAAGGGTAAAGCCAGCAGAAGAAGGGAAATAATAAAGATTAGAGCAGGAATAAACAATATGGAAACCAAACAAACAAAAAAACCCAAGAGACCAGAGCAACAAAACTAAGAGCTAGTTCTTGGAAAGTATCAATAAAATGGATAAACCCCCAGCCAAACTTATCAAAGATAAAAGAGAAAGGGCCAAAACAAATAAAATCACAAATGAAAGAGGAGAGATCACAACCAGCACCAGAAAAATACAAACAATTATAAGAGAATATTATTAAAACTTATACGCCAACAAACTGGGCAATCTGGAAGAAATTGACAAATTCCTAGAAACACACAAACTACCAAAACTGAAACAGGAAGAAACAGAAAATCTGAACAGACCCATAACCAGCAAAGAAATTAAATCAGTCATCAAAAATCTCCCAACAGATGAAAATCCAGAGCCAGATGGCTTCCCAGGGGAATTCTACCAGACATGTAAAGAAGAGTTAATACCTATTCTTATCAAACTGTTCCAGAAAATAGAAATGCAAGGAAAACTTCCAAATTCATTCTACGAGGCCAGCATCACCTTGATTCCAAAATCTGACAAAGACCCAGCAAATTATAGGCCAATATCCTGAATGAACCTGGATGCAAAAATTCTCAACAAAATAGGAGCAAATCAAATCCAACAGTACATTAAAAGAATCATACTCCATGATCAAGTTGGATTTATTCTTAGGGTGCAAGGGTGATTCAATATTCACAAATCAGTGTGATATACCACGTTTATAAAAGAAAGGATAAGGACCATATGATCCTCTCAATTGATGCAGAAAAAGCATTTGACAAAGTACAGCATCCATTCTTGATAAAAACCCTCAACAAACTAGGGATAGAATGAATATACCTCAAAATTATAACGGCCATATAAGAAAGACCCACAGCTAATATCCTCAATGGGGAAAAATTGAGAGCTTTTCCTCTGAGATCAGGAACAAGACAGGGATGTACACTCTTACCACTGTTATTAAACTTAGCACTAGAGGCCTTAGCCTCAGCAATCAGACAATAAAAAGAAATAAAAAGCATCAAAACAGGCAAGGAAGAAGTCAAACATCGACCATTCACAGATGACATGATACTCTATGTAGAAAACCTGAAAGGGGCACCTGGGTGGCTTACCTGGTTAATGAGCTAACTCTTGCTGTGGGCTCAGGTCATGATCTCATGGTTCATGAATTTGAGCCCCACACTGGGCTCTGTGAAAACAGCATGGAGCCTATTTGGGATTCTCTCTCTGCCCCTCACCCCACTTTCATACATTTTCTCTCTTTAAGTAAATAAATAAACATTAAAAAAAAAGGAACCCTGAAAGACTCCACCACCAAAAAATTGCTAGAACTGATACATGAATTCAGCAAAGTTGCAGGATACAAAATCAATGTACAGAAATTTGCTGCATTTCTATACATCAACAATGAAGCGGCAGAAACAGAAATCAAGGATTCGATCCAATTTACATCTGTACCAAAACCATAAGATGCCTAGGAATAAACCTAACCAAAGAGGTAAAAGATCTGTACTCTGAAAACTATGGAACACATATGAAAGAAACTGAACAAGACACAAAGAAATAAAAAAACATCACATGCTCATGGGTTGGAAGAACAAACATCGTTAAAATGTCTTTACTACTGACAGCAATCTACACACTCAATCTACAATCCCTATAAAAATAACACCAGCATTTTTTACAGAACTAGAACAAACAATCCTAAAATTTGTATGGAACCACAAAATATCTCTAACAAAGAAATCCTGAAAAATAAAAGGAAAATGGGAGGTATCACAATTCCAGACTTCAAGCTGTATTATATATTACAAAGCTGTAATCATCAACACAGTATGGTACTGGCACAAAAACAGACACTCAGATCAGTGGAACAGAATAGAGAACCTAGAAATGGGTCCACAAACATAGGGCCAACTAACCTTCGACAAAGCAGGAAAGAATATCAGATGGAAAAAAGACTGTCTCTTCAGCAAGTGGTGCTGGGAAAACTGGACAGCGACATACAGAAGAATGAACCTGGACCATACACAAAAATAAACTCAAAATGGATGAAAGCCCTAAATGTGAGACAGGAAGCCATCAAAATCCTCAAGGAGAAAGCAGGCAACAACTTCTTGGACACTGGCTGTAGCAACTTCTTACTAGACACATCACTGGAGGCAAGGGAAACAAAAGCAAAAATGAACTACTGGGACCTCATCAAAATAAAAAGCTTCTGTACAGCAAAGGAAACAACAAAAGTAAAAGACAACCTATGGAATGGGAGAAAATATTTCCAAATAACATACTGGATAAAGGGTTAGTATCCAAAATCTATAAGAACTTATCAAACTCAACCCCCCCCAAAAAAAAACCCCAAAAATTCAGTTAAGAAGTGGGCAGAAGACATGAATACACATTTTCCCAAAGAAGACATCCAGATGGCCAACAGGAACATGAAAAGATGCTCAGAGTGCTTGGGTGGCTTAGTCGGTTAAGCATCCAACTCTTGATTTCAGCTCAGATCATGATCTCAAAGTTAGTGAGATCATGCCCTGCTCATGGACAGGGCCTGCTTGGAATTCTCTCTCTTCCTCTCTTTCTCTCTTCTCAAAATAAAATAAATATTTTTAAAAATGATGCTCAGGGGCCAACATGGCGGAGAAGTAGGGGGAATCCATACTTCCCGTGTCTCTCAAACAAAGAAGTGTAGAAGCCAAAGGACTGAACACCAGAGCCCGGGCGGAAAAGACTGAATCTACTGGGAAGAAAATGGGAAAGCTGAAAAAAGATAGGTGGGCGACTGCCAACTGGGGGAGATTTAAAAAAAGGCCTTTGGGTACGGAGGGGAGGGACCCCCTTCTGCAGAGAGACAAAGAGAAGAGAAAGGGCGGCTGGGGAAGTGTCCAACCGGATCTGGACAGGAGAAAGACCCCGGACCCTGTGGCTGAGACTGAGAGGGATCGAACCCTAACTGCGGGGCTATCTCCAGACTGGGGCCAGCTCCCCCGCGCACCTAGCTAGGGAAGAGGGGAGCCAGGCCTGGGTGCGGTGGCAGGTCAGGGGCTCAGACCGCAGTTGGAGGAGGTGGTTCCCTCCCTGGAGGGCTGCGTGCCAGTGCGGAACCTGCCTGCAACCGCCACCCCGGGGCTCGAGGCAAGGGCCGTGGCTTAGGCTGCAGTAGGAGAAGGCTGTCCTCCCTGAAGTGCAGCGGCACAAAGCCACCGGGATCACACATCGCCACCCTGAGCGGCGCTTCCCCAGCGCCAGAGCGCAGGGAGCAGGATCCGAATCCTAGCCAAGCGCAGGGTCAGCTGAGTCGGCGGAGAGAGAAGGACCGCCCCGTCTGCGCTCGGGGCACAGTGAGGACGACTCAAACGGAGTCCTGCGGTCCGGCTGGGTGGAGAAGAGACGGGGGATCACCATTCGCCCCTCAACCCCACCAAGGCGGGGCCTCAGGGCTCCCCCCCACCCACGCAGTAGTGGGGGTGGTTCCAGATTACGGCAAACCACGCCCCTTTGCACTGGGTACCTGTGTATCCCGCGGAGGGGCCCTAGACCCTGCAGACAGCTATTCCCGACAAGGTCTGCAGCATTGCCTGGATTAGCTCTAGGTCAATTCTGCATATAGAGACATATCCTCCCCCTCCCCCCCCCTTCTCCTCCTTATCTCTTCCGTCCCTTAGGCTGGTTACTCTGCTCATTGGTCTCTCTGAACAGGCATGTTTAATCCATTGTCTCGATACACGGTCTACACCTCTTTCTTTACACTCCTTTCTCTCTCTTGGAATAATTAAGCCACATAGTTTCTCTGTCTGGGTAACTTAATCTTCGTTAGGTTTTCCCCGCCCCCTTCTTTATTTTCCTTTCTCTCTCTCTGGATTAAGCCTTTTAGTCTCTCTGCATAATCAAGGTGTATTTTTCCTCTCTTTGGGTGTGCTCTTCCATCAGCACCGTCTCCACCCTCTTCTTTAGTCTTTACTTTTTTGTTTTTGTTTATTTGTGTTATTTGTTTGCGTCTTTCTCTCTCCTGTTTGTCTGTTTTCCTTTCCAGAGCTACTCCAAGGAACAAATCGAAGCACACCTGGTGGACGGTCCAAAATATCGCTACAAATAGGGTAATAAAATACCAAAGTCACAACAACAGAGAGCAAGTAACAATATCCAGAAAAACACCTCCAGAAGGGCCAGGCCCTGGACAGGGTATGACCCTCCTTTAATATAGCAGTGCTCACCAGTGCAAAGCACACAACAAGCTTTCAAAATGCACAAGGGACAGAAAATCAGCCGAAATGACGAAACGGAATTCTCCTCAAAAGAAATTCCAGGAATTAGCGACAGCTAGCAAATTGATCAAAACCGATTCAAGCAATGTAACGGAACAAGAATTTAGAATAATAATGATAAAATTAATTGCTGGGCTTGAAAAAGGCATAGAGGACAGCAGAGAATCTGTTGCTACAGACATCATGGGTCTAAAAAAATAGGATGAATTTAAAAATGCTATAAATGAGGTGAAAAATAAAAAGGAGGCGGCCACAGTGTAGACTGAAGAGGCAGAGGAGAGAATAGGTGAGTTAAAAGATAAAATTATGGAAAAAGAGGAAGCTGAGAAAAAGGATAGAAAAATCCAGGAGTACGAGGGGAGAATTAGAGAACTAAGTGACACAATCAAACAGAGCAATATCCACATATAGGAATTCCAGAAGAAGAAGGAGGAGGAGAAGGAGGAAAACGAGGAGAAGGAGAAAAAGAAGAAAGAGGAAGAGGAGGAGGAGGAGAAGGAGAGAAGAAGAAGAAGAAGAAGAAGAAGAAGAAGAAGACGACGACGACGACGACGGCGGCGACAGAGAAAGGGGCTGAAGGTGTACTTGAATAAATCATACCTGAGAACTTCCCTGATCTGGGAAGGAAACAGGCACTGAAATCCAAGAGGCACAGACAACTCCCTTCAGACGTAACTTGAATCAATCTTCTGCACAACATATAGTGAAATAGGCAAAATACAAGGTTAAAGAGAGAATTATGAAAGCAGCTAGGGATAAACAGGCCTTATCATTCAAAGGTAGATACATAAAGGTAGTAGCAAACCCATCTACTGAAACTTGGCCAGAAAGGAATGACAGGAAATCTTCAATGTGATGAACAGAAAAAATATGCAGCCAAGAATCCTTCACCCAGCAAGTCTGTCATTCAGTATAGAAAAAGAGAGATAAAGGTTTTCCCAAAACAAAAACTGAAGGAATTCATCACCACTAAACCAGCCCTACAAGAGATCCTAAGGGGGATTCTGCAAGTGAAATGCTGCAAGGACCACAAAGTACCAGAGACATCACTACAAGCATGAAACCTACAGATACCACAATGACTCTAAACTCGTATCTTTCCATAATAACACTAAAAGTAAATGGACTAAATGCTCCAACCAAAAGACACAGGGTATCAGAATGGATTAAAAAAAAAAAAAAAAAAACAAGACCCATCTATTTGCTGTCTACAAGAGACTCTTTTAGACCTGAGGACACCTTCAGATTGAAAGTGAGGGGATGGAGAACTATCTATCATACTACTGGAAGTCAAAAGAAAGCTGGAGTAGCCATACTTGTATCAGACAAACTAGACTTTAAATTAAAGGCTGTAACAAGAGAGGAAGAAGGGCATTATATAGTAATTACAGGGCCCATCCATCAGGAAGAGCTAACAAGGTAACAGAAGAGAAACAAGGGCCCTGAATGATATATTGGATCAGGCAGACTTGACATATATTTAGAACTCTGCATCCCTAAGCAACAGAATATACTTTCTTCTCGAGTGCACATGGAACATTCTCCAAGATAGATAACATACTGGGTCCAAAACAGCCCTTCATGAGTGTAACAGAATTGAGATCATACCGTGCACACTTTCAGACCACAATGCTATGAAGCTTGAAATCAACCACAGGAAAAAGTCTGGAAAACCTCCAAAAGCATGGAGGTTAAAGAACACCCTACTAAAGAATGAATGGGTCAACCAGGCAATTAGAGAAGAAATTAAAAAATATATGGAAACAAATGAAAATCAAAATACAACAACCCAAATGCTTTGGGATGCAACGAAGGCAGTCCTGAGAGGAAAATACATTGCAATCCAGGCCTATCTCAAGAAACAAGAAAAATCCCAAATACAAAATCTAACACCACACCTAAACGAATTAGAAGCAGAACAGCAAAGACACCCTAAACCCAGCAGAAGAAGAGAAATAATAAAGATCAGAGCAGAAATAAACAATATAGAATCTAAAAAAAACAGTAGAGCAGACCAATGAAACCAAGAGTTGGTTTCTTGAAAAAATAAACAAAATTGATAAACCTCTAGCCAGGCTTCTCAAAAACAAAAGGGAGATGACCCAAATAGATAAAATCATGAATGAAAATGGAATTATTACAACCAGTCCCTCAGAAATACAAGCAGTTATCAGAGAATACTAAGAAAAATTATATGTCAACAAACTGGACAACCTGGAAGAAATGGACAAATTCCTAAGCACCCACACACTTCCAAAACTCAAAGAGAAGAAATAGAAAACTTGAACAGACCCATAACCAGTGAAGAAATTGAATCATTTATCAAAAATCTCCCAACAAATAAGAGTCCAGGACCAGATGGCTTCCCAGGGGAATTCTACCAGACATTTAAAGCAGAGATAATACCTATGTTTCTCAAGCTGTTCTGAAAAATAGAAAGAGAAGGAAAACTTCCAGACTCATTCTATGAAACCAGCATTACTTTGATTCCGAAACCAGACAGAGACCCAGCAAAAAAAAAAGAGAGAACTACAAGCCAATATCCCTGATGAATATGGATGCAAAAATTCTCAACAAGATACTAGCAAATCGAATTCAACAGCATATAAAAAGAATTATTCACCACGATCAAGTGGGATTCATTCCTGGGCTGCAGGGCTGGTTCAATATTTGCAAATCAATCAACGTGATACATCACATTAATGAAAGAAAAGATAAGAACCATATGATCCTGTCAATCGATGCAGAAAAAACATTTGACAAAATTCAGCATCCTTTCTTAATAAAAAACCCTTGAGAAAGTTGGGATAGAAGGAACATACTTAAACATCATAAAAGCCATTTATGAAAAGCCCACAGCTAATATCATTCTCAATGGGGAAAAACTGAGACCTTTCCCCCCTGAGATCAGGAACACAACAGGGATGTCCACTCTCACTGCTGTTGTTTAACATAGCACTGGAAGTTCTAGCATCAGCAATCAGACAACAAAAGGAAATCAAAGGCATCAAAATTAGCAAAGATGAAGTCAGGCTTTCACTTTTTGCAGATGACATGATACTATACATGGAAAACCTGATAGACTCCACCAAAAGTCTGCTAGAACTGATACATGAATTCAGCAAAGTTGCAGGATACAAAATCAATGTACAGAAATCAATTGCATTCTTATACACTAATAATGAAGCAACAGAAAGACAAAGAAACTGATCCCATTCACAACTGCACCAAGAACCATAAAATACCTAGGAATAAACCTAACCAAAGATGTAAAAGATCTGTATGCTGAAAACTATAGAAAGCTTGTGAAGGATATTGAAGAAGATACAAAGAAAAGGAAAAACATTCCGTGCTCATGGATTGGAAGAATAAATATTGTCAAAATGTCAATACTACCCAAAGCTACCTACACATTCAAAGCAATCCCAATGAAAATTGCACCAGCATTCTTCTCGAAGCTAGAACAAGCAATCCTAAAATTTGTATGGAACCACAAAAGACCCCGAATAGCCAAAGTAATATTGAAGAAGACCAAAGCAGGAGGCATCACAATCCCAGACTTTAGCCTCTACTACAAAGCTGTAATCATCAAGACAGCATGGTCTTGGCACAAAAACAGACACATAGACCAATGGAATAGAATAGAAACCCCAGAACTAGACCCACAAACATATGGCCAACTAATCTTTGACAAAGCAGGAAAGAACATCCAATGGAAAAAAGACAGTCTCTCTAACAAATGGTGCTGGGAGAACTGGACAGCAACATGCAGAAGATTGAAACTAAACCACTTTCTCACACCATTCACAAAAATAAACTCAAAATGGATAAAGGACCTGGATGTGAGAGAGGAAACCATCAAAACCCTAGAGGAGAAAGCAGGAAAAGACCTCTCTGACCTCAGTCGTAGCAATTTCTTACTTGACACATCCCCAAAGGCAAGGGAATTAAAAGCAAAAATGAACTACTGGGACCTTACGAAGATAAAAAGCTTCTGCACAGGAAACAACCAACAAAACTAAAAGGCAACCAACGGAATGGGAAAAGATATTTGCAAATGACATATGTGACAAAGGGCTAGTATCCAAAATCTATAAAGAGCTCACCAAACTCCACACCCGAAAAACAAATAACCCAGTGAAGAAATGGGCAGAAAACATGAATAGACACTTCTCTAAAGAAGACATCCGGGTGGCCAACAGGCACATGAAAAGATGCTCAACGTTGCTCCTCATCAGGGAAATACAAATGAAAACCACACTCAGATATCACCTCACGCCAGTCAGAGTGGCCAAAATGAACAAATCAGGAGACTATAGATGCTGGAGAGGATGTGGAGAAACGGGAACCC
Organism: Lynx rufus; assembly: GCF_022079265.1. Taxonomy (NCBI): domain Eukaryota; kingdom Metazoa; phylum Chordata; class Mammalia; order Carnivora; family Felidae; genus Lynx; species Lynx rufus. The sequence goes on along the minus strand of NW_025814867.1, from coordinate 1,125,328 downwards.
TCTTGCACTGTTGGTGGGAATGCAAATTGGTGCAGCCACTCTGGAAAACAGTGTGGAGGTCCCTCAAAAAATTAAAAATAGATCTACCCTATGACCCAGCAATAGCACTGCTAGGAATTTACCCAAGGGATGCAGGAGTACTGATGCATAGGGGCACTTGCACCCCAATGTTTATAGCAGCACTCTCAACAATAGCCAAATGATGGAAAGAGCCTAAATGTCCATCAACTGATGAATGGATAAAGAAATTGTGGTTTATATACACAATGGAGTACTACGTGGCAATAAGAAAGAATGAAATATGGCCCTTTGTAGCAACGTGGATGGAACTGGAGAGTGTTATGCTAAGTGAAATAAGCCATACAGAGAAAGACAGATACCATATGGTTTCATTCTTATGTGGATCCTGAGAAACTTAACAGAAACCCAAGGGGGAGGGGAAGGAGAAAAAAAAAAAAAAGAGGTTAGAGTGGGAGAGAGCCAAGGCATAAGAGACTCTTAAAAACTGAGAACTGAGGGTTGATGGGGGGTGGGAGGGAGGAGAGGGTGGGTGATGGGTATTGAGGAGGGCGCCTTTTGGGATGAGCACTGGGTGTTGTATGGAAACCAATTTGACAATACATTTCATATATTGAAAAAAAAAAAAAAAAACAAGGTTCTTCCCACAATCTGTTCAGAGTCAGTGTCTCAAGAATCCTATCGTGTGCCTTCCACCTGGAAATCTGGTTCAGTCCTTGTGACTAGGAGAGAGATGTTGCTACACAACTCCTTCTTCTTTAATTCACCAGATTTCAGAAGTGTGCAACCAATCGGAGGCCCAGGCCATTTGAATGGGACAGCTGAGGATGTTTGTGTGTGGCCTGGGCCATAGATTTGGGCAGGGAACTGGCCTCCTTCTGGCCCAAGGAACAAAGAAGAAAGACAACTTCTTTCCAACTGGGTCCCCATTCCCACAGGAAATGTCAAGCTTTGGTCCTCCCAGCATCCATGTCCTTAACCTTGCTGTGTTTCTGACAAATTATTGTTTTCCTTCTTAGGAGCCATGGAGCCATCACAAGCTGGCACCCCTGGGTAGGTCACAAACTCTGCTTCTGCTTCTGCTCCTGTGCTCAGTGAGAGCTATCAGCCTCTGCTCTACCAAAAAAAAGAGGGCCTTTAGTCCCTGGTTCCTTGATGCTTGGCCTGCTGTACTATGGAAGGTGAAGGGGAACCAGCTTGTCTCACTGAACTGGATGATTGAATTGTCTTAATTCTGAGAAGCTGACAGTTTGCACATGGGCAGTATGAACCAGGAGAGGGTCAGCATTGGAAGAGCCCTTGACAGCAATTCGGGAACCAAGTCCTTGTTGCAGATTCCTGAGCAAGAGCCATCAGAACCCAATATCTCCAACTCCAACACCACTGCCTCCCTCAACTGACGGAAAATGTGGCGGGGATAGACCAAGCCATAAATCACTGTCTCCTAAGTAAAAAATGCAGGCTTCTCGCTGACAGGGCTCCCAGGTGTAGCCCTTCAGATATTCCAGATATTATTCCAGATACAACCTGGTTGATAGGCGACTGCGCTGGGTACTTCATTCTCAACTTTCTCCAAATCTCATGTATGATGAACTTTGGCAAGGTGTGTCTCCATTGCCACCACTTAGCCCTTTGATGAGAAATGGTTTGCTTGGAAATTATTCCAAGGCAGTGTCTCAAAGTTATATCTTCTTGTTTCAGCTGGGGGTTGGTGATGCTCTGTGATGGTGATAGAGGTATTGTATTGGTCCCTCCTCAATTTGGTTTCAGAATGGTTGGCCCTCCCCAAACCTAGGGTGTGGGAATGTGCCCAGGGTGAATGCTCATGGGTAGGTTAAGCCAGAGGTTAGGGGTATATCCTGCCTCCTGTGTAGGACAAAAGGAAGGGAAGGCCAAGGTCTCCTTCCTCGATTTCCCCTGTGCCCATTTAAATGCATAGCGTTGACACACCTTGTGGTCATTCTTCTCCCATTGCTGCTTTCTTAACTTGGTCTCAGTTCACACACTAAGACCATGTGACTGTCACATACACAACTGAGTTACAAAGACTGAAGGTCCGTTTCCAGTTAGTTCCTGAGCCAGTGGAGGGCTCTGAGTGTGTGATGTCACAGAGGACAATTGACCCTCATGTCCCTGAGCTCTTGTTGCTTAGTAGGCTATTATAGCAATAGTAAATAATTTCTTTTCTTTGGAAACTGGGATCTCCCTGGAATCATTTCAGAGCTCTTGTCTAAGAGTCATAATCTTTACTATTAATCTGAGTCTGGTACAATCCTTGTGAGTGTGCATTAGGTTTGACCACCTGCACCCTGCGGTTTGGGTTTCAGAATTTGTTGATATCACCAGGCCTAGAGCATGTGCAGTGGCCCAGTGGAGAATGTTTGTGTACAGGCTAAGCCAGAGGTTAGGACCTGAATGTGAGACAGGAAACCATCAAAACCCTAGAGGAGGAAGCAGGAAAAAACCTCTCTGACCTCGGCCACAGCAATTTCTTACTTGACATGTCTACAGAGGCAAGGGAAGCAAAAAGCAAAAATGAACTATTGGGACCTCCTCAAGATAAAAAGCTTCTGTACAGCGAAGGAAACATTCAACAAAACCAAAAGGCAACAGATGGAATGGGAGAAGATATTTGCAAATGGCATATCAGATAAAGGCTTAGTATCCAAAATCTATACAGAATTTATCAAACTCGACACCCAAAAAACATATTATCCAGTGAAGAAATGGGCAGAAGACATGAATAGACACTTCTCCAAGGAAGACACCCAGATGGCCAATAGGCACATGAAAAGATGCTCAACGTCACTCCTCATCAGGGAAATACAAATGAAAACTACACTGAGATACCACCTCACGCCGGTCAGAGTGGCTACAATGAACAAATCAGGAGACTATAGATGCTGGAGAGGAAGGATGTGGAGAGACTGGAACTCCTAGGTACTGTTGATGGGAATGTAAAAGGGCACAACTGCTATAGAAAACAGTATAGAGGTACTTCAAAAAATTAAAAATAGCAATACCATGTGACCCAGAAATTCCACTTCTGGGTATATACCCAAAATAATTGAAAGCAGGACCCTGAAGGGATATTTGCACACCCACGTTCATAAAAGGATTATTCTAAACAGAAAAAAGGTGGAGACAACCCAAGGGTCCACTGACGGATGAGTAAACAAGCAAAACATGGCATACACGTGTACACACACACACACCCACACACACATCCACGCCCCCCACACACACACACACACTGGAATACTATTCAGTCTTTAAAAAGAAGGAAATTCCAACATATGCTACAACATAGACGAACCTAGCAGACAATGCTAAGTGAAATAAACCAGTCATAGAGAGAGAAATACTGTATGATTCCACTCATTTGAGTAGTCACAACCATAAGGACAGAAAGTAGAAAGGTGGCTGCTTGGGCAGGGGGCCAGGGGAGAAGGCAGAGTGATTGTGTAATGGATACAGAGTTTCAGTTTTACAAGATGGAAGGAGCTATGGAGAGGCATGGTGAGGACAATGTACAATATTCTAAATATATTTAATACCAGTGAAAATCTTTAAATTTTTTATCTTCAATCTTTAAATTTTATGTTATGTGCACTTTATCACAATAAGAGAAAGAGAGTTAAGAGACACAACCACCATACAAAATGGGTGATCCAAGACTGGACCTCGGTTTGAACAAACCAACCCTAATATATATTTGATGACAACAGGGAAAATTTGAACGTGGACTGCTTCCCAGGCATCTGTCCCGCTGGGTGAAGCCTGGAAGGTAGTATTAAACTGACTAGAGAACACAGTAGCTTATATGCTTAAAGTATATTTGGGCAGCAAAAATGCTCTGAGGCCTTGCCACCCTGGGGGGTGGGGGGAGGAGGCAGACTTGGAATTACACACTGTAGTGAGCACTTTATCTGCAAACTAGTATTCTCTTTCAAATGGGATGACAGAAAATCACAAAATTGCAAGCTGCTCATCTGCATTCAGGTATCATGTCACTCTGTGACCCTTCCTAAGCCTTGTTCCCACGTGCTCACCCACTGAAAGGGGAGGAGATGGAAAGAGGGCTCCAGGAGAAGACAATGGCTCCCATTTTCACTCCTCATCTGGGCATAATGTAAACTTTGCTAACCTGTATTGAGTAATACGCATATGTGTTCACACCGAATTTTAAGCAAACCAAATGCTGCGAGATCTTGGTAAATAAGTAGCAAACCACACAGAACAAATATATTGATCTAAAGGTACAATATAACGAAGCTCTAATGGCAAAAGGCATGTTCATGAGAATATGTTATTATAAAGTTCTATGTTTTTCAGTAAGAAAACACCAAAGCTTCTTTAACTTGTTATTCATCCCCTAGGCAAAAACAACTGCATCAGAACATGTGTCCGTGAAGTGGCTGATAGCATGACTTACATAACGACTTTCCTGGATACAGCTTTGCCCGGGGGTAACCAGGGATCATCTTTTCATCTCTGGCTCTAAGATTTTCGAGTTCATGTTTGATAATGAACTGACATTCTGCCATCGTGAGGAAGTCATCATTGTCATCTAAATGAGGACAAAAAATTTCCAGTTATTTTCTCATGACGGCCAAAATAAAATTAATAAGATTCAAATAACCTGGGGTTATAGAAGTGAGGACATAAACAATAAATAAATAACACAAGGAGTAAGCAAAGTATAAAACTCCTAAATTAAATAGAACATAAAGCGCCTTTTTATAAGAGTAAATTACCGTTTGCCTTCACATAATACGATCCTTCAATCACTGTACGATGGCTCCCCCTTACCCAGGGTTTTGCTTTTTGCAGTTCGTTGCCTGCATCAGTCATGGTCCAGAGGTGATGACCCTCCTTCTGCCCTATTGTCAGAAGGTCAGTGGTAGCCTGATACCACGTTGCAATGCCTAGTTCATTCACCTCACGTCATCTCAGCAGGCAGGAGCTGAATCATCTCACGTCATCACAAGAAGACCAGTGCATACAGTAATATAAGGTACTTTGAGAGAGACCACATTTGCGCCATTTTTCTTACAGCAGATTATTACCATTGTTCTATTTTAGTATTGTTGTTGTTGATCTCTTACTGTGTCTGGTTCATAAATTAAGCTTTACCACAGGTATGCACATATAGGAAAAAACACAGCCCATACAGGGCCCAGTACTGTCTGCTATTTCAGGTATCCGCTGAGTCTTGGAATGAATCACCCACAGCTAAGGGGAGCAAGGGACTACGGTCCTAGTTCTTATATAACAGGGTGCAAATATCCAAATGGCAGACACCTGCTTGATCTCATTTAAGGCCAATGAGCAGAATTCTAACACTATCCTAACTAGGGATGGAACTGAAGTTTGCCTACATGACAAATTCTCCTCCTTCAAACTCTTCAGCCCAGGTTGTTCCCTTCTGGAGTTGAATATTCCTCCCATAAAATTGGGGGAAGACAGTCTGATAAGAAAACAGTGCTATTTTTTGACAAGCGAATCCTCTTAAATGAGGTGATTTTTTACCATTATCATTTATGCTAATAAAGCATAAAGATATAAAAATCCAGAGTGACTTTGAAGAAGCCTAATCACATCTTCTAACTCCAAAGCCCCGGAAGGGACCAGTTTATTCTGAAGCCAAACTCCCACTCTGACCTCATGGCCACCTTGGCTTTCTCAGTTCTTTCCAGAAACCACTCTCTTCTGGAACAGGCTATGAGGCCAGAACAGAACGAGGTACTCTACCAGAAAATGGCAATTCTAGAATACTGAACTACTGCATTTCTCATTATAACATTTTTCTGTATCAAGCTAGTGAATATACACCATTCTAAGAATTAGAACAGAATAATAGTAATAAGTTACATTTGTCACCCTAATTTATGTTCATCTATTCCAGGGATCACAAAGTAAGGTCCATGGGCCATATTTTATAAGCAAATTTTAGTGGAACACAGCTGCACCCGTTCATTTCTTACAGTCGAGGGCTGCTTTTGCTTTACAAGGATAGTGTCGAGTAACTGCGAGAGGACGTATGGCCCACACGGCCTAAAATATTTACTATTTGGTCTTTTACTGAAAATGTTTGTTGACCCCTGATCTACTGATCAAAAACTTATTTGTGAGATAAAATGATTCTGACAGAAACAATCTTGGGACTCACCACCAAAATCTTTGAAGTTATATCGGGTTCCATATGTGAAGGCTCTCATAGTGTTATCATTACACTCTTTTACCAGACCCATTGCTTCCGCACCCAGTAACAATGTAATCTTGGAGGCACCAACAAGATATAAGTTCTGATTTTCTAGTGTTTCTTTCTCATATTTATTTAACAATGGTCTAAACAGCAGCTGGGCACCTTCAAAAACAAAAGATAAGCACAATCTCAGAAAAGTTTCAAGAACGAAAACATTCTAAGTAAGTATTGTCTCTAGTTTGATATAAGGAAAATGTATTAACAATTCAAATATATCTCCCAAATAGATAAGAAGTACACATAAGTCAAGTTCCTTCAGAAAATGCCTTCTAGCTTCCCATGTTTCTGCTACGAAGTCTGATCCTTATATATGTGTTATTATTATATACGTGACCTTTTTTCTTTTTCTCTTGAAGTTTGTAGTATCTTCTCCATTCCCAGGGTTCCAGAACTTCCCAATGACAGGCCTCTTCATTTACAGTGCTGGGCACGAGGTGGGCCCTTTCCAGCTGAAAAAGCATGGCATCAACCTTGAGTTTTCCTCAGATGATTTCTTCTCCTTTTCTTCCATTCCCTTTCTAGAACTCCTTTTATTCAGATGTGTACCTCTTGGACGAGTCCTCTAACTTCCTTATTTTTTCTCTGTCAAATTTTCCAATTCTGTAAGTTTTTGCTCTACCTTCTGGTAGGTTTTATCAAAATTACTTTCTAACCCTTTGACTGAGTTTTTAAACTTTGCTTTCATACTTCCACTTTCTAAGAGCTTTTTTCCTAAATGAATATTTTACAGCATCCAACTCTTGATTTATAGAATGTTCTACCTTCTCATAACTGAGAGTTGAGTTTTTAATTTCCTCTTGGTTTTTGTCTGTTTGTTTTAGTTTAGCTTTCTTTTTCATGTTAGAGATTTTCCTCAGATGTTTGGTGATCTTTTATTGTATGCGCATGTTTAAGAAAGGTGTTCCAACTGGGTACGGTGAACTTCTGAAGGTTTAGATGGAGTTCATTAAAGATGGCCTTTCATGCACAGTCATCTGGCCAGGTCATTTTCCATGGGCAACTCTCTGATTTCTGCACCTTGGGTTATTTTGCCTTTGGTTATTTTGTCTTTGACTCTGACTCTGGTCAGAGTCCCCAGGAAAGATTATTCAATCTGCTTCCTAGATGATTGATTCTAGCTAATATTTTGGATACTAAATTAGGTATGAGATTCGGGGGTGGAGGACAGGGGTAATAATACTCAGTTATTATCCTATTTTCAGTACAGAATCTCTGTTTTCAACTGTGCATAAATCTCCCATTACAAAATCCAAGCATCTGACCCTCTGCAGAGAATGATCCACACTCTTCTGCTCCGATGGTAGAATACAGAAGGGATCAGGGGAGCTAACTATTTCTCAAATGGATCTTGGCCGATTCTTTTTCCTTTTTCTTGGTAGCACTTATTTCTGCCTCCACAGGTCTCTACAGTCACTAATACCTAAGTCTTTAGAAGTCTTCAGTCTGCGGTATAAACCAAACTGTACCTCAACTTGTACCCCTGCCAGCTTCAGCTTTGGCTTTTTCAAATCTGAGAAGTTATTCACCACTCATCCACCTGTTTTCTAGCTTCCAAAATGGTGCTGCTGTTGTATTCTTTCCTTTCTTCTTTGTCAACCTGGACTTATTATCTTTTTTAAAAGATCCTTTTATTGTCATTTCAATAGGAGTTTAGAAGAGAGTAAAAGTAAACATGAGTGTTAAACCTGCTACCCTTACCTGAAAGATAAGGATGCTTTTTTGGAATGTTCTTTTTTGCTTTCCCAACAGTAGAAAGATGCCCGCTGCTTCCCCATTCTTGTGTGTCTTTGTGTGTCTGTTCCACACAAGGAACAGAGAAGACTGGGAATACACGAAAGTCCCTCACTCTTAGGCATGACAAAAGCTCTTCCATCACAGGAATTTTAAAGAAGGGACCCAGGGGCGCCTGGGGGGCTCAGTCAGTTAAGCGTCCAACTTCAGCTCAGGTCATGACCTCACGGTTCATGGGTTCGAGTCCACTTCAGGCTCTGTGCTGACAGCTCAAAGCCTGGACCCACTTCAGATTTGTCTCCCTCTCTATCTACCCCTTCCTCTCTCACACTCTGTCTCTCTCTCTCTCTCTGTCTCAAAAATAAATAAACATTTAGGGGCGCCTGGGTGGCTCGGTCGGTTAAGCGTCCGACTTCGGCTCAGGTCATGATCTCACAGTCCGTGGGTTCGAGCCCCGCTTCGGGCTCTGTGCTGACCGCTCAGAGCCTGGAACCTGTTTCAGATTCTGTGTCTCCCTCTCTCTCTGCTCCTCCCCTGTTCATGCTCTGTCTCTCTCTGTCTCAAAAATAAATAAACGTTTAAAAAAATTTTTTTAAAAATAAACATTTAAAGAAAGAACGAATGAACGAACGAACTCCAATCCAGTGAAACACCTCTGATTTTAGTAAGCAGGTACTCTCGTTTTCAAGTTCTCTTTTGGCTTGGTTGTTTCCAAAAAATCAAAAATCCCACTTTGATTCAAGGTTTTATTTTTAAGAAAGCACTTCAGTTTACAGTCAGAATCTTAAAAAAAAAAAAAAAAAGTCTAAGTTGTATTCAGTGTTTGGAGACTTGGTGAAGTTTTAGGTATTGTTTTGTACAGTTTTATGAAGCGTTTCCTCATGTAAAATGTCCTCCACTCTTTCCCCCAGATGTAGACCCCCTTTTGCCTTTTGGGAGAGGGCTAAGCTTTGGCTTCTCCTATAAAGTCATCCCTTTCCATCCTGAAAAGCATCACCAAGGGTCTCCTCTTTCTTCCCTTTCCTCTTGCAGCTAGTTTACAAACAATTCACTCTGAACTATCGTGCACTGCTTTGTACAGCTCTCTCTTTTTGTTTTTGTTGTTGTTGTTCTGTTACTTCAGTTGCCAGAAATCCACATTCAGTCTCCTTACACCGACAGTAACAGTCACGGTAACGTTCTTTCAGGCAGGGACCGTATTAATCTCTCTCTTAGCACCATATCTGACACACAAATAGACACTTGTCCACTCATCTGATAAATATTGACCTACTGTGCACCAGGCAGTGTACTAGGCACAGCATTTATAGCTGTGAACAAAATCACACTCGTGCTGCTTACAGTCTAATGCTGACTTAGATTCCCTTTCAAGTCCAGATAAATAATAAAGAGCAAAGAAATGGATATTAATTTTAGAAAATACATTTTTAGTCACTGATCATGGCTAAGTCTGAGTAATATTTGTTTTACTTGCCTCCATCTTCCTTTTTAGAGATAATTCTGTTTTTCAGCCATTCTTTGGTTTCTTCTTTGACATCCTGAGCAAGTTCTAGGACCACCAAAGGTGTGAAGGAACTCTCACAAGTATCCAAAGCTGATAAGGTCACTTTCATCTTTTACAAATGTGCTGAAATTAAAATAAAATAAAAAGCACATGGGTTATAATGGAAAAGTGAAATATATGGAAACATATAAAAAATATGTATTTGTATTTTCTCCTAATTACACCTAATTCTGGGTCCCAGGAAAAAGGAAAATTTCTCATGATCCAGATGGACATGAGACAGGCTCAACCAATGGTTGAAAGCACATGTGTGAGCCAGGCCCATACAAAGTCAGGGGGAACATCATCCTTTCCCGTAGGCAGCTCAGAACACGGCAGGGAGGACATCAGATAAGGGAAGGACAAAAAGTGTAAAATACACTGTCACACAGGAAGAGTCAGAAAGTATTTACAAAAGATCTGACACCCGAACAGGGTTTAGAGGAACGAACAGGAATTTGCTGGCGAGACTTGGATGGCATTCTACGTAGAAGAAACAGTATTCCTGTACAAAATAGAGAGGAAAAATAGCCAACAGAATCAGAGACACACAAGTGATTAGGTGTGGCTACAGCACCACTTGTGTGTGTAGGGGTGGGGGGTGCAGGATGGGAATGAGCAGGTATCTAACCAGGGACCGTGACTACAAAGGAATGGGGCTTTGTCAAATAAGCGATGGGAGTCATCAGTTCAGTAAGAGCAGGGAATTGACCTGGTCCGAGTTCATGCTTAGGTATGGAGTTGAAGTCCCCGGTATCAGCTTCCCTTCCTAGTTTCTCTTTCTCAGGAATATCATCTTTATCTCCATTTCCACGCTTGAAAAGTACTCTGGTCAACTTGGATATCCACAAATGGCATCAGTCACTAAGGCCTAATGGCCTCCCTCTAAGATGTTTCTCGTGTGAATCTCTCTAACCCAGTGATTCACAGCAGAGACAATTTCCAGACTTTAGACTTACTTATTCTAACTCTGTACTTGACGTGGGTTTTAATGACTCCAAAGTACAAGTGCAAATCAATTCTTGGGAATAATCACAAAAGGAATGACCAACAGCACAGAACAGCCTTCCATTCTTTAGGGTGAATTATGATCTTGCAACAAGCAGATCAAACAGACCTCGGTTATCTGGCTTAGACTGATAAGTTGTTCTCTTACTCCAACACAGCATAAGTTTTGGGGCAACACAGGTATTATAAATCAATGCTGGATTCACATCATGGCACAAATGCTTCAGGAATGCTATTATAAAATAACAGCCAAATCCAAAGAGGGCGTGCCAGGCTCTATGAAGGTAACAAGATCAAAACGGGCCTCAGCACTCACCTCCTAACAGCTAGTCATGTGGTCAGGAACTCTACAGAATGAAAGAATGATAAAAATTAGCCATTAGAGCTATAGGAACTCAGAACACTTAATGTGCAAAAGTTTCCATCAAGAAAAAGAGGCATGTTCTACAGAGGGAAGTAATGTGTAAAATCAATGACATTAAGAACAGAGCAGACAGAGCAGGACCAGAGCAGAGAGGGCAACATTTTGTGAGCTGTGACCATTTAAGGATAAGGAATGCTACAGTTCACATCTGCTCCAATGCCCAGAACGGAGTCACTGTTGGTTTCTGAGCAGAGAATCAGCTACGTGTCAGAGTGAGATGCATCTCCATAGGCAGATTGAGGGGGCAGAATATGAATATTCTTTCAACTCTCCTGAACTTCTGAAATTTTTCAGAACAAAAAGTTGAGGAAAATGGTTAATGTACCAGTACACTACAGGGGCTTACGCATCGTCATCTTTTAAATGGAAAGACCAAATACAACGAACATTTATGCCATGCTTATTTTCAGTCATGCTGTGATAAGAGTCTGAAGGTACAAAAGTAAGTAAGGTCCCCATCTTGCTTCTGGGGAGCTCATAGTCTTACAGCGGAAGCATCAGATCATTCTAACAGGAGGCCTGAAACAATAGCAGAAACCGTCTGGGGCAGGGCAGCCTGAGGAGGCGGGATTAACCTTCTGGGAAGGGAGGCTGAGAACCGGTAGCCTTCAACTCGGAAAAGGTCCACAGATAACTGTGAGGTTTCTGACCTGGAACATGGGAAAGAGGAAGTAAAGAGCCAAGCTGAAAAGGAATGGTTAGGCTCAGGGCACAACCCACAGTTCAGCAGGGTGTGTGTGGACACACGTCAAAGGTGTCAGTTTCCTGGCATTTGCACATCGCCTAACGTCGGTATAAAAGGCCCACCGTATTCACAACTTCCAGACCATACAACACTCTTTCTGAGACACTAAATGCAGGTTTCAGTTCTAAACACGTGTATGAGCACCAGCAAGAAATACATAAAAAATATTTGCTCACTGATTTATTCTCATTTGAGATACTATATGCCCTTCATGACTCGACACAACCTTCACAAGATTTCCAAGATCCTACAGACAAAAGTGTCACCATCTCTGACATCCAAAGAGTTCCTACAAATCAACAAAAAAATACGGAAACCTGAAATCACAAGTCACAAAAGAAGAAATAGAAGCAGCCAACACACACTTTGAGAAGATGTTCAAACATACCAATAAAAGAAATGTAAAGTAAGCATAAGATGCCTTTCCCTTTTCAGGTTTGCTGAAGTTGGAAGGTGGACGGAACCTAGTTCCGGCACAGGTGTAGAAAATCGGGCATTTTCACACACAGCTGACAGATGTTGTACTTTGATGCCATCTTTCCAGAAAGCAGAGTGGCAGTATGAAAAATAATATTAAATACGCTTACCATTCAACACAACAACGCCATTTCTAGGAATTTATGCCAAGGAGACAATAAAATAGAATATATATACAGTGGAAGTCATTGCAACTTCCTTTTTTCCCTCTCTCTCTTTCTCATTTACTTTGGGTTTAGTTATGGCAAAGAAATAAAAAAGACACAACGTATACAACCTGAAAGTCCAACAAGAGGACACTGGCGAAACTCATAAAGTATTTACGTGTCACAGCCATACAACAGAACCGTCAACACTAGGGTGCAGATGCAACTATATTAACATGGAGAACATTTCATTACGCATTGTAAGATTTTAAAAAAGCGCAAAACAAGACCCCATTTATGGATATGTACAATCCATCCTAATATCAAAATGACAACACCACCAGGTAACTTTGGGTTTTGGAAGTGTGTGGGTGCTTAGGAATTTGTCCATTTCTTCCAGGTTGTCCAGTTTGTTGGCATATGATTTTTCATAGCATGCCCTGATAATTGCTTGTGTTTCTGAGGGACTGGTTGTAATAATTCCATTTTCATTCATGATTTTATCTATTTGGGTCATCTCCCTTTTGTTTTTGAGAAGCCTGGCTAGAGGTTTATCAATTTTGTTTATTTTTTCAAAAAACCAACTCTCAGGGCGCCTGGGTGGCTCAGTCGGTTAAGCGTCCGACTTCGGCTCAGGTCACGATCTCACGGTCCGTGAGTTCGAGCCCCACGTCAGGCTCTGTGCTGACAGCTCAGAGCCTGGAGCCTGTTTCACATTCTGTGTCTCCCTCTCTCTCCGACCCTCCCCCGTTCATGCTCTGTCTCTCTCTGTCTCAAAAATAAATAAACCTTAAAAAAAAATTAAAAAAAAAAAAAACCAACTCTTGGTTTCATTGATCTGCTCTACTGTTTTTTTAGATTCTATATTGTTTATTTCTGCTCTGATCTTTATTATTTCTCTTCTTCTGCTGGGTTTAGGGTGTCTTTGCTGTTCTGCTTCTAATTCGTTTAGGTGTGGTGTTAGATTTTGTATTTGGGATTTTTCTTGTTTCTTGAGATAGGCCTGGATTGCAATGTATTTTCCTCTCAGGACTGCCTTTGTTGCATCCCAAAGCATTTGGGTTGTTGTATTTTGATTTTCATTTGTTTCCATATATTTTTTAATTTCTTCTCTAATTGCCTGGTTGACCCATTCGTTCTTTAGCAGGGTGTTCTTTCCAGACTTTTTCCTGTGATTGATTTCAAGCTTCATAGCATTGTGGTCTGAAAGTGTGCATGGTACGATCTCAATTCTTTTATACTCATGAAGGGCTGTTTTGTGACCCAGTATGTGATCCATCTTGGAGAATGTTCCATGTGCACTCGAGAAGAAAGTATATTCTGTTGCTTAGGGATGCAGAGTTCTAATATCTGTCAAGTCCATCTGATCCAATGTATCATTCAGGGCCCTTGTTTCTTTATTGATCCTGTGTCTAGATGATCTATCCAATGCTGTAAGTGGAGTATTAAAGTCCCCTGCAATTACCACATTCTTATCAATAAGGTTGCTTATGTTTGTGATGAATTGTTTTATATATTTGGGGGCTCCCATATTCGGCCCATAGACATTTATAATTGTTAGCTCTTCCTGATGGATAGACCCTGTAATTATTATATAATGCGCTTCTTCATCTCTTGTTACAGGCTTTAGTTTAAAGTCGAGTTTGTCTGATACAAGTATGGCTATTCCAGCTTTCTTTTGACTTCCAGTGGCATGATAAATAGTTCTCCATCCCCTCACTTTCAATCTGAAGGTGTCCTCAGGTCTAAAAGAGTCTCTTGTAGACAGCAAATAGATGGGTCTTGTTTTTTTACCCATTCTGATACCCTATGTCTTTTGGTTGAAGCATTTAGTCCATTTACATTCATTGTTATTATTGAAAGATATGGGTTTAGAGTCATTGTGATGTCTGTGGGTTTCGTGCTTGTAGTGATGTCTCTGGTACTTTGTGGTCCTTGCAACATTTCACTCACAGAATCCCCCTTAGGATCTCTTGTAGGGCTGGTTTAGTGGTGATGAATTCCTTCAGTTTTTGTTTGTTTGGGAAGACCTTTCTCTCTCCTTCTATTCTGAATGACAGACTTCCTGGATAAAGGATTCTCGGCCGCATATTTTTTTTCTGTTCGTCACATTGAAGATTTCCTGCCATTCCTTTCTGGCCTGCCAAGTTTCAGTAGATAGATTCGTCACTAGTCTTATTGGTCTCCCTTTATATGTTAGAGCGTGTTTATCCCTAGCTGCTTTCACAATTTCTTTTTCCTTGTATTTTGCCAGTTTCACTATGATATGTCATGCAGAAGATCGTTTCAAGTTACGTCTGAAGGGAGTTCTCTGTGCCTCTTGGATTTCAATGCCTTTTTCCTTCTCCAGATCAGGGAAGTTCTCAGGTATGATTTGTTCAAGTACACTTTCAGCCCCTTTCTCTCTCTCTTCCTCCTCCGGAATTCCTATTATACAGATATTGTTTCGTTTCACTGCATCACTTAGTTCTCTAATTCTCCCCTCATACTCCTGGATTATTTTATCTCTCTTTTTCTCAGCTTCCTCTTTTTCCATAATTTTATCTTCTAATTCACCTATTCTCTGCCTCTGCAATCCGAGCTGTGGTCGCCTCCATTTTATTTTGCACCTAATTTATAGCATTTTTTAGCTCCTCATGACTATTTCTTAGTCCCTTGATCTCTGTAGTAATAGATTCTCTGCTGTCCTCTATGCTTTCTTCAAGCCCAGCGATTAATTTTATGACTATTTTTCTAAATTCTTGTTCCGTTATATTGCTTAAATCGTTTTTGATCAATTCGTTACTGTCGCTACCTCCTGGAGTTTCTTTTCAGGAGAGTTCTTCCGTTTTGTCATTTTGGACAGTCCTTGGAGTGGTGTGGAACTGCAGGGCACTTCCCCTGTACTGTCTAGAGTAACTTGTTTTGGTGGGCGGGCCGCAGCCAGACCCGACTGTCTGCCCCCAGCCCACCGCTGGGGCCACAGTCAGACTGGTGTGTACCTTATCTTCCCCTCTCCCAGGGGCAGGACTCACTGTGGAGTGGGGTGCCCCTGTCTGGGCTACTTGCACGCTGCCAGGCTTGTGGTGCTGCTTCGATGGGATCTGGTGTATTAGCCGGGGTGGATCGCAAGGTGCGCAGGGGCGGGAGGGGCAGGCTCAGATCGCTTTGCCGTCGGTGGTCCTCTGCAGGAGGGGCCCTGCAGCGACCGGGAGGGAGGCCGACCCGTCGGAGGGATGGATCCACAGAAGCACTGTGTTGGGTGTTTGCACGGTGCAAGCAAGTTCGGTGAACTGGTTCCCTTTGGGGTTTCGGCTGGGGGATGGGCGAGGGAGATGGCGCTGGCCAGAGCCTTTGTTCCCCACGAGCTGAGCTCCGTCTTCCGGGGCTCAACAACTCTCTCTCCCGTTGTCCTCTAGCCCTCTCACTCTCCGAGCAGAGCTGTTCACTTTTAACATTCCAGATGTTAAGTCCCACTGGCTGTCAGAACTCATGCAGTCCGGCCCCTCTGCTTTTGCAAGCCAGGCTCGGGGGGCTCCGCCTCGCCAGGCGGGCTGCCCCTCCACCGACCCGGCTCCCTCCCGCCAATCCATGGAGCGTGCACACCTCTCCGGCCTTCCTACCCTCTTCCGTGGGCCTCTTGTCTACGCTTGGCTTTGGAGAGTCCGTTCTGCTAGTCTCCTGGCGGTTTTCTGGGTTATTTAGGCAGATGTGGGTGGAATCTTAGCGATCAGCAGGACGCGGTGAGCCCAGCGCCCTCCTACGCCGCCATCTCAACACTAGCTAACTTTGGGGTCTTTACATGGGCTACTCCTTGAATTCTCACACCAACCCCATGAAAAAGAAACTCTTTCATTTAGCAGATGAGAAAACTGAAGTCAAAGAGGTTAAGGAGTTTGTCCAACGTCACATGGTAGCGAGCAGAAGAGCCTAACCTCAGGCACCCTGAGGCCAGAGTTCACACCCTTAACCACGTGTGGCTACACTCACGATTCACTCTATACTGTGTGCGTTTGAATAAATATCCCATCGATGATTAGGCAGATATATCTCTCCCAACTGTCACGTCTAGGTAGTAGTATTTCAGATGACTGTTATTTTCTTCTTTACGTTTCTCTTTTTGACTTGAATTTTAATAGGCAAGGGTCTTTTTCTTATAATTAGAAAAAAATGGCTTTTACACTTGTAACACAGTATAGAGGTCCGACATTTTAAAAGTAAGGGTAAAATGTACCCTTTAGGAAAGGCCAAACGATACTTTTTAAAACTGTATAATACAAGATAATTTGCTTTAGTCCCAGATTAAAAAGATACCAACTTTGTAAAAAAGAAGTTGCCTAACTATAAAGATTGTTTTGAATAAAGGCTCAATAACAACGAAAAGCCTTCCGTCCAACAGTATGTAAAATGAAATGGCTCCGCACATAGGCACATCCCCTCCTATCCAGAAGGAGGCGGCCAAAAGCGCCAGTGGAGCTGGGCAAAGATAGGATTTTTAGAGCAGAAGGAGCCTTAGGGGTCACTTAGTCCCGTGACCTCACTGTATCATATTCACAAGGTCCGAAATCACACAACCAGCATGGCAGATACAGACTGAAATCCAGTGCTCTCTGAATGATACCAAGCAGTATGAAAAAGACCTTTTCCTTTTTTTTTCCTTTTTGTGAACTTAGTCAACAAAGTCAGTTTTACAGTCTTGTCATTAGAAGAAGCGCCGGCCCGGCCACGCTGGGCAGCTGCAAGCCTAGCTCCCTGAAAGTCTCACAGACTAACTCCAGGGCCAGTGTTGGTTGGACTCTGTTCTGAACCATGCCAGGTGGGAAAAGAGTGTCCGTGAAGGCTTGTTGGTGGAGCTCGGGAAGCCTTGATCCCTCTGAGACTCCCGCACATAAAATACCCTCGAGGCTCAACACTGTTGGTGACAGTCCTTGAAGGACCACTCTGCTCTGTTCACGCTTGCTTTCAGCTGTTCTGCACTCAGGCCAGCCACCGCGCCACAACGTACTTACCACCCTGGTGACCTAAGACGCCCCTCTCCCGACGCGCCACACCTTCTGTGCGGTCTTCTTCCTGTCCCTGTAACCCACCGAGGGGCACCCATTGCTCAGGGAATTTCTGTCTCTATATAGGAACGGATGCTCTCTCCTTGGGGGATCCCTGCCCCTGTGCTCTGCGCGCAGCAGGGTGCAGGTATGGAGCACTCAGTGTTGCAATTCACTGGCCAGCGGAATCCAGGCCTGTGCTAAACCGCTTCTCCCCACCAGAGGGCTCAATGGCATGAAGAGCAAGTCCAAGGCAGTAAAAACAAGAAGCCTCAGGGCAGCCTTGGCCTAAGCTGAGTTCTGCAATCTGCTTTGACCAGAGGGTCTTCATGGGAGCTTGGTCTGCCATCATCACCATGCACATGACTAATAAATACACGCGACCAAAATACCAGAGGGGGGCACATGAGGGCGTGAAGTGTGGGTACAGAAAAGAGGCTCGTGGTCCCAGTGGGGGCCAATCTAAAAAACAATGATCCAACATATGTAGTCTTCTTGGGCACTGGACGGTAGAACGATTTCTGCAACCACAACCAATTTCCCCCTTTCACCCAAGCTGTCAACCAGGACAGCAGCCAGGAATGACTAAAAGGCACAGCATACAGGTTCCAGAGACACTCTGGGGCACAGGACAGCCGTCCCAAATTCTGTTCTTACCGTGTGTTGTACTGCACACAGCGCCAAAGAGAGGCCTAAAAACGAACTGGATTCAGGCGCTTTTACATTAGCTACTGCAATCACCTGCCTACAGGAAGAGGTGAATCCTGACCATAGTGGCTGAAATGCGCATATGAAGATAAACACCCTGTGCGTTCAGCCATGGGGCCGGGAGTACATGCATCTCTTATCAAGGATCAAGAAAAGAATAGGGGACTCTGTATTCTCTTCCTGAGCTTGGGGGTGGGGGGAGCCAATGGAATTATAAATCCAAAGGCTAGTTAGAAGGAAATGCACAGGTATCTTCAGAAATCACTGTATTTCAGACCCGAGGAGAAACATAAACCAAAATTACTCAGTCACGAAGCAGCACAGGAACAGATCATTGAGAGAAAGACGAAGGGCCACACTGATTGAGCTGGAAAATGAGAGGGATTTCCCGAGGAGAAAAGGTGCAATTTTAATGGCCGGGGCTAGATGGAAGGACAGGACCCTTCTGGAGGCCCTGAAGGTAAGAAAACAGAGCCGTCTTCTGAAATCTGCAACAGGCTGCTAATGACGAGGGCAACTGGGAGACACTCCTTCCTCGAGACCCAGGGCAGCTGCCTCTCCGAGTTACGTAAGGTGTGCAAATCTGGGAGTGGTAAGTCAGCACACCGTACACACCCACCCGCACTAGAGTTTCTCGGCGACACTGATGAGGTAAGGAAGCTGGTGAGGCCCATGTGAGAAACACACCTGGGAACCTGATGGCATCGGGATCGCACCGGAAGATGCAGGAGAGGCGAGACAGACATATACTGGAAGGCAGCCTGGCCACGGCAGCCCAGGCGTAGGCCTAAAGAGATGCTGCACCAAGAAGGCCACCTCTGCACAGAAGCACCCAACGGGGCCTTGCCAGGACTGACCTCCTCTCATTCACACTTCCTGTCTGCTCTGGAATCACGTCTGAAACCCTGGAGCAACACTGCGTCTCACTGCAAGCATAGCACTTGACTCAAAACTAAAGCTCTGATATGTGATAAAAGCATGAATCCATACGATGATCACACAACCATATAAAAAGACGTTTACGGAGAATTTTTAACGATCGGGGGAAATGCCAAGCGGGGGTAAAAGCAGACAGCAAAGTAATATAACAATATGACCCCAATTATGTAACATGTACATTTAATACACAATAAAATACAAAAAGAATGAAGGAGTATTGCACCAAAATGTTAAGAGGGTTGGTTAAATTACATGGGATTTTCATTTTCATCCTTATACTCTTTTCTCTATCTTCTAAGGTTCTACAATGAAAAAAAGTTTCACTGGCTTTTTTTTTAAGCACACACACCAATTTACTAGGCCCTTTCTATTCCCTTGCATTACTGTAGATCTTTTAAATTTCATTCTTCACCGGTAATTCCGCAATTCTTTCAGCAAAAGCTGGTCAGAACACACATGATCTACTTCCCACGGTGAATTTAAAACTACGTGTCCTCACAGAATGGGCACTTAGAAAATATCTGGTTCTGTAAGTTAGTGGGAGACTTCAAATCGAAAGCAGGCAGAGAGTAAAGATGTGACTTTTGAAAGACGCCACGGGACTCGAGTTTTGGAAATTAAACTCCGCAGGATTTAAGGGCATGGGCCACAACTGTTTTGCAGTCCGAATAAACCTCCGCTGTACTTTTGAAGCCCGGAACCTCTGTACACTGTCCTGGCTGCTGGAACAGCCTTCTTCTGCAGCAGACGGCGCGCACCGAGTCCGGCGCTGGGCAGGCAGCAGGAAAACAGAAGCAGCCTATAGGAGGAGAACTCGATTCCATCCACATTTCTCAGGTGTCCCAGGCACTGCCCCTGACTTGCATTTATTGCTTAAAAAGTACTACGTGTGCCAGTGGAGAGCCCGGAAACCCAATCACCCCGATGTGAAAGGGAGCATGACCCTGCAAGTTCGCTGCAGCCACACTAGTTCGGACATATCCCAAGCGTCCCTGCTCCCCAGGCGGCCCGAGAAACGTGAATCTTGCGCCGCTGAGCTGGTCCTTCCAAAAAACGTCCTTCGATAGGCTTGGCCGCCTTTCCCAACCCCACCCACGACCTCACTCCCCTGAGCTCCGAAGACCCCAAGTCCCCATCCTGACCAAAGTCCCAGCTTTCGGCTTCACCACGTTTCTTCCAATACTCAGCCCTCCATCCCAGACTCCTATAGGCTCTCCCCAGCCCCCACCTGCGCCTGCCACCCCCCCATACTTTCAGTCCTCCCTCCCCAACCCCCATCTGCGCCCATCCCGGTCCCACTTCCCCATTCCCGACACTGCCCCGGGGAGGTGCCCCGGGGAGGTACCCCGGGAAGGAAGGGCAGTGGGAGGCGCCCCTGGAGGCGCGCCGCCGCCGCCGCCAGGCAGCCGGGGCTCAGTCCCACACGGACCCCGGCTCCGCGCCGTCGACGGCGACAGGGGCTGCGGGCCCCTCCCCCACTCACCGGCCGCAGCGGCGCTCCACGTCTTCGGAGGCGGGCCCGACGGCCGGCGCCACGGGGAGGCAGAGCCGCGGACGCTCGAGGCGGGGGGCGGGCCGAGGCCTGCAGGGAGGGCGCGCCGGGCGCTGGGTGTGGCGGGCCTGGCGGGGCCCAGACTCCAGGGTGCGCGGGCTGGGCCGGACCACGTCGGGACAGGCGGGGCCCGGCACTGCGTCGCCCTGAGCGGGGCGGGGCCTAGTGGGGAGTCCCTCCAAGGCTGGGGCAGGAACGGCTCCGGAGAAAAGGTAGGAAGGGCCTGGCTGGCTTTTGGCCGGGAGTGGGAACGCGGCGGGGCACCGGAGAGGCGTGCCTTGTGGGCTGTCACTCCCGAGGAGGGGCGGGACCACGGTGGGAGAGGCGCGCCTTATGGGCTGTCCGCGGCCGGGGGGCGGGGCCTCGTTGGGCGGTCCCACCGGGAGGGGGCGGGGCCACGGCGAGCGGGGGCGTGTCCTGTGGGCTGTCGCTCCGAGAGGAGGCGGGACCACGGTGGGAGAGGCGTGTCTTATGGGCTGCTTTTCCGATGAGGGGTGGGGCCTCGCTGGGCCTTCGCACCTAGGGGGGGTGGAGCCTAGTAGAGACGCGGAGAAAAAAATACCGGTATCCCTGCTCTTACGAAAGACCTCCATTACTACAGCAATAGCTTTTTTAGTAAAAGCGGTAATCCTCTTCAGATTTCTTTCCTTTAGCGAAAACAGGTACTAATGGAGGTCTTTCGTTAACGGGAACTTTCGGAAAGCAAGGTTGTGCGAGGATTATTCTTCGCCTTTCAATTTACAAAAATGCTCTGCTTTCTGAGAGCCAGGGAAACCTGTGTGCCTCTTCGCATTTTCCTCTGGCCGGTCTCTTGCAGTCCGGCCCCCAATTTTCTTGTCACTTTCAACTATCAGAACAAGTCCCCGCCACCTTTCATCTCTCAGACTTCTTACTTTTCCCCTTTTCTCTGCCCTAGCCACGTTGGCCCCCTGCTCTTCCTAGATCTCACTCACCCAGCTCCCGCCCCAGGGTTTTCGTCCTGGCTGTTCCCTCTGCATTCCTTAATTAAGAAGACTGTTTACTTCCTCTCCTCCCTCCAGGGAATAGAATCCCACCTTCTCACTGAGGGCCTTTCTGATCATCCTGTGTAATACTTGCTCCCCTCCACGTCCCACCATCTACCCTACCTGCTCTCCTATATCTTTTTTTTCACAGCACGCATCACCTAACGTTTTATATTATTATGTTTACTGTCAGTCTCTCCCAAACGTAAGCTTCACAAGGGCAGAGATTCTTGTCAATTTTGTCCGCTGGTATATTCCCGGTGTCTGGAACGGCCTTCGATCCACAACAGGCAAGCAATAACCCTCAGTGGAACAAAAGAAAGCAACGAATGAACCCTTTATAAGGGTTCCCTCCATACACCCAGGTCAGCCCAGAGGAATGCCTCCAAGTCCTGCCAAGCCAGAGAAGTGAGATCTGCTCCTCCACACCTCTGCCCCTTTTCTGGGTCTTCCAGGTTCAGGACAGGGAGGAGGGAGACTAGGGAATGGGAACAGAAGCTTGTCACTTGATAGGGGCTGTTTGTTATTCTTTCTAGGACCCCAATGCTCTGTCACGGGAGTTCACAACCTTACTGGTCAGTTCTCACATGGCTGTCTTTTTTAGTAAGCCCTGCATGGATACGTCCAGAAGTTCTCTCTCTTCTGCAGTTGGGACAAATTGTTTGCGAGTCAATAGGTTTAGACAGGAATTACTTATTAGGCTTTTTAAAATTGCAGTCTTCCTATCTTCGCAACCCCTGAACTTGAATGGCCCTCCCTCCGTATGACTTCATCTTCTGGCATTTCTATGACCAGAAGGATTGGCGGGGGAGGGGGGACAAAATTTGAATGGAAATATTAAAAAATGCCTTTCGCATGGACAATCTCATTTCATCTCCACAATTAACAAATTAACATTCTGTGTTAAGTATGACAAATCAGTTGTTGGACAACACAAATGGCTGACCGGGGTGAGTTAATGACATGGGTCCCTGTATTAGTTACCTATTGCTGCATAACAAACCACTACACAGAATTAGGGATTCCCTTCCCTCTCCTTTTGGGGGTTTCCTTCATATCTTCTGGCTCCCAGGACCTCCTCTTTCCAGTTCTGCTGGCCAGAAAGCTAAGGTTCTCTTGGAATTTCCTATGCTTTCTATCTCTCATGCACTTCTGTGCAATTGGGGCTGCTCTAAAGGCAGCATTGAGGGAAGAGAGAGAAAAAAATAACGGGGATTCCCCTCATGCTCTTTGCACAACAGGGGTCCCTTTTCCCACTTCCTCTGTCCGGGGGACAGGTGTTCTTTCAGGGTCTCATTTCCCCATGTCACTGTACTACCACAGTGCAGCACTGTGACTCTGACTGGCCTCAGGCCGGAGAAGGAAAAACAGTTTTCACCACTTTCTCCAACTTGCAAAGCCTCTTTTGCATATTTTATCCAGAGGTTTTAGTAGTAGTCCGTGGGGGACACAGGCTGCAGTGGACTTACTCCATTTTGGCCAGATCTGCGATGGAACGTACCAATCTGAGAGATGACAACAGGTTTCAATTTGCCTTTCTCTTATGAGGAGTGTGAAAAAGACATTTGTATTTACTTCCCGTGAATTATCGTTCATATATTTTGCCAAATTTTCTTTAAAAAAAAAAAAATGTTTGTTTTGAGAGAGAGATGGAGAGACAGAATCCCAAGCACACAGCACGCTGCCAGCACAGAGCCTGATGTGGGGCTCAAACTCACAAACCGTGACATCGTGACCTGAGCCGAAAGCAAGAACCAGATGCTTAACCGACTGAGCCACCCGGGTGCTCGTATTTTGTCCAACTTTCTACTGGATAGAGAAGGTTTACATAATGGTAAAAAGAGTCCTTTTCTTAAATATGAATGTCAAAACTTTTTCTCAGCTTGCCATATCTTTTGACTTTCTTTATGCTGTTTTATTTGCTTGTGTTTTTGTTTTGTCTTGTTTTGTTTGGCAATGCAGATCTTTTCCATTTCTAATCCGTGAATTTTACCAAGGCTTTTTTTTTTTTTTTTTACTACTTAGTATTTCCAGGTTGTATCATATTTAGAAAGACCTTTACCATTCTTAGATTATTTTGAAAATGCTTCCATGGTTTCCTCTAAATATTTCATGATTTCACATTTTTCCTTTAAAAGGAAATTTTTTTGGGGGGGCACCTGGGTGGTTCAGTCAGTTGAGTGTCCGACTTCAGCTCAGGGCATGATCTCACAGTTGGTGAGTTCAAGCCCCACTTTGGGCCCTGTGCTGACAGCTCAGAGTCTGGAGCCTGTTTCGGATTCTGTGTCTCCCTCCCCCTCTGCCCGTCCCCCCGCTCACGCTCTGTGGCTGTCTCTCAAAAATAAATAAACGTTAAAATAAATAAATAAAAGGAAATTTGTTTGGGTGTGAGTTAAGCAGAATGGATCCAGCTTTACCATATATCTTGTTAGCTACACATTTACCCAACTTGATTTACTTAATCATACATCTTTCCCTTACTGATTTAAATGTCATCATTATCATATCATTATCATATACTAAATTTCCTTCTGTATTTATGGACTTTGGCAATATATCCTTTTCTTTCTTAAAACTCTCCAATACAGGGGCGCCTGGGTGGCTTAGTCGGTTAAGCATCCGACTTCGGCTCAGGTCACGATCTCGCGGTCCGTGAGGTCGAGCCCCGCGTCAGGCTCTGTGCTGACAGCTCAGAGCCTGGAACCTGTTTCAGATTCTGTGTCTCCGTCTCTCTCTGACCCTCCCCCGTTCACGCTCTGTCTCTGTCTGTCTCAAAAATAAATAAACGTCAAAAAAAAAAAAACAACAACAAAAACAACTCTCCAGTACAGTGAGAAAAGGCCAGCCCACCTTGACAGTTTTTGAATCCCTTATTCCCATCATAACTGTCCAATGCAGCAGCCGCTTAAAGCCTCACCTTCAGTAAACTGCTCATTCCAGGTGACCACAGGTGATATAACTTTTCCCACTGCGTGCCCTAGATTTGTAGTATCCGACTTCCCTCCAGTGACATTGTCTTCAAACCCAGCCGGGTCAGACCCGGTCCCAGAGTTCCATCTTGAGCGCCCGATGCCTGTGACCACCCCTAATACCAAATACAGCAAAACCTTGGATTGCAAATAACGTATCTTGTGAGTGTGGCACAAGACAAGCATTTGAACTTGATAAGCGAGCAATGTCTTGTAATACGAGTAGGACGTGATGCCGAACGTCGCATGATCACAACTGAGCCAATGGTTCTTGAGATTTGCTTTGATCCAGGAATGCTTTGGATTCTAAGCATGTTTCCGGAACAAATCACGCTTGCAAACCAAGGTTTTGCTGCATGTGCGTGCCGGGGTCAGATCCACCCACAGCCGCTGCCTGAATGCGGAGAGTGAACGCCTTAAAATGGGACTCTGTGATGTCAGAGTTGGATCCAAATCTGCCACAAGTGCTACTGCTTCTTGGCACCCAGGGAGCTCAAGAAGACAGTGGGACTCGCACGAAGAAACCCACCACCTTCCTCTCCAGTGAGAGGGCCAGGAGCCCTAGGAAGATGGTTTCCTAGTTTCCACTACCTGACTTCAAGTGGGCGCGTCTGACTAAAGAGCCCGGTGTTATCTCTAGGCTTCCAACCACTAGACCTAGAACATCTTCACGTAAACCCTGCCCATTTCTTATGGAGTTTCTTCCTAGACATTTACCTTTCTCATTACGTGTGTAAATGAGAACTTTTCTTCCGGTATAGCTTTGTTTGCTGTTGCCTATCATGTGAACGTTAGTTTTTGTATAATAGTTTTATGACCCAAATAAAATCTTTTAGAGTTTATAGTAGTTTAGTTCTTACAGATTCCCGAGTTTACAGACACATAATCTGGAAATAACTACAATTTTCCTTCTTTCTTTTCTTGTTTCTGACTTTAAGGAAATGCTTCTGGTGTTTACTCAGCAAGTAGGAGGTTCACTTTGGGTTTGAGACAAAAAGAATCCATGAATTCTTATCTTATTGGAAGTGTTTTTACGTATCAAGGAAGAATGCTGAAAGTGTACCAAAAAATGCCTTTTCATCATCTGTGGAGATGTTCATGTGCCTTTTTTCTTAGCAATAATGAATTTTATGAATAGGTTTCCTTATTTAGCTTTTATTCTGAAGGAAATAGAGAACCACTGAGGAATTCTGAGCAGATGAGTGACATTATGTGACTCGCATCTGAACAGGATCACTCAGATAGATTCCCGTGGTGAGGACACACAGCAGGAACACAGGTTGGAAGCAGACTATTGTAGTAATTGAGGCAAGAGAGGATTGCCCCAGAGTGGGAGCAGTACAGTGATGAGAAGCAGATGGTTTCTAGAAATATTCTAAAGGAAGAGTTCTCAGGAACGGCAGACATGTTGGATGTGAAGTATGAGAGAACAAAAAGTCAGGTGACAGCTCTATCATTAACCGAGGTAGGGAAGACTGTGGGAGGAATGGGTTTGGAGAAGACTCCGGACCCCCGTGTTGGACACATTAAGATGCTTTTTGGAAAGCTGAGTTGGAATACAGGCCAGCAGTCAGGAGAGAGGGCATGGCTGGAGGGATGCGTTTGCAGATTATTAGCACAGAGATGATGTCTGAAAATGCAGGCCTGAATGGGTCCACTAGAGGTGAGGAGCCATTAAGGAAGAGGACCAAGGACTGAGCCCCGGTCCTCAGCTCTAACAGTGAGAGTTCGAAACGAGGGAAAAAACAGCAAAGGATATTTGGAAGGACTGGTAAGTGAGATGGGGGGTAAGCTAGGAGAGTAGGAAAGGGGGTGTCTCAGAAGCAGGTGAAGAACATGAATGAAGAAGGAGCTGTGCCACATTCTGAGAGCAGGTAAGGTAAGATGAGAAGTGGGAACATGAAATAATATGACAGCACTAAGACGAACACATTTGGCCTGCCAATTATGGTAAATGTGCCTGAATCACTTGCGAATAAACAAAAAATGTCCACATTGGATTAATTAAAACTCGGCTCTGTACTCTACGTTAGAGACACCCTAAAATAATTTTTAAGGTTTTAAAATGGAAGGATGGGCAAAGGCACCCAGGCAAATATAAACACAAATAAAGCCAACGTCATGATTTTAATATGGTTGGGTTCAGAGCAAAAAGCATCAAAAAAGACAAACAAGGGGAATTTGGAAGGCCTATGTGTAGAGTTCCCAGTGAGGTAACACACTTGGGAATATAGATGTGCCGAGTCACACCATCGTCCCTGCCCTGGGCGGGGCTTTGCTCCTGCTGTTGCCTCTGCCTGGAACACGCTTCCCTAGCGCACCGCCAGCCCCTTCACTCCTCCGAGACCATTCACAGTGTCATTTTCTCAGTGAGGCCCACTCTCATCTCCCTATTCAGAATTGTAACCTAGTCTCTTTAATCCCTTCAAACTCTTTTGCTGCTTTCCTTCCTGCTCCCGCGGCTCCTGCTGAGTTCGCTTTGGTGTCCGTTCTCCCTTGGACTATTTCCAGTTTTCCTTCAATTCTTTGATGCCTTTTTTTCCCTCTCACTTCTCTTCCAAGTGCCACCAGCTCATGTTTTGGCTCCTGTCTCTCTTTCTCTCCTGTGAGCCGCTTGCAGGAGGCATTGTTGGTAGGGTCCAGGTCCCTGGATGGCAGCTTTTCTCACGGCTCAGCATCGAGCGGGTGAACTGGCTTGGCCTTTACTTTCCTTCAGCCCCAAAACAGGCCCCTGGAGAACCGCTCATGGTGTGGTCCTCCCCCGCTCACCGGCAGACTGCTTCCTACCCCTGCGTGGTGGGTCTGTGTGTGTGTCCTCGTGCAGCTCCGCCCCCTTGCTTCTACCTTCACCCCTGCACGCGGCTCCTCTACCTGGGACTGGGCTCTGGGCACCCCCTACCCTGAACCCTCTACCGCGGAGCGCCCCCGGCCCTCCCTGAGACCTGCGGCCCACCCTAAGTGTGCTTGCTCCGCTTCGGCCAGTGTCCCCAATGCCTGCCACCGCCCTGGGTGCACTCCCGTCTGTTTTGTGTGGTTCTGAATTTCAGGGGTCTCCCGGTTTTGCCAAACATGAGCGTTTTCGCCAGTCTGGGCTGCTGTAACAAAAATACCACAGACGAGTCACTTAAACAAAATAACCATTTTTAAATTTTTTCCACGTTGTTGTTGTTGTTTTTTAATGTTTTCCACTTTGATATCTAGGAATGAAACACAGAAATTTATGTCCATATACGAAAACACCTATCTCATCCCCCTAGAAATATGTAAACTATTTCCATCCTCCATTTAACTACTGAATACAAACCCCTATTTGCTAGAGTAGACAAAATATCATAGAGATATTCTTAATATCCTGGGGAAAATGTTGTTTTATTTCCACCGTGTTTTTACTGGAAACCTGTAATACAGAGTAATGACCGTTTGACATCTGCCAAATAACCAAGGACATAATTTGGCTCCCAGAGTTATTTCAATTTCCTGTCTTAGCAGGGAACAGGCTGAATGGCTAATGGGTCTTTTCTGTGTCTTGTCTGTATTGAATACATTGCCGGAATAAAGCCACTGAAGTAATAGAATTCCTCTATGAAGTTGCTCACCTGAAGAGAACTGCTCATCCTAAATATCAGATTTGGATTGAGATGGGTATCTTCCACTATCAAAATCTGTATCATTACTGTCAAGAACTACAAAGGGCATGACATTTTACCATACTTGTGAGCCAATAAGTTAACCTGCCATGGTTTCACGGATGCCAACAGAAGACAAGAAACTCCTGGGTCAGATATGGAAGACTTTATCATTCATTGCACAGCAGGCAGTGTGAGCTCTTTGTGTCAGTTGCCCAGAGAGGCGGGGGTGGGGGTGGGGTATGTGGGACAGCTCAGGTGAATTCTGCACACTCACTGGGCTTGCACCATAGCTCAGAAACTCTGAGTTTAAGGAACCCTGGTCTGTTAACCCGGATCTGTTAACAAGCCTACTTGACCTTCACCTCTGAGGGAAGCATTATCTTTATAACCCTGGACACAAAACAAACCTGCCCTCCGCTCCACACAGAGACGCTAGCTCTAGCTTCAAGGCTATTTCTTATACAAACATCTTTCAAATGATAATTTGGAACAAAGACTTTCAGTGCCTTTACTCAGAAGATGTGCAGATATACAAATGACCCATGTGGAAGTATTTCCCAACAACTAGGATCGGTCTTGCTACCAACACAACTCATGAGTTTCTCAACCCAAGTACAGTTCATCCTTACGCAACATGGAAGACAGGGGCACCAGCTCCCAAGAAGTCAAAAACCTGTGTGTAACTTTTGACTCCCCCCCCAAACTTAGCCTACTACTGAACAGAAGCCTTACTGATAGCATAAACAGTCAATTAACACATATTTTGTATGTTATATGGATTATATACTGTATTCTTATGATAAAGTAAGCTAGAGAAAATAAAATGTTAAGAGAATCATGAGAAAGAGAAAATACATTTACGGTATTGTACTGTAAAAAATCCACGTATAAGTGGAGCCTCACAGTTCAAACTTGTGTTGTTTAAGGGTCGGTTGTATATCCTACAGCCTACACAGGTAGCAGAACTTCAGAGTTAATAAGACTTTTTAAGAGGACAAAGGATTACTGGATTTCCTTTTCATAGGTCTTTTATTTTAAAAAAAGGTTTTTTTAATGTTTATTTTATTTTTGAGAAAGATAGACACAGCATGATTGGGAAAGGGGCAGAGAGAGGAGACGCAGAATCTGAAGCAAGCTCCAGGCTGCGAGCTATCAGCACAGAGCCCAATGCGGGGCTTGAACTCACGGAACCGTGAGGTCGCCACCTGAGCTGAAGTCGGCGCTTGACTGACTGAGCCACCCAGGCGCCCCCGTATGTCTTTTAATTAAAAAACAACAACAACAAAGGGGCGCCTGGGTGGCTCAGTCAGTTAAGCATCCGGCTTCAGCTCAGGTCATGATCTCACAGCTCATGAGTTCAAGCCCTGCGTCCAGCTCTGTGCTGACAGCTCAGAGAGCCTGGAACCTGCTTCAGATTCTGTGTCTCCCTCTCTCTTTGACCCTCCCCCACTCACACTTGGTCTCTCTCTCTCTCTCAAAAATAAATAAACTTTAAAAAAAATTTTTTTTAAAGTTAGATAACACAGATACTTAGTACAAAAGTAAAAATTGTAGGACAGTAGACAGAGAAAAGTAGGTCTCTCTCCCTAACCCCAATCACTCAGTTTCTCTCCCCAGAGGAAACCTTCCTTCCTTCCTTCCTTCCTTCCTTCCTTCCTTCCTTCCTTCCTTCCTTCCTTTCTTCCTTCCTTCCTTCCTTCATTCCTTTCTTCCTTCTTTCCTTCCTTCCTTCTTCCTTCTTTCCTTCCTTCCTATCCCTCCCCCCACACACATACATAAGAGTTAGGGTGCATCTGTGTGTGTGTGTGTGTGTGTGTGTGTGTGTGTGTGTGTGTGCGTGCACGCATGTATACTCATGCCTTTCCCCTACGTGGAATTCTTGTCTACTCCTCCACGTATCCCTACCCGCCAGAAACAATCAAAATTAAGGCAGATGAAAAAGGTTAATGGGCACTGAGGAGGGCACTTGTGGGGATGAGCACTGGGTGTTGTATGGAAACCGATTTGACAAATTATATTAAAAAAAAAAGGCAGATGAAAAATTCTACAACCAAAACCACTGCGATTTCATGCAGTGACTTTCAGATTCCTCCGTTCCTTTCTTCACGCACTTGCCACCGATGACCGCTCCCTGAGCTGACACACGTGTAGCGGAGCAAGGCATCTACACACCTAATTATAAGATAAAGAATAATGGGATTCGGAGAAATAAATGAACCATAGGAGGTCAGAGGAGGAATGAAATGCTTGGAGCTAGAAGGATTCATGGGAGGGCTGGCAGCGGGCATGACGTTCAAGCTGGCCTTGAGGAAAGGAGCCGTGGTCCTGTGGCTATGTGTGCACTGAGTGGGGAGTGGGGAGTATAGAAGCGGGCAGGTATTCAGGAAGAAGGAGGCGTGAACAGATGTGCAGAGGCAGGAAAGCAAAGCATGCACTAGGGAAACAGGGAGCAGTCCAAGGAGCTGGGGAGAGGGTGGGGAAGAGTCATGAGGAAGGACAGCAAAGGAGGCGGAACCATCCACGGTGAGGGCCTCACATACGATGCTGCTGACAATTACAGTCTCCTTGGGCAGGCGCGCAGCAACACGGCCCTTTCAGCCCCAGCACAGAACAGGAATGAAACTGAACCCACATGTCACAGCCCCCATGTCCTTTATGACACCTTGATGCTGGCATCTACTTCCCTCCTTCACAGCAAACAAAGCACTGGGAGCCTAGCTCGAGCTTCCAAGCCCCCGGGTCTAATTGTTGCTCAGAACTCATGTCAGATGTCACTGCTCAACACCCTGGAGGGCCCTGACTGTCACTTCAAGTCTCTTCGTGTATCCTGGACAGAAATAATCCCTCCATCTGACTTCTTCCAACATACCCTACAGATATTACTCTGCTGTTTAAGGGTTGTCCAGTAAACCTAAGACCATGGGTGAAAACGAACTGGGACTTTTCAAAATATAGCCCTTTAATCTATACGATGAAATATAAAATGGCAATGTTTTAATGGCCTTTGACTTGATCTGACTTCGTAATTTTGCTTTATTTTGTCCCCACAGTTTGCTGAGCTCCGATAGCTTCTCTTTGAGTAGTCCAGTGTGTGAGAGGTAAGTATTTTTATATAGTAAATCCTTAACATATAGACAAAAAACCATAAGCAAGAAATAGGGTTGTCCTAGCGTGGGTGTCCCCAGAAGCCGGCCTTGAGACGAAGATTGGGAGGAGAGCCAAGGAGCACAGGTAGGGGAGAAAAGAAGAGAGACTGGGAGGGAGGGCGTGTCATCACACAGGTCACTCCTGTGGGTGGGAGGGGTGGACCCTACTGGGCAACTCCTGGGCCAGTGGAAAACACACCTCACAATTTCCTGCCTGAGGACTGCTGGCCGGAGAAGTTAGTTCTCTGGTACCGTGGCCTCCCTCTCTGTGGCAAGCCAGCGTGCCTACCCCCAGAGGTGCCCTCAGGCAAGGGGATGCAGATGTTGGCCACCGGAAATGGGGGGAGATGGACGCTCCTGGGGCGACAGGGCTGGGCTTGCCTGCATCTACTACATGGGTCAGTACAGGACCAAGAGTGTCCATTGGCTTGTATTCCCCATTCACAGATGCCCCCAGATTTGAGCTAATAGTCTGCGAGAGTACAGAAGTAGGTATAGAGATATACACCCAGGATTGAAAGATGTCTATCAAGTAACTTTCAATTTGTGTCCCATTAACAGAACCCAATAGTAATGGTTATATATACTGAATTTAGTGTTCTTTCATAAATCCTTTCTTTACCTTCTAATTAGTATAATTATATTGCCTTGTATTTTTGTGTTAAACACATATTTTATTAAATATGGGTACTTCAAGTGTTTACTTAACAATTAAGTCTATTTTAATCACCTGCTTTAACATTTCTTTTTCAGGGACGCCTGGGTGGCTCACTCAGTTAAGTGACTGACTTCAGCTCAGGTCATGATCTCATGGTTCATGGGTTCGAGCCCCTCGTCAGGCTCTGTGCTGACCGCTTGCTCAGAGCCTGGAGCCTGCTTCGGATTCTGTCTCCTTCTCTCTCTGCCCCTCCCCCGCTTGTGCTCTGTCCCACTCTGTCTCTCAAAAATAAATAAATGTAGGGGCGCCTGGGTGGCTTGGTCGGTTAAGCGTCTGACTTCAGCTCAGGTCATGATCTCACTGTCTGTGAGTTCGAGCCCCGTGTCGGGCTCTGTGCTGACAGCTCAGAGCCTGGAGCCTGTTTCAGATTCTGTGTCTCCCTCTCTCTCTGCCCCTCCCCTGTTCATGCTCTGTCTCTCTCTGTCTCAAAAATAAATAAACGTTAAAAAAATTTTTTTTAATAAATAAATAAATAAATGTAATAAAAAAAAAAAACCTTTTCTTTTTTAAGGCATTGCGAGCCTCAAAGACAGAAAACAACCCAAGCCTCTGTCACCATTGGAAAGTCTCCAGTTAAACACCATAGAACGTGGAGAAATTAGGGGCGAAATTTAGAAGAAAAATGAAGGACTCAGGAGATGAAATGTCAAGGCCCTTAGCTCTCACCTGATTAATTAGGGGGCGGGGCAGCAGGGTTGTGTGCAGCGCACCTGCCCTGGGTGGTGTTGTCTTGGGCTTCCAGGCACTCAGTGGCTGACAAGTGGAGAATGACTCTTGGAGTCTACTTTGTAGACCCAACCTGACAGTTCCAACTGATCCATGGGCCTCTCTCACGTCTTGCTTTTTATCTCTCATCTTAAAGAAAACAAATTGGAAGCAAAAAAAAAAAAAAAAGGAACTATTGTTGGATGATAAGTCAGAAAGTTGCCATTTGCCTCCTAGAGCTAGTGGGCCTTAGTACATGTTCTGAATACAGTATAAAATTATCACGGGCAGCCAAATGTCCATCGATGGATGAATGGAGAAAGAAGATGTGGTATACACACACACACACACACACACACACACACAATGGAGTATTACTCAGCAATAAAAAAGAATGAAATCTTGCCATTGGCAACTACATGGATGGAACTAGAAGGTATTATGCTAAGCAAAATTAGAGAAAGACAAATATCATATGACTTCACTCGTATGAGGACTTTAAGACACAGAACAGATGAACACAAGGGAAGCAAAAATAATATAAAAACAGGGAGGGGGACAAAACATAAGAGACTCTTAAATATGGAGAACAAACAGAGGGTTACTGGAGGCGTTGTGGGAGGGGGGGTGGGCTCAATGGTTAAGGGGCATTAAGGAATCTACTCCTGAAATCATTGTTGCACGATATGCTAACTAACTTGGATGTAAATTTAAAAAATAAAATAAAATAAATAAAAATAAAAAAATATATCACAGGCAGCAATTAATGAATAATCATGAAATCCCCAGAGTAGAATCAATCAGGTTTTTCTGGAAGCCTCGAGAGGGCTTATATTTATCTTTGTGGTTTTTTCAAATACAAGCTGATTAAAATGAGGTATCTTATTTTTCTAATTAAATTACAGTTTAAAAATTATTAATATGACCTTTGTGAACACAAGCTCTAAATTATTCCCGGGAAAAATGTGCCTTCTCTAAAATCAAATGTTTCAATAATCATCGACTCACTAGACCATAAGCTCATTTATGGATAACTCATTTATAAGGATAACATTCCAACTAGCACTACAATCAAGGAGATGAATAATTGAGAGATAAATACATTTTATCACAAGCAAGTAGTAGTAGATGATCTTTGTTGAAATTATGCAATTTGTATTAATTTTCTTTGATCAAAATTTACAAAAAATTAAGAGAAGCTTTTTTGAGATATGTTCATAGAATGTTAAAAATAACACCAATTGGATATTTATATTACCCATTAAAGCATTTGTCATTTTTACAGGGGTTTTAACTGTCAAAATCAAAACAATTTCATGTATTATTGGATATCCAGTCTGTTCAATGGGATATGGATAGGATACAGTGACAAATCTCTTTTTGTACCTTAGAATTTCTGAAAAATTAAATGCTTATTAAACCTGAATTGTGTATTTAATTTTTTTTAATTTTTTTTAACGTTTATTTATTTTTGAGACAGAGAGAGACAGAGCATGAACGGGGAAGGGTCAGAGAGAGAGAGACACAGAATCTGAAACAGGCTCCAGGCTCTGAGCTGTCAGCACAGAGCCCGACGCGGAGCTCGAACTCACGGACCGCGAGATCATAACCTGAGCCGAAGTCGGATGCTTAACCGACCGAGCCACGCAGGTGCCCCTGTGTATTTAATTTTTTAACGTTTATTTCTTTTTGAGAGAGAGAGAGTGAGAACAGGGGAGGGGCAGAGAGAGAGGGAGACACAGAAGCCAAAGCAGGCTCCAGGCTCCGAGCTGTCAGCACAGAGCCCGACGTGGGGCTCGAACTCACAAACCGCGAGATCATGACCTGAGTTGAAGTCGGATGCTTAACCAACAGAGCCACCCAGATGTCCCTTGAATTGTGTAGTTAAAGGATAAAAATATTTAGCTCACAGGTACCCAGAGAGCAGTTGCTTGGCACATAGTGTGAAACAGTGGTCAAAGACCTGCCTCCCAGGGTGCACTGGGCAGGAGTTGTAGGGCCTCTGCAGGGTGGGGTAGTTTTCTTCACAGGTGCATGCATGGGTGTGTGCATGCGCGCCTGAGTGAGGGTGGCCGCACGATGGCACCGTCAAGTGGAGGGGTAAGAAAGGTTACTCTCAACAACTATGTTAGGCATCTGCCTATAGGACCTGTTGCCTCTTTAACAAATTACCCCAGACATAGCAACTTAAAACAGTAACATATTTATTATCCACCAGTTTCTGAGAGCCAGCGATGTAGGAGTGGCTTAGCTGGGTGGTTCTGGCTCAAGATGCCTCCTGAGGTTGCAGTCAAGATGTCAGCTGGGGCTGCAGTCATCTGAAGGTGTGCCTAGGGCTGAAGGATCTGCCCCCCTAGGTGGCTCTCTCTCGTGGCTGCTGGTAGGACATACCTCAGTTCCTCACACATGGACCTCATCATTGGACTCTGTATCTGTGCTGGTGACGTGGCAGCTGGCTCCCCGAAGAGGACAGGATCAGAGAGAGTAATCAGGAAGTTGTGATGCCCTTTTAATAACCTAATCACCATAGTCACACCACCATTTCTGCATCCTTCTATTTATTAGAAGCAAGCCTCTAAGTCCAGCCCATTGTCAAGGGAGGGGAATTAGGTTCCGTCTTTGGAATGGCAGGGACCAAGAACTTGACATTTTATTTATTTATTTATTTATTTATTTATTTATTTATTTATTTATTTATGTTTATTTATTTGTTTTGAGAGAGACAGAGACGGTGTGAATGGGGGAGGGGGCAGAGTTAGAGGGAGAGAGAGAGAATTCCAAGCAGGCTCCGCACCATCAGCATAGAGTCCGGGATGGGCCTCGAGCTCTCGAAACTGTGAGATTATGACCTGAGCTGAAACTGAGAGTCAGCCACTTAACCAACTGAGCCCCCCAGGTGCCCCTGAACTTGACATTTTATTAAAAATTCTTTCTTTTTTTAACGTTTTATTTATTTTTGAGACAGAGAGAGACAGAGCATGAACGGGGGAGGGGCAGAGAGAGGGAGACACAGAATGGAAGCAGGCTCCAGGCTCTGAGCCATCAGCCCAGAGCCCGACTCGGGGCTCGAACTCACGGACCACGAGATCGTGACCTGAGCCGAAGTCGGACGTTCAACTGACTGAGCCCCCCAGGTGCCCCTGAACTTAACATTTTAAATCAGCACAGTGCATGGGGCGCCTGGGTGGCACAGTCGGTTAGGCGTCCGACTTCAGCCAGGTCACGATCTCGCGGTCCGTGAGTTCGAGCCCCGCGTCAGGCTCTGGGCTGATGGCTCAGAGCCTGGAGCCTGTTTCGGATTCTGTGTCTCCCTCTCTCTCTGCCCTCCCCCGTTCATGCTCTGTCTCTCTCTGTCCCAAAAATAAATAAACGTTGAAAAAAAAAAATAGATCAGCACAGTGCAGCAAGTCCAAGGATCAGATGATTCAGCCACCTTACCCTCACATTCCAGAGCTTTCTCCCATCTGTAACTTTCTGGGTGTTTGTGGTATATTCCCAGCGCTAACGTTTAATACATACGTGCCAATGCCACACAGCTAAAATAAGTTGAGGAATCAGTTTGTGATGAAAATGCTGTATAGACAATCCTGTTTTTTTCCAGAAGGTACAATCTAACACATCAGAACACTGTCAACTATGAGCCTGTTTGGATGGCAGCCCAGTTCATTCTGAGAACTTCTCCAGCATTATTTTGTCATATCAACATAACCAGTTGTTTTTGGAGGCATGTCCTCAGCCTAAACTTGTCCTAAGTTGGGGCCACAGAAGTGCTTGCTGTGCCAAAGAGAGGAGGACACTGAGGAGGCCTGAAAATGACGTTTCTGGACAGTCACTCCAAAATGAACCACTTCACAACGATTTGCTGGAGGAACAAATACTTCAATGCATCAGTCATTAGACGCATTTATATTCAATGGGCTTAAATTTCACAGTACCTCTTAGTAGCAGTGGTGAGCTCTGAGGGGATGGGGGGAAACGGTGAGAAGTGTACCCTCAGCTAATTGTGTGGAAAGACTGCACTTGAAGCAGCTCCATTGAGCCTACTCCACGTTGGTGCTGTTTCCAAGCCAGCGCAAAGCATGGTCAGGAGAAGACACCGGATCAACGCTGACTGCATGAACAAGCCAGCTGGCTCGGGGGGAGGCATCACCCCCTGGTCGTGGAGAACTTGCCATCCCTCTCTTTCCCCGACCACCTGATTGGCACGTACCCTCTCCCTCCAGGCCTCCGCGCGAGAGTTTACGCAGAGTGGGTGACTATCCCAGGCGGCCAGAAGAGTCTGGAAGGTCTGCTTCCAAAACTCCCATTCTCTCACCATACAGCAACAGAGTAGATGCACGCACACCCAAATAAAACGGTGCCTTCTTTCACTTGCAGAATTCTGCCAGACAGGACTCTTTTAAAACCGGCTTTTCCCCGGTCACATTACATTGATAATTAACGTTCATAATAGTGACCTTGAAGGTCTGTCAGACGCTGAGGAACCTAATGAATAATTAAGAGAATGAAATGGTTTTCAAGAGGATTTCATGCTTCGTGCGTTTTGCATTCCAAGACGTTTAGATGGTCGCGGTTGATTGTCTAATTCCCCAGTCACACAAGGGAACAAGAGGATTTACTGTGTTTCAATGGTTCTGCCGTGACAAGTTATTCGGGAGTATATCACCCCAAACCTGAGGCATGTTACAAATCGTCGGCCAGCTCTAGCATAGCCGTGCGAGCTGCAGCCACAGGGAGGTGCTGGATTGGAACCACTCACAAGCCATTGTTTTCCTTCTAGATTAAAAAAAAAAAAAAATTGTTGGAGGGGCACCTGGCTGGCACAGTTAAGCATCCTACTCTTGATCTCGGCTCAGGTCATGATCTCACAGTTCGTGACTTCAAGCCCCGCATCGGGCTCTGCGCTGATGGAGTGAAGCCTGCTCGGGAGTCTGTCCCTCCTCCCTCTCCCGCTTATGCGCATGCGTGTGTGTTCTCGCCTCTCTGTCTCTCTGTCTCCCCCTCTCTCTCTCTGAAATAAATAAATAAGCTTAAAAAATTTTTGGAATTAAGGATGATTATCAGTAAAATCATATACCAAAATACTGTTCTTGTAATTAAGGAACCATCTGTTGCCCTTATCCATTTTTAACATGTTTAAAGAATCTGATACAGGATTGATATAAAAAAATTAGCTGGAAAAATTAAACTACTCCAGGTGGCCCCTCACATCCCAGTGAAGCCTTACTCTTTTCTGTTGCTGCTCCTGATATCTGCAGATACATTGCCCTACTTGGAGAGAATTCAAAATCACAAAAATTTACTGCGGGAAAAAAAAAAAAAATCAAGTCCGACCCTCATCTTTGGCCGTTGAAAACAAAGATCCCAAAGGTGGTCTGACTTGCCCCGAATTACACGGCAAGTCATCGAGGCCCAGGAAGAACCCACATTTCTCAGTTCCCGAGGAAAGATCAGAGCCACATCGAAGCCAGCGGCTACGAATGCGCACGCTCAGCTATCACAGCCAAAGACACCAAAAAAGCACTGGGAAATGGTACTTCAATCAGCGCTTTTGACCACTAAGACTGAAGTCCCAGGGTGCCTGGGTGGCTCAGTTGGCTAAGTGTCTGACTCCCGATTTCGGCTCAGGTCATGACCTCGCGGTTCGTGGAGTCTGAGCCCCGTGCCTGCCCACTAGGCACTGTCAGAGTGGGGCCTGCTTGGGATCCTCTCTCTGTCCCTCTCTCTGCCCCTCTTCGGCTCTCTCTTACTCTCAAAATAAATAAACATTTAAAAAGAAAGATTGAACTCAGGTGTGATCTATTTTAAATATCTCAAATCGAAAGGATTTAAGTAGCTTTAAGCAGAAAATTAGAGCACGCGTGGTATTTCTCATCTTTAGAGTCTCTGAGCTTCAGAGACATGCACTTTATTTTTTTTTAATTTTTTTTTTTAACGTTTATTTATTTTTGAGACAGAGAGAGACAGAGCATGAGAGGGGGAGGGGCAGAGAGAGAGGGAGACACAGAATCGGAAGCAGGCTCCAGGCTCTGAGCCATCGGCCCAGAGCCTGACGCGGGGCTCGAACTCACAGACCGCGAGATCGTGACCTGGCTGAAGTCGGACGCCCAACCGACTGCGCCACCCAGGCGCCCCAGAGACATGCACTTTAGTAATCTGCATCTTTTCAGGCTCTGGTTCATCTTCAGAATGGAGGCCACGACCAGAAGAGAGCGTGGGCAGCTGGAGCTAATTCTGCAGAGCTATGCCAAGTGCGGGAAAAGGGATTACTTGGTGCAATCGTTAGATCCTTACCACACGCATACACACAGCTGAAGCATCGAGAATAAACTGTATTCATGCCACTTTATTCCTAAAGATTTCAACATGCATCTCCTAAGAATAAGGACATTCTTCGTGTTGGTGAGAAATGATATTTAGAAACCAAGATCTCCAGGGCCACCTGGGTGGCTCAGTTGGTTAAGCGTCTTTCACTCAGGTCATGATCTCCCGGTTCGTGGGTTCCAGCCCCGCATCAGGCTCTGCACTGTCAGCTTGGGATCCTCTGTCTCCCTCTCTCTCTCTGCCCCCTCCTGCTCACATGCTCTCTCTCTCTCTCTCTCAAAAATAAATAAACCATTAAAAAAAAAAAGAAACCAAGATCTGGGGGCAAGATGTGTTCACTGACACTAGGGTATTATTACATCTTGGCCTTTTCAGTGGACAGATCTAGGAAAGACATACACTTTTGAAGGTGAGTTCATATGGACATTCTCAATTCAAATTTAAACTTACAGTGTTTTATTTTAACTTCTTTGATTTAATATTTGCTTTGCATCTTTTTTCTTACACTGAAAGTCTTGGTGGGTATAATATTTATTTCCCCCTAATTCAGAGTTACATGTTTTCTCCTAGTTCAGAATTGTCATACTATAACAACAAATTTTTTTAATTTAAATTTTCGTTAGTTAATATACACTGCAATATTGGTTTCAGGAGTAGAATTCAGTGATTCGTCACTTACATTCAACACCTGGTGCTCATCACAACAAGTGCCCTCCTCAATACCCAGCACCCACCTAGCCCATCTCCCACCCACCTCCTTCTATCAAGCCTCAGTTTGTTCTGTATCATTAAGAGTTTCTTGCGGTTTGTTTCCCTTCTCTTCCCCACTTCCAATATGTTCATCCATTTTGTTTCTTAAATTCCACATATGAGTAAAATCACATGGTATTTGTCTTTCTCTGATTGACTCACTTTGCTTGACATAATACATTCTAGCTCCATCCATGTCGTTGCATCTTTTTGATGGCTGAGTAATATTCCATTGTATATATATCTTCTTTATCCATTCATCAGTCAGTGGACCTTTGGGCTCCTTCCACAGTTTGGCTATTGTTGATAATGCTGCTATAAACATTGGGGTACATGTACCTTTCAAATCTGTATTTTTGTATCCTTTGGGTAAACACCTAGTGGTGCAATTGCTGGGCTATAGGGTAGTTCTATTTTTGGTTTCTTGAGGAACCTCCATATTGTTCTCCAGAGTGGCTGCACCAGTTTTCATTCCCACCAACAGTGCAGGAAGCTTTCTCCAAATCCTCACCAACACCTGTTGTTTCTTATGTTATTAATTTTAGCCTTTTTAACAACAAATTTTTGACTGAAGTTTAAGATCTGTTTCTAGTCACCTATCTTTGGATCATATCCCACAAAGGGTGTATAATCAGAGCACTGAAGTGATTCTGTTCTTTGTGTGGCTATGTTGCCACATTGAAAATAAAGTTAGGTTCATTTGTTCCAATTTGTTTTCTGGTTTAGGAATTTATTCTAGTCTTTTTTATTCCAAAAATTTTTAAGTCTATTTATTTATTTTTGAGAGAGGGGGGAGAGGGAGAGAGAGAGAGAGAGAGAGAGAGAGAGAGAGAGACCAGAGAGAGAGGGAGAGAGTCCCAAGCAGGCTCCATGCTGTCAGTGCAGAACTGGATGTAGGTCTCGATCCTACCAACTGTGAGATCGTGACCTGAGCCCAAATCAAGAGTCCAATGATACTTAACCGACTGAGCCACCTAGGTACCCCCATTTTAATTTTTTAAATACGCAAAACATTTACATGATCCCAAAGTACAAACTGTGTGAACGGGTAACCAAACTCACTGAAGTTTCACTTCCAACCTTCCCCCTTCCTTCATCTCTCCACCTCCTAGAGCAAGCAGTTTTATTGCTTCTTTTTGAAAACAGAAGCACATACGTAAGTATATTCTTATTCCACCTTTTATTCTCAAACACAAAGTACACAGTACATGCTCTCTGTACTGCTATGGGCTAAAGCTAAAAATATATTCTGGAAATTATCTCAGTTCATAGACATTTGCCTTCGTATTTTTATGACTGCCGCATCTCTAATTTGTGTATGTATTGCCGTTTATTTGCCCACTGCCCCATGGGTGAACATTTAGGTGATTTCTGGCATTTTGCTACTGCAGACAATGTTGTATTGCACAACCTTGTGCAAATTTATGGACATGTACTTTCAGGATAGCTTCCTAAAAGTGGGGCTGCTGGGTCAAAGGTTAATACGTATGTGATTTTGCTAAACTTTGTCAAATCCCCTTGCATAAGGTCTGTTCTGTTTCGTGCTTTCCTCTCAATAGAAAATGTCATCAAACTTTTAGGTTCAGGAAAGTTTTAATGTGCCTTTCTCTTTTATAAGGGAACATGAGCATCATTTCATACGTGTAAGGGATGACTCACATTTCTTTTTCTCTCTTTTCTCACATTTCTCTCTGTCCATGACTCTTGTCTATACTTCTGTCCAATTGGGGGTTTCTCCATCTTTAAGGGTTCTCTGTATACTTGCCCTCATCTGTGAGATAACTTGCAAATGCTCTCTCCTGGTTTGTCATTTGCCTTTTGACTTGGCTTACTAGGGTGCTTTGTTTTGTTTGTTTTGGTAGTAAATGTTATCAATCTTTTCCCCATTTTGTTCCTGGATTTTGAAAGGCCTTTTTCACTTCCAGGTTATAAAGTAATTCACCATGGGATACTTCTTTGGTTTCACAGTTGCATTCGGATCTCCGATCCATTTGGAGTTTATTTCAATGTGAGGATTAGATGCGCTTTTAAACTTTTCCAAGGGGCTATTTGTCCCAACATCATTTATCAAAAAGCCTATCTTCTCCTCAGACAGAAATAGCTTGATTGATTATTTGTCACTGGAACAAACACCTGGGCAGCAATGAGGTCCACAAAAAGACACTTTTACTCTACTGTGGAACAGATCTGCTCCCTCGCTGTTTGGAACAGAGAGGAACAATGCTCACAACAGGCTCTGTCCTACCAATGCCACTGTAAAAAAACCCTCCTAAGCCCTCTTCCCTTATGCCCTTTTGCCCTTTGAATAAGCCACGTGTTCCCGGCCAGAGCCTGGCTGCTGCCAACAGCATCAGAAATAAATACCAACCTACGAGCAAAAAGGTGGGCAGCGTGGCTCTACTCTATCATCCCCATTTACAGAGTTTACAGAGTAAGGCCGAAAACAATGCGATCACACCTCAGTTAGAAATCCAGAGGAATATGATCTATCTTGATTATCTTCCTTAGTCACTATGGAAACCTCTGGTCTAATTTGTGATTCGTTTCACCAATTAAGCCCATCCTCAAACACCTAAGGTTGAACTGCTCCTAGGATGTTAAAGAAAGTGCTCCCTGCCTCTGAAGACAGTTTCACTGAAAGCATTCCTAAATGTTTTGAGACGGTATTCTCTCTGGGGTGGTTGCTTTCAAGTCAGACAGGAGCATGTGCAGGCTTTGGTATGTTTGCTTAAAAACCAAAACCCTACCCCCATTACTTAACAGCCAGACCCCAAGGGCTACTTCCTGGGTACATTTCTTTACTCTGCTATTTCTGTACTTAATTTCTTCACATTTAAAAAGGCTCCAGCAAGAACTTTTAAGTGTCTCCGACTATTATAAGTTGCTTAGTTGACCAGTGGAAAACTTCCATAGGAAGTTTATTAGTCTACTGCCGAGTCATGTTCCAAGTTTGACTTAGCTGTGTTTCAGTGAATGCTGACCTTGGGAATAAACGCTAACTGTCTCACTATGACATGATGTAAAAACAAAAGGTTCCAGGAGTTCTATTTCTCATGTTTGTATGAGGGGCACTTCCTAATCTTCTATTTTGAGCAGAAGTGACAGAGAGGGGGAGAGAGCAAACAGAGAGTGCTCCTGTCTGGTGCTCTCCCACTCTTTCCATACTCTCATTTTACAGCAGGTGTCACTTTGATTCTCAGTCAGACTTTGAGTTAAAGGGTTAATATAATAATGTTATGGTAGAAGGGACCTTAGAAGTCATCTAATCCAGCCCCATATTTTACAGGGAGGAAACTGCAGCCCCAAAGGAATGTTGTTCAGGGAGCCATGGTTGTGCCGGGTCACAGGTATCCACTTTCTTTACATCTGAAAGGGTAAATAGGTGTTGGTCACCTCTGGGGGTACAAGTCTGGAAGGTAAAGACTAGTTTGTTATAAAAGGTGGGAAAGAGGGAAAGCATTTTTGCTTCCCAAAGGACAAAATTCTCTTCCACCTTCCAACTGGTGTTGAGGTATCACCACAGGTGTCCTTACAATGGGTGTAAGAATTCTACCATTAGAACACCATTCTCTCAACTACTGGGTCCAGTCCAGGAGACTGGATTACACAGTATTCAAAGCATTCAAACCGCCCAGTGTCTAATTCCAAACTACTTTTCAGCCATATCCCCTTGGGCTTTGGAAGGAGACAGTCTGA
The DNA here is from genome assembly GCF_022079265.1 of Lynx rufus. Classification (NCBI taxonomy): domain Eukaryota; kingdom Metazoa; phylum Chordata; class Mammalia; order Carnivora; family Felidae; genus Lynx; species Lynx rufus. The sequence continues at coordinate 1,081,807 of NW_025814867.1, read as the reverse complement.
AGACTTTTGGATGCTGATGCAATCACTGACCAGCAGTGTGACGACATGTGTAGACTTAACTTTTCTGGGTCTTGGTTTCTTCATTTGAAAATGAGGATAATACTAGTTCAGAAATCAGAGGTTTAGAAAGGTATTAAAATATCTTAATACACAAAGAGCAGTAGGTAATACACAAACATGAAAGCTGCCTGAGGTCACTTGCAGCTAACAAGAGACTGACCAAAAAACTTACAAGGAAAAACTGGGGAATGAGATGTCCACGAGGGGTTTTGCAAAGATCCAACACGTTCTTGGGAACATACAGGTCACAGGCATGCACAGGGCAGTGTGCAACTCTCACCTCTCCCCGAGCTTGAGGTTCTATACAAACAGGAAGTGAAGACTAAGACCAGCATAGAAAATGTCTGCCCTGACACATGCACGAAGGCCCTCACGAAAAGCTGGGAGACTTACTGGATCCAGGAATACAAGGAAATCGGTAATTATTGCTTATTACTAAGCTACTTTGGGAGCAGGTGCTTTGGAAGCCACATAGCACAATCCAGATTTTGCAGAATTCGATCAGGAAAGTCATGAAACCCAACAAACAGCAGCAGTGACAACAGTGAACAGCAGGAACTATTGCAAACCCTGGGAAGGGAGAGAAGAATCTGATTTCCAGAGCTCCCGTGTTATTATTACATAAAGTGTCCAGTTTTCAACAAAAAATTATGTCATCCAAACACACACACACACACACACACACACACACACACACACACACAGGAAAAACGGTCAATAGAAACTGTGCCTGAGGAAGGTAAGATGTTCAACTTACTAGATAGACTTTAAACCAACTATTATAAATATATTCAAAGAAGTAAAGGAAACTAAAGATGTTTCACCACATATAAAATATCAATAAAGAAATAGAAATTATAAAAAAGAATCAAATAGAACTTCTGGAGTTGTAAAGTACAACTGAAATGAAAAAATCACCAGATAGACTCAAAATGAGTAAAGATGAACAGAGTGTCAGAGATCTGAGGGAAAATACCAATATTATCTAAATATACATAACTGAAGTCTCAGAAGGAGAGAACAGAAAGGGGCAGAAAGAATATTTTTTAAAATATGGCAAAAACATCACAAATTCGATGAAAGCACTAATCTGCACAAAATAATGCAACAAACTTCAATTACAACAAACTCAAAAAGGTTCACATACAGACACATCAACTAAACTGTCAAAAGCCAAAGAGAGAGTCTCAAAAACAGCAAGAGAGAAGAAACTCATATACAAGAGGTCTTCAGTAACATTAGCAGTTGACTTCTCATCAGAAACCATGGAAGCCAAAAGGTAGTATGATAATATATTCAAAATGCTAAAAGAAAGATTATCTACCAATTCTTTTTTCCTAAGTTTATTTATTTATTCTGAGAGAGAGAGAGAGAGAGAGAGAGAGAGAGAGAGAATGCAAGTGGGAGACGGGCAGAGAGAGAAGGCAAGGGAGAATCCCAAGCAGGATCAGCATCGTCGGCGCAGACCCCGACATGGGGCTGGAACTCACAAACCATGGTCATGTCCTGAGCCAAAACCAAGAGTCAGACGCTTAACTGACTGAGCCACCCAGGCGCCCCATCTACCAATTCTATATCCAGCAAAAGTACCCTTTAAGGATGAAGGAGAAATTAGGGGTGCCTGCATGGCTTAGTTGGTTAAGCGTCCAACTTCGGCTCAGGTCATGATGTCATGGTTTGTGAGTTCAAGCCCTGTGTCAGGCTTTGTGCTGACAGCTCAGAGCCTGGAGCCTGCTGCAGATTCTGTGTCCCCCTCTCTCTCTGCTTGTGCCCTGTCTCTCCAAAATGAATAAATGTTAAAAAAAAATTTTTTTTAAAGAATGAAGGAGAAATTAAGACTTTCCTAGATAAACAAAAACAGAGAGAATTAACCATTAGCAAGCCTACCTTATAAGAAATGTTAAAGAGAACCCTCAGGCTGAAATGAAAGGACACTAAGCAGAAACTTGAATCCATATGAAGAAATAAAGCATACCAGTAAAGGTAAACACATATGTAAACATAAAAGATAATATAAATGTACTTTTGTTCCTAACTCCTTTATTTTCCTATCTGATTTAAAAGACAATTGCCGAAGCATTAATTATAAAGCTGTTGATAGAATTATAATATGTAAGGAAGTAATGTGTTTGACAATAATAGTGCAATGAAGGAAGAGTGAATGGAGCTAGTTTGGAGCAAAGTTTTGTATACTATTGAAATCAAGTTAGTATTAATCCGTACAAGATAGTTTTAACTGTAGTTTTAATTCCCAGGCAATCTCTAAGAAAAATAGCCCCAAAATACAGTAAAAGAAACAAGGGAATTAAAATGATATACTATAAAATACCTATTTAACACAAAAGAAGGCCATAATGGAGAACAAAAACCATGTCACTTATGCAGGGGACAAACAACGAATAAAGTGGTAGATGCAAATCCTACATTATCAATAATTGCACTAAGTGCAAATGGAATACACATCCCAATCAAAAGGCATAAACTGGGAGAATGGATACAAAAACAAGACTCAACTAGATTGAAAGATACAAAAGGGGGAAAGTAAAAGGATGCAAAAATATATACTGTGCCAACAATACCCAAAAGAGAGCTGTTGTGGCTATACTAATATCAGGCAAACTGGATTTTAAGCCAAAAGTTGTTACCAGTGAAAAAGAATTAAACTTTATAATGATAAAGGTTTCAATCCCTCAGGAAGATATAATACTTATAAACATATATGTAGTTAACAACAGAACCACGGAATGCAGAATTGAAGGGAAAAATAGAAAATTTAACAATTATAATTGGAGACTTCAATATCTCACTTTCAATGATAAATAGAGTAATGAGGCAGAAGATTAACAAGGAAATAGAAGACTTGAGCAGCACTACAAATCAATGAGACCTGACAGAAATCTATAGAACACTCCGCCCAATGAAAGCTTTCTTCTCAAGTGCACATGAAACATTCCTCAAGGATTATCATATGTCAGGCTATAAAATAAGCCTCAATACATTTAAAAGAATTTAAAACATATGAGTAATGTTTTCTGATAACAAGTAATAAAACTGGAAATCAATAGGGGCACCTGGGTGGCTCAGTCAGTTGAGCGTCGGACTTTGGCTCAGGTCATGATTTCGCAGTTCCGTGATTTCAAGCCCCACGTTGGGCTCTGTGCTGACAGCTCAGAGCCTGGAGCCTGCTTCAGATTCTGTGTCTCTCTCTCTCTCTGCCCCTTCCCCACTCATGCTCTGTCTCTCTCTGTCTCTCAAAAATGAATAAACGTTAACAAAAATTTAAAAAAAAACTCTGGAAATCAATAATAAAAGAAAAATTGGTAAATTCTCAAATATGTGGAAAGTAAGCAACACACTCCTAAATAAACAACAGGAAAAAGAAAAAAATCACAAGAGCAATCAGAAAATAATCTGACCTTGGGGCGCCTGGGTGGCGCAGTCGGTTAAGCGTCCGACTTCAGCCAGGTCACGATCTCGCGGTCCGTGAGTTCGAGCCCCGCGTCAGGCTCTGGGCTGATGGCTCAGAGCCTGGAGCCTGTTTCCGATTCTGTGTCTCCCTCTCTCTCTGCCCCTCCCCCATTCATGCTCTGTCTCTCTCTGTCCCAAAAATAAATAAAAACGTTGAAAAAAAAATTAAGAAAATAATCTGACCTTAATGAAAATGAAAAAACGAGACAGTAAAATTTATGGAATAAATTTTCCACTTTAATAAAGTAAAAAAATAATAATAATACAGGCAAACTAAACCAAAAGCAAACAGAATGAAGGAAATAATAAATGTTGGAGAGGAAACAAATAGATAATAGAAAAATAATAGAAACTATAAAAGAAACCAAAAGTTGGCTCTTTGAAAAGATCAGCAAAACTGACAAACCATTACCAAGACTGTACAAGAAAAAAGAAAGGCTCAAATTACTAATATCAAGAATAAAAGAGGAGTTATCATTGCGTACCATTCAAAAATAAAAAAGAGAATATGAGAATACTATAAACATTTACATGATGACAAGTTAGATAACTTAGATGAAATGAACGAATTACTAAAAAGACAAAAACTCAAAGACAAGATATTAAAAAAAATTTTACTATACCAATAACAAGAGATTAAATTAATAATTTTTTAAAATTTCCTTAAAAAAAGCCCAAGCTTGGGGCACCTGGGTGGCGCAGTCGGTTAAGCGTCCGACTTCAGCCAGGTCACGATCTTGCGGTCCGTGAGTTCGAGCCCCGCGTCAGGCTCTGGGCTGATGGCTCGGAGCCTGGAGCCTGTTTCCGATTCTGTGTCTCTCTCTCTCTCTGCCCCTCCCCTGTTCATGGTCTGTCTCTCTCTGTCCCAAAAATAAATAAACGTTGAAAAAAAAAATTTAAAAAAAAGCCCAAGCTCAGATGGCTTCACAAGTGAATTTTACCAAGCCTTTAAAGAAGTTTTAGTACCAATCATTTACCCTCCAAAAAATATGAGCAAGAATAACTCTCAAATATATGATTACCATGATACCAGAATCAGACAAAAATAATTACAAGAAAACTAGAATGTAAATGTAAAAACTGAATGTAAAATAAAAATCTCCAACAGAATAGTAGTATGTCAAATGCAGTGACACACAAAAAGGAATATGCACCATGAGCAAATGGGATTTATCCCAGATTGAAAAGTTGGTTTAACAAATATAAAGTCAATCAATGTAATATACAATATTAATAGATTAAAGTTAAGACTCACATAATAATCTCAACAGATGCAGGAAAAACACTGGGCAAAAGCCAACACCCTTTTCAAATAAAAACACTTCACAAACTAGGAATACAAAAGGATTTCCTTGACCTGATAAAGAACATCTAAGACCTGAGTAGCTCAGTTGGTTGAGTGTCTGGCTTCAGCTCGGGTCATGATTTCATGGTTCATGGGTTTGAGTTCCACATCAGGTTTGCTGCTGTCAGCCAGGAGCCTGCTTTGGATCCTCTGTCTGCCTCTCTCTCTGCCCATCCCCCATTTGAGTGCACATGCTCTCTCTCTCTCTCTCTCTCTCAAAAATAAATAAACATTAAAAAAAAAAAGAACATCTAAGAAACATTCACAGCTAATATCTAATATTACACTCAATGGTGACACACTGAATTATTTCAGCCTTAGATCAGGAAAAGATAAGGAGGTCTACTCTTACAATTTTTAGTCAAAATTGTATAGGAAGCTTTTTGTTTTTTAAATTTTACTTATTTTTGAGAAAGAGAGTTTGATGCAGGGCTGGAGCTCACTAATCATGAGATCATGACCTGAGCTGAAGTCAGATGCTCAACTGACTGAGCCACCCAGGTGCCCCAAAACTGTATAAAGTTCTAACCAAGGCAATTAGGCAACCAAAAGAAATAAGAGACATCCATATTGAAATTGAGGAAGTAAAAGTATCTATAGTCACAGATAACATGACCTTGTATATTGAAAATCTTGCAAAATCTACAGTAAACCTATTAGGATTATACTAGGGGTGCTTGGGTGGCTCATTTTATTGAGTGTCTGACTTCAGCTCAGGTCATGGTCTCAGGGTTCATGAGTTTGAGCCCATGTAGGGCTTTGCACTGAGAGCACGGAGCTTGCTTCGGATTCTCTGTCTCCCTCTTTTTCTCTGCCCCTCCCCCACTAGGTCTTTTTCACTCTCTCTCTCTCTTTCTCTCTCTCTCCCTTTCTCTCTCTCTCAAAAATAAAGAAACATTAAAAAAAATTAATACTAGTTAGTAGGATGCAACGTTTCAGGATACAAGACTAATATACAAAAATCAATTGTATTTCTATACTTCACCAATGAACAATCTCAAAAGGAAAACAAGAAAACAATTTCATAAACAACTTAATTAAAAAATAAAATACTTAAAATTAACTTAATAAAACAAAGTCAGTACTTGAACACTACAAATTACAAAATATCTTTGAAGAAAATTAAAGATCTAAATAAATAGAAACATCTCACTTTTACACTTTACTCCCTAAATTGATCTCAGATTCAAATAATTCCTCTTAAAATTCCAGCTGCTCTTTTCACTTGTATTTGACAAGTGATTCTAAAATTCATATGGAAATGCAATGAACCCTAATGAGTCAAAACTATCTTGAAAAAGAACAAGGTTGGAGGACTCATATTTCCAGATTTCCAAACTTATTACAAAGCTACAGTATTCAAGTCAATGTGGCACTGGCATAAGGATAGACAAGTCAACAAAATAGGCTTGAGAGTTACCCTTACATGCCTTTATTCTTATGGTTAATTGACTTTTGGCAAGGGAGCTAATAAGAAAAGAACAGGTCAATAATGGTGTACAGACAATTGGATACCTACCTGCAAAAGAATGAAGTTGGATCCCTACCTCATACCGTATACAAAAATTAACTAAACATGGGTCAAAGACATAAATAGAAGAGCTAAAAATACAAAGCTTTTAGGATAAAATTTCATGACCTTGGATTAGACAATAGTTTCTTAAATATGACATCAAAATCACAAGCAACCAAGGGAAAAATAGATAAATTTGTATTCATAAAAATTCAAAACGTTTTTGCTGAAAATGATACCATCAATGATACGATCTCAGAATAAAAGAGAAAATATTTGCAAGTCATTTCTGATAAGAGACTTATATCTAGAATTTTATAAAGAATTCTTGCAACCCAATGTAAAAAGACTATTAACTCAATTAAAAAATAGACAAAAGATTTGAGCAGATATTTCTTCATAGAAGATATACAAATAGCTAACAAGCACATGAAATGATGCTCAACATCATTACTACTTAGGGAAATGCTAATCTCACATCCAGTAGGGTAGCTACAATCAAAAAGGACTATCAACACTAACAAGTGTTTTCAAGGATGTAGAGCAATTGGAACCCTCCTACATGGCTGGTAGGAATGTAAAATGTTGTATCTACCTTGGAAAATGTTTTTGTTATTCTTCAAAGTGTCCAATGCAGAGTTACTATCTGACCCAAAAATTCTACTTCTAGGTATATACCCGAGAGGACTGAAAGAATATGTCCACACAAAAATGTGTATGTAAATGTTACTAGCAACATAATTCATAATAGACAAAAATTAGAAAACAACCCAAATGTCCATCAACTGATAAATGGATAAGTAAAATGTGGTATTTCCATACAGTGGAATATTATTTGGCCATAAAAAGGAATCAAGTATTGATACATGACAAAACATTGATATTCTAAGTTAACGAAGCCAGACACACAAGGTCAAATATTTTGAGATCAAATTTTTGTGGAGTATCCAGAGTAGGTACTTCTATAGAGACAGAAGATAGACGACTAGTTGCCTAAAGCTGGCGGGAGGGAGAGATGCTAATGTTGTCTTTGGGGGATGATGAAAATGTTCTGAAATTAGATAGTAGTGATAAACTCATGACACTATGAATATACTAAACGGTACTGAAGTGGACAATTTTAAAGGGTGAACTTTATGGCATGTGGATTATACGTCAATAAATCTACTTTAAAAATTCATTCCCTATATTAAAGGATCCAATGCTGATGTCTGCCTAGGAGACTAGTCCCTTGTCCATCCCACTTTGAGTTAATCATGAGCCCTATTTTCTGTTGTACACACACATACCCTTACAAGGACCCTCTAATCCGTATAGATTATCCTCACTTGAAGATAGAGAATTTCACGAGACCAGTGGGGTTCAGAGGTGAGAAAGAAAATGTAGAATTCATCCAGTATGATAAAACCTGCGTAGGAGGCAGGAAGGTGTTAGGAAGGTCTTCGGTCGGTAAAAGGCTAATTATGGGTACAAGATAAGACAAATAACAGGGAGTTGAAAGAAAACTGCATTGAAAATTAAGGAAAGACATGGAATTACTAAGTAAAACCATCAAGGATATGAAGTCTGGTGTCCTTTTGGAAAAGAAGTAACAGGAAATTAAGCTTAAAAAAACAAGTGGCAGTAACTTTAACTTTTTCAATGTAAATCATAGAGAATCACAGAAAAGAATGCAATCAGAAATTATTTTGCAGAAGTTTAAAAAAACTTCAGTGAAAAGCCTGTCATCAAAGAATTTCTGGGTAGGTATTAGAGCAGAGCTTAGGGAAGAGTACACATGCAAGAATTAAAGTCTTGGATCATTGTTTTCTAAGTTTTAAGCTGTTTTGAGCATTTCCCCACAGCCCTAAATAATTATCTTAAGCCAGCTGTGTTCCGTTTGTGTTAATTCAGCTTCTTTTATTTCCCATTTGACAAATTGTGTACATTAAGTTGTGAATATTAACATTGGTGTAATAAATGAGCAATTTACCATCTCTGAAAGAAGTCAACAGCCTGAAAGGCACTCATGGAGGTATATTTATAACAAACACCTGTGTTAATTTCCTTTCACAAGGAGCACAATAGCGCCCTCCTTGAGGCAGCACCTTTTGATAAAGTGAATAAGAAAGTGCTCATCACATCATTTATTTCTTGTTCTTCTCATGTGCCAGAAAGCATGTGTTCCTTTCAATTAATATTCTGTTCCTTGTACAAAAGTTGTTTGACAGTAAATGTATTTTTGGAGGGCAGTAAATTAGGTGAAATAATGAATGTGAAATTTGGATGAGGTTTAGGGTAAAAATACTATTCATGACACCTTTCAAAAGATTTTATTCTGTAAAAGGGGCAGCCTTGGCAAAGATGGTGTAGGCGAGATGATGAATTCCTTGAGAGCAGAGTGTTTCTTTTGTTCAGCTTTGTGCAAACAGGTTTATTGAAGTCTTAACCCATTGAGTTAGAAACATGAAAAACATGTTTTTTTTCACTTTTTCTCATCATACTTCATCCATTCTATGTCTAATCTTCCTTGCCTCAGCTTAATAACATCAGGGGCAGATGATATCTTGTTCCAGTCCCTTTTGGTGACTCATACTACTCCAATCCAGTTCAAAACTTAATGTCAGATCTGACTCAAATCACTTCTTCCCTCTCACAGCACAGTCTAGAGCTGGTTGCTGTAAGACTGCTTCATATCTCTCTTCTGGTACTACTCCTCTGGAGTTGAAAGGGAGGCAGGAGGGATGAGGAAGGCGGCATTTCTTAGAAAATAAGCTTTTTTTTTTTTTTAAAGAAGATCTTTATTTATGGAAAGACATCCCATGTCTTTGGGTCAGAAGATTTAATATTGTTAAGATAGCAGTATCCCCAAATTGATCTATAGATTCAGTGTAATCTCAGTCAGAATCCCAGCTGCTGGGTTTTTTTTTTTTTTTTTCAGAAACTGATAAGCTGATGCTAAAATGTATATGGAAATGCAAGGGATCCATAATAGCCAACAGTCTTGAGAAGGAAGAGCAAAGTTGGAAGGCTCACAGTTGCTGATTTCCAAACTTTCTGCAAACATGCAATCATCAGGAGGGTGTGGTTCTGACACACAGACAGACATCTAGATCAACAGAATAGAATTGGGAGCCCAGAAATAATCCATTACATTTATACTCAATTGATTTTCAACAAGAATGCCAAGACAATTCAATGGGGAAAGAACAGTCTTTTCTTTTTTTTTTTTTTAATTATTTTTTTAACGTTTATTTATTTTTGAGACAGAGAGAGACAGAGCATGAACGGGGGAGGGGCAGAGAGAGAGGGAGACACAGAACCGGAAGCAGGCTCCAGGCTCTGAGCCATCAGCCCAGAGCCCGACGCGGGGCTCGAGCTCACGGACTGCGAGATCGTGACCTGAGCTGAAGTTGGATGCTTAACCGACTGAGCCACCCAGGCGCCCCAAGAACAGTCTTTTCAATGAACGGTGCTCAGGCAACTGGAAATGTAATCATTTCGGGGTGATGAAAACTTTCTATAAGTAGGCAATGGTGATGGTTGTACAACTCCATGAATATACTAAAAACCAATGAATACTACACTTTAAATGGGACACTTTTATGGCTTGTGACTTATATCTCAACAAAACTACTTAAGAAGGATTAAATAGTTGGAAAAAATAGTTGGGTATTTATATAATGTAGAGTCAAATAAGGGCATGTTACCAAGGTGAAAAGTATTACAAGAAAAGATTTATATACTTGATTATAAATTACTTTTATAATTTCTCTATTAAAATGCTATTAATAAACTTTGTTTCACCAGACACAGTATTAATAATATCCTTAATATATAGGGCACCTGGGTGGCTCAGTCAGTGAAGCATCTGACTCCTGACCATGATCATGGCCAGATCACGATCTCACAGTTCGTGGGTTTGAGCCCCACATCGGGCTCTGCGCTGACAATGCAGAGCTTGCTTGGGATTCTCTCTTTCCCTCTCTCTCTCGGCCCCTCCATTATTCTCTCTCTCTCTCTCTCTCTCTCTCTCAAAAAATAAATAAATAAACTTAAAAAAAGATTTAAAAAATAAAATTAAAAAAATTTTAAAATATATAAAAATGGTTAAAATCAGTAAGAAAATTATCAATACTTTAACAGAAATGTAGATAAAGAAAATGAGCAGTTTACAAGATAAGAAATAGAACTGGCCAACAAACACATATAAAAATATTAATATTTACTGATAGTTCAAGAAATGCTGATTAAAGCACAACAAAATGCCTCTCTCACCCAATGCATTGGTGAAGAGTTTTAAAAAGTATAATACCCATGGCTGGTGAATATGTGGAAAAGTACGATTCTCATACCCTTCTGGTGGGAGTGTAACTTGGAATAATGGGGTTGAGGGCAATGTGGCAATATAAATCAAATGCTTAGAAACGTTAATATTTTGAGCAATTCCCTTTCTAGAATTACATTCCAAGAAATAATGCAAGAGGTATTCAAAAGAATATGTACAGGGTTATGTGTCCTTGTGAATTTTTGTGAAAAACTAGAAACAATCCAAGTGCCTAACAATAAGAGATGAGACCTAGCCATTACAATTGTTTGGGGGAGGATACTAGAGTGAACATTGGTACCCAGAATCTGTTCTCTCTTCATTCCTAGAATCCCATGAAGCCCCACTATTCAGGAAAAGCTGATCTACCAACCCCTCGGACAGAACTTGGCTGAATGCATGATACCTAGGTAATCATGACAATACAGGTCAGTGAGATGCAAAGAACAGTTTACCAGGGTCTTTGGTGCAGCTTCTAGAAGCATCAACTCTTTCCCCGGCCTTTCGCACGTTTGGACAGGAGCCCAGACCTTTGCAGTCATCTCCAACGTCTCTGAAGACGCAGCTGACACCAGGAAAGGGCAGGGAAGAGAGGATTACAGGGAAATGGAGCCGGAGCCACCAGATTTAGTCAGCCCTGAAGCCCCTCTTCTGGGCTTCAAGCTATGACTCTATACATTTGATTATCGTTTGAGCTGGATTGAGAGGGTTTTTTGCAATTTGCCACCATAGGTCACACGTGTAGGTTTACTCTGCCTCTTATTCACACCCCAAAGCAGGAGGGGGGGGGGGGTACAAATAACAACTGGCTTTCACTTTATTCGTGTCTTTAGAATACTCAGTGTGGGTCTCCTTTCTCCACCCCTGAACAACATCTCAGGCAAGCACTATAGATTTTTGGATGGGGATAGAATTCATAGGGTGTGTGGGTTTACCGGGATGAATCTCTAACTGAAAGTTAACATTGTCTACATCAGGAAATGTTGGGACGGAGGTCGCTTGGGTTGAGGTCTGCAACAAACTACCAGTGCTTCTCAGGAGAGAGCCGACAGTGTCGTGGCAGCCAGGACATCTGGCCAACGTCAGTCAGGTGAGAACCGGTAACACAAATGCTGCCGGCCAGGTGAACACTCTCTACCATTTTCCTTATATTCTTCTGTTCCCCTGCTCTGAGTATGGAAGAGCCAAAAGATGGAGAGGGCGGATGACCATGCTCACCGAAATCCCGCTGCCAGGACAGGCAGGGACTACTCAGAATGGGTGCCTTCCATAAGCAACCAGTGCACAGGACTGATGGGAAAAAAACTGGCCCGGCCTCTGACTTCACTCCATGGGCGTAGCGCTTGGATTTTTCTTCCCGATGTCTACAAACTCACAAATGGCAGTTTGCTCTAAGCAAAACAATTCAGTGAATTACAGCCCGAGGCACCAGGGATGATGGATGTTACTTTGGCCACACTGACTTTTATATTTTTTTCAGATTAACTCCATGAGGCACAGTGATCACAGACTCTGTAATGCCTGTTTGAATTAGAAAAATCTTCCAACAATCATTTTCTTTTTACCAGTCAGTATACAGCGATCAGAGAGACATTTTTTTTTTTTTTAAATCTCATGCAACGATTCCGATAAAAGGAAAGGGCTTTCAGTCTCTACGGGTAACAGAGCCTAAAGGGCAAGGCCTTCCTTTCCATCTTTTTATCAGCATTTTTGTAAACAGAACCTTAGATGGGAATATACTCCTCATCCAAAAATAAATGAAACTTTCCATTCTGAGAATGATGAGGTGCAACTCACAGAAGCGTGACAATCGTGAGGATTCCTTCTCCTCCTGCTCTTCTCCAAGGAGTTCCACTGACTTTTTGCAACTTCCGGTTTTTATTTTATTTTAATTATTTTTCTTTTTTAAAAATGGTTATTTTATTTTTGAGAGAGTGCGCGCGCGTGCGCGTCCAGGGGAGGGGCAGAGAGAGAGGGACAGAGGATCCTCAACCGGCTCTGCGGACTCGGCAAGATCACAACCTGAGCCAAAGTCAGACGCTTCACTGACGGAGCCACCCAGGCGCCCGTATTTTAATTTTTAAAACTCAGGACAGAGATGCCCAGACATAAAGTCTAGAAATAGAAGTAATCCCAACGATCCACAAGCCTGAAGACGGGGGGGGGGGGGGGGGGGGCGGGCAATAAAGCCAAAAACTGTGCATTTCCCAAACTGTGTCCATAAAGCAGAGGACTCGATTGCCATTGGCCCATGTTGGATCCAAAATGGGAGTTGTTTTGTAGGAGCATGCAGTAGGTTTTGGTGGTTTCGAGCTTCTCTGTATCCATTTCTCTTTCTTATCCGCCCCTTCGTTACCTTCATTATGATTACCTTCCAGCCACTGCGTAAGGTCTCGTGGGACTATCGCTGAAGTTCTCCTCCTTCCACTACCCCCTCTGCCCAGCTAAAGGGAAAGTAGCTGACCCAAGTCAAAGCAATTTCTTTGCTCCCTCCTTAAATCCGAACCTTGAGCTGAGGAATAAAGAAACTGAAAACTAGTTTCATTCCATCCGACTGGTAGGACTGGTGGATTCTGCTTGCTACAAGTGGCTGCTGAGGATGTCTTTCCAGGCTCTGACCTCATTAGAGGCTGACCTCATTACCCAGTCTCCCTTGAACCCTATTGCCCTTGGGTTCCTTTAGGTCCATTTTTCTTCCTGCTTAAGACGGCTCAAGGGAGTTACTGTGATTGAAGCCAAAGAACCGAACTGATACAGAGAGTGTCAGTGCCTCACAAATCCCATCTTTGAAAGCAGCTATGTTTTTATTTACTGTGTGGAAACATTGAAAGCTTTCAACACATTACATAGCCCTTAGCTCTTTCCTGTAAGATGTGTATTCAATCTGAGTAGTCTGATGTTTCTTCCTAGGGTTATAAGTAAGTATTTTGCATTTGTATTTTGAGTTTTCTTCCGTCTCCTTTGCCTACCACTCCCCTTTTCATCCAGGCAAAAGCATACAACTGTTGCTATTTAAATAGTCCTTGGAAATAATATGAAATAATTAACAATAGTACAACTTATTTTGGAAATATTAGTTTTAAAACTTCCCTTTTGGGGCGCCTGGGTGGCGCAGTCGGCTAAGCGTCTGACTTCAGCCAGGTCACGATCTCGCGGTCCGTGAGTTCCAGCCCCGCATCAGGCTCTGGGCTGATGGCTCAGAGCCTGGAGCCTGTTTCCGATTCTGTGTCTCCCTCTCTCTCTGCCCCTCCCCCGTTCATGCTCTGTCTCTCTCTGTCCCAAAAATAAAATAAAACGTTGAAAAAAAAATTAAAAAAAAAAAAAAACTTCCCTTTTGAGAATTTGATCAAGGCTAATATATCTTAAATAAAGGTGTATTTTTAAAGCCCATGGGAAAGGATAGGTCATCAAGGCACACGAAGCTAATACACAAGCTAATAAACTATTCAAACAGCTCTAAGGTCACAAAGTCAGTCATCAAAGAAAGGGCAATAGCACAGATCAATACATTGTGATGTCTTTTGACAATGGACATGAACATCTGTAGGAAATTGCAATCACATGGATGAGTGTTGTATGAAAGAAGCCAGATACCAAAGCTCACATTCTTTATGAAGCTGTTTATGCAAAGTTAAGACCAGGCAAAATGAAACTATGGTGTTAAAACTTAAGAGAGGAGTTAACTTTAGAGATTTGGAGCAATGATTGAGTGGCATACAAGGGAGGTTTTGGGAACGTGGAAATGTTCCATTTCTTGACCCTTGTGATAATAACATGAACGTTCACTGTATAATAAAGCTTTGGGCTAGTTGTTTGTTTTGTGTACTTTTCTATATGTATATTTTGCTGGAAAAAGGGTTTTAAAATGAAAAGGCAATGTCCTTTTTGTTTTTTGTGGGTTTTTTTTTTTTTTTTTGGTTTTAAAGAAAAATCTTGGCCTTCTAGCATGGTGATTCTTAGGGCAGTTTATTACAGAAAAGGCAAGACACTTCTCTTTATTTACTTCTTTTCTGCCTCCCTTTTCATTTACCTTTCCTTCTATCAACACCTTCTAAACACATATTGCTTCTGCTCAAGAACAGAGTATGAGTCACTAGTAAAATCCATAGGATCTACTGTTGGACTATAGCTCCAACTCTGAGAATTCAATTTACTAGCTTAACGTTTATTATTTTGTTCAAATCGTTATAGGTAAAGTTGGGTAATGGTCTCTTTGTGAGCAACATAGGGAACTGATTGCTATGAGAAATTTTTACTTTTATATTTCCCAACTCAGGGATATTTAATTATACAAGTATAAAGAGATTCTAGTATGTGCTTTTAGTGTTACATATTTAACTGTTTTTTTTTTGTTTTTCAATACATTTAAAAATTTATATCAATGTAATTTTAAGTCATTTATATTTTAAAGAAGCCATAATTTAAAACAACACTGTGTTTCTTTCATAGACTCAATGTTTTTTAATTCAAATCCTGATATGTTATTCACAGTGCAAACACTGGTTTTGAATTAAACCTGTATTTTGAGCACTGACGAATAATTCAAAAGGAAATATTTAACACCTCTTTGTTTTCTTTCTTTCAAGAGAAAAAAAGGTCTTACACTTGAGTAAAGGCTAAATTGCAGTGATAATTCAAACTATTAAAGGAAAAGTTTAAGAACTGAAGTTGCATGGAGGCTGAAATATCTTATTTGGGGTTTAGGAGATCCAACTGGTAACTAAACCTGGCAATCAATATTCTGTAAGTTGTAAAAATGGCTAAACATTTATGCAAGATACCTAAATTCTCTTTTGCTTTGGAATTCAACTGAAATCCTGTATATTTTACCTAGAGTGATAATTGCTTTGTTTTCATTTTTTTTGACCAAATAAATTACCGTTATGCTGACGAGATAGGAGGAGAAAAAAAAAAGAAAGAGGTTATAGCTGCATATCTTTATATCTATTTATATATCCATCTGTCATGGATATTAGTCTGTTTATCTATCTATCTATCTGTCTATCTATCATAATCAAAGCATATTTTTAGCTGATTTTTAAATGAAATTCTGGGGCCTAAATGTGGAGATTTAGATTGGGAGATTTGTAGTTAAGAGCCTAAACTTTCTAGCCTAAACTTTGGTGGTATTTTTCATAATGTTTCTATGACTGGACCAACTTGATTTCCAAGTTTCCAATTAGGGTGAAAAATAATCCATTTGATCCAGTCCTCAGAAGTGGAACTGGATAAAAAGAGTGGATTCAGCATTCTTATAATTAAATGGCCCAAGTGAATAGCTGATTTACAAATTTGGTTGATAACTGAGGTCTCAGCTGTTCTAATTTACTGATTAGAGCATTACTTGGATGGGTTGACTGGCAATGGGAACAGAGCCCCTGCTGGTGACAGTTGCCTTATGGCTTTAAATTACACTTTTGGCTGGTAGCTCGGTGGTTATTACCCTACACTAAGAAGGCCAACAAAGCTAGTCTTGTCAATTTCATAACAGCTACATTACTCTTTTCAACTGGAAGCAAATCTACACCACTGCCAGAAACACAACCCCGAGATCGCCTTAGCTATGGGAGGAGGGGGCATATGGTGGGACAGCCATTTATCAACCCATCACCACCTCATGGGACAGTCACCACCAACATAGGGCATATGATACAAAGAGAGAAAAGTACTCTTGGCTCTTGCTACCGGTTCTCTGTAGAGTTGTGGTAGGTAACAGAACCTCTCTATTCCCTGATTTCCCATTTGTTTCATGGAAATAATATTAACTGTTAAGAATGGTGGAAAGATCAATCAGCTTAATCAGGTAGCATTTTTAATTCCTTGCAGGTGGTACTTACACCTGAGCTGTAACTCCGTCAACAAGCAGGGTTTATTTGGTCCTCACAGTATATAGATTACAGCATAGTTCTAAGTACTTCTGGGAATTATAAAGGAAGTGGAGAACATATCTCTATTCTCCAGGAACTATTATACTTCAGGTGAGATAGGATCACCCCCAGTGAAAACTGGCAAGCACATTAACAGAAATATAGCCAACTGCAGCTGCTGACAAGTACCCTGATGTTCCTGCAATGGTCTGTGACCAGATTGCTATGTGGAGAACTGGACGCTCTGCTGGATGCCAGGAAGGAAAACAAGGCTTATAGGATGGGTTCGCTAAGAGGGTATAATCGTTTTGGTAGATCATTTCAGCATAATCACATGCTACACTGTAATTTTTGTTTGAAAGGTTTTATTGCACAGAAAAACTGTTTATGATAAAAAACGATAGACTCAATCTGGTAAAACTACATGTGTTGATTATCATTAAAATGATCACTTTTAATATACAACATCCCCCCCCCAACAAGAATTGCACACATGCACGTAAACGATGGTTTAAATGTTATTTTGGGAGACTGGCGAGTTAATGCAAAAGTAGCAGATAGCAATATACATACTGGATATGCTACTGAACTTGAAAGATATTTCATAATAATCCATTTCCCCTGCGGCAAGTGAAGAAATTAGTTGACCCTTGAACAAGTGGGGGTTAGGGGTACTGACCCCCTGCACAGTTAAAATTCATGTACAACTTTTGGCTCCCCCCAAATTCAACTACAAATAACCTATTGTTGGTCAGAAGCCTTACTGATAATATAAAGTTATATACATAACACGTATTTTGTACGTCACACGGATTATATACTTTGTTCCTAGAAAAAGTAAGCTAGAGAAAAGAAAATGTTAAGAAAATCATAAGGAAAACATGTTTATAGCACTCTACTGTATTTATTGAAAAAAATCTGCATATAAGTGGGCCCACTCAGTTCAAGCCTATATTGTTTAAGGGTCAAAGGTACATTATATCCGAGGCTATACTTAGAGGGGAGGATAGCTAAGCAATACCTTCAAATCTCAAAGGAGAAGAGTTATGCAAAGAAATGTCCTAAATTTGGCTATTAAGTGTATATGCATCAGCACAGCTAAAAAAAAGTCTTCATAAATTGATCTGTAGTATCTTGATATTAAAACAAAATAAAAATCCAGAGCCGGTTATATTATCTAACTGAAATTCTTAAAGCTCAAATATCTGTCACGGAGCTATAGGTGTTTTTTTCTGTTGCATGCCTACCTGGATTGCCTATTCCATTACTCTTTCCTAGAGTGTCCCTTTTTCTCCTGCAAAATTTCCTCAATCATCTGGATTGTGCTTATGTGGGGGTGTTCACTTTGTGGTAATTATTATGACTTGTGCTGTATACCTCAACTTAAAAGAAAACAAGCCTTATTTGAGACTCACTTCCATGAATCATTACTATACCTGCTTGATTTAATAATCAGATCTCTACCTTTTAAGTGTTTAAATATGCTTATGTATACCTTGACCATTACACAAAGTTGTTACAATTTTGTCATCTGTTTCTTGTGTAGTTTTAGTTTACTTGGGTTTATTCATTTTCTTGGGAAACCTCAATTTCTTCACCTGCCACCTCCTTTGTAACTCGCCTATGTTACGGTATAGTAGGCAATGGAGTGTTGATAAACCGGATCTTAAACAAACAAACAAACAAACAAAAAACCAAAAAGCCCTGATTTCAAATGATTGCCAATTTCTGTGGCATAAATAGTCCCCAGTTTCAAAGTTCCAAGGTTTCACATCCAGCTCAAAAATTCCTGAATATTTAACAATAGACTCACCAACTGATAAGAGCCGGCTGGCTCCAGCCATGTACATAAGCAATAAGGTTACTGCTGGTTTTGCAATGACTTAGAACAGCCTTTCCACTAACTGCTCATTCACTCATACCACCACAAAATTCTTCCAGCTGTGGGCATAGACAATCAACGTATTTCAGTGTAGAATCAATGATGGGTAAAAACTGTTCCCTCTGTGCATCCCCGCAGAGCTGAAGCTAAATAAGCCAATTTGCTGAATTACTTAGAACCAAGTATTTATTGCATCACAAACAGATATTTTCCACTTGTCAGAAAATGTAACAGAGCCAAGATACCAGTTGCTGTTTGCTTTCTGCCACAAGTGCCGACTAAATGGAATGGATACTCAATAAGCTGTATTAAACTGAAGGATGCATTTGCAAAATGGTGAGGGGGGTGAATAAAGAGGCAACATTAATGTCAGAGGCAATTATGGGTATGAACGCTTCTTGCTACTGTATAAGCCTGCCCCTGCTACACATGCTCGGGGCATAAATAAAGACTACGTAGAAGGGTTTTGCTCACAGAAGTTCAAACACATAAAGGCAACTGACATTTTCAATGTCAACATTTTGGAGGGCATTCTCCTGATTTATGAGGATGCTTAATATTTCAGCATGCGCCGATAAGAAAAAAACAACCAGAAGGAAAATAAGGGTTAAAAGATCTGAAATATGGTAGGAAAAAATGTTTTAAGAAACACTGATTCTACTGAAAATAAAAACCTAGGTTTCTTCTATTATAATCAAGTGACACGGAAGGTGGAGGAAAGAAACACCATTAAACTTCGCTCCCCAAATCACATGACTTCAAATTTCCTGGGGCCAGGGGAAGCCATGACTGGAAATTGAATGCCAGCCCCTGTGGCATTTTCCTTTCCCCTCTTTTCCCTGTCTCCACCTTCACTGGCACTGGAATCTGAAACTGGACAATCATGCCCAATGACTTCTTTTCTCTGAGTCTGGGCTTTCTAAGGAGTCATAAAAATATGAGAAGGACATCAGAATCGGAGGCGGTACTAGTTTGGGGATTATGTTCCGGCTCATAACTCTCTGACTTTTGATCAAATGTTGATGGGGAGATTTGGCCCTGCTGCACTTCTGGACACTGCCCTACACATCTCCTTCCTAGTGCTGGAACCACTATGAACCATGGTGACAGAGGAGACAGCATCTTGCAGGTCTCACTCTATCTCACTCGTGATCTTTCTCTCTCTTATGCATGCATGCATGTGCTAATCTTACCTCGCACATCTGTCCTCTCCCTACCTTTCAGATTCCTTTCCTCATTTGTAGTGCTGCATGCTGAGAGTAGATTTCCTAAGGAAGGTTTTCCCACCGTGACTTGGCTTCTATAATCATAGTGTAAAACCCACCAAGTTGTAACCTTTTCACTTGTCAACACCTAAGCCAAATGCCTTGCTTATCATTAGATACAAATGAAAACAAGTGTCACAATTTGGCTTCTGCAGGAAGCAGTGTCTGAGACAGGGTTTAATGTTCCAGGAGTGCCCTGGGATCAACATCCACGGAAAGGAGGAGGTCAGTGAGACCGGGAAGAAGTCGAGCTATGATGCAGGCTTGACCACAGCCACAAGGAGTTCTGGAGTTTAACAGGCTCAGCTGAATCATCCCATTTTGGGAGGAAATGGTTGGTCCTTTGTAGTCCTACCTCCAGCCATCATTAGATGGGACTTTTACTTAGAGTGGCATGACCTTGGTGAGGTGGCTCTTTGTAGGTAGAGTGTTCCCTGAAAGGACTGAAAGCTGTTCCACTGAAACTCTCACAGCAGCTGGGATAAGAAGCCCTTCCTTGAAAGGGGGTTTAAGCACCACACCTTCATATCCACCCCTGCAAGTCTCCTTACCCTGAAAAATGTCTACCATTGTTCACCCATCATATGTCCTTCGTAAGAGCACAAGAGACTACCGAGCAGTATGTCAAAAACTATCTGTGGTACCATCTGTCCCGGAGCCATTAGATAGCCATCAGCAATAAACAAACAGCACCCCTGACCCAAACCTCTTTCCTTACACAAATATTAACTCAAAATGAATCATGGACTTAATGTAACATGAAAACCATGAAACTTTTAGAAAAGGACAAAGGAGAAAATCTTGGGAGCTCAGGTTAGGCAAAGAGTTCTTAGACAACATCAAAGCATAAGCCCTCAAAACAATCAATACATTGGATTTCATTAAATTAAAATCTCTGTTCTGAAAAAGCCCACGTGAGGAGGATGAGAAGACAAACTGCATACGAGAGAAAATATTTGCAGACCATATATCTGACAAAGGACCAGCATCTAGAGAACGTAATAAGTTCTTAAAACTCAACAGTTAGAAAATGGGCAAGACACATGAACAGACATTTCATTGAAAAGGATACATGGATGGCAGATAAGCATGGGAAAAGTTGCTCAGCATCACTAGTCATCAGGGAAATGCAAATTAAAACCACAAGGGGACATCACTATACACCTATCAGAATGGCTAAAATAAAAACAGAGATGCCACCAAATGCTGGTGAGGGTGTGCAGAAACTAGATCAATTACGTTTTGCTGGTGGGAACAAAAAATGGTACAGACGCTCTGGAAGAGTCTGGCAGCTTCTTAAAAAACTAAACATGCAACTGTGACTTGGCAATTGCATTGTCATTTATCCCAGAAAAATGAAAACTTCAGTTCACACAAAAACCTGTGCATGAATTTTTATGGTAGATTTATTTGTAAGGTTCAAACTGGAAATAACCCAGATGTCCTTCAATAGGTGAATGGTTAAACAAGCGGTGGTATATCCAACCATGGAATAGTATTCAGCTATAAAAAGGAGCAAGCTACTAACACATTTGACAACGTCAATAAATCTCCAGGGAGTTATGCCGAGAGAAACAAGTCAATCTCAAAAGGCTACCTATTGTATGATTCCATTTACAGAAGTTTCTTGAAGGGACCAAACCATAGAGGCAAGTTAGTTGTTAACCAGAGGTTAAGGATGGAGGGGTGTGGTGTGTGTGCAGGAGGGAAGTGGGTGTGGCTACAAAACGGCAACACAAGGGACCCTTGTGATGATGGAAATGTCCTATGTCTTTTTTACGTCAGTGTTAATATCCTGGTTGTGATGTTGAACTACAGTTTTGCATCATGTTACCGCAAGGGAAAACTGTAAAGGATGCATGGGATCGCGCCAGATTCTTTCCACTGCATGTAAACCTGCAATTACCTCAAAACAAAAAGTGAAAAAAACGGTGAAAAAAGTCTTGAACTCAATAAATCAACTACTTAATTTCCTCTATGAAATAGCAGCGTCACACATTGGTGAGGTAAAGCGTTATCCCCGTGGGATGCAGAGGTGATTCAATTGCCTATTGCTATATAACAAACGACCTCAAAATACAGTGGCTTGAAACAACCATTATTTTGTTTTTACCGTTCTCTGTCAGGAACTTAAGCTCGTCTGGGCAGATATTTTAATCCACGTGTTGTCGGTTGGTGTCATTCACTTGGGGGCATTCAGTAGCAGAGGCTGGGCCAGAAATCTTAAGAAGTCTGGTGCCGCATGGTCAGCAGAGTTTCCTCACAGCGTGGTGGTCACGGGGTAGTCGGACTTTCGAGAGGAATTAACACGAATTGGTAAACACTGAAGCCACAGATCTCTTAAGTCCCAGACTCGGAAATTACAGCATCATTTCTGAAACATTTTACTGGTCCCGACAAATCTCAGCTCAGACCGAAGGGGAGAGAAAATAGCCTCCAACTTTCAGTGTGAGAAGGAGTAAAGAATTTATGACCATCTTACTCCATCCTTGGGGGAGATTAATTCTTCAAAAAAAAAAATGTTTCTATGTAGGACGTTTTCAAAAATTATATATTCACGTAAAAAAAATTTTTTTTAACTTTTACTCATTTTTGAGAGACAGAGAGAGGCAGAGTATGAGCGGGGAAGGGGCAGAGAGAGAGGGAGAGACAGAATCTGAAGCAGGCTCCAGCCTCTCAGCTGCCAGCACAAAGTGCGACGTGGGGCTCGAACTCATGAACTGCGAGATCATGACCTGAGCCGAAGTCGGACGCTCAACTGACTGAGCCACCCAGGCACCCCTATTCACGTTTTTAAAAATAAATATTGAGTTGTTCAAGTTTCTTTTTTTCTTAAAGGGTTTTGACACCATTATTTTAACTTTAATTTAATTTAATTTAATTTTATTCAAGTTTCTTATTTTATCCTGTCAGTTTTTGGTAAGTTATGTTCTCTAACTTAAGATAAAATCTTGTCTATTTTATCTAAGTTGTCAAATTCATTGGCATAAAGCTGTTTGTAATACTGCCTCATTATCATCCTAATGTTGGTAGGATCTGTAGTCACATCCTCTTTCCCAAATCTGTAGCCTTCATTTCTATTTTTGTTTTTTTTTTCTTGATTAGTTAGCTAGGAGTTTACCAATTTTATTAATCTCAAAGAACCAACTTTTGGCTCATATTTCACGGATTTTGCTTTTTTTACATATCAGTATGTTCTGGAGAGCTTTCCAAATTAGTGAATACAGATTTACCTCATTTTTATTAATTGCTGTCAAGGCATTTCATATTATGGGGGTATCAGAATTTATTTAATCATGGGCATTCTTATTTCGTTTTCTTTTTCTTCTCTTTCTTTTCTTCTTCTTCTTCTTCTCCTTCTTCTTACTATTAAAATACTGAAACATCCTTTTATGTATCTCTATACGCACATGAGAGGGGCTGGGCTTCCAGAAATTAAATTGCTTGGTCAGAAGGTATATTCATTTTACATTTTTTAAACAGGTCACTTCCAAACTGTTTTCCAAACAGCTGTATCAATTGGCACTCCCATGGACTGGGTGGAAGTATTCCCCATCGAGCCAGGTTCTTGACAATATTTAGTACCATGAACCTTTTTTAGTTATGTCATCATGGTTTGAATTTCCATTCTCTTGATCCCAGATGAGTATAGGCATCTTGTGTCTGTGCATGACTTGAGAGTTTTTTGAGAAGGATTTTAAAAATCTATTTTATATTTTTTTATCATTTAATTTTTCTTTATATATTGAAGACATTAAACCCAGGTCTGTTTCAACTTTCTGCATTGTGTTTCATTGTGTGTCTTTTTTTTTTCCACACAGAAACTTTAAATTTTGATGTGGTTATATTACTTGCTCTTTTCCTTTATGGCCTGGCATTTGTATCTTGCTAAAGAAGGCCTTTTATCTGCTTTTGAAGAGTTCAACCGACATTCATTGGCTACTCAGAGTCTCTTGTCTCTGGAGGGCAATTCTACCGCTGAGTTCTAGAATCCCTCCCTTAGGTGACCATGGCCCGCTTCCGCCACCCCACCATGGTAGAGCCCTTGATCCCTAGTCCTTCATACCAAATTGTGACATCTGTAACATCTTGCTCCCTCATCCATCCCCTCCCTCTACACACACCTTGAAAACAACTTGGGACCATCGGACACCAAAAGGAATATAGAAAATCATCCAGTTTCAAACTCTCATTTTCATAGATAAGGAGTATACAATCTAGACCTTGCTGTCCAACATGGTAGCCATTGGCTACATGTGGGTTTTTAAGTTTAAGTTAATTAAAGTAAAAAACTCAGTCACACAAACCAAATTTTAAATGCTCTATAGCTACACGTGCCTCATGGCTACTTTACTGGACAGTAAGATTTAGACTGTTTCCATCACTGCAGAAAGTTCTAGTGGCTGCTCTAGAGCTTTGTTATTTAAAGGGCCATGTGCTGACCCATATAGCAAGACCAGAGGCATCACTGGGAGCTGATTAGAAATACAGAATCGCAGGGTGCCTGGGTGGCTCAGTCGGTTAAGCTTCTGACTTCAGCTCAGGTGATGATCTCACAGCTTGTGAGTTCAAGCCCTGCATCAGGCTCTGTGCTTACAGCTCAGAGCCTCCAGCCTGCTTCAGATTCTGTGTCTCTCTCTCTCTGTTCCTCCCCCACTTGTGCTCTCTCTCTCAAAAATAAATAAACATTAAAAAAAAGAGAGAGAATGTCAGTTAATAATCAGGCCACATACCAGACCTACAGAATTGGAATCTGCAATTAAAAAATATCCCCCAGGAAGTTTGCATGCAGGTTAGAGTCTAAGAAGCCCTAGTCATGTGATTTTTTTCCCCTAAGGTCAAAACAGCTGATGTCCAGGCCCTTCCCTTGACCCAGGCACCATTTCCCTTACTATCCTATGTCCTTCTTATTATCTCCCTACCATACTCACTTTCTCACTTTGTTTAATTACAGCACTTTATAAACATGTATAAGTCAGCAAGGCCATTGGGGCCCTCGGAAAACCCTCCATGCCTCAGCCTCACTCTGGTTTGCTAGTGCCTGCTTGGCAGACTTTGGAGAAAGATCCAGGTTCCTGTGATAGCATTTTAAGGAGGAAAAAAAAAAAATCCCTGCTAGGGGGTGGGGTGGGCTAGAAATTAAAGCCCACCTTGGAACCAGTGGGGCACCAGTCATCAACCTGTATGGTACATTTAGTCGTGGTGATATAACGGCTGCATTTAGTTTTTCAGATGCCACAGCTGGGGAATAGCATTGAGAACAGGCCACGTACTTGCCTTAAAAATGTCACACCTGACTATCTGATTGGACAAAGCAGGGGCTGGTGATCTAACAAAAACATGCTTGCTCAAGGTTAAGTGGTTAGTGGGTCACCAAAAGGAAGTGGATTTGGAAATAGGGCCCCAGGTTGTCCTGGAACGTTGGGAGATCTGCTCTCAGACATTTTCAATACATTGTTTCTCAGCTCCTAAAACAGAGCGACACACAGCAGGCACACAGTAGATAAGGATGGATGAAAAATTCTTCTCTACCCACAGGTCTTCCAACTGGACTAAGAATTAAATTTACATGAGACAGATTGGCAGGAGAAAAAAAATCCAACATTTTATTACAGAGGCCAAATCATGAAATTGAGGCCTAAAGAAATGACCAAAGCAGGAAGGTTTTATACTTTCCAGACGGAGACAATAGATCTGTGAAGAATTGACAGGATATAGAAAACCTAACTTTGGAAGCTTCAATTAGTAAGGAATTCTAAACAGAATGTGGGCTGGGGTAGTAAATTAGTAAAAAGTAGCAAGGGTTGTTTATAAAGCCTTCTTGGCTCTACATTTCTGGTGATAAGGATGGCTCCTTATCTCCTGATACAAAGAGGGTACCTTTCACGTGCCGATTGATTTCCTGTTTTCAGGGGACAGAGGAGGGTCTGAGTGTCCTTCCTACACAGGTGGTCTCTTAAGTAACGTATTTGAAATAATCAATACGCCAAAGTAGCACACTTGGGGCATCCTGCCCTCGGCCCCTGCAATACGGAGAGGTGTAATCACAATCCCAGACAGTATCTGATGGCTACAGGCTTGAAAACAGCTCAAGCATGTTTACATCTACGTTAGTGATTCCCCCTCAAGAGCTCTACTGACTCTACACCCCTCCAGTGTGTCCAGAGCGCGGGGCTAAGCGGAGTTGCTGGTTCTGGCAGCGCCTAGACCGGTCCCTGCACGGCAGTGATTCCCGACGGAGGGTCCCGAGTCACCCTTTCCCCTTACCTACCCACCTGGAGGGAAGGGCCGGCGGAAGGCCAGAGTCCCCTCCATTTCTGCAGTTCCATGCGCCTTTGCAGCATCTATCGGATACTATCTTGGCTCTTCCAGGGAAGGTGACGCGCCTCAGTCCCAAGGCACTGACAGAATGCCTGCCCAGTGCCCAGCGCGGACAGTTAATACCAGCGTTTGATGCATTCACAAAGTCATTACTGAAAGCGGTTACTACCAAACGCGGCCAGGCGAGCCTCACCAGCGCTTCTGTTGACAGCCCCGCCCAGCGCCCATCCCGGGTCACACCGGACCCGGGGACGCATGCGCAGCTGGTGGGTGTAGGCGGGGATGGCCGGGCGCGCGCTCGCGCCGCCGCGTCGTGTGAGTGGGAGGGCGACGCATGCGCGGGCGGCGGTGGCCTTAAGGGCGGCGGCAGCGCCGGGTGTCTCAGTCGGCCAGTCAGCCGGCTGGGAGGCGCGGTCCGGCGCTCGCGCGGCGACGACGACGGCTATGGCGGCGGAGGAGGAGGAGGTGGACTCGGCGGACACCTGCGAGAGGTGAGTGCGGCGGGGACTTCGTGGGGTTCGGGAACGCGCCCCCCACGAGGGCCGGGACCGGGCCGGGCGGCATCGCAGAGGAGTCGCACCCCGCCTGGTCTCTCCGTGTCCGGCCCGGCGTGAGACCGCGCTGCGCCCCGAGGAGACGCCCCGGCCTAGCTGTGCCCCTGGAGGGCGCCCATCGGCGCCGACCCGGCTGCGCCGGAGCCCGCTGGACCCCCCGCACCGAGAGGCCGCCGCGATGCGGCGTTAGCGTCCCTGCGGGGCTGGCGGCGGGGTGGCCCGGCACCCACAGAACCGGGCCCGTCGGCCTGGGTGTCTCCTCTGACCCCGCCTGCCCGAGGGCGGCCGGCGGGCGGTGACCGGCCGTCCCCGCACCTGCCTCGCGCCGCGGGAAACGACTGTGGCTCTCCGCTCGCTTGGGACTGCCGTTCCGCCTGGAGGTGCGGTCGGGACTGAGCCTCCGGAGCCGGGAGGAAGGGGCGGTGCTTCCCTGGGGCCGTCGGAGGAGCACCCACGGTTTCCCGAGGAGCTGCGGGAGGTGGCCGGGGTCGGGGGCCGAGGGGAGGAGCCCAGCGAGGGAGGGCGGCTTGGGGGCGTGGCTACATGGCTGGGTTTCCGGAAGCGTTTAATTCGTCGCTACTTAGGAGAAAGTTAACAGGTAGCGAGGTCAAAATTAACAGCCTTTCTTTTTTTTTTTTTTAAGTTTATTTATTTTTGAGACAGAGAGAGACAGAGCATGAACGGGGGAGGGGCAGAGAGAGAGGGAGACACAGAATCCGAAACAGGCTCCAGGCTCCGAGCTGTCAGCACGGAGCCCGGCGCGGGGCTCGAACTCACAAAACCACAAGATCCTGACCTGAGCCGAAGTCGGACGCTCAACCCACTGAGCCACCCGGGCGCCCCCGGAATGAACAACCTTTCAAGCAGGGGTCTTTGCTTCTGAGTGTCGTGGCCTTGCCGGAGGCGTGCGTGCGCGCGTCCGAGGACGTGCGTCTGTAGAAAACTTCGTGGAAGTGGAGGGAGGGCAGATGTCCAGCGTGAAACCCGATCAGTGAGCATACTAGGTTTTCCACCTGTAACGAAGTTCATGCCCTTGACGGCAATTAATTCGCGGAAAAATTAAATTACGAATATTATCGCCGTCTATTTCGAGGGTAGTACTTTCTTTTGGAAAATAAACTTTTGTGCTTACCTATATATATATATATATATTTTTTTAAGTTTACTTATTTATTTATTTTGAGAGAATGAGAGAGAGCGCAGGGGAGGGGCAAAGGCGGGGGGTGGAGAGAGAGAACCCCAGGCCGGCTCTGGCTGTCAGCACAGAGCTGGACACAGGGCTGGAGCCCACGAACCCTGAGATCCCGACCTGAGCCAGGAGTCCGAGGCTTAACCAACTGAGCCCCCCGGGGCCCCATCCCTATATATATTTACTATTCTGATAGCAGATGTCTAGACAAAGTTGCATGCGACACGTAACCTGAAAGAAGATCACGTGGAGTACAGGTGCACTTGGAAGGATGCGGGGTGGGGGGCAGTTTTGAATATTAGAAACTGGGTTCTTCCCAGGGAGTTTGTTTACAGTATCAGTGGGCCCGTTGTTTTGGTTTGTTGATGAACTTCCTGTTGAGGTAAGATGCGGAATGCCCTCACGTGGACACGAGTAGGAGCCTGATTGGTAGCTTGATCCCCTGTAGTTTGTTGCAACATTTCTTGCTCCTTCTGAAACTGTGTTTAGGTGGACTTTCTGGTCTCCGTGTTGTGGTGGGGCCTGAGGCTCTGGGACACGACTGTGAAAGGAATTGGCGGCTGGGGCGATGTCCGCAGATCAGTGGGCACAGACTCTGAAGAATCGTAGGGAGCTGACCGGCCGCAGTCCCACACAGAGGCGGGCCTCCTGGGTACTCCTGGCGCTGTACTTGAGCAGGGTCCAGTGTCCAGACTAGGGTGGCCAAGCAGGCGCTCAACCACCTGCTCCTGCTAGGCGTTGCCTGAACGTGCTCGTATTCAAGCTAAGGTCAGCCCTGTGTGTGCAGTATTACTGTTCGTTTTTCATTTGGAACTGCACCTGAGAGGGGGACCGGCACCCCATTAGCAAGCGGCAGAGCTGGGTTGGAGCCCAGGTGTCTTGACTTAGTTTAAACCAGGTCTCTGCTGCCTCTCAGTGGCACTGGGACTCAGGCAGGAGCTTGGTTCTTGTTTCTTTTGCTCTACTGACACTTTATTTAATCCTTGCAGTGACGCCTCGAACTGTCCCAAGAGCCAGTGTTGGTTGCCGGGAAAACACAAATCTTGGATGGAGTTTTCTAAGGCATTTCAGGTTTAGATGGAGAATGGACAGTAACGAAGGAAACAATCATAAAATGGTTTAGGAAGGCTTTTTTGGCGCTTAACGATTCTTGGTTTTTTTCTTGACTTACATAGGTAGCCATGCCTGGTCACCCTTTGGCTTTCAACATCTCACCCCTTTCCTTGCGATGTAGTTGAGAAAGCTAAACGTAGCAGGAGCGGGGTGGACTTCTGCGAATGGCTGCACGGGTCTCGCACAGAATGATTATGTGTCAGTGGAGTGGGGTTGAGGGGAAAACCGCCCCGGAGTGGCTCGGCTGCAGGGTGGACAGAACAGGTGGTTTGCAGCCGTGTGTTGGCGCCGCCCTGTGCCGGCAACTTTTGGCAGCTTGAAATCAGCCATGGTGGCAGTAGTCACACCACGGAAACCATCACATGCTGTAAACACAGGATTGTTTTTTCTCCCTCTCTCCTCCAGTGGGTCTACCAGCCTCCTGTTGGATTTACATCAGAATTTGACTGTAGTTCTTTGCCGTGCAGATAGGATAGTGGATTTCTCTATCTTTTAATTTTTTTTTTTCAACGTTTATTTATTTTTGGGACAGAGAGAGACAGAGCATGAACGGGGGAGGGGCAGAGAGAGAGGGAGACACAGAATCGGAAACAGGCTCCAGGCTCTGAGCCATCAGCCCAGAGCCCGACGCGGGGCTCGAACTCACGGACCACGAGATCGTGACCTGGCTGAAGTCGGACGCTTAACCGACTGCGCCACCCAGGCGCCCCATCTATCTTTTAAAACGCTGCTAAGATCAGTGACTTCTCTCCGTTGCCATCTCCCTTTCCCAAATCCTTGCCACCCAGCTTCTTAAAAGTCATAACATTTCTGCATGACACATCCCAGTGGGTTTTTATGTTTCTGGGTACTTAATCTTTCTGGGGTCTTGAGTTTTCAGTGTTTGAAATTCTTACCAGACCTTGTAGCTCTTAAGACATTTTGCTTTGTGCCTTACCTCAGACCAGTAGTCACTTTTATTATTAGGTTCTTTTCTTTTCCCCGTTCTTTATTTAAAAAAAACATTTTATTGTTTATTTATTTTTGAGAGACACAGAGGCAGAGCATGAGCGGGGGAGGGGCGGAGAGAAAGGGAGACACGGAATCTGAGCTGTCAGCACAGAGCCCGACGTGGGGCTCGAACTCACAAACCACGAGATCGTGACCCGAGCCGAAGTCGGATGTTCAGCGAACTGAGTCAGCCAGGCGCTCCTTTCCCGTTCTTTAAATGTCATAATTTTCCAAGACCGTCCTTCATCTTTCATCTTTTGTCTTGTAGTTCCACTCATCCTTGATGTGTCTCTTTTGTGGAGAGAACCGAGATGTCAGCCTCATGCTGGTGCCCTCTTCCGTGTTCTAGTGATGTTTCTAACTGTGTGCCAGATGCTTGCAACTCATTCCTTAAATGTAACGTGTCCAGAGTAGGATCTCATTTTCACCTTTCTTCCCCTGAACTAAACAATACCGAAAGTCCGGTTCTTCTCCTTGACTTCCTTATTTTCCTTAGGGCGCTTCCGTGCTCCTGGTCATCCGGATTCAGAACTGTGGCCTGGTCTTTGCCCCCTTCCATCCATCTTCTTTGCCCTGAATACCAGATCTACCAAGCCCAGCTGATTCCAAGTACATCCGCTTTCCGTTTCCAGTGTCACTGGGGAACCACCTGGCCCCAATCCTTCTTACTCCCTTTCCCGGATCATAGCAGGCTTTAGCAACACGTTTTGTTCCTATGCTTTCAACATAGCTTATTTCATTAGTTACTTTTATCTCTCCAACAGACACCGTCTTGTTTGCAGTGTAGCCACACACAGTGGCTTTATTACAACTACTCAGCCTGACTTCAAGCCCTTTGCAACAGTGTGGCTCTTTCTTATCTGTCTTTGGAGTCTTATTTCCTCCTGTTGGGCTGGGCTCTCCTCTTTCGTTGTTTCCTAAACATGTTCCTTACCTCTGTTTCCTCCCTTGGCTTGGTTCACACTGTTGTCTGTGACCCAAAACAGATTGTAGTCTCCCTTCCCTAAAGGTCTGTGGTGTTTTCCTTGATGGTGCTTCTACCCTGTTTTCTAGTATAGTTATTTGTATATTTGTTTTGTCAGCTCATTGAGGACAAACCTTTGTCACACTCAGATGTCTGGTAGAGCCTGATGGGGTTTTGTAAATAGTAAGCTTCAATTAATGTTTATTGAATTAAACACTTCAATATTATGAACTTATGCCGACACAAACATTAAGAAAAAAACCCTAGTAATTGATTTTATATTTTGCAGATTTATAACTTGATGTTTTTACATCTTAAGATATTCAAAGAACATCAAAAGATACATTCATAAGAATTCAAAGTTTGAATTTGACTAGGATAACAATAAGATCCTGAACTTGAGTTATATTGAGGAGGTTGGGAATATGGTTCTATTTCTTGACCTTGGATGAACCAACTCATACTTCATTGTTTTGCCTGTTCTCCAAAATGCCAGTCACAGACCAGCAAACGGAGATTTTAGTGCTGTGACAAAGAATTTAACAAAAGATTGTAAAGTCCCAGGATGGCCTACATAATAAAAACAACACTGGATAGTACGTTTGAGAATTACAGATGACTCTGAATGGAGTCACCTGTAATTCCCCACCCCTGATTGTGAATCATAAAGAATTGTGTGGAAAGATGATTTTATTAAAGTTATTATTGGGGCGCCTGGGT
Organism: Lynx rufus; assembly: GCF_022079265.1. Lineage (NCBI taxonomy): Eukaryota > Metazoa > Chordata > Mammalia > Carnivora > Felidae > Lynx > Lynx rufus. The sequence goes on along the minus strand of NW_025814867.1, from coordinate 1,050,250 downwards.
GGCTCAGTCGGCTGAGCAGCTGACTTGGGCTCAGGCCATGACCCTGCAGTTCACGAGTTTAAGCCCTGAGTCAGGCTCTTTGCTGACGGCTCGGAGCCTGGAGCCTGCTTCAGATTCTGTGTCTCCCTCTCTCTCTGCCCCTCCCCCACTGGCACTCTATCTCTCAAAAATAAATAAACACTAAAAAAAATTGTCTAAATTATTATTCAGTTTGGTCTAGGATTTTTAGTTTATTTATCTAGTAGATAAACTTATTTTAAAGCTTTTTAAAAAATTTTTAAATGTTTTTTATTTATTTTTGAGAGAGAGAGACAGACAGAACATGAGTGAGGGAGGGGCAGAGAGAGGGAGATGTAGACTCTGAAGCAGGCTCCCGGCTCTGAGGCCTCAGCCCAGAGCCCAGCGCGGGGCTCCAGTTTGTGAACTCCAAGATCATGACTTGAGCTGAAGTCAGTCACTCAGCCAACTGAGCCACCCAGGTGCCCCTCGATAAACTTATTTTAGAACTAACATGAAATGTCACTTAGATTTGTTAAGCAGTGTAAATCTAAAAGTACACCTGTAGTTCTATTTAAGTATGTTTGGTGCTGTGTCTGACTCCAGAATGGTGTTTACTGTGTGAAAAAAGGTAGGAAACAATTGGGGGAAAGTATCACCAGCACATGACTATGTCTAAAATACTGATTGTCCAGCTCTAGGTCGGTCTTTAAAAGTTAGATGTTAAAAATATAGGGGGTAAAAAGTTAAAGAATGTGAATTAATATATTAAAATATGTCAGAGGGGCTTGGATGGTCATTGATCTAATGGTTAGTGATAATTTGAATCATGTAAGTATTATTTATTTAAAATGAAAGGGCGTGTTAGTCGCCTAAGTTACGGTTATATGAGACCTAATTCTTTTTGTTTCCTCTTTTCCAAGAATAGGATTTAGGAAACCATTACCCAGGAAAGAAGGCCTTTATTTGCAGAAGGGTCGTAATGTCCAACTTGAAAGTTTTTAATCATTCACTGGGTGAGGAATTATTTTAGAGGAATATATATATTCACACCTCAAATTTGGATATTTGCAAAAGAAGCAAAACCTCATAGTTTCTCTAAATGAGGTACCACACTGTGCTTTAGAGTAGGATAGAGAGCGGTAATAAACAGCTTTTCTGTCTGGACAGCACCAGTATAGAGATGGAAAGTCATATTAACCAAAATTGTAATATAATGAAATCCTCTTTACTTATAACCTAATTAGAACTGTTATTTAAGTGGCCAACAGTGTGTGGAAATTGGCCAGCCTTCTGTATGTTTTCTTCAGAAAACGTTGAAACCTGTTTCACAATATTTATAGATTGTGCAATTCAGGTTTGGTAATACTATAGATAGATGTCTTAGAGAACAAAACAGGGATTACCAGGAAACTTAAATGTGGATGGCAATAGGGTATAAATACTTTGTTAATGATATTTGAAAAAGTAGGTAGAAAGTTAAGGTAAAAAATGTAGTGTTTTATCTCTCAAACTCAGGATACTTAAAATCAGGTTCTTAAGTTAATAAACTCTATTGATATGTTAAGCATATATTTGTCTTAGAGTTGCCACCTCTCCTGCAGTCTTTCAAATTCTTTTTTTTCTTTTCCTTCCTTCCTTCCTTCCTTCCTTCCTTCCTTCCTTCCTTCCTTTTTTAACTCAGAAGTCTGCTCACTAAAAAGATTCTCTGTGTTTATTACAGAGATTATAAAGCAAGATTTGTTTTATTTGGCTTTTGATTTGATGTTTAGGGCTGGGATCTCCAGTCTTGCTAATAGGCGTGTAGAAAATGTTTTGGTGCACGTTGGTAAGTCTTCCTGTTGTCCTAGATAGGTGTTAGCCCCATCGTGAATGACTGTTTCTTTATATCGTGACTGACCTTTGGGTTGCTTCTGAAGTTAGGGCCTCAGCCAGTGGATGAATGGTGTTTATCAATGATCTGCTTAAATAAAACAGGGAAGTGTTGCTTTTCTGTTTATTTTCTGAAGCTATGAGAAGGCAGCCTGTATCTTGGTTACCGTTTTGTTTGTTTTCTTGTTTACTGTTTATATCTGGGCCACATGAGTTTCATATTTACTTTGGATTTTGTGACCTCAGAAGAATTGCTGGGTATCTGACAGGCTTCAGCCTTGTGTCCTTAGTGCCAGTTTCACACCCCAAGCCTACGATGCAGAACAACACTGGAGGACACAGGAGATCTTGTGGAAGGGGCAGAGGGTCTCTTAGAAGATGAGGTTTATACCCGGAAGGCAGAAGGTGAAGTTGGATGAGTGTCTTGGAGGGTTGAAGCAATAGAGGTGGCCAGCTCAAGACTGGGAACTGGGAATGAAGAGTGATCAAGAAAAGGACAGAAAAGAGAGACCCCAGCTTTGTACTCTTTAGAAATGTTCCTTTGAGCCTATTATGTGTGTTGGAGTCAATCACGTGGAGTATCTCTAAGAAAGAAGGCAGTTTCTATAAAACATATTATCATCTGGTTTAGGCAAAACTGATTGGACAGAAATACTATCAAGGCTTAGGAGAGGAGAGGTGTCTTTACAGTTCCAATGAGTAAAAATAAAATATTTTACTATGCTTTGTTAAATATAGATTTTTCAGTTTAAATGTACTTCAGAAAAATTCACTTAAAAACAATTAGCTGCTTCGATGAAAAGGTTGCCTTGAAAACCTGAAGAGGATTGGTGGCTCCTGTGGTTGAAAAGCCCTGAGTTTTAGTGTGATGCACTAGACTTGCAAACGTAAAAATGCTGTTTTGCCTTTTCTCTTTGAGTTAAGCCCATCATCAGCAGGCAAAGATGGGTGGACCAGATCTGTCCTCTGAAAGCTGGAGTGGGCATAATTCCTATATTGCAGGCTGGTGTATAACGTTTTAAACTCGAGGACCTGTACGTAGCAGGTATTCAGAGAATGTAAATTTTTCAAAAAGACTGTAACATGGGGCACCTGGGTAGCGCAGTAGGTTGAACATCCAACTCTTGATTTCAGCTCAGTTCGTGATCTCACGGTTCATGGGATCAAGCCCTGGGTCAGGGTCTGTGCTGGGGGTGGAGCCTGCTTGGCATTCTCTCTCTTCCTCTCTGCCCTTCCCCCCACTCCTGCGTGCACATCTGTGCGCTCTCTCTCTCTCTCTCTCTCTCAAAATAAATAAACTGACAAAAAAAAAAAAAAAAGAAACAAAGACTGCATTTGTGTTTTCTTTGCCCCAACGTGTCTGTGATGTCTTTTGGAGCACTAGTAGATTATAGTTCATTTCACTTTATTTGTTTGTTTGTTTGTTGAGTACCAACCTCTGATTCTGGCAAGGAACTATGCTATGGTTTGAGGGATATATAAGAACAATGATGAGATTGAGTTATAAGTAGCTTCCTTTTGGTACTAGCTCATATTTTTGCGGCCTAACAGACTTTGATGACCATTCCTGGTCAAGGACAGAAGAGCTTCAGCTTAATAATGGTTTGCTTTTTAAATTTTAAGCTCTAAATATCAGGAGATTCTTTTAACTGCCCGTTAACTGCTTTTTTTTGCCAACAATTGACAAATTGTTGAATGATTGAAAAACTCATTGCTAAAACTTTGAATTGTTTTTCCTTGATAATTTGTAAATAGCCTTATATATTTATAGACTAATAATGATGTTTTCTATTATGTTTATACCTTGTTAACAAGTTCTATGTATCATTTGTGGGAGATGCCTAGGGGTCATGTCATCTTACCCTGTTAATGTAGAAGGTTTGAAACTAGCACAGAGAACATTTGGAGTGGAGCCTGGTTAGAATGTAGGCTACTGTGTGTCTTCTTTGCCTTGCAGGTCTAAGGAATGTGCCTTTGTCCTGTGACTTTGTCCTGTAGGTCATGACAATTCCTCACGCATTTTAAGGAAGATAGTCACCTGAGAAAAAAGAGCTTTTGAAGTCCGACAGAATTGAATTTAAATTTCTACTTGTGTCACTTCCTTACTACCCTAATACCCTTGGATGTCGTGCTTAACATTTCTGAACCTTACTTTTAACATCTGCAAAATGGGGATAACTTGGACCGAAAATACCCTGGATTCTGAGTGACTTAATCATTATGCAGGCATTTATTGAGCGGCTATTACACATAATGCCCAGAGAGATTCTATAGGACAGGGAAATGTAGCATGGACCTACAAAGCTTAGAAAAAGCTGGATTTCTCTACTCACACCTATTCCTAGTTGTGCGTTCTGTGTGGTTATTAGTGGTACCTGAGTCAGAAACCTGGAAATCCTCTATTACTCCTTCTTTATATCCAACCAGTTATCAAATCCAGGCTGTTTTCCTTTTTTTAGTATAAAATTTTATTATGATGAAATGCTTACATCTTAAGTGTTTATTTGCTGGATTGTGACATATGCATACATCTGTGTAATTCAACCACCTGTTTAGAGAATGTCACTGCCATCTCAGAAAATTCTCTTATATTCAAGTGATCCACTTGTAATTCACTGTAGCTAATACATTTCAGGTGAAGCAATAACTTCATTTATAACAGCAATGTATGGTAATCTACATTGGTGAACACAGAGTCCTTACCTTCAAGGATCTTACAGCTGGGCAAGCATATTGATGAGTAAATATGAACGTTATAACACAACTTGAGAAGGAAGAGAATAGAGTTTGTGTATTGGGTGTTAATCCTGCCATCTTGATCTCGTCCTGTTTGGGTATGTGGGCAAAGGGGAAATGAAATCGAATCAGAGGGTGGTAACAGGTATAATGGATCATGACAAGAAGGGGAGATACATGTTGTAAGGCTATTCAGGCCCAGGAAGCAAGAGAACAGGGGATATTGTGTGGCCAGAAACAGAATAAGAAATGGCATCAATGACACTAGAATATCAAGTAAAAGGCTGGAGCAGGGCTGAGCTTCCTATTGTAGGTAGCTAGAAGTAGCCTTCCCTTGGAGGTAAGGAGTGATGCAATATGACCATTCTTTGTCAATTTCCACCTTCAAAGTTCTTCTGAACCTTACTTAAAACTCTCATTTTAGGAATTACTGATTAACATCACATAATTTTAGTGAATTGTTCTGTTGTCATCAGTATAATGTCAACTACCATTTATTGAATGTTTCAGTATTTTATCTTGGGGGCGCCTGGATGGCTCAGTCGGTTAAATGTCCGACTTTGACTCAGGTCATTATTTCGCAGTTGGCAAGTTCAGGCCCCGCGTCAGACTCTGTGCTAATAGCTTAGAGCCTGGAGCCTGCTTCTGATTCTGTCTCCCTCTCTCTCTCTCTCTCTCTCTCTCTCCCTCTCTCTCTCTCTCTCTCTCTGCCCCTCCCCCACTCATGCTGTCTCTCTCTCTCAAAATAAACAAACATTAAAAATAAGTAAGTAAATAAATAAATAAATAAATATTTTATCTTGGAATGTACTCCATGCTTTACATCTGTGGTAGTGGTCCCCAAAGGTAATGGTCTCAAAAGACGTGTCCATTTTCTAATCCTTGGCACCTGTGAATGTTACTTTATATGGGAAAGATTCTGCAGACTTTTAATTTAACTAATTACAATTACTTTGAAAACTGCGATGATCCTGGGATGTCTGGGTGGGCCCTAAATGCAATCACTAGTGATTCTATAAGTGAAAGGCAGAGGGAGATTGATTACAGACAGGGAGAAGGACGTCACACAGAAGGCAGTGTGGTAATGGATGGGGACAACTGGAGTGACCCTGCCTTAGGATAAAGAATACCGGCAGTCACCAGAACCCAGAAGAGGCAAGGATTTTCTGATAGAGCCTCTATTGGGAGTGTGGCCCTGAATAAATTTCTGTTGTTTTAGGCTATGAAGTTTGTAATTTGTTATAGCAGCCGTTGGAAACAATGCCCTTGTTACTTGAGAACACACATCATGCACTTCCTTATGTGCTTGTGCTCATGCCCTTCATGGGGGATGCCTCAATTACCACTCTAAATCCTGTTTACCTAGAAGATGTAGCTCAAAAGTAACTCTCTGATGCCCTTAAGGAGAACTAATCACTCTTACCTCTGTTTGATAATTGATATGTCCCAAGTGATTAAAATAGTTCCTCACAGATAGTTAAGTGCTCAGTAAGTACTTGTGGAATGAATTCATTCCATCATGTATTATAGTTGCTGGGTCACCTGTTTCCTCCATTAGATTCCACCCTCCCCCTTTGATATAACATTGTATAAGTTTATCAACAAATCAACTGTGTTGATTTGACACTATTTATATACCATTTATATACTGCAGTCTGGTTACACTTTAGCTAACACCTCTTACAACATTACATAAGTGCCATTTCTTTTGAGGTTGCGACATTTAAGATTTGGTCTCTTAGTTTTGAAGCGTGCATGTTACAGACGATAGTCTGTGTGCTATGCTTTAGATCTCCAGAACTTAGGCCTCTTCTAGTTGTACCTTCTAGTTTGTATCCTTCAGCCTGTTTTATTTTTAAATATTCCTTGGCCTCATCTTCTTGGTGCCACAGCCTTGGTTTAGGCCCATACCTCTCATCTGGAAGCTGCAGTGGTTTGTCTTTCTTCCTTCTCGGATTCATTTTCTCTTTAATCGGGAAGCTCTTCACTTTGGATATTCCTGGTCAGGAGCTAGCTCTCACTAACTGTCACAGAACTGCTGACGCTTTGCGTTTTCCCAGATTGTTAGGATGAGCTTGTGGTCTGCTGCTGCCAGGCCGGGAGTTAAAGGTTCGTCCTCTCCTTCATTAGCTACTAGCAAAGCCTGTCTTTTCTCGTGTCCCCACACCTTGTCTTACTGGTTGCCTCAGGCTTGCTTCTGTCCCCCCTGCCAGATACCTGGGTCATTCTTTTCATCTACTGTTTATTGGACCCTGAAGCTTTTTCATCAACAGTTAACCAGGTCACTCTGGGCCAGCCATGTGTACCTGTAGGTTCACAGGCTGAAGTCGAATGTCTGCTGCCCAGTACTTTACCACAATGCTTTGTATGTATTAGGTGGGTTGTGCCACAGGTAGACAGCTTCACCGTCGTATGGACGATAAGTTTCCTGTTCTGCTTTTCTTCAGATGTGACAGCTGGGAGTTGAGAAGAGCATTAACATCTCTCTTTGCATTTTGTTTTTGATGCTCTAGGTCAGGATGGCTAACTGGTTGGCTTCCCACCTGGTGCCCTACGTCTACATCACACCTTAAAGAAGCTGAAGAGAAAATTTTAAAATGTAAGGTTTTCTTCCTGTAAGTTAACTGAACTGTTTGCTGAACTAGATCTCATAGGTCACATTGCCCAGAAACTGGAGATAAGGTTCTGTGTGTGGTCTGTTTTTCCCTTTACCATGTTATTAACAAGTGCAGAAACGCTGGGAAGCAGGGGTTTTCAAACTTTTTGGTCTTGGGTCCCTATTATACTCTTTAAGAAAAAAAAATTTTTAATGTTTATTATTTTTTTTTCTTAAAATTTTAATGTTTTTATTTATTTTTGAGACAGAGAGAGACAGAGCATGAGCAGGGGAGGGGGAGAGAGAGAGGGAGACACAGAATCCGAAGCAGGCTCCAGGCTCTGAGCTGTCAGCACAGAGCCTGACACGGGGCTCGAACTCATGGATTGTGAGATCATGACCTGAGCTGAAGTCGGACGCTTAACCAACTGAGCCACCCAGGTGCCCCTTTAATGTTTATTTTTAAGAGAGACAGCGTGCAAGCAGGGGAGGGGCAGAGGGAGAGGGAGACACAGAATCCGAAGCAGGCTCCAGGCTCTGAGCTGTCAGCACAGAGCCCGACGTGGGGCTTGAACCCACGAATGGTGAGATCATGACCTGAACCGCAGTTGGACGCTGAACCAACTGAGTCACCCAGGCGCCCCCCTACTATACTCCTAAATTAATTAAAGGACTTAAATTAGTAAGGACCTTAAGGAGCTTTGTTTATCAGTTATAGCTATCAATGTTTACCAACTAGAAATTAAAATGGAATTACTTGAAATATGTTAATTTATTCATTTTAAAGTAATAGTAAGAAACCTATTACAGATTCATGTTTTCTAAAAATAACTACTTCCCAAGCAGAAATGTAGCGAGAAAAGTAGCACTGTGTGCAAATCTCTTTAACGTTTGGCTTAATATAAGGTTAACTGGATTGTCGGATCTGCTTCTGCATTAAGACTGTTGGTAATCACATCCATGTGATCTCTGGAAACTCCACTGCATACCCATCAGAGAATGAGAGTAAAAAATTAGTTTTGTCATGAAAACAGTTTTGACCTCCTAGATCTCCGGGAAGGGTCTCAGGGACTCCCCAGAGATCCTGTCTATGCCTGATCACATGCTCTAGGTATTCCAGAACACATGGCCTTGTGTGGTGAAGCACTTACTGGACTGGAACAAGGTATCCTGGTCCAGGCCCAGACCTGCAGTCTGGTGGTGTCAGGATCTTGGATGAGCCACCGTCAGTTTCCCATTTGTTACCTGTAAAATGAAGGGGCAGGATGATCCTTAGAGTTCCTTCTGGTGCTAGTTTCGTAGGATTCCTTAATTCTGCGTTTCAGTGGTGTGGAAACGTGTTTTTAAAATTTCTTACGAGCACTGAAATTTGCCCAAACTTGCACTGTTGGGGCAGGGCAGTCCTGGTATCTCTGGGTATATATTTCCTGGCAGTGGTGCTCACTGGTTCCCTACTGATTCCCTACCGAGAGAGTCTGGGGGTGCAAAAAGGAATGAGAATCGGGCCCTGGTTCAGTGTCAGATGTGAAAACAAGTGGGGTGAGCTACCCAATAGCGGTTACAGTTGGTGTCGATGGGAATACGCAGACATCTGTGTTCAAAATGCTGCCGTGGTTTGCTTTGGTACCGATGCTGGATCATGTCCTTTTCTAAACCGACGGCATTTCCCCCCATTTGGAGGCCTGGGCTCCATTACTATTCTGAATGAATGCTGAGTTTCCTCTTTACTGCTACTGTGTGGTACAAAACCTGAGATTATTTGTTTGGTTGAAGGGCAGAAACTCCCAGTTCTCTGGTGTTTGTCCACTACGGGTGAATACGGGCAAGTAGGTGGTATATCTAAAGTGTCAATAATTCAGTTGATAATTTAACAGAAAGGAATTTCAAATTGGTTTTGTCTTTAGTCAATTTGGGGGAGGTTTAAAGTGTTGAGTCCCACAGCACTGAAGGCAAGTAAAAGTTTTTATCTACAAAACTGTGATTCTTTGCATTATTGTTGGACTTGAACCAAAACTTCATGCCAAGACTTCCTGCCATACCCTGTCACCTCTTTTCTACTAACCTTTGAAATGACTTAAGATTCCGGTTATGTGTTTAATACAGATACTGTTAGTCCTTCCCTAAATTCCTGGTCACTTTTTAGGGAAAAATGTTTCTTTTGAGTCTGACTTCAGTCTTCAGTGATTAATCTTCCAGTGTTAGACAAATTCAAGGTATTCTTTTGCTATAGTCTGCACAGTTAGAGACCTCCAAACAGTGGGTCCATGAGCACTAAGTTTCTCTCCAATTCTAGAAGCCTCAGACCCTCACTTGGTAGATGTGAAAAGAAGTCCAAAGAACTAACATGACTTGCGAAAAGACCTCGGCAGCAGGTACTTTGAGACTTCCCTGAGATAGATCTTCCCACTTAGATGAGAATTACTTGCTTCAGTAAGATGTATGCTTTTTTTTTTTTTTTTTTTGGAATGACCTAATAAAGGCTAAAATCCTTTGAATTGATACCAGTCTGGAAGATTATTAATTTCTGATTGCTCTGAGAATACTCCTCTTCTCAGGAGAAGTAGGGAAACTAAGCAGAATTTCTTTTTTATGTTTTCATTAGGTGTCCCCTGCACATACAAGAAAGAACCTGTTTGTATATCGAATGGGAATAAGATATGGACACTGAAGTTCTCTCACAATATTTCAAACAAGACTCCACTTGTCCTCCTCCATGGTTTTGGAGGAGGTCTTGGACTCTGGGCACTGAATTATGGAGATCTTTGCAACGATAGACCCATCTATGCCTTTGACCTGTTGGGCTTTGGACGAAGTAGCAGGCCCAGGTTTGACAGTGATGCGGAAGAAGTGGAGAATCAGTTTGTGGAATCCATTGAAGAGTGGAGATGTGCCCTGGGATTGGACAAAATGATCTTGCTTGGACACAACCTGGGTGGGTTCTTGGCTGCTGCTTACTCGCTGAAGTACCCCTCAAGGTAAGTGATGGTGACAGAACAGAGACAGCCAGCTGCTGGTCTCTGCTAGCCTGTCTTTGGTGGTTGTTGGTGTTTGAGCCTTTCAAGACAGATTCTCTTACAGGATCCTTGAGACCAAATAGGCACAACCAATGGCCAGTTTAGTGACTGAAATAATGATGTCAGTGTTTTCTTGTTACACTTGCTAAACATTGGTAGAAGGCTTGAGGAAAGGACTTTCTGTTTGCCAAACTTGAGAGTGTCTGCAATTTAAACCACAAGTAAGAATTGTTTCAGTGGTGGGGTGCCTGGGTGGCTCAGTTGGTTGTGTTCAACTCTTGATTTTGGCTCCGGTCATGATTGCATGGTTTGTGAGTTCAAAGTCCCACATCAGGCTGTGCACTGTAGTGCAGAGCCTGCTTGGGATTCTTTGTTTCCCTCTCTCTCTGCCCCTCCCCTGCTCATGATCTCATGGTCTCTCTCTCTCTCTCTCTCTCTCTCTTTCAAAAATAAGTAAATAAACGTTAAAAAAAAAAAAGAATTGTTTTAGTGGTATTGTTTGTTGTTATTGTTATCATTAGATCTCTGGGCCCAACAGGCTTTTACTAACCTTTTTCAGGTTATAATAAAGTGTAACAGGAACCCAAAGGTGAGAAATTAGAAGTCCTGGGGGCTAATGTTATTTTTTGGCTTAGAGCAAATCCTTCAGCCTGGAAGCTTCAGTTTTCTCACCTGTAAACTACAGAAAATATATCTGCATAGTGTATCTGACAGGGTTTTTATTATCTGTGCCCTACCTTTATTGTTACACATTTATTTTTCAGAGTCATTTTGAATTAATGACTTGAATTTTGCTTCAGAATCTTTGTACTTCTGCTTTCTTTGTTTACCTTATTTTCTTGTGCTATTTCCTATTTGTTTCAGCTCTGAGTGAAGGTCACATTTGAGTGCTAAGAAAATAGAAGAAAAGCTTTTTTTTTTCGTTATCATTCGGAAAGAGACAAAAAAAATCAACATTTTTATGTTGCCGGTGCATTTTCTCATTAGACTAATTTTTAAATCCAGAATTGCAGCCAACTTTGATGGTGAGGTCTGTGAATGAAACCTAGGATGATGGTCGTTTGTTTTCAGATGGCACGCGCGCACCTGTGAGGCCGCCCCGTCACGTGACCTCAGGTGTGCTGCGACACTTGGAAGCGTGGCGCAGCAGCCCTGCGTCCCTGAGGTTTTCTTCCCTCAAACAGTGGCTTTTTCTGTACACGTTCTTTGTCTCAACTTCAGCTTTAATACTTTCCCCCCTTGGAGAGTTTGTAGTCCTGGGTGTGCTAGCCGGTTGTAGTGTTGTCAAATGACAGACCCCTTCTTCCAAAAAAATCCAGCAAATTCTCTGTTTCTAGTTGGCTTTTGGAATTTACTATCTTCTACTGTGTCCTACTCGTAGCGGAAAGTAAGAGAAGGAAGTGGATACTTTTCAGGTATAAGATAACAGGGGGCTCTCTGCAGGGGGGCTGGGCTTCCTTTGTTTCTTATCAGGGGTTTATTATGTTTCTCTCGTGGTATTTATTCTTTGGCGATGTGATACAGGACTATGTGGGCTAGACCCTGGCCGTGAATCCTGGCCCTTCATGGCTATTTACTATTTAGGTCGGTCGGTGAGAGTTTCATTTGCAGTTACGAAGTACTCTGAAGAAATCAGTGATTCAAAAGAGAATGAGCACTTTGTTTTCATTTGTTTATTTATTTATTGAAATTTTAATTAGTTAACATACAGTGAAATACTGGTTTCAGGGATAGACTTCAGTGATTCTTCACTTACATGCAACACCCAGTGAAGAATGAGCACCTTAAAACTTTCTATGAAAGGGAACAGCAGCATACTTTGAATGACATGGTGGGCAGCACAAGTCTCTGAAAGCAAGCCAGTGGTTCCTGCTAGTGGGCTGCATTTTAGAAAATGCGTTTTGAATGCTTGTGCCTAATGCTAGAAATAAAACTAAAGAAATGTGTCAGGACCGAGAACCACCAAGAGAATGCTTGAAATAATTAGCATGTTTAAATCGAGCGATTGCTACCCAGTATTTGAGAAGAAGTCTAAAGACCATGTTGGCTATTCAAGCCTATATTCTTACCTGTATAACTTACATTATTAAACACAAGTTAATTTCAAAATAGTGAGGTCCTCTGGATTTTCAGGTATCCCAAATCATGCATGACATTTAGTCAGACCACTGTGGTTGGGCACATGGTGGTGCCCAGTGTTAAGTTCATGAAACAAGGAGGCCATCAGACTGAGGTGGCTGTAATGCTCTCGTGGCCTACGTAAGCAAATTAAAATCTAAGCCTGTAATTGCCTCAAGGTTACGAAATTGAAGCCTAAAAACAACCAATCACAAATAGCCAACTTGGTTTTAACCTACAGCCAGTCAGATAATTTACTCTCTTTGCTTCCACACATTCTCTACGTAAGTCTTTGCCCCGCTCCTTTTGCTGGAGCATATCTAACCACTCACTGCCTCATTCAAATTTTTGCTCAAATAAACTCTGGACATTTTCAATATGCCTGCTTTATCTTTTAACAGTATTAACTGAGTATGGAACTACCTACTCCCAATGTCTCTTACCCAGCTTTCACTTGATCCAGCTCTTTGAAAAGATTTTCATTTTTTTTAGAGCAGTTTTAGGTTTGCAACCACATTGAGAGGGAGGTACTGACATTTCCTGTATAATTCCCGCCTCTACACTGCACATAGCCTTTCCCACAGGTACCATTTATATTGTGCTGTCACGAGATTAAATCTTTGAGGGCCACCCTGGTGCCTCAGGTGGTTGAGCGTCCGACTTTGGCTCAGGCCATGATCTCACGATGTGAGCCGATGGTTGGAGCCCCCTGTGGGCTCACTGCCGTCAGCGCAGAGCCCGGACTGGCTATTTCTGTCCCCCTCTCTCTCGGCCCCTCCCCCGTGTTCTCATGTTCTCTCTCTCTCTCTTCGCTCGCTCGCTCGCTCTCCAAAATGAATAAACATTAAAATGTATAAATCTTTGCTTTTCAGAAAGATTTTTCAGGGAGGGGGTTGAGAAGAAGGAAAAAATGATCTAGTTGAGATCAGAGGAGATGCACTTGATTTCCTTCACTCACTGTGCATCTTTTCTTGTGTCTCTGTTTTTTCTCCTAATGGACTCTGAGAGAGTTACCTTTTTCTTTGTTTCCTCCAGTATAACAAATACAATCTTTCTTTTTCTTTCTGAAGTAAAACAGTTTTTTCTACACGTGCAGGAACAAACCCAAAGACAACAGTCCATACCTATTTCTGTTCTCATCTTTTATGGGTGGCCCCATTCTTCCTTTTTTATTTTTATAGGGCAGTTTGAGGTACAGAATGAAAGTGCATAGTTTACTAGTTTAATGTACTTGTTTAGGAAGCGTTCTTTTGCTAGAGAACAGATAAAACCCGATCCATTTTTTTTCCTAATTTTTATTCATTCGGTCAACATAAGATGCTTCATGTCTATGAGCAGCAGAGTGTCTCTGTCCATAAAAGTTGTTTTGTGGCCTAACTTGTGGCAGCAGTCACGTATTTTCCCAATTCTTTTTTTTTTTTTTTTTAATATTTTTTTTTTCAACGTTTATTTTTATTTTTGGGACAGAGAGAGACAGAGCATGAACGGGGGAGGGGCAGAGAGAGAGGGAGACACAGAATCGGAAACAGGCTGCAGGCTCCGAGCCATCAGCCCAGAGCCCGACGCGGGGCTCGAACTCACGGACCGCGAGATCGTGACCTGGCTGAAGTCGGACGCTTAACCAACTGCGCCACCCAGGCGCCGCGTATTTTCCCAATTCTTAATACTGGTTGAAAACTGAGCGATGAGCAGTTGTGATGCTTTATGTAGAAAAGCACCTGGATGATTCCTCCATTGAAATATTGGTAATGAATGAAATACTTTAACATTATATTCCAGCAGGTTGGTTGTGTTTAAAGAATGTTTTTTATATAAGTTTTTTTATGTTTATTTTTGAAAGAGAGAGACAGAGCATGAGCTGGCTAGGGGCAGAGAGAGAGGGAGACTAAAGCAGGCTCCAGGCTCTGAGCCGTCAGCACAGAGCCCGACACGGGGCTTGAACCCAAATACTGCGAGATCACGACCTGAGCTGACGACGGATGCTTAGCCGACTGAGCCACCCAGGCGCCCCTAACGAATGTTGAGAGACTGTATGTGTTTAGAAGGCTTAAGATGTGCTGGAGAAGAGATACAACTTAACCTGCTGAGGGGTGTGAAGGGGGTGGGCAGGTCCGTGGGAGCTCTCGAGGAGAACCTGGCCCGGTATGACACCTGAAGAAGTGCAGTGTAAGCTGAGGTTGAGTCTCAAGGGGAGAGCATTCTAGGCAGTGGGGAAAGAAATTGCTAGGTGGACAGCTTGGGCCCTTCTGGAAAGGCCATGTGGCTGGTGAGCAGAGGGGTTACAAACCGGTTTGTAGGTTTCTTTAAACGGGGGCACAGTTACTATGTCCCATCCCCCAAATGACCTTCGTTCATCTCGGTTCGCTTACCACGCTGTGTATGAGAGATGCCATCGTAGTTTCATTTGTAGGTTAATGTGCTGTGTCACAAACAGTAGGGCCACTCGCGGCGTGAGGCGTCATGGGCTGCCATCCCACTACCTTCCTCTTCAGGCTGTGTGATCCCCCGTAAGGTGGGCATGGGAGAGAGTCGAGTGAGCCAAGCGCACTACGCCATAAACACCTTGTCATAAACTACGGAAAAGGCCCGTGTGGAAACTTACTGATTTAGGAAGTGTTTGGCCAAGGGAATAGATACAGTAGAATAGGTTACGACTGGTCTTTTCTTCTGCACGCAATGACTTTCAGGTCTTCTGACCTGCAGCCTTGCCTGGCTCTGTCTCCTGACGGTACAGAGATGGGCTGAGCATTTTCCTGCCAGCCCCACTTGAGAAGAAAGGCTCCTCTACTTGGCCTGAAGTCGGGGGTCTTGCGTGCGTTGTTCTCCTCGGAGCTGCTGCCTTGTCCCTCAGAGGCGGAGCCGGCGGGAAATGCCTTGGGGCTAGCCTTGGGGCCGAGGGTTCTTCCTCTGGCTTTCCCTGCTCCTTTCCTTCTTCTGTAAGTAGGTCCTTTGGTTCCCTTGTGCTCTTTGGTTCTAGGCCTGATCGTCTTCTTGTATCATTTCTGGCTGGTGGCTGACCTTAAAGCCCATGAGAGTCAGGTTTACATCAAATACCCTTGTTGGCATTCAGACTCCCTCCTCCCCGCCTGTTGGAGCAGAGGTCATCCCCTGCTCTGCCCTTGGGCTGTAATGTGCTCACCATCTTCAAATTCAAGACCTACTCCGGTGACCGATTTGAAGAATGCCTCTTCAAGCGTTTCGAAACGGATAGGCTCTCCTCTCCTTCCTGCCCTGCCAGTTCTTTTTCCTGTCGTTTGAATCAGTCTCTCTTTCTTGGCGAAGACGTCTGATAGCGTGACTCACGTATGCCGTCTTGCTAGACTCGTTCCTCAATCCTGGATGTGAGCCAACAATCCCAGCAGGCCGTCCTCTGTGGACTGTCAGAGGGTTGGGTCGACATTGCTGTAAGTTTAGATACGCATTTAAACCAAATAACTTCTGTCAGGCAAGGAGGTAATCTTGTCACCAGCAGAGCTGGTGAGAAGGTAGCCTGGGAACTTGGACTGCTGCGAGGTTGTAATAACCCGTGGTCAGGCTTTCTTGAAGACTCAAAGCTCACTGCCTCACTGCACACGTGGTTCTGGCCACTGACTTCTCACGCCCCCTACAAAAAGTCTTCTCTACTAGCCTTCCCAGTTTTGCCGCTATAACTGGATAACATTTCCTGGACTTTTATTAACAGCCGCAACCTAAGTGCTCTGATGGTCTGTCTCATTTAGAAGTCTTCTAACCAGAAATAAGCAAGCTCTTTTCTGAGGCTTTTTACATCGAGTGGAGGCAGATGATACATAACTCCAGGTTAGACGTTTTGGCAGCGCGTTTAAAAAGTTGTTTTCCAACTTTTTGACAATACTCTCTCGCTAAGAATTATGTGTGTGTCTGAGATAAAAGTTCCATGGAATGGTATCACACTTGTTAATATTTTCCTGTTCCAAACTACAATTGAAAAGAGCAGCTGGCTGACTCCCACTAACGGGTAGTGGCCTGCAAGGCTCATCTAAGAAATGATAGTGACCAAAACAATCCAGACTTGCACTAAGTGCTGTGCTTACTTTATGAGTATAGTTAACGAAGTTTCTATATACCTACATGCTTTCCTTTCTGAGTGGAAACGTGGAACAGCCTGATACTCCAAGTGTTTGCTGAGCGTCTGCCGTGTGCTAAGCACCATGCTCGGCTGAAGACACAAGCTGAACAATTGTTGGGGCAATTCACGCCCTTCAAAAAAAAAAAAAAAAGTTGGCCTTCTCTAGTGTGTGTACTTTGCATAATTTGTTAAACTGGCGTTTTTATCTAGGGATGCTATTTTGAAGATCGGTGTGAAACCAGGAAGCCAAAACTAAGGCAGAAACAAGGCAGTCACTTAGCTAGAGATAGACCGGACCTGACCTCCCTCACAGTTCCCTTCGTCCTCCCCCTTCTTGGGTCAGCAGATCAGTACGAGCCTAGAATAGACGGGGCAGGACCCCCAAAAGAAATTCATAACAAAGTTTAATTTACCTTAAAGTTTTTAAGGTAAAATACGTGTTAACGAAGAGTTCATTTTTCTCTCCAGGAGCCGAGTCACAGTGAATACTACGAGCTATTTCCTAATGGGAATCTCTGCTGCTTTCAACTGGGTGACTGTGTCATTAATTCCACTGAAACCTCTGGCATGCCTGCCTCTCCCCGCCCCTCAGGTCTCACTGTGGGCTGTAATAAGGAATTTAGGAGGAAGTCCACTATCAGCCTCTGCCGTTAAAAAAAAGCAAACAAACTCCTTTTCATCCCCTTCCCATACGCCAGTAGAAAATAGTCTCGTGAAGTATATGGAAATCTCACTTATTACACATCTCCACACAAGATTGGTAGCTCCACTCTACACATCTTTTCAGTGCTCTGAAATCTAGTATTTCAGGGTTCGGACTGGCCTAGAGTTGATACAAGGAAGCTTTACCTTTACTGGTATGTCATCTTATGTTGCTTGGCCTGTTCTTGGGGGAGAGAGAGAACCTTCTGCTCTATGGCCTGTTGGCACGGTTTAGTTTGCTGCAATCGGGAAATGGGGGTTTAGCCCTGCTTCCGCATTAAGTAGCCGTATGTCCCGGCGCAGGTCACACAGTGCACCTCAGTTTCCTTCTCATCTGTGAGATGAAACATTGGGCTGCGTGTTCTCAAGGGCCCTTGGAGCTCTGTGCTCTGGGTCCGTCCTCTAAAGCTTTGTATTTGAGAAAATGCAGTCAAAGGAATGGACTCCTTATCAACTCATCCTTCTCTGTGGTGGCAAAAATAATAAAACATTCTACATTGGGAATAATAGCCGTCTGTGCCCATGTTCTGGCTTCTTTACCTTTCTGTTTCAGTCATGACTTAGGGAAGGGACGTAGGAATCGTTGTCCATTTGTCCTTGGGGTGTTTTTGCTCTCATTTGTTGGCTGTTTTGGTTATCGCTGAATATCACGTGAGTCACGAGGACCTTTGTGCCCTGTTCGGGATCTTTATGGCCTGTGACACCGGATGCGGGCACGTGGGAGTACTGCTGGTAATTCTGGTCCTCCCTCGTCAGGAGGAGGTTTCATAAGATGGAACAATTACAGCTGTTAGTGATAGGAAAGGATTTTATGTGAGATGGGGCTGAGAATTTTCTGTCTTCGGTCATTAAAGAAGAAAATTAGGAAAGGGTTAGGAACAGAATCTGTTCTCCACGTATTGTGATCTCATGGGTAGGGCAGATGTGCTCATGCTTACCAGACTAGGGGAAATTTCAGCCCATTATCTGTGTTTATGGAAAGTTTATTTAAAAGTCCTTTTGAACCCACCTTAAGTGCTAATTTAATGCCTCTTAAATTTTTAGAATGATTGCTTCATAGGAGATCGCTGTTGTTGGTATCTGAAGCTATTTTACGAGGGTAGTATTAATCTTCAGTCATTTCTACAGTGTCAGCCACTGTTGTGACGCTACTCTTGTTGTAGCCTTTATTATCCACGTTTACCTCCAGGAAAAAGGAAGCCCTCTTCCTCCCGTAAACCTCTCAGCTCCTATCACATCTGAAAGTTTACACGCAATAAGATCGTGATGTGCCTGGTCAGCCATTAGTCTTGTCTTTAATAGGAAAGTTTTTGAGGTGGTTGATTCTACCTTTGCTTTATAAACCACGTTAATTCTTCAGAGTCCTGGGGTGAGATTGCCAAATGAAATTGTTTCTGTTCTTCCTCCCTACAGGGTTAATCATCTCATTTTAGTGGAGCCTTGGGGTTTTCCTGAGCGGCCGGACCTTGCCGATCAAGACAGGCCAATCCCAGTGTGGATCAGAGCCTTGGGAGCAGCACTGACTCCCTTTAACCCTTTGGCTGGCCTCAGGATTGCAGGCCCCTTTGGTGAGTGCTTACATCCGTATCTTAGGAAAGCAATGTGTTTATACGTTGGTAGTAGAGGAGTATTTACTGATCGCCACTGTTGGTCAGAACCTTAAAAACAGACTGAATCTTTTTCTCCTCCTCTGAATTACTAATTTACTAAATTACTTTTTTTCCTCCTTCTCTAAAAAGTACCAGTCCTTTCATAAAGATAATGAAACTGGATCTTCTCAAAGAGGAGCTTTATAGATAGATAGGTAGGTAGGTAGGTAGGTTTATATGTATAATATACCGTAAACATTACAGGTAATTAGCAGAACTGAGAAGGCAGGAAACGCTGCAGGTGAGCTAGCCCAGGGCACGAGGAGAAGAAGTGAAGCTTGTTGACCTGTTGGTGATATTAGAGAGGCTTTGGCTAGTTGGCAATACGCAGCTGGCAGATCACAAAGCCTGACTTGATTGACCACGGGGCAACTGGGTATGGCCAGATTCCCTTCTTGCCCCATAATGTCAGAGTGTTAAGATAAAATCATCCTTTTCCACCCGAGGTTCTGGGGACTCGTGATCTGTGTTTCTGGTCATATTTTGAAATACAGGGGTTAGTCTCTGATTTAGAGCTGATTCCACCCTCAGCTCCTCTGTCTCCACCCCAAAGCCAAGGGAATTAATTACCTTTCCTCTTTGTCCCCGATGGCGATGGTCTGGACCTCTGCTCCCCTCTCATCGCTTGTATCCGTGAGGAGTGCTGTTAGCCGCAAGTAGCTGAACACCGCGGTGGTCTGAACCACAGGGCCTTTCGTTGTTCCCGTAGCAAGCAGGCTGGAGGCAGGTGGTCAGCATTTGTTGTACTAGCTGGCTCGTTGACGTTGGCCTTGGGGCCTGCAGCTGTGGTTCCTGACCTTTTTTCCTCACGATGTTTGGCCGCTGTGGCGGGAAGCCTCATCTCACGAAGCAGCGCTCTGAGCAAGAAGAAAGGAAAGAGTGGAAAATGGCCTTCTCCCCATAATGCTCTTTGTCGGGGAAGAAAGTTTCCTTGGAAGGCCCCAGCAGGCCTCCCCAGATGTCTCTGCCCACCCCTAGTTCTTGCGCTGGCAGAGAACAATACGTATCTGTGGCTGATCGGTCACGATTCGCTGCCAGGGGCTGGAGTGAGGGGCCCGCTTACCTGGGCATGTTGCTGCCTAAGTCATAGACAAGAGTCGGCTTCTGTCAGCAAGACGAGAAGAGAGGGATGGGGGAGGGTGTGGAAATAACTGCTGCAGAGGTGGCTGTAGATTCTGCTCCCCTCTTCCTAAGTATTAGGCCCCTCTTTGCCCTACGCCCCTCTTTGGGATAGGGAGAACCACGGGACTGCACAGGGTTTGGGCTGGTGACCACAGCAGTCTTCCTCAGCGCTCTGACAGATAGCCTTTGTGCCCCACCCACAACCCTTTCACCGACCCCCGCCCCGAGTAGTACAGAGCCACTCCTCTTAGGTGTCCGGTCCTCCTTCGATGGCCTATTCAAAACTGCATTTAGTCTGTACAGTCCTGAAATACAAGTGGATTACGCTTGATCACAGTTCCACATGTAGCAAGTGTGGGAAGAGTAAAGTATGAAAAGAAACTAGGAGACAGTAGTTGGGGAGGGAGGGGGGCTCCTTAGGAGTGGCCCTCTCCCGCCATGCCCTCTGTCTGCCACTATTGCTTGCACATGGTCGGGGTGGGGGGGGGTCACGTAGAATGTCAACCACATCATCAGAATTCTCCACCGAGCTGTAGAATTCCTTCAGAGGTGGGAAGGAGGGCCGGTGAAGAAGACCTTGCTAGAATAACGGGCAGTGACAGCAGAAAGGGAAACTGGCTAGCCCCTGGGGCCCCGGTAGGGGCAATAGGGACCAGATGGAAGCTTCTGCCCTTCATCCTTTTTCCTCTGGGGGCCTTGGCCCTACTTCTCCCCTCAGGAGTGGATGGCCTTAGCCGGGAGGATTGGAAGTGTCCAAAACCCAGCAGAGACTCGGCTCATTTTTCCACAGAAAGACTTGTATATCCCAGTTTGTTTACTTTATTTAGAGGCTAATGGGTTACAATTGCGGGAGAACCAAAGATTAATAAGTTAACTTGAGGCGTGTGTAATGGAATTTATTTTCCTATGAAGACAAGTCTTAGAAAGTTAACTTGTACGTTTTGAGCTCCTGAAACACACCTGTAAGTCAATGTAGAATACTCTTTACTCCTTATTTCAGTGCTTAGGGAACCCGAGGAGAGCAGCTACTAGGCCCTGTGCTCTTTTCCACCTAAAATACACACTTAAACACACGTGGCTGTGTCTGCGTGTAACGCCCGTTCTGGGAGCAAACACAAAACCTTTCTCGGGTAGTCGGGCAGTTGACTGTGACTCAGAACGTTCACTCCCTGTTACATAGGCTTAAGTCTCGTGCAGCGTTTAAGGCCTGACTTCAAGCGGAAGTATTCTTCAATGTTTGACGATGACACTGTGACAGAGTACATCTACCACTGCAACGTGCAGACTCCAAGGTACGGGTTAGGGTTCCAGTTTACTGTGTCGGCGTGTGACACGTTTCTTCTTTGAAAGCGTGTGAGTAGTCGAGATTTTTATCAGCACTTAAATGGCGGATGCTTGTTAACGTGCTCCCCTGCTCGTGGGGAGTCTGCTGCACAGAAGCGTCCCGGGTTCCGCTGGGAGATGAGGCAGCAGTGTGTGCCGTCTCCCCGCACAGGGTCCTGGGCACCTGCAGGAGGGGGTCGGAGGTGGGAGATAAAGCAGCACTGCAGATAAAACCGCGTTTCCGAACCGAGTCTGCGTGTTCTACGCGAAAAGGGCTGCCAGGTTAAACTAAAGGAGATGGTTGGCGACACCACGGATCTTTTTAGAGACTTTTGCTCTGCCAAAGGGCATTTGGTCTCACGAACGCCCGGGAGATGCCCTGCAGCGTGGTTCCAGGTCACGTGATGACAACGCTCCTCTTTTGCTGAGCACTTTTTTAACGACCCTGGGCCGGCGGGAGCAGCTCTGCTCCAGTGGGTGAGGAATACGTGAGGGCTGGGAGACAGGGAGGGAGTTGTGCAGGCGTTTTGTCAGTGAGTAGAAGAGGGGAGACGCCACAGGGAGCAAGAGGGCCAAACAAAGGTGTTTCTCTCTCGTTTTTAAATATACGACTTAGCGATGTTAGGTGCAAGGCACCAGTGGACAGAAGAGCCTGAAGATAGTGGGGAGCTAGGAGGAGCCTGGAAGACAGGGCCGCGGAGTTGTAGGGAGAGGGTCAAGCACTCGGCAGGCCGAGGAGAGCCCCGGTTGTCCTGCCTCATGGCATACCAGACTTGCTGGGGGCGGGGCGGGGGTGGGGGGGACCGTCAAAAGTGTGACCCCTGAACTCTGTTTCTAAGACTGATTCGGTGGGCGGGGCTGCATGTTAAATCCTTCAGATGACTCCAGTGTGGGTGGGTCACGGGCCACACTTCGGAACCTGCAGGTGGTACCCCAGCCTTCCAGGGTTCCGACTTGGGTGACATGCCGAGAGGCCAGGTGCAGAGGCAGCCTCCCTCGCTTTTGGCTGAGACCGCGCACGCCTGCTTAGTTAAGGGGCGAGGCCGTGGCCACTGCTGTGCTGAAGTCTCGGTCTTGTTAGTAAAGTGGGTTAGAGCTTCTCTGCCAGGAGTGAGGGAGGCTGGGAGGCTTGGGGTCCCGAAGAGATTGACGACTTTGTGACTCACTGGGCCGTGGGGTCTGGCGGATTAGGACGGCACCCTGTACGGACTGGTCCAGCAGTTTTTAGCGGCCAGTCCCAGGTACCTCACCTGTTTTCCTGCGTGGTCTCCCTGCTTTCCTGTCCCCCTACGTTTCGTGACTGCGTGTGCCGGCACGGTGCCAGTTCGCTGTCTTTCTTACGGTGGAACTTGGATTCTTCACAACGGGCAGTTCAGAGTTCTGCCTGGTACTGCAAGGAAGCCGAAGTGACAGCTGAGCGGATCCGTCCTGGGAGTTTGCAGAGTGTGCTGTGTTCTTTTGTGTGACGGGCGGTCAGGTGTGGCCACAAGAGAAGACACAGGCTCAAGAAAGCAAAGTTTGTTATACTCACAGGACCTAGAAAGGGGTCACTGAATGCCACGAGGCGGGACAGGGGAGCACGAGACTTTGGTCACGTGGCAGAAAACAAGCGTGAAGGGAAAGTGAGGCCAGAGCTTTTATTGGGTCCTTCAGGAGAGGCCAGGCCGGCCGCGGCAGACGGTTTAGGACCGGCTAGTGGACCGGCTTCGGTAGGCTCTGAGATCCGGGGCTGGTCTCTCGTTGCCTGGTGCCTGGCCCTGGACGACTGAGGCAGAGGGACGCTGCCTCCTGGGTGGTGGGCAGGACGGAAGAGGCGTGGCACCGGACTGCTAGCTGGCAGGTGACCGGCGTGGTCCCGGGTGAGCCCTTTGCCGTCTCTGAGGATGGGCTGCTCCAGGAGGCGGCCTCTCCCTTGCCAGAAAGGGCTTTTTAAACAGCAGATGTCCTGACATGCAGGAGAGAAAAGATGTAAACACACAAGGAATACTCACTCTGCATTTCTTCTCATCTTGGTATCTTTACTATTGCAGGTAAAAAGTTGGTGCCGTGCCCGTGTTGGAAAGCTATGTTCTACATTTCACAATGAGTTACAGTGAAGAAAACATTTTAACTCTCCCCATAGGGAATTTAATAATGTAACGATCGGCAACTAGGGTTGCGTGTTTGATTTAGAAGAGGGTGACTTTTAGTCAGCTAGAGTTGAGAGAGTCTTGTTGATCTAACAAAAGCGTGTGCCTTCTGCGGGGTTTGTTTCTTACACGTTCTAGTGAGTCATTTTCTGTTTTAACTGAGGCTTTTCTTCGGGGGAGGTTGAACACGAGGGTTTCGGTAGAGACGGTGGGGGCGCGATGCACGCTCCTCCCCCGAAGTCACATGTGTGCTGTTCTCCTTTTCCTGAAGTGGTGAGACAGCGTTCAGAAATATGACCATTCCCTACGGGTGGGCAAAAAGGCCAATGCTGCAGCGAATTGGCAAAATGCGCGCTGACATTCCGGTTTCGGTGATCTATGGCGCCCGATCCTGCATAGACGGCAATTCCGGCAGCAGCATCCAGTCCTTGCGGCCACGTTCGTACGTGAAGACGATAGTAAGTGTGTGGCTCCGTCTGGGCTTCCGCTTCCAGGTGCGGCCTGCTCCGTTGTGTCGGCCTGCGGGGAGACTCCGCATCATCCCCGAGCTTTCAGGGCCTCCGTCCGGACCCGATGCCACGTGTGACGACGGGCAGGGCCTGACGCGCACACCCGTCCAGGCCAGCCTTGCCGGTCCCTAGAGCTGCGGCGTCTCCCAAGCGGGAGGAGGACACTCCGGTGGCCCCTGACCAGCTCCCCCCTCACCAGGCAGCACGTTCTCCCTCGGCTCATTCGATCTGCTGGCGCGGGTCAATTTAGAATGGCTCTTTGCGTGTAAAATTGTAGTAAGGTCCAATAGATCTTTCCCTTTATTCTCAGATTCCTTAGTTGATGGAGACACGTAAAAGTTACTGCAGATCAGTGTTGCTCATCCTCTTACGTTTTACTTCTGTACGGCTGTTCTCGCTTTCATTGCTAGGTGCCTTGTTTATGTCATCGTGTTTTTTTAAATGCTTTTGCTCACCGACCTCCTGACGCCTTCCTTTCCCAGGCCATCCTCGGGGCGGGGCATTATGTGTATGCAGATCAACCGGAAGACTTCAACCAGAAGGTCAAGGAGATCTGTGAGACCGTCGACTGAGCATACTGGCGGGGACGTGGGGCAGCCTGCGGACCGATACGGTGCCTCCGCGATAGCGCACAGTCCACCATGCAGAGTAAGGACTACAGCAGAAGACCAAGCGGTCTTCTCGACTGTCCTTCGCACACACTTTCTTTGTGGAGTTGCCTGCACATTTAAATCAGTTAGTGCCTTCTAGAGGAATGGCTTTCCTTTCTCCTACACAAAATCAAAATATTCAAGAGTCTCCAAACCTAAGAGCTTTAATAAAAGGTTATCTGTCCCTCTGCTGTACTGACAGATTGTCACTTTTCACTGAAATGTTATTACTTTCTACCTAACTTCGTTGTGTCTAGTACTTTTTATATTTCAGTCTGTGTTGCCAATTAAAAACGTGACTACTGGGTCTATAATTTTATATCCTGGAAAGGTGCACTTTATTTTCTTTGCTTGTATTTACCATGCCTAATGACTGATCTAGGTAATCACAGTTTTGTGTAAAAATCGATCAGTTGTTTAGAATCCTCCACTTTGTTTTTGAAATGGAGTGCTGATGAAACAGATTTTGGTTTAAAAAGATGGGAGTTGATCACCAGCATTAATTTCTGTGCTTTTCCTCTGTCCTCTACGTAAGGCTGCAAAGCCATGGTCGACATCTTAAATGTGGCTCATCCGGATGTATCTCAACAACATAATTCCTTGAACTCTTTTATATCTGGTATGATTGTGTACTTACAGGGCAACACGACATTAATACTTGAGTGATTTAAGTACTGCACAGCCCTAACTAGAAGTCTGTCCTTTCTTCCCCCGTTAATGGTCTTTTCTGTGAGCCAGCTGCAGCAGAAGGAACAGACTTCCTCCTGAGGGGATACTGAGACTGTTACCTTCCAGTAAGCCATCATGCGTTGTCATTAACCTCTAACTCTTGTAGATGGGTGCTAAGACGGGATTACGTTTTAACCACTGAAATAGACAAATAGGTGGTGCTCTTATGTCTCAAGGCACCAGAAGGAGATGGCACTAGGTGGTTGGGGTTCTTTGGTTTTCATTTTTGAGGTTTGTGTTGATGAAATGATGCACATACTTGAAGTTGTATTATAAAAACTGTACAAGGTCGATGGAGCTATTTGACCATAACTACCATCAAGTATAACACTTTGTGGCTGTTTTAAAATGAGGAAAACTTTGAAACTGTGAAAATTACCATGTGGTAACTGGCTGCTGAGAAGACGCTCCAGAAGAGAAAGTGGAATAGGACTGTGAGCAACAAGGCATCTTGGCCTTACGTTCCAGTAACATTGCTTGTCTGGGAGAAAGGTGGTTCTATAAATAAAAACCGTGAACTAGAGCAAAGAAAGGTTTAATGGTTTTGACTGTTGCCTTTTTTAAATGGTTAATCAGGAAATCTATAGTTAAGAAACGTAAGGTTGTATCATGTTGATTAACTGCCAGAAAGACCGAATGTTCTGTTTTCAACATTACCTTCCCTACTAAGGAAAAGGCAAATTGTACTGAAGCACAACAGATAGTTCCCAGCGAACAGTTCGTCTCACTTGGCACCTAAACTAGGTTACGGCCAAAGGTAACACGAGAGCCCAGGCATGCTGCCCGAGCTCTCTGCCCGACGAACAAAAGTAGTCCGTACTTTGCAGTTAGTGTCTTTGAGGGCTAGCTCCAAACCTTTAAGTGGCACGGATAATTTGGGGACTGTTTTTGCATTTTTGACACGCTCTGCAGTCTCTGTTAACTGGGCAAATGACAGTTTTCACTGGTGCAGGAGGATCTCTGTGAAGGAAACTTGGTCCCAACCCTTGGAGGGAAGCTACTAGTTCACTTAGCAAGTGGAGTTTCTGGCCACGACGTGCCAGGTGATTCGGGGAAAAGATGTACCCAGATGTCAGGTGGAACTTATTTTCCTGCTAACTGATTTTGCTTTATTTGAAAAATATTGTCAGACTTCTTAAAAGTTGAGTCTTCCCTTAGTTTGTACAACATGTAACCTTGTGAAAATTGAGCGAGCGGAGACGGTCACGGTCCTCAAAATTCCTGAGAATACAGCGGGTGCTAAATGTTTTCTTAAAAAATCCTATTACAGTGTTTGATCTTTGCTCAATTATGCACAGCGTACTTTAACTATTTTACAGAATAAATTTTACTGTGGTAGTTGCACAAAGCTGCTGTACTTTTCTTGGGTCTTTGGTGTGGCCCGGTCTGTTTACACGAGTTACTGTAGGACCTTGGATCCAGCGGGTGTGCGGGAAGGAACACCGGTGGGCGTGGGGAGGGAAGGCTGCTGTGCGGGACCCCGACCGCCACGCACGGCTGTTCCTGGCTTAGTGCCTCCCTTAGTGGGATGTCCGCTTCCTTCTAAAACGAATTTTCAAAACAAAGTTTTCCTGGAGTTGGTTTCAGAATATTATTTAGAGAACACTTTTGAAACGCCTCTGTATGTGGGGCACCTGGGTGGCACAGTCGGTTAAGCGTCCAGCTTCGGCTCAGGTCACGATCTCGCGGTTCGTGGGTTCGAGCCCCACGCCGGGCTCTGCGCTGACAGCTCGGAGCCTGGAGCCTGCTTCGGATTCTGGATTCTGCGTCTCCCTCTCTCTCTGCCCCTCCCCCCACTCATGCTCTGTCTCTCTCTGTCTCAAAAATAAACACTAGAAAAAAAGTGGACTGAAATGAGAAATGCATAAAGATGCACGAGGTCACAATGATGGTTAAAACGCCAAAACTAGGGGCGCCTGGGCCGCTCGGTCGGTTAAGTCTAACTCTTGGTTTCAGCTCAGGTCATGATCTCACGGTTCATGAGTTCGAGCCCCGCGTCAGGCTGTGTGCTGACAGCGCAGAGTCTGCTTGGGATAGTCTCTCTCTCCCCCTCTTTGCCCCTCCCCCACTCACTCTCCCTTGCAAAGTAGATAAATATTTAAAAAAAAAAAACTATTTGGAGATGACTAGGGCTCCAACCCATTATTTTGAAAACCGCTAACTGGAAAAACAAAGCATTTATCCTGAGCATTTTGCGGATGCACTTGACCTGATAAGGGAAAGTTCTTCACGTGAGAGTCATAGCTAGATGTCAGAGAAACGATAGGATTAAGAAAGCACCATTTTGTCACTTCTAGTGAAATAATGGACCTAGACTGCTGAAAGGTGGAAGGTTGACGGGAAACGTTTTGTTGAATGGCTCGGGTTGATAAATGTGAAGCCAGTGATCGATCTGAGTGTTACTAAAAAAGGAACAGCCAGAGGTTAATGCCTCCAGTGTGTTGCAATAGCAAGGACCCAACACCGGCGGTGTTGAATTATTGGCCAAAACAAAACTTGAATGTAATCAAGCCTCCACGTCGGAAGATCAGTTCGTAAAGGTGTGGGATATTGAAGAACATGGTCAACAGCACACGAAATCCAGAATGTGGGAAATTCCACAGGACAGATTACCCAGTTTCTTCAACAAATTGCAGGTGTAAAATAAAGACAATGGATGGTTGGACTTAAAGACTAGGAAACATAACTTGTTTGCATCCTGATTTGAACAAAACCATCTTAGACTTTCTTTGAGACAGAAAAATTTAAGATGGCTTGGATATCAGATGATATTAAATAATTATTAATTATGGTGGGTAAAATGATACAGTGACTACATTTGTTTTTTTTTAAAGCCCTTATCTATTAGACACACACACTGAAGTCTTTGTGGTCGAATTTATGACTGAAAATACTTAGGAAAAAGAGGGCAGGAAATAAATAAAATGAGCAGAATGTTATGTTGAAGCTGAGTGACAGATATAGAGGGGTTTATATGGGGGGTTATTATTCTGTTCTACTCTGATGCATGCTTAACAATTTCCATAACAGGAATTTAAGGATGGACGAGAACGGGGAGAGATGGAGACTGCCAGTATAGACACCTTTTTTTTTTTTTTTTTTTTTTCCCGAAGTAAAGAGCAGACAAGTGTTAATAGTAGAGGGGGAACCTGATGAATGACCCAGCGGAGAGGGGTGGGGGGGAAATGGTGTTGCAGGAGAGAATGGTGGGGGTGATGCACTAGCAAGGCTGAGGGCAAATAGGAATTCCCACATACTTCCGGTAGGACTGTAAATAGCTATTACCCTCGGCAGGTAATTTATATGGTAAAATTATAAATGTCACCTGACGCAGCAATTTTGTTTCCAGTTCTCAGTCTCACAAATACATCAGCACCCATGTGCAAAAAACATCTACAAGATGTTTATTGCAACATTGTAACATTAGAAGTCTGGAACCCAATATATGCCTAAATTGTAATACATTCATACTCTGGAATATTATGCAGCCTTAAAAATGAGGTAGGTCTCAATATATAAGTGTGTCAAATCGTCACATTGTATACTTTAAACTTACTTACGTTATATGCCAGTAACAATGAAGCTGAAAAAATACGAGGTAAATCTATAATGTAGATCTCTAAGTGAAAATATGGAAAATTTTCAAAATATCTTTAATGAAAATAATGAAAAAGAATTCAGAATTGTGTGTGTATAATATACATATATATCACACACACACATATGCACACATATATAAATACATATAGAAGA
Source organism: Lynx rufus (assembly GCF_022079265.1). NCBI lineage: Eukaryota > Metazoa > Chordata > Mammalia > Carnivora > Felidae > Lynx > Lynx rufus. The sequence goes on along the minus strand of NW_025814867.1, from coordinate 1,021,264 downwards.
GTGTGTGTCTCAGAAGTTACATAAGGATATACTTTCATGCTGATATAAATAGACATTTTTGGGAGGATAAACATGTACATGAGTTTGTTAATAGCAGTTAGCTTTGAACAAGGGCAAGCCTGTTTTATATGTTCTTGTAAATTTCGGAACCTGGTGTATTCATTGTTTTGGTAAAAATACATAAATAGGAGAGAAAAACCCAACACCTTGGCTAATGCTAACTAGGTAAAAAATAACTTACCAGTTGTGGTGTTATCTGTGTGGATGCGCAGACCCAGACTGGGGGAAGAGGGGCAGGCGTTCAGAGTTGGTAAGGCTCTAAGCTCAGTGATTTAATTAAAACTGAGCTCTAAAGTCACAATTTGTCTGTCTCTGTTCTAAAACAGAAGCACGGTCCCGACAGGAAACTGCCCTCTTCATTTGTTTAATTTTGCATACACCTGTAGCAAGGGGCATCTGAATTAGGATATATATAGTTCTCTATACTTCTAAGTCTACTATATATAATATATATAAGTCTACTAAGATAAGATATATCTAAGTCTACTATATATAATATATAATAGATATTATAATATATATATGTATATATCTTGATGTCTCTACCTTTTTCTCTCTCTCTCCCCATCTCATATGCACCACCATATCTCTCCTGCTATTTTAATGTTAAATTAGAACTGATTAAAATGTATTTGTCTGTTTTCCGGCTGTAGCCTGGCTTTGGGATCACTTAATTAGATCAGCTCCCAGATTTAAGATTGGAGAACATTCTTAGCAAGTAGTTTTCCAAATGAATGGGTGAGGAATTCTAGTCCACCGTATGTTTTAATCCTTCAAAAAATTCTACATATTCAAGGCTTACCAGGTTTCCATGAAGAGCCCACTAATTGAAAATCTAGAATATCCCATGCCTACTTTTTCTTTAGTAACCATTGCATTCATCCTGAGAGAGGGGTCACTTGGCTGGCAGACGTGAGGGCTGGGAGTTCCAAGGCAGTTTCGCCACAATTGTAGGACACTGGGCACTCGTGGAGACAGGGCCCCCTTTGCTCCTTGGTAAAATCAGACACGTCAGTCACAACGACCAGCGTGGGGAGATTAACTGCGTGAGAGACATCGCTGCTATGTCCGTCGTGTTGATTGCAAGTTGCTTCCTTGTTTTGTTTTCTGTGAGTGTTCTTATAATTGGAACGTAACAGCCACGGGAACAACTAAATGGGGCGACCAGGGTGCCAGGCACGAATGACCGCTATCTCACCTTCCTGAGCCAAGCAGCTTGCTAGATGCCTGCTGGCCTGCGAGAACCCCAGCAGGTCTTTAACACCTATCTGCTCAAGACTTGCAAAAGCTGCTTTCCGCGAAGTGGGAGAAGCACCAGGGTACGGTGGGGGGGGGGGGGGGTCTGGGGAGCCCAAGATGGCAGCGGGGAAGGCCTCATGCTGACGGACGGCTGTCCCGTCTCTATGTGGCGCCCTTCCATATCAAGGAGGTTTCCGTGATGCTCTTCGGGGAGAAGCATCTCCTCCGTGCTTCCGAATGACCTCTCGGCTTCGAGTGGCCGGCAGCGAGGATTCCGGCAGCTGACACATCTTCTTGGCAGATGACAGACTTCCTTGGCCACGACAGACGCCGCACCCTCAAGCGCAGCCTGTTTTGGCAAAAGCTAAGCATGAGATGTGGACCGTGCCAGCGCTCAGAGCCGCGAAGCACAAACTCTCGCGTGTCTGAGTCATCGAGGCTGCTGGTTACAAGCGCACAGTCGAGGCACTGTACCCAAGAGATTCTGATTCTGCAGATCTGTGGGTAGGGACTGGGAATCCACATTTTCAACGGGCGCCCCCCCCCCCGCCCCCAATTCCTCAATACGTCGGAGCGGGCAGTGTCGATTCTGTGGTTCATCAGTCGGTTGGGTTGGACTCGACCTGCAGACGCTGTTTCTCGGCGGCCGCTGAGGTCTCATCGGCTGTGGTCTGCCCTGCACACAGCCAGAAACGGGCAGAGGTCACAGTCAGACCTGGGGCTCCGGTCTGTGGCTTTGCAGGGCTCCCTCCTCATTTCGCAGTGGCCGTGCTTGCCCTGAACTCTGTCTTCTGCTTCTTAAAACCCAGACAGACTCCCGGGTTTCCACCGGAGTTCTGGGCCTCTCCCCACCTTGTGGCTTCTCTCAGGCTAAGAACTGGGACTTAGCTGTTCGCTCCCAGACTTCGGGAATCACTGTCCCCTAGTGTTCTTTCCGTACGAGCTTGAGACTTGGCTAGGTGGAGGCGGGCTTTGCTGTAACACACGCTTGCGTGTTATTTCTGTTCCTACTTTACTCACCCTCAGACTGTTGTGGCCACATCTAGCGATCTGTGGATGTTTCGGTTTACCGGAAAAATGTAAATAAGAATTAGCCCAGGCAGGAAAAGCAGTGTGGGTATGTGCGCTGCTTTTAGAGAATGAGGCCCCACACTTAGCTGAGATGAAAACCAAATATAGTTTGCAGTCAATATCCCGTCTGGAAACCACCATTTCTGTCTCCTCTCTCTAAGGCTGCCTTTTTTCTTTTTTTTTTTTTTTTAAGCCCGTCTATCTTTAGCTTTCAGTGGCCTCACAGGCCTTGCTCTCCCTGCCCACCGAGGGCTCCAGAAACTTGCAACATTTCACTGGTACACTGTTCCGGAGGCCTCTGCCCTCTCTGGAATTTACTTCTCCTATTTATGGTTGGAGCCAGGCTGGTTCGTTGTCATCCAGGAGCCTTAGTGCTGCAAATTTTTACCAAGCCAACAGAAGCAAAACGGTTGAATTCTTGAGGAATGCCAAATTCGACTTCGGTTGGTGAAGAGGTGCAATGTTCTGCCTTACTCGGAACCCCGCGGCGGCAACTGTAGCGGAAGATGAGTGAAGTCTTATTAGCCTGGAAGCCGGCAACAGTCTCGAGGGGTGAACGCTTTCAAACTTCCTCATTGCTGACGGAGACTATTCCCAGTCCCCTAAAACTAACCCCCCGAACCCTAAAGGGTGATGCTCCTGACACATTCCCTCCGCATCTCCGCCGCCAATGCCGATCACAAAGGAATTTGAAAAGAATGATCTGATCTAAGAAGGGGTTTGTTTACTATGCTGATTCGGAGGAGCGAGGATCTGGAATTCTGGTAATCGCAGTCCTGTGACCTGTGAATTGGGGCTCTGACACGTACCTCATCATTAATCTTTGGCCCGGGGGGACGGGAGCCGGTCGTTAGGTCAGAGGTCGCACACATACCTCTCCTCCAACTACCGGAGACACCGCTGAGAGCCCGGAAGAGGAATGAGGCCTGAGCGCCGAAAACAGCCACCACTGAGCCTTGAACATAAGACCCCGGACGCAGGAAGACGCAGAGACCCTCCCTCAACACTCAAGCAGCTGGCGTTCTCAGCACAGACCGAAACTGCTCTTTTCAATCTGCTGGGAGGCTTGTAAGGCAAGGGTTTCCTGGCTCCTGAGAGACTGGGCAGCGAGGAATAAGCCGGTGCCTGTTCCACCCTCGCTACCGGTTCCGTGGACCTCATGATCGCGTGGGTTCCATCCTAAGGCCAACGTGCAGCTGCGGAAGTGTATATGAGGAGGGTGGGGGGTGGGACAAGGTACGTGTAACAGGCATCTCCAGGGGCGCCTGGGTGGCTCAGTCGGTTGAGCGGCCGACTTCGGCTCAGGCCATGATCTCACGGTCCGGGAGCTCGAGCCCCGCGCCGGGCCCTGCGCTGACAGTTCGGAGCCTGGAGCCCGCTTCGGATTCTGTGTCTCCCTCTCTCACTCTCTCTGCCCCTCCCCTGCTCATGCTTTATCCCCCTCTGTCTCAAAAGTAAATAAAACCATTTTAAAAAATTAAAAAAAGAGAGAGAGCAAAATAACGATGCTCTTGAACTTGCAAAATCCCAGCTGAGGCTGGATGTACAATTTGTGGGGCGCGGTGCAAAATGAAACTGTGGAGCCCCTCGTTAAAAGCTATATTAGGAATTCTAGTGCGGCAACGATGGCAGAAGGGTCAGAGTCGTTGTGATGCGATGAGGGAAGGGCTGCCAGCCATTGCTGGCTCTGAAGGGGCAAAGGGGGCCCGAGTCAAGGCACGCAGGCAGCTTCCAGAAGCCGGAACGGCAAAGAAGTGCATTGTCTCCCAGAGCAGCCTGAGGTAACACACCTTGATTTTAGCCCAGCGAGAGCCATTTGGACGTTGGGCCCCCGGAACTGTAAGATAATAAATCTGGGCTCTTTTAAACCACCGACTTGGCGGTAACGGGTTACAGCAGCAGTGGGAAGTTATTTTGCCCTCAGTGACAGAGACAGACTCTCAACTAATACAAAATCAAAGCTGAGATAAAGCAAATACTCCAAAACGCTGGGGTGGAAATTCAGTTGTCTGCAATCGACACGAGAACAACGACATCAAACGAGTTGTGAAGCCTTCTTCACTCGAACGTACGTGTTCTACGTGTTATGTGTGCCAGCCAGGGAGCCAACTAAGCGAACAGGACAGATGAGCCTCTGGTCTTGAACATGTCCCGGGCACTTAAGGCTGGGGAGAGGAGCGGTTTAAAAGGCGTTCGTTTAGGGGCGCCTGGGTGGCTCAGTCGGTTGAGCGGCCGACTTCGGCTCAGGTCACGATCTCGCGGTCCGTGAGTTCGAGCCCCGCGTCGGTCTTTGTGCTGACAGCTCAGAGCCTGGAGCCTGTTTCGGATTCTGTGTCTCCCTCTCTCTGACCCTGCCCTGTTCATGCTCTGTCTCTCTCTGTCTCAAAAATAAACATTAAAAAAAATTTAAAAGGCATTCGTTTAGATCCACGCAAATAATTACAGCTCCTAGGAGCACTGGGATGCACACTCTGGGCGCTGACGTTGAGACTCTGTGGCTGGTGGCCGGGGACACGTCGAAGAGTGGATCTTCAGCTGGGGGACAGGCTGCAGGCCGCGGCCTCCCTTCTCAGAAAAGGGTGAGGTGACCTCGGCAGGTGCCGCTCGGAGCTTCTGCTCTGGGGAAAGATGGACTGACGGCCCCAGAAGCGGCCCCTCCAGACCCGCCTGTGTGTTCCCCTCGAGGCCACACTTATCCCAGCCAGCCCCAGCCAGTGACCGAGCGTGGTGGGGGGCTCAGCAGCCAGGCGTCCCTGCCTGACGTGGGGCTCGCCCAGCGGGCACTCCCCGGCCACTGCCGGAAGCCTTCCTGGAGCCTCACCGTGGTCTGTGACCTTCATGTCTCGTTTCCTTCTTCTGTCTTCCCTTTCACACGGGTCAGCCCGACCTGCCTCCTCCAGCTCCCTCTCTTCTGGAGGCGTTTTCCTCTGCAAAGGCCTTGAGCACCTACTGCTGTGTGACAAATTACCGCAAAATTAGCGGCTTAAAGCAAAACATATTTATTATCTCACAGCCTGTGGATGAGGAACCTGGGCACGGGGTCGCTCGTCCTGCGCCTCAGGACCTTTCCCAAGGCTGCAATTATGACGGCGCCCAGGGTGGGGCTCTCATCTGAAGGCTTGAGTGGGGAAGGACTTTTCCAGGCGCACGTGGTTACCGGGGGGGATTCAGTTCCACTCAGCCTGATAGATGCAGGGCTTCCGTTCCTGCCTGGTTGTCAGCTGAGGCCACCCTCAGTCCTTTGCCACGTGAACCTCCCCAGTGTGGTCACTGCGCTCACCAAAGCTTGTAAGCTAAGAAGGCAATGGAATGGGCCACCAAGACAGAAGTTACAATCTTAGGCGCTGTAATCACAGAAGTAACACCTTCTCAGCTTTGCCAGGTTCTGTTGGTTAGGAGAAGTCACGTGACTCCCCCACACTCCAGGGAGGGAGGGGCTCACACGGAGGCACGAACACCGGGTAGCGGAGGTTGCTGGGACGGCTTTCAGCCTGCTTGCCACTGTATGCATTCTCAGTAGGGTCTGCCAGCTGCCGGAGACCCGGTGGTGCCCTCGGTCTCCAGAAAGCCCTGCCTGGTCTCCCTGAAGTCGACAGAGCAAACGTCTTGCCCATAAACATCACGCGTGGGTTCAAAGGCAATCATGTAGTCACTATCTGTCGAATGAACATATCAATGTGTTGCAAATGAAGGCGGCTTTGAGAAAACAGAGTCTGGCACCACTAATAGGTTGTTTTAGATTTGCATCATAAAAGCGATTTGTCAGTTTTGTGTATTAAAAGGTCAGAATTTCAAGCCATGCAATATACAAAAAAAAAAAAAAAAAAAAAAAAAAAGAGCTTAAACATTCCAGAACAAAATTTTCCACAGTACACCCTTGTGTTTGCCTTTCACATCTGGACCATTGTCCTAGTCTTGCCCTTCTCGGCCATTTACATCGGAATCACGTTTCTCTCGAAGAAACTGGAACAAATACAGCACTTCCTTTTAAATGTCCTTTTCTCAGAGAGAAAAAACATATTTTTGGATACATAGATACTTTTCCACAAGAATAGTGCCATAACATTTTAAAAGACTGTGTGCAAAGCGCACTGACTGCGTTAGGTGAACCCCCCCGTTGGTGCCTGTTAGATGACATTCGTTGAGAAGTGATTCTCTAACACCGCCACCGGTTTTTTCCTGGCACAAGAATCAGGCCGGTGCTCACCCTGCGAAGCCATGATGGAAAGTCTGGAAGCCCGGACTCTTGTCCCAGCTCTAGCACAGGTGAGCTCCCCGTCTGTGCTACGGTTTTGTTGTTTGTGGGAGGAGAGGTCCAGATGAAAACTCTCTCTGAGCCTCTCAGGGATCTGTCAGGCCACAGTGAGCTCTCCGGGGTGAACATGGCTCGGTGCTGTGGTTCCCCAGCCAGATCGGCTTTACTGGGCTTGTGCCAAAGGAGCCACAGACAATCTGTAGAGGAACGGGTGTGGCTGGGAGCCAAAACCAGCCACCTAGTCTGTGGGCCAAAGTTTGCCCACTCCTGTGGACTTGAGCAGTGCACAGACTGCACCATCGTACATGACAGTCCCGAGGGTAAGATGGAAAGAAAACAAGCTTACAGTCTAGACGGTGCTGCCCCGGGAATGGCTAAGCATCGGGGCCCGGACAGCAGCACCCCGGTCCTTGGTGGGGTGGGAGTGACGGAATGTGGAAGGACCTTGGAGAAGAAAGCGGGATGGCCACCTAACCTGCCCAAAGGTTTATGCCCTCCAGGAAAATCAGGCTCTCCGCAGTTGGCAAGAGGGTGTAGGATGACGTGAGGCCCTGTTTCCCAGGGTGTGAGGAAAGCAGGTGGACCTGGTGACCTGCTCTCGTGGAGTCTGGCCACCCTGCTTCGTAGGTGCAGCTCTGCTCCTCCGTGGAAGCGGGCTGCGGCCGGGTCAGCATTTCAGAAGGAAACCCTCGCGTGGCAGCACCACACATGGACTAGAATGGACTAGAAAGGTCTTAGTCCTCGCTTCCCTGGAACTCCATTCCTGGGCTCCCGGGGTTGTGGGCCAGCGCAAAGCTGGTTAAACCTTCGGCTGTTCCCAGCAGCAGCTACTCCAGCAGCTCAAGAACGGGACGAAATGCGGGAGACAGACTGAAGAAGGAGCCGCTTTGAGGGGATTGGGTCGGGATTGGATAAGGCAGGTGGAAAACGCATTTGCCTGACCAGCTCCAGGCTGCTGGCAAAGCCCATCATGAGGAGTTCTGCCCGGCGCGTGCTGGGACACAGTGCCGTGCTCAGGAGTCGGGGGCGAATGAGACGAGGCTGGAGAAATGGACGTGGGCCGGGGAGGGAGAGGTGGGGAGGGCAAGGAGGTCCTGCTGGGAGATGGGTAAGGCCATTGCTTCCTGGGAATCCGGTCTGCTCAGCAGGGCCCCGAGCACTACCTCCCACGGGAGACTCACAGGCCTGGTTCCGGTGAGGACAGAGGCATCTCCCCGTGCTGCTGTTAAAATCCTGATCTCGGCTGTGGAGCGGGGGACCCATCACGTGGCCGTAACGTTCACACCGCTTGCCCAGAAATTAAACTCAAGCAAACTTCTCATCTCTTGCTTCGACTCAAGGCCCCGGGGGTGTCCCGCTCCGAAGCTGGCCGTGTACCCAGGAGCTGAAGGGGAATTACTCAGGAAAGTCTATGGATTGATCACCACCAGGAAGGGGGAACCAAAAATAGTTTTCTAAAAATGATCTCCAGAGAAAAGAGCCCTCTCAGGGCTTCTGAGACCTGCACACGTGGGCGGTTTCGTGGAGGCAGAGGAGTGCCCTGCATTGAAGCTGGTCACGTGGCAGAGCAACCTTGGGTTAGGGTTAAAACTTCCGAGGCCCAGCCCACTGAATCGGACTCTCGGCATGGAGGTCAGGGGTCTGTCTTTGCCGAGTTTCTTGAGTGCGTCGGACATGCGGCCTGGTTTTTGGAATCCTGGCCTACGGACCTCTCGAGACTTCTGCTGGCCCTAGAACAGAGCTGAAGTGACTGCCCCCAAACTGTGCCCATGCTGCCCCTGGCCTCTCTGCCCGACGCTTGCTACGGTCTGGCAGACGGAGCCAGGAAGTTCAGGGTTAGGACGCGGTTCCTGCCGCCAAGAGCCCCCAGTACCATGTTTAATCATGGCACCAGAAGGAAGGGAGGGGAACCAGCCCTCGAATGGAGCAAACACGACAAGGCTGGGAAGGGACTGAGCTGTTCCACTGTGTTCTGTTGTCGTTGTGTTTGTTGGTTTACATGCCGATGAAAATCCAAAGGGGCCATGTCGTACCGCTCTCAAAGGCAGTTGATACAAGGGGTCCTTCGTTTCTACGAGCACCTTCAAAATTCTATCAGCAAAGTCAGAAAGTGCACAAAGAGAAGGGAGAGGAAATTGGAAGAGCTGGAAAATGTGCTAAAAGATAAAGTGCACGCGGGTGATGAAGACAGTGTGCAAGGCAGAGTGACGGCAAAACCCACAGTCTGATGGTCACCACGGAAGGCAAATACCCGACTGGACATACAAACTGGAAGCACATTTTGGGTTAGAATGAAAATGTGCAGGAGTAGAGGATTAGATCCAGAAAATCACTCAGGCAGAGCACTTAAAAAAGGCATAGAACTATTCAGCATTTGCTAGACTTCTCCAGTGAAACCATCTGGGCCTGGAGGTGTCTTTTTGGGAGCTTGTTAATTACAAACCCAACTTCTTTCTCGGCCGAGTGTCCTATAACCATTAGAGAAATTGAATTCAGAATTTAAAAGCTCCGGAAGAAATAAGCCTCTCCTGGTTTCAGCTGTGACGTGTAGAGAACAGAGGATCCTTACTCCCGCCCTTAAGAGAAAGCTGGAAAACCCAGAAGTCCAGGGTTTCTCTAGGACTCCTCACAGAACGGAGGCCGCAGGGCAAGCTGCCACTCTAGAGCCAAAGACTCACGGCCAGAGGTGGGTTTACGTGGAGCAGAAGCTAATGTAAACGGGGGCAAGAGGATTTTCAAGGACAAAACAGACAAAGGGATGCTGTCCTTGGTAGATAAAGGACTTGTACCTGCGGGCAGGGGCTGGGCACAGATTCCAGAGAGAGCACGCGCCAGTTAGACATTAAAAAACTCTCCAGGCAGGTGAGAAAAAAATGTTCTGGGGCACCTGGGTGGCTCAGTCAATTAGGCGTCCGACTCTTGATTTCGGCTCAGGTCATTATCTCATGGTTCGTGAGATCGAGCCCCGCGTTGGGCTCCACGCTGACAGTGCAAAGCCTGCCTTGGATTCTCTCTCTCCCTCTCCCTCCCAATCTCAAAATAAATAAATAAACTTTAAAAAAAAATGAAAAAAATGTTCAAATTAACTCATGATGCAAGAAAAGCAAGTTATACCAAAGAGGTTTCTGAAATTCTTGCTAAGCTGACTGGCATGCACATATTCTCTGGTGGCCACACTACAGGGTCACATCCTTTCTAGAAGGCAATTTGGCAGCCGGTGTCAGGGACTTTACGCACTGGGTGCCCTTTTCCCTGGTAACTCCAATTCTGGAAAATGCCTGGAGGAGACAAACACACTTCAGGTCAAGATTCACACACAAAGATGTTTGCTTCAGCACATTCGAAATGCTGGTGAGAAGCGGGTGTGTAAACAATTTATGGAATATATACTATAATGAAGGTTGAGGATCCATTAAAATTCTGCTTAGAAAAAGTTCTTAAAAATTTGATGAAAATGCGTATGGTACGGCGTCAAGGGGAAAAAAGAATACAGATTCGTGGCAGTCAAAGGAAATAAGATTGCTTAAAAGCAATCAAAAGGAAATATATAAAATCTTAAAAGAGTTTATGTCTGGGCAGTAGCTGGTAGGGTGATTGGAAAATACAGATACATGTTTTACAAACGACGGGTTCAATAATAAACACGCATTTTTATGTTGACTTCCAAAAATCTTTTTTGTTGAGCTTTAAAAACCTTTTTTGACTATAAAAGTAAATCAACTCAGTGAAAGTTAATTAACTCGAACAATGTGTTGAAATAATTAAATTGATAAGAAAACTCATTGAATTTTTAAAAAGCACTAAAACTACTTACTGTAATTATATAAATTCTATATACACAGAAAATGATTTAATGATGGGAAGAAAAGGAGAAAGGGTGGGCAGTTAGCCCCTGTAGAAACCGGTGTGTGTGATAGAGAATTTGCGGGATTCCTTTATGCATGTAGATCAGAGAGCAGGACTTTGTCCGTTCTTCTATTCTTTTAAAAAGCATTTTAAAGGCAGAAAAAATGACCAGTTATAACTCTTAGATTCAACAAATGCTATTGTCTTTGCCATGTTCGGATTCCCTTCTTTTTAAGAACATAAACATCGTGGACACGTTTGAATTCCCTCCCTCCACCCCCACCCCCTCCAGCTCATCTTCTCCACCCACCGCCTCCTGTCACACTCGCACCTCCTTTGTTGGTTCTCTGCTTTCCTACCCCGAGAAGCTGTCAGAGTTCTGGCTCTGAGCTCCATTCATTTGTGCGCCCAGTGCAGCAGGGGGTGCGGGGGGAGGGGTGTTCAGGGCGCCCACTCCCTCCCCCACGAGCCTGTCTGTGCAGCCTGGCCCGCCGCCTCCCTGTGACCATGTACGTCAACAGGCACCCCCACCCAGTCAGAGGCCCCGGGAAGCTCCCCCTGCCCCTCCCGTGACAAAGTGACCTGGAAAAGTCTTCTCCCACGGGACAGCCTCTTCCTCGGTATCAGAGGCATCTGGGCTGCACCCTGTGGCCACTTTAGGCTGGGGGGTAGCAACCCCCCCATCTCTCCCGACGCAGCAGCCCGTCTTCCTAGGCTTCCTTTTAATTTTTTTTTTTTTACATTTTATTTATTTTTGAGAGAGAGAGAGAGAGAGAGAGCGAGCGAGCACAAGTGGGGGAGGGGCAGAGAGCGAGGGAGACACAGAATCCCAAGCAGGCTCCAGGCTCCGAGCCATCAGCACAGAGCCCAGTGCAGGGCTCAAACTCACGAACTGAGACACCATGACCTGAGCCGAAGTCGGTTGCCTAACTGACTGAGCCACCCAGGCACCCCAAAATGTTGTTTTTTTTAATTTTGTTTTATTCACTTTTGAGAGACAGAGAGAGACAGAGCATGAGCTGGGGAGGGGCAGAGAGCGAAGGAGACACAGAATCCCAAGCAGGCTCCAGGCTCCCAGCTGTCAGCACAGAGCCCGACGAGGGGCCCGAATCCACGAACCATGAGATCATGACCCGAGCCGAAGTCGGACGCCCGACCGACTGAGCCCCCCAGGCACCCTTCTGGCCTTCCTCTTGTCGTCTTGTGCATGGGAAGTTGGAGGAGTGGTTTCTCACATTACTTCCTTCGGGTACAGGAAGGCAGGGAGAAGCTGGGGGCCACTATGCCTGAATGCTGGGTTCACTTCTCACTCACCAGGGACTTATGGAGCCTCGGGGTGCCTGGGTGGCTCAGTCGGGAAAGCGTCTCTTGGTTTCAGCTCGGGTCACCATCTCACGGTTCGTGGGATTGAGCCCCGCGTCGGGCTCTGCACTGCACAGGGAGCCTGCTTGGGGTTCTCTCTCTCTCCCTCTCTCTCTGCCCCTCCTCAACTCGTGCACGCACCCTCTTACTCTCTCTCTCAAAATAAATACATAAACATCAAAAAATAAAAAGATTTACGGAGCCTCTACCGTACCAGAAGCTCTCTCCTGGGCTCAGGCAACACCGTCTCGAGTAGACGTAAACGCAGCTCCTGTCTGGATCGGTTGCCTCTAGCCCATTGTAATAAGTTACCACAGACTTTGGCTTCAAGCAGCACAAACTTATCGTCTGGTAGTTCCGGAGGCAGACATCCAGATGTCGGTGGGGCTGGTTTCCTCCGAAAGCTTCCGGGGAGAGCCTGCTTCCAGCCTTCTCCAGCTGCAGAGGCCGTCTACCCTCCTCAGTTCGTGTCCCCTCCTCCACCCTCGCAGCACCTCGCTCCTGCCTGCCGCTACTGCTGCCCTCCCATCTGCTCCTTCTGACCTCTGGCTCCCTTGCTCCCTCCTATAGGGACCCCCGTGATGACACGACGCCTCGTCTTGGCTGATCGCCCTACCTCAAGAGCCCGAAGTTGATCACACCCGCAAAGCCCTCTTTGCCAGCAGGTACTGTATTGCAGGTTCTGGGGATTTGGAGGTGGGCATCTCTGGGCAAGGGGCGGACAGAGGCATCAGGGAGGTGGGAGTGGCCCTCAGGCCGAGGCCTGGAGCCTGAGGAGGACTCATCACGCAAAGTGGAAAGGGAAGGGCAGTTCGCACAAAGGGAGCGGCCCTTGCGGAGGCCGGGTGGCAGGACAGGGCTGGGTCAGGATGAGGGACTATTTGAAGCTTGCCGGTCAGGAGGCGGGAGAGGAGGCAAGAGAGGCCGAGACGAGGCCAAAGGGGAAAGCAGGGCCCAGACCCTTCGGGCCTGAGGGATTTGGTTCCGGGTCGCTTCCTTAACATCAGTGGACGGACGCAGCCGGGGGATGACTCACTGACTCGCGTCCTGCCGCGTCGTGTGGGAAAGATGCCGGGAGGGCGTTCTGACCTAGGCCTGCGTGATGGACGGAATAACGGCTCCTCCGGTGACGTCGGTGCCTTAATTCCTGAACCCTGTGAACACGTTGTGCCCACGGCCAGAGGGAAGTAGGTCGCTAATCAGCTGACCTTAAAGTGGGGAGAGTCGCCCGGATTATCAGGCGGGCCCGATTTAATCACGAGGGGCTTGAAAGGCGGAAGAGGGACACGGGAGAGTCAAAGTCACGGGGACACGGTGGCACAGAGCCCTCGGCCAGACGCTGCTGACTTTGAAGATGGGAGGGGGCCACGGGCCGGGCAATGCCAGGAGACAGACCCTCCACTTGTGCCTCTGGACAGGGGCATAAGCCTTGTGATCTTGATTCGGAGAGACCCGTTTTGGACTTCTGAACTCCAGAACTAGAAGATAGTGAATTTCTGTTGTTTTCAGCTACGAAATCGGGGTCATCCGTACAGCGGCAAAGGGAAGCTAATGCGTCCGGGAGGCTCTGGGACGCCACTGAGAATTTAAGTGGGGGCGTGGGCGGTGGCCAAGGCAGGGGTGGCCATTGTTCTTTCAGAGACCTTGATCCTGGAAGTTTGGAAGCTGAACATGTGCTTTGAAAAGGGTCCCCTGTGCCAACAGTGCTGACGGGAACCGGGACCCTGAGGAAGCGAGAGAAAGAGGGTGAACAATGTGTGATGCAGAGAACGAAGGAGAGGACGGTCCTGCCGCCTCCTGGGGGGTGGGGACAAGAGGCAGGAAGTGAGGGGACAAAGGTACACACGTCTGCCCAGGGCTCCAAGGCCGTGAGCTCATGGGGCCTTCAACCCCATTTTAGAAGAAGGAATTGGAGGGGGCGCCTGGGGGGCTCAGTCGGTCGAGCGTCCGACTTCGGCTCAGGTCACGATCTCACGGTTGGTGGGTTCGAGCCCCGTGTCGGGCTCTGTGCTGACGACTCGGAGCCTGGAGCCTGCTTGGGATTCTGTGTCTCCCTCTCTCTCTGCCCCTCCCCTGCTGGTGTTCTCTGTTTACCAAAAATAAATAAGCATTAAAAAAAAATTTAAAGACGCAAACCGAGCCGTGCTGAGGACTTCAGTCCCACACGTGGCATCAGAATGTTCGTGTTCATGTGGCAGACGTGAGCGAGGGGGTGGCCCACAGCCCCTGGCGTCACTGGCCCAAGGTCACAGCCTACACTTGGCACTCGAGCCAGCCAAGGGTACAAAAGCCTAGCCGTGGGGGCCAAATGTGGACACTGCCAGCCCATCCTTGCCCTTCGCGGGACAAGAACACGTCTCCGGACAGTGAGGACAGTCCTTGCCGAGAAGGAAGCTGTGGTTGGGGCTGAGGGGACTCAGCTTTGCATTCTAGGTAGGGCTTTCTCCCTGCTGCTTTTGTTTTTAGCACAGAAAACACAGCGAGGCAGGAGACCCCTCATCTTTCACTGCGTGTTTTGGCTTTTGTTTTCTCTCTTCTGAAGGTGACGTGTGGGCGCCTGTGCGCGTGTGTCTTGATAAGAGACAGGAAGCCGAGCTCTTGGGCCTGGTGACCGTGGATTCCTGGGGAAGCGGCACCGGCCTGCCTGGCTGAGCCACGCTCGGGCCTGCCTTCGGCCTCTGCCCGCGGTCCGTCTTCTCTTCCGGATCCTCCAGCACCCCCCCCCCCCCGCCGCTGCCCGCAGGTCACGTAATGAACCCAGAGCTGGGCAGGGGGCATCACGTGATCACGTGGTTCATGGTTCACGAGGGAAACGGACATCGTCCCCTCAAAGGGCAGAGTGCCACTCATCCCCGCCCATCAGACCTCCCTCCTGGCACCCGCCTCGGCCCTCTGGCGAGGAAGAGGACCCGCTCGCTAGCCACACCGCAGCTTGTGAGAACAGAAGGGCGCGGGGGAATCAGGCAGCCACGAGTGGAGCCCCAGAAAGCTATAGTAGGGATGTGGATCCCAGCCCAGATCACTCTTCTCCGTCGATCCCTGAACACCTTAGCAGAAATCCCACCCCGAAAGCTGCAGGGATTTAGGGTTTCTGCTCCACATGTAAGGAGCTTGGAAGTTGCCATCTCATCCCAACAAGTGACAAGCTACGGAGACTGAGACCCACAAATCTTTTGGGACCCATAAAAGGGAGGAGGACTCAGGGCAAATCACTGCCCCTGAGACTGGGGAGGCGGGTGCGTACGGTGGTCTTGGCTTCCCTGAGAAGGGACGAGGAAGCATGGTGGGGGCCAGCGCGTGGGTGGGATAAGCCTCCACTTCCGCTATAACCGGCCAGTTGCTGGAGCTCAGGGGACACAACTCAGGTTTAACTCCAGGGGGACCCCACCAAGGGGGGTCCCCACAGTATCGTGGCGATGCTTGCCTCCCTCCGTGGCTCCACTGGTCTCCCACCACAAATATCTGGGAAGAAAATCCGGCTCCTGGCACAGGAGGGATAAGGGACCATTTCTCAATGCGCCGAGCACTCTGCTTTTCTCAACAAGACCAGTTTTCAGGGGAAGCTGGTGAACCAGAGCCTAAGTGACTTGGGGGAAGGTAAATCCCCAACACCGGCCCACTCCAGCCATCCGTTCCGCCTAAGTTGGGAGGGGGTGCGAAAACCGAGAAACTCTTGTGAAGTTCACGGTCCAGAGGCACTGGCTCACGGGGAGACCGAGCCGCCCCCAGGAAGACGGGGGCTCCCCCCTCCCCCCACCTCGCCAGCACACCACCAAAGGCCCATTCACACTTCCTCTCATCCAGTACCTCATTTCTGGCTTGAAGAAAAAAGCACAAGGTGCAGCAAGGGACAGAAGCACGATTTGCGGAGTAGAGCAAGCAGTAACACCGGACGCGACGGGGATATTGGCGTTATTAGGCCAGGAATTTAAAACAGTTGGAATTCACATGCGAGGGCTCCAGAGAATAAAGTAGGCAGCACGCAAGAGCGGGTAGACAATGGAAGCGGGGAGGGAAATCCCAACAAGGAGCAACAACAACAGCAGCAACGGCAACACAGAAAACGAAAAACGCAAAACAACGGAGATCAAACACGGACAGAAGCAGAGAAAGCTTTGGTGGGCTTCTGAGTAGACTGGGCACAGCTAAGGAAAGAAGCTTGGGGCTGGAGGACACATCCATAGATTCCTTGAAAACCGAAAAGCAAGGAGAACACGGACTAGAAGAAGAACAGAGTACGCGAGGAGCTTGGGACTGTGTAACACGTGTGTAATGGGAAGAAAATGAAGACTCTTATGTTTCTTATTTTTCATTGATCTGACAGATACATTTGCTCCAAACAATACCAACAGGGTGTCTGACGATGTACATGTCTGCTTGTATACAGGTGAAGTGAATGCGGGGCAGTGAGAGAAGGGGTGAGGAGTGCGCCATGATGTCCCCACGGCACTTGTGCAGTGGTATAGTATTGTTTGAAAGTGGACTGGGATCAGTGGCAAGTGCATATTGCAAACTCTAGGGCGACAAGTAAAAAAAGGTGAGAAAGCAAGTGTAGCTGGCATGCTAACAAAGAAGGGGAAATGGAATAATAAAAAACCACAAAAGGCCAAAAAAGAGCGGAAGGCAGAAATAGGAATAAAGGACAAGGGCAACAAATAGAAAACAGTAGCGAGTATGATGGATATGAATCCAACTATATAAAAAATCACCTGGAACGTCAATGTCTAAATGTCCCGATTAGGGGCTCCCGGGTGGCTCAGTCGGTTAAGCGTCCCACTTCGGCTCAGGTCGTGATCTCACGGTTCCTGGATTCCAGCCCCGTGTCGGGCTCTGTGCTGACTCAGAGCCTGGAGCCTGCTTCGGATTTTGTCCCCCTCGTTCTCTGCCCCTCCCTCACTTGTGCTCTGTCTCTCTCTCTCTCTCTCTCTCTCTCAAAAATAAACATTAAAAAACAATTAAGTGCCCCAATTAAAAGACAGGGACGGTCAGACCAGACCCAACTGTATGTCACCTACAAGAAGCCCACTTTAGATATAAAGATACATATCGGTTAAGAGCAAATGGGTGGAGGAAAATGTGCCATGCTAACCCATATCGAGAGAGCAGGAGTAGTTACGCATTAGCTCAGAGCAGAATTCCAAGTGAGGAAAGTTACTGGGGATAAAGAAGGGCCTTACATAATGATAAAGGGGTCAGTTTTCCAAGAAGACACGCTAATCCTTAATGTGCTCCTGCGTAAGAACAGAGCATCCAACTATGCGAGGCGAAGACTAATTGAACTTCAAGCGAATGTGGACGGCTGTAAAAAAGGGAGTCAGGCAACTCCCTTCTGCAGGCCTTTTTGAGGAGATGCAGAACGTAGCCGGAAGGGAGAGAGCCGGCCCAGCTGGCTGTCTCCCGGTTACCCCACTGTCATCACCTCTGCACATATATACAGTGACGTGTCCGTGAGTGGCTACAGGCTCTGATCTGTAACCTTGGCTGATTTCTGTACCGCAGACATCCCGCCCCCCCCGCCCCCCAAGGCTGATCCCCAGTTACCAAAGCGCCGTTACTGAACAGAGTCGGCGGGAGGCGGCCAGCCGCTCACCGGCTGACGGTCTTTCCACCGTATACACAGCAATCCACAGAAGTAACCCCAAGAGCACAGAGAAATGGTAAAATGTGGTGAGATAGTGGGAGGTGGCAGATTTGAGTCTCCTCTTTGCTCTTCACGTAATTTCAGTGTCAACGCACACACCTTAATTTTGCGGTGGTCGTGATTACCGACCAGCTCGCAAAACTCCCGATAATTCTCACGTCTCCCGTCCTGATCCTCACGGGAGGCGACTCCAGCACGTGCCACACGTACTGCCATTTAGCAGCTCGAAGTCACTTCTCAGCCACCACCCAAGTGCCCCTGGGGTTGAGTCTGGGGGCTCAGGTCCAGTAAGAGGTGACGCGGTGCAGCTCCCCGTCCTGCACCCCCGGCCGTCGTTCTGTCGCGCGTCGGCTCTGCAGGTGACGTCAGAGGAGCATCGCTTCTTGGGGGGAATGAGCACAGGCCGCGGGGGGCCCGACGTGGCGGCATCTGTCAGGGTTTCGGGTTTGGGGGAGTTAATCACTCTGAGCCTCAGACGCGTCTTCTCTGACGTGGGGTAATGTCGGTTACTCCACAGGGTCACCACGGCTCTCAGAAGAGGGGCCACCAACCGTGACCCAATATCCGTTCTCCCCCTTGTGCGGAGTAGTAGAATTTTCAGCTGGACACATACCTGTCTGGATGAAACACTACCACCTTCCGGCCTCTGCTGCAGCTAAATACCTTCTGGTGAACGGGATAAAAGGCAAGTCGCGTGGGAGATATCCAGGCCGTCAGTCCCGAGGGGAAGGAACACGGCTCCCGCTGCCATGTGCCCTCCCCTTGCTGCTTGCGAGGCCGGCGGGGTGGAGGGAAAGGAAGCAGCCGCGCACACCGTGACGGGGACAGCCCATGGGGTGGCGGCGTGGTACCCGGGGGGAAGAGGACTCGGCCGGCTGCCCGGAGTCCCCGGGCCAGCCCTGGGCCACCACCAGCCTTTTGTGAGCGACGGAAAGGGTGTTCAAGCCTCTATTATTTTGAGTAGTCGTGAAAAGTTTTTTTATTGTGGTAAAATACGTATAACGTAACACTCACCGTCTCAAGCATTCTCAAGTGCGTACGTCAGCGGCACTAAGCACGTTCCATTGTGGTGCAACTATCACCGCTATCGGTTTCCAGAACTTTGCATCCTCCCAAACGGAAACTCCGTACCCGTTAAACACCAGCTCCTTGTTCCCTCCCGCCACACAGCCCCTGAGCACCACTGTGTTACTTTCCGTCTCTACGAATTTGACTATTCCAGAGGCTTCGTACAAGCGGAACCGTACGATGGTTGTCCTTTTGTGTCTGGCTCATTTCATTTGGCACAGTTTTCAGCCTCATCCATGTGGCAGCAGGTATCAGACCTCATTCCTTCTGGAGGGTGAATGGTGTTCCATTGCGGCTCTAGACCACACTGTCTTCACCCATCCGTCTGTTGATGGACACTCGGGTTGTTCCCACTTCTTCGTTACTGTGAATAATGCTGCTATGAACACGGGTGCGCAGGTTATTCTGGGTCTTTGGTTAAAGCAGTGGAACCCAAATACCCACTAATACCGGTCTTAACAAGTGCGCACAAAACGTTGTCACGGTGACCGGATATATGTCCTCTCCCCGTTCATTCTCTTTCAGGAGAGCAGGTCAGACGGTGCAGAGCTGGCTCCTATCAGCTCACGGGAGCCAATGGGGAGCTGGGGGCGTTTACGCCACGGTGATTGGCAAACGGTTCGAATCAGGGCTCTTGGGTTTCTGAGAAAGTGGGTTGTCAAACATCTATCAGCACCCAACCGGGAAACCCTCACTTGCTGAAGGTCTAATCCTGACTGCCCACAAGACTTGGTTGTAACTCCTCCCTAGGTAGGGAAGTGTGTGAAAACATGAACTCTGTTGCTTGCGGAAGTGGATTGTTGTGTGTGAAGTTTATTTGCACGTGTGTGTGACCGTATGTTTTCTTTCTAAAAACTGCTTACGCTGATGACAGAGAAGACACCAGCTAGACGTGCCAGAGGTCGGGGGTTCGGCAAGTGCGTGGCTCTCCGTGCTCCGGTCCCTGCCACGACACACCCCGAGGCTCTGGGTGGCCAGGGCTGCTCATAGGATGGGGGGCCTCCACCAGCCAGGGGTTCCCGAGCCCCGGCTGACCTGTGGCGGGCAGGGAGCGCAAGCAAGAACACATCTGGGTAGTGTTAAGCCGCTGAGGAGTGGGAGCGGGAGTTGTTTGTTCTGCATCATAATCTAGCTTTTCCTGACCGATAAGCCTCCAAGTGGCCACGTCTGGTGGTGGCCGCATATATAAGGAAAGCATACTGGGCTGCATATAGATAGCATTTAAGTCTGTGGGATCAGATGAGGTCACCGAGGGGATGAGTACACATATATCTAGACACGTTAATGAACAGCCATCACTCAGCACATATCTATACACACATATATAATATAAATATATGTATATTTTATATATTACATATAAGATATACGTTATATATGAACTATATGCAATATGTATTATACATATTATATAACATATATTATGTAAATTATATTATATATAAATACACACATATTTTACATGTAATATATGCTTTATATATCATATATAATAAATCCAAAGACTGAGAGTTGGCTGGTCATTACTGTGTCGACGCTGGGGAGGTGAGGAAGCTGCCAGGCCGGGGCAACCGAGAGGCCGTGGGGGCATTTGTGCCCGGCAGGTACACGTTTCTCAGACAGCAGTGAGAGCGGCACCAGCCAGATGGGGGTGGGGGCTCACAGCTGACCGGCAGGGGCCCGGCTGGAGACAGGCCATCCACACAACCCCCCAGAGTGCCTGCTGCAGAGGGAACGAGAGGACGGGCCACACCCGCAGGGAAGCAGGCTTCAGGGAGGCTCTCTTCCTTCGAGACAGAGGGAACGGGGACACGCTTGTGCGACAGAGACTGGGTGGCAGCCGAGAGGCGCGCGTTGCCCGAGCTGTGGACCGGCGCGACAGGAAATGGGGTGTCAGGAGGAGTGGGGTGCCATCTTATTTACTAAGCAGCTACTGAGCTCGGCCCAGGCACTGAGCGGTGGCCGAGACTATTAAAATACTGTCTGTCCTACTAGACCGCCTGCCGTTTAATGTGACTGAGGCTCAGCTAACGATGACACTCTGAAGGCGGAGTAAATCTTTCTGCCCAAGAGGAGAGGACAGAGCATCAGGAGGGAGCCCGAACCAGGGGGTGCTTGTTTTCTACTTTCCAAGAAGAGGGTGGGAACGGCATCCCTACAGGGCACAGCATCAGCCAAGACGCCAAGGTGTGAAGTATCGGGCCTCTTCCTGCCATAGAGGAGGACCCCCCGCCCCCCAAGAGCTGCCACTCCGCTCTTGCTGGCCAGACCCACTCTGCTCCTTGATCACACCCAGCCTGTCCTTGCTGTTCCCTCTGCCCGGTGCCCTCCGCTCTGGCTCGGCGAGGCTGATTCCTCATCGTCACTTAGGTCTTGTCTCGGTACCCTCTGGGCTCTATACGGAGCCCCCTGGCAGACACTGTTCCCTCTCCCTGGAAGGATCTTCCCCCACCCATCCTCCCTGTGGCCTGTTCAACTGCCACCTCGAGATGAGTCCCCACCATACTTATCCCATCTGACATATCTTCTATTTTAGTCCTTTCGTTCTGTTTCCGCCCCCTGGAATGTAAGCTCCATGAGGACAGGCGTTCTGGCCTCTTTCCGTCACTGCTGTATCCCAGGGCCAAGTGCCCTGCACATAGTAGGTGCTTAATAAATGTTTGCTGCGTCAAGGAGTGAAGGAAGGAGAAGTCACCTATGAAGAGATGTGCTTCAAGGTCAGAGAGACCCCTCCTCCTCCCTCCTTCCCCCGTCCCTCCCGCCCCTGTGTATTTCTTCGTTAGCCCTCTTTGAAGTTTTTGTTGGTTTAGTCCTCTCGGCCCATGGCATAGAGGATCCATGGGCTGATTTTGCTGTTGGTCTTGTTTGCGGTGGTTTCCTCCAATACCTGGGAAATACCTCCAACACTCTGGAAAATCCAGAGTAAGAACCTAGTAGATGGGCAGCGACTGTGAACGAGTGCATGCCTGCCTGTGGCTGCCTAGCGGATAAGAAGGCGGCAGGGGAACACACCGGGCCTTAGTGTTGGTGTGTGATGGGTGGGGGCCCTTCTTGTTTTGGGAGATCATGAGAAGTGTCAAGAAGTTTTAAGTGGTGTCTGAGAAAATGCATATAAATATTTAACACACAGAAAAACTCAATCGGCATGCTCATTATCAATATGACCAATTCCATGTATTTATTTTCCTTATACAGGCGGGGGTTTCACAAAGAAAATCTGTTATTCTGGCTCTAGCAAAAGAGGGCCTCCACAGGGATTCTTGGATATGTATTATTCAAATCATGAGATTTGTTGGGGCTCCTGGCTAGTCAGTAACTTACCGACACCTTCGGTGAGGTCTCTAGGTTGCCCAGCCCTCCACGGGCTGCTGCCTGGGTGAGGAAGGCTATGCCTGCCCTTCTTGCTTGTGAAAGCTCACCAGAGCTCGTAGTGGTCCCCTCTGTCCCTGGGATTCAGAGAAGTGGGCCAGCCTTCTGCCATCTAGGAGGAACTGCACCTCCTCCAAGTCCCAGTTGGGGACTGGTGAAGGGCCCGAGATCCTGAGATTTTGGTCCTGCTGGTTCTGGAGTCAGACGTAGCCTCTGAGACACACATTCACCCCTCCGGGCAGTTAGGGCCCAGCAATCAGGGGGACCCCCAGGTGGAGGTGTGC
Organism: Lynx rufus; assembly: GCF_022079265.1. Classification (NCBI taxonomy): domain Eukaryota; kingdom Metazoa; phylum Chordata; class Mammalia; order Carnivora; family Felidae; genus Lynx; species Lynx rufus. The sequence goes on along the minus strand of NW_025814867.1, from coordinate 999,069 downwards.
AGGTTCCCAAGGCCAACCGTAAACTGAATTCTCTGATACGGCAAGCGTGAAAACTTCCCATGTGACCCCGTTTAAAGGTGCAAATGATGTCTTTGTAGCTGTGGGGAGAAGGTTTCTGTGGGGAAAGATGTTATTTGGGAGGCATAGGTGGGGGCGAGGGACTGATGGCCTGCAAGAGAGAACAGGAGGTGGCCCTCCCACCACGCCCCACGGCGGGGGAGAAATAGAAGTACAGTCAGGAGAGAGGATGGCCAGGTCCAGCAGGCACCTGATCTGGGGGTGGTGCCCGTGGCTTGGCGAGTCAGAGGAGAGGCGGGGAGGCCAGGAGGTGGTGTTATGCTGGGGATTGGATGCTGTGAAGGCACAAATGTGTCACAGATATGGTGGGGGAGGGGAGTCAAAGAACCGGGGGGGGAGAGACTGGGCCCCTCAGAACATCCCCCCTTGATGTGGTAACCGTGCCCCTCTGTCAGCTACTGTTTATTTGTACCCTCCCTCTGCTTACCCCTTCTCTCCCGCCTCAACCGGACTCCCACCCTCAGCCTCACCCAGCTCGTTAGGGCGGGAGGCAGAGAAAGAGGTGCACCCCTTTTGTGGCTCAGAATCCCTGACGGATGGGGTGGAGCTGTCTGGACCCTGGGCCAACAGAAACCATTAAGCCCTAGGAGACCACGATGGACAAGAGACCTCGACAAATGTCCCAGGCTGGAAAGGGGGGCCAGAAAAAGGACCTGTTGGTCACATTAGGTTCATTTCACTGAAGGGAATTTTTCAGAATCCAACTCTGATGTTTGTAAAGGAGGCTCTGCCCAGGACTGCCCTGAAAGTCAGAAGTCAGAGGCGGAACTTGGTCGCTAAATTGGGGGTGTCACCTCTGGACGGGACATTGGTGTGTTTAAGCCTGGGCAATCATACCCCTGAGCTATTCGGTCACAGGAGGAGTGAGAACTCAAGGACAGAGGAGAGAAGAGGAACTAAGATTTATTGAGGGGCTGGATGGATTTATTTGAAATAGCAGATAACGCGTGACGTGCTTTTACACCGTCCCCTCTAAACCCACAGTCCCTCTCTGGTAGCTGTTTATCTCTCAGAGACACCGAATAACTGGCTCAGAGCAGGGATTGGAAGTGGCCACTGCCAAGCCTGCGTTCCTTCCTCCACGAGGGCTTCAAACTCACGGCTGCGGGGGCCAAGCAAGCAAAACAGTGGCTGGAGCAGCTCGGGGACGGGTTGAGGGTCTGCATGAGCAAAGCCAACTCGGGGGGACCCTCGCCGCAGTCAGAGGGAGCCCCAGGAGCAGAGAGGGCAGCACCGCCACGTAGGGATGCCCAATCTTCTCATACCCTAGAGCTCCTCAAAAGCAGCCAGAAATCTGAAATTGGAACGCAGTTCCCCACATTTGAAACATCACCACTTAAAACGCTCTGCGGGCCAAGCCAGACCCTTTTGTGGGTCAGGCCCTAGCCGTGAGCTGCACTTTCCCAGGTGGCCGGTGGGGGTAGGTCCAGCTGTGCGCAGCAGGAACCCGCCAAGGGGGGCCTAAGCCAGCGAAGCTCGCTTTGTCACTCAGCGCGAGGTGTCAGGTGGCCGTGCAGGGCTGAGGTGTCAGGAGATGGCGCAGGGCTGATGTGGCGGTTCGCCGGGCTGGGTCAGAAGCCCAGGCTTGGCTCATCTCCACTCTCCTGGGTCCGTGGCGCTCACCCTTATGCTCACAGGACGGAGGCAGCGCCGCCAGGCATCGCTTCCGGGAAAGGCATCGCTTCCGGGAAAGGCATCGCTTCCGGGAAAGGCATCGCTTCCGGGAAAGGCATCGCTTCCGGGAAAGGCACAAGGTGCTGGGTCTGTGCCTTTAGGGGAGCAGAATCTTCCTGGAAGCTCCACCCAGTACGTTGCAGCTTATATCCCACTGGCTAGAATTGGTCTCCTGACCACCCCCTAGTTGCAAGGGAGTCTGGGAAAGGGAGTATTTTAAACTGAACGCCGCACTAACCAGGACATAATTTGCATTTTTATTCGTAACTTACAGAGGGAGAATGACTATTGTGTAACAACGTCTTTCTCTTCTCGCTGTGCTGGTTTTCTGGGTGACATTGACTGATTGGCCCCTGCTGGTAGCAGCCAAGGAGGAGCTGCAGCCCTTTTGGTAACAATTTCACACGGTTCTTTCCTCCAATGGGCTTCTGGCGTCAGGGGTATATAACCTGCGTTGCTGTTTTTATCGCCCAAACCCTCCTGATTCATACTCCCAATAGGGGCACCTCTGGAGCCGGCCGGATCCTTGGTAAAACTCATCCACGTGGCAAATTCTATCCCCTGCTTTTATCTTTTAATATACTCTGACATCAGTTTTTGCCCTTCTTTTGTTCTTTTGTACCATTCATTGATAGACACTTTTTTTCCCCTAAGGATATTTTCCTAATATGATATATTTAGTCATAATTTACCTACATCCCTTAGAAAAATTACATCAATTGCCAAACGAGAGATTGTATCAGGTGTGTATCAAGTCAGGCTAGGCTGGGTGATGCTGCACAACCCCGATCTCAGTATCTTAAAGCAACAGAGATTAATTTCCTGCTTGTTCACATGTCCACTGTGGGTCATCATGGATGTGAAAGGGTCTGCTCATAGTCATTCAGAGAGCAAAGGCTGATGGAAGCATTGCTATCTTGAGCATTGCTGGTCATCACGCCACAGGGAAAAGAGGCTTCTGGAGGACCTCACCTTGGCAATTAAATGCCACTTCATTACAGCTTATTGGCTAGAGTTGGTCATGGCCTCAAGCAACTACGGGGGCCCAGGCATGCAATCCCATCATATTCATGGAGGGAGGTGAACCAGAAATGTCTGGGAAACAGCAGACAAAATACTCAGTGTGTGTAGGCAAGGCCAGATGAGGGGTATGACTGATTCAAGTTTACTTGTGTTGCTCCTGGTGCAAACTTCCACCAGGGAGGCAAACCCGTAGTGACAACTGCTCTTGAAGGAAGCCATTGTCCCTCTGAAAGGTGCTTGGCTTCTGAGTCAGCGTGAGCAAAGGGGAACCTAGCCCCTGGCTTTAGCTCTACAGGTAGAATTTCCCGCAATTAAAGTAAGGAATGTTCTAGACTCTTACTTCAGCCGATCTTGGATCTCCTGTCACCTCATGTAATCCCTAGAGCATCTCATTCAGGAGTCACCTCGAAACTCTTCCACAGAAGTTCTCTGGCTGGGTGTGGGGGGTGCGGCGGGGAGGAAGTGAAGCCCGTGCTGGGAGAGAGTTGGAGGGCCGGGGAAGGGTTAAGTGAGAGCGTTCCTGAGATTCACGGACCTCAGCATTTCCAGGAGACTCTGGATAGGTGGGGTTTCATGACAGTCACAAGACACTTTCCTTTCTTTCTATGTGCGATTATATTCACAATGATGGCATCTTGTTTTCCCTACTCTAGGATGATTTCCCAAATATGGCGAGACAGGGAAAGCGCTCTGCTCCCCGCTCCGACCTCCACCCCCAGCTTGAGGCATTTTGCTTCCCTGCCACTTGAGTGGAAGGATGTGTGAACTCCAAGTGCCGTGGTGAGTGTCTTTCCCTTCTCTCGGCCAGTGGGAGGAGCTACAGAAGATGTTACTTCGCACACATCAAAGCTGCACACTCATTTGGTTGTGGAAAAGAGAACAATGGAACACACCGAGCTGTAGGACAATCAATTAACTTCTACTCTTTGCAGAGAGGTTTGAAAGAAAGAACAAAAAAATTAGCAGGCTTGGGAAAGCCTTCCTCGCTTCCCAAACTGGGATCCCTGTCTCCACCGTAATTATGCTGGGCATGTTGACGGAGGAGGAAGCATGGTGGGGGGGGGGGGGAGGGCGTTAAAGCTCCACGTGGCCCACAGGCAGAGGCTGTCCGCGCCCGGCACTGGTGAGAGTTCTAGTTCAGGTCTTCCGTCTTTCTGTTTGGAAGTTTACTGTTACGTTGTTGTCATTGTTTCTGGCGGGGTGGCACTCTCTCTCTCTTTCTTTGTTTTCAGTTTCTTTATTTATTTTTGAGAGAGGGAGGGAGAGAGTAAGCAGGGCAGAGAGAGAGGCGGACAGAAAATCCCAAGCAGGCTCTGTGCTGTCAGTGCAGAGCCCAGCATGGGGCTCGAACTCATGAGCTGTGAGATCATGACCTGAGCCAAAATCAAAAGTCGGATGCTTAAGTGACGGAGCCACCCAGGAGCCCCTCAGGGTGGTGCTCTTTGTGAGGCAGTTCACACGGTAGATCGTTGGACCTGAATTTGAACTGAGGCTTTGGCACTTACAGCCAAGTGGGGTCCAAGGCCTGGTTCTCCAGAAGGAGACCTCCAGATGAGACTTTACGTGCAAGTGTTTCGTTGGGAAATGCTCCCAGGAAGAGCCAGGAGGGAAGGGAAGTGGGAGCAGGCAGGGGTGACATGCGAGGCAGCAAACGACAGCCCACGGAGGAGGGCTCCCGCTTGGCTGGTCCTGGGAGCTCTGGGATCAGCGTAGCTCATCCCTCAGGGTTCTCTATCGGAGGCAACGCAGCAGAACATTTACACTCCTGCACCCGGCAGCCCCAGCTTCAGCGTCCCCCCAGAAGACCTCAATTCCCAGGCACCAAAGGCATTCCTGCAGGGGGACAAAGTGGACTCTGGCAGTCTGAGGGCAAGGGTCCCCCACAGTGACACGGGGACTGGCCATTGCCGTGGAGGCACGTGGGAGTTGTTGTTTGCCTAGCGGGCAGGCACGGACCTCAAGGAATCCACTTAGGTCCACGAGACCCACCTGGAAAGGAAATGGGGCTACCGCTGTGTGTTCTTCACAGGGTTGGCATAAGATGACATGAGATGGCACATACCTGAAAAGCACATAGGCCGTTGCTCGGATGCGGGAAACACTCGGTGAAAAATATCAGGATTATGCTGAACAGGGGCACAAACTTAAATTCTAGGCCCGTGGCCTAGTGAGTATCCCTCCCTTGAGTCAGCAGCTTGCCTCCGTACCCTCGCCCCGGCCGGGCTCCTGCCTGGCAGCCGTTATCAACCTACCTGAGCTGGGTGGGAGAGGCAGCCATCTGCGGGCTCTGAAGTGGACGGGACCAAGGACATGGGTATAAAGAGCAGAACGAAGCCCCGTTGCTTCTGCCTCACTTGGCCCCTCGGAGTGCAAAAGCAGCTCGAGGCCGCCACCTGCTATCCGTCCCCACACCAGCCTCCTTCCTTGACACTTCATCAGTCCAGGCGTCTGTCTGCCCGCCAACAGCAACCGGCTCACACCCCAGCCATTCTCCTTTCTTCTCTCCATCCTGAACACCAAGCATTGAGATTCCGCACCGTCTCAACCCTGAAAGATAGTTTTACAACGAACCAAGCTCGTGTGGGCAGAGAACCTGTCTTAGTAAGCACTGTGAGGAATATAATGATGACAAGGATATGGTCCCTGCCCACCTGGAAGCCAGGTTTGCTGACCGAAGACCTCACTCCCGTGCCATGGAGGCCAGTCGACAAGTGACGCTCATGGGACTCTCTGGGCCTATCGCGTTCCTGGTTGTTCACAAGAATCCTGCCTTTCAGCGGCAACTGGATGAGGAGGGCCTGTGCTGCTGTGTGCCATTGTATGACATTATGAAATTTGCTGTGGACTGAGGGACAATGTAAGGTGCTGTCCTTGATACAGATCTGCTTCACCCCTTTCCAAATGGAAGTGTTTTTGAACTTGCTCTGTTTGTATTTCATTACTGTGTGTAAGGCATATTAGCGAAAGGGAAATCTACTGCCGGAGTCCTTAGGTTATACAACTGTGGGGAGGGAACACTGGGCTTGACTGTTTGGGGGCCCAGAGAGTGAAGATATTACTGGAAATGCTGGACTCTGAGAACAGTGGGGAGCGGTATCACCCCCAGCCGTACTCAGTTGGCCGTGACTCTGGGTGTCCCTCATTGGCAAGTGGCAAGGATGTACGTGTTTGTGCATTTGTGCCTTTAGATCATGGTAAATGGAAGATCCTTTAGAAGTGTTGCATCGGAAAATGGGCTGTGAAACTGGCAGGCAAAGGGGTGGACCGCCGTGGGCAGGTTTCCTGCTCTGGACTGCCTTGGCCAGTTCTAAAGAAACCATCCGCCCACGGGACAAAATGAATCAATCAGCTCTTACCTCTCAGGAATTGGAGCCAAGAGACACAGACTTTGTCACTGGCGGCTGGCATGAAGTCAGGCCGGTGTGGCCCCATTATAGGGCCAGGGCAGGGTGAACCAGCCCGGCAGGAAGGAGGAGGGGATGAGAGGGCCAGCTGGCTCTTCAGCACCTGTTCCTCCCTGGCCCTGGTGCTTCCACTGTTGTTTTCCCCTGGCGGCTCCTTCCCGCCCGTAAACTTCCCCTCCCTGCCCTGGGAGAGGGCTTCTGCTGGTGACCCCTGACTTTGGCTCTAGGGCAAACCCCTGGGCAGCCTGGTCTTCCCAGCTTCGTCCACCTGGTCCACCAAAGGCATTTCCAGAAACACTCCAAGCTCCTGGCCACAAGGTACATTCATCCTGGCCTTCCCTGTTGTGAGTGTCCAGGGTCTGGCTCATAGCAGGAGCTACATCGCCGATGAACAAACCAGGTGACTCTCTCAAGACACAGCATTCTTCCTGTAAATCAGCTGTCACCTGACCGAGGCCCAGAACAGTCAGTGCCTGAGTCATCCCAGCAATCTTATATTAAAACAGTGAACCGCAGAGGTGCGGAGGAATTTAATCCACAATTTGCTGTGAACTCTGGTGTCTGTTGTGTGTGTGAGGACACATGCCGTCTTCTAAAGCTTGTAGAGCCCCTATTGTCCCTAAGTTCAAACACACAACTTTGGGATTAGTGTATATAACAAGATGAGCCCACTTGGGTGTGGAAAAAGTGGCTTAGTGACCACTAGAACCGGAATCACCCAGTGAGATGTGAGGACCCATAGGCTCAGACGACCTGGGAGCTTGATAGAAAAGCACGCTCTCGGGTTCCCCCAGACCTACTGGGTCAGAATACACAGTTTAACGTCTACATCCCTCTCCCTGCCCTGCGTTATTTGGAAACATATTCAGCTTCATCAACAGAAGATTTCTATAGTTCCAGATACTTTTTTGGATTGAAAGTTGGACTTGGTAAGCTTATGTGTTAATGATAGAAGGCGCCATATGGCAGTTCAGAATGTGGGCCTGATTGATCTCACTGCATTACCCAGACGGCCTCCTAACCTCCCAAGACTCAATTTCCTCATCTGCAAAATGAGAATAATAACAGCAATTGACTTGAGAAACCTGCTGTGGACATTAATTGAGACTATGCACATGGAAAGCTTGGGGCCAGGTCCTTACTACATGCGAGTTACTGTTATTTTGCTTCAGAAAAAGAACAACCATTTATTGGGTGTTTACTGTGCGTTAAATCCTGGGCTAGGCCCTTCAAACCGCACTGGGAGATAGTATCATCCTACCAAAGGGGAGACAGAAGGTCAGAGTGGGTCAGGATCTTGGGTTGAGATCTTGGCTCCCCATGGCCGACAGAGCTTTTACTCAGCCACATTACCTCCTGAGAGCTGGGGCAGGATTTTGAGATGCCAAGCAAGGAGGGAACACAATTTCTGTGGGTTGTAATATTCGCATAATGTCACACAAAATAACCCAAGAACTGCTTGTGCAATGTGCCTTGGTTCTGAATTGCCTTTGCCAGTGTGTATTTTCCTAATTGCTTTATATTTAATCCACCCATGTGAAGTGCCTTGAGCAGTACAGTGCCTGGCACTTTGTAAGCATTCAATAGCATGCAATAAATATTGGCCATTATTTGGAGGAGTTTGTGTAATCTTTATACCAATCCATTTTCAGTCTCCTGCGTTCCAATTATCTTCTCTCAGTCTGTGGTTTATCTTTTCATTTCTTACATGGAGTGTATTGCACGAAAGGCTTTAAATTCGAATATTGCCAGATTTAGCAGTCTTTTTCGTTAAGGTTTATGCTTTGCATAAGAAATTTTTTCTTACTCCGTGGTCATAAGGATCTTCTCCTGTGTTATCATGTTATGGCTTAAAATTTTGCTCTTCTCATGAGGGTCCTTTTTTAACTTCTGGTTGCTGCTTTCCACCCCACCCCACCCTTAGCCATCCTTAGCCATTAAATGTGTTTGGTATATGTCCTTGCATATGTGTGCAGCCTCGTGAAATATGCAGGACTGCCTCGCCTCGGTTCTCAATTTGCATAATGGAATTTTGCTATAAATCTCATCCTGGTTCGACTTTTCTCGCTCTGCGTGTTGCTCTGCAGATGTCTGTTTTGCTTCTGAGTGCTGAAGGTTATTCTAAAGTGTGCGTTGTCACAGTTTACTTATTTCCCTAGCGAAAGACACCAGCCTGCCTCCAGCTCCCCAACATAAAAACACTACAGTAAACCACCCGGTGTTTTGTGAGAATTTCCATGGGATTTATGGGACCAGGGGTGGATTGTGTGTGTGGGCGGGTGGAGACAGTGGATTCTGAATTTTGCTGAATGCTGCCTGAAAGCTGTCCAGAGTGGTGGCTCCAGCATCTACCTCCCAGCACGGTAGGCGTCCCACATCCCCACCTGTCAAATACTTGCCCCCTTGGTGGATGTAAGAGGACATGTGGTCTGAATTTGAATTCTTCTGATCACTGCTGATCTGGAGTTTCTCTTCACATACTCGTTGGCCATTTGGCCTCCCCTCCTGTGCATTGCCCAATCCTGATCACCATTTTCTATTTATTCCCTCTTTTTAAGAAAGTTTATTCATTTATTTTGAGGGGGAGAGGAGCAGAGAAAGAGGGACAGGGGAAGAATTCCAAACAGGCTCCCCATTGTCAGCGTGGAGCCCGATGTGGGGCTCGAACCCACAGACCGCGAGATCATGACCCAAGCCGAAATCAAGAGCAGGACGCTTAATTGACCGAACCGCCCAGGGGCCCCTCTTGATTTCCTCTGGAAATTGTGGTTGTTGTTGATTTGTAGAAGACTTTGTGTATTTGAGAGTCTGGATATCACAGTTCATCATTAGCCTATCAATTCTCTCCTGCGTCCTTAATTAACTAGACATGAAGTATTTGATATGTAGTCGAAAACATTAGCTGAGCACATACTGTTCCAACCCTGGGTGAGGTGCTTGCCTGGAGCAGACCCGGAGCCAAGGGTATTGGTGTAAGTGGTTAATTTGGGCAGAGAAGACCATGCCTGCAGGGGAGTGGGGGACGGCGGCCCGTAAAGGGTGAGTTCTCTAGCAAGGAGCCCCCCCAGGTGAGGTGAACTTCACTTCTGGGAGTAATGTGGAACTTGCCGCTCAGTCATTCTACCCAGAAGGCAAGGGAACTGAGGTGTTTATACAATTCCTGTCGGCCATTGGTTGTGGGGGTGGAGAGGGTGTTAAATCCCCAGCACTTCAGGCTCCCCGCTAAGGCAGCAAGGGCAAGGTCTCAGGCAAGGCAGTGAGGTGTTTGCAGTCTCCCCGCCCCACCAGACATACGCTGAAAGAGCGAGGGGACATGGGCAGGGCACCTGTAGTGCCCACTGCCGTGCGGTACGTCTTTCATCCCTAAACCAAGGATTGAACAAAACACAACACAAAACAAAATAACGAAACAGAAACTCTCATAAGCAGACATGATTATGCCCATTTTTAAGGCATGGAATCAAGGGTAGGAAAGTAAATTGCCTGAAGATAATGGCAGAGATGGGATTCAAATAAAGAACGCTCATCAGGATTGGGGCGCCTGGGTGGCTCAGTTGGTTAAGCGTCTGATTCTTGATTTTGGCTCAGGTCACGATCTCATTGTTCGTGGGATTGGGCCCCAAGCTGAGCTCTGTGCTGACAGCGTGGAGCCTGCTTGGGATTCTCTCTCTCTCTCTCTCTCTCTCTCTCTCTCTCGGCCTCTCCCCTGCTCTCTCTCTCTCTTCCAAAATAAATAAATAAGTTAAAAAAAAAAAGAATGTTCATCAGAATTGCCTGGGGGAGTTTATATAAGGCAGGTTCTGGGTCTGGGGGGAGACTCAGAGACTTACGTTTTTAACAAGTGTCTGATATAAGCTTTTGTATTAATTATCTATTTCTGTATAACAAATTACCTCAGTACTTTGCAGGTTAAAGCAACAAAATATCTGTCACAGTTTCTGAGGGCCAGGAATCCAGAGTGGCTTAGCTGGGTGGTTCTGACTGCAGGTTTCTCCCAAAATTGCAATTGGCCTGTCATTCACTTTCAAGTTCGCTCATGTGATCCTTACTGACTGTTGGTCATGGAACTGACTGTTCAGCATCTTGACTGGTGGTGAATATACCTACACTCGTGATAAAAACATACAGACCTCTGGGGCGCCTGGGTGGCGCAGTCGGTTAAGCGTCCGACTTCAGCCAGGTCACGATCTCGCCGTCCGTGAGTTCGAGCCCCGCGTCAGGCTCTGGGCTGATGGCTCAGAGCCTGGAGCCTGTTTCCGATTCTGTGTCTCCCTCTCTCTCTGCCCCTCCCTCGTTCATGCTCTGTCTCTCTCTATCCCAAAAATAAATAAATGTTGAAAAAAAAATTAAAAAAAAAACATACAGACCTCAACACACACACACACACACACACGAGTACGGGGAAACAGGAAATCTGAGCAAATCTGTGGTGGATTGTACCAATGCCAGTATCTCGGCCATGATATGGTAGGAATAGTTTTGCAACATGTTATCATTGAGGGGACCTGGGTAAAAGGCACACCAGCTCTATCTGTATTGTTTCTTACAACTGTATATGTATTTACAATGGTCTCAGAATAAAAAGTTTAAATAAAAAAAGACCAGGTAAGAATATTCAGAGCAGCTTTACTCATAATCACCTTGAACTTAAAACCGCCTCGAGGCCCGTAACACCAAAGAACGAGTGGATGAACGAATGAAGGTATGTTCACACAGTGGAACAGTATAAAACGAGGAACGTGAGTGGAGCGCAATTATACGCAGCATGAGTGAATGGCACAGGTTTAGTGTTGAGCGACCGAAGCCGGGCACACAGTATGGGTCCGTTTGCATAAATGCAAAATGGAGCATGCACAGTCTGCTGTTGGAAGGCGAGGCCACAGGAAGGGGCTTCTGGGGCCCTGACCGTGTTCCCCCTTGGGATCTGGGTGCTGCTTGCATGGGCGCATCGTTCGGGGAAACTCACGGAGCTGTACCTGTCTGGTATGTGCACTTTTCTGTATGGGGGCATCAATAAAAGTCTTTAAAAGATTTAATGTATATTATATTAATACGTAGTATTAATCAAGTGCTACACGGCAGGCCCCTTCCTCACCACTTCGCGGGCACGGTGCCATTTAAGTTTTTGAGGAAGTTTCTATTATTAGCCCCATTGCGCAGATAAGCCAACTGAGGCTAAAGGAGGCAGTTTTCTGGGATCATCCAACTGCCCTGTGAGGGACTGGGAACTCATCAATGCCCTTAATCACCTTGGGGTTCAGAGACAAGGCCAAGCCATTAGTAACGTCACTGAAAAAGGCCTGTTCACTCAGCAGCAAATGACTGTCCCAGCAACACCAAATATGGTCCTCTGCCCAAGTGAGGGGGGATTTCCTACCAAGAACACTTGTGGAATTCAAGCACTTTATCTTTTACTGAAAGCCGGGGCAGGCCCAGGGCAGGGGATGAGCAGTTAATTGCTAAACGCTATAATTGAGTAGGGAGGCCTCGGCCTAAGCTACCAGGCTTGTAGCTGACCACGGAAGTGTGAAAATGACCATGATTAATGAAGTCGCCGAGAGTGTTTTCCTGTTAATGACATTCTTTTATGTTTTAGCGGGAGCACATGTGGTGATCGCAGATCAGCGAGTGAGCACACGGGTGTGATTTTTTCTCTCACCGTTTCCCATTTCTGGCCCAGAGGCCCATCCTGCCCGGCGGTGAAAAGCTTCGTGTTAGTCAGCGTGGGGCTTCTTCTCTTTCCTCCGGTTCCCGGGTAGAGTGCGGGGGTGATGCCGTGCGGTGTCCGGGCCTTGGTGGTGCTAGGGGCGGGAGGCGTGCGGCTCCTTATTGTCATCTGTCCGGACCGGTGCCCCTGGGACGACAGCCTCCCGATGTGACAATGCACGCTGACCTTCGTCACACTGGCATCTGCCGGGACGTCCCTGTCTGTCCGCGGCCCACGGTCCTCTTCTGGTCGACTGCTCTGTGCCGCTTGTTTTGGCCACAAGTCTTTGCCACAGGTTCCTCTTGTCACGGCCTTCAGTGCCTTCTCAGAGGCAATAGAAATATTTGACTGCCCTGCCCATACTGGGTGCCGTTGGTCCCCCACCCAGAACCCTTCTCTGGGGACTGGTCCCCCCGGTGCTTGAGCATCGCAAGCTAAGAGTTCACAGCTGCCTCCCTCGGGAGTGGCCCACACCTCAGCCGCGTTCGGTCGTCCTCCCCACGGCAGCTCACAGCCTGGACTGATGGCGGCGTGCGAAAGACCGCCCTCTGCCTTAAGGTGGTGTGATGTCACCGTCACCGTCACCAACTGCGGTGTGCCTTTCCCAACACTGATTCTGCAACTCCCCTCCGCCAACCGGGCGTCCGACAATTGGGTTCAACTCCGACACTGACCGCCCAGAGTTAACATCCAACTCCACAGGCCTTAAGAGTTCGGTTCCACAGGATCGCCCTTGCTTTGGATGCCAACCGCGGACAGACTGCCCAGACCGTCCTTGCTTCCGCCCGGCCTCTTACGAATTTAGGGGCTCCCACACCCCCCCCTCAGGTTCAATCATTCGCCGGAATAGTCATTCCAGAACTTAGGAGAGTGCTTCACCTACTATTACTGATTTATTATGAAAGGCACAACTCAGGAACAGTCGAACGGAAGACATACCCGGGGCAGGGAATGAGGAGGAGGGCAGTTAAGGGGTGTGGCGTTGCCATGGCCTTTCCAGGCCATCACCCTTCCAGGACTTTGATGTGTTCACCAGCCTGGAAGCTCTCCGCCCCACCACTGAGGAGTTTTTATGGAGGCTTTATTAAGTGATTGATTAAGTAATTGACCTTTGGTGATTGAACTTCCTCTCCAGCTTCTTTCTCATCCCTGGAGATCAGGGGGTGGGGGTTCCCACCCTCTACTCACAGCTTGGTTTTTCTGGCCACCAGCCCCATCTGGAAGCTATCTGGGGGCCCCAGAGTCACGGTCATCTCACTGGTATCCAAAAAGACACTCCTCTCGTTCTGGGGACCGCAAGGGGGCTAGAAGCTCTCTTCCAGGAACAGGGACAGAGATCAAATATACATTTTTGTACTATACCAACATGGCCCAATTCTGCGGTATAATTCATACTGCAGAACTCCCTGTGGGACCAGGATGCGGTTGGACTCCACGTGGGACCACATCCTGACTTTGCTCTTCCTTCTGCCCTATCTTACTCCCCTCACTTTCTTATGGGTTTCTCCTAGGGCGTGCCCTGGATACGTGACTTCTATAAGAATTCCCATCTTAGTCTCTGCCTCTGGTGACCTGACCTGAGACACTGCTCTGGCCCATGAGCGCGGGCGATGCAGGGAACTCTCAGGCTAGGAGTCCTCGCTGCACACATTTCAGCCATTTCTCCTCTACATCTTCCTCACCAGGCTAGTGTGATAGTGTGTGTGGTGGGGACTGGCTTCTTTGAAGCTTAGGACTGGGGCATGGATTCCCTGGTCTCTCAAATCTTTGGTTACGGTGCCCTAAGCTCAAGTAAGAAAATCCAACACAGCCAGCTTAAACGATTTCTCTGTTGCTCATCTGGAGGCCCAGAAGATGGGCAGGCTTTAGGGTTAAGGTAATTTGAATCCCAGCTCTTGGGGCGCCTGGGTGGCTCAGTCGGTTAAGCGACCGACATCGGCTCAGGTCACGATCTCGCGGTTTGTGAGTTCGAGCCCCGCGTCGGGCTCTGTGCTGACAGCTCGGAGCCTGGAACCTGCTTCAGATTCTGTGTCTCCCTCTCTCTCTGCCCTTCTCCCACTCCCACTCTGTCTCTCTCTGTCTCTCTCAAAAATAATAAAATGAACATAAAAAAAATAAATCCCAGCTCTAATTTCTGGGATTCTTTTCACTTTACTCTCTTCCATGTATCTTCTGTGCAGATGTAAGACCCTGAATACTCCGCCATTGTGTCTACAGCTCACACTTGAGGGAAGAGAGAGATACAGAACTGATTCTGGAAGCTAATTCAGCAGAGTAAGGAAAAACTCCCCCCAAATCTGCTGACAAACCTTGCTTTGAATCTCAATACCATAAATTTGGCCCTGTGCCCATTTCTTAACCAATCTGGCCCAGCCTTGGGCCCGGGGAGGGACAGGGTCTGCTTCCCATCCCAACACTTGAGCTGTTTATAGAAGAGGAATACACAAACAACGCCAGGAATACACGAACAACACCATCTCTCATTTCTAGGAAGTGAGGGACGGGAGAGCCTCATGAAGGGTGGGCAGTCAACAGTGTTCATCCATGGCATGATTGTCCTATTGACTGGGATAGGGGTGGGCACAGGTGGCTTTCCTGGGATTTCTCAGGTTCAGTATCAGCAATTTCATATTGCTGCACCAATACAGTCAGGAGACTCTGCAGAATGGTTATATGAGTTTATACTCTAACCTAATGGCTTGTGGGTTCTCATTTTTTCCCATCATCACAAGCACTTGACTACTTATCTGTGAGAGAATCTCCATATTGTTTTAATATGCACTGTTCTGAATTCTGGTGAGATTACTCACTATATCATATATAATTAGCCAGTCCCTTTCTTCCCTGATGAACTATCTATTCATAGGTTTGCAAACTTTCTTGTGTATTGCCTGCCATTTCCTACACGTTCCAGATCAGAGGTCAACAAATGTTTTCTATAAAGGGCTCGATACTAGCTTTCAGACTCTGAGGGCTGTATGGTCTATCACAACTGCTCAACTCTGGTGTTGCAGCACAAAAGCAGCCACCTAAACAAACGGGTGTGGCTGTGTTTCAACAAAACTTTATTTACAAAAACAGGCAGCCAGCTGCATTTGGCCCTGTGGGCTTTACCAACCCTTATTCTAATATTAGTCACTTGGTTTTAGACAATGCAAATCTTCTCCAAGTCTTCACCCAGCTGTTAGCTTTGTCTAAAGTGTTCTTTTTTTTTGAACAAAATCCTCAATTCTGATGTAGCGAAATTCATCCAATCGTAATCTGAAGTTTGTGTTCCTTGGATTAAAGCATCCTTTCTCATCCCAACAAGACAAAGATATTCTGCTCCTTTCCTTGGGACTGACTCCTTATTTCTGCCGGCTTTCACACTGAGCGAGCCCTTGGATCTGTCGGGTGTTCCCATTTGTGTGTGATGTGAGATGCTGCTCAACTTCTCCCCCCTTGGTGAGCTATCTCCTCACGAGCAGCCGGACCAGTCATCCTTTCCCTGTGGACCTGTAGCAGATGGAAACTTTAGTTGGGGTGGGGCTGGGGGAAAGCGTAAGTTGGAAGGCCTAACTCTGCAACCAAATGCGGGTCCTCAGTGCTTGCCCTTTTCACTGGTCCCAGTTCCGCTGGTGTCCTTTCTGTCCCCCCTCTCCCACACCCAGGGCCTCTAGGCTCAGGGACGTTGAAGAGGCTGTTCCCTCTTCCAGTGGTGGGCCCTTTGTCATGCTTCACGTCTCATCTCCTCATCTCGAGTTTCAACTCCTGGCGGATGCCTTATCTGAACTCCCTCTCATTTACTCCGTATTTCAACCCAACTGTTAATCTCTGCTCTGTTAGAGGGGAGGTCATCGAGAAAGAAAGCGTGACCACCAATTGGCCTGTGAGCTGAAACTGGTTGATCTGAGGCTCCTCACCCCCTCTCCTGTCCTTGGAGCGTGGGCTCCACTTGCCTTCCTGTTCCCAGAGGCTGCTGCAGGGACAGTGATGTGCCGTGGAGACCATCGGGACGGTGTACGTGACTGAATCAGTTCACTCCTCTGTACCGGCCTTTAAGACGTGGCGTGCGGGTCCGAGATATACTCCTCTTGGTGCCGCTCGAGACGAGCCTCACATGTGAGTTCCTCTGCTGACAAAACCTGCCACCCACAAACCTTGAGTGGCCGGCCTCTCTCCTCAGTCTTTCCCTGCCCTCTGAGTATGGAGGCCAGTTTCAGATTCCACCTGAGATGTTCCCCAGGAGCTTGTAAAGCAGCACGATTCCATTTGTGTGCCTGCTTATTGTCCCATTAGAATGTGAGTGGGGGGCAGGGGCGGAGATCTGAACCACATCATTCATCAGTCACCGCCTCCCTTGTGCCTGACACATAGCAGGCCTGAATTAGTTTTCAGAAAAACAGAACACATGAGCAAGTTTAATTGATTTTTCAGAGGCAGTGGGTCATTAGATAGCCCAAGCGTTGTCCAATAAATTCCCTGACCCTCTTTGACAGTGCACAGAATTAGAATTAAGGTTTGTCCTTCAACCCACCCCCACACTCTACACCTTTATCATTTGATAAAGCATCTCAGTAGCCTGAGTGTATTTATCACACCTGCATTTATTCACAGTTCGATACGAGAGCCCTGGTAACTCCCTTAAAATATCTGATTGAATTTCATGTGGAAGTGAATGCCACAGATTAAATATATGTTGTGTTAAGAAGCTTCCCGTTTTATCACAGCCTGTGCACTGCTAGAAAAGCATTCTGCATGTTAATTAAGATAGCTGGGGGATTTTAAAAAGACTCCTTTCTCTCCCTTTAACTTTATAATGCATTCAGAGGATGGGAACTGAGGCAACTATTTGCAAAGCTGTGAAGATCAGTGTTGAGTCAGATGGCTCGTGGGGTCCCGGTGCGCTGCAGTGACGGGCCAGGGCAGTGTGCGTGTCGGTGGCAGCCGGGTCCTGTGAGCTGGCTACGGGGGAGCTGGGTGACACCACAGGCGGAAGGCTCTGACCTCTGGCTTCAGTGGGAACGGTGCCCTTGTGGCTAAGACTGGAAGTTCGCCCGGGGAACGGTGAAGCAAGAGGCAGGGGTGGGAGGTGACCAAATCCGAGAATCAAAGGGGCAGGATGAATTGGGGTACTGAGGATGGGGAAAAGTCTGACCTTCTGCCCAGTAGAACGTCAGTGTAGCCAGGACGGTGTGGCAAGACCAAGAGGGTGCCTCGGACGCCTGCCTTGGCTGCAGTGAGACACGAGCACACGGGTGTCCCTAATGGGCCCAGCTTCAGAGGTCACACGATGATGTGAATAGAGCGCGGGTTGAACTGCCTCAGAGCTGGGTTGAAGTCATGGCTCGGCCTCTTGCTCAGACAAGTTGCCTACTGAGCCTCAGTTTCCTCCTCTGTACAGTGAGTACAGGGTCCCTGCAGGATTCAGACAGCAGGGTGCAGCCGGCACGTGGCAGGCCCTCAAAGTGGGACACTGACTGCTTTTTTGCAAGAACCTGTGCCCACTTCTTGCCGGCAGGGACTCGGCGCACTGCTGATTGTTTGATGTGCCTTTCCCCCACGGCTCCGGCCCGCTCTCAGTTCTGAAATGCAGCCGGCCCTTTGGAGCACAGAAGAGACGGCCAGGCGATTTGCACCGTCCCGGCAAGGCTCGGCTTAGGAAAACACCCTCACGCAAATAGTTCCAGAACAATACTGCTGTTTGTGGGGGAATCCCTGGCCCGCAGGATAGGAGTCAGGCAATATCAAAATAGTGTCGCAGCTGGGGCGAAGCTGGAAGCAACAAGCAGATGTCTGCCGAAAGCGCAGCGCAGGACACCTGGCCCGGGCTCCGTTCGTTGCGGTGTCTTTCCCAGCTCCGGCCAGCAGGGGGAGGCACCTCTCGCTCTCGGCCGTTAACGCTCCTCCCGGGAGGGTTCACTCCCTCCGGCCGATCGGGCCTCCTCGGGCTCCGCCTCCGAGCCTCCCTCTCCGCAACGCCCCCCCCCCCCCCCCCCCGCCTCGGCCTCGGCTCCTTCCTCGTCGGGCGGACCCGAAGGCGGCGGCGGGGGCTGCAGGCGGGGCCGGGATCTCCTCCCAGACCCGCGACCGACGCCCTGGCGTCCGTGGCTCTGGGTGCGCCGGTGTCTCTGCTTCCCGGTTCCATCCCAGGCAGGACAGGCCTCTGGAGAGAGACCCCGGCCGGGGACAGGGGGCACCCAGGGACCCTCGGTCCTCAGACGCGCCCGTCGGGGGCCGAGACGTCCCCCAAAGACAGGTCGTGTGCCAGGCTGACACATACCTTGGAGAGGGGTGACGTGGCGCACAGAGGCGACACCCCCATTGCCCTCAGCCCTCGCCAGCCACCTCCGGGGGCAGAAGCACGCCCAGGCGCAGCCGGCCCTGCAGCGACGCCCCTACCGCCCCCTACCGCCCGCCTTTCAGAGGCCTGCGACAGTCCGGCTCTGGTGCCCCGCCACCCCCGCGGTCCCCACTAGGGCGAATGCGGCCTCCAGGCCTGCCCTGCCCTCCTGCCAGCAGGAGGCTCTCACCGGTTCAGGCCCAGCAGACAGGGATACAGACAAGGATCAGTGAGAGGAAGAGTCATGTATGATTTATGAATAACGAACTAATTTAATCCCGGGTTTCTCCTGTGCCTCCCATTTAGTAATTTGTTCCATTTCTTAATGGCCCGGGTTCTTTATCTGGCTGTGACGGAGGAGAGAGGTGAGCCATCACACCAGGATCTGAAGGGTGACCTATATGCAGGGACTGGGAAAGCAGGTCCTGCGGGACGGGCGTCAGCGCCACCCTGCGCGCCCTCGGGCTGGACGCGGCGGGGGCCTGGGCGCAACTCCTGTCCCTGCCGCAGAGCTGCGGGCAGGCCAGGGGCCGGGGCCGGTGCGCGGGCCGGGCTGCTGGCCCGCTGTGTCCTAGAGCCCCCGGCTAGTGCTTACACTGGTGCAGGGGACAGTGGGGTTCTAGCCCCCCCTCCAGGCCACCTTCCACTCCGCTGAGAGTGGGACCAGGCCTAGGGCCAGGCTACCTAGGCTCAAATCCCGGCTGGCTGCCGCTTGCCAACCCCGCGGCCCCGGGTGCGTCGCTCAGCCCTCCCGGGAGCCAGGAGAGAGCTCCAGACAGTGAAGGCCGTGCCCCTGTCCCGATCCTGCTGCCTGAAGCTGTAATCTTGAATCTGTTGTTCGTTTTTACTTTTCACACGAGGTGACTGAGGCTTCCGGAGGCTGAGCCCCTTCCTGAACAGGGAAGGGAGGTGGTCTGTGAACAGAGAACCGGAGGACGGAGGCTGAGAAGGTTCGAGGCAGGGACGCAGGGCGGGCCACTGAGGGCAGGCTCTAGGCGCCTCATCCACGCCGTCCCGCCTGACGGTCTGACCCCAGAGGTGCCCCCGCGCAGGGTGAGCAGGGGGCGTGGGGGGCCGCCCCTGAGAGCGCGGGGAAGGAGCTGACGCCTAGGCCGCTGGGTATTTGGACGGGAGGCACCGCGGGGCAGAGGGCTGGGTAGTCGTGTTTGCACCCTTAGCGCAGCCCCGCCGGCACGTACCGTGTGAAGCGATGATCGCCGGCCGCCTCACAGGCAGAGAAGTTAAACGTGGGGGCGGCACACCAGGTGTGGACGGACGTCTTCCTCCAGCCGCTTCTCTGCCTGCTGTCCCACGGCCGCTCGCCAGGCTTCACGGGTGTGGGTGCTCCGGGCCGCCTGCTCCGGGCCAGTGGTCATCCTCCTCTTGCACTGGCGGCCCAGAGGCCACAGGTCATTGCCGTGTCCGTCACCCAGTGAGCTCTCCTGGGAGGTCGGTGTGGACAAGGACTTTAGTAGAGTTCGATCCGCAGCCAGAAGAGTGTGCCTGCTGCAAGCGTAGCTCTCTGGATGGTCACACGGACAACCGTTCTGATCCCTTTTTGCCTGAAGAAAACTGGAGCCGAGAGCCACTGCGTGGTGTTCCCAGGTCTGTTCACGCAGCCAACACTGGAGGCTTGCTCTTCTCTCTCCCTTTATTTCTCTCTCTCTCTTTCTCCTTTTGTGAGGTGACAATTCAAATCTTCGTCTTTTTTTTTTTTTTCATTTTGGAGGTCTTTACTACTGGAGTATAGTTGACACACAATGTTGTACTAGTTGCAGGTGTAGAGCATGGTGATTTGACAATTCTATACATCACCGTGAGTGGCATCACCATCTGTTACCATACAACGTTACGACAATACCATTGACTACATTCCCTATGCTGTACTTTTCATCGCCATGACTTACTTCTTTTCTTTTTTAAATTTTGTAATGTTTATTTATTCTTGAGAGCAAGAGAGAGAGAGAGACAGAGCATGAGCAGGGGAGGGGCAGAGAGAGGGAGACACAGAATCCGAAGCAGGCGCCAGGCTCTGAGCCATCAGCACAGGGCCCGATGCGGGGCTCGAACTCACGGACCGCGAGATCGTGACCTGAGCTGAAGTCAGACGCTCAACTGACTGAGCCACCAGGCACCCCAGACTCACTTAGTTTCTAAGTGGAAGTCTGTACCTCTTAATCCCCTCCACCTATGTCACCCATCCCCCACCCTCCTCCCGCCTCGGAGAACCCTCAGTAGCTTCCATTTTGTGATGCATATGTTTTGAAATGGATTTTTTATTTAAAGTTCTGATTTTGATTTCATTTGAGAGCCATACAATTTAATGGAAAACGGCAATGCTTTTATCATACTAACATCATTACCTCAAGTGGTTATATGAGAAGGAAATCGGTACAAAAAGTCTTTATTTGGGGGATGACAGTTCTGAAGTGTCTTAAGCAGAATCTGTTAAAAAAAACTTCCAGGACAGGCTTCAGGGGAAAGCCTAACGTCTACAGATTCGGAAAGGCTGGAGGAAGGCAAGTGGACCCAAATCACTTATTTTTGCAACATTTAACTTAGCATTCATTATTTACACCAGCACTTGGGAATGTTTGGGAGAAAATCAACAAAGCCTTTGCAAGAGCGGCCTGAGCCTCTGCCGGCAAGTCTGTTTTTTAATTGAGAAATGGCTTTTTTAATCCCACATTTCAAAAAGAGGGAACTATTTCTGTTAAGCGAGGGGAGAGGGGGTGTGTTGTGTGCAACTTGTCCTCTGCAAGAGCAGAGACCCCTCCACTCAGGGAGGAGGCCGGCCTTTCCCTGGAGGCTGGGGGTCTGGGTGTCTTCTCACTTCTCTGAATGTTTTCATTGGACCCCTGGGTGGAAGCACAGGTTGGGGCGCATTTCAAGGCCCCTTCCAGTCCCAGGAGAGCAGCATTTAGGACATTTACAAATCCCTCTACCTTCATCCTATTTCTCCTTCAGAGAGATGTGCGGGGACTTTCCCGGCTGCCTTTGGAGCAGAAGGGACAAAAACCCGATCGATCCACCAATAGCCACTGACTGAAGCCGACTGTGTCTCTGTCTGGGAATGGCCGGGGACGCAGAGCCGGAAAGGAGACCCATCTGGCAGGGAAGGGAGGAGGAATTCCCCAAATTCGGAGAGCTGGCCGGGCCCGGCTGCCCTGGGCTGTGCAGACAGGGGCGCGCGGTGTCCAGTCCTGCCCCGGTCCTGCTCACGGGTCCCGCAGCCCGGCTCGGGGACAGCTGGAGGAGCTGCTCTGCCCCCAGCCAGGAGCGACGGTGCTCTGGCAGCAAAACCCGTAGGTCATCCTGTGCGGCTGATGCCGGTTGGAGACAGGCGGGCCCTGGCGGGGACGAGGAGGAGCCGTTCAGGGTCACGTTAAGCTAGAACTCCCCACCGCAGCTTCAGAACCGTCCGGCCTACCAGCTGACTCTGTCCGTCACACCCTGGCTTCCTGGCCCCAGGGCTCGAGCTGGTGGCTCCCTCCAGGGATCCCAGTGCCCGGAGGGGCCGCTTTCCTGCAGCCACAGCGTATGGAGACAGCGTGGTGTGGTCCATGAAGAGTTGCTCAGATGAGGTGGCTATCCTAACGGAACTAGTTGCCAACTTCTAAACAGTGGGAAATTTTACATATACATCCAGCCTTCCGGCTTCTCTTGAGAGTGGGCGACCCTGGCAACACTGAGCCTGAGTGCCCGCCTGGTCATGGGCTGAGTGCACCGTCTCTAAGGGCCAAAGACCTGCCTCTCGCATTTTCATACCCCATTCGTGTGCCTGGCCCGCGGGGGCCCCTGAGTCAGGGCGGGCTCACCGGACACCTACAGGAGTGACAGCATTCTGCCCTCTGGACTACCTCCCCGGGCAGAGCGGGGCCTCCTCTCCCTGCAGCATCCCCACCGACATCGTCGTGGCCCTTCCCCTTCTGTACTGAAATGGCCTGTGTACTTCGCAGGGGTTGTGGCATTTATGGATGTTGATTTAAGTTTCCCTCCTCGGCTTGGGGCCAGGACTTGATCACCTTTAGAAACACATTTTCAGACGTGTTCTCCACCTCCGTAGCCCAAGGAAGGATGGTTGGTCAAGTGATTTCCCCTGTTTTGAAGATGAAGACCGAGTCTTAGAGTGGTTTCCCAGTGGGCGGCTGTCTCACGTGTGAGGGGAATCGTCTGGAGCCCTCTCCACGGCGGGGTGGGGGGGGGCGGCTTTGGCCGTGGAGCTTCAGGGGGGCGACCCCGCGTCCCCGATCCCCGTGCACAGGCACAGCACACCCAGAGCTCAGCGTGCTCTCCCTAGAGGGTTCACGCTGACTGCAGCCCGGCCCGCGAAGGGCCGGGGTCCCAGTTGGCCCGTGTGCTGCGTGATCACCCACGCCCAGAGTCACTCACCACGGGGACGGAGCTCTGATGGAGAGCCACACGTACACTCGCCCTCATGTCCTGCGGAAGGCTGTTTTCCTCAGGAGCCGCTCCCTCTGCGCGCTGGACATGGGTTCCCCGGGTGTCCCGTGGCCAGAGCCAGACCCCCCAGCTCTGGGCGGAGGCTCTGTCTGCTGGCGTGGAAGACGGCAAGGACGGGTGTGAGAGAGGGGCTCCTGAAGGCAGGCCCGAGGGGGTGGGGTGTGCGTGTGCGTGTGCGTGCGTGTGCGTGCGTGTGTGCGTGCGCGCGCGCGCGCGCGAGACTGGGAGATGGGTCCCGCCCTCGGTTTGGCTGCGGCTGAGTTGTCTCCCGGCCACGTGTCCATGAAGCAGAATTCCTGCCTGGGGTGGTGCGCGTTGCCTGGCTGTCCTGGTCGCAGGGGGCTCCCACGTTGGGAAACTCAGGCAGGTGTTTCAGTTCTGCCTCCATGGTTTTCTGGTTACGGGGCTCCCAGTAGCCCAGAACCGCTTCATACAATGAGGTCAGTATCTCCGCTTTCTCGCTGCCCTTCCATTTCGTCAGGATCCCAGATGAGATGAAGTTCACACTGGGAGGCTGTTTTGTGAGCTGTCCAGGGCTTTGCCGGGGAACGAGGTACAAGCGTAACGCCCGGACCCCTCAGCACACTCGCCTGTGCTCAGCCCGCTGGGTCGGGAGCTGGCCTTCCCTTGGAACCGTCTGCCCGGTTCTGTTTCCTGCACTTTGCAATGGGCATTTCAGCCTCAGACCTCTTTTGTGGCGAGACACATCCTCCCGGTGTATTAAGTGGGCCGGAAGCCTGGGACATAGGAAAATCGTGATTTTTGTATAAAATACACATATAGAGGCATCTGGGTGGCTCGGTCGGTTAAACGTCTGACTCTTGATTTCGGCTCAGATCGTGATCCCACGGTCCGGCTCCTCACTGAGCTCCGAGCCTGCTTGGGATTCTCTCCCTCTGCCCTTCTCCCACTCGTGTTTTTTTTTCTCTCTCTCTCTCTCTCAAATAAAATTAAAAATTAAAACAAATATACAACGACTGTGTGGAATGTAAAAGTTTGTGAATCTTAATGCTAAAACTGGGGCAAAGAGCCGCTGTGCTGGCGGAGGGAAGTAAAGGCTGCCCAGCGCTGCCTTCCTACGGGACCTGGGGACTTCAACTTTGTGCCCTGCCACTGAAGATATTTTACTGGCAAACGTGAGAAGCGCTGTTGTGTAGTGTGGTGGGGAGGGCGCTGTGCTGCCTTCGTAGGAGGAGCAGTGGTTTTGAGGAGAGAGGCCTGGTCCTGGGGGCTGTGGGGAGGGCGGTGGCGGATGGCCGCTTCCTTACCAAGCCAGCCGGGAACACAGAGGTGCCGTGGAACGAAAGCTTATGTCTGGCTGAAGGTGATCACGGGAGACTTCCTGGAGGAGGAGGTGACATGTTAGGAGCCCAGGAACATACACTCGGAAGTATGTGCTTGGTCACTGGCAGGAGAATCAGACCTGGGCCAAGGGTTTGGAGAGAGGGGATGTGGCAGGTGTCGCAGGGACCCCTGCTGGGGAATTTGGGACCCATTCGACAGGTTTTGGAAGTCCTGGAAATCATGTGAGCAGCAAAGTGACACGGTCAAAGGGTTGCTCTAGGGTGATTAATTCTGTGTCGGAGATGGATTTCTAGTTGTTTTCTTTCGTTCGGATAGTTTTCCAGATGAGGGGGTCCTTTAAGGGATTCCTCCTCCCAGCAGAGAAGAAATTCCTCTGAGAGAAGTAGTCTCTCAGCTCAAACACAGCCAACATTTTACAACAATCTTTTTTTGGTTTTCCTTGCTACTCAGATGAGGAATTGTGGCCTAGGGAGGTCAAGGGCCTCGCCTCAGGTTGCCCAGCAAATTAGAGCCGATGTCGAACACAAGAGTCACAGATCACTGGGGAAGACAGTCCCGGCAGACCCTGCAGAAAGGTGGGTGCTGTGTACAATATTCCCGTACGATATCGTGCTTCTTTTTACGCGCAAACTCTGCACGGGAGCCCTCGGCCCATGGATTCCAAGGGCTGAGCGGATAGGAATGGCAACCGCCTCCTTCTTCACTGCTCTTGAGGTGACCTGGCCCCTTAGATCCTTTGGGCCGGCAAGACTTCACATATCCACCCCACACCTGAGCGCGTGTCTGGTCTTTCCGCCCGGAACGGAGCTTGAGGTGGAATCTGCAGCCGCAGGCGTCCGGGCAGAGAAGAGAAAGGCTTCCGAACGGGAGAAGCGGACCCCGGCGGGCATAGTCTCGGAGAAGTTAGCACGTCGACCGCAAGCACAGTCTGGAGCTGGTGGAGGCCTAGGGAGTGAGTCAGGCGTGACCTCCTGGCCTTCTCCCCCCCCGAACCTCCAGCCCAGGATTAGATCAGTTGGGGTGCTTGCCATTTGGACCGGCTCCTCCCAAACCACTCCACCTGCAAAGCGTCCGGCGATCACGCTGAAGTGCGACGTGGACTGGGTGGGGCCAGTGGGACTCGGCGTCTGTGCAGGTGCCTGGGGGACTCTGTGGACTGGCGTTTGTACAGTGGGTTTAGGCGTCTCCGTCCATTTCCGCTTTCCTAAGGGGAAGGAGCTATCCTCTGTCTAACCCGCATACCCACTCTTAGGCCTCTCCGACCGTAACCATCTCTGTCTACTCTGCGCGTGTTTACTGAGCACCTCCACGTGCCAGGTCCTGGGGTCCAGAGATGGCCGGGGTCTGCGATGCTCCCAGGCTGGGGAGGCCGCAGAAACCCAGGCCGCAGCATGTGAGGGAGATGGGAAGGGGCAGCAAAGCAGAGTGAGGGAGCCGGTGAGGCCAAGGCGATGGCTCTCTTCTTCCTCCCGGGCCATGTTGGCTTGTCAAGCTTCCTCATCAGTTGGATGAAAGAGCTGGGTGGACAAGCAGAGGGTGGGGGGGGGGGCGGGGGAGGGGTGAGCAGGGCACGGATGGGACCTCACGCCAAGCCACCTGGTCACCGTATGCGTCCTTCCACCTTTGCGGCGTAGGTTAGGCTGAGGCCACCTCCACCGGGGTCCCTGGGGCCAGCTGCCCACAGAAGGGCCTTCTCCACTCTGGGCTACGGCTAGAAGCCAGCGGCCAACTCTTTGAGCAGATGTGGATGCCCACTGGGCCGTCTAGCAGGTTGCTGCTCCGTTCTGGGGGAGGCCGTGCACCCACACACCTCCCGGTGCTCTCAGACTCCTCCTCCAAGCCTGTCTGGGAGTGGAGAGGGCACCAGAGCACGGACATGAAGAGCCGTGGCACTCCCATTTCTTGCGTATTTGTGATGCAAGCACTGTGACCGGTGACTGAGGCGGATTGTCACAAGCGGGGGCCCCGAAGAGCTGTGGCTCCTGTCGCCCACGCCCTTGCGTGATCCCCTCCCGTGGGCACCCTGACCTTGGCCATGTAACTTGCTGTGGCTTAGCAGCAAACGTGATGTAAGCAGCCCCGTGCATGGAGGCTCGCCTTTTGGCACGCACAGCCACCTAGAAAATTCTGGCCCACGCATCAGGGAGACCGTGTGGAGGAGAACCAAAGTGTCCGGTGTGAGTGGGGCGTCTCGGCCTTCCCGGGCCCAGGTGAGTCTCAGACAAGTAATGAGCAGCCACGGCAATGACCGGCCGGAGAACTGCCATCGACCCCAGCTTGGACTTTCCGGAGCGGAGAGTGGTGGTTTTAAGTAGCCGTGGTCTGTGTGTGCTCGTGTGTCACACGACAGTGGTCAGTTGACTCCATGCGTAAGGCACACCCCCGATCCCGCTTCAGGAGGACAACGGTCCCGGGAAGGAAGCCGTTTTCCACCTGTTCTGTGGTCCCGACGCAGAGGAAATTGCTCGCGAGGTCCTGTGGTGGAGACCAGCGGGGGCGGCCTCCACCGCTTTCCACCCTGGCTCCTTCCCGGCCCTGAGAATGAGGCGGCAGCACTCAGAGCGTGAGAGGGAAAACAGGCCTGCCCCTGTCCTTCATTGCTTAGCTAAACCGAGTTGCCAGGCTCTGCCCCCACCCGAGGGCCGCTCCCCACCCCCCAGGCCTGGTTCAGGACTTCTGGGATTTCTTGTTCCCTGTCCTGTCTTTATGACTCCTCTGTTAGCTTCACCCTTATTTCTAGCCACCACAGAGCACATTTCCTTCCTTCTAGAGTCTTCTCCCAAAGTGACCAGCGTATGGCGGTTGCTTACAACCCAGCACCTTTATTAACCATTCGTGGATCGTGAAGAGTTTTGTCAGACTCTTTTTTTTTTTAATTTTTTTTTTTAACGTTTATTTATTTTTGAGACAGAGAGAGACAGAGCATGAACGGGGGAGGGGCAGAGAGGGAGGGAGACACAGAATCCGAAGCCGGCTCCAGGCTCCGAGCTGGCCGCACAGAGCCCGACGCGGGGCCCGAACTCACGCGAGATCACGCGAGATCGTGACCTGAGCCCAAGGCGGCTGCTCAACGGACTGAGCCCCCCCGGGCGCCCCAGCAGACACGGCTCTTAAATGACCTAAAACCACGTATCAGTTGCCCTGTCTTAAGCTGCTACTTGGTCCCATTGGCACCATGTGTGTGTCGTGTGCAGCCCACCCGGGCTCACCCTGCTCCTGAGAACACCCCAGTCCCCACCCGCCACGGGGCTTCAGAGCCGTCGCCTGCCCAGGTCCACCGTTTCACGGCAGAGGCCCAGAGCCCGGCAGGATGGGGAGACTCGCTCGCCCCGGCTCCTGGCTGTGGTCGGGGCTAGGACCGGAAGGCAGAATCGTCTCCGGTGACTGTGCCGGGGTGCGCGTGGCGCGAAGCGGAGAACCCGGGCCCTCCGTCCCCCGCTTGCCTGGACGCCCTCGGCAAAGGCGAGGCGAGGTGAGCAGACGTGCTGACCTGTACCGTTCTCCACCCCGGCCCCTCGGTCCCCGTGGTAATGCACACGTGCCCAGCCCATAAATATCTTATTTTGTGTTCCTGCCAGCCCCCGCTAATAGGGCTAATGCTTCCTGAGGAGCAGCCCCGAGCTGCATTAGTCGCAGATGTTTGATTGATTTAAAACAAAGAGCCTGACCACCAGCCTCTCTCTACGGTTTCTCTTCCTGCCACTTTGCTTGCAGGGTTATCTCTAAAATGCAATTAAGGGGCTTAAAAGTACATTTTCAGGAAGATGCAGAATTGATGAGGGGAGCTGGCCCCTGTGGGTGCCTCCAGATTGTTCTAGTTCCAGGGAAGCGAGCTGGACCCCGCCTGGAGCTGCACCCACACCCACCAAGGCCTTGGGTCTCCAGGGCAATACCCGCCCCAGCGGCCCCGGAGGATGGGAGGGAGGTGGGGCTGGGGGACCGCCGGCTGCTCTTGGGGCTGACTGCCACGGAGCTTCCCATGAGCTTCCCTGTGGGGCTGGGCTTGTCCAGGATCAAACCCAGGGTCCTGGGCGTGGGGCTCCCGCTCTCCAGGGGGGTCCGAGTGTCATGCTAGCGATAGGGTCCACGTAGGCCAGAGCTCTGATCCCCAGTGCCCAGGGGTGTCATCCCAAAGCAGCTGCTTTCCTGAACATGCCACTGAGGCCCACGCCATATCTCTCAGGCACCCCTCGGCCACCAAGGCTCAGCTCCAGGGGTCCTTCAAACTGGAGAGCCGCCCAGAGAGAGGGTGGCACAAACGGGGCCGCTCAGATGGCCCGGCACCGTGCTGGGAGGCCCCTGCTGACTCCCGCGTACAGCGCAGGGACCAGAGGTGACACGGTGGCCTAGTGGGCTCAGAGTCTCCTAGGGGAGGGCTGGCAGCCCCGGACCACAGCACAAAGGAGCAGAGAGAGGTGCTGCAGGGGGGTGGGCCAGGCAGCTCAGTCAGGTGCCGAGACCCGCTCCGATTACAGCTGCCACAGCACTCAGGGACAACGGGGAAGGAGAAAATGCTCTTTACCAGAAGGTCTTTTAAGGAAAGGCTCGCCTAGATGGGAGGAAGGGTCTGAGATGGCGAGCGAGTGGCTTGGAGAGCACCCAAGGGCTGCCGCAGGTCACAAGAGCGCATTGCGGAAGGACATCTGCTTTGCCAAGTGGCATGTGGAGCGGGAGCTGTCCTGGTTTGCCTTGGCCACCAGTACGGTCCCGGCTGACCCCTCCCTCATGCTGCGTTTCTGCTCCCTCGCCACCCACCCAGCATCAACGGACAGTTTGAAAATGTCAGGTTTAAAGGGATACCACATTCTTAGCCGGCTCGGGCTATAAACCCTCCCCAATCCCGTTCTGGAGACACAGAGAGGAGGGCAAGGTCATCTTCTGCCCAGGTCATTGGAGAAACGTTCCCCAGCTGGGCCTGGGAGAATGCACAGGTGTTGGAGGTGGTGAGAAAGGGTCTTTCTGCTGAAGGGACATGGGAGGAAGTGAGCATTGTGGAGTGGGTATGGGAAGCAGTAAATCTTTGGCCTGCTGAAGCATAATGGTAAATGAGCTGGAGGAGTAGCTAGGGGACATGTGGTGATGGATTTCAACGTCTTGCTAAGAAATTTGGGGTCTACCTCCTAGGCAACGGTGAGCCAGCGATGGCGGTAGGGCCGAGGAGAGGCCAAGTAGAAATAGGCTCCTTGCAAACGAATCGGTTGGGAACGGGGAGAGAATGTGGGCACTTTCAGGATCTCCTTGGTTTCCGGGGGGGGGGGGGGGGAATTGATCTCAAACTGTAGAACGCACAGCTGTCACGTCCATTGGGTCATCTCACCTTCATGAAGCATAACCTCCACTGTGTCTGTTCCTCTCGCCCTTTGGAAAATCCCAGACAATGACTGCCTTCCCTGGTAACCTCCCTGCTTCTTCAAGGTGCTCGTACCTCTCTCTGCCATCATCGGCTCAGCATTCAGTCCCTCCTGTCACTCATCCAGTTACACTCTTCCTCTTGCCTCTGTCCTAGGTGACGTCAGCGTCCGCAGCCCAAACCCTCAGCATCTCGACCCGCTCGTCAGCAGTGCTCTCCTCCCTCCCCTTGGTCCCTCCCCGCTACACCCTGACCTGGTCCTCCCTGGAGGCACCACTTCTGAACTCCCCTGGCCAACGCTCCTCTTTACTCTAATCCAGGGCTTGGCAAACTATGGCCGTGGGCCCACGTGGCTTGCTGTCTTTGTAAATAAAGTTTTACTGGCACACAGCCTCGCCCGTCTGTGTATGGGTCGTCTTGGCTGCTTTCGAGCTACAAGAGCAGAGTCGAGTAGTTGTGACAGAGAACGTGTGGCTCCCCAGCCTGTCTACTACCTGGCTCTCTGCAGAAAGAGCCTTTCCCATCTAACACTTCCACTCATCGGCTCCACCTCCCTTCACTCCCTCCTCGAGCAGCAGAGGCTCAGACTTTTTTTTTTTAATTTTTTTTTCAACGTTTTTATTTATTTTTGGGACAGAGAGAGACAGAGCATGAACGGGGGAGGGGCAGAGAGAGAGGGAGACACAGAATCGGAAACAGGCTCCAGGCTCCGAGCCATCAGCCCAGAGCCCAGCGCGGGGCTCGAACTCATGGACCACGAGATCGTGACCTGGCTGAAGTCGCACGCTCAACCGACTGCGCCACCCAGGCGCCCCGAGGCTCAGACTTTTGATGACTCTTCCTGCCACCCCGCTTCTGTGGCCCCTCTGGGTGATCCCAGCTGCCCACTTTCCTTGCACCTGCCTCAGAGCAGCCTAGTGCTGCTGGAGGAGGTCGCAGGCCAGGCGGGGGGATCCACCAGGAATTTGTGGCCGGCCGCAAACAGACCCTCCATATTCCTGGAAACCCTTCTGTTTTCCCTGCTCAGGTGCCTTCCGTTAGCGGCCGGTGCCTTCCCCATTCTCTTCCGGCAGGCGACCCCGCCTCTCACATTACGTAGGCGACACCAGAGGAGACTCACCACCTTCATGCCAAACGTAGGTGCTTACCTGTCGCCCCCCTCTGCTCTCTGCTCCCCATGTGCTCACCAGTGGTGTCTCAGCCCTTCTTGCTTTCCTGGGGAATTTGCCCTACGTTTGCCATTTGGGCTCCTCCTACGACAGACCACGGCGCTTGAAGTTGGAGGATCACTTGGGTGTTTGGCGATCCCAGAAAGCCCAGGGAGAAAGCAGAGGGTGGGGCAGGGAAGGGAGAAGCGAAGGACCGCTCGGGGCAAGTGGGCTTCAGGGTCTTACGGGTCCTTCTGGGAGGCGGTTAGGGCACAGCTGGAATCATGCCACGTGGGGACAGGGACAGGGAAGCTCAGGCACTTGTCCGGGATCCCATCCCCCTGCACTGAGTGTTGCCTCTGGGGCCCGGTCTCCCCACGCTTCCCGACTGCACAGCGCAGACAAGCAGGCCCCCCACCTACTAGAGGAAGCGCCCAGAAAGGCGTAGAGACACGTGGGCGCACAGCTGTTTGCGGAAAACTGGCTGGAGCTGCGGGACTCTCGTGAGCGCTGCAGGGGCGCGGTGCGGGCACCCGTGTCTCTGTCACACGTGCCCCAGTGTCCTCGACACCAGTTTTTAAACACGGTCGCAGTTCTCCCGCTTAAACGACACGCTCTTAAATGTTCACCCTCCACCGTCGCTTCCTCCTCTCTCCCCCCTTCAGGATCAGACCAACCAGAACGGAGCTCTGTGGCCACTGTCGCATCCCCTCACGCCCACCAGTTCCTCTGCCCTCTCTGGCTGGCTTCTTCCCTTCCCTCTGACAAAACTGCTCTCCTCACCGTCGGCCGACGGTGCCCAGTCCAGTGGACGGTTCTCGGCTCGCGGCGCGCCTGTCTTTCTGACAGCACTGACCACTGCTGACCATCCCCACCTTCCCCACTCTTTTCTCTTGGATTCCATGACATCACTTGATTCTGTGCTCTCTCCTGCTTCTCTGAAGAAGCCTTCTCTGACTGCCGGGGGTCTTCTGGGTGGGCAGCCACGCCTGCAAAGGGGACCAGTTCCCTCACAAGCTCCTGGCCTTTCAGCACGCATCCAGGACCGCAGCTTTAAGTCCCACCGCTAAGGGGACAACTCATTGCTTTCTGTACTTCACATGCCTACTTGACATTTCCTCTTGGAAGTCTCAAGGCATTTCAGAGCCCACACTGAACACATGATTCCCTCAGTTATGTGGGACTGTCCTTCTCTTCCCGACTCAAAGTCAGGAGTAAGAAGGTCACTTGTCTCAATGCCCTTTTCCCAGATGTTCAACCCCTTGGTTACTCCTTGAACAAGGTCGTTGAAGGCTGACTTGGGAAGCTTTATTTCAACTTCCCCTTCTCACCTTCCTGACTCTTGCCCTGGCCTGTCTGCCATTCTGCAGGGATTTCAGAGAGGAAGGTTGAAAAGATGAAGTTTTATTGTCCGAGGTTTTTGCTAACCATACAGTTGGGTTTTCAATAGAGTGATTCATGGACGCGCATTTACAGCTGAAGTTGTAGATCTGTTTTTGGAAATTATTAGCCGGCATTAAACAAAAACAGGCTTTATTAATAATTCACCAGAAAAAAGATATGGTGCAATATGCCGCAATAGTAATCTTTAATGCCCGAATAAGTATTCCATTTTTTTTCCCCCTCTTCACTCGACATAACAAAGACCCAAATCCTTTGTAAACTGAGAGAAAGGCAGACCTAAGAAGGCACATTCATCAGCTCAGCAGAGCAGGGTTCCGCCTGTGGAGTCTCTAGAAAAACAGGACAACTTCTGGGAGCCAATGTTTAGAAACAGAATGGAATCATCTGTAACGAAATTGGGGCACAGGGTCTACGCTACAGATGTAAGGCCTCTGCTCTTTAGGCCTCTGCTTGGCTTGAGTTTCAGGGCCTCATTAATTCAAGGATGTAGCAAGACCCCATGGGCGCTGCCCATACCCATCAGGCCTGCCCTAGGGCTCCCTGCAGACGTCCTTGCACACACTGATGCCTTTCTTCCCCAGGTCCTTGCACACACTGATGGCTTTCTTCCCCAGGTCCTTGCACACACTGATGGCTTTCTTCCCACCTGGGGCTGTTCTCCGGAGGAAAAGCTCGCGTGGCATGAACGTGCCAGGAATTTGATGCCCCATCCTGGGGGAGACTCTCAAGCGATAAGGGGAGAAATGAGGTAGATGAGTCCCCCAGCCTCCCCGGCTCTCTTCTGGGGGACGGCTCTAAGGTATGCTCCATATACACTCTCAAAAACCTCCCAGCAGCCTCTGGAAGCAACTTGTTCCTTAACACATTCTATTTCGGGGTTTCCTCTTGACGAAGTTTTGGAGTGGTGGGAGGTCTGGAGCCGACGACCAAGAAAGAATTCTTGAAGACGCCTTTGGCGCAAAAAGGTGATTTTATTAAAGCGGCGGGACAGGCCCGTGGGCAGGAAGAGCTGCACTGGGGCTGTGAAGAGTGACTGGTTCTTTACTATGAAGCTGGGGGAGGTAAGGTCAAAAGGGAGACCCTCCAGGGGGGACCTGAAGACGCTAAAGAGGACGCCTAAGATACCTGAGGCCTTGCCGAGCTGAGGTTGTTTCTCCCTCTAGCAAAGCATTGGCATTAAGACAGTAGGGAGCTCCCGGAGAATCGTTTCACTCTGCCGGCCTCAAGTGTTTGTCAGTGGGCTGCAGCTTGTAAGGAAATTTCATTTCACCTGCCTTTGTTCCCCACAGGGAGGGGAGGGTGATGTTGGGGCTCCAGGAAACTGAGTCTACAGGCTTCTGGAGATTAGGCTGTTGGTAAGACTGCCTTTTTCTTTTTTTTTCTTTTTTTTTTTTTTTAATTTTTTTTTCCAACGTTTTTATTTATTTTTGGGACAGAGAGAGACAGAGCATGAATGGGGGAGGGGCAGAGAGAGAGGGAGACACAGAATCGGAAACAGGCTCCAGGCTCCGAGCCATCAGCCCAGAGCCCGATGCGGGGCTCGAACTCACGGACCGCGAGATCGTGACCTGGCTGAAGTCGGACGCTTAACCGACTGCGCCACCCAGGCGCCCCAAGACTGCCTTTTTCTTGTCATTCACTAAGATATTTGTAAACTGATGGAGGCTCTATCAGTTTCACCATTTGTTTTCTGTGCTGTTCTTTGTCCTTGGGCAGCCAGGAGCGCCTGAGGAATGTCACGTGTACCCCTCCTGGGTGGGGGGTATGCTAGCTTGTGCTCTGCTCTCAGCTTGCCCATGCTCCCTCATCACTCTCTTCCCTTCCTTGCTTCTCCACTCCTTCACCAGGTTTCTTGGAATCCTCCTGCACCCAGGTTCTAACTTCAGGGTTTTCTGGGACATGGAGAGATGCGGAAAGGAGGAAATCTCATCAAAGCATGCTAAGGAGCAGGTTCCCATCTTGCTGGGGACCCTCTGCCATACTGAGCAGGAGGGGAGCCTTCATCTCCCAACTCCTGTCCCCAACTGGCTGAAGGCTGTCCTTGGAGCCATTAAACCTCCCCTCCACCTCTCCTCCCATTGCTCTGACCAAGGTCCCCATGACAGAAAGAATCCCTAGGCAGAGAAGAAAGACAGTTCCAGAGGCGGGAAGGCGTTAGCATACTGGAAACTGTCTACTGTGGCTGCTGAGAATTCACGTGGTGCATTTGACAACCTCTGCTACAGGTGCCCTCTCCTGGTCCAGTCAATGTGGCCAGAGAGCTGGAGGGGGTGGGGCAGGATGGAAACGGATGTGGCCACCTGTGCATAAGGAAATGGTTCGCGCCATATCCTTGCAGGGGCAGGTGCGAGTGCCTTGGTCACCAGCCCAAGCAGAAATCTCCAGGACATGGAAAGGAAAACTGAGGCATAGTGCAGCCAGCAGCACTCAGGGCAGGATGCCCAGGTTGAACATGAGACAGCTTTCAGTGGCCCCACGCTTCCCAGCGCTTTTGGTGCTCTCCCCTTTCCTGGGATGCCTCTTTGCTGTGACAATCCCTCCTCCCCCAGCCTCCCAGTGACCTCTGCATGGCCTTTGGCTGCCAAAGCCTTCCATCCCAGAGCCCTGCGGTGTCCTGTTCCACAGTTAAGCTCTCTCTCTGAATAGACATTCCCTGGCCTTCAAATTCACCCCCCTTCCCCAGACCGATGTCCAGAGAAAGGCCATTGACTATAGGAGGTGAGCTAGGGTATTAACTCATACTGGACTGTGAAGGGCAGACAGCTTCAAAGCTCTCTTGGGATGTTTGCAGTTTAACAGGGGACACAAGTTATAGTAAAATCCATAAACACCAACAAAAACCCGTAAAAGTTCT
Source organism: Lynx rufus (assembly GCF_022079265.1). Lineage (NCBI taxonomy): Eukaryota > Metazoa > Chordata > Mammalia > Carnivora > Felidae > Lynx > Lynx rufus. Next base: position 964,336 of record NW_025814867.1, on the reverse strand, counting down.
TGTGAAACTTTTCTAGAGAAAGGCAGCATAAACTAGCAGGGTAGACGGTGAGCTCTGGAGCAAGGATCCTGGGGTTCCAAACTGACTAACACCTCTTCCCAGAAACACACATAACATTGGTACGAACTCAAGCATGTTCCTCGCTTCTCTATGCCTCCGTGTTCCCCTCTGCAGAATGAGATACTAAGACTTACCTCATAGGATTGTGGTGAGGATTAAGGCGTACAGTTTGCTATTCTGCATCTGGGACACCCTACAAGCTCAATACCTGCCAGCCATCGTTGCTCTTTGGTCCCCAAAGAGATCAGAAATGCATCTTTTCTCTGAATCCAGGTGCGGTCAAAGTAAATTCCAGTGATGAGACAGTCCAACAGGCAGTGTCTCCAGGGACATCCATCCCAGCCCTGAGGACTTTGGGTGGTTGAGATGACTCAGAGCTGGAAAGTCCTCCGGGGTCTCTTATTGTACAGTGTCTCTGAGTTGCCACAGCAGTGAGGCCTTGGAGAGCCCACCCTCATAGACATAGCAGAGAGGGTGCCAGCTTCTGTCTGTTTCCCTGAGACCCGAGCAGCTGAAGAGGGACTCAGAAGGCGTAACTTTCGGGTCAGGTTATCAAAGTCCATCCGTTGCTCGTAGCTGAGATTCAGGGAGAATTGCTCAATGAACCTGGCTGGCTGGCTCAGGTATGGTGGGAGGCTTAATTTCTTATTTTGTTGCTGTGCGTGTGTAAACACCTCTCTCCCTATGGGATGACGGACGACAGGCCTTTCAAGGCAATCCTGCGGTCCCTCGCTTTTCTCTTCCCCATTCTGTCCCCTGCTGAACGTCACTGGCTCCATCAATTCTCACGTCCTTGCCTACAGAAGGCGCCTACCAAGAAAGCGGCTCGGGGCTGAGGTGGCGGTAAATGCAGCACTCTTTGCATTGCACATGCCAGCTCATTACTTAGCAATTATACTTGAAGTATTCTGAAGATGATTTACCATGGAATGTACAACGCTTTTCTTTTTGAGAGGGCCGGGGGGAGAACCCAGGCTCTTGCTTAGGCGGAAGGCCTCACATAACTATTTTGGGATTTATACCTCACTATTTGGTAGTTGCCACGAGCTTATAACCTAGGGTTGCAACACGGTCCTATCTGTACAATGATTAACCATCCCCAAGTGTGAGGATGGGCTGCCCCAGGACTGAGGTCATTCCCAGTGACAGTGTCACCGGGGCATTGGCCGAGGGCTGTCTCTAGAATCAAATATCCAGGCACTTCCTGCTACAGGCGTGTATATAGGCAAAGAGGCTCCAGAAGCCTAAGAGCTGCTTTCCAGGAAAGCTAGCAGGTGCTGTTGAATGGGGGTGAAAGCACATGGGGAAGCCAGTGGGGGGCAATGGGGAAACCATTCAACAAGGTATGGAAAGAGCACCGACAGTATCTGCTATCCCATGAGAATCTCTGGGCGTGTGATGGCAGCATTTGGGAGAAACTGATGTTGAAAGGACTGAGCTCTATGGATTAAGTTTCCCTAAATTATAGGAAGATGTCATGGGGGTGGAATGTACTAGTGAATACTGACTAGTTCCCTCATGGCTAATCCTAGCAACCAGAGACAACATTCACCTTGAGAAGTACTAACAACTTCATGCCCATTGACCCAACAGCAAACAGACCTCTGAAGCTCAGAACAAATGCTAGAGCCTGGATGTCCAAGCCAAAGACATAAAGGACACCCCGGATTGAAGGACATTAAAAATAAGACATAAATAAGGGGCGCCTGGGTGGCTCAGTCGGTTAAGCGGCCGACTTCGGCTCAGGTCATGATCTCGCGGTCTGTGAGTTCGAGTCCCGCGTCAGGCTCTGTGCTGACAGCTCAGAGCCTGGAGCCTGTTTCGGATTCTGTCTCCCTCTCTCTGACCCTCCCCCGCTCATGCTCTGTCTCTCTCTGTCTCGAAAATAAATAAACGTTAAAAAAAAAATTAAAAAAAAAAAGACATAAATAAGAAACGTTCTAAGCCCGCTGTTATTACAAGAACGAGACCAAACTCTCAGGTAATGTTTTTAGAAAAGGGGAGAGGGGTGTGAGAGTCTCCCTTCAGTGCCCAGCTGCCACCCCAGGCTCGATGGATGCCCCCAGGGCCCCCAAGGGTGAATAGCTCCGCTGTGTTTCTGTGCAGGATCTGGGAAGGTCGTCTACCACCTTGAGTGCAGAAAATTTTGGATTTCCCATCAGAGAATGTAATGGATTTCTTGGCAGTCAAATGGACAAGATTGGGTCCTCCTTTGTTTTGTGTTTTTTGTTGTCGTTGTTAATCACTCTAGCCTGACTCATGTGTTCTAAAAGACCAGCTGCCTGGACTAAATCATCAATAAATGTTCTCAGTCTGCCCTTTGGAGTGACCCAGTAATGAACTCAGCATTCTGCAGTTTAATTCCACAAACATTTATTGAACACCTACTATGCATCAGGCATTATAATAGATCTTGTGGGGGGTGACATTAATAAGATTTAGATGCCACCCTCAAGAAGTTCTATGTTTCAGAAGTCCAGTGGAAAGCAATAGCAACAACAACATCATGGTCAGTTAATTGCACTCCCCATACTGTGTAGGAATTATTTGACCAAGGCTAAGTTTAGAGTGAATCGGAGGTTTTATATCTACCTGTATATGTGTGTTTAAGGCAGACGACACAAACTTACCGAGATGATAGGCCGTGGCAAGGCTGTGAAACCGGAATTCAAGAGCAGCCCTTAGGTCAGAGAGAAGATGAGGAGAATCTCATTGAGCTGAAATAAGAACTAATCTTGGAAAACTCACATGCGTGAGATCAGAAGCAATTTGAAGAATTACCTGACATATAATACATCTCAATGTTATTCGTGGTTTTCTCCGAGGGATTGGATTTGGGCTGGTTTAATTTTCTTTCTTTTTCTCTCTTTCCCTTAGTTCCCCCCTCCCTTTCTTCTTTCCTTCCTCTTTCTTCATTCTGATGTTTTGTTAGCATTTGGCACATTTTATACAATATGCCTTTATATACTTTTGAAATGAAAAAATGTCTTATTTTAAAAATGACGTCAACTGAGAATCTAAGGCATGTTGTATTGGGGGCTAAAGGTCAGGCCAAACTGATGTCAAGTAGAAGCTAACTCTGTAGCAGTTTCGCCATTTCTCTGAATCTCCCCCTCATCGTCCCAGTACTTGCCTATATGTAAATAGGGGGTATCATCTAGGAACTAGTGTCTATGAAACAAATCCAGTTTCAAACGTGTATTCGTTAACATGGTTTATGGACCCAGATGCACATTGTTATCATTTTTCCCTCCTTCAGGAGTCACTAAATGCTTCTCTTTAGAACAAAAATAATTAGAAAACTGAACGTTTACCTTGATCGATTACTGACATGACTGACTTTTTCAAAAAGAAACGTTCCCTTCAATAAAGTTGTCAGTGGCCCACATACAGCAACTGTAGCCTTGGTGGATCATCGCATTTTATATCAGAGAGAGAGGCCCCGGGACTTGGGGATAAAGGCATCAACAACCATTCTGTGTGGCAGGTGTCCCCCCAAAGAGAGAAATAAAATCAAAATTATTTACGTTTGTTTATAATAATATCTAAATAAAAACCTCACTGCTCCTGAGAGTCAAGCAGAGCAACTGAGGGAGCATAGAATTGTGTTTGTTGGGGTCTGTCCGACACCCGAGAGTCTGTAGTCTACGTCCCGGGCAAGTGCACAACATATTAGCTATAAAATCTGTTCAGTGGACTGAGACAGCCAGCGTTTACAGTGGAGCAATAGAAAATGTCAGGGTGCAGTAAGAGTGAGCACTGTCTCAGGGGAATCGTGTGTGTGTGCGTGTGCACACGTGTGCGGGATGACATGCACACTGTGGGTTGTGGAGATCACCACCCCAGGCACTCTCGTGTGCCGTGCACGGCTCGTGTTGTCTTGAGCTGCTTGTGTGGTGCGTGGAAAGGCCTGACCGGAATGGCCACCCTGCTGGGACGCTGAAGGGACTCGGGCGGAGACGAGGGTTTGGAATGGGTGACCCCTTGGGCTCCCTCCAACTTCGTAGTCCTGATGCTGGGATCCAACAGGGTTGTAACAGCCTGGTCAATAGGGGGTGGCTGCACAAGATTGTAAAAGTTAATTACGTAAATAAATGCTCAAAATCATGGTCCCACGATAAGCCCTGCAGTGACTCAGAACTCCTCTCTCCAGTGTCTTGACATCACCACAGGGGATATTTTTCCAAAGCTCCGTCCCAGTCGGCTTCTTCCCTGGCGGAGGGGGTTTCTTGCAGGGTTTGAAGCCATGCGTGGGCAGGGCAGCCCCTTCAGTGCCATCGGCCCACGCACCTCTGCAGGCGCGTGACGGCCAGTGGACAGCCATCACAGAGCCAGAGGAGGGCTTGTGGGCTTCCAGGGTCGGGAGGGAAGCTGTTCCCTCTTCCTCAGTCCTCTGTCTCCCCACTCCCGGGAAGCGCTGCCCGCACTCCACATCTGGGGGTCATGTCCTTTGCCCTGCCCCTCCCACAGCCAGCCCTCCACCAAGTCCCGTCCACCCTCCCTCAAACTGGGACCCGGATCCGTCCATTTCTCTCCCTCTCACCTTGGGCAAAGCCACACCACTTGCCCAGATGACCAAGTCACCCTCGAACTGGTCTCCCCTCGCTCCACCCCACTTTGCACTCTGTGGTGTGAGGGATGCTTTCAAGGCGGTTCAGGTCATACCCCTCCGCTGTTTAAAGCCCACCCATGGCTTCCCGTCAGACACAGGATGCCCTTCAGACTCCTGGGTCTGGCTCATCGGGCCCTACGCAGTCTTCCCCCGAGCTCAGCCCTCCTCTTTTTCCTCTCAACTCCTGCCACACTGCCTTGCTTCTCCTCAAAAGCAACAAGCTCTGGACATCACCGACAAGTAGAGAAGTCTTTTCCAGCTTGCTTCACGCTGCTAGATTCTTCTCATGTCTCAGATCTGATGGATTACGCTGGCCCTGGGCCCACCCCCAAATCATTGAAGCCCCCTGCTTCTCTGTCTCGTAGAACTCAGCGTCCTTCCTTAAAACACTTAGGGCACCCTGTAATTGCATGTGTATTTGAATTGATTCATCTAATATTTGCTTCCCCTGCTCACCTGTAAACTCCGGAGGAACCAGCAGTGTCTGCTCATAGTAGATGATCGATAATCATCTGTTGGTCATCTAGACGACCTGTTGAATGAATAAATTAATGGGAAAATGGTGATGTCTCCTTCCTTCTGGACACTGAAAGCAGATTTTGCCCATCAAGACACCCCCTACGATATCTTCTTCTGGTCTTATCCCAGCCCCTTTAGCTTCCTAATTTATAACCCTTTAATAATCTCCCAGACTGTTGTAGTTCCCCTCCAAACTGGCCCATCTCCTTTTAGCTGAGAAGCTCAGCCTGGTATCTTGTGTCCTAAAAAATTCCTGGCCCATTTCCAAGGGTGGTGGGACGAGAGCCCCATGATTCTGACGTGGAGCCTCCTTCTCAAACTCTGCCACAAAGAATCCTGGTCTGAAACTAATGCTGAAACTGGCAGATAATTTAGTTCTACTCAAGGTCACAGCTCACCCTGCCTTGACGGTGCTCCTTCAGAGTTTATAGTTTTCTCGCTCCCTCCTTCCCTCTTCTCTCTCTCCCTTCCTTGTTTCTCTGTCTGTTCTTCTCTCCTCTCCTCTCCTCTCCTCTCCTCTCCTCTCCTCTCCTCTCTCTCTTTCTCATTCATTCATTCACTGATTCATACTTTGTTTTTACTTCAATCCTAAAGGGAGTACAGGTGACCCTTGAGTAACATTGGGGTTAGAAACGCCAACTCCCTGTGTGTATAGTCGAAAACCCACTACGACTTTTGACTTCCCCCAAACTTAGCTATAAGAGCCTGCTGTTGGCTCACTGACAACATAAACACATATTGTGCGTGTTATATGTACTGCATACTGCATTCTTACAGCCAAGGAAGCTATAGAAAAGAAAATGCTATTAAGAAAATCATCAGGAAGAGAAAATACATTTGCAGTACTCTACCGTATCCATCAACAAAATCCGTGTAAAAGCGGACCCACACAGTTCAAACCCATGTTGTTCAGGGGCCAACGGTACATCCTTTCCTGTCTTGAGGACAAGAAGGAAACAGTAAACGTACTTAGAATGAGGATCCAAATCCGTTCTTCACAGTGGCTTTGAGCCTCCCAATAGCCAGAGTGAGGTAGGTTCCTTGGGGCCCTGTTCCAACTCCTGTTCCGTGGGAGGGTCAGCCCTGTGTTCTGCGTCAGGGCCCCTCAGGAGGAAGGATGGCCTGTGAACTACTGGGCAATGAAGGCCTCAGCCTCTGCTGGGGGCCCTCAGCCGTCCTGTCAATGTGGAGGGTCAGGCCGGTTGAATCAATGAGATGTGAAGAAGTGCTGTTACTCACTCTGAGGCTGCAGTTAGCACCTCAGCCCTGGGTTTCAGCAAGAGAAAATCTTCTGGAATCGATACCGCTATCATTTCACAAAATTACAGTATTGTGTACTGAAAGTGAGCCATACGTCAACTTCAGCCTTCACTTGCTAGAGCAAGCAGCTTTGCTGGGAGAAGGCTGGCAACTGGGGATGAGTTTCAGGAACTTAGAAGGCCCAGGCCTCTCCCACAGTTTCCCCCCTGCTCCCATCTGGAAAGGCTGGAAATCTGGAGTGAGGGTCCCAAGCACATGGCAACACAACTGGGCCTTCTCAGTGACCCAGATATGTCTCACCTGTGGATTTTACTTCCAAAAGCTGGCTGGGAGGTCGACGGGACTCCTGACCTGGCACCACACGGGAGCGTCTTGAAGGCTTTTTTCTTATCTTCGGTTTCCGTCTGATATGTATGTCCAAAAAGCCAGAGTTCTGGGCACTGCTGTCCCAGCTACAGGACTTTGGGAAGTCTATGGAAATAGTGAGCATGATGGCTGGGGGCAATCAGAGCCCAGTCCTAGCACCTTGAGATGAACTAGGCTGTCCGGCTGGGAGGCCTGACATGCTACCCACGGGATGGGTCTTGGGCCACCACTTGGCTGCCCCATGAAAATTGTAATTGCTGAAGGACACAGACTATGCCTTCCACTGTGTATAGTCTTCCCGGGTCCTAAGCATAGTACAAAATACCAAAATACATAACTGCTGAGGTTGAGGCAGTCTTACGATCGCCTAGAAAAAAAGAAAAAATAAATCCAGGTCATATAATTCTAATTATCTGTGTATGCATCTACCACTAAATTCTAAAAGGAATTTATTTTGGGTGCCTGGGTGGCTCAGTTGGTTAGGCATCTGACTCTTGATTTCGGCTCAGGTCATGATCTCACAGTCATGAAATTTCTCAGTTTCATGAGCCCTGAGTTGGGTTCCACACTGAACATGAAGCCTGCTTGGGATTCTCTCTCTCCCTCTCCCTTTGTCCCTCCCCCACTCACACTCATGTGTTCTCTCTCTCTCTCAAAATAAATTTTTAAAAAAGGAATTTATTTTGATCTAAAAGATTTTGGAAAGCATAATGAAAAATATCTTCAACATGGTTTCTATAAAAGATTAAGGAACATATTTGATATGCTATATGATTTACCTTCAGTGGGCCTATTTTTATCAATGAGTAGGACAAGTAACAAAGGCGATGTTATCATTAGGTTTGGCGTATCACAGTATTGTGAATTTCAAAAAGTTAATGTAGAAGAATACCTTTTTGAAATGGTTGAGTACTGTGTGAACATCACATCGCCTTGACATAAGGATCATCGACACCACGCCCCATGGTGTGCAGGAAGCCCAGCTCTTGTCCAAAGCAATAGGGTCCCCCTTGCCATGCACGCCCCCCCCTTGCCCTCACAAAGGGTGGGGGGAGGCTCTGTTTAAGTACTCCAGAGAGTCTCTTGTAGGAGAGCTGGATCCCCCTAAGTTGCCTCCATTTCTACTCTCCGTGGAAGCAAAAATAATTATAAGGGTCTCGTTTCTTACGTGTTTACCGTGAGACAAGCATGGTTTATCTGCATTATCTCATTTAATCCCCTAACGAGATGGAGAAGGTGTTATCATCTCCCCATATTTTACATGAGAAAACCAAGCCTTGGAAAAGTTAACTGGCTCAAGGTCCCGCTGCTGGGAAGATTTGAACCCAGGCCGGTTCCACTGTAGAAACCATGACCTGCTGCTAACCATGGGCTGTGGGGAAATTGGAGGGCCTTGGTCGTGACAGACTGCATAGCAGGGGGAGTGAGAATGTATAGTCAGAAAGTTTGGGTTTGTTCTCAGACTCCTAGAAGTGCTACTTCTACCCAACTACGGACACCCTCTGAGCCTCAGCATCCTCAACCACAGGCAGAGCACAATCCTAACACACTCATCCTACGTTTATGTGATGCTACAGCTTACAAGGGTTCTCCCAAGTTAATCCCTACAGCAGCTCTGGGAGCAGAAGGAATCATTGCTCCCACTGTACAGATGAAGCAACCAGTCTTTAATGGCACTGTTGTGAATTTCAAAAGTTACCATGGATGAAATCCTTTTAAAATGGTGACTCACTGTGGAGTATCATCATCGTATCACTATCTTGAGTCAGACTTACTCAGGGTCACAGTGTAGTGAGTGCTTATGCCAGAATGAGGACCAAGCTATTCAGGCTCCACATTCATGCCTTTTCAGGCTGCCTTCCACATGCCTCCCATTCTTGTCCGCCATCCCACATAGTTCCATGTTCCTGGACGTACCTGCGGGCACCTCAGCCCAAGGGGTTCATTCCCAGCCTGTCTCCCAGGAGACTCGTCTGCCTTGAGGAGCCGCAGCTAAAGTTTCTGATCACCTCCCACAGACTTCTTCCTTATTGTAACTGCTGGGAACATGAGCTTATGTTTGAAGAAAGACAACTGTGTTCCCACCGATGGGGAGGACAAGTCTCAAGGCCATAATGGTAGGGAATTTCTAAGACCTAAAGAAAGGCATGAATCCCCAAGATCAAAAATCAGACTGAGTTAGAAGCAGGATAACACCAAAATCCCACAACCCCAAACCAAACCCTCCATAAATAATCAGATTGTAACTATAGGACATTAAACAAAACAAAACAGAACAGCTACCAGAGAGACAAGACAATCTCCCAAATAGCAAGGATTAGATCTACATCTAGACTGTATTTTACATTAGACTTCTATTGGCACCAGCGGGATTGCTAGAAGACAAAATCATTATACACATAGACAGTCAAGACTGACTAGTCCAGAAGGCTCCATCCTCAAACCAAAATCCCAAATGTACGCTGGGTGGCGTATGTAAGTGACAAATCACTAAATTCTACTCCTAAAACCAATACTACATTATATGTTAACCAGCTTGAATGTAAAAAAAAAAAAAAAAAAAATCCCAAGTATAGAACATGCAAGAGACAGTTTCACACTCCCCTCTTACTATCAAAGGGGCCGTCTTTTGACTAGTGGATATTCTAGGTTAGCCCTGTGAATGCTTCTCAAGTGATCATCAAAGAGCTCTCTTCAGTTGGTGAAAAAGTAAAATGCCTCGTGTTGGTGAGGATGTGGAAGTGGATTGTCTCATTATTGATAGGAATGCAAAGCAAACAGCCTTCTAGAAGCCTTTTGATGCATATCTGTGTACCATGAGTTCCACTTCCTGGGATCCTTCCTATATAGATACACATGAGCACAAAGCTGCCAGCTCATTACTACCTCCATTCTTGGGTCTTAGTTCACAGGGTCCCTGGTCAAGTGATATTCGAGGAGACATGACCCACTGGCTCTGAGGACCCACCATTAAGTCAGCCTCTCTGTGTGTCATGCTCTGACCTCATACACTTTCTAGAACCTGGTGTTCTGCCTCACTCCTATGAGTCAACCTCTACCTCGTGCTTCCAGGAACTGGAGAGGTGGAAAAAATGATGGAGCCCCGTGTGGCTCCCCTGGGACCAATGTTGCTTTATCACTGTGCCTTGTACCTAGTGTTATGACTTTTCTCTGCTTCCCTCCCCCAAGACTGCTGGGAGTCCTGGATGATCTACAAGTCCCTACATTGGAAAGTTACTGGCCTGGAACACCATTAGTGCTGCTTAAAAAATGTCAAGGCTACACCAGAGTTTCCACTGCATTTCCACTCTGGAATTTGGCTACACTGAGCCACTGGGAGTCTCCTGAACCCAGATATAATCTTTCTATGATTCTGCAAGTTTGGTTCTTACACTCCCTGTCCATCCTCCGCTTATATACTATCAGCCTGTGGAAGTCTTCCCTGACCTCTCAGGGCCGGGATTGGTCCCTGGTCCCGGCCCTGTTCTCCCTCAGTGCCCCAAATGTACACGTCAGACACCCAGCACTCTGTCAAATTTCCTTTCACTTGTTTTTCTCCTCCTCTAGAGAGTAAATCTGCCAGCAGTGGTCAGAACCCTGTGTGTTGAAGGATGGATGGATGATTCTGCCCTTAGCACTTCTCCTTTTCTATACAGCAGACACATACTTAAACCAAGGGACAAGGATGGGAGTTTTGGGGAGGTCAGACCTTTGGATCCAGCCTTGTGTGGCCTCTCCTGCTTGTCTCTGCTTCTTCCCGTGTCCCCCTGGCTGTCTGGGTTGGAAAACAAGGTCTGAAGTAAAGTTAGAAATCAGAAGTCTCTAACACTTTTTAGTCATGTCCGGTTTTACTTACTGCCATTTCATTCGCTGCCTGTCTAGCTGACCAGTTCCCTTCACCTGGGGATCCATTGGATCAAACAGGACAGAAAATTGGAGGTGTCCAGCCCTGAGGAAAATTAGCATATGTGTACTTACCCACAATTCCTGTCATGTCTCCCTTCCTTCCTAAAGATAGTGTTTGTGATTCTGTTTCTACCCCACGGAGCTCTATAGCCCTGACACTTCTCTTCACTGCTGATCCACTCATCATATGGTCTCCGTAGAAAGCCCCAGGGATGCTTCGTAGCCTGCTTTCCTTCTCTTCCCTTGGCTTCCCAGGCTGTCTGAGAATGTGTCAGCAGAGCAGCATCACCAAAGTCACAGGCTTAAGGATCTCCTCCTGGAATGGGGCTACAGACAAGCCAGAGGCAAGCTTGCAGGCTGTGTCTGGCTTGCGTTGTGTCTTTACACTAGCAGGATACACAAGTCTTGAGCAACTTTGAAGACTGAAATAATAAATGTTATTCTGAAGGTAGACAATTACTAGCTTATTCCTCCTCATCTTTGCTGTGCATCCCTTTGTCTTTGAGATGGGTGGAGAGAGGAGGCCATCGTGCCAACCTCTGAACCTTTCATGAATCATCTACTGGAGATGAGGGGCCTAACAGGTGGGGAGGAGGGTCTGCTCCACTGATGGCTGGCTCCTGTGGCCACGCCCCAAGGCTGCCTTGACTCCCCCTCCAGTGCCAGGCTTCCAAATGCCATGTGTTTGGATATTCTCCTTCCTGCTAAGTCTGGCTAGTGACCCCCAGGGGACCAGTTGGTGGAGTCAGGATGGAGATGGGTGTTTTCCATCTTGATGCTGTGCTGGGATCTGTGGAAGTAATGACAAGAATTCCCACTACTCTCTCTTAGTTCTTGGCTCTCTGAGGCCAGGCACAAGGCATTTAATTATCTAGGAGCCTCATTTGCCTCAACCTTACAAAGGGAGTGTCCCAGGAGTGCCCATCTCAAAGGGCTTCTGTGAAGACCACAAAAGACATTTATAGGGAAATACTTTGTGAACTGTAGATCAGTGGAACTCAAAGTATGGTCTGTGGACCCCGGGGATCTCTGAGACCCCTTCAAAGGGTCTGACAGATCAAAAAAAAGTTTTTAATAGCACTAAGACTGCGTTTGTCCTGTTCAGCGTGTTGACATTTGCACTGATGGTGGAAAAGCAACGGAAGGTAAAGTGCTGGTGTCTTGACATGAATCAAGGTGGTGGCACCGACTGGCCTAGTGGTCATTGCATCCTTCACCTCCTTGAACTTGCAGAGAAAAAAATACCAGTTGCAATTAAGAAAATCTTTAATCAACTGGTAAAAAGTATTAATTTTATTGAGTTGCAGTTGACGAGTACACATCTTCTTACTAGTCTATGTGCTGAAGTGGGAGCTGCACGCAAAGCCCTGACACCGCATCCTGAAGGGCGGTGCTCATCTCAAGGAAACGCAACCGTGTGATTCTCTGAGTTGCGAGGTGGACCAGCCGCTGTTTTCGCGGAACACCGTTTTCACTTAAATGAACAAGTTACAGACTTAGGCATTCGGCAGGCATTTTCTCAGAAATAATGAAGCGAGCACGTCACTTCAAGGAAAATAAATGACAGTATTTGTTTCCCATGAGAACGTTGAAGCTTTTGTGCAGAAATTAGAATTTTGGAAAACTCGTATTTGTCTTTCTGAGCTTGACAGTGGCCTGATGTTTAAACACTGTGCTCGTGAAATTGACGAAGGGGCCAACATGTGTGGTTGTGGTTTCTCATGTTACATAACGCAACGTCTCCACATTTGCAAGAGCTGCAACGAGTTCATGGAACCAATATTTTTCAAGTGACCAATGCATGATGCTACAAAAGCAAGCCTGGGGAAAAGATCCAGGCAAAATGGAAGATTTTAATGTAACAGCATATGATTTTACAACCATTTGTAGAGTTTCAGTTTAGTATGAGAGAACAGCCACAGTTTTCTGAAAAGGCTACTTTAATATTCCTCCCTGTTCCAACTCCGTATCTACTTCAAACAAAACAGCATTTCTCAACAGATTGAATGCAGAAGCAGGCAGGAGAATCTGGCTGCCTTCTATTAAGCCAGACAATTAAGAGCTCTGCAGAAAGATAAAATAATGCTACACTTCTCACTACGTTTTTCTTTGTTCTCAAAAATATACTTTTTTTATAAGAGTATTTTTTGTACTAACACAGAATGGTCTTATTATTGTCATGTTAAAATAAAAACAAAGTAAATAAATATTTCTCATAAATATTTAAATGTATCAGATATTGTTATGTTTAAATAAACATTTTGTTTATAGGTAAGTGAAACAGACTTTGAAAAATGTCTCAGTTTTAATTTCTAATGTGGTAACCCATGTAAAAAGCCCTTTATGGGCCTTAAGAAATTCTAAGAGTGTAAGGTTCCTGACAATAAATGTTTGGGAAGCACTGTCATAGAGCACAGTACAAATTTCATGTTTTTAAAAGAAATCGTTGTTTCTGTTCCAATTCACGGAGTGATTTCTAATGGGGACCTCAGATGACAGCTCCTACTCTCAGGGAAAGAGTCCCCACAGCCCGGTTTCATTTTCCAGAGCAAGGCTGAAGAACTTTCCCTGGGATCTGACGGTTCCACTAAAGCCCCCCACGTTTTCCCCCACAAGCCTTTGCTGGTGTCAAAAAATACAGTCTCAAAGATATATTCCTTAGATTTATTAAAAAATTGTTCTCAGTGTCATGAGCTCTGCTTGGGGCCACCCACAAAGCCATTCAGTTTGGTAGCAGGTAAGTTTCCACGGCATCCATCATGAACGGAGGATGGCCATTCTTATCTACACCTTCATTACATTTATGCCGGATAAACCGCGTGACCTGCCCCTCCCTTGCCCCACTTTTCTGGGAACTTAACCCCCTCTTCCACCCTTCCCCCCACGTGCATGGTTACTATGACAGCAGCTGCTTTTTAACACAAGAGCCTCCTCTTCTAGCCACAGTTGATTGGCCAATCAGAGTATGTCCCTGTGATTTTTTGGGTGTTGAATTCAGAGAGTCAAACCAGCCTCATTACAGCTGTTTAAAGATAGAGCCCATAAAAAACTCAAGAGCTGTTATTGGCCAAGTTTTCTGCCCCAGGGACTGAGTAGCAAAGAAAGCCGGTTTGCACCAAAAGGTGGGAATGAAAAAGATGTGCGTAGAAAGCCAAGTCAAGAGCTCAAAGTAATGTTGTGCATCCTAGCCCAGCAGCAATTTTTCCTGGGACTCAGCCTCGTCCCTGGAGTCAGCTGCCTCCCACCCTGCCACTCTCAAGCTCTGGCTTTTGTTGCTTGTTTGCTGAAGTAAGGCAGAGTTGCTAATCACTATCAGATATTACTTTCTTAGTAGACTCAGCATAGCACATACTCAGGAAATAAAGTAATTTGCTGTGCTAAACAGATGACAGATAACTTTGCATCTCATGGCAGTGAATCAATTGTCCTTGGGTTCAAGCAGAACATTCCGGGGTGTGTGAGCACATGTGGGCTTAGGCTGATGCTTCGGACCCCTTCGTGGCTGGAGAATGCAACTGTCTCAGAACTTTCAAGAGTCACATGGTTCCTTGTTGCTTACGACATTCAGGCTGAGTGGGTAGATGAAGGCTGTTGTCCCGACTGCTTTTGTAACCTGTGCTTTTGGAGAGAGATTATTTTCAAACTCAGTCTTCACTGAGGAATGCAGTTATTCTATTGCTGTATAACTACAACTGGGTAGTTTACAGTTCTTAACCTGAGGTATGAGAACACAATTTAAGAATTTGCGGACATCTATGGGAGAACAGTTACCTACGTATTTTCACTAACTCTGACTGAAAACTTGCATTCTCTTCGACTATTCATGTAGGTAACGAACCATAATCGTATAAGCAAGATCCGCCTATAAAAATTACAGTTGTGGGGCGCCTGGGTGGCTCAGTCGGTTGAGCGTCTGACTTCAGCTCAGGTCACGATCTCACGGTCCGTGAGTTCGAGCCCTGCGTCGGGCTCTGGGCTGATGGCTCAGAGCCTGGAGCCTGTTTCCGATTCTGTGTCTCCCTCTCTCTCTGCCCCTCCCCTGTTCATGCTCTGTCTCTCTCTGTCCCAAAAATAAATAAACGTTGAAAAAAAAAATTAAAAAAAAAATTACAGTTGTTTCCGTATCACAGGCAAGTGTTGCCTTGCATATCTGGAAAAATTATTTGAGCTCATCACGCTTCAAGTTTATGGTAGTTATTAAACCCCCCACTGGATCCTATTATCTCATGTATAATTCCTTTATAAAGATTTTTTAACATTTTAGTGACTACACTTCTACTTAGGGTATATTGTTTTATGTACTTACAAACATTATTCTAAGAATGGGTTGATAGAATTTATCCAAGGGTTTCATGGAACCAATAAAACAAAACGAAACAAAACACCGAACTAAAAGCTGGTTTAACTCACCTTCTTAGACGATAACGGAAGCAGCAGAACTTTGGTACAAATGCTACAAATGCGACCGACTGTTACGTAGGACGGGTTTTCTTCATAATGTTCTAGCTCTATATCGTTGGATAATAAAACACGCCGAAGCTTAGTGTCTTAAAAGAGCAACACTTATTTTGCGCCCGACTCTCCCGTTCAGGCAGCTCTCTGAGGCACCAGCTTCTCTCTGCTCCAGCTGCAACAGCCGGGGAAGCTTCACGGTGGCCGAAACATCCACTGTTAAGACGGCCTCACCCGGCCGCCAAGGTGGTGCTAAGGGAAAGCCCCCCCGGGGCCGACAGCCAGGGGCCTCTGCTTCTCTCCGCGTGGGTCTCTCCACGGATCGCTCGGGTTCCTAACTGCACGTATCTGGGTCCCAAGAGATGATTGGAGATACTTAATGGCGCTGTTCCTTAAGACTGGAGCCTGGATATTCAGGCAGTGTCCTTTCCACTCTATTTGATTTGTCTAAGCGGTCAAAGCGCCCCATCAGGTTCAAGGGGAAGGGACATAGATTTCCTCTCCTGCTGGAATGGGGGGGCATCAAATAACTTGTAGCCAGCTTTTATCTACTGCAGGTATGAACTATGATTTCCCTTGGAATTTATCTTTTCATAACGTAAAACTTTAACACTTCTTAAAATGAAATCTTTAAAATGGATAATGTAATGGTGTTTGCAAGTGAAATGTTACTGTTGGGATGAAGAAAACTGACCTGGCATCCTATTGGGAGACTTCCTTTCCTTCCTCTCTCCTGCTCCTTTTTTTCCCACCTCAAGCTTCCTCTTCTCGTTTCCCCATTATTTTTTCAATGTTTATTTATTTATGTTTAGAGAGAGGGGGAGGGGGAGGGGCAGAGAAAAAGGGACAGAGAGAATCCTAAGCAGATTCCATGCTGTCAGCACAGAGCCCAGTACAAAGCTCTACCCCACGAACTGTGAGATCACGACCTGAGCTGAAATCAAGAGTCCAATGCTTAACCAAGGAAGTCACCCTGGCACCCCCTCATTTCCTCATTAGTTTGAAACTTCTTCAACAGCAGATGATAAGAATAAGAAAAGGAGGACAAGGAGAAACAGAAGGAAAGGGGAGTAGGAAGGGAAAGAGGAAGGCAGAAGGACTTAGAAGAGTTGAAGGCAGGGGACAGGGAGGGAGGGGGAGGCCTTTGGCAATATTGATAGAAGGTGGAAACGGCCTTTCACACGGATGCAGCAGCCCACTCATGGGAATATATCCAAGGGATCATTTCACAAACATACGTGCGTAAGGGATTTACAGCAAAGTTGTATTTTTAGGTAACGAAAAGTTGGGAATAATCTCAATGTTCTGTAACCCCAAAATTAATGCTTGCGACACTTTTGTGGTCATTTGTGGACTTGTGCAAAGCAGTGAAAAATTTGTGTCCCCCACTGTGCACCTTCCCAGGTGAAGTGGAAAGGGCAACTCTCTGCCTGTTTATCTCAGCTCTCATACTGTAAACAGGGTCCTTTTCACAGCAGATGTAGTGCAACATGTTTTGCATTTTTGTGCTCTTTGTTAATGATTTCCCTGTTTTAAGTGGTCCCCAAGCATAGTGCTTAAGTCTTGTCTACTATCCCTAAGTGTGAGAAAGCTGTGATGTACCTTATGGAGAAAATACCTTTATTAGGTGTTTCATTCAGGCAGGAGTTATATTGTGCTGTTGACTGTAAGTTCAATGTTAAGGGATCAATAATATAGGGTGTCTTTAAACAGAAACACACATAAAACAAGGTTATGTATTGATTAGTTGATGAAAATGTGACCAGAAGCTCATAGGAACCTAACCGGGTATTTTAACCCTGTGAGCAATGGTTCAGTTTTTGCTGATTCCGTGTTCACAGTGACTTTACAGAACATAACTATTGTTATGTGGTAATGAGAATGGACTGGTGTGTGTGTGTGTGTGTGTGTGTGTGTGTGTGTGTGTATGCATGCACAGCCATTGAAATGATGAAGTACAGCTATATTTGTTGGCAGAGATGACCAGGTGGCATATGTGGTGAGGTCTCAGAGAACTATCTGGAAGGATTTCTTGCCAGTTAGTAATGGTTATGTTTTGTTGATGAGATTTGAGGTGATTTATTTTTCCTTTTTCTTTTTTTAATTGAAGTCTAATTGACTACAATATCCTATTAGTTTCAGGTGTATACCATAGCAATTCAATATTTTTATACATTATGAAATGATCCCCAGGATGTCGAGTTACCATCTGTCCCATACAAAGTTATTAAAATGTTATTGACTGTATTCCCTATGCTGTACATTACATCCTCATGACTTATTTTATAACTGGAAGTTTTACGTCTTAATCCCTCCACCTATTTTGCACATCCCTCAACTCCTCCTTCCTCCAGTGACCCCCAGTTTGTTTCCTGTAACTATGAGTCTGCTTCTATTTTGTTTTGTTTGTTCATTCACTTTGTTTTTTAGATTCTACATGTAAGTGAAACCATATGGTATTTGTCCTTCTTTAACTTATCTCACCTAGCGTCACACCCTTTAGGTCTATCCATGTTGTTTCAAATGGCAAGATTTCATTCTTTTCACGGCTGAGTAATATTCCATCGCGCGCGCGCGCGCGTGTGTGTGTGTGTGTGTGTGTGTGTGTGAGAGAGAGAGAGAGAGAGCTATTTATATACACACACATCTTCTTTATCCATTGATCTATTTATGGACTCTTAGCTTGCTTCCATATCTTAGCTATCATAAATAATGCTGCAACAGACATAGGGGTGCATCTGGTTTTTTGGATTGGTGTTTTCATTTTCTTAAGATAAGTAACCAGAAGCAGAATTATTGGATCATACAATTGTTCTGTTTTTAATTTGTTGAGGAACCTCCACACTGTTTTTCATAGTGGTTGCACCAATGTACAATCCCACCAGCAAGTACGAGGATTTCCTTTTCTCCACATCCTCGCCAACACTTGTTATTGTTTGAATTTGGTACTAGCTAATCTGACAGGTGTGAGTTGATATTTCATTGTGGTTTTGATTTCCGTTTCCCTGATGACAAGTGACGTTGAGCATCTTTTCATGTGCCTGTGTCTATGTGTATGCCTTCTCTGGAAAAATGTCTCTTCAAGTCCCCCCCCCATTTTTAATTGGGGTATTTGTTTTTTTGATATTAGGTTGTATACTTTCTTTATATATTCTGGATATTAAACACTTAGTGGATATACGATTTACAAATATCTTCTCCCATTTGATAGGTTGCCTTTTTGTTTTGATGATGGTTTTCTTCACCGTCAGAAGCTGTTTAATTTGAGGGGCGCCTGGGTGGCGCAGTCGGTTAAGCGTCCGACTTCACCCAGGTCACGATCTCGCGGTCCGTGAGTTCGAGCCCCGCGTCAGGCTCTGGGCTGATGGCTCAGAGACTGGAGCCTGCTTCCGATTCTGTGTCTCCCTCTCTCTCTGCCCCTCCCCCGTTCATGCTCTGTCTCTCTCTGTCCCAAAAATAAATAAACGTTGAAAAAAAATTAAAAAAAAAAAAGAAGCTGTTTAATTTGATGCTATCTTATTTGTTTATTTTAGCTTTTGCTACCCTTGCCCGAGGAGACTGGCCCCCCAAAAATATTGCCAAGACGGATGTCAAATAGCTTACTGCCTATGGTTTCTTTTAGGAGTTTTGTGTTTTAAGGTCTTATGTTCAAGTCTTTAATCCATCTTGAATTTCTTTTGGTGTATTGTGTAAGATAGTGATCCAGTTTCACTCTTTTGCATGTTGCTGTCCAGTTTTTTTGCACTGGACAAAAACATTTATTGAAGAGACTGTCTTTTCCCCACTTCATATTCTTGCCGCCATTCTCATAAATTAATTGACCATGTAAGCACGGGTTTGTTTCTGGGTTCTCTATTCTTTTCCATTGGTCTATGTGTCTGTTTTTGTGCCACACTATATTGATTACTATGACGATAACAACCTCTTAGCTGAATATCGCACTGGGTGAAGGGTGTGAGGGAGATTTCTGTAAACTTCTGTGTCTGTTTGAAAGTTTTCATTAGAAAAATTGTAGCATTAATCTCATTTTGGTACCATTTCTGGGGTGCCTGGCAAGAACACAAATTCACTCCAGAGAAATATGTGTTTCAGCCAAGCCTATAAAACTTTCACAGATAAAGGCCATTGTAAATGAGCTCAAAATTCAAAATTACAAAATTCACAAGGAACCAAGATATCAGAAGTCAGTAGAAAACACATAACAGAATGTAATTCCCCAGTCGCTTTTAGATGATATAATAATTGGATACAGAACATAAATCAAATATGTTTAAAATTTTTTTAAATAGAAGGTGGACAAGAAAACAGGAGAGAGGAATGATACTCTATCAAAAAGAATCTTTCTATATTTGAGAAAGTAGCCAAGTAGAATTTCTAGAAATTGAATATATAGTCATGAAAATCTCAGTGGAAAGGTTAAACAGGAGACTGAAGATAGCTGAAGAGAGAACTGGTAAGCTGGAGAACAGATAAAGGAAAAATAAAATTCAGAGAGACAAATGGGATGAGAAGTGTGAACAAGGTTAACAGAACCAAAAGATAGCATGAAAAAATCAGTGTATGTCTATTTTTAATTTCAGAGTGATAAAAGACCAGAACAGAGAAAATATTCAAAGAGAAAATTGCAGAGAATTTTCCAACGCTGATAAAAGAAATAGATCCTAACATTCAGAGAGCACAATGAAGTCTACACAGCAAACTTTAAAAGAATTGGCGGAGCTTCAAAGACGAAACAAAAAATTAATAGCAAACACAGAGAGAGGATGGGTTGCTGGCAAAGAATAACTATTAGACCAACCATAGATTCCTCACTAACAGCGATAAAAGCAAAAGACAATATAATACTATCTTCAAGCTGTTGAGAAAAAATAACTATTAACAAGGAGTTTCGAACTACTTAAACCTATCACGAGACACAACATAATCATATTTATAAAACGTCAATATAAAAACATTTATAAACTAACAAAAACTGAGGGATTTATTTCCTAGAAACCTGAAGGAACTTCTATAGACTGTCCCTTTGTATGGAAGTTGATCCAGAGGGATGCATGGGTGGCTCAGTCCGTTAATCATCCTGGCTCTTGATTTTGGCTCAGGCCATGATCTCATTGTTCCTGAGACGGCTTGTGCTGACAGTGAGACGCCTGCTTGGGATTCTCTCTCCCTCTTTCTCTGCTCCTCCCCTTCTTGTGCACTCTCTCTTTAGAGAGAAAGAGAGAGAGAAAGAAAGAAAGAAAGAAAGAAAGAGAAAGAGAGAAAGAGAGAAAGAGAGAAAGAGAGAAAGAAAGAAAGAAAGAAAGAAAGAAAAGGAAGGAAGGAAGGAAGGAAGGAAGGAAGGAAGGAAGGAAGAAGGAAAGAAATTGACTCAGAAAGAAGAACCGTGTTACAGTGCAGAATGTGGCAAATCTGAACTGCCATGTGCAGTTGTAGAGGTTGTGTATTCCATAGAGGTGTCATGTCTGGACTCCTGTTACGTGGCAGACAGTGTAGCTTCCATGTTCATTACGTACTCTGTTATTGGGTGGTTATATGTATATTACTGATTTAGTGCTGCTTTTCAGAGTTGGAGATAAGGTTTCTGAGAAAGAAGCACCTTTTCCTAATTTGCACAAAAAATACCATAGAATTTGGTATCAGCCCTGCACAACCATGGGGTACATCTAAACAGATATTGACTGCATAGAACAACAGCAACAGAGGTATTGGTTTATGATATAAAAGAGAAACAAGGAGAAAAAAATACTCGATAAAAATGACATTTAAGAAGGGACAGGTTGTAAGATTGAAAATATCCTAAGGTCTTGTTGTTCAGGAGTACGGCCAGATTTGCCTCAAAAAAACCTCAACGACTTTATCCTGCGAAGCATTTTAAAATAGGGCAGAAGCACCAGTGTGTACCACTCACCACTAGAAGGACAGGGATGAAGAATAGAGGGCAGCAGCCAGCAGGGGTGGAGGTAGGGAGGCGGAGATGCGGAGCTTTCCACCTAGAGTTGCATCTGCTGCTTCCCCCCACCAGGCCTCCCTGTTGCTACCTTGGACTGGGCCCACTGTGCTTCTTCGGCTCCGGGAACATAGCCTCTTCCACTGGCTCTGGAGGCACCGCTCGAGGGACTCTAGGTCCCACCTGACTGCTCAGAGGGCCAAGAGGTCGGTCAGCTGCGGCCCGTACCAGTGAGCTGTGGCACACTACTTGGGTGGCTCTGGTTCACACTCACATAAAAAGTGGATTCGTTTTTTGGGGGGCGCCTGGGTGGCTCAGTCGGTTAAACGTCTGACTTCGGCTCAGGTAATGATCTCACAGTTCGCGAGTTCGAGCCCCGCGTCGGGCTCTGTGCTGACAGCTCGGAGCCTGGACCTGCTTCGGATTCTGTGTCTCCCTCTCTCTCTGCCCCTCCCCTGCTCATGCTCTGTCTCTCTCTGTCTCAAAAATAAATAAACATTAAAAAAATTTTTAAAAGAAAAGTGGATTAGTTTTTTAAAAACCGCATTACTGGAGTTTACATAATGTGTCATTTATTTCAACTGTGAAAACATGAAAAAATGAAAACATATTGCTTAGGGATCTATTCTTTTGTGGGAAAACTGTAAACACCTGCCAGGAGTTGATCAATCAAATTTAGGATAGTGATTAGGAATGTGACTGGGGAGAAGTAAATACTGGCCTTCAGTTGTACTGATGGGTACATGTACATTCAATTGAATTATTCTCTAATCTTTTTGGTCTGTTTGAAATACTTCAGAATGAATCAAGGAAGTTATGAGTCTTCAGACTGGAAAAGCTCATCATGTACCAAGCATGTTAATAATAATGTATCAACACCTACATGCATCATAATGGACTAAAAGAACATCAACGATAGAAAAACCTAAACAGCATCAGAGGATAATTGAGGAAGAAAGAGAGAAATAAGAACAAATAACATTAACTTTACAGAATTTTGTAAATCTTATGAGAGTGAATGAATATACTCATTCCAATAATTGTGTAACTAAACTAATTTTGTAAACCAATATCAGCAATTACAAAGTGCAAATAGCATCAAAAGGAATTAAAATATCGCATAGACCCATGAACAACAAAAAAAATTGGCAATATAACCAATTCCAATTCCACATATAAGGAGCTGGGAAGCTGCCATTCCATCCTGACAAAAGGTAAAAAGCTGAACAGACCGAATCTGTTCTAGAACCCTCTAGAATCCTCAAAAGAGGTGAGGGCACAGGGCATCACTACCCCCAAGATTGGATAGACGGATACGGGGAGTCATGGCTTTATGGATGTTGACAAATTGATTCTAAACTTTGTACGAAATGGCAAAAGACCCAGAGTAGCCATCACAATATTGAAGGAGAAGAACGAAGTTGGAGGATTGACACTACTCAGCTTTCAGACTAATTCTAGAAGCTACAGTGATCAAGATAGTGTGGAATTGACAATGGATAGACAAATAGATCAAGGGAATAGAATAGAGAGCTCAGAAATAGACCCCTGTAAATATATTCAGCTGATCTCTGGGAAAAGATTGAAGGTAATACAATAGAGCAAACATATTCTTTTCAACAAATGGTGCTTGAACAACTGAACATCCACAT
Source organism: Lynx rufus (assembly GCF_022079265.1). Classification (NCBI taxonomy): domain Eukaryota; kingdom Metazoa; phylum Chordata; class Mammalia; order Carnivora; family Felidae; genus Lynx; species Lynx rufus. The sequence goes on along the minus strand of NW_025814867.1, from coordinate 941,562 downwards.
GCAAAGAAAGGAATCTAGACACAGGTCTTACGCCATTCACAAAAATTAACTCAAAATGATCTAAATCTAAATGCAAAACTATAAAACTTTTAGAAGATAACATAGGAGAAAACCCAGATGATCTTGGGTTTGATGATGACTTTTTAGATAGCACAAAAGGCATAATTCATGAAAGGAAGAATTGATCAACTGGGCTTAATTAAAGTTGAAAACATCTGCTCTGTGAAAGACAGTATTGAGAGGATGAGAAGACAAGTGACAGATTGGGAGGAAATATTTGCAAAAGAAAAATCTGATAAGGGACTGGTACCCAAAATACGCAAAGAACTTTTAAAACTCAACCATAAGAAAGAAAAAAAACTGATTTAAAAGTGGGCCATAGACTTAACAGACACCTCACAAAAGAAGGTATATAAATGCGAAGTAAACGTGTAAAAACATGCTTTACGTCATACGCCATCGGGGAAACGCATATTAAAACAGCAATGAGATACACTACATACCCATTAGAATGTTCCAAATCCAGAACCCTGACAGCACCAAATGCTGGTGAGGATGCGGGGCCGCAGAAACGCTTCTACGCTGCTGGTGGAAAGGCAAAATGGTACAGCTGCTGTGGAAGCCAGTTTGCTGCTTTTTACAAAACGAAACGTACTCACACCGTATGATTCAGCCATCGCACTATTTGGCATTTACCAAAAGGAACTGAAAGTTTATGTCCACACAAAAGCTTCCGCTATAGTTTTTAGAGGATTTATTCATAATTGCTCAAACCTAGACATAACCTCGGTGTTCTTCAGTGGGTGAACAGATAAATAAACTGTGGTGCATCTTGACAATGGAATATTATTCAGTGCTAAAATGAAATAAGCTATCAAGCCATGAAAACATATGGAGAAACCTTCAATGGGTGTTACTAAGTAAAAGAAACTAATCTAAAAAGGCTGGAAAGACACGCTATACAACTGCAACTAGATGGCATTCTGGAGAAGCTGCCATGTTGGAGAAACACTATGGAGAGAGTAAAAAGATCCACGGTTTCCAGGCGGGGGAGGGGGGGAAGGGGTGAATAGGCAGAGTACAGGGGGATTTTAGGGCAGTGAAACTAGTCATATGATGCTATACTGATGGATACATGTGACTACACATTTTTACAAACTCAGCATGGTCAACACCAAGAGTGAGCCCTAAGGAACACCGTAGACTTTGGGTGATAATTCGTGTGTCGATGTAGATTCATCAGTGGTAACAAATGTACTGCTCTGGGGGGACATGTTGATAATGGGGAGGCTATGCACGTGTTGGGGCAGGAGGTATATGGGAAATATCTGTGCCTTCTTCTGCATTTGGCTGTAAGCCTAAAGCTGCTCTAAAAAAACAAAGGCCACAAAAAAAATGGTCTAAGATTCTTTGAAGGTTTAGAAAATGCATCTGGTATGTTTGGAGGTTGGGAGGTTTGGAGATTATAAACAACACTAATCCAAAGGATACAACATTTGTTTTAACTGGCTAGCATAATATTGGTATGAAAAGTAGACAAAGACAATACAAGGAAATAAAATTGCATACCAAAATCACATATGAACACCAATGTACAAGTCCTAAATAAAATACTAGCAAATTCAGTCCTCTAGATACTGCTGTGTCAGGCACCCTCTCTGTTCATCCCCTGTAGGTTATCTCAGACACTCAAGATTCTCAGGTCAGTATCTTTGGGCATGACTCCCCCCGAACTTTCTACTGCTGCCTGATGTAGACATTGTCAGGCTTCATAAGTATCTTCAGGTTGCAGTGCCCAACACCAACCTTGATTACCCTTGCTTTATCTTATTTATGCCTCTCCAGTCTTCCCAATCTTGGTTGATGGCAACTCCATCCTTCCTTTCCTTTGTTCAAACTCCTTGGAGTCACCCTTGACCGCTCTCTTCCTCTCACACCTGTATCCTCTTCTTTGTTTTTCTAGAAGATACTATTTAGAATTGGTGTTAATTTTTCTTTAAATATTTGGTAAAATTCTTCGGTGACACCACCTCGGCATGATGACTTCTTTTTGGGGAACTTTTAATTTGTGAATTACAATTTTTAGTGGCTTCAGATTATTTATTCTATCTTTGTTGAGCGTGGTCTTCAAGGAATTGATTCATTTATCCTAAGTTGTCAAATTTGTAGGAGAAAGTTTATAATATTCCCTTATTTTATTTTTCACGCCTGCAGGATCTGTGGTGATGACCTTTGATCTTTTCCCTGTGTTGGTGATTTGTATATTCTCCTTTTATTTTTGTCAGTCTTGCTAGAAGTTTTTTCAAAGAATCATCTATTTGTTCCATTGATTTTCTCTATTGTTTTATTTCTTCTATATAGCATATATTTAAGTATGACTTTTTAATCCCAGTTGAAGTATTGGATCTTGCTTTAAATAAATATATCTATGTACATAGTATTTTTTGACAAAGGAGTTTGGACATATTCTATGTCATGCTCTCTATTTTTAATCACTCACTGAATTGTTTCTATTCTCTTTGTTTTGCTGTGTGTGTATGTGTGTGTGTGCTTTCCTCTAGTAATTTGGGCTGTTTAGATCTCGTCTATTTTGAAAAAAATTTATACTGCTATTATAAAAGTTATCCTATGTTTTTATATAATAACTTGAAATAATTTTTAAGATACTAGGTAATGCCTACTTATTTCCCAATGTGAAATATGAATAATTGTCACATTTGTGCTTCTAACACCACTGGACTTGTGTTAATTATATGATTATTTTTAGTTGTTTACCTTACATGATTTCACAATAGACAGACACACTTGTTAGTTAACTCGTAACTGATAATGTGTTTAGTATCTGCCTTGTGTGAAATTTGAGGATACTGAACTGCTTAAAGTAGTCTGCACCACTGAATCTTTCACTTCTTTTCTCGATTTTTGTTAGTGATACTATTTCATATCATCATGGTTTTTAACATCTATGTTCTTTTCTGTAATTAACACTTCCCTAGCGTGGCCTTAGTTCTACATGCAAATGGGTTTGATGCTCACTAGTCCTTTTACCTTGGCTTTTCCATCTTCTCTTGAAAGATAGGTATTTTGAAGAAAGACTTATTCCCTAATTTTTGTATGTTTGATCCTTTTTTTTGTATGGCATTTACTTTTGGGTGACAACTTTGCTGGAATAAATTCACCCTAAGTTGGTTACATTTTCTTTCCTTGATGACTTCGTGGATATTGATTTACTGGCTTCTACTCTTGAGTATTGTGTGGAAAGTCTAAAGCAAAGCAGATTCTCATGATCCATGATTAAATTGGTAAACTCAAATTAAAACTAAAACTCAAACTAAAAAATAAAATGAAAAAATAAAACCAGCAAAATGAATTCGAATAGAGTTGTGACAGGATTCAAAAGAAATGAAAAATATGAAAGACAAAGAAGAACCAACATTAGTATCCTTAAAAAAGAGAATAAAATATAACATAATATTCAAAGTCATAGCAGAAAAAACTTTACTGAAACAAAAAAATATTTGAATCTGGAGATTAAAAACCTTTGCTATTGGGGCGCACGGGTGGCTCAATCTGTTGAGTGTTGGACTTTAGCTCAGGTCATGATCTCACGGCTCGTGGGTTCGAGCCCCGACAGCTTGGAGCCTGGAGCCTGCTTTGGATTGTGTGTCTCCCTCTCTTTCTGCCCCTCCCCCCCGCTCGTGCTTGTGCTCTCTCTCTCCCAAAAATAAATAAAAATTAAAATAAACATTTTAAAAAACTTTTGCTACATTATCTTTGTTTTATGATATTTCATTCTTTTTTCTTTTTCTAATATTAATTTTATTTTTAAATACTTTGTTTTCTTGAGACCTGCCATATCATTTTTCATCTCCTTCTGTTACAATTTCTTTGAATGTTTATTTCTCTTCTTTGAGCTTTTTCTTTTTTTTTTTTTTTTCATTAAAGCTATATGTATAACTTCTGTTTTCTTGCATGGAGAAATGTTGGTCTACAAATTTTCCTCTGTTTTGTTGCAAGTGTTCTGCCATATTTATTTGCTTTTTGTATGTCATACTTGCATCATTACCTTATTCTCTTGGCATATTTACATCGGTTTTGCATTATTCCTTTTCATGTTATTCATTTTTTAATGGAGGCTGATGCTTTCTTGGTCAGCTCTTTTATAGGAATCAAGCTGTGTGGAAAAAGATGAAGGGAATAAATTGGATCAAAAGCCACTTGGGCTTGGGTGGATCGTCTCCAAATACTTTTCACCAACACTTCATCCTGCAGAATGGATTTGCTTCAGGTTGAAGCTCAATACATTTCTCACAATGATCAACAGTTCTCTTCTTCGGTTATCTGATGTATCAAATGCAGAATTGCTTGTCACTTTTTACCCCCTGCCCTACCTACTGAGAGCCTGCTTTTTTGCAGAGATAGTGCACGTGACTTAACACCTTATGGGGCAACCTATGACCAATGAGAGCAGAAGCTGGTAGATAATGTTGCCCTCTTCCATCCCCCAGCCACATCAAATTTCAAGCACATTCTACATGGCTCCTCAGAAGTCCTAACAGGATCAGGCGCCAGTTTCCCACAACAATGACCAACCATAGAACACACACTCTAATGGTTATCCTTCCTGTCCCATTTCCATATGCTTGTTCCCTGGAGAAACTTCCCAAACTAAACCACCTGGTATAAACTCTTCTCTTAGGCTCCCGTTTTTCAGATAGCAGCTCTCTTTTAAGAGTGTGGTTTGGAATTTTGACTATTTTTTTTCTTTCATCAAGAAAGAAAAGTGCTCTGTCCTGCCTCTACAAAGCATCTTGAAATGGTAGGGGTTATAGAGTACGTGTCTTTAAAGCCCCAATATTTAGCATGGGACCTGCCTTACAGTAGGTATTCAGCAAATTTTGAATGACTGAATGGAGATAAGCAGAGGGCTGCATTCTCTTTATTGGGGGTAATGACAATGTGGTAGCTCACGGAATCCTCTCATGGAGATGTGGCATCACATGGAAATAAGAGTTCAGTCTAAGAGTTCATTTCCACTCTTCCTCTTGTTGACTGGGTGGGGCCTTGGCAAGTTATTTAACTTATTTGAGCTTCATTTTTTTTCCCCTATAAGTGGGGACAGGGATACTTGCTTCATCAGGTTATTGCAAAAAATTAAATGAGACTATCTATGTAAAACACTTAACGCTATGCTTGGAGTTTTGTAAACACTTGTAAATGCTGGGTATTATTATTACCATTATTATTGTACCATCTGTGTTCTTCCAGTTGGGAGAAAATAAACTAACGTGCTGTCAATTACACAGAACAGGGTTTGCCGATCTGGGCACTAAAACTTTTAACCTGACTCAGGTTTGACAAATGCTCTAAGTGGCTCCCTTAATAACTTAGACCTAGGAATTGTAGGAAAAGAAGAACATGCTTAAGAATGGATGATGTCTAAGAACCCAAATTCTCTTTCCCATGTCTGGGGGCGGAGGGGTGGGGCAGGCAAGGAAGATGTTATCTAAAGACATCTTTGCACTCCATCTGTCCAGCATCTCATGCCGACCTGCAGGGAGCAAGAGAGTGGTCCTTTTATGGTAGCTCAGTTAGAGGCCAGCTCCAGAGTGGACATGGGATAAGGTGGGACTCCTAATCATGCCCCTGGTGCTCCAAATGGGTGGGCAGGGTGAAATTTCTGAGCCCCTGCTGGGCCCCACCCAAACTGGGGGAGAGGGGGGACTCTACCTATAGCAAATCCTGCTGGAAAACTCTAATCCTGGGAGGGTGAGGACCAAGGGCCAGGGAGGAACTCCCTGCCCTGGTAGAGTTCACTGGGTCCTGACAGGAAGATGAGCAGGGCAGTCTGGGTTGCTGCTGCTGCTGCTACACCATGGAGGACAGTGCCACTCAACTAAGGTGGTGTGGCAGGTATAGCTAAAAGATGAAGTCAGATGCACACGGGCAGAGGAAGTGCAGATGAGACCATGGAGGTGATGGGCAAATGGTTTCCTTCTGCCACATCCATGATGCTTGGGAAGCTGGGCAATATAGGTAATGAACATGATCCCACCTCTGCCTGTTACCAGCTATGTGACAAAGGCAAATTGTTTCCTTTAATTGGATCCGCTGCCCTTATCTGTTAGCTTGGGAAGTGGATATTAATTGAGTACCTATGATGAGCCTGGTGCTATTGTAAGGCCCTGGAGATATATCTATGAAGAGAATAAAAGTTATCGGTGAAGATTAGATTTGGCCCCATAAAATAGAAAGAACAAAGAACTTAAATAAGATCAGGGGTTTATTTGTTTATGTCACATAAAGCAAGTCTAGAGACCCCCAGATCAGAGTTGTCATGGTGGCTCTGTAGTCACCAAGGACACAGAATTTTTTTTATTTCTCTGGTATGTAATTCCTATGCTATTTTATCACCAAGGGCACCTCATGGTCCCAAAATAATTAATGTAACCCCAGCCATCCTATCACATGAAGAAGGAAGAAGGGAAATGGACGAAAGGGAGCCCCTTCCAGCTAAGAGCTTTTCAAGAAGCTCACAGAATTATTTCCTACATGTAATTGTCTGCTTCTACCAGCCAGGCAGATTGGGAAACGTAGCTTTGTAAGCCAGATATGTCGCCACAGCCATCATTGTAGGGGTTCTGTTTATAAGGATGACAGAGAGAAACGTGACCCAGAAATCTCCACCACAAACAGACAAGTTCCTGGTTCTCAGAGAGTTTATGTCCTAGCAGAGAAAGTTAGATAACCAACAAGAAAACAAATTAAAAGGTAATTTTAGATGGTGATAAGCTCTGTCAAGAAAACAGAATGTAGTGATGAAATATAGTGGGTGGTAGGAGGGTGGTGGGAATCCAGTTTGGATTGGCAGGACAAAAAATATCCTCGAGAGGAAAAAGTTCCAAAAACCCTTCTAATCCTGACATTCTGTGCTTTGAGGTATCTGAACAACCTTCCCCCACCCCACCCTCATCCATGAGGAAAATAGTGATAGTAAGGAGGTTTTCTGTAAGCCAAATACGTCCCTTCCCCACAAACTCTTAATTCCTCTTATGTTCAATTCCATCATATCGGCACATGTATCAGATTCTTTCAACTGCAAGAGACAGAAAACCTATCTCAAATGGGTTAGGCATTAAAGAAATGTAGCCTCTAACAGAGTTGGAAGTTCAAAAACAAGGGCGAGCTCAAGGGCTACTTGATTCAGCAGTTTGTCAATGTCACTTAGGACTTGGGCTCTTTCTGTTTCCTGGCTGTGCCATCCTCATGGGTTGGCTCCGTTATCTGGCCCTTAGCAAGATGGCTGCACCATTCTGGCCACCATTCTGTTACGACAACATCTAGATGGAGAAGAAAGACAACCTCGCCCTGTGTGACTGTTGACCTCCCTTCAGGCTCACCGATTCTTTCTTCTGCCTTCTCAAATCCTAGTGAATTTTTCATTTTTCATTTTTCTTGGGTTTTCTTTGACTAATGGGTAATTTAGAAATGTGTTGTTTAATTTCCACCATATTTGGAGATTTCCCAGACACCTTTCTATTGTTAATTTCTACTTTATTGCATACTGACCAGAATACAAAATCTGTGTTGATTACATCTTTTTATATTTATTGAGACTTGCATTATGGTCCAGAATATGGTCTATCTTGGAGAATGTTCTATGTGCACCTGAAAAGAGTATTCTGCTGTGTTGGTTGGAGTGTCCTACAAATGTTAGTTGAGCCAAGTTGGTTGGCACCTTGCTTCCAGTCTTCTCAGGCCCTGTGGGTTCTCTGACAACTGAGACAGGAATATGAAGTCTTCGATGATAACTGTGAATTTGTCTATTTCTCTTATAACTATGCAATCTCCCTATTTATCCATGGTAAAAATTGCTAGTACTGAATCGTACCTTCTCTGATAATAATTTAGCTACTCTAGCTTCTTTACTATTAGGGTCTGCACAGTATGACATTTTCCATCTTAGAACTTTTAATCTATTTGTGTATTTATTTTTTAAGTGTTTTTTTAAAGAAAGTACATAGTTGAGCCTTGCTTTTTAAATTGCAGTCGAATAATTTCTATGTTTTATTTGGGATGCTTAGACAAATTACATTTAGTGTAATTATCCATATAGTTGGATTTAAGCTACCATCTTGCTGTTGAATTTCATTTTTTAGTGTTCTATTACATTGTCACTTTGGCTTATTGGTTATGCCTATTTGTTTTTTGTTTGTTTATTTGTTTGTTTTTTGGTTGCTCAAGTGTATAGAATATACCTTTGACTTATTCTAGCATATCTTCAAATACTCTCTCATTTTATGTGTAGTATAAGAACCTTAACACAGCATCCCTTCATTTTCTCTACCTAGCCTGAGTGATATTACGGTCATCTTATCTTGCTTCCACATATGCTATAAAACACATAATACATCATTAGGGATTTTATTTATATGGTTGATAAAAATGAGAAAACTGCCCTTTATATATATCCATGTATTTCCTATTTCTAGCACTCTCTCCTCCTTTGGGTAGATCCAAGTTCTATCTCATGTAATTTATCTCTGCCTGAAAAGCTACTCTTAGCATATTTTTGTACATTAATAATTTTGCTGGTGGCAAATTATCTTCTTTGTTTTTGTTGTCTGAAAAAGTCTGTTTTGCGTTAATTTTTGAAAGATTTGGGGGAGTATAAAATTCCAGGTTGATGGATTTTTTCTTTACAGCACTTTAATGAGATCATTCTATTGTTTTTTGGTTTGCATAGCTTCTGAACAAAAGTTTGTGAGATTCATATCTTTGTTCTTCTCTGTGTAATGCATATGTTTTCTTTTGCTGCTTTTAAGATTTTTCTTTTAATCATGGGTTTTCAGAAATTTGAGTATAATGTGTCTTGATGTGGTTTTCTTTGTGTTTATCTTGCTTGGCATTTATTGAACTTTCTGGATCCATGGGTTTGTAATATTAATCAAATTTGGAAAATTTTGGTTGTTTATTCAAAATTTTTTCTGTCCATCCCATCTCTTTCTGAGACTCCCATGCACATATGTTAGATTGATATTGTCCCAGAAGCCACAGTTCTATATTTTTAAGTCTTTTTTTTTTCCCTTTGTGCTTCATCTTGGATAGTTTCCATCCCTGTCTTCAGGATCAGTGAACATTTTTCTTCAATGTCTAATATACTACTAATCCTATCTGGTGAATTTTTCATTTCAGATATTTTATTTTTCATGTCTATAAGTTTTGTATGATTAATCTTTATATCTTCTATTTCTATGCTTATTGCTTTTCTGCCTTCCTTTGAACCTTTGTAAACATTTATAATAGCTGCTTTAAAGATCTGATTTGTTAATTCCACCATCTCTGTTAATTCCCCAAGGCTGTTTCAACTGTCTGAATTTTTTCCAGGCCTCGGGTTGCAATGTCTTATTTCTTCATGTATCTTGTAAGTTTTGGCAGGATGTTGTACATTGTGAACTTTACATTGGTAGGCGCTGGATTTTGTGTACCTTTTAAAAAATTTTGTTTCAGTTTATTCATTTTTTGAGAGAGAGAGAGAGAGAGATAGAGAGAGACAGGGCACGAGTGGGGGAAGGGCAGAGAGAGAGGGAGACACAGACTCTGAAGCAGGCTCCAGGCTCTGAGCGGTCAGCACAGAGCCCGACGCAGGGCTCGAACTCACGAACCGCGAGATCATGACCCAAGCCGAAGTTGGACGCTTAACCGACTGAGCCACCCGGGCGCCCTGGATTTTGTGTACCTTTCAAGGGTGTTGGATCTTCGTATGGCATGCAGTTAACTTACTTGCAGATAGGCTTGATCCTTCTGAGGTTCGTTTTCAAGCTTTTAAATTTCCTTGGGGTGGTCCTGAGTAGGTTTGATTCTCAGACTAGGTTAAGCTCCACTGCTAAGATGTGACTTACCTGGGTTGCCACCAGAGGACTGAGAGTCTGAGACGCCTCCGTTCCATTTGGTATATGATTTCCTCCCAGCCCTACGTGAGGTCTGTGACTTGTTTTGCGTAGAGCTCCCTAGCTCTTCTTTTCGTAGCTTCTTGGATCTTCACTCTGCGCTTATGTGATTTACTAACCAGCAACAGACTCCAGGGACCCCTGTGCACTCTTCTGGAGCTATTTACTTAAGCAGCTTTTCCCTCTCCATGCTACGCCTCAAAAAATTCAGCCCTTCATTTTTTTCTGAATGCAATCTCTGCCTCTTCAACTCAGAAAAAGCAATGCTCTGCTTGGATCCCCTTCCTTGCAGAAAGCACCTCCAGACAGAAAGCTAGGGTGATCCCAGGCTCATCTTGTTTGATCTTTTTCTCAGGTAGCAGTGTTGCCCAATGTCTGAAAGCTGCTACTTCGAATATTTTGCTCAATTTTCTATTTCTTAACAGTGAGAAGTCAATCTGGTTCCAGTTACTCCATCATGGCTAAAAATAGAACATCCTAATGCCTTTAAAAAAAATGTTTACTTATTTTTGAGAGAGAGAGAGAGAGAGAGAGCAAGCATGTGCATGAGCGGGGGAGGGGCAGAGACAGAGGGAGACAGAGCATCTGAAGTGGGCTCTGTCCTGACAGCAGAGAGCCTGATGTGGGGCTCAAACTCATGAACCGTGAGATCATGACCTGAGCCAAAGCTGGACGCTTAACCAACTGAGCCACCCAGGTGCCCCTATCTTTTTAGCACCCATGTCAATTAACATAATTCTAGCTCTACAGAGTCAAAATTTTTGAATAAAAATTAACAGGGGCACCTGGGTAGCTCAGTCAGTTAAGCATCCGACTTTGGCTCAGGTCATGATCTTACGGTTTGTGGGTTCGAGCCCTGAGTAGAGCTCTGTGCTGACAGCTCAGAGCCTAGAGTCTACTTTGGATTCTGTGTTTCCATCTCTCTCTCTTTGTCCCTCCCCTGCTTGCACCCTGTCTTTCTCTCTCTCAAAAATAAATAAACATTAAAAAATTAACAAAACATTAATTTACTGAATTATTACTCATAAAAATTGCATGCATTTGTGCTTTCGTGACATTGTACCAGGCACCAGTACAATGGAAGTTTGCAGTTTATGGAATAATCTATTTCTAAGAATTCCATCTCATTAAAATTTAAGATAGTTTAAAATGTATTCACAAGAAGCACAAAATAAGATTAACTGTGCATAAAAGTGTGGTTTTGAATTCATTTAAAACAAGTCACACTTTCCCAGGCATTTAAATAAGTCTGATAAGGTCCCATAGGAGGTGAGAGAAGGGGATGGAAGCAAGTCATGTTGGTGGCAGAGGCAAAAATGGAGTCAAGAATTGTTACTCGTTTCCAAAGATAGTCACCTAGGGGATTTGGAAAAAACTGAACCAGAAAAAGTCAATCTACTCTATTAAATATTTCTTCACAGACTCTCAGGGCATAGCTTTATTCAGAGGGAACTACCATAAATACAGCATTAGCTTCTTCACAAAGGGAATTTGTTCATATATTCTTGGAACATTTGGAAAGTTTTTAGTTATTGCTTTGTCTAAAAGTAAACAGACACTGTGTGAGTTAAAAAAAAACAAAAAACAAAAAATCTTTCCCAAATCTCTTTTCTATTGAAGGCAATTGGCTGTGAATTTTCCCTTCTCTGAAACCCCAAACAAAGTATTAACATCACCTGTCCCAACCACATCTCCACCTTCAACTTGCCACTCTTCCCCTCAATCTATGCACAGGCTGGCCTCAGTGCCTTTGCACATGCCTAGAAAGTTCTCACCCTCCTGGACACCTCTCATTGTTTGGATAACTCTTTGTAATCTTATATTTCAACCTAAATGTCTCAAAGAGGCTTCCCATGGTCATCCAATTTAATAACACTATCTGCTTAATTCCCCCTCACAAGTCTGTTCTTTCTCCTCCAGAGAATGTGTGCTGGTGCCTCCTGGCTTGTGTGCTCTCAAATCTATCTCCCTGTTCTTAACCAGCTCACTCTATACCTCTGGGGGACTGACTGACTCCTGTGGAGTACATTTACTAGACTACCTTACTTCCTGACTTCTGTAGAGCCTCAGCTGTTGGGAGGTATTGACGAATGTCACAAAAGCAAGAAGAAGGGACAAGGTAGGGTTTTCTCCCTTCTCTTTTGTCTTTTATTTTACCTGCACAAAAGCCGAGGTTCCCCTACATCTTCCATTCGTACTAGACATCTATTCATTCCGTGGTCCCAATTCTCTTCGGACAGTTTCTATTTTGGTTCCTAGCTCTCAGATGGTCCCAGGTCCTGGACTCTGATAACATCACCTCCTCTCATTGTCCCTTTGTTGAGAGGCTTCCTGCTGCTAATAATCTCGGAGTTCCTCCACTATCCCAGACTTCTTGGCATTCCCACTGATGAAGTTTTGGGGTGATGGTGGGGTTCTTGGGGTTTGGAGGTGACAGCCAAGAAAGAATTCTTGAAGACATCTTGGGTGCAAAAAGGTGATTTTATTAAAGCATAGGGATAGGACCTGGGGGCAGAAAGAGCTGCACTATAAGTGTGTGGGGGTGGGGGGGTGGGGGGGGTGACTGTTTTGTGGAGTCAGGGGAGATTAAGTCAAGGGGGAGTTCCTAAAGGGATTTTAATATACTAAAGACTCAGATTACTGGGGGTCTAGCTATTGGCAAGCTAACGTTGTTTTTCCCTCTAGCAAAACATTAACATTAAGACAGTAGGGAGTTCCTGGACTTTAGGCTGTGGATGGGATTGCCTTTTTCTTGTGGAGACTCTTATTAGTTTAACCATTTGTTTTTTTGTCCTTTCCCATTTTGGGGTAGCTGGGAGTGTCCAAGGAATATCATACATATCCAACTTGGTGGGGGGCGAGGGGGTGGGGGAGAGTGCTAGCTTATACTTTGCCCTCAGCCTGACTTATGCTCCCTCATCACCATCACTCATGTAAGTAACAAATCCCCTGCATTCAATTCTCTCTGCTCTATATATGCAGAATAGTTCTGTCTCCCTGGTTGGACCCTGACTGATCTAGCACATATCTCAAATTGTAGATATGAATTTATCACCTGCGGTGTCTTTTAATCTAATGTCTGAAAACCTCCCTCTCCCCCTTCCACACACTCCACGATAAAAGAACATCTCTTTTCTTCAGTACTGAATCTTTAACACCCAGAACAGTGCTCGGCTTTCGGTAGTTGCCCAATTGGTATTTGTAAAATAATGCTTGAAAGGGAAGGTGGCAGTGATGAGATCAAATTTACCTTCAATCCCAGGTGACCCAAGTATCTTCCTACCTCAGCTCAAATTCTATAGACTGTCAAAGAGCAAACCATAGTGAGCTGTCCTTCATGGTTATGCAAAGAAAAAGTTTTACTGTGGGGAAACCAGAATGCTAAGCCTTGCTGCTATTATTGTTTTCTCCTTTCTTTTTCTTTCTTCTTTTTTTTTTTTTTTATTTCAAATTCCACTTTAGTGGAGAGAAAACTTTCTCATTTCCCATTTCAGCTCACTGAATTATTCATCAAAAATGTTCCGCCGGTATTTCCTCCTCTGTCAGAGTTCTGCAGTTCCAGAAACACTCTGCCCTGGAGTTGCAATCAGAGCAATTAGCAGCCTCTTATGGGACCCACCCTGTCCATGCCCTCAGGTTCCCAGCCTGGGGCTGCAAGGATGAGAGCCAGCCCTACCCTGACTCCGATTCTTCTGCTGGGGTGGGGCCAGCCCAAGCTTGTAACCTCACTGAACCCCTGCTGGGTTCCCCTCCCCCACCCGCTGGAGCAACTGATCTAGTAACTATTGTACTAAGAGCTCAAGAGCTCTGCTCGCACCACCCCTGTCCGACTGGCTGATTCCTGTGCACCTCGCTTTCCTTGGCTCTTCGGCGGGAAGGACAGCCCTCTCCTGCCTGCCTCGCATGTCCTTGTGGTTCTCTGGGGCCCATCTTCGCCTCAAGCAGTGTCCACCGCTGGGATTCCAATGGGCTTTGCCAATTGGTAGAAGTTCCTTCAGAAGTTAATTTGTCTCAAAGGACGGTTTTTCTCTAGAAGGCGTTCCTGTTTTGTTCCAAGTTTTTCCCTGTTGCGTGACCTCTGTCTCCGGGAGAGAGGACGAATTGTGCGTTCCCCCTGTGGTCTCCCACTCACATCTGTTCTCAGACCCATCGTCGTCGCCTGGCATCTGTGTCCGGATGGAGCAGTGAAGGATGAGCGTCACCCAGCAGCTCTTCGCACAAAACAGGAGAGAGCATGCTTCTCGTCATCATGGATCTCCCTGGGCTCTGTCGCCTTGGGGACCCCGTGTGGTGGTGTCAGCAGGCGGACGACCGGGGGCGCGCGTCAAGCTACGCTGGGCCCCCGAGTCTCATTTTCCGACGTGCCTGATAGGCTGACCACGAGGGGGCGCTCGAGAGACTGCGAGGCCGGAGGAGGAAGCGGCTCCTCTCCCGCTGCCTTCTAATCCTGCGAGAGCACCTCCCCCGGCTTCTTGTCCCTGGCAGCGGCAGCCACTGAACACGTTGCATTTTTTCCAGTTGCCATTCCGCAGAATTAGCCGCGTCGCCTGCTGTCTGGCCGGAGACACTCCACTAGCTTCAGAGTCTGGGTCTCAGCCCCACGGGCGTCCTCTGAGCCCTCTCCAAGCTTTGCTGGTCCCCCCCTCTGCCAGGCCCCCTCTCCAAGCTTCTCCGGGTTTCAACCATTCCCGTCTCTTCCCTTAGTGCCCCCGGCCCGAGGGAAGGTGGCTGCTTTCTGTAGCTGCCACCTGTGATAACTTAGAGTACCCCTCACTTTCTCAATTTCAGTTAACGCTTCTTGAATACAAGGTCATGTGCCAGTTGTAGCCCGATAAAAATTATTATTGGGAAAAAATAAAGGTTTCTATCAAATTATAACAAATTCTTCCTCTTCAATTCTCTCTGTTAAAATACCTGGGGCTTTATGTCTCCTGACTGGGACAGTTAGGGTCTCCTCGCAGTTCCCTAACTGATCCAGAAATGGGAGCCAGGAAGGGAGGCAGGGATGGTGGGCATCGGGAGATGGGGACGCCAGGAGGGCCCGTGGTGCACAGCAGATGTGGGCTGGGGTGGGAGAGTTATTGCAGACTGCCAGTCCGCTGTGCGTGAGCCCTGACTGAGACCCTCCTAGGGACTTCCAGAGGCACGTGCGTGTACCAGGTCCTCTGGGAATCCGGGTCTTGGAAGCAGAACCCCAGCTTGGGAGCTGGGGTCAGAGGGCCAGTCGTACCTGGCCAAAGGGGCTTTGTACCCATGAAGCCCTCCACACAGCAGTCTGTCTGAACAAGTGAGGAGCAGATGAATGAGTCCTCTGCTCCCTGGCCTGTGGAGAGAAGAGACTCTCTTCCTAAGGAAAAAAGACCCTGCCGCTGGTTGGACCGGTCTCCCCCACCATCCTCGACATAGTGTATCCGCGTCCAGTCCCAGGATTGGGCAGGACAGATGGTCTGGGGGATCCACTGGGGACCAACCCCAAGCTCACGATTCTTTCAAGGTCAGGCTTAGGTGCCGCTGCATCCGGAGGGTTTCTGTTATAAAACCCACCTTATAATCGTCTCTCCTGTTTCCTGAGTTTACAGTAGTGATGGCCAGCACCACTCACTGGGCCTTGGGGGGCAGTTGTGGGGGAATAGACACGTTCCCTGCCCTCAGTGGGGTGTCAGTGCTAACACAAAGACAGAAAACTCAGCAGTGACTACCTACCCGCATATCATCATCATCTGTCTACCTTATCTTTCTGTCTAAAGTAATGGTGCGTAGCAGGTGTTTGAGAGGTAATTACCGAGTGGATGGATGGAGGGAGGGATGTCTCCCCTACGACTGAGACTCGCAGATGGAGCAAAGCCATCTAGTTCTGACTCTTCCTCGCACTCTTGATGCTGAGTGTACTGTCTGACGTGTGGTAGTCACTCATCCTCGGGTGAGTTTGGGACTTGAATACGACAATGAGGGAGGGTGCAGAGGAAGGGAAAGCTAGAACATATACATGGTCAGAGACGTGAATCCCAAACCAGGGTGCTTTCCCTGCCTCCCCGTACCTGTGCCCGGTGCCTGCTGTTCTATCCTGGGGCCGATTCCCTTGGTTCGGCACCACACTCTGGCCCAGCTTCACCAGAAGCTCTGACACCTAAGCAACTCTCCCCTGATGGGAGAAACCTCGGACGAGGAGAGTGCTGGGGCTCCCCAAGGTCGAAACACAGAGACAAGCCCTGGAGGGGACGTGGTGTTGATGAAGAAGACTGTCCACCTGGGGCCACCTTTGCCTGGCCAGGGCCCTGCCACATGGGGCTGATGTCCCTAGCCTCCCAACAGCGCTTGGAATGAAAACCATAGTGAGCTGTCCTTCCTGTTACGTAAAGAAAAAAAGGTTTTACCGTGGGGAGACCGGATGGGGAGACCACCTCTGTGGAGATGGGTGTTGATCCAGAAACCCAAGAGTGGCTCTGCGGGCTTCCTGGGTGAGCACTTCCGGGGGGCCGAGGCGAGCCTGCCAGACTGTTACTAGGGTTGTGCTCCTGGGATCACCACCTGTGGAGGGAGGAGCGGGACGCAGGGCAGCGAGTGGGAGCACATTTCTGATGACTCCGCTCCCGTGGGGCTCTGGAGTTGGGGTGGCCCTGAAGAATGGTCCGCACTGAGGGGTGGAGTGTGCTTGTGTTGCTCAGCGTGACTGTCCCGGATGTGACAGTCCCGGGCTAGAGGCAGGACCTGGGATGGGGCAGTCTTCCTCCTTGGAGGCATCTCCCAGAGGGCTGACGTGTGAGGGCATCTCCAAGTGGCACTTCTAGGGACATGTCTGAAGGGGAGTTTGGGGAGCACCTTGTGGAAATGCGCATTACGTTTCCTGAAGCCAGCAGAACCGTGCTCCCTGCTGTGTCTGCCCCAGGCCAGTGGGGAAGCCTCCCTTTCCTCTCCCTCCCCCAGCCTCCTGGCCAGTCTCCCTCCCACTGCCCTGCCCGCAGCCCTGCACTGCATTAGCAGCTGCCTGCTGCTGTCAGAGTCTCCGGGAAGAGAATCTGGCCGGAAAAGTGCGTGCGAATTACTAAATCAATAAACATTGCTCACCTCTCCATTCTCTCTCTGCAGAGATCACCTCAGCTCTGCAGCTTTGCGCTTGAGTAGGAGAGAAGCAGAAAATGCTTAGTGGGCACGACTCCCAGGCCAGGAAGGGGGGGGGGGGCAGCCGTGCTCACCAGACCCCTCCGCCCCTTGTGATTTCCAGGTTTTAGCGTGACAAACATAAGGACTAAGAAAGCGCAGGTCACCTTCAAAACTTCAGCTCAGCCCAGAGGTCACCTCCAAAGGCCGCCCCGGAATCCGTGTGACCTCTCTTTCCCTCACCAGTTCAAGCAGAAGGAGGCAAACTTTCATTTGTTTGAGGCAGGAAGTTTCGCCCGCTCACCCAAAACCGTGTTAAAAGAGGAAGAAAGCCATTTATCACATACAAATTCAAAATTAGAAGAGTCTGTTTATTTTAATGATTAATACTGACAACAATTAAAACCGTCAGTGCTGATTGCCTATCCCACGCAGAGCATGGTTTTAAGTGCTCTGTAGAGATGAGCGCAACACAACTAAATCTGTTATCGCTATTGTTTCCGCCATCCTCCTTTTACAGATGATAAAGCAATGGCACAGAGAGGTTAAATAACCAGCCCCGGGTCACACGGCTAGAAAGTGGAGGCGTGGGGAGTCGGCCCCAGGGCCCAGGATCCAACAGGTCGGTTCCATCCAACACCCATTTGTGGCGGGATGACTGTTTTCCTCCATCTTCCTTGCCCTCCATCCCCCCACTTCCGGGGGGCATCAGAGCACTTTGTACTTCCTCTGCCGGGCTTCCTCCGGTGCGGGTGCGGGTGCGGGTGCGAGAGGACGCTGCCCCAAGACAGCCATTCCTCTCGCTGTTTGTGCTAGGCTGCATTGTGCTAGAGAAGTTAAAGCCCTGCTTTCTCATTGCTCACCTTGGTGAACGCTAAGACTTGGAGAACAAGAGGTGGAGGAGGGGTGTCCTTAAGTGTGGGGTTTCCGGTGGGTTTAGCCCTGCAGCTGGCATCTGCCTCTCTCTTTGCCAGAGGGCCGCCCTCGACACCCAGCTTTGCCGGTGCAGAGAGAGAGCTAGACGTGCCCCCCGGGCGACCGATGGGGTTTGAGTACCTCGTCTCAGATGGGCACACGCAGCCCTCTCTGCCCTCACACCCCTGCTGGGCTTCCTTCCCTTCCTGGCCCCATTTCCCCCTCCCCTCCTAGATTTTCCAGAGAACATCCGCTAATGAAGCTCATTCACACAAATCCCCTTCTCCCCTGTGCTTCCAGGAAACCCTGCCTGGGACACCACCTTCCAGGCTCCGGGCCAGAGAGGGAGGAGTCTTCTGAGGGCCATGAGAGCTGGGGCTTGGGGGAGGGGCAGCCAGGGCAAGCAGGGAGGTGGAGAAAGCCCCCCATCTCTCTTCTCCTGCACCAGGTTTGCTGCTGAGGGCAGGGGTCCAATCCTGCCACATTGCCCAAAGCAAGTCACAGGGCCCATCCGGACTGAAGGGGTGGGGTAAACAGACTGCAGGGACACGGGCAAAGCCGGGCCGTGTTTCCAATCTATCACACTAGCCAGACCGACACACCCTTGGGAAGCTTTCTGTTCCGCTGTTTTGAAATTGCTGAATCAGCCAGCGTAAGTTACCCAAGAACACCTGGTTAGTAAGTGGGCTGCTGGGAAATGGATGCCAAGCAATCGGATCCCGTGGCCAGGGCTAGGAGCCCATCAGTCAGTTCTGTTTTCAGGGCCTAGAGTATGTAGCATGCGGTAAATGTGTGGTGCTTTTAAATCTGCCACCGCAGATATGCAAGAAACATCTTATTTCTTCTCTAAGGAAAAGATGAAACTAGACTTTGCACTCCTGCGGAGCTGAAGGGGAATCTGATTCCCTCCCACACAGGCATTCTGGGAGGACCCTTCCGTCTTCGCTCACGCTGGTCCTTGCTGAGACGTCCAGTGAACAAGACTGCTGGGCTGCAGGGGCCAACTTGGGGCCTCCCAACCTTGTGGGCGGGACGCCCCCCCCCCCCCCGTACACCCCGAAGTGCTCCCTCCAGAGACCTGGGAGTCCCCCTCCTCATATCCCCACCAAGCCCTAGCCCCTTTCCAGGTTGTGGGCCGTCTCTCTCCTTGGCAAACATTTTGCAAGATAGGACCTAAAAGCAATGGAATTTACATATCTGACTTTGTAGGTGCTCAATGTTATCAGTTATGACATTTTTCTTCCCAGACTTGGAGGCCTTTGTTAGGCTATCTTAAGGGAGGGCACATATTAATATGGCGAAGGGATACAGAACAGGTGCCCCTTATAGCCATGCTAACAACTCTCCGTGTCCCTTCCCAATGACCTGGAGAAAGGGGTGGGTAAGAAGAAACAGGTCTTCCTACCCAACATGCATCCATATCATCCTTGCCTCCTGCTGTCTATGGAGAATGGCCCAGTGGATAATGCCCTTTGTGTATCAACAGGCTCTCCTTTGCAAACCAGCTCACGGTTCCACCAACACAGGCGTGTCAGTTCTTCCAGAGTCTCCCATTCCTACCCAGAAATGTAACCAAATCCCACAAAGTCGAGGAGTGTCCCTAGAAGTCCCCTTGCTGTGCCATCTTGAATGCTGGGCCAGGGAGCCTCGGGTGTTTGAGAAGAGGTGCTGGGAGTCGTTTCGCCTTGTTTCGCCAATGGGGTGTCCATTGGGCTGGGGAGGGGAAGGGTCACCAGACAACTTTACTCAGGCCTCAGCGACCCCTCCTCCTTGTTCTGGAAGCAATACGGTCTCTGGCAGAGGTCTGTAACTTGAGCTAATGGCTGGCTAAGGATCTGTTCCCACATACCCTGTCTGTTCAGGTCGGTCTCCGTTACCTGCTAGACCCTGTGACAAAGAAGTGGGGGTGGCCCCACTGGGACACAGTGGGAGGAAGGGTGATAAACTGAGAAGCTAGGATGACCATGCACCTGTCTTGCACACCCATTTCTGCATTGGCCCGGGTACCACCCACTGCTAGTTCATTAAAAGGAGGCATTGTCTCTGTCGGTCATTCTCCATTTGCTACCCTACCTCCAGCTCTGTTCTTTGCCCTTCTTGGCCCTGTTCTGCTTCTTGGGAGGCTCCAGGTTTTCTTGCCCTCTAACTTCTAGTTGGATGTGGTCAGTGGGAGACCCTAGCAGGAGATGGGGTGCGAGGGGAGCAGTTGGGGTGTTGCTCCCCTGCCTCTCTGTCTCCTCCAATGTCCCACGGGGCTCTGTTCACCTCCCCCAATCTTGGCCCCTGGGCCAACTTCCTGGGCCAAGAACAGCTTCCTGACGTCCCTCTGAATCTCTGAATCCCTCAACATCCCTGTTTATTCCCCTAACCCTGATCACCCCTCAGGAATTAATTATCCCCTTCATTGAAGTCTGTCCATTTGAACTATCTGGGGTGAATTCTGTCTCCTGCCCAGCCCCAACTGATACAATTTGAGGCTCCTTCCTCTGAAGGGGAATCAGGCATCATCTGTAATGAGGGTCTGGGCTGCCTGCAGAAGCTGCATAAGGAGTTACAGTATCCATTTCATGCCATCAGACTCGCTCTAACATTTGGCCTCTCCTGCACTCCTGAAGAAAACCACGCCCCCTTCCCCATCACCTACAGTGGTCCAAATTGGGATGACTGAAAGTCGTCCCGGGGGCAAGAGCTCTGCTCCTTTCTGCTGACTGTGTGGCCTGGGACCAGCCATACTACGCTGTGAGTCTGTTTCTTTCCTAGTGTCTCTCACAGATGTAGTCCACAGGAGAGGTGACCTGAAGGCTTCTCAGGAGACAGTTCCAGGTGCCAAAGGGGACGACTGGACAGAAGCAGGCCAGACGGGCCCACAGAGGACAGACAGATTCCAAGGGCAGGCTAGTTGAGTCCT
The DNA here is from genome assembly GCF_022079265.1 of Lynx rufus. Taxonomy (NCBI): domain Eukaryota; kingdom Metazoa; phylum Chordata; class Mammalia; order Carnivora; family Felidae; genus Lynx; species Lynx rufus. Next base: position 920,691 of record NW_025814867.1, on the reverse strand, counting down.
GAGCCTCAACTCCTGAGCACGAGTTGAGTACCTGATGGGTTCTGGGCATCTTGGCAGGAGTGAGTGAGGGGTCCTGAGAGCCCATGGTTCAGTATGGATTGACCCTGACCCCACCTCTGACAGCTGTTAGTCATGCCCTGAGACCAATGCTATGGCAGCTGCAGATACTATGTGCTTCATGGCTCAACGGAAGCGACACGAAAGGGTGACCTTCAAGCTGGGCCTTTTCATGGGGCTAAGCTGGGATGGGCAGTTCAGGCAAAGGAACTGTGTTTGCAAAGCCCTCGGGTTGGGGGTGAGAAAGCACAACAAATTACAAGAAGGCAGGTCATTCAGAGAGGCCGCAAGGTTGGTGTTGGGGGAGTAAGAAGAACAGCCTTGGGGTTACATGGTCTCTTAGGTTGGGTTCCCCCAAATCAAGCCTGAGACTTGGATCTTTAAGCATACGATGAATTGAGGGGGTGCCGTCTGGAAAAGAGCGGCCGGGGAAGCAGGAAGAGTGGGGAAGGAGGGGAACCAGGACGTGGTCTCAACCAGGGTGTAGCGTGAGCCACATCCCACCAGGAGCTCTGGAGCACGAGGTAGTCTGCACTTGAGGTCAAGGTCCGTGAGCTGCAGGCGCCACTGGGCGGGCAAAACACCCGGCCAGTTGATTCCTGCTCGGCCCAAGGCGGTTCTCTGGGCGGCTGCGCAGCAACCACTCCCAGCAGCAAGGGCACGCTGCGCTGGCGAGCAGGGGGGTCTGGGCTGTGCTTGGGCAGCCTTCACCTTCTGCCTGTCTCACAGGGTCCTCCCAGTTCCCTGTGGAGCCTTCCCAAGGGAACAGGGCTGGTCTGACCTTCCAGTCTGCAGGGGCCGGGGCTCCTGAGGCCCCTGGGAGCATTCCCGACGGTCAAAAGATGCTCTTCTCAGACTGGGGCTGTGGGAAGAGGTGAGTGTGGCCCACGGGGAGAAAAGCCAGGGGGAGATTATCCCTGACACACGGGCCAGCACAGGCCTCTTGAGGAGTAGGGAGGTCTGGTGTAGGCTGGTCGTAAGGGCACGCTGGCCACAGGGTTTCTGGGTGCCCTGGATCCCCCCGCCTACCCTGGTGGGGTTCTGGGCCACCTGTCCTCCCTCTGCCTTCTTGGGAAGTTGACGCTCCGTCGCATAAGGTAATGTGGTGGGGAAGGGGCACACAGCAGGGCTCAGAGTACATCTGGCGTCTTGATTACCTTGAGATCCCAAATGCTCAGGCCGGAATCAGCACAGTTCACCTGGAAAGAACCAGAAGGATCCTCTCCACCCCGACTCCCTGTCACTTTTACTCATCAGCTCCAGACATCAGCATCCCCCACTGGGTCCCCATGAGAATGTCCAGGCCAGTCAGGAGATGACTCACAGGAAAGAGCTACGGTCCTGGAGCTCACAGGGCTGCTGATGGTGCCCTTGTCCAAGCCGCTTTTCTTGTTTCCAGACTAGGTCCGACAGTCATAGTGGGCCTTTGTGGAGCACTTGCCATGGTCCCAGTATTTTCTGCAAACCCTCAGGGATTCCACATGTACCACGTTATAGGCCAGGAGACTTGGCCCCTGAGAAAGCCAGACCGTCCGACTAACGCGTGATGGTTCCGGGACTGGGACCCAAGTAGAGCTGTGGGTCACCGTGGGCTCCCGGCTCTGGTTGGAGCACTGAACTGAGTGTCATATTTAGAATGTCCTTATGACGAGGTTTCGGGGGTGACGGTGGGGTTCATGGGGTCCGGAGCCGACGGCCGAGAAAGAGTTCTTGAAGACGTCTCTGGTGCAAAAAGCTGATTTTATTCAAGCCCGGGGACAGGACCTGGGGGCAGGAAGAGCTGCCGGGGACCCTGAGGAGAGTTGCAGGGGAGTGGGGAGAAGGTAAAGCCCAGAGAAAGTTTCCAGTGAGATTTGCATATACTAAAGAAGACTGGAAGGATAGCGGAGGCCTTGTTATTGCCAGGCCAAGGGTTGTTTTTCCCTCTGGCGAAGCATTAGCATTATGACGGTAGGGAGTCCTGCCTGCCTCGAGTATTTGTCAACGGGCTGCAGGTTAGGAAATTTAGTTCCAGCTGCCATTTCCTTCTGCCCTTGTCTCCCACACCGCTCTGGCGCTGTGGCGGGGTGGTGGAGGCTTCGGTCCTGCCCGACTGCGATCTCTATCGGTTAGCCGTTTGTTTTCCCCCTTTCCTTTGTTCTTGGGCGGCCAGGAGTGCCCGAGGAGGGCCACAGAGTCCCACGTGGGGCTGGGGGTGGGGGTGTCTGCAGCCCGCCTGACCTCCCGCAGCACTTAGCCTAAGGGCGCGGCTCACTGCATGGGTTCTTATCTCTCCTCTCCCATGCATCCGTGCACCTCAGGTCGTTCTCTTGCTGCAGACAACTCCATCACCTCCCACGCGAAACCGGCCGCTGCTGGTCCTGGCTCTCGCTTATCTGTCCGGCACAACCTCTCACCATTCTTGTCCGTGCCCTGCCCGCCCCCCTCTCTAGACCCAGCCCCGGTCTCTCAGGTCTCCGGGGTTTTGCTCACAGGGACCGCCCCCTGGGAGGTCCCCAGTCCCGGCCTGGCTGACTCATTCCCGCTGAGAGTTCCCATTCGGCTCTAATTTCACGGACCCTCCCTGCCAGCCTACCCTCCCTCCTGTTCCGGACCACATCTTGGGCTCACCTCCGGGACCCCGCAGCACGCTGGCCAGTCACCATCCGCGTCCAGATTCCCAGCGCCGCGCCGAGCTTCTTGGGGCCAGGCCTGCCCCTCGTTCCTCTCCAAACGCCACCTTTGAACCCGGCTCGGGGCCTGCCGCCAGGAAGTACCCGACGTGCAGTCACCCACAAACAACCCTGAAAGAGATGAATGAATGGCCAAGCCTACGAGCCCTTTTCCTTCTGCCGGGCTGTCCCTGTGGGACTGGCCTCTGCAGAGCAAAGGAAGCCTTCACGGGCCCAGGCTGCAGCAAGCATTCTGAGATGACTGTGCTCACCCTCTAGGGGCCCACGAGAATCGGGGCGGGGGAGCCCTGATCGAGGCCATATCCAGCCTGACCCTAGAGCTTTGGAAGGAAAGGGAGAGAAATCTTATCCTGGGGATGGCCAATTCTGTGGACAACGTGTTTGACACCCCCTCCCCCGTCTGTCACCACGCCTCCCTGCTCTCTAGAGTATCTTAGGGTTAACTTTTGAAAACACCAGCTCTCTTAATGATGACTTTCCTAAGCTTTCCTTATTGACATCTGAGCTTTGCAGAAGTGCTTTTTAAAGAGATTTAAGAAACTTTTTTTTAATGTTTATTTATTTTTGAGAGAGAGAGAGAGTGTGTCAGTGGGGAGGGGCAGAGAGAGAGGGAGACCCAGAATCTGAAGCAGGCTCCAGGCTCTGAGCTGTCAGCACAGAGCCTGACACGGGGCTCGAACTCACAGACCGCGAGATCATGACCTGAGCCGAAGTCGGTGGCCTAACCGACTGAGCCACCCAGGCACCCCTAAAGAGATTTTTTGTTGTTCAGTGGTTTTTTTAAAGGTATTTTTGTCCCTGTCAGTGCATCTAGAGAGTTTTTGACAAGACTTTGCAAGAATAAAATTGTTTTGGAAAGAAAGGAGTGGGGAGGAGGAGGGAGAGGAGGGTAAGGGGGCAGATGGGGAGGAGTGGAGGAGGAAGAGGAGAGGGAGTGGAAGGAGGGGAAGCAGGAGAGGGAGAGGAGGAGGAGAATGAAAGAGAGAGAGAGGGAGAGGGAGAAAGGAGGAGGGAGGAGGGAAGGGAGGGAGGGACAGAGGAAAAGTCATTAACTGCTGGAAATTCCAGGCTCTAAGAAATTTTCCAGTCTTTTATTTTTGTTGGGGTTTTTTTTTTTTGTGAGTTTTTTCTGGGGGCAGGCAAGTGAAAAACTGAGTTTCCCCCAGTCAGCTAGTGACAGAGACAAAGCCCGAACCCAGTCATTGGGATACGCGTTGCTATACCAGTCAACCAGATGCTTGGGGTGTGACAGAGGGCGGGTGGCGAGGTCGTCAGGTGTTCCCCTCCTCCCAATAACCAGGTGGCCGTCCACAGTGCTTCCCACAAGCAGGCAGTGAAATCTTACTCCTTCCTCTCTGTCTTGCCTTCCAACTTTACGGGTGGCCAGTGTCCACATCACCAAGAAGGGCCCACTCCGTGGCGTGGCACAGAGCCTGTAAGGTTAAGAACAAAGAGCTCTCTCGTTTCAGCCAAGGTGTGGGCTGTAATGGGAGCTGTCTTTTGCCAGGAGGTAATGGCTGTAAATCAGACCGGGCTGGATGGAAATTCTGCTGCATTTTGAAGTCCATTTGGTCTTATTGCTTGTTCAGCTTCTTAATGCATTAATGATAAAACATCAGGGTGAATATGTATTCCAAAAAAATTGCAATTAATCAATACTGCACTTATTCCATTTGGCTGCGACTAATGGTAAACAGGAGTTAGGCAGGGTCTGTGAGCATGAGGCCTTTCCCAGCAGGGGCAGTGTCTAAGGGGCGTCAACTCCCAGGAAGGAAGCCGCCAGCCTGAGGCCCTGTGGCCAAATGGCCAGGCACACGCTCAGGTCTTCTAGGGAGAACGAGCATCGCGGCTGTGGCGCTGTCTCAACCACGTGCCCTCTACGTCCTCCAGCCTTAGGCGGATGCCGTTCCCTCTCTGCCTCCAATGCTCTCACCCGTGAAATGGGGATATGATGCCAGCCTCCCATCCTCGATGGAGGTGTTCACAAAACCTCTGAAATGCGGGAGGTGTTTGATTAATATGGGTGGCACCGCAAGAATGAGGTGGGTTAATGGGCGTCCAGTGCTCACACATGCTGGTGTGGTGAGTGTGCATCGGGTTATTGTTTTCATCCCACCCTCAGCCCCCAGTCTCTCGGGATCTCAGAGCATTGTCCTCGGCGACGGCTGCTTGCCTGGCTTCATCAACGGCTTCAGTCCTAGTCTTAGCTGGTCGTTTTACAGGGAAGGAAAATGGAAGCCCAGAGAACGTAAGTGATTTGTTCAAAATCGCACAGCTGGCTAGAGGTAGACTTCGGTCTTGTCGTCACCGAATTCTGACCTCTGACCAGGCCTGACCTAAGTGAGCCGGGATGGCAAAGAGTGGGATCTCCGGCAAACAGATATTCTGTCACCCCCATGACAGATATTCTAAATCAGTGGTTCCACGCTGGCTTAGGGGAGGGGCTGAGCTCTGCGGTGGGAAAGAAGATCGCTGGCTGTCGCAGGAGCCCGGCTTACACCTCCCACTCAGCTAAATGAGAGCCCTTCGTTTAAGGAGACCCACCCGCCTCGGGAGGCAGTCATGAGACCCTTTCACGTTTCTCAAGCGTTTCTTCAACAGTCTTCCTAAGTGACCACCGGCGTCAGCCTCCAGAGCACTGCACCACGTACCTGGGGAGCACAACCTTTCTTCCACGTGGCTTATCAAAAGTTCCTTTCAGACACATGCTGCTTGGGGTCTTTGCTCCCTGAAAATCCAATAAATACTATCTATGTCATTGCCTTCCAACTCGAGCACCTGTCACAGCCTGGCTGGTGGTGCCGGCCCGATCTGCCTCTTTGCCCAGCTTGGCCCCCGGGCAACTGCTCCCAACCGTATAAACAAAGGCGAGTTGTACGAAGACACTTTCATTGACCAGGCTGCTCCCAGGTCAATACTGGGTGTTCTGGAAAATTCAGTGAAGTCAGCAGCCTCAGGGAGTGTGCCGAAGGCAGTAGGAGCTGCCCAATAAAGCCCTCTCGCTACATGTCCTTCAAATGGCTTAAGGCTGGAGCCACGTCCTCTCTGAGCCAGGGGTTCCTTATTTCTTCTCCCATCCTCCTCCTTCTTCATGTGATGCACCACTAAGTTAGTTCTTCTCTTTAGGACAATCCCTAGTTGGTCCATCTCCAAGCAGGGACTTGCGTCTTCAACTCCACTGCTGTCGGGAGGGGGCGGTGATGGGGGTGTCATAGCATCAAACCCCCCGGTGCCACCAGCCAAGCGCCAGAGGAGGGTCGGCGGGCCGCCAGCCATACTGGTGGGCGTTCACACCAAGTCCTGCTCTGTGCACTGTACTGGCCCCTTCCCTGTGTGCCTACCAAGACCTGGCTCCCCACGGGACCTGACGAGATGGGCCTGGGGAGCTGTCAAGATGGGGACTGGGTCCCAGCCACCTCGGAGCTGTTCACAAGACCAAGACAGAGTTTAACCGCCCACGGGCCTTTTGAGAAAACTCAGTGCTTAATGCCTGGGGCTGCCTGTAGACCTCAGCAGAGTTTTCTTGTCCCGGCCATGGCCGTCCCCTCGGCGAGAGCGAGCCACACCGCTCAGCGGCAGGGCCAATGCCACAAGGGCCCATCTTGAGGCAGCCGACTCCATTTGCAGAGGAGGGGCTGTCAGATCCCCATTTGTCTTCTCGCTGCCATGCAGCTTCCTGCATTAAAGTCTCGGCAGACTTCCAGAGCAGTTTTGCTTTTAACTTTATTATGGTGGTTGGGCAACTTGGGACATTTGACTTCCACTGACACGTTTACGACCCTCTTGCCTTCAGCCCGTGGAGGAAATGCATCTCACAGACACAGGGTCCTCCGAAGGCTCCGCCTCTTCAAAGGCAAAGACTCCATATTGTTGGATGGGAGAGGCAAGGCTCACTGGCCAAAGCCTTTGTCTTTGGGCTTCTTTCTCCTTGGCTTTGCACTGAGACAGTGCCTCCAGAGTACAGGCCCTTGCAGTCGCTCTTGGGACACTTTGTTCCCTTCAGTCACCACCATGAGAGCCATTTTCTCCACAGGACCCACGAGCTTTCCAAGGGCTGCAGAAACGTTCCAAGGTCTGGAAGAAAATGTTGGCTACACAATGCCAAAAAAGAAAACTTTATTTGAAATTAAAATTAAACAGCTACAAAATTTAACATTTTGTTGGCTAGTCAACGGCAACTCAACTCGTGTGGTATTTTCACATGTGAGATCTATTTGTGTGAGGTGTGGGCATGTCGTACATAATGTGGGACGAGACCCTAAAAAGTCAGGAGACTGTATTAACCAGTGTCTATGGAGGAAACAGAGCTCAGGCCAAGTAGTCGAAGTGAGAGGATGGATATGAGGAGGAGCTAGTTACAAGGGCCATAAAAGCTGCAAGGGAACCGGGAGAGGGTGCGGCAAACCAGAGTCACCACAGCTAGAAGCCACCACCAGCCTTAGGGCTGGAGGGTCCCAGAACTGGAACCACCTGACCGGACCCGGAACGGGGGCAGGGGCCGGTAACAGGGTGGGGCTGGAACCAAGAAGGAATCGCGACCATTTCCCGGGACAGCACCCGAAGCAAGGGAGGTGGGGAGAAATGCCCTGCCTTCTCCCTTCCTCTCCGCCTCCAATCTCTCCCCCAGAGCCTTCTGCTCAGCTACGCCTAGCTGGACACCAAAGAACAAGAGCTCCCTGGACACTAATTTGCGGCGTTCGTCCCCCTGTGGGGCGGAGAAGAATGGGCAAGGCAGGAGCGGGAGAGCAAACAGGCGCATGGCCCTGGCCGTTATTTCAGAGGGACACTAACGAGTAAAAATGGGTTTGCTTATAGTGACGAAGGTCATGGGGAGCCCTGGTGCTCATCACACACACGGAGAGGGAAGGGACTGTGGATGTTAGCTGAGCACAGGCCGTCAGGGCTCAACCCACGGAAGACCTCCCTAGAGAATGTTCCGAGAGGAACATGACAGATGGAGACTGGAGGGCCAGGCCGGATGATCCCACCGAGGGGCTCCCTGTCTGAGATCCTGACCCTGCACTCCTCCGACACGACGCTGAGAGCAGGACCGGGCAGGGCTGGCCGGGCTAGAATGCTGTCCGTGCCATGGTGAGAGGCTCCCGCTGGGATAACGGTGGGTAACAGACAGCCCCAACAGCTCAGTGGCTCTCACAACAACGGCCCCCAAGTTTGTGCCCACAGGGTGCTGGCTGGCTGCAATTGGGCCCATGTGGGCTGGGCTCAGCCGCATCTGGACGAATCGGCCTGAGCGCTAGGCTTCCCGCCGGGATCGGGTCTTCTCCTCCACAGGCCTTTATGCTGAGGCTCAAGCTGGGGCCGCCGGCTTCTTCCCGGCAGAGGGCAGGTACCGGGACGACTCCCACAAACGCGCCGTGTCGCCCAGGGCCTCAGCTCAGAATCGCTCCCTTCCACCTCCGTCCTCACCCCGCTGGCCAAGGCAAGTCACGCGGTCAAGGCTGAAGTCAGGGGTGGAAGATCTGCCCGTGGAAAAGTCCTATCGAGGGAGGGAGGGAGGGAGGGAAGGAAGGAAGGAAGGAAGGAAGGACGGACTTCAGGACAATCTACCATAGGCAAGGAGACGCTTCTCGCAATAACGTGGCAGGATAGCCAAGTGGTTAAAGATGTAAACCTGCTGTGGGTTTGAGTCCCAGCTCGGCTGCTTCTTGGCAAAATGGCCTTGGGCAAAGTGCCTGGGCCTCAGTCTCCACATCCAGGAAATGGAAACGTTAACATGTAGACCTTCCAGGGTGGTGGTGAGGGTGAGTTGAGAGGACAGACATAAAATTGCTGAGCTGGGTTCCCGGCCTCGAGTAAGAACCTAAGAGACGCTGGCTGGTGCATTGTTAGGAAGAAACCTCTTGAAAATTGTGCCTTCTGGGGACAAGGCAGGCAGCAAGGTGAGGGGAGAAATATTTCAGGGAAATAATTTGAAAATCTCTGCATGGTAGGCTCATGAAAAAAGGAAATAGCTCAGTAACTGAGTCATCCCTGAGCTCTGGGAACAGAAAGCCTGCAGGCTGGCACTGTTCTCCACTGCAGAGTTGACAGCTTGTTGGAGGAGGGAGGCACGAGGTGGGGGTGGGGGGCGATTTCCTCTCCCGACTGCTTGCTCTGGCTCACCCGCAGCCCCGTGCACACAGGGGCCGATGTCTGGAACGGCCTCACTGGCTTGTAGGAATGCTGGGTCCCGGGAACTGCCACTGTGCAATTTGAGGACTTAAACATATGTAGATGCTTTGTCTATACTTTTAAAGAAAGATGCAAATCCCTCCAAAAACGCATCATCCTACATCATTTGTTTATTCTTGTGCCTACCGCAATCAAGCCCTAAGCTGTCGGAAGGGAGAAAATAAATAATAGGAAAACCCAGATGACCAGATCCGAAGTCGTACCGGCTGTGAGATGCCCCCAGTCGGGGGCCGAGCCGGCAGGTGGGGGCGTGCGGGTCTCCCTGGGGCACAGTGGTTAGGGCACATCTATAGAGTCACGTTGCCCGAGTTCAAATCCCATCTCTTTGCTTCCCAGAGATGTGACTGTGAGTAAATAAGCCCTGATGAGTCAGAATCCTCACCGGTGGAAAGGGGTGATGGTAACTCACAGGTTACCGCAAGACTTGCGTGAAATACCGTGGGTTTGAAGCACCTGCCGTGCTGTAGCCACAGGCACCGCCTTTCTTCGTGACTGCTCAGCACAGTCGATGAACGCCCCATTAGCCGAGGTCGAGAGTTTTTTATTCCCACGTGGAAAACAGAGTTTGCCTTGAGGGGGGCGGGGGGAGGATGGGGGAGGCGTGTGGAACAGAACACCTGTCCACCGGCGTTGGAGGCTCGGCCTCTCATTTTGTTCGCGTATCTGTCTCAGGTGGGGTTCCCGAAAGCAGACCCTGAGATGAGAATGCAGGTAGAAGTGATTTATTAGGGGGTGATTCTTCAGCGAATGTCTCCTCCTGGAAACACTGGGAGGAGGGTGGGGAAGCGGGACTGCACAGTGAACAGGCAGCGCTGAGCCCGAGGGCAAGTCTGGCTCTATCCCGCTGGGGACAGCGCGTGTTCCACTACGGAGTGTCTCCATCAGGGACAAAGCTGTCCTCGGTCAAGGTGGCCCCAAGAGGATGCCCTGCACTCGGGCAAAGTAGGCTTGGCAACCCGAGACCCGTCTTCAGGTGCCGGAGGTGCTGGGGCACGCAGACAGGGTAAGGGCACCGGAGGGGCTTGGGCAGAGCCCCAACAGCAGCTCGTACAACATCCAAAGGCGACTGGGTGCCAGGGACTGGCTCGTGCAGAGCAAACTCCCGACTGACGGCACCTCTCCAGGGAAAAACAGAACGAGCAGGCCCTCTAGGCTCCTGTGTCCAAGGATCAGCCCGTGTCCTCCAGGGAGGAGAGGCTGCCACAGACAGACCACAGACAGACAGACCGCAGGGTGAGGGTGCGCTCAGCGGGAGGGCTGGCTGCACTTGGTAATGGCTGGGTCCTGGGGCTCCGGTGGTGATGAGGCAAGGAGGGGTGCCCGTGGGTCAGGACCCGACTTTGTTTTGACAGTGCTGGAAACAAACTCTCCCGGCCTTGCCTGAAGCAGTGGGGGCGGGGGGGGGGGTGGTAAGAAGCCTTCTGTACTTGGAAGTCAGAAGGAGTCAGGTTCAAATCCCAACTCTTCATGCACCAGCTGTGCAACCTTGGGCAGAGCTCCTGGTCTCTCTGAGCTTCATCACTCAAGACCAGGCTGAAATCACTGTCATCCCACTCCTTGTGGGGTGGTTTCAGACCCAGTGTCCCAGACCACCTCCTTACGGAGCAAGAGATCACTACTCTATCCAAGGGGACTGTCACTTGCAAAGAATGAGTGACAATCATTACTGCCTGTGCCTTCCTCGGGGCTAGCTTCCCCTATTCTGAGGCTCATCTTCCCCTCCTTTTTGAGGAAAGGGGGTTTGTCTCCAGCCACTCCTTACATGAGACCTCCTGAAGGCCTATCTGTCACTCCCAGCCAGGCTGCTGTCCCCTCTCCTCAGCCGGCCCTTTCTCTCACTCCACTGCTAGCCAGCCCTCTGCCTTCATTCCTCCAAGTGTCACCACCAGAATGCTGCTGTGTGGCATGCAGTGTCACTCAAGGCTCGAGAGAACGGAAGGGGGATTATGACAGAACACACAACAGACGATTTTCAGGGCCATCCTGGGGATCCCAAGCTTGATTGCCCCTAGCCCTTCCCGCCCTCGGGAGCTCCTGCTGGCCCTTGGTCTCCCCAGGACTCCCCTCGTGCTCCTGCTGAACCCCTCCTTTCGGAGCCTCCCCAGGGCACTCTCAGCCTGCCACCTCGCTGGCTGTCCCAGGGCAGGTCTCAGGCCCTGAGACCCAGTCCTGTGGCCACGCGGCTCCCGCTGTGCTGTCTTTGCCCTGTCCTTCTGGTGCGGCCCAGGGGCCGCAGGCTTCTCAACCGTAAACAAACAAAAAGAGAAATCTCCTCCCAGTTTTCGTTTCGTTCTTGGTTTTAAACAGAGATGCAACACAGCCCAAGAGCCAAGACGGGCTTTTTCCCAAGAAGTCTGGCCCCATGGCAGCCTGGTTTTAGCAAGAGCACTTCCTTCCTGCCCCCTGATGGCTGCTGCCACCCTCGTTTGCCTGCTTCCGTGGCCCCCTGCTCCCAAGTCCCACTGCTCTCCCCAACCCCCCTCGTCTTCCTCTAGCCTTTCCATTCCTCCAATCAAATCAAGTCTGGGCTGGAGCCCTCCTGCCCCTTTAAGGTGACTTGGCATTTCTCTGCGTGGCTCCATTTTGCTGGCTTTATGGTTTAACTGGCAGACTGACGTCTCATTTCCTTATTTCTGAATTCTTTCAGGCACATCTCTCTGGTGTCTCCCCCATTCGCCCCCGCCCCCATGGGTGCCCGCTGTGATCAGCCCCACACTCCCCATTTCCACCGCCCTCCTGTTTTCAGATGCAGCCCCTAGGCTTTGCCCCAACACCTGCAAGTCCTTGGGATACTTTGAGGTATTCTAAAACGTTTTTATTACAGTAAGAATGCATGTTCCTTGCAGAATAAAAAGAAAATACAGATAAGCAGATCTAAAAATCAGTGTTAATCCTCCATGAGAAATAGCATCTGCTAACATTTTGACAAATCTTCTCCCAATTCAGTTTCCACGAATACTCATGCGTCCCAAGATTCTCTTGGTGGCAGGTAACAGAAATTCAACTCGAACCCCTTGTCATGAGGTGAATTGTGTCTCTGCCCCACCAATTCAGAGACCCCAGTAGCTGAGAACATGCCTATATTTGAAGACAGGGCCACTGAAAAGGTGACTCCAGTTAGGTAAGGTCACTGGAGTGGGCCCTAATCCAAGATGCCCGGTGTCCTTATAAGAAGAGCTCAGGACACGGAAGGGAGAGAGGAGAGAGGCCTCAGAGGAAACCAGCCCCGCTGCCCCCTTGGCCTCAAACTTCTGGCCTCTGGAGCTGTGAGGAAGTACGTTTCTGTCGTTTCAGCCGCTCAGCCTGTGGTGCTTTGCTGTGGCGCCCCGGGGCAGACGAATGCCACCCACCCCCCCCCCCGGAACTGGCCGTGGCCCAGAGGGGAAGTTGTTTGAAGGATCGTACAGCTGCAGGGAGAGCAGAGTGACTCTGGGGCTCAGGCAGCCCACGCGGGACCCCCGGAGTCAGGGGGACTCGCCAACCACCAGGAGCTCACCGTCCACGTGCCATCCATCACTTCCAGCCCTGCTTCTCCCTGGCTTTGTCCTCCCTCCTGGCAGGAAACGGCTTCCCCCCCAAGAGGGATGGGCCTTTTGTCTCACTGCTAGTTTGCAGAAGCCCAGTGCTGGGGTTTGATTGGCTCGGCTTCGGTCATCGTCCACTCCACGGCCGGTTACAGGGACACAACAGCTAACCTGTTGAGCAACGACTCTGCATCGGTCACTGTGCTAAAGTCCCCGTTCATTCCACCCTTTATCGTGCTAAGCTTGGGGGGTTATTACTCTTCTTACCACTTTCCAGACCAGGGCCCTGAGTCCTGCAGCCGTCAGGGAACTGGCCAGGTCACTGCCACTGCTGGGTCTCGCGGGGGGGGGGGGGGGTGGTCCCTGAAGACAGCCAGGAGGCCCCGTCGAAACCAAGCGGGTCTCTGCAGCCCCCCTTCTTCCCCAGTCCCCGGGTCTGGCCACACGCTTCGAGGGTGGTCCACCACACGGCCGGCTGGCCCACCGACGGGTGCCTTCCAAGGTTCTGAAGAACAGCAGTTCTGTTTTTCACTTGACGGTCACGGAGCCGGCGCAGATTGAGGCCAGCCGGGTGGCATCCTAACCCCGGCCGCGTGGCATCCTCAGCTGGTCTGCCGTGTGCTGCACCACGGCTGGGGCCCGAGTCCCCCCCGGGCTCTCCAGGCGGGAGTCTGCAGGGGATGCGGTGGGCTTGTTTCGCTCCCCTCCTTTCTCTCCCTCTTTCTTCCACGGCTGCCGCAGACCAGGGCACGCGCTCAGAGGCAGCTGCCTGCTCCCATCAAGCCTGAGACACGGGCCCTCCCGGGACCCTTCAGCTCACACTGTCGGAAAGGACACTACCCACAAGGCCACGCGGGCTTCCTTTGTTGGGCCGGCTGGGGCGAGGGGCATGGGTCTAGCCTTAGGAACCTGTCCAGTGACCCAGCATCTCCGGGATTAAATGGGCTTTTTATGGAGGTCATCCCCCAGGATGGAAGATTGCCCCCCCACGGCGGGAAGATTGCCGTGTTCGCGCTTCCAGGTCTAGCCCAGGGGGGTTGACGGCCGCTCAGGGCTGTCCAGGAGAGCAGGACCGCCCCCCCAGCACTTCGACGCCACGTTCTGGTCCCACCAGTTGTGATCCGTCCCCACAGGAATCGCTCCTGTCACGTTGTGGAGGAGCCGGGCCGGGGCTGGAGTGAGGAAAGTGAGGCATTCGCCTTAGTGCAAAACTTACGAGGCGCCAAAAACTCAGGAGTCGAGAGAAATAATATTGTCATGCAATATTTAAAACAAATCACATCAGTGGAGTATGGCCTCAAGGCTGTGTGCCCGCTTTAATAAATACAGTTTTATTAGGATGCTCTGGACTTACCCATCCTGCAGTACTTTGCGGCTGCAATGTTAGAGTCTGCCAAGGACGATGAACTTCCCTGAGGCACCCCTGACTTTGATACTGTATCAGTCAGGATTGTGCAGGGAAACAGAACCAACAGGACGTATATACATGGAGAGAGAGAAGGAGAGAGAGAGAGAGAGGAGAGCAGAGATTTTGTTTTAAGTAATCGGCTCGCACAATTGTGGAGGCCTGACACATCCAAAAGTCTCAAGAAAAGCTGGCGGGCTGGAGGCCCAGGGGAGGGTTGCAGTTCCAGTCTAAAGGCGGTCTGCTAACAGAACACCCCTTTCTTCTGGGGAAGTCAGCCTTTTCTAGAAAGGCCTTCACCTGATTGGATGAGGCCCACCCACATTCTGAAGGGTAGTCTGCTTTACACAAAGTCTACTGATTTAAATGGTTATCTCATCTACACCTAGAATAATGTTTCATCAAATATCTGGGCACCATGGTCTAGCCAAATTGACACATAAAATTAACCATTACAAGTGCCTTCTATTATTATTCAGTCCATGATTGCCACTTTACTTTCTCCGTGCATACATTCTTTTTCTCCAGAGCAAGGGAAGAAAAACCTCCATTTGCAGAGAAGTGACTGTTTTGTTACCTCTTTGCATGTTCTGGCATTTTCTAGAATAGTACTTTGCACAAAACAGCACATGTTTGTTATTTGATGAGCAGCTATTCATTTGGCTACTGTTTGGCCTCAATTTAATTTTTTTTTTGTCAAAAACTTACAAGATCTTAGGAAGAAACTGGTTACTTTTCAAATCCAAGAACAAAATAGTCCAGATACAAATCTCATAAAAAATAATCCTTTCAAGTATATGTTCTCCAGTTCTTCCAAAGCATGACTCAAAATCAGTTTCCAGTTCTCCTTTGAAGAAACTCTGTCCATGAGGAATCAAAAGCCCAGGCAGTCTTTCTCTGTGGGATGCAGGAACTATTCCTCTTACGATTTCTTTCTCAAAATCTTAATCCCAATAATAATGAAAATGATTTATCAGATGAAGACAGAAATTAATCCTGCCTGAACGACTTGATGTTATCACATTTAATTTCAAATTTAATTACTTGGGTATTTAATTACAAAACAGTTAATTACTTCATTGTAATTACGTGTCTCTTTAAAGTAGAAAGAGGCAACAAAGTCCCCGATAAGGGGCCACCCTGAGGCGCGGCCGTTTTCTGGTTTATCTCCAACGCCTGTCAGCCCTGCTCCGGATTTTCCTGTTGCTCTGGCTTCTCGGTCCGTCCCTTGGATTTCTCACTTCCTATCAGCTCTTGGTCTCTTCTTACGCTTCTAGAACCAGCATCCAGTGCCATGTTCTGCTGCTCCAACGATTTCTACAAGCAGAGCTTCCAAAGCCTTGTTGTTGGACAAGATCACTTTATTTTTTTTTAATTTTTTTTTAATGTTTATTTTTGAGACAGAGACAGAATGCTAGTGGGTTAGGGGCGGAGAGAGAGGGAGACAGGATCGGAAGCGGGCTCCGGGCTCCGAGCCGTCAGCACGGAGCCCGACACGGGGCTTGAACCCACCGACCGTGAGATCGTGACCTGGGCCGAAGTCAGATGCTCAACCGACTGAGCCGCCCGGGCGCCCCGGACAAGATCACTTTAAACAGCACCAGCCTACTCACCTCAGAGCCAAGAGCTTGTGTGGTACTTGTGAGCCTCAGGATTTTAAGGGTCACCCTGCTCACCGGAGTGGGGCAGACATCATCTGGTCACGGTGATTGCTGGCCCTCACTCTGCTGCCAGACTGTGGGGTTTGCAGCTTCGGCCCTCTGGCATGAGGGGTTCTACGGAGGGTGCCAACATGCCTGGCGTGGTGGGGTTGTCTGGGGGCTCAAGGAAGGGCTCTTTGCCTGTTGACCGGAAGCGGTTTAACATTTTCACAACTGCTGCTCCTTTACCAGTACCTCTGGGCTCAGCCTCCTCGCTGGCCCTTGCGGGGCAGGGAGGATAAGAAGGTGCATGACTCGAGCCGAGTGTCACACGTGTGCCGGGGACGGCGGGGAACTAGAGGACCGTGCCCCACATCAAGGAAGCAGCCTGGTGATGATTGCAGTGGGCAATTTTTATTTTTCTTCAAGAGAAGCCCAGAGTCAGATTTTTATGAGAAAATTTCAGATTTTAAAATATTGGAAGCCAACTCAAGTTGGTTTTTTTTTTTTTTCCAAATTCCGGGGGGTCAACTAAAAATAACGTAGGGCTGGGGTTGACTCATGGGAGGCCCCCTCTCCTGCTTGAAGTCACTGCCTCTCCATCCAAAATGGCGGTTCTATTTTCCATCTTCTGTTTAAAAGTGAGCATGGACTTCTGACTTTCACGTATGATAGAGAAAGCTGGGGACACATCACTCCCCCCCTTACAAGAAGAACAGACTGAACGTTGTACAAGTTAACAACTTCTCCGGATCCCCCGGGACAGACGAAGCCACCGGCTAAATATCTAATCCCAAATCGGAAGAGAGCCGGTCACCTCCAAGGAACTTGCTTCCTAGAACAGATGTCACCAGATGCCACACTAGTAAGAAAAGGACCTCCGATTTGCTAAAGACCAAGGGTGGGAACAGGGAGCTCCTGAGAGCCACAGACACAGGGAGTTTGCCCCACCTTCGGGCTTTCCCCCACCGACCCAGCAAGCACTCATAGGAAGGCGAGGAGCACAGCGAGAGTCCTGAGCTGCCGCGGGGAGGGCAAGCAGTCCTTCTTCCCGGTGGAACGGCATCAAGCCGATGTGGGAAGGACGGCCCGCTCTTCTGCCCTCAGAGCATCCTCTGCAGCTGGGAGGAGAACAGAAAAGGCCTCCACCCGAGGACAAGGCGCAAGTGCATCCTGGACCCAGACTATGAAATGCCTCCTACGGCTGGGGGCGGTATGGAGCAAGAAGAAGGACTCACTCCTGCGGCACGGGGACACCACGCCTGCGCAAGACTGAGTGTGAATCACTCCACCCACCTGCCATGACTAGGGCAGCGAGTGTCAAGGTAACAAGTGGTAGCATCTATTGCTAGGAGAGGGGTGAGCGCCTGGAGAGACATCCTCTCTGAGGGGCAATTGCAAAGGGCCTGAAGCAGAGGGTGGGGCAGATGTTGAGAGAAACCTCTGGAAACAATTCAAATGTCCAAGGGGGGATGGATAAACAAGCCATGGTGCGCTGTACAACAGAACACTATACAGCCGTGTGAAGGGCCGAGTTACTGGTACACTCGGTAACAGGGATGCATCTCACAGGGGTTATGCTAGTTCCTACACACGGCGGGGCTCCACGTATATGACATTCCTGCAAAAGCACATCTCTAGGGGGTGACAGAGCTGGTCTTTATTGTAACCGTGCTAGGGTCTCCATGAGCCTACTTTCCGCAAGACTTGCAGGATCGTGCGCGACAGAGGGAGAGTTTCACCCTGTGTAAAAGATTCCTCAATAAAATAGATGGGAAAAAATGAGGAGCATGACATTATCAGATCAAGCGTCAACCCATTTCTTTGGACCATGTTGGTTTTCTTTTTCTTTTTAAGTTTTTATTTAAATTCCAGTTAGTTGATATACAGTGCTATATTAGTCTCAGGAGTACCATTTAGTGATTCATCACTTCCTTCCAACACCACACTGGTGCTCATCACAAGTGCCCCCTCAATCCCCATCACCTATTTCACCCATCCCCCACCCGCCTCCCTTCTGGTAAGGATCAGGTTGTTCTCTAGAGTTAAGAGTCTGTTTCTTGGTTCTCTCTCTCTCTCTCTCTGTTCCCCTATGCTCATTTGTTTTGTTTCTTCAATTCCTCACATGAGTGAAATCATATGTATTTGTCTTTCTCTGACTGACTGACTTCACTTAGCATAATTCTCTCCAGATCCATCTTTTATTTTCAGTAGCCATGCTGCCCTGAGAAAGGTAAAACGGTGGCAAAGGACAAGCACATGCGTTGGTCAGCCGGCCTGCTTTTAACTGTAAACGTCAGGAACTCAACTCCATCTAGCTTAGATCCAAAGGGTGATTTGATGAGAGGACTGCATCTGTTTCAGACTGGCAGCCTGGGTGCCCGGGGTGATGGGGACCAGGGACTCCTCCTGTCCCTCAACTCCTTCTCCCCTGGAGTACGTTCTCTCTCACGGCACGCGGACTTCTGAACATGGCCGCCAGTAGCTCCCAGCCTCATGTTTCGCAGCCTTCCCAACAAGGAGGAGCTGCATCCCTTATTCTAATTCCAGTTCAAAAATCCCAGGAAGCACTCTGATCGGCTCCGCCGAGGCCAGCCAACAGTGGCCAAGGGAGAGACATCCTGGGATTGTTACCTTCCATTCCACATGGTTGGAGTGGGGAACAGATGCTTCCCCCAGAAGGTAGAATGCTAAGCAGACAAAATATTGTCTCTTGTGGCTCATCACCATCTTATGCACTACATTTTCTTTGTTGTTCTCCAAAAGAGGTTGGAGTTCCCCTTCTCGCTCCCCTTCATTTCAGTTTCGTGGGCCTGCTCTGGACCGAGAGGTGGAGGAATGAAATGAGTTAGACACAGTCCTTGCCCTCAAAAACCCGCAGCCCAGGCTAAGGGGGAACCCAACAAATAGCCAGCTCGTTAGAAAATCCAGCAAGGAGCACAACGGGAGGGGCCGCAACCGAGCCCGGGGGCTGAGACCAGGTTTCCTACAAGAAGTGACTCCAGGGCAATTTGAAGGTTTTGAAAGGGGAAGGGCATTTCAAACAGAAGTGTACGTCCCAGTCCCAGGTGAGGCCAAAGGAGCTGCTCTCACAAGTGCTGGATTGTGAATCCCTCAATGGGGCATGTCAGGTCTTTTATGATCAGGATGCCATGCTTGGCTTTGTAAATACGCACTTTATAGTTTTCAGAACACTTACAAATCCTTTTTCCCCCTCTTCAGCAGCCTTATCCAACAGTACCAAAAATCGGGAAAGAAGAACAAAACAAAGAACGGAGAAAAGGCTGGATAGCTTTGCGGCAACAGAGCTCAGCCCACACCCCCCCTCTCACCGCAGCCCACGTATGGGACTGGCCTGCAGGTAGGTTGATTGCTCCAAGGTTGGGGGTTTGTACGATGTGTGTGGTGGAAACAGAAAGCGGCCAGGACCCTCCCAGTCACTAAGGAAAACCTCACAGGACACAGACTGGGCAGGGAAAGTGGATGAGGAACTGTAAAGGCAAAAAGGGGGAAGGGATCAAAGAATGAGAGTCCGAATGAAGTTCAGGGGGCAGAACACGGGGAATAAGAGCGCAAAGGGTTGGAAGGGTGAAGTGTGAAGCCTGAGATCAAAAGATTTCTTTTTTCAATGTTTATTTATTTTGAAAGAGAGAGAGCAGGGAAGGGCAGAGAGAGAAGGAGAAAGAGAACCCCAGGCAGGCTCTGAGCTGTGAGCACGGAGCCCAACGTGGGGCTTGAACTCGTGAACCGCGAGACCACGACCTGAGCCCAAACCAAGAGTCAGCCACGTAACCGACTGAGCCACCCAGGAGCCCCATGAGATTAAACGATTTCTGAGGTTGTGTAATTCCAGGAGGCGGTGAGCTCCACGGTATGCAGCCATCCATGGTTTGCCGGAAGGGGAGGTGACGAAGCGGTTATTGGAGTTATTGGAAGAGGTCAAAGATGGACATCAAAGCTGAAGCCATGAAGTCTATGGAGGGGCTTGGAGTGGAGAAGAAAAACAAGTGGCAGGCGCCCAAGTGTTTAGGGAAAGAGAGGGAGTGTGATCAGAAGGTTGTGGAAGGTGGCCACCGGGAGAGGAGGGGGAGGTAGGGACCAATGACGGGACTGTCGAGAAGGGCGTTTGCATGGGAATGGGAGAACAGCAGCCTGAGAGGCAGTGGGGGACAGGCTTTGCTCCCCTGGGCAGCAGGCAAGACAGAAGAGCAGGAGACCAAATGAGCAGCGCACGCTCAGGAAGTACACGGCACAGCCTTGGCCAGGGCTGAAGGGGCCGGAGAACACTCACCAGATTCTGCCTGAATATGCAGATTAGCTCAGCGTCCGTCGAGGCGCGGCCTTGTGTGGCTTTCCACGTAGGAGATGGTGTCAGGTGATGATCGTCTTCTCAATTTAAGACTCACACGCTCATTCCAGTATGTGTTATGAATATGTATATGACCAGCTTGTCACCCTAGAGAATTCACAAATAACTGTGCTCAGCGTAAGAGTTCGGTTTAAAATCGGGTCAATTTAAAGAAAGCTATCAATGGGGAGCCGGCTAAGCATCTGACTCTTGACTTCAGCTCAGGTCACGATCTCACAGTCTGTGAGTTCGAGCCCTGCATAGGGCTCTGTGCTAACATCGCAGAGCCTGCTTGGGATTCTCTCTCTCTCTCTGCCCCTCCCCTACTTGTGCGTGCCCGCTCTCTCCTCTCTCTCTCTCTCTCTCTCTCTCAAATAAATAAACATTAAAAACATGAAAGAAAGATATCACCTAAATAATAAAAACAGATGGTGCGCAGGTCAGGGGCAAAGTGTGAAGGCAGCGTGCAAAGGCCCCAAATGTGGGAAACCCTGGATTTGCCTCATTTACTCTGCACAACTGTGTATCAGGAAAGCCCTAGGGCTAACCACTGGGACACACCATAGCTCCAACTCACACTTGGAAAAGCAGTCCCAGGTCTCTGTGCCGTGGAGGGTTGCCGCAGTTGCGCACAGGTTCAGAGCCTGGAACGGAGCAGAGAGAATCCCGGGCATGCTGAGGAAAGCCTCTTTCCCAAGTGACCCATCATGTGTTTTTTATACTGGGACATTTTGGAGGTCATTTTAGCCTGATTTCAGCCCAGTTTCTTCTAGAATATGTAAAAAGGAAAAATCACCCTCTCTGTATCAGACACCTCACGCGCTGCCTCATTCTCTCAAGGGGCCACCACCATGCCCAGCCTCTGCCATGAGGGCTTCCGGGAGGCAACTAAGTTCTACCCACCTGAGGCCTCCGCGTGGGTCTCTGGTTGCTCCCATGACTTCAAGACTCAGAGGACCTATCATGCTGGCTATTTCCTGGGATCTGGCTTCCCCAGTGGCTCCCGAAGGACTCGGGCGATATAACCCAGAAGCGCAGGGAACTTAACTCCCTGTGTAGAGAACTTGACCAGTGAAGTTCTCTCCATTCCACCATAATGGACTCTTTCAAGGCCTGGGATTTCCGAAAAATCTGTTCAGAGACATCCCGCGCAGCAAGATGACCAGCCTCTCGAGGCAGGGCTGGGACTGTACCTTCGGATAAAGCAGTAGCGTTTAAGCCTGCCTCAGGCCATCTACTCAAGGGAGTCCAGGCTATGCGGAACCAGACGGGGATTCTTCCTCCCCGCCCCCCCTCTCATAACCTTTTAAAAAGTCAGTTTCAAAAGTGTGGTGGCCTACTCTCCTCACCGCCAAAGACTGCCCAGAGGAGCAGAGGGTTCACTGGCAGAGGCTGGGAGGCGGACAGCCTACTTGGGTAAAGGGGCTCCTAGCAGCCACTATGCTTCTGCACGTGCTCGGCAGAAGGTGCCCACCTGCTAGACAGCCCAGAGCCACGAAATGGGCTCGGAGCTGGCAGCTGAACACGACGGAGCCGAGGGGAGAACAGCGGCCGTGAAAGCCACGCGGGCTTGCCCCCGTGGGGTTCCGGCTTGCCCCTGCTCGCTAGGCTGAGGGCTGGCTGGAGGCCCCTGAGATCTTCCCATCTGGTGGGGGATGGGAAGCACCTCTCCCAGTGAGAACTTTGAGCTGGACTGTGATTGAATTCTTGGATTAGACTAACATTTTTATTGGATTAGGCTGGCCTTTGCTGGAGGGGACTGAATTCAGTCTTCCTGCTGCCAAGTGGGAATGAGACCTCATTAAAGAAAGTACATGCAATTATTATTATTTTTTAAGTGCATTTGTACTCTCCCAGGCCCCACTTTAATTTGGCCAGGAGCCCTGTCCTTGAGTGTGAGGCCCTAAGGAGAGTCAACCAGACTCCGGCACTTGGACAAATAGGGTTTATGTCTGTGGCTAGAATAACAAGGCCTGGGGTAAATTACCAAGATGTGGTGTGATGGCTGAACCTCGTCTACACGCGAAGCCAGCTGTGTGCTCCTGACCACAGAGGTCTTGGAAAGGAATGAAACATCAGCACTTCGACTTCGTTTTTGAATTTTCTTTTAACGTTTATTTATTTTTGAGAGAGAGAGAGAGACAGAGTGCGAGTAGGGGAGGGGCAGAGGGAGAGGGAGACGCAGAATATAAAGCAGGCTCCAGGCTCTGAGCTGTCAGCACAGAGACCCACACGGGGCTCGAACTCACACACCGCAAGATCACGGCCTGAGCCGAAGTCGGACGCTTAACCGACTGAGCCACCCAGGTGCCCCTCGATTACGTTTTTGATATGCTTTATTATGTATAGCCATTGTGAACGCAGTTCCAATATCAGTTTGCTGGTGGTCATGTAAGAGGTGTGTGTGTGTGGGGGGGGTGTGGGTGTGTGCGTGTCTGTATGTATAGTGTGATGGCTAAGAGCTCAGGCTCGATGACCATCAGATCTGGATTGAGACCCAGTGTTACCCTCAGCAGAGGTGAAGATCTACTCATCAGCAGTGTGAGCTTAGGAACTGTTAACCCATCTAAGGCATGGCTTTCTCATCCAGAAAGTGGCGGTGATCACATCAACCTCGCCAGACCGCTGTGAAAAGCCAAGCCGCAGCCATCGTGCACTGCCTTCGCCATTCCCGCCCCCCAGGTTCTCTGCCACTGGCCAAGCGGCTTGGCCCACGGAAGGCCCTGGCAAAAGCAGAGAGCTCCAAGGAAGAGGCCCGGGGACTCTCCTCGCTTGGGCGTCCTGTCTCCGTCTTCAGCGGGACCCATTGGCACCTCAGCTCTCAGTGAGGCCCGGTTCCCTTCTTTAACCTTTTTGGGCCTCAGTGCTAACAGCTGCCGCTGGGGCTCCTCTGGGGGGCCGCCGTCAGCAGGTTTCAGGGCTCCATTTACCCTGTCCCGGGGATCTGCGATCGGCCCCCTCATCAAGTCTTGTCAAAGGAGACCACCAGGGAGGATTCTTTTTCTCACCTAACCTGGGGTGATACTCTCCCGGATTATTATGATCCACTCCTGGCTGGCTGTTTCTTAAACACGTTTTAAAAATCGAAATGATTTGTCTTAGAGGAATATTATGTCTCCATGTCATTGTGAACCCGATATGCTGGTTGTCACCTTTCTAACACACATTAAAATAAAGCCATGACTTGAAAAAAGAAACGTGCTTGCTGTGTCCCACCTAAAATCACCTCTGGTACCCCCGTGCTCTGTCGAGCCCCTTTGCACAGGACTGAGTCGCTGTGGAGTGAAGCTCTCTGCTCAGAACACACGCTTTCTTTCCCAATGCCGTCCTTGAAATTAGGAACCACGCTGCCACATGGCAGCAGCTGCGGATGGGGCACAGGCACGCCCTGCAGGAACGTCTTCCTTCTTAGACCGTCTATACTTTTCTCATGAAACAGGACTTATTATCCTGTTGCTAATAAAGAATGGGTGCCCCCTGTCGTGACAGCTCTTTTCACGAGAAACATCTTCTCTCCCCTGCAGAAAGGGCAAGGGGTTCATTTCGAAAAAGAAATTATCTGCAATCACCCCCAGTGCAAACAGAAAGTCTTTCTGAAGTCCATCTTCAAATTGCAAGTACTTTAAAAATAAATTTGGTGGAATCTTGCTGGGATTTTCATACCAAGAGGCTGAATAGTTAAGACAGAACAGATCGCTCATTGTTAAACACATAGAACAGGCCCCGAGAGTGGGGTTCAACCTCGTAAGCACGCTTCCTCCTTCGTCTTTTCCACCTCTGCCCACCACGCCTTCCGGCCCCCCCTCCCCCGCACACTCACACACACGCTCACACACACGCACACTCGCACCCCCACACCCAGCGCCCCACCCGCGGCTCCCAGCAGCAGGGCCTGGATGGCGGTCTATCTCCCTGCCGTCTGACATCAGGGAGCTTGCTGCTTTCCGTACAAATTGCCTCCGGAACAAAGCAAGCTGGCCTGTGAGAGGGTTTCACCACATCTGCAGGAACAGTGCTGCCCGGGATCAAGCGAGGCTGACGACAAAACTTATTTTTAAAAATTCTTTTTGCTGTTTCAGTCACTGCGGATGAGGAGCTGAACTGAGATGTGTAGACGGGCGCCCTGTTGGGTGCCCTGTACCTTCAGCTTGGTTACGGGAATGCGAGGGGGAGAAAGTGACTTTAAGAAACGAAACACACTTTGGTCACTGAGAGGGCTTTTTTTTTTTTTTTTTTTTTTTTTTTCCAGGAGGCAAGCCTGTCTGCTGTCCAAACGCCAGGCCGTCCTGTTCTCTGCAGAGGTGAAGACAGCCACGTGGCTGTGCGAAAGCATCAGAGACACAGGGAACTCTTCTAAGCCCCGTGTCAGTAGGGCTCCCCCGGCCCTGCCGCATGGAGGTGTGAGGCCTGTGGACCCCCACATCCACAGTGAGGAGCCGGGTCCCCTGTCCTCCACAGGTGTCTGTGCGTTCTCAGCATTTACTACCGGGCCCTCCCCCCTCCCCAGACCCCCCAGACTCTGGGATCCGGGGTGGTGCTCCATTCACCCCTGGACAGCCCACATGCACAGGCTCGGCCCTTTCACTGATTTCCAGGAAACAATCCGCTCTAACAGGTACAGCTTTCCGCCCACATGAGGCCCTCAGTGTACAAGCCCCTCCCCTCCCAGCAGCATAAGGCAGAGGGGCGTTTTGCACCAAGGCCTCGACTATTTATTTCAGTGGGGAACCTTTAATCCACATCCATGCCGCTACTCCAAAGGACCCTGATTTTTCACACACGTAACATCCTCATATGTAAGAGAAATCCCTGGTTATGTAGAAGGTGAAAAGTACAGATTTCTTTTTTAAAACACCATTTATTTCAATGACTAAAGCAGCCAAAACCATTCTGGAAGTTTCCTGTGCACCGAGTTTCTCCAACAAAGTACAGTGCCGGAGGACCGTCTCTGTGAGGGCAAAACGTAGCAAAAAAACAAAAATAAGGCAGCACACCGATGCGATGGACTGAATGAGACCCCCCAGATTCATATGTGGAAACCCAAATGGGAAGGTATTTGGAGCTACTGGGAGCTAATTAGGTCGTGAGGGGGGCGTCCCCAGGACGGGGCAAGGGTCCTTACAAGAGGGGGGAGAAGCTTGCCCGTTCTGTCTCCACCACGTGGGGACACACTGAGAAGGTGGCCGCTGACAGCCTGGGAATTGGGCCCTCACGGAGAACCAGACGGGCCAGCACCTTGATCCTGGACTTCTCATTTCTGGAACCGTGAGAAATGTTGTTGCTCGTGCCCCTGGTCTACCATAACTTATCAGAACCGCCTAATCGGCTAAGGCAAACAGCGACCAAAACCGATGCTACAGCCGGCTCTTTTCAGTGCACAAGAGAGACGTGAAGTTGAAAAAAATCGCACCGGCCGGCTTTTGCACCTTACCTCTCAAGTTTGCCGAGAAAAGCCAAGGGGGCTGGGGACAGAAATGGGAAGGGCAGCTTCCTCACACTGGCCAACACTCACCATGGGCCAGGCCCGGGGCTCAGCATCGTTTGAAAATTTAATTCTAGTTGTACCAAAGATTTCTTAACATATTAACCTACGTATGTTTTAAAAAGCCAAACAGTACTCAAAGGGTAGTGAGAAAAACAGCCTTTCCCTTCCCGGGCCTCCTACCCCCACATCCAACTCTTTGGCAAATAGAGTTTTTTATTTACCTCCATGTGTCTGAGCAAAAGGCTTACACTATGGTGTTGATTTTTCCATTTTAGACATAATCTCCTGCCTTCCTGCTATGGGTGATGAGGGCGTTAGCACACATACCTTATCCACTTTCCCACCACATCCTCCCCATGTAATCATATCACATTGTTTGTTAAGTAAATATTCCATGAATATATTATTTTTACTGAGAAAACATTGGTCAAGCTGCTCCAGAAAAGTATTACATTTCCTTTCATATATGACTTCTTGTTTTCCCTGGACTTAAGAACTGGCCTTTTTTCCATTCGCACAATTTCAGGTCACCACCAATTCTCCCCACAAACTCTCCAGAAGAGATGTAAAATCCTCCTCCGCGTATTCCAACATGTCGGTTCCACCTGTATTTTGGAGATGTCCTCCCTGGAGCCGTCCTTCCTCCTGTTCCAGTCTGGGCTGGTGGCTCCCCGTCCTTGCTTCCCAGTGGTGATCCTTAGGGCTCCACTCACGGAACCTTGAATTCCCTCTGCCTTTCTTCTGTGTCGCATCCATTTTTCAGATCCTGTGCCTTCCTTTCCCTTTGTTAATTCCCTTTCGTGGCGTATTTCTACGATCATTCAGAGACTGCCCTTGGTTGTCTGACCGGGTATGAACCTCCTTCTGACGTACTGTCAGGTCGGGACTAGCCTGATGCTACGTCACAGTGTCTGGTCATTCACCTTCCTTCACCTCACCAGGTAGGCATGCTGTCATCTCACATCATCACAAGACGAAGAAGGGTGAGTACGGTACAATAAGATATTTTGAGAGAGGGACCGAGAGAGACCACATCCACGTAACTTTTATCACAATAGATTGTTGTAATTGTTCCATTTTATTAGTTTTGTTGTTAATCTCTCACTGTGCCTACTTTATAAATTACGCCTTATCATAGGGATGCATGTGTAGGAAGAAAACACAGCACGTATGGGGTTTGGCACTAGTCGCAACTTCGGGCATCCACTGGGGGTCTTGGAATGCATCCCCCGTGGATGGGGGGACTACCATATAGAGTTCTAGACCAGAAATACGCTTTCTTCAGCATTTTGAAAGTCTTGTTGCCTTGTCTTCTAGATTCCAACGTCGCCGAGAAAGTTGGTGCTCCTCTGACCCCTAGCCCTGTGCAAGTGACCCCTAATCTGTTCTTCTTGCCCCTTCTCTCCCAGAGCACTTTTTAAGAATCTGCTCTTAACCCCTGAAATATTTAAATTTCATGCAAATGTGCTTTAGGTGGGTCCTTCTCCCCTTCTAAAAAAATCCAGTGTGCCGGGCCCTTATTCTGGGCCTGTTTGGTGTGAAAAATCATATTCTTTAGTTTTGGGATATTTTAAAATATTGTTTCCTCTGATAACTTTCCCTCCATTTGTTGTTGTTGTTGTTGTATTCTCCATAGAATACCTTTTGTTTTCTATCGGACGTCTTATGTTACCTAGTGCTCTTCATCACACTTTCTGAGAGATGATCTTGGCTTTTAGCCCCGTCCTCTTTATTTCATCTTATTTGTTGTGTACTGTTTTCCAATCCCCCTACCGTCTTCTCAACATTCTCGCCTCATGGGTGCCATGACTTGTCTCCCCTCGAGGGTGGGGCATGACCTCTGTTTACTCCGTTCTTTTTCTTCTCATCCATTTTGATATCTGCTTTCCATGTTGAGGGGTTTTCCTGTGATCTTTGCCTCCCTTTATGCTAGGACAGTGGCCTCAAAGGCTGGCTGGAAACTCCTCAAGCGGGAAAGGGCTGGCCAGCCGTGGCTTCGCTAAGGACCATCGGGCAGCAGCCCTGCTGTTCGTTTAGAAGCTTCTCTCAAATTCGACACTTTTGTCTTTTCTCTGGTCTCTGGCTGGAGAACGGATGCCGGCAACCAGCACTCTGGGAACCTAGTTGGGAAAGAGGACCGAAGCAGGGGTAAGATCACAGTTTCACTTCCTCTCATTTCCGTCCCGCCCTCACCTCCTCCCCAGCCACGCCTGGCATCTCCAAACCAGGAGCTGCCCTGGGTCTCTTTCTCCAGAGGGAAAACTCCAGGCGCTCTGCCGGGACGGGGAAGGGCAGGGACTTGACTGCCCTTCAGACAGACTTATGGGTTCTCTTCCTCAGCCTTTCCACTTACCCTGACTTTCAGAGCTACCTGGCCCTTGGACTCCCGAGTTTTTCTAGGTGTCTGCGGCACGAACGGGCATGTTGCTTGTTGGCAACCCCACGTGCAAGCTTTTAACCGCAGAGAAAGCTGAGCACTAATTAGGGTTTCCTCCTCTTAGTCCTGTTGGGTTATGTTCTCTTTATTGCTTGAACACGAGTCCTGGGACGTGGTCTCCGTGCATCATCTCTCAGATCCCGTCCTCACTATCCTGTGAGGTCAGTACTATTATCAACCCCACTTAAAGAGGGGAATGCAGCCTTCGAGGGAGTAGGTATCCACCCGGGCGCAGAGCTGTGGCGTGGACTCAGGCCTTCCAACCCCAGAGCCCTTGCCCTGAGCCACCATATTGGGCAGCCAGAAGCGAAGGTGGGGCACAAGGTGTGAGAGCAGAGTGACCCCGTTACCGGGACCCAGCTCCTTCCAATCACCGCATGACGGGCCAGGAAGTTGAGGGGCAGGATGCTGAGACAAGGAAAGCGACTTTGTCCAGAAAGCCGGCAAGCCCGGGAGATGGCAGACTGTTGTCCCAGCGATCCGTCTCCCCGAGCATAAGCCTGTGCGTCTTTTATGTTAGGGCAGGGGGGCAGGGGTGGAGTCAAAAGTGACCGACACCTGTAGACAACCCAGGAAGGTGGTGTAAACTCTTTGTCCTTGGTCAGTTGATCTCTGTGTACAGGAGTCTGGTCATTTCATTCCTGTAAATCACGCCATGGCGTAGTCATTTCTGTACGTACTTCCTTCTCTCCTCGGGTGAGGTGGGTTTCCGGGGAAAGGTGATTTCTTCAAATCTTAGCCGTAGCGTGCCTACGTGCAGGGCTAAGCAGGAGTTTCTAAGCTACAGGTGACAGCAGCAAGAGAAATGGGAGCAACATGGAGTCAGACACGCTAAGTTCTCCCTATCACAGTCCCCGAAACTCCTCTGAATGTCTGCCATGGGCTTAAGTCTTCCACGGAGGCGAGTGGTGAAAATCCGTTACACAGGAGCTTTTGCCTCCGGGGGAGAGCTGCGGCTGGTGAAGGCAGCGAACTTTGTGTCCAGAATGGGTACTTCACGAGGTGTCTGGGTTTAAAAACGATTTGGAAAAGGAAGTGTCCTGAGATCAGTGTTTTTCAAACATTCTTATAATCAAATACCATTATAATCATCTGAGAGGCTTGAAAAATCCTCGGGGTCCTCCCTCCCCCAAGCAACGAAATCGGAATCTCTGGATGTGGGACTCAGGACTATAGTGCGTGAAGCTCTCCAGGGATGCCCGTGGGCAGCCAGTTTAGAACCAGTGCTGTAGACCAGCGCTTTGCAAACTGTCAAGTGCCCCTGAACCACTGGGGATCTTGTTAGAAAGCAGATTCTGCATCACGAGGTCTATCCAGCTCCCACGTGACGCTGCTGGCCCTGGGACCACGTTGCACGTATTGGGGACGTTGATGACAGGGAGCAGGTACAACAGTAGGAAAAACTAGCCTGGGAGGCAGCACCTAAAGTTGGCATTAAAGTATGAACTTCAACTTCATGGTTAACTTCTTTTCCACAATGACTATAAAAATGTATGCATTGCAGAAAGGGATGTGAATTCTGTAACAGTTCTAAACCATGTAAGGAGAATATTAATTAGAAAGGCTTTCATGCGTCTAGAAAGTATAGATGTTACTGACGATGTCATAAAGGAGGGGGGCGGTTTACATGTCCTGTTAGGTTTATGACCCAAACAGCCAGTTGAACATCCAGGTCTCCCGGATCTCAGAACACCCCGGGGCCACCACACCTCTCCGGTGGTGGCTTCGCATGGGCTCAACTCCTCCAGCAGCTTTCCTGCAGAGTCTCCTTCAAGAGCAACACAAAAATCCCTCCCCTTGAATGAAAAAGAACAACCTTCTCTCTCCCTTGAAAGCACCTACCTGAATGCTCCAAACGCAGATGTTCCCAAAGACAGTAGTACTGTTTCTTAGAGGAATTTCAATATGTTAAATATTCCTACTTTCTTAGACCATGACGAGACAGACATCTAGGTTTACAAAATAATTATGTTTCTGTGCATTTGTATAGGATGATTAAAGAATTCCAAATGTACCCCAAGGGGTCCAAGCATTCAGGGAATTCCTGCAGTGCTAAAGTGACCTTTAGTACCTCCTTCCTCCCACCCCCACCTGGCCTCTCATATTGTCTCTGCTTTTCTCCACCAGCAGACGTGGGGATCACATATCAAAGAGAAAGAATAGTTCAAGAGGAAATCTGTACTGTCCTTATTTTATAAATTGGGTTTAATAATTCATCTAAAAGAGAATTTTTAGCAACAAGGTTTGCATATAAAAAGGGAACATGCCTTCCCTAAATAGGTATCTGTTACTCTTGCTGCAATGCTGAGTGGGGAGAAAAAAGGCCAGTCAGGTCCAAGTGCCTCTTTCAGATTCTCTAAGGACATCGTGGTCTCCGGCCCGTTAGGCAAAAGTGATTTGAGAGCAAGCTCTGCAAGGAAAGGAATTTAAACCACACCCTAAAAGCCTCCTCTTTGTCGCTGCAGAAATCCACCTAGAGGTCATTGCAACAAACACGTATATTCCAAAAAACGTCTGCAGACTGCAGGCCTGTTCATTTCCTGGTCCTAAAACGCCACCTGCCCAGACCCCCACTATTGTCTCAAATACCAAACCCACGGCGTCTTGTAAGTCAGACGGTGTCGGACTTGAGGGTCTGCAGGTCTCCACGCGCTCACACAAAGCTGTTCCGAATGTCAAGAAAATCAGTCATTCACACAGCTGTGCTGCTCATGCGTGACAAGCTGACTTAAAATATTTGTCACTCCAACTTGCTGATGGGGAGGAGGGGGAGTTGGTAGAATGAAAGGGGAGGAAAACGAACAGAAACCTCTAATTGCCCAGGTTTGCTGCCTTGAATATTTCTGCAAGTAGCTCTGAGGCAGGCGGTGGCACGGTCCATGTTTTCAGACCTGACAATGGGTAAGTTGCCAGGGAGCCAAGGCCCCGCAAAAGAAGTAATTAATACCTCCTTTTTCAGTTTATAGACAGCATCTGTCTCCTCACCTTAGAAAAAAATTGTTGGAGAATTAACTTTCCTAATTTCTTTCTCTAAAAGTCCCTATTTAACCATATCCTCTGCAGAGTCCCATTCAGTCAGGGGAGCATCCGAATAAACCAAATTTTCCAAATGTTTAAAAAATTTGCAACAATATAGTCTTCCTCTTGAAGACCCGCACATTCCAACATTACACAGGTATTTTTTAAGTGTGTCATTTGTTTAACGGAGTCTCTTGAGCAATGACCCAGAATGAGGCCGGGGTGGGGGAGGGGTGGGGGTGGGGGTGGGGGGGAATGGACACACTCATTCTACCTAGAGGTGTATGGACTGAGTCTACCTTTCTGGAAGGTATGTGACCCCTTTGAAACCGTGATATTCTTTGACCTGGCACCTCCATTGCTAGCCATGTGTCCTAAGGGAATAGTCAAGGTGTGTCAAAGATTACTGCATTCTGATGTTCACTATTTATAATAGCAAAACTAAATGTTAAAAAAACAAGGCTAGCAATTAAATTATGGCAAAATCGTATAATGAAATAGTCATTAAAAAGAGGTGTAGGAGAATATCTGGCAGGGAAATGTTCATTGACGTATTGTTAAATTTAAAAGAGTGTAAGGCAGAATGTACATTATACTGTTTTACATTTTTTAATATAGCCATTTTAATTTATTATAATACATATGCATAGAAAAATGACTGGAAGGATTTTTCAACAATCTATGGTATAGGGGGCGCTGAGATTTTGTGCTCTCCTACATTTTCCTAATAGGAATCAAGAATCAAACGTGTTCAACTATATGTAATGTTACAGCTAGAATAAAAGATGCTACCGGTAGGTTTAAAATGACGGTGACCTTTATTAGATAAGGCGTTGAGAGATCCCACTTTGCCAAGCCACAGTCAGCTACTCTGATGCCTTCTGCGCCTTCGCGAGCGGCCTCTGGGTTTCGGATGAACCGAAATGGTGTTTGACCTGGAGGGACGTGAAACGGGTCCATGACTCTACGACTCTCCAACAGGAGACCAAGGGCTCCGGCCTTTAAGAAATAAGGAGCGGCCGGCAAGATGGAGATTCCGAAGCCACGCTGAGCTCAACAGCTCTGCGGCTCAACCTCTCAGGGCCTCGCTTCCCCCTCCGGAACCCGAGAGGGACACCGGCACCTCCTTTCCCCGGTGGTCACTGAGGATAACCTGGGTGAAGCCGAGGGAAGGGTGAGAGCGGTGCCCGGGCACAGAGTAAGCGCTCCGCGAACGTCGGCGGAAAACCCCGCCTCGGGTCCGGCCGAAGCGCCCGGAACCCCCCGCGCGCCTCGCGGGCCACGGCGCCCAGACCCCGGCGACGGCTACCGCGCTCGCACGCAAACGTCCGCCGGGGGCCCCGTTTCCAGCGGAAACAATGCGCGCGCGCACGCACGCGCCCGCCCCGCGAGCGCGCGCCCCCGCCCCCGCCCGCCCCGCGAGCGCGCGCCCCCGCCCCCGCCCCCGCCCCCGCCCCGCGCGCGTGCGCGCAGCCGCGGCGCGTCCGGCCCCCGCCACCGGCCCCGCGGACCTGCGCCGGCTTCTAAGTATTTCTTGCTGTCACCAGACCCTCGGCAGCCGGCGGAATGCAAAGGAAAAGTAAATGAACTGTAAAGAAATAACACAGACCTTTCCGCATTCTGCCGCCTCAAACCGCCTCTCGGTCCCCGAGCGTTCTCTCGGGGTCACCGCCGGGCCCGGTAAAAGCCGGGAAAGAAGGCGGGATAAGAGCGTGGTGGGCAGCGAGTCGGATGGGTAGCGAGTCGGATGGGTAGGGGAGACGAGAGCGCCCCGCGGCAAGTGCCCCCCCCCAGCCCCGCCGTCCTGCCCCCCCCCCCCCCGCGGGAGGTCCGCTGAGCCAGCCGGTCCCCCGAGGGGCGGTCCCTGCGCGGCCAAGGTCAGGACGCGGGGCCGGGGCTCGCAGCTGGGGCGACGCACCTGCTCGAGACCTACCAGCGCAACTGTCTCTAGGGGGCCGACTCCCCTCCCCTGCCCTCAGCGGCACCTCATGCTCCTACCCCTGCCCCCCCCCCCCGCCCCGACCCGACCCCCACCCCCGCAGCAGACGCAGCCCAGGGGCCCGATCCCTCCCACGTGATTCAAGAGGGCCTTTTTCAAAGAAAACGGAAGCCACCTTTGGGAAGACGTCAGTGGCAAACGGATAATCATTTTGTTTTTATGACGGGACCAGCAGGCACAGAAATCTCAAATTTTTCATGTGGGCTCAAGAGCTCTTCAAAGTAGAGAGGAAACTAATCTCTGAAGTTTTCTCTCATATATCCTATGGAATGCGTATTAAAATCCTGAATGCTAAAACTCCGTTGGAATTTAGTTACAGGTGAATTTGACCAATTGGACACACTGTGAAGAACCTAAAGTAGGGGCATCTGGGAGGCTCTGTAGGTGACTTGGGACTCCTGATTTTGACTCAGGTCATGATCTCACCATTCACGAGTTGGTGAGGGTGTTGAGCCTGCTTGGGATTCTCTCTCTGTCCCTGTCTCTCTGCCCCTTCCCTGCTTGTGCTCGTGCTGTAAATACATAAACAAACAAACTTAAAAAAAAAAGATAAGAGTAAAATCACCACGTAATAGTGTTAAAAGCCCACCATCTTAGGGCTGTTGGTCCTGTGTTTGAAATCCATTATTTTTTACCCCTTTTCTTCTCGGTTTTGTTATCTGTACATTATTGTCTTAGGGATAGTGTGGTCTCCTTTTGGAGCCAATTTGACCCCACTCTCCTTTTGGCAAAACTTTTATTTGCATTTCCCTTGTGCACCCAACAAGTCTGTGTATTAACAACATGCTTCATTTTTGGCACAACAGCCTCATTAATTATGTCAGCAGAGAGCTGGCATCAGGACTCTTGGTAATTCCTGTCTCCTCTCTGCTGGCATTGTTGCTTCTGAACTACCAACCTACCATCAGCGGGCTTCATTCTCCCTTTGCGGTCCCACCCCGCTCCCCACCCCTTTGCTCCAGCCCACCCACCTCCCAGTTCTACAAAGAACGGAACATGAGGGCTAGGAGAATGAACTCTACTCGTTTTAGTATTCTTTGGCTTAAAAGAGATTTTCTGGGCCTATATCTCAGGTCCTTCTGGACTCATTGACAAGTTTTTGATGATGATGATGATTTTAACAGTGGTTACCATTCATTGAGTGCTTTCTATGTATCCAGTGCTTTAAAGAAAAAAAAAAAAAGGTAGATTATGTCATTTAATTCCTAAAACAAACGCTAGAGGCAGCTCTCATTATTAATACCATTTAACAGAGGAGAAAACTGAGGCTCAGTGAGTGAAGGTCACAGGGCCAGGACCGGCAGGGCCAGGGTTGGACTTTGACATATCTGCTTTTGCTGTGCCATGAAGCGGTCCCCTCTCTCACAACACGCAACCACGTTGGCAAAAGGCTAGGGGCTCAAAGGTGTGAAATTTGGAAGATCACTTCAAAAGTTAAACGGCAGGTAATGGGGCCTAAAAAAAAGGTCAGGAAAGCCGTCTCTGAGAGTGTTGACGTGGCTAATGCAGCCCAGGACATACCATTGTCAGAAACACAAAACGCAAAACTCTGGTTATGTTTTATTTTTAGTTTCTGAAGTTCCCACAGAAGTCTGAGATGGTGGCCGGCAATTTCTCCTTGAAGCCTAACACACCTTACCCAGTGACTAGACAAGTAGGGCAGGGGCGGTTGTTTTCACAAAAGTTACTCCTAACTGTAGTATTATACCATCATTCAGGCCATCATGTGCCCTTTCCAACTGTATCCGGCATCTTGGTGGATGTCCCAGGTAAAGCTCATCAAGGAATTGCTCGTTCGTTCCCGGAGAGGAACTGCAGTGGCCGCCTTATTAAAACTCTGCGGTCGTGAGGAGTTCCTTGAATATGAGGGCTCAGCCGTTACTCAAAAACGTTTATAAAGGATCGACTTTATACTAGGCACTGAGCCGAGGCACTGCAGACAAATACATGTGGCCTCCATTCTAATTTTACTTAAAATTTTCCTTAAATAAATCAGAACCGCTGACCAACGGGGTGGGTGGTAAGGTTGAGGGACAGTTCATATCGTGTTAGAAAAAGACAACGGCAGGAAGGAATCCAATGCATTCCCAAGAGAGAAGACCCTAATGATTGGCTTTGTCATCAGTTACCAAAGACAAAGAGGCCGTCTCAAGAATAGATAGGACGGATGCCTTGTCCCTACCACAGGGTGAGGCAAAGGGCTTATCATAAACTACATTATTTTTTAAAGTTACCAAAACTTGATATGCTTGGTATGAAAAATTCAGACTCTGTAGAAATATAATAACTTGGCATTGACCTCTGCCCTACAATCTCTCTCTCTAGAGATAACTGTTGTGAACAGTTTAGTGTTGAATCAAAGGACCTAGTGCTTCTTTCTTGAACATGACAGAAAGAAAAAAATTCCAAAGAACATGGCCCAAAGGAAAACAGACCACAAAATTTAAGGAGTCTCAGCTTGCTGGGTTATGAGATCCTTCTTTGGGGCGGCCCACTTACGCCTTGGCCTTGACTTCTGCTATCTGCGTTGGAAGAAAAGCCTAAGACAGGTAATATTTGCTTGTCACATGGAATCTAGGACTCAGTGGCAGTCGCCAGGCAAGTGACCGTTCCATCCGCTGGATAAGGCGTTAACAGGCTCTACTTAGGCGCCACACGTGTCCATCCGGTTGCTGTCACAGTTAAGCCTCAGCCAACACGAACGTCTTTAGGTTAAATTAACTTACCACATCATTAGCATGTAGAGCCTTGGGGAACAGAACAGGCATGTGTTAAGGAGGAGAAATGGGTTGGTGAATCAGTGTCTGGGCTGGGACATTGCAATAGGGGCTCTGGGCAGCTGACGCTCCAGAGGGAATTTGAAAGGGAAAGAAGGGGCCATGGCCCGAAGGGTGGGCTACGTTCAGGGCATATACTTTACACACTTCATGATTTTTGTCTTGGGCAGACAGTAATCGTTATAGTATAAAGTTAGACTTGGGCTGATTTTGATTAATTTCTATCAGCACAGACTTGTCCCAGGGCTCTACCTCTTTACATCCTGCTCCAGAACCTTGGCCTTGGAGGAATTTAAACAGGCCTTGCAGGCTGAGTAAGGAGTAGCCACACTGCCGTCAGGCCCCCTAATATCCATCGTCCCGCGCGTGGCCCGTCTGAGAAGACTGCTTGGCCCGGCCTCCCTCGTCCAATGTGGCCATGTGACTAGATTCTGCTCCGGGGTGATGAGTAGGAGTGGTGTGGGCAGTTTCTCCGTAGTGTCTTCTGTTCTAGGCCGGCTTCCCCGGAAGTAGATGCTGACAACAAGAGTCCAGCACAAGCTGTTTACTCGAGAAGGTGATTCTAGGAAGCATAAGGAGGGGAGTAGGGGAAGTGTGTCGGTCTGGATTTTCTAAGTAGGTGCCAAGTGAAATTACACGTACGAGGATTTTATTAAGGGAAACACGTATGGGAGGGACAGTGGGGTGGGAGCCAGATGAGGCCAGAAGGGCTGGTGGACCAGCCGGCAAAGGTGAGTCTGGCCCGACGTGAAGAAGAGGAGGAAGGCCTCACGCTGCCTGCCAGGCTGAGGAGAGGTAGCAAAGCCGGCATCAGGGGGCCCCAGTTCCCCTGGGAACGACCTGCGTGGGGGGCCTTGTGACACTCAGTCAGCGACTGGAGCAGTCCGCGGGAAGAAGGCCTTGCACGGGCACAGCCGGGGGCTTCGTGGCACGGCGGCCAGCCTTGGTGACTGTGCCCTTCGGGTTGGAGGCCAGTCCTTGGTGCATCCTCCCGCCACTGCGGGAAGTGAGGCGGGGAGGGAAGGGACGTTAAGAGCGCACCACCTGCTGGCATCCTCTGGGGACCGGGTCAGCCCCCACCCGAGGGGCGTACACGCCCCCACCTGTTGAAACTGCTGACGGGTTTGTCTTCGCTGCAGGAGCCGCGCGAGAGACACCTCGAGAAAGTGGTTTTGAGGAAGCGTTTCCACTCGCTCCTGCGTGGAATCTTCCCACCAGAGTTGCTAACAAACTGAACGTACGACTGACTGGGGTGATGCATCCTCTTTCTTCGTGCTCCTCACCTCCCGCCCCCCCTCATTTCTGCTGGAGAATTGGAAAAGCGTGAAATGCCCCCCAGAGTGAAGAACACAGCACAGGGGACTCTGGGTAATCCACCCCTGCCCGCTGTAAGGACACGCTACCCAGTCCCGGATCATAGCCTTTTCTCTTCTTTACAACTCCGCGAGGAAACTTACGGTCGGGAGGAAAACGACAAAAACAAAAAAACAAACTAGGAAGAAATACACCATAGCAATTACTGGCTGGAAGGTGGTGGAATTACGGATATTTTTCTTTTATTCCATAATTGAATGCGGTTCTAACTCTTTACTTAAATGTTTGTAGTAAGACTATTTTTCTACTTTTCTGTATGCTTAAATACTTCCATAATAAAAATTATATTTTAATTTCAAAGCAATTGTTCCTCTTAGCCTTCCCATTTTTGCTACCTTAATATCCACTGCTTGCTTCCTTTCACTGCCCCATTCTTCCTGCCATCAAAAACCAAAAGATACCATTGGTTCCAAATCCTTGGTGATTCATTAGGGACACAGGTGATCTTGGGTAGATGGCAAGCTTCTGTCGTTCCCGGCTGGGCAGTTCCCTAAATCTAAGGGGTGATGATGGTGGGGGCTCACCTGAGGGGAAGCTGGCAGGTGAAATTTTGTCTGAGCTTCTATTCGGTCCTCTGAAGAAACGTCATTTTCTCCAGCAAAACCGACTAGCTAGTCATCCAATCTGTGTCCTCTTCTCCCCGGGAACAACAGCGGGACCATATTTCCCAGATCCCCTTGCAGTTCATAAGTATCCATGTGACGGCAGCCCGTGGAACAGGAATGGAAATGACGGCACCATTTCCAGCACTCAAGGTGTTAGGAGCTTGGGTCCCTAATCGCTACTTGGAGGGGAGCTGCCCACACAGCAGGAACACCTATTCTGGACTTCACTTGGTAGAGGCAATTTTATTAAGCCATAGAAATATGGCAATTTTATTAAGCCATAGAAATATGTGTTGTTACAGCAGTGAGCCTACCACAACTAATACACTGTTAATGTCTCATATCTGCCAAGTTGGCTCTCAATCCACAGAGTCCAAGGTGAGTTTGACTGCAGAGAGCAGTGGAGCTCCGCTTTTTTAAAGACTTGCAACCTGGACTCGTTTGCAATCATAATACAACGGAGAGGCAGTGCCCTTGTTGTTCCCAGTCTCATAACGTCCTCTAGATTGCAGTAACTCTCTCCAGTTGGAGCAGCTTTAGACAAGGAATCCTGGTCATGTGTCCCTAATTGACGACAGTGTGATGCATGAATCACTCAACCCCTGCGAGCCTCGGAAGATATCCAGTTCATTTGAGAGACAGCCAATCACAACAATACTAATAGCTAACTGTGTGCTGAGTGAGAGAGGCTGAGCACTTTGAATAGATTAACTCATTCAATCTACATAGGGGCCAGGGATGTGCATTATAGCCTCACCATTTTGGGAACAGGAGACACCGAGGCACAGAAAGATTAGAACATCGCCCAACGCCACAGCTAATAAATCAGTTTCAAACACAGGCAACCTAATTCCGGTGCCAGAAACGAAATTCTCAGGATTCCAAAATGCTGGTTTTGTACCAGGATGAAATCTTCCTGGGATTGCAGTGCTCCTGATGCTGGCCTTGTGATCGGCCTGTACTTGGTCATTCCAATCATCCTACTCTTGACATCCAGACTCCTCCTTTTGATGGCTCCTGCTCTGGAAATGTACAGCCTTGCAAGGGATGACACGATCCCCCTCTTCCTTGATCTACTTAATCTGATTAGACACAAATTGTAATATGCCTTGATTCAGGGAACTTCCCTTTGCCAAATTAAGTCCCCTGAGATCTCTCACACACAGACCTTGATTTATGAACACCAGGCTCTTTCAGTCCTCTGTGATTTTCTTTATTGAAACCATGCAATGCCAGCTCTCGAGCAAAAGAGAGCTGGTGATAAAATCTTGGTTTCCTATGAATTCAGAGAATTCAGGGAACATCAGAGATTATGTGTTTCAAACACAGAGTAAAACACTTTGACTCCACTCACCGGGATGACAATTAGAATATGACAACCAGACAAGCCCTGGGCTTTAATAGGACCCTTGGTTTAGTACCAAAAATACTAATAAAATGATCTGTTATGATTATTTTCTGTAATTCAACATTTCTCTCACAAAATGCCTCATCTACTCTGAATTTCTCCAAGTGCCGTACACGGTGCATGAGGATAAAAATATTTGCCAGTTATTAAGCATCCATTGTGTTCTCAGCACCATGCCAAGCGGACATCATCTACTTACTGTATCATCCCCATTTTCGAGATAAGGAAACTGACATTCACACAGGTTACCTTATTCTGTCCAAGGTGTGGTGGGTAGAATAACGCCCCCTGCAAAGATGTCCATGTCCTAACCCCCAGAGCCTGTGATGGTTACCCTGCAAGGCAAAAGGCACATGGGAGGCATGATTAAGTTAAGGACCTTGAGATGGGAAGATTATCTTGGATTATTGCAAGAGTCCTTACGAGGAAAAGAGTTAGGCAGAAGAGTCAGAAAAGGAAGTGCAACAAGGAAGCAGAGGTCAGGGAGACGTGGGGTCATGAGTCCAGGAGTACATAGCCTCTAGAAGCTGGAAAGGAGGGGCACCTGGGTGGCTCAGTCAGTTGAGCTTCCGACTTCGGCTCAGGTCGTGATCTTGGTTTGTGTGTTCAAGCCCCGTGTCGGGCTCTGTGTTGACAGCTCAGAACCTGGAGCCTGCTTTGGATTCTGTGTCTCCCTCTCTCTCTGTCCCTTCCCCATTCACACTCTATCTCTCTCAAAAATAAGTAAACGTTAAAAAAAAAAAAAAGAAGAAGAAGCTAGAAAGGAAAGAAAATGGATTCTTCCCTAGAGCCTCCAGGAAGAACAAAACCCTGTCAACTGACTTTAGACATATGACCTCCAGAACTATTTGTGTTGCTTTATTCTACTAAGTTTGTAGTGATTTGTTACGGCAGCAATAGGAAACTGCTAAGCAATGTCACATGGATGTTGAGTGGTAAAGGCAGGATTCGAACACTGTTCCCTATGATGGCAGAGACCATGCTCTTTATCTGTAAGTTAAAAGGCCTTGGAACTTAAGTCTATGGTGTTTAAAATCTGGGGTTTATGTTACAGAAAATATTATATTAAGAAACAGAATATGCAACCCTAAAGATTTTTTTAAACATAAAATAAGAGGGTCAAAAAATACAATAGACCAAAAGAACAAACAGAGGGCATAGAACTAGGGTCATCTTTATATGGTAAACTGGTTCAGTGATGAAGGTAGTGTCACAAAGCCGTGGGGTCAGGATGGATTGTTTAGTTGTGACAAGAAACAGGAGTTAAAAAAGGAGGAGTGTAATAAAGTAAGGCTACAGCCTGTCCTCATACCCTGACAGGGAAGACTCCAGATTGATTAAAGTTTTAGATGTAAAAGGGAAGATGGTAAAGCTAATAGAGGAACATGTATGAGAAAGATCTTCAGAGCAAAAGATGAGCAACCAAAAGGCAAATAAAGAACAATGGATCTAATTATATTAGGTAAAAGGATTTCTGTTTGGTAAACAAATATAAACAGGTATCAGCCTGGAAAAATATAGTCACCATGATCTAAAAAGGTAAAGAATTTTTATACTTTACAAAGAGCTCCTGCAAATTAATAAGAAAAGCACAAGAAACCTAATAGAGAGTGGGGAAAGGATATGTGTAGTCAATTCACAGGCGAGATCCTCAAACTCGTTTTAATGGAGTCAGGTTAATGCAACTAAAACAGTGGACATAACATATTACACCCATCAGAACAGAGGCTAAATAGAAAGGCAATCAACAATGAGGGCCGATGGTGTTGTGAGGAGATGGGAAATTCTGTTCACTGCTGGTGTTAGGGAGTACTGAGATGGTCATTCAGGGAACCTATCTGGCTTATGCCCTAGGACCGATGGCTCCTCTCCTAGATAATATCCTAAGGACCTGCTCAGATAGGGTTGCCGGGGGCATTTATAAGGACACTCACATCTGTGTTATCGGGTAGGAAAGAGTTGGAGGCAACCCAGGGGCGGGTCCTTGGACACACTGGATAACGTGATGTTATCCACAGGGCACACTCTTAAAACACAGTGCTG
Organism: Lynx rufus; assembly: GCF_022079265.1. Lineage (NCBI taxonomy): Eukaryota > Metazoa > Chordata > Mammalia > Carnivora > Felidae > Lynx > Lynx rufus. The sequence continues at coordinate 879,707 of NW_025814867.1, read as the reverse complement.
AATGAAAAAAAGAAAGAAACAGCAAGTTTCAGTACCATATACACAAATTAAAACACAATAACACTATATTCTACAAAGAAGCATAACTTATCCAAGGGCTTTCATTCAACACGTTGAAGTGGATGCCTAGGGGAAGAAGGGACTAGGAGAGATCAGTGATAAAAAGGAAATAAATCAATAGGACAGGAGAAATGATTCCTACAGAGCAATGATGCTAATATGTTGTAACTTCAGTTCTTTCTACACCTAAAATAATAAAAATAACAGTTCCAAGCAGGGGAGGGGTTCTCACTAAGCCATGCCATACTACAGAAGCAGGTCCCCCGGGGAAGTCACTTTTCCCTGTCACGTTGGTTAGAAAATGTGAAGTGTTGACAGGTACCTAATGTCACCTGATTCTGTAAAACACTCTGAGACTTAAGACGCACAGAAACAGAATAACCTGCATCTTAAAGAGGCCTCTTAAAGTAAATCCACTTAAAATGAGAACCAAATGTCATTTCAAGTAGTGAAAAAAAAAATCAGAACAGCATGTTTTTAAGCTTCCAAAGTGAAACAAAACATTTCAGAGATGTTTTGTCTCCTGCCTTACACAACTGTACTATTAATGCAGTGCTGGTCTGCTGTATCGCCCGGAGCTGGCGGCCATGTGACAACTCTTTGTTAGATGAGCAAACGACAAATGATGACCGGCTCTTGGGACACAGGTGGAATCGAGTGTTACTTTTTTCTCCAGAGCTTGCCATCATTCTTTTTCTCAACTTTTAACTAGTTTAACTCTGCAAGATGTTTTGGTTTTGCTGGGTTTGCATGTGACTTTAGCGATCTGTCACCTCACATTTATCAACCTTGTGATAGATAGGCACAGCCACTGTGATTTCTCTTCGCAATTGATCTGCATTATATCTGTAGGGCCGGCGTAGACAGGGGCATTTCGACGGGAACCGATTACACAAGTGATGGTTGGGAAGTGACTTTTTGATCCTGACGTTCACTTCTGCTCACCATGCAACCCTGTTTCTCCGAGAACTCAAATAAAGCATGCTCAATTGGGTGTTGTATGGCAACCAATCTGACAATAAATTTCATATTAAAAAAAAAAAAAAGAATGCTCAGGTTACAGAGATACTCTTTCCTATCTCCACTTTGCAGGTTCTCAGTGGTTAAATGCCCACCCAAAGTCTCATGGCTGAAAAGTGGCAAACCACAGAAAGCTCCATGGGAGGGAGCCTCGTCCCTCATATGACCCCCAAGCAGCTCTATGAGGGGGTCTCTGTCATCGGTCCCACTTTACAGATGTGATGCCATTGAGGCTCAGAGAGATTAACTGCCCATCAGAAATCTTAATAAGTGGAACGCAGTTTGAGCCCAGGCCAATTTTGGATTTTCATTCCTGGCTACTGCTTCTCTGCCTCCTCTGGTTTCTCAACTCTTAATTTCCCCCCCAATGTTTGTGTTGTGACAAGATACGCATAACGTGAAATTTACCGTCTTAGTGATTTCAAAGTGCACAGTCCCGTAGTATTAAACTGCTGTGTAATCACCACCACCATCCATCTCCATAACTTTTTTCACTTTATGAAACCAAACTCTGTACCTGTTAAACTGTAACTTCCCATTCCCCTCCCCTACCCGCCCCCAGCAACTCCCATTCTTTCTGTCTTTATGATTCTAACTGCTCTAAGTCCTTCATAAAGTGGAATCTTGTAATATCCGTCTTCTTCTAACTGGCTTATTTCACTCGGCATAATGTCCTCAAGGTTCATCCATGTTGTAGCATATTCCAGAATGTCCTTTCTCTTTAAAGCTGAATGATATTCCATTGTCCGTGTACACCACATTTTGCTTCTTTGTTCATCTGTCAATAGACGTTTGGGTTGTTTCTACCTTTCGGCTCTTGTGAATAATGCTGCTATGACCATGGGTGTACAAATACCTCTTCGAGACCCTGCTTTCATTTTGGGGGGATACATGCCCACAAGTGGGATCGCTGGGTCATATGGTAATTCTAGCTCTAATAGTTTTTGAGGAACCTCCACACTTTTCCACAGCAGCCAGGCCACTTCACATTTCCACGAATAGCACACAAGGAATCCCTTTTCTCCACATCCTTGCCAACATCTGTTACTTTCCAATATCTTGATAGTAGCCATCCGCATGGTCTGAGGGGGCATCTCATTACAGTTTGGATTTGCATCTCCCTAATGACCAGAGACACTGAGCATCTTCTCACGTGCTTATTGGCCATCCGTATATCTTCTTTGGAGACATGTCTGTTCAAGTCCTTTGCCTATCTTTGATTGATTTATTTGGTTTTTATTGTTGTTGTTAAGTTTTAGGAATTCTGTACATACTCTGGAGATTACTCCCTTATTGGATATATCAGTGACAGATATCTCCTCCCATTCTGCGCATTGCCTTTTGCTTTGTGATCATGTCTCTTGGTGCACAAAGTTTTAAAAGTTTCATGAAGTCCAGTTGGTCTCCGATTTTTAAGTCTTGTTTCCAATCTCATTCCTACCCTCTTGGTGCCATTTCCTTTGCAACTGCTTGGAAAGTTTGTCCGAAGAACAGCATGGTTGATACTCATCTCTCTGATGGCAGATCCCAGCTTGTTTTCACAAAGCCGTACAGGGTGAGCGCTGTTATTACTAAGTCTTTATTGACATCATGCTGCACATGTGTCACAGCCTGAGTCCTCCCCACTCCAAAAGCAGACTCTGAAAGAGGACTTGGGTGCAGGTGATTTCTCTGGGAGGCGATTCCGAAAGTAGGAGTGGGGAGGTGGGACAGGGAGAAAGGAAAATCATCATGTTGAGGACGTCACTATGAGCAACTGGGGTTAAAGACCCCAATAGACATTCTTGGGATCTTAGAGGATGCTTCTCAGAATTGTCCCCTGCAGGTCTCCAGGTATCCATTAGTTCCTATCCTCCAAGGACTGACACTCTCTTGCATGTCTGGGCTGTGCATGGTGGGTGCTGAGGTGACCCCCAGATTTCCCTGCAGAGAGGAAGACTTATTCCCCCGGTGCTTGTAGTGTTGCCTAAGAATGTCTGTCCACTATCAGCCGTCCTGGGGATGTCTCAGGGGAGGAAAACTGCCTCATCCAAGGACCCACTTCCTTCCAGGGGACAGTCTGTCAATGCTGAGAGATAGAGGTCTAACCCACCCCCTTAAGCTGGGCAATTCTGCAGGGCCATCCCAGCTCCAGGGCGTGCTGAAGGGTCAGCTCAGGGTCTCCTCGGGACAGCATCATGCCGGACTTCTTCCTCCGTCCACACCTGCGTCCACAGCCCCCCTTCCTCGGGGGTTGATGCCCAGAGCCCTCCCCCGTGAGCCAGACCTGGCCCCACATGTTTTCATGCTACATGTGGGCCTTCCCCTTGGGGCAAGGGAAGCCCCAGAGAGGGAAGCAGAGAGCACACAGTTTGTGGAGGGATGCTGCAGGCCAAAGCGGCGAGGGGACTCACGGCTCAGCAGGGCTGGAACTGCACGAGGCTTCAGGGGGTAGGAGGCAGAGCTGATCCCCAAACTGTCGGAGAAACTGGGTCTTGCCCTTCTGAAGCTTAACGATAGAAGTAACTCCTTGCCATTATTTTTCAGGTAAAATGATGCATTTCGCACCTGAAGGCAAAGTGGAAAGTTCTGACATCAAGAGCAGTCGTGATAACAGACAAAGGCTAAGGACACATTGGCCACTGAGCCAAAAGCAAAAGTCCTGTTCCTTTCATAAGCTCAGCAGCTGACTTCCTGTCTCGTGCCATTGGCACCCCGCAGTGATGCTGGTGAGAGCTGGAGTCAGCGACATCCCGCTGCTGCCTTCCAAGCACTGCACGGAGAGTGTCTGTCACCAAGGAGGGCCTGCGGTCAGCTCTTTTCCACCCAAGTCGCTGGGAGGAGCTGAGGCCCTCGTGGGGGAGCTGAGGCAGGAGCACGGAAGAAGGGCGGAGAACGGCACTACTGATCTCATCGTGGGCTTACCTGGTCCTCTGCCTGTGCACAATGCTCTACGCTTTGCTTAGTTTTATTCCCCGTTTCAGATCTCCCACAATTCCTTTAAAGGAATTCTCCAGAAGGGAAGCCAGAAGGGAAGAGAGCAGGGTTGAAACTCTAATAGGGGATATAGGGATTTTCTTTCATTTACCTAAGAACAAAATACAAGGAAAGATTATAATGGTGAAGAAAGTGATCGCAGCAGAGATGGTGGAAACACTGGCTGGACCAGAAAGATGCTGAAGGACTTTCAGAGTTATTGAATTGCACTCGAGGCATTTCCTTAATTGCTCAACTGTGGGCTGGTGGCCACTTCCTAAGGAATATTTATGAAGTCTGGGGGTCTGAGAGTCCGGAGATGTTCCAAATGACATCCGGGGAAAGAGAGAGTCCTCAACAAGACAACAAAGGTAACAATTGTGGAAGGGATGCGCAGTATCTCGCAGCACCTCTAGCCCTGTTCTTTTGGCAAGAGCCAAGCAGAGTAGCGTGTGCAACCTCTTTCTTCCCTTCCAAATGGAAATGAAGATAACAGTGTTCATGAGAAGGAACTTTTGCAGGCCCCTGAGTAGCTGACTGGGCAAGAGTGAGGCTCGGAATTCCCCACGGCAAAGTGAGAGGTGGTGGAAGCTTCTGGCAAAGCAGCCATTGTGGTTTGACAAAATCAGGTACCCGTTGCTAAAGGGAAGCATTGTTGGGACTTCTCTAGATCATCCGGAAGAAAAAGGCAAAATTATGTGGCTGTCCCGTCACTGCCGACTACTTTTAACCCATTCTCCAATTTACCCAACTGGGAGAGGCTTCGACTGGATTAGTCAGGCAATATCGTCACCGCCAGGTTCTTCTTCACTGAAGGAAATTAACCTGCCGTGAATTCCTGTGACGCCGTGAGTTTCTGGAGGGCAAGGACTGTGTCCTGTTCTCTTGTGCCTGTGCTGTGCTTAGCATATAACATATGCTCGGGGTCCATTGGCTGAATGGGTAAAGGGACCTGGAGGTTGCTGATGTGAATACCCAACCTTCATAATTCTCCCTCTTGCCCATCTGTCCTTGTTCCTACTCCCCACCCACAAATGACTCAGAGGCTTGTTTCTTAAGACCATATTAGCTACTATTGGCATCTGCTTTTGGCCTAGACTTTCCAGATAATCATATTCGAGAGATCTCCAAAATGAGAGGTTAGTGGGAAATAAAGATCAGAAATGAATGGCACTTATATTCCAATAGCAGAAATCCTAAGCAATGAGAATAGAAACGCAGGAGGCAAGGCAGAGGGAGTATGGAGCAGAGGGGGATCCAGTAACACTGGTTTTGTAAAATTTAATAAAACGTATAATTGACCCTCATTAGATTTATTCACATTACAAAGAGAAAGCTGTTTGCTAATGAGAAAAGCTTTATTCCCCAAATTTCAGATCACGAATTCATTTCCCCTCTTCCTTGCTGGTTTGGCACATTTTTAAATGGCTTGGTTAAAACAATTATTAATCCTAAATTAAATATCCATGACAATTAATCCCCCAAGAGCCAAGGAAAGTTGCTACTGTTTCCTATCTCATTTTCTCTGTGACCAAGTTGTTACTTGCTCTCTCTAAGGCTACTTGTGAGCTTTATTAAAGCAGAAGAAATATACTCTAGGTTAAAGGGGAGAAAATAAATAAAAATAAAATAGGGACGGTGAAAATGTTTGTTAATTAGGCCACAGGCGGGCATTTTTAGCTTTGTTTTACGGTGCACTTCTTATTAAGGATTATAGTTAAAATTGAAAGGGCAAAACGTTTATTATTAGCTGTGTACCTCATCTGTAAAATACGGATAATAATTGCACCTCACAAATTGTTGCGAGGCTTAAATGAGTTAACCCCTGTAAATTGCTTAGAATGGCGCAGAGCACCCCACGAGGCCTGGCCTATGTCGGCTGTTATCATTATGTCCCCGTTTTGTTCTTTCCAGGCATTTCGGCGGTTATTGTGGCATTATATCAAATATCTTAAAAAATATCTCTTCGGCATGTCATTTGGAGAGACTCTGAGAAACTAATTTTCTCTTAAAAAAAACATGTATTTTCTTCTGTTTGAAATAAAAGTGATTATAGATCTTCCTGTGCTTACCCTGGGGTTGCATCCCAATACACCGATCATGAGTTGAAAATATCATTAGGTCGAAAATGCATTTAATGCCCCAAACCTACCAAACGTCATAGCTTAGCCTAGTTCACCTTAAACGTGCTGAAAACAAGTACATCAGCCAGGGTTGCACAAAATCATCGAACACAAAGCCTGTTTTATAACAAAGCGTTGAATATCTCATGTAATTTACTGAGTCTACACTGAGAGTGACAAACAGAATAGTCAGAATTGTTGAGCCTCCCGACCGCGTGGCTGACCCCGAGCTGTGCTCGCGGCCGCCGTCCAGCATCCTGAGGGAGGATCGCGCATATCGCTCGCCCGTGGAAAGATCCAAATTCAAACTTCAAAGTACAGTTTCTTCCGAAGGCACACCACTTTCACACCATCGCGAAGTTGGAAAATTATAGGTTGAACCGTCACAAATCGGAGACAGTGCACATACTTGTTATATGCAATTTTCCGGGCCAGGAAAACCGGACAGCGTTTTAAATGGTTTAACTATCTAGCTCATAAACCAGTCCTTTCGTTATACGTTTTCCCGTTTCAAAGTCTCAGCAACATTAGCTGCTAAATTCAGCCGTGGCAGCTGACTAGACTTGCCCCTGGTGCCACGAGTAACGACAGAAGCAGGCAACTGCGCGCAGCAGGTCTCGGTCATGTATTTCTGCCCAGGTCCTGCCCTCCTCGGGAGGAATGGGGCCAATTGTTCTTTGTTGATTGTAACAAATCTGAACACAGACAGATTGGAGTGAGGGTATTTTATTTTCATTTGGGGACATCTATCTTTTTCCCTCAGAGGGAAACTTAATTTGCATCTTGCCAGTCACGCGCAGATGCCGCGTCTAGAAGCCTGAGTCAAGGGAGAGCACGCTCCCCAGGGTGCCTTTAAGCACCCCTTACTGAGTGCCCCTCTAATCAGGTGCCCTCTTGGGCCACACTTTGATTTAGTCCCAGGTGACCCCCAGACCAAGCCCTACCTCATTCACACGCACTCTTTTCCAATTCTCCTTCTCACTGTCTTACCCTTTTTGCACAAACTTCAAGTTATTTCAACGTAGGACCAGTGCAGCTTCTGGGAGCAAGAGGCTCAGAGGGCCAGCACGTAGGAGGTCAGGGTTTCCCGAGGCAGCTTTCATTCTGAGCTGGAGATGAGTTGCTCTTTGGGTTCCGGTGCAAATCCACGCACTTATCTGCCAGTTTCTCGAGGGTAAACTAGACCATCTCCCCGCGGGCAGTCACCCTGATAGGGAAATGGGCAATTTGTACCCGTCTCATGTCCTCACGGCCACTTTGCGAGGTAGGTATCGGTGCAGCTCGGAGACACCCAAGTAGAGTGCTTTAGCCACAGTAAGAGTTTTATTTCCCTCATGTGGCACAAAGTCCAGACAGTTAGTAGCCCAAGGCTGGTACAGCTGCTTGAGGAGTTAGCGGTCAGGAACCCGAGACCCTGCTCCAGCAGCCCGAGCATGCGTCTCCTGTCCTCATTGTCGCAGGACGGCTGCCCCTCCTTCAAGAACAGCCTCTGTGGCCCCAGGCGAGAGGAAAGGGAAGGGCAGGAGTAAAAGGCATGTGCCAGCTGAGTCTGTCCCTATTTGTAAGGAAAGCAGTAACACTTCTCGAAGCCACGTCAGCAGGCTTCTGGCCACCTCTCACTGACAGGAGCCGGCCATATGGTCACCACTGGGCGAAGGCAGCCTGGGCAGGGAGCACTTCATCTGGGACAACACCTCTCCGAAAAAGGTACGGATGGACGGGGAATGGAACTGGCGGTGGAGCAGAGTCTGCTCAGGACTAGTATTCCTGTTTCGCTGATGAGGAAACAGCTTTGGAGAAGCGTCGGGACCTGCTCGAGGCCACGCACCTGGTCAGATCCGCCGTCTGGGCACCGGCACGTATGACGTGTTGCGGAGGGCAGGAGCGCGAAGGAACCGGGTCGCTGTTCCTCCCCCACCGTGGCACAGACACAGCTGGAATTCAGATGTAAGGAATGGTTGATTTTTGTGTTCCTGGGCAATCTCTTTCATTTATTTGCCAGGGGCGCGGCTATAGTTTGTGCTTCCCCTGTTGTACTGATGGGAAAAACCTCAGGTGACTTAATCCGACGATTTACTTGGTCAGTGGTGGAACTGGGAACCGTGCCAGGTTCGTGATCGGTTGAAGGGAGATGAGCGTTGCGCCCTGTTGGATGCGCCGATGTGCTGCCCTGCTCTATGAAAGAAAGCCCGGAAAAATCGAAGAGGTCGAATGCCTCTGGGATCAATAACAGCATCTCCATCATGTACTTTGATGAGGTTAACTCCGGAATTTAACGTTTCTTGCAGGGTTGCTGGACGTGGGTCTGTGACCATTCAGAAAGCTGGGAGGTGTCCTGGCAGATGGGCAGGAGGGTTCCTTGCTTCCTTCTTCGGGGCTGTGTAGAACATACCGGTTGGAAGGAGGTTGCTGCCAGCCTTGCGAGCCGTCTCCATCTACCAGTTCATTTCAGTGTCTCCTTCGATTCATATAGTACTATATATATATATATATATATATATATATATATATATGAATAGCGTTGGATTCTAGTTCAGGTCAGAAGAATCCCAACATCCAAATGCAAATCTCCATAGGTTATTGGTGCATAAACGTGGACCCTTGGCTCAAAATACTGTGCAGCTCTAACTTAGCCACTCCCACCGCGTGCCTCGGTCCCCGGATGTCTCAGCCACTTCCAGACCTCCACCTCCAGGCCTTTGCTGGGTGAGGCCATCCACTGGGCGTGACCTTTCTCCTTACCTCGACCTCCGTCAGAGGAGCCCCTTTGCACCCTTCCAGTCCCAGGTTAGCCATCCCTCGTCCTGTAGGGCAGGATTAGGACTCCTTCTGAAGGACTTCCCTAGTCCGAAGTCCGAACGAGCCACATTGTATGGTTAGCAGATAACTGGGGTGATCATGCCACCCACTTAAACTGGAACCCTTAAGAAGCAGTGGCAATGCTGTTAGTAATCCCACAAGAATGACCGGCATAGACGAGGACATGTGCTCAACCCCACTGATGTCAGAGATGTTAAAATATGAACATGAAAAAGGATACATCTTCTAATCAGTGAAATATGGCATTTAACGTTTCGGATCGTTCGGACAAGCAAAAATCGGGTCTTCTATGGCCTTTGTGCGTTTTCTATTGTTATTGGCTGTTTGTTTTGTTTTATTCTTTTATCCTTTTTTAAAAATGTTTTTATTTATTTTTGACAGAGACGGAGCACACAAGAGTGCAAGCAGGGGAGTAGCAGAGAAAGAGGGGGACACAGGATCTGAAGCAGGCTGTCAGCAGAGAGCCTGATGAGGGCTCAAACTCACTAACCCCGTGAGATCGTGACCTGAGTGGAAGTCACACACTGAACTAACTGAGCCACCCAGGCGCCCCTGTTTGTTTTTTCCCTTAAGTGACAGAACCTCACATCTCATATGGTGAATGCTTGGGGCAGAATTTGATCAGTGTATCTGGAAGATTCTTGGTTGGCACTGTGTGTCAAAGGCCTTAAAATCATTCATACCTTTGACTCCACATTTCTATCTCTGGGAATCTATCCTATTGAAATATTCAAAGTCTTCCAAAAAATTTTGCTTATGTTTATCATAGCATTAGTGAAAAACAGGAAATAATTTAAATATTCAACCTATAAAGTAGGTTAAATAAATTATGGTACAAATTGATAGGATTTGCAGATAGACTACAAAGGGCCATTGAAAAATTATTTTGTAGAAGTCGATTTAATGGAATTTTGTTAAGCAGGAAAAGATTTACAAAAATTCAGACAATTCATTTTTATTTGTAAAATGTTTGTAAAAAGGGACCTATAGATGTTTTCTCTATATGTCAGAAAAGGTGGAAGGATATATACACTAAAAATTGTTTATGATAATTTGTTTTTCCCTGTATGCTTTTTAAATATTTTCCAGATGTAAATATAAATAACTTGAAATTATAAGAAGGGAACCTAATGTGTACTTTTATATAAAAAAAAACATTTTAGGTGGTGTTTCTGTGTTTCTATGTTTCACCTGACTCCAGGAAAAGGGATGTTCTTTTGAAACACATTCTCCCCAAGACTGGAAGCTGGTTTGGGATAACAAAGCTGAGCATCTTGTCTGCCTAAACATATTTTCTTTTTGGCATACAAAGAGCCAAATTTGTACCTAAGATCACACTTTTGTAGTGTTCTTCTAAAGAATGTTTTGTAGTGTTCTTCCAAAATTCTTTCTCATGGAGCTGTACCAAACTGACCTCAGGGCCACCTTAATAAGCATCTAGAAAACTGTGTGCACTTTCTAGCAGAAAAGCTGACTCCCTCCAGGTCTTACGGCCCAAGATCCCAGCCGCCTTGCAGAATGATGATGTCATACCGTGGCCAACGGCAGCAGAGGACACAGCTTTTCCAATGCCCGTCCCCATGCCTGAGCCTCAAGCCTCTTGAACATCAGAAGATCTGTACTGAACATCACAGAGTCAAATGTAGGAGGCGTGTTTCTATGTCGGGTAATTTCCTGTCGTCTTTCATTTCCACCCTTCCACATGCTACTCTGTAAGTCCAGGGCTGGAGGACGACAAAATATATTCCCAGACTCCCTGCTGCAGATACCGTGCTAGACTCGGCCAACAGAGACATCAGCTGGAGATCAGATAGGAGGACGAAGAGAGAAGCTCTCTGCTCTGGTTCCTGTGTGGCGGCATCGTAGCAGTAGGAAAGGGTGATTCCAGATTCAGCAGGGAAACCCCAACAGCCCATTTCTGCAGTTCCAGTCTTGGTCTAAGGATGTTCAGCATCTTCCCAGCACAGCAGCAGGTGCGAGCTCATGGGCTCCAGCCCAGAGGTACAAGTAGTTTCTGATCTCAGGGTATCACTCCTTTCCCCATTGTTCTTCCAGCCCTTCCAAGGCCTCTATAACCAATTTGCTTTAAAAAAAAATAAGTTTAGGGGCGCCTGGGTGGCGCAGTCGGTTAAGCGTCCGACTTCAGCCAGGTCACGATCTCGCGGTCCGTGAGTTCGAGCCCCGCGTCGGGCTCTGGGCTGATGGCTCAGAGCCTGGAGCCTGTTTCCGATTCTGTGTCTCCCTCTCTCTCTGCCCCTCCCCCGTTCATGCTCTGTCTCTCTCTGTCCCAAAAATAAATAAACGTTGAAAAAAAAAATTTAAAAAAAATAAAATAAAAATAAAAAAAAATAAGTTTAGTTAACATCTGTCCCCACACTTAGTTACAAAGAAAACATCTATCCTCTTAGCAAGTTTCAAATATGCAGCACAATATTATCAACTACAGTCACCGTGCTGTACACGATATCCCCATGACTTATTTCTTTTATAGGTGAAATTTTGTCCTTTTAACACTCTTAACCCATTTTGCCTACCCCCCCCCCCGTCAAGCTCCCCACATCTGGCAACCGCTAATATGTTCTCTGTATCTATGATTTTGATTTTTGTTTGTTTTAGATCCCACATATAAGCGAGATCATATGGTATTTGCCTTTCTCTGCCTGACTTATTTCATTTAGCATAATCCTTATCCATGTTGCCTTAGATGGCAAGATTTCATTATTTTTTATGGCTGAATAGTATTCCATTTCTACCTTCTTTATCAGTGGACAGTTAGGTTGTTTCCATATCTTGGCTGTCATAAATAATGCTATGAACATGGGGGTACAGACACCTTGTCAAATCAGTGTTTTCATTTTCTTTTTTTTTAATGTTTATTTATTTTTGAGAGAGAGAGAGAGAGAAACAGAGTGCGACTGAGGGAGGGACAAAAAGAGAGGGAGACGCAGAATTCGAAGCAGGCTCCAGGCTCCGAGCTGTCAGCCCAGACACTGACGCGGGACTCAAACCCACAAACTGTGACAACCTGACCTGAGCTGAAGTCAGCTGGTTAACTGTTAACTGACTGAGCCACCCAGGCGCCCCAGTGTTTTCATTTTCTTTGGATAAATACCTACGACTAGAATTGTTGCATCAAACGGCATTTCTATTTTTAATTTTTTGAGGAACCTCCATACTGTTTTCCATCATGGCTGCACGAATTTACATTCCCACCAACAGTTGCACGAGAGTTCCCTTTTCTCCGCATCCTCACCAACGCTTATTATTTCTTGTCTTTTTGATAACAGCAATTCTAACAAGTATGAATGAGATGATTATTTCATTTTGGTTTTGCTTTGCATTTCCTTGATGGTTAGTGATGTTGAGCACCTTTTCATATACCTGTTGGGCATCTGTGTGTCTTCTTTGGAGAAATGTCTATTCAGATCCTCTGCCCATTTTTTTAATTGGAATTTTTTTTTTTTTGCTATTGCATGAGTTGTATGAGTTCTTTATATATTTTTGTTATAGACTCCTGATCATATATATGATTTGTAAATATTTTCTCCCATCAGTAGGTTGCCTTTTCATTTTGTTGAGGATTTCCTTGGCTCTGTCAATTTTCTGTATTAGGTTTTGTTTGAGATACCTAGATGCTTTTTAAATTCTTGATTGGACCATGAGTGATATACAATAATAGCTCAGATGATCAAATTTATGGCGTTTATATTTTAACATTCTGAAAACTGATACTTCAACACCTTCCAAGAAGTTGGAAAGCCTACTTGGAAAATCTTCCACCTCCCCCCCGCCCCTTTGAATGCCCTTTGCCTTTGAGATGGGAGCAAAACCTCGCTGTGGCAACTGTTGGATGTATAAGGGTGCACAGGCCATAGAGGTTTTGAATAGCTGTGACCAGGCTGCAACCATCCTTAGTTACCCACTTCCTCTTCTAAGACCCGGAAAAAGCCTGGACAGAAAAAAACACCTATCTTTGCTATCCAAATGAAGTATGCCCAAGGGTAATTTGGGGTGGGGCGTGGGGGAGGGGTGTCACATCCTGGGAAGGAGGGAAAGGAAGGGCTTACAGAGGAAAACGTGGAAGCTAAGGTTTGAGCCGTGAGAATGGGAAATGAGGGAGCACCCTTGTGGGACATTCTAGAGGCCTTGTCCCCTAACAAGGAGAGTTAGCTACATAAATCCTCTGAGTCTATATGATTCGGGAGCCTTACATTGGGATTCCTCCTAAAGGCATTGTGAAAACACCACCAGAGGTCACTTAACATTTAGTATACAGAAAACTAGCAAAGCAGTGTTTTCAAAAGGGCAACTGCCCTCACCACCACCCCACCCCCCCCAAACAGCACACACACTGTATTGACTTCTGATGGACTCTAGCCCATTTCTCTCGACTGGCAGAAGAAATCCCAAGTTGGAGGGGCGCCTGGGTGGCGCAGTCGGTTGAGCGTCCGACTTCAGCCAGGTCACGATCTCGCGGTCCGTGAGTTCGAGCCCCGCGTCGGGCTCTGGGCTGATGGCTCAGAGCCTGGAGCCTGTTTCCGATTCTGTGTCTCCCTCTCTCTCTGCCCCTCCCCCATTCATGCTCTGTCTCTCTCTGTCCCAAAAATAAATAAACGTTGAAAAAAAAAAATTAAAAAAAAAAAAAAAAAAAAAGAAATCCCAAGTTGGAGTCCCTTCATTTCTCCCTCTTGCCAAAAGGACAGTGTGGGGTGCCCCCAATCCTGTGAGACAGAAAGGAGGGGCCTGGAATGAAGCTATGGTCCAATATTGGGGTAACCGAGGGCCAGTTCCTCTGCTTGTCATTTCTATGTCCCAGCAGAACAGCATATAGTCGGCACTCAATAAATATTTATTGACTCAAATTTGGTATGCACTTCTGTGCATGCCACCCCCTCTGCCTCTTCTCTGCAAGTCTACCAACTGGAAAACACTTTGCAATTCTGTTTCTGAGCCAATACACATCATCATTTCTTTTACAGACCTTCTGGGACTTGGATTAGTTTTAAGAAATCCACTAGCATTAGGGAGTCCTATGAGAGGGTGCGAGGATAAAGAAAGACAGTCACTGATCAATATATTTTTGCTGACTGGTGTGCAGCTTGGATGTTAACTAGTATCAATGGCAACGAAGTGGCTCACTTCTTGGGTGAGACTAACTTGAAATCTCTTTAGAAGAAAGAGGGCATGAGATGAGCTTTCCCTTCTGAGAAGTAGATTGGCAGGGCTTACTAATTAAAGTTAAAAGCAAATGTCTGAGTCACACTTCCTGGCTTTCTGGCTCCTTCCTTTTGGTCTCCCACTTATTTCTAAAACATGTGCTGCTCCACTGGAAAACACTGCGGATAACACATTTGACACTAATGCAGACACTAATGATTTTAAGTTTTTCCAACCAAATCTGAGAGTTTGTCTGTGATACAAATAAATATGTGCCTTGGGCTGTGATTCTTTCAGTTAAATTCTTGGGAATTCCACACACTCGTTTCCCCCTTTCCCTCTAAAGCATAAAGGTTTTCACAAATGCAGGGTGTACGCATTGGAGGAGGGAATGATGTGGGAACTTACTGAACTCCAGGTTGATAGAATCCCGTGGGGCTTTGAGAGTGACTGCTCCCACTTTTCTCAAAGTATGTTGAGAGGAAACTTGCAATTCGTGGTTGCATAGCACACACTTCAAAAGGAGCCTCCTTATGGTTTTGTAATTGATTTTCAATTTTTTAAGTGAAACAATACTGCAAGTCTGGCAATAAAAAGCATTGATTTCTTTCTTCCTCATTACCAAGCCACAGGTCCACGCCCCAGAGGCAACCATTTAGTTCAGCTGCTTGTCCCAGTACTTACCCTCCTATTTCTAAATAACATGCTATGCTGCAATTTCTTGATTTACCAGTGTTGGAAATGATTTATTGACGTCCTATTAGGTTAGATAAGGATTTGGCACTCTTACAGATCACCTCCTTCCCTTTCCATTCTACCCATTTTCCTAAGATGCTATTTCAGGAATTAAAACAGTTGCCAGTGTTTACATTTTTACAAGTATGTAAATATTGGTCACTTCTAAAGCAGGATGGCACTTTCATCTTCTCATCTCTTGTACAAGTTTTTGTTTTTCCTGGAGTTGACCACTGCCTCTATTTTTTCCATTTACTTCATTTTTCTATGTATCCATGTCTATTTTTCCCCCATATCTTACAATGGATCTGTCAAGTATGTACAAATAATATATATTTTTTAAAATGTTAATGTTTTTAACTTTATTTTGGAGAGGGGGGGAAGGGGCAGAGAGAGGGGGGAGAAGACAGAGGGTCTAAAGCAGGCTCTGTGCTGACAGCAGTGAGCCTGATCCAATGTAGGGCTGGAACTCATGAACTGTGAGATCATGACCCAAGCCAAAGTCGGATGCTTAACCAATTGAGCCACCCAGGCACCCCATATTTTCTAAATGACCAAGTATATAGGTGCTTTATTAGTTCTCTTGATTTTCTAAAGGCCTCTCTTCCACGGCCCTCTATCCTTCTTTATTCTGGACTAGGTGTAGACTACTCCCAAGGTTCCCTTCATGATCCTTCTGTGTTGTTTCCTTTGTTTGATGAATCTAAAGTTTTCCTCTTTTCTTTCCTCTCTGCTTTCTTCCTTCTTTGCTTAAGCACATCCTCCAGTAGTTTCCCAATACTGGTTGCTTGGGAAGCAAATTTCTTGAGTTTGTACCCACCCAAAAATTTCGTTTTCAAATTTGATTGATAGTTTGGAAATGTAGATTCTTTGATTCAAAAGCAAATCAATCGTACTTTTAAATTCATTGCTTCCATTATGCTGTTGGGAAGATCAGTGTCATTCGGCAGCCCAATATTTTGGGTAGGATCTATTTTTTTCTCCTTGTTGGAAGCTGTCAGAAGTTTTTGTTATTCCTGGTGTGCTTGGTGTGGATCTTTTCCACTTCCCGAACTGGATGAGTAATGTGCTCTTTCAAGTTCTGGAAATTTTTCTTGTAATGTTTAATAATTCCCTTCTTTCTCTTTCTCTCATTTTTCTTTTTCTCATTTCTCTTTCTGGAATTCTGGATCATTTATGTAATTGTCTTCTTTGCCCTATCATTCATATTTTTGACTTTTTGTCCTATTCTCTGGGAATTTTCCTATACTTTATCTTCTAGTTCTGTTATTTAATTTTTTTATAATTTTAGTTACATTTTAAAGTTTTGAGACTGCTTTCGTATTTTCTGTTGTTCCTTTTCCATGGTATTCTGTCTGTCTGTCTGTCTGTCTGTCTTTTTTTTTTGACTGAAATATGTTTTCTTTTATTTTTAAGAGGATCAGTTTAGTGAGTAGGTACATTCATGTAGTGGGGGACAGGGTCCAGGAGTGTTTTTCTCCACTTTGAGCAGGCAAGGCTTGTAGACTGGTCAGTGTCCAAGGGCTATTGCGTTGCATTCAGGCCGGCCTCGCCCCCAATGCCAGGATCAGGAGGCTTTCCTTCAAAGTCTGCAGATTCTCTAGAGAAGAATCTTTCAGTCTTCTGCCTGGAGTAGAGGTGTCTAGATGCCCACATTTAGGGACAAGGTAAGGCAACAAGAAAGGAACTGCTCAGGATACAGACTTTCATTCTATCTGCTACCGTGAGCCCCATACCTCTCTGGCACCTCTCATGTGCTCATGTCACTGAATCTGAAATGTCTGAAAGGAATCTTTTTTTCTAGAAAAGAAACTTCTCATCTCTTGTGGGTAACAGTGGGTGAGACCCAGGGTTCATCCACTCTGTATATAGACAAAGCTAGTGTTTGACCCCTGCTTGCCCTTCAACTTCTGCGGTTTGGTGTTTTAGGGCCCTGGGATTTTTCATAATTCTGCAGGGTGGGCTCATTCCTTCTCAGCACTTAGGCTATGACTGCCTCCATGTGCAAAGTCAGAGACCATGGCTCCAAATCCTGTTTGCTTCCAAAGATTTTTAGAAGTCTCTTGTCTATGTCTTTTTGCTTCTTGTTTTCTCTATCTAAAATGAATCTAATTTTATTTCCTTGCTTGCTGTCATTTTAGGGGAGTTTCAGCAGGAAGCAAAGATAAAGGCTTCTGTAAAATATTTGCAAATCATGTATCTAATAAAGGTCCAGTCTGTTACAACTCAACAATAAAATGACAGACAACTCAATTTAAAAATGGGGAAAGGATTTGAATGAACATTCTTGCAAAGAAAGTATACAAATGGCCAATAAGCACATGAGAAGATGCTTATCATTAGTCATCAGGGAAATAATGAATGAATGTCACAGTGAAATACCACTAGGATGGAGATAAAGTACCAAGTGCTGGCAAGGATGTAGAGAAATTGGAACCCTCATACATTACAGGTGCTGTCAGGAATGTAAAATAGGGCAACATTTTCCTTCAACAGCAAAAAAAGAATCTAGGATCTGACTATTGATCATTAGTCCATCTACCTGGTCGTTGCTTCATTTTTTCAAAAGGTGTTTATTGAGCACCTACTATTTGCCACACAGTGTTTTAGATACTACTGGGATTCAGTTGGGAGCACTGCTCTGTGCTCATGAGGTTTCTCGTCAAGATGGACACCAATCAAATTGCACAAATACTCAATTATAACTGTGATAAATGCTGCAAAGGAAAAGCACTCTGCTTCTGTAGGGGGGTGTAATAGGAGGGCCCACCTGGGCTGTGTGAGGACTGGGGAAGCATCCCTCAGAAAGTAACTTTGAACTGAAATGAAGGTGAAGGAGAGTGTTCTAGACAGGAGTAAAGACCCCGAGGAAAGAGTACGTAGGGAGTGTTGGAGGAACTTCATGCAAACACATGTCTGTTTCTTGGAAAGCACAGCTCAGAAAGGAGTGAGCTGAGGCTGAAGCAGTGTTCCAGGGGCAGAAATATCCTTAAGGCCATAGCCACAATTTTGGTCTTTATTATAAAGGTAATAATAGGTCATGGAATGGTTTTAAGCAAAGGAGAGATATGATCCAATTTCTATTTCTTTGTTTGGAAAACTACCCTGGGCTTCTGAATGCAGAAAGAGTTGAGGGGAGCAAGCCTCAATGAGAAGCCATTGTTAGAGCTGTCCAAGTGAGAAAGCCAGTAGGTAGGCAAAGGCTTGGGATGGAGATGGAGGGAAGTGCTATTTAGGTGGTGTTAGTGGGCTTTGACAATGGATGGGATATAAGGTGTAAGGACAAGGGAGGCGTCCAGAGGAATTATTGGTGCCATTTGGGGAAAAGAAAGGTTTGTGGGGGAGGGTAGGGAGACCACGAGTTTGGTCCTTGACTTGTTGTGTGTGAGGAATTTGAGCCATAGGAGTAGAAATGCTGGGGACAGAGGGGCAGCTGGATACGGGGGCAGACATGGAGCGAAGTGGGCCGGAAGTGTATATGGGGGTGTCATGGGCATGCAAACTATTGACATTTGCTTCCTGTGCAGTTGTCACTGCCTTAACAAGGGCAAGGTGACAACAGTGAGGCAGCAGGAGACCTCAACCGAAATCTACTTTTCTCAAGTGAAATCAGTAAACATGCTGACAGTTCACGGTGTACAAGGCTCCATCCTAGAGGCTGACAGGGAGTTAGAGTGTAGAATTGACACTCTAGCTGAAAAACAAATAAGAACCAACCCAAATAAGAATACAGAAGCCAAGGAGCGGACCACCACCATGAGATGTCCTAAACGGCATGCAGTGACTGCTGAGCGTGAAGTACAACCATGAGCCTCCTGGGTTGTCTGACCAGCTGAAAATGATACCGCAGTGTCCACACTCCTGCCTCATCAGGAGCTTTGCTGCCACATTTCCATTACCTCTCCTTTTGCTGTGGAAAATAGCAAATGCCATATTCTTTCTTCCATTCCAATACCCCTCCCTTCCTGTGTTCCTCCCTCTCTTTCTCATGCTCTGTCCTTCCTCATCACCAGGCATCTAGAAGCAGAGATACCCGCTTTCTGTGTCCAGGGGCAGCATGGACTCATAAAATGTGAAAATGAACCTCTGTGTCTGAAGAGCATCAAATCCAACTTTTTATTAAAGTGAGGAAGGGAGGGCTTCTTTTCAGTAAAAATCACAATCCTTCCCAATAGCCTCCGAGAGGCTCCTGCTTACATCCTGTTGACCAGAACTATGTCTTGTGGTCCCCTGTAGCTAAAAAATATTCATGTTCTGCCACTTCCATACTGGAGATCGGTATTGAAAAAAAAGTATCGGAATTGGTGTTGGGTTATTCAATCACCAGAGTCTGCTGTTGCCTCGTCTTTGTTTCTGTAACAGAGAGAGTCAGGAAGTCGTACCTATAAGTAGATGATAGATTGATCCAGTCAATCAACACCTATCAGGTGTGTGTATATATGCAGTATATATAATGTTTATCTTCACATATATACACATATGCATATATATTATACATACACACATAGAGATATACGTATATAATAAGGTCAGGTGAGCTAAAGTTTCCACTTTACATTTATTGCGAAAAAAGACAATTTCATCTTAAGAAAAAAAAATATTTTTATTTTTGAGAAAAAAATTATTTTTCTTTTTTACTGAGAGACTGTGTGTTCAGGATTTTGTGGACACTATTTTGAATCCTTAAGAACTACCAATGCAGACATTATTGCCCCCATTTAGTAGCTGGGGTCTAACAATATACCATTGCTTAGCCGGGTAGAGCAGGATTTGGCCTTATTCCTCTTTGATTTCAAAGCCAAGGGAACACAGAATCCAGGACAAGGAATCCCCAGAGGAGAACAGGCAACCCTGGGAAGAACATCTGAGAACTGCTCACTCCCAGGTGGGCAGAAATGCTGAGAAGTTGCCCGTTGGAGAATTGGTGCCACTGAGTGGGGACCCAGCAAGGAGCTTCCTTCCCCGGGTTTCTATCCTGGCTTCTCTCTGGAGAATCATCTAAAGCCCTTAAATTTCTCTGAGTCCTAGAGCAGAGGGTCTTTCTCATCTTAGGCGCATTGGAAACTTTTTTCTCTGGTGAGAAATAACTGCTCCCCTGCCAATCAGAACCAATGAGCAGAGGCCTGAATCCATGCTAAATCCCAGGTAACTCAAGTACCAACCAAATTGTTCCAAACTTGCCATCTACGTGCCAGGTGTGATGCTGGATTGTGTCCCACATCGTGGGGGGAAAGTGTTGCTACAAAAAATGGCATTGGGGTCATTAGCGGTTGTAACAATGTTAATTCCTCAAATTTTATTCCTGAATGCGGTTATATGAGAGAATGTCCTTTTTCTTAGAAGGTACATGTATAGTATTTAGGGGTCTAGGGTCTTGGTCTCTGCAATTGGCTCTCAAATGTTTGGCAAAAATAAGAAAGGAATGAATAATGTATATATTTCATATGGTTCAACCTTATAAACGGAAAGAGAGAAAAAAATTGATAAGGCAAAACGACAAAATGTGCACATCAGGTGAACAAAATGTGAGCTCCAGGTCAAAGATTTGTTGGGGTCCACTGAAATATTTAGGTCTGAGAAACTTTTCCTAAACAAAGGGTTAAGTTTTTAAAGGCTCTAAGGTGTAGTAACATGCTGTGGTGCAGTGGGCATACTAGAACACTCTGTAGTAGGGAAATGCTGTAATTTCCAAGTTCTGCACAGGTGTTGCCTCCTTTTCTCCACAAAGCATTCTCCAAGCAGACCTTGAATCCTGCGCAGATCATTTCAAAATGCCTCACAAGGTTCTCAAAAGCTGCATGTCTCAGAAGTGTTGCTAATGGGCTCATCTGCTAAGAGTTACCTTGACATTTGACTTATGGCTTTCCCTCACTCTCAGTTTGCTGTGAAAGACGAAGTGGTTTTCCAAACTTGGCAGAGTCCAATGGCCTTTCAAGGCAGAGTCTTTAGCTAGAGTTCCATGGCCTTGCACTTCACATCTGGAAGTTCCATTATGTTTTCCCAAGCTTCTTTGCTAGGAGTCGCTCCACCTACTACTACCATTAATATTACATGTTTTGGCAAAGAACCTGAGAGTAAGTGCTTCTAGAAATTGCCCCATCAGGTGGATCTTCCCTGAGGCCTTCCTCAGAGTGCATCTTCCTGAGCCTGCTGAACTGGTGACACTGAGAAGGGGTTCACTCAGCTAAAGCTCTAAGACTCATCAGCCCACTTGCGAGCGGTGGGGGGGGGGGGGGTGGGTGGGCGGGGAGCTACAATTCCCAGAAGTTGTCACCACCTCTATCTCATAGAGGGGTTTGGGGTCAGTGTGATTTCCAGAACCCAGAAGAAGGGAGTTGTAAGGAACAACCTGCTATGAGAAGGGTATAGGCTAGACAGAAGCATGCTCACTGAGAGAGAGCCCTGGCCCCATGCATCCCACCTCTCACCTTCTTCAGGAACTCCCCTGCCAAAGTCAGTTGGAAGCCAGAGGCTAAAGACCCCATAGAGGCAAGTCCCTAGAGCACAGAGTGTGAGTCGGGAGGGGCAGCTGGAATACATCTAGCATATTCTATTTCCTCATCTGTAAAATGAAAATAATAAAAATAACAATAAACAAGACAATGTAAGTAGACAGTCAACTTAGTGCCTGTTGTTTTTATTACATTCCAGAAAGGAAGTCTTTATAGGAGAACTCTTCCAGGAGGGAGTTCTGTTCTTTTTGCTTTGCTTTGCCAGGAAGGAGTCAAGAAAACCCCACTAGTGTTGCTAATGTTGCTAGTTGAACTAATTTCTGATTTCAAAACTTACCACAAAGCTACAGTAATCAAGACAGTGTGATATTGGCAGAAGGACAAACATAGCTCAATGGAGAGCTATGAGTCCAGGAATAAACCCTTACATTTTTTAGTCAACTGATTTTTGACAAAGGTGCGAAGACAATTCAACTGGGGAAAGAAGTTTTCAACAACTTGATATCTATGTGCAAAAGAATGAATCGGGAATCCTACCTCATACTAGATACAAAAATTAACCCAAAATGAATCTAAGAGCTAAAACTATAAACTCCAAGAAGAAAAAACTGGTGTAAATCTTCATCACCTTAGATTAGGCAAAGATTTCTTAGAACACTTAAGGCACAAGCAATCAAAGAAAAGATAGATTAATTTGACTACATCAAAATTTAAAACGTTTGTGCTTCAAAGAATACTATCAAGAAACTGAAGACAACCCTGGAGTATATATTGCGAGTTATATATACATCCAGAATATATAAAGAATACTTACAACTCAATAGTCAAAAGACAAGTAAGCCACAAAGGATTTGAGTAGACATTTCTACAAAGAAGATATGCAAATAGTCAACGAAAAACACATTAAGATGCTCAATATCATTAGTTACTAGGGAGGTGCATATCAAACCCATAGTGACATACCACTTCTCACCTGCAAGGCAAGGAGAGCTGTGATAAAAAAGACGTACAATGTCAAGTGTTGGCAATGATGTGGAGAAATTGGAACCCTTATAAACTGCTAGTGGGAATGTAAAATGGTGCAGCTTCTGTGGAAAACTGTTCAGTAGTCCCTCGCCAAGTTTAATATGGAGTTAACACATGACCCAGCAATTTCACTCTTGGGTAGATACCAAAGAGAGCTGAAAATATGTTTACACAAAAAGTTGTACACGAATAACCATAACATCATTATTTATAACAGCCAAATGTGGAAACAACCCAAATGTCCATCAGCTGATAAACTGATAAGTGAAATATGGTTTATCTGAACCATGGATTATCATTCACCCCCCCCCGCAAATACAAAGATGAAGTATTAAAACATGCCACAACATGGATGAACCTTGAAAACATAACACTAAGTGAAAGGAACCAGACCAAACAATCACATGTTACATAATTCCATGTATATGAAATATCAAAAGTAGGTAAATTTATGGAGGTAGAAAGTAAATTAGTGGTTTCCAGAGGAAAGAGGGAGGAGTAAATGGGGAGTCACTAGTAATGGATAAAGGGGATCTTTTCTGAGATGATGAAAATGGAATTACATTGTGAAGATAGTTGTGCAAGCTTGTAAATATGCTAAAACCCACCAAATTATACACTTTAAAATGGTGAATTTTGTGGTATGTGAATTATATCTCAGTAAAGCCATTTTCAAAAAAACCATTGGACAAGTTGATATAGGGGAAAAGAAAATTAATAGAAAAAAGGTAGAGCTGAGATAACCACCCAGAAATTGCACAGAGGGAAAAAGAGATGGAAAATATGAAAGAAAAATGAAGAGATATGAATAAAAGACTGAGTAGGGCCAACATAGCCTCAAGGAGAATACAGAGTGAATGGAGAAGAATCACGTTCAAAGACGTAAAGAATCAAAGTTCTTAGATTGAACTTTGTATCTCAGATTAAATACAAATGAAGTCACACCTTGTTATAATGTAATAAAATAGCAGTACATCAAATACAAATAGATTATCCCAAAAGGTGCTAGAGATCAAAGAAATATTGCTGTCAATGTGCTTGGCTGTTCTTTTGGAAGTAGGCATCTTAAAAGAATTATGGTTGCCTCCAAACAAAGTGGTACCTTCAAAACGCTGAAGGAAAAGAACTCTCCAACCAAACTTCTATGCTAGCTAAACTATGACCCAAAAATGCCAGCAAGGCCATAGATATGTTCTGAAAGAGACACTAAATTATGTGCTTCAGCAGGAAAACAAAAGCGAACCTGGAATAGCGGAATGGAAGAACCATTAAGGAGCAAAGAATTGGTTAAGTGTTGGCAAATCTAGACAAATGTTTCTGGACGTGATCTGTTTGTGATCCTTTTGGGATGATGGTGTTGGGTCACTCTACTCCACTCACACTGGCAGTAAGCATTTGAGTATGATTTTCATTGGTCTTATTTGCAGCCAATATACGTTATGAGGCCTACATTTTTGCAAGAAATATTAGTTTCTTCCTCCCTTAGTTTTGGGCAGTTTCTCCCCAAAGACCCTAAGCTCTGTAAGAGTGGAAATTGTGCCCACCTTGCTCATCTGTGCCTCCCTGATTCCAGGATGAGGAACTCGGTATGTGTTCCATGCACTTTAGTTGAATGAATAAATGAACTTGACCAATGAGTACAATCTTGAGTTGCTGTCTGCCTTTCGTCTCTCTCACCTTGCTTGCTCTGCCACTGTCTAGACACCCTCCTCGCCTCAGGTTAGGTGTTCCTCTAGAACACCTTCCTCTCTGCCAGCTCTGTCTCACCATGCCTGGCTGCCCCTCTGTGCATACGCCATCACCCCACACCAGACCTCCTGATGGCTCCCCACGTGAGTGCCCTTGCACTGGCCTGAGCTCGGCTCCTCTGGGCTGCCATGACTACCTTGGGCGAGAGTGCCTACTTGCTTTGCCCCACCTAATGGCTGCAGAGTGAATTGCGTTTTGAGAATGGAAGGGAAAAACAGGAAGAGAAGGGAAGAAAAGGGGAAGTGAGAGGAGACGAGGAGGAGGACAAGCTATTTTTTTGTTTTCTAATCAATCCTGTTTCCTTCACAAAAACTATATTTTGTCTTGAACCATGATCAATTCTATTCGTGTGGTTCCCTCTCTGCATGCAATCCCTCTGGAATTGCCCCTACTCTTGCCTTCTGAAAATCTATTCGTTCTTTAACACAGAAGACAAACGTCTCTCTGGGGTCTCCTCTGATCACACACACACATATGCACACACACACACGCGCACACACCTGCACATATGCACAGGCACACAAAGAGAACTGTTCACTAGATCACCTGAGTTCCTAAAGCCCTGTGCACAGCTTCTGTAATGACATTTAAGAGATTATATGATGATTGATTGTTCACAGTCAGCCCCCACTAGACTGGGAATTCTTTAAAGTCTGAAGTCCTCTTTTGCTAGCACCCCCCCCCCCCCAGGCTGGCATTGAGTGAGCTGAATGAACTGACACTTGCTTTGGCACACACGGGCAACCTTAGTGTTGGAGAGCTGGCGGAGCTTGAGGCACTCCTTGAGTGGTAGCGTGCCTTCTTTTCAGCTTATTTAAACTTTCTTGGGCAGCTTTAGATAGCAACCATTTTATTCTAAACTCAGATATGTTCTGTAGGACAGTAGGGGGCTGATTCAACCCCATCTTACGGCGACGACTAACAACTACCAGAAATCCACCCACAGCAGTCTCACGAGAACTCCAGTGCTCAGCAGCAAATTAATTACTATGGCTCATCAGTAAAAATCTATGCATTTTCAGCCTCTATTAGACTATAAATAAATTAACACGACAAAATTTTCAATTCAGAAAACAATGCCAACGTATGAAGAATTGCATGAAGCAACCCGAGTGCAATTAGAGAGGAAGAATCCGATACACCCTACAGGAATCTCTCTAACCCTGAATTCCTGCAGAGGAAAGGTACCCAAGTGTGCAGCACTGGAGCTAATTTAAATGTCTTTCCTGTAATTTTAAATTCAGGAACTCGGGTTGCCCTGGCATTCCTTGCTTCGCAGGCTCGGAGAACTTGTCATCCTCTATCATTTGTGTTTAGTTTCACAGTTAAATATACAACCCTCCATCCTCTTTTATTTACTTCTTTCCCTTTCTCTCTCCCTCCTCAGACAGCACTGGGTAGGGTGGGCCTGGCTCTGTTCCAAGGTTCACTGAACATCTGGAACAATTTTTCTATTGTTCTTTATCTGAGTTTGAAAAACCACAAATAACTTTGCTAAGCACCATTTTCCCTTAATTTTTAAGCCTGCCCAGATTTCAGATGTATTTCTGTCCCCTGCTTCTGATTCACGTACACCTTACTCATCGAAGCTCATTTTGCATTTTCCATCTTCTTTATGACCCATTTGCTACCCAAGATGTTTGGGCAATCTTTGCAGTCTTTTTCAGCATAGTTTAACCTTTTTTTTCTTCCGGGAAAGTAGACCACTGACAGAATAAAGGAATAGGCATCAGGAACCCCCAGCTCTCACACTCCCTCCCTGTAACACCACCCAAGAAAAGCTGATGGTAAGTCCAGATCCTGAAACCATGTAGTGAAATGTACCTGCTTGGCAAAGAGGCCCCGCTGGGCACAAAACAGAGGGTTATTAGTGCTGTGTTGTAATTCATGTAGAGAAACTAGAAGGATTAAATGAAAGGATCTTTGTACACATAATGAAAGTATACATCACAAACATGCTCAAAGAATGGCTTAAATTTTTTTTAAGTTTATTCATTTTGAGAAAGAGAGAGAGAGCACGAGCAGGGGAGGGGCAGAGAGAGAGGGGGAGAGTGAATCCCAAGCAGGCTCCACACTGTCAGTGCAGAGCCCAATGTGGGGCTTAATCTCACTAACCATGAGATCATGACCCGAGCTGAAATCAAGAGTCAGACGCTAACCAACCTAGCCACCGGGGCGCCCCATGAATGGGTTTTTTAAAAAACATTTTTGTTGTGGTAAAACATGCATAACATAAAACTTACTGTTTTAACCATTTTCAAGTGTATAAGTCGGTAGCATTAAGCAAACACCACCACCATCCATCTCCAGAAGTCTGCAACATCCCCAGCTGAAGCTCTGTGCCCATCAAATACTAACTCTCCATGCACCCCTGCTGCCACCCCCTGGGAGCCACCACTCTGTCTCTATGAATTTGTCTATTCCAGGTACTTCCTATAAATGGAATCATATAATATTTGTTCTTTGGGTCTGGCTTATTTTACTTAGCATAATACATTCAGGTTTCAACCGTGTTTGAGAACATCGTTCCTTTTTAAGGCTGAATAGTACTCCACTATGTGTATGTATATACCACATTTTGTTTATCAATTCATTCATCAATGGACATTTGGGCTCTTTCCGCCTTTTCACTACTGTGAATGATGCTGCAATGAACTTTGGTGCACAAATACTTGTTCAAGTCTCTTTCAATTCTTTGGGGGTATACAACTAGGAGTAGAATTGCTGGATCATATGGTAATTCTTTTTTTTTTTTTTAATTTTTTTTTTCAACATTTATTTATTTTTGGGACAGAGAGAGACAGAGCATGAACGGGGGAGGGGCAGAGAGAGAGGGAGACACAGAATCGGAAACAGGCTCCAGGCTCTGAGCCATCTGCCCAGAGCCCGACGCGGGGCTCGAACTCACGGACCGCGAGATCGTGACCTGGCTGAAGTCGGACGCTTAACCGACTGCGCCACCCAGGCGCCCCTGGTAATTCTATTTTTAATGTTTTGAGGAACCGCCATAATGTTTTCCATAGCAGCTGCACCATTTTACATTCTGACTAGCAAGGCTGAATGATGTGGGTTTTTTTTAACTTCTACATTATCAATGCTGGTGTAACCCCACCAACAAGAACATGAGGGACAATCTGTTTTCTCAGGAGAAGGGCCAAGGGCCAAGGTGGCGATTGCATCGCCCTTGTATTCAGGATGTCTGTCGTTAAAGAAATAACCATAAAGGTACCCAGAACCCTCTTTCTAGTATACTGTTGTTAGATGTTCATAGCCAAATGCAGAGGTGTTCTGGCTAGATTGCATTGCATTTTTATTGTTTGTGTATATCCAACAATCACATCCCAGCTACATTTCCCTCTCTGTGCACTCTCCTCCCTGCCAACTAAGCCACCTGGTGAACTTTTGTGTCCAGTTAGGAAGCATCCCCTTCCTCAAATAGCAAGTAGCCCCTGGCCTCACACCCAGGGTCTCCTCCAGATTTCTGCTTGCTTCTCACTTGGGGGAAGGACAGTGCTGATGTCCTATCCTCTGGGAGTCCCCAGGCTGGTCCCTGTCCTCAGTGGGACCAGCTGACAGATGGGAGGGGCCAAACGAACTTCTCAGTGAAAGCTTTGAATGGGCTTGAAGAGCAACCTCATCTCTGTATGTGGTTCTTTGGTTCTCCCCATCATCACCATTGACACCTTATTATACCTCAGCCCCACCCAGGTTCTCTGGCCCAGGAACGGACTTCTATACGGTTAGGAGCTGGGAGGGTGTAGGAAGTGTCCTATGACAGACCGAGGCCCTGGGAGGGACCCCACTTGGCCAGTGAATCAGGAACAGGCCCCCGTCACCACGTATGACATCCGAGTGCCCCTGATCCATACAGTGTTGGCTGTACCGGTGACCCTTACGGGGCCTGCTGAAACTATGATCGACTCCCCTGGTCAGGAATGGCGGTTCTAGCTCTGATTAGTTTTTCTTGTGAGGGGTGGGGGTGGGGTCACGTAACTGCAGACAGACGAGCCTCACAGACTGTAAACTGGGCCAGGGTGGCCCGTTTCAAAGGCATTAAGGAGGGAGCCAAGAAAGCAAAGAGGCAATTTCCTCTGGCCACATCACAGAAATGTGGGGCAGGTTGCATCTAAATGATTGCAAAGAGCCTGGAAAACTCCAGGCCACAGGCAAACCACAGCCACAAATAATTACACCCCCACAGCATCAGGGTGAGGAGGGTTTCCCACGGTCTCAGGATGAGAGCTCCCAGCTCAGCGTGTGGTCCCCAGACAAGGCCAGAAAGTCAGGGTGGGAGTGACTGGAAACTAGATAGGACCCTGGGAGAAGGGGACCGTCAGTCAGGAACTGAATAGCATCCTATCAGGAGATGCTGGGAACCAGGCAACAGGCAGAAATGCTGGGGAGATCCGATGAGGACCACACGTGGAGTGTTGGAAAGAACATCACTTTGGGGTCAGCCAGACATGGGTTCACATTCCAGCTCTGCCACTGTCTTCTTCTGTGATCTCTCCCCCCACCCACACGCAGACTCTGACAGGAGGAGTTGGAGGCAGGTAGTTGATTTGGGAGATAAGGCCAAGAGACCTCATCTTGGGGAAATGAGGGAGAGTAAAAGATATGGCAGGAGTTATCCAGCAGTTAGCGCTGTGGGAAAGGAGGCACAGGGCTGTTCCCTGTGAGAGATGTCCACCAACACCCTTCCATCATCAGTCGAGGCTGCTAACTCTGTGGCCTTGGGAGATGGGGCACTTGGGTGGAAAGTTCATGGGGTTGCCATAGGCAGATTTTAGTATGGAAAGGTGTTGACGGGATATGGGTGGGCTCCAGCAGATACTTACTTCCCTCTGGGACGTTGGACAACCCACATCACATGCTCTGTGCCAACATGCATAGTACAGACAAAAGCTACCTTCTTCTGAGGAAAGTGGGTCCTGCTTGACTGGAGGCTCTTTGTTCTGCCAACAACCTCATAGGCTTGGTTCAGCTCCTTGGGTGTGGAGGCCACAGTGTCCAGCCTACACGACCTTGCAGAGCAGAGGGAGGAGAGCCGAGAGCTCCTGGGTGAGCAAGAGGGAGGGGTTGTGGGAGGAGAGGTGATAGGATGGAAGAGGGGAGGCCAGAGAGAGGGCAAAGTCATGTGAATCCTGCAGCCCAGAGTCTGTAGTGAAGTCTACAGAACTCGAGAAGAACCCAGTGCGGGTGGATGTGCCAGGCACCCGTGAGGGGCTGGTTCCATGATCAAACTGGTGTGGGGACAAGTAGGGACAGCAGGTCTGAATGGGTGAGCCAGGAACAGAGGCCTGAGAGCTCCTAGGGACCGGTGGAGATTCTGAAGAAGGCTTTGGATCTCTCTAGGCTGTGCTAGTGTCCATGTTCACCCAAAGCGGCTTCTGAAGTAAGGATTTGGGTGCATGTGGTTTGCTCAGGGAGGTGATCCAGAGATGGGAGTGTGTTAATGAGTGGGTCTCCACCGTGGTCAACCGGTGATCCCCCCTGCCAGGACTAGTTCTCTGAGGAACTATGTAGAACAACCTCAGGGTTGTCCCAGGAGGAATAGAAAGCTAACTTGAACTAGAGGCCCCCTGTTTGGGTGAGAGCTGTCCCTCGAGTGTGAAACCCCCACACTTGTAGGCTGCCATGCCCAGGCTGAGCAAGCTCCTGTGCTGCCTGGGAGGGCCTCAGTTAGGGAGCGGGAGGACGCAGACACTGGGAGTGGCAGCTGTCACATGTGGGGACTCCTCTCAGCATCATGTGAACCCTAAGGTGAGCAGTGGGAACATGTAGCTTCGGGTACACCTACCTAGAGCTCTGAGGGCAAGATGGTCCCAACAGCATGTGGGGCGCAAAGATAACGATCTTTCTTAACAGCGAAGGTGTCTGGAGGCCAGTGGCTATTGGTAACAGGTGAAGCCAGAGTCCCCAAATGTTCAGGTATTCCAGCAGGCAGACAATTAAGGGCTTCATGGAAGTCTGGCCACACACAGGAAGAGGACGGCAACCTCCAAACAGGGCAGGGGAGACCAGCATGATTCCTGATCCTTTTCCCTAAACTTTTTTTGTCTTTAATCCATTTAGAGTTTACTTTCTTGAGTGGCGTAAGATAGGGGTCCAGTTATGTTCTCTAGCACGTGGATATCCAGTTTTCCCAACACGACTTATTAAAGAGATTATTCTTGGGAGCACCTGGGAGACTCAGTCGGTTAAGTACCTGACTTCGGCTCGGGTCGTGATCTCACTGTTCTTGAGTTCGAGCCCCGCGTTGGGCTCTGTGCGGATAGCTCAGAGCCTGGAGCCTGCCTCTCCACTGCTCATACTTTGTCTCTCTCTGTCTCTGAAAAATAAATAAACGTTAAAAAAGAGATTATTCTTTGCCTATTGTATATTCTTGGCACCCCTGTTGAAGATAAGCTGATTGTAATGTATAGGTTTATTTCTGGCCTCTCTACTCAGTTCCTAAGTACCTTGTTCTATGTATGTTTTTTTATGCCAGTGCCACATAGTTTTGATCATGATAGCTTTGTAACATCATGGAAGTCAGAAAGTATGAGGCCTCCAGCTTTGTTCTTCTTGCTCGAGAATACTAATCAGGGCTTTTGAGGTTCCATAAGAATTTTAGGATTCAAAAAATTCTGTGAAAAGTGACATCGGAATTTTGATAGAGATTGCATTGAATCTGTAGATCACTTTGGGTAGTAGGGACATTTAACCGATATTAATTCTTCCAATCCCAAAACGTGAAATATCTTTTAAATTGTCTCCTTCACTTTCTCTCCCCAATGTCTTATCAATGCATAGGTCTTTCACTTCCTTGGTTAAGTCTATTCCTAAGGATTTTGTCATTTGTAATATTGTTATAAATGGGATCGCTTTCAGATAGTTTGTTTGTTAGTGCATAGAAACCCAACTGATTTTTGAATGTTAATTTTTTTATCCTGAACATTTACTAAGCTCACTTATTAGTTCTCACAGCTGTTCAGTGGAGTCTTTAGGGTTATATATACATAAGATAAGGTCATCTGCAGACAGAGACAATTTTATGTCTTTGTTTCCGGTTTGGATGCTTTTGTTCCTTTTTCCTGCCTAATTGCTGTGGCGGTACTTCCGGTACCATGTCGGATAAAAGCGGAAGGAGTAAGTACTTACCTTGTGGTCCTAATGTTCCTTATTCCTCTTTCATTGTCGAATATGATGTTAATTACAGACTTGTCATATTTGGCCGTTCTGTTGAAGTTTATTCCTTCTACACCTACTTTGTCGACAGTTTTAATCATGAAAAGATGTTAAATTTTGTCAAGAGCTTTTTCTGCACATATTGACATGATCGTATGATTTTTATCCTTCATTCCGTTAATGCAGTGTATCACACTGATTGATTTGTGGGTGTTGAACCGTTTTTACATCCCAGGAATAAATCTTACTGAACAATGATGTATGATCATTTTACTGTGCTCTTAAACTTAATTGCTATTATTTGGTTGAGGATTCTTGCCTCTGTGTTCATCAAGGCTATTGGCTTAGAATTTTCTTTCCTTAGAGTGTCCTTATCTGACTTTGGTATCAGGATAATACTGGCCTCATAAAATAAGTTTGGAAATATTCCTCCCTCTTTATTTTTTTTAAGAAAAGCTTGAGGATTGGTATTATCATAGGACCAGTGAAACCCTCTAGTTCTGTGCTTTTATTTGTCAGGAGATTTTTGCTTACTCATTCAATCTCCTTGCTTGCTATTGGTCTGTCCATGCTTAGTTATTTTTAAAGAAAATAAACATTGAGTTCAGGGGGGACAATTAGAACCACGAGCAACTATATCCATTAAGATGAAGTTTGTTTGTAGGAAGAGATACAAAGCATCATGGCTTAGACAAGATAAAAGGTTATCGCTCTATTAGGTAAAAGGTTGGAGCTCTTCAGCTGGGGGCTTGTGTGATGAGCTCTCTGATGAAGTCTGTAGGGACCCAGGCTCCTTTCAGCTCCCTGTAGTTCGACTCCTGTGTGGCCCAAGCAAGTAAGCCTGACATTCCATTCCATGCACAAGATGGAGGAAATGACCAGAAGAGGGAGAAGGACAAAGGGCACGCACAGGCTGTTTTGAAGGAAGGTTCCGAGAAATAGCTGTACCATCATCTCAGTCACATCACCTTAGTCCATTCCGAATCTCATGACCATGCCCATCTTCAGGACGGGCTGGATACATGGTCTGTTTTCTGTGTGACCACATACCCAACTAGAAATCCTCTCACTGAGGAAGAAGGAGAAAAGGAATGTTGGATTTCACCAGCCACCTGGGCTGCAGCAAACTTGCTGGTCACCTTCCAACTGGGGATGCTTAGCCAAAGGTGGTTAACTGGACACGGAGAACATAAAATATGTATTTCATAGATGTACTGAGCGACGAGCTCAGATGCTCCTGCGCCCTCCCGTCTCACATGATAGTTTCGCCCTTGTGGCGAGTGTGATTGGTGCCCCACTTCCTCCCTTGCACCCTCCTGAGCTCACCTGCAGCTGTGGGAAACAGTTGCTGCATGAGGTGGCCGCCTCTGATAGACACGTGGTCCTTCCTCTTTACCCGAGACTTTCTCCTGCACGTGAGAACTCGCTCCACCAGAAGCACAAGTGACATTTGGAGGCATTAATATACCTGGAGCGACCTCAAGAGGGACCTAGGAATCAACTGGCTCATGCCACAGGCCCCCAGAATTCTGGGAGAATTCTGAGAGTGTTCGTCATGGTTTTTCAGATGTGCCCCAGCAGGACTGATGCCCGCTGATCGACGGTTACCATACCCGCTCCTGTTATTTCCTCCACCCTGCTTCTTCCTCCCCACCGTGTTACCCAGATAAACTCCCTGCACCCACGTCTTTATCTCAGGGTCAGCTTTTGGAAGAACCCAAACGAGGACACCTTCACACACCTTCCCTGTGGTCACCTAGATAGTGGCTAAGCCAGAATTCAAACTCCGATCTCTAGGCTTTCAGGCCAAGTGTTTTTTTCCACAGTGCCAGAACAAGAACGTAGGAACATTTTTAAAACCACTCTGTCAACAAATTGCAGCGCTGAAACTGTTGACCTGAGTTCTGAACCAAATCCTAGGCCCACAAAGAGTGAACGGAGTAAATGAACATGCAGAGGAGACTCCGTCTATGTATTAAAGATAAGGACCGGGACTGGTTTTGCTGATGAATGGAGCCGGGGCCTCCTCCTGCCCAGCAACTCTGGGGACCGCTGTTTGATTTGATCATCGTGTTTGTCTTTGTTAGGATGCTATGCACCGAGGCAGGAGCTGCTGTGCTGACAGGAAGGAGCTCCGCCCTGGTGAACCCCAGAGACTGTGCACCCCAAGGCCAGGACACAAAGAGACCCTGTGGGGGAAGTGCCAAGGGTCATCCAGGACCCAGTCAAACCCTGCGGCACAGGAGGTGGGCACAACCAGCCTCCCACAGCCAAATGCTACCATCCATTCCCTGTCAAACGCATGTGCGGGTAAACTGAGGCAGATGACCGAGAACCGGCCAGGGGTCGGAGTCCTGCACAGCAACGGAGGAGAAGGGAGTGACAATCGGATGGAGCCAGCGGAGAGCCTGGGGGACGTGGCCCTGAGATCCTGCCCCCTGCCCTGTCCCAAGTCCCCGTCTCCTCGGCTCCTGCGTTCCTGGCTCTGATTGTCGTTCATAGACTGCAGCATGTACACGTGCCTCAACCAGATCTGGAACCCCCAGCATTAATAATGATTCCTCTTCTTCTTCTTGTTCTTCTTCTTCTTCTTACTATTTTACTCTTATTACCACTGTTTTGCTCTAATAATATTGAGAGCATCAACTCCTTCTGTTTTCTTTGGCTGAATGTTTATATGGCAATGGCTTTACTTTTAATATTACCTTTAAGTTGACAACAGTCAATAATCCCATTGCACAGATGAATACACTGAGCCACAGCAGGGTTAAGTAATTTGGCCAAGACCACACAGCCAACAGTTCCAGCCTGTCTGCCCCCAAGGCCACGTTTCTGACACCATGCCACATCGCCTCTTGGCGGGCTTTCCCAGGCCAGCGGGGTTACAGTGCTCAGACCCCAACAGGAATGTCGGTTTTGACTCTCACCAGTGAAGACCAGATGGCCTGATTCCCTGACTGCCCTTCCAAGTTAGGAGGCTGACATGAGGCCGAGGTGGGTGAGGGGGAGCCAGGGTCCCCTTACCCTTCGGCCTTCCAGTGAAGCCTGCTTGCCCTTCCCCAGGTACCTGGAACAAAGCCTCCGAAAGCCCTGTCCAGGACCACAGAGGGCCTCTAAAGGGCTTCAGACCCTCCAGTAGGCAAGGTGGGCTTCATGCCTGGGTAGCTGCCACTGTCCAGCCCTGGAGCGGGCCCAGCAATGGCTATGCCTGCCTCAGGCTTTCTCCAGAATACGTTCCCAAAACGAACCTCCTTGGAGAAATAAGGGTTATGAGAGGGAAGAAAGAAAGAACAAAAGTGGGGGCAGAAGTATCAACAAGTGATCTGGGATTCATTCCTTTGAGACAGCAGACTCCTTAAATTTTTCTACATTGCAGCCTGGTGGTTAAGTGCTGCTGGCACCAAAGGCTTCTGGGAATGAGCAGGGTGTTGGGGGTGGAGGGAAGGGCCATCCCACTGAGGCTGCAAGCCCACTTCTGCAGGGTCTGAGCTCCAAGGACGTCTCTGCGCTCCTTTGGGCGCCCCCCGCCTTCTAAATCATCAGCTGTAAACCTCAGGCCCTGCCTACTTTCTATTTAAGGTGTGTATGGTGGGGGCAGGGTGGCTAGCACACGGAGCGCTGGCTGTTTCTAAACGAAATGGACAGGTTCGTAAGTGTTCATGAATCCCAAGGACCAGAGAAGTGACTGGAGCCAGGGTTTTCCCACTGCTATTAAAAGGCCAGTGAGCAGTAGGCTGTCTGCTGGAAGCCTCCAGAAAACGAACACAGCAGCTAAGGAGCTGTGATGGATGGGGGCCGGTGTGCTAACAGCCGTGCAGAAGGAGGGACCCTGGGGCAAGAACAACAGGTCTGTGCTTCGCAGACCACAACTGGGAATGTGCAAAAGGAAGTTTTCTTTGTTTCTTTGTGAAAGAACTGAGCAAGGCTCTCAACGGGGATGATATGCTTTTGAGCTCTTATGCACCAATTATAAGAGGCCAAGCCCCAATGCCCGTGGCGCATTTGCCAACACCCATTGGTCAAAGTGTCATGCGGCCGAGCCCATATTCCAAGGGTGGAGGAATGACGAGAAGTTGCAAAGTCACCCTGCAAAGGGGCACTGTGCAGGGATGGGTATAATTAATCGTTTTAGCTATCTTTACAAACAATCTACCACAGGCTGGCTCTTACCTCCAAGATTATTTGAGATTATTTTTGTCTCACTCCAGTTCACCGTCCAAGATGGCTCTAAGTGAACTGAATGGGGGCACTGTTATAAGTGATGGGAGTGGGGAATTGGGAATACTGGTACAAGGCACGTGTTACCTGTGAGGCGGTATACTGTTGTTTGAAAGTGGACTTGAATTAGTTGTAAATGCATATTGTAAACTCTAGGGCCATGACTAAAAATACTGTTTTAAAGAAATGTAATTGATATATTAAGAGAGAAGATAATTTGGAATCATAGAAAATGCTCAGTTAAAACCAAAGAAGGCAGGAAAGGGGAGGAGGATGTTTTTAAAGCACCAAAGATTAAGAACGACAAGTAGAAGACAGATACAAATATGGTAGTCATTAGTTCAACCAAATCAATATTCACTTTAAGTGTGAATCATCTAAATATACCAATTAAAAGAAGAGTTTTATCCACGGACAGAGTAGATTAAAAAACAATATCCTACTACATAAGTATTGTTTACACACACACAAGAACATTTTAAGTGGTTTAAAAGATCACTCTAGGGCCATTACAGTGGTGCCACCATAAGCCCAAAGAACAAGGTCCAAGTTCTCTAAAATGGTATTTAGTGGTTTTTACAATCTGGCCCCCACCTGCCTACTCGACACCACTCACCCTGCACTCCAGAAGCGTAACTAATTGCACATTTATACCTCCATGCCTTTTCACCTTCTCCTCCCTCCACCTGGAAACCCTTGCTCTTTCTTTGTTCACTTAATAAATATCAGTGGACTTCCATTATGTGAGAATTTAATTGACAAAAATTGTCTTGCTGAGGGGCGCCAAGGCGGCTCAGTACATTGAGCGTCTGACTTCGGCTCAGGTCGTGATCTCGCGGATCGTGGGTTCGAGGCCCACGTCGGTCTTTGTGCTGACAGCTCAGAGCCTGGAGCCTGCTTCGGATTCTCCCTGCCCCTCCCCCGCTCATACTCCATCTCTCTCTCTCTCTCTCTCTCAAAAATAAACATTAAGAATTTTCTTAAAAATTAAAAAAAATTATCTTGCTGAAAGAGAAAATTTTAGACACTGCCAGTGATGCTGAGAAGGATTCTAGTGTCAAAAGTGTATGTCAGTCTTTACCTTTTGTGCCAACCCTGGATCCTCCCTCTTCCTGCAAGGCATCATTCCGGCGTACTACTTAAGTGTCCCTCAAGACGGGCAGACAAGGTGCCTGCTCATAAAGCTTCCTTGGATGTCTCAGGCTGTTGTTTTCCCCTCCAAGTTCTTACGGCAGTTTGTGTCTCTATCTATTCTGGCACTGCCCCGCTGTGTGGTGATTATTTATTTCAGGTAGACTGAGAGATCCCTGGAAGGAGAGAGAACATCTTGTTCAGCTTTGTACTTTCTTGAGTCCCTCTCTCCTGCCCATGCCCAAGTACAGTAGCTGGAACCCAAGGGGGGATCATAGTAGGACAGGTGGATGGGTAAGGGGATGGGTGAATGAACGGACGGATGTGAGCTCATTTGAGTTCCCCCAAGGCAGACCCAGTATGAGGACTTGGATGCAGGTAGTTTCTCTAGAGGTGACCCTACGGAACCGAAATGGGGGGGAGGGGAAGGGACGGGAAGGGGAGCTTAATCCCACCGACTTGGGATTCCTCCATAAGGAGGAACCTATTGGCTCAGAGGGGTCTCACAGCTGAATAAGGAGCCAAGATATTGTGAAACTCTTCCCATCCCCCCTAGTTTGATGGTAACTGTCCTACTCTCCTGTACTTCCCAGTCTCTTCCACCGCAACTAAGCAATTTCCTGTGGTGTGGGGAAAGCCCTCAGGCAGCCCATCAACAGCATCTGCTGCAAATGTACATGTACCAGAAGATGGAGCCCTCAGTAATACTGAGCGTTAGAGTGAGAGTGTTTTCCCAAGCCCATTCGAACCTGCACACACTGTTTTCATTGCAGATGGTCGACAATTACCTACTTACTTGCTATCTGAAGTGCTGCACTCTGCCCATGGTGTGGTTCAAGTGGAAAGGTGTTTAGTCCTATGCCCCCCACACCCTGGGGGATAGTGTGTCTGTCACTCTGACCAATGGTCTAAGCCACTGATGTTATGTAGTACAGCTCCACACTCCGCTCAGCAAATGGTCACTATGTCCTCAAGGTCCTTCCCACCCACATAAAAATTCCAAGAACAGGATGGATCCCCAACAGGGAATCACCTCCCAAGCACCATCATACAAATGACAAAGAGCTTAAACATGGATGTCCAGGAAGGAAGTGCCATCTTGTTACAACAAAGCTGTACGGTTTTGCTGATTTTCCTTCTAGATCTGATGGTCTTTCCAGCAGTGTGTAAACTATGTAAGGAGGAGATAAAGAGCAGTTTGCGGTGGCGGAGGGAAAGAGAAAGAGCTGTGTAAGCACGGTTAATAGAATTGCTGGGTTGAGACATTTTCTATTGTTTTGTTTTTCTTTTGCATTTTAGGATACAACAGAGGAGGGTTGGAAGTGTTACTCGAAGAGTGCCTGGGTGGCTCAGATGGTTAAGCCTTTGACTCTTGATTTTGGCTCAGGTCATGATTCTGCCTTGGGATCCCTGCTTGGGATTCTCCTTTCTCCCTCTCTCTCTGCCCCTCCCCCCTCATCCCCTGCCCCTCCCTGTGCAAGTGCTCTCAAATAAATAAACTTAAAAAAAAAAAAAGGAAGTATTACTCGAAAAGGAATTCTTTTAAGCTGAGAAAGAAATCCAGTGTTGTTTTGACTTTGTATTTTTCTTGTTAGTTAACTGGAAACATTTACTCACCTGGAGCTTGGACAAGGATGTTGGACAGAAGTTCAGCAGAGCACTCTGGACTGGAGAGAACTTCCTTCAGAAGACAGTAGGCATCTGAGCTAAAAAGTTCTCCGAAGAAAGCAGAACCTGCCCCAGGGTTCTTGTTTGGGAGTGCTCCCGGGGAGCTGAGGCGAGCAGGGGGAGGGGCTGAACAAGAATGTGGTTAGCTCAGCCTGTCCCCCTGGGAGCTCCAGAGCATGAATTGCACCGGAGTTGTCCCCCTTGAGGGAAAGGGGCTGACCTTTAATGTTTATTTATTTATTTTTTATTTATTGAAAGAGGGGGGGTGGTGGGAAAGGGGTAGAGAGAGACACACACACACACACACAGAATACAAAGCAGGCTCCAGGCCCTGAGCTGTCAGCAGAGAGCCCAATGGGGGGACATCTTGACCTGAGCCCAAGTCGAAGTCGAAGTTCACTTAACCGACTGAGCCACCCAGGCGTCCCAGGGCTGACCTTTAAAATCTCACGTGATTCAGTCATTGGCCGGGTTTGTGGGTGTCAGGGTGGCTTGTAATCTTGAGGAATGTGGAGGTGGGGGTGGCTCCTGTTCCTGTGGGAGGGGGCAGCTGTGTCCCACTGGCAGCCAACACTCACAGCAGGCGAGGACAGGTACACTTGCTCTGTGAGGGGATCTGAGGGGACCACCAGCAGCATCGACCGCTGGGAGAAACAGCACACCTGCTCCACCTGAATAGCCGACACCAGGAAACACACCCAAGTCACCGTAAAGCAAGGTTCATTATGTGATCTTGGCATTGACACTGCTGGTTCCCAGCTTATCATAAAAGACGGGTTCCCCAACTGCTTTCTCTCGGTTTCCTGTGGGTGAAGTAAGATCCCTTTCGTCCTTCCCATCCATTAGATTCTGATATTTTAATGATTCTAATCAATAGAAGACTATCTGGCTCTATTGAGCTTTCCAGGTTGAAATGTGTGTTTCTGAGCTACTGCTTACATGTGCCTGGGTCTTTTAAACTGAGAACCAAACCCGGGGCGGGGGGAAAGGTAGCTTGCTGCATCCAAAAGGAATCAAATCCAAGCTCTCTTAAGTGGAGCATGAATCAGAAACATAAATGAGAAGCAGATTTATATACTTCCCCAAACTACCGAAACAAAGAAAAGCCTGCACGTTGGAAGAATCTTGAAATTTTGGTGCAGTTTCACTTGGTCTGAGTCACTCGTGGACATTTGTCTCCAATAAGCAGCCGATTCAGTTCCGTCATGATGTTCTCACATCTCTGTTCTATTTCTTCACTCTTCACTCAGAATCTCCTTGGTTACCTTTTCAATTTGCCCCTTCAAGGTGGAGGAGGGAGGGCGGGCAGGGGGCTAGTTTTCGAATCTGCTGAGTGCATAGACAGGGAAAGGGTTGGTGGGAAGAAAGGATTGTTGTTCAGCCGCAAGCTTCTCTGGTTGTTTTTCTTTCATATTAAAGAATGAAATTCACTCCTTCCCGCCTCTCTTGTCCTCGTCACTGCTCCCGGAAGCAAACCACACTGAAGTTGCTTTGGCATTGCCATATCCCCTCCACATTCCAGGCACGGTCCCGGGAAACTGCAGCGGAGTAGAGCACAGTCGTCTCTGCCGCTCAGGCCACGTGCAGTCCCAGGCGGGTGCCGAGGGAACGGAGACGGGCTTCATTTTCCCGAGGACTTCCAGGCGGCACTGACACTGCAGCTGGCAGTCAGTGATGTCTCCCGGGCTACAAAGGGACACGGGGCCTGCTGTTCATTCTGGCAGGATCTCGTCAATTATTTTACAAGGCTGTCTCAGGATGACTTCCCCCTCTTTCCCTTGAAATATTTGCTTACATACATTTTCTCACTTTTCTTTCCGCCTTCCCACCCTTCCCACATACACACTCAGAAATAGCTCACTTCTCTAGAGTGGCAGGCTGGGGCTCCCAGCTCTCTAGGCAGGGCTGTCGAAGCCTGTGGTCTCTCTCTGGAGCTGGCAAGCCGCCGAGGAGGGAGAGAGGGCTCTGGCCTCGAACCAAAAACGTAATTACTGACATGCTTAGCATCCATTGACTCTTCTCCTATGAGGGCGTTGCTAATGAGATAATCCACCACACAGGACTTTTCCTGTATTCACGTTGCAGAGAGAGAGAGAGCGAGAGACAGAATGGGGACCCAAAGATTCAAAGCCCCAGGAATGGGCTCGGGTAGCCCTTGGGAAGATCCACGAAAAGTGCGAGCAAAGCCTAAGCCCTTTGACCCAGCAGAAGTCTAGACTTAAGTACCCATACTCATAGCATGCACTCTCATCACCAAAGTCCGAAACAACAGCAAAAAAAGTAGAAGAAGAAGAAGAAAGGAAGGAACGAAGGAACGAAGGCAGAAAGCAAGAAAGCAAGATTAAATGTTTGACTCTAAAATTAAGCGAACTCACATAGTTCTAAGTCCTGGCCAGAAACCCATGCTCAGATGAGAGATATGCCCAATGACATCTGAGGTCCGAAACTCCGTGGGAGATGTGTGGGGATGCCAGGTGCATTCCTGGCACAGCGCTAGTGGAAGTGCAAGTGCAAATGATGATGATAAAGTGCTGCGGGTAGGGTGGGGACCACAGTGCGGGAAGGACTAATGTCAGGTACAGGAGGCACCTGCTGCGGCATTTGCCCCAGGTAAGTTTAGCCACATGTAGGAAAATGGCCAGGGTTGCCAAAAGCTTCTCTCAAGAGGAGCCTAAAATTCCAAATTTTATATGGAATCTCCGATTTTTCAATACCTACGTAGTTTTCAACACCGTACAGGCCAAATAACCTACCAGTTATGAGTTGGATCTGGCCTGAAGCCTTTGAGATGATTCTCACGTGTGAATAAAAGCCGCAAAGCGAAAGGCCTGGTGCCCATGAACTTTGCAGACCTTCACAGGGATTATACGCACCACTCCAAGGACATGCCGGAGACACTGCTTACATCACCTGCCGTTAGGATTCTCCAGTGATACTGCTGGACTCACAGACACTGAAGGGAGGCAGACCTGCAGCGTGAGGCTGTGTTTCTCCGTCAGGCCAGGGTGACTCAGGAAGCCGGCCTTGGGCTGAGCCAAAGACACTGCAGACTTGCTCGCTAAGAAACGGCCCGACGCCTGTGCAAGTGGTGCAGGGGACAGTCCTCCACCCGCAGCCACCCACTGCTCAGTGGTTGGTCGGAGAGCAGCGTGACCCTCTAGTCTGCAGATTCCGTGTGGAATCCCAGTATCCGGCTGATACATGACAGGACTGAGGAGCAGAGGTGCCCCCAGTGAGCCCCTCCTACTGTGCTGTAGACACAGTCTGGAGCCCCAGAACCTCACCCAACATGCAGCCAGGAAACTTGCTCCAGCCCCCCAGTCCCTGTGGAAGCCCGCAGCCCTCCCTATGATTTCTATGAATTCTCAAGCCTTGCGTTCTCAATGCCTCTCAGGGTTGCCTCTGCTTTTGCTCAGTCTCTACAGTTGCCGAATGTTTTAATAGATTCTCCTGAGGACACGAATGAACGTGGTCAACACTTTCCTTTACCTCTCAGGCATCCTCCTTCTTCCTCTGCCACCAGGAGGAAAGCAAAATCCCTCCCCATGTGGCACGCATAGCGACATGGCAAGCATCATGTTTTCGAGTGCTTGCACCTGCCCTTGAGGCCTCACCTGCTCCCCCCAGCTACTGATCCAAGGGCTATACTCAGGACCGGCTTTGTGGGCCTGTGACCCATGCAGTTGCTTGGGACCCCACACTAAAAGGGCCCCGAACTGGTTTAAGCCTCTGTTGTCACCATATAGAAGTTGTTAATAGAATTATTCACCATGATCAAGTGGGATTCATTCCTGGGATGCAGGGCTGGTTCAACATTCGCAAATCAATCAACGTGATACATCACATTAACAAAAAAAAAGAGAAGAACCATATGATCCTGTCAATCGATGCAGAAAAGGCCTTTGACAAAATCCAGCACCCTTTCTTAATAAAAACCCTTGAGAAAGTCGGGATAGAAGGAACATACTTAAAGATCATAAAAGCCATTTATGAAAAGCCCACAGCTAACATCATCCTCAACGGGGAAAAACTGAGAGCTTTTTCCCTGAGATCAGGAACACGACAGGGATGCCCACTGTCACCGTTGTTGTTTAACATAGTGCTGGAAGTTCTAGCATCAGCAATCAGACAACAAAAGGAAATCAAAGGCATCAAAATTGGCAAAGATGAAGTCAAGCTTTCGCTTTTTGCAGATGACATGATATTATACATGGAAAATCCGATAGACTCCACCAAAAGTCTGCTAGAACTGATACATGAATTCAGCAAAGTTGCAGGATACAAAATCAATGTACAGAAATCAGTTGCATTCTTATACACTAACAATGAAGCAACAGAAAGACAAATAAAGAAACTGATCCCATTCACAATTGCACCAAGAAGCATAAAATACCTAGGAATAAATCTAACCAAAGATGTAAAGGATCTGTATGCTGAAAACTATAGAAAGCTGATGAAGGTAATTGAAGAAGATTTAAAGAAATGGAAAGACATTCCCTGCTCATGGATTGGAAAAATAAATATTGTCAAAATGTCAATACTACCCAAAGCTATCTACACATTCAATGCAATCCCAATCAAAATTGCACCAGCATTCTTCTCGAAACTAGAACAAGCAATCCTAAAATTCATATGGAACCACAAAAGGCCCCGAATAGCCAAAGGAATTTTGAAGAAGAAGACCAAAGCAGGAGGCATCACAATCCCAGACTTCAGCCTCTACTACAAAGCTGTCATCATCAAGACAGCATGGTATTGGCACAAAAACAGACACACAGACCAATGGAATAGAATAGAAACCCCAGAACTAGACCCACAAACATATGGCCAACTCATCTTTGACAAAGCAGGAAAGAACATCCAATGGAAAAAAGACAGCCTCTTTAACAAATGGTGCTGGGAGAACTGGACAGCAACATGCAGAAGGTTGAAACTAGACCACTTTCTCACACCATTTACAAAAATAAACTCAAAATGGATAAAGGACCTAAATGTGAGACAGGAAACCATCAGAACCTTAGAGGAGAAAGCAGGAAAGGACCTCTCTGACCTCAGCCGTAGCAATCTCTTACTCGACACATCCCCAAAGGCAAGGGAATTAAAAGCAAAAGTGAATTACTGGGACCTTATGAAGATAAAAAGCTTCTGCACAGCAAAGGAAACAACCAACAAAACTAAAAGGCAACCAACGGAATGGGAAAAGATATTTGCAAATGACATATCGGACAAAGGGCTAGTATCTAAAATCTATAAAGAGCTCACCAAACTCCACACCCGAAAAACAAATAACCCAGTGAAGAAATGGGCAGAAAACATGAATAGACACTTCTCTAAAGAAGACATCCAGATGGCCAACAGGCACATGAAAAGATGTTCAGCGTCGCTCCTCATCAGGGAAATACAAATCAAAACCACACTCAGGTATCACCTCACGCCAGTCAGAGTGGCCAAAATGAACAAATCAGGAGACTATAGATGCTGGAGAGGATGTGGAGAAACGGGAACCCTCTTGCACTGTTGGTGGGAATGCAAATTGGTGCAGCCGCTCTGGAAAGCAGTGTGGAGGTTCCTCAGAAAATTAAAAATAGACCTACCCTATGACCCAGCAATAGCACTGCTAGGAATCTACCCAAGGGATACAGGAGTACTGATGCATAGGGGCACTTGTACCCCAATGTTCATAGCAGCACTCTCAACAATAGCCAAATTATGGAAAGAGCCTAAATGTCCATCAACTGATGAATGGATAAAGAAATTGTGGTTTATATACACAATGGAATACTATGTGGCAATGAGAAAGAATGAAATATGGCCTTTTGTAGCAACGTGGATGGAACTGGAGAGTGTGATGCTAAGTGAAATAAGCCATACAGAGAAAGACAGATACCATATGGTTTCACTCTTATGTGGATCCTGAGAAACTTAACAGGAACCCATGGGGGAGGGGAAGGAAAAAAAAAAAAAAAAAAAGGGACGTTAGAGTGGGAGAGAGCCAAAGCATAAGAGTCTGTTAAAAACTGAGAACAAACTGAGGGTTAATGGGGGGTGGGAGGGA
Source organism: Lynx rufus (assembly GCF_022079265.1). Lineage (NCBI taxonomy): Eukaryota > Metazoa > Chordata > Mammalia > Carnivora > Felidae > Lynx > Lynx rufus. Next base: position 835,368 of record NW_025814867.1, on the reverse strand, counting down.
GGGGCGGGTGGGTGATGGGTATTGAGGAGGGCACCTTTTGGGATGAGCACTGGGTGTTGTATGGAAACCAATTTGTCAATAAACTTCATATAAAAAAAAAAAAAAACAGCGAAAAAAAAAAAAAAAAAAAAGAAGTTGTTAATAATTTTTGAATGAAAGTGTCCACATTTTCTTTGCATTGGGCCTGGCCAATTATGTAGTGAGTCTTGGCTGTACTTGTCTGAACCACACAGTGCCCTAGGAGGAATGGTAGCACACGATAATGGTCTCTAGTCCCATACCCCTCACTGGGCCCCAGTCTCTTCACCTATGAAATGGTCAGGGAGCAAGAATCCCTGTCCCCTCCAAGGTCCTTCTAGCTGGACTAAGATGCAAATTGACATGAGACTGGAGGTTAACGGGGGAAATCAAATTTCATAGCATATGTACGGGGAATCCACACAGACATCGAAATTCCAAAGACAGGTGCAATGAGGTGGTTATGTCATCCCAAACTAAGAGAAGGGGACAAGGGTCTGGAACTTCAGAGAGAAGGAATACAATTCACAGGAAGATTAAAAAAAAAAAGAGTAAATGTTTGGTAAACACATGTTTGCTGGGCCACTTGGAAACAATGGGACATAGAGGACAGATCAAATAGGCCTTAAGAAAACAAAAAACCAAAAACCAAAAACCGAAAACCAAAAAGCAGGCCTTGCCAGGTTCCTCCCCTGTCCACCGTACCTAGTTCATACAATGAACTTGTCTATGGCGATGGCACTCTTCCTGGAGCAGGTCTTCTATCTAAACTTTTAGGCAGTTGTAGGGGACATAAAGAGTTTTTTGAGAATCCGCTATTTTTTAAAAAAATGTTTGTTTGTTGATTTTAAGGGGGGGCGGGGAGAGAGACAATCAGAAGCACGCTCCATGCTGTCAGCCCAGAGCCCGATGAGGGGCTTGATCTCACGACCCTGAGACCATGACTATGGGATCATGACCTGAACCAAAGTCTGCAGTCGGATGCTTAACCAACTGAGCCGCCCAGGCACCCCTGATTGCTTTTTAACCGAAAGTAATCTTCTTGCAGAAGTGGCCCGTCCTGGGGTGACCTGCCTTCGGTCCCCAACAATGGTAATACCAGTCTCAAAGGACACTTTCAGGGGTTAGCTGTGACCATGAGTGGGAGGGGTGGCACAGGGCCGGGCACAGTGCAGAAGCTGCCATTACCGGTTCCCCCGGGCCCTGCGGGCAAAGCAGAAAGGAGCTATGATGGGGAAGATGTGGGTGCAGGGGCCACATGCAGGTGGCCCACGCCACAGGGGGCGGGGCTTGAACTGCAGGACCCGTGAGGAGGCCCCCTGCTAATAAAAAAACACCCTTTATTGGGAACATATTGCCCACCAGGCACTTTCCATTCATTATAACTCCTCCGTACGGCTTTCTGAAAGATACGCAATATGGGACGTTCCCATCCTATAGATGGGAAACTGAGTCACGGAGGGCAATTGACTCAGGTCCGGAGTGCTGAGTTGCAGGACTGGAATCTGTCCGGACCTCATCCTGTCTGGCTGGAGCCCCCTGCTCTTTCTGCCCTGCCACGTATGGGCAACAAAAGTACAGGGTCATGGCCTCCTCTTTGAGCCTGGGAAACGGTGCTGCCATTCCTGTCATGAAGAAGCTCGCAGCCTTGGCTCAGCAGGTCCACAGCAGATACCTGGCCAACGAATGACAAGAATGACCAGAAGGGGGAGAAGCGCGGTGACCACATCACTGAGCGTCCAAACCGGGACCCTTCTGAGTTTGGACACAAGGACCAACAAGGACTGTAGCACGTACAATGGGGCATCTGGTTACCCTGGAGAGAACTGAGCTGACTGACAGTCTCATTATTCCCAGGAGATTTACTTTCTCATTGTTTAAAGATTCTCAGAAGATATCCAACATATCTTTTTTTTTTTTTTTTTTTTGGTTCTTTTCTGGGCTGACCTCTCCTCCAGTCGGTTCCTGAATTCTGCACAAGCCACTCACCGTGGAGGGTTTTCTGCCCACCGGCCAGGCTCTGTGTCTAGTTGGCCCTCACTCGACCCATGTGCACAGCTCCCCACCCCAAACAGGGGGGCCGTGCTGGGCACAGTGGCTTGCCATTGGACTGTTTCAGGGTTGGGATGGCGCCCCTGTGCCTCCTAAGCTGAACTTCCAGGCTGATCTGTTGCTCTAGGGTGAAACACTCATTCAGTCTTCCACAGAAGGCAGAGAATTCACTTGTACTCACTACTGCCCGGGAGACAATGCAGCCTGTTTCCAGGCCCACTGCAGGAGGCCAGAGATAGTGATGTTCAAAGAGGTTTCCAGTTTCTGGATTGTTTTTCTTCCCACAAATTTAACTTTTTAAAATTTCACATGTGGAGAAAAGTCGCGAGACTAGGACAAGGAACACGCATGTACTCTTTACTTAGAGTCACTGATGCTAAACTTTGTCCCTCCACCACCTCCACTTGGGAGCATACATGCAACGCTTATCGAGAAGTAACACCTTCGAGCAACAAAATCGAAGAAGCAGGATTGAGCAGCAAGTTTTGGTTGGCCCTAAACTTGGTTGGCAAGTTTTGGGCAACCTAAAGGAGCGTTCCAGAGCAAAGAGTGGCCATTAGAAGAGTTCTGTGCTGGGCCAGATGGTCAGGCCCTAGAGCACTCTCCATGCTCAGTCGTCAGCTGGGCGTGAATAGTCGGGGGGCCTGGGCTCACTGCATCCTCCTAGCTGAGGGCGAGTCCTTTCTTGAGGGAAGGTCCAAGTGCGGCCCCATAGCTGCCAGGGGCCCCACCTCAGGCTCAGTGGGCCCACAGCCACACACAACTGTACCAGAGTCTTGGGGACACCTACAGCATTTCCTGTTTGCACACAGCCCCAAATGTCCCTGACACAGGGAGCAGAAGTGATGGGTGCCGGCCTGGAGGGCACAGCGCTCACCTCTGCACCCGAGCTACCCAGTGAGCACTTGCAACTCTGCCTGAGGGCATTTTGGGGCATGGGAGCATGTTGTGTGTGTAGACAGTGGAGGCCAGAAATGCTGCAGAGTTGCTGACCCTGGAAGCAGCCCTTGAAGAGCAATAGGACTGAGTACGTCCTGAAGAGTGTCTCAGAGGCCCCAGTGGGAACCAGGCCTTGGTTGCCTTCCATGGAGACCTGTGGAGAAAAGCACCCTGTAGGAACCCGCTTCTGTACCCTGACTCACTTCCCCAATCCCCTCGAGGGCCTTCCTTGGATCTCCTCCCAAATTAACCACTTGCACTTGAATTTCTTGTCTCGGGGTCTGCCTCTTGGGGGACCCGACTGAAAGCAATGCCCACGTATTTGCCATTTTGGGGTCGCGCCGAAGTGAATGGTTGCAAAGGAGGCCAGGCAGAGGCTAATCAGTAAGCCAGCGTGTGGGGCTAGCAGACCATGTGGCCGCTCGCCTCACCCAGGCCTGGTCACTTCCATGAGAGGTCTGAAGGAGGCACTTACGCTTGTCCGTCTTACTCTGTGACATCTGATAGATGTCAGAGCATTGACACCCAGCAAGTGACTCTTAATGGGAGAAGAAGGGGAGTTTGTCGAACACAGCTCAGAATCACCTTCCTGATGGGCTGGTTAGAGTCATAAATGTGGGGCATTTAGCCCTCACCGTCTCGGAGATCCCCAGTGGGATTTGCCCGGTGCCACTCGGGATCTAGTTTGACCTCTTTCCCTGTTTACTCTCCTTACTCCTTCCCGGGATCATATCCCAAATGAACAACTTTGACCCATATCTTTGTCTCTGGGCCTACTTTCAGGGAAACACAAACTAAGATGTCCCCACTTTTCAGATGAGGAAACTGAGGCAGCGAGGAATCTATTCAAGGTTGAACAGCTGTGATTGTAGCCCCGGGCAGTCTGGCTCCGGAACCTGAGTTCTTTTTTTTTTTTTTTTTTTTTTAATTTTTTTTTCAATGTTTATTTATTTTTGGGACAGAGAGAGACAGAGCATGAACGGGGGAGGGGCAGAGAGAGAGGGAGACACAGAATCGGAAACAGGCTCCAGGCTCTGAGCCATCAAGCCCAGAGCCTGACGCAGGGCTCGAACTCACGGACCGCGAGATCATGACCTGGCTGAAGTCGGACGCTTAACCGACTGCGCCACCCAGGCGCCCCAGGAACCTGAGTTCTTAAGCTCTAGTGCAGGGGCTGTGGAGCTGAGCCATGCGCTAGAATCATCCAGAGGGTATGCTAAACCCAGATTGCTGGGCCCCACCCTCACTGCCCAGAGTTTCTCGGGTCTAGGTGAGGCCCTAGAATTTTCATTCCTAACCAGTTTCCGGTAATATTACTGATGCTCCCACACCACACCACGAGAACCACTGCTATCACATTTAAGCCTCAGTAATTAGCAGCCTATCCTGCTGACGGAAATGCTTGTTCAAACGGATCCGTCTTGTCAAGATGGTGGGGCCTGTCCCTATGCAGCTTGCACGCCCCAGTGAGGCTGCTACCCTCCACGGCGTGCTCACACACATCCTTACCACACTCTGGTGGCACAGACACTCCTACCACGCCTTGTGGTACGCTTACACTCTTGCCACGTTCCGTGACGTGCTCCTACATACTACGTCTGCACTCCAGCCCGCATTGTTTGAGCGCCCTACGGCAGGCATTGTGCGAGCCGCTGCAGGGATACAGAAACCTGTGAGAACAGTGTCTCCTCTCAGAGAACGTGGGTCCAGCCTAGGGCGGAGCATTCGAAACCCAGTCCAGACTGTGATACTAGGCAATTTCCAAGACGGTGGAGAATCTGAAGCCCGCGTTAGTACTCAGAACAGAGAGGCCAAGGACCGGAAATTCACCAAATCCGTCATCAGAGGGAGTGGGAAGTCGAGCCTTGGCGTGGTGGCCACAGGACTGTGGCGAACTGTGGGCACTGCTCCTGGTTGCTGACTCCTGTGTTATCTGCAGGCAATTAGCAAAGCTCGTGGGGCTGCATCCGAAGGAGACTCCATCGGAAAGCCCAAGTCTCTTGCAGTTTTGATACTGACATTGGACCTCGTTACTCTACAGTCTTCATTGTGCTGGCAAAAGGAGATTAATTCATGGGATGAAAAGAAACCATATTAATGGACGGGACAATATAAATTTGTATTCAGTGAGGCAAATCAGCAGTGCTCCGCAACTACCAGAGCGGGAGGCAAAGAATGGCATGTTAAATTACTCCTGTCTTGGGCTGTCAATTTAAAACACCTTTTGTGCATTCTTTTCTTTGACCAAATACATGTGCATTTCATGCACAGTGTGAAGGCAATACCCGCTAACCTGCAGCGCTAGCCCCTCCCCCAAATATAAAGGGTTCAATAGCAAAGGCTCGTAAGTTTAAACAGAGTTGCTTTTATTGGAAGCATTTTCGTGTATAAATATAAGGTAGCTATTAATGTGTGTTGTGTGCATGTGTGCGTGACTTAGTTGCAATTAAAAAAAAAGAAAGACTGCAGTGGTTTGAATGATAATGATTTGCAACTAAAAACCCATTAGCCCTGTCTATGCCTGATGCTAAATATACCAAACGTCAGGATGTGGTGGACGGGAAGGACAGCCTTAAAATAGTTCCTTTGAAAATAGCCCCTCCGGACAGTTTTTCTCCACAGATCTATCTCCTTGACATATATTCCTGGGAAATAAAGCCATGATCAGGGTACAGGGTCAATTCTACAGAGGGAGGAACAGATCTGATTCTTTCACAGTGTGAGACCCCGGGGCTTCCAGGCCAGGGGTCCCCACACCTGGGGCTGCCCTCCAAGCCCTGGTCCCAGGACACCTGGATCACTGCCCCCTCTCACGCTGGCGAGACAGCTGACCTCACGGTCAGGTGCAGGTCTGCTGCAGTCCTTCTCTGAAGCTGTTAATATGCAGCATCTAATGTGCAGATAGGGCCAGGAGAGGATAAACAGGCTTCAGGACTTCAGGGTAAACAGGGGGCTGAAGGACTCCCCTCTGAAGGGAACTGCCTGAAGCGGTTGGGGGCTTGGCCAGGCTTCCAGCTTCCGGCCTCCACCTTGCTTTTCCCGGGGGCTCTCTCTGCTGCCTTGTGCCCACGCTGCTGGCTTCATAGCAGGCTCTGAGTGCCAGGGAATTCACTTCCCATAGGGGCAGCCCTCACCCGAGGAAGGGTTGCACAGATACTCCAGCAACTTTGCCGTCGGGTGAGACAGATCTGAGGCATATGTTTTACATTTATTCCGGGAGCTGCTCAAAGGAATAACATTCCAGAGCCGTCCAGTGGTAACCTGGCCGCTCCACATCCTTTATTGACTGCCTTCACTCCCGCATCTTGCTTCACCAGTGCCCTCCTGGAATTTCCTGGTCTCACTGCCCAAATAAGCTATTTGTACGTGAGTCTCATCGCAAGGTCTGCTTCTGGGGGAACCCAAAGCAGTGCAAATGTACGACTTCTATTAGAGCTATTCCAAGTCCTTATTTACTTATTTTTCCAGAATACAGATGGAAACCATAAGGGAAAGTGCCAGATATTTGATTTTTATATGCTATAATTATATAATGTCTTATGCCTATTATAATTATGCATATAATTAGGTACCATGACCTAATGGTAGAAGCTGGGAATTTGATTGATGGAGAGGAAAGACGTTTAGCAGAAACAGAACAGCATCTGCCTCTAGATAGCTTCTCTACGTTTTCCTTACGTTACAAGGGTTGCTTTGGTTCTTATTCGGCACCCAGGGAACTCTAGTAGGTCCAACAAGCCCACTAGAAGGTTTCTGTATAAAGATTCTTTTGCCAGGGGTTGAGGAGCATAAAGACTTTGGGACTATTGGTCCAGACGAAGAACCAGGCTTGGAAAGGACCGAGGCTGCCCCTTCACCCTCCCGGGCATGCCGGCCATGTCCCAGAGGCGGGACTTGGCTCATGGGCTGGCGGCAGCAGTGGCACCTGGGAACTTGCTGGAAATGTGGGTTCTCAGCCTCATCTGTAGACCTACTCATCAGGAGTTGCATTTCAGTACACTCGATCTTAGCAAAAAGACCGAGAAGCGATTGGAGTTGCATTTCAGTAGACCCCAGGTGCTCTGTGAGCCATCTGCCTCTGGAAAGGGGATGAGGTAGAACCGGAAGGTGGGAAAGACTGGGCTATTGCTTTTAACTGGGTGGACATATGACTTTAACAAAAATGTAAAAACCACTATTTAGAAAGGGAAATAGATGTTTGAGAATACAATGTAAAGGTATAAAGTATAAAAACAAAAGACCTAAAAGTTTTAAAAGACGCAATATGCGTGAAGGCAGAGTGAGGGCAGAGGACTAGAATACATTGGCCAAATGCTGGATCTCTCCTATAGAGAAGAAGTGCTATTTAGAAGAAATGTGGATAACTACTGGGAAAAAAAAAATGAGAGCAGAATCATGTTAAAGTTCTTGGTTCCAGGAGCAGTATTAGTGGAGACGTGATGGCCAGGAAAGGCTTTTATTTTTTATTTTGGGCTTTTCTGTACTGTTTGAACTTTTATTGGCATATGCATACATTATTTCCTTTGTTACTTATAACACGAAGTCTTAAAAGAAGAAGAGAGCTAAATAAAACATTGGTACAAGGGCAAGAGGGTTCTTTAGAATATAAAAGACTTGGACGTATTTATAGGCAGACGATAAAAAAATTAAAAGACACTAAGGATAGAAGAAAAAAAGTGGCGGATAGAGCTTGGTTTTTTAATCGTGTCTGTGCCTGAACCTCCGAAGAACCTTGGTGGGAACTTTTTTTTTTTTTCCCCTGAATCCCAGAACATCACTACACAACTTTTCTTTCTTAAAACTGATTCTTTCCTTTCTCAATTGCAGAAGCCACCTCCACCTCCCTTCCTCAAAAATCATCGATGTTGTTAGTTGGGCACGTTTTGTTCCTGTGTTGGTTAGCCAACATCCAAAACAACATTCTGGTGGCAGAGACAGCAACAGACATTTCTCGCTTCATGTCTAGTGTGGTCAGTTTGGCAGCCCTACTCATTTTGACCAGGTTTGCCCACAAGTCAGGGGGTCACCTATCAGCCGATCTAGGATGGCCTCGTCTGGGAGAACTGTGGAGACTGGACTCTCCTCCCCCAGCAGGCTAGCCTGGGTATGTTCTCTGAGTAATGGAAGAGGCCTGGGAGCAAGCCAGCCCCCTGGCACCGGTCTCTCTCAAGCTTCCAGTCGCATCAAAATTATCAACAGCCCATGGATTCAAAGCAAATCACATGACTGAAGTCAGAGACAGAAAGGGATGGGGAAACGAAGACACATAGCAAAGGGTACAGACACAAGAAGTAACGAAGAATCAGGGCCTTCACTGCAATGAATCGCACCACTAGATTAGGAGCCGACAAGTTATGGACCACAGGCTGAATCTGGCCTACCACCTGATTTTGTAAATAAAGTTTTATTGAAAGACAGCCATGTTTATTCATTTATATACTGTCCGTGGCTACTTTTATACTATGATGGGAAAGTATTTACAACAGAAGTAATATTTTTAAACAAGATGTTTGTTTATTTTGAGAGACAGAGAGAGAGAGAGAGAGAGAGAGAGCGTGCATCATGAGTGGGGGAGGGGTAGACAGCAGCGGAGGGATAGAGAGAGAGGGAGACAGAGAATCCCAAGCAGGCTCTGCACTATCAGCACAGAGCCTGACACGGGGCTCTAACCCAGGAACCATGAGATCCTGACCTGAGCAGAAACCAGGAGTCCGATGCTTAACCACCTGAGGCACCCAGGTGCCCCACAGCAGAAGTAATATTAACACAAGTATTTACCACTAGGCCCTTTATAAAAGAAAAATATGCTAACTCATGTTCTAGACCTTTTTCTAATCATTTATACACACACACATATATATTTATACATATGTCATGTTAACTGGATGTTAAATGTTTTCCGTAAAGGGGAAGCCATACATATTCTGTAATGTCTTTTTCGGCTTCCTTGGAGATCTTTTCATGTCAGCACGTATAAATCTACCTCGTTCTTTTTTAAACTTCTGCATAGTTTTCTGCCGTGTGACTATACCATGGCATATTTAACCATGGACACGCTCACCCCCACCTGCCTTTTATTTTTTTCTACTATCACAAAAATAGTACAGTGGCTACCCTTACACAGGCCTCTTGGCACACACGTGGAATGTATTTCTCCGGGATAAAAACTAGACATAAACGGAGTGGATCAAGGGTGTATCTATTATTTTCTAATACTTACGTATGAAACTTGCAAACAACCAGCAAAGATAAAGTAAGTTTAAGTGAGTACCAATATATCACTATCTACCATTCCACCATTAGCATTTTTTGTATACTTGTTTTATGATACATCCAACCCATTTCTCTATCAATCCACCAGTCCTACTAGTTTTCTGATGCGTTTCCAATTTGAGAAAACAGTTCACTTCCCTCTAAATGCTTCCACTTGCATGGAGTTGACTAGTGTCAAATATTTTTCAGAGTCTTAATTTCTTTTTACATAAAATTCATGTACAATAAAATACTCGGATATTAAGTGAACGTTCACGGAGTTTTGACAGATGTTATGCCCCTGTCACGCTGAGATCCATCAAAATATAGAAAATAAACATCCTTTAAGGTTTCCTCATTCCACTTCCTGGTCCCTTCCCATCCCCCCACAAAGAAGCAACTGAGTTTCCCGAATTGTTTTTCACCCTTTTGCCTGTTGAACATCATTTAAATGGAATCCTACATCCTCACCAACGTTTAGTACTATCATTCTTTTTAATTTGAGCCGATTTGGGAGATCTATAGCGGTATCTTACTGTGATTTTAAATTGTATTTCTCTAATGGCAATTGACAGCAAACGTTTTCAAGTGCTTGTTGGATAGTCCTATATTTTCTTTTGTAAGGCATCTTCAAGTCTTCTGCCCCTTTTCCTCCAGTATTTGTCTTTCAATTGTTTTCAACATTAACTGTGTGTGTGTGTGTGTGTGTGTGTGTGTTTACTATATTGTATCTGTGTCTTAGGGGAATTTATTTATTTGTTTGTCTTATTTGAGTATAGTTGACACACAATGTTACATTAGTTCAGGTGTACAACATAGTGATTCAACAAGTTTATGCATTATGCTGTGCTCACCACACATGTAGCTGCCATCTGTCTTGATAAATTGCTATTACAGTATCACTGACTATATTCCTTCCGCTGTGACTTTTACTCCCATGACTCACTCATTCCATAACAAAGCCCGTACTTCTCACACCCCTTGACTCATTTTGTCCATCGCCACCCCTTTCTCCTCTAGTAACTATCAGTTTCTTCTCTGTATTCATATGTCTGATTCTGCTTTTTATTTATTCATTTGTTTTGTTTTGTTTCAAACTTCTTTATATAGGCGGAATCTCAGACCTTTGTCAGTTACATGTTTTGCAAATATTTTCTTCAGTTTGTGGCTTGCCTATTTACTTCCTTCACAGTGTCTTTTCATGATATGTTTTAAATTTTGATAAAATATAATTTTTCAATTTTTTAAAAGGTTATTGCTTTCTGTAACCTAGGAAACATATCCCTACCCCAGTTCATAAAGATATGCTTTCATTTTTTTTCAGAAACAACTTATGGTTTTAGCTTCAATGTTTAGGTCTAGGAGCTGTCTTGAGATAGTTTTGAAGTATAAAGTGAATTAGAATAGAATTTTATTTTTTTCCCATATGGATAACCTGCTCCATTTGTTGAAAAAAAAATCCTCTCTACATTGGATTATTTTAGCATCTTTGTTAAAAATCAAGCAGCTTCATAAGCTTGAATGTATTTCTGGGCTCATTGTTCTGTGTCATTGACCTAACTGCTGACCTCTATACCGGTATGACTGTCTTGATTGTAAGTTTTGTGGCTTTGCTATCTCTTCTCAGGTTTGCTTTGGATATTCAAGGTTATTTGCATTTGCATATAAATTTTAAAATCTAGTTGTTAATTTCTTTTTAAAAACATCTGCTTTTAAAATGGAGAGAAATCTGAAGACTAATTTAGGGCTAATTCGCATTTTACCAGTATTGGATTTTCCAATTAATTAACATGATATATTTTACCAGTTATTTAGGTCTTTTAAAATTTATCTCAGCATATTTTCCAGTTCAGTGTAAAGTTCTTGTGTAGCTTTTGTTAACGTTTATCCTAAATATTTTACTTTTATATTTTTTCAAACAATGGAATTCATTTTCTAAAATTTCATTTCCAATTATTGGCTGCTGGCACACAAAAATGTATTTCATTTTGGTATATTTAACCTTACTAAATTCACTTCTGAGTTCAATAGTTATTTTATAGACTCCTGTTGAATTTATGTCATCTGAAAATGACAGTTGTATGCCCCTCTTTCCAAATATTATGTCCTTTACTTATTTTTTCTTGCCTTACTTCAATGGCTAGCATCTCTAGTACAATGTTGAATAGAAGTGGTCAAGGTGGGCATTCTTGCCCCATTACCAGTTTTAGTGGGAAATGGTCAAAATTTTACCACTAAGCATGATGTTAGCTATAGGTTTTCAATAGATTGTTTTATCAGGTTGAGGAATATCCTTCTATTTCTGGTTTTCTGTGAGTTGTTATTACAGACAGATGATGACTATTGGCAAATTCTTTATCTGCATCTATTCAGATGATCATATGGGTCGTGTCTTTATTTTGTTAATATGATGAATTGCAGTGATTGATTTTCTTTAATGTTACACCAACCTGGTAATCCTCAGATAAACATTACTTGGTCATGATACATTATTCTTTTAATGTAATGTTTGACCCCATCTGCTAATACTTAATTAAGGAAATATGTATCTATATTCATGAGGGATATTGGCCTGTAAATTTTTGGGGGGAATACCTTTGTGATATTTTGGTATTAGGGTTAAATTAGCCTCACAAAATAATCTGGCAAGTATTACCTGTTCCTCTATTTTTTGACAGAGTTTGTATAAGATTGATGTTATTTCTTATATGTTTGGTACAATTCATGAATGAAACTATCTGGGCCTAAAACTTTGTGTGCCACGGGTTTGTTTTTTTTTTAATGATTATTTCAATTTCTTTATACTTTATAGGACTAATCAAATTTTCTCTTACATCTTACGTCCACCTTGGTCATTAGTATTTGTCAAGAAATTTGAAAGAATTTTTCCATTTTATCTGATTTGTCGGATACATTGGCATAAAAGTGCTAATATTCTTTTATTATCCTTTTTGTGTTTGTAGGACCGGTAGCAATATCCTTCCTTTCATTCCAGATATTGGTAACTTGTGTTCTCTCCTCTTTTTTTTTTTTTTTGTCTTCATCTGTCTAGCTGTTGGGTTGATCTTTTCAAGAAACCAACTTTTAGTTTTAATTTATTCTATTCTTTGTCAATTTTTATTTCATTGATTTCTGCTCTTTTAAATTTTAAAGTATACTACCTAATAGATTTCTAAAAAAGCTATTATTATTCACACCCAACAACAATCTACAAGAGGATGCAATTCTCCTTTACCTACTTTAATTTAGGATATTTATCAACATATAACATTTAAATAATTGGATTGGATAAGACTAATTCTTCATTACTTTAATTTTTATTTTCCCAATTACTCTTGAGATTGAGTGTTGTCACATGTTTATTGGTGATTTTTCTTTCCTTTCCTATGAACTGTTTATTAATAGTTCCCCATTTCTAATTGGGCTGTATTGATTTTTTTCTTGGGTTGGTAACTTTTATACACCTCTATATCAATTCATTGTTTTGCAATGTAACTGCATTTTTTAGGTCAATAGCATGCAATTTAATTTTCTTTATAACATCTTTTATCACACTATAGTTTTTTAATGTGGACAATTTTTCTTTTTCTGTGAGCTTGGGTTTTCTTTTTTTTTTTTTTAAGACTCCAAATACAAGTGAGACTATGAAGTATTTGTCTTTCTTTAACTCACTTCACTTAGCATAATGCCTTCAAGATCCATCCGTGTTGTTACAAAGGGTAGGATTTCCTCACTTTTTATGGCTGAATAATATTCCACACAGTGGAATATGTATAAGTACACAGTGGAATATGTATAGGTACACAAATATACATATACACATATGTATACACAATGGAATATATATCGATATCTATATAGCTCTCTCTCTATATAACAACTTCTTTATCCATTCATCCATTAATGAACATTTAGGATGTTTCCATGTCTTAGCTATTGTAAATAATGCTGCTATAAACATGAAGGTGAAGATATCTTTTTGACAGTGTTTTCATTTCCTTTGGAAATGTTCCCAGAAGTGGAACTGCTGGACCATATAGTAGTTCTATTTTTAATTTTTTGAGAAAACTCCATACTGTTTTTCATGGTGGAAATCCCAGTCTGCAACGCACAAGGTTCCCTTTATCCATATCCACTCCAGCATTTGTTGTCTTTTATCTTTTTTATGATGGCTATTCTAACAGGTATGAGGTGATATCTTATTGTACCATATTACTGCATTTCCCTAATGACTAGTGGATGTTGAACATTTTTTCATGTACCTATTAGCCTTTAATATATTTAAATATCTATTCAGGTTCTTAAAAACCCATTTTTTAAATTGGGTTACTTGGGGGGTCTTTTGCTATTGGATTATATGTCAATCTTATCCTTCTTAACTACCAACTTTCACATGTCATATTAAGTGTATCCCTTATAAACAGTATCTATCTGGCTTTAGTAAGCTATTAATCTTTAAACAGGTGAATTTAAACCATTCACAATCGTTTTGATTACTGATATGTTAGGGTTCATTTTATCTTATTTTATGTTTTCACTTTCTCATACATTTTTTGTTGTTTCTGTTTCCCTATTCTTTTATTGACCTGATTGCATTTTTTGTTTTATCTTTTCTGATAGTCTATTAGATGTACTCTATTTTCTTAGTTATTATTCTGAAATTGTAACACACACACTTAAGCTTGTATTTACCTAATAATTTTTAGGTTCACTATCTATATCCTTGCCCTAAGAAGATAAAGTATTTGGCATAGTTTTTCCTTTCTTAATATCATTCTCATCTTCTGATTTACTTCCTCTATCAAATTTGTTTATCATCAATCATTATTTAGTCTAACGATAAATCTTACTAAGGATTTTTCTCACCAATGCTTTTTTGTATCCGATTTCTTTCTCTTTGATTCATTTTTTTTCCTTATGTAAGAATACATCTTTCAGTACATCTTTCAGATAAAGCGAATGCTTACGTCCCTGAAGTGTCATTCCAATCCCACACTTACTTGAGAGTTTGGCATCCTGTGCCTTTACAACTTCAAAGATGTTACTCCATCACCTTCTTGTGACCGTGGTGGCCCGTAAGAAATCTGATATGAATATAATCATTATTCTCTTGTAGGTAATATCTCTGGAAGATTTAGGGTTTGATTTCTTCTTTTGTGTTCTGAAAATTCACTACAATTTGTCTAAATTTATATGTGAGTGTGTGTGTATTTCGGTAACGCTGCTATATACTTGGTGGGCCCTTTTTATCATATTAAAATCTCATCATTTTATAGTTTATGTAAGGAAATGTTTTCCTTTTACAGCTTAATTTTCTCTTTCTAGAAACCCTATTCATTAGATGAACATTTAAAATTTTGAATACATCTTTCACATTTTATCTCTTTTTTCATACTTTCAATTCTTACTCCTTTTATGTTGGGAGTAGGGAGAATTTCTTGATTCCATCTTTCAACTCAATTCATTGACTCTATTCATTCTGTTATTCAGGCTAGCTAATGACTGCTTTTTTTTTTTAATGTCAATAATTGATATATTTTATTTCCAAGATTCTACTTGTTTCTGTTTAATGGGTGTAACACCCTTTAAAAATTTACTCTGCTTTCTCTATTTTTTAAAAATATATGAAATTTATTGTCAAATTGGTTTCCATATCTGTTTTCTCTATTAACTCCATTTCCTCGGATATACATTTTTTACTTGGTTGAACTTTTAGGATATCATTCCTTCTTCGATCCTGTCTCATTTGCCTTTTACATGTTGAGGATTTCTCACAGTTTCTGATTCACCAAGAGTGTTCCTTGTTTTTATCCAGCACAGTTATGAATTTATTAGTTTTTCTTTCCATTTTCTTTCCTATTTTATTATTTAGGGGCAGGAGGAAGAGGGCAGAACAGAAGCCCAGTCCCCAGCCATGCTGAGGAGCTTGGATTTTATGCTACTAAAAATCCAGTACCAGTGGACCTTCCCATCTCCTTCCCCACCTCACCACTCAATGTCTGCACTGGAGTCATGCAAAAGCGTTGGAGTTTCTTCATTTTTCCATGTATCCGCAGGCCCTCATGTCTTTACAACTCTATACCTTCGTTATTAAAATCTCTTCCCTCCCATGTGCTAATTTTCTACTCATCTTTTAAGACCTAGCACAGACATTATCTCCTCAGTGACGCATTCATGGACTTCCCGTCAGGGTAGTGAGCGCTGGCTCCCCCTAGTTTATACCTTTCTCATGACACTTGGTTCACTGTGCTACAGGGTCCAGTTTTAAAATTTATTGATGTGCTTTTTTTTTCCTTTGCTAATCTTTGTCTTACAGCAGGGATTGGCAATTTTTCTGTAAAAAGCCAGATGGTAAATATTTTAGGCTTTACCAACCATATAGTGTATGCTATTAACTCCTCAACTCTGACATTAGAGCATAAAGCAGCCGAAGATAATGCATAAATAAACAAGTGTTTCTATTTATTCCAATAAATGTTTATTTCTAATAAACATGAGTGTTCCAATAACACTATTTACAAAAACGGGCAGTGGGTTGAATTTGACATAAGCCATAAGCTGCTGACCCCTGTCCTAAGGGCATCACATTATCCACATTGTGGGGGAAGAGATTAGGAACAATCAGCAGATGCTGCCAGTGTCTCGCCCGTATCCCCTTACTCTCACAGTACTTGCTGCTGACTTCAAACGCCAACATGGGCATTTCTATGCCTAGGGCTCGCTCACACCTAGAGCCCATTTTGCTACCCATGTACCAGACCAGCAGTGCCAGGGAATTAACGCTGCCTAGAAGAGGCTTTCAGCCAGTGTGTATCACTCGCCTCTTGAATGGAGCAACTCTGAGTTGCATGTTTACAAGAGTTAGAACCAGCTGCAATTTTAGAGGGAGCACATTCACACAAGACCACCCTCACTTCTGACACGATTTGCAAGTTTGGGGGTTCCCAAAGCCACGTTACAATAATTCACCAGAAGGACTCAGAGTTTACAGAATGCTGTTATACTCACGGTTACAATTTACTATGGAGAAAAGAAACAAGATTAAAATCAGCCAAGTAAAGAGATGCATAGGCCAGAGTCCAGGAGGGTTCAAGCATATGGCTTCCAGTTGTCCTCTCTCAGTGGAGTCATGGAAAGCACTAACTTCTCCCAGCTACTATATGTGATGCTACACGTGGGACATTGTCAACCAGGGAAGCCCCCTGAGTTTTTATTGGGACTCAGTCACATACTGCTTGTGTACCTGACCTTTAGTCTCTAGTTGGTCTAGGGGCAAAACTGATACCATCTGGCCCTAAGACCACCATAAATTATACTGTTACACCGTTTGGTGGTCAAAGCTGCCCGGCAAAAAGGGACACTCTTTCAGGCAGGACATTCCAGTAGCCAAGGGCAAAGGCCAGACTTCTCTCTGGGTAATGTTAATTCTTTACTACACAGCGTTCTACACTGGCTCTTTGAGTTCCTAGAGGGTCTAAGCCCCAGTTGCTCATGGTAGTAACTGATGAAGTTTTGGGGGGTGATAGTGAGGTGGGGTCTGGAGCCAATTGACCGAGAAAGAATTCTTGAAGACGTCTTTGGTGCAAAAAGGTGATTTTATTGAAGCATGGGACAGGAAGCTGAGGGCAGGAAGAGCTGCCCCAGGACCATGAGGAGAGACTGGTTGTATACTATGGAGTTGGGGGGAGGTAAAGTCCAGGGGAAGTTTCCAATGAGATTTTCATCTGCTAAAGAAGGCTCACAGGATAGTGGAGGCCTTGTTATTGTCAAGCTAAGGGTTGTTTTTCCCTCTAGCAAAGCATTAGCATTAAGACAGTAGGGAGCTCCTGGAGAAACTTTTTACTCTGCCAGCCTCAAGTATTTGTCAATGGGCTGCAGGTTGTAAGGAAATTTAATTTTACCTGCCGTTTCCTTCTGCCTTTGTTTCCCACATCACTACGGAGGAGCTATGGAGACTTAGGTCCTGCAGGACTATGATGGCTATCAGTTAACAATTTGTTTTTTTCCCCCTTCCTTGTTTTTGGGCACCCAGGAGTTCCGAGGAATATCTCACGTATCCCATGGTGGGGGCTGGGGGGAGGGGTGTTTGCGGCCCGTCAGCTTGCCTTATGCTCCCTTAACAGTAACTTCTTGATTATATTCTCCTTAGTGCCTCACTTCATTTCCCAACACATGCACATTCTTCACTCCCATGTTGGTGTTTCCTGGGGTCGTTCCCCAAATAAACTAAGTACACTTGAATCATTATCTCATGTTCTTCTTCTGGGGAACCACACGGGGACAAAATGTCACAAAACTTGGCTAATTTTTCAGAAAGACTAATTTTTCAAATTCCTCTAGTTCTTATTTACATTATCCTTCTCCTGATCCTGGGAGTCAATGTTCACAGGGTTCTCTACTAATATAGGCAAGATACTTCTGTCAGCCATTAAGACTTAGATGAAATCATAAAGAGGGATAAGACATCCAAACAGAAAAAGAAAGGAAAAAGTCTACCTGTCTCAGCTTCCAAGAGATCGGAAGAAGAGGTTAAGAGCAAAGCAGAAGAGTGAGACAAGCAGGGACCGTCACATGCACAGAGCCACATCCAACGCATCGGAGGAGAATCTCTACCAACTCCCGTTTCTAAGGTGAGGCTTGTAAATCAGTGGTTCTGAAATCTAAGTGTGCATTGAAATCAGAATGACTTGGGAAGAAAATCAGACTGATGAATCTGTTGCCTCTTAGAGTGGGGTCTCAGAATTTGTGTATCTCTCAACAGATACCTGGCTGAATCTAGCATAGCCTGTTACAATTTGAAAGCCATGGGGTGGATGACCTGTGAACTCCCACGCCACACTGCCTCACCTCAGTTGACTAAAATTCTGAGTTTAAATATTTGTTGTTATTCTTCACAGTGTGTTTCCTGAAAAGTGCGCCCATTGTCACATCGGTGTTGATCTCATTGAAGGCTCTGAGTCTTATTGTCTTCCTTTGCTTAGGAAAATACTTTTCATTCAAGTAGGAAATGGATTGTGAACATTTGTAAAGGATGCTGACATCCTCCCACCCTTCCTACCTCTTCCTTCCACCTGCACATCCTCAGGGCTGAAAGGAAGAGGGGAAGCCATTGTGTGTCTAAATGGGCTCCCATTTGTACAGTCACAAAACTGTGTGCTTAAGCCTGAGTTTTCACATCAAGCAAATTAGGGGTAATTTTTTGCTTTATAAAAATTATTCTTTGTTGTACAAAAGGATTCAATGCAGGTTTTCTTTTAATATCCAAGTTCTTTAGAGCATTTCAAATATAATTCAGTTTCCAACAATTCAGTTGACTTTTTTTTTTTTTAAGGAACACATCGATTGTGTAAAGCCAGGTATGCAAGAAAGTTCCTCATTATTGGTTTTTATGTCTTTGAAGTTCGAGGATGAAATTCTATAAATTCATAGTAGACATTGGAGGACCTGGTTATGGTTTCTGGACATGGAATCTCCCATTAAGTTGTTCAGATGAAAAAAAAAGCTAAGGAAAAATATCACAAGCTACCCTTAGACCCTAAAGTCTATATTCATTGTCTACTTTTGGTAACATCATCATTTTAAAGCTGATATCATCCTTAAAATTTTGCAAGGCAATAACTATAACTGATATTTCAACTTGAATTTCTTGAGCCCATACTTCCTAAAGGTTTTTAGGTAAGAGATTCCTTAGTTCCCCTCTAACAACCCAGAGAACCAAGGTATCGAAGATTGACTGAAAGGCCCAGGGCAACAGATTTATCTGTGCACTATGGAATGCTTAGCACATGCCTAAGTTCATTATTTGATGCTCAATAAATATTTGGCAAATGAAGAATCTGAGTCTTTTATCTGGCTATTTTTGCAGACTTCTCACTTCATTGTGCAGCCTCTCATCAGAGACGAATTGCAACAACCCGCTCATGAGGGACTACCTACATGGCAGTTTGGAAGATTTACTTCTTGTTTGTGTACTTTGTGTATAAAAATGCAACCCACACACCTAGCCGCTCCATGTGCCTAAGGTGCACAGTCAACTTAAATATTTTCCCAGGGGTGGAGTAGTGTGTGTGGGGGGGGTGCCTTTTTACGCATGGACAGATAGCATGTGACCTGTGCAGTCATGTTCTGAAAAGCCTTGTACATGGCTTGATGCTCTATTTCATCTGTCTTGAAATTCTTCATAATTTTTGAGAAAGGGGCCTGCATTTTCATTTTGCCCTGGGCCCTAACTATGTAACCAATTCCTCTTGACAGAGAACAACCATAGGAAAAAATAGAACTCTAAAACATCAAGGCTTTTGATATGAATGATACTTAAATCGGTAAGATTTTCAAATGTCATATAAAGAATATCTTTGTTACAAAATAGGATATATTCTCCGTGGTGAGAGGGGAGAGTGAATCTTTGTCAGGCAACTCGACATTCCAGGACCTTTTCTCTTCTCATTTTAAATGTGAAAGAATCGTTAGGGTCCTCTAGCCAACCCACTCATATTACAGGCAGAGGGGACTCAGCAAGCCCATGCCCACACAGCTGGTTAAAGGTAGACCCCAGGACTCCCGGGTCCTAATGCCCTCGTACTACATCATGGTTTCTGTATTAGAAGTAGTAGGTCAAAGAACATGTATCTGCCTTTTTGACAGTCTAGACATAAACATTTAAACATTTTTTCAATAGTTGCATTTTACCTTTGCAATGATACAGCTATAGTAATAGTGAAAGCCAAAAACATCTCAAGAGAGGCAAGAAAAAACTAAAGGAAAAACAAGAGGTCAGGTAGTTTTCACTTGGTCCAAATATTTGTCTTTGAAGAGGTAAGTCAATGGGACTGCTAAGGTGACTTATTGCCAAGTTCAGTATTGTCTTCAGTGATCACGTAAGTGGGGAGATGAGAAGGTACTTCCTGAGCCGGAAGCATTGATATGCCTTGGCTGTTTTTATTCCTATTTCATACGGTGGAAGAAAATACCCTCTAACTGATGCAGCAGAAAATCTGAGTGAAGCAGGTTAAGGTCACCAAAACGAAATAAAAACAAAATTGGAACGGGGATGGGAGTGTGGAGGGACTCCCGGCAGTAAGCCATTGCAAGCTATATGAAACACCTTTGTAATATAGGGTAAATATTTCTGAAAAATAAACCATAAGCTATTTTTGCATAATTTTATTGTAGTAAAATATACATGACATAAAATTTACTCTTTTATGAGTTGTATAGACCAGTAGCATTAAGTACATTCACAATGTTGTGCAAACGTCACCACTGTCCATTTGCAGAACTTTTTTTTTAATGTTTATTTATCTTTGAGAGAGAAAGAGGGAGAATGCGAGCAGGGTAGGGACAAAGAGAGACAGAGACACAGAATCCGAAACAGGCTCCAGGCTCCGAGCTGTCACCACAGAGTCTGACGCAGGGCTCAAACCCATGAACCATGAGATCATGACCTGAGCTGAAGTTGGATGCTTAATCAACTGAGCCGCTCAGGCACCCCAGAACTTTTTCATCATCCCAAACAGAAACTCCTTTTTTTCTTCTTTACCACTGAATCTAGATACTTTTTAAAAATTTAGTTTATTGAAGCGTAATTGACATACAATGTTACATTGGTTTTAGTATACAACATAGTCATTTAACAACTCTATATACTATGCTATGCTCACCAAAGTATAGCTACCAGTCAACATACAACATCATTACAGTATCATTGGCTATATTCCCTAGGCTGTACCTTTCATCCCTGTGATTTATTTATTCCACAGTTGGAAGCCTGTGTCTCTCTCTCCCCTTCATCCATTTTGCCCATCTTCCCCACCCCCTCCCTTCTGGCAATCATCAGTCTGCTCTTTGTATTTACGGGTCTGTTTCTGCTTTTTCCGTTTGTTTGTTCATTTGCTTTGTTTTCTTAGAGTCTATGTATAAGTGAAACATACAGTATTTGTCTTTCTCTGTCTGACTTATTTCACTTAGCGTAATGCCCTCTGGGTCCATCCGCGTTGCCACAAATGGCAAGATCACATCCTTTTATGGTTAAGAAATATTCCATTGTGTGTGGAATATTGTGATATGCAAGCTATATGAAACACCTTTGTAATATAGGGTAAATATTTCTGAAAAATCAAACCATAAGCTATTTTTGCATCATTTCCACACTCCCATCCCCATTCCAATTTTGGTTTTATTTAGTTTTGGTGATCTTAACCTGTGATATATATATATATATATATATATATATCATGTAATATATATATATATCATATAATATATATATATATAAAATCATATCTTCTTTATCCATTCATTTATCAACAGACACTTAGGTTGCTTCCATATCATGGCTACTGTAAATAATGGTGCAGTAAACATGGGGATACATATATCTTTTTGAATTAGTGTTTTTGTTTTGTTTGGGCAAATACCCAGTAGTGGAATTACTGGGTAGCATGCCATCATCTCTGGCCACAATGACCTCTCCAACTTTTCCTAAGTCATGAGGCTGAACATCTTCAAGATATAGTCAATCTTTCTCCCAACATTAGACCACCAGTAGCAATAGGCACGTCTTTAATCTAGTTCTTTCTGTTGGTGCCCAAACCTGGTGTTTTGACTGCTACAACCTGAAGACCAACTTTTAGCCTATTCAAACCAGTGTACTTAGAGCTTCTCCATCAACATCATCAGCAGTTGTGACTAAAGGCTTACAGTAAGCATTGGCAATTTCAAGAGCAGGTCACTGGACAGGACAATAGAAATTTTCTTTTCACTCAGTAGAACATGGGCATCTTGGAATTCACATTTCTGACATGTTGATGTATTAATAAAGTATACAGAAGTATAACCTCAATCAAACATCATGCCTTTAATAATTTCTAATTCACCCTTCAGTGTTTTTCCATCCTTTACTGTGATGATACCCTTCCTTTCAACCATTTTTATTGCATAAGAAATAATGCCAATTTCTTTGTCTCCAGTTGCAGAAATCGCAGCAATCTGAACAATTGCTTCAGGGGTTATCACAGGTTTATACTGCTTCTTAAGCGTAACAATTACAGCATCAACAGCTAACCTCATATCTCTCCTGATTTCCACGGGATCAGCATCTTCGCTAATCTTCTCAAAGCCTTCCTTGGCAAAAGAGCGTCCTGGTATGAGTAGGAGTAGTGGTGCCAGCCTCAGCCTCTTCATTTGTGTTAGTGGCAACATCCTGAACAAGTTTAGCACCAATATTTTTATATTTATCTTTTAAGTCAATGGACTTTGCAATGGTCACACCATCTTCTGTTATTTTGGACTTTCCCGGTTCTGTTCAATAGTCACTGTTATTCCCTTTGGCCCCATAGTAATGGCTAAATCATCAGCTTAAAGGTCTCCACTTTGACGCGTTAAGGCTCAGGCATCTGCACCAAATGTTGGCATAAGCCCAAGTGACATAAGGAGCCAGTGCCCTGGACACTGACCTAATTTGGCAAAGGACTGTGAGTAATGGAAGCATTTTTGTGGGGCAGCAACAGAGTGTGCTGGTGGCGAGACAGGCTATCGGAGGCAAGTCAAGGATAGAATGCATGGCATACGTGGCTAGGATTGTATGGTATCTCTATTTTTAATTGTTTGAGGTACTTCCATACTGCTCTCCATAGTGGCTGCACCAATTACATTCCCACCAACAGTGCATGAGGACTCCTTTCTCTCCACATCCTCACCAACACTTGTTTCTTTTGGATACTAGCCATTCTGATGGGTGTAAAGTGATACCTCATTGCAGTATTGATTGGCATTCCCCTGATGATTAGTGATGTTGAGCATCTCTTCAATCTGTATGGCTTCTTTGGAAAAGTGTTTATTCAGGTCCTGTCCATTTTTAGTCAGATTATTTGGTTTTTGGGGTGTTGAGTTATGTAAGTTCTTTATATATTGTGGATGTTAACCCCCTTCAGATGTATCATTTGTAAATATCTTTTCCCGTTCAGTAGATTGCTTTTTTATTTATTTCATTGATGATTTCCTTCACTGTGCAAAATCCTTTTATTTTGGCCTACTCCCAATAGTTTCTTTTTGCCAGACAGAAACTCTTTACCCCTTAAACAACGATTCTCTATTCCTTCCTCTCTCTAGCCCATAGTAACCTCTATTCTACTTTCCGTGTCTATAAGTTTATCTATTCTCATTATGTCATATAAGTGGAATATAATATTTTCCCTTTTGTATCTGACTTTAAGGCTAGGTAGTATTCCATTTATGTATATTCCACATTTTGTTTATTCATGCACCTGTTGGTGGACATTTGAGCTTTTCCATCTTTTGGCTATTGTGAATAATGTGGATATAAACACTGGCATACAAGTATCTATTTGAGTCTCTGCTTTCAATTCTTTGGGGTATATACCTGGAAGTGGAATTGTTGTATCATGTGGTAAATCTACGTTTAACATTTTGAGGAAACACCAAAACATTTTCCACAGAAGCTGTACCATTTTACATTCCCACCAGAAATGCACAAGGTCCAAGTTTTCCAATCCTCAAAAACACTTGCTATTTTCTATTTGTTTGTTTATAATAGGCATGTTTGTTTCTAATAGGTGAGAAGTAGTATCTCATTATGATTTTGATTTCCATTTCTGTAATAACTAGGGATGTTGAACCTCTTTTTATTGATTATTAGTATGTCTTCCTTAAAGAAATGTCTATTCAAATCCTTTACCAATTTTTGAATTGGTTCATTTGTTTTTATGTTGTTGAGTTGTAGGACTACTATATATAATCCTTTATCACATATATGCTTTGCAAATATATTCCTCCATTCTGTAGGTTGTCTTTCTACTCTGTTGATGTGTCCTATAATGCACAAAAGTTTTTTAATTTGGGTGAATTTATCTATTTTTTTTGTTACCTATACTTTTGGTGTTATAACCAAAAAAATCATTATCAAATCCAGTGTCATGAAACCGTATACTTTTTGTTAGACAAAATGACTTTTAGAATTTTATCAATTGTCAATAACAAAAACAAACCTTAAAATGTGCATGCATGATCCAATTCTGTGATATAGGAAGGTTGAAATTTAAGGATGGAAAAAGACATATCATTAAAATATATATATATTTTTAAGTAGCAGGAGTGGCCATGTTAATAACAGACAAAATGAACTTCAGAGCAAACAAAATTACTAGAGACAAGGGGGACATTATGTGATGACAAAAAGATCAATCTCAATCTATAGGAAGACATAATCCTAAATATGTATGCACCAAACCACAGTCTCAAAATATATGAAATAAAAGCTGCAAGCTGATAGAGTTTAAAGGAGAAATAGATCCATCTGCAATTATAGTTGGGGACTTCAATATCCCTCTCTCAGTAACAGATAGAATTACTACACAAAGTCATTAAGAACATAGAAGAATTTAACAACATCATCTTATAGGATCTAATCGACATTAATAGAACACTCCACTCAACAATAGCAGAATACACATTTTTCTTTCAGGAGTCCATGGAACATTCACCAAGATAGACCATATCTTGGTTCAAAATACAAACTTCAACGAACAAAAAAAACTGAATCATAGAGTTTATTCTCTAACCATAATAGAGTAAAATAGAAATCAATAACAAAGATAACAGACAAGTCTCCAAACACTTGGAAATTAAACAATATGTTTCTAAATAAGTCATAGATCAGAAGAATTCTCAAAAGAAAAATTTTAATATCATAGAAAAGAATGAGAATGAAAATACAACACATCAAACTTTGTAAGACATAGTTAAAGCAGTGCCAAGAGGAAGATTAATAGCACTAAATGCTCACATTAGCAAATAAGAAAGGTTTCAAATGAATAATATAATTTTCTGTCTCAGGAAGCTAGAAAATTAAAGCAAAATAAATCCAAGGCAAGTATAAGGAAAGGAAAATTGAAGTCAGGAATAAAAGATTAATGAAATTGAAAATAAGAATACAATCAAGAAAGAGCAATGAAACAGAAAGCTGGTTCAACAAAATCAATAAAATTGATAACCCCCAGCAAGGCTGACAAAAATAGAGAAGATACAAGTCACCTATATCATGAATGAAATTGAGTATATCACTACAAATTCTGTGGCCATTAAAAGAAAAATAAGGGAATACTATGAACAACTTTATGCTCAATTTTCTAGAAAAAATTAGAAAGCTTAGAAGAAATGAATCAAGTTACTGAAAACCATAAACTACTAAAACTCAGCCAAGATCATCTGAATTGTCATATAACCATTAAAGAAGTGAAATTCATGGGGCGCCTGGGTGGCGCAGTCGGTTAAGCGTCCGACTTCAGCCAGGTCACGATCTCGCGGTCCGGGAGTTCGAGCCCCGCGTCAGGCTCTGGGCTGATGGCTCAGAGCCTGGAGCCTGTTTCCGATTCTGTGTCTCCCTCTCTCTCTGCCCCTCCCCCGTTCATGCTCTGTCTCTCTCTGTCCCAAAAAAAATAAATAAACGTTGAAAAAAAAAATTTAAAAAAAAAGAAGTGAAATTCATGAAAAAAACTTATTCTAAAATTTCCAAGCCCAAGTGATTCCACTAAAGTATTCTACAAAATATTGAAAGAGGAATTAACATCAATTTTATACAATCTCTTCCAGAAAATAGAAGAGCAGAGAACAATTCTCAACTCATTTTATGAGGTTCTGATACCAAAACCAAACAAAGGCAGTACAAAAAAAGAAAAGTTTATGTTAATATCTCTTATGAACTTAGATTCAAAAATATTCAACAAAATGTTAGCAAAGTCAATTTAGGTATGTATAAGAAGGATTATGCACCAAGATCAAGTGGGATTTATTCCATGTGTGCAAATATGGTACAACATTCAAAAACCAATCAGTGATATCAATTCACCATATCATATAATCATATCATTTGATGCAGAAAAGGCATTTGACAAAATCCAACACCTATTAAGTATGAAAACCCTATGCCAGTTAAGAGTAGAGGAGAATTACCTCAACTTTATAAAAAGCATTTGCAAAACCTTACAGCTAAAAACATACTTAGAGGTGGAAGACTGAATGCTTTTCCCCTAAGATCAGGAACAAAACAGTTTCTGTTCTCACCACTCATAACCAACGTAGTACTGGAAGTTCTAGCCACTAAAATAAGACAAGAAAAAAATAGAAGTCATACAGATTGGAAAGCAGGAAATAAAACTGGCCTTCTTTGCAAATAACATGATTTCTTACATAGAAAACTCCTGGAACTGATAAGTGATTCAGCAAGGTTGCAGGACACAAGATCAACACACAACTATTAAACTGAATGTCCACATATTAATAATGGTGATGTGGAAACCAAAACTAAAAGTATAATATCATTTAAAATTTTTCCAAAGAAAATGAAAACTTCAGGTATAACTCTAACAACACAAATAGGGTCTTATGCTGAAAATTTAAAAATGCTGATGAAATAAATGAAGATCTAAATATAGGAATAGATATACTATGTCCATGGATTAGAATATTCAACATAGAAAAAAATGTCAGCTTTCCCCCCCTCTATAGATCACTATAGAGTTAAAGCTACTCCTATCAAAATCACACCAAGATTCTGTTGTAAATATAGCAAGTCCATTCTAAAATTTATCTGGAATAGCACAAGACCTAAAATAGCTAACATAATCTTTAAAAAAGAACAAAGTGAAAGGAATCACTGTACTCGATTACCTTACTATAGCTTATTATAGCTACAGTAATTAAGACAGGTTGGTATCAGTGAAGAGATAGACATATAAGTCAATAGGACTGAATATAGAACACAGAAACAAACCCACACAAATATGCCAGCTGACTTTTCATAAATGTGCAAAAGCAATTCAATGGAGGAATCAAAGCTCTTTCAACAAAAGATTCCAGAACAAGTTGGGATCCATAGGCATAAAAATTTCACCTCACACCTAAACTGCACACCTTATAGAATAATTAACTCAAAACAAACACAGACTTAAATATAAAATGTAAAACTATAAAATTCATTTTAAAAATTGGAGAAAACGCTTCAGAATTTAAAGCCAGGCAAAAGTTCTTAGACTTGATACCAAAAGCATGATCCATAAAATGAAAGATTGATAAATTGGATCTTACTAAAATTGGAAATTTTTGCTCTGCAAAAGCTCATGTGAAGAGGATGAAAAGGCAAGCTAGAGACTGGGACAAAATATTTGCAAACCACATATGTGGAAAGGACTTTTTCTAGAATACATAAAGAAGTCTCAGAAGAATAATGACAGCAAGTGCAGAATAGGAGATCCCAGACCTTATCCCCACACAAAAATACCAATTTAACAACCATCCTTGGACGAAAAAGTTTATGAGAGCTCCAAATTCCAGGTCAGTGGTTACATCACACTAGTGGAGCATAGAAATGAGAAAAGAGTCATTGAAAAGGGTAAGAAAACACTTTCACTTTATCTGCATTAGCTTTCCCCGAAGCCAGCCCAGTGCAGAGCCAAGAGAGATCCCCTTAGCCAATGAGTTGTCTCATGGGGGAAATAAAGAACAAGCCCACTCACAGTCCCACACTGGGTCCACTCATGGTCCTCACCAACTGGCCTGCCCAGAATCTTTAGCTGGGCTTATTTGTGAAGGGGTTTCCCTGACAAAGGCAATTTATAAAGACTGAAGAGATGATTGCTTCTTCAAATACTCAGAAACCAATGAAAGGCTACAAGAATCATGAAGAATTGGAGAAACATGACACCACCAAAGGAACAAAATAAAGCTCCAGTAACCAGCCCTAAAGAAATGGAGATCTATGAACTATCTAACAAAGTATTCAAAATAATCATCTTAAAGAAGTTTGGTGAGCTACAAGATAGCACAGGTAGACAACGAAATGAAAACGGAAAAACAATACATGAACAAAATAAATAGTTCAATAAAGAGGTAGAAACCATAAAAAAAGAAACCAAACAAATTCTGAAGCTGAAGAATACAATGACTAAATTGAATTATTTAGAGTTTCAACAACAGATTTTACCAAGCAAAAGAAAGAATCATTGAACTCAAAGACAAGTCATTTGTTGGGGCACCTGGATGGCTCAGTCAGTTAAGTGTCTGACTTTGACTCGGGTCATGATCTTGTGGTCCATGAGTTTGAGCCCCATATCAGGCTCTGTTCTGACAGCTCAGAGCCTGGAGCCTGCTTCAGATTCTGTGTCTCCCTCTCTCTCTGCCCCTCTCATACTCACACTCTGTTTGTCTCTCTCAAAAATAAATAAACATTAAAAAGTTTTAAAAAACAAGACAAGTCATTTGAAATTATCCATTCAGAAGAAAAAATTAGGGAAAAAAAGAATGAAAAGAGTGAAGAAAGCCTATGAGACTTATAAGAACCATAAGGAAAGCAAAATACATATTATGGGAGCACCAGAAGAAAAAGAGTGGAATAAAAGGGAGGACAGAATGCTTATTTTCTTTCTTTCTTTCTTTCTTTCTTTCTTTCTTTCTTTCCTTCTTTCTTTCTTTCTTTCTTTCTTCCGATAGTGTGAGCAGGGGAGAGGGGCAGAGGAAGAGAGAAGAATTGCAAGCAGTCTCCATGCTGAGCATGGAACCTGATGTGGGCTCAATCCCACGACCCTGGGATCATGACCTGAGCCAATGTCAACAGTCAGACATTCAACCAACTGAGCCACTCAGTCATCCCCAGAATTCTTATTTAAAGTAATAATGGCTGTCACCTGGGTGGCTCAATTGGTTGAGCGTCTTACTCTGGCACAGGTCATGATCTCACTGTTCATGAGTTCAAGCCACCCATCAGGCTCACTGCTGTCAGCCTGTCAGTATAGAGCCTGCTTCAGATCCTCTGTCTCCCCTCTCTCTGCCCCTCCCTACTTTTGCTCTCTCCAAAAAAATAAATATTAAAAAAAAATAATAATGGCTAAAACCTCCCAAAATCTGTGGAGGGAAATAGATTGTCAGATTCATGAGGTCCAAATTACCCCCAAAAGATCGACTCTAAAGACATCTATACCAAGACACATTATACTTAAATTGTTAGGAGTAAAAATCAAAGACAGGATTTTTAGAGCAAGAAAAGAAAAGTGACTTGTCACATATAAGGGAACCCCCATAAGACTATCAGTGAATTTCTCAAAACAAACTTAGAGACTTAGAAAAAGTGGGATGATATATGCAAAGTACTGAAAGAAAAAAAACGGGCCAACCGAGAATGTTATACCTAGCAAAACTGTCCTTTAAAAAATGAAGAAGGAGGAGCTAAGATGGCAGAGTGATAGGGGGACCCTACACTCGCCTTATCCCTCGAACACAGCTAGATAAATGTCAACTCATTCTGAACACCCAAGAAATCAATCTGAGGACTGAGAACAAACTGCACAACTAGCGGGAGAAAAGAGGCCACATCACGGAAGGTGGGAAGTGTGGAGATGTGATTTTGGCGACAAAAGCATCATATGTGCTGTGGAGGAGAGGGAGCCCTGATCATGGAAAGAGGAGAAAGAGAGAGAATGCACACAGAAAGCACAGGGGATTGAAGAAGAAAAACAATTGCCCAAAATCATTTCCTGGGAAAAGAAGAGGGGCTAATTACCATGAGTTTTTACAACCAGGGGGGTTCAAAGACTGAAGTTTTAGAAGTCTTCATAGTGGCTGGTGTAGCAGTGCTCCTGTGGAGAAGGAGGGCAGAGGCCTGGGAGCAAAGAGCATGGTCTCAGGATCTCCTCAATCTCACTGGGAGAGACAGTTCCCCTTCTTGGAGTACATTTGGGAGAGGTGGCACTGCCTCTTAGGAGGAAAAAGAATTGGAGGGCACAATTGTGCTGCCCCAACTTTAGCATAGGGGTAGAGACACCTGCTGAGGGAAGCTAACCTGGATGCCAGCTTTTTGCTGGCTTTACCATAAACTCCAAGCCCCTGTGAGGTCAAGCTACTGCCCTTCTGGGACAAACTAGCACCAGCCACAGTACGGCAAGACCCTCCCCCAGAGGACCAGTGTGGGTCTGCACCGAATCAGATCCCTAAAATTGGGAGTTTTGAAACCTATCCTGTGTGCCCGAGAAAACACTGAAGCATTGCACTTCCAGGTGGGCAGACAGCTTGGACACAGACCGGGTGTAGGCAGGGATCTGAGAGAAGTCTGAGACACAAGAGGGGTGAATGCTTACTCTTCTGTGAGGGATTCCTGGACAGTGGACAGCACAATTGCCCTTCTCTGGAGATGAGAGAGCAAACGGTACCATTTTTATGCCCTGCCAAGAGCACTGGCAGACTTCAGTGAGCAGCATAGCACCCACAGAAGAGGCTTGAGGTGTCTCCACCAGTCCCCTCCCCCCTGCTCTCTACAGATGCTTTTTTTACTAGGGTAAATGTGCCTGAGAGCCAGAGTAGCAGTGGGCCCCTGCCCCAGAAGAGCAGCACAAAATCGCTGCACACACTGTCTTCTGACCATAGAGTGCTGCAAAGCTTCAGCTCTAGTGGAAATAGGATCAGGCTCATTTTAATAAGCAGACTAAAACACATCTAGTTAAAGCCCACCACACACTGGACAAGGACCAAACAGTCCCGACTGCAGACAAAGAGAATTTACCTGAGGGAAAGAGCAGCCAAAACACAACAGCAGAGTGCACATAGCACACACCAGAAACACTTCCCAAGGTGCCAGACACTGGGCAGTATATGACCTCCTAATAAAGCCGTTACTCTCAGGAGCAGGAAACATAACAGGTTTTCCTAACATAGACAGAGACCTAGACAAATGCCAAAATGGAGGAATTCATCCCAAAAGAGAGAACAAGAAAAGGTCAGGGCCAGGGATCTAATCCAAACAGATAAAAGCAATATGTTTGATCCAGAACTTACAACAACAATCAGAAGGATACTAGCTGGACTTGAGAAATGTGTAGAAAACATGAGGGAGTCCCTTACAACAGAGATAAAAGATCTAAAAACTAGTCAAGTCAAAATAAAAAAAAAAATGCTATAACTGAGAAGCAAAACCAACTGGATGCAATGCCCACAAGGGTGGAAGAAGCAGAGGAACAAATAAGTGAAATGGATAAAATTATGGAAACTAATGACACTAAAAAGAAGAGGGAAAGAGGGGCGCCTTGGTGGCTCAGTCAGTTAAGTGTTTGACTTCAGCCCAGGTCATGATCTTGCAGTTCATGATTTCGAGTGCTGCATCAGGCTCTGTGCTTACAGCTAACAGGCTGGACCCTGCTTCTGATTCTGTGTCTCCCTCTCTCTCTGCCCCGCCTCTCTGTTCTGTGTCTCGCTCTCAAAAATAAAAATAAACATTAAAATTAAAAAAAAAGAGGGAAAGAAAAATATTGGGTCACAAAAATAGACTTAGGGAACTCAGGGGCTGCATAAAGTGTAATAATATTATTATCACTGGATTCCGAGAAAAAGAGAGGGGAAAAGGGACAGAAGGTTTATTTGAGCAAATTATAGCTGAAAACGTTCCTAATTTGGGGAAATAAAGACATCAGAATCCAGGAGGCACAGAGGATTTTGATCAAAATTAATAAAAACAGGCCAACACCAAGACATATCATAGTATAATTTGCAAAATACAGAGAAAGGGGGAAAAAATCCTAAAAGCAGCAAAGGAAAAGAAATCCCTGACTTATAAGGGATGAAAAATAAGGTTGGCAGAAGACTTATCCAGAGAAACTTGGCAGGCCACAAGGAACAGAATAGAGAACCCAGAAACAGACCCACAAATGTATGACTAACTAATCTTTGACAAAGCAGGAATGAGCATCCAATGGAAAAAGACACTCTGTTTAGCACATGATGCTGGGAAAACTGGACAACAACATGCAGAAGAATGAACCTGGACCACTTTCTTACACCATTCACAAAAATAACTTCAAAATGGATGAAAGACCTAAAGGCAAGATAGGAAGCTATCAAAGTCCTAGAAGAGAAAACAGGCAACAACGTCTTTGACCTCAGCCACAGCAACTTCTTACTTCACATGTCTCTGGAGGCAAGAGAAACAAAAGCAAAAATGAACTATTGGGACCTCATCAAGATAAAAAGTAACACAGCACAGCACAGGAAGCAATCAGCAAAACTAAAAAGTAACTGACAGAATGGGAAAAGATATTTGCAAATGGCATATCAGATAAAGAGTTAGTATCCAAAATCTATAAAGACCTCATCAAACTCAAGACACAAAAAATAAATAATCCAGTGAAAAAATGAGCAAAAGACATAAACAGACAATTTTCCAAAGAAGACATCCAGATGACTAACAGAACATGAAAAAATACTCCACATCACTCATAATCAGGGAAATACAAATCAAAACCACAATGAGATACCACCTCACACCTCTCAGAATGGCTAAAATTAACAACTCAGGCAACAACAGATGTTGGTGAGGATGTGGAGAGACAGAACGCGTTTGCATCGCTGGTGAGAATGCAAACTGGTGCAGCCACTCTGGAAAACAGTATAGAGTTTTATCAAAAAGCTAAAAATAGAACTACCCTATGACCCAGCAACTGCACTACTAGGTATTTATCCAAAGGATACAAAAATAGTAATTAGAAGGGGCACATGCACCCTGATGTTTATAGCAGAATTATCAAAAATAGTCAAATTACGGAAAGAGTCCAAATGTCCATCAACTGATGAATAGATAAAGATGATGTAGTGTGTGTGTGTGTGTGTGTGTGTGTGTGTGTGTGTAATGAAATGTTACTAAGCCATCAAAAAGAATGAAATCTTGCCATTTGCAAATACACAGATGGAACTAGAGTATATTATGCTAATTGAAATAAGTCAGTCAGAGAAAGATAAGTACCATATGATTTCACTCATATGTGGAATTTAAGAAACAAAACAGATGAACATTGGGGAAGGAAGAAAAAAAAAGAGGGAAGCAAATCATAAGAGACAAGATCTTAAATATAGAAAACAAACTGAAGATTGCTGGAGGGGAGATGGGTAGGAGGATGGGCTAAATGGGTGACAGGTTATTAAGGACAGCACTTGTGATGAGCACTGGGTGGTACATGTAAGTGAGGAATCACTAAATTCTACTCCTGAAACCAATAACACACTATATGTTAACTAACTAGAATTTAGATAAAAACTTGAAACAAAAAATAAATAAATAAAAAATTTTATCGCACTCTAGGTATTTATCCAAAGGGTATAATCCACCAAATATACTGATTCAAAGGGGCACATGCACCCCAATGCTAATAGCAGCACTATCAACAATTGCCAAATTATGGAAAGACCCCAAATGTCTATTGACTGATGAATGGATAAAGATACAGAGAGAGAATGGAATATTACTCAATGACCAAAAAGAATAAAATCTTGCCATTTTCAACAGTGTGGATGGAACTATTTTTTTAGTTTATTTATTTATTTTTGAGGGGAAGAGAGAGAGAGAGAGAGCATGAGCCGGGGAGGGGCAGAGAGAGAGGGAGACACGGAATCTGAAACAGGCTCCAGGCTCTGAGATGTCAGCACAGAGCCAAACGCCAGCTAGAACTCACTAACTGTGGGATCATGACCTGAGCTGAAGTTGGATGCTTAACCGACTGAGCCACCCAGGCTCCCCTGGAATTAGAGTGTGTTATGTTAAGTGAAATAAGTCAGTCAGAGAAGGACAGATATATGATTTCACTCATAAGTGGAACTGAAGAAACAAAACAAATGAACCTAGGGGACGGGAAGGAAAAATAAGATAAAAACAGAGAGGGAGACAAACCATAAGAGGCTCTTAAATACAGAGATCAAACTGAGAGTTGCTGGAGGAGAGGTGGGGGCGTGGGCTAAATGGGTGATGGGCATTAAGAAAGGCACTTATTGGGATGAGCACTTTGTGTTACATATGAGTGATGAATCACTGGGTTCTATTCCTGAAGCTAATACTACATGGTATGTTGACTAACTTGAATTTAGACAAATAAATTTAAAAAAATAAAAAATATAAAAAATGGAGGACGGACAAAGACTTTTCCAGATTAATAAAACTGAAAGAATTCATCACTAGGCAACTGAAATAAAAGAATGCTAAACAGCAACATGAAAGCATATGAAAGTATAAATTTCACTGGTAAAGTTTATGATATATAAAATACAGAGTAATGTGATAATGATGGTGTATAAGCCACTTAAAAATTTTTTAATGTTATTATTTTAAGATAGAGAGAGAGTGCAAGCAAGAGAGGGGCAGAGAGAGAGGAAAATCTCCAGCAGGTTCTGCACTGTTTTTGCAGAGCCTGACATGGGGCTTGATTGCACAACCGTGAGATCATGATCTGACCTGCAATCAAAAGTTGGATGCTTAACCAACTGAGCCACGCAGGTGCCCCATAAATCACTTTTAATCCTAGTATGAAAATTAAAAGACAAAGAATAGAATAAGAGCCTAAGAGGAAGTGTAACCACAAAAATTTGCCCATGGATATACAGTGTAAAAGCCAGCAAATCCTGATATAAATAAAATGAAAGGGGGAGAATAAGAGTGTAGTTCTTTTTAATGCAGTTGAATTTAAGTTGTTATTCAATTAAATAGACTGGTATAATAAGAAATTTTGTTCAACCTTTATAGTAATTACAAAGGAAAAAACCTAGGGTAGATTCAAAAAAGAGAAAAGAATCAAAGTGTGTTCCTACAATAAAACCCCAAATATATGTCAAATCACAAAGACAGCAAGAGAGGAAGAAAGGAACAATGGACTACAAAACAGAAAAAAAATTAACAAAATGACAATAGTAAGTCTTTACCTATAAATAATTACTTTAAATGTAAATTGATTAAACTCACCAATCAAAAAATATAGAGTGGCTGAATGGATATAAAACAAAATCCAACTATATGCTATTTATAAGAGATTCATTTTAGATTTAAGGACATATGTAGGCTGAAAGTGAAGTGATGGAAAAAAATATTCCATGCAAGTGACAACCAAAAGAGAGCAAAGGGGCAGTATTTTCATCAGATGGAAAAAGACTTTAAGACAAAAATTGTCATAAGAGACAAAAAGGTCATTAATAATAAAAGGATAAATTCTACAGGAATATACAACAATTATAAGTATATATGCACCCAACATCATAGCACTTAAACACATAAAGCAAATACTGGCAGATCTGAAGGAATAGTTAGACAACAATATTAGGAAATTTCAACTTCCCACTTTCAGTAATGGATAGGTCATCCACAAATATAATCAATAAGGAAACAGCAGACTTGAACAGAATATAGACCAAATGGCCCTAACATCCATATATAGAACATTCTTCCTAATAGCAGCAGAATATACATTCTTCTCAAGTACACACAGAGCATTCTCCAGAATAGGTCACATAATAGGTCATAGAACAAGTCTTAACAAATTTAAGAAAATTGAAATCATTCCAAGTACTATTTCTGACCACAACGGAATAAAGCTAGAAATCAATAATAAAAGGAAAACAGGAAAAGTAAAAGACAAATAAAAATGAGAACACATGGGAATGCAAGCTGGTGCAGCCACTCTGGAAAACAGTATGGAGGTTCCTCAAAAAACTAAAAATAGAAGTACCCTATGACCCAGCAATTGCACTACTAGGTATTTATCCATGGGATACAGGTCTGCTGTTTAGAAGGGACACATGCACCCCCATGTTTATAGCAGCACTATCAACAATAGCCAAAGTATGGAAAGAGCCCAAATGTCCATCAGTGGATGCATGGATAAAGAAGATGTGTTATATGTATACAATGGAGTATTACTCAGCAATCAAAAAGAATGAAATCTTGCCATTTGCAACTACGTGGATGGAACTGGAGGGTATTATGCTAAGTGGAATTAGTCAGCCAGAGAAAGACAAAAATCATATGACTTCACTCATATAAGGACTTTAGGAGACAAAAGAGGTGAACATAAGGGAAGGGAAACAAAAATAATATAAAAACAGGGAGGGGGACAAAACAGAAGAGACTCATAAATATGGAGAACAAACTGAGGGTTGCTGGAGGGGTTGTGGGAGGGGGGATGGGCTAAATGTTTAAGGGGCACTAAGGAATCTACTCCTGAAATCATTGTTGCACTATATGCTAACTAATTTAGATGTAAATTAAAAATTTTTTTAATTTAATTTAATTTAAATAAAGAAAACTAAAAAAATAAGATAGGAAAAAAAATGAGAACACAACATACTCAAACTTATAGTATACAGCCAAAACAGCACTAAGATGGAAATTTATAGCAATAAATGCTTACATTAAAAAAGAAGATCTCAAACATCCCCGCTTTATACCTCAGTGAACTAGAAAAAGAACAAATTAAGCCCAAAGTTAGCATAAAGAAGAAAATAACAAATGTTAAAACAAAAATAAATGAAATAGAGATTAGAAAAAAATCAATGAAGCTAAGAATTGGTTTTTTGAAGAGATAAACAAAATTGACAACCCTTGAACTAGACTAAGAAAAAACTCAAGAAAACGAAAATCAGAAATGAAAGAGATGTTGCAACTGAGCCACAGAAATAAATAAGATCATAAAGGACTTGAACAAGTACATGGCAATGAATTGGACAACCTAGAAGAAATGTATAAATTCCTAGAAACATACTCCCTATCAAGATAGAATCCAGAAGAAGAAGAAATGGAAAGCCTGAACAGACCAATAACAAATAGATTGAATCAGTAGTAGAAAACTTCCCAAGAAAGAAAAAGCCAAGACCAGATCATGTCACAGGTCAGTTCTACCAAACATTTAAGGCATAATTACCAATCCTTTTAAAATCCTTCCAAAAATAGAAAAGAGAACACTTCCAAACTCATCTTATGAGGACAGCATCACCCTGATGTCCAGATCAGGCAAAAACACCACAAGAAAAGAAAACTACAGGCCAATATCCCTGATAAAAATAGATGCAAAAATCCTCAAGAAAATATTAGCAGAGTAAATTAAACAGCACATTAAAAAGATCATACATGATGAAATGGATTCATCCCTGGGATGCAAGGATGACATAGCATATACAAATCAATGTGATATACCACATTAACAGCATGAAGAATAGAAATCACATGATTATCTCAATAAACGCAGAAAGGCAGTGGACAAAATTCAACACCCTCTCAACAAAATAGGTACAGAATAACATACCTCAACACAAGAATGGCCATATATGAAAAGCCCACAGTTAACACTATACCTAGTGGCGAAAAACGGAAAGGTTTTCCTGTAAGATCTGGAATAAGGCAAAGATGCTTACTCTCACCACTTCTACTTACCATAGTACTGGAAGTCCTAGCCAGAGATATTATGCAAGAAAAAGAAATAAAAAGCATCCAAATCAGAAATGAGGAAGTAAAATTGTGTCTGTTGGCCAATGACATGATCTTATATGTAGAAAACCCTAAAGATTCCCCTTTCCCCCCAAAAACTGTTAGAACTAATAAACACATTTAGTAAAGTTTCAGAATACAAAATCAGCACACAAAAACGAGTTGCAATTCTATACACTAGTAACAAACTATTCAAAAAGAAAATTATCCTATTTACAGTAGCATAAAATACTTAGTAATAAACTTCACCAGGGAGGTAAAAGACTTATACATATAAAAGTATAAAATAGTGATGTTGGGGTACCTGAGTCACTCAGTAGGTTGAGCGTCCTACTCTTGATTTCGGCTCATGTCATGATCTCATGGCTCATGCTGACCACGTGGGGCCTGCTTGGCATTCTCTCTCCCTCTCTCTAGGCCCTCCCCTGCTCACGCTCTCTGTCTCTCCCTCAAAATAAATAAACACTTAAAAATAAAATGAATAAAATACTGATGTAAGAAATTGAAGCAGACACAAATAAGTGGAAAGACATCGATGTCACATGTTCAAGAATTAGAAGAATTTATACCGTTCAAATGTCCATACTACCTAAAGCAATCTACAAATTCAATGCAACCCCTATCAAAATTCCAATGTCATTCTTCACATAAAAAAAGAAAGTCCTAAAATCCTTAAGGAACCACAAAAAATCCTGAGTAGCCAAAGAAATTTGAGCAAGAAGAACAAAGACAGAGACATCACGCTTCCTGACTTCAAAGTATATTCCAGAGCTAAGTAATCAAAATAGTATGGTACTGGCGTAAAAATAGACTCACAGGCCAATAGAACAGAATAGAGAGACAAGAAATAAGCCACAAATATATGATCAACTGCTCTTTGACAAAGGTTCCAAGACTACATAATGGGGAAAGAATCGTCTCTTCAATAAATGGTTTGGAAAAACTGGATATTCAAACGCAGAGAATGAAATTGGACCCTTATATCACACCATACACAAAATTTAACTCGAAAAGGATTAAACATAAATTTAACATAGCTTTAACACAAGGCCAGAAACCATCAAACTCCTAACGGAAAACATAAAGGATAAGCTTCTTGACACTGGTCTTGGCAATGATTTCTTGGATGTGGTAACAAAAGCAAAAACAGACAGTGGGACTACATCAGACTAAAGATCTGCACGATAAAGGAAACAGTCAACAAAATGAAAGGACAACCTACAGAATGGGAGATATATTTGCAAAATATATATCTGTTTAGGGTTAATATCTAAAATATATAAGGAACTCCTACAAGTCAATCACAAAACAGCAGCAACAACAAAATAACCCTATTAAACATGGGCAAAGGAACTGAACAGACATTCTCAAAAGAAGGCATACAAACGGGGAACAGGTACTTGAAAAAGTGCTCAGCATCATTAATCATCAGGGCAATGCAAATAAAGGTCACAACAAGATATTATCTCACACCAGTTAGGATAGCTATTATTTGAAAGAAAAAAAGATAACAAGCATTGGCCAAGCTGTGGAGAAAAAGGAACTCTTGTGCGCTGTTGGTAGGAATGTAAACTGGTGCAACCACTATGGAAAACAGTATGGTGGGTCTTCAAAAAAAAAGAAAAATAGAACTGTCACATTAAGCCAACAATCCCACTCGTGGGTGTGTATGCAAAAGAATTGAAATTAGGGTCTTGAAGAAAGAGTTATCTGCACTCCCATGTTCATTGCAGCATTTTTCACAGTCGCCAACACACTGAAGCAACCTAAGTGTCCACAGATAGATGAATGGATATACACACAGGTATATATAAATACATATACAATCTACACACATAACATACATACATAATCTACGTACGTATGTACATATTCATGTGCGTGCATGTATATGTAATGTGTATATATGTATATATGTATGCATGTAGATTATACATGTATTTATAGAGAGGTCAATATATATGTGTGTGTATGTGTGTACGTACACATAATGGAATATGATTAAGCCTTAAAGAAGGAAACCCCGGCATTTGTGATAACATGGATGTACCTGGAAAACATTATGCTGAACTAAATAAGCCAGACACAGAATGGCAAATACCACCCGACACGACTCACATGAGGAATCTAAACCAGTCAAACGCATAGAGAATGTAATGGTGGTTGTTAGCTCTGGAGGGAGAGGGAAACAGGGAGTTATTAGTCAAAGGGTACAAGGTTTCAAAGATTAATAAAGTCCTAGAGGCGCCTGGGTGGCTCAGTCAGTTAAGCTTCTGACTTCGGCTCAGGTCACAACGTCACACCTTGTGAGTTCCAGTCCTGCGTCGGGCTCTGTGCTGACAGCTCAGAGCCCGGAGCCTGCTTTGGATTCTGTGTCTCCCTCTCTCTCCCCCTCCCCCGCTTGCGCTCTGTCTCTCTCTCTCAAAAATAAAAAAAAAGATTAATACGTCCTAGAGACCTACTGTGCAGCATATCACCTATAGTTAACAATATTGTATTCTAAACTTAAAATTTTTCTGAGAGGGTAGATCTTATGTTAAATGTTTTCATTGCACACAATAAAAATAATAAAGAAGGTGGGAGAAAATTTTTAGAGGTGATGGATATATTTATGGCACAGGTTGTGATGATAGTTTCATAGGTGTATACTTATCTCCAAACTTATCAAATTGTATACATTAAATACGTACTGTTTTTTTGTATGTCAATCATACCTTAACAAAGTGCTTTAAAAAAGAACTCCGGGGACACCTAGGTGGCTCAGTTGGTTAAGCGCTGACCTTGGCTCAGGTCATTATCTCACGGCTCATGGGTTTGAGCCCCATTGGGGTTCTGTGCTGACAGCTCAGAGCCTGCTTCAGATTCTGTGTCTCCCCCACTCGTGCTCTCTCTCTCGCTCACTCAAAAGTAAATAAACATTAAAAAAATTTTTTTTAAAGAACTCTCAAAACTCATCAGTAAAAAGAAAAAAAACAACCTCTATTTAGAAAATGGAAAAAACATGTGAACAAACACTTCACAAAAAGGGTATAAAGATGGCAAGTCAGCATCTAGAAAGATATTCAATATCATTATCGATCAAGGAAATAGAAATTAAAACCACAATGAGATATTGCTGTACCTATCAAAAGCACTAAAATAAAAAATAGTGGCAAAACCAAATGCTGTGGAGGATGAAGAGAAACTGGATGTAAAATGGTACACTCTGGGAAAGAGTATGGCAGTGTCTTACAAAATTAAAAATGTGCTTACCCTATGACCCGGCAATTGCCCTCTTAGACATTTATTCCAGAGAAATGAAAAGTTATGTTTACACAAAAACCTGTACACAAATGTTCATAGCAGCTTTATTTGTAACATCCCAAATCTGGAAACAACCCAGATGCCTTTCAACCAGTGAACAGTGAAACAAACTGTTTACATTTGTAGCACCTTCATAGCATGGCATACTACCCAGCCAAAAAAGGAATGAACTGTTGATATACACAAGGACGTGGATGAATTTCAAGGGAATTTTGCTGAGTGAATACAGTCCGAAGAGACTACATGACTTTGTAATTCCATTCACATAACATTCTTGAAATGACAAAATAATAGAAAAACAGATTAGTGGTTGTCAGCCGGCCCCTCCTCCCCCCAGTATGTGGGTTATAGAAGGTAACAAGAGGAATTCTGCGGTGATGAAGAGTTCTGTCTGTATCTTGAAGGTGGTGGTGAATAGGTACCTAACACATTTGATAAATTCTATGGAACTAAATACACAAACATGCGCGCGCGCGCACGCACACACACGCACACACACACACACACACACACACACACACACACACACACGAGTACAAGTAAAACCGGGGAAATCTAAATAATATCGGTGGGCCAATGCCAACATCCTGGTTGGGATATTGCCCTACAGTGTTGGGAACCGTTGCCAGCATGGAAAACTAGGTGAAGGGTGGACAAGGTCTCTCTGCATTGTTTCTGAACAACTGCATGTGAACCTACGATTATCTTAACATACTTTTATAGTATTACTAACGTGCGTCTCTGCCGCAGCATCCACGATCAGGGTTATTTATTTTTAAAAATAGAGTGCAACCCTTTAGAAATGCGACGTCAAAGCCAGAAAGCTATTTCACAAATTTTAAGAAACCACCTAGCTCCGAAGTGCCACTCCCTCACCTTGCTCTCAGCGAGGTGATGTGTGCTGCCTAGTGTTGGAATTAGCAGTTCCAGAGGGAGACACTGGCCGCGGCCTCGCGGCGTGGAGGGAGTGCGTGTGTGTGTGTGTGTGTGTGTGTGTGTGTGTGTGCGCGCGTAGGTGGGCACTGGCATGAACGTGAGGAGGAAAGCAGGGAGAGCCATGCCTCTGTTACTGTCAAAGAAGGTGGTGGGTGGGCTGCGGAAGGTAGCGCTGAACGCCAGGCAGGGGTGTAAGGAGGGTGCCGGCGCCTCAGGAACGCCCCCCTGCTGCCTCCTCCGGGAGGCCGTGGGCGGCGGCCGCACACCCGGGCGCAGGGACTGAACCCCAGCAGCCGCAGCAAAAGGTGAGCGCGGGACGGGGGCGGGAGGCGCGGCCTCCGCGCGGCGGCCCGCAGGCCCCCCGAGCAGCCCCGCTCGCGGCGGCGGCGCCGGGTCTCGGAGGCTGCGGCCGAGACGCCAAGGAGCCTCCGACTATGCCAGGAGCGCGGCGCGCAGGCCGAGGAGGGTGGGGCCGCCCGGAAATCCCGGCGGCGCCAGCCGGGCAGCTTCTGCAGGCCGGGGGCGCGCACGCGAGGGGCACGTGGGTGTGTGGGTGCAGCGGTGCCGCGGGGCCTCCTTCCCGCGGCGCCCCCGGCCGGGTGCCGGCGCTTAGAGGGACGCTGGGCGGGGTGCCTGCGGGGCACAGGCGGCGCCCTGCGGGCAGGCCGGGGGCGGGGACAGCCCCGAGGCCCAGCGCCTGGAGGCGCTCTCCGCCGGGGTCTCCTGCTGGGTGCCCGGGCCCCCCTCCCGGCTCCCGTGCGAAAAGCCCGGCGGCTTTGTCCGCGGATGGCCAAGGGTGCGGGCGGAGGACCCCGGGGCTCCAGATCCCGGCCCGGGGGGTGGGGGGTGGGGGGGGGGAGAGGCTGGGGTGGACAGAGACCGGCGCGGGCGCCGTAGGGCTTCGAGGCAGCTGCACCCGCCACCGAGCTCCGGGGCACCGGCGCCGGGACCCGCGAGGCCCGCGGGTTCCACGTGGGTGGACTGCGAGCCGGGGTCG
This sequence comes from Lynx rufus, assembly GCF_022079265.1. Taxonomy (NCBI): domain Eukaryota; kingdom Metazoa; phylum Chordata; class Mammalia; order Carnivora; family Felidae; genus Lynx; species Lynx rufus. The sequence goes on along the minus strand of NW_025814867.1, from coordinate 792,580 downwards.
GCGGTGCGGTCGCGGGTCGCCGTCGTGTGCACTTCCTTGCGCCGGCACACGGGCCCGAGCTTCCACCTGTCCCGGGCGGGGGTGGCGCTGGGAGCGCGCGGCGCGGGCAAGGCTGCCCCGCCGGGGGCCTGGGCGGGGTGGGGAGCCGGGGGGTGGGGGTGGGGGGGAGCCCTGAGGTGTGGCTGCGGGGGCGGAGGCGGGAGGCTCGGCGAGGCGGTGGCCCCGCTGCCGCAGCAGCCCCGCAGTGAGCGCCCGGCGCGGCGGAGGCGGCAGGGGGCGGCGAGGTGCCCGCCCGCCGGTCGCACTGCGGTCTTTGCCGGCGTCAACGTGTCCTCGGGATGAAAGCTGAAAGAAAAAGGCCCATTTAAAGGGGCCAGGGCGGGCAGAGACTTCTGCGGGGTCCAACCTGCTGGGAGGCTTCGGCCGCGGGGACGTGGAAATTGCAGGGCAGCTCCAGGTGTCATAATGCGGGAAGGTGACCGCGAGCGCGGCTGCGCCTCGGCTGGGGCTGGGCTCCCACGAGCGCAAGCCTAGAGGAGGCGACCCTTTCAATTGGGCACTGCCCACAGGGGTCCCAAAGCTAGCATTAACCCCTTCCGCTCCTACTCCAACACCTCCAAATTCCTAGCGGTGTTAACACAGTCGTTCTACAGCTCCATGTTAGGAAGAAGAAGAATTGTTTTCCACTCTGTTCACCTCTGTCCCCAAATCCCCACGAGGCAGCTTTTCACAGTCCTAAGGCATGGTCACGCCAAACCCACGGCAGGTTGCTCGTGTGCGAGGCTTCTGCTCCGCAAACCCCGGACGGTGCCACCGGAGGACGCTGAAGGCAAAGTCTCGGCGGCCGCCAGGGTTTGCGGAGTGGAGGCTGCCGGCGCCCCCGAGACTACCGCGCGAGCAGTGTGCCCCTCGCCGGGCAGGCGGGTCGGCCCTGCACCGACACTCGGCCGGGGTCTCTCCCCCCCCGCTGGCGCAGCGCGCGTTGTCTCCACAGAGCCTGGCCGGGCAGACTGCGAACTCGGAATCCCGAGAGCCCTCCCGCCCGCGTGCGGTGTCCTCCTCCCGACGCTTCTGCACGTCGCTGCGGCCGGCGCCGTGTGCGCACCTGGGCCTCCCCGGTGCCTCAGTCTTCAGGTCCCCACTCCCCAGCCGCCGAAGGACGGCTTTTCTGAGCTAACCTGTCTCCTGGCAGCAGCTACATCGAAGCCATCCCAACCCCCCACCCCCGTTTCTCAAGGACGGAGCCCGTGAAAGTGCGAAGCACCTGTGCCACTCTCCTCCCCCCATGCGGAGCGACGCGCGCGCGCGCGCGCGCGCGCGCGTGTGTGTGTGTGTGTGTGTGTGTGTGTGTGTGTGTAATCTAGCACACAATAATTCCCGGAAAACAAAATATTGGTCTGTCCTAAGAGGGTTCAGAGTTCAAGTTAAACAAAAAAAAAAAAAAAAAATCTCGAGGCACTGAGTCAGTGCTCGCAGCCTGTCTCCACTTCTGAAGCATCCGCATCGCGGGGAAGGGATTTTAACTCTGAATCTCCCCCAGATCCGCTTGGCAGTTACCTCCTCTGGCGGTGCGGCAACAAGTGGCCGGGCCGCGCACCCCGGACCGCGGCCTCCCGGTCCCCGTCCTTGCTGGAGTAGCCGACCGGGCCGTACGCGCTGGGGAGGATGGCTATTGTTAATTGGGAAAATGCGGAGTCCTGTGTGCTGGGATTCTCTCGTCACGATCGACCCCCATTTTTAACGCGGCGGCATCATCAAGATTAACACCTGGAAATGGAAATTTTACCCACTTTCTTATTAAAGAGGTGCTTTTTTTTAACCGAGCGTTTTTCCTCCCGATGGATTTAACACTTTATAAGGCTTCCCCAACCTTTGCGGTTCGGAGATATTGGAGGCGGGGACTTAGGGTAACAGGGCGTTTCTTTTTCTATCCGACGCTTCTCCCCACCCCCCACCCCCACCCCCACCCCCACCCCCCAGTTTACATTGGTCAGATTCTCCGCTTCCTCGAGGTTCCCTGTACAACGTTGGTGCCGGAAGCCTTACGGTTAACCCCCCTATTCGGGCAAACCCGCGCCCAGCGAAACCCCGGTACCAGTGGGTCAAATCCCCTGACTTCCGTACTGAGAGTCACAGTCTGCTTGGAAAGGCCCCGAGGGGTGGGCGACGTGTTGCCGGCTGATGCATGTGGGGGGAGGGGGCTGGAGCGCCCAGGGACCTGGGGCCTCCGTCTTCCTCCCCTTGGTGTCCTTGACTCAGCCGAGCGCCCTGGCGACCTCGCCCGCGTCCCCACCCCAAACGACTACGAAACTACCTAGGACAAAAGTTTGCAAAAATCCGGTGAGCAGACTTTCCCTTTAAATCTGGTTATAATAAATACTCATATAAGTATACCCACATAGCCACCCGAATGAAGAGCGGGTGCCCAGATTCGCGGGCCCCACGTGTTGCTGGAGCTGCGGCGCAGACGCGTCCGCGGGCACGGTGGCGAACGTGACGCCGCATTTTCTCCGAACTCCTGCCTTCCAGGGTGGTGCAGGGCCACGGGGAGGTGGGGGAAGAGGCTGCGGGATCCGTCCGTTCTGCTGGGCCGCGACTCGCGGGGCTGGGGGCTGGGGCTGGGGCGGGGGGGGGGGCGGGCCTCGCACGGCCCCACTCCCCAACGTGGGAAAAGCAGTGCTCGTTGTGGGTGATGAATAGCCGGGCTTCCCACGACCGGGCGGCGCGTCCCTGCGGCACCACTAGCTCAGTAGTTTTAATTTGACCTTTATCATCAGCTACGTGCTCCCAGGGGCTGCGAACGGGCTTCGCACCCCGATGGCTGCCCTTTCCCTCCTCCCCACCCCCCCTCCCGGTAGCCTGCTTGCAGGGGAGGGTCGGAAACTTGCAGCTCCCGCGCCACCCCCTTCGTCTCCCGGGAGAGCGGGCCCCCGGCGACCTAACCCGGGAGCCCTCAGACCTCCCCGGGCGTGGTCGGCCGCTCCGGGCCTCGGAGTTGGGCGGGGTCTGCGTTGCAGCGTCGTGGGTTCTCTCCGGCACAATGTGCCGGTGCGCGGAGAGAAAAACAAAACAAAACAAAACCCAGAAACACACTCCTAAAGTGTCACCGGCATTTGTGGAGTGGCGGGGGTCTACACTGAGCGTGTGTGCCTGGAGACGCTGGGGGGAGGGCACTGCGGCCAAGGGCAGGGCAGGGCAGGGCAGGGCAGGGCAGGAGGACCGTGAAGGCCCGCTGGCCGCAGGGGAGCCCTTCCTCCCCGGGTTCCGCGGCCGGGAGCACCCCGAGCTGTGGCTAAAGGGGCCGCTCGGCTCTCCTGCACCCCGCGAGCCCCCCCCCCCGCCTTCCCTGTGTCCCCCGGCTTTTCCAGGAGGAAGGTGGGGTGCCCAGCGGGGGCGGGGCGCGCCGGGCCGCCGGGCCGGGCTGTCACGTGCCCCCCTCCCCCGCCACTGCGGCGGGAGTTCCAATCAGAGCGCGCCAGGGGGCTCCTCCTGGGCAGGAACCACCCGGCTTGGCGGCGGAGGGTGGGCCGCCGTCACCTGACCGCCCGCCCCCGCCCCCCGCGAGTAAGGGGCGGTGGTAGCGTCTGCTCGGTTACAAATGGCCCCTCCCGCCCCGCTCGCCCGCTCGCTCGGGCTCGGCGCGGACCCGCCCGGGCGCGCTCCTCGCGCCGGTTCCCGGCGTCCCGCCGCCCTGCCGGGAACCGGCCAGCGGCCCCCGCCACCCCTAAGGGCGCTGCCGACACCCGGTGCAGAGGCTCGCCGGCGGAGGTCGCTACGGGAGGCTGGACCGCGGAGGCGCGCGGCTCTCCCACCCGCAGGTGAGTGTGCCGGGCGGGCGTGGGATGCTGCGGGGACAGTGCGGGGCACTTGCGGGTCCTCGGGTGCAGACGCGGAGCCGTGCGACGCGCAGGTTAAGTTTGCGGAGCGAGTCCGAGGTCGCTCCGTCTCGGCCTTCTCTTGCCGCCCCGGTGGGTTGGGGTCTCCTGCGAAAGCCTGGATTTGGGGGAAGGGCTTCGGGAAATTCTGGTCTTGAGATACTTGACAAAGGTTGAAAAGACACAGCAGGGGGAGCGTATAGCTGCAGCTGACAGGGGTTGGACAGGTGCGTTCGAGTGTGCGTGTGTGTGCTGGGCATGTGTGTGCGTGTGTGGCTCCTGGCGAGGAGGAGAGCCCGAGACAGGGCGAAGTCCCTGCGGCGGGTCATCCATCCCCAAAAGCCACTTAGACGCCGGAGAGGGAAATTGCGCTGCTCTGAGGTGGTCACCGGGTGGGTAATAGGCAGCGAACCACAGACTCCCCCCGCCCCAAACACACACCCCGGATTTCTGATACGCCCCTGTAATAATAGCAGGAGTGGGGGTGCTCATAAAGAGTGTGTGAGATTTTAAGGCCCCAGAAAATATATACTCCTTTTACCTTTTAACTTCTTGGCAGAAATTAGTATTAAAAGTGCTGAATCATGCAAAAAGACGTGAAAAATAATGGACTTCATTTTTTGGTAAAGTTTTTCAAAGCTACTAACATCTGTGTTTCTGGATGAATGCTTTAAATTTAAGGTGTAGGAATTGGGTATTTAAAACCACATTTGAGACTGTGCCCTTGTCTTTGAGTATCCGCTGCTTTTCATTCTTTAGTGTGAGTTGTATCCATTCATTATCTCTTACCGCCCTCCCCCCTCAAAAAAAAAAAAAAAAAAGACCTGTGTGTGTGTGTGTGTGTGTGTGTGTGTGTGTGTGTCCAGGATTGTGAAAGGAGTGGAGGAAACAGTCCTCGGAAATAGAAAACATCCTCCTTTGATGAGTGCAGTGATGGCCAATTTGATTTGTCATATGCCACTGAAGGGAATGTCAAGCTGATAACATGCAGACTAGAGAGAAAGAAACAGGAGTTGCCCATGGAGGAAGAAACAAGCCCTAATCCAATTGTGCTCATCAGTAACAGAGCTGAAGGAGAGTGCTTCCACATTGGAGCCTGAGTCCTCCTTGGTGGAGACGGGGGGCACAGTTTTTGATGCAAGTTCTGAGGTCAGGCACCAAGTAACATAAAGATGGTTTTTTAAAAAATCAGAGTCAGGATTAGTAAAATGGGTGTGTCCAAAGACAGCTCTTGTCCAGTGACTCTGGGCCGTACTGTCTGAACTGCCCAGTGGCCTGCTGACTCATAAGGGAACCAGCATGGCTTAGCAGGGTTGGGTTTTACTTGCAACTCTAAAAGAACTCCATCTGCAACCCTCCCCTCCCCGCAAATAATAAAAATAAAAGAGAGAAAGCTCCAGCAGAGATCTCCATAAACAGAGAAGCTCATCTCCTCTTCTCTTCTTCAGGGAGGTTTTTCCCTATTCCTGGACTTGTCACCTTCATTTCCGTACCTGTCATCCATGCTTGTGCACAGAACATTTGGTTTGACACAAAGATTTTAATCTAAATCTGAGCGTGAGAAAGAGTGGCACTCCTAAACACGATCATGTCAAAGGTATTTGCGAAGGATACAGAAAAATGGGAATATGAACGATTTACTGAGTTTTCTTTGCAGTGCAGACTCCCTTAACATTGCAAGACTAGGGAGCCCCACCCTGTTTCTGAGTATCTGCATGAAAGGCCGGGAAAGGAATTCGACAATTGCAGTGGTGCAGGGAGAGGCAGTTTCTAGGCTTGGGTATTACATTTACTTAAATGTTAACTAAAATTTTGGAGGGCAGCCTTTAATCCATAGGTAGGTCTTGAAAGGCACAGTGTCATTCTGTTTCACTTTGACAGCCTGTTAAATATCCATTTAACTTTCAGAGGTTGATTTTGATAGAAAAGGGATGTGAAGTGGGAGCTGCTTCCAAATGTTAAGATCCCAGGGCTTAAAGACATGATGGAAGCACAAATATTGAAGCACATGATAAAGCCAAAAAGAATTATTTTTGCTCTGGTATTTTTAATACAATTTATTTATAAAAGTAAGTTTTTTAGAAAGAGGGGGCTCATTTTCAGGCAATAAACCTACTTGCAGAATAGACCACCATCTGGCCTCTGAGAACAGACGTGCATAATGGGAACAAGGAACAGGTGAATGAGCTCACCTTCTACTGCTTGGCCCTTCAGTCCAAATCCAGTCATGTCACCTCAGATCGGAGGAAGGCCATTTCTGCAACTCGGCAAGGAGATTTCAAATCTTATTTCAGATCTGTGGGAAAGAAAATGTTTTGAGCTGCTCTGAAGAAGGAGGCAATCTTTATAAATTCACAAATCATTATTATCATAGCCGTGCTTACCCGCAGTGTCTACTGCAGATCTGACCATGACGAAGAGAGACACCATGCCTTTTTTCTTTCCTTTTTTAAAAAACACACCGACAATTCAAAAGGACGCCTACTTCATGGTACCATTCATTTTTTTAAGATAAAATATATTAAGAAGAGAAAATGATACCTTTCCCCTGATGGCTAGAGTGAATTAATGCACTACCAGGTCTGGAAGTGGTGGCCAGTTAGCAGTATCTTAACAGTTATTCCAGACTGAAGTGAGACTCGGGAAAAATTCTATGTTCTGTTGAGAACCAATGTAGGTTGAAAGCTGCTAAAACCACCTTCTGCTTTTTTCATTCTTTCTCATACTGTCTTCTCTTGAAAGTCCACAAACCACACCTACAAATCCTAGCACCTAGAAGGCTCTGAGATTTTACTAGGAACACACAATCGGATAAACTGCCTATGATTATGGGTCATTTTGAAATCCAAATAGATTTCAGCTTCAGCCTCAAGAATCAAATTGGTAGGATGCCTCCGGAACTCTGCTCAGACACCAGTACCCTGGCAGCCTGGTTTCAGAGAGGGTCTTTTCCTAAGATTTGCAGTCATTATTTTGTGGAAGTTAGCTCTGCCCACTTGCACAGTTAATTGCACTGAGAAGGTTCCAGAACAGTACTTCCTTGAGTTCTGACAGTAAATATGTACACAGCATTGTGTGAGGAGCATTCCAGAACACCCACCTCCCGGTGAAGTGAATGTGCTGGCTGAATAAACACCTGGGCTGCTTTAGCCTGCCAACAGATTTCATTTTTTACCGTAGGAAATGGTGTTTCATCTGAGCTTTTTCAGGACCCTAGAGAGCCTTGCAGGATGGAGAGGAGCATCCAATATCTGACTTATTTTAGAGTTGGCCTCCAGGAATCTACCTTTTTCCATTTGAGGATGTCAGGTTATGTGCATTTTGCAAGGAAATTGAAGAAAACTCACTTTGTTAATCTACTTATTGTAATGAGCTGTAAGATTAGTAATATTAGTCATATCAGTGGGTTTATGTATTTAAAAGTTAATATATTTATGTATTTTTGGGTGCATGAATACAGGGTTGGATTAAGTGTTACTAGGAAGCCGCCTTTAAAAAACCATTTGGAAATTGCTGCTTTAAAATCATGTGACATTACATACTTGTACATACATCTCCTCAAAATTAAAGAATACACTCTGGTGTGCACATTTTGCCACACATGCGTGCATCCGACACAGATGAGAATTGCTATTTAGGATTATTCAGTTTGTTTATTTTGAGTAGACTCGGGGTGGTGGGGAAGGTTTTCTTGATTTATTTTCTGGTGGATGTTGGGTTCTGATTCTTCTCCGCTTGGGTATCTTCGTACTTAGGACCCTCAAGAAGAGGCAGTGAACAAATACAATAGTTCATATTGTAAGTAAAGTATATTTTTTACAATGTGCCTTCTTTTAGGTTACTCATACTCTAGGTTTTAGAATTAAAAATAGCGCGAGAAACAGCCTTTGTCCTGATGTAGTCCAGGATGCATCTCCTTTGGTCAAATTCCTGTACATCTTCTTTGCTGCTTACGGAATTTGGAAACTATCCAGACTGCTATTGATCTAAATATTTTCGTCTTCCCAGGTCTTCCCTTGATACGGTGAATGGAGACTGCTCTTCTGCCTGAGAGTGGTTCAAAACGTAAGTTCAACAAGCCAAATAATGAAATGTCGATAATTCTGGACCTCCATGCAGAACAGTTTGTCTCTTTGTTCCTTCGACCCAAGACTCCAGCCTCATAAGTAAGATATCACCCCCTTGGGTTGGGGGAGGGATGCCTAACTTAGACCACACAGCGCAGCAAGGTAACATACAGCCACCATCGCAGCCATGGAGTGGCATTCTTCTCTACTCTGCTTACGTCACCATTTTTCTGGTAATAGAATATGAACCTTTGGTGTCTGGGTGATGCTGGATTGACACTCCCCCAGATGCCACATCTTTCTGGATGGCCCTGCCTATTCTAATCTTCTCCTGGCTCAAGCAGACAGATTCCAGTATGGAGGCACATCCAGCCTCAGGACCAGAGTTCTTCTGTGCCCGATGAAATCCTGTGGCTGCTATGAAGCTCCCTTTCCTACCATGTACATTAACCAAGATGTGTCTTTAGCTCAGCTGGTATGGTCATACTATAGTGATCTGGTATACTTCATTTACAAAGCAGGAAGTGTCGAAATCTGTAGGAAGCCATTGTTGTTTCACACAAAGACACTGGGTTGTGCAGGATTTTGCAGATTTCCCCGATCAGTCCACCTTCTCCACTTTGTGGGTATCAGGTTCTTCCAAGTACCTTCCAGCTCTTTACAGAGTGAGCTATGTGTTCTTGGAAAGGGACTCAGTGCTAGTTTAGAGCCCTCCCTGCCTCTTTAGAGACCTCAACATGTAATTTAAGGTATTTTTTGAAAAATTCTTAGGCATTTGATGCATTTCATCGGTGGTCAGACTCTAGAAAGCTGATGTTTATTAAGAGAAACGTCTGCCCTACCTTCGCTTCCCCTTGCTTTTCTGCCTTCCTATCTCTGCCCGCTTGCCCAAAACATGGATTTCCATGTAATTCAGTTCACTAAATCTCTCTCCATTTTTGTTTCACTGCAGACTTTATTGCTAGAGCTGCTAATAGACTTTCAGCACAAACAGTATATTGATCACTTGAAATCTTGTTTGAGCTTGACTGAATATGCATAATGGGGTGTCAATCGGGGAAAAAATCTCATAATAAATGGCAGCCAACTTATATTCATGAGAAAAAATGTCTTGGGCAGCACACAAAATATCGTGTTTACTGTAGCATGACAGACTGATTGCGCTGCTCTCCCTCACATTCATCGGATAGATATTTAATAGCAAATGCAAGGTTAGAATACCAAGATCTCGAAACCTTTCTTTCTTTGTTTGTATGGGGAAGCATTTTTGCACATTCTATAGAGTATAAACATCTAGAACCACAGCCAGCAAGAAAGATCTTTTCTACCTGAGGAATTCAGAAATTGCAAACAAATCTGTTTAAGTTGATGTATATTTAAAATCAGCTACTGATTTATGCAGTCCATATTTTTTAAGTTTTTACCATGTGTGTATCAGTGCATATACTCACTGTATGCAAATATCATTTTCAATGTGTATATGGGAGAGCACAGTATATTTAGAGAAAAGCCTGCTTTACATAAATTATTTTTAAGAACAACTGAGCAGTGAAGTACCCATGCGTTAAGAAAGCTACATCTTTTTTTTTTCTTTTAAAATTTCCCAGTAAATGATAAGTAAAGATATCTCAGTTTTATTAAGTTTTATGTGCAATTCCTTAAACTCTGTTTTCCCGACAGAGCAGTGATTATGATGGTAGGTATGTCTGGGGAAGTGATATTTTGGGTTACTTTCTGTAGTTGACGCAGAGCTGACTCCTTGACTGCTGGTTGTCTGTGTAGAATCTGGCCAGAGGGAGCATGGAGTATTAGTGTAATCCTGCTTTATCCCAGGACAGTGTGGGATACATTATACTCTCTCAGCCCTCTGGGTGGGGTGCGACCCAGCTTCCATTAGGAATTCTTTGTCTCCTATAAGTGAATGAAATCAATGGGCTCTTTGCTAATCAGGTTTTAATTGGCTTTTTTTACGGCAAAAATCAAATCACACTCTAGACAAATGTCTCTTCCAGTTCCTGGGCAGTATTCAAGAATTTTGGAAGTGTACTGTGGCAGAATTTTCACTCTTTAAATCTCAGGTCGTATCTGATAACCAGAAAAATCGACTTATCACCAAGAGCGGGTGTATCACAGTATAACAGACGTGACATCAGGCCTCGATCGTGTCTACTCTCGTTCTGCAGGGTTCCAAGAACTTTTGCCTAGTCTCATCTACTTCATTAAATTGCTTTTGACTTATTGTTTAAGATTTCTGATTTGCAAGAAGAGAGAATGTAGATTTTGCTGAGAAAATGGGATTATCTGAGACGTAGCAAGTTGCAGAGGCTTAACAGTAAATGATTACGTGAGAGCTATGTATTTTGGTAATATCTTTTATAAGTAGAATCCTTTATCTATATATTCCCTTATGTATGTATATAGTTTTGTAACAATTAGAAACTATTTGTCATATGTGCTTTTTTGTACAAAGAGAGGCAATCAAATTTGATAGTTTAAGCTTGGGGAATTATGCTGTTGAGATTTTAGCAAAAGTGAGGTTATATGAGAACTTTAAACTTGGGAATTAGCTATTTGCATAAACTTCATTACTTTTAACCTACAGAGAAATGTATGTCTGCAAATGTCAAAACTGGGACTTATTGGATGTCACCAAATTACATCCGGGGAAAAGAGAATTGGAAAGAAAACGTTTCCCGGAGAAATTTGAGTCTGAAAACTGCATTTACAGGCCTTGCTGTTGTCTTAAGTTTTGGATTGTTTTACTAATTTATTTTAATTAAATGAGGGGAGAAAAATTATTAGGAATTAGGTAGAAGTTATATGAACTATTTTCTGATTTAAAGATATGAAAGATTATGTGTTTGTAATATAACACCCAGCTTGGTAATATAAATACCCAGTTGTGTTTTGTTTTTTAACGTTTATTTATTTTTGAGACAGAGAGAGACAGAGCATGAACAGGGGAGGGTCAGAGAGAGGGGACACAGAATCTGAAACAGGCTCCAGGCTCTGAGCTGTCAGCACAGAGCCCGACCCGGGGCTCGAACTCACAGACTGAGAGATCATGACCTGAGCCGAAGTCGGATGCTTAACCGACTGAGCTACCCAGGTGCCCCTAAATACCCAGTTTTAATAGACTGCTTTCTTCCCATTCCTTAACATCCTACTGTGAGAATATTTAAGGACCGAACAAATTTAAGCGCATATAGATCTCTTCAGTAGAACTGAAGATAACTTCAGGATACTCACCTGGTTCTTTGCTAAAGCTTTTGACTTGTTTTAAAAGAATCTTTATTCACTATAAATTTCAAAAGCAGAGTTGCATTTGCAGCTGGTTCTCAGAAATGTACTATGATTTCTGAGGTTTGATTTTCATATATGCTAAATGGAGATTTGGAAGTGACTGAAACTCCTGTATTTTTTTCTTGTAACTGCTGCATTTTCAGAGACCAGAGTCCAAGCTCTTTTCTATTAGATGCAGCATAATGTTAACATTCCTTTAAAGAATAGCAGTGGGACTACTTTTTCTTCCAACAATGATGTAAGTAATAACGAGGTTGATGTGATGGATTAAGGGTAATCTCCTCTTTGAAAATTGGCGTTTTTTTTTTTACTTTAATAAAAAACACATTCAGATAAAATAAAGAAAAATTACGGTATACTAATTCAATTATCAATGAAGTCGTTTGCTATATACTACTTTTAATAGATCTAGGTTTACATTTAATAAAAAGTTTATTTGCTCATGCTAATGGAAAATCCACAGGCAATTTGCTTAGGGTATGTAACTTCCAAGCTTATATAAGTTACTTTCACTAGGAAACACTGCAACATAGAGGAAACCTTTATTAACCCCCCATGTGCCTCTTCAGAATCCATATTCCCCATGTAAGTGGGGATTAGCTTGGGGTCATAGTCAGCCAATGACTTTTGTACACTTACTGATATATTAATAATATAGGTACGTTGTAGGAGTATATATAATACACTTACTATAAGCATATTGTTATATTTATTAACAGTTAAGTTCATATGCCACATTCCAGTTTAATTCAAAACCTAGTATTGAGAAGTAGACATAACCAAATGTCCTATAACATTAAAGAAAATAGGCTTTACTGTTTCCTCAGCATAGTTTTTGTTTGAGATACATGCTGTGTAAACATTTATTTTCTTATCGATAGGCAGACCCACCATGGCTGTGTAGGAATTTGGTGAAAAAGTGATGCGTGGTAGGAGTTTTGGGTTGTTTTGTTTTGGGGTGTGTGTGTGTGTGTGTGTGTGTGTGTGTGTGTGTGTGTTGGGGATGGGGGCTTACAGTCTCACTTTACAAAATCAAGTGAAACCAGTTAGTCCTACTTACAGCTTAAATCTCTTCATCTTGCTGTGGGCCTTGGCCCCCTTATGACCACGCTTTGGCCACACCGACAATGCCAAACCCATTGTCTGATGGACTTGATTTTGTCTCATGCAAGCAGGCGGAGGACCCAGTCTGTGAATTCTGTCCCTAAGTCAAGAATTTGAAACCACAGTGTCCTAGCCAATGTTATTCTCCTGCAGGGTAGCCAGACCCTCTTCAGCATCTTCATTTTGTTGCTGTGCTCTTTTGCAGACCCCTGCAAATATCTCTGTTTTCCCATGAGTTCTTCAAAATCGTTTTTCTCCCTTCTTGTTAAAATAAAAGAGAAGCATTCAAGACAAGACTTTAAAATAGGAAACCTATAGACCCACATTGTTAGGCTCTTCCACTCTCCTTTAATCTCTGGAAATAATTTGGGGGAGCATGAGTTTTCAGCCTAGATAAAACCCTAAGTCAGAGCCTTCATGAACATACTTTAGGAGATGTGACTTAGCCAGGTGTTTGTGGATCTGGGATTCTGGTGAAAAGCAGGCAGACACATACTCGCCAGGCAAGGATTTAAATTGACAGTAAAATAAAAAGCAAAACAGCACAAGGTGAACATTTATAGAGATGACAACTTCTGTTTCTTTGGAGATGTTAGTAAATGTAGGAAAACTGGCCCAATTCCAGGTTTCCTTCTTTTTTTTTTTGCCTTGTGTTACAGTGCAGGGATGCTGCTGGCGGTGGCCACGATGACTAAACATTCTTAATTTTTCTGGATCTAAACATGAGGCCGACTGGGTTCCTCACAGAGCCTATTTCTTGAGCAGCGTTGCCCAGCGGAACTTTCTGTGGTGACGGAAATGCTCCGCATCTGCAGCGTTCAGTATAGAGCCACGAGCCACAGAGCAGCCGTGCCCTCGAGATGTGGCCACGTGACCGAAGAACTCCAGTCCTGAAGTCGTATTTAATTTTAATTGCGATTAAAGTTTAAAAAGCCACAGGCAGCTAGTGACTACATGGTGGACGGCATTGCCTCAGAGCACCGGGGACAGGAGGCCCGTTTGCCACGAAGTCTCCTTCGTGGACGACGTGAGCTGAGGGCAGTACGGGCTGCGGAAACCGGAGGCGGGTGGGCACCGACCGCGGTGTTCGCTCGACGTGGTGGCCCCTGCAGATCAGGTGCTTCTGTTGCCTTCTCGTTCTTACGTTTTTAAATAGAACTGCATGCTTTCAGTCAGGACACGGTGCATGGTCGTGGCACTACCCTTTTTTGGTTGTTTTTTTATTTTACTGTGGTAGGAACACTTAGAATGAGGCCTCCTAAAAACAGACTTTTAAGTGTGTGACACGGTATCGTCCTCTATAGGCGCAACGTTGTGCAGCACGTCTCTCGAATGTCTTCATCTTGCATAACTGAAATTTCATACCCGTTGATTAGCAACTCTCCCTCCCCCTCCTCCAGCCCCTGGCAACCACAGTTCTGTTCTTTGCTTCCGTGAGCTTGACTATTGTTGTTGCTCTGAGACCCAGTCCCCGACTGGGCGGTCTCTGTTACCCCAGAGCCTCTCGGGGTCCTGGCTCATTCGTTTGGCTCTGCATGTCCATCCGAGGTGCCCTCAGAGAATGCTGGCTTCGGAAGAATGGGTTTGGGGACAAAGGGCTGGATTTGCCCTTCCAGAAGGTCCTTCTACCGCCTCTTTGTGGTCACCACACCCCGTTGCACATGGTTAGGGCTTCACCATCTGATTTACACGTGCACCCTTGTGTCTGAAAGAATTTACCTGAAATGTGCTTAACAAGGAAGCACAGACCCTTCGGTCAAGCCAAGACCAATTGAGAAGTTGTGACAACGCATTCTTCCCACAGACGCGGGCCTCTTGCTAAGAGCAGCTACTGCCTCTTCCATAAGTGTAGAGGGTCTTCAGACGGAATTGACTGTGATGGTCTCAGAGCCCGTTCCAGGACATGAGAATCACTGGGCCGGTGGACTTCTTCCTGGCGGAGGTTGGGGTCTTTGGCTCCTGCCATCCTAAGACTTCGCAGATAGACGTGTGGGGAAGAAAGGGAGTAAAGGATGCTTTGCAGCTGTGACTGTCCCCTTTGTGCCTGCCCAGGGTGACCCCGTGCAGCCCAGTACGCATAGGAGGCTTTGATCTGCGTGGGGAGGGACACACAGCCCGGTGGGCACAGGTGGGTAAGGCAGCACTGTCCTCAGGAAGCTCACGGCCTGTTCCTCACCATCTCCCACTTGACCCCAGATCCCCCAAATTAGATTGTGATTACTTCACAATCACCTAGGAGATTCTTTACGAAAACATAGAATTAGAACATGGCTTTCAATTCTCTTCACTCTGTCTTCATGGTTAGCGGGTTCTCAAAACCTGCTGATGCCGGGTCGTGCCCCAGACTGAATTGGAATCTCTGGGGGGTGGGGCCTGGACGCCAACAAGTTTTTAGGTCCCCCCGGGGGCTCTGCCACCACTTGCATCTGGCCGTATCGGGACGAGTTACGTCTGGGATGCCCACCCCGCCTTAGCTTGCGTTCACTTGTTGGGGACCTGTGGTGAGTCAGGCCCTGCTAGGCCCGTGTCCTACCTCCATGGCAGGCTCCTTACTTGTGTGGTGCCCACCGAGCAGATGAGCCGTAGGGCTGTGTCTCAGCAGTGACCACCCCAGACGTGGTTTTCCAGCTACCACTGGGTGTGTCCTTGGGCATAGGTATAGGTGAGCCTGGGCCCTTCCCACCCGCCCCCCAGGAATGTGGAATTGCACCCCAGGAACCTCCGCAGCCCCTCCTCCCATGGTGCAGCGTGGTTCCGAAGCCCTGCCGTCTCCACTCCTGCCACGGTCCCCTGCAGTGCCCTGTGTCTGGCCGCTCTGATGCTGACCTCATTCAGGCCTACACTGACTCTCGTCTAGGCTGACTGGAAATGCCCTGTTGGTCTCTGGCTGCTTGGATTGGCTCTGCTCTTCTCTCCAGTCATCCTTGTGGGCTTGCGGAGGAGCTCCTTGTGAGGACAGGACCGGTCACATCTGCCCCACCGTGCTTTCAGGGACCCTGCCCCCCACCACAAGCTGCCCGCGGGGCTCCCCGCCCCGCAGCCCCTGTACTTGCCCACTCTTCTGCGTTTGTCCTAATAATCTCCCTCAAGGCCTGCTTCGCGAGTGTGCCCGCAAGCTTCCCTCGATGCCTGTGGCCACACCCCTCGTTCCCAAGCCCCCCGTTTTCTCCTACACCTCTGGTCCTCGGCTCTCTTTCCTCATCTGCCCCCTGCTCCTAGCTGAGTGCCTCTAGGGCCCCACTGCCCACCCCCAGCTCCCTCCTGCAGGCACTCCGCCCTGCCCCTCAGCTCTCAGGACAGGGCCTTGCAAAGGCTCTGTCTGCATCACACACCCCTGCCGAGGTGCCTGTGGCATCACCTTCCGGTGCCCTTGACTGGATGCTCTTGGCAGTGACCCAGGCTTTTGCTTTTTCCCCTGAGTGGATGTGCCGGGCGTTCATCTTGGGCCTGCCGGCCTGCAGCTTCTGCTCCTGTCACTGCATCTGCCCCGCGCACACGTACACGCACACACATGCTCGAAAGCACGCACAGGCACATGCGCGCACACGCACACAAGCACGCCCACGCGCTCGCAAGCCCGTGCACACGTGTTCACACGCATGCACTGTTTTCCCCCTGGTGAACTCTGTTCCTTCTTGCTGTTACCTCCTCCTTCCCTCCCTCCCGTCAAGCTGCTCACCCATACCTGCCTTCTCAGAGCAGCTGCCCAGCACTTTGGCGGCACTTTTGGAAATTCCTCCGCCCCTTTCTTTGAAGGAACAAGAATTTTGAAACTCGGCTGGCAAGTATTTGTACTGGGGACAATGGCAGTAACCCTCTTGCTCTTGCCCTTTGCCTGCGTGCCCGTCCCCCGGTCTGCAGCTTAGCCGGCCTGCCGGGACACGTTGTGAAGTGTGGTCCAGTGGGCACAGCGCCTCCGTTTTGTGCAACTCCTGGCCATGCCCAGGAAGGCCCCTTCTGGGGCTGCCCCTTTAGTCCTCCTGTCCTGGAGATCCCTCAGAGAATGTGGGGGCAGCCGGGCCCCTCCTCCGGACAAGTGTATGGTGTATGCTCTGCCCCCCATTCCCCGCAGGGGAGGGCAAGCTGTGGGAGGGAGCTGATCCGGGGTACGCAGAGGCCTCACCCACCCGGGGAAGTTGGAGAAGTTTCCAGTCTTCTGAGGGGGAGGAGGGAGAAGATGTGAGTGTGAGGGGGCAGGGTGTGGGATGGAAGTGCAGGGGTGTGGGCTGTGCTAGTGTGGGGTAGGGGAGCAGGCGGGAGAGGCAGAGGTGAGTGCCTGCCTTGCCTGCTCACCTTCTGGGTTCCGTCTTTGGGAGGCAGGAAATCCCCGCGGGGGCGACCCTCCGCCGTCCTCATTCCACCTCTGTCTTCGAATTTGCCCATCTTGGTGCTGCCTCACTGAGGCTGGGCTGGCTGGGATGGGGCAAGGTCCCCCTCAGCCGCGTCATTGCCGCCTGGTGCGGGGGCAGAGCCTTTGCCGCGCTTCCCGGAGTCGGTGGTAGTGCTGATGTGGGCGCTCCCTCCGCCTGCTGTAGGTAGTGGCTGACATACCAACAGCCTTATGTGGGCAAGGAGAACTGATCCCAGAGGGAGAGGGCTGCAAAGCCCCCGTGGATTGTGGCCCGGAAGATGGCTGTAAGCGTCCAGACTTGAATCTCAGCCAGGAGGCCCTTTGGCAACCTCCGGGAAGAAGCATGGTCAGTCTCCCTTGCCCTCCTCGGGTCTCCCCCCTGCCCCAGCCCCACTCAGTGCCGGGAGCTCTCCAGGCTCTGGACTGTGGCGTGCCACCTTCCCAGGCCCCGTCCCTCGGCCGCCCCGTCCCTCGGCCACCCCGTGGGCTCTGCGGTCTGAAACGAGTGGACTGGACGGCTCTGGGAGGCCCCCCCTGTGAGCGCCTCCCGCCAGCAAGGCCAGCACCTTCTCCACCCTGCTGTCTGTCTCTGGCTCACAGTTAAGCCACTGACGAAGGACAATCCGCAACAAGCCTACCCAGAGAAGTCCTTTTGTGTGCAGGATGGCCCAAGTCTCCAGATTAGCACCATTTATATCTTTATTTATAGGAGTTACTGTACTTGAGAGTGGTCAAACGGCATTGCTCGAAGAAAATTGTTGGGTCATTCGATTTAAAGCGCACTGAGAGGGCCCATTGTCCCCAGGCAGCGCCGTGGCCGGGCCAACGGTGGAGATTTGATCGGATTTGTGAGTGGGTGACAGTGTACGTGCTGACGCAGAGGCAGGGTCCCGCTGGCAGGAGTCGGCGGGCTGGGCAGAAGCCGCCTCCCGGAAGCAGGCCCAAGGCGGGCCTGGCCCAGCCGAGAGCCCTGTGCGGAGTGACAGGCAGGCAGCGCGTGTGTGCAGCAGCAGGACCTGTTCTCTGGGGCTCCCGTGGGTTGAGAGCGGCTTGGGCTCGCCACTGATTGAAGGTTGCGGTATCGGAAGCTAACCTCGTGGGAAGGACAACGGCATTTCCACCCCTGCTTGTCAGCAGGAATGCTCCGTCCACTAGTGAGGACATCCACAGACTCCTTCTGACCTTCTTTGACAGATAGGTTGGCCTGAGGGAGTTGTCTGGACAGACACAGAGGTGGGGATACCTCCAGTGTGCACGATCCACAGTGCTTGGGAAGACTTCCCGGGTCACCAACCCCCCTCCCCCGCCCCCACCCCAATCTGGCTGCCTCCCGGCAGGTGCTCTGCCCTGAGGGGCCGGGGACGGTCAGGATCCCACACCGCAAGGGCCCAAGCTCTGAGGGCATCATTTGAATGAGAAATCCCCAGGTATGTGCTCTCCATCCCTCAGGGCTAGACCTGAATTGGCCCCCTGGGTCCTGGGCCTCAAGGAAGTTGTTTGCCTCCTCAGCCCCATGATTTAGTATTACTTCCATTGATAACTCTAACTTTGGAGCGGTTCCTCGGCACTTGATGTGGAGACTTCTATTTCATTTTCACAACGACCTGCGTAGTGGGTTCTGATTACCATTTTGCAAATGAAGAAATTGGCTTGGAGAGGGCAAGCCAGTGGCTCAGGGTCACGCAGCTGGAAAAGGCGGAGGCCAGCCGTGTTCTCTGGGGCCTAGACACGGAGTGTGAGTCCTCAGGCCAGGCTCCTAGACCGGCTCACCACCTACCCCAGGTGTTTGAGTCGTGAGCTCTGCAAGACAAAAAAGAAGGAACAAATCAGAAGCCCAGACGTGCTCCAGGGACCTCATTTCCCAGCCTTCTCTTCGCAGCTGAGCCTCGAGGCCTCTGTAACCCATCCACGTGGCTCCCCAGGGCCCACTTTCCCTCGCCTCCATACATATCAGTGAGTCATTTCTTCAACCTTTTTTTTCTTAGAGTTTTATTCTATTAGAAGAAAAAGTTTTCTTCACGGTGACTTATGTCTGCCTCTGCAGATCATTTGTCGAAGCGTTCCAAAGACCTTCAGAACTATTTTTGTTTGTTTGTTTGAATGTTAGATTTCTGTCTCTGCAAAGTGTGTAGCCATATGCTATCAATTCTGGATACTGGCTTCACTGGGGTGTCCGCTCCGTGTATGTATGTATATATATTTATCCCAGATACAAATCAAATGTTCTGTCTCAGGGCAACCTAAACCTTTGCTGGAGAAATGCTATGAGTTTTGGGGATGGGTTCGTGCTCAGTGGTACACAGAACCTGTCATCCCTGATTCCCCAGGAGATCCATGTTAGCAGGAAGCAAAACCAAGGCAGATGCTTCAGGGGCAGAGGGAAAAGGAGGCTGGACGAAAACCCTCAACACGGGGCCGGGCACCTGAACCTGTTCATAAAAGTGACGGAGCACACACAGGCTTGGATTCACATGGCCTGGGCTCACATCTTGGCTCTTCGACTTGCTTGTTGCTGTGTGCCTCTGAGCAAGTTACTTACCCTCCCTGTGCATCGGCCTCCAAATATGCAAACTAATGGTACTACCTCAGGGGTGGTTGTTGGGACCAAGGAGTATGTGTGTGTGGCACCTGGAGAAAGTGCCTTGCACACAGTAGGTGCTTAGTAACAGAATGACTCATTTCTGCAAAGGACTGTGCGGAATGATAGCCGGGGATGTTGCCAGCCAACAAACACCAGTAGTAATTCCTGTTTCATACGGGCAGAAATGGCTGCAGCTCTAGTGAGGCATCCGCTAAGATCGGAAGAGGCCTTGCCAGCCACATTACAGGGTTCAGGGAGATTGTGTGACTTATGCTTATTTAATTTATTTAGACCGTGCTGGGTTCCAGGCAGGATCCGAGCGGTCTTCTGCCTGCTTTCTCTCCATGTGCTGTTGCTTCTTGGTGATTGGGATTAGGCCGAAGATTGGCCCCAGCCCTGCTCAGGCCCCAGCTGTGTTGTCACCCATGGTGCCTTCATCTCCCTCGTGCCCACATCTACCCCACCCCCAGAGTCACCACCCAAGCAAAGGCTAAGGTCGGTCAGGGCTGAAGCAAAGGTAGGTCACCACCGCCTACCTCTTTGGGCCTCCAGCCTGGCCTCCATTTGACCCACCTGCATCCGGTCTACCTGCCTCCAGCCTCTGCTCCCTGTCCCTGGCCTTACAGCATCCGGAGTGGTCCTTAGAGACACGAATCTGGTGCCATTATGCTTCCAACTCCCCTCTCCCTGCCATGGGCTGTAGCTTCCTCTCCATTTCTTCGTAACACTCTGCACTTTCACTTCTTACTTGGGGTGGCCTGCTTTGTTCCTTTGGCCCCCATTAGCTGGTAAGGGCTACAGGGGCAGGACTCTGTCTGGATTGCTCATCTCTGTACCCCAGCATGGCCTCACACTCATTGCCTGGGTGCAGGCAAAGAGAGAAGTCTGAGAACATCTAAAGACAGAAATGTCTGGGAACCCACTTGCTAAGAAGCTGGCAGGACCTTTATGAGGTCACTGGGCTGGTGCAGGCAGGTGGAGAAGGAAGCCCCTGCACCCTACCCGCCTGCCATTTCTGCCTCTGATTGCCGGGCAGTGACTCCCAAGCTAGTGCATGTGCTCCTGGGGGGATAGGAGGACGGCTCTCCTCTCCCCAGTAAAGAGGTGGCGACTATGAACTAGCTCCTGGGGAATGAAATACTGGGTGAGTTAGAGAGGATCAGTGAAGATTTGTTGAGTATCTTTGGTGCCGTCTTTCTCACACATCATCTCAGCTCACCTCTACCAAAACTTTGTGGGGGGTTAGTCACCTACTTCCCAGGTAACTGATAAGGAAATTGAGGCTCAGAGAAACTACATGCCATCCTTCCCCCTTCACTCCTAGACTGTCAGCCAAGCCTGAGCTAAACAAAGCTACTCACAGGAAGCAAGGGCTTAAACCCCATCTGCCTTAATGTAATCAAAGCACTTTATCCCCAGGTCAGAGCCAACGTGCGATCTCACAGTGAGGAACGTTCAGATATGATGATGGTCTGTCTGTTAAGGGACGTAGACAGTTTTTACCCGAAGAATCTGGGAACTGTCTGGATCTAAGAAAGGGCTGCTTAGTTTCAGCAGTCTGTAACTGGCATAAGGACTCACCTTGTCTGGAGCTCTTGAGCTCTGACAATAAGGTCAGGTGTTGCCAGTCTCCAGACGGAGCACTGACCGGGTCAGGAAAATGAATAGCCGTGGAGGTGGGTGGAAAAGCAGGATCAAATCTCCCCCTATGGGCATGGCTCCGCCTGTGTCTACATCAGCCGCCGAGGGTTTTGAGATGAGCATGGAACAGATGACAACAAATGGCTAAAATAGGGTTTGGTAACCAGGCCGTGATGGAAGGACTGTGTGATCACGGGAGAGTCACAGGCCAAAGAGAAAGACTGAAGAACTCCGAGAACAATAGCACTTGGTGGTGGTCCCTGACCTTTTCCCTGGTGGAGGACGCCAGGCACACCTTCAGGTCTCAGCCCTTACTCTTGAGCAAGCCCCACTTCTAGGCGCTGGTGTTGGTCAGACAGATGTGAGCTCCATGCTCTCCACACAGATGGAATCCCGAGAAGTAGAGTGCAGCACACAGGGACCCCTTAACCTGCCCTTACGTAAACGAGTCTCAAATTCAGTCTCAAATTGCAGCACCCCTCATGTAGACGGTGCTAGCCGGAGCAGGGAGTGAGTGATAAGGGCCTTTAGGGTGAGGGTGGTGGGGATTAGGTTTCAGAGACATTAGGGAGTAAAAAGAGGCCCTACAAAGTACCCAGCCGCGCTTTCCAAAAGGAACCACAGGACAGTCCCATCCCCGTATTACCTAAACATTCAGAGATCCAGATTCCTGAGGGAGAATACCTTGAAATCAGTAGCCGCAATCCTGGACTGGGGCATTAGCTTGCCACGTCACCTCATTCCTGTCACTTTCCTTCTTCTGCGAAATAAAGTTTGTCATTGCGTGTTGTAGTGCTGCAAATGCCAAGTTTATGTAAATGCAAACCACATTTGGGTCTACCGTATTTTCCTTTCAAACACTGATACTTTAATGGAGCCACTCTGACCCTGTAACAGTATAGGGTAGTGTTGGTTTTTATAATTGCTGTCTCGTGATTCCTCCTGAGTGATTCACAAAGCGCTCGTGGTCCAATTGGACCACCTCCGCGAAAGCAGGAATCTTGCACACAGCCAAAAACGCTTAGTGCCAAGGCCAGGAAAGGACCCCAAGGGAACCTGGACAGGAGGAAAGCACAGAGCGTTGGTGGTAAGAGGAGCTGTCCCGAGTGGTCCACACTCTTCTCGGATGCCCCTGGTGACATGCAGTCAACTCTCCTGGCTCTTGATCCCGGCATACGTTGGCCGTCAGGCAAGTCCGCTGGGTCTTCTCTGGGCTGGGGCGGTCGTGCCTCCGTCCGTTTGTTTTCGGGATAGGGACCAATGCTCCAATAGCTTCATATCTGGCACTGTTGGGTAAAAACTAAAGATGGGAACTCAGGCTCAGGGACCATTAACAAGCCCCAGGAAGGAAAATGGAGTTTGTCTTGTAATCAGGTGAACAAAGCAATGATTTGGTCTGAGTAGAGCCCGATGCAGTTGGGGCAAAAAGCGCAACATGGTTACACAGTGGCAAATCCTGTGAGCAGTACAAAAGTCCTCAACATCCTAAGAGGTTTTTTAAACACACACACACACACACACACACACACACACACACACACCAAAACCCAAAAAACTCTAATCACTACAATAAACATTTTTCTGTAGAAGATAAAAAATTCTAAATTGAACACAGTAACCTGTAGTCTGTGTGACGTCTCTGAGAACAGTGAGGTTATTTCCTTTAGAATTGGGGGGAAATTGCTTGACATTCCAGTTAAAATTTTTTTTTCAACGCCAGAGAGGAAATTGTTTATAATCAGTATGTGTTCTCTAAATGAAGAATAATTTAATGTATATTACCCTTTTTTCTTATAAAACAATTTGTTCACATGAGGTGTGATCATGTTTCTTTCCTCCTATTTTCAATGGCGTCACAGGACATTTGGGCAGTGATTTTTTTTATACTGGAAAGGGATGGCCTTGTTGTCTCCCCTAGTTTATATTATATATATTAATTTATACCCTCTTCAAAATTCTATTAATTCTTCTATTAATACTTAGTTCTGTGGAATAGTTCAGGTATTTCCAAGATGTCTAAGAAGAAGCTCGAGATAGGCTTTTAACATACCCAGATTAGTTCCTTTCTAAATAATGAATTCATTGGGTCTCTTCTCTTAAACACAGATGATGCAGTATGGATGCAAATTTTTCATTACAGAAATTTGATGAATGTATTACAGATCCTAACTGAAAGGAAGTATAATTGACCCTTGAACAGCATGGGCTTGAACTGCACGGGTTGGCTTAGACGCAGATTTTGTTTTTTCCAATAAATACATGGGAACATTTTTTTTTGGAGATTTACAACAATTTGAAAAAAACTCACAGATGAACTGCCTAGCTTAGAAATACTGGAGAAATTAGAAAAGGTATTATTGTAGGAAAACAGTATATGATACATATAAAATACAAAATATGTGTTAATCGACTGTTTATGTTATTGATAAGATTTCCAGTTAATAGTGGGCTACTAGTAGTTAATTTTCAGGGGAGTTAAGCGTTATAGGGGTATTTTGGACTATGCAGGGGTCGGGGCCCCTAACTTCCACGTTGTTGAAGCATCAGCCATAGTTTGGTTAGGTGTTCGATGCAGGAATGAATTTCCACTGCTTCTCAAGCTCAAATTGGAATGTCAGTTGCCCAAAAAAGAGTGATTTTTGAAAAGAGAAATTAGTTTTTGAAAATCAGCAAGCTAATCAACCACAGCAGATTTTGAATTCCAGTCTTGACCGGGAAGCAGGAAAAAGAATCCTCAAATGTACTATTAAGAGATGGCTGTGTATGTGGAGAATACAAATGGATTTTAATGTTAGAATAAACACAGTATAAATTTGAAATGCCAATCAAAACACATACATTGTCTCCCCAAAGCTATTGTATGTTTGTTGGATGAGCCCTGTCATTGCGCCTCCGGAAGGGTGTAGGTAAATGAGCAGTGGGGATGTGCGTGCCAGGCCCACACGTTCATGTTCACGACAGAGCCTCACTGGCAGCCATGTTCGTCTGTGAGTGGTGAAACATAAAGGAATCTGAAGGTGATTCGTCCCATCGTGGGCCTGATAAATTAAAAATTTGGTGTGTGTGATAATAGTTTTGTAGTCCTAGGAAAGCAAATAAGAAAGCGGAAAGCATTAAGTGTTACTCCTAACAAAGCTTTTGGAAATAGACAAATAGAAATGATATTGATTGATTTAAATTGATTTTTTTTCCCTCTTATTCTGGGGAGTCAGGAGAGTGACCCAAAGCTTTGGAGCAGCACATGAGCTGGCAGAGTGCTAGTTGGCTTTCTGTTTTTGTAAGAGCCCGAGCAAATTAGAACATAAATGTTGCCTGAACATTTTCTGTTTTCAGACCTGCAAGAGAAAACAGCACCCGTAAGTGGAAACAATGCAGCAATCTGCTTTGTCTGCATGTAGGGACTTTGAATGGACGCTCCAGCCATAAAATACTAAACAACCTCAGCATGCCCTCTCTCCTCATTTCACAAAATTCATTTTTAGAACAGTGTCTTCTAGGGGCTCAATCTTTGCGTGTTTCGGCACCACGAATACGCTCCTTTTACCTAATTTTCTTAAACTGACCAGTACTTTCCTGGGGATGAGTGAGGGAAATGGTGTGGGGCTGGGTATTTATTTTGTGACACTGCCCACAAGGGCACACTGGCCTGTAGGCTGGATGCCAGCCACCAGCCCATCATTTCTCAGTGAAAAGAACCTTTCAGCTCGGTTACCTCCTGGGGAGAGCTGATTTTCCAGCAGTCAGGCTTGATCTGGGTAAATAATTAGAGAGCTGGAGAGCGAAGACATCACCCTAGTGCTGTCTGCAATTCTGCTAATGTAGGCAGACCCTGTGATTCCATCACTGCTACAATCTCAGGGCAGCCTTTCTCTAAAGCTGTGCAGAGAGAGGAGGGAGGGAGGGAGGGAGGGAGAAAAGGCAACAAAGCCAGTTGCTTGCATTTGTCTTGAAAGAATTAATGACATTTTTCATTCTTTTGGCGAAACCAAGAAAAGAGCTGCAGCCCTTTATCTGCCCATAAGAAGGTAACTTTCGGAGCACCTTCCTCTCCCCAACACCCTTACCTACGAGGACGTGCATGCTGGGTGCAATTACTTCGGCATATTGATTTATTTTTAAAACCGTATTGCCCCTAGTTTACTGGAATTCTCAGGGCTCTGGGTCGTGCAGGCAGATCCCATTTCTCATAAAGCAGACCCTGAAGTGGTTAATAGCTTGTTGTTGAACTTTGCAGCTGCTCATTAAAGGCCAACTTAACAAAAGAAACACGGGCTGTTGTAAAGCATGTGTGTCTCTCAACAAATAATCCAATATTATGAAACTTTGTCACATTTTGTCCCGTCCTTCTGTGGGGTGCCCCGTGGATGGAGAAGAACAAGAGTTGGGAACTGGAAAAAATGATTCTCAAGTTCTAGTGAAATTCCCATTTTCCTCCCCTCACTTGTGACTTCGTTGCAACATCTATCATCATCGTACTGTTAATTCTTGTTCTTTGAGAATCATGGTAAGAAGGCCAATCTGATTTATTGAAAAATAGTAATTGTACTAATGGAGTTTTATTTCTTTTATGAGTACTAAGAAATAGAAACAGGTAGCTTAATTAAAATAGTCAAAATTCACAACAGGCATGCGTAGCCTGCTATGTTAACTGCAGAGTTCCTGTAAACAATTTCTGGACCAAGAACTGGAAGGCGCGTTGAAGACACGTTGCTAGTTTAGGGGCTCCCGGCTCCCCCCAAATGCGGAATATCCTGAGTATCAAGGGAGTTGGAAGTCAACTATTTCCCCACTCAGGGCCCACCTCCACAGATTGATATATTGCAGATTTCAAAATTAGTGCATTCTTAATAGAGCTGAACTACATACCTTTCCAGACAAAACCAGCTGAATTTGTGATATGGGTAGCTTCCGTCGTCGGCAAGGTGGCAGGCCTTGCTGGGTGTTTGTGTGTGACCAATCAAGATGGCCTGGCCCGTGGAAGGTTTCGGTAAGCCAGCCAAAGGGCACTGTAACAGCACTTGGTTTTTCCTCTGCTAAGGTGCATTCAGACCAAGTCTCCAGACCCGAGACTTAATTTTTTTTTTTTTTAATTTTCCGCCCATTTAGTAAAAACAGTTTGTCTTGGAATTCAAAATATCAGGAGCTGACTGCTATGAACCACGGCATCTCTGAATGGATGAAATGTAATCCCTCCTTTCCTTCCTTCCCTCCCTTCCTCCCACCCCCCATCCAAGGGGCTTTTGAGGGCTTGTCCTGTGGCAAGACCGGGGAAGGTGTTGGGACTGGACCCCAGTAGGGTGGGTGTGTCAGGTGTTTCCTGCTCGTGCACAAAGGGGATTGGGGATCGTCAGGACTTCAGGACTGTAAGGTGTCAGAAAGCAGTCCTCTGGAGGAAAACGACGTGTAGGACCCCTTCCTGTAATGCCATTGCAGGTTACGGCTTTCAGAGCAAAGCCAGACTCCGGCCCTGCCCCGGGTGAAGCCTTTGTCTGCCTGCGCGCCGGCTCACTCCCGGCTCCGGATTGATTTTTGGCCCCTGCTGCAGCAAGTTGGGGGCTGGCGCGGAGTGTGGAGGCGGCTGGGGGCGGAGTGTGAACTCGCATCCACTGCACCAGGGAGCCCACTGCTGCTTCGGGATTTTTTTTTAAACTTGGAATTTCCCTAGGACAAAAAGGCTAAAGGCTTCTCCTCGACCTAACGGAGCCATTAGCGTCTGTTAATGCCGCGGCCGGGGTAAGTAGCGCCGGGCGGGCCGGGCCGCGCGGTCCCCCGGGCTCGGCCGGCGGCGCCCCTGCGCGCCTGACCGCGCGCGAGGACCCTGCCCGCCCGCGCCTCCCCTGCTTCCAGGTGAGGGGGCGTCCTCGCTGTCGCCCGAGCTCCCGCGGGCCGAGCGCCCCCTCCCCGACCTCTCGCGCGGTGAATTGCGCGCCGTTTCTCACGGGTCACCCTGGCTGAGTCTGCGATCGCGCCCAGGCGCAGAAGCTCTCCTAGGAGGTGGCGCTTATGCATATTCATTCTGTCTAGTGAGCGGCTGCCCGTCTTGCCACTGCAGGCTGATTTATTGATTTATGTGTAAAGTGCGTTTTATTTTAGTCATTAGGCAATCCTGGATTCATGGAGCCGGCTGCACTTCCCAGGCACGTTCACTGCGAGGGTTGGGAGACAAAGGTGGTCGTGGCACCGCCCCCCGGCCCCCCCCCCCCCCATACCTAGTGACCACAGACTTTGTTGTTTTGTGGAAAGCTAGTTAGGAGTGGCTTCCCCCCCCCCCCCCCAGGAGTCACTGCGTTAAATGCTGGCACACAGTCGTTTTGTAGAGGCCAGCGCTTGACAAGTAACTACTTCTGGGTGTGTCCTAAAGATTGCACAGGGTGCTGTGTTTCTTCAGTTTTCGGGATAATTCTGGGATTGAGGCTACTTCTGTGAGACCGTCAGTGGCACGTTCCTGCCAAGGCACATGAACGGGAACGTGGCCTTTCGCTACAAAGGATGCTGCAGTGGGAAGGGAGACATCACTGCCACTGTATTTTCTGTATCCTTATTTTATTCTCAACTTGGCTTCTCATCTTCCCGTGCTCCCACCCCTCTACGCATCCATCCATACACATCCCATTGTTAAAAAGAAATCCGCAGCCACGCTTACATTTTTCAGGCACTCTGTTATGCTCATAAACTTGACCTGGATTGTGTTACTAATTTGGTAGGTTTTTCTGTCAAACAGGAAATCACAGCCTGTGGGTCGATATGTCCATATGAACCCCTCAGCCAAATTAGCTAAATTGTTTTTAAAAGATATTTTTAGGCCAGTGAACACTTAACCAAAATGTCTTTACAGATCATGATAGACCTATTTTTAGATTCGGTACTCTAAAAGCCTGTTCAACCCAGCCAGTTCTAATCAATGTAAAATATGCTTCTGACAAAAGATGTTTATATTGTTAATGATTAAATCATAATAAATTTCTTTAATGGAAAGAGCTGATCTAACAACAATAGGAATTTCACCACTTAAAGTATTTCTCTGATTTTAAACTCAGGAAGAAAGTGTGCATTTCTTATACTGGAGGGTGAGGGAGCCATGTAAGAATGAATGAATGAAGTACAGTAACATTTGTTTGGGGCTTATATTTTCTGCACGCTTGTCTATTCTATCTGATATGCCTCTTTTACTTTTTAAAAATGCGCTGCCAACTTATATATAAATAGATGAACATGCTACGTGTATGTACGTATATGGTTTAATCCACGGGTAGAAACGACAGCCACTGGGGTGAGAATAAAGAAGCGTCTGCCTCTGTGAGAAAGAACGAGAGAGAAAGCGCCCCAGATCAATAACTCATAAGTAACCGGCACAGAAAGGGGCCCCAAAGCTTTTCTTTTGCTTCAGTTCTGAAATAAGCCTTTCCCGGTGGTATCTTACTCGTACTGGAATGGTTAAGCAAAAGTAAGACAGGACGCTTACCAGACAACTGTCGTTTTTATTTCACGTGTTTACTGTGAAAATTTTTGAAATGCCTTTATTGTCTACTGAAAAGTAATAATAGAATTGATGTTCTGAAGACGGCGTGAGGATAGAATTTTTTAAGAGTAACAGCAGATATGCGTTCGGATGTGACTGTTAAGCTTACGGGAAAGAATCTGGCGTGTAGACGTGGGGTGCGTTTGGCGTGTGTTTGTGCTGCTTTACGGGAGGCACGTTACCGCTGTCTGTGAGCCACGGCACTGTGTTCCGCACCCGGGATGCGGGGAACGACCTAACACGCCAGTGATACGTTTAGCGTGGTGAGCAGCACACACAGCTTTCTAAGGTCCTGGGGGTAGCAGAGACTTAGCACAGAGGATGTAAGGGAAGAATTGAAGTGAGCTGGGCCGATTCCCCCCGAGCAACGAGATATTATGCCTTGAAATGTGGATTTTTGAGGAAGCAGACAGTGAAACTTGCCCCACCCTCTTTAGTGGCTCTGTCTCTGCGTGGCCTTTTGTTTATCATAGGTGGCTTGGCACTAAATCCCTGGGGAGGCTCATGGTGGGTGTAACTTTTACCGAGGGTCTGAATCCTCTTGTGCTCCTACAGGATACGCACATGCAGACACATCGTTCTAAGACAGTGACCCATGCGAACATGTGTTTGCGTCGTCTCCTTAAATTCATTTAAAAGACCGTAAGGGGATTTTTGACAAACCCCACTCCAGGCCATTACCCTTCAGATCACTGCTTGTGAAATTTTTTTTAACCTAGAAGGCAACCTTTTCTCTACCAGAAACTCTTGATCATTAAAAAAGGGGGTGGGGGTTCGGTTGGTTTTTTGATTGTTTAGGCTTCTGTTCTGAGAATAGCAACTGGCATATTTTTCAGTATCAGAAACATTTGAGACCAATATCCTATTTGATTGGTTCAAGGATTCACTAAATATATAGATGTATGTATATGTACGTATTTCTTCATTTTGATAATCGGAAGGGAACGGGTCTGCCAAGGCGACATGATACTGTCTCACGGTCTGTTGTAGCTTATTCCAGAAGCAAGGGGAGTCATTTCCACTTTGTGGATGCTATTGATCACCCTTGTTTATCAAGGCTGATGTTGGGAATGAAATTACTGGGAGGTAGTGGAGATATTTACTGATCAAAAATGTATTCTTTGTATTTTTAAATGCAGCTCAGAGTAGAATGGAATTCTTTCAGTGGCTGTGGGTGTAGGTCTACAGTGCATGGGGACTAGGATGTTCCAGTCACCCCACTAGGGTGTCGTGAATTCCCCTGAGAAATTAGGCGGAATGAAAAAACCCACTCACGCTGACCTGACTTCTGGCCACCTTTTAGCCAAAGCTATTTCTAGGCTTACTTTAATATTGTCATCTGGGGATCGGGATGACTTCTGCCCCCATAAAAACTACATCTTCTGTGTACTTGAAAAAGACTTGATTTTGGTGTAGTTTTGTAGAACTCCATTCCAGGGAGACAGTAAAATACCTTAGCGGTTTCACCTTTATGTAATTTACATATTTTAAGCTCTTTATTTCAGGTCAGTGGCCTATTTTTCTACTTTAGATGATTGACCAATGTGAACAAACCCAACATATCCTAGAAAGAATAAATTAGGAAGGACTGAGCAGCCCCAAAGGCCCTCAGTACTGGTTTGTAATAGATTCAAAGAGAAAAAGCTCTTGTCCTTCCCTCAAACTTTATCCCAAATACAGTGCTCCACCGGCTGATAATCAATAATGATTCATGTGGGGTTTGATTTCCAATGAAGTCTCGCTGTCTTTGCCCCAGAGGATTTCTCTGTAACAGTTTCCAGGTGGCTGAGGGTTAAACAAGCACTTTCCCCCTGTGCTTCAGGGATTAAAACATGAAAATCAAAGCGTCCGATAGCATCAAGGTATTGTTGAATCGTTAGACAGCTTATGGTTTTTGAAATTAAGAGTGGCGATAGTAGCCTCGTGAAACATCTGAAAATGCATGGCGAGTACTGGATACCAGATACGGTTACGCGGCCCGAGGATAAATTTGTGTGCCGTATTCTCACATTTTTAAAAACCTAACCTTCACGCCGTGGCGGAACTGAGTGTCCTGTGCACCCAAGTAAATGGGCATGGGTAAAGAACAAAAAATAGGAAACGTGTATTAATCTGGTCCGAGTGCTAATCTGGGCTTGGCAGTTCACCAGTCACCACGTTGCTTAAGCACACGGTCCTTCAGACAGGAACCCGTCAAGGTGCCGATGGGGACTTGTCACGGTCAGCGGCCGACAGTGCTGATCAAATATTGTGGCCGTCTCTGACACAGACCCCCCTCTCCCCTCGGGAGGATTTCCTTTCCCGCAGGAGGAGGAATCTGAGCCCCGGGGCCAAGCGGAGGCCCTTCTTTCTCTGCGCGCGCGCGTCCGTCTCGGGGCTGGGGAAGAGTGTGCCGTCGGGGGCGCTGGCGGGGCGTCGGTCCTGTGTGGACAGAGCACGAGTGACCCAGCGCCCTGGGGGATGGTGGACGGGAAGCATTAACTGAGAAGTCATTTGCTGCGCGTCGTGTGGGTCGCGGTGACGTGGGGAGACCCCACCGCTGTCCTTCCACCACCCGACACCCGGGAGGCCCCTCCTAGGCCAGCCGCGCCCTCCTGAGGATGCCACGGTGGGTGCGGGCACCACAGCCTTATTAAGGCCTGGCTCTTGTTCTCGATGGCTGCAGGGCGGGAATCGGGACGAGCCACGTGAAGCTGCCGGTGTTCGGCCGTTGCTGACCTACAAAAACAGCAGCTCCTCATTCCCCATTTCTAATCTTGCTCTACTTCTCACAGCAACCAGATCACGTAATTCCCCTGCCTAAAAATGTTCCACTGGCTTCTCAGTGCACTCGGAATAAAACCCAGGCTCTTCCCCTTGGCCTCCTCGGAGGTCCCTGCGGACCTGGCCCCCGCCGGCGCCCCCTCTCCGTGCTCTCCTGCAACTCCCTCTGGTCCTCCTGAGCTGGCTTCCCCGCTGCTCCCAGAACTCCCCTGAGATCTTTGCATTTGCCCCCTGCGTTCTACGTCTGGCTCCTTCTTGCAGTTCAAGCCTCGGCTCCAGATGTCACCTCCTCAGACGGGCCGTGCCTGGTGCTTGTGTCTGAAGGAGGCCTTCCTCCCAACCCCATTAGCTCATTGTGTGCTGCTCCCAAGTGCTTTATCCCTATGTGAAATTTCCATTTTTACTTCTTAATTGTCCTCTCCTTCATGACAGCGGAGGAGGGAGCAAGCACCTTGCCTGTCTTGTTCTCTGCTCCGTCCTCACTGCCTGGTAGGTACACAGCAGGTGCTTAGCACAGATTTGTTGAGCCAACATATTGGACACCTCGTGCACCGCTGGGAACCCTCTCTCTCGGCTTGTGGCGCCTGCGCGCCCGATTGCAAGCAGCTTGGGGCGGCTTCCTGCAGGTGCAACCGGGCATGCCCTGCCCTGGGGGGTCTCTGCCTCCACCACCACCCCCTGTTGGCCGTCTGCCTCGTGGCACCTCCTCCCGCAGGGGAGCACCCGTGGGAGGGCCGCCTCTAGCCACCCCCTGTGAGGCAGCCCCTGCTTCCTTGATGACCCCCTCCAGCCCACCTTCCCGTCGCCGCTCCTGCTAAACTCTGCCTGCAAATCCGTTTCTTAGGGGAAACTCGGGCTCATGAAGGTGCAGTAGGTGTGGTGATTCTGCTTTGGAAAAACAAAAAGAAATCTTGCCCAGCACGTTGTTACACTACCCAGTTGGTTTGGTAACGGCTAGTAGTTAATAAGGACATACAGTTGTAAGTCTAAACATTTAATCCTCACTGTAGCCCTGGGAGGTATCATTGCCCCCCGAGCAGATGACGATATTGAGGTGCAGTGGCATTGAGGAGCTGGCTCAAGATCGCATGCCGTCAGCTGCAGGGCTAAGTGCAGGCCGTCTGCATCCGGGACTGGCTCTCCCGGCCTCCCCTTTGACCACTGTCTCCTGGCTCTTGACGCGGGCCTTTGCCAGCAGCCTTCAGCCCCTCCTTCCGACTCGCTCGGTCCCTGCGTTTTTTTCTCTCTGCGAATTCTCCCAAAGTGGCAGGGGCTCCCAAGGGTGCTAGGAGACTATGACCAAGTGTTAGTAGTTCATTTTCCTGGTTGACGACGGTGTTAACCTGTGAAGGCGTGGGCAGGAGCCCCCCCGCAAAGCTGGCCCTAGCGTTTACACCCGCTTTGTAGGCTTATTTCCATCCTTGGGATTCCACCTCTGGTTCAGCACGTGCTGGTTGGACCTTCTGCACCACTCCATCCAGCCATTGGAACTGGACAGGTGCCACTGCCCCTCTCCAACCCTGTTTCTTCTTCTGCTGCCAGAGTGCCCACCTCCCTGGTTATTCTAGGATTAAATGGCATAGCATCTGTAAAGTGCTGAGAACACCCAGCTCCTGGTCAGCACTGTAAAAACTACCATAGGGGCGTCTGGGCGTCAGTCAGTTAAGCGTCCAACTTTGGCTCGGGTCATAAGCTCACAGTTTGTGAGTTCGAGCCCCACATCGGGCTCCACACTGACCATGCCAAGCCTGTTTGGGATTCTCTCTCTCTCTCTCTCTCTCTCTCCCCCCCCCCTCCCCCTCTCTCTCTGCCCCTCCCCAACTTGCACGTGAACTCTCTCTCTCAAAATAAATAAACTTACCAAATAAAAGAAAAACCATAGAGATTGTTGGGAGATAAAGACAGGACCTGAGGAGGGGCAAATTCAGGGAAGGGCTCACCTTCTCTATTAGACATTAGAACAAAGGAAAACACCATTTGTCTTCTTTCTACCTCTATTAAGTCAGAGAAGATGGGCACAGAGGAAGAAGTGAGATCAGGAGGCATCCTTTCCTTCCCTTCCTTCTCTTGAGCTCCCTCCTGCCCTGCCTAGGCCTGCTGTGGCCACGCGTCCTTTTGTTCTTGGCGTCTAGAACCCTGGACAGGAGCGCATTGCACGTCTGCAGAACAGGTGGCATTGGGGGTGGGGAAGCATGGACGCTGTCGCGAGGCCTGCTTCGGCAGCCGTGGGACCTGCTGGGATGGCCAGCCCAGCGTTCCACATTCCTGGAGGCGGAGTCTCAGAAGCACTTCCAGGGCACCTTCCCAGCCACCCAGAGGAAGGGAGAGGTAGCTTGGGGTCAGAGTCACCGTCCCCGGGCCCCTGGATTGCTCCACAGGGACCTCTGCACCATGGGCAGAGTCAGGCTGTGAAGGGGTGAAAATCAGCGTACTTTCTTGTCTCGCAGTGTGTGTGGGTGCAGGTGGCTATGTTTCCTGCACATTTCCTGATTAGGAGTGACACAGCATTAGAGTTTTGTTTGTTTGAGAGCAGTGAGAGAGTGCACTCGAGTAGGGAATGGACAGAGATAGAGGGAGAGAGAGAATCCCAAGTAGTCTCCGTGCCCAGCGCAGAGCCCAAAGCGGGGCTCGATCTCACAACCGTGAGATCGTGACCCGAGCCCAGATCAAGAGTCAGATGCTTAACCTACTGAGCCAGCCAGGTGCCCCAGTGTTAGAGTTTTTAACTGGTTTTTATGGGGAGGGTTTTGCCCACCCAGGAACATGTTAGCCTGGAGAGGGTCCGTGTTAGCCCTGAGAAACGATGAAGTGCCTACTCCTGCCCTGGACACTCTCAGTAGTCAGTGGTTATAACAGATAGGCACGTCTCAGACTTCCCGTTTCAGCACTCCTGTGCGGGGACTGGCAGAGTCCTGCAGTGCATAGGACTCTTAGCTTGATAGGTAATGCTTTTCCTGTCCACACACATGGCCCAGACGCATCTGAGTAGAGAGCGTTTCAGATGTAGCTTGAAATTACATGTCGGTGGTGGTATTTACAAAACCAAGGAATAAAATATCAGGTAAAACAACTGATACTGAAAAGAAAGTGTCTTTCTTGCCAGCCCCTTTCTATGAAAAGGTAGAACCTTTGAATAGGCAAGGGTAAATCATTTTGGTGTCTCGTTACTTTGTACTCCTGACGCACGCTTTGAGAAACCTCCCAATGTTTATCCTTAACTCTGATGGAAGTTTCCAGGGCCTTAACTGACCATAAGTAACCAGAACATTCGTTTTTCTTCTTCTAAGTATACCACCATGCCCAGAAAAGAGTATTGTAAAGTAACATCCTGATTTTTGGGGGAGCCTCTTTAAATCCTATAGATCTGGGGCACCTAGGTGGCTCAGTCGGTTGAGCGTCCAACTTCGGCTCAGGCCACGATCTCAGGATTCGTGAGTTCGAGCCCCACGTGGGGCTCTGTGCTGACAGCTCAGAGCCTGGAGTCTGCTTCAGATTCTGTGTCTTCCTCTCTCTCTGCCCTCCCCTGCTCGCTTGTGCTCTCTCTCTCTCTGTCAAAAATAAACATTAAAACAAATTTAAAAATCCTTAGATTAAACAGCCCATTACTCGGTATCATAGAAGACTTTGTTGACCCTTTTCTGAGGATTTTTAAGAACATATAATATTGTCTTTAAGTTCTTGTTCGTAATTGTGTTATTCTCTCGCTTATTAGCAGCATGTCTAGTCATGTTTTTCAAAAGCAAGCTTTCTTTTAATTGAAGTGTAGTTGACACATGATGTCGAAAGCAAGTGTTCATATCCCTCTTCCTTCTGCTAAAGCACGTACATCATTTACAGTGCTGTGTGTGTTTCTGCCAGGAACACAGGGAAAGCGATCAACATCTGAGTAAAAATCTGCATGTGGGCTAAAGGTCTTTGTAGATCAGGCCAACTCCTTATCTTTTCTAGACTTTAGAGTTCCAGTTTATTTGTGATTCCATCCTCTGTCTTAAGGAAATGTCCCTTTGTTTTCAAGTCCCACAAGAGAACCCTGTAAAATGTTTTTATCTTTTGCTCTGTTTTTTTTAAACCATATTTTCATGTCCCTAAAAATGTGTAGGTGAGAAGGAGAAGCGGGAATGGGGAACGGTGAAATCATTACCTGGTCATCAGATTAGAAGCGCAAAATCCCCAGTAACCACAGCTAAGTGCACATATGTAGAATGATCACCACCATACAGAATGTCTTCAAATGCTTTCTTGATTATTCCCTGTTCACTTTCGACAGAAGGAGGTGGATTGGCCCTGTGCACTGTCAGGAGGCACTTTGCATGTGAAATGGTTGATTTCCTTGCCCCTTTTCTGTTTGATTCTTCGTCCCTGCGTAGTACTATTCTAAAACCCACCACTTGCTCTTGGTTATGATTTTAAAATTCATACTGATACCAGTATAACGCCAAGGAAGTACCTCACATGTTCGCATTTCAATGGGAAGATATGAAGGAGGCTGGCTCAGGTTGCCCCTTACAGACTCCACGAATACATCTGCTGGCTTGTTTCCCGGGACGGTGCTTTAAATCTGGCCTAGGTAAGTTACCAGCTGAGAGTAGTTTATGGCCAATCAGAGGACAGAACACTGTGAGGCCAACGGAGAGACACAAGAGGAGAGTAGCAGGTGGAGCTCCCAGGCACTGGGGTAACTCAGGGACCTAGTGGCTCCCACGTGGAAATGATTATTGAAAGTAATCACTTGGGGGTGGCTCAATAGTAGAAGAATCCCCAGGCCACCCCCTCCCCGGACCTGAGTTCTGACCCAGTAGGTCTGAAGCTGGGGCTTGGGATTCTGCTTTTTTAACAACCACTGTAGTGCCTGTGACGAGCAGCCTCGTTTGGGTTCTTCTCTTAGTTTCGGTTTCCACATCCCTAAAAAGAGGATAATATCTGTTTCACAGAGTTGTTGGCAGGAACTGAAAGAATGTGTGGGAAAGGGCCCTGGGAACCGTGAAATGAGACAGACGAGGACTTGCTGAATTAGTGGGTTTAACTCTCAGCCTCCTTCTAAAGGAGTTTCTGCTCTCCACTCCACATTGGGGTTGGCCCTGCCCACGGGTCTCAGGATGCTGAAAAATACTCCATTCCAGGTAGAATCCCATCCTCAACCTTCGTCTTCCCACATCAGCATGGCTGGGAAAGCTTTCTGCCCCCCTAACTCCTTCCCCTCAATGAATGTATATTGAGCACCCATTGGTCTAGGTGCCCGGGACACATCTGAGACTGGTTTTCCCGTCTTTCTTGACCTGGGTGGCTGGGGACACACTGTGGTTTGCTCTGCAGAGAGAACAGTGTGTGATTTCTGCCACTTTTGAGATAACCTTTAAGATGCTGTTGGTCAGAAACGTCTACAGTTCATCCCGCAAACATTTCCTATGGGATAACTGGTAGCTCTAAGTCCATCTAATCCAGCACGTGGCAAGGATGGGCTGTTCATGGTCATGTTGCACAGCACTGGCCTGTGCTGGCTCTCATACAGCCCTAAGAGATACTCCTGCCATGCGCTGTCCATAACAGCCCAGAGCTGGAGATTTCCCCAGACCTTCCTTCCTTGTTCAGAGCACCCAGAAAACTTTAAGACCAACACCAGTCCCTGGAAAAAAAAAAGCCAAATTATTTTTACTTCTTAGAGTTAACTAGGATAGAATAACAAGTCTATTTTGTTCAGTTCGTTAACTAGAATAAAGGTAAGTTTTGATGAGGGAGCTTCTGAACTACTGTGGAAAGATGAGAGTCTGGTTCCAGTTCACATGACATGGGAAGTCCTTCCTCAGATGCCATCTGATAATAATAATAATAATAATAATAATCTAGTAGTAGATGTCCCATCAATAGAAGAAAATGTATGCCAGTTCCTTTTATGAATTATCTCATAGGGTTTGTTGGAAGAAGTCATGGAAATAAGTGCCGAAGAAGCTGAGACATAGAGGTCGAGTAGTTTGCCCAAGGTAGCGTGGCCTGTGGATGGCAGAGTTGGTGTTTCAACCCAAGTATATGTGATGCTAGTCTGTTCTGCCTTCCCATGATGGATAGTCGAGCTTTGTATGAAGCCGACTCAGCCTCCTGAGAACCCCTGAATGAGAGATATAGTTACTGAAATAACAAAAGGGGTTGGCTGAAGTAGTCAGTAGTTCTCAGTCAGTTCCTTGAAAGTATTAAGCCCTAAGGCATCTATCATGTAAATAATTATTCTGTGGTGCAACTAGGATGATTCCAGTTATGAACCATCCTTGGGAGAATGGAGAAAACAGTCTCTTCAAAACTTTCCATTACTTTTAAAAGGAAGACCAGAGTCCTTTACACT
This sequence comes from Lynx rufus, assembly GCF_022079265.1. Taxonomy (NCBI): domain Eukaryota; kingdom Metazoa; phylum Chordata; class Mammalia; order Carnivora; family Felidae; genus Lynx; species Lynx rufus. Next base: position 755,042 of record NW_025814867.1, on the reverse strand, counting down.
ATGCTCAGGGCCTTGCACCATTGGGCCCCTGCCCACTTTCTTTCATTTTCCTGCATGCACCATGCTTCCCTCCAACTTGGAGCTGAAGTCCTCCTTTCTCTGTTCTCGTTCTTCATATCTCAGCTTAAAAGCACTTCTTTTGTTTCATTTTGTTTTTCCAGCTTCATTGAGATACTGGCATACAACATACATAAGTTTAAGGTGCACAACATGATTTCATACACATGTATTATGAGAGAATGATCACATAATAAACTTAGTTAACACTCTCATTCCTTCACAAAATTGCCATTTTTGTTGTGGCGATAATATTTAAGATATACTGTCTTAAGTACATAATACGGTATTGTTAATTGTAGTCACCATGCTGTACAAAGCTTGTACCCTTTGACCATCTCCCCATTTCCTCCACTCTCCTATCCCTGGCGACCAGTATTCTCTCTGTTTCTATGAGTTCAGCTTTTTTATATTCCACATATAAGTGAGAACATACAGTATTTATCTCTTTTTTTTTTGTCTGACTTACTTCACTTAGCATTACCCCCTCAGAGTGTCTCCATGTTGTCGCAAGTGGCAAGATTTCCTTCTTTTCTGTGGCCGGACACTTAGGTTGTTCCCATATCTTGGCAGTTGTGCATAATGCTGCAGTGAACGTGGAGGTGAAGCTATCTCTTTGAGGTAGTGATTTTATTACCAGTGGGATTGCTGGATCATATGGTAGTTTTATTCTTAATCTTTTGAGGAACCTCCACACTGTTTTCCATACTGGCTATACCAATTTGCATTCCCACCAACAGTGTGCAAGGGTTCCCTTTTCTTTACATCCTTGCTAATATTTGCCATCTCATATCTTTTTGATAATAGAAAAAGCACTACCTCGAGGGAGCCTCCTTTATGTCATTAATTTAAAAAACTCCAGTGAGAGTCAAAATTCCATGAGGGTCAAGATGTCGTCTCTTCACTCTTGGATCCCCATCATGCTGATTGTGCTTGGTATGCAGTACTATGCATTATATGATGGATGGATGGATGGATGGATGGATGGATGGATGGGTAATGGGTAGATGGATGGGCAGATAGGAGGAAGGATAAGAAAGTTGGATGGAAGTGTGGAAGGAAGGGAAAACACAGCCAGGAGCCCTAACAAAATTCAGATGACCCTTATGTGACGTATCAATAATCCCCACATAGGGGGCCAGGGACACTCGACTGTGTATTTTACCTCGTGTTTCCCATTAAAACTTCAGCCATTCTAGTGCTGAACTCATTACTTTCTCACCAGGTCCAGCCCTCCTGGCTTCCCTGTCTCTGTTAACAACACAGCTACTCATTAGGCTACCCACGTCATAACTTTTGGCATCATGATCCTTGACCTTTCCCTCTGCCCCACTGCCCAAGGCCCGTCTGTTCTGTTTCTGTCCCTTCTCCAGCATCTCCCATTCATGCCGTGCCCACGGCCCTGCCCAGGGTCAGCCTGTCATCCTGTTCCTTGTCTCCACTTGCCTAGCTTCCTTGCCTTCCCCTCAGATCTGATGGTCTTCACCCTATGTTGTGTCCTTCCAATGCAACTCTTAGAGCTGAGGGGAAGGTGGAAACCCGGTCTTCGAGAATTATAGAAGACTGGGGGGTGGGGGGCGGTTAGTTTGAAATAGAATTTTTAATATTGTTATTTTATATTTGGAAATGGGAAAAGAACACAGAGGAAGGGACAGGACAGATCTTGGCTGGTGGGCTTGTGCAGCATATGCCAAAGGACACTTCCCCAACTCCCTTCTGCGTGTATGGGGGGTAGAAGAGACATTTCAGAATCTCTCAGGGGGTGGGGTGTGAAGTTTTTTCAGTTAGAGGAGAATGAATTAAAAATGGCTGAGAAATGCTGCATTAATGACTTTCTGTTGTCCCAGAAAGGGCTTGCCATTCCCAGGGGAAGGAAAATGTGTGGTGCACAGCCTTCCTACCTGCAGCCCAGCCTTCCTTGGCTGTACCCCAGGAGCCCGCCACTGCCATTGGGCATGCAACTTGGAGGCCCAGTCTCCAGTTGGCAGCCAGCCAAAACACTACGCACCCACCCCCAGTGTTCTAGGGCATGGTGGCCCAGCTCTCTAGCATGGTGCTCCCGACCGGAGCCAGCGGGCCACAAGCCTGTCTTTGTTGTCAAACTCCCCTCCACCCACAGACCTTCATCCTCTCCAGAGTATTGCCCTCTCTTCAAGAGGGTTTCACTGAAGATGGGGTCTATCAGGGGTGGGAAGGAGGTCACCGAGGCAAGTAGTCTGCTGGCCTTCCTAGCCCTCACCTGCTACCCAAGATCCCCAGATCCTTCTCATTATTTGTGACTTCTTCCCCTGGATGTCACCGTGCCTTGCAGCTCTTTATCATAGGATGTCTCATGTTGTGGGTCATTTCTCTTGCATATCCCCGTCTTCCACACTCCACTGTCATATCCTTACGGACAGGAATCCTGGCAGATCCAGCTTTGTGTCTTTAGCACCAAGCACAATGAGTGGTACCTAAGGAACGACTGGGTGGACAGGCAGAAGGACAGATGGATGGATGATGGATGGATGGATGGATGGATGGATAGACAGATGAACAGATGGGCGGGTGGATGGAAGCATTCCCGGCTTTCATAAGATGAACACATGAAAGCATTTGTAGTTTTCATGAAAGAGATGGGGGCCAGGTATAGTCCCATCCTGGAAATCTCCTTAGGAATAGAAATGTAACAACCACCCTCCTAGTTGTTAATTGTGGGAAGATCAAAAGCCTTTGGCTGAAACTTACATTGTTACCTGTACAGTCACCTTCTGGGAAATCAGCTCGCACAGCTGGCCCTTTTTTTTTTTATTTTTTTAAAAAAATTTTTTTTTTCAACGTTTATTTATTTTTGGGACAGAGAGAGACAGAGCATGAACAGGGGAGGGGCAGAGAGAGAGGGAGACACAGAATCGGAAACAGGCTCCAGGCTCTGAGCCATCAGCCCAGAGCCCGACGCGGGGCTCGAACTCACGGACCGCGAGATCGTGACCTGGCTGAAGTCGGACGCTTAACCGACTGCGCCACCCAGGCGCCCCTAGCTGGCCCTTTTTAACTGGTGCCCCTTTCCTGCCCTGTCCGTGGGCTTTCAGGATGCCCGTCTTACCTTTTGCCCAGTTGTTCTCGATTTCCCACCCTCATCTTGAGATTCCTGCTCTCGTTCCTGCCCTGGGGGAGCAGTGGGGTATGAAGTCCACTTCCAGAGCCCATGGCAGCTTCCGGCCAGGCTTCAGTCTGAGCCAATGTCTGGGTGGAGGCAGGGCCAGCGTGGCACCAGAGGCGCCCTTCCGGGAGAGCTGGTGGACACCGAGCAGCCGCGGGCCCCAACGGTTCGGGGTTTGGGGGTCCGCCGTGCCCCTTCCCAGTCAGTGGCTGTGGTTCTGAGCTCAACCCACTCTCTCCCCCAATGTCTCTGCCTCGGTAATCAAATAGCGCCACTCCTGTTGTTGGGATAAGAGGAAATTCACTTTCTGGCCTTTTTTAATGTTATCCCTTCAGGAACGTTAGACATTTTGAGATAAAGACCAAAAATCAAAGCTGATCTTCTATTTCAGATCTTTTTTTTAAAAAGAGAAGGATGTGAGTGTAAAATCCTACACAGTAAAAGTACTCATTGCCGCGGCAATTTAATATTCTCTTTCTTTGGAGATAAACTCCCAATTTCTCATTTAAATTAGAAATCTAAGGCCATCTTCACATCTCAGACAACTCACTGTTTTACAAAATGATGTTATAGTAGTAATAATGACAGTAAAACAACACTGAGACAATCCCTGAACTAGTCTCTAACTGCCAAGTCACAAAAAAATAATTGTTTGGAAGCAAGGTCTTTCTCACTGAGAAACTTCCCTTGTCTCTTAAGGATTGAAATTCTAAAATAATCCCGAAGGCTTTTTCTCTTTCCCTTTTGTTACATTTCCCAGAGTGCTTAAGTGATCCCTTGTAGTTTTAGTCAAAGATTTCCACAGTCTAAAAACCCAGTTTCTGGATTTTCTGTCTTGGGGTTGGGGCTCTGTTTTCTCTGGTGAGGACATGCCTGTTTGGGGGTGTAGTACCTTAGCGCATGCCTTCTTTCCATAATATTGCCACTTCCTTTAAGTACTATACGGCATACATTTATTTCTTACTGTTTTTTTCCCCTCCGATTCTAGAGGTAATATATGTTCACTTGAGACAATTTAGGAGACACAGAAAAGCATAAAGGAAAAATAAATGCCACCCACAACCATACCCCCAGGGATGACAACTGCTTAGGCCATATTCTGATACCTCTAGTCTTGATCTGTGCAGTTAGGAGCCATAAATTGGAATTCTGCTCTGCACATAGTTTCATATCCTGTTTTCTCCCCATTTTCCATTTTCATTTGAGCATGTTCTCATGGCATTAAACGTTGTCTGAAAACATAATTTTAATAGATAAACAATAGTCTACCATACGGAAGTACCTGAGTTTATTCCATTGTTCACCTGCTGCTGAATGTTTACGTCCTTTCTTTTTTGCCACAATGAATAGTGTTTCTGTAAATGTCATTAAAAAATTTTTTTTTAACATTTATTTATTTTTGAGAGAGTGAGAAACAGAGCGTGAGTGGGGGAGGGGCAGAGAGAGAAGGAGACAGAGTCCGAAGCAGGCTCCAGGCTCCGAGCTGTCAGCACAGAGCCCGTTGCTGGGCTGGAACCCACGGACTGTGAGATCATGACCTGAGCTGAAGTCGGATGCTTAACCGACTGAGCCACCATGCGCCCCCGTAAATGTCATTGTTAGTAAACCTTCATGCCAGTCTCATGCATTTCTGTAACTTTTTAAACTGAGTATGTTGTACATAAAGTAAAACACGCAGGTCTTTAGCATATAGTTTTACACATGTATGCGCCTGTGTGTTATGTTGCCTCTGACGGCTCATGTTTATATTTCTCTCGAAATTTTTGCCTTAAGTTGTTTGTCTCAAGTATTCAGTTACCAGGGACTTTTCCTGTATGATTTTATTTAATGCCATTGGGCACATGGCAGTGGAGATGCTGCTCTTCCGACTTTCTGGTTGAGGAAATGCAGACTCCGTGCGCTGAGTAGATTGCTCTAGTCCCACAGTAAGGAAGCAGAATTGGATCCCAGTCTTGCTGGCACCCAGAGCTTCAGCTCTCTGTAATATTATCTCAGATAGTTAGAACTCAAAGCTGCCAGGGCGCCCGGGTGGCTCAGTCATTTGAGCGTCCGACTTCGGCTCAGGTCACGATCTCACGGTTCGTGGCTTCGAGCCCCGCGTCGGGCTCTGTGCTGACAGCTGGGAGCCTGGAGTCTGCTTCGGACTCTGTGTCTCCCTCTCTCTGACCCTCCCCTGCTTCCCCTCTCTGCCTCTCTCTCTCTCAAAAATAAATAAAAACATTAAAAGAAGAAGAAGAAGAAGAAGAAAACCTCAAAGCTGCCAACAGCCCTTGATAGAACAGGAAACCATTGGGCTTTGGTTTGTTTTTCCCGTTTACATTAAGGTTGGGGGTCAGTAATTGACCACGCTGACTCACCTGGTTGTAGCTTGCATTTAAAATCAGAGAGAACTGTCATTTCTCCTTTCTGGTGTGGGTTAGGTTTTGCTCATGTGTATTGCTCGGGGCCTAGAAAGCGGTATGGCCGTCATCACGTCACAAGTCATAACCCACCCCCTCACACCCCTCCCACAGACTCAGGCTTTCCCCATTTGTGTTCCCAAGCAAAGGAGTAGTTCTGAGGACGGCAGCTTATGAAAACTAGTTAACAAGTCGTCTCAGCTTGGTTGGCAAAGCAGGTAGACAGGAGGCCTCAGTTAAGGTGCACAGTTTAGATTTGGGACAGGAGAGAAACATCCAGGCTGTCTGGTCCAACCTGCCCAGTTTATGAAGAGGACACTAAGCCCTGAATCCTCTGCCTGGGGAGAGAACCTGTTGGGGGTAAGCCTGAGGCTGGAAGCCAGGATTTCTGCCTCGAGCGCAGGGTGAGTCAGTGGACTTAGAGTAGAGTGGATGGCCTGGGGCTGAGGTGGGGCCACGGTTCCTGTTTCCTCTTGCGGATGCTGCCAGATTAAAGGCAGTCAGGTTGGACACAGCCCAAGTGGGTTCCCACCATAGAGAAATTTAACACAACGGAGAAAGTGACCTTTCCCCTGAGTTCTTCAGTGTATGTGGTTAAAAGGAATTTCAGATTAAGCCACTTAGGGTAAGATGGGGTGAGGACCCCCAGCTCCCTTGAAGAGCAATCTAATAATGAGTTGCCATCCAAAGTGTGTGAACCCCGTTAATCCCAGGGCTCCGGTTTGCTGTATGGGGCGTACGAGTTTCGGGCCACAACTGCACAGCAATGGGACCATCTACACCTAGAAATTGAGGCACCCTAGCTGGGTTTGAGTCATGGTTGTTAAGTCTGGGTGAGTTGCCCTTCACCTCCCGGGCCTCATCTGCAGAATGGGAATGACAGCAGGACTCGCACCCAAGGTCAACGAGCAGGCAGATGTGAAATGCTTAGAACAGCACGTGGTGATAACAGTGTCAGTCCAAGGATCGCCGTTGCTCCTGCTGGTGCTGACGATGACGATGAGAGTGATTCCCGGCTCCCTGGCACCCCGGAGAATGCAGTGGCCTCTGTCAGCACCACCCCCCACACAGTTCCCTCAGGGCCACCGGAAACCTTGCCCCGAAAAAGTGCTGGACAGTATTTAAAGCCTTGACTTAAACAGGTGGCAGATTATCAACTTGCCCACGGCCGCCATGTGCCTCAGTCCATAGCTGGATGTGGAGACACCCCTTGATGTTTCTGTTTCTAGACCAGACCACCCAGCCCAGCCCAGAGTCCCATGTGTCTTCAGGAGAATGTCGCTTTCTTAGGGTTCTTTCTGGGGATCTAGACCGGGCGGCTAAGAGGCCGGTCACTGAACTCCTTGTGCCTCTCAGCTGGTTCTTACCTTCTTTTGGGGGCTCATGGGTATGATAATAACACCACCTCAGAGAGGTTGTAAGAACTGCATGCATGAATGGATGCAAAGCATTTACAGTGGTGCCCAACCCGGTGGGGAGAACTACTGGATTTTGTTTTTATCTCCCTGTTCCCAACCCTTAATTCTCTATTCCACTTATTCCTTCTTTTTCTCTCCCTGACACCTTCCACAGTGTTAGACTTCTATGCCTGGGTCTTTGACAAAAGACTTCAGCTATGCTGTTCTGTGAACTCTGTACTGATTTATTTTAGTTAGAAGCTTCTTCTTTTGTGTGTGTTTATGTGTGTGGTTTTCTATAATACTGCATTTTCCTGGTGTAGGACTTAAATATTCTTTAGATATTGGAGTCTTTCAGCAGCCTCTCTGCTCCTGGAAGGCAGGGACAGTCGGATCCTCAGGGCGTAGCCAAGATTCTGGCCCAGAGCAAGTGTTTTCAAATGTTTGCTGAGTCAGTAATTTTCCTTACAGAAAAGCCGTAGAGAGAGAAGGTCCCTGGTGGTGGGTGGATGGCCTCAGGTCGTCCACGGAGATGCTCCTTGGCAGCATCATATTGGTTAAAGCAGCCACCCCTGCCTTCTTTTCCCCGTCTTGCAGTGGCTTTCTGTTGGAGCAGATGAAAAAAAATAGTAATAATAACGTTCTTTTATGTTCTTGTTCCATCCCCTCTGTTCCTTTGCTGTGAAAGCAAAGTGAGGAGAAGTTGCCAGGAGCAAAGCACTCCATTGAGGACATCTGTTTTCTGTTGCCTGCCTGGGGCTTGGAGGTGGTGAGAAACCAGCTCAAGACTTTTTGCCTGGCCGTATGTGGCATCTGTGAGAAGTGGACAGAACGTCAACATTTCTTGTTTGTTAAACCACCTGCTAGAATAAGGGATACGGGCGCTGTGGGATCCGCGTGGAGCGGGCCCACCCAAGCCCCTCACAGCCTAGACCGCCTCCTTTTCAGGCGTGAGCAGCGCGAGTGGCCACCGCTGTCACCGTAGCGGGGTCGAGTCGGTTTCAGGGTTCAGTGAGGGTAGGTTCTGATGTGCAAGTGACATTTTCAGACAAAATCAGATAAGTGCATCTTTGCAGGGTCTCTTTTGTAAAAACCTAGCGTGAAGATAGTTTTTAAACTTTTTCTCCTTGTATACTATTTACCATAGGATTCTCTGGCTCTGCAGAAGCGTATAAGATAACTTACATGAAAGGGATTACAAATATGCCGGGTTATTTTTTGAGGGACATGGCTTTTTCCTCTTTTGTTCGACCTTCTCTTCCCCATCTCCACCGTTCCCACTAGGGCAGCCAATATTTAGAGCCTGGCGGTTTCCTTCCATAGTTTCCTCGATGGACATCCACTGACACATGTATAACATGAGTAAAATGCGATTTGGTCATTGTGTTGTGTGAGATCATGTGCCGGTGCTTCTCTGCAACTTTTGTCACTTGATAAATCGGGCCAGTCGCTACAGTCAGCTGTCCGAGCCAGCCCTCGTTCGTCCTTGTCGGTGGCGGCAGAGTCCGCAGGCTGGAGGTACCACATCCATGGAGTGCAGCCACATGTGTCCCCAAGGGCCTCCCCTCCATCGCTTCAGCAGGCTCTGCCATAGCAGACACGCATGTGCGTATCGGCAACGCCCACCCGCCTTTGTTTCCCTGGGTTTGTGCCAGCTTTTTGCTCTAAGAGAGAAACTCTCACTGGCTTAAACAATCCCAAATAAAATATGAGCAAAGTGAACCCAGCAACTTATTAGTAAAGAACACATCAGTACAAGGCAAGGCAAGGACCGCTCTACATCCAAAAATCTTTTAGAAGAATTGACCGTGATCACAGATTAAAGGACAAAAAAGTGTTCAATCATGCAATAAATGCGTGGAAAACTTTTCATACAAATCTTATTTTCATTCCCAATTTTTAAAATATGACCAGTGTGAATAGAGGGCCTGATAAAAAGAGCAGCAACCAAACAAGCTGTTATGTGCAGAAATACAGCAGAGATGCCTCGTTCCACCACTTTAACATTTTACTGGCAGTCCTGTGGGGCATAAGGATTGAAAAGAGAAGAAATTAATCACTTTTTGAAACCCATATGGTAATCAGTGTAGAAAATTCAAAATAATCTATATGATTAGAACCGGTCAGTCAATTCAGAAAGTTTGCCAAATAAAAGTTCATTCATGAGAAGAAAGTGAAATTTAAAAGATTCTGTTAACTATAAAAACTAAGAAACTCAGAAATAATTCTGATAACAAGTATGAGGTGTGTATGTGAGTAGTTGTAAAACCTTATTGAAGGACAAAAGAGTATCTAAATGGAGACATAAACTAATAGTTTCCCCAAATTAATATATTAATTCAGCATAATTTCAACAAAAGCTTCGATAAAAATTTCCACAGAAATATAATGAGCTGATCCTAAAATCCATGTGGAAGAATGAAGGTCCAAGAAAACCCCAAAGAAGAGAGAATTTAGCCTTCACAGTGAGAGAGGTTTTCTTAAGGACATAGTTATTAAAATAATGCGATATTTGCAGATAGGCACTCTCTGGGTTCTCTAGTCTGTCCCTTTGGTCTCTGTGTTTATCACACTTACAGTTCACAGGTGGCTTTATTAATCAGTGGAAAAAGGGGGCCGAGTCCATATACTGTGCTAGCGTGGCTGATTTTTTCATACAGGGAAATATAAACTTAGACAGCTTTCTCACACCTCACACAAAAATAAATTCCAGATGGTTCTAAGACCTAAATGTGAAAGACAAAGTTTTTAAATGTTTAGAAGAAAAACAGGCAAATATCTTTATGACCTCCGGAAGGGAAGGATTTCTCCCTCCCTCCTCTCTCTCTCTTTTCTGTTTCTTCCTTAACAACTGAGAACCAACTCTAGTAAAACGTAACAAAGTATTATCCTTAAAGGTGTGAACCTATGGACCTTGAAAGCTGGATGGACCTTGGAGGCCACCTCATTCTACATTCTTTTTTTTTTTTTTTTTAACCGAGCCATAATTGACACACAATATTATGTTAGTTTCAGGTGTACAGTGTTTTTATATATTGTGAAATGATCACCATAATCATTTCATCGTAATAAGTGTACTCTTTAGTCCCCCCTATTTCATCCATCCCCCACCTACCTCCCCTCTGGTAACTATCAGTTTTTTCTCTATAGTTGAGTCTGTTTTTGGTTTGTCTCTCTTTTTCTTTTTTTTCCTTTGCTCATTTGTTTCTTAAATTCACGTATGAGTGAGATCGTATGGTATTTGTCTTTCTCTGACTTATTTCACTTAGCTTTATACTCTGTCTAGCTCTATCCATATTGTTGCAAATGGCAAAATTTCATTCTTTTTATGGCTGAATAATATTCACACACACACACACACACCAACTAATGGACACTTGGGCTGCTTCCATATCTTGGCTCTTGTAAATAATGCTGCTATAAACATAGGATGCATATATCCCTTTGAATTAGTATTTTTGTATTTTGGGGGTAAATACCCAGTAGTGTGATTGCTGGATCATAGGGTCGTTCTATTTTTAACTTTTTGGGGAACCTCTGTACTGCTTTCCAGAATGGCTGTACCAGTTTGCATTCCCACCAATAGTACAAGAGGGTTCCTTTTTCTCCACATTGTTGCCAACGCTTACTGTTTATTGTGTTTTTGATTTTAGACGTTCTGACAGGTGTGAGGTGACATCTTACTGTAGTTTTGATTTGCATTTCCCTGATGATGAGTAATGTCAAGCATCTTTTCATGTGTCTGTTGGCCAAATGCACGTCTTCTTTGGAGAAATGTTTTCATGTCTTCTCATTTTTTAATTGGATTATTTGCTTTTGGGGTGTTGGGCTGTATAAGCTGTGTACATTTTGGATGCCAACCCTTTGTCAGATATGCCCCTTGCAAATATCTTCTGCCATTCAGTACATTGCCTTTCAGTTTTGTTGATTGTTTCCTTCACTGTGCAGAGGCTTATTCTGACGTAGTCCCAATAGTTTAGTTGATGTGATATATGACATTTGATTGTTTTGTGAATATCGAACCAGCCCTACATCCCAGGAATCAATCCCACTTGATTCTGGTGTATGATTTTTTTAATGTATTCTTGGATTTGGTTTGCTAATATTTTGTGGAGGATTTATGCATCTATATTCATGAGAGATACTGGCCTGTAGTTCTCTTTTTTGTGGTGTCTTTATCTGGTTTGGGTATCAGGGTGATACTGGCCTATGGACTGAATTTGGAAGTTTTCCTGCCTCTTCAAATTTTTGGAATAGTTTGAGAAGAATAGGTGTTAACTCTTCTTTAAATGTTTGGTAGAATTCACTTGTGAAGCCATCTGGTCCAGGACTTTTGTTTTTTTGGGAGCCACTGGAATTTTGATAGGAATTGATTGAATCTTTAGATTGCTTTGGGTAGTATGGATGTTTTCACAATATTAATTCTTCTGATCCATGAGCATAGAATATCTTTCCATTTATTTGTCATTTTCTATTTCTTTCATTAATGTCTTGTAGTTTTCAGTGCAGGTTGTTCACCTCCTTGGTTAAACTTATTCCTAGGTATTTTATCCTTTTTGATGCATTGTAAATGGGATTGTTTTCTTAATTTGTCTTTCTTGTAGTTCATTATTAGGGTATAGGAATGCAGCAGTTTTTTGCATATTGATTTTTGTAACCTGCAACTGTAGTGAATGTATTTAGTCTAACATTTTTTGGTGGAATTCTAGGGTTTTCTGTATAAAAATCATGTCATCTGCAAATAGTGACAGTTTTACTTCTTCTTTCCCAATTTGGATGCCTTTTATTTGTTCTCACCTAATCGCTCTGGCTAGGACTTCCAATACCATGTTGAGTAAAAGTGGTGAGAGTGGGAATCCTGGTTTCCTTTCTGATCTTGAGGGAAAAGCTTTCACCTTTTCACCGGTAAGTATGATTGTAGCTTTGGGCTTGTCATTTATGGCCTTTATTATGTTGAAGTGCGGGAAGGATTTCTTCAATAAGATACACACACACACACACACACACACACACACACACACACACGAAACACAAAGGAAAAGACTGATAAATTTTGCAACATAAAAATTCAAACTTATGAATGACAATAGAAACCATTTTTAGAAGATGGACGAAGACCCTCACTAGATGTTTGCAACATGTAACAACTAATTCAGACGACCTAGAGAATTACTAGTAATCAATGAGAAAAACACTGGAAAGCCATTAGAGAGATGGTCAAAGTTTTAGAGAAGGCCTTTGCAGAACAGGAAGACTGATACTTCATAAACATATGAAAAGATGCTCAATTAATAATGAGGGAAATGCTCGTTAAAACCTCAAAAGGCAACCATTTCACAGCCAACAGATTAGCGAAAATGTTGAAGTCTGACAAAAATGAGCCAGGTGGGAGAGGAAGCATTGAAGTAGAACTTGTCTTCCTGGATTGCGGGGTTGTAAATGCAGCAGCACCTAGTGAATCTCAAGATCCAGCCCTTCCCAGCAACTGCACTTCGCTATTCTACCCTGGAGACCTCCTCCATGGGCTCCAGGAGATTCCGCACCTGCGATAGGATGGAAAACAAGCCAAACACCCATCTAGAGGAGACGAGAAAAGACTTTATGATACATCCAATCAGTGCAATTCTGAGTGGCAGCTAAAATGACAGGGGTCCATGTGGATAAACCTCAAAAGTATATTGGTGACTAAAGTTGTTACACATATGTACAGTGATGCCATTTATGAAAAAATTGGAGTATATAGATTTTAGATTGGACCATACAAGGTATACATGTAGGATATGTAGGTAAAAAATGGTTGATACTGACCAATTCATGTAGCCCATTGTAGGTATCTATACATGTGTGTATATGTATATATGTACATATAATATAAATATTAAAAGGCAAAGGGAAGCATCCTTGCCATCTCCAGGGTAGTGATTGTTTTTGAACAGGGTGAGAGAGTTACTGAGTTAGGAAAGCCTACCAGGGAGCTTCAGATGTGTCTGTAAAGTTTGGTTTAACATGCAGAACTGGAGCATATGGCAAAATGTGAACATTTGTGAAATCAGAGTTGTGGGCACTTGGATATTTTCTCTTATTCTCTGTACCTTTCTCCGTGTGTAAACTTCTTCGTAAGTTACGAAGAAAACCAACAAAAGGGATTCAATGGCGAGAAAGGTCAGTGGCAGATGTGGTTCAAGCAGGCCCCCCCTCCTCCATGTTTGTGCTTTATTCTCAGGCTGAAAGCCAGCTGGGTGCTGTCACCCCTGGCCTGGTCACGGCGTTCTACAACAGCCAGTGGGAGAGCGAGGCTTCCCGTGTCTCTCCTCAGAAGGCCCTGGGCAACTTCTGCTTTAGTCTCATTGGTCCAGCAGGTTACATGTCCAGGAACCAATGGTTCAGGAACCAAACCATGGGGCCAGGAGAAGGCCAGGACTTCATTGCTTAGTCTGTGTTCCACTCCCTGGGGCAACTTGCCCTGGGGTTGAGATTACTCTTAGACTTGCTGGGTCCTTGAAAGGAGCTGCTGTGGGTATAGATCAGGTGAGTTGTGTAGGGGCAGGGGTGGATACCTGAGGACACCTAGCATTCCATCATAAAGAGGAAGGGGGAAATGAATGCTAAGTAAGAAACCAACCCAACAATGTCTACCAGAGAAAAGATTGCCAGGAGGAAGATTTAAGTATGAGGGAATGTGCCCTTTAAGTTGGAATCTGTGTTGTCAGATTGCCTTCTAAAAAGACTGAATTCATTTACATTTCCACCAGTGGTGTTGAGCCATACCCCGCCTGACCCTGGAGGAGTGGGATTTCTCACCTTTCGGGTTGGTAAAAACCAGGAGTGATAAGTGAAAGCTGATTGTTGCCCAGATCTGCAGTTCCCTGACAACTCCTCAGGTTGGGCATCCTTCCTTCGTTGATTGACCATTTGAATGTGCTCTTCGATGAACTGTCTATTCATACTGCTTGCCAAAGTAAGAGTTCTTGTCATCAAGCTTTTAGACTGCATAAGATTTGAATATGTTTTAAAAAACATTCTCTGGGCTCAGAGGAGGAAAGAAGTGATTATGCATTTCTGGAAGCAGCTTGGTGGGTTCATAATAGGAATTACTCAATAGGCAGGATACCCAAGATTCTTGTCCCCACTACTCTACCCCAGTCGTGTGTTTGTGGTATCCCACCAGGGAGACGGAGGCCCAGAGAAGGAGGCAATGTAACCTGTATATAAAATGCAAGGGTGGGGCACGTGGGTGCTCAGTCAGTTAAGCCTCCAACTTGCTGACCTCCTGTCAGGTCATGATCTCATGGTTCCAAGCTCTGCATTGGGCTCTGTGCTGCTTGGGATTCTCTCTCTCTCTCTCTCTCTCTCTCTCTCTCTCTCTTTCTCTGCCCCTCCTTAACTCATGTGCTCATGCTCACTCTCTCTCAGAATAAATAAGTAAACTTTAAAATGTGCAAGGGCTGCATGATTATTTGTGAAGAACTTTACAGTTGTGGCACTTTGTGCTGCTCTTATAGACAGAGTTGGAGACACTTGGTCTGCCCTTGACTCTCCAGAAGTCCCAGTCTCTCCCTCCTACCTCGTGCACATCCCTCACTGGATAAGATGATCTCTGAGACTAGAGTCCACCTTTCTGGGCAGATCAGGATCCTCAATTCAATCTATAGCATTTGGTTGGGTTTTTGTCCCTTCCTGGATTCCTTAGCCAAGAGACCAAGCCTTTGTCCATTTCAGCCTTCCCTCACTGCTCAGAGTTGCTCCGCATGGGATACAGTATGAGCTTCTGGTTCTGGGCATACAGCAGAACTTTATTTCTTTCCAAAGCAGCCCTGTAAAAGCAAAGCTTGACATCAGGGCCAGCGTTTGATGGTAAAACAGCAAGGCACCGGTTACACATACCACAAGCAGGAGAGGTTGAAGAAGGCCAGAAGATGTCAACCAAGAAGGAATCAGGAGGTTGTTCATAGTCATGTGTCTCTCTGCTCATCCAGACCAAAATTGCTTGTCCAAATATCAGCACCTTTTACCAGCGAACACAGTCACAGCAACACCGATAGCAGTGTTAGTGATCCAAGCCATCCAGAGAATGTCCTGCAGTTACGGGTCTGCTTTAGAACCTTTGGTGTGGAGGAGGGTGGTCCCAAGGTGTGTGCAATGAGGAGGGGCTGGGGACTGCTGGGATGTGGGTCCTTCCCGCCCGCCCTGACAGTACTGGGGTGCTCCTCTGGTGAGCAAAGGATGGCGTGCTGTGATCCTTTGGCCTCACCAGTGTGGCTTCTCAGCCATGTATAGAGAGGCCCCGCGCTGCACTCCACAGATGCTGCCATTATCTCTCGTTCAGTGGTATCAGCATAAACTTTGTTCTCATGACTGAGGGGATTGGGCAACCCCCCAAAATGATACCACTTTTGTAAAAAGAAAAGTGGGTCAACCAATCATTGGAGCACACAGGTCTATATCTACGCCTCAGCAATGTACGTAGGATATCAAGTGATTGTCTGTTCGTTTTGTTCATTCATTCATTCATTCATTCATTCTTAAGAGAAGTCTTGTGTTCCTGCTTTCTGTTAATTCTTGGGGAATTATACCAGGTGCCGGAAATACTAGACTCTTCAGGCACTCGACGTGGCAAAGGTGGAATTGAGGTTAACAAATACTTCATGAGACTTTGTTTTGGGTTCACGTAGTTCAGGGTTGATTTTTTTTTTTTAACTTTTAATTTCCATCATTCCCCAGATTTGAATTTGAAAGAGCCCTTCCATGGCTCTCAGACCCTGTTTAGAGGAAATAGAAAACCATGCAGATCCTCAGCATTTCTTATCAACTATCTTAGGGACAGATCTGCATTGTACCAAGGTGTCTTGACTTAATGTCCTAATTGACATCAGATTTTTGTTAAAAATTCAGAAGACTCTGATGTTACTATTCTGACAGCTGTCTATATTTATAGATTTCCAAGCAGAAAAGAAATCACTAAAACTTTTCTATTTAATCATCTTCTAGAAAGCCATCTGAAAAAAATAGGGAAACACTTCATTCTCAAAGGTTCTTTGGACCTCAGCCACCTGCCCCCAGTCCCCAGTCATAGCTGCTATGAGCCTCACTGTGGGAAGGGACTTTCAGCCCAGGGAAAAATGAGTTCCTGCTCGTGACCTGCCAGTTGTCGAGCCCACTCTGCTCATCTGGTTGGGGGTTTCCAGATCCCCGCTGCATGTGAAGAGGTGAATGGTGGGAGTTTTTGGAGCTCCTGCAACTGGGGACAGGAAATTAACATCAGCCATGACCACTTTCTTCTCTTAGTTGTCCAAACTTGAGATCTCCAGAGTGGGGTACACACCAGAGAATGCACTGTGGTGTCAGAAGAATGCAGATTAGACTAGAAAAGTTCTATTCTCCTGCATTTGATAATGGACCTGATACGTTAGTATAGTAGTGCCTGCACCTACTTGATAAACATGCATATATCAGCTGGCATGACCACAGCTTTTCTTTTACTAGTGGGTCATGTGCTCAGAAAAGTTTGGAGGCTGCTGTTAGCTGATTGCTATTAATCTAGAACAGAGGGTCAATTTTCAGCTGAATGGATGAAAATGCTAACAGATTTCAAACTAAGCATCAATTGTATAGATCAAGTGCGGTAATTTTCCTCACAGCGTCATATGGTATGTCGGTGTGCACTTAATAGCACTTGGGTTATTTCCTGCAGAAATCTGAAAGTGTGAGATGTCATATTTTACATATATTGTTAGCCTCTGTATGTGCATAATAGGATGAAGATCTTTCTAGAGGGGGTACAGCAGAGTCAATGCTGTCATTCTGTATAACAGAAAAACTGCAGAGGTAGATCGTAGAGGGGCCATTACTACTGTTTTGTTCTATGTCTTAGTATTTTTTCTGTAAATATATGCATATATTTTGGTTAACCAAATTATGATTACATCGAACAATGTTTTATAACCCCATTTTTTTCATGTAAGACGTATTTTTTTTTATTGTCACCGGGGTGAGAACGAGGTAAGGGGGACAGGGTAATGCTCCTGAAGATCGTTTGTGACCGGCTTCTTGGTTCTAAGATTCAGACCTTGGAAAATCTGCCCTGGTTGCTTACACTTTCTTTGTAAATCCCAAAACTCATCAAGTGCTTTGCAGTGAGAAATACAGTCTCCATGCACACCATGATTTAGGTAGACCAGGGAGTGCTGGTCAGAGTTGAAAAAAAACCTTAGAGAACCCTATTGAGGTGAGAAGCCTGTGGAAGGCGCAAAGACTTGACCTGAGCCTCGAATCCCTCCAGCAAGGTGGTGTCCTTAGACTCCCCTGTCTGACCTGTAACCAGTTGGCTACCAGCACCGACTTCCTTCACCCAGTTCCCAGTTCTCCATCATATTTCCGACTGCTTCCGAGAAAATTCTTGTCCCTCCCCACTACCCCAAACACGGGCGTTAAGTAATAGCGACGCATGTTAGATTCCAGCAAAACTAACAGCAGCACAATCTCAGGCAGGGGAGTGAAACACAAAGGTGCTTAGTAATTGCCATCACCGTAGACAGGACGAGATTAATGGGTCCTCACAGAGGGCAGTGGCACAGGCGAAGCAGGCTGACAGCTGTGAGCAGTTCCCCGGCAGTTGCCAAAAGTCACCCCCCGCCCGCCCCCCCAGCAGCTCATCTGAATGCAAGGGATGTGGTTATATGGATAAACCTGACAATGCTATTTTTAAAAGCAGATCTTATTCTGAAGTTTTTAACACTTTATTAACTCTTCTCATTTTTGATACCAGGCCTCAGGTATTTGCCTGTGGCCAGTCCCTTCCAGGTCACCAGGCCCTGCTTCTGACCATCTTCAACTGGTGAGACCCCCCCTCCCACCGAGGAGGGCGCAGGAACTGCAGGCACTTCCTTGGAGTCTTGCCAGTCAGGGTCCGAGGGTATCTTTAGCATCCACATTTCTTACACAGCATGAAGTCAGCGTTTGTAGGAGGCCCTTGGTTCCTATCCCTCTGTTGGGCACCCAGTTCCCAGGGTGAAAGGGGCAGGAGAGCGTTCTGCCGTCTTCAGAGTCGTCTGTGGATTCTGCCTCTATGAGCCAGCAGAGGCTAGCGATGGACGTTGAGCAGGTGATCCGGCTTCACCGCCTGGGCGAGTCCCTTTGTTATCTTTGGAATGAAGTTTGACAGGAAGGTTCTGGCTTCCAGATAATTCATGTTCTCTCTAGGAGCCCGCCCTCCAGTGCTAATCAGTCCGGAGCAACCCTGAGAGGTCTTTGGTGAATGGTCATTTCAGCTCTTTGTAAATACTTCTGAATTGGGACATTTCTCTATGAACAGCCCGGATAAACAAAGGGTCCAGTGTATTGGGTTTTGTTGGTATTTTGACCAAGCTGGTTGAGCCAGCCTTCTTAATACCAGTCCATTCTTGGAATTCTAAACATGACTGTGGTAGACATCTGAATGCTGTCTTTAAGCACCGAGCTTTTGTGATCCATTTCCTGAGTAGTGTCCCTAGGCTTGTGGTCCAAAAGCTGTATAAATGAGGGACATGCTTTCTGGGTGTGGACTAGGGGATTTCCTTGTTACACTAGGGGGACTGAGGTCAGCGTTAGGAGATGTGAAGTTGCATGGACTGGTTAGTAATGGCTTCCATGGCCACAGGCAGAGAGCGGTAACCAACAGCATAGGGTTCTTCCCTGCCAACACTTGAAGCCAGCCATTGGGGGTTTCACTACACCTGCGCGAGGGGTCTTGTTTGTGAAGGATGTCCTGAGACCACCGGGAGTCAGCCTCTGAACGCTGAGCATTGTCTGACCAGAGCAGTTCTTCTCTCCGAAATGGAAGGTGACTTTTCCACGGTGGAGTCTGTTCATCTGTTTTCAGGGTACTTTGACTCTGCAAAGTGTCTTCCAGATACAGACATGTGTTGATGGCTGTTCTGTAGGCAGGACTGTCTAGTTTGATCAGGGCTTCCCCCACAAACCTCCCTACCAGCGATAACAACTTTTAGTACGGATTAAACCCCACAGCACCAAATTCCAGGAGATTGTCTGGGTTTAGTGCTTAGACCAGAACACGATGGCATAAAAATATTGACTGGGGCTTTGCAGTGTTAAACAGAGATCTTCTGGTAGTCGTTTTTATAAGAAGATTTGATTTGGGGATAGAATTTCATTGATGATTTTGGCCCACTCATGCCTTTGCATTAAAATTCTGAAAAAAACCGAGTAAATAAGTAGAGAGTATTTTTATTTTCCTTCTTTGCTGTGGGTATTTTTATACATCATTGTATGAAAGCCCTTTTGGCTCATGACAGAAAGATTTTTCCAACTTCTAAGGGAATTTATTCTACAGACTCATTAGATACCATTTTTCAGTCTCCACATTTCAAGGGTGATTTAACTCTGAAGTGTCGGATGCCTAATCCAATTTGAAAAGTCCGCTTTCATTTCATTGAAATCAACGTATCGTTAAACCACTGAGATTCACGTGTGACGGTCTGAGAGCAGATGGGACGGGTGCCCGCCATGGGGCGCCGTCTGTGGCCCGCGCTGGGTGGAGATCCAGGCATGTGGGGAAAAAAGCATTTGGTGGAGGTGTGGGCGCCTCTGGGTGTCTTCGTATTTCTGTGACATCCACACTGACACCTGTAGGAGGGCAGTTAGTCACCTCGAGAGGCTGCGGAACAGACCATCCCGAGGAGGAAGCGAAAGTGTGTCCCCTCGTTCCTCGGTGACTCTCTGTGTGCACAGCTCCCCCAACTCGGAGTGAGTCGCGCAAGGACAATGGGAGCAAAGATCCCCACTGTTCAGTTGGTGCAGCGTGATGCCAGGGGCTCGGCTGACTGAGACACCACTGTCTGTCTTCTGTCCCTCTCCCACTGTCTGTCTTCTGTCCCTCTCCCACTGCCTGTCTTCTGTCCCTCTCCGCCGGCCTCTCCCGAGCTGAGCTGAGCGCAGGGCCTTGCAGCTGGTGGGACCTCAATGCATCCTTGTTGAATTGAAATGGGTCCTTCATCGCGGGTCCTTATATCCTTGCCCCTGGGGATGGACCCGTCACAAAGGGCTTTCCATGGAGCCGTTGACAGCTCTGAATCAGTCCTTAGCACGTCCTCAGACGTCTCCAGCACCCCTTGCCGGTCAGCACATCTGCACTGTCACTGGCACAAAGGACAGAGCCGGTGGAGGGGCTGGGGCCTGGTTGAGTCCGATAGAACCGTCCCCAACAAACCCCCACTGTCTGTGTGGTGCTGCTGATGCGTCTGCGGCTGCTTAAATGTGCTGAGCCCCGAGCTTCAGGCGGCTTTTGTAGCTCTCCTTTAACAGGCCTCTGCCGTGTATGGTGTGTGAGATTGGTTTTGGAACTGTAGGGTATCTTATAGGCTCGTCTGGATCTTAACTTTTACAGGGAAGCAAAGAGAATCATTATCCTAAATGAAATTAGATTTTTTTTGAAGGAGAAAGACTGTGTTTTCTGAGTTTCAAAGGAACCAGGGAAACGCAACCTGGTCTCCTTGCTAACACATCTAAAACGGTTTATTGGGCTCTTCCTTGTGCTGGGGATTAGGAGAAGCAGGGGAAGCCTTCAGGTTTGGGGGGGTGCCAGGCTGTGTGGAGGGTGGAGGAAGCCGAGTGTGTTAGGTCCCCAGCACAGGTCCCAGAAGTGTCCTGGAGTGAAGGCAGCAGGAGGGGCAGAAGCTGGCGAGAAGCTTGCACAGGAAGGTGACACAGCCATACCTTCCCCTGGATTTGGCTCTGAGTTCCCCGGATGGGAGCCCTGGGGGTTAACGTGTCAGCGGGCTCCTAATCCCCCCAAGGGTAGCAGAGGAAATGGTGACCGCAGAACACCCACAGAGGGAGAAATTGGAGACCTCTGTTTATCCAAATGAGTTTTGTCTGTGATGAAATACTCACAGGCCAAAACGTGCATATTTGTGGCTCAGGGGGCCTGGGGCCCAGGGAGCATTCCCTGTGTGGGGTGAGTTCCACACCCTTGCCCCTCCTCCCTGCCAGCCCTCAGCCATCATTCTCGTGTCCGGCCTGCTGGGCAGGCCAGGAAGCCGGGCCAGGAAGCCAGGAAGCGTATTCTCCCTGCCCAGGGGCTCCGCCCACCCCACCGGCCTGGGGGAAAAGCGGGACCTCATTTCCTCTAATACCACCCACCCTGGCCCACTTGACCAGCATCCCCAGTTGGGAGTCTCTGTGCCACTGGGGGCATATTTGCATACCCATCCTGGGCCTGGTGCTGAGTCTCTGCCCTGACTCCTGCCTGCCCAAGGGTCCTTGCCTGTCCCCAGCTCATCTGTCTGCGGGGCCGTGACCACCAGCCTCCCTGGCACTGAGGTTGCTGTCACTGTGTGGCCCCGGGGGCCTGGGGAGTCTGTCTCTCCTTCCACTCTGACCCCATTCCCCGAGCACAGTGGAAGTTAGCCTGCCACATTTCAACCCGGGTCAACAGCACAGCGACTCATAACAGAAAGAAGGAGAAGTGTTCACCAGAGTCCTGTCCCTACAGGCACCCCCCCCCGAGCCCCTGTCCCAGCTCCTGCACTCCGAGAGGTGGAGGATGTCTGTCTCACTTTCTCCCCCACCTGCAGAGATGGCCAGCCTCTGGAGACGCCTCCCCGAACCCAAGGGCACACTCTTCCTGTCTTTCACTGTTTGCACCCCATTCTTGTGGTGAGAACTTGCACTCCCCTCCAAGGAACACCCAGTCACTTACACGGAGCTGGCCTCGTCCTCATTCCCTCTGCAGGACCGGGCCACCAGCTCACGGCCTATTGCTGTACGAAGGTCCTTCTAGCACGGGAACACTCCTACCAACCTCATTGACCGTCACCTTCCAGTCCTCCCCTTGTAAGGGTGACTTGGCTCTTAGGTGGCCAGTGTATTCCCCCCGTCCGGGTCGTTTGGGCCGGAACAGCAGATGTGCTGGGGGGGTCCAGGCCTCCTTGGGGGACCCTCAGGCAGCGCAGGCCTTGGCTCACCTTCCTTCCTTCCCAGGGTGCTTCAGGCATGTGCAGCCCAGGACAGCTGCCTCAACAAGGGGGCACACCTTTGGGAAATGAAACATAAATGCAACTCCACTTACAATCCACATCTTAGATGAACTAAAGCCGGTGTGGTGACCCGCCCTGATTTTAATCACATAGATACAAATACTCCTAATTCCGGCCGCTTTTTGTTTATGAGCGCTGACTTTGCTCTGGAGTGGGGGGGCCTGGGGCTCTCCCTTGTCACAGCCACTCTGGAGGGGGGTTTTCCTTTCCTGATTAACTGATGAGAGACGTGCTGTGAGAGGCTTCTTATCACAGTGAATAGGAGACGAGGTCAAGAGTGAGTCCGGGGGACCTGATCCCAGACACTGCTGTGAACCACAGGCTCCTTCCACAGCTGGGCAGATGTTCTCCTAAGTAAGAAAATTTTCCTGAAGGTCCTTCTACGCACATCCAACTTGGGGGCCATTCAGAAGCTAGGAGGGGACCTGTGAGGTGGAAAGGAGAAGCCGAGCTGTAACCGAGCTGAGTGTGAGGCCTGACTCCGGGTGTTCCTGGCTGAGGGCCTGCGGGCCTGCGGGCAAGGTCTTCCACTTTTCTGAGCCCACTTTCTTATCTGGTCCTTATCTATAAGCACGGACCGTAACGCCTCCATATGGGGTCGTGACAGGGATAATGGATGGAATCCATGGTGGGTACTCTCGGTGATAGCCATGGCCCCCAACCCCAGACTTTAGTATCAGGACTTGTAAGAATATTTTAATTCAACGCAGTCAGCACTTTTTATGTGAGCAAAACCATACACGCTGGTAAGTCACAGCCAAGAGAGCTTGCCCTGCAGCCCCGGGGCAGTAGCCCCCAGAATTCGGTCTCCAACTCCCAGGCTCCTCCGTGAGTGTGGGGGAGCAGAGCCCACGTCCTCTCCAACCACAGAACCCCTTCCCCCAGGCTTCACTGGGCCTGTTCAGGTCTTTGAAGGACCCACTGCTCTCCCCAGTCTGGCTTTTCCCCTGTTGGGGTCAAAAACCTCTTTCTCCAGACACCAGAGAAGCCTCACACCTTCTGCTTTCCAGCTTTCCCGCTTTCCCGCAGGAGAGGGGAATGTGATCTTTCCGCCGGCAACACAGAGTGGCGGTGTTCGAGATTTCACCTGGTCTTCCTGCCGCGTGGGTGGCACCTACCCCGTGAGATCATAAGCCTCCTGAGGGCAGGAACCAGGTCTTATTTTCTGGCCTTCATATTGACTGAGCACACCCCTGAGGGGTCTCACGGCAGCCCCCACATCTGCATCCACCGCAGACACGGGAGCCTTCGGGTCCCTCTAAGATCACTCTCAGTTGCTTGGTGAGGCCGCCCCTCCCTCAGAGAAAGGTAGATAGTTGGCAGCGGGCAGGGGGGAGCTTTCGGCATGGTGATGGCCCAGGGGTCCTGTGGGAGCCACCTGGCTCCTCTCTGGTGAGGATCAAGCTTGGGGTACACTATAAGGAAAGCTCCCAAGGCACATTGGAACATTTGTAGGTTGAGGAAAATGACCCAGTGTTTCTTTTCTCTCTCTTTTTTTTTAATGTGTGTTCATCTTGACAGAGAGAACGAGCACGAGTGGGAGACAGAGAAAGAATCCCAAGCAGGTTCTGTGCTGTCAGCTCAGAGCCCGATCTGGGGCTCGATCTCACGACCGTGAGGTCACGATCTGAGCCGACACCAGAGTCTGACGCTTAACGGACTGAGCCACCGGGGCGCCCCCAGTGTTTCTCACCGTAACATCCAGCTCCCTGATGTCAGGGCTCTGGCAGGTGTGCAAGGTGGTGAGAACCATTTGGAGGAGGGTTCCAGGCACCAGGCAGGAGCAAAGAGCGACCGCAAGGCGGGCCAACTGGATCATCAGACCTAGTTCTGTTTAAAGAGGGTGAGGCAGAATACCTGCCGAACCAAACAGGGAGGGAGAAGGGGTTTAAAAACAAGAGAGTTGACGTTAAGCCGGAGAAATAACCCTGCATTCTATTCTCTTTTTTAATTTTTAGTAAAGCGTTGCTTTTAAAAATCTGGGCCCAACACAGAAAAGGCAAACAGACCCTTCTCTGCGTAACACTTAGGGTGGTTGATCTGGCATCGGAGGTGAAATCTGAGACCTAATCGACACTCAGCGAGAGTTGTGGTTGATTATTAATGTCTGCCAAGGGCACCCTAAGGAGCGTTGGTTCAAGTGTTCTGAATCTGCCCCGTTTCCCCACCAGTCCCTTCCAAATCCTCTTGGCCACTGCCTCCAACCCCAGCTGGAGAAGATTTTCCTTAATGCAAGAAGGGAACGCACAGCGGGTCCTGCTAAAACTACAGTAAAGTAACTTGGCCATTCACTTAGCTGTTCGTTGTTGATTCAAAAAGTTAAGGCGTATGCGGAAGACTCCAGGAGGATACGTTGGAGGACACGAGTCACTCACTCGCTGCCTCACACCCCTTCCCATGGAATTCCAGAGACAGTAGGAGACATAGTTGATTAGAGTGCAAGTTGTCACCACTTACAACACCGACAAGATAAAACAGGCAGGATGTTGAGATCCTCGGTGTGGGAGACACTTGTTCATTGCCTGATGAGCGCTTTGTAAGTGTCGTTTGCTTTTGCATTTTGTTTTGTAAGCAGCTAGACTTCTTCCCTCAAAAAGCAAAAAAGTAACATTGTTGGTAAAGGAAGCATGTGGAGAAAAGTCTGGAGGGTCACCAAATTCAGCTAAGTGGATAGACCTTTGACAGAAGTTTCCAGTACGCCCATACCACGTGTGGGCTGTTTTTTCTGAAACCGCTGGATGGTTCTGAGACCCCAGTATTCCAGAAACTGTAACTTTAGGGATAGAGTCTCTGCACTCTTTGCTATTCATTTCCTTTCTTAAAACAAGCAGTATCTGCCTAATTGCAGTAACCTGAGACAGAACGCCCTGCAGTTGTGGAGTTGATGACATGGGCCAAAGTTTCCACTGGAAAGTAAGGACGTGTTTATGTCAGAAAACCAAGCCTCTTTATGAAGTGAAATTGTGGTCTTTCCTCACCTTCCCCCTTCCCTCTGTGGAAAAGAGGACAAGCAGGACGAATCAGCACAAAGCTCCACGGCGGCCAGGAAGAGCATGTTTGGAACATTTCTTGCATTTTCCTCCTTTTTAAGTGCAATTTGTAATGTGAGGTGAAGAGTCTCGCCATCTTATGCTGTGCGATCGCCCAGTGCCATGGCGGTGGGACTCCTTCGAGAAGGTGTGTGCCCCAGGGTACATCGTGGGGGTTTCGGGGCCTTCTGAAGGGCAGGGAGAGGGGGGACCGGCCTCAAGGCCCAGGGGGCCCATGCAGGATGCCTCTGGGAGCCTCTGCTTTAAGACGGAGGAGTGAGTTGGCCATCTGGATGTCTTCTTTGGAAAAATGTCTATTCAGGTTCTCTGCCCATTTTTAATTGGATTATCTTTGTGTGTGTTGAGCTGTGTAAGCTCTTTATATATTTTGGATACCGACCCTTTATCGGATTTGTCACTTGCAAATATCTTCTCCCGTTCATTGAGTGGCCTTTTTGTTTCACGACGGTTTCCTTCGCTGTGCGGAAGCTTTTTGTTCTATTTTGGTGTAGTCCCGATAGTTTAATTTTGCTCTTGTTTCCTTTGCCTCAGGAGACATATCCAGAGAAACGTTTCTACAGCCTGCAACTGACATAGCCACGTATGTTCATTGTACTTGGGAGAAAAAAAACCAAAACAATAAATTTGGAAAGAATTAAAAATTTTTAATCAAAACTCTTTTTTTCTGAAATAAAATAAAATGGAGGCGCGAGGCCCATCTGGGAGGGGTAGCAAGGGTGAAAGTTTCGTGGCTGAGGTGACAGAACAGATGGCGAGCATGCTTTCGCGTCTCCAGTGCCGGCCTGCTGGGAATCCGGTGCCAGTAATAGCAGCCGCACATTGATCTCAAAATGAGGCCTGGGAAGTGCTTGGTACTTCCTGGAGACAGACCCCATTCCCTTCACCTGCCCTGGTCTTTCCGGAAACAGAGCGGCACACAGCTTTTCTGCTGAGGCTGACCGGAGGCCCGGCCCCGCTGGACCCCGGAGCTGTCCCCCCACCTGCAGTGGCAGAATGCCAGCCTTCGGAGTCAGGAGGCTGACAGGGCGCTCGGCTCTCCTTGGCTTTCGCGACCGTCTCTTGTGCCTCCGTGTCCTTCGCAGCCCCACACGGCTTCTTGGTTCAGGCTCATTTGAGGCCTGTCCTTTTCCGCCCACAGTGCTGGATGAGGTGGCGATGTTTGCCAGGGCTGGATGTCCGCCTCTCCCTTACCCTTTCTTGACCCTCACCTCGGTGCTGAAGTGTGCAGGGCACTGGGAAGGGACCGCTGCCTGCTCCTGGGCGCCC
Organism: Lynx rufus; assembly: GCF_022079265.1. Classification (NCBI taxonomy): domain Eukaryota; kingdom Metazoa; phylum Chordata; class Mammalia; order Carnivora; family Felidae; genus Lynx; species Lynx rufus. Next base: position 728,699 of record NW_025814867.1, on the reverse strand, counting down.
GGAAACGAGAAGACCCAGTTCTGCATCAAGATGCTTCTCTTCCTTCTGTGTGGCTCTTGCCCTGGCTCGACCCCTGCCCCCCTCCCCACCCAATCCGTGGTCCCTTGGATCCAGCCACCTCGCCTTGACCTCTTGCTGGCAGACACATGTTTGGGCCTCCTTCATTTGGTGGAGTCTTGTGATTTCCGCCTTCAAAATGTTTGCCTGCTCTGGCCGTTCCCTTCCACCTCCCTGCTCTCACCCTGCTCGTCCCCGGACCGCCCCCCAGCCACCCCCCGCACCAGAGCCAGTCGCTTCCCTACAGGAAGCACCTGATGACCTTCTCCAAACGGGGGTTTTAGGGAAGCATGTGCGCCCCTCCACATGGTGGCCACCGGCTCCCTTCCTAGCCTCACGCATCTGCCCAGGCCTGCCTGCGGGCCTCCAGTGGTCGCCCCGGGTGCCTGGATGCCATCCACCGTTGCCTGCCCCCATCCTGTGTCCCCACTGCTCTGCCCTTCGAGGCCTCCCCCTCCCCCCCACAACCACCAGCTCTCCCCACTCTGCTGTGTGGAGCACGGCCTACCTCTGTGCTCCACAGCCTTTTCTGGGCCCCGCTCAACATCGGTCACCTGCCTCTGCCCTTTCGTACACCTACCTGCCTGCCCGCTCCCGGAGCCAGCAGCTTGATCGGGGTTGCCACTCCCTTCTTCCCTGGGCGTCTGTGGAGTGGAGATGAAGCTGTCCTTAGGGGTTGGATCCCTCCTTCTCTGCGGGAAGGCGGATGGCTTCGCAGAGTATTTTAGATGGGACTTGGAGGTTTCGGAAACAACCTTACGTCAGCAGCTGCGGGGGGGGGGGACGTTAGAGAAAAGAGTGCTGTTTGCTAATCAGGTTTGACTTCCACTTGCATTCTGTCCCTCTCGCTTTGCCGTTTCTTTTTTTTTTAAAAATTTTTTTTCAACGTTTATTTATTTTTTTTGGGACAGAGAGAGACAGAGCATGAACGGGGGAGGGGCAGAGACAGAGGGAGACACAGAATCGGAAACAGGCTCCAGGCTCCGAGCCATCAGCCCAGAGCCTGACGTGGGGCTCGAACTCACGGACCGCGAGATCGTGACCTGGCTGAAGTCGGACGCTTAACCGACTGCGCCACCCAGGCGCCCCTCGCTTTGCCGTTTCTGAAGGGAGTGCCGGTTGCCAACCTCCTGCCTCCCCACCTTGGCCCTGTGGCAGGTGCGTCCCTGCCGCCCATGCTGCCGGGTGGCCTGCTGCCCTGGCCTGCTGCTGCCTGCACGGCTCACTTCCCTCCTGCCTCCAGCAGGCGCTCCCGTGGGACGCTGGCCCGGGTCTCAGGGGCCGCCCTCCCTTCGCGCACACAGTCCTCGTGCGCTTAGAGCCAGTGAACCGAGAGCCGGGAAGTCAGAGGCAGGCCGTCCGTTCCCAGAGAAGTACTTCAGGCAGGCAGGTGTGTTGTCTTGTTTGTTTTTAAGAGAGACAAATGTGCTTTTCAAAAGACGGTGTGTGTGTGCTCACACCCCTGAGTCTGCTTGAACATCTAACACCTACCAGCTCCCTGACGGGAACATTTGTGGCAGATAAAAGGCAGTAAGAAGTCCTGAGAGTGAAAGTAGATGAGTCATGGAGGGAGCGGGCTTGCCAGCCTTCGAGAGCAGCGGGCTGCAAAGCTCCACTCCCCGCTCCTCCTTTGCTCACACCTCGTGGGAAGCGGGGGCTCGTGGGTGGGTGCCATCACCCCCCTCCCTCGGCCCCACCACCTCCCATGCGCCTCCCAGCGCAGGCAGGCCAGCCCGGCTCCCCTCCCCCTGCACGCCCCCCGCTGGGCTGGGCTGGGCTCCTCCCCATCCCAGAGGGTCTGTTGGCCAGCCACCCCCCTCCCCCTCACTGCCCCCCCCCCCCCGCAGGATCCAGCGGGGGGGTGGGGGGGTGGCTGCTTCTGCCCCAGACTCTGAGACCTGAGTCCAGTGGCTGTTTGTCACTCGGTGGCACTCGTCACAGCATAGGGAATCAGCAGGAGGATGTGGCCCTGCCTGGAGAGGCTGGAGAGATTCGAAAAGTGCCTGTGAGATGGCCAAGAGGAGTTGCAACTTGAGGACGACTGGGAGAGGTCGGGCTCGTGGCACCAGCCTGCTGGCGGCGCCTTCCAGCTCCTGGCACCAGGCAGCACCCCCTCCTGCCACCCCCTCCTTGTTTTCGGAGTTGGAGTTCTCCGTGCCCCTGGAGGAGCTGGGAGGGGACTGGGGACTATGGGTGGGGAGGGGGGGGGCACGTCACCACAGCAAAAGCCCAGGATGTTTGCAGGGCCTGCTGCTTTTTGAGGTCTTTCCGTGATGCGCGAGCTGATTTAGGAAATATAGGACTCGGCGGTGACATTGGAATGAGAAGGGGGTTGTCACCTGTGGGAGGGGAGAATGCGAGACATTGGGTGGGAGGTGTGTTTAGGGGGTAATGGAAACGAGTGACCTGACGGGGATCCCACGGGGAGCAGCCCGAGAGAGCTCTTGAGACCCCCCAGAGGGGTCCGGGAAAGCTGCTGGCCGGGCCTGCTGTCTGTGTGTCCACATCTTTGTAGAACCCGTCACCAGTTCTTCAAGGGCCTTAGTGAAAGGGGATCCTGAGCCACCAGCTTGCCCTTCCCCAGAGGCCGCTGAGAGCGTGCGGTCACAGCCACGTGAACACCCTCGTGGCCCTCTGGAGGCCTGGGAAGATGGCGCTGGCGGGAGTAGGACAGAAACCCCACGCACCTTCGGCCCCGCGAGCCCCACTTCTTTTTTTTTTTTTTTTTTTTTTTATTTTTTTTTTTTCAACGTTTATTTATTTTTTGGGACAGAGAGAGAGACAGAGCATGAACGGGGGAGGGCCAGAGAGAGAGGGAGACACAGAATGGGAAACAGGCTCCAGGCTCTGAGCCATCAGCCCAGAGCCTGACGCGGGGCTCGAACTCACGGACTGCGAGATCGTGACCTGGCTGAAGTCGGACGCTTAACCGACTGCGCCACCCAGGCGCCCCGCGAGCCCCACTTCTATTACCGAAGCCGTAGCTACTGAGCTGAGGGGACAGGACCCGCCGATGCCTTCCTGTGAGGTACCGGGTGCAGCCGTGCTCCACGTGCCGTTCTCTGTCCTGAGGTGCGGCCCCTGCAGAGAACCAAGTGACGCTTTGGATCGGGTTTTGGGAAAGTCAGTCACGGGGAGATGGTTGACCTCCCGTGGTTATGGGAACTCTGGGGCTCTGAGCCAGCGACGCAGCAATCAGACTGTGGTCTGGAGATTCAGTCAAACATGGTTAAGCATGTCCCTTTAGCCCTGTGGGTCACAGTGTGACTCTTACCAAGAAATGTGCAAGTCAGAATGTGTTTTCACTTTCGCTTCTGCAGAAGCGGGAGACGGCAAATTTTGAGGCACAATTTTAATCAAACCTGGAAGGAAACTCTTACAATTTGAACAACTAGTTGGAGCCTTGCCTCCGTCTTTTTGTTTCTGCACGGGTCTGTTCCTTTGTAATTACCAGACTCGCTAACAGAATGCGGCGTATTTAGTTGGTGCCTACAGTGCCCATTATACGTTAGGCCGTCATGGCCCCACTGGAAATTCAGAAACGGAGCTTGTTTTATTAGAAAACTTGAGAGAAGGTGTCAAAAAAGGAGGAGAAAGCAAAGCAGAGAAGCTCGCCACCAATTGGCCTCATCAAACAGCCAGTGTACCCAGCCTCATAAAAACAGCACGTTCCTGTAGGGACCGAGCGGGAGCAAACCGACCCTCCACCTTGCTCACTTGACGGGAGCCTCAGGAACTGCACTCTTCATTTTGGTCCTAGACGAGGGATGGCCTTTGTGGAACGGATTTTCTCTTTTAACCACTGTTTCCAGTGTGGTGTTTTTAGCCACCACGCTGCAATTTACCCAGGAAGTTAATTGCCTTCTCCTTTTACATTGACCGTGAGAGTGTTACATATCCGAGACAAGTGACCTTTAGGTTTTCTAATTTAGAAACACAAAGGAAGTTGAGGGAGAGTGTGTGTGAACCGGGCCCACGCTTTTGGGGGAAAGTGCACAGGTAAAGTTACGCTCCCCACGAACCAGGAAGGCAGATAGCTCTGTGAGGCACACGCGTCAAATGTAACGAGTGGGGAAGCTGGGACAACACGGAAGGCCCTTCGTGAATACAACTGTGGCCCCCATGCAGCCCGGTCGACGTGTGCGGATTGAAGGAGGTCAGTGCGTGCCCACTGTCGGTCTGTGCTCGCTCACGATTCGGACTTTCCTGGCAGTGACGTGCCACACGGGCAGCCCTCTGCCACAGCGTCACAGGATGCTGATTTAGAACAGGGGGATACCTTCCCAAGAAGCACCAGAGGGGAAACGCGAGGCCTTTGGCGGAAGGGCAGTGTGGCATGAATGGCTGGAAGAAAAGAAGAATACCAAGAACGGGGTGGAAGTGGAGAGCGTCAACTTACCTGGAACCAGTTATCACCCTATTTGATTGACATGTTTGAAGGACGGCCATTTACTGGGACTGAAGGGGCTGCTTCCCACTAGACCCCACTCACCCCGGGCAGGAGCGAGCGCTGCTAACTCGTGTCCTGGAACACGTTTGGGGTAGCCTTATCTCCCTGTGGGAAGAACCTGAGTTCTTAACTGACAGAGAAAGCCACGCCTAACATGCAGTCGTTTGGAGTGATAATGATGGAGGGCCTGTCACCCTCTCCTCCTCTGGGGGGCACGTGATGTCTTAGTCTCCTCAGGGAAGGATAAAAGGAAAGGCGAGGGCGGACTTTTCCTCGCGCCCTGCACGTGACGTCGGGGCTAATGCGGCAGCAACCTGAGAAGCCCCAAACAGACTTGGAAACGGTTGAACATCTTCTCCACAGCAGGATCCAAGTAACTTCTGTGCAGTTCTGTATGCTTGAGACAAATATTAGAAGAGTTAGAAGTTAACCCTATTTTGGGGCGCCTGGGTGGCTCAGTCGGTTAAGCGTCCGACTTCGGCTCAGGTCATGATCTCACGGTCTGTGAGTTCGAGCCCCACGTCGGGCTCTGTGCTGACAGCTCAGAGCCTGGTGCCCATTTCAGATTCTGTGTCTCCCTCTCTCTCTGCCCCTCCCCTGTTCATGCTCTCTCTCTGTCTCAAAAATAAATAAACGTTAAAAAAAATTAAAAAAAAAAAGAAGTTAACCCTATTTTGGAGAACTGTAATTCTGTTTTTATAAAAAATACTTTTTTCTTTAGCCCTTTCTTTGGAAGGCAGCACCAAGGGCTGTTGACTTTCAGACTCTCTCCTAGATTCTGGTTTATCTTCTAACCATTAAAACAGGAAGGTAGTTACAGTCCTCTGACTTCTAAAAGTTAAATTCACAGGTTTAACCTTTCTTCTTACGCATTGCTTGTTGGCTGGGGCGTAAGAGACAAAAGCGATGAACCGGGCCTCCCTCTCCAGACCTGCCTTCTCTATTCACCGGTTCCGGCAGCCGGAACACCGTGGGAAGCTCCTGTTTGGTTTCGTGTCGGCCCTTTCGCCCTGCCGGTCCCTGCCTGGTGACTCCCAAGCTGGCTCTCAGGTGCCCGTTTGCCCGAGTACGCTGGGTGCGTCCCTGAAAACTGGTGGTGTGTTAAGAGCTGCCAAGGGGCTCTGCCGGATCTGGGACCAGGTCGTCACAGTCCGCATCGCAGCGGGCAGCCGCCCCGACGGGTCGTGGGCACCTGGTCCTGGGTGCCCGTCTGCTCGGACAAGAGGAGCACAGAGGCCCGAGACTGAGCACGCGTGCGGAGGAGCCGAGGAGGGACACCAGGGGATGTGTGGGCAGCGGGGACAGAGTCCCTGACACAGAGGACATGAATGGAATTGTAGAAAACAGGAGGCAGCCAGCCGGAAAAATGGTTGCGAGGATGTTGACCCACCGGAAGGCTGTCAGAAGGCTGTTGCCCAAGCGAATGTGGACGGTGGAGAAGTGGAGCTCGCACACGCGGTCTGCCTGCAGAGGCCCGGAAGGGTTGGCAGACACCCGGGGCGGGGGGGGGGGCAGCCGCCCTTGTCCGAGAGAGGGGGGAGGCACAGGGAGCTAAGAGGAAGAGGCGAGCAGAGCAGACCCGGGGCGACAGTTCGGAGACGGCTTAGCTGGACCCGCCTTTTCGGCCGACCCATCGGCGCTCGCGGTGTGGCTCGTGAGGGGTCACCCTGTCTCGGGCCCCGCTGTGTGGGGGTGCCACGGCCTGCCTCAGGGCTGCCAGGGGCTCGCTGGGGAAGAAGCCTCTGCCACCGCCGCTCAGGCTGAGACCCCTGCCGGGGGAGGGGGCCACAGCGTGAGCCCGCGGGCCGGCCAGACCGACCCTGGGCCACCAGCTCCCGTGCGGAACTAGAAGGGGGTGCACGGGGGAGGCTGCGGAATCTCAGAATCTAGAGAATTCAAGGCGGATAGGAGCCTGTCTTTCGCGAATGACGGAGTCTGGTTTAAAAACGACGACGACGAACAAGCATCAGCTTACTTTAATGTGTACTGGGCGTATCGTACCTTCCTGCAGACGGAGTTGAGGAGAATCGTGGAATCAGTTCTTTCTAGCAACTCTTGGGCCAGGACTTTTTGGCCCTCGCTGCCTCCGACTGGAGGAGCTCATAGAGATGTGAGCACCCGACTAGGCTCCTGCAGGCACCGACAGTGGCCTCTCGGGCCAACCACCGGCTTCTCTTGCAGTCACTTCCTTTAACTCTAAAGTAGGAGTTGTCTAATGTCAGGTCGCAGGGGGATGAAATGAGAGCACCAAGAAGAGTGGAAACCCCTCACCGACGTGCGGGGACCCCAGAAATTGGAGCGACCTTGGGACGTGAGAGGGGAGCCCAGCCAACAGGTGCCTCCGTTGTCCGTTCCGCCACCCGTCTGCAGTGACCGGGGGGCGGGGGGGAAGGGGGCAACTGCTTACATGCCAGGCCACCATCTCCTGCTTCTCATTAATTAATCCACCCTGGCTTCACGGTGCAGTCAGAAGTCTGAAGGCGCAGGGTGCCTGGGTGGCTCAGACTCTTGCTTTCAGCTCAGGTCTTGATCTTGATCTCCGGGTCATGAGTCCAAGCCCCACATTGGGCTCCACACTGGTCATGGAGCACCCTTTCATGGCTGTCACCAAAGAGGAAGGCCGGATGGGTGGAAGGGAGGAAAATGTATCCATAGTCCAGCTTCTAGCTGAGCTTCTGCTCCTCCTCCCCTAGCAGTCTAGACAATCGGTAAGACACTGTTCCTTTTTTTTTTTTCCCCTTTCTTTAATTCAACAACAGTTTGTCGAGCACCTACTCTACCCCTGGACCGTACTCTTATCCTACAAGAACTTGCTGCTAAAAAGGGACAGTGAGAACAGCCCATTAATTACTTGAATGTTCAGTGGAAGTGGGGCATAGAAAGGAGACAGGAAGGTTCCCTGACTGCCCTTAAAAGATGGGAAGAACTGATGGCACAGATAGCTCTTCATTGAAGCGTGGCTCTTTCCTTGTAGGAAACTGCAAGTGGGTCCTCTTGTTTGTTTAGTTTCCTTGGACGTGGAGGGGAGGGGACCCACGAGGAATAAAGTAGAAAGTACCGTGAATGGCCCAAAATATCAACCTAAGAAACACAGACCTTTTTTTCTGTTGACCATGGAGTGCCTGTATCCATATTCTAGAATATTATGCCATGGTTAGCATATGTACCAACATGAATCAAATTCCCAGACCTGTCATTTAATGGAAAATGCGCAGTGCGGAAAGATACGCCCAGTGTGATGTCACCAGTGGAAGAATACTACACAAAGCTATTCGGTGTGTTTGTGTTCAGAGAGGGCCCACTCCAGACTGATAACAGTGGTTACCTTTGAGGCAAAAAGAAATTAGGGTTTAGGGATGTGCAGAGCGTTGAAGGCAGACAGTCTGCATTTTTGGTGATCTTTCCGTTGTATTGTAACAAGGAAAATGTTATCTTGCCACTAAAATACAGTTTTAAAATTCAAAAGATAACACAGTCATTGGCTTATTTCCCACCTCTTAAATTTTCAATTAGAGCTCGCACGTTCTGAGAATTGGGAAGATATTCTCTGGAACCAAACGAAATCCAGGGGTTGAACAAAAAAGGGTCCCATCCCCTCCAAGCCTGCAGAGACCCGGGACTCTTCAGGACACCTTCATCACCAGCTTGAGCAGTGTCATTCGCTTGGGTCCTCGGTGACCAGTGGCAGGTGGGGAGGGATACTCTCCACCTGCACTGGTCTGGCAGGAGCGTTCCCTTTCCCGCCCATGACTGGATCCCACCCCATGGCGGTGGCTGGCTCCGGGCAGCAGTGGTGACTATGTTTTTCTCTTTCCTGGCACCGGGATCATTTTCTTGGAGAGTCTCTGTGGACGTTGGCAAATAGTTTTGGCCTTCTTCCAAGAGATTGGGTTTATACCAGTCTAAATGAGGCAGGCATTTAATCAGTCACCCAGGGAACATGCTCGAGGCCCTCTGGTGTCTTCTTTATAATTAATTTTTAACATTTGTTTTCAGTATAAAATTTGGGCCTTTATCCTCTTTGAAATAGAAACGTAGCATGTGTATTAGACTGTATTGGCACTAAACTTCACACACCATTCTTTTATTCCCTTCCAACTATTAACTCCTATTAAGCAAGACAGAGAGATAATAAGATCCCCCTGCACTCCCCCGACTCGCTGGCTTGCACAGTGTCTCATCCTCTGTAATTGCCTTCGGTGGCCAAGCTCTTTCCTATCATTAGTGTGCATCAGAGGCTACTTGTCAGAGACCCGGCCACCTCCCAAGCTGTGCCCTCTGCCACGTGCCCCTTCCGTGCCCGGACTCTCCCTGCCCCAACCGCTCTGGGAGGCCTAGCTGACTGAAGCTGTTGTTAACAAGACACAGCGGGCATTTCTGGATTTTTAACCCTGGGATTTAAACTTGAACTGCTGTAGATTATTTCCTGTTTGTTTGACCTGCTCTTGTCTCTCAGGAGCCCATGCCCAGGCCAAGGAGACCAGAAGCCTCCCGGTGGTTCTCGAACCTTGGTATGGACCAAGATCCAGGAGGTTGACTGAAAGCACAGATTCCAAGGCCTCTCCCTGGATCAAATCAAAGCTGAGTAATTCTTTAAGTGACTCGGTTAAGCGATTGATTTTCACTTTCTTTCAGAGAAATTGCAACACAAACGTACAGTGTGCTGGGTCCTCGGGCCTGCCATATGCCTCGTGTCCAGATTAGAAACGGGGACCCTTCTTTCTGGGTAGCTTTAAGCCACAGAGGAGGCAAGGATTGGACAAAAGAGGAGGCCCCGTTTGTCTCCTTGGCCAGGAGTCTTTGTGCAGTTAACAACCTATACGTTCACACATGACGGCCTTCCTTCCTCTGTGCTCTGATAAAGCAAATAGGTATCCTTGAGTACCTACACGTGTAAGCATAAGGCCAGGAATTTTTCTTACATAGTTATTACCAAGAACCCTGACAGCAACTCTTAAGGTTTTATGTTGAGGAAGTTAAGGCTCAAAAAGTCGTTTCCCTAAGATAACAACAGTCAGAAGCCGAGCCAGATTAAGACCCAAGTCAGGCACTGATGTGGCGAGCAGTTGCACTGATAGGAAATTATTTACAGCCAGTGCCTAGCGTCTGCAACACGGCCACGGTAATTCCGCGTCCTTCTTCCCTCTGAGAATCCTATTAACTCAGGAGCCTGGGAAAGACCCCCCGGGCCCGGTGTTAGCTGCCTCTCTTCACGATGGGAGTGAGCAGAAGCCTCAGGCCTCCACATGATGGATGAGGAAGTGTTTATGAAGTACCGGGAGACCTGAGCAAAAGGCGTGCGATGTGGTAAAGCGTTTATGATCGCATGTTTATTATTAGCAACCGTGTCACTTTTTGCAGGCCAACCACCACGATTAAAAAAGTCCGCTTTCTCTTTTCGTCATGTGCAGGAATGTGAGCACGGGTCTGAAATTCAGAAGGGATCATGAAATCAGAGTCAGTGAGGACCAGCTCCTAAAAAGTTGTCCTGCCCTCTCAATTAGCAGCTCGGCAATTTGTCTTCTGGAGGGAGCGGTCGCCCCGGGCCCGCGCTGACTTGGCACCCTGAGCGCACGCGTGCTCACCGCCTGGCCCCTCGGCTCCCGGGCGGGTTAGCTATGGCTGTGTCCGGGAACACCCCAGAACTCAGGGCTTCGGGAACAATTCTGTGGTACCCACGTCCGCAAGGCTGCCGGGGTTTGGCCGACCCAGGGTTGGCTCGGTGGGGCCCCTGTGCTTCAGGTGGTGGCCGCCAGGGCTGTGTTATTCGTGTTCCTCGGGGCCCACGGACGGGCGAGGTGGCGGGCACCGTCTGCTCGTGGCGATGGCAGAGGGGCAGTGAAGCAAGTGAAAATGCATCCGGCCCCTGGCCGCCTGGCCACATTCAGTTCCACAGCCAACCCTAAGTCAAGGGACAGAGAAGCACGCCCCTGTCCCCTCTTTAGTGAGAGGAATTGCAAACCACGGGGCAGGCACAGGGGAACAAGGGTCAGAACCCAGGCCAGTAGTACCCCCACCACAGCGCCTCGTCCCCGGAGGCTCATTTGGTGGAATCTTCTTCCTGCCTGCTCTCTTTCTTGCAGGCAGTGGGAAAGCCTAGAAATTGGCCCCCTGCCCCCAATGCACCGTCCGCATAGCCACGCTCTCACATGGCACAGAAGCCATCCAGCGGGCCACTCACAGTTTCAGAGAAAGTCTGTCCCACGTCACATGTTTTCCATTCGATTCTCAAAAGCTTTTTAAAGGGATTTTTTTTTCTAGAAATGAATGCCTCCCTCCACACTGAGATCACGGCTTCAGTGTTGCTAAGCTTTCTGATAGATTCTGAAACATCCAGATCACCCTCCTCACAGTGAGGGTTGCTCATCGGTGACCCTTCCTCATCTTGGGTGGCTTTGGTTCTCTTCAAGCAGATGAAGGATGGGGTCCCCAGGCACCTCTGTAACTCTCGTTAACTCTGGGAAGGGGCCCTGGCTTCACCCTCCCACAATGTGCCCTTATCTCCCTTGCCACCAGGTGGCCCCACGGGTAACCTGGGCCCCATCCTTTTCTCCCTTGGGGGCACTATCCTAGCTGAAAGACCATGTGAGGAGCCAGCTCATCTCTTGGTCCCTAAGACTGGTTGAGCATTAGAATCATCTGGGGAATTGAACCTCCAAGTTCAGATTCCTGGCAGGCCTTGATGACTTAAGGGCAGAGCTGGTGAGAAAGCTTCTTTGGGAACCACTGGCCGGGAATCACAGGCCTAGATTCTAGACTCATTTCTTGCTCTGACCTTCCTTCCCCAAGTTACCCCCCAACCCTGGACCTCAGTGTCTTCATCCAAAAATGAGATGGTTGATTTAAGTTATCTAGAATCTTGCCATGCAAAGTGTGGTCCGTGGGGGATTGCTAGAAACAATTTGAGACTCCACCCCAGACCTGCTGAATCCTAGTCTGCAGGTAATTCCTGAAAGCGTTGAATTTTGAGAAGCTCTGTTTTATCAGGTACCTTCTAGGGCGAAGCCAAAGCAGGACCTTCATACACCCCCAAAAGCTGGAAAGCTGGTTGCTCCCTCTTCTGTCCCCTTGGTGAACGATGCTGGCTTGAGGATGATGCAGGCAACACGAAGCTGGCTTCCTTCTCTTCTTGTGTAGGTTTCCTCGGGTTTTTGTTCTACTGTGTTCCTAAGCTTTCTTAGGTGGACTCTGGAGCTCCCCCAGAGCTCTCCTCTTTGTGGGTGGCAGTCTAATCGGTGATCTTTGTTGGGGGACAGAGAGGCTGGTGTCTCTCACGTCGCCATTTTCTGTAGGTAGCTTCTAGAAGCCTCGAATTCAGTCCCTGTGAAACCATTTGTCTTCTCCTGTGTCTTCCCTGTTATTCTCCCCCAATTCGTTTTCTGAAAGCCTGTCTTGAAGATGGTGCTGGTCCCTGGTCCCGCCATAGTCCACATTGCAGCTCACGCATACTGCCGGGTTCCAGATTCTCTCCTGCCAAGGACCAAGAGGCAGGAAAACCGAAGAACCTTCCGAGCCATGAGAAGTCAAGAAGAGAGCTGTAGTTAAAATTCCAAGCAAGCCTCGTGCAAGTCTGGGTCACTAGACATGTCAGGATCACAAAATAAATTGAATGTTACCAGAGCAGGGAGGAACAGAAAGCAAGTTAGAGAACCAACAGCAGGGAGAATAGAAGCATGCAGGAAACCTGCTTTCCATTACTGCTTGTCAAAAATACAGGCCGGTGTATGCCCAGGAAAAGAGGTTATAAATTTCCCTTGCTCCGTTCCTTTGCTGTTTTGAAGGGGAATTTGCCGAGGACTTGGAACTGTGCTGATTGGCAATTTATTTGTGAATTGCTTTCTGAAATGGCTTCTCTTCTTGGTTCTCTCCAGTTCACTATAATGAACCATCGGTTTGGGGGGAAATTCCCTTTTCCTTCAAGCCAAGCGCCCCACCCCACTCCACTCCATCGTACCTCCTGAAAGGATATGCCCATTTAAACGGCAGGCCCCTAAAGGTAACGAAAAGAAGATCTACCTTCCCGTGCCCTCCTGGAGGCTGCTGAGTATCCCCTGCCTCTCATGGTAGCATGTTGGCTATTACGTATTCTCGTACGTTACTCCGTCGGGAAGCATGGGCCCTTTGTGCATCAAAACCAAAGGATCATCTTTGATTCATGTTTCAAGGCCTAATCCAGGAGCCAAGGACCCTGCAGAACTCTTGAGACATTGGACCGAGGGCACTTCCCAAACTTCTTCAGACCAAGGCGACATAGTCATGGTAGAAAACAAGCCAAGTGTCGACTCTGCCCATGAACCGTTTTAATAAGCAGTTGGTGGAACAGGTGCTGAGTGGGCTAAGCTCTTGGTAATGAGGATCACATGAGCTGGTGCGTGCAGTCCCCATTCAGCAGGTGAGGAGACAGGTGAAGTAATAAATGACTCGGTCCCAGGCCCGGCAAGGGTGGGCAAGGGTCCGAGTCCTGGCTCTACTGCTCACCCCAAGCCCCTGTCTCCACATTTCTGACCAGGAAATGCCCCTTCCTCATCACACCATTGCCTTGCTTACTTTTAAAAAAAAAATTTTAATGTTATATTTATTTTTGAGAGAGAGACAGAGCACGAGTAGGGGAGGGGCAGAGAGAGAGAGAGAGAGAGAGAGAGAGAGAGAGAGAGAGACAGAATCCGAAGCTGCCAGCACAGAGCCTGATGCGGGGCTCGAACCCACGAGCCGTGAGATCATGACCTGAGCTGAAGTCGGAAGCTCAACCGACTGAGCCACCCAGGGGCCCCACTTTTTTTTTTTTTTTTTTTTTTAAGAACAAATGAGTCTTAGTGTTCAAGACCCAGCTCCAAGTCTCCGCTTCTGGGAAGCCCTCCCGGACTCCCAGTCGCCCCACCCCACTCATGGCAGCGTCTGTGTAACCAGTGCTCTTGTTATCATAGTGCCTCGCAGTGAACTCTTCATGGTCCTTCTCATCAGACTCTGAGAGCCTCGAGTCAGAGCCCGTCATATCCTTCCAAGTCCCCAGCACAGTACCGGGCACAGATGTCCCTTTTTTTTACCGCCATAAGATGAGGGACGTGAGGACTCTGTTAAAACAGTCCAAGGGGACACACACGCATGGATGTTTCTCTATACATGAGCCATATTCTGGTGTGATTGTCACACCTTAAAGCACCTGTAACTCGGCAGGGCAGACGGGGCTAAGGCAGTTCGGTGACTCGGGAAAGCAGGATGGCAAGGCCTCATCAGGGCCTGCCCTCTGTGGCAGGGGACACCTCTGTCACAACTGAGCGCCCTGGCCACCCTAATTAACATTTCATAAGATGTCGTGGTTTGTTTCTCTCCATCAGAACCCTGACTTCAGCCATTATTCACGCAGAACTGCTCTGTGAAGGGGTCAGCAGAGCTTGGCATGTTCAGAGAGGTGAGCAGCCATTCGTTTTTCCTCGTGGATTCCCTGTCACAGGGAGACAACCCTGCTCTGAGGCTCAGAAAGGGAGACGGCCGACATAGTGACTGGAAAATGCAAAGGTCGTCCTTGGGCTTCTGGGGAGTTCGTGTCGCAGAGTGCTTACGAGTGTGGGTGCTGGGGCCTGCTGTCGGGGTGGGATCCTGGCTTGCTGTTGGATAGCCAGGTGACCTGGGTGAGTCGAGGCAGTGGGGTTCTGTTTTTGACTCACTGTGCGATGTGCAGATAACAATGCCTTCCTCAGAGGGCTGCAGAAAGGTTGAAAGGTTAATGGACGTGAGGCACCAGGAATAGCGGCCGATGGTGCTCCTGGTTGGGACGTGCCTACTCCACCTGCCTCTAGACTGGAGGCTCCCGGGCAGGGGGGGCAGGCCCCTCTCTGTCCCAGGCTTCTCTGTGCTGTCACAGACCCCCGTACAACAGGTCAGAGAGAAGGGGGCAGCCAGTCAATATTTGTGGAGTACACAGGGATCGCTCCTGGCCTTGGTGGGCAGGTTGGGATGTATTATGAGCACAGGAAGAAGCAGTTGGCCCTGTGGAATTTAGTAAGCTCCATTTTATAATCAGCGGCTCTTTCTTCAAACAAACAAGGGTTGAGAGCCCTGCCCTGCAACCACAGTGGGTCTGATCCTGCTGAAGATTTTCAGCTGAATTGGTGAAAAGCAGTCATCCTCCAATCACCAGGCACTGAGTCGGGATGGAGGGTAACATGGCCTGTGACCTCATTAACAACATGAAGTCCACTTAGATGACACAGCGACAGCAGATGGTGTGGAGGACGTCTGCTCCTGTAAACGTCCCACACTCTGGCTCTCGCCTTTCTGATGTTACCAGAGCCGTGTAGCTAAGTCATGGAATCTTCTGCAATTTGCGGGCAAGCGTCAGCTCGGCAGAACGAGCCTTGCGACAGAAAAGCGTTGGGATGGCGGCCAGGAAGCTTTGGTGCCTCCAAGAAACACTAGGTCCTCTGCTCCCGTGGGGGGGAGGTGGGTGCACGCGGGGTGTTTGGTCCGGACACACACCTCCCCTAGGTTTGCCTCCACCCTAGCTGTCTAAACACGGCGAGACGTGATACGCCGTTGCATTGGCACTGAGGGGCTGACAGGGCCCCCAGAAGTTAAGTGGGCGCATGTCTGCAGGAGTGAGATTCGCACAGGGCATGACCGCCGCTGAGGTCTCTTTCTGAGGTGCTGGCCTCGGAATAGCCGTGGCATCACCGTGTCTGGGGAGACGCTACCTGGTGCCCTGGGTGGAGGAGGCCAGCCGTGATCCTGAAAGGTGACCTGGCCTGTCGCAGCAGGAACCGACAGCTGCCGTCGGGAGCCTGGAGCAGTCAGAAAAGACCCTTCTCATTCATTTTCCAAAAGGCTTTCCAGGCTGATTCAGGGCAGGACCCCCCACTGAGGTAGCCTCCCCATGTCTCCCTGGACTGCAGGGTGGAGATCAGGCCACTAGGAGTGAACAGTGGGACTCTCAGCAGAGTACACGTCGCGTGTCTGTCTCCTCCTTCGTCATTACCTCTGTGCGTGAGAGAACTTGGTGCGGGCCTTAGTTTGGATTCCCCCAGAAGCCTTCACTGAGAGAGGATTCGAGTGCAAATAGTGTATCCGGGAGGGAAGCCCAGGCAACCATGGCCAGGGGAGAGTGGTGGGGAGATAGGGAGGGAAGGGAGCCAGGACAGCAGGGGAGAGGGGAGGGGGGACAGGGGAGGGAAGGGAGCCAGGACAGCAGGGGAGAGGGGAGGGGGGACAGGGGAGGGAAGGGAGCCAGGACAGCAGGGGAGAGGGGAGGGGAGATGTGGGAGGGGAGGGAGCCAAGGACAGCAGGGGAGAGGAGAGGGGAGATGTGGGAGGGGAGGGAGCCAAGGACAGCAGGGGAGAGGAGAGGGGAGATGTGGGAGGGGAGGGAGCCAAGGACAGCAGGGGAGAGGGGAGGGGAGACAGGGGAGGGAAGGGAGCCAGGACAGCAGGGGAGAGGGGAGGGGACACAGGGGAGGGGAGGGAGCCAGGACAGCAGGGGAGAGGAGAGGGGAGATGTGGGAGGGGAGGGAGCCAAGGACAGCAGGGGAGAGGGGAGGGGAGATGTGGGAGGGGAGGGAGCCAGGAAATCAGGGGAGAGGGGAGGGGAGATGTGGGAGGGGAGGGAGCCAAGGACAGCAGGGGAGAGGGGAGGGGAGACAAGGGAGGGGAGGAAACTAGGACAGCAGGGGAGAGGAGAGGGGGGACAGGGGAGGGAAGGGAGCCAGGACAGCAGGGGAGAGGGGAGGGGAGACAGGGGAGGGGAGGGAGCCAGGACAGCAGGGGAGAGGGGAGGGGAGACAGGGGAGGGGAGGGAGCCAGGACAGCAGGCATATTCGTTCCAGAGTAGGTGGCTGCAGCCACCAAGGGGTGAGGAAGCTGAGCGAGCCATTCACCCCCAGTCTCATGGTCACTGGCTGCAGGGTGCTCCCGGGGCTTTCATGTGCCAGCACTTCCAGCCTTCCCTCTTCAGCTTCAGGCAGAAAGATTCCAAGCTCGGGGCAGGAAACCCTGGGTGGCCCCAGCAGGTCCCAGGGGACTGTGGGCAGGGCACTGGCGGGACCTACCTGCTGCAGTCGACTGGGGAAGGGTTGTTTGCTTTATCGTTTCTGGCGGGTTGAAAGTGCTTGCACTGGATTTACTGGAAGTGATTACAGTGATTCACTGGAAGGAAGACTAAAAGGTGGAAGCGAGTGCCCATGGACAGGTGCAAAGATGGACAAAGAAACAAAATGTGGTCTGTGCGTACAATGGAACGTTACTGTTCAGCCTTAAAAAAGGAAGGAAGATCGGACACAGGCTGCAACACATGTGAACGGTGAGGGTAACGTGCTAAGGGACATAAGCCAGGCACAAAAAGACAGGTGCTGTATGATTCCTCTCATATTCGATCCCTAGAGTAGCCAAGATCACCGAGACAGACCCTCTCTGTGTGGCTCCGGGGGCTGCCACAGGGGAAGTTAGAGCTGAATGGGTAGTTTTATACTTTGGGAAGGTGAAAACGTTCTGGAGGTAGGTGCTGGTGGCCTGCAGTGTGAATGTACTTAATGCCACAGAACTATGCGCTTAAAAATGATTAAAACAGTAAATTTCACATTATGTAGATTTTACTACAGTAACAAAGAGGGAAACCAGGGGCCAACATCTGAGTACCTTCTCCGAAACCACTCGGCGGTTAGCTATCTCCGAAGAGGCCAGTGGAGAAGACTGAGATGCATCTGCCCCAGTCACGGGGGCCCCTCACTCGGCCTGTCACCTCCTCACCAAGCAAGGACTCCACAGCAGGGACAGAGTGAGTTTCTCTGGGTATGATAGCCCTGATGAGTCTGAGACGAGAATGACACTCTGGGGCACGTCAGGGAGTAACTCTTTGGAATAAGTAGCATCTCGGATCCCGCTCTGTTACGGCTTTCTCTTGCAGAAAGTGAAACTGACATCTTGATGGCCTACTATGCACAGGGTCTACCAGACGACTCGCTGCCTCTGAGTTATGTCATATGGGCAGGAGGGAGAGTGAACAGGTGTTAAGTGACATTTCGGCACAAACCCGAAGGATGGGTTAAGGAGGCTGCCAGGTGGAGGGGGGCTGAGCAGGGGTCGAGGGAGGGGCGGCAGGGACAGCAGGCGGGGGTGGCCTTGGGGAACTGGAAGGTCAGGGTGATAGAGAATGACATGATCGGCTTTGCTCATTTTTTCATTCTCTTGCTGCTGTAGGGAGAGTGGAGTAGACGGGGTCACGGTAAGGAGTGGTGGCTTGTACCTGAGCAGGGGTGAGGTTAGCAGGCACAGGAGGGTCTCACGTGAGGGTCAGGATGCAGCAACACTTCAGCATCTCTGGAGAAGAACATCTGTAAGCCATGATATGTATTACAATAGAATTTGCGACACATTGGTTGTAATGAGACCAGACTTACATAGAAACCAATTTCTGGAAACCAGAAATTGGGAACCTCGTTTTAGGCAGCTTGGAGCACAAGTGATGGGGTGACTGTCCCTGCACCTTCTCTGGTTCACAGGGCACTCGGAGAACCCACAATGGCCTTTAGCTTTTATTTCTGTTTATTCTTTTATTCATACGTCCCCTGCCGTAAACTGGAGGGTCGCATTCTGCTTTTCTGGCACCTTCTATGTGTATCACACTTTGCTAGATGCTGACAGAGGTGTCGAGATGTGCAAGTAGTCACAGCTCCGGAGCACTTAGGTCTGGTTGGGGCAGGTGGGTGCAGGTGAAGAGTTAAACGTGTGTCTTTCGTAGCAGATCAGGGCAACCAGAAGTAGGACGTGACTGATTGTTTAATGATAAATGGGACAGAAAATAAGGGACCGTAGGAAATGAGAGGAAGAGAGAGCCCCTTAGGGTTTCCTGAGCCAGATCTGAACTCCAGAAGATGCCTGGGATTGGGACAGATCCTCACCATGGGAGCCGTGAACAAGAGCAGGGGTGTGGCGGCTGGGCGGCGATGTGCGTTGCACTGGAGTCCCGCTGGAGGATTGATTTCCACAGGTGACGGGAGGCTGCATGCAGGCTGTCCTCCGGCTGCAAAGGTGGTGAGGCACCAAACCGTATGCTGGGGCATGGGGCGGGTGCAATCTGGGAGGCCATCCCTCCCCCTGGAGGGGAGGTGGTGGCAGGGTGGAAGTCTGGGTGGGGCAGGTGGTGACGCCCCTGGAAGAGGGTGGGGGAGCAGGTTTGGGGAGAAAAAGGAGTTATTTCAGATATCCTGAATGTGATGTGTTTGGGGAACTATCAGATGCAATAGAGAGAGGCCAAAGGGGGACGAAACCACCACTGGGTTTATCTTTTACAAAGCTGGGGGGATGTTCAGGAACGTAAGGTGTGGGGAGCAGCAGACCTGTGTGTCAGTGGTCAGGGCCCAGGAGGGGACAGATGGCACACTCAGGTTGGGTCACTGAGGAGAGTTTAGCTTAAGTGGTGGTGCACAGAAATGGGCAGGGGGTGGGGGAACCAGAGAGATGCAGTCCCTGGACTGGTGGCAGTCCCTGGACTGGTGGCCGGCCTGTGGGGACTAGAGGAGGGAGCTGGCAGAAGGTGAGCCCAAAACAGTGTCCCAGCCTCACTCACCTCCCCACCCGGAGAGCTGGGAACCATTGGTGAAGTCCCTACCGTGTGTCAATCTCCCCAGTCCCGGAGCTGGGCAACAAAGGGAGAAGAGGGGGTCTGAAGGGGCAAGAAAAAGACATAGTACATTCACAGCCAAGCTGCAGGGCGAGGGAGACCAGAAATGATGCAGGCACAGCGGCAGATTGACGGAGACGGGCACTGGGCAGCCTGAGCAGGTGATAGTTGGCTGGGAGCCCAGCTGCACGTGCCCACATCCGGAAGGACATGGAACATTACTGGGGAGGAACCGAGGGGGCAAGGAGTGGGTTTGACTCCAGTAGTGGGTTTGACAGGTATACATCTCTGGTCACTCTTCCCTCCAGAGAAAGGCATAATAATAAAAAAAGAAGTATCATCTTAGTAACCCATGTAGGCTGAGTAATGATGATGAATACAGAGTGAGCTCCCAGCGATTGGTGAGCCTTTTCTAGCCTATGATTTGCTTTTATGAAATTAGCAGAAACCAGAATTTCCAAACTGTACCTTCCCTTAATTTTTTTCCCTGGAAAATTTTTTTCCCTAACTGGTGCTTGAGACTAATATTCTTAAACAAGTAGCCTTGTAGGAATCCACCTTTCCCCTCCCTCTTCAAGTCACCAGAACCTTCATGTTAGTAAAGTTCGCCCTGGAGTTCCCTCACCCCGTTCAATGCAGGTTCTAAGCCAGCAGGTGCGCAGTGGGCCCGAGGGTCTGCAGCCAAGTGCTGTTGGTCTCTGGGCCCTGTGTGGACAGTGAGGCCCAGGGAGGCCTTTTCTAGTGATTAGAGGGGGAGAAATAGCAACAGCTGCAGCAGAAGAAAAGAAAAAAGAAAAAGGAATGCGGCCCAAAGCAGTGAGCTCACTTCTACCCCAGCACGTCACCCTCCGCTGCCCTTCCGAACACATCTTCAGGAGACATTCTCTGCTGGTGCCCACAGTGTACCAGCCACTGGGTTTAGCATAAGCCCAATGGCTGCTTAAAAGCAGACACTTCTGGAGGCAAAACCTCTCTTGCACATTGTAGATTAACTGTCGGGATCAGTGTACCATAAATAGATTAGCCCCGTGGCTTTCGGATCTTCTTGAAGTGGGTTTTCTAATTCCTGTGCTAGATGGTTTTCACTACTACTCCCTTCTCTCTGCCCCCCTGCACACACGAAAAGTGGTTGCCTTCCGTTTCTTGGGGTAATTTGAGTCCCGGATGAAGGCAGATAGTTCATGAGCCCCTTTAAAAGCCTCCTTGATGCTGCTGGCTGCAAGGCTGCCCCCCCCCCGCCCCTCTGACTGCACCAGTACATTTCAGAAAAGGCAGGTCCCCAGCGTCCCTTTTCCTCATCACCTGAAGAGGGCTGTTAGAGTGCTTCTGGATTTGAAAAGCACAGGGCTTTGGGGATGGTGGTTTCTTGGACCCCCCTCTCAGGGCCCTCTCTGGCTAAGAGTAAGCCATACGAGAGCAAGCAGTATCTTGGCTTCTCCACTCCCAAGGGTCCTCAGCTGGGACCCACCTTTCCCTGTTATTATGTCGTTCTTACCTTTGGGTGGCGAGCTGAGAGCTAGGGGTGTAGTTATTGTCACAGGACAGTTTATTTTGAAAGTTAAAGCCAATGAGGTGGAAAAACCCATTCAACTTAATCCAACCCACCCCCACCCCATTCTTCTTAAACTTGCTTTTTAAAAAATCCGAGTGCCACATCTGCCAGCATGCATGGTGTAGATATACGTGGGTCTGGTCACTTTCTTTTCTCTTTCTGGATTGTTTTCTTTCCACTCAAGCTCACCAAGCGAGACAGGTTCACCCATAATCTCTGGCTCACGATAGATTGTGGGGACTTAATTTACTCCAAGTGGAATCGCACCCTCACCTCAGGTCCAGATGCATCTATGGCAGCATTCCAGCAAAAGCATTACTGAGCACTTACTGTATGCCGGGGACCGCACCAAGATCCGCGTAGCTCGTCGCCGTGCCAGAGGCCTCTGAGGTGGGAGTATGGTCCCCTTGTCACCCTGCCCACGTCTTTCAGCGAGAAAGAGGCTGGGACATACACGGATCAGTTACGTTTGATGAGGGGCACCCAGATGGGAATGGTGGGATTAGGCCTGTCCAGCCGCAGCACCCACGTTCCTAACGGCTGTCTAGTGCGTGAGCCAGCTTGGGCTATTTCCACCCTAACCAGAGATGCTCAGGAGAAGTTCAGAGGACCCAAATTCCAACAGTCCCTTAATTAGAACATTGCACATTTTGGGGCGCCTGATTTTAGCTCAGGTTGTGATCTCGCGGTCCGTGAGTTCGAGCCCCGCGTTGGGCTCTGTGCTGACAGCTCAGGGCCTGCTGCTTCGGATTCTGTGTCTCCTTCTGTCTCTCTGCCCCTCCTCTGCTTGCCCTCTCAAAAATGAATCTCTGTCTCTCAAAAAAGAATAAATGTAAGAAAAGAGAAAAGAACAATGCAGAGTAACGATGTCAATGTGCTATTGTGTGCCTTCCACTGTGTGTTTCACGACACCCATATCCAGAGGTTTTGTCTAGAAGCATTCCTTCAATGAAAAGTGCCGTTCCTGTCCCAGGCCACCACGAGGCTTTTCAGGGACGCTGGGGCCCCCTTCCCTGGTGCCCTCAGCAGCACAGCTTGTCTCAGATTCTGGGCGCCTCTGGATCTGGGACACTCATTTAGGTCTGATCGAGTTGGGAACCGGATACACAAAACTGCGAGACCCTGAGTCAGGATCACGGAAAGCTGGGTTGTTGAGTTCAAGTGAGCAAACTGACAATTAGCTAAAGCTAGGTGCAAGCCGTGGACAGGGTGGAGAGGACCAAGTAAGATGCAGCCCGTGCCTAGGGCCTGAAGGGCATCGGCATTGACGACGTGTGTCGATCCATAACACACGCCTGTGGCTTTATAACACGCGATGGAAGGTCCAGGAAGGGAGGAGAGCTGGCCGGCAGACATGTGGGGAGGCCTCACGGAAAGGGTGGCATTGGAGACAAGATGGAAATGAGCAGTAGGACTCAGACTGGGCAAAGACTTCGGGGGAGGGGTCTTGCAGGTGGGAGGCAGGGAGGCCCCTTTAGGACTTTGAACAAGGCCGGGCTGGGGCGTTTGGGGGCCTGGAGCTGTGTTCCACGTGGGCTTGGGGAGAAGCAGACATCTTAATTCTGTAGTAACAGAGCCAACATTTCGTAAACCACCCGGCACTTTATTACCTGATTCAGTCTGCCCCCCACCTGTGGATGCAGCTTTCCTCATCCCCGTTTCACAGATGGAGAAACTGAGGCCCAGAGGGGCTAAGGGACTTGCTCAGGCAAAATAAGGAGAGAAAGCACAGGAAGTCCTCATGGTAGTTGCCCCCCGCCCCATCATGGGGAATCAAAACTGGTCACAAGAGCAGAGGCTGGAAGCCCTGAGAGCTGGCCCTCAGCAGGCAAGATTGGGGTGTCTTCAGGCTGGATCAGGCTCGGAGCCCACACCCTGCGTGGTGTTGGCGGTGGGGGTGCCTTTGGGACCCACCCAGGCCCCCGCCTGGGTGGCACGTTCGGGGCGGAAGAAGAGCCCATTCCCTCCCCGCTGGCTGCCTACACGTGTAGGCAGAGGGAGACGAGGCATAGCAAATTAAAACAATTGAAGTCACATCACTTGTGCCTCTTTGAGGCACGCGATAAATACATAAATACTTGAACCTGCTATTCTGACTCCAGCTAATATGTTCTAACCGCAGTGTGCGGGCTCTGGAAAGCAGCTGCGAGGAGCAGGGCAATAAATTGGATTGTAAAAGCGCAGGGTAGAAAAATGATTGCAGCATTTCTACAATTACCTGGTTTGCCTGGGTCTGCGGAGGAAAGAGTGCTTTCTCTTTGTACTTCTGCGGTAAAAATGGATCCAGCCTCGGTCCGCTTCGTGATTGTGTCATCGTAATCCGGCCCGTATTGACCGCTCAGCACTCAAGCGGGACTCACACCTGCCCGGCCCACAGGCTCTCTGGGCTCTTCTCAGAGGAGTCCAAGCACTGTTCCAGGCCGGGGGGGGGGGGCCGCCCCTGGGGAGCCAGGACCCCCCCCCCCACCCCAAGCTGTCCAACTCCAGAGCCTGCTCCTCTCAAGCGGGCACGTTTTACTTGCCTCCACCTTCCGGCGAGGACAAGGGAAATGGGTCAGTTTTCTTTTTTTAAGCCGCATGTGCTTGTCACTCCTGAGGGCTTGAAGCAGTCTCGGGGCCTCTGAAATTCTGACCGGAGCGGCCCGGTCCCCTCCGTGTCCAAGCATTTTGCGGTGTCTCTGTCTGCCTGCACATTCTTGAGAATCTCAGAAAAGTGAACTTAGCTCCATTGTACCAAGTACAAGCTGCTTTCTATTTTTTGCTCTCCTACTTAAATTTTCAAAGAATCTAAAATAGCAGTTGCCATTTTTTACCATGTTCTCTTCTGAAATATTTAATTCTTCCTCGGGCGGTTTAACATTGCGTTGCCCAAGGATTAACTTCCATTTTTGAAGAGAGTCTATTAGCCGGGAGAGGCAGAAAATGCATTTCACCGAGTGGCAGGGACGGGGGCTGGGAGCCCACACAGAGAGGAGCGGGAGGCCCACGGCTTTGCCTTTATGGAGGTGCTTGCCCCTCAGCAACACCCAGACCAACTCCCTTTATTCAACACATACTGATTTTTTAAAGAGCAAAGTTTCCCTGCAAAGACCA
Source organism: Lynx rufus (assembly GCF_022079265.1). Classification (NCBI taxonomy): domain Eukaryota; kingdom Metazoa; phylum Chordata; class Mammalia; order Carnivora; family Felidae; genus Lynx; species Lynx rufus. Next base: position 704,939 of record NW_025814867.1, on the reverse strand, counting down.
ATTTTGAGGGGATTAATACGCAATGAATACCGACCCACGAACCGTGGCTTCATGACCCTAGCCAAAACCAGGAGCCACCCGGGTGTCCCTCTAATGGTCTGTTTCTTAATGACTCCCAGAGAAGACAGGAGGGAGAAAAGCAGGAGAGAGATTTCTGCCTTTATATCGAAGGTCCTCATCAACAGCTTAATTTCTCCCTCTTGGGTGATTAAGTCGGGTGGTGCCAGTCTCAGGCGACTCCGAGGCTTGTGCCTCTGTCTCTCCTTGACCTTCTTCCGCTCCCCTTGGACGAGACCTAAAAAGTTTGAAGGTTGTCTGCCCCCGAGGCGACTTTGTCCAGCAGCCTTTTGTGGATAGCTCGGTGCTTTGACTGCCTTCATCCATGTGTCTTCCCTTTCTTTCTGCTCTCTTCAGCAAACCACACCTCATATAGTTTCCGGGGTGTGTAGCTTTTTTTGTTTCTTTGACCAAAAGTGTCCAAACTCACTTACCGTGTGGTAACAGAAGAAAGGGTTGGTTTCTGCCCTTAATCAAATTCACTTGGTTTTGGGGGGCACCTGGCTGGCCCAGTTGGTGAAATGTCTGGCTCAGGTCATGATGTCTCCGTCATGAGGTCCACATCGGTCTCTGCACTGAGCGTGGAGCCTGCTTGGGAGTCTCTCTCTGCCCCTCCCCCACTTGCACGCACTCTCTCTCAACATAATTTTTTTACTATCAGTTGGCTTTTATTTTTGTAAATTCTTTTTTATTTATTTTTGAGAGACAGAGTGTGTGTGTGAAACGGGGAGGATCAGAGAGAGGAGACACAGAATCCAAAGGAGGCTCCAGGCTCCAAGCTGTCATCACAGAGCCTGGTGAGGGGCTCAAACTCACAATGAACTGTGAGATCATGACCCGAGCCGAAGTCGGACGCTTAACTGACTGAGCCACCCAGGCGCCCCTAAAAAATCAGTTGGTGTTTAAAAGAAAGGTGTCTGTGCCGTGATGTTGGAGATGTTCTCGCCAGGTCAACACGGGAAAATGTAATTCTTGGCCGATTAACTATAAGGCTGATTTCCCCACATCCAGATTGGGTAATGATGAGTCGCTAACCCTTGTCAACTCTCATTTTCTTTCTTTTTTTCTTGATAAAGAAAATGAAAGGGGTCGTCAAAAAATTAAAAAGAGACCATAAGGATCCCATTTTTATCAGGGTTGGCTCCCTCGAGACACAGAGGGTACCTCCTGCTTTCCCCTTTGCCTCAGGCCCGCTGAGTTAGAACCCAGGGGCCGGCTGACGCCCGGGAGCACGACCAGTGCGCGGGGCGCCCCACAGGGCTGCCCAGCACGTCCGTGTCTCCCCGTCTCCTCGTCTTGGGATGGCTGGCCCTCGGGCTCCCATGGCCTCTCTCCCCACAGTCACCACCCACAGGGTGATCTTTAAGATCTCTCCCTCACGGAGGGCTCAGACCTTGCTGCCCGAGAGCATTTCCTGGGTGGGGGAGCTTTTCGAAACCCTCTCCCCAGACCGGCCCCACACCGGTTGAGTGTCTGGGGAGAGACACAGGCATTGATGGGTGCTTTTCCCTAAACAGTGCATGTGAATCTCTGTGCAGCATAGTTTGAAAACCACTGATGTCAGAGCGCTCCCCAAGAAGCATTCGCAACAATACCTGCCTGAATCCTAGTCCCCACTTACTTAGTAGACTCTCCAGGTTTTCCACACTTTTCCCATTTTTTTTTTTTTGACACATTTCATTTTGCAGCTCCATTTCCCCTCAGCACGCCGGCACAACCTTTGATGGTCTCGCTTCTCACCAAGAAGATGGCTTAAAGCTTTAAGCAGTATGTGACCTTATACCCTTCCAACTTCGTAAATCTGGCTTTTAACAGTAGTAACAAAGACCTCACAATTCCACTGTGGTTATTTTGCTGTACTTCTGATTTTTTTTTTTTTAATGAAAGCAAGGATGTGCTTTGGCTTTGCTTTGTAAAAGATTATAACTTCTGTTCTTTTTTTAAAAAAAAAATTTGTTTAATGTTTATTTTTGAGAGAGAGAGAGAGGGAGACACAGAATCCGAAGCAGGCTCCGGGCTCTGACCTGTCAGCACAGAGCCCGACGCAGGGCTCGAATGCATGAGCCATGAGATCGTGACCTAACCTAAAGTTGGAGGCTTAACCAACTAAGTCACCCAGGTGCCCCATAAGTTTTGTTCTTTTAATTAAGGATGCCTTTGGGGGCGGAAGATTCCTTTATTCAATTCTCCCAGCAGAATTTTTTTAGAAAATCAGCTCAGCTCTTCCACAACTAGAATGTTGGGTCTCTAAATTATAGCTGGGCTTTAATAAATATCTGCCAATGTTTTAAATTTACGTTTAGGGAGAACACATGTAGAGTTGAGGTATTATGTTAAGCAGGAAGAACAAAGAGAAACAGCCATCATTGCAAATAGGCATTGTTTTTATAAGACTGCAACAAATAGCATGCCTTCTAGAACACATAAAAGCATGGTATAATGGGAGGCAAAAATCTCTGGTTCAGTTTCTGACTCATCTCCTGTCTAAACATGAAGTCTTAGGTATGATATTTCATTCCTTGAGATTGTTTTTATACTGCGTACCTCGCAGGGCTATTATGTGCTTTTAAAGAGATACAGGTAGAGGCACTCTGAAAAGCCTACAGCGCTGTATGATGTAATGTAAAACTAAAGTGTTACTGATGAAGCTTTCACTGTCTGCTGTGGTCTTTTTGCACATGGGTACAATGTCTGCACTAAAATAGGCACATTCAAGCCATGATCCAGCAGAAGATCGGAAGTTAAAAGAGAAATTCAGAAAATGGATCACTTTTCAGTGCGTCTTCCCTGTGATGGACAGGGGCGTTTACAGCACCACCTGCAGAGGGCAGTTAATTAGTTGAGACACCACAGTTGTTGAAGACGATGGTTAAAAAGTGTCTTGTGCGGTGCTTCACTACAGAAAGGCAACAGAAGTTGGGAAAAGAAGGATTCTCAAGTAGGTAGGTACTACTTACATAATATGATTTTTATAAGGTATTTTAAGAATTTCAGAATCTTGAAAGCCACCTGGACTTATTTCCTATGTAACATGCATTTCTACCCTGTGGTTGGTCGGCGTATCTGTTCAGAGACAACCTGGAACATGCCGTGGCACACGGTGGGTGGGTTGCCCCCCTAAACCCCTCACCGCTGGGTACACCACAGGCTTCCTCCACTCACCGTCTTTCAGTACAGCAGAGGCAAGACATCGGGGAGATTCCCTCATCTATGTGTATATTTGCTTGTTTTTACATTACGCATGTATTCTAGTTTTGAGAAATCATTAAGATGAGGGGCTCCTGGGTGGCTCAGTCGGTTGAGCGTTCGACTTCAGCTCAAGTCATGATCTCAGCGGTTCATGGATATGAGCCCTGCGTCGGGCTCTCTGCTGACAGCCCAGAGCCTGGAGCCTGCTTCTGATTCTGTGTCTCCCTCTCTCTCTGCCCCTCCCCCGCTCCCTCTTCCCTCTCTCTCTGTCTCTCAAAAGTAAATGAACATTAAAACCTTTAAAAAAATCATTAAGATGAGGAAGAACCTCTTTTGGAATGATGGAGGTAGAAAGGAACGAAAAATGTAGCCCTTTAGTCTGTGTGTTTCTGCATTGTTTATAAGATCTCTGTTTTCTCACCTCTTTCCAACTTCTCTTCCCATCTCTGTCGCATCTCTAGAAAGAACCATCATTTGCCATGTAGTCTTTATGTTTCCAGAGGTTCACCATTTATAATCATGTTCCTTGGACAACAAAAATGGACTCTTTAACAGAAGTGTTCATCTAGTTCCCAGATATTAATTGAGAGCCTACTATGAGTGAGTCACTGTTTAGGTGCTAAAGATAAAATACCCGAGAATCAGTAAGTTCCCTGATCTCAGATAGCTTGTATCCTAACCTTTAGTAACTTTAAAAAAAAAATGTTTTTTCAGGAATAGTTATAAATTCATAGAAAGCTGCAAAGATACTACAGAGAGGTCCTAGGCATCTTTTATCCAGTTCCCTCCCCCCGCCGCCCACTGTGGTGACATCTTTTTTTTTAATTTATTTTTTTAACGTTTATTTATTTTTGAGACAGAGAGAGACAGAGCATGAACAAGGGAGGGGCAGAGAGAGCGGGAGACACAGAATCTGAAACAGGCTCTAGGCTCTGAGCAGTCAGCACAGAGCCCGACGCGGGGCTCGAACTCACGGACCACGAGATCACGACCTGAGCCAAAGTCAGACGCTTAACCGACCGAGCCACCCAGGCGCCCCCGCTGTGGTGACATCTTACATAACCAATAGTATATTATTAAAACCAACCATACAAAATCACACATGTGGATTGTGTGGCCATCACCACAGTCCAGATGGAGAATTGTGCATCACCCGGGGGTCTCCTTCGTTCGTGCTACCTCTTTGGGTCCCACACACCCCACACCCCCTTCACCATCTTGAACCCCTGGCAGTCACTAGCCTGTTCTCCACTTCTGTAATTCTTATCATTTTGAGAACGTAACATAAATGGAATCGTTCATTATGTGAAGCTGGTAGTTGCTTTTTTACCCGGTATAATGCCCTTGAGACCCATCCACATTGTTGTGTCAACAACTTGTTCCTTTGCAATGCTGAGTAGTATTCCGTGGTACAGGCATGCCCCGGTTTGTTTTACTGTGTACTTTTGGGGGGGACGTTTTGGTGGTTTCCGGTTGGGGCTACTACAAGGAAGACCGCTACAAGCAATTGTGTACAGGTTCTTGCATGACCATAAGCTTTAATTTTTCTGGGACAAATGCCCGGGAGTACAATTGCTGGGTCACATAGCCAGTGTATGTTTATTTTTTGATGAAACTGCCGGACTGTTTTCCAGAGTGGCCGTGCCATTTTACGTTCTCGTAGGCAGTGTGTGAGAGATTTCTCCACATCCTCTCCAGCATTTTGTGCTTTCACTATTTGTTTTCTGTCTGTACTGATAGGTGTATGGTCTCAATGTGTATTTTCCTTTTTTTTAATTTATTTTTGTTGTCAGATTGGTTTCCATACAGCACCCAGTGCTCATCCCAACAAGTGCCCTCCTCAATGCCCATCACCCACTTTCCCCTCTCCCCTACCCCCCATCTACCCTCAGTTTGTTCTCAGTATCCAAGGGTCTCTTGTGGTTTGCCTCTCTCCCTCTCTGTAACTTTTTTTCCCCTTTCCCTTCCCCCATGGTTTTCCATTAAGTTTCTCAGGATCCACATATGAGTGAAAACATATGGAATCTGTCCTATCTGTCTTTCTCTGCCTGACATATTTCACTCAGCATGATACCTTCCAGTTGCATCCACGTTGCTACAAATGGCCAGATTTCATTCTTTCTCACTGCCAAGTAGTATTCCATTGTGTACATAAACCACATCTTCTTTATCCATTCGTCAGTTGATGGACATTTAGGCCCTTTCCATAATTTGGCTATTGTTGAAAGTGTGGCTATAAACATTGGGGTACAAGTGCCCCCATGCATCAGCACTCCTGTGTCCCCTGGATAAACTCCTAGCAGGACTATGGCTTGGTCATAGGGTAGCTTTATTTTTAATTTTTTGAGGAACCTCCACACTGTTTCCCAGAGCGGCTCAATGTGCGTTTTCCTAAGGAATAGCTGTATTGAACATTTTCTCATGTGCTTATTTGCTCTCTGTGTATCCTCTTTGGTGAAATGTCCATTCTTTTGTCCGTTTTCTACTTGGATTGCTTGTTATTTTAATATCGAGTTTAGAGAGTTCCTTGTATAAGCTAGATAATAATCTCTTGTAGGCTACATGGCTTCCAAATATTTTCTCCCAGCCTGTATAGCAGAAGGATTTTACTGTGTTAAAGTCCAATTATCAACTTGTTTTCCTTTATTGTGTCATGCCATATCTAAAGATTCTTTGCTTAGCCCCAGATCCCAAAGATTTTCTCTTAGGGTTTTTTTTCTAAATTGTATGGTTTTACATTTTATAATTAAGTCCATCATCCATTTTGAGTTAATTTTCATATAGGGTGTAAGCTTCATTTGGTTTTTGTCTATGGGTGCCCAGTGACTCCAGCACCACTTGCTGAAAAAGCCATCCTTCCTGTACTGAGTTACTGTCGCACCTGTGTCAAAACTCAGCAGGGCAATAATATGGAATTAGATGAGTTCTCTGTTCTTTCCAGTGATCTGTTGGTCTCTGCCCCCACTGATACCATAGCCTTGGCCACTGTGGCTCCACACCAGGTCTTGAAACAGGCAGATTGATTTTTCTCGTTTGATTCTTTTTCAGAATTGTTTTAACTATTTTAGTACCTTTACCTTTACAGAAGAATTTTAGAATAATCGTGTCTAGGGGTGCCTGGGTGGCTCAGTTGGTTAAGCGTCCGACTTCGGCTCAGGTCATGATCTCACGGTCTGTTCGAGTTCGAGCCCCGCGTCGGGCTCTGTGCTGACGGCTCAGAGCCTGGAGCCTGCTTCGGGGTCTGTGTCTCCCCCTCTCTCTGCCCCTCCCATGTTAAAGCTCTGTCTTTCTCTGTCTCTCAGTAATAAATAAACGTTAAAAAATTTTTAGAATAATCTTGTCTATACCTACAAAATATAGGGCTTTTTGTTAAGAATTGCATTAAACATATCAACTTGGGCAGAATTGACACATTCACTATGTTGAGTTTTCAAATCTGTGAACACAGTATGTCTCTCCATTTATTTAGATCTTTGATTTCTTTTATTAGCATTTTGTGGCTTTCAGCATCCAAGTTCTGTACAAGTTTTATTAGATTTACATGTAAAATTCCTTTTTTTGAGTAGTTGTAAACGGTGCTATATGTTACATTTAGCACTCACTAATGTACATTGCTAGTATGCAAAAAAAATACGATTGATTTTTGAATGTTTTTATATTTAGTATTCAATGACCTTGCTGAACTTCCTTACAAGTTCTAGTTGTTTGTGCATTTTTGTTCTGTTTTTGTTTTTAGATTTGCTGGGATTTCCTTTTTTTTTTTAACTTCCATTTTTTGAAGAGAGTCTATTAGCTGCGAGAGGAAGAGAGAAAGGGGGAGAGAAAGAATCCCAAGCGGGCTCTGCATTCACAGTACAGTGTGAGTGCAGAGCCTGAAGCAGGGCTTGAACTCATGAACCAGGAGATCATGACCTGAGCCGAAACCAGGAGCCAGCTGCTTAACTGACTGAGCCGCCCAGGTGCCCCATAGATTTGGTGGGATTTTCTATGCAATCTCATGTTATCTAGAAGTGGAGACAGTTTTCTTGGTTTCTTTCTGTTCTTGATAAATTTCTTTTGTCTTGCCTTATTGCACTGGCTAGAACTTCCAGTACTATGTTGAACAGGAGTGATTAGAGCAGACATCCTTGCCTTTTCCCACTTTAGGCGGGAAGCATTCAGTGTTTCACCATGAAGTATAATATTACCTGTACAGTAGTTTGTAGATGCTTTTTATATCAGGTTGAGGAAGTTCCTGTCTAGTCCTGTTTTTCTGAGTGTTTGTATCAGGAATGAGTGTTCAATGTTGTCAGAGCTTTTTATGCATCTGTATGGTTGTGTAATTTTCTTCTTTAGCCTGTTAATATGAATTACACTGATATGTGAATTTTGAACCCTCTTGACCCCTAGAATAAACCCCACCTGGTCATGGTGTATAATTCCTTTTATATAGTGCTGAATTCTATTTGCTAATATTTGTTAACGAGTTTTGCATTTTTATGAAGGATATTTTTTTCTAGTTTTCTCTTTTATCCTGTCCCTGTCTGGTGTTGTTATTAGGATAATATTGGCTTTATAAGATAAATTAAGAAGTATTTCCTCCTCTTTTGCTTACTAGAAGAGAAAGTGTACAATCGGTGTTAATTCTTTACTAGACTTCTCCCAGGAAATCATGTGGGCCAGGAGATTCCTTTCTTGGGGGATTTAAAACTAAAAATCCAATTTCCTTAATACTTATAGGGCTATTCAAATTGTCTATTTTATATTGGGTGAGTTTGTGGTAGTCAGTGTTTCTTAAGGAATTGGTCCACTTTGTCTAGTTGCCAAATTTATGTGAATAGAGTTATTCATAGAGTTATTCATATTTCTCTTACTATTCTTTTGGTGCTTTCAGGGTATATAGTAATATCCCGTTTTAATTCATAATGTTGGTAATTTGTGGGGTTTTTTTCTCTTTTGCTTTTTCTTATTAAAGTCTTTTTCTTATTAAAAGATTTGTTCATTTGCCTGATCTTTTTGAAGAACCAGATTTTTGTTTTTCATTTCCTTTATTTTTCTATTTTCAATTTCACTGGTTTCTGTTCTTTCTTATATCCTTTCTTTTGCCTGCTTTAGGTTTGTTACTCTTCTTGGGTTCTTGAGTTTAGATGATTATTATTTAGGACTTGTCTTTTCTAAAACAAGCATTTTAGTGCTACAAGTTTCCCTCCTGGCACTGCATTAGCTGTGTCTCACAGATTTTTGATATGCTGGGTTTTTGTTTTTTTTTTCATTTTAATTCAGTTTAGCATGTTTTATTTCCCTGGAGACTTCCTCTCAACCATGTATCGCTTGGCAATCTTTTGTTTAGTTACAAGTGTTTAGACTTCCCTTTCTGTTATTTATTTCTGGTTTCCTGTGTGTGTGTGTGTGTGTGTGTGTGTGTGTGTGTGTGTGTGTGTGTGAGAGAGAGAGAGAGAGAGAGAGAGAGGGAGGGAGGTTTGGCTCTGGGTATTGCTTTTCTTTGAGTATGTTCTACAGGCATTTGAAAAGAATGTGTATTCTGCTATTGTTGGGTGAAGTGTTTTATAAATGTTGATTCGCTCTTGGGGCGCCTGGGTGGCGCAGTCGGTTAAGCGTCCGACTTCAGCCAGGTCACGATCTCGTGGTCCGTGAGTTCGAGCCCCGCATCAGGCTCTGGGCTGATGGCTCGGAGCCTGGAGCCTGTTTCCGATTCTGTGTCTCCCTCTCTCTCTGCCCCTCCCCCGTTCATGCTCTGTCTCTCTCTGTCCCAAAAATAAATAAAAACGTTGAAAAAAAATTAAAAAAAAAAAATGTTGATTCGCTCTTGATGGTGGATGATGTTGTTGAGGTCCTCTCTGTCCTTGCTGGTTTTCTGGGTTTTTTCTATCAACTTTGGAGACAGGGATGTTTAAGCCTCCAATTATAATTGTGGGTTTCTCGGTTTCTTCTTTTAGTTCTATCTGTTTTTGGTTCTTATATTTGCAGCCCTCTTGTCTGTTGTATTTTCTTGATGGTTAGACCCTTTATCATCATGTGATATCTATCTCTGTCTCTGGTAATTTTCTTTTCTTTGAAGCCTACTTGATCTCATATCAATATAGCACTCCTGCTAGCTCTTGCTTTATTGCATGATATATCTTTTTCTATCCTTTTCCTTTTCATCTATCTTTATTATTATACTTGAAGTGAATTTCCTGTAGACAGTATATAGTTGGGTCATGTTTCTTTATTCGCTCAGCCAATCTCTTTTAATTGGTGTATTTTATTTAACTTAAGTATTGGTGTGTGAGGGCTTAAGTTGGCCGTTTTATTTTTCTTTTTTGCTTTTACTCTCTTTTATTTCTGTTTTCTTTTTCTTGTCTTGCTCTGGGTTACTTAAACATTTTTTAGAATTTCATTTTGATTTATGTGTAGTGATTTGGGCTGTGTGTTTTGTAGTGTTCTGGCTAGATATGACATTGCAGTAGCTATATGTGTGTATGTGTGTATGTGTTGTCCCTGTCTGTTGTGTCTGTGTTGCACTTGTGTGTGATTATCACAGTCTGTTGATGCTAACGCTTTACCAGTTTGAGAGAAGTAGAAAACCTTACTTTCCTTGGCCCCCTTTTACCCTCTCCTGTTTCTACTGGAATTTGTCTTAAATGTTTCCTCTATGTACACTTACACCACATCTGACACTGTTAGAATTTTCTTCAACCATTAAACATAATTTAGAAAATTCAAGAACTCAAGAGGAGCTACTCATTGTATTTCCTTGGTCTTCCTTATCCACTTCTCATATCTGTATCTCTGAGATGGGCAGGTGCAGAACAGATAAGATACCTTACATCTAGGCACCTTGCTGGTCGATTTTCATAGTTTTAGCCATTTTCAAGTCGATGGTTTTGGATTTTAATGACAACAACCACATACTTTGAAACAAACTGTTTTCTCTTCCTTTCCAGTGTTTATACCTCTCTCTATTTTCCAGTCACTGCCTTGCCCAGGACTGCTGGTGTGGTGTGGAAAGGCAGTGATGACGATGGGCAAGCGTCCCTCTCTTGCTTCTAATTGCTCAGTGTTAATAGATTATTTTGTAGGTTTCTATATCCTTTATCAATATTTTCTCTGAACTGAGCATATTAAGAACTTTTTATTAGGAATTGATGTGCAGTTTTATTAAATGCCGTTATGACTTTATCAAGCTGCTCATGTGTTTTTTTCTCCTCTGAAATGTTAGTGAATTGAATTTTATAATAGATTTTTCTAACCTTGCATTTGTTGGATAAACCCTCTTTCTAGGTCATAGTGTGTTACTCTTTTAAGACACTACTAATTTTGATTTGTTATTATGTTTAGAGTTTTTGCTTATGTATGCATTAATAAGATTGTGCTCCTAATTCCTGCTCTATACCAAACTGATGACCTCTTTCAGGTGGGACACGTGTTCTCCATCCCACACTGCCTTCGACCACTTCCGATGGTCATTCGGAAATTAAATTAATACCAAATTAATACCAAGTTCCCTATTAAATATTATATTTCTTACTATTAAATGTCTTGGCTTTAATAGGCATTTTGAGTTACTGCACTTTGCTATTTTAGTGTCATTCTATCCATTTTTTTGGCATCTAGGTTACACTAGCTTTATAAAATAAATTGAGAATCTTTGCGTATTTTCTATGTTCTGTAGAAATCTGGCACAGGGATTAATATGTACTTCAAAATTTAAAGGTTGTTAAAGTCAGGGGAAAAAAGTAAATGGTAAAAACATCTGGGCCTGGGACCCAGCTGATAAGGGTTAGAAACAAGTAGGGGACCTTTGACTCCATTTCCAATTTTCTTTTCCTATAGTTACTGATCTTTTCAGGTTTTCTGCCTAAAAATGACTTATTAAGTCGTTTTAATAGTTGATATGTTTCTAGAATATTATTTCTGTTTTCGATTTTGTTTCAAAACTTTTTCAAATTTATTGGAATTCATGTGTATCTTCTGTAGTAATTTTGAAATAAAATCTATGTCTATAGTTACATCCTCTTTAGTATTCATAATTTTGTTCTGTTTACCTTTTTTTTATCAGACTGGTTTCTTTTATCCGTCTTTAAACATCTTTTGGTTTCAATAATCAAACTGACTTACTTGTTTTCTATTTCACCATTCCTGGTTTTGTCTTTATTGATTCCCTTTATTCTACTTTGTTTAGCCTTTTTTTTTTTTTTAAATACTGAGATGACTGTTTGGTGCATTTTCAATCTTTGATTTCCAAATGCATTTTAAACTTAGAGCCCCTCTTTGATGCACCCTGGAGATTTTGAGCTGAGTGCCCTCATTATGATTCATTGCCATACACTCACTAATTTCAGCTTTGGTTTTCTTTTATAAATTACTCTCGGGTTAGAGTTCCGAGAGACCTGTAGCATGTATCTGTTCAAGGTTTTATTGAGATTTTATTTGTGGCCAAATACTTGATCAGATTTGTTACATGGAAATGTAAGCATGTTTTCTCTTAGATGAGAACTGAGTTTAATTATGAAATTAATGTAGTTTGATGATTGTGTATTCAAATCATCTAAAGCCTTGCCTATATTTTTGTCTACTCAATCTGTCAATTTTTGAGAAAGATGTGCAAAAGTTTCCCCCTATGATCACGAATTTAATAGTTTCTGCTTTGCATTTCTAACACTTGTTACAAAGATCCATGCTGTGTTTTTCAGTGAAAAAAGTTTGTGACTATTATTATCTTCTGGATTGAATCTTTAATCCACATAAAATATTCCCTTGCTTTTGGCCTTGTAGTCTATTTTTACCTGGTATTAATATTGAATTTTTTGCTTTTTTTTAATTGAAGAATAATTGACATACAAGTATATTAGTATATTAGTTTCAGGTGTACAGACAATTCTGTACATTACTCAGTGCTCATCATGAGAGGTATAATAACCATCCATCAGTACACAACATTATTACAGTATATTTTAATTCTGTTACTTATGCTGTACTTTTTATCTCTGTGGCTTATTTATTTTATAACAGGAAGCTTGTAACTCTTCATCCCTTCACTGTTCCCCCTGCCCACCTCCCCTCTGGCTATCACAAGTTTGCACTCTGTCTGTATCTAAGAGTCTGTTTTTTTGTTACTAATTTGTTTTGTCTTTTTATAGATTCCACATATAAGTGAAATCATACAGTGTTCATCTTTCTCTGTCTGACTTATTTCACTTAGCATAACACTCTCTAGGTCCATCCATGTTGTCACAAATGTCAAGATCCCCTTTTTTCATGGCTGAATAATATTCCATCACACACACACACACACACACACACACACACACACGCACACACACACACCACATCTTCATCCATTATCTATCAACGGACACTTGGGCTGCTTCCGTATCTTGGCTCATATAAATAATGCTGTGGTAAACATAGGGGTACATATATCTTTTTGAATTAGTATTGTCATTTTCTTTGGGTAAATACCCAGTAGTGGAATTACTGCCTCATATGGTAGTTCTATTTTTAATTTTTTCAGGAACCTCCATACTGTTCTCCAGAGTGGCTGCACCGGTTTGCATTCCCACCAACAGCGTAGGAGGGTTCCTTTTTCTCCACATCCTTGCCAACACTCATCGTTTCTTGTCTTTTTTGATATTAGCCATTCTGACAGGTGTGAGGTGATACCTCATTGTGGTTTTGACTTGCATTTCTTTTTGCTTTCTTTTTGGTAGCACTTACTAGGTTTATCTCCAGTCATTCAATTTGGTGCCATTTAAAAGGTTTTGTAACTGGGGCACCTGGATGGCTCGGTCGGTTAAGTGTCTGACTTCATCTCAGGTCATGATCTCACGGCTCGTGAATTTAGCCCTGTGTTGGACTGTATGCTTACAGCTCGGACCCTGGAGCCTGCTTCAGATTCTGCATCTTCCTCTCTCTCTGCCCCTCCCCCACTCTCTCTCTCAAAGATAAATATTAAGAAATTTGATTTTTTTAATATTTATTTTTGAGAGAGAGAGAGAGACAGAGCACAAGTGGGGGAGAGGCAGACAGAGAGGGATACACAGAATCTGAGGCAGGCTCCAGGCTCTGAGCTGTCAGCACAGAGCCTGACGTGGGGCTCGAACCCACAAACCGTGAGATCGTGACCTGAGCCAAAGTTGGACGCTCAATGAACTGAGCTACCCAGGGGCCCCTAAACATTAAAACATTTTAAAAAAATGTTTTGTAACTAACAGCTCAGTTCTACCTATTTTCCATCTGAAAGTCTATCTCTTAAAATAATTAAATTCCTTGTATTTATTATAAATATGTATATATTTAGGCTCATCCCCATCATTTATTTTCATTTTCTATTTCACATGCTTCTCATAGTTTCTCTCCCTGTCTTCCTTTTCTTTGTTGTTACAACATTTTCTTCCTTACCTTTGGTGCTTTGTAAGTTCTACATCCTATTTGGTTTTTAATATGTATTTTTGAGAGAGAGACAGAGTGCAAGCAGGGGAGGAACAGAGAGAGAGAGGGAAACGCAGAATCCGAAGCAGGCTCCAGGCTCCGAGCTGTCAGCACAGAGCCTGACGTGGGGCTCGAACCCACGAACCGTGAGATCACGACCTGAGCTGAAGTCAGAAGCTCAACCGAGCCACCCAGGCGCCCCCTACATCCTATTCTTTAGTTGTTTAAAGCGTTGAGTTCTCACCATTGACAGGAAAATACAATTTTAATCAGAATTTGTGACTCCTCCCCACAGGACAAAATCTGTAGCACAATTTTATATGTTTTTAACTTCCAAGGACTCTCTCTTGCTCTCCGATGGCTCTGTTTTCACAGTAGCCTATTTTGGCTTCATCAGTGGAGCGTCTCTGGTGATAGTAATTGTGTGTGTGTGTGTGTGTGTGTGTGTGTGTGTGTGTGTGTGTGTGCGCGCGTGTGTGTGTGTTTGTACGTTCTGTTCTCTGCATTGGAGTCCAGTTCAGGTTATTTTGATCTTTCTCTCTTGTGCAAATGATTTCCTCAAAGGTCTCATAATTCTTGCCTGCCTATTCGTATTTTAAGGGCAGAATTATGTGGATTGGTGTTTCCACTGCACGTCCCTTCTCTGAAGGAAAGATGGCCAAGAAGCACATGTCCATTAGTGAGGGGCTTGACAGCAGATTGCCCTTCAGAGTGCCTGGGAAGAAGGCAGCCGGGCCAGCCGGGGCCCCCAGGGAAGCTTTGCCCTGAGGTGGAACAGTTCCCCGCGCCCCACGTCTGGGCAGAGTGGTATGTTGTCTCTTTTCCTCTCCTTCTCCCCGACTCAGTCTGTTGAGTAGCTGTGCTCTAATGTTCTAGACTCAGTATCCAAGAGGACAGCCCCATCCTAGACCAATCTGCAGCCTTCTTTAGGAGCCCCTCCCATAGCATCCCACATCCAGCCTTCTACCTACTGGGGAAAAGCCGGGTCTGAGGGCGTGGCGGCTACCTTAAAACTAATTTCCATCATAAGTGTTCCCAACAACCTGCCCTCTCTCCACATTTGGATTTTTTCCAGCTCACTATTGGAAGACTGTCTTACCTCTGCCAAGCCTAGTGCTAGGTTTGTTTGGGGTAGCTTTCACTATTTTCATTTTTCTATCAACCTACCCCGCCTATCAATACACCTGGGGTGCTGATGGTGCCCTTTCTCTGCTGTTAAGGATTTCGTTTCCTTCTTGGTGAGGGGAAGAAGACCTATGTGCTTGGTGTGCCGCTGTGAACCACAAGTTTAAAGAGGGTTTAGGATGCCACAAACAGGTGGCTTTTGGAGTGAGAAAAACAAGTAACTAAAATATTTTTAATCTAAGTAATTCCAAAAGAGGCATCCCCCTTTCCTGTAGGCGAACGTCGAGTCAGTGAAACGTGAGCGTATGAATAGTGTTTATCTGCCGCAGGAATGAGGTAGTCAGGCCCACTGCCCGGCGGAGGTTGGGGGTTGGGCTGTGTTTGCATTGGCAGGATTGGTCGCGTCCGCTAGCCGCCTCTATTAAAATGTAACTATTAGCAAATGAAATTAAATACTTCAGTTGCCTAGTAACTAATCCAATCTGAGAACGAAGTAAAAATAGAAGAGATAAATTTAGAACTTTTAGGCCACGTGCCAAGCAAAATATTCTTGCTCGTATCCTTTTGATCATCTGCCATTTCAATGGAAGGAAGGATATTTTCGTGTCAAGTAGGCAACGTTTGTGTTGACCTTGCCTGCGAAAAGTGAATACCCCTTGGCGACTAAAGGTATATGAGAGATAGGCTTTCCCAAGGACCTCTGGCCACACGGGCCCCCAAAATTGCCAAGGAGGGGCGGGAGCAGGAAGTGGCTCTGATTAACTACTAGGAATTTATCTTTCTGACTTAGTTAAAAAGCCAAAGGGCATTGTGTGATTTAAGCCACATTGTAAAACCGTCTGTGTTACCCATTTCCATATAAAACAAAAATACCATTTTTCCTCCCAAAGCAGCTTTCAGCAAGGCAGAGCAAACTAAAACAGTTCAAGATTATGTTGTACGTGAAGTAATTACTGGGATCGTATAATATTGGAGTTTAAAGAAATACCCTGGTAAATAAATTGACACTAAATGTGATGTCAGTTACTTCAAGTATGACTTTTTTCTGACTCGAAAAAAATGACAAAGAAGGTCTCACAGTTGCCTTTATTTACAGGTGACATAGTTCAACACAGAAAGCAAAAAAGAAAATGAAAACGTATTCCTTCCAAAATAAAAAATGTAAAACTTAAAGCGGCATTGTAAGAACAGTGCAATGAAACCCCAGGTACTCTGGACCCAGACTGATTGCTTTACCCCTTTGCTCCCCTCCTCTCTCAACACACACATGTACACACACACCCATACATATATGCATGCCCGTCTTTTCCCCAAGCCATTTGAGAGTTAGTTCATCTTTAAATATTTCGGGCTGTGTTTCCTCAAAACATCACCAAATACAGTTATCCAAGTCAGGAGATTGAAGATCGATATAATGTCATTGTATCGCCACAGTTGTGGTAGTATTGTGTTGATAAGATGATACAATACGTATCCAAATTGTGCCGTTCGTCTCAGTAACATCCTTTAGAGCAACTTCTTTCCCTTCATCTGGGATCCAGTCCAGCAGTGCTCCTTGTGTCTGGCTGTCATGTGTCTTTGATCTTCTGTAATCTGAAACAGTTCCTCAGCCTGTCTTGTCCTTCCTGGCGTTGGCATTTTTAAGAGAACAGAAAAGGTCTCTCATTTTGGGTGTTGCTGATGTGTCGTCATGATTAGGTGAAGACACAGTTTTCGATCAATAATTGCAGCCTTCTTTTGGATAATCTTTCTTAAGAGGATCAGGATCATCTAGTGGCAAATGGCCAACAGCTCAGAGCCCTGTCACCCCGCAGTGTGGCTGCGTCAGGCGTGGCTTTTGGCTGAAAGTGACTGGCAGACCTCACTGCCCGAGCAGTGTGTGCCAGGGCTCGGCCTCCGCTCTCTAGTGTCACCACTGAGCACACAGTAGGCATTTTCTGACACAGTATCCAGGGACTCATTCAGAATAGGAAAGCAGCCATTTCAGCCTGAAACCTGTTGGCCCTCCCCTTTGTAAGCGTTTCAGAGATGTAAAAACTCATGAGACTAAAGGCCGCTACATCAACAAAATCACTTAGGCCATCCAAACATTCTTCCATCGCTGATAGTTAGCAAGTTACACTTTTGATTTTTTTTTAATGTTTATTTGTTTATTTTGAGAGAGGCAGAGAGAGAGGGAGAGAGAGAATCCCAAGCAGGCTCCATGCTGTCAGCACAGAGCCCAATGCGGGCGGGGCTCAATCCCACGAACCAGAAGATCATGACCTGAGCCAAAATCAAGAGTGGGATGCTCAACTGACTGAGCCACCCAGGCGCCCCAGCAGGTTACGTTTTTTTCTTTTTTTTTCTTTTTTTTAATTTTTTTTTCAACGTTTATTTTTATTTTTGGGACAGAGAGAGAGCATGAACGGGGGAGGGGCAGAGAGAGAGGGAGACACAGAATCGGAAACAGGCTCCAGGCTCTGAGCCGTCAGCCCAGAGCCCGACGCGGGGCTCGAACTCCCGGACCGCGAGATCGTGACCTGGCTGAAGTCGGACGCTTCACCGACTGCGCCACCCAGGTGCCCCGCAGGTTACATTTTTAAACTGAAACGTTGGCTGAAGAATTGAAGGGCTGAGAATTATGAGTGAACGTCACTGGCGATGCAAAAAAAAAAAAATTTGTAAACAAGACTTAGAAGAGATGGTCACATTCAGTCCAGTGAATTTGGGATAAAGGCTGCCCGTCTCAGGTCTGAGTCTTGGTGCATACGTAGGTCGTCAGCGATGAGTCAGGTTAGGGAAAGCTTTTGTGGCAAATGCAGCATGTGTGTGTCAGTTTATGTTCTTTACACGTGGTTGGATCTGGAAGACGAAGTGTTCAAAGAACGGCTTCTTGTCCTTGGAACTGAAGAGGTTTGTGTCTGTCGTACAGGGCACAAGGCTTCCGCTGGCGTGCACCATTCTCACTGTTCCCACAGGCACGTTATAAATTCTGAACAGCACCACGCAGTTTGCAGCCTCTGTGAGCTCTTTGCTTAGTGCCTGGCTTCATTCCTTTCAGCGTCTCTTCTCTTCTCTTCTCTTCTCTCCTCTCCTCTCCTCTCCTCTCCTCTCCTCTCCTCTCCTCTCCTCTCCTCTCCTCTTCCTCCCCTTCCTGTCTTTCTGCAGTCACTTCCCGTCTGGAACAGTGCAGACCTGGGACATCATCATAGATAGATAGCAGTTGTCTCTAGGCTGTGATGCCAGGGTCTTGAGGCTTCTAACGTGATACTTAGTGCATCCTTCTAACTCACAACTCTTATCTTAGCCCTAATTCTGAGCTTAGGTTCCCTCCTGCTCTTTTTCAACTTTGATGAGAATCTCCGAACCTGCTTCCTCATGCCTGCTCTGTGCAAAGCCAGGGGTACTGCCGCCATCAAGGGGGGCGTGGGCAGTTCTATAGAACGTTGCTTCCCACAAGTATGTCTTGAGTATCTGTTATATGCCAGGAGCTAGAGACACAGAGGTGAACAACTCCGACCTGAATCCCTACTACGGGGCTTACGGCCAGTGGACGGTCCTGTGTCAGACTGGTGAATAAAGCTGCGGGCGCATGGTTGCAGCTGGTGACAAGTGCTGTAATGAGACTCAAACAGGCTAATGTGAAAAAGAGTGGGAAATGGTTCGGGCGCTCACCCAGCTCCCCCGGTGAATGTCCTCTCTGACTGTGGGTTGTGCCCTGATGCTTCTCTGCCCGGGCTGCCTGCCTGCTCCATCTTTTCCCTTGGGTTGCATCCAAGATGAGTGTGGGGGGTGGGTGCCAGCAGGGCCCCAAGAGCTCCTTAATGATGATCCGTAAGACATGCTAGGTCATTCGGAGTTTCCGGGAGGCAAAACAGAGTTGTGTGCATCTTATCAGCAGAACTGGATCAGAGAACTGAGAAAGAGTTCATTTTATAATCTGACCAATTACTTACTTCCTGAAGAAAAAGACTTTTAGTTTGTTCAAGCGGAAGCTCATAGGGCATTGTTACTTGTTTAACGTCATTTTTATATGACAAAGAATCAGAACTATGTAGAACAGATTTAGAACAGATACTTATCTTTCTAGCCATTATGTGCCTATACTGTGTAGTTCATTCAAATGATTTGCTGCAATTCTTGGCAAGTAATTACCATTCTGTTCACATCTGCCCCTAAAATTGGACGGTATGCAAGTCTCTCTTATAGTATTTATCTTTCAAATCAAAAGGTGACAGACCGAAATTATGACTGGAAACCAGGTAGGTGTTATTTTCCTCACACCTTATGAAAAAGGTCATACCTTTGGGCTACTAAGGTGTGAGTTTTGGGAGTGCATCAGGGTAGCCTGGACTGGGAATGAGGCAGAAAGAGCTACATCTGTTCAGGGCTTGATTGGTAACAAGCCCCAGGCCAGCCTGACTGGTTCTTCTCCTCTGGTGTCAGCCTGAGATCTTGTGTTATAAATGTAGCTGTGAGCAGTGTTCTAGCGTATGTGACAGGACAGAACACAAACCCTTCCTCACCCTGCTCTGTGCAAAGCCAAGGGTGTTGCAGAGATCAAGGACAGAGTGGGGAGCTCTGCACGACGGGTGGTTTGTTCCCATTCACTGATGCACCCGCTCATTCGACAAGTTTGTCTTGGGCATCCGTGCTTGACCTGGGCCACTCACTGGCTGGGGGTTGGGAGTGGGGGTGGGGGACGGGTGGGAGTGTGGAGCCAGTTTGATACCTGTGGTGGGACAGAACAACCACAGCCAGGCCACCGGTCCACCTGCCTTCACGAGGTGGAGGCTTCCCCATTGCCCCCAGCATGAACCTCAAGGTTTTGGCACCCTTACCCTGACATGGGAGCTGTGGGCTGCTGTGGCCTGGGACCAGAACCCCCAGGACTCACAGTTTGAAGGGGTCGGAGCCACCCGGAGAAGCGCTGGCTGAGGACACGAAGGGAAGACGTGAAGTGTTTCTCTCCTTTCCTTTCCTCTGCTCTCAACTCCTGATTCCAAAATCCTGGGAATGGCAGAGGCCGGTGGAAGGGCTGAAATGAACATCAGCCAAGATGGGGGACAACGGAGGCCTCTCTGGAGCGACTTTGGTCCACCCGACCCTCACCGAGCTCAGCCGAGCCAAGCCAGAAGCTTGGAAACAGAAAGTTCACCAAGAAGCAGAACTCTGAAACGGCCCCGGGTGCAGATCCAATCACCGTAAAACACGACACAGCACAGAGGGCTTCTCTACCCTCCTCACACC
This sequence comes from Lynx rufus, assembly GCF_022079265.1. NCBI lineage: Eukaryota > Metazoa > Chordata > Mammalia > Carnivora > Felidae > Lynx > Lynx rufus. The sequence goes on along the minus strand of NW_025814867.1, from coordinate 684,923 downwards.
CGGACAGCCGCACTCTGCAGCGTCGGGAGGTTGGTAAACGAAGCCGAAGTGTCCCTGTGAGTCCCTGCTGACCCGGATTCCCCGCCCCGCCCCCCCAGCCTCCATTGCACAGGTCTGCTACCGATTCTCCTTCTCCCGGATCCCTGGGCCTGACCTGGGCCGGCGGCAGCACAGAGAGTGTGGGCCGCTCACACTGTGCCTCGCCCCAAGGCAGCCTCCTAACTAATCCAGGGAGACGGACCAGAGCAAAAATTAAAAAAAAAAAAAAAAAAGAAAGAAAAGAAAAAATAACGCTCCGTCTCTGAGAGCCTTTATTTTTATTGATTTACTTCTTTGGTTATCTATTTCTGATACGGTGTGGAAGCATCCTGAAAGATCCAAGTGTCAACCTGAGGGAGGATCCGACGAAAACGAACCTTAGTGGCCCGCACCCTACATGCCGCGTGGCAATGGCGACTGTCCCAATCCGGCAGGGAGAGTCGTTGTCCCTCGGTAATTATGCGCATCCATTAGCATGGCATCCATTCTTTGTCAGAAGCGTTCGGGGACAGTCTCTGCAGAGAAACGCGCAGCTCATGTGGTCTGCAGTTAGACGCCACAACGGACCTTCCCCTGGGAGATGCCGCCGATAACACCGAATGAAAGGCGGAGTCGCTTGGGTTTTGTTGGCGTTTGCTTGTTGGTGTTTTTAATCTCAGACGCCGGCACAGAGGCAGGGTGTTTGTGATAATTTTGCTGACACCACCGACAAAAGCTTCACTCGTGAAGGAAAATTGAACGTTAAGGTTTCGTGGAAGATGACGGCGGGGTGGGGGCCGGTGAGCTGCAGAAGGTTGGGAGGGATGGGGAAGTGTCATTTCCTTTCCTTTAGGAAAGAAAAATACGGGGTGAGCCATAAACGTAGCTTCATTCCCAAGCTGGCAATTCTTAACTTAATATGTTTTGTCGGGCAAGTCTTCAATACAGATTAAAATGAAATGCCAAGTAATTTCCACCTCTCGGCCGCTCATGTCTGCGAACAATGGAGAATGTTTTGATGAATGTCAGTTAATGGCACTTGTGCGCTTATAGATTTAGTCACAGCAGCAAGGACTAAGGAATGGGGGACAGGATGGGGGGGGCTGTCTGTGTGTGGAGAGAGGAGGGACAGGGAAGATTCTTCCATAATCCCTTTCTGACTGATTCGGTTCATGACGACCCAAATTGAAAGTGAACCAAAGACAAAATCAGGCCAAGATAAGGTGACCCTTTGTTGTTAATGAGGCTCAAAGCATCAAAGATGATTTCCAGAGCTGAGTCGGCTCAGAGGAGGAGTTGTGTGCATTCCAGATGCTTCGTCAGGCAGATTCTGTTTCCGTGGGAAGGAAGGGGGCAGCTGCATTGCTGGGGCCAAGCCTCTGGTCCGGCTGACGTCTTTCCCGCAGGTCTCGACAGTTGCACCTGAGTCGGTCCCCTTCCTCCTCGGTCCTGTCCTGACAGAAACCAGACACCGCAGAACCCACAGGCTGAGTCCTGTTCTCTCATTTCTCCCTGCACGTCGCTGCCTTTGCAGCTTTGCATCCTGAAGCCCCAGTGGGGGGTGAATTTGAAGAGCAGGACAAAAAACGAGCACCAGCGGAGTTCTGTCCCCCAGGGACTTAGGTCCTCATCTTCCTCACGAAGATCCTTTCTTCAGCTCGATTGGGAGGATTTGGTTTCACTACCTACCCCCTCATTGTTCAGAAGAGGAGCTTTAACTGAAGGTTGCTGGCTGGTTTTCTGGTTGTGTCGGTAACGACGCTTCTTTCTGTCCAGCAGTGATTGTGAAGGAAGTGTCCCTGTTCAAAGTCCAGCGGGTTGAATTGGTTTTCCCTTCAAGGTAGCAGAGGCCAGCTGATTAACTCGACTTTGGTGCTTACGTGGTCTGTGCTTGTTTTTGTTTTTGTTTTTGTTTTGAAATCACTGGTTACCAAATCTGGTAGTGCCCAACCCAGTCTTCTTAGACTCAGAAAGACACTCACTGAATCAGAAGGGAACTCGTGCGGGAATGCTTGGGACATGTGGAAACAAGATTCTCTTCCTGTGACCTAGGTGAGTCCCAAGGGCAAGGAAAATAAAACCAGATGTGTCGGGCTCAACCGTTTTCACGTGAGCCAGTAGTGTTTACACTCTGTGCGTGTCTGGATCGGACCCGCAATGAAACTCTGGCGGGGGGGGGGGGGTCACCTTTCCCATTTTACCCTGAAGAGACTGAGCCCACACGACTTTCCCAAGAGAGAGGAATCAAGCCTCCGTCTGACCCCAGGTCCCAGCTGTCTTACCAAAGCCTTATTTTTCAGAAAGTTTCCCAATATAACTCAGAATTGAGCTTACTTGCTAAGTCACTCTCACTATACTTATATACTGGTGCTGAAAGTTTTAACCTTGTTTCCTTTGGGTCAGTAGTCTGAAAGTGTCACGCGTGATGTCCAAAAGCTGAGTCTACATAGAGGATTGCTTTGCCTGTAGGAAGCCTGTACTTTCTCAAGTGCATTTCAGAAGCAGTTAAGTTTTTAAATTCTTAGATAATCTGAAAGGCCCATTTTACTGCCAATTCCAGGCTTTTCAAAACTGAAGTTTAAGGAGGTGCTTCTAAAGCGGAAATAAAGGGAATGGCCCAAGTCGGTCTCCCTTCTGCATCCAGGGAATTTGGAAAAGCCGTGGAGAATAGGCACATTGCCAATCGTCCAGAGAAGGAAGGGCGCAGCCTTCTGACAATGTGGGGGTCTGGAGGTCTGTGGCCAGAGCCCAGGTTCTCCCTCGTGCCTGACCCAGAGCCCCTTCTCCCTCCTCACCTCACTCCCCTCCAGGATCCAGAGGAATGCATTATTCTCTCCTCTGGGGAGTAAAAACAAACCTCTCGGTCACCTGGGGCGCATATAGATGTGGGGGGAGCACACAGGTGAGGCCACGTCTCCGTTTCCTCACACAAAAAACTGGGGCCATGATACCTTCCTCCCCAGGGGTCTTGGAGAGGTGCGGAGGGCGCCTGGACCACCCAGCAGTCAGGCTTGGGAAAAGGTGGCATTCCAGAAGCTGTGCCAGCTTGTCCAGACATCTCTGTCCCTCCTCAGCAGACCTGAAATCGGTCTGTTTTTTGATAACAGTTCATGATGTTTTGACATTGGGAGGGAAGAGAGGGGGGGAGCGTATGGTGCTGGGAGGTGACTATCGAGGCCCGGGCTGCAAAAGACAGTTTGAGAGGAAATTCTGAAAAGCAGGACTATCAGGCCAGAGAACTCCAGGGCATTTCCTCAGGCTCATTCCTCTGAGACCCTTTCATGATCAGAAGGACTCTTTAATTCTACAATCAAAGTGAAATCCCCAGCAAAACACCAACATAGAACTGAGCACCTCAGTCAGCAAATTTTGCTTCCTAAAGAACAGTCTCTACAAGTGGAAAGCACTGGAGGTAACTAGGGAAGCAGAAAGAGGTGGGGTCCGGGAGCCCTGCCTCAGCCGAGACCCCACCTCCATGGGGTGGGCAGAGTGGCATCGGGTCCCCAAGGCCCAGGAGTGGGGAGAGCCCAGGAGGGACATTCCTCCAAAAGGATTGTAAGATTTTGCTGAATTATATTTTGATGAAAGCCTGAGAAATGTCCGCGAATGGATTCTAAGAGTGTTAGACTAAGGAGGGTAGAATAGAGAAATTCTGAATTTATGTGTTTTAGCTCAAGCAGTTGGAAGTGGCTCTAAAAGATTTCTTTGCTGACTGGCTGTAAGTTGGACTCAATGGTTCTATATTCAGTAAGGTTCTAGAACTTCCCTAGCATAATGCAGAAGGGAGGAACCAAAGGCTTAGGAAGGCTGGGAGGTTGGAGTAGACTTATCACGTGTGCCCCCCACACCCACTTCCTCACCATCCCCAGAGTAGGCTCAGGGGACACTCTGCTGAGGCCGTGAGAAATATGGTAGGGAGGCAGCACGCACTGCCTTGGAGAGCTGTGTGGTGGCCAGCTCTGTAGGCTAGGCATGCTGGTGGGGACCCTGCCCCAGATTTCAGTGGGGATGGTGGGGTCAGTGTGTGGCAGAAACGAAGGACAGCACTTAACCTCCAGGGACAAGGGCACAGTTACCTCATGCGCATCAGAGTGTTTTCTCAATATTGCCGTCCAGCTCTCCTATCAACATCAATTGTATAATGTTTCCTTTCTCCATTATTTTTCTGTGATGTGACAATAGAAACACCTGAACACCGTGTTGCCCACCTTGGCCATGAATCAACTGGATGCCTCTACTTTGACCCTTTTTAATTTTTCTTCCTAATGTTTGATATTGGAGAAGAACACTTCCAAGAACATAATGGGTTCGACCAACATGCTTATTATCCTTTGGCTTAATGAACTCTGAGTCCAGGGGCGTTATGTAGAAGGAAGGTTCCAAAGTGTGCATCACTCCTCCAGGGCTCCCTAAGACAGAGCTCTGTAGGACCTCCCCACTGTGGCATTTGGGTTATTTCTGTGATCTTAGGGTGTATATTGATGAGTTGCCAATGATGGTGATGATGGTGATGATGATGGCCGTGAATATTTATTGAGCCTGTGGATTACCTCTTATTCCTTCTTAAAGCCAAGGAGGAGAAGTGTTATTCTAGTTCCTATTTTACCGATGAGGAAGCTGTCAGCCAGTCGTTGGCAATCTGTCTCATTGACCTTTACCCTTCCGTCCCAGGTATCCAGGCTCTCTGTGGGAGTCCCCTCTGAACTGCAGCCACACTGAGTCCCCTCTGAACTGCAGCCACACTGCCCTCTACTTGATGAGTACTCCGTGGTCAGACACTCAGATGCAACCACAAAAGGTGAGCAGTGTTTTACAGTTAAATGTACTTAGGCATTGGTGGGGGGCGAGGGGGGTGGATTTCGTAAATGGCAAAGCCTCACGTGGACATCTTGTCTTGTTCAATTATAATAATCCAGTTCCGTGTTCTTCGTGGTGCAGCTGGAGCTTGGGATAGATGAGTGCGTGCCCCAGGGTCATACAGCAGTAAGTGATGATAACCCTCACCTCTGACTCCAGGGCTCCCCCATTATCTCCTACACCTCCATAAGCTGCCCATGGTTCTATAAACTGGAAGAGGTAGTAGAGGTGGTGTTTGGAAATGTCTGCCAGTGGACAAGCTGCCATTTTTCATTACCCCTTCACCTTGCTGGTCTGAAACCATGGTAGGAGTAAAGGAGATAAAAAGCATTGAGTATGAAGCAAAATTTGCTTCAGAGTCAAGTTAAGAGTGTTCACAAAGTACGTCTAGCCCCTACCAGCCTGCAATTTTTGTGAAGATAAATAGGCTGCTCCCAGAAAAGTTTGCTTTAAGACCCACTATCTCAGTTTTCCCTATCGGCAACGTGAGGACAAACTGCGACCCATCATGGTGCTTTTGAGGGCAAGAGGAGCAGAAGTCAGGGTGGATCTTTGACCGAGAAGACAAGCTTTGCAGAGGCTCTTCTCTTTCCAGGCCTTTCTCTTCGGCTTCCCTCGAAAGCCCTCCCCTCTCCTCCTCTGCCCCCAGACTGTTGCCTCTGAGAGTGAGGGGACAGAGGAATGGCATCAGCTAGGTTGTGGGCTTGGTGCTTTGTCTAAAGAGTATTGTGTTGTCACCCTACCTGGTTTTTATTTTGTTGTCTTTCTAAGAATGAGAATTGGGGGTGAGGAGAGGAGGGAAGGAGGAGAGTGCCTGGGCCTTGAAACAGGAAACTCTTCATCCTCTTGCCATCCAGGCTCGAAAGACCCATCAAAGCATGCCTCTAGAAGCATTGCGTCAAATGAGAGCCAAGAGGCACTTGAAGGTGTTGTGATGTTAGCTGCACCCTGTCAGTGTGTCTTAAAAAATACGCGAGTGCAGGGGAGAATTCCCTGCCAGTCGTGCCCACCACCCCTCCCAAAATTTTCCAGCCCAGACTTAAGACGGCAAATGAATGATAAGGTGGGCCTCCTGTGGTGTAAAGAAAGCCAGCCCCCGTGAAATTCAGCTGAGTCCCAAGGTTACCTTTGCCAAGTCTGTAGTTGAGTGAGTATGAGGGCGACAGTTTTCTGGAATTTGTTGTAGAATGAAGGAAGCTGGACATCCTGTGTTGTGTCCAGAGTAAGGTCGGCAGGATTTATTTTGTGCCTTGTGACGAGGCGTTCTGCATCGGCCGCAGCCTGGCTGTGGCAAGACACATGATGTCCAGTTTGGGGGCTCAGGGGTATTGTTACTCCCATGTTAGCGGTAAGCAGACTGAGGCACAGGGGCTCCCGGATGGCTCAGATGGTTAAGCATCCGATTTCAGCTCAGGTCATGATCTCGCAGTTGGTGAGTTCGAGCCCCACGTCGGTCTCTGTGCTGACCGCTCAGAGCCTGGAGCCTGCTTCGAATTCTGTGTCTCCCTCTCCCTGTGCCCCTCCCCTGCTCACACGCTGTCTCTCTCCTTCAAAAATAAACATCAAAAAAATTTTTAGGGGGGGTGCACCTGGGTGGCTCAGTTGGTGAAGCGTCTGACTTCCGCTCAGGTCATGATCCCACGGTTCTTGGGTTCGAGCCCCGTGTTGGGCTCTGTGCCGACAGCTGAGAGGCTGGAGCCTGCTTTGAATTCTGTCACTCTCTCTCTCTCTGCCCCTCCCCTGTTCATGCACTCTCTCGCTCTCTCGCTCTCTCTCTCTCTCTCTCTCAAAAATAAATAGACATTAAAAAAAAATTTTTTTAACTGAGGCACAGGGTGTGAAAGCATGTGGACATAAGGCTGTTGGATGCGGCGAGGTCAGATGGGGCCACAGCTGTGAGGGTTGGGCTGCGTCTTGTGTCCATGCTGACATCCGCCTTTCCACGGCATCCACATCCACAGGGGTGGGGGCTCTTGATCTTTCCATGTCCTGGATGGACCTCTTCTCACGGTATCTTTAACTACGCGCATTAAGATACCTGGGGTTTCAGAAGTGCTTTATTTGAAGTTTCCGGGATATTTGTCTAAGTATTCCTCATTCAGTTTCATCCGTAAATCATTATACAAAGAATTTTTTTTAATGGTGTTGCCAAGGAAGTTGCACGGACCCCCCTGAATTCTACCCTCTGCCTTGGTCCGTCCCACCTTCCTATTCCTCTGAGTAAGCCCCTACCCCAGGCGTGTGAGCCCCTTCACTTGCAAGAAGGCTGTCCCTGCCCCCAGGACTCAGAGTGTGGCACCAGGGCCCAGAGTTCCACAGGAATTCCCAAATCCAGCTGATCTGGGGTTCCTCCCGGGGCTAACAGCGGTGGGTCCCTGAGCTACTCCGATAATGGCACACTACAGAAGTCATGCCAGTGATGTGCCTAGGCCTGGAATCTGGGGGAGTGGACCCTCCAGGAGGCGACTGCTCCCAGCCCCCGGAAGCTGTTAGTAACCACAGAAAGATTCAGACTTGTGATTTGTCCTTCGATTTTGCTAGTGATCTCTAAACGGCGGCTGGCTGGTCTCCTAACAGACTGTGTGCATGACGCTGCAGCCGGCCATCACAGGTGGGCGAGCCCCGGTGTGCTGTGTGTGCCAGTATGTCCCCACCTGAGGGCTGCGCGTGCAGGACGGTGGTGACTCATCACTCTCCCAAGCCGGTTGCCGTTATCTTCTCCGGAGCGTTTGGTGCTCGTGTACAGGTAGCTCGTTCCGTCCAGCAGAACCTCCCCTTGCTCCTGGGCGAAGCCGCCTTTCATTAAGACATTCTCTTCCTCCGAGACTGCGTGAGTTGCTGCATTTTCTCAGAGATCGTCTCTTGGGAGACGTCCTGGAGAGAAGAGAACGCAGAGCTGGTGTGACAGAGGCCAGGAATTGTGGGAGGGAGCAGGACTTCCTGAAACACGTAGGTCTCTGCTGAGAACCAGAACTGCCCAGCCGGGCCTTTGAAGCCTCAACGCGCCGGTCGGGGTTTTCAGACAACAGCTTCCGTTTTTCCTTGAGAAAAAGCTGCTTGGTCAGGCTTCTCCAACGTATGTTTTGTCCGGCAAGAAACATCGTCGCCTGCCACAGAAATGACAGGAGGCGAGACAGCAGGAGGGACACACAGGAGCGGAGAGCACCCACCTGCCCGGGGTGACAGGGCCGGCCCTCTGCACGGCCACCTCCGTCGGGGCCGGGGGTGCTCAGGCAGGCGGGGGGGGGTGCCTCTGCCGGGTCCTGGGCCAGCGGCAGGACGGGGAGAGAGCTCAGCGACTCCGTGCACGCCTTGGCTCTGGTCACTGGGCGATGGGGCTTTGTGTTTGAGAGAAAACGGAGACAGGACCGGCTTGTTCGTTTATTAATAGGCGTTTGTCACACACCAGGTTAGGAAATAATCCCCCTATTGTCGTTGTGTCTTAATCCTCCTGTTGTCAATATGTCTTCGGGGCTTGCCGGGGAGGGAGGTCCTTTTTCAAAAGAAATCCCTTTTCAGAGATAAATGCAGATGGACTTCTCTTTATACAACGGGCATGGCCCGAAAATGAAATGTGCCGCGAACGTGGTCTTTAAGGTATGGAGGAAACTTCCTTTTAAGGAAGAAACTTCCTTCTTCTCTTGAAGTCACTCCTTAGGTGGTTTTTGTATCAGCAGAGGCTTCTGTGTAGAGGGATTCTTTAGAGCAAGGGTTTTCTGCCTTTTGCTTGGATCCTAAAATAGTTACAAGCCGCATCATTTAGGAAAGACAAGGAGCTGACAACCCTTTTGGAAACTCTTAGTGTCTCAGGGAAGTCGCATCCACCTCTGCCGAATGCATGTGGACTTTCACCTCCCTGGATCACATCCTCTCACACCGCTGTGAGACAAACCTAGTAAATGAGATGACCCCAACTTAAAAAAAAGAAAATGCCAGCAGCCTTCAAGCATCTTCAAATTCAGTGAAGAATTACAAAAGCAGAGTCCCAAGAGCAAAGTCAAGAACAGGCCTCTTTAAATCATGTGATTGTCAGTTAAATCTTCTAGAGAAACCTGAGCACTCTCTGTCCCTCTGACAGGAAGTGAGTGCTGAGTACGTCCCTAGAGCCACCACAGATCCTGGATGCAGCCAACTTCGCTTAGCTGAAAAGGAATGGGGGCGGGGGGGAGGGCAGGGAAGCACCACTAACTATTCTCACCGTAGAAAAGAAGAAATCATAAACTCCCTCCATGCTGCTAAGTAGCGTGCATGGCAAAAGTGAACTTTCTGGCAGTGGTTCCGCCACGAAAAAAGGCTTCCTGCAGCACACGGCAGGGAGCGGCCTCCTCAGACGCGTCGTGCGCTTACAATCCTGCTCCCGGCCTTCGTTCCAGCCCCTCAGCCCCTACCTGCACTCCGCTCCAGCAGTCCGGTGCAAGGAGGGGCTTCGCCTCCGTGAGGGTGATCGCCAGCGGGGGCCCCGGGTCTGGCTGGGATGTGGGGTCGATCCTGCCGGAGGAAACGTAACAGGAAGCCGGTGCCGCCTTTCGTGCGGCAAGCAGAGCTCGAGGACGTTTGCATTCCGCTGGCTAAGCATGACTGCCTCGAGACCCAGGCTGCGCGGACTGCCCGCTCAGCAGGAGTTCTCACCAAGGCGACACACGGCTGTGCCTCCGTGGCCTTGTCGGAGCCACGGAGGCCACAGAGTCACAACCGCTCATTCGGCAAATGGCACGATTCCATCATGTTTGAATCACGTGAAGTGTTACAAACCCACTCAAGACAAGATCTGTGCAGTGGACTTGAGGTACACAGGATTTTTCTAATGAATCACTGGAGCGTGCTGGATGCTAGAATTTCCTAATTTTTGCAGAAAAAGAGTCTTGGGGTTTTGTGGGGGATTTGTGCCATATTCTCCTCACCCCCCTTGAAACTTAAGTATAGGATTTGTGAACGACTCAAATGAAAAGGAAAAACATTGCATTTGGCATAGCTGCAACTTGGAACAAATAAATGCGAAAGAGAGTTGCTAGTTCAGGAGGTCTACCTTGACTCAGATGCCGGCAGAAGAATTGGGATCGTGCCAGACATGTATTTTGTAGCCTAAGGGCCCCGGGAGCCGGCAGCTCTGGGCTCACACCAGGGCTGTGCGGCCACTTGCTGGGTAAATTAGTTGTGGTTTCCAAGTCTCCGTTTTACTTTATTTTAATAATTTAGTACTTTTATTTCTCCGTTTTCTTAAAGTAGGAAATTGGCGAAACAGTACTCTCTCACCTCAACCAGGTAATGAATGTGAAGTGTCAGGTCTGGTCGTGGGTACACAGGAAGTCCTCCACTAATGACTGGACTTAATTTACTGGAAGATCCAGCAGGATCTGGGAAGAATAGGTGGTGGTTGGGGCCTCGTTGCCAAGGGAGGCGTACAGCTCTTCTCGGTAGTTACGTCAAGAGCAAAACCCTGTCTTGATGCATCAGGACCAAACAGGGTTAGCCCTCTGCTCTCGAGGTTACCATGCAAGTGTCTAAGTGCTCACATCAGAGTGCACATCAGCTTTGTCCAAACACAGGGGCAGTTTGAAACCTACACATACACACCGTCATTCAAACACCACTCATTCCTACGCACAGGACGGTCAGCACACGTGGAACTGCCTTTTCCCCCACACACTGTAATATACATATCCTTTCCTCAGTTTACTTTTTAAGTTTACTTATTTTGAGAGAGAGAGAGTGAGAGAGCGCGCATGGGAGAGGGGCAGAGAGAGAGAGAGAGAGAGAGAGAGGGGGGGGGATCTCAAGCAGGCTCTGCGTTTTCAGAGCAGAGCCCGATGCAGGGCTTGAACCTACAAACTGTGACTGAGATCATGACCTGAGCCAAAATTAAGAGTCAGATGTTTAACCAACTGAGCCACTCAGACACCCCACTGTCCTCATTTTAAATTGCTGCATAGTTATTTAACCAATAACTTTGGGGCATTTAGATTTTTCTCCTTTTTGCTCTCAGTAACTCTGCAGTTAGTGTGCTTAAACATCTTTGTATACTTATTCTTTCCTTTGAATAAAATCCTATGAGAGGAATTACCAAGTCAATTCTACTTCTTTTAAGGACTTTTGTTTTATATTGCTAAATTATTTTCAAGAGAGAAGGCAGTTAACACTCTACAAAACAGTAAGTGAAAATGCCAGTCTCCTCATATGTGTACCAGCTGGACTTAATGAATTATTTTTAATCTTTGAAGAGCATTTTAAACACCCTATGGCCATTGAATTTGGATCATTAGATAAAGCAAAACACCCTGAGGAAATGTATGTATTTCGTATAATGGCCTTAAACTGTTTAGGGGAATCCTCTCTCTCTCTCTCTCTCTCTCTCTCTCTCTCTCTCTCTCTGTCTCTGTCTCTCTCTCTCTCTCTCTTAGGGGTACCTACCTATGTGATAAAAGCATTTTTTCATCAGATAAGTAAAAGTAAATGAAGAAGGAAAACCCACTCATAAGTCTTAGGGCTCAGACCGGAAGGCTAAGTGCACACTTACGCAGAAGGGACTCTGGAGCTGAGGGTGTTCGGGAAAAGAAACGAGCCAGGGTGGTCTGTGGTTTAGCAGCCATGACGAGGGCCCTGAGCTCGTGTTGAGCCGCTTGCCAACTGGCTCGCCTGTGCTTTTGACCGTAACCCTCCCAATAACCCTGCACTGTAGAACCGACACTCCCACTTGTGGTGGAAGGGTCTCCGAGGTTGCATGCCTCGCCCAGGGTCAGGTGGGAGCAGAGCCGGGACTGAGTCACTGGGAATCTCACCACGGACCCTTGCCCCTCCACCTGGAACACGGTTCACACCTGCCACGGCGGCCAGGGATAACACAGAGGGCAGTGGCAGGGGCACTTACAAAGGTCTCTGTAGAGCCAGGTTTCTGTAATTTGCAGGCCAGAGAGTGGAATTTACATCTGGAGACCCTAAAAGACATGCCGTGCGGAATTCGACCCTGCACTTTGGATACGTTCGATAGTAAGCTGCAGATGGCAGTCCATTTTGACACATTTCACGATCTGTGCCAAGATAAACCTACGTATGTGTGTGTGCCAGCTTCACTCATTGGGATTAACGTATATCAAGTGACTGGATCTTCACAGCAGTTCTGTCTTTTGGGTGCTGTGGTCATGCCCATTCTACAGATGAGGACACGTGAGTCCAGAGAGGTGATACAATGTGCCTTAGCTGCTGCAGAGGTAGACAGTAGACCGGTTGGTATTTGAAGCTGGGCAAATGTGACTGTAAAGCCCATGTTCTGAACCCCACTAGGCTATGGACAGGAGGAGCGGTCCTGTCCCGTGTCAGGTGCGTAGCAGACAAAGGTGGTTGCGGGAAGGGGTGCACCTCTCCTCATAATCCAAGTTAGCGATCCCACTGCGCCGTAACGAGGTTGGCATCAAAGATGGTGGGTGAGATGCATTTGCTCCATTGAGTCATCTTCAGGCCTTGGAGAACCTAGGAGAAAGAAGAGACGCTCCGCACATTTTCCTGTTTAACCCTTCCCATTGTCACGTTCGGCTGGCAGCCGGGCGAAGCTACCGGAAGGAGTCTGGAGGCCCGCTGAGAGCCTCGGCATTCTTGCTGAATGACACTGGCAATGGCAGCTGTCCAAACACTGTGGTTGACTTTCAGACCATTTAATTGAAACCATATTTAAATTTGAAAAATTAATAAAGAAGAGGAAGAGGAAGGGGTGGGTGTCAGAGTAGGAGAAAGATCTTGGCAAAAAAAAAAACCTCACGTGCACTTTTTCCACCGTCGGATTGACCAGACAGGGCCACAAAGCTGAGACAACAGGATTAGCAAAATTGCATTGTTGGACATAGGCACAGCGTGACATGTGCTCCAGCAAAGGCATTTGGCAGGATTAACCTGCCAAGGATAAAGATGTAGCAGACAAGGGGCTGAATTAATGGACTGGCATGACAGAAGCGGGGAAATCTATTTGCATGCAATATTAACTGTGCTAATAAACTCCGGGGCTGCGCTCCGCAGGCCAGGCAGCCCTCCTTGAACCAGGAGTTTTTATTTTGAAGTCCACCTGGACGGCATCAGCCAAGATGGGCTAAAGCGAGCAGAATTCCCAGGTCGCATTCAGGTTTACTTTTGCCATTGTCCTAGAGTAGACATGCTGTCTTAAATGCTTGTAACAGTATCTGTGGCTACTTACTGTGCAGAATGATCCTAATACCTTAGAGCTTTGGGGCCAAAGGGTCTTCCTTTTAGAGGGTTAGTGTCTATGAAAAAGCAATGAAGAAACATAAGTACGACACACTCTAGAATAAACACCTACTTGGAGTGGGTTGTTTTGCCTGATTTGTGTATTCTCACTCCCTGCACATCAGAACGGTGAGCGAATGAGAAGGCCCAGGATGCAAAATTTCGGGAGGCGCTCACAGTCCTGCTCCTGCAAGAGTGGGGTCAGCGTCTGAGAGCAGGTGACTCGTTCCCCTCACCTTGGGCCCGCCCTGCTGAAAGTGACCATGGGAACGTGGTAAGATACGCCTGTTCAGCACGTGGGTACCCTTACGTCCATTTAACACAGACACCAAAGCACAGCTGGATTTGGGGAGGTGAGGGGGGAGGGGCCCAATAAGGCTTGTGCTGTCCACCAGCGTCCTGCTCTGTGGGGCAAGAGAGCAAGGTATTGTCCACCAACTCCGTTGTGCCGCTGGTGGGGGCTCCTGAGGATGTCAGCTCCCTGACACCGAGCTGACCCACGCCTGTTCCCGCTCCTGACCCAGGAAGCCCCCAGGCCTAGGACATTCTGTACGCGGGAGCAGCGGTGCTGGACATCAGCAGCACCCGCCACGTGGGCAAGATGGAATTTGCCTCTGAAAATGCTGAAGCCGCATGGGACTCCTGCTGCTCTGAGGCTCATTAGGAATGTCAGTGTTTAACAGAGCCCTGGATTTAAAGCAGTGGTCCCCAAATCTGGCTTATCAGAGTCCCTGGGATGGGGTGGGGGGGTAGATTCCTGAGCTTCACTCCCAGACGGACTGGAGTAGGATCTGGAGTGGGGTTGGAGCCCTGAGCCCCCCTCCCGCCCCCCACGGAGCCAGCCAGACTGAGGGCTGGTGTCCGAGGCTGAACGAGTTTGTGTTGACTCTTGTTCAACCCGGGAGGTGGTTGATGAGGAAACCCCCTGTGTTCCTGTTGCTGTCATCTTTTCCCAGAAGTACCAGGCGGCGAGACAGTTTGCTGATTTGAGACCTCTGCTGTTATACAGCTTAGATAAATGCCATGTACTTGGGATTGCCAGCACCGAGTGGCCATTATGTGACTTAAAAACAAAACAAAACAAAACTAAACAATTAGCTGGCTTGACCCTATCAAGTCTGTAGTGATCATAAGCAGGCCAGTGTAGAAAATAACGAGATAAAAGGTTTTGGTTTAAATCGATGCAGGATTTTGGAACACCAGAAATCTTACACTCCCTGAAAAATGCTCCTGGGGCAGTTGAGGTCCTTAGGGAGGCAAAAGTTGGGAGGAAGGCCCTGAGGTGGGAGAGGACAGGGTGGGTTCCAGCTTTGCCATTCCAGTGTGGCCGGATGACGCTAGAGCCCCCAGCCCTCTGGCAGGTGGGGTTGCGGTGAAGACCAAAACCACTCACCGGGTCACACGCCCTGTTATAGTTCCGTCTCTGCCCAGGGAAAGAGGTGCCTTCTTGAGCCCACAAAATGCTCCGTCTACAGGAAAGGGCCTGCTTCTTTAATTTCAGAAGGCACCATATGTCTATCTTTGTGTTCCAAGATCGGAGAGAGGGAGTGCAGCTAAGTCCATGAGGAGGGGAGGTGACGGCGGACAGGCACAGGGAGGGAGCTGAGTCACCAGCACCTGTGGGATTTCGCGGGGAATTTGGATTTTATTCTGGGCATGATGGGAAGGGAGCGAGTGTTTGAAGCAACGCAGGGACACGCTCTGATTCATATTTTAAAAGGATCACTCAGGCTGCAGAGTGAAGAGTGACTCACAAAGGGACAGTGGGATGTGTGTGTGTTGTGTCCTGGTGAGAGGGCTGGGGGTACAGGGCGGCCGTGGAGATGAAGAAATGCCATTCGATGGCAAAATATTGGGCTTTCTGGACACTGATGATTCATGGGGAGCAGTGAGGACAAATCGTTAACCCACTGGTGTCCGCAGCCCCCCAGCTTTGCAGGACTTTGTTGCCGATTGAGAGCACATCTAAGCTGAAAGCCCTTGTGTTTCAGGTGCCGTGCAGATCCCAGCTACCGGTGACTCCACAATGGCCTCTGCCCTTGGGACCACTGTCTCCTAAAACAGGACTGAAGCCTGGAACGACACTGGACGCAAAAGGTACAAAAATCCTAGATGCCACCAGGTCAAGAGCTTGCAAGGGGCCAGAGGACCTTCTCGAGGGCTGACCCTGGAGCCCGACTGCAGGAAGAGGGGTGCACTGGGTAGAAAGGGTTAGGGGCATGCAGTCCACGGAAGCATGCCCACGTGGTGTATTGTGGGCACTCCTCCTCCGTAAGTGGGGGGCGGGGGTCAAGCAGGCAAGTGCATTAGGATCTGAGACTCTATCGGGGGCACGAAAGGAGCCTTGGAGAGGTTCAGCCAGACTAGACAGACCCTCTGGGAGAACCCTTCTGATGCCCTGTAGATGAGGGTGGGGTTAGCCTAAAGGCAGAGAGCTGAGTTAGGTCCCGCAGTCATCTATTCATATAAAATCATTCGTTACAAATAGCACCGTGTGTGCCCCTCAGGTTCTTGGTGCCGTTTTGATTCATGTCACAGATTCATCTACATGCTTGCAATAGAGTCACTGGACTACGAGAATCTTCCTTTAAATCATACATTCACCCAGCCAGTATTAATCCAGCATCCCCCATGTGGCCAATGCTGGGGACCCAATGGCAAGCTTAGAGTTGAGTGGAAGAGACGTCATGCACACTGTATAACAGGTGCCTTGAAGGAAGAGCCCCAGATGCCTGGGAAGCATGTCATGAGGAGTCCAGTCTGGTCTGGGGGATGGGAGTCAGTCCAGGAGGTGACTTGGAGTTGAAGTCTGAAGGAGGACTTGGTATTAAACTACACAAAATGGAGAGGGAGGAGCCTAGGTGAAGGAAGCAGCTTGTGCAAAGGCCCTGTGGTAGGGAAGAATATGGCATATTTGAGAAGTTAGAAAAACCGAGAGGGAGAGGAGGAGGGCAGTGAAGGATAAGGGGAAAAAAAGAGGGCCAGGACTGCCTTGCACAGTGCCAACTCCTTGCAAGCATTTGAAGTTACTTTTTTTTTTTTAATTTTTTTTTAATGTTTATTTATTTTTGAGACAGAGATAGAGCATGAACGGGGGAGGGTCAGAGAGAGAGGGAGGCACAGAATCTGAAGCAGGCTCCAGGCTCTGAGCTGTCAGCACAGAGCCCGACGCGGGGCTCGAACTCACGGACCGCGAGATCATGACCTGAGCTGAAGTCGGACGCTTAATCGACTGAGCCACCCAGGCGCCCCTGAAGTTACTTTTTTAGACAATCATTTTTTATCTCTCTTTGACACCCTGAGCACTGGTGAGTTGTAGACAGAACCAAGAAGAGGTGGCTATGGATAGCTGTGTCCATGGCCTCAGCTTCTCCCCTATTCCCCAGTCTCCTTTTGCCCCTCTGACGTAAGAATACCAGTCCCCAGGTTCGTGATGTTTTGCCCTCATAGGAATCTGTGCAGGTTTCAGTTTTAGGAACTTGGTACCAGTACCACCTTCCCACGTACACAGTCTTGGCCAAAAAAGGGCACTAACTTTGCTGAAGGTTCTGGCCGCTCAGCACTGGCAATTAACAGTCCCCCCTGCTTTATTTTTTCAAGGAACTAATCTCACTTTCTAGAACTTGCTCATTCTCAGAGTGGGTGATTGTTAGCCTTTAAGACAATCCACTGGACAGAAAAATTTTGGGATGTCTCTCTACCCAAAGCTCAGCAAGCCAGCCACATAACTTGGTGCCAACACTTACCGAATACACGTGTATATCAAGTGTTTCCTGTATGCAAGGTTTTCCAATCTTACTACTCTGTTCTGCAGATACTAAAACTGAGGCCCAGAAGGTTCTGCAACCGGCCCTGGGAACACAAATAGGAAGGGACAGTCTGAACACACACCCTGGGGCCTGGCGCGGCAGCCCATGCACAGTAGACACTCTCAGCTTAGCAGAGCTGTGGCCCATGGAGGCCCGAGTGTAGACATCATGCCCTACTGTCCCAGCCAGGATTCTTCGATAGTAGACATAAAAATTCAGATGCTTCTGAACTCCAAGGCCACAGTGGTTTACATGGCACCACTGTGGCTGATGAATTATCAAACTTTCTGCCTCCCCCAACTCTGGCAAGAACTTTGGTAGAACTTCTGTGCCACATCCAGTGCTAGGAACTTGCCAACTTTGCGTCCTTAAAATAAAGCAGGTTCCAAGATAGATGGCAGAAAGTGGAAAACATTTTTCTTGATCGGGTAACTAAGAACCATGCAGCAGGCAGGAGCCATTTTTGGCCAAAGAAGCTATTCATTTAAAAGTGTTTATCGACACCTGGAAATAGGGATTCAGCTTCAAATGCTATTTTCATGTCAGTTTGTGTTGCCTAATTTCCTAATGCTGATAAAAACCTAGGCGAACACCGAAACAAGAATTCCAAAGTCATTTCACTGCTGAGACGCTCCTCCGTGTCTGCCCGCTGAATCTGAGGGCCGAGCAGCCCGGCGGGTCACCTGCTGGTGGAAAGGCAGAGCACAGTGACGGCTCATCGGGGTTCACACCGACCACCCGGTTTCCTTTCGGTCAGTCTCACGGCTTTTGTTGGTTTGCGTGACAGCCTCAGATCTTCAGCGATCACCCCTGCTCTGTGCTTGGAATGTGTTCCCCCCCTTTGGAGGACGACTCGGAAAGACTCTCCGTCGCTGGGGGATTCCATTCTGAGCCTGGTCACCCTCTGTAAACGAGGGAGCGGCTCCACACAGCCTTCGGGGTCTGAGGACGGACAGATGGAAGGGGCGGAGGTAGGGGGTCTTGGCAGAGTCGCTGCTTAGGGCACGAGGCGAGTGTGGTTTCCGCGTGTGGCAGCAGAGCGACTGGGGGTCCCTGCCTTCCTGCCACGTAAGTTTCAGTGAGGAAAAAACTTGGCTCACCACTTTGGCTTAGGAACATCTGGTTCCCGAGCCGCCTCCCAGGGCGGGGATGTGCAAGCTGTGGGGGCTGTATTTCCCACCGAGGACTTGCTGAAGGCAGGAGGGCCCCCCCCCCCCCGAGAAGCACCGATGCGCAGGTGCGTCCGCGTCCAGGGGCCCCGGGCTCCTTGGAGCCCCCGACGCCACCCATGACTCCGGGGGATGGGAGGGCTGGCCGAGGACGTGGCAACGGAAACGCCCAGGGGACGAGGGTGGAGGGAGATGAGATGGCGACACTGCTCGCGTTCGCGTCTAACCCACGGCTGCTCTCTGTCCCCTCCCCCCGTGCCAGCAGCACCGAGCACGCGACCGCACCACCGCCAGCGGCCCCAGCGACCTCCCGGCTCGGTGCGGTGGGGCAGCTGGTGTTGTGAATCAGGCCGTTGCCGCTCAGAGAACGGCTACTTCACAACACCAGGGTCCCACCCCACCACAGGCACCGGCCGCCAGGACCCTGCGGCGGCTCATCCCGGGGCCCGCCCAGGGCCTCTGGAAGCCCAGCTTGCACGCGGCTGTGGCCCTTCCTGTGCGCAGCGTGGACTCCACCGCAGTCAGGTGCCCGGGGCTGTTTGCCCCCCAGCGCAAGTGTCCCCCTCCACTGGTAAGGAAGCGGCCGCCCTCACGGCATTAGCGTCCGCAGAGGAGACCGTGCTGCGGGCTTCCCACTGGGAGACGGCTGGCGTGCTGGCCCCTCGGGGGGCTTGGGCGCCCCGCAACTGAGCGCTTCCTGCTGGGCGCGGGGAACACACGGGGTGAACGCGGGTCTCGGTTTTGATACGTGGGGGTGGTGGCTTTGAAAAGGGCAAGGTGGAGGGGAGGGGACCCCTAGTTCCAGACGGTGGCCCCGGGGGAGACTCCTGGGGAGACAGAGGCCTCTTGCAGCCGCACGGATGGGGAGCACATCTGTGTTGTAGATGGCCCCGGGTCCCCGGAGTGTAAATGCCTTGGTCTGAGGGCAAGAGTGCCACGGCTCTCCATCGGGCGTGTGTCCCCAGCGTGGCTGGATGACAGCCAAGCACAAGAGGACCCTTCCTGGAGCGTAGACTTGTCTGACACTCCCATGCCGGTAATGTGACCTGTCACCTGCACTGACAGGTGGGCTCTCTTTCCACAGGACCTCACAGGTAGGGACCTGGCAGAGCTGGAAACCAACGGAGGTCTCCAGAGTCCATGCGTTTTTATGCCCAACGTAAACCTTACATGTGACGCCACCGTATTTCAGCACCAAGGGGGCAAGTTTAGAGATGGAGTGGCTGGCTTGGCCGGTGTCCTTTCCGAAGTGCTAAGTAAAGGAAGAAGTCTATCTCTCTGGCTTTCTGTGGGACAGGGAGAGTGTGCACAGCCACTCCGCTCAACCCAGGCCCTATGTGACCTCGGTGCTGTGCCGCTGTCCCCTGGGAAGCAGAGGGCCGGACGGAAACCAGCCCGGTGGAAGGACGACACAGGACAAGGTTACGTGGAGCCCGGGTCAGGCAGAACGGCCCTGGGTCTCTGGCACCTCGGAGTTCCAGAAGCTGAGTCCACTGCCTCGGCTGAGTTCTCCCCCTCACCCATCCCCAAACTGCTGTGGTATCTCTGAAGCCCGTACTCAGTTATGCTTGGGACAGTGTCGTAGAGTTAAAAGAGTCCCAGTTGTTCAGAAAGGTCTTCCTGCCTTCTCCTCAAAACGTATCAGCTGCAAGTCTCTGACAAGCCACCCACTTCCCAGTGCCCTACCACCCGGAGAACCCAGGCCAGCGCCACTCACGGCGTGGGCCACAGTGGCAACGTCAGCAGGCGGCAAAGGCCGAGCCCTGGGCCCCACCGCCCACCCTTCGCATCACGATCTTGGGGCGGGGGCTGCCGAGCAGGGGGCAAGGACAGTGTGTTAGCGGGCCCTGCAGGAGGCCCTCCAGAGCCCCAACCACCCCTTTGTCTCCCCACACCCTTCCCAGCCTGCATCCAACCCCATCTCTTCTGCAGTCGCAGCCGGAATGCCCTCTTCAGGATGCATGCCTGCGTCACGTGAATCCCTCCACCCTGCCTGGAGCTCCTTCAAGAGTTGGCCTCGCTCTGACGGTAGGTGGTTAGACCCCATGAGCGGCATGTGGTCGCCAGACCCCTCTGCCCCCACACCCTCCCTCCCTCTGGCACACCTGACTCGAGACCCCTCACACTCACCGAGCTCCCTCAGGCCCAGGGCCCTTGTGCAGCTCAGCTGTGGCCGCGATGCTCCCAGCCCTCACCAGCCTCCCCGTAACTGATGTCTGACTCTCCTGCGGGTTTCAGACAGAGCCTGGCTTCCTGTGGGCCGGCGCCGCAGCCTGGAGGCCGGGCGCACCCAGCAGGCCGAATTCTGCCTTTTCAGAACGCTCCTCTTGCGCGGCCATCGTGCATCCATTCCTGGGACTCTCCGCTGAGGGTGCGTCTTCCCCTGCTCCTTGAGGGCAGGGACGTTCAGCTTCATTCACCCCTGCACCTCCAGCGCAGCTCCAGGTCCGGCATGGAGTAGTAGCTCAGCGATCTATTTGTTCAGTAAATGTGAGGGTCCTTCGAGGTTACGTTCTCTCTCTCTCTCTCTCTCTCTCTCTCTCGCCCACTGGAGCCCTGGGTCTGTCTTTGCCCTTCAGTGACGTTGAAATAATGGTAGCAGGCACTTACAGAGTCGAGTCAGTGTGTCAGGCACTGTTGTGAGCACTCCGTGTACAGTCAGCCGTTCACTCGTTGCCTCGGTTTCCTCGTAACGGGCAGGTGACATAAGCGTTGTATTAGCTGGGTCCCGAGACCGCACCGTCCAGGCTGCTGGCAATTGGTAGCGCTGCTCTTCAAACCCTTGCAGTCTGGCCCCACGGTCCACGCCGTGAGCCACTGCTTCGTGAACGAAGGGGACAGGGCTGAGCAGGGAAGTCCCTAGGGCTCACTCCCAGGGACCGAGCAAAGCCGTCTCCATTCTCAGATCTTCCACCCTGGTGTCCTTAGTCAGACAGACCAGGCAGTATTCTCCCCGTTCATGCCTTTCTAAGAGGTTAGATCCTAACCTTGTTAAAAGCGCGTCAGAGTGGAACCTGATTAAAAACCTAATAAAACAAAAAACGGGGTCAAGTCCAGAGAGAGAAAACTGTTCAAGAAGCAGAGGAAGTTCGACTTAATTTTGTTGTTAAGCTGGTGAATTCATTTGAGGTTTGCACAGTTACCCTCAGAGGTCAGAGGCTGCAAAGGCAAATGGATGTGCTCTGAGAACTGCATGCTTCTGAGAGCCGGCCTAGGGGGTGCGACCCTCGGCTGGTCTGCCCAGTGCTTAGCGCCAGGCAAAGCCCTATGCCTGGTCTACACTCCTCTGTCCGCAGTATGGCTCCTTTTCCAAAATGCGCGCGGCCTCACTGAGAACAGCCTCCCCGTCGTGCCGAACATCCCAGACCCTCCACTGAAGCACACTGGATGCCACCTGACTGTGCCACCGGAAAGAAACAAGAGGACGCCTGGGTGGCTCAATCTGTTAAGGGTCCGACTTCGGCTCAGGTCACGATCTCGCGGTCCGTGAGTTCGAGCCCCGCGTCGGGCTCTGTGCCGACAGCTCGGAGCCTGGAGCCTGTTTCCGATTCTGTGTCTCCCTCTCTCTCTGCCCCTCCCCTGCTCGCTCGCTCGCTCTCAAAAATAAAATTTTTAAGAAATTAAAAAAGAAACTAGAATGCCCATTCCCCCACCCTCTTCTGAAACCTTGGTTGAGTGACCTACATCACCCGAAGCTCTGAGTTCAGAACCTTTGTAACTGCCTTGGGGGTCCCGCATTTGCCGCTACCACATTCCCGTGGGGACTCTCTCAAGGGGCCCCTCTGCAGACCACCAGAAGCTTGGGAGCTGCAGGGAACTTGTCTGATACGCACTTTGACATCCCCTCTGCTGACCCCGGTCCGTGCCTCTGGGGAAAGCCAGGTTCAGAAAGGACATTTTCCGGGTAAATACTTAGTATCAAGTAAAACAGTGGTTCTCAAAATGTCACCAGCATCAGCTTCACCTGGGAACTTGACCTGAAAATCCTCCGTGTACCACCACCCCCCCCCCCCCCCGCCCCAGCCCTGCTGAATCGGAAACTCTGGGCTGAGGCCCAGCCATCGGCGTGTGAACCAGCCTTTATGGGATTCTGAAGTGCCTCAAGTTTGAGAACCACTAAAACACAGTGAAAGACGGGGGGACACCCCACTTTCAGTACCAAATGATAAAAGGGCACAGTAATGGAGTGCCCGTGCCCGCCATCCACAGCAGTGTGAAAAATAGGGCATTGACTATACGTCAAATAATAATGTGTCTTAAACCCACTTTTCTGATTTTTAAAAGTGAATCCTCAGGTGTTTTGGACTGTGGAAATCTGACCCTTCCCTTCTTCATCGTAATTAACATGCCCAGAACGTCCTTTGCTTTCTCCCAGCAGGGACATTGGAAGGTAAGGTATTTGCCGCTGATTTAAAGGCTTGTGTTTTGGGTTTTTTCCCATGATTATTAAATTCTTCACACAGTGTAGGGCAAATTTTAAAGGCTTTATATTTCTTTAATCCGAGCTCACAAGCACCCCATTTTCAGGAGAACTGGAGGCAACGGGAGGTGAAGCAGCCTGCCCCCCTCCCCATCTCCCCAGGAGTAAGAGGCATATGCCTGCTAGAGCGGAGGTTGGAACCCAGGGTGTCCCTAGACCCATGGTCAGACCTGCTTTTGATTTGCTAGCTCCATTAAGAACAGCTGGGACCAGGAAAGACTAGCTGTGTCTGAGCAGTGAAGAGCCATCTGTGATTGGCAGCTAACTTGGGGAGCCCCGACTCCAAAATGTCATGCTATGAAGACAAAACCCTCCGGGCGGTCGTTTCAAATAAATTGGTTACTCTTTTACCTTGTTGTGTTTTTGATGAGAGTAGATTCGCTTGTCTCGTCTTGCTTATAGTCATCACTAGATGTTTACCTTAGGCCCCATGGATGGTGTTTTATGTAGGCCTTGTGCAAGCCACGGCCAAGGACACTTGCACCCCGTGCATCTGTCTTTTGGTAGGTACTGGCCCCATGGAAGCGGCTTAAAAAACAAAAAGATGACAGTGATTTGAAGGTTTCCGTTCATTGTGTAACAAGGCAAAGATCCCCACGTACTGCACTGAGCCTGCCTGCAGGAAAGCTGTGTGGACGCCCTTTGCTGGGATTTCAGGAAGACTCTGCCAGACAGAACCCAAGTGGAAGGGTTACACTTTGCAGCATCGTGATTCTGTTTTTTATAGTTGGGAAAGTGGAGGTTCAAGGTCAAGTAACCTGCATTAGGCACAGCCCAGCCCTGTATTTCCAGAGCCACAGGCCTTTCTGCTCCAGAACAAAGACCCTGACCCGCTCCCCTGCTGGTATTTACTGCCTTGGGTGGGGGGTGGGGGGGGGCTGGCGTGTGTCCTCTCAGTTGGGTACAGGCAGCTCCAGGAAGGGAGGCAGTAGTGTCATTCCTGTTTCTCAGGTGAGGAGCAGGCTTGGAAAGGTCAAGAAGTTTGCCAGTTCTCCCAGCTGGTGAGTGAAGATGTCTTCTTCTGACCCTGCTAATGGGCCCCCTCCTCCCCTCTACCCCACCGCAGGCTGCAACGTGGGACTGACTGCCTTCCAAACGTTCTAGCTGTCTTCAGCCTGAAACACTGGAGCTTGGGGAGAGAAGGCACTGGAAGTTGGGGGAAAAAAAACCGTGCCCTCCTGGGGCAAACCTCCAAGCTTGTTCCTTCAGGCCTGACTCAAGTGGAAGAAGTGTGTGTGTGTAATTGACTTTTTGTGAAACTCAATTCTCTTCTGTCTCTGCCTGTACTGTTTCTTCTTGTACATCGCCTGGGGGAATACCCTTCAATGTTTAGAGGCACAAAACAAATAACAGAAAAAAGGAAACACTGTTCCAGGAACAAACCATTCAAAATCAGAAGTCTTACAGATGTATGGAATAGAATATGAAAGTCCCTTCTCATCTTATCCCCAGAGATAACCACTTATTTTTTTAATGATTTTTATTTTTTATTTTTTTAGTTATTACAAAAGTCCTACACATTTATCAGTACATCAGAATGAATTAAAAGTAAATACATGCTGGGGCACCTGGGTGGCTCAGTCAGTTAAGGCTCTGACTTCAGCTCAGGTCGTGATCTCACAGTCATGGGTTCAAACCCCTTGCTGGGCTCTGTGCTCACAGCTCAGAGCCTGGAGTCTGCTTCGAATTCTCTCTCTCTCTCTCTCTCTCTCTCTCTCTCTCTCCCCCCCCTCCCCCCGCCCCACTTGTGCTCTGTTTCTCTCTCAAAAATAAGCATTAAAAAAATACATGCTTCAGGGGCGCCTGGGTGGCTCAGTCGGTTAAGCGTCCGACTTCGGCTCAGGTCACGATCTCACGGTCCGGGAGTTCGAGCCCCGCGTCGGGCTCTGGGCTGATGGCTCGGAGCCTGGAGCCTGTTTCCGATTCTGTGTCTCCCTCTCTCTCTGCCCCTCCCCCATTCATGCTCTGTCTGTCTCAAAAATAAATAAAAATGTTAAAAAAAAATTTTTTTTTAAAAAAAAATACATGCTTCATTGCTCAGACTTTCTTGACAGGCACAGGTCTGAGACCACATTGATGCATACAGCTTACCTCCTGGGTCACCAGGTCTCCCCACCATTGAGCCCCTTGATTTCTGACTCAGAGTAAATGGAATCGGCGAGGGCTGACCTGCAATCCTTTTGAAACAAATCAATCACTGGGTTCTGACCTTCAGTGCCCAGGGCCACCTGGAATCTGCCTCCCCTCCCCAGCCCGCCCCTCCCCTACCATCCTGCTTGCTGCCTGCCCGCAGGGCTTCCTTAGGCTCCCTTCCCCACGGGAGTATTCTCTTTCCCCAGGTGACAGCTTGACTCCCTCCCTCCCCTGAATTTCCCACAGAATATGTGCCACTGGCCACAGCACACTCCTTCCCTGCTGTCTTCCTACCCTGTTCAGCCTTGTCTCCAAAGCCATATCACCTTCAGATTCTGACATAATTTACCTGTGATCTGATCTCCCACTATAACCCCCTGAGGGCAGTGATCACTGTCTGCCTTGCTCCTTGATAGATCCCCAGCACCCAGAACAGGTCCTGGCACACACTAGGTATTCAGTATGCGTTGGATGAGCACATGTGGGAGCCACCTTTGCCAAGGCTGAGGAGTAAAGGGCGCTTCTACCGGCCCCCAGCTCCTGCACCCCAGCCCCCCTGCGCTGCTCACATGAGTGGCTTCCTCCCAGCTGAATCCAAATGGCCTTTAAGCGCTGGGAAACTCAAGGTTCATCAAGTCCGGTGCCCTCATCTTACCGATAAGGGTGATGAGGCCCACAGGCCAGGGCACTTGCCAAGGGGAAGAATGCCTTCCGTGGGCATTGTGGCCAGAGGCTGATGTGGACAAGCCCAGGAATTTTGGATGCATCTTGCCAAGCTTAGGGACACAGAAAATCGCTTCCGGGCTGCCTTCCTTGAGCTGACCAGATCAGGTTACCCCATTACTCACATGGTACCTCCTACTTCAAAACCCTTTATACTCGTAATTTAGCAAAGAATCAACTATGATTTTGCAATATCCTCTCTCTCTACCAAGCAGTAAGCTTCAGGAGCCTAGGGTCAGGGTCGAATTTGTTCTTGGCCTCCCCAGGAGCTGGCACAATGCCCAGCACGTAGTAGGCGTTTTGAGGGACAGCTGACTCGCTGTCTCATGTAGTGCCTTAACACCTTCTCCATCCCGTAAAAGACATCCAGTGTCCCTCCTCCCAGAGCCACCAAACAAATTCAGACACTACCGCCAAATAGATGACATCATCAGCTAGGGAAGAAAGTGTCTTTGTGAAGACGTCCCTGTTTCTCTCTGTGGAGTGGTAGGAGTGACCTAGGACTTAGGGAAGAGACCTAAATTCTGTTAGTAGCAGCCAAAAGCATTCATAACTTGTCTAACCAGAACTGTTACAGAATTATCACCCATCACAAGAAGCCTGGAGGTGGGGAGTCCAGGGTTGATGCAGTGTTTCAAAAACCCAGGCCATACCTTTCTGGTCCATCACCTGATGCTCATGAGGCATCACTGCCACGTTCCGGGAGGAAGAAAGGGGAAGCGTAAGGACCAGAAATACGCCTCCATTTATCAGGAGACAGCTCTCCCAGAATCCTCCACAGAGCTGACTTCCACTTACATCTCATTGGCTGGAACTGCATGACGTGGCCGCACTGGCAGAGCGCCTAGAGGAGGTAAAGATTCAACCACTGGGAGTGGACAAGCTGAAGCAATGAGGGAAAATAGGTATAATAGCTGTAGAATTAGCCAGCAGCATCTGCCAAGACTACGAAGTTATTTTTTAATATCACCGTTTCTGTGGGCTTTCTTATCACAAAAGCAATGAGTACACATTGTTACTTCAGAAAAGATTTAAAAATGTCTACAGTCCCATCACACAGAAGTAACCACTGCTTATGCCTGGCTTATTATTCTTCCAGTTCTTTGTATCTTTCAACATGGACAAAACCACACTATGGGTTGCTCTGTAATTAGCCTTTTCACTTGATACAGTGAAAAGTCCTTCCAAGTCATTAAACATGGTTTGCAGAATCATATCCTATGTCTGTGTGTTTCATTGAATTAGGTGCCGTGATTTGCTTCTTTGGCCCCTTCATGTGGCGCCTTTTGGGGTTTGTAAGGGTGTGATGTGACAAACCAACACTCGTAGCTAAATCTCTGCTCAGCAGCCCCCCTTCTCAGAAGGGGTCAGGAGAGAATAGTCTTAGACATGCACAGTCCTGAGAGCTTTGAGGGCCCCTGCCAAGTGGCCTCCCTGGATGGGTTGTTCCAATGTACCCCCCTTCCAGCAGATCCAACACCCATTTCTCTCCACACTTTTCACCAACACTGACAAGATAGACTGGGGGAACAGGGGCAGTAGCCGGACACAGCCCCCTCTTTTCCCAGAGGAAGTTACAGAGGAAGCACTTGCACTACGGCTCAGCCAGCCCTGGAACCCGGGCCTTGGCACCGCATTGTGCCCCCTCCTAGAGCACCCATGGGGTAGAGAGATGCGCTGGGATGGAGAGTCTGCGGGGTCTCAGGAGGCAGGAAGTGTGACAAGCATTGTCAAGAAGGGCGGGCCAAGCCCAGGAGGCCTAGGGGGCATAGGGGCACAGTGCCCCATAGGTCATGGGTGTGGGCAGTCCTGGGTCTGGGAGTCACCCTGGGCAGATAGATTTGTTTCTGACTCAGCACTGCAGTGCCACTCGAGCTGTGGGACCCTAAGCTGCTCACTTCCTTGTCTCTGGGACCAGTAAAATGGAGAAATAGGGCTCATATCCGGGTCCTCTTGCCAGCCATTCATGCCTATTATGAACTGAATTGTCTCCTTTAAAGTTCATATGTTGGAGCCCTAACCTCCAGTGCCTTAGAATGGGACTGTATTTGGAGATAGGACATTTAGGGGGATAATTACAGTTAAATGAGGTCGTAAGGGTGGGCCTTGATCTGATAGGACTGGTATCCTTATAAGAAGAGGTAGAGACACCAGATCTCTCTTCCTGACTAGGCACAGAATAAAGGCCACGCGAGGACACGGCAAGAAGTTGGCTGTCTATCAACCAAGAGGCCTCAGAAGAAACCAAACCTGCCATAGCTTTGATCTTGGACGTCCAGGCTCCAGAACTGCAAGAAATAAATTCCTGTGGTTTAAGGCCCATCGTCTGTGCTATTTTGTTAGGCCAGCCCAAGCCGTCTAAGATGGTGCCCCCACAGGCGTCGGGATTGATGCTGCTTCTCCTTCATTCTGAGCCACAAGTATCAGATACCCTGAAACTGGAGGGAGAGTCTTTCCAAGCCTTGAACGCTTGGTGTGACAGATGCCGCGGATGCCCATGCATTATCCAGATGGACTCTGGTTCCCCGTGGCCATCGTGGGCAGTTCCCTGCATGGTGACTACATCCCCTCTCAAGCTCTGTACCTGAAGCTCTTTGTGGTGCCCCTGGAGCCTGCTCAACCTCTATGCGGGCCACATCTGCCAGGAGGTGGCAGGGAGCCAGTGCCCGTGGGGCTGTCTTCCACAAATGAGGAGTAGAAGTCAAAATGGTCCCAATATTCTGCACAGTTCCTCAGACAGTCCCCGGCAGGTTCAAGCACATGTTGACCGGCTCACTGATGTCTCTTTATTGGCTCATACCCTTCCTCTCTGTAATTCCTCCTCCCGGAGATCGCCTCTCAGACCTCTTAGGTGCATATGCATACACACTATCGAGATAGAACGTATACTTTGGGGACAACGAACAGCACTGTAGCTGCAGAGCCCAAGTTCTTATCACAGGGATGATGGCCGCTGAAGCAATGGCGACCACCACAGAACATTGAACCAGGAGTCTTCAAATCCCAGCTCTGTCTGCCTCTCACTAGCAGGGCCGTCTCAGGGCAAACACCAATGTAGGTCTCCACATCATCAACTGTGGGAGTGGAAATAACACCAACTTCACAGAACTGATGAGAGGCCTGAGGAAGATAATGTGGGAAAAGAGCCTGGCCCACAGTGTGCATTCGGCAGAAGGAAGCCACCCTTTCTTTCTGAGGCAGCTATGAAGTTGTACCGCTCAGGTCTGGCTTCCAGAAAGAACTCACTGCTCTGTTGCTAGGAGTACGGCAAGCTGACGGCAACTAGCTGTAGTGCCTTGGGCTGTGCCTCAGTCTCTGAGCAGAGGCCCTGCCCTTTCCAGGCAGCCCCCCAGCCCATGACTGAGCACAGCAGAGTCCTGAGGCCAGCCCTTTCCTTGTGGTATAGAATTTCTCTGAGGAGAAATCTTTGCTCAGGAGCTCTTCATTAGACCAGCTGAAGCTCCATCAGACCTTCATGACAGTCAGAAGTTCTCCTGCCCAATCCTGCTGCCTCCCCTTTTTACCCTTCACAGTTATCCACCCCCTTTCCTCCCCCAGCCATTACCCCCCAAAACCTCTCTCACTCCTACTCCCTCCCAGGTGGGTCCTCTCAAGGGATGATGGTAAGGCATCTTTCCCTTCCTCTCTTATTTCTGAATAGACCTATTACAGGAAATAGCAGCAACAAAGAGAGGCTTTCATAGGGTTCCATGTGAAGGTCTCTAGTCTTTTGGTTCCAAAAAATTAGGATCACTCAGGACTCTTTCATTGCAAGCGATAGACCCTAGTTAATGTAATAGGAAAACGAACAAGAGTTTATTGGAATGCTATGGAATACTCAGAGTTATTTAAGGAAAAGCTATAAAGAACCAGGCTCCAAAAGGACAAGGACCCAACAGCTCACCATCTCCTAGAATTATGAGCTCTTTTTTTTTTTTTAACAGGACACCACTGTTGACATAAAGAAGTTCTAGCCAAATTTTAGTCTTTGTAACACCCTACTTAGGGTTCAAATGCTGGGGAGAAGGTGTCTAATCGGCCCAAAAGGTGGTGGAGCGCCTTGAGAAGCAACTCTTCTCTTACTGATGGACAGAACCACTGACTCTGAATCCAAAGCAAGACCAAGGTGTCATTAGGAGGTGAATGGGTCTGCCATGTGGCTGTTAGCTTTGATATAACTGAATGGGAGAAGAAGCAATACCCACCCTGCCCCAAATCATGCCAGGAGCCCAAAAGCAACGCATTGCCAATATATCTCCACCTGTTTGCTCCTGCCCAACCACCATCCATTCCTTCCCTCAGTGTTTTTGAGTTTCTTGGGTTCAATATCATTGCACCTAATTTGAACGTTTTCATCCCCACGAAGTGTCAGAGATGCAGTCAAGAAGGGCCTACCCAAACTATTTCAAAAATTCTTGCCTGGCATACAGTAAACTGCCCCCCTTTCCTCTGAAAGAAAACCACCACTTCCCCTTGCAACCCCTCCCTCCACTCTCCACCCTGAAGAAAGATGTGTTTTTAATGTTTATTTATTTATTTTGAGAGAGAGCATGCATTTGAGCTGGGGAGGGGCAGAGAGAGAGGGAGAGAGAATCCCAAGCAGGCTCTGCACCATCAGCCCAGAGCCAGACATGGCGCTTGATCTCAGGAACCAGGAGAACTTGAGCTGAAATAAAGAAGCCAATGTGCTTAACTGACTGAGCCACCCAGGTGTCCCTGAAAGACATTCTTGATAGCACCGACTGAATCCTCAGGCCCTCTGGAATTCTGCCACCTTTGAAAGGCCTGGGATTTAGTAATATCTTTAATGTATATTTATTTTTGAGAGGGAGGGACACAGAGCGCAAGCAGGAGAGGGGTAGAGAGAGAGAGGGAGACACAGAATGCGAAGCAGGCTCCAGGCTCTGAGCTGTCAGCACAGAGCCCGATGCGGGGCTCACACCCATGAACCATGAGATCATGACCTGAGCCGAAGTCGGCGCTCAATCGACTGAGCCACCCAGGCGCCCCTAGTAACAACATCTTTAAAGGCTATTTCACATTCCTCTAACTTTTCAGATTAAGCTCCTTATCCCAACCCTGAAGCATGTTTGAGAGTTGAGGAAATTCACTACCATGCAGAAGGCTGCCAGCTGGGCCAGGAGGCCCGGCAGCGGGTGATGTGGTGCCCTGCCCACATCCTCTAGGCAGGGACTCACGTTCAAATGCTGAAGTCTGCTGCCTGCCAACACCTGCGATTCTCTGCCTAAGGACTTCTGTGGGGTTTTGTTTCCGTTCTGAGTGCTCACAGGTCAAGCTGCAGGTAGAGAGTTACACCCCTGGGAGCAGCCCTCACCCAAAGATAGAGGGGGATTTGCTAGACAAACCCACCAGCCTCCTTGCCCCTTAGGAGGGTGACTCGGTCTCCCAAAGTTCCTCGGGGGACAACCCCCTGCCCTGAGCTCTCCTTACCGGGAGCAGTCATTTCTGACAACTCACCTTTACCAGCTTCCCCTTCCCTGCCTCATTCCCCATTCTACTGGTGACTCCTTGGATGGCCTCCCCCCAAATTACTTGCACATAAATCTTGGTCTCAGTGTGTGTTCCCCTAGAGGTAGACCTCAAGACAAAGCCATCTTTGAAACAGTTAAAGTTTCTCTCAGAAAGACTTGGAGAACAGCAGCACCCCTGCGCTGCTGGCGGAGGTGCGGGGAGCAGGCGCTAGGCAGAGCCCCGCACCAGCTGGGGAAATCCGGACGCGCAAGCTACCGCCTTCTCCCCTGCACCAGCCAGGAGCCCCGCCTCCGTGCACAGATGCAGGTTGTGCCCTCCAGGCCTGGGGGGAGCCAGGAGGCTGCTTCTGGGAATAGAAGGGGTGCAGATGCCAACAGCCCTTCACTGCCTATAGGCGTATTTCACACTGACAGACTACCGGGGGTGTAGGACTATTTTTATTTAAAACACCGGTTGCCATGGTAACATCCACATGACCCAATACTTATTCTAAGTCACACAGAAAATACCCTTGGGAAGGGAGAGACAGAAGCCCCATGAGAATGCAGTGCAGCTCTGGGATTCAAACAGCAAAGCGGCAGCTCCTGGGCAAGAGGAGGCCACCCCAGCTCCTGTGTCTGAGCTCATGCTCCTGCACCCGGCCGAGTTCTCCAGGACTCTCACTGCGCCATCAGGGAAGAGGTGTAAAGGCATGTGAGGAGTGCTAGCGTCTGCCCACCTGCCGTAGCTCCTCCTGGAAGGTCAGAAGTTTCGTCTGGAGTGACCTATTTCACCGGTCAAGACGGGTGCTAAGAATGGGCCCTGGGCACAGGGTGGGGATGCTGGCAGGGGGACCCGCGCCCAGCCCTGCTCAGTGTTCCACTGCCTGCTCGGGCTGTAGGGAGTTCACAGGGCCGTGCATAGGCCCTGCGGCAGAAGAATGGGGGTTGGGAAGGCAAGGCCTGCTGCGCCACGTGTAGAGCACCTGCAAGGAGAAAAGGAAACCATGGGAAAAGTGCTGGCTTTTAAGAACCAGAAGGAGAGCTCATCCTACAGCAGCCTCCACCTGCGTACCTCCCTGACCCGGGCGGCATTTCGGCCTCTGCACACCTTTAGTGGGTTTTTACCTCCCCAGTAGCATAATCCCAGGCTGGCAATGTTAACATCTGAGGCCCTCAGAGACACAGAGGACCCAGGGGTCCCCAAAAGACCTGCCAGGGACTGGCCAGAGGCCACGCAGCTGTGGTGGGTCAGTGTAGTAATTTGCATAATTCATAATTGTTAACATTACTATGGGTGGGGTGGATGTGGGCCACCCTTGAGGACCCCCAACTGGACAAAGGACACCATACCTTTCCCCTCCCCCAGGCGATTCAGTAGTGACTACAATAATAACAACAGCTCACACTGATTGAACACTTAATGTATGAGAGTGTCTGGCTCATTTGACCCTCACAGTGACCTTCAAGGGACCACTGTAACACACAGTCTGCAGATGACAACCTCCAGTTCCCCATCACTGAGCTTAAGTAACCTGCTCAAGCAGCTGCTATGCAATAGAGCCTCGACCTGAACGCAGATCTGATTCCTCAATAAGTGCTTTTTTCTCCACGTCACGCTGTGAAAGTAACCGACTGGGACTGCCTTGACCGGGACGATGGCGGCAGAGGAGCAGAGAGAGGTGTGCATGGAAGCAGAGAAAGTCTCTGTTTCCTCATCTTTCAAATGGAAGTGATGTGCACCTGTAGCCGATGCTGCCGGTGTCCCTCTCATAGCCACTCGGCTTCCTCAGCAGGCTGCCTAGAGATGATTTCCCCAAGTCCACTCCTTCCTACCTGACAGTGTCCTCCAGCCACAGCGGTGGGCTTAACTGAACATGTGGGGCCGGCCACACGTGTCCAAGAGTTAACGCTCTAGAGGCAGCCTCAACCAGTGAGGATGGGGCTGGTAAAGGTTCTTTCAAAGGCTCCCTATTGGGCTAGAGCCCTGGGTGTCCACTGTGTAACCTGCACCTTCATGCCCCGATAGCCATTTTCCTCCCTTCTCTGTCTCACTTCCCCATACCGTCACCGTGTTTCCCGGGATCACCTCCCAAATAAAGCACCTGAGTCCTTGTCTCAGGATCTGCTTTGCAGAGAACCCAATGTAAGACACGACCTCCTGTGATTCAGGGAAGATTGAGGATGCATGCCAAGCTCTGAGCACAAGGAACACTTTAATGGCATCTAATATCTCTTGTTATATATAATATGTACTTGGGGAATAGAGTGGCATTTGGCTGTGAATTCACTGTGTACATTTTGGGCTGTACATTCCTTAAACTAGAAATCCCTAATCTGGGATTCAGTTTGGCTGCGGTGACCATCCACCAAATTCTTGATCCTCCTCGCATGGATCACTGGGAAAGACTACCTTCTATATCAGTTTTTCTAGTAAAATTTCCTTATAGCCCAAAGGACAGGTTGCATAGAGTCGATAAGGCCTCAGACAAAACTGTAATTGATCTCTTCTGTCACCCTGCAGGCTCATGGCGCCTTATTGCTGCCCAAAGAGAACCCTGCCCCTGACACAGGAGAGCCCCTGTGCTTCCTCGATCTCACTTTACCTGAAATAAAGCTACGCCGTGAACAAGCTTGAACTGATATTCTCCGTCGCGGTCAGCACCTCAGAGGGAGCAGAGGGAGCATGCGTGCGCCCGGCTGCCCAGGGGACAGCTGGAAGCAGGTCATTCCTTCCCCTCACACTTCCACCAGGCTTCACGTTTCTTTTGAATATCCTGCTTTCAGCTGCAACTTTCATATGCCTTTTTAATTCTACTCCATAATGTATCCATATCTTAGAAAAATAGAATTGAGGCCACACCCCTGCCAACATGATGAATAGGAGTCACATTTCCTGACCTCTTGGTTTTATTTAAGCTGTTGGCTTTTGTGTCCTCTAATTCCACAGGCTGCTTTGTGTTTTCAGAAAAGAAAAAAAAAAAAAAGAAATCAGAACACATGTGACAGGATATTTGAATCAGAAAATTAAAAAGAGGTTTTCTCGTCCACCCACAGCACCCTCTCCTATTTAGAGCAGAGAGCCTCAAACTTTCGTTTAGATGAGAGCCACGGGGAAGGGAGGAGCTTTTCAAATGCAGCTCCTTAGTCCCACTCCAGGAGGCTGATTTTAGGCTTTGAGATTCTTTTTTAAGCCAGGACGCTGGTCATTCCAATAAAGGTCATATTTGGACTTTCACTTTGTTCCTTTAAATCATAGTTTCTCAAAGAGAGGTGTCCCTAGAACACCCCTCTGTCCACCTCTGCCCTAAGCTCCCAGAGATGTTCAGCAGATCAGAGAATGCTGCTTCTTTGCCTGTCAAAGGCAAACAAACAGCTTGAAAATCTGATGCTTCACAAGCAATCATGTACCTCAAGGATTAAAAGCCCACAAATGAACCAGTTTGTTCATTTCTATTCTATTCTCCATGAATATGATTTTTTCAATCCATGATTATTTATAGATATCCTAGGACTATGAGCTACCTATCATGCACATTCCCTCAAGATGAAATTTATTACCTCAAATAGTAACAGAAAGAACACACGGACTGCCCCTTGGAGGTGTTTGGCATGGACATGGCAGATATAGATCCTGCAGAGAGAAGTCCTTGGAAGTTTCCTGACATCAGAAGGGGAACATCTCCACCTCCATCCAATATTCTTGGTTAATTCTTCTCAGAAATATTCCACCTGCACATTCCCCATGTCACCATTTGGATCAAGACTCAGGAAACGAAATAGCATCAAAATAACTAATAATGAAAGAATTTTTTCAAAAATTTCAGACACACACATAGTGATGCGGTGATCAACTTTCATCATGAACCAGTCTAGCAACACCATCCAGAGAGGCTAATCTATTAGTTCCTTATAAGCATCTAAGCAAAAGCTTGCTCCTTCACACTGGATCTCGAGGGAGACTTCAGGGGACAAGAGTCTATGCTTGTTGTAGACTATGTTGCAGATTTAACTATAGGAAGGGAAGGGAGTCAGGGAGCCCTGAAATTCCAGTTAGAAAGAGATCTTCAATACATTTCTGTCTTTACCAACCAATTCTGTCACAATTATGGAGGGAGCCATAGATCCACACACAAACATGGAGATGACCTCTCTTTAAGCCTGCTCAGTCCCAAAGGAGGCATAGTTCCAGCCCACTTCTAGGAAGGAATCATTCTTATAATTAGAAGATTTGAGCACATTACTTTAACTTTTCCACCACGTATCCATCAGTTCCCATCAGATGGGTGTCCGGGAGCACTGCATCACTATTTCCACTGACTAGGGGAACGGAAAAGTGGGACACAGAAGGGTTCCTTATCAAGCTAGTTTACCCCTGGGGGCCAATGGAGCTTAATGCCATCCCCAAGGCCACTCTGGGAGCTGGTATAGGACAAACACTTGAAAGAACTGGAGTATTTGTTACTTGAAGCCTACTCCCAGGGGCCGTTAATTCCTGGTAGACTCAGGCAGACCATAGGTGGGAAAAATGTCTTCTACCACCAGACTGAGTCCTCAGGTACCAAAATGTAGACTCAGGCAGCTGGAAGTCTGATGGCTGGCTGGTAAGAGCAAGGGGATGTGGATATCGGCAGGGAGAGCTACAGATTCTCAGTCTAAGAGAATTATTTGCCTCTTTTCTGTATCAAAGACTGCTTCCTATGGACAGTAAGATGAAGGGAAGGAAGCAAAGGAAGGAGGGAGAGAAAATCCACTCTTGTCACCATATTTCTAATGTAGCAAGGCAACTGGTATGAAAACATTGTGACATAATTTCACATGGAGCTAGAATGTACTGCTTTTTTAGAATATGAGTATAGCGGAGTGCCTGGGTGGCTCAGTTGGTTAAGCGTCCAACTTTGGCTCAGGTCATGATCTCACAGTGTGTGAGTTTGGGCTCCCCGCCGGGCTCTGTGCTGACAGCTCAGAGCCTGGAGCCTACTTCAGATTCTGTGTCTCCCTCTCTCTCTGCCCCTCCCCTCCTCTCTCTCTCTTTCTTAAAAATAAATAAACATTTTAAAAATTAAAGAAAAAAAGAAAAGTTCAGGAAAATCTGTTTCCTATACACAGAAGTGACCTCCAAGTTGATAAACCTTAAGTAATAGACTCTTGGGACAGGTGGAAGATCCTGAGAAGTTTGGTGGTTACTAATTAGCAGCATAGGTTTTAAAAGGTTGGAAAACACTGCCAGTGTAAGAAAGGTCAAGAAGTTAAACACTATGTGGCCAAGGATCTGGGGGAGTAGATAAGAGCCACCTTGTGATTTAAAAAAAAAAAAGAAGAAGAAGAAGACACCCTAATGTAGAGTGTGTTGGGCAACCCAGGATCCTTTATGAAAACAAATCTGGCACTGAGTTTTACTCTGGAAGGAACTTCAACCTGGACCCTTGAGTGTCATCCCCTCTTAGGGTGCTCTTAGTCTGACCCCCAAGAGGTACTGACCCCCCCCCCGCCAAACACTCAGCTTCTCAGATGTATTCTGAGCTCCCCCAAAAGCAGATTCTGAGATAAGGTCTTTTTAAGGGTAGTTTATTTGTAGAGTTATATGAAGCATTAATGAGGTAGTAGGAAACAGAAAGTGACAATAAAGGGTGCATTAATGAGCAGGTTGTTAGTGTGGGTAACTGGTCTCAGTCCTGCTGGGGACCTTCTGGGGAACCATATGGAATCCCTTTGGATGAAAAGCTGCACAATTGTTCCTAGGTCCCTGTCCCCCAGAGTCATGAGCTCTTTTGCACTTCTGGACTGACTGGAAGTGAAATTCCTACAGGCCTCTCAGGTTTGGAGAAAGCTCAAAGGCAGAAAAGCACAAAGAAATTGTGGGGTCCACTCATAGCATCCCTGGAGGTTCATTGCTCAGATATCCTTCAATGAACCTGCTGCAATGCATCTCCTGCTGCTGCACCCTCTGATCTGCCATGACACTCACCCCAAAGCCATACTTTCCCTGGTTGCTTCCATCTAACAAGAGTACAACAGGGCCACTGGAATCAGGTCGCTCCTACCCAGTGCAGGACTTGTCTAAAGGGCAATCTCTGCACATGGACTCTCCATTGCCCTTGCCAAGATTCTCTCAGAACTACACTGTGGTCTGAGGAACTCCCTGCCTACTTTTGCTTCCTCCCCTTTATCCTTAACAGAAGTTTCCCTTTATAAACCTTTTGTTCATCTCACCCTGCTCTGACATCAGCCTCTAAGAGTACCTGAAGTGACACAAAGCTTTCAAAACCCTATTAGTTGGTGTGGAGCTGTCCAGGGCTGTGGTGCTGAAATCAGAAGTAGGCCAAGGAGATACAGGAACAAAATATATCTGTGTTCTCTCTCCCTAGTTGTGAAACCATTAAATAGTGCAACATATTCCCTTGGTTATCCTTAGCCAGAGGAAGTATCTGGTACTTTCAAAAGACTTATTTAAATTTTTTTTTTTAACGTTTATTTATTTTTGAGACAGAGAGAGACAGAGCATGAACAGGGGAGGGGCAGAGAGAGAGGGAGACACAGAATCGGAAGCAGGCCCCAGGCTCTGAGCCATCAGCCCAGAGCCCGACGCGGGGCTTGAACTCACGGACCGCGAGATCGTGACCTGGGCTGAAGTCGGATGCTTAACCGACTGAGCCACCCAGGCGCCCCTCAAAAGACTTATTTAAATGCCATGAGGTATAAAATGAGGAGATTGCCACAAGACCACATAGAGTAGTTTCCATGGGTGCTGTTCCTAGAAACATGAATGCTGCTGAAATCTGCAAAGTCACTCTCAGTTGTTCAAAGTTCCAAAACCAGAAGTAAGGTGGCTTCTACCCTTCTGATTGCCACCTTCCTACAAATATCTTACATCAGCAAAGCCTAACAGGAACCCAATTGGCAAGATTAACTGGAAATGCAGCTCCATATTTTCAGCCTTCAAAGTGCAGACTGGAAAGAAGAGTTACTGAGGTATATGAATGAGGCTGAAGGCCCACAGATGACTCCTGGGATGGAGGGCAACCTTTTAACGTCATCAGGTGGCACAGTCTCATGTGGGGTCAGGTGTCTTTGCCCCACAGAGGTGGTGAGGTAGAAAGGTGAGAATACTAAGCTTGGATTCTGTCAACCCCTGCTGGAGACCAGATGTGTGACCTGGGCAAGTAATATGAGTCTCAGCAACCTAGTTAGCAGAGGCAAGGCTGGGTCAGAGGTTCTCAAACAGTATTCCAAGGAACCCTAGGGTGCACAGACCTTTTAGAGGTTACTGAGAAGTGTGAAAGGGGAGAGGAGGCCAGGACCACCCGAACTAGAGTAACCCCACCTTTATCTGATTCTCATTCTAATGTTTTCCAAGATTTTCTCTGAAACTTAAAATAAAAAATTTGAAAAACTTATATCCAAGATTATTTTTAAGGCCTTTTCTATCCTTATCTTTTGAAAGTCTATGGGACTAGAACAAAATCTGGTTCCTGCCTCATAGAAGTATGTAAACTTTGGGAGCTACCTAACATCTCTGAATCACTCTTCTCATCTGCAAAATAATGACATCAATACTAAATAGATACTGTCAGGTGATATTCACACATGCCAATGCCACACCCATCCCCCTAAGAGAGTTACCATCAGTATCATTTTATTGTTGAGGAAGCTGAGGCCCAAAGAGCTTGGGTAACAAATCCCATTATGCAGCAAGGAAATAGCTCAATTTCCATCAGGCTCCAACATCTCTGTTTTCTGTACTACCTTCTGTTTTAGAATTCTATGAGGAAAAATAAAATGATAAATGCCATAATGTTTTAAAAACCATGACACAGGCATAAAGAGCTACTATTCTGTGGATGAAAAAATAAGACCCATCTATATTCTGCCTAGGAGAGATTCATTTTAGATGTAAGGACATATACAGACTGAAAGTTAAGGGATGAGAAAAAATATTCCATGAAAATTGAAACAAAAAGAAGTCTGGGGTGGCTATACTTATTTAAGAATTTAAAACAAAGACTGTAATAAGAGACAAAGAAGGACATTACACAATGGTAAAGGGATCAATCCAACAACAGGATATAAAATTTGTAAATATTTATGCTCCCAAAGTAGAACATCTAAATATATAGAGCAAATATTAACAGAACTAAAGGGAGAAAGAGACAGCATTACAATAATGGCAGAGGATTTTAATACCCAATTTATATCAATAGATAGATCATTCAGAGAGAAATCAATAGGGAAACATTGGCCTTAAATGACACATTAGACAAGATGGACTTAACAGATATACACAGAACATTCCATTCAAAAAGCAATAGAACACATATTCTTCTCAAGTACACATAAAACATTCTCTATAATAGACTGCATGTTAGACCACAAAACAACTCTAAATAAGTTTGAGGAGATTGAAATC
This sequence comes from Lynx rufus, assembly GCF_022079265.1. NCBI lineage: Eukaryota > Metazoa > Chordata > Mammalia > Carnivora > Felidae > Lynx > Lynx rufus. The sequence continues at coordinate 645,627 of NW_025814867.1, read as the reverse complement.
CTATCAAGCATCTTTTCAACCATGTCGTATGACACTAGAAATCAATTAAAAGAAGAAAACTGAAAAACTCACAAATATGTGGAGATAAAACAACATGCTTCTGAACAACCAATAGGTCAGAGAAATCAAAAGAGAGATTTAAAAAATATCTTGAGACAAATGAAAATGGAAACACAATATAACAAAACTCATGGTACACAGCAAAAGAAGTTCTAAGAGGGAAGGTCATAATGATAAATACCTCAAGAAACAAGTAAAATTTCAAGTAAACAACCTAGCTTTACACCTCAAAGAACTAGAAAAGGAAGAACAAACAAAGCCCAAAGTTAGTAGAAGGCAGGAAAAAAAGCATCAGAGTGAAAATAAATGAAATAGAGATTAAAAGGAAATAGGAAAGATCAATGAAACTAAGAGCTATTCTTTGAAAAGATAACAAAATGGAAAAAACTTTAGAGAGACTGACCAAAAAAAATAGAGAAGACTCAAAAAACAAAATCAACAATGAAATAGGAGACATCGCAACTGATACTACAGAAATACAAAGGATCAGGGGCACCTGGGTGGCTCAGTTGGTTAAGTGTCTGACTCTTGATATCTGCTCAGGTAATGGTCTCACAATTCATGAGATCAAGCCCCACAGTGGGTTCTGCACTGACAATGCAGAGCCTGCTTAGGATTCTCTCTCTCCCTCTCTCTGCCCCTCCCCCACTTGCTTGCTCTCTCTCAAAATAAATAAATAAACATTAAAAAAAAAAGAAATAACAAAGGATCAGGAGAGACTACTATGGAAAATTATATGCCAAAAGTTGACAATCTTGAAAAAGTAGATAAATTCCTAAAAAACACAATCTTCCCAGACTGAATAATGAAGAAATAGCAAATATGAACAGATGGATTACTAGTAAGGAGATTGAATCAATAATCAAAACCTCTAAAGAAATAAAAATTTAGGACCAGACAGCTTCACTAGAGAATTCTACCAAACATTTAAAGAATTAATACCAAACATTTTCAAACTCTTCCAAAAAATAGAAGGAGGAACACTTTCAAACTCATTTTATTAGTCCAGCATTACCTTGATACCAAAAGTAAACAAGAACTCCACAAGAAGACTAACTACAAGCCAATGTTCTTAATGAACATAGATGCAAAAACCCTCAACAAAATATTAGAAAGACGAATTCAACAGTACATTAAAAGGATCGTAAACCATGATCATGTGATAATTATTCCATGCAAAGATGCAAGGATGGTTCAACCTATAAATCAGTCAATGTGATACACATTAACAAAATGAAAGATAAAATCATGTGATCATCTTAACAAATGCAAAAGAAGCATTTGACAAAATTCAACATCCATTTATGATAAAAACCGAACAAAGTGCATATAGAGAGAATGTACTTCAGTATAATGACAGTCATTATGACAAATCCACAGATAACAACATATTCAATGGTAAAAAGCAAAAAGCTTGGTTTCTAAGATCAGGAACAAGACAAAGATGCCCATTTTTGGCACTTTTATTCAACATAGTATTAGAAGTTTTAGCCAGAGCATTTAGACATCCAAATAAGAATGGAAGAAGTAAAATTGTCACTATTTTCAGATGACGTTATACATAGAAAACCCTCAAGACTCCACCAAAAACCTGTTAAAACTAATCAACAAATTCAGTAAAGTTGCAGGATACAAAATCAATAGACAAAAATTTGTTGTTTTTCTATATACTAATAATGAACTATCAGAAAAAGATATTAAGAAAACAAACCCATTTCCAAATGCATCAAAAATAATACAATAACTAAAAATAAATTTAACAAAGGAGGTAAAAGACCTATGCACTAAAAACTATAAGACATTGACAAAAGAAACTGAAGAAGACATTTATCAATAGAAAATATATTCCATGCTCATGGATTGGAAGAATCAATATTGTGAAAATATCTGCACTACTCAAAGCAATCTACAGATTCAATACAACCCATATCAAAATCCCAATGGCATTTTCACAGAAATAGAACAAACAATCCTAAAATTTGTATGGAACCACATGAGACCCCAAACAAATAAAGTAATCTTAGGAAAGAGTAACAAAGCTGGAAATATCATGCTTACTGATTTCAAACTATACTACAAGGCTATAGTAATCAAAACAGTATGCTATTGGGGAAAAAAAAACAGGCCCATAAATCAATGGAAAAGAATAGAGAGCCCAGAAAAAAACCCACATATATAGGGTCAATTAACTTACAACATAGAAGCTAAGAATATAAAATGGAGAAAGGACAGTCTCTTCAATAAATGGTATTTGGAAAACTGGACAGCCATATACAACTGAATGAAATTGAACTAAAATATTATACCATACACAAAAATTAACTCAAATGGATTAAAGACTTGAATGTAAGACCTGAAACCATAAAACTCCTAGAGAAAACATAAGCAGTAAGGTCCTTGATAATATCTTGTCAATGATTTTTTTTTATTTGACAGTAAAAGCAAAGTCAACACAAGCAAAAATAAACAAGCAGGACTACATCAATCTAAAAAGCTTTATACAGCAAAGGAAACCATCAACAAAATGAAAAGCAACCTACTAAATGGGATAAAATATTTGCAAATCATATACCTAATAAGAGGTCAATTAAGAACTCATAGAATGCAAAAGCAACACACACACACACACACACACACACACACAATCCAATTAAAAAATGGGAGGAAGATCTAAATGGACATTTTTTTTATCTTTGTGAATAATTTTATTTTAAATGGACATATTTTTAAGGAAGCCATACAGATGGCCAACAGACACATGAAAAGATGCTCAACATTAGTAATCATCAGGAAATTGCAAATAAAAACTACAACGAGGTATCTCCTCACACTTGTTAGAATGCCTGTTATCAAAAAAAGAAAAATAACAAATGTTGGTGAGGACAAGGAAAAAAGGAAATCCTCAGGCCCTGTAGGTAGGAATGTAAATTGGTACAGCCAAAATGGAAAACAGTAAGGAGTTTCCTTAAAAAATTCAGAATAGAAATACCCAGAATAGAAATACCCAGTGGGTATTTATCTGAAGGAAACAAACACACCAACACACTAACTTAAACACACTAACTTAAAAGGATCTATGCACCCCATGTTCATTATAACATTATTTACAATAGATATGAAAGCAACCTAAGTGTCCATTGATAAATGAGTGGATAAAGAAAATGTGGTATATATATATATATATATATATATATATATATATATATACAATGAAATATTATTCAGTCATAATAAAAGAAGGAAATCTTGCCATATGTGATAACATGGATGGAACTTTAGGGTATTATGCTAAGTAAAATAAGTCAGACAGAGGAAGACAAATACTGTATGATCCCACTTACATGCACAATCTAAACAAACAAACAAAATGAGCTTATAGATGCAGAGAACAGATTGGTGGTTGTTAGAGGTGGGGAATCAGTGAAATGGGTATGAAAGAAAAAGAGAGGGGTATCTGGGTGGCTCAATCAGTTGAGCGTCCAACTTCGGCTCAGGTCATGATCTCACAGCTCGTGAGTTCAAGCCCCGCGTCCGGCTCTGTGCTGACAGCTCAGAGCTTGGAGCCTGCTTCTGATTCTGCGTCTCCCTCTCTCTCTGCCCCTCCCCTACTCATGCTCTGTCTCTCTCTGTCTCAGAAATAAATAAACATAAAAAAAATTTAAAAAAAAAGAAAGAAAGAAAAAGAGAGAGAGAGAGAAGGAAGGAAGGAAGGAAGGAAGGAAGGAAGGAAGGAAGGAAGGGCCAATGTCCACAGGCAAACAAAGGCACTCCTATCAGGCAAGACATTCCAGGAGTCTAAAGATCAACTTCCAAGAGCCAGACTTTGGGTCAGGTTCATTCTTCAATACACAGGGGGATAATAACAGTTTTTATTTTATGGGCTTATTGTGAAGATTAAATGAGTCACTACAAGTCAACCATCCCAATTGCATCCCAATGCAATTCCAAAATCCCCAATACTCTGAAAACTGGAAATCTCTCATAAATCATTTAGCGGCAAAACTTACTTCCCAATTAGTGGGAATTTTCATTTTCCTACAGAAATATCTCTGTGTGTGATACACCCCTTGGGGTGTAACAGTATAATCAGCATCTGTCACATATCACCTTTCTAAAACCCAAAAGGTATTTGGATACTGAGGTACTTGGATAAAGAATTGTGGGCTATAAATGTAGGTACTAGTGACCATTCAAATGCAAACTGTTTTGGGGGTGCCTGGGTGGCTCAGTCGGTTGTGTCAGACTCCTGATTTCAGCTCAGGTCATGATCTCAGGGTCATGAAATCCAGCCTCATGCATTGGGCTGTGTGCTGGGCATGAAGCCTGCTTAAAATTCTCTCTCTCCCTCTGCCTCTGTCCCTCCTCCTTCCGCTCCCCCCTCAAAAAATGCAAACCATTATTATTTTCTACTAAGATAAATAAAAATGCAGTAAAAGAAGAAAACACCCCCGGAAGTGATCAAGACCACTGACTGAATATCCCTTTGGCAAAATTTTTACCCCAACAAATGTTCACAAGAAAATCCCAGGAGCATATAAAGTGAAAATAAATTTTGTAGAAGATTAGTCTTGTTAGGTTTAGTATCCTAAGTAATAATATGGTCTATTTTGACATAGTAAATAAAAATTAAATATTATCATAGCAATGTTAGGCAGGGATTGCTGAGGGTGTGGGGAGTAGACATGGTATCATGGTAGTTTTGAGGGTTTGCTAAGACTTTCAGCCCTGTGCACTTATTGACAGACTTGCTGTATATGTAGTTCTGAACGTCCTGACACTTGCCACGTGAAGAGTTTCTTAGCACTCCTTACCAATTTTTAGACATTTATTGCTTCATGAGGCTACCAATTAAGTGTTTATATTATTGTTTTTCCCTCCCTAGAAAAAAATGTTTAAACCATGTCCTTGTCTATTTGTGTCAAAAGAGTAGAATCGTGCCTGAAATCAGACTGCTAGGAGAGGCAAATCAGGATTAAAAATGTCAGAGAAGAGGGGCACTTGGGTGGCTCAGTCAGTTAAGTGTCCAACTCTTGACTTGGGCTCAGATCATGATCCCCTGGTTATGCGATTGAGACCCATGTTAGCTCCTCACTGAGCAGGTAGCCTGCTTAAGATTCCCTCTCTCTGTTGGTTAAGCATCTGACTCCTGACTTCCGCTCAGATCATGATCTCATAGTTTGTGAGTTCAAGTCCAACATCAGGCTCTGCACTGGTAGTGCAGAGCCTGCTTGGGATTCTCTCTTCTCTCTCTGCTCTTCCCCCACTTGTTCTCTCTCTGTCTCTCTGCCTCTCTCTCTCTCTCTCTCAAAATAAATAAACATTTTTTAAAAAGTCAAAGAAAGTTCACAAGAGCCCACTCACATCGCAAACAAGGAGGAAAACAGAACCATCAAGGAACCAGCGTTTCCACATGTATCACTATACTGTCTTCAGTCCTTTCTGGAATCAGTGGGAAAATGGATGGATGGACACAGAGATCATCTGATCAGAGGACAACAGCCTCTGGTTCCCAATCCCTAAATCCAAAGAGCCCTGAAAACAGAAAGATTTATTTGTAACTTAGTTACAAACTTACCCTGGACTGATGAAAGACTATTTTTAGTCTTATGCTACTCAGTATGAATATTCATAGTTCTGGCTGCAGAAATATTAATGTGTTTGATTACAGGGTGCTTTCCCAGGCTCCACTGGGGGTGTTAAATAATATATGTGCTGAATTACCTTTGTAAAAGATCCCCAGAATTCTGAATTCAGAAATATATCAAGGTTTTTGGATAAGGGATTACAGACTTACAATTGCATGAAACCCCAAGGAGTAGATGTTATCTTTTATTTTAAGGATAGTAAAACAGATTTAGAGATGTTAAGTAACTTGCCCAAAGTCACACAATAAGCAGCAAAATATTATAAACTTTGATAGGATGACTATGTCAGTTGTGACTTCCAATGAACGAGACTTTGCATGACAGTGTCAGGGAGCTGATGCCACCTGAAGGTACACTGAAAATTATGAAGAGAGGTTTTGCTGCTGGCAAAGTTACACTGTTGAGATTTCACACCAGGTCCCAGAGAGGCCTTCCATCTCCAAATTCAAGGAAACTGTGCCCTCTGACTTTAAGAAAATACGTTTCTTCTAGCCCTTGAAAGCAGAGGAATTTGATAAAGAAGTTGCCTGGCAAAGAAAAAAAAAACACCAGACTGAAATCAAAACAAATCATTTTTTGCATATTAATCAGGCTCCTGATTGAAACTATGCTGGCTGCTTCGAGAGAGGAATATTAACAGTAAAGCGCTGCTAATTTAAGCACAACCAATTTAAAAAGATGTACCTAGAAATGGCCACATGGGAGAATCACTTAAGCTGCATCAACCACCCACTTCGTTTGGTAGGATATGCCTGGGTTGGGAGCGCCAATGTCATGACATTTGCTTCTACCTTGAGGGTGGAGAATGAAATCATCCATTCCTTATAACCCACAGGTCTCTGGTTTTCAAGAATCCATCCCAATTTACTCCTTCCAAGTAAGCAAGAGGGGTCTGAAAGAAAGACCCCGATCTGGGCCTGAAAAGACTATGTAGGAACTGCCACAACACTTGAGCCCCAGCCCCATGATGCTGGACAGCAGCATTGGTGAACGGCTGGTGGGTAAACCTCTCCTGTATTAGACATTGCTCAGATCCCCAGATCTGCTCTTCCCAGATCCCCTCAGACCCCCTTCCACTGGTTCTGTTTGCCCCTCTATGAGCCTCTCAATGCTTGTACCCATGACTCTCTTGGAAAGACTGCTGGAGCTCCTGAAGCAGTTTTGCCACAGGCACCGGACATTCATCTCTGAGGCCCTTCCACTTATCCCTGTGCAGAGTGGGTCCGGCATTCTGTGGACAGGTGCTAGCCATTGGGAGAGAAAGCACACTGAGGGGACCACATGCATAAAAATGGTACATGAATCCATGGGCACATGGGCCAGAGTGCTGACAAGGTCTGCTTCCAAAGCCCTTTCTAAACTTTTTGCCCGGAGTTCCCACATGATTATTTCTGGCACTAATTCGTGTGATCCTTTGCATAGGAAACAAGTCCTACCTTCACCTGCACATTGCTCTTAGTTGTATCTTATGTTTTCAAGGGCCTAAGATGGCATTTTTGTGGCAGCCACAAGGAGACACAGTTGTATTTCATAGGTCTCTGCAAGTCCTAACAGAAAGAATAACAAACTTATTCTGGTTCCTGATAGGACCCTTTATTCCCCACTCACAGCTCAAAATATCCAGCAGCAGAAATCATCTCCCTGGTTCCTGAATTTGGAATGATACTGACCAGATTTATTCCATACCTATTAGGAACAAGTACAGGCATTTCATAATGTAAAAAAGCACTTGACAATATGGCCTGAGATGGATACATGCAATTCAAAACACACTAGTGTCAAATGATTAATTGCTACACACACACACACACACACACACACACACACTTCCTCTCCCTCCCCCTCCCTCTCTCTTTCTCTCTCTTAAAGAACCCTCCTAACATCATTTATACCTATTAAATTGGAAAAGATGATAAAGATCAATAAATACTGGTGATGGTGAGTGAGGGTGCAGGAACATAGGCTCTTAGGTGCTGCTGAGTGGGGTGCAAATTATTGCAACACTTCTGAAAGCCAAATATGTTTCAAAAGACTAAATATATGCATGTACTTTGATCCTCAAAAAAAATCTGTGTTTAGAAAATTTGGGGGGTGTATAGTTTAATGAATTTTAATACCTATGTAGATTCCGGTAACCACCAATACAATAAGTATACATTAAAAAATCTCTTATGCTCTTCCTTTATAGTTACCCTGTCCCCCCACAATTTCTGGAAACCATAGAGTTGTTTTTCAGTCCCTATAGTTTATCTTTTCAAGAATGTCCTATAAGTGGAATCACAGTATGTAATCTTCTTTAACTCAACACAATGTGTTTTAGGCTCATCTAAGTTGTTGCATTTATCAATAATTTGTTTCTTTTTATTGCTGGCAGAGTATTCCATTGTATAGTATACATGTACTGTAGTTTATCCATTTACTAATTAAATTATATTTGGGTTATTTACAGTTTTGGGTAATTATGAACAAAGCTGCTATAAACATTTGTGCACAGGTTTTATGTGAACATAGGTCTTCAATTTTTAAAAAAAAATTTATGTTTTATTTTATATTTGAGAGACAGAGACAGAGAAGCGAGGAGGGGAGGTGCAGAGATGGAGACAGAATCCGAAGCAGGCTCCAGGCTCCAAGCTGCCAGCCCAGAGCCCGACATGGGGCTTGAACCCAGGAGCAGTGAGATCGTGACCTGAGCCAAAGTTGGACGATCAACTGACTGAGTCACACAGACATCCCTTCAATTCTTTAGATAACCAGTAGTGGGATTGCTGAGTCATACTATAGGTATATGGTTAACTATTTAAGAAACTGTATTATTACAAACAGCCAAACTATTTTCAAAACTTATGTTCCCACCAGCAATGTAAAGAGTTTCAATTGCTCCACATTCTCATAACACTCAGAATTGTATTACTCATTTTCACCTTCTGGTAGATGTGGTGATATCTCACCATAGTTTAAAGTACATTTATCTAATAATGACTCATGGTGTCTAATATCATTTCATGTGCTTATTTGCTATCTGTATGGTATCGCCAATGAAATGTCTGTTCATGTCTTTTGCTCATTTTTTAAATTTTTTACTGTTGAGTTTGAGAGTTCTTTATATATTTGGGTATCATTCCTTTGTCAGGTATATGATTTGTAACTATTTTCTACCAGTCTTAGCTTCTATTTTATTCTTTCAGCAGTTATTTGCAGACCAAAATTTTAAATTTTAGTGAAGCCCAATTTATCAATATTTTCCTTTATGCATCATACTGTAGTTTCATGTCTAAGAACTCTTCACCCAAGTTTAAGTCACAAAGACTTTGTCCTATGTTTTATTCTAAAAAGGTTTTTTTAAGTTTATTTGTTTTGAGAAAGAGACAGAGAGAAAGAGAGCCAGCAGGGGAGAGAGAGAGAGAGAAAGAATCCCAAGCAGGCTCCATGCTATCAGTACAGAGCCCATTGTGGGGCTCAAACTCATGAACTGTAAGATCATGACCTAAGTTGAAATCAAGAGTCAGACGCTCAACCAACTGAGCCACCCAAGTGCCTTAATTCTAAAAGTTTTATAGTTTAGTGTTTTACACTTAGATTTTTATTATTTTCAGTTAACTTTTATATATAGTATGAGGTTTAGGTCAAAGTTTGTTTGATTCTAACACTATTTGCTGGAAAAAACAACAACTATTCTTTTTCCCATTGAATTACTTGGGGTCCTTGTAAAATATTGGTTGGGCATATTTGTATGAATCTATTTCTGTAGTCTCTAATCTATGTTTCTTTGATTGATATATCTATCTCTTCATCAATAGCATACTCTCTTGATTACTGTAAGTCTTAAAATTGAGTAATGCAATTTTTCCAACTATATTCTTCTTTTTCAAAATTGTTTTAGTTATTCCAAATTATTTGCTTTCCATAAATATTAGAATAGTTTTGTCTACATTTGCTAAAATCCCCTGCTGTGATTTTCATATTAAATCTCCACTGTATACTGTCAGTGTATAGAAATATGACTAGTTTTTGTATATTGACCTGCAAACTTGCTTGCCTCACTTATTAGTTCTAGGAGGTTTTTTTTTGATGACTCCCTGAGATTTTCTACACAGAAAATCGTGTTGTCTGTGAAAGGAGATCATTTTATTTCCTCCTTTGCAATCTATATGGTTTTTTAGTTTTGTTTGTTTGTTTTTGTTGTTTATTTGATTCTTTTTTCTTGATTGCATTAGCTAAGAGTTCCAGTGTCATATTGAATGGTGGTGGTGAATGGACGTCCTTGCCTTGTTTCTAATACTAGAAGGCAATTATTCTGCCTTTTACTAGCAGGTATGTTAGCTGTAGATTTTTTTGTAAGCGCCCTTTATCAGGTTGAGGAAATTCTCTTCTACAATTCTCCACCCAATGTGTGTTTTTCCTATGCCATCAAGCAACTCTCTGACACCAGCTGGGTATCCTACATTTCAATGCAATTCTGACACTATCTGGAGATAGAATCAGGTCCCACAGACTCAGCCCCACAAGACTGCTCCCCTTCCCACTTGAGACATCAGTCACAGACCATACCTTCTATTCTTAGTTTGTTGAAAATGTTTATAAAGAATGTGATATGGAGCTGCAGAGCAAACGGTCAAGACAGAATTTTTGAGACCTTTTGGTGCAAAAAGAGCTTTTATTATGGCACAAGGATAGGACTCATGGGCAGAAAGAGCTGCCCTGTGATTGTGAGGAGCAATTGATTATATACTTTTTAAGTTGGGGAAGGGTAGAGATAATGGAAGTCTCTAAAGGGATTTCCCTATGTTAAAGAACACTTACAGGATCCTGGAGGTCTGGCTATTGTCAAGTTAAGGTTGCTTTTAGTCTCTCCCAAAACATCAATATTAAGGCAGCCTTGAGTACCTTAAGGAATGTCACACTCTGCATGTCTCAGATACTTATCAGTGGGCTGCAAGTTGTAAGGAAATTTAATTTTATCTACATTTCTCTTGCCTTTGTTCTCATTAGAATGGATGTTGGAATTTGTCAAATATCTTTTCTGTATCTATTGATTTTATCATATGGTGTGTTTTTTCTTTAGACTATTAATGTGGTAAATTACATGGATCAATTTCTGAATGTCGAATCAGCTTGGATTCCAAACTAAACCTCATTTGATCACAGTGCATTAACCTTTTTATATATTACCTTTTATAATTTGCTAATATTTTCTTGAGCATTTTTACATCTACTTTCATGAGCAATGTTGATATGTACTTTTTTGTACTACCTTTGTCTGGTTTTGGTATCAGGGTAATGCTGGACTCAAAATGAGTTGGGATAAAATGAGTTGGGAAATATTTCCTTGTCTTTTATTTTCTGAAAGACTGTTCAGAATCGGTGTTTCATTGAATTTGCCCATGAAATCATGTGGGTTTGAAGATTTATTTTTTGGAAGGATTTTAACTACAAGTTCAATTTCTTTAATAGCTACAGGATGGTACATGTTCTCTATTTTATCTAAGGTGAGGTTTGATAGTTTGTGGATTTTGAGGAATTGGTCCACTTAATCTAAGTTCTCCAACTGTTTAGAGCAGTTGGTAGTATTATGATAGGAAAAAAATTGGATAAAAAAAGCAGAAAGGGAAAGATTAGGACCTGAGGTCCCTGGGTAGAGAAAAACACATATTTTGGAAGAATGCTGGGAGTGTCTGGTCACAGCAACCACCCCCCACCCCCGGCAGGTGTAAATGTTCCTCTTAAGAATGTAACAGACACCACCCACTCCCCCCTCAGTTTCCCTCAGGAATTTGACTAAAGACCTAACTAAAAATAAGTAGTAGACCATAAAACCTATGACCCACAGGGAATGTTATGGCCATAGACCAGTCCTCATACAATGGAAACGAGCCAATGGAGGGGGGGGTGACCAGAACCTTATAAAACAAGGACCCTTGTCTATTGTCAGTGGCCATTCACTTTCGAATGCCCCCTCTCTGTAAAGAGAGTTTTCCTACTATTCCTAACTTTCTAATCTTATACTCTAATAAACTTTTGCCTGCTGCTCATTTTGTGTCCACCTCTTCATTCTTCGAAGAAGCAAAACAAGGAATCCCGGGTATTGTGGTAAAAACTCCTGCGATAGTATTCTTTGTAAAGCCTGTGACGTCTGTAGTGATAGCCACTTTTTCATTCATTCCTAATGCTGTTAATTTGTGTCTTTTTTCTTCTTTGCTTTCTTGGTCCTGCTAAATGCTAATTAATCTTTTTGAAATACCAGCCTTTGATTTCACAGATTTATCTATTGATTTTCTTTTCTAATTTCATTAATTTCTAATCTTTCTGTTAGACCTTTTGTTATTATTTCACAGATTCTTGAGGTTTTGCTCACTTTTTTTCCCAATATTTTTTCTGTTTTTCAGATGGACATAGATCAACAGAATTTAGGCAAAGTTCATTGACCCTTTCCTCTATCTACTATTGAGTCCATCCAGAGAGTTTTTTAGTTTGGTTGTTGTAATTTTCTATTATAAAATTTACATTTAATTCTTCCTTATGTACTCTATTTCTTCCGAGTCTATTTTTAGCATGTGTTTCAAAACATGTTCACAATTGCTTGTTTGAGTATTTTTATAATGGCTGACTTAAAGTCTTTGTCAGATAATTCTGTCATTTTTGTTTTTCTTTTATTTTCTATTTTTTTTCTAATTTTTTCTAATTTTTCTAATTTTTTTCTAATTTTTTCCTAATTTTTTAAATATTTGTTTATTCTTGAGAGAGAGAGAGAGAGAGCGGGGAAGGGGCAGAGAGCAAGGGAGACACAGAATCTGAAAGAGGCTCCAAGCTCTGAGCTGTCAGCCCAGCTGTCAGCAGGGCTCGAACCCATGAACTGGGAGATCATGACCTGAGCGGAAGTCCGACACTTAACCGACTGAGCCACCCAGACGCCCCAGGTCATTTTTGTTTCTATGCATTGGCATCTGTTGATTGTCCTTTCCCACGCAAGGTGAAGTTTTTCTGGTCTTTCATATGCTAATTAATTTTGGACTGTATCCTGACATTTTAAAAAATTAATTAATTTACTTATTTTTGTAATTTACATCCAAGTTAGTTAGCATATAGTGCAACAATGATTTTAGGAGAAGTTTCCAGTGATCCATCCCTATGCATAGCACCCAGTGGTCACCCCAACAAGTGTCTTCTTTAATACCCCTTATCCATTTAGCCCATCCCCCATCCCACAACCCCTCCAGCAACCCTCTGTTCTCTATATTTAAGATTCTCTTTTGTTTTGTCTTCCTCCCTGTTTTTATATTATTTTTGCTTCCCTTCCCTTATGTTCATCTGTTTTGTATCTTAAATTCCTCATAGGAGTGAAGTCATATGATATTTGTCTTTCTCTGACTTATTTCACTTAAAATAACACACTCTAGTTCCATCCATGTTGCTGCAAATGGTAAGATTTCATTCTTTTTGATTGCTGAGTAATACTCCATTGTATATATACATACCACATCTTCTTTATCCATTCATCCGTCAATGGACATTTGGGCTGTTTCCATACTTTGGCTATTATCAATAGTGCTGCTATAAACATCGGGGTGCATGTGACTTTCAAACAGCACACCTGTATCCCTTGAATAAATACCTAGTACTGCAATTGCTGGGTCATAAGGTACTTCTATTTTCAACTTTTTGAGGAACCTCCATACTGTTTTCCAGAGTGGCTGCATCAATTTGCATTCCCACCAGCAGTATAAAAGGGTTCCTCTTTTTCCACATCCTCACCAACATCTGTTGTTGCCTGAGTTGTTAATTTTAGCTATCTGACTGGTATGAGGTGGTATCTCATTGTGGTTTTAATTTGTATTTCCCTGATGATGAGTGATGTTGAGCATTTTTTCATGTGTCTGTTCGCCATCTGATGTCTTCTTTGGAGAAGTTATTTGTTTTTGGGGTGTTGAGTTTTGATAAGTTCTTTATAGATTTTGGATACTAACCCTTTATCTGATATGTCATTTGCAAGTATCTTCTCCCATTCCTTTGGTTTCCTTTTAGTTTTGCTGATTGTTTCCTTCATTGTGCAGAATTTTTTATTTTGATGAGGTCCCAATAATTCATTTTTCCTTTTGTTTCCCTTGCCTCCTGAGACGTGTTGAGTAAGAAGTTGCTGCACCCAAGGTCACAGAGGTTTTTGCCTGTTTTCTCCTCGAGGATTTTGATGGCATCTTCTCTTACATTGAAGTCTTTCATCCATTTTGAATTTATTTTTGGATATGGTGTAAGAAAGTGGTCTAGGTTCATTCTTCTGCACGTCACTGTCCAGTTTTCCCAGCATCATTTGCTCAAGAGACTGTCTTTGTTCCATTGGATATTCTTTCCTGCTTTGTCAAAGGTTAGTTGGCCATATGTTTCTGGGTCCATTTCTGGATTCTCTATTCTGTTCCATTGATCTGAGTGTTTTTGTGCCAGTACCGTACTGTCTTGATGATTATAGCTTTGTAAGACATCTTAAAGTCCGGGATTGTGATGCCTCCACCTTTGGTTTTCTTTTTTTAGGATTGCTTTGGCTATTTGGGGTCTTTTCTGGTTCCATACTAATTTTAGGATTGTTTGTTCTACCTCTATGAAGAATGTTGATGTTATTTTGATAGAGATTGCATTGAATATGTAGATTGCTTTGGGTGGTATTCAACATTTTAACAATATTTATTCTTCCAATCCAGGAGCATGGAATATTTTTCCATTTCTTTGTGTCTTCTTCAATTTCTTTCATAAGCTTTCTATAGTTTTCAGTATATAGATTTTTCACCTCTTTGGTTAATTTTTTTCCTAGGTATTTTATGGTTTTTGGTGCAATTGTAAATGGGATTGATTCCTTGATTTCTCTTTCTGTTGCTTCATTATTGATATATAGGAATGCAACCAATTTCTGTGCATTGATTTTATATCCTGTGACTTTACTGTATTCATGGATCAGTTCTAGCAAGTTTTTTTTTCCGTGACCAAACTGTCAGGCTTCCAGGCGGCACCTCCCTCCTGAGCATTATCTCAGATGGGCTGTGTTTCCCAACCCCTCACTTCTGAGGGACTGCAGCTTTGACCCACTCAGACCCTCTGGGGAAGGGTCTTGCATAGCAATGGCCAGGTGCCAGCCCACCCCCAGGAATGCTCATATGGCCATGCTGCTCCCAATACCCAGAGACTGTGGCTGGGTGCCAACCCACTCCAGAAAAAGTTCACGTGATCATATAGCAGCCACGTTTCAAGGATTATGGTAAATCACAACACACATCTGGCACCAGACTTCACCCTTAATGTCCTTGTTCCAACACCCATGGACTTGGCTGTTCTCCAGGGTCCACTGGGACCTTTGCCTGTGGGGAGGCTATACAGCCTCTGCCAAATGTCCTCCCAGCAAGGAAATCACCTCTCCCTGTGTGGCCCGAGGACCTCTTGGACCTGCTCTCTGCTCCTGGGGATTCACCCTTCCCACCAGAGCTCTGCCAGGTATCAAGCTAAAGAGTTTCAGACTTTGTGCTCCCCCTGTTTATAGAGTCTTAATGGTATTTAAACTCTCTCCTTTCTCCATTCTCCCTTTTTTGTTCAGTCCCTTGTGGCTGTTTCCACTCTTCCTCTTTTTCTCTAGCTGCTTTCGGTGGGGGGAGGGGGTGCTTTTCCCATATTCCCCTCCCCCCCATCTCTGTCTTCTCTCTACAAGCAAAAACAGCTCCCTGCCCTCCACAGCTTCTCTTTCCCCCATTCACTTCTCCACACTGCGTACCTGCCAAGTTCTGTGGTTCAAGTTGCACAGATTGTTGTGTTGATCCTCAAATCAGTTTTCTAGGTGTGCAAGATGGTTTGATGTTGATCTGGCTACATTACAGGGATGAGAGATGCAAAAAAACTTCCATTCTGTTCCGCCATCTTGGCCCCCACCTGTATCCTGACATTTTAAATATTATGTTTTGATACTCTGAATCTTGTTTAAATCCTATGGAGAGTGTTGATGTTTTTGTTTTAGCAGGCAAAGGAACTGATTGGGTTTAGGCTAAAAATTTCAACCTGGAAGCTATGTTTCCAATGTCAGTTTATCTGTCAAAATCTTTGCAATGCTTTTCATGTCTGTCATGGATGTGCATCACTCACTCTGTAACCCAGGGTTCTCAGTGTACTCCATCCAGGTAATCTATCCATTACTTTAGCTCTCAAAATCTTTAATATGCTATTTATGATATCATGCACACCGCACGCCTCAGAAGAGACCCCTGGAGCTCATAAACAACTATTTATAACAGGTGTGTTCATTAACAGTTGCTTCTCTGATCTCCTCCTTCTCTGAAGTCTCCCTGGTACTTTCTGATTTCTTAGATCTCTCCTGTGGCCAGAAACTTTGGACTGTAGTTACCCTACTCAACCACACACTTCCATGGATGGGTCTGCATTCAAGCCAAATGGTGGGAAGATAGAGATTAAAAAATCAACTGGGGGCTGGCCTCACCATCTTGGTATCAAAATCAACTACTGCCCTCCTTAGGATGACAAACTAGCCTAGGAAGTTATATAGCCTGGAAAAATGTCCACATTCAAGCCACTAGTGACTGTCTCACAGCACCATTGTCCAGCTTGATACTGAGAATTACACTGGGCTCTGATCACCACTAATCATACCATAGCCATCACTATCCCCAGATGCCATTGCATCAGCAAGGACAATTATCTGTTGTTCTCACTCTTTTGCATCCCTCTGACCCATTCATAGTGTCTCTTTTCTATAACACTCCCAGAAGGCCACTGTAGGTTTTGTAATTCTTAATTTCTTTTTACTAACACAAGATATTAACTTTAAGCACTAAACTACGTACCAAAAATGATAAAGGTAGAATTTTAGAGGACAGGGACACCACTGAGAACGTGAGTTGTAGGAAAGAAGGCTTTTTGTAGACTGGGGCAGGGCTGGGTCTTGAACTATGATATCAGAAGGAGGATATCATCTATTCATCTATTGTTGCACTTTGAAGAGTAACAAACCATCCTTAAATATTTCTCACTTACGGACTTAAAGCCAACCAGGGAAGTTCTGCTTCTGGTTTTAATTTTGTCCTTTCTACGGTTTCTGTGAATTCCTGTGGTTTACATTTTCATATGTCTCACAGCTTTCAATCTGGCAGCATTAATTTGTCCTAAGTTTGCATTGCATCAACCTGGCCTCACCAGTTCTTATATGAATTTACTCATGTCAAATATTTTGTGTTTTTGCTATACTTCACCAAGGACTTGAGGGATCGTGTGTCAGGGTCCCATCTTGAAATACATGGCCTTCGATGACCTTGCTGGTTATTTTCTCCCTCCCTCTCTTCTTCTCCCTCTCCTCCCCTTCTCCCTCTGTCATTCACTTCAACTTCCCCTTTCTCTCGACCCACAAATATCTTCTCTTTTCTTTCACTAACCATTTCATTCTCACCCTATCCCCTCAGGGTTTCAACTGCTTCCCAATGGCTTAACAAAGTACTTCTTTCAAACATATCCAGTGCTCTACTCAAGAGAATACTTGGTAAAGAATATTCTCTCTCAAAGCCATCACAGTTATGTGTTTTTCTTCTTATATTTCCAATCAGTTATTCTTACTCAAGTTATTATTTAAGAATAACTAGATATTCAATAGGCAAACAATCTGTGGAAGATTTAACCTACTTAAAAGGGGGAGAAATGAGATGTGGCTACCTGTGTACTATCCCTTGAAGAAGCTTATAAAAGTACAGCCCCAGTAGCTGGGATGCTCTGAGGAGAACCCCATTGGGGAGAACAATGGCTAAAAATAGCACTTGACCTTGGGTATCTGAAAGGAAAATGATGAAAAATGTTGACCAAAAGAGTTTAAAGTATCTTTGAAGAAAAAAGAAAAATAAAAGCACACCCACTTTTTTAAAGTGCATGGAAGTCACCTTCTGCACTTTCTGGAGAGGAAAAGCTATTCAGCCAAGATGTAGGCTTTCAGGAATGACCTTCAAAAGGCAAGGGGCAGCACTCTACAAACCAAGAAGATGGTGGAGGCAACAGGGCAGCAGAGGAGAGTGATAGATGCCCCCAAACACTGGAGAGATCACAAAATAAGTAGCCAGATCAGGAAACAGAGCTATCATGGAATCAAAACTAAAAAAGGCTGCTTTCACTCTCAGCAAAGAGATATATGTCAGATGAGCTGCAGGTTCTGGGACTGAAGGCATTCGTGAGAACTGAATGTTCCAACAGAGGAATGAGGGAGGAAGAATCTGATTCTAGCATCTTACCACAAATATGTTCACCAATGCCAGCACCCTAGCCACTTTGCAATGGAGATTCTTCTTAATTGGAGGAAATGAAAGACTGAGAGAGGGGTGTTTTCCCCCCATACTCTCCAATTGCTGTCTTGCTCTGATCTTTCCCTTGTGTTACTCCCCTTTCTCTTAACTACATAAGAGCTCACCACATGCTAGCAACTGTGAAGAACTCAAAATGAATGAGACCATCACTATCCAGGCTGTCCAGAACCCAGTAAAGAAAACAGGCTAATGAAACATATGTTGAACAAAATAATTGTGCCCTTAGAAATAAGGAAGAAGACTTTTAGTTCATGTAAGAAGTAGCTTTAAGCAAAGCCTTGAACATACTGACTTTGTTGGGTGGAGCTGGGTTGGGAAGAAAGACCTTTAGTGGGCAAAGGTAAGTGTATCCGCCATATGCTAGACACTGATACTGTCCATGGGTTATGTTAAGTTTGTTTTAACAATTTATTCAGTGATACTAGATGTCAGACTCTGAGGATCCAGCTATGAACAGAGGAATCACTTTCTTTATGGAAGTTAGGGTATAATGGTATGACAGGCAGAATAGTGGCCTCCCAATGTGTCTACATTCTAAACCACAGAACCTGTGAATATGTTCTTACGTTATGTTACGTGGCAAAGAAGAATAAAGGTAGCAGGTGGAATTAAGGCTGACCTTAAAATAGGTCAATGATCCTGAACCAATGTACTCACAAGGGTCCCTAAACATAGAAGATGGAGACAGAAGACAAAGTGTCAGTGATTGATGTGAACGACTTGACCAGCCATTACTGACTTTGAAGATGGGAAAGTCCATGAGCAAGGAATGTAGGCTTCCTTTAGAATCTGGAAAAGGCAATAAAAAGCATTCTTCCCTAGAGCCCTGAGAAAGGAACACAGTCCTGCTGACACATAGATTTTAGTACAGTAGCATTCATTTTGGACTACTGACCTCCACAACTGTAGGACGAATAAGTTTGTTTCAAGTCACTAAATTTTGGGGAACTGCATGTTGCTGCCAATACTTTTACCTGGTAAGGAGTAAGGCAGAAAGGGCTGTAGAAGGTGTGTTGCAGTGAGAGATAGCAGGCCATTGTGTTCATTCCAACTTTGCCATTAATTCATAGATTTACTCATTCATTTAGCTGGAACTATGTGCTGGGCAGAGTGCCATATACCAGAATACAACAGAGAACAAGACAAGAAAGTTTCCAGCTCCTGAGGAACTTGCAGTCTAATTGGAAAGAAGATAAAAAGTCAATGAAAAGATAAATTATCCAAATGGCAATAAGCACAATGAATAAAATTAACATCATAGTGCCATAAGAAATACAATGGTCACGGAAGACCTTTCTGAGGAGATATTTAAGTTGAAATCCATTAAAAAGGGAGAAAAACATGTAAAGGATGTATGCAAAAAGGACAGGAAAAACAAGGTCCTGTCGCTGGAAAGAGCTGTTAGCATGGTCTAAGATTTTTTTTTTTTTGCACTTTGTGTGGTTTATTTATCTCAATTACACCTCAATTAAACTTGAGAAAGAAAGTGAGGGAGGGAAACGTTTGAGGGAGTGGCCAATATTCCTACCCACCATCTCTTTATAGTTTCTTGGCTGTAGGCAGAAGCCCCGGGGTTCCTTAGGGCCCCAATCCCAGGAGAAAGCACACCTCTCACATGCCAACACAAACAGAGGTATAGTGGCTGAAGGCAGGTCACCTTAACATGGGCCACTTTGGCAGGAAGATTATTTTGAGCTAAAGACAATCAAGACCCTAAGGACTCCAGAGCAACTTTTGCCCCTCCTTTAATTACATACGAAAATCTCAAAATTTTTTTTGTTGTTTTGTTTTGTTTTAATACATGTATTTTTAAAATTTTTATTTATTTTTTAATATAATTTATTGTCAAGTTGGCTAACATACAGTGTATATAAACAGTGTGCTCTTGGTTTTGGAGTTAGATTCCCATGATTCATCACAACATACAACGCTCATCCCAACATGTGCCCTCCTCAATGCCCATCACCCATTTTCCCCTCTTCCCAATTCTGCCCCCCATCAACTCTCAGTTTGTTCTCTGTATTTAAGAGTCCCTTATGGTTCGCCTCCCTCTCTCTCTGTTTGAAACTATTTTTTCCCTTTCCCTTTCCCCATGGTCTTCTGTTAAATTTCTTGAGTTCCACATATGAATGAAAACATATGATATCTGTCTTTCTCTGATTGACTTATTATTTCACTTAGCCTAATACCCTCCAGTTCCATCCACGTTGCTGCAAATGGCAGGATTTCATTCTTTCTCACTGCCAAGTAGTATTCCATTGTATATATAAACCAGGTCTTCTTTATCCACTAATCTGTTTATGAACATTTAGGCTCTTTCCATAATTTGGCTATTGTTGAAAACGCTGCTATAAACATTGGAATACATGTGCCCCTATGAATCAGCACTTCTGTATCCTTTGGATAAATTCCTACAAGGGCTGTTGATGGACTATAGGGTAGTTCTATTTTTAATTTTTTGAGGAACCCCCACACCGTTTTCCAGAGCAGCTGCACCAGTTTGCATTCCCACCAACAGTCCAAGACGGTTCCCATTCCCATCCTTGCCAGCATCTATTGTTTCCTGAGTTGTTCATTTTAGCCACTCTGACTGGTGTGAGGTGGTATCGCGGTGTGGTTTTGATTTGTAATTCCCTGATGATGAGTGATGTTGAGCATCTTTTCATGTGTGTGTTGGCCATCTGCATGTCTTCTTTTGAAAAGTGTCTATTCATGTCTTCTGCCCATTTCTTCACTGGACTATTTGTTTTTTGGGGTGTTGAGTTTGGTAAGTTCTTTAATAGATTTTGGATACTGACCCTTTATCCAATATGTCATTAACGAATATCCTTTCCCATTCTGTTGGTTGCCTTTTGGTTTTGTTGATTGTTTTCTTTGCAGCCCAGAAGCTTTTTATCTTCATGAGGTCCCAATAGTTCATTTTTGCTTTTATTTCCATAGCTTTTGGAGATGTGTGGACAAGAAACTGCTGTGGCTGAGGTCAAAGAGGTTGTTGCCTGTTTTTTCCTCTAGGATTTTGATGTTTTCCTGTCTCACATTTAGGTCTTTCATCCATTTTGAGTTCATTTTTGTGTATGGTGTAAGAAAGTGGTCCAGGTTCATTCTTCTGCATATTGCTGTCCAGTTCTCCCAGCACCATTTGCAAAAAAACAAAAACAAAAACAAAAACAAAAAAACCTGTCTTTTTTCCATTGAATACTCTTTCCTGCTTTCTCAAAGGTTAGTTGGCCATACGTTTGTGGGTCCAATTCTGGGTTCTCTATTCTAGTCCATTGGCCTGTATGTCTGTTTTTGTGCCAATACCATACTGTCTTGAAGATTACACCTTTGTAGCATAGGTTGAAGGCTGGGATTGTGATGCCTCCTACTTTGGTTTTCTTTTTCAACATTACTTTGGCTATTCTGGGTCTTTTGTGGTTCCATACAAATTTTAGGATTGTTTGTTCTAGCTTTGAGAAGAATGCCAGTACAATTTTGATTGAGATTGCATTGAATGTGTAGATTGCTTTGAGTAGTATTGACATTTTAAAAATATTTGTTCTTCCAATCAACATTTCTTTGTGTCTTCTTCAATTTCTTCTTCTATAGTTTTCAGCATACAGATATTTTACATCTTTGGTTAGGTTTATTCCTAGGTATTTTATGGTTCTTGGTGCAGTTGTAAATGGGACCAATTTCTTGATTTCTCTTTCTGTTGCTTAATTATTGGTGTATAGAAATGCAACCGATTTCTGTACATTGATTTTGTATCCTGCAACGTTGCTGAATTCATGTATCAGTTCTAGCAGCTTTTTGGTGGAGTCTTTTGGGTTTTCCATGTAAAGTATCATGTTGTCTGCCAAAAGTGAAAGTTTGACTTCTTCTTTGCCAATTTAGATGCCTTTTATTTCATTTTGTTGTCTGATTACTGAGGCTAGGACTCCAACACTATGTTAAGCAACATAGTAGTGGGAGTGGGCATCCCTAACATGTTTCTGTCTCAAGGGGAAAGCTCTATGTTTTTCCCTATTGAGGGTGATATTGGGCTTTTCATATATGGCTTTTATGATGTTAACATATGTTCCTTCTATCTCAACTTTCTGGAGGGTTTTTATTAAGAAACCATGTTGTATTTTGTCAAATACTTTCCCTGCATCTATTGACAGGATCATATGGTTCCTTTCTTCTATTAATGTGATGTATCACATTGATTGATTTGCAAATATTGAACCAGGCCTGCAGCTCAGGGATGAATCCCAATTGATCATGGTGAATAATTCTTTCAATATGTTGTTGAATTTAATTTGCTAGTATCTTGTTGAGAACTTTTTCATTCATGTTCTTCAGGGATATTGGCCTGAAAATCTCCTTTTTTTGTGGGGTCTCTGTCTGGTTTGGGAATCAAGGTAATGCCGCCTTCATGGAATGAGTCCAGAAGCTTTCCTTCCATTTCTATTTTTTGGAACGCTTGAGAACATAGGTATTAACTCTGCTTTAAATATCTGGTAGAATTCCCCTGGGAAACCATCTGGCCCAGGACTTTTATCTGTTGGGAGATTTTTGATAACTTACTCCATATATTTTCTGGTTATGGGTCTGTTCAAATTTTCTATTTCTTCCTGTTTGAGTTTTGGTAGTGTGTGGGTGTCTAGGAATTTGTCCATTTCTTCCAGGTTGTCCAATTTGTTGGCATATAATTTTTCATAGTATTCTCTAATTGTTTGTATTACTGTGGTGTTGGTTGTGACCTCTCCTCTTTCATTATTGATTTTATCTATTTGGATTCTCTCTCTTTTTTTTTTTTTGAGAAGTCTGGCTGGGGGGGTTATCAATTTTGTTTATTCTTTTGAAAAACCATCTCTTAGATTCATTGATCTGTTCTACTGGTTTTTTTGGGAACTATAGTGTTTAGTTCTGTTTTATTTCTCTTCTCCTGCTGGCTTTGGGGTTTCTTTGATGTTCTGCTTCTAGTTCCTTTAGGTGTGAGGTTAGGTTTTGTATTTGGAATTTTTCTTTTTCTTGAGATAGGCCTGGATTACAATGTGTTTTCCTCTTAGGACTGCCTTTGCTGCATCCCAAAGGGTTTGGACTGTCATGTTTTCATTTTCATTTGCTTCAATATATTTTAAATTTTTTCTTTAATTGCCTGGTTGACCCATTCATTCTTTAGTAGGATGCTCTTTAACATCCATGCATTTGGAGGTTTTTTGAATTTTTTCTTGTGGTTGATTTCAAGTTTCATAGCATTGTGATCTGAAAATGTGCATGGTATGATGTCAATTCTTTTATTTTTATTGAGGGCTGTTCTGTGATCCAGTATGTGATCTATTCTGGAGAATGTTCCATGTACACTTGGGAAGAACGTGTATTCTGCTGCTTTTGGATGAATACTTCTGAATATATTGGTCAAGTCCATCTGGCCCCTGTATCATTCAGAATCATCGTTTCTTTATTGATTTTCTCCCTAGATGATCTGTCCATTGTTGTAAGTGGAGTATCAAAGTCCTTTGCAATTAACATATTCTTATTCATAAGATTGCTTATGTTTGTGATTAATTGATTTATATATTTGGGTTCCACCAAGTTGAGGGCATAAACATTTACAATTGTTAGCTCTTCTTGATGGATAGATCCCTTAATTATGATATAATGTCCTTCATCTCTTGTTACAGGCTTTAGTTTAAAATCTAGTTTGCCTGGGCAGACTAGAGGCCCACAGAAGAGAGTAGGAAGGGCAGAGAGGCAATGCGCGCTGCACAGACTGGCGGGAGGGAGCCGGGATGGAGGGGCGGCCCACCGGCCAAGCAGAGCCCCCGAGTCTGGCTTGCAAAAGTGGAGGGGATGGACAGAGTGTGTTCCAAAAGCAAGCGGGACTTAGCATCTGGGAGGTCATAAGTAAACAGCTCTGCTCGGAAAGCGGGAAGACTGGAGGACAAAGGGAGGGAGAGTTGCTGAGTCCCGGGAGGACAGAGCTCAGTTTGTTGGGGAACAAAGGCGCTCACCAGCGCCATCTCCCTCGCCCATCCCCCAGCCAAAATCCCAAAGGGAACCAGTTCCTGCCAGGGAACTTGCTCGCTCCGTGCAAACACCCAACTCTGTGCTTCTGCAGAGCCAAACCTCCGGCATCGGATCTGACTCCCTCCCGCTGCCACAGGGCCCCTCCTGAAGTGGATCACCTAAGGAGAAGCGAGCTAAGCCTGCCCCTCCTGCCCCCGTGCACCTTGCCTACCCACCCCAGCTAATACACCAGATCCCCAGCACCACAAGCCTGGCAGTGTGCAAGTAGCTCAGACGGGCCACGCCACCCCACAGTGAATCCCGCCCCTAGGAGAGGGGAAGAGAAGGCACACACCAGTCTGACTGGCCCCAGCGGTGGGCTGGGGGCAGACATAAGGTCTGACTGCAGCCCGCCCACCAACTCCAGTTATACACCATAGCACAGGGGAAGTGCCCTACAGGTCCGCACCACTCCAGGGACTATCCAAAATGACCAAACGGAAGAATTCCCCTCAGAAGAATCTCCAGGAAATAACAACAGCTAATGAACTGATCAAAAAGGATTTAAATAATATAACAGAAAGTGAATTTAGAATAATAGTCATAAAATTAATCACTGGGCTTGAAAACAGTATAGAGGACAGCAGAGAATCTATTGCTACAGAGATCAAGGGACTAAGGAACAGTCAGGAGGAGCTAAAAAATGCTATAAACGAGCTGCAAAATAAAATGGAAACAACCATGGCTAGGATTGAAGAGGCAGAGGAGAGAATAGGTGAACTAGAAGATAAAGTCATGGAAAAAGAGGAAGCTAAGAAAAAGACAGATAAAAAAAATCCAGGAGTATGAGGGGAAAATTAGAGAACTAAGTGATACACTAAAAAGAAATAATATACGCATAATTGGTATTCCAGAGGAGGAAGAGAGAGGGAAAGGTGCTGAAGGGGTACTTGAAGAAATAATAGCTGAGAACTTCCCTGAACTGGGGAAAGAAAAAGGCATTGAAATCCAAGAGGCACAGAGAACTCCCTTCAGACGGAACTTGAATCAATCCTCTGCACGACATATCATAGTGAAACTGGCAAAATACAAGGATAAAGAGAAAATTCTGAAAGCAGCAAGGGGTAAACATGCCCGAACATATAAAGGGAGACCTATAAGACTCGTGACTGATCTCTCTTTTGAAACTTGGCAGGCCAGAAAGGATTGGCACGAGATCTACAATGTGCTGAACAGGAAAAATATGCAGCCGAGAATCCTTTATCCAGCAAGTCTGTCATTTAGAATAGAAGGAGAGATAAAGGTCTTCCCAAATAAAGAAAAACTGAAGGAATTTGTCACCACTAAACCAGCCCTACAAGAGATCCTAAGGGGGATCCGGTGAGACAAAGTACCAGAGACATCGCTACAAGCATAAAACATACAGACATCACAATGACTCTAAACCCGTATCTTTCTATAATAACACTGAATGTAAATGGATTAAATGCGCCAACCAAAAGACATAGGGTATCAGAATGGATAAAAAAACAAGACCCATCTATTTGCTGTCTACAAGAGACTCATTTTAGATCTGAGGACACCTTTAGATTGAGAGTGAGGGGATGGAGAACTATTTATCATGCTACTGGAAGTCAAAAGAAAGCTGGAGTAGCCATACTTATATCAGACAAACTAGACTTTAAATTAAAGGCTGTAACGAGATGAAGAAGGGCATTATATAATAATTACAGGGTCTATCCATCAGGAAGAGCTAACAATTATAAATGTCTATGTGCCGAATACCGGAGCCCCCAAATATATAAAACAACTACTCATAAACATAAGCAACCTTATTGATAAGAATGTGGTAATTGCAGGGGACTTTAACACCCCACTTACGGAAATGGATAGAGCATCTAGACACACGGTCAATAAAGAAACAAGGGCCCTGAATGACACATTGGATCAGATGGACTTGACAGATATATTTAGAACTCTGCAACCCAAAGCATCAGAATATACTTTCTTCTCGAGTGCACATGGAACATTCTCCAAGATAGATCATATACTGGGTCACAAAACAGCCCTTCATAAGTATACAAGATTTGAAATTATACCATGCATACTTTCAGACCACAATGCTATGAAGCTTGAAATCAACCACAGGAAAAAGTCTGGAAAACCTCCAAAAGCATGGAGATTAAAGAACACCCTACTAAAGAATGAGTGGGTCAACCAGGCAATTAGAGAAGAAATTAAAAAATATATGGAAACAAACGAAAATGAAAATACAACAATCCAAACGCTTTGGGATGCAACGAAGGCAGTCCTGAGAGGAAAATACATTGCAATCCAGGCCTATCTCAAGAAACCAGAAAAATCCCAAATACAAAATCTAACAGCACACCTAAAGGAAATAGAAGCACAATGGCAAGGACAGCCTAAACCCAGCAGAAGAAGAGAAATAATAAAGACCAGAGCAGAAATAAACAATATAGAATCTAAAAAAACTGTAGAGCAGATCAACGAAACCAAGAGTTGGTTTTTTGAAAAAATAAACAAAATTGACAAACCTCTAGCCAGGCTTCTCAAAAAGAAAAGGGAGATGACCCAAATAGATAAAATCATGAATGAAAATGGAATTATTACAACCAATCCCTCAGAGATACAAACAATTATCAGGGAATACTATGAAAAATTATATGCCAACAAACTGGACAACCTGGAAGAAATGGACAAATTCCTAAACACCCACACTCTTCCAAAACTCAATCAGGAGGAAATAGAAAGCTTGAACAGACCCATAACCAGCGAAGAAATTGAATCGGTTATCAAAAATCTCCCAACAAATAAGAGTCCAGGACCAGATGGCTTCCCAGAGGAGTTCTACCAGACGTTTAAAACAGAGATAATACCTATCCTTCTCAAGCTATTCCAAGAAATAGAAAGGGAAGGAAAATTTCCAGACTCATTCTATGAAGCCAGTATTACTTTGATTCCTAAACGAGACAGAGACCCAGTAAAAAAAGAGAACTACAGGCCAATATCCCTGATGAATATGGATGCAAAAATTCTCAATAAGATACCAGCAAATCGAATTCAACAGCATATAAAAAGAATTATTCACCATGATCAAGTGGGATTCATTCCTGGGATGCAGGGCTGGTTCAACATTCGCAACTCAATCAACATGATACATCACATTAATGAAAGAAAAGATAAGAACCATATGATCTTGTCAATCGATGCAGAAAAGGCCTTTGACAAAATCCAGCACCTTTCTTAATAAAAACCCTTGAGAAAGTCGGGATAGAAGGAACATACTTAAACATCATAAAAGCCATTTATGAAAAGCCCACAGCTAACATCATCCTCAATGGGGAAAAACTGAGAGCTTTTTCCCTGAGATCAGGAACACAACAGGGATGCCCACTCTCACCGCTGTTGTTTAACACAGTGTTGGAAGTTCTAGCATCAGCAATCAGACAACAAAAGGAAATCAAAGGCATCAAAATTGGCAAAGATGAAGTCAAGCTTTCGCTTTTTGCAGATGACATGATACTATACATGGAAAATCCGATAGACTCCACCAAAAGTCTGCTAGAACTGATACATGAATTCAGCAAAGTTGCAGGATACAAAATCAATGTACAGAAATCAGTTGCATTCTTATACACTAACAATGAAGCAACAGAAAGACAAATAAAGAAACTGATCCCATTCACAATTGCACCAAGAGGCATGAAATACCTAGGAATAAATCTAACCAAAGATGTAAAAGATCTGTATGCTGAAAACTATAGAAAGCTTATGAAGGTAATTGAAGAAGATTTAAAGAAATGGAAAGACATTCTGTGCTCATGGATTGGAAGAATAAATATTGTCAAAATGTCAGTACTACCCAAAGCTATCTAAACATTCAATGCAATCCCGATCAAAATTGCACCAGCATTCTTCTCGAAATAGAACAAGCAATTCTAAAATTCATATGGAACCACAAAAGGCCCCAAATAGCCAAAGTAATATTGAAGAAGAAGACCAAAGCAGGAGGCATCACAATCCCAGACTTTAGCCTCTACTACAAAGCTGTAATCATCAAGACAGCATGGTATTGGCACAAAAACAGACACGTAGACCAATGGAATAGAATAGAAACCCCAGAACTAGACCCACAAACGTATGGCCAACTAATCTTTGACAAAGCAGGAAAGAACATCCAATGGAAAAAAGACAGTCTCTTTAACAATGGTGCTGGGAGAACTGGACAGCAACATGCAGAAGGATGAAACTAGACCACTTTCTCACACCATTCACAAAAATAAACTCAAAATGGATAAAGGAATGTGAGACAGGAAACCATCAAAACCCTAGAGGAGAAAGCAGGAAAAGGCCTCTCTGACCTCAGTCGTAGCAATCTCTTACTCGACACATCCCCAAAGGCAAGGGAATTAAAAGCAAAAATGAATTACTGGGACCTTATGAAGATTAAAAGCTTCTGCACAGCAAAGGAAACAACCAACAAAACTAAAAGGCAACCAATGGAATGGGAAAAGATATTTGCAAATGACATATCGGACAAAGGGCTAGTATCCAAAATCTATAAAGAGCTCACCAAACTCCACACCCGAAAAACAAATAACCCAGTGAAGAAATGGGCAGAAAACATGAATAGACACTTCTCTAAAGAAGACATCCGGATGGCCAACAGGCACATGAAAAGATGCTCAATGTCGCTCCTTATCAGGGAAATACAAATCAAAACCACACTCAGATATCACCTCACGCCAGTCAGAGTGGCCAAAATGAACAAATCAGACTATAGATGCTGGCAAGGATGTGGAGAAACGGGAACCCTCTTGCACTGTTGGTGGGAATGCAAACTGGTGCAGCCACTCTGGAAAACAGTGTGGAGGTTCCTCAGAAAATTAAAAATAGACCTACCCTATGACCCAGCAATAGCACTGCAGTGCTAGCACTGCAATAGCACTGTATTTACCCAAGGGATACAGGAGTACTGATGCATAGGGGCACTTGTACCCCAATGTTTATAGTAGCACTCTCAACAATAGCCAAATTATGGAAAGAGCCTAAATGTCCATCAACTGATGAATGGATAAAGAAATTGTGGTTTATATACACAATGGAGTACTACGTGGCAATGAGAAAGAACGAAACATGGCCCTTTGTAGCAACGTGGATGGAACTGGAGAGTGTGATGCTAAGTGAAATAAGCCATACAGAGAAAGACAGATACCATATGGTTTCACTCTTATGTGGATCCTGAGAAACTTAACAGAAACCCATGGGGCAGGGGAAGGAAAAAAAAAAAAAAGAGGTTAGAGTGAGAGAGAGCCAAAGCATAAGAGACTCTTAAAAACTGAGAACAAACTGAGGGTTGATGGGGGGTGGGAGGGAGGGGAGGGTTGGGGATGGGTATTGAGGAGGGCACCTTTTGGGATGAGCACTGGGCGCTGTATGGAAACCAATTTGACAATAAATTTCATATATTGAAAAAAAAATACAAACACACACACACAGAAAATAAATAAAAATAAAATCTAGTTTGCCTGAAATAAGTATGGCTACTCTAGCTTTCTTTTGACTTCCAGTAGCATGATAGATGGTTCTCCATCCCCTCAACTTCAATCTGAAGGTGTCCTCGGGTATAAAATGAGTCTTTTGTAGATAGCATATATAGATAGATCTTGATTTTTAACGATTCTGATACCCTATATCTTTTCATTGGAGCATTTAGTCCATTTACATTCAGTGTTATTATTGAAAGATAGGGATTTAGTATCATTGTGTTATCTGTAGGTTTCATGCTTGTGGTGATTTCTCTGGTCCTTTGTAGTCTTTGCAGCATTCCACTCACAGAGTCCCCCTTAGGATCTCCTGCCGGGCTGGTTTAGAGGTCATGAACTCCCTCAGTTTTTGTCTGGGAAGGCCTTTATCTCTCCTTCTATTCCGAATGACAGCCTTGCTAGTAAACGGATTCTTGTTTGCATATTTTTCCTATTCGGTACATTGAATATTTCCTGCCACTCCCTTCTGGCCTGCCAAGTTTCAGTGGACAGGTCTGCTGCTACTCTTATGTGTCTACCCTTGTGGATTAAGGCCCGTTTATGCTGAGCTGCTTTCAGAATTCTCTCTTTATCTTTGTAGTTTGCCAATTTCACTATGATGTGTGGAGAAGACCTAGTCTTGTTATGTCTGAAGGGAGTTCTCTGTGCCTCCTGGACTTGGATGTCTGTTTCCTTCCCCAGATTAGGGAAGTTCTCAGCTAAAATTTGTTCAAATAAACCTTTTGCCCCTTTCTCTCTCTCTCTCTCTCTCCTTCTGGAAATCTTATGACTCTTATTACGTTGCATTGAATCACTTAGTTTTCTAATTCTCCCCTCATGGTCTAGTATTTTATCTCTTTTTCTTGGCTTCATCATTTTCCATAATTTTAACCTCAATTTCACTTATTCTCTCCTCTGCTTCTCCACGCTTGCTGTCACTGCATCTACTTTGTCTTGCACCTCATTTATAGCATTTTTAAATTTGTCTTGACTATTTATTTCCTTGATCTCTGCAGCAATAGATTCTCTGCTGTCTTCTATGCTTTTTTCAAGCCCAGCTATTAATGTCATGACTAGTATTCTAAGTTATTGTTCAGATACATTGTTTATATCTGTTTTGACCAATTATCTGGCTGTCTTTTCTTCCTAGAGTTTCTTAGAGGATAATCCTTCCATTTTGCCATTTTGTCTACTTTTCTGTCTTTCACATTTTTTAAGTTTGTTATGTGTTCTGCCCCTGCAAGCACTACTATAAAGGGGTCAAACACTGTCCAGAGTCCAGTTTTCAGGAGGTGTTTTCGGAGTGTGTTGTGTGGTCTCTGTTTTTGTGACTCAGGTTGCTTTATTTCCCTACTTGTAATGGTTGTTTGGACCTTCCACCAGGTATGCTTTGATTTGTTCGTTGAAGTAACCCTGGAAAAAAAAACTTAAAAAGGGGAGGAGGTGGAGGAAGAAGCCACAGAAGAAGAGTCTTTTGTCCTTAGAGTGGCTATATACCTTCTTCTCACAGCACTCAAGGGAGGGGACCGGTCTCTCTGACTGCACCTCTGAGCTCACTCCTGAGCCCAGGATGGCTCTCCTTCCCCCTCCACCCCACGCGCATGTACAGGGTGGCAGGCTGCAGTCAGGAGAAAGTCCTGCAACCCTGGATGGTGTTAGAAATTTGTTCTCTTTTCTTCCTTTTTTCTCTCCACGGAAGGGATCCTTCCCATTTTATCTCTCCTAATTCACACACACCTATGGCCCACCAAGTTGTCCCATAGGCCCCTGGAGATGTTTTTATCACTCTGTAGTCCAGATTCCTAGAATTTCAGGCCTTCTTGCCTCAACTGTGTTTGAGGGATGAGAGAACTTCAGATTCCCCTACTTCTCTGCCATATTGACTCCTCTCTCAATAGCTACTTTAAATGTAAATGGACTGAATGCTCTAATCAAGAGACATAGGATAATAGAATGGATAAACACAAGATCTATCCATATGCTGCCTACAAGCAACTCACTTCATACCTGAAGACACATACAAATAGAAAGTGAAAGGATGGAAAAAGATATTCTATTTAAATGGAAACAACAACAAAAGGCTGGGATAACAATACATATATTAGATAAAATAGACTGTAAAACAAAGACTGTAACAAGAGACAAATTAGGGCATTACATAATGATCAAAGAACCAATCTATTAAGAGGATATAACAATTGTAAATATCCATGCACCCAACACCGAAGCATCTAAATCATAAAGCAAATAGTAATAGAACTAAAGTAAGAAATTGACAGTAATATAATAGTAAGGCAATTTAACACCTCACTTACTTTAATGGATAAATCACCCAGACAGAAAATCAATAA
Organism: Lynx rufus; assembly: GCF_022079265.1. Lineage (NCBI taxonomy): Eukaryota > Metazoa > Chordata > Mammalia > Carnivora > Felidae > Lynx > Lynx rufus. The sequence continues at coordinate 613,726 of NW_025814867.1, read as the reverse complement.
GGAAACCATGGCTTTGAAAAGCACCTTAGACCAAATGGACTTAACAGATATATATAGAACATTCTATCCAAAAAACAACAGAATACACATTCTTTTCAAGTGCACATAGAACATTCTCCAGGATAGATCACATGTTGGGTCACAAAACAAGTGTTAATAAACTTAAGAAAACTGAAATCATATATAGTCTTTTTTTTACCACAATGGTATGAAATTAGCACTTAATTACAAGAAAAAAAACCTGGAAAAATTATAAACATGGGGTTAAACAATGCTATTAAACTACCAATGGGTCAATGAAGAAATCAAAGAGGAAATCAAAAGTTCCCTAGAGACAAATGAAAGTGGAAACACAACAGTTCAAAATCCTTGGGATGCAACAAGAGCAATTTTTTTTTTAATTTTTTTTGACGTTTTTATTTATTTTTGGGACAGAGAGAGACAGAGCATGAACGGGGGAGGGGCAGAGAGAGAGGGAGACACAGAATCGGAAACAGGCTCCAGGCTCTGAGCCATCAGCCCAGAGCCCGACGCGGGGCTCGAACTCACGGACCGCGAGATCGTGACCTGGCTGAAGTCGGACGCTTAACCGACTGCGCCACCCAGGCGCCCCAACAAGAGCAATTTTTAAGAGGGGAATTTAGAGGACTTTAGGAAGATGGTGGAGTAGGAGGACCCTGATCCACCCAATCCCACTTTTTCAACTAGATGTCCACATCCAAGTCAACAAACTAGAGAGAAATCCGAAGACTGACAGAATAAACTCCACAACTAAATGTAGAGAAGAAGCTGCATCTGAAAAGTTAGGGAAGTTGTAAAGGCAGAGGAAGACTGCCTACAGAAGGGAGGGAGCTGTACACCCAGAGAGGGCAGAGAAATGGGCTCTTGTGCCAGGTAGCTCCCCCCAGGGAGGACTAATCCACATAACATTTGGCTTTAGAAACCAGAGGGGCTGCATTCCCTGAGTTCATATAACCAGTGGTACTTGGAGTCTGGACCTTTAAAAGTCTGCTTACTCAGCACCAGGTGAACAGGGAGGGTGAGTACGTGGAAAGGCATCACAAAAATGGCAATTTATACAATGGCAGAGGCAAATGGGAGAGAAAACTGTTTATACTGATTTGGAGCTTATTGGGATACTTCTCTGAAAACAAGGTACATGGCAGGTGCCATTTTCCTCCCCCATCACCCAGCATAAACACAGAGCACCTGTGATATGTGGGACTGCACAGGCATTTGCTATCTAACCCACTAGCAGTGCACCACACCCATGAGTTCTTCTAAAGACTAGTCTTCTCAGCCCTAGGCTCAAGGCAAATTTTGTTAAAGCAGGACACGGGCCCTACAAGTTGCACTATGCAGAATCACCGTACCAGGCCCAGCTGCAGTTCAGGACCCAGCCACCATACCACACCCAGCTGCACACCTCCCAGGCATCATTGCACACTAGGTCCAGCCCTGCCCAGACTCACTCTCCTGCAACCCTGTCACACAGCTCCAGCTGCTTAGAGGTTCCCCTTCTTCTCTGCCATAAGCACTCTGCTCTCTGCTCTCTGCTTCTCTGCTCTCTAAGCACAGCTCCAGTGCTTAGAGGAATATCACATAGGACTTGTGGCCCAACACAAACTTTACAAATACCACAGCCTTACTCCCAATTCCCCAGTGGGCATGCCCCCTCAGACCTGGCCTGCCTGGGTCCCACTAACAGCATAGACAGGAAGCACAGCCCACAACAGCAGAGTGCAGATGACTGCACTGAAAGGAAAAGTGACTCAGACACAACAGCAGGGTGTAAACAACACACGTAGAATACTCTCCTGGTGTGCCAAGTTCTGGTGAACAGGGGACACTGCAATGCAGGGTGCTTCAGGAGCTCTTCTTCATAAAGTAACTACTTTCAAGAGCTGAAGACACAGCTGACTTTCTTAACACACAGAAACGGACACAGCAAGGCGGACTAAATGAGGAGACAGAAATTTATCCCAGATGAAAGAACAGGACAAGGCCACAACCAGAGATCTAAGCAAAACAAACATAAGAAACATGCCTGATAAAGAATTTAAAACAATGATCAAAAGGATACTCACTGGACTTGAGAAAAAAGTGGAAGACGTGAGTGAGACTCTTAACACACAGATAAGGAATAACATTGCAGAGATAAAGGGCACAGTAAACAAAGTGAGAAACACTTGATGGAATGAGCAGCAGGGTGGAAGAAACAGAGAAACAAATTATTGACTGGACAACTGAGTAATGGAAAGTATTCAAGCTGAACAAAAAAAAGAGAGAAAAGAATTATGCAAAATGAGAATAGACTTATGATTTCATCTAACATAATAACATTCATATTATAGAGATCCTAAAGAAGAAGAGAGAGAAAAGAGGGCAGAAAATTTATTTGAAGAAATAATAGCTGAAAATTGCCCTATTTTGGGGAAAGAAACAGATATCCAGATCCAGGAGACACAGAAAACCCCCAACAGAATCAACAAAAGCAGACTCATACTGAGACATATCGTAATTAACTTGCAAAATATAGTGATAAAGAAAAATCTTGAAAGCAACAAGACAAAAGAAGTCATTAACTTACAAGGGAAAACCCATACGGCTAGCAGATTTTTTCACAGAAACTTTGCAAGCCAGAAGGGAGTAACATGATATATTCAAGATGCTAAATGGGGGAAATCTGCAGCCAAGAATACTCTGTCCAGTAAGGCTATCATTCAGAATAAGACAAAGAGTTTCCCAAACAAAAACTAAAGGAGTTTGTGACCACTAAGCTAGCCCTGCAAGAAATATTAAAAGGGACCCTTTTAGTGGAGAGGAGAGACCAAAAGTGGTAGTATAGAGGTAGGAAACACAAAAGCAGTGAAACTTATAAAACTTTTTAATAAACCTTTTGTTCATAAACATATGCCTACTTATAGAGGTAGGAAACACAAAACATAAAACATAAAACTTTATAAACACAAAAGCAATAAAACTAAATATTTCTATAAAAGATCAGTCAAGAAACTCACAAAAAAGGATAGAAAATATAATAACATATAACTGAAACATGGGAAAGATAGAAAAGAATGAATTCAAACTTAAGTGATCATCAACTTAATGTAACTCCTATATGACGAAGATGTAATATACAAACCTAATGGTAACCAGAAATGGTTTCTCTGTGTTAAGAAAATCGGCTGTGTCTTCACAGCTTTCACATTTCAACAAAACATGAAACAGAAAAACTCAAGAAAGGATCAGAGAAAGTCTTTGTAAACAATCACAAAACAAGTAATAAAATGGCAATAAATACACATCAATCAATAATTACTTTGAATGTAAATGGAGAAAATACTCCAATCAAAAGACATAGGGTAACAGAATGGATTAAAAAAAAAAAAAACAAGACCCATCTCTTTGCTGCCTACAAAAGACCAATTTTAGACCTAAAGATACCTGAAGATTGAAAGTGAGAAGATGGAGAATGGAGTTAAGATAGCAAAGTATTATGGGGACCCTGAGTTTATCTCCTTCTTGAAACACAGCTATATCAGTGTCAAACCATTTTGAACACCTAGAAAATTGATTTGAGGAATGCAACAATATGCATAACTTGAGCCAGAGAACATGGCAGGTACATGCTGCGGAGAGGTTAATTGGGGGAGAAAAGCTGCAGGACTGCGGGAGGTAGGGAGTCATTTTTGTGGAGAGGATAGAGAAAGAGAAAGGGGGAGAGTGTAGTGCAGCACAGTGGGAATGCACAAGAAAAACACTCCCCTCCTGAAAGTAGGAGAGAAAGAGAGAAAGTAAGTGAAAACACTCACAGGGGACTAGACAAGAAACCTGTTCCTCAAAACCGTTAATGAGGAGAAAGGAGAAAGTTTCAATACCTCCAAGATTCTATAAAGAGTAGAGTGCAGAGCTCAGAGCTCAGTGCCTGGCTGTGCTCTGGCAAGGAAGTAGGGCAAATTTCCAGGGACCAACAGCAAGGTCTGAGGGGTCCATGTGCCACAGGGGGAGAAGCAGTTCTCCTGCTTGGTCTGCATTTGGTAGAGGCCATATGGCTTCCCCATAGCCAAAAGTCCTGGTGGAACCTAGAGAGCTGCCACGTTTACTGATATTGGAACAAAGATGCCAGAGGGCAGCAAAACCTGGCCCCAGCTGTGTGTTGTGATTTACCAAAAACTCTGAGTCTTTGCCACTGTGTGATCATATGAGTGTTTTCTGGGACAAGCCAGCACCTGGCCATTGCTCAGCAAGACCCTCCCCCAAAGAATCAGAGTGGGTCCAAGCCATGGGGATCCCTGAAGTGTGGGGTTTGAAACAGCCCCATGTGAAATAAAACTCTGTAGGGAAGTGCCATCTGGCAGACAGAGAGCTTGGACACAGACAGGGTAGAGGCAGGGAGCAGACAGAAACCTGAGACAAAGGAGGGGTGCTTGATCACGTGTCTTCAAGGGCATGAAATTCAAGCATCAGAGACTAGACAGTTGGGTGAAGCCATTTTCACCTCTAGTGCATGTGCAGTAGTGCACACGTGCACACACAGATGGACTCCGGTGAGCTAATTAGCAACACTGAGTGGGAAATGGAGCCATTACACCAAGCCCTGCCCACATGCACCCTCCAGGCACATCCAATCAAAAGACCAGCACAAATGTCTTTCACCTGCTTAGTCTACAGGCTATAGTGAGCTGCAAAGTTTCAGTTCTAGGGGAAACTGGATATAACTTCATTCAGGTTTCATTCTGTTTGTATGTTCGTTTGTTCATTTTCTTTACTTCTGTTTTTGCTTATGTTGTTTTCTTTATTCTTTCTCTTTCTTGGATACAGAAAGAGCAAATTTTTTTATTCTAGTTTATTTTTTATTTTAAATAGAATTACCATAGGATCCAGGAATTCTTAAAAAAAATTTTTTTTAATGTTTATTTTTAACAGAGAGAGAGAGTGTGTGTGTGAGAGTGGGGAGGGGCAGAGAGAGAGGGAGACACAATCCAAAGCAGGCTCCAGGCTCTGAGCTGTCAGCACAGAGCCCAATGTGGTGCTTGAACTCACAGACTGCGAGATCATGACCTAAGCCAAAGTCGGATGCTCAACCGACTGAGCCATCCAGGCGCCCCATTTTTTATTTTATATTATTCTATTTTATTATTTAAAATTTTTTTATTTCTAATTTTTTTAACTGTTTTTTCCTTTCTCTCTTTTTTCTTTTCTATCAGGCTTCTCTGAACAAGCACACCAAAACACACCTAGGATCTAGCTTCCTTTGTTTGATTTGTTTTGTTTTGTTTTTATTTTTTTAATTTTAATTCTTTATTTTATTAATTTTTTTCTTCCTCCAAAATGACAAGACTGAGGAACTCACCACATTAGAAACAACAGGAAGAAATGACAGCAAGGGATTTAATCAACACAGATATAAGTAAGATATCTGAACTAGAATTTAGACACACGATTATAAGAATACTAGCTGGGGTTGAGAAAGCAGAGAAGACCTTTCTGTGGAGATAAAAAAACTAAAATCTAGTCAGGCTGAAATTTAAAAGCTATAATCAAGATGCAATCTTGAATAGATGCCATGACAGCAAGGATTGATGAAGCAGAGCAGGGAATCAGTGAGATAGAAGATAAAATTATAGAAAATAATGAAGCAGGAAAAAAAGAGGGAAACAAAGGCAAAAGATCACGATACAGGATTTAGACAACTCAGTGACTTATTAAAAAGGAATAACATTCAAATCATAGGAGTCCCAGAAGAGGAAGAGAAAATGAGACAGAAGGTTTATGTGAGTAAATTATACCAGAAAACTTTCCTAATCTGGGGAAGGACACAGAGATCAAAATGTAAGAAGCACAGAGAACTCCCATGAAATTCAACAAAAAACAATCATTACCAAAGCATATCATAGTCAAATTCACAAAATACACAGACAAGGAAAGAATCCTGAAAGCAGCAAGAGAAAAAAGTCCTTAACCTACAAAGGAAGACAGATCAGGTTCACAGCAGATCTGTCCACAGAAACCTGGCAGGCCATAAAGGAGTGACAGGATATATTAAAAGTTCAGAATTGGAAAAATATGTCACCAAGATTCTTTATCCAGCAAGACTATCATTCAGAATAGAACAAGAGATAAAGAATTTCCCAGACCAAAAAAAACAAAAAAAACAAAAAAACCTAACAGAGTTCATGACCACCAAACCAGCCCTACAAGAAATTTTAAGGGGGACTCTTTGAGTGGGGAACAAAACAAAACAAGTCAAAACAAGACTAAAAGCGGGGCGCCTGGGTGGCGCAGTCGGTTAAACGTCCGACTTCAGCCAGGTCACGATCTCGCGGTCCGTGAGTTCGAGCCCCGCGTCGGGCTCTGGGCTGATGGCTCAGAGCCTGGAGCCTGTTTCCGATTCTGTGTCTCCCTCTCTCTCTGCCCCTCCCCCGTTCATGCTCTGTCTCTCTCTGTCCCCCCAAAAATAAATAAACGTTGAAAAATAAAAAATAAAAAAATAAAAAAACAAGACTAAAAGCAACAAAGACTAGAAAGAACTAGAAAATATCACCAGAAACACCAACTCTACAGGCAACACAATGACAGTAAATTCATATCTTTTAATAATCACTCTGAATGTAAGTAGACTAAATGCTCCAATAAAAAGACATAGGGCATCAGAATGGATTAAAAAAAAAAAAAGACCCATCTATATTCTGCCTACAGCAAACTCATTTTAGACCTAAAAACATCTGCAGATTGAAAGTAAGTGGATGGAGAACCAGTTATCATGCCAATGGATGTCAAAACAAAGCTGGAGTCGCCATACATATGTTAGACAAACTAGATGTTAAAACAAAGACTGTAACAAGACATGAAGAAGGGCATTATATCATAATTAAGGGATTTATCCACCAAGAAGACTAACAATTGTAAATACTTATGACCTCACATGAAAACACCCAAATATATAAATCTATTAATAACAAACATAGAAGAACTCATTGATATGATGCAATAATAGTAGGAGACTCTAACACCACACTTACAACATTAGACAGATCATCTAAGCAGAAAATCACCAAGGAAAAAAATGGCTTTGAATGACACACTGGACCAGATGGACTTAATGGATATATTCAGAACATTTCATCCTAAAGCAGCAGAATACACATTCTTCTCGAGTGCACATGGAACATTTTCTAGAATAGACCACATACTAGGTCACAAAACAGCCCTCAACAAATACAAAAAGATTGAGATCATACCATGCATTTTTTCAGATTACAATGCTATGAAACTTGAAATCAACCACAAGAAAAAATTGGAAAGACCACAAATACTTGGAGATTAAAGAACATCCCACTAAAGTATGAATTTCTTCTTCATGGGTTAGCCATGGAATTAAAGAGGAAGGTAAAAAGTACATGGAAGCCAATGAAAATGAAAACATGACAGTCCAAACCCTTTGGGATGCAGCAAAGGCGGTCCTAAGAGGGAAGTATATAGTAATCCAGGCCTTCCTAAAGAAGAAATGTCTCAAAGGCACAACCTAGCCTTACATCAAACAGAACTGGAAAAAGAACAGCAAATAAAGCCCCAAACCAGCAGAAGAGGGGGAATAATAAAGATTAAAGCAGAAATCAATAATATCAAAATCAACAAAACAGTAGAACAGATCAACAAAACTAGGAACTGGTTCTTTGAAAGAATTGACAAAATTGGTAACCCCCTAGCTAGACTTATCAAAAAGAAAAAGGGAAGGAACCAAATAAATAAAATCACAAATGAAAGAGGAGAGATCAAAACCAACAGCACAGAAATACAAACAATAATAAGAGAATATTATGAGCAATTATATGCCAACAATTTGGGCAGTCTGGAAGAAATGGACAAATTCCTAGAAACATATAAACTTCAAAACTGAAACAGGAAGAAATAGAAATTTTAAACAGACCATAACCAGTAAAGAAATTAAATCAGTAATCAAACAAGAGTCCAGGGTCAAATGGCTTCCCAGGGAAATTCTATCAAACATTTAAAGAAAAATTAATACCTATTTTTCTGGAGCTGTTCCAAAAAATAGAAATGGGAGGAAAACTTACAAACTCATTCTATGAGGCCAACATTACCTGGACTCCAAAACCAGACAAAGATCCCACTAAAAAGGAGATTACAGATCAATTTCCCTGATGAACATGGATGCAAAGATTCTCAACAAGACACTAGCAAATCAAATCCAACAATACATTAAAAGAATTATTTACCACAATCAAGTGGGATTTATTCTTAGTCTACAGGGCTGGTTCAATATCTGCAAACTAATCAACATGATACATCACATTAATAAAAGAAAGGATAAGAACCATATGATTTTCTCAATAGATGCAGAAAAGGCATTTGACAAAATACAGCATCCTTTCTTGATAAAAACTCACAAGAAAGTAGGGACAGAAGGAACATACCTCAACATCATAAAAGCCATATACGAAAGACCTACAGCTAATATCATCCTCAATGGGGACAAACTGAGAGCTTTCCCCCTAAAGTCAAGAACACAACAGGGGTGCCCACTCTCACCATTGTTGTTCAACATAGTACTGGAAGTCCTAGCCTCAGCAATCAGACAACAAAATGAAATAAAGGCATCCAAATCGGCAAGGAAGAAGTCAAACTTCCATTATTCACAGATGACATAATATTCTATGTGGAAAACCTGAAAGACTTCCCCCAAAACTGCTAGAACTGATACTGAATTCAGCAAAGTCACAGGATATGAAATCAATGTACAGAAATCTATTGCATTTCTATACACCACTAAAAAGCAGCAGAAAGAGGAATCAAGGAATTGATCCCATTGCAATTGCACAAAACATCATAAAATACCTAGGAATAAACCTAACCAAAGAGGTAAAAGATCTGAAAACTATAGAAAGCTTATGAAAGAGGGGCGCCTGGGTGGCTCAGTGAGTTAAGCATCCAACTTCAGTTCAGGTCATGATCTTATGGTCTGTGGGTTCGAGCCCCATGTCAGGCTCTGTGCTGACAGCTCAGAGCCTGGAACCTGCTTTGGATTTTGTGGGTCTCCCTCTCTTTCTGCCTCTCCCTGTCTCATGCTCTCTCTGTGTCTCTCAACAATAAATAAATATGTTTTTAAAATTAAAAAAATAAAACAAAAATAGAAAATAAATTTTAAAAAGAAAGCTTATGAAGACAATTGAAGACAAAAAGAAATGGAAAAACATTCCATACTCATGGATTGGAAGAACAAATATTGTTAAAATGTCAATACTACCCAAAGCAATCTATACAATCAAAGCAATTCCTATCAAAATAAAACCAGCATTTTTCACAGACCTAGAACAAACAATCCTAAAATTTGTATGGAACCACAAAAGACCCCCAACAGCCAAAGCAATCTTGAAAAAGAAAACCAGGGGCGCCTGGGTGGCGCAGTCGGTTAAGCGTCCGACTTCAGCCAGGTCACGATCTCACAGTCCGTGAGTTCGAGCCCCGCATCAGGCTCTGGGCTGATGGCTCAGAGCCTGGAGCCTGTTTCCGATTCTGTGTCTCCCTCTCTCTCTGCCCCTCCCCCGTTCATGCTCTGTCTCTCTCTGTCCCAAAAATAAATAAACGTTGAAAAAAAAAATTAAAAAAAAAAAAGAAAAAAAAGAAAAAGAAAACCAAAGCATCACAATCCCTGACTTCAAGCTATATTACAAAGCTGTAATCATCAAGACCATATGAGACTGGCACAAAAACAGACACATGGATCAATGGAACAGAATAGAGAACCCAGAAATGGACTCACAAATGTATGGCCAACTAATCTTCAACAAATTAGGAAAGAATATCCAATGGGAAAAAGACAGATTCTTCAGCAAATGGTGTTAGGAAAACTGGACAGTAACATGCAGAAGAATGAACCTGGACCACTTTCTTACACCATACACAAAAATAACCTCAAAGTGGATGAAAGACCTAAGACAGGAAACCATCCAAATATTAGAGGAGAAAACAGGCAACAACCTCTTTGACCTGGCTGCAAAAACTTCTTACCAGACATGTCTCCAGAGGTAAGGGAAACAAAAGTAAAAATGAAGTATTGGGACCTCATCAAGATAAAAATCTTCTGTACAGTGAAGGAAACAATCAGCAAAACTAAAAGGCAACAAATGGAATGGGAGAAGATAAAATTTGCTAATGACATATTGCATAAAGGATTAGTATCCAAAATCTATAAAGAACTTATCAAACTCAACACCCCCCAAAAAACAAATAATACAATTAAGGAAGTGGGCAAAAAACATGAACAGACATTTTTCCAAAGAAGACACCCAGATGGCTAACAGACACATAAAAAGATGCTCAAGACCACTTATCATCAGGGAAATACAAGTCAAAATCACACTGACATACCACCTCACACCTGTCAGAATGGCTAAAGTTAACAACTCAGGAAACAGTGGATGTTGGCAAGGATGTGGAGAACGGAGAACACTTTTGTACTATTGGTGGGAATGCAAACTGGTGCAACTGCACTGGAGAACAGTGCAGGGGTTAGTCAAAACACTAAAAATAGAACTACCCTATGACCCAGCAATTGAACTACTTGGCATTTATCCAAACAATACAAAAATGCTGACTCGAAGGGGCACATGCACCCCAATGTTTATAGCAGCACTATCAACAATAGTCAAATTATGGAAAGTTCCAAAATGTCCATGGACTGATGAATGAATAAAGAAGATGTGGTATATTTATACAGTGGAATATTACTCAGTAATCAAATAGAATGAAATCTTGCCATTTGAAACAATGTGGATGGAACTAGAATGTATAATGCTAAGCAAAATAAGTCATTCTGGGAAAAACAAATATTGTATGATTTCACTCATATGTGGAATTTAGGAAACAAACCAGATGAAATAGGGGAAGGCAAGGAAAAACAGATACCATGAGAGACACTTAAATACAGAGAACAAACTACAGGTTGCTGGAGGGGTGTTGGTTGGGATGAGCTAAATGGGTGATGGACATTAATTCTACTCCTAAAACCACTATTACACTATATGTTAAGTAACTTGGATTTAAATAAAATGAAACACACAAACACATACATACATACATAGATTTTGAAATCAAAGTCTTTCTGAAAAAAAGCAAACATCAGAATGTTAAAATCCATCCCAGATCTGTAAGTCCAATTAAAAAGGAAAGTCAGACTCAAATTTATTTAATTTCACTTATCCAATCAACAAACATTTATTTCGTACATGAACAAATTATTTTGTGTATGTAAAACATATCTATGGCATGAAAGAGAATGACAGAAAGAGGAAGCATGTAGATTTGAGTATATAAACATAAAATATACGATAAATGCTTTTGCATTAAAAATAAAGAAATCAAGAAGATGGAGAAACATCTATCATGCAAATGGATGTCAAAAGAAAGCCAGAATAGCAATACTTAAATCAGACAAAGTAGACATTAAAACAAAGACTGTATGGAGCATGTGACTGGCACAGTCAGTAAATCATGCAATTCTTGATCTCAGGGTTGTAAGTTTGAGCCCCACATTGGGTGTAGAGATTACTTAAAAACAAGTTAAAAATATTTCTAAAAATAAAATAAAAGAAAGACTGTAATAAAAAACAAATAAAGGGACAATCTAACAAGAAGATACAACAATTGTAAATATTTTATGTACCCATCATATGAGCACCCAAATACATAAAACAGTAGCAAACATAAAAGAACTAACTGATAATAATACAATAATAGTAGGGAACTTTATCATCCCATTTACATCAATGCACAGATTTTCTAAACCAAAAATCAATAAGGAAACAATGGCTTTGAATGACACACTAGGCCAGATGAATTTAACAGATACATCCAGAATATTCCATCTTAAAACAGCAGAACACACATTCTTTTCAAATACACATGGAACATTCTCCAGAATAGATCACATATGAGCCCACAAACAAACCTTAACAAATCAAAATCATGTCATGCATATTTTCTGACCACAACACTATGAAACTAGAGGTCAACCACAAGAAAAAAACTGGAAATACCACAAATATGTGGAGATGGAATAACATGTTACTAAGCAATGAATGGGCCAACCAGAAAATCAAGGAAGAAATTAAAAAGTGGATGGAAATAAGTGAAAATAAAAACACAATGGTCCAAAACCTTTGTGATATGGTAGAAGTGGCTCTAAGAGGGCAGTTTATAACAGACCTACTGCAAGAAGTAAGAAAAATCTCAAATAAACAAACTAACCATGTACCTAAAGGAGCTAGAGAAAGAATGACAAACAAAAACCTAAAACAAGCAGAGGAAATAATAAAGCTTAGAGCAGAAATAAATGATATAGAAACTAAAAAAAAAAAAAACAAAAAAAGAACAGATCAAAGAACTAAGAACTAGTTCTTTGAAAAAAATCAATAAAATTTTGACTTATCAGGAAAAAAGAGAAAGGATTCAAAAAAATAAAATCACAAATGAGAGAGGAGAAATAACAACTAACACCACAGATATACAAACAATTATAAGAGAATATTATGAAAAACTATGTGCCAACCTATAAGAAATGGATAAATTTCTAGAAACAAATAATCTCTCAAAACTGAAACAGGAGGAAATAGAAAATTCGAACAGATTGACAACCAGCAAAGAAATTGAGTCAGTAATCAAAAAACTCTCAACAAACCAAAGTCCAGGGCCAGATGGCTTCACAAGTGAATTCTCCCAAGCAATTAAAGAAGAGTTAATACCTATTCTTAAACTATTCCAAAAAATAAAAAAGGAAGGAAAACTTTCAAATTCATTCTCTGAGGCCAACATTACTCTGATACCAAAACCAGATAAAGACACCACTAAAAAAGAGAACTACAGGCCAATATCCCTGATGAATATAGATGCAAAAATTCCCAATAAAATAAAAGCAAACTGAATTCAACAATGCATCAAAAAAATCATTCATCGCTATCAAAGTGTATTTTATTACTGGGTTGTAAAGGTGCTTTAATATTTGCAAAGAAATCTGGTACCTCATATCAATAGGAGAAAGAATAACCATCTGATCATTTCACAATAGATGCAGAAAAAGCATTTCACAAAGCACAACATCCATTTATGATAAAAACCCTAAACAAAATAGGTATAGAGGGAACATAACTTGACATAATGAAGGCCATCCATGAAAAACCCACAGCTAACATTTTCCTGAAAACGCTGTTTTTCCCCTAAGGTCAGTAACAAGATAAAGATGTCCACTCTCATCACTTTTATTCAACATAGTACTGGAAGCCCTAATCACAGCAATCAGACAACAAAAAGAAATAAAAGCATCCAAATCAGTAAGGAAGAAGTCAAACTTTCACTATTTGTAGATGCCATGATACTATACATAGAAAACCCTAAAGACCACCAAAAAACTGCCAGAACTAATACATGAATTCAGTAAAGTTGTAGGAGACAAAATCAATGTATAGAAATCTGTTCCATTCTATACACAAATAATGAACAAGCAGAAAGAGAAATTAAGGAATTAATTCCATCTGCAATTGCATCCAAAATTATAAGATACCTGGAATAAATCTAGCCAAGGAAGTGAAATATCTCATCATAAAACAGAAATGCTACTATGCACCCAAAGGGCTGCTGGTATGATTAAATGACTACCAACCCTTTCTCTCTCCATTTTCCTAGAGAAGTCTACATAGGGTATAATCAGATCATATAAGCGGCAACCAATACACAGGTAATCTTCCCCTTTGTAATTTTCAACATTTGGCTTAAATTCTCTTTGGACTGAACCTGAATAACACAAAACTAGTTGACTGGCTGTTAGTAATTATGCTGTAGAGAGTGGGGCTTCATTGCGCACATGGCTGAAATCAGAAAGCAATCTGTAATTCAGAGAAGCCATGAAGTACTTGCCTGGCATTTTGATTTTTCTATAGATGAAAAGTCATGATTTTTTTAATATATTTGGAGGCATTTATGAAATTCAAAATGGTGTGAACAGCAACTCTGAGCACTGTCAAAACTGAACATTGTCACTGGGGTGGAAAATTTATGTTATTGCTACTTAAATTATTGCATACTAAACAGAGTGTGCTATAAACCAAATTATCTAAAATATGTAGGATGGGGGCGCCTGGGTGGCTCAGTCGGTTAAGCGTCCGACTTCAGCCCGGGTCACGATCTCGCTGTCCGTGAGTTCGAGCCCAGCGTCGGGCTCTGGGCTGATGGCTCAGAGCCTGGAGCCTGCTTCTGATTCTGTGTCTCCCTCTCTCTCTGCCCCTCCCCTGTTCATGCTCTGTCTCTCTCTGTCTCAAAAATAAATAAACGTTAAAAAAATTAAAAAAATAAATAAAATATGTATGAAATATGTATTATTAAATATGTATTATTATGAAAATAAATGTTTCCATCAAGAGCATTAATTTTCAGCCAAATTGTCTTTATCTACATTGAAGTCCCAAATGGGAATTTCTAAAAGTCCATAATATCTTCGAATTTATTTCTCCTTCAAAATTAAAAAAAAAAAAAAAACACTTTATGTTTAGTTTTCCAAATAGGTTTGTGTACTTGAGTTTTACTTTTTTTACAGTTCTCATTTGATATCAGCTATGACAATTTGCCTATGGGGTCTAATTATGTTGTGAGTACTACCAAAGGCTTTATCTGCCCTCCATTTGCACAAACCCTAAGTTGTCTCAAGGAAAGAAGGGAATTCCCTCAAATTAGCCTCCTTTACTACACTTGTCAGCAAACATCCATCCAGAGCCAATCATATTACTGCTTAGTTAGCCTCACCCTGTGGATCTTGTCACACTCGCAGCTGAGGAAAAACCAGGTCCATTCCAAAAGAAGAGACACAGAATACAGCTATGAAATAACCCATACTTGAGAATTGGTGGGGAGGGGGCAAATGAAATGATGGCTCCCAATTTTCTGGAACAATAAATGATGTTTTCTCTTTTTCAAAAGGCAGCTTTAAAACATCTTTAGGGTCCAGCAATTCACCTTGTGAAATGCTGATGCCATACTCCGATCATGTACTATGTTGTGGGTGCAGAGATTTTCACACTTTCTAGGAGGGAACCTGCAGAAGGGAATCGAATGTTCTCCTGCCTGGCAGTCTCACACAGATGCAACCATAGAAACTTTCAGGCTTCCAGCTTATATAACCCTGATGCAAATGCTGGTCACATCACTCTTCCCAATTTATTTTCACTTCTTGGGTCTGTTTCTTTTCACTAGTCACATGGTCATCTATTTTCAACAAAGAGTATATGACCTTTTGTTTACATTTATTGGTCATAGAAATAACAAGCCTGAAGGCAGTTGGAAAGGACTGAATTTGACGGGAATCCCTTTAACTGATAGAAGAGCTGCCCAAATTTAAGGACAGGGCTCCTCAGTGGTCATGTTTGTGCTATGTCCAATCTTGCCTTGTGTCTGTGTTTCCATGTCCCTGGTAGGAATGATGAAAAATGGAGAGCAATGAGTACTCAGTGTTCCAGCATCTGATTTCGGAGACCACACTCTGAAAGAAGAGTTCAGAAGCTCCAATAGCTGATAATAGCAGCTATCATTTACGGAGTGTGCTGTATATACTAAATACTGTACAGCAACTTTGCATGAATTATATCATTGCTTTCTCCAACAGCCCTATCTGTGAGCTGCTGTTCTTTCTACTTTAGAAATGGGATGGAAAAGCTGTGAGGAAGACAGTTTGGGTGTCTTGCTCAATGTTTAAGAGTAATGCCATAGAATTGTATCATGGCTTCCTATGAGGCAATGAAGGAGTGTCTTGTTAGAAGATCTCCACCTAATCAGTGCCCCACCAACACTCTGTAGGCAGATTTCCAAGTTCATGGGCCAGGCTTCTCTTCCAGAACCTGAAAACCTTTGCCTAAGGTCATCCTTTGGCCACCAGAGCCCCTCTGTCCACGTGTGCAGCAGGCTGTATACACTAGGAAATTAATGCCCAATGACAGCAGGGCAACTTTGAGGTGTGTGTTTGTGATGGGATCTACAAAGAAACAGAACTAATGAGGTGTATGTATGTGTATACACATATAAAGAGAAAGAGACAGAGATAGAGAGATATAGAGATAGAGATATATAGAGAAAGAGATTTTAAGGAATTGGGTCACATGATTGTGTAGACTGGTAAGTCCAAAATCTATAGGGTAGGCTGGCAGAGTGGAGACCCAGAGAAAAGTTGATGTTATGGCCCATGTCCAAAGGCAGACTGCTGGAAGAATTTCTTTTTGTTTGAGGGAGGCCAGTCTCTTCCTATTCAGACCCTCAACATTCTAGAGGAGAAATCTGCTTTACTCAAAGTCTGCTGATTTAAATGTCAATCTCATCTAAAAAATACCTTGAAAGAAACATCCTGAATAATGTTTGATCAAATATCTGGGTGTAGTGGCCTAGACAGATCAACACATAAAATCAGCCATCACAATGTTCTATACCTGCTGCAAGTTTCCTGGCAGAATTAAGCTCCCAGTACTCACAGTGATTGCTGGCTTGATGACACACTGCACGGACTCCCTCCTCTCCTCTCTCACTTCTCCAGGTCCCCACCTAGTGCCTCCTGGGCTCACCTCCCAGATAAAATACTTAAACTCCATTCCAAGTCACAGGGAGCTACTTCAGGGGGAATATAAATGGAAACAATATTCTGTGCTTGGCCCATTTTTCTCTTAAAAGATGAGGATGGGCCAGATGTGAATCTTGCTCTAAGGAACTCAGTGCCATAAAGGAGATGGTTGTAACCAAACCACCATAATGTGGGTGGCAAGGTGCTATGATTAAGAACCAACCCCTATGAGACCGTGAACAGTGCTGCAGGTGAGTCAGAGAAGTTTCACAGAAGAGATGGGATGGAAGTGCATTTTGAAGGATGAAAGGCACTCCCCAACGTGGCAGATGGAAGAGGGGAGTGGACATGGGGGAAGCATCCAACCAAAGAAAAGCCTCTGCAGAGACCCATTCCTAAACAGGAAAGAACTTGATGCTTTTTGGAAACTCTACTTAGCGTAAGCAACCCTCCTGGCTCTGCAGAGGATGATGTGAAGGGGAACCAGTTTTGGGGTGAAAAGCCATCTGGGAAGCTATTAGCCTACTCTAGAGAGAAAGAATGAGGACCTGACCTGAATAGGAAAAACAAAGGGCACAAGTCTTCACAAGTCTGCAGTGGAGAAGTGATTAAGCTATGATTCCCATAGCTTCGGTCTGAATACAAATTTGGCTGTTTTTTTTTTTTCCAATGCTTCACACTCATGCTGGGAAGTCATGACACCTTTGGAGAGCTCCAAAGTCTGGAAGAGAAGGATCCCCTAACTCACAGAGACCACACTCTTTATATAACCAGCTGCTCCCTGGAGAGGGATGAGCTACAGGTCTACCTGTCTTGGTCCAGGTTCAGATGGGGGTGGGGTGGGGAGATTTTCTCCCCTGGAAATAACCCAGACAAAGCCTGGGAGTCTCACCAGCCCTCTTTTTTGAGAAGACACCTTTAGCTAGAGACATAGTCTACTGGACTTATCTTCCTATGCGTCCCCAATGTGGATGTCAGTCCCTCAGAGCAAAGAGCAAAGGATACCAATGCTCTTTGCTCTCAGCAGATGAAGAATATTTTGTGCCCCCATGTCACAATCAGTGTTTACTCAGTGTTTGCCATCTTCCCATAGGGAAGCTCCATGAGGATGCACACCTTGTCGATTTTGTTCACTGCTGTAAAGCAAGTCCTAGAACTGTACCTGACACATAAGTCACTCATATTTGATGAATAAATTAATTCTGAATCCCTAGAGAAGTAACACCTGGCTTCTGTGATGACAGTCCATGTATCATGGAGGAACCTGTCTTTTACCCTTCACTAAACATGTGCTCTAAACTCTGCATGTCCCCTGCAATGATGAGGCCAGGTGGAGAGGCACAGCAACTCGAAGCCAGGCTCTAATGTCCTATGGTTAGATATCTTCTTTCACAGAGGTGTTGGCAACAGTGAATTCCATTGTGGAGACTTCCAACCCAGCACAAAGTAAAAGGAATATGTTGGATGATATTTTGTTATGTTGGACAAAACATTATTTATTTACACAAAAATTTTTAATTGGGAAAAAGCAGGCACTCCTGTACTTCTTGTTTTAGGGATGCGACCAGGAATAAAACAATTAATTGCTTCTCCTCTAGCCTGTGAATGCCTTAGATTCTCTCTATAACACAGTGTCTAGTCCCAAATGGGTTGGGCAGCACAGTAGATGGTCATCGAACACAGATGGAACTTATCTGCATTACACTGCACAATCTGAGTGAGCTCCAACACTGTTACATATGGGTGCAAGAGTGAGCAAGGACACACAGGAAAATAGAATCTCAAAGAGGGAGGAGAAGGGCCTTGCTCTCCTTGCTCCCAAGAGCTGTTCATCCCTATGCAAATGTACATACCATTTCCCTAACACCCAATTCAGAGAGATATGGAGAGACATCCAAAAATCAAGAAACAGATTTCAGGCTCTGTCCAACCACATGCATATACAGCATGTAGCTGCCCTGCTTTGTGCTTTGTGGGTTTGCCTTTGCAATGTTCAGTGCCATGATTATGATATGTGCATAACCAAACTCATCCTTATTTGTATCAAAATTTTAGGATTGCTTTATTAGCATTAATGTGGTTTTGATTTGTGGCATCGATGATGTTTAAAATAGGATGCATTAAGGGCACCTGGGTGGCTCAGTCAGTTAAGCTTCTGACTTCAGCTCAGGTCACGATCTCACGGTCTGTGAGTTCAAGCCCTGCATCAGGCTCTGTGCTGACAGCTGAGAGCCTGGAGCCTGCATCGGATTCTGTGTGTCCTCCGCTCTCTGCCCCTCCCCCACTCATGCTTTGTCTCTTTCTGTCTCTGAAAAATGAATACAACAAAATATTTTTTCAATGGGATGGATTAGGAAGAATCTAAGGGAAATCATGAAAATGACATTAAAAATCAGAAAGCACAATAGGCTGTACCACCATCACTATTTCATTGGTTAGAACCCTTTGCTCTGGGGTTTCTCTCTTTTAAGAATACTGCTATGGCCCAAACTTAGTATATCCAATATGTTTGGGAGGGTTCTTTTCATGAAGGTGGTTGACCTGCCAGAGGAGAGCAAAAGAGAGAGTGACTTCTTCCCACTCCACAGAGGCTGGAAGACATCTCTCAGCATAGTCAGTATACTTGGTCGATTTGGTCTGCCACTAAGGGAGAGGTGGGACTACCAATTGTGATTTTTTTCTCCCTCCCTCCCTCCCTCCCTCTCTCTCTCTCTTACACACACACACACACACACACACACACACACACACACATGACTTTCATCAAACAGACTGGCTCTGGTTGGTGAATGACACTAGCTTATTCCCCTTTAACTCCTCCTTTTCTCCCCACTCCTAACTCTGCCTTGCCAGGGACTTGTCATGGTCCCTTTTCAGCTTGACAGCATTTTCTCACTTCTTTCCTCCTTATGCTGTCCACCTCAGTCTCTTTTGGCTAACTCCACATTTCCCAAAACGGAATCTGATTGGCTGTACTGATGCTATCCAAATCAGGCCACTTGGATCATTGACTAGTGTATAGTTGGACTTCCCTTGGATCCAACACTTTACTCAATGCCCAGACAGCCAACACCAGAGAGGTGGAGTCAGATGGAACAGACATGGCAAGTGCTTAAGTGCCCCTCAATAGGTTATGCTGAGAGCCTTCACATCAATAGAAGGAGGACAGAAAGACCCCAAACCTAATGTGGACACAAATCACTATATAAGTACTTGGCAGACTCCCTAAAGAAAGACAATATTGGCTAGGATTCATGTTCATGGTCATATTATAAATTCTGGGCTAGGAGTAATAAAAAAATAATTAACTTGTTTTCATCTAAAATGTTCTCTTGAATTTTCTCTTTTTGAAGTGATTCTAACTTGATATGAAAGGTATTTGAAGCTGATACAGACTTTAGCACCCAGGAGTAATTAAATCACCTTTGCAAAGTCACAGAAATTAAATCAGAGGCAGAGTAAGGACTAAGCCTACAGACATCTGAATTCACATTGCAAAGTAGAAATCAAAATATACCAAACTTATAGTCATTTCACAATAAATATGTGTATCAGGTCATCACATTGTATGCTTTATTTTTTGCATGTCTTTAATTATTTTTAATACATTTTTGTTGTTAAGGCATAATTGTTGAAGTATAACAAATATATTTGTTTCAGGTGTAGAACACAATGATTCAGTGTTTGTGTACATTGCAAAATGATCACCACAATAAGTCTACATGATTCCAT
This sequence comes from Lynx rufus, assembly GCF_022079265.1. NCBI lineage: Eukaryota > Metazoa > Chordata > Mammalia > Carnivora > Felidae > Lynx > Lynx rufus. The sequence goes on along the minus strand of NW_025814867.1, from coordinate 593,379 downwards.
TTACATAAACCATAAGAACAGACAAAACTGAGGTGACAGAAGTCAGAAAGGGCTGAGGAGAGATAGGGGAGTGCCTGGAACGTTCTGAAGTGATGGAAATGTCTATACCTTATTTTGGGTGCTGGTTACTTGGGTGTGTACAATTTTTAAAACTCAGTAAACTGAATACTTAAGATGTTATACTTTAATTAAAAGAAGGGAGGGTCTAATATAATAATTGAATCAGGCAAGAATCATCAATGGACACTAAAACAATTAGGTAAAAGTTGTTGAGGAATAGGATATTTACTCCATCGCAAAGTATCATGCCTGAAGGGAAAAACCTACCTACTCCATGGCAGTCACCACCTCACCCAAGGGACCTGGTATAGAATTCCCAGCAGGACAACTGTTGTGTGCTTTCTGATACAATGCATTAGGAATTATCACCACCTATGAAATACCCTTGCCAAAATGTAGGACTTGAATCTAATCAAACCTCTAAACCAAACTTCTAGGATACAGAAAATACAGGGAGTAGGACAGTTAAGTGATACTGTGAAGAAACAAGAAGACAGATCCAGAATATAGGATATTCTATAAGACAAGTGGCTTGGACTCAAAGTCAGTATCACTAAGGTAGAAAACAGAGGTAGGAAGACTATTCTCGATTAGAAGAAACTAAGCACACATAAAAACCAAATGAGAGTGTCTAGCTGGCTTAGTGGATAGAGTGTGCAACTCTTGATCTTGGAGTCATGAGTTCAAGCCCCATGCTGGGTGTAGAGCCTACTTAATATAAAAAAAGGGGGGGTAGTTTTTTTTTTTTTAATGTAATGCACAAACTTTAATTAAATCCTGGTTTTCAAAAAAGGCCATAACTGACAGTGCAGAGCCTTCTTGGAATCCTCTCTCCCTCTCTGTCTGCCTCTGTCCTGCTCACTCTCTTAAAATAAATAAACTTTAAAAAACTAAAATAAAATAAATTTAAAAATTAAAAAGACAACAAAAGCTTTTGGGAGACAAATGGCTAAATTCACATCAGGGAAACAGATATTAGATATTATAGAATTATTATTAACTTTTGAGGTATGATAACAGTATCATAATTATATAAGAGAATGTTCCCATTCTTAGGAGATGCATGCCAAAGGCTAAAGTATTTAAAGGCGGGATGTCACGAACTCTGCAACTTAGTTTCATGGTTGAGAAAAAATTTTTATTTACACAATTATATGTACAACTTAAGAAATGGCAGAATGTTAACAATTGTTGATACAGAATATATAGGTGTTCACTGTACTCATCATTCAAATTTTCTATATATTTAAAATGTTTCATAATAAAAAAACTGTAATATGACAAAATTAAAAGGAATCTAAACGCAATGTGGTACCCAGAATACTTCCCAAAACAGAAAAATGATACTAGCAGAAAAACTGGTAAAATACAAATAAAGTCTATAATATAGTTAATATTATTGTACTAATACTAATTTCCTAGTAAATGTACCATGGTTAGACAAGATGTTAACTTTAGAGGAAGCTGGATAAAGGGAACTCCTTGTACTATATTTGGGAATTTTCTGTAAACATAATTATTTCACAATAAAACATCTTAAGTGGCAGCCAGTGATGTAAAAGCTAAAATTTTTTTATTATATTTTAATATGTGTATAATTGAACAACTTCAGGATCCAGTATCTACAACAATAACCTTCCGCAAATCTCTAGTTTGGCACCAAGAGACTGCAAACATGAAAAACATTTCCACGGGACCATGTATCAGACAGAAGGGAAGCATGTTGGTACCCACTACCTGGACATCAGTGAAGCAGGTCACGTAGGATTCTTGATCCTTGAAGGAGGGTGAAGCCACCCACCAAATGGGCAGCAGCCACCTTGTTCTCCTGGCTCAGTGGAGCTTTCCTTAGTGAAGCAAAGAAATGGGTTGAGCTGACTGCTTGTGCAGCACTGAACAGGTGGTGATGCTAGAAGATTTGGTTTCTCCCCAAGTAATGGACACTTGGCATGCTTGGGAGGAGGGCATCCCAAAGGAACAGGTCTCTTGGAGGGGTTACTGGAAGCAAGGGAGGGGGAAACAGACCTTTGGGGTTGACCAATCCTGTTGGTGAAAGGAGAGCCTTTCCTGGTCTGTCCCCTAACAATGGAGACTTAGCAGGAAGTGGGAAATGAGGGCCTGAGAACGATCACTTTCCAAGGGTTGGAATAAGTGTGGGGTGTCTTGCCCACAATGGGGGTATTTCTGCCTTGCAATGAGGAATGACAACTGCTAGTCAAAGACTCAGCCTCTCAAAGCCTTCCATTTGCCCTTTCCTGGTTTTCAGGTAGTCGATGAGCAGGTTCAACTCATTCCTGTACAAATGCTTTCCCTCAGTCAACAGGAAGAGAAAATGCTGAATGCCTGAAGGCACAGCATAGCTGCTAAGTCACTCCTGAGCCAAGAATTCATCCACCAGATCTCCAGCCCACAGAGCAATTCCAGCATGTTCCTGCTGTTCCCCTTTAGAGAAAAATCTGTATTCTTTAGCCACCAGCACTAGGCCATCTTCCAGTGGCATATGATGATGTATTTTGAGAGACTCATGAAGCATAATTATGGTGCAAGAGGAAAGTTTCACATTAGACTGTTCAACAAGAATGCAAAATAGGGACCCATCATCTTTAACTTCCTAGAGTGCTCATGTAAGACCGCCCCTCAGCAGAAAGGTGAATCATTTTCACCACAAGGCCATGATCCTATCATTGATGACCCATGACTGTTGTGTATCCCCTCTGTTCTTTGTTGATAGAAACAATAACACGATCTCAAGGCCTCTTTCAATCACGTTCTTTCTGAACCACTTGATAAAAGTGCTGGAAAAGCCCTTCTTTGCAAATGTCCCTGCTGCTGACATCACCTAACTGAGTGGACTGGTATCACTCCTGGTTCTCTTCATTCCTTTTTAAATAATCAACCACACTCTGCCATAATTTTTTAATGCCTAGCATGTGTTCACCCTCATTTAAGCAGCTCTCTTTAGAAGAATAAGAAGTTGGAAGAAAAGGTTTATATGCCCTACTGCCGAAACCCTGAGGAGAAGACATAGCATTCTCTCCTGAGCATGAAGCCACCTCTGGATGTTGCTTCTTTCTGCAGCTGCCGTTTGCCATTGATGATCATTCTTCTCTTCCTTTTAGCTACTGAAGATTCTTCTCTTCCTTTTAGCTACTGACGATGTTCCACGTTGTCTTCTACGAAGCCTGGCTGATGAAGACATCTTAAGTCTCAATTGTCAATGTGGTAAACACCTCTGAGCAGAAGGTTCCAGAGGCCTTATAAGAGTACACTGTTTCTTGGTTGGGAATCTAAAATTGCCAGTGAGGGGGTGTCCGGTGATTTTGTAGAACCTCCAGAATTATTGAATGTGAGCTCCTGAGATCAAACAGTTGGGAAGTGGCACAGTACTGATCAGCTGTGAAAACTCTGTCCATGGAACAGTGACAAAACCCATGTGTAAAGCTCAGCTTGCTGAGGACTCTCCAAAAGTACTACTCACATTGTATACTTTAAACTTATAAATGTTGTATGTCAATAATGTCACAGTCAAGCTAGAAAAACAAATAAAAAGTAATGCAGTAAAAAACGAAAAAATGTATATATACCATGTATACCATACACACACCGTAGATACTACACACACACACACACACACACACACAAACACACAAATCTTGGCCAATTACAGCTCTAATCAAACTTGGAAAATCTTCGTTGGCCTTGTTCCTCCCCTGGTTACATTGCAGCTCTTGTTTTAAACATTTTGCAAGTAATTGTGAAGATGTCTATATTTCAAATAATGTGAAATGAAAGATAGGAAGTATACTGCAGCATTTCTAAAGATAATAAAGATAATTCATCTTATTTTACCAACATTAAATACATAGGGTTTTTTTTTAATTTTTTTAATGTTTTTATTTATTTTTGAGACAGAGAGAGACAGAGCATGAGCAGGGGAGGGGCAGAGAGAGAGGGAGACACAGAGTCCGAAGCAGGCTCCAGGCTTTGAGCTGTCAGCACAGAGCCTGACACGGGGCTCGAACCCACAGACTGTGAGATCATGACCTGAGCTGAAGTTGGACGTTTAACCGACTGAGCCACCCAGGTGCCCCTAAATACATAGTTTAAATGGAAGTCTGGTTTTCTTTCTGCCCAACACACACCCTGTGCGTTGAAGGTCCATTCTGATTTACCATGTTTCCCCAAGGTTCTTAGTAGTGAACACTTCCCAAGTGACTGCAGCCATCTGGTGCCCTGTGAAGGCAGGCCTGGGTTCATCACATTCACTATTGGGTCCCCAACGCCCAACATTTGACAAATGAATTAGCAAATTGCCCACTAATGTGCCAGGCTCTGTGAAAGATGAAGAGGAACTCACCATAGCCAACAATAAGAGAAGTCACAGAGAAATCAATCATTCTGTCATTATTATGGATTTGTTAGTTTCTCTCTGTATTTCTATCCTTCAGATATCACTTTCATATCATCCCCATGTTCTCTCATGCAAGCAACCTCTAGTCTGCTTTATGTTGTCTATAGATTTGGCTATTCTGAACATTTCATAAATGGAGTCATGTAATGTATGGTCTTTTGTGACTGCCTTCTTTCCCTTACATTTTTATGGTTCATCCATACAAAACACATACAAGCATGTTATCCCATGCTATGGCTGAGTAATATTCCAGTGAATAGAAATACCATTTTTGTTTAGCCATTCATCTGTCAAAAGACATTAGGATTATTTCCACCTTTTGGCTACTATGAATAATTCTGCCATAAACATTTGTGTACAGTTTTGTATAGATATGTGTTTTTAATTCTCTCAGATACCTACTGGGTCAAATGGTAACTATGTTGAACATATTCCTGCTATCTAATTTTGCTTTTGCTTTTTCTTTTCCAAGTTATCTGTTTCATACACTAGTACTATTACCCAAAAATCTTTTTTTTGCCTTTGTTGAATTAAGTCTCCTAAATTCCAGTTTTTTCTTCTACTAGTTAGAAAATTACATATTCCATATTCTTTTAATAATTTACCTTTTAAGTTTTAACCTTTAATTTTAAGATTTAAATCACATACATTTTTTTTTCTAGTGAGATCCTGTTCTGTATTTCCCCCTATCAAGACTGGGAAAGAAGCATAATGTGCTTTTATACCTCTCTACTTCCCCCACCACCTGCTGTCCCACCTCCATGTTGAAATCATCTGGAATTCTAATTCCAGGTAATTCTCTTAAAACACTTCCTCAATTAGCAGTAATTTAGCTCTAGATTTACTCCCCACTGCATCTCTCTCCTTCCTCCTGAACTGATTTTTATTCTTGCTGAATTATAGCCTCTAGTATCTTTTTTCAGAGTTTGTAAATGGTATGCTTTAAATCCACACCTTTGAAAAAGCCTTTGTAAGTCGCATATTCAAATGTCCCTTCTCTGATTAAACTATGCAATGGCCCCTGATTTTACTCACAGCAAAAGTCACGCTTCATAAATGCTAGAATGACCTGGTCCCCATTCCTCTCAGGCCATATCATTGGCCACTCACATTCATTCATTGTTCTCCAGCAACCCTCCTCACTGTTCCTCTAATATGAGCAGGCAGGCAGGTGTCATCTCACCTTGTGCATTTTCTCTAGCTCTTTTCTCTTTGGAATATATTATTCCCCCAGAAAATTACTTAGTCAACTCCCTCACCACAATTCTTTGTTCAAATGTCACCTTCTCAGTGTGGTCTCCTCTATACTCGCTGCATCCTTCCAACCTAGAAAACCCAGTTCCCTTTATTTTGCTCTACGCCTTCTCTTTTTCCATAAGAAAAAAAAAAAAAAACACTTTAAACTCCCAACAAATAGAAGTCTAGGACCAGATGGCTTCACTATTGAATTCTACCAAACATTCAAGAAGAATTAATACTAATCATTCTCAAATCCTTCAAAAAAAAAAATAGAAAATAGAAGAAGGAACATTCCAAATGTATTTCATGAGGCCAGCATTACCCTTAAAGCAAAATCAGACAAGGACACCACAAAAAAAAGATAATCCCTGATGAACATAGACGCCAAAATCCTTAACAAAATATATTAACAAAATGAATTCAACAAAATATTAAAGGGATAATACATCATGATATGGTGGGTTTCTTACATGCATGCAAGGTGATTCAACATCCACAGGTCAATCAACTTGATACACCACATTAACAAAATGAAGGATAAAAATCATATGATCATCTCAACAGATGCAGGAAAAGTATTTGACAAATTCAACATCCTTTTGTGATAAAACCTCTCAACAAACTGGGTATGGAGGAAACATACCTCAATATAATAAAGGCCATACATAACAAGCCCACAACTAACATCATACTCAATAATGAAAAAGTAAAAGCTTTTCCTCTAAGATCAGAAATAGGACAAGAATTCCCACTTTTACCACTTTTTTTTTTAATTTTTTTTTTCAATGTTTATTTATTTTTGGGACAGAGAGAGACAGAGCATGAATGGGGGAGGGGCAGAGAGAGAGGGAGACACAGAATCGGAAACAGGCTCCAGGCTCTGAGCCATCAGCCCAGAGCCCGACGCGGGGCTCGAACTCACGGACCGCGAGATCGTGACCTGGCTAAAGTCGGACGCTTAACCGACTGCGCCACCCAGGCGCCCCCCACTTTTACCACTTTTATTCAACACAGTACTGGAAGTCCTAGCCACAGCAATCAAACAAGAAAAAGAAATCATAAAGGATCCAAATGGAAAGGAAGAAGTAAAGCCATCACTATTTGCAGATGACATGATATTGTATATAGAAAACCTTCAAGACTCCACCAAAAAACTATTAGAACTAATCAACAAATTCATTAAAGTTGCAAGATACAAAATCAATTATTCTTAAGTTTTACTTATTTATTTTGAGAAGGGAAGAGAGAGAGAGCACAAGCAAGAGAGGAAAAGAGAGAGAATCTCAAGCAGGCTCCACACTGTCAGCTCAGAGCCGGATGCAGGGCTCTCTCTCACAAACCATGAGATCATGACCTGAGCTGAAATCAAGAGTCAGCCACTTAACTGACTGAGTCACCTGGGTGCCACAGGAATAAATTGACAAAATATGTTGCATTATTACACACTAATAACAAAATATCAGAAAGAGAAATGAAAAAAATAACCCCACTTACAATTGCACCAAAAAGAATAAAATACCTAGGGGTAAATTTGACCAAGAAAGTGAAAGACCTGTGCACTGAAAACTAGAAGACATTGATGAAAGATGATGATGATGAAAATAAACGGAAAGATAATTCTGTGCTCATGGATTGGAAGAATTAATGCTTTGAAAGTTTCCATACTACCCAAAGCAAGCTACAGTTTCAATGCAACCCCTATCAAAATTCCAATATAATTTTTTACAGAAATAGGCCAACTATCCTAAAATTAGTATAGAACCACAAAAGACCCCTGAAAGGCCAAAGCAATCTTGAGAAAGAAGAACAAAGCTGGAGGCATCATGCTCTATGATTTCAAACTATATTACAAAGCCATAGGAATGAAAACTTTAGTATGGTATTGGCAACAAAAACAGACACATAAATCAATGGAAAAGAATAGATAGCCCAGAAATAAATCCATGCATATATGGACAATTAATTTACCACAAAGGAGCCAAGAATGTATGACAGGGAAGTTACAGCCTCTTTAATAAACAGTGTTTGATAAACTGAACAGCTACATGCAAAAAAAAAATAAAATAAAATGAAATTGGACCACCACTTCACACCATACACAAAAATTAACTCAAAATAGATTAAAGACTTGAATGTTAGACCTAAAACCATAAATATTCTAGAAGAAAACATAGGCTCCTTGATACTGGTCTGGCATTGATTTTTTTGGATTTGATACCAAAAGCGAAAATTAACAAATGGGACTACATCAAACTAAAACGCTTCTACACAGTGAAGGAAACCATCAACAAAGTGAAAAGGTAACCTACCAAATGGGGTGAAATAATTGATATATCTGATAAGGGGTTAATATCCACAATATATAAAGAACTCATAAAACTCAATAGCAAAAACACCCAATCAGACTAAATAATGGGAAGAGGATCTGAATAGACATCTTTTCCAAAGAAGACATACAGATTCCAGGAGCCACATGAGAAGGGGCTTAATATCACTAGCCATCAGGGAAATGCAAACAAAACTACAGTGAGGTATCAGCTTGTACCTAGAGTAGTTATTTTCAAAAAGACAATAAATAACAAGTGTTGTTGAGGATGTAGGGAAAAGGGAACTTTTTTGCCCTGGTTCCTCAAAAAATTGAAAATAGAGTTACCATACAATCCAATAATTCCACTGTTGAGTATTTACCTGAACAAAAACACTAACACAAAAAGAGATATGCACCCACATGTTCATTGCAGCATTATTACAATAGGCAAGATATGGAAACAACCTAACTATCCACCAATGGATGAATGGATTAAAAAAATATGCTGTATATACATACATACATAATGCAGTACTATTTGGCAATTGCAACAATATGGATGGACCTTATGGGCATTATGCTAGATTAAATAAGTCACATAGAAAAAGACAAATATTGTATGATTTCATTTGTTTGTGGAACATACAAAAAAAAAGTTTGTGGATACAGAGAAGATTGGTGGTTGTCAGAGGTGAGGTATCAGTGGTGGACAAAATGGGTGAAGAGAGTCAAAAGGTACAAACTTCCAGTTATAAAATAAATAAATCCTGGGGATGTAATGCACAGCATAGTGACTATAGTTAACAATATTGTGTTGCATATTTGAAGGTTGCTAAGAGAGTAGATCTTAAAGGTTCTCATCCCAAGGGAAAAAATATTTTATAACTATGTATGGTGATGGATGTTAACTGGATTTATTGTAGTGATAGTTTTGCAATGTATACAAATATCCAATCATTATGTTGTACACCTAAAACTAATATGCTGTATGTCAATTATACTTCAGGTTTTTAAAGGTGTTTTAAAGTCTAATAAAATCTATATCTAATACATTTGCTTTAAATAATTTAATGATTTTTAGTACATATATGTTTATAACATATTTTCTTGGAATATTACATGTCCAGTGCTGGCTGATGTCTAATTTGTATTAAGAGCTCAATATATTTTCACTGAATAAATGAATAAATGAACAAGATGCCTAGAAAGTACACATTTCTAAACATTAAAAAAAAAAGTTTAAAAATATATCACCTTCCAATCAGACTATATTGTTCAGTGGTGGTTTGCTTTTAGATCAGTCCCCACCCTTCCCCTTCCCCTTCGCTTTCCCCTTTCTATATCCCAGAGAACTAGGTTTCCCAGGCTCACTTGCCCTCCGGCTTCTGGGAGGTTCAGCCAATGGGAGGCTCTGGCAGAAGACTGAAGAATGGAAAGAAGGGAGAGACTCAGTTACTTCTCTCTCTCTGCTTCCTATGAACCTCCAACAGTAGCTATGTCCTCTCCATGGCTCCATATACCTCCATATATGCCCTTCCTCTATCGTCCAGTGTCTTCCAAGCTGAGTCCCCACCAACAGTCTCAACTTCTAGGTTCTGGTAAAACTGTCTCTTTCTTTTGTCTTTCTGGCCCTAGAAGTGGCAATAGTTTTCTGCTGTTGCTAACTCTGGGTACCTTACATCATGTTTGGCTTCCTTATTCTCTCAACACCTGTAGTAATTAATCTTCTGTACAAAACCCCTTCCAGATTAAAATTCTAAGATGATTTATTTTTTTATTGAAGTTGACACACAGTGTTACATTAGTTTCAGTATACAGCATAGTGATTCAACAACTTTATACATTATGCTTTGCTCACCACAAGCATGGATACCATCTGTCACCATACAACACTATTTATTGCAATCCCATTGAATACATTCCTTATGCTGTACCTTTCATACCCACTGACTTATTCATTTAACAACTAAATACCTATACCTCCAACTTCCCATTACCCATTTTCCCCATTCCCCCACCCCTTTCACTCTGGCAACCACCAGTTTGTTCTATGTGTCTACGGGTCTGTTTCTGTCTGTTTGTTTGCCTTTTTATTCATTTGTTTTGTTTTGTTTAGGTTCCACATATAAATAAACTCATATGGTATTTGTCTTTCTCTGTTTGACTTAATTCACTTAGCATTACACCCTCTAGGTCCATCCACAGTGTCACAAATGGCAAGATCTCATTCTTTGTTATGACTGAGTAATATTCCATTATATATATATATATGTATGTATATATGTATGTATATATATGTATATATGTATGTATGTATATATGTATGTGTATATACATGTATGTATATGTATATATGTGTATGTATACATATGTATATACATACATATATGTATGTATGTATACACACACACACACACACACACACATATATATATATATATATATAAAACATCTTCTTTATCCATTCATCTGTCAGTGGACACTTAGGTTGCTTCCCTATCTTAGCTATAATAAATAATGCTCAAATAAATATAGAGTGCATATATCTTTTTGAATTAGTGTTTTCATTTTCTTTGCGTAAATACTCAAAAGTAGAATTACATTAAATTGTATGGTATTTCTATTTTTATTTTTTTTAGAAATTCTATACTGTTTTTCACAGTGGTTGCACCTATTTACATTCCCACCAGCAGCACAAGAGGGTCCCTTTTATCCACATCCTTGCCAAACCTTGTATTTTTCATCGTTTTGACATTAACCATTGTGACAGGTATAAGGTGATATCTCTCTAAGTTTTGATTTACATTTTTCTGATGATTACTGATGTTGAGCATCTTATCATGTATCTGTTGGCCATCTGTAAGTCTTATTTGGAAAAATGCCTATTTAGATTCTCTGCTCATTTCAAATTTGATTTTTTGGGGTTTTTTGGTAGTGAGCTATAGAACTTCTTTATATATTTTTGATGTTTACCCCTTATTGGATATATTGTTTGAAAATATGTTCTCTTATTCAGTAAATTGTCTTTTCATTTTGTAGATGGTTTCTTTCACCATGCAAAAGCTTTTTATTTTGGTATAGTCCCAATAGAACCACAAAAGACCCCAAATTGCCATAGCAATCTTCAGAAGGAAGAACAAAGCTGGAGCTATCATAATCCTGGGTTTCAAGATATACTACAAAGCTATAACAATCAAAACAGTATGGTACTGACACAAAAATAGGCACATAGATCAATAGAACAAGTTAGAGAGTCCAGAAATAAATTCATGCTTATATGGTCAATTAATGTACAACAATGGAGGGAAGAATATACAATGAGAAAAAGACAGTCTTCAATAAACAGTGCTAGGAAAACTGGACAGCTACATGCAAAAGAATGAAATTGGACCACTTTCTTATACTATACACAAAAATAAACCCCAATGGACTAAAGACCTAAATGTAAGACCTGAAACCATAAAACACCTAAAAGAAAACATAGGTGGTAATCTGTTGGACATTAGCCTTAGTAATATCTTTCTAGATATGTCTCTTCAAGCAAGGAAAACAAAAACAAAAATAAACTATTGGGTGTAACAGGGTTTTGATTTTCTTGGCTGGATACTGATCAATACCCAAACATATAATTTACTTTTTTATTATACTTACAGTTTGTCCATAAGCTCCACAGTGGCAGGGATATTGGGGGTTATTTTTATTTACTGGTATGTGACAAATGCCTAAAATTGTGCCTGGCACATAGTAGGTGCTAAATAAATATTTGTTGAATAAATGTTAATTTGTGTGCTGGATGCTGGGATTTGACTTCCCAGATCCCCTCTGTTAAGACTGAAGAACTTACTCCCCAGCAGCTAGGAGTCCTGCTGGCAGACATATCTTAGTTTTCAGTCTCCTCCAGAAATGGCTCTTGGCTTAGAAAGCCCTGCTTCATCCAATGCTGTGCCTCTTTCTTGGGGGGCATCTTGCACCCAATAACTGACCCATATGAGATTAGCAAGACTCAGTCCCTCACTATAATGTGGGACAACTCTGAAGGCCATCCCACCTCAGAGCTCCCTTGGGATCAACAGAAGCCTTTTCCAGGACTTTTCTGCAACCCAACTTTTCTCTTTGCTTAATCCTGTTTGCTTCCCTTTCTCCAGAGGTGCTGATCCCTCATAAAACTGTATGCAAATCATCTCAGTGTCTGCTTCCTAGTGAGCCCACTTGAACCAGTTTTGTAGGTTATAAAGCTCTAGGTAAAGTTATTTTCCTTCACTACTTTAAGCAGTAGTTCCATTGTCTTGTCTCTAGAGATACTGATTAGCATTTTAGTTCTATCTGAATCTAAATCTTTTATAGTTGTGGCAAACATTCAATTGCTTTTCCTTTTCCATGCTGATAGAACCAGAGTGTTCCTTGGTCTTCTATCTAGCCCCAGGGGCAAAGGTGAATTACTCTTAGCCATTGCCTCCCATCTTTTTTCATATAAAGACCCACATAGGATATGTTTCCTATACGGTACCTTTTAAGTGTTTTCATTTATCCTGAAAGATGCCTAGCCTGGGAGGCTCTAGCCATCACAGGTCCCACTGAGGCTGCCCTAAGCACCAGTGGAATCAAAGTCTCAGAACTGTTACCCACTTTCAGCTCTGGCCTGCCAGCCAAGGCTCTGATCCAAGTCAATCATTCAGTCATAATAACACGAATCTTCCCGGCCATGCTTTTTTTATGGAAGACAGAGTTGCCTTTTCCAGCCTTTGGTCATTGTTAGGTAGATAAGAGATGTGTGCAGGTGTACTGTCTTGTAACCATGGAGTAACAGACTAGGAACAAAAAGCAAATACTCTATGGAAAATAAAGCCAAAAAAAAAAAAAAAAAAAAGGAAATACTTTGGATATCTGATGACATTGAGTCCCTGAATACTGGAACCTTCCTACCCAAAGATTTGTGTGTAAAGAATTTTCTTTCTTCATTTTTTAAATCTTCTTTTGAGGGAGAGAGCCAAAGCATAAGAGACTGTTAAAAACTGAGAACAAACTGAGGGTTGATGGGGGGTGGGAGGGAGGGGCGGGTGGGTGATGGGTATTGAGGAGGGCACCTTTTGGGATGAGCACTGGGTGTTGTATGGAAACCAATTTGTCAATAAACTTCATATAAAAAAAAAAAAAGAAAACAGGAAACAAACAAAAAAAAAATCTTCTTTTGAGTCTTCTGTTGTTTGGATTGAAAAGCATCCTTCTGATGCAATAGGTAATCTTGTTTGTTTCTAGTCATTTTTGGGATATCATGTAAAAATAGCAAAGTCCCTTTTGTCCTCTTCCTGCTGTCTCCTTCCTGAGGTCAAGAATATGCACATCTTGTCTGAAGTTCTAGCAGCCATTTTTAACCATAAAAGAAAAGCCAAGCAAATGAAGACATCTCAGTCCTGAACCAGTGCCAGCAATGTCCTCCCTCTGAACATATTACAAAAGCAAACAAATCCTCAAGTCTTTAAGCTATTAGAGGTGGGTCTCTGTCACTAGCAGGCAAACATAACTTCTTACTGATTCAATATTCTTTGCATATTCATGTAACAGGTTTTTTATCTCTTGTCAAATTTTACGAGCTCTTTATGTGTTATAAAGATTCACCTTTTTCGGTACTACAAACTTTTTTCCAAGCAGTCACTTGCCTATTGACTTTTACAGTATTTTGCCATGCAAATGATTTATATTTTCATATAAATGGATGTGTTTTTAACTTCTGAGATTCTCCTCCTGGTTACTGTGGTAATGTTAAGGATGAGCCCACAAATTCTTTGATACACCTCCCAACATGGAGTGAAGCCCCTCCCCTTGAGTACGGGCTAAATTTAATCATTTGTTTCTAATGAAAAGAATATGGCAGCCGTGATGAGATGTCACTTCTAAGATTAGGTTATAAAAAGACTTCTTTTGGGTCTTCTATCTTGGGTGCATATTCTTTCTTTATCTCACTCTCTCTCTCTCTCTCCCTCTATCTCTTACTCTGGGGGAAGCAAACTGCCATCATGTGAGCAGCCCTATGGAGGAGTAATGGTGAGAAGTGGAGGCCTTCCGCCAATATCCAGTGAGGAACTGAAAGCTGCCAAGGACCATGTGAGTGAGCTCAGAAGCAGATTCTCTACCCCTACTTGAGCTTTCTGATGACTGCAGTCCTAGCCAACCGGTTGCCTGCAATTTCATGATACTAAACCAGAACCATCCAGCTAAGTCACTCCAAGATTTCTGCTCCTTAGAAAGTCTGTGAGATGATAAGTATTTGGTGGAGTGTTGGAGTAATCTATGACACAGCAATAGATAAGTAATTCAGTTACAAACCATGTCCATTTTCCCAGATTATACCTATCTGCCCTGTATTTTCTCTCAATATTTTAACTTTTTAAAAACTTATTTATTTATTTATTTATTTATTTATTTATGACAGACAGAATGAGATAGAGTGCAAATGGGGGAAGGGCAGGGAGAGGGGGAAACACAGAATCTGAAGCAGGCTCCAGGCTCTGAGCTGTCAGCACAGAGCCTGATGTGGAGCTTAAACCCATGAACTGTGAGATCATGACCTGAACCAAAGTTAGCCACTTAACTGACTGAGCCACCCAGGCACCCCAAGATTTCAACTTTTAAAAATATATATATTTTAGGTCTTGAATCTATTAGATTTGATTTTTATGTGGCATTAAAAAAGTTCATATACTTTTTCTGGTATGAGTATCATGTATTATATAATCTATGACAAATCTCTTAATTCCTTAAAATTACATTTTTATAAAAACCAGGATTTCTTTCTAAATTCTTTCCTAGAACGGAGATGTAACTTATGTATTCACCAATCCCTAAGCCAGTAGAAATTATTGTATTACAGAGGCCACTGGATGAGTCTAGAGGCTCAGTGGGGGCAGCCTGGAGGGAAGTGGACCATAGAGGAAAGGGGTATATTATATGGAGGGAGATGTGGACATGGAAGAAACACAGGTAGGTGTTGCTGGATTCTCCATAGGAAGCAGAAAGAGGAGGAAAGGACCCCGTTTTTTCCCTTCCTTCCTTCCATTCCCAATCTTCGGCCAACGACTCACTTTGGCCGAACCTCCCAGAAAGACAGAAGGAGGAGAGGAGAGTAAGGTGGGAAAAGTCCAAGATTGCAGTATAGTTCCAAAAAAGTTTTAACCTAGCCAATGGGGAGTCTTCAAGCAAAAGCTATGAGTTATAGGGATTCAATATTTCACTAGGATGCCCACCGTACTTGGTCATTGGTTGGTAATAGCCCAGGTAAACCATAATTTCAATGCAAACATGGCGGGGAATCCAGAAGAGCAGCAGCTAGAGCTGTCAGTCACCTACATTGCCCTTGGCTGGAGATCTGATCAGGGCATTTCAACAGTCACCACCTTTGGCTTTAAAATTCAGTATATATTTGAATCGCTGAAACAGAACCACCAGTGGTCTCTAACTGCAAGGGTAGAGTTATATACTCTCTGGCCTATAACTGCAAAGTTAGAGTTATATCCTCTCTGACTATATAAATACTTGGCATTTGTGCATTTTGTCAAAATACCATGTTAGAAGAAAATACTCCATTTTCATCAATTGTCACCAAATAACTACCTTTTATACCTGAGGTAAAATCAAAATATATTTGGTGTATTCAAATTGAATGGCTATCATGTCCCAAGCAATGTTCTTAGGTCCCGAGGTGGGGGTGGGGTGGGGTGTGGTACACTGGTTTAATAAAAGACGGGAAAGAGACTGCCCATGTGGAGCTTACATTCTAGGGAACATGGCAGGATTTAAAAAAAAGGATAATACAATGAAAAACCCTGATTTAGGGTGTAAGGTACCCAAAGGGAAGAGCCAGGAGAAGACATTAGATAGAGTAGTTCAGGTGACAACTGAGCTAACAGAGCTGGTACTTGACTGAAATCACTTTCACTGTACCAAAATGTTTCATAAAATATGTTCAATGCTTTAAGTGCTTTTGGATAGTCTTGATTAGTGACAAATAGATATATTATATATTAATATATTAGATGTTTAAAATTCTTGTATTTTGAGATAAAATCAAATGGCTTCTTTTTATAATCTTTATGATTTTCTGTTAAATGACAAACTTAGAAACTTTTAGGCTATTTGCAAGCATTTCTCTACAAATAACACATTACAGATGTGGATGGTATTTATTCACAATAAATAGCCAAATTGAGGTAATTTTCACTACATTTTCTCTTAGCACTGGTTGCTTAAGGAAGAGAGACATGTTGATCTCCTGTATAAAGATCTCGATCAGATTAATGCAATTTACAGATCTAAGAACATCTTGAGGCAAATTTGAAGAATTATCATTTATCTTCTGAAACATATATTACAAAATCAATGTTCCTCATGTTTCCTACCTTCCATCAAGTGTTCATATAGGGGCAACTGTGTGGCTCAATCAAGCGTCCAACTCTGAATTGCAGCTCAGGTCATGATCTCACAGTTTTTGAGATGAAGTCCCAGGTTGGGCTCTGTGCTAACAGCACAGAACCTGCTTGGGATTCTCTCTCTCTCCCTCTTTCTCTCTGTTATAGCTGTGGTTTAAATCTATGACTGAGAGAATAAAACAATTTAAAATATACAGTGGGTAAGGTAATTGCAATGTCCACCCTGCTCTACTTTTCACAGTAAACTTAGTTCAGTTAGACAATCAGACTCTTGAAACTCAATAGGCTCCTCCTAGCACCAAATTTATTTAGTTTTACTAATGGATAGAGGACACATAATATCCTGGCACGCATCACTCTTAGGCACAAACATTCTGAATGTGAGACATGTGTATTAACAAGAGACAAAACTGAGTGGAGATGACCCCAGCTCAGGGAACCATCAGTTCTGAGCCCTCCTCAGCTTTATGCCAGCTGGTCATGGGGCCCCTTAGGCATATGACTACCCCTTCATTCTTCAGGGCAGCTTCATCTCATCAATGTCAATTACTCATTGCTAAAGAACGAATTTTGACAGTGTTCATGCACAGACTAAGCACCTGTACATAATCTTCAACCAGATTCTATTTAATCAGTAGCATATCATCCCAAAAATTCCTTGAGTTTAATATTGCAAAGAGAAAAGACCAGGATTCAAATCCTCAGATATCCCTAAGCCTAGAGGAAAAACTACAGAAACAGCTGTTAACCCTTTCCTTCAGTTCACCTCCTGATCCCCATTAAAACTTCTTTGATACACATTTTAGGCATCTTCTTTTTTTAATTTTTTTAATGTTTATTTATTTTTGAGAGAGAGAAAGAGACAGAGTGCAAGCAGGGGAGGAGCAGAGAGAGGGAAACACAGAATCCAAAGCAGGCTGCAGGCTCCAAGCCATCAGCACAGAGCCTGATATGGGGCTCAAACCCAGGGACTGCGAGATCATGATCTGAGCTGAAGTCGGACACCCAACTGACTGAGACACCCAGGCGCCTCAGGCATTTTCTTATTCTTAGTACAGCAACTTCTATAATATTTGTACAAAAAAATATACGACAATATAGGCAATCACCAAGACTCCTATCCTCCAACGAGGAGTTGCAATTTTTGGCATTCTCTTTGCAAAACAAGTTAACAAGACTCTGCTCCATTCACAAGTTTTCTGATATATATTCCTTTACCTCCCTCTTCCATTTTCCTTCCTTCCCTGCATTGTTTGCCCCTTTTCTATAGGTGTTGATAAAAGCATTCAAGTCCATTGTGTCCTCTGGCATGTTTCCATGGAAATTACATAAATTGGGGATTTGTTGTCATAAGTCAACTCTCCAAAGCATCTATCTATTCATCCTAGATATCATCTTCTACATTGCCTTGATTTTTATTTAGCTCTATATGTGAAGCTAAAAATACTTGATTATACTCTGTAATTATAATAGAGATTAAAATAATGCTTAATACATCATATATCAGTTAATATTATGGTGTCAATTTTCCAACTTTCCAAGCAAAAACACATTTTTCTCAGAGACCATTTATTTCCTTTAGCCAAGGTGGTCACTATAGGCCACTGTTCAGTAAATTCTGGGTTCCATCTTGTCTGAGGCATGACCATATTCCAGCTACCAGAAAACAAGTTTTCACTAAGCCAGGCATCTAGGTTCCACTCTGCAGCACCAGCCTTTGCCTTTTCAAATTCCAAGGGAATCAATGGCACATGGCCACCACATCACACAGATAGTCACCCTCTTGAACACCACTCTGATTCCATGAATGCTTGCTTGTATAATTTTCAGTCACATTCACATCTGGCATAGTCAAAAGGCAAAGCATATTCTGAGATACTGTGTAAGCAGCAAGATGCAGCTCTTTTTATGCCCTTAAAGAGATGCCATCCTGACTCACAACAATACTACCAACTTCCAGGCAAAATAAGATAATGTGTCCACCTCAGTTCAGAGATAGGATTTCTGGGAGTACTTGGGTGGTCCAAATCTTGACTTCAGCTCAGGTCATGATCTCACAGTTCTTGAGTTTGAGCCCCACCTAGGGCTCTGTACTGACAGTGTGGAGCCTGCTTGGGATTCTGTCTCCCTTTCTCTCTGCCTCTCTCCCTCCTGCTCTCTATCTCTCTTAAAAATAAAAATAAAAATAAACTTAAAAAAAAGTCAAAGATAGGATTTCTCCCAAGGCTAAAAAAGAACCAATAGTATAAATATAACCAAAACAAACAAAATTAAATAAAAATCACCCCAATCAAGCCTGCTATTATTCAGGTTGATCATTAGGGGGTACTGAGGGATGTCATTTTTCTAAACAAACCAAGTAGAATCCTGAAGCTTATATTCTGGCTTCAGTCCAAATCTCATTCTGAAGAGAAAGCAAATCCAGAAGTTTGTTCCACATCTACCATGGTTTGGCACAACAAACATTTAAGAGAATTTTTCTCTTGCTCCAAGATGCAGTCTTGGGAAAATATGACATTATCCTTTACAGCATCATTATCCATTTGTGTGCTCCATTTCCATCTACCACAATTTCCCCCTAGTCCATTCATTATCTGTCTCAAGCCAGATAATGAACCTGAATCTCTGGATTCAGCCATATAGCTCACCCACAGCGTAGATAGCAGGATTAGCCTTGCCATAATTTCCCCTTTTGTCCATTTTTAGAAGGGAGAAGAAATCAAATTAGGAAAGCAAAGAATAAGGGAACTATACCAACAGGCAGCTGGGTAGCATTTAGAGGCAGTCCTGGTTTAGACATGAGGTGAAGCCATTAGCTTGGCCTTGTTGCCTTTGGAAAAATCACAGTTAAGTTCCAAGATAATGAAATAGTATCCTGGGCAACTAAGTCTCTATGATCTTTTGTCTCTATGATCTTGGCCCAAGTTATTCACAAGAATTGAACTGATTGGACCATGCATTTTAGCCAGTGAATTAGATGGGCCATACATCTTTAGCCATGCTGTATGTGCTGCTGGAGTTCCCCAATTTTCCCTGGTTGCTTCTTCTGAAAAGGAGACCACATAATATCATCAGTGTGAAAAAACATAGTTTTGATGGTTGTGTGCATATACTGGAGTCTTCAGTTACTCTTGCAGAGTGAATGCATATTGCATTCCTTCTGTAAGAAAACAAATTTTGCCTGGCCTCCTTCCAAAATTCACATAGAAAGGTAAACATTAATTAAATCTGTAAAATGCTTAACGTGTTGGACTTCCTAAACACCTTTTACTATGTCTCTAGCTTGCTGAAAAGCCATGATAGCCAACATGTACTCTTCAGGAACCACCTGCTTTACTTGTAGACCAAATAGGACTACTAAGATGAGAGTGGAGAGATTATCAGCCCTGCTTCTTCCATTTAGCCTTCCCATGATGCAGTACTGTTTAATATTCAGTTGAAAGTGTGTATGATGGGGAAAGGGGTGGACTATGTATATGGGAACTGAATTGCCATGTCTACCCAATAGCAGTATATTCATTAAGCAGCCAAGCACATTTGCTCTCCCCTTAGGTGGGTTTTCTTCTCAAGCACACTGGAATAGTGTCAATAACTATAAGGATCTGAGATTTTGCCCTACTTGCAAGCTTAAAATTTACCCTGCTGTGTTGTTATGGTAGGAGATATGAAATTCCTGGATCAAAAGGCTTTGTTATTCATGAAACAAGAAGCATAAAGTGCATGTGTGCATGGTTCCCCTGGCACCAGGTAGATACTGCACTTCAAGTATCAAAGTCCTAAGATGGAAAAAGCCTCAACCTGATTAATAATAGGAAAGGTACAGTGTGGCTGAAGCCTAGTCATCAAAGGGAGAAGTAGAATGCAGAGATTAGCAAGGTAAGCAGGAACCTTAGTCCAAGTGAGAGGTAAGGATGGCTTGATCAGAAGGTGATAGGAATATGGAAAGACATAGATAGATTTAATACCATATGGAGCTCAGGGGCACCTGGGTGGCTCAGTCAGTTAAGCAGCCAACTTTGGCGCAGGTCATGATCCCACTGATCGTGAGTTTGGGCCACATGTTGGGCTCTGTGCTGACAGCTCAGAACCTGGAGCCTGCTTTGGATTCTGTGTGTGTGTGTCTCTCTCTCTCTCTTTCAAAAAATAAACATTAAAAAAGTTTTTAAGAAGACCGTATGGAGTTCAACATGTCTTACCAATGGATTGGTGGGGAGAGGTTCTGTGGTGGAAGGAAAGGAAGAACTGAGGCTGAGGTCTAGGTTTTTTGGCTTGAAGAAAAACTAAACATACAAGAAGTAGGAAGCTAGGCAACAAGATTTGGGCAATCAGAGGGGCATTGTAAGAGCTCCTTTTGAGGGGCCCCTGGGTGGCTCAGTCGGTTAAGCATCCAACTTGGGCTCAGGTCATAATCTCTCAGTTCATGGGTTCAAGCCCAGTGTCAGGCTCTGTGCTGACAGCTTGGAGCCTGGAGTCTGCTTCAGATTCTGTCTCCCTCTCTCTCTGCTCTCCACCCCCCACTCACGCTCTCTCTCTCTCAAAAATACACATTAAAAAAAAATAAAAAGAGCTCTTTTTGAGCAAGAGTGCCTTGAAATACATATGAACTTTGGAGCATTAGTACTTTTGTGTGTAAGTAAAGGCATTTAACTAGACAATATGACCCAGTAAATGAGTATAGAGAAAAGTCCAGACCAATACTACAGCTGTGGGCAAAGATTTAGCTATAAGAGTGGACAATCATGGTGTTCATCATAACAGAAAAAACAGTAGCCCCAAATCAACAGGAAAGGAGTGAAACAATGTTATGTCTTCAATTAAAATTGTTTTCTATAATATATTTGCTCACATGGGAGAGGTTTGTGATATTAAGAGAGCTATGCGGCCACATATCCCATTTTTATTCAAGAACTGTCTGTATATGTGCATAAAAATAAGGGTAAAAGAAATAAATGTACACTAAAATATACATAAAAATATCAATGATGGTCTGTGTAGCTAGATTATAGTTGTTTTTTCATTTCTGAATTTTCTACATCTTCCTCAACGAACATGTATCATTTGTATAATAGGAAAAGCACTATGAAAAAATAAATTGACTCCTCACAGATCACCTTTCTAGAAACTTGTGTATAGGCATTAAGCTAACCTCAGCAAATCAGAACAGTCAAATCTGTCTTATTTCTTAGCATCATTGGTCTAGCCAGTGGTTCTGAACTTTGGCACACATTAGAATCAGCTGGGAAACCTGCATTTCTATGCCAAGGCCCTCCCCCTAGAGATTCTGACTTAAGTGCTCTGGACAGTGGCCCAGCCATAACTACTTGGGAGCCCAGGTGATTCTGATGGGCAGGTAGGGCTGGGAACCACCAGTAAGCCCTGGCTTGGTCCCCAAAGCACAGGCTGTGAAAACTGGGAGAGGAGAGTAGGGTAGAAAAGAAGCTAGAGAAGGAAGAATTGTGAAAGAGTTGGAAGTGAAGCAATAAAGAGAAATTAATCAGGACACAAAATGCAAAGACAAAAAGGTTGAGAACTCCTCCCACCTCAAAATAGCTTTTATTTCACACCAGGAACTATTTAGTTGCAAAAATCTGATCCCTGCACAGAAGTTGATAATAAGAGGCCGTTCCCAAAGCTGCTGGAGCAGGTGTTTCCTCCTGAAAGAGGGCGGGCCAGAACTGTAAATCTCATTTTGGAAGTTTCGAGCCCTGGGGATACTATTCTGTGTTGCTGCTACTCTTTCTGCCATCTGTACTGAATCTCGGCTCCCGTTTCTGGGGCAGCCCTCCATCCAACTGGCAGCCCCATGGTTTGCATTCTTGCACAGTGTGTGAATGGAGGGGGAGAGCCTTTGGCAAAGCAGCCCTGGGGTCTCCTTCCCTCAAAAGATTCTCCAGTGATCCCTGCCCTGCTGGCGTCCTCTTTAATTGCTCCGCTGTGGGGAGCAATTGAGATTAAATGGCTGCTTGCTGGGTGGCTGTGCAATGCTAGGCATGCGTGGCCCTATTTGGAGCATTTGTTGTCTCCCAGGATTGAATGAAGCAACTGCTGCTGCTGAAGCTCCTGGGGTGCTCCTTGAAGCCATGTCAAAGCAGGCTCTTAATTTTGCAAAACAGCCTCCAAAGTCAAACTGGCTCTGTACTGGAGCCCTTCTAGATATGTTAATGTCACAAGCAGAAGCCAGAGGCATGGAAAGAACTGGGCAGAAGGAAATTTAGGGCTTGAGTCAAGACAATGGGTTGTCATAGAAGTGCCAGGTTGCTATGAATAGCCAGCCAGAGAGGGAAAGGCCCCCGGACTCCCAGAGGTCCCACACTTCTACGGCAAAGCTGCGCAGCCTCTGGGGCAAAGGTCATCTCAAAAGAGTCCTCAAGTTCTGCGTTTTGGATGCTAAGGCTCAGACCAAGGCATTGCTGACTCTGACCTAGGGCTAGTTGCCTAGCTTCTTGAGGCCTCAGGTCACTAAACCTGCAAGAGGGTGACAGGAAGTATAGAAAATGAAAGGTGTGTTTACACCTGCTCCTGGGAGTATTCTCAAAGGTGGGCTTTGAGCCCTGTTCAGCCCCATTGTACAGAATGGATTGGGGACCTCATTTAGATTGAACCAATGCAAATGCCAGAACCCGTGGCAACCCCAGAATCTGACCACTTCCTATCACCTGCGGTCATACTCAGCCTCCTATGCTCTCTGACCTCATTGATTCCTACTTTCCCCTTCACTTACTTTACCCCAGCCACTCCCCCTTACACATACTCCTGCCTCAGTGTCTTAGCACTCAATTCTCCAAGCCAGACTCAGAGAGTAAATTAAACTTCTATTAGAAAGATCAAGCATTTCCATTATTACACTCTTCTTCAGCCCCTACTGCAAATAAATTACTAAATGTATATATCAAGACAGACTAACCAGGGAAATTGATGCTTGGAATTATTAGCTATAAACTAATAATAAATTGGGAGTTTCTGTCTACCACACAGAAAGCTTTGCTTACTTGGGCCTTGGATTCTAGGCAAAATCAGTTGCCAGGGCCTATTGTTTACTAAGGACCTTCATAACTTCTAATATGTAGATAGCGTGGTTCTAACTTGTACATAGTTCAGCCCAATGTGCTGGGCAATTAAATGGAAGAGAAAAACATCTCAAATAATCAGCGTATATGAGATGTTAGGTAACTACACAAGAGACCAGAGCATGAGTCAGACGCAGGCCTAGCAGGTGATAAGAAGGGGTAAAGGGGGCAGGTGTAGACTGGAGAGAGCAGATCTCATCTAAAGGGGGCAGCTGCTGCTCAGCATCAGCCAATTATCATTCCATGGGAATGTGAGTTTGGTGCTACCAGATAGGATTTTTCAGTGCAAGCCAGAAACCCAAATTTATGAGAAATGCCTGTTTTTAAATATTGACAACCAATTCAAATTGAAAACAAAAAGTGGCATGAGTCAAACCACCTCTTTCGGACAGATGCAGCAAACAGACTATTTGTGAGATCTAAATGGACACAGAGAAGGTTGCAGTGAATTAGGAATGAGACCAACAGAGCCCTATAAAACGCAGAATAAAGAGTGGTGACCCCTGGACTTGAGGTCAGGAAAGGTATCAGACAGGAGACAAGTCTTAAGACAGTGCCTGAAGAACTGACTTGGAGTTGCAGACAGGGGTGTGTGTATGCCTACAAAACTTCAGGACCACCAGCAACCAGCAAAAGGATGGAGATGAGACGGACAATGCAGAGCCTAGTGAACTGAAGTATACTGAACATGCTAGTGCAGCAGAATATTTAGCCTTTCCTTTTACTTCCCATGTTTTTACCTTTCAAAAGCATAGGCAGTCCTGGGCTCACTGCCTCAGGGCAGAAGTCACAAGTAGCCTGTACTGCAGAGCTTGTTTCCAGAACCCCCTGAGTCTACAGTATAATCCTCAAGAAAGGTAGTCATGAAAGGAAGTGAATAGCCTAGAAAGAGCGTTCCCTTGGCTGTGGAAGTGAAAGCAAGCAGAGAGGCTGAGGAATCCAAATGGCAGAAGCAACCTGCTCCCCATTTATGAAGAAGAACCATCTGGGAAGCAGCCAGACCGAAGAAAGATAAGGGATGTGGTACAACCAGGCAGATAAGTTTATACATGGCTGCCCAGATCAATTCCCAGCTACAGTCTGGAAGTTGTAGAGAGTCCCCAGGAAAATGGGTACCCACTTTACCACATATGAGCATCTGTTTACAAACACTTCAAAACCAGGGAGGTCCCTCCCCATACATTGGCTCCCCTGAAAAAGTGTGAAGTTAAAGTTTCTGAGGATTCAGTGAAATGGAAGCTCAAAATAAAAGTTGCTTTATTTTTCATATATCTGAGTTTGTAGACTGAGATTCAAACTGGCTCCCTTACAGAGGGGTTGAGGTGAAGGTGGATAGGTCAGGAGCAGGGTCTGAACTTGAGTCTTAGCTCCTCTGCCAATGGTCAGAGGCAATCTTCAAGATGGCCACTAATGATCTCCACACCCTGGTATTCACACTCTTGTGTAGTCCCCTTCCACACTGTACCAAGTTTGGTCTATATCTAGCCAACAGCAGACAGTAGAAGCGATGGCATGCCACTTCCAGGACTAGGTTATAAAAAGACTGCAACTTCTAGTTCACTCTTGTATAATCTCTCTCTCTCTCTCTCTCTCTCTCTCTCTCTCTCTCTCTTTCTCACATCACTCTCTGGGAGAAGCACGTTTCCATATTGTAAACAGCTTAGGAGAAGCTCACATGGTAAAGAACTGAAGCCTCTGGAGAAGAGCCAGTGAGGTGCTGAGACCAACCACTACTTATGTGAGTGAACTTGGAAGCAGAATCTCCATCCTTAGTCAAGCCTTGAGATGACTGCAACCCCACGAGAGACCCTGAACCAGAACCCCCTAGCTAAGTTGCTCCTGAATTCCTGACCCTTAAAAACGCTGAGATAATAAATGTTTGGTGTTTTTCCCTGTTAATTTTGGGGGTAATTTGTTACACAGCAATAGCCAACTAATACATTCTCACCTCAAAAGATATATTAGATGTTGAACCTAAGAAATGGGAATTAGATGATTAGCCAGCAGCAAAATGCAGAAGTGTTGTCCTTTCTCTGCTAAGATGGTGCCACCAAACTTCTGCTCGAGGAATGGATCCAGGAGAAAGAAATGGACGAGCTGGATAGTCATGGATGGATCACGACCTTGAGCTTATTCAAGAGAGAGGATTCAGGTAGACAGTCAGGTATGGATGCTAAGCCATGCTAAGCAGTAGGCACTTCTGGATGTTACAGGACAAATCTTTTACAGAAGTTACATGTCAGCAGAAGGAAGTTTGCCATCATGTTTTTACAGCAGTTGAGAAACTAAAGAGTTAGTTGCTACGTGTCCTGAAAGCTTCAAGCCAAAGCCCCACAGGCTGGGCAGTATAGTCACTTGCATTGGGTGATTTAAGGTAAAGACTAATTTTCAAGAGCAGCAAATCTTTGCAAGTCACTTCTTTCCTCCCACTCATTTTTTTTTACACAGAAGGGGAACATTTGCTGTTTTTTTAGTGCCTAGAGCCTTAGCATCTGCCCCCTTGTCATTTGGGAATTGAGTATTTCAGCACTTGCTGATTTTCAAAGTAGCCATTAATCACCCATGACAAGCCAGAAGTGGTTATGAACTGGAACATGGAAGGGTTAACCCAGTGCTTCATCTCTGATGTGCCTGACATTTTTTCTCCATGGTCTATGAAGCTGATTGTTGTAAACTGGATACCCCAGAACCCAAGAGACAGCCTGGGCTGGAAAGGCCTGGAATCTAGCCCTCTCTAGGGAGGTTCCTGAAGTCTTCCTTCCAGTACCAAGTCTTTGCCCATGGACACCCACAGGAGGTTGCTTTCAGAATGATGCCAGTGACTTCCCTACAGAATTGGTTATAGGAAGCTCCACTGCTAACTATTCCCACCAAAACATTTACAATCCTAAATTAACTCACTTCAGATCCTCTAAATTATTACAGGGCTCTTTCTCGAGAAGGGTCATTCATATCCCCTCACCCTTGTGATTCTTCCTTTAACCTGTGACAAGGTATCCATTCACAAAGGACTGAGTTTGATTTTAAACTCTTTTATCTAGAATCTAGAAAACAGAGAAGAACTGAATGTGAGCTTATAGTATCAGGGGAAGGTCAACTCATGATGAGCAGCCTCCATCAAATGTTAAGAAAACGTTGAAGTGAATGACCAGTGGTCTTTATCACTGGGTATTTGGGTGGGCCGAGCTGGACTGGTGGCCAGAGGCTAAGCCCCTCTGTTACCTTCAATCTCTCTTAGCATGTAGGACTCTTTCTTCCTAACTGTAGAAAAGGGGAGATTTGGACAGGCAAAGGAGGAGTGGAAAGAAAGCTGAGCAGGGCAGGAACTAGGGGTAGTATGAAGACAGCTCTTCTCTTGGCCCCTTGGATGGATTTGAACACCTGTAGGTAGGGGCATAAGGAACAATGAGAGTAGCTCATGAGAAGCTTGAGGACACTCTGGGCACAGGCAAAGCTGCTTCAGGGCCCAGGGATGGAGCTGGACACAGCTTTTGGAGAAGGTCAATCCCAGCAGAGCTAAACATGACTCTGATCTCTCAAGGAAGGGGAATTCCCAAAACCATTTGCATTCCTAACTCCATCTGCTTCCCATGGAATCCAAACTGTGATTTGTACACGTTGGCCATGTCAGAACCTTGTTCCACCCAGAATTAGAATCATTGTAAAAGATTTGAGAAAAATTAATGTTGGTCTTGTGCTTAAAGACAGAAAGTTTTCATATCACTAGTGTAAACATAGGGTCTTGAGGCTTTGGAAGTTTGATTCTCTAAAACAGCTAGTACAATTTCTTCAGCCTCCAGTGTGGTGTCTGCACATGTTTCTTTAAAGTTGCCACAGGCACTTTAAAGAGTGGAAGAAGGAATTTGGTTAGCAGGCAGCTTAGCCACACTGTCAACAAAGACCATGGGCCATCTCACATCCTACTTTCGGTTATAACCGAAAGGGGGTTTCCAGAAGTGGCTCCATGGCCAGACAACACATCTGGAACGTGTTTTCAGAAGCCTCCTCTAGCCTCCTAATCCCAGGCCTCTTGCCACTTAAAGATGTTTATGTCTACAGGACAGTAGGCTTATTCTAAAGACAAGAACCCCAATGTAGAGGTTAAAATGGAACTTTTGATTAAGTGAAGGAACATGGCATCTGCAGGCTCACCAAACCTAGTTAGAAACCATGTGGTAACATTAAATAGCATGTTTAGATGTGGCCATGTGGATCCCTTTCATTTTGCTGCCCACACTGATGTCTGTTTTGTTTTTGTAAAACAATAGCCAATTATCTGGGACTCCATAGCTCTGCCAGGGCAAGCAGTGCCTATGGGCCCAACTAAAGCACCATGGGGAAATGCCAGCCGGGATGCAGCAGGAAATATTCTGGTGCTGGTGATGGCAGCATGGCAGTAGTTTAAGTAGCTGCAAAATGTACGGTCTGGTGCAGTGGCTGTAAACTTTATCACTTGTATGTCCTTCATGGTTATAGAGGCTCCAAACCTGGGTTTTCATCTTTCCTGCAAATCGCTTTCTCTTCTAAGTTGCAACTAAATCCTGACTTTCAACAGTCTCCAAGAAGTAGACAAAGGAAGAAAAGTTACTTCTATAGAGAAAGACTCAAATGTCTCCCAAAGGAGAACCACGCACCTGTCTGATGCACTCTTTCCCCCTGTCGGATATACTCCATTTCTGGTGGCTTAGGGTGCACATTTAGTGTGTTGTTCTTTCAGTCTCAGCCATGAAAACTGTCTCCAGGATAGAGCACAGGCCTGAATCGGGTGCTCTGGCAGAGACAGAAGAGCCATCGTTCTAAGGGACTAGCTGAAAGGTGAGCCTCTACTGCTGATTAATGAAACTTAGAGAATGGTACAAAATCGCTATTTTCCCTCCACACAAACTTTTGCATAAAGTGACTCAGATGGTCCCCTGCTTCAGTGCTGCTCCTTGAGGAACAGAGCCAAGACAAAACTTGCTTGCAGGTGGTTGGTTTGTCAAAGCCTCCCAGGTATCAGCAGCGAGGAGAAAGGGAGCATGAGACGAAGAGGAGTGAAAGCCATCATCAATCAGTCACTGCTGTAGACCAATGGGGATTAGCCTTCTGAGTAGACCAGGAAAAATATACCCCAGAATTGTCTACCTTGGGGACAAAAAGGAAAAGCATTAACAATGGGCTATTGTCCACTGGGCAAGAGTTGCCCCATAGGGCCCTAACCCCACACATCCAGATTGCACATGCAATTGTGTGGGATCGTCTCTTACAACTCCCACCTCCCCCACTACTCCAGAATATGAGAGCAGCTCCAGGGTAAGTGTGGCCCTGCCAGGAGAAGGTGCTGACACCTGGGAACTGTGCATTCTAGCTGTGTCTGGAATCAAATGCTGGGCCACAGGGGTGGGAGGTGCAAAGCATCCCATCCCCCTCCAGTGGTACTCTCTCATGGCCTGTCATGCTTTTCAGACGGTTAGTACCATGGTGCATGTCTGCTAAGAAAGATCGTTGCCCAAGTTCTGTCATTTTCAATGCTGTTTCTGGAACAAGCCCCGCATCACTCATGGAAGCAAAACAGATTCTGCCAGGGCTCGGCCACTTCTCCTCATATACACTCTTTAGCCTATGTAGCATTGCTTTGGGTTTGTTACCATCATCTGAGCACAGGGAATAGGGTCCCAAGATTTGGGTTTTGGGCTTAGGATAAGAAATCCTATTTAGGCCTCAAGTAAGAGCCTCAGTCTCCAGCCCAGCCTTTTCAGAATCTGTATGGAGGCCTGGGAAGGATAAGTCACAGACTCCACTAAGGTGCCCACTGCTCTCCCGTGACCTATTGTTCCTTGTGTGTGGAACTTCCTTGAGGAAAGGTGTTACCGAACTAAGACATGACACAGGGTCTCTCGCCACTGTGAAGGGAACAGAGCACCTGTGTTTATCGATGACATTTACCTGGGCAAAGATGTAAATGATGCATTCCACTGATAACCTATAAAGCTCATCTTTATAGGTTTCAGTTTTAGTTACCAGAGCTGCTTACCTTATTATTTCCAAATAGATTGGAAAACATTTCCTCATTGTCCTCTGGGGAATGCCCTTTATCAAAATTGTCAGTGTGTGAAACAGTGGCAAATGAAGGTTGGGTTGGAATTCTGGCTGTGATTATGTAACAGTATCTCTAAATACATTATCATTGATAAAGTATCAAAGTAAGTTATAAATCAAGTAAGGAGTTGAGAGTTCATTAGTTTCTTCTAAGCCTAAATTCATATTAATTTTATTCTTCATTCCTAGTGACACTATAACACTGACATTTGAAGTCACTAAACGCCTTTTTCAGCAAAGAATTTCTCTGTAAGTCTAAAACAAACTTTTCTCAGTTAAACAATTTTTTTCAAGTCCACTAAGTGATAGTGAGCTGTTGCAAATACTTTTATGTACAAGGACAAGAATAGTGATCTTAACAGCATTAATGGATGTGAAGACGTTAAAGATCGTAGCTATTAAACTGTAACATCTGGGGCATCTGCATGGCTCAGCCGGTTAGGCATCTGACTTCAGCTGAGGTCATGATCTCACAGTTCATGAGTTCAAGCTCAGAGCCTGGAGCCTGCTTCAGACTCTGTGTGTGTGTGTGTGTGTGTCTCCCTCTCACTGCCCCTCCCCTGCTCACACTCTGTCTCTCTCTCAAAAATTAATAAAACATTAAACAAAGTGTAACATCCGTGTCATATACCAGTATATATGCAAGAGCTAGAAGGTGGTCTCAACATAGGCTGAACCGTCATTGACAAACGGTGTTGACTCCAGGAAAAAGCTGCCTAATCCAGTATCAGAGTGAGAAAGTGCCAATCACGCTTGCCCTGACCTTTCGTGCAAACACTCTCTTCCCTTCTGACTGCTCTTTTGCCCAGAGGGAGCTCTTCAGGCAGCCAGGCTACAACACATTAAAGCATCTTGCATCTGACGTTAGCTTTGATGTAAGTGCTAGCAAACCTCCGTATTCATATCTGCGCCAGGATTTGTGGTGTTTAACCCTTATAACCTTGTTTGCTCAGAGATTAAAGTTTAGAGAAAATAAGATGATCTCATACCATACTTTAAAAAACACAGGGGCGCCTGGGTGGCGCAGTCGGTTAAGCGTCCGACTTCAGCCAGGTCACGATCTCGCGGTCCGTGAGTTCGAGCCCCGCGTCGGGCTCTGGGCTGATGGCTCAGAGCCTGGAGCCTGTTTCCGATTCTGTGTCTCCCTCTCTCTCTGCCCCTCCCCCGTTCATGCTCTGTCTCTCTCTGTCCCAAAAATAAATAAACGTTGAAAAAAAAATTAAAAAAAAAAATAAAACTACTATATGATCCAGCAATTACACTTTTAGGTATTTATCCAAAGAAAATGAAAGCACTAATTCCAAAATACATGTAGTCAATGTTTGTTGTAGCATTATTTACAATACCACAATATGGAAACAACTTAAGTGTCCATCAATAATGAATGGATAAAGAAACTGTGAGATATATATATATATATATATATATATATACACACACACACACACATATCCACACTGTAGAATATTATTCAGCTTTTGAAAAACTGAAATCTTGCTGTTTGTGCAACATGGGTGAACCCTGAGGGCATTATGCTAAGTGTAATAAGTCAGGGAAAGACAAGTACCATATAATCTCACTTATATGTGGAATCTAAAAAAAAAAACAAAAAGCAAAAAACAAAAAACGAAAAAACCCAGCTTACAGATAAAGAGAACAGACTGGTGGTTACCAGAGCCTGGGGGTGAAGAGGGTGAAATGGATGAAGGAGGTCAAAAGGTACAAAATTCCACTTATTTCACTTATGAAATAACAGCATGGTGACTTTGGTTAATACTGTATTACAACGGCACCTGGGTGGCTCAGTCAGTTGAGCATCCGACTCTTGATCTTGGCTCAGGTCATGATCTCGCAGTTCATGGGATTAAGCCCGTGCTGCAGCAGCAGAGCCTGTGATTCTCTCTCCTTCTCTCTCTCTGTCCCTCCCCCACTTGCACTGTCTCTCTCTCTCTCTCTCTCTCTCTCTCAAAATAAATAAACATTAAAAAAATACTGTATTACAGCATAAAAGACTCTTAAATATGGAGAACAAACAGAGGGTTACTGGAGGGGTTGTGGGAGGGGGGATGGGCTAAATAGGTAAGAGGCATTAAGGAATCTACTCCTGAAATCATTGTTACACTATAGGCGAACTAATTTGGATGTAAATTAAAAAAAAATAAAGTTAAAAAAAATTTAAAAATAAAATAAAATAATACTGTATTACATATCTGAAAGCTAAGAGAGTAAATCTCGAAAGTTATCATCACAAGAAAAAAATTAAAATGTTCTAAGTTAACTAGACTTACTGTAGTGATTATTTTGCAATATATACAAAAGTCAAATCACCACGTTATACTCTTAAAACTTATATAATGTCAATTATACCTCGATTCAAAATTAAAATTAAATAAAAGTGCTGAAAGAAAATTGTCAACTCAGAATTCTACATCCAGCCAAAATATCCTTCAAGAATAAAAGATGAAATAAAGACCTTTTCAGATAAATAGTACCTAAGAAAATTCATCACCAGCATGCCTGCTCCACAAAAAAAAGTTAAAGGATGCTGTATACACTAAAGGAATATAACAAATGAAAATTTGGATCTGCAATAAGGATTGAAGAACACCAGAAATAGAAAATATATAGGCAAACATGAAATGGCATGTTTTTCCTAATTTTTGAAAAATATGTATATGGCAATATGTATAAAACAATAACTATTACACTAAATTGGGGGGTTTATAATATATGTGGATGTAATATATATATTTATAATATGACTTAAATGACTGTAAGGTATTGTTTAGGTAAGATGTTATGATATTAATTCAAAATAGACTGTGAAAAGTTAAGGATATACATTCTAATTCCTAGAACAACCACTAAAATAAATATCAGCAGGCAAAAATCGAATTCTAAAAAAAATTAATACAAAATAAGATAGGAAAGAAAGAACAGAGGAACAAAACACAATTAAGACAAACAGAACACAAGTAGCAAAATGGCAAACCTAAATCTAACCATTATTACACTAAATGTAAGTGGACTAAACAGTCCAAATAAAAGGCAGAGATTGTCAATCTGTTTGAGGGGGAAAAAAAGACATACCTAACATGCTACCTACAAGAGATTTTTTTTTAAGTTTTTATTTAAATTCCAATTAGTGAATGTACAGTGTAATATTATTTTCAGGTGTACAATATATGGATTTAACACTTCCATACATCGCCCAGTGCTCATTACAAGGGCACTCCTTAATCCCCATCAACAATCTCCCTTCTGGTAAATATCAGTTCATTCTCTATAATTAAACATATATTTCTTGGTTTGCCTCTCTCGCTCATGTTCTCTCTCTCTGTCTCCCCTTTGCTTATTTGTTTTGTTTCTTTAATTCCAGATATGAGTAAAATCATATGGTATTTGTTGTTCTCTGACTGACTTATTTTGCTTAGCATAATACTCTCTAGCTCCATCTATGTTGCTGCAAATGGCAAGATTTCATTCCTGTTTATGGCTGAGCAATATTCCATTTTGTATTTATATCCATCTTCTTTATCCATTCATCAATTAATGGACACTTGGGCTCTTTGCATACATTGGCTATTATAGAGAGTGCTGCTAGAAACGTCAGGGTGCATGTATCCCTTTGAATTAGTGTTTTTGTGTACAAGAAATATTTAAAATTTTTTGTAATGTTTATTTTTGAGAGAGAGACAGAGCATGAACAGGGGAGGAGCAGAGAGACAGGGAGACACAGAATCAGAAGCAGGCTCCCTCCAGGCTCCAAGCCGTCAGCACAGAGCCTGATGCAGGGCTCAAACTCAAACTGCAAGATCGTGACCTGGGCCAAAGTTGGATGCTCAACCGAGTGAGCCACCCAGGCACCCCACAAGAGATATTTTATTTTATTTTATTTTATTTTATTTTATTTTATTTATTATTT
This sequence comes from Lynx rufus, assembly GCF_022079265.1. Classification (NCBI taxonomy): domain Eukaryota; kingdom Metazoa; phylum Chordata; class Mammalia; order Carnivora; family Felidae; genus Lynx; species Lynx rufus. The sequence goes on along the minus strand of NW_025814867.1, from coordinate 559,868 downwards.
TTTTAATGTTTATTTATTTTTGAGACAGAGAGAGACAGAGCATGAACGGGGGAGGGGCAGAGAGAGAGGGAGACACAGAATCGGAAGCAGGCTCCAGGCTCTGAGCCATCAGCCCAGAGCCCGACGTGGGGCTCGAACTCATGAACCGTGAGATCGTGACCTGAGCTGAAGTCGGACGCTCAACCGACTGAGCCACCCAGGCGCCCCCACAAGAGATATTTTAAATATAAAGATATAGACAAGTTAAAGTAAACCTATAAAAAAGAATATACCATGCAAAAAGGAAGCATAAGAAATTTAAATTGGCCACATTGAGATTGTGTATGGTACTCTTTCAGACAAAGAATTGCCATCAATAAAGAGACATTTCAAATTATAGAAGGATAAATTCTTCAGGAAGACAAAACAATCAAATTTGAAATATGTCAACTAATAGACTTGCAAGCACATAAAGCAAAAATGGATAGAACTAAAGAAGAAAAAAACAAATCCATAATTATAGTTGTAGATTTAACATTCTTCTCACAGTTATAGATTTAAAAAAAAACAGACAAAAAATAAAAATCAGCAAGGACAGAGATTTGAAAAATACTGTTGACCTCCTTGACCTAAGTGACAGCAGTAGAACACTTTACCAATGACTGCAGAATATATATGGTACAATCAAGTTAGATCATGTACTGAACACAAATGGATATAGAGATCAAAAATGCAAAGTTATCGAGAAAAAAATAAACTACAAATATTTGGAAATTAAACATACTTCTAACAAGTCAAAGTAGAAATAAAATATAATCAAATTATAAAATATTTTGAACTGATTAATAATTAAAATAAAGCAGGGGCACCTGGGTGGATCAGTCACTTGAGCATCAGACTTTTGATTTTGGCTGAGGTTTGTGAGTTTGAACCCCACATCAGTCTCCATGCAGTGACACTGCAGAGCTTGCTTAGGATACTCTCTCTCTCCACCCCCACCCCCGACTCGTGCCCTCTCTCTTAAAATAAGTAAACTTAAAAAATAGTTTTTAAAAAAATAATAATTAAAATAAAGCATACTAAAAAATGTGTGGGATGCAGCTAAAACATGCTTAGAGTCTCAGAGGAAAATTATACCTACAAATTTTTATTTTAGAAGAGAAGAAAGTTTTTAAATCAATAATCTAAGGTTTCATGTTAAATAGCTATAAAAAAGGAGCAAAGTAAACCCAAAGCAAGCACCATATAAATAAGAGAATTAATGAAATAGAGAAAATTAGTAGACAATGAAACAGACAAGTAGAGAAAGTACGAAAAAAGAGCACATTATGAAGATGAGAGCTTGGTTCTAAGATTAATAAAATTGATAGGCCTCTAGCTAAACTAATCAAGAAAATAAAAAGAACACAAGTTCCCATTATTGGGAATGAAAAGACATTAAAAAGGTAAGCAAACATTATGAACAATTTTATGACATTAAATAATTTAGACAAAATGAACAAATTCCATGAAAAATACACACTTATTAAAGCTGAAACAAGAGGAAATAAGTAATCTAAATACCTATACCTATTAAAGATATTGACTATTATCAAAGTCCTTCTCATAAACAAAACTCTAGGCCTAGATGGTTTCATTAGCACATTCTATCAATCATTTAAGAAGAAAACACCAGTCTTATACAAACTCTTCCAGAAAAAGGAGTAGGAGACACTTCCCAATTTATTTTATGAAAGCAGCATTTTCTTAATACCAATACCAGTCCAAGGTAATACAAGAATACTGTAGAACAATACCTCTCATGTACATACATGTAAGAGTACTTAGCAAAAATATTAATAATCAATACATTGTGGACAAATGAGTTTTGTCCACAGAAGGCAAAATTGGTTTAAAGTTTGAAAAACAATCAGTAAATTTCTCCATACTAACACAATAAATGGGGGGAAATCACATGATTTTAAGACATGCAGGAAAAACATTTAACAAAATTCCACACCAATTCAGGATAAAAACCACTTAAAATACTAGGAGAAAAGGAAATTTCCTCAATCTGATATAAGTCATCAACAAAAGACCTACAGCTAACATCATACCAAATGATGAAATGCTGAATGCTTTCCTCCTATAGTCAATGACAAAGCAAAGGTATCTATGCTTACCATTTCTATTCAACATTGTACTAGAAATTGTAGCCGCTGCAACAAGGTAAGAAAAAGGAAAGCCATACAAATCAGAGGAAGAAGCCTGGGTGACTCAGTTGGTTAAGTGTCCAACTTCAGCTCAGATCATGATCTCATGGTTCATGGGTTCGAGTCCCACATTTGGGCTCTGTACTGACAGCTCAGAGCCTGGAGCCTGCTTTGGATTCTGTGTCTTCCCCTCTCTCTGCCCCTCTCCTGCTTGTGTTTTTTTTTCTCTCTCTCTCTCACTCTCAAAAATAAATAAATAAACTTTTTAAAAAGATCAGAGGAAGAAGTAAAATTTTCTCTAGTCCCAGATGACATGATTGTTTATATAGAAAGTTTTAAAGAGTCTATATACCAATTACTAGAACTAACAAGTCAACGTGTAAGGTCACAAGATACAAGGTCACCATTGGAAAAAAGTTAGTTTTATGTCTACATACCAATTTAAAAACTGCAATTTAAAAAGCAATTCCTTCTACAATAGCTTTCTAGCTTTCCTGGCATTGGGTATGGCCTGTCACCAAACTCCAGTTGATGGAACATGATTTGATGTGTTCTGTACCACTATAGACACAGCCCAGAAAAATCCTCCCACGTGCAATCTTCAGTCCTCTCTCCCCTTCCTTATCATTATCAGAAACTGTGACAGGCTTGAAAACCTTGGTTTTAAGATGGCAGAGCTATAAGATAGGTGTCTGGGTCCCTGAAGTCCTGCTTTAGAAGAGAGATGCCTGCTGTCAGGAATAAGTGTTTTGATATGTCTCATAACAAGTTTGTTATGTTTGATTCATTTTCTGATATTACTTTAACTGATATAGTGACCATCACTAGGGGATCAGATAAGAAATGCGTGGTGGATGAATATTCTCGAACACCATGCTGCAGTTAAATGCCATGAAAAGATATATATAGTTGTGCATACATCCAGATGGCCAACAGACACATGAAAAGATGCTCAACATCACTAATCATCAGGGAAATGTAAAAAATGCAAATCAATACTACAATGTACTATCACCCCACACCTGTCAGAGTGGCAAAAGTAAAGAAACACAAGAAATAGCAAGTGTTGGCAAGGATACAGAGAAAAAGCACTGTTGATGGAAATGCAAACTGGTGCAGCCCTTGTGGAAAACAGTATGGAGTTTCCTCAAAAAATTAAAAATAGAACTACCCCACGATCCAGTAATTTAACTACTGGATACTTACCACCCCCCCCCCAAAAAAAAACTACCAAAAAAATACTAATTCAAAGGGATACACGCACTGCGATGTTTATAGCAGCATTATCTACAATAGGCAACATATGGAAGCAGCCCAAGTGCCCATCGATAGATGAATGGATAAAGAAGATGTGATTATATAGATATACATATAGATATAGATAGATATAGATATTCCCCAACCATTCTAAAGAATGAAATCTTGCCTTTTGCAACAATACGGATGGAGCTAGAGAGTATAATGCTAAGTGAAATAGTCAGAGAAAGACAAATACCATATGATTTCACTCATATGTGGAATTTAAGAAACAAAACAAACAAAGGAAGAGAGAGAGAGAGACAAACCGAGAAACATACTCTTAATTATAGAGAACAAAATGATGATTACCAGGGAGGAGGTGGGTAAGGGGATTGGTAAAACAGGTGATGGGGATTAAGGAGTGCACTTGTCATGATGAGCAGCCGGTGGTGTACAGAATTGTTGAATCACTATACTGTACACCTGAAACTAATACAACATTTGTGTTAACTATACCGGAATTAAGATTTTTAAAGAACTAGAAGAAAAATTAGAACCAGAAAGAAAGAAGGAAAGAAGGAAAGAAGGAAAGAAGGAAAGAAAGAAAGAAAGAAAGAAAGAAAGAAAGAAAGAAAGAATTGTGCAGACAGAAAGACTGAGATCCATAACGTGGAACCACTTATTTATGTAAATTGGAATACTTCCCATTGTACATTGAAGGAATAATACATATATAAGGACATATTATTGAGTGCATTAGAAAGGCTGGAGTGGAACGTAAGTGGATTTTAGGGACAGGGAGAAAAAAACATGTGACTCTAAGATGATATTCAACTCAGCCACTGCAAGGAGACAACACAAAGAGACACCAGGTTGGAAGATGGGGAGTCTGAAAGCAGATGCTATTAGGAGTCCATGTGAGATCAGCACACAAAGACAATATTAAGGATGGTTTGGGAGGAAGTCCAGTGGTACAGTTTGCTTTGCAGAAATAGCAAATAAATATACATTTTTAAAAAGCAGGTTGATATTCATGGTCACATTTGCAAGACAGAATGGTATAGATTTTCTGGTAGATGCAAAAATATAAGTTGTAATAGTGCTTGCCTATGTGTTTCAGAGGATGAAAGAGCAGACCTAGGCCGGCCAACTCCATCTTGTTCTGTATCCTCCATCTTGAGTGACTATGTCCCCGACATGGCCATGACCGCAGAAAGAAGTTCCCGCTCAAACCTCAGACCACGCCTCCTCCCCTTGAGTAACTTCCCGCTCACCCGTTCAAACTTCCCAATCAAACCACACCCGGCAACCTGCGTGAAGGGACTCTGACCTTTCCCCAGCCAATCAGCTAGCAAGCCAATTGGCTGAGGCCACGACCCTTCCCCAGCCAATCGGCTAAGGCCATGATCCCTATAAAACCTTTGTGCTTTTGAAACCCGCTGTCTCTCTCTAGTATCTCACTGCTGCATCGGTGCAGGTAGGGGATTGAGCTCGAGCTAGCTCGAATAAAGGCTCTTTGCTTTTGCATCGGACTCGGCTCCCTGGTGGTCTTTGGGGATCACGAATTCTGGGCATAACATTTGGGGACTCGCCCGGATCCCCAAGACCCCAGAGGGACCCCCGACCCGAAGAGCCTGATTGGCCACAGTTAGCGTCTGTTCGTTCCCTGTCTCTTCTGTGTGAATTCATTTCTGAAATTCTGGTGGTGCCTCGCACAGTCTAAGCGGACGCACTGGAGGACCACGGGCTGGGGGTTTTGGAAGACGTTCCGATCCTCCCTTCTGAGGGACGTGGAATCCCCCCAAAGGTCTGAGACGAGGTGGGTCACTCCTGCTGGTCGGCGTGAGGCCGTCATCTAGCTTTCGGTTTTGCTCCCACGGAGTTGGAAGACTGTTTCTAAGGGCCCTCTGTTTGTCTGTTTCTGTGTTTCTCTGTTTTGTTCTGTGGACTTACTGGACGGACATTATGGGACAGACTCAGACTACCCCTCTAACCATTATGATTGATCACTTTAAGGATGTCAGCCAAAGAGCTAACAACCTCAGTGTGGAAGTCCGAAAGGGTCAGTGGCAGGTTTTTTGTTCTAGCGAGTGGCCGACTTTCAATGTCGGATGGCCGCCAGAGGGAACCTTCGACCTCCCAGCATCCACCGAGTCAGGGGTATCATCTCTCGGCCTAAGATGGGCCATCCTGATCGGCTCCCTTACATTATCACTTGGCAGGACCTTGTAGAAGGCCCACCCTCTTGACTTAAGCCCTTCCTCGCCCCATGCCCTCCAGAACCAAAACCCATTCTTGCTTTACAGGGGACAGAGAAGAAGAACAAGAAAAGTCTTACCCAGCCTTCAGCACCCCTCTACCCTGTCCTATGAGGGGGAACTGAAAAAGAATTAATTTTTCCTCCCCCGTATAACCCCCCTAGGGTGCCAGAAAAACACCATCCTCCCCCTCCGGGGGAGGCAGACGCTGTTCCGAGAGCGGGAGGCGGAAACGCTCCAGTGGGAAGGCCGCCCTTTACCAGACAAAGGGCTCAGAGGGAGCAATCCGCCTCCGCCGCCGACTCCACTCTTCTGCCCCTGCGAGCCACCGGACCCCCAGACGCGGAGGGGAATCAGCCCCATCACTATTGGCCTTTCGCCACTAGTGACCTGTACAATTGGAAAGCTCAGAATCCTAAGTTTTCCGAGAAACCGGCAGGGCTTATTGATTTATTAGACTCTGTTCTTTTTACCCATCAGCCCACGTGGGACGATTGCCAGCAGCTTTTGCAGGTCCTGTTCACGACCGAAGAAAGAGAAAGAATCCTCAATGGGGCCCGAAAACTAGTTCCGGGCGCAGACGGGAATCCCACCACCAACCAGGCTCAGATAGATGCCTCCTTCCCCTTAACTCGGCCCCAGTGGGATTTCAACACGGCAGAAGGTAAGGAGAGGCTCCGGGTCTACCGCCAGACTCTAATGGGGGGTCTCCGAATGGCTGCTAGAAAGCCAACCAATTTGGCCAAGGTAGGAGATGTGCAACAGGGAAAAGATGAATCTCCGGCTGCCTTTTTAGAACGGATCACGGAGGCATTCCGTACCTATACCCCCATGGATCCAGAGGCTCCGGAAAGCAAGGCAGCTGTTATCATGGCCTTTGTAAACCAATCGGCCAAAGACATTAGGAGAAAATTACAGAAAATAGATAGGCTAGGAGAAAAAAGTCTGCAGGACTTACTGGTGGTAGCCGAAAAGGTATATAATAACCGGGAGCCTCCTGAGGACAAGCAGGCTCGCGCCATGGCGGCTGCCAGCAGTAAGCAGACTCGAGACCTGGCCAGAATACTACTAGCTACCACTGCTGACTTCCCCGAGGAAGGAGACCACCGTCTCGGGCAGCTGGCAGACGACGCAAGAAAAGGTAAAGGAACCACCAAGGGGGGGGGGAAGCAGAGGCTGCAGAAGGATCAGTGCGCATACTGCAAGGAGATAGGGCATTGGGCCCGAGAGTGTCCGAAAAAGGCCGGCAGGAAGGGAAGCAAGACTGATCGAGTAAAAGTCTTAGAGCTAGATGAACTGAGTGATTAGGGGAGTCGGGGTTCAGATCCTCTCCCCGAGCCCAGGGTAACTCTTAAAGTGGAGGGGACCCCTGTTGACTTCCTCGTCGACACTGGAGCACAACATTCAGTCCTCTGCACCCCACAAGGAAAGCTAGCCAACGAGAAGTCCTGGGTACAAGGGGTAACTGGTATGAGCCAGTATTCATGGACTACCCGAAGAACGGTAGATTTGGGGACGGGACGGGTATCCCACTCCTTTATGGTAATACCGGAATGCCCCTACCCGCTGTTAGGACGGGACTTACTGACCAAGATTGGAGCTCAGATAACTTTCAGACAAGGGGGGCCTCAGGTCACCGATGGCAAGGGCCACCCCATTCAGGTCCTGACCATAAAACTAGAGGATGAATACCACCTCCACCAGGAGGTGCTCCCGAGAGAAGATAATATAGACAGATGGTACAAGAATTCCCCTCAGTTTGGGCAGAGATGGGGGGGATAGGACTAGCCATTCACAGGACCCCGGTCCTGGTAGAGCTCAAGCCAGGAGAAGGTCTGGTAAGGATCAAACAATACCCCATGTCTCAGGAGGCCTGGAAGGGGATCCAATCACACATCCGGAGACTACGAAGCCTAGGGTTACTAGTTCCTTGCCAGTCTGCCTGGAACACCCCCCTACTGCTGGTCAAAAAGCTTCACACAAATGACTATTGACCAGTACAAGACCTCCGGGAAGTAAATAAGAGGTCACGGACATACACCCAACTGTTCCCAACCCATGTACTCTCTTGAGCTCCTTGGCGCCCTCCAGGGTCTGGTATACTGTACTAGATTTAAAGGACGCCTTCTTCAGTCTGCCGCTGGCACCCCAGAGCCAACCCTTGTTCACCTTCAAGTGGCATGATCCGGAAGAGGGCTACAGCAGACAACTCACCTGGACACGGCTGCCTCAGGGGTTCAAAAATTCGCCCACCATCTTCGACGAGGCACTACACGAGGACCTGGGTGAGTACAGAAGGGAGCACCCTGGCCTCACCCTTCTACAGTATGTAGATGACATCCTGATTGCTGCCGACATGGCCAAGGACTGCGAGCAAAGGACCCAGGACCTGCTGGCTACCTTGGGGGCCTTGGGGTACCGGGCATCCGCGAAGAAGGCTCAGATATGCAGGGAGAGGGTAAGTTACCTGGGATACATCCTGGAGGGCAGACAGCGGCGGTTATCAGATGCCAGAAAAGAAACTGTCCTAAAGATCCCTACTCCCACTACCTGAATGGAAGTAAGGGAATTCCTAGGATCGGCCGGCTACTGCCACCTCTGGGTTCCGGGTTTTGCTGAGATCGCCAGGCCTCTATATGAAGCTACCAAAGAGGGGAAAACATTTAAATGGACTGAAAAAGAAGAAACTGCCTTTAATCAGTTAAAAAAGGCCCTCCTAAGTGCCCCAGCCCTGGGCCTACCAGACATTACGAGGCCCTTCCACCTCTTTGTAGACGAACACAAGGGAATAGCAAAAGGGGTTCTAACTCAAGCCTTAGGCCCCTGGAACCGCCTGGTGGCTTACCTGTCCAAGAAGCTAGACCCAGTGGCTGCCGGCTGGCCGCGATGCCTAAGAATTATTGCGGCGACAGCACTCCTAGTCAAGGAGGCAGACAAACTGACCCTAGGACAGGAGATCTGGATCACGACCCCACACGCCATTGAAGGGGTCCTGAAACAGCCTCCTGACAGATGAATGAGCAACACACATATGACTCATTACCAGAGCCTCCTACTCAACCCTCCACGGGTGCGGTTCCACCCCTTTGCGGCCCTCAATCCTGCAACCCTGCTGCCTGACCCCAAACTAGATGCTCCACTACATGACTGTGGGGGGATCCTGGAGCAAGTACATGGATTCCAGACGGATCTGACCGACCGGCCCCTCCCCGATGCCGAGGCTACTTGGTTCACTGATGGCAGCAGCTTTGTGCAGGATGGACACAGGTACGCGGGTGCAGCGGTGGTCACCAAAACGGACACTGTATGGGCAGAAGCTCTACCCTCCAGAACGTCAGCCCAGCGAGCAGAGCTCGTCGCCCTTACCAAGGCACTAACGCTGGGAGCTGGAAAACGGCTTAACATCTACACAGACAGCCGTTGTGCATTTGCCACAGCTCATATTCATGGGGCAATTTATCAGGAGAGGGGGTTACTGACGGCAGAAGGATGGACTATAAAAAATAAGCAGGAGATACTTGACCTGCTTACAGCCTTATGGCTTCCTGTCAAGCTGGCCATTATCCACTGCCAAGGGCACCAGAAAACTGATAACCCAGTAGCTAGAGGTAATTGAAAGGCTGACCAGGCAGCCAAGGCAGTAGCCCTTACTTCAGTCCCCACCATGACCATACAACTACCGGACCCAGGAGACCCAGTTTTACCAGACCAGCCCAAATACTCCCAGGAGGAGTTACAGCGGATCAAGAAACTCCCCATGGCCCAGGAGATAAAGGGATGGTGGTATACACCTAACAAGGAGCTCGTGCTGCCAGACCGGCTCGGAGTCTCAATATTAGAGCACATGCATCGGTCTACTCACATGGGGGCCCGAAAATTAAAAGACTTAATCCGACATGCCAGAATCAAGATTCACCAACAGGACACCAAAATAGAGCAAGTTGTATCTGCCTGCAAGACCTGCCAACTCACCAACGCGAGGGCCACATCAAATAAAAGAACCAGGCTCAGAGGCACCAGACCGGGAGCCCAATGGGAAGTCGACTTCACTGAAGTCAAACCAGGAAAGTATGGTTATAAATATCTTTTAGTATTTACAGACACCTTCTCTGGCTGGGTGGAGGCATACCCAACCAAGCATGAAACAGCTCAGACGGTGGCTAAGAAGCTACTAGAAGACATCTTACCCAGGTATGGTTTTCCTGCCATGGTAGGATCAGACAAGGGACCAGCTTTTATCTTGCAGGTAATGCAGGCAGTAGCCAAGGCTATGGGGGCAAACTGGAAATTACATTGTACTTACAGGCCCCAGAGCTCAGGACAGGTAGAAAGAATGAATAGAACCCTAAAAGAGACCCTTACCAAATTAACCATGGAGACTGGCGGGGACCGGGTGACTCTCCTACTGTACGCCCTTTACCGGATTAGAAACACTCCTTACACTCTGGGTTTTACTCCCTACAAGATTATGTTTGGCAGGCCACCCCCTGTTATTCCCAACCTTCGAGCTGAACTTATTGCTGAGTTTAAAGATCAAGAACTTTTTCTTTCCTTGAGAGGGCTGCAGAGGGCGCACGAGGACCTTTGGCTGCGCCTCCGTGCCATCTATGAGGCTGGCCCGACTCCGACACCTCATCAGTACAGGCCAGGAGACTGGGTCTACGTCAAGAGGCACCACCGAGAGACCCTCGAGCCGCGCTGGAAGGGACCCTACATCGTGATGCTGACAACCCCCACCGCTCTCAAAGTAGACAGCATTGCGACCTGGGTCCATCACACCCACGTTCGGCCAGCGGACCCCTCCTCGATCCGGAAGGACTTCATCACACAATGGGCCATCTTTCGGGACCAACACAACCCGCTCAAGGTCAAGTTACAGTGCATTCGACCCACCTGATATTGGTAACTCTGTTAACTCTGCTTGTCATTGCTCATGCTGCCGGGAGTCCCCACACCCCCCAAAACATTACCTGGCAGATCATAGACACCAGCTCAGGGACCGCGTGGGGGCCGTCCAACTAATGGTCCTCCGTGCTCAGTACAAGCCCCTAATAACAGGAGAGGACAAAATAGAAATGCAGCCGGTTCCATGATTGGGTCCGCAAGCTACATGACAAGGGGGGAATGAAAGAGCAGACCTAGGCCGGCCAACTCCATCTTGTTCCGTATCCTCCCCTTGAGTAACTTCCCGCTCACCCGTTCAAACTTCCCGATCAAACCACGCCCGGCAACCTGCGTGACGGGACTCTGGCCTTTCCCCAGCCAATCAGCTAGCAAGCCAATCGGCTGAGGCCACGACCCTTCCCCAGCCAATCGGCTAAGGCCATGATCCCTATAAAACCTTTGTGCTTTTGAAACCCGCTCTCTCTCTCCGGTATTTCACTGCTGCGTCGGTGCAGGTGGGGGATTGAGCTCGAGCTAGCTCGAATAAAGGTTCTTTGCTTTTGCACCGGACTCGGCTCCCTGGTGGTCTTTGGGGGTCACGAATTCTGGGCATAACAAGGAAAGGTTGTTGCAAATAGAAATCTGATAGCCCAGGGGCTATTCATGGGAGCCTAAAAATGGGAATGTTAGAATTGAGACTGCCATCTCACCAAAAACTCTACAATGGATCTGTAAAGGAACCGCAAAAACCCCTGAACAGTACATCACACACAATGATACATACTTGGCCTAGTGCTCTTCTAGAAAAAACAGCTCAAGACTGTCAGACATTTCGTCAGGCACATATGAGAAGGAAGAAGATCCAACCACTTAGTAATCCTATTGTTTAAAATTCCTATGTAAAGGAGAAGAGGTATAGTACCAGTTTGGCCATTGAGTACATGAATTATATACAATTTTAGATAGGGCTCTTTAGGCTAGAGACTCATCTCAGTGTCTAACTGCTGAAAAGGGTGCAATAAAAATATATTTAAGGCCCTGTGGAATTAGCAATGACCATTAAAGCTGTACTACTTAAAGAAAAATTCATAATTGAATGAGATTGCTTTGGTCTCACTGTAGTACTCACATATAACTTGGGAACAGGCAACTCCTAGTGATACAAAATACATTTTGATTACTTGCCTACATTTGGGGAAGTTTTTGAAAGCTACCAATAACAACAGGGAATACCAAAGTAGGATTTTATTTAAGAGGACAAAGTATATGGTAGAGGAAAAGGTAAAGAGTCAAAATGTTCTTGTCTCATTACTGATTTCGGCAATAAAATGTTTCAACACAGTGTTTTGGTCTCCACTCTACTGTGGTGCTCAAAACTTCAATGCATTGGAATCTGTGCACCATAAGAACTTCGTAAAGATGTCAAGATAAAATGCCTTTCCTTCACTGTAAAACAGTTATGACTTGCTGAGGACACAGTCATCACACCGGTTGCAAATGCTCTACAGATGGAAACCCAGAATTATATTAAGGGACAGATGCAAGCAGGATGCATTATTAACAGACGCATTATGTAGCCAAAATGAGAAACATTCACTTTGAATTATGTTGGAGCAAGGTGGGGTGGGGAGTGGGTAGGCAGGAGGTAAAGAGAGATTCCCAGCTCACTCATAGGATTCTTCTTTCAGGCTATTTGGCAAATCTTTATATGCCAGAACAGAACTTAAGATGTATCCCTTGGCTATACATCCTGGTAGGAAATAGCCTTTGGCACACCACCATCTAGTGGCATCCAAGAAGAACTCGAAAAGCTCTTTTTGGTTTTTTCTTTAAATTCATTGGAGCAGAGGAAGTAGAGCTTAGGCAGCCTGAGAACCTCCTTTCATTGCACTCTAAGCCCTCTGTAAATAGGAGGCACTCCCACTGGACTTTAATAATGGCCATCAGACTGCCCTCATCTGAATGAATCCTGCTGCCTTTCATCATCTTGAGTGAGGATAATAGTATCTATCCCTAAGTCTGCTGTGAGAATAAAAAGGACTCACATGTGTAGTGCTCATGACTCTGCCTGGTGCGGACTAGGCACTCAAATATCCTCAGCAGCAATGACATTCCATGCTTAAAAATTCAACTCACCACTCATTAGAGTTAAACCAAACCATCTAGGCCTATCAGGCTGCCCTACCGCCACCATCCACGAACAGGCAGCAGCACGTCACCGAGCAAGAGCAGAAAAAAAGAGATGAAGGAAAAGTTCCTTCCTTTCCCTATTTTTAGAACATTATTCTTTCCATGACCCTCAAACAATTGGTGTTAACCATTTTGGGTTTCAGAAACACGTCTGGGAAAACATGGATTCACTGGAAAAATGCATACAAATCTTACATTTGATTTGGGGAGGTTCACTGAGCCCCCAAGCTTATTCCCATGAACACCAAGGTAAACATTGCCTCACTGAGAGACTGCAGGGCCATCAGAATGATGGGGAGGGGCACTTTCCTTCCAGGCCCTCTTTAAACTCACTTGTAGTGATGTGGGGAAGAGTTCTTGGTAAATACAGGGCCTGCTTTATGTGTGTTCTCATCTCTGCCCTGGGGTAAATGGTCTTGCCATTCATTAATTCACAGAGAAAAAGCTAACAGAAATCCTTTAAAGCTGCAGTAGTATTTTAGGTGTGTTCTCAAGCTTTACCCTCTCCTTTCTCCAAACCAGAAATAAGGTCTTGGGGACTTCTCTAAATGCAGTATGACAGCTGTAAGCAGAGGATGAAAGGTCTGTAAAGTAAACTGACATTAAGATCCCAGACCTCTGTCAGGTAATTTAGGGTTTTAAACAATAAATAGAACAGGTGTCCAAGATTGCCAGCAGGCCTGGATACTCATATCTTCATGAAAGCCACATCTTCTACGAAAGAAGTGCCCAAGCATGGGTGACCTAAGCTGTTGCTCACTGAAAACCACAGGACTTTCCCCTGCCCTATCACCAATCAATCCTGAACCATGGCAGCTATTTGCTGAATCACAGTGGACCTCCTCAAATTCAAAAGCTGTACATGGTTCATTGTGATTTGGGGTGTCACTTAATGTAGTTTTAGATAGTTGAATAATTTTAGGGACATTATCTGGTCCAGATGAGCGAATATGCATGGTCAAACATTCTGTCCTTGCCAGGTCAAATATATCACAAACCCAAGCAGACTGCAGGATAAAGCAGGAAGAAGAAAGTTGGTGTCGGTGGAGATCTTTTGATTTTCTCCCCTCACGCTCCCAAGAGAAGCTAACATTCCATTTTCTAATTTTGGTCTCAATTTTATTAAGTTGTATTCAAGCTAAATAATGCCTCTGTGGACAATCATGCCGTACTAAGCCTAGTCATCTTTCTGATCAACCATGATCCCTATCTTTCCCTTTGTCTCCCAAACACTGGAGCCATCCTTCATATCTTACATTTTCTTTCATCCTTTCTTATACTTTTCTGTTCCTTTCATCTCATCTTTCATCTCAGGAATTCATTCTTTGGCTATATCTACTATTATATATCCTATATATGTGCTCTTTATACGTACTTTCCTCATATTTCTACTTGGTTCTTTGATTTCTAGCTCTTGCATCATGCTGCTCACACTGTTCCTTATATCAAGTTTATTGATCATCCCTATTTTAGGTCCTTGACCTATCTGTTCCAAAGTTTGGTTTCAGAGGGTTTGTGTTTGTTCAGTTTGTGGTCTTTTATTTTAGTCTAATTATAGAGACTGCAGGCTATTTCCTTGGGTATATCTGCCACCCTACCTGCTAATAGGTCATGAGGAAGGCTAAGAGCCAGGTTCTCTTCTGTTTCAGCTCTGGGGAGCCTGAAGGATAAGCAGGAGAAGAACCCCGGGCACCACAAAGCTAACTTTGAAACCTTTACCAGGCGATTCCCACCTTCCCACCTTTAAACTTCCCACTTGAAACACCTTGAAACACACACACACACACACACACACACACACACACACACATATGTATATATATATATATACATATATATATATATATATCTTAGAAAAATGCTGTTCCCAGAAGGATGCAGTGAAAAGAATGTGACTCTGGAGGATTTAAACCTCCATGAACCTTAATTGAAAAGACACTTCAGACAGGATTTTAAGGATTAAAGAAAATGTGTCTAGCCTAGCACAATCCCAGCAGAGTAGGTACTAATAAAGTGTTCCCTTCCACAAACTACCTCATAATCTTCCTACTCTTCACACTCAGAATGGCTTAGGAATCAATCCAATACTAAAAGAAATAGTGGGGACTCTGTTGTTAGCAGTTCTATATTACAGAAAATTAGATATATCTCACACGTATTGCCATCATTTTCATAGATGCATAATTCATAAGTTTACAATTAAAAAGTTATGGAGGTAGATTGATGCTCTCTATGGAGGTGCTACTCAAAGCTCTAGATTTAAGTATGCTAATTGGCTCTTAGGGGCCAAGGCAAAAAATGTGGTCAAATGCTTTCTGCCAAAAGCAATGATAATTTAATCTAGGGGAGACCAACTGGGATTCTCCGCTAACATAGCCTTTAGGACTGTGAAGGAGTCCTTTAGGGTTTTTGGAACCTGTGCCAGGTGAAGACAAGAGAGACAGATGAAGCCACAGCTGGAAAGTGGCCAGAAGGAAATGACTACCTCTGAAAGAAGAAAGACTATGTGGAGAAATAAACCAGCCAGTTGGGCCCCTACCCGCTGTATCGGTAAAGGAGCCATCGTTTGTTAAAGAGTATAAGAGTACACACACTCAAAATTGGAAATAAAATCTAAAGAGTAGTGTTCCCACAATCCAGACTGGTGAACTTTTGAAGGAAGGTGTGAAGTTGTAAGCTAAACAGTCCTGTGCACTCACCACAGCTATCTGCCATAGGAAAGTGGATGAGATAGGATGGGCAATGTAATCAGTATCAGGCCAGACTCCCAATACCAATACTCAGTGGCACCCTACCATAACCAGTAATGGAAAAATCTAACATCTGGGTTTTAATTGTAAAGTTTGTAAGGAAGTCTCATCATTTTATGAAAGAGTAAGAGTGGTAGGGTAGACTACATTATAACTAAGCCCCCTTTAGCTCAATTTCTCCGTGTCTCGAGAACTTGGCACCTTAGTTTCCTTTCAATCAAGATCATGAATGATCTACATATTTGCTGTAGAACTCATCTCAGATTACGGTCCTCTCACAAGCATACTTGGGATTTTCTCAAGATGTTCACATGCCCAGAGAACATGCATTTAATTTTTAAGTCAACACTTTGAGTAGCTACTTCATACTAGGCACTGAGTTAACTCAATTGTGAGTAATAGGAATGCAGGTACTATTCCCTCCTGTCAGTGCATTGGGACCTCTGAAAGGGGAGGAGTCGCAGTGAAGGAATTACTGCAGCTTAAAAACTAGTAAAAACAATAACTCCCATTGTCAAAAACCAAACTCAGCATTAGAAACTTTTGATCCATATCCCAAGCAAACAAGGGAAGAGCCAATTCTTTGGCCACTTCGTTCCACCCACCTTTACGAGTACAGCTTATAAGCCAACCCAACACTGGAAAAGAAGGACAAGTACATCATCAAGCTCAAAATTGACAGGTTTCTCTCATTAACCAACTTCTTCAGAGAAGCAGCGACCTACCATGGAAGGGAACAAGAAATACCTAGTGAGGTTTTGACGTGTAGATGGGGCTATAAAGCAGGTCTTAGACTAGACACAGTGCCATTTTGTTTTGGGTCATTTGGCAGGCTGACCTGGTAACCCAGATTGGGTGATCAAGGACAGAGGTGTTCCAGACCAATAAAGGGAACTTAAAGGAAAGGCTAATAAACCAGAGCATGTGCCCAAGAAAGTACTATTAACCCAATATGAGAAATAGGAGTAAATTTTACTCAAATACTTTTACTTTTTTTTTTTTACTATTATTTTTCCAATTACTTTACTATTAACACTTGTGAGTAAATTTTATTGAGTAATGCTAATATTTGGCAGGATTCAATCCTGACTTATCCCCAGATTCATTAAAGCCATGATACAAAGTCAAGACCCAACACCCGAACTGAGTTGAAAACAGAAACCTAGGAGTTTACTATCAAATAAAATAGCATCTATCTGGCCTTTTCAAGGCCATGATCAAACTTAAAATGCCTGGGTGGTGTTGCCATTGTAATTCAGTTGTCACCATTGCAGTCTGGCCTCTCCTTTGGGTAGAGCAACAAGGTCCCTGTAAGCTCACATGGTCCTGCACTTTGCTCCTTTTTTCTGATCATTACAAATTAATTTCAGACTTTGTTTCTAACCAAAGCCTTAAGGTCCCATGAAATATACCAATAGCACAACCTCCTTTCAAGGGCCATTGTCCTAGGCAGCTGCATGGCTTAAGTAACCCCAGGCCCTACACCCTTCTAGGAATGAAAGCAAGTTAGATATGGGATTTCTCTATAGTTAGACCTTAAAAACAAAGCTAAAATTCAACCACTTAGTAATTTTAGGAAAACCATAAAGCCAAAATAAAAATGAATATCTTGGAACCAAAGGTTACTCCACTGAGGCAATTGCAAATTACTAGTCCCTAAGGTGGGGCTCCTCAGACACCTCACAAAACAACAACAGTTGACTTAGGACCCTGCTATTCCCCCTCACAACTGCATAGAAAACTGTGGCTCTTCAGAGTGAAGTTTGGATGGATGGGGTGGTGGCTGGAGGCTATATTCTCTAGAAGAGCAGATTAAATGCAGGGAGTAGTTTATCTCTATGAAGATAAAGAGACACATAGCTGACCTTGGCTCTCCTCCACTCCTGGGCACTCAGATTTTTCTATAAGCCCATTTATTTAATCTGGGCTTGCCTTCTAGAGATCATAAAGCTCTCATCACAATGACCCAAGCAGTAGGTTTCAAAAAGGACTCTAAGCCTAGGCTGGATTCCCCACCACCCATGAAGATAGAGGCTGTTGGGCTGCATGTGACTGGATTTTCTGCTCAGGGAAACCTGAGAGGGAGGGACCCACAATTCCGCAGAGTTGCCTCATATAAAGGAGGTTTCATTTGAGCAACTGTTTCTAACCAGCAATCAACCCTTCTTCTACACAATATTCTAGGTGGGTTCCTAAGAAAACTTGGAGTGGCTATATTTTTGAGGGAAGTACAAAGTCATTCTACAGAGTCTAATGTGCCATTGGGAGAAACTACTACTCACACAGCACTTGGAAGCATGAATTAAGTAGTAGGTGGTTCTCAGACCTCATTGCATATGGGTAATACTTGGGGAACTTACTAAGGTGCAAGTTCCTGAGTCCCACCCCAAGAGATTCTGACTCAGTGGTCTGTGACTCTTCATTTATATCAAATACCCAGATCATAACAATGTAATTCTGTGGTCTACACACCTGAAGGAACAAACTTTCAGTCGGGGCGAAGGTTCTACACAGCCCAGCTGGAGCTTACACTTCCAAGAGTACTTCCCATGACTCTATAATACAGGTGGTCTGCTCCAAGATTTGTCTGAGATACCAACATACACTCAAACTAACTCCACAGCTGTATCAGTACTTTGAATAGAAGTGGCTCCAGAACCTCTCCATAGGTCAGGGATTAAGGGGCAGCTCGGGAAGGGGCTGACACAGATTGTTGGGCAAGGGACCATGACTTTTTGTTGGAATGGCAGTAGGCCACAAAGATGGCTGATTCAGACAGTGGTTACAGGTGCCGAATTGTCCATCTTACACTGGATTCTAAGCTCACTGAAGATGAGGACTGTGTGGCATTTTAGTGCCACAGAGGAGCATTCCATGTAATAGGTGCTCAATAACTAGTTGTTGAAATTTGTTTGTATATGTATTTATTTTCAGAAAGAGAGACAGAGAGCACACGAGCAGGGGGGGAGCAGAGAAAGAAAGAGAATCCCAAGTAGACTGCGCACTGCCAGCACAGAGCCTTACATGGGGCTCAAACCCACGAACCATGAGATCATGACCTGAGCCAAAGTCAAGAGCCAGACTCTTAACCGACTGAGCCACCCAGGTGCCCCAGTAGTTGTTAAAATTAATTGCCACAGATGCACATCCCTAAACCTTGCCCTAATGCTATAGACAAGTGATGGTGACTTGCACATTAAAAGGCATACATACCACAAGTATTTATAGATCTGACTTAATACTAGATTCTCCTAAGTCAGAGCTGCCACACAGGATTACACAGGATGTGCACTGCAAAAATCTATCAAATGGAAGAATCTGTCATTTATACTGCAGCCATCAAAGACCTAAGTGTAAGAGCTACAATGAAAAAAACTCAGAAGAAAACAGGTGTGAATCTTCATGACTTAGGATTAGATATGCCATGAAAAGCACAAGAAACAAAAAAAAAATAGAATTAGTAGACTTCATAAAAATTAAAACTTTTATGCTTCAATGGACACCATCAGAAAGTGAAAACCAGTCCACAGAATGGGAGAAAATTTGTGCAAATCATATATGAGAGACTTGTATCTAGAATATGTAAAGAACTCCTACAACTCAGCAGTAAGATGATAAATAACTCAATTTTTTAAATTAGCAAAGTATCTAAATAGACATTTCTCCAAAGAAGATATGCAAATGGTCAATATGCACATGAAAAGATGCTCAACGTATGTAGTCCATTAGGGAATTGAAGTAAAAATCACAGTGAGATATGACTTCATACACCTACTAGTATGACTAGAATCAGAAAGACAGATAAATGTTGGTGATGATGCGGAAAAACTGGAACCCTCATAAGCTCCTAATGGAAATGCAAAATAGCAGTCTGGAAGGTCCTCAAATGGTTTAATATAAAGCTATCATATGTCCCATCAATCCCAAGCCTAGCTTTACATCCAAGAAAAATGAAAATATACATCCACACAAAAACTTGTACACAAATGTTCAGAGCAGTACTGTTTATAACAGCCAAAAAGTGGACACAACCCAAATGTCCACCAACTAATGAATGGGTAAATAAGATGTGGTATATCCATGCAACGCAATGTTATTTGGCAATAAAAAGGAATAAAACATTGATACACACTATAACATGGTTAAATCTTGAAAACATGCAAAGTGAAAGAAGTCAGACACAAAAGGTCACATACTTTATGGTTCCATTAATATGAAATTTCCAAAAGAGGCAAATCCATACAGATAAAAACTATATTTATGGTCGCCAAGGGTGGGCAGGGTGGCTGGAAGGTGATGGGGAGTGACTGCTGCTGAGGACGGGGTTTCTTTTGGGTATGATGAAATGTTCTGAAGTTTATTGTGGGTATAGTTGCACAATCCTGAATATACCAAAAACCATTGAATTGTTTGCTTTAAATGGATTAAATGTATGGTGTGTGAATTATATTTTAATAAGGTTGTTAATTTATTTTTTTAAATAAAATACCCATTGCAATAAAACTGACGAGAAAAAGTCTAGAGGAACAAAGACATTCTATATTTTGAAAATCTTTTTTGGTGAATTTGTTTAATATTTGATCTATATAATTAGAATAAGAATTCTATAAATAGAATAAGAATTTCTATTCTTCCAAGTGCATTATATACCAGTTGGGCCACTGTTGTATGGTTGGGCAAGTTGTACACTCAACAATGGACTCAGCAGTATGTAGGAACATTGCCCAAGGGAAACTCCACCTCAGACTGTGTGCTTTCTGGCCTGGAAGGGTAGAGCTGACCTGTGCCCTGACCCTTCATTGTGTCAACAAATAGTGGTTATTCTTCATTTCTACTCATTCCTTCCCATTCCAAATTGCCCAATTCACCTAAATTCCCTAAACAATTTCCTTGAAATGCATAAGAAGGCCAGGGTTGAGCAGAATGGATGTGAAACCCCAGCCTTCCTCCTTGTTGAGTTTCAAGCATTTCTATTTACTTCCTGAGTCTGTACTGACCATCTGGGGACTCCATCTGTCTCCTTCCAGGCCCTGAAACCCTGGATTGTGATTCTTGCTAACAATTTATTCCCATGATTTCATTTCAACAAAATGATTTGGAGTTTTACCTGGAGTGCTGAAGAATTCTCAATTATTTCCTAATGACCTAAAATGGAAAACACATTTTAACTGCTAAAGGAAATTGAGCACTGACTGAACAGTTTGGTACACTAATATTTTGAGAATAAAATGAGATGATACATATGAAAATAATTTGAATGCTTATAGAAAACAAATAGTTTGCAGCTAGAAATAGAGAGACACTAGTAAGGACTTCAAGCCATGTATCCCTAGATTATTTTGCACCTCTTGGCCTCAGTTTATCTATTAGTAAAGTGGGCATAATACCAGTACCCTTTTCATAAGGTTGTTGTGAAGATTAAATGAATTAATATATATTAAGAACTTTAGAGAAAGATCCATTTCACGCTTTGTTATTAATATAGTGTTTGCTAGTATATTTCAAAGCACATTCCAGATTTTTACTTTGAACGTATTTTGGAGGGATCTGCTCCAATGTATTGGCCACCGGCTTATGAGTTTCCTCTTATCCTGACTCCAGTTTTTCTAAATAAATAATAATTTAATAGCATGATTTAGTGGTTAAGAACCTGTTTCTGGAGCTGGTCATCTGGTAATATCCAGGTTCTGTTATTTCCCTGTAATTCCCTATAATTTCTTAGAGCCTCAGTTTCACCATCTGTTAAATATATGGTTGTTGTGTAATAAATGAGTTATTTCATATAGACTTAGAACATAGTAGGTACTGTTGCTATTATCAAGTTAGATGCAAAATATTAACATGTTATTGTTCATTTTGTGATCAGGATTACTTATGGTTGCTGCTTAAAAAAAAAATCTCAGGTACACAATCAGGTACACACTAAGTCTACTCTCTCACGTCAGTGTAGACCTCACTAGGGCAACCATCCTGAGTGCAAAGCCTAGAATTTATATCAGGTTAAACATTTAAACAAGTACAAAGGAACCATTCGGGGTAGTTATGTCTTCATGCAAATTCAGATTTCAGGAGAGAGATAAAAAAGTACACTTGAAAGCAAGATTGTTTTCTTAAACTCTTCGTGGTTTTATGCTGACAAGTCCTGGGAATAATTTCTGACTGTAAAAACTGAATGACAGGGTCGCCTGGGTAACTCAGTCGGTTAGTCTTCCGACCTTGGCTCAGGTCATGATCTCGCAGTTCGTGGGTTTGAGCCCTACTGCGGACTCTGTGCTGAAAGCTCAGAGCCTGGAGTGTGCTTCAGAGTCTGTCTCCCTCTCTCAGCCCTTCCCCCACTCACGCACTGTCTCTGTCCCTAAAAAATGAATAAACGTTAAAAAACATTTTTTTAAATGAATGACAACAGTCCATATTAAAACTTAAGCCACTGTGAGACCCCAATCCTACCTGAGTATGGTCATAAATCCTGGACTTCAGTTCTTAAAAATAGGTAATGTTCTCTTGTAAATATCTAGTTTGGCTAGATTAGAAGTTGAAGGCTCAGAGGGAATTTGACAGAATATGCACACTAAAAGGGTTGCCTCTGAAGAGTTTCTCACTGATCCACATAGAAATAATTAACCATCTAAAAAATTCAGTGAATCACAAAACCAAATGATGAATACTAATGTCAGCCAATGATGAAGAAAATGTACATAAATATAAGAATTAATCTTGATATGCTATTATGTATCTAAAGCATATGTATGAGAATTTGGACACCCAAATTAAAATGCATGGGAAGATTCATCACTATTTTACTTAAGGATCTCTCATTAGTTATAAAATAACTATCTCTCAGAAAGAAGGCCTCCTTCCTCAAGAGCTCTCTTCTCAAAGAACAGGGATTTTTATTAAAACCAAGTGTGGAGAGGAAATCACTGACAGATTGAATGCATGCAAATTCAAATCTTTTATTTAACAAAAGATATCATGGACAGAATTAAAAGACAAGCTACCAATGGGAGAAAATACCAGTAATATACATAGTCAGGAAGGTAGTAATATCTGTAATATAGGCAGAATATATGCAAACCCACAGAAAAAAAATAACTCCAAAATTGGCAAAGGGTATGGATACAAAGTCACAGATGAAACAATTAACTAAAATATGAAAATATGTTGAATCTCAGTAACATTCAATGAAGTACAAGTTAGAAATAGAATATGCCATTTTTGTCCCTCACATGGTAAAAAATTAAAATATTAACAATAACGCTAAGAATATCTTAGATTATAATTTCCATCTTAATTAAAGAGAATTTGAAAATCTCTTCATGACTAACTTCATTTATTCAACCAGTATTTATTAAGTGCTACTAAAGCCCATCACAGTGCTAGACCATGTAGTAGTTGCTAACATGAATAAAAAGATACCTGCAAGTGACCTATAATTTAGAGAGAAAGAGACCAATATCCAAGCAGTCAATTGCATACAAGACAGACTGAAGTAGGTACATGACAGATCTGGAAGATCAGATGATTCCCAGGGGAAGCGACATCTTCAAGAATGGCTGGCATTTGAGCAGATCCGGTAATACTGAGCTGAAGTAATACAGGCAGAAGAAAGAGGAAAAACATCCAACTACAGTTAAAAAAAAAAAAAAGGAAAAATAACAGAGTTAAGAAAGGTCATGAAGAACTCAAACATTGAAGCTAGTGTGAACATGGTAGGCAGGTTGCTAACGGTGACACTCACAAGTAAAGATGGCTTGGTGGTTTCCAGCCTAGAATCTATAAGCTCCCAGCCAATTACCTTCATGTCTGTGCAGGCATTTGCTTCCAAATTTTTTACTAAACCATGATATAAGTGGGCTATATCCTCAGGGCAAGAATGAATCAGCCATCACATGGGTATACAGCCCAGGTTCATATCATTTGGATTAAATGGATAAATTTTTAGAAAAAAATTTATTACCTACCTAAGAATAAATAGAAAACCTAACTAGTTCTATGGCCACTAAAGAAACTGACTCAGTGGTAAAAAACAAAACAAAACAAAACAAAACAAAACAAAACAAACAAACAAAAAAAAAAACCCTGCCTCTTCCTCCGCAAAAAAACTCCAGGCTGAGATAATTTCCCCAGCAATGCATTTATAGAGGATATAATTATAATCTAGCCCTAACTATTCCAGAGAAAAGAAGAAAGTTCCCAAATCATTTTATGAAGCAAGCATAACCATGACACCAAAACTCGGCAAGAGCTATATAAGAAAGAAAAAGTATAAGGCAACCTCATTCATGAGCATAAATCCAAAAATCTCAAAAAAAGAATACAGGTAACAAAAATTAATGAATATATGAAAATGATACTATACCATGACCAAGTTGAGTTTATCCCAGGAATGCAAGTATGTTTTAATATTTGAAAATTAATTAACTCATCTCATTAATAAATTAAAGGAGAAAAATGATGTGATTATTTCAATATAGAGAAAGCATTTGATAAATGATCCTGTGAAATATATGAAAATGTAAAAGCCAAGAAAATCCAAAACAGGCTTGATGCAGAAGCATAAGATCAGAGGACTTGCTCCACCAATACCAATTCTTTTTATAAACCTATAGCAATGAAGAAAGCGACATTGATACAGAACTAGACAAATGAGCCAACAGAAAAACATAGAGAGCCTAGACATAGATTCTCAAATATGAGGACACCATTTATAATAAAGGTGCATTGCATAATACTGAGGAAAGAATGATTTTTGCAATAAATGATGCTAAAACAACAGAGTATTTATATGGGAAAATGACACTGAAACCTGTATCTCATGAACCTAAATGTGAAAGGCAAACCTAAGCTTTCAGAAGATAATGTAGAATATTGTCCTGACCTGTGGGTGGGAAAATTTTTTTTAAATAAAGGACAGTGACTTTTAAGGAAAAGTTTAATAAATTCACTACATTAAATTTGACAACTTCTGTTTATCAAAAGATACCATAAAGAAAGTGAAAAGGCAAGCCAGCCAGAAAACTCAAATTCAGAACATGTAAAGAACTTGGGGCTCCTGGGTGGCTCAGTTGGTTAAGTGCATGACTCTTGATTTCAGCTCAAGTCATGATCTCATGGTTCATGAGTTTGAGCCATGCATCGGACTCTGTGCTGAGTGTGGAGCTTGCTTCAGATTCTCTCTCTCTCCTTTTCTCTCTGCCCCTACCCTGCTCTCTAAATAAATAAATAAATAAATAAATAAATAAATAAATTTTTTTTTTAAAAAAGAACTCCTACAATAAACTTAAAATGGCTACATGTCATTATAAATTTGTCCAAACCCATAGAATGTATAAAAGTAAACCCTAATGTAAACTATAAATTTGATGTCAATGTAGGTTTATCAATTACAACAAATGTATCACTCTAGAGGAAGTGTTGACAATGGAAGAGGCCTTGCCTGTGTGGGGCAGGGGGTGTATGGGAAAGAGCTGTATCTTCTGTTCAATATTGCTATGAACTTAAAACTGCTCTAAAAAATAAAAATTTGTTTTTAAAAAGTAGTTATGAGCCAAGAAACTTTTTACAAAAACCAAGAGATTTGAATGAGCACAGCACAAAAGAGGATATCCAAACAGTCAATAATTAGGGGGAAAAGGTGCCTAAACTTATTAGTAACCAGGGAGACTAAAACCTCATTAAGATACCATTGTAGACCCCCTAGATTGGCAAAAAGTAGAAAGTCTTAAAAAATAAAAATAAATAATATTTTAAAATGTGGAAAGTCTTACAGTTCTAAATGTTGTTGAACATGTATTATGAAGGAAATTCACATATTCTCCAGGTGTAAGTGAAAACTGGAAAAACCACTTTGTATTTTCATAGCTATTGGAATCCAGCTTTATCTAATAACATAGAAGACAGATATACCCTATGAACCAGCAATTTCACTCTTGGATCCGGAAGAAATTTGTTGACATATGCATCAGGATACACGTAAAAGAATATTCATGGCAATATTTTATGGTAGTGAAAACATGAGTGCAAAACAAATGCACATCAACAATAAAAGTGGGTAAGTGCAGATACGTTAATACAGTGAAATATTATGCAGCGATGCGCATGACCAAAGTGGAGCAATGGACGACCATTGACAACATAAAATGGGGGAGAAAGGAGGAAGACAAAAAAATTCATACAATATGGCCCCTTTAAATAAAGTTTAAAAAGAGCCAAAACTCTACTAGGTCATTTAAGAATAGGTGCATGGGGGTAAAACTATCATGGAAACAACAAATGGTTATCACAAGAAGCGAGAAAGGCTAGAAGTGGGGGAAGCGTCTCATAATCAGGCAATGTTCTCTTTATTGGCCCCTGGTGGTAGTCACACAGTCACACATTGCACCCGCACGTTATACATGACTGAATCCAGGTAAGGCCTCTTTATAAACTTTTACGATTTGGCGGACAGGCGCAAGTATTCATTTGTCTTGCTGCTGCTCGAAACAAGCCTCGTACGTAAGCTCCCTTTGCTTTTTGAAAATTGCCACCTACCAACCCGGAGTGGCCCGCCTCTTTCTTTGGACTCCACCTGCCCTCTGAGTACAAAGTCGAATTTCAGATTACGCCAGCAAAGCTCCAGGGAGGGTTATGAACCAACAGCACCGCTTGGGGGAAATTGCTGCTTTGCTTTTCTATGGGTAGAGTTTACATTTGATGACCACATTATACAACTTATACCAGTCATATCCTGTCAGTTTCCACTTATGGGATGTACTACTATATTTATCAAGACATCTGAGTTGCATTTTCATGATTCTAAGTATAGCTTGTTTGTTTCTTTTCTTTTTCAGAAATGACTTTGAGAATGTTGGAAGTTTGGGTGGCAGTTATGATATGTAACATAACCAGAACAGAAGCTTTAATTGAAAGTATGGAATTACAACTTTAGGACTCCCTCTGGGTGATGTGAGCTTGAATTATATTTTCAAAAATATATTTCTGTATTGATGCAATGTTTAACAAATGGCATTTTTTTTTCTCCAGAAAAGGCACAGATAAACTTTGAAAATGGTTTTGAAAAGAAAACTTTGTGTACCTCCTCCAAGGATTGCCTTTCCTTTTGTAACCCTCCAAATTCTAGAATGTTTCAGTATATCTGTTATTTCTATGCTTAAGAACCTGGAAACAGCCATAACTTTTACCTTACTTTCTCATTACTTATGTTAACAGATCATCTAATGAGATTGTTAGAATTAGTTGCACAACCCAAAATGTCAGTTATAGGGTGTCAAAGGGAGGTAAGACTGTACATATTCACAAACGTGAAAATACGTGTGTGTAACAGGTGAGCTTAGTAGAGTACACTTCTCTTTTCTTTAATTTGAAATATGTTCTTTTAAATATGTGAAGATTCACAAAGAGGTACAAAGTTTTTACACACAGGAGGTACCGAAGTGCCCGTTTTAGTCTAAGTATCCCTGGCGAAGCTTCTGCTTATGGGAAATCAGGATTATAAGGGAGAGAATATAAGATGTAATACCTATTCACTCTGGTAATATAGTTTCAACAAACTATGAAAAGCAGAGAGATCAGGAGAGCACGTGGAAAAGTTAGCTGTCTTCAGTAACCATTTTGGTAGTGGTGGGAGCATTCGATTTTAGCTCTGTGAGTATAGTGTGTTATGTAGGAGAGCAACCGTGTAATTATGGGATATTCCAGTCTGTCATCTCCTGTGTCCTTGAGAACCAGTGTTCTCTATATGGAAGAAGAAGAGATAAATTAAGTAAAAATCCTGCAGTCATGACTTTGAAATCCAAGTATTAGTGTGGGCATTTTCTTTTAGCCTCCTAACTCTGTCTGCTGAAGAGGCCTAGAAGAATGACCAACCTGTTAGCAATGTGCACTGCTAGCACCTTGACTATGGTCTTGAAACACTACTTCCTGTTAAAAAAAACCGGGGCTTATTGGAGAAATGGATGATTCAGGGGTTGGATAGGAAATGTACAAGATGAGCCTGGGCTATCTTGTCATGTCAGAAAGCAGGAAAGCTATCAAAGCTACCAAAAACTAATAAGGTTATGTTTCTAAGTACTTGATGAAACTCCCATAGGTCAGAGATGAGAGAATTTTCACAATAATAAAAAAGGTACCACTAATAGAAATATGCAAATATGTAAGTGATCAGTAAACCCAAGAAAAATGTCACCTCTGAGAGGACAAACTATTTTTAAAAGGCAGTAGACTGAACCAAATAATTTGCCTGCTTTTTGTATATAGGCAGAACCACTAGGTAACCACTAGCAAATGAGGGGAAGTTTCTCTGTAGAGAAGTAGCTACCCAGCTAATATATGACACAATAATAAATTTAGAATGTCATCATTTTGCACTCCCTAATGAACTGATGCATGTGGGCTTTGAGCATCAGGGGCTAATAATATCACAGAAAGAGAGGTGACCAGACTTCAAGAGCCTCCTAATGCAAAAACACATTGCCACCTATGAAATTATCTTGGGGTGGGGGGGGGAAGGAACCTGGATAGGATCGAGTCTCAGAAAATTCAGAGGACAGAAGAAAATGACAAATCACATTTTGGGAATGCAATCATCAACATCTAGCCTATTGGAAACCTTAACAAATGACTCAATTTCTTCAAATTGTAAAAGGAAAAAGGGAGAAGGGGAAAACGTGAAGATTAAAAGGTGTCAAAGACATTTGTTTTTAAGAAGCAAAGCTTAGCAATTGCATATAAGGATGAACATTAGGGGGGTAAACCTATGAAGAAAAGCAAAGGAGTGGTGACTGTTGACGTCTGGGTGGTCGTTACTTTTAGGGCACAGAGCAGCTACCAAAGTTGTTGGCCAGGGTCTATTTTTTGATCTGGGTAATGACTGCAAGGGCATTTGTTTTACCATATATTTTACATGAGTTTTCTGTTTCTGTTTTACGACAAAAAAGTAATGGAAAAAAAGATATTTGTAAACAACAAAGGGTTGGTATCCTTTGTCAGTGGAAAGATCTAGAAAATACTTTTTAAAAAGACAGTCAACAACAAAAACAAAAAAAGACAGTCAACATAATAAACAAATGAGCAGAAGACTTGAAGAAGCACTTCACAGAGAGAGAAAATCCAAATACTCAACTGCGGGACAAATGCTGAAGGGAAATACAAATTAAAACCTCAATTAAATACTGCTACATGCCCACCAGAATATAATTTAAGTGTTGGCAAGGGTGTGCAAGAACTCTAAAGTTGCTGGTGGGAATGTAATTTGGTACAGCTACTTTGGAAAACATTTTGGAATTATCAGAGAAACCTAAAGACTCATATCCAACGAGGGCTGCTGCTGAATGTTTAACAACTATCTCTCTTGGAGGAAAGTCTTGATTTGCAGTATTTGCAAATGACTCAATTTCTTCAAATTGTGAAAGGAAAAAGGGAGAAGGGGAAAACGTGAAGATTAAAAGGTGTCAAAGACATTTGTTTTTAAGAAGCAATATATGTATTATATATTAAATAACTATATATTAAATATTTATTTACATATATAATATATATTAAATAAATATATAAATATTATATATATATATATATATATATATGCCACATCTTCTTTATCCATTCATTGGTCAATGAACATTTGGGCTCTATCCATAATTTGGCTCTTGTTGATAGTGTTGCTATAAGCATTGGGGTGCATATGCCCCTTTGAATCTGTATTTTTGTATCCTTTGCATAAATACCTAGTAGTGTAATTCCTGGGTCAGAGGGTAGTTCTATTTTTAATTTTTTGAGGAACCTCCATACTGTTTTCCAGAGTGGCTGCACCAGTTTTAATTTGCACCAACAGTGCAACAGGGTTCCCCTTTCTCTACATCCTTGCAAACATCTGTTTTTTCCTGAGTTGTTAATGTTAGCCATTGTGACAGGTGTAAGGTAGTATCTCTTTGTGGTTCTGATTTGTATTTACCTGATGATGAGTGATGTTGAGCATCTTCTCATGTGTCTGTTAGCCATTTGCATGTCTTCTTTGGAGTAGTGTCTGTCCATGTCTTCTGCCCATTTCTTAGCTGGATTATTTATTTTTTGGGTGTGAGTTTGATAAGTTCTTTATAGATTTTGGATCCTAGCCCTTTATCAGATATGCCATTTACAAATATTTTCTCCCATTCTGTAGGCTGCCTTCTAGATTTGTTGGTTGTTTTCTTTGCTGTGCATAAGCTTTTTATCTTGATAAAGTCCCAATAGTTCATTTTTGCTTTTGTTTCCCTTGCTTCCAGCAATATATGTATAAGAAGTTGCTATGGCCAAGGTCAAAGAGGTTGCTGCCTGTGTTCCTCTCTAGGATTTTAATGGTTTCCTGTCTCACATTTAGGTCTTTCATCCATTTTGAGTTTATTTTTGTCTATGGTGTAAGAAAGTGGTCCAGTTTCATTCATCTGCATGTCACCATCCAGTTTTCCCAGCATCATTTATTGAAGACTGTCTTTTTCCCATGGGATATTCCTTCCTGCTTTGTCAAAGATTAGTTGGCCATACATTTGTGGGTCTATTTCTGGGTTCTCTATTCTGTTCCATTGATCTGAGTGTCTGTTTTTGTGACAGTACCATACTGTCTTGATCATTACAGCTTTCTAATACAGCTTGAAGTCCAGAATTATGATGCATCCAGCTTTGGTTTTCTTTTTCAACATTACTTTGGCTATTTGGGGTCTTTTTTTTTTTTTGTTCCATACAAATTTTAGAATTGCTTGTTCTTTCTTTGAAAAGTGCTGGTGTTATTTTAGTAGGGATTGCATTGGATATGTAGATTGCTTTGAGTAATATAGACATTTTAACAATATTTGTTCTTCCAATCCATGAATATTGATGTTTCTCCATTTCTTTGTGTCTTCTTCAGTTTTTTTCATAAGTTTTCTATAGTTTTCAGCATACAGATCTTTTACCTCTTTGGTTAGGTTGATTCCTAGGTATATCATGGTTTTTGGTGCAATTGTAAATGGGATTGATTCTTTGATTTCTCTTTCTGCTGTTTCATTATTTGTGTATAGAAATGTAACTGATTTCTGTACATTGATTTTATATCCTGGACTTTGCTGAATTCACATATCAGTTCTTGCAGTTTTTTGGTAGAGTCTCTTGGGTTTTCCACGTAGAGTATCATGTCATCTGCAAAGAGTGAAAGTTTGACTTCTTCCTTGCTGATTTGGATGCCTTTTGTTTCTTTTTGTTGTCTTATTGCTGAGGCTAGGACTTCCAGTACTATGTTGAACAAAGTGGTGAGAGTTGACATCCCTGTCATGTTCTTGACCTTAGGGGGAAAGCTCTCAGTATTATGTGAGGATTATGTGAGCTGTGGGTCTTTATATATATCCTTTATAATGTTGAGGTATGTTCCTTCTATCCCTACTTTCTTGAGGATTTTTATCAAGAAATGATATTGTATCTTGTCAAATGCTTTTTCTGCATCTACTGAGAGGGTCATATGGTTCTTATCCTTTCTTTTATTAATGTGGTATATCATGTTGATTGATTTGCAAATATTGAAGCAGCCCTGCAGCCCAGAAATAAATCCCATGTGATCATGGTGAATAATTACTTTAATATACTGTTGAGTTCTATTTACAAGTATCTTGTTGAGAATTTTTGCATCCATGTTCATCAGGGATATTGGCCTATAATTATCCTTTTTAGTGGGGTCTCTGTCTGGTTTGGGAATCAAGATAATTCTGGCTTCATAGAATGAATTTGGATGTTTTCCTTCTATTTCTATTTTTTGGAACAGTTTGAGAAGAATAAGTATTAACTCTTCTTTAAATGTCTGGTAGAATTCCCCTGGGAAACCATCTGGCCCAGGACTCTTGTTTGTTGGGAGATTTTTGATAACTGATTCAATTTCTTTGTTGGTTATGGGTCTTTTCAAATTTTCTATCCTCCTGTTTCAGTTTGGGAGTTTGTATATTTCTAGGAATTTTTCCATTTCTTCCATATTGCCTACTTTATTGGCATATAATTTTTTCATATAATTTTTCATGTTGGTTCTGATCTCTCCTCTTTCATTCATGATTTTATTTATTTTAGGTCCTCTCTCTTTTCTTTTAGGTAAGGGATTTACTACCTAAACTGTCTAGGGGTTTACTAATTTTGTTAATTCTTTCAAAGAACCAGCTCCTAGTTTCATTCATCTGTTCTGTGTTTTTTTTTCCAGTATTTTTGAGCTCTGCTCTAATCTTTATTATTTCTCTTCTTCCACTGGTTTTGGGCATTATTTTCTGTTCTTTTTCCAGATCCTTTAGGTGTAAGGTTAGGTTGTAAGCATAACTTTCAGATAAGCAAAGTTAGTATCTGAAAGGTACCCGAGAGAAATAGAGAAGTCCTACCAGGAAGCAAAAATTCAAAAGCTGGTCATAGGGCCAGGAGCCATGAACAAGAGAGATCTTCTACAAATCATTTCTCTTTGTGAAAATGGGACTATCATTGGCCTACTTCGTGGTCTGGCTGTAAAGATAAAATGTGCTGACACTTTAAGCCCCAGGAAGCATTACAGAAATATATCTATGGGAGGCACTGTGGTGCAGTGATGAACTTCATGGGCTAAGAATCTGGGTGAATGTGAATGTGGATGTGAATATCCACTTGCTCAAACTCACTGAGGAAGGACACACTCTCTGAGCCTCCATGTCCTGATCTAAGTGTCCTGCAATAGCAACAAGCTCTTTTTTTGTAGGGCTAATAGGGGGATATTAAACATCATGTCCCTCATAGATCACAATCAAACTGCGGTTATTTTTTTCACAGTTTTCATAAAGGTCTATTTTATTATTGGTGGGTAGAACATTTAACAGTTAAGTACAGTAAAACCTTGGTTTGTGAACATAATTCATTCCAGAAAGATGCTTGTAATCCAAAGCACTTGTATATCAAAGCGAATTTCCCCATAAGAAATAATGGAGGACAGAAGCATTTTCACGGGCCCACAGAGACAGTTTGGTGGGACAGAAGTGTGTGCTTGCCAACTGGGAGAGATAAAATGGGTGGCATAGTCACGGAGGGGAGAACCCTTTTGGTGGAGAGACAAAAGGAAGAGAAAGAGGCTGTAGAAGTGTGAGATTATATTTGGACAAGAGAAAAACCTCTCTGGTCCATGGACCAGGGAAGGGAAAAAAGCAGAGACAGTCAGTCTTTAATTTGCAAACAGCCTTAGGAGTGACATACAGGGTTGCATGACTTTCTCCAGACCAGGATGGGAGCTGGCTGCCAGTGTGGTGTGTGCCTGGCTCAGGTGGGGAGGGGGAGCCCCAGGCTCAGAGGAGTTTTGGGAGAGCATCTGCCTTCCTCAAGTGCTGTGGGAAGAAGGTATACTGCCGTTCCAAGGACAAAATACCCTGCAGGTACCAGCCAGAGGCCCTTTGTCAGCTGGGCAGAGTGGTGCTACCCCAGATCTGGACACATGGAGAGAGATCCCTTAGGACATCAGGGTTTGAATACCAGACAAGTGCCTGGGAGGCACGGGAGACTGTGGAGTGGGATGAACTGGCCATCTGGTGACCATGTGCACTGTGAGGACTGCCTGAACAGTGTGGTTTGGGACACCCAGTCAGAGGAGGAGAGACTGGGGGATCACCATTTTTCTCCCCTTCACCAACACAGTGGGGCTTTAGGGAACAAGAGACGTGACCATTTACACCAAACCCTGCCCCTCTGTGCCTGGCAACTGCCTATCTACAGAGTGAGACTGACATTGACCGAACCAGAGGGCCCCTCCTCCAGACCAGCACAGCCACCAGTTCCAAGTCACCATCATACAATGGCATTTTTAATATATTCTTTTTATACCTCTTCTATATCTCCTTCTTCTTTATTTTCTTCTCTCTTTCTGGATTAAGCTGTATAGTTTCTCTGAAACTACCTGGTCATTCCCTGCCCCCCCCATCACTTCTCTTTCCTATGGGATAAGGCTCCTTCCACCACCACTCCCCTTTCTTAAAATTTTCCAGGGTTATTTCAATGAACAAATCAAAGCACATCAGCTGGAAGGTCCAAACCACCACTATGAGTAGGAAGATAAAGGAACCAGAGTCACAACAGAGACCATGAAACTCACTCCAAAAATACCTCCTTAAGGGCCAGGCTCTGGACAGTGTATGACCACTTTTTAATATAGTAGTACTCACAGGTTCAGGACACATAATAAACTATTAAAACATGTAAAAGACAGAAAACTAACCAAAATGACAGAACAGAAGAATTCTTTTCAAAAGAAATCCCAGGAAGAAATGACAGCCAGAGAATTGCTCAAAACAGGTATAAATAATATATCTGAACAAGAATTTAGGATAATATCATAAGACTAATAGCTGGGCTTGAAAAAAAGCATAGAAGACAGCAGAGAATCTATAGTTACAGAGATCAAGGACCTAAGAAATAGTCATGATGCATTAAGAGATGTTGTAAATGAGATGCAAAATAAACTAGATGCAATGACAGCAAGGTTGGAGGAAGCAGAGAGGAGAATAAGTGAAATAGAAGATAAAATTATGGGAAATGATGAAGCTGAAAAAAAGACAGAGAGGAAAATACTAGACTATGAGGGGAGAATTAGAGTCCTAAGTGATTCAATTAAACATAATAATATCTGTATCATAGGAGTTCCAGAAGAAGAAGAGAGAGAAAGGGGCAGAAGTTTTATTTGAACAAATTACAGCTGAGAACTTCCCTAATTGGGGAAGGAAGCAGACATCTAAGTCCAGAAGGCACAGAGAACTCCCTACAGAATCAACAAGAACAGATCTTCACCATGGCATATCATAGTGAAACTGGAAAAATACAAAGATAAGGAGAGAATTCTGAAAGCAACTAGGGACAAATGGGCCTTAATCTACAAGGGCAGACACACAAGGGTAGTAGCAGACCTGTCCACAGAAACTGGGCAGGCCAGAAGGGAGTGGCAGGAAATATTCAATGTGCTGAATAGGAAAAATATGCAGCCAAGAATCCTTTGTCCAGCAAGACTGTCATTCAGAATAGAAGGAGAGATAAAGGCTTTCCCAGACAAACAAAAACTGAAGGAGTTCATGAGCACTAAACCAGCCCTGCAGGAGATCCTAAGGGGGACTCTGTGAGTGGAATGCTACAAAGACTACAAAGGACCAAAGACACCACTACAAGTACAAAACCTACAGATAGCACAATGACACTAAATCCATATCTTTCAATCACTCTGAATATAAATGGATTAAATGCCCCAATCAAAAGACATAGAGTATCAGAATGGATAAAAAACCAAGATCTATCCATATGCTGTCTACAAGAGACTCATCTTAGACCTGAGAACACCTTCAGACGGAAAGTGAGGAGATGGAGAACCATCTATCATGCTTCTGGAAGTCAAAAGAAAGCTGGAGTAGCCATACTTATATCAGACAAACTAGATTTTAAACTAAAGACTGTAACAAGAGATGAAGAAAGGCATTATATCATAATTATGGGGTCTATGCATCAAGAAGAGCTAACAATTATAAATGTTTATGCCCTCAACTTGAAAATACCTAAACATATAAATCAATTAATCACAAACATAAGCAATCTTATTGATAAAAATATGGTAATTGTTGGTGACTTTAATACTCCACTTACAACAATGGACAGATCATCTATATATGATGGCCTTGTATGATACAAGGACCAGATGGACTTGACAGATATATTCAAAACTTTTCAACCAAAAGCAGCAGAATACACATTCTTCTCGAGTGCACAGGGAACATTCTGCAAAATAGATCACATACTGTGTCACAAAACAGCCCTGAATAAATACAAAAGAATTGAGATCATACCATGCATATTTTCAGATAGCAATGCTATGAAACTTGAAATCAACCAGAAGAAAAAGTTTGGAAAACCTCTAAATGCATGGAAGTTAAAGAATATCTACTAAAGAATGACTGGGTCAACCAGGCAATTAAGGAAGAAATTTTAAAACATATGGAAGCAAATGAAAATGAAGACACAACAGTCCAAACCCTTTGGAATGCACCAAGGCAGTCTTAAGAGGAAAATACATTGCAACCCAGGCCTATCTCAAGAAACAAGAAAAATCCTGAAGACAAAACCTAACCTCACACTTAAAGGAACTAGAAGCAGAACAGAAGAAGAGCTATCTAACAGAAGAAGAGAAATAATAAAGATTAAAGCAGAAATAAACAATATAGAATAAAAAAACAGTAGAACAAATCAATGAATCTAAGAGCTGGTTTTTTGAAAGAACGAAATAAAATTGATAACCCCCTAGCCAGATTTCCCAAAAAGAAAAGAGAGAGAACCCAAATAGGTAACATCACAAATGAAAGAGGGGAGATTGCAACCAACACCATAGAAATACAGACAATTATTACAGAATACTATGAAAAATTATATGCCAAAAAATTGGACAACCTGGAAGAAATGGGGAAATTCCTAGACACCCACACAATACCAAAACTCAAACAGGAAGAAATAGAAAATTTGAACAGACCCTTAACCGGCAAAGGAATTGAATCAGTTATCAAAAATCTCCCAAAAAAGAAGAGTCCTGGGCCAGATGGCTTCCCAGGGGAATTCTACCAGACATTTAAAGAAGAGTTAATACCTATCTTCTCAAGCTGTTCCAAAAAATAAAAATGGAAGGAAGGCTTCCCCACTCACTCTATGAATCCAGCATTACCTTGATTCCTAAACCAGACAGAGACACCACTAAAAAGGAGAATTACAGGCCAATATCCCTGAAGAACATGGATACAAAAATTCTCAACAAGATACTAGCCAACCGGATCCAACAATACACTAAAGAAATTATTCACCATGACCAAGTGGGATTTATTCCTGAGCTGCAGGGCTGGTTCAATATTTGCAAATCAATCAATGTGATAGATACATCACATTAATAGAAGAAAAGATAAGAACCATATGATCCTCTCAATAGACACAGAAAAACTTTCGACAAAATACAGCATCTTTCTTAAT
Organism: Lynx rufus; assembly: GCF_022079265.1. NCBI lineage: Eukaryota > Metazoa > Chordata > Mammalia > Carnivora > Felidae > Lynx > Lynx rufus. Next base: position 523,397 of record NW_025814867.1, on the reverse strand, counting down.
AAAAACCTTCAAGAAAGCTGGGATAGAAGAAACATACCTTAACTTTATAAAAGCCATATATGAAAGGCCCACAGCTAATATCATCCTCAGTGGGGAAAAACTAAGAGATTTCTCCTAAGTTCAGGAACATGACAGGGATGTTCACTCTCACCACTTTGTTCAACATAGTACTGAAAGTCCTAGCCTCAGTAATCAGAAAACAAAATGAAAGAAAGGGCATCTAAATTGGTGAAGAAAAAGTCAAACTTTCACTTTTTGCAGATGACATGATACTCTACATAGAAACCCCAAAAGACTCCACCCAAAAACTGCTAGAACTGATATGTGAATTCAGCAAAGTTGCAGGATATAAAACCGATTTTATATAGAAAATGGTTGCATTTCTATACACTGATAATGAAACTGCAGAAAGAGAAATCAAAGAATCAATTCCATCTTCAAGTGCACCAAGAACCATAAAATACCTAGGAATAAACCTAACCTAAGAGGTAAAAGATGTGTATGCTGAAAACTTATGAAAAAAAATGGAGAAGACACAAAGAAATGGAAAAACATTCCATGCTCATGGACTGGAAGAACAAATATTGTTTAAAATGTCGATACTACCCAAAGCAATGTACACATTCAATGTAATGCCAATCCAAATTGCACTGGCATTCTTCTCAGAGCTAGACAAACAATCCTAAAATTTATATGGAACCACAAAAGACCCTGAATAGCCAAAGTAGTGTTGAAAAAGAAAACCAGAGAAAAAGAAAAAACAAAGAAAATCACAATCTTAGACTTTAGCCTCTACTACAAAGGTGTAATCATCAAGACAGTGTGGTAGTGGCACAAAAAAATCCACTAAGATCAATGGAACAGAATAAAGAACCCAGAAATAGACCCAGAAATGTATGGCCAACTAATCTTTGACAAAGCAGGAAAGAATATCCAATGGAAAAGAGAGTCTCTTTAGCATAGGATGTTGGGAGAACTGGACAGCAACATGCAGAAGAATGAAACTCGACCACTTTCTTACACCATACACAAAAATAAACTCAAAATGGATGAAAGACCTAAATGTGAGACAGGAAACCATCCAAATCCTAGAGGAGAAAACAGGCAGCAATCTGTTTGACTTCAGCCACAGCAACTTCTTACTTGACACGACTCTGAAGGCAAGGGAAATAAAAGCAAAAATGAACTATTGGGATTTCATCAAGATAAAAGGCTTCTGCACAGCAAAGGAAACAATAAATAAAACTAAAAGGCAGCCAATGGAATGGGAGAAGACTAACGACATATCTGATCAAGGGTTAGTATCCAAAGTCTATAAAGAACTTGCCAAACTCAACACCCAAAAAACAAATAATCCAGTAAAGAAATGGGCAGAAGACATGAATAGATACTTTTCCAAAGAAGACATCCAGATGGCCAACAGACACATGAAAAGATGTTCAACATCACTCATCATCAGGGAAATACAAATCAAAGCCACACTGCGATACCACCTCACACTGGTCAGAGTGGCTAAAATGAACAACTCAGGAAACAACAGATGTTAGCGAGGAAGTGGAGAAATGGGCATCCTCCTGGGCTGTTGGTGGGAATGGAAACTGGTGCAGCCACTCTGGAAAACAGTATGGAGGTTCCTCAAAAAATTAAAAATAGAACTACCCTACTCAGCAATAGCATGTCTAGGAATTTATTCAAAGGACACAGGAGTCCTGATTCATAGGGCCACATATACCCCAATATTTATAGCAGTGCTATCAATGATAGCCAAATTATCGAAAAAGCCCAAATGTCCATCAAATGATGAATGGATAAAGAAACAGTGGTGTGTGTGTGTGTGTGTGTGTGTGTGTGTGTGTGTGTGTGTAATGGAATACTACTTGGCAATGAGAAAGAATGAAATCTTGACATTTGCAACAACATGGATGGAACGGGAGAGTATTATGCTAAGGAAATAATTCATTCAGAGAAAGACAGATATCATATGTTCTCACTCATATGTGGAATTTGAGAAACTTAACAGAAGACCATGGTGGAAAGGAAGGGAAAAATAAATAGTTTCAAACAGAGAGGGAGGCAAACCATAAGAGACTCTTAAAAACAGAACAAACTGAGCTTTGGAAGGGGACGGGGGGATGGGAAAATGGGTGGTGGTCATTGAAGAGAACACTTGTTGGGTTGAGCGCTGGGTGTTGTATGTAAGTAATGAACCATGGGAATCTATGCCTGAAGCCAAGAGAACACTGCATACCCTGTATGTTAGCCAACTTGACAATAAATTATATTTAAAAAAAAGAAACAATGGAAACTCAGATGATTTGTTCAAAACTCGAAATTAATCATATGAAAATGATCACAATACTATAATATAATACAAAATAATTAAGAAAATATAAAATATAAAGAAAAATAAATTAACCTGCAATTACCTTTGAAAACCTTCGTGACTGGTGTGAGGGATACAAGAGAGAGGAGTGTTATTGTATAGGATGACTTGCACTGTCACTAACAGGATCACTGCTATCTATTGGCTCAATGGAATCTTTTTGTGCAACTTTAACAAGGAACCTATCCAATGATCTAGAATGAATCAAAGCATTTCTAAGCTTATTCTTGTATGGAAAAGAAAAGGACTGTCCATAGGTGCCTTGAAGTGACAAAAAATACACTAGTGCCAGTTGTGGACACCTTCCGATGTTCTGAAAATTCACTGATTTCTGCCAAACACCATGGCCTGAGACCAAGCATACAGGCACGGGAGCCAATCACCCACAATCCCAGAGAGAGCGGGGGGACCATCGGCTAATTGTGATCATGTGACATTTAGCATCACGTACCACTCGTATTGCAAGATATCGCTCATTTATCAAGTTAAAATTTATTAGAAATGTATGCTCATCTTGCAGAACACTCATAGGACAAGTTACTCGCAATCCAAGGTTTTGCTGTACATTTAAATAATGTGTAGGTGACTGCATGACTACAGCATTGGTAACTAGATGATAACCAATTCAATTAGAAACCAACTAACAACTGTCTAAATATTTAAAATACAGCTCTTGTTTAGATCATCCGTTGTTTTGATCACCTTCAAAATTGCTGGTCAATTTGGAAATATATTAAGGCCAAATCTTCTGATATCCATTCCCAGTGGTTTCTTTCAGCTGTATAAAGCCTCCAATTCCAGGGCAAGGCCAGGTTTGTGGCCTCCAGCATGAATACTCTTCTCATCTACCAGAGCAGACAGGCCTGAGTCTGGGTGTAGTCCAGAGTTGTTGACTTTTGCAGAGATAGAAACAGTGAGATCCAACTGATATTTGGCTGCAATGCCAAAGTGAGTGCAGTCAGTACCTCACATCCAAGCAAGGTTTACTGAAGTGTCAAGATCTTCACATACTTTCTGATTAATTGATATTCCAAATTCTGTCCTATCATTGACATTAATGTGTAGATGGAAATCCCCAGTCCTGCAGCCCACTGCAAAGTTAATTTTTGTCAGCTTTGATCTGACACTGTCAAAGGTCATCTGGTACCCAGCAAGCCAGCTCTTATAACCAAAGACAGCTGAACCATGACTTGCACATCCAGCAAGATCAAATTCAACATCACAACCAAGGTTTACACACTCCCTCTTATAAGAAGACTTGATTTTACCACTATTCTTACCCATGTTTGATGAAAATGTAATACCAAATGTTAGTTTCAAACCTTGACAAATCCAGTCTTCAATTGTGATTTCTATTCCCACACTGTTGCCAGTGTTCCATTTTTCTGTGAAAAATTTCACAGCATTTATATTTGGTCTCCACAGTTCCAGTAACTTTCCCAGTGTCTGTATTAGATGTTGAGAACTCCACACCACTGCATGACTTTGTTTTCACGTCCAGTTTCATCAGCCCAAAACCAAATCCTCTGTTGAAAATATTTCTAGCAGCTTTGCCAAGGTCAGCTGATGATGGAGGAATACACGTCGGCTGCATCCGTAGGTCACCATGGCAAGGCCACAGATCTGGTGGTCTCCTGAGGGGGGCTGCTGCTGCTGTTCCACTCACAGCTAAGGCCACTGGGCTCACTCAGAGTCAGGCTGCAGCTATCGCAGCTGGAGGCAGATATGTAGGACTCAAATTGTGGTTATTTTATAACAAATGCATAATTTGTACATTGAGCAAGCATTACAGAGGTGTGGAACCAAAATGAAACTTCATGTTTGTCTTTCTCTGATCCTCTAAACTTTCTGCAGTGAGGAATAGTATTCTCCAGAGCCTGGATGAAGACTTGGGCAGACTGAAAATTCTGGTTACTCACAGATAGTCCTATGTTGCTTTTAGCCATAGATAGTCTCAAATAGAGAAATTAAAATGTCTAGTGTCATGTGATGGTCAAACTCTAACTTTGATTGTCAGCTGGAATGGCATTAGGTTATCTCCCCTCTAAGTTCATTCCTGCTTCCAGATGGAAGTTTCCAGTAGGAAAAAGGGATCATCCTTCTCCTTGCCCCTCTTTCTAAGCTCAATGCTTTTCCTGGCCTCCTTTGTCTCCCCCCTTACTAGTAGTTTCAGAGAGAAGCTAGGCCTGAGATGGGATGGGTTGCGGTCAAAACCATCTCTCATGACTTCCTCAGAGACTCCTCTTATCCCTCAATCTGAGAAGGTGCATCTATATTCCAGATGGTCCTTGAAATTCTATCTTTAGCCCCTAAAGATAGATCACCTAGCATTCTCCTCTTAAGGTCACCTCATACTACCAGCCGGTCCCACTGGCCAGGACCCTGTGTCAGCTTCTCCTGCATGGTCCACATCTGGTGTATGGTGGATGCTGTCAGGTCTCTTGCCTTGACTAGTTCTAGGAGTGCAGATCCTCTCAACCTGGCCGGCCTGCTGGCTTCACCACCAAGATGGAAAGCCAGTTCTTACCCACTCCGGATTTCCTTTGGTAGAAGGGAGTCAGACCCCATCCATGGTTCATTTTAGCTTTGTGAAGAATAGGTGTAGCCATGCACTGAAGAAAAAGTTCTCAGACACTGAGACTGAGTGGACATGCAGGGCTGTCTCTGCCAGGGAAATAGTAGCCACAGAAAAGTGCACATAGTCTTTATTTCATGTTCACCAGGTGTACACATCAAAGAGTGTTAAAGCATGGGAGGAAAACACAAAGAGCCTCCAGACATAGACCAAACACACATCTGGTGTTTATGTGAAAGCATGCAGGGAAGATGGGCAGTTTCAAGAACTACTAGGTAATTACAGTGGGTCCGCTCCCTGATTGGCTCCTGGGAGTTCATGGGGCTCTGGATCTCATAGTGCTATCGCGTTTGACAGCCTTGAGACCAGAACATTGCTGATGTTTCAGCAATTACCCCATTTAATTTCCTGGGGCTTACAATACATTCTCTAGAAATAACTCCACAAATGGGTCAGGTTCCAGATCTGGGTCTCCCAACTGGATGGAATCCTGGTCAAATTTCCAACTGGTTTCTTGGAAGCCACCCTTGCTGGGCTTATGTCAAAAAATATCTCCTTCTAATGGAGGGAAAGGGACAGGATTCAGCAAAGCACCAGCTCTCACCAAACACATCCTTTCACCAAGATCCACACTAATGTAATTGCAAGGGTCTCTAAATGTGGAAGATGGAGTGCCAGAATGATTGATGTGAAAAGACTTGACCAGGCATTTCTGACCTTGAAGGTGGGAGAGGCCACAAGCAAGGAATGCAGGCAGCCTCTGGATGAGGCAATAAAACAGATTCTCTCCTAGAGCCTTTAGATAGGAACTCAGTCTTGCCTGACACCCTGATTTTAGCCAGTAAGACCCATTTCTGGCTTTTGACCTCCAGAACTGCAAGGCAAATTTGTGTTGTCCTAAGCCACCAAATTTGTGGTAATTTGTGACAGCAGCAATAGAAACTAGTACAAAGAAAGAATGGAGACAAAACCAGGAGATTCCAACAGAACATCAGTGCCAAGGGCAAATAAACACGTAGACTTTGGAGGTGTCAAGCCTATAGGACTTGAGAATATCACTTAAGTGCTATGTGCTTGAGTTTCCTCATCTGTAAAATAGGCTAGTAACAATGTTATTCAGAAGAGTGCCTTGTAGATTCATCTATTAACATTATTAGTACAGGATGATATAGAAGCAACTATGATGATCCCTTACCTGGACTGTATCCTGATATGAAAATCACTGAAGAAAGATGAAGACTCCCTAGTTATCCCTCAGACTCTGCATGTCCCAACTCTGACCCCATTCTCAATCTGCTACGCCCTCTAAAATAAATGGTCCATCAAGAAGATCCTCCATATCAGTCTGAACATTCCCTTCACTTTCCTGCTGTAACAGAAATCTGCCTGTACCACAGGACATTTTCGCTGTACCCTCCTTAATTGTGGCTAAGGAGAATTTGAGTCGGGGATATAGTTAGTTTGGGATTTGTGGGATATAATGATGAAGATCCCTGCACTCCAATGTATAGTTAAGTAACTGCTTCTCTGCTGAACTAGGAATGATTTCTTCTGCTGTGCACTGAACCCAGTGTGGGGGCCTATGGACCAGACTTTGTATCAGGATATGAAAGTGGTCTGCAACTCCCACCACAGAAGTAAATGGGCGGTGGAGGAAAAATAACATTTAGAATAAACAGGGTCCAAAGTTTATTACAAACAGAGGACTGAGTTCTCATCAGTGATCAGTTAAAATGGAAGATCTTTCTTGTTTAATACACAAGGTAATGCAGCATATGTAATTATAAATTCTTTAGACATTCATTTCTCTCTTTTTTGATGTGTAGAAATAAATTAAGACCAACCAAATGAGAATAAGCAAAGTATATTTATTCAGAGCTTGCTATAACAATGAAGTCAACCACCATCACTCTGCCTTTGGCAGAGGCCCAAAGGCAAGCAGAGGAGTGGAAAAGTTTTCTAGTGGAAAAAAAGGAAAGCTTCACGTGTGCCCTGACTGGAGGCTGTTGGCATAAAAAAGCTGACAGTGGGCTAACTAGGAGTACCGTGTCCTATATGATTAGTTAAGGGTCAAATTTGGCTTTCTCTGATTGATCCTATGTTGGAAGCAAAAATTAAGAAAGCTGTCAGATTTTATTCAAATTCTGGTCATTTGGGATCAATTGGTACAGAGGTTGTTGTTTGGCTTCCTGGATCAGTTGTCAGAGATAATGCTCTGAATTCCTACAAGTCTGAGTTACAGATAGTAAGCTAGCTTCCTGAGCTACTTACTGTAGATAATGTTTTGGTTTCCTGGGCTGGTTGCTGGAGATTGTGGGTCAGAGTTCTATTTTTATATATCACCATTTTTATATATCATTGTGAATGTGTATATTCATCCTCTCAAATGCTAATCACATGAGGTAAAATTTATCAGGATTCCTGTGTGTTCTGGGCACAAACCTGTAGCAAGGTGTTGCTTTGTAACAGAAAGTATGGCAGTATAAAGACACATGTTTATATTTCCAAACTACCACTTATGAACAAATTTCAGTTGACTATCCTGGAAGAAAGACCAGATTGTTTATTCTCTCCATAGAAAAATATTACAAAACTATTATCAAGTGAAGATGTAATCAAAGAGTATGTAGCCAAAAAAGTTAAGGGGCGCCTGGGTGGCGCAGTCGGTTAAGCGTCCGACTTCAGCCAGGTCACGATCTCACGGTCCGTGAGTTCGAGCCCCACGTCGGGCTCTGGGCTGATGGCTCAGAGCCTGGAGCCTGTTTCCGATTCTGTGTCTCCCTCTCTCTCTGCCCCTCCCCCATTCATGCTCTGTCTCTCTCTGTCCCAAAAATAAATAAATGTTGTAAAAAAAAATTTAAAAAAAAAAGTTAAGAGAAAAGTTGTAATAATATAGACATATACAACATATAACAGTACAGAAATTATACACATGATAATGATGTTATGTAACTTTTATGGATTTTGTGATGCTTGTGTTGTCAGTTTGTTTTAAACCTATAATCTCATTTGAAATTAAAACTTCATTTGAGTATCTGAGAAGGAAACCAATTTTCAAAGAACTAAGGAGAAAGGGTGTGAATAATTGGACCCAGATGCATCTGGCAGGTAAAAAGAAGAAAGGTATGGGAAAGCTTCGTTAGCACAGCCATAAAATGTTGAGATCATCAGTGAAAGAGTTAGCCTTGACAAATAGAGGGATGCTCTTTCTGTGCAGCAGTAGAAAAAAAATGAGAGAATAAATATACAAACAGACAATGGCCAGATGATCTATAGAAATAAAAGTCTGACTCCCCAATCTACAGCAACCTGCCCAAGAAATTAATCACCTTATGTACAATAAATGGCCCAGGAAGCCAGTCTGCTATCAATTAGACTTGTAAGAAGTCAGATTGCTATCTCTAGTAACAATCCAGGAAGTTAATTACTTCTGTGACAATCAAACCGAAGTGGCTAATACTTGATTAATAACTGACAGCTTCCCTAATTTTTGTCCCTGTTTCCAGCTTAGGACAAATCAGAGAAAGCCAAATATGCATCCCTAACCTATCATATTGATAGCCCACATGTAATTTCCCCAGGCCAATAGCCTCTAACCAGGGCATGCCTGAAGCTTTTCACTTGTTTTAACTAACAAGCTTTCCCCCTGCTCTGCTTGCCTTTGAGTGTCTGCAATGGTAACTGACACCCAAGTAGACTTTGCTTTTCTCATTTGGTTTTGTCTTTGTTTATTTCCTTCAAGAGAGGGAACAGGTAAATACAGAGATTTACTGATACAGAGGGAACTGGAATCTCAGAATGACTAAGAACACCCCAGAAAAGGAGACAGTTTCACCTGTGGAGCCGAGAGTGTAGAACTGAAGGCTTGAGAAGATGGAGAAGGTTTGCAGAGGGTGATGTGGAGAACAGAGTAGGGTATTAATAATAAGAAAGGATATGGTGTGATGATTTTTGAGCAGCCAGATGGTGGGGTTGCAAAGATCCTGTAAACTGAAATGTATAACTTTAGAGTAAAACTGCAACGTTGACAGGGGCCAGACAGGAAGCATAAACAAACAAAATTGTCTGAGGACAGTAGGGAATAGTGGAGACTGTGGCAAACTGCAGAGCACTGTCCTACCTGAAGGGGGAGCAGCTATTCAACTCCCCTTGTGAAGTCCAGATTTGTTTTTTATCTGACAGTGGTCAGGGGAAGGTCTCTCTTTGTAGCAACATTTGAGCAGAAGCCTGAAGGAAATTAGGGAATGGAGCATATAGATTCTGGTGGGAAGGAACATTCCAGGCAGGGGGACAGCAAATGCAAAAGACATAAGGAGAGATCATACTTAGCATGTTCAAGTGGCAAGTGAGAAGGCCAGTGGCCTGGAGCACCATAAGGAGGAAAGTGATAGATAGAATACTAGCACAAAAGGATACTGGGGACATGATTATACTTTGCCAAGACCTTGGATTTTATTTTAAATCGAATGGGTAGCCTTTGGAGGGTTTCTGGGCAGAGACAACTTGATTTTAATGAAGTAACTTGACTATTAGGTGGGCAAAGTTAGAAATAGGGAAATCAGTTACAAGGCTTTTACAATAGTCCAGGCAAGAAAGGATGGTGGTGGCCTGACTAGGGGACAGAAGTGGTGGACATGATAAGAAATTGTGAGATTTTGGATTTAATTTTCAGGTAGAGCAGTTTGCTGATGGATTAGATGGGGGTGGAAGAGCAGACCAGTGAGAAAGAGGATTCCAGAATGAGTCTAAGGTTTTTGACCTGGAATTACGGAGTTATTGCTAACTAAGCTGAGAACACTATGGGAGAAGAAACTATGCAAAGATCAAGCGTTATCTTGGGGATATGTAAATTTAAAAATGTCAACTAGAGGGGCACCTGGGTGGCTTAGTCAGTTAAACCTCTGACTTCGGCTCAGGTCATGATCTCACGGTCCATGAGTTCAATTCTCTGTGCTGACAGCTCAGGGCCTGGAGCCTGCTTCTGATTGTGTGTCTCCCTCCCTCTCTCTGTCTCTCTCTGCCCCTTCCCCACTCATTCTCTCTCTCTCTCTTTTTTTCTCTCTCAAAAATGAGTGAATGTTAAAAAAAATTTTGTTTAATGTCAACTAGATATGGTCTTAGCTTGAGCAGAGTCCAAGGCCTATGTGTAAGTAGTTTATTTAGGAGGTACAAGGGCCGGCAATAAGAAAAGGGAGAGTGTGACCAGGAAGGAAGAAAGGCCAATAGAAAGTTGTGTTATCAAGGTTGCTGCCATGTACAGTGAAAACTCAAATCTTCAAAAGTACCAAAAAGAATATGCAAAATGCCTCCAGGACTGTCTGTCTGAAGGGTAAGGAGCAGGAGCACTTATTTACCAGCTCCCCACCCGTAGTTTCTCCAGGCCTGCTAACACCACTGCACCTTCTAATTGCCCATGCCCTTAAAAAAGCCAGCTGTCTGCCCTGGGGCATTGAGGGAAATCCCTGGTGCAGAAAAGGAAAATTCTTGCTGAATTCTTTCTGCTAAGTGAGTCAAAGCCTGAAAGAACTGTTTATTGCAGCCACTTGAATCAGAAGCATGGGCGAGGGACTACAAAGCAGGACATGGTGCTAGAGGTAAAAATTTGGAAGTCATCAATGCATATGTAAACATACATAATGTCCTCTTGAGCTGGAAAGTGACTAAATAGAAGGAAATTTCCCCTGTCACACTTCAAATAAAACCATTTAAGCAACCATCCATTCTACCCATTCTTACCCTGGTAAGTTTGACTTTGACATAGTAGCCACTGGCATAGCTCCCTTCTGTCTGAGGTTATCTCATGTTGGATAGTGAAACAGGGATTCCCTCCTCCACAAACAAGATAATAGACTGCAGTGATGGCCCTAATTCAAACGGAAATTTCTACAGGCATAAATATAGGATCCCTTACAGAGATGCTAGAGTGTGGACACCTGCACCATAGTCATTCCTGCAACTGGTGTGCAGCCATGTACAGCCATACACACAGAATAAATGTGTGCTTGCTTCAGTCTCTCACTCAGACCAGAAGTGCTTGTCTCCTGAAGAAAACTTACTTGGAAGTGCAGGCAACTAAGCAGCAATCAGAAGAAACACTTAGGAAATGATTGATTCACAGCACTTTTAAATTACTTAAAGCACTGAAGAGCTTAGACTAGACAGTTTCTAAGGTCCTATTCCCCTCACAGATTTCCATTGTGTTCTATTTTGGACTTGTTACATTGAGTAATTGAGTTCTTCTGCCTCAATGGCACAATCAAAGACTTTTATGATCAAAGAGCATGAGTTCCTGGAGCCAGAGGAAAGAGTCATGGCTCATCCTTGGCTGCTCTGGATCTGAAGCCCTCTAGTGGGGAGAGTTAATTGAGGTTCCCAAATCTGGACTTTAATATCTGAAGTAAAATATTTGGCCTTTGATTTTTTTTCTAGAGGTAAAATAGGATCATCAACTAAAAGAAACACATTTAAAGGTTCCAATATGTTGTTATTTGCTGAACATCAGATTATATAATATTCCTGGACAGAAGATTTACAATCTAAACTTGAGTAAGAAGCTAACCCTGGAGAAAGTATTGAAAATACTTAGGAGAAAGAAAGGTGATTATGTCTTGGGGGATCACCACATTTATTCTTTTGTTATTCATTTTTAGATGGTGAAAGAATGTCTCCTGACACTGTGTCAGGACAGAAGTTTTTCCTTTCATCCCCTTTGCTCCTTTCATCCTCATCCTTAGTTACTGGGGAGTGTGTGGTGGGGAGGGGTGTCTCTTACCAGAAAAAAAAGAAATTAAGTATTTTAAAGAGAGGAATATAATGCAGAAGATAGGCTAAATGCACAGAGAAAACAAATAGGGTTTCATGTTCCCAGAGATTCATAACAGAAAGCCACTACCACCCCTTGAAGCAAAGGGACATCAAGGTACCTGGTGGAAGCTGCCCCACAGTAAGCCTGACCAGCAAGAGATGGAGTCTCAAAGAAGATGCAGCTGGTGTCTGATAGGCAGCCTAAGGTAGAGAAAATATCCCTTCTCCATTCTCCTACCAGTGTCCTCCATTGGCCAAATCTCACCCAAAGCCAACTGACCCAGGAGTGTGGAAAACACCCCTATGATTCAGAACAGGGCAGAGGAAGGGTGTGGAATTACTCTGAGTACAAACTGGCCAGTGACTGGTATGATACAGAGTAAAATAATACTGTCAAAGCTGATAAATATTAGTAATAGAGACGTCTTGCAGTCTTCTGGATGTTTGTAGAAGTAGACCATGGATCTGTAGGGCTGGCTTCATGGGCACATGGGCTGTATAGTTCCACCGGGCCAACAAATTATGTAGCCAGTTCTGTGCATTAATAACCTACAGCTGTAGTTATGGCTCTGCTGTCATCCTTCAAGGATAGAACTAGGACCTACCACACACAGAGGACACTGGAGAAGCAGTGACTCTGAAGTTGACTTTGAGGGCTGAACAGTAGTGTCAGTCAGGATCCAGGGGCAAGGGGAAGGGGTTAATAGAAAAGGGTAGGGGATTAGAAGAGAAAGGACCCCAGACTCTCACAGAGGGCTGATTCTGTGTGGACTGAGATATAAGCCAATAGGTATGGGTATATATTGTAGTCTATCTTCTGAACTCCCAAGTGTGTGAGATCTGCCACTAAGAATATTGAATCCTTTTTTGGTAAACAACTGTGCCTGTCCTTTCCAGAAATTACCAAGCACAATGAAAGGATTATGATAATCATTTCACAGAAGAGAACAAGAGATCCATGAAAACTTGTATAAACACACCTAATCTCCTAGGGTTTTCTGTGAAAGCATTTTGGTATGGGGAATTTAAAATCTGTAATAAAGATTAGAAATTTCTTATTCAGAACACTCAATTGCTTGACTTTGCAATTTCCTATGCTACTAAACTCTTCCCATTCTTTTTTTATGCATTGCTTAACAGTTATGGGTCATAAAAGTTTTTAAATTCTTGGGTCTATAGCTGTATTTAAGATCATCTGTTTTTATTCAGACCAAAGAAGCTGGATTCTTGAATTTTTATCTTTTATTTTATTGAGATCTTAGTAGCAAAAAAAATTTTGTAGGCAATAAATGTCAGAATTATATAGAATCTATCTTTTGATATATTGAAGTTTTTTTTAACAAATCAACCTAATGTTTACAACCTACTAGGCATTTGTTCTAAGTGCTTTACAAATATATGCACACAAAACTCTACGCATCTTTAGTCCTCCACTGGGGGTCTTTAACAAAAAGATTAATAAGAGAAAAACAGTTTAATGAATACAGTGTACATCATGCAGGAGAAACCTCAACAAAGGGTAACTCAAAGTGATGGCTTAGAACTCTGGCCTATAAGATGCTATCATCTTCAACAAAGAACAATAACTTTGTTTAGAAGCGGCAGGACAAAGGAAAATGGTTTTAGTCTTCCTAGAGTGGCAAACTACAGGAAGATCAATATATGGGAAGAAACTAATGGAGTAAGGTTTATTTGAAAATTCCTCTAGTACCAGCTCTATGGTGGTAAAGTCTAGAGTCATCTCCAGTAAAGCAGAATTTACATCCTGCCTTTAGGCAGAGGGCAAGGGGAGGGAGGTAGAGAAAGCTTTTTCTGTATTTGCTACTTCCTAATTGTCTTCAGCTCCAAATAATTTTTATGTCAAAGAGTCATATTTTGGGTAACATATTTGGTTTCTTTCAGGAGACGCTATTATTTCATTCTACAGGTGAGAAAACTGAGGCACAAAGTGAACAAGCATGTAGCCTGAATTCCCTAAAATAGCTTTTTCTATTCTGTTATTCTTAAACTGGTTTCCCTTTTACTGGGGGTTTTTCACAAGAAGAAAGAAACAAGGGAAGTTTCTAGATCATTTACACCTCCTTTACCCGAGTTCTATTTTATAGAAGCTCCTAAGGATACTCCTCTTAAACTGCTCATCCAAACTGCCATAGTAGTCTGTGCATCATACCCAGCAGCCTTTAACGTCCACACACATTGTGTTAAAAATCACCAAGTTTATCTTAAAACATACAAAATGCAAAGATTAACAGAAGGTATCTGCCCTGAAAGAGATAGAAAGAGCTGAAAGCAATGTGTTAGCAGGCAGGCAGGAATACCTGATGCTCCTTGCCTCCAACACACACACACACACACACACACACACACACACACACACACACGTAAGGAGATGGGTAGCAGGGAAGCTTCCTTGAGGGGTGATCCTCATACTAAATCTTGAAGGAGAATATGTAGTTCACCAAGCAGAAAAGCAAAAAAAGAATTTCCAGGACTAGCATGTAAAGACGCATAAGCATGACACAGCATATGAAGAGCAGGATATGTGTGGTGTTAGAAGATAGTTTTCCAAAAAACAAGATAAAGTCATGACTCTCATAGAGATGTCTCATAGAAATGAACTTGTACTAACTTTCTCTCATTAGGCAGATTTTATAAATACCAGTTCAAAGGATAAGTCTCAAAAACAGACACACAGATCAGGAATATTGAAATGAATGTGCCAATTGAGGCACAACTGGCTTCTTCCACGGTGAGAGTGGGAAGTCAACTGAGGATAAGACAGGATTTGCATGTCCATAGACCATTATTTTGTATTGCTACCACTTATTTTAAAATTAGTAAGATATGTCCCATAGAATCAGAATCAGATAATGCAGAAGGGTGACTCCTACATATAGTTTTCCACTGAAGTACAACTTTTCCCCTACAGGGACAACAAGAGACAAAATTTGTTAAATATTCAGTGGCCACAGGAGAGAACCATAAAAGGTTTGGACTTCTTTCTGCTATTTTAGTCTCTACGTAAAGGAGGTTCATGAAGGACCAATCTGGGAATGCCAGGATCTCTGACATGGGAGGGGCAGGGCAAGGCCTGGCAGCAGGTGGAAACCTCACCGAAATACCACAAATGTCACCTGCCGGACACCAAGACCTGACCTTTACCTCACACCTGCTTGTATTCACTGACCTTTGTTCCACATTTTTCCTTAATCTCTTTTTTCCAGCTCCTCTCTTAACTTGGGTAAATGGGAAGTGAAACTTCCCTTAAGCCATAGCGACTGCCCTAAGACCTCCAGCCAGCCCAGGCCACCCAGACCAGTTTGAATTTAACTTCTGACTCATGCTTGTGCAGATGGACCATGTTATGACCTCTAGAATAACTGATGATTACCTTAACTCATCATAATACTAAAATCCCCACCCAAGAGGGGCGCCTGGCTGGCTCAGTTGGTTAAGCAAGTGTCTGACTTCGGCTCAGGTCATGATCTTGCGGTTCATGAGTTGGAGCCCCGTGTCCTACTCTGTGCTTACAGTTCAGAGCCTGGAGCCTGCTTCAGATTCTGTGTGTTATGTGTCTGTTTCTGCCCCTCCCCTGGTCACACTCTGTCTCTCTCAAAAATAATAAACATTAAAAAAAATAATAATAAAAATAAATAAATAAATAAAATCTCAACCCCAGAAGGATCCTCAGCCTCATTTATATAACAAACAACGTATGTATAGGCATGTTTCCTTAAGGCACATGGACAACTTCTACCTACCCTACATATGACAAGGCTTCCCTATCTAAATATGCAACTTAACCCTAAATGAAAGGAACCCATTCACCCGTGTTCTTGGAGTCATGGCTTTGGAAGCCACTCCCCACTATCTCCTTATTTGCTGCAAATGAACTTTTCTTTGCGTGACAACTCAACCTGGTGCAGTTTCTGGCTCACCAAGTAGCAAACTCAAGGTTGGTTTGGTTACATAAGGACAGAGGCATGAATACAATTTAGGAGGCTGATGCCGTAGGTCAAATTCTGAGAGCCAGGCCCAAAGTAATGGCAAAGAGCAGAGAGTGGCTGACAAACACAGGAAGTAGAATCCAGCAGATGTAATGAATGTGGCTGTGGCGAATGAAGTGGAAAGAAGTGGTCTCTGATCGTTTCTAGATTCTTGGCTTACACAAATGGGTGGACAGTGGCACATCCACCAACCCAGGAGGAGGAAGCTTGTCGAGGAAGGATTAAGCTCAGTTTTGCACATCTGGAGCTTGAGGTGTCTATACGGTATGTGGGTGACTATATTGAGAAGGCTGAAGGAACGGGACCCCAGAGGACGGGACGGTTAGAAGCCACTGGCTGACACTCATCTTTGCCAGTGGCTAGGCAGGAGGGGGCAGCACGTGAGAGAAAGGGCCCCCAGTGGCTGCTGGAGGTTCCGGCCTAGGAAGGCGACTCGGGCCACAGACCCAAGCAATGAGGCCCTCATGCGTAGTCCGCACCTGCTTGGGGCACTTCCGCCCGTTGGGCCCCGCCCGTCCTGCCCAGGGGGTAGCGCGGGCCCCACTTCCGCTTCCGCCTCCGCCCCCGGATCCAGACTGCAGGCGGCACGGAGCGGGGCGGAGGGCGGTAGGAGCTCCGCGGCGGGAGCGGCCTTCGCGCGGCTGGTGGGCTCCTGTGAGTGGGTGCGGCAGGCCTCGGTGGGCCTTGGCCGTGGACTGGGCTGGCCGCCTAGGGCGGATGCGGCCGCCGCTGCCCTCGGGCCCCGCGGCGGCCCCCGGGCGTGAAGGCGACTCGCGAGGCCTGAGGAAGCGAGGCCGGCGGCCAGGGCCAGGCGAAGCGGGAAGTTGTGGCCCTGAGGCCACGGGACGCGAGGAGAGCAGGCAGAAGAGGAGAATGGTGGCCCGAGCGTCTGGGAGAGAAGAGGTGGAAAGTGACAAGTCGGGTGAGGGTGAGGCGTATGGGACTGGGAAGGCCGCCGTGAGGCGGCGGGAGAAGGGCCAGGGTAGGCGGGGCTGGGGGGGCTTCGGGCCCGGCAGACCCTCAGGGCTTAGAAGCAGCGAAGGAGGCGGAGCTCCCCTTGCAGCCGGGAGGACCAGTAAGAGAGGCCTCCTAGATCACTCGCATTCTAGCGTTTGCATCTCAGCCTGCCCCCCTGTTGTTTCCCACTAGTGTGTAGCTTGAATTTGCATTGAGCTTTACCGATGCACGTGATTGACCGGAAGCCCTTGGTCAGAATTACTTTCAGAGGAATTCCTATTAGTGGTCCATTTTGGCTACTGTGAAGTGATGTTGATGCTAGCGATTATTCAGCTGGTTTGGAATTTATACGGGTTTGTATGGAGTTCCTTAGCGGAAATTAGGTTTTTCATTTGAAAACAGAAGTATATTCCCATACAGCTAGCTATTCAGGGAAATAAATGTGGATGGCTTCACAGTTTTTTATTTTAAGTGGTGTTGCTTTTTCCTCCTCAATATAAACATCTTTTCTGGTATGTTTTGTTGTTTTGATCAGCCAAGGAAAAAAGAAAAGTCACTGAAGCTTCAAGTCATGATCCACAGCCAGGGATTGACCTGGTAAGAAAGGAATCATTAACCAGTTTGGAATCTTTCCAAACAGTGGAGTGCAGTGAATTTCAAAGTATGGCTTTCTTGCAGTCTTTGGGTAAGGAGAGTTTGGTAGAAGGTATTAAAAGAAGAATTCAAATTAAAAAACTTAAAAGCTTAGAGAGCCCACCTCTCAAAATAACTGACAGTAAGGCTACACAAAATATTAAGGTTGAATTCCAAGATGAACTGTACAAGAATACTCCACAATATTCTTGTAACAGCTTGTCACCTGGAGTAGAAAATAATTCCATTTTAAAATTACATGATTACAATTTTTTCCCCCATTCCAAGGGTTGTA
Source organism: Lynx rufus (assembly GCF_022079265.1). Taxonomy (NCBI): domain Eukaryota; kingdom Metazoa; phylum Chordata; class Mammalia; order Carnivora; family Felidae; genus Lynx; species Lynx rufus. The sequence continues at coordinate 505,743 of NW_025814867.1, read as the reverse complement.
ATGATGGAAATAACCTTGCATATAAACCTCATGGTGGATGTATGCACGTTCCAGAAAATTCCTCAAAGTTAAAGAAAGAAAACCTCAGGAGTCTTGCAGATAAGAGTGACACAAATAATATTCCCCAGCTCTTACAGACTGAAGAAAACTTAATGGGAGTAAATAGGTTATTATTTGAAGAAGCTGATTTACACCAAAGTAAAATTAATGGCTTGCTTTCCTGCCTTCAAAATGAAAAAAATAAATATTCAATAGAGGAGAACAATATTGGGAGAAAACCCAGGAAAAGGATGAAAGTGTCTGAAAAAGGAGATGAAATGGTTATTGAGATGAACTGCTGTAATGTGTATAACAAATCTGAATTGGTGTTACAAGACAACCAAACAGGTGCTGAGGGCAAAGGAGCAGAGACTTTAGTGGCCAAAAAAAGTCCTTTAAAAGTTTTGAGAAAAGTAAACCATAATACACTCTCCCCAATGGATCATTTATTAAGTCTTCCAGAAATAGGAAAAAAAACAAGTCCTGAACATCATGTAAATGCTATGTTTCAGAAAACCCTTGAGCCACTTGTGGAAGAAGAAACAAAGAACACTCCAGAGCCCTTAGGATTTAAAGGCATGGAGCCGGAAGAGTATTTTAAGTCAATGCAAAGCTCAGTAGTGAAATTATCTAGTGATTGCCATCTTACTGAAAAGAGATCTTCACAGGAAGACTTGAGAAATGAAGCTGAAGAATCGAAGTCAGGCTGTCACAGAACAATACCGATGACTGGTAAAAGAACTTGGCCTTGTTATTCATGTGCTAGAATATCTGCCCAGTGTTGGAAAAAGTCTTCCTTGCCAGATTCAAATAACTTTCTTCCTGGGTCTCAGCAAAGTTTTAGGCAAGATGATTTTCTTAAACACCAAACAAATCAAACTCACTTAATTGATTCTAAATTATCATTACAGAGTACCATAACAAAACCAAATGGTGAATCTTCAAGCAAAGAAAAATTGAATTCTAATTTAAATTGTTTGTCTTCAGTCTCTGCAGTAGAGCCTACTTTGACGATTATAAAGGAACCTACAATGGATGATGGTAAAAAGATGAAGTCAGAGGAATGGAGCAGAAGTGGGTCAGAGGTAGTTTCTAATACTGATGAAGATACTCCGCTAACTAATGTGACTCAAAACCTAACAGGAAGTAAAAAAAAAGATAGAGGGAATTTAACAAAACTTAATTTGACAGTGGCTTCACAGGATGGCCAGGAAGCAAATAACTCTCTAGGCAAAACGATTCATCGAAAAGCATGCATTGCTAAGCAAACACTTGTGGTTCCAGACTTGGTTAAAATATTGAACACAGGAAGACTGACTAATTTTAAAATTCCATTACTTAAGAATAAAACAGAAAAAAGAAAAGAAATAAATGCCAGGTCATCAGAGAGAGATGCATATAGTCCCCTAGAACTTCTTGACAATTTATCTGGAGCAGAGGTAAGACAAAGTAGGAGTAAAGAAAATGTCTCCACAGTAACATCGGGACCTCAGTCTTTGAGTATACAAAATAGTGTAACTCCAGTGCAAGCTGATTCTGACTCATGCACGTGTAAGAATTCCTGTGGTGTTTCTCCAAACTTTTTAAAGGAAAGCAATGATACTAAACCATCTAACTGCATCTCTGAACCAGGCAATATTATTTCTAATAAGGAAGCTGTTTCTCTCACAATTGAAAGAAATAGTTTTTCTTGTGATCTTGGGTGTATGGAGAAAAGTTGTGCCTTCTCTAATAAACAAGAAACATTCAAACCAGTTTTCTCTGAAGTTAGTGGTAGAGAAATGACTAAGAACTTTTCAGAAATTAAAATGGGGTTTCCAGATATTCTGAAAGCATATGAAGATGATGTCCTCTTAATTGATGTCATTCAAGATGACCCAGATCTCTTTGGGGTCTCCAATGAAGGGGAGCTCTCATTTACTTCAGAGGTCCCTATGATAAGCCAGGAGCCCATTGTTGCTGAAGAGCACCAATCAACAGACTCTAAGCACGTGGAACTTCCAGAAAAAAAAGAAACAAGCGATGACTTGAGGTATGCATGTTAAAGTATGCCTTTTGGTGCAGATTATTGTTGGGGGTTTCAAAAGCACTTTCTGCTCTTAGGTATCACTGACTTATTCAGTGATCATTGAAACTCCATTATGTTTTTAATACAGTTATTTACTAAATGTAATATAACACATTACTGCTGAAACCTGGAAATGTCATTATGCTAAAATTTAGAGTCAAAATAAAGCAATTCTATTTTGGATATTATGGGCACGTTAGCAGTTCAGAATTTAAAATGGTGATTTGTAAATTACTGACACTGATGCTTTCAAAAGTCAATTAAATTTATTTTCCTATGTTCTTAAATTATTACAAATATGCAGATATACTTTTATTTCAGCCAAGTTACTAAGAACAGTACTGTATATTTTAACCCATTTTCTGTGTCTTCCTTGTTAGATAAAAAATTCATTTTTCAAGGAACACAGAAACCTTGGAAAGGTTTATTTGACATATTTAGGACTTGAGAGTAGAATCAAAAGTTAAACCACTTTTCAGAAGAAAATGGCGTAAAATTTTTCTGATGGTTCTACTTTTAAGGTGATGGTTTTAAATGATGGTTTAGCCCCCAAAGAGGGCAATTTTGCCTAAGGCAACTGTAAATGGAACCAAGTAGTAACCTTCATGCTCAGGAATTTGATCTATTCTGGTTGATCCAAATTTTATTTTATGTTATGTCATATTTTACTAAACTTTTATGATTCTTCAAGCTCTAATCTATATGTTACAACACTTGAATAATGCAATGTTTTGTGAACAGACTCAAAAGGAAACATGAAAACCCTTTCCACTAAGATTCAGTGTTACATTACTTAAATCTCTTTGGTATTTATACATTTTACTTAGTTATTTTTGTGATACATTCTTGATGTTTTTAGTGTTTCAAGAACTTTTTTTTAAATTTTTTTTTATTTTAAAAAAAAATTTTTTTTTCAACGTTTATTTATTTTTTGGGACAGAGAGAGACAGAGCATGAACGGGGGAGGGGCAGAGAGAGACACACACCCAGAATCAGAAACAGGCTCCAGGCTCTGAGCCATCAGCCCAGAGCCTGACGCGGGGCTCGAACTCACGGACCGCAAGATCGTGACCTGGCTGAAGTCGGACGCTTAACCGACTACGCCACCCAGGCGCCCCTAAATTCTTTTTTTTAATGTTTATTATTGAGAGACAGACACAGAGCATGAGCAGGGGAGGGTTAGAGAGAGGGGGGAGACAGAATCCGAAGCATGCTCCAGGCTCCGAGCTGTCCGTACAGAGCCCAGCGCGGGGCTCGAACTCACAAACTGCGAGATCATGACCTGAGCCAAAGTCGGTCGCCCAACCAGCTGAGCCACCCAAGCGCCCCTCGGGAACTTTTAACTTATCAAATCGAGTACTTTCTGTTTGCCAAATGGAAGACTAAGCTTTATTATGTATTTTTAGCAGTATAATGAGATAGGATGATAGTTTGCCCATTTCAAAGATGGAAAAATAAAGATGACAAGTTGTCATTTGTCTAGGGTCACACTGCTAATAACATCTGGCTATGAACTGAGGCCTGTCTTACTTTAGAATTAGTGCTAAAAAAAGAAAAAATTTAATGATTGAGAACTTGACCTTTATAGTCTTTATCGTTTTTTAATCTTCTTGCCACCTATCAGCTATGGGACCTTTTAGGCAAATTATTTTACCTTATCTGTTAAAGGGGAAGATACTTGCTTCTGGATTGTGTGGGTTAAATCAAAGAGGAGATTTTGGTTTTAGCATGGCACTGAGTGAGGAGTAAGGGTTCAAAAGGAGGTAGTTAATGAAGGTGATTTTAACTTTTGGTATACCACACTTCTTTTGAGGAATACAAAGGGAAATTAGAGCAAATCCTGCATTTAAATAGAGCAGACATCTCCGTTAGCTAATATGATGTTGACAGTAAGCTACCACCAAAGGTAGAAAGAAATGTGAATTGTTAGGAAGTTTGTTTTCTTTTTTTTAGAATAATGGCTGATTTTGAAAAAAGTGATACATGTTCATTACATTAAAAGTATAAAAGGGGGGTAATCCTACCATCCAAAATAACAAATCAATTGCTAACAATTTGTAGTCATCATTTCAGACATCTATTTAGGCATATACATAGACATATTTTAGAAAAATTATATTGTTATTTTTTAGTAAAAATATTTTTATTTATTCTTGATTGAGGGGAAGGGGAACTAAAATGAAACTAAAGGGATTGCTGAAACAATATACTTCTGTATCACAAGAGATTAGTTTCGAAAAGTCTCTCTCTAAAGTTAATAAGAAATGTTATTTAATAGCTTGAATTTTATCATGACTTTTAAAAATTATGTTCTAACTTCAGACAGCAGCATTTGCTTTCCAAACATGAAAGATGAGCATAACTGTACACTTTGGCTTTTCTACCAGTGTTGCCCCCAACTTTTGTGTTTTAAAAAAATGTTTTATATTGTTAAGCTTTGTGTCATTTACATTCTCTTCAATAATCTGAATTCCCAAAGACTCTCTTAGTTATATATTTAAATTGATTCAGTCCCTACCATTATGCTTTGTACTTTCCTCTGCTTTGGCTATTTTGATTCATTTCTTAGTTGGATAGATTTCAGAGCAGTTTTCTTCAAGAAGAGTTCATGATTGCTGTGTTCTTTAAGATCTTGGATACATAAGAACAACTGTTGTGTAGGCAAATTGGGTATAAAATTTTCAGTTGATGTTTTTCCTTTTTACAACTGTATGGTCATTCCAGCCTGCTTTCTGACTTCGTTGTGAAGTCTGAAGCCAAACCTAATTCTCCCATCATTCCTCTCTCAACTGCCACTGCTGCCTTTTCCTCCTAGCCCTCCCCCCACTCCTCCTTCTCCCTTTCCACCTCGTCTTCCTCCTATCCGCTATCAGTTGTTTCTCTTACTTTCTGTCTTGGGATTGGTAATTATGTGTCAGTTTTTCCTGGACAAGGTGAACCGTTTTGGTTTGCAGTATCAAATTTACTTCAGATAATTTTTCTGATTGTCTTTGAACCTCATTTCCCTTTATTTCAGAAGTGCCAATTATACTTTTATTGGCTTTTTTTTTCATATCTCCTTCTGAAATTTTGGTCTTCAAGTAAACTTGAAAATTTCCTCAGTTGTTATTTATTGCATTGTATTGTATTTTTTTTATTTGATTTTACTTTTTTAGAGAAAGTGTGAGCCAGGGAGAGGGGCAGAGGGAGGGAGAAAGAGAGAGACAAGGAAAGAGAGAGAGGGAGAGCAAATCTTTTTTTTTTCTTCCAAGTTTTTATTTTTTTTTATTTTTTATTATTTTTTTTTCAATATATGAAATTTATTGTCGAATTGGTTTCCATACAACACCCAGTGCTCATCCCAAAAGGTGCCCTCCTCAATACCCATCACCCACCCTCCCTCCCTCCCACCCCCCATCAACCCTCAGTTTGTTCCCAGTTTTTAACAGTCTCTTATGCTTTGGCTCAGGAGAGCAAATCTTAAGCAGGCTTCATGCTCAGTGCAAACCCGAACTTGTGGCTCATTCCCATGACACTGGGATCATGACTTGAGCTGATATCAAGAGTCAGACACTCAACTAACTGAGCCACTCGGGTGTCCCCTCAGTAGTTATTTTAATATTTTTTCTGCAATAGAAATACCCGTTTTATAATCATCCACAGTGCTAGGATCAACCTTAACGGGGAAAAATGGAGGTATGATAAACAGAGGGTCTGCTAATAGTTGGACAGAAAGTTGTTAATGATTCTAGAACTAAATGAAGCTTAAAATATAATTTCAAATTTCAAAACTGTCCCTTTTATCAACCAGTTGCTGGTTCATATACTACTTTTTCCTCTAAGACACTAAGAGGTTGAAGCCTGTTAGACCCTGTTTGTATTTTACAGGAACAGAACTAAAGGATGGGAGGGTTAGGGGGCGTCTGACTGGCTCAGTCAGTTAAGTGGTCAACTTAGGCTCAGGTAATGATCTCGTGATTCATGGGTTCAAGCCTTGCGTCAGGCGCTGCTGTGCTGACAGCTCAGAGGCTGGAGTTTGCTTCAGATTCTGTGTCTCCCTTTCTCTCTCTGCCCCTCTCCCACTCTTACTCTGTCTCTCAAAAAATAAACACTAAAAAAAGGTTTTTTAAAAAATAATTAAAAAAAAAAGTATGGGAGGGTTAGGGCAGATACTGTCAGAAGCTCTGGACTGCTTCTTACTGTTAAAACATAGTCAAGCCTGAATTGATTCAGTTATTGGAGGAAGTGTTCTCAGACTTGGTTAGGGAGAATTTGTAAGATGTGTAAGTTATGTTAGAATGCTTATTCATTTTTGATCTCTACAATGGATAGAGTTCATATTAAAACCCAAATTATCAGAAGCATATTGGAACTAATCCACTAACACTTGAACTGATGAGCTTGGTAATGCATAATTTTTGACAATGATAAAACTTTTGAATTAGCCTGTAAATACATTAGCCTGAGATTGTCTATAATAGTGCTGACCTAGAACGTAGGATTATCTTCAATCACAATTTTATTATATTCTAAAATATAAGTTGAGTGATATTATACAGTGGATCATTGAGATTTTAAGAATCTGCCAAGCATTCGAGGGAATTGCTGTGTAGGTATGAAGGAAAAATCAATGTGCCTGAAACAAAAATACATAAACTGAAGTACTAAGAATACTAGTAGTTTAGAAAAGAGGGATGAAAAGGTATCTTGGAAAAGTCAGAATTTGTACTGATCCTTGAAATTTGGGTTGATTTAGATTTAACAAAGGGGAAGAAGGAAAAAAATTGGTGGGGGAAGAAAATTAATGAAGAAAAGGTAGGCATAAGGTAAAGGTAAATATGAATATGGTTGTAGAGGGCAGATTATGAAGCATTTCCTGACTCTTTCAGGCAGAGTTAGGAGCCCTTTCTGTTCCCATAGCACCTTTTCCTATCACAATTATGGCACTGATGTTATGATAGTAATAACTTACATGTCTCTTGCCTATTAAACTGTTGGACTTCTTGAGGGTAGGAAGTTCCCATGTCTCATTTACCTTTGCAAGCCCAGTCCCTCATACTTTGAGGGAAGGGAGAGAATTAAACTTTAAATTTCTATCATAGTAGGCTGTGCCTCAAGCATCTAGATTAGAATATACGTAAATGAAGACAGTGAATCCTTTCTTTCTAAAGCAAATAGATGTTGATGAGTACTGGGAAATAAAACTGGATAAATAGGGTGATGCCAGATTAAGATGGTTGGAAAGTTGAGCCTCAGAAATTGAAGTCACCAGGACAGGACTAATGCTGGTGATCAATGAGGACCAGATACACCACCTTTGCAAATTGGATTTAAATCCATAAAGAGCATTGTACCTTCTGGAGCTGGTAATAATAAACACAAACTTCTAGAGGGAAAAATGCCTGACACCAAGGTTGTTCAGATGATTCAGAAGACATTCTTTCTCTCCCTGTATATTTAGATTCTGTAGCCTTTTAGGAAGCTTACCTTGCTCCATTCTGCCTTTCCACTGAATATCTGAGACACTCTATAGTGCAAAATTTTACACTGAATTATCAGAACTGATATTTGGTGTCTGCCCTGTGCTAGATACATCACTTACATTATTTTATTTAGTAGAATAATTCTGAGGTTGAAACTGGCCCTTTTTATTTTAATTCTTTTTTAAGTCCAGTTGACATACAATGTTGTATTAGTTTCAGGTATACAGTGTAGTGACTCACTATCTCTGTACCTTATGCTATGCTCACCACAAGTTTAACTAGCGTCTGTCACCTTACAATAGTATTACAATATCATTGACTATATTTCCTTTGCTGTGCCTTTTCTTCCCATGAATTTTTCACTCCATAACTAGAATCCTGTATCTCCTATTCTCCTTAACCCACTTTTTCCATTCCCATACCTCCCTTCCCTGTAGCAATCATCAGTTCATTCTTTATAGGTTTCATTCTGCTTTTTGTTTATTCATTTGTTTTTTAGATTCCACATATGAGTGAAATCATATAGTATTTGTCTTCCTCAGTCTGACTGATTTCATTTAGCATAATACCCTGTAGGTCCATCCATGTTGTTGCAAATAGTATGACCTCTTCCTTTTTTTTTTTTTTTTTTTTTAGTGCTATGTAATATTCCTGTGTGTATACACTACATCTTTATCCGTTCATCTATCGATGGACACTTAGGGTGCTTCCTTATCTTGGCTAATGTAAGTAATGCTACAGTAAACATAGAGGTGCATATATTGGTATTTTCATTTTCTTTCAGTAGTACAATTATTGAGTCATAATGTACTTCTATTTTTAATTTTTTGAGGAACCTCCATACTATCTTCCGCAGTGGTTGCACCAACATTGTACAAGCGTTCCTTTTTCTCTACATCCTCACTAACACTTGTTATTTCTTGTGTTACTTATTTTAGCCATTCTGACAGGTATGAAGTGATTTTGATTTGCATCTTTCTGATGATTAGTGGTATTGAGCATCTTTTCATGTGTTCATTGGCCATCTCTGAGTCTTCTTAGGAAAAATGTCTGTTCAGTTTCCCCAAAACTAGCCCTCCTTAAAATTGAATCAAAGTGTTTAATTTTCCAAAGGACACACAGCTAGTAAGTTAGTAAGGCCTGGATCTGAACCCAGGGTAGCTTGCTCTGAAGTTTGCTCCTCAGCCCAAAACAGCCTGCTAGAACAGGGCCATTTTGGTTATTTGTAAGACTTTAATTTGATTACTCTACAGGTTGCCACAGAACATTAATCTACTTTTGATCTCTTTTCTCCGTCATTTCCTCTCTAAAGTGGCGGTGGGGCAGTTTGAAGAAGTGTCATTCTTATTTTTACTTTTTTCTCTTTTGGGTCACATAAACCATTGTTTTTTTTGTCTTTGCCAGAATATATGATATTGTACTTTATGGAATACTCATTTGTAGTAGCAAGAGACCTAGCACCTCACACCAGGGCATCAGGCCAGGCAACCTCTGTCCCAATGAATTGGATACTATAATATTTCTCTGCTTTTGGCCACTGCTATCTACAGAATAATTGCCTCAGTAAATTTGTAGCAGCCCTATTTAGAAACAGTATGTGAATGTGTAAATAAGTGAACACTGACCTCAAGTCAGCTAGTTAACATCTTAGAAGAAAGCAATAACATTTTGAATTTTTCTTGGGCATAGTTTTCAGACTTGTTCTGGTAGTAATAATTCTAGAGCAGTCCTGCTCAACTTTTTGTCAGTTACCCATAGCAAAGGTACATTTTGCATTACAATCCAGTACATACTTGTGAGTGTGTGAAACAGATTTATAAAAACAATATTTTCCCTACTATAAGAGATGTAGTATCATATTTTGTATTAAATTTTGTTTTATAAAAAAAAAAAAAAAAAACAAGTCCTGGGTGGAACCCATTAAACTTCATCACTCCCTTACAAAATGCTGTGGTTGGAGGATAAACTTGATGTAACCCGTGTCGTTCTTCAGAAACCTCTTTTACTCCCCTCTCCTTCCCTCTCCTTGTTGCTCAAATCTCTTTTGCTTCTCTGTACTTCTATAGCTTCACTCAAGTCTGTTCGTTTCTCTCCTTTCCTCATCCTCCCCTTCATTTTTGAACCTTCCCACTCCATCAAGGGAGAGCTGTACCTTTTCATTACAGCAGTACAAAACTGTAAAATATTTATGTGCATTACAGTGTTGCTTTATTATTTTTTTTAGTTTAGATGAATTTAATTTCTTTGTGTTTCTCATCTTCAAAACAAAATTAAATTACTTCTAACAAGAGCAGCATGTACAATTTTACCTTCCTGTGAGCTACTTATTCATAGTAAAAAGTTTCTCATGTTTATAAGCTATACCAGCAATATTAAAAATACTATTTTAATATGGTACTTTGAAATTGAAATTAAAGCAGTATACTTGCTATATTAGAGCCTGTTTATGGTTTTTGTTTTGTTTGCAGATATAACCTCCTATGTGTCTGGAGCTATACCTATGTGAGAATGTAACTTTCAGGATAATTAGAAACTGCAAAAACATCCTTCAGTTCTTGTGTATTTATTGAGTCACTTAATCGTATTCAATCGTATTCATGCTATTACTTGAATCTCTCACAGTTTTTCCTTCCTCTCATTTCTCACTGCTGCTATCTTATTCATCTTTCTCCTAGATTATTGTAATGAGCTCCTGGCTAATTCTCCCTGAACTCTCTGTTTATCCTCCTCCGTAGTGATAGTCTGTAATAGAAATTGATCTGCCAGTGACTGCTTACATTGCTTCAGTGGCTTTCTGCCCACCTGAGGATAGAGTCTAAATTGCTTGGCATGTCTTTTTAAGGCTCTTTAGTGGATTGCATCCATTCTCTCTTTGACAAATATGGTTTTGGGGGGCGGGGGGAGAGGGGGGAAAGGGTAATAACAGATATGCACAGCAAGCAGCTCGTGGTTTCTACAGTATGTCATGTACTTGAGTCCTTTTGCATTATGTTACTTTATCTGCAAGTCCCTTTCTTTTTATTCAGCTATCCTTCAAGTCTCATCTGAGATGGTACTCTAGGAATTTGTTCTAGCAGTTTTCTTGGCACTTATCTCAGTGTATTACGTCTGCTTGTATGTGAGCCTCCCATATACTGGGAGTTCCTAGACAGAAGAGAGGCATCTTCATTTGGGTCTCCCTGTGGTGCCTGGCTACGAAGATGTCAGGTGCTGAGTATATATGGAGGGCAACAAGACACGTCTGGGCCTTGTCCTCCCTAAGCTTTTGATCCACCAAGAGAGGCAGATATTTAAGCAAGTACAGTAAACTATAATAGAAGTGTGAGATGTTAAGGACTTCCTTTCAAAATGGTATTTAAGATGAACACTAAAGGAATTACCAAGAATTAGCCAGTTGGTGAAGAAAAGTAAATAGAATTTTGTTATAGGAGTAATAGCCTGTATAAAGGCCCACAGGGAAAGGTATGCCACAACTGAGAAACAGAGATAATGTTCCATGGCTTAGGGTTCATATGGCAAGAAATAAAGCTACAAAATGTGCAGAAAGCTCAGTCATTACATTACATCCTTTACAAATAGGATGACCATAGAATCTGTCTTCTGAACTGCAAAACTTTTGAGAGTGAAGTGAGGAGCTTTTAATAATTTAAGCCAAGACAACAGGACTAAACAGACCACCCTAGATAAACTGGAAGTCATGGTGAGTTTGAACTTTATCCTAACAGCATATAGGGATTCACCAAAGGACTTTTAAATAGACCAGATTTACATTTTAAAAATCATTGTAGCTCTGGTGTGGCGGGGAGCTATTGTAATAATGAGGCCAAAGGACGTGATGACTTCAAACAGAAGTGGATGTGGATTTGGGAGAGATTTAGGAAGTGAAGGTTGATTAATCTGATTGATTAATCATAGGTAGGAGTTAAGAATGATACCTGATTTCTTTCTTATTTCAGAGAAGGACATGACCGTTCTCAGATATGAATGGGCAGGATTGGGGATGTGTTCTGCTCATGATGTCAAATTGTATGAGCCTTCTGTTCATATTATTATTTTTTCCATTCTTTAAACTATATGTTTCCAGTTGTTTTAGGTCTTATGTCAGGGAGCAAATACTTCCTGTTTTCCAAAGACTTTAAAGAATGATGTATAAAATACTTTGTCTAGTTTTTCTCTTTCTTGAGTAGGAAGTAATCTTGAACCAGTGAGCGGTTGTAGAGCTGTAGGCTAGGTTTAATAAAACGAATTTATTAAATGAAAAAAGTGGTGGGATTATGGGCGTTTATTATATTTTATTCTTTTATATATTTCTAAATATTTAAAAATGGAGAAATGTTTAGCCATTTGTCACTCATATAAATGTAGTTTTCATTTGTTGAGTCTATGCTATTGGTTTTAAAAACACTTCATTTAATCCTCACAATAACTTCATGGATAGGTGATATTCCCATTTTACAGATATGGTAAGACTGAAAGAAATAATGTTGCCATAGTTGACACAGTTAAGCGGCAGAACGATATTTGAACCTAGGTTGATCTAACTCTGATCTCTATACCCTTAACCTTTAGACCATATGTGGTCTTTAGAGACTACAAAAAAAGATTCAAACAGCTGTCAAACTGTCTTCCTTTTTACATTGTCAGTAAGCTGTACATACATAAACTTCAGAGTAGAAGTTAAACATCTTCTAGTATGGGTGTAATAGTTTAGAACTGTTAGAACTGTCATCGGGTTCTCCCTGAGTAGCAGTTTGAATGGCAGCACTCCCTAACAGTTGTGGCTTATGTGTGTGATTAAAAGAAACAAATGAGGAATCTACTTGGGTGTGCTGGGTTTCTGAACCTCCAGTGTAATACTCTGTCCTTGGAGAACTTGAGCTGATCCTCACCAGCTACTAAAGCTGGTAATATATAATGTTTAGAGAAGTGGATCTGTGTAGAATCCTTTATAATGTTCAAGCTCTGTTTGCTTTATAATAGAGAACTTCCTGTACCGGATTCAGGATTGATGAAGTCAGAGGTCTGTGCTTCCTTGTCAGCAGGTAAAATTTGACGTTTTCAAAATATGTATATTGAAGTATCATTTTGTGTCTCTATTCAGGCCTAGCCAAAATGAATTCATTAAAATAGGAAGCTTCTCATTCTAGAGTTTGTTAAAACATGTTTTATAGTTTGTCAGTTTTCCTCAGTTTTATTGCTTGGTTGACAGATGAGATTGAGAGATTTTCCATTTGATTATTTAGTAAGCAACTTTGTTCAGCTTTATCTACAAAAGAGAGGATCATTGACCTTAGAAATTTTGTGGCATTATTTTTAAATGGAAGTATGTATTTAAACTTTATTACATTTTAAATCTGAATCCTTTTTATAATTTTTTGTAATTTACAGTTAATCATAAGTTTGAATACCTGGGTCTTCACAGGAAATATTTTGAAAGTTAATTGTACTTTAAAGTTTTAAAAACATATTTAAAATAACTGGATGTAATCAAGAAACATTCTTAAATTTATCTTGATATATCTCAGTTTGTCTTAGTGCCATTCTTTTTATATCTAATATAATGGAGTTATTTTGAAAGAAGGAGGAATAATTGTATAGTTTGCTGAAAACTACTTCATGTTTGTCACATTGGACTTTAAAAGAGTCTGAATTCTAACTCATTTTTAGAACAATCTTTGAATAACTTAGTTATTTCACTGTTTGAAGTTTCTACAGTTGAATGTTCTTTCTTTTCAGCAAATGAGATAAAACATGATTCCAAAGGTGAAAACATTTCCCTAGGGGAAATTACTAATGAGACCTCTGAAAGTGAAAATCTGGAAGACTTCAGTGAACACATAAAAAGTTCAGACTTGGATGAAAAGGTACAAGAGACTCTTGCATTTTCTTATTTCCTGGTCTAAACAGTGGTAATGCAGAATTTCATCTTAACAATGCTGTCAGTAGTTCAGACTTGGATGAAAAGGTACTGTGGGAATCTTCTGCATTTTCTTATTTCTTGGTCTAAATAATTATAATACAGAAATTCATCATAACAGTGTGGTCAGGTGACAAGTGTAACGCCTTTTTATTGAGGAAAAGAATTGCATCATTCTGCTCCTAAGGATATATTGTTTGATGCTTTACATAAGCACACTATTTACAAGTTTCACATGTCTGGGAAAATAAGGTGTTTAATTATTATTTAGTTTTTCTGTTTGTTTTTTTTAGTGTCCTGAAGTTGGTCTCAAACCTACATAAGTCTCTAAATTATTACTTATTTTTCTGCCTCATTAAACACAAAGTTCTGAATATCACTTGATCTTTAAAATTTAAGAATATCCTAGTGCTCAAGGGCTATGAATGCACACAGCAGTTATTTAACCACAGATCCAGAAGGCATATTGGAGTGATGGCGGAACATACCACTGGCATATGGTATGGGGAAAAGTTTGGATATAAAGTTTGTTCTTGTTTTCTGCCAGAAAATGTGTATGATTGTCCTGACCTTTTGCATAATTCATTTGACTTCCTAGGCAACTATTTCATACTTTCTTTTTTCTCATTATTCCTCCTCTTTCATCCTCATGGCTAACAACCTAGTTTCCTACTTTCCAAGAAAATTGAAGTAACTGGAAAAGAACATCCTGATTCCCTACCAAAGCATTAGCCACTTAACCTGCATCTGCTCCCCAAACTCCAGCTTCTCTTCAATTACAATAGGTGATTTAGCCAAGGATATTCCTTCCACTTATGTGCTAAAGTCCATCTCTTCTCTCTCTCAAAATATTACTGCAGTAATTCTTCTTTTATTGTTGGATTATTCTCATCAATATATAAATATGCTGTTCTCCCATTTTCAAACAGAACAAAAACCTTTACATAGTCCCATTTTTTTTTCCAGCTGTCACCCTATTTCTCAAAAGGCATATCTATACCCACTATTTCTAGTTTCTCTCCTCCAGTTCTCTTGAACCCATTCCAAAGATATTTGCCTTTACTGCAACCAGAATTATCCTTTAACTCTCTGGTTGACCTCCTTGTTGCCGAATCCAATGAACATTTTCTCAGTCTTAATCTTACTTAACCTATCATCATTATTTGTCACAGTTGATCACACTTTCCTTGAAACCCTGACTTTCAGGGTAAACATACTTGCCTGGTTTACTTTTTGCCTTTCTGTCTGCAACTTCCCAACTAATGTTGCTGGTGTCTCCTAATCTCCCTGACCTCTGCATATTAGAATGACCTAGAGCCTAGACCATGACGTGTTCTTCTTTCCTATGTAGATTTGCTCTTTAAATGGTCTCATGCAACCTCATTGAATTAAATGCCATCTGTGTGCTAAGACGCTCAAATTTATAACTGCAGCCTGAACTTTCTGAACTGCAGACCTTTATGTCTAGTTGTCTACTGGATTTTTCCACTTGGATGTCCAATTAGACATATAAAACTTAACATGTTCAAACTGAATTCCTAAAACATCTATATACAGCCTACCAGACTCATTTCAGCTGTAGGAACACACGCAGGCTGAAAGTAAAGGGAAGGAAAAAGATGTTCAGTGCAAATGGAAACAAAAAGCTGGTGCAGCTATACTTATATCAAACAAAATAGACTGTAAAAAAGAGAGTGTAATTAAAGACAAAGAGATGCAGTACATAATGATAAAGTAGTCAATCCAGCAAGAAAATATAACATTTATAAATATGTATGCACCCAACATAAGAGCGTCAAAGTATATAATATAATTGTATATACTATACAATAATAGTAGAGGACTTTAACATCTTACTTACATCAGTCATCAAAACTGAAAATCAGGGGCACCTGAGTGGCTCAGTTGGTTAAACAGCCGACTTCCACTCAGGTCATGATCTCGCAGTTTGTGGGTTCAAGCCCCACATTGGGCTCTGTGCTGACAGCTCAAAGCCTGGAGCCTGCTTCGGATTCTGTATCTCCCTCTCTCTGTTCCCCCCCTCCACTCCTGCACTCTCTCTCTCTCTCTCTCTCTCTCTCTCTCTCTCTGAGAAATAAATATTTAAAAATATCCTTTTAATTAAAAAAAAAAAAAACAACTAAAAATCAGTAAGGAAACATAAACCTTAAATGACATTTTAGACCAGATGGACTTAATAGATATATATGGAACATTCCATCCAAAAGCAGCAGAATATAAATTCCTCTCAGGTTCACACAGAATATTGTCTAGAATAGATAAGGTGTTAGGTCACAAAGCAAGTCTCAGTAAATGCAAGAAGGTTTAAATCTCATCAAGCATATCAAGCATATTTAGCATACCACTATTGTATGAAACTAGAAATAAATTACAAGAGGAAAATCAGAAAAATCACAAATATGTGGAGAATAAACAACATGCTACTGAACAATTGTTGAATCATAGAATAAATCAAAAGAGAAAAAAATACCTAGACACACTGAAAACGGAAATATGGCATACAAAAATCTACAGGATGAAGTAAAAGCAGTTCTGAAAGGGAGGTTGATAGCATGCAGGCCTACCTCCAGAAACAGGAGAAATCTCAATTTAATGGTACATCAGAAAGAACTAGAAAAAGAATAAAGCCAAAAGTTAGTAGGAGGAAGGAAATAATAAAGATCAGAATGGAATAAATGAAATAGAGAATAAAAAGACAGTAGAAAAGATCAGTGGAACCCAAGAGCTGGTTCTTTGAAAAGATAAAATTGACAAGACTTTTGGCCAGACTTAGAAACAACAACAACAAAAACAAGACTCAAATAAAATCAGAAGTGAAAAAGAAGTTATAACTGATACCACAGAAATACTAGGAACTATAGTTCACTATGAATTATGAATTATAGACCAAAAACTTGGACAACCTAGAAGAAATAGATAAATTCCTAGAAAGTTACAATTTTCCAAGAGTGAATTATGAAGAAATAGAAAATCTGGTTATAATTACTAGTAAGGAGATTGAATCAGCAATCAGAAACCTCCCAAAAATTAAAGTCCAGGACCACTGGACTTCATTGGTGAATTCTATCAGACATTCAAAGATTTAACACCTACCCTCCTTCACAAACTTTTTCCAATAACTGAAGAGGAGGAAACAGTTCCAAACTCACTTTACAAGGCCTGATACTAAAACCAGACACAGATACCACAAAAAAACGAAAATTACAGGCCAAGATCCCTAATAAACACAGGTGCAGAAACCTTCAACAAAATCAAATTCAACCTTAGGAATTCGACAGTACGTGAAAAGGATTGTGCACCATGATCAAGTGGGATTTACTCCACAGATACAAGGATTATTCAACATCCACAAATCAAATCAATGTCATATGCCACATTAACAAAATGAAAGATAAAAATGTATGATCATCTCAGTAGGTACAGAAAAGCATTTGATAAAATTCAACATCCATTGATGATAAAAACTCAACAAAGTGGATAGAGAATGTACCTCAACATAATCAAGACTGTATATGACAAACCCACAGCTAATGTCATATGCAACAGTGAAAGGTTAAAAGCTTTTCCACTGAGATCAAGAACAAGACAAGGATTCCCACTGTCCCTACTTTTATTCGACATAGCATTGGAAGTCCTAACAAGGACAGTTAGGCAAGAAAAAGAAATAAAAGATATCCAGATTGGAAAGGAAGAAGTAAAACCATCACTATTTGCTGGTGACGTGATATTATATATAGAAAACCCTCAAGACTCCACCACTAAAGCTGTTAGAACTAATAAATGGATTCAGTAAAGTTTCAGGACACAAAGTTAATATTCAAAAATCTGTTGTGTTTCTGTATAATAATAGCTATTAACAAAAGAAATCCAAAAAATCCCATTTATGGGCACATCAAAAAGAGTAAAATACCTATGAATAAATTTAACCAAAAACTATAGGTTACACTGAAAACTGTAAGACATTGGGGTGCCTGAGTGGCTCAGTTGGTCAAGCATCCAACTTCGGCTTAGGTCATGATCTCATGGTTCATGAGTTCAAGCCCTGTGTCGGGGTCTATGCTGATGGCTCAGAGCCTGGAGCCTGCTTTGGATTTTCTCTCCCTCTCTCTCTCTTTCTCTCTCTGCCCCTCTGCACTCGTGTTCTGTCTATCCCTCTCTCTTTCAAAGATAAACATTTGAAAAAATTTAAAAAACTATAAGACATTGATGAAAGAAATTAAAGACACAAATAAATGGAAAGATATTCTGTGCCCATGGATTGGAAGAATTAATATTGGTAAAATGACCATACCACCCGAAGCAATGTACAGATTTGATGCAATCCCTATCAAAATTCCAATGGCATTTTCCACAGAACAAGAAAAAATACTTCTAAAATGTGTATGGAACCACAAAAGACCTTGAATAGCCAAAGTAGTCTTAAAAAGGAACAAAGCCAGAGGTATCACACTCCCTGATTTCAAACTATACCATAAACCTATAGTAATCAAAACAGTATGGTGTTAGCATAAAAACACGCATAGATTAGTGGAACAGAATAGACAGCCCGGAAATAGACCCAAGTATATATGGTCAATTAATTTACGATAAAGGAAGTAAGGACATACAGTGGGGGAAGGACAGTCTCTTCAGTAAATAGTTTTGGAAAAACTGGCCAGCTACATGCAAAAGAATGAATACGGATTACTATTTTGCACCATATACAAAAATTAACTCAAAATGGATTAAAGACTTGACTTTAAGACCTGAAACCATAAAGCCTAGAAGGAAACATAAGCAGTAATCTCCTTGACATAAATCTTAGCAAAGTTTTTTTGCATCTGACTCCAAAGGCAAGGGAAACAAAGCAAAACCAAACAAATGGGACCACACGAAACAGAAAAGCTTCTGCACAGAGAAGGAAACTACCAAACAACAAAATGCAAAGGCAACTCAACAGGAAGAGACATTTGTAAGTCATATATCAGATAAGGGGTTAATGTCCAAAATATGTGAAGAACTCCTACAACTCAATAACAAAGAAAAACAAACAATCTGATTTAAAAATGGGCAGAAGACCTAAATGGGCATTTTCCAAAAGAAGACATCCAGTTGGTGAACAGACACATGAAAAGGTACTCAACATCACTCATGATCATGGAAATGTAAATCAAAACCACAGTGAGATATCACCTTAACATCTGTCTGAATGGTTGTTATTCAAAAGACAAGGAATAACAAATGCTGGTGAGGATATGGAGAAAAAGATACAGAGAAAACTTTTGTATACTGTTGGTAAGAGTGTAATTTGGTATAACCACTATGGAAAAAAAGTATGGCAGTTCCTAAATAAAACTAAAAATAGAACTACCATACAATCTAGCAGTTCCACTACAGGGTATCCAAAAAAACCAAAAATATTAATTCAAAAAGATACATGCACTCCTGTGTTCATTGCAGTATTATTTACCAGTATTACGCTAAGTAAAGTAAGTCAGGCAAAGAAAAATAAATACTTTATGATTTCACTATTTGGAATCAAAACGACAACCACAATAAAACCCAGACGCAAAGATATAGAGAACAGATTGGTTGTTGCCAGACAGGAGGGGGGGTTGTGGTGGGGCAAAATGGGTGAAGGGTGGTCAAAAGGTACAAACTTTCAGTTACAAAATAAGGGGGTACAATCTACAGCATAGGGAATATAGTTAATATTGTATTCACTCTGTATGGTGACAGATGGTAATTAGATCAGTTGTGATCATTTTGTAATGTGTACAAATGCCAAAGCGTTACGTTGTACACCTGAAATTAATGTAATATTGTATGTCAGCTATATCTCAATAAAAAATTAAGAAAGAATTTTTTAAATTTTTTAAAAAATGAACTTCTGTTATATATCCCCTCCTCTACCACAAACTAGTTCCTCCTATAATCTTCTCCTTCTCTGTTAATGGCAACTCCATCCTTTATAATTGTTCGGACTCAAAACCTTGGATTTCCTTTCTTTTTCTCTCAGTCCATACCCAGACTGCAAGGAAAACCTGCAGGCTTTACCATCAGATGTCTAGAAACTGTCCACTTTTCATCACCCCTCACCAATACCACACAGACCCAAGTGAGGGTCATCTCTTGCCTGATTTATTACAGTCACCTTCTAGTAGATCTCCTGCTTCTAATTTTGTTCTCTTGTGGTTTATTCTCGACACAGCATTAGTTAGATCATGTCATTATTTTCAGACTCTCCATTAGTTTCTAATGACATTCAGATTCAAAGCCAAAGTCCTTACTGTGACCTGTAGTGCCCTGTATCTGTCTCCTGTACTCCTTCCCCACCTTGTTATCTCTCTGATCTCTTATACTCCTATCCATATCCATTTCACCCTGACCACACTAGCCTCCTTGCTGTTCTTAAAACATAGTAGGCTTTCTCCTACTTCAGGGCCTTTGCTCTCGCTATTTTGTCTGCCTGGGATGTTCTCCTAAAAATAGTACAGCTGGTTCTCATACTTCCTTCACATCTTTACTCAGGTTTCGTGTTCTCAGAGATAACTTTCCTGGCCATTCAACCTGAAACTTCAGATGTTCTCCTTTCTCTCAACATTTCATATTCCCCTTTCTTATATTTATTATGGTTTAACATTCTACACATTTACTTTTTTATGTTTATCTCTTCCTGCTAGAGTGAAGCTCCATGAAAGCAAGGATTTTTGTCCATTTTGCTTACTACTAAATCTCTAGCACCTAGAGCAGTGGCTGATACAGAGTAATAACACAAATAATTGTTGAATACATATTGAATATGAACTCCATTTGAAAAGTCTTTAAGTGCTATAAGAGTCTTATAACACAAAGAATCTTACAAAGTACTTGTTTAATGGTTTGATGATAACAGCCAGTATGTACTCAGCCTTTATCATAATGCCAGCCAGCCACTGTTAAATGCCTAGTATGGGTTATCACATTTTATCCACATAATATAATGAGATGCTGCTCAGGAGCCCCCCAGACCACCCTCAGATTTGGTGATTTGCTAGAACTTACAGAGGTCAGCAAAGCTGTTAATACTTGAGATTACATTTTATTACAGTGAAAGAGTGTACATTAAAATCCACAAACAAGAGTCACATAGGGCAGAGTCCAAGAGAAACCAGGCACAGGTTTCCAGCTGTCCTTTCTCAGTAGAGCCATGTAGACACTGCTTGCTTCTCCCAGCAATGATGCATAGCAACACAGAGAGGAATGCTAGCCAAAGAAATTTGCTTGAGCCCTGGTCAGTCTTTTTGGGGGTCAGTCACATTGGCATGTCTGACTGCCTGTGTGGCTGACCTCGATCACTCAGTCTCTCCATACCCTCCAGAGGTCAGGCTGGATACCAGATGACCTGAGGCCCCCACCATAAATCAAATTGTTAGTTTAGACTGTCTAGAGTGGCCCAAAGCCCCTACCATGAATTACACTATTGGTATACACTGTCTGGTCCCAGACCCCCAAGCAAGCAAAAACACATTACCAAAGGCAGCACATTCCAAGGGCTTAAAAGTTCCCTCCAAGGAGTAGATCAAGGACCATACCTTCAATGTACACAGTATCGACAACCCTGACTTGCTGAGTTACTCATTTGCTGCACATGGGGCATGTGCTATTATTCTTTTTAATAGATGAAGAAACAGATTTTGAGTCTGTATCTTGTCCAAGGTCTCACAGCAGAGTCCCTTGACTTATAGTATATAGCAAGGGTTGGCAAAGTTTTTTTCAAAGGGCTAGATGGTAAAATTCCTGTATGGCTTTGTGGGCCCTATAGTTGCTGTTGCAACTCTGCCGTCATAACATGAAAGAAGCCATAGACAATATATAAACAAATAGCAGTTGCTATATTCAAGTAAATCTTTACAAAAACAGGCAGGCTGTAGCTTGCCAGCCCTTGCTCTGAAGCATTAAAAACAAACAAACGGGCGCCTGGCTGGCTCAGTTGGTTAAGCATAGGACTTTGGCTCAGGTCATGATCTTGCGGTTCGTGGGTTTGAGCCCCGTGTCAGACTCTGCTGACAGCCCAGAACCTGGAGCCTGCCTCAGATTCTGTGTCTCCTTCTCTCTTTGCCCTTCCCCAACTTGTGCTCTGTCTCTGTCTCTCAAAAATAAATGAATGTTAAGACAAAATAACAACAAAAACTAGTTTGTTCTAGTTAAAGCTGAGGAAAAGACTTAATCCATTTGTTCCTGTAAGGATAGATTTTAGGAGATGTTTGCCAGAAGTCACTGAATTCTTAACACTGTAAATATTTTCAAGATGTAGACTATTTTTGGCATTAATTCTTTTAAAATAATCCACAGAATTGTTTAGTTGCTTCCTAGTATAGTAAGATTTTTGGTTTTGTTTAAGAAAAGGGGATGATACATTTATTCTTCTAATATTATGGTAAGCTTCAAAGTACCAACTCTAGAAAATAATCATGACCAAACAGTAATATTTGTCTTTAAGATATCTGGCCTCCGGGCTGCCTGGGTGGCTCAGTTGGTTGAGTGTCCGACTTCGGCTCAGGTCATGATCTCACGGTTCATGAGTTCGAACCCCACATCGAGCCCTGTGCTGACAGCTCAGAGCCTGGAGCCTGCTTCGGATTTTGTGTCTACCTCTCTCTCTGCCCCACCCCCACTCTTGCTCTTTCTCTGTCTCTCACAAATAAATAAATGTTAAAAAAAAATTTTTTTTTAAGATATCTGGCCCCCAAATTTGGGAATTAAACTTTGTCTCTCTCTCACTTTACATTTTAGGAATTTGAGGGGATAAATAGATTGACTTTAGGACATATGTATGGCCTACTACTTTTCTCCTTTTACATAGTTTTCTGTGAATTTTTATAAATGCTTCCTTACTGATATTTTGTATATATTTATATAATACGGGATAAATATTCATGGAATAACTATATGTATATTCTGTCTTTTCCAGTGACCTTTTATTTTGTCTTGTGTATGTAACAATTTTTAAATTTAACCATGATAGGAATTACTTAATTCTAGTTTTGAACCCCATATAGCTAAAATGCTAGTATACCGTTTTAAAATTTTTTTATTTTGAAATAATTGTAGATTCACAGGAAGTTGCAAAAGTAGTATAGAGAGGACCTGTGTATCCTCCACCTGGTTTTTTCCTGCGATTGCGTCTTTAAATGCAGTATCAGAAGCAGGAATCTGATATTAAATGTATAGTATATATACCTCTCTGTATTTTATTAAATGGGCAGACTCTTTTAGCCACCACTGCAATCAAGGTAAAGAATTATTCTATCACTGTAAATATCTCCCTTATGTTATTCCTTGGTTACACTTTTCTCCCTACCTCTAACATTCCTAACCTTAGCCAACCATTAATCTGTTTTCCATGTCTGTAATTTTGGTATTTTGAAATAGATGTAGATTTGCTGGAGGTTGACTAGAAGATTATCAATTTTGTTACTATTCGAAAAGAACCAGCTTTGGTTTTATTAATTTTTTTTCTCTGTTGCTCTGTTGTTTTCTATTTTACTGATTTCTGCTGATCATTACTTTCTCCTTTTTTCTGCTTACTTTGGATTTAATCTGCCATTCATTTTGTAGTTTCTTTTTTTTTTTTTAATTTTTTTAATGTTTATTCATTTTTGAGAGACAGAGTATCAGAGTGCAAGCTGGGGGTGGAGCAGAGAGAGAGGGAGGCACAGAATCCGAAGCAGGCTCCAGGCTCTGAGCTGTCAGCACAGAGCCTGACACGGGGCTCGAACTCACAAACCGTGAAATCGTGACCTGAGCTTAAGTCAGAGGCTTAACCAACTGAGCCACCCAGGCACCCCTCTTTTTGTAGTTTCTTAAGGTTACAACTGGGGTCACTGATTTAAAACTTATTTTCTGAGACAATTTAGTGCTATAAACATATCCATAAATACTGCCTTAGCAGGATCCCACATTTCTTTTAACTTGGAAATAGTTACAGATTCACCACAGTAGTGGCAAGAAATAACAGAAATCTCATGTACTCTTTACCCAGTTTCCCCCAATGGTAACACTGCAAAGCTTTAGTATAATACCACAACCAGAATATTGACACTATAATACAGTCAGAGATACAAAACACTTCCATCACCACAAGGATCCCTTATGTTACCCTTTTATAACCATGCCTGCTTTCTCCCTGCCTCCCCCTAACCTCTCCTTAACCCTTGACAACTGCTAATCTGTTCTTCATTGTTATAATTTTATCATTTCAAGATGTTACAGGGACGCCTGGGTGGCTCAGTCGGTTAAGCGTCCGACTTCAGCTCGGGTCACGATCTCATGGTTCGTGGATTTGAGCCCCGTGTCGAGCTCTGTGCTGACAGCTCAGAGCCTGGAGCCTGCTTCGGGTTCCGTGTCTCCCTCCCTCTCTCTCTCTCTCTCTCTCTGCCCCTCCCCCACTCATGCTCGCTCACTCTCAAAAATAAACATTAAAAAATTTTTTTAAGTGTATTACCTAAATGGAATTAGATATAGTACGTAGCCACTGCGGATTGGGGTTTTTTTCGCCCAGCATAACGCTCTGGATAGTCATCAAGTTTGTTGCATGTATCAGTAGTTCATTCATGTTGATTGCTTAGCAGTATTCCGTGGGGTGGGTTACTCCCATTTATTTAAAAGCCGTTCACTCATTGAAGGACAACTGTCTTGTCTCCAGTTTTGGGCTATTTCAAATAAAGCTGCTATAAACATTTGTGTGCAGGTTTTTGGTGAATCTGATTTTTAGTTTCTCTGGGATCAATGCCCAAGTCTGTATTTGCTGGGTTGTATGGTAATTGTATGTTTAGGTTTTAACTTAGGTGAGTTCAGCCTCCAGATTACTCTTCCACAGTAGCAGTTAGTTTAAATATTTTTTCGGTTCTTGTAACCTTAGCTGGGCTGTTTGGAGTCTAACCTTAGAGAGATACAGTTCAAGGATCAGCGAGAGATTTGCACCAAGTGTATAGCCAGATTTCAGGGTTTCCTGTCTTAGGTTCTCTCCTTTCCTGGATTCTCATCCTTATTTCCCAGTTTCTGACTATGTCCTAAATTTAGCCTTCCAGTGCATTGTTTCAGCAAGGCAAGTTCTTGGCCTTCCCAGGTGATTCCAACTAGGGCCTGCCTTCAGGAATAAAACCATGAAAGCAGAAGAGCTGGTCAGTACTATTCCTTCTTTCCAAGTGTAGACTTCGCTCCAGATTCTGCCTGCTTTTCATATCTTTCCAGTGATTTTTTTTATATTTTATCTAGGGTTTAGAATTGTTAACTGCAAGAGGATTATCCCAATAAGACATACTCTGCCATTTCTCAAAGTGGATGTATTGTTTATTCTTTTTATACAAACGGTAGCATACCATTCTTTATCTTGCTTTTTAAACTAAATATATAATGGAGATTGTTTCTTTTCAATGTATGTATTATGCCCTGTTTTTCTAATTGTATAATTATCCACTGTATGGATATACTCTATTCAACAACTTCCACTGTTGGTGGACACTTGCTTTGTTCCCATTTTTTGCAATTTAAATATTGCTGCATTATGTACCCTTGAACATAAGGCATTTTGTATATGTGCAAGCATTTTTGGATTAATTCTTAGAAGTAGAATTGTCAGATTGGCCTACATAAAGATGACTGTGATTTATACATTCAGCAACATTGGGTAAGAATGCCAGTTTTCTCCCCACACACTAACCAACTCAGTATTAAAATTTTGTCCCATCTGTCTATTTTTACAAATGACTTTTAGTTTTAATTTGCTTTCCTCTTATGAGACTAGTTAGGCATCTTTTAGTATATTTAAAGGCCATTTACATTTTTTATGAACTTCCTTTTTATGTTCTTTGCCCATTTTTCTTCTGAGATTTTGATTTTTTTAGTTGTAGGAACTTTTCATGTATTAAATATATTCTTACATCACTCATCATCAGGGAAATACAAATGAGATATCACTTCACACCTGTCAGAATGGCTAAAATTAACAACTCAAGGAACAACAGATGTTGGCGAGGATTCAGAGAAAGGGGAACCCTCTTACGCTGTTGGTGGAAATGCAAACTGGTGCAGCCACTCTGGAAAACAGTATGAAGGTTCCTCAAAACGTTAAAAATAGAACTACACTATGATCCAGCAATTTTACTGCTAGGTATTTACCCAGAGGGTACAAAAATACTGATTTGTAGGGATGCATGCACTCCAATGTTTATAGCAGCATTATCAGCAATACCCAAATTATAGAAAGAACCCAAATGTCCATTGACTGATGAATGGATAAGGAAGTTGTGTATATATACAATGGAATATTACTCAGCCATAAAAAGAATGAAATCTTACCATTTGAAATGACATGGATGGAGCTCTAGAGTAATAGGCTAAACAAAGTAAGTCCATCATAGAAGGACAAATACCATATGATTTCACTCATGTGGAATTTAAGAAACAAAACAAAGGAACCTGGCTGGGGGGAGGAGGGAAAAGAGAGAAAGGCAAACCATAAAATAGACTTTAGCTGTAGAGAACAAACTGAGGGTTACTGGAGGGGAGGTGGGCAGGGGAATGGGCTAAGTGGGTGATGGGTATTAAGGAGGGCACTTCTTGTGATGAGCAATGGGTATTCTAATGAAGCTCTTCCCCATTTCAAGATTTAAAATTTTTCTTCTGTATTTCCTCCTGGTGTTTTTTTCTGTTGTTTTTTATTATGTTTGAATTTTTTATCTGAATCTAAAATTTATCTTAGGAGAAAGAAGGTAGAAACAATGTAACCTTTAAAAAATTTTTTTTGACAAATGGCTTTTGTGTGCTCTGTATTCTCCAGCATAAGCAAATATCTAACATGTTTATATTCACACCTGTTGGTATCATAATTTATGGTTTCTGCTTCTGGTATCATGGTTAGTCTTTCTCCACCCTCCAAATTATACCTCTATTTTGTTTTTGCTATTTCTGATATTTTTTGTATTTAAATCTTTAATGAACCTAAAAAGTATTTTGACATATGGTGAGTTGGTACCAAACTTATTTTCTATCCAGTTAGCTAGACTGTTGTTCTACTTCCATTTATTGAATCATTTTTTCACAAATTTCAAATGCTATCTTTAAATTTTTCAAATTTTTATGTATGGAACTATTCCTTCTTTTTTGTTTCATTGATTGCCCAGGTCCTTTTACTGATACCATATTGTCAGTTATTTGAAAAATAAAAATGGCAAGCAAAATAAAAATAAAACAAGGAACACTTACTTTGAAAGATTCTGAAATGTATTATAAATCTAAAATATTTTTTGGCTGTTCTTATATTTTCCTAAGAGTTCTTTAAACTCACACGTAAAGTAGTTTTTAAAGTGTATGAATTAATTTAGGGAGAACTAACATCTTTACATTTAATAATCTCATTCAGGGGGCCCCTGGGTGGCTCAGTTGGTTGAATGTCGGACTTCAGCTCTGGTCATGATCTCACTGCTGGTGGGTTTGAGCCCTGCATCAGGCTCTGCTGACAGCTCCGATCCTGGAGCCTGCTTCGGATTCTGTGTCTCCCTCTCTCTGCCCTCCTTAGCTCGCACTCTGTCTGTCTCTCTGTCAAAAATAAATAAACACTTAAAAAAATTTTTTTTAATCTCATTCAGGAACATAGTATATTTTTGTATTTGTTGATGTTTTATGTTTCTCACTTGATTTTTCTAATTTTCTTTGTAACAATAGTATATGCCGTGTGTATCATTATGTAATGTGTGATTATGTACTTTAAAAAAGAATAGTTGCTAAGAGAGTACATTTTCAGAGTTCTCATCACAAGGAGAAAATTTTTTTCTTGTTTTCTTCTTTTTGCTGTATCTCTGTGAAAAGATGGATGTTAGCTGAACCAGTTGTAATGATCTGACGATATATATAAACCCAACCATCATGCTGTATGCTTTAAACTTATACCATAATATGTATCAATTAATTCTCAATAAGACTGGAAAATGTTTAATAATTAAAAAATAATTTTTTTAAATTGAAAAGACTTGAAAGATATAAAGTAAGATATTAAATGGTTATCTCTGCTCAAATGATAGGTGATTTGGAGGTTTGTTTTCTTGGTGCTTGCCTGTTTTTTCAAAAGTTTAATATTAAGCATTTAGAACTTTCTTATAATTGGAAAGTCACAATTCCAGAACACTAATGTGAAATGTTTTAAGTATAGTGATATATAAAATACATACAAATACTTCCTTTTTTAATTTTTTTAAAATTTATTTTTAAGAGAGACAGAGTGCGAGCAGCGGGGGAAGAGAGAGAGAGGGAGACAGAGAATTGAAAGCAGGCTCCAGGCTCCAAATTGTCAGCACAGAGCCTGACACAGGGCTTGAACTCATGAACCACGAGATCATGACCTGAGCTGAAGTCCGATGCTTAACCGACTGAGCCACCCAGGCACCCCATATAGATACTTCTAATGAGAAAAATAAATTTATGTTCATAAATACCATCTGAAAATAAAAATCATTTGAAGCTTTTTATCTGAAAGAAAACAAATGTAACTTTAATTGTTCATAATAACTTTAAATGACAGCCTGTATAATTAAAAGTGATGTCAAAAGCTGAGAAAATATATTATTTCTATTAGTTTTTTTCTTAAGCAACAGTGGAATTTTTAAGTCAATATTCATTATTTTAAATAATACAGAGTTGTGTTTTTGGTTGGCCATCAGGTGGTGGTTTAATTAACATCTAATAAATTCTAATATGTCTGGTAAGCCTCAGCTTAATATGGAATACAGAGATACTCACTTATACTTTTTAACCATAATCTCCTTATAGCATAGATTTTCAGAAGAGGTGACTATTAAAGAAGAAAAAGAAAATATTTTTGAAGTTTGCAAAAGGTCTGTAACATTTTTAATTATGTAACTTTAAAATAGTCAAATAATTTGTATTTTGAGTGTGTTTTTCATTCTCTGCTTTATGTACTTGGGCCACTATGCCGTAAGCCATATACGGGTATTATTAAATTGGTGTATCAGGTACCCACAGATGTCAGTGATACTGTAAGTTACCTTAAAGCTGTCACAAAGATTTTTGAGCCATTAAAATATTTTTCAAGGAAGGAGTAAAGAGTAGTGATAAAAGAAAAAAGAATGTGTACATGACATTTGTGAAGGTAAAAGCAGCTGAAATCAGATGAATATTGCAGTTTGCAGGTATCTGACATGGTTGTGGTCATGAGTACTGCAAGTTACAGTACACTCACTGAATATATGCAAATACAAAACTTAGAGTTGGAAGATACCTTGGAGATCACCTGACCATCGTGCACTCCCATTTTGCTGTTGAGGCAAGGTACACTCAAATCAGGTGACAAATGTTTCAAGTCTTTTTATGTTAAGACGTAGTTTTCAAAGTGTGATTCTTGTAGTGGCAGCAGCATCTGGGAATGAGTCAGAAATGCAAATTATTTGGTCCCATCCCTGATTCGCTAAATCAGAAACTCTGGAGATGGAGCCCATCAGTCTGTGTTTCAACAGCGCCCCTTAGCTAGTCCTAAGATGTGCTCAAGTTTGAGAACCATTGTATTAAGGAAAAGCTAGGTAAGAATTAGATTGGCACAGAAACCCAGTACGATTCATGACCATTTGAAAATTTTTAAAGGAAAAAAATGACAATTTAACTTTTTTATTCTATTGAAAGCATTTTGCTTACAAACTGAATAGTGTCATTGCAGCCTGCAGAGTTTTATCATGATTTTGGATCTACCATAATGACCAGGAATGTTGACATTGAAGTCACTACATTACCCTTGGCTTCAGTCATCCAATCAAAAACAAAAAGAGTTTTATTAGATCATCTCTTCCATCTGTAAAATTCCATAATTCTTATTTGTTTATTGTATGTTATTGCTTTTGTTTTGAGGGAGGTTATTATTATTGAATGCACATATTAATTATGTCCCAAGTTGGAAAGAGAAGTATCTTTATTTTCTGTGTAATTTTTAAGCCCCGTCAATGCTAGTAAGTTTCAACTGTTGTAAGTGTGGGACCCTTTTCTATTTTTACTCTCCACTGGTCCAGGGAACCCCAGCTGAAAAAGCTTGTTAGAATTGTTTTTAAGATAAAATATATTGTCTGAGAGATCTTTCTCCAAAAAACTGATTTCCTTATCTATTAGTTGTCTGTTAGTCAGCTTTGAGATACTTCCTCCTCTCCCCCTTGCTTAAGTTATTTCTTTTTCTAGGTAAGTGAAACTCCAGAAAACTCTTTTTTTTTGGGGGGGGGGAGGGGGTTTAATTTTATTTTAATTTAATTTAATTTAATTTTTTATTTTTAAAAATTTACATCCAAATTAGTTAGCATATAGTGCAACAATGATTTCAGGTAGATTCCTTAGTGCCCCTTACCCATTTAGCCCATCCCCCCTCCCACAACCCCTCTAGTAACCCTCAGTTTGTTTTCCATATTTATGAGTCTCTTCTGTTTTGTCCCCCTCCCTGTTTTTATATTATTTTTGTTTCCCTTCCCTTATGTTCATCGGTTTTGTCTCTTAAAGTCCTCATATGAGTGAAGTCATATGATTTTTGTCTTTCTCTGACTAATTTCACTTAGCATAATACTCCCCAGTTCCATCCACGTAGTTGCAAATGGCAAGATTTCATTCTTTTTGATTGCCGAGTAACACTCCATTGTATATATATATACCACATCTCCTTTATCCATTCATCCATCGATGGACATTTGGGCTCTTTCCGTAACTTTGGCTATTGTTGATAGTGCGGCTATAAACATGGGGGTGTATGTGTCCCTTCGAAATAGCACACCTATATCCCATGGATAAATGCCTAATAGTGCAATTGCTGGGTCATAGGGTAGTTCTATTTTTAGTTTTTTGAGGAACCTCCATACTGTTTTCCAGAGTGGCTGCACCAGGTTGCATTGCCACCTACAATGCAAAAGAGATCCTCTTTCTCTGCATCCTCGCCAACATCTGTTGTTGCCTGAGTTGTTAACGTTAGCCATTCTGACAGGTGTGAGGTGGTATCTCATTGTGGTTTTGACTTGTATTTCCCTGATGATGAGTGATGTTGAGCATTTTTTCACATGTCAGTTGGGCATCTGGATGTCTTCTTTGGAGAAGTGTCTGTTCAAGTCTTTTGCCCATTTCTTCACTGGATTTTTTTTTGGGGGGGTGTTGAGTTTGATGAGTTCTTTATAGATTTTGGATACTGGCCCTTTATCTGATATGTCATTTGGAAATATCTTCTCCCATTCTGTCGGTTGACTTTTAGTTTTGGTGATTGTTTCCTTCACTGTACAGAAGCTTTTTATTTTGATGAGGTCCCAGTAGTTCATTTTTGCTTTTGTTTCCCTTGACTCCGGAGATGTGTTGAGTAAGAAGTTGCTGTGGCCAAGATCAAAGAGGTTTTTGCCTGCTTTCTCCTCGAGGGTTTTGATGGCTTCCTGTCTTACATTGAGGTCTTTCATCCATTTTGAGTTTATTTTTGTGTATGGTGTAAGAAAGGGTCCAGGTTCATTCTTCTGCATGTCACTGTCCAGTTTTCCCAGCACCACTTGCTGAAGAGACTGTCTTCATTCCATTGGATATTCTTTCCTGCTTTGTCCAGCAAACTCTTTTTAAGTTTTTCTAAAATTGGTTATATAGGATCTCACATATTAAAATAGAGTTGAAACTGTTTATTTTTGTTTATTTTTTTAACGTTTATTTATATTTGAGAGAGAGAGTAAACAGGGGAGGGGCAGAGAGAGAGGGAGACACAGAACTCCAAAAGGGTTCCAGGCTCTGTGCTATCAGCCCAGAGCCCAGCACAGGGCTCAAACTCACAAACTGTGAGATCATGACCTGAGCCAAAGTCAGATGCTTAACCGACTGAGCCACCCAGGTGCCCCTAGTTGAAACTGTTTAAATCAGCAACCAAGGACAGTAAATTTTTTATACCTTCTTCCCAAAGGAAGCTCTCAAGTACATGTATAAATTTATTAAATATACTTATCCCAAAGAATTAATTTATAACTCATTCTTTTTTCACTATACTATCAATAGAATAATTGGATAATCTTTTCTGTTAGAATGCCAGTTCAGTGCCTCCTTGGACATTTTGTCTGGCTTGGTCAGTTGAGCATCCAACTTCGGCTCGGGTCATGATCTCATGGTTCATGGGTTTGAGCCCTGTGTCGGGCTCTGTGCGGACCGCTCAGAGCCTGGAGAATGCTTCGGATTCTGTGTCTGCCCCTCTCCCTCTGCCCCACCCCCACTCATGCTCTGTCTCGCTCTGTCTCTCAAAAGTGAATAAAGATTTTTAAAAAAAATTTTTTTGGGGCACCTGGGTGGCTCAGTCGGTTGGGTGGCCGACTTCGGCTCAGGTCATGATCTCGCGGTCAGTGAGTTCAAGCCCCGCGTCGGGCTCTGTGCTGACAGCTCAGAGCCTGGAGCCTGTTTCGGCTTCTGTGTCTCCCTCTCTTTGACTCTCCCCCGTTCATGCTCTCTCTCTGTCTTAAACATAAATAAACGTTAAAAAAAAAAATTAAAAAAAATTTTTTTAAAAAGTGTTCTGCTCTAGTTTTAACCCAACCACCTTACTCCTGCCTCTACCCTGGCCATTCAACAAGCATTGGTTTTCTATGTAAGAAGGCAGGAATGCTTACTGAAAATAATGAAGAATCATGGTATGGTAACAGTATACAGCATGGTATATAGTATATACATAGTGTTAGGTTGTGTTTCCACTCAATTCTCATTACTTTAAAGGTTTTAGAATAAATTTAAATTCTGATTCTGTTTTTTTCTGCTCATACAGCAAAGATCCTAAAAATTCAGAGATGGTTGGTGAATGTCAGTTATCAACATTGGCCCCCAAACCTCTGTGCTTATCAGTGCCACCTTTGAATCTAAGTGCTCATCAAGAAGACATATTACTGAAGCCCTGGATGAATGGTACTATTTTCTTAATATAATTATGTTGGCCTTTGATAGTATAGAAATTATGTGTGAGATTTTTTTCACCAAAAGCAAAAAAGGTTAAGAAAATCAAAACCAGCCTAGAATATGTTAAAATTAGGAAGTTTGTATACCTTCACTTAATACTTTTGATGGAACAATTTCTTAAATATCTGTACTTACGTGATAGTTGTAGTGCAAATAAATTATAGGTTATACCTAAAATATTCATATTTTAGTTGAATATTTTAGAATTATAATGTATTTTAAAATTTGTGTTAGTTTTTTTGAAAATCCATAAAGCTTTTGAACAAAATAAGCTAGATTGAGGAATGAATTTGGAAACAATAAATTTTCTTTGTGTAGCTCATACCTAATTGTCCCTTCCTGTTGTTGACTTCGTGCTTCTTGGTGTCGTGTAGGACTGCAGCATGTCCAGATGATTGTGTGTTTTATCTTAAAAAGCCTTAACAGATTTTATAATGGAAATTACAGCAAAACTCTGCAGCAGAAACTTCAGCTTTTTCCAACTTCTGTCTGAATGCTGCCAACTGAAAAATGAAATTATTTAAAATAAAAAAATAAAATATCTTTAGAAAAAAACATTTCCAGATGTCCTAATTCTCATTTTAAAGGACCAACATTAAGGAATAGGGTGCCTGGTATATTAGTCAGCTCAGGCAGCCATAATAAAATACCACAGACTAGATGGCCTAAACAACAGAAATTTATTTCACACGGTTCTGGAGGCTAGAAGTCTTAAGATCAGGGTTCTGGCAGGGTCTAGTTTCTAGCTCTCTTCCTGGCTTACAGATGGCTGCCTTCTTGCTAAGTCCTCACATGGCTTTTCCTTGGTGCATGTGCATGGAGAGAGAGCAAGCTCTCTGCTGTCTCTTATAAGAGCATTAATTCCATCAGCTCAGGGTCTCTTCCTTATGACCCCATTTAACCTTAATTAGTTCTGTAAAAGACCCTATCTTCAAATAAACTCACACTGAGGTTTAGGGCTTGAACATATGAATTTGTGGGGTTCATTTCATAACACTTAGGTTTGTCAGTAATTTACTTAGAGATTTTAATTGTCTATCATATTTGTTTAACATGGAGACTGTCATTTGAGTGCAGTGTTCAGTGCTGCTGTTTTAAGGCTTTTAAGAAAGTATCTTCAGCTTAAAATGAGTTTAAAATTTTAGTTAGGCCTAGAAATACTTAAGGAGCACCAAAGATGTAAATAATTTCACAGGAATACACATGGCAGCATAGTCTGTGAACTGAGTATGAGTGGTCCAAAGTGAAACTTTAAAGCAGATAGTAGTAGTCATCTGTTCATTGTTATGAAGGGAAGAAGCTATAACATATTGGTATTTGATGTGATTCTTAATCATTTCTAGATTTCAGATTTCCAGGAAAACATTCTCTCTTAAAGCTGCAGAATCCTGAAACTTGTGAAATATTTAAGAGGGAAAAAAATGTAGGGGTAAGTCCCCCATTTAAAAAAAAAAATCTTACAAAGTACATATTTTGGTTGTATTTCCCTATCATTTGTTAAGCACTTCTGGACGTTTACAGAGTTTGCATGACACTTGGTGATGAGAAGCAGAAAATGAGTAGTAACTCAGAGGATATTCACATATAATGTAAGAAGTTGAAAGCAGAAGGCTGGGCAGGCGGGGTGGAGAGGGGATATCCAAAACAGAAAATACAGGATGGATAGTTCCTGGTGGTAGAAGAGAAAACTAGTGATTTAAAGCTGTTTATAGGAAAAGTTTGTTGTATATATTTTGAATCTGTCATTTCTCTTTCTGTTAATCAGAAAAGCTAAGGAAAATCTGAGTTCTAAATAAATGCATCTGCAATATGGTACATATTGTAAATAGGACTAACTTTTTGTAAAAGCAAACAGGGCAAGTATGTGAGAAAGGGAGGGGATGTAAAACTTTTAAAAACATGTAAAGTAAAACAGTAGTAACTTTGATGGAGTATTTTCAAAATATTGCAAAAAGTCAGACAAACCACTTTGAGTTGTTTTTTTTCATTATTTTTGAAAATATAGATTAAGTTGGGAGTTTTATTTTTTTATCAAGTCAGCAAGCAATTTGTCTTGGTGCAGTTTTGGGTATAATTTCTGATTCCTTCAAATGCTTTCTTACCTGATTATGGTATTTTTTTACAATTAACACAGAAAGAAAATTTATTTAATTTTCTAGGTGTTCCAGAAGCCCCTAGGGTTGATGCTACCCCATAGATACTGCAAATTTCATTTTAATACATTACGTGGCTGTGAGCGATCACAATGCAAGTTTGCTCATGTGCCTGAGCAAGGGGATGAAAAGGTAAAATATGTAAAGTCTTTGAAGTAGAGATTGTTTTCAGATTATCTCAGTTATATATTTTAAGTCAGATTTTCATTAACCCCTAATAGCATAGATGAGCTTTGTCTGGTTTTGTGCTTTAAATAAATCATCCAATCTGTATTCTTTTGTTTCTGGCTTCTTTTTGCTCAATATTTTTGAGATTCATCTATATTTTTTTATTTAATTATAAACATTTCTTTCTCATTGTAATATTGAATATTCCATTTTGTGAGTATATCAAAATTTATTTTATTGATAAATATTACTTTTGATTCATTGGATTTCTGAATTTGGGAATTACAGTAGTGATGTTATCAGTGTTCTTTCGTGTGTCTCTTGGTGAACATATGTGTACTTTCTGATGGGTTATACTTAAAACTGGAATTGCTGAGTCATAGGATCTGCATATATTCAACGTTAGTTGATAGTACCAAACAGATTTCCAAGGTGGTCTGCCCAATTACACTTTTTCACCAGCAATGTCTGAGAGTTCAGCTTGCTTCGTAGCGTTACCAGCTCTTGGTATTTTAATTATAGCCATTCTAGTGAGTGGGGAGTGATGTCTTCCTTGATGACTTACGAAGCTGAGCATCTTTCAAAATCATTATTGGACACTTGGATACACTCTTTTTGGAAATCTCTAAATATTTTGCCTATATTCTATGGGATTGTCTTTTTCTTATATACCTTAAGAATTCTTTATATATTCTGGGTATAAGTTATTTATTGAGTATGTGTATAGCAGATAACTTTTACTACTGTAAAGGTTGCCTTTTCACCCTCTTAAGGTGTCTTTTGGTAAACAGAACTTCTTAATTTCTACGTAGTCCGATTCTGTCGATCCTTTTACGGTGTTAACTTTTTGCATCCTGTTGGAGAAATCTTTGCCAAGATCATGAAGATGTTCTCTTATATTTTTTCCTTTAAAAGGTCTGTTGTTGGGGCGCCTGGGTGGCGCAGTCGGTTAAGCGTCCGACT
Source organism: Lynx rufus (assembly GCF_022079265.1). Classification (NCBI taxonomy): domain Eukaryota; kingdom Metazoa; phylum Chordata; class Mammalia; order Carnivora; family Felidae; genus Lynx; species Lynx rufus. The sequence continues at coordinate 469,992 of NW_025814867.1, read as the reverse complement.
TCAGCCAGGTCACGATCTCACGGTCCGTGAGTTCGAGCCCCGCGTCGGGCTCTGGGCTGATGGCTCAGAGCCTGGAGCCTGTTTCCGATTCTGTGTCTCCCTCTCTCTCTGCCCCTCTCCCGTTCATGCTCTGTCTCTCTCTCTGTCCCAAAAATAAATAAACGTTGAAAAAAAAAAAAAAAAAAAGGTCTGTTGTTTTATCTTGGCATTTAGAACACAAAGCCACCTGGAATTGATTTTTGGTTTTCATGTGAAAACAAGGTCAAGATAAATATTTTTTCCGCATGAGGATCCCTTTGTAAGCCAACACCATTTACTTAAAAAAAAACATCCTTTTCCCCTGTTGCACTTCAGGGTCACTGTGTCATAAATCAGCTAATTATATATGAGTGGGTCTGTTTCTAGGCTCTTTGTTCTAATCCATTGGTCAATGTGTTTATCCTTGAGTCAGTAAATGGCTATTTTTTAAATGACCTAAATAAGTTTTTTTTTAATTTTGAATATTCAGGAATTTCCTTCCCTCCCCAATTGCTTGCTAATCTTGCTATTTCCTTGACTATTTCTTTGTCAGAACATCTGTAAAATTAAGTTTTTATAGTGAGTTCAGTACATATTTCAAATCTGTGAGTTAACCAACATCAGTTTTTTTATTCCATTGCTTTAAGTTCACTTTGAGAATAAGCAGAAAGATAGGATTGAAATTTTGTCTTCTTTATGAAATATAAAAAGGTAACGTTATATTTTTCATTACTTGTAGGTTTGTATGGATGTGTTTAAGAAATATATAAGCATCAACGAGCTGTGTTTGCTACAACGTGCAGGTATGAGACAGGGATGATTACTATAAATTCAAGAATGTGAGTATTTCAAGCAATGTGCAATTGTATCTTACAGTTTGAAAGTAAATTCAATACTTGTAAGTATGAAAACTGAATGCCTTAGAGTGGCTCTATTGGTGTTACAAATGATTAAAAATAAGTATGGCATTTTGGTTACTAAAAAATTATAATCCACCTAGCACTATCATTTTCTAAAACCAAATTGCATGACATAGATAGAAATTTTATGTATGTGTGTAAGACAAAAATATAACATAGATAATTGGCTTAAAATCTTTCTGAAGGGATGTTTCAGAAACTAGATCTTCCCTACGTCTTTATCCTTCTCTTTTAACACTTACCCCTTGAGGCCGATGCACCATCCATACTGAGTTCTGTTCAGTTCCCTAAGCAGGACAGGCTGTGTTATAATATCAGAGCCACTGCTGTCCCTGCTGTCTATCTGGGATGCCTTTCTTTCATCCATCTTCCCCACAGCAAAGACCTATTTATCTCGCAAGTTTTAGTCACAGGAAATAGGATTACCTCCTCTGTCAGCCGTTATCTGACTCTACTGCCTCATCCCATTCTCTGTCACCGTCTCCCCCTACTACACCTTGAGTGTCAAGAGGAAGGGACCAAGCTTATTTATATTTGTCACGCTGACACAGCCACCCAAGCCACATAGTATCATGGTAATAGAACATGTTAGCTGCATATTCATCAGCTTGAAATCTCATTTGGTTAAAAACAAAATTTCTGACAAGTTTATTATTTGTTTTGCTGAGTGACATCATCTCCCCAAGGATTAAAGGAAGCGTCTGAGGGAACTGCTATGACTGAACTTACTCTTACAGTAAGGAGGAAGTAGGCAAGGGAGAAGTAATAGGAGCCTATATAGAGAATGTACCCATCACCCAGGCATTGATGGGAGAAGCTGCATGATTAGATGTCAATGAACATGTATATTCCAGAAATAATTCTGTAGCATGAGATGTGGAAGAAAAGTGGATGACATGAAAAAAAAAAAAAACAGGAAGACTCCCAAAATTGTAATTCTGATTGTGTAAACATCTAGTGTATCAGGAGAAATATATTTGAATTTAGTTTTAAAACAACAAATATAGGGATGGGTGGTGGCGTCTGTGCACGGAGGAGGTGGAGGAGGCCCCTGGCAGCCGCTTCTTGCCCCTGAGCCAGTGCCAAGCGGTGTAGAGCTGGGGCAGGACCCGGAGCCGAGCCGGCTGGGCAGGCTCTGACTCCCTGCCACGGCCCAGAACTTCCATTGGGTGGACATCGACAAGTTTGATGAGAACAGGTTCCTGGGCAAGCAGGAGGAGGCAGCGGTGGCCAGACCATGCCCGGACCCTGGTGAGGCGGATGGCCTTCTGCAGCAAGGGGGCGTGCTTCGAGCATTCCGTTCAGCCTTGCAGAACTGTCCCATCAACACCAAGAATCAGGCCGTGAAGGAACGGTCCCAGAGCATGGTGCTGAAAGTACTTACAGATTTTAAGAGCAGAGCAATTGAGCAGGCTGTGCATTCACTGGACAGAAATGGCATTGACTTGCCAATCAAGTACATTTATAAAGGGTTTGAGAAGCCCACAGAAAACAGCAGCGCAGTGTTACCCCAATGGCATGAAAAGGCATTAGCAGTAGGAGGACTAGGCTCCATTATGAGTTCTCACAGCAAGAAAGACTTTAAAAAGAAAAAAAAAAGGACTCCTCTTATCTTGAGAAGAATTTTGGATGCACAGGCTGATGAAGAAGGGATTGACACTGGACCATCTTCCTAGGAATTCCCAGCTAAACTATTTCAGGACATGCATCCGCTGAAGTGTATTTTATTTTCAAGGTGGAGGGAGAAGTCGTCTGTTTCTTAAATCCTTTGTAGGATCTGATAGTCTATGCCTTTGTCCGCAAGTAACACAGAACTGATGTTGCAACTGCCTCCTGGAGTGGCTGGCGCATCTTGGCCAGGTGTCCATGTGTGCTCTGCCTGTTTAAAATGGAGGAGGGACTATCTGAGCAGGTACAGATCCAAGGGCTGTGGTAAAAGGCAGAGCCTTGTTTTTTTGAAGTAGTAAAACTTCCAGGATTTGTACAGACATCCCTGGGAAGATGGGGCTCTCTTGGGTTCATTGTAAAGTGCCTGCTGCATCAATAAAGCTCTTGGCTTATTAGAATGTAAAAAAGATAATAATAATTAACAAATAAATAAAAATCAACAAATACAGAGAACAAAAATAAAGACCTATAATGAATGAAAGTTGGTAAGAACCTGTGGAAATTATGTTTGGTGTGAAAACAGAAACTTAGATCAGTGGAACAGAATAGATAGCTCAGAATAGAACTAATGTTACATATAAAGAATTTTAATATTTAGAAAGACCAGAGAGTTTGGTAAGGGAAGACTCATTTAATGAATGATGTTAGGATAACTAGATACCATTTTAGAAAGAGAAACGAATACCACAGGTATAAGGTGTAGGTCTAACTGCTCAGGCTCTACAGAGAACCTACATTGGTACACAGGGGAAGTTACCGAGTGGGTAGGACTCCTCATCCCCTATTTATCCATAGGTCCTCTTTTATATATTTTATATTTGATTTTACACATAAAATTCTCTTTCTGGAAGCAATTTTTGAATGTTTTACTTAGAAATAATTTCAAATTTCCAGGAAGTTGCAAAACTTAAAATAATACAAAGAATACCCACATATCCTTACTTTAATGTTTGCACTCATTCTCTCTATCCCCCTCTCCTTCTCTCCTTATGTGCATGTGTGTGCATGTGTGTGGTATACATGCACACACAACATTTTTTTCCCTGAACCATACAAAAGTAGGTTACATGCATCATGGCTTTTTACTCCTAAATACTTCAGTGTATATTTCCTAAAAACAGGATATCCTCTTATGTAACCATGGCACATTTATCAACTCAGTAAATTTAACATTGGGTACAATACTTTTGTCTAATCTACATTTGTATTCAAATTCTGTCAGTTAACCCATAATGTTCTTACATCATTTTCCCCTCCAGATCAGGATCAGTCATTACATTTAGTTGTTCTCTTTATGCTCCTTTATTATAGAACACTGCCATTGTCTTTCTTTGATGTGTGTGTGTGTGTGTGTGTGTGTGTGTGTGTGTGTGTGTATGTATCTGTCTTCCCACCTAGATAACAACTGCACTGGCAGAATCTGGTACAACTGTTTTAGAACTCCAGAGTCTATTGAAGGTTTGCAACTTCTATGAGAAGACTTGAGGGATAAATTGGAGTTAATTTCAGTCCGTTTCAGCTCTTAGCACAGTAACAACTGCCCATGCCTCATCAGAGCCATTTAATGGGCAGCTGCACATGACTTCCTGGAGCAGTTTGCACACAGCTTGTGAGAGCCAGAGTGGGGAAGAAAGATGCTGTCCCCCAGATTATCAGGAATCTACACTCAGATTGCTGCTTCTAATCACAGGTGCAAAAGGTTGGGCAGCTCTTATTGCACTTTTCCCCATTGTTGCAAGCGCCTCTCCTTCCTGCTAGTGACTTCCAGAGGATTTAAAGAGCTAGCAACCTTTTTTTTTTATCCTCCCTTTCAATTTTCTCTTTTTTCCTTTACGGGAACAATTAGAGGCTAGGATATTCAAAAACAACTGCTGTATCCATTTATGGAGAAAACTGAAAAGTGACTATGCATGGGAAAGGCTCAGAAAAGACCTGAGTATACCTTAAGTTCACACATTATATAGTAATAAAAGTTTCAATATAGTAAGAAGATATAATAGTTATAAACATTTATATACCTAAAGACAGACGATCAAAATCTATAAAGCAAAAATTGACAGAATTAGAGACAGTTTTCCAATAATAGAGATTTCAGTATCCAATTCACAATAATGTATTGAGCAACCTGATAAAAGAGCCCTTGACACAACATACCAAATAGGTCTAACAGACATATACAGAATATTCTACCCAATAACAATAGCATACACATTCTTTTTGTGAACACATAGGACATTTTCCAGGATAGACAATATGTTAGGCCACAAATTAAGTCTCAACAGATTTGAAAGATACATATTGCACAAAGTGTCTTCTGTGACTGCAATAGGATAAAATTAGAAATCAGTAACAGAAGGAAAACTGGAAAATTCCCAAAATGGTGGAAGTTGAACAGGTATATCAAAGGAGAAATTAGAAAAAACTTAGAGACAAATGAAGATGAAGCAGAACATACCAAAACGTATGGGATGCAGTGAACGTGCTGCTAAGAAGGAAGTTTAAGGCTTTAAAGGCTTACATTAAGAAACAAGAAAGATCTTAAATCAACAACCTACCTTTACAACTTAAGAAACTAGAGAAAGAAAAACAAACTAAACCCAAAGCTAGCAGAAGGAAGGAAATGATAAAACTTACAGCAGAGATAAAGGGAATAGAGAATAGAAAAACAATGAGAAAGAAAATCAGTGAAACTGAAAGTTGGTTCTTAAACCATCAAAATGAACAAACCTTTAGCTAGATTGACTAAGAAAAAAGGAATATTCAAGTTACTAAAATAAAAACTGAAAGACATTAATGATTCTACAGAAAATAAAAACAATTATAGGGGCGCCTGGGTGGCGCAGTCGGTTAAGCGTCCGACTTCAGCCAGGTCACGATCTCGCCGTCCGTGAGTTCGAGCCCCGCGTCGGGCTCTGGGCTGATGGCTCAGAGCCTGGAGCCTGTTTCCGATTCTGTGTCTCCCTCTCTCTCTGCCCCTCCCCCGTTCATGCTCTGTCTCTCTCTGTCCCAAAAATAAATAAAAACGTGGAAAGAAAAAAAAAATTAAAAAAAAAACAATTATAAAAGAATACTATGAATAATTGTACACAAAACTAGATGAACGAATTCCTAGAAACCCAAAACCTGCCAAGACTAAGTGATGTCAAAGTCCAAATAGACCTATAACTAGTAAAGGGATTAAATCAGTAATCAGAAGGCTCCTGACATAATCCCTGCACCCAATGGCTTCATTTGTGAGTTTTACCAAACATTTAGGAAAGAGCTAATACCAGGACGCCTGGGTGGCTCAATCAGTTAAGCAGCTGACTTCAGCTCAGGTCATGATCTGGTGGTTTGTGGGTTCAAGCCGTGCATCAGGCTCTCTGCTGTCAGCACAGAGCCCGCTTTGGATCCCCGGTCTCCCTCTCCTTCTCTCACCACGTGTGCACTTTCTCTCTCTCTCTCTCTCAAAATAAATAAGTGTATAGAAAAAAAAGAACCAATAGCAGTTATTCTCAATCTTTCCCAGAAAGTTGAAGAGGAGGGAACACGTGCTTACTCATTCTATGAGGTTGAGTTAGTCATTATTTTGACAGCGAGCAAAGCAAAGACACTAAAGAAAACTACAAATCAGTATCCTTTATGAAACTGATAAAAATTCCTCAACAGAATACTAGCAGACCAAAGTCAGCAGCACATTCAGAGGATTATACACCATGACCAAGTGGGATTTTATTCTTGGAATTGCAAGGATAGTTCAACATACAAAATCAAAGTAATACACCACATTAACAGAATGAAAGAGAAAAACCACATATTCCTTTCAATTGATGCAGAAAAAGCATGTGGTAAAATTCAACATTCTTTCATGATAAAAACACTCCAAAAAACTGGGAATAAGAGGAGACTGATGTAAAAGCTGTATAAGTTTCTCCCACTATCTGAAAGTAAAGTGTTCTTAGGAAACCTTTCATAAGCCAAAGTGACAAAGTGGAGAAGCAGTTACCATTTTGTAGAAGTGAAAATCCTCTTTAAGTTTCTCTGTTAGTGAAAATAGGTACAGGCATACCTCAGAGATGTTGTGAGTTCTGTTCCAGACCACTGCAATAAAATGAATATAGAAAAAATAAGTCAGATGATTTTTTTGTTTCCTGGTAAATATAACATTTATATATTATAGTCTGTTAAGTGTGTAATAGGAAAAAACAATGTGCATATGAACCTTAGTTAAACTTTATTGCTAAAAAATTCTAACCATCATCTAAGCCCTCCATTAGTCCTAAACACTGATCACAGGTCACCACAACAGACGTAATAATGAAAAAGTTTGAAATATTTCAAGAATTACCAAAAGGTGACACACAGACATGAAATGAGCAAGTGCTATCGGAAAAATTGTGCCAATAGGTTTACTTGATGTAGGGTTCCCACAAATCTTTAATTTGTAAAAAAATGCAGTGTCTGCAAAGTACAGTAAAGCAAAGTACAATAAAACAAGGTAGGCACACTAAGCTAGGACTTTCATAAAAGTAAAGCAGATAAAGCAAACTTACAGAGAATGAGGGAAACCTGTATATAAAAAACCTATTGCAAATATCATGCTCAATGGTGAAAGACTGAAAACTCTTTCCCTTAAGATCAGGAACAAAGGCAAGGATACCTACTTTCATCACTTCTGTTCAGCATAGTCTAGCCAGAGTAATTAGGCAAGGCAAGGAAATGAAATGCATCCGTTTTGGAAAGGAAGAAGTAAAATTATCTCTGCTTGCAAGTGATACGATCTTATATGTAGAAGTACTAAAAATTTGACACCAAAAAAAAAAAAAAACCCCTATAAGAACTAAAATATGAATTCAGCAAAGTAGGATATAGAATCAACATGCAAAAATCAGTTGCATTTTTGAGCAATCTGAAAAGGAAACTATAAAAACATTTCAATTACAACAGCATCAAAAATAATAAAATATTTAGGAGTTAACCAAGGAAGTGAAAGCCTTGTCTAATGAAATCTACAAAGCATTGCTGAAATTAAAGAAGGCCTAAACTAGTGGAAACACATTCCATGTTCACAGACTGGAAGACTTAATATTGTTAAAATTCAGCGCAGTCCCTATCAAAATCCCAATGACATTTGTCTGCAGAAATAGAAAAACCTATATATTATAAGGAATACCAAAACAATTTTTTTATTTTCATTTTTTTCAAGTTTTTTTAAAAATTTATTATTTAAATTCAAGTTAGTTAACATAGTATTGATTTACTGGTGTAGTATTCGTTTCCAGAGTAGAACCCAGTGATTCATCACTTATATACAGCACCCAGAGCTCAATCCAACAAGTGCCCTCGTTAATACCCATTACCTATTTAGCCCATCACCCCACACAGCTCGCCTCCAGCAACCCTCAGATTGTTCTTTCTATTTAGGAGTCTCTTATGGTTTACCTCCCTCTCTGTTTTTATCTTATTTTTCTTTCCCTTCCCTTATGTTCATCTGTTTTGTTTCCTAAACTCCGCATATCGAAGAGCAATCTTGAAAAAGAAAAAAACTTGAGGAATCAAACTTCTGACTTGAAAGCTTCCTACAAAGCTACAGTAATCAAAAACTGTAGTACTGGCATAAAGACATAAAACCAATGGAATAGAATAGAAAGCCCAAACATAAACCCTCATGGATATGGTCAAATGATTTTAGACAGTGGTGCCAATACTACTTCATGGGGAAAGGATAGTTTTTTTCAACAAATGGTGCTGGGAATGCTGGCTATCCAACATGCAAAAGAATAAAATTAAACCCTTACCTAACACTATATACAAAAATTAATTCAAAATGGATCAAAGACCTTAATGTACAAAATGTACAAAAATAAAGCTCTTGGAAGTCTTAAGGACAAAGGCTCCACAGTATTGGTTTCACAGTAATTTCTCAGGTATGACACCAAAAACACAGACAACAAAAGAAAAATAAACAAATTGGACTTTATGAAAATTTTAAAAATTTGTGCATTAACATACAGTATCTAAAGTAAAACAGCAGCCCACAGAATGGGAGAAGATATTGGCAAATCATATATCTAACAATGGATTAGTATCTAGAATATATAGAGAACTCCTAAAACTCAACAGCAAAAAAAAGCAACCTGATTGAAAAATAGGTAAAGTACTTCAATATACGTTTTTCCCAAGAAGATGTACAAATGGCCAATAAGCACATAAAAAGATGCTTAACATCATTAGGGAAGGGCACATAAAACTACATGTGACACCACCTCACACCCATTAGGATGGTTACTATCAAATAAAATGTTAGGATATATAGAAATTGGAAATCTTGTGCACCGTTGGTGAGAATGTAAAATAGTACACACACTATAGAAAATAGTATGGCAGTTCTTCAGAAACTTAAAAATAGAATTACCATATGACCCAGCAATTCTTCTAGGTATATACGCAAAAGAACTAACAGCAGGGTCTCAAAAGATACTTGTACAGTCATGTTCATAACAGCATTATTTATAATAGCTAAAATGTAAAGAAACCCAAGTATTCATGACAGATTAATAGATTAGGAAAATGTGGTATATACATACAGAATATTATTCAGCCTTAAAAAGAGGAAATTCTAACACATGCTACAACATGGATGGATGAACCTTGAGGTCATTATGCTAAGTGAAGTCAGTCCATCACAAAGAGACAAATACTGTGTGATTCTATTTATGTGACGTAGTTCGAGTAGTCAAAATCATAGAGACAGAAAGTGAGTGGTGGTTGTGGGGGGCTAGGAGGAGGTGAAAAGGGAGAATTATCGTTTAATGAGTGTAGAGTTTCAGTTTTATAAGATGAAAAAATTTCATGGAGATGGATGAACATTTTGAATGTATTTAATACCACTGAACGGTACACTTCAAAATAATGAAGATGGTGGGGTGCCTGGGTTGGTTGGGGCTCAGTTGGTTAAGCGTCTGACTTTGGCTCAGGTCATGATCTCATGGTTTGTGAGTTCAAGCCCTGCATTGGGCCCTGTGCTGACAGCTCGAAGCCTGGAGCCTGCTTCTGATTCTGTGTCTCCCTTTCTCTCTCTGCCCCTCCACTGCTCACAGTGAGACTCACTCTGAGTCTTTCTCTCTGTCTCAAAAATAAATAAACATTAAAAAATAATGAAGATGGTAAATTTTATATTATGTGTATTTTATCACAATGAAAAATTGGGGGGGGGGGCAAGCAATGTAGCAGGTTGTGTCAAAAGCCATCACAATTTTTAAACTTTTGTCATCCAACAGTTTAACCAGGAGAGATTATTTTAAAAAGAGAAGTTATATTAATATTTTAAAATTTAAAAGTAGTTCATGACAAAAGAAGGAGGGCTTCATGTCATTTAGTGGACTACTTAAACATTAACAAATTTTTTCCAACTATCTTTTTTTTTTAGTTTATTTATTTTGAGAGAGAGTGCCCATGTTCCCAAGGGCGGTGGGGCAGATGGGGATGGTGTTGGTGAGGAGAGAGAGCAGAGGAGAGAGAGAAAATGCCAAGAATTATCAATCACCTCTCCATACCTCGGAGCCTGACACAGAGCTCGATCCAACAAACTGTGAAATCATAACCTGAGCAGAAATCACGAATCGGACGCTTAACTGAGCCACCCAGGCACCCCTCTTTTTTTAAACATGCAGTTCCAGTTTTATTAATAAATGATAATAGCAAGCACTCTGAATTTCCCATGTTACCTGCTAAGAAGGCAACTATGCAGATACTGCAAAATGAATATCAGGAAGAACTCATCTGTATGTGCCCAGGAAAAACAGTTGTATATAAAGACGCTTTAAGAAAACCTGAATGTTGGGGCACCTGGGTGGCTCAGTCAGTTAAACATCTGATTTTGGCTTAGGTCATAATCTCATGGTTCCTGGGTTGGAGCCCCACGGCAGTCTCTGTGCTCATGGCTCAGAGCCCGGAGCTACTTCAGATTCTGTCTCCCTCTCTCTCTGCCCCTCCCCCTCCCTCCCTCTCTCTCTCTCTCTCTCTCTCTCTCTCTCTCTCTCTCTCTCAAAAATAAACATTAAGAAAAAATTTTTTTTTAAAAAAGAAAACCTGAATGTTATTATATTGTATTAAGGTTGTTAAAGGTTATTGTAACTTCAACAATTATTTTTTCTTATTATGCTATTGAACTTTATCAGTAGTTATTGACTTTCCCAAGCATCACCAAGTGATCCAGATAGTAATAAGTATTTTGGGCAGAAATAATTACATAAAAGTAAAGCCCAAAGTAATTTTTATTAAGGCAGTTTCAGCTAAGGTGTATAGATTTTGACCTATGAAATTTTGAAATTGGGAAAAAATAATGAATGAATGATCCCTAAAATTAATGGGGAAAATTTGTAATGGTTAAGTGTTGTATAGAAAATAGATTAAGGAATTGACATTAAGAAGTTACTTTGTCAAAGGAAATTAATCTGTACTTTTTAGTAGAATGTTCATAATCATAAACTGGAATAAAAAAACTATCCTTAGGATTAACATGTTGGTGGGGTTAAAATGACATTCTTGTGTGTGTCAGAATAGTCTACATCCACCCCCAATTACACAGTTTCTCGTACATGACTAGGCCAGGCCTGAAGACTCCCCGAGAGCATGGCTCCCTCAGAGTTCATATTGAGACCATGGTATATGAGGTAACTTCGACATATTTCGTGTGGTTAGCACATTGAGTTAGCTCCCGGTCTAGTGCCTAATATGCCTCGTTGATTTCAAATGTTGTGTGGTTATTAACTTCTGCTTTAATTTACTTTCATCAAATATTTCTGATGTGGAAATGTACCTTTCAAGAAAATAAATTTATACTACTTGATTTTTAAATATAGAAAATTTGCCTAATTTAGGAAAGATAAATATCTTAAAATCAGCACATGACTTTTATGTTTTGTTTGTTTGTTTTAGTAAACATGTTTATGGAGTACTACAGAAAGTTTCCTCCAGGTATACACTTTGATTTACAAGTGCTAAATGACCTTCTAAATTCTTTACTCAAACATTGTTTATTGAAAGAAGTATTTCAGGTAGTGAACCTCAGCATAATGGTTAAAATGCTGGTAAGTAACCTAAAAATATATACTTTCTAACTCATATGTGAACTTCTCTGTTATGTTTCTTGTTTGTATAATTTAGCAGTTAAATTTCTGTGTTGTCGAATACTTCCTAGAGAACACTTGTGTTTTTCAGCATAAACGAATTTGAGAAACTTAAGGTGTACAGAAAGAAGACATGAAAATGAGTGTAATTTTTTTTGTTTTATCCAGCCTGCTCTGAAAATATTACTAAAAATATTTGAGCATGTGGCAACTATGAAATTAAGGAATGCTGTACCTGCTTTAATTGATATATTTTGTAAGGTATGCTTTATCTCTTTTATTCTCTGATAGTGACTAACCAAGAAAATAATTCTTTCCACTAACACTCTTAAAGCACATTTTATCCACATTACTGATGCTAAAGAATTCTGTTTTTCAGAAATGTTCTTTTTCTCTTGAAATAGGATTTATAAACAGACTCCAGTGACTGATAGGCCTTCCCCTTAAATAAATCATTCCAAGCACTCTAGGTGACTTCTTTTTAAGTTGTGAAGTCATCTTTATACCTCAAAAATGATTAAAGAAAACTCTCTTCATCAAAAAGATTTGAGGTCATTTATAACAAAAATAAATATGCAAATCAATATATAAATAGAAAATCATGACCGAAACAAAGGAAGTAGATAGGGAAAAACATGGAGGTTAGGAATAAATTTTATATTTGACACTAAACAAAAAGAAAAATAATTTTCATGGCTTCCTAAAAATATGTTAAAATTTGTACTTTTGGACGCTTACTGGTATTTAGCACTGCATGGCCATCCATTTCAGAATAGGCTAACAGCTAGAAAGCCTGCATTTTCTTTAAGGAGCAGCATTGGAACCACTCTAGCAGATGTATGGATATTTCAGTGAATGCCTCTAGTTCCACTTTACAAAACTTGACAGAATTACCCGCCTAGAAATTTTTTGAACCAGAAATTACTGATTACCACTAATAGTTGTAGAAAAGCTCGGTTTGATACTTCTCAGGAAGTTTACAATCTGGGATAAGGTATAAACACCAGTGCTATGCTGAAGATGAAATGAGTACAAAACAAGATGTACGGATGATAAATTCATTGAGATAACTTGAAAAACAGAAAGAATATTCAAGTTTTGAATTAAAGAATTATTTTCATTTTCACTTTAAATTCTTAAAGTAGGGTGTCTAATTTTGGTTCTCAAATATTGGAAGAAAATATGCTTCAGACTTTTTAAGTGAATTTTAATTCTGCTTGTCTGCTTATTTCATTTTGTCCACCAGTCTCCTAATTGTTACATACTGGTTTTTAACTTTTTCATATTTGTATAAAAATGATTCCTTTTCTTTTTTTTTTTTTTGTTGTCTTCTACAGTTTGTTGAAGTTGGGATGGTGTTTGACCCAGAACACTTTAACTATATCATCAAGCTCTTATACCAACTACAGGCTTCCCAACAAGAAATAACTGCAGTTCTGGAAATGAAATCCAGGTGAGAAAAGTCATTATAATTAAGGTTAAATTTTATATTTATATATATATTTTTTCTATATATTTATATATTTAAATATATATACTTATGGACTTACAAAGGATGAAAGGAAAGCACTTACCACTGTTCAAACACCTGGGTACTTACCCACCATAAGCCCTTCTCCCATCTCTTGGCTCTGTCCTAGTCACATTGTCATTAGTCGGGCTGCCTCTAGACAGCCCTTCTGACCAGCCTCACCAAATCTTTGTCAGTACCTCATTCATCTCCATGCCTGCACATCAAGTGTAAAAGGAATCTCTTATCCTTTGTTTCAGAACTTACTTAATTACACTTACTGCACTCTCTTTTATGTATATAAATTGCGTTAATTCTTTATTTTCTTTCACTTCTTTTCATGTTAGCTATAATAAAATACTTTAAGCCCCTTCTTCATCTGTCTCTCACTTGTTCAGTTTCTCTATGTGGCTCATAGGACTCCCAAGACTTTTTTATTTGGAAACCTATGATAATTATGAGCAGTATCATAATATACCTGTATTGAGAAAAAGGAAAGCCTTGACTTTTACAGAAATTTTAAGTAAACCGTTATATACATAGAGAAAGTATTACATATTGTGTTTAAAAGAACCATGACTTTTGAATGAAATCATAGTTGATAGAATACAAATGGTATTAACTACCAAAGTCCTTGAGAATGCCTAGAAAGTTCCTTCATACAGCTTCCACAGCTGTTGTCATCTCCTTTCTCATTTTCTAATACAGAGCTTTTGACTTCTTGGTTCATAGTGTCCGTAGGCCAAAAGAAGTACATTAATAGTCACATTTATTATGTAGTTAGATGCAAACAAGTTAATAGTAGTAATTTTATGATATCTGACAGAAGGTTCTTAAAAATTTTAAATAACCTGTGAGGCTCCTATGCATTTGCTATAGTGCCTTGGATGTCATGGTACACAGATAGGGAATTGCAGTGATTCTACTAAGTAATAGGACGTCCCTTGAAGCACCAGCATTGAAGATACATTTGACTTCTTCAAGTTCTGGGAGTTGTTTCATTTCTTTAACTAATGATAATTGCAATTTATGTTGTCTATAAAAATTATAATACTCTTCAGGCTACATAAAGTGTTGGGACTACTTAGGAAATAAATTTTTGTGAGAAGAATGTCTAGCATAGAGTTCTGGGATTAAATCCATTTATAATAACTAGAGTACATCGATGTTTTCTTCAGAACATTAAGTCATTCCTCTTCTGATCCACATGCTAACAAGTTGGCTTTTTGGACAGTGGCAGCTATGACAGAGAGCTGAAATGGCTAGCAGATGTTAGTCTTCTGCCAGATTGAGTAGCATCTGGCACAAGGGAAGTGTGCGCGTCCATGTTCAAAAGGAGCAGCAGTACCCTGGTACCCAGAACAGCTATACAACTCAACCCTTCAGGCACTGATTGGGAAAAGGATCTCTTGATATAGGAAGACTCCAGAACAAACCAGCCTTAGTTTTCAAATTTTCAAATTGACACAATCCCACAAATATTTTTGTAGTTTATTTTACAACCCCTAATTTTGAAAATTGTATCCTTAAATACTCTACTACTTCGTATGCTCCCACTTCAAAAGAATTATCTAGAATTTTTAAGAGGAATTAACATTGGTGACCTATTTGATGAAGGACAGACTAGGAAAATAACTTGGTAGTTAAAAGGTACAGTTTATGGTTGGGGATGTGGATGCAGCCTCGCAGAAGGAAAAATTAATATTATTTTATATTTGTATTTTCCTGACACCTGTTGAAATAATTACCCTTTTCTGGCCTAGGGAAATGAGTTTCAATAGACACTCATACTTTGATTTTATTATAGTTTTTAATTAGGTAGTTTATAGTTCATTTGGAAGGTTTTCACTTTCAGTAGATAAGGCTGCTAGAAAAAAATTCTAACATTTACTTTCATGA
This sequence comes from Lynx rufus, assembly GCF_022079265.1. Taxonomy (NCBI): domain Eukaryota; kingdom Metazoa; phylum Chordata; class Mammalia; order Carnivora; family Felidae; genus Lynx; species Lynx rufus. Next base: position 454,867 of record NW_025814867.1, on the reverse strand, counting down.
TATCAGTGAGAATGTAGGTGTGTCTATAATCTAGGACATTTAACATACATTTAATGAGTAAATTTTTTTATTTTGAAATAATTTTAGACTTATAGAAATGTTGCAAAAATTAGTATAGAGACTTCCCATGAACCCTTCATCTAGCTTCCCTTCATGTTAATATCCTACATAGTAATGGTGCAGTTATCAAAACCAGGAAATCACTACTGTAAAACCCAATTAACTACACGTCTCAGTGCATCCTCATAGGACGTACATGGTGCCAATACATTTTAGATAAGTTAACCTTGATAACTTAGTAAAAACAGTGTTAACTGCCAGGTTTCTACATGTAAAGATACTCTTTGCCCCTTTGTAATTAATATTTGGGGGAAGAGTCTTTAACATTATACATTATCTGGTTCCTCCTCAAACCTTTACACATTAATTTTAGGATTCATCAGGGGATCTTTCCTGGAGGTTACTACTGTGGTATTTGCCCCATGGTGATTTTGTATTTTCCCTATTTCTTCTACATTTTTTTAATTGGAATTTTGAGTAAAGGAGAGTTGCCCCTTCTTCATTTATTTATATCAGTATGAGCTCATGTATATTTTATTTTAGGGGTTATATATGATCTAATACTATTATTATTTTGTTGCTCAAATTATTCCAGATTTGACTTTTGGGAAGTGCTTCAGGGTAGTTCCTGTATCCTTCCATCACATTCTGTTCATTTTTCTACCATTTTCTTATTTTTTGGAGCCATAAAGTTGCTTTAAGTGTCATCTTCTGTTTTTCCTCCTGCAACATTGGCGACAACCAAGGAGCTTCTCCAAGGAGCTTTGGTTCCTTTTATGGGAGAGTGGTATTCGAAGACCAAGATCTGATCATTGCTACAGGAGCATAACTGCAGCCAGGCCTTCTGAGTGGACAGGGCTAGGAAATATATGCATGTAAATGTGTATACAAAATATGTAAATAAAAATACACATAGGAAATATATGTGTGCCTATATATATATAGACATATACATATATACACAAAAAACATATTTTTCTCTTTGTATGTATATTTAAAAAACATGAGTTCATACTGACAGCTTGATTCTAATCCAACACCACAGGTTTATTTTAGCCTTCCCTTTTTCTTATTTATAAATTCTTTCTGACAGTGAGAAACCTGACTTTCATTATGAATAATATGTTTAGTCATTTATCCATCCTATCCACATAAAGTGGTGTCAGAACTGCTAACCCATACCCCTGTGGAAAAAAAAAATTTATTTAGAGTATGGTATTAGTATAAAGTTATTTTTTTTCTTTAGTCTTATAGTATTCAGCCAAAAAAATTATTTCCTCAGTTACTTAGGTTAGTTCTTTTTTTCCTCACTCCTTTCAGTGCAGTTATTCATTTGTAGAACATTGAGGTTATTCATTACTGTTTGTTTTATATTTTGAGTTCTTCCAAATCCTGGTTTTAATTATTTAAGGAGGTATATGAAACATTACTGTTTGTTCTAAGAGTCAAAGCTGTACTAAAATGTATGCAATGAAAAGTGTTGGTTCTCCTTACCACTAATGCCCTATTTCCATTCCTTCTTTTTACCTGTTTTCCACCTACTCAAGGTAGCCAGTATTTTAGTTTCTGGTTTGTCCTCCTTACAATGTGTAGATATATATATATTTTGTTATGTTTAATTCTTTCTTACATAAAGTGTATCATACAATAAATGCTCTCTTCAACTTTGCTTTTTTCACTAAAACAGTATATCCTGGAAATCAATTTAAATTAGTATAGGGAAATTTGTCATCCTTTTTTAGAACTGCACCGTACTTCATTGTGTGGATATTCATACAATGCTGCAGTGAATAACCCTGAATATATGTATTTTTGTATTGTTGGAGGTATATTTTTATGGTATATTTCTAGAATTGGGATTGCTTGTTCAAAAGATAAGTGCACTACTGTACAAAGTACTCAAAAAGGTATGGATAACCAAAATGAAATTCTAAGAATATTCAAGTAACCCCAAAGGAAGATAAAGGGAAACAGAACATATAATAAAATGGCAGACTTAAGCTTTTTAGCTTATCAATACTCACTTTAAATGTAAATGTTCTTTTTTTTGAGAGAGAGAGAGAGAGAGAGAAAACATGTGCATGTATTTGTGCATGTGCACACATGAGCAGGGAAGGGGAGCGTGGGAGAGAATGAAAGAAGGGGCACGTGGGAGAGAGTGAGAGAATCTCAAGCAGGCTCCTCGCTCAGCACCAAGCCCAGTGTCAGGCTTGATCCCACAACCCTGGGATCAGGACCTGAGCTGAAATCAAGAGTCAGATGCTCAGCCGACTGAACCACCCAGCTGCCCCTAAATGTAAATATTCTAATTATAACAATTAAATGACAGCAGTTGGCAGAGTAGATATAAAAGCACGATCTAACTATATACTATCTATAAGAAATTCACTTCCAATATGAAGATATAGGTAGGTTGAAAGTTAAAGCATGGAAAACAATATACCATACAAATGGTAATTTTAAAGAAAGAATGTGAATGGCTGTATTGATTACGGGTAAGATACACTTCAGAGCAAAGAAAATTACCAGAGACAAAGAAGAACACTGCATAATAACAAAATCGTCAGTACACCAAGAATGCTTAGCAATCTGAAATGTGTATGCAGCAGACAACAGAGCTTCAAAATATGTGAAACAAAACTGATAGAGCTGAATGGATAAAATAGACAAATCTATAATTTTAGTTGGAGACTCTATAATACCAAATTACCAAAGAAGATAGTAAGGAAGGAACAAAGGAACTACAAAATAGCCAGAAAACAATTTAACAAAATGCCAGTAGTGAGTCTTGCCTATCAGTTATTACTTGAAATGTGACTGGATTAAATTCTCCAAATGAAAGGCAGTGTCTAAATGGATTAAAAACAAGATCCAGCTATATGCCACCTTCTAGAGACTTACTTCAGCTATAAAGATACATATATGCTGAAAGTGAAGGGATGGAAAAAAAAAGCTGTTCCATGCACATGGAAACCAAGAGGGCAGGATATACTTTTTCTGAGAAATACTAGATTTTTAAGTAGGAAGAGACAAAGTCATTATATAAGGAAAGGAGTCAGTTCATCAAAGGGTATAACAATTGTATGAGGCACCTGGGTGGCTCAGTCAGTTGAGTGTCTGACTCTTGATTTTGGCTCAGGTCATGATCCTGGGATCATGGGATTAAGCCCCGAATCAGGCTCAGCACTGAGTGTGGAGCCTACTTAACATTCTTTCTCTCTCCCTCTGCCCCTCTCCCTGGCTTGTGCGCTTTCTCTCTCTCCCAAAATAAAAAGATAGGGAATATAACAATTGTAAATATATATATATATATACATACATATATATATATATATATATATATATATATACATACACCCAACATCAGAGCAGCCTAATATCTAAAGCAAATATTAACAGATCTAATGGGAGAAATAGACACCAGTATAATAAAAGTAGAGGATGTCAGTACTTATTTCAACAATGGGTATATCATCCAGCAGAAAATCAGTAAAGAAACATGTGACATGAACTACACTTTAGACTAAATGGACCTAACAGATATATACAAAACAATTCCATCCAACAGGAGCAGAACAGACATTCTTCTGAAGCACATTCAGACCATTCTCAGGATAGATCATATATTAGTTCACAAAACAAGTAAACAAAATTTAAGAGGATTGAGTCAGGTATCTTTCCTGATTACAGTGATATGAAACTAGAAGTCAATAACAGGAAGAAAACTGGAAAACCCACAGATATGTGGAAATTAAACAGATACTCCTAAACAACCAGATAATCAAGGAATAAATCAAAAGGGAAGTAAAAAAAAACCTTAAACAAATGAGAATGGAAATGCAACATACCAAAATCTATGGGATACAGCAAAAGCAGTTCTAACAGAGACCTTTATAGTGATAAATGGCTACACTAAGAAAAAAGAAGGATCTGAAACCTAACTGAATATGTACCTCAAGGAAGTAGAAAAAGAAGAACAAACTAAGGTCAGGGTTAATGGAAGGAAATAAAGATCAGAGCAGAAATAAGTAGAAACTAGAAAAGCAATAGAAAAACAAAACCAAGGGTTTGTTTTCAAAAAGATAAAATTGACAAACCTTTAGCTACACTAAGAAAAAAGGAGAGATGGAGCAAATAAATCAGAAATGAAAGAGGAGACATAACTGGCAGCACAGAAATACAAAGGCTATTAAAAGACTAAGAACGGTTACACACCAACTGATTGGACAATCTAGAAGAATTGGATAAATTCCTAGAAACCTACAACTTGCCAAGTCTGAAACATGAAGAAATAGAAAAATTGAACAGACAGTTTTGAGTAAGGAGATTAAAAATCTTTCCATAAAGAAAAACCCAGGACTAGATGGCTTCACTGATGAATTTTACCAGTTAAGGAAGAGTTAATACCAATCCTGTTCAAACTCTTCCAAGAAATTGAAGATGAGGGGACACTTCCAAACTCATTTACAAGTCCAGTATTACCCTGATACCAAAGTCAGACAAAGGTACCACAAAAACTGAAAATCACAGGACATTTTTCTTGATGAACATAGATATAAAATTCTCAACAAAATATTACCAAACCAAATTCAACTGTGCATCATACACCAAGATAAAGTGGGATTTGTCCCTGGGATACAGTAATGGTTCAACATGTGTAAATCAATAAATATGATCTGTCCCATTAATAGAATGAAGGATGGATATCAAATGATTCAGTAGATGCAGATAAAGCATTTGACCAAATTTAACATCCTTTTGTGATTAAAAACTCTCAACAAATTATGTATAGGGAAAATGGTACCTCAGTATAACAATGACCATATATGACAAGGCCGCAGCTAACATACTGCACAGTAAAAAGCTGAAAGATTTTTCTCTAAGATCAGGAACAAAGAAAAGATGTCTACTGTAACCATTTATGTTCAGCACAGTGTGGAAGTCCTAGGTGGAGTAATTAGGCAAGAAAAAGAAATCAGGGGTGCCTGGGTGGCTCAGTTAGTTAAGTGTCCGACTTGAGCTCAGGTCGTGATCTCATGGTTCACAAGTTCAAGCCCCATGTCAGGCTCTGTTCTGACAGCTCAGAGCCTGGAACCTGCTTCAGAATCTGTGCCTTCCTCTCTCTCTCTGCCCCTCCCCCACTCACACTCTGTCTCTCTCAAAAGTAAATAAACATTAAAAAAAATTTTTGATGGGATCTCATCAAAATAAAAAGCTTCTGCACAGTGAAGGAAACAGTCACCAAAACTAAAAGGCAACTGACAGAATGGGAGAAGATATTTCCAAATGACATATCAGATAAAGGGCCAGTATCCAAAATCTATAAAGAATTTAATCAAACTCAACACCCCCCCCCCAAAAAAAAAATCCAGCGAAGAAATGGGCAAAAGACTTGAACAGACACTTCTCCAAAGAAAACATCAAGATGCCCAACTGACATGTGAAAAAATGCTCAACATCACTCATCATCAGGGAAATACAAGTCAAAACCACAATGAGATACCACCTCACACCTGTCAGAATGGCTAACGTTAACAACTCAGGCAACAACAGATGTTGGCGAGGATGCGGAGAAAGAGGATCTCTTTTGCATTGTAGGTGGCAATGCAACCTGGTGCAGCCACTCTGGAAAACAGTATGGAGGTTCCTCAAAAAACTAAACATAGAACTCCCTATGACCCAGCAATTGCACCAGTAGGCATTTATCCACGGGATATAGGTGTGCTATTTCGAAGGGACACATGCACCCCCATGTTTATAGCAGCACTATCAACAATAGCCAAAGTATGGAAAGAACCCAAATGCCCATCGATGGATGAATGGATAAAGAAGATGTGGTATATATATATACAATGGAGTGTTACTCGGCAGTCAAAAAGAATGAAATCTTGCCATTTGCAACTACGTGGATGGAACTGGAGGGTATTATGCTAAGTGAAATTAGTCAGTCAGAGAAAGACAAAAATCATACGACCTCACTCATAGGAGGACTTTAAGAGACAAAACCGATGAACATAAGGGAAGGGAAACAAAAATAATATAAAAACAGGGAGGGGGACAAAACAGAAGAGACTCATAAATATGGAGAACAAACTGAGGGTTACTAGAGGGGTTGTGGGAGGGGGGATGGGCTAAATGGGTGAGGGGCACTCCTTATCATTGTTGCTAACAATCATATGCTAACTAATTTGGATGTAAATTTTAAAAAATAAAAAAATTTTTAAAAAATTTTTTAAAGAAAAATAAAAGACATTCAAATTAGAAAGAAAGAATTAGAATTGTCTCTGTTTGCAGATTACATGATCCTACATACAGAAAACCTTAAAGACACCACCAAAAATCGTTAGAACTAAGTAAGTAAAGTTGCAGGATGTCATATCCACATACAAAAATCAGTTGCGTATTGAAAAAGCATTTGACAAAATGCAACATCCATTCATGATAAAAACCCTCAACAAAAAAGGGTTAGAGGGAACATACCTCACCATAATAAGGGCCATATATGAAAAACCCACAACTAATATCATCCTCAATGGGGGAAAACTGAGAGTTTTCCTTTTGCAGTCAGGAACAAGACAGGAATGTCCATTCTGACCACTGTTATTTAACATAGTATTGGAAGTCCTAGCCACAGCAAGTAGACAGCAAATTGGCAAGGAAGAGGTAAAACTTCCACTATTATATGCAGATGACATGATACTCTATACAGAAAACCCAAAAGACTCTACCCAAAAAATTGCTAGAACTAATACATGAATTCAGCAGTCTTAGAATATAAATTCGTTGTACAGAAATCCATTGCATTTCTATATACTAACAATAAAGCAGCAGAAAAAGAAATAAAGGGATGGATCCCATTTACAATTGCACCAAAAACCATAAGATACCTAGAAATAAACCTAACCAAAGAGGTGAAATTTCTGTACTCCGAAAACTATAGAACACTAATGAAAGAAATTGAGGAGGGCACAAGAAATGGAAAGATGTTATTTTGATGGTATCTTCTCAGAGCTAGAACAAACAATCCTAAAATTTGTATGGAACCACAAAATATCCCAAGCAGTCAAAGCAACCTGGAAAAAACAAAGCAAAGCTGGAGGCATCACAATTCTGGACTTCAAGTTATAGTACAAAGCTGTAGTGATCAAAACAGTATGGTACTGGCACAAAAATAAACACATATTTCAATGGAGCAGAATACAAAAGTCAGAAATGAACCCACAACTATGTGGTCAGTTTTCAACAATCCAATTGGGAAAAAACAGTCTATTTTACAAATAGTATTGGGAAAACTAGACAGCAACATGCAAAAGAATGAAACTGGACCTCTTTATTACACCATACACAAAAATAAATTCAAATGGATCAAAGACCTAAATGTGAGACATTAAAATCCTAGTAACCTCTTTGACCTTGGCCATAGCAACTTCTTACTAGATACATCTCCTGAGGCAAGGGAAACAAAAGCAAAAATAAACTATTGGGAATTCATCAAAATAAACTTCTACACAGCAAGGGAAACAATCACAAAACTAAAAGGCATCCTACAGAATGGGAGAGGATATTTGCAAATGGCATATCTGATAAAGGGTTAGTATCTAAAATAAATGAAGAACTTATAAAACTGAATATCCAAAAAATGAATAATCCAGTTAACAAATGGGCAAAAGACATAATTAGACATTTTTCCAAAGAAGACATATAGATGGCCAACAGACACATGAAAATATGTTCATCGTCACCATCTAGGAAATGCAAAGCAAAACTGCAATGAGATGTCACTTCACACCCGTCAGAATGGCTGAAATCAACACACACAAAAAAACAAAACACACGTTTTGTGTGTTTAAACATATTCACATATTAAAATATGTTCGTTATCACTTACCATCCAGGAAATGCAAAGCAAAACTACCAATTCTCACACCTGTCAGAGTGACTAAAATCAATAACCCAAAAACAACAGGTGTTGGCAAGAATGTCAGGAAAGGGGAACCCTCTTGCACTGTTGGTAGGAATGCAAACTGGTGCATCCACTCTGGAAAACAGTATGAAGTTTCCTCGAAAAGTTAAAAATAGAACTACCCTACGATCCAGCAGTTGCACCACTAGTATTTACCAAAAGAATATAAAAATACTAATTCAAAGGGATACATGCACCCTGATGTTTATAGCAGCATTATCTACGATTGCCAAGTTATGGAAGCAGCTCAAAAGTCCATCAACTGATGAGTGGATAAAGAAGTTGTGGTGTGTGTAAAACCTTGGCTTGTGAGGAACTTGTTCTGTGAGTGTTCCACAAGATGAGCAAACGTTTCTAACAAATTTTAACTTGATAAACGAGTGATGTCTTGCAATATGAGTAGTATGCAATGCTGAATGTCACATGATCACAACTTAGCCCTTGGTTCTTCTCTGTCTCGCTGCAGATTGTGTGTGATCATCTCTCATACTCGGATGCTCGGTCTCAGGCCACAGTGTTTGGCAGAAATCAGTGATTTTTCAGAACGCTGGAAGGTGCCCACAGCTGGTACTACTAGTGTGTTTTTTGTCACTTCAAAGCACCTATGGACAGTCATTTGCTTTTGCATACAAGAGTATGCTTAGGAATGCTTTGCTTCATTCTGGGTCAGGCTGCCTGCAGATATAGACCCTTTCCTCTGCTGTCTTACTGCCTGTTACATTAAATACAGTATATGACAAGAGTTTATTAATACTGTACTGTAGTCAACATGTGTGAGCATATACAATGGCCCCCATGCAGAAAAAGGTTGAAAAGGAAGGCAGTAAGAAGATAATTACAATGGAAGTAAAAAAGGAGAAGTACAGATGAGGTATGCAGGTGGCCAAAATTGCAAGATTTTAGAAGAAGTCTATGTCTATATCTCGTTTGCAGAGGAGGAGGAGATAAAGGTATCCCTCATTTCAGATGAGATTAGGGAAATGGGTAAAATGTGAGAAACAGTGCAAGATTTTGGAGAAAAGCACCACCTGATGAAGGCTTTAGCAGTGCAAGCGATGAATCTGTTTAACGACAATGCAATGTCACATTTCCGCAGAATCCTCAAAAGGAGGCGAAAGCAAGTGTGCTTGGAAAGGTTCCTTGTTTAAGTTGCATGAAAAGAAAAAGATTCCACAGAACCAATAGATGGCAGCAATTCCGTTAGAAAGTCATTCTATACAATAACCCTCCTCTCTCTTGTCTCCCTCACACCAGCCACAAAGGTTTACAAAGGGAAGTACAGATTAATTTGTTTATTTTTCTTTATATTTTGTATTTTCTTTTTAATTTTATATTATAGTACAGTATTGTAATCATTTTTATATGAATATTTTTGGGTTGTGGAATGAATCATCTGAGCTTCCATTATTTCTTGTGGGGAAATTGACTTTCATATACAAGTGCTTTGCATTACAAGCATGTTTCTGGAACAAATTATGCTCGCAAACCAAGATTTTACTGCATGGGTGTGTGTGTGTGCGTGTGTGTGTGTATATGCATGCAATGGAATATTATTCAGCCATAAAAAAAGAATGAAATCTCACCATTGCAACAATGTGGATGGAACTAGAGAGTATAATCCTAAGTGAAATAAGTCAGAGAAAGACATACCATATGATTTCACTCATATGTGGAATTTAAGAAACAAAACAAATGACTGTAGGGAAAAGAAGAGAGTGGCAAACCAAGAAACAGACACTTTGTATAGAGAACAAACTAATGGCTACCAGAGGGGAGATAGGCAGGGGGATGGGTTAAATAGGTATGGTGATTAAGGAGGGAATTTGTGATAAGCACCCAGTGTTGTGCAGAAGTGTTGTATCACTAAATTATACACCTGAAACTAACATTATACTGTGTGTTAACTAACCGGAATTTAAATAAAAACTTAAAATAAAAATTTAAAAATTAAAACACAAAGTTGCATCTCTATATACTAATAGCGAAGTATTCAGAAAAATCAAGAAAACAATCCCCTTTACAATAACCTCTTAACAAATAAATTTACTGAGGACGTGAAAGATTTATACATTGAAAACCATGAAACTGATAAAAGTAATCAAAACAAAAAAAATAAAAAGATATTCTGTGTTCATGGATTGGAAGAATTAATACTGTGAAAATGTCCATGCTACCCAAAACTAACTATAGGTTCAATTCAATTCCGATCAAAATTCTAATAACATTTTTTTTACAGAAATAGAAAAAACAATTTTAAAATTCATACGGAGCTACAACATACCCTGAATGGCTAAAGCAATCTTGAGCAAAAAGAACAAAGTAGGGTATGGTGTATATATACAGAATATGTATTATTCAGCCTTTAAAAAGAAGGATATCCTACCATCTGTGACAACACGGATTAACATGGAGTACATTATGCTAAGTGAAATAAGGCAGTCACAGAAAGACAGATCTGCATGATCTCACTTGTATGTGGAATCTGAAGAAGTCTAACTCAGCAACAAATTAGAATAGTGGTTACCAGGAGATGGGGATGGGAGCAGATGAGATGTTGGTCAAAGGGTACAAACTTGTAGCTGTAAAATTAGTAAGTTCTGGAGACCTATTTTACAACATAATGACTATGGTTAATCATAACGTATTGTGTACTTGGAATTTGCTGAGAGATGTATTGTGTACTTGGAATTTGCTGAGAGTAGATCTCGTGTTCTCACCCCCCCCATACACACACACTAGATGAGGTGATAGATACATTAACTATCTCAATGGTGACAATTATTTCACAATGTATATACATTTAGTAAAACATGTTGTATATCTTATATACAATTTTTATTTGTCAACATGCCTTGGTTTAACTGGGGGAAAAGTGTCAATAACAATGCTAGCTAGCAAGGGTTTAGGAAAAGTGTCTCTTATATGTTTTGGTGGGAATGTAAAATTATATAGCCATTATGGAAAATAGTTGAGCAGTTTCCTTAAAAACTGAACATATAAAAATCAAGTATAGCATTGAACTATTGGGCATTTATTGTAATGAAATGAAAACTTGTACTCAAAAATTTGTGTACAAACATTCATAGCAGCTTTAATTGTAATAGCCAAAACCTAGGGGGAAAACAGATGTTCTTCAACAAGTGAATGAACAGTTCAGTTGTGGTACATCCATACCAAGGAATACTACTTAGCAATAGAAATCAACAAACTGTTGAAACATGAAACAAATTGTTCTCCAAGAAATCATACTGAATTTAAAAAGCCAATCTCAAAGGCCACATGCTACGTGGTTCCATTTATATAACATTCTCAAAATGACAAAGCTGTAGATTTGGAGAACCAAGTATGGTTGACAGGGGGTGGGGATAGGGGTTGGGGGGTGAGTATAAATGGGTAACATGAGGAAGTTCCTTTGTGGTGATGGAACAGTTCTATATCTGTATTGTGGTGATGGTAACATGAATCTATATATGGGATAAAATTGCATAGAACTACACACCCACAGATGAATGCATGTAAAAAGTGGTGAAAACTAAATAATATCTGTAGCCTAATTAACAGTATTGTAACAATGTCAGTTTCCTAGTTTTTATGTTGTTCTACAATTATGTAAGAAATCATCATTGGAAGAAGCTGGATGAAGAGTACCAGGACTAGGTACTATTTTGAAAATTTCTGTGAGTCTATAATTATTTCAGTATAAGTTTTTAAGGGTAAGTACATATGTTAGATACAGCCCAGAGGGCTCTACCAATTTGTATACGTGGTATGTATATATACATTATGTTTGTATAGATATGTTGTATTCACGGTGTATATGTTTGTATATGTGGTGTGTGTATATACGTATTTTGGTATATGTGCATATATGTACCTGTGGTGTGTGTGTGTATACATATATGTACACACACACATATATATCCATATATCCAGAAACTTCAGAGACTATTCAGCACAGCTTTGCTAACATAGTGTGTCATACTTTTTTCTAGTCTGTTAGGTAACAAATGGTATTTCAGTGTTCTGATTTGCTTTTCTTTTACCATAAATGAGTTTAAAACTTTTCTTTTCATGTATTTGAGGGCTGTTTTTATACTTTTTGTTGTGAATTGTCTGCTCATGTCCATTTTTCTATTGGATTCTGGTTCTTTGTTCCTTAATATTTTTTTCTAGTTTGTCAGTTGTCTTTTGAATTTGTTTATGGTTTTTACCATGCAAAAACTTTTATTTTTATTCAACCTACATTATCAATCTTTTTTTTATTGCGTCAGTTTTGAGTCATAGTTATTTTTTATTGCATCTGAATTTTGAGTCATAATTTACCTAAACCAAGGTTTTAGAGAAATTCACCCATGTTTCCTTATTTATATGGTTTCATTTCTATAGTTAGGTTCTTAATCTATTTGGAGTTTATTCTTATGTGTAGTGTAAGATACAGATCTAATTTTTTTTTCCATTGGTTGTCCCAGTTTTCCCAGCACCATTTATTTAACTTGAGTGATTTGAAATGCTACCTTTATCAAATACTAAATCTCATATGTGTTTGGGTCTGTGTCTGGACTTTGTATTCTATTCCACTGGACTGTTTGTTTATTTGTGCACCAGTTCCACAGTATTTTAATTATAGAGGCTTTAGTAATATGTTTTAACATTTTGTGGGGATAATCCCCTGTGAAGTTTTTCTTTTCCATGTCTCTCTTGCTCTTCGTGCATGTATGTTTCATTGCCTGTAAGTAGTTTGTCTTACCTAACTGCTTTGGCTCCTACCTCTAGTACAGTATTGAATAATAATGGATAGGGCCACCTGGGTGGCTCAGTCGGTTAAGTGTCCGACTTCAGTTCAGGTCATGATCTCATGGTTCATGAGTTCGAGCCCCGCTTTGGGGCTCTGATATCTCAGAGCCTGGAGCCTGCTTCAGATTCTGTGTCTCCCTCTCTCTCTTTCCTCTCCCCTGCTACCACTCTGTCTCTCTCTTAAAAATGAATAAACATTAAAAATTTTTTTAAATGAATAATAATGAGTAATAATGGATATGGTGGACATCTTTTCATTGTTCCTGATCATAGTGGAAATATCTCTAGAATTTTCTCATTAAATACAATAGTAGCTTTAGGACTAAGATATATGTATTTAATCACTCTAAGAAAGTGTCTCTCAGTCCCTATATTCATAAGTGAATTGATGTTGAATTTTATCAGTCTTTTTTAATATCTGTGGAAATAATCATGATTTTTTCCCTTAGATTTATTAATATGGTATATGATGTTGATGGATTTTCTAATACTGAAGTTGCCTTACATTTGCAAAATAAATACCACTCTGTCATGGTGTATCATTTTCTTAAGATGGTCTTGGATTCTGTTTGTCAATATTTTTAATTTTGTGGTAAAATACACATAATATTTGCCATTTTAACCATTTTTAGGTGTACATTTCAGCAGCGTTAAATACATTCACATTTTTGTGCAGCCATCACAACCATCATCTGCGTAAACTCTTTTCAATTTTGTAAAACTGATTTGCTTGTTAATATTTTATCTAGCTTTTTTCATCACCATTATAAGTGATATTGTTCTGTACTTTTCTTTCTTCCGCCTTTATCTAGTTTAAGTATCAATGTTATTTATACTTGATTCATGAAAGGAATTAGGAATTCCATTAAAAAAATTTTTTTTAATCTTTATTTATTTTTGAGAGAGAGACAGAGTGTGAGCACAGGAGGAGCAGAGAGAGAGGGAGACATAGAATCTGAAGCAGGCTCCAGGCCCTGAGCTGTCAGCACAGAGCCAGATGCGGGGCTCGAACTCACGAACCATGAGATCATGACCTGAGCCGAAGCCGGACGCTCAGCCGACTGAGCCACCCAGGCGCCCCAAGGAATTCCATTTTAATGCTTATAGAGCATTATAAGTTAATTTGTAGAGCATTGAGACTAATTATCAAAACTAACCCCATAATTTGATGTACAGTAATGGCACCCTCTTCTTCCTTTTTTCTTCTTTTTCTCTTTCCAGTTGCCAAAGGATGTTTCTTCTTCATTTTTGTCGTTTTTTTCTTTCCCAGAAGCTATGCATTTTATAAATTGTGTTCTTTTTTTTTTTTTTTCAAAAAAATTTTAAGTTGATTTATTTATTTTGAGAGAGAGCACAAGCAGGGTGTGGGCAGAGAGAGTAAGAGAGAATTCCAAGCAGGTTCCACACTGTCAGCACAGAGCCCAGTTCAGCTCAGACTCACAAACTGTGAGGTCACAAACCTGAGCAGAGATCAAGAGTCTAACACCTTAACTGACTGAGCCACCCAGGCATCCCTAGATTGTGTTCTTCAAATCATACAAACTTTTAAGTTCCTTCTGCGTGATTTGGGTTATAATCTACCCAGTTTTTGTTTTGTTCTATGGGTTTTTTAAAAATCATTTTCAAATTTAGTATGGACTTAGTCTGTTGTATTTTTTTAATCAGTGTTAGGTTCCATCTGTTCAATTTTCCCCCACAGGGTTTTTGGTTTTGGTTTTTTGGTTTTTTTGTTTGGTTGGTTGGGGTTTTTTTGCATTGTTTTTGTTCTGGTCTGTTTCTGCTTATCACAAATCCTTGTGGATCAGCAAGGATGAAGTGGGAGCAGGAGAGAACAAGTGCGGGTTTTAATGTTTTTCTTCTCTTTTTATTCACAATTATTTTGAAGCTTTGGCATTTTCTGTCTTAGTTACTTTACAGGCTGAAGGTATGGTTTCATGTAGAATTTCCTTTTTCATTCCTGTTGCCTATGGTTTGGGGAAGAAATAATGTGAGGTGGGTATCTATGCATTTGCCATTTTCTTCAGCTCTAAAGAATTTTTATAGATACTGCATTCCTTTTTTTCCACTCTCTGAGGTATATACTTTGGAACAAGTGAATTAGGGACAATAGTGACTTTGGGGGGTGTGAACATAATTAATGCTTTTCTATTGTTAAAGGTTACGGATGAGGCAATTTAAACAGAACTGGAAATGTGATTTAGATTCAGCCTTGAATGAAATACAGGTATGACATTTACTTTTTTAAATAAATAGCTGTGATCTCTGAAAACCAGTAATAACAAAGGACCTTGAATAGTAAAAGTTTTAGGAAAAATTTTTAAAATGTGACTGTTATACAAAGAAAGTGCTCAAGAAAAAAGTTTAATTTTTTTAATACTTTGAAATACAAATGTAACTTCTAGAGTTATGGACTATTCTAAAAATAATTCTGGAAATAATTGGCTCATTTCCAAAGTTAACTTCTATCAAGGTATAATAATCTAAGGCTTAATTAACCTTCAATTCTTATCACTGGACAGACTCAGTGCATAAGAAAGTTGGCTTTCTTGTCACAGTCCATGGATGGCTGCAATATGTGAGATGATAGTGGAAAGCCAAGGCCAGTGTGCCTTTTCCAGGCGTTTGGAGGATAAGAAATGGAGAACTTTCAGGACGATTTTACTGTTTGGTTTAAGATGATTTTTATATTCATGTAGTAATTGTTGGTCTAGTCTTAATTAGTATTTATATCCTTGAAACAATCTGTTGGTATGGAAAACTATTTCTTTGTTTATAATAGAAAATAATGAGAAGAGGTTAAGTTTACTGAAATTTACTTTGTATTCCCAAAATGATATTTGGGCCCCAAATCATAAATGGGGCCAAATAATAGTAAAATGCAATCTGTAAAAGTAGCAAAATAATGTATTTCTCTGGAGACAGCTCAAATCATATTGCTAATTATCTCTTTTCCATAAAATCTATCCTACTGTCTAGTTCAGGTTTGAGGGTGACATCCTTAAGTACATTAGGAACAAGACCATTAAAACAAATGGACATTGCCATCTGGAACTTATAGAGACTGTGCTATAGTCAGAAACACAAATTGTATGATAGAAAGTTTTTTAATGGTATAACACTGCTGGTAAGTTTATAAGACCTATGGAGATTGTCTTATTAATTTCTGTATATCTAATGTCAGCATGTGCCTATTCCATAATATGTTTGCATAATGACAGCTTTCTTTCTCTTTTTTTGTTTTGTTTTGTTTCTAATAATTCTGATAGCATTGTAAAGAAAAAGGTGACTGGACCAAATTGGGAAATTTATACATTAACATAAAAATGAGCTGTGGAAACTTTGCAGATTTCCAGAGATTTTGTGCTTGTATTGCTGAAACACTAACACAAAACTGTAAAGAAGAGAGACCAGGCGTTCCATTTTGTGAATTTGCTGAAACAGGTAAAATGTCACTATTTGGGTCTGAGTATTATGTGTGTTAGCGTGGTGCAGTGTTTTTAACAGGAATGTAAAGCTCTTAATATTTTCCACGTTGGGGATAAGTTAATATTGCAGATTTCAGATTTCTCTTTATAAATATTTCCATCTTTTTATTATTAAGTTAGATTATAATGATATAAGGTCAAGAATTGGTGTTTTAATATCTCATGCTTCATGTTTTATTTTTCTTTTCATTCAGATTGGTAAAACTATTCCTAGCAAATTATACTGGAGCACCTGAATTTTTGAATCATTTAAGTTGTTACTATCTTCACTACAAGTCAACAAAATTCATGTTTTTGAGACTTTTTTGAGCTCTTCGCTGCTATTTATATATTTTTTAAATGTTTATTTGCTTATTTTGAGAGAGAGAGAGAGTGAACATAAGCAGAAAGAGAGTCCCAAGCAGGCTCCCCACCATCAGCGCAGAACCTGACACAGGACTCAATCCCACAAACCGTGAGATCATGGCCTGAGCTGAAATCAAGAGTCAGACACTCAACTGACTGAGCCACCCAGGTGCCCCTTCACTGCTGTATATTCTTTATCAGGGGTCAGCACATGTTTTCTGCAAAGGGCCAGGTAGTAAATGTTTTAGGCTTTACACATTCACATTTAATCTGTGTTACATAGTTTTCTTTTCCTTTCAAACAACCCTTTAAAAATAGGGAAACATGGGAGGCTCCTGGGTGGCTCAGTCGGTTGAGTGACCGACTTCAGCTCAGGTCAAGATCTCACAGTTCGTGAGTTTGAACCTTGTGTTGGGCTCTGTGCTGACAGCTCAGGGCCTGGAGCCTGCTTTGGATTCTGTGTCTCCCTCTCTCTGTGCTCCTCCCCTGCTCACACTCTGTCTCTCTCTCAAAAATAAATAAATATTAAAAAAAAATTTTTTTTTAAATAGGGAAACATGGGGCACCCAGGTGGCTCTGTCAGTTAGTTAAGCATCCGACTTCAGCTCAGGTCATGATCTCATGGTTCGTGGGTTCGAGCCCTGCATCAGGCTCTGTGCTGACAGCTCAGAGCCTGGATTCTGCTTCTGATTCTGTGTGTGTGTCTCTCTCTCCCAAAAATAAATAAAAACATTAAAAAAATTCTTTTTAATAGGGAAACCATTTTTAGCTCTCAGGCTATACAAAAACAGACCACACACCAGATTTGGCATGTAGGCTGTGGTTTGCCGACACCTGATCTTTGGTCTAGTATCAATAATTTCATGTTAATTTGCCTTTTCTGTCATTTTAAATGACTTTTCCACCTTTTCCCATATGCCTACTTTGTGTTCCAGTTAGCAAAGATCCACAAAATAGTGAAGTAGATAAAACTTTGCTGGGAAGAATTGGAATCAGTGCTATGTACTTCTATCACAAGCTGTTGCAGTGGGCCAAGGTATGTCATTAAATTTTGTTTGGGCTTGGTACAGAAAGTGTTAATTTTAAATTTTTTAACAGAATATAGTTAAAACTACAAATTAGAAATTTGCTAATAATGTTACAAGTGGCAAAATGAGTCCCAGACTAGTAAGTGAATTATTAGGTAGTATATTAAGCAAACGTGGAAAGGAAGTATCAGGAGACCAGCTACCCTGAAGTATCTCACTATAGGGAGCACTTGGGAAGCCGTGCTAAATACCATTTTGCAAGAGTTCAAGACCTTTTTTTTAAGATGAATCTGGTAAACTCACAACAGAACTTCTTAAAAATCATCTCCTAGAATGCTCTGGAACACTATATCCCATATATCTTGATATCTGCTTTGGGATATCTGCATAGAAGTGGTCTAGTTATTCTGGACTATACTGAACTACCATTCTTTAGATTTCCCTGAGGTGGCAGGTGGTTATGGATTCATTAAAGTGAAATAAAGTAAAGGACAGGAAAATCTAAAACAAGAAGTAAGTGCTGAGGGATGAATGGAGCAGTTGAGAGTGTGGTCAATACTGAATCAACTATTACAATATATCTTTTTGTTACTACTTCTTATATTTCATATAATTGAAGGTGAATTGAATAAGTTATAATTGAGTATGTTCAATAACATTTAAGCACAGGGTCACTCCTACATATACAGATTCATGGATATTAAAAATTTTAATGCTTATCTATTTCTGAAAGAGAGAGACAGGGCGTGAGCGGAGGAGGGGCAGAGAGAGAGGGAGACACAGAATCCAAAGTAGGCTTCAGGCACCGAGCTGTCAGCGCAGAGCTGGATGCAGGACTCAAACTCATGAACCACAAGATCATGACCTGAGCCAACATGGACACTTAACCTACTGAGTCACCCAGGCACCCCCATGGATTTGTTTTATTTAAAAAACAACAACAGTGGCACCTGGATGGCTCAGTCAGTTGGGCGTCTGACTTTAGCTTAGGTCATGATCTCACATTTCGTGAGTTTGAGCCCCGTGTCAGGCTCTGTGCTGACAGCTCAGAGCCTGGAGCCTGCTTCAGATTCTGTGTCTCCCTCTCTCTTTCTACCCTCCTCCACTCATGCTCTGTCTCTGTCTCAAAAATAACTAAACATTAAAAAAAATTTTTTAAAAAACAGCAACAGAATCCTTATATATAAGGTCTTCAGTCTCCAAGCTCTTCATGAGGTTTAGCACCTACTGTGATGTGTGATCCCATACCGACTGATGTGTGATTAGTATGTGATCCCATACTGGGATGGGCAGAATGTACCTTGTCCCTGGTCTCACAGTCTAGTTTAAGGTTCATCATAGCATTAATTTCTTAGATATTTAATGCTTGAGAAATTGAGGACTACATGATAAAATCTTTTTGAAAAAGATAGATTTTGCTACAATTTTAAGGCATATTTTAATTTTATTTGGTTAATACTATCTCTTAAGAGGTTGGTGAGTTTGTACCTGAATTTTGATTTAAAATTTTCACTGTCTTGTTTGAAACAAATATTTTATTTATTTTACTTAGTATGAATTTTTTTAGTGGAAACCTATTCCTTTTGAACACAAAATTATTAAAATTAAGTTAAAGCTTTCCCTTTAAAAATGCACTCATTTATATAGGCAACTTAAAAATACTTTGACATCACAATATGAATCTGACTCAGCTAGTATAGAATATAATATAAAACAAGGGTCCATAAACTAAGAGCCAGATCTGGCCCTCACCTGTTTTTTTACATCTCAAGAGGTAAGAGTGTTTTTTACATTTTTAAACAGTTAGAAAAGAAAAACAGCAACAACTAAAAAGAATGTGCAACTGACTAAATGTGACCTGCAGAGCCTAAGTATTTACTATCTGGCTGTCTATAGAAAAAGTTTGCTGACTCTTGATATAAAATAATAATATATGTCTCATTTCTGATGTCCACACTAGAGCTAATCTTTTATGTAGACTATGTGAATAGTCTATTGAATAAAAAAGACAGTTTCCAGTCAGTAGTTTTATTCTTTTTTTTCCCCCACTGTCATTCTTCCTATAAATTTGATAAGACATTATCTCGATTTTCACTGTCTCTCCCTCTTGACTCTTAGGGTGATCAACAGAAGAAGTGCAGAAACTTGTAATCAGTAGTTTTCCACATTAGGGCAAGAACTCCTTTTTCCAAAAGAAATCTTTAGGGGAAGCACAAGTATAAAAACACTTGAAAAAAGGAGTCAGCAGTGTGAGGATTAATAGTGAGGCAAAGCCCTGCTTCCTCCCCTTCCCTGTCTGTCTTTGTGGCTAAGCAGGAGGGGACTGAAAACAGGGATTTTAGAGCAGTTTGAAAACCATCAGTATAGAAGGATGATTAATATCGGATAATTGGTTTGTATATAATTACTCATTTTGTACCTCTGTGATACTCTACATGAATGATATTCAATGAGTGTTCTTTACTTTTACTCTAGGGAAGGAAGGTCTTAGATAAACTATATGAATTGAAAATACATTTTACAACTTTAAAAGGACTTACAGGGCCTGAGAAGTTAGCACCAAGATGTCAAATTGTGAATATTGCAGCAGAAATTTTTCTAAAAAGTGGAAGCCTAGATGGTGCCATTTGGGTATTGAGGGGTAAGTTCTGATATATGTAAGCATAATATAATTTGTTGTTACAAATTCTTGTCTATGTAATTACCTTAAATTGATGTTGAATTGTGAATGGCAGTTTGACCTAATAAACCCTAGTGATCATGTGCATAGGAAAGGTGGTTGATGTGTTAAATGGAAGGAGAAAGTTAACCTCACTTTAAAGAAAAAATCATATGACCCTTTGTTGAAAAGCTAGTTCTTACTTCAGCCCAGGCACCATACTAATAAATGCTTTACATCAATTATCTCAGTTAATTTTCATAGAAACTCTACAAGTTTGGAATTAGTATAACCCCCTTTTTTTGTTAGTTAAAAAATGTCAGAGACATTAAGCCACTTGCCCAAAATGATACAACAAGTAAGAAGTGGAGGCTGGATTCAAACCCAGACAGTCCAGCTTCGGAGCCCAGGCTTCAGCTACCACTGGGGCAGGTAAATCCCTATTGATAATCTGCATGAACTCTTAACCTTTGTACATACAGGCAAACATGACTTCAAGCCAGGACAAGCAAGGTTACTTCCCTAGTAAGTCAATCCATCTAGCAGAAATCACAATGAAATTAAGCCAGGAGAAGCAATTAAGATTGGTTTGCTATGAGGTAAATGAAAACTTAGAGATCACACTGGTAACTCAACATGCTACATGATGGTACCTTTGGCTGCTTAAACCATCAGGCAGATTTCATTTGATAAAATGGGATAACAGTGAAGAAACCTCAAGAATCTCTGGGTTTATGGGGCAACTGGGTGGTTCAGTCAGTTAAGCATCTGAACAACTCAGGTCATGATCTCACAGTCCATGGATTCGAGTCCTGCATCAGGATCTGTGCTGACACCTCAGAGCCTGGAGCCTGCTTCGGATTCTGTGTCTCCCTCTCTCTCTGCCCCTTCCCCGCTCATGCTCGCTCGCTCTCTCTCTCAAAAAAAAAATAAACATTAAAGAAATTAAAAATCTCTGGGTTTAGGTGGAAAGATAGAATATATGCACAGGTAGAGCAAATAGATAATCTTTACACTAACACACAAGCACATATACATGCACATACATATGAATATATAATTTATGTATTATATACATGGAATAACTGCATACATATATGTAATGCCTTGTATTTGTTCAGGGCTGAGAGTTTATGGAATACAGAGGTTCTGAGTGGACTTCAGGATCAAAAGCTTGTTGGAAAGGGTTTTCTCCAACTTAACAAATATAGCCAGTGAAGTTTGCTAAGTGGGGAGGGGTAACCAAAATACAAAAATAGAAATTAGCAAGATGTGAGCCAGAGCTCACAAGCTTTGTTGGAAAGGAGAGATGTGGTGAGAATGGAAAGGTTAAAATGGTTGATAAAAATGAGCGTGAGTCACCTTATGATAGGAAATTTCAGTCTAAAAATTCTGGAAAAACCAATCTTTCTCAAACTAGAGCATGAAGGAGGGTTTGTGTGAAGGGTGTAAAATGAACTGTGGAGATTTAAAATGTTTACGATTTTAATGTTCTCTTTAAAAATTCTGTAAGTTATAACACAGGATTTCCTTTTGCAGGGATAATTTCAACTGAAAGTCATTTTCATAAATAAAAATTTACTTCTTCAAAAGAAAGACCCACAGAAGTATACTAAGTTCTCCCCAGAATTATTTTATTGTTAAAAGCATTCTGCAGTAAACAGGCCTTTCTCAAGAAAGGAAATACAAAGGACTCTATCTCACTTGTAATACATGAGTGCAATACTCATAATAAAAATATACATTAAAATTACAAAATACCTGTCAGAGTAGCAAAATAAGAGTTTAGTGATATACTTTTCATGAAAGTATAGAGAAACAGGCATTCACATACATTGTCTTTAGGGGCTTTTTGGCAAAATATCTGTTAAAATCTAATAGTGCATATTTTCTTTTATGTTTCATCTCTATTTCTAGGAATTTCTCCTGCAAACACAAGTATGTACTGTAAGTTGTCTACAATCTTTTTTTTTTTGAGAGAGATAGATTGAGAGAGTGTGCATGAGCAGGGAGAGAGGGATGAAGGAGAGAGTGACAGAGAGAGAGAGAGAGAGAGAGAGAGAGAGAGAGAGGAGGATCTCAAGCAGGCTGCATGCTCAGCATGGAGCCCAACTTGGGGCTCGATCCCATGACCCTGGGATCATGACCCACACTAAAGGCAAGAGTCAGATGTTCAACCAAGTAAGCTACCCAGGAACCCCTAGAATATATTTTTTAACCATCACAGTGCTAACAAAGGATTCCACATAACTTAAATGTTTCATTAAGAAAGTACAAGTTGATTAACTGTGTGATAGCCATATGATGGAGTAGAATAAAGCAGATCTACAGATAATCATTTGGAATGTTCTCCAGGATCCGTTGCCAGATGAAAAAAGGAATGTGCAGAACAGTGTCCACAGTAACGTAAATAAGATGGACACACACGTATTTCCTTTTATATCCTTAAAATATTTTTAGAAGGATGCACAAGAAACAAAGAATGGTGTTTGCTTCTGGAAAGAAGAGTTTAGTGCTTGGAGGACATGGATAGGAGGCAGATTAACTTTTTCCATATGCTTTTTCTGTATTTTTTCCTTTTATTTTTCTTTTTTAATTATTTTTTTCCAAATTTTTATTGAAATAGTATTTAGATAACATACAGTGTAATGTTGGTTTCAGGAGTAGAATTTAGTGATTCATCACCTACGTATACCACCCAGTGCTCATCACAACAAGTGCCCTCCTATTAATGCCCATCATCCATTTAGCCCATCACCCATCCACCTCCCTTCATCAACCATCAGTTTGTCCTCTATTGTTGATAGTCTTTGGGGTGCCTGGCTGGCTTAGTTGGTTAAGTGTCTTGACTTCGGCTCAGGTCATGATCTCATGGTTTATGGGTTCCAGCCCTGCTTTTGCTGTCAGCACAGAGGATGCTTCAGATTCTCTGTCCCACCCCCTTCCCCTGCTCACATTCTTTCTCCCTCTCTCTCTCAAAAATGAACATTAAAAAAAAATATTTAAGTCTATTATGGTTTGTTTCCCTCTCTCTTTTTCCCCCTTCCCCTGTGTTCATCTGTTTTGCTTCCTAAATTATACATATCTGTGAAATAATAAGGTATTTGTCTTTCTCTGACTTATTTTGCTTAGCATAATACACTCTACCTCCATCCACATCATTGCAAATGGCAAGATGTCATTCTTTGTGATGGTTGCATAATATTCCATTGTATATCTGTACCACATCTTTATCCACTCATCAGTGGACAGACACTTGGACTCTTTCCATAGTTTGGCTATTGTTGATAATGCTGCTATAAACATCAGTGTACATGTACCCCTTCGAATCTGTATTTTTGTAACCTTTGGGTAAATACCTACTAGTGAATTGCTAGTTCATAGGGTAGTTCTATTTTTAAATTTTTGAGGAATCTCCATACAGTTCTCCAGAGTGGCTACACCAGTTTGCATTTCCACCAACAGTGCAAGAGGGTTCCCTTTCTAGACATCCGTGCCAACATGTGTTGTCTCTTGTGTTGTAAATCTTAGCCATTCTGATAGGTGTGAGGTGGTATCTCACTGTAGTTTTGATTTGTATTTCCCTGATGATGAGTGATGTTGAGCATTTTTTCATGTGTCTGTTAGCTATCTGGATGTCTTCTTTGGAAAAATGTCTATAAATGTCTCCTGCCCATTTCTTAACTGGAATGTTTATTTTGGGGGTATTGAGTTTGATAAGTTCTTAATAGATTTTGGATATTATCTTTCTCAGATATGTCATTTGCAAATATCTTATCCCATTCTGTAGGTTGCCTTTTAGTTTTGTTGATTGTTTTCCTTTGCTATGCAGAAGTTTTTTATTTTGATGAGGTCCGAATAGTTCATTTTTGCTTTTGTTTCCCTTGCCTCTGAAGACATGTCTAGTAAGAAGTTGCAATGACTGAGGCCAGGGAGGTTGCTCGCTGTGTTCTCTAGGATTTTGATGGTTTCCTGTCTCACATTTAAGTGTTTCATCCATCTTGAATTTCTTTTTGTATATGGTATAAGAAAGTAGTCCAGTTTCATTCTTCTGCATGTTGCTGTCCAGTTTTCCCAGTACCATTTGCTGATGAGATTGTCTTTTTTTCCATTGGATATACTCTTCTGCTTTGTCAAAGATTGGTTGACCACATACTTGTGGGTCTAATTCTGGGTTTTCTGTTCTGTTCCATTGATCTGTGTCTGTTTTTGTGTCAGTACCATACTGTATTGATAACTGCAGCTTTGTAATACAGCTTGAAGTCCAGAATTGTGATGCCTCCCACTTTCCTTTTTCTTTTTTTTTTTTTTTTTAATGTTTATTTATTTTTGAGAGAGAGAGCATGAGCAGGGGAGGAGCAGAGAGACGGGAGACACAGAATCTGAAGGAGGCTCCAGGCTCTGAGCTGTCAGTACAGAGCCTGACACAGGGCTTGAACTCATGAACCATGAGAGCATGACCTGGGCCAAAGTTGGGCGCTTAACCTGACTGAGCCACCCAGGCGCCCTTCCTTTTCTTTTTCAGGATTGCTTTGTCTATTGGAGGTTTTTCGTGGTTCCATACCAATTTTAGGGTTGTTTGCTCTAGTTCTGTGAAAAATGCTGGTGGTATTTTGATAGGGATTGCATTAAATGTGTAGACAACTTTGGGTAGTATCGACATTATAACAATGTTTGTTCTTTCAATCCACAAGCATGGAATGTTTTTCCATTTCTTTGTGTCCTCTTTAATTTCTTTTTTTTTTTTTTATTTTTTTAACCTTGATTTTTTATTTTTTAAAATTTACATCCAAATTAGTTAGTATATAGTGAAGCAATGATTTCAGTAGATTCCTTAATGCCCCTTACCCATTTAGCCCATCCCCCCTCCCACAACCCCTCTAGTAACCCTCAGTTTGTTCTCCATATTTATGAGTCTCTTTTGTTTTGTCCCCCTCCATGTTTTTGTATTATTTTTGTTTCCCTTCCCTTATGTTCATCGGTTTTGTCTCTTAAAGTCCTCATATGAGTGAAGTCATATGATTTTTGTCTTTCTCTGACTAATTTCACTTAGCATAATACCCTCCAGTTCCATCCACGTAGTTGCAAATGGCAAGATTTCATTCTTTTTGATTGCTGAGTAATACTCCATTGTATATATATACCACATTTTCTTTATCCATTCATCCATCGATGGACATTTGGGCTCTTTCCATACTTTGGCTATTGTTGATAGTGTTGCTATAAACATAGGGGTGTGTCCTCTTTAATTTCTTTCATAAGTGTTCTATAGTTTTCAGAGTACCGATTTTTTACCTCTTTTGTTAGGTTTATTCCAAGGTATCTATGGTTTTTGGTGCAATTTTAAATGGGATTGCAAATTCCTTGATTTATTTTTCTTCTGCTTCTTTTGGTGTGTAGAAATGGCAACAGATTTCTGAACATTGATTTTATTATCCTGCAACTTTGTTGAATTTATATATTAGTTCTGGCAATTTTTGGTGAAGTCTTTTAGGTTTTCCATATAGAATATCATGTCATCTGCAAAGAGCAAAGGTTTGACTTCTTCATTGCCGATTTGGATGCTTTTCATTTCTTTTTGTTGTCTGATTGCTGAGGCTAAGACTTCCAATACTATGGTAAGTAACAGTGGTGAGAGTAGACATCCCTGTCTTTTTCCTGGCTATACAGGAAAAGCTCTCAGTTTTTCTCCACTGAGGATAATATTGGCTGGGGGTCTTTTGTATATGGCCTTTATGATGTTGAGGTATGTTCCATGTATACCTACTTTGTTGAGCATTTTTGTCAAGAGTGGAGGCTATGTTTTGTCAAATGCTTTTTTGTTTTTAATCTATTGAGAGGATATATGGTTCTTTTATTGTGGTGTATCACATTGATTTGCAAATATTGAACCAGCCCTACAGCCCAGGAATAAGTCCCACTTAATTATGGTAAATAATTCTTTTAATGTATTGTTGGATTTGATTTGTTAGTATCTTGTTGAGAATTTTTGCATCCATGTTCATCAGGGATATTGGCCTGTAAGTCTCCTTTATAGTGGGGTCTTTGTCTGGTTTTGGATTCAAGGTGATGCTGTCCTCATAGAATGAATTTGGAAGTTTTCCTTTCATTTCTGTTTTTTGGAAGTTTGAGAAGAATAGGTATTAACTCTTAAATGTCTAGTACAATTTCCCTGGGAAGCCATCTGGCGCAGGACTTTTATTTGTTGGGAGATTTTTGATTACTGATTCCGTTTCTTTGCTGGTTTGGGTTTGTTCAGATTTTCTGTTTCTTCCTGTTTCAGTTTTGGTTGTTTGTGTGTTTCTAAGAATTTGACCATTTCTTCCACATTGACCAGTTTGTTGGCATATAATTTGTAATATTCTCATAATTTTATATTTCTGTGATGTTGGTTGTGATCGCTCCTCTTTCATTTGTGACTTTATTTGTTTATTTTATTTTTGATAAGTCTGACTAGGGGTTTATCAATTTTATTAATTCTTTCTGAGAACCAGCTCTTAGTTTCATTGATCTGTTCTACTGGTTTTTTTTGTTTGTTTCTATTTTATTTATTTCTGCTCAAATCATTATTACTTCCTCTATTCTGCTGGATTTAGGCTTTATTTGCTGTTCCTTTTCTACCCTCTTTAGGTGTAATTTAAGTTGTTTATTTTTTTTTTTAATTTTTTTTTTTTAACGTTTATTTATTTTTGAGACAGAGACAGAGCATGAATGGGGGAGGGTCAGAGAGAGAGGGAGACACAGAATCCGAAACAGGCTCCAGGCTCTGAGCGGTCAGCACAGAGCCCGACGTGGGGCTCGAACTCACGGACTGCGAGATCATGACCTGAGCCGAAGTCGGAGGCTTAACCGACTGAGCCACCCAGGTGCCCCTTAAGTTGTTTATTTGAGGCATGTCTTACTTCTTGAGGTAGGCCTGTATTACGGTATACTTCCCTCTTAGGACCACCTTTGCCATATCCCAAAGGTTTTGGACTATCATGTTTTCATTTTCATTTGCTTCCATGTATTTTTTTAAATTTCTTCTTTAATTTCCTGGTTATCCCATTTATCCTTTAGTAGGAGTTTAGTCTCCAATAATTTGCAGTCTTTCCAAATTTTTTCTTATGGCTGACTTCAGGTTTCATAACGCTGTGGTCTGAAAATACGTATGGTATGATCTCAGTTTTTTGTACTTGTTGAGAGCTGATTTGTGATCCAGTATGTGATCTAATCTGTAGAATGTTCCATGGTCACTCGAGAAGAATGTGTATACTCCAGCTTTAGGATGAAGAGTTCTGAATATATCTGTTAAGTCTATCTGGTCCAGTGTGTCATTCAAGGCTATTGTTTCTTTGTTGATCTGCTTAGATGATCTATCCATTGTTGTAAGTGGCATGTTAAAGTCCTTTACTATTATTGTATTATTATCACTGGGTTTCTTTATGTTTGTTATTAATTGATTTATATATTTGGGCGCATAAATGTTTACAATTGTTAGATCTTCTTGATAGGTAGGTCCCTTAATTATGGTATAATGCTCTTCTTCATCTCACATTACAGTCTTTGGTTTAAAATCTGGTTTGTCTAAGTATGGCTACTCTGGCTTTGTTTTGGCATCTGTTAGCATGATAAATCATTATCCATCCTCTCACTTTCAGTCTGTAGGTGTCTTTAGGTCTAAAGTGATCCTCTTAGGGGCGCCTGGGTGGCTCAGTAGGTTGAGCGTCCCACTTCAGCTCAGGTCATGATCTCTCGGTTCTTGAGTTCAAGCCCCGCATTGGGCTCTGTGCTGACAGCTCAGAGCCTGGAGCCTGCTTTGGATTCTGTGTCTCCTTCTCTCTCTACCCCTCCCCTGCTCATGCTCTGTCTCTCAAAAATGAATAAATAAACAAAAAAAGAAGTTTAAAAAAAATAAAATAAAATAAAGTGATCCTCTTGTAGGCACCACGTAGATGGGTCTTGTTTGTTTATCCATTCTGATACCCTGTGTCCTTTGATTTGAGCTTTTAGTCCATTATATTTAGACCTATTATTGATAGATGTCAATTTGGTGACATTGTGTTATCTATAAAGTTGGTGTTTCTGGTGATGTTCTCTCTTCCTTTCTAGTCTTTATGCTTTTGCTCTTTTTTTCCCACTTCAAAGAGTCCCCTTTAATATTTCTTGCAGGGCTGGGTTAGTGGTCATGAACTCCTTTAGTTTTTGTTTGGGAAACTGTCTTTCCTGTATTCTGCGTGACAGCCTTGCTGCGTAAAGTATTCTTGGCTGCATACTTTTCCCATTTAGCACATTGAGTATATCGTGCCATTCTCTTCCGGCCTGCCAAGTTTCTGGACAGATCTGCTGCAAACCAATCTGTCTTGCTTTGCAGGTTAAGGATTTTTTTTTACCCTTGCTTCTTTCAGGATTCCTTCTTTATATGAGCATTTTGTAAATTCCACTATGAGGGGTCTTGGTGATGACTGGCTTTTGTTGAATTTAATGGGAATTCTCTGTGGTTCTAATGCATTTGGATCTGTGTTCTTCCTTAGATTAGGGAGGTTTTCAGCTATAATTTGCTCGTATAAACTTTCTGCTCCTTTCTCTTTCTCTTTTTCTTCTGGGACTCCTATGATAGGAATGTTGTTGTGCTTTAAGGAGTCACTGAGTTCCCTAAGTCTACATCCATAATCCGGTACCTTTCTTTCCTTCTTTTTTTCAGCTCCAGTATTTCCCATAATTTTATCTTCTGTATCACTCATTTGTTCTTCTGCTTCCTTGTTGTCATTACACCCAGTCGGTTTTGCATCTTAGTTATAATATTTTTTTATTTTGACTGGACTAGTTTTTAGGTTATTTTATCTGTGCAGTAAGGGATTCTCTAGTGTTTTCTATGCTTTTCTCAAGCCCAGCTAGTGTCCTTATAATTATTATTTTAAATTCTGATTTGGACATCTTACTTATATTTGTATTGATTAAATCCCTGGCCATGATTTCATCCTGTTCTTTCTTTTGGTGTGAATTCATCCATCTTGTCATTTTGTCTGAGTCACTGGGTGTGTGTGTGGGGGGGGGGGGGGGATTGTTAGGAAAGCTTGTCGTATTCCTGCTCCTGAGAGTAATGGCTATATTAAGAAGAAGTTCAAAAAAAAGAAAGAAAGGAAGGAAGCTAGATCCTAGGTGTATTTTGGTCTGCTTATTAAAAGAAACTAGATCAAAAAAAAAAAAAAAAAGGCAGCTGGATCCTATCTCCCCTAGAGCTGAAGCTTTGCAGCACTCTATGATCAGTAGACTTAGTGCATAAGAGGGGTTTGTGCTGGTCCCATGATGGTGGGGCCTGCAGTGATGATTCTCAGGTGGACTTGCCTCAGTGGAGATGCACAGCAGGGCCTTGGTGTAAGCTGCTCTTGCCTACACTGGGTAGCACTGTTTTGCTCACTCAAGGACATCAGTGCCGGTGTGGGGGAGGGAGGGTAATGGCTTAGCCCTGCTCTCTCCTCCTTCCCCAGAGCAGGAGGCTCACACCCACCACTCTTTAGGAAGCTGGCACAGAAGAGCAGATATTCACCCCTTTTGTGTCCCCAGCTTCTGTCAGATTCCTGCCTTCACCCTGCCAGTGTCCGAGCTGTCTACCTGCCAGGTGACACTGTATTCCTGTGTTTTATCTCAGGCACACAGGTGGGTTTCAAAACTCCAAATTTCAGAGATCCAAGCTGCTCGGACCCGTGCTGACCCTCTGGGGGAGGCTTTCACTGTACTATTGCATTTGCTGGTTTGTTATAGAAAAATGGTCACGATACAGCTCAGCAGTTTGGAGTTTCTGTAAAGCACAGCACAAAATTGGCACCAAGATTTGCTTCCCCTGCTTGTGTCTTTGTTCCTGTGCTTGAGAACAGGGCAACCCATGGGTGCTGCCAGTTGTTTTGTCCCCGCAGAGGCTGTGCGGCCACTGCCAAATGTACTCCTAGCAGGGGAACTGTTTCTTCCCATGTGACCCAGGGAATCCTCAGATCTTGCTGGCCTCTCCCAGGTCTTCATAGTCTTTCCCCACCAGGGCCACAAGGCACAACCATGGTGCAGACCTTCAAAGCTTCAGACTGTGCTCCACTGCTCTCCTTTTCCTAGTCAGTGGTCTTGGGGAAAGAGTTTTCTTGTGCAGTCCCCTGCGTGTGCTCGTCGCTCCGCACTGCCCCCGCCCCCTCTTTCTCTTTCTTATATTCTCTCATCTCTCCATCATCAGGACTCCCTCCCCTTCACAGCACCTGCAGTTCTTTGCTTTCCCAAATCAACTCTCCGTAGCTCCTATCTTCCACGATGTGGCCTTTTGTAGCCATTTTCTCCCTCTAGTTGTGCAGTTTTGCTCTCTCAGTCCTCAGATCGATTTCTTGGGTGCTCAGAATGATTGGATATTTATCTGGCTGTGTTCAAGGGACAAGGGAAGTTTAGGGTCCCCCTGCTCCTCTACCATCTTATTTCTCTATATTTTTTCCTTTTGAAAACCTGTGCACTTACTACCTACTACACTTTTTATAGAAGGGTTATAAATTACTTGTGTTGGAGAAATGCAGAATATTTTACTCATTTTAGTTAGTGGCAGACTTTATGATGAGAAATCTATTGTTTTAGCTTTTCAGTTTGACATTTAAAACTCTCAGCACTAGTAGCTTGTATCTTGGCAAATGAACAATAAATTCCTGCCTTCTCCCCTTACCAGAGTAAAAAAAAAAAAAAAAGAAAAAAAAAGCCTTTAAACCATAATTTATAATCATGGCTTAGAGGCTGGAAAATAAGTGTCCTAACTCCCTGGAATATACATTTTGTAAAAAGTTATGCCATTTATTGAGAAGCTGCCTTTGACCTTTAAAATAAATTTTATTGCCTCAACATAAGTAACACATGTTCATTAGCAACCAGTAGGAAAAGATAGATAAGAAAAACTGATGATAAAGATTCCTTATTCAGTCCACCCAGAAATGACTGTTAACGTTACTACACAGACTCCTTTTGTACCTTGCATTGTTTTGTTCAGGGAACAGTCTTTCTTTTTTTTTTTTTTTTAACGTTTATTTATTTTTGAGACAGAGAGAGATAGAGCATGAACGGGGGAGGGTCAGAGAGAGAGAGGGAGACACAGAATCTGAAACAGGCTCCAGGCTCTGAGCTGTCAGCACAGAGCCCCAAGTGGGGCTGAAGTCAGACGCTTAACCGACTGAGCCACCGAGGCGCCCCTAGGGAACAGTCTTTCTGTGGACATCTTCTGTGTAAAGGAATGTTCTTCTATAACGTCACTTAATGGGATGCTTAGTTTTCCATCTTACGAAAAAATATATATAAGTGTATAAATGTAGATACGTAAATATATCCATAGACCCACATTTCTTCATCTAGCTTGTTTCCAGATGTCCATCATAAATAATAATCCATGCTAAACATTCCTGCTAATATTACATCCTTAGGATAAATTCTGACAATTGCTGGGTTAAAGGATAAGGCAGTTTAAAGCTTTTTGGTAAATGTTGGTAGATTTGCCCTTATTCCCATTCAGATTTGCATCAAGTTATCTTGAGTTTATTAGAAGCCCTCCCTTTGTAAGAAAATCCTAGAGAACTATTACATAGGTATCTCTTCTATAAAGACATTGACCTTTTAGGGGTCATAGGTGCATATAAACAGTCCAAGAGTTAGTGCCGAATATTATGGTTTTTAGTTGTCAGACAGACTGGTACTTTCCAGTCTATGCAATCCCTAATCTGGCCATTCAATACTTTCCATTCCAGGTCTTATCTCTGCAAGTGGAATATAAAAGTACCCTACACCTTTAGAAAGTTTGTAGTAATTAGTCTTACCAGCATGTGAAGATGCATGTTATGAAACACCCTCACCAATACTATTTTTTGAATACTATTTTTCTTTTCTCTTTGCTAGTTTGACAGAGAAAAGTGATATTTGTTGCTTTACTTTGCATTTAATTGCTTATTAGAAAATTTAACTCTTTCCCCTTTTTACCATTTTTACTTATTCTTTTGTGGATTATTCATGTTCTTGGTCTGTTTTCTTTTTTTTTTTAATTTTTTTTCTTTTTACATTTATTTATTTTTTGATAGAGAGAGACAGAGCACAGTGGGGGAGGGTCAGAGAGAGGGAGACACAGAATCCAAAGCAGGCTCCAGGCTCTGAGCTGTCAGCACAGAGCCCGACGCGGGGCTCGAACTCACAAACTGCGAGATCATGACCTGAGCCGAAGTCAGACATTTAACTGACTGAGCCACCCAGGCGCCCCTCTTGGTCTGTTTTCAAATTTTAATATATCTCTTCATTATTGATTTAATAATAATGTAATTATTTGCTATATACCAAGCATTGTGCTAAGTGTGTTACTTGTGTCATCTCATTTAATCAACACTAACCCTGTTAAGTAGATGATGGTATCCCAAGATGAAGGCGCTGAGGCACAGAGAAGATCACACAGCAATTCCAATCTAGGTCTGATTGCAGAGTCCATATATTAAAACCTTATACCACTGTTATTTCCCTAATCTTTCATTTAAGTGGACTTTGTAAAATTGCAACCAGGGAGGAAGCACAAACCACAGAAACAGACCTGGATCTGACCTAATCAGCCACCTGAGCAAAGTGGTGATTCTGATCTTGTTTTTATAAATCTGAGACAGTAGTTCTCAAAGTTGGCCATCAGAACACCCTGAAAGATTGTTAAAACACAGATTGCTTGGTCCATTCCCAGATTTTCTGATTCATTAAATCTGGGATGGGTCCTGGGAATTTGCATTTCTTACAAGTTCTCAGAGGTTACTGATGATGATGGTAGTCTGGGACCTCACTTTGAAGACCACTACCCTATAGCTCTCTTGTGTGGGCATTTCTCACACCTCCCCTGTATCCCTAAACCACACTTCCTCAAGTCACTCCCCTAGTTTGTTAACCAGTGCTACAAGCATTACCATTTTTATTATGTATTATTTATGGATTTTCTACATTTAACTCTCTTTGTACCTTCCTAGGGAGGAAATGGCTGGAGATGTTTTTGTTTTAGATTTTTTTTTCTAGTTTTGTTGAGATGTAATTGACATACAGCACTGTGTAAGTTTAAGGAGTATAGCATAATGACATATATGTTGTGAATTGTGATTGGCACAATATAGTTAACATCCATCATCTCCTATAGATAGAAAAAAAAAAGAAAAATACATTTTTTCCCTTGTGATGAGAACTCTTAGGATCTACTCTCAACAACTTTCCTGGATGTTATACAGCAATGTTAACTATAGTCACCGTGTTATGGTACATTACATCTCCAGTATTCCTTACAACTGGAAGTTTGTGCCTTTTGACCACCTTCATCCATTTCCCCACCCTCACCCCCACCTCTGGTAACCACAAATCCAATCTCTTTTTCTATGATTCTAAGATTTCACATACCAGTGAGATCATGCAGTGTTCACTTACTTCACTTTGCCTAATGCTCTCAAGGTCCATCTATATTGTTTCAGGCTAGACTTGTTTAAAGCATAGATGTGTGTGTGTTTTTTTGTTTATTTAGGAAAGTGTTACCCTTTTTTATATAGGAAATATAGCATAAAGTTTAGCTTGAACACCTAGACCAGTGACTGCCACTGCAGTACTAATATAAGCATATAAACAATGTTAATATTTAAAAACTGCATCATCTTTATTTTCAATCAGTGGATAGCTCTGTTCAGAACAGTGTTATGTTAGGCCAGGCCATGTTTAATCTCTGTTTTCATACAGCAGTTTCACTTATAACTACTTATGTAGGCATAGCCATTATTTAGGTCATTAACACTTCTTTCCCAGGTAATTTTCACCAAATGTGAACACTGGTCATTTTCAGTGATGGGATATTCAATTTTTGTTAACTTCTTCTTTATACTTCTCTGTTTTAATTTTTTGTAGTGATTGTGTGTGTGTGTGTGTACATACACACACATATATATATTATATATATATATAATGTTTATTTTTGAGAGAGAGAGAGACAGAATGCAAGCAGGGGAGGGGAAGAGAGAAAGGGATGCACAGAATGCCAAGTAGGCTCCAGGCTCTGAGCTGTCAGTGCAGAGTCCAACAGGGAGCTCAAACTTCCAGACTGCAAGATCATGACCTGAGCCTAAGTCTGACGCTTAACCAACTGAGCCACACAGGCACCTCTGTGATGGTTTATATTTTTTAAATAAACATTATTTTAGGGGCACCTGGGTGGCTCAGTTGGTTAAGCGTCCGACTCTTGGTTTCAGCTCGGATCATGATCTCATGATCTCACACTTCGTGAGTTTCAGCCCCACATCGGGCTTTGCGCTGACCATGCAGAGCCTGCTTGGGATTCATTCTCTCTGCCCTTCCTTCACTCTCTCTCTCTGTCTCTCTCAGAAATAAGTAAATAAACTTTAAAAAATAATTTTTTTAAATAAACATTATTTTAGAAGTAAATCAACCAGCTTGGCCTCATCCTGAACAGTATTTCTGAAATTGCCTGTTTAATGTGGATTTTATACTTGATGCACTCTTTTATTGTTACAGTTTTTATAGTACACAATCAAATAGGTTATTAACATTATAATGTGATCTAAAAATCAGTTCAGGTACTTATCATCAATGATGTATGTATCACACTTAGAAAATATTATACTGTAAATTATGTCCCTTTGTATTATGATAGTTTTACATATTAAAGATATTAGTCCTTCATCTGTTGGATATTTGCACATATTTTTCTCAGCTTTTCATTTTCCTTTAACTTTATGATTTTTTTTGCATTTTTGTTTTTCTTCTGTTGTCCACCTGACATTTTTTCTACCTAACATAAACTGTTTTTATTTTTTTAGTGTTCTCTTTTTAGTATAGCTTTTTATTTTTTTAATATTTTTTTTTTAGTATACCTGACACCAATGTTACATTAGTTTCAAGTGTACGACATAGTGACATAGTGACTCAACATCTCTATACATTATGCTTATGTTCACCACAGCTATACGTCTGTCACCATACAACACTATTACAATACCGTTGACTATATTCCCTTTGCTATACCTTTTATTCCCATGACTTTTTGTTTTGTATCATGGTTTAGGCACTCCTTAGCTATCTCAAAATTATATATTTACCCATGTTCTTCAAATTTTTTCATTCATTACTAGTTTTAAATTTTGATATGAAATGGGAACAAAATTGTATTTATTTCCCCAAAATGTCCCAACTCACCCTTTACTCACTTATTTAAAATGCCACTTTTATCATTTATTAGAATCTTGTATCTGCTTAGGTGTGTTTCTATACTTGTCTTCTCTCCCAGGGATCTGTTTCTATGGTAGCACCAAACTCTTTTTAGTTAATGTAGCTTTAGAATATCTGTAATATCTATTTAGGCAACACCACTTTTACTCCTCTTTTCCAAATTATTGTTCACATTCTCAAGTGCTTATTCTTTTAGATGAATTTCAGCTATTGAATTTTTCATATAGTTCTGTAAGGAAATTTGATTGGGATTATGTTAAATGTATATATTAAAAGGAGAAAGGTATCTTTAGATATTCTTTATGGTATATGTAGCATTCACTATGGTAGTCAAGGATAGTTATTTGATAGTCTCACTGACTAGCCTGGAAATTCATTCACTGCAGACCATCTTCATATTAATAGTCTTCATATTCTCAGTGCCTTGTATTCAAAATCTTGCATGAGTCAAATGACTAAATATGCATATGTTGGAAGGTGAGTGGATAAAGAATGGCTATTATAGAAAATTTGCTTGCATTTTGATTCAGACTTTTTAGACAAATGGAAAATATTCCCAACCATCGAAGAGTGAAAAACATGAGGGTTAATGCAATAAGGACTTCTATCACCATAAAACTAGTATTAAAGTACACTAGTAAACTGGTTTTTGTTTTTGAAAATTTAATTCTCATAAGAGGTCTTATAAAATTTCTCAAAAGTGTTTATGCTGATAGAGTTGTGAATGGGGTGGATTAGTTAAAAGTCGAAATTACTACCCAATTACCAGTTTCAGTTAACTTTAGTACATAAAATGACCAGCTTATTCAGAGTTTTTAATATAGCTACACAATTTGGTAAGATTTCAAAATGAAGCTCCTAAAATACCATCTATTCTTTCAAAAACTGTGACCATTATTCTACCTTAACAATAAAAAATGAGTACTAAAGAACAGTGCAATTGTTGTGAGAAAGGTCCACATAGTCTACTTTTTGTAAGTGTGACATATCTACCAGATAGATCATTAACAAAAAACAATTGAACTTATTTGATAAAAATAAAATTCAGTTTATAAGGAATGGTGATTTAGCGGTTTTACTTTGGGGAATTATGAGGGGAAATGGGAATTATGCTTAACCAATGATTTATGCAGTCTTTCAAAAGATAACAAGTTCATTTAAATTTCTCTATAAAGTAAAGTTTAAGCAGATTTGGAAGTAAATTAATGGAAATATCTGTTTAAATGAGCTAAGATTCATAAAGCACCAATATTTGTAAAACATTGCCTAACACATAGCATAAGGCAATTCAGTCAGTCAATCAGTGTGTCAGATGGGCTCTACTAATTTAAAAACTAGCTCCTGTTTTAAAGTTATACTGGGTAATTAAGCCTTTATTTTGGCATTTGTGTACATGAATTACCAAATCTCCCTTCAATACTTTTTGTATTCACCGTGCTGGGAAGGCCCCCAAAGAAAAAGAAAACATGACTCCTATACTTAGTACAGTTAAAAAACAGGGAAATATGATTTAAGTGTTATAACAGCATTTCATTTATGTATCTGGTGTATGATGATTGAGAGAATTAGGCAAATGATAAAATATTGACATTTCTAATATTTTAGTACCTCAGTGTTCTGTATGATAGTCTCCTATTGTTTTTCTCAATGTGCAAATCAAGGCAGAAATTAAGGAACTTCAGCATTATAGGTAATATTCTCTTTTTTTTAAGCTGTGTGAAGCGTGCATAAAAGTTTGTTATTTTGCTTTTATAACTTACATTATATATTGTGCACATATCAACTATCTTGTAATAAAAATTATGTAAGAAATTGGGGGGGGAAGCTGTTCCCCAAAATGCCAAAAACTAATTAATTTATGTATTCTTTATTATAAAATTGTTAAGCTTGTCCACACAAATATTTTACATTATAACAAATAATTTACTACAAAAGAAACATTTTTGTCATGTAAAAATAAACATTAACCTTAGAGTTAAAAACTGAGTTAGTACACTTAGAAAAATGAAAAATTAAAA
Organism: Lynx rufus; assembly: GCF_022079265.1. Lineage (NCBI taxonomy): Eukaryota > Metazoa > Chordata > Mammalia > Carnivora > Felidae > Lynx > Lynx rufus. The sequence goes on along the minus strand of NW_025814867.1, from coordinate 417,284 downwards.
AATAAGTATAACAAAGTACTCATTCGTTTGTATCCCCTTAGGATAGTGACCATTACTATACAAGTTGTTTCTAATAAATTTGAGTTACTGTTATCGTTTCTGAATACACATAAATTTTGATACTTAACAAAACATATTTGAAAACATTGGTTGTAATTATACTCTTAAGTGTAATTTACATAGTATAAAGTGTTAGTACTTTTTTCTTTTTGGAAGAATCAGAATGGATCATCAATACACCGCTGTGGCCTTGTGATAGACTGGATGTACTCAATCGACATAATCTGCTCTGTACAATTGCACATGAAATCTTAGCCAAGAGCCTTTATAGACAGACATTTGAAGTTTTGCAAAATCTACCAGGTTTTCAAAATTCTCAAGGTATGTTTTTTTAAAAGCCTCAATTCTCATGTCCATCTGGTGTTTAAATAAGAAACCATTCTCCACCTGTTTTGGTTGAGTTTTATATTCCAGCATATATTTTTAATGAAATTATTTTCTGTAAAATGTGTTCTCTGCAAATTCAATATGTTTTTCTTTTTTCTTTCTCTTTTTTGTTGTTTTTTTGTTTTTGTTTTTGTTTTTGTTTTTTCAAAAGCAGAGATGCTTACCTTTGGGTTGTCAGCCATTCCCTCCCTCAACTGTTTTCATCAGTCCCCTTTCCCTCTCTGTCAGGTCAGCAGCAAACAATAATGCCCCAGCAAGTTTTGTGTCGTAAAAGAATTCATTGCATTAGAATAATGAAGAATACTTTTTCTTTTATTACTTAACATTAAATACAGAGCTTAGTTTCCATTACCTTGGAACATAGGAAAATATGAAATAAATGGAAGAAATGACAAGTTCAAAGAAAGAGAATATTAATGTGGACAATAGTAGGTAGTGTTCTCGAATCCTGACACTCAAGTTTTATGTAGACCAGAGGGGGTCCATGTTAAGGGAAACATGAGCAAAAGCTTTGGATCAAAATGAACCTGAGTAATGCTTTCAGAGTGGCAAGTTGCCACTTCATGAGAATGTTAACCTGAGGGCCTCCCACAGTGCTTTATCAGAGTACATGTTCTAGGAAAGTTCCATTGGTGGAGATGTTTAGGAAGAGACTAAAAGGTAAGGAGATTAACTTCTTGCTTAGGCCTGGATCACTAAAGGATGCTACAGATGAAGTGATAAAGACCAAAATCTAGGTCATAGATTGAACTGACAGTACAGGGAATAAAAGATTTCACAGTCTCCAAGGTGACTTCACTTTCTTCTAAGTGAGGAATTGAAAGAAGGATAAATACCTAATAAAGGATTTGTTTTTAATTTGAGAGAGAATATTAGAGGTGGTGGTTTATTTTTAGTCATGGGAAATTAAGTCTGAGGTCTGAACTGTAGACAGTGCAAACAGAACTGTGCAAGTCATTCATTTGGGAGAGCAGATGCAGTCGCAGGTGGAATCACAGACAGCGGTGTTAATGTAGCCTCTGCGATAGTTGTCAAGCTTCCTTTTTTTTTTTAAGCATAATTTATTGTCACCTTCGCTAACATACACGTATACAGTGTGCTCTTGGCATCAGGAGTAGATTCTCGTGATTCATCACTTACACACAACATCCAGTGCTCATCCCAACAAGTTACCTCCTCAGTGCCCATCGTCCAGTGTCCCCTGCCCCCACCTCCCCATCCACCCTCAGTTTGTTCTCTGTATTTGAGAGTCTCTTATGGTTTGCCTCCCTCTCTATTTGTAACTTTTTTTTTCTCTACTGTTCCCCCATGGTCTTAAGTGTCTCAAATTCCACATAGGAGTGAAAACAGGTATCTGTCTCTGCCTGACTTACTTCACTTAGCATAATACCCTCTGGTTTCACCCACATTGTTACAAGGTTCCTTTCTTCTTCTTTGTTCCAAAGTAAATGAAGGAGGTTTCTTTTGTTGAATGCTTGTTTCTTAGAGAATATATGATTGCATTTTAGCGACTGTGACTCCCATAGTGGGTAGGAAAATCCCAACAGGAGCAAAGGGAAAAGAAAAGCAGTGAGAGAGGGAAGATTGAGAGACTAAGATAGATTGATTTCATTATATCCTTTTTGTTTTCCAGAAACTGTGGAGGTCTCACAGTACAGCCTTCTTTTTAATAAACTTCTAGATGCCTGTATAGAAAGCAACAGTCTTGGTATGTCATCCTCCGTGGCAGACTTCATGATTTCAAAGAACATCCCTATTGAGCTCTCCTTTCTTAGAAGATTAATTACTTCTTTGGGAAGGAGTTGTTTATGGCTCAAAGCCAGAACCCACTACAAAAGTAAGTTGCATTTTAAAAATTTATATTTGAAATCTTGGTTTTGACTTCGATTTTCTAACCAAGAATCCTTGCATAGTGTCTATGACTAGGCATTTAAATATGTAAAAGGAGCAGTTGATACACAGTCAAAGATAATGGTGTACACAGATTTGTTCTCTCTTTTGAAACGTGTTCTTTCTCGTTTCTAATTACTATATCTTTATTTCTTTGCACATTAGTATGCCCACTTGAGGGTGCACAAAGGAAATAAATGAAAGAATTTCAACCAGTTGACATAGCTTATAAATATATAGGAGTAAAACAATAGGAATATTTATATATTTTATTCATCCCTGCTATATCCGTGATCTTTATAATTCATAAGTTAGAATATTTTATAGCAGGCCACATAAGAAGTACAGAGGCTGCCATTACAATGAACACGACACATAGGTTTTTCACGTGGTTCCTAGTAAAAGAACTTTATTAATCTATTTACAGTTGTTTCTCTCTAACCAATAAGCCTGGAAAACTAATGCTTTCTCTAGTCCCAGCCACCTCATAGGTATTTGAATTGGAAGTAATTTCTTGTAGAGTCGAGATCGAGAAAACACTTCTGCCTTCCTGCAGTAGTTTGTCCTAAATTTACGTTTCTATCACTGCCACGTATCTGACAAACATTTGAGTGCCTACTGCATGTCACCGCTGTGCCAGATTTGCCAAACATCCCAGCCACCCCTGCCAGCCCAGAAACCTCTCTGAACTTGGGAGTGTTTTTCACGCTACCAGCTGTTTAGCAGGTGGTAACTTTTCCCCAATGAAATAGGAAAGAAAACATTAGCATACATTACAGGTGGTAAGATGAAGTATTATTTGATAAAATTTTCATTTCAGTTACATATATCCATATATGTGTACCAGGTCAATATGTAAAATGTACCTCTTATTGTAGGTTACAATCAAAAGAAGTTTTAAAAGCAGAATTTTTTTAGGGGCACCTGGGTGGCTCAGTGAGTTAAGCGCCTGACTCTTGATTCAGTTTGGGTCATGATCTTACGTTTTGAGGGACCAAGCCCCACATTGGTCTCTGTGCTGACAGCATGGAGCCTGCTTGGGATCTCTCTCTCTCTCTCTCTCTCTCTCTCTGTCTCTCTCTCTGTCTCTCTCTCTCTCTCTCTGCCTCCCCCCTCTCAAAATAAATAAATAAAATTAAAAACAATTTTTTAAAATGATCAGAAATTCAGAGGAAACGTAGATTTGTTTATTCATAAACACCTCATTTCAACTTATGTTTCAACTCCTTACACTATTTCCCTGCAGATTACTAGAAATCACACACACAAAGTATATATATACTAGTTTTTGCTGTAACTTCTTTATTTTAGTTTTTAGAATCAGTGGGGTTATTTATTTTCAAAATAATTGTGCGATTTGGGGACCATGCCATAGAAGGTGTTTCTCTGCCATAGGAACAAAACATAAACTTGGAAACACTTAGATGAGATTTCTATGAATCTCTGTTTCTTAGTTGGAAATAAAATTCTGTTTTAAAGCAGCTAAACTTAATCATTTGTAAAAATTTTTATTAACAATTTTATTGAGATATAATTCAAATTCAGTTCACCCATTTACAGTGGTCTTAAGGTATTCATAGTTCGTGCAACCACACTGAGTGTGGAGCCTGCTTGGGATTCTCTCTCTCTCTCTCTCTCTCTCTCTCTCTCTCTCTCTCTCTCTCTCCCCCCCCTCTCTCCCTCCCCCCCCCCCGTGTCTGTCTCCCCAACTCATGCTCTCTCTGTCTCAAATTAAAAATGATAATAATAATTTAAATACATCTATGCCTAATTTCATATGCAGTGAACTACTGGGACTTATGCAGGTTAGGTATAAGGCTAAGAGTATTTTTGGTATTTTTAATGTGCCTGAGTTACAAAATGAAAAGAGTAATGTATATTCACCAATCAGTCTTCAAAAACATCTTATTACCTGACAATGCTGACATTTCAGATATCATTGGAACTCTCTAGGTTTATCTTCACACATAGTTAACACTCTAGAAAAGCGTTATAATTGGTCCAGTAGTGCTGGATTTTAGGCTGATGGCTTTTTCAAGACTGTGGTGCCAATGCCTTTGTTTTGCTTTTTTAAAAAATATTTTGTGTAGCTTTACTGAAATAATTTCACATACCATAAATTTCAGCCATTTAGGCAATGCATTAGTGTTTATTATAATCACAGAATTGTGTAGCCAACACCACAATCTAATTTTAGAACATCTTCAGCACCTCCAAAAAGGAAACATATTAGCATTCCCTGGATGCCTCCTGCTGACCAGACAACAACTAATTGACTCTATTTCTGTAGATTTGCATATTTGGGGCATTTCACATAAATGAAATCCTTCAATATGTAGTTTTTTATGACTAGCTTCATGTAATTAGTGTAATATTTTCAAGGCTCATCCTGTTATAGCGTGTATCAATACTTCATTCCTTTTTATTGCTGAATAATATTCCATTGTGTGGAATTATCCATCCATCCTTTGATGGACATTTGAGTTGTTTCTAGTTTTTAGTTATTATGAATAACACTGCTGTATTCACATACAAGTTTTTGTGTGGACATATATTTTTATTTCTCTTGGGATCAAAGTGGCTGGCTCATATAAATCTGTTTTTAGCATTTTAGGAAACTGCCAAATCTGCTTTTCCAAAGATGCAGTATCATTTTGTATTTATATACCCACTACCCAAATTTGAGATTTCCAGTTTCCTCACATCCTCACCAACACTTGTTACACTGTGTTTTTTATTTTAGACTTCCTGTGGATATAAAGTGGTATCTCATTGTGGTTTTGATTTGCATGATCCTAGTGACTTTTTCAAGTACTTATTAGCCATTTGTGTATTTTCTCTGGATAAATGTCTGTTAAATCCTTTACCCATTTTTTTCTTTGCACATTTTTAAATTTTTTTTATTATTGAGTTGTAAGAATACATGCACATAATATACATATATATACATATATGTACATATACACACACACAACACACACAACACACACACACACACACACACACACACACACACACACACACACTCTCTCTGGATGCAAGTCCCATGTCAGATACATGAATTTCAAATATATTTTTTTTCCAGTCTGTCAGTTGTCTTTCCCTTTCTTAATGGCTTGGCTCTGCTTTTATTTTCAAACTAATCATAAAGAAACTGTCCAAGGACAGTAAAATTGCCTTCCTGATGCTCCTGATTTGTTCTTCCTAGTCCTAAAAATACTGATTTTCTCTCAGCCAAAAAGTCAGGAAGGGGAGATGTTAGTGTGTCTTTCCAGTATGTTTCCCTCCCCTAAAACTGAATAGGAATATTTTTCTTTTCATACTTGCTTTTAGAGGAAAAATGATGTTGGTAAATTTCTACTCAGTTTGTTATTTTTTGTTTTCCTCTTCCGGTCAGCAAAGTAAAACAAGAATGTATGTAAATTATACCTATCAATAGTCAGAAAGTTAATGAGTCAGTAGTATGTTAATCCTGCAAGCGACCTAGGGAGTGGAACTCCCTAGTAGTTAGGAATCCGAGATCTGGAGTCAGAGGCTGGGGTGATTGCCAGAGCCCTTCACCTAATGTAGGAGTCAGTATACCTGATTTCAAAGGTAGTGCTGTCAGTTAAAATGAGGGAAAACTTATGTGTTTATGTTTAACACAGGTACCTGGCACATAGTAGGCCCCCAAAGATTAGCAGTCATCATCCACATTAGATTTCTTGAAGAAACTTACTTTTTTTTTTTTTTTAGTATTTACTCATTTTTGAGACAGAGACACAGAGAGAGAGAGAGAGAGAGAGAGAGACCTCCAGTGTGACTGGGGAAGGGGCACAGCGAGAGGGAGACCCAGAATCCGAAGCAGGATCCAGGCCCTGAGCTGTCAGCACAGAGCCTGGTGCGGGCTCAAAAGCCCGAACCTTGAGATCATGACTTGAGCCAAAGTTGGACGCTTAATCAACTGAGCCACCCAGGTGCCCCTAAAGAAACTTATCTTAACACAACATTTTAAACAAATTTTACATACAGATTTAAATTGGTTTCAGTGAAATTTGACAGTATAATATTGTTTATATACAGTTTGGATACCCCAAGACTTCAGGGGTTTTCCGTATAGATCATTTGTAATAAGCACCTAAACAGTTTAAAAGTTAAATCTCTTTTCTTGAAAAGTAAAATTTTTAGAACATTACTTGGTGAGTATAGCTACAACACATTGACCATCTACAGGAAAGATACATATTTTAAGATATGTATTTTAGTTTCATATCTAAATAGTGCTTAGCTCAATGCCAGACATAGAGTAGGAACAGTACATGTGTTTTTTCCATTTTTATTTTATTAATTTATTTATTTTAATTTAAATTTTAGTTAACATACAATGCAGTATTGGTTTCAGGAGTAGAATTTAGTGATTCGTCACTTACATACAACACCCAGTGCTCATCTCAACAAGTGCTTTCCTTAATGCCCATCACCCACTCACCTCCCTCCATTATCCTTCAGTTTGTTCTCTTATTGTTAAGAGTCTCTTGTGGTTAGAACAGTAAATGTTTATTATGCAAACTATAACAGCAGTATAAATAAGTGCTAAAAAATAGTATAATATATATGACAAAATCTTCAAATTATAATTTCTTTTTTTCTACATTTTGGATTCATAATTCAAGATAGGCAATAATTACAAATCTGTGTAGCTGCTATTAGACCAGATCCCATTAAAATAAAACCCAAGTCGCTATTCTGGTTTTTTAGTTATTCTATAATTATGTTGTATTGATTGACGATGGCTTGAAATAAATGGTCACTTACCACGATGAGGCTCAAAAGTCATTTTTAGGAGAGTTTTTTAAATATATATTTTTACTTCATATTTAATGTTTCAAAAGTATTTTACAAAGAATAATTTCCCATGTATTAGGATAAGCTCACCACCATATAATTTGTATAATAAACCTACTAATGTGAAGAATCATTCTATGATGTAAGTAATTATCACCTGTGGATATTTTGGAAATCTAGTTTTTCACTTGTTGGGGTTTAATAAAGTTTGATCTGTTATTTGATTTCCAGGTGCTCTTTCATTGGGTTGCTATCCACCATTGGAGGGAAATTTATACCGAAAACTTCTACTGATTCCTTCTTATTTATCTGAGATTGAAATGCTTTTAGCTATTGAAATCTTCCTGGTATCTAATGCTAGTAGTATTCAGAGTCCTGGAACTTCTACACAGATGCTGCAGATAGTTTTGAAAAGGTTGGTTGATATAACTTCTAATTGCATGCTAAAAGCAGATCATTACACCTGCCCTAGGATGTAAATGTTTATCTCTACTTTATATTTTGTAATATATATTTTATATATTTTTATGCATAAATATTTTCATATATACACAAACACATTTCTATACATATGTGTGTGTGTGTGTATACACATACATATTCATATATATGTATATACTTGTGTTTGTATGCATTTACAAATTTTGGTAACATTTAAATTGAGCAAGGATTTGACCTGAGACTTAAAATGAACAAGCTGATAGCATTTAATAAACACGTTAACAACTCCAAAGATGCTGTTCAAAGAGATGGGCCTTCTTTAGGTATGCATCTTTCTTGTGCACTGATGGTTTTGAGATAGATATCTAAGTTATTTACCTTTTTGGTCAACACAGAAGATCTAAGAACCAGGTCTAAAAGGAAAATATGTGATAGTTTTTTGGTTCAGTCAAGAATTTGGTTCAGTCAAGAATTCTGTTGAGGGGCGCTTGGGTGGCTCAGTCAGTTAAGCATCTGACTTTGGCTCAGGTCATGATCTCACAGTCTGTGAGTTCGAGCCCTGCATCAGGTTCTACACTGACAGCTCGGAGCCTGAAGTCTGCTTCAGATTCTGTGTCTCCCTCTCTCTCTGCCCCTCCCCAACTCACACTCTGTCTCTCTCTCTCTGTCTCTCAAATATAAAATTAAAAAAAATTTTTTTTAAGAATTCTGTTGAAAATAAAGCCATCAGCCTAGTGTCTATATTTAAAATGTTACAAATGCATACAATTTAGCTGTTGGACCAGACTGGTATCTCTTTAAATAATTTTTTCAAAGTCCCAGAATTTAGACTTACACCACTCCCAATTTCTTGTTAGCCTATCCAGGAAACTAATAAAGATCTCATGGAACTCCTGTTTTGAGGGTTTCTTGACAAGAATTTTGCTTCAGTTTAATGGTATCATAAACCACATCATCAGATTGGATATTCTATCTATCTATCTATCTATCTATCTATCTATCACTGTGTATAAATTATCCCAAAATGTAGTGGCTTAAAACAGCAAATATTATGTTAGTTTTTGTGGGTCAGGAATTTTGGAGTAGCTTAGCAGTATGGTTATGGTTCAGAGTCTCTGAGGTAGTTGGTCAGGAGGTAAAGTCACCTACCTGATGGCTTGACTGGGACTGGAGGATCTGTTTCTTAGATGGCTCACTCACGTGCCTGTTGCCAGGAATCCTCAGTTGCTTGCCGCATGGGTCCTTCCATACATTACTTGAGTGTCTTTATGACACTCTGAGTGAGTGATCCAAGAGAAAAAAGACAAGGAGGAAGCTACAGTGCCTTTCATGAGCTATATCTAGAACTGGGAAGGCTCTGAATTTTACCCTAATTGCAGGCTGACAGTGTCCTGGATCCTAGCATAAGACGTAAGACTCTTGCTTGCATATGATTATATGCATATCTGTGTCTCTGGTTTTGCTCCCAAGTCCCACAGAGGGGCCCTGGTGGATACCTGCACAGGTACCGGGCCCTCTTACAGAAGAGGAATCTTGAACTTTGGGGAACCTAAGTCTCTTACTATAAATGATAAGCATGCCTGCCCTGTTGCTCTGCAGGGAAACACCATCACTATCTTGTAAGGCTGTAAGCAAACCTATCGTTTGCTCCAGAGGGAGGACCTATCTGTCTTTCAAGGTTGTTCACTATATAAACATGCCTGAAATTCAGAACAAGAGGTAGTTACTGTCTCTGTCCTCAAAACTTCCAGAAATTCAGGGACCGAGGAAGAATTGTCATCTGATAACCTAGTGTCCAGAGTTACACAGTCATTTCTGCTTTGTTCCATATGTGATAAGCAAGTCATTTGTTTAAGGTTTTATTTTTTAAATAATCGCTACACCCGGTGTGGGGCTCCAACTCACAACCCCAGCTGAGCCAGGTAGGCACCCTTATCCTATATGTGATAAACGAGTCATTTAATCTAGCCCATACTTAAAGGGAGGAGAATTATGAAATAATTTATTTTAGGTCGACAATTTTTTAAAAACTCACTAAATTAGCTTTATTGATATAGTCTTTTCTGAGGGCCTCCTTGTTTACTACTATGCACTATAAGTGGCATGAGGAATCTTGGCTCCCCATCTTCCTAATGAGGGTTTGGTTTTCTCAGGACTCCCCACACATATGCAGCCTTTTTATTCATTGTTGAACTTGGTTGCTATTTGTGACCTCAGTGCAAATTAGTGACATGCCTAGATCTTTAATTTTGTCCTAACCAATACTATTTCTCTTATTATCGTCATCATCATACTGAGCCTTGCCTTGCTATACTAACCTCTCTCTGAGAGAATCTATGCATCTTTAGACTTTCAGAAACTGCACATAGTTGGCATATGCCCGGTCTACCAGATCCCAGGCACCAGTTTCTAAGCCAGAATGTAGTAGAAGGTGCCTGACCAATCTTTCCTCTCTGTGACAAATTTCTGTTCTAAGTTGAAGTCCTCACTCCCACCACTCTGCACCATACTAAGGTATTGATGTGGGTAGGCTCACTCTTGGACCTTGCTGTTGGGTCCTACAGGTGCCAAGAGCAGGATACAGTGAACATAAAGAACAACTGATGCCTAATGTAACAGCCACATCTCTATTTTAAATACTTCCCACTCCAGGGACGCTTGGGTGGTTCAGTTGCTTAAGCTTCTGACTCAGCTCAGGTCATGATCTCTCAGTTCATGAGTTCAAGCCCAGCATATAGGGCTCTGTGCTGACAGAGCCTAAAGCCTGCTTTGGATTCTGTGACTTCCTCTGTCTCTGCTCTCCCCACCCTCAAAAATAAGTAAACATTAAAAAATGTATGTACTTCCCATTCCCTATCCCTTATGATAAACAGCCATAAGGTATGAATTTTATGAAAGTTGGAGACTGGTAAAAGAGTTATTAGAAAAGTAAGTCTGAGCACTTAGTGAAGAATCTTAAATCAAGACTAAATAAAATAACTGGAAATTTAGTAAAGGTACACAGCAACAGTTCCAAATGTTAGCTACCTATTACGTATATGCTTATAATTAAAAATAGCTAATATCAAGGTAAAACATATGACCATTAGTAACTCCAAACTTGATTAAACTCAATGTTTTTGTACATATTACAATAAATAGTTACGCAGTTATCAATTTTCAAAATACAAAGAGGTTATGATCTGTGTTCTAGATTAGTGTTTTTCAAACTGTGGGTTGTAGCCTATTTGGTTGGTGAAATCAGTTCAGGGGATTGCAACATTATTACAAAACTAAAAGAGAGTAGAAAATAGAGTACATTGTCATAAGGGTAAGTCTTGTTTTGTGAAACTCTTATTTCCATTTTGATGTGGAGGGTATACACCGGGTCACAATATAAAGTGTGTTTCTTGCTGTGTGTTATGTTCAAACAAGTTTGAAAGGCACTGTTAGAAGAATATAGTAAAAATATTCTTATAGCTTAGTACCAGGAAATGCAAAGTACTGTCTTTTGGAGAAACGATAGAACTCCTTTTTAACAGTCTCTGACTTCGGGAGGTGTTCACTTTGTAGATGTGAAGAAGACAAATCTCGGAGTAAGGATGATTATCAAGCCGCAGTGGAAAGACTAATTATGGCTGCTCGTATATCGGACCCAAAGCTCTTCATTAAGCACATGACCGTCAATGTTAATAAGGAACAGGTTTATAGTTTGGAACATTGTTCTGCCCTGAAATGGTTGAAAGATAATATGAAGTGGGCTGGAAAGGTTTGGCTTTTCAATAACCATTAGTTAATAAAGGCTTTTTTTTTTTAAGTTCAAGTAATCATTGTTGAAAATAAAAGGCAATAAAAGTAAAGACAATTTTCACTATATTCAGCTTTTGCCCTTTATTGGTTTATAGTAAGTTAATAGTTTCCAAACACTGCCAGAGACCAGCTCCAGCAACCAGGGGTTCCCGAAGGAAGAACAGTGTCGGTGAAAATAAAACTAAAATAAAAAACTGGAAAATAAAAAACTAAAACTAAAATAAAAATGGACACAGACAACAGCAGTGTGTTGAACTGACCAATTTATTGTACCAAGTGTGGCATTATATATGCTAGTGATTTCCTTGTAGCATACGTCATCTATGTTTTTCTAACATTACCTAATTTTGAAAATGTTTCTATGTATCATCACCCAATAAGGAATAACATGATTGTTTTCTCATAACGTTCCCTCCTGCCCTTTAATTTCTTTCATTGTTTTTATTATGTATCTACGTTTATCTATAATCTATAAAGTATTTGCTTTGCTGTTTTCATGAAAGGTCATTTATCTCTCAACACCTCAAGTGGAACAGTTAGAGGGACACGACCTGTTAGTTGTTTCCCTGAAGCGTTCGTGGTTTTGAAGAACAAAAGTGTTCGCCTGGGTCCGAGGTGCCAGGAAGAGGGCCAAGAGGGCCTTAGAAACCCACGCCTTATACATTCTCAGAGAGACAATGCACCTAGGAACCAATGAACCATTCTGTACTTTAACCGACTAGGTTCAGTCATCATCTGGAATGCCTCCTGGGGGCCAAGTGGGCCTAGGGATTAGAGTGACCTGTGTCCATAGATACACTCCTTAGTTGCCAGAGTGGGGCTTTCAAATCCATATGTCTCTCCTATACAGGCCCTCTTTGCTGGCAAAGGTACGAGGCTATCCTTCCTATAAGTAGAGGAGTCTCCATGGGGAATGGCAAGGGCTAAATGTAAGGCCGCACAGTTTCTTGCGGAACCTTATTTTCTTTCCTACTGGTTCTTTTCCCAGAGGGCCTGTCAAGGGCAATTCCCCAACTGACAATACCCCAGGTAGTTTTAAGGCCAAATTACCTAAAAGCGGGAGTACAAGAAGCTTCCCTGTCGGCGGCCGCCCTGCAGTCACCAATCCATCCACAGCTCGGGCCCTGCCACTCAGGCTGGGATAGCTCGGCTTCCAGCAAAACACAAAAAAATTTGAAGTATGCAAATGGTTTACCCACACAGAAAAATGACTTTTCAAATTACTTTACTTCTCTTTAACTTAGGTAAACCTAAATGTAGTAAATCCCTATTTATTCTGAAATCCAAACAATGACAAATCACAAACTGAATATAGTGCAGCATTTAATGAGAGGGGGATATAAAAGGGAAGTACATGAGGAAGTCACTGGAGTTTAAAGATAAAGCTTTTGGGTATGAAATAATGTATACACAGTCCAGTCTCTAAATCCTATTCTACATCTGTAATCTAGAATCATAAATACTATTGAAAGATGATTCAAACACTAAAATTCCAGAGCACCTTCTAAGTTATACCAAAAAATTTTAAATTACCCTCTAACTTTCCTTTATTGTATCTTAGAATACTACCTGTATTTTGGAAATCTGTAATTTGTTACATTAGGTATGGCTAAAGAAAATAGTATTTTAAACAAGTATACCACAATCTAGATACCCTAACAAGTACTATTCCTAACCACCTTAAGAAGTTAAAACTCCTTTTCTGAAGTCCTCCTCAGGATCTGTAGTACAGTCATTGTCCAAGGTGATCATTCTCAATCCTTGATTTGATACTTTAAACCATAATTTAAAATCATTTAGAGAAAAAGTCTGAATAAGGTGAATAATAAATTGTGACTAGGAGAACTGAAAGTATTTCTTAAAGTTCTCAAAATATGATAATAGCATCACTGGAATAAGTGCACCCTCCCAAGACTAAAAACAGTTAAATCCTAGCACTTAGCAAAATGCCTATTAATGTGGAGAACAAAGGGGGAAAAAATTAAACTTCCTTATCACTTACAGCGTAGTGACAAGTACTTGAGGAAGACAGTAACCTTCCTCAAGGAGCTTAGCGGTCTCAGTGTTAGTACTTTGCTAAAGGCAAAAGGCAACCTTAGCTTGACAGTAACCTGACCCTTTGGATCAAAGATCCTTTGGAAAATCCCTTTGGAAACTCTCTACCCATCCCCACCCCCACCTCCCAAGATACAGGTTAGCAATTACCCTCCAAGCATAGGGCGCACTGGTACACATCTGAAGGGTCTCATGACTAAGGTTTTATAGACCACTGTAAATGACCTTTTCCTAACAACAGCTTGCCTCTCAAGGTGCTGGAAAACTTGCTTCCAAATTCCTTAGAGAGTTACACTATACCTGACCCCCTCCCAACCTGAAAGAAAGTCTATTATCAGCCATTCCTCACAACTGCAGTGCAGCTCTTTCTGCCCAGGGGCCTGTGCTTCAATACAACCACTTTTTTGCGCTGGAGAGGTCTCAGTTCTTTCTTGACCATTTGCTCCTGGACCCCAACATTTCACATCACCTTTTACCATATGATAGGATATGAAATGAACACCATCATGAACAGGATAGTGGAAATGAGGCAGGAGATGTCAAGAAAAATGCCCACTTGTCTAGTATGAAAAAACCAGGTGACTATAACTACCATTACTTAATTGCGGCACCTAGGAAATAGATTAGGTTTGGAGATTACTACCGTTAGTTTAAGGTGCCTTTGGGGACAAGTGGAGAATGTTAAGTGGCCGCTTATAAATTAGTCTTTCCTATAAATGGAAACTGAAATGCAAAGAGCAACACTGTTTAGATGCTTGTGGCTAGGATGCATTTGAAAGGATTAAAATGGCAAAGGGCATAAATTAAACTTTTTAAAAATTTTTTATTTTAATAAAAAAAGGTTGTTGTTTTTTTTTTAATTTTGAGAGAGACAGAGACAGCGTGAGTGGGGAAAGGGCAGAGGGAGAGGGAGAGAGAATCCCAAGCAGGCTCTGGGCTGCTGCACAGAGTCCGATTCGGGGCTTTAACTCAGAAAACCACCAGATCATGACCTGAGCCGAAATCAAGAGTGGGAGGCTTAACTGAGCCAAGCAGGCACCCTGTAAATTAAGCTTTTAAGAAAAAATGGGATTGGGGCGCCTGGGTGGCTCAGTCACCGACTGAAGTCAACCGACTTCAGCTCAGGTCATGATCTCACGGTTTGTGGGTTGGAGCCCCATGTTGGGCTCTGCGCTGACAGCTCGGAGCCTGGAGCCTGCTTCGGATTCTGTGCCTCCCTCTCTCTTTGCTCCTCCCCCATTAATGCTCTGTCTCTCTCAAAAACAAATAAAAAACATTTAAAAGAATTTTTTAAAATATGGGATTGAATGGAATAGATTACAAGTGGCCAGACCCTTTCTAAGGACAAATCAAGAGCCCTTACGGTCCTAGGGTTGCAAAAAATGGAGGCGCTCCTTTTTGCTTCTGTCAACAGTGCCAAAGGGAAAAGAGCGTTTGTTGCATTTGCCTAATTTCATTTGTTGCTGTTTCTAGGGATAATCAAAGCCAAAAGAGCAAAATAAAGCTAAAACCCTAGATGCATAGTTTAAAGAGGCGGCGGTGACGGGAGGGCAAGGGGGCGCTTCAAGTCTGAAAAAGGTCAGATATCGAAGGGACCGAAGTCAGAAAATGCAAGCTGGAGAAAAGAAATGTTTAAAAATTAGCTATGTTTCTATATGGAATGCCAAAGGGCACACTTTAGTAAGACCTTTAAAACCTGGAACTCTCCACTGAGAGCCGACCTAAGGCATCAGCTCCGAAAGCCCCGAGCGCGTTTCACAGGGCCAGCCTCCCCCCGCCCCCCCACGCTCCCAGGCCGCCCCGGTGGGGGACGCGGGGCGGGAGGGCGGAGGGCGGCCCGGCGCATGCGCGCCCCCCCCCCCCGCCAGTCCCCGCTCCGGGTTCCAGCGCGTGCTCGGTCGCCCTCCGTTCCCCGTCCAGCCTGCCCTGCTCCGGTCAGGCCCCGTCACCTGCCACCCAGTCATTTTCTGACTCCCTCCGGCCTAGTCCATCAGGTCTTGGAGTGCTCATTCGCGTCTCCCAGTGCTTTCCGGGGAGGGCGGAGTTCCTTCCCGGCCGGGCGGTAAGAAGGCGGAGGGGCAAGGGTCTCAAGAGGTCCGGGGGCCCCAGGCCGGTGACCTGGGCAGTGCTACCAGCGCGGGGCTGGGGACCGCTCGGGGTTTCCCCTGCGTCCGGCTGCGCGCAGGCGCTCAGGGAAGGAAGGCCGGGCACGCGTCGGCCAATGGGAGCGCGAGCTCGGCGCGGGCCAGACGCCGGACTCGCCTCGAGCGACCCGTCGCGGCTGGCGCCGGAGCGACGCGCGCAGGGGTGCGCGCCCGGCTGCGGTTTCAGGGACGGGGGCTTGGCGAGCACTGCTGGTAGGAATTTGTCAGCCTCTCCCGCAGTGGGGCGAGTGGAGGTGGGAGCGCCGGGCCCCGCGGCGCGCTCCCGTTGCCAGGGCTGGCCCTCCGCTGCGCATGCGCCCCCCGCCCCCGCACCGCCCTGCGGGAGCGACCGCCCTTTGCCCTGGTACCGGGTGGTAGGTGGAGCAGGCCTGAGGAATCGTTTGCGCTGGGCGCTGGTCCGAGCTGTAAGGAGCAGGAGGGTGCGCCAAGTGGTACCTTCGGCCGCTCGGCACTGAACGGGCGCGTTCAGAACGGGCGTCTGGGCGGGCAGCGTGCACAGTCACCTTAGGTCGACGCGCTTTTGAACTGAGGCGTTGCCAGGGCCCGGGGTACCTGCACCGCACCTGTCTTAACTTGTTTTGAAATGAGAAGCCAAAGAAGATATATATCCCCGAAGCCCTTTACCTTATAGGAAACTGTTGTGATTCAAACCTCATAGCCAGAGACTTAGGAAGGAAACTAAAGAGTCTACATGCTTTGCTCTTGCTGTAATTTATTAATTTATTTAATGGGACTTGCTGCTTTTGCTTTTCCTTTACCTTTTTCGCTTTCCTGAGTAGTCAACCGAAAAGCAATGAAAAATTGCTTTTATTCCTCCTTGACAGAGCAAATTGCTTTTAAACCCTTGCAAAATAGTAAGATAAGTCACAGTTTAAATGAGAGAAGCCTGGGGATATTAAACTTTGTTAAAATAAGTTACTTTCAAATAAAAATTATGCTAAATGGCCAAAAGTCAATCTTAGGGCCTTTATTTAACAATCATTGTTACTGTTTCTGTATCAGAGGTAAGCAGAACAGTTTTGTTTTGTTTTTTTTAAACAACCCATAATGTGGCTTTTCCACCAATTTCGATTATCTCTTCCTACCACATTTGACCTGAAACTGCATAGATTTAATGCCTCGGTTCGCACAGTTTAGGTTAAGGTCAGAGAAGTTTTCATTTTACGAAATAAAAGCTAACATCACTATTAAACGGATGACAGAGGCCATTTTCGATGGACTGTAAATAAATTGTGACCTTCCTCATCTTCCACCTCCGTCCAGAGTTCACCATCTCCTTGGAAAAGACCTTCCAACTCCCCTCTCCCATTCTACCTATTGTACCAGAGAGTGTCCCATAATACTCTGTGCGCGGCTGTATTATTTCATTTACTATATTGTTTTATAATTATCTTTGTCTGTTTTTCCACTCTCTCCCTCTTTCCTGCGCTAATATTTTGGACAAGTGGATTGTCTTAATGTGTTTTTTGTTTTGTTTTTTATTCCCAGTACTTGGCATACAGCCTGGCACATACGAACATGGTAAATGCCTGTTGAGGAATTAGGTGAATTAGGGACCCAGAGTGCCTCTGAAGTCTGAAAAATTAGTTATTTTGTAGCATGCCTGAGGCCTTTTCCAAATGGAAGAATTGTAGGCAACGGAAGAATTTATCTGGAGACAAAACCCTGCGGTTGACCTGGGTGTCCCAGGCTTTCAGACCATTTCTCACTAGCAAATGAGTGCACCCAACTCCACTCTGAAGCAGATTTTCAATCTGCTAAAAATCATTTGACTTTCTGGGTAACTAAGGCCTAAGAACCACAGATCTAAATCTTCTTGTCGTTAGCAATCACATCTCTCATAGTAAATTAAAAAGTTGACATTGCAGTTATCAAATCAGGCCCCTTATGATTTTGTTTTCCCTAGGCCTGTTTATCTCTGACTAAAGTGATGTAATTGGGTTCTTGGTCTTGCAGAGATGAGAACTGACCTAAGATCTGTGCCACGTGAAAAAACAAGCAGCCGTGCCTGCCAACCGGCTGGGTTTTAACCTTGTTTCTGATGAGGTTTTAGGATGATGGTGGGGTTCGTGGGGATGCAGAGCCGATGGACAAGAAAGAATTCTTGAAGACATCTTTGGTGCCAAAGTGATTTTATTAAAGCACGGGAACAGGACCCCAGGGCAAAACGAGCTGCGTTGGGGTTGTGCAGAATGACTGGTTGTACGCTACGGGCTTGGGGAAGGTAAAGTCCTGCAAGTTTCCAAGGAGACTTTCATATGCTGAAGACTCACAGGATCCTGGAGGCCTAGGTATTGCCCAGCTAAGGTTGTTTTTCCCTCTAGCAAAGCATTGACTTTAAGACCCTGGGGAGTTCCTGGAGAAAAGTTTGACTGCCAGCCTCAAATATTTGTCAAGTGGGCTGCAGGTTATAAGGAAATTCAGTTTTTTCTGCCATTTCCTTCTTGCCTTTGTTCCCCCCCATCACTATGGAGGGAGGGTGATGTTGGGGCTCCAGGAAACAGTCTGTAGGTTTCTGGAGATTAGGCTATTGATAAGATTGCCTTTTCTTGTAATTTCCTAAGATTTGTTAAGTGAGGGAGACCCATGTCCTGTATGAATGCAATCTCTATCATTTAACCATTTGTTTTCTGTCCTTGGGCAGCCAGGAGTGCCTGAGAAATGCCACACATATCCCACCTGGGGGTGGGGCGTGGTAATGCTCACTTATACTTTGCCCTCAGCCTGCCTTATGCTCCCTCATCATTTCCAGTTAGAACTGCTTTGTTTTTTTTTTTCTTCTTAAGAAGTGGGTAAATCATACAGAAAACAAAGAACTAGTTAAGACAAAACTTAAAATTATTTGACTTTTCCCCTACAGCTATCTAGAGATCTTTCCCTAAGGTTGTGTTAAAGAAGTATTTTTAATGAATTAAAGCTTAAAAGTTTCCTGACAGACACCTGGGTCCTATAAAATGATGACATGAGGGTTCCCTAAACATCAGAATCCTAAAGGCATGTTAAAACAGACTGCTGGGCCCCACCCAGTTTCTGATTCTGCAGGTCTAGGGTGGGGCCTGATAATTTGCATTTATAACAAATTCCCAAAGATGTTCTTCCAGCTTTGAGAACCACTGCCCTAAAGGTTGTTTGCTGTTTCTTCTCTTAATTTTTTTAAAAATTTTTTTAACGTTTATTTATTTCTGAGACAGAGAGAGACAGAGCATGAACGGGGGAGGAGCAGAGAGAGAGGGAGACACAGAATCGGAAGGAGACACAGAATCGGAAACAGGCTCCAGGCTCTGAGCCGTCAGCACAGAGCTGACGCGGGGCTCGAACTCACGGACTTCGAGATCATGACCTGAGCCGAAGTCGGCCGCTTAGCCGACTGAGCCGACTGAGCCACCCAGGCGCCCCTTTCTTTTCTCTAATCCCTGCCCTTCCAGAGCTGATTGCTGATCCCACCCATCACGATCAAATCGTCAGCCTACTCTTCAAGGAGAGCTTATGGAAACACTTAAAAACACTCCTAGGACTTCCAGGGGAAACCACACATTTCCTGTCCTGTCTGGTTCAACAGAACCAGAACACATATTTTTAATTTTTTCCAATGATTTAAATAGGAAACAATCATTTTAGGGTAATAATTAGGTTGAGGGTATAGCGGAATTAAGTGGACATTTTATGTATATAGGCATTTTCCTATAGAAATACGAGTTGGCCACCATTGATGGGGGCAGGGGAAGATTTTTGGCCAAAGGAAAAGAAGTCCCTCCATCTCCCAGTTGAGAAAACCACTTTATTCACTAAAAAGGCAGTTCCCACAGCACAATATAATTTTATTATACACACTTAAGTTCTCTCTTTTTTTTTTTTAAGAGAAATACTCCTGTGAAAACTTGTTTTGTATTACTTAGCAAATGCTAACTTTATTTGTCTTTGAATAACAAAAATAAATAGCCATATTTATTTGTTCTGATAGATTCAATTTTTTCCCTATAGTTTGTGAACTTATTCATTTGTGATTTTTGACTTGTGTCTAGCCTTGCATTGTATTTTTTAAGACTTTCACATATCCTTATCCTTATTTTCCAATCACAGAATTTGTTTTTGGATAAAATGTTGTATTTAACTACATGTTCTATCTATATGTAAGCCCTTAGGCAGGGAAAAAGGAATTCTGCAGAATTTTATGAGCCCCAAATTATCTAATAATAATAGATGTCATATAAATTTTCTATTTGCCAGATGTTGCTAATCCTTTATGTATTTTATTTAAGATTCACAAAATCCTAACACAAGTAGCCCCTACTTTTATACATAACACACTCATTAAAACATGTACAAAAGTTTGATGTGGGATTCCATATCCAGAGAACTAAAAAATAATTATAATATTCTAGATTACATTTCACCTTTTAGAAACAGTCTGTAATGAGTATTTCCAGCATTTTATATGTGTCTGTCAACATTTTTTCTTAAATACACAGTGAAGATAGCTTTAGGGAGCATCAGATAAAGGACAAATGATGATACCTGTATTTATTGTTTCATTTGTATTCAATTTGTTAGTCTTTATTGCTAGCACTAGAAATGTAATTCTTTTGGGGCACCTGGTGGCCCAGTCGGTTAAGTGTCTGACCAGCTCAGGTCATGATCTCATAGCTGATGGGTTGAAGCCCCACGTCAGGCTCTGTGCTGACATCTCGGAGCCTGGAGCCTGCTTCAGATTCTGTATCTCCCTCTCTCTGTACCCCTCCTCTCTCTATCTCTCTCTCTCTCTTTCTCTCTCTCTCAAAAATAAACATTAAAAATTAAAAAAAAAAAGGAAATGTAATCCTTTTGATAAAGTAAAGACAAAATTTAATAAAATACTTACGGAATTAACATTTCTACAGTAAAGTTTCTGACTAAACCACTCCTGTCTAGCAGACAGTGTTAGCTTAAAGTATTCTCTCAGTTAATGAAAATTTTTAAATTTTAAATTAAAGGGCAATTTGGGGTGACAGTGCCTATTATACAGGTGTTTCTGCTGTAAGGATATGTACGCATTCCTGGAAATCCTGACATTCTGTAGGATAATACATTAAAATAACAGGGGTTATGAAGAAAAAATATATACCACTCAAAATGAGACATGTGGAAGTCTCCAGCTTTTTCATCTGCACCAGCAGCTTTCCAGATTGCTTGATGTAGTGAAAAACGCAGGGATACTTGAAGCCACTAAACATAAGCTTAAATCAAAGGAAGGAACTCCTGGGGGATTTTCAGGTTTTGTAAGGTCTTTACATACAGCTGAAGCCACTGTAATTGTAGAAAGACCACTTCTGATTGCTCTAAACCACTTACATGCTGGGAAAAAACTTCACAAGGTGTAACATATTTCCCTTATTCACCAATTGCACATAAGCTAGTTCACATTAAAGAAACTTTTTTTGTAGCAGAACAGACAGTTCTTGTGTTACGGAACCAGGCAGGAACGCTGGCAGAAAAACCAAGCGGCACTCGGCGATCTTGGTGGATCAGAGACTTATTTAACACTGGCAGGATCAGAGGAGACTGTTTCTTCAAAGACCTGAGTGCCGAACGCAAATGGGGAGGCTAATTTGTAGTTGTCCGCTTCCATATCTGTGGGGGTTTTGTGCGCACAGCAAACAAAGGAAGAAGAACCTGGAGGAGGGGGTCTATAAGCTAGAGACCAGAGTCTGTTTTAGCCCTGTTGGCCATCTTTGGTGTACTTTATTCACTTCTCCAACATGCCCCCCTTTAATGCCTTTTAAAAAAAATGTTTAGTAGGCATCACCTTTCAGTTTTACAGGTTGGTACTCTCGGAAGGCTAAGATACGTGTGCAGTAGTTTGGCGAGCAAACAGTGTTTTCAGTAAAACCATGGCATTCAGTATACAGGGGCCAATGGGTACAAGTTATGGAGAGGAGGGCCCCCGCCAGGGCAGGAAGCCAGGATGCCCGATCCATGAGATCCTATCCTTTCCATTGATTGATATTTTCCTGTTGTCTATGTTAAATTCTTTCCTTGAGTCCCTTAACCTTAATTATAACTATTCCTGACTGGTTTACAAAATAGCAACATTCCTCCCTCAGAAAGATGCAAGTCCCTCCTTTTTCTGAAGTGAGGAGGTTGAGGGCTTGCCTATTTTGGAGGGTCACTGCTGCCAGAGAGTTTATTTGGCTTTGTAAGGTTACCAGAGAATCTGCCACCTGTTTGTTCCACATCTTCATTTAGCTCTTGCCATGGTCTATGGTAGAGTCCTACGGATGAACCTATGTCCCCTATTCCGGTTCCTATTCCTGTCGCAATTCCTGCTCCTATCAGAACAGGTAGCAAGACTGCCGTTTGGCCTGGGACTTGGGGCTAAAGGCTGTTAGGAACTGATCTTCAGTGTATATGGATAGCTCTGGGGTTAGGAAGACGGAATAACATATCTGAGTCCAGTTGGCCTTTAAGCATCGGTAGGCCGAATTAGAACACAGATAGAACACCCCAAAGGCTGAACATAGGGTTGTGTTCCTCCTTAAGGTTATATTTATTCTGCATAGAGAGGTACCATTCATACCTTCAGCAACTGTACAGATTAGATTGTTGGCATTTGTGAGACGGACCCCAGCGGCCAGGGGTCCAATTAAGACAGAGGTGTTGGTTTTGAGATTTTCAGGAGCTTCCCAGGTCAAAGGGATAGGAGTGGCTAAGTAAGCCTTCCAGCTGAGGGGCAAGCACATCCAGCAGGTTTGGGTGTGAATATCTATTTTATGGAGGACTTGTAGAGTAGTATTGGCCCAATGCTGGAGTGGGGAAACGGTAAGCATCTGATTGAGGGCTGAAATGTTCGCACCTTGGTAGGCTGCCGGGGGAGTGGTCGCCTTTATGGCTTGTATTACCCTATCCTGGGTATCCTTTATAACCTTTTGATGGGCCCTGTCCTGCACCCCTCCCCCATCCGAGATTCCCCTATTGAGGAAAGTAAGTGTAGCAAGCTCGCTTCCCTCTCTGGAGGCCCTTGTTGTGACATGGGTTCCTGACATTTTGGGTTATCTCTGCAGTCCAATACTTAGTCATTGGGGCACCGGGTGACTGACAGAGAGTGGGTGTTTTTTCCCTTGTAGCAATCTTGTGGAGACAGGTGAAGGCACTGAATGCCCTTGACCCCCTTATTGTCATATGACAATCCTAGAGGCAAAGTGGGTAAGCAGCAGTTGTGAGGGTGAGAGAGGCTATCATAATATACAGGCAATACCTAATGGCCCTCCCATCCAGAGGAGGTATGTGAGACCCAGAATGCATCTTTTGTCCCGTGTCCCAGCTTGTTGGTGCAGTCTCTATCAGCCCAACAGTAAGAAGTAAGATCAGGGCTATGACACCAATAAGGGGCAAGGGCTGGCAGAGTTGCATCCAGACCCCTGGGCTAGGTTCATGCGTTGATTCCTCAAGCTTCTGCCGTACGCAGGCCAGCCAGCTTCTGAGGTGTGGCTGGAGCAGGGCTGGAGGTCTCAGGGGCAGTTTCCCTTTTGAGGGTCAGTTTAAGTGGGTTGACTGGATCTGGATCACTTCGCCAGGTTGTGGGTTCTTCTGAGTTGGCCTTCTTAACTCTGGAGTGATGGACCCATGGGGTGACACCTGAAACTTGAAGGGCTGCAGGAGTTGTTAGAATAACAGTATGAGACCCAGTCCACTGTGGTTTGAGAGGTTCCCTCTTCCAATCTTTGACCCATACAGAGTCTCCTGGCTGAAAGGGGTGAATGGGGGTCCCTAAGGAAATTGGGGCCTTCTCTATGGAATATCTCTATAACTTGTTTAGGACTGCCCCCAAGGTCTGGAGCTGTTCTCTTATTCCCTTGTCTCCAATCTGGTGTAGGTCTCCTAGGAGTTTTCCTAAACATGTGAGGGGGTTGCCCACATAATAACTCAAAAGGGGAGAATCCTAGTGCCCGAGGTGTGCATCGGGCATGCAGGAGGGCCAGCAGTAGTAAATCTGGCCATGGGAGATTAGTCTCTTGGTGGAACTTAGCTAGGGTTTCCTTGAGGGCGCGATTCATCTGCTCTACTTTTCCCTGAGCTCTGGGGTCGTTAAGCAGTGTGCAGTTTCCAGGTAATGTTGAGGGACTTTGTCAGGGTTTGTATAATGTCTGCCACAAAAGGTCAATTATCACTGTGTATGGTTAAGGGTAGATCAAACCGAGGTGCAATCTCCCGTAGAAGAGTTTTGGCCACCTTGCGACTTCGTTCCGTTCTGGTCGGGAATGCTTCGACCCATCCCGAATATGTGCAGATTATTACAAGAAGGTACCTGAATCCTTTATTTGGTTGTATGTCGGTAAAGTCCACCTCTAAGTCTTCAAAAGGGGCGGCCCCCATCATTTGCGTGCCAGGCGGGGGCCATGGGGCAGACCAAGCATGGTTTTGGTACATGTTACACATTGTTCACTGACAGCTCAGCATAATGCCGGCACCTGGCTGATATAGTAGCTCTTTTTGAGGAGGGCCTCCAGTGCGGTTTTCCCTAGGTGCATGAGTTGGTGATATTCCTTCACTAGGTGTTTTCCCATAGACGACAGGACAAAGATGTGTCCACTTGGCATGACCCACCATCCCTCTTCGCTTAGTGTGCCCCCTTCTGTCGAAGCCCAACTTCTTTCATTGTTTGTGTACAGGGGCAGGGAGGCTTCCCTGTGGGGCACAAGAGTCATAGTGTAGGTAGGAGCTTGTCCTGGGTCACCACAGGCAGCCGCTCTGGCTGTTTTGTCGGCCAGGTGATTTCCTTGAGTTATAGGGTCGTCTCCTTTCTGATGTCCCTTACAGTGTAAGATAGCTACCTTGTCTGGTAGCCATACGGCCTCAAGAAGCTTTAGTATTTCTTCCTTGTTTTTGATAGTTTTCCCTGCAGCAGTAAGGAGACCTCTTTCTTTATAGATGGCCCTGTGTACACGCACAGTAGCAAAGGTATACTGGGAATCAGTGTAGATGTTAACTCATTTACCTTTGCTAAGGATGAGGGCTCAGGTTAAGGCATACAGTTCAGCCCGTTGTGCCGACCATCCTTCCAGCAAAGCCTTGGCTTCCAGAACTTCGGTGGTTGTGGTTACTACATATCCTGTTCTTCGGCTGCCCTCTTGTAAATAGCTGCTCCCATCACTGAACAGGGTGATCTCCGGGCTTATTATATAACCTGGTCTTGGAGGTCCGGGCAGTTGGCGTAGACTTCATTCACTACTTCGGAACAGACATGGTCAGGTTCTCCCTCCCCCATGGGAAGGAAGGTGGCCAGGTTTAGTGTTTCTACTGCTTCAAGAGCGACCCTTGGGTTTTTGTAGAGAAGGCCTTGGTATTGTGTCAGCCGAGAATTGGAGAGGAGACGATATCCTTGGGTGCTCATGAGGGACATGACCGTGTGTGGGACCTTAACATTAAGCGTTTGTCCCAGCGTGACTTTGTCTGCATCCTTGATGAGCAGGACTGTGGCTGCCAGCACTCTGAGGCACGGTGGCCATCCTGCAGCCACAGGATCAAGTTTTTTTGACAGGCCACTGGCCATTGCCAAGGCCCCATACTCTGAGTGAGCACTCCAAGGGCTATTTGTCCTTTTCATGTACGAAGAAGTTAAAGGGTCTTTCTATGTCAGGCAAACCCAGGGCTGGGGCTCATCCCAGAGCCACTTTATTTCTGTGAAAGCAGCTCTTGCCTTCTTAGTCCATGCAAGGGGCCCCCAGTCTGGCCCTCCCAACAGATCATAGAGGGGCCTCACTATGGCTGAGAATCCAGGAATCCAAATGCGACAGAACCCTGTGGCCCCTAAAAATTCATGCAAGCCTCATTTTGTTTGGGGCTGTGGCAGTGTGGTGATAACTTTCTTC
The DNA here is from genome assembly GCF_022079265.1 of Lynx rufus. Taxonomy (NCBI): domain Eukaryota; kingdom Metazoa; phylum Chordata; class Mammalia; order Carnivora; family Felidae; genus Lynx; species Lynx rufus. The sequence continues at coordinate 391,828 of NW_025814867.1, read as the reverse complement.
CTTTCCGGTCCTAGTTCTCTTTTTCCTTTTGTGAGGAGGAAGCCTAAGTATCAGACCTGCTGCTGACAAACCTGTGCCTTTTTTCCGAGAGGCCTGGTACCCCGAGTAGGACAGGAGCTGCAGGAGGGCCTTGGTACCTTTCATACAGTCTTCTTGGGTGTCGCTGGCAAGGAGGATGTCACCTACGTATTGGAGGAGGACACACCCTGTGGTTTCCCTCAGAAAGTCGGCGAGGTCTGCAGCTAGTGCTTCCCCAAAAAGAGTGGGCGAGTTCTTGAAACCTTGGGGGAGTCGTGTCCAGGTCAGCTGCATCTGGCGCCCTGTAACGGGCTCAGTCCATTCAACGGCAAACAATGGTTGACTTTGAGGAGCCAGGCGGAGGCAGAAGAAAGCATCCTTTAGGTCGAGGCATGTAAACCATTTGGCTGACCCCAGAATGCGTCTGGAGAGAGTATATGGGTTCGGAACCACTGGGTGTAAGGAAACAGTCACTTTGTTAATGGACCTCAAATCCTGTACTGGTCAGTATCCTCCTCCTGGCTTCTCGACTGGCAAGAGCGGGGTATTCCAAGCCAATTGGCACTCAATTAGAATACCTGCTTCTCTGAGCTTGGTCAGGTGCTCTTGTATACCCATTCTAGCCTCGAGTGGAAGAGAGTACTGCCTTTGTCTCTGAGGTTGGGCTCCAGGGATCAGGTCAACAACGGTGGGGCCCCAACTGCAAGCTAGTCCAGGTGGGTTATCTTCAGCCCATACAGAGGGGAATGTAAGCCTGAATTCTGAGGGGTTACAGGGTAGGGCCTGTGCACAGAATAGTCTCCATTCTTCTTCCCTTGGCAGGGTAATTGCCAAGACCAGGGTTTCCTCCTGCTTGGGTTTAATTGGAGGCTAGTGTGTCCATTGGGTTCAAAAGTTATCTGGGCCCCAAGTTTGGAGAGCATATCCCAGCCCAGGAGAGGAATCGGGCAGTCAGGTAAGTAGAGGAACTCATGCCGCACCTTGTGACCCCCAGGTTCACATTGTTGAACTTGACAGAAGGGCTGTTGCATCACCCGTGTCCCAGTAGCCCCAAGTATGGTTGCCGTCTTTTGGCTTAAGGGCGCCACCAGGGAATTAACAATGGAGTATTCAGCCCCAGTGTCAACAATGAAAGTTATTGTTTGGCCTCCTACCTTCATTCCGACCGTGGGCTCATGGGGGCCAAGAGAGAAAGAGCCCAGTCCCCCTCAGTCTGATTCTACCCCGGCCAGACCAATGAGGTTCTCGCCTTGAGTTCCTCCTGATATTGGCTGGGTTTTGAGAGCCCCTTCCGAATCGGACGTTCATTCTTCCGGTGTCCCTTCTCTTTGCAGTATGCATATTGGTCTTTTGCTGAGGGTGCTCTGGGCTTCCCCCCTTTTGGTGGTTGGGGTCTTCCTGTCTTTGCAGTGTCCTTTTCTTTTAGTGCTGCTGCGAGAAGGGTGGCTTTCTTTTTTGGTCTTCTCTCCACTTCTCTCTCTCGGCTGTGACTTCTCTGTTCATAAAAACTTTATTGGCGACCTCTATCAGCTGAGTGATATTCATTCCGGCAAAGCCCTCCAACTTCTGGAGTTTTCTTCTGATATCTGGGGCAGCCTGTGCCACAAAAGAGGTATTTACCATTTGTTGACTTTCTGGTGCCTCGGGGTCAAACAGGGTGTATACATGGTATGCTTCACATAATCTTTCATAGTAGTCTCTGGGAGACTCCCCAGGGTGCTGCGTGACTGATGATGTTTTAGTCATGTTCATAGGCCTTTTGGCTCCAGCTCAGATTCCCCAAAGGAGGGCTTCCTGGTATCATGGGATATGGGCTTGTCCTTCTGTGGTGAAATCCCATGTTGGGCGTTCTTCAGGCATGGCAGCTTGAGCCCAGACAGCAGGGTCATTGATCCCCAGAGGTGTGTGATCTTCTAGGTACTGTTATGTTTCTCTCATTCTTCTTCTTTTTTCTTCTGTATCAAACAGAGTATGGAGTAACTGTTGACAGTCTTCCCAACTCGGTCGGTGGGTCTGGAAGAGGGACTCCATCAAGTCGACCATTGCTTGTGGCATTTCAGAGTATGATGGAGTGTTGTGTTTCCAAATGAGGAGGTCAGTTATAGAGAAAGGTTGGTAATACATCATGGAATGGCTGGGCTGGACTGTTCCCTCCTCATTCTGTCTTTCAGGCTCTCTCATATCCCTTACAGGCATTTGGAGAGCATTAGGTCTGGGTCTGGCATGCAATCTGGCTGCTGGCCTTTGTGGGGGAAAGTTCTCCAGGTCTGAGAGGGGCAGGGAGATGGGCCGTGGTGACAATGGCGGTGGCAACAGCAGCAGATGGGACAGACAGACAGACGGGGGTGGGGTTTAAAGCTCAGGGGCATCGGGGAGGGAGTTTAACGACTCATAAGGAGGTGGAAAGACAAGATCTTTCTCCACGTCTCCTTTAAATATTAGAGGAGCGGTGGGTTACTTCTTTGGTTCCCTGGGTGAGCGTCCAGATAAAATGGCTAAAACATTACCTGGCTCTGCTTGCTAAGGATGAATCACACCCAAGGTAGGGGATTTCGGGCAATTTCAAGCCAGGAGAAGATGTATGGAAATTGATCAGGGTGGCCTGGGTTCCCAGTGACTATTAGCCAAACCCACTGCACTGTTTGAGCATTTCATGTCCCTTCTAGGGGCCATCCTACATTGAATATAAGCCATTCTAGTTCCCAAAAGGTCCTTAACTTCCCAGGTGTCATTTTCACCCCATAATCACCAGAAAAATCCCTTTGTAAAATTTTTGGGCATGACCTCTAAAATCGTAAGCTTACTCTGTTTTGATCCCATTATTAATTTCTTTCTCATGTTCAGTGTCACAAGAGCAGACAAAAGGAGAGTATTTCCTCGGATGAGAGGACCAATCAGATACTCCTCTGGTCATGTTCCCGAGGGAAACTTTAGGTGAGGTTTGGCTGGAGCAGACTCAGCTTTGTGACTTGATATCAGAATCTGATCCAATACTGCCCTAGACCTTATGCTCCCAAAGGACAAGGAGAGCCCACTCAGACTCCGTAGACTTTTGGGGACCTTAAGGGTGCCTGTCCGTGGAGCCACAAACTCGAAATCGGCAAGGCTGGCTGAGCCACACATTCTCTCTCACACACACACACACACACACACACACCAGAGTCTATTACATTCCCTGCCGCAAAATTTTCTACCTGTGAGACCACTAAGGCCTTTGGGGAAGGTGGCTTTAGGTGGCTACCTTATTAGGTGGCCTAGATTTGAAATCATTTTACTGCCATGGGCACCTTTTAAGGAAATTGCCTACTCACCAAAAAAGCAGGCAGAAAGCACCTAACTTTTAACCTGTAACAGTCCAACTTTTTTTTTTAAGTTCTCCCTAAATCTAGAAGCCATGATGAGATGTTCAGATTTGTATTTAGGAACGTTTTATTTTCTTTGGGGGAATCTGTTGTCCCATTTCTAAGTATTAATGTCCTTTATTAGTCATTGCTCAGTAGTAAATTTGCCATGTGATTACAGAGTGGACATTGAATATATAATTTTTCTGTACAACTGAAAACCAGTACTTTAGGTACAGAAACTTTTTTTTTGCCTTATTGTTTATGGAAATGCTTCTAAAACTTGCAACATAAATTCTCTGCACAAACAAAAAATTCTCTGTATAACATACTTTTTGTTCCATGTTTGAAAATCATTAAGGGAAGACAGTAAGATGGCGGCATAGGAGGACGCTGGGCTCACCGTGTCCTGCTGATCGCTTAGATTCCACCCACATCTGCCTAATTTGCCCTGCTAACCACCAGAAGACTAGCAGAATGGACTCTCCGGAGCCAAGCTTAGACGTGAGGCGCACGGAAGAGGGTAGGAAAGGCGGAGAGGCAGTGCGCGCTACACGGACTGGTGGGAGAGAGCCAGGGCAGCAGAGGGGCAGCCCGCCCAGCAATGCAGAGCCCCCGAGTCTGGCTTGCAAAAGCGGAGGGGCCGCACGGAGTGTGCTCTGACAGCCAGTGGGACTTAACATCTGATATGTTATAAGTCAACAGCTCTGCTCAGAGAGCGGGAGGGAGAGTTGTTGGGCCCCAGAGGACAGAGCTCAGCTTGGCGGGGAACAAAGGTGCTGGGAAGCGCTATCTCCCTCGCCCATCCCCCAGCCAAAATCCCAAAGGGAACCAGTTCCCATCATGGAACTTGCTTGCACTGCACAAACACCCAACACTGTGCTTCTGTGGATCCATCCCTCCCACAGGTCTGCCTCCCTCCCGGTGCCGCAGGGCCCCTCCCAAAGCAGACCACCGAAGGCAAAGCGAGCTGAGCCTGCCCCTCCCGCCCCTGTGCACCTTGGGGATCCACCGGCTAATACGCCCTTGGCCAGATCCCATCAAAGCAGCACCACAAGCCTGGCAGGGTGCAAGCAGCCCAGACAGGAGCCACACCACTCCACAGTGAGTCCTGCCCCTGGGAGAGAGAAGGTACACACCAGTCTGACTGTGGCCCCAGGGGTAGGCTGGGGGCAGACATCAGGTCTCACTGTGGCCCCGCCCACCAACACAAGTTTCTCCAGACAGTACAGGGGACGTGCCCTGTAGTTTGGAGCCACCAGGGAATACCCAAAATGACGAAATGGAAGAACTCTCCTCAAAAGAAACTCCAGGAAGTAGTGACAGCTAACGAATTGATCAAAAACGATTTAAGCAATATAATGGAACAAGAATTTAGAGTAATACTCACAAAATTAATCACTGGGCTTGAAAAAAAGTATAGAGGACAGTAGAGAATCTATTGCTACAGAGATCAAGAGACTAAGAAACAGTCATGAGGAGCTAAAAAATGCTATAAATGAGGTGCAAAATAAAATGGAGGCGACCACAGCTCGGATTGAAGAGGCAGAGGAGAGAATAGGTGAAATAGAAGATAAAATTATGGAAAAAGAAGAAGCTGAGAAAGAGAGATAAAAAAATCCAGGAGCATGAAGGGAGACTTAGAGAACTAAGTGACATAATTAAAAGAAATAATGCACGCATAATTGGGATTCCAGAGGAGGAAGAGAGAGGGAAAGGTGCTGAAGGTGTACTTGAAGAAATAATAGCTGAGAATGTCTCTGAACTGGGAAAGGAAAAAGGCATTGAAATCCAAGAAGCACAGAGAACTCCCTTCAGACGTAACTTGAATCGATCTTCTGCATGACATATCATAGTGAAACTGGCAAAATACAAGGATAAAGAGAGAATTCTGAAAGCAGCTAGGGTAAACATGCTCAAACATATAAAGGGAGACCTATAAGACTTGTGACGTATCTGTCTACTGAAACTTGGCAGGCCAGAAAGGAATGGCAGGAAATCTTCAATGTGATGAACAGAAAAAATATGCAGCCGAGAATCCTTTATCCAGGAAGTCTGTCATTCAGAATAGAAGGAGAGATAAAGGTCTTCCCAAACAAACAAAAACCGAAGGAATTTATCACCACTAAACCAGCCCTACAAGAGATCCTAAGGGGAATCCTGTGAGATAAAGTACCAGAGACATCACTGCAAGCATGAAAGCTATGGACATCACAATGACTCTAAACTCATATCTTTCAATAATAACACTGAATGTAAATGGACTAAATGCTCCAACCAAAAGACATAGGGTATCAGAATGGACAAAAAAACAAGACCCATCTATTTGCTGTCTACAAGAGACTCATTTTAGACCTGAGGACACTTTCAGATTGAGAGTGAGGGGATGGAGAACTATCATGCTATTGGAAGTCAAAAGAAAGCTGGAGTAGCCATACTTATGTCAGACGAACTAGACTTTAAATTAAAGGCTGTAACAAGACATGAAGAAGATAATTATATAATAATTACAGGAAGAGCTAACAATTATAAATGTCTATGGGCTGAATATGGGAGCCCCCAAATATGTGAAACAATTAATCACAAACATAAGCAACCTTATTGATAAGAATGTGGTAATTGCAGGGGACTTTAACACTCCACTTACAGAAATGGATAGATCATCTAAACACAGGATCAATAAAGAAACAAGGGCCCTGAATGATACATTGGATCAGATGGACTTGACAGATATATTTAGAACTCTGCATCCCAAAGCAACAGAATATACTTTCTTCTCGAGTGCACATGGAACATTCTCCAAGATAGATGACCTACTGGGTCACAAAACAGCCCTTCGTAAGTATACAAGATTTGAAATCATACCATGTATACTTTCAGACCACAATGCTATGAAGCTTGAAATCAACCACAGGAAAAAGTCTAGAAAACCTCCAAAAGCATGGAGATTAAAGAACACCCTACTAAAGAATGAATGGGTCAACCAGACAATTAGAGAAGAAATTAAAAAATATATGGAAACAAATGAAAATGAAAATACAACAATCCAAACGCTTTGGAAATGCAGCGAAGGCAGTCCTGAGAGGAAAATACATTGCAATCCAGGCCTATCTCAAGAAACAAGAAAAATCCCAAATACAAAATCTAACAGCACACCTAAAGAAAATAGAAGCAGAACAGCAAAGACACCCCAAACCCAACAGAAGAAGAGAAATAATAAAGATCAGAGCAGAAATAAACAATATAGAATCTAAAAAAACAGTAGAGCAGACCAATGAAACCAAGAGTTGGTTTTTGAAAAAATAAACAAAATTGGTAAACCTCTAGCCAGGCTTCTCAAAAAGAAAAGGGAGATGACCCATATAGAAAAATTCATGAATGAAAGGGAATTATTACAACCAATCCCTCAGATATACAAGCAATTATCAGGGAATACTATGAAAAATTATATGCCAACAAACTGGACAACCTGGAAGAAATGGACAAATTCCTAAGCACCCACACACTTCCAAAACTCAAACGGGAAGAAATAGAAAACTTGAACAGACCCATAACCAGCGAAGAAATTGAATCAGTTCTCAAAAATCTCCCAACAAATAAGAGTCCAGGACCCAGATGGCATCCCAGGGGAATTCTACCAGACATTTAAAGCAGAGATAATACCTATCCTTCTCAAGCTGTTCCAAAAAATAGAAAGGGAAGGAAAACTTCCAGATTCATTCTATGAAGCCGCATTACTTTGATTCCTAAACCAGACAGAGACCCAGCAAAAAAAGAGAACTACAGGCCACTATCCCTGATGAATATGGATGCAAAAATTCTCAACAAGATACTAGCAAATCGAATTCAACAGCATATGAAAAGAATTATTCACCATGATCAAGTGGGATTCATTTCTGGGCTGCAGGGCTGGTTCAACATTCGCAAATCAATCAATGTGATGCATCACATTAATAAAAGAAAAGGTAAGAACCATATGATCCTGTCAATCGAAAGATGCAGAAAAAGCATTTGACAAAATTCAGCCTCCTTTCTTAATAAAATCCCTCGAGAAAGTTGGGATAGAAGGAACATACTTAAAGATCATAAAAGCCATTTATGAAAAGCCCACAGCTAATATCCTCAATGGGGAAAAACAAAGCTTTTTCCCTGAGATCAGAAACACGACAGGGATGTCCACTCTCACCGCTGTTGTTTAACACAGTGTTGGAAGTGCTAGCATCAGCAATCAGACAACAAAAGGAAATCAAAGGCATCAAAATTGGCAAAGATGAAGTCAAGCTTTCACTTTTTGCAGATGACATGATACTCTACATGGAAAGCCCGATAGACTCCACCAAAAGTCTGCTAGAACTGATACATGAATTCCGCAAAGTCACAGGATACAAAATCAATGTACAGAAATCAGTTGCATTCTTATACACTAACAATGAAGCAACAGAAAGACAAATAAACTGATCCCATTCACAAGTGCACCAAGAATCATAAAATACCTACGAATAAACCTGACCAAAGATGTAAAAGATCTGTATGCTGAAAACTATAGAAAGCTTATGAAGGACATTGAAGAAAATACAATGAAATGGAAAAACATTCCATGCTCATGGATTGGAAGAATAAATATCGTTAAAATGTCAATACTACCCAAAGCAATCTACACATTCGACACAATCCCAATCAGAATTGCACCAGCATTCTTCTCGAAGCTAGAACAAGCAATCCTAAAATTTATATGGAACCACAAAAGGCCCCAAATAGCCAAAGTAATATCGAAGAAGAAGAGCAAAGCAGGAGCCATCACAATCCTAGACTTTAGCCTCTACTACAAAGCTGTAATCATCAAGACAGCATGGTATTGGCACAAAAACAGACGCATAGACCAATGGAATAGGATGGAAACCCCAGAACTAGACCCACAAACGTATGCCAACTAATCTTTGACAAAGCAGGAAAGAATATCCAATGGAAAAAAGACAGTCTCTTTAACACATGGTGCTGGGAGAACTGGACAGCAACATGTAGAAGGATGAAACTAGACCACTTTCTTACACCATTCACAAAAACAAACTCAAAATGGATACAGGACCTGAATGTAAGGCAGGAAATCATCAAAACCCTAGAGGAGAAGGCAGGGAAAAACCTCTCTGACCTGAGCCGCAGCAATTTCTTACTTGACACATCCCCAAAGGCAAGGGAATTAAAAGCAAAAATGAACTATTGGGACCTCATGAAGATAAAAAGCTTCTGCATAGCAAAGGAAACAACCAACAAAACTAAAAGGCAACCAATGGAATGGGAAAAGATATTTGCAAATGACATATCGGACAAAGGGCTAGTATCCAAAAATCTATAAAGAGCTCACCAAACTCCACACCCGAAAAACAAATAACCCAGTGAAGATATGGGCAGAAAACATGAATAGACACTTCTCTAAAGAAGACATCCGGATGGCCAACAGGCACATGAAAAGATGCTCAACATCGCTCCTCATCAGGGAAATACAAATGAAAACCACACTCAGATATCACCTCATGCCAGTCAGAGTGGCCAAAATGAACAAAACAGGAGACTATAGATGCTGGAGAGGATGTGGAGAAACGGGAACCCTCTTACAATGTTGGTGGGAATGCAAACTAGTGCAGCCACTCTGGAAAACAGTGTGGAGGTTCCTCACAAGATTAAAAATAGACCTACCCTATGACCCAGCAGTAGCACTGCTAGGAATTTACCCAAGGGATACAGGAGTGCTGATGCATAGGGGCACTTGTACCCCAATGTTTATAGCAGCACTCTCAACAATATCTAAATTATGGAAAGAGCCTAAATGTCCATCAACTGACAAATGGATAAAGAAATTGTGGTTTATATACACAATGGAATACTACGTGGCAATGAGAAAGAGTGAAATATGGCCTTTTGTAGCAACATGGATGGAACTGGAGAGTGTGATGCTAAGTGAAATAAATCATACAGAGAAGAACAGATTCCATATGTTTTCACTCCTATGTGGATCCTGAGAAACTTAACAGAAGACCATGGGGGAGGGGAAGAAAAAAATAATGGTTAGAGAGGGAGGGAGCCAAAACATAAGAGACTCCTAAAAACTGAGAACAAACAGGGTTTATGGGGGGTGGGAAGGAGGGGTGGGTGTGTGATGGGTATTGAGGAGGGCACCTGTTGGGATGAGCACTGGATGTTGTATGGAAACCAATTTGACAATAAATTTCATAATAAAAAAATAAAGAAAATCATTAAGGTCACATTCTGTATTTTTTGCAATTTTGCTGTTGGTGATTCTTTGGAGATCAATTCCAAGCTGACTCTGAAGTTACAAAACTGCTTTCTGTGATAAATGAGCTACTTTTCCTAGGAAATCTTATTCATAAGTGTTTAGTGTAACTTGGCTATCTGCCTCTAAAACACTTTTTGAATCAAATTTGAAACAGCTAGTCTTTCCTAAATTCATTTCAGATTTTTAAATTATCTTTATGGTGTGCTTTAACTTCAAAATTCAAAACATTTATTTCAAATCAGCTATCATAACAGTTTCTTTTCAGTGTTGTGTTTTAATGTCTTGCTTTTGAAAATGTGTAGGAGAGTATGTCCTCTGGATCACCTACATTATTCATTGGATGTAGACATTTTGATTTTATGAACTTCTAAGATACTGCTGCAAAAGACAAAACAGGTTGCACTGTTGTGTTGTAGACCGAGGTGCTTTGTGGTGTTTAGTAATTCTGGCTTTTCAAGGGTGCTTTTAGATCATTTTATGCTGAATAATGGATATTGGTTAGAGCATGGTTGTGTATTTCATCTGTTTCCCATCTGTATTCTTAGATGATCATTTGCCTCTCAAGTATTATTCCTCATTTCTTACCCACAGTTTTAGCTCATTTATTAGTATCTTTGCCATTAAGTGGCATAAATGTTCTTAATAATATAAAAAATGAGCGCCTGGCTGGCTCAGTCAGAAGAGCATGTGACTCTTGATCTCACGGTTTTAAGTTCAAGCCTCACATTGGGTGCAGAGATTACTAAAAAAAAAATAAACTTAAAAAAATAATAATATAAAAATGAATTCATTATGTGTGAGTGTGGTGAGCTGTTTCTTCTTGAGCTAAATTGGGACTACAGTCCAGGAATGTCTTTGGACAGATATTCCAGGGTTAGGGTCCTGTCTTAAATACTGAGTGAGCAACCTCTTTCCTGCTATACTCATTTTCTTCATTAAATTTGAATGTTAAAAGCATTGATTAAAAAAAATTAAGAATGTATGCCACATGTTCATTGTAAGTAAACCAGGAAATAAAATTAAAGCACTTAATATCTTACTACCTACAGGTAGCCAGTTAAAGATTGGATATGTATATCCTTCTGGTCTTTGCAAGCTTTGAGCCTTCTATCTGTGCCATCTTAACGAAGATTAGATTATTCTGGTTACTTATTGAGAAAATTTTGTGAGAATTCAGTCCATCACAGATTGCACTGAACTTTTAGATAGTCCAAATGGTTCTTTTTCCTCCATTTCATCTCAGAAATCTTCAAAATGGTAGGAGTGTCTCCTGTATCTGTGTATTTGTCTCAAACAAAATATAAAGGTAGATGGTTAAGTAAAATCATCTTTTTAAACATTGAAATGAATATGTCTAACACATTCTGCATCCCAGAGACTCTTGCCACACCAATTAACCAGAAAGTAAAGTATCCATTGTTGTTTGAATACATAAATTTTTCAAGGTAATTCTCGATTTGTCTTTAAAATACATATTTCTGTCATTTTATTAATGGCAGATATGCTTCATTACATTACCTTGGTTCAGGTGTATTAACTACATCATGAAAATATTTTTTAAACATACTTAATGCTCAAGATTTGATGGAGTAGGACTTTAGCCATGTAATTGTTTGTTTGAGAGAATAATGCTGCTGAACAGATGCCTGGAAGAGTGGAATAATAGGGAGTAAGACAGCTAAGAGCTTGATAATAGGGAGAAAAGGAATGTTTTACTTGGTGATTATTGGGTGAATAGGGCATTTCAATACTTATTAAGGGACTGCTCATACGATTTTTCTTCCTCTTAGGATTTTTTTAAATCACTATGTCAGTTGACATGGATATCATACTATAGTTGAACATCTTCCTATAATCTAAATTGTTGGAAAAGTTCATGTGATTAAAATCTTCCCCCTTTTATCTGCTTACCTTTTTAAAAAGTACACTATTTTTTATTTAAAAAAAAATTTTTTTTAACGTTTATTTATTTTTGAGACAGAGAGAGAGCATGAACAGGCGAGGGTCAGAGAGAGGGAGACACAGAATCCGAAACAGGCTCCAGGCTCCGAGCTGTCAGCACAGAGCCCGATGCGGGGCTCAAACTCACGGACTGTGAGATCGTGACCTGAGCCGAAGTCGGCCACTCAACCGACTGAGCCACCCAGGCTTCCCAAAAAATACACTATTTTTTAGAGCAGTTTTAGGTTCACAGCAAAATTGAGCAAAGTATAGAGTTCCCATATACCTTCTGTCCCTGACACACAGTCTTCCACACCTGCATGGTACGTTTGTTACAGTTTGAACCTACAGTGACACATCATTACCACCCAAAATCCACAGCTTACATTAGGGTTCACTCTTGGTGTTGTACATTCCATGGGTTTTGACGAAAGTATAATGACGTGTGTCTGCCATGGTAGTACAGAGAGTAGTTTCACTGTCCTAAAAATCCTCTGTGCTCCACCTGTTCATCTTCTCTCCCTCCAACCTCTGGCAACCACTGAACTTTTGACTGTCTCCATAGTGTTGCCTTTTCCAGAATGTCATATGGTTGGAATCACACTGTACATAATCTTTGTAGATTGGCTTCTGTCACTTTTTCTTCCACATCTTTTCATGGTTTGATAGCTCATTTATTTTTCTTTTTTAAACTTTTAAAACTTTTATATTGAATTTATGTAAACTAAAAAAAGGACAGCCCATCCATTTCTTCCCCCCACCCCCACCCCACCCTTTGCAGCCACCGATCTGTTCTCTTTATCTCTGAGCTTGATGGGTTTTTTCTTTTTATTTTTTTTAGATCCCACACATAAGACAGGTCATATAGTTTTTGTCTTTCTTTGTCTGACTTATTTCACTTTGCATATGATCCCTGAAGTCCATCCATGTTGTTGCAAATGGCAGCATTTCATTCTTTTTTATGGCTGAATAATATATTCTTCTGTGTGTGTGTGTGTGTGTGTGTGTGTGTGTGTGTACTACAATGTCTTTATCCATTCATTCAACCAATGGACACTTGGATTGTGTCCATATCTTGGCTACTCTAAATGATGCTTTAGCAAATATGGAGGTGCTTTTATCTTTTTAAATTAGTGTTCTTGTTTTCTTTGAATAACCAGTAAAGTAATTACTGGATCATATGGTAATTCTATTTTTCATTTTTTGAGGAAACTCCATACTATTTTCCATAGTGATTACACCAATTTACATTCCAACCAACTGTGTACAGGGGTTTTCTTTTCTTCACGTCCTCACCAACCTTGTTATTTCTTGCCTTTTTTATAATAACCATTCTAACAGGCGTGAGGTGATATCAGATTGTGGTTTTGATTGGCATTTCCCTGAAATTAGTGAGGTTGAGCATCTTTTCATATGTCTGTTGGCCATCAGTATGTCTTTAGAAAATGTCTATTCAGGTTTTTTTAATCAGATTGTTTGCTATTGAGTTGAGTTCTTTATACATTTTGATATTGGCCCCTTATCAGATTTATGCTTTGCAATGATTTTCTGCCATTCAGGAGGTTGCCTTTTCATTTTGTTGATGCTTTCCTTTTAGTTTGATATTGTCTTGTTTATTTTTGCTTTTGTTGCTTTTGCTTTTGGTGTCATATTCAAAAATATCATTGTCAAAGAGCTGGCCACTTTTGTTTTCTTCTAGGAGTTTTATGCTTTTAGGTCTTATGTTCAAATCATTAATTTTGAATTAATTTTTGTGTATGGTATAAGACAGGAGTCCAATTTCATTCTTTTGTATATGTCTGTCCAATTTTCCCAGCATCATTTCTTGAAGAGAATGTCCTTTCCCCATGGTATAGTCTTGGCTCCTTTGTCATAAATTAATTAACCATCTATGCATGGGCTTATTTTGAGACTCTCTATTCTGTCACATCAATCTATATGTCTATTTTTATGTCAGTATACTGTTTTAATTACTATAGCTTTGGAAGCTTCTTCCACATCTTTTCATGGCCTGATAGCTTTTTTTCTTTTTAGTGCTGAATAATATTCCATTGTCTGAATGTACCACAGTTTATCCATTCACCTTCTGAAGAACATCTTGGTTGCTCCCCAGTTTTGGCAATTATGAATAAAGCTTCTTTAGACATCTGTATGCTGGTTTCTTTCTTTCTTTCTTTTTTTTAAATTTTGGTTAACATACAGTGCAATATTGGTTTCAGGAGTAGAATTCAGTGATTCATCACCCACATACAACACTCAGTGCTCATCACAAGTGCCCTCCTTAATATCCATCTAGCCTATCTCCTACCCACTTCCCTCCATCAACCCTCAGTTTGTTCTCCATCATTAAGAGTCTCGTGAGATTTGTTTCCCTCTCTCCTCTTTTTCTTCCCCCATCCCATATGTTTATCTATTTTGTTTCTCTTTTTTTTTTTCTTGGTCTGTTTTGTTTCTTAAATTGCACATATGAGTGATGAAATCATATGGTATTTTTCTCTGTCTGATTTCTTTCTCTTAGCATAATACATTCTAGCTCCATCCACATGGTTGCATTCTTTCTGATGGCTGAGTAATATTCCTACATGTGTGTGTACCACATCTTTTTTATCCACTCATCACTTGATGGACATTTGGACTTTCTCCATAGTTTGGCTATTGTTGATAATGCTACTATAAACATCAGGATGCATGTAACCCCTTCAAATCTGTATTTTTGTATCCTTTGGTAAATATATAATGGTGTGATTGCTGGGTTCTGGGGTAGTTCTATTTTTAACTTTTTGAAGAACCTCCAATATCCATAAAATAACTTACTGGAGTTTTGATTGGGATTGCATTGAATCTATAGATTTCATCTATTGTCCTATAGATCAAGTTGGAAAGTAGTGATATCTTGACAATATTGAGTCTTCCTATTCATGTGCATAGGATATCCATTTATTTAATTCTTTGATTTCATCATCAATTTCACAGTTTTACTCATAGATCTTGTACATATTTTGTTAGATTTATGGATAAGCATTTCATATTGGGAGTGGGGGATGCTAATATAAATGGTAATTTTTAATTTCAAATTCCATTTGTTCATTACTTGTATCTGCTTAACTTTTTAGGTGATTAATGGCTGGCTGGCAGTTGATGTATATACATATATTCAGAAATGTTTTGCCACCTGAGACCAGTGAGAAGGTAAGCTGTGTGGTCCAATCTGTAAATAGTGTGGGTGGGGGTATCTGTTATGCATTTGGATAATTTTAATTTATTTTTATTTTTCAAATTCTAAAATTATATTATGATGGAGGGCAGGAACGAAAAAAGAAAAAGAAAATTCATATTAACATCCAGACCCTCCAAGAGTTCATTCAGGGCAGAAGCTGAAAAAAAAATACCATGTTTCAGAATAGTTTAGTATGAAAAATTTAAGAGAAAAAAAGATAAAGATTGTCCTTAGCACAGTTTTTGTCATGTTGCCCTCAAGTCTATGCTGTCATATGGAAAACCACTTTACATTTAAATTGTATTTAATTGTATAGTAAGATCATTTGAATCCTGTATTTGCTACTAATGATATATAATCTAAATCCTACTTCAAGAAAGGATTTGAGTTCAAATATATGAATTTAATTGACATTGTATAATAGGCATATATAGTATAATTGAAAGAGATCAAAAGCCCTGTAGAGAAAAAAAAAGATCATATTAAAAAGCAGAACTGATTAAGCATCTGACTCTGGCTCAGGTCATGATCTCGAGGTTCGTGAGTTTGAGCCCCATGTCGGGTTCTGTGCTGACAGCTCAGAGCCTGGAGCCTGCTTCGGATTCTATGTCTCCCTTTCTCTCTGCCCCTCCTCACTCACACTCTATCTCTCTCAAAAATAAATAAACATTAAGAATTAAAAAAAAAAAAAAACAGAACTGGTCAACAATTACTCAGACATCAAATTCAGTCCTGGCTTCTTGGTAGCCAAGTCAAAAAAGGGGAAAATATTGTTCATTTGGCTCAAAATGTGTAACTACAAGACAATTTGACCTACTACATAAAAATATGTGAAGTTTTAGTTTTCTGAAACATACTTGGCAGTATTTAGTTCCTTTAAATAACTATTCTGTGTAAGTAAATAGTTCCTGGCAAAAGGAAGTTGTTTAGAGGAAACACTTTTTCCACCAAGTTGTAAATAACAAGGATTCTCAAACAAAGGGAGACTTTCTCTGACAGAATTCCTGACACAACTGTGAGGAGATGAAGGGGGAGGGGGAGTGGCAGGGAAACAAAGCAACTGTGGGATACAGTGCCCTGAAAAACTGTTCTTCTGCAGATGAGGAGACATTCTTCATGGTGTGGTATTTTTAATAATATTCAACCACAGAAAACCAGGCTAAAGTATTGTGTTTTCATGCTCTGATACAGGAGAGACCATAGGAGCCTGGAGGAATGAGTTCTGTAACATCTCATGGACCATTCCCTTCAGTGATGGTTGCCTCCTCACTCCATGCCTTTGACAGGCAGTGAATAGTAGTGGTTGTAGAATAGAGCCATGCTTTTCCAGCTTGTTTTTATTCCAGCCTTCAGAAAACAGTATTTTAATCATAATCCTTAAAATACAAGTTTCATGACAATAGTTACCCAGTGATATTTTCTTTTTTTTTTAAGTTTATTTATTTATTTAGAGAGAGCATGCACATGCACACAAGTTGGGGAGGGGCAGAGAAAGAGATGGGGAGAGAAAGAGTCCCAAGCAGGCCCCACACTGTAAGCACAGAGTCGGACACAGGGCTCAAAGCCGCGAACCTTGAAACCGGGAGCTGAGTTGAAGTCAGAGGCTTAACCAACTGAGCCTGAGAAAATATCCAGTGATATTGGGGCGTCTGGGTGGCTCGGTCGGTTAAGCTTCCGACTTCAGTTCAGGGTATGATGTCTCTGTGCTGACAGCTCAGAGCCTGGAGCCTGCTTTGGATTCAGTCTCCCTCCCTTTCTGCCCCTCCCCCTCTCGCGCTCTGTCACACCTCTCTCTCTTTCTCTCTCTCTCTCTCTCTCTCTCTCTCTCTCTCAAAAACAAAACATTAAAAAATATGTATCCAGTGATATTTTCTCTTGTGCATCCTCTCTTTTTTAATGCCGGTTCATAGCCCAGTAGGTTGATTTTACAGTGCTATGGATCATGATGAACACTGCCCTGGAGTAACTGCAGTGCAAACTCTTTGTTAATTAGAAATCACATCATATGCAAAACAGATACCAGTAGTGACATTCTTTAGGACCTAATCCCCTGACGTGTTGTTAATGGCTCTGCATTTAACTCAAAGCAGCTTTGCTCTTATAGGTAGGATAACTTTCCTTTTTGGAAAAATGCAAATAATTTGACAGATCTCTCTCTTGCATAGTCTGTTCCACAAAAATTAGAAGGAAATTGTGCACGTATTTTTTAATGTACTTGGGATGCTTCCTCTAGTGCAGAGGTCAGCAAAGTATAGTCCATGAGGCAGACGGACCCACTGCCTACTTATGTGAGTGAAGTTCTGTGACCGCGGCTACACTCATTCACGTGCTCATTGTGGCTGCTTTCCTGTTATAGCAGCAAAGTAAGATAGTTGTAATACAGGCCACGTGGCCTACAAAATCTAATCTTTTCCTTAATATCTTGCAATTTCAGATTTTCATGTGCTGAATCTGCTCGATTTCAAGCAGTATAATATTGTTTTCCATTTACCTTTCCTTGATTGTTTTGTTTCCTTTCATTAAAAACCTACTATACATTCATTTAACGTACATTAAAAATAATACTTGGGGCACCTAAGGGTCCGACTTTGGCTCAGGTTATGATCTCGTGGTTCATGAGTTTGAGCCCCACACTGGGCTCTGTTCTGACAGCTCAGCGCCTGGAACCTGCTTCAGATTGTCTCCCTCTCTCTTTGCCCCTCCCCCGCTCACACTCTCTGTCTCTGTCTCTCTCTTGCAAAAATAAATAAACATTTAAAAAAATTTTAAAAATAAAAACAATAATACTTGTGCCAGACCCTGTGCTGTGGTGGTTATAAGATACCCACTGAGCACTCTGGCCTCTCCGGGTCCACCAAAGGATTTGTCCCGAAGCCACGCTTTCCTGGCTGTCAGTGACCAAGCAAAGCAGGAATACTAAGTCAGGCTCACTCCAGCAAGACACAGGACTCTGCCAGTGGGCATCTTTGGTCCAAGGACACTCCACTGGCCTACCTGAGCGCTTCTTGGAACTGTGCTGCAGCCCAAGACTTCCTACCCAGTCCTGCCTCCCCTCTCCCCTACCGGTGTCAGACCTAACTCCTGGTTTGAAAGTTCTCCCTACCTTCTCCCTTTCCCAGCACTTCTCTCGCACATCTAAGTGTGTTTGGCTAGTGCTTTTCAGCAGATGCCAACTAACAAACCGAACAACGGCAAGTACACATGTAAACCATGTTTACAGCCTTCAAGGGTGCATGATAGCTGAGGAGGATGGGTGTGGGTGGAGGAAGAGAACAAATGGAAACATCTCTCACACGTTATGGTATGGTGCTCCAAATATGCTGGGTCCACAGTTTCTGTTTTTAGAGATTAGAAGAAGGGAAGACTGTTTATAGTGAGGATACTAAAGGGAAGTATCTGGGGGAAACGGGCATCTTGCCTTCTGGCACATAGCACTTACACAATAATTGTTTAGTGAGTGAGTACTGTTTGGGTAGATGGAACTAAGGCACAGGGAGCGTGTTTAGGGCTCAGAAACCACGCAGAAGAAAGGGAAGAATGAGAGAGATCACTGAGAGTTGACCTGAGGTGTCTAAAGAAGTGGTAGGAGGTCATGTTGTAAAGACAGATTGGAAATGATTACAGACTTGAATACCAGCCTAAGAAGTGGAGTTTATTCAGCAGGAGTTGAAACACCAGCAGAGGTGTTTTAGCAGGGAATACAGTGGTAGTGGAATTTCAGGAAAATTAACCTGTATGTAATATGGTAGGGATAAGACTGGAGGGTAGACGGATGGTGAGGCTATGCAGTCCAACCCTGTGGTGATAAATGGGGAGCACAGAAAATGGAAAGAAGGAACGGTTTCCAGGGACACTGTAAAGTGAGAAGAAATAACCCACTTCCAGAGCACCCCAAAATAGGGTGGGGGTGTGAACTGCTTTGGGCAGTGGTACCTCTGCAGGTTTGTGCTTTGGCAACTCTGAGAACAGTGGTACCCGAATGACAGAAATAAGGAAGATAATCCTGGATTGAACTGCTTCCTTGCGTTCTGTATCCAGGCAGAGATTAGAAGGAAGACAGTGACCTCTATTCCTTTTTATAGACACAGAATTTGACAGGCTGACAGGACAGCTAAGTGTCCGTGAGACACTTAGAAATGAGAACTGAAACTCAAATGGGGACTGAGTGGAGCCATCACCAATCTTTACTTATGCTGCCCCACTTTGAGGACTCGGGTACCTGTTTACTGTTTCCTTTATTGTTCAGGCTCCTGTTGTAGTCCTTTGTACACAGCCTACATATACTGACTTTGTAAAAGGGTCAAATATATGCAAAAAAAAAAAAAAAAAAAACAAAGGTAATCTGAAAATATGCTGGTGGTCTCCAGATGGTTAGCAAAATCTCATAAATGATTCGATAATCTCTCATTTTAAAAATATAAAACCTTTCTATAGATTCAATACTGTATGAGACAACACTCATGCTCAATTATCTATGAGGTAATGTATTAAGACAAAAATGTGCCTAATATTTAGACTTCTTTATAGACCATTATGGAATGGAAAAGGTAAAATTGTAATGTTCAAAAATAGATTGTCGTGGAAGTGCTTCCCCAAAATTGCAAATATTTTCGTTTGGATTTAAAACTACACTTTAAAAAAGCACTCCTAGGTGAGTTATGCCAGAATCTAAGAATGAGAATGTTAACTTATCCAACTAAAATAATTTTAGCATGCTAGCAATGAGGAAGTAAACCAAGGGACATCTTGTATCTCTTTTTAAGCATTATAATTTTCAAAATATTTTTCACTATAAAGAAAAGATTATATTATTGGATATTGAGGTTTTTTTATCTGAAGAAAAAAATGTTATAGAAAATTGTCATCATCTGTAGTAATGCCATTTAGTATTTCATAATAGGCTTTGAGGGGAAATTTGGAAATTTCATTATTAATTGATATTATTTTTTCATATTGCACCAGAAGAATTTAAAATCACTGTTTTTAGAAGCCACGTGGTACTCACTGCTTGTTAAAACTTTAATATATTTCTTAATTTAATTTTAAGTTCTTTTTAAGTATAATTGACATACAGTATCCTTAGTTTCAAGTGTACATCATGAGTCAATGTTTTTACACATTATTAAATAATCTCCCTGATAAGCATAGTTAACCATCTGTCACCATACAAAGTTGTTCTGATATTATTGACTATTTGCCTATGCTGTACATCACATCCCCGCAACTTATTTATTTCAGACGTGGACATTTGCTTGTCAAAACTTTTATATATTTCAGAAAACCACAGTTTTGGTTTCTGTCTTGTTTCTATGGTATCTTCCATACATAATAATTTTGATGTTATTGTCACTTTATGCATTGAGGATCTGAGTGTGTGTGTGTCAGTGCCTTGATATAATAAATCTGAATCTTTTTAAAAGGTTATGTCTGGAGAAGATATTTCCACACTGGTTTCTCTACTCAAGAGCTTTATCTGGAGCTGAAGCAGTCAATGCCTTGAGGCCATTCTATTTTGCAGTACATCCAGATTTCTTTGGACAACACCCCAGAGAGAGGGTAAACATTTATTTATTTATTTATATTTAACCTTTAGTTCACATTTCAGTTTATTTTATTTCTTTTTGACACAGTATAATACAGAGTTTTATAAATTTGAATTTTTCTGTCATGGTGATAAAGTCAGTGTTTTGAATTAATTTGAAATATATATACTGAAAATTGAAAATATAGCTATGTTTTTTTTATGAAATCTGAGGAAATGGAAAATACATATATTGCTCTCTGCCCCCAGTTCCTGACACAAAGCTCCTAAAACCCTTGTAAATTCCTAAGTGGTAGCAGCACCAGAAGCGTCTTTTGTTCTAATGAAGTGACCCTGGGTGGCTCCTGGATGAGGGCTGGTCGCCAGAAAGACCAAGGCATGATTAGAAGCTTGGAATTTTCATGGGGCGCCTGGGTGGCGCAGTCGGTTAAGCGTCCGACTTCAGCCAGGTCACGATCTCGCGGTCCGGGAGTTCGAGCCCCGCGTCGGGCTCTGGGCTGATGGCTCAGAGCCTGGAACCTGTTTCCGATTCTGTGTCTCCCTCTCTCTCTGCCCCTCCCCTGTTCGTGCTCTGTCTCTCTCTGTCCCAAAAATAAATAAACGTTGGAAAAAAAAAAATATTTAAATAAAAAAAAAAAAAAAAAGAAGCTTGGAATTTTCAGCTCCAAACCTCAACCTCCAGAGAAGAGAGAAGGGCTGGAAATAGAGTTAAAAATTGATCATGCCTAGTGTGGAAGCCTCCATCAAACTCCTGTAGTATGGGGTTCAGACAGCTTCCAGGTGGGTAAACACATTTACACTGGAGGGTAGGGCTCCCCAACTCTGCAGGGACACAAGTTCCCTGTGTATCTCTTCATCTGGCTGTTATCTGCATCCTTTACATTCTTTAATACGGTAAACATAGGTAAGTTTTTCCCTGAGTTCTGTGAGCCGCTGTAGCAAATTTATAGAACCTAAGGAGGGCGTGCTACAAATAGCTGGTTGGTCAGAGTCACAGGTGATAACAGGTGCACCTGGCATCTGGCGTGTGTGTGTGTGTGTGTGTGTGTGTGTGTGTGTGCGCGCGCGCGCGCGCGCGCGCGCGCGCGCGCGCGCGTATGGGGTGGGGGGGAGAGGACAGTCTTGTGAGACCGAGCCCTTAACCTGTGGGATCTGATACTGTTTCTGGGTGAGTAATGTCACAATTGAGTTAAATTGTAGGGCACCCAGCTGATGTCACAGAGAATTGCTTATTGTGGGGAAAAACCACCCATTTGGTGACCAGAAGTATCAGAAGTGAAGTGTTTTGTGTGAATAATAAAGGAGGCACACAGGAGACAGACTGAGTTTTTCCTTTATATGAAAGCTGTCATTTTTAATGAAGTCTATAAAGCTATCATGGAAACTCTTTACACTATGAGTAATCATGTTTCCTGATCAGTTTTCAGAGTAAAATTGAGTGTTAGGAAGAAAATTTCAGGCTTCTATGACCATGGTCCATCCTATTGTTAAGGATGCTTGCAAGGGGGGCGCCTGGGTGGCTCAGTTGAGCATCCAGCTCTTGATTTTGGCTCAGGTCATGATCCCAGGGTCGTGGGATGGAGCCCTGCATCGGGCTCCGTGCTGAGCGTAGGAGTCTGCTAAAGATTTCTTTCTCTTCTTCTGCCCCTCTGCCTACTCACACTCTCTCTCTCTCAAATAAATGTAAGAAAAAAATTTTTTAATAAAAACTAAAATGTAAAGTAAAAAAAGGATGGTTACAGGAAGGTTTTTTAGTCCCCTAAATGGCTTTCCCTTCTGTTACATGCCACTGATTAATTCCCTACAGCCTCAGTTATTGTATGTTGAAGGAATGCAAACTGAGATGAAAAGGAACTTACAATAAACTTAGTGTGAGGGTCAATATTTTTTGACATTAGATAGAAATTATTTCATTGGTTCTGTTTATCTTCCTTAACATTAATACCTGGTTTAACATGATAAGGAATTTAAAACTCTTGAAAATTTAGAACATTATTATATAATTTTTTTCTACTTGTGGAAAAAATTAATTTTGCTTCTTTGCTCTAGGAAAATATTCTGATTGTGATATTTGATACATATGTTGGCTACTCAAGTTCAGATCCTTTCTAAGTGATTGGTAAAATGAATCAACAGAAAAATAGCCATTACCTCAGGGTTGCTAATTACCTAGTTTTTAAACCCAGCACGTATGCAAAAATTAAGCCTAGTAGTAGGTGAATGTTTTCCTTCCTCCACTGTAGCAGGATTCTCGCACAGAGAGTCATGATACCAGGCTTTGCCTTCCAGGAAGCAACTTTATTCCTGGGGCACTGCTTAGTTGGGTTCTTACCAGAAGAACTGAGGCCCCAGTGCCACATGACATAGTTTTTAATGTATTTTTTACTTCTTTGTCTCCCATATATGGTAACACACAAACATGCAGTCTGATTAAGTGGTCTCATGTTACAAGGTCCTGAGGGATGTTGTCATAAGCATATAGTCAGATTGCCTTGAGGGCTTTTTTTCTTTCCTTAGGGAGGGGACCCTACCATATTCCCCCCTTTCATGCTCAGACCCCTCTGTTTTGGGTCAAAGAGCATCATCTTGGTTTAGAGGTTTATATTTTTATAACACCATTACATGAGTGCTGTCTTTTTTTTTTTTTTTTTTTTTTTTTTTTTTTGTAATCATGGCCTCAGTGAGACTGGAGGCAGACTGGGGAGCTAAGGAAGGTAGGATTAAGCACCCTCCCAGAATTAGGAGGATAATTTTTATGAGAGTTTTGAATCCCCTGACAGTTGAAAATCCTCCAAATAACTCCCTGGGGTTTTAACCATTCCAGGCCTGGTCGGGGACATGAGCAGTCCTTTTCATTTGTTCTGTGATCTCTTCTATGACTTTTTCTCATTATCTGTAGGCAGCAGTTGCTTAAGTTAAACTTTTTACAAACTCCTCCCTCAGAAGCAAGCAGATAATTTAAGTCCAAGCGATTTTGATAGATAGCATTGCCCATTTGGTTTGTTGCTTGGCTAGTAAGTTAAGAGCCCTGGCAGTTTCATTGGTTGTAATTTCTACAACTGCTTGCACTCTAATCATATGGTTTAGCATGTAAATGGGAGTGTGGTAGCCCTGGGACCATCCTCTGCCTAGGTGGCAGGGCCATAATATTGGATTATACACTCAGGAAGCCATTTATTATCTTTTTAATTGCCAATTTGTAAGGCACACTGCTTCCTTTGAGTCTCCTTGTCCCCATACACTTGGGCTCCCAAATGTTTCCCTCTAGCAAGTGAGAGCAGGAAGAAAGATGGATGAATAGTTTTCAGTACATATGACCCTGACCAGACAGAGGGAAGTACTATATAGGCTGTCCTTCCACATAATCTAGTATAGTCCACCTGGGCCTGCCATTTGATGGCTGCATCGACATTGTCCCAGGCCTCTCAGAGATGAGAGAAGTTAGACAAGGAATGGGGATCTGGCTCAAGGTGATCTGGGGTCCCCCACCATTGGATTTTCCGGGCATTTCGGTTATAAAATCTTTGGCCTAGGTATGTTAAGTTTTTAACAGAGACGATGATGAACTTTTTTTCCACCAAGCAAAACATTTTTTCCCAATAATTGAGCTTTTGAGGAGCCAGACCCCGGTAGTAGGACTGGGGTATTTTGTTTCACTATAAGGTTTGTGGGAATCTAATTTTCTAGTCTCTTATGGCCATTGTTTCCCCATGTTGGTACCAATGAAGTATCCTAACCCCAAGAGGAAGGTGAGTGCTAATGGAAGCCTCTCCCCACATTTCCGGGTCAGCCTCGGCCAATCCTATGGCAAAGAGTAGAGCAAGAATCACAATAACGGTGAGAAACAAGGCGTGACAGTGCGTCACAGTAAGGAAACAGAAAATAAGGACAGTCTTCTGTTTCACCGGACCGTCCATTCCTCAAGCTTCTGCCGTGCCTAGATCAGTCAGCTTCCAGAGTGACTGAAGCAGGGCTGCGGTCTCCCAGAGCCTCTGGGGTTGCAGATTGCTTCTTCCATATGGTCAGCTTGCAAGGCGTTGATGGATCAGGAAGGCACTCCCAGTTTCGAGATGCGGGCTTCACTCTGCTGTGATGAATCCAGGGACCTACCTCGGCCACCTTTACTGCAGTAGGGGTGGACAAAATGACAGTGAAGGGACCCCTCCAGAGGGGTGTTAGGGGTTGGACGTTTCACTCCTTTATCCATATCGCATCTCCTGGTTTAAAGGGGTGAGCGTCTGCGGTCAGACTCACAGGCAATCGCTCCCAGACCCAGGGGTGTGAGATGGTTAGGGTAGAACCAAGGGCCCGCATCTGTTGCCTTAGGGTTAGATTGTCTGTCTCATTTACATTCCCCGCCTTGTACCCTTGATAATGGAAGGAGGGCACCCAAAAAGGATTTTATAAGGGGAAAGTCGCATCTGCTTCTTCAGCCTCCCACCTGCAGCTGCAATCTGCCTCCCTGAAGGTCCCTTATCTCTCCGTGCCTCATGTTAACTCTTCCTATTCATTCCTCCCCCTGGAACAGGGCCCCTAACTGCCATTAGGGAACAGGGATGATGACCGTTCTGGTTTCTTCAAGCTGATAAGGGACGGTGTCGGGGTACAGCAGTTAGAGTCTACTCAAGGATTGTTCGAGTGGCCCACAGTATGGTTTTACAGGAAGGCTGGCAGGCATGAGGTGGCGTAAACATTAGCAGACACAAAGAGAAAAACTCAACGTAAAGATTATACTGACCAACAAGATGGCATCTTAAGATAATGTCTGCAGTTTCCAAACATGTGAAACAGTCTAGGAGAGACCCTGACTATGTAAACAATATATGTTGGGGAGTCTCTCATAACCCAGGTGATGGAGAAGCAGGAGAGCAGTGGTGGCTCTATTTCCAAGAGTTTGGCCCTAATTTAATTTAAAAAAATTTAAAGCATCTAATGCTTGTGAGGTATTATTTAGAGTTTTGCTGAGTATAAGCAGACAGCCTGCTTTATTTTGAGGTGTAAAACTTTTTTAACAGCCAGGAGTTCTATTAGAGAAAGAGTCAAAGCAGCCATTTACCATTATTAATTTGCACAATTTTAGGTAAACCAAACCTGGGTATTATTTTATAAAGCAAAACTTTTATTACTTGTTGTGCCTTTTTTTGTGTTGCAGGAGAAGGCCTTTATTCAGTTAGTGAAAGTATCAATCCATACCAACAGGTGTTGGAATTCCTTTGACCTTGGCATATGAGGGAAACCTAATTGTTAGTCTTTCCTGGATAGCCTTCGGTTCCTTGATTGCCTGAGGGAACAAGTTTGTGGTTGAAAGGATTGTTTCTAAGACACACTTCACAGGCTGACACTACTTGCAGAACTGTCCTTGACAAATTTTTGTTTAGTAAACATCCTTTGGGCCATTTGATAAGGTTTGTCCCTCCCTCAAGAAAGGCCTGGTGCTGTGTTTTAATGATGTTTAGCTCTGTGAGCTTGGTGATAGTAATTGCCCTGCTGTGTTTGTAACCATTCCAAGGGCTACAAACAGTGTCTAGGAGTCAGACCCCAGTTTGTTTATTTATTTATCTTTTTGGAGAGTAGGTGGGATTGAGTCTCCTTTAATAATTGATATAGCAGGCAAACTATTTTCCTGAACTCTGATATGCACAGCCTACAATGTCTAGTAATTTCCAAAAACTCACATAACTGTTTATCTGTCCTGGAGTTGGTAGCACCATAGTCTCTAATTCAGTTGTAATGTCCCTTTCTAGCAAGGGAGCAAGGCTCTCTGGCATTATCAGGAAAGAACGAGAAAAAATTAGGTTTCCCCATATACATCCCAGGGGCTGAGAGAAAAATCTAGTTAGATGTTTTCCGGAGATGCCTCTAATCATCGTGCTGCATTTGGATAGTTGGCCTGGAGTGGAAAGGAGGACAGAAAAGTAGCTCTGGTGTTAAGAAGGAAATCAACCAGTTTTTCTTCTATATTTAGAGTCACCCGAGGCTCTGGGTTTCTGATAGACAGTTGGTTTAGGGGAGTCACCGTGAAGAGCCCCAGACATTGGTTATCTGAGGCCTCATAGATAGAGGCCCCCAGTACATTCAGATTACCAGTGATTGTCTCCACATCAGGAGCATGGCTTATGGGGTTTTCATTTTGGTTGTCCCCTCTGAAGATGGTCTCATTTTAGTGCTCTGAATGGCCACATAAATGGCACATTTGAAAATCTGTATATAACTTTTGACTCCCCCAAATTTAACTACTAACAGCCTACTGTTGACCAGATGTCTTACCAGTAATATAAATAATCAACACATATTTTACATGTTATGTGTAATATATACTAAAGTCTTAAAATAAGCTAGAGAAAAGAAGATGTTATTAAGAAATCATGAGGAAGAGGGGTGTCTGGGTGGTTCAGTCAGCTACACAGAGAGTGCAGAGCCACTTCAGGTCCTCTGTCTCCCCTTCTCTCTGTCCCTCCCCTGCTCGTGCCCTCTATCAAAAATATGTATTTAAAAAGGAAATTATAAGGAAGAGAAAATACATTTACTGTGTATTTATCCAAAAAGAGTCTGCGGATAAGTGAGTCTGTGCAGCTCAAATCCGTGTTGTTCAAGAGTCAGCTGTATTTCCAGTTACTCTCTCACTGTGTTTGCGTGCCTCCTCTGTACCAAGCCGTGGGTCCAGGGTTTCTACTGGGACTTGGTCACATAGGTGTGGCGTGTCCTTTCCTTTCTTGTTTAAGTATCTCCTTTTCATGAGGCTCTCCCAGACTGCGCCATTTGAGACTGCCTGCCACCCCACCTTGCTTCCCAGCACTCTGTCCCCCATGCCCTGCCATAGTGTTTCTGCTGCTGTGTGTGTCCCCTTCCCTCACATGTCAAAAACTGGCACCAAGAGGCCAGCTCTGAGCAGGCAGTTCACCCTTCTTGGCACCACATGTTCAGTCCGGTCTTCTCTGCACTTGTGCAGGACACCCCCATCCCTCTTCTAGGGAAGCAGACTTAAAGTGCCATCTAGTCAGCATCTGGCCAGGGTCTCAAAGTGAAACACAGTTGTCGCTGTTTTATTATTGTTTCTTCATTTTAACTCCATTGTAAAATACACAAAGCATTTCCAAGTTTCAAAAATCAAAACTAAATGCAAAGCTTACTCAGAAGTCTCACTCCTGTCCCTGTTTCCTTTACCCCATTCCTGTGAACTTCCTGTAGGCAACCATTTTTATTAGGTTCTTTCTTGGTTGTTCTGCCTATTTCTTTCTGGCAAAAGTAGAAACTTGTAGCAAAACATAATAAGATTTAGTCTTAGCAGGAAATGTACCTCAGTCCACTGGATCACAGCTAAGAACAGCATATTATAATCAAATTAAACAGACAAACAGGGGCGCCTGGGTGACTCAGTCGGGTAGGTGTCTGACTCTTGATTTCAGCTCAGGTCATGATCTCACGGTTCATGAGTTTGAGCCCCCCATCGGGCTCTGTGCTGACAGCATGGAACCTACTTGGGATGCTTTCTCCCCTCCCTTCCCTCTGCCCCTCCCCTGCTCACAAGCTCTCTCTGTCTCTCTCTCAAAAAATAAAAATAAAAATAAAAAAATAAAGTGTTCCTAATTTCAGATCACACAATGTGTCTGAGAAGAAATCTACAGTGATAAGAAGCATGGTTACTATTTATGCCGTTCTGTAGAGCTGTTCCTTCACTAAAGGATGTTACTTTTTTCACTTAAAACATTGGAAATAATTGCATATCAATTCCTAGACTTCTACACCACATTCTTTCTCTCCCTTCTTTTTTGGTTGTATAGTACTCTATTGAATGAATGTACTGTAATTCAACCAATCTCCTCTGGGTGGTCATTTTAAGAGCCATTTATAGAGACAAATAACTTGAAAATATTTTCTCTCAGTAGCTTATCTGTATGTAAACAGCTGTGTGTGTGTGTGTGTGTGTGTGTGTGTGTGTGTGTGTGTGTGGTTTTTTGTGTGATTTTTTTTGTTTTTAAATTTTTTATGTATTGGATGTATCAATCCTGTATCAGTTTGAGATTGAGTCATAGTTAGGCTTTTTCCACACCAAGGTTATAAAGGAATTCAACCATGTTTTCTTCCACTACTTAGGCAGTTACTTTTTTTCACATCTTAGTCATAAGGAGTTCATTCTGTTACATGTTATAAGACGTGGGTCCAGTTTTATTCTTCACCAGAGAGCTATGAAATCCCAACATTTTTAACACTAAATTATTTAACACTGATAGTAATTATTTAATACCGTCAATAATGTTTTAAAGGTCAGGGTATAATTGTTTCCTTGTTCTATTTTGCATGTAAATGCCCCTTACTGTTTTTTTTTCCCCAGGAAGTCAATGAAAATTCTCTTAAGAGATTAAGTGTCTACTTAGAAAACCTCCAGAAACCAGGCTCCAAGTCTTTGAAACCAACTCAGCTTACATTTTATGTAAGAGAAACAGAGCAGAATTCTTCTGAAGGCCAGGAACCCTTTAGCACATCCGGTATGTGTTCTCATTTCTAGTGTTTCCCTTATAAGCTCTGTGATAAATCTGTTCATTAAGTGTGTTGTTGCCAGAATACCTTTGGATTGAAGACTTGGTCTTAAAAAAAAAAAAAAAGTAGTAATAATATCATTTAATTGTTTTCCTAGAATTAGATTCTATTTCTGGCTACCTGTGTTTGAACAAGCCATTTTTTGTGTTTAAACTTTTTTGTCTGTAAAACTAAAATGTTCCTATTTGTCCACTTTTTAAAAAAAATTTTTTTTAATGTTTATTTTTTTTGAGAGAGAGAGAACACGAGTCGGGGAGGGACAGAGAGAGAGGGAGACAGAGAATCTCAAGCAGGCTCCAGGCTGTCAGCACAGAGCCCAGTGTGGAGCTTGAACCCTTGAACCATGAGATCATGACCTGAGCCAAAGTCAGATACTCATGAGCCAGGTGCCCCCTTTAAAGTTGTTTTTTAATCTATTTGTCCACTTCCTATTTCAGTGTTGTTTTAAGTGTTAAACGTGTTTATAACAATTTACATTTTTTAAAGTACAGCCTATAATCCCTTATTTTGTCCTCAAAGTACTCTGAAGTAGGTAGTGTTTGCCCAAATAAATTGGTAATGTGTGGGGATTTTGCCAGGACTGTGGAGATGGAGTATGGGTCTTGAACTTAGGCCTTTCAACTCCAGCTTTAGGCTCTTTTATTTATTTTTTTTAAGTGGTATTTATTTATTTTGAAAGAGAGAGAGAGCAAGATGGGGGGGGGGGCAGAAGAGAGAGAGAGAGAGAGAGAGAGAGAGAGAGAGAGAATCCCAAGCAAGCTTCACACCGTCACCACAGAGCCTTACACAGGGCTCAATCTTCAGAGCCAAGAGATCATGATCTGAGCTGAAATCAACAGACTAAGCCATGCAGGTGCCTTTTGGCTCTTTTTAATCAGTCTTAATATACAGTCTTCTTTTTATTATTATTATTATTTTTTTTTTTTAGTATTTATTTTTGACAGAGAGAGACAGAGTGTGAGTGGGGGAGGGGCAGAGAGAGAGGGAGACACAGAATCTGAAGCAGGCTCCAGGCTCTGAGCTGTCAGCATAGAGCCTCACGCGGGGCTCGAACTCATGAACCGTGAGATCATGACCTGAGCCGAGGTCAGTTGCTTTAACCAACTGAGCCACCCAGGCACCCCAATATACAGCCTTCTTTTTGATCCTTTGTTGCTACTTTAATCCAGATCCAGAAATACTTAAAATTAAGGGCAAATAAGGGTCTATATTTTCTCTAAATATATACTCTTTTGGTGATCCTTGAGGAAATAACTTTATTTTTGGAGTGAACCTTAAAATAATTTAAAGGTTTACCAGGAGCTTTCTGTGAGTTAAGGTCAAAACAATTAGAAAATGCACTATAATGTTTTTTCTTGAAACAAACTGTTAGAAAACTCAAAATGTGATCGTTTTGGGGACCTAGAGTCTATTTCTTGCTCTGCCAGTGACTAGCTATGTGACCTTAATTTCTGGTTCTTCATTATTAAAATGAAAGAGGTGAAATGCTGTGTGTACATACTGAAGCATTCAGTGAAGACCCTACCTTATACCCGGGGCTCATAAGGCTCTCAGGAGCTCGCATGGAGTGAGGAGAGCTTGGGCTAAAAAGGGCTAAAGCAGGATCTTTATGTTGAAAAACACTTCCCACCCAATCTCTCCAGGAATGAATATTTGATCATGTATCTTCTCTTTGTTTTCTTACCCTCTCATGTTTGAATGTGGGAGATCAGAAATCAGAAATTCCTTGTCTGTTTCTCCATCTACCTCTGATTTGGGAGTTTTATTTAAAGAAAGACACTATTCTTCATTATCCAGAGACAAAAAGTCAACTCAGAGTCCTGTTATGAAAGCACAGCCCTACTGAAGAATGCTGTTAATGATCATAGTAGTCGTAACAAGTAATTATGTTTATCACTCTAAATGACACAATTCTATTTGAAATTGTAAGTAATTATAAAGGTGCTCTTCTTAAGCAGCTGAGATACATTCTTTAGTAGTATAAGACCAAATATTCATAAATACTCTTCAAATAGATACACAGTCAAGATTAGGCTAGGAATTGAAAAACCTCATACTTATGCATAGTTGTCTACTTAGAGTTAATGATTTCTCCTTGACAGATAGAATTTGTAAAGGTAGGTTAAGTCCTTTACAGTTTTTAAAACAATATTATCACCGTTCAGTTTTTATTTGTCTGGGTTTTGGAGAGTCAGGCTCATTTCTAGTCATTGCCACTTTCACTACTGCCATTAACTGGGTTTGTCTTGGACGTTCACCTCACATGGAGTTAAAGAATGAACCAGGTCTATAGGGTGCCTGGATGGCTCAGTTGGCTAAGTGCCAACTTCGGCTCAGGTCATGATCTCATGGTTCGTGAGTTCGAGCCTCACATCAGGCTCTGTGCTGATAGCTCAGAGCCTGGAGCCTGCTTTGGATCCTATGTCTCCCCCTCTCTCTGCCCCTCCCTCTGTCTCTTTCTCTCTCTCTCTCTCCCTCTCTCAAAAATAAAATTTTAAAAATTAAAAAAAAAGAATGAACCAGGTTTATTTGTTAGGGAAGGAGCAAACAGAGGGAAACTCAAACTTAGAAAGTTTCACACAGCAAATTAGGGACAGAGCTGTTACTAGACCTAACATCTCCTCATTCATAGTCTAATTTTGTGATTTGTATTTTACATTATCTATTCCTCTTCAAAAATTTTGTTAGTAATCATTTTTGCCTCTGCCGTTATGACAGAGTCTGGAAATCTGACAAGTATTCAAAAGATTTTTATGTTTTTAACCTTTTTATCTGATTGTAAAATTAAGATCACTGATAATTAAGATGGTAACAAGGTAAAATGTTTACTACTGATTTTCAGTACTGAAAGGCCTAAATCGTTTCTTTAGCTCTACATTTTTTGGTGGCCTGTGAGGAGATATACTCCACTAAAACAAGTGGAAGAGTTACCAGGAGCCTTCTGTGAGTTAATGTTAAAACTAGTAGGGGGCACCTGAGTGGCTCAGTTGGTTAAGTGTCCAACTGTAGATTTTGGCTCAGGTCATGATCGCAAGGTTGGTGAGATCAAGTCCTGCGTTGGCGTCGGGGTCTGTGCTGACAGCACTGATCCTGCTTAGGATTCTTTCTCACTCTTTCCCCTCCCCCTTCTCTCTCCCCTCCCCCCAAATAAATAAATAAACTTTCATAAAAATGCTAAAACAAGTAGTTGTAGTCAGCGGTGACTGAGTAGAAATAAAAATCCTCTACTTTTTTTTCTTAATTTTTTAATGTTTGTTTATTTTTGAGAGAGAGACAGAGTGCAAGCAGGGGAGTGCAGAGAGAGAGGGAGACACAGAATCTGAAGAAGGCTCCAGGCTCTGAGCTATCAGCACAGAGCCCAATGCAGAGCTTGAACTCACAGACCACAAGATCATGACCTGAGCTAAGTCAGATGCTTAACCAACTGAGCCACCCAAGCACCTCTCTATTTTTTTTTTTATGTTTATTTGTGAGAGAGAGAGGGAGACAGAGACAGAGAGTGTGAGCAGAAGAGGGGCAGAGAGGGAGATACAGAATCCAAAGCAGGCTCCAGGCTCTGAGCTGTCAGCACAGAGCCCAGCGCGGGGCCTGAACCCACGAACCGTGAGATCATGACCTGAGCTGAAGTCCGATGCTTAACTGACTGAGCCACCCAGGCACCCCAGGAAATAATATATACAAATAGCCAACAACCATTAAAATGTGTAGCTTCTGTAGTCACATTGGTAGAGGCATTCCTCACTATATAGCAGCCCTTACATTGGAATAAATAATTAACAGAATCGATAAGATAGAAACTGAGATTTATTCCTGACAACTCTTCTGGGGATTTGTTCCTTGACTGATCTCTTCCTTACCTCAAATGCAGGAATTTGGACTTTGCTTTCTTCTTTCACTAACTAGAACAACTCTCCTGCCAGTATTTCTCACTTTACCATCAAATGATTGAACTAAAAAACTTCTTAGTTTGCATGTTCTGGATTCCTTAAGTCTGTGTGGCAAGGCGTCTGTGTATCTCTCATAATGATTTAAACTCTGGTGTCTGTCATCAGTGGCCAAGATAAGAAAATACATTTCAGCCTTATATGAAAAGTGAACAATTGGGGCGCCTGGGTGGCGCAGTCGGTTAAGCGTCCGACTTCAGCCAGGTCACGATCTCACGGTCCGTGGGTTCGAGCCCCGCGTCAGGCTCTGGGCTGATGGCTCAGAGCCTGGAGCCTGTTTCCGATTCTGTGTCTCCCTCTCTCTCTGCCCCTCCCCCGTTCATGCTCTGTCTCGCTCTGTCCCAAAAATAAATAAAAAACGTTGAAAAAAAAATTTTTAAAAAAAGAAAAGTGAACAATTAAAAATGTTTGTGTCCATCAGTTTCAGAAGTGTTAAATAAAAATTGCACTGCCTTCAATATATGGACTGGTATATATAGCTGCTAAAAAGAATAAGTTGATCTATACATACAGACAACTGGTTAAGTAATAAAAGCAAGTTCAAAGTAATATACCTAGAATGTTACTATTTCTATATTAAAAAGAAACAATTCAAACTGTAGGGGTGTGTGTAAACAAATATGGGCATATATCACATGTATTATACATGCATAAACACATAGAAAAGGTCTAGAGCAGTGCTGTCCAAGAGAACTCTCTGTAATGATGTCAGTGTTCTGTATGTGCACTAATATAGCAGGCACTAGCCCCATGTGACTATTGAAATGGGGTTAATGTGACCAGGAACTGAATTTTAATTTTATTTAATTTTGATTAATTTAATCCTAAACTTCCATTAGAGGGCTAATAGCTACCATATTAGACAGTGCAGGTCGAAAAGCACAGGTTCCTAATTGTTAGTAATGGTTATGTCTAGCAAAGATGTGAGTCTGTATGCCTGTGAACAGACTTTTATTTTTACTATATGTATCTCCAATTTCATAGTGAGGATGTACTTATAAAATAATTGTATAATTTTTGAAACCAACTAAAAGTACTTTTTTTTAAAAAAAAGAATAAAGAGTCAGTGTTGGGGTGGTATAATGGAGAAAATACTGGGCTTGGGATCAACTCAGACTTAAGCCCTTGCTCTGTTTTCCTAACCTCCTTAAGCCAGATTTCTTCACAGTTGAAGAAAGATAATAGTGACACAGTTGGTGAGGATGTTGAGAAGTTGTATAAATTCAGCTGGAACCATGCCTAACCCCCAGTAATGAAGAAAAGAAAAAACAGTGGATTTCCTATTGAGGATGTAACACATTAGATTACTGACCTTACCCCACTGACTACCCAAAATCAAAATCAGATTGTGAAGCATTAACTTTTAACCAGTTAGGGAATTTTACATCACTGCCAAAAATATTGAGTTACTGGGTTTCTGTCACCCCTGAGGCTAGGCCACTCCCATCTGAACCATTGTTACAGTAAAACTTCCCCATCTCCCATCTCTCCTCCTTTGTCTTAGTGCTAGAAACCATCTTTCATGGATACTTGCTAATAGGAGAGCTTTTCCACTCTAGACTATAGAGACCATATTTATGGCCAGCATTGAAAATATTCTGAATCCCCTCCTTGGGCTGGAATGGGTTTGGTCTCTAGTGCCAGACTAGAAAGAAAAACTGACAGAGGAATTCATGAAGGTAAAGATACTGTGGTAAAGTTTTAGAGAAGGGTAGTTTTCCATTTACAGATGATTTGCCAATAAGATGGATTTTAAGCAGTAATCAAATGTTTTAAAAGATTTTGATTTTATTAATGTTGCATGAAAAATTATTTTTAAATAAATGAATAATCATCTGTATTAATTGTTTGGGGGAATTATATTCTCTAGGATTTCGAGCAGTCAAATTTACTTTGCACACCAGAGATCTGCTAAGCACAGTATTATATATTCTCAACTCCTGCAGTTTATCTGTTGAACATATCCAAAGCTTGAATACTAATGTGTGTTCCCAGCCTCTCAAAGAGGCTAAAAGGATGCCTGACAGGCCCATCAAGTGGGACAAGTCTTATTACTACTTTACTGGATTCAAGGACCCTCATGAAGACCTTGAACAAGTCTCGAGAATGGAAACAACCCTCACGTATGTAAAAGTTCCTATTTAATTAAACTTATTTCTAGTTCATGTTTAAAATTAAAGCCTAATTTTTCAGGAAAAATAATTCTATCAATATAGTTAATCCAGTGACCATTATGAAAAAGATAATTCATGTTTCTTAAAGTGGCCAGAATACTTTCAAATGTATTTAATTTGTGGTCTTTTGATGCCAAACAAATGCAGGAAGTTGTTTTAAATTTTAAAAATTCTACTATTCAAGTTACCCCTGGTATATGGAAAAAGGATGTATATACCTAAGACTATAAAAAATATGAGGCTTCTTCAGGTAAGCATTTCCAGTTTCTTCAGCTAGTGTAGGAGTAATGTTCTTTAGTGTAACAGTCCATACATAATAAAAATGCATGGAGACAGCGCTTGAAAATATCATCTCTAGGGGGTTATAAAGTACAAACTCTCAGCTATAAAATAAACTAGTCCTAGCGATGTAACATACAGCATGGGTACTGTGGTCAATAATACTGTATTGTGTATTTGAAAGTTGCTGAGAGAGTAGATCTTCATAAGAAAAACAGTTGATAACTACATATGGTGATAGCTGTTAACTAGACTTAGTAAGTGTAATATACACTAATATCGAATCATTATGCTATATACATAAAACTAATGTTATATGTCATTTATATCTAATTTTTTTAAATATATCATCTGGAATGTATTGAGAAAGAATAATTTTTAGTTATAAAAGCCGTGTATGAAATATTTCCCTATGATTTATCTTGTTTGTAAAGTCACCATTAATGTTTTTTAAGTAAGTCCTTTTTGGACTCCATAAAGACCAGCCATATTCTGTTCTGTGGTTGTATTTAATGAGTCCATGGCTTACCAGAGGATTCTCACTTTTTACAGCATGGTAGATAATCCTTAATCCTCCATTGGCAGAACATTTGCTTTGTAGATTACCTGTACTACCTCAGGAATCCCTGCTCCCATTATCTAGCTAGATTCCAAACAAAACTGAAGAGACAAGAAAGTAACAGAGTCTTGTACAGAAAGGGAGACCAGTGTCTGCCTGAAGGCATGTCTGTGGTGAAGGTGTGTCTCTATCTATACGTGTAGCTAATAGGTAAATCACCTCCCTAAATATGTGGATTTTAATTGTTCAAATTTTCTTTGTAAATAAAACCAAGAGGAAAATGTGGCTATGGGAATGATAATTTATTTTTTCTTTTTTTTTAATATATGAAATTTATTCTCAAATTGGTTTCATACAACACCCAGTGCTCATCCCAAAAGATGCCCTCTTCAATACCCATCACCCACCCACCCCTCCCTCCCACCCCCCATCAACCCTCAGTTTGTTCTCAGTTTTTAAGAGTCACTTATGCTATGGCTCACTGGGAATGATAATTTAATGATAGACCAGCAGTAATGAAGATAGCATGAAGAAGTAGGGATAAGAAAAACAAAGAGCAGTCATGGTAGGATAGAAAGTGATGATTTAGAAAAAAAGTTTAGAAAAATAAAAGATGATTGAAGGTGAATTACGTGCAGAGGCTACATTGGAAGTCAAGTGGGTTGCTGTGCCCTTGGGCCGCTTCAAGCCCCTTTGAGCCCCTTCAAACCAGTCTTGACCTGCTCCCAAACACAGATAATTGCCCACTTTGAAGGCATTCTCTGAGGGCTTCTTCAACAGTTTGTTTTATGTTAGTTTTTCCCAGTAAGGATTCCAGGGGATTTTATCATGAAAGCCAGAACGTTATCTATCAATTCTTGCTTCAATTATTAGTGTTTTTAAATTAGTAATTATTGAGAATCCTGGGAAGATGGCGGTGGAGGAGGACGCTGGACTCACCGCGCGTCCTGCTGATCACTTAGATTCCACCTACACCTGCCTAAATAACCCAGAAAACCATGAGAGGACTAGCAGAACAGAGTCTCCGGAGCTAAGTGTAGACAAGAGGCCCACGGAAGAAGGTAGGAAGGCCAGAGAGGCGGTTGCGCGCTACACGGACTGGCGGGAGGGAGCCGGGGTGGAGGGGCGGCCCGCCGGCCAAGCAGAGCCCCCGAGTCTGGCTTCCAAAAGCGGAGGGGCCGGACGGAGTGTGTTCCGACAGCAAGCGGGACTTGACATCTGGAAGGTTATAAGCTAACAGCTCTGCTTGGAGAGCAGGAGGGCTGGAGGACAACGGGAGGGAAAGTTGTTGAGTCCCAGACGACAGAGCTCAGCTTGGCGGGGAACAAAGGCGCTCGCCAGCGCCATCTCCCTTGCCCATCCCC
This sequence comes from Lynx rufus, assembly GCF_022079265.1. NCBI lineage: Eukaryota > Metazoa > Chordata > Mammalia > Carnivora > Felidae > Lynx > Lynx rufus. The sequence continues at coordinate 354,619 of NW_025814867.1, read as the reverse complement.
CAGCCAAAATCCCAAAGGGAACCGGTTCCTGCCAGGGAACTTGCTTGCACCACACAAACACCCATCGCTGTGCTTCTGCAGATCCCTCCCTCCAGTGGGTCTGACTCCCACCCGGTGCCGCAGGGCCCCTCCAGAAGCAGGTCTACGAAGGGTAAGCGAGCTGAGCCTGTCCCTCCTGCCCCTGTACACCTTGCCGATCCGCCCCAGCTAATCCGCCAGATCCCCAGCACCACAAGCCTGGCAGTGTGCAAGTAGCCCAGATGGGCCACGCCACCCCACAGTGAATCCTGCCCCTAGGAGAGGGGAAGAGAAGGCACACACCAGTCTGACTGTGGCCCCAGCGGTGGGCTGGGGGCAGATATCAGGTCTCACTGTGGCCCCGCCCACCAACACAAGTTATTCAAGACAGCACAGGGGAAGTGCCCCGCAGTCCCGCACCACTCCAGGGACTATCCAAAATGACGAAATGGGAGAATTCCCCTCAAAAGAATCTCCAGGAAATAACAACAGCTAACGAACTGATCAAAAAGGATTTAAACAATATAACAGAAAGTGAATTTAGAATAATAGTCATAAAATTAATCGTTGGGCTTGAAAACAGTGTAAAGGACAGCAGAGAATGTCTTGCTACAAATATCAAGGGACTAAGGAACTGGCAGGAGGAGCTAAAAAATGCGATCAATGAACTGCAAAATAAAATGGATACAACTACGGCTCAGATTGAAGAGGCAGAGGAGAGAATAGGTGAAATAGAAGATAAAATTATGGAAAAAGAGGAAGCTGAGAAAAAGAGAGATAAAAAAATCCAGGAGTATGAGGGGAAAATTAGAGAACTAAGTGATGCACTAAAGAGAAATAATATACGCACAATTGGTATTCCAGAGGAGGAAGAGAGAGGGAAAGGTGCTGAAGGGGTACTTGAAGAAATCATAGCTGAGAACTTCCCAGATCTGGGGAAGGAAAAAGGCATTGAAATCCAAGAGGCACAGAGAACTCCCTTCAGACGTAACTTGAATCGATCTTCTGCACGACATATCATAGTGAAACTGGCAAAATACAAGGATAAAGAGAAAATTCTGAAAGCAGCTAGAGATAAACGTGCTGTAACATATAAAGGGAGACCTATAAGACTCATGACTGATCTCTCTGCTGAAACTTGGCAGGCCAGAAAGGAATGGCAGGAGATCTTCCATGTGATGAACAGAAAAAATATGCAGCCAAGAATCCTTTATCCAGCAAGTCTGTCATTTAGAATAGAAGAAGAGATAAAGGTCTTCCCAAACAAACAAAAACTGAAGGAAATCGTCACCACTAAACCAGCCCTACAAGAGATCCTAAGGGGGATCCTGTGAGACAAAGTACCAGAGACATCGCCACAAGCATGAAACCTACGGACATCACAATGACTCTAAACCCATATCTTTCTATAATAACACTGAATGTAAATGGACTAAATGCACCAACCAAAAGACATAGGGTATCAGAATGGATAAAAAAATAAGACCCACCTATTTCCTGTCTACAAGAGACTCATTTTAGACCTGAGGACACCTTCAGATTGAGAGTGAGGGGATGGAGAACTATTTATCATGCCACTGGAAGTCAAAAGAAAGCTGGAGTAGCCATACTTCTATCAGACAAACTAGACTTTAAATTAAAGGCTGTAACAAGAGATGAAGAAGCACATTATATAATAATTACAGGGTCTATCCATCAGGAAGAGCTAACAATTATAAATGTCTATGCACCGAATACGGGAGCCCCCAAATATATAAAACAATTACTCACAAACATAAGCAACCTTATTGATAAGCATGTGGTAATTGCAGGGGACATTAACACTCCACATACAGAAATGGACAGATCATCTAGACACACGGTCAATAAAGAAACAAGGGCCCTGAATGATACATTGGATCAGATGGACTTGACAGATATATTTAGAACTCTGCATCCCAAAGCAACAGAATATACTTTCTTCTTGAGTGCACATGGAATATTCTCCAAGGTAGATCACATACTGGGTCACAAAACAGCCCTTCATAAGTATACAAGAATTGAAATCATACCATGCATACTTTCAGACCACAATGCTATGAAGCTTGAAATCAACCACAGGAAAAAGTCTGGAAAACCTCCAAAAGCATGGAGGTTAAAGAACACCCTATTAAAGAATGAGTGGGTCAACCAGACAATTAGAGAAGAAATTGAAAAATATATGGAAACAAACGAAAATGAAAATACAACAATCCAACGCTTTGGGATGCAGTGAAGGCAGTCCTGAGAGGAAAATACATTGCAATCCAGGCCTATCTCAAGAAACCAGAAAAATCCCAAATACAAAATCTAACAGCACACCTAAAGGAAATAGAAGCACAATGGCAAGGACAGCCTAAACCCAGCAGAAGAAGAGAAATAATAAAGACCAGAGCAGAAATAAACAATATAGAATCTAAAAAAACTGTAGAGCAGATCAACGAAACCAAGAGTTGGTTTTTTGAAAAAATAAACAAAATTGATAAACCTCTAGCCAGGCTTCTCAAAAAGAAAAGGGAGACGACCCAAATAGATAAAATCATGAATGCAAATGGAATTATTACAACCAATCCCTCAGAGATACAAACAATTATCAGGGAATACTATGAAAAATTATATGCCAACAAACTGGACAACCTGGAAGAAATGGACAAATTCCTAAACACCCACACACTTCCAAAACTCAATCAGGAGGAAATAGAAAGCTTGAACAGACCCATAACCAGCAAAGAAATTGAATCGATTATCAAAAATCTCCCAACAAATAAGAGTCCAGGACCAGATGGCTTCCCAGGGGAGTTCTACCAGACGTTTAAAGCAGAGATAATACCTATCCTTCTCAAGCTATTCCAAGAAATAGAAAGGGAAGGAAAACTTCCAGACTTATTCTATGAAGCCAGTATTACTTTGATTCCTAAACCAGACAGAGATCCAGTAAAAAAAGAGCACTACAGGCCAATATCCCTGATGAATATGGATGCAAAAATTCTCAATAAGATACTAGCAAATCGAATTCAACAGCATATAAAAAGAACTATTCACCATGATCAAGTGGGATTCATTCCTGGGCTGCAGGGCTGGTTCAACATTTGCAAATCAATCAACGTGATACATCACATTAATGAAAGAAAAGATAAGAATCATATGATCCTGTCAATCGATGCAAAAAAAGGCCTTTGACAAAATTCAGCAACCTTTCTTAATAAAAACCCTCGAGAAAGTTGGGATAGAAGGAACATACTTAAACATCATAAAAGCCATTTATGAAAAGCCCACAGCTAACATCATCCTCAATGGGGAAAAACTGAAAGCTTTTTCCCTGAGATCAGGAACACGACAGGGATGCCCACTCTCACTGCTGTCGTTTAACATAGTGTTGGAAGTTCTAGCATCAGCAATCAGACAATGAAAGGAAATCAAAGGCCTCAAATTGGCAAAGATGAAGTCAAGCTTTCACTTTTTGCAGATGACATGATACTATACATGGAAAACCCGATAGACTCCACCAAAAGTCTGCTAGAACTGATACATGAATTCAGCAAAGTTGCAGGATACAAAATCAATGTACAGAAATCAGTTGCATTCTTATACACTAACAATGAAGCAACAGAAAGACAAATAAAGAAACTGATCCCATTCACAATTGCACCAAGAAGCATAAAATACCTAGGAATAAATCTAACCAAAGATGTAAAAGATCTGTATGCTGAAAACTATAGAAAGCTTATGAAGGTAATTGAAGAAGAGATAAAGAAATGGAAAGACATTCCCTGCTCATGGATTGGAAGAATAAATATTGTCAAAATGTCAATACTACCCAAAGCTATCTACACATTCAATGCAATCCCAATCAAAATTGCACCAGCATTCTTCTCGAAACTAGAACAAGCAATCCTAAAATTCATATGGAACCACAAAAGGCCCCAAATAGCCAAAGTAATTTTGAAGAAGAAGACCAAAGCAGGAGGCATCACAATCCCAGACTTTAGCCTCTACTACAAAGCTGTAATCATCAAGACAGCATGGTATTGGCACAAAAACAGACACATAGACCAATGGAATAGAATAGAAACTCCAGAACTAGACCCACAAAAGTATGGCCAACTAATCTTTGACAAAGCAGGAAAGACTATCCAATGGAAAAAAGGCAGTCTCTTTAACAAATGGTGCTGGGAGAACTGGACGGCAACATGCAGAAGATTGAAACTAGACCACTTTCTCACACCATTCGCAAAAATAAACTCAAAATGGATAAAGGAATGTGAGACAGGAAACCATCAAAACCCTAGAGGAGAAAGCAGGAAAAGACCTCTCTGACCTCAGCTGTAGCAATCTCTTGCTCGACACATCCCCAAAGGCAAGGGAATTAAAAGCAAAAATGAATTACTGGGACCTTATGAAGATAAAAAGCTTCTGTACAGCAAAGGAAACAACCAACAAAACTAAAAGGCAACCAACGGAATGGGAAATGATATTTGCAAATGACATATCAGACAAAGGGCTAGTATCCAAAATCTATAAAGTGCACACCAAACTCCACACCCGAAAAACAAATAACCCAGTGAAGAAATGGGCAGAAAACATGAATAGACACTTCTCTAAAGAAGACATCCGGATGGCCAACAGGCACATGAAAAGATGCTCAACGTCTCTCCTTATCAGGGAAATACAAATGAAAACCACACTCAGATATCACCTCACGCCAGTCAGAGTGGCCAAAATGAACAAATCAGGAGACCATAGATGCTGGAGAGGATGTAGAGAAACGGGAAGCCTCTTGCACTGTTGGTGGGAATGCAAATTGGTGCAGCCACTCTGGAAAACAGTGTGGAGGTTCCTTAGAAAATTAAAAATAGACCTACCCTATGACCCAGCAGTAGCACTGCTAGGAATTTACCCAAGGGATACAGGAGTACTGATGCATAGGGGCACTTGTACCCCAATGTTCATAGCAGCACTCTCAACAATAGCCAAATTATGGAAAGAGCCTAAATGTCCATCCACTGATGAATGGATAAAGAAATTGTGGTTTATATACACAATGGAGTACCACAGGGCAATGAGAAAGAACGAAATATGGCCCTTTGTAGCAACGTGGATGGAACTGGAGAGTGTGATGCTAAGTGAAATAAGCCATACAGAGAAAGACAGATACCATATGTTTTCACTCTTATGTGGATCCTGAGAAACTTAACAGAAACCCATGGGGGAGGGGAAGGAAAAAAAAAAAAGAGGTTAGAGTGGAAGAGAGCCAAAGCTAAGAGACTCTTAAAAACTGAGAAGAAACTGAGGGTTGATGGGAGGGAGGGGAGGGTGGGTGATGGGTATTGAGGAGGGCACCTTTTGGGATAAGCACTGGGTGTTGTATGGAAACCAATTTGACAATAAACTTCATATATTGAAAAATTAAAAAAATAAATTAGTAATTATTTTAAAAATAATTACAAAATTGTTGAACCATTTTAAAGCTTTCAACTCATGAATTGTGTGACACCACTTGATAAGATTTAGGGTGCCTATAACTCAACCAAAACTTATTGGCCACCATGGTCATTTTGGCCATTCTGCAGTTTAAGTTTTTGTTTGTATTCTTGTATTGTTTAATTTCATCTTATATATGTAGGTTGCAGAAGAAGAATCAGAGAACATGCTGAATTATATGGTCAGAAGGAGCATCAAATTTACATCAAACTGATCTTCACTTGATTTATAAATTATATTCACTTGATTCAAATTCATTTTGGAAAGCACATTAAGATACTTCTAATATTTTAGGATATAATATTAAAAAGAGAAGATATAGCAGCAATGTTATTTAGTTTAGACTTAATTTTTTCAATAATTCTGTTTTTGTTGAGAAGTGCAGGCTGAAGTAGTCTCTTACTATTATGAAATAAAACACAGAAATTGTGAAAATAAATCAGTTGGGATTGCTTTTTAAATAGAAGAATTATTAGGTCATAAAAGCTCCATTTAATTTGTTTTCATAGTACATCTGGTAACTGTATTTCAATCCACATTTTAGGACATGCTGTGTAATTCTGAATTTCTCAACAAACTATGCTTTAGCTTACTTCAAACTCATTTTACTGTATAACCATATAAAAAGAACAAAATTAAAATTTTAATACCTCAGGAGTTTTCTTTAATTATATACTGTAATAGGAATTTACGAGTCTCAAAAAGATTAGGAAATGCCACTCCATGTTGTAGATTTTAGTATGTTCATATTTTGAATATATTCTCTGATTTTCAAATACTGTTATAACAAAAATGGATTTTAATTATATAATTTGTATTTGGAAGGAGCCAACAGGATCCATTTATGTCTAAACAAAATAATCCCAGGGCACCTGGGTGGCTCGGTCGGTTAAGTGTCCAATTCTTGATTTCAGCTAAGGTCATAATCTCACAGTTCATGGGATCCAGCCCCGCATCAGTCTGCATGCTGACAGTGCAGAACCTGCTTGAGATTCTCACTGTCTCCCTCTCTCTCTGTCCCTCTCTCTTTCTCTCTCTCCCTCTCTCTCAAAATGAATAAACTTTGAAAACAAAATAAAATAATCCCATATGTAATATCTTTCCCATTGAGAAAACATAAACTGTAGAAGGATCATTGAAATGCTATTCTATCAGATACTGGAAGACCAATAAATGTCAGACTTCTGTTTTCTCCATTCGAATTTTGCTCAAGTAGTTTTTTTTTCACGTTCAGTGTCTAAGTTGTAAATCAATCTTTGTCCACGAAATGACACCTTGGACAACTATAACATTGGAATTATTTCTATAGAACGTTTGGAAATTTTAACTCCTATCATGCCTGTATTTATTCTTCCCCTTGTTTACAGGCTAAGTCAGTGTTTTTCAAATAACAAGTCATGACACAGTTTAGTGATTTGGGACCAGCAAAGTTGCTTTGTGTTCTTCCTTTTAAACATTTTTTAAATATATATTTTCAGTAAATTTCAACGTTTCTCAAAATACTCGTTTGAGTTCTGTGTAAACATATATGTATATGCATATGTGTGTATACTGAGTCACCATTTAAAATTTCTTACTGTGGGTTGCCATCAGAGAAGTTTGAAAAGCTGTGGTGTAAATGTCATGTAGTTCCATGTAGTTTGAGGCCTAGGAGTTTGAAATTTATGCCATTTTAACTTTACTGCGATTTGGATCATGGCTGTCCTTTTCATCCTCTTGTATCCATGAAAAACTGAACTTCTCTTGAGTTACTGAAATATTTTTATCTCAAAAGAATCATTAGCCTAAGAACTAAACCAGTTGTCTTCCGTCTGCAGTCTAACTTTAGACACTGTACATGATATTTCTGTATTCATTTTTATATACCACTTCCCTGTAGCTTCATTTCATTACCAGCGTTTTTTCTCTTTCCCTGCATCTTATAACAATACATGTTTCATATTTATTATTATAAGTATAATGAAATCATTTTTGGAACCAAGGCAAGGTCTAACAAGTAAATTAACTACCATGAGATAACACTTCATAGCCTAGCATGGTTATAATCAAAAGAAAATAGCAAGTATTGGGAAGGATGTAGAAAAAAGCACGTCTACATAAAAGCTTGTTCATAGCAGCATTATTCATAATCACCAAAAAGTGGAAATAACCCAAAGGTCCATCAATAGATGAGTGGTTAAGCAAAATGTGGTATATTCATACAGTGAAAATAGTACTTGGCCCTAAAAACAAAGGAAGTACTCATACATGCTACAGCATGGATGAACTTTGAGAACATTATGCTAAGAGAAAGAAGCGGTCACAGTGGACCACATATTGAATGCTTCCATCTATGTGAAGTGTATAGAATTGACAAATCTGTGACACAGGAAGTAGATTAGTGGTTGCTCAGAGGTGGAAGTGAGTATTGAAGTAACTGCTAATAGGTACATGATTTCTTTTTCTTTTTTGAGTTATTTATTTATTTAGAGCAGGGGAAGAGCAGAGAGAGAGGGAGACAGAGAGATTCCCAAGTAAGCTCGGCACTGTCAGCACAGAGCCCCATGAAGGGCTCGAATTCAGGAGCCGTAGGATCCTGACCTGAGCTGAAATCAAGAGTTGGATGCTTAACCGACTGAGCCACCCAGGCGCCCTGCTACGTGTTTCTTACTAGGGTGATGAAAGTATCCCCAAATTGATTGTACTGGTGATTGCACAACTCTGAGAATATACACAACATGCATGGTGTGTGTATTACATTTCAGTAAAACTCTTATTTTTATTTATTTTTTAATTTAAATTCCAGTTAACAGTGTAATAGTAGTTTCAGGTGTACAATGTAGCGATTCGGTACTTCCATGCAACACCCAGTGCTCATGACAAGTGCCCTCCTTAATCCCTGTCACCTATTTAACTCTCTGGTAACCATCAGTTTGTTCTGTGTAGTTAAGAGTCTGTTTCTTGGTTTTCCTCTTTTTTCCCCCCTATGATCATTTATTTTGTTTCTTAAATTCCACATATGAGTGATTTGTCTTTCTCTGACTGACTTATTTCACTTAGCATTACACTCTCTAGCTCCATCTACATCATTGTAAATGGCAAGATTTCATTCTTTCTTATGGCTAAATAATATTCCAGTGTGTGTGTGTGTGTGTGTGTGTGTGTGTGTGTGTGTACGTGCACAACGTCTTCCTTTTTTTTTTACGTTTATTTATTTATTTTGAGAGAGAGAGAGAGAGAGAGCACAAGCAGGGGAGGGGCAGAGAGAGAGGATCCCAAGCAGGCTCTGCACTGTCAGCACAGAGCCGGACATGGGGCTTGATCCCACAGACGGTGAGATCATGACCTGAACCAAAATCAACAGTCCAGTGCTTAACCGACTGAGCCACCCAGGCGCCCCTACACTATGTCTTCTTCTTCTTCTTTTTTTTTTAATTTTTATTTTTGAGAGAGCATGCGTGTGAGCGGGAGTGGGGCAGGGAGAGGGAGACACAGAATCTGAAGCAGGCTTCAGGCTCCTAGCTGTCAGCCCAGAGCCCAATGCAGGTCTTGAACTCACAAATCAGGATATCATAACCTGAGCCGAGGTCTGATGCTTAACTGACTGAGCCACCCAGGCTCCCCCACTACACCATGGCTTCTTAACCCATTCACCAGTCAATGGACACTTGGGATCTTTCCAAAATTTGACTATTGTTGATAATGCTGCTATAAACATCAAGGTGCATGTATCTCTTCAAATTAGTATTGTTTGGATTCTTTAGGTAAATACCTAGTAATGCAATTGCTAGATTGTAGAGTAGTTCTGTTTTTAACTTTTTGAGGAAACTCCTTACTGTTTTCCATAGTGGCTGCCCCAATTGGCATTCCCACCAACAGGGCAAGAGGGTTTCCCTTTCTCATCCTCACCAACACCTGTTGTTTCTTGTGTTGTTACATTTATCCATATGGACAGGTGTGAGGCGATATCTCATTGTAGTTTTGATTTGCACTTCCCAGATGGTAAGTGATGTTGAGCATCTTTTCATTTGTCTGTTGGTCATCTGTGTGTCTTTTTTGGAGAAATGTCTATTGATGTCTTCTGCCCATTTCTTAACTGGACTATTTATTTTTGGGTGTTGAGTTTGAGAAGTTCTGTGTAGATTTTGGATACTAACCCTTTATCAGGTATGCCATTTGCAAATGTCTTCTCCCATTCTGTAGGTTGCCTTTTAGTTTTGTTGATTGCTTCCTCTGCTGTGCAGAAGCTTTTTATTTTGATGAGGTCTCAATAGTTAATTTTTGCTTTTGTTTCCCTTGCCTCAGGAGACATATCTAGTAAGAAGTTGCTATGGGCGAGGTCAAAGAGGTTACTGCTTGTGTTCTCCTCTAGGATTTTAATGGTTTCCTGTTTCACACTTAGGTCTTAAATCCATTTTGAATTTATTTTTGTGTCTGGTGTAGGAAAGTGGTCCAGTTTCATTCTTCTGCATGTCACTGTCCAGTTATCCCAGGACCATTTGTTGAAGAGACTGTCCTTTTATCCATTGGATATTCTTTCCTGCTTTGTCAAAGATTAGCTGGCCATATATTTGTGGGTCCACTTGTGGGCTTTCTGTTCTGTTCTGTTCCACTGATCTATGTGTCTGTTTTTGTGCCACTACCATATTGTATCAATGCCTACAGCTCCGTATATAACCTGAAGTTCAAAAGTGTGATGCTTCCAGTTTTGCTTTTCCTTTTCAAGATTGCTTTGGCTATTTGGGTCTTTTGTCATTCCATATAAATTTTAGGATTGTTTGTTCTAGCTCTGTGAAAAATGCCCAGTGGTATTTAGATAGGGATTGTATTAAATGTGTAGACTGCTTTGGGTAATATAGACATGTTAACAATATTTGTTCTTCAAAAAAAAAAATTTAATTTAAAAAAGGGGCGCCTGGGTGGCTCAGTTGGTTAAGCGTCCGACTTCGGCTCAGGTTATGATCTCGTGGTCCGTGAGTTCGAGCCCCACGTCAGGCTCTGTGCTGACAGGTCGGAGCCTGGAGCCTCCTTCGGATTTTGTTTCTCCCTCTCTCTCTGCCCCTCCCCCGCTTGCGCTCTGTCTCTCTCTGTCTCAAAAATAAATTAAAAAAAAATTTAAACAATATTTGTTCTTTGAATCCATAAGCATGGAATGGTTTTTTTTTCCATTTCTTTCTGTCATCTTCAATTTCTTTCATCAGTGTTTTATAGTTTTCTGAGTATAGGTCTTTCACCTCTTTGCTTTGGTGTATTCCGAGGCATCTTATGGTTTTTAGTGCATCAATAAAGTTTTAAACACAAAACTATTACTATTTTTTTTTCAACGTTTATTTATTTTTGGGACAGAGAGAGACAGAGCATGAACGGGGGAGGGGCAGAGAGAGAGGGAGACACAGAATCGGAAACAGGCTCCAGGCTCCGAGCCATCAGCCCAGAGCCTGACGCGGGGCTCGAACTCACGGACCGTGAGATCGTGACCTGGCTGAAGTCGGACGCTTAACCGACTGCGCCACCCAGGCGCCCCAAAACTATTACTATTTTTAAAAAATATATTCATGAATACTATTTATTTGGATTATTTCATTTTTGATAAATTTTTATAATAAGAAATTTCAACATTTCTTAAAGTTCTTGACTAGTAAAGTTTAAAAAGTATGGTTTGCGGGGGCGCCTGGGTGGCTCAGTCAGTTAAGTTTCCGACTTCAGCTCAGGTCATGATCTCACAGTTCGTGGGTTCGAACCCGGCATCAGGCTCTGTGCTGACAACTCAGAGCCTGGAGCCTATTTCAGATTCTGTGTCTCCCTCTCTCTCTGTGCTCCCCTGCTCATGCTCTTTGTCTCAAAAATAAACAAACATTTAAAAAAAGTTCTTTCAAGTTAAAAAAAAAAAAAAGTATGGTTTAGGGGCACCTGGGTGGCTTACTCGGTTAAGCGTCTGATGTGGGCGGTTTGTGAATTCAACCCCACGTGGATTGTGTGCTGACAGCTCAGAGCCTGGAGCCTTCTTCGGATTCTGTGTCTCCCTCTCTCTCTGTGTGTCCCCCACCCTCCCTCCCCACACACACACTCTCTCTCTCTCTCAAAAATAAATGTTTACAAAAATTTAAAGTATGGTTTAACTGTATTTTATTATAGAATAAATATAAGATGGCTCTTTAATCTCAATAATAATTTGAATGGACTTTTCCCCATTAAAAATCAAGTGTTCAAATTTTACAAATGACTATGATTGTAAAATTAAGAATTTAAATTATTTTTATGGCAAATTCAGGCATTAATTGTCCTTTTTGGTTTTTTAACATTTTTTAAATGTTTTTTTTATTTTGAGAGCGAGCTCATGAGCAGGGGAGGGGCAGATAAAGGGGGGGAAGGGGGAAGAGACAAAGAGAGAAATATCCCAGGTGGGCGCTGCACCGTCAGCGGGGGAGCAGGCAGGGCTTGAACTCCCAAACCACGAGATTATGTACTGAGCCTAAATTAAGACTTGGATATTTAACTGACTGAGCCACCAGGTGCCCTTAATGTCCTTTTTAAATCCATCCAGAGAATAACATAGAATTCTGTCTCTTAGTTCTAGAATATGGACAGTCAGGATAACCATGTGTCTCCATGTCGGACAAGAAGATACACTTTTCTCTTTGCCTTATGGTTTAATTTGCATAGTGAAAATGTAGGTTGTCTAGTGATCTCCTGAGATGAAATTGAAATCTGAAGTTTGAATTTAAAACAACATTACGTAAGGGATGACTTATCTTTCCCTCATGAGGTAATAAGGTAATGGAGGAAATGAAACACTTACAGAAATTATTCTACAGACTGTATCTCTCAAAAAGAGATACTGAAAAAGTACACTGGCCAGTCATAGGACAGAAGTTAGGGGGAGGGTATGTCCAGACAAGTTTTAAAGTAAATGTAGCTCTTGACTTATTCCAGTTTGTTTTCATAGTTCTTACTTAGGGGAGAAAAAGATCATTCAAAAATACTTAATGGAAATCTGCGTTGCTACTTTCTCCTAGATTGTAACTTCCTAAAGGATCTGGTGCTGTTGGTTTCTCTTCCCTGCATCCTAGATTCTGTATTCCCCCTAACCTACATATTCAATTTTATCCTGTCATTCCCCTTAATAACTCATGCATTATCCAGAGAAGCATTTCTCTTTGGTAGCCTGCAGATCCTTAGGAATTCATGAAAGTTCATGGAGGTTGGTGAGAGAAAGCAAAGGAATGTCAGTAAGAGACATGTTTGGGGGAATTTTTGAAAAATAGAAAGCAGATGAGAGGAGAAACAAGCTGGCCAGCAACAAGACTGCTGTCCCCCTTTATAACTTACATGTCTTAGAGGGTCCAACCAGTGCACTAAAGAAAAAAAAAATGAGTAAGATGATTACCTCTGTTTTTCCATAGTAAAGTTTTCCTTTCGGTTAGTTGCTTTTGAAAAGATACAGCTATTTAGATATCCTTTTACTCACCACATTCTTACCCCTTAGCCCTAATCTTCATTGATGATTCTTGCCTAAATCACATATTAAATGATAGCATCCATATAACAATTTTCTAATTTCATCATCCCTTCAAGCTGGCTCCTATGTCCCTATCATTCCTTGGGAAGTTTTGCTTTCTGATTCATTAAGTCGTTCCAGGCTCATCTGGACTGTCTGTGCCGCAATGTTTGATTCAGCCATTTGGCCAGGAAGCTCTCGTTCTTTTTAGTAAGGAATGGTTTGTAGAATCTGAGGTCTGGGGCGGATAGATGTGCTCCGTAGCTCCCAAACCCCTCATGGCTGAGGCTAGGAAACATGTACCTTTATCTACATGTATGTAGTAAATACTGTGTTTAGAAGCTTCATTTCTATCTCCGTGTTTAGAAACAAAACACAAAAACTGTTAAACTAGACCAGCTGATTTTTATACACTAAATGTAAGAATTCCAAAAGTCAGGTCATGAGCATATGGTCATAAGATTATATTTCAGCCTACATTTTAAGACATTTTGTCTCCAACCAAATATGGCATGCTCTTTGATGATTCATTTGTCAACAAATCATGCTTTCTCTTATATGATTTAAAATAAGTTGAATAACATTAATAAATGAGGAAAATCTTGAAAATTTATAATGCAATAGCTTATAATAGTGAGGTGAAATAAGATATTTTTATTTATTTTCTTATTTATCCCATTATGCACCGATGACAAAATTTTTACCAATATTCTTAAAAAGGGAGTAGGGAGAGTTATTAATTACTATACAGAGTTAGTGAATTAAAAATTAATTAAAAGTTGAATACCTTTACTTAGAGGGTAAAGTCCCAATTCCTTCTCCCAATGTGCAAGTCCTCCCACCTTCCTCCCTAGTCTCATCTCATACTTCCCTCCCTCAGGGAAGGCATTATATGATCTGGGCACATTGATTCGCCTCACGGTTCCCAGCGCACTAGCATGATTGGCTTGCCCTTCCCCCGACAGTAATCTGCCTGGAAACATCTGACACGTCTCTCAGGTTCCAGGTCACATATCACCTGTTCCACAGACTCTTATAGACAGAATTCATTCTTCCTCTGTTCTCACAAAGGCTCATCTATCCTAATTTTTTATCTCTGTATTCCTTAGTAGGTGTGTCTTCCTTTACACGGCGACTTTATCTTCCTTATATCTCAGCACAGCACAGTATCAGGCATTGGATAAATGCAGAAAGATTTTATTGGTTTCAAGATTATCAACTTTGATCATTTTAAAATGTCTCTTCTGCCAGCACCTCTTAAATCCTACTCTAGTTTCGATAACTTCCTTTGTATATAAAAAAATTAAATTTTAATTATGCTAAACCTGTTGCTAGATTTCTAGAGATGGGATAAAGATTTCAAACGTCAGGATACTTCAGAATCAGTCACATGTGCTACGCCTTTCAGTAGGCTGCACTAGCCCGTCACTCAGCCATGTCCATGTGAGAGGGCAGAGCTACACTTCTAACCAGAGCAGATGGGCAAACTAATAAGGTGAAAGAGTCAGACTCAGGAGGCACAGCTAATGGTGCTGGTGACATTGAGAAGGCAATGCCCGTGGCTGAAGGAACTTGCAAAGATCACTTTGTGGGTTCTAGCTGGGTAGACTCCAACTCCTTCCTTAGTTTAATCTTCATCATTAATTCCCTGAGCTCTCAGTGTTTACTCCCCCATAGCTCTATCCAAGGCCCACAGTGGCCAGACCTTACCAGTCCAGTTTTTGTTTTTGTTTTTACCCCAGAGTCTCCAAAAATACCTGTCTATTTACTCCCCTGGGGCTCACTGCCACCTCTTTCCTTCAACCTTACCACATGCCCCGTCCACTCTGCTACTGTGGGCTGTGCTCAACTCTTCCCCATCTGGTGTTTTGCTTATAATTTGGTAAAGGCTTGGTTGGAAACTCAGTTTAATACTGGGGCTACTTTACGGTAGTGCTTATATCTTTTAGTACTAGAAATATTTGCATTATAGTCAGTATTACAAAGTGTGTATGTCTGTTTTTTCTTTCCAGATCCTGGTTAGATAACAATGGGAAAAGTGCAGTTAGAAAGCTGAAGAACAGTTTGCCACTTAGAAAAGAACTAGATCGTCTAAAAGATGACCTGTCTAATCAGCTGCAGCTCTCGGACATCAGGTAACAAAGGCAGAGCCTAATTTGGAGATGGGAGTAAGCAGGTGCTATCTATTGGTCAAGCTTTCCAGCAGTTAGATATTTGCATCTTTAATTTAATTATTCTGATTACTAAATAATCTTCAGTCATCTTTTTCAGAAATTGTCAAATGTTCATCTGTGTAAGAAAATGATCAATTTCTTGCTGAAAACAGTGAACTAAAGTTTAGATACTGACATTTTTAGCATAGCAGTTTAATTTTTTAAAGTAACGTTTATAAGAAAAATATCTTTTCCATATGCACATAATATATAAAAAATAATTATTCCTCCATCATGTGAGATCAGTATCCAAGTTTAAAATGAAGGGAGAGAGAAAATGGGTGTTGTATTCTTGGTTCCATGTTTTATAACATGACCTTTTTTTAATGTATATATAATTTTTTTGAGACAGAGAGCACACACTAGCAAGGGAGGGGCAGAGGGAGAGCGAGAGAGACAAAGAGAGAGAGAATCTTATGCAGACTCCATGCCCAGCCCAGAGCCCAATGTGGGGCTCAATCTCACGATCATGAGATTGTGACCTGAACTGAAATCAAGAGTCTGACTGACTGAGGCACCCAGGCGCCCCAACATGACTTTTTAAAGAAGCTTTCATTAACCTGGAAATTGCAAGGTACATAAAGATACATGTAGGTGTTTATTATAAAAACAGATTTAACAGCTGTTTAAAATGGTAAGGAAGAGAAAGGGCAGGGCCTAGTGGACTCCCCACCAGGGAGGACTCCCCATTAGGAGAACTCTGAGAAACTGTTGTGAAACATAAGAGACTCCTAAAAACTGAGAACAAACTGAGGGTTGATGGAGGGGTGGGAGGGAGGGGAGGGTGGGTGAGGGGTATTGAGGAGGGCACCTGTTGGGATGAGCGCTGGGTGTCATATGGAAACCAATTTGACAATAAATTTCATATTAAAAAAAAAAAAACTTGTGCAGTGTGAAGCTTGGACATTGCTATTACTGTTTCTTGTAACCTGCTTTGTTGTTTTCAACCCTCATTAACAGGATGCTTTTTCTTCTTTTGAACTGAAATGACTCTTTGGGTACCATAATAGCACCTTTTCTTTGTGCCTGCCCGGTATTAATAAGACGTATATGTTCTGTTCTTGTATGTTCAAATCATAGTGGGTTTGGGTTTTTTTTTTTTTCAAATCATAGTTTTATAAGAGAATTCAGATTTCAAGGAAAACATGTGGACTTGGGGTATGTGGGGTGTTGGGTTTTGTGCTGATAGCTGCTCTTTGATCATCAGGTCAATATTTTTAGGCCCTGCTTTGTTTATAGGGCATTCTTCCAATTCCACAATCTAGTAGCACGGACTTTTCTAGCTCCAACCAAATAACAAGATCCCTTTTAAAAGTTTGTAAAATAAATTCCTGTACTTTTATAAGTAACTTTTTCTAGTGCAAATTCTAAATGATCTATCAAAGAGACTGGGATTAGGAAAATAAAAGGATTTTTTTTAAGGATTTCTTGAACATAAAAAGAAACAAGCATTATGTTACAATATGGTGTAGAAATTTCTCAGCTTTGATTTTTACCATGGTAAATGTCAATAAATATAAGCCACATAAACAAAAGCTCTTGGGGGTTCTCCATTTTTCAGAGTGCAAAAGCGTTCTGAGACCGAAACATTTGAGGACCATGGGCATGATGGCTTTCCACTATTAGAAAATTACCCAAACCTCCAAAAGATGGAGACATTGCAACCAATGACGTTTCTAACTATTCAGCCTGTGTGAAAGACCCTTTGTTAATAGGAACAGTGCCATATAATATATATTATTATATAATAATAATATATTTACATATTACATTTGCACACCAGTGCCTCTGTAACATCATGTGAACATTAGGTTCCATCTTGTCACTAAGATTTAGTGTTCATTTATAAAATAAGTAGATCACATGTCATAAAAATCACTTAGTCCAGAATAAGATAAAAAGAATCTGATAAACCTAACTGGAATTCCTAATTAGAACTTAAATCCAGAGGCCCCCAGGTGGCTCAGTCAGTTAAGTGTCCAAATTTGGCTTAGGTCATGATATCATGGAGCATGAGTTCGAGCCCCACATTGTGCTCTGCACTGACTGTAAGGAGCCTGCCTAGGATTCTGTCTCTCCATCTCTCCCATCTGCTCTCTTGCTCTCTCTCTCTCAAATAAATAAATTAAAAAAAAAAAAAACCTTAAATCTAAAACAAAATCATCATCTTTGAGTGATGTGGAGATGGAAAAGATTTTTTTAAGTGTTTCCTATTTCATTCTCTTCTTTTTCTTTTTTTTTTTTCTTTTTTTAACTTTATTTTGAGAGCAAGAATGACCCATGGCCTGTGCTGAAATCAAAAGTCCGATGCTTAATCAACTGAGCCACCCAGGGGCCCCTCATTCCCTTATTTTAAAATAGAAACAGCATAGTGTATTTGCTTGCTTTATTTGTTTGTTTGTTTGTTTGTTTGTTTTATTTTATTTTAAAGAGAGAGAGAGAGGGTGAATGGGGAGGGGCAGAGAGAGAGAATCTTAAGTAGGCTCCACACTCAGTGTAGACCTAGACTTGGAGCTCTATCCCATGACCCTGGGACTGTGACCTGAGGCAAAATCAAGAGTCAGACATTCAACCAACTGAGCCACTCAGATGCCCCTGTATTTGCTTGTTTTAAATTTTTTTTTTTCCAACGTTTATTTATTTTTAAGACAGAGAGAGACAGAGCATGAACGGGGGAGGGGCAGAGAGAGAGGGAGACACAGAATCAGAAACAGGCTCCAGGCTCTGAGCCATCAGCCCAGAGCCCGACGTGGGGCTCGAACTCCCGGACCGCGAGATCGTGACCTGGCTGAAGTCGGACGCTTAACCGACTGCGCCACCCAGGCGCCCCATGTATTTGCTTGTTTTAAATCTTTGGGTACCTGAACATAGTAGTAATATTTTTACCCTCTGGCCAACCATTCATTTTCCATTTGGTTGTTTCATAAAATAATGAGCTAGTTGGAAAACACGACTACTTGAAAAAAGCATTCGCAGGAATTAATTCTCTGTCTTTCACAGGAATTAAGCAGCTGGGGTGAATGCACGGCTCTTCCCTCAGGGATGCCTGCTGCTAACGTGCCTTTGTGCTCTGGTGTCCTAGGTGGCAGAGGGGCTGGGGCATCGCCCATCGCTGTAGCCAGCTTCACAGTTTAGGCCGCCTAGCACAGCAGAACTTGGAAACACTTAAAAATGCAAAAGGTAAACAATTTCCATTTTCTTTTCAAATATCACACAGCTGCTATACACATCTGTAACTTGTGGAGGAAAACTAAGTGTTAAAAATCCTTACAGATGTGACCATATCACAGCTGAATTTTTAAATGTGTTCCTTTGAATAAAACAGCAACATAAAATTAGCCTTTAAGCTTCTACCTAATTTAATCCTGAATTTGTATGCTAAGTTTAAGTAATTATTTGCACAGTGGTGAATGAAGCATCTCTGGACAGTGACCAAAGGGTTTGTGTTTTTATCATCAGGATGTACAATAATATTTACAGACCGCTCCGGGATGAGTGCAGTGGGCCATGTGATGCTAGGAACAATGGATGTCCATCATCACTGGACAAAAGTAAGGAAGAGTTTAAAAGCAAAAGAATCTCTGATTTGTCATAGACATACGCTTGTCTCAAACTATGTTGTTACGTCAATGAACTAAAAAACAACTTGAATCATAGGTTCGGCTGTTTTCAGATTAGGTGTTTACTATCATGTAGTTAAAATACTTAGGGGCCTGATTTTTAAGTCAGTTTTTATTTGGAAATTTTGTAGTCTTTCTGAGGCACCGCCTAAAAGGCTTGCATTCTATTGTTTTGGTGTTAACAGATTTACTGCGCTATAATTGACATACAATAAATTGCACAGATGGTATATAATTTGATGAGATTTAACCTGTATAAATAGCCATTACCACAACAAGATAGTGAACGTATCCATCACCCACAAAAGTGTGCTCGTGTCCACTTGTAAGCCCTCTCGTCCATCCCACCACCCTCTCCACAAACAACCTCTGGCATGCTGTCACTGTAGATCAGTTTATATTACTATAGTTTTCTATAAGTGGAATCACAAAATATATACTTCTCTTTTTTGGCAGGGGGGGGCAGGTTCTGTTTTCTTTCAGTCAACATAATTTTTTTCAGATTCATCCATGCTGTTGCATGTATCAAGAATTTATTCCTTTTTATTGCCATGTAGTTAGTATCTGATCATCTAAATCTACCCCAGTCTGTTTATCCATTTACCTACTGATGGACATTGAGCTGTGTTAGTTTGGGCTGTTGGAAATAAAGCTGCTAGGAACATTTGTCCGTGAATAGTTGGATCACATGTTAGGGCATTTTACCTTTTAAGAAACTGCTAAACTTTGCAATGGTTGTCTTTAGTTTTAGCCGTTCTACCACGAGTATGGTTCTATCTCATGTGGGTTTCATTTGTGTTTCCCTAATGACCCATCATGTTGAGCATCTTTTCATGTGCTTATTTGCCATCCGCGTACTTGCTTTTGTGAAGTGGCTATTCAAATATTTGGTAGAAAATATTTGCAAACCACGTCTCTGACAAAGTCTGTGTACCTAATGTATAAAGAACTCTGAAACTCAACAGTCAAAAAAAACCTCAAACGATCCAAAAACAAAAATAAAAGACATGAACAGGTTTGTCACAGAAGGTGACCTACAGATGGCAATTTTTTTTGAATGGCTAAGATGAAAAGTAATGATACCACCAAATTCTGGCACTGGTCACTGGTGGGGGTATAGAGTGCTACAGACAGTCTGGAAAAGAGTGTGATGGTACACAACTAAACAAGTGTGACCATATGACCCAGCAGTTGCACCCTTGGGCATTTGTACTAGAGAAGTGAAAAATTATGTTCCCATAAAACCTGTACATAAATGTTCATAATAGCCAACAACTAGAAAAACTCTAATGTCCTTCAGTGTGTGAATGTTTAAATTGTGACACATGCGTACAACAGAATATTACCCAACAAAAAGAGGGAATGAACTACTGATACCAGCCACAACTTGGGTGGATTGGCACAAAAGGACATTGTGCTGAGTGAAAAAAGTCAGTATCAAAAGACTACATACTGTGTGATTCCATGTACATAATGGTCTTAAAATAAAATTGTAGAAAGAACAGATTAGTGGTTCCCAGGGGTTGGAGAGTGAGGGACTCTCCCTGCCGTGGTCCGTGGCTAGTGCATGGGTAGGCATGCAGGATCCATAGAGTGGAACTGTTCCGTATCTTGACTGTGGTCATGGCACGTCAGTCTACACATGGGATACAGTTACATATACACACATACACCGCCCCGCCCCCCATACCCACACCCGAGTGTAAGTAAAACTGATAAAGTCTGAAGAAGGTCAGTGGATTGTTTTCAATGTCAGTTTCTCAGTTGTGATAGTATACTGTAGTTTTGTTAGATGTTACCGTTGGGGAAACTGTATGAAAGATGTTCTGTGAAAATAAAAAGTTTTTTAAAGGTAGCTACCATTCATACATGGATAACTCATTAAGAGAAAAAAATGGAAAAAGTGGGTAGGGAAATTATTTTCACAAAGTGTTGGAAATACATTACAAATAACTTGTGTACCGCTATTGCTTTTATCATCGCAGAGTTTTTGATGCCTTTCGACTCCTCTGTGACTTGTACATCCCCAGCCCTTTACGTCAAGTCTGAGTCCTCAGTGCAGCATCCAGGGCCTTCCCCAGCCCAGCCGCTCCCGCGTCTTCAGCCTTTTCCTTTCCACACGCGTGCCACACTCCAGCCACACCAGACTCCAGAATTGGGGATGTGCTGCCCCTTGCCATGCTTCCATCTTTACACATGTTCTTCTTTCTACCCCCAAAACACTTCCACACGTATCTAACTCTTGCTAAATCCTGGTTGTCTTCTCAGCTTTTCAGACTGGTCACATTGGACTTCCTTAGAAACCTTTGCTTGAACCTCTCCCCTGTGTCCACTCATGTTTACATGGCACTTAGTACAAAGAATCCTGGTTCTTGTTTTGTTTCCTTGCACCCCAGCTGAAAAGCAGGGCCCACCTTTTATAATCTGTACACACAGTTTGGTGCTTAAGTACATGGTAGGTGCTCAGTGATATTTATTGCATGTAATTGAGTTTTGTTGGAATTAAAAGTAAATTCTGAAGAAATATACTTGGAGGGAACTACATGTACTTTATTTCCCAGACCCTTCTTTATTAGACCATATAATCATTCTAAACTAATTTGAGATTCTTACCTGATTTTTTTTTTATTTTTTTTAAATGTTTGTTTGTTTTTGCGAGAGGCGTACAGAGCACGAATGGGGGAGGGGCAGAGACAGACAGACAGACAGACAGACAGAATCGGAAAGCAGGCTCCAGGCTCTGAGCTGTCAGCACAGAGCTCGACGTGGGGCTCGAACTCGCGTCTGGAGCCGCGAGATCATGACCTGAGTCAAAGTCGGACGCTTAACCAACTGAGCCCCCCGGGTGCCCCACTTACCTGATTATTTAAATGTTAGTACTTAGGACTTATTTTTATTTGGAACGTATTTCTTTTTTTCTGCAATCTCTTCAGTCCTATCTAAAAATTCCTAAGATTTACAGTGGGTTGTTTTGAATATTAATATTTCCAGCCCTACATTAAGTCATAGTACTTATGTGAGCTTTCCTTCTAGAAAAACAATTTTGTTGTTAAAATTTCTCAATACCACTAATTGGAATCCTAACATTGTTTTCTGTTTTCTGTTTACTTAGTTTTATGTTATTAAACTAAGTATTTCTTTCATTTTTTTAAATACTGTAGCTTTTTGAAAGATTACCAAGTTATTTTGACCTTCGGAAGAGGCTGATGCTGTTAGAAGACCAAATAAGCTATCTTCTAGGTGGCATACAAGTGGTTTACATCGAAGAGTTGCAGCCAGTATTGACACTTGAAGAGTATTACTCTCTTCTTGATGTGTTCTATAATCGGCTGTTGAAAAATAGAATACCCTTTCACCCTCGAAGTCTACGTGGTTTAAAAATGATCCTTAACAGGTAAATATCTAAAATAAGAATTATTTTTATTCTTTCACTTAGATGTGTTGTGTGTGTAGGTAGATTAAATTGTTTTGTGTTTCACTGTGTGATTCTTAGGAACTAAAGAAAAGAATGTCACTCCTGTTAGCAGCGCTCTTTACACATTAAAAAAGCCAACATGAGAGGATTGAAGGATTGAATCTCTAGAACATTTTTGAAATACATTGCCACTTCAAGGCAAAGTCAATCCTGTGGAAAACTTTATAGCGTTAGACTAATTTGAATCAGCCCGTGTTTGTTGTGCACACATTGTTTTCACAGCCTGTGCTTGCTGTTTAAAAGCACACCTCACCGTCTAGTGGGCTACTGCCTCCATTTACAGGTGAGGGTGGCCATACAGTGAGGAAGAATGTGGTTATCCTGAAAGTGTCTCTTTGGGGACAGCAAAAGTTAAAATGTAATTTTGCTATACTTTTAAAATGGATTTTCTTGAAAAATTCCCTTATCACTAATCAGACTAATAACATGTTTTCTTTGGGGGCAGAGTGGGGGATGAGAGATCAGTGACTTTTCCTTTTATGTATATTTCATTACAGTGACAGATATGCTCCAAGCTTGCATGAACTCGGGCACTTTAACATCCCAAGCCTCTGTGATCCAACAAAGCTCCAGTGGTTTATTCTAACCAAAGCCCAACAGGCAAGAGACAACATGAAGAGGAAAGAAGAGTGAGTGCTATGAACCCTCTGTAACTTCCTACCAGTCAGTCTATTAAACATTCAGGGGCGCCTGGGTGGCTCAGTCGTTAGGCGTCTGACTTTGACTCAAGTCATGATCTCACGGTCCGTGAGTTCGAGCCCTGTGTTGGGTTCTCTGTTGTCAGCACAGGGCCTGCTTTGGATCCTCTCTCTCTCTCTCTCTCTCTCTCTCTCTCTCTCTCTCTCTCTGTCTCTTCCCTGCTCGTGCTCTCTCTCACTCAACCATAAACATTAAAAAATAATAATAATAAATAAATAAAAATTTGAATATTCAGAATTCATAAATATGGGACATAAAAACTGTATTACACTTAGAAAATTGATTCATTGGTGCATAGTCCATGTTTACTTATCCCCCACCTTATTCTGCCAAGAATTGCATATGGTGTTTCCTGATATAAGAGTCTAAATTACATTACCACCATGTGCCTCAATTTGAGGATCAAGACTTGTTAATATAAAAGTCAACTCAAGAGCAGAACGAAGATAAGAGTACCAGAAAGAAAGATGACAGGCATGTTTTCTGTTTAAAACTTTGAGACCTACTGGTGCAAAGCAAGCTTCGTCTGAATTTAAGTAAAGGAGAAGACATTAGAAGTAAAAAATTGTTGCAGTTCATAAGCAGTCCTGTATCTGTGTCGTTTGTATCTTTGAAGGAATCTTAGCCAACAGTTTCCTGTTTTGTGGCCAGTGGATACTGCTTAATAATGTTTCTACTATGAAGAAAGGAGGATATTACACTCAAAACAGGATTGTTTTTCTAAAGATGTTGGCAAAGGAGGTTTGGATACTGAGAAGTCATTCATTCATTCATTCATTCATTCAGCTGTCATTTGCCATGACTGAAAGGTGCCATCGATAGAAAGATGGAGGCCGGGTCCCTGTCGTCCTGGAATGTGTTTCTGGTGGGAGGTGCGAGCGCTGGGTAGCTGGGCCAGGGTGGGGCTGAGTGAGAAGCACCAGGGTTACTGCTCCCCGAAGGCCACGGAGGCCCAGAGAAGGCGGCTGCACGTGTCCAGGGAGGCAGCAAGGAGGACGGAGACTGGCACCCGGAAGGTAGAGGTGACCGTTGAGCCGTGGACCGTTGGGGCATTGGTTCCAGGTTTTCCTGTCCTGCCACCCGCTCACCCCTCCATCCCTACCAGTTGCTCATTCAGAAGAGATCGAGGGTGGCAGTGGAGGAGGGCCACAGAAGTCATCCCTCTGACAAGAAATAACGGGGTCGTTTGCATATAAAAACCAAGTGAAGGAGCTGCGTCTTTGTTTGGCTTGTGGGGTTGGTGACAGCTGCGTTGGCGGGATCCGATGGCACAGACACCCTACTTCCTGACTGGGTGCTCAGCCTCCGTGTTTGTGATGTGATTTTCTCAGTTGTGAGTCAGCTTGAACCTTCGGGAGCAGCCCTGGCCAGCCTGTCATCGTCAGGGCTGACAATTTTGTTGGCTACACTGTCGCTGCTGCTTCTGTCTTCTCAACGGCCACTTAATAGGCTCAGTGTATTGCTACTAGATTTTGAGGAAGTCAGATAAAAAGAAATGCAGTTCACATGGGTTAGCTTTTGAAAGTTCCATCCTACCAGTGAGTCGGGTCAATACAGTGGCTCATCAGAGCAGTCAGAGTGAGTTACTCTGTGAGAAGCCCAGTCGGGGCTCGTCAGTGGCCTGCAGGCCAGGACCCCCTCCACTCATCCCTCGCTCACTTTGCCCCAGCCGGGTGGCCCTTCTGTTCTCCCCTGGCACCTGCCTGGAGCGCCTCTTCCCAGTGTCCTCCCGGTTTGCCCTTCACCTCCCTCTGGGTCTCAGCTCGCATCTACCTTCTTTCTGGGTGAGGTTTTCCCTGGCGGTTAGCGGAACCAGCCCCCTCCCCTGCAGCACCCCCTCCACATGCCCTGGTCTGCCTTGCTCCCTCGAACTCACCACCATCGGCCTCTGACAAGCTCTTTTCCTTATTTATTCAGTGCCTGTGCCCACCCAGACAGAATGTGAGTACCACAAGGGCAGGGACTTTTGTCTCTTATTCCCTCCAGTGCCAGCATCAGCGCCTGGCACACAGGAGGCCTTCGGGAAGATAACGGACTGAATCCATTAACTTGCACATTGCCTGAGCCTTGCTCTGGCCCTGGCCCTGGAGCCTTCGTCCCTGCTTCACCACCCGTGGAGAGGAAGCCACTTTGTTGCTGGTCCCAGTATACCTCCCCTCATAATCATTGCTTTCATCCTTCTGCAGACCTCTGACTCTGGGCCCAGAGGTCCCCTCCACTCTGCCTTCTCTTCTCCTTTGCTCTTTTTCCCCACCCTATCAAGGTTGCCCTCCTTGTAATCACCAGGGCGTGGTTAAGACTACTGGCTTCCCTCAGATGAAGTGTGCTCCTAGACCGTGGTTTTCACCTTTTAGCTGCATATCTCTATAAAGTGGATTTCCGAGTGGAAATTCAAATTATAAAAAAGGTAAAAACTCGCTGGTTTTCTGTCTGAAGAGGAAGGGAACTAGGGGCCCCCGTCCCCACAGGGAACCTCGGAATAGCTCTGCAGGAGTCTGCCAGCGGTTTAAAACCACTTTGCTAATAAGCTACTACCTGGGTCCCAAGTAGACTCCACGTGGCCTTCTCAAGACTGCCTCTTAACACCGCCTGGCTGACCTCCTGGCTGCCAGGGAGAGTGCAGGCACTGTCTGTGGAACCCCTGCTGTGTTTGGAGGCTGGGAATAACCTGTGCACAGCTCTTACATAGGGCGGTCGTGACCCAGGGTAACCTGGGCCTAGCGGTAAGCCAGCTGTCCCCAGACAGGCTGTCCTCACTCAGTGTTTCTGTGGAAGTTCACTCACGTTTCCTCCTACCCTATACCACATACTATAAATTTTAATGTCACTTAGACAAACTGGAAACCATGGAAATGTACAATAATAGAAGAATGTTTAAATAATTTCGATACTGACATATAGAAGAAACAACCATTTAAAAGAATGTTCACTGGGGCGCCTGGGTGGCTCAGTCGGTTAAGTGTCTGACTTCGGCTCAGGTCATGATCTCACAGTTCATGGGTTTGAACCCTGCATGGGGTTCTGTGCTGACAGCTTGGAGCTTGGAGCTTGGAGCCTGCTTCAGATTCTGTATCTCCCTTTCTCTCTGCTCCTCCCTGACTCATGCTTTCTCTCTCTCTCTCTCTCTCTCTCTCTCTCTCTCTCTCTCTCTCAAATAAGTAAATAAACATTAAAACATATCCGTAAACATTGACCACCTGTGGGATAATGTACTTAAGACACCAAGTTCTGCCGGGAGTTGTCTACTTTGCAGGCCTTTACTCAAGCCCTTGATGGAAGAGGCATTGTTGCTTGCAGGCGAAGGGGAGGGAGCAGAAAGGGAGCTGATGGGTTTGGAAGTGAGTGGAGTGAGCCCTTCCTCCTCAGGGGGCCAGCTTGGGTATTTGGGAATTTCCAGAAGTCATTACTGCCCAAGGGTCAGAGAGCAGGTGGTTCCTAAAACTATGGCTTTTACACTCTGCTTTCTGCCTTCTTTGGTCACTAACAGCTGCTCAGTGAGGCAGGATTAGAACTTTTTAAACTATGTATTAATTATTTTTACCCATTGCTGCTAAAAAAGATTTAACAAATACTTTTAGAGATACATGCACGACAACGATTGACATGTGTTCTGAGCATGTAATTCGCCCCTTGCGGGCAACACCATTTTCAATGTTGAGAGTGGAAAGTTAGAGCCCCAATATATAAAATTGTATCTACATTTTATGTTATTTTATTTGGTGATAGCTTGTGGCAATATTACGTTTATTTTCAATATGACAGGTTAAAGGTTATTGAAAATGAATTGATAGAGGCTTCAACGAAGAAATTTTCTCTGGGAAAGTTTTATAAGGAGCCCAGCGTTTCTAGTATACAAATGGTGGATTGTTGTAAGAGACTTCTAGAACAGTCGCTGCCTTACCTACGAGGGATGCATCTCTGCATTTCACATTTTTATTCTGTCATGCAAGATGGAGACGTTTGTATTCCTTGGAACTGGAAGGATGGAGAAGCCGTTAAGTAACACAGAAATCGGTATTATTTTTTGAAGAGACAAGAAACCGTTAAACTTATTTAAATCCACAATTTAATATAACAGTATTATTTACATATTACAAGGACAAAATTTCTAACTGCTGCTCTAAAAGTAGACCTTTTTTAAAAATTAATTTCTGCTACAAAACTTGCTTTAAAAGGTTTTATCTCCCAGTCTTATGGCGTTTCTTAGCTGATTGGCAAGATTGGGTAAAAAGATGTCAGCATCAAGGAACATATTTTGCGGTATATAAATGAGGGGTTCTACGAAGTTGAGGATATATATTTTTATATGAGTGAGCGTGCGTAAGTGTAATCAGGTCTCATTCAGCGTAGCTCCGGAGCGATGGAACTCATTCAACATGCAACTTTGTAGTTACATCTCATGGGTCAATACAAATGCGTATTTTGCAGCCAGTACGGGACAGTTGCTGTCCAAAACAGAAGACGACCGACGGATGGCAAAAATTAGATAACCGAATTTTTCCTGAAAGAAAGAGTAGAAGGAAAAAAAGCAACTGGATGTATGTATGGTATTGACATGGACATAAGCAGCCTGATACCAGTTCGTTAGAAACATCTTAGTGAGGGGCGCCTGGGTGGCGCAGTCGGTTAAGCGTCCGACTTCAGCCAGGTCACGATCTCGCCGTCCGTGAGTTCGAGCCCCGCGTCGGGCTCTGGGCTGATGGCTCAGAGCCTGGAGCCTGTTTCCGATTCTGTGTCTCCCTCTCTCTCTGCCCCTCCCCCGTTCGTGCTCTGTCTCTCTCTGTCCCAAAAATAAATAAATGTTGAAAAAAAGAAAAGAAAAGAAACATCTTAGTGACAGCAAACTTGGGTTTAAACCCGTGGGTTTTCCTACCCATTAATCTATCACAACTGTTGGTAGCATGACACAACAGACAGTGAATGTCTTTGAATCAGTGAGGGGACTCTGGTTTCTCATGGACAAACTGTCTGGAAAAACCCTTGCTGGTGTCCCACAGAGTTCCAGCAAGTTGAACCAAGTGTAAAATGGTTCAGGCCATCCAGGATTTGTCACCTCCTCAACCCCGGGCTTCCTGTTCCTACCAGTGTTTCGCATCCGGCATGAAGTCCCTCTGAGCCACCCGTGTGCGAGGTTGTGTGGCCTCCCTGAGGTCGCAGCATGGCCCAGACCTAAGGCCATGGCGGGCCCACTCTGGAGACGCGGGGCTTCTCTCTCTGCAGTCCTTTCCCTTCGGATAATGTATTTCGCCAGATCCAAAACCTCTCCAGCTTGTTTCTCAGGAGGATAAGGTGAATCTAATTTGGGATACCATTTTCGTGGCTCCTACTGCTGGCTGAAGAAATAAGAAAGGAAGTTTTTTTCACAGTGCATCAGAAAGGGAAGGAGCTGTTAACCATTCTTGAAGTATGTTTCAAATTCATCTAAAACACCGATTGTTTAAACTGTTTAAATTCAAATGTGTGTTAGGGGTGCCTGGGTGGCTCAGTCGGTTGGGTGGCCGACTTCTGCTCAGGTCATGATCTCGCGGTCCGTGAGTTTGAGCCCCACGTCGGGCTCTGTGCTGACAGCTTGGAGCCTGGAGCCTGTTTCAGATTCTGTGTCTCCCTCTCTCTGACCCTCCCCTGTTCATGCTCTGTCTCTTCCTGTCTCAAAAATAAATAAAACGTTAAAAAAAAATTTAAATTCAAATGTGTGTTCAAAAGAAATACTGATGTGTAATTTTTATAGTTTGTGCATATCATCCCTGTGAACCTTCAGTAACAAGTATACTGAATTTGTTTTTCTAATGTAAAAATGTTGCCTATAAGGATTTTCCAGAGCCAAATGATGGGGGTGAACAATTCCTTCCTTAAAGGTTATGTAAGAAAATTTATTGAAAAGTAGCTTTGGATCATGCCATTTCTAAAATCAACTAATATAGAATCCTCAGTAATATGTTTTGAATTGGACTTTGTCTCAGAACTGATTGTTAACAATAATATAATAAATAATACATTAATCAGATTATTGTTTTCCTTATTCAGTTATTAATAGTTTCACAACTCCTAGAACATAATAAGAAATTACAAGAAACTGATGGCCTGGCTTACATCGGAAGCCGCATCTGTCTTCAGGACAGATCTCCCCAAGCCCTACTTCCTCCTTCATTTCTTAAAGACCTCTGCCTCCAGGCAGCCCCCCTGAGCTCATGAGGGAGTGGTGGGCATTGAGAAATGGTTCAGTGAAGTAAGAGGGACCAGGGCTGCATCTGGAGTCAGCTCACCTTTGAAACCTCCAAGGACTCTGCACGTCCCAGGCAGAGGCCCCTGAAGTGAACCCCTCCAGCTCAGGCTACTGTCCCAGCACCCTAGAGTTCCTACCTCCTCTATACTAATCCAGTATCACCACTCCACCCCAACTTCCCTGGAGGGACCTGTCTGTGCTTCCCCAGAGTGAGCCAGTTAGACCATGTCCTGTGGAGGTTGGTAGCTCCAAGGCTCTGGGCTCTTCTACAGGGGGCTGTGGTCCTGGCAGCCTTCCACCACAGGCCCCAGAGCTGGGAGCCTAAGCTCCTGGGAGCCTGGCACCCAGACCCAGGGTGCAGGAACCACCGATGCACTGGGTGAGGCCTGGCAGCTAGCTGCCCACAAAGTGCCCCCTTGTTTCCAGACTGCCTGTTACGTGTGCCACCTGGCACCGATCCCAACCACGAGCCCTGTGACCTGGCAGGGTCACCACAGGTGCCTGTTCTGTAATTATTGACACAATCCCCAGGGCACCTTTGTAGGGCTCCCAGTGGCTCCCTGCACAGAGTGGCTCTGGGCAAGCCCTCATCTGGCCTCAGTCTCCCCATCTGTAAGAGGAGACACCAGGTTGTGTTCTTGAAGTTTCTCCCGCCCTCAGTGAGTCTGCCCCAGGAATGCAGAGCCCTCCGTTGGGTGGTCTTGGCCGCCAGCCTAGGTTCCCCTCACTCCTAAGGACGAGGAGGAGGAGGATGGGGGGCAGCCAGTGTCCAGACAGATCAGACCTGAGTCAGTGCCACGGGACCCTCTCCTTCCCTGCATTCCCCTGCTTCCTGCAAGTTTAGGCTGCTGGTCCCTCAAAACCCTTCCCTCAAGGGACATACCTATTATGGAGCATTATAGCAATTTTTCCCCCTAAGCTGATGAATGTTGCATATGAGGAAACTGACACCCAAAATTGGAGACTTGCCCAAGGCCTTTCTGCCTGTGGCAGACAAGAGAGGTGGGGTTAGAGCCCAGGTGTCCCAGGGGCTGTGAGGGGTCTGAGCGGGCAGAAGCACCCCCGGCCGTGTGTGTGCCCACTGCTGAGCTAGTACTGCACGTAGGCAACCCACAAGTCAGGATCAGATGTGCCCTTGCGGGCGGGCAGGGGAGATACAGAAACAGAGACCTTGGATGGCGAGGTGTCAGGCCTGGCACCGTGGTGCGGACGGGCCAGCAGGCAGCAGGGCTGACATGCGACGGGCGTGTTGTGCAGAACGGGCTCGCTCACCCCTACATTGCACTGAGGCCACGGGAGGCAGGATTCTGACTGGGTCACAGGACACACTGGCCACAGAATCAAGGCAGGCGGGACCTCAGGCCTTTGCTCCACAGGCCCGAGAACTGGGGTTTCCCGGAGTCCTCAGGCTGAGACAGTGTTTCCGAGCCCCCGCTTCTGCCTCCCACTCCAGCATGACCGGATCAGTGGGAAAGTGGTCATCCGTTCCTGGAGGACCGAGCAGCTGTCCACTGTCCCACCAAAGCATCATCAGAGAGCCTGTCCACTAGGGAAGGCACATAGCTGGAAGGGGCGCCCTGCCCAAAGTCTCTCTCAGCCTCAGATTGCCTCGAAGCTCCTGTCAGGGCCCCAGCCCCTTTGTGCTCAAGGTCCAGGGCAGCCCTGAGGGCCATCCCCAAGTCCAGGTGGCCCCGGGCTGTGCCCAGGAACACAGGGCCTTTGGGTCACACTCATCCTAGCTTGTTCCCATTTCCACCAAAGAAGCATCCTTCTGACTCTGGCTGGGAACCAAAGTACTGCTCTGACACCAACATCAGAACCAAATTCTTGAACCCAAAAAACTTAGGAGCAAAATACCAAGGTGGTTTGGGAGGTAAAAGAAGGTCTAGAAAATGCTATGTGTCAAAATCTAAGTTAAATTGAAATGAGGTTTGAAAGCACTTGGTTTGGTCTTCTAAGAACTCTGCCCACAGTCCTGTGCGCTTGCAGGGGAGGCAGAGGGGAGCACGAAGGTGTAGAGGTCACAGGCCACTCTGGCCATGGGCAGCTCAGGAAGGTGTGACCATGCAAATACTCTCAAGTTCAAAAGGAAAATCGGTTATTCCCAGTTAAGGACACTTTTCGGCTTGCAGGTGAAGGCCCAGGGGACAGAAGGGCTGGGAAGAAAGGAAGACACTGGGGGCAGGCTGCTGGTCCAAGGGCGCCTCATGTTGGTGGAGCGCCTCCTGGTGGTGAGATGGTGACAGGAATTGCTGAGATTGGCTGGGTGTGGGGGGTGGGGAGAAGGGGAGGGTGCTCCTTGGTCCAGCCTTAGCCAGGCCATAGGTTGGTGCAGATGGGAGGGAATTTCTTGAGCCAGTGTCTTTCAGCGAAGTCTTAGAAGGAGGTGAAAGGACAGCCTCTGTGCAGGTGTGCTGGACAGACCCTGGTCACTGGAAGGAGCCCCTGCACGCTCCCATGCTGAGATCTGGGCCTATCTTGGGGGTTCTCCAGAGAAGCTGGAGAAGCTTCAAGTACATCTGTCTTCATGGGGGATAGGTGATTTCTCCAGTTATCTCGTTTACCCAGAAAAACGTATCTAGAGGTTTCTTCCCCTGTCCAAACAGACTCTTAGACATAGCTACAAAGGAGGAAATTGAGGCAACACAGATGCATCTTTAGTTGGCCATAGTGGGGACAGAGGGCTTTCTCTACACAGCCAGGGTCAAAGGGAACCATCAGCCCCTGGGCTAGGACTAGACAGCCAGTGCCAGGATTCTGTCAGGAAGACAGATGCTTTCCCAGGTGCTCCAGAAATTCTTCCGGGACCAGGAACAGGCTTTACCGGAGGCCCACGCTGACAGGCCCATCGCTGACAGGCACACGCTTGCTGTGTGCATCCCTGGGCTCAAGGTTTCCCCTGTTCCCACCAGGACATGCAGCTCTTGAGAATGTACTCTGAGGGCTTTGTCTTCCATGCAGTCAGAAAAGTGTGACTGGTGATGCATGGCCTTTGACAAACTCAGGGCCGAAAAGTTACATGAGCACCAACCTATGGACATACCCCCAATTCTCTGGGATCTTCTCCGTCTAAAACTCTGCCTCTTCCAGACCAGATACCTGCTTTCTGTATGTTTTCTCACTAGAATGCTAATGCATATCTCCCTAACTGGCTCAATCTCATCAAAAATAATTCGGAATTAAAATGGCCTCTTTTGAGAAATTTTGGTATGGACACAACTATTCATTTGAGAGGTGACTTACTCTAAAAAATGAAAACAAAATTCTGACTGTCCAATAATCTACTTTCTTTAAGTGGTATAAGAAGGATTCTAAACACAGTTCGAACTCAAAAATTGCCTTCCTAAAATATTTTGTAGCTAAAACTAATATATGAGAATTTTCTCCCTCATCAGCACCTTTAGGATTAGCTTCTGGTGTTGACATGTCCCGTGCTTTTTCTCCAGTCTGTTAAAGGCTTACAGTCAGAAATCATAGATACGTTAGCTGAGATATGTTAGCATAGATATGTTGGCTGAGGGGCCCTGGGTGGCTCAGCAGGATTAAGCATATGACTTCTGATTTTGCATCAGGTCATCATCTCACAGTTCATGAGTTCAAGCCCCCATGAGGATCCATGCTAACAATGTGGAGCCTGCTTGGGATTCGTTCTCTCTCCGTCTCTCTACCCCTCCCCAGCTCAAGCTCACAGTCTCTCTCAAAATAACTAAACTTAAAAAAAAATTTTTGTTTTTAACGTTGACTGGTAAATCACTTGATTGCATAAATGTCAGTGTTTGGCTATATATTTTAAGGAGGTAGATACCAAAAAAAGAAAGAAGTCTCATGAAATTGTTTCATGCAGGAGGCATCCTTCCTTGCTTTCCATACATTGTGAATTAATAAGTGCTGGTGTTGGGGTGCCTGGGTGGCTCAGTCGGTTAAGCAGCTGACTTCGGCTCAGATCATGATCTTGTGGTTCCTGAGCTGGAGCCCTGTGTCGGGCTCTGTGCTGACCGCTCAGAGCCTGCAGCCTGTTTCAGATTCTGTGTCTCCCTCTCTCTCTGCCCCTCCCCCGTTCATGCTCTGTCTCTCTCTGTCCCAAAAAAAATAAACGTGGAAAAAAAAATTTAAAAAAATAAGTAAATGTTAAAAAAAATTTTTAATAAGTGCTGGTATTAAAAATCTTGTGACTCAACAGAACTGTCAAGGACCCAAGTGATGTCAATGTCAAAATCTAATATACAACACTCTCTTTGGTGTGTGTGCATGCCTCAGCTATCTCCTCTGCTTACAGAGAAAAATGATTAGTTGTCTAAAACCAGTTCCTTCTTATGTTTTCTACCTCACTTCCCCTTCCATTCTCCCCTTTCTTGGAAACATGACAGATTTCCTTTATTCATCCAAAACACATTCATTTGTTTTACAAATTCTTCAGGAATGTTTAGTTCAGATAAAGCCAAAATTGTCTACATAAGAAAGAAGAGAAACATTATTAAACTATGTTTCTTTTTATGGACTTTAGAAAGTTTATTTAGGAGCTTCGGGTTGATGAATACGTGAAGGTGCTGGAAAGGGTTGCACCCTTTCTTCACACCCTGCCCCACGCCTCTATTCCATCTGGCACTTCCTGAGTTCTACCCTTTTATAATAAACCAGTAATCTGGTTTTTTTTTTAAGTATATTTACCTAATAGCTTTTATAATTGCCTATAAGATAATAACAAAAAGCATAATTTTCAAAATAAAAGAAAAACTTCAGTATGATTCAGTCTTTACTAATTTATCATCATTAAAAAAAAGCTAGTAAAATATTTTGGTTTATCTAAGACCAAGATTTCATTTCTCACAATTCAAACTTCTGAAAATTCCAAGATTGGTTTTATGAGTTAAATATTTTTCTATTCTTTCCATAACTAGTTTAAGCTTAAAAAGCATATGCATAACGTATTGAACAAATAAAGTAATAAAAATAATGAATATTTTTTTTCAATATATGAAATTTATTGTCAAATTGGTTTCCATACAACACCCAGTGCTCCTCCCAAAAGTGCCCTCCTCAATACCCATCACCCACCCCCCATCAACCCTCAGT
Source organism: Lynx rufus (assembly GCF_022079265.1). Taxonomy (NCBI): domain Eukaryota; kingdom Metazoa; phylum Chordata; class Mammalia; order Carnivora; family Felidae; genus Lynx; species Lynx rufus. The sequence goes on along the minus strand of NW_025814867.1, from coordinate 320,322 downwards.
TTGTTCTTAGATTTTAAGAGTCTCTTATGCTTTGGATCTCTCTCCCACTCTAACCTCTTTTTTTTTCTTTTTTTTCCCTTCCCCTCCCCCAATGGTTTCTGTTAAGTTTCTCAGGATCCACATAAGAGTGAAAACATACGGTATCTGTCTTTCTCTGTATGACTTATTTCACTTAGCATCACACTCTCCAGTTCCATCCACGTTGCTACAAAGGGCCATATTTCATTCTTTCTTATTGCCACGTAGTACTCCATTGTGTATATAAACCACAATTTCTTTATCGATTCATCAGTGGATGGACATTTAGGCTCTTTCCATAATTTGGCTATTGTTGAAAGTGCTGCTATAAACATTGGGGTACAAGTGCCCCTATGCATCAGTACTCCTGTATCCCTTGGGTAAATTCCTAGCAGTGCTACTGCTGGGTCATAGGGTAGGTCTGTTTTTAATTTTCTGAGGAACCTCCACACTGTTTTCCAGAGTGGCTGCACCAATTTGCATTCCCACCAACAGTGTAAGAGGGTTCCCGTTTCTCCACATCCTTGCCAGCATCTATAGTCTCCTGATTTGTTCATTTTGGCCACTCTGACTGGCATGAGGTGATATCTGAGTGTGGTTTTGATTTGTATTTCCCTGATGAGGAACGACGTTGAGCATTTTTTCATGTGCCTGTTGGCCATCCGGATGTCTTCTTTAGAGAAGTGTCTATTCATGTTTTCTGCCCATTTCTTCACTGGGTTATTTGTTTTTCAGGTGTGGAGTTTGGTGAGCTCTTTGTAGATTTTGGATACTAGCCCTTTGTCTGATATGTCATTTGCAAATATCTTTTCCCATTCCATTGGTTGCCTTTTAGTTTTGTTGGTTGTTTCCTTTACTGTGCAGAAGCTTTTTATCTTCATGAGGTCCCAATAGTTCATTTTTGCTTTTAATTCCCTTGCCTTTGGGGATGTGTCAAGTAAGAAATTGCTACGACTGAGGTCAGAGAGGTCTTTTCCTGCTTTCTCCTCTAGGGTTTTGATGGTTTCCTGTCTCACATCCAGGTCCGTTATCCATTTTGAGTTTATTTTTGTGAATGGTGTGAGAAAGTGGTTTAGTTTCAATCTTCTGCATGTTGCTGTCCAGTTCTCCCAGCACCATTTGTTAAAGAGACTGTCTTTTTTAGGGGCAACTGGGTGGCTCAGTCGGTTAAGCGGCCAACTTCAGCTCAGGTCATGATCTCGCGGTCTGTGAGGGCTGTGAGTTCGAGCCCCGTGTCAGGCTCTGTGCTGACAGCTCAGAGCCTGGAGCCTGTTTCAGATTCTGTGTCTCCCTCTCTCTGACCCTCCCCCGTTCATGCTCTGTCTCTCTCTGTCTCAAAAATAAATAAATGTTATTTAAAAAATTTTATAAAGAGACTGTCTTTTTTCCATTGGATGTTCTTTCCTGCTTTGTCAAAGATTAGTTGCCATACGTTTGTGGGTCTAGTTCTGGGGTTTCTATTCTATTCCATTGGTCTATGTGTCTGTTTTTGTGCCAATACCATGCTGTCTTGATGATTACAGCTTTGTAGTAGAGGCTAAAGTCTGGGATTGTGATGCCTCCTGCTTTGGTCTTCTTCTTCAAAATTACTTTGGCTATTCGGGGCCTTTTGCGGTTCCATATAAATTTTAGGATTGCTTGTTCTAGCTTCAAGAAGAATGCTGGTGCAATTTTGATTGGATTTGCTTTGAATGTGTAATTAGCTTTGGGTAGTATTGACATTTTGACAATATTTATTCTTCCAATCCATGAGCACGGAATGTTTTCCCGTTTCTTTATATCTTCTTCAATTTCCTTCATAAGCTTTCTATAGTTTTCAGCATACAGATCTTTTACATCTTTGGTTAGATTTATCCCTCGGTATTTTATGCTTCTTGGTGCACTTGTGAATGGGATCAGTTTCTTTATTTGTCTTTCTGTTGCTTCATTATTACTGTATAAGAATGCAACTGATTTCTGTACATTGATTTTGTATCCTGAGACTTTGCTGAATTCATGTATCAGTTCTAGCAGACTTTTGGTGGAGTCTATCGGGCTTTCCATGTAGAGTATCATGTCATCTGCAAAAAGTGAAAGCTTGACTTCATCTTTGCCAATTTTGATGCCTTTGATTTCCTTTTGTTGTCTGATTGCTGGTGCTAGCACTTCCAACACTGTGTTAAACAACAGCGGTGAGAGTGGACATCCCTGTCGTGTTTCTGATCTCAGGGAAAAAGCTTTGTTTTTCCCCATTGAATATGATGTTAGCTGTGTGTGGGCTTTTCATAAATGGCTTTCATGATCTTTAAGTACATTCCTTCTATCCCAACTTTCTCGAGGGTTTTTATTAAGAAAGGTTGCTGAATTTTGTCAAAGGCCTTTTCTGCATCGATTGACAGGATCAAATGATTCTTATCTTTTCTTTTACTAATGTGATGTATCACATTGATTGATTTGCGAATGTTGAACCAGCCCTGCAGCCCAGGAATGAATCCCACTTGATCATGGTGAATAGTTCTTTTTATATGCTGTTGAATTCGATTTGCTAGTATCTTATTGAGAATTTTTGCATCCATATTCATCAGGGATATTGGCCTGTAATTCTCTTTTTTTTACTGGGTCTCTGTCTGGTTTAGGAATCAAAGTAATACTGGCTTCATAGAATAAGTCTGGAAGTTTTCCTTCCCTTTCCATTTTTTTGGAATAGCTTGAGAAGGATAGGTATTATCTCTGCTTTAAACATCTGGTAGAACTCCCCTGGGAAGCCATCTGGTCCTGGACTCTTATTTGTTGGGAGATTTTTGATGACTGATTCAATTTCTTCGCTGGTTATGGGTCTGTTCAAGCTTTCTATTTCCTCCTGATTGAGTTTTGGAAGCGTGTGGGTGTTTAGGAATTTGTCCATTTCTTCCAGGTTGTCCAGTTTGTTGGCATATAATTTTTCATAGTATTCCCTGATAATTGTTTGTATCTCTGAGGGATTGGTTGTAATAATTCCATTTGCATTCATGATTTTATCTATTTGGGTCATCTCCCTTTTCTTTTTGAGAAGCCTGGCTAGAGGTTTATCAATTTTGTTTATTTTTTCAAAAAACCAACTCTTGGATTCGTTGATCTGCTCTACAGTTTTTTTAGATTCTATATTGTTTATTTCTGCTCTGATCTTTATTATTTCTCTTCTTCTGTTGGGTTTGGGGTGTCTTTGCTGTTCTGCTTCTATTTCCTTTAGGTGTGCTGTTAGATTTTGTATTTGGGATTTTTCTGGTTTCTTGAGATAGGCCTGGATTGCAGTGTATTTTCCTCTCAGGACTGCCTTCGCTGCATCCCAAAGCGTTGGATTGTTGTATTTTCATTTTCGTTTGTTTCCATATATTTTTTAATTTCTTCTCTAATTGCCTGGTTGACCCACTCATTCTTTAGTAGGGTGTTCTTTAACCTCCATGCTTTTGGAGGTGTTCCAGACTTTTTCCTGTGGTTGATTTCAAGCTTCATAGCATTGTGGTCTGAAAGTATGCATGGTATAATTTCAATTCTTGTAAACTTATGAAGGGCTGTTTTGTGACCCAGTATATGATCTATCTTGGAGAATGTTCCATGTGCACTCGAGAAGAAAGTATATTCTGTTGCTTTGGGATGCAGAGTTCTAAATATATCTGTCAAGTCCATCTGATCCAATGTATCATTCAGGGCCCTTGTTTCTTTATTGACCGTGTGTCTAGATGATCTGTCCATTTCTGCAAGTGTAGTGTTAAAGTCCCCTGCAATTACCACATTCTTATCAATAAGGTTGCTTATGTTTTTGAGTAACTGTTTTATATATTTGGGGGCTCCGGTATTCAGCACATAGACATTTATAATTGTTAGTTCTTCTTGATGGATAGATCCAGTAATTATTATATAATGCCCTTCTTCATCTCTTGTTACAACCTTTAATTTAAAGTCAAGTTTGTCTGATATAAGTATGGCTGCTCCAGCTTTCTTTTGACTTCCAGCAGCATGATAAATAGTTCTCCATCCCCTCACTCTCAATCTGAAAGTGTCCTCAGGTCTAAAATGAGTCTCTTGTAGACAGCAAATAGATGGGTCTTATTTTTTTTATCCATTCTGATACCCTATGTCTTTTGGTTGGCGCATTTAATCCATTTACATTCAGTGTTATTATAGAAAGATATGGGTTTAGGGTCATTGTGATGCCTATAGGTTTCATGGTTGTAGTGATGTCTCTGGTACTTTGTCTCACAGGATCCCCCTCAGGATCTCTTGTAGGGCTGGTTTAGTGGTGGTGAATTCCTTCAGTTTTTGTTTGTTTGAAAGACCTTTATCTCTCCTTCTATTCTGGATGACAGACTTGCTGGATAAAGGATTCTTGGCTGCATATTTTTTTCTGTTCATCACATTGATGATTTCCTGCCATTCCTTCCTGGCCTGCCAAGTTTCAGTAGAGAGATCAGTCACGAGTCTTATAGGTCTCCCTTTATAAGTTAGAGCCTGTTTATCTCTAACTGCTTTCAGAATTTTCTCTTTATCATTGTATTTTGCCAGTTTCACTATGATATGTCGTGCAGAAGATCGATTCAAGTTACGTCTGAAGGGAGTTCTCTGTACCTCTTGGATTTCAGTGTCTTTTTCCTTCCCCAGATCAGGGAGGTTCTCAGCTATGATTCCTTCAAGTACACCTTCAGCACCTTTCCCTCTCTCTTCCTCCTCTGGAATACCAATTATGCATAGATTATTTCTCTTCAGTGCATCACTTCTCTAATTTTCCCCTCATACTCCTGGATTTTTTTATCTGTCTTTTTCTTAGCTTCCTCTTTTTCCATAATTTTATCTTCTAGTTCACCTATTCTCTCTTCTGCCTCTTCAGTCTGAGCTGTGGTTGTTTCCATTTTATTTTGCAGCTCGCTTATAGCATTTTTTAGCTCCTCCTGACTGTTCCTTAGTCCCTTGATCTCTGTAGCAAGAGATTCTCTGCTGTCCTCTATACTGTTTTCAAGCCCAGTGATTAATTTTATGACTATTATTCTAAATTCACTTTCTGTTATATTGTTTAAATCCTTTTTGATCAGTTCATTAGCTGTTGTTATTTCCTGGAGATTCTTTTGAGGGGAATTCTTCCATTTCGTCATTTTGGATAGTCCCTGGAGTGGTGTGGAACTGCAGGGCACTTCTCCTGTGCTGTCTTGAATAACTTGCTTTGGTGGGCGGGGCCACAGTCAGACCTGATGTCTGCCCCCAGCCCACCGCTGGGGCCACAGTCAGACTGGTGTGTGCCTTCTCTTCCCCTCTCCTAGGGGCAGGATTCTCTGTGGGGTGGCGTGGCCCATCTGGGCTACTTGCACACTGCCAGGCTTGTGGTGCTGGGGATCTGGCGGATTAGCTGGGGCGGATCGGCAAGGTGCACAGGGGCAGGAGGGACAGGCTCAGCTCGCTTACCCTTCAGAGATCCCATTGGGAGGGGCCCTGTGGCACCGGGCGGGAGTCAGACCCGCTGGAGGGAGGGATCTGCAGAAGCACAGCGTTGGGTGTTTGCGTGGTGCAAGCAAGTTCCCTGGCAGGAACCGGTTCCCTTTGGGATTTTGGCTGGGGGATGGGCAAGGGAGATGGCGCTGGCGAGCGCCTTTGTTCCCCGCCAAGCTGAGCTCTGTCGTCTGGGGCTCAACAACTCTCCCTCCCATTGTCCTCCAGCCCTCCTGCTCTCCAAGCAGAGCTGTTAGCTTATAACCTTCCAGATGTCAAGTCCTGCTAGCTGTCGGAACACACTCCGTCCAGCACCTCCACTTTTGCAAGCCAGACTCGGGGGCTCTGCTTGGCCGGAGGGCCGCCCCTCCACCCCGGCTCCCTCCCACCAGTCCATGTAGCATGCAACCGCCTCTCTGGCCTTCCTACCCTCTTCTGTGGGCCTCTCGTCTACACTTGGCTCCAGAGAGTCCATTCTGCTAGTCCTCTCGTGGTTTTCTGGGTTATTTAGGCAGGTATAGGTGGAATCTAAGTGATCAGCAGGACGCGGTGAGCCCAGCGTCCTCCTACACTGCCATCTTCCCTCAATCTTCCATGAATGTTTTTTTTAATTTTTTAAATTAATTTACTTATTTTGAGAGGGACAGAGAGAGAGAAAATCCCAAGCTGGCTCCAGGCTGTCAGCATAGAGCCTGACGCAAGACTCAATCCCACAAAACGTTGAGATCATGACCTGATCTGAAATCAACAGTCTGATATCCAACCGATCCACCCAGGAGCCCCAATGAATGTCTTTTTAAATGCCTCAATTTTATAAATTACTTACAATACTACATTTCACAAAGTTTTGATGTGTTAAATTGTCATCTCCACATTTTTAACTAGTTTTAAAAACTTCAAGCAAATCAATTAATAAGTAATCTTTAAAGAATTATATATTTTCTTTTTAATATATATATTCAAGTTAGTTAACATACAATGTAGTCTTGGCTTCAAGAGTAGAACCCAGTGATTCGTCTCTTACATATGACACCCAGTGCTCATCCCAAAAAGTGCCCTCCTTAAAGCCCGTCACCCATTTAACCCATCTCCCCACTTATCCCCACCTTCAGCAACCCTCAATTTGTTCTCTGCATTTAAGAGTTTCTTATGGTTTGCCTCCCTCTCTGTTTTTATCTTATTTTTTCCTTCCCTAAGACCTATATATTTTCTGAAAGAAAAAAAGATTTAGAAACACATTGATTATTGAACATGATTATTTGCATATTTGCATATATGTTTGGTTTTGTCTTCTCTGATTTTATTTTTTATTTATTATTTTTTTAACGTTTATTTATTTTTGAGACAGGGAGAAAGAGCATGAATGGGGGGAGGGTCAGAGAGAGAGGGAGACACAGAATCTGAAACAGGCTCCAGGCTCTGATTTGTCAGCACAGAGCCTGACGCGGGACTCAAACTCACGGACCGTGAGATTATGACCTGAGCCGAAGTCGGATGCCTAACCGACTGAGCCACCCAGGCGCCCCTACCTTCTCTGATTTTAAAATAATGTAAGATAAATACTCAGAAATATATAGCTGTGTGATTTTTAACTCTTCATCCCCAAGTTTGTCTTTTTTACCCCACATTTCTCATTAAAAAAAAAAAAAGATTGGTTACTCTAATTAACAATTGGTAGTTAATTGCACAGGATACGTAATAACAGAAAGATACAGGTATACAGATGTGATATTCTATTATTTCAAATGGTTGTTATATTTCATTCAACTGATAATTTTAGTATGATATATATATGTTTCATTAATATACAATTAAGTTAATTATATTTTTTTTTCTTTTCTTTTTTTTTTTTTTTTATTTATTTATTTTCAATATATGAAGTTTATTAACAAATTGGTTTCCATACAACACCCAGTGCTCATCCCAAAAGGTGCCCTCCTCAATACCCATCACCCACCCTCCCCTCCCTCCCACCCCCCATCAACCCTCAGTTTGTTCTCAGTTTTTAAGAGTCTCTTATGCTTTGGCTCTCTTCCACTCTAACCTCTTTTTTTTTTTTTTCCTTCCCCTCCCCCATGGGTTTCTGTTAAGTTTCTCAGGATCCACATAAGAGTGAAACCATATGGTATCTGTCTTTCTCTGTATGGCTTATTTCACTTAGCATAACACTCTTCAGTTCCATCTATGTTGCTACAAAGGGCCATATTTCATTCTTTCTCATTGCCACGTAGTACTCCATTGTGTATATAAACCACAATTTCTTTATCCATTCTTCAGTTGATGGACATTATAGGCTCTTTCCATAATTTGGCTATTGTTGAGAGTGCTGCTATAAACATTGGGGTACAAGTGCCCCTATGCATCAGTACTCCTGTATTCCTTGGGTAAATTCCTAGCAGCACTATTGCTGGGTCATAGGGTAGGTCTATTTTTAATTTTTTGAGGAATCTCCACACTGTTTTCCAGAGTGGCTGCACCAATTTGCATTCCCACCAACAGTGCAAGAGGGTTCCCGTTTCTCCACATCCTCTCCAGCATCTATAGTTTCCTGATTTGTTCATTTTGGCCACTCTGACTGGCGTGAGGTGATATCTCAGTGTGGTTTTGTTTTGTATTTCCCTGATGAGGAGTGACGTTGAGCATCTTTTCATGTGCCTGTTGGCCATCCAGATGTCTTCTTTAGAGAAGTGTCTATTCATGTTTTCTGCCCATTTCTTCACTGGGTTATTTGTTTTTCGGGTGTGGAGTTTGGTGAGCTCTTTATAGATTTTGGATACTAGCCCTTTGTCCGATATGTCATTTGCAAATATCTTTTCCCATTCCGTTGGTTGCCTTTTAGTTTTGTTGGTTGTTTCCTTTGCTGTGCAGAAGCTTTTTATCTTCATAAGGTCCCAGTAGTTCATTTTTGCTTTAAGTCCCTTGTCTTTGGGGATGTGTCAAGTAAGAAATTGCTACGGCTGAGGTCAGAGAGGTCTTTTCCTGCTTTCTCCTCTAGGGTTTTGATGGTTTCCTGTCTCACATTCAGGTCCTTTTTGAGTTTATTTTTGTGAATGGTGTGAGAAAGTGGTCTAGTTTCAATTTTCTGCATGTTGCTGTCCAGTTCTCCCAGCACCATTTGTTAAAGAGACTGTCTTTTTTCCATTGGATGTTCTTTCCTGCTTTGTCAAAGATTAGTTGGCCTTACGTTTGTGGGTCTAGTTCTGGGGTTTCTATTCTATTCCATTGGTTATGTGTCTGTTTTTGTGCCAATACCATGCTGTCTTGATGATGACAGCTTTGTAGTAGAGGCTAAAGTCTGGGATTGTGATGCCTCCTGCTTTGGTCTTCTTCTTCAAAATTCCTTTGGCTATTCAGGGCCTTTTGTGGTTCCATATGAATTTTAGGATAGCTTGTTATAGTTTTGAGAAGAATGCTGGTGCAATTTTGATTGGGATTGCATTGAATGTGTAGATAGCTTTGGGTAGTATTGACATTTTGACAATATTTATTCTTTCAATCCATGAGCTCAGAATGGTTTTCCATTTCTTTTTTTTTTTTTTTTTTTTTTTTCCCCCTGGTAGTTTTTTATTTTTTTTTTTTTTCAATTTTCTGGACTTTTATTTTTTTTTTTTTATATGAAGTTATTGACAAATTGGTTTCCATACAACACCCAGTGCTCATCCCAAAAGGTGCCCTCCTCAATACCCATCACCCACCCGCCCCTCCCTCCCACCCCCCATCAACCCTCAGTTTGTTCTCAGTTTTTAACAGTCTCTTATACTTTGGCTCTCTCCCACGCTAACGTCCTTTTTTTTTTTTTTTTTTCCTTCCCCTCCCCCATGGGTTCCTGTTAAGTTTCTCAGGATCCACATAAGAGTGAAACCATATGGTATCTGTCTTTCTCTGTATGGCTTATTTCACTTAGCATCACACTCTCCAGTTCCATCCACGTTGCTACAAAAGGCCATATTTCATTTTTTCTCATTGCCACGTAGTATTCCATTGTGTATATAAACCACAATTTCTTTATCCATTCATCAGTTGATGGACATTTAGGCTCTTTCCATAATTTGGCTATTGTTGAGAGTGCTGCTATAAACATTGGGGTACAAGTGCCCCTATGCATCAGTACTCCTGTATCCCTTGGGTAGATTCCTAGCAGTGCTATTGCTGGGTCATAGGGTAGGTCTATTTTTAATTTTCTGAGGAACCTCCACACTGCTTTCCAGAGCGGCTGCACCAATTTGCATTCCCACCAACAGTGCAAGAGGGTTCCCGTTTCTCCACATCCTCTCCAGCATCTATAGTCTCCTGATTTGTTCATTTTGGCCACTCTGACTGGCGTGAGGTGATACCTGAGTGTGGTTTTGATTTGTATTTCCCTGATAAGGAGCGACGCTGAACATCTTTTCATGTGCCTGTTGGCCATCTGGATGTCTTCTTTAGAGAAGTGTCTATTCATGTTTTCTGCCCATTTCTTCACTGGGTTATTTGTTTTTCGTGTGTGGAGTTTGGTGAGCTCTTTATAGATTTTAGATACTAGCCCTTTGTCCGATATGTCATTTGCAAATATCTTTTCCCATTCCGTTGGTTGCCTTTTAGTTTTGTTGGTTGTTTCCTTTGCTGTGCAGAAGCTTTTTATCTTCATAAGGTCCCAGTAATTCACTTTTGCTTTTAATTCCCTTGCCTTTGGGGATGTGTCGAGTAAGAGATTGCTACGGCTGAGGTCAGAGAGGTCTTTTCCTGCTTTCTCCTCTAAGGTTCTGATGGTTTCCTGTCTCACATTTAGGTCCTTTATCCATTTTGAGTTTATTTTTGTAAATGGTGTGAGAAAGTGGTCTAGTTTCAACCTTCTGCATGTTGCTGTCCAGTTCTCCCAGCACCATTTGTTAAAGAGGCTGTCTTTTTTCCATTGGATGTTCTTTCCTGCTTTGTCAAAGATGAGTTGGCCATATGTTTGTGGGTCTAGTTCTGGGGTTTCTATTCTATTCCATTGGTCTGTGTGTCTGTTTTTGTGCCAATACCATGCTGTCTTGATGATGACAGCTTTGTAGTAGAGGCTGAAGTCTGGGATTGTGATGCCTCCTGCTTTGGTCTTCTTCTTCAAAATTCCTTTGGCTATTCGGGGCCTTTTGTGGTTCCATATGAATTTTAGGATTGCTTGTTCTAGTTTTGAGAAGAATGCTGGTGCAATTTTGATTGGGATTGCATTGAATGTGTAGATAGCTTTGGGTAGTATTGACATTTTGACAATATTTATTTTTCCAATCCATGAGCAGGGAATGTCTTTCCATTTCTTTAAATCTTCTTCAATTGCCTTCATAAGCTTTCTATAGTTTTCAGCATACAGATCCTTTACATCTTTGGTTAGATTTATTCCTAGGTATTTTATGCTTCTTGGTGCAATTGTGAATGGGATCAGTTTCTTTATTTGTCTTTCTGTTGCTTCATTGTTAGTGTATAAGAATGCAACTGATTTCTGTACATTGATTTTGTATCCTGCAACTTTGCTGAATTCATGTATCAGTTCTAGCAGACTTTTGGTGGAGTCTATCGGATTTTCCATGTATAATATCATGTCATCTGCAAAAAGCGAAAGCTTGACTTCATCTTTGCCAATTTTGATGCCTTTGATTTCCTTTTGTTGTCTGATTGCTGATGCTAGAACTTCCAGCACTATATTAAACAACAGCGGTGAGAGTGGGCATCCCTGTCGTGTTCCTGATCTCAGGGAAAAAGCTCTCAGTTTTTCCCCGTTGAGGATGATGTTAGCTGTGGGCTTTTCATAAATGGCTTTTATGATCTTTAAGTATGTTCCTTCTATCCCGACTTTCTCAAGGGTTTTTATTAAGAAAGGGTGCTGGATTTTGTCAAAGGCCTTTTCTGCATCGATTGACAGGATCATATGGTTCTTCTCTTTTTTTTTGTTCATGTGATGTATCACGTTGATTGATTTGCGAATGTTGAACCAGCCCTGCATCCCAGGAATGAATCCCACTTGATCATGGTGAATAATGCTTTTTATATGCTGTTGAATTCGATTTGCTAGTATCTTATTGAGAATTTTGGCATCCATATTCATCAGGGATATTGGCCTGTAGTTCTCTTTTTTTACTGGGTCTCTGTCTGGTTTAGGAATCAAAGTAATACTGGCTTCATAGAATGAGTCTGGAAGTTTTCCTTCCCTTTCTATTTCTTGGAATAGCTTGAGAAGGATAGGTATTATCTCTGCTTTAAACGTCTGGTAGAACTCCCCTGGGAAGCCATCTGGTCCTGGACTCTTATTTGTTGGGAGATTTTTGATGACTGATTCAATTTCTTCACTGGTTATGGGTCTGTTCAAGCTTTCTATTTCCTCCTGATTGAGTTTTGGAAGAGTGTGGGTGTTCAGGAATTTGTCCATTTCTTCCAGGTTGTCCAATTTGTTGGCATATAATTTTTCATAGTATTCCCTGATAATTGTTTGTATCTCTGAGGGATTGGTTGTAATCATTCCATTTTCATTCATGATTTTATCTATTTGGGTCATCTCCCTTTTCTTTTTGAGAAGCCCGGCTAGAGGTTTGTCAATTTTGTTTATTTTTTCAAAAAACCAACTCTTGGTTTCGTTGATCTGCTCTACAGTTTTTTTAGATTCTATATTGTTTATTTCTGCTCTGATCTTTATTATTTCTCTTCTTCTGCTGGGTTTAGGCTGCCTTTGCTGTTCTGCTTCTATTTCCTTTAGGTGTGCTGTTAGATTTTGTATTTGGGATTTTTCTTGTTTCTTGAGATAGGCCTGGATTGCAATGTATTTTCCTCTCAGGACTGCCTTCGCTGCATCCCAAAGCGTTTGGATTGTTGTATTTTCATTTTCGTTTGTTTCCATATATTTTTTGATTTCTTCTCTAATTGCCTGGTTGACCCACTCATTCGTTAGTAGGGTGTTCTTTAACCTCCATGCTTTTGGAGGTTTTCCAGACTTTTTCCTGTGGTTGATTTCAAGCTTCATAGCATTGTGGTCTGAAAGTATGCATGGTATAATTTCACTTCTTGTAAACTTATGAAGGGCTGTTTTGTGACCCAGTATATGATCTATCTTGGAGAATGTTCCATGTGCACTCGAGAAGAAAGTATATTCTGTTGCTTTGGGATGCAGAGTTCTAAATAGATCTGTCAAGTCCATCTGATCCAGTGTCTCATTCAGGGCCCTTGTTTCTTTATTGACCGTGTGTCTAGATGATCTATCCATTTCTGTAAGTGGGGTGTTAAAGTCCCCAGCAATTACCACATTCTTATCAATAAGGTTGCTTCTGTTTATGAGTAATTGTTTTATATATTTGGGGGCTCCGGTATTCGGCGCATAGACATTTATAATTGTTAGCTCTTCCTGATGGATAGACCCTGTAACTATTATATAATGTCCTTCTTCATCTCTTGTTACAGTCTTTAATTTAAAGTCTAGTTTGTCTGATATAAGTATGGCTACTCCAGCTTTCTTCTGGCTTCCAGTAGCATGATAAATAGTTCTCCATCCCCTCACTCTGAATCTAAAGGTGTCCTCAGGTCTAAAATGAGTCTCTTGTAGACAGCAAATAGATGGGTCTTGTTTTTTTATCCATTCTGATACCCTATGTCTTTTGGTTGGCGCATTTAATCCATTTACATTCAGTGTTATTATAGAAAGATACGGGTTTAGAGTCATTGTGATGTCTGTATGTTTTATGCTTGTAGTGATGTCTCTGGTACTTTGTCTCACAGGGTCCCCCTTAGGATCTCTTGTAGGGCTGGTTTAGTGGTGACAAATTCCTTCAGTTTTTGTTTGTTTGGGAAGACCTTTATCTCTCCTTCTATTCTAAATGACAGACTTGCTGGATAAAGGATTCTCGGCTGCATATTTTTGCTGTCTAGCACCCTGAAAATCTCGTGCCAATTCTTTCTGGCCTGCCAAGTTTCAAAAGAGAGATCAGTCACGAGTCTTCTAGGTCTCCCTTTATATGTGAGGGCACGTTTACCCCTTGCTGCTTTCAGAATTTTCTCTTTATCCTTGTATTTTGCCAGTTTCACTATGATATGTCGTGCAGAAGATCGATTCAAGTTACGTCTGAAGGGAGTTCTCTGTGCCTCTTGGATTTCAATGCCTTTTTCCTTCCCCAGTTCAGGGAAGTTCTCAGCTATTATTTCTTCAAGTACCCCTTCAGCACCTTTCCCTCTCTCTTCCTCCTCTGGGATACCAATTATGCGTAGATTATTTCTTTTTAGTGTATCACTTAGTTCTCTAATTTTCCCCTCATACTCCTGGATTTTTTTATCTCTCTTTTTCTCAGCTTCCTCTTTTTCCATAACTTTATCTTCTAGTTCACCTATTCTCTCCTCTGCCTCTTCCATCCGAGCCGTGGTGGTTTGCATTTTGTTTTCCATTTCCTTTAAAGCGTTTTTCAGCTCCTCGTGACTGTTCATTAGTCCCCTGATGTCTGTAGCAAGAGATTCTCTGCTGTCCTGTATGCTGTTTTCCAGCCCAGCGATTAATTTTATGACTATTATTCTAAATTCACTTTCTGTTATATTATTTAAATCCTTTTTGATCAGCTCATTAGCTGTTGTTATTTCCTGGAGATTCTTCTGAGGGGAATTCTTCCGCTTGGTCATTTTGGATAGTCCCTGGTGTGGTGAGGGCCTGCAGGGCACTTCCCCTGTGCTGTGGTGTATAACTGGAGTTGGTGGGCGGGGCCGCAGTCCGACCTGATGTCTGCCCCCAGCCCACCGCTGGGGCCACAGTCAGACTGGTGTGTGCCTTCTCTTCCCCTCTCCTAGGGGCAGGATTCACTGTGGGGTGGCGTGGCCCGTCTGGGCTACTTGCACACTGCCAGGCTTGTGATGCTGGGGATCTGGCGTATTAGCTGGGGTGGGAAGGCAAGGTGCACGGCGGCAGGGGGGGCAGGCTTAGCTCACTTCTCCTTAGGTGATCCACTTCAGGAGGGGCCCTGTGGCAGCCGGAGGGAGTCAGATCGCTGCCGGAGGTTTGGCTCCGCAGAAGCACAGAGTTGGGTGTTCGCGCGGAGCGAGCAAGTTCCCTGGCCGGAGCCGGTTCCCTTTGGGATTTTGGCTGGGGGATGGGCGGGGGAGATGGCGCAGGCTAGCGCCTTTGTTCCCCGCCAAACTGAGCTCTGTCGTCCGGGGGCTCCGCAGCTCACCCTCCCTTTGTCCTCCAGCCTTCCCGTTTTCCGAGCAGAGCTCTTAACTTATGACCTCCCAGACGCTAAGTCGCGCTTGCTGTCGGAACACAGTCCGTCAGGCCCCTCCGCTTTTGCAAGCCGGACTCGGGGGCTCTGCTTGGCCGGCGAGCCGCCCCTCCGTCCCGGCTCCCTCCCGCCAGTCCGTGGAGCGCGCACCGCCTCGCCGCCCTTCCTACCCTCTTCCGTGGGCCTCTCGTCTGCACTTGGGTCCGGTGACTCCGTTCTGCTAATCCTCTGGCGGTTTTCTGGGTTATTTAGGCAGGTGTAGGTGGAATCTAAGTGATCAGCAGGACGCGCGGTGAGCCCAGCGTCCTCCTACGCCGCCATCTTCCTAAGTTAATTATATTTTAAGCCATAGTTAGAAACTTTAACTTATTACCTGTGTATATATTTATACATCTGTGTATACTTAAATGCATACAAATAAAAGTAAGTTGATTGCTCCTTTATTATAATTTGTTACATAAATAATGTACCAAAAGAGTAAAATTAACACTTGGGTCTCTGATGGCTAATGTGTCAACTTGACTAGGTCCCTGATACTTAGCTAAATATTATTTCTGGATGCGTTGTGAAGGTGTTTCTGGATGAGATTAACATTTGAATCCCTAGACTGAGTGAAGCAGACTGCTCTCCCCAATGTGGGTGGGCTTCATCCAATCAGTTGAAGGCCTGAATAGAATAAAAGTTCTACCTGATTGTCCTCAAGCTGGGACGTTGGTCTCCTCCTGCCTTTGGCCTCTGACCTGGATGGCGGCTATACCATCAGCCCTCCCAGTACTGTATTTCTCAGCCTTCATAACCGTGTAAGCCAAGTCTTTATAATAACTCTCATAGATATAAACACACACATGTGTTATATATACATCCTATTGATTCTATTTCTCTGAAGAACCCTAATACAGTCTCTCATGTAAAAGGACTAAGGTTCTTGTTTGCTTTATTGACATACAAGTTGACAATGTTACTTTAATTTCAGGTATACAACATAGTGAATTAACAATTCTATACATTACTCAGTACTCACTATGATAAGTAGTCACCATCTGTTACCATACAACGTTATTACAATATTATTGACCATTCAGGTCCTCTGCCCACTTTTTAATCAAGTTGTTTTTGGTTTCTTGTTTGTTTTTTTGTTTTGGTGTTGAATTGTATGAGTTCTTTATATATGTTGGATATTGACCCCTTATCAGATATATCATTTACAAATATCTTTTCCCATTCAATAGGTTGTCTTTTCATTTTGTTGATGGCTTTCTTTGTTGTGCAAAAGCTTTTTATTTTGGTATAGTCCAATAGTTTGTTTTTGTTTTTGTTTGTTTGTTTGTTTACTTTTGTTTCCCTGCCCCAAGGAGACATATCCAGAAAACTGTTGCTAAGGCCAATGTCCAAAAATTTACTGCCTATGTTTTCTTTTAGAAGTTTTATGGTTTCAGATCTTACATTCAGGTCTTTGATCCATGTTGAGTTTATTTTTGTCTATGGTGTAAGAAAGTGGTCCAATTTCATTCTTTTACATGTAGCTGTCCAGTTTTCCAAACACCATTTATTGAAGAGACCGTCTTTTCTCCACTGAATATTCTTGCCTCCTTTGACATAGATTAATTGACCATGTAATTGTAGGTTTATTTCTGGGCTTTATATTCTACTCCATTGATGTATGTGTCTTGTTTTATGGTGGTACCATACAGTTTTGATCACTATATCTTTGTGGTATACCTTGAAATCTGGGATTATGATACCTTCAGTTTTGTTCTTTCTCAAGATTGCTTTGGCTAATGTTTGGGGTCCTTTGTGTTTCCATACAAATTTTAGGATTATTTGCTCTAGTTCTGTGAAAAGTACTATTGGTATTTTGATAGGAATATCATTAAATCTGCTTGGGTGGTATAAACATTTTAACAATATTCTTCCAATCCATGGTAACAATATCTTTCCATTTGTTTGTGTTGTTTTCAATTTCTTTCATCAATGTCATCATTTTCAGTGTATAGGTCTTTCATCTCCCTGGCTAAATTTATTCCTGGGTATTTTATTCTTTTTGATGTGATTGTAAATGGCATCATTTTCTTAATTTCTCTTTCTGCTATTTCATTCTTAGCATATAGAAACACAATAATTTCTGTACATTAGTTTTGTATTCTGCACCATTACTGAATTCATTTATTAGTTCTTTTTTAAATTTTTTTAATGTTTAATTATTTTTGAGAAAGAGAGAGAGCGGGGTAGAGGCAGAGAGAGAGGGAGACACAGAATCTGAAGCAGGCTTCAGGCTCTGAGCTGTCAACACAGAGCCCAACGTGGGGCTCACACTCACAAACTGTGAGATCATGACTTGGGCTGAAGTAGGGTGCTTAACCGACTGAGCCACCCAGGCGCCCCCATTTATTAGTTCTAATAGTGTTTGGTGGAATTTTTTTTAATGTTTAAAGTACTAGAGGTTCCTCTTTGTTACCAAATTATTTGGTTAATTCTCAGTACTTTTAGCATATTCTTAAAATAATATAAATTCCCTTAGATACATCTGACCTTATTTTATTCATGTTTTTAAATGACATCATAGAAGCAAATTCACCTTTAAAATATAGAACTCACAAAAATTAAATTTAATTTAATTGCCCAGAAATTAAAGTTCGTATGACTAAAATAATTGCCCTCGTCCAAGCATGCTAACTAGCACAAGCAAAGAAGTATGTATTTATACTGGTAGTAAAGGTGCTTTCATCCATGAATCGCCTTGGACAACCCATTGTGAAAGCAAAGCTCTATGATTCTCTATGATTGGCTGGGAGCCTTGATGTCATAAAGGCTAAGTGCTGGTGCCAGAGAATAAAAGGAGGGGGCTGTGGAGTTGAGAGAGTACTGCAGGTCTTCTGCCACTCCTCCTCTTTGTGCTTCCCTTTACAGCCATCCTTCTCCCAAACCCACTGACCATGGCCTTAGAACTGTCACAGCGTTCCAGTCACGGACCCAAACACTTCCCACAGCTAACCCACATTCCCCACCCAGCATCAATTTCCAAAACAGTGCTCAGACCACAAAAACTATTTTGACTTAGAAGATAAGGGCTGTCAGATGTCACTGGAAAAGATCATCACTTCATACCTTATAAAAGAAATAGAACCCATAAATTCACAGGAAATGGCCCTTGGCAAATGCGTGTTGGTTATTTAGAGCAAGAATGGATGACTTGGAGAAATGCAGTGTGTTTCTTACTGAAGTTCTAATCAAACCTAAAAATTAAATTGGGGCAGCTTATGAGATCTCTCATATTCCTGGAAAAGTTTTTAAAGTCTCTGAGAAAAGCTTGTACCCCTATGGAGCATAGGCTAGTTCACTGAAGCTCATGGACCATGAGGTTTCTTGGAACCAGTGTGTGCGAAGAGAATTCCCCACCATTGACCACTGATGGAGAACTCACCTAGGCTTTCTCTCCTCTCCTTTAGATGATAAGTCAGTTGGGGTCAAGCTTTTACCTACATTTATATGGGTAAATGAAGTCACTGCACAAATTACCTACCTTACATAGAAGATAAATCCTCCCACACCATCTCCTGCTTCTCTGCTGAGCATGAAATGTAGACCTCTATCTGGATGTGGGCTGAGAATGTGGCTCCTTCCTATCTCAGAGGCTCACCTTTTGTCTCTACACAGACACTGAGTCCAGTGTCTGCCTCCCTGAGAGAAAATAGCCTAAGAAGCCCTGGTTGGTCTCCACCAGGCACTGGGCAGGTGCTCACTGCTATCAAGAGCCCTCCTTCATTAGCAGAACCAGGCATTCTGCTCTCTCCATTCTCAGGCTCCCCCACTGTGCTGGCCACTGGCATCATTTCCCTCCCCCCAGGGCACTCTCCTAGAACAAGAGCTTTCCTACTTTTATGATTTGTCCACAAAGGTAACATCCTTCAGCCTCCAGAAAATGGTCTTCCAGGCTGTTTGCATTACTCACAGGACCTACGCAGGGCCCTCAGAGGCTTTCAGTCTGACTCAAATCATGACTTGGTTTGTCTTTTAAAATGTCTCAGAGTCTAATGTTGAAGTCTTTCTCGAATATTTACTATTTTCCATATATGTATGTGTAATTATTGTAAATAAATTCTTTTGTTTTAATTTTTTTATTTTTTTAAATTTACATCCAAATTAGTTAGCATATACTGCAATGGTTTCAGGAGTAGATTCCTTAGTGCCCCTTACCCATTTAGCCCATCCCCCCTCCCACAACCCCTCCAGCAACCCTCAGTTTGTTTTCAATATTTATGAGTCTCTTCTGTTTTGTCCCCCTCCCTATTTTTATATTATTTTTGTTTCCCTTCCCTTATGTTCATCGGTTTTGTCTCTTAAAGTCCTCATATGAGTGAAGTCATATGATTTTTGTCTTTCTCTGACTGACTAATTTCACTTAGCATAATACCCTCCAGTTCCATCCACGTAGTTGCAAATGGCAAGATTTCATTCTTTTTTATTGCTGAGTAATACTCCATTGTATGTATATACCACATCATCTTTATTCATTCATCCATAGATGGACATTTGGGCTCTTTCCATACTTTGGCTATTGTTGATAGTGCGGCTATAAACATGGGAGTGCATGTGTCCCTTCGAAACAGCACACTTGTATCCCTTGGATAAATGCCTAGTAGTGCAATTACTGGCTCATAGGGTAGTTCTATTTCTAGTTTTTTGAGGAACCTCCATACTGTTTTCCAGAGTGGCTGCACCAGCTTGCGTTGCCACCAACAATGCAAAAGAGATCCTCTTTCTCCATATCCTTGCCAACATCTGTTGTTGCCTGAATTGTTAATGTTAGCCATTCTGACAGGTGTAAGGTGGTATCTCATTGTTGTTTTGATTTATATTTCCCTGATGATGAGTGATGTTGAGCATTTTTTCATGTATCAGTTGGCCATCTGGGTGTCTTCTTTGGAGAAGTGTCTATTCATGTCTTTTGCCCATTTCTTCACTGGATTATTTGTTTTTTGGGTGTTGAGTTTGATAAGTCCTGTATAGATTTTGGATACTAACCCTTTATCTGATATGTCATTTGCAAATATCTTCTCCCATTCTTTCAGTTGCCTTTTAGTTTTGTTGATTGTTTCCTTCACTGTGCAGAAACTTTTTATTTTGATGAGGTCCCAGTAGTTCATTTTTGCTTTTGTTTCCCTTGCCTCCAGAGATGTGTTGAGTAAGAAGTTGCTGCGGCCAAGATCAAAGAGGTTTTTGCCTGCTTTCTCCTCGAGGATTTTGATGGATTCCTGTTACATTGAGTCTTGCATGCATTTTGAGTTTATTTTTGTGTATGGTGTAAGAAAGTGGTCCAGGTTCATTCTTCTGCATGTCGCTGTCCAGTTTTCCCAGCACCACTTGCTGAAGAGACTGTCTTTATTCCATTGGATATTCTTTCCTGCTTTGTCAAAGATTAGTTGGCCATACGTTTTTGGGTCCATTTCCTGGTTCTCTATTCTGTTCCATTGATCTGAATGTCTGCTCTTGTGCCACTACCATACTGTCTTGATGATTACAGCTTTGTAGTGTAGCTTGAAGTCCGGGATTGTGATGCCTCCTACTTTGGTTTTCTTTTTCAAGATTGCTTTGGCTCTTCGGGGTCTTTTCTGGTTCCATACAAATTTTAGGATTATTTGTTCTAGCTCTGTGAAGAATGCTGGTGTTACTTTGATAGGGATTGCATTGAATATGTAGATTGCTTTGGGTAGTATCGACATTTTAACAATATTTGTTCTTCCTATCCAGAAGCATGGAATCTTTTTCCATTTTTTGTGTCTTCTTCAGTTTCTTTCATAAGCTTTCTATAGTTTTCAGTGTATAGATTTTTCACCTCTTTGGTTAGATTTATTCCTAGGTATTTTATGTTTTTTTGTGCAATTGTAAATGGGACCAATTCCTTGATTTCTCTTTCTGTTGCTTCATTGTTGGTGTATAGGAATGCAACTGATTTCTGTGCATTGATTTTATATCCTGCGACTTTGCTGAATTCATGAATCAGTTCTAGCAGTTTTTTGGTGACATCTTTTGGGTTTTCCATATAGAGTATCATGTCGTCTGTGAAGAGTGAAAGTTTGACCTCCTCCTGGCCGATTTGGATGCCTTTTATTTCTTTGTGTTGTCTGATTGCAGAGGCTAAGACTTCCAATACTATGTTGAATAAAGTGGTGAGAGTGGACATACCTGTCTCGTTCCTGATCTTAGGGGGAAAGCTCTCAGTTTTTCCCCATTGAGGATGATATTAGCACTGGGTCGTTTATATATGGCTTTTATGATCTTGAGGTATGATCCTTCTATCCCTACTTTCTTGAGGGTTTTTATAAAGAAAGGATGCTGCATTTTGTCAAATGCTTTCTCTGCATCTATTGAGAGGATCATATGGTTCTTGTCCTTTCTTTTATTGATGTGATGAATCACGTTGTTTTGCAGATATTGAACCAGTCCTGCATCCCAGGTATAAATCCCACTTGGTCATGGTGAATACTTTTTTTAATGTATTGTTGGATCCGGTTGGCTAATATCCTGTTGAGGGTTTTTGCATCCATGTTCATCAGGGAAATTGGTCTATCATTCTCCTTTTTAGTGGGGTCTCTGTCTGGTTTTGGAATCAAGGTAATGCTGGCTTCATAGAAAGAGTTTGGAAGTTTTCCTTCCATTTCTATTTTTTGGAAAACCTTCAAGAGAATAGGTGTTAACTCTTCCTTAAATGTTTGGTGGAATTTCCCAGGAAAGCCATCTTGCCTTGGACTCTTGTTTTTTTGGCAGATTTTTTATTACTAATTCAATTTCCTTACTGGTTACGGGTCTGTTCAAATTTTCTATTTCTTCCTGTTTCAGTTTTGGTAGTGTATATGTTTCTAGGAATTTGTCCATTTCTTCCAGATTGCCCATTTTATTGGCATATAATGGCTCATAATATTCTCTTATTATTGTTTTTATTTCTGTTGTGTTGGTTGTGATTTCTCCTCTTTCATTCTTGATTTTATTTATTTGGGTTCTTTCCTTTTTCTTCTTGATAAAACTGGCTAGTGGTTTATCAATTTTGTTAATTCTTTCAAAGAACCAACTTCTGGTTTCCTTGATCTGTTCTGCTGTTTTTTTTGGTTTCAATAGCATTAATTTCTGCTCTAATCTTTATTATTTCCTGTCTTCCACTGGTTTTGGGTTTTATTTGCTGTTCTTTTTCCAGCCCCTTAAGGCATAAGATTATCTGAGACCTTTCTTCCTTCTTTAGGAAGGCCTGGAATGCTATATATTTCCCTTTTATGACCACCTCTGCTGCATCCCAGAGGTTTTGGGCTGTGATGTTATCATTTTCATTGGCTTCTGTATACTTTTTAATTTCCTCTTTAACTGCTTGGTTAGCCCATTCATTCTTTAGTAGGATGTTCTTCAGTCTCCAAGTATTTGTTACCTTTCCAAATTTTTTCTTGTAGTTGATTTCAAGTTTCATAGCGTTGTGGTCTGAAAATATGCATGGTATGATCTTGATCTTTTTATACTTACTTGGGGCTGATTTGTGTCCCAGTATATGGTCTATTCTGGAGAATGTTCCATGTACACTGGAGAAGAATGTATATTCTGGTGCTTTAGGATGAAATGATCTGAATATATCTGTTAAGTCCATCTGGTCCAGTGTGTCATTCAAAGCCATTGTTTCCTTGTTGATTTTTTGATTAAATGATCTGTCCATTGCTGTGAGTGTGGTGTTGAAGTCTCCTACTATTATGGTATTACTATCAATGAGTTTCTTTATGTTTGTGATTAATTGATTTGTATATTTGGGTGTTTCCACATTTGGCACATAAATGTTTACAATTGTTAGGTCTTCTTGGTCTATAGACCCCTTGATTATGATATAATGCCCTTCTGCATCCCTTGATACAGTATTTATTTTAAAGTCTAGATTGTCTGATATAAGTATGGCTACTCCAGCTTTCTTTTGTTGACCATTAGCATGATAGATGTTTCTCCATCCCCTTATTTTCAATCTGAAGAAGTCTTTAGGTCTAAAGTGGGTCTCTTGTAAACAGCATATAGGTGGATCTTGTTTTCTTATCCATTCTGTTACCCTATGTCTTTGATTGGAGCATTGAGTCCATTAACGTTTAGAGTGAGTACTGAAAGATATGAATTTATTGCCATTATGATGCTTGTCTTGTAGAGTTGGAGTTTCTGGTGCTGTTCTCTGGTCCTTTCTAATCTTTTGGTGCTTTTGGTATTTATTTACATATATATATTTTTTATTTACATATATATAAATACATATATACATATACATATATATGTATATATACGTATATGTGTGTACATATATACATATGTATACATACATGCATATGTACATGCATACATATGTACATACATATATGTGTACATATATACATAAATATACACATATATGTGTGTATATATGTATATATGTGCATGTGTATATACATACATATGTACATATATACATACATATATATGTATATATGTGTATATATATACATATATATTTTTTATTTACATATATTTTTTTTCATCTTTTCTTCCCTCAGAAAGTACCCCTTAAAATTTCTTGCAGGGCTGGCATAGTGGTTTGTGACTCCTTTAATTTTTGTTTGGGAAACTTTTTATCTCTCCTTCTATTTTGAATGACAGTCTTGCTGGATAAAGAATTCTTGGCTGCATATTTTTCTGATTCAGCACACTGAATATATCCCACCACTCCCTTCTGGCCTGCCAAGTTTCTGTGGATAGGTCTGCTGCAAACCTGATATGTCTTCCCTTGTAGGTTAGGGACTTTTTTTCCCTTGTTGCTTTCATGATTCTCTCCTTGCCTGAGTATCTTGTGAATTTGACTATGATATGTCTTGTTGATGGTCGGTTTTTGTTGAATCTAATGGGGGTCCTCTGTGCTTCCTGGATTTTGATGTCTTTCCCCAGGTTAGGAAAGTTTTCCACTATGATTTGCTCACATAACTATTCTACCCCTATTTTTCTCTCTTCCTCTTCTGGGACCCCTGTGATTCTGATGTTCCTTTTTAATGAGTCACTGATTTCTCTAATTCTTAAATCATGCTCTTTTGCCTTAGTCTCCCCCTTTTTTTCTGCTTCGTTATTCTTTATAAGTTTGTCCTCTATATTGCTGATTCTCTGTTCTGCATTGTCCATTCTTGCCACCGCTGCATCCATCTGTGATTGCAGCTCAGTTATAGCATTTTTAATTTCATTCTGGCTATTTTTTACTTCTTTTATCTCTGCACAAAGGGATTCTAATCTATTTTCGACTCCAGCTAGTATTCTTATTATCGTGATTCTAAATTCTGGTTCAGACATCTTGTTTGTATCTGTGTTGGTTAAATCCCTGGCTGTCATTTCTTCATGCTCTTTCTTTTGGGGTGAATTGCTTAGTTTTGTCATTTTGAAGGGAGAAAGGGAATTAATGAGGTAGAAAAATTGAAATAAAAAAATTAAAATTAAAAAAATATTGAAATTAAAAAAACACACACACACAAATCTAATAGATGATGCTAGATCCTAGGTGTGTTTTGGTCTGGGTGTTGAAAATGGTTTGACAGATTAGAGAAAAATGGGGGGAGGAAATTGAGAATTTGAAAAAATGAATACACTGAAGTAGACTAAAATGAGATGATTGGGGTAAAATAGAATTTGAAAAATATACACAAAAGTAAAGAATGTAGTAGAAAAAATTAAAGAAAAATATTTTTAATAAAAATTAAAAATAAATATGAATTTTTTCATTTTCTGTATTTAAGAAAAAAGGAAAGAAATGAACAAGAGAAAAAGAGATAAAAAAGAAAAGAAAAAAATCATTTGAAAATTTGAAAAGTGAATACACTCTAGTAGACTAAAATAAAATGATGGAAGTAAAATAGAATTTGAAAAAACTTACCAAACGACAAAAAATATAGTAATAAAAATTAAACATTTTTTTTTCATAATCTATTTTATTTTATTTTATTTTATTATTTTTTTTTTAATTTTTTTTTTCAACGTTTATTTTTGGGACAGAGAGAGACAGAGCATGAACGGGGGAGGGGCAGAGAGAGAGGGAGACACAGAATCGGAAACAGGCTCCAGGCTCTGAGCCCTCAGCCCAGAGCCCGACGCGGGGCTCGAACTCACGGACCGCGAGATCGTGACCTGGCTGAAGTCGGACGCTTAACCGACTGCGCCACCCAGGCGCCCCAAAAATTAAACATTTTAATAGAAATTGAAAGTAAAAATAAAGTTTTTCTCTTTCTGTATTCAAGAAAAGGAAAAGAAATGAAAAAGAGGAAAAAAGAAAAAGAAAGAAAAAAAGGAAATTGAGAATTTGAAAAGGTGAGCACACTGAAGTAGGCTAAAATAAAATGATGGAAGTAAAGTAGAATTTGAAAAAATTTATACAAAAGTAAAAAGTACAGTAATAAAAATTAAAGAAAGATATTTTTAATAAAAATTAAAAATAAAAATGAATGTTTTGTCTTTATGTATACAAGAAAAAGAAAAGAATTGTAAAAGAGAAAAAGGAAAAAGAAAAAAGAAAGAAAATCGAATAGATGAATCTGCTAACAGATGGAAGTAGGACTGAAATTGCTTCGTTTTCCCCTAGAAGTCAGTCTAGCTCTTTATCGTCCATAAATTAAGTCAGCGGTGAGACTTGTGTTCTTGAACAGTGAAGTTGGTCCAGTTGGGTAACAGCTCTGCTCTCCACTAGGTGGCGCTGCTAGCCTACTGGGATGGATTGTTGTGGGACTCCTAGGTGCGTATGCGCATGTGTGGCAGCAATGAAAACGGCGCCACCCAGCTCCCCAGTCTGTTCTCCTGGATCAGCAATTGCGCATCCGTCCTCTGTCTTCAGCTCTCATCCACTCCCCGCTTCTTCACTCTCCGTGACCAGGCCCCAGGCAGCACCTCTCCCCCGAGTTTTGTCTCAGATGCGGCTGTTTTCCCCGGCCCCCTACTTCCAAAGTACTTTGGCTTTGACCCGTTCCACCCCTCTGTGGGAGGGTCTCACCGAGGAATGGCTGAATGAGCAATGGCCGAATGTCAGCTGCACCCAGGAACTCCTGCTGGATGCTGTTGTTGCCGATGCCTGGCCGATGCCCCGAGACTGGAGCCAGGTGCCAGCCCATCCCAGATGTTTGCGAGACAGTGTAGCAGCAGTGTCTCAGGGATTATGGAAAATAACCCACATCTGGCACCAGCTTCACCCTTAACAACCTTGACCCAGCACCAGCTAACGTGGCCGCCTTCCGGGGTCTGCTGGGACCAGGTGGCTTCAACAGTCTCTACCAAATGTCCTTCCAGCAGTGGAACCACTTTTCCCCTTGTGGCCCTAGAACCTCCCGGACCCCACTCTGTTCCTGGGGATTCGCCCTTCCCATCAAAGCACCGCCAAGTATCGAGCTGCAGAGTTGCAGCCTTTGCGCTCCCCTTGTTTACAGTCTTAATGGAATTCAAACCCTCTCCTTTCTCCTTTCTCCCTTTTTAGTTTCGTCTCTGCGGCTATTTCCAGTTTTCCACTTTCTCTCCAGCTGCTTTTGGGGAAGGGTGATTCTCCCCTCCTCCCCAGTCTTCGTCCTCCCTCTGCCCGCAAAAGCAGTTCCCTACCTTTTGGGACTTCTTGCTCCCAAAGTTCAGCTCTCCACACCGCGTGCCTGCTGAATTCTGTGGTTCAGGTTGTGCAGATTGTTGTGTTAATCTTCCAGTTTTCTAGGTGTGTAGGATGGTTCAGTGTTGGTCTGGTTGTATTTTATGGACATGAGACACAAATAAATTCATTTTAAAACAATACCAGTGTTTCATTCTTTGTGCTAATGTGCTTTTTCAATTTTAAAAATGAAAAAATATATATATCATTAGGAGCAAGAAGTTAATGGACAGATTAAACAAAATCAGACACAGATGGAAGCAGGGCTAAATTTGAACAAGACCTAAGTGCCATATTTCTTGAGTAGTAGAGAGGAGGAGAAAGAAAATTTGAATGACAACATACAGAGCAGAGAGAGAGAAACCTCTAGAACAGAACAGAAAGAGGTGGGGAGGCTACATCAAAGATAGAAAGCTGAGACTTCCTCCAAGTTGATGAAAGACAGAAATTCTCAGGGACCCCACTAAATCCCAAGATAAGTTACATAGTAGCAAAACCATGGAACACTAAAGATAACCTTGAAAGTGGTTAAAGAAAATAAATAACTGATGCCATCAATAATGATGGAGTTTAGTGGAATATCTTTAATATATGGGGAAAAACCAGCCACCAGCTGGGATTTGTATGCTCAGCTAATCAAGAATTAGGGAAATATAAAGATTTTCAAGGTGAATTACTACAATCAGACCTAAAGAAATGTCTCAAATGGTGTTTTTTAACTTCAGCACTCCTGACATATTGGGCCAGAGGATTCCTTGGGGGTCTAGAGGGTGAGGGGAGGGCAGGTAGTGTGTTGTGCATGGTAGAATAATTAGCAGTACCCTGCCCTCCATCCACTAGATGTCACCCTCTTCCCAGTTGTCTCCAGACATTGAGAAATGTCCCCTTGAGGAGAAACACTGGTCTAAAGCATATTATTCAGGGGGGGCAAATGATGCCAGAGGAAACTATAACAAAGACATCAATGTCCATTCTCCAATTTTCCCTAATAATAGAAACCCTGGCTTTTAGCTAGGCAGACTGGGAAGCTGGTGCTTCAAGTAAAATGTTCAGCCAGGTTGCAGTCTGCTTTAATTTGGGGGTTAGAGCACAGTTTGACCACACGGGTGGCATTAGGAAAATGGTAACAAGAATCCAGAATGGTGGATTTCTTGGCTTTTTTCCAGCTGCTTTTAGCAAAGTCTTGTAAGAAAGATGGTCTCTGGCTGGAGTTATCCAGTATGCAAGGAGAGTTGTTAAGGACCCTGTATTATTAATGAAGGTAACTCCAACTGTGGCCTGCCATAACATGGACAGTTGAATAATTTGGTTCCTTGCAAGTTTGAAAAAAATAACCACTCTGTATACTCAACCAAGACAGTTTTGAGCTATGGCTATGAAGAGGCAGGCAGCCTTTGCAGAAGATAACATTGGTGTTGTGAGTAAAGATGAGATTAAGTGTGCTGCTTTTTATAACAAATCTATCATATTGGCAAATGTGAAGAAATCTGGCAAAATCAAGCATTAACAAGAAGAACTGTTATGATTTGACGTTATTTCATAGTGTTGGACATAGATATTCCCAGCGAGCTAGGACAAAAACTGGAAAGAGCCTGGTGTCTGGGTATCAGTTGTGTTATCATGCAGAATACCATAAAACAAACTAAAGCACAGTGGCATGTAGTGACATGCATAAAATGACAAACATAATTTTGAGCAAAAGATGCAAGACAAAATACTTTTTGACTCCATTTACAGAAGGTTAAAAAATGGACAGAAATTAATTATATTTAAAGATGTCTACCTCAGTAGTAAACAGTGTATAAAACAATAATAAAAATGTGTAGTTTGTGGGATAAAAACCAAACAAAATTAAAACAGACACTAACATGGAAAGTGTCTATATATACTGACCTTGAAGGAAGTCTATAACATATTGTCGATATTAAATGAAAAAAGGAAGTAGGAGAGATTTAAGCAGTTCTGTCTTAGCATCTAGTAATTTTTGCTCTATAAAATTTTGTGTAATAGTTGCTCATTTACAGTTTTTAATTGGATAATTTCTTTTCAAAAAAGAAAAAATTAAAGATGGAAAGTGAGTAGAGACAGTGTTTCAAAAAAATTGAGGTAGTAATAACAATATCATATATGAATAGAGGTACAATGTAAGTATGTATATGGTATAAAATGCATGATATTTTCAGATAACAGAAATAGCATATAACTTCTACCATAGTATAGAGAAAAAAATGAATTTAAAGGCTTCAATAAATCCAAAACAAAAGTAGAAGAAGATCTATAAAGCAGGACAAATTAAAACTCAAAAGCACAATAAGGTTGTAGAAATTGATGAGGTTATGGAGTGGTGGTGAGGGGGGTCTGGATCCAACATCTAAGAAAGAATTCTTGAGACATCGTTGGTGCAAAAAATGTGATTTTATTAAAGCATGGGGACAGGATCCATGGGCAGAAAGAGCTGCCCTGGGGTTTGTGAAGAGTGGCTGATTACATACTTGGGAGTTGAGGAAGGTAAGGCAAGAGGAAGTTTCCAGTGAGATTTTAATATGCTAACGAAGATTCGCAGGATCCTGGAGGCCTAGCTTATTGTGAAGCCAAGGTTGTTTTTCTCTCTAGCAAAGCATTAACATTATGACAGTTGGGAGTTCCTGGAGGAATGTCATACTCTGCCAGACTCAAGTATTTTTCAATGGGCTGCAGGTTATAAGGAAATTTAATTTTATCTACCATTTCTTTCTGCCTTTGTTTCCCACATCATTCACCCCTGAACAATTTTGACCCTTAAATCTTTAAGGTTGCTGAGAGTGGAAGGTCTTACCTTCTGTAACCTCTTCCTGCTGAATAGGGGCATAGAGATGTCCCTACCTATGGGTCAACATTGGTCAGTTGGGGTATATATATATATGTAGGAGTTACCAAAGGCAGAAACAGTCAATCCAACATATATGAACCTTCTTGAGTAGAAAGGATCATCTGTCAGCTACAAGTTATGGCAGTGAAGAAAGGCCAGGCAGAAAGACACTGGAAAAGACAACAAAATAAGTTTAATATTATCATGAGAAAAAGAAGCCTGAATAAAAGACCTTTGATAGTTGACCAAAATTTTCCTCAAGTCCTTCGTTGTCGTTGGAAGAGGAATTTGAGGTGTTCCACAGGTTCATAGGAATAAGAAGGCATGTCATCGGGCATACTAGATTCCTGGGAAGAAGGAAATGTTTAATTCTTGATATATGAGTCCATGAGGAATGTCCTTCTAATTTACTGCAATGGGAGTACATAATATGACCCAGTAGGGACCCTGACATTTTGCAGTTAAATACCCCACTGTATTAGACTTCCAAACCTTTAAATAAACCTGGTCTCCTGAGTTTACATGGGGTTGCTAGTAACTGTCAGATCAGATTTAGGGAGGATACAGTTTGCATGTTTGTTACAGGAATACTCAGTGCCCAGGAAGGGACACGCACTCGGGGAATCAGAAAAGACTTTATTTCGCACCAGTGCCGCCCCCAGCTGAGTTATTCCAAAAGCTGAGCATCCGGCTTGCATTTTACTGGTCTTTTAGACATAAGTGCTTCCAGGCTGGGTGGGACTAGTACAGAGAAGCTTTTGTTTCCTGGCTGCTGGCTGATACAAGAGGCAAGCAAGATTGCAGAAGCCAAAAGCATGTAAAGGGAGTATCCAGCCTCGGACATCTTGGCTGGCCCTTTTTGTCTGCTTTTTACCAGGTTTCCTTCTCATATTCATTTAGAGATTTATGCATTAACCTGGTCTCATGTAATAATTTAGCAGAGCATTATAGTCTCCATCTATTGTTAACTCTACAAGTAAGAAAAGGCTTTTTGGAAGAATATTAGAAACCTTAATTTGGAGAGCCATAGCCAAATCAAAACTAAGTCATTTGTAAAACAAATCCAATTTTAACAAACTTGGCCTAATTATTTACATAAGCTCAGTAAGAATAGTGATGGATCATATAGATCTTTAAAATTTTTGCTTTGCTGGGACTTTTTCATAAGGAATCTCTAGATTGAACTTTTAGTAGTCTCTCCAGGCCAGAAGCCAAGCCAAGTACTTGCCATTACACATGCCTGAAATACCTGTAGATTTGGGTGAATTCCTCTTCTCAAGGTCCCCAAAATATCCTGAGGTTTGGCACTTGCCAGGAAGTGACAATTTTTACTCACCTAATAAGGCTGCTGGGAACTCTGTAAGCAAGGTATCAGGCCAACATTTCCAAGGGGCTTTAATGGCTCATGCTTCATAAAGTCAACCTTAGTTCCTTAACGTTGTATAGTCATTTGAGTCTATGTATGTCTCTCAGATAATGACATTTCAGTCAATGCCTTGGTAAAATAACCAGTATTTCCAATGGTGTCCTATTACAAGAACAGATGCTTATTGAACTTATGCAAATATCTGTAGTTGCCATGAAAAAAAAGAATACTCAATGAGAGTTTTCTGAATTTCAGAGGGTTCAAGGAGAAAGTTAAATGCTTCAATTTGTTCACAGAGGAATATTCTATCACCTTTCTGTAAATCATAAATATCTTAAGAGAAATTTCCCTAATCTGGAAAAGCACACATTAGAGAACCAGAAATATTTTAACAAGAGTCACAAAAACTATAAATGACAAAAAGAGTAAAAAATGGACATAAAGATCTGATGAGAGTATAGCTGACAAGAAATCCGGTTATTTATGTGACATATAACACTTCAATAATCAGAATACCAAGTGATGGCCTTGTACCAATATATATTAAAGCTTCAGGAATTTCATATAATCTCTAGAATAGTTATAGCACTTACCCAAATATAATTTAAGACTTATTATTAGACAGCAGACTTAATCACAGTCTCCATCAGTCTTAATTACAGTTAGCAGAATTTTTAACTCTTAGAAATCTTAGTCTCCAGTGAAAACTAAGTAGTAACCAATTGTGGTCTGTCACACCAGAATTCTTTAGATGGCAAATTTATGGACACATTTAAGCACAAAGCATGTTTTCCAACAGATTTAAATATCCTTAGTTTCTCTTCAATAAGAAGCCAAAAGACATAAACCTACTTTCAGTAATTCAATTCTTCACTACTACATTCTATTTGGAAAAGATCTAGATGTCCAGTGGACTCAATCCCATTTATCATGCAAGCAAAGCTTTAAAGTTTCATTACCAAAGAATGAAAGCTATCTTAACAATTACCCATGAAAACTTTGAGACAGAATTAACCATCATTTTAAGTCATCTTTTTGTTGACAAATTGCAGAGATAATATGAGCTTATTTGACCTTCAGCAAACCTAGATAGTATAAAAGTTTCATATTTAATGCTAAAAACTCTAGGGGCGCCTGGGTGGCTCAGTCGGTTGAGCGGCCGACTTCGGCTCAGGTCATGATCTCGCTGTCAGTGAGTTCGAGCCCCGCGTTGAGCTCTGTGCTGACGGCTCGGAGCCTGGAGCCTGTTTCAGATTCGGTGTCTCCCTCTCTCTGACCTTCCCCCGTTCATGCTCTGTCTCTCTCTGTCTCAAAAATAAACAAATGTTAAAAAAAATTTAAAAAAAAACTCTAAAGGCATGTCTATATTAATTAAACCCACAAACTTAAATTAGCTTAAATACAGAATATTTTCCACTTGCATCCACTTAAAAGTCAATCAATTTGTTCCCCATTGTCAATTCTTACCTGGGACACTTGTGGGGAAATCTGAAGTGGGTGGCCCAAGGGGGTTTTGCCTTTTAATCCTTGACAGTGAAGATAGAAGGAGGAGCCAATGGTGCCAGAGGCAAAGAGGATGGTATAAGAGCCAGTGATACAGGCTGCTCCCAAGGTGGTGCAGAAACAGGGGAAGACCAAAGAGGCAAAGCACCGCCAGAAGGCAGAGAAAGAGGGTTCCTGGTTCTAAACCTTGTCAGCTTGGACAGATGAGCAGACACCATGTTTTTTCCACCAAAGTGGAAACATGCAGTCCATGTCAGGCCAGAGAAGACAGGGAACTTTTCTGAAACAAAGAGGGTTTTGGCAGCTGCTTGGGAATATTCCTTAAAGTCCCTGTCCTGAGATAGACTTACCAGAGACCATTGGTTCCAATTATAGACATTACCCTGGGAAATGAATGAGGGAGAAGCCCCCACATATAGCTAGAGTAACCTGGGTCTACTAAGAGGAACAGTGCAAGAGAGTCTGCATCCCCTTCATTAGAGATGGCCTGTGTTTCCTCCAGCAACCTGGATTTATTTCAGGGAGACTTATTTAGACCATTATCATCCAATATATCAGGAGGAAGTTTACTAGCCAAACACATTTGAGCAAACACAGTCTGCAAGAGGCCCTTAGATTGAGGTCCTGATTTAGAGACAAAAAGTCCTGGACATAGGGTATCTCTAACATTCTCCCTGTTTCTTGCAGGAGAGATCTAACTGATAGATCCTACTGAGGCCATGCAGTGCTTTAGGAGAGCAGTTATTTCTTAAATTTTGCAATCTGAGTTGTTTCCAGTGGGTTAAAAGGCATCCCAAAGGAGAGTCCTTGGGAATTGAAGAAGAGAGAAGGTCCATTACCAAGAAAATTCCCCCCAACTCCCAGGTGGCATTCCACACACAAGATATGTCAGAGGTTCCTGGTGTCAAAGGGACCTGAAGCATCTCTCAAAATTGCTATGATCACCACCTGCCCTAAAGACCCTGTAGGAGGGAGGCCAGCCCTCCCCCCTGCCCTCCCCCCTACCACTTCCCCATTGCTTCCTAGACTACAATGGGTGCTGGCATATAGACTGAATTTTCCTTGCTGAGAAGGCCACACCATAAAGGCCAGATTCACCTTGGCCTGCCTTGCTGAGAAGGCCATGCTGCACCTTGGCTTGCCTTGCTGAGAAGGCCATGAATAACCTGCCATTTATAACCCATGGAAAACACTGGAAAATTTTTACAAGGTGAAATTTCCCAATTCTGTAGTTTAAGTA
This sequence comes from Lynx rufus, assembly GCF_022079265.1. Lineage (NCBI taxonomy): Eukaryota > Metazoa > Chordata > Mammalia > Carnivora > Felidae > Lynx > Lynx rufus. Next base: position 287,067 of record NW_025814867.1, on the reverse strand, counting down.
GTTAGTAGAGGACAATGATGAAAAATGGTAAGATAGAAGTCCATCATGATATAAGCAACTTTCCAACACATGTAGTCCTTTCTTAAGGCCGACTTCCTAGGAAAGGGTCCCCAGTTGGGTTTTTTTTTAATATGAAATTTATCGGGGCACCTGGGTGGCTCAGTCGGCTAAGCGTCTAACTTCAGCTCAGGTCATGATCTCACAGTTCGTGAGTTCAAGCCCCTCATCGGGCTCTGGGCTGACAGCTCAGAGACTGGAGCCTGCTTTGCATTCTGTGTCTCCCTCTCTCTCCTCCCTTCCTCTACTCGCATGCTCTCTCTCTCAAAAATAAACATTAAAAATTTTTTTTAATAAAATAAATAAATAAATAAATAAGAAATTTTTTGTCAAATTTGTTTCCATACAACACCCAGTGCTCATCCTAACAGGTGCCCTCCTCATTGCCCATCACCAACTTTCCCTCCCTCCCACCCCCAGCAACCCTCAGTTTATTCTCAGTTTTTAAGAGTCTCTTATGGTTTGCCTCCCTCCCTCTCTTTTTCTCCCCCTTCCCTCCCCACCCATGGTCTTCTGTTAAGTTTCTCAGGATCCACATAAGAGTGAAAATATATGGTATCTGTCTTTCTCTGTATGACTTATTTCACTTAGCATAACACTCTCCAGTTCCGTCCACGTTGCTATAAAAGGCCATATTTCACTCTTTCTCATTGCCACTTAGTATTCCATTGTATATATAAACCACAACTTCTTTATCCATTCATCAGTGGATGGACATTTAGGGTCTTTCCATAATTTGACTATTGTTGAAAGTGCTGCTATAAACATTGGGGTACAAGTGCCCTTATGCATCAGCACTACTGTATCCCTTGGGTAAATTCTTAGCAGTGCTATTGCTGGGTCAAAGGGTAGATCTATTTTTAATTTTTTGAGGAACCTCCACACTGTTTTCCAGAGCAGCTGCACCAGTTTGCATTCCCACCAACAGTGTAAGAGGGTTCCCGTTTCTCCACATCCTCACCAGCATCTATAGTCTCTTGATTTCTTCATTTTAGTCACTCTGATTCGCGTGAGGTGATATCTCAGTGTGGTTTTGATTTGTATTTCCCTGATGAGGAGAGATGTTGAGCATCTTTTCATGTGCCTGTTGGCCATCTGGATGTCTTCTTTAGAGAAGTGTCTATTCATGTTTTCTGCCCATTTCTTCACTGGATTATTTGTTTTTCGGGTGTGGAGTCTGGTGAGTTCCTTATAGATTTTGGATACTAGCCTTTTGTCTGATATGTCATTTGCAAATACCTTTTCCCATTCCTTCGGTATCCTTTTAGTTTTGTTGATTGTTTCCTTTGCAGTGCAGAAGCTTTTTATCTTGATGAGGTCCCAATAGTTCATTTTTGTTTTTAATTCCCTTGCCTTTGGAGATGTGTCAAGTAGGAAACTGCTGGGACTCAGGTCAGAGAGGATTTTTCCTGCTGTCTCCTCTAGGGTTTTAATGGTTTCCTGTCTCACTTTCAGATCCTTCATCAATTTTGAGGTGGTTTTTATTTATTTATTTATTTATTTTTGGTGAATGGTGTAAGAAAGTGGTCTAGTTTCATTCTTCTGCATGTTGCTGTCCGGTTCTCCCAGCACCATTTGTTAAAGAGACTGTCTTTTTTCCATTGGATATTCTTCCCTGCTTTGTCAAAGATTAGCTGGCCATACTTTTGTGGGTCCAATTCTGGAGTCTCTATTTTTTTCCATTGGTCTATGTGTCAGCCAATACCATGTTGTCTTGATGATTACAGCTTTGTAGTAGAGGCTAAAGTCTGGGATTGTGATGCCTCCTGCTTTGGTCTTCTTCTTTGATATTACTTTGGCTATTTGGGGCCTTTTGCGGTTCCATATAAATTTTAGGATTGCTTGTTCTAGCTTCGAGAAGAATGCTGGTGCAATTTTGATTGGGATTGTATTGAATGTGTAGATTGCTTTGGGTAGTATTGACATTTTAACGATATTTATTCTTCCAATCCATGAGCATGGAATGTTTTTCCATTTCATTGTATCTTCTTCAATGTCCTTCATAAGCTTTCTATAGTTTTCAGCATACAGATCTTTTACATCTTTGGTCAGGTTTATTCGTAGGTATTTTATGATTCTTGGTGCACTTGTGAATGGGATTAGTGTCTTTATTTGTCTTTCTGTTGCTTCATTATTAGTGTATAAGAATGCAACTGATTTCTGTACATTGATTTTGTATCCTGAGACTTTGCTGAATTCATGTATCAGTTCTAGCAGACTTCTGGTGGAGTCTATCGGGTTTTCCATGTAGAGTATCATGTCATCTGCAAAAAGTGAAAGCTTGACTTCATCTTTGCCAATTTTGATGCCTTTGATTTCCTTTTGTTGTCTGATTGCTGATGCTAGAACTTCCAACACTGTGTTAAACAACAGCGGTGAGAGTGGATATCCCTGTCGTGTTCCTGATCTCAGGGGGAAAGCTCTCAGTTTTTCCCCATTAAGGATGATATTAGTTGTGGGCTTTTCATAAATGGCTTTTATGATGTTTAAGTATGTTCCTTCTATCCCAACTTTCTTGAGGGTTTTTATTAAGAAAGGAGGCTGAATTTTGTCAAATGCTTTTTCTGCATCTTTCGATTGACAGGATCATATGGTTCTTATCTTTTCTTTTATTAATGTGATGCATCACATTGATTGATTTGCGAATGTTGAACCAGCCCTGCAGCCCAGGAATGAATCCCACTTGATCATAGTGAATAATTCTTTTTATATGCTGTTGAATTCGATTTGCTAGTATCTTGTTGAGAATTTTTGCATCCATATTCATCAGGGATATTGGCCTGTAGTTCTCTTTTTTTACTGGGTCTCTGTCTGGTTTAGGAATCAAAGTAATGCTGGCTTCATAGAATGAGTGTGAAAGTTTTCCTTCCCTTTCTATTTTTTGGAACATCTTGAGAATGATAAGTATTCTCTCTGCTTTAAATGTCTGGTAGAATTCCCCTGGGATGCCATCTGGGTCCTGGACTACTATTTGTTGGGAGATTTTTGATAACTGATTCAATTTCTTTGCTGGTTATGGTCTGTTCAAGTTTTCTATTTCTTCTGTTTGAGTTTTAGAAGTGTGTGGGTGCTTAGGAATTTGTCCATTTCTTCCAGGTCGTCCAGTTTGTTGGCATATAATTTTTCATAGTATTCCCTGATAATTGCTTGTATCTCTGAGGGATTGGTTGTAATAATTCCATTTTCATTCATGATTTTATCTATTTGGGTCATCTCCCTTTTCTTTTTGAGAAGCCTGGCCAGAGGTTTGTCAATTTTGTTTATTTTTTCAAAAAACCAACTCTTAGTTTCATTGATCTGCTCTACAGGTTTTTTTTTTTTTAGATTCTATATTGTTTATTTCTGCTCTGATCTTTATTATTTCTCTTCTTCTGTTGGGTTTGGGGTGTCTTTGCTGTTCTGCTTCTATTTCCTTTAGGTGAGCTGTTAGATTTTGTATTTGGGATTTTTCTGGTTTCTTGAGATAGGCCTGGATCACAATGTATTTTCCTCTCAGGACTGCCTTCGCTGCATCCCAAAGCGTTGGATTGTTGTATTTTCATTTTCGTTTGTTTCCATATATTTTTTAATTTCTTCTCTAATTGTCTGGTTGACCCATTCATTCTTTAGTAGGGTGTTCTTTAACCTCCATGCTTTTGGAGGTGTTCCAGACTTTTTCCTGTGGTTGACTTCAAGCTTCATAGCACTGTGGTCTGAAAGTATGCATGGTATGATCTCAACTCTTTTATACTTATGAAGGGCTGTTTTGTGACCCAGTATGTGATCTATCTTGGAGAATGTTCCATGTGCACTCGAGAAGAAAGTATATTCTGTTGCTTTGGGATGCAGAGTTCTAAATATATCTGTCAAGTCCATCTGATCCAATGTATCATTCAGGGCCCTTGTTTCTTTATTGATCCTGTGTCTAGATGATCTATCCATTGTTGTAACTGGAGTATTAAAGTCCCCTGCAATTACCACATTCTTATCAATAAGGTTGCTTATGTTTGTGATTAATTGTTTTACATATTTGGGGGCTCCCATATTCAGCCCATAGACATTTATAATTGTTAGCTCTTCCTGATGGATAGACCCTGTAATTATTATATAATTCCCTTCTTCATCTCTTGTTACAGCCTTTAATTTAAAGTCTAGTTTGTCTGATATAAGTATGGCTACTCCAGCTTTCTTTTGACTTCCAGTGGCATGATAAATAGTTCTCCATCCCCTCACTCTCAATCTGAAGGTGTCCTCAGGTCTAAAATGAGGCTTTTGTAGACAGCAAATAGATGGGTCTTGTTTTTTTACCCATTCTGATACCCTATGTCTTTTGGTTGAAGCATTTAGTCCATTTACCTTCATTGTTATTATTGAAAGATATGGATTTAGAGTCATTGTGATGTCTGTAGGTTTCATGCTTGTAGTGATGTCTCTGGTACTTTGTGGTCCTTGCAACATTTCACTCACAGAATCCCCCTTAGGATCTCTTGTAGGGATGGTTTAGTGGTGATGAATTCCTTCAGCTTTTGTTTGTTTGGGAAGACCTTTCTCTCTCCTTCTATTCTGAATGACAGACTTCCTGGATAAAGGATTCTCGGCTGCATATTTTTTTTTTCTGTTCATCACATTGAAGATTTCCTGCCATTCCTGTCTGGCCTGCCAAGTTTCAGTAGATAGATCTGCCACTAGTCTTATCGGTCTCCCTTTGTATGTTAGAGCGTGTTTATCCCTAGCTGCTTTCAAAATTTTCTCTTTATCCTTGGATTTTGCCAGTTTCACTATGATATGTTGTGCAGAAGATCAGTTCAAGTCTGAAGGGAGTTCTCTGTGCCTCTTGGATTTCAATGCCTTTTGCCTTCCCCAGCTCAGGGACGTTCCCAGCTATGATTTCAAGTACACCTTCAGCACCTTTCTGTCTCTCTTCCTCTTCTGGAATACCAATTATGCATAGATTATTTCTCTTTATTTTTTTTTTAATTTTTTTTTTCAACGTTTATTTATTTTTGGGACAGAGAGAGACAGAGCATGAACGGGGGAGGGGCAGAGAGAGAGGCAGACACAGAATCGGAAACAGGCTCCAGGCTCCGAGCCATCAGCCCAGAGCCCGATGCGGGGCTCGAACTCACGGAGCGCGAGATCGTGACCTGGCTGAAGTCGGACGCTTAACCGACTGCGCCACCCAGGCACCCCAGATTATTTCTCTTTAGTGCATCACTTAGTTCTCTAATTTTCCTCTCATACTCCTGGATTTTTTTATCTCTTTTTCTCATGCCAATGGACCATAGTTTGTCAACTGTGCCTGCTTTAAGGCAAAAAGTATTACCAGGGATATAGAGGCTCATCACACAACGATAAAAGATTCAGTTTTCCAGCAATGTTTTACAATCCTTAAGGTGTATTCTGTTATTACTGTTGTCTTGAATGTACATGACAAAACAAAGATAGATCTACTTACATGGAGAAGATGATAATCCTACCATCACACTGAGATGTTTAAAAAATATGTATTACTCATTAACTGATAGATGAGGCATAAAACAATTAGTAAGGTTATTAATCACGTGACTACCACAATTCCTAACTCTGATTCAATTTAAATAACTCTGACCTTGAAAGCCAGAAAATCGTTTTTTCATTCTCTTTGGGGACATCTAGTGGTCTCTGCCACACTAATTGTATATAAAATCTTCCAGGGAGTTGGAAACAGGAGATATTTTCAATTATAGGGCTAGCATAAACTTGACACCAAATTTGGATAAGGAAAATAGAAAATTACAGGCTAATCTCATTCATTAACATAGATGCAAAATTATAAATATATATTAGCAAATAAAATCCAATGATGTATACATGTTTTAAAAAATACATGTTTGGATTTATCTTTGGAATTCACAAATGGCTTAATATTAGAAAATCCATTTAAGTCACCACATCTGAACAAGAGCAAAATAAATCTGTGACAAAATAAAACATCCATTCACAATTTTTAAAAATACTGACAAACTAAAACTATAGGAGAGCTTACTTAAGCCAATAATGCTAGTATGTTAATCATACAGTAAATATCATACTTAATTGTGAAATCTTAGAATAATCCCCTTTAAGGCAAGAATCAGATAAGGATTCAATATTGTAAAACTAACCAGTTAATTAACAGGTGTAAAAAATAAAATAAAAGTACAAAGATTGGGAAGAAAGAAATAAAACTGCCATTAGTCACAGTTGATAAGATTATCTACATAGAAAATCCAAGGGAATCTACAAACAGTGGGAATTACTTCATTAAACTGGGATTCCTAAATGCAATGGGGATAATGGAATCCTGAGGGGAGGCAAAGACCATGTGGTAACAGTCAGCAACGATAAGGTAGATGTAGTTACTATAATAAACAGTGGAGTCAAAGTTGTAATCTGAATAGCCTGACCCACAGAATTCTTTGATATTAGCTAATTGATCCTGGTGTCCCTAGAAGTGAAATGGATGGACAGTCTATTAAAGTTTTATTTGATCTGAGTATGTGGAAAAGCTCCAGATCTAGGGAATATAGGTATGACATGAGTCACCAGAGTTACAACTCATCACTCAATTCCCAGACTTAAGCTAGTTCACAGACCCAGACCTGCTTGAATAAAGGGTAGGTAGGCCCCTATGAAGCAGGACACTATATATACATATGTGTGTGTGTGTGTGTGTGTGTGTGTATTTTTTAGAGTGATATATATATATATATATATATACACACATATATACTTTTTTCTAGAGAGAGCATGAGCAGGAGAGAGGGGCAAAGAAAGAGAGAAAGAGAGAGAGAGAGAGAGAGAGAGAGAGAGAGAGAATCCCAAGCAGGCTCCCTGATGTGGGGCTCGGTCCCACAACCCTGGGATCATGACCTGAGCTGAAATCAAGAGTCAGATGCTCAACTGACTGAGCCACCCAGGTGCTCCAGAACAATTTATATTTTGGATCTTCCTCATCTTCTCCCAAGACACCCAAGGACATTTACCAGAGTGACTTTGCATCAGGAAGAGCATATAAATAGACTTTTCTGGGATTGCCCAAGCCTGATTCTGAACTGACACTAATTACAGGAGACTCAAAATGCCACTGTGGTCCCCTGGTCAGAGTATGAGCATTTGGAGGTCAGTGATTGATGGAGTTTTTGCTCAGCTCCACCGTAGGCCTCCTATATTCATCCTGCAATTATTTTCCCAGTCTGGAACACAGAATTAGACTATACATACTCAACAGCTGGCAGAATCCCACTGATTCCCTGACCCATAGAGTAAAGGCTTTATAGGAGAGGCCAAGTGGAAGCCACTAGAACTGCCTCTACCCAGGAAAATGGTGGACCAAATCAATATTGCACTCCTGGAGAAATTGACAAGGTAAGTGCCACCATCAAAGATATGAACTCCCCCATTCAGCCTGCCTCCATGGATGTTGGAGAATGACATTGGATTATCATAAATTAATCAGGTAGTGACTCCAAGTGCACCTGTTGTTTCCACATGTGGTTTTGGTACTGAGCAAATCAACACATCTGGCACCTGATTTGCAGCTACTAATCTAATCTGGTGAATGCTTTTTTTTCTCTATGCCTGTTAGTAAAGACCATCAAAAATTGTTTGCTTTCAGCTGGATATACCTTCACTATCCTACCTTAGGGCTATACCAACCCTACAACCCTAGTTACAATCTAGTTCACAGTTACTTTGATCACATTTCTACCAACAGGACACCATGCTGGCCCACATATTGATGATATTAGGGTAATCAGATCTGCTATGTTGGAAGCAGCAACTACTCTAACATGCTGACCAGACACATAAAATGACAGAGTGTGGAAAATAAACTTGGCTAAGGTAAACAATGTTTTCCAAAATTTCATTCTTTGTAATGTTTCCAATATTTATTTTCTGTATGTTTAAAGGAGCCACAAGAGGAAATTTTACATGACATTTGCTGGGTCATATGGTAACTCGGTTTAATATTTTGTGGAACTGCCCAAATGTTTTCCAAACGGGGGGGTGCCCTTAAGTCTCAGATAATTCTCATCTCACACTATCTACTCACTCTCTCAGTGGGGCTTTGAGCAGCTTTGGTTTGGAGCTGCTTTGAGATCTAATCAGGACCAGCTATATAATTTGCCACATCAATTGCAAAATGTTCAAAATTATTCCAAATTTTAAGACAGTGAAATCAGGGCATTAAAGCCGAGGCTCTTCTAAGTATGAGGCCTATGTGCAAATGCCCAAGTAGCACACCCAGGAAGCCAGCCCTTGACCTGAGGCAGATGCATTTGCTATAGTGAGGAGGAAATTGAGCAGATGATCCTTGACTTTCCAACCCTCTCTCCTCAGGTTTGGCCTAAGATCAGGATCCAGAACGTGTTCCTTGAGCTCTTGAGCCATCCCCATGCTCTCTCCCTGGGCATTTCCCTGTGTTCCCATCAGTCCTCACAAATATGAGCCTAATTTAACATGGATTCTGGGAGTGGCTCCTAAGACTCCACTGAGTTGTCTATCCTATTTCCTTTCTCTAACAAAATTTCCACATCCCAAACTTGCCCTTGTATCTCAGATGGAAAGATGAAAACAACTATGATGCTTAGATTCCCAGGAAGCTTAGGGTGGTGAATGATGGAGAATATCTATTTCCATTTCTATGGCACTTTATTTTCCAGTCTTCTTGTCAGGATTTTGAAAAGCTAACCTTCTTAGATCTGTGATCACCTGTGCTACCTATACTTCTCTGTGAAAATGAACCAATCAGAGGTACACAACAGGGATGAATCCCACAAACCACTTAGATGAAAAGGAACCGGACACAAAGAATACATACTATATGATTCCATCTATTTAAAGTAGAAAACAAAACAGAAATCAGGCAGAAATATGTTTAGGGAAGTTTTCTTAGGTGGTTAATAAGTGCAAGTAAATTATTATACATCAGATTACAGTTTACATTGGTAAGGGGAGGAAAGTGATCAGGAAGGGCAGGAGGGGACTTAAAATTTTCCTGCAGAGTCCTACTTCTGAGTCTGACTGGTGATTCTAGGGGAGCTCACTTCATGAAACTTGAGTTGTACATTTTTGTTTCAAATACTTTGTTACATTTTGTGATAAAAAATACTTTTGGGGTGCCTGGGTAGCTCAGTCGGTTAAGTGTCCAACTCTTTTGGCTCAGCCAAAGCATTTTGGCTCAGGTCATGACCTCACGGTTCGTGAGTTCGAGACCCACATCAGGCTCTGTGCCGATAATGGGGAGCCTGCTTGGGATTCTCTCTCTCTGCCCCTCCTGCACTCTTTCTCACTCAATATAGAACACTGTACTTCTAGAGTTATATTTTCACTTACATTCCACTTCTAGAGTTACTACTCAGAGCTCTCTTTTAAACTGTCTGATTTTGAGTGGGTCCTCCAAAACTAGAGGTAGCTCTCTAGGTCAAGTAATGTAAAACCTTAAGGCCTCTTCTCATTGAAAAAAATAATAATCCTTTGTTCAAAACTATTTGGATTGAACTCTGCTTTGCAGTTAATTTTGATCAAACTCAGGAAACTCAAAGAATTCAAAATAAATTATGAACTCACCTACAGTTTTCATGTTCTTCCCAACTCTGTTAAAAAACAGAGAGGATAGGAAAGTAATCTATTCTCAACTTGACTCAGACCACCACATAGTAGAAAGCAGTTTCAATTATTGAATTTTTCAATGCCCAAGAATATGGATCAAGATCAAGTTGAAGCAAGTTGTGTCTCTTGTAATTAGTGTCAGTTCAGAACCAGGCTTGGGCAATCCCAGAAAAGTCTGTTTATATGTCCTTCCTGATGCACTGGTAAATGTCCTTGGGTGCCTTGGAAGAAGATGAGGAAAATTCAAAATATAAATTGTTCTGGGCACCTGGGTGGCTCAGTCAGTTGAGCATCTGACTCTTGATTTCAGCTCAGGTCATGATCCCAGGGTCGTGGGACCAAGCCCCACATCAGGGAGCCTGCTTGGGATTCTCTCTCTCTCTCTCTCTCTCTCTCTCTGCCCCTCTATCCTGCTCATGATCTCTCTCTCTCTCAAAAAAATTATATATATATATATATATATATATATATATATATATATATATATAAATTCTCTCTCTAAAACACACACACACACACACACACACACACACACACACATAGGGTCCTGCTTCAAAGGTGCCTACCTACCCTTTATTCAAGCTGCTCTGGGTCTGTGAACTAGCTTAAGTCTGGGATTTGAGTGATGAGTTGTAACTCTGTTTTGGTGATTCATATCAGACCTATATTCCCTAGACCTGGAGATTTTCCACATATTCAGATCAAGTAAAACTTTAATAGGTTGTTCTTCCATTTCAGTTTTAAAAGATTACCAGCTCCAACTAATGTGGCCAATTACAGGTGGAAAGTCATTCTAGGGTTGAATGAAACATTCAATGTGTGAATGAAACATTTGAGGACAGGAAAACACCAATTCTTATTGGACATTGGATTACTCCAGGACCATGACCATGGTTTATCAGTTGGAACATTCTTCTACAAGTCATCTCATATAATTAGAATTACAGTAGTCTTACCTAACATAGCTCCTTCCAATGACAATGCAGTCACCATGCTTGCTCTCAAGGACTCCAACCAGACTTCCTTCTTATGTGCAAATGCTACTTGTTTCTTTTTTTTTTTTTAACATATAAAAGTTCTGCTTATGTTCACATTAGAATGCACCTTGGTAGAATGAGCTTCTCAGCTGAAGATCTGATGATAGAACTCTATATGTATAAAGAGTAATTGTTTTGATTATAAATAGATCAAAAGGAAGCAATATTTGTGGATATCCCCCAAAACTTTGTTGTTTATATATGAATATAGAACTAGTATAACTAGTATATGTGTATAACTAGTATATGGAAATGTTTGTATGAATATAAAAGTACATTTCCTTTGGGTTGCTGACTTCAATATTTAGTATTGGTTTATGCACATATGGACTCTTTAGACTTCTCATCAAGGGAGAACCTGCCATGGCCATTTTAAGTAAACCTCAATGATGTATCCAAGGACAGCTTGCTTTCTGCTCTCATTAAAACCCCAAGTCATAATGGTAAAACATCCATAGGCCAAATTTCTCTACCTGTATCCAATATATTGACCCAATTCTTGGGTTCACACCAATAGCAACCATCTGTTGAAAACACTTAAACATCCTATGACTTAATCAGAGGATGCATACACTCTCTTTGCCTTACCTAGCTTAAATTGATTTCATAGCAAGAAGCTTGAAGTAATGTGGCTACAGATCAGTTGGGAAACAAAGACAGATGGCTCAACTATGAGATATAAATGGAGGCAACCTTGCCTTCTTAGTTGATTCATTCATTCAGAATTCAGGGCTATAGGAGTTGCTATATGCTCTCCCCTAAGCTCTGTTGGGGGGTTATCACCTAAGTTACTGCTCCATTGGAGGCAAATCAGAAGTCTGTGTTTTGTTAAAGTCATAAATTTACTGTTAAATTTATTAAACTTATTAAATGTATTCATTTTTGTTGTAAATTAAATGTTTTTAAGCAGAAATATCTTTAAATATGTTCTCCATTTTGAGGGGCGCCTAGGTGGCTCACGTCAGTTAAGCATCTGACGCTTTTTCAGCTCATGATCTCCAGGTTCGTGAGTTGAGCCCTGCATTGTGAAGCCTATTTGGGATTCTTTCTCCCTCTCTCCCTGTCCCTCCTGTACACTCTAGCTCTCTCAAAATAAATAAAACTTTTTTAAAAAATAATATTCTTGGTCTCAAAAGTTTTAAGTCAACATCCTAGGAATTTTTAAGATAAAATTATTTAGGAAAGCTGTGCCAGTTAACTGGTCTCTGCTTCAAAACCCACTCTTCTGTAGATGCTTTGAGATGATGGGGTGGGAACTCTGTAATCCACATCTCCATTTTGCCAGCTATATCTCTGCTAGGCTCTAGCATTGAGGAATGTAAAAGGAAAGCTGCAGTGTTGGAAGTATTGTGATTGATTTTGTGGGTAAACTTGGCTACGTGTGACAAGTTGCCTAATTTGAACAAACATTATTCTGAGTGTTCCTGTGAGGGTGCTGTTGGATAAGATTAACGCTTAAATTAATGGACTTTGAGTAAAGCAGATTACTGTCCATAATGTGGGTGGGCCTCATCATGAATCAGTTGAAGGCCTGCATAGAACAAAAAGCCTCCCGGGGACAAGAAAGAATTCTCTGGGAGGCTGCCTTTGGACTTCATCTACAACACTGGCTCTTTCTAGTTCTACAATAGCCAGCCTTCAACTGGAACAGGAAAATTAGCACTCCTGGGTCTCTAGTCTTCTGGCCAATCCTGCAGATTTTTGACTTGCCAGCCTCTGGAATCACGAGACAATTCCATATAATAAATCTATTTCTATGTGTATACACACATATATTGGTTCTGTTCCTCTGGAGAACCTTAACAATACGAGGAAGAGGGGAATCCTTTCCTGGTTTTCATGTCTACGTAGGCACTGTTTCCTGTTTCCAATGCTCCTTCACTCCAGCAGTGGCAATTTCCTCTGGTAGCAGCAATTGGGTCCAGCTTGCAGTTCTGTCATCATAAGGCCCTCCTTTTGATTCAGACCAACACCAGCCCAGCAGTGATCTCTGCATACATCTGAATTCAGCCCCACAGGTGCTCTCTTCCAATGTCCTCCCTTTTTATAATTCTGTTCCTGCTTTGTAGCTTGCCCTGTGTAGGTGGGATAAATACTGTGCCCCCAAACAGATTCAGATGTTGAGACAGAGGACACCACACACCTCAGGATGTTATGAAAAAGTTTATTCTTCACATAATGCGGCTCCCTGGGAAGAGCAAGACAGGCACCCCAGCCAGTCAGTTGGCCTTGATTGCAAGGAAGGGCAAGTGACTGATTTTTATTGTGGTTAGGGGTGTGGGTTTCCAGGGCAATGGTTTGCATAAAGTTCACCTCAAGTGTTAAGACAGTGCCTGGTTTCCTTACCAGTTGGCCCAGATGTGAGGCAAAATGGGGAGGGCTTGAAAGCTGTCAGTTGTCAAACATCAAAAATGGGGTCAGATGGGGCGCCTGGGTGGCGCAGTCGGTTGAGCGTCCGACTTCAGCCAGGTCACGATCTCGCGGTCCGTGAGTTCGAGCCCCGCGTCAGGCTCTGGGCTGATGGCTCAGAGCCTGGAGCCTGTTTCCGATTCTGTGTCTCCCTCTCTCTCTGCCCCTCCCCCGTTCATGCTCTGTCTCTCTCTCTGTCCCAAAAATAAATAAATAAACGTTGAAAAAAAATTAAAAAAAAAATGGGGTCAGACTCCATTACAGCACCCCCCACCCCCATCCTGGGGTGGTACCAGGTTTCAAGTCACTACCTCCATGAACATTAGCTTTTTTTTTTTTTTTTTTTTTTGGCTTTTTACTTAGATATACCTACTGAACACAATTCTAAGTTCTTTTTCTTAAAATAATTGGTATGGTTTTTGACTCCTGACTATAACCTGGGTGACACAAGTCTCTTTGCTATTCTTAACAGGGTTATTAGGATTAACGTAATATGCATGGCAGTTGGGCATAAACATTTACTCCCCTTTCTTCATTTACCTAATAAAGTGGAATGGCTAAGCATCTCCATCCACAGGATCCCATTTCTTAAACTTTTCTTTTTTTCATTTCTTAAACTCTTGAGTCTAAAGCTTTTGACCTCACTTGCTAGACTTAGGCCCAAAAGGTTAAAGAAAATAGACCTTATAATTTCCTATAAACTGCCTGTCTTGGAGATGTGTCAATACATGGAGAACATCCTCATTCTTTTTAACTGATGTGTAGTATTCCATCACAGATGGGACCAGAACTGTTCAACCATTCCTTTACTAGTAGCCATTTGTGTTGCTACAGATTTTTGTGGGTGAGGAAACTGGAGCCCTTGAGAGATTAAATGGCTCACTCTAAGTAACATTTCATAAACGGTAGGGCCAGGATTTCTATAAAGTCATGAGATAACAGAGCCCATGCTTAAAAACACTTTTATTTTTAAGTATTTTAAGCAAACAGTTAAAAAAAAAAAACCCACGCTATCCTGTTAATCAACATGTTGACCCATCTACATCAATATTTAAAATGAAATAAAAACACAACTGAAACTTCCATGTACCCTCCCTGATTCTATCTGCAAATCCCACCCTGGAAAGGCAGAACACGATTTTCACACAACATTTTAATACATGATTTTATACTCATCATATAATTTGAATCCACAGGAATATATTATTGTGCAAAACAATAACAACATTGTTTACCATATGCCAACAATGCTTACATGCCAGCCACTAACCAAAACACTTTACATGCATTATTTCATTAATCATCCCCCCTCCCCAAATTACCTTGTGAGGTTGGCAACTACTATCCCATTTCATTAAAAAAGTGAAACACAAGTTTAAATAATGTGCCCACAGATACACATTTAATTTGACATAAATGGGGTATACTGTACATAGCTTCTGCAACTTTCTCAGCATTTTTGATTTATCTATGTTGAAAGATGTAACTAGCTCTTTCACATTCACTTCCCAAAGTAGCAAGAACCACCCCTTTTATTTTATTTTGCTTTTCTGTTGAAGGAAATTTCAGTTTTTCCCACTCTTGCTACCTAAACAGTACTGCAATAAACAGTTTTACACAGATGTCCCTCCCCATGTGAAGTTCTTCTAGGATTTGTCCAGGAGTGAAGCTGCTGGTGACACACACAACTTTGCAAGGTTTTGCAAGCTGCCTGGTACAGGAGCTATTACAATTTCCACTCCCACCACAGTCAGGTCCTGCTGTCCCACACACATGCCCATGCAAGGGCTTACAGAAACCTGTCATCTTGAGGCGTGTGAGATGGTACATATTAACTGACACTTCCTGTGCTTTCTTCTCTGTACATGCCTCTGTGTGGGCTGATGGTGAGGCTGGGATTAACCACACTGAACAACCGATTCAGACTTTCCAATACCTACTCTTTTCTGGGGGCTCCCAGCCCTCTGGCTCTCCCCAGCCCCAACTCCACTTCTTCCCAGGCAGTAAGAGAAAGCAAGGCAGGGTTCAAAGAAGACTGCATGTTCTCTAGGGCGAGATGGGGTACAACTTGAGAACTGGTGGCTGGGGCAGTCAGACACTGTCAACTGGAACTGCACCGCTGAGCTGCTAACTAGTGTGCTGGTGGCGGACCGCCAGTCAACACTGTGCTCGCGGTCCCTTCAAAACACTCCAATTCTGACTTGGCTGAACTAAACGCAGTTCCACATTCCTCAACAGACGTAATTTTGCGCAAAATCTCCTCGGCGTGGCAAACAAATAAGCACCCAGCTCTGGCCTCCAGAGCACCCTGTCTGGCTGCAGTGGCAGGCGTAACTCCTGGAAACTTGGACAACTTGCAGAGTAAGATACAGGCACAAGGAGAGGTGGGACCAGGGCAGAGGCCTTAGGTGGATGAGGGGTAGGGAGGGCCGGGCCTTGAAGGGTGAGGACCTGGGAGAGCATGGGTAGGGTCTACACTCGTGGAGAAGGGAGTCAGCACAAAGCAGGCCAGTCCAAGGGTGTTCAGGGGCAGGCAATGAAGTTAAATCCAACACTGATTACACCAAAATGTTTAGCAGTTGGCTCTAAGTAGTAAGACTTTTCTCCTTTTCCTTTTACTTCATCTGTATTTACTAATAATTCTACAATAATCATGTATTACTCATATAATTAATATTACTTAAAAACTCAGGTTATCAAACAGACTCCATCAGCACAACCCCAAGATATTAAAGTCTTACCTCAGCATACAGGGATTTCTGTTGATTTTTACTTCTTTGAACATTTCAAATTGTGGTGTGAATGTTTAAAAGTAAGTATGTCTCACTTTATAAAAATGGCAGTAGAAAACCCCTATTGGGGCATGAACTCTATGAGGTGACAGTGGCACAAGGAATTGGGGGAGGGTGGTGAAAATACGAACAGAAAAGGGTATTTCCTTGGTTGTAGCACCAACTGATTTGAAGCTGAAACTGATATGGAGCTGCAGTTCTCGGAGGGCTCTGGTTCCAGATATCAGCTACCTAACCCAGAGCCCCGTATACCAAGTCCTCTTTTGCCACTCCTAGGATCAGGGAGCTTGATTACTCTAATTTTACACACCCGAAAATAGATGAAGATGTTCAGTGACTTGTCCAGGATCATTTTGCCAAGAAAAGTCACACTGAGCCTGAACTCAGATCTGATAACTCCAAGGCCCTTCCCATGACCCTGGGCCCTCAGTACATGGGTCTCTGGTCCCTGCCCAGCCACTTCTAGAGCCAGTTTTTGCTACTTTACCAGTGATGGGACACCCAATTCCAGGCCAGAGGCAGCTGCTGCTGTAGGAAAAGGATGGGAGAGCCAGGATGACGGAACCTTCCTGAATACAAAGCTGAATGGGGACCAGAACAAAGACATGGATCTGCCGCAGTTATTTCCCTCTTCCCCACCCCTGCCTATTCCATGTGACATCACCACAAAGCATCAAAGCCTTCATTTTCACCCGCCTACGACAATCCAGAAAGGGTAAGAGTACTTGTACTGTACTGAAAGTACATTTTTTAGGTTCGTTTCTTCTTACTATAAGAGATGGCCTGTCCACCAGGTGTACCCTGACTCACAGCAGTAAAACATATTCTGGGATGGTGCTCTACTATCAAGTGAGGTATTTTATTCTTATATTCATAATGTGAGCTCTTCAATAATCAGAAGTAATGGCTACCTACATACATTTTAGAAAAATCAGTCCTTTACCCTCACACAACCAGCTGATTCTTGCTATGTGCTTCAAGTCAAGTTGGCAAATGAGATGGGGGTGCCTCCCCCCACCAGGCCACCTTTCCTCCAGAGGGCATCAGTCATGTGAACTGGTACCTTTGGGTTGAACCCGATGCCAGCACCGGATCTGACATGAGAAGAAGGCTACATGAAGGTTAGAGGGTCCCGTAGTGTCCCGTACAGATGCAAGTGCAATAATTAAACATTTACAATTGTTGCTGTAAGTCTTGTAAAAAATTCAGACATTTTGAGGGGAAAGGAGATAGTCCCATTCATGGAAACTGGCAGCAGGGATAACTAACTGCATGAGTCCTCGGGTCTGCGGTTAACCCTTGTAAATGTTAATTCACAGAGTACATTACTCCTAAACTCAAAACTGTCCCAAAGCTCCCCACCTCCATACCTCCCTGTGAAGCAGCTCCGGCCCCTGGGGGGACTCGATGGTGCTCACGCCACTTGGCCCACCAGCTCTCTGGGGCCCCTTCTTCTGCTGGTTCCCTCGACTCTAGCCCAAGGGCCTCCCTACTATTCTCCAAGATACCAGACAAGACCCCACCTCCTGTGCCTAGACCAAGTTTCACCTCTTCAGTTGAAGCCCTCTCTAACTAGCCTACTTAAAATCGCAACCCACCTCCTAATTCAGCACTGCCTCTCACTCTTCTCTGATTCATTCTGTCCACAACACATATCGCCATCCAAAGCACTATGTATCTCATTCGTTCACTGTCTGTAAAGATCCAAGACAGCAGATTTTTTGTCTATTCCAGTCACTGCTGGGTCTCTAGCACACCCAACAGTGCCTGGCATATGGAAGGTGCTCAGCACATTTCTGTTGGAACACATGGCCCATTGCTGACCCTGCAGGCTGTGGGTGGAGACAGCAATGGGGCACTGGGAGAGCCCCATTCTCCAGGTGACTGAGTCCAACCCTGCTCTCTTCCACGTGCCACTGAGACAACTGTATGCCCGTGGCAGATCTCCAAAGCCAGGCGTGAAGGCCAAAGCTGCTGCCAGAACTCCCAGGAGGCAACTGGGGAGACTAGGAGTTCTTGCTGTTGCTGCTGCTGCAACTTGTGAGATCAAATAGAATACACACCACCACAGTATCCAACTGGCCCCTTCCCAGCAGCCGCAGCCCATCACACCACAGACATTTCATCAAACAACACAGGGCAATGGTATCTGCCTTTAGACTTATACCTAAGTCTGGGGGAGCTCCAGGCCACTGTGCAAAGGCCACTCCTGGGGCCCAAGCCTCCAGAAGGGCCCCAAAAAACAGGTTGCTGCTCTTCCCCAGCAGGTAGGAAAGGAAATGCCCTGAGTTTTTGACCTCAGGATTCTCTGCCACCAGCTTCAGAAACAGAAAGGGCTGGACCCTTTGTGAAGGCTTTTTCCACACTGCCCACAATTAAGGGTTCTCTGGCAGGGCAGCTAGGAACCCCTCTCCCCCCACTGTCAAAACCCAAGCTAATCTCTAATATGGTTTTTCATATGCCGAGCCAAATTTGAAGACCACCTGAAGGTATTCCCACACTCTCTGCATTTGAAGGGCCTCTCTCGGGTATGAAATCTCTTGTGGCTAATGAGCTGTGAGCTTTTGTTAAAAGTTTTCCCACAGGTGCTACATTTGTGGCACTTTTTCCCAATGGGTATGTTCTGGAGTCTGGTGAGCCTGGAGCTCTGGTCACAAGCTTCCTCAGAATCTTCAAGTGGCTTCTCCCCACTTGGTTTTAATTCCTGTAAACTCACCCCTGTGTCCTGGCAGGAAGATAATGCAGCCAGGCTGCATTCAGACTGTGCCACTCTGGTGTGTTTTCTTTGATGAATGCGGAGAGTATGTCTTCCAATGAAATCTTTCCCACACCACTGACATTTAAAAGGTCTCTCTTTAGTGTGGATTCTCTGATGATTAACAAGGCGATGTTTTCTATCGTAAGATTTCCCACACAGATTACACTTATAGCGCTTCTCTCCACTATGTATTCCCTTATGATCTACAAGACTTCTTTTGCGTGTAAAAGTTTTCCCACATTCTTGGCACCAAAAAGGTTTCTCACCAGTGAGGATCTGCGGCTGCAGATTCGGAGTGTTTTCACTTTCGTGGCACTCGTACCGTTTTTCCAAAGAGTGAATCCTCTGATGTCGGGAGAGGTTAGAACTCCATCTGAAAGCTTTCCCACATTCCCTGCACTTATAAGGCTTTTCTCTGGTGTGAATTCTCTGATGGATGAGGAGGAACGAGTGATTGCGGAAGGCTTTGCCACACTGGCTACATTTGTAGGCTTCCTCTGTACTGCTCGGAGGAACCTGGAGCACTGTGTCCTGACTTGAAGACGGCCCATTCTCGGGTCTTCTTTGAATGGCATGCTGCTTCTTATGAGCAATAAAGGCTGACCGATGGGTAAACTCTTTTTCACATTCACTGCATCTGTAGGGCTTCTCACCTGTGTGAATTCTCTGATGATCAATGAGAGATTTCTTCCGAGTGAACGTTTTCCCACACTGCTGACATGGAAAGGCTTTCTCCCGAGCAGGGGCACCCTGGAGCTGACCGCAGCTGGAGGCCAGTCTGAAGTCCTTACATTTGTCTTGATCATAGAACTTTTCTTCCTGGTGCATTCTCATATGACGAGTGAAATTTGATCTCCACCTGAAGGTTTTCCTACATTTGGTACATTTATAAGGTTTCTCCTGAGTGTGGACCCTTTGATGTTCAACAACATACGATTTACAGTGGAATGATTTCCTACACTGACTGCAGTCAAAAAGCTTCCCCCTACTCTGGTCTCTCAAATGATTATCAAATCCTGAGCCACAGGTGAGAGCTTCCTCATACTGATTAGACTCAAGAGATTTCTGCTTCGCATGGGTTTCCTGGTGTAGGCGGTAGGCAGATAGGCGTCTGAAAGCCTTGTCGCATAAACTGCATTTATAAGGTTTCACTCCAGTGTGAATCTTCTCGTGTCGCACACAGTTTGAGCTCCACCTGAAGGCTTTCCCACACACCCTGCATTTAAATGGTTTCTCTTGAGTGTGAAGTCTCTGATGACACGTGAGATGAGAGCTATGACTGAAGGCCCTCCCACAGTCACTGCACTTATACGAGGTCTCCACCATGTGAAGATGCTGCCCACGCTGGTGATGTGGGCTAAGGCTAAAATCTTTCCCATGTACATCCTTTGCATTCCCTTTCAGTCCAGCATGAATTCTCTGATGGAGGCTAAACCCGCCAACGATGCGCCTGAGCCCTCTCCCATACTCCTTGTAATCACAGTGGTATGAACTCCCTCTGAAGTGTCTGCCATGTTTCAGGGATCGCTTTCTCCTGGGAACTCTCAAATACGTAGCATGTTTTAAATTAAGACTGGCACTTCTTCCTGACTCTTCAGATTCTTTTGCTGTCCTGTGACTGAACTTGGTCTCTTCCTTCTTAACTCTTGATTGTATGGGGCTTCCACATTGTTTCTTTAGCCTGCTCTTCTTTTCAAGAGATTCTCTGAGCCTGATTCCCTCGGAAACACTCATCACACAACATTCTGATGGCACAGCAAAGGTTTCTGCTTCCTCCAAAGGTTCGTGTTTTAAGACGAACTTGTTTGTTTTAATCTGGAGCTCACCTCCTGACACAAAATAAAACAAACGACAGTGTACTTTTTCCCCATACTTGGAACTGCAGAAAGCACCGAAGGACAAAAAAAAAAAATGCCACAATCTTGGGTGGTGAGGCTTTTGCCTGACTACCAATACCTTTACCAAAGAATCAGGGAAGGCAAAACGTGGAAGAGTATTCCAGATGACAGGGAAGGGAGGAGGAGAAGCAAGGTGGGCACAGAAGCTAGACATATGCAGGAATCACATCTAGTTGAAAAACAGAGTTGAAAAGTGAGTGTTAAACAGCAAAAGAGGGGAGAGGAGTCCCGGCATAAGAGGGTAAGAAGGTCCACAAGAGCCCAGGGGAGGGGTCCACGGAGGACTGGATGAAAGAACTGAATGTCAAGCCTATCGCAGGGGCAAAGAAGAGAAGCTGGAGTGGAATCAGGGCTCTTCATAGCACAAAGGGACAGGCACGGGCCTACGGGCCAGCAGGAGTGCAGCAGAGGGAGGAGGAGGAGGACCATCACTGACTGGAAAAGACTGCAACAGTGAAGCCCTCCAGTGGGCAAGAACACTTACTGAAAGGGTTTCTGGGGAAGGAGCAGGGCCAGAAACAAATGTCTAATAGGCCAGTCTGGAGGGGGGAAGGCCAAAAACCCAGCATTCCTTAGCATCACTGTTAAGGATCTTCCTTCTAGCAAACATCAAAGTTCCCTGTGACTTACTTGGTATAAAAGACTTTAAGAAAGAGAAGAGTTGGGGTGCCCACGTGGCTCAGTAAGTTAAACATCTGACTTGATTTCAGCTCAGGTCATGATCTCATAATTTGTGAGTTCAAGCCCTGTGTCGGGGATTCTCTCTCTCTCACTCTCTCTGCCCCTCCCCCACCCCTGAGATAAATAAACGAAAGAAAGAAAGAAAGAAAGAAAGAAAGAAAGAAAGAAAGAAAGAAAGAAAAGAGTAGATGTGAGAGAAGCAGGATCTGGAGGGTCTCTGGAACTCACCTGCAGGGGCAACACCTGGATTCCCCTTGGGCTGAGCTCCTTGGACATTCAGGCCCCATGGCTCCCTTGCCTCCAACCAGGAAATCAGAACAGGTTTGGTGAATGGCCCCACTGCAGAAGAGAAGGGAATGAGATGAGATGGAAGGGTGGATAAATCATACAGAATTATTCTCCAGGACCCTCTCAGGCCTCAGGTCCTGGCAAGGACGAGGGAAAGGCCAGGGAGGCTGGTGGAAGAAGCTAGGACAGGAGGCCCAGGCAGCCATTTCCAACAGCTCTGAACAGAGATAAAAGAGGCTGAAAGATGGGGCGCCTGGGTGGCGCAGTCGGTTAAGCGTCCGACTTCAGCCAGGTCACGATCTCGCGGTCTGTGAGTTCGAGCCCCGCGTCGGGCTCTGGGCTGATGGCTCGGAGCCTGGAGCCTGTTTCCGATTCTGTGTCTCCCTCTCTCTCTGCCCCTCCCTCGTTCATGCTCTGTCTCTGTCCCAAAAATAAATAAAAAACGTTGAAAAAAAAAAATTAAAAAAAAAAAAAAAAAAAGAGGCTGAAAGAAGTCACAGCCAAAAGAATCATTAGGATTCTCTGGAGGTGGGAGCCATGTGACAACTCACCCAGTTAAATCAACCAACATTTTTTTGGATGTCTAACTAGGAACTGGACATATATGACTTTTAATCTTAACAATAATCCTGCATGACAATCATCGTTATCACCACGCTTCAAGAGAAGAGCCTGAGGTGACAGAGAGCCAAGATCTAAGTCCAGGTCAGGCCCCCGTCTAGGCACCATAACAAAAACTAAGAAGGCAGAAGTAAAAGTGGGTAGAAGTATGGGGAAATTAATGTCTTACCCAGAGAAACCATGTTCCCATAATTCTCCAGCATCACATCCCTATATAAGTTCCTCTGAGCAGGGTCCAGCCATCCCCACTCATCCTGGGAGAAGATCACTTCCACGTCCTTGAAAGTCACAGCCTCCTGAAAAACACAGTCCTATGTCCAAGAGCCGGTCTACAGCTCCCAGCTTTTGTAAAGGGGTAGGCGCTGAGTGAGAACAAGATGGATCTGGTAAGGGTGAAAAGGAAGAGCATCCCGCAGCAGAAGAGCTCTGGGCTCAAGGGGGATAATCTGGTCTCTAGGACACAGGTCTCTGGATGTGAGGTCACTGGACACAGAGACTCAAGATGAGGGGGAGCCTCAGCAGCTCCATTAGGCAGCAATGCTGGGATGTCACGAAGGACCAAAGGTCCTGTGGCTCACCTGAGGCTGGGCTGTCAACAGGTCTCCTGGGCACCCCTCTCTTTGGGAAAGAGCAGGAGCCTGGGCAACAGGAGGCTCTGAAGGAGAAGAAAGAGCCATGAGAGAAGGTAACCCAGCTCTTGGCACCCCACTGAGTAGGCCTACTCTTCCCCCACATAGAGGACTCCTGGGCCCATGAGCAGGTATGGACTATTGTTAAACATCCATTTCACATTTCCCCTGTGTCCACTGAGGGATGGGGGGTGAGCAGTGGGGGGTACAATGGGAGGAGGAAAGTCTAGGTGGACATGGGTCACAGAAGGCAAAAAGGACACAAAGCTAAGGGCCAAGATAGAAAGGGATTCTCATGTGAGGACAGATGGTGAAATGACAATACTAATCTGGGATGTGTGGCATATGGCTGGGGTCTTAGAGCCAGATGGCGAGTACCGGATTGCCCAGCCAGGAAGTCACACACTCCTATTTCATAGGGAGGCTCCAGGTGGTCCCCAAGAGTAGAGCTGCTCCTGAGAGGTGAAGCAGGGGGCCATATCTGTGAGGCTCGCAGGGTTCCTGTACCCATCCAACGCACGTCTGGGCTCTGGGCAAGGGCTGGGTCCTGGCGAGAAGAAAATGTTGTGAGAGAATCCCCATGGGAATCAGAAAGCAAACTCAGAGAAGAGGCCACATGGCCAATCTTTAGGGCAGGGACCCAGGGAAGGGCAGGCCAGGCCCTTTCTTATCTATAAGTAGAGGGAAAAGGAGGAGGAGAAAGCCCAAGGGGGACCTCCTCACCCCTCAGCCTCCCTGGCCTCTAATGTGGACCATGAGGGAGACAGGTGGAGTCAGATTCCAGCTACAACATAGGAAACACCCAGCAAGGCAATGCTGTCAGGCCTCAGGTGCTGCAGTGACTCCTCCCCACTAACCCTCAACCCCACCCCTGGTCTGGAACTTAGAAATGAGAGAGAAGAGATTTATCCCTGAGTTAAATTGATAATGGTTCACAAGAGAGATGCAGACAGATAACATCTCCCAAGTATCAGGGACTGTTCTAGGCAGTGATAAGCAAAGTGACTTCAAAGGACAGCTCCCAGACATTAATCTGATTGAGATAGTAAGTAACACTACCAGTGAGGCAATATTACTTGTGAGGGTCAGCCATGGGACCATAAAAGAAGAAGTCTCAGATCCAAAAAATGACAGTGCCCATCCAAGCAAACACTTGGAAAGAGCCAATTTGCCCTGGGACTTCAAATGGCTCCAGTCTCTTAGGCAAGGCTATCCCTGATGGAGAAATGAGGATAGAAAGCTTATGGCCAATGAACTGTAAGTTTTTTCTGGTTCTCTGGCCAAGACACTGACTACACTGCTATGGACGAATCTTAGCCTGAGGCTGTTAAACATCTTAAAGATGATGAACCTGGTCCTCCCAAACCCTACCAAAAAGAGAATAAAGAAACAATACTTAATGATGGAAGCACACAGCCCAATGAGTTTAAGGACAAACATTACCGGGCCCTAGTTGCTCAATTCTTATGAACCATAGGGTGATTCTGTAATTTTATGTGCATCTTGAGGTTTTTCTGCTCACTTTTCAGAATTTAGAAGGTGTTCTCCCAGCCTGTTTTGTTTTCTAATTTCTAACTACTTTCAACCAGGTAGACCCTGTCTGCACATTTGGCAATGTTTTCATGGATTTTCGAATTCTAAATGAGTTAAATGTAACCAAGCTACAATTATGTACCTACTATGAACCTTATTTGCTTTAATAAATTATTTTTCAATCCTTTTGAACATCTTGGTGTTTCAGCAAAAATGATAAATGCTCTTTTAGATTTTTAAAAATAGTAACAAATGTTACGCAAAGAGCTTTCTTTTTTAAGTCATACCTTGAATTGATTTATTACCATTTACTGGTAGATGTTCAGTCAGATGTGTTACTCAACTGACTTAATTTTCATATTATATTTGGGGGAAGAGTATGCCAAATACGTTTCAAATATCTTAAAGTTGGGGCGCCTAGGTAGCTCAGTCAGTTAAGTGTCCGGTGCTTGATTTCCACCCAGGTCATGATGACGGTTTGTGGGATTGAGCTCCACGTCAGGTTCTGCACTGTCAGCTTGGGATTCTCTTTCTCTCCCTCTCTCTGTCCCTCCCCCACCTCTCAAAATAAATGAATAAACATTTTAAAAAATCTTAAAGGTAACTTTCATTTATGCATGCATCATATATGTAGACTTACACATATTTTTATTGAAAAAAATTTTAAAGCTTATAAAAATGATAAATCCTCTTTAAAAAAAAAAAAAACCCTCAAGCTACAGGAAGCACTGAGAGGCTTGCTTGTGTGTAGCACAAGGGACACACAGAGCTCACTTTGACTGGCTGCTCTATTGCCAGCCCTAGAGCTCTGTTTCCCAGGTCTAAGGCTGGAACTGGGGACATGGTAGGCACTCAAATAGACACTGAACAAATTTGTTTGCATATCCTTTTCAATAAAGTGAGGCTCTGAAAGAATGTGAGCAAGAACAATGAGACTGTGGAATAAATCTTCCAATTTCCTGGCCCTGGGCTGACCCTCAGTACTCTTCTTACCCTTGACCCCTGCAGAGAATAAATCCTCAAAAGCTTACTAAGAAAGAAGGAACATGTTATGAGTGCACTGCATTTATAGGTCTTAACGGGCACACAGAAGCCAAGAGTCCTGACTCTAACAAGCAAGAGACATCACCCCCGCTTAACCGCTCAGTATCCAGTCAAATTGGGTCTGTGGAGATAGACTCCCATAATCTAAGTTACTGTGTCCAAAAACTCATTACTGTTATCAATGGATACTTGCTGACCCTCTTCCTGGAGCTAACTGTCCTCTGGGAGGGCGAGAAGGGCTGCTGCTAAAAGGTCCTTGGATCAGAGCCCAGTTCTCTGCTGCTCAGGTGCCGTGGGAATGAGAAGGGAAGACTTTCCCTGCATTCCTCAGTGCTGAGCGTTCAGAGGCCCAACCCAGTCCCTCTAGACAAGCGGGCTCACTGACAGGCAGAGTTCACTGAGTACTACACACTTGCTCACCCTCAGCCTCCACGGTGTCCCATCGACATCCCTCTGCAGCTCTTCCAGCAGGGCCACGGCCTCCCCACCACTCTCAGGGTGATGCAGCTGTACCCAGGTCCGGAGCTCCCCAGGCAAGATGCTAAGGAATTGCTCCAGCACCAGCAGTTCCAGGATCTGGGCCTTGGAGAGAATGTCAGGCCTCAGCCACCAGCGGCAGAGCTCCCGGAGCCGGCTCAAAGTCTCTAGGGGCCCAGAAGATTCATGGTAGCGAAGCTGTCTGAAGAGCTGGCGGAACAGCTCCTGGCCAGAACGGTTGAGTGTCTGTGGCCTGGCAGCCTGCGCTGAAGTGTAGCCTTCATCCTCTTCTTCCTTCTTTACCATCTGAAGCCGCCCTTGTTCCCTTGAAGCCCGGGCCTGAGCTGGGTGGACAGCATACCACCTGCCTGGAGGCATCACTCCTGTTCAGGGTCTACCCAGCAGAGTGCAAACCAAGTCTATGTTAGCTGTGTCGCTGCTGGGACCTCAGGAGTAGTTTTTCAGCACAGTGGTGGGCAACGTCATTTGCCGGGGCATCAGACATCACTGGTAAGAGACTAAAATAACAAATATTACTGTTCAGGAGGATGAGAATGATGGTGCAGCCAGGATCATGTTTGGATGTACAAAAAGAGGGCACATGACCGTTTGCATACTCGTGCCTGCCCATATCAAGCAGACCACAGGGCTAGATTGTCACATTTTGGGGTAAACTAAGATAATATCCCAGAATACAGGAAAGCATGTACAGGGCTTGTATGCCAAAAATTACAAATGGCAGATGAAAGAAGCCAAAGAAGATCTAAATAAATGGACAGACATACCATATCATGTACTGGAAAACTTGACAGAGTAAAGATGTCAATTTTCCCCCAAAGGATCTACAGGTTTAATGCTATTCCTATCAATATCTCAGCAACGTTTTTTGTATATATATATATATAGAGAGAGAGAGAGAGAGACAAGATTATCCTAAAACTTATGTGGAAAGGCAAAGGAATTACAATAGCTAAACAATTTTTCAAAATTAGAATAAAGTGTGGGGAAATAGTCCATTTGATTTCAAAACTTAGAGCTACAATAATTAAGACTGTGAATCCAACAATTGCCCTAATAGGTATTTACCCAAAGAACACAAAAATACTAACTCAAAGGGATACATGCACCCTG
The DNA here is from genome assembly GCF_022079265.1 of Lynx rufus. Classification (NCBI taxonomy): domain Eukaryota; kingdom Metazoa; phylum Chordata; class Mammalia; order Carnivora; family Felidae; genus Lynx; species Lynx rufus. The sequence goes on along the minus strand of NW_025814867.1, from coordinate 260,100 downwards.
ATGTTTATAGCAGAATTGTCTACAATAGCCAAATTATGGAAACAGCCCAAGGGTCTATCAACTGATGAAAAGATGTACAAACTGATGAAAGATGTAAAGGAGATGTGGTATATGGAATATTACCCAGCCATAAAAAAGAACAAGATCTGGCCATCTGCAACAACATGGAGGGGGCTCGAGAATATTATGCTAAGTGAAATAAGTCAGCCAGAGAAGAACAAAAGAGCAAAGGGGAAAAAAGAAACAAGAAACAGACTCTTAACTATAGAGAACTGATGGTTACCAGAGGGGAGGTGGGTGGGGTATGGGTAAAACAGTTGATGGGGGTTAAGGAGTGCACTGTGATGAGCACAGGATGTTGTATGAAGTGTTGAATCACTATATTGTATACCTGAAACTAATACAGCACTGTATGTTAACTAACTGGTATGTAAATAAAAACTTAAAAAAAAAAAGACTGTGGTAGCGGTGGAGGAAATGACACATAAATCAGTGGAAAAGAAAAACCTGAAATAGACTAACACAAGTATATCCAACTGATTTGTAATATCAAATGTGACCTTACTAATACTGTAATATAATATTTTAAAATGTCTCAAATAAGCAACTCAAAAACAAAACAAATGCTGATTAGGAATCCCCTAAATAACTATGACCCCACCAATGAATTAAGAACTGTAATTTGGAAACACTAATCCAGTTCTCTACTGAACTTATTTGCCTTTGTAATTCGTCATAAGGGCCACTTACTGGAGACAGCAGAGCTTAGTGTACAGAGTAGAGAAGATGCACTAAGACCTACCTAGGTTCAAATCTATCTCCCCACTACCTGTAAGACAGTAGGTGCACTTTATCTCTTTACCTCTTAAAATCTCTGTGGCCTCACTGTATAATATGTGTGTGGTCGTGGGATTTAACATTTTGGGCCCTCAATGAATGTTTGCCTCTTCACACTGGGGAAAGAGCTTATGCTGCAGGCCACATCACTGCATAGGAGTCTACTCTGCAGAATGTGCTCAACTGATTTTTTAGAAAGGTACAAAAGCAATTCAAAGAAGGAAGGATAGGGGCGCCTGGGTGGCTCAGTTGGTTGCGCGTCCGACTTCAGCTCAGGTCATGATTTCGCGTCTGTGAGTTCGAGCCCCACATCAGGCTCTGTGCTGACAGCTCGGAGCCTGGAGCCTGCTTCGAATTCTGTGTCTCCCTCTCTCTCTGCCCCTCCCACGCTCATGCTCACTTTCTCTCTCTCTGTCAAAAATAAATAAACATTAATAAAAAAAATAATTCAAAGAAGGAAGGATAAGCTCCAACAAATACTGCTGGAGAAACTGGACATTCATAGGCAAAATAATGAGTCAATTTAAACCTAACATCTTACACAAAAATCAATTCAAAATGAATCACGGCCTTAAATATAAAACATAAAACTATACAACTTTTAGAAAAAAGCATAGGAGAATATCTTCAGGAGCTAAAGCTAGGCAAAGAGTTATTAGAATTGACACCAAAAGCATGATCCATAAAAGGGAAAACTGATAAGCTCAGGGAAAACTGATAAATTTAAAACTTCTGCTTTTGGAAGACCCTTTGTCGAAAGGATGAGAAGACAAGCTACAAACTGGAAAATAATATTTAGAAGCCACATATCTGTCAAAGGACTGGTATTTTACTATATAAAGAATTCTTGGGGCTCCTGGGTGGCTCAGTTGGTTAAGTGTCTGACTTTGGCTCAGGTTACCATCTCACGGTTCGTGAATTCAAGCCCTGCATCAGGCTCTGTGCTGACAGCTCAGAGCCTGGAGTCTACTTCAGATTCTGTGTTTCCCTCTCTCTACCCTGCCCCACTCACACTCTGTCTCTCTCTCTCTGTCAAAAATAAACATTAAAGAAAAAATTCTCAAAACTCAACAGTAAACAATCCCATAAGAAAATGAGTGAAAAACATGAAGATACATTTCACCAAAGAGGATATACAGAGAATAAGCACATGAAAAAATGTTCAACATAATTAGTCATCAGGGAAATGCAAATTAAAACCACAATAAGATAATTACTATACATCTATCAGAATGGCTAAAATAAAAAAACAATGACAACACCAAATGCTGTCGAGGATACAAAGAAACCAGATCACTCATAACTTACTAGTGGGAATGCAAAGTAATGCAGCCACTCTTGAAAACAGTGTGGAGGATCCTCAAAAAATTAAAAATAGAACTACCCTATTGATACCCTAGGAATATCACTACTAGAAATTTATCCAAGGGATACAGGACTGCTGATGCATAGGGGCACGTGTACTCCAATGTTTATAGCAGTGCTCTCAACAATAGCCAAATTATGGAAAGGGCCTGAATGTCCATCAACTGACAAATGGATAAAGAAGATATGGTTTATATATATAATGGAATACTACTTGTCAATGAAAAGAACAAAATCATGCCATTTGCAACAACATGGATGGAACTGGAAGGTATTATGCTGAGTGAAATAAGTCAGAGAAGGACAGGTATCATACATTTACACTCATATGTGGGTCTTGAGAAACTTAAGAGAAGGCCATGAGGGAAGGGAAAGGGAAAAAAAAATAGTTATAGAGAGGGAGGGAGGCAAACCACTAGAGACTCTTAAATACAGAAAACAAACTGAGGGTGGAAAAGGGGGGTGTGGGAGAGGGGAAAATGGGTGATGGGCATTGAGGAGGGCACTTGTTGGGATGAGCACTGGGTGTTGTTTGTAAGCCAACCTGACAATAAATTATATTCAAAAAAAGATTGGTTCACTGAAAAGATAACAAAATTGATAAATCTTTAACCACACTGATGAAGGAAAAAAAAAGATCCAAATATGGAAATGAGAAATGAGAGAAGAAACATACTACTGACTACTGGAATTTTTAAAAGATAATTTTTGCCAATAAATTAAATGCATTACATGAAATTGACAAGTAGTTACAGTAGTTATAAAACACAAACTACTAAAATTGGTTCAAGAAGAAACACAAAATCTGAATAGACCTGTAACAAGTAAAGAGATTAAATTAGTAGTCAAAACTACCCATAAAGAAAAGCAAAGACCCAAATGGCTTTATTGCTGAATTCTCCCAAATATTTAAAGAAAAAAATAATACTGATTCTTCATAAACTCTTCAAAGACACAGAAAAGAAGAACCCGTCCCAGTTCATTCTAGGAGGCCAGTATTACCTTGATACCAAAACCAGACAGACAAGTATCTCTTATGTATATAAATGCAAACATTCTGGACAATATACTAGCAAAATAAAATCCACTAACATACGAAAAGAATTATATACCATGACCATGTGAGATTGATCCTAGGAATGCAAGATTGTTTAACATATCAATAAACACAAAACAAAAATCACATAATGATGTAAATAGGAGCAAAAAATTTTTTTTTACAAAACCCAAACTTTTCATAACAAAAGCAATCACTAGAAATAGAACGGAACTTCTACTTCTGGCAAAACACCTCTACGAAAACCCACAGTTAACATCAAACTTAGTAGTTAAAAACCAAATGTTTCCCCTCAAAAAGTGAGAATAAGACAAGGATGTCCACTCTCAACTCTTCTCTTTAACACCGTCCAGGAGGTTTCTTAGGCACTTAGGTAAATAAATAAATAAATAAATTAATTAATTTTAAAAAAGGGGGTGGGGGGAAGCTTTCAGGGAAAATGGCTGGAAATAGGAGGTTCATGGGCTCACCTAGCCTCACCTCATCCCACAGATACACCTGATAACACCCATATCAGTGTAAATAACCCAGAAAACAACTGAAGACTAGAAGCACAGATTCTCCACAGCTAAATGTATAGAAGAGGCCACAACGAAGAGGGTAGAAAGGGCAAAGACATGGACAGGAGGGAGCATGTGGGGTGGACAAAGGACACGAACAAACCCCAAACCAGGCACCCCAGGTACAGAGGACCTGTACTGGGAAGACAAGTCTCCACAATATTTGACCGTGAAAACCAGAGGGGCTTAATTTCTCAAGTTCTTACAACCAGTGGTACTTAACACCTGGAACTTTAAAAATTAGCGGGATCAGCTCTGGGAAGGGCAATGGGAAACTAAGTCTCTGCCCTTAAAAGGAAAGCACAACAAACAGCCCCACTGAGATTCGGCAGAGAAGCAGCAGTTTGCAAAACACCTCGGGTATACAAGAAAGAGATTTATTTACTAATCTCAAAAGCATGTGCTGGAGGAGCAGGTATCCTTAGGAGGCTTCTCCAAGAACAAAAGAGCTGGTAGGAGCCGTTTCCCTCTCACTCCCCACAACGCACATACAGGGACACCTGCGGGAACCAGCACAGTGTGAACACTCTCCACCTAGCTTGTTAACAGTGCCACCATCTCCTGTAACCGACCCCCTCCAACAAGCCCTCAGCACCATTACATCCAAAGTGGTACCACGAGCCTGGTGGTGTGCAAGCACCCCCAAGGGGGGCCAGCACCAATCCAAATTGACTCCTGCCCAGCAGAAAAGGGAAGACAACCACACACATTAGTCTCCGGGGCCCCAGCAGTGGGCCGGGGGCAGACATCTGGTCTGGCAGCAGGCCTCACCTACTGATGAAAGCTTCTCAGGGAACAACACAGGGAGAGTACCCTGCAGTTTGGTGCTACCACAGCTCTGGAAAACACATGGTCTAACTTAATTCAAGCCCAAGATGGCCCTTGACTGGCCCACTAACAACACAGGATACAAACCGTGCCCACAACAGGCAAAGAGAGCCATTGCAGATGCTGGATAGAAGGCAAACATGGCTCAGCGACAACAGTAGGGAACATCTAACACACATAAGAGATATATTTACAATGCCAGGCTCTGGTGAATAAGGTACACTGTGCTGCAGGGTACTATAGGACCTCTTCTGTATAAGGCCACTACTTCCAACAGGAAGAGACATAGGTGACTTTACTAATATACAGAAACAGACACAGAGACCTAGACAAAATGAGGAAATAGGAATATGTCCCAAATGAAAGTACAGAACAAAATATCAGCAAAAGACGGGGCGCCTGGGTGGCGCAGTCGGTTGAGCGTCCGACTTCAGCCAGGTCACGATCTCGCGGTCCGTGAGTTCGAGCCCCGCGTCAGGCTCTGGGCTGATGGCTCAGAGCCTGGAGCCTGTTTCCGATTCTGTGTCTCCCTCTCTCTCTGCCCCTCCCCCGTTCATGCTCTGTCTCTCTCTGTCCCACAAATAAATAAACGTTGAAAAAAAAATTAAAAAAAATATATATCAGCAAAAGACCTAAACAAAATGGAGATAAGTAATATGCCTGATAGAAAACTAAAAGTGATGGTCATAAAGATACCCACTGGACTTAAGAGTGGAGGACCTCAGTAAGACCCTCAACAAAGAGATAAAAAATATAAAAATGAACCAGAGATGAAAAACTCAATAACTGGAATTAAAAATACACTACAGAAAATAAAGAGCAGACTGGATGGAGTAGAAAAATAGATCAGCAATCCTGAGGATAGAGTAATGGAAAGTAACCAAGTTGAACAGGAGAGAGAAAAAAGAATAATTAAAAATTAAAGTAGATTAGGGAATTCAACAACACCATCAAGCATAACATTTGTATTATAGGGATCCCAGAAGAAGAGAGAGAAAAGGGGACAGAAAATGTATTTGAAGAAATAATAGCTGAAAACTCCCCAAATCTGGAGAAGGAAACAAACAAAAAAATCCAGATCCAGAAGGTACAGAGAATCCCCCCCAAAATCAACCCACAGAGATCCACATCAAGACACCTAATAATTAAAATGACAAAAACTAATGATAAAGAAAGAATTTTAAAAGCAGCAAGAGAAAAGAAGACAGTTACATACAAGGGAAACTCTGTAAGGCTATCAGTGGATTTTTCAGAAGGGAGTGACATGATATGGTCAAAGTGCTGAAAGGAAACACTATGCAGTCAAGAATACTCTATCCAGCAAAGCTATCATTCAGAAGAGAAGGAGAGAGAAAAAGTTTCCAGACCAACAAATGAATTCATCAACTAAATCAGCTTTACAAGAAATATTAAAAGGCACTCTTTGAGAGGAAAGGAAAGACCATAAGCAGGAGTAAAAAGAATAGGAAGCAAAAACGCAGTAAATTAAGTGTACCTATAAAATTCAGGCAAGGGATTCACAAAATAAAATGATGTGAAGTATGGCACCATATACTTAAAACATGGGTTGGAGAGGAATAAAAATTTAGTGCTTTTAGAATGGTTAGTGCTTTAAGCAACCACCAACTTAACATACAGCACCATATACATAAAATGCTATATATATACACCTAATGGTGACCACAAATCAAAAACTGATAATAGATATGCAAATAACAAAGAAAGGGGAATCCAAGAATATCACTAAAGAAAGCCAGCAGACCCAAGAGAGAAGAGAGCAAGAGAAGAAAGGGACAGGGAAGAACTGCAAAAAACAACCATAAAACAAGTAACAAAATGGCAATAAATACATATCCATCAATAACTACTTTGAACGTAAATGGACTAAACGCTCCAATCAAAAGACACTGGGTGACAGAGAAGACAAAAACCCAAGACCTGGGTTTATATGCTGCCTACAAGAAGACTCACTTCAGACAAGAAGATACATGTATATTGAAAGTCAAGGGATGGAGAAGCATTTATCACTCAAATGGAAGTAAAAAGAAAGCCAGGTAGCGATCCAATGCAATGAAATAACATCCATATCATAGGAGTCCCAGAAGAGAAAAAGGGGCATAAGGCTTATTTGAACAAATTATAGCTGAGAACTTCCCTAATCTGGGGAAGGAAACAGACATCCAAGTCCAAGAGACACAGAGAACGCCTTTCAAAATCAACAAAAACAGGTCAACACCATGATATATCATAGTGAAACTGGCAAAATACAAAGATAAAGAGAGAATTCTGAAAGCAGCTAGGGACATACGGGCTTACCCTACACAATAGACCCATAACGGTAGTAGCAGACCTGTCCACTGAAACTTGGCAGGCCAGAGGGAGTGGCAGGAAATATTCAATGTACTGAATAGGAAAAATATGCAGCCAAGAATCCTTTAATTTTTTTTTTTCAACGTTTATTTATTTTTGGGACAGAGAGAGACAGAGCATGAACGGGGGAGGGGCAGAGAGAGAGGGAGACACAGAATCGGAAACAGGCTCCAGGCTCTGAGCCATCGGCCCAGAGCCCGACGCGGGGCTCGAACTCACGGACCGCGAGATCGTGACCTGGCTGAAGTCGGACGCTTAACCGACTGCGCCACCCAGGCGCCCCAAGAATCCTTTATCCAGCAAAGGCGTCATTCAGAATAGAAGGAGAGATAAAGGCTTTCCCAGACAAATAAAAACTGAAGGAGTTCATGACCACTAAACTAGCCCTGCAGGAGATCCTAAGGGAGACTCTGAGTAGAAAGCAGGAAATACTACAAGGACCAGAGACATCACCACAAGCATGAAACCTACAGATAACACAGTGGCACTAAATCCGTATCTTTCAATAATCACTCTGAATGTAAATGGACTAAATGCCCCAATCAAAAATATAGGGTATCAGAATGGATAAAAAAACAAGATCCACCTATATGCTGCCTACAAGAGGCTCATTTTAGACCTGAGGACACCTGCAGATTGAAAGTGAGGGGATGGAGAGCCATCTACCATGCTAATGGATGTCAAAAGAAAGCTGGAGTAGCCATACTTAGACAAATTAGATTTTAAACTAAAGCGTATAACAAGAGATGAAGAAGGGCATTATATCATAATTAAGGGGTCTACCCATCAAGAGCTAACAACTGTAAATGTTTATTGTCCCCAACATGGAGCACTCATATATACATATCAACTAGTCACAAACATAAAGAAATGTATAGATAATACCGTGATTGTAGGGGACTTTAATATTCCACTTACAACAATGGACAGATCATCTAGGCAGAAAATCAATAAGGAAACAATGGTTCTGAATGACATGTTGGACCAGATGGACTTAACAGATATATTCAGAACTTTTCATCCAAAAGCATCAGAACACACATTCTTCTCAAATGCACATGGAACATTCTCCTAAATAGATCACATAGTGGTAACAAAATAGCCCTCAACAAAAATAAAAGGATTGAGATCATACCATGCATATTTTCAGATCACAATGCTATGAAACTTGAAATCAACCACAAGAAAAAATTTAGAAAGTCCCCAATACATGGAAGTTAAAGAACATTCTACTAAAGAATGAATGGGTCAACCAGGAAATTAAAGAAGAAATTAAAAAATACATGGAAGCAAGTGAAAATAAAAACACAACAGTCCAAACCCTTTGGGATGCAGCAAAACCAGTCCTAAGAGGAAAATACATTGCAATTCAGGCCTATCTCAAGAAACAAGAAAGGTACCAACTACACAACATAATCTTACTCCTAAAGGAGCCAGAAAAGGAACAGCAAATAAAGCCCAAAGCCAGCAGAAGAAGGGAATTAATAAAGATTAGAGCAGAAATCAATGGTATAGAATTGAAAAAACAACAAAAGAAGAGATCAATGAAACTAAGAGCTGGTTTTTTGAAAGAATAAGCAAAATTGATAACCCCCTAGCCAGACTTCTCAAAAAGAAGAGGACCCAAATAGATAAAATCACAAATGAAAGAGGAGAAATCATAATCAGCACCACAGAAATACAAATAATTATTAGGGAATACTATGAAAAATTATATGCTAACAAACTGGACAATCTAGAAGAAATGGACAAATTCCTAGACACCCACATACTACCAAAACCCTAATGGGACGCAACAGAAAATTTAAACAGACCCATAACCAGTGAAGATATGGAATCAGTTATCAAAATCTCCCAACAAATAAGAGTCCTGGTCCAGATCGATTCTACCAGACTTTTAAAGAAGAGTTAATAACTATTTTTTCTCAATCTGTTCCAAAAAAATTAAAATGGAAGGAAAGCTTCCATACTCATTCTTTAAAGCCAGCATTATGGTGATTCCCAAACCAGACAGAGACCCCACAAAAAAGGAGAATTACAGGCCAATATCCCTAATGAATGTGGATGCAAAAAATCTCAGCAAGATACTAGCAAATCAAATTCAACAGTATATTAAAAGAATAATTCACCATGATCAAGTGGGATTCATTCCTGGGCTCTAGGACTGGTTCAATATTTGCAAATCAACCAACGTGATATATCACATTAATAGAAAGGGTAAGAACATATGATCCTGTCAATAGAGGCAGAAAAAGCATCTGACAAAATACAGCATCTTTTAATAAAAACCCTCAAGGAAGTTGGGATAGAAGAAACATATCTTAACATCATAAAAGCCATATATGAAAGGCCCACAGCTAATATCATCCTCAATGGGGAAAAACTGAGAACACTCCCCCTGAGATCAGGAACACAACAGCGATGTCCACTCTCACCACGGTTGTTTAACAGTGTTGGAAGTCTCAATCTCAGCAATCAGACAACAAAACAAAATAAAAGGCGCCCGAATTGGCAGCGGCAGAGGAGAAGGAAGAGGAGGAGGAAGGGGAGGGGGAAGGGGAGGAGGAAGGGGAGGAGGAAGGGGAGGAGGAAAGGGAGGATGAGGAGTGTTTAACATAGTGTTGGCAGTCTCAGCCTCAGTAATCAGACAACAAAACGAAATAAAAGGCAACCAAATTGGCGGCGGCTGCGGTGGTGGAGGAAAGGAAATAGGAAGAGTAGAAGGGGGCGGAGGTGGAGGAAGGGGAGGAAAGAGAAGAGGGGGAAGATGGGGAGGAGGGGGAAGATGGGGAGGAGGAGGTGAAGAGGAAGAAATACGCAGAAACTGTTAGAAAAGGAGGATCAAAGATGTGGCGCCTAGCTGGCTCAGTTGGTACACACTCGACGCTCGGTTATGAGTTCGAGCCCCGCATTGGGTAAAGAAATCACTTAAAAATAAAATTAGGGGCGCCTGGGTGGCTCAGTCGGTTGGGTGACTGACTTCACCTCAGGTCATGATCTCACGGTTTGTGGGTTCGAGCCCCGGATTGGGCTCTGTGCTGACAGCTCAGAGCGTGGAGCCTGCTTCCGATTCTGTGTCTACCTCTCTTCACCTCGCCTGCTTGTGTTCAGCCTCTCTCTGACTCTCAAAAAATAAATAAATGTTGGGGCGCCTGGGTGGCGCAGTCGGTTAAGCCTCCGACTTCAGCCAGGTCACGATCTCGCGGTCCGTGAGTTCGAGCCCCGCGTCAGGCTCTGGGCTGATGGCTCAGAGCCTGGAGCCTGCTTCCGATTCTGTGTCTCCCTCTCTCTCTGCCCCTCCCCTGTTGATGCTCTGTCTCTCTCTGTCCCAAAAATAAATAAACGTTGAAAAAAAAATTTTTTTTAATTAAAAATAAAAAATAAATAAATAAATAAATGTTAATAAAAAAATTTTAAGAAAAAGAAAAATAAAAAAAAGTAAATTAAAATTTTTAAAAGCTACTATAACTCATGAGTGATATAAACATCCACCTAAAAGGTCTAAGAGAATCAACTGAAAAACTTAAAATATGATAGGTAATTAAGAAGCTGAATGTCGGGGCACCTGGGTGGCTCAGTTGGTTGAGTGTCCGACTTAGGCTCAGGTCATGATCTCACGATTCATGAGTTCAAGTCCCGCATCAAGCTCTGCACCGACAGCGTGGAGCTGTCTGCTCCAGATCCTCTGTCTCCCTCTCCCTCTGCCCCTTCTCAGCTTGCTTGCTCGCGTGCTCTCTCTCTCTCTCTCTCAAAAATAAACAAACATGGGGGCACGTGGGTGGCTCAGTCACTTGAGTGTCCAACTTCGGCTCAGGTCATGATCTCGTGGTTCATGAGTCCAAGCCCCACGGCCGGCTCTGTGCTGACAGCTCAGAGGCTGGAGCCTGCTTCAGATTCTGTCTCCCTCTCTCTGCCCCACCCCCGCTCATACTCTGTGTCTCTGTCTCTCAAAAAATGAATAAATGTTTTTAAAACATTTTTTTAAATATTTTTAAAAAGCTGAATATCAATGTATAATCAATACTTTTCTAACATAACAGCAACAACTATTTAGAAACAGAACAAAATACCAACAACAACTAAAACATAAAATATCCAGAAATAAAGCTCTTAAAAAAATGTACACAACTTTAATGGGGGAAATAGTAAACTACCAAAAGACAAAGTATATCTGAAAAAGTCTTAAGCATATGAAATCTAGTATTTCCAAGACATCAATTCTCCTTAAATTAATTGAAAAGTCTATAAAATCATAACAAACCCAATATAAACTTTCTTCACAGTTGATAAACATCTACAAATTACAAAAATTAGTAAAGGTCAACAATAGTGAAGACAACCTTTTATTTTAAAGGTGGGAAGATTTGTCCTACCATACAATTCAGCTTATTATAAAAATATAACAATTAAAAGTGAGTATTATTGAAGGAATACACAAACTGCAAATAAAAGGAATAGCACAGAATCCAAAGACTTATATGCACACACTGATCTGGTATATGACAGTAGTGGCATTACAAGACAGTGGAAAAGGACAGACATCAATGACTTGCATAGGGACGACTGGCTAGGGAATAAAAATAAAAGTACAATTACACACAAAATGAATTCCAAAGCCTTAACTTCAAAAACAAAAGAGTAAGAACCTCAGACTAAGCAAGGATTTCTTAAGAAAATGAAAGGAAAAGTGTGATATACGACTACAATATTTGAAAACCTCTTGACCAGAAAAAAGAATAACAAAACAAAAAACAAAACAGTGATAGAAGCGTAAATGCATACAGCCACCAGGAAAGGTAGTGTGAAAGTCTACAGCAAAACTATGAAGTCCCATTACTTCGACTACAGGAATTTCACTTCTAGGAATCTCCCTGGAAAAACACTTGCAGAGGTAGATATACAGACATTCGCACAGGTGTTCACTAGAGTACTCTTTGTAGTAACACAATATTGGAAATAAATGACTTGTTCATCAATAGAAATAAATAAAAGCGTAGCACTTCCTAGGATGAAATATCTAGTACAAAACAGTTTAAAAGACTGTACTGGACTCTTAACATTACTGTTTCACTGTCTGCTGGGTGCTCAGACTGTGTGGCCAAGGTTAACAGGCAAGTAAATGCTACTCACACAAGAGGCCAGAGCACGATTCTATTGCTAAGAAGAAACAAAATACACACCTGACTCAAGTAGTACAAAACTTACTCACAAGAAGAGAAAAGAGAAAGAATGCACAAGATTCAACCTCTTGCAATCCATTGCTTTCCCCATGCGCAGCAGATCACTTTCGCAGGCAACGTGTTTAGGACAGTGTGGAGACAAGCACTACACCCAATGCTGCAGTAGGACCCTCAACCCCTTGCCGGTGGGGTCTGAAATAAAGAAAGCAGGGGTAGGCCTGAGGGTCACTGACACATGCAATAGGCAGAACAAAGGGGTATACATTAAGCAAGAACACAGAAAAATAGTCCTTCAGAAGGCAATAAGCCCAGAGTGCTCTTTATCTCTTTGCAAGGAAATGTCCCCAGCTCAAGGCTACTCTAAACGCTGTTACGCAAGAGAGGAGAAGCTGCTCTTGACCGCCTTGCCCATCAATAACAAAACATGTTAAGATATTAAAAAAAAAATCTTAGATATAATTGTAGAAAAAATCTAAAACCATATATACGCCTAAGTGTAAGTACGTGTGATGTACATAAGTACTCAAAGGAATTTAAGATGGCTTGGGCAATTCACAAAAACTCTTACTGAATACAGGAGTGGAGAGTTTGAGAATAGTAGTTAAAGGAACCTTTAGTTTATTTGTAGTTATTTCATTTTTCAACATAACATTTGTGTACTACGCCTCTCTCTTTTCTTTCTTTTAAGAATGCATGTAGAAAATGACGATTACAGGGGTGCCTGGGTTGCTCAGTTGGTATCTGACTTCAGTTCAGGTCACAATCTCATGGTTCATGGGTTCAAGCCCCTCATCAGACTCTGCTGTAAGCTCGGAGCCTGGAGCCTGCTTCAGATTCTGTGTCTCCCTCTCTGTCTGCCCCTCCTCCACTTGTGCTCTTTCTCTCTCTCAAAAATGAAGGAAGGAAGGAAGGAAGGAAGGAAGGAAGGAAGGAAGGAAGGAAGGAAGGCAGGCTGCAAAAATGCCAAAATGTTAGAAGTGCTTAAACTGGTGTGTCTGAAATCTGCCTCCCTGTTACTTTACTCATTATATATTTTGTCTTGTCCCATTTTCCTAAAATAATAAGTAAATTATGGGACAAGGTTTAAAAATTATAGTTATTGGGGCGCCTGGGTGGCGCAGTCGGTTAAGCGTCCGACTTCAGCCAGGTCACGATCTCGCGGTCTGTGAGTTCGAGCCCCGCGTCGGGCTCTGGGCTGATGGCTCAGAGCCTGGAGCCTGCTTCCGATTCTGTGTCTCCCTCTCTCTCTGCGCCTCCCCTGTTCATGCTCTGTCTCTCTCTGTCCCAAAAATAAATAAACGTTGAAAAAAAATTATAGTTATTAACTAGTTAAGACTTAAAATAAAAATAAAGTACAGCTGGAATATGCACAAAAACTTTCTTAGCCTTGCTGCCAGAGTGTTCTCACCCATTATCTTCTCCAGAACGTGGGATAAAGCCTTTCCCTTCCTATTAACCAGTGTCCCGTGAATTTTTACATGTCACTTTTAGAATCATCAAAGTAATCAATAATTCTCTTTGCCAAACACACTAAATGAGTATCAAGCAGCTTCCAGGACACAGGGACAAGAACTGAGGGGGAGAGGCAGCCTTGAAGGGGTACTGAGAGCAAATGGTGGCTGTACTCAAAAACCACAAATGGAAAAACCAACCAACATGACCTTAGATCTCCTAAAAATTAAGAGACCAACCTAAGACATGACCCGGCAAATAAGAAGAGAATGAAAAGAGCAAAATGCTACCCCTAAACACAACATGCAAAAGAAAAAACAAAGACCAAGAATGTTAAGACAAAGAGACAAAACAAAGGGTCCACAAAAAGGGTGAGATAAACAGCCGGCCTCGGTACCTCTTGTAAAGGGTCCCATAACTCAGTGCACCAAGTCACACATGATGTTCATCGTCCCCTGAAACCATCCTCCATCTCCTGCGACCATTAAATACATTTAAAGAAATCACTCCCTTCACTCCGAAGCCATCTCCTACTTGGTTATAAACCAATACCTATTCGCTATCTCCCAGACTCCGCCAATGCTGTCAAGACAGAGAAAAAAGAGTGACTAACCAGACGGAAAGAGCTCATGCCAGAAAGCAGGCTGCCATCCAGCTAACACACACAAAAAAACTACACTTCTGTTTCAGGGCATGAAGAGTCAGTCCAGTCAAGAACTACATTAGGGATCATGCAGGCTGAGGAGTCAGCTAAAGTTCTGGCAGAGAAGTGAAGCTTTGATGTGGAAAAACAGTGGAGAAAAAGAAGAAGTACTGGCGAAACAAAAGCAAAGGAAAAGGAGGGAAATGAAAAAGTAAGTGGCTGAAGGCCTACAGACAGACCTGAAGACCAGCAACAACAAAAGAAGGCTGAGCCGAGCAAGAGGGACAGGCTGCAGCCGTGCTGAGCCCCAGCAGCAGAAACAACTGCTCAGAAGGCAGCTGAAAGTCAGAGGAAGAGGGACAGAGACTTTCCCCAACAAACCTGCAGAATAGACTGGAGAAGAGCAAGAAACCCAAGTAGGAAAGGACTAGAAAGCTGCTCACAGTGACCAGAAATCTGGCAGTGAGGCTAAAGAGAATGAACTTGAGCCCAGAGACAAATGTTCTGAAGGAAGGCACCCAGCAGGAAATAGAAATGGCAAGACCTATCTCAGGAAATGGAGATCCACAGCACAATTAGCACCAAAAATAAGCCTCCAAGCAGGCCTGTTCTAAAGCAGCTGCTACAGAAATGTCCAAAGAGGCCAGCGAAGTATCTGGACACAGGTGATGAGAAGACTAACTGACAGGAAAAAGAGGGCGAAAGCCTAGGAACCTGGCGAGGGGTTCCAGGCCTTCAATCGGGGAGAAAGGGTTGGCCTAGCCTCTGCAACCATGAACATGGAGAAAGCTAAAGACCTCCAGGGCCTGTCAGACTCTGGAAAGACCCGGGGCACAGTAAAGACATGGGGGCCAGTGAGCTGAAGCTGCCCAGTTAAATTCAGGTTTCCTAATGCCTCAGGGTTTCTCCATGTCCCAACCAGCTTTTAAATTTTTTTTTTTTTTTAACGTTTATTTATTTTTGGGACAGAGAGAGACAGAGAGAGACAGAGCATGAACGGGGGAGGGTCAGAGAGAGAGGGAGACACAGAATCGGAAACAGGCTCCAGGCTCTGAGCCATCAGCCCAGAGCCTGACGCGGGGCTCGAACTCACGGACCGCGAGATCGTGACCTGGCTGAAGTCGGACGCTTAACCGACTGCGCCACCCAGGCGCCCCGCAACCAGCTTTTGAGAACAGAAATAAAACTTCACCCATCCCAGGCCTAGGAGGCAACCTGAGCTGATCGGGCCTCTTCTCCCAGAGCTTCATACCTTAGGCCCAGTCTCAATCCTGCAATGAAAATGGCTTTGTAAAAACAGGGAAATCCCAAACAATTATCTGGGCATTTTTCAGGGACAGTTTCCTTTTTTGTCATTTTGCTTCTTCAGCTCATACATGACGTATTTCGTTTTCTTTTAAAATCCTCATTTATGGGGCACGTGGGTGGCTCAGTCGGTTGGTTAAGTGCCGGACTTCGGCTCGGGTCATGATCTCACAGTTCGTGCGTTTCAGCCCCGCGTCGGGCTCTGTGCTGACAGCTCAGAGCCTGGAGCCTGCTTCAGATTCTTTGTCTCCCTCTCTCTCCCTCTACCCCTTCTCAGTTCACACTGTCTCTCTCTCTCAAAAATAAATAAATGTTAACAAAAATTTTTTTTAATCCTCATTTAGCAGTCTCTTATTCCCGTGTTTTTCCTACCAGTGTGAGGGTACATATGCTTTATTTTATACGCTGATAAGGAAACAAGAAAGACCGCTTCCAGTACATAACTAGAGTGTTACAGTATACTTGAACCCGTACATCAGTTAAGAAGTGAGCTCAAACCTAGCGCCCAAAACTTGGTTTCTCAGTATCATTCTCCAATAAACCGTGAACATGGAGAAAGGAACTAGGGATCTTTGGAGAAGTGGTGGTCTCGGGGGCTGGGGAAGGGAAGATACAACAAACACAACTAATGTATGGGGCCAGAAAGTCAGGGAAAGACACCAAAAAGGATGTGGACACTTTAAGGGAAGCAGGAGCCACTGCAAAGAGCCCCCAAGGGCCAAAGCTGGAATAATTTAAGCAACGAAATAAGTACCATTAGCACCGCATCATAGCCCAAAGGATATGTATCCAACATCACACAGATACAAATAATTGAAGAAATAAAGGGAAAGAAGGCACAACTCTTCCTCAGGAAATATTCCAATTATTATCTGGAGAAGGAATAACAGAAATCAAAGTCACCACTAGACCATTACAGTGATAAGATCCACCAAGAGGGCTAATTAGTGGGTGAACAGTAAAGAAAAGCAGGATATTGCCATGCAAGGTCTCAAAGTATCTTCCCCCAAATAATCACTAGTTACAAAGGGAAAGCCAGTATCTTTACAATGGTGACACATGGAAGACACCACTAGGTCAAAATCAGTATCGACAGTAATAACACATAGCAACATCATCCTCAATTGAAGCAGGAAAAAACATCTGACAAAACCAAAGTGAGAGTCTTTCTAAAAATACCCATACAACATACTTGAAAAGTGTCAACGTCATGAAAAACAAGGAAAGATGGAGAGACTGTCACATATTGAAGGAAAACAAGAAGACAGGGCAACTACACGGAATGGTGGAATGAGGGATTCTAGATCGGATCCTGGAACAGAAAAAGGTCACTAGTGAGAAACTGCTGGACTCTGTAATTAAAGTCAGCAGTTTAATGAATAGCATTGTACACTGTAAATTTCTGAAGTTTGAGGACTTGTACTATGGTTATGCAAGATATTAACTCTAGGCAAACTGACCAAAGAATATAAGGGAACTCGGTACGGTTTCTGCAACCCTCTATAAGTCCACAACTATTCAAAAGAAAAAGGGTTTGTTTGTTTGTTTGTTTTTTTTAAATATATACTTATTTTTGAGAGGGGGGCAGAGAGAGAGAGGGAGACACAGAATCGGAAGCAGGCTCCAGGCTCTGAGATGTCAGCACAGAGCCTGACACGGGGCTCGAACTCACGGACCTTGTGATCGTGACCTGAGCCAAAGTTGGACGCTTAACCATTTAGGCCACCCAGGCGCCTCAAGAAAAAGGTCTCGGAAGGGAAGAACTGTTATCACTTTTTTCTGATGTATTTCTATCTTAGATTTAAAAAAACAAAACAAAACCGTGGCAATCAAAGATATTAAATATTGTTATTCTTATCTCCAATTTAGATTCATTCTTTTATTAACAGTATTTACTGGGCACCAGCTATGCCCCAGGCACTAAGGACTACATAACGAATAAGGATACCAAAAACAAAACACCACAAGAAACCAAAACAAATAAACAAAAAACACCACCGCCTTGCAGAGCTTACAGGAAGACAGAAAATGAAGAAAACACATGGCATGTTAGATAGGCATGTCTGGTCCGACACACTGTAATAAAACAAGGAAGGAGGGTAAGAGGTTTAAGATCAGGCAGAAGTTTAAGCTCAAAAATCCAATCTTGTACAGCGTCTCATGATTCACCTGGGGAGTTCTTTCAGAGCGTTTCTGATACAAAAATCCTGAAGACTGACAAATAAGGTAAGTTACGGTTACTATACGTTATGTATTTCTACTCCCAAGCAACTCTCCGACATCACAGAATGCCCTTGCACTGATACTTCCTGGACACGAGGAGCCTCAGAAAACTTCAAGTGGCAGACTTAGTATTTGTGATGCTGTTGTCAGTTTCCTTTCTAAGTATATACTGAGGGTTTATCTTCAAAACATTCCCGTCATTTCGACCTACAGTAAGGACTACATTTTGAACCAAAATTTGTCCGCCTTTCTTCAGCATCAACACGACAGGTAAGAGCACCCCCATTCATCAGACCCTCAACACACACACACACACACACACACACACACACACACACACACACACGTGTAAGCGGATGCAAGTTCTCCAAAATCCCTTCATCAAATTATGACTAAAACCACTCACTGACATTTCCTTGCAAATAATGTACTAATACTAATGCGTTTTCACTTCTGCACTACATACAGCTCGAAACAGGGTGGTGTTCTTTCCTGGCCACCACTTGTAACTTAGAAGGGGACCGACCATTCTCTGACTTCTCAGGCCTATGCAAGTCAGAGACAGTACGGTGGTTTTAAGAGCTGTACCTTATCTTTAAAAAACCCTTTTTGTTAAAAATAAAATCTTTAAAAATGTATATTGAAAAAATTAAAACTCCCTTTTATATGCTACACTTTCATTTTGAAAAGAGGCAGTCACCCTAATACACAAGATTCTGCTATTTTCCTGCACAAGCGTCACTTTGTGAGCATTACAGCTTTGTGTAGTGTGTACTAACTACGGAAAATAAACTGCAACGAAAACGTTTCCGTTTAATTATCCTCACAGAAATATGTCTCGGTGGCGTCCTAACTAACGCTAGCACCAATTTTGACCGCTATGTGAACAAATGCATTCCGCCTGTTGAAGGTATCATCATTTTCAAAACGCAAGGGTATGAATGTACTTAATGCCGCTCAATTTTGCCACACTTGAAAATGGTTAAAGTGGTCGATTTTATTGTACCCTATGGTAAGTATTATGTAAATTTTAGCACAATACTTTTGCATCCCAATAATACTAAGTTTTGAAAGGCCACAGTACGATCCCATTTCGAAAGGCACACGCACCCGTGTATGAATGTGCACAATTGTGAGCAAATTTTAAAATGTCAGGAAGCATCCAGACGAAACTATTTGCGGACTGCGGTTATTCTCACTTTTCTGGCTCCCACCCGCGTCATCTAATTGTCCCTAATGAGTACGCTTTGTTTGCATAATTGGGAGAAAGGATAAAGCACAGAAGCCATTACTCCCAACTCTCTGCCCGGGGCTGCAAAGCGCTTCCAGCTACACTCCTCACCGCAGCGGGGACCGGATCCCCGCCCGGCCAGACCGCCCGCCCCGGGCGCCGCCTCCAGGCCGGGCCTCAGCCAGCACCCCCGACCCCTGACTCTCACCCCGGGAGGGGCCGAGCGTCCCCGCCGCCCTCGCGAGCCGTGCACCCTCACTGCCGGTCGCCCCCCCCCCCCCCCCGCCTCCGCCGCCCCCGTGCCCCGCCCGGTGGCTCACCTCCCCAGGTCCCCGACACCGAGTCCTCCAGCCACACCACCCGCCCAGAACCCGTGGCCCAGAGACCAGCTCTCCGTCGGCCCAGGTCGCGCACGCGCGCCGCCGCCCCGCGACTCGGCGGCCGCTCTAGGAAGCTGGGAGGGCCAACGTCTCGCCTTCTCCCTGGCGCCAGCGCGGTGCTCAGCTGCCTGACCTGTCCTCAGCAACCCTGTCTTCCACTGTGAGCGCCTGCCCTCCACTCTCTGAAAAGAACAGCTTTAAATCCAAATGACAGCCCTGCCTTAGTTTAATGCTACGAGCATTGTGAAACCTTTCCTGAATGTAACCTGCTATGTAATAGAATAAGTTGTGAAACTTCCTAAATGTAGTCTGGTATGTAATAGAATAAGTGATTGTACATGAACTAACCGGCATTTCTCGCTTCTGTAAACCTGCTTGCTTAACATATTTTCCCCTTCCCCTTGGTTCCTCAGGTACTTGAGAAAGGGGAGAAATGAGAGACCTGGGCAAACTGTTTGCCTAGTCATCCTGGTCTGTGAAAAACAAACTTAGCTTAAATCCGCTTGCTTAACCAGCTTGTTCTGCTTCTGTACAACTGCTTGGCGTAACCGCGTATTCTTGACCAATCATTAAGACACCCACACCCCAGTTGTGATTTGACCTAAAGGCGGGGACCAATTAAATTCTGCTAAGTGTTTAAATTAAGATATCACCCAATAACCGCTCTGTAACCACGAAGAATCCCTAACTTCCCCATAACTTGTTTGTACCTGTGTATAAAAAGGCTGTAAAAACCTCACTCGGGGCCTCTTAGCGTCACCGGCAACGAGTGAGCAGAGGTCCAGGTTTGAACCTGCAATAAACGACCCTTGCCGCTTGGCTTTGACTTACGGCTCTGGTGGTCTTTTGTGGGAGGTTTCGGAACTTCGGGCATTACACTCTCCAATGCCCTGTCAGTCCCCAGCGCTCTATCAGTCTTGCCCAATTTGCCCACATCCCCTCCAGCGTCTCTGCCCAGCTGCCCTCCAGGCCTCCGCCCGCCAGGGAAGACTAGGATCCAAAACTAGGGGGGCAAAATAGCGAGCGCCAAGATCTAGCTGACCGGTTCTGGCCAAAGGGAGAGCTATTATGGGGGCCGCTCGAGACTCCAGGAGGACCTCTTCTCCCCATCACACCACATCTAGGGATACTTGCTGATTTCCAGCCACAGGCACACAAACCTGTGCCTTCCCATGCCCCCCATTTCTTTTTTCCTGAACAAAATTTTAATCCTGAGTGCATTTTAAAGATCTTTCTGGCTTTTATTCAGCAATTCCCAAATCGGGAAGCATCCAGTCTAGCAGATAGAATGGAAAGAGCTGGAAGGACTATACAATGCTAGAGATTTCACAGGCAGAAGGGAACAGGAAAAAATTAGATGAGGCAAAAAGGTAGATTGGTGATTGCAGCGTTACTTTCCTTAGGGGGATGCCAGGGTTTCATCAGGTAGATTACCTAACTAAAGTAATCAGGAAATTCTTGATTGACTTGTTAAGGACAGCGAGCCCCAAATGGAGTCGCTTATGCTAAGAAAAATCTTCAGGAGCCCGCCTATGAGGAAGGAAAACCGAGACAAATCTTTATTTAGGTTTGCAAGCCAGGAAGGGCAACTCAACTCAGTGGGTGTGCCCATCTGAAGAAGACAAGGGGAGATGGTATTTTTAAGGCTTAAACCCACACTGGGAGAAAATTTTCACTGGGCATGGGCTCCTCAGTGGTTGGCTGACCTTTTTTTGCTCAGTATTGTGAGATGGGAGGACTTTTCAGGTGTCTAACCCTCAAGATGCTTATCATGATTCCAAGAAAGTTCTGCTCTTCTAAGGACTCAACAGAACAGTGGCTGTTGCAAGATGGAGTCAGAGTTGTCAACCCCTTCCCTGGCCCCCTCTCTTCTTCCCCCTCATGTCACCGAACTGAACTTAGCTGCAGTTTTGGCTGTCCCACAAACAGAATCTGAAACCAATCAGGAATTTCCCGATCCGCATTAGTTAGGTAATCGCTCTGATAAGAACCCCTGCCATCCCCAGAAGAAAAGTAGCCTTGTAATAACCAATCCACCTGTTTGTCTAGTGTAACATTCTTGTTTCTGTTCCCTTCTGTCTATGAAATGTATTGCCTTGTACTGCTCTCTGAAGCTTCTTTCTATCTGCTAGACTGTATGTTGCTCGATTTGTGAATCACTGAATAAAGCCAATTAGATCTTTAAATTTTGAATTTTGTTCTTTAACCAACTGGTTTCAGATTCTATTTCTGGGAGACCAAAATGCAAGTAAGTTACCAAAACTGTTAAGTCTTATTTTGGTAATGGGGGGAGGGGGGAGGCGGCATAGCATATGCAACTCCATTTTGGTCCTGTTGTCTTGTCTTTAACAATCACCCCATTTTAGTCAGACTCTCAGCCTAACTGAGAGATGTGAACAAAATTTAAGACATTAATGCACTACTCCCAGCTATACCACTCTGGAGTTCTCACAGTTTTTGTTGAATCTCTGTGTGGTAATCAAAGGCCACAATGTCAGGTTCACATTCTTTAAATTGATTATTCTCTCTGTTACTTTTCTAACTTTGAAAAATTTTTTTAATGTTTTATTTATTTTTGAGAGAGAGAGAGATGGAGTGTGAATGAGGGAGGGGCAGAGAGAGAAAGAGAGTCAGAGACAGAGAGGGAGACACAGAATCCAAAGCAGGCTCCAGCCTCTGAGTGTAACGCCCAAAGCTCGAGAGACCCCAAAGAACGAACCACCAGAGTCCAGAGTCAAAGCCAAGCAGCAAGGGCCGTTTATTTCAGGTTCAAACCTGGACCTCCGTGCATTCAGGAACAGTGAGGCTCCGAGGTCCCGAGGGGAGTTTGAGCAGGCTTTTTATAGGCCGAGGTAAACAGTTTGGGGATTTCCAGTCAGCGGGGGAGTTGATTGGTTGACATTAAGCTGGGGGGGGGTATGGGTAATGCACTGATTGGGCAGGAGTTCGCGGGCGCGCCAAGCAATTGTACAGAAGCGGAACAGGCTGGTTAGGTTTCAGTTTGCTTAAGCTTCTCATGAGCTGTCAGCACAGAGGCCGACATAGGGCTCAAACCCACGAACCGCGAGATCATGACACAAGCTGAAGTCAGAGGCTTAGTTGGCTGAGTCACCCTGGTGGCCTGTGACTTTGTAATATTAGGGAGATGATTTCCTTAGTGGTTAGTGGATGCAAGCATGCCTTTAAAGCTTTGAGTGAACAGAGTGCATCAGGGGGACTACTATGGTTACCAAAGGTAGAATACCTCCCAGTGTCTGGAGTGCACTTTGGAGTCATGGTGCTCAAGACACAAATCAATCAAGGTCAAATAAATGACCCAGTGAGGAAGACCTCACTGAAGGAGTCGCTTTCTTAAACCAATTGGCTGGGTGAGTGATCTTATTGTAGCTGAGACTCACCCCTCCCTAGAAGCATTCGTCCAAGTGCAACCAGTAGTGTTGGCTACAGCACAAGCACCTCCCTGCACAGCTAAAAGGTAATGAAGGGCTATTCTAGTATGGGGAACAACTCTGGCCAGAGTGTTTAGGGATTTTTGTTGGGCAGTTCTGCTTTAGCAGTAGATTCTGGAATATCTTCAAGAGTTAAGTAGAGGTTCATGATCATAGCCTCATCTGCACTCTAGCTCCTAGAGATCCACCAAAAGAAGCAAATTCTGAATCGTGAATGCTTTCTGGCAATTCCTATTTGTTTCAGCAACACAGATTGAGGGAAATTGACCAGTGAGGTGTTCCAGTTTCATAGTTGGCAGTTTAGCGGTTCAATTAGATAACCCCAAAGGCACTGCCCGGTTAAGTGCCAGCCATCTAGGTATTCATAAGCCAAAGAAATATGCTTTTCCTCAAAACCACCACAGACAAAAATAAATGCTGCTGGGACACATGCTGCTCCCATCAAAGTATTATTATTAATGAATTTATTCACTAGGACTTTTCATTTGCCCAGGTAAGCCATGGGTCAGTGAGGCTTTCACTGCACTTGGGAAGGTAATTTCTTGTTCTAAAATAAAACATAGTTCTAAGCTCTTTGGAGAGTGGGTGCATGTGGAGAAAAGTGCAGTTCTAGGCCGGAGCAGTTTGGGTTTAGATAATCATAAGAACGTCATTGTAAAAATGTACTATACTGATGTTTTCAAAGTGTCCCTGCCTGTCTCAGTCCATACAGTTATGGCCGAAGAAAGGTTAAAGCAAAGGCGCTGAATGTTCTGGACTCTGCAGGTGGCTTCGGTTGCAGTTTATGGTTTCATTGGGAATGGAAGAAAAATTGGTCACAGGGAGGACCAGAGGGGCTCCAGCATCAGGGACAGATGGGAGGGTTTTGATGACAAATAGAGCAGTCTGAAAGGTTATCCCCTTTAAGAGTGGCTTGGGAGATGTGGGTGATGCCATCTTTCCAAGCCAACGCCAACATGAAAGAGAGAAAGAGAAAAAGAAAGGCTTTCACGTTTGAGGCTAGTGAAAGTATGAATTCTTGCTCTGGTGTCTTGAAAGGAAACTGTCTACCACATGAAATCATCAGCTTCCTGGGCAACTTGGCTTTAAGGTCACCAGTGCAAGAGGAGGACCAAGTGTCAGGAGGATCCTTTTCAGCTGGGAGATGTGTGCCCCAAAGTTCAGTGCTTTCTAGTTTTTCAGAAGTATTGGTTATCAGGAGCACTTGGTAATGTTCCCTTCCAACAGGGCTCAGGGACCATGTTCCTCTGGGGGCTTTTCCAAAATACCAAATCATGAACAAGAGGATATTTTGAATTGGGGATATGGAAGAGATTCTGAACCTGGTGTTGAGAGGTTTTAGCATGAGACACTGAAAGAGCGGACCTAGGCCGGCCGACTCCATTTTGTTCTGTGTCCTCCATCTTGAGTGACTATGTCTCCGACATGGCCCCCTTCCCGAGAAAACCGCAGAAAGAAATTCCCGTTCTAAACCTCAGACCACGCCTCCTCCCCTTGAGTAACTTCCCACTCACCCGTTCAAACTTCCCATTCAAACCACGCCTGGCAACCTGCGTAATGGGACTTGGACCCTTCCTCAGCCAATCGGTTAAGGCCACGACCATTACCCCACCAACTGCCCCTAGATCCCTATAAAACCTTTGTGCTTTTAAAACTCTCTCTCTCTCTCCAACATCTCACCGCTGCGTCGGTGCAGGTAGGGGATTGAGCTCGAGCTAGCTCGAATAAAGGCTCTTTGCTTTTGCATCGGACTGGGCTCCCTGGTGGTCTTTGGGGATCACGAATTCTGGGCATAACAACACTAGACTTACAGTACAACAAGGGAACGACTAAAGGTTGTACACCAAAAGACATTGGTCTACTGGTGACTATCTCACAAAGAGGGTACTGCAAAAGTCAGCAAGGCCAGAGGCAACACCTCAGGCCAAGGGAGTCCAGCAGTTTCAGTGAGTTTGGAGATTTTTGAGATTGGTGATTCCATTAGTTCTTTCAACCTTGCCTGATGACTGAGGGTGATAGCAGCAGTGACAGTTCCAAGAAGTTTGCAAAGCTTTAGTTACAGCTCATCTGATCTCCAAAGTGAAGTGGGTGCCTCAGTCACTAGATAGTGTGAAGGGTAAACTCCAGGTAGGAACTGCATTTGCCAACGGTTTGTTTTGCCACTGTGAGTGTGAGGGTGTCATCCTTTCAGCAAGGGAAGGCTTCAATCCATCCAGAAATTATATATACTATAATAAGAATATATTAATAATCTATACTGGGTGGCATTTGAATGAAGGTGCTCAGATGGTTCAGAGGAAGAAGGTCTGAGGACTCTGGAAAGAAAAATAATTTTTCCAGGTTAAGAACCTGACAGGTCAGACATAAGACACTGATAAACAGTTTTTATAATTTTTTAGAAGTCTGTCCACCAGTATTTATTTATGGTTTGAGTCATCTTAGCTGCACCACGGTGGTTAAATGAACGCAAGAACAAGAAGGTAGGGCTTGCGAGGGAGTCAGTGTAGGGGCTTAGGGTAGGCTCCCACAGTGTGCCAATTTGGCATATTTGAATATTTTAGCAAAGGTTACTTAAGAAACAATCAGTTCAAGGACACCTAGACACATCTCTGTCCTCCTGAAAGCAGGAAACAAATCTCCCATATGAAAAATAGCCTCCCTATACTAAGAAGTAGAAAGACACCCTTATCACCAGCGATATGGACTTTAAAGTGGAGAAAGCTGTAGAAATAAACCTTGTTACTTTTTTACCAATCTACTTCCTCAGCCCAAATTCATTTTGCTTTGAATTCCTTACCAATTACAGCTTCCAAATACCTGTTTTCCTTATCCTGTAAATTCCTCACTAATTTATCATCTCTCTTTATCTAAAATGTGTAAAAATTGCCATCTTGGTCATTTCTTTAGGTTTCAATTTCATTATTGGACTTCCAAGCACACGCAATAAAACTTTCTGGTTTTCTCCTGTTAACCTTTCACATGTAAATTTAATTCTTAGTCCGGCTAGAAGAACTTGAGGGTAGAGGAAAAATTCTCCCCCTCTTCCACTAGGAAGAAACAAGCAGCCATGTTGTCTCCCATGGTCCCAACTGTTCATTCCATTTACAAACATTGTTTGCCCATTGTGATTTCTATGACTCGGGAGCACATGTCACAAGACCTTCAAGAGGACAAAAGGCAATGTCGAGCTCAAAGGGTCAGGGTTTTTTTTTTGTTGTTTTTTGGGTTTTTTTTGCAGAAGCAAGAATTGACTTCATCCCCATATGCCAAAACCTTTATAGTTTTTGTTGCTACTACATGAAAGTCAGTTGGGACATTTCCCTAAACTCATTTTCAGTCCTCTTTGTGTGAGCCTCAAATTGATGACAGTAGTTTCAGAAAAATAAGAGAATAGCAGCAAGGAATCATTTGCTTACTGTCCATTTTTCATTGGAGTCCCAGTGGATGTGAGAAAACCTTTTTGTTTCCATTAACATCCAAAAATCATGGTTGATCCTAAAGGCATACCAGCTGTCATTATAAATATGATATCAATAGTTTGTTCTTCAGATAATTGGCATGCTCAGGTAAGGGTGTATAGCTCCGCTTGGTGGGCTGATTTAGCTTGTGGGAGGTTTCCCCTCTCAAGTAGTTCATATTGCATAGTAATAGAATAGCCAGTTTGGAAAGTCCCTTTTTCATTTTTAGAGGATAACCTATTAACAAATAAAATTAGATCGGGATTCATCAAAGAAGTGTGTCATAAATCCAGACTTGGTATCACAAAATCACATGATTACCTTTCTGTCGTGGGGTTCATTTTCATCAGACAAGGACAGGATTAAGAATGCTGCAATGTTGCATACTAACCTGTATGTTAGTAGTGAGAGCAGAAGGATCTCATAGGAGGTTGGTCTGCATGCAGAGAAATGATGAGTCAATTCAGAATTAAGAAGACTTAGGACGGCATGTGGAGCTTGCGAAATAAACATCATTTCCTAGGACTAAATCCATGGAAATGTTTACTAACTTTGCAGCTTCAGTAAGGCCTTAAGGCAATTGGGATAGGCACGAGCAAGTGAATCAAGTTGTATGATATAATAGGCAATAGGCCTATTCTTACCAGCACGCTCTTGTGTGAGCATTCACAGGCATTGATTATCTCTCTACTGCACAAA
The DNA here is from genome assembly GCF_022079265.1 of Lynx rufus. NCBI lineage: Eukaryota > Metazoa > Chordata > Mammalia > Carnivora > Felidae > Lynx > Lynx rufus. Next base: position 233,063 of record NW_025814867.1, on the reverse strand, counting down.
AAAGGTGAAGGCCTTTGAATAGTTAGATAGCCCTAGGGCAGGAGTTCTTATAGTGCTTTTGTAAATCTCATAATGGCCTGCTCACTACATTTTCAGGAAGGTCATAGAGTGGAGAAGTTGATAGAGAAAAGTCAGGAACCCAGAATCTATGATACCCAGCTAGGGGTAGAAATCCAGAAAGCTACTGCCGATCATGGGCCTAGAGAATGCTTGAATAAGCTTAAAATTATCTTTGGAGACAATTGGATTCCTACAGCACTTACATTATGACTAGGTAAATCAAGTCATTTCTCCGTACAGACTTCCTGTTCTTTCTCAGCTAACTGTTGCAGCAGATAAATGGAATCTTATACAGATGCTTCTTTGGTAACTGAGCATTGCAGGAGATAGTCTACATACTGTAGAAGGGTTGATTTCCCAGGGAACTGAAAGAGACTTAAATCTTGATGGACCACTTGGGAGAAATAAGGGGCCTCAGTGAACCCTTGAGGCACCACTGTCCAGGTATATTACTGATTCTAAATAAAAGCAAACAAGTATTGGTAGCTGAGGTCTACAGAAATGCTGAAGAAGGTTGAACATAGGTCTACAACAGTGAATCATTTTACATCTGGTAGTGTTGCATCCACATGACTCCTGAAACAGAATGCTACGGGCACCAGTGACAGTCACAACAAAGTTTATTGCAATTGAGAGGCAAGGCCGACCCATCGGGACTGACACTCTTGATCAGAGTGCGGCCTTGAACAGCTGGGGTGCAGAGTTTTTATAGCCGACCACATCATCTTATCATCACCTGGGAACAGAACAAAGAAATAGTTCCCAGATGGGGGTGGAAGCAGTTCAGACCTTCTGTGGTTAAGCTGCAACCAGTTGACCTCCTTGACCCTGCCTCTGGCCCACTTTTTCAAAGTTCTCAACATGCCCTTGCCCCAATCCAAACACCAATCCAATTGATTTCCCTTGAACTTTTGTTCCCTTGATTGATAGGACAGGCCTGTTATCTCTTAACCTACAGTGTCAAAACAAAGCTGTTATTTCTCAAGGCTACAGGTTAGCCCTACACTACAATTTAACCTTTACAGTAGGACTTGTGACAACAGGGTGTTAGGGTTTGGAACAACTGGGAAAGGGGAATAACTCTATATATTTTTTCCCCTAAATAAAGTTCTGCACTCAACATGGGGCTTGAATTTGTGACCCTGAGATCAAGAGTTGTATGTTCTACTTGGGGTGCCTGGGTGGCTCAGTCAGTTAAGCATCTGACTCTTGATTTTGGCTCAGGTGATGATCTCATTGTTCACGAGTTTGAGCCCTGCATCGGGCTCCGCACTGTCAGCGTTTAGGATTCTCTCTCTCTCTCTCTCTCTCTGCCCCTCCCCTACTCTCTCTCTCTTTCTCTCTCTGTCTCTCTGTCTCTCTCAAAGTAAATAAATAAACTTAAAAAAAAAAGATTTGTATGCTCTACCAACTAAGCAAGCTAGGTGCTCTGGGAATAACTATCTTGTTTAATAGCTCTCAAGTCTTAGACAAATCTCTATCCCTACCTACAATATTTCTGGACTGGCAAAGTTGATATGTTACAGGGGCTGGGGCAGGGAATGATTAGGCCCTGGGCAATTAGGTCTTCTATTAGTGTGAGGTCTTGTATGGCTTCAGATTTTAACAGATATGGAGATAACTTGGGAATAGTTTTCGTTAGGTCTCTCTGAATTTTTATAGATTCTGTTTTTTTATTCTCCCAATGTCAGTATTAGAGGTCTCCCACAGATATTTGGACACCTCGATTAAATTAGGGATCTTTTGCTGGAAATTCTCCCCCTGCTTATTAAGCCTGGATTGTAAGGAACATTAAAACATCAGCTTTAGGTTAGTCAGGATATTCTAAGGTAAGGTCTATATTAGGGGCAAAAGAGATCTCTATTTTATAGACTGATGGGAGCTGTATCATAGCAAAAAGGAATGATTTCAGTGAAAGTTCTTAGTCATTTGTACTAGTTGAGATAAAAACTCTCCCTGAATTTAATTGGATACCCATCTATGGAGATTTTTGTCATTGTTGTTGTTTTATATCTTTGTTTCTTTCTTCTTTTTAACTTAATTTAATTTAATATTTATTTATTTATTTATTTATTTATTTATTTATTTATTTATTTATTTATTTTTACTCTGAGGGATTTGTTGGCCTATGAGAGATCAGGTTTCAAACAGAGTGCAGCTCTGGTATCAGAATTTGGCAAGGTTTTCTATTGATTTTAATTTTAGTTTCCCCTTGGCTGTTTATGAAAATAATTAGCAGCAGTTTACTGGAGAATCCTTCGAAGTCCTGTCACCCCTGGGAGGGGCCCATATAGGGCCCTTCTTCAAAAGCAGATATAGGGGTATTTGAGTTATTTGAAGGATTTGCACAAAACCTTTGGGGGCAATCTTTTTCCAGTGTCCCAGTTGATTATAAATGAGACAACATGTCTGGGTGTTTTGATGACGGACCCCTAGGAGGGTGCAATGGGAGAAGCCCAGGTATTGTTTTAGGTTTCTGGCCTTACACCTATTAAAACTGTAAGGACACTACCTTAGCAGACCTTTGTTAACAGTCCATTCCAAGATCCTTTCAAAGTGCTCAGCTATGGTCACAAGTTCACTCAGACCTATGGCTTCCCATCCTATTTTCTGCCTTGTAATCAATCCACTAATCCTAGGAGGTATTACATCTACACATAAGGCAGCTGGAGCAGGTTGGGTAGTATCATCCATTATATAGAAACCAGAATGCTATAGGAAGAGAGTTCAGACACGCTTTAGTCTGCCTCAGATTCAGCTTTCTTTGGTTCACAGGTTTGATAATAGACCAATCAGTGCAGGCAGGGAAGATGCAAGGAATGGCTTTTAAAATATCTGCTGCAATATTTTGCAAGCGTTTTCTGATCCATAAGGAGACCACGTTGCAGACTGAGAATCTTGAATATCATTCTTGGGGTTATGTCATTCTGCTTCCTGTCTCCTTTTCTGAGCTTCACTGTATGCACAAACTGGTAAAAATCTGGAAGTCCAGGATCATAGGCCCTAATGAGAACTCTAAATTCTTCAGAAAACTTTAGGGGATCCTATCTGGGTTTAGGAAATTCTTTAGGGCCTTTAGTTCAGTCTTCGACCAAGGAGAGGAGATAACTGAAAATGATCACCAGTAGGCCCAGTGGTCTAAATTTTATTTTTGAGGTGGGGAGGGGCACCAGGGAGAGGGAGAGAGAGAATCCCAAGCAGGCTCCACTCACAGTGTGGAGCCCAATACAGGCCTCGATACCATGTTGGTGATCTTATTTTAAAACATAACTCTTTCATAGTCTCTTCAAAGTGGGACAGCAATTCAAATAGAGGATTAGTAGATTGCGAGTTCTCAGGTACAAGTCACATCAGTCTTACAGTCTTTGGTTTCAGGGACCTCTTGTGTCTTTAATTTTTATTAGCCTTTTGCAATGAAGCTATTTTTACATCTGGAAGCCCTTTGGAGGCTTCTACATACCAATCAGCATAGGTATTCCATTCTGTTTGATTGGGAACCCTTGCTTTCAAGTGCTCTTCTTTTTTTTTTTTTTTTTTTAAATTTTTTTTTCAACGTTTATTTATTTTTGGGACAGAGAGAGACAGAGCATGAACGGGGGAGGGGCAGAGAGAGAGGGAGACACAGAATCGGAAACAGGCTCCAGGCTCTGAGCCATCAGCCCAGAGCCTGACGCGGGGCTCGAACTCACGGACTGCGAGATCGTGACCTGGCTGAAGTCGGACGCTTAACCGACTGCGCCACCCAGGCGCCCCTCAAGTGCTCTTCTTAAAAGAATGACCTAACTGGAATGTTCTCCATAATGGTCATTACAATTCTAGGTTGTCTTTAGTAAGATTTTGCCATTTTTGTAGAAGTCTATAGCTTTCAGGACCACAGTTCTTAGAAGCAAAGTAAGCAGGTGTGCTGGAAGGTAGAGCACTCAACTCTTCAGAATTTGTTAAGCCCCGAATCTCTTAAAGCCAAATGAATACCTAATTTGGATGGGCTGGGAATTTTATGGTGGTAACTTGTAAAACACACGTTTCCTTGAGATTGACAGATGCCCTAATGTCAATCTAAGCCATTCAGTGACCAGCACAGGAGTCTCAGAGTTAGGTGACAGGTGTGCTAAGTGTTCAACCTACACCCACCAAATTTACAGTTTTGGCTTCTAGCATTCCCATAACAATAGATCTATTATTTCTTTACCTTATGTGCACATTAGCTGAAACCAACAATAACCAACGACATACAATTGTGGATACCATCAGTAACCAAAGAAATGGTACTATAGACTAACCAAGGGCTAGGGACTAGTATGCATTGTTGGAGACTCCTGTCAGCCTAAACTAGCCCATTAGCCCCAGACTGGAAAGCCATTAAGACTAGAGAGTTCCAACAGAAGGGAAACAGAACTCGGATCTGAGAAAAAAATGACTCATGGCCTTCGGAAACAGAAAGATAGAGGACTAAGGGTTCACAGGCACCAAAGCCTTTCCCATTGTCCACATGGCCATTATTGGTCTCCTTTTGATCCCATCCTTATTGCCAAAACTGCTAAAGAACAAAATTTGGGGTGCTTGGCTGGCTCAGTTGGAAGATCATGTGACTCTTGAGAATACTTTTTTAAAAAAAGAAAAATTGATAAGCTTTAAAAGAACAAAACTCAACAGAGTAAATTTTAAAGGTCTTACTGGCTTTTTTTTTTTTTTTAATTTTTTTTTCAACGTTTTTTATTTATTTTTGAGACAGAGAGAGACAGAGCATGAACGGGGGAGGGGCAGAGAGAGAGGGAGTCACAGAGTCGGAAACAGGCTCCAGGCTCTGGGCTGATCTGAGCCATCAGCCCAGAGCCCGACGCGGGGCTCGAACTCACGGACCGCGAGATCGTGACCTGGCTGAAGTCGGACGCTTAACCGACTGCGCCACCCAGGCGCCCCGAAAGGTCTTACTGGCTTTTATTCAGCAATTCACAAACTGGACAGTATCCAATCTAGCAGGTAGAAAGGAGCTCTGAAAAGTTACAAGGCAAGAGATTTTATAGGCAAGAGGGAGCAGGAAAAAGTAAGTTATACTAGACAAAAAGGGGAATTTGGTTATTCCAAGATTACTTTCCTTATGGGGGATGGGGGTTTATCAGGCAGATTACCTAACCTAATCAGGAAATTCCTCATTAACTGATTTAAGAATCCATTTCTGGGACAGCCAAAATTGTAATTAAATTTGGTTTTGTGAGTTGGGCTTAGCATAAGCAACTCCATTTTGGGCCTGTCATCGTGTCTTCAACATTCCTATAGGTAATTTCTAGGGAGGCTCACCTACTGGATGAACAATGGCATCATATGCCAATATGTGGAATCCTGGGAAAATAGGTTTTGGGGTGGAGTGGCCATGTGAAGAAGAGCTGAAGCAACATCAGCCCACTGCCCAGCCTCTGTTGGAGCAAATGTCTTCTATCGACAGTGCCAGCAACCTGGAGGATGTGTAGGCAATGTCATAAAGGCCATCTGCTGCCTTTGGGGGGTATGCTACAAGCTCCTGTGCCAAGGGGCCAGGTAGCTGTTCTGGTTATCTCTGGCATATGCTTTCTAGTGGCAGGCTTCAGCATGTTGCCACTTGATCTTTCAGTAGGAAGGATGTACATCTGTGCCGAGGCTCCACTCCACCCATCTGAAACACCCCAGGATTCTTTTCAATGCTCCAGTCACCAAGGATGGCAACAGAGAATGGAGTCTGATACTAGAGAAAGGGTGATGATGTGGAAGAGAAACAGATGGCATGCTGAAGCAGGGTAACTGAGGAGAGTTCAAAGATGATTTACAAAAGGTGGATGGCTTAAGGAAAGTTGACATGGTGGTATAGAACTCCAGGGCTAGCAACCACTTTTAGGAGCAGGCTAACTGACAGAAGCTGTGGCCTTCAGCGAAGGGGCATAGCCAACCCATGGTCAAGTACAGAGGGAAGTGGAAGAATAAGTATTTTGGACCTGACTCTCCTTCTGATTTCCTGCCAGAGACTGGCACTGGTTTAACCCAACTGGAAGCTGGAGGGCAGTCCAAGGTCAACCTCCCACATCTCGGGACAGGGTTGGGAAGGACCAAGAATGAATATGGAGTGGCAACTGGAAAATATCTGTGCATTGAAACTGCAGTAGGTGACTGATGTCAGCCTTCTATGACCATCTCGAGTGACCTCAAGGAGAAATCAAGAAAAGGAAGAAGCAGAAAACCAGTTAAGCAGAGATATACAAGCAATATTTTTAAACAACCAGATATGATAGAAATATAATGTACTAAGATGACCTAAGGGCCTTTCTCGTGTCTATGTGGAAATCAGTAAACCTTAGTTCTTACAACTGTAGTAGATTACACCTTGTGAAGCACAAGTGTTTGGAGAGCTGTTTGCAAGCATGTATACCCCTTTCCCTTTTTTGTATATAATATCCCCCATAGCTAACAAGCTTTGGAGCAGTTCTTCAGAGCAATCTGAAAGACTGTTTCCCAGGCTATAGGCTTCAGTAAAATAAAGAATAAAGCATTTATTAACCTACTTTGAGGTTGGCTTTCTTTCAGTCGACATATCCAACATAACTAAAAAAGAAAATGGGAACAACTTACCACTTGTCAATGCCCAATTTCTCCATTGCTTTCCTTTTGAAATAATAATCTTAGAAAACTTGACTCCAGGAGGCAGGTGGTACCAGGTGGGGGGCGCGGGCAGATTGAATATTTACAACCACCCATGGAATGAGTTTTGAGTTTTGTCTGTTTGAGAATGAAATGTTCCCATCATAGAGGAGCTTGAGAAGGTTCTCTGTGTTTGGGGTGTGTTTACTGGATGTTTTACAACATGACTAGGCAGTCAGCACAGATGACACCCAGACCGATGTGGTGGAACAGATCCATCAGAGTGGCCCCACCGGCAATGCAAAGCTGGCAGCAGCCACTGGGAGAACAGCTCTGTTTTGAGATCCTGCACAGCGTTTGAAGCTCAGCCCACTTCTGCCAGCACCCGATTTCTCTGAGAGCCACAGCATGGAGTCTGTAGCAATGCCTCCTCTGGTCAGACTCCTAATCTCGCAAGCTCTATTTCCTGAGTACTTTACCTCCTTACAGATTGGGTCAGTGTGATTGGTATGAGCTCTAGGTAGAGCTTCTCCAATTTTAATGTGCATATGGACACAAATCACCTGGGGTTAACTGGTTAAACTGTAGATTCTAACTGAGGAGGTCTGGGAGGGGCCAAAGACTATTTCTGACAAAGTCCCAGATGTGTCCATGTCAAAGCCTATACGAGGCTTTGAGCAGCAAGGTACCATGTCCATCATTGGCTCTTAACTTGCTGCCCACTATATTATATGCCCCTGCAAAGCTTTTATTTATTTTTATTTAAAAATTTTAATTATTAAGATATTTTACATTTTTAATGTTTACTTATTTTTGAGAGAGCGCGAGCGAGTGGAAGAGGGTCGGAGAGAGAGGGAGACACAGAATCCGAAGTGGGTTCTAGGCTCTGAGCTGTCAGGACAGAATTGATGTGGCCTCGAACCCAGGAACTGCAAGATGAAGACCTGAGCCAGAAGTTGAATGCTTAACTGACTGAGCACCCAGGCGTCCTCTCCCCCACCCCATGCAGAGCTTTTAAAGAAATTGTATCCCATATCAATTAAATCCACAGCATTTTGGGCAGGACCCTGGGGATTCCTAGTACTTTAAATCTCCAGGTGGTTCTCTGAGGCTGAGAACCTCAGAATTTAGGATGCTTCATTTTACCCTGATTCCCTCCTGCATGCAAAAGCCACATGCTGAAGGTTTTGGCTAGTTTGTTTTCAAGTTAAAATGTATCAGCTTTTTGCATCTAAAATAAGAGGGGCATTTCCCCCTCAATTTTTTTCCCTCCTATTTTGAAATGCGGAAGGAATTTGGGTATGGTGAGTAGGGATGAATGTCAGGATTGTGACCAGAGAAAAAAAGAAAAGAATGTAAAACTGAGAATTAGCTGTGGCCAAGTGACAAGAAATGAAATTGTTCTGATGAAATTTTCACTCCTTTTCTGGCCACAAGCTCTGAGACCCTCTTTTGTGGGTGAAAACAGGAAGTAAAAAAGGTGTCTCCTCTTTTGGAAGGTGATCTCTTTTTAAATGAATTTTTAAATTACTGTGTAATTTATACTTAAAAAAGTACTGATGCTTTAAGTAGTAAAAAAAAGATTTAAAATGGAATTCAGCTTCCCCTCTTATTGGACCCCACCTCACCCCCTCCGTCATCCCTAAATCCTCTCCCATAGTTCTGCAAATAGAGTATGCTTTGCCTAGCAGGGGTGGAAAGAAAGGATCAGGAAGCCAAGAAGGGGAGTTTGAATTCCATTTGTAATGGGGTGGAGGATCTGTCTATCTTTGGGTCAGGCCATAGCCATGAGGAAGAGATTATGGAAACTGTGTTTTTTGTTGTATCCCAAAGTACTCAGAACAGGATTTAGCATATAGTAGGCACTCAGTTAATAGTTGTTGAATAAATAAACGAATATTCTCTAAACCTAAGCCAGGTTGGTAGGCCTTTTCTCTCGTGACACTTTTTATATTCAGCCTATACCTTAATTATGTTTTTATAGAACCTATGCCTTTTGCTGGCTTCAGCTATCTTGGATGGAAAGGACCAATTCTGATTTTTATTTTTACATGTCCAAATTGAGATTTCATAGTTTTCCAAGTAATACCAGATTTGTCATTCAAATAGTGTATTTCGAGCAATAGTGTATAATGGTTTCCATGGTTTTATATCCCTCTAATACAACCAACACTTACTACTGTTAAAAGATAAGTTGTGACTTGGGGCACCTGGGTGGCTCAGTCAGCTAAGCAGCTGACCCTTGATTTTGGCTCAGGTCATGATCTCACAGTTCATGAGTTTGAGCCCCACATATGGCTCTGTACTGATGGTGTGGAGCCTGCCTGAGATTCTCTGCCTCTCTCTCTGTCCCTCCTCTGCATGCACACTCTCTCTCTATCTTTCAAAAGAAATAAACTTAAAAAAAAGATAAATTGAGGCATATTAACATTTTTAAAGAGTTTATATGAGGAAACATTGCTTTGGACTGAGTAGCACCAAATTGGAACTGGTTAGGAGGACTCCATCAACAGGAGCTAAGGACAACACTTTTATAGAAAAGATTGGTAGCAAAGCAAGGACATTATTTGATTGGCTATACCTTAAGCAGTTTGCGTTATTTGGGAAAGCCCAGTTGGCTGCTGGTGATTAGTTGTTTTTCTTACCAGAAAAACATTGAGGCATTACAGGAATTGACTCTGACTTAGATTTTGGCTTCCTTATGAGGCTACCAAGGCATTAGAGCCACCTCAGTCTAATGGTCTCCTTGTTTGATTTATCAATTCTCACCTTAAGGGTGACCCCAAATCTGGTATTAGTGCCACTCTTGGTCACTGTCAGGTTTTAATTGTTCTTGTCTTGTTGTGAGAAACCCATGAAACTTATGATAAGTTATGCTATCAGATTTGTGGAAGGATTGTTTTTGCTCTTTATTTCTTTGTCATTTGTTTATCTTTATCCAAGCACAGTGAGACCATTTGATATATTGCTGATGTCTCCAAACATGTATTTGAGATTCTTGAGAGAATACAGAGCACCATGGAGACTACAGTGATGGCTATGAGGGGGATATTACTAAGAGACTGAAGTATATCCTTTAGCGAGGGCCCCCATGAACCAAGCCAGTTGGTATCAAATAAATTAAAGAATGTACCTACTTACAGAGGTATCAACCTACTTTAGCCTATTTTAGTGGCTTGTTAATTTCTTGTATTTGCTATAGTACCAGAGGTGTTGATCCAAGTACAGTATGAGGTATTTGCTAAAGCAGAGACTCCTCCTTGTTCAGCTAATAAGTAATTTAAAGCAATTTTATTATCTAAAACCATCTTAGCAAGAAACCCTAGGGACTTTTGTTGTGCAACTATGGCCTTGGTGCTAGCTTCAGTGATAGTTGCCAGAATTAAGAAGCATAGTTTCGCCATGCGTTAGCAGAGAAAAAGCAAGTATCAAAAAAGCAAAAGGAATAAAAGATTTCATATTGCTTGGAGATGAAGATCTTGATCACTGATTTTGGGAGAGTCGTCCACCTCAAGATGCCATCTGCTTCCGTTGAGAAACCTCTCTAGTCAATTTTAATCTTAGATCTCTAGCTGGCGTGCAGGTCCAAGAGTCTGCAAGGGACCTTTTAAATTCTTTTCAATGTTTTTTTGTTTGTTTTTTAATTTTTGAGAGACAGAGCACAAGTGGTGGAGGGGCAGAGAGAGGAAGACACAGAATGTGAAGTAGGCTCCAAGCTCCGAGTTGCCAGCACAGAGCCCTGCGCAGGGCTTGAACTTCCCAACCGCGAGATCATGGCCTGAGCCGAAGTCGGACGCTCAACCGACTGAGCCACTCAAGAACTTCAGGGGCCTTTTTAATTAGGAGATGTGGACCCAAGATTCAGGGCCCTGAAATCTGGCTATTGTCTTTGTAGTGAGGAGGACCTGGTATGGTCCCTTTCTATGAGGTTCAAGGGCAGTCTTTCTTCTTAGTGATTCCAAGTCAGAAGAGTAGGAGCGGGGGCACCTGGGTGGCTCAGTCAGTGAAGCATCCAGCTTTGGCTCAGGTCATGATCTCATGGTTCATGAGTTTGAGTCCTGCATTGGGCTCGGCGCTGATAGCTCAGAGCCTGGAGCCTGCTTTGGATTCTGTCTCCCTCTCTCTGCCCCTCCCCCACTCACACCAGCTCTCTCTCTCTCTTTCTCTCTCTCTCTCTCAAAATAATAAGTTAACATTTTAACAAATAATAAAAAAAAAAGAAGAGTGGGATAAAGTTGGAGAGTCAAAAACAGATATTTAGGAACCTAGAGAAATTCAAAGTCTAGAGCAGTTTACAGGTAGTAGCAAAATCTCAAAGACAATGAACAGGACAAGAATCTGATATTCACAAGGGTGTGTAATAGTTTTTTACTGCAAGATAATTTTTCTATTCACAATTACTCCAATTTTTAGAAAAAATAATCACAGACTAATTTATTTGCATATTAGTCTAGTATTATTAAACTTGGTTTTATTATTTACACAAGTGCAACAAAAATATGATTGACCAGACTTTTTAAAAGTCTCCTTTGCTAAAACTTCTTACAAGGACTCTTAGATTGGACTTTTAAAAGCCTCTTGAGGATAGGAAGCTAACCCAGTGATTTGCTAGATGTCACATGAAATACCTATAGATTTGGGTGAATTTTTTATTTCTTGAAGTTTGGAAATAGCTTGATATTCCTGGGGCTGCCAGGTATGACCTTTCTTACTCAATTGGTAAGACTGGGAACCCTGTAAGAAAAATTCCAGGAGATTTTTTCGAGGGCCTTTACTGGCTCCATAAAGCCAACCTTAGTTTCTTCTTTTTCCTCTCCTTCTTCTTTTTTTCTCCCTCTCCTTCTTTTATTCCTTTCCTCCCCTGCCCCTCCCCCTCCCCTCCTCCTCCTCCTTCTTCTTTAATGTTTATTTACTGATTTTGAGAGAGTGAGAGAAGGGGTTCATGGGTGTGCAAGCGGGGGAAGGGCAGAGAGAATCCCAAGGCTGAATCTCGCCCTCCCCTGCCGCCCGCCCCCCGCCGCTGTCAGCGTGGGGCCCAGTGCAGGGCTTGATCTCAGGAACCATGAGATCATGACCCAAGCCCAAATCAAAAGTCGGACTCTTAAATGATTGAGCCACGCATGTGCCCCGATAAACTGTCTGGTTATATTGAATTCTGTGCACATCATTTCAAACTATGACATTCCAGTCAAAGTTGTGGCTATAAAACCAATGTGTCCATTGTGTCCTCTTACAAGGAGAATAGTTTTTTGTTGAATTTATGCAACTCAGTAGAGTCTAAAAAAAAAAAAAAACTTCGTAAGAGTTTCAAAATTCTGAAGGGATTAGGTAGGTAGGAAAAAAAGGTAAATTAAACCTTTAATTCTGTTTACAAAGTTATAATTTACCAAATTACTGTAGGGTATATATATATGTAGCTGAAGAGAAAAAATGAAAGATCTTAAATCTGGAAGACAAAACATTAAAGAACTAGCAATGTTTCAAACAAAAAAATTATAATCACCTTTATCAGTTATTTTTCTCATATTCAGTCACTTTACATTCATTTGTTTTATCTAACAAATTTTTCTTTTTGGGGGAATTATTGAAGGGTATTATTTATTTTTCAAAATTTTATTTAAATTCTAGGTAGTTAACATATAGTGAAATATTGGTTTCAGGAGAATTTAGTGATTCATCACTTACATATAACCCCCAGTGCTCATCCTAACAAGTGCCCTCCTTAATACCCATCACCCATTTAGCACATCCCGCATCCACCTCCTTCCTTCAGCCCTCAATTTGTTCCCTATCATTAAGATCTCTTACAGTTGGTTTCCCTCTCTTTTCCCCATTCCCATATGTTCATCTATTTTGTTTCTTAAATTCCATATACGAGTGAAATCATATGGTATTTATCTTTCTCTGATTGACTTATTTCGCTTAGCAGAATACACTCAAGCTCCATTCACGTCACTGCAAATGGAAAGATGTCATTCTTTTTGATGGCTGAGTAATATCTCTCTCTCTCTCTCTCTCTCTCTCTCTCTCTCTCTCTCTATATATATATATATATATATATATATATATATATATACCACATCTTCTTTATCCATTCATCAGTCAATGGCCATTTGGGCTCTTTCCACAATTTGGCATTGTTGATAATGCTGCTATAAACATCAGTGTGCATGTACCCCTTTGTACAAAAACCTGTATTTTTGTATCCTGTGGGTAAATACCCAGTAGTGCAATTGCTGGGTCACAGGGTGGTTGTATTTTTAACTTTTTGAGGAACCTCCATACTGTGTTCCAGAGTGGCTGCAGCAGTTTGCAGTCCCACCAACAGTGTAAGAAGGTTCCTTTTTTTTTTTTTTTTAACGTTTGTTTATTTTTGAGACAGAGAGAGACAGAGCATGAACGGGGGAGGGTCAGAGAGAGGGAAACACAGAATCCGAAACAGGCTCCAGGCTCTGAGCCGTCAGCACAGAGCCCGACGCGGGGCTCGAACTCACAGACCGTGAGATCATGACCCGAGCCGAAGTCGGTCGCTTAACCGACTGAGCCACCCAGGCGCCCCAGAAGGTTCCCCTTTCTACATCCTCACCAACATCTGTTGTTTCCTGTATTGTTAAGTTTAGCCATTCTGAAGGTGTGAGGTGGTATCTCATCGTGGTTTTGATTTGTATTTCCCTGATGATGAGTGATGTTGAGCATCTTTTCATGTGTCTGTTAGCCATCTATACATCTTTAGGAAAATGCCTATTCATGTCTTCTGCCCATTTCTTCACTAGATTATTTGTTTTGGGAGCGTTGAGTTTGATAAGTTCCTTATAGATTTTGGATACTAACCCTTTATCAGATATACCATGGCATTCTCCCATTCTGTAGGCTGCCTTTTAGTATTGTTGTTTCCTTCACTGTGCAGAAGCTTTTTATCTTGATGAGGTGCCAATAGTTCATGTTTGCTTTTGTTTCCCTTGCCTCTGGAGATGTTTCAAGTAAGAAGTTGCTATGGTTGGGGTCAAAGAGGTTGCTGCTTGTGTTCTCCTCTAGGATTTTGATGGCTTCCTGTCTCAGATTTAAGTCTTTCTTCCATTTTGAATTTATTTTGTGTATAAGAAAGTGGTCCAGTCTCATTCTTCATGTTGCTGTCAGTTTTCCCAACACCATTTGTTGAAGAGAATGTGTTTTTTCCATTGGTATTCTTTCCTGCTCTGTTGAAGATTCACTGACCATATAATTGTGGTTCCACGTCTGGGTTTTCTATTCTGTTCCGTTAATCTATATGTCTGTTTTTCTGTGAGTACCATACTGTCTTTAGGAGTACAGCTTTGTAATATAGCCTGAAGTCTGGAAGTGTGATGCCTCTAGCCTTGCTCTTCTTTTTCAGGATTACTTTAGCTATTCAGGATCTTTTGTGGTTCCATGAAGATTTTAGAATTGCTTGTTCTAGCTCTGCAAAAAATGCTAGTGGGATTGCATGAAATGTGTAGATTACTTTGGGTAGTATAGCCATTTTAACAATGATTGTTCTTCCAATCCATGAGCATGGAATATTTTCCTATTTCTTTGTGTTCTCCTCAATTTCTTTCATTAGTGTCCTATAGTTTTCAGAGTACAGATCTTTCACCTCTTTGGTTAGGTTTATTGCTAGGTATCTTATGGTTTTGGTGCAGTTATAAATGGGATTGATCCTTTGATTTCTTTTTCTGCTGTGCCATTATTGGTGTATAGAAATACAACAGATTTCCATAAGTTGATTTTATATCCTTCAACTTTGCTGAATTCATGTATTCTAGAAAATTTTCTGATGGAGTCTTTAGATTTTCCATATAGAGTATCATGTCATCTGTGAATAGTGTAAGTTTGACTTCTTCCTTGCTGATTTAGATGCCATTTTTTCTTTTTGTTGTCTGTGTGCTGAAGCTAAGACTTCCAGTACTATGTTAATGAGTAATGGTAAGAAAAGAGCAATGGGGAGGTTGGACATCCCTGTCTTGTTCCTGACTGTAAAGGAAAAGATCTCAATTTTTCCCCACTGAGGATATTAGCCATGGGTCTTTTGTGTACGGTCTTTATGATGCTGAGGTATTTCCATCTATCCCTACTTTGTTGAGGGTTTTTATCCAGAATGGATGCTGTAGAGGCACCTGGGTGGCTCAGTCAGTTGGGCAGCCGACTACAGCTCAGGTCATGATCTTGCAGTCTGTGAGTTCGAGCCCTGCATGGGGCTCTGTGCTGACAGTTCAGAGCCTGAAGCCTGCTTCTGATTCTGTGTCTCCCTCTCTCTCTGCCCCTTCCCTGCTTGCTTTCTGTCTCTCTCTCAAAAATAATAAATATTAAAAAAAAATTTTTTTAAAGAATGGGTGCTTTTGCCCAATGCTTTTCCTGCATCTATTGAGAGAATCATATGGTTCCTATTCTTTTTTAAAAAAATGATGTGGTGTATCACATTGATTGATTTGGAAATATTGATCCATCCCTGCTGCCCAGGAATAAATCCTACTTGATCATGGTGGCTAATTCTCTTAATGAGCTGTTGGATTTGATTTGCTAATATCTTGTTGAGAGTTTTTGCATCCATGTTCATCAGGGATATCAGCCTGTAATTCTCCTTTTTAGTGGGATCATTGTCTGGTTTTGGAATCAAGGTAATGCTGACCTTGTAGAATGAGTTTGGAAGATAAAACTGTATGTTAATTGTTCTTCAATTAAAAAAAATTCCTGGGGTGCCTGGGTGGCTCAGTTGGTTGAGTGTCCAACTCATGGTTTCAGCTCAGATCATGATCTCATGATTCATGAGTTTGAGTCCCACATTGGGCTCTGGCACTGGCAGTGAGGAGCCTGGTTGGGATCCTCTCTCCCTCTCTCTCAAAATAAATAAACTTAAAAAATATTCCTAATATTGCAAAAATTAAAATAGAAAATTATCTTAAAAATGTTTTTGACATATGATTTTATTTTTATACTTTTAAGTTTCTTTTAATTCCAGCTAGTTAACATATATATACACAGTGTTATATCACTTTCAGGTGTACAATATAGTGATTCAACAATTCTATACATTACACAACATGTGTAATGTTTCTTCATCACAAGTGTACTCCTTAAACCCTATCACCTACTTAGCCCACACCCCACCCATTTCCCCTTTGGTAATCATCAGTTTGTCCTCTATATGAGTCTATGAGTCTGTTTCTTGGTTTGTCTCTCTTTACCCTTAACTCACTTTTTCCCTTAAATTCCACATATGAGTGAAATCATATGGCATTTGTCTTTCTCTGTTTTATTTCACTTAGTATTGTACTCCCTAGCTCAGTCCATGTTGTTGCAAATGGCAAGATTTCATTCTTTTGTATGGCTGAATACTATTCCATTGTATACATATATACACTTGTTCTTTATCCATTCATGAATCGATGGACACTTGGGCTGTGTCCATATCTTGGCTATTGTAAATAATACTGCTATAATCATAGGGGTGCATGTATCCCTTTGAATTAGTGTTCTTGTACTCTTTATGTAAATACCCAGTAGTGTGATTGCTGTATCATGAAGTAGTTCTAGTTTTAACTTTTTGAGAAACCTCTATACTGCTTTCCAGAGTGGCTGGACTAGTTTGCATTTCCACCAACATTTCAAGAGGGTTCCCCTTTCTCCACATCCACCAACATTTGTTGTTTCTTGTGTTACCGATTTTAGCCATTCTGACAGGTGTGAGGTCATATTTCATTGTAGTTTTGATCTGTATTGCCCTGATAGTAAGTGATGATGAGCATCTTTTCATGTCTGTTGGCTATCTGTATGTCTTCTTTGGAGAAATGTCTGTTCATGTCTTTTCCCCATTTGTAATTGGATTCATTGTTTTTTGACTGTTGAATTTTAGAAGTTCTTAATATATTCTGGATACTAGTCCTTAATCAGACATGTCATTTGCAAATATCTTCTCCCATTCTATAGGATGTTTTTTGTTTTATTGATTGTTTTCTTTGCCGTGCATATTTTATCTTGATGTAGCCCCGTAGTTTATTTTTGCTTTTGATTCTCTTGCCTCAGGAGATGTATCTAGTAGGTAGTTGGTATAGCCAATGTCAAAGAGGCTACTGCCTATGTTCTCTTTTAGGATTTTCATGGTTTCAGGCCTCACATTTAGGTCTTTCATCCATTTGAATTTATTTTTATGTATGGTGTAAGAAAGTGGCCTAGTTTCATTATTTTGTATGTTGCTGAACAGTTTTCCCAACACATTTTGTTGAAGAGACTGTGTTTTTCCCATTGGATATTCTTTTCTGCTGTGTTGAAGATTCACCATATAATTGTGGTTTTATTTCTGGATTTTCTATTCTGCTCCATTGATCTATGTGCCTATTTTTCACTGGTACAATATTGTTTGGTTTACTATAGCTTTGTAATAAAACTTGAAATCTAGAATTGTGATGCCTCCAGCTTTGGTTTTCTTTTTCAACACTGCTTCAGCTACTCAGAGTCTTTTGTGGTTTCATATAAATTTGGGGGGTTTTGTTCTAGCTCTCTGATTTGATAGGGATTGCATTAAATGTATACATTGCTTTGGTAGTATAAACAATTTAACAAGATTTGCTCTTCCAATCCATGAGCATGGAATGTCTTTCCATTTCTTCATGCCACCTTGAATTTCTTTCATCAGTGTTTTATTGTTTTCAGAGTAAAAATCTTTTACCTCTTTGGTTAGGTTCATTTCTTATGGTTTTTAGTGCAATTATAAATGGGCTTGATTTCTCAATTTCTTTTCTGCTGCTTCATTATTGTTGTATGGAAATGCAACAGATTTCTGTACAATGATTTTGTATCCTTCAACTTTACTGAATTCATGTATCTAATGAATTGTATTCTAACAATTATTTTGGTGAAGTCTTTTGGATTTTTTATATAGTGCATCATGTCATGCAAATAGTGAAAGCTTGACTTCTTCCTTGCCAATCTGGATGCCTTTTATTTGTGTTGTCTGATTGTGGCTAGGACTTCCAGTAATATATTAAATAACAGTGGTGAGAGTGGACATTCTGTCTTGTTACTGACCATAGAGGAAAAGTTCTGTTTTTCCTCATTGAAGATGACACTAGCTATGGGTTTTTCATAGATGGCCTTTATTATGTTGAGGTATGTTCCCTCTAAACATACTTTGTCAAATGCCTTTTCTATGTCTGTTAAAGTGATCATATGGTTCTTGTCTTTTCTGTTATTGATGCATCATGTTGACTGATTTGCAAATATTGAATCACCCTTGCAATCCAGGAATAAGTCCCAATTCATTGTGAATTTTTTTTAAAGGTATTGTTGAATTCAGTTCGGTAGTATTATATTGAGATCTGTATTCATCAGGGATATTGGCCTATCATTTGCTTTTTTAGTTTTGGTGTCAGGGTAATGCTGGCCTCATAGAATAAATTTTGAAGCCTTCCTTCCTTTTCTATTTTTTGGAATAGTTTAAGAATAGGTATTAACTCTTCATTAAATGTTAGAATTTGCCTGTAACACCATCTGGCCCTGGACTTTAATTTGTTAGGAGTTTTTTGGATTACTGATTCAACTTCTTTGCTGGTTATCAGTGTGTTTAAAGTCTATTTCTTTCTGTTTCAGTTTTAGTAGTTTATATTTTCTAGGAATTTATCCATTTCTTGCAGGTTGTCAAATTTGTTGCCATAAAGGCTTTTTTTTTTTTTTTTTTGGCTTTTTTGGCATACACTTTTTTTTTTTTTTTTTTTTTTTATTTTTGGGACAGAGAGAGACAGAGCATGAACGGGGGAGGGGCAGAGAGAGAGGGAGACACAGAATCGGAAACAGGCTCCAGGCTCCGAGCCATCAGCCCAGAGCCTGACGCGGGGCTCGAACTCACGGACCGCGAGATCGTGACCTGGCTGAAGTCGGACGCTTAACCGACTGCGCCACCCAGGCGCCCCTGGCATACACTTTTTAATAATATTCTATTAGGATTGTATTTCTGCAGTATTGGTTATTTCTCCTCTCCCATTTGTGATTTTACTTTTTTGAGTACTTTTTCTTTTGTTTTTTCTTGATAAATCTGGCTAAAATTTATCAATTTTATTGGTTTTTGCAAAGAACCAGCTCCTGGTATCATTGATCTGTTGTCTCTTTAGTTTATCATTTATTTCTGCTCTCATCTTTTTTTTTTTTTAAAAAAATTTTTTTTTTTCAACGTTTATTTATTTTTGGGACAGAGAGAGACAGAGCATGAACGGGGGAGGGGCAGAGAGAGAGGGAGACACAGAATCGGAAACAGGCTCCAGGCTCTGAGCCATCAGCCCAGAGCCCGACGCGGGGCTCGAACTCCCGGACCGCGAGATCGTGACCTGGCTGAAGTCGGACGCTTAACCGACTGCGCCACCCAGGCGCCCCTCTGCTCTCATCTTTATTATTTCCTTTCTTCTGCTGGTTTCAGGTTTCGTTTGTTGTTCTTTTTGTAGCTCCTCAGGGGCATTATGTTGTTTGAGATTTTTCTTGTTTCTTGGAACCAGGCCTGTATTGCTATAGACTTCTCTCTTGGAACCACATTTGCTGCATCCCAAAGGTTTTGAACCATTGTTTTCATTTTCATTTGTTACCGTGTACTCTCTTATTTCCTGGTTGACCTATTGTTTAGTAGCATGACATTTAACTGCCATGTATTGGTGGTCTTTCCAGAGTTTTTCTTACAGATGACTTCTGGTTTCATAGTGTCATAGTCAGAAAAGATGCATGGTATGCAAGGCTGTGATCTACTTGAATTTACTGAGGCTGGTTTTGTGGGCTAATGTGATCTATTCTAGAGAATGTTTCATGTGTACTTGGAAAGAATGTGTATTCTGCTATTTTAAGATAGAATGTCCTGAATAGATCTGTTAAATCCATCTGGTCTAGTGTGTCATTTGATAAGGGAACTATCAATTAGTTCCCTTATGTTTGTTTTAACTGTTATATATATTTTGGTGCTACCATGTTGGGTGCATACAACAAATTGTTGTATCTTCTTGTTGGATCGCTCCCTTTATGATTATATACTGTCATTCTTTGTCTCTTATTAGTCTTTGTTTTAAAATCTAGATTGTCCAATATAAGTATTGGCACTCCAGATTTCTTTTGACATCCATTTGTATGACAGACGGTTCTCCATCCCCTCACTTTCAATCTGCAGTTGTCTTTAGTTCTAAAATAAGTCTCAGGAGTTAAGATGGTGGAGAAATAGGGGGACCCTAGGCTTTCCTCATCCCTCAAACACAGGTGCATTGAGGTCAGATGACTTGGAATACCCAGGAAGTCAATTTAAGAACTGGCATAAGGATCTCCACAGTTGTTAGGACACAGCATGGCAGGTGTGAGGTATGTGGAAGTGAATTGAGGGGAGAGAAAAACAGTGGTGCTGCGGAGGGGAGGGAACCCTTTCTATAGGGAGAGAAAGAGATAAAGGTTGAGAGAGTGAGGCATTTTGCACAAGATGAAAACCTCTCCAGACCATGGAGTAGGGAGTGAGGGGTACTGAGTGTTGTGCACTATTTGCAAACAGCATGTGCAGCTCAAATTCTGAGGTTTTGAAAGTGCAAGACTTTCTCTAGGTTGGAAATGTGGTGTGCACTCCTGGGAAGGAGGGAACTGGCCCTGGAGTGCATAGAGTGGTGGGTTGCACTGGTAGAGAACATTCCCCTTGGAGTACATTTGGAAAAGGGTATACTGCCTCTCCGAGGACAAAAGACCCTGCAGGGATCAGCAAGAGGCCCCTCATTGGCAGAGGACAGAGGCGCACACAGAGGGCAGATAACCTTGTTGCTGCTTTTCGGGGGGCTACACCATATGTTCTGCACAGTGCACAGGCGTGGGACTGTTCTTCTGTGACAAAGGACATGAGACAAAGCACAGAGAAGGGTGGCAGTCTGTGTGGTGCTAGGTCCTTTAAGATTTGAAGTTTTGAATCCCAGCTGCACATTAAACATAAAATGCAGAAGTGCTGTGGTGCAGAGCCTGACTGCCCTCTTTATTATGTGAGGGCTTACTGAACAGTAGGGGGTTTAAGAACCCCTGTCCTGGGACAAGAGTAGGGTGGCACAATTTTCCCACTCACACCCAATACAGTGGGACTTCAGAGAGCAGCACGGCAGCCCCAGTGGAGGCGGGACACCCTTACACCAAACCCCACCCCACTGTGCCTGGCAACTGCATATTCGCTGGGGCAGGTCTCAATCTGAATCAGTGTAGCATGTCTCTCCTCCAGAACACTATCATAGAGTGCTTCAAAGCGTCACCTGCAGTTCTGGAGGAAATAGGAAGGCTTACTTTTTTTCCTTCTTTTGTTTATTTTTTTGGAATCAATCTTACAGCTTTTTGTTTGTTTTAGTTTGGTTTTATCATTTCCTTTTCCCTTTTTTTGGATCAGCCTTCTTTTTTTTCTTTTTCTCCCCCTCCCTCCCCCATTATTTTTCTTTGGAATCAGGTGTATAGCTTTTTGATTGTCTGTTTGTTTCTTTTTCATTTCTTCTTTTTTCCCTTTTTTTGGGGGGTGTGATTAGCCCCCCTCCCCCCCGCCAGGCTTATTTTAACAAACAAATCAAAGCATGCCTAGTTTATCCCATCACTGCAAGCAAGGAGGAGCTCTGCAGAGGACTGAGCAGTGGGAAAGAGCAGCCAAAAAGCAACACTAGAGTGCACACAACATACACCAGAAACAATTCCTGAAGTGCCAAGTCCTGGACAATGTATGACCCCTTTTTAATACAGCAGTACTGTCAGGTGCAGGAAACAGGACAAGATTTCCAACATGCAAAAGACAGAGACTTAGCCAAAATGACAAGATGAAGGAATTCTCCCCAAAAGAAAGGTTAAGAAGAAATCACAGCCAGTGACTTCTTAAACCAGATATAAGCAGGGGCGCCTGGGTGGCTCAGTTGGTTAAGTGTCTGACTTTGGCTCAGGTCATATCTTGTGGTTTGTGAGTTTGAGCCCCATGTCGGGTTATGTGCTGACAGCTCAGAACCTGGAGCCTGCTTCAGATTCTGCGTCTCCCTCTCTCTCTGCCCTTCCCCTGCTCATGCTCTTTCTCTCAAAAATAAATAAACATTAAAAAAATAATAATAAATAAAACATATATAAGCAATATGTCTGAACAAGAACTTAGAACAAAAGTCATAGGACCACTAGCTGGGCTTGAAAAAAAAAATGCCTAGTCAGGCTGAAATAAAAATGCTATAACTGAGATGCAAAACTGAGTGGATACAGACACAAGGATTAAAGGAGCAGAGGAGAATAGGTGATATAGAAGATAAAATTATGGGAAAAAATGAAGCTGGAAAGAAGAGGAAAGAAAAGTATTAGGTCATGGAGGTAAACTTAGGCAACTCAGCTATTCCATAAAGTGAAATAATATCCATATCATATGAGTCTCAGAAGAAAAAGAGTGGGGAAAAAAGGGGCAAAAGGTTTATCTGAACAAATTATAGCTGAGAACTTCCCTAATCTGGGGAAGGAAACAGGCATTCAAGTCCAAGAGGCAAAAAGAACTCCCCTCAAAATCAAAAAAAAGTCAGCAACACAACATATCATAGTGAAAACTTGCAAAATACAAAGATAAAGAGAGAATTCTGAAAGCAGCTAGGGACAAAAGGTTCTTAACCACAAGGGTAGATACATAAGGTCAGCAGCACACCTGTCCATTGAAAACTGGCAGGCAAGACGGTTGGCAGGGAATATTCAACGTGGTGAATGGGAAAAATATGCAGCCAAGAATTCTTTATCCAGCAAGTTTGTCATTCAGAATAGAAGCAGAAATAGTTTCTGAGACAAAACTAAAGGAGTTCGTGACCTAACTAACCCAGTGTGCAAGAAATTTTAAGGGGGACTCTTTGAGTGGAGGAAAAAAAAAAAAGATCAAAAGCAATAAAGACTGGAAGAACCAAAGAATATCACTAGAAACACTACAAGGAATACAATGGCACTAAATTCATATCTTTTACTAATCACTCTGAATGTAAATGTACTAAATGCTCCAATCAAAAGACACGGGGTATCAGATTAGATTAAAAAACAAAATCCATCTACATGCTGCTTACATGAGACTCATTTTAGACCTAAAGACACCTGCAGATTGAAAGTGATGGGATGGAGAAGCACCCATGTTGTGAATAGATATCAAAAGAAAGCTAGAGTAGCCCGACTTATATCAGACAAACTAGATTTTAAAGACTGTAACAAGAGATGAAGAAGGGCATTATAATCATAACTAAGGGGTCTGCACCATCAAGAATAGCTAATGATAATAAATATTGATGCCCCAACATGGGGGTACCCAAATATATAAATCAGTTAGTAACAAATATAAAGAAACTCATTGATAATAATACAGTAATAGTAGGGGACTCTAACACCCACTTACAACAATGGATAGTTCACCTAAGCAGAAAATCAACAAGGAAACAATGGGTTTGAATGACACGCTGGACCAGATGGACTTAACAGATATATTCAGAACATTTCATCCTAAAGCAGTGACTTATACATTCTTTTCCAGGGCCCATGGAACATTTTTAATAAAAGGTGAAAGACTTATTTGATCTGAAGAGAAACCAGCATATTGGAACATTTTTAAGATTATATCACATACTGAGTTACACATCAGCCCTCAACAAGTATAAAAAGATTGAGACCATACCATGCATATTTTTGGATCACAACACTATGAAATGTGAAGTCAGTCACAAAAAAAGATTTGGAAAGCCCTCAAATACATGGAGGTTAAAGAAAATCCTACTAAAGAATGAATGGGTTAATCAGGAAATTAAAGAAGAAGTAAAAAAAAAAAAATACATGGAAGCAAATGAAATTGAAAACACGACAGCCCAAATCCTTTGGAATGCAGCAAAGTCAGTGCTAAGAGGGAACTATATTGCCATTCAGGCTTACCAAGCTTCTTGAAGCTAGAAAGGTCCTAAATACACAATCCAACCTTACACCTAAAGGAGCTAGAAAAGGAACAGCAAATAAAGCCTCAAGTACAAAACACTGTAAGAGAATGCTATGAAAAATTATATGTAACGAACTGGGCAATCTGGAAGAAATAGACAAATTCCTATATAAACTCACAAACTATCAAAACTGAAACAGAAGAAACAGAAATTCTGAGCAGACCCAAAACCCGCAAAGAAATTGAATCAGTGATCAAATATTTCCCAATAAACAAGAGTCCTGGGCCACATGGCCCAATTCTACCAAACATTTAAAGAAGAGTTAATACCTATTCTTCTCAAATTGTTCCAAAAAAGTAGATGTAAGGAAAACTTCCAAACTCATTCCACAAAGCCAGCATTACCTTGATTCCCCAACCAGACAAAGACCCCACTAAAAAAGGAGACTTATAGGCTAATAACCCTGATGAATCCAGATGCAAACATTCTCAACAAGGTACTAGCAAATTGAATTCAACAGTACATTAAAAGGATAATTCTTTTAATTCTTATCAAGTAGGATTTATTCCTGGGCTGCAGGGATGGTTCAATATTTCCAAATCAATCAATGTGATCTACCACATTAATAAAAGAAAGGATAAGAACCATACGATCCTATCAATAGATGTAGAAAAATCATTTGACAAAAGACAGCATCCATTCTTTTTTTTTTTTAATTTTTTTTTTCAACGTTTATTTATTTTTGGGACAGAGAGAGACAGAGCATGAACGGGGGAGGGGCAGAGAGAGAGGGAGACACAGAATCGGAAACAGGCTCCAGGCTCTGAGCCATCAGCCCAGAGCCCGACGCGGGGCTCGAACTTCACGGACCGCGAGATCGTGACCTGGCTGGTCGGACGCTTAACCGACTGCGCCACCCAGGCGCCCCAAGACAGCATCCATTCTTAATAAAAACCCTCAACAATGTAGGGATAGATGTAACATACCTCAACATGATAATGGGCATATACAAAAGACTCACAGCTAATTGCATTCTCAATGGGGAAAAACTGAGAGCCTTTCCCCTACAGTAGGGAACAAGACAGGGATGTCCACTCTCACCACTGTTATTTAACATACTACTGGAAGTCTTAGCCTCAGCAATTGGACAACAAAAAGAAATAAAGGAACAAATAATAAACAAATCAGCAAGGAAGAAATCAAACTTTCACTATTTGCAGATAACATGATATTCTATGTAGTATCCAAAAAATTGCTAGAATACATGAATTCAGCAAAGTTGTAGGATATAAAATCAATGTGCAGAAATCCATTGCATTTCTATACACAAATAACAAAGCAGCAGAAAAAGAAATTAAGTAATCAATCCCATTTGCAATTGCACCAAAAACAATAAGGCACCTAGGAATAAACTAAATAATCAGGTAAAAGGTCTGTACTCTGAAAACTATAGAACACATATGAAGGAAATTGAAGAGGACACAAATAAATGGACAAGCATTTCATGCCCATGTACTGGAAGAGCAAACATTGTTAAAACGCCTATGCTACCAAAAGCAATCTACACATTTCATGCAATTTCTATGAAAATACCACCAGAATTTTTGGCAGAACTAGAAAAAATGATTCTAAAATTTGTATGGAACCTTGGAAGAGCCGAATAGCCAAAGCAATCCTGAAAAAGAAAAACTGGAGGCATCACAATTCTGGATTTCAAGCAATATTACAAAGTTGTAGTTATCAAGACGGTATAGTATTGGCACAAAAACAGACACATAGATCAATGGAACAGAACAGAAAACCCAGACGTAGACCCGCAACTATATGGTCAACTAATCAACAAAACTGGAAAGAATATCCAATGAAAAAAAAGACAGTCTCTTTAACAAATGGTGTTGAGAAAACTGGATGGCAAAATGTGGAAGAACGAAACTGGACCACTTTCTTACATCATACATAAAAATAAATTCAAAATGGATGAAAGACTTAAATGTGAGACAGAAAACCATCAAAATCCTTGAAAAGGACAAGCAGCAACCTCTTTGAGCTCATCCACAGCAATTTCTTATCAGACACATCACCAAAGCCAAGAGAAACAAAAGCAAACATGAACTATTGGCACCTCATCAAGATAAAAAAAAACCTTCTGCACAGCAAAGAAAAATCAACAAAATTAAAAGGCCGTCTACAGAATGCAAGAAGACATCTGCAAGTGACATATTTGATACAGGGCCATTATCCAAAATCTATAAAGAACTTATCAAACTCAACACCCAAAAACCCAACAACCCAGTTAAGAAATGAACAGAAGACATGTATGGACACTTTTCCAAAGAAGAAATCCAGATAGCTCAACATCACTCATCATCAGGGAAATTCAAATCAAAACCATGAGTTACCACCTCATACCTGTCAGAATGGCTAAAATTCACAACACAAGAAACAAAACTATTACCCAAAGAATACAATATGGATTTGAAGCAGTACATGCACCCCAATGTTTATAGCAGCACTATCACCAATAGCCAAACTATTGAGAGAGCCCAAATGTCCATCCACTGATGAGTGGATAAAGATGTGGCATATATACAAAGTCGGACGCTTAACTGACTGAGCCACCCAGGTGCCCCAGGAAACTCTTAAAGATAGAGAACAAGGAGTGCCTGCGTGGTTCAGTTGATTAAGCTTCTGACTTTGGCTCAGGTCATGATCTCACAGTTCATGAGTTCAAGTCCTGCATCAGGCTCTCTGCTGTTAGCACAGAGCTCACTTGCAATCCTCTGTCCCCCTCTCTTTCTGCTCCTCCACCCCCCTCATTCTCTCTCTCTCTCTCAAAATAAATAAAATTTTAAAAAATAAGGAAACTGAAATCTCCATTAAAAAAAAAGAGAGAGAACAAAATGAGGGTTGATGGAGGGAAGTCAGTGGGCAATGGACTAGATAGGTGATAGGTATTAAGGGGGCACTTGTTGGGATGAGCACTAGGTGTTGAATATAAGTGATGAATCATTAAATTCTACTCCTGAAACCAATATTGCACGGTATCTTAACTAAAATTTAAATAAATAAAATGAGTCTCTTGTAGGCAGCATATAGATAGGTGTTTTTTTTTTAATCCATTCTGTCACATCTTTTGATTGTAATGTTTTGTCCATTTATATTCAAATTTATTATTGATAAGTATATCTTGCCATTTTATTACTTGTTTTCTGGCTGTTTCTGAAGATTTTCTCTGATTATCTCTTTCATGTTTTGCTGATTTTATTCAGTAATATATTTGAACTTCTTTCTCTTTATTCTCTGCATATATATTAGTGGCTTTTCATATATCGTTACCATTAGGTTTGTACATAATCTCTTCTGCATTTAATAATCTATATTTACTTGATGATTGTTTAAGTTTGAACCCATTTTCTTCTCCTCTCCTCTCCACATTGTAAGTACATGTTGTTATATTTTATATCCTTTTCTTTATGAGTTCCTTGACTGATATTTTACGGAAGTATTCATTTTTACTGCATTTGTTTTTTACCTCTATAATGTCACATTTGGTCTCTCCTTTCCATTCAACGAGTATTAATAGTTCTTGCAAGCTGGTTTAGTGGTCACAAATTCATTTAGTTTTGTTTGTCTGGGAAACTCTTTATCCCTCCTTCTACTATGAATGATAACTTACTGGATAGAGTATTCTTGGCTGCAGATTTTTCTCATTCAGTACTTTGAATATATCATGCCACTTTCTGACTTGCAGAATTTCTGTTGAAAAATCTCCTGTCAGCCTTATGGGTTTTCCCTTCTGTTGTCTTGCTGCTTTTATCATTTTTTTTCTGTATTACTGTATTTTGTAAAGTTAATTATAACATGTTTTAGTCTTCTTTTGTTGATTCTGTTAGGCATTCTTTGTGTGTCCTGGTCTGGATATCTGTTTTCTTCCCCAGATTAGGGAATTTTTCAGCTATCATTTCTTCAAATAAGCTTTCTGTGACACTTTGTTCTTCTGGGATTCCTATAATATGAATGTTATTGCACTTGATGGAGTCAGAGTTCTCTATTCTTGTTTTGCATAATTCTTTTCTCTCTTTTGTTCAGCATGATTCCTGTCCATTACTCTGTTGTCCAGGTCACTAATTTGTTCCTCTGCTTCTTTCATCCTGTTGTTCATTCTATCAAGTGTGTTTCTCATTTCACTTATTATGCCCTTATCTCTACTGTTATTCCTTATTCCTATCTTAATGGTCTCACTCATGTCTTCCACTCTTTTCTCAAGTCCAATGAGTATCCTTACAATCACTTTTTAAAATTTTCTATTAGACATGTTATTTATATCTGTTTTGCCTGGATCTCTGGTTTTGGCCTTGTCCTGTTCTTTCATTTGACATAAATTTCTGTCTCCTCAATTTGTCTGCCGCTCTGTGTGTTTCTCTGTGTTAAGTCAACTGTATCTTCTGTTCTTGAGAGTAGTGACCTTATGAAAAAGAGTTCCCAGAGTGCCCTGGAGTGCAGTCTCCCCTGTTCACCAGAACCTGGCACTTCAGGAGAATATCCTATGTGTGTTGCTTATGCTCTGCTGCTGTGTCTAAATCACTTTTCCTTTCAGTGCAGTTGTCTGCACTGACTCTCTGCCTGTTGTGGGGTGTGCTTGCTGTGGGATTAATGGTACTCAGGCAGGTGAACTCAGTGGGGGTGGGAGGTGTGCCTGCTGGGAACCTTGGGAGGGGGCAATGGTGTTAGCAAAATTTGCGGTAGGCCACTAGTCCTATGCAGGATCCCCTGAAGCACTGCTGTGGCTGGGGATGCACAGCTGGGTGCGATGTGGCAGCTGGGCCTGGCACAGTGTCTGGGCTAGGCTAGAACTGTGTACCTGGTGGCTGGGCAAGGTAGGCAACTGCAGCAGGGGTATGCAACTGGGTGTGGTGTAAAATGGTGTCTGGTGGTGCCTGGCCTGGGGGCACATGGCCAGTCACACAGGCACAGCACACAATTGTGGCCAGCGTGCAGCTGGGTGAGACACATGAGGGTGGCTGGGGGCACACAGCTGGGCAAAGCATGGCAGGTATGTGTGACGTGTGGTGGCAGCTGTGTACCTAGCAGCTGGGCACCCACACAGCTTTAACAAAATTTTCCCGGGGCCCAGTGCACTGCTAACAGGTTAGGTAGCAAGTGGCTATGCTACTCTGCCTCCCCCACGTATTTCTGTGCTTCTACTGGGGGGTATGGGAAGAAAATGGGACTGCCAACTCTGTTTTCAAACTTGAAAACTCTGTTTTCAAGGTCCCCCAACAGATTCCAAAATCAGTATGAACAGATTCGTCTCCTGTTTGCTCATGGTGTTGCACAAACTGCCGTTTTTATGTCCCTTTCCATGCAGGCCACTAAGGGCAGCAACCCAGCTATCACTTGCCCTCCTGGCTCGCCTAGTGCTTCATCAGCTGACCTCCAAAGCTCCACGTTCCCAGACTCACTGGTTTTAAAAACTCACAGAATTCAGCCCATCTAATTTTTAAAGCCAAATGCTATGGGGATGTCTTCCCCATGTGAGTTCCCTGGTTAAAGGGCCAGTTCCTCATCCTTTTTGTGTGTGCAGCTCCCTCCCTCCTGCAGGCAGCCTCTTTCTGCCTTTCTGACCATTCTAACCTTTCAGATGCACCTTCTCTATATTTACTTGTGGAGTTTGTTCTGACAGTCTTTGGATCACTCTCTGGTTTACTGACTTGGATGTGGATGGTATCTAGCTCAGAATGCGGGACGTGGTGAGTTCAGGGTCTTCCTACTCTGCCATCTTCCCAAGCTCCCTAATTACTGTTATCAATATCATATGACGATGGCCCAATTATGTCTTTGCCTGTTTATGTTTCAGAAATTATGTAGGCAGATAGATATGATTCAGTTATCATTACTAGATATCCTATCTTCCTAGATTTACTTCAATTTGCTAATTCTTTCCACCTTAAGGCACCAGTACTACCCAGACCCTCTTAACAAACTCCTCTCAAGAATTCCAACAGCCTACAATGTTCTGGTGGCCCTAGTCATACCCATTCCCCCAGACCTTCACAGAGGAGCTGAGGTGGGGAACCCTGGAACATGCCAAGCACCTTCCCTGGCTTTCATTAGTAGAGATATACCCATTTTTATAAAATTCTAAAAAGGTAAACAAATCTACAGTAACAAAAAGCAGATCAGTAGTTACCTGGGGCTTTAGCCAGAATAGGAATGGGCTATAGGAGGTCTCTTTTGGGGACGATGCAAATGTTCTGTATTTCAATTGTGGAGATGAATTCCTGCATGGAGTTTCCTATCAAAACTCACTCAATGGTATACTTTAAATAGATGTAGTTTGTACACCTATTTTATGACTCAATAAATGTGATTTTTAGAATGCAAAAAAAAAAAAAAAACCTGAAAAATAGAAAACTTACCAACCAACCTAATAAAAACTCTAAGTATTGTAATTATTACAGTGGGTACCATTATTATAGTGTCAAGTACCATTTTAAGTGTCTTACACTTACGAACTAATTTTGTCCTCACAACCTTATGAGGCAGCTCCCTTTTACAGATCAAAGAACTGAGATACAAAGAAGCTAAGTAACTTGCCCAGGGCCACCACCTAAGAAACTGGTGGAGCCAAGACTTGAACAAGGGTGCAAGGTACAAAGTCTGTGCTCTTAACCACTATACTGTATTACTTCTTCTAAAAACAATGGGAAAAAACTTCCTAAACACAAGAATATTTAGCAGCAACCAAAAAGAGTGAACACTGTATGCAATTTCAAAATGCCAAAACATTTCCCCTGAAAGTTACAAACAAGACATGGAATGTCCGTTGACCACTATTCAAACATTTGGGGGCAGGGGGCACCTGGGTGGCTCAGTAGGTTAAGCATCCAACTTCATCTCAGGTCATGATGTTGCAATTCAGGAGTTCAGGCCTCACGTCAGGCTCTGTACTCACAGCTTGGAGCCTGGAGCCTGCTTCAGATTCTGTGTCTTCCTCTCGCTCTGCCTCTCCCCTGCTCACACTCTGTCTCTCTTTCTCTCTCAAAAATAAATAAACATGAAAAAACTTTTTATTTTTAAAATTTTTGCTAACACACAACTTAAGTGACATACAGATTGGAAATTAAGAGAACACTAACCATTATTTATTGTATACTTACAAAAGCTAAGAAATGAAACAAAAAAACTATTAAAACTAAAAATAATTTAGCAAAGCAATTGGATCCAAATAACATTTTTAAAACTCAGTAATTTTTTTAATACTAGCAATACTAAAAGAAATTGAGGTATGGCTTTCATATATAGCCCATCTTCCTCCATGCAAGAGCCTGAGTACTTTTCCAGGAGGTAAGGACATTCATTCCTACTGAACACCTATACCAGATTGGTAGTGGGGAGTAATATGAATAGTGCTGGATTTCCCCCTCCAGAGAGACTCAGGATGATAACAAGATGAGCACACAACAAACAGTTACAGCATCCAATAGGCAGGGTTTTTCACTGAAGACATGACCAGTAATGTGCAAATCACAGAGGAAGGATGGGCCCATGTGCTATTACAGAGTCAGGTTCCTTCCCAGCATCTGGGCACTCCTAAGATAAAACACTTTTAAGAAAGTCCCATCTGCAGATTTTATAAAGGAAAATGGAAATAAACACCACAAAGACATCTTAAAACAAAAATCTAATTTAAAAGTTACAGATGGGAAATTTCTAATTGTGTCTTTGGTTCAGCAGTTTTTATAGACCTCTCCAATAAATATTCTTTTGACTTTTTTCTGAGATGCCTCCCCCTAAATGACATGTATTTTGTATTTTCGTGAGACTCAATTCTCTTTCCTTTCTTCTCCATTGTCTGACAGAAATCACAGCTCACAAAAATCTCTCCCCTCCAGGCTACCTATCTAATATTGCCCTTCTAACCTCCTCCTCCTATACCACATTATTAATCCTACTGCCCTAAGAGGAAAGGGTTGGACACCAGGGCAACAGCTCCCCAGCACTGGGGCCTTCCTGCAAGACTGGGAGAAGGTGTTCAAGCTAATGTCTCATATATGACTGTAGGACTCTAAAAAGACTTACTGTTTCTTATCCTTATAGGGAATTAAGGATGACCCAGAAGATAATTACAATAGTTAAGTGTACTCCTCTCACCTTGAAATTAGATGGCAGTTGCAGGTAGAGAGAACTACCTGATAGGGATATCAGAGTCACTGTGAATTCCAATCACAGAAAACAGGGAAAAGTATGTTATCAGGGGAACATGAGTGCTGACTCCAACACCTGGACAACACGTATACACAAGCACACACAGAGGGATGCTCTAGCACAAATTAATAGCTCTTTGAGGCTGAGGTAATAGCAGGAAGACTTCCAGAGGTATACTCAGAAAATATGAATGAGGCTTTTGTATGTGGTATCCTATGATATTCATCTTTAAGTCTTTGGTCCAGTGGTGGAAGGGGAGTTCATGCTCAGTTAAAAAAGGCTGGAGAGATGAATTTTTAAAACTTATTTATTAAACAACTAGTATATGAGAATTGTCTATGTGCTAAAAGACAAAGATCTCATACCCAACCTCAAACAGCCTACATTAAATTGGTATGAAACTATACACATATGCATTGAGAATAGTTGTCAAGACAATTTAATAACAATTGCAAATTACAGCACAAAGTAAGCTGAAGCATGAGGTCAAATCAACAGAAGTTTAGGAGGAAGGAAAAGCATTTCAAGACGAAAGTCTTTCTGAGATGAGCTGGATCTTAAAGGGTCTGAGAGGCCAACATTAACAAATTTTCTAGGTAGGGAATGCAAGTGATGAGGATCTAGATCACAACAGAACTTTTGAAAAGGCCATGCCCAAGATAGGTAAGTATCAGAGCACTGGAGAGTAACTTTATGTAAATGTGAAATGAATTAGCTGCAATAGAAAAGAAGCATGTAATCACTGTCTTTGACAAGCACACAATCTGACTATGGGATTCAAAAACCAGAGCTATATTTTTGAAGACAGAGAGAAGGAAGGAAACCTACAACTACCTGAAATCTGTCGTTCTTACTTCCCTGATAGTGGGGAATGATGGCACTGTGACTCTCCCAACTTTATGACCCAGCAGAATGTAGGGAATGGCTGTTCATCAGTGATACCAAGAGATCAGGGTGAGCATCTTTCTTACAAAAACAATGAATTTAACTCAAGTTTCTGGCTTTGTTTTGGAGAATGTCTTAACTAACTGAGCGAGCCAGAACTGAGTGCTTCTCTCCAGTGTGAGTTCGCTGGTGGTGATTGAATGTGGAACGCTGACTAAAGGCTTTCCCACACTCAATACACTCGTAGGGCTTCTCTCCAGTGTGAACTCTCTGATGCACAGTGAGCTGTGAGCTGTCACTAAAAGCTTTCCCACAATCATTGCATTTATAGGGTTTCTCCCCAGTATGGGTTCTTTGATGAACCATAAGGCTAGAATTATGACTAAAGACCTTTCCACACTCATTACATTCATAAGGCTTCTCACCAGTGTGAATTCTCTGGTGTATAATGAGGTATGAGTTCTGATTGAAGGATTTTCCACACTCGTTGCATTTATAGGGCTTTTCACCTGTG
Organism: Lynx rufus; assembly: GCF_022079265.1. NCBI lineage: Eukaryota > Metazoa > Chordata > Mammalia > Carnivora > Felidae > Lynx > Lynx rufus. The sequence continues at coordinate 199,883 of NW_025814867.1, read as the reverse complement.
TGAAGTCTCTGATGTCGAATAAGACATTTACTGAGACTAAATGCCTTACCACATTCATTACATTCAAAAGGTTTTTCTCCAGTATGAATTCGCTCATGATCAACAAGTTGAGAGATCTGACTAAAGGCTTTCCCACACTCACTGCATTTGTACGGTTTTTCCCCACTGTGGAGACTCTGATGTCGAATAAGACATTTACTCCGACTGAAGGCCTTGCCACATTCATTACACTCATAAGGCTTTTCGCCAGTATGGATTCTCTGATGATCAGTAAGATTTCTATTAGAACAGAAAGCTTTCCCACATTCACTACACTTGTGAGGTTTCTTACCAGTGTGAAGTACCTGATGTCGAACAAGATTTTTACTCCGACTAAAGGCAGCCCCACACTCAGTGCATTCATAAGGTTTCTCTCCAGTATGGGTTCTTTGATGGTCAAAGAGCTTGGAACTCTCGTTGAAAGCTTTTCCACAATCATTGCATTTATATGGTTTCTCGCCATTATGTAGTCTCTGGTGTTGAATAAGATGGGAGCTGTGTCGGTAAGTCTTTCCACACTCACTGCACTCATAGGGTTTTTCCCCTGTATGGGTTCTGAGATGAACTATGAGCTGAGAGGTCTGCCTGAAAGTCTTCCCACACTCATTACACTCATAGGGTTTCTCTCCAGTATGGATTCTCTGGTGCCCAATGAGATGTGAACTCCAATTAAAAGCTTTACCACATTCATCACACTGGTAAAATTTCTGTCCCTTGAGAACTCTCTGATGTTCTGTAGCACTAGAGGACAGATTTGGATCCTTATATTCATCACATCCATCTTTTGTGGATTTACCTTTATCCTTGTGTGTTAGTTTGAAGAAATCACTTTCCAGTCTGCTCCCTTCCTCATCTGACGGTTGCCCTTCCAGCTTCTCTAAAGCACCTTCACAGGCAGTTCCTGCCTCTGGTTCCCCAGAAACCACCCCACAGAGGCCTCCTGATGTCCCATCAGATGACCCCAGTCCTTTAGAAACTTCCTGCTTTGCAGGCAAATCTGGACACTCCATCCTAGTCTCATTTGCTGCCAAAAGAGAGAAGAAAACAACTTTTATTCATTTTGCATCCTATTAAGGAAACAGAATCATCAGGATCTACGTATCTGAAAAAACCTTCACATTAGGGGACACATTAAGAGGCGACACAGTAAGAACAGGACAAAAGTGGGAACTAGCTCAAGTTTTTCTTCATGGACAGAAAGATGAAGAGGGGAAGGACGATGGGGGGGGGGAAGGGAGTGCACAGAGGTCTGTCCTGATAGCTCTTAATTGCTCCAATTAATTACCCAATTCAAAAGAGCAATTAGGGGCACCTGAGTGGCTCAGTCGGTTAGGCATCTGACTCTTGACATCGGTTCAGGTCGTGATCTTGCAGTCGTGGGATCGAGCCATGTGTTGGGCTCCATGCCGAGCAGAGACTGCTTGGGATGCTCTCTCCCTCTCTCTCTGCCCCTCCCCAACTTGCGTTCTCTCTCCCTCTCAAAATAAATAAATAAACTTAAAAGGAAAAAAAAAAAAGAGCAACTGGAGGGCAAGAGAACAGACTGTACAGACGGGTGACTTACAGAAGTCACTTAGTAAAATGATGAACTCTAACATCCTTTCCAACCACGCCATTGTCTGCTTCCACGGTTCTCAGCAAAGATATTGAGGGGAGAGAGGAGTGGCAAATACCTCAAGTCAAATATGAGAAACAGTGTAGGCAAGCACAATACGGAAAAAAACGGACCAAAAAAAGTGATTCTCACGTGTGAGGACAATGACAAGATTCAGAGAAGCCACGGGTTCAGAAAAGCATGCAGGGGACAGCAGGGCTCTAAAAGTGGGGGTCCTCTAGTCCCTGGGGCACTGAACTGGTAGAAGGCAGTACTGCATTCCTACGAAAATTAAGAAAGGGATCGATAATTTGAAATATGACTCAAAATATGTCTTTGGTATCTTGGTCATCTGGAATCATAGGAAACTGAACAGTTCAATCTTTCCTTTGGAATCTAGAAAAGATGGGAAGAAGCAGGCAATCAGTCACAGCTAAACACAAAAATGTTGGTTCCTTTTAATCACATCTTAAGCAGGGCCACAACCCATCATGGCATTTTAGCACATGGAAAGTTATAGATATCGGGCTCCTTGGCTCCTAAGCCCACCCACCCTCTTCAGATTTGGCTACTGTCCTAGACTTGCCATCCAGAGAACCTGCCCCCAAAACATCCCCCTCCAGGAAGCTGTCCCACCTCCGTCGTTCCTGAAGGGGAAGCTGAGGCAGCCATGCTTTGTGCCTCATGACAACTGGTCTCATTACATCTCAGACCACGACTGACCAGGGCACCAGGCCCAAGGGTAGCTTCTCTGTACCTTACACATCAGCCTCTGCTGTGGCCAGGAGCAAAGTCTGCCCAAATAGAGATGATACTTAATGGCTGAACCACCCTTGGAGTCCCTCTCTAAGTAAATCTGCAACTGGAAATGGGGCAAAATAAAGAAAATAAAAACAAGTAGGAGCTCGAAGCTGAAATGAGGCAAGGAGAGAAGCCAAGCCATTAGGAGCCACGGCATGCAAAAAGTATGAGGGAACAGAAAGTCTAATCAAGAAGATGCCATGAGAGGACAAAAGGTTCGGAGTGAAGAAAATAGGTAGCCGTGGAAGGAGAAAACAGGTAAGCAGGGAGCAACTACCACATTCCCTGGCATAAAAATTATTTGCTGTTGTTGCTGAGGACCCTGTGCTGCTCTGGGTCAGGGCCCAGTTTCCATGGGCCCCATTTCCCAAAGGATGGTCTAGCTGGCAGGTTTGATCAGGGTTTCCATTCCTTCAGCCTTACTGAAGTAACACAGCTCAGGACTTACAATAACATGAGTGGTTCCCTACTCCTTACAACTACAAATTCTAACCAAACCACCTAGCTCAATTAAAAGTGAAATAAAGACACTGCTTATAATTAGAACGCTGAGTGATGGGTGCGTGACAGTTCATTACACTGTTCTCTGTACTTTGTCTTACGTTTGCAGCTTTTTGCAATAAAAACTTGAAAAAGAAGCACATAGCAAAGAAAACGTATAGAATGCAGACTACGTTACTGGGGAACAGAATCATTACCCAATGAGGCCACTCTGCGATAATTTTCCGGCATGAGGCTCCGGTACACGGCTCTCTGACTGAGTGCCGGACCTTTCCACTTCCTCTCGGTATAGTCCACAGACAGGAACTCGTACGCTGCAGAACCCTGGAACGACAAGCTTCTATTGCTCAGGGATATTCCCGGCCTGAAGGGCAGAGACATCAGGGTACCCAGAGCCCAGGGTGGGGCCCTGGTGGGCAAAGGGGTGCTGGAGGGAGAGAAGCTGGGATGAAACAGAGTTCATGAACTCAGCAGGCAGGACCCAGTTCCAGAGGGTGCGATCAGGCTGGGAAACCACAGGAGCACTTTCAGAATGGGCCAGGGCCCGGAGATGAGTGCTAGCTGTTCCTGCACCACACACTTGGGAACTCAGGGAAGACAGACTCAAGCTCACCTGGGGCCTGACCATCCGAAGCACAGTTGCTGCTGCCTGGTCTCCTGACTTCCCAGCTTGGGAAACGGCAGGCACCTGGGAAGCACACTGACCTGACGGAGGAAAGAAAGCTATGAGGACAGCCCTGCCTTGGCTCCAGTAAGGTCTGTGTCCCAGTGAGTGGATTCAAGAGAACCCAGGCGGCTCCACACACTGCCTCTCATCCCTCTTCCAGGCAGGCGTTTTTCTGAGGGTGCAGAGGGTCCTTGGTCAAACTGAGAGCTGGCCATTCCTCCCAGCCCTCACTCGCTTCAACCTCTCTGAAGGAAGCTATACTTCTGCCCGCTTTCTCTCCCCATGGCTTCCCTAGCATCAGCCCAGCCTGCTTTTCCTCTCACATCTCTGGCCCCTCGTTCTGGTTTCACTTCCTTCTCTTGCCTTCTCATTATGGACACTGGAGGCTCTCAGACCTCAGAGCATCTCTTTTTGCTCTGTCGGAGATCTCACCGACTATCAATGCTCTAACGCTGCTTTCGCAGTTCCTAGCTCTTTCCTAGACTCCTATCAGAAGCTTCCAGTCACCTACAGGACGTTTCCTTTGGGTCCTCACCTCATATGCAAAATCAAAAATGGACATTCTGACCATCTTCCTTTCTACTTCCCAAGTTTGTCCATGATTCTAGACATTTCTTATTCTCTCTCTCTTTTCCTTAAACTCACATCTAATAAATATCCCCCTATTAATCTGCAGTGTCAATATGGTCTCTGATTGAGCCTCTTTTAGAAACTGAAAACTTGATAATAAAATTCATATGGAATACCATGGAATTCTAGCATATCCCCCCCCCCCAAAATTGGGAAAAAATTAGTTGAAGGTCTCATAATTCCAATGTCAAGACTTACATTACAAAGAAGCAGTCATCAGAATGCTGAAATGCTGGCATAGGGATAGACACATAGATGATTATAATAGAATAAGAGTCCAGAAATTAACCAATACATCGAATATTACTTATTTTTCAGAAAGGTCACTAGAGCACTGAAAGGGGAAAGAACAGACTTTTCAACACATGATGCTGGAAAACTAGATGTTCATACAAAAAACAGTAAAATTGGACTCCTACTATGGAACATGTATGTAAATTATACGGAGAGCAGGCCTTGGTACCTCTTGTAAAGGGTCCCATAACTCAGTGCACCAAGTCACACATGATGTTCATCGTCCCCTGAAACCATCCTCCATCTCCTGCGACCATTAAATACATTTAAAGAAATCACTCCCTTCACTCCGAAGCCATCTCCTACTTGGTTATAAACCAATACCTATTCGCTATCTCCCAGACTCCGCCAATGCTGTCAAGACAGAGAAAAAAGAGTGACTAACCAGACGGAAAGAGCTCATGCCAGAAAGCAGGCTGCCATCCAGCTAACACACACAAAAAAACTACACTTCTGTTTCAGGGCATGAAGAGTCAGTCCAGTCAAGAACTACATTAGGGATCATGCAGGCTGAGGAGTCAGCTAAAGTTCTGGCAGAGAAGTGAAGCTTTGATGTGGAAAAACAGTGGAGAAAAAGAAGAAGTACTGGAGAAACAAAAGCAAAGGAAAAGGAGGGAAATGAAAAAGTAAGTGGCTGAAGGCCTACAGACAGACCTGAAGACCAGCAACAACAAAAGAAGGCTGAGCCGAGCAAGAGGGACAGGCTGCAGCCGTGCTGAGCCCCAGCAGCAGAAACAACTGCTCAGAAGGCAGCTGAAAGTCAGAGGAAGAGGGACAGAGACTTTCCCCAACAAACCTGCAGAATAGACTGGAGAAGAGCAAGAAACCCAAGTAGGAAAGGACTAGAAAGCTGCTCACAGTGACCAGAAATCTGGCAGTGAGGCTAAAGAGAATGAACTTGAGCCCAGAGACAAATGTTCTGAAGGAAGGCACCCAGCAGGAAATAGAAATGGCAAGACCTATCTCAGGAAATGGAGATCCACAGCACAATTAGCACCAAAAATAAGCCTCCAAGCAGGCCTGTTCTAAAGCAGCTGCTACAGAAATGTCCAAAGAGGCCAGCGAAGTATCTGGACACAGGTGATGAGAAGACTAACTGACAGGAAAAAGAGGGCGAAAGCCTAGGAACCTGGCGAGGGGTTCCAGGCCTTCAATCGGGGAGAAAGGGTTGGCCTAGCCTCTGCAACCATGAACATGGAGAAAGCTAAAGACCTCCAGGGCCTGTCAGACTCTGGAAAGACCCGGGGCACAGTAAAGACATGGGGGCCAGTGAGCTGAAGCTGCCCAGTTAAATTCAGGTTTCCTAATGCCTCAGGGTTTCTCCATGTCCCAACCAGCTTTTGAGAACAGAAATAAAACTTCACCCATCCCAGGCCTAGGAGGCAACCTGAGCTGATCGGGCCTCTTCTCCCAGAGCTTCATACCTTAGGCCCAGTCTCAATCCTGCAATGAAAATGGCTTTGTAAAAACAGGGGAAATCCCAAACAATTATCTGGGCATTTTTCAGGGACAGTTTCCTTTTTTGTCATTTTGCTTCTTCAGCTCATACATGACGTATTTCGTTTTCTTTTAAAATCCTCATTTATGGGGCACGTGGGTGGCTCAGTCGGTTGGTTAAGTGCCGGACTTCGGCTCGGGTCATGATCTCACAGTTCGTGCGTTTCAGCCCCGCGTCGGGCTCTGTGCTGACAGCTCAGAGCCTGGAGCCTGCTTCAGATTCTTTGTCTCCCTCTCTCTCCCTCTGCCCCTTCTCAGTTCACACTGTCTCTCTCTCTCAAAAATAAATAAATGTTAACAAAAATTTTTTTTAATCCTCATTTAGCAGTCTCTTATTCCCGTGTTTTTCCTACCAGTGTGAGGGTACATATGCTTTATTTTATACGCTGATAAGGAAACAAGAAAGACCGCTTCCAGTACATAACTAGAGTGTTACAGTATACTTGAACCCGTACATCAGTTAAGAAGTGAGCTCAAACCTAGCGCCCAAAACTTGGTTTCTCAGTATCATTCTCCAATAAACCGTGAACATGGAGAAAGGAACTAGGGATCTTTGGAGAAGTGGTGGTCTCGGGGGCTGGGGAAGGGAAGATACAACAAACACAACTAATGTATGGGGCCAGAAAGTCAGGGAAAGACACCAAAAAGGATGTGGACACTTTAAGGGGAAGCAGGAGCCACTGCAAAGAGCCCCCAAGGGCCAAAGCTGGAATAATTTAAGCAACGAAATAAGTACCATTAGCACCGCATCATAGCCCAGAGGATATGTATCCAACATCACACAGATACAAATAATTGAAGAAATAAAACAAAGGGAAAGAAGGCACAACTCTTCCTCAGGAAATATTCCAATTATTATCTGGAGAAGGAATAACAGAAATCAAAGTCACCACTAGACCATTACAGTGATAAGATCCACCAAGAAGGCTAATTAGTGGGTGAACAGTAAAGAAAAGCAGGATATTGCCATGCAAGGTCTCAAAGTATCTTCCCCCAAATAATCACTAGTTACAAAGGGAAAGCCAGTATCTTTACAATGGTGACACATGGAAGACACCACTAGGTCAAAATCAGTATCGACAGTAATAACACATAGCAACATCATCCTCAATTGAAGCAGGAAAAAACATCTGACAAAACCAAAGTGAGAGTCTTTCTAAAAATACCCATACAACATACTTGAAAAGTGTCAACGTCATGAAAAACAAGGAAAGATGGAGAGACTGTCACATATTGAAGGAAAACAAGAAGACAGGGCAACTACACGGAATGGTGGAATGAGGGAATCTAGATCGGATCCTGGAACAGAAAAAGGTCACTAGTGAGAAACTGCTGGACTCTGTAATTAAAGTCAGCAGTTTAATGAATAGCATTGTACACTGTAAACTTCTGAAGTTTGAGGACTTGTACTATGGTTATGCAAGATATTAACTCTAGGCAAACTGACCAAAGAATATAAGGGAACTCGGTACGGTTTCTGCAACCCTCTATAAGTCCACAACTATTCAAAAGAAAAAGGGTTTGTTTGTTTGTTTGTTTTTTTTAAATATATACTTATTTTTGAGAGGGGGGCAGAGAGAGAGAGGGAGACACAGAATCGGAAGCAGGCTCCAGGCTCTGAGATGTCAGCACAGAGCCTGACACGGGGCTCGAACTCACGGACCTTGTGATCGTGACCTGAGCCAAAGTTGGACGCTTAACCATTTAGGCCACCCAGGCGCCTCAAGAAAAAGGTCTCGGAAGGGAAGAACTGTTATCACTTTTTTCTGATGTATTTCTATCTTAGATTTAAAAAAACAAAACAAAACCGTGGCAATCAAAGATATTAAATATTGTTATTCTTATCTCCAATTTAGATTCATTCTTTTATTAACAGTATTTACTGGGCACCAGCTATGCCCCAGGCACTAAGGACTACATAACGAATAAGGATACCAAAAACAAAACACCACAAGAAACCAAAACAAATAAACAAAAAACACCACCGCCTTGCAGAGCTTACAGGAAGACAGAAAATGAAGAAAACACATGGCATGTTAGATAGGCATGTCTGGTCCGACACACTGTAATAAAACAAGGAAGGAGGGTAAGAGGTTTAAGATCAGGCAGAAGTTTAAGCTCAAAAATCCAATCTTGTACAGCGTCTCATGATTCACCTGGGGAGTTCTTTCAGAGCGTTTCTGATACAAAAATCCTGAAGACTGACAAATAAGGTAAGTTACGGTTACTATACGTTATGTATTTCTACTCCCAAGCAACTCTCCGACATCACAGAATGCCCTTGCACTGATACTTCCTGGACACGAGGAGCCTCAGAAAACTTCAAGTGGCAGACTTAGTATTTGTGATGCTGTTGTCAGTTTCCTTTCTAAGTATATACTGAGGGTTTATCTTCAAAACATTCCCATCATTTCGACCTACAGTAAGGACTACATTTTGAACCAAAATTTGTCCGCCTTTCTTCAGCATCAACACGACAGGTAAGAGCACCCCCATTCATCAGACCCTCAACACACACACACACACACACACACACACACACACACACACACACACGTGTAAGCGGATGCAAGTTCTCCAAAATCCCTTCATCAAATTATGACTAAAACCACTCACTGACATTTCCTTGCAAATAATGTACTAATACTAATGCGTTTTCACTTCTGCACTACATACAGCTCGAAACAGGGTGGTGTTCTTTCCTGGCCACCACTCGTAACTTAGAAGGGGACCGACCATTCTCTGACTTCTCAGGCCTATGCAAGTCAGAGACAGTACGGTGGTTTTAAGAGCTGTACCTTATCTTTAAAAAACCCTTTTTGTTAAAAATAAAATCTTTAAAAATGTATATTGAAAAAATTAAAACTCCCTTTTATATGCTACACTTTCATTTTGAAAAGAGGCAGTCACCCTAATACACAAGATTCTGCTATTTTCCTGCACAAGCGTCACTTTGTGAGCATTACAGCTTTGTGTAGTGTGTACTAACTACGGAAAATAAACTGCAACGAAAACGTTTCCGTTTAATTATCCTCACAGAAATATGTCTCGGTGGCGTCCTAACTAACGCTAGCACCAATTTTGACCGCTATGTGAACAAATGCATTCCGCCTGTTGAAGGTATCATCATTTTCAAAACGCAAGGGTATGAATGTACTTAATGCCGCTCAATTTTGCCACACTTGAAAATGGTTAAAGTGGTCGATTTTATTGTACCCTATGGTAAGTATTATGTAAATTTTAGCACAATACTTTTGCATCCCAATAATACTAAGTTTTGAAAGGCCACAGTACGATCCCATTTCGAAAGGCACACGCACCCGTGTATGAATGTGCACAATTGTGAGCAAATTTTAAAATGTCAGGAAGCATCCAGACGAAACTATTTGCGGACTGCGGTTATTCTCACTTTTCTGGCTCCCACCCGCGTCATCTAATTGTCCCTAATGAGTACGCTTTGTTTGCATAATTGGGAGAAAGGATAAAGCACAGAAGCCATTACTCCCAACTCTCTGCCCGGGGCTGCAAAGCGCTTCCAGCTACACTCCTCACCGCAGCGGGGACCGGATCCCCGCCCGGCCAGACCGCCCGCCCCGGGCGCCGCCTCCAGGCCGGGCCTCAGCCAGCACCCCCGACCCCTGACTCTCACCCCGGGAGGGGCCGAGCGTCCCCGCCGCCCTCGCGAGCCGTGCACCCTCACTGCCGGTCGCCCCCCCCCCCGCCTCCGCCGCCCCCGTGCCCCGCCCGGTGGCTCACCTCCCCAGGTCCCCGACACCGAGTCCTCCAGCCACACCACCCGCCCAGAACCCGTGGCCCAGAGACCAGCTCTCCGTCGGCCCAGGTCGCGCACGCGCGCCGCCGCCCCGCGACTCTGCGGCCGCTCTAGGAAGCTGGGAGGGCCAACGTCTCGCCTTCTCCCTGGCGCCAGCGCGGTGCTCAGCTGCCTGTGAGCCGCCTGACCTGTCCTCAGCAACCCTGTCTTCCACTGTGAGCGCCTGCCCTCCACTCTCTTTATCAGATATGTCATTGGCAAATGTCTTCTCCCATTTCTGCAGTCTGCCTTTTAGTTTTGCTGATTGTTTGCTTCATTGTGCAGAAGCTTTTTATCTTGATGAGGTCCCAATAGTTCATGTTTGCTTTTGTTTCCCTTGCCTCTGGAGATGTGTCAAGTAAGAAGTTTCTATGGTTGGGGTCAAAGAGGTTGCTGCTTGTGTGTTTGGTCTTTTCACTGCAGCCCTCTATCCTATCTCTTTAGTTCCATCTGCATTTATAGGAAGAATATGGGTGGCATGGTTCTGAGCTTGGATCCCAGAGGCAGGCGGAAGGAGGTTGTGGACATGGTCGTAAGGAGGGTTATAAAGACTGAAGTGCAAGTTTCCAAAGAAAACTAAAGACCTTGTCTGAGAGAGGGCATTACCAGTGAAATAGGGATGATCCGAAATATGAAGGTTAAGCGTGTTCTCAAAGATCAACAACAGCAAGCAAAGATGAGGTCAAATCTTACACCAGAAAGTCAGAACTGACTGGTTCCTGGACTATAACCTGAAGAGACTGTGGCATTATAGCTTGAGAAGCAGACACAAAACAGTATAAAGTTTAATCTGTACATATGGTTATGAAGCTGGGCATCTGGTTCCTGGACCTGCTTTGAAAGCATAAGCAGAACTATAGTTATATCATTGCATTATTAATTTAGCTCCATGTTTCGTTTGGTTCTCCACCTAATTACCTCTTAACCTCCTGCACAGTCATTAACTTTGCCCTTTTCACTTCTACTCCTTGTTTACCTACTGATTTATTCTGACATACCTGACATACCAGGTCACATATGTCACCTCATTGTTCAGAAGAACACATACCTCCAGATTATTTCAAGGCATCCCCGCTCAAGGCTTCAAGGAACCCCTCACCCTCCTCTCATGTATTCACCTCCTTCCCCAAACATATGTAAGCTATCCCTAGGCTCAACAGGGTGAGGCAGCTTTGGGAATGATCCTCTGCCTTCTCATTGGGTTGCCCTTCTGATAATAGTTTTCTTTGCTTCAAAACTGATGTCTCAAACATTGTCTTACTAGGTATTGATTGGGTGCACAGCAAAATTTGAGTTCAGTGACAGTTATAGCAATTATGGTTTTTATCATTTTTATCTTACCTTTTTCTTAAGAATCCATATACCAATTGGTAAATAGCTACCCTGACCCTCCCTCACCCAACTGCGGTCCTCCTGAATCATTTACATGATCCAACAACTAAAGGGTTAATGCCATCAAGGGTCCTTCAGACTTACTTTCATCCACTCAGGCTGGTACAAATTGTTAATATTCTAAATATCACCCCTGTTGCAACCGGCGCAACAAACACCGAGATCAGGGTCCTGAGGGTAGGGGAATGTAAGAAAAAAAAAGAGAAGAGAAGCCAGTTTGGGAACAGGAGGGTCCCCTGGGCTGATGGCCCAAGTGACAGCTTTATTGTTGCTGTACACAATCTTTTATATCAAGACTCTTATGGATCAGGTCATTCTAAGAATAAACAGGTTTCACATGATCGCTGCCAGCCAAAACATTTAGTTCTGTGTACCTTGTGAACTTTCTAAATGGGTCACAACAAGACCTTGTTGATAGATTGCTAGCAAAACACAGTTCCCATGTTTGTTTCCATTTGACCTGGGGTAGAAAAAGGGGGGTAACATTACTGCCAACACCCACAGACCACAGGCTTCAGGAATTAGATTTCTCAGCCTTGAGAAGGCTTTCGTATGCCTTTGTAAGTGGGGGAATGGGAGGGGGGACCACCGGGTTGGCTGAGTCAACAGGGAGCCATTGCTCGACCCGGTCTCAGCCTAGCACCGGGTCCAGCCTCTCACACACCCCTGAGGGGAACAGAGACCTAAGTAGCCCTTTCAGTTCTGTCTGTGGACTGGGAGTCATTGAAGGGGCCAAAAATCCCTCCATCCCTGCAACTGGTAGAATGAGACCAGGTAGAAGAGACCTCCTTCAGCTCCTCTCCCCATCCCCTAATTAATCCTTTCATCTAGATCATATGTATGATTCAGTGTTGGCATGATTATCGAGCAATGAAAGATGAGGTGGATTCACAAGGTATGGCCAGCTGGTTTCAGAGTGCCATGGTGTTAAGGACCTCTTCCATTCTTAACAATGTTCTCTGCACGGGTGGGAGATGTAGCAGTGCATGCTAGGATAGCTGGATGTGTTTCATGCTCATGGCTTCCTACATGACCCGGTTCTGGTTATCTTACTTTCTGGACCAGCAGAAGGTATAGATTCTCTCATGTGGCCTGGCTGCCAGGGTGTTTGCAGGGCTAAGAGTATATAGAGCAGGATTATGTAGTAGCCATAATCGTTCTGTTGAGCATGTTGGAATATAAGAAGTTGGATGCAAACTTGCACGAGGCAAGATGAGAAGACCAGAGGACTTATTAGGAAGATGTTCTCAAATATACAGTTGATACTTCATACACAAGAGTGTACAATGTGGTCATTGATCAGTGGAAAGTGGGCAGAGAATGGGTAAATACATAGTCAAAAGGCCTCAACTCTTTTTTTCCCAAATCGGGAGATAGACTGCAGACAGTAGTCAGAAATCAACTGGCTGGGGAGGTAAGTCATAGAGGCAGAACATCTCCATGATGAACAGGTGGGCCATAACTGATGGGGACAGGGGACTCATATGAAGAGTGTCAATGCTACCTGCTGTCACCATACGAGGGACATAGGTCAGTGATGAGGTCTGGGATAACCCATCTGAGGTTGGTTTGGGTTCTGGAAGAAGTGTTATAATCCCTAAGGGCTTTCAGACTTAGCCATGGCCAAGATGCTCATTTCATGAGTGGAAGAACATGGGTGTGGGGTGCCTGGGTGGTGCAGTTGGTTAAGCACCCAACTCTGGATCTCAGCTCAGGTCATGATCTCATAGTTTGTGAGTTCAAGCCCTGCATTGAGCTCTGAGCTGATGGCACAGAGCTTGCTTAGGATTCTGTCTCCCTCTCTCTCTGCCCCTCCCCTGCTTGTGCACATTCTCTCTCTCTCAAAATAAATAAATAAACAAAATAAATATATGGGTGTAATTCCTGACATGAGGAGTAGTGGGTGCTAAAGGCTGACATCAAGATCTTCAAAAGAGGCAAGGGTGGAATGGTGGTATGGATGGAGCAATGGGGCTGCTGCTGTCTTTACAGCCCATGGAGGAACAACACAGTGTTGTATTTCTCAAGTATGTCCACAACTTTTTGCTACTCCTCCCTTCAAGAGGTAGAACTTAATTCCCCTCCCCTGGAGTGTGGGCTGGATTTAGTGACTGTAGTTTTCCTGCCCTACAGGGCCAGTGATGATGGGAAGAGATATCCAGCTGAGGGAGCAGCATGCAAAGGCCCTAAGGTGGCCATGAGTTTGGTATGTCTGCACACTGAAAGATGGCCAACATGGTAGGAAACTGCCAGAGAAAAACAAATCTAGACTTCGTAAGGAGAGACTCTTATTCAAAAGAACTCAGAAGGGGGACTATTGCAACAGGGAGAATGTGACCATAAGGCCCACAAATGTCTCAAAATCAAATAGAAAACAGGCAAGTATCTTCTTGTGGTCAGCCGATTCCCAGGAGAAGCTGAAAAGGGGACATGTTCCACATTTTTGTGCTTGCTCTACTTTGGGGGCAAGCAGAGTTCAGGGAAGGTGTATAGGGAAGAGAGAAGCCTGACTAAAATTTGGCTAACAAGCATTTTGTTCCAGTTGATCACTAGGACAAGCAGTACAGCTAATGGGGTACAGAATGGACATTTAGACAGGCTGCGTCTGGTTTTGTTGTAGATGAAAAAGGAGGGCACCTGCAAATCTTACCTAAACCATATGGGGAAGTGTGGTTCTTTGCAGTAAGCTGTTTTCTTGAACACAAAAGAGTAAGGGGATTTCTTAACCATCACTGTTTACTAGGATCACAGGTCTCAAGCAAAATTCAACATAGCCACAAAAGAAAATAACCATGGCTTCACAGAAGCTATTACAAATCCAGGAGCTGTTCATGAATGACACCTTTACAGATTACCTTTCTTGGGCAGGAGAACAGAAGAGTTAGAAAAACACAATTTAGTTATAGAAATGCCTTGCATTTTCATACCAATAACTACTTTTTTTCATATTTGTTAAAGATATGTTTAAAGGAAGATTAAAATGGTACAAATTTAACTTGTACTTTGAAATTACACTTGATCAGTCTCTGCTTAACTCAGTACTGGTTTTCTTTTCTTGCTTTCTGAAAAACCTCGGGCTTACTACATTGGTGTCACTTGCCCACAGCTTCCAGTAGCTTCCTATTTCTGCCTGTTTCAGCTGCAGACTCCTGTCCTCTTACTATCCATTTGCAGGTTATTGCAGATGCAGGCAATTATGTTGCATTTCCTGTTCTCAAAGAAATGGTGGACAGAAAAACTTCCCAAGGAGGCAAAATAGGTAAAGTTAATCAAACAGAGGTTGAAGGCTTTAATTAGCTGATGGGCATCTGGGAGCAACTCAAAAGTAGGTAACTCCCTAAACCAAAGAAATATTGGAGTTTTTATAGACAAGGAGAAGAAGCGGTACATGTGTGTTCCTGGCTACAGTTTTCTCTGTAACTGCTATAAAACTTGTGGATGGAATAGTAGCATGTATTTGGCTTTTCATGTTCTTTCTCAGGATCTTTGGTGCAATCTCATTTTGGCAACTGTCAGAACAGTTATTTTGGAGAGCTTTCTTTGTAAGTCTTGTAGCTTATCTGTTAATGTTTTTAGGTTCAGGGGAGGAGAGGATGGAAAAGAAAAATGAGAGAAAAAAAAGAGAGAGAAAAAAGAAAGCAGGCAAAGATCTGAAGCAAGGAAAACTGAGTCTGTTCTTGTTCTTCTACAAAACAGAGATATTCTCAAGAGGCACATTGGGCCATTTGGCCTCTGTCACTGCTGAATGCCAGCCACCTGCAGTGCCCAGCTCCAGGCTCTACTCTGTTCCAATGTGGGGACATACAAGTGGGGGGTGGGGGTGGGGGGCCACGCGGGGAACCATCCCCTAGTGGCATTATATTGGTGGCATGGACACCCACACCATTAGGGCTCCATGGTATAAATGTAAAATAGGGTTCAGAAATAGGGGAATGGGGCACAAACACACAGGGGAATGGAGCTTACACAAATATCCTGTGGAGCTTACACAAATATTCCTATCACTCCCCACAGAGCAGGGCTTACGCAGAGAAATACCATGATTTCACCTGTCATGGGAAAGGTTCCCAGAGAGGTACCCTGCCACCACAATGTGCTCTGTATGAATAGAGACCAGGGAGATGACTATGTGAATGGGAGCATCCTAGGAGAGTATGGCTTTTGTTAGAAACAGAGCCTTACATCCCTGTTCTTTGCTAAGTTGATTCAGACCTGCTGAACCGTTTCTCTATGAGGGGAGGAAATAAGCCCCCTGAGCCAGGTGGACTTCTCTCTCCATATGGATTTGTGGAAGAATTACCACTGACACGTCAAAAGGAATGAGGGGTTGATAAAGGGCTGGCAATTCAGGTCCAGGTCTCACTGAAGAGAAAATGGATATAAGGGTAATGAAGGGGATGGGGGGTAGCATAAAAGAGTTTCTTTATGGTAATGGAAGTTTTATATACTGATCATGGTGGTATTTACATGAATTGATACATTTAATAACATTTCATACTATACACTGTGGGACCCAGAAAAGCGGAATAACTGAAATACAACAAAAGCATTTATTTGATTTCTCAGAATTGAAATTCAGGGAGCACTGATTTGGGTAGCAACCCAAACTGTGTCCCACTGAGGAGTAAAAGCCAGGCTTATGTATCAGCAAATTGCAGAGGTAGCAGGAAACTTACACAAGTTGTTTTCCAAAGACTGTGATTGGAAGGTACAATTACATTTGGCCATCCATTGGTTTTCTGAGTACAGTGTGACAGTGACTAGGAAAAAATGTTTTTGCAGAGTGTCCAATTTTTATCCAGAATGTGAGTGTAGCAGTCCTCTGTTTAGTCATATGGTTTTGTCCAGTTCAATATCCTGTTTCAAAAACAGAAAGAAGTTTTAGCCCAAATATAGTCTCTCACGCTCAGAGGTTTTACACAGGTTCACAACACCTGATATTAGTTTCTTGTGGCTGGTATAACAATGTATAACAATGGCTTAAAACAGAAATTTATTCTTGGGGCACCTGGGTGGCTCAGTCGGCAAAGCACCGACTTCAGCTCAGGTCATGAACTCACAGCTGGTGGGTTTGAGCCCCACGTTGGGCTCTGTGCTGACAGCTCAGAGCCTGGAGCCTGCTTCAGATTCTGTGTCTCCCTCTCTCTCTGCCCCCGCCTCCCCTGCTCACACTCTGCTCACACTCTATCTCTCTCAAAAATAAATAAACATTAGAAAGAAAGAAAGAAAGAAAGAAAGAAAGAAAGAAAGAAAGAAAGAGAGGGAGGGAGGGAGGAAGGGAGGAAGAAAGAAAATTTATTCTCTTACATGTAACTTCCAGACACTAGAAGTCCAAAATCAGTTTCACTGGACCGAAATCGAGGTGTTAGCAAGGGCTGTACTCTCTTAGAGGCTCTGAGGCAGACTGTTCCTTGCTTCTCCCAGTTCCTGGTAACAGTCATTATTGGTTTGGTGGTTTGTACCACTGGCTTTGTGGCTGCACCACTCCAATGTGCCTCTGTGTTGACATTACCTTCTCCTCTTCAATCTGTGTCAATCTTCTGTTGTCTTTCTCTTAAAATGATATATGTGATTCTATTTGGGGCCCATGTGAATAAACCAGGATAATCTCCCTATCTCAAAAATCCTCAATGTAATGGCATCTGCAAAATACTTGTTGCCACATAAGGTAATATTCACAGGTTCCAGAGATTAGAATGTAGATATCTTTAGGGGACCCATTATTCAGGTTACACCCAAAACCCTCCCATAAAAAGATCGCATGTAAAATCTGGTGAAATCCAAATGAGATTTTTGCTTAGTTGATGGTGTTGTATCAGTGTCAATTTTCAGGTTTTGACAATGAATTCCAACTATACAGGGTGTTATCACTGGGGGAAGCTGGCTGAAAGGTCTATGAGAACTCTCCATACTATTCGTATAACTTCTTATGAATGTTAAATTCTTTCAAAATGGGAAGCTATTTTTAAGTGGTATCTGTTGACATAGGAGAATGAAAATTACTGTAATTGTCTTCCAATCTATTTACTTTTATAAATAAACTTCTGAAGGTACTAGACTACTAAGATTGGTCAGTGAAATGTTGAAATCTGATGAAAACAGAGAACTGAGGATTGGAAACATTGTGGGTGAAAGATAAACAGAAATAGTTCTTCTAACCATTTCAATTTTATTCTATAAGGATTTCTTTCATATGCCCATTATAAATAGTCAGAGATAAACAGACACCCTGCTCTGAAAGTGTTTGTTTGCAAAATGACTATTTGTGTACAAAGTTACAAGAATGTCAAAAATGGCAAACTGACAGCACAGATGCTGCCCCCTGCCCATCCTATGAATGAGGCTGATTGTGGCAATTCATCACATGTTCTTTGTTCTCACTTGGTACAGGGCTTCAGCTCCTCCTGCATCTCTTGTAACATACTCTTTGCCATATTTTCCTCAAATATTTTTGATATTTAACTTGGTTAGGTAAAAACATTTTTGCTGGCTGATTTCACTTTTGATGGATTTGGCACATGGTAAAGTAAGATATTGGCTTTCCATATATACTCCCACAGGCCTCTGAAAAATAGGACTCCAAACTCTCTCCTGAAGCCTCCCACACACTTTTTCTTGCTTGCTGGACAATTTACTTGGATGTCACTCAGCACCATAAAGTCAACATCTAAATTTCATCTTCTTTTCCTATAAAACGATTCCTCTTTCCTCATGCCACAGTTCCAACGTTGGCATCCTCACAACTACCTCTCACAACTGTGATTCCCCCCCTCCTTCCCACAGATTATTCCTTGAGAATGCCTCTTATATCCTCCCTTTACTTCAAGCCACTCCAGTCCAGGCAGTAATTGTCTCATATCTACTCCACTGCACTAGCTTCCTACTAAGCTTCCCTGTTTTTGGTTTTCTTACCAACTTTTACTATATCAAGGAGTAGAAAGGAGGAATGTAGGAGAAAGCATGGGGTGTAACAGACGCTAATGTGGTGGCACAAAGTCCAAAGGTATCAGCTGATCTTAATGTATGTAAGTACATTAGAAGATATTCTAGGTTGGCTTACTCATCTTTTCCAACCCCCTTTCTCCTTGACTTCTTTTATTTTAAAGCTGTAGCTATACAATATGGTAGCCACTAGGCATACCTAGCCACTAGGTAATTTAAATAAAATAAAATTCAATTCATTTCTTCAGTCATACTAGCTAGCTACATTTCAAGTGTTCAGTTACCACATATGGCTGGTGGCTATCATATTATTAGAACAAATATAGAATACTTCCATCATCAAAGAACCTTTTATTGGATAGAGCTACTGCTCTAGAGGCAAGAAACTGAGAGTAATCAGTCTCCTCACTTCTCTTAGAATTAAGGGTGACCATATGCATAGTTCTAAGATATAAGAGAAAGTTCTGGTGAAGTTGTCTCTTATAACATAGCTTTTTGAAAGCCTTCTGGGCCCACAATATATGCTCAACTAATCTTAAACAAAGCAGCAAAAATATCCAATGGAAAAAAGATAGTCTCTTCAACAAATGGTGTTGGGAAAACTGGATGGTGACATGCAGATGAATCAAACTGGACCATTTTCTTACACCATACACAAAAATAAATTCAAAACGGATGAAAGCCCTAAATGTGAGACAGGAAAACATCAAAATCCTAAAGGAGAAAACAGGCAACAACTTCTTTGACCTTAGCTGGAGCAACTTCTTACCAGGCATGTCACCAAAGGCAAGGGAAACAAAAGCAAACATGAACTATTGGGACTTCACAAGATAAAAATCTTCTCTGCTGTGAAGTAAACAATCAACAAAACTAAGAGACAGCCTACAGAATGGGAGAAGATTTTTGCAAATGACATATCTGATAAAGGGTTAGTATCCAAAATCTACAAAGAACTTATTCAACACTCAAAAAACAAACAACCCTCATAAGAAATGGGCAGAAGACCCTCAACAAATACAAAAAGATCAAGATCATACCATGCATATTTCCAGACCATAATGCTATGAAACTGGAAATCAACCACAAGAAAAAATTTGGAAAGATAACAAATACTTGGAGACTAAAGAACATCCTACTAAAAAATGAATGGGCTAACCAAGAAGTTAAAGAGAAAATTAAAAAGTACATGGAAGCCAATGAAAATAATAACACCACAGCCCAAAACCTCTGGGATGCAGCAGAGGTGGTCATAAAAGGGAAATATATAGCATTCCAGACCTTCCTAAAGAAGGAAGAAAGGTCTCAGATACACAACCTAACCTTACACCTAAAGACTCGAAAAGAGCAATAAATAAAACCCCAAACCAGCAGAAGATAAGAAATAATAAAGATTAGAGCAGAAATCAATGCTATTGAAACCAAAAAAACACAGTGGAACAGATCAATGAAACCAGAAGCTGGTTCTTTGAAAGAATTAACAAAATCGATAAACAATTAGCCACTTTGATTAAAAAAAAAAAAGGAAAGGACACAAATAAATAAAATCAAGAATGAAAGAGGAGACATCACAACACAGCAGAAATAAAAACATAATTAGAGAATATTATGAGCAATTATATGCCAGTAAAATGGGCAATCTGGAAGAAATCGATGAATTCCTAGAAACATATAAACTACCAAAACTGAAACAGGAAGAAATAGAAAATTTGAACAGACCCATAACCAGTGAAGAAATCTAATTAGTAATCAAAAATCTCCCAAAAAACAAGAGTCCAGGGCCAGATGGCTTTCAGGGGAATTCTACCAAACACTTAAGGAAGTGGTAACACTTATTCTCTTGAAGCTGTTCCAAAAAATAGAAACAAAAGGAAAACTTCCAAATTTTTTCTATGAAGCCAGCATTACCTTGATTCTAAAACCAAAGACTCCACTTAAAAGGAGAATTATAGACCAATTTCCCTGATGAACATGGATACAAAAATCCTCAACAAGATTAATATCTTAAAAAATATCATTAAAAAAATTATTCATGGCACAAAAACAGACACATAGACCAATGGAATAGAATAGAATCCCCAGAACTAGACCCACAAACGTATGGCCAACTCATCTTTGACAAAGCAGGAAAGAACATCCAATGGAAAAAAGACAGCCTCTTTAACAAATGGTGCTGGGAGAACTGGACAGCAACATGCAGAAGGTTGAAACTAGACCACTTTCTCACACCATTCACAAAAATAAACTCAAAATGGATAAAGGACCTGAATGTGAGACAGGAAACCATCAAAACCTTAGAGGAGAAAGCAGGAAAAGACCTCTCTGACCTCAGCCGTAGCAATCTCTTACTCGACACATCCCCAAAGGCAAGGGAATTAAAAGCAAAAGTGAATTACTGGGATCTTATGAAGATAAAAAGCTTCTGCACAGCAAAGGAAACAACCAACAAAACTAAAAGGCAACCAACGGAATGGGAAAAGATATTTGCAAAGGACATATCGGACAAAGGGCTAGTATCCAAAATCTATAAAGAGCTCACCAAACTCCACACCCGAAAAACAAATAACCCAGTGAAGAAATGGGCAGAAAACATGAATAGACACTTCTCTAAAGAAGACATCCGGATGGGGGCGCCTGGGTGGCGCAGTCGGTTAAGCGTCCGACTTCAGCCAGGTCACGATCTCGCGGTCCGTGAGTTCGAGCCCCACGTCAGGCTCTGGGCTGATGGCTCAGAGCCTGGAGCCTGTTTCCGAGTCTGTGTCTCCCTCTCTCTCTGCCCCTCCCCCGTTCATGCTCTGTCTCTCCCCTGTTCATGCTCTGTCTCTCTCTGTCCCCCCCAAAAAAAAAAAATTAAAAAAAAAAAAAGAAGACATCCGGATGGCCAACAAGCACATGAAAAGATATTCAGCGTCGCTCCTTATCAGGGAAATACAAATCAAAACCACACTCAGGTATCACCTCACACCAGTCAGAGTGGCCAAAATGACAAATCAGGAGACTATAGATGCTGGAGAGGATGTGGAGAAACGGGAACCCTCTTGCACTGTTGGTGGGAATGCAAATTGGTGCAGCCGCTCTGGAAAGCAGTGTGGAGGTTCCTCAGAAAATTAAAAATAGATCTACCCTATGACCCAGCAATAGCACTGCTAGGAATTTATCCAAGGGATACAGGAGTACTGATGCATAGGAGCACTTGTACCCCAATGTTCATAGCAGCACCCTCAACAATAGCCAAATTATGGAAAGAGCCTAAATGTCCATCAACTGATGAATGGATAAAGAAATTGTGGTTTATATACACAATGGAATACTACGTGGCAATGAGAAAAAATGAAATATGGCCTTTTGTAGCAACGTGGATGGAACTGGAGAGTGTGATGCTAAGTGAAATAAGCCATACAGAGAAAGATAAATACCATATGGTTTCACTCTTATGTGGATCCTGAGAAACTTAACAGGGACCCATGGGGGAGGGGAAGGAAAAAAAAAAAGAGGTTAGAGTGGGAGAGAGCCAAGGCATAAGAGACTGTTAAAAACTGAGAACAAACTGAGGGTTGATGGGGGGTGGGAGGGAGGAGAGGGTGGGTGATGGGTATTGAGGAGGGCACCTTTTGGGATGAGCACTGGGTGTTGTATGGAAACCAATTTGACAATAAATTTCATATATTAAAAAATAATTATTCACCACGACCAAGGGGGATTTTTACCTGGGATGCAGGGCTGGTTCAATATCCCCAAAACAATCAATGTGATTCATCACATCAATAAAAGAAAGGACAAGAACCACATGATCCTCTCAATAGATGCAGAGAAAGCATTTGACAAAATACAGCATCCTTTCTTGATAAAAACCCTAAAGAAAGTAGGGATAGAAGGATCATACCTCAAGATCATAAAAGCCATATATGAAAGACCCAACGCTAATATTATCCTCAATGGGGAAAAACTGAGCTTTTGCCCTAAGGTCAGGAACACGACGGGGATGTCCACTCTCACCACTGTTATTCAACAGTATTGGAAGCCTTAGACTCAGCAATCAAACAACACAAAGAAATAAAAGGCATCCAAATCAGCCAGGAGGAGGTCAAACTTTCACCCTTCACAGATGACATGACAACTGTACATGGAAAACCCAAAAGATTCCACCAAAAACCTGCTAGAGCTGATCCATGAACTCAGCAAAGTCGCAGGATATAAAATCAATGCACAGAAATCGGTTGCATTCCTATACACCAACAATGAAGCAACAGAAAGAGAAATCAAGAAATTGATCCCATTTACAATTGCACCAAAAATCATAAAATACCTAGGAATAAATCTAACCAAAGAGGTGAAAAATCTATACACTGAAAACTATAGAAACCTTATGAAAGAAATTGAAGAAGACACACAAAAAAGGAAAAATATTCTATGCTCCTAGATAGTAAGAACAAATATTGTGAAAATGTCAATACTACCCAAAGCAATCTACATATTCAATGCAATCCCTATCAAAGTAACACCAGCATTCTTCACAGAGCTAGAACCAACTATCCTAAAATTTGTATGGAGCCACAAAAGACCCCTAGTAGCCAAAGCAAACTTGAAAAAGAAAACCAAAGCAGGAGGCATCACAATCCCAAACTTCAAGCTGTATTACAAAGCTGTAATCATCAAGACAGTATGGTACTGGCACAAGAACAGACACCCAGATCAATGGAACAGAATAGAGAACCCAGAAATGGGCCCAGAAACGTATGGCCAACTAATCTTTGACAAAGCAGGAAAAAATATCCAATGGAATGAAGATAGTCTCTTCAGCAAGTGGTGCTGGGAAAACTGGACAGCGACATGCAGAAAAATGAACCTGGACCACTTTCTTACATCATACAGAAAAATAAACTCAAAATGGATGAAAGACCTCAATGCAAGACAGGAATCCATCAAAATCCTCGAGGAGAAACAGGCAAAAACCTCTTTGACCTCAGCTGCAGCAACTTCTAACTGAACACGTCTCCAGAGGCAAAGGAAACAAAAGCAAAAATGAAGTATTGGGACTTCATCAAGATAAAAAGTTTCTGCACAGTGAAGGAAACAATCAGCAAAACTAAAAGGCAACCGATGGAATGGGAGAAGATATTTGCAAATGACATATCAGATAAAGGGTTAGTACACAAAATCTAGAAAGAACTTACCAAACTCAACACCCAAAAAACAAATAATCCAGTGTAGAATTGGGCAAAAGACATGAATAGACACTTCTCCAAACAAGACATCCAGTATGTGAACAGACACATGAAAAAATGCTCAAAATCACTCATCATCAGGAAAATATAAATCAAAACCACAATGAGATAACCACCTCACACCAGTCAGAATGGCTGAACTTAACAACTCAGGCAACAACAGATGGTGAGGATGCAGAGAAAGAGGATCTCTTTCGCACTGCTGGTGGGAATGCAAACTGGTACAGCTACTCTGGAAAACAATATAGAGGTTCCTAAAAAAATTAAAAATAGAATTACCCTACAACTCAGCAATTGCACTACTAGGTATTTATCCAAGGGATATAGGTGTGCTGTTTCAAAGGGGCACATGCACCTCAATGTTTATAGCAGTGCTATAGACAATAGCCAAAGTATGTAAAGAGCGCAAGTGTCCACTGACAGATGAATGGATAAAGAAGATGTGGTATATATATAGAATGGAGTATTACTCAGCAATCAAAAGGAATGAAAACTTGCCATTTGCAACTACCTGGATGGAACTAGAGGGTGTTAAGTGAAATTAGTCAGAGAAAGACAAATATCATAGGACTTCACTCATATGTGGAATTTAAGATACAAAACAGATGAACATAAGGGAAGGGAAGCAAAAATAATATAAAAAAAGGGAGGGGGAGAAAACATAAGAGACTCTTAAATACAGAGAACAAACTAAGGGTTACTGCAGGGGTTGTGGGTGGGGGATGGGCTAAATGGGTAAGGGGCATTAAGGAAGACAGTTGTGGGGATAAGAATTGTTTGTTATACATAGGGGATGAATCATTGGAATCTACTCCTAAAATCATTATTGCACTATATGCTAAGTAACTTGGATGTAAATTTAAAAATAAACAAAAATTTAAAAATTAAAAAATATATTAAAAATAAATAAATATTAAGATATATTTGGGCTACTGGGAACATAAACTCAGACAAAAGGGAAAATTTTGATCCAACATGTCTTTCTATTCTCAAAGGAAAAAAAAAAAGTGCTCTTATTGTGGTGAGCCCTGAGCAACGTATAGAAATGTTGAATCTTATATTGCATACCTGAAACTAATATAGCACTGTATGTTAATTATACTTTAATTAAAAAAAACTCAAAAATATTTTTTAAAATATTTTTTTAAAAAAAGAACAGGATCAAGAGACATTATATTATGGTGGTTTAGGGGCATAGAGATTTTACACATAAAAACTAGAGACTGCATCACTTTTTTGTTAATTTTCTACAGCTTATAACAGGAAATAACCTGAATGGAAATAATGATTACCCCCCTCCTTAAAATGTGTCTCTCTCAACATTTGATCATGTTGTCTCCTCTCCCTCAACATCTGTCCAAATCCAACTTCAAGGCTCAACTCAATGCTGTTTCCTTTGAGGCTGTCTGTGATCCCTTTCAAGATCAAACCTTCCCTTGGCTCTCTGCATTTCTCCTATGTTGGGTTTCACATATTGCCTTTTGCTAGTCATCTCTATCTGCCTTGATATTTTCAAGGTCCAGTCTTACTCCCCTATCTCCCTCCTAGAATCTGACGTTTCTTACATAGATGTTTGTATAGGACATGCCAAAGCTCACAACTTACCTCACTTAATCCTCCTAACTTGGAGATGTCAGCGGGCATCGATTTTTTTTTTCCATTTCACACATAGAGACTTAAGACTAAATGGATACATAAGTTGTCACAAATCCCAGATGGTAAGTGGCAGAGCTTAGGTCCGTCATACTCACAGGGCTGGAAAGAAATTCCAGTCTATGTTTGAGACACTTCTGGAAGAACTTGGATTTCAAATCTGAGGTCCAACAAACTCAGAAACTGAAATATTATAACCAACAGTGTCAAGTTTATTATTTCCAAGACCAAATGGTGCTTCAGGAGAATCAAGGTCATGGACATTGGCTCAGAAAAAGAGACATCTTTGGAATGAGAGGCAGGAAATTTTGGCTTATATCGCTTGTGGTCCCATTTCCCCACCTGTAAAATAAGAAGGTGGTGGCCACACCCAAAAAACAAATAATCCAGTGAAGAAATGGGCAGAAAACATAGACACTTTTCCAAAGAAGACATCCAGATAGCCAACAGACACATGAAAAGATGCTGAACGTCACTGATCATCAGGGAAATACAAATAAAACCACACTGCTATACCACCTCACGCCAGTCAGAGTGGCTAAAATGAACAAATCAGGAGACAATAGATAATAGAGAGGATGTGGAGAAACAGGAACCCTCTTGCACCATTGGTGGGAATGCAAACTGGTGCAGCCACTCTGGAAAACAGTGTGGAGGTTCTTCATAAAATTAAAAATAGAACTATCTTATGACCCAGCAATAGCACTGCTAGGAATGTATCCAGGGGACACAGGAGTGCTGATGCATAGGGGCACATGTACCCCAATGTTTATAGCAGCACTTTTCAATAATAGCAAAATTATGGAAAGGGCCCAAATGTCCATCAACTGATGATTGGATAAAGAAGATGTGGTTTATATATACGATGGAATACTACTTGGCAATGAGAAAGAATGAAATCTGGCCATCTGCAGCAATGTGGATGGAACTGGAGGGTATTATGCTGAGTGAAATAAGTTGGTCAGAGAAAGACAGACACCATATGTTTTCACTCATATATGGATCTTAACAGAAGATCATGGGGGAGAGGAAGGGGAAAAAAAAGTTACAGAGAGGGAGGGAGGCAAACCGTAAGAGACTCTTAAATACTGAGAACAAACTGAGGGTGGATGGGGGATGGGGGAGAGGGGAAAGTGGGTGATGGGCATTGAGGAGGGCACTTGTTGGGATGAGCACTGGGTGTTGTATGGAAACCAATTTGACAATAAATTATATTAAAAAAACCCCACTTTTTTAACAGGAAAAAAAAAAAAGGTGGTGGCCAGACTACCGACTCTAAGGATCCTTCGTGCAATCCATTGGTCCTTGCCAACAACCTTGGTGGCTGGGACCTGTGGGTAGGATGAGACCTGAAAATGCTCTTTGCACTTTGCAGATTTGCAGCAGGAAGGGCCAGAGGGTGAGCTGGAGGTAGGCTGAGAAGGCTGAGGTCAGAATGACAGGCCTGGAGCAGGGATTTAGCCAGAACAGAGTACAGGGGGTATAGCCCCTGCTCTCCTAAGACTACTGGGTTGGATTCCCAGAAAGGAAGCACAGTGAGTTGGGATGGTACCAGGCATGGAGGCAGAGGTCAGCATTCCCATTAAATGCCTTTGCTAATGTGCTGGGATCCCTGGATCGTCCCCACCGCTTTCTGGGTGGATATCCCCATCTATGTCAGTTGTGAGGGTCAATATCAGCACCAAAAATGGGCGGACACAATCCAAGACTGCAGCTCCCACTGCAGGGCTCTGAAATGGCACACCCAGCCCAGCCCAGCCCAGCCCAGCCCAACCACCACACTACCAGCAGTCACCTGGTTAGGGTCCTGAACCAAGGAAGCACCGGGAAGTGATCCCTTCATGTTCTTCGGGCCCCTGAAGCAACTTCCAGTTCCATGTAGGCAGCTCAGAGACCTGCTCATCTCCTTGGTCTTCCTGCCTGGGATTTGCTTCCAGTAAGTAGGACTGTGGGTCTCCCTGAGGCCTTTACTCGAGGAAAACAGTTCATGCAGCGCCCCTGTGTCTACCTCAAAGCTATGTTTTATTACTGTCACTGACCCCCCGCCCCCCACCATGCTCCTAACAGGACCTGGAACTCCATTAGCAGGAAGGAATAGAGTAATAAAGAACAGGAGTGAATGAGGGTCAGAGAAAGATAGCATCTTGCAACAGAAAGAGAAGGGGATGGCTATAGACCTGAATTCAAAGTCTTCCTTGCCCTTTTTAGCCGGTAAAATATTTCCCACATAGCAGGATGTTTGCCAAGCCTCACCTGCAAACTAACGATTCTATCTTACAAAGGCACTGGAATTGCAAAGCAGATATAAGGGATGTTCCTGTCTCTTTCCCTCTAAGCCTCTCAGTATAGCTGGCAATCACAACCCAGTCCTATGATTTTCCTTCTCTGATTAAAAAGCCTTCCACAGCAAGCCAGATAAAGGACATATTTCTTAGTGGTTAGACCAGGCTCTGTGCTGGACACCAGGGAAACAAAGGTGGCCTGACCTTTTCTTCCAACCAAGAAGACAAATACTAAAACCAGCCAAGCCTGGAGTTTGTGCCTGGGGACTCAACTATGAACATGGTATCAGCTCACATAGGGCTTACTGTACAGTGCAGGAGGCTGACAAGTAAACAGTGTTAACACAGTGTTACAAATATATGGCAGGCCATCACAAGAACACAAAGGAAGGGGCACCTAATCCAGGTGGAGAGATGGGATATAGGGGAGTCTTCCTGGAGAAAGGGATTTCTCGGGTAAGTCTTGAAGAACAAGTAGAAGTTTTCAAGGTAATAGGAGAGTCTCTCTGCTCTTGGGCCCCATCCACTCCCATTCAAGCACAGTAGCTGGATGTTCCTGCCCATGTTTCTAGGGACACACTTTATTTTAAGATGTATAAGAGTTCTTGGCTATTGAAAAGGAGACTGTCCACATAGATAATGTGACAAGGTCTGAGCAGTTTAGGGACGGAGAATCTCCAGACCTGACTGTGCTCCTCTTTTTGTGGTCTCCTTAAATCAAAAGGTTGTTATTGTCATCGCTGTTGTTGTTGTTACATACAAATGGGTCAAAGACTCAGCAGGCCTTGGCAGTAATCTGGATACAGTGGATGAAGAAGTGGGAGGAAACACACTAGAAAACACCTATTATACCTACAATCTGCCAGGCACCATTCTAAGTGCTTTTTATATATTATCTCATCCAGTCCTCTTATTAACTCTATGATTTAGCTACTGTTATCTTTATTTTACAGATGAGGAAGATGCAGCACTGTAGCACAGAAAGGCTAAGTAACTTGGCTATGGTCACCCAACCCATGGTATGGCATCCAGGGTTCTGGTTTGGGGTTCTGGGTGAATGACAGTGTCTTTCACGGTGATGGGAACATGCGTGGAGCTTCAGAGATGATGAGTTCTGCTTTAAGCATCTAGAATTTGGGTTACATTTTCTGTTAGCTCTCATAACAAAGATAGTGTGATGGTTTCTCAAAGAGGTCAGGGTAGTGTTCCCTCAGATCTCCCGAGTTTTTTGGCCCAAATGCCAGTGTCCAAGATGCTATATGGGAGGCAGCATGGAGATGTCTTCCTCACTGGGATTCAATCCAGTCATGGTATATCAGTTCCACACTGCTGGCTACAGAGGGACCTATGAAGTTTAGACACACTGCCCTGATAAAGCTGACTAGGAAAGCCAACCACCTGGGCATGAAACAGCTCTGAGGAATAAAAGAACTCAATCTTGTTTTCCAGATTCTTGAGTCTCCTACACACTCCTAAGCCGCCAGAACTGCAGGACAACACATCGTCAGGGAAACCTGAAAACTGAAGCTGACGCATTTGGTCTGGAATTAAGAAATTTCTTGTGTAAGAACCCTGAGTCTCTGAGGGTTAGGGTTAGGACCAATGGGCCACATCCAATGGCAATGCCAGGCAGAAGCTAGGATGAGATGGCCAAGTCCTCCCTGTGAGGTTTCCAAATGTAGAGGATGATCTTGCTATCAGAAGGCCACTCTAGGCCAAGTGGGCAAAGACTACTTCAAAAGACTTCCTTTAGAATTTGCAAAAACTCTGCAGTAGGTCTTCTGATGTCTTTTTCTGTCCTGGCTTGTTCATGGAACTGAGGGACTCATATCAAGTCCAGACATGGGCCCAGAAACTCTTGAGATATTGGTGACGCTTGGATAGCCCAGGAGACTGTTACTTTGCACCCTGTAAATGACCCACCTGTTGGGCTACAATAAGCTACATAAGATATAGCTAACTATATGGGAAAGGGCCTGATCTTATCTTCTGCCCCTCACCCATCGCCATTACACCTAGAGATTGTGGCTTCAGGGCCTACTCAATCATGTTAGCAGCAGGACCTGTTCACAACCTGCTTCTATATGCAAACCATTCTTCCATGTGAAGACCACCTGGGTAACTCCTGCCTCCCAGATACTAGACTAGAGAAATGCATCTATATTATGTTGTCTCCATACCTTTCCATCTTTTACCTGCTGCTCCACACTCCCTAAGGACCTTTCCATGGACATAGATTGCCAGGACTGTTTCAGGAAAGATTAACCACATCCATAGACCAAAATATCATTCACTGGGCCTGTTTCTTCATTAGTAAGATGGAGATGCCCTGTTGCTCACTTCAGTGAAACTCAGATTGGGTGAAAATGCCCTGGGTATCACATATAATGTAATAATAACTGAACGCTCAGGATACGCCAGGCCGTTTGCTATGTAGTATCTGTATGTTACTCCCGTCAGCACTCCTAGCCCAGTGAGGCACACTTTACGCTCTACGTTTTTCGGATGACAAAAAGTCTCAGAAGTTGGGTCTATTTCCCAAGGTCAGCAGAAGGGGTAGGGGCAGACCCGGGATGAATACTCTGAGAGGAGCAAGTGCGCAGCCTGAGCCCTCATTTGAGTCTCCGCCCTCTCTCCCTTCTAAGGTGGCCCGGCCTGGCCCGGGAGCAGCTTGTACTGGCGACCACGGTCCCGCCACGCCTCCCCCCCACCCTTCCCAGCCCCCCTTCTCCGAGGGCAGGGAAGCGGGCCCACCTTCGCCACAGAGATTTCCGGGATCCTGGAGGGGCCGGAAGTGGGCCTTGTTCTCGCTTCCGGCTCTGCCATTGTTTTCGCTTCTGCGGGCCACGGTCGTGTCCCGCACCCAGGGGTCACCGCCACACTACCCCGGTGAGCGGACCAGGGACGGGGAGGGAGGTGCTGCCCGGGCCGGGGTCGCTGGGTTGGAGCCGCGGCCGCCCGCAGCACTGATCGGCGACGCCGGCCCGGCCCACGCTTCGCCCCCGCGGCCGGCGGCGGGTCCCTGTGACGGGAAGCCGCCGCTTATAGAGCCTCCTCTTTGTCCAGTACCCTTGATCAGCCGTGCCTGGCCAGGAGCCGGGCACCTGCCGGTACAGCGGTTGAAAAGGGCAGACGTGGCCAGGTGAGCGGCGCCGCAGAAGCCCTGGTTTAACGCGAAATGTAGGTGGATGTTTTCCCAACCTTGCATTGAAAGACAATAGGAAGCGTCAGAAGTGAGAGACAGTCTCGAAATTTCAAACGTCAAGTGACACTTGGAGACTCGGAAGTGCAGATGAGATTAGCTGCTGAGCATTCGGAACTGTTAGAGAAGTAGGAAAATGATCAGAACTTTCTACAGGTGTGGGATTTCAGAGCGGAATTAACGGATTATTTTAAAGTGTTTTGTTTGTTTGTGTTTGTTTTTTCCTTACAGGAACTGAAGCCTAGAGAGAAGTAGCTTACCGAGGTTCCTGAGTTGCATGGTGACTAGCCTAGACCCTCTGGTTACAATGAAGGTGCTGATTCTCAGAGTTTTACATATATAAACTGGATACAACTTTTCCCCCCACTTCAGTATCAGCTGAATGAGTCACATTCATTTGTCTAGCAAATGTTTACCACTGTATGCCCTGTACGCACACCTATATACAGAGAAGACTGGGAAACAGCCTTGCCGTTTGAGTCCTTCCACAAAGTGGGGGAGACAGCAATGTAAACCACAAACAGTGTGAGAAGTGCTCTCGCAGAGGTTTGAATGAAAAAGGTGCTGTGGGCCCACTGAGGCAATAACCACACTTAAGCCTCGAGAGATCAGGAAGGTTTTCTAGGGGAGGTGGTTGAGTAGAAAAAGGTCTGGCATTTTCTGACTCCATTCGGTTCCTTTCCTTTGGTGGCTATCTAGCAGGAGGGTGTGAGTGACGAGTTGTGCATAAACTAGTTAAAACAGCAGTGTTTCAGTGAGAAGTAGAGAGAGGGAGACTACCAGCTCTCTTCCTACATGGGACAATCAGGAAAGCACTCAGGAGAAAATGGTATTTGTTTTGGGTCTTGACAGATGAGCAGGAGTTTATCAAAAGTTGAAGAAGAAAAATCCAATCAGGGTAAGAGTGTATGTGATTCTAGCTGTGTCTCTGGAGCGTTAGTCTCAATCTATGTTGTGCATTTCTGTCACAATAAAGAAGAGATTTGAGCATTCACTTCCAACATAGGTTTATTTACTTCCAACATAGGTTTACTTACAAATTAAATATATGTACTGTTTTGCGAATTTCAGTACACATAAGACATATGCTAAATAGGAATTAAACAGCAACTTACTATGTTCTTATATACTCTTTGCATCGCCTTGCATATTCCTCATTTGGAGATCATTACAGCCTTTCTAGTCTGGGCATTGGAGAGAGTGTTAGAGGGTGTGGCTAGAAAAGAGGCCCAAGGCCAGGTGGTAAAGGGCTGTGAATGCTAGTCATAGACATTTAGGTTTTATCCTGTAGATGATGGGAGCCACTGAAAAGTTTAAGAAGGCAAGTCACTTGGAGAGATGCTTAGAGAGACTGCCCTGATTGTGCCCTTTTTCTCCCCCCGGAGCTTTGGGTTTTAACTGTGGATGGTCTGTCATCAGCCTGGGACTGAACACTTTGGGACTCTGATTTCTCTCTCGGTGTTTCTGTAGGTGACACCCCATCACCCTATTCCCCCAACTCTGAAAAACAGCTCCTGAAACCTGAATTCTAGAGCATCATTTTAATTGGACAAACTGCAGCTGAAACAAGCTTCTCTTTGAGGTCACAATGGCCACCCAAGGCAGGGGAACTTTAGGCCTCATCCCTAGGGGTGCGGTTCTGCAGAAGCAGGAGTGGCGCCAGACCA
Organism: Lynx rufus; assembly: GCF_022079265.1. Classification (NCBI taxonomy): domain Eukaryota; kingdom Metazoa; phylum Chordata; class Mammalia; order Carnivora; family Felidae; genus Lynx; species Lynx rufus. Next base: position 167,689 of record NW_025814867.1, on the reverse strand, counting down.
TGAAGCAGGAGCCAGGGAGCCAGACCTGGGGTCAGGCCTGCAATCTCCAAAAGAACCACCCTCCCGTCTGTGAAATTTTCCGGCTCCACTTCAGACAGTTATGTTACCATGAGATGTCTGGGCCTCAGGAGGCACTGAGCCGGCTCCGGGAGCTCTGCCACTGGTGGCTCATGCCAGAGGTACACACTAAGGAGCAGATTCTGGAGCTGCTGGTGCTGGAGCAGTTCCTGACCATTCTGCCTGGGGAGCTCCGGACCTGGGTGCAGCTGCATCGACCTGAGAATGGTGAGCAGGCTGTGGCTGTGGTGGAGGATTTCCAGAGACACCTCAGTGGACCAGGAGAGGTGAGCAGATGAGTCTAGAATGGCCTCTGGAACCCTTCTCTAGTGCTTGGGCTAACCCGGGAATAGTAATTCTCCGTTCCCTAAGATCTAGGCTGGTTTGCCCAGAGGACTCCTAAGCTCGTTCCATGGATACAGAGGAAATAGTTTTTGTGCTTCAAGCCAAAAAACAAAAATGCACATCCCAGCCAAGTTCTGTGCATCAGTTTGTGAAATACTGTGTCGTGAGCCTAGCTTCAGCCTAGAGATCCACACAGTACTCCTGGCAGGTAGAAGATCAACACGCTGGTTAGAGTGGGGGAGTATGGTAGGGAGAGGTAGTTTTTGGGGTGTGTTGGTCACATGGGCCTTCACTTGATAAGTTCTCACTGCTCACTTCCTCATACTTTTCAGAGTCTGTTATCTCTCTTGCTGTCTTTTAGGTTTCTTATCAGAGGTGATATTTCAGGGCATCATAATCATTTATTTCTTTTCTAGCTTTCCAAACCCAACTGAGGTCTCTCTCTCCTTTTTTTTTTCTTTTAATTCTAATTTTGGTTTATCCTATTTCCTAGAGTTCTTTCAAATTTAAAGCCAAGGGAATTCAAATCAGAGGAAAAGTTGGAGAGTCAGCAGTGTGTCAACAGTGGAAAATCTGGCTTCTAGGACAACAGAGGGAACTAACTCTGTGACCATGTGTATCAGTCAGGGTTTAGCCAAAGAAGCAAAACCAGTAGGAAATGATATATATTATATACTTACATTTGTGTATATAGTTACATTATTGCCACAAAATGGCTTATGTGGTTATGGGGACTGGCAGGCAAGTCTGAAATCAATAGAGCAGACCATCAGGAAGGGCCAGCTGGAATTCAGGCACAAGCTGAAGCTGCTGTTTACATGCAGAATTACTTTTTCATGGAACTTCTAGCTGTGATTTTAAGGTTTTGCAACTGATTGAATCAGACCCATCCAGATGATCTAGGATAATCTCCTTTACTTAGAGTAAACTGAGTATGGATTTTGATCACATGTACAAAATACCTTCACAACAACACCCAGATTAGTGCTAAATTGACACATTAAAAGACTATCACACATGGTAAGTTAGCTCTTACGAGTCTAAAATTGCTCTTATAACTAACTGAGTAGGGTAGATTAGGTTCTCCTCTACTTTTACTCCTTTGTACTTTACCAGGGAAAACCAGTATATGAAAATTCCCAAGTACCCAGCATATCATTGTATTCATTGCTTTAAAAAAAAAAATAGTTACAATATTTAGGCCTAGGGAATCAATTCCAGTTGATTGGAGTCTGAGGACTAGACTTTTTCCCAAGAGTACTGGCCATGCCCATTTGGCATTAAATCCATTGTCAACCATTATTTCTTTGGATACGGAAGTAAACGCAGGGATAAATCAGCCATCACCAGGATCTAGAGAGCAACTAGGTTCAACCATGGGCAGAGACTAGTGGCTGAAATGTTCTGAGTGCCATTTAGTGAGGAGGGTGGAAGGAAATTTTCCCTCTTTCCCACCTTCATATGCTTAAGCTGAAGAGCATGTTCCTTCCATCAAAACTTAATCTTTTATCCAGGGAGCCTCAGAAAAAGGTGACTAAGTCAGAAACTCGAGAGAGCAACTTAGAGTTGACAGGGCAGCTGAACAGTCTTCGCTCCTGCCTAGGAGTAGGCTCTTTGGACTCTTATTTCTTACAGCCATTATTGTTGGCTTGTTCTCTGACAGGGAGGACATGAAAACGGGACTGTCTTGGGGTGCCTGAGTGGCTCAGTCGGTTAAGCATCCGACTTCGGCCAGGTCATGATCTCACAGTCCCGTGAGTTCGAGTCCTGCATCAGGCTCTGTGCTGACAGCTCAGAGCCTGGACCCTGCTTCAGATTCTGTGTCTCCCTCTCTGCCCCTCTCCCTCTCCCACTCATGCTCTGTCTGTCTCTCCTTCAAAAATAAATATTTAAAAATTTTTTTAAAAAAAAGAACACGGGTCTGTCTTTCCTAGCATAGGCTCAGAAAATGTATTTATGGCTAAATGAGTAAACAAGCTTTTTCATGGCAGTTTGCCAGGAGGAGATTAAAGAATATCAGGGCAGATCAGAGTCATTCTGCTCAGCAGGAGTGAGCATGTGCAAATGTGCACTTTGAGGCTGAAGAGGGTTGTAGGGTAGTCCTTGCTGGGCTGTAGAATCATGCAATTTACAAAATGCTTCTATATCCTGTATCTTATTTCAGCTCCTAGCAGGCTTAAAAAATATGCAGAGAGTAATCATCTCCATTTGACAAGTGATGGAAGGACAGAAAAGTAATTGATTCATCTAAGATGGCAGAGTTAGTGAATGTTCTCTTTGTCCATGAGATTTAGGCGAAGTGTGGTTATTGCTAATTACCACCGAGTGTGGGAATCAGAATTTTTCAGCTCCCTAGGTTCTAAGCCACTAGTTTTTCCCTAGTATCTTGCTGTTGAATGCCATCTTAGAATGAAAATTGGAATGGGATTTTCTTGCCTACAAAGAAAAGAAACTTAGGAGTTTCTGAGTCCTATATAATAAACAGGAACTGGACCAGCATTTAATTGTTGGTGAATTTCAAGATTGTGTTATCACAATGCAGTTAGGTTCTATCTTCTGCCAGTACTCAGCAATTGTATGTAAGAGCTGGAACTCCCATTTATAAGACTGCCCAGTGGAGAACCTGGGCACCACAGACTCCAGGGAGCCTCTTGGTTCTGTCACTATGCTGGAGAGATATACAATAAAGGAATGAGTCCCTTCATATTTCAGCAGATGTAACCCAGTGGGGCAAATCCAGCAGGGTTTGTGAAGAAGTTATTTGCACCTACGCACCCAAGCTGTACTATGTACGTGTTAGTGCAAGCAGGTGAACCTATAAACGTTACTCATTTAGATAGTGTCTTAGGTTTTCTGCCCCAAATGCTGGTGAAAAAGTAACCGTAAGACTGTGCGGAGATGGTGTGATGACAATAGACAAGGGTTAGAAATACCTATGATCTGAGGTATTTTCAAGGTCTCTAAAGATTGGTGCTATCTGATCTTATTTGACTTTTTATATAAATTATTTTGGAGGCATAGTACATATTGACAACTGGGTTTGCAGGTAACTTTAAAAACTAGTATTAAGTATTGAAAGGAAAAAAAAAAGTATTAAGAGAAGGTCAGCAAATATTAACACCAACATTAGGCCAAGAATTGTTCTAGGGGCAAGTGATCATCACAAAGTTCTTACCCTCAGACAGCTTATATTTCATTGGGGGATAAATAGGCAATAAAGGCATAAATAGGATAATTTAAGGATTAAGACATATAGAAAATGTAACCAGGTTATTTGAGAGATAGTGACTACCCTTGCTTTGTCAGTATGGTCAGAGATGGCCTCTCTAAAGAGGAAACACTTTCACTGAGAGAAATTAGAAACACTGTCGTGGTTTGTCAGCACTATTTTGGGCCATTGCTTCTGCTGTCAGCTTCAGTAGCATTATATATGCACATATATGTACATACATCTATCATTTTTTATTCTCTAGGTACTTTTTTTAAGTTTGTTTATGTTGAGAGAGAGAAAGGGAGCAGGGGAGGGGCAGAAAGAGAGAGAGAGAGGGTCCCAAGCAGGCTCTAAGCTGTCAGTGCAGAGCCTGACATGGGGCTCAAACTCAGAAATTGTGAGATCGTGACCTCAGCTGAAACCAAGAGTTGGACACTTAACTGACTGAGCCACCTAGCGCCCCAATTTCCTAGGTACTTCTGATTGGCCTTTTCTGTAGGCTAAGGTCACAGGGAGTATACAGAATTACTCTCCTGGCTCCTTTTTCTAGATTGTTCTTCGTAAGCAAATTTGTGTGTGAAGAATTGACAAAATGGAAATGGTTTTATAATCTGGTCTTCAAGCTCCTACCGACAGGTTCAACAGAGGGATAGCAAGCAGAATTGCATGCTATAGATTGCGCTTTGACAATTTTTCCCCCAGAAGGCTGTACTGTTGGGGCTGGAACGACATTGGCTGTTCTTTTCCTGGCTTTCTTTTGGGGATGTTTCTTAGAGGTTTTGGGTTCCATACCTTGAAGGGCACTCTTATGAATCCAATCATAATACTTTGTTCCTAGGTTTCAACTCCTGCACAGGAACAGGAAATACATTTGGAGGAGACCACAGCCCTGGGCACATCAGAAGAATTTCTTCCTACCTCGCCCCTCAGTGAGGGTTCAGCCCCTGAAGCCCACCTGGAGCCTCCTCAGGACCCAGGGACATACCTCCTCCACAATGGGCACTCTGGTACTCAACTCCCAGCTCTGGCTTCAAGTGCTGCCTCCCTTTTCTCCTCAAGTCTCCTTTCCTTTATCTCCCTATCTCCCACCCTATTGGAATCCCTCAATGTCCTGCCCTCTGTCTTTCTTTCCTAGTAACTTTGTCTGTTCCTATTGCTTATTCTCCAATCATTCATGTATTTAGCAAGTTTCAGTCAAGCACATGTCATAGGTTAGGCACTGTTGGGGACCAGAGAGATATAGTACACAGTCACTGCTTTCACAGAGCTTGTTATCCAGTTGGCAGAGAGTGAGTCGTAACTGCAAGAAGAGGCATTTTGTAAGATACGTTGAGTGACATCTATCCCCAGGCATTTGATGCCATGAGAGTGAACATAATGGACATCACAAACATTGAGAAAAATCACTGTGGGCTGGAGCAGATAGGGGATGCTTATTGGAGAAGGAAGCAGTGGGATTGAACAATGAAAAATGGGGTAGCATTTGAAGGGGAGAGAAAAGTGAGAGGCACTAGAGCAGAGGATATGAACAAAAACTGTAAATGAGGGTTCCTTGGACCCCAGTGAAGTGTAATGAGGAAGGACTATTTTTCAGCGCCCAGGGTCTGCTTATACAGGGCCTTAGGGTTGACGCTAGGAAAATTTTGGTGGGCAGGAGTTGATGTGTTAGAAACAGTATTTCAAGAGGACTATTCTGACATGTAACCATTGTGGATTGAATGGTAAGACCAATGGCTTAGAGCATCTGTAAGAGGCTAGTGTGCCAGAATGGATGTGAGGCAATTGTTGTCTGAGCAATGTTGAGTGGAATAGAAATTGACTGATGTGACACACATAGGAAGGACGAATCCAAGAGACAGTGGAAAGGAAGAATTAGGGGGTTTGGCCAGTGTATGGATTCACTGACAGAAAGAGGGAAGTCAGGAAAAGAAGATGGTCAGAACATCCATTTTTTATTTTGAATTTGAGGTGATGAGGGACACCCAAAGGTAACGTCCTGTAGGTGACTGGAAGCTTCTGATAGGAGTCTAGGAAAGAGCTAGGAACTGCGAAAGCAGCGTTAGAGCATTGATAGTCGGTGAGATCTCCGACAGAGCAAAAAGAGATGCTCTGAGGTCTGAGAGCCTCCAGTGTCCATAATGAGAAGGCAAGAGAAGGAAGTGAAACCAGAACGAGGGGCCAGAGATGTGAGAGGAAAAGCAGGCTGGGCTGATGCTAGGGAAGCCATGGGGAGAGAAAGCGGGCAGAAGTATAGCTTCCTTCAGAGAGGTTGAAGCGAGTGAGGGCTGGGAGGAATGGCCAGCTCTCAGTTTGACCAAGGACCCTCTGCACCCTCAGAAAAACGCCTGCCTGGAAGAGGGATGAGAGGCAGTGTGTGGAGCCGCCTGGGTTCTCTTGAATCCACTCACTGGGACACAGACCTTACTGGAGCCAAGGCAGGGCTGTCCTCATAGCTTTCTTTCCTCCGTCAGGTCAGTGTGCTTCCCAGGTGCCTGCCGTTTCCCAAGCTGGGAAGTCAGGAGACCAGGCAGCAGCAACTGTGCTTCGGATGGTCAGGCCCCAGGTGAGCTTGAGTCTGTCTTCCCTGAGTTCCCAAGTGTGTGGTGCAGGAACAGCTAGCACTCATCTCCGGGCCCTGGCCCATTCTGAAAGTGCTCCTGTGGTTTCCCAGCCTGATCGCACCCTCTGGAACTGGGTCCTGCCTGCTGAGTTCATGAACTCTGTTTCATCCCAGCTTCTCTCCCTCCAGCACCCCTTTGCCCACCAGGGCCCCACCCTGGGCTCTGGGTACCCTGATGTCTCTGCCCTTCAGGCCGGGAATATCCCTGAGCAATAGAAGCTTGTCGTTCCAGGGTTCTGCAGCGTACGAGTTCCTGTCTGTGGACTATACCGAGAGGAAGTGGAAAGGTCCGGCACTCAGTCAGAGAGCCGTGTACCGGAGCCTCATGCCGGAAAATTATCGCAGAGTGGCCTCATTGGGTAATGATTCTGTTCCCCAGTAACGTAGTCTGCATTCTATACGTTTTCTTTGCTATGTGCTTCTTTTTCAAGTTTTTATTGCAAAAAGCTGCAAACGTAAGACAAAGTACAGAGAACAGTGTAATGAACTGTCACGCACCCATCACTCAGCGTTCTAATTATAAGCAGTGTCTTTATTTCACTTTTAATTGAGCTAGGTGGTTTGGTTAGAATTTGTAGTTGTAAGGAGTAGGGAACCACTCATGTTATTGTAAGTCCTGAGCTGTGTTACTTCAGTAAGGCTGAAGGAATGGAAACCCTGATCAAACCTGCCAGCTAGACCATCCTTTGGGAAATGGGGCCCATGGAAACTGGGCCCTGACCCAGAGCAGCACAGGGTCCTCAGCAACAACAGCAAATAATTTTTATGCCAGGGAATGTGGTAGTTGCTCCCTGCTTACCTGTTTTCTCCTTCCACGGCTACCTATTTTCTTCACTCCGAACCTTTTGTCCTCTCATGGCATCTTCTTGATTAGACTTTCTGTTCCCTCATACTTTTTGCATGCCGTGGCTCCTAATGGCTTGGCTTCTCTCCTTGCCTCATTTCAGCTTCGAGCTCCTACTTGTTTTTATTTTCTTTATTTTGCCCCATTTCCAGTTGCAGATTTACTTAGAGAGGGACTCCAAGGGTGGTTCAGCCATTAAGTATCATCTCTATTTGGGCAGACTTTGCTCCTGGCCACAGCAGAGGCTGATGTGTAAGGTACAGAGAAGCTACCCTTGGGCCTGGTGCCCTGGTCAGTCGTGGTCTGAGATGTAATGAGACCAGTTGTCATGAGGCACAAAGCATGGCTGCCTCAGCTTCCCCTTCAGGAACGACGGAGGTGGGACAGCTTCCTGGAGGGGGATGTTTTGGGGGCAGGTTCTCTGGATGGCAAGTCTAGGACAGTAGCCAAATCTGAAGAGGGTGGGTGGGCTTAGGAGCCAAGGAGCCCGATATCTATAACTTTCCATGTGCTAAAATGCCATGATGGGTTGTGGCCCTGCTTAAGATGTGATTAAAAGGAACCAACATTTTTGTGTTTAGCTGTGACTGATTGCCTGCTTCTTCCCATCTTTTCTAGATTCCAAAGGAAAGATTGAACTGTTCAGTTTCCTATGATTCCAGATGACCAAGATACCAAAGACATATTTTGAGTCATATTTCAAATTATCGATCCCTTTCTTAATTTTCGTAGGAATGCAGTACTGCCTTCTACCAGTTCAGTGCCCCAGGGACTAGAGGACCCCCACTTTTAGAGCCCTGCTGTCCCCTGCATGCTTTTCTGAACCCGTGGCTTCTCTGAATCTTGTCATTGTCCTCACACGTGAGAATCACTTTTTTTGGTCCGTTTTTTTCCGTATTGTGCTTGCCTACACTGTTTCTCATATTTGACTTGAGGTATTTGCCACTCCTCTCTCCCCTCAATATCTTTGCTGAGAACCGTGGAAGCAGACAATGGCGTGGTTGGAAAGGATGTTAGAGTTCATCATTTTACTAAGTGACTTCTGTAAGATCACCCGTCTGTACAGTCTGTTCTCTTGCCCTCCAGTTGCTCTTTTTTTTTTTTTCCTTTTAAGTTTATTTATTTATTTTGAGAGGGAGAGAGAACGCAAGTTGGGGAGGGGCAGAGAGAGAGGGAGAGAGCATCCCAAGCAGTCTCTGCTCGGCATGGAGCCCAACACATGGCTCGATCCCACGACTGCAAGATCACGACCTGAACCGATGTCAAGAGTCAGATGCCTAACCGACTGAGCCACTCAGGTGCCCCTAATTGCTCTTTTGAATTGGGTAATTAATTGGAGCAATTAAGAGCTATCAGGACAGACCTCTGTGCACTCCCTTCCCCCCCCCATCGTCCTTCCCCTCTTCATCTTTCTGTCCATGAAGAAAAACTTGAGCTAGTTCCCACTTTTGTCCTGTTCTTACTGTGTCGCCTCTTAATGTGTCCCCTAATGTGAAGGTTTTTTCAGATACGTAGATCCTGATGATTCTGTTTCCTTAATAGGATGCAAAATGAATAAAAGTTGTTTTCTTCTCTCTTTTGGCAGCAAATGAGACTAGGATGGAGTGTCCAGATTTGCCTGCAAAGCAGGAAGTTTCTAAAGGACTGGGGTCATCTGATGGGACATCAGGAGGCCTCTGTGGGGTGGTTTCTGGGGAACCAGAGGCAGGAACTGCCTGTGAAGGTGCTTTAGAGAAGCTGGAAGGGCAACCGTCAGATGAGGAAGGGAGCAGATTGGAAAGTGATTTCTTCAAACTAACACACAAGGATAAAGGTAAATCCACAAAAGATGGATGTGATGAATATAAGGATCCAAATCTGTCCTCTAGTGCTACAGAACATCAGAGAGTTCTCAAGGGACAGAAATTTTACCAGTGTGATGAATGTGGTAAAGCTTTCAGTCGGAATTCGCACTTCATTGGGCACCAGAGAATCCATACTGGAGAGAAACCCTATGAGTGTAATGAGTGTGGGAAGACTTTCAGGCAGACCTCTCAGCTCATAGTTCATCTCAGAACCCATACAGGGGAAAAACCCTATGAGTGCAGTGAGTGTGGAAAGACTTACCGACACAGCTCCCATCTTATTCAACACCAGAGACTCCATAATGGCGAGAAACCATATAAATGCAATGAATGTGCTAAAGCCTTCACTCAGAGTTCCCAACTAATTGACCACCAGAGAACCCATACTGGAGAGAAACCTTATGAATGCAGTGAGTGTGGTGAGGCCTTTTTTCGGAGTAAAAGTCTCGTTCGACATCAGGTACTTCATACTGGTAAGAAACCTCACAAGTGTAGTGAATGTGGGAAAGCTTTCTGTTCTAATAGAAATCTTACTGATCATCAGAGAATCCATACTGGCGAAAAGCCTTATGAGTGTAATGAATGTGGCAAGGCCTTCAGTCGGAGTAAATGTCTTATTCGACATCAGAGTCTCCACACTGGGGAAAAACCATACAAATGTAGTGAATGTGGGAAAGCCTTTAATCAGAACTCTCAACTTGTTGATCATGAGCGAATTCATACTGGAGAAAAACCTTTTGAATGTAATGAATGTGGTAAGGCATTCAGTCTCAGTAAATGTCTTATTCGACATCAGAGACTTCACACAGGTGAAAAGCCCTATAAATGCAACGAGTGTGGAAAATCCTTCAATCAAAACTCACACCTCATTATTCACCAAAGAATTCACACTGGTGAGAAGCCTTATGAATGTAATGAGTGTGGGAAGGTCTTTAGTTATAGCTCCAGTCTCATGGTACATCAAAGAACCCATACTGGGGAGAAACCCTATAAATGTAGTGATTGTGGGAAAGCCTTTAGTGACAGCTCACAGCTCATTGTACATCAGAGAGTTCACACTGGAGAGAAGCCCTACGAGTGTATTGAGTGTGGGAAAGCCTTTAGTCAGCGTTCCACATTCAATCACCACCAGCGAACTCACATCGGAGACAAACATTCAGGTCTGGCTCGCTCAGTTTCTTAAGGCATGATTTTCCAAGGAACTTTGAATTAAGCTTTTTTTTATAAGAAGGATGCTCATCCTGATCTCTTAAAACTGCTCCTCAAAATGTGCCATTCTCTGCATACTTTCTGGTGGGTCATGAAGGTAGGAAAGTGGGAGTCAACAGTGTAATCCTTTCTCAGTCTTGGTAAAGTAAGGACTACACATTTCATGTACTTATAAGTTCATTTATTCGTTTGTCCATTCTTTCATTGGATTTGTTGAGAAATCCAGTTTCTTAGTTATGTATCCCATAATCAGATTGTGTGCTTCTCAAGGACAGCGATTCTATGTTTCTTAGTGTGCTACATCTCCTCCATTTTACCATCTGCATAAGTCACTTTCCAAGTCAGATTCATCTTTTCCTTTACTCTTGGCAAAGGTTCTCCCTATATAGATTTTAATTTTTTTAATGTTTATTTATTTTTGAAGGAGAGAGACAGGACATGAGCAGGAAAGGGAGAGGGGCAGAGAGAAAGGGAGACACAGAATCTGAAGCAGGCTCCAGGCTCCGAGCTGTCAGCACAGAGCCTGACGCAGGGCTCAAATTCATGAGCTGTGAGATCATGACCTGAACCGAAGTCGGGTGTTTAAGCAACTGAGCCACCCACGTGCCCCATCCCTATAGATTTTAAACTTCCACAATAATCCAGACCTTCATCACCTGTGTTCCCTATCTATAAAACCTTTTCTTCCTGTTTGCTAATGTATGTCCCTTAGATCCTTTCAGATCCCTCTAATCACTAAAAGGCTTTCTTGAAGTCCTCTGTCATTCTTCTTAAACATCTATTTTTTTGACCTTACTGCTTCCAATTAGCTGGTGCTACAGCTGGTGCAACTGTTGTTAAACTACCTTGTCAATTATTCTCAGTGTGTATGTGTATACTTTCATATCAACTTATTGTAGGCCCTTTGAGGCTAGATATGATATGTATTTCTTTTAGCATATAGATAATTTTCATATAGTAGTTGTTTAATAAATAATTTTTAAAAACTCTATTCTCTAGGTGGACCATCCTTAAATTGGGCCTGATATCCCTGTTCTCACCCCAACTAGAGTAGAAGCTTCTAAAGATGGAAGCAGCATCTCATTGTAGAATATCGCATTTGGGGGCCTTATTGAGAACTTCCCCATGTATTCTGGACATCTCGCCACCATTACTTCCTTGTTGGTTTCTGGTACTTTATTGTGTTTAGGAAGTTTCCTTCTATTCCTGTTTTTAGAAGAAGCAAGATAGTACAGTAGTTAAGAACACTGATTTTGTGCCTAGTACCCTAACTAAATCCTGGCTTACCACTCATCTAGGGTATGTGGCCCTGGCCAAGTCACTTAGCTTCCTTGTGTGTCAGTCCTTCCATCTGTAAACTAAAGCTATGGTTGTGAGGATAAAATTAGTTCATTAGCAAGTATAAGGCATTTAGAACAGCTCTTGGCACATAGTACCCACTATAGCAATGATTACACTTAGAGTTGCTAAATTCTATCAAGTTTTTAAAAAATGTGTTGGTGTATGTCATCTATTCTTTTTGTAATTCATATTTTTTTGACAACCTTCCAAATAATTGAAGTTTCCTGGAAGTCCTGGAATAAAATCCATTTGTTTGTGATGATTTTTTTTTTTTTTAATGTAGAAAACTAGATTTAATTTACTAAGGTTTGGCTGGCTTTCCAAAATGTATATGGAAAGTTTATTTCTCTTTTGTTTTCTGAAATAGTTTGCATAATGTGGGAATTATTCATTGAAGGCTAAAAATAGTGGCCAGATTCTTTTTTGAGGAGGAGGTAATTGGGAGGGACATATCTTTAGCAACATTTTGATTCTTCAGTGGTTGTAGTCTTTAGATTTCTCCCTCTGTAAATTTTGGTAATGTATATCCAGAAATCATTTTTACTGGACTGTTAAGTAGTGGCATAAAGGACCCCCACTTTATTTTTAAAAATTAGTGTGAATTTATACCCGGGAGATAGTTTAAGTGGTCAGATATGACAGTAAAGGTGCTAGGAGCTGGACACTTAATTGTCTTACCTCATATGCACATTATCCTCTTACCTCTTATGCACAGAAAGAAAATATTCCACACCTATACTCTACATCCCCAACCCTAATTGTTCCGCTTTTAAATCTAGTAGGAAAGGTCAAGAGACTATGGGTACTAAAAAGTTACTGAGTTAGACAATACTCAGTACCCATTTCTGTACTAAATGGGAAACATTTCTGTCAAGGCATTGACCTCCTGCTATGAAGGATACTTTCATGAAAACTTTCACTTCATGAAAACCTCTAGTTGTTAGGGACAAATTGTGAGTATTCACAAGGTAGCTTTTGCTTAATGGAAAATATCGTCCTCTGACTCTAACGTTAGGACATTTTCTAGCCTGATGGGGCCTCATGGAAGCACTTGTTCCAGCTGTATAAAGAGAAGGTGTCATGTCAGCTGGCTCCAGGTAACTAATGGTACAACTATTTGATCTAGAATAGGACAATGTAGATATTCCTTACTGAACCACAATAGTCTTCCCACTAATGTATGCACAGGGCTACGTAAGATGAGGTACAGATCCCCTGTTAAGGCATGTGAATGCTTTACATGAAACCACAGTAGGAAAGAGCTGTATGATGACCCACCCCTTTTCTGACCTGTGGGTCTTCCTCAAGTGTTGCTTGGTTAGGAATTGTTGGCTCATTAAAAACAATGATAATCTTATAATCTAACAGGCTTTTCCTCCAGATCCCTTCCAGTTGCATTGTCTTCTATATGGATGATACATTTACAGATACCCAGTTTCCCAACTGAATGCCAACTTGGTGCCATATGGATTGTGGATGGAGATGAACAGAGTCAATAGTTATCCAATATTTGGCTATGGTGAGATTATTAGACAAAGTAATCACAGGACAATATATATTCCCCTTAGACTGAAGAGGGAGTGGTAACCATAGCTGCATGCTCAGGGCCATGGGGCACAAAGGTACATGGTCAGCCTTTAGATTGTATACATTAATTATATACTTTGAGTCCCATTTTGGAAAAAAATTGAAAAATGTTATATCCCCTTACTGAGACTCTATGTTGCTGTCTATGTCTGTGACTGTCTATGTTGCTTCCCAAGGGTGGAGGGGCCAAAACAAATGCAATTACATCATAACTGTAGCGGCCCTGGCAAGTCATAGAGCATGTCCTGATGTCAAGAAGACACCACCAGTGAAACTCTCCAGTCAGCATTCAGGCTGCTTTGGCAGTGAGCAAAAATTGGTGACACTCAAGCTTTTCCTTGGGAACCACCACACTGGTGCCCTTAGGATTTGGGATGTATGCGGTCTGTTACAGGGGCCATTTATGGAAAAGGTGGTCATGGCAGCTGCCATGGTGCTAAATATTAAACCACTAACAACTGTATTCTCTGAGCTGTATGTTTATTATGGACATCTATCCTAGTGAGGAGCACTGGAGCAATGATAGTTGTGGTTTTTCTTTAAGAGACCTTAGAGAGCCACGTGGGAAAAACTAGACAATTCACCTCGTCTCAGGGGTTCCCTAAGTTTTCTTCTGAGAGTGAACATGTGGGATACTTGAACAGTAGGATCAGGAACAGCTGGGCAATTCCCAACCGTCTGCAGGAATAAGAGAAGTTGCACATCTGGTCAGGGGCCTCTGATTTGTCCAGAGCAATATGCTAGAGTCAAAGTTAATGAACAGCTTGTAGTGGGGCAGAGGTAAAGGTGTGCCCCTACCTGCCCTGTCCCAAACAAGAATCTTTATGCATTCATCTATCAATAGCACGTTTATTTATTCGTCTATCAATGGACACAGATTGCTTCCATATCTTGGCTATTGTATATAATGCTACAATAAACATAGGGGTGCATATATCACTCGAAGTGAAGTATCTTGATCCTTTCTAACAGCCTGAGAGACCTATACTCAAATAGGCTGAATTTCCAAAGGGAAGCATTGCATTATCACTATTTTGACCAATAAAGTAAGACCTGAATAATTGGATATTGACTTCATTTACCCAAATATGAGTTGGAATTTCTTTAGCTGGCAAATGTCATGATAAAGATGGAAATGCTGAATATTTAGGCAATTGTAACCCTCAAAATACCCTGATTCTGAACAGTGATGTCATTTTGGACTGAGTGAATAGATTTTTGTCGGAAAAAAAGAATACGCTTTTAGATAAAGGCAACAAATTGAATGAGGGGCACTGAAATTTGTATTTCTTTTAAGTTTATTTATCTTAGAGAGCACACACTAGCAGGGGAGGATCAGAGAGAGAGAGAATCACAACCAGGCTCCACACTGACAGTACAGAGCCCAAGGTGGGGCTTGATCCCATGAACTGTGAGATCATGACCTGAGCTGAAATCAAGAGTCAGATGCTTGGGGTGCCTGGGTGGCTCAGTTGGTTAAGCGTCCAACTTTGGCTCAGATCATGATCTCATGGTTCATGAGTTCAAGCCCTGCATCAGGCTGCCTGCTGTCAGCACAGAGCCCACTTCAGATCCCCTGTCCCCCTATGTCTGCTCCTCCCCACTTCTCAAAAATAAACATAAAAAAAAAAGATGCTTAACTGATGGAGCCACCCAGGCACCCCTGGAACTTGTATTTTTAACATGGGTCCAACTGATTCTTATGCTTTCTAAAATTTGAGAACAACTGGGCTAGAATATTAAGGAGTAATCATTACCTCCTGGGACCAAATGTAGAGTTACCATGTTGAATCAGAATTAATGACCCCTCCCTCAAATAAAAGAATACATGAAAAGTTAGACTTAATTGGTCATAACTGTCTTAATGTACATGAATATTTTTCTTAAGTGTTTCTTGATGTTGTGACAATAGTGTCATGGACCTGAGTTTTACGTCCAGGATCAACTAGGGGGCATGAACTTGTGTAAGTCTTATCATTTCTCTGAATCTCTGTTTCTCAGTCTCCTTCTTGAAATATGGCAGGGTTGCTGTTTCACCTACGTGAGCTAATGGATAAGAGAGCTCCTGGTACACTCTCATTCCAACTGCCTGTTTGACATTTTCACTTGGATGTCTAGTTGACATCTTTCACTTAACACATCCAAAATAAAACTATTGATCCTTTTCCCTAAAACCATTCTTCTTTCAGTCTACTCTATTTCTAAAAGGCAAACTTACTCTGGTTGCTCACATCAGTGACTGTAGAGTCATCCTTAACCAACAACCAATTCATTAGCAAATCATGTTGACCATGCCTTCAAAATATAGTTGACCCTTGAACAACACAGGTTGGAATGGGTCCATTTATATGTGGTTTTTTTTTTTTTCCAGTAAATTTACTGGAAAAACTCGGAGATGTGGGCAATTTGAGAAAACTCACAGAAGAACTGTGTAGCCTGGGAATACAAAAAAAAATTTTAGGAAAAAATTGGTATTATTGTAAGAATTCAGTACATAATACATATAACCTACGGAAGTATGAATTGACTTATCTGTAAGGCTTCTGGTCAACAGGCTTAACACTAGCTAAGTTTGGGGGGAGTCAAAAGTGATATGTGGATTTTTTACTGCACAGGGTCAGTGACCCTAACCCCTGCATTGTTCAAGCATCAGCTTTATACGCAGAAGCATTTCTCATCACCTCTATCATTTCTAAACTAATCCAAGCCTTCATCGTTTCTCATCTGGAATACTACAATAGCCTCAACCTCCCAGCTTCTACTCCCACCCGCCTACAGGCTGTTCTCAACAGAGCAGCTAAAGCAAAATTTTAAAACGTTATGTCATCTAGTGAAATGTCCATGTCAGGTTTTTGTCAGAATGACCAGGGACTACCAGCAAGAAATTTGCAGAATTTGTGGGAACAAGTTTCTTGGCTTCTTTTGTATCTAATAGCTAATAAACCTTGAATATGTGGCAAGAAAAGAAAAAGGTAAGATCATGTCCCTCCTTGGTTCCCAAACCCTCCAATATTATTTGTGACACATCCAAAGTCCTTATGGTCTATAAGGACTGAAATGTGTGCCCCACCTCCCTCCTGATTACAAGGCCTTTGCTCCTGATTGTTCCCTTTGTTAGGAATACTCTTCCCCCAGAGGTATTTATCATTGCATCCCTTGACTCGAAAGTAAGCCTCACGAGGCAGCGAGTTCATTTTCTTCACTACCTCATCTGCAGCGTCTAAAACAGTGACACAGTAGGCACGCAATACGTATTTTTATACGCTGCGGGTAAGCGGTAACTGCACCTGGCTTTGAGGCTGAAAGGCACGGGATCTGTGCAAGGAAAGATGAACGTGACTTCAGGGAGCCTTTCGGATACAGAAAGGCTTCCCAGTTGATTGGTTCCTCTTCCCGCCCTAACCAAGTCTCTCCCTGGCTCCACCCCTTTTGGAGCTCTCGAGAGTTAATCTTCCGCACTCCCCCCAGCCCTTTCATCCTCCCAGCCAATGCCCGGGCAAAAACTGCGGGAGGCGGGGCAAGAGGTCTCCTGAGGGGGCGGGAGGCTCCAGCCTCCGGGACACAGAGATGCGGAAACCTCCAGATGCCTAGAAGGGTCGGAGGGTGAGGAGGGGGGTTAGTGGGGAGTCCGTGACGCAGTTCCTTCTCCGCTGTGTTCCAAGATGTGGGTCGGGCGCTTTCGGTGAGGGGTATGTGGCAGGCTGGCGTGGGGGCTCGGTCCGCGTTCTGGGAGTGGGTGGGGCCACCGCCCGGGAGCCGGGCCTCCTTGAGGGCAGCACGCGCGGCGACAGGGAGGGAGGTGTCTACTTGGGTAGTTGTGGGCCTCTCCGTGGGCCTCTCCCTCCCCGCGTTCGGTGCTGCCCCTTTGTCCGGGGTCTCCTTTCTCACTTCGCGTAGCTGCTCGCTCTGACAGAGCTGATAGTGGTGACAGAACTTTGTCATCCCCGCCCCTAGTCAGCAGGCTGCCCTGGTCACAGCAGTCGAGATCCCAGCCAGGCTCAAAGGACTCCACAACCCGTCTTCAACACCGGTTTGAATCGGAACACCGGTCCGTTCCCCGCTGTGTTCCCAGGAAGGAAAGGAACTCAGGAGGACAGGGTTTTCCCGAAGGTTGCTCGCTCATTCATTCATTCATTCATTCATTCATTCAACAAGTCCTCACTGAGTACCTACCACTAGATGCTAGGTCCTGTGGTTACAGTTGTGTACAAAACAGAGGTATTTTCTGGTAGGGAAGAGATGGAATAAGCTTGAAGGGTTAGAAGCAGAGTCTGGGAATCTGGAGAGGTTGAAAACACAAAACGAATTGTGAGGGCCAGTAACTCTCAGAAATAGGTAATTGTTAAAAAAACAAGAAACAAAACATTCTCCTCTTATCCTCCCTTTAAGGGCTTAGTTTTCTCTTTAAAGATATTTGACTCAGCAAGGTTCCCTTCTCATCCCTCTGCTGCAGACGTCTGCTGGAAAAAGTTGGATTGCAGTTGGAATTTATTTTGCGGTTAGAGAAGAATATGGGAATTTTTAGATATCAAACAGAACAAGTGAAAAGGAGCAACTGTAGTTTGATAGAACGAGGATTACCTTCAGACACAGATTTGTCTCTCACCTGCTGCACAACCGTTGTCAAGTCACTCAACCTCTGGGAGCTTCATTTCCTCATCTTCAGAGTGGGAATTATCACCCTTACTGCTCACAGTTCTTTGGGAAAGGAAGGTGCCCAGTATGCGACACTGCCCTGAGTGTCCACTGGGAGTTGAGCTCTCCGAGAACTCAATCATTTCTGTCTGTTTACAGTGATTCAGCATCCCATTAGGAACTTCCACACCAAACTCAAGGAAGAGATCAGGCAAGATTTGTGCTGGGCAGATCTTTGAAGTGAGGCTGTCTGTGCTGGGCAGGTGAGACCTATGCTGTGAAATTTGTTATCTGGGGACAGGAATCCTACATGCTAGAGAAAGGGGACCACAGCTGAAAGGGAGCATTTCTGGATGGCTATTTACTGAGGAGGAAAGAAGCAGAGAAGTGGGAGTGGGGCCTCTGAACCTTGAGGAATAGAGTTTGGGGATGGGAGGAAAGGTAATATAGTTGAACTCAAATTTGGGTGTCAGGAGACTTGGACTTGAGCCGCAGCTTTCCTCTAAGTTTCGGTCTCCCCATCACGACATTTTGATATAGGACACCAGGAGGTCTGAACGATCTGTTCTAGCTCTGACATTCTGAGAATCTCTGACTAGGTCACTTTCTCAGGGAACTGGGGCCCCTGCATGGCCCCATTGCGACAGCATTGCTGAGATTGCAAATATACTGTCACGGTGTTCAGACAAGTATGAAGCACTAAAGGGATGAACAAGTGGAGGTCAGATGCGATTCTCACCGTCCCTACACCCAGATTGAATTAAAATCTTAAATTTGTCTAACATTTCAAATCATACAACATTTACTTAGCCCTCTTTGTGCTAGGAACTTTGTGGGATCCACATATGAATACCATGGGCCTTGCTCTTTGGGGCTTAGAGCTGAGTGTGTACTTGTGAGGCAGAGTGACACAGACATACACCCAATTAATTCTAGTATAAAGCAACTCTAGTTTATATTACAGATTTGTTAAGGTGTTTCCTCGAAGTACAGAGATTTCTATATGGTAAAATCTATCCAGTTTGGTCATGACGTCAGGCTTTGTTTTATGTTTAAGGCACAGGCCTTTTTCTTCCTGAGGTCAAGTAGTTCCTCTGATATTTTCTCCCAGTTGTTTTATTTTTTTTCCTTTCAGTTAAAAAAAAAATTGTTTTATTTATTTTTGAGAGAGAGAGAGAGAGTGGGGGAGGGACAAGGCAGAGGAGGACAGAGGATCTGAAGCAGGCTCTGTGCTGACAGCAGTGAGCCTAATGCGGGGCTCAAACTCACAAACCATGAGATCATGACCTGAGCTGAAGTTGGACGCTCAACTGACTGAGCCCCCAGGTGCTCCTTCCTTTCGATTTTTTTGAAATTTATTTATTTACTTATTTATTTATTTGAGAGAGAGGGTGCAAGTGAGTGAGAGGCAGAAAGAGAGAGGGAGAAAGTTAGCTAGACAGAGAGACCCATGAAGGGCAGAGAGAGAGATGGGGGGACGGGGAAGAAGGGCTCACCTGAAGTGGGGCTTGAGCTCACTGGATGTGGGACTTGAATTCATGAACCGTGACACCATGACCTGAGCTGAAGTCAGATGCTTAACTGATTAAGCCACCCAGGCACCCTCGTTTTTATCTTTCATTCATCTGTCTGTCTGGAATATTCAGGTGTTCCCTCTTATTCCTCACCCCATTGCAGCCAATCAGTAACCAAGGGCCATGTGACCACTGCTCAGAGGGACCTGAACAGGCAGGTGATGTGGTGAATTAAGGGAATACAACATCCCAAGGTAAAACCTCTTTCTCTTTCTGCTCTTTGTGAGTTTCTCACAGCCTGAACTGAATGGTGGTCCTAAGATCAGAACACTCACCCATCCATCTCAGGGATTTGTGGGTCAGAAATCTGGGGGGCCTCATTGGTTCTCATCCGTTTACCAGTTGTCTGAGAGTGTGCTTTTATGCACAGTTGCTTGGGTATCTCTAGTGTCCTGCTGGCTCTGTGGTCTCATCTATCCCTGCTCCTACTTCTTCAGCCAAGAGTTCACTTTCCCTCCTAGTGCCTGGGAATTCTTCCAGGTTTTCTGAGGGAATTTTCCATCCAGTCAGGCAGAGGACAAATAGTTAGGTTTCCATTTGACCAGTTTCTCCTCGGATTGGCCCTCCCTGATCTGATAAGTCTTGCTTCCTTCTCCGGTCCCCCAGAACGGCCCTGGGTTTCCTTATGCACATCCTTGTGCATTTCTCTTCCTCCCTTCCTACTCTTCTAACCCAAATCTCCATCTCAGTGAGCTTATACTTTCTCATGACTTCCTCTGTCACCTCTTATTCTTAAATTTGCATTCCTGACATATTCTTCCTTTTCTTATCTGAAGTGTTTTCCTACATCTTCATCTTTCTCAGTGACACTACCATTATAGATATTTAGATCTGGATCTGATAACCTTGAATTCTTTCTTTTAGTCATCCTCTGTATCTAGTCTGATAAAAGTGTATGCTTTCCTGGAAACAGCTGGACTTCATTGTTCTCTATCCTGTATTTATCCTGGACTGGGGTCTGACTATCTCATTCATTTGTTCATTCATTCAACAAACATTTATTGGGCACCTAGAAAGTGGCAGACCCCTTAATGGTCACCCATACTGCATTCCTAAAGTTGTCTCTCAACTCATTTCCCTTCCTCCATTCCTTTTTTCACCTCTAACCCATCCAGGCTAATCTTCCTAAAGCATTTTTTTTTTAAGATTTTTATTTGAAGTGTAGTTGACATACAATATTATACCCTAAAGCATTCTATTCCCAATTTCACTTTTATGTAGGATGATAGAAAACTTATTGTTCAAACTTGGTATACTTTTGTTAGTTAAGGGGGCTGCCGTTAATGATGCTGGAATAGCAAGTATAAACCAGCACTGTTCTGGGACAACCAGGATATATGAGCACCCTACTCCTAGGTAGCGTCTCTTGGATTATTTCTTTTTATATCCCTCAAATACGACTCATAGGATACCCAGCTGCCTCTCTCCAGTTTTCTACTTCATGATGCTGAGAGAAATATTAATGTGCTGGGATGTGGAGGGAAGTATGGGGATGAGGGACAATGAATGATAATGCTTGAAAAACTGTATTCTTGACAAGTGAGAGTGAGAGAGAACAGCAAGGTAGAAAAAGAATATAGAATCGGGAAAGAAAATGAGACTGGTTGGTACTCATTTCAAATTATATATCAAATATATAATATATATTAAATTATATCCATATATGCCCCATAATTTCAGTGTTCAGGCTCATATGACTTCAGGCAACGTAATTTTTTCATTCCTTTATTTGTTCATGAAAAAAAATTTTTTTTAGTGCCTACTATATGCCTGGAACTGTGCTAGATGCTGGGAAGACAAAGGTGAACAAAATGGACAGAATTCTCACCATCATTGTCGCGACCGGCGGGACAAACACCGAGGTCAGGGGCCTGAGGGTAGGGGAATGCAAGAAAAAAAGAAGAGAAAGTTTGGGAACAGGAGGGTCCCCTGGGCTGATGGCCCAAGTGACGGCTTTATTGCTGCTGTACACAATCTTTTATAACCAGACTCTTATGGGTCAGGTCATTCTAAGAATAAACAGGTTTCACATAATCGCTGCCAACCAAAACATTTAGTTCTGTGTTTCTTGCGCATTTTCTAGACGGGTCACAAGACCTTGTTGATAAGATTGCTAGCAAAACACAATTCCCATGTTTGTTTCTATCTGACTTGGGATAGAAAAAGGGAGGTAGCATTAGTGCCAACACCTGCAGACCACAGGCTTCAGGAATTAACTTTCTCGGCCTTGACAAGGCTTTCGTATGCCCTTGAAAGTGGGGGAATGGGAGGGGGAACCACCGGGTTGGCTTGAGTCAACGGGGAACATTGCTCGACCCGGTCTCAGCCTGGCACCAGGGCCTGGCCCCCCACACATCATGAAGCTATGTGATAGTGTAATCTCCCACTTATTTCTAAGTACACTGGCCCTGTGCAAGTCATTTCCCATTTCCTTCTGAGGAAACAATTCCTTCCTCTTTTGGGGCTCAGCCAAAGGTTTGCCTTTTTAAGGCACCTTTCTCCGAGCATTCCTGGCCCCAGTAATCACTCCCTTCCCTAGCCCCCTTCACCTCCTAATTGGGTACTTCATAAATTTTAATTTGGTCTCTTAGTTTTTTGCCATTTATTCTATTGTAAGCTCCTTAAAGGTAGGTGTGATACTTTATGCTTATATTAGTGTGCCCAAGCTGCTGTAACAAAATTCCATAGACTGGGTAATTTAAACAACAGACATTCCTTTTCTCACAGTTCTGGAGCCTAGAAGCCTAAGATTAAGGTGATCACCTGATTCAGTTTCTGGTAAGGACTTAGGACTCTCTTTCTGACTTATAGATGGCCACCTTCTTACTGTGTGCTCATATGGCTGTCCTCAGTTTGTTGGGGGGAGGGGAGGCAGGAGTGGAAACAAAAGTGAGCTCTCTCTCATGTCTTATTGAAAGGACACACTAATCCTGTCAGATCAAGGTTCCACTCTTATGATCTCATTTAACCTTAATTACCTCCTTAGAGGTCACATCTTCTAATACAGTCATATTGGGGATTAGCCATGTAAATACCTGGCTATTAACATTTTCCATGGATACCTCTTTCTTGAAAGCCACAACAAGATCTTTTCCATAGCAGCCTTGAGCAATAGAATAGTTATGTCACTAGCTAACTGGGAAGCTTCAGATCAGTCATGCCTAGAAATGAGACATACTGGCTTCAAGGCATTGTCTCATTCTGAATCTCTAAAATCCTTTGTTCTAGTAGTTATGGGAATCCATTCCTTTAAAGTCATTTCCCAACTTTTCCTAAGTAATACTTACAAAAAGAATTAAAAAATACAAGTTAGCAGAACACAGTTTGCTTAGCAAGATTAGAGCCCTCAATAACAGTAAATATATAAACTTACCCACTTTTTCATCCATCCATTCATTCATACTACCGAGAGTGTGTATTTTCTACTTTTAGTTTGTATTTTTCTCCTTTTCTGCAATAATGCTTTTAAAAAGTTTCCCTGTTAGATCCAAAACAGAGATTTGTACAAAGTAGAATGCTCAGTAATTACTACTTTAAAGCGTGTATGAAGAAAAGTTTCAGAGAAGATTACAAATGAAAAAACAACTCAAAAAGAACCATCAACTTTCTCAGAGAGAATTTTGGAAGTGGCTTCACTTACTGTCTGACTCTGCTTTGCAGGCCCCTAGCTTCTTACTGATTTTCTTCCTGTTTGATTAGGAGGGGTAGCGGCAGCTGGATGTGAGTGTGCTTCAGGATCCTGACAAGAGTCCGCCCCCTTACCATCATTTTCTCTGCCTCCCCCTTATATCATCGGCACAAGTTCGTATGGATGTGTCCCTGTATGGCATCAGTGGCACCTATGTTCCTGAGATATGAACTCTAACCTCAGTTGGAGTTTCTCTTCCTTCCTCGCTGGTCTTGAGCACTCACCATTGGACATGCTTCTCCTTCAGAGAGTGTGACTCAGTTTATCACAAAGCTATGAGACAATGGAAAGTGGTCAAACTTTTATGAAAGGCAAAGGCAGTACTACAAAACAATTTCATTTCTTCTGACTCAATAACTCACTTGTAGAGCTTTTATCCTAGGAATATATTTCAGTAGGAAGAAAACTTTGTTTAAGTGATCATGATAGGGGCTCCTGGGTGGCTTAGTCGGTTAAGGGTCCGACTCTTGGTTTCTGCTCAGGTCGTGATCTCATGGTTTGTGGGATTGAGCCCCAAGTTGGGCTTTGTGCTGACAGCGTGGGACCTGCTTCAGATTCTCTCTCTCCCTTACTCTCTGCCCCTTCCCCATGCTTTCTTTTTCTCTCTCAAAAATAAATTAATAGACTTAATAAAAAGTGATCATGATAGCATTATTGACAGTGGTTAAACCTCAGGGAGCAACAGAAATGTCTGACACTAGCAAAATTGTAGGTAAATGATAATGAATTCAGTTGGCAGTGTATTATATAGTCATAAAATGATCTTATGATTAAATAGCAATGTGGAAGATTACATATGAAAACTTGGAGAAGTAGGATACCAAATTATATCTACCATATATTTGGGATTATATAACTATAAATATGGACAAGCCTGGAAAGGAACATAGTAAAAGGAACATTAATTATGTGTTCGTATCATGCAGTCATCTTTCTGTTTTCCTTTTATGACCCAATCTTCTCCATATTTGAGATATGCAAGGATTACCTGTATGTCCCAAGTTTCATGTTAAATTCTTTGGGAAGTTCCTGCTCATTCCTGACATGGGTTTCATGTATTGGCCCCTTTTGGTTGTGCCGTCTCCTATTTTCACCCTTTTGCCACTATTAGATACTTTACCATTGTATCATGCAAGGTCTTATCAGAGTTTCCCATGCCATATTTTAGCTAATCCTGTTCCCCCCCTCAGCCTCTGAGTTTCACACTGTAGATTTAGTGATAGCTTGTCAGAGTGGTAGCTTGATGAGAAGCAGAATGAGCACATGTGGCTAGATTCAGCTACAGAGCAATCCCTACAAAGTAGGCTATGGTGTGACTAGGCTCCAGTAGGCTCTGTATTGGAAGAACTGTGTTACCCCTTATTAAGACAGGTCTTAAGAACAGAGATGTGTATAGGGGCCTCATACCTGGACTTAGAGCAAAAGATGAAATCTTAGTCATACCCCAAGACAATCTCAGTTGCCGATCATTGAAACAATTCTTGAGCATCTGTTTTGTGCCAGTCACTATATCATTGGTATTAGGGGAATCAGTCAGCAAGAACTAAAAGCCAAACTATTTTGAAGAGCTGGGGAACTAAGGATCTTTCAGTTCATTTTGTCTAGGGACCAGATGAGGAGTTAGTTAGATGACTCCACTTCTGGGAGTAGAGTATAAGATAGGAGGAAACCAGGGTGGATTTTATATTACTCATTGCTGATCCTGATCCTGGACCTGTTGGGTTCCTGTCCTGTCTTCCCTTAAGCCTTTACCTCGGCCTCTGGGTCTGCCCTTATTTTTCTCATCTTATTTGTAATCAGTTCTCTCTGACTTTGAACACTTCCTCTTCCTTGTAAGGCCCTGTGATCTACCACATCTTGTTATCTTTGGATAATTCTCCTTCCTCTAGTGTAGAGAATGGGTGATATGTGCAATTTCTCTTTCTTCTGTCAGATGGTGAAACTGGGACTGAGGAGGTGTTGATTCCAAAGTATCATTCCTGAAAAGTCAGAATCTCACACTTTGAAGAGAACTCTACAGAGGTGTTGCCAGGGAAGTCAAAATTTAGAAAGCTCCTCTGAAAGGAAAGAGAAGACTCAAGAGGCCAATGTGATGCTTCAGGCAAGAGAAAATGAGGAGAAAGACTAGAAACTTCAGACATAAGACAGTTAAAGACAATAAAACACTTACAGAAGTGAGTGAGCAAGAATCTGAAAAAGATGGTAGTCAGTGCTTGGATACTGCAACAAACATGAAAATTCATGCTGGAAAGAGACAGTATGTATGTACTGAGTGTGGGAAAGCCTTTAGCCAGAGTGCAAACCTTACAGTACATGAGAGAATCCACACAGGGGAGAAACCCTATAAGTGTAAAGAGTGTGGAAAAGCCTTCAGTCATAGCTCCAACCTTGTGGTTCATCGGAGAATCCACACTGGACTGAAGCCCTACACATGCAGTGAATGTGGGAAATCTTTCAGTGGTAAGTCACACCTCATTCGGCACCAGGGAATCCATAGTGGGGAGAAAACTTATGAATGTAAGGAGTGTGGGAAAGCCTTTAGTCGGAGTTCAGGTCTTATTTCACATCACAGAGTTCATACTGGGGAGAAGCCCTACACTTGTATTGAGTGTGGGAAAGCCTTTAGCCGTAGTTCAAACCTTACTCAACATCAGAGAATGCACAAAGGAAAAAAAGTTTACAAGTGTAAGGAGTGTGGGAAAATATGTGTCTCTAATACAAAGATTATGGACCATCAAAGAATTCACACAGGAGAGAAGCCTTACGAATGTGATGAATGTGGAAAAGCTTTCATTTTAAGGAAGACCCTTACTGAACATCAGAGACTTCACCGTAGAGAGAAACCTTACAAGTGTAATGAATGTGGGAAAGCTTTTACTTCTAATCGAAACCTTATTGATCATCAGAGAGTTCACACTGGCGAGAAACCGTATGAATGTAATGAATGTGGAAAAACCTTCAGACAGACTTCTCAAGTTATTCTACATTTGAGAACCCACACTAAGGAGAAACCCTATAAATGTTGTGAATGTGGGAAGGCCTACCGTTATAGCTCACAGCTTATTCAACACCAGAGAAAACATAACGAGGAGAAGGAAACCTCATAAATGACATGTATTGTGGATAGTAGGCCTAACTGCTACTTTTTGGAAAAACCGGCTTTCATTATTATCAACCTTACTTCAATTTCTGAGACTCCATACAGGGGAAGTTACCAGAAGTACACAAAGATTAACAAAGGGATATTCATGCCAGCATCATATATAACTGAAGGAAGAGAACTAGATTTTCAGTAACACTGGGTTTAAATGAATAATGGTCTATCCACATGATGGTTTTGCAGCCATTATAAACATTTTTAAAGAATATTTAATGCCATGGGGGAAATTATTTGTATAAAATGGAAGATAAAGAAAAAACAAGTTTGATCCAAATTAAAAAAAAAAAAATTTACGTATAGGAGAAAAATGAGAATGAAATAATACCAAACCAAAATGTTAACAGTGATTACCATTGGGTGATAGAATTATAGGCGAATTCTATTTTCTTCCATATACTTTTCTATGCTTCTTAAAGACTTTTGTACAATGAGAATGTACTACTTTTATATTCAGGAAAGTACAGTATTTTTTTAATTGCAATGAGTGTACATGCTCATTTTCACTCAGCAGTGTTATGAAGGTGTGTAGAACATAGACCCTAAACTCATGGGATTCCACCTTAATACTGGCACTTAGTAGCAGTGGAACCATGAGGAGGTCGTTTCCTTTCAGAGCCTATTTCCTGTTTATTAAGTCATAAACACTAGTTATTGATCTTTTGCAGTTTTAGAATAAGCTGACTTTACAGGCTGTCAACATGATGTATAATCCACTTAATCACTGTTAGGTTAAAAGAACAGCAAAAATTCACTATATTCTCTCCCACAGTTGTTGAAGGATCTGCAGATAATAGAGGCTTCATTTTTTCAACATATGTCTGCAAAACCAGAAAAAAATGTCCTCTTATGAAACTGAAATTGCAAATTGCAGGTTCCTAACCTGTAAAGATGCAGTCAGCATAATCTAAAACTAGGGAAAGACACTGCCTTCTCACGTTATGTACAATTTAGTAGTTAAAAGCACGGACTTTGGAATGAGAGACATGTTCTGATCCCAGATTTGCCACATACTAGCTTGTCAATTTTGGACAAGTCATTTAACTGCTCTGAGCCTTCAACTTATCTGTAAAAAGGGAATAACTACCTATCTCACAGAGTTGTGATGATTTAATGAGACAATGCACGTATTGTGTGACAAGGCTAGCACATAGTAAATGAAAATAGCTTAAGTATGGGACATTGGAGCAGTGTTTCTAAACACGTAGAGTGATTCAGGAAAACCCTTACGTAAGGTAGCATTTAGGACATTTTTGGGTGTAATGAACACAGTATCAAGTACTAGTAGCGAAAACCTTAAGAACATTGATTGTTTACTTATGGGGAAGGCTAGAGGTAAACAGTTCCAAGTTTGGTTTGGCAACTGAGCAATTCACTAAACTTAAGTCTTAACTCCGTAATTTTCAGCACATTGGCTTTCATTTTTGGAGCCTCCTGGTAGTAAGATGTTGGCTATAGCTACAAGCTCTTCTCTTCACACAACTCTGTTTCAAAGTCAGGAAGTGAGGAAACGAACTGAGGTTTTCTGATCTGTTTGCTTTCTTCCTTTTATCACCGAGAAAAACCTTTCTCAAAAGAAGGGCGGGATGCTATGCAGTCAGTACTACAGGCGCTTGCTAGCTTCCTCTGCCTTTCTTTATGTCTGGTCCTTTGAGAAGGCCTTAACCCATTTTCAACCAATATATAAACCTTTAAGTCCTTAGCTCTAAATCCATCTGGGAATACTTAGAATCTGCTCATTCTTAAATGTGGTCCTCCTCTTTCTTTGTATGCAGTGAATCCCTAAGCCTAATGCCACTTGTCTTATGCACATAGTGAAGTATTGTTATCCCCATAACATTTGTACAAGAAAATTGAGCCTCAGTGAGGTTAGGTGACTGCTAGTTAGTGATTGGAATGAGGATTTGAACTCAGATCTGAGTGTTAAGTCCACGCTTTCTTCATTATACCAAAGTACCTCTGCCTGCCATGGTGGTTCTGTACATGAGTGGGAGGCCAGTTGGGATTCTCCTGAGTGAAAGGTAATTGTATCTGGGTAGTTATTTGCCCATGGTTTCATGAGGAAGATGCTATCTATCTCCTCTGAGTTTGATTTATGGTTTATCTCTGCACCTTGTAATTTAGTTTAATGATTATATATTTCTGCCTTTCTCTTACTGGAGAAAAAGAAGCAAAAGGTTGTGAAGGGTATAGTTGTGTGAAAATGGATTGTTTGGTTTTGTCCTATTTTGATAGGATAGTGGCTTATGTGCAATTATGTGATGTAATTGTCCCTCTTTGCACAGTTATTCAAAGCAAGGTTTGGAGGCTCTGGAATGGATTTGCTGCATTCCAGGGATAGAACTGTTGTATCACCATTGGGTAGGCACTTCCCTGAGAGTCTGGGCGGACACAAGAGTAGGGTAACCTACATGGAGCAGTGAGTTACACCACTATAGCAGTAAGGGTTCTTCCATCATTTTTCCCTTGTCACATGTCCTTTTAATATTAAAGAAGGTGTTTGTAATTAGTATACTTTGCCTTTTGTCACGTCAGCCATCCTCACCCGCTGATTACCTATGTGGAAACTCCCCATGACTAATGTCTATTGGCTGTCGAAACTAAGAAAACAGGCAGTTGGCTTCTTGTGTGCCTGTCAGAGGTTATTTTTTGAGCACTAATTATTACTGAGCAGAGTTGTTGATGCTTTTTATATGTTACTGAGCAGGTAACCTCTGACCAAAAACATTTTCCTATTACTGTGTCATAGTGCCTGAGATTCTTTCGTCCAATAGGCTTTCTTTTTCATCTTAAAAGACTTTTGTGATCTTCAAGAGTAAATGCCTTCTGGAAGGATACTGTGTCATCTCAAACCCAGCAATCTGAATACAGATCTTCACATTTCTTGTCCCAGGCAAGCTACAAGAATAGACCCTCACCCATTTTCTAGGCTGATACTTGTCTTAGGCTGCAGGAGTACATGTTGATAAGCGGTCCCCATACCCTTTCAGATAAATATTCTGCAATATAATCTGAACTGATAATCCACCTTCCTCCAGGGACTTTTTCAAGACTGTCAGCTGTTTATTTCAGTCAGAGTTTAATTATGAAGTTCTTACCACACTTTCAGGCCTTTTCATGATACACTCTAGATTCAGGGTCTGTTTGTGTTTTTTTCCAGCTACTGGTACTAATGGAAACCTAGTTGTTGCTTAATAGCAGTGCTTCCTCTGCAGCCCCTCAATTGTTAGTTTTTGTCTCCCTCAATCCATTTACCTGTCTTTACTGCATTTCTTCTCTATTCTCCATAAAAAAAAAACCCAGCTGTTTTGAAATATACATCATTAGACTACTGTGTATTACCCATCCCTGTTTTCATTACCTACTGGCTTCCTGTGCACTCATACTTACTCATGTGTTTAGTATCCAGAATATTCCTGAGGAATATGAAGAGGTGATATTTTTAGCCACAGACATCCCAGTTGCGTAGAATTGCTCTTGTGTGGAATAGAAATATATGTGTCTCCTTTTAGTTGAGGAAGTATGGAAGTAAAGTTTCATTTTATATAGCCTTGATTAAAGGGAAATGTGAAAGATAAAGAATTCTGCATACAGAGGAGAGAATCTCCCTAGGCTTAGAGATATTTTTTATTGATGGTGTATACTATATCAGGGCTTACTTGGAACAGAGAAGAAAATCAAAACCCAAAACGGCTTTAAATAACTGAACAATTCTGTTGCATTTAAATCTCATAACACCAAATTTCATGTTTGCTCTATATTCTCAGTGATAAACTTCCTTTTTAAAAAATTTTTCCACTTAATATAAATAAAATAGTATGCTCATATTATTAGATTGTTTTTAGAAACTAGACTGTCTTCAATCACCTCTGATGTTAGAAAACTTTTTGCAGGACATACTTATAATTCCTCCAATAAATCTGTTGTTATTTACTTGTTTTAAATATCACTGATTTTTTTTTTTCTCGTGTTGTTTCCTTTGTTCAGAGTGGGAAGAAAACAGTTCAGTTTGCTTTTCTAAGCATCTGTTTTTGGAATGAAGTGATTTGACTTGTGTCTGATTTAAACACAACATGAAGCTTATTATTTTCATATTCATATTACAGAAATGAGAGCTCTCTAGCCAATATAAAGTGTCCTTTCTCTGGCCTCATCTGTGTTTCAAATCTGTACTATTATGTAGACCTCACATGGGTGTATAAAACCAGCTATGTTCCTTGAAGTCCATTTCTGCTCCAGAAAATAGGCTCATGAGGGGGTAAAAAGGTGATGGCAGACTCCTTTCTGGACAACACAGATGCAGGACCTGACTAGTTCCCACTCCTACTGACCGTGTAAATGCACATGGCACAATTTGACCACAGGGATTGTGGACATGCAAAAGGTGTAACCAGTCTCTGAAACTAAGGCCAGTGAACTCCAAATCCGGGAGTTAACATGAGTTAACAGCACACATACAGATCAGTGTCCCAGGCCCACCAAATCTGGAGCAGAGTCCAGGAATCTATAGGAAATAACACTTTCACAGTGGGAATTGAAAAATATTTTTCATTAGGAACCTTGACTCTTTACATGACTACTTTTATAATGATTGTCCATTTTTCCTTCAGAAGAACCTATAAATTACACAATGGTTGAGACATATACCAATGTTTGTATGATCATGACAAATTAGCAACCAGTTTACTGAGTATGAAATAAAATGCTGTCACATTTGCAGTGTTTGTTTTACCACAGAATTGAGCAGAGATTCATGTCTTTAAAAAGTATAAAGTATAATAGAACAGTATGGCAAACCAGATAATCATAAAGCCCTTTGGCTACAAAACAAAACCTAGAAATTCTGGGTAAAATTTAAACATCCTTTTAAAGGGCTTTCAAGAAGGTGAGATAAATCCACAGAACCTAAAATGAAGAGGGAGTGGAAGCCAGAAAAATAAGTGGGTGATGATACCTTGGGTGCTATGAGGCAGTTTGGTGACATCAAGGAATGTAGATTTTTATCTGGTTTAAGGGTGCAATTTGAATCTGTGGGGTTGTAAGAGGTGGAGAATTGGCACAGATTTCCATAGGAAGCCCAGATGTTTATAAGTGTACACCCTCAGTGAAAGCATGCATTAGAAGTCATGCAGGAGTAGAGGGGCGCCTGGGTGGCTCAGTGGGTTGTGTCCAACTTTAGCTCAGGTCATAGTGTCGGGGTTCACGAGTTTGAGCCCCACATCAGGCTCTGTGCTGACAGCTCAAGAGCCTGGAACCTGCTTCAGATTCTGTGTCTCCCTCTCTGTCTGCCCCTACCCTTCTCATGCTCTCTCTCTCTCTCTCTCTCTCTCTCTCTCTCAAAAATAAACATGAAAAAAAAATCAACCAGGAGCAGAGAAAAACATAAGTTGTGAGACTCGTCATGGGCTTTAAGTGGAAAATAAAAGTCTCCCTAGGGGCCCCTGGGTGGCTCAGTCGGTTAAGTGTCTGACTTAGGCTCAGGTCATAATCTCACAGTTTGTGGGTTCGAGCCCTGCATCAGGCTCTGTGCTGACAGCTCGGAGCTGGCTTCAGATTCTGTGTCTCCCTCTCTCTTTGCCCCTCCCCAGCTCACATTCTATCTCTCTCTCTCAAAAATAAATAAACATTAAACAAACAAACAAAAAAGTCAGGAGTCAGTCCTCATGGTAATTTAGGGTTCAAATTTGGGAAACACCAAACCAAGAAAGTAATATAAAATTAGATATGTGCTTTTCCAAGTATTCATGGAACAGTTATTTAAAAATTAACAAATTTTTTAAAAAATGAGTTATGTGATTGTTACAGGTTGAGCCTTTTAGAAAGTATACATAGACAAAGAATAACATGCAGCAAATTTGTTGGAGAGTGTTATTGGGATTAACACCCAACAGAGAAGGAGAAGAGAGAGGGGAAAGTAGCGAGAGGGGAGAAAACCAGATTAGTAGTAGGAGAAGTCATCTATGTTGCAGATGCAGTTACCTGTGTTGCCTTATTGCCTTCAGACTTAGACTGGGCTGGCCTTTCAGAATGGTCCAGACCTAAGGTGAGAGGTCTGGACCCTTGTACCCCTTCATCAACAAATCACGGAGTACAAGCTCCATCACACCATCCTAATGGGAACCATGATCTTCAGTGAGGTATATTTCTTTAGCTGAGGATAGTTGCTGAAGAGAACTGACAGTTGAGGACTTTTAGCCTGCCCCTCTAGTGAGCTGGAGGGCAAGGGGACAATCCAGGGAAATACAGACAGTTCAACAAAATGTCTTCTACACTGGTCATAATGCAATTAGAATAGAAATTAACAAAACCATGTACACTTGGGACTTAAACACAGCGTTTCTAAATAATTCATGAGTTAAAGAAGAAAACTTAATGAAAATGAGAAAATACCTAGACATGAATAAAACTAAAGGAGAGACTCTCTCTTCTGGCCATATTGGAGTTATAGGGACCAGAATTGCATTCTCACCTGACACAAAAACCCCAGATAAAATATATGAAACAATAATTTTTTAAAAGTTTATTTTGACAGAGAGCCAGCATGAGCAGGGGAGAGGCAGGCAGAGAGAGAGAGAGAGAGAGAGAGAGAGAGAGAATCCAAAGCAGGTTGCACGCTGTCAGTGAGGAGCCTAATGTGGGTCTAAATCCCATGAGATCATGACCTTAGCTGAAATCAAGAGTCAGATGCTTAGCTGACTGAGCCACCCAGGCACCCAATGAGACAATGATTTTTAAGACATTGACCTCAGCAACAAAAAACAATGATCCCTGATAGATGGAAACAAGTGAGGTGAGTCCTTATGTGCCCCAGTTTATTGCCTTAAGAAAGTCCACAGGCAGTGACATAGGGAGAGAGAACCAGGTGAAGTCTGGTGAAATTGTTGAGTTGAAGAGAGCTGAGAATCCAAGGAGACTAAGGCAGGTAGGGTTCACAAGACAGTACTGGAGGAGAGAGAACTACACAGAATTTTGGGGATCTGTGAATGGTCCCTGCAGGATATTCAGCAAAGTACTGAATGAAGAAACATCTAAGGTTGGGGAGGGGGGGGATTCCATAGGATTTATGTGAACACTTCTAGGCACAAAAACAAGACCAGGAATAGTGTCTTCCCACAAACCAGACTGAAAAAAAGCAATTCCTTTGCGCATTGGATAAAGTACTTGAAGGGGCTTACCTCAGCAGTAGAAAATAAGCCATAGAATAAATCTGAAGAAAACTACTCCAAGGTACATCATAAATTGCTTAAAACCAGTGAAGAAGAGAAAAATTATAAAAACAGCCAGAGGAAAAAAAACACATGTGCACAGGAAGAAGATAGGGATTACAACAGATTTCTCATTGTATTCCATGCAAACATGAGGACAATTGAGCAACATCTTTAAAGCACTGAAAGAAAAACTTGCCATCCTGGAATTCTAGACCAGTCAATATATTATTCAAACACAAACCAAAACACATCTTCAGACATTAAAAAGCTAAAAGAACTCATTAGTAGCAGACCTGCACAAGAAATGTTAAAGTAAGTCCTTCAAGAATAAGAAAAATGACATCAGATGGAAATATGGATTTTTCAACCTTTGTATTACATTTTCTTAAACTTTATTTAAGTAATCTCTACACCAAACATGGGGCTCAAACAATCCCAAGATGAAGAGCTGCACACTTCCAACTGAGCCAGCCAGGTGCTTCTCTCTTACTGACATTTTGGACTGGAAAAGTCACTTTTAGGTTGTCCTGTGCATTATAGGACATTTAGCAGCATCCATGGCTTCTAGATGCCAGTTGTTTCAAGCATCCATGGCTTCTAGATGCCCTCAGTTGTTTCAAAAATATCTGTATCTATAGACAGTGCCCCCAGGGGAGAACCCCTACTAAACAAGTTGAGAACCACTGTTATACAGAAAGTGGCATAATATCACTTGAAGGTAGACTCATAAAGATACATACTATAAATCCCAAAGCAATCATTAAAATGACAAAACAAAGTTATAGTTAATAACAAGTTAAAGTTGCATAGAATCATATGCCCACAAATTAGTATATACAAAATTGGTGAAATCTGAATAAGCTCTGTGGATTGTAACATACAATTTGTGTGGTTGTGATGTTGTGCTCTGGTTGTGCAAGATGTGACCACTGGGGGAAACTGGGTGAAAGGTACACAGGAACTCACTGTTTTGTTTTGTTTTTTAACTTCCTGTTATCCCCCTCCCCAAAAAAAAGTTCAACAAAGAAAAGAACTAAATAAGACTGATTGCAATTTAATTCCATCCTATATATGTTATGAGCATATATAATTCTACATTGAAAAAAAGATACTTGGTAAGGTGGAGTGGCATGGAAGTTTTTTGTTTGTTTTGGTTTTTGCCTCTCTCATCCCTGAAATGCAGCTAGGTAAACACCAAACCATCTTTCACACCTAGAAAACTGATCTGAGGATTAACACAGTAATCTGCACAACTTGAGCCACAGAACTCAGCAGGTACACAGTATGGAGAGGTGAACTGGGGGAGAGAGAGGCTGTGGAGGGCAGGGAACTATTTTTGCTTGCAGAGAGGAGGGAGATGGGAGACTACAGGAAAAGCACCCCCTTGAAAGCAGCTGGAGAAAAAGAGAGAGTGGAAACACCTGCAAGGGACTGAAAGAAAGGGAGAAAAGAGAAAGGAGAGGGTTTAAATACCATTAATGACTCTATGAACAGGGGAGTGCAGAGTCTGAGACCCCGCAGCTTGATACCTGGCGGAGCTCCAGTGGGAAGGGAAAATCCCTAGGAGCAGAGTGAGATCCGAGGGGTCCTTGGACCACACAGAGAGAGGCAGCTCCCCTGCTGGGAGAACATTTGGTAGAGACTGTGCAGCCTCCCCACAGGCAAAAGTCTCAGCAGACCCCAGAGTATAGCCACGTTCACTGATGTTGGAACCAGGATGTTGAGGGTGAAGCCTGGTGCCAGATGTGTATTGTGATTTACCATAGTCCATGAAATGCTGCTGCTACATGATTGCGTGAACTTTTTCAGGGGTGGGTTGGTACCCAGCTGCAGTCTCTAGGTATCTGCAAAGGTGCAGTCATGCGAACCTTCCTGGGAGCAGGTCACCACCCGGCCTCAACCAGAGGGTCTGAGTGGGTCAAAGATGCAGGCCCCTCAGAAGTGAGGGGTTTGGAAAGACAGCCCCATCTGAGATAAAACTCAGGAGGGAGGTGCTGCCTGGCAGGCTGACGGCTTGGTCATGGACAGCACAGAAGCAGGCAGTGGACGGAAGCTGGAGACAAAGGAGGGGTGCTTGATTGCCAGTTGGGGAGAGCATGGAGTTCTGACACTAGAGACTGGGTAGCTGGGTGATTCCATTTTCATCCCTTACATGCATGCGCATACATGCCAACAAATGCCACAACGATCCACCCCAGTAACTACGCAGTGCCATCTAGTGGAGAACGGAGACATTACACCAAGTCCCATCCAGCAGGGCCAACCATGCTCTAGAGGAACACCAGAAATTTCTCTGCCTGCTTAGTTTACAGGCTATAACGTGCTTCATAGTTTGACTTCTAGGGGAAACTGGATATAATTTAAAGAGGAACACCAGAAATTTCTCTGCCTGCTTAGTTTACAGACTATAAAGTGCTTCATAGTTTGACTTCTAGGGGAAACTGGATGTAATTTCAATCGTATTTCATTCTGTTTACTGGTCTACCTATTCAAGTTTTTTCTTTTTCTTTTCTTATTCTTGAATACAGAAAAAAAAAACTTTTTATTTTCCGTTTTTATAAAAAAGATTTTTCTTTAATTTTTTCTACTGTATTTTTTACTTTTTTGTAATTTTTTAAAATTCTATTTTACTTTCATCACTTATTTTTATTCTATTTTATTCATTTTTAAATTTTTTCAAACAATTTCACTTCCTTCCTTTTATTCTTTTTTTCTATTCCCTGTTTTTCTGTATTCTATCAAACTTCTTTCAACAACCAGACCAAAAAACACCTAGGATCTAGCACCCTTTATTTGATTTTTTGTGTTTATAATTTTTAAATTTTTAGTTATTTTTTTATTTTATCAATTCTTTTTCTTCCTTCAAAATGACAAAACTAAGGAATTCACCCGAAAAGAAAGAACAGGAAGAATGACAGCCAGGGACTTAATCAACACATACAGGCAAGATGTGTGAACCAGAATTTAGAATCATGATAATAAGAATACTAGCTGAGGTTGAAAAAAGCATAGAACCCCTTTCTGCAGAGATAAAAGAAGTAAAATCTAGTCAGGACGAAATTAAAAATGCTATAACTGAGATGTAATATCAAATGGCTGCCATGGCTGCAAGGATTGATGAAGCAGAGCAGCGAATCAGCAATATAGAAGAAAAAATTATGGAGACTAATGAAGTAGAAAAAAAAGAAAGAAAGCAA
The DNA here is from genome assembly GCF_022079265.1 of Lynx rufus. Lineage (NCBI taxonomy): Eukaryota > Metazoa > Chordata > Mammalia > Carnivora > Felidae > Lynx > Lynx rufus. The sequence goes on along the minus strand of NW_025814867.1, from coordinate 131,172 downwards.
GGCAAAGGAGGATGATATAAGAATTAGAGAACTCAGTGACTCATTAAAAAGGAATAACATCTGAATCATAGGGGTCCCAGAAGATGAAGAAAGAGAAAAAAGGGTAGAAGGTTTATGTGAGCAAATCATAGCAGAAAATTTTCCTACCTGGGGAAAGATACAGACATAAAAATCCAGGAAGCACAGAGAACTACCATTATATTCAACAAACACTGACCATCAACAAAGCATATCATAGTCAAATTCACAAAGTACACAGACAAGGAAAGAATTATGAAAGCAAAAAGGAAAAAGAGTCCGTAACCTACAAGGAAAGACAGATTGGATTTGCATCATACCTATGCACAGAAACTTGGCAGGCCAGAAAAGAGTGGCAGGATGTATTCAATCTGCTGAATCAGAAAAATATGCAACCAAGAATTCTTTATCCAGCAAGGCTGTCATTCAAAATAGAAGGAGAGATAAGTTTCCCAGCAAACAAAAACTGAAGGAGTTCGTGACCACTAAACCAGCCCTGCAAGAAATTTTAAGGGGGACTCTCTGAGGGGAGAAAAGATGAAAACAAAACAAAACAAAACAAAACAAAACAAAACAGACCAAAACCAAACAAAAAAGACCAAACAAAAAAGACCAAAAAAGACCAAACAAAAAAAAAAACACTAGAAAGGACCAGAGACCACCAGAAACTCCAACTCTACAGGCAACCTAATAGCAATAAATTAATATCTTTCAGTACTCACTCTAAATGTCAATGAACTAAATGCTCCAATCAAAAGACATAGGGCAGGGGCACCTGCGTGCCTCAGTCGGTTGGGTGTCTGACTTCTGCTCAGGTCATGATCTCGTGGTTTACCAGTTCAAGCTCTGCAGAATCATCTATCATGCTAATGGTTGCCAAAAGAAAGCTGGAGCAGCCATACTCATATCAGGTGATCTAGATTTTATAACTAGATTGAGTAATTACTAGAAATAAACACTGTAACAAGAAATGAAGAAGGGCATTATATCATAATTAAGGGTTTCACCACCAAGAAGATCTAACAATTGTAAACATTTACACTCCAAACATGGAATAACCGAAATATATAAATCAGTTAATCACAAACATACAGAAATTCATTGATAATAATACCATAATCATAGGGGACTTCAACACCCCACTTACAACAATAGACAGATAATTTAAACAGAAAATCAACAAGGAAACAATGGCTTTGAATGACACCCTGGACCAGATGGACTTAACAGATACATTCAAAACATTTCATCCTAAAGCAGCAGAATGCACATTCTTCTCACGTGCACATAGAACAGTCTCCAGAATAGATCACATACTGGTAAACAAATCAGCCCTCAACAAGCCCAAAAAGATCAAGATCATACCGTGCATATTTTCAGACCACCATGCCATGAAACTTGAAATCAACCACAAGAAAAAATTTGGGAAGACAACAAATACCTGAAGACTAAAGAACATCCCACTAAAGAATGAATGGGGTAAAAAAAAAACAACAAAAAAAAAAACGGATGAGGGTAACCTAGAAGATAAAGAGGAAATTAAACAGTACATGAAAACCGAAGAAAATAATAATACTACAGCCCCAAACCTCTGGAAGGCAGCAAAGGTAGTCATAAAGGGAAAGTATATAGCAATCCCATAAAAGGGAAGTATATAGGCCTTCCTAAGGAAGGAAGAAAGGTCTGAGATACGCAACCCAACCTTACACCTTAAAGAGCTAGAAAAATAACAGCAAATAAAACCAAAACCAGCAGAAGATGGGAAATGAAAGATTAGAGCAGAAATCAATGCTATAGAACCTAAAACAAACCAAAACAAAGAAAAACAAAAAAAGCAAAAAACAAAAACAGTAGAACAGATCAATGAAACCAGGAGCTAGTTCTTTGAAAGAATTAACAAGATTGATAAACTCCTAGCCAGTTTGATCAAAAAGAAAAAGTAAAGGACCCAAATAAAATCAAGAATGAAAGAGGAGAGATCACAACTACACTGCTGAAATACAAACAATAATAATAGAATATTATGAGCAATTATACACCAATAAATTGGGCGATCTGGAAGAAATGGATGGATTCCTAGAAACATATAAACTACCAAAACTGAAACAGGAAGAAATAGAAAATTTGAACAGACCCATAACCAGTAAACCAAATTAGTAATCCAAAATCTCCCAAAAAAACAAGTGTCCAGGGCCAGATCACTTTCTAGGGGAATTCTACCAAATATTTAAGGAAGAGTTAACACCTATTCTTTTGAAGCTGTTCCAAAAAATAGAAATGGAAGGAAAACTTCCAAACCCATTCCATGAAGCCAGCATTACCTTGATTCCAAAACCAAAGACCCCACTAAAAAGGAGAACTATAGACCAATTTTCCTGATGAACATGAATCCAAAAATCCTCAACAAGATACTAACCAACCGGATCCAACAATACATTAAAAGAATTACTCACCATGACCAAGTGGGATTTATACCTGGGATGCAGGGCTGGTTCAACATCTGCAAAACAATCAATGTGATACATCACGTGAATAAAAGAAAGGACAAGAACCACATGATCCTCTCAATAGATGCAGAGAAAGCATTTGACAAAATACAGCATCCTTTCTTGATAAAAACCCTCAAGAAAGTAGGGATAGAAGGATCATACCTTGAGATAATAAAAGCCATATATGAAAGACCCAACGCTAATATCATCCTCAATGGGGAAAAACTGGGAGCTTTCACCTTAAGGTCAGGAACACGACAGGGATGTCCACTCTCGCCATTGTTATTTAACATAGTATTGGAAGTCCTAGCCTCAGCAATCAGACAACACAAAGAAATAAAAGGCATCCAAATCAGTCAGGAGGAGGTCAAACTTCCACTCTTCGCAGATGACATGATACTCTATATGGAAAACCCAAAAGATTCCACCAAAAATCTGCTAGAGCTGATCCATGAATTCAACAGTTGCAGGATATAAAATCAATGCACAGAGGTCAGTTGCATTCCTGTATATCAATAATGAAGTCACAGAGAAATCAAGGAATTGATCTCATTTACAAATGCACCCAAACCCATAAAATACCTAGGAATAAGCCTAACCAAAGAGGTGAAAAATCTATACACTGGAAACTATAGAAAGTGTATGAAAGAAATTGAAGAAGACACACAAAAATGGAAAAATATTCCAAAGTCATGAACTGGAAGAACAAATATTGTTAAAATGTCGATACTACCCAAAGCAATCTACATATTCAATGCAATCCCTATCAAAATAACACCAGCATTCTTCACAGAGCTAGAACTAACAATCCTGAAATTTGTATGGAACCAGAAAAGACCCCGAAGAGCCAAAGCAATCCAGAAAAAGAAAACCAAAGCTGGAGACATCACAATCCCAGACTTCAAGATGTGTTACAAAGCTGTAATCATCAAGACAGTATGGTACTGGCACAAGAACAGACATTCAAATCAGTGGAACAGAATATAGAACCTAGAAATGGACGCAGAAAAGTATGGCCAACTAATCTTTGACAAAGCAGGAAAGAATATCCAATGAAATGAAAACAATCTCTTCAGCAAATCATGCTGGGAAAACTGGACAGCGACATGCAAAAAAATGAACCTGGACCATTTTCTTACACCATACACAAAAATAAACTCAAAATGGATGAAAGACCTAAATGTAAGACAGGAAGCCATCAAAATCCTAGAGGAGAAAGCAGGCAAAAACCACTTTGGCTTCAGCTGCAGCGACTTCTTACTGAACACATCTCCAGAGACAAAGGAAACAAAAGCAAAAATGAACTATTGAGATCTCATCAAGATAAAAAGCTTCTGCACAGTGAAGGAAACAATCAGCAAAACTAAAAGGCAACCGATGGAATGGGAGAAGATATTTGCAAATGACATATCAGATAAAGGGTTAGTACACAAAATCTAGAAAGAACTTACCAAACTCAACACCCAAAAACCAAATTAACCCAGTGTAGAATTGGGCAAAAGACACGAATAGACACTTCTCCAAACAAAATATCCAGTAGGTGAACAGACACATGAAAAAATGCTCAACATCAGGGAAATACAAATTAAAACATCACTCATCATCAGGGAAATACAAATTAAAACCACAATGAGATACCACCTGATACAAGTCAGTATGGCTAAAATTAACAACTCAGGCAGCAACAGATGTTGGTGAGGATGCAGAGAAAGAGGATCTCTTTAAACTGCTGGTGGGAATGCAAACTGTTGCAGCCACTGGGAAACAGCGTGGAGATTGCTCAAAAACTTAAAAATAAAACTAACCTATGACCCAGCAATTGCACAAGTATTTATTTATCCCAGGGATATAGATGTGCTGTTTCAAAGGGGCACATGCACCGCAATGTTTATAGCAGCACTATCAACAATAGCCAAAGTATGGGAAGAGCCCAAATGTCCATCAACAGATGAATGGTTAAAGAAGATGTGGTATATGTATATACAATGAAGTATTACTCGGGAATCAAAAAGGATGAAATCTTGCCATTTGCAACTACATGGATGGAACTAGAAGGTATTATGCTAAGTGAAATCAGTCTGTCATTGAAAGATAAATATCACATGACTTCACTCATATGAGGACTTTAAGATACAAAACAGATGAACATAAGGGAAGGGAAGCAAAAATAATATAAAATCAAGGAGGGGGACCAAGTATAAGAGACTCTTAAATACAGAGAGAACAGATGGGCAGATGGGCTAAATAGATAAGGGGCATTAAGGAAGACACTTATTGGGATGAGTACTGGGTGTTATACATAGGCGATAAATCACTGGAATCTACTCCTGAAATTATTATTGCACCGTATGCTAACTAACTTGGATGTAAATTAAAAAAATAAATGAATACATACATAGAATTAACCACAAAAAATGCTATTTGGTAATGGAAAGTTTTTGGTATCTATTGTGGTCATTTGGGGTGCCTGGGTGGCTCAGTCGGTTAAGCGTACGACTTCGACTCAGGTCATGATCTGGAAGTCCGTGAGTTTGAGTCCCATATTGGGCTCTGTGTTGACAGCTCGGAGCCTGGAGTCTGGTTTGGATCCTGTGTCTCCCTCTCTCTGCCCCTCCCCCACTCAAGCTCTGGCTCTCTCTCTCAAAAATAAGTAAACATTAAAAAATTATAAAATAAAGTGCTCATAAAGATTATTCCATGTAAATCCAAAACAAGTTAATGAAGTTAGTTTTTTCCATGCTATCATAATGAGTTAATAAAATGTATGGTTTATACACAAATAGGTCATTTCCTAATGAAAAGGGGTCAGTTCATCAAGAAGACATGATCTTAAACATTTATACACCTAAAAACAGTTTTAACATACATGAAGTGAAAACTGATCCAGCTGTAAGTAGAAATAGGCAAACCCACATGCATAGTTGATTTCAACACATCTCTCTCAATAGATGATTGAATAAGTAGAGAGAAAACAAGGATAAAGAAAATTTGAACGATACTACCAACCAAGTGACCAACGGACACTTAAAGAACACTCTAGCCAGCAACAACAGAACATACCACAATGGAATTAAAATTGAATCAATAATAGCAAGACCCCTGTAAATCCTCAAATATTGAAACTAAACACACTTTTAAATAAAAAATGAAATCTTTATTTCAAACATAATATAAAAAGTATATTAGAAAGTATTTTGAATTGACTCAGAAAATCAAAATTTATGGAGAGTTGTTAAAGCAGTATTTAGAGGGAAATTATAGCACTAAATGTGTATATTAGAAAGGAGGAGGGGTGCCTGGGTGGCTCAGTCGGTTAAGCATCCAACTTTGGCTCAGGTCATGATCTCTCGGTCCATGAGTTCGAGCCCCGCGTCGGGCTCTGTGCTGACAGTCACAGCCTGGAGCCTGTTTCAGATTCTGTATCTCCCTCTCTCTCTGACCCTCCCCCATTCATGCTCTGTCTCTCTCTGTCTCAAAAATAAATCAACGTTAAAAAATTTTTTTTTAAAAAAGAGGAAAGTTTAAGAAACTAGAATCAGAAGAGCAAATGAGGGTCAAAATAGGAAGAAATGAAATAATATGGTCAAAGTGGAAAACTAGAAAACAAACAGGAAAAGTATAGAGAAAATCAATGAAACCCAAAGTGGTTATTTTAGTTTAGTTTAGTTTATTCATTTTGAGAGAGAGAGAGCATGCAAAGAGGGGAGGGGCAGAGAGAGAGGAGAGAGCAGCAAAATTCTAAGCAGTTTCTGTGCACTGTCAGTGCAGAGCCCAATGCAGGGCTGGATCTCACAACCATGATATCATGACCTGAGCCAAAATCAAAAGTCAGATGCTTAACTAACTGAGCCACCCAGGTGGCCTCCAAAGTAGTTATTTCAGAAATATCAATAAAATTTATAAGACTTAGTAAAGATGAAAAGAAGACAGAAAGTACCTGTATCAGGATTGAATGAGATGATGTTAATTAGATGAGATTCCACATCAATTAAAGGGATAAACTGTTGTGATGGTTAACTTTATATTGAACTTGACTAGGCTAAGAGATACCATATAGTTGATAAGATATTATTTCTGGGTGTGTCTGTGAAGTTATTTCTAGAAGAGTTTAGCATTTGAATTGGTAAACTCTGGGAGTTTGTTTGATTGACTGGCAGAAACACAAACCAAAAGATAGCCCCCTGGGAGTGAATTGGAAATTCCCAATCTCCCTTTGTTTAATTTAGAGAAAGGATTTTTTTTTTTTTTAAATGTAGGCTCCAACTCCGCATGGAACCCAATGTGGGGCTGGAACTCACAACCCTGAGATCAAGACATGAGCTGATATCAAGAGTTGGATGCTTGGGGCGCCTGGGTGGCTCAGTTGGTTAAGCGTCTGACTTTGCTTGGGGTCATGATTTCACCACGTCGGGCTCTGGGCTGACAGCAAGAACCCTGTTTCAGATCCTCTGTCTCCCTCTCTGTGTGCCCCTCCACTGTGCACGCGCGCTCTCTCTCTCTCTCTCTCTCATGTGCACGTGCACTCTTTCAAAAATAAACATTAAAAAAAAAACCCAAACAACAAAACAAAACAAAAATGAGTTGGATACTTAACTGACTGAGGTGCCACTAGAGGAAAGGAATTTAAAGGCTTAGAGAGATTGCAATGTTCAGAGTGAATTTTTCATTTAAGATGTACTCACTGTAAGGGTTAAATTGTAGTGTAGGGTTAACCTGTAACCTTGAGAAATAACAGCTTTGTTTTGACACTGTAGGCTAAGAGATAACAGCCTTGTTTTAAAAGTGGCGCCAGAGGCAGGGTCAAGGAGGTCAACTGGTTGCGGTGGCCGAACTGTTTCCACCCCCATCTGGGAACTATTTCTTTGTTCTGTTCCCAGGTGATGACAAGATGATGTGGTCGACTATAAAAACTCCGTACCCGGCTGTTCGAGGCCACACTCTGATCAAGAGCGTCGGCCCGATTGGTCGGCCTTGCCTTTCGTTGCAATAAACTTTGCTGTGACTGTCACTGGTGCCGTAACATTCTGTTTCAGGACTTGTGTGGATGCAACACTTACCCACCCTGGGAGGATCCATAAGACATACTTGCTGTCTTTCAGCTTCTTTAAAAGACATAAAATTACATAAGGGTATAATTATAATAATAATAGCACAAAAATGGGGGAAAGAAAAGAGATATGCGGGAACTACACAGTTTTGTATCTCACTGGAAGTTAGTATAAATCTGAATTAGATTCTCATCACTTAAGATATATATTAAGAACAACAACTAAGTAATAATGTAAAAAATACAGTGAAAAAAATCATTAAAGGAATTAACATATTATATTAGAATATTCACTTAATGCAAAAGAAAGAAGTAAAGGAGGACAAGGTATGAGATGTATGAAAAACAAAAGGTAAAATGGCAAACATAAATCAAACTACACCAATAATCACATTAAATGTGAATGGGTTAAGAAATCAAATAAAAAGCAGAGATGCTCAGACTGGATAAAGAAACAACATACAACTATATATTTCTATAGGAGACACACTTTAGTTTCAAAGATACAAATAGATCAAAAGTAAAAGGATGGGGTGCCTGGGTGGCACAGTTGGTTAAGTGTCTGACTCTTGATTTCAGCCCAGGTCATGATCTCATGGTTGGTGGGATTGAGCCCTCAGTCAGGCTCCGCACTAGTAGCACAGAGCCTGCTTGGGATTCTCTCTCTTCCTCTCTCTGTCTTCCCCTCCCCTGCTCATACTCTCTCTCTCAAAGTAAATAAATATTTTTTTTAAGTAAAAGGATAGAAAAAGATATATCATGCAAACAGCAACCATAACAAAGATGGAATGGTTATACTAATATCAGACAAAATAGATTTTGAAACAGGAAAAAAGTCATTAGCAATAAAGAGGTACATCTCATAATGATATGAAATGGGATGAGTTAATCCATCAGGAAGATGAAACAATTATATATGCATCTAATCAAACACCCCAGGGATGCCTGGGTGGCCAAGTTGGTTGAGCATCTGACTCTTGGTTTTGACTCAGTCTATAATCTCACAGTTGATGAGTTCAAGCCCTGCATTGGGCTCTGTGCTGACAGTGTGGGCCTACTTAGGATTCTCTCTCCCTCTCTCTCTGGCCCTCCCCTGCTTATGTGCTCGCTCTCTCTCTCAAAATAAATAAATAAACAAACAAACAAACTTAAAAAAAGACCCCCAAAATATATGAAGGAAAAAAACGACAGGAATGAAAGGAGAAATAGACATTTTAACAATAGTTGGAAACATCAATACCCTATTTTCAAGAATAGATAGATAAATTAGGGTTGCCTGGGTGGCTCAGTCGGTTAAGTGTCCGACTCTTCGTTTTGGCTCAGGTCATGATCTCATGGTTCGTGAGTTCGAGCCCTGCATTGGGCTGACAGTGTGGAGCCTGCTTGGGATTCTCTTTTTCTCTCCCTCTATCTCTGCCCTACCCCTGCTCATGCTTTCTCTCTCTCTCTCAAAAATAAATAAACATTAAAAATTAAAAAAAATAGAAAAATCAGAGATTAACAAAGAAATAGAGGACTTGAACACTTTTAACCAAAGAGACCTAATGTACATCTCTAGGACACTGAACCTAAGAACAGCATAATATACATTTCTCTCAAGTGCATATGGAATATTCTCCAGGATAGACCATATAGTAGATGATAAAACAAACCTCAGTACTTTTAAAAGGATTGAAAGAATGCAAAGCATGTTCTCTGACCATAATGTAATTACCTGTATAACTCTCTAAAAAAAGCTCAAGAATATTCATAGGAACAAAATATATCCAGACCCCAGCAAAGTAAAAATCAAAATATCTGGCATATACTTACTATCAGGCATGCAAACAAACAGGAATTACAACCTGTATTTATAGATATACACGATCAGTCAATCAAAACTGACCCAGAACTGATATAGATATTAGAATTAACCAACAAGGATATTAAAACAATTATTATAACTATATATCACATAATCAAAAACTTAGAGGAAAGATTGAACTTTCAGACATGGAAGAAATAAAACCACCCAAATTGAACCTCTAAAATTATAATGTCTGAGATAAAATATACATTGGATGGAAAGTTCTGCCTGACGGTTTTACCACACTCATTACACTCTTAAGGCTTCTCTCCAGTGTGGATTCTCTGATGCCCATTGAGGGATGAGCTCTGATTGACAGATCTGCCACATTTACCACATTGATAGAATTTCTGTTCCTTCAGAACTCCTTGATGTTCAGAAGGACATATTAGGATGTTCCTTATGTTCAGCATATCCATCTTTTTTGTGTGTTTTAAACATTCCTTGTTTATTACTCCCAAGAAATCACTTTCCAATTTACCTCCTTCTCCATGTGAGGGTTGGCCTTTTACTTCCTCTGAAGTATCTTTATAGGCCTATAGCTTCTGATCCCTCAGGAACCACCACACAGGATCCTCCTGATGTCCCATTCAATGATTCTGACCTTTTAGAAATTTCCTTCTTTGGAGTCAACTCTGAACTCTGCATCCCTGTTCTTATCGTCTGCCAAAATAAAGAAGAAAACTGATTTTACTAGTTTATTTTCCTGTGGTTGAAACAGAATCTCTAAGAAACCTATACCTCAAAACAAAAACAAAAACAACAAAACCCTTCACATATGGGTAAGGAATGAGGTGACACATTGAAAACAGGAGGGGAAATTGGAAATAGCTCATTTTTTTTCTTCAGGGACAGAAAAAAAAATAGAGAAGAGGAAGTTGATAAATTCAGGAGAGTAGAAGAGATACTAGGACAGATAAATGGTGAACCATCATAGTCAAGTTAGAAGGGCAGGTGAAAAGCAGACAACTTTGTGGTATGATCTTACAGAAGTAAGATCCTTAGTAAAATGATTAACTCTAAGGTCCTTTCCAACCATCACATTGTTTGGTACCATGGCTCGTGGAGAAGATGTTGAGGAGACAAAGAGGTGGCAAGCACCTCAAATCAAATATGGGAGAAGACGGAATAATCATGATCATGATTGCTAAACATGAAAATGTTGATTACTTTCAATCAAGTTGTAACCAGGGCCACAAACTATCATGCCATTTTAGTATATGAGACGTTGAAGATGTCAGAGTTCCTGACTTTTAAGCCCACCTTTTCCATAGTTGACTACTGTCCTAGCCTAGTCAATCACAGAACCTGCCTTGCCAAAATCATCTTCCAGGAGGCTTCCCTGATCCAGTTTTGGTTGAGAGGGAAGCTGAGGTAACCATATTTTGTTCCAAGTGACGCTACTTAGTCCATAATGGACTACAGGTGATTGGACCAGGGTCAGGCACTTGACCCATGTGAAGCTTATCTCTAGGTTAATTATCAACCTCTGCTATGACTTGGGTGGGGCAAAAGCTCTGCCCAAACAGAGATGATATTTAATGGCTGATCCAACTGGAATACCTCTCTATGGAAATTTTCAATTGGAAACAGGACGAAAATAAGGCAGTTAAAAGCAGGAACTGAAGATGAAATGATGTATGGAAAGAGCATTAGGAGCCACAGCAAATAAAGTATGAGAGAACAGAAACTAAAATGAAGAAGCTATAAGGGGGACAGATGATTCTTCTTCACAGCTGAGCAGCAGTGGAAAAAGTAGAGAGAAAACAGATATACAGGAAGCAACTGAGTTACATTCACAGTGAAACACTAGGGTAGAGATTCATTTATTTTTGTTGTTGAGGCTCCCAGACTGTCATCCATCAAGGTACATTCTCCATGAGGACCTGTTTCTCATAGTCTCTTCTAGCTAGTTGGGCTTGGATCCCTTTCCATGTGGTAAGAAATTTAACCATAGACCCCTCTTTAACCAGGGATGCTTTCTTTTCCTCATTACTGTACCGTTCAGGAGGATGAGATGTGTTAAAGCTTGCTAATCCATGTCCCTATAAAAGTCCTATCTAACCTAGAAGTTAAAGAATTAGCTCCTGGATCCTCTGGAACAAGATAATTAGTCTCCAGCCAGACTGATACATGGGTTTTCACAAAATTGGGCATTGATGAAGGCACATTTTTATTTTAATCTAAATTGTTGATTATAAGTTTAGGTTTCTCCAATAGCATAACTTGAGATAAGGACTTAGGGATAGGTAGATAACTGGGGGGGGGGGGGGGAGGGGTGATCCCAAGAAGCAGAAGAGAGAAGCAGGGAGAATAAGACAGACAATAGAGGAAAAGCCAATAAAGTGTGAGATATTGAGTGGTTCCAGTCTGAGCAACTAAGGCTCAATCTCACTTGGGGCCCCCTAAGAACCCATGTGGGACATAGCTGAGAGTTTTTTTGTCAAAGCACAGGAAGCTTGGGTATTTATGCACCAATTCTTATTTGTCATTCTTCTGGGTTGCCCTTGGGGCTGTTATTCTCACCACTTCTTCCAGGCAGTACCTGAGACGGGCTGGAAGAGAAAGCCCTGAGGCAAAATAACCGGAGATGTCATGGTGCCCACTGGAGATGGAAGAATGTTAAGATGGATAGAACCATTCCTCAAGAGTTGCACAAAATTCACAGGTAGGCCAAAGTGATTATGGTATATAGAGAACAGATAGCATATACTGCAGGTCACAAGCAGAAGGTGCTTTTAATACCTGACTCAAATAATTTAGTATGTAGAAATAATTTCTTCATCTGTGTAGTAACTACTAACATTTTTCAGTACCCAAAAGTATCTGCACAATCTCTTGGACTGGGAAGGGCCCGAGTTACATTTTGTTCTGCTCCCCAGCCACTTTTTTTTTTTTTTAATTTTTTAATGTTTATTTATTTTTTAAATTTTTTTTAACGTTTTTATTTATTTTTGAGACAGAGAGAGACAGAGCATGAACGGGAGGGGCAGAGAGAGAGGAAGACACAGAATCGGAAGCAGGCTTCAGGCTCCGAGCCATCAGCACAGAGCCCGACGCGGGGCTCGAACTCACGGACCATGAGATCATGACCTGAGCTGAAGTCGGACGCTTAACCGACTGAGCCACCCAGGTGCCTCTTTAATGTTTATTTTTGAGAGGGAGAGTGCAAGCGGGAGAGGGGCACAGAGAGAGGGAGACACAGAATTCAAAGCCAGCTTCAGGCTCTGAGCTGTCAGCACAGAGCCCCACTCTGGCCTGGAACCCATGAACTCCGAGATCATTACCTGAGCCGAAGTCTGACGCTTAACCGACTGAGCCACCCTGGAGCCCCTCCCCAGTCATTTCTAAGGCTAGGAGACACTAGATTGATTTCAGGACTACCGCTTTTGGGTCTCTCCAAAGCACAGTGTATTTCAAGAGCTATGACCTTCTTTATACAAGTCCAGGTGGTATAAGCTAAGATAGTAGGTTCAGCTCCTTTAGGAGCCAACAAGTGTCCCGAGGGCCTGGGCCATATTATTCACCGTCGCATCCTTTACGTGTGGGATGCAACAGCTTCCATCAGTTCGTTCGGAGTAATGGAAACCCAAGCGCCCGGAAGCTCGGCCGGCCTCTTCTACTCTGGCGAAAACGAATCATAGAGATATGGCTTGCCAGAGAGCCAGGGATGGGAGGGGCTGGTGAGCAACCGGAAGTAGCGGTACGAGCGGGTCAGCCATTATTCTGGTCCTCGGCCGCAGTCGCGTCCTGTTCCCGTGTCATCTCTTGGAGTTCTGGTGCCCGGGCGGCGGTACCTAAGGCCGGAAGCGCAGCGGGAATCCCGGGTGAGCGGAGTAAGCTGGGGTCGGGTGGGCGGCCGGAGAAGCGGGCATGAGCTCCCTAGGGCAGCGCACACCTAGCCGACCCCTCCTGGCCACTGGCCCCCAGCACAGCCCCTACTCTGTTCCGTGTTGGCGTGGACGCCGTGGCTTGGACTGGGCAGATGGCGGCGTGGGGAAGGTAGTGAAGACAGCACCTCTGAGTCTTTGTGTGTCTGTGGTGCTCGAGTCAAACAATGAGGACAGATGCCTCAGTAGCCGGGCCTTTCTGCTTTTCCCCAGTCTTTTCTGAGGCTGGTAGAGACAGCTTGGGAGTTCTAGAGCCGTGGCAACCAGACTCCTGGGGACCTTTTTGTTTTTTGTTTTTTGGTAGGGATGGATTAATTTTTATCTTTTAATTTTGTGTTATAGTGGTGTTTAAAAAGCATACTTACACCACCCATGCCGCCATTATTTAATATATATATTCATTCATTTATTTTGAGAGAAAGAGAGAGAATCCCAAGCAGGCTCTGCTCTGCGTTGTCAGCGCAGAGCCGGATGCAGTGCTCCCATCTCAACAACCGTGAGTGAGATCATGACCTTAAATGAAATCAGGAGTCTGTTGGCTAGCCCACTGAGCCACCCAGGTGCCCCAGAGGAATATATTTTAAAGCTAAGTACTGACACTGTAAGCTCGGAATAAATGCCATCCTTTGCAAGAAAGGTCATTGCCAACCTCTGTTAGTCACTGTGTATAGTTACTGTATTTTTTGTTTTACAGTTTGCCAGATTAAATCTTTGTAATGAACTGGTGTTTGGAAACTTTTGCATTAGAATGGATGTTGTTTGGCTTTCAGAAGTCTTTTAGATGGAAGTATTTTGGACTTTTGGAATTAAAATCCCTGATTTCAGAATTTACTCCCACATATAACCAGTCAAATGGCCTTGAGTGAATTACTTAGCTCTTCTGAGCCTTCTCTTATTCTTTTTTAACTCAGAGCTCACAAATGTTTTGTGGGAAGTAAACAAAATGTATGTTGTAAGATTTATTTATATCTGTGAAGGAAGAGTAGAGTTCTAGTAATTTACCGTAGAAGATCCTTTTCTCCCCTTTTATTTATTTTTCTCAAAATAAAGTTTAGTTTTTAGAGCAGTTTTAGTTTCACACCAAAAGTGAGCAGAAAGCACAGAGATTTTCCATATACTTCCCTCATTCATGCACAGCTTCCCCCACTTATAACATCCCCCATAGACTGGTACATTTGTTAAAATCGATGAAACTACGTTGTCATGTCATAATCACCCAAATTCTATAGTCATTACATTAGGGTTCACTCTTGGTGGTATACATTCTATGGGTTTGGACAAATGTAAAATGACATATATAATGTATCCGCCATTATAGTATCGTGCAGAGTGGTTTCACTGCCCTAAAAATCCTCTCTGCTCTGCCTGTTCATCCCTCTCTTCTCCCACCCCCCGGCAACCATTGATATTTTTACTGACTCTCTAGTTTTACCTTTTTTTGAATGCCATGTATTTGGAATTGTACAGTAGATTGTCTCTTCAGATTGGTTTCTTTCACTTAGTAATGGGCATTTTAAGATTCCTCCACATCTTTTCATGGCTCGATAGCTCATTTCTTTTTGGTGCTGAATAATATTCCGTTGTTGGAATGTATCACATTTATCCATTCACCTTGTGAAGGACATCTCAGTTGCTTCCAGATTTTGGCAATTATTTATAATGCTGCTATAAACATTTGTGTGCAGATTTTTGTGTGGACATATGTTTTTAACTCCTTTCAATAAATACCAAAGGGCATGACTGCTGGATTGTATGTTAAAGAGTATGTTTAGTTTTGCAAGAAACTGCCAAAACAGTCTTCCAAAGTTGGCTGTACCATTTTGCATTCCCACCAGTAATGAATGAGAATTCCTGTTACTTCACATCCTCACCAGCTTTTGGTGGGGTTAGTATTCTGGATTTGGCCGTGTTAATAGGTGTGTAATGGTATTTCACTGTTGTTTTGACTTTCATTTCCCTGGTGGCATATGATGTGGAGCATCTTTGTATATTCTTGTTTAGAATGTGTATATCTTCTTAAAAAATTTTTTTTTAACATTTTATTTATTTTTGAGACAGGGAGAGACAGAGCATGAACAGGGGAGGGTCAGAGAGAGGGAGACACAGAATCTGAAACAGGCTCCAGGCTCTGAGCTGTCAGCACAGAGCCCGACGCGGGGCTCGAACCCACGGACCGTGAGATCATGACCTGAGCCGAAGTCGGCCGCTTAACCAACTGAGCCACCCAGGCGCCCCGAGAATGTGTATATCTTCTTTGGTGAGGTGTTGGTTAAGGTCTTTGGGCTATTTTTTAATTGAGTTGTTTGTTTTCTTATTGTTGAGTTTTAAGAGTTCTTTGTATAATGTATAAAAAGGTTAACAGTCCTTTATCAGATTAAGTGTGTCTTTTGCAAATATTTTTCCCAGTCTATGGCTTGTTATCTCACTCTCTTGACATTGTCTTTCACAGTGCAGAAGTTTTTAAATTTTATCAAAGTTCAGTTTATTATTTTTTTTCACGAATCACACTATTGTGTTGCATCTAAAGAGTCATCACTATACCCAAGATCATTTAGGTTTTCTTCTGTTATCTTCTAGGAGTTTCATAGTTTTGCATTTCACATTAAAAAAAATTTTTTTGGATGTTTATTTATTTTTGAGAGAGAGGGAGAGACAGAGCACGAGCAAGGGAGGGGCAGAGAGAGAGGGAGACACAGAATCCAAAGAAATCTCCAGGCCCCCAACTTTCAGCAGAGAGCCTGACATGGGGCTCGAACTCACGAACTGTGAGATCATGACTTGAGCTGAAGTCAGATGCTTAACCAACTGAGCCACCCAGGTGCCTCTTGCATTTCACATTTAGATCCGTTTTGAGTTATTTTTGTGAAGGGTGTAAGATTTGTGTCTAAGTGATTTATTTATTTACTTATTTATTTAGTTAGTAAGTCAGTAAGTAAGTATGTGGATGTCCAGTTGTCTTGGTACCATTTGTTGAAAAGACTCTTTATTCCATTGTATTTCCTTTGCTCCTTTATCAAATAACAGTTGACTATATTTATGTGGATCTATTTATGGGCTCTCTATTCTGTTCCATTAATTTGTTCTTTCACCAATACCACACTGTCTTCATTACTTCATGTTGTGTGGTGTCAGTCCTTCTACTTTGTCCTTTTTTTTGAATGTTTTATTGGTTATTCTGGGTCTTTTGCTTCTTGTATAAACTTCAGAGTGAGTTTGTTGGTGTCCACAAAATAACTTGCTGAGATTTTGATTGGCATTGCATTGAATCTGTAGATAAATTGGAAAGAACTGGCACTTTGGCAATATTGAATCTTTCGGTCTGTGAACATGGAATAGAAATCCTTTTTGAAAGTTCCTTTCCATCACCCACACCCAGATCAATTGCCAGGAACTGCTCAGTTTTTCTCAATTGTTTTATCCTTACTGCTGATTAGTGTAGAATTTCATCATTTGTTTAGACTATTGCAAAAACTTTACTGGCCTTCCTAAGATCCAGTCCTCCCTCCCCCATCATTCCTCCTATATAGATTTCTGACCTTGTTAGTTAGTACTTCCTTCACACTTAGAGTGGGAAAATCCTTTCTAACTCTGACACAAAACCCAGAGCCATAAAAAAAAAAAAAAAAAAGAAAAGAATGATTGCATGGTGAAACAAATATAAAGAAAGTCACATGAGATATATGGCAAAGACATGACAAAGGAAAAATTTGCCACTCCTATCGTAACAAAGGACTAATTTTCCTTTTAAAAATACACTCATTTACTCAAAATGCAAGTTAGATTTGGTGAAGGAGTGAGGAAAAAGGTACTCACTCCCATATTGCTCATGCTGGAAGTGTAAATTGTAAATTAGTCCAGGCCCAATGAAGGACTAATTGGCAATATCAAAATTATAAAGTCACGTAAATTTTGATCCAGCAATTCTGCTTCGAGGAACTTTTCATGTGTATGCCTACCCACATGCAAATTGATAGATGCCCAGAGTTTTTCATGAGAATATTGTTAGTTAGAAAAGATTAAAAACTGCCCATCTGTGATAGAGTGGGTAAATAAATTATGATACACCCATACAGCAATACTATGCATCGGTAAAAAGACAGGAGGAGCTATGTGTGATAGGAAAGATCTCTAGGATACATTTTTTTTTTTCTAAACAGATTATATTTTTAAGTAATCTTAGGTAATCTACATCCAACCTAGGGCTTGAACTCACAACCCCAAGATCAAGAGTTGCATGCTGCACTGACTGAGGCAGCCAGGCATCCCTAAGATACATTGTTAATTGAGAAAAGGAAGATGCAGTACATGACTCATGGTGTCCTATCGTTTATGAAAAAATATATATATTATACATTGTTTTATATATATATGCACATACACACATAATAACTGTAAAGATACATAAGATAAATAAGAAACTAATGGGAAGAGGGAAACTTTACACAGTATGCATTTTATAATTTAAAACTTTGAATCAGTATTACCTATTTTAAAAAATAACAAAAAATATAAAGTAAAATCTCTCTATTGGTTGCTTATCACATATAGTATGTGATCACCTCTTTGTTCTGCCTCTTAAGAGCCTTTAGAATTTGACTTCTGTTTACTTCTCGACTCTACTCCCATGGCCTTACCTCCAGAGTTTACTTTACTTCTCTGGTTTGCAAAGTACATTTTTTGTTTTGTTTTGTTTTGTTTTTCCTCTTTCTTTTTTCTTTTTTTTTCAAAGCACATTTGTAATAGAGCTATACTGTCATCCCCATGCTTTTGAAAATATAGTTTCTTTATTCCTGGAATGGCTTGCCTAATACTCCAGTGGTCTTTATTTTTCTTTAAAGCCCAATCCAAAATTACCTTCCATGAATTCTTTCTGTGCTTGTATGACCTCCTATTAATTTTACTTATACATTATATTGAAATTGTGTTTACATTTCTGCCTCCTCTGTTCAGTTATATACATGCTCCTTAAGGGTCCGAGTGTTAAATAAAATTAGTGAGAGTGCATTCGTATGTCATTGATAGTGTTTTAACCGTTATGACTTTAAAAGCTTAAAACTATTCTCATCTTCCAGCCCAACAGTTTTTTGTTTCTGGGAATTTTTCCTGAAAAAATAAGCAGAGGTATAACCAAAAATTCATCAGCAAAGATGTTCATTGTGGCCTAATTTATAATAAGAGGAAATTATAAATAATTTAATTGTTTAACAATAGGGGACTACTTAAGTATGCATAGTCTCATGTGCTCCTAAAATAATGATAAAGACTATGTGATGTCATGTTCATTAGATAACATGTGAGAAGCAAGTTACAGAGCTGTACTATTGGTTCCAATCATGTGATCCAAATCGGTACAGGGAGAAATGATCAGAAGAATATAGTACAAACCAATAGCAGTGATTATTCTCTGGTTTTGTGTGTCTTTTCTGATTTTACAAATTTTATGTTTTGTAATGAGAACAATAAATGTTATTTCTAAAAAAAGAAGATTTTTAGAGAGCAGCAAGCCTAAGTTTTATATAATAAAAGTCAAATGTATCCAAATATTTTGATTAATGGATAAACAATTTTCAGAGAATCCAAAGTATGTACAGTAAAGCTAACTTAGTTCAGCTTTTCTTTGTTAATTGAGAAGGTGTTAGGGTTTTGTCTTCTGTGTATCAGGATTAAGACCATACTTGTTAGGGGCGCCTGGGTGGCTCAGTTGGTTGAACGTCCACCTTCTGCTCAGGTCATGATCTTGTGATTTGTGGGTTCAAGCCCTGCATTGGGCTCTGTGCTGACAGCTCAGAGCCTGGAGCCTGCTTTAGATTCTGTGTCTCCTTCTCTCTGCGCCCTCCCCTACTTGTGCTCTCTCTGTCTCAAAATAAACATTAAAAAAAAAAAAAAAAAAAGACGACCATACTTGTTGACTGCACAGAACATAGGAAAGAGTGCTAATTAAAGAAGGATAGTAACTAATTTTTGAGTCCATATACCAGGCACTGTCCAAAACTTGAAATGCATGTAGATATCAAATTCTCACACAAGCCTCTGAGATAGGAACTGTTATTACCCCTATTTTGCTGGTTAAGAAACTGAGACTCAAAGGGGCGCCTGGGTGACTCAGTTGGTTAAGCGTCTGACTCTTGGTTTCAGCTCGGGTCATGATCTCACGGTTCGTAGGCTCAAGCCCTGTGTCGGGCTCCGTGCTGACAGTGTGGAGCCTGCTTGGGATTTTCTCTCCATCTCTCTTTGCCCCTCACCTGCTTGTGCATCCTCTCTCTCGCTCGCTCTCTCTCAAAATAAATAAGCTTAAAAAAAAAAAAAGAACTAAAACTCGGAAGTGAGGTAACTTATTCAGGGTCACACAGGAGTAGCCAGGATGCCCATTGTTAGAGTGGTAGATAAAGGATTTACTGTAATTAGGTGGAGGAGACACTGAATGCAGACTAAAGGAATTTGGGGGCATGTGGGTGGCTCATTCGGTTAAGCATCTGGACTCAAGTCATGATCTCAGGGTTTGTGAGTTCAAGCCCCACATGGAGTTCTGCACTGTAAGCAGAGCCTGCTTGGGATTCTCTTTCTCCCTCTCTGCTCTTCCCCTGCTCGTGTGTGCGCGCACGCGCTCTCTCTCAAAATAAATAAATAAACATTAAAAAAAAGACTAAAGGAATTTCATATCTTTGGTTGTAGCAGTGGTCTGGGTAACATGAGTGTCTATGTCTTCAGAGCCTTGGGCAGGGGCTTCTCTCAGAGGAAGCACTGCTCAGCACCTAGAAACTTGTGTTCAGGGAGGTTCTCTTCATCACTAGAAACTGGGGGCTCGAAAACTTGGTTGTTCCTTTGGGTTAATGTTATCAATGACTTATTGAGGTCTTCTAGATGATGTTCTCCAAGCTTTAAGGAAGAAATCAAGCAAGGATCGAGGGGACCCGGAGAGGAGCCTTTCTTAAATGACAACAATGACAAGAGAAAATTGGGGCCACAATGCTCTGAGACAAGAGGGTCTTGTTAAAGGGAAGGATGATACTTGGAAATGGGGAACCAGCTTCCAAGGAAGCAGCTCCTCTGTTTGGGAGACCTCCCACCTGCACTTTAGACAGTTACGTTACCATGAGACATCTGGACCCCAGGAGGCACTGATCCGACTCCGGGAGCTCTGTCGCCGGTGGCTGAGGCCAGAAGCACGTACCAAGGCCCAGATCCTGGAGCTGCTGGTCCTGGAGCAGTTCCTGAGCATCTTGCCTGGGGAGATTCGGACCTGGGTGCAGATCCATCGCCCTGGGAGTGGTGAGGAAGCCGTGGCCCTGGTAGAGGAGCTACAGCAAGACCTCGATGGACCAGCACTGAAAGTGAGAAGGGGGGAGGGGAGAGAGTTTGGGTTGGAAGGCAGGAGAGAATTGAGCCAGGGCAAGCTGTGCCGGAGGGTGATCCTGTGATTTTCATAAATAATTAATAGCACATTAGCCACCCTAATGCTTATTACAGCAGGTTCATGAGCTATTTCACATCATGGCATATCTGCAGAGAAGTGGATTTATGACTGGGGCCTTGGGCCCAATTCAGAAGTAGCACAAAGGCATTAACTGTGCTTTGTCCTTCTGGGTGATGCTTGCTAATGCTGAGGTTTGGTTCAGTAATCTGAAAAACATAATGTTTCTAAGTATTTCCCTAAATGGAAGCATATGTATTGTTTGTATTAAGTCTGGAAAGGCAAGGGGGAGCAAGACTGAAGCTTTCTTAATCTGGCAGGATCTCCCTATGTGTGCCCCTAGGGATTCTCTGACCCAGGGAATCTTACTTCTGGAAAGATTTTATATTCTTGACCATTAAATTGGGATCTTAATATTTTCCTAGTGTGTGTTAGATCTCTTTCTGTCAATCTGTAGTCCACTAGAAACATTTGTACGTAAGGAAGTCTGAACTTAAGTTCAGACTTAAGTTAACTTAAACTTGGGAATGGCGCCAGGGATGGGCTTGTTTATTTTAATCATAAAAATGAAGAATTTTAGAGCTAAATATTTCATTATAAAGCACTAATCCATCCTCATTTAAGAGATAAAAAAATGGAGACAGAAAAAGTTTCACTCGATTGCATTGTGTCAGATAGCTAGCTAGCAACAAAACCATGTGTCGACTCTAGTGTTCCTTCTCTTGGGGCAAGAAGGGATAACAAAGGGGTAAATAGGTAGAAGAGTATATTGAACCTAAGTCTGATCTAAAACCAGGTCTAGAGCTAAAACCCATTCCTTTGTGACTTGTTACTTCCCATTTGATTCTTAGCCCACACCCAGGTGTGGCTTTGTTTCCACCATTCTGTTCAGTCTCAGTGGGGGAGAGGTCACCAGTGCCATGAGTGGAGCTAGAGGGCCAGCTCCATTGTTCTCAAGGCAAAACTTTACTGCTGTTTTTGATGCTCCGTACTTGAGGTGGGTCTCTGATCTCATAGTTCTTTCTAGACTGTGGGCAGAAAGAGGTCCATGGTGGTTAGGTGAGTCCATTTTCTGGAGGTACAAGAAGAGTTGGCTTATTGTGTTTTGCTTATTCTCAGGTTCCAGTTCTTGTTCAGGACCAGGACATTCTCCAGGAGGGGATGAGTACTCCAGGAGCAGCAGTTCCTCACGCACCCAGTGGCAGCCACATAGCTGAAATTTGCCAGAATCCTTTTACTGACCCAGTGGTGTTCAATCTCCAGGATCCTCAACATGGTACTTGGTGGCCCTGGCTTTGGACTTTCTCAGAATCTTTATTATGGCTCATCCCTGTACTCCCAGTTAGTTGCTTCCTCTCCTGTCTTGTATATGAAACCCTTGTGGTACCAAGTTCTTTCTGCTCTTCCCTACCTGCCCTTTCCTGGGTCCCTCTTACCTTTAATTTTTTTTTTTTAATGTTTATTTATTTTTTTTGAGAGAGGGAGAGAGACAGAGTGCAAGCAGGGGAGGGGCAGAGAGAGAGAGGGAGACACAGGGTCACTCAAAAGGTTTGTAAGTCATTTTATAGCCATCATTGTCTAGACCTGGGAGTTCTGGGTCTTTCTGAATTCTTTGTTTGTCAAAGATACAGGACTTGGAGTAGTGGGCAGGAACAGCAGTAACTTCACATGTAGCTTTTTCTCCTTCCTCAGATTCTCCTGCCCCTGAAGCTTCTGCCCTTTCCCAGGAAGAGAATCCAAGAAATCAATTAATGGCCCTCATGCTCCTAACAGCCCAGCCCCAGGTAAGGTTTGCATTCTCTTTCCTTCCTAAGGCCCTCTCTGCACTACCAAACTGGCTGAGGTGCCCTCTGTCATCCTAATGTTTGGGGCCCAGTCAGTTCTTGTCTCTAAATCACAGTCCAAGCGTTTGGAGGGTAGACTTTATGTGGGGTTTCATTAGTACTCTTTGATCGTTCTTGTTCATCTCAGTAGGGGAGCTCCAAGGCACGGAGAATCTCACATACTCCTGTTATTTCAGGAGTTGGTGATGTTTGAGGAGGTGTCAGTATGCTTCACTTCAGAGGAATGGGAGTGTCTGGGCCCAATTCAGAGGGCCTTGTACTGGGATGTGATGCTGGAGAATTATGGAAATGTGACCTCCCTAGGTAAGGACTCTTTCTTCCCATCATTCTTACCTTTATTTCATTAGTCTTTGTTCTCTCATTATGAAAGTAGTATATTTTGGAATACATAGAATATTAGAAAGAAGAAAATATAACTTTCTTAAACCCACTGTAGACAACTACTATCAAAATTTTGACATATTACCTTTGTTTTTTTTCTATATGAGTTTTTTTATTGGCTACATAATTTGTGCCATAATTCAGCCATTTCCTTATTTTAGATAATTCTCTAATAGTCTATCCCTATACCTAGGGTCTTTCTTTGTTTCTCATTATTTTTTAGAAGTAGAATTACTAGGCTTAAGTTTGAATTGTTATACAGTTCTTGCCTCATACTGCCAAATTCCTTTCCATAGTGATTTCTGGGATCCCCGCGGAGTGTTACATAAGAACGCTTCTTTTGCTCTGCCTTTATTGGTACTGTGTAATCCCATTCTTTTAAATTGTTGCTGGTAGGATTTTCTAAAGTTATATCTTTATACTCTAGTGGATTTTTCTGACTATTAATAAAGTAAGAACATTTAAAAGTACTTAGTAGGCATTTGTGCTTCCAATAGACATTAAAATATCTATCATGTGGTGGAAATGATGTGATTTTGCCATTAGCTTATCGTGGTTTGGGAAATGAGCATAGAAAGAATAAACAAAGCAGAGTAAAATAAGAATGAACAAAGCAGAGTATAAGAGTGTGATAAACCTTTTCAGATGGAAATGAAGGGGACAAAGCAACCATTACCGTTTCTGGGATTAGGAAAGGCCATAAAAGAGGTAGCTTTGGGGGTGCCTGGGTGGCTCAGTTGGTTAAGCATCCAGCTTTGGCTCAGGTCACAATCTCATGGTTCGTGGGTTCAAGCCCTGCATCGGGCTCTGTGCTGACAGCTCAGCCTGGAGCCTGCTTCACATTCTGTGTCTCCCTCTCCCTCTGCCCCTATCTTGCTTGTGCTCTTTCTCTTTCTGTCTCTCAACAATAAATAAATGTTAAAAAAAAAAAAAAAAAGTAGCTTTGTGCTGGACTTTGAAGAAAAAGGTAAGATTTTGTTTGGAAAAATAGACATTAAAAATTGAGGAATCAGGGGCACCTGGGTGGCTCAGTTGGTTAAGCGTCCGACTTGGGCCCAGGTCACGATCTCGCGGTATGTGAGTTCGAGCCCCGCGTCGGGCTCTGTGCTGACTGCTCAGAGCCTGGAGCCTGTTTCAGATTCTGTGTCTCCCTCTCTCTCTGACCCTCCCCCGTTCATGCTCTGTCTCTCTCTGTCTCAAAAATAAATAAGTGTTAAAAAAAAAAAATTAAAAAAAAAATTGAGGAATCAACTAATGCACTGATCGAATTTATACTGAAATACAGATTCATAATATCAGTTTAAATAGCTGCATAGTATGTAGTATTCCATTGTTTATGTATCATGCTTTACCTTGACAGCTTTATGATACTGAATTTCTGTTTAAGAACATTACATGCTTTTCTATTGGTTAAGCACTGCCTTTATGTTTCAGGCCTGTTTAAAATTGTCTTCACCTAGATCTTGTATATTTCAGGTTACATTGGTTCTTCGAAATTGGAGTCTTTTCTGATGTTTTCTAATTAACTATGGTTTACATATGTGAAAATACTGATTTTTTTTTTTGCCATGTCTCAACCTTACTATTTTATTGTCTACAGTAATTTATACTGTATATTTTTACAATTAATGAGGATATATCTTTTATGATCTCAGATGTACCGATAGTGGGCCCAACATTCTGTAGATTTTATTTATTTTTTATAAATTTTATTTTTTTAATGTTTTCTTATTATTTATTTTGGGGGGAAGGGGCAGAGAGAGAGGGAAACAGAGCATCTAAAGTGGGCTCTGCGCTGATGGCAGAGAGCCTGATGTGGGACTCAAACCCATGAACTGTGAGATCAAGTTGGATGTTTAACAGACCGAGCCACCCAGGTACCCTAAGTCCCAGTAAATTTTTTTTTAAATGTTTACTTATTTTTGAGAGATAGAGACAGACAGAGTGTGAGCAGGGGAGGGGCAGAGAGAGAGAGGGAGACACAGAATGTGAAGCAGGCTCCAGGCTCCGAGCTGTCAGCACAGAGCCCAACATGGGGCTCAAACTCACAGACCATAAGATCATGACCTGAGCTGAAGTCTGATGCTTAACTGGCTGAGCCACCCAGGCGCCCCTAGATTTTATATTACATGTTACCAAACTGCTTTCTACCAGTGATGTACCAATTTACATTCCCATGAAAAGAGTAAAAGAGGGCCCATTTCTCTTATACGTGCTTATGATTTGATCATTGTTTTAAATCTCTGCTGGGTAGATGACAAATACTATTTTTCTGGTTGTCATTTCTTTGATTATTGTGTGGGGAAATCCTTTCACATGTTTATTGGTTTCACTCCTATTCGTATACTTTCTACATATTTTATTTATTAAACTGCTGACCCTTTGTCAAGTATTGCGTATATTTTTCCCATTTTTTTGCCTTTTAATGTTATTTATGAGTTGTTTTTTTTTAAGACCTAGAAAATCTTTTATGGTAGCATTAAACTTAGCAGTGTTTTCCTTTATAGTCTTTGTTGTCTTCTCAGTAAAATTGTTTTTTAAAAAATCACTCGTATTTTTTTCGGATACTTTTACTTTTTCATTTTTTTTTAATGTTTATTCATTTTTGAGAGAGAGAGGGTACAAGCAGGAGAGGGACAGAGAGAGGGGGACAGAGCATCCAAAGCAGGTTCTGCACTGACAGCAGAGATCCCAATACAGGGCTCGAACTCTCAAACCGTGAGATCGTGACCTGAGCCATTCGGACACTTAACTAACTGAGCCACCCAGGTGCCCCTACTGTTTCATTTTTACATTTAAGCTTTACATGATCTAAAATTTATCTTGATCTACAGAATGACATAGGAACCCAGTTTGTTTTTTTAACCCAAATGACTTTTAGTGGTTGCAATGCTATTTACTCAATAATCCATCTTTTCTAAGAGTTTTTTAAATGTTTTATGAGTAAATTGGTGAATTTTATGAACACTCACCATGGATCCGTATAACTCATGCTGTAAGCCAAAATAAATTCTCGATTAGTCTAAGAGTTAAACTAAAGAAGAAGGAGGAGGAGGAGAGGAGGAGGAGGAAAGGGAGGAGGAGGAGGAAATGGAATTGCTTATTCTAGCTCTTTGAGGAAAGAGAAGTTTGAATCAACTTTATTAAATAAGATACTCTTTAACTGCATTGTTGTTGGGGCTTTAGCAAGCAGATACCCAGGTGTTTATGCCCTTTGACCTAGTGATTTTCATTTGAGGAGGATACCTTAAGGAGATTGTTCAGAAAGAGGAAAATAAATAATATGTCTAATAGTGCCAGTAAAGTATTTATAATGGTTAAAAGTTGAGCACAAGCAAATTCACCAAGATAGAGAAAGTACTAAGCAAACTGTGGTGTTTTGACTTGGAATTATACTATGACATTATCAAATATGACAATTCTGTGCACTCAGTTTCCATGCATGGATAAACTGGTAGAAAAGCAGATTCTCAGATGGCTTGCATACACTGCTTCAATATGTAAAAGATTTGTATACGTTTATTTAAGAGATTGGAATAGAATTTGAAGGAAATTAAAGAAATAGTACTTCCTGTGTCAAAGTTAGCCCCTGCCTTCAAACATTCAAATTGGATTGGTAGACATTTACACTAATAATTACAATACCCTGTAGCAAATGCTATATAATAAAATGTGCACAAGCGTGGGAGCCCATAGGAGCTTGGGATGGTGGAGGGACTGGGAGAGTGGGGGCAGGGGTGGGTGGCTCAGGGAAAGATTTATAGAGGGGGTGACTTTTTATTTTAATAACAGTTTTATTGAGATACAATGTACGTACCATGTGGCTCACCCAATTAAAGGTTACAGTGCTTTAATTAGTGTACACACAGAGCTGTGCGACCCTCACCACAATTAATTTTATAACAGTTCATCACTCCAAAAGAAACCTTATATCATATAGCAGTCATATTCATTTCACCCAACTGCCCCTCCAACCCAGCCCTAGGCAACCACTGATCTGCTTTCTGTCTCTCTAGATTTGCCTGTTCTATGGACATTTTATGTAAATGAAATCACACAGGTCTTCTGCAGCTGCTTTTACTTGGCATAATGTTCTCAAGGTTCATCCATGTTATAGCATGTATTAATACTTTATTTCTTTTTTTTTTTTTTTTTAATTTTTTTTTCAACGTTTTTTATTTATTTTTGGGACAGAAAGAGACAGAGCATGAACGGGGGAGGGGCAGAGAGAGAGGGAGACACAGAATCGGAAACAGGCTCCAGGCTCCGAGCCATCAGCCCAGAGCCCGACGCGGGGCTCGAACTCCCGGACCGCGAGATCGTGACCTGGCTGATGTCGGACGCTTAACCGACTGCGCCACCCAGGCGCCCCAATACTTTATTTCTTTTATCCGTTTATTTATTATTATTTTTGAATGTTTTTATTTATTTTTGAGAGACAGAGAGACCGAGCATGAGTGGGAGACAGAGAGAGAGGGAGACACAGAAGCCAAAGCAGGCTCTGGGCTCTGAGCTGTCAGCACAGAGCCCAACATGGGGCTCGAACTGGTGAACCGCGAGATCATGACCTGAGCCAAAGTCGGACACTCAACTGACTGAGCCACCCACGCACCCCGACTTTATTCCTTTTAATGATATTGTCTTGTGTGTATATATCACATTTTCTTGATTCATTCATCAGTTGATGGTCATTGAAAAATGTTGCTTCCACCTTTGAGCTGTTGTATAAACAACACTGCTGTAAATATTTGTGTACAAGTTTTTCTGTGGATGTGTGTATTTTTATTTCTCTTGGAAGTATACCAGGGAGTGGAATTTCTGGGTCATATGGTAACTCTATGTTTAATCATATAAGGAGCTGACACTTCCAAAGTTGCTGCACCATTTTACACTTTCACCAGTAGTGTATAAGGGTTCCAATTTCTCCAGATCTTTCCCAGCTTTATTATCACACTTTCTGATTTAGCCATCTTAGTAGGTCTAAAAAGATCTCATTGTGGTTTTCATTTGCATTTCCCTGATGGCTAAAGATGTTGTGCAACTTTTCACGTGCTTATGGGCTGTTTGTATGTCTTTCATGCAATGTCTTTTCATTATTCTTTGCCTATATTTTAATTGGGTTGTCTTTTTATTGTTGATTTGTAGGAGTTTTTATATTTTAGATACAAATACCTTACCAGATATGGGACTTTCAAGTATTTTCTCCCATTCTGTGAGTTGTCTTTTCACTTTCTCAGTGGTGTCCTTTGAAACACAAACGTTACTAATTATGATGAATTTCAGTTTACTTTTTCTTTTGTTGCTTATGTTTTGGTGTCATCTAAGAAACTATTGCCTAATCCAAGGTCATTAAAATTTATGTCTATGTTTTCTTCTAACAGTTTTATAGTTTTAGTTCTTATGTTTAGGTCTCTTTGATCCATTTTGAGTAATTTTTGTATATGGTGTGATTAAGGTCCAACTTCATTCTTTCCATGTGCCTATTTCATTATCTCAGAACCATTTTTCCCCATTGAATTGTTTTGGTACCCTTTTGAGGATCAGTTAACCATAAATCAGTCCAGCTTATTTCTGGACTCTCAGTTCTATTCCTTTGATTGTATGTCTATCTTATGTCAGTGGCACCCTGTCTTATTACTGTTGTTTTGAAGTATATTTTTTTTAAAGTTTATTTATTTATTTTGAGAGAGAGAGAGAGAATGAATGTGTGTGTTAGTGGGGGAGGGGCAGAGAGAGAGGGAGAGCGAGAATCCCAATATCAGTGCAGAGCCTGATGCAGCGCTTGTTATCTCACATCATGACCTAAGCCAAAATCAAGAGTCCAACCCTTAACCTACCGAGCCACCCAGGTGCCCTTGAAGTACATTTTAAAATTAGGAAGTATGAGGGCCACCTGGGTGGCTCAGTCAGTTAAGTGTCCAACTCCTGGTTTTGGCTCAGGTCATGATCTCACGGTTCGTGAGTTCGAGCCCCACGTTGGACTGTGCACTGATGGTACAGAGCCTGCTTGGGATTCTCTCTCTCCCTCTCTCTGTCCCTCCACCGCTCACTCACTGTTTCTCAAAATAAATAAACATTTAGATAATAAAATTGGGAAGTATGAGCCTTTCAACTGTGTTCTTCTTCTTCAATATTGTTTTAGCTGTTCTTGGCCTGTTGAGTTTCCATATTGATTTTAGGATTAGTTTGTCAATTTCTGTGAAGAAGCCATCTGGGATTATGATAGGGATTGCACTGAATTTTTAGATCAATGTGGAGATTATTGCTGTTTTAACAATGTTAAGTCTTCCAGTCCATGAACATGGGATATGTTGATATGTTTTCATTTATGTAGTCTTTAACTTCTTTAAACAGTGTTTTGTAGTTTTCAGAGTATAAGTTTTGTATTTTTTAAAATTTATGCCTTTCTCCTTCAGCAACCTTAAAGATTTAAGGGGCAAAATTTTTCAGGGGTATATGATGAGGGAGCATAAGACAAGCTGATACCCTGCAAACACCCTTACCCCAGGTGAGATAATGTGTGACATTCCTCAGGCATTCAGGCTACCTGGAAAGGGAAAAATAATGGTTAACTGAAAGAGACCAGTCATGTAGGATATGAGTCTTCATCAGTTTATGAATGTCTTAGTAAATTATAAGAAAAAGGCAATCTTATTAATAGCCTAATCTCCAGAAACCATAGCCTCAGTTTCCCTAACATCACCCTTCCCTCCAATAGTGGTGTGGGGATCGAAGGCAAGAAGGAAATGGCAGATAAGATTAAATTTCCTTATAACCTGCAGCCCGTTGACAGATACTTGAGGCAAATACGGAATATAACATTTCTCCAAGAACTCCCTACTGTCTTAATGTTAATGCCTTACTGGAGGAAAACCAACCTTAGTTTGACAATAGCTAGACCTCCAGTAGCTTATGAGTCCTCTTTAGCATATGAAAGTCCTTCTGGAGGCCTCCCTTTTGTCTTTACCTTCCCCAACTCCAGAGTATATAACCAGTCACTCTTCACAACCCTCGTGCAGCTCTTTCTGCCTAATAAAATCACCTTTTTGCACCCTTCCCCCAAATCAGTCAATCAATCAATCAGTTTATTCCTAAGTCTTTTACTCTTTCTTAGGCTGTTTTTCTTGATTTCCCTTTAGGATGGTTCAGTACTGGCATGTAGAAATCCCACTGATTTTTGTTTATTGATCTTGTATCCTGAAATCTTTCTGTACTTATTTAGTTCTAACAGTTTTTTTTGGTAGATTCTTTAGGATTTTCTTTTTTTTTTTTTCTTTTTTAAATGTTTATTTTGTGAGAGATAGATCGTGAGCAGGGGAGGAGCAGAGAGAGAGAGAGGGAGAGAGAGAATCCTAAGCAGGCTCCGCGCTGTCTGTTCAGAGCCCTACATGGGACTCAATCTCACTAACTATGAGATCATGACCCGACCCGAAATGAAGAGTTAGATGCTTAACTGACTGAGCTACCCAGGTGCCCCTTTAGGATTCTACATGTAAGATCTTGTCATCTGCAAAGAGAATAGTTTTACTTGTTCCTTTTCAATCTGGATAACTTTTATTTTTTTCTCTTGCCTAATTCCCTTGCTAAAACCTGCACTATATATTACATAGAAGTGGCAAGAGCATGTAGTTCTTTCTGTTACTGTTCTTAGAGAGAAAGCATCAGTCGTTCATCATTAACTATGATGTTAGCTTTCGATTTTTTTGTAGGTCTCTGAACTTCCCTTATATTCCTAGTTTGTTATTCATGAAGGGTTGTTGGATTTTTACCAGATGCTTTTTCTGCATCTGTTGAGATGATTATGTGATTTTTGTCCTTCAATCCACTGATATGATGTATTACATTAATTGATTTTCCAAAATTATACCAACACTGCTTTCCTGTGATAAATCCCACTTGGTCATGGTGTATAATTTTTCATGTGTTGCTGGATTAAGTTGGCTAATATTCTGTTGAGAATTTTTAGGTCTATATTCATACATTTGTAGGTTTCTTTCTTTTCCTTTTTTCTTTTTTTGGGCATCTGCATGTAGTTCTTTCTGGCTAGAGTCTAGGGGCATAAAGAGTACTGGTAAAAAATAAAGCCAGAAAGATAGGCAGGAAGTAGATGAGGGCATCTCTTGGGTTATGCTGGTTATTTGTGCTTTATCCTGTAGGTAGTTAAGAATCATTTGTTTTGAACAGGTGAGTGACATGGTCAGATTTACTTATTGGAAAGATAATTGGCGATGGAGTGGACATGGATTAAAGAGGGGAGGCTTGGAAGTAGAGAAGCCTGTCTGTTTCTTGTAGACTTCATTCAAGATTGCAGAAAGTAATCAGGTTCCTCTATCAATCTGACATTTTTCTGCCAAGTCCTCTAAAGCTCAATAGGCCTACAGGTTGTGTGATTTCCATACTGAAATTTCAGATAGTTTAACTAGCAAATTACTGTGTATACAAGAATTGGCTGATTTCCCTTTTTTTTTTTTTAAAGAATTTTAATCATTTTTTTCCTTTCAAGACATTTGGAATATTGAATATGAATTTTAAGGCATTTCTGTCTTTTTGTTTTCAAGTAAACACTGTGCCCAAAGTGGGGCTCAAATTCATAACCCCAAGATCAAGAGTTGCATGCTTGGGGTGCCTGGGTGGCTCAGTTGGTTAAGCGACCGACTCTTGGTTTTGGTTCAGGTCATGATCTCGCAGTTCGCGAGTTCAGGCCCTCCTCTGACTGTGCTGACAGTGTGGAACCTGCTTGGGATTCTCTCTCTCTCTCTCTCTCTCTCTCTCTCTCTCTCTTTCTCTCTCTGCCCCTCCCCACTAGCTCTCTCTCAAAATAAATAAATAAACTTAAAAAAAAAAGACTTGCATGCTTCACTGACTGAGCCCGCCAGACGCCCCAAGAATTGCTAATTTCTTAAACAATTTTTCATCTCAGTTAACCACTTACAGCACTTCTACCTCCTAAAAGCACTTCTACTCCTTTAAAACACTTCTACTTCCACTTAAAGAGAATCTTCCTGAGACCAGCATCCTGCTTAAACTGTGAAACCATTCCTTCATCCAATCACTGTGGATAAGGAAACTGGAGTACCAATACTGGATAGGACACATGCTCATCCCTATAGCCAGATGAAATAGTTTGATTGACAGCCCTGCCTGAATCCTGGAGAAAGGGGCAGTCGAGATGAGATAGGAAAACCTGACCTAAGGATGTAATTTAAGTTGACATTTATTGAATATTTTCTATCTTTACCATCTCATAAATTAAAGAAGTTTATAATGAAATAAAATGGCTACTCCTTTCCTATGTCTTTTCTCT
Source organism: Lynx rufus (assembly GCF_022079265.1). Classification (NCBI taxonomy): domain Eukaryota; kingdom Metazoa; phylum Chordata; class Mammalia; order Carnivora; family Felidae; genus Lynx; species Lynx rufus. The sequence continues at coordinate 98,942 of NW_025814867.1, read as the reverse complement.
CTATTTAGGTAGAAGAAGAGTGTTGTTCTACTCTAGTAGAAGATAATGTTACTATTATTCACATTACTTTACTTATTAGGTAATTTGGGGAACTAGTTCATATTTTTTCCTCACGTTTGTGAGGAAAAATGTTTGTAAAAACATTTTCAAAAATATAAGTTCACATTTTATAACATTTGAGAACATCAGAGTAGAAAGGAACTTTGGCAGTTTACTAGTTCAGCTGCATCATTTTGTAGATACGTTTATGTTTTTAAAATGTCTCTATGTTTTTTTCTTTTCATTCTGTATTTCTTCTAATATGAGTCTTAATCAGACCTGATGTTTCTGTGAAATTTTAAAATTTCCATTTCTCAATTTTAAAAGGAATAGTGGGAGTTATATATGAATTCTAAGCATTAAGTTGCTTTTTAGTGGATTTTTTTCCCTGTAGTTTACTTGCTTTCAAACAATTAAAAAATGTTTATGCCCTTGACTCTTCAAAAATTAAAGATTGCCTTTAGGGTTCTTAGGTATATTTTCTCTCCGTTAGAGTTTCCATCTTCCTAGCATGAAGAAAATAAAAAGATAATTCTTTATAAGCCAAATGATTCTCCCTGTTCAATCTGACTTCCTGAGCCTCATGTCTGAACTGCCTACACATGATCTCATGTTATCTCTTTGGTTTTTTCTTGCATCTATTTACTCAACATCATTTATATTTCTCCATCTGCTCCCTGAAGACAAAATGCTTAGAAGTGTCTGAGTGAGTTCTGTGTTAATCCACTGTGTCAGCCTTGTCAGGGTAGTATTCTGCCTCGTACCTTCATCTCGTGAAAAGTTCTTTTTGTATCCATATAAAAATGTACCTCCTGGCTTGTTTGAAAATCATTTGAAGATCTTGTTCTTACTAACGTAGGGATGTGGTAACATTTGCGTTTTTAATTCCTTTTACCAGAATGGGAGACCATGACTGAGAATGAGGAGGTGACACCAAAGCCAAGCATTTCTCAAAGAACAGATTCTCAGAAAGGAACATCCAAAAGACTTCAAGGAAGTGTTCCCCAGACCCTTGATTTTGAGGAGGAATGTGAATGGCAAATTGTGGCAAGTCAGTGGGGGACTGAAACAGGGGAAAGAGATACGCTGAAGAAAGGTCCCCTCTGTGAACGAGATACAAAGAAAAGGGCTCTACCAGAAAAACAAGGCCAAAAGTGGAAGGAGTTTGGAGAAAGCTTGACTCTAGGTTCAGCTCTTTCTGAAAGTTTAATAGGTAATGAAGGAAAGAAGTTTTATAAATGTGATATATGTTGTAAACATTTCAATAAAATCTCCCATCTTATAAACCATCGGAGAATCCACACTGGGGAGAAGCCTCATAAATGTAAGGAGTGTGGAAAAGGCTTTATTCAGCGCTCAAGCCTTCTAATGCATTTACGCAACCATTCTGGGGAGAAACCTTATAAATGTAATGAATGTGGGAAAGCCTTCTCTCAAAGTGCTTACCTTCTAAACCATCAAAGAATCCACACTGGAGAGAAGCCTTATAAATGTAAGGAGTGTGGAAAGGGCTTCTATAGGCACTCAGGCCTTATTATACATCTAAGGCGCCATTCTGGGGAGAGACCTTACAAATGTAACGAGTGTGGGAAAGTTTTCTCTCAGAATGCTTACCTCATTGATCATCAGAGGCTCCACAAAGGGGAAGAGCCTTATAAATGTAACAAGTGTCAGAAAGCTTTCGTTCTGAAGAAGAGCCTCATTCTACACCAGAGAATCCACTCTGGGGAAAAACCCTATAAGTGTGATGAATGTGGGAAAACCTTTGCTCAGACCACTTACCTTGTTGACCATCAGCGACTCCACAGTGCAGAGAACCCGTACAAATGTAAAGAATGTGGAAAAGTTTTCATTCGAAGCAAAAGCCTTCTCTTACACCAGAGAGTACACACAGAAAAGAAGACTTTTGGTTGTAAAAAATGTGGGAAGATTTTCAATTCAAAGTCAAACCTCATTGACCATAAGAGGATGCACAGCAGAGAGAAACCATATAAATGTACTGAATGTGGGAAAGCCTTTACTCAGAGTGCTTACCTTTTTGACCATCAGAGACTCCACAATGGAGAGAAACCCTATGAATGTAATGAATGTGGGAAAGTTTTTATTTTAAAGAAGAGCCTCATATTACATCAGAGGTTTCACACTGGAGAGAATCTCTATGAGTGTAAAGACTGTGGCAAGGTCTTTGGTTCTAACAGAAACCTCACTGACCATGAGAGACTCCACAATGGGGAGAAGCCCTATGAATGTCGAGAGTGTGGGAAAACTTTCATTATGAGCAAAAGTTTCATGGTCCATCAGAAACTACATACACAGGAGAAATCCTACAAATGTGAGGATTGTGGGAAGGCTTTTAGTTACAATTCAAGTCTGCTCGTACATCGGAGAATCCACACTGGGGAAAAGCCCTTTGAATGCAATGAGTGTGGAAGAGCTTTCAGTTCAAACAGAAACCTCATTGAACATAAGAGAATCCACAGTGGTGAGAAACCCTATGAGTGTAATGAGTGTGGTAAGTGCTTCATTTTGAAGAAAAGCCTCATTGGACATCAGAGGATTCACACAAGGGAAAAATCTTATAAATGCAGTGACTGTGGGAAAGTCTTCAGTTACCGCTCAAACCTTATAGCCCATCAGAGAATCCATACTGGTGAGAAGCCCTATGCATGTAATGAATGTGGGAAAGGCTTTACTTACAACAGAAACCTTATTGAACATCAAAGAATTCACAGTGGGGAAAAAACCTATGAATGTCATATATGTAGAAAAGTTCTTACCTCTAGTAGAAATCTTATGGTACATCAAAGAATCCACACTGGAGAGAAGCCATATAAATGTAATGAGTGTGGAAAAGACTTTAGTCAGAATAAAAACCTTGTTGTACATCAGAGGATGCACACCGGGGAAAAACCATATGAGTGTGAGAAGTGTAGAAAATCTTTTACTTCTAAGAGGAATTTAGTTGGCCACCAGAGAATCCATACAGGGGAGAAACCATATGGGTGTAATGATTGTAGTAAAGTTTTTAGGCAGAGAAAAAACCTTACTGTACATCAGAAAATTCATACAGATGGAAAACTCTGTGAATGTGATGAGTCTGAAAAGGAATTCTCTCAGACTTCAAACCTTCACCTTCAACAAGAGATCCATACCGTGGAGGGATTCTCTTGGCTCCAAAATGCCAATGAGTCTAAGACAGAGATTCAGAAAATCTAGTGTCATATGTAAAATGGGATAGAATTCCAACCTACCTAAGTAACTGTTAGACAAATGGCAGTATATCATTCTTGCAAGGAAAAAAAAATCATGATTGACTCTTTTGTAAACCAGTGATTTGCATGTGGAAGAAAGCTAATGTAGACTTTCAAGACTGCAACAACGTAAACCAAATTCTAGTTAAAGAATACTTTGTTCCAGGCCATTTGTTATGACTCTAGAAAGGGACCTTAGAGCAATTAGACTCTGAAAAAAATTTATGAGATGTAATAATGTAGTTGTAAATGATAGCAAAAATATTTTTGTATTAAAAAATGAACATTGTTTCTGAAAGTGTGTAAATTGTACATTTTAAAAATTGCATCACTGCTACAGAAAGTCTCTGTGGACAGTATGATCGAGACATGTCAGACATGGATGTGGGTGGGCAAGAGTCTGCTGTTTGAGGGCAACTTAAGAAGAGTGCTGTATTTGGAATTAGAAGACCTAGTTTTAGGTCCTGGCTCCTTCTCTTACTAGCTATGTGATGTTGTTAAGTCAGTTTCTAGGCCTCAGTTTCTCTGTCAGTGAAATGTTGATATAATGCCTACCTCACACGGTTTGAGGATTAAGTAAAGGATGTTTGTGAATGTACTTTGTGAAATAATTTAGTTGTCAATAAAGTTGGATAAAAGAGGTATGGTCAAAATACAGAACATGGCATAATGTAATGTTTGTTCATTACATCAATGAACAATTGAATCCAGGAGCCTCAAAAACACTCATTTTTACAGTAAGAGGAAGTATGGTGGTAGATGGCTAACTTTGGATTTTAATAGTCTAAGAAGACTTTTTAAAAATACAGCTTTCAGAATGAATTAATAGATAATATGCGTAGTTTGTTTTGATAGCAAAGTATTGGCGTATTATGGAAAAGCAATATTCTGTTCAGCTGTTAACACTGAAGCCAAGGAAAAGTATTTTTCGACCTTCAAATTTGAAACCTAGCAGAAGGTGAATTTCAAAATGGAAGGACAGTCCTATGTTGCTTTCCTTGTTCATAGGGAAAAATCCTTAACCCCAACCCCTGAGCTAATGATCCCTGCCACTTTATTCTCAGTTCTGATCAACATTTCACCATTGCTGACATATGAAAGGTCGTTACTCAAGAAACAACATCCTGTTCCAGTACTCAGTTTACTACATAAGGTTCACAAAGAGCCGAGTTCTTAAATCTCTAACTAAATCAATTCAGAATCTACCTCTGAGTAATCAGGCCCATCACTCCTTATGAACCAATCTTAGATCTAATTCATCCTGTATTCTTGAGTTGCTAATTTTATACTGTAATTTTCAAAATTCCCAATTCTGTAACTGGTCTATAAAAAACCTTAATATCAAGATTGTGTTTCTAATACTAGTAGTATTAAAGTGGCGTGTTGATAAATGATACTAATTCAGCCCCAGAGTTCCTTGAGGTCTGGTTCCCCATTAGACTGAAAGGTACACAGGAGTGAAAAGTGGAAGGAGCGCAAGATTTAAAGTCGTAAGGCCTGGATACAAGTCAGTTTCTGTCACTTGCCTTGGACAAATGCCTTCATTTCTTGAGCCTTGATTTATCTGTTAAACAGGAAGGTGAAAATCTACCTCACAAAGTTGTTATGAGGTAGTGAATATAAAGCTGCTTTCTATTTGTGCTATAGGAGAATCACTACTGATTGTATAATAATTACAAAGGGAAAGAGGTACTTTTAACAATGGAGAAGCTGGCATTCACCTCTTAACCACTTAAAATACAACGTCATTAAGACTGAGGCAACCTACATAATGTGCCTCCTCATGTGATGCAGTAAGCCAAAAGTATAACCTGGATTTATCAAGCTTCTTAGACCTATTGCCAGTTTACAGGAAATAAAGGAGGCAGAGGAACAAGATAAATGGCACCACAAGAAAATTTAGAACACAGGATATTGTATAAGAAAACTGCACTGGATTCTTCAAAAATATGATGAAAAAGGCAGGAGGTGATAATTGTTGAAGCTGAATGAGTATTGGGAGTTCATTGTACTGATGTCTGCTTTTGTATATATATTAACATTTCCAGAATGAAAAGTATAAAAGTGGACAAGGGAGGTTTTGTTTTTTTTTTTTCTTTTAACTTTTTTTTAACGTTTATTTATTATTGAGAGACTGAGAGACAGAGAGACACAGAGCATGAGCAGGGGAGGCGTAGAGAGAGGGGGAGACATAGAATCTGAAGTAGGCTCCAGGCTCTGAGCTGTCAGCACAGAGCCCTACACGGGGCTCAAACTCAAACTGCAAGATCATGACCTGAGCCGAAGTCGGTTGCTTAACCAACTGAGCCACCCAGGCACCCCAAGGGAGGTTGTTTTTAAAAGGTATTAAAGAGCCATAAGACAGAAAGAGACTCATACAAATGCCCAGTTGATTTTTGGCAAAGGTAGAAGAGCAGTTTAGTAGAGGAGAGAGAGCCTTTTCAACAAATGCTGCTGGTGCAATTAGATATCCATAGGCAAAAATACATACATACGTACATAGGAACTATGACTAAGCAAAGAACTCTTAGACTTATATCAAAAGCAGGGTCCAGGGGCGCCTGGGTGGCGCAGTCGGTTAAGCGTCCGACTTCAGCCAGGTCACGATCTCGCGGTCTGTGAGTTCGAGCCCCGCGTCAGGCTCTGGGCTGATGGCTCGGAGCCTGGAGCCTGTTTCCGATTCTGTGTCTCCCTCTCTCTCTGCCCCTCCCCCGTTCATGCTCTGTCTCTCTCTGTCCCAAAAATAAATAAAAAACGTTGAAAAAAAAATTTAAAAAAAAAAAAAGCAGGGTCCATAAGAAGAAAATGATAAATTAGACCTCATCACAATTAATTTGCTCTGCAAAGAAACTTTAAGAGTGCCAAGACATAACGGACTTGGGGGGAATAATTGCAAACCATATATCCAACAGGAGTTGTTTTTAGGCTGTATAAAAAATCTCAAAACCCACCAATAATAAATAGATTCAAATAGAAAGTGGGCAAAAGACATGTAAAGATTTCACCAAAGAATAGGTAGCAAATAAATGAAAAGTTGTTCACTATCATTAGCCATTAGGAAAATAAAAGTTAAAAATCACTGTACACCTATCAGAATAGCTTAGAAAAAGGGGACAAAATAATATTACTACATGTTGGCAATGATGCAGAGTAACTGGATCTCATATGTTGCTGGGATTGTTAAATGGTACAGACACTCTTGGAAACAGTTTGGCAGTTGTTGTTTTTTTAAGCCTCCCCCCCCCCCGCCCCCTGCCTTTTTTTGAAGAGCTAGCATGTTGAGTGGGGGAGAGGTTGGGGGGGTGGGGAGAGACAGAGAGAGAGAGAGAGAGAGAGAGACAGAGAGAATCTTAAGCAGGCTTCATGCTCAGTGTAGAGCCTGATGCGGGGCTCAATCCCATCATCCTGAGATCATGACCTGAGTCAGTCAAGAGTCAGATGCTCAGCACCCCGTTTGGCAGTTTCTTAAAAACCCAAACATGCATTTACGATATAACCCAGTATTTGTACTCCTGAGCATTTATCCCTGAGAAATGAAAACTTATGTTCAGAAAAACATGTATACAACTTCATAGCAGTTTTATTTGTAATAGTCAACATCTGTAACTAACCCAAATAGCCTCAACAAGTGGCTAAAACAGTATTATATCTATACCATGAATACTTATTACTCTACAATAAGATGGGATGACCTAATGCTGCAATGACAAGTGAATCTCAAAATTATGCTGAGTGAAAAAAAATCCAATCTCAAAAGGTATTCTGTATGATTCTATTTATATAATCTAAAATGACAAAACTATATAGAGATGAAAGATTAGTGGTTGCCAGAGGTTGGGGATGGTGGGAAGGGACAGCAGGGAGAGGGAAGGGTAACACTTAGGAAGGTCTTTGTGGTGTTGAAAGAGTATATCTTGATTGTGGTAGTGGTTACACAAATATACACGTGATAAAAAGTAGAAGTATACACAATGTACAAGTGTCAATTTCCTGATTTTTATACTAAACTACTTATGTAAGTTGTACTTGTTGAGGGAAACTGGGGGAAGGGTATTATTTTTCCAACTTGCTGTGAATTGAACTCAAAATGAAAGGTAAAACAAGACCCTAAAAAACCATGACCAAATGCACTGCGTGAAACTGATTTGGAAGAACAAAATTATGAAATATATATTTTAGGGTGGTTGGGAGACTTTAATATGATTGGATATTAGATGATATTAGGGAATTGTTAATTTTCTTACCATTATGTAATGGTGGTATAACGTTTGGAGAATATTATGAAAGAATGCATATTGAAGTATTTGGAATGAAGTGTTTTGATGTTTACAACTTTCAAAGAATTTTTTTCCAGTATACACAGAGAGATCAGGCAAACGGAGGCAAGTGTTGAGTCCAGATGGAGGATACAGGTACTCACTGTACCATTCTTTAAACTTTTCTGTACTGTTGATATTTTCAAAATAAAACGTTTGGGGCAAAATTATCAGGGCGTTCTACAGACGAATGCTTTGTAGCTTCAGGCTCCTGCGTACACGCCTCGCCCAACCACTGCCGAGCCAGGGGATGTCTCCTTTCCTGAGGCTTTAGGGCCACAGTCCGCCTGCACCCTCCTACGCACTTTTATTCCCATCCCTGGTCCGCAGCGATATTGGACACCTATCGAGAAGATAGCACCTCCGACATTCCTAGAGAGGCCGGCCTGGGGACTTGGGAAGCCGGAAGCCCGTCTCCAGGCACTTCCTGTCCGGTCATTGTTCTCGCACCGGTAGGCGCGGGGCGCATGATCTAGCGTATGTTCTGCTGCAGAGCCCGCGAGCTCTGGCCCGGCCTTTCCGCGGTGCTCGGTGAGTGGGGTCGGCGGGATTGGGCACGGACCTTGCAGGCGCGGAAGGGGCCATTAGAGGGGCGCACCGCCGCGACCTTCCCTTGGGGCCTAGGCCTGTCTATCCCCGGTGGGCTCCGCGTCCCTCTACTTCGGGAACACGGCTGCAGCCTACCGGGGGTCTGGCCTGGGGGAGCTTGGACACGGACAGCCCCAGGGGCCAGGCTTACTCCGGGAATAGGGCTTACGGTATGGAGGTGGGGGAGGTAGGTTGCCACGTTGGGAAAGAGGGAAAGGACACTGAAAGGGAATCCCTTGATAAGGGACTCTGCTGTGTGGGGCTGGAGGCGGATTTGAGTTTGGTCAGCAGGCCGGTAAGAATACTCACAGTAGGCGGTCTTGCTTATACACAGGTGAAATGAATGTTAAGGGCCTTTCCGCCTGGTGGAATTCAGCTAGTCATAGGAAAAATAATCATCCAGATCGAGATTTGTTACAGGAGTGAAAGTACTATTGCGTTATTCAGGAAATTGTGCACACTACATTGCTAATAAGTTGACATAGGAGAAAGTATGTGATCACTTCAATAGTAGCAAAAGGAGACTTAGTAAAATTTGGCATCCCCCCCCCCAGTAAAACATCTGAAGGGGAATAGACAAATTTTAATCTATTCGTAATAAACTAAACTAGTAAGATTGTTTTTCTCACATGTTCAGCAAAGACCGCTGGCTTGGGTGTGATAAAGGGGTATGGTTAAGTTGGTGGTGGTGTGATTTGATGTGGTCCTTTTAGAAAGCAGTTTAGCGCTATATGTCAATGCTTGAACTAGTATCCCTCAATTCTAAAGGAATAATTCAGCAGAAGAAAAGGCTATTTGCACAGAAAAAAATTTAACATTAATTATGAAGAAAATAAATTGGAAACGATCAGAATTCCTTTTACCAAAGTAATGGCTTATAAATAGTATTGGTCAAGGAAGTTATATTTATTTACTTATTTTTTAAAAAAAAATTTTTTTTTCAATGTTTATTTTATTTTTGGGACAGAGAGAGACAGAGCATGAACGGGGGAGGGGCAGAGAGAGAGGGAGACACAGAATCGGAAACAGGCTCCAGGCTCTGAGCCATCAGCCCAGAGCCTGATTCGGGGCTCGAACTCACGGACCGCGAGATCGTGACCTGGCTGAAGTCGGACGCTTAACCGACTGCGCCACCCAGGCGCCCCAAGGAAGTTATATTTAGAATGCTATGCCAGAATGAAGTAACTCTGTATGTACATATATTGAAAGGTCTAACACTGTGGAATACTATGTGAAATAAAGACATTGAGTTCAAAAAACAAAATGCAAGTTGCTGAAAAATGTACAAATGTGTTCTAATTTCTGTTTTGGGAAAATAAGCAGTATGTGTAAAGGTGTGCATATCTGGAAATGCAGAGAAACCACTGATAACTACCGTGTGCGTGTGTATATGTAGGGCATATATTTGATTCTATGTATTTTTCTCTTTCTTGACTCTTTTTGGATGAGAACAATAGAATTAACACCAGTAGGTTATTGCATACCTACTAAAAGTGATAAGTATGAAGACTGGCAACATAAAACGTCTTTTTTTTTTTTTTTTAAATGTTTTTATTTATTTTTGAGAGAGAGTGTGAGCGGCGGGGAGGGGGGGGCGTGGAGAGAAAGGGAGGCAAGATCTGAAGCAGGCTTCAGGTTCTGAGCTGTCAGCACAGCCCAACACGGGGCTCAAACTCATGAACCACAAGATCATGACCCAAGCTGAAGTTGGATGCTCAACCGACTGAGCCACCCAGGTGTCCCAAAACATCTTTTTTTTTTTAAATCTTAAGAGTAATACAAGACATTTGGAAAAAATGGAAAAAGTAAACATCAAACAAGAATCTCAAAACTATCTGTAATTACATCACCCAGAGGTGACCATCTATCTCTAAATGTTGGTGTCTAGACTGTCAAACTTTTTCTTGAGTTTCTTTAGTTCATGCTTTTGTGTATCTTTGGCAATTAAAAAAGTTCTTTGTGTTGTAATAGTCCTTCTTAAGAAAAACAACAAAACAATGATGGTGGGGTGCCTGGTTGGTCCAGTCAGTTAAGCGTCCCGCTTTTGATCTCAGGTCAGGTCATGAGTTCAAGCCCTGCATTGGGTTCTGCATTGGGTGTGAAGCCTACTTAAAAAAAAAAAAAACCCATGGCGATAATTGTGAAAATATATACATGCCCATAGTTAAAAACAAGAAGTTTATTAAGTCATAATTGTTAGTGTGGTTGAAGGTTTCCCCTTAAAAGAAGTGTCTTAAATTCTGTGCTATACAGTGGTTACCTTTTCGGAGGTGGAGTAGGGTTGATTTTTTTTCGTTATTTTCTGTATTTTTCAAGTTTTATAATAAAAATACGTTAACTCTATAATCAGGGGAAAATCAGTAAACATTAAATAAAGCTGTTTGTAATGTGATTATGATGGGAACAAATTACATGTTTGCCGTTGAACCCTTTCTACCCTATGGGGGAAGAGCAGAGCAGACTCTTGCTGCTGTGGCTACTGTGTAGGCACTGGGCAACAGTAGGCTTAATGGCATCCAGGCACACCTCTCCTTGATGCTAACAGTGTTTTCTGGTTTTCAGTAGACAGTATCATCCTGGCCCTGAGAAGAAACTCAAGAAGAAACTTAAAGATTAGATGGGGCTTGACCTCTGCTGGGCAGCCCCCAGCTATAAGAGTTCCCCTCCTGAGCAGAGACGATGACTGCAGAACTGAGAGAGGCCATGGCCTTAGCCCCCTGGGGCTCAGTGACAGTGAAAAAGGAGGAGGAAGAGGAAGAAAACTTCCTAGGTCAGGCATCTAGCCAACAAGTGCACTCGGAGAACATCAAAGTCTGGGCTCCTGGGGAAAGTCCCCAGACAGGCCTTGTCATATCAGAACAGGAGGAAAAGGTAAATAATAGTCTTGGAGGAGGGAGGAAAGAGAGACCTGAACACCTCAAGTAGTTTCAGAGGGAACTATGTTCCTCTGCTTCCACCTGGAGTATTATTTTCAGGGTAGGGCTCAAGTCTGTTGTCCTTCGGTATGTAATAGAAACAGTCTCTTCTGACTGATGGGACATTAATGCTTTCTGTAAATCAGTGGTTCTCAAATTTTGCTGCACAGAATTACCTGGGGAGCTTTTTATAAAATCGTGATGCTCATGCCATACTCGATTCCAGTTAAAGGAGAATCTTGGTCTGGGACCCAGACATCTGAGATTTAAAAAAACAAAAAACAAAACCCTCTTCAGGTGACTCTAGTCAAGGTTTGATAGCTCTAACATATGCTTCTCAAATTTTAATATGCATAGGAATCACCAGGAGGTCTTGTTAAAATGCAGATTCTGATTCAGGAGGTCTGGGTTAAGATTCTACACTTGTCACAAGCTCCCAGATGATAGTGGTCTATGGATCACACTTTGAGTAGTGGGGCTATACACTCTACAGTGGCCTTTGATGTTTTCAGAAACATTCCTTACTATCACTAGCCAGATGAGCTGAGGTTCCCCAAAGATCATAACCTTGCTTCTTTGGTCTTTAGACCTCAAAAAACTCTACCCTGGAACATCTCCCCATGTGTTGCTCTTTTGTCAGGCACCCACTAGCAAGCCAGGCTTGGATGCCAGAGTGGCCAGTGAAGTGAAATCAAAGAGATAGAGAAGAAAGTCACAGGCTTGATTCTCTGCCTAACTCACCTTGGGGATCAGAGAAGACTGCCTTTATTTTCTGTTTTTGTTGTTTTATTAAAAAAAAAAAAAAGTTTAAAAAATGTAAAAAAAAAAATCTTTTATGGTGTCCAGGAATAGGTACTTTTATGTTCTCATCTTTAAAACTAATCATACTGCTTGCCATTGACAATTTTCTCAGAAATCCACCTGTGCTTACTTGTCTCTAGGATCCAAACATGTTCTGGAACATGGCTGTAGTCCTGAAAGCAACACAGGAGGCACCTCCTGCCTCAGCCCTTGGCACCTGCTCATTATCAGGGACTCTGGCCAAGAGTGAGATACTGGAGACACATGGGAACATGACCTCTCTAGGTAAGGTTCAACCCCTGATTCAGAATCTGACCATTGGGGTTTCTCAGAATCCATTCAGAGACTGGTGGTCTTGTCTCCCAGCTTGAAAAACATAAGAGTATTGAGGTATTGAAACCATCAGGGAAAGCTGGATAATAGAATGGTGAAAGATGCCTATGCATTTATCACAGGAAATGCCATATTTGGCACACGGTCTTAAGACACCAGACAAACACAGGCAAACTCCAAATTCACCTTTTAATCCCATTTGTTTCCTATCTATTCATACATGGAGACACATCCTGTTCATATGCTTTGTGTTTATCATAGGTCAGTGAGCCTGCAAGAAAAGCTAGCTAAAGTAGGAAGGGTCAATTTTTGTGGTGATTTTGAGGAAATGCCCTGGAGATGTTTTGTTTTTATAGATCTTTATGCAGATTCCAGAGGATTTTGAACAGTTGTGTCAGCCATATTGATGTTCAAAGCTAGGTCTTCATGGTTTTATCACCTGGTTTTCTCTCTAAGCTGGGACTCAGGATATATCTGACAAGCAGTGGAAGAAACTTATCTATGAAAAAGTGACGTGTAACTGTGGGCCAAGAATATGGTAGCTGTGGGTCCTGTGTTGTAGAAGTAATCCCTGCATGACTGCCAAGGCCCCTCTGGCACTCACATTCTATGTCAGCTGGGTACAGGGCTATGCCTGAATATTTTGAACCCACTCTGGTCCCTAGCCCATTCCTCAGGCTGACCAAGTTACTCACTTTCTTAAACCACTGTTGTGGGGAAGGTTAAAATTACCACTTTCATTTTCTTATCTGTTCCTTAATCTTTCCCTCTAACTCTCAGCAGCTTCTATTGCCCACTTTCTGCTCTCTGTTCCATTCTCTCTGATGTATCATCCCTTCTTTCCTGTTTCCTTGCTTTATCAGTCATTCAATGTCTGAACTCCAGCAGTGGCACCCATATACTAGGAATGGTGACTTTGTTCCTTCTCTGCCTCTTACCTCAAGACCCTGTTCCCAGCCAAGATTTACCTTTCTTTGTGCTGCCAGACGTTTGCATAGCTGTAGGTAACAGCAGGGATATGAGCTCTAGGAATTGAGAGAGAGATCTGAGTGTAGCTGCTCTCCTGCTTTTGATAACTCTGTGACCTTGAATGAGTCTTTTCTCTCTGGACCTCCATTGCCTGTTCTGTCAACTTGGGTGTACTGATTCAGTAGATACAGGATTTGTTGGGGGCATGCTTACTATGTGCTGGGTAGTGTGTTGGGTGTTGGGGATACACTAAATGAGACACAGTCTTGCCCTTTTTAAAATTTTACTATTTTTTTTTTAAGCTTCTACACAGGTGAAAGAATAGTTTCATCTTGATGACAAAATTGTATAATATACATGAATGTGCTTTGGAAACTTTGATGTGTTACTGAGCTATTAATATCTGAGAGAGTTTTATCTACAGTTTCCTATGTATTAACTAATATTGACTTCATTAAAGTTTATACATTTAAAGCCAAGTTTTTAAGCATTTAAACCTAACTCATTTTTATTTTACTTCTACATCTAGAAAATTTTTTTATAAAAATGAGAATATTTGTACTTTTTCTTTAATTCATGTTTAGTTAAGCTTCAAGTTTTACAGATTAAATTTTTAAGCTTTTTAAAACAGGGCACCTAGGTAGCTCAGTCTGTTGAGTGTCTGACTCTTGATGTCAGCTCAGGCCGTGACCTCATGGTTCATGAGTTCAAGCCCCCTGCTGGGCTCTCCACTGACAGTGCAGAGCCTCCTTGGGGTTCTTTCTCCCTCTCTCTCTTCCTTTCTCTCTGCCCCTCTCCTGCTCACGTGCACACCTCTCTCTCTCTCTCTCTCTCTCTCTCAGAATTAAAAAAAAAAAAGAAAATTTTGTACTTTTTAAAAGATTTGTTCCACCTACATATCATTTTTTTAATATAAAAATTTCCTTATTTCTATTTTCTTAAAAATATATAAAATGTATTAAATTTCAAATTTAATATATCCAATTTTTTAAAACATTTCAAACACCTAAGTAGCTAGATTTACAAATATTACACTTATAACCTAGATAAGCACATGGCTTTTGTAAGTCTAATGAGTTTGTAATGACATACAAAATTAGTAAATTATCTTTCATATGTCAGAACACATCCACCAGCTAAGATGGCAGGCTTATATAGCATTTCATAACTCTTCTTTTTAAAAAAATGAAAGAGGGGCACCTAGGTGGCTTAGTCGGTTAAGCGTCTGACTTCGGCTCAGGTCATGATCTCACGGTCCGTGAGTTCGAGCCCCGCGTCGGGCTCTGTGCTGACAGGTCAGAGCCTGGAGCCCGTTTCGGATTCTGTGTCTCCCTCTCTCTGACCCTCCCCTGTTCATGCTCTGTCTCTCTCTGTCTCAAAAATAAATAAACGTTAAAAAAAAAAATTAAAAAAAAAATGAAAGAAAAGTATTGATTTCAAAACTTATTACTTTGTGCTCTAGTTGATCACAAGTATGTTTTTAGTTTATTTCTATACTTATTTCTGTACTAGGATTACAGTAATCTTTCAAGATCCAAAAGAGGAAAAATAGCATCTCAAACAAGCCAGGGGTACAGGTTCTCAGCCGATGGCTAATTAATTAACCCAAGGGGATTTGAGCTTGAGTACACAGAATGGGCCTTCTTTCCTTTTCTTAGACCCTGGGCATTGGCCTAGATCCTAGCTCTTACTTTATCCCTGTGATGAAACTGTCAGGTAGCCACTACATGAAGACCTTGTAGGCCTAAGTTGTATCCGCTTCTGTAATAATTTTGACATAAAGCATGATGTACATATAAAGACTTGTTTCTGTTATTCTAATTGGTCCAGTAGTCCCCATCCATCTTAATCTTTCATGTCTTTCTCGTGTTCTAAATATCATGGTAAAAAGGGTAGAGTGAGGTTAGGGGAAGTGAGGTCATAGACTGAAGTATTCTTAGACTTGGTTTTTGTTGGAGAGATGCTTGGTGGGGATGGGAGGCCCCCAGTGTCAGTGATGGCTGGTGCTAAAGGAGAGAAGAAGGAGATGGAAAAAAAGCAGAGTGGGAGACATTAGGAGGGAAGATTAGGTGAGATGTATGGGAGAAAGAAAAGTAGAGAACATGGAAGAAAGTAATGGACAAAAGAAGAGCAGAAAAGACATGAAACCATACAGGGGAAAAAAAAATCAGAATATTTCACACACAAATTTTAAAAATAAAAACCAAGAGAGGACAGATGAAGAGGCAGTAGGGGAAAGGGGTAATGGGAAAAAAAGTAAAATAAGAAAAAAGATATGGTGACAAATGTGACTAAGGGTGGTGAGCGCTGAGTTGTGTATGGAATTGTTGAATCACTATGTTAATACACTTGAAACTAATATATCAAACTATGTTCATTATATTTCAGTTAAAAAAAATAAAGAGAAAAAAAGAAAATGATGTAAGGGCAGTAAATCTACAGGGAGAAAAATAGATTTAAGAAAGACATCAGAACAGTAGGAATAGAAATAACTGGAAAAAGGCTAGCATTTCTGAATTTGTTGTTACATTCAGTGCTCTGCTATATGCAGCCCTCAGGCATTCCCTTTTTCCAACACTGCCCATCTTATCTGAATGATTGTGATGGGAATGTCATATTAGTGTTGTCTTAACCAGGCAGCCAAACTGGACTGTTTCCCTGCCCCCCCCATGTTGCTTTGTACCTCAACGTGCCTGTCCCAGTCACTCATCTCATAGATTAGAGAGTTGCGCTGGTCTCTGCTTGTGGGATGTTGTGTAGATGCAGGATTGACCAGCTGCAGTTGCTTCATGAGCTGCAGCTCACAGCTTTCCTGCTCACTTCTAGGCCGACAGCACCAGTGGGAGCACTTCCCTCCACTGCAGGCTTGCCTCCCACTGCTGTTTGCCCTGGTTTCATGTGCCTTGTCTGGGTGGTGTTTCTGAGTTTGGTATATTTAAAGTTCTGTGAAGGGTTCCCTCTGCCAACACTAGGTATGGATGCATGGATGGACATTCCAGGACCAAGAGTGGTAGGGGTGGAGAGGAGACAAAGAATTATGGTGTTGCTGACTGCAGGACTTCTTTTTGACACCATTAGGGTTCTGAGGCAATGTGGAGCAGCCAGAAACTAGTCAGAGTTTTAAAACTTCAGGAAGTTTTGGTGTTTTCATGATAATGGCATAATGGAGCAGGCTATACCATGACTCAGTCTTAGGAAGGTCAGCTTTCCTTGACATAAGGCTTTCATATGACATAAGACATAAGCTGTTTGTTTAATACAAGGATTCAGCTGTTACTGTTCACATTGTTCTTTAGTCCCTTCTAATGTTGCCATCTGTCACCATAACAACTCCTCTCCTCTAAGGTTCATCTTTGCTCCTGGGCCCCAACACTTAGACTCACAGCACTACTAGTCAGGCTCAGAGTCACTGCAGACTCTCACAGAGCCACTTCCTATGCTCCATGGCTGTTCTCAGCCATTACCATAGAGTAACTCAGTTAATCTCATGGTCTTATGAGGTAGATACTGTTAGTGTCCCTATTTTAGAGATAAGGAAACTGAGGCACAGAGAAGTTACCAGCCCAAAGTCCTGCAGCTGGTAAGTGGCAGAGCAGGGATTTGAAACCAGGCAGTCTGGCTCCAGAATCCGTGTTCTTAACCTCTGAGCTGCATAAACCCTTAATGTTTCGGGTGCTCTTAGCTGCGCTGGTCCTTTTGGCATCCAGCGTGACCCTCTCTGTCCATGCTTATCCTTTCTTTGATATCTAGCTTCCTCTGACACAGAAATCTAAGTTGCATAGATCTTCAGTCCCAGGGAGGGACTCTCCCTAATTAATTGGTGGGTTGTAAGCAAATTCACACTAATTGGCTAAGGTAAGAAGACCTTACCTTACCTAAGAAGGCCTGGGGAGAAACTAGTGTTGTTCATAACTGGTCTTACAATTAAGACAGCCCGGAGACATGTCTGAAGATGACTTTCCTGGCATGAGGCACTGGATTAGATGTCTAGTTGAGGTAAGTGGAAGTGCTGGAAAGACCATGAATTAGTAGATTCTGCTCTAGGTGTGGGAGAGGGCATAGACCTGGCAAAAGAACCTACAGAGGAGAGGTGATGCATGGGGGAATACTTTTCCTTTGATGAAGCCATTTTACATACGCTGAAGTCACATACTTCCTGACGTTTATCGCTTCGTGATCCTGTTCTTTTTATGGGCCAGAATAAGCTGACATTTGTACTTTCTGTTTATTGTTTCAGGTGCTGAAACCAAGAACCCACAGTTACTGGTTCCAAAAACTGAGATATGTGATGAAGCAGAAAAACCCTGCATAATGCCAGGAAGAATCCAGAAAGTTAATCCTCCAGAACCTGAGTTAGGAGAAGCCTGTGAAAAAGGGAACCTGTTAAAGAAGCAGAGAATCAAGAGGGAAAAGAAAGATTTCAGACAAGTGACAGTGAAGGACTGTCATGTACCTGAAAGCTTCAAAGTAGAGGAAAACCAGAAATGTCAGGAATCTGGGGAAAGGTATAGCCTTAGTTCTAGCTCTGTTAAAAATCAGAAAAGCCAGCCTGGACAGAAGCCTTTTACATGTAGTGTGTGTGGAAAAGGCTTTAGTCAGAGTGCAAACCTCGTAGTGCATCAGCGAATCCACACAGGGGAGAAGCCCTTTGAATGTCATGAGTGTGGGAAGGCCTTCATTCAGAGTGCAAACCTTGTTGTGCATCAGCGAATCCACACTGGACAGAAGCCGTATGTTTGTTCAAAATGTGGGAAAGCCTTCACTCAGAGTTCAAATCTGACTGTACATCAAAAAATCCACTCCTTAGAAAAAACCTTTAAGTGTAGTGAATGTGAGAAAGCCTTCAGTTATAGCTCACAACTTGCTCGGCACCAGAAAGTCCACATTACAGAAAAATGCTATGAATGTAATGAGTGTGGGAAAACATTTACTCGGAGCTCAAACCTCATTGTCCACCAGAGGATCCACACTGGGGAGAAGCCCTTTGCCTGTAACGATTGTGGCAAAGCCTTCACCCAGAGTGCAAACCTTATTGTGCATCAGCGAAGCCATACTGGTGAGAAGCCATATGAGTGTAAAGAATGTGGAAAAGCCTTTAGTTGTTTTTCGCACCTTATTGTGCACCAGAGAATTCACACTGCAGAGAAACCTTATGATTGCAGTGAGTGTGGAAAAGCCTTCAGTCAGCTCTCTTGCCTTATTGTGCATCAGAGGATTCACAGTGGAGATCTCCCTTATGTGTGTAATGAGTGTGGGAAGGCCTTCACGTGTAGCTCATACCTGCTTATTCATCAGAGAATTCATAATGGGGAGAAACCTTACACATGCAATGAGTGTGGCAAGGCCTTCCGGCAGAGGTCGAGTCTCACTGTGCACCAGAGAACCCACACTGGGGAGAAGCCCTACGAGTGTGCCAAGTGTGGTGCGGCTTTCATTTCTAACTCGCACCTCATGCGACACCACAGAACTCATCTTGTTGAGTGACAAGTACTTGTTACTCCAGGCATTGATCATAATCCACTGCCCCCTAATTGGACACGTCTTTGCTGTTTTTGTTTGTAAAAATGAGGCCCGCCATGTTACAAGTAACAGTTTTCAAGAATGCAGCACAGAACACAAGACAAGCATTTCAGAGGCTGACTTAAAGAAAGTGAAAGCATCTAAAGGCAAGGACTGTGTTTTAAACTGTGCCCTCAGTAGTCCTGTTTGAAATGAAATGTGGCTTTCTTTAAAATGGGTCATGCAAAGCTAAGTGATAAAGATCCTGTTTGAGGAAAGGTATTTTTAGCTTAATTTTGTTTTTTGAGCCTGGTAATTTCTTGAGCAACAGGCAGGTTGTTGGTATAGGTCTGCCTGGTGCAATTCTGGAGCTTTGAACCTTGTATTCTAGTATTTGGGTTAAGCAGTGATTAATTAAGGAAATCACTTGGGGTAGCAATTCACCAACAACTCACCTATGAACATTGATTAGCTTTCCATTCCTTAGGTAATTTAAACAAAAAAACACCCTATTAACTGTCTCCTGGTCCTAAAATGGATAGAAGTAGCAAACAGCTGTTTCTCTTATTATCTGTGACTCGTGAACCTTGGTGTAGTAAAGCTCTGGGGACCTCTGATGAGTCTTTTCTTCCCAGTGTGCAGGGCCAACCACTGGAGGGTTGATGGAGACAACACGCTGGGGCCACAAATGTGCTGGCCTGTATTCATTTGCTAAGATCAACAACTCTAAGTGACCCTAACTCCCATTGTACTCCCATCGGAGTAAGATGCCTGTGACACTCCCCAGATAGAGGAGTCAAAGAATAAAGCTTGCCGAGAGGCATAGCCACGTTGTCTATGCTCATTCTGCTTAGGCTCAGCCAGGGAGCTCAATTTGGGTGTTATTCTCACTTTCTGGCTGGTCTTTAGAAGAACTAATGGAGTCCTAATTCTGAGAGGGAGGAGGAAGAATGGGACTCCTTAGGTCTTAATTTGGTTTTTTTTTTTTGAGAAGTTCAAAGGTATTGGAATATGAAAACTTAGAAGGATGAAGAAACTGGCTAAGGTAAGAACCTTTGTTACCATTGAGCCTTTATTCTTAGTAAGATGATTTATAAAACTATGCAATAGGTAGTTATGTAATATTGCCTTGTATTTATATAGAACTTAATTCTTTGTTTAAATTTGATTATGCACCTTCATGTATAAAAACAAGATTCCCAGCACTTCTCTCATGCTTTCACATAGATCCTTACCTTAATCTTTAGAACACTGAAAGAGCTGTTTGCCCCATTTATCTGAGAGTGGTCAAACAGCAAATAACAGCCTACATTCAAATCCAGGACTTAAATCCGGGTTCTCTTTGTTCTGCCATGCTGTGTGTCTAACCACCTGTAATCCTCACCTGGGTCTGTGCAGAGCCTGAGAAAGGGGTATATGGTCTCATTTTCAGGTGAGGAAGCTGAGTGACAGATTTGGGGATGTGCCTTAGGCAGAGTAACCAGTAAGCAGCAAATCTGAGACTAATTTGAGTTTCCCAAATTCTGGATCTCTCTCCTCACCCCATTCAGCAAGCAGGTGCATATCGTAAGTGCCCTACCTGTTGATAAGCGATCTGGTGTGACTGTCAGTAGAAGTCCCACCATTGGGACTCATACTGGCTCATTTGTATTTTACAGAGCAGTTTTAATGCACAGAAAGCATATGTATAAACAGGAAAGCTTGTTTATTTTCTCTTCCCCCTTCTCTTCAACCGTGGTGTTTTATCCAGGCATGTGCACCTTCTTTTCCCAGTTGCATTGTCAGTCATACACAACTGTAAGAAGTCAGTAGAATTCAAAAGTGAGAATCAAAAATGCTCATGTCCTCACTGACCCTGACAGTCCCTATTCCTGTCTCCTAGCTAGCAGTGGAGAGACCCAAAGATAAGACCTCATGCTGAGAATAGGAACAAGCTTAGGTTTTTCCCTCTGCAGGATCAGGAAGCCCAGAAGATAGGGAGAGCAGGTCTGATGATTTGGGATAAATTGGTGATCTAGACCTATCAAGAGACCAAAAGTACTTTCCTGAAAGGTACCAGCTGGGACTTATGACCATTGGGGCAGTTAAATTGTTTTAGTTCCACATTGTGTGTTCATCCTCATAATTGGATGCTCATCATGGATGATTGTGATTTCCTGGCTAAAGGTTGCTATTCATAGACAATTCAGAAAAGGCTACTCAGGTGATTGTGATGTGAAGGTAAAGGTGAAGCTTGATTTGTGAATCAGACCCAACTTCTCAGTGAAACAGTGGTTTTCACTTAGCTGCATGTTAAAATCACCTAGTGTGCTTAAGAAAATTTCCAGTCCCAGGGCCCAGTATTTTTTTTTTAGTTCTGGAGGGAACCCAGTGTGTAACCAAGGTAATGGCCACTGTAGTCAAATAAAGTCTGCAGGCCACAAATACATGTGATCAAAGGTGGAGTGGGGAAGCCCTAGAATAAAGATCTGGATGTGTGTGTGTAGAGTGTTCTGTGTGGTTTCAGCAAAACAAGATGCTAACGACATTGGCTGTCCTGGTGTCCTGTACCTTGGCTGTGAGGATTCTGTGACTGACTCTGTTTGTATTTTAAGTGATATACCACACTTTTTATTTATATGAGCAAGCCACGTTTTACATAACATACTTTTATATTCCTCATTCAACAAAATGACTTTTTACACTTCTACTGTATTTCATTTCAGGGTCTGGGTTTCCACAAACCTTCACCCACGTTCAGGACCTCCAATCCTTCACAAATCATGGGAACCTAATGGATTACTAGATAGACCAGATCCTTACCCAACTAACAACTTTTGCTTCCAGTTCAACGCCAGCCCTCAAAATAAATTACAGCCCTCCTTTTTCTGTATGGTTCCTGATAAATGACAAGGGACTGCTCCTTATTGTCAGATTTGGCTTAGCTTTTCCTTTTCCCAGAGGTCAGCTCCTTTCTCCTTTTGCTGTTATTTCTAGAAGTGGATGGGAACTCTGAAGCCCTGCTTCTTAAGTTGCCAAGAGCTATCAAGGAGCCAGACCAGCTGAGCCAAGAAGTCTCAAATGAGACCAACAGTTATGTATCAGGTGGAGCACAGTGATGTAAAAGTGATAATGAAATCTTGTATTTTGCGGGGCACAGGTGAGAGACTCTTCATTGAGACACACACACAGACGCACACCCCTACGTCCCTCAAACATTTGCCCGTGAATTCCTCTAGGCTCAGGAAGAGGTGTTTGGGGCAAGGCTAATATTCTTCTATGTTCTGGGTCCCCTCCCTTCCTTGCCTAGGTCGTTGTCCTCCCACATCTGTCACTTCACTTGCTCCATTCTGTGCTCAATCTTTCACAGCCCCTTTGAGGATCTAATGGGGTTGAAGATACTCTTCCAGAGAAATGCAGATAGCACATTCAGTTTTGCACTCATTTGTGGGGGTGCAGATAAGCTTCCTAAGGCCAGTTATTGGCTCCTTTAGGGTGTAAAGTCACACTTGGGAATGCACTACATAATTGCCATTGACTTTTATCTTTAACTTATTTTATTTTATTCTTTTTAAATGGGCTCTACACCCAGCATGGAGCCCAACGTGGGGCTTGAACCCTGAAATTAAGACCTGAGCTGAGATCCAAGATTCAGTCACTTAACTGAGTCACCCAAGTGCCCCATTACCAGTGACATTTTTAAAAAATGAGGTTGGGGGTGCCTGGGTGGCTCAGTCAGTTAAGCCTCTGATTCCTGATTTTGGCTCAGGTACTAATCACAGTCATGAGATGGGGCTCTGCACTGGGCATGGTGCCTGCTTAAGATTCTCTTTCTCCCTCTGCCCCTTGCCCACTGGTGTATGCTCTCAAAAAAAAAAAAAAAATCAGAATCTCTCGATGTTGCCCAACTTTTTAAATCTTGCTTTTCCTGGATTCCTCCTTCAACAGATGGCAGCATTATGCAGCACCCCAACTGGAAACCCATGATATTTCTGGTTTCCCACGTGTCATTCTCTTATTATAACAGTACTTACTATTCACTCTCTTTGTGGCAAACATGGTGCTAGTTCCTGGAGTGCAGAGGCAGACAAGGTCTATCAGAGCCTCTTCTGATGTCTCCTCAGAAACCTCTGGATTCCTTCACATGATTTATTAAGCTCTTCACTTCCCATGCACCTTTTACTGCAACCTGAAGGCATGTGCTTGCTCTTCTGTGTGCCTTTGCTCACACTGTCCCCGGTGCTTATTACTACCACTTCCTACCCTACCTCTGTCTACTTTACCAAACTTTAGGTTTCTTTTACATTGATTCCAGTCCCATCTCTGAGAACCCTCTGACTCCCCTACAGCAAGGATACATTTAGAAGTACAAAGAGCATATGATATGTATCCACTCTGTGTTTTAAAGTGAAAAACAACAACAATCCTGGATTCATAATTATGTATATAGTACAGTTCTCATTTGATGTTACATATACTATTGTAACATACATATGCTATTAAATAATAAATTACCTGGATGAAATATAAGAAAATGATATAAGTGGTTAAGTGGCTTGTTCACAGCCATACAGATAGTAACTTGCAGAGCTTAGGCTCAAACCCGGTCCATATAGATTATAAAATTATGGGTGATTAAAAATCTTTTTTTTTTCTTTTTAACTAATTTCCATGTTTTCTACAAGGAACAAGAATTTTATAATCAGAAAAAAATGATTATATTTACATATTTAGTTTGAATGTATTAACTATAAACAGTACTTCATTTCCGTATTTAAGGTGTGGGATATGCCCTACCATTTCTTTCTCTTTCCATTCTCATGTCTTTTCCTCTGACAATGTCAAGTCTGATAATTCTTGAACTCCATTCTGTCTTCTATGCTTTGTTTATTGATTTATTTCAAAAGTTTAAAATAAACAGCATGAATGTTATTCTGACCATGTAAATGTTCACTGCAGATCTAAGTAGCTTCCTACGACTATGTATGTTTTGAAACAGCATTTTGTTTTACTGGAGTTTCTATTTGCCCTTCTTTTCCTCTTGTACTGATTGCTTTTAGCACACTCAGTTATTTTCAGATTCTCCATCCAGTTCGATACTCTGTAGAATCCCCATTTTTTATTTAAGAAACCTCCAGCCTCCTGCTCTGGTCTGTCCTTGATGTTTTCCTGCCCACTGTTTTCTTGTTATACTAGGCTTCATTGAGTTCTGAATTGTACATGTTGCTGTTTGTATTTCACTGCAGTGTATCTTCAGGTCATTTGCCAAGAAAGAGTATATGAAAGACAAAATGTTGAGTGCTTAATATATCGTAAACATCTTTCTCTGCCCTCAAGTTTGATTGGTGCTTTGGCTCTGAAATTCTACATGGAAAAATTTCCCCACAAGTTTGTGGAGTCTTATTCCTGTCAGATTCTTATTTCTTTGACAATCAATAAATACTATTTGTATTACTGTGGTCTGTTCCCCTACCCCCATGTCCGGAAGCTTTTAAAGTCTCCTCTTTATTCTTGGTGCACTCAATTCCCCAATGTACTCAGTGGAATTTTTCAATCTAGCAACTCAGGTATTTTTATTCTTGGAAATGTTCTTGTGTTACCCCTTTCCATGTATTTATTTTTCCTGTTTTTACTCTTTCTGGAATTCCTGTCAATCAAATGTAGGACCTTGTGGGTTGATCCTAAACTATTTTCTGTGTTATTTCCATTTCCTTGTTTTGTGCTATTTTCTTGGAGAGTACCTTCATTATTTTTCAACCTGCCTAGTGAATTTCTTATTTTGGCAATAATTAATTTCTAAAAAGTCTTTTCTGTTCTTTTTTTGTAGCATACTATTCTCATTTTAGAGATACCTCTCAAATCTGTTCTGATGAGAAGGTTTCTAATTAAAGGTTTCTCTGTCATCTGATATCTCACCCTTTCATGCCCTTGACCCTGGATCCTTTTTCTCTTTGTTTCTCTTATTTACTCTCATTGGAGACTTTCCTCAAATATGTTGTGCTTCTTAATGACACACACAAAAGTATCAAAAGTCCAATTGAGACCTCTGTGTGTTCGAGTGGAGAGCGAGCTCTTTCCCTGGAAACCTCTAAATTCCAGAATGCTGAAATCTTTTTTCTGGGGCTCATCTGCTGCCTTAGCAGGAAATCCTCTGATATTTTTGTCTGGGGTTTGGATGCTATAAGTGTTTCTCTAGGAATGGGAGAGAAGAGAATCAAGTGTTATTCTAGACCTTCAGTTAATGCCCTTATTTTTAGCCTCACTTCTTCCTCCTTAATGTACCTGAGATTTCCAAGTCCCAGATTGTTTTGGGGCTTGGCAGGGTAGATCTGCTACCTCCTTCCATTGTATTGCCCTCAGCAAGTATCTCAAGCTGTTAATCTGTCCATGCAACTTTCTCAGTTACCAGTTCATCCATTTTACATCTTATAGAAATTTATTTGCCTTATCCCATCATTATTTATACATTTTAAACCATTTTAATCCATTATCATTTTAGGGGAAGTTAAACCATTTAAAAAGAACGTTGAAATTCTTTGCTATAGTATACTACCACTTAGCTATCTGAAAAATGAATATTTTGACACTTATATACTTGTCAGTGTTATTATTTTACAAAAAATGGAAACAACCCAAGTGACTAACAATAGGGGAGTGATTAAATTATGATACGATGAAATAATATGCACCCACTAAAATATTCAGAAGACGGTTTAGTGATATAAAATGTTTATGATATTAAATGGAAAATGCTAAGTACCAAATTAAGTGGTGGAAACAGCCCAGTTTTCTTAAATATACATGCATAGAAAAGACTGAAAGAAAATAAGTACACTGGTGATTAACAGTGGTTAAATCTTACTATGTTGTCTCTTTTTTCTATAATAAGCCCTTACTCTTATCACCAGGAGGGAAAAGGCAAATAAAAAAGATCATGGCTTGTACAGAGTAGTGAGGCATTTTGAGGGACTGTGATCGTGGGGAGCAGCAGAATAAGGGACTGGGGAACAAAGTGCCCAGTTACCGATGACTTCATGCCAGGTGAAGGAGTTCAGTCAGGGAATATATGTAACCTCAGTGTTTGTGACGGCCACTTGTGGCTGGACGGTGGTGAGGGGAGAAAGGAATCCTGGAGACCATACAGATAGCTTTTGTCAGACTCCAAGGGAGATTCTGACCCAGGCAGTGGCAGGGGGCCAGAGGAGAAGGGACAGGTGGAATAAGCAGGCCTTAGGGGTATGAAAGATCAAGCAGCAAATCCCCAATCCAGAAATCAGCCTCCACACCCTGGTGAAACATGACTTGTGACAAATGGGGCCTGACCCAGACTTGAGAAGCCCTGGTTTCCTTGTGCCTCTCTGGGGCCACCGTGTGTTCACAGTGGTTAATACTTCTGTGGTGTTGGGTGGGGATTTGGGGGAGGCAACCCAAGTCCTAGCAGGCTAGTAGTAAGGTAGTAACCACCTCCTTAGTTGAGGGGTTCCTGTGTGGGAAGCTAAATGCCAGATGTTCTTTAATTCATTTAGTCCTTACCTGAGGAGAGAAGTTTTCTTATAATCCCCGTTTTCAAAGCCAGTAGTCACGGTCAGGGTTAGAATAGCTCTGAGGCCAAACAAACCCTGTGTCGCTTTCTCCCAAGCTGCTTTCTCAGTGTCCCTCCAGAGACCCTTCTCATCAAAAGTACAAAAGCAAACAATGAAGAGTAAGTCCTCCAAGCCCAGAGTACCCCAGGTTATCAGTACCCTGGAGATAACTTTAAAATTTCGTGACCCTTCATACAGAGTCCATGCATTAACAATCATATGTATCCCCCTCTGAAACACAAACAGGAGCTTAGGATACGCACTTTTTTCATTTAGTGTGTCGTGGAGATGATTATATATTAGCCTATAAGATCTACCTCATTCTTTTTTTCTTTGCCATGTGATACTGAATAGTATGGTTGTACCATGACTCATGTAGCAGTGTCCTGTTGGTAGTCGTGTAGGTTCTTTTCTATCTTTTGCTTTACAAACAATGCCATGCTGATTATCCCAGCACACCATCTTCTGTGTGTGACTTTGTTTGCAAGGTAAATTGGTAAAGAGTATAGGTACGTTTGGTATTTTGATAGAAATTACAAATGTGGTTCCCAGTATGTGTATGAAAATGCCCATTTCTGTGAGTCTTATATAAAAGTATTGTTTTCTGGTCTGGTAAGTGAAAAATGCTCTCATGTTTTATTTTTCACTCAGTTATGAGTGAAACTGGATATCGTTTTAGGTGTTTAAAAAGTTTTTCTTTTTTCTGTGATTTGCTTGTTCATATTCTTTAACAGTTTTGTGTTGGGTTGTTGATCCTTTTAAGAATTGGTTTATATAGACTCTGCTGTAGTAAAGAAATTACTTAACTGCCATATGTGTTGCAGATATTACCCAGTTTATAGTTAGTCCTTTAATTTTTATGGTTTGGATATTTAAGATGTAAAGTCAAATCATAGATTTCTCCTCTTCAAATTTTACATTCTCCCATGATTTTGCCTAGTCCTTTGAGTTAGGTCATTTGAAATTCATTTTGGAGTAACAGGACTGAATTGGGTTGTGGCCTCACCCCCTGTCCCTTTTCCTCTGGATCAAACAGGAGGAACCAGCTGGGAGAACCATAAAGATGAAGACCCCTCCTGTTTTCTTAGAGCTGCTAGGTGAAAGCCTACAGCCCCATACTTCTGCCCTGGTGGGTACACTTCAGAGACCCGGCCCTGAGGTCCACGCTGGGCCCAAAGGTGCTGCCTCCTTGCACTCTGGTTAATGGAGGGCAGAGGTCACGGGAGGGGGTGGCATGGGGAGGAGGTGCTGAAGGTAGGGAAGGAGAGGCCATATTCATGTGCAAGGGAGAGGAAGGACCTTGCAGTAGTCCTGCGCTGGGAGGGGCATGTTGAAGAGAAAGTGAAGGGTGGGCTGCAGCCTAAGGTCATCGAGGTGATAGAATAGTCTGCAACTGGGGTGAGGGGAATAGAGGCGAGGGCCAGCTGGGGAGAATCAGCAATGGATGGAAAGAGCAAAGACATGGAGGAGGTGGTGGGCAGGGAAAGAGGTGGCGTGGGGGTTTGGGGGTGGGTGGTTGGAAAAAAGAGAGTCTCAGTCCAGGGCAAGCAAAGTTGATTTCTCTGGCCTTGGGTGGGTGGGGCAGGAATCAGGCCATACCACTGGGGACAAGATGATTCTCTCAAATGCATTCTCTAGAATGCCTCTCACTTACCTGGAACCCAGGACAAATTCCTAACCTCTCCTAACATAAGTCTTCCCTCCACTTCTTCCAAGATGAGTGTGAGGCTGGGGTAAATGAGGGATTTGAAAAGGCATTGTAACCAGTAGAAGGTTGCTTGGCTGCACAAGCCTGGCATGTTCCTGTTGGAGGACAGCATGGCATGGAAAAACAAGCCTTACCTGAGTGGCCAAACAATTTTACTTTAATAGTTAAGCATAGAATGCAGTTCACACTGACAGCCTTTTGCATAGGTGTCAATGCGAGGAGTCCTTGAGCAGTCTTTTTGTTGTTGTTGTTGTTGCTTCCTGGTAGTGGTGGGCCCTGAGCTAGGCAGAGACTAGAGCCAGCAAAGGGCTCAGCCAAGCATAATCTGGCCCTTGGAGCTGAGCCGGATTCCCCATCACTGCTGCTGGAAGAGTTGTTCCAAATTTAGCAAAGCTTAGAGAGTAATAAGCAGAGACCTTGGTTGATGAGAGGACAGAAAATGAGGAAAGATGTGAAGTCCTAACTCAGGTACCAGAAAAGAAGTACAATGGAGTCCAAGGTGCCACTCTCTGCTGAGGAAGAAGCCAGATGGTTCTGAGGCCAGAAGGAGCTATAAGAAGATAGATAGCTCAGGAAGTAAGTCTGGCAGGGTCTGGACCTTAAGCAAGAGCAGAATGATGGTCCCTGGTCCCTGACAACTATGGGGCTGAAGTGCTTTCCAGAGGTTGGGGTACGCTAGAGCACCTTTCTTTCCTAACATCTTCCTGGGCACCACCGGGCCTTTGGAATAATAGGTGCCCACTGTCATAGGCTGTGTTCAGGCAGATGACACTCCTGGGATGGGCCACATCTCTGGTGAAGAATGTTTATTGTCCTTTTAGGTGACACTCTCTGAGCCCAAAGAAACTACCATCAGGTGCAAATCAGGGCTTCTCTGCTGTCACTTGGGGTTGAAAGAATGTAATACACACAAATGAGGACAACCTGAACGTGGAGGAGTGCTGGGCCCATGGCTCTGGACTTAAGAACACCACCACCACAGCTGAGGGTGGACATTTTTCAATGGAGTTAAGTTGTCCACAACTGAAAGTGAGAAGTAGAAAGATGGGCTTGCCCTAAAAGAGGGTGGTTAAAGGATCAGGGGCTGCTGGGGTATGGGTGAGACTCATCTGGTCTTCTCATAAGCCATTCTTTGTTTCCTGGTGAGGCCTGGACCCTTGATATGTAAGCCCAGATGCATGGGGCTCAGTTTTTTATTAACTTATTGTCCAAGTGGCTAGTTAGTATCAAAAGCCGTGCACCAAGCATCTATGAGGGGCTTTTCAGGACCTGCTCTGCCTCTGACCAGTTGAGTCACCTCAGGGAAGTCACAAAACTTTTGAGTCAGTTTTCTCACCTGTCTTGATGAAGCAGCATTTCCTACCCTGCTAGCTTCACAGGGTGGTGTGCATCAAAGGAGACTGCACCAGGATAGGGCTCTAAACTGTTCAGTCATATATAGTATTGCTGTGAGTATTAAGTAGGCTGAACTCCTTGTCCAAGAATAGAAGGTATGCTCTTTGGGAGGGATGCATCAGTGAGCTGTATGGTGCTTGTATCCCCTCCTGGAGTTGACTCTTTGGTATATGTCTTTTTTGCCTTCCAGTCCCAAACCTTCCCAGAAAGTTTACCATGTCCCATTGCCCAGCCAGGGAAGGGGAGAACATTTCATATTTAGCCTTAACTTCTCCATGCCAAATGTAGGCTTTTCTCTGGCATTTCTTTCCAGGTCTCAGACTCAGCCTGGCAACAGTAGCATAAGATCTCGGAGAAAGCCACCCAAGAGCAAGGCCAAGGCCGCCTCTGCCTTGAGCCTTCTGAGGCCACCTGCTGCCCTGCCTGGGACCCATCTGGTTCCTGCGCTGAGGGCCACTGCTGGGACTGAAGTGGGGAATGTTAGGCTGGGTAAGGCTGCTTTCCACTGGCGTTGGCCACCACCTCTCTGAAATGAGTGTGGTACTCTGATACTCTTAACTGTGTGGGCCTCTTGGGACTCAGGCTTCATGGCCTGGCCTTTCCAAAAAGCTGCCAAACAGGGTGCATGTGTCACCAGAAAGGCTGTTTCCCCCCTGGCCAGTTAGCAAATATCTCTTTGAGAATTACATGAATGTGCTGAGCTGTCAGTGGAAGAAAGTACCAGAGAATGTGGCCCACAGCTCTGTGAGCAGACCTGGCTCTAGAAGCCAGTCCAGGCTGGAGGCCACAGGACTTGTGTTTACCAGATACTGTCAGCCCATTATGGCATCATGATTTCACATTGATTAGACAGGTTGCTTTCCTGGGCCACAAACCCAAATGCTTTATAATAACCCCAGTAAACAAAGAATCTGTTACAGCAGTTTTTCACCCCTTGCTTAGTGGTGACAGCCTGGCAGGCATAGTGGCCCCCAGGATGACTTTCACTCCAAGGCTGGTCATTCAGAGCCTTCCTGAGCATTTCACCAGATGTGCACTAGTATTGAGTTTTCTGGGGCCCAAAGGAGGCAGGACAGAAGCACTCTTTACCTCCTGTCACTTCTGAGGGCAGAGACTGTTCCCCCAGCATTGTGTTCTCACAAACACTTGCCACAAGTACACCAGGTAAAGAAAGGTATAGACATAATAGCATTAGGCTGCTGCCCTGCAGAAACTCAGCCTAGTTGGGAACCTGGGATGGACACATGGGAAAGAGAAACCTAGTTCACCAAAATATATTGAGGCCACTGTGAAACAAATGGGGATGTATGGCAGAGATGGTCAAAAGTAGAGGAGGGGGCAGTCACTGAGAACTGTGGGAATGGGGGTCAATGAAGACTCCCTGAAAGAGGTGTGACCTGAGCCAGGGCCAAATGATGGGTGGGTAGATGGCTAGGTGGGTGTGTGAATAGATCTTAGATGGGTGGAGAGTGGATTAATGGATGGATAGATGGGTGGGTGAATGGATGGATGAATAGTTATGGTAAGTAGACAAGGATTGGGTGCTCCAGGCCATGAGGAATATGAAAGAAAAGACACAAATACAGGAAATCTTTCTTGGAGAGCATGGGTATGACCAGAAAACTCGGGGAAGTTGATAAAGAGAATAGAGAATGGGATATAAGATCAAACTGAGGGCTAGGACTGGAATGAGGCAGACCCTAGCCATCTCTGTCCTTGGAACAGTTATCTGCTCTTTGAGACTATGCTCAAAACAGAGAGGTCACACCTTTCTGGGTGTTGTGCTTGAGTCTTTCTCTTCATGCTCTCCTGTGCCCAAAGAGAGGAGCATTGGCTGCTCTCCTAAGGAGCTTCCTTAGCATTTTCACATCCCCTTGCTTCTCTAGCCATTTTGGAAGCGTAAGTTTGTGTGCCTTCTGGACTTCTCATTTCCTGTAGTTTTGGGGTAGAAAGGGAGCTTTGTGTGTACCTGCCCAACACTTTGGAGGATCAGATTCTCTTCTGTCTCTTCCTCCCTAGACTAAGCCTATGGGTTGTGAGGCTGGGGATCTACACCTCTCTGCCTCTTCCATTGCTAGGCCTCAGCACCCTTCCTTCACATAGTACCCTTCCCTCCATGTAGCACCCTTGTTCTCCCTTGTCTCCTTGATCTCATGGGTCCCTGAGTTTTCTCTCAGGAGTTCTTTTCCTGTCTCTTTGGCTAGCAAGGGGACCTGGCCAAGCTCCTTGACCTCCAGAAACCTGTTTTCCATATCCAAGCCCTTCTCTGACCACCCACTTGCTGCTTTGGCCAGTTCCCAAGACACTCTCTGTGTCTCTTCTCCTGGCTTAGCAGTCTGTAGTTGTAGGCATTGCCTTCCCTCAGCAAATGTCTAGTGGCAGTACTATTCCTGCCTCCTCCCCAGAATGCATGCTTTCCTTTACTGCCCTTTTTTTCTCATTTTTCTTTACCCATACTCCAAAACCATGGTGCACGTATAAGAAAATTATGAATTTAAGTACTCTGCTCCCCCACTTTCGATGTTTCAGGAGGCTCACTGGTGTAATACTTGTGGCCTTTCTCTGGCTTGGCATTCATTCTTGTCCCAGGACAAACACGGATTGGATTTGATTGCTGAGTTTGGAAAAGAAACTGACTTTGAGAAGGCCAGTCCTCTTCTCTCTCGTTGTCCAGTCTGTGCACAGAGACTGTGCATTTGCCCTCTTCCTCTTTGCTGCAGGTGCTACAGGAGCAAATCCATGGTAGTCCAGGGTGCTTAATGCTCTCCAGTCCTGGGATTTAGTGTTAGTAACCCCACTTGCTGGCAGCTGTCAGCCACATTTGCCAATATCAGCTTTCCAGTAGTAAAGATTATATATTGGTCTCCCCATATCTTATTTCTCTAGTGGAAAATTACATTAATAGCTAATATATAGCACATTAATTAATTTAGTTCTTACAATGTTGGCATGAAAGAGGTATTAGCGTTAACCCATTCTAAAGATAGGCACAGAGAGGTCAAGTAACTAAATGGTCATGGCTGAGGCAGGAATTGGCTTCATGGAGTCTGGCCTCAGAGACCACACTGTTGGACTCAGTACTATATTGCCCCTTAAAGGGGGATGTTATTTATTGGGTTTCTTCAAGTCCCAATATAGTCTCCTTTCCTATCCTGAGTATAAAGCTGTATTTTTATTTGTTTATGTTATAGATTATTTATTTTTGTCCTCTATGTTTTGTCCAGATATTGAGACCAAAGTTAAGAAGGAGAATGTGGTTCTGAAACACAGTGAATCTAAAGGGAGAATTCTCTGGAAGACTCCAGGGTGAAATTTCCAGAGGTCTGTGCATTTGGGGAAGTCAGAGGAGGCAGCAGCAGGAGGGCAGAGCATTCTGAACAGCCTGAAGACAAGCAAGTCAGTCAAGATGAGCCAAGCACCAGCCAGGCCCCAGCAAAAGAAGAGAAAATGCTTCCCAGGAGAGAGAGAGGCCGCAACTATATGGGACTCAGGGGATGTGATTGCAGTGCCAGTCCGGCAGCCCCCAGTAAAAATCTCTGTTCATGTGCTGAGTTTGACAAGGCATTTGGCTAGAGCTCCACCCTAATTATAGACCAGAGAATCTATACCTGGAGAAGCAGTACAGGTGTAGGGAGTATGGGAAGGCCTATGCTTGCAGCTCCCACCATATCCAGCCACCAGAAGGTGCACGTGGGGGAGAAGCCCTTGTCTGCAACATGCAGTAAGGCCTTAAGCCAGGGCTGAAGCCTCATCATGCACCAGGGCATGCACATGGTGGGGAAGCCCTATGAGTACCCAGAGTGCAGCAAGGCTTTCACCTGCAGCTCCTACCTCCTGGTGCACCACACAAGTGAGAGGCCCTAATGATGCACACAGTAAAGGAAGGCCTTTGGCCAGAGCTCCCACCTCATCTTTCAACAAACTACTCATGCCCAGAAGAAACACCAGCCAGCCTCGCTGGTCAGAGCCTACCCAGTGTGATGGAGTCAAGGTTTCAGGTCCAACACTGGATCTAACTAAGAGGAAGCTGAGCCCTTGTCATCAGGCTTGCTTTTTGCCAGGTGCTGCAAATAAGGCTGAGGCAGGTTCCCATGAAGACCTTCATTGTTTTTGGAGACGGATGTACACACACATAAACAGAAATCACTGGAGGACATTAGAAACAAGACATCATTAAATGCTGAGATGTGTGCCGAGAAATCAAGGTCCACATGGAGGGCGTGCTGATGCGGCCTTATGGGAGAATGGGTTTGGCACTGGGTTGATGGGGAGGAGCCCAGGGTGGGTGGATATGGGGTTACTGGGACAAGCTTGGTTGCATATGGGGAGGTAGGAAGACTCGGGTCAAAAACCCTGATGTGTGGATGGTGCAAAGCAAGGTCAAGCCCCTCCCCATAGGATTTGGCTTCCTACCCCAGTGTGACCTTGTGCAAGCCACTGAGGAGGCTGAGCATCATTTACCACGGTCCAATGTAGGAGTTGGATGCTAGGGGCTTTGAGCTAGCTTCTCACTTTGACACCTGTGGTTTCCAGAGGTATGAAATGTTTGTCAGAATGGGGACTAGTGGAGAGGGAGGTGTGGGAGGATAAAGCTGGTGGTGACTCAGGGTAGACTGGTTAAGAAAAGAGGAAAAGGGGACCACATGGAAGGCAGCAAGGGAAATCTGTTTAGTTTGGGCTGAAGGAGCTCCCAGTTCTCTCTTTAGTTAGTGTCCATTCAGCCCTAAGCTGAGTGTGCTAAGGAATCCACATGAGAGAGACCTGGTCCTTAAGAATGAAGTCCCGCAGGGGAAGTAAGAACAACACAAGTCAGAACGTGCTGGTGGCAGGACAGCCAAGGATCATTGTGGGAAGTTGAGGGGTGAGTGGAGGGTGAAGAAAGCAGACTTGAAGGGTGGGTAGGATTTCAAAACTTGATGGTGGAGGAGTTCCTATTAGAAGGATTTGTTGGAAAGCAAGGAGTATGTGGGGATGCTGTGTATGGTCTTGGCTTGAGACACAAAGATGGCATGTCAGTTGTGCTCTGGATGCTTGGAAATGCTTGTTCTTTGTGAGTTGGAGTCTAGGAGTCTGAAATCCTTTCCAGCATTAGCTCCTTTTGTAGTGTGGAGGTTTTATGGACAAAGAAAGTGTCTGTGCTTCCACTGTCACTAAGCAGTGTTTAGCATGAAATGCTGATGGTGCATAATCTAGTAAACAATCCAGTATGCCTGATGTTTTGGTTGCCAGCAATATCATGGAGCCCTTCAGGCAGCAGGGAGTTTCATAAAGGCTGATTTACAGAGGCATGGCAGGGGATGGTGACACACCAGATACCAGCAACAGCTGGAGCCTGTGTCACTCCTAGCTTGAAGGCACTAGAGAAGAAATGTGTGTGAGCCAGGGGAAAGACCTTTCCCCAGGAGTTATGGTTATAGGAGGATGGCCACTACCAGAGTCATGGTGTCAGAGCAGGAAGGGAGCAGACATGAGTACCCCATCCCTTTCTACTTCCTCCCTCTGACCTAGTGGTGCCTCCTACCAGGACCAGGAAGCTGGAGGTAAGATAAAGGGAATCAGGTTAATGCCATCTACTGGGACCTGTGCCCCAGGGCAGAGACGCAGAGGATGGATGTGGGGTACAGATAAGAATAAGCAGCACTGAGTAGAAAGAATTATAGAAGAAGCCTTCCAATGGCATGAAAAGGGATCTAAACCCAGGCCCAGAGTCTGGGCTCTGGACACCAGGAGGGGACTTGCCTCATTTTGGAGTGAGTCAGTGAGGAGGGAAATGTCAGGCAGAACAACAATCAAAACATCCCAATATCCCTGGTTTGGAGAGGGTGCCTGAGGTCCTCCTGGTGAACAGAGGTGGGGATGTCTGGGTATTGGTGGGGGGGGGGGGGGGGTCCTTGGGTGGAAAGCACATTTTCCTGTGCAACTGTGCCCTCTATGTGGACAGTTTTTAAAAAGGTCCTTGATGCTTTCCAGAGCACACAGTCTCTTTGGGACTCTCACTGATTCCTCACACTCCCGTCTTTCAAGAGGCTCTATTTAGTTCCCCATCTCTAGTCCTTTCAGTCTGACATCTCCCTTGGCCTGTTAAGCTCCATGAGAAAGAATTGCTAGCATTTCATGTGGCTAAAGCCCCCAAACACCTGCCTCTGCCACATCCCGATCTGTTTTCCTCCCCAAGATATTCCTTTCCTCTCTGGGTTAATGGTGGTGGTGCTCTAAGCACTTGGGATAAGATTTCTGGAATCACTTCTCTCTCCTTGCTCTGCACACTCAACTAGTCATCATATTCTGATAGACACACAGGTCACCTCCAGCGGGTCTCTCCCATGGCTGCCTCCACTGTTCAGGTCTGTGCTTGACTATCATGCCTACCACCTCTGCACATTGCTCCCCTACTATGGTGCACATTCTTTTTTTTTTTTTTTTAATTTTTTTTTTCCAACGTTTATTTATTTTTGGGACAGAGAGAGACAGAGCATGAATGGGGGAGGGGCAGAGAGAGAGGGAGACACAGAATCGGAAACAGGCTCCAGGCTCTGAGCCATCAGCCCAGAGCCTGACGTGGGGCTCGAACTCCCGGACCACGAGATCGTGACCTGGCTGAAGTCGGACGCTTAACCGACTGCGCCACCCAGGCGCCCCTGGTGCACATTCTTTAAACAAGGGGAAGGGTAGGAATTGTTTGGGGAGAGCTGTTAAGAGCCTCAGAGGTCATATCAACAACTAGGAACTAATGCCAGGAGTGACTGAAGAAACCCATACCTCCAAACCATGCCTAATCTATGGCCCTTGATGGCAATTCATACCAGTTAAAGGCAGGGTGTGAACTCAGGCAGTGTACTTATGTCCTTCTTTGACTTCTTTGAACTGGTTGTAATATTGGTTCCCTCATTATTAGCAGGTGGAACAAAATCTTTAATGATTTTACCTTTTTTTTTTTTTGGTTTTGTTTTTAATTATATTTAACCAACCTCTCCTAAATTCCTTTGTGGACTGTTGGAAGTAAGCCTTATCCAAACCAGCAAAACCCAAGGCATGGCTGAGTGGACACTGACCCCTGTCCATCTGCGGTAGACTATATAGCTATTGTTTTTCTTGCCTAATGCACTTTCTCATTCCCTTCTGGTAACAGACTCTGTACCCTGCTCATGGGGGAAGTACATGCTCCTGTTCTGGCCAGTGGCAATACCTCATTCTCTTGGCAACTGTACTTGATTCATAGGGTAGCGTGGTGCATAAATATGATCAATCAGAATTCTGTTCCTGGGAATAAAGAATTGCTGGGGAAAAAAGTTTGGTTGGTTTCTACATTGCCTTATCATAGGCTCCCTATAAAAGAGTCTGAGGCAAAGCTTACATTGGAAGATGCAACCCCAGGGAAGTAAGAGAAAAGGAAAAAAGGTAAGTCATGTGGAGATGAAGAAAAAGTAAATTCAAGGTAATGTTTTATTAAGCTGGCTCCAAGAAAACCCAGCTGGTTGTACAGTCTTTTAGAAGAACCTTGCAGAACTACCAGGTCTGGGACAGTCTGTCAGGTAGGGGTGGGAAGACAGGAATGGAGTTTATCTGCTAGCTCTTGTCTCTCAGTGAAGTTCACCAAAGGGACATCAAGTCCCTCACACTGCAGGGTTTTATTTCTTGGTCTCTCGGCAGTTGTTGAGGAAGCTAAATCTTGGATCCCATAGTGTGACAGTCTATGTCACAAGTGGTGGAAGGACGCATCCCAGGTTGAGTTGGACTGGAACTGGGGAGTGTGTCTTGTCTTGGGTGCTGAGAGTTCTGGTTCTTATGGATTTTGAGTTCTCTCAATACACTCCTACTTCCATCGTCCAAGAACTAGCTCAGCCCCTGTTGTATACCAGGCATTATTCTAGGTGTTGGGGATACAGCAACAAGCAAAACTGTCTCTGCCCTCCTGAACTTAACTTCTAATACACTGGGCAGACTAACAAATGAAAAGGTAACATGTAAAATGGTGATAGGTACTATGGAGAAAATAAAAGAGAAAGAAGATAAGTGTTGGGCCCAGGTGTGCTATTATAAGAGCACGAAGAAAATAATTTCTGATAAGATGGTTTTGTGTGTGTGTGTGTGTATGTATGTATGTATGTATGTATGTATGTGTGTTTCTGTCTGGCCCTGCATGCTCTTTTTAATTTTAATTTTATTTATGCCAGTATAGTTAACATATAGTGTTATATTGGTTTCAGGTGTCCAATATAGTGATTCAACCATCCCATACATCATCCAGTGCTCATCATGACATGGGCACTCCTTAATCCCCATTGCCTATTTCACCCATCCTCCCGCCTCCCTTCTGGTAACCATCAGTTTGCTCTGTATAGTTAAGAGTCTGTTTCTTGGTTTCTCTCTCCCTCTCTTCCCCTGCTCCTTTGCTTGTTTATTTCTTAAATTCCATATATGAGTGAAATCATATGGTATTTGTCTTTCCCTGACTTATTTTGCTTAGTATTATGCTCTCTAGCTCCATCCATGCTGTTGCAAATAGCAAGATTTCATTCTTTTTTAAGCTGAGTAATATTCCATTATGTATATAGATAACACATACCTTCTTTGTCCATCAGTTGATGAACACTTGGGCTGCTTCAATAATTTGGCTGTTATTTATAATGCTGCAAAAAACATGAGGGTGCATGTATCCTTTTGAATTAGTGTTTTTGTATTTTTTTTCTTTTCTTTCTTTTTCTTTTCTTTTTTTTTTTTTTTTTTTTGGTAAATACCTACTAGTGAAATCTCTGTATCATGGGGTAGTCCTATTTGTAACTTTTTGAGGAACCTCCATACTGTTTTCTGCAGTAGCTGCACCAGTTTGCATTTCTACCATCAGTGCAAGAGGGTTCCTTTTCCTCCACATCCTCACCAACACCTGCTGGTTCTTATGTTGATTTTAGCCATTTGCACAGGTGTGAGGTGATATCTCGTGGTTTCCATTTGCATTTCCCTGATGACTCGATGTGAAACATCTCTTTGTGTGTCTGTTGGCCATAAGGACTTGGGGGGGGGGGCCTGCTTGGGTCCTCTGCCCATTTTTTGATTGTATTATTTGAATTTTTGGTGTTGAGTTGTATAAGTTCTTTATATATTTCGTATATTGACTCCTTATCAGACATAACATTTCCAGTATCTTTTCCCATTCAGGAGGTTGCCTTTTTGTTTTGTTGATGGTTTCCTTCGCTGTGCAAAAGCTTTTTACTTTGGTGAAATCCTGGTAGTTTGTTTTTGCTTTTGTTTCCCTTGCCTGAGGAGACATATCTAGAAAAGTCTTTCTATGGCTGATGTCAAAGAAATTACTGCCTATATTTTCTTCTTGGAGTTTTTTGGTTCCAGACTCACATTTAGGTCTTTAATCTATTGTGAGTTTATTTTTGTGTATAGTGTAAAAAAAGCGATACAGTTTCATTCTTTTTCATGTAACTGGCTAGTTTTCCCAGCATCATTTGTTGGAGAGGCTGTCTTCAAAGATTGTATATCTTTCCTCCTTTGTCATAGATTCATTGACCATGTAAGTGGGTTTATTTCTGGGATCTGTGTTCTGTACTATCAATATATGTGTCTGTTTTGTGCCAGTATACTCATACTGTTTTGATTATTATTGTTTTGTGTATTTTGAAATATGGGATTGTGATACCTCCAGCTTTGTTCTTTTTTCTCAAGATTGTTTTGTCTATTTGTTTTTTGTTTGTTGTTGTTGTTTTTTTAAGGTTCCATACAAATTTTAGGATTATCTGTACTAGTTTTGTGAAAAACACTGTTGGTATTTTGATAGAAATTGCGTTGAATCTGTAGATTATTTGGGATAGTATGGACACTTTAAGAATATTAAGTCTTCCAATTCATGAGCATGAAACACCTTTCCATTTGTGTCATCTATTTTTAACTTTTTGAGGAATATCAATACTGTTTTCCAGAGTGGTTGTGCCAGTTTGCATTCCTACCAACAATGTAAAAGAGTTGCTCTTTGCTTCCTCTCCAACATCTGTTGTTTCCTGTGTTTTAATTTTAGCCATTCTGATAGGTTTGAGGTGGTATCTCATCATAATTTTGATTTGTATTTCCCTGATTATAAGTGATGTTGAGCATCTTTTCATGTTTCTGTTATCCATCTGTATGTCCTCTTTGGAAAAATGTCTGTTCATGTCTTCTGCCCATTTCATAACTGGGTTATTATTATTATTTTATTATTTTCAAGTATTGAGTTTGTTAAATTTTTTATAGATTTTGGATACTAGCCCTTTATCTGATATGTCATTTGCAGGTATCTTCTCTCATTCCATAGGTTGCCTTTTAGTTTTGTTGATTGTTTCCTTTGCTGTGCAGAGGCTTTTTATCTTGATGAAGTCCCAGTAGTTCATGTTTGCTTTTGTTTCCCTTTCTTTAGGAGACTTATCTAGTAAGAACTTGCTGCGGCTGCCTATGTTCTCCTCTAGGATTTTGATGGTTTCCTGTCTCACATTTAGGACTTTTATCCATTTTGAGTTTATTTTTGTGTATCGTGTAAGAAAGTGATCCAGTTTCATTCTTCTGCATATTGCTGTCCAATTTTCTTAACACCATTTGTTGCAGAGACTTTTTTCCCACTGGATTTTCTTTTCCTGCTTTATTGAAGATTAGTTGACCATAGAAGTCTGGATCCATTTCTGAGTTCTCTATTTTGTTCCATTGTTCTATGTGTCTATTTTTGTGCCAGAACCATACTGTCTTGATGAACACATCTTTGTAATATAGCTTGAAGTCAGGAATTGTGATGCCTCCAGCTTTTCCTTTTTAGGATTGCCTTTGTTATTCAGGGTCATTTGTGGTTCCATGCAAATTTTAGGATTGTTTGTTCTAGCTTTGTGAAAAATGTTGGTGGTATTTTGATAGGAATTGCATGAACTGTTCTAGGTATCTTGTTTTTTGGTGCACTTGTACATGGGATCGATTCCATCATTTTTCTTTCTGCTGGTTCATTATTGGTGTATAGAAATGCAACAGATTTCTTTAGGTTGATTTTATATCCTGTGACAATGCTGAATTCATGTATTCTAGCAATTTTTTGGTGGTCTTTTGTTATAGACTTTGGGTCTAGAGTTTTTTTCTCATATAGCAAGAAAGAGGGACGCAGGATTAAAATGCGAGAGATGGCTGGCCAATGTCTGGGAGAAGACAAGAGCCGCGAATAAAGGTTCTTCCTCCGTATGTATTAAGATCAGAAGGTTTACAAACGTGATGGGCATGTACAAAGAGACAGTCTGTGAACGTTAACTCATGGGCATGAGGGAAAGGTGGTTTTGAAGATACATGGTGTTAGGGGTTTGGGTCAGTATAAACCAAAATCCTGGTGCCGGACAGATGGATGTTAACAGCAGACATGAGGCAGTGAGGCACCAGGTCTGTTTATCTTAGCTAGTCTAGGGGATAAGACAGAGCATGTGACCTCAGGGTCAACAAGGCACTTTTCTTTTGCTAATTAGCTCCACTCTGGGCATCTTCACCCCACAGTGGTCTATAGCCCTGTTTACCTGTTTACCTAATTTGGTCCTTCCTTCCTGTGAAAGCAGCTTTCTGCTATAGTACTACATTGGGGAGCATATCTGCCCTGAATACCTAATCTTATTTACCTCATATACCTTTGTATTGGGGCCTTTGCCCCGCCCTCTCTATACTGGGGCCTTTGCCCTGCCCTCTCTATATTTATTTACCTAGTCTTGTTTACCCGAACTTGGATGTGATCATCCAATGGCTTTGTAATTATTTTTGCCTTGTTAACCCATCAGTGCAGTCTCAGGGAATTCCTAAGCTTATTCCCCACAGTCTTTCAGGTTTTCTACATATGGTGTCATGTCATCTGCAACTAGTGAAAGTTTGACTTCCTTGCTGATTTGAATGCCTTTTATTTCTTTTTGTTGTCTGAGTGCTGAGGCTAAGATATCCAGTACTATGTTAAATAGTGATGGTGAGAGTGGGCATCTTTGTCCTGTTCCTGACCATAGGGGAAATGCTCTCCGATTTCCCCATTGAGGAAGATATTAGCTGTGGGTCTTTTGTATATGGCCTTTATGATGTTGATGTGTGTTCCTTCTATCCCTACTTTTCTGAGGGTTTTTATGAGGAATGGATGCTGTTTTTTGTCAAATGCTTTTTCTGAATCTAATGAGAGAATCATGGTTCTTACCCTTTCTTTATTGATGTGGTATCACGTTGATTGATTTGTGAATATTTAATCAGACTTGCAGCTCAGGAATAAATGTCACTGGATCATGGTGAATAATTCTTTTAACGTACTGTTGAGTTCTGTTGGCTGGTATCTTGTTGAAATTATTGCATCTATGTCCATCAGGGCTGTTGACCAGTAATTCTCCTTTTTAGTGGGGTCTTTGGTTTTGGAATCAAGGTAATGCCTCATAGAAGGAATTTAGAAGTTTTCTTTTTCATTTCTATTTTTTGGAACAGTTTGGGAAGATTAGGTATTAACTCTAAATGTCTGGTGGAATTCCCTTGGGAAGCCATCTGGCCCTGAGTTTTGTTTGTTGGGAGATTTTTGATTACTGTTTCAGTATATTTTCTGGTTATGGATCTGTTCAAATTTTCCATTTCTCCTTGTATCAGTTTTGGTAGTTGTATGTTTTAGGAATTTTTTATCTATTGCTTCCGGATTGCCCAGTTTTTTGGCATATAGCTTTTCATAATATTCTGTTATAAATGTTTTTTATGTCTGTGGTTTTGGTGTGATCACTTCCCTTTCATTCATTTGGGTCCTTTCTCTTTTCTTTTTGATAAGTCTGGCTAGGGGGTTGTCAATTTTGCTTATTCTTTCAAAAAACCCATCTCTTACTTTCATTGATCTGTTCTCAGGTTTGTTGTTGTTTCTATATCATTTATTTTTGCTCTAATCTTCATTATTTCCCTTCTTCTGACTTTAGGCTTTATTTGCTGTTCCTTTTCTAACTCCTCTAGGTGTAAAATTAAGTTGTGTATTTGGGACCATTCTTGCTTCTTGAGATAGGCCTGAATTGTAATAGAGTTTCATCTTAGGACTGCCTTTGCTGCATCCCAAAGGGTTTGGACTGTTGTATTTTCATTTTCTTTCATGTACTTTTAAATTTCATCTTTAATTTTCTGGTTAACCCGTTTTTCAGTAGGACACTCTTTAACCTCAATGTAATTGTGGTCTTTCTAAAATTTTTCTTGTGGACTTCAAGTTTCAAAGCATGTTGGTCTGAAAGTATGCATGGTATGATCTCTTTTTGTACTTGTTGAGGGCTGATTTGTGATCCAGTATTTGATCTATTCTGGAGAATGTTCCGTGTTCACTTGAAAAGAGAACGTGTATTCTGCTGCTTTAGGATGAAATGTTCTGAAGGTATTTGTTAAGTCCATCTGGTCCAGCATGTCATTTAAAACCATTGTTTCCTTGTTGATTTTCCTTGTTGATGTTCTGTTTCCATTGTTGTAAGTGGGGTGTTAAAGTCCCCTACAATTAGTGTACTATTATCAACGAGTTTCTTTATGTTTGTTATTAATTGATTTATATATTTGGGTACTCCCAAATTTGGCACATGAATATTTACAATTGTTAGATCTTGGTGGATAAGCCCCTTAATTATGATATAATGCCCTTATTCATCTCTTATTGCAATCTTTGGGTTAAAATCTAGTTTGTCTGATATATGTATGGCTACTTCAGCTTTCTTTTGGCAAAACCATGATAGATGGTTCTCCATCCCCTCACTCTCAATCTGCTGATGTCTTTATATTTAAGATGAATCTTCTGTAGGCAATATATAGATGGATCTTGCTTTTTTTTGCATTCTGATACCCTGTGTCTTTTGATTGGAGTATTTAGTCCATTTACATTCTGATGATTATTGAAAGATATGAATTAAGTGCCATTGTGTTGCCTGTAGAGTTGGTGTTTCTGGGGATGTTCTCTGGTCCTTTCTAGTTTTGTTGCTTTTGGTCTTTTGTTTTGTTTTTTCTCCACTCATAGAGTCCCAGTTAAAAAATGGGGCACCTGGGTGCCTTAGTTGGTTAAGCGTCCAGCTTCAGCTCAGGTCATGATCTCATGGTCCATGAGTTTGAGCCCCGCGTTGGGCTCTGTGCTGACAGCTCAGAGCCTGGAGCCTGCTCTGGATTCTTTGTCCCCCTCTGTCTCTGACCCTCCCCCGTTCATGCTCTGTCTCTCTCTGTCTCAAAAATAAATAAATATTAAAAAAAATTTTTTTAATGTCTTGCAGTCTGGTTTAGTGGTCATTAACTCCTTTATTTTTTGTTTGGGAAATGCTTTCTCTCTCCTATTCTGAATGACAGCCTTGCTAGATAAAGAATTCTTGGTTACACATTTTTCCCATTCAGCACATTGACTATTTC
This sequence comes from Lynx rufus, assembly GCF_022079265.1. Taxonomy (NCBI): domain Eukaryota; kingdom Metazoa; phylum Chordata; class Mammalia; order Carnivora; family Felidae; genus Lynx; species Lynx rufus. The sequence continues at coordinate 55,199 of NW_025814867.1, read as the reverse complement.
CTGCCACTCCCTTCTGGCCTGTCCAGTTTCTGTGGACAGATCTGCTGCAAACCTGATTTCTCTTCCTTGTAGGTTAAGGACCTTTTTTTTTTTTTTTCCTTGTCACTTTCAGGATTCTTTCGTCTGAGTATTTTGTGAGCTTGACCATGAAAAGCCTTGGTGATGGACAGCTGCTGTTGAATTTAATGGCAAGTTCTCTGTGCTTCTTGGATTTTAATGTCTGTGTCCTCCCTAGATGGGGATTTTTCAGCCATAATTTGCTCACATAAACCTTCTGCTCCCTTTTTTCTCTTCATTTTCTGGGACTCCTGTGATACAAATGTTATTCTTCTTTAGTAAGTCACTGAGTTCTCTAAGTCTTGTATCATGATCTTTGGCCTTTGTATCTCTTTTCTTTCCAGCTTCATTATTTTCCATAATTTTATCTTCCGTATCACTGATTCGCTCCTCTGCTTCATCCATCCTTGCAGTTATGGCATCCATTCAAGGTTGCATCTTGTTTATAACATTTTCAGTTTTGTTTCACCTACACTGTAGTTCTTTTATCTCTGCAGAAAGGGATTTTCTGGGGTCTTGTATGCTCCCCCCCCCCCCGCCCCAAGCCCAGCTAGTGTTCTTATAATCGTGGTTTTAAATTCTAGTTCTGACATCTTATGTCTGATTAAATCCCTGGCTACGAGTTCTATTGCTTATTCTTTTGGGGTGAGTTTCTCCATCTCATCATTTTGTCCAGAAAAGAAAAGAGCAAAGAAGAAAAACAAACAAAACAGATCCTGGGTGCATTTTGATCTCCTTGTTAAAATAATCTAGATCCAAAAATAAATTTTTTAAAAATAAAAAAAATTGAAGAATATATATTAAAAGTGTATATGTAAAAATAAAACATACAGCAGTAAAAAGGAAAGGTTTTGAACAAAATAAAATAAAAAATAAGAAATAAAGAATAAAACTAAAACGGAATTTAGGTCCTATTTCCCCTAGAGCTGAAGTTTTGTGACACTTCGATCCACAGACTTGGTGCAAAGGAGTTGTTTATGCTGGTCTTTTGGGGGAGGAGCTTGCTGTGCTGATTCTCAGGCTGACTTTTGGTGGAAATGCACCTCTGGAGTGAAGAGGGTGGGGCTTGGTGTAAGTGGCTCCAGTCTATACTAGGTGGTGCTGTTTTGCTCCCAGAAGGCTTTCAGCTCTGAAGGGTAGAATGAATATGGCTGCTCCCCACTCCACAGCCAAGGAGCTAAATGTTCGCCCCCGACCCACCCACTCTTAAAGGAAACCTCACAAAAGAGCAGTTAATCACCCCTCTCGAGGCCCCTGTCTTTGCCAGAATGGTGTTCAGAATGGTTTGATAACTAGCTGTATTCAAGGGATGAGACAAGCTTAGGAGCTCTCCTTGCTCCTCCACCATCTTAACTCCTCCCCCCTCTTCTAAGCTTCTTGGTCGTTCCCCACACACAGCTTAGGTGTTCTGTAAGGACCTGAGGAGAACTTTTAAGCATATTCTAAATGATTCTTCATTGTGAATTTTTATCTTACATTAGAAATTTCTCCTGAGATATTTCAGGATCAGGTTGTATTTTCCCTACTCTAACCCTAGCATCAACCGTTTCTCCAAAGAATACTGGTTCATTAAAAAAAAAAAAAAAAAAAAAAGGGGGGTGGGTGGTTCAGTTGTTTGAGTGTCCAACTTAAGCTCAGGTCATGATCTCATGGTCCGTGAGTTCAAGCCCCACATCAGGCTCTGTACTGACAGTCTGAAGTCTGGAACCTGCTTCGGATTCTGTGTCTCCCCCTTTTCTGTTCACAGTCAGTTTCTCTCTGTCTCTGTTTCAAAAAACATAAACATTAAAAAAAATTAAGAAAAAAATAAATTTGTTTAAAAACCAAGATCTGGTAAGGCAATACATATTCTTATTGCTACTGAACTGTCATTATCTATAAGGCAATACATATTGCTACTGAAGTGTCATTATTTCTAGGTTTTGTGCACTGACTGGCCTTCAAAACATGCAATCCTATGCACACACACACACACATCTATGTATGTATGTATGTATGTGTTTATCATTTATCAATCATGTTATCACTGTCTTTATATCTGTCCATCCATCAGAAAGCACAAATTTATACTGATACCTTGGATTCCAATCAAATACAACAATGTTCATGCTACTCTTCTCTCTTTCCTTGGTGTACTATATTTATTTGATTTTAGAAACTGGCTTTCATTACATTATATATAGTTTATCAACCTTAGTATACACATAACATAGTTTCAGAACTGGTAATCAATACCCTTATGAAGAACACATCTTTGAAATAGTGTAGAAAAGAATTTTTTTAAAAATTCAGCCTTACTTGTTCAAAATATAGTTTTCCAAAGTAAATTTGGGTTTCTCTTTACCTCCTATATAGTAATGTTGTTCATTTGTTATACAGCTAGGTTTATTTTGTATGTATTTCATTTTGCATTCACCACACTAAATGGAATTTTTTTTCTATTTTCTAACACTGTAATATTCCATCTTTGTTGCATACAGTTTTATAAGTTCTGGAAAATGCATAGAATTGTGTATACATTAACTGTTGATTGAACATGGACAATGATCTCAAATATACAGTTCAGTGCATTTTGACAAATGCATACACCTATGTAACCTATACTCCTGTCAACGTACACAATATTCTCAGTTGGTCAGCCAGTAGGAGAGGTGATCTGGAGGCTGAGCAGGGAGTAATGATAAAGAAACAAGTACTGATGGTGCTGTGGAAGGAGCAGGTAGTGTGGGGTGTTCTAGGGCACACCCCAGGTAAACACAAATTCCCATGCTGCAGGCAGCCATGTGTGTGAAAGGGCCAGAGGTGTGATTCCTACCACAATCACCACTACTGTCCTGCCAATGAAAACAGTAATAGACCTCAGAGTCCTTGAGTTACAACCTAGGTGCAGGCCAGCATCCCCAAGCCCCAGCACAGACCCATGGGTGGCAGGATAGTAGTGAAACAGGCTGAGTCTTGTAAAGTTTGCTGTGAAGGAAATTCACATAAGAAACAGCCTGAAATTGGAAACATCAAGAGAATTTGTTGTCTGTATCCTGGATGGATTTCATGGCAACTTAGGTCCATGGAATCTGAATTGACTCTAACTCGATTTGCTCAAAGTCTGGGGCTAAATTGGGACTCAAGGAAACATCTGGGGAAGCTTACAGCCTTGAGGTAGACAGCACTTTTTCCATCAGGGCATCTTTTCACCCTGAGACCCCTGAGAACAGTATTACTTTTATTCTGTTTCCCTTCTACAAATTTTGACACCCTTGGCCCTCGAGATTTGTACAGCTTGCCACCTTGGACCTCAAAATATGTAGATGAGCTTTCTAGAGGTGCTGTGCAAGGTGACATTGGCATACATACCCAGTTAGGGACAGGTATCGTTTCTAGAATTGTGTTCTAATCTCTTAATTGTGCTAGTTGCTTCCTCCAACCCCACTTAGATCATGCAGACCTTCAGCTTCTATTATTTTTGTAATATTTTTAAAAAGTTACCGTTTTTCGAATTGCACTTCTGTCATAATATCGAGATTAAAACTATTTCAACATATTTTGAAGAATCAGAATGTTCACTTTTTGCACAATATATACACACATGTATATTATATACCTTTTTATTGGCAACTTCCAAGTGAATACACTTAATTAAATTTGGATATGTTCGTGATGAATGTTCTTGATATGTTCTCACTGAATCATGGAGTTCATGACTTTTTTTGCATCTCACGTGTTACTTTACTGGTGTTGAGTACCTTTCATCTGCAGTTCTCATATGTTACTGTGATCTACTACATCCTTTCTGTGTCAGGTAACTATTTCCAAGTAAATAGCAAATGAATTTTAATTGCAGGAAGATCCTAAGTAGTTTTCTAATAGATTAAGAAGATGTAGAGTTTGAAAAATTTGCAAATTAGAAAGAAATTTTGTGCTTCAATATTTTTGACTTTTTGAAAGTAGGTTTTCTTTCTTTTTTTTTTTTTAATTTTTGACCTCAGAATTATATTGTGTTCTTCCCTTTATGTTGGAATAAAGGCAAATGTTATTGATGACAGTACCTTAAAGGGATAGTGAATTTAATGGTTATAACAGCTTCACCTGAGATAACAGATCTTCACTCTACTCTTTTTCCTACTGCAGATTATCATCATTTTCCTCTCTAGGAGGCTGAAGCTGGGTCTAAGACCTGAGGCAGTAGCGAGCAGGTGACAAGATTCTAGCGTGGTATGCTGAAAAGCTTAACCTTGAGGCAGAATTAACCTCTATTACTGATCATAAAACATGGGGATGGGATGTCTAACAATAATTAATGTAATCCATTTTTGAATGATTCCAAAGCTCAAAGAGTTCTGTGAATGAATTCTCTGTCTCAAAACTGAAAGAAGGTGGTCCTCTAAATCTAGAGAATATCAAAAACTGGTTTTTAAGTTTATTTATTTTGAGAGTGTGTGTGAGTGGGGGAGAGGTAGAGAGAGAGAGAGAGACAGAGAGAGAGAGAATCCCAAGCAGGCCCTGTGCTGACAGCATGGAGCCCAACATGGGGCTTGATCTCACGAGCTGTGAGATCATGATCTGAGCTGAAATCAAGAGTCAGGAGCCCCATATATCAAAAACTTATGTGTCACAAATGTGAATTAAAGCCACAATGAGATATTGCCTCACACCAGTCAGAATGGCTAGTACCAAAAAGACAAGAAATAACAAGTTTTGGCAAGAATGTATTGAGAAAAGTGAACCCTCCTGCAGTGTTGGTGGTTATGTAAATTGGTGCAGCCACCGTGCAAATATGTATGGGAGATTCCTCCCCAAAATTAAAATATAAAGGATAATTAGTGAAGACACTAATGGGAAAAGCACTACCCCACCCAAAAGCAGCTGGAGAGAAAGAGGAAGAGTGGAAACAGCCAGAAGGACTGAACAAAAAAAGGAGAAAGAAGAGGATTTAAATTCCATTAAGACTGTATAAGTGGGGAGCACAGAGTCTGAAACTCCACAGCTCGATAACCGGTGGTGCTCTGTTGGGAAGGGCAAATTCCCAGCAGCAGAGGGTGAGGTCTGACGGGTCATCAGGCCACACGGGGAGAGGCTGTTCCTCTGCTGGGAGGACAATTGTTAGAATCTGCAGCCTCCCCACAGGCAAAGGTCCCAGTGGACCCAGGAGAACAACTACATTTGCTGGTGTTTGAACGAGAACAGTAAGGGTGAAACCTGGTGCCAGATGTGTGTTGTGATTTACCAAAATCCCTGAAACACTGCTGCTACATGATCATGTGAACATTTTCTGGGAGATGCTGGCACCCAGCCACAGTCTCTGAGCATCGGCAGCAGCATGATTGTGTGAATGTTCCTGGGGGTGGGCCACCACCTGGCCATTGCTTGGCTAGACCCTCCCCCAGAAGGTCTGAGCGGGTCAAAGCCACAGTCTCTCAGAAGTGAGGGGTTTGGAAACAGTCTCATCTTAGATAAAACTCAGGAGGGAGGTGCCACCTGGCAGGCTGATGGCTTGGTCATGGTCTCCACACGCACACTGTAGAAGCGGGGAATGGACAGAAGCTGGAGACAAAGGAGGAATGCTTGATTGCTGGTCAGGGTGAGCACAGAGTTCTGATACTAGAGACTGGGTAGCTGGGTGACACCATTTTCACCTGTCCTGGGCAAGGGCATACCTACCTACATGCGCCACAACAATCTGCCTCAGTAAGCTAAGCAGTACCATCTAGTGGAGAATGGAGCCATTACACGAAGCCCTGCCCAACTGGGCCAACTGGGCCAACTGTACTCTTGAGGAACACCACAAGTCTCCACCTTCTTACTTTATGGACTATAAAGTGCTTCATTGTTTGACTTCTAGGGGAAATTATGTAATTTCAATTTTATTTCATTCCGTTCGCTGGTCCATCCACTTTTTTCCCTTGAATACAGAGAGAAAAAAATTATTTTATATTTTAATAAAAAAGATTTTTCTTTAAATTTTCTACTATATTTTTAACCCTTTGTAAATTTTTTAAGTTCTATTTTACTTTCATCATTTCATTTTATTGTATTCATTTCTTCAAACTTTCAAATGTTTTCCTTTTCCTCCCTTGTTTTTCTTTTCTTTCCATTTATTCTGTAATCCATCAAGCTTTCAACTACCAGACCAAAACGCACCTAGGATCTAGCATCTTTTATTTGATTTTTTGTGTTGTTTTAAATTAAAAATTTTTTTTTACTTTATTAATTCCTTCTTTCAAAATGACAGAATGAATTCACCACAAAAGAAAGAACAGGAAGAAATAACAGCCAGGGACTTAACACAGATACAAGCAAAATGTCTGAACCAGAATTTAGAATCACGAGAATACTAGCTGGGTTTGAAGATAGTATAGAATCCCTTTCTGCAGAGACAAAAGAAGTAAAATCTAGTCAGGATGAAATTAAAAATATTATAACTGAGCTGTAATCTCGAATGGATACTACAATGGCAAGGGTGGTGAAGCAGAGCAGTGAATCAGCAGTATAAAGGACAAATGGAGAATAATGAAGCAGAAAAAAGAGGGAGACTAAGGCAAAAGGGCACGATGTAAGAATTAGAGAACTCAGTGACTCATTAAAAAGGAATAACATCCAAATCATAGGGGTCTCAGAAGATGAAGATAAAGAAAAAGGGGTAGAAAGTTTATGTGAGCAAATCATAGAGGAAAACTTTCCTACCTGAGGAAAGACAAAGACATCAAAATCCAGGAAGCACAGAGAAATTCCATCAGATTCAACAGAAACTGACCATCAACAAGGCAGATCATAGTCAAATTCACAAATACTAGGCAAGGAAAGAATCATGAAAACAGCAAGGGGGAAAAAAAACATCCTTAACCTACAAGGGAAGACAGATTGGGTTCACAGCAGACCTATCCACAGAAACTTGGCAGGCCAGAAAGGAGTGGCAAGATATATTTAATGTGCTGAATCAGAAAAATATGCAGCCAAGAATTCTTTATCAAGCAAGGCTGTCATTCAAAATACAAGGAGAGAGAAAAAGTTTCCCAGACAAACAAAAACTGAAGGAGTTCATGACCACTAAACCAGCCCTACAAGGAATTTTAAGGGGGACTGTCTGAGGGGAGAAAAGATTAAAAAAAAAAAAAAAAAGACCAAAAGCAAAGACTAGAAAGGATCAGAGAACACCACCAGAAACTCCAACACTACAAGCAACATAATGGCAATAAATTCATATCTTTCAGTACTCACTCTAAACATCTATGGACTAAATGCTCCAATTAAAAGACATAGGGTAAGAGAATGTATAAGAAAACAAGATCCATCTATATGCTGTCTACAAGAGACCCATTTTAGACCTAAAGACACCTTCAGGTTGAAAGTAAGGGTATGGAGAACTATCTATCACGTTAATGGTATTCCAAAAAAAAAGCTGGAATAACCATACTTATATCAGACAATCTAGATTTTAAAATAAAGACTGTAACAAGAGACGAAGAAGAGCATTATATCATAAGTGGTCTATCCACCAAGAAGATCTAACAATTGTAAACATTTATCCTCCAAAATGGGAGCAAAATATATAAATATATTTTTAAAATATAAATATTGTAAATATATAAAAATATATATGTATAATATAACATAAAAATACATAAATATATATAAAACCCAAATATATAAATCAGTCACAAACATAAACTCATTGATAATAATACCATAATAGTAGGGGACTTCAACACCCCACTTACAACAATGGACACATCATCTAAACAGAAAATCAACAAGGAAACAGTGGCTCTGAATGACACACTGGACTGGATGGACTTAACAGATATATTCAGAACATTTCATCCTAAAGGATGCAAATACACCCTCTTGAGTGCACATGGAACATTCTCCAGAATAGATCACATACTGGGTCACAAAACAGCCCTCAACAAGAACAAAAAGATCGAGATCATACCGTGCATATTTTCAGACCACAATGCTATGAAACTTGAAATCAACCACAAGAAATATTTGGAAAGATAACAAGTACTTGGAGACTAAAGAACATCCTTCTAAAGAATGAATGGGCTAACCAAGAAGTTAAAGAGGAAATTAAAAAGTATATGGAAGTCAATGAAAATGATAAAAGCACAGCTGAAAACCACTGGGAAACAGCAAAGGCATCATAAGGGGGAAGTATATTTAGGCCTTCCTAAGGAAGGAAGAAAGGTCTCAGATACACAACCTAACCTTACACTTTAAAGACCTGGATAAAGAACAGCAAATAAAACCCCAAACCAGCAGAAGATGTGCAATAATAAAGATTAGGGAAGAAATCAATGCTATAGAAACCAAAACAAACAACAAAAAAACTCCACTAGAACAGATCAATGAAACCAGGAGCTGGTTCTTTAATAGAATTAAGAAAATTCATAACCCCCTAGCCAGTTTGACCAAAAAGAAAAAGTAAAGGACCCAGATAAATAAAATCAAGAATGAAAGAGGAGAGATCACAACCAAAACAGCAGAAATACAAACAACAAGAGAATATTATGAGCAATTGATGTCAATAAAATGGGTAATCTGGGAAGAAATAGACAAATTCCTAGAAACATATAAACTACTAAAACTGAAACAGAAAGAAATAGAAAATTTGAACAGACCTATAACCAGTAAAGAAATAGAATTAGTGATCAAAAGCTCTAAAAAATGAGTCTAGGGCCAGGTGGCTTCAGGGAAATTCTACCAAACATTTAAGGAAGAGTTAACAGCTATTCTTTTGAAGCTGTTCCAAACAATAGAAATGGAAGGAAAAGTTACAAACTCATTCTATGAAGCCAACATTACCTTAATTCCAAAACCAAAGACCCCACTAAAAAAGAGAACGACAGACCAATTTTCCTGATGAACACGAATCCAAAAATCCTCAACGAGATACTAGCCAATCGGATCTAACATATTAAAAGAATTATTCACCACGACCAAGGGGGATTTATACCCAGGATGCATGACTGGTTCAATATCCACAAAACAATCAATGTGATACATCATATCAATAAAAGAAAGGGCAAGAACCACATGACACTCTCAATAGATGCAGAGAAAGCATTTGACAAAATACAGCATTCCTTCTTGATAAAAACCCTCAAGAAAGTAGGGATAGAAGGATCATACCTCAAGATCTTAAACGCTGTATATGAAAGACCCACCGCAAATATCATCTTCAATGGGGGAAAAACAGAGCTTTCCCCCTAAGGTCAGGGGCACAACAGGGATGTCCATGCTCGCCTCTGTTATTCAATATAGTATTGGAAGTTCTAGCCTCAGCAATCAGACAACACAAAGAAATAAAAAACATCCAAATCAGCCAGGAGGAGGTCAAACTTTCACTCTTCACAGATGACATGATACTCTATGTGGAAAACCCAAAAGATTCCACCAAAAAACTGTTAGAGCTGATCGATGAATTCAGCAAAATTGCAGGATAAAAAACCAATGCACAGAAATCGGTTGCATTCCTACACACCAACAATGAAGCAACAGAAAGAGAAATCAAGGAATCAATCCCATTTACAGTTGCACCAAAACCCATAAAATACCTAGGAATAAGCCTAACCAAAGAGGTGAAAAATCTATACACTGGAAACTATAGAAAGCTTATGAAGGAAATTGAAGAAGACACAAAGAAATGGAAAAAATATTCTATGCTCTTGGATTGAAAGAATAAATATTGTTAAAATGTTGATATTACCCAAAGCAATCTACACATTCAGTGCAATCCCTATCAAAATAACATCAGCCTTCTTCACAGAGCTAGAACAAACAATCCTAAAATTTGTATGGAACCAGAAAAGACCCTGAATAGCCAAAGCTATCCTGAAAAAGAAAACCAAAGCTGGAGACATGAGAATCCTAGACTTCAAGCTGTATTACAAAGCTGTAATCATCAAGATAGTATGGTACTGGCACAAAAACAGACACTCAGATCAATGGTACAGAATATAGAACCCAGAAATGGACCCACAAACGTATGGCCAACTAATCTGTGACAAAGCAGGAAAGAATATCCAATGGAATAAGGGCAGTCTCTTGAGCAAATGGTGCTGGGAAAACTGGACAGTGACATACAGAAAAATGAACATGGACCACTTTCTTACAGCATACACAAAAATAAAATGGATGAAAGACCTAAACGTAAGACAGGAAGCCATCAAAACCCTCAAGGAGAAAGCAGGCAAAAAACTCTTTGGCCTCGGCTGCAACAACTTTTTTTTTTTTTTTTTAATTTACATCCAAGTTAGCATATAGTGCAGCAATGATTTCAGGAGTAGATTCCTTAATGCCTTTACAAATTTAGCCCATCCCCCCTCCCACAACCCCTCCAGTAACATTCTATTTGTTCTCATATTTTAAGAGAAAACATATCTTATGTTTTGTCCCCCTCCCTGTTTTTATATTATTTTTGCTTTCCTTCCTTGTGTTCATCTGTTTTGTGTCTTAAAGTCCTCATATGAGTGAAGTCATGTGATATTTGTCTTTCTCTGACTAATTTTGCTTAGCATAATACCCTCCAGTTCCATTCACCTAGTTGCAAATGGCAAGATTTCATTCTTTTTGACTGCCGAGTAGTACTCAATTGTATATGTATACCACATCTTCTTTATCCATCCGTCCAGCAATGGACATTTGGGCTCTTTCCATACTTTGACTATTGTTGATAGCGCTGCCATAAACATTGGGGTGCATGTGCCCCTTTGAAACAGCACACCTGTATCCCTTGGATAAATACCTAGTAGTACAACTGCTGGGTGGTAGGATAGTTCTATTTTTAATTTTTTTTGAGGAACCTTCATACTGTTTTCCAGAGCGGCTGCACCATTTTGCATTCCCACCAGGAGTGTGAAAGAGATTCTCTTTCTCCCCATCCTTACCAACATCTGTTGTTGCCTGGGTTGTTAATGTTAGCCATTCTGACAGGTGGTATCTCATTGTGGTTTTGCTTTGCATTTCCCTGATGATGAGTGATGTTGAACATTTTTTCATGTATCAGTTGGCCATCTGGGTGTCTTCTTTGGAGAAGTGTCTATTCATGTCTTTTGCCCATTTCTTCACTGGATTATTTGTTTTTTGGGTGTTGAGTTTGATAAGTTGTTTATAGATTTTTGACACTAATTGGCTGCAACAACTTCTTATTCAATACATCTCCAAAGGCAAGGGGAACAAAAAGCAAAAATGAACTATTTGGACGTCATCAAGATAAAAACCTTCTGCACAGTGAAGGAATCAATCAGCAGAACTAAAAGGCAACCGATGGAATGGGAGAAGATATTTGCAAATGACATATCAGATAAAGGGTTGTATCAAAGATCTATAAAGAACTTACCAAACTCAACACCTAAAAAACAACCCAGTGAATAAATGGGCAAAAGACATGAATAGACACTTTTCCAAAGAAGACATCCAGATGGCAGACACATGAAAAAAATGCTCAACATCACTCATCATCATGGAAATACAAATCAAAACTACAAGGAGATACCACCTCACACTGGTCAGAGTGTTTAAAATGAACAAATCAGGAGACTATAGGTGCTGGCGAGGATATGGAGAAACGAGAACCCTCTTGCACTGCTGGAATGCAAACTGGTGCAGCCTCTCTGGAGAACAGTGTGGAGGTTCCTCAAAAAATGAAAAATAGATCTACCCTATGACCCAGCAAGAGCACTGCTAGGAATCTACCCAAAGATACAGGAGTGCTGATGCATAGGGGCACATGTACCCCAATGTTTATAGCAGCACTTTCAACAATAGCCAAATTATGGAAAGAACCTAAATGTCCACCAACTGACGAATAGATGAAGAAGACGTGGTTTATATATACAATGGAATACTACTTGGCAATGAGAAAGAATGAAATCTGGCCATTTGCAGCAACGTGGATGGACCTGGAGTGTATTACACTAAGTGAAATAAGCCAGGCAGAGAAAGATACCATATGTTTTCAATCATATGTAGATCTTGAGAAACGTAGCAGAAGACCATGGGGGAGGGAATGGGGAAGAAAAAAGTTACAGAGAGGGAGGGAGGCAAACCATAAGAGACTCTTAAGGACTGAGAACAAACTGAAGGTAGATGGGGGGTGGGGGAGAGGGGAAAGTGGGTGATGGACAGGGAAGAGGGCACTTTTTGGGATGAGCACTGAGTGTTGTATGGAAACCAATTTGACAATAAACTATATTAAAGAAAAGAAAAAAGGTGCATGCAATGACTTCAGTCTTTTTGTATTTGTGGAGATCTATTTTGTGTTGAGTGTGATGTGATGTGTTCATGTGCACTTATAAAGAATGTGTATTCTACTGTTTTCAGATGGAATGTTCTCAATATATCTGTTAAGTCCATCTGGGCAGTGTGTCATTCAAAGCCATGTTTCCTTGTTTACTTTCTGTTTAGATGGTCTGTCATTGTTGTAAATGGGGTCTTAAAGTCCCCTACTAGTATTGTATTCTTATCAATTAGTTCCTTCATTCTCTATTAAGTGTCTAATGTATTTGGGTGATCCTAAGGAGGGTGAATATATATTTACAATTGTTGTTTCTTGTTGGATTGTCCCTTTATTATGAGATAGTGTCCTTTTTGTCTGTTGTTTCAGTCTTGGTTTTAAAGTCTATTTTGTCTGAGATAATAATCGCTTTTCCAGGCTTCTTTTGACAACCATTTGCATGACAAATGCTACTCCATCCTCTCACTTTCAATCTGCAAGTGTCTTTAGGTCTAAAATGGGTCTCTTGTAGGCAGCACATGGATGGGTCTTACCTTTTAATCCATTCTGCCTCCCTATGTGTTTGATGGGATCATTTAGCCCATTTACAATCAAAGTAATTATTTATAGATACCATTTTATTACTTGTTTTGTGATTTTTTTGAAGATTTTCTCTGATCCTTTTCTTGACGTTCTCTCTTTCATGATTTGCTGATTTTCTTTAGTGATATATTTGGATTCCTTTATCTTAATTCTTTGTGTATTTATTAGTGGTTTTTGATATTTGGTAACCTTTAGGTTTGTATATAACCTCTACTACAGATAGCTGTCCACATTAAGTTAATTGTCATTTAACGGAAACCCTTATTTTTCCTTTCCTCTGCACGTTTGAGATATATGTTTTTATGTTTTATATCCGTTTCTGTGAGTTCTTTGACTTGTTTATGTACAGAAAATTTTATTTAACTGCATTGTGTTTTCTACCTCTATACTGACACTTTTTGTCTGTCCATTCCACTGAAAGAGTTCCTTTTCATATTTCTTGAAGATCTGGTGTAGTCATCATGAACTGTTTCATTTTTGGTAGTCTGAGAAACTCTCCTCGTATTCTGAATGATACTCATGCTGGATAGAGTATTCCTGACTGCAGAACCTCACCCTAAGGCTGACCCTCACACTAACAAACTCTCTCAACTGAGCCCTCCAAACAGGCCTTTACAATTTTCCATGAACTACTCCTAACCCAATCCATGGCTCTGATCCTAATAGGGCTTAAATGGTAGTTCTGAGGAAACAATGGATTTGGGATACATGACTGTTGCAAGATGACTCAGCCAGGAACAAAACAGGTAATGGTGCCATTTGCAATGACCAAGATATAGCCAAAGAGTAGGATTCTGAGAAAAATCCTAACCCTGGACCACATATTCAGTCTAGCCCTTGTACCTTAAACCAAAGCCTGTCGCAAATCCTGACTTTTGCCCTCAACTCAACCCTCTGTGGGGGGTTCTGCACTGTGGGTGGATAGACCACTACCATCTGCCAGGCCCTAAGCCTAACCCTAATCATGACTCGGTTTCTACCCAGGCCCGAATACCAGGTCTGACCAAACAAGGAATTTGGGAAACATGAATAACTCAGCACTACTCAGCCAGGAATGGAAAAGGAAGTTCTGCTGTTTGCAATGACCAGGATGGAGCTCAAGCGTAGGATTGTGGGCAAACACCTAACACTAACCCACACCATCACCCTAGCACTGAACATGATCCATAAGCCTGACCCTCACCCTAACATTCGCCCTCCTCTCAGACCTTTGGGAAGTGCTACACACCATTGCCGGACAGGTCGCTACCATCTCTCGGTGCCTAAAGCTAACCTTAGCCATGGCTCTGGCTCTACCCAAACCTGAATCTCAGGTCAGAGGTAACAACAGAAATGGAACACATGACTGATGCAAGATTGATTACTCAGCCCCAAACAGAGAAAAAAATCATTATGCCATTTGCAACAACCTGGATGGAACTAGACAGTTTGATTCTGAGGGAGAATCTTACCCTAACTCGCACCATCAGCATAGCCACTGAACAGAATCCTAAGCATGACCCTCCCCCTAAAACTCACCCTCACGTCAGCCCTCCAGAGAGGGCTCTGCACTGCTAGTGGATAGTCCCCTATCATCTAACAGGCCCTAACCCTAACCCTAGCTATGGCTCTGGCCCTATCTGGTTCCAGATTCCAGATCTGAGGAAACAACGATTTTGGAACACAGAACTCTGTCATGTATGTAGTAGGAATCAATGCTGTCTCCAATGACTGGATCAAGTGAGAGAGTAGGATTCAGAGTGAAACCCTGACCCTAAACCAACAGCTTCATCCCTGAATGTAAACCTGAAGACTGACCTTCACCCTGACCCTCGCTCTCAACTCAGAAGCTCTCTGGGTAGGACTTCTCCCTGCTGGCAGATGTGCCCCTACTATTTCCTGGGCCCTAACCCCTACTTCTAGCATTGGCACTGGTTCTAATCTGGCCAAAATCCTATGTCTGAGGAGAAAACCAATTTTGGATATATGACCACTGCAAGATTATTCACCCAGGAACACAGAAGGGATCCATGCCTCTGGCCGTGACTGGGATGGAACAAAATAATATGATTCAGACTGAAAATATTACTGGACCACACACCATCAGCCCAGCCTCTGCACCCTAACACTATGGCTGATCCTCACCCCAACCCTCGTCCTCAAATGATCTCTACAGTAAGTGCATTGTGTCCTGCTGGCAGATAAGGCCCTATTGTCTCCTGGGCCTTAACACTAACGTTTCCCATGGATATGGTCCTCCCAAGCCCACATTTCAAGTCTCAGGAAACAATGGATTTGGGACACAAGACAGACTGAAGTTGATACAGCCAGGGACACAGTGACAAACTGTACCGCTGGCCATGAGGATGGAGCTAGAAAGTATGATTTTGTGTGAAAACCTGACCCTAAGCCACCCAATCTGCCTAGCTCCTGAGGCCAGAAACTAAGCCTCACCCTTACCCTTAGTGTTACTCTCAACTGAGCTTTCTGTGAAGGGCTGGGCATTGCTGGTGGATAGGCCCCTACTATCTTCTGGGTCCCAACCCTAACGCTAGCCATAGCTCCATCCCTATCCAAGCCCAAATCACAGGATGAAGGAAACAATGGATTTGGGACAACTGACTCAAGATGGCTCAACCAGCCCCATAAGAATAAATGGTGCTGGTTGCAAAGATCAGACCTGAAGCAATCCCTAAGGCTGACCCTCACACTGACACTCAACATCAACTGAGCTCTCTGTGTACATCTTCACACTGCCAGAAGATAAGCCTTTACCATTTTCCTCATCCTAACAATAACCCTAGGCACTGCCCTGGCCCTACATGGGCCTGAATGCTAGGTCTGAGGAAACAATGGATGTGGAACACATGACTGACTCAAGGTTGCTCAGACATGTCTGTAAGAGGAAATGGTGACATTTGCAAAGACCACGATGGAGCCAGAGAGTATGATTCTGGGTGAAAACCTTACCCTAGACCACACAATCAGCTTAGCTCTTTACCATAAACTAAACCCTGATGGACACCAGGACACTTGGGCTCAAGTGAGCACTCTGTGTAGGTCTTTGCACTGTCAGCGGATAGGCCTTTGCCATTTTCCACAGCCCAACCCTAATCCTAGCCATCGCTCTGGCCCTACTTGGGCCTGACTGCTAGTTCTGAGGACACAACCAATTTGTGACACATGAGTGTTGCAAAGATGACTCGGATAGGAACAAAGAAGGATACTGTGCAATTTGCAAGGAATGGAATGCAAGGACTGGGATGCAGCCTTCTGAGCAGGATTCTGAGCAAAATCCTGACTCTAGACCACACAATCAGCCTAGCCCTTGAACCAAAACTAAAGCCTGTCACAAATCCTGACTTTTGCCCTCAACCCATCCCTCCAGGGAGCGTTCTGCACTGCTGGCGAATTGACCTCTACAAACTGCCGGGCCCTAACTCTAACCCTAGTTATGACTCTATCCCTCCCAGGCCCAGATCGTAGGTCTGACTAAACAAGGCATTTGGGACACAAGACTGATGAAAGATTACTCAGCCAGGAATAGAAAAGGTAGCTGTGCTGTTGCAACAACCGGGATAGAGATGGAGCAAAGGATTGTGGGCAAATATCCAACCCTATCCCTAGCCACCACTCTAGGGGCCTAGAAAACACAATCCATAAGCCTCACCCTCACTTAACACTCACCCTCAACACAGCCCCGCAGAGTGCTCTGCATTATTGGAAAAGAGGTCGTTACCATCTCCCAGTCCCTAATGCTAACATTTGCAAACTAGTTTCTCCCTGGGTGTCATTCAGAGTGAGTGTCTCAAAGAAATATTCTTTTCTTTAACTTAGGGAATCTGGCCAAGTTCCTTAGGTATCTGGCATAGGTTGGGACACAGGACACCTCATTATTTACCTTTCAGAACTATGTTGACAATGGGAGGCATAGGGCCCTTGAAGGTGCCCAGCAGTGTCCATATGTAGACAATGCCAGGGTTTGGGAGGGAGTTGGCCTTACTTCTGGTTAAAGGAGAAACTGTATTAGACATTTCATTCCCAGCTTTATCCTAATCTCCCATATAATGTAGAACCTTGGCTTTCCTTCTAGCCCTTACCATCCATTTTGTTTTCATAGCTAGGTCATGTGTCACAACCAGGAGGAATTGGTCTGTCAGCCACACAGCCAACATCCAGGATTTGTGATGAACTACCACTCTGTTCCTGCGCTGTGTGAGAGCAATCAGTTACTTTATCCCAAAGAAGAATGACCCTCCTGACCATGAGCACTTGTTGCTTGACTGGCCATGATAATCTCCCTGGTGGGTAGCCAGATTGCCTCCCTCCATGGCTGATTGAAATGTCTTCATCTTCTAAGGCAGATGGATCAAGCATGCACAGTAGACTGCAGGACAGTTCAGCCCCAAAAAGCCCTTATAGGGAATATTGCACCATGACTTGGTTAAAAAACTTAGAGCACCAACGGGAGCACTAACTTGCTACCATTGAATCACAGCCCTTTCTATGCCCTGAAAGGAGCCAAGGTCACATGTATTTCTTCCCTTTCTGAAAGAAAAGGGCAGGACTAGTGCCAAATGGGTACCCAGGTGTAGGCAACCAATGTTTCCCTTTGCCCCTGCCCACAGGTGTTTCTTAGTATAGGAAACAATTAGCTTCTCAGGAGATTATACTGGGCACGTCCTTCTCAGCTTCATCCTGTACTCCTTTGTAATGAAACACTTTGGCACTCTATTTACCTCCATTCTTTTGCTCTTTTTTTTTTCAAACTAGGATCTTTCTGGAGTCCACTCAGAGCCAGTGTCTCAGAGCAATATCCTCCACTATAAACTGGGTGCTTTGGCTGAGTTCTGGTGACTCTGGCATAGATTGGCAACAGGAGCTCTTGCAACTTCCCATTAGAACTCTGTTCACAATGAGAGGCCTAGGGCATATGAAGGTGCCAAGTTGGGTATGGATGGATGTGTTTAGGCAGTCCCAGAGGTTTGAGGAGGGACTGGTCATACACATGCAGCAAGGAGAAATGAAGGTAGATATACATGTCCAGCGTTGCCCCATTCCCATATATAATGTAGAGCCTTGGCCTCCTTTGTAGCCATTTCCACAATTTTCTATTTTCTAAGTCCTGGATCACATTCAGGGATGATTGTGCTTTCACTCACTTCACACAAGCAGAGCCCAAAGATTGGGGCTAAACTCCCACTCTGTTCCTTTGCTATGTGAGAGCAAACAGTAACTTTATCTCAAAGGAAGGACATTTCTTGTCCCTGAGTGCTTGGTGTTTGGCCAGCTCTGGTAACTGCAGTGAAGGTAGACATGCCTTCATTCTGTGTCAAACATGATTCCCATAAGCACACTATGCTTCAGGACAGGGTCACAACAGAAAGGGCCCTTTCAAGAACTACTGCATCAGGTCCAGGATCTAAACACTTGATCACCAGCTGGGAGCAGGAACTCCTTGCCTCTGAATCAGTGCTGAATCATCTATTTCCTGATGGGAAGGACAGGAAACATCGCCAAATCCAGTTTTCCCTCTGTTTCTGAAGGAAGAACACAGAATTCCTGCAGAATTTCACTCTCAGGGGGAGCCAATGGAAGTTTCCTTTTACACTCACCCTCAGGTGTTTCTTACTCCCCCCGATAGCCAGCCTTCCAGGAGATAGAAGTAGGCACTGAATTCCAACTTTAGCCCTTTCTCTTCTGTAACGAAGAACTTTGGACCTCTGGGTGCCCATTTGCATTTTATTGCTCTTTTTTCAAGCTAGTTTCTTCCTGGGGGCCATTCAGAGCAAGATCCTCAGAAGAAGGTACTCTATTTAAACTAGAACATTCCAGGATCCATGGGTCTGTGTCATGTACACATCCCAGGTCCACACATGGGTGTGGAGTTCCCAGTCAGTTCCTGAGCCAATTGACAGCTCTCAGTGTCTGGTATCCCAGAGGAAGGCATTCCCCTGTGTCCCTTGGGGCTTGGTGCTTAGTCAGCTAGAGTCATTGCAGGGATGGGTAGCTAGCTGGCCTCCCTCCCCTGGCTGACAGAGTGCCTTTATCCTGCAGAGTAGATGGTTCATGCATGTGCACTCTGCTCCAGGTCCTGGTCAGTGCACAAAGGGACTTTGAAGGGAATACTGCACCCAAGCTGGGTTCTCAATACTTGATCAGCTGAATCATGCCACCCCTATCTAAAATGGGAAGGGCAAGAAACACACTCAGAGCCAGGGCATTTCTTCTTTTTCTGAAGGAAGAATGCAGACCTCTTGGTGACAGGGCTCCCAGGTGTAGTCTGTAGGGGGCTCCCTTCACCAAAGCCCGCAAGTGTTGCTTATTCCTGAGACAGCCAGCTTGCTAGGAGATGGCACTAGTGACTTCATTTTCCACATCATCCCATTCTTATTACTAGTGAAGAACTCTGGCCCTCCATGGATCTATTTTCACCCCTTTGCTCTAATTTTCACATAGATCCTTTCTGAGGTCCATTCCATGTAGTCTTTCAACGGAATATCCTTAGTGTTCAGCGGGGATCCTACTCCAATCCTTGTCACTGTGAGATAGGTCTGGCCACATGGTCCCTGGCAAGTTGGTGTCAAAACCATGCAGGCTTTCAGAGGCCTAGGGCATTGGAAGGGCCTAGGGTAGAACATTTGCACTTAGGCTGGGCCAGAGGACTGAGGAGGGAGCTGGCCTCCTTTCTTGGCTGAGGGGGACATGAAGTTATAGGGCCCCTTTCCATATTGGTCCCATTCCCATTGGAAATATTGAACTTTGGCTCTCTTTATGGACACTCCCTTCCCATGATTATATATCTAACTATGTCCCCATTTAACTTAGGAGCCATGGACCTGTCACTACTCAACCCATGCCCAGGAAAGATTTTCACACCAGCCTATGCATGTTGGAGGTGGGCCCCAAGCAAGGCAGCCTAGCCACTGTTAATGGCAGCACTTGTAGTTAGTCAGACTTGGATTTACCTTCCATCTGGAGCACAGAGGGACCAGCAGGACTCCGCCATTGGGTGTGGGTGCAGGCCACCACCACAAGGAGTTTTCTGGGTCAGGTGCCAAGGCATGAATGGTCCTGTGCATCAGGCAGGGCCATAGCAGCCTCAGTAGCCCAGCAATGCCACTCTGTGGTCAAGGTGTGGCAAACATGGCATTGGCCTGTGCAGTTCTGTCCTCCTTCAGCTTACTCAATAGTAACAATTGTGACAGTTCTGGCTGGCAGGACTAGGTCCACAACAGCCCTTAGGACAGTGGTAGAAGGCAGGGACTGGCACATAGGGTGGAACCCATTAGAGCAGTACCTGGTTTTGCCTCCTTACCAGTTCACTTCTCCCATTCCACGTTCGGAGGATTAAAGTGCTCTCACATGTGCACCGTCACTTGAAATGCATAAGCATGACATGATGTGTTGAAGAAAGCCAGGGATAATCTATAATGAGGATGTATTGAGTCAAAATGCTGGCCAGTGTACAATATGCCTGGAAGAAGTGCAGAGGGAGGTACTAGAGCAGGTTGTCTTGCCTATTCATATATCATTAAGGTTGCACTCGTTTAAAATAAATAGATCTAGGGGCGCCTGGGTGGCGCAGTCGGTTAAGCGTCCGACATCAGCCAGGTCACGATCTCGCGGTCCGTGAGTTCGAGCCCCGCGTCGGGCTCTGGGCTGATGGCTCGGAGCCTGGAGCCTGTTTCCGATTCTGTGTCTCCCTCTCTCTCTGCCCCTCCCCCGTTCATGCTCTGTCTCTCTCTGTCCCAAAAATAAATAAAAAACGTTGAAAAAAAAATTTTAAAATAAATAGATCTAGCCCTGAGCATTGTTCAGATACTGTAACACCTTCCCATTTTACACTTATTCTTGTCTTTTCAAGATGCTTGAAAACCCGAGAGGATCTGAGGATCTGTCCATGGCAAAATAAAGATAAAAACACAAGCCTACTTGGCCAGAAATCTGAGTTCTGCAAGATTCATGCAGAGATGAACAATCATTTAGGGAAAACTATCCCGCTGAAGAGCCAGGGACCATTTGGCCAACATGTGCCACAGTCACAATGAATACACCTGAATCCCCAGTTGAGGGACCAGTATATGACTGTAAGACGATCACATGGAATGAATACCCAGGAGGGCTCAGAGTTAAAATGGAGCAAAGGGGTGAAAATGGATAGAGGGAGGGCCAGAGATCTGCATCAGGGATAAGAATGAGATAATGCAGAGAGTGACATGACTAGTAGCATCTTCTCCTCTCACTGACTGACTCAGGAAGGAGAAACACCTGTGGGCTTTGACAAACAGTGCCATCCATAAGTTCTAATTGAAATCCCTGTCAGCAAGAGGCCTGCCCAGATTCTTCCTTCAGAATCAGAGGGAAAGCCCTGGCTCTGGGTATATGTCCTGCCCTTGCTATCATAACTTAGGGGCAGCAGTGGTACAGCTGCAGCAGGGATGTGCTCCCAGCTGATGGGCAAGTGTTTGGAAGTGGGACTTGGTGCAAGATTCCATGCAAAGGTACTTTCTGTGCTGGCCACATCCTAGGGCACATTGGCCACATGAAAACCTGCTGTTCTTCAAAATAAGGGTATCTCCATTAGTGAAGGGAGGGAGGAAAACTGGATATCCATGCTTGTGCATACCCTAGTCAACGAAGTAACACCATGTGCTCAGGGAGAGACGGAACAGGTTTCCTGTGGGATATTATACCCATATACCTTCAATTTCCTCAGTAACTGACTGGGAACTTGGCACCATTCATACAGCGATGGCTCCTGGAACATGAACAGAGACCTAGCTAGAAAAGGAGCAATAGGATGTGCATGTGCAAGCAGTGCCAAAGTTCTGCATCTCTGAAAGGAATGGCATCCATCAGCAAAAATATCCCTTCCTTAATCAACTCTCGATTCATACAGGAGGCCAGCTGTGTTCCTAAAACCTCTGGCTTAGCCTGTACACAAACATTCTCCACTGGGCCACTGCACATGCTCTAGGCCTGGTGATATCAACAAATTCTGAAACCCAAACCGCAGGGTGCAGGTGGTCAAACCTAATGCACACTCACAAGGATTATACCAGACTCAGATTAATAGTAAAGATTATGACTCTTAGACAAGAGCTCTGAAATGATTCCAGGGAGATCCCAGTTTCCAAAGAAAAGAAATTATTTACTATTGCTATAATAGCCTACTAAGCAACAAGAGCTCAGGGACATGAGGGTCAATTGTCCTCTGTGACATCACACACTCAGAACCCTCCACTGGCTCAGGAACTAACTGGAAACGGATCTTCAGTCTTTGTAACTCAGTTGTGTATGTGACAGTCACATGGTCTTAGTGTGTGAACTGAGACCAAGTTAAGAAAGCAGCAATGGGAGAAGAATGACCACAAGGTGTGTCAACGCTATGCATTTAAATGGGCACAGGGGAAATCGAGGAAGGAGACCTTGGCCTTCCCTTCCTTTTGTCCTACACAGGAGGCAGGATATACCCCTAACCTCTGGCTTAACCTACCCATGAGCATTCACCCTGGGCACATTCCCACACCCTAGGTTTGGGGAGGGCCAACCATTCTGAAACCAAATTGAGAAGGGACCAATACAATACCTCTATCACCATCACAGAGCATCACCAACCCCCAGCTGAAACAAGAAGATATAATTTTGAGACACTGCCTTGGAATAATTTCCAAGCAAACCATTTCTCATCAAAGGGCTAAGTGGTGGCAATGGAGATACACCTTGCCAAAGTTCATCATACATGAGATTTGGAGAAAGTTGAGAATGAAGTACCCAGCGCAGTCGCCTATCAACCAGGTTGTATCTGGAATAATATCTGGAATATCTGAAGGGCTACACCTGGGAGCCCTGTCAGCGAGAAGCCTGCATTTTTTACTTAGGAGACAGTGATTTATGGCTTGGTCTATCCCCGCCACATTTTCTGTCAGTTGAGGGAGGCAGTGGTGTTGGAGTTGGAGATATTGGGTTCTGATGGCTCTTGCTCAGGAATCTGCAACAAGGACTTGGTTCCCTAATTGCTGTCAAGGGCTCTTCCAATGCTGACCCTCTCCTGGTTCATACTGCCCATGTGCAAACTGTCAGCTTCTCAGAATTAAGACAATTCAATCATCCAGTTCAGTGAGACAAGCTGGTTCCCCTTCACCTTCCATAGTACAGCAGGCCAAGCATCAAGGAACCAGGGACTAAAGGCCCTCTTTTTTTTGGTAGAGCAGAGGCTGATAGCTCTCACTGAGCACAGGAGCAGAAGCAGAAGCAGAGTTTGTGACCTACCCAGGGGTGCCAGCTTGTGATGGCTCCATGGCTCCTAAGAAGGAAAACAATAATTTGTCAGAAACACAGCAAGGTTAAGGACATGGATGCTGGGAGGACCAAAGCTTGACATTTCCTGTGGGAATGGGGACCCAGTTGGAAAGAAGTTGTCTTTCTTCTTTGTTCCTTGGGCCAGAAGGAGGCCAGTTCCCTGCCCAAATCTATGGCCCAGGCCACACACAAACATCCTCAGCTGTCCCATTCAAATGGCCTGGGCCTCCGATTGGTTGCACACTTCTGAAATCTGGTGAATTAAAGAAGAAGGAGCTGTGTAGCAACATCTCTCTCCTAGTCACAAGGACTGAACCAGATTTCCAGGTGGAAGGCACACGATAGGATTCTTGAGACACTGACTCTGAACAGATTGTGGGAAGAACCTTGTTTTTTTTTTTTTTTCAATATATGAAATGTATTGTCAAATTGGTTTCCATACAACACCCAGTGCTCATCCCAAAAGGCGCCCTCCTCAATACCCATCACCCACCCTCTCCTCCCTCCCACCCCCCATCAACCCTCAGTTCTCAGTTTTTAAGAGTCTCTTATGCCTTGGCTCTCTCCCACTCTAACCTCTTTTTTTTTTTTTCTCCTTCCCCTCCCCCTTGGGTTTCTGTTAAGTTTCTCAGGATCCACATAAGAGTGAAAACATATGGTATTTGTCTTTCTCTGTATGGCTTATTTCACTTAGCATCACACTCTCCAGTTCCATCCACGTTGTTACAAAAGGCCATATTTCATTCTTTCTCATTGCCACATAGTACTCCATTGTGTATATAAACCACAATTTCTTTATCCATTCATCAGTTGATGGACATTTAGGCTCTTTCCATAATTTGGCTATTGTTGAGAGTGCTGCTATAAACATTGGGGTGCAAGTGCCCCTATGCATCAGTACTCCTGGATCCCTTGGGTAAATTCCTAGCAGTGCTATTCCTGGGTCATAGGGTAGATCTATTTTTAGTTTTTTGAGGAACCTCCACACTGTTTTCCAGAGTGGCTGTACCAATTTGCATTCCCACCAACAGTGCAAGAGGGTTCCCGTTTCTCCACATCCTCTCCAGCATCTATAGTCTCCTGATTTGTCATTTTGGCCACTCTGACTGGTGTGAGGTGATATCTGAGTGTGGTTTTCATTTGTATTTCCCTGATGAGGAGCGACGTTGAGCATCTTTTCATGTGCCTGTTGGCCACCCGGATGTCTTCTTTAGAGAAGTGTCTATTCATGTTTTCTGCCCATTTCTTCACTGGGTTATTTGTTTTTCGGGTGTGGAGTTTGGTGAGCTCTTTATAGATTTTGGATACTAGCCCTTTGTCCGATATGTCATTTGCAAATATCTTTTCCCATTCCGTTGGTTGCCTTTTAGTTCTGTTGGTTGTTTCCTTTGCTGTGCAGAAGCTTTTTATCTTCATAAAGTTAAAGTAGTTCATTTTTGCTTTTAATTCTCTTGCCTTTGGGGATGTGTCAAGTAAGAAATTGCTACGACTGAGGTCAGAGAGGCCTTTTCCTGCTTTCTCCTCTAGGGTTTTGATGGTTTCCTGTCTCACATCCAGGTCCTTTATCCATTTTGAGTTTATTTTTGTGAATGGTGTGAGAAGGTAGTCTAGTTTCAATCTTCTGCATGTTGCTGTCCAGTTCTCCCAGCACCATTTGTTAAAGAGACTGTGTTTTTTCCATTGGATGTTCTTTTCTGCTTTGTCAAAGATTAGTTGGCCATACGTTTGTGGGTCTAGTTCTGGGGTTTCTATTCTATTCCATTGGTCTATGTGTCTGTTTTTGTGCCAAGACCATGCTGTCTTGGTGATTACAGCTTTGTAGTAGAGGCTAAAGTCTGGGATTGTGATGCCTCCTGCTTTGGTCTTCTTCTTCAAAATTACTTTGGTTATTCGGGGCCTTTTGTGGTTCCATATGAATTTTAGGATTGCTTGTTCTAGTTTTGAGAAGAATGCTGGTGCAATTTTGATTGGGATTGCTTTGAATGTGTAGATAGCTTTGGGTAGTATTGACATTTTGACAATATTTATTCTTCCAATCCATGAGCACGGAATGTTTTCCCATTTCTTTATATCTTCTTCAGTTTCCTTCATAAACTTTCTATAGTTTTCAGCATACAGATCTTTTACATCTTTGGTTAGATTTATTCCTAGGTATTTTATGCTTCTTGGTGCACTTGTGAATGGGATCAGTTTCTTTATTTGTCTTTCTGTTGCTTCATTATTAGTGTATAAGAATGCAACTGATTTCTGTACATTGATTTTGTATCCTGTGACTTTGCTGAATTCATGTATCAGTTCTAGCAGACTTTTGGTGGAATCTATCGGGCTTTCCATGTAGAGTATCATGTCATCTGCAAAAAGTGAAAGCTTGACTTCATCTTTGCCAATTTGATGCCTTTGATTTCCTTTCGTTGTCTGATTGATGATGCTAGAACTTCCAACACTATGTTAAACAACAGTGGTGAGAGTGGACATCCCTGTCGTGTTCCTGATCTCAGGGAAAAAGCTCTCAGTTTTTCCTCATTGAGGATGATGTTAGCTGTGGGCTTTTCATAAATGGCTTTTATGATCTTTAAGTGTGTTCCTTCTATCCCGACTTTCTCGAGGGTTTTTATTAAGAAAGTTGCTGAATTTTGTCAAATGCCTTTTCTGCATCGATTGACAGGATCATATGGTTCTTATCTTTTCTTTTATTAATGTGATGTATCACATTGATTGATTTGCGAATGTTGAACCAGCCCTGCATCCCAGGAATGAATCCCACTTGATCATGGTGAATAATTCTTTTTATATGCTGTTGAATTTGATTTGCTGGTATCTTATTGAGAATTTTTGCATCCATATTCATCAGGGATATTGGCCTGTAGTTCTCTTTTTTTTACTGGGTCTCTGTCTGGTTTAGGAATCAAAGTAATACTGGCTTCATAGAATGAGTCTGGAAGTTTTCCTTCCCTTTCTATTTTTTGGAATAGCTTGAGAAGGATAGGTATTATTTCTGCTTTAAACGTCTGGTAGAACTCCCCTGGGAAGCCATCTGGTCCTGGACTCTTATTTGTTGGGAGATTTTTGATAACCGATTCAATTTCTTCGCTGGTTATGGGTCTGTTCAAGCTTTCTATTTCCTCCTGATTGAGTTTTGGAAGCGTGTGGGTGTTTAGGAATTTGTCCATTTCTTCCAGGTTGTCCAGTTTGTTGGCATATAATTTTTCATAGTATTCCCTGATAATTGTTTGTATCTCTGAGGGATTGGTTGTAATCATTCCATTTTCATTCATGATTTTATCTATTTGGGTCATCTCCCTTTTCTTTTTGAGAAGCCTGGCTAGAGGTTTATCAATTTTGTTTATTTTTTCAAAAAACCAACTCTTGGTTTCGTTGATCTGCTCTACAGTTTTTTTTAGATTCTATATTGTTTATTTCTGCTCTGATCTTTATTATTTCTCTTCTTCTGCTGGGTTTAGGCTGTATTTGCTGTTCTGCTTCTATTTCCTTTAGGTGTGCTGTTAGATTTTGTATTTGGGATTTTTCTTGTTTCTTGAGATAGGCCTGGATTGCAATGTATTTTCCTCTCAGGACTGCCTTCGCTGCATCCCAAAGCGTTTGGATTGTTGTATTTTCATTTTCGTTTGTTTCCATATATTTTTTAATTTCTTCTCTAATTGCCTGGTTGACCCACTCATTCTTTAGTAGGGTGTTCTTTAACCTCCATGCTTTTGGAGGTTTTCCAGACTTTTTCCTGTGGTTGATTGCAAGCTTCATAGCATTGTGGTCTGAAAGTATGCATGGTATGATTTCAATTCTTGTATACTTATGAAGGGCTGTTTTGTGACCCAGCATGTGATCTATCTTGGAGAATGTTCCATGTGCACTCGAGAAGAAAGTATATTCTGTTGCTTTGGGATGCAGAGGGAAGAAACTTGTTTTTACAACAGAACAAAGATGTGTCAAGGTGGATAGGGAGGGCCAGAGCTTTTCAAAGCTTGGAAGGGGAATACAGTGGAGAAGAGAGTGCCCAGCACCAGCTCCTGACAACCTCTCTGGCTGTTGGAAAAAGAAACACCAGAGGGCTTAGGCAAAAGCACCCTCTAGAGTCTCCATCTGAGAGTGCTGCCAGCAAAAGGCTTGCCTTCTTCCCTCAGAAGGACCTAGAGAGCCCTGAGGCTTTGTCTGTTTTTCTTGCTTTTTCCATCATTAAGTGGACTGAACAGTGACTGTGCTCTAGCTGGGAGATGCTCCCAGCTGTGGCTCCAAAGTGTGGAGAGAGGCATTGGTGCCCTCTTCCTGTAAAGGACGCCTTCTGTGCTGACCAGATTCTATAGCCTACTGCTCCTGTGTGAACTGTCTGTTTTTCAGAAGGAAGACATCTCAATGAGGCAGAGCAAGGAAGCAAGCTGACTCCCCTCCCCTGACCCCTTGCTACAAAACAGCCAAACCCCAAGCTCGGGTTAGGAGGGCTATTCTCCTTTCAGATATCTCTTGCTCATACTGTACTGAGCACAGGACCAAGTGGGAACCCGACGCCCATCCCTAGGTCTCTGCTGAGTGAGTGCCAGCTCCATGACTCCTAAAGGTGAATGAAAAGGGAGTCAGAGACACAGTAAGGGAGAGGGAATGACTGCATCCAGGACCAAAGTGCGTTCAGTATTTCCATCCAATGGGAATGAAATCCATGTGGAATGGAGATGTTTATCTTCATTTCCCCTAGGCCCAGCAAGGAAGCCAGCTCTCTGCTAATATGTCTGCCCCAGCCTCCAAACACAGCTCTTGGCTGGACAGCTTCTGATGCCCTAGGGCTTTGGATGTCCATGTAGTCCTGAAGCCAAAAGGCCAGGGCCCCTTTGGCTCTGCCTGTCCCACAGTCACAAGGGCTTGTCATCGTTGGACATCTGCAAGCCAGTAATGGTACTCGGAAAGACTGAAATTGTAAGGTGAACCTTACATTTGTAAGATGAACCTTGATGGATAATAAAGCAATGTCATGAAACTGGATACATCGAGGGCCAGAGTTCTTCATGAAGGATGAAAATTGGATCATGTTTAGAAGAACCTGTCTAGCACAATGTATTCACAAGCCTGCTTGCTCAGGAATCACAAAAACCTTTTTGGAGCTTTGCCAACAGGAGTGCTCCGAAGGATGTCCGTTGGAGCTCTGTGAGCAAAAGGCTCACACTCCCCCTTAAGAAATAGAGTGAAACATTGGCCACTCTGGTGTACTTCTGCCCATTATATCCGTCAAGAGGAGCAGCTAGTGACTCCGAGATATGAAGAATGTGGTTCCATGTGATGACCAAGAGCTGGGAATGAGGCCTTGGTGCACTATTTAATAAAAAGGCTTTTTGTATGCTGATCAGGTCATGGAGCATACTGCACATGGATAGACTGTCCTTCCGAATGAGGGTACCTCCAACCATTAGGAGCAGGAGTCAATCTGTCTACCCATTCCCACAATACTGTAGCCTGCTGAGCACCAAGGGCTCAGGGACAGGGGGGCTTGGTGTCCTCTGTGATATCAAACTCTGAGAGCCCTTCATTGGTTCAGGAAACTCGACTCCACACCTGGGAACTTGGTTGGGTAGGGGGCAGACACAGTGTGTCTGTGTGTGAAGAGATCAAGTTAGGAAAGCAGCAATGGGTGAATAATGACTACAACGTGAGTCAATGCTGTACATTCAAATGGGCACGGGGCAAACAGAGGAAGGATAACCAAACCTTTTCCCCTTGTCCCACACAGAGGCGGGATCCACCCCCAAACTCTAACTTAGCCTACACAAGCCTTCTCCCTGGGCACCTTCACACACTCTGGGATTTGGGAGGACCACAAATTTCTAAAACCAAATTAAGAAGGGTCTAGTGCAACACCTCTATCACCATCACAAGGGCACCTCCAAAGCCCAAAGCTGAAGCAAAAGGATATTACTCTTGAGACACTGTCTCGGAAGTCTCCATGCAAACCCTACCTCATCAAAAGGGCTAAAGGGTGGCAATGGAGACACACACTGCCAGAGTTCTTCATCACATATGAGATTTGGAGAGTGTTGAGAATGAAGTACCCATCACAGTCTCCTATCAACCAAGTTGTATCCGAAATAAGAAAGGCCTGTGGGCTTAGGCCAAGGGAGCCCTCTGAAGGATGACACCTGAGAACCCTGTCAGCAAGAAACCTGCATTCTTTCCTTAGGAGCCAGTAATTTCTGGCTTGGTCAATCCTTGCCACATTTCCCATCAGTTGAGGGAGGCAGCAGTGTTGGAGCTGGAGATATTGGGTTCTGATGGCTCTTGCTCAGGAATCTGCAACAAGGACTTGGTTCCCTAATTGCTGTCAAGGGTTCTTCCCATGATGACCCTCTCCTGGTTCATACTGCCATGTGCAAAGTGTCAGACTTTTAGAATGAAAGTAACTCAGTCATCCAGTTCAGTGAGGCAAGCTGGCTCTCCTTCACCTTCCATAACACAGAAGGCCAAGCACCAAGCACCCATGGACTAAAATCCTTCTTTCCCTTGCTAGAGCAGAGCCTGATAGCTCTCACTGAGCACAGGAGCAGAAGGGGGGTTTGCTATCTCCCCAGGAGTGCCAACGGAGTGACTGATAGCTCCATGGCCCCTAATGGAGAAAAAATAAACTGTCAGAAACACAGCAAGGGGAAAGGAGGGCCAAAGCTTGACATTTCCAGTGTGAATGGGGATCCTCTTGGATAGAAGATGTCTTGCTTCATTTGCCCGGTACCCAGAAGTAATCCAGATCCTGGCCAAAATCTATGGCCCAGCCAAACATCCTCTGCTGGGCCCCTTCAAATGTCCTGGGCCTTTAAATGGCCACATATGTCTGAAACCAGTGAATTTATGAAAGAGGAGCCCTGTGGATAAGTCTCTCCCCCAGGGACAAGGACTTGACCAGACTTCCAGGTGGAAGTCATAGGACAGGAATCTTGAGACATTGACTGTGAACAGATTGTGGGAACCTTGTTTGTACCAGAAAGCAAAGATGGGTCAAGGTGAATAAAAAGGGCCAGAGCTCTTCAGAGCTTGGAATAGGAGTTCTATGGAGAAGAGAGTGCCCAGCACCATCTCCTGACAACCTGTCTGGCTGTGGGAAGAAGAAGAAACACCACAGGGCTTAGGCAAAAGTGCCCTCTAGAGTCTCCATCTGAGAGCCCTGTCTGCAACAGGCCTGACTACTTCCTTCAGAAGGATCTAGAGAGCCCTGAGACTTTGCTTTTCTTGCTTTTCCCGTCATTGAATGGAGTGAGCAGTGACTGTGCTGTAGCTGGGAGGTGCCCCCAGCTGTGGCCCCAAAGTGTGGAGAGGGCATTGGTGTCCTCTTCCTGTAAGGGGCTCTTTCTGTGCTGACCAGTTTCTGGAGCCTACTGCTCCTGTGTGAACTGCCTGCTTTTCAGAAGGAAGGCACCTCAATCAGGAAGAGCAACGAGATGAACTGACTCCCCTTCCCTGACTCCTTGCTACAAACAACTAACCCAAAGCTCAGGGGTAGGAGGGCTATTCTCCTTTGGGATATCCAATGCTTATGGCTGTTACTGAGCACAGGAACTAGTGGGAACGCAGTGCCCATCCCTGGTTGCCCACTGAGTGAATGCTGCCTCCATGATTCCTAAGGGTGAATGAAGAGGCATCAGAGACACAGTAAGGGAGAGAGAATGGCTGCAGCCAGTACCAAAGCGCATTCAATATTTCCATCCAAGTAGGAATGCAATCCATGTGGAATGGAGATGTTTATCTTCATTTCCCCTAGGCCAGTTCCCCACAAATACCTCTGGCCCAGTCTCCACACACAGATCTTCGGTGGACAGCTTCCGATGCCCTAGGACTCTGGATGTCTGTGTGAGACCTGAAACCAAATGGCCAGGGCCCCTTTGGCTCTACCTGTCCCACAGTCACAAGGGCTGGTCCCCATTGGACATCTGCAAGCTGGAGATAATACTTGAAAGACTGAATTTGTATGGACCCTGATACGAACCTTGCTAGATAATAAAGCAATATCATGAAACTGGATACACTGAGGGCCAGAGGTCTTCACGAAGGATGAGAATTGGATCGTGTTTAGAAGAACCAGACTAGCACAATGTATTTGCAAGCTGACTTTCTCAGGAATCACAAGAACATTTTGGCACCTTGGCTGTAAGAGTGCTCCAAAGGATGCTCGTTACAAGCCTATGAGCAAGAGGCCCACATTCTCCCTTAATACACAGAGAGGAACTTTGTATTCTGGTGTGCTTCTATCCATCTTATCCATCGAGAGGGCCAGCAGTGTCTATGAGATATGAAGAATGTGCTTCCATGTGACAATCAAGAGGTGGGGGGGGGGTTGGAGCACTATATATTCAAAAGCCTTTTTTTGCGCCAATCAGGTCTTGGAGCATGATGCACATGCACAATTTGTTCAGGTAAATGAGGGTAGCTCCATCCATTAGTGTCTGGGGTCCATGTGGCTATCATTCCCATGATACTGTACTATGCCCAGCATCAAGTGCTCAGGGACGGGGAGCCTAGCTCTCCTCTGGGATATCAGACTCTGAGAGCCCTGCATTGGTTCAGAAAAGGCTTGGAAACTCACTTCCACACCGGGGACCTTGGTTGGTGTAGGGGACAGACACAGGGTCTCTGTGTGTGAACTGAGACCATGTTAGGATAGCAGCCTATCCTAACAGGGAGAGAAATGACTACAAGGTGAGTGAAAAGTGTGCATTCAAATGGGCCCAGGGGAAACCAGGGAAGGTGACTCAAACCTTACCTTACCCTTGTCACACTTGGAGGTGGGAATCCACCCACAAACTCTGGCTTAGCTTACCCACAAGCATTCTCCCTGGGCACCCTCACACACCTGGTTTGGGGAGGGCCACATCATTCTGAAACCAAATTGAGAAGGGCCTAATGCAACACCTCTGTCACCATCACAAGGGCACCACCAAACTACCACGCTGAAACAAGAGGATATTACTCTGAGACACTAAGAATAGGTTCCATGCAAACCCTCTTTCATCAAAAGGGCTAAGTGGTGGCAATGGAGACACACACTGCCAGAGTTCTTCATCACACATGAGATTTGGAGAGTGTTGAGAATGAAGTACCCATCACAGTCTCCTACCAGGTTGTATCCGGAATAAGAAAGGCCTGTGGGCTTAGACCAAGGGCAACACCCTCCCTGAAGGTGCCTCCCTGAGGGCAACACCTGGAAGCCCTGTCATCAAGAAGCCAGCATTGTTTCTTTAGGAGCCAGTGATTTCTGGCTTGGTGTATCCTTGCCTTTTTTCCCATCAGTTGAGGAAGGCAGCAGTGTTGGAGCTGGAGCTAATGCGTTCTGGTGAATTTTGGTGAGGAATCTGCAACAAGGACTTGGTTCCCTGATTGCTGGCAAGGGCTCTTCCAATGCTGCCTCCTCCCAGTTCATACTGCCCATGTGCAAACTGTCAGCTTCTCAGAATGA
Organism: Lynx rufus; assembly: GCF_022079265.1. Classification (NCBI taxonomy): domain Eukaryota; kingdom Metazoa; phylum Chordata; class Mammalia; order Carnivora; family Felidae; genus Lynx; species Lynx rufus. The sequence continues at coordinate 22,605 of NW_025814867.1, read as the reverse complement.
AGGAATGCAAACATCCAGGTCAGTGAGGCAAGCTGGCTCTCCTTCACATTCCATAGCACAGCAGGCAAAGCACCAAGCAATCAGGACTAAACTCCTCCTTTTCTTTGGTAGAGCAGAGCCTGATAGCTCTCACTGAGCACAGGAGCAGAGGTGGAGTTTGCAGCCTCTATAGGGGTGCCAGCTGAGTATGTAATGGCTCCATGCTCCTGAGGGAGAAAACAATAAATTGTTTGAAACACAGCTAGGGGAATAAAATAAGCACTGGGAGGGCAAAAGCTTGACATTTCCAGTGGGAATGGGGATCCAGTTGGAAAGATGTCTTGCTTCTTTTGCCCTCCGCCCAGAAGAGGCCAGTTCCCTCCTTCTCCATCCTAACACACTGAACATCCTCTCCATCCTAACACACTAAACATCCTCTGCTAGTCCCCTTCAAATGTCCTGGGACTCTGAATGGCCACATGCTTCTGAAACCCAGTGAATTAATGAAGAAGGAGCCCTGTGGCAAAATGTATCGCCCAGTCACAAGGACTGGACCAGACTCCCCAGTGGAAGACACAATATAGGACTCTTGAGACACTGACTCTGAATGGATTGCGGGAAGAACCTTGTTCTACAAGAGAGCAAACATGTGTCAAGGTGGATAAGAAGGGCCACAGCTCTTCAGGTCTTGGAAGTGGAAATCTATGAAGAAAGGAGTGCCCAGCACCAGCTCCTAACATGCTGGCTGGCTATGGGAAGAATAAGCACCAGAAAGCTTAGGCAAAAGCGCCCTCTAGAGTCTCCATCTGGGAGCCCTGTCAGCGAAAGTCCTGTCTTCTCCCTTCAGAAGGAACTAAAAAGCCCTGGGACTTGGTCTTCATTTTTTTTTTTCCATCATTGAATGGGCAGTCACAGTACTATAGCTGGGAGATTCTCTCAGCTGTGACTCCAAAATGTAGAGAGGGCCATTCGTGACCTCTTCCTGTAAAGGACGCCTTCTGTGCTTTCCAGCCTCTGAAGCCTACTGCTCCAGTGTGAACTGTCTGGTTTTCATAAGGAATGCACCTCAATCAGGCATAGCAAGGAAATGAGTTGACTCCCCTCCCCTAACCCCTTGCTACAAACAGCCAAGCCCCAAGCTCAGGGATAGGAGGGCTATTTTCCTTTGGGATATCCCATGTTCACAGCTGTTACTGAACACAGGACTGGGTGGGAACATGACACCCATCCCTGGGTGCCTGCTGAGTAAGTGCCAACTCCATGATTCCCAAGGGTGAATGAAGAGGCAGTCAGAAACACAGTAAGGGAAAGGAAATTGCTGCAGCCAGGACCAAAGTATGTTCAATCTTTCTATCCAATGGGAATGTGGTCCATGGAGATATTTATCTTCATTTCGTCTAGGCCCAGGAAAGAGGCCAGCTCCCCACTAGTACTTCTGGCCCAGCCTCCACACACAGTTCTTGGCTGACCCCTTCTGAGGCCCTAGGGCTCTGGATGTCCATGTGAGACCTGAAACCAAATGGCCAGGGCAACTTTTTTTTTTTTAATATGGAATTTATTGTCAAATTGTTTTCCATACAACACCCGGTGCTCATCGGCCAGGCCAACTTTGGCTCCACCTGTCCCATGTCACAAGGGCTGGTCCCCATCGGACATCTGCAAGTCGATGGTAGTACTCAGAATGACTGAATTTGTAAGGAACCCAATACAAACCTTGATGGATAATACAGCAAAGTCATGAAACTGGATACATCAGGGCCAGAGTTCTTCATGAAGGATGAAAATTGGATCATATTTAGAAGAACCTGACTAGCACAATGTATTCACAAGCCTGCTTGCTCAGGAATCACAAAAACCTTTTTGGAGCTTTGCCAACAGGAGTGCTCCAAAGGATGCCTGATGCAGCCCTATGAGTAAGAGGCCCACATTCTCCCTTAAGAAATAGAGGAGAACATTGGCTTCTGGTGTGCTTCTACCCATCGTCTCCATCGAGAAAGGGCAGTAGTGGTCTTTGAGATATGAAGAATGTGCTTCTATGTGACAATCAAGAAGTGGGGATGAGGCCTTGGTCCCCTATTTACTCAAAAGACTTTGGTGCGCTGATCAGATCATGGAGGGTGCAGCACATGCAAAGACTGTCTGTTCCTCCAAATGAGGCTAGTTGCACAATTAGTGCCAGGAGTTCATGTGGTTACCCATTCCCATGACCCAATTCAAAAGAATTATAAATAAAAGAGAAGTGGGGAGCCTGGGTGGCTCTGTCGGTTGAGCGTCTGACTTCGGCTCAGGTCATGATCTCGCGGTCCGTGAGTTCGAGCCCCGCGTCGGGCTCTGTGCTGACCGCTCAGAGCCTGCAGCCTGTTTCAGATTCTGTGTCTCCCTCTCTCTGACCCTCCCCTGTTCATGCTCTGTGTCTCTCTCTGTCTCAAAAATAAATAAACATAAAAAAAATTTAAAAAAAAAATAAATAAAAGAGAAGACATTACGCCTTATACCAAAGAAACATAAAGCAGACAAAGGGGCGACTACGGCCAAATTAGATGCTGGCAAACCACCTACCTAAAAGAAATGGGTAGGTTCTTAGAGACACACGACCTACCAAGACTGTATCAGGAAGAAATAGAAGGTTTGCACAGACCAATTAAAGGAAGACTGTATCAATACAAGAAGATAACAAATGCAGGTAATTGAATCAGTAATAGAAGTTCTCCCAGGAAAGAAAAGCCCAGGACCAGGTGGATTCACTGGTGAATTTTACCAAACATTTGTAGAAGGACTAACAGCAGTCCTCTCACTGATTCAAAAGGAATGAACACCACCAAACTCATTTCATGAGACTGGAATTACCCTGGTAGGAAGCCAGAAAAGGATACTACCTGAATAGAAATCTCTAGACCAGTATCCCTGTGATGAATATAGATGAATAATTCCCAATAATGTACAGGCAAACCAAATTCAGCAGCACATTAAAAAGGATCATTGACTGTGATGAAGGGTTTTTTCCCTGTAAAGGCAGGATGTTTCAGAAATGCAAATCAATAAATGTGACCCCTCACGTAATTGAATGAAAGAAAAATCAACCAGAAACAAGACTCTCAACTATAAATAGCAAACGGAGGGTTACTAGAAGGGAGGTGGGCAGGGGGATGGGTTAAATGGGTGATGGGCTAAGGAGGACACTAGTAGCGAGGATCACTGGGAGTTGTATGTAAGCGATGGATGACTACATTCTCTACCTGAAACTAACATTACACTCTATGTTAACCAACTGGAATTTAAATAAAAACTTGAAAAAATAAATACTAAAGAAATACATAAATAAATTTAAACTAAAATAAATAAATACATTTTAAAAAATAAAAAGAAAACTCATGTGACAATGTCAATAGACACAGAAAAGAAGTTCTGAGAACATTTGGTATCCATTTGTGCTAAAAATCTCTTTAAAAATTCAGTGTAGAAGGAACATATCTCAACATAAGAAAGGCTATGTATGTGAAGCCCACAGCTAATATCATACTCAATAGTGAAATTTTGAAAGATTTTCCACTAAAATCAGGCACAAGACAAGGATGCCCTAGATATGTGAAGGGGATTGGGTGGTGCAGGCTTCTGGTTATGCAATGAATAAATCACAGATAGAAAATATAGCATAGGGAACATAGAGAGTGGTACTGGAATAGTGATGCATGGTGAGAGATGATAGCTACACCTGTGTTAGCCTAGCAGAATGTATACACTTGTCCAATCAGTATGCTGTTCATCTGAAACTAATGTAACATAGCGTGTCAGCTATTCCTAAATAACATGTTTTTTAAAATAAGGTAAAGGAATGAAATAAAAAGTTTAATGTAAAAGAACCTGTTAATATCTAATCAAGAAATGCAGTAAAGTTCCAAAATAGAAAGTCACCATATCAAATTCTGTAGCATTCCTATACACTAACCAAATTATCTAAGAAGAAGTAAAAAAAAAACCAAACAATCCCATTTACAGTAGCATCAAAAACAATAAACTTTATAGGAATGAATTTAGCCAAGGAAGTGAAAGATCTCTCTACAGAAAACTATAAAACCCGTGTGCAGAAATGGAAGAAATTCAATTTGGATGAAAGAAACAAGAGAACACACAAGTCACTGAAAAGCCACCCCATGTCCATCTTTTGGAGGAATTAATATAGATATAATGTCCATACTACACAAAGCCATCTAGAGATTCAGTGCAATCTCTATCAAGACTCTGATGCAATTTTTATGCAATTATAAAATCATATCCTATAATGTATTTGGAACCACAAAAAGACAAAACAGGAGGCATCACACTTCTTGATTTCAAGCTTCATTCTAACACAAAGAAATCAGTTATGTCACTGGCATAAGCACACACACAAGACAATGGAACAGAAGTTGAGACCCCAAACTAAACCCATGCATGCACAGTCAACTAGTATTTGACAAGGGAGTCAAAAATACACAGTGGGGAAGAGTAGTCTCTTGAATAACTGGCGCTGGGAAAATTGGATATTCCCATGTATAAGATTAAAGCTTAGTACCGTGTGTTACACCACTCCCTAGGGAGTGAAAGGAAGAAACATAGAGAGATGTGATTAGAGAGAAACAGAGACAAAGAGGAAGTACAAGGAGGAAAGTAGAGACCTGGTCTAGGTATGTGGACGGGGTTAGATGGGCCAGGGGAGAGGGGATGTATGAAGTGGCTCTGAGTGCTGGGGCAGAAAGAGCTTGTATCATGGGCATCAGAGTTCCATGATCCCAAGACTCCAACATCCCTGGGTCCAAGCTCTGCAGAGGCCATTGCAATTGAAAAGATGGGTAACCCTCATTTCTTCTGGAATTGTGAGGCTCAGCCTCATGTTCTGTCATGGAGAGGGATGTCTTGAGGGAGAATGTGCTGCTCTTTGGCAGGTAAGCTCCAGAGCCTGCCCTGTGGGGGGGTGTCCCGGGGCCATCTCCCTCAGGCCCCAGGCCCTGTTGGATTTGCCCCCTCCCCCCACCAGCTGGCCTTCCTCAAGTTCTGAACCAGGCATCAGGCATCGTGTTGCCCCCAGGTCCTGCAGTCTGGACCTGGCAGAGGTGGACTGTTGATATTGATAAAAAAAAAAAATTAACAATAAGGTCCATATCCTCCCTCTGGAAATAGTGGTGTGCATCAAAATTGTGCTTTGCTATCCTCCTGTCTGCAACCAATCTGAGGATTCCAGAAGGTAGGTGAACCCTTTAAAACACCATAGTCTTCTCTTCCATCAAATTCAAAGACATTTTCTTGTCCCAGCTTTCTTTTAATTCTGAAGAGATGGCAATTAGTAATTGAAGGCATAATGGTCCTATAGGAAATTTACCTATATGACTGATGGACATTATTTCATCCATCCGTATCCCTAAAGCACATTTTATTGGAAATATTAAGCAAGGATACATACTGTAAATTCACAACATATGTGTAGCTCCCTGTAAGTTGCATTCTGACCTTATCACATATGTGTCATCAAGATATTATTAGTGACTTTTCAGATAAGCTCTCCAAATCAAGATGGTCATGTTAGAGAATCTAGTATAAATGGAATTTCACAGATTCTGAATTAGGAATGATTTTTCGCTTTTAATGTTTCTTTTTTTTTCTTTTTTTGAGAGCGCCCGAGATGGGGAGAGGGAGAGAGTGGGAGACAATGAATCTGAGGCAGGCTCCAGACTCTGAGCTCTCAGGACAGAGCCTGACACGGGGCTCAAACTCATGGACTGCAAGATCATGACTTGAGTCAAGGTCGGACGCTTAACCTACTAAGCCACCCAAAGCCCCAGGAATGATAGTTTATTGGCAAAGAAGGAGAAATTAAAGATAGTGTAAAGGATGTCTATTTTTAATTTAAATATTATTCACACATTTGTTGCATGAGTTTTAGGCATACATTGTAGTCATTCCATATGTGTATAAATTATATTGTACTTAAGCACAAGTGTAGCTATCATGTGAAAGCATGCAATAGTATTATTACAGGATTGACTCCATTCCATTGGCTGTCCTTTATATCCCTAGGACTCATTCATTCCATAGCTGGATGCCGGTATCTCTCTCAAAGGTGTCCATTCTTTATCTAACCTAAGTATTTTGGTGGTAAACACAATTACCTCTTGTTCAGCATGTGTAAATTGGCGGTCTATTTTTCTGTGAACATTGCTTAAAACATTACAAATGATGTCATTACATTAATAGATTCAGTTTCATTCTTCACTCACAAGAAAGGAGAAGGAAAAGATTTCTTTGTGTCCCAGGCCCTGTCACTAAGACCCTTCCCAGTGTAGAGAACAGGCTTAGTTGCCCAGAGCACCTTCGGTCCCTCAGCTGAGCCACCAGGGTCTTCAACATTGCAGGAATTCCCATGGTGGACAGCAGAGAGAGCTCGAGCACCACAGACCCAGAGGGGCGGGTTCCTCTGCCGGGCAGTGATGACCAGCAGAGGGCGCACCACCGGCTTTTCTGACCCAGGGCACCTGACAGCAGGAAGGGCTTCTATTGCTCCCAGAGGACTCAGGGCCTCTGAGGCTGCCTCAGTACAGAGAGCAGAGCTGCGTTTCCAGGAGGTTCTGGCGCCCGCCCCAGGGGAGACCTTGGGAGCTTAGCAGCAACTTGGCATCTCCTGAGTCGCCAGAGAGAAGCTGCCTTGTTGTACTGAGTGCTGAGGATGGGGCGCTGGGTGGCTTCCCTGAGCCAGCTGGTTGCTGAGCTGCACAGGCCTTTGCATTTTCTGGGCTGTTCCCGTGTTTCATTCCTCCCCTTCCTGGACAGTATTTGAACAAGACGTATTTAACTAAAGGACTCATGGACTGCGGGGTCCCACGACATCACCTCATAGATGCAGTCGATGGTTTGTTCCAGATTCAGGCTTGTTTCTGGGAAGAAACCCTGACAGAAATTCAGAAGAATGGGAGCTGCATTCAGTTAGGACGTGAATACATGAAATGCTCGTCTCAGGACCTTCTAGAAGAATGAGCTGGGACGCACGTTCCGAGTCCTGCTGGAACCAGAGACTGAGGTAAGGGCACAAACTCTCCCCCACATCATACATGCTTTTTAAAAAAATTCATGGTTATTTTTCCAACCTAGTGAAGTGATTGAAAACTACAGAAAACCTGGTAGGTACTTGTCATTAACCTTATGTTATCTTTTAATTTAAATTCCAGTGAGTAAAGCTACAGTGTAATATTGGTTTCAGGTGTACAATATAGAGCAACACTTCCACACATCACTCGGTGCTCACCCCAGGTGCACTTCTTAATCCCCAGCAGCTGTTTCACCCATTCCCCCACCTCGCTGTGGAAGCCCTCAGTTTGTTTCCTAGTTAAGAGTCTGTTTGTTTGCCACTGTCTCCTTTCTCCCCTTCCTTTTTTGTTTTATTTCCATGGGTTAATGAAATCACCTGGTATTTGTCTTTCTCTGACAGGCTTATTTCACCCAGCATAACATTCTCTCGCTCTATCCACCTCGTGGCAAATGACAAGATTTCATGTTTTTACGGCTAAATAATATTACATTCCATATACTACATCTCAATTTATTCATCAGTTGATGGATGCTTGGGCAGTTTCCATAATTTGGCTGTTGTAGAAAATGCTGCTGTAAACATCAGGGTGCATGTATCTCTTTGAAGAATTATTTTTGTATTCTTTGTGTAAATACCTCATAGTGAAATCGCTGGATTGTAAGGTAGTTCTATTTCCAGTTTTTTTTTTTGACAAATCTCCATGATGTTTTCCAGAGTGGCTGCACCAGTTTGCATTCCTACCAACAGTGCAAGAGGGTTCCTCTTTCCCCACATCCTTGGCAACACCTGCTGTTTCATCATTCATTGATTCTAGTCATTCTGACAGCTGTGATGTGTTATCTCATTGTACTTTTGAATTGTATTTCCCTGAAGATCAGTATTGTGGAGCATTGTTTCATTGTCTCTTGGCCATGTGTATGTCTTCCTTGGGAAAATGTCCATTCGTGTCTTCTGCCCATTTTTAATCTGATTTCTCCTTTTTTGGGTGCTGTATAACTTTATTTATTTTGGACACTAACCTTTATCAGATGTCATTTGCAAATATCACTCTGTAGGTGTTTTAGTTTTGTTGATTATTTCCTTGGTTATGGAAGGTTTTAATTTTTATGAAGTCCCATTATTTTTGTTTGTGTTTCCCTTACCTCAGGAGATATATCTACAAAGACGTTTGTACAGCCAATGTCAAATAAGATACTGCCTGTGTTAATTATCCTCTGGGATTTTTATGGTTTCAGGTTTCACACATAGGTCTTTATCCATGTTGGATTTATTTTTGTGTATGTTGTAAGAAAGTGGTCCGTTGTTTTGTTTTGCAGGTTGCTGTCCAGTTTTTCCAAAACCATATGTTGAGGAGACTTTCTTTAAGTTTATGTATTTATTTTTGAGAGAGAGAGAGAGAGCATGCAGAAGAGGGGCAGAGAGCATGGAGGGAGAGAATCTCACGCATGCTCTGCACTGCCCTGAGATCATGACCTGAGCTGAATTCACAATCACATGCTTTGTTGACTGAGCCACCCATGTGTCCCAAGACTCTTTTTTCCATTGGATATTCTTTCCTGCTTTGTTGAGAATTAATTGACCATATAGGTGTGAGTTCATTTCTGGGTTTCCATTCTATTGATCTCTGCCTCTGTGTGTTGTTGTTGTTGTTGTTGTTTTGCCAGTACCATACCGTTCTGATCAGTACGGCTTTGTAATATAACCTAAAGTCTGGAATTGTGATATCTCCAGCTTTGCTTTTCTTCTCCAGCTTTGTTTTGGCTGTTTGGGGACTTTTGTCATTCCATACAAATTTTGAGATTATTTGTTCTAGTTCTGTGACAAATGTTTTTGTTAGTGTGATAGGGATTTCATTACATGTGTAGATTGTTTTGAGGAGTGTAGACATTTTAACAGTATTTTGTTTTTCCCATCCATGAACATGAAATGTATTTCCATTTCTTTGTGTCCTCTTCCATTTCTTTCATCAGTGTTTCATAGCCTTTAGAGTACAGGTCTTTCACCTCTTTGGTTAGGTTTATTCTTGGTATCTTGTGGTATTTGTGAACCTGTCAATGGGATTGATCCCTACTTTCTCTCTCTGTTAATTCATGATTCATGTATAGAAATGCAGTACAATGCATGTACATTGATTTCTGTATATTGTGACTTGTCGAATTCATATATCAATTCTAGCCATTTTTAAGGGACTCTTTCATGTTTTTTATAGAGCACATCATGTCAGTTCCAAATAGCGAAAGTGCTACTTCTTCCTTGCCGATTTGGATGCCTCTTATTTCTTTTTGTTGTCTGATTGCTGTGGCTAGGATTTCCTGTACTATGTGGAATAACAGTGGTGAGAGGGGTCATCCCTGTCTTGTCCCTGATCTTGGAGGAGAAACTTTCAATTTTTCCCCATTAAGGATGAGATTAGCTGTGGGTTTTTTAAAATTTTTTTTAACATTTTTTATTATTTATTTTTGAGACAGAGAGAGACAGAGCATGAACAGGGGAGGGGCAGAGAGAGAGACACAGAATCTGAAACAGGCTGCAGGCTCTGAGTGGTCAGCACAGAGCCCGATGCAGGGCTCGAACTCACGGACCGTGAGATCATGACCTGAGCCGAAGTCAGATGCTTAACCGACTGAGCCACCCAGGCGCCCCAGCTGTGGGTTTTTAATAGATGACCTTTATTATGTGCAGATAGGTTGAGTCTCAATGTACATTGCTGAGAGTTTTTATCATGAATGGATGTGACATTTTGTAAAATGGTTTTCCTGCATTTGTTGAAAGCATCATATTGTTCTTATCCTTTCTTCTATTACTGTGGTTCATAATTTTGATCGATCTGTGAATGTGGAACCACCCTTGCAGCCCAGAGATATATCCCACTTGATTATGGTAAATGATTCTATCAATGTATTGTTGATTTTAATTTGAAGGTATTTTAATGAGAATTTTGGCATACATACTCATCAGGCTATTGATCTGCAGTTTTATTTAAAAATTTTTTTAACATTTTTAAAAATGTTTATTTCTTTCCTTAGATAGAGTACATAAACGTGAGGGAGGGGCAGAGAGACAGGGAGAGAGAGAGTCCTGGCCATGCCCCACACTGTCATGGCAGGGTCCAAAGTGGGACTCAAATCCATGCACTGCAAGATAATGTCCTAATCCGAAATTAAGAGTTGGACAGTAAACCGACCGAGCCACACAGGCGCTGCTGCAGTTTTCGGTTTTAGTGGAGGCTTTGTCTGGTTTTGGTATCAGGGTAATGATGGCCTCATAAGATGAATTTGTAAGTTTTCCTTCTTTTTTATTTTTTGTAATAATTCGAGGAGAATGCATATTACCTCTTCCTTAAATGTATGTTAGAATTCTTCCTTGAATGTATGGTAGAATTCATCAGTGAAGCCATCTGGCCCTGAACTCTTGTGTTGGGGGGAGATTTTTTTAATTACTGATTTGATTTCTTTCTGTTTTCATATTTTATGTATCTTCCTGTCTCAGTTTTGGTGGTTTGTGTGTTTTTAGGAATTTGTCCATTTTTCTCAGAGTGTCCAATTTGTTGCATATAGTTTTTTATAATATTATCTTCTAACTGTATTTTTGTGGTGTTGACTGTTATTTCTCTTTTCTTATTTGTGATTTTATTTATTTGAGTCCTTTCTCTCTTCTTTGTGAAAAGTCTGCCTAGGAGGTTTTCAAGTTGATTACTGCTTTCAAAGAACAAGCCCCTGGTTTCATTGATTTGGTCTAGTGTCTTTTTGGTTTCTATATTCCTTATTTCTGCCTTAATCTCTATTATTTCCTCCCTTCTGCTGTTCTTTTTCTCATTCCTTTAGTTGTAAGTTAGGATTGTTTGAGATTTTTCTTGCTCTTTAAGGTAGGCTTATATTGCTATGTACTTCCACCATAGACTGCTTTTGCTGCATTCCAAAGGTTTTTACCAGTGTATTTTCATTTTCATTTGTTTCAGTGTATTTTCTCATTGATTTACTGTTTGACCCATTCATTTAGTAGCATGTTATTTAACCTCCCTTTGTTTGTGGCCTTCCCCCCCCCCCCCCTTTTTGTGGTTGACTTCAAGTTCCTAGCTTTGTGGTCAGAAAAGATGCTTGGTCTGATCTCTGTCTTTGGGTACCTCTTGAGGCCTGAGTTGTGACCTAGAATGTGATCAATTCTGGAGAATGCCCCATGTACGCTTGAAAAGAATGTGTACTCTGCCATTTTAGTATGGAGTGTTCTGAATATATCTGTTAAACCCATCTCGTCCAGTGTGTCATTCAAAGCCATTGTTTCCTTGTTGGTTTTCTGTTAACAGGTTGTGTCCATTGATGTGAGTGATGTGTTAAAGTCCTCTACTATCGTTATATTATTATAGATGAGTTCCTTTATGGTTGTTGTTAAATGTTTTATATACTTGGTGACCGCATGTTGGGTGCATAAAAATTTACAATCATTGGATATTCTTGTTTGGCCGTCCCCTTTAGTATGAGATAGTGTCCGTCCGTCTTCATCTCTTGTTATAGCTTTATTTTTTTAAAAATTTAAGTCTTAGTTGACATACAGTGCATTCTCAGATTCAGGAGTAGAATTCGGTGATTCATCCCTTACATACAACGCCCAGTGCTCATCACAAGTGCTCTCCTTAATACTCGTCCCCCATCTAGCCCAGCGCTGACCCATCTCCCTCCATCAACCTTCAGTTTTTTTCTCTAACATTAAGAGACTCATGTGATTTGTTACCACTCTTCTCTTTTCCTGCCCCCTTCCCATGTTTTCATCTGTTTTGTTTCTTAAATTCTACATGAGTGAAATTATATATTTGTCTTTCTCTGATTGACATATTTCACTTAGCATAATACATTCTAGCTCCATCCACATCATTGCAAATGGCAAGATTTCATTTTCTTGAAGCTGAGTTACATTTCATTGTATATACATATGTATGTATATATGAACATTCACATATGTACATATGCATAGACACACACACACACACACACACACACACACACACACACACCCCACAATTTCTTTATACCTTCATCAGTTGATGGATACTTGGGCTTTCTCCATAATTTGGCTACTGTTGATAATGCTGCTATAAATATTGGGTGCATGCAATGTCACTATTAGGTATTTACCCAAAGGGTACCAAAATAGAGTCTCGGTTTTAAAGTTTATTTTGCCTGATATAAGTATTGCTACTGGCTTTCTTTTGACATTATTGGCATGATAAATGTTTCTTCATTCCCTCACTTTAAATCTGCAGGTGACTTAAGTCCAAATAAGGCTTTGTAGGCAGCATCTAGATAGGTCTTGTTTCTGTTTGCTTGTTTATTTGTTTGTTTTGTCCATTCTGACGCCCTATCCAATGTCTTTTGATTGGAGCATTTAGTCCATTTACATTCAGAGTGATTATTGGTAGGTATATATTTAGTCCCATTCTATTAGTTGTTTTGCCATTGTTTCTTGATGTTTTCTCTGATCCTTTCTTGTCTGTAACACTTTTAGTCTTTCATTTCCACTCAAAGAGCCCGATTTAAATATGCTTTTCTTTTGACTGGTAGTGTATTTCTTCTTTTTAATATTTCTTCGTTTTTAAATTTAAGCCCAAGTTAGTTACCTTATAATGGAATACAGTTTCAGCAGTAGAATTTAGTGATCCATCAAGTACAAAATATACCCAATACTCATCCCAAGTGCTGCCCCTAATGCCATCACCCATTTAGCCCATACCCCTATTCAGTAACCCTCCTGGAACCCTGAGTTTCTTCTCTGTATTTAAGAGTCTCTTATCGTTTGACTCCCTCTCTGTTTGTATCTGATTTTTCCTTTCCTTTCACTATGTTCATCAGTTTTATTAAATTCCACAGATGAGAGAAATCATAGGATGTGTGTCTTTCTCTGACATATTTTGCTTAGTGTAATAAAGTCCGGTTCCATCCAGGTTGTTGCAAATAGCAAGATTTCATTCTTTTTGATCGCCGAGTAATATTCCATTGTATGAATATACCACATCTTCTTTATCCATTCATCTGTCAATGGTCATTTGGGCTCTTTGCATAATTTAGCTATTTTTGATAATGCTGCTATGAACATTGGAGTGCATGTGCCACTTCGAGTCAGCGTTAGTGTATCCTTTGGATAAATACCTAGTAGTGCAATTGCTGGGTCCTAGTGTAGTTCTATTTTTAGTATTTGTGCCGAATCCATACTATTTTCCAGAGTGGCTACACCACTTTCCATTCCCACCAGCATTGCAGAAGGGTTCCCTTTTTCTGCATCCTTGCCAACATCTGTCGTTTCCTGAAATGTTAATTTTAGCCATTCTGATAGGTGTTAAGGGGATATCTCATTGTGGTTTTGATTTGTATTTCAGTGATGACGAGTGAGATTGAGCATCTTTTCATGTGTGACCATGTCATCTTTCTTAAAGTGTCTCTTCATGTCTTTTGCCCATTTCTTCACTGGATTATTTGGTTTTTGGGTGTTGAGTATGATAAGTTCTTTATAGCTTTTGGATACTATCCCTATATCTGATATGTCATCTGCAAATATCTTCTCCCATTTCATTCAGTTGTCTTTTAGCTGATTGTGTGATTGTGCTTTAGCTGATTGTGTCCTCTGCTGTGCAGAAGCTTTTTATCTTGAGGTCCCAATAGTTCATTTTGGTTTTTATTGCCCTTGCTTCTGGAGACATGACAAGCAAGAAGTTGCTGCGGCCAGGATCAAGAAGGTAGATTGCCTGTTTTCTACTCTAGGATTTTGATGGTTCCTGTCTTACATTTAGATCTTTCATCCATTTTGAGGTGTGTGTGTGTGTGTGTGTGTGTGTGTGTGTGTGTGTGTGTGGTGTAAGAACATAGTCCAGGTTCATTCTTCTCACTGTCCGGTTTTCCCAGTACCATTTGCTGAAGAGACTCTTTTTTTCCATTGGATATTCTTACCTGCATTGTCAAAGATTACTCAGCCATATGTTTGAGGGTCCATTTCTGGGTTCCTTATTCGATTCCATTGATGTCTGTGTCCGTTTTGGTGCCTGTGTCATACTGTCTTGATGATTGCGGCTTTCTAATACACCATAAAGTCCAGAATTGTAATGTCTCCAGCTTTGTTTTCTTTTTCAACATGACTTTGGCTATTTGGGGTCTTTTCTGGCTCCTTACAAATTTTAGGGTTGTTTGTTCTAGCTCTGTGAAGAATGCTGGTGTTATTTTGATAGTGATTGTATTGAATGTGTCGATTGCTTTGGGTAGCATTGACATTTTAACAATATTTGTTCTTCTAATCCATGAGCATGGGATGTTTTTCCATTTCTTTGTGTTTCTTCAATTTCTTTCATAGACGTTGTATGGTTTGTTCCTTTATTTTTTTTAATGTTTGTTTATTTTTGAGAGAGAGAGAGAGAGAGAGAGACAGAGACAGACAGACAGACAGACACAGACTCCGAAGCAGGCTCCAGGCTCCGAGTTGTCAGCACAGAGCCCATTGCAGGACTTGAACCCACAAATGCGGGATCATGACCTGAGCCGAATTCAGCGCTTAACTGACTGAGCCACCCAGGTGCCCCTCTATTGTTTTAAGCGTACTGATCTTTTACCTCTTTGGTTAGGTTTATCCCTGGGTATTTTATGGTTTTCAGTGCAGTTGTAAAGTACATCAATCCTTGATTTCTCTCTGCTGATTCATTATTGGTGTATAGAAATGTAATCAGCTTCTGTATATTGATTTTATATCCTGAGACTTTCCTGAATTCCTGTACCAGTCCTAGCAGTTTTTTGGTGGAGTCTTTTGGATTTTCCATGGAAAGTATCATGTCTGTGAAGAGGGACAGTTTGACCCCTCCTTGCCAATTTGGACACGTTGTATACATTTTTGTTGTCTGATTGCTGAGGCTAGGACTTCCAACAGTATGTTGAATAACAGTGGTGAGAGTGGACATCCCAGTCGTGTTCCTGACCTTAGGGGGAAAGCTCTCAGTTTTTCTTCATTGAAGATGATATTAGCTGTGGGACTTTCACATCTGGACATACTGATATTGAGGCAAGATTCTTCTATCCCTCCTTTCATGAGGGTTTTTTTTTTTCCATCAAGAAAGGATGCTGCATTTTGTCAAATGCTTTTTCTGCATTTATTGAGAGGATCATGTGGTTGTTATCCTTTCTTTTATCAATGTGATGTATCACATCAGTTGATTTGCAGATATTGAATCGGTTGTGCATCCCAGGAATAAGTCCAATTCATTGTGGTGAATAATTATTTTTATGTATTGTTGGATCCGGTTTGCTAATTTTTGTTGATATTTTTTGCATCCAAGTTCATCAGGGAAATTGGTCTGTAGTTTTCCTTTTTAGTGGGGTCTTTGTCCAGTTTGGACTCAAGGCCATGCTGGCCTCATAGAATGAGTTTGGAAGTGTTCCTTCCATTTCTCTGGCCATGACCTTATCTTGTTCTTTCATTTGGGATGCATTCCTCTTGTCTTGGAATTTTGGCTGAGTATTTGCCTTCTCTGTGTTACAAAAGCTCATTATGTTACCTGCCTGTGAGATGAATGGCTTTATGAAGAAGAGGTCATCTAGTGTCCAGGGCCTGACACATCAGGGAGTGTCTGTGGTGTGTGTTGCATGCACTGTTTTATGTTCTGGCTGCACTATCCTTCAGGCCAGTTTTATGGGCAATGTATGGTCCTTGGCCAGAGTGTGCTGAGTTTTATCTAGGTCTGCTCCGATCTGCTTGTTAAATGAGACTTGAAATGGGGCGCCTGGGTGGCGCAGTCGGTTAAGCGTCCGACTTCAGCCAGGTCACGATCTCGCGGTCCGTGAGTTCGAGCCCCGCGTCAGGCTCTGGGCTGATGGCTCAGAGCCTGGAGCCTGTTTCTGATTCTGTGTCTCCCTCTCTCTCTGCCCCTCCCCCGTTCATGCTCTGTCTCTCTCTGTCCCAAAAATAAATAAACGTTGAAAAAAAAAATTAAAAAAAAAAATGAGACTTGAAATGACTGCCACTCGAAGTGAAGCCCTGCAGAACTGTCTGGTCAAGAGAGGTGGTGTGGTCATGGGCTTCTGCTGGTCTTCTGGGGAAGGGGACACCCCCACTGGGACTGAGGCAAGCTTGACCTAGAAGGCCAGTCTCGCCAGAGCACAGGGAGGTGGTGTTTGGTCTAAGCAGTTAGGCAGCCAGTGTAGGAATTGCCTTGTTTCCAGCAGGTGGCTCTGTGTTTATGCTGTGGGGAAGAGGAGGAAAATGGCGCCACCCAGCTCCTCTGTCCTAGCTCCTTTGTCCCCTCGTTGTGAACACTGCCTCTCAGGGATGCTCTCCATGATGAGTGTATAATCTCCCCATTGTGTGCACCAGGCGATGTACAGATAACTGTTTCCATGCCATCTGCCTGTAAGTGGTTTGCTGCCTTCTCTCAAGGAGTAGGCCAGTGCCCTCAGGGCTGTATCCCAGCCAAGCCTGCTAAATTTTGAAACTGCATATTCTCAGGGTGCCTGGATGGCTTGGTTAAGTGTCTGACTCTTGATCCTGGCTCAGATCATGACCTCGTGATCGTGGGATTCTCTCTCTCCATTTCTGCCCCTCCCTTGCATGTGCTCTCTTTCTGTCTCTCTCAAAATAAATAAACTTAAAACAAATTTAGTGGCATGGCATACCTTATTTAGGCAAGATTGCCTCTCTGAGGGGAATGGCAAGGGTCTATCAGCTAAATTTCCAGCACTGACTAGGAAATTCTTTGCTGACTGGTTGAAGGTTACATTCCTGCAGGAATGAAATTAGGTTTAGTGACATGGGGCCTTAGCATAAGTAACTCCATGATGGTTCTGTGAATTTTCTTAACATTCCAAACCCAAATTTTTACACATCCATTTTTTTAATTAAAAATATAGCTCTAAATAATATTTTAGCCATCTACTGCCGGCCCAATGATCATATCCTGTGAAACTGTGACCATCTCCTAATCATAGATGAAGATCAAGTCTGTGGGTCTAAGATATTTGTGACTCTCAGTTACTTTGATCTATGTTACTAAGATCTTTGTGAGTCTAGGTTACTGCTGGCCTTCTGAAATCTTTGATCCAGGGACCCCCAGCCAGGTTGCTGAGCGATCACTTAGGCACAGAAGCACCCTTTCCAAGTCACCTCTTCCTAAAGCGTTGTCTTTCCCTTTTGTACTTCTGGGTCTTACCCTTTTGCAGATCACATGCTGTGATGGACATCCCCTCATGAAAACCTGTCGAAGTGGACCTAAGGAAGTTGCTTGCCTGTGACTGCCACTTCATTGTCACATCTTTTCCTTCTGAAACCCCTTGAACACCCTATCATTCTTCCAGCCTTTGAATATCTCTTTGATTTGGAAATATTTCATTCTCTTGTATTCCTGCTAAAAATATGCATGAAAATATTAAAGCAAGGATTCTTTACAATAAGTGAGCCAGTCACAATGATCCATCTGGCCATGTACATTTTTTTTTTTTGACAATGTTCAGGCATGATGTGAAGTACATCCTGTAAAATCTGAGTATCATTCATTATCTAGGATACCCACCTTTATGGAAAGCCATTCAATGACATGCTCGTTCAAGA